>NC_140595.1:121799182-126867786 GCF_964204655.1 Triturus cristatus
GGTCCAGTCTGGTGCTTGGGGAGAATTCAAAGGTAAGGAATCTGCAGCTTGATCTTTCCTCTACCAGCTAAGACATTACAAAAGGTAACTAACTTGTTCTCTAAGTTGCTCATGTATTGCCATTAAGGCCTGAAGTGCATTACATTTCCAAAGCGGGTGTTTAATGTGCCCGATTTGTGTTCTGATGATTTTTTGTATGAATTGTCTACAGTAGGTTGTTTTAGCCAGTTGTTTAATTGGTCGATTTACTGATTGCTGAAAGGCTGTGGTCTGGTTATTTTTATTCATGATGCGTCTATATCTGGGATTTAAAAAAGTTTTACATTATTTTACACACACTTTGGAGGAATACTGCTATTGGATAGATTTGCTCTTTTTCTTTTTTACAGGCAGATCTGCTGCTTCTTTCCAGCAGTGAACCTCACGGACTTTGTTACATTGAAACAGCAGAGCTGGATGGGTATGTTAGAATAATGTGTTTCTCTTTGACCCAGGACTCCCTCCTTGACATGACTATAAACCATGAATCACAAAATTTGGTGCATGGTCTTTTTACACTCCTCATGTTCTTTCTTGTCTCTTGCCTCTGTCCTGTTTCTTAGCCATAATTTTGCTCTTTGCTGTTTTTTCTCGCCTGTCCTTTTTGTTCACTTCACCTCATGTATTGTGACTTTTGCAACCCAAAAATATAATTCTAACGATAGTGACAAGGTTGATGTTATGTTAAATCATCTGTAAATTCCTGTATAACTAACGAGAGTCTTAAGTCCCTGAAGATGAAGCCCAGGTCAAAGCTCAGGCTTCCTATGCCGCAGGCATAAGAGTGTTTGGAGGGACGCATTTGTTCAGATTGGAGTTTGGCTAGCCAGTGTCCTTGTGACGATGGACCTCACAGTTTCAGACTTTTTCTTTTCAGGGAAACTAACATGAAAGTGCGCCAAGCTATACCTGTGACTTCGGTGCTGGGTGACACCAGCAAGCTGGCCAAGTTTGATGGTGAGTGAGCTGGCAACAGGTAAACTGGATGCTGGAATGGATGCTTGTGGCCTACAATTCAACATTACTCAATACCCTTTTGAAAATGTGTATATTTTCGATATTGGGTAGTACGTACACCTATGGAAGATATGCTCTTAACGTGCATCTTGGTCATGAATTGTCTCTGTTCCAGTGTCTGGTCCTCCTCCAATAGCATAGTTCACACATTTTGGTAGGAGTGGGTGAAAGAAATGTGATGAGTGTACTTTTAATTAATACCAAATTTAGTCAATGAAAAGGTTATCTTGTTTTTTTATTTTAACACTTTGATTCTAACAAATACTCAGCTTACTTTACTTCTAGTTCGACATTTACTTATTGCCAAGCCTATTGTGAGCAAAGTTCTATACCATGGCGGCCCATAGTGGCGCTTGTCATTTTTCATGGCTGTCCCCAAAAGACTGATTTAACACTTGCCCAATAAGTGTGATCACAATGAAGAAAGGATAAAGAGAGTTCCCACATTTCTGGCATGCTACCTATGCTCTTCATTTCTCCTGGTTCAACTCTTCATCACACCTGTATCCCTTGTAGCACCACTCTGAGGTGCAGCCTTCCAGGACAGTACTCCATGGGAAATATGACACTGGCTTCAAGATTGGTTACACTGGTCTTGGGGATAGTTGAGTGAGTTAAAATCTTGCTTCTGAGCTATGTAATGATCCGTTGGTCATGAGTGCTATTCCCAAAAATATCAACTCCTTCTTCCTCTCGCCTGAGGTCGGTAAGTTGAGTCCCATTAAATAAATTGGGTTACATTAATACCGGTTATTTTTGCCCTTTCATTCATCATTCATTCATTCATTCATTTTTGCCCTTAAAAATGGCAGAAGCGTGGTATAAAGTGTAATATAAAAATAGTTATTAATATTATTCATGCAACATGCTTGTGGAAGGGGTGGGAGTGCGTTTGAATGTTAAGGTAGCATTTGATTTTTTTCTACAATCGGATTGTGCTGCAGAGAGGGTTTACCAGTCTCAATGTGTGGACACCTTTCACTGTTAAAGTACAGAGGTGACAGATATTGTGCCAGAGTAATGAAGATCATCTCTAACTGCCACAGAATATGATTAAATATTTTTTTTTGTGTGATGTTGCTGTTATCCATCTACTCAGTTGATGGACTAATGGGTGTAAAAAATTAATCCAGAGTTAATTTCTTGTTTGGTTTTCCGCTCCCTCTGTAATGTATCCAGAAACCCTTGGTTTATGGTGTACCTTTTTATAAGAATGTAATCGATCTTTCACTGTCTGCCGTTTTTCCAACTCCTTTTCAATCCCTCTTCTTCCTTAATCACATCTGTTAAGTATATTGGAGGTAGGGCAAGTATACGTGTTTATTTGTCAGTGTCCTCTAAAACAGCTTCTGTGTGTTTCCCAATTTTTGTCACCTCTGAATCTTTATTGCTTTTGCTTTTATTCTATAATTTCTCTGTTGCCTCCTACGTTTTTCTTAGTGCTAATTTTCCTGTCGATCCTAGGTTTTTCTCTTAATATTCTTATTCTCATGCATCACTCTCACTTGTCATACCTTATTGCTTTTTATCATTATTGCCCTTCTGGTTTCATTCTCTGCACAAAGCATCGAGTTTTACACTTTCCTATCCCTCTGAAATGCCACTTAATCCTTTGTCTTTGACACTGTCCCTTTCTCTCATTCTCTTAGGTGAAGTGATCTGCGAGCCTCCCAATAATAAACTGGACAAGTTCTGTGGCACTCTGAATTGGAAGGATAACAAATATTCACTGACCAACCAGAACATGCTGCTGCGTGGCTGTATGCTGAGAAACACAGAGTCTTGCTTCGGGCTGGTCATCTTTGCAGGCAAGACTAGGGGGAATTTGAAAAATGAAGTGAACTCTGGTGAACATAGAATGTTGCTGTGTCATTGGTGTAGAGGCAAGGACATCTTGGATATGCAGGGTATCTTGCTGGTTGTTTCAGTGTGATGGTAAAGGGACTTTTCTGGGATGCACTTTGCATAGAAGAGGTAAAGGGGTCTCAAGGTGACATTCTTCCTGCTTACGTAGGGCACACTGAATGAAGCACAGTACACTATGGGAGTACTTTCAGACTCAGTTGGAATGTGTCACTTCAAACATTTCTCGCTAGTATTACCTTACTCTTATCACATCCTAAGCCTCCCAACGTCTTCATGGCCCAGCTGGGTCTTGCATGCCTGAATCTTTGTTTTGGGATTCTGCTTTTTTGACCCCTACTCCCTGACGGTCTTTCAGTTGTGTTCCTGCTCTTCGTTTTGAGCACACCATCTCCCCTTTATTGTGTTCTTGTTGTGTATGTTTTGTTCTTTAATTTCACTAATGTTGTTCTGCCCTTGTCCTTTCTTCACTATTCCATTTGTATCTCTTCTCTCTGCATTTCCCTTACTCTTGTTGAGTTAAAAAAATATATTTTTATTAGGTTTTAACAAGCAGTTACTACAACGGTTTGTCACCATTCTTTAGTTTTTAAAGTGTTTACATGGATGTATTGTCCCGCTGGTTTTGTAAGTTCATCCCTCATTTAGAGCCTCTCCGATAGGACCTCCATGCATTCCATATTTTATCCCATTTCTTGGGGCAGCCCTTTCCCTCGTAGACCACACTCTGCTTGTATGCATCAGTCCATGTCTTTTTTTCTAGTCATCGATATCTGTAGCTGCTGCATTTCTCCACCACCGGGCTATTCTGTGTCACCACTATTAAGCCCAGTGCCATCCACAATTTGGGGCATTTCAGAACTGTATATTTAGTATGAACCACTTGGTGGTTCTTGTGATTGGGCTTCCTCTTGTTAATTTTGTTCATTTTCAAAACAAAAACATAGTCCTGTGGGGCTCAATCACAGTATTATTTTTTTCCACAGTAAAAAAAAACAATTTAACACATGATCCTTAGAATCAATCAAATCAAGCAGTTTATTCAGTTATTACTGTATGATTTTCCATGTAGTGTTTCAACTTCACACAAGTCCCTTGATCACAGTTAAAAAGAAACTAGTCCAACTCATAGCCATTAAATAAAACACTAAATCAAATCCTACATTATTTTTTAGCATGTCTCCTTTCTTCCTTGTATTGCACCAAAACGTGGTTGCACAATGCATTCAGTGTGCAATCTCCATGGAGGTTGTAGTTTAAAAAAAAAAAAAAAATCACATTTCTTGGCAATCGTGCCCTATCCTTGTTTTAAAGTCCACATAATTCCTCCGGAACTTCAAGTGGCAGTGGTAATCAACTTAATAAGATCACGCTTAGACTACAGGGTTTTATATCTGAACATCAAGAAGTCCTCACTGAACAGATTTCAGGTCATTCAGAATGCGACTGCCCACCTTACCCTAAATGTGCAGAAACAACACTCGGTGAGGGAGTATATTGGCTCCCTTCACTGGATGCCAGTTAGAAAGCTGGCGAAATATAAAGCTCTTTGTATGGACTATCTGGCTCTTCACCATCAAGGGTCTGCGCCTTTTAGAACAGTTTTCCAGTGGTATATCCTAAAAGACTGCTCAGATCATCCTCTCATAGGAAGGTGACTATCCCCAGATTCTGCAAAGCCAGGTGGGGTGTCTAGTCCTTTTCGGTGGTGGCAGTGAAATTATGGAACACTTTACCTGTGCATATTGCTGTCCTGGAGTCTTACCAGGTGTTCCACAAGCAGCTTAAAACCTGGCTCTTTTTTCTCCCTTAAGTGTAGTTCCTTGGTCTTCTTTCGGTTGTTTCCTTACATGACCGAACGCTTAGACACCTTCGGATTTAGGGCGCTTTACAAATCTCATTACTATAATTCGTTTGTGCAATCCCCATGGATGTAGCCATTAATATAAAAAAAAACATTTCTGGGCAATCATGTCCTATCGTTCTTTTAAAGTCTGAATAGTTAAATTGTTATTCAAAATTTACAGATATCTCCTCTTGTAGGTATTGTTGAACTGTTTCGGTCAAACGTAGTTCACAGGCCTCTTCATGAACAGAAAGACTGAAGTACCTTGAAATACAGCCGCCAGGCTTATGCAAACAAATGCGTACACATCAACTTCAGATGATTATTCACTGCAAGTTCTTTATCGCAGAGGGAAAAAACCTCTCTCCGCCTTGGATGGAAGCCGATGACTGCCACACCACATGCAACCACCTGACAATATCTACAGGAGGAGCTATCTGTATACATTTTAAAGAGCAAAGTAATTATACTGACTTTAAAACCCGGATAGGGCATGATTGCCCAGAAATGTGATGTATATATTTGGTTTTTGGACTATCTCCATGGGGATTGCACATTGAATGAATTGTGCCACCATATTTTTATGCAATACGAGGAAGGAGACATGTTTGCAGCCCAGGTATTGTGGTGTGTTTGGGCATACCCCTATATGTTTTGACATGATTTTGTTCATTTTGTCCTTGTTGAATCTCCCTATCGCCCTTCGTTTTGTGGAGGTCAAAACTCCATTGCTTCTACTATGCGAATCGCCATTCGTCCTTAAATATTTTGCTTTGTATTTTTTCTTCTTCCTGCTCCTCTCCATTTGTTCCAGATATTTCTTGATTTCCTTTTACTTGGCTCACTGCATGCTCGTTTTCAATTGAGTCCATATTTTTCTTCTTTTTTTGTGATATAGGTGGATATGGTGGTTGGACTGCGGCCCCTTTTTTGTCCTTCCGCTAGGGACGGCCATGCTGAGTGAGGGAAGTTGTGCTGAATTCATTAGTGTATAGTGGACGTAATAGAGTGTAAATTACTGAGCACCCTTTGTCAGGTCACTGGATGACTAAATATCCACTGATAACTTTCGTACTTTGTTTGGTGCATAAATCTTACGAACTGACAGGAATAATTGATGATATTTAATAACTGGCATAGCTTGTTTCGATGATTGCTGAAAAAACAGCGATTTTAATATAGGAATCAAGTGTTTTGTTTCCAAACAGCAATTTCAGCATGTTCCAGAGCATGAGCGGAGATCAGAATGCTTTTCCGTCCATACTTGGTTAATAAGTTCTCCTCGCTTGACCGCAAGAGCCTGGAGGGACAGTAAGGCTGAAATATGGATTGAAATGGCATGGGGTTTTTCTGTTTATGAATGTTTACAGAAACCTCAGGATGATTTAGGGGGTGGAAGACTTCCTTTTATGTTGTGGGAAGGTGGGTTTGAATGTGTGATTGAAAACCAGCACATGGTTTTATGCAGGTCTGTTAAATGTGGTTTCACATGAGAGGGGAGTTTGACGGAAGCAGTTTGTCAACGTTTTTAATGATTTATGCTTTGCTGTCACTTTCTCTTGATTTTATGCTGATTCCTTGATTTTTCTTTAGGGCCTGACACCAAACTTATGCAAAACAGTGGGAGGACCAAGTTTAAGAGGACGAGTATTGACCGCCTGATGAATACACTTGTTTTGTGGGTATGTAATCTTACACAGTTGTTTTAGTTACAGAAGACCTGACCTCTAAATAGTTCTCCCAGTGCACTTCATTCAGCACTAATTTCAGTTTCATGGCATAGAGACGGTGAACTTTGTTAAGTGCATTGTCATTGAAATTGGTTATTATCCTGCAGAACGTGTAGTTTCAATGGTAGACCGAAACCCAGCTCTTTTGAAGCACATCCGCTGTCTAAAACATCCATTACTAATATGATCCAGAAGTGCAAGTAGATAAACCAAAGTCACTGGCTCACGACATGTCACTTCCTGACATTCTTGTGCTGGGGCACTGTAGTACCTTTCTTTGGAACTGTCAAACAGTAACTCGATGTTTCCGGTTTTAAGTACATGATGACATGCGTTACTAGAACTTCAGAGAGCATGATTCTAAGTGTTTTTTTTTTTTAAGTTTATGGGAATATTTAACGTTAAGTTAATTTAGACAGATGTTAAATTGATTGTCACATTTGAACTCTTGTCTGTATGCCAAACATTTTGTCATTCATAATAATATTAAGAAAACTCTGTGCAGGCGATTGTAAGTTCTGGAGTGTTGAGCCTGATCTTGTGAAGAGAACTGTGGACAAGTCCATAGAGATAAGAACTGTATGTTGTTGGGTTTGTTAGAATCTCTGTGCATGTCCACTTTAAAGTCTTTTTTTTAGCTGCTGGTCTTACCATGACTGATGCTTTGCTTTCTTAGGTCAGTTTATTATTTGTAATTGTATTAACATTATCTTCTTCATTTGACTGTTGACTTGGCCATAAGCATTGAAACTTTTATACATTGTGGCATTTGTCATGACCTTGCTGGACATTACCTGGTTTTCTTTTAGTCTGTTGGGCATTAAGTTACAAGAACCATCCTCAAGTTTTCGATGGGACAAAAGTAGCAAGTGATATGTGCCACACTAACCAAGTTAATTTTCTCCCATTTCATAGCAACATTTCCTTTGTAAGCCTAAGTCTGTAATTAATCAAACTTGGCTATGTGGTTTTCAGAGTCTCTTCTTTGGAAGGGTGTGGGTAATTGCGATCTATTGCAGGGCTAGCATGTGGCATCCACTGTGTTTAACCAACATGTGGTCAAGTATGCATAGTGAAAGATGACTCTATCTCTTTCTCACTGTAGATCTTTGGCTTCCTGGTTTGCATGGGAGTGATGCTGGCAATTGGCAATGCTATTTGGGAGTACGAGGTTGGAGTGCGTTTTCAAATCTACCTGCTGTGGGATGATGCTGTGGATAGTGCCTTCTTCTCTGGCTTCCTCTCCTTCTGGTCCTACATCATCATTCTGAACACTGTGGTGCCCATATCCCTTTACGTGAGGTAAGTGCCTATCTGCATTTTTCAGGCATGTACATGACAGCATAAAGTCACTTCTCCTGGGTGTAATGGGCCTCAAACTCAAATCAATCATGTTCTTCGTAACTCATCGGACAATAGGGATTTCCCCTAGGGGTTATAGTTTCCCCAGGAAGATAATTCTATTGGGTCATGACATTTTTCTAGCTTCAGTAGCATCTATACAAAAATTGGAATTATTAATGGAAAATTCCACTCCTGTAAATTATTTGCATAAATAACCCAATGGTGAGAAGCAATTTTATTATAAAAATACTTTTATTCTGCAAGGCACTGGCATTTACAGAATACTAGCTCATAAATGAAAATGTGCTTTCGAAACCAGTATGTTTTAGGATCTTTCCCTTGCATGTGTATTTTTCAGTATGATTAAACTGTTATTATTTAAAGACAATTTATGAGTTTGTATTTGAAGAAAAAAAACATATTCTGAGACCATACAAAAGCTCCCTGAAACAGCGTGCTGTACAAGTGTCAAGAGGATAAGGTGATGAAAACGTTTTCGTGCCAAACAAATAATACAGTATAGTGAAGGCACAGAAAAAGAGAATGCATAGGGAGTGTCACAGAGTTCCATAGGAATTCTTATCCCACCTCAAAAGAAATGCCTCAAAATTATACACTGGAGGAAATTTATTTTAACACTAGTACTTAACTTTCATCACAATCTAATTAAGGATATGAATTGTCATGAATGCAGTTTTAATATTCTGTCAAACTTGATCTATTGTACATTTGTTATGTAGTAGTCAAACCTTCTAAATCCATAAATGTGATATTGATAAAGCACAAACAAATTAATTTCTTGTTGTGTTTTGTCCGGCCTTTTCCCACATCCTGGCAGGTTTTGGCCCACCTAGCAGTATCAAGTGACAGTACACATGTTCCTTACTGACCACAGTGCTGTTTATTGACCCTGATACTGCAAGCCTCCTAATCCTCCTTTCCCCTTATGGGGGCTCACTGTAGCAGACTACCCGTAGCCTATTGGGGAGGGGCGGGAGGGGGTTGTGTGAAGGCTTATTGAGATGCAGTACAGAACACAGTCTCTCTCTAAAAATGGTCTGACAGGATATTTCTTGAATAAAAACACTTGCATAAACAGCTTAGCATTACCGTACGTAAAAGTGATCATCAACAAAGTAGTCCTAAGGATCTAACTATTGGAGGTATATGGAAAAACTTTTATGGAGAAGACCTCTAATGCTGGTGGGAGGTATTGTGCTATACTTTGGCGGAACAGCTCTCACATGAAACAATGGACCAGTGCTTTCATATGGGACTTCAACACCAGGGCTATCTCTGCAGCTGCTCAGAGTTCCGAAAGAGACAATTAAAAGGTATCAGTGGGTGAGTCTCTGTTACGATTCTGTTTATCTGGTTATTTTGAGAGGTGAGCCACATGCTTTATCACATCAAACTAAAGTTGGATGAGGAAAATAGATCTCAGGCCTTGTTGGTGCCAGCCTCATGGGTTAATGATTCTAGATTGAGGTAGTGAGTGGGGCAGGGGTCGCTCTTTACCATAATGAAAGTTTGCACTAGCTTTAAATCCAAAGATATTTTATCAACATTGGCAGTGTTTGTCAGGTTTGGATAATAGACCACCCAGCGGTTCTTCGTGGCTCTAGGGATGCTTTTGGCTCTAGGATGCTTTTGGCATACACACGGTTAGTGCAGACCCTGTGCTGAAACCATGTTGCGTAGAGCTCAGGAGAGTACAGGAATTATTACATAGGTTGCTGCCTTAGTGCGAGTGTCACTGTGTAAAGTAGGCTGTATTTGCTAGGTTCAATCTGTAAAATAAATAAAAAATAAGCCCCTAGCTATGGCTTATATGAACTTAATTTTGATGTATCCCACCACACTCTGGAGTAAAAGGGTGGTGAGGGGTTTTTAAGAGCTGCCTTGTGCACAGAGCAGCTCCTCTGGATTTCTTCGGGCGGCTGGGGATCTACTTTCGGGCACCACTCGGTCAGCAGAGGTGTGGAGGTCTATGAGCAGAAGTTGAGGCTTGCTAATCACCTCCTCCCCCGCAAACACCCCCAACCCCACTTCATCGTCGAAATGCCAAGCAACTTTTACTTCTTAGACATGAAGCAACAATTTTCCTTACAAGTACAGTCCACTGCAATTCTAGGGATTACTTATTTAGTTTAAATCACCTTTTTCAGACTTGATATATGCTTCGAGTATCAGGCTGTCTTCCTATTTGTGTGCTTGCGGACGCTCTGGCTAGGTCAGATATTCTGACCCATGAATCATGTGTTGTGACTCACCTAACACCTGCTCCTCAGAAAAGGAGCAGAGTAAGAATGCCTGCTTGAACACATTTCAGAGGAACCTTTTTGTTGTCTGTGTCCCAGCAGAAACCTGGACCTTTGCCTAGAGAACACTGGAGTTTGTTTTTACGAGATCCCTTAGATTTAGTATGATCTACGTACAGCGGATGTAAGTGGGAGCATCGAACAAAAATGATGAAAACAGCAGTGAGAGAGAGATGGTGCAAGTTGCTAGCTACCTCGGTACCTTCAATCTCCCTTACCTAATTGTAGCAAGAAAAGCTCATATGTGATTTTCTATTTTACATTTTGTCAGATATCTAAATATATATATATATATATATATCAGCATAATGCTGGCTCCAAGCTACGAGAACCCCGACCCCAATATGTTATCAGAGTGGGCCGAGTGTAATCTTGATTCATCTTGTAGACTGGTGAGAATACTAGTTAAATATGCGGAGAGCGATATGACTGCAGCACAGATCAAAATTGCGGGACTCAATGAACAAATATCAAAGATTGGAGATTCGGAATCAGAAAAAAGATTCCGTGAAGACATGCATTTCTGGTTAGCTAAGGAAGAGGACATTATAAAAAAACGCAAAGCGTTTAAATTTCAAAGGGACAAGATGGATTATCAAAATGGACAGGTCTTTACATTTGCCAAAAAGTTTGATTCTTTTAAAAGGACCAGTGCATCGGCGCTTATGCAAACAGCGCCACCCAATGGTAATTCCCTAGTCCAGTCATCTTCCTCTGTCTCTGATTTAAGTTCTGTACCCGGCAGTGAATCTGAGAATGAACAAGCTACTACTAGCTCACGGTTGGGGTTTACAAAATTCTCCCTGAGCCAAGAGTTAGATTGTTTGCGCCAGGACCGCAGACAGACCCTCAGACCTCGGGCAGCAAATTGCAAGACAGACAAAGAGCAAACCTCAAGCGTCGATGGGCGCAGAGAAAGCCGCAAGAACAGACAACGGCGGCAAACCGACTTCCAAAAAGCAACAGAGGAAATGGGTTCGGAAATGAGCCCTTTGGGTGACAATTCTCTTTCCATCATCAACCTTTCCGATGTGCATCTCACTTCCGCTGACAGTAAAATCCTTTCTTTAGGTTTATCTTTTTGCCCACCTAACGACTTTAACTACACGCAGACCCGCATTGATCTCTACAAAAACATTCGCAAACTCAAACTTAGGAAGTTCCATCTTCAGAATACATCTAAACGCGCAACTCCAGTTACTAGTATGGCTGCTAATCTCAGTCCTTCTTGCCCTACGCTAGGGGAGTATGAGTTACTTTGCAATTTACAGGATCTACGCAGGGAAGGCACGGTAGATGAAAATCCTCCTGAGCATGATTTACAGCCAAGACTGGATATGCCTGGTTGTTCCGGTTTTAAACCCAAGTCTAAATTTAATCCTATTATGGTACATTATAACATTGATAGCTACAATGATTTGGTCATTACCCAGCTTAAAAAATTGCATATTTCAACTTTAAAAGCTCAAAAACAACGCCAAAGACAGAACAACTGCTTTGGTAGTTTAATGAAGAAGTTGCAAAGCAATGATAATGTGGTAATTCGTCAATCTGACAAGGGAGGCAACATTGTCCTCTGGCCGATATCCATGTATATGGCAGAGGCCTTTTATCATCTGAAGAATCGTGAGTGTTATAGACGAGGCGATTGGCCAGCAGTCAATCGAGCCTGGAATGACCTCAACGCCAAGCTGCTATCCTGGAAAAGCATGGGTTTACTCAGTGGTGACGAATTCAAATTTTTAAAAACCAACTATCCAGTCATCCCTGTTTTTTATTTGATTCCTAAAATTCACAAAGACTCTGCCAAACCCACGGGGAGACCTATTATCTCCGCAAGAAACAGCATGATGGAGAACATCTCGCGGTACATTGACTTTTTCCTCCAGGAACATGTCAAGAACTTACCCTCTTATCTGCAAGATACGGGGGATTTCCTAAGGAAAATAAGTACTGTATCCTGGCAAGATGATTACCTTTTGATAACACTGGATGTCACTGCCTTGTATACTAGCATCCATCATTTGGATGGAATTAGAGCAGTTGAACATTACTTGCGAACTCAACCTGTTCACATGTTGCAGCACAGTAAAATGCTGATTGATATGATTCAGACTTGTTTGAATAACAATTACTTTCTCTTCCAGAGTCAGGTGTATCAACAAAGGAGAGGTGTGGCTATGGGGGCTTGCTTTTCCCCCAGTTACGCCTGTTTACACATGGGACTGTGGGAGGAGCAAGTCCTCAGGGCCCGCTTCGGTCATGTTTTGGACAACCATGTTATATCTTGGTATCGTTATATAGACGATTTGTTCATAATCTGGAGAGGTTCTGAAGCCTCAGCGAATGTGTTCATTGAGGGAATTAATGTAAACAATCTGAACTTGGAATTCACGGCATCTGTCAGCAATACTTCTGTAAACTTTTTGGATGTAGAAGTGTTCATCAAGGATAATCACATTGAGACCAAACTACATCGTAAGGTCACGGCAGGCAATACGGTTCTACATGCCTCTAGCCATCACCCCGACCATCTGGTGCGTAGTATCCCCTACGGGGAAATGCTGCGCATCAGACGGATTTGTAGCAGGGACACTGATTATGTGGAGGCTCAATTGGAGAGTAGGCAACGCTTTATGGACAGAGGTTACTCAGCTAAAGTGCTTGATATAGCAATAAAGAAAGCTAATTCCATCTCTCGCTCAACAGCACTAAAATGCAGTTCTGCTTCTACTGCATTGTCCAATGCCACCAGTCCTATGTTCGAACCACCAAGGCTAATCACCACCTACAACTGTCAACACAGTAAGGTGCGTATGATTTTTAACAAAAATTGGCCGTTGGATCGTAACGATCCAGTAATTGGTGAGTTGTTGCCGAAATCCCCAGCTATCACATTTCGTAGATCTCGTTCAATGAATGATATGCTGGTGCAAAGCAGCCCAGAGATCAGTACGAACAATTCATGGCTACAGAGTTCTAAGGGGTTTTTTAAGTGCGCCAGCTGCAAAGCCTGCAAACTTGGTGGAAACAGGACATCCTATATGACTCCTTTTAGTGATGTTTCTGTTTTGATTTCAAAGAAACTAACGTGCAAAACTGAATTTGCTGTGTATGTGCTGGAGTGTGCATGTGGCCTACAATATGTTGGTAGTACCAAGTTGCAGGTTCACAAACGCATTCTCCAGCACATGCGGGCTATCAGTAATAATGATGCAGCATACCCTGTCACCAGACACTTTAAAGAGATTCATGACAGTTGCCTAGACTTTTTAAGCTACTTTGTAGTAGACAGTCCCACGGCTCCGCCGGGGAGGCGACCGGGAGTCCCTGCTTAGACAGTTGGAGACTAGATATATTCTTATGTTGGACTCCAGGACCCCCAATGGCCTCAATTCTAGTGAAGATCTCTTTACCTGTCTATAACAATATCTATCACCCCAGGAGACAGTGGACGACTGTGATTTAAAACAAAGGTTACAATTGGATTTAGTTCCGATGCCCAATTCTGTTTTAGCGCAGCTTATCCCTGTCGGCTGTCTGCATGCATATACCAATACAATCTAAAAAATCATCTTCTGAGTTGCTTTTGTAACATATACTTTTTTATAATTATTTTTATCCTTTCTCCTCCTCTCTATATCTATATATATATATATATATATATTTCACTGATGCGTGATTCTTTCTGGGCAGATTAGATATGAGACTTTCTAGATTGTCTAACAAAATATAATCGCAGGCTTTTTTACTTTTTGGTAACAGTTTTTAAATATTTATGAAACAATAGATATTTAGTAAAAGTTATTCCGCATATTTAGGAATCTGGTTCTCCTAGCGGGAAAGGTTGATATATTTTACAACCAACACAATATCCAAACACATGAAGTGGGGAGCTACATGTAATGTACTATCATTTAATATGTGATTACGTTTTAGTTTCTTGAAAAGCGATGAAGTTATTAGTTAGGCATCTTGAAGATATTCTTGACTAAATATGTGATCATTAAGATTTTGAACATTGTACTGCAACTGTTTTTTGCACTAAAAATTGATGGCATTTGCACTTTAGCATGTTGTATATTATGATGGTATTACCTCACTATGAGGAGCATCTTTGACATGCCGTTTTCTTGCACTTGCAGTAATTTGCACGTTGCTCAATTTGCACATTTGTTTTTATTCGAGTAGTTGGCATGTTGCTTTTTATATTAATTAAGCAACAACTAATTAGCAGTTTGCACTAAAAAAATCTCAATATCACTAGTCGAATAGATGACCAACAGCTGCCCATAGTTTGTTTTTACAAATGTTGCTGCAATTTAATACCTTGCCAATTTTGCTATTTTGCACATGTTATTTTGTACAATGTGAAGAATTTGTATTACCGAATTCAGTTCTCACTGTCTTATGGCCACATTTTGCATTTATATCGATATGTCTTTTATATCTATTGGCCCGTAGATCACGTGTTGTAGACACTGGCACTTTAAATAATTTTGCTTTTACCTCAGGCGTCATGTGATCAAGGCCTCCGCGTTGAGGCCGAAACGCGTCATGGTGGTACGTGGTGCACTTATGGATTAAAAAATCATCACGCACTGAATTGCTTTGGGCCCGTGTTCGTCCTTCCAGTGTATGTGGCAGCAGTGGCAAAGTTCTTTTCATATATATATATATATATATCTCCTACTGGCGGTCGCCAGTAGGTAGTTATAGTTAGGACTGATTATCCATAGGAAATCCGCAACATTCTATTTGGAATAACTTTAGCGCCGGTTAACGAATCTTCGCGAAATTTTCTAAACTCGTGGCCTGCTCCGGTCCTATCCTGAAAGTCTCGGGGTGATTCGTCAAGGGGGGGTCCCAAAACGTGTTTTCCCCATGCAATTTTCCATAGGGACCGTTAGTCGCAGCTACAGCCCGAACTGCTGAACGGAATTACACCAAATTTGGCAGAAAGGTAGACCTTGGTTCAGAGTCGTGCCTTTTGCTTAAATGGTGTAAATCCGTTCAGTAGTTCCTGAGAAAATCAAAATCACATATATATCTATGGCCACTCTGGATCCGCGCACCCTGCCGTGCACGAGCTGTATTCGAATTGGCTGTCAACACTCCAAATCAGGAAGTGTTGGCAGCCATCGAGGCACAAGAAATCTAATTAAAAAACGCACAAAGCGCGAAAAGGGGGCAAGGTAGAAACACCCTGACCCCCTAGGCCTGCTCAGGGGGTCCCACAAGGCTGGGTGTGCGGATCTTGCCAATCAAAAAAAAAATGCTAATTAGCCCCGGGGGGGGTGGGCCAAATCCTGGGGGCATGATAAAAATGCCACATGCCCCGGGGACCGCCACCCCCGGGGCAAAATATGAATAATTGCAGGGGGCACATGGCTCCCCCCCCCTCCCCCCCCCCCCCCCCCGCAGCCGCAGCCCCGGGGACCGCCACCCCCTGGAGCTTAATAGTTTAATGTGGGACCGCCACTAATTTATTAACCTAGCATAAATAAATACCCTGTGTGGGGGGGCTCAATAAGGTTTCTAAGGTTTTTTAAATGCTAATTCCTAACTATAACATGTCTGAAACCTGTCTGTCTGTCTGTCTGTCTGTGTCTCCCCATCCCTTATTCAGCCCTCACTCCTTCCAGAGTTGGTAGGAACAGCCTGTATTCTGTGCAGGTCATGAAAACCTGTAAAACAAAAGTTCACATTTTTAAATTTTGATGGTAATCTCAACACCAGTGGTCTGTCTTCTCATGCAGATGCCGCCCCTGCCTGTTTGTTAGCAGCTGCTCATGATGTGTGGCTAATATAGATCCGATTTTTAGAAATAGCGTTTTTTGACCTGCTGTGCTACAGTCGTCACAATAATAGTTTCTCTATAAATCTGAAGAAATCCTAGTATGTTCCTTTACAAAGACTGAATTATATAGAACGCATTTTGGACTTTAGGTTAGATGGCTTTCCTTCAGCAGTTTTTGAGTAAGAAACAGTCACTCTGTTGTTTCAGCTCACTGACAGTATCCTTTGACTGGTCCTTCCAGAGGCTTTTACTTTATATATTGTTTTTAAAAAGCTTTAGGTAGCGCTCACGTCGCATTGCTGCTTTAAAGCCTCACTATTTGTTTCATACATTTGTCTTAACATGCTCATCTAGGGGTATCATATTGAGAACCAAGTGACTGTCTTCAGATCAAATCAGATAACATTGTGACAAGAAAATTACAGTCATCAACTTTATCATGGAGACTGTTCTGTCACAAGCTCAGCATATCACCCTTATGAAAGGCTTTGCCTTTAAAGTTGGCAGTAAGGTTGGTTATCGGCTTAGTGTGTTATCCTGCATATTTGTCTCATCTCTAAAGGAAAACATTCTCGATGTCTAAGTAATTTATGTTTTTTCCCCCAGGGGAAGGTTGTCACTGTAAAAGCATTTAATGGGTCATTTATGTTACTGCCACAACAAGCAGCTAGGGACCCTATTGCAACCCCTTATAAACTGACAGTTCAGTGATAGGACCTCACTTCTATACAATAATGTTCTTTTTGTAGTCCTCTAGAGAGAAAAGGGAACGTGGAAAGAGATACCCTAAGCAAGGCCGAATTATGCTCCACACGAATGGATACTAATTCATTTTGTTATGCACCCTGGTCAAACCCTGCGACACTCTACACACAGCTTGTTTTTGCCTTGTGAGGAATTCACTGTCCAGACTTTTTGCATGGGGTTGGGGAGAGGGTCTTCTGGGGAATGCTATCCTATTACATTGGTCAACAAATATACTTTATGATTTTGTTCTCATTCTTTGATCTATGCAACTGTACAGGGGTTGTTCTATGTGAAAATGATCCCCATAACCTCCTTTTAGGTTCTCCACATATTATTTTGCGACCCTTCTAATTTTGCGCATTGGCTGTAAGGTCCTCTCCATTTCCACATCGCCTGGTTGTTTGCTGATTATTAAAGGTCTAGTTCATGAGAAATTAGTCTGAACTCATGGTAATTTCAGATGAGAATAAGGCAGTTATATGTTCTGTTAGGACTCCACTGGAAATGTTGAGAGTGGGTGGGTCGTATTATCATCTTATGGGTCTGGGTCCTCAACAGATAGCTTAACCTGTTCCACACCTCCACAAAAGAAGTGCTACTTATGACTCATCTGACTAACGAAGGGTTCCCTATAGCTTGGCTGTGAATTCAACCTAATAGCCAATGCATTCTATGTAAATAGAGGAGCAGGTTAATTTTCTTTGCACAAGCCAAATATTCAGCTGCACAGTGGAGTCTTATTATTGGCACAACATGTTCTTTACACAAGCCTATTGAAGCTGTTGTGTTGTGTTGTTGGATATTGGCCAACTTACTGACAAGAAAGGTCTCTGGGTGCAGGAAATGTGATGAAAATATTTCTGAACTTCGGGTTCTGTCCACTTTAGCATTTTTATGGTCTTTCATAAAGACAAGTTGGTCCTTTGCTCCATGTACGTATTCTGAATGCGTTAATTAAGACATTATTCTTCCATATTTTCAAGCAAGACTACATGCTTGCAGGAACTCGATTTACAATGTAGATGTTTTTGGGTCTTGAAATAAAGAGAAGTAATCCTGTCAGGGTTTAAGGCCTTGAATGTGTTGCGCATTGAGGACTTGGCCAAGGGTTGAAAATAGCTACAGCTCTTGTCACAATGTGATAGCTCCTTGCTTCTTTAAATCCTGAGAAATTGTAGAGGTTCAATCATCAAGAAATTCCTGCTCAGTCAACATGAGCAGACCACAGTGGTGGCTCCTCAAAGACACATATTAGTCAGACACATTTGTAGGGCGTACACATTGTCTCACTCTTCATACTTTTGTAAGATTTATCCTTCTTACTGCATTCTCTTGCAAAACAGCAGCCTTGAGCCTGAACGTTTTGTGTACTTTTGCTTTAATTCTGGTTGGCCATATGGTGTTTCTCCCTCTTAAAATTGTTAAGCTATTTGCAACCAGTGGGAGCAAATTCAGTCCAGAACGAAAAGGTACCGAAAATAGTTCTTTCATCGTGATTCTCTTACTCGTAGTCCTTACTCTCCCTACTTCACAACAGTCCCGCTTCCAAAGTTGAACATAAGGCATGCTCAAATGTAAAAAGGTCCATAAGCTATTTCTTGTACTGCATGTGCCACTGGCAATTGCCAACCAGTTGTGAATGAGGAAGGGCAAGGGAGAGAGTCAGAAAGAAGGTATTTTTGTCTGACCTATATATTTCTCTGACTCTAATCTTTGCTGCCAATGAAAGGAAATAGTAGGTTTAGCCATATAAGCTCATGACCTAGTAGCTAATCAGCCATCTCAACACGATAGACAAAGCCAATGTGAGAATTTTGATGACTTCAGTAATGCTACCTACTCAAGTATTGGTCATTCTTACCACATCAAATAGCAGTTCAATGTTCATCAATTGCCTGATGAACCCTGTGTTGCCCACTACATCACACGTTCTTTATCTACCTCTGTTTTCAGAACCCAACTCTTAGATTCTCTGAATACATCTTTGTCTTATACAGTGCTCTACTGCCTTTCAGCTAGATTCACACATTACTTATACTACATAAATACATATGTACCCCTATCTCCATATCTCGTGAGTCAAGTAGTGGATACATCTATATGTTCCATAATTAGATATTGGGTACAATCATTTGCATGCATTAAATCATGACCATATACTGAAATCTGAACATAGACAAAACGTGATGTAGACTTCTCAATCTCATTAGACCAAAATATAAAATGTTGCTACAGTCAATAGTAGAATTTACAGTCTTATGAATACAGGGGGAAGGGTGGGCTAACTTCCTGGATTGGAGCATTTGTTGCATAGACTCATAAAATAATGTCAACAACCCCTAAAAAAGCCCACCAGCCAAAATTGAATCTGTTCTGTTATTCACACAAAAATAATTGTTTCATAATGCCCCATTTGCACCAGACGGCAAATGGGGCAGAACTTCTAAAACCTATTCTCTTAATGAGGCCACCAGGGCTCTGGTTACAGGGACTCTGGACCCAGTTAATGGGCAATCCTTCAATGTCTCCTGCTGGTCCTTTAAATTTGAATGTTCTAACATGGTGATGTAAGGTGCTCAAATTAGAGTTGCATCCGAGGTTGGTGTTCCCTTAGAACTACCACATTTCTGAGGTCAGTATCTCTAGGAGCTAGACAGCATTTAATATTTTTTGTGAACTCTCAGAATGTTGGCTCACGCTGGTCCCACCAGTTCCCATTAGCACCTTGAAGTGGATTTTATTATTAGGGTTGAGTTATGACTTTAAACTGATCTCTCCCTGAACAGAAAGGGATAAAAGCAGCTGATTCAGTGAGTTCCTATTTCAGTGCAACCAGCCACAGCTAATGAGTCATTACAAATTTCCTTTGTGTTCCTTGCTTGATGGAATGGATGAGATCTGATAAATTTCGGATGTGCTCAAAATAAAAAAAATGCTAGCACCTTCTGAGTTTAGGATGCAACCCCCAGACACTTTTGTTATGTTTACCACATAGGTGCTAGATTTTCATTCCACGTGGCTCGACAGTCTTTATTATTCTGCAGAGGGTAAACTTAATCATTCTCTGCGGCCTTCTTCAGTCCTTCAACAACTACTGTGTTGGTTGGACAGAGGTACTCAACAAAATTCAACAATGTTTCAGGTTTATTATGATTGGTATAGCCTCTGCCCATGTCACAAAATTTTGTTCAGTTTGCCAAAAGCCAATTCAAACCAAGTGTTGGTGTCTCAAGGTTGTTGGAGATTCAGTAATACCTGTGTGCTCAGTTCACTGGTCATAAGTAACCAAGAACAGAGTTCTATTATGGGTTCAACTGGTCTCTAATGAGTGACTAGGTGTAGACAGAGAGGGCCAATCAAAAAATGTCTTTGAGATTCCAGCATCAGTGGAAGTTATTTCAGTGTCAAGTTTTTCGGTTGCTGGGGGCACCCACAGGACCAAAGACCTCCATGGGACCCACAATTTGCGTTAATTGGATAGCTGTACTTTTACCCACATAACCCGAAAAGGTTATGGCTAGGAAAATCTTTCAAATCTTTCCTAAATCATGGTGACTGACCACTGTCATTTGGAATTTTGCCTACTGCCTGGAATGAAGGTTAAACCCCAATTGCAGTCTCTGGGGCACGATGGGCAAACATACTCATCAGGAGTAGGGCAGAGATTTTTCAGCCCTGTAGAGTTTAGTTCTGCAATGTGGCTCAGTAGATCCTAATTTTATGGGTCTTGTATTTACTTCTTAGTTCTATCTAATTGGACTGAAAGGTCCTACTGGCAGCTTGGTACTCGCTTCCTCAAACAACTATCAGCTGGACATAGCTCTTTGCTGTGTAGGTCACGGGCGTGCTGCAGTCATCTCATTAGCCCCTCTTGTCCATGGCATTGTTTGGCCACAGTTTTTTTTTCCACAGTCCTATCCTGAACATGGTCTTTAAGTGATAATCTTTTGTCAGTAAGGTCCTGTTCCTTAGAAATGTCCTCTCTGGACAGCCACGGTTTCACACAACTTATGCAACAGTGGTGCTAAGAAGCATATATTGATCGACACTGATGGCCATTGAAAAGAAGCATTCCCAACTCAGTTATACTTTCTTCTCCTGTCAAATTGTGGACTTCCCAAGGCTTTTCTGTATTTCTCTAGCCTAGGTGTTGTGTAAATGGAGTACTGCAAACATCCTTGGCTACTATCCCCTGCATGCAAGGCATCTCATAGCACACTTTGGAGATCGTTAGTACATGGTAGAGTGAAAAAAATGGTAGGAAATGCAGGGAAATTGACAGCAAAAGGGGTGTTGGTTGTTAATCTCAGTAGGTCTGACCTTTTGGCTTTCTCTGTGTTTATTTTGTCGTAGTTTTTGTCAATTTTTATTGTTTGTGGTGAAGCTGCCCTTGCCAGTCTACAAAAATAAAAACTTTGGCTAAAAGCAAAAATATTTTTGGGTATCACAAAGTGCACATTTCCATAGTAGTCGCTGTTCTGAAGGAACAACTGTGTGGATTTGCTCCAATTAAAAGGGCAGAATGCTGTCAATCACTGTGATGTTATCCCGTGGCTAAAGTGGGCTCAGCCATTGCCCTGTGCTGTATTGTAGGTGGGATAGCCTTGAGAATGACGAAATAACAGATCAATGGATGAGGAAGGCTGGCTGAAATCCCCTATTTTTAAGGATTTTATAAATATAATTGTAGTAAATTAAGATTCTTCGCTACACCAGACCTAACCAGCACATCAATAGTCTCATCTATGCAAGAGCTAATGGCTTTGTCAATGCATTTTAGCCATGCTGTACAGCAGCGCAGCTTCTGTACAGCATGGCTGAAACTTATGGCAAAAAAAGCGATATGAAGCAGCCATGATGCTTTTATTTTTGGACAAGAGGGCTCAATGTAGAATGCAGGACGGGAGATGTGGCTAACAACAACACGGCAGGGGACAAGCCAAGCAGCAATGCGGCGGGGCAGAGGACTGGGCAAGCAACCGTGTGCTGGGACGGGGATAGCAACAACACTGGAGGGTGGTAGGAAGTACGGGGCAAGCAATAAGGGAGGGAGGTGGCAAGCAATGGCGTGAGTGGGGGTGGGCAGGCAACAACGCAGGAGGAGCTTGGCAAGTAACTGTAGGAGGGGGTCTGAGAGACGGGGCAAGCAACAACACTAGAGGGACGGTGCTAGCGATGATGGGGCAAGGAACAACGCAGGAGAGGGCGTGAGGGATGGGGAAAGCAACAACGGAGGAGCAACGTGGGGTTGTTAGAACTACGATTAGCCAGTTGGTCTGGGAAATGGGTTTCCTTTTGTGCTTTGAGCAGAACCCAACTAAGACTGGTCAGTCATTAAACAAACAATTAACAATTATTTTTAAGTGGCTTATATTTTGAGTTATCCGAGTTATTCAGATTACCCTGATTGTTACGAATACTCCATGCGCACAGCCATGCGTGGGCTTGAGCTTGTAGGAAATAGTGAAAATTCAACCTCTGTTGCATATTGAATTATTGCAATTACTCTAATTTGAGGGCAACTTTTGGGATACGTTTCCAGAATATTGGGTTGTGGGCTCTTCAGATTAATCAAAGCTGAGCACGCTATACCTTTGTCCAAAGCAATACAGTTTCATTTGCAAATGTGTATGCCCAGTTTTTAGAGAGATTGGACTGTTTTACTTTAAGAAAAGCAGTGAGGGTGAGCTTTTGGGAACTACTGATGCAACAATTGGGTGTTTGGTGAGAGACACAATATTTATCAGTAGTTAATCTCCAAAGAACAAATGTGCTTTAATGTAATTGATTTTGTTAATGACCATTAAAGAAATCCAATCAAGATCTAAACTTGTTTTAAAGCTATGTTTTGTCTTGTGAGAAATTACCTTGGGAACTCTTGGAACTCATCTCAGAACCTATATCTGTAAACTATGTGCCAAGTTGCAACTGTTTTGACTAAAACATGTTGTAGATTTTTTTTGCATGTCTGCCACGTTATATATATGTAAAACCTTTTTTTTTATTAATTGTCTTATTGTATATGATGTTCAATCTAAACAACACATTTTTTAAAATAAAGTTTACCTCTGTAGATTGTGATTCTTTTTGAGAGCAGGTCTAAGAAGAACCTAGAGCTTGTCCAGAGATTGTAGTGAAAACATATAGCAGCAACAAGGCAGACTGGAAAGACTGATCCTCACCTTAACAGACAGCACAATTATAATATTCTGTATCCGGAATCTGGGTGTCACAAGATCTTTCAGACCTTAAGCCACACTGTGTGAGAAATGGACATCAAGCACAACATACTATTTGTACTTCACCATCTACTTCCATTAAAGAACAAACTGACTGTTGCGTGTTAGTTCACATAAAATGCTACGTAGGCAGGAACTGAGACCTTGCTTGTCATTGTCGAGCACCTGATGTGCTCCTCTTACCAGGCAGTAAGGCTCCCTCTCCTTAGAAGTCATGGTGTGATTGCAGGGGTTTTCCACAATCTTGGCCCTCTCTTGATCTGAAGTGTTAGTGAGTGTTAGTAAGATCTTTCATTTGCAAGACAATGCTTCTCTGTATCCATACAAATTATCATTATTTATAATGGTACCTAGGAGCATATCTATCCAAGCTGGTTTATACAGGAAGCAACCTAGGGGCCGCCAAAACGAGCTTTACTCAGTGGTACGAACACTTTTCCATTTAGGATTGGGGCTATTTTCAGGGATTTCTCTCTGCTTATTTTTCACTTGGCAAGCACAGGAAGAGCTGTTCTAATGAGTCAAGTTGGTTTGCAGTTGGGGCATATAAGCATCCGTGACCAAAATCTCCTGCACACTAGCCGTTCTCAACACATCGCGGCGTGAGTTTAAGGTACAGTGTAAGAAAAACAAGCTTAGGGTGGCAACAAATGTTTCTTTCCGGCAACAGTGGAGACTACAACTTAAATTAGGCTAAGTTCCTTTACTTAATTATGCATAATTTTTAAAAAATTACATGAACTGCAGATCTGGCATTTAGCACTATATTTTCCTGTATTCCCTCAAAACGATTGTTACCTGACCAGACTTGAAATTATGCCACATGTCATAATTCAGAATTTTGGGAATTTTGCAAGATTGCCTCAGCATAACAGACATGTTACCCAAGCTGAACTATTCAACTAAAAGCAAACTTAAAGAAATGTAACAACTGTGTGGCAAGCAGGAGATAGATGTGTTTGCCAGAGGTATGATGGTCCCTTGTGTTCTACTCCTTATTGAATGTACTAACTATTTCAGGGAGATCTGGTACTCCACATCGGTTTTCACACAGAACCATCCCTCGAGCGCCATATTTTAAATTGTATCCACACCTCCAAAGCTCTTGGAAACCATCATTAGGTGGTTAGTAGCATTTTGAAGGAACCTAAATAAAAGACTTCAATAAATGTTGCATGCCAAAACTTTACTTTCTGAAACAATCTACTCAAATGATCTGATAGCTAGCTAAATGAATTTGTTTCTTTCCCCCGATCTCTTGTGTGATGATAAGGCTCAGGGCACTCTGTTGCAAAATGTTTTTGATACCTCCAGCTTGTCTCAGACAAATTTGGAACCCTGCTCTTCTTCATATCTCTGATCAGCCACCTATCAAATAAAGGCACTGGCTGACTAGGGGCAGCAGGCAAATACTTCTTTCATATCAACCTATTGTCTTTCTACTTGGGACCATGAATTTGATTAGCTGTCAAGACTACATCACCAGTTTGGGGCTGGTTCCACCTGAGTGCCCCTGGCGTAAATATGGAAACTGTTCTATACTTGGTGTTTAGAAAATGCATTGCATATACTCCTACATCAGGTGTTAGGTTACATTTGCATCGATGCAACACTGGCTTTAAATTGTAGCCAATAAATATTCACTTGTTAATGATTTCTGGATATTAAAGAAGACCTTCAGAGCCATCTTGTCTTATAATGCCATGTTTGAAGAACTTTCCATTGTATATAAACACATAATACACTTACATGTGTCGAACAACTATGCATGGGAATTCACAACTGTTTTAAATTAGACAAAACCATGTGTAACTATGTGATAAATGTCTGTTGTGGGAGGTCTCTTTCTTATCAATTACCTCCGCTAGAAAAGTTTGCGAGATACAGGTATTATTCCATAGCAAACACTGAACCTTTAACACATGTTTACTCAATACTGATACCAGAGCTGAAACATATGGGGCTGGTAGTGTTGAAGGTTCACTGATCTGTCTTCCCATGTAATCATTGCATTATATACCATTTAAAACATGATCAATACAAACCGTGCAGCCACCTCATTATGAAGTCCATTGTCTTAGACACATTGGTTCTTGTCATCAGTACCCCTTCCAAGCCCATAATTTCTAGTAAATTGGAAAAACCCATCCAAGGTCTTTGGGGATTCTGAAAAGTATTTAATTGGAAAAGCCCTGGTTGCAGAATCAAGATTCAAATGTGGATTCTTCTGTGTGGGTCTGCTTGCACCTACTAATGATTCAATTGAATACAGTAACTGTTAAATAGTAAAACGGGTGATATTAGGCAAATCTCTGTTCATGCCTGAACTTCATGGTTGAAGGGAATATTTGTACAGTACATTTGTCTTTACTAAGAACAGAGTTCTATGACCCTGGGAAGATGTTCTTGATTTCTATTAGGCTGATATGACTGACTGAAACAGTTGGCTGAGGAGGTTCGGACCTCACAAAGCTTTGTCTACTAGGACCACTTCACATGAGGAGGTTTGGCTTCCCTTAATAGAAGAACAACTTACGGCTCCGTGTTAAAGTGAGTATGGTTTTGTGATTGAGTTGAGGATGGGATCCACACGTTTGGTTGAGTTGGGGTCTTTAGGAATGGTAGGAAGTCACGATTACTAGAATAATTTTTAGTTTTGCTTCTTATCTATTGTCATGTCTTTTCTGGTCCCGTGATTATTTTCTTGTCCACTTGTCATCTTTTTCCCTTGTTTACCAGGCCAAGGACTCTTACTGCTCTTTCTTCTCTCCCTGCGCTTCCCTTGACTTGGGTACCTTTTATTTAGTCCTGAGGTAAGCGTATTGTATACTAAGTTAGTCTAGCTGACCTTGTATCCACCGCCAGCTTTTCTTAGCTAGAATCCTGTTAGGCTTATGCCTTTATTGCCTACCCTACCCTTAGTACACAGGTCCTCCCGCCTTTCTACCTACTGTGTGTCAGTTCCTTGTCCAGGGGAACATTCTCATCCCTATAGTTCTCCTCAGCGTCCTTAACATCCTTGTTTAATTCCCCTCTTCCATAGATAGTCTTAAATCCTTACTCCCAACAAAACATAAGCCCATTCAATGAGGGATGGCTGGTACATTAACTGCACTGGATGTGGTTTTTATTATTAGTTATTTTTGTCATTTCTGAATTCCAGTTGAATGGTTCTGTAGGGAGTGCTTGTTTAGTTTGTCTAGCTTACCATAGACAACCATGCTACATTTTGGTTATCTTGCGTTCTGATATTTTTAGCCACGACACTTGTGAGTATTGATCACTTGCTGTACTTGTCTCCTGAGTTTTTCAAGTAATGTATGTTGGATCTCTTTTCCATTCTTTTATCTCTTGGATAAGAGTCGCTTTTCCCTAATGAGGCCTTCGTTAATATTCACCTTGAATCGCAGCCTTATAGGTACAATCACGAAACTTTTTCAACAGGAGTTCCGGAAAAAAAACTTTAGTAAACCAATGATCTTTTAAAAATTTTTTTTTGAAAAAGTATGTTTAACTCTTTTTAAATTTGAAAATCAAATAAGGGTGTAAACCAGGGGTCTCCAATGTTTTCTGTACTGAGAGCTATTTATGTTCAATGAAACACCTTGAGAGCTACTAATATTATTAGTGTTGTATAATCTCAATTTTGTTAAGTATATTTTTTCAAACAAGCAAAAGCTTTCTAATTTAATAAGCTGGGCACCACACATGTAAGCTACTCAGAGGTAGCTTGGGAGCTACAGTGACTCACGAGCTACTGGTTGCAGACCCCTGGTGTAAACGCATGTGGATCAGCATTGGTGGACAATACTCTTCTCTCCACCCTTTAAAAACGAAACAATAAAATAAATATGTCCAAAGATACTGTGGTAAATAAAATAAATATTACCTGACTGAATTTCGTACGGAGTCTTAAAATAAAGTAAAATAGCTCAAAATAACAAGAGGCAGAATCCGTGGTATAAGAGGTTTTCTAATGGGCTTTATTCCATTCAAAATGGCCGACTCGAGAGGGCGGCCTTCAGGTTCCGTCACCACGAAGGTTCAGGAAGTGAAGTACAATAATTTATTAACAGACATGTATTTTTATAATAAGTACATTACAATGAAACGAATGTAGAAGGCGTAACATTTGATAAGAAAAATGACGTGACAGTGACATAATCGAAACTAGGCGTAATAAGGAATAAAAGAAACATGATTGGCTTGCATTATCAGACATAGGTGGATCTATAAGATAATACTTGGCATAGATGCGCGCGCGGCAGCATGACGTGTAATTGACGTGTAACTAGGGGGTGAAGGGGACTTGACATTTAGCTCTACATGTGGAGACGAGAAGTCTGGGGTCAAGTCATCCTAATCCCAAATCATATCTAACATCCTATGTTTAAAGAACTATGTTATCCACAAGGAAGAGACTCTCGGACAGAATCTATTCTATACTGACTGTGTGCGTGTACAAGCGTCTAAGTGTCTATATGAGATGCGAGGGGCAGAAAACTTTCCATGGCAACAGGGCTATGAATCACTTGCATGAAGACAGAAAAGCCTGGCCTTTTGCTTGGTAACTGGAGGAATGTTTACTTAAGCTACTAGGCAAGAATGCATCGGCTGAAGAGCAAAATAGATAATTCGAAGGTGAAATACAACTTCTTGGCAGACAGGCGAAAACTGGCCGAGGCAGGCACCGTTAGCTGCACAGGGAGTAGGACAAAGTTCATGGATACAGATGCGAGCTCAAACTGAAGCTGTCAGAGACAGAGAGCAGGGAAAGGCTTTGAGGACAGAATCGGGCCTACTCGCCTGAACTGTAAAAATGGAGTAACTTAGCCATATAAAGTCGGTGGCCTTTTATACTTAGGAATCGAATATCCAGCCCATTGATGGCGGATCTGACAGAGAACATGTTGACGGTAGACACACATATGTTTGCGTCTTAGAAACTGGAACTGGAGGGAACATACATGTACTTGTAACATGCATATAGAACCGTTGGGGTCCAAGATAGGGGACATAACTGATCAGGAAAATCCACATTTCCACATTCCCTCCTTGTCCCCTTCTTGCCCTTCACGAGACATCAATCTTCATTATTCCTTCGATTTGCTCATGGAGCATCATTTCTTCTTCCTTCTTCTTCCGGGATCTTGAGCCAAAACCTTGATGTGGAATACACGATGTGGCACACAGACCACAAATCGCTGGTCCACATTGCAGACATATGCAACAACTGAAAAGCATAAGAAGGCCAATACCTAGGAAGGATAGAACTCTCCATCCCCAGGCTGATATCACATTCCAAAACCACCCGGACCACGTCCAAGTGCCTGGATTCTCGTGTATCTGGCTTACAATCTTATGAAGGCGTGTTATAGCTTTATATACAGATGGCGAATTTTCTGGTATGAAAATGCAGCAGCTGGATCCGATGACCCTGCAAGCTCCGCCCCTATCGGCCAGGATGACGTCAAGGACAAGACGATTCTGGAGAACAACAATTCTCATCACTGATTGTTCCTCTGTCAGATTGCCTAGGGCGGCTATAGTCTCGTTTACTACAGCTTCAAGAGTCTTGGTGAGTCTGCGTATCAGCTTACTATTTGATATTGTACCTATATAGGGAAAGATACCTTTATTGAAATCTACATACTTGTCCCATGCTGTCTCAGTATAATCGACAACTGGGAGATCTCTTCGCTCTCTATTGTGTACTAAATGAACATTTCGATAATAATCAGGGGGAGCTAGGAAAACAGGTGGCAAAAGGAATGCTATGTAACAGGTACCATCCCAATCTAGAGGCAGACGCATATATGCCGTCTGACCACATATAAAGTAAGAATGGCGAGAAGCTCTAAATGAAGATTTGCCTTGATCACTATATTCTACTGTAGTAACACATTGGCTATGGCCCATATGTATGGAACCAACTTTTCTCACACATAATTCACCCTTAACTGGAAATACTGACATAGTGGGCGAAATTAGTTCAACTTCGGATTTGACATTCAAAATCATAAGATTAGGCGTAAAATTACCTAATTTATACACTTCATTTTCTAAATCAGTTCCTGTTCTACTGGGGTAACCCTCCTTATTAGGGTGACAGACTTTGAATAAAACTAGATTCAGATTTCCCCATATCCAATGTTGTTGATAAACTGCTGTGTCTGGGTCTATGGAATTTAATAAACTAAACCATGCTCCACAGGAGCCATTGTGTGTGAATGGATGTGGAAAGAATGGCAGAACTCCTTTGTTATTCTGATAGGGAGGAAGTCTGCCACACACCCAACAATTGGTGGCATTACTAGTCTGATGGGAATGATGTAACATACTAATGAATGTGTTATTACGCAGCGCAAGTCTATAGGACAACTCATGTGGCGGTAGGTCACTAAAAGAATGTTCATCAGTTATATTGAGAACACGTTTAGAAACAGGATAATACATGTGCAAAATCATACTCGTAATAATTACTAAAATACTCAATAAAAACAAAATTAATAAAGTCACAATACAGTGGTTACGCAGTAATTTACAATAAGTATATCGTTTCATTATGATTCTGGACTCTGCATCATTCAGACCTAAGGGATACATGTCGGGACAGATTCAACCGCTTCACCTTGGAGAGGACTTAAACAATCAAATCGTCCGACAGTTTAGATCTGGACCTGAGTTTCTGTTTATAGCACTGAGAGTCATTTTGTTCAACAAAAGGAAGTTTTGAATCAGTCTGTGAGGGAGTGCAGGGCACAGTGTCTATATCTGAAGGTAGTCCATGAAATTTCTTTATATGGGTGGAATGCACCCATCCTTTCCGTCCTTCGATCTTCACAGCTGTTCTGGTCGTCAGCAGGACCTGCTTAGGCAACTTCCACCTAGGATCCAATTGGCTTTTCCTATCAAAATTCCGAACCAGGACAAAGTCCCCGGGGACCACGTCATGGGGTTTCACCTCAGTGTTGTCAGGAAAAGCTGCGACCACCTGTGAACGAGAAGATTGTAGTGCAGACATCAAGGAAGCCAGGTAATCTGTCAGCATATTACAGTCAACATCAGTTATTTTACGGGGTATAGGCGTCCCCCACATATTCGGTGGTCTACCAAAGATCACCTCATACGGGGATAGCCCTGTTCGAGAGTGTGCTACCATTCTCATGTAGAATAGCGCAACTGGTAAGGCTACTATCCAGTCCACACCTTTTTCCTGACATATTTTGGACAATCTGATTTTTAAAAGTTGATTATGTCGTTCCACGAGACCTGCTGCCTCGGGGTGTCGGACACAGTGGAATTTCCACTGATATCCCAACAAGAGTGATACATGTTTCATTAATTCGGATGAGAAAGGCTGGCCGTTATCTGAATATACAACACGTGGTAAACCGTACCGTGGGAAGAATTCTCGAACTAGCTGCTTGGCAGTAGTCGGGGCAGTGTAATCTGATACGGGATACGCCTCTGTCCAACGGGAGAGAGCGCAGACAACTACGAGGACATATTTGAATCCTCGACAACGTTCCATCTGAATATAATCCATCTGGAGGACTTCAAAAGGATGGTCAGGAGGCTGAAATCCACCCTGTTCTACGGGAACACTCTTTCCTGGATTAAACTGACAACATATCATACAGGTACGAACTTTTTGTTTAGCTGCTGCTCGTAAATGTTTGTTGAACCAAATGTGCTGAATGCTGTCTAGCATAGCCTTCTCTCCTAAATGTGCTGGACTGGGAACTGTAGCTATAATGGCTTGAACCATGGAATCAGGGAGAAACCATACAGATTTCTCCTTCGTCATCCATCCTTGATCTGTCTGGATCCCTCCTAGTTCAGTCCACTTCTTTATTTCTTCTGCTGTGGCATGTGTCTGTATGTCAATTACGTCAAGTGCGGGATCCTTAATTGTCATACACTGTGTTGGTGTCTGAACTATTGGCTTTGTCATGTCTAATGTGCGATTCTGAGCAGTCTGTTTAGCTGTTCTGTCAGCTAAGTCATTGCCTTGAGAAATGGTATCAGTAACCTTCGTGTGTGCTTTACATTTCATAATTGATATAGCAGTGGGTAGATGTATTGCGTCTAACAAGGCATGAATGAGGGGTCCGTGCTGAATATGTGTTCCATGAGAAGTTAAATAACCCCTCTCCCGCCAAAGCACTCCGAAGTCATGTACGACTCCAAATGCATAACGTGAGTCAGTGTATACATTAACTTTCTTATTTGTGGCTTGAATACAGGCTTGTGTTAGAGCAACAAGTTCTGCTGCTTGGGCTGACAGAGTATCTATACAATTTGTCTCAATAACTTCAGTGTCTGTTGTGACTGCATATGCGGCAACTAAATTTCCTGTACTTGTCCTCATACACGAACCATCTACATATAACGTCAGGTCTGGATCTAGCAATGGAACGTCTGTCAAATCTTGTCTAGGTTTCGTCTTTATTTCAATGATTTCAACACAATCATGAGCTAGTGGGTCTGTTCCAATTACAGGTAATAGTGTAGCAGGATTCAATGTATTACACCGTCGGATCTCTATGTGTGGTTGAAACAATGTCAGTTCATAACCAGTAAGTCTTGCTATGGTCAAGTGTTGTGTTTGTGTTCGGTTCACAAGAACCTCTACTGCATGTGGTACTTGTACTGTCAATGGGTGTCCTAAAACTATGGCATCGCTTTGTCTGATTGCTAAAGCTGTCGCTGCCACTGATTTCAGGCATGCAGGCAAAGCCTGAGCTACGGGATCTAATGTACTGGAAAAATAAGCACATGGCTTGCGTGATCCTGCTTGATCCTGAGTGAGTACTGACAAGGCAGTACCTTCGCGTTCTGTAACAAAGAGTGTAAAATGTTTGCTATAACATGGTGTTGCTAAAACAGGTGCTTGACATAAAGCTTCTTTTAGGCTTTCAAAAGCTTGTGTATGTTCCTGAGTCCACGGGAGAACAGTCGATGTGGCTGCCTCCTGTGTGGTTAACTGAATGAGTGGTTTTGCTAGAAATGCGTACTGAGGGATCCACTGCCTACAATATGAAGTGAGGCCTATAAAAGCCCGCACCTCCTTTTGTGTCTGGGGTATTGACATGTTAGCAATTAACTGGATGCGATCTGGTGTAAGCTGCCTTCCCTCCTTGGACAGCGAGTGACCAAGATAAATAACTCGCTGAACACAGAATTGCAGCTTAGAAGGGGACACCTTGTGCCCCTTGTCGGCTAGGAAATGTAAAACTGTCAGAGAAGCTTTTTCACATTCTGGCTCGCTTCTCGCGGTGATCAGCAGATCATCGACATATTGAAGCAGTGCAGTATTGACTGGCATGTGGATACTGTCAAGTTCTCGTTTCAGTGCTTGGCTGTAGATGCTGGGGCTTTCTGTAAATCCTTGGGGAGCGCGTGAGAATTTAAAGCTGCGCCCATTTAAACTGAATCCGAACAAGTATTGGCTTTCCGGATCTATTGGGACGCTGAAAAAGGCATTCTTGAGATCAATTACAGTAAAGAATGTTGCTTCGGAATCAATTGCTGTCAACAATGATGATATATCAGGGACCACAGGGAATTGTGGTACAATACACTTGTTTAGTTCACGCAAATCAATAACCAATCGGTACACTGGTGGAGCAGTAGGATCAGTTCGTTTAAGAATCGGAATTATCGGTGAATTACATACATTGGAGTCTGTTTCTACAACTACTCCCTGGGCAATCAGCTCATCAATGATTTTCAGCAAAGCCACTACAGCATCATGCGGTAACTTGTATTGTCGCATTCGTGGTAGTACCACTCCTGCTTTCAGTGTGACTCGATAGGGTGTAATGTTCATGCAGCCAACATCCGTAGGGCCTTGTGCCCATAGATGTACTGGTAAAGTCTGTAGTCGGGGATCCATGTCTCTAGACACATAGTGACCTTTAAAATCACGTAAAAACAACCTTACTCCTTCCGGAGAACAACATATTATGGCTCCTAGTGCTTTCAGAGTTTTAATTCCTAACAAATTTTCTGGGCATGATTTAGTAAGCAATAAATCTGTAGTTCGTGTCAAAGGTCCTATTGTAAGTGGTAGAGGCTTTGATACTTCATTAACAATAGGTTTTCCTGAAAAACCAAGGGAAACATTTTGAGAGCCTGAGAGGGGTGCCCCTGGAACTTCGCTACGTTTTATAGTTGTTCGACTTGCCCCTGTATCGAGTAAGAATTTTCTATCTCGACCTAATAATTCACTATGTACATAAGGTCCTTCTTGATCTACAGGAATCTCGATAAGTGGTAAGTCAACTTCCCTCTCTAGGCTGGTTCATGCGTAACGCTGGTATTCAGGGTATTCATACTGTGCAGTCTGATACAGTTGTCGTGTTGCGGTTTGTGTGGCAGTAGCAGGCAACGGTGGTGCAGCTGGCACAAACTGTATGGGTTGCTGTGAGGCTGGCATGGACTGTCCATGCTGCATAGCTCCTTGTTCATTCTGATCTTGTCTAACTAATCGTGGTCTCTCCTTTGTAATGCCTGTAGCTATATTACGTTTCAGGACTGGACAATCGTGTACATGATGGCCCAGTTGTTTACAGTAATTGCAGGTTCCTTTTACAGGAACTGCAGAATCACCAGAATGTGTCACACCCTTTTTGTGACCATCTGCTGGTACTGTCTGAGAAACTAGCATTTTCATTTTTGTATCCTTCATGCGTCTATGCTCGTGTTCTTGTTCATCCCTAATTCTATTGTGATGATACTGTAACATTTGTAGCATTTGCGACGGAGTGTTACTTTGCCAGGTACTCTCGAATTTCAATATTCTATTCTTTACTGGAGGTAATGCATTTTCCACTAATTTTGTCACAAATAAATGTGGATATGAGTCACTACTTGCTTTTATACCACTATTTATACCAAAACATTTTTCAAATCGAGCATAATAATCGCTTGTGTCTTCATCTTGCTTTTGTTTGCAGGCTGTGATTGCACCCCAATCTTCCTTTTTTGTAGTTAATAAACGTGGCAGTACCTGTACTAGTAAACCTGGTAACAGTTTAACTTTATCCCCGAGCCCCGAACCTGCAGTTCGGCCCCTTTCTTCCTCTGCTAATGCTGTCCAGTCTATCTTTTGGTCTCCCACTTCCCACTCTTTTTCTTTCAGTTTTTCATAAATGCCAGCAGGCAAAAGCACCTTTAATATCGTCATAATATCAGGAAAGGTGTACTCTCCCATCAGTAACATGTCTTTAATTTCTCGGTGGAAACCCGCTGGGTCTTTATCATGGCTAGGTACTACTTTCTTCATTTCTAATAATTCCATTTTTGATATAGGTGTGTAAACAAATACACGGTGAAACTCATTGTCTTCGCCTTTTATTGGGTGCACTTCTCGTAAAGGATTTTGTCTATCCATATAGTACGGCGTTCTTTCTCTATGGGGCAGCGAGAGAGAATCCGGACTTACAAAAAGGACATACTGTTTACGTGACACTAATATCTCTTTAATTAACTTGTTACTAGAACCTCTCCATCTGTTCGTGAGTAGTTCCATTAATATATCAGGTAAAGGACCAGGATCAGCATGTTGGCTCTTATATAATATGAGGAGTTGCTGAATCATATAGATTCCAGCTAAACGTTGTTCATCTGTACTGAGGTTGAGAAACGTTTGTGCTACGGTCTCATCACCATATTTTTCAGGACTAACGATCCAGTGAACGGCTGATCTGGCTAATTCTTGCTCATCCATGGAATCGAGGAGGTGGTAACCCCTTCGTTCTCGTAGTATTTTATCTGCGGCTTGAAACGAATGTTCAGGAGACTTCAGATTTATTACAGGCGTTGGATACGTTCTGCTATTATTTGGACATACAGAATGTATGGGATCAGAAAAACATCTAGTATTTTCACAGGATCTTCCTCTGCCTACATAGGCTATGGTTTCTGACTGTCTTGCAGAGTCCCCTGATTCGGACACTTCATCTTGCTCAAACTCGTCTGTTCCCAATCTCTCTTCATGAATACGCTCTATTTCTTTACGTATTTTTCGGCACATGGCTATTATACAATTTTGCTTATCGTGTCTCCCTTCTGATATATTCTGACTCCATCTTGTAAGAGTAAGCATTACGTTCATGTCTACCCCCGGACGATCTTGATTTCTGATCACACAGTTTATAAGGAAACGTAACAGTTCCCCTTGTATCTCTACTTTCTGGAATTCCATAGCTCTGTTAATACATCCTGGATCTCGTCCTGTTTGAACAAAATGATATATGTTATCTAGATGCGTAGCCATCCCTGGTAACCTTGCTAAATACTCTGCGGCTCGTCTGATACGTAATGATGCCAGAACCATTTCGTCCTCTTTACCAACCACTGGGTCATATCTACAATTTACAAGGAGTTCCTTAAGCGCACGTTCACTTACGAACTTAGGTGTACGTGAATGTGCTGACTCTTGAAAGACAAGTTTATTTATTCTAGGTGGTGTAAAAGTACTGCTAGCACCTCCCGTGGCCCCATCTGGGGCGTCGGGTGTGAATGGGTTCGTCGAACGTGACACAGCAACTATGGGTGTTGTTACCCCTGTAGAGTCGACTGCGGAGACAGATGCGGAAATAGATGTGCTTGCCGACGTTTGTGTCGGGACTTGCTGTTGCACGGGGACAGATACCTGATCCTGACGTTGAACCCCTCCGCCAGACGGTCTATGTGGTGTGGCGTTAGCATACTCGGGGGCTGCATCATCTAGATATGAGGAAAGGAAAACGTCTTCTGCGGTTCTGGGATGCCCCTTTGGATGTACCTTAATTGGAAATAATGGGGGTGGCAAGTCTTTTGGTATCTCTGGAGCAGTCTTAGGTAATCCTTCGGCTAGAAGGGGATACATACCATTCATAAGAGCATTACTTTGTCTATTTACTTGTTCTGATTTCACTCGGATACCTTCCTCAATTAATAGATTTTCTTGAACTTTTTTTTGAACTTTCTTTACTCCTCTCTTCTTGTCTACGTGCTTTTTCTGTTCGTCTATGAGATTCTTTACGCCATAACTCAACAGCGTCTTTCTGTGACTGTCTGACCTTTCTTTTCCATAACTCTTCCTCCACTTTCATGATGCACTCTGCATCCCAGGTTCCCGTTGCGGGCCACCTTTGACTTTCCGGTAATCCCTTGGTATAATCTACCCATAGATCAAGAAACAATATGGCATCTAAGCCATGTTTATGGTACATGAAATGTCCTGGAGTGTCTCTAGGTGGAATAGGAACTGCTTCTTCAAGCACCCCTTTTCTGGTGGTAATCTGTCTTAACTTCGAGAAGAGCGGCATATTAACAACTGATCTGATACTTACTCTTGAACTTACTTAGTACGAAAAACACAATAATGAACAGTGAACAATGAACAGTCATTCATACCACAATATGCAAGACATTTTCTGAATACTTTAAACATTAAACATTAAACATTATAACAATGATCGACAATGATGACAGTCTGCTTAACTAATCACCACGCTGAATTCTTGACAATAACTGAATACTTCGGAATACTTGATATACTGCTAAACAGTACATATACACTGCTAAACAGTGCAGACCGGATTTGTGTACCCAAATCCGTCTTGACCGGCACAACCTATGTGCACGTCAACATGCCTCCCCGGCGATGGTACTCACCGAGTAGCTCCTTGAAACGGAAGGCCTCAGAGAATGGACAGGACTCGACAACTGCGGACATCGGACCCTCTGGACATCGGACTTTCGGAAAACCTGGTGGGCCTCTGTATACCTCGGATCTTGCTCTCTCAGCTAGGCTCTGGTCGGGATACTTCGCACTTCTCACCGCCTCGTCTGGGTTGATCGCAGCCTCAGTCGCCCCCGCTTGACCGGAGGGAGCTTACAGGAAATCCTGCTGGTACGCGTTTATGGTCCGTCCAGCTGTGGCAGGAGACCGGGCCTGCAACGCACCGCCGGCGCGTGAGATGAGAAAGTGTCCCTATTCGGGCGCCATTATGTGGTAAATAAAATAAATATTACCTGACTGAATTTCGTACGGAGTCTTAAAATAAAGTAAAATAGCTCAAAATAACAAGAGGCAGAATCCGTGGTATAAGAGGTTTTCTAATGGGCTTTATTCCATTCAAAATGGCCGACTCGAGAGGGCGGCCTTCAGGTTCCGTCACCACGAAGGTTCAGGAAGTGAAGTACAATAATTTATTAACAGACATGTATTTTTATAATAAGTACATTACAATGAAACGAATGTAGAAGGCGTAACATTTGATAAGAAAAATGACGTGACAGTGACATAATCGAAACTAGGCGTAATAAGGAATAAAAGAAACATGATTGGCTTGCATTATCAGACATAGGTGGATCTATAAGATAATACTTGGCATAGATGCGCGCGCGGCAGCATGACGTGTAATTGACGTGTAACTAGGGGGTGAAGGGGACTTGACATTTAGCTCTACATGTGGAGACGAGAAGTCTGGGGTCAAGTCATCCTAATCCCAAATCATATCTAACATCCTATGTTTAAAGAACTATGTTATCCACAAGGAAGAGACTCTCGGACAGAATCTATTCTATACTGACTGTGTGCGTGTACAAGCGTCTAAGTGTCTATATGAGATGCGAGGGGCAGAAAACTTTCCATGGCAACAGGGCTATGAATCACTTGCATGAAGACAGAAAAGCCTGGCCTTTTGCTTGGTAACTGGAGGAATGTTTACTTAAGCTACTAGGCAAGAATGCATCGGCTGAAGAGCAAAATAGATAATTCGAAGGTGAAATACAACTTCTTGGCAGACAGGCGAAAACTGGCCGAGGCAGGCACCGTTAGCTGCACAGGGAGTAGGACAAAGTTCATGGATACAGATGCGAGCTCAAACTGAAGCTGTCAGAGACAGAGAGCAGGGAAAGGCTTTGAGGACAGAATCGGGCCTACTCGCCTGAACTGTAAAAATGGAGTAACTTAGCCATATAAAGTCGGTGGCCTTTTATACTTAGGAATCGAATATCCAGCCCATTGATGGCGGATCTGACAGAGAACATGTTGACGGTAGACACACATATGTTTGCGTCTTAGAAACTGGAACTGGAGGGAACATACATGTACTTGTAACATGCATATAGAACCGTTGGGGTCCAAGATAGGGGACATAACTGATCAGGAAAATCCACATTTCCACAATACAGAGCCTCTCATTGAAGAAAAACTGTACTTTCAGATGGACACTTCTAACCTCAGATTCTGTAGTAGGGGATCTCTGTGTATAGTCATAATCTAGTGAATAGTCCCGCCCATGTGCGCGGACCCCGGAGCAATAAAAAATAATCTCTAAAAGGTGACAAATCATGCAGACCTGCATACACCTTTAAGAGAGAATTTAATTTAAAGACAGATAATGCAGCCTATACCCACAGGCTACACTGTCCAGTACTTCAACTAGAATTCCACCAATATCCACAAACAGCACTGCCTGTCCAGTTTTTCTCCACATAGGAAAAAACCCTGCCTCTACCAGCAAAAGCCTCTGGAATGATAGAGAGGAAGGAGTGGACAGACAAGCCCCATAGGCTGCCATTATGTGGCTTGGAACAGGATACTGTGCCTTTAAGAAAACTTTCCAGTTTTCCAGAACTTTCCCCAGTATCCCAGAATGCCCAGCAGGTCCCATTCACTTTCAGTTCTTTTTTCCGGCTCCTGCTAGCAGGACCCTGGAGCATTGAGCTCTCCCTTTTTCAAGGTTTTCATTGAGATTTTGGCAATTTTTGTCACTTTTTCTTGTGTTTAGTAGCTGGTACTGTCAACATGCCTGGCTTGTTTGACAAGTGCCCGGAATGTGGTCGAAAGAAGGCTAAAACTGACCCACACGAGGTGTGCATAGCTTGCCTTCCCCAGTCCCACGTGCCTGAAAGCTGTACCATCTGCCACTCGTTTGCAGCCAGGACCCTGAGGGACAGGATGAAGAGCAGGCTTCAAGCTCTGGAGGAGCGAAGACTGAAGGCACCAGGTGGGTCTGGAGGGGCTGATTTGGCCCATACTGAGGCCTCTGGGGGGCTCCCCAGGGGCAGGAAGACCAGTAAGCGCTCCCGCTCCCCGTCGACGTCGAGGGCGTCGACGGCGACGTCGAGGAGGATGACCACCGTCTGTTCGCAGTCTCCCCAGGGCTCTGGGGAGAAGCGGCGTCGACGATCGCCGTCGAGGGACCTGAATAGGCTGCCGTCTACTACATCGGCGTCGTCGGCGACGACGCCGTCTTCGGCTGCGTCCAGCGGTCGACGTCGAGTGAAGACCCGGCGTCGGCGTTCGGCATCGAGGGATCACAGCTCGCCGTCGATGAAGAGAAGGAGATCGCCGTCGAGGCGAAGGTCGCCGTCGAGGCGAAGGACGCCGTCGAGGCGAAGGACGCCGTCGAGGCGAAGGACGCCGTCGAGGCGAAGGTCGCCGTCGAGGCGAAGGTCGCCGTCGAGGCGAAGGTCGCCGTCGAGGCGAAGGTCGCCGTCGAGGAAGAGATCGACGCCGAGAAGATCGCCGTCGAGGCACAGGTCGACGTCGAGGCACAGGTCGACGTCGGGGAGAAGATCGACGTCGAGGAAGAGAGAGTCGCCGGGATCGGTGTACTCGGTGGTGTATACCCCGCCTCGGATGCCTCCGTCGCCTCCTCCTCTCCCATCTCTGCCACCGCCTCCTCCACCACCGCCACCTCCTCCACCACCGCCACCTCCTCCACCGCCTCCTCCGCGGCCGCGGACTCTATCTCCGCCGCCCCAGCCTCTGTTGCTGCCAAGCACTCCGGCGGGACCGCCGCCGGTCCCCCCAAAGTCGGTTTCCCTTCCACGGTACCCGACTCCGCCGCAGGGGACCCCGAAGCCACGACGCCCACGGTCGCCTGGACCAGCGAGACCGGCGGACAGGCCTAAGCCGAAGAGGTCGCGCTCCCGCTCTCACAGGAGGCGACGATCGCGGAGCCGAGGGCGATCCTCGTCAGACTCTAGACGACGCCGCAGGAGGTTTAGGTCCAGGTCGCGCTCCTCGGACAGGGACCTTTCCCCGACGCTGTCGGACTCCCCGGGGACTAGGGTGTCGCCGGTGGACGACTTGGTCTCGTTCCAGGAGGTGCTGTTGCGAGGGGCTGCGAAGCTGAACATCACGGTGACGGTTCCAACACCCACGACGTCCGTGATATTTGAGACGCTTCATAAAAGACACTTGTCTCGCCCCCTCCTGCCTCTCGTGCCTGGACTGGTGGAACCAGCCTTGGAACTGTTCCTCACTCCCGCAACAGCGAAGGCCGCTCCGTCCAGGCTCATGAAGAAATATAGGGCCCCGGAGTCGGATCCGTCCTTCTTGAGAGGGGACCCGAAGCCGGATTCGGTTATCGTGACGGCGGCGAGAAAACAACATGCGACCGCCCCGGCCTCCACGGTGCCACCGGACAAGGAAAGCCGCTGGCTGGATTCTGCGGGCAGGAAGGTGTGTGGTACCGCCGCCACCACGATGAAGGCGGCGAGTGCAGGGGCGTTGTTGGGCCGTTACGACTGGGCCCTGTGGGAATCCCTGCAGCAATATGCGGACCTCCTGCCACGAGACAAGAAGGAGGACGTCTTGGAGACGGTGCGCGAAGGCATGCTGGTTTCTAACCAAACGATCAGCGCAGCGGCGGATATATCGCTATTGGCCGCCCACGCCTACTGTCATGGCGTCCACCAGCGGCGCCATTCCTGGTTGCGCCTGACGTCCCTCAAGCCGGAGGCGCAGCAGAGAGTGGCCAACCTGCCCTTCTCGGGGGAAACCCTGTTCGGGAAGCATGCGGACGATGAAATGGCCCGCATGAAGGCTGAAGCGGAAACCCTGACGGCCGTCGGGTTAGAGAAGGCCGAGAAAAAGAAACGACCGTTCCAGAGGAGGTTCGGGTCGTCGGGCCGAGGGCGTGGGCAGGGCTCGGGACAGCAGCAGCCACAACAGCAGCAGTTCTGCAAGCCCTTCCAGAAGCGCCAGAGGGGTAGAGGTGGCCAGCAGGCTACTACCACAAACAAGGGCCCGGCCGGGTCTCGGCCCTGAGCTGTTACTTCCCCCTCAACCGTTACCCACTCCAGTGGGGGGAAGCATTCAATTTTTTCCGGCAGAGTGGAGAAAAATTACTCAGGACAAGTGGGTGCTGAATATTGTTGGCAATGGATACAGTCTTCGGTTCATCAGCCCGCCTCCAGCGATTCCGCCGGTCAGCTCTCGCTTCCAGCTGAGGGAGCTCCAGGCGGAGGCAGACATCTTGTTGAGAAAAAAGGCGGTAGAAGAAGTACCTTTGTCTCAAAGGGGAAGAGGTCTGTACTCTCGGTTCTTCCTCGTTCGCAAGAAGGACAAGAACGAGTTCAGGCCCATTCTGGATTTGCGACAAGCAAACAAGTGGATTCGCAGAGAGAAGTTTCGCATGCTATCGTTGCACCAGATTTACCCTCAGCTGCAACGGGGAGACTGGCTCTGTGCCATAGATCTACAGGATGCGTACTTCCATGTGCCCATAGCACGGAAGCACAGGAAGTTCCTGCGATTCCAAGTCGGCGCCAATCACTATCAATACACAGTACTGCCATTCGGGCTAAAGTCTGCTCCCAGGACTTTTTCGAAGTGCATGGCGGTGGTGGCGGCACACCTGCGGAGGAACAAGGTGTTTGTCTACCCGTATCTGGACGATTGGCTGATCAAGGCGTCATCCTTCGAGGAAGCGCAAGAACACTTCCGATGGACGTGCGAGCTCTTGAACAAGCTGGGGTTACACGTCAACATGTCCAAATCGGTCCCATCTCCGGTACAGTGCATACAGTACCTGGGGGCCTCCATAGATACGCGGTCAGCAAGCGTGTCTCCTTCGGAGGAGAGACGGTTATCACTCCTTCGGAAGGCTCAGGACCTCAGGACTGCTCCATCGACGACTGTGAGGAAGGTGTCGTCTCTACTGGGATCGATGGCCTCCTGTATCTTCCTCACTCCGCACGCACGTCTACAGATGCGACCACTGCAGGAGTGCTTGGAGGATCAGTGGGATCAGAAGACAGGCTCTTGAGACGACAAGATCCGACTGTCTCTACATTCTTGTCAGTCTCTGAAGTGGTGGTGTTCGGCGGAAAACCTCCTCCAGGGGGTTCCCTTCCACAAGGACATTCCCACGACGAATGTGGTGACGGATGCTTCTCTCCAGGGCTGGGGTGCGCATTCCGGGGACCTGCAGATTCAAGGGAAGTGGTCTCCTTTGGAATCGACGTACCACATCAATTTCCTGGAACTCAGAGCTGTCTTCCTGGCACTGAAGGCTTTCCTTCCGTCCTTCCAGACCAACTCGCTGCTGATACAGACGGACAATACAACCACGATGTATTACCTCAACAAGCAGGGGGGGTCGAGATCGCGCACTCTGTCGCAGGAGGCGCAGGCGATCTGGCGCTGGCTGCTGGCCCGAGGACTGACGATTACGGCCACGCATCTGCCAGGGGTGCAGAATGCTCAGGCGGACGCCTTGAGCAGGCTGATTCAGGAAAACCACGAATGGGTCATAAACGACGAAGTACTAGGAGAAGTCTTCGCAAGGTGGGGGACTCCAGACGTAGATCTTTTCGCCACCGCCGAAAACAGCAAATGCCGAGACTTCGCATCCAGGTACTACCAGCGGGGGACGCTGGGGAATGCGCTATGGATCGATTGGTCGAACAGCTTTCTGTACGCTTTTCCACCCATTCCCCTGATTCCGGCGGTGCTCATCAAGCTGTCCCAGTCCAGGGCGCGGATGATCCTGATCGCCCCGGAGTGGCCCAGGCAGTGGTGGTTCACGGACCTTCTTCACCGGTCTCTCCTTCCTCACATGCGGTTGCCGTGCAGGCCGGACCTTCTCACGAAGTTCGGGGGGCGGATGGTGCACCCCAACCTCTCGTCTTTGAGTTTGGCGGCATGGCTCCTGAAATAGTGCAATATGGTCATCTGAATCTACCAGACGATTGTATGGACATTCTGAAGGAGTCTAAGCGACCTTCCACTAGGACATCCTATGCTTACAAGTGGAAGAGGTTCTGTATCTGGTGTAAGTCCAAGAACTTTGATCCGACAACATGTAAGGAAGATGTCATCCTTCCATACCTTTTGCATCTGGCGCAGTCTGGCCTTAATTTCCATTCCATTAAGGTTCATCTGGCTGCTTTGACTGCTTACAGGAAGTGCCCTTCACAGACGTCCTTCTTTCAGATTCCTGTGGTCAAGGATTTTTTGGAAGGCTTGAAGAAGGTGTTCCCTCCTGTCAGACTTCCCTCGACTTCTTGGGACTTGAATGTGGTGCTGTCCAGACTGATGAGAGAGCCTTTTGAACCTATTCACAAGGCTTCATTGCAGCACCTATCCTGGAAGGCGGCGTTCCTAGTGGCCATTACATCGGCCCGCAGGGTGAGTGAACTTCAGGCATTATGCTGTCAAGAACCTTATACTGTGTTTCATGCTGCTAAGGTTGTGATGCGTACTCACCCTAAGTTCCTTCCTAAGGTTATCTCTGACTTTCATGTCAATCAGACCATAACTTTACCTACGTTCTTTCAGAATCCCTCTTCACCAGCGGAAAGGGCTCTCCATTCCCTGGATGTCCGAAGGGTGTTGAAATTTTATCTGGATAAGACCAAGGATATTCGTAGGTCTGACCAATTGTTTGTTAATTATGGCTCAGTCAGGACTGGTCTTGCGACCTCTAAGCAGTCCATCTCTCGGTGGATTGTGTCCTGCATACAGTTGTGTTATCAAAAGGCTAATAAGACCTTAGGGGGTAAACCTAAGGCTCATTCCACCAGGGGCAAAGCTGCCACGACGGCTTTGCTGCGTAATGTTCCGATTGCGGAAATCTGTAAGGCGGCCACTTGGAAGTCGGTCCATACCTTTGCTGCGCATTACTGTCTGGACACGGATGCCAGGGCAGATGCTCAGGTTGGGCAGGCTTCGCTGCGGAATTTGTTCGCACAGTAGTGGTAGTGTCTTATGTGTTCTCCACCGCTTTTGTTGTGTGGGGATGGGCTTGCCATTCTATTCACTAGATTATGACTATACACAGAGATCCCCTACTACAGAAGGAGTAGTTTCTTTTCTGTAACTCCAGTTCTGTAGTAGGGGTATCTCTGTTATAGTCATAAGCGCCCGCCCTCCTCCCCGGTGGAGAGATACTTATTCATATGTAGAATGCTACAGGTCTGGCGTGCTACGCCTTCAAAAAGAACTGAAAGTGAATGGGACCTGCTGGGCATTCTGGGATACTGGGGAAAGTTCTGGAAAACTGGAAAGTTTTCTTAAAGGCACAGTATCCTGTTCCATGCCACATAATGGCAGCCTATGGGGCTTGTCTGTCCACTCCTTCCTCTCTATCATTCCAGAGGCTTTTGCTGGTAGAGGCAGGGTTTTTTCCTATGTGGAGAAAAACTGGACAGGCAGTGCTGTTTGTGGATATTGGTGGAATTCTAGTTGAAGTACTGGACAGTGTAGCCTGTGGGTATAGGCTGCATTATCTGTCTTTAAATTAAATTCTCTCTTAAAGGTGTATGCAGGTCTGCATGATTTGTCACCTTTTAGAGATTATTTTTTATTGCTCCGGGGTCCGCGCACATGTGCGGGACTATTCACTAGATTATGACTATAACAGAGATACCCCTACTACAGAACTGGAGTTACAGAAAAGAAACTACTCCTTCCTCACCTTGTGAATATTCCCCAGGCATCAGACTGGATCCGGAACTTTAAAGCAGGACTCCTGCACACCTGTAAGTGTCACAGGCAGCTCAGCTCATTACTTCCAGAGCGGAACGACATCGATGCGGAGCCGCATAAAAGAGCAGAGTTATCTCTTGTAGACTAATTGCGCCTAGAGTGGGGTTCTGGACTCCTAAATGACTTCCCTGCTGCTTCTCATAACCCAAGTTCTGAAGTTCAAAAATGACCAGGCCCAAGTCATCCTAAGGTCTCCGTATTGGGCCTGGTGAGTGTAGTACCTAGATCTTCTGGGCACGAGCATCTGTTCTCTCATCAAGCTGTTGCTTCTTCTATCATAGCAGCAGGGCAAGGTACTGCACCCAGGCCTGCACACTTTGCATCTCATTCCATGGAGACAAAGTGACAGTTGACCTCGTTTGACTTTCCTCCTGAGGTAGTTTGTCATCTTGACAGCAAGGCTTCTGTAGGAAATCTGCCTCTTTCCTGCGATGTTTTCCCTGGAACCTCCACCTTTTGCTGGACCCGGTATTTGTGCTGGTTTTATAACTGAGCTTTTTTTCCTGCTAATCAGTAGTTAAGTGTCTGTGCTACCTCTTCAAAAATGGTTGAACTAACCTATTCTTAGTTATCATAATTTACTTGCCTATAAATCCCTAATACTTGGTCAAAAGTGTACCCAGGCCCTGGATGTCAAATGCCACCTGTGGACTACAGCACCTATTGTGCCTTCCACCACATTGGGAGTGCAAACATGGTGTCAGGCCTACCCTGTGTAGTCTGTTTATTTTAGCAATTCATCCTGCCAAAATAAACCCTTTTGACAGGTCTAAACCTCCCTCTCAAATATTAATAAGTCAACCCTATCTAGGCCTTGTAGCCCACAAGGCTGGGTGCATGGTATTCAAAAGCAGGGTATGTAGAAATGTAATGTTAATATGTCCTTACAGTGAATAGCACCAAAAAGCTATACAGAGCCACTTTCTTATACTCGCCGCTAGTTTTCAGCTGGATAGCACCACCTTTTGGTGAGTGGTAAATCTTTCCCTGTTTAGCAGTGACTAGCTTTCTAATCAGGCGTCCACCATCACCTGCAAGCTTGGATTAAGCATTTTAAGGCTATTTATGATCAAGAGGAAGTTGTGACCTCAGTTGGTGTTCAGGAGGATTATACGATTGTATTCCAATTGGCTAAAGTGAGTTCACCTATTTCTGGTCTTTCCTTCAGTAAGGCTCCCTGGCCAGATGGAGTGCCTGGCAATCATTATAAATCCCTTGCCAATCTGTGGGCCCCTTTAATAACTACATTTATATGCTGCTGCTAGAGGCTCCCTGCCATCGACATGGTGTCAGTCGGTCATTGTCCCAATTTTTAGAAAGAGAAATATATCCTGTTGGATCGGGTCTCAATTTGGGCAGAGGAGCATTCTGTCTGATCTGCAATATGGGTTAAGGCTGGGACAGGGCACCATCGAACAAAACCTGAATCATTATCTGGTCATTCATAAGTACACTAAGGCTAAGGAAGGGTTAATTCACCTGGCCTTCATGAACCTCAGCCCAGCTTTCGATAGTTAATCGTTCTGAGCTGTGGTCTATGATGGCTCCGATGAGGGTTAAGCCTTTTATAGTTTACTTTTTGAGCGATTTGCACAAGGATCCTTTGGCATCTGTTAGATATAACCCTAAAGGGGAATTCTCACACACTTTAAATTGAAGTGTGGCAATCGCCATTGTTGTATATTAGTGCCCTTTTTATTTATTTTTTATATCAATCAGTTGGAATCCGTTTTGATGGACTTCTCCCTGGATGTCCCTAGAGTGGAGGCCGACCAATCCCCGCTTTGCTTTATGCAGATAATACTGTTTTAATTGCACGGACTGCCAGGGGGGTGTTACAGCAACTTTTAGATCTTTTTATTCATTTTATGATTAGCCTTGACTTGTCCACCAATTTCACCAAGTCACATGTGATGAAGTTCAGCCTGTCTAACACTAAAACTATGAAATTTGTAGTAGAGGGTCAGCACATTAGCCAGTTTGATAACTTTCGATATTTGGGTGTTCAGTTAGACTCTTACCTTAACTGCTACTAATTGATAAATTACCATGTAATGGCTTTTAATAGGGCCATGTTTATCATAAGAGATTTCTCTCGTCGGTTAGGGCATGCCCACGTAAAGACAGTTTTGGATATGTTTAAGGCCAAATGTCTCCCGATAGTCCGCTATAGTTGTGGGATTTGGAGTTATGGGTCTGTTCCACTTCAAATAGCTGAAAATAAATTCCTCTGGAGCTCTTAGGGGGTTCCACAAAGTACATCCTCTGAGGTTGTTCACGAAGAGTTGGGCATGGGCTATGTTATAGATTATATTAGTCTTTGCCCTTTGCTGCTTTGGCTCTCGGTTTGGACAAGGGGAGAGTTAGGACTTAACAGACTGATCGTGCAAGATTGCATATACCTGGACTACTCATTACACATCCCCTGGTTGTACTATGTTTTTTCAAATATGAAAACTTTAGGGGGACTTGAGCTTCTTACTGACCCAGTTGTATTGTTAAAACTGATGGGTTAAGCAAGTGTTTAGAGGTAATATGGTAGCATAACATGAGGCAAATAAACTGCGAGTGGTCTGGAGCCTTATCTTACCTTGGACGTGTTCAGCTACCATTGAAGATTGACTTTTTTTAGCATTAATTTATTCATGTGGCTATTTGTAGGAAAGTGCCCCTTTTTGCATGGTTGCCCCCCACTTTTTGCCTAATGTTGATGTACCCAGGGCCTATGTTCTTTCCATAAACTGTAGTGTGGCAAAACTCAATGGGCAACTCTCTGGCCACATGTAAGTCCTTTGTAAAATGTACCATAGATACCAAGGGCACTATGACCAGGGAATGCCTCTAAGGGCTGCAGCACTTATTGTGCCACCCTTAGAGGCCCTGTACCTTTACACACACACACTGCCAATACAGGCTGCATGTTTTGGTGCAGAACAAAGTGAAGAGTCAACATGGCACACATCACTGTGTACCATGCCTACAAACCAATGGACTGGCATAGGTAAGCCACCCCTCGCTGGGTGCACTATACCAGTGGTGAGGGAACAGGTGCACGAACCCTGTACCCCTCCAGTGTCTAAGTCCATTCTTAAAGATTGCAAGTGCAGTAATGCCATAAAGAGTATATGGTCTGGAAGTTTTGTCATTACAAATGCCACAGCTCCGTAATGGCTCTACTGAAAACTGGGAAGTTTGGTATCAAATGCCTTAGCACATTAAACTTACACTGATGCCAATGTGGGATTTAATTAAAAATACACTTGGAGGGCATATTGAAGATGGCACCTGAAAAACGACCTTCCTCTAGTGTCCTGGCTGAGTGGCTGCTCGCCAGCTGCCACCACCAGATATGTTTCATGATCACTGGGTCCTTAAACAAAACACATCCTGGGATGAGGTGCTAAGCCTCCTCCCCCCCAGATGGGCATGGTCCACGAAGGGGGTGCTTCAAAGGCTTGCCACCTTTGAGAGCTACCCTAGCTATTTGCTGTTCCCAGCAACTGGCCCCCACCTGTTCTGCCCCCCATGTTGGACGGGAGAATGGGCGGGAAAACCAAGTTAGGAAGAGGTGTGTCCACCTTTGCCAACCTCTCCCCTCAGGTGGGGGAGGCGAGGTGAAGCACAACTCTCAGTCCTTGGCATAGGACCCACCCCAAGGATGGGACCCATTGGTCCCGTCCTGTACCTACCTGTAATGTCCCTAGATCTAGTATTTAGGGGCAACGCTGAACCTTTCTTCCTCAGACAAGAAGAGAGAAGAAGGACCAAAGAAGCCGTGCTGAAAGTAGAAGAGGACGACACCAACTGAGTTGGCCCCAGCCCTACCGGCCTGTCCCGAACTTGACCTGCTTCAGCGAAATCCTGTTGTGTTATGCAGCCCCCAAGAACCCGGAGGACCTGCTCTGACTTCCCAAATCAGAATTTGTCTGCCGTGAGTACCTGATTTGCTCACCCACAGACTCTGGCCGAATCCGAGAGTATGCACCACTCTGCACCCGATGACCACGGCACAAGTTTGAGTAGCCCAACACCACGAGGAGGTCTCCCCGGTGATCCTGACCTGGGATTTGTTGATCCCTGACCTACCTCAAGTCTCCACCTGCAGCCCCTTTCTGGAGGATCCCCCCCGACCGTGACCGGAGCCGGTAAGATAAACCCGATGCCAAAAGACATCCCTACACTCTATGTCCCACAGCCTTGGGTGGCCCAACCGATGGTGTCCCGGCATCTCAAGACATCCCAACTTACCTCTCTGACCGGTGGCCACCTCCAGAAGAACTTCATCCCTTAGCTAGCAGTGTTTGTTGCAACCAGAGAATCCCCATTAAAAACAGGGCACCTGATGCCAAAACAGCACCCTGCACCCGGCCGGCCCTGTGCCGCTCTGGGTGCACCTTGTGTGCTAAAATAATCCCCCTTTGCCCTGAGCCTAAGTCCAGGAGCTTTGCCTCCACAATCTTATGGCCTGCCCGTGAGCAGCCACCAACTGGAGGCCCCCTATCCCCTATTGGATAACATTGGGCCTCAGTACTCTGCACCCGGCCGCCTTAGTGCCGCAGAGGGTGCTTTGAGTTTGCATCCTTGTCCCTGGCGGAACCTTAGTTCTAACCCCAGAAAACCAACTCCCAAACCCAAGTACTTAGCATTAAGTCGGTAACATTGTTTTCTCCCATACGACTGCTTTCTTGTGAATTGTTTTGTTTGGAGTTGATTTGTATGAAGCCTTGAGAAACTGCATCTACGCAAAAACAGATTTGCTTACCTTTTATTTAGGAAATGTTCCAGTGTGATATCTAGGCATATCACACTGAATTGAAAAAGTAACTTAAAAAGTAATCTGCAAAGTAACTTGAAAAGTAATCTGCAAAGTAATATAAACTGTTTTATAAACAAATTACGTACCTGTAACCAATCCAATTGCATTCAACTGCATTCAAACTGTATTTTGCTGTATAATTCTTGCAAAGTATTATCACACTTACCTGTACCAGGGCTGTCTTGGTTCTAGAAAATGAAAATACAAAATCAGTCTTTGAGTGTGTGACATAATTTCTTGCCTGAGTTTGCACAATAAATGTTTAACACTACCCTCTTATAAAGCCTTACTGCTCACCCACACTACCACAAATAGACAGTAAGTTATTATCTACTTGTATCTCTGCCCACCTTTGGGGTTACATTGGACTCTGGGCACACTATACCTTACTTTGGTATAGTATATACAGATTCAGCTTCCTAAACTTTTGCCCTCTAATCATGGATGTTATATGGATTCCATACTGCCTTTGTGTTAATGCGACAATGTCTTTATTAGTGATACTTTGCATATAGTTATGATTTGCCCGAGATATAACAATTTGCACTAGAAATTCATACGTTCACTCTTGATGCCCATTAATTTTAATTAAGTGAGACCTGTTATTTTTACAGTTCTTAACTACCCCTACAGTATGTTATTAGGTCCAGCCTAGCGGCAGCGCTTGTGCTGCTCGCTCTGCGAGGCATGCTTTATTAGGGTATGCACTAGCAGCCTTGCCCACTCTCCGCCCATATTTGTCATTGTGTCATTGTCCTTCTCAAATACTGGCTTCTGATTCGTAAATAGGCTTGTTAGTCCCTCCTTGGTACCACCTTGTCTGCATTTGTTACCGGCCATACGACCGGTCCTTTTACTTGGCTTGCTACACGGTCGGCTGTATCTAGTGGGTGAGCACTATTTTGTTTATGGCCACTGATAAGGACGATGGCGGCTGCTTTTTTTTGTATTTGCATGCTGAGAGCGGCGCCTGCTTCAGGGACACCTTGCTCTGTATATTTATTCATTTATTTTTTTATTGATTACTGAGCGTGGCACCCGCTTCAGGGACACAGCCCTCGGTTTCAATTTTTTTTTTAAACTTTAATACTGTGAGCGGCACCTGCTTCAGGCACACAGCACTTTGATTCATAATTTTTGGTTTTTTTACTTTAGTAATGAGCGTGTCGCCCGCTTCACGGACACCGCGCTCTGCAATATAATAGGTATTGCTTTTGCAAAAGTTTGAACTATTGGCATGGTAAACAACAATGCCTTTTAATTTTCTATAAAAGGCATTGCCATTTACAATGCCAATAGCTCAAAAACTCGCAATTGCAAGACTCATTGCATTGTAAATGCTTGTTTTTTATCATGGTGTCTTTCTGGTGTTTTAAGCAAGTTAAATTGTAATTCGTGTTGATGTCATCATGTATGTAATGTAACACACTGTATTTGACTTTTATGATTTTATTTTTAAAATCTAATAAAGTATGACTTGATTGATTATTTCCTAGTCGATCTTAGGCTTTAGCTATTCCCGATTGAAATGAGAGTCCTGGAAAAGACAAAGTTATCAAAATACCCTTTCTATGCTTATGCAGGCTCTGTTTGCTACCCTTACCCCAGTCCCTGCCTCACTTCTTCTCACGTGGGATATTGAACTGTCCTCTGGGAAGTGCCATTTGAAGTGGAGCTCTGTGGCAGATCAACTGGACATCTTAGCAACTCTTAATGCAGATCTCAATTATGTTATGATAGGAAAGGAGTGAGGAGCTTATGCTGCCCCTGAAGATCTTATTTCCAACCACTCTGCTTTCTTTGAACACATAGCAGGGCATTTTTTGTCCCAGCTGCCATCAAAAAACGTGGAAGCCCTAAGACCAGATTATGATTTAATGCTAACTGTCATAAAACCCAGCGCTCGCTATCCTGAGCCATCAAAGCCAGAGACATGATGCGAATCGCTCAAGCCAGGAAAGCTTACAAAATGGCAGTTGTCCATGCCAAAAAGAACTGGGAGGATAGAGGTGAAATGACCTAAATGATGCATGTGCAGCTATAGATTTCACTCTATTCTGGCAGCTAATATCACATAATGAATGTTCAGCTCCATTGAAACCTGCTAATATTGCCTCCTCTGTGTGGATCGAGTACTTTAGAAATGTATATTCAGCTGCTCTAGTAAGTACTCCCTTTGACACTATGGTAGAATTATCAGTCTCACTGTCTCCTTCACCCCTCTTTGACACCTGGGATGTGGTCGAATTTTTGTTAGCTACTGCAAGGGGTAAAGCTGCAGGGCGGATGGGGTGCTGGCTGATGTTTTTCCATGTTACATCGTATCCATCGTCCATGCCATTGCTTTTGGGGCAACCAGCCCGGAGTCATGGAAAGGCGCCACTGTAATACGCATCCATAAAAAAGATCACACCCAAATACGATGGGCCCATAAGCCTAACTGACTGTATCCAAAAAGTCTTCTGCTACTGTAATTTCTGAGAGATCCAGGATTGGATGCTGAAGGTGAAGATGTATATTCTTGGCTCCTCTCAAGCAGGATTTCTGTCCAAAATTTCAACTATCGACCAGACCTTCCACTCTTAACTCCTCTATCGGCAAGGGCAACTTGTACGTCGCCTTTGTCGACCTTAGATCTGACTTCAATTTGGTTACACTTTCTACTCTGTGGCAAGTTTTGGCTGCTTTGAGAATGGCTCAGAATCTTTTGTCCTTGGTGATACATCTCCATGAGGGCAACTGTGCCCGTATCGGGTGGGGGAAGCAGGACGAGCTGACTGCTAAGATCCCAGTCCTTAGAGGCGTACGCCAGGGCTGTGTATTGGCTCCCACGCTGTTCTCTTTGTTTATTAATGATATTAATCAGTACCTAGCCCATGTTGAAGCAGATGCCCTGGTAGTGGCTCAAACCAAAATTCCAATATTATTATTCGCAGACGACACGCTGTTAATCTCCAAGACCTTGAGGGGGCTACAAAAATTCTATATAGCTTTGCAGAGTTCTGCATAGCCCGGGGTCTGGAGAGCAATACTACAAAAGCTAAGTTGATGGCGTTTAACCCTCAAAGGTCATGTAGGAAGACAATTGTCCTGGTGTTACCTCTCGAGACAGTGGACTCCTTCACCTATTCGCGGCTAATGTTCAGCGGGTTCATGTCATGGAAACCCCATCTAAAAAAAAGCTGCTCTAAAGCCTAAACAACTTACGGGGTCTCTACACAAAGAACACTGTACCTTGTATAACTAACCTATTGCACCTGCACTTCATATATATGAGGCCAAGGTTTTGGGGTCCATTTTGTATGGGGCGGAGATGTGGAGTTTTTCTAATACTGATTTGCTTGTCAATGCTGAAAATACATTTCTTCACAATTTAGATTCACTCCTCCTTAGCACCCCCCTGCACCCATTTCGCCTGGACAGGGGATTAAGTAGTCTAGCTGATAAAGCCAGGTTGTGCACTCTTTTATTTTGGCAACGATTTATAGACCACCCCAGAACTTGTGTATTATGCAACAGCCCTTCAGGACTTAATGGATATTGATCGCTTCCACAAAGTTACATGGATTGCGAATATTAGAGCGTTGTTGCGGCTTCTTAGGCTGTCAGATCTTTGAAAGCACCCTGCTTCTGCCACCTTTACGTCGGCATACCCTTTGAAGCTGTCTTATTGGGCATCTGTAGCTGAGGCTGAGTCCTAAACTGGTTAGTGATTTCCATGTTTTTGAAACCTTCAGTGAGTACGAGCCATAATGGGATCAGGTGACCATCCCTATACACAGGAAGTTATACTTCCAGTTTAGAGTAGGAACCCTCCTGCTGAGAGTTTTTACAACTAAGTGGCCAGATGGAGCCACTGTTGCCTTCCCCATCTCTTCCCATACAGCAGAGTGTTGCGCATGTATTCTTTGCCTGTCCAACCTATGTTCGCCCACGCAAAACCTGGATAGCTCCTATTTGCGGAGACCTGTGTGTAGGTAGCCATTCTGCCACCCTTCGCAGCCTGAGATCAGACTGTAACCAAATGTTTGCTAATCCAATGGCCAAGTTTTGGGGTGCGACCTGGATACTCCGTTCTGACGACCTTGGCACTCGTAAGTTCACCCTGTTTTTTCCTGTGCAGGTTCCTGATATTTCATGCCTTTTTATATTGTTACCGGCTGCTAACCTCCGTAACCAAGAACATGTTACGCTGTAAATGTATTGTTTTTAATTATTTGTGTATTTTATCACTATTTTGTACTTTTATGGCCCTGGTGGCTGAAATAAAGCCACTAATGATGATGATGCATTATTGTCTGGATATCCTAGCCAGACATCAGGGAGTGGATGGCCAGATGGTCCTATGGACCATATTTCAGATATCTGCATTATCCATATGCTAGCCACTGCTTAAGGGGGTGTGCTGCTTTATAGTCTTTGCAGAGGATGTATATCTACAGCTACACATGCAACAAACAGAAAATCTTATTTAGCCTTTTAAGTATCTGTCGCGTTTAGTGCTGTAGATTCAGATGTGCCCACCCCCACCCCAGAATCATGTGGTTCTGATTACATAACTATTCCTTTGATATCTACTTTCCTTCAGCACGTGTGCACCATACTGCCTTCACTGACCACTCCATACTACTATCACTTGCTGTGCGAAAAACAGTCTAACATGTAGTCCTTGCCAATGCGCTTTACCAACAAAGGGAGGAATCACACTATACCTCGTGGCTCAAAACACTTCTGTGAAGAAAAACAACTGTGAAGAAAAACAACTTGCAAACATTAGATGGTAGAAGCATGCAGAGCATGTGAATCTACCGTAGTACATGCTATGAACAGATGGTTACTGGGTAAGTAACATTATCCTTTAGGATCCAGTCTGCCACCTGGAGAGATTATAAGGCAAGGAATCATCAAGAATATTATGCATCTGCCAGAAAAACGGCAACATAAAGTGCTGTTCCACATATTTTTTCAGGCTTCAATGGTCCCTCTAATGTGTTGTTTACCATGTTACAAATAGTCGTCTGCATGCTCACACTCACGTTGTGGGTGTGTAATGTATAGTTTTCAGTCAAAGGGTTGTCCCGTTTATCCCCACATGTAAAAAATAACCCTAAAAGTACATTCTGCGGTCCAACATTAAAGTATCCATATGTAATCGAAAGGAATAGGTCTGGCCGCAGAAATGGTTACAGCCCACTGCTTTCCCACGACAATGTGGAAGATATACTTTTCAGATCTAAGTAATTTAAGATCATAATCATTGGGAATGACACAAGCCTTTAGAATCTTTTACAGTTAACAAATGCAATTCCTCCTTACTTGTAGGTATTAAAGTGCGATAGATCAGGTATATGATATTGTGACAGTATGTTTCTGTCTCATCTCAGAGCCCACCTAGTTGTAATAGCATTAATTTTCCTCATATGATGCCTACAATTTGGCATTCAGGTTTCTTTACCATTAAGGTTTGTCTGGCTACTAGCAGTGGAGGTTAAAGGAGGAATTTAGTAAGACACTTGATCAGTTATTCCAAGGCTGCAAATGTTCGGAAAACAAAATATGATCAAGTGTCCGTTACCAAGACAGTTTTGTCTTTCGGATATGATATACTCCCCACCATAAAGCCAAATGTGATTGTTTCATGAGACACAGGCACATGCCTGAGCCATGCCATTAGTTCTGCAGTTACATTGATGGTGAACTTTAGTTTGGTCAGTGGTGGTTTTGACATGTAAGCTCTAAGATCTTTGAAATTCTAATATGGCTTTACTCTGGGCTTCAATTACAGTCATCTACTTAGTTTACCTTTCTAGATTCATATTTTATATCGAAATGGTTCTTAATCATAGTCTACCATTTTATTTTTTCATTAACTCCATGACAGGGAATATTGTTCTCATTTGAAGTAGGATAGTAATTCCTAAAATTGAGTAAACAATGAAGACACCAATGTGTCCAAAAAGGCCTTTTATTGAATTAGTATGAGATGTATGGGGACGTTGCAGCAGTTGATTTGCTGATGGATGGCTGTGCAATCTTTATTTTTTCTCGTACATCACTAAAGGGATTACAAACTCTTGGTCATGGACGTACACCTCACCATTCCTTTAGAGCATGAAATCAAGGCTTCCATGCACAGATATGTTTTTGGTGGGATTTTGTTTTTTTTAAACCGTCATATTTCAGTATGCATATTAGTCTGATTCCTCCTTTCGAACTTGACTTCAGAGTATTTCTTAGTTTGTGAAGACTCACTTCAAGTTGTCATGCCATCTTGGGCATTTCAATTTCTCATACCTCTCCTGCTTCTTTTGTGAAAGGGTGATATTTCTGTTTATTCATCCACTGAGTATTAATATCCCAAAATGAGCAGGACCGATTTGAGCAACTGACCTGCATAAGCTCTGTGCTTCTTGCCAGTTGCATGCTTGTGGCACCTTTGTTACCGGATCCCTCCAGAACCTTGTGGCTCATATAGACAGTACGCGGACACTAATTGAATATGAGCTGTTACAATTCCTCATTTGTTAAAAAAAAAAAGGTCAGTAATTGAGTAGATGGTTGATGCCAACATGGTACCAGATACCATTTCTGCCATTGAGGTAGTGAATCCTTCCCAGGGCAGGTTCAGGCTCAACTTGCTATACTGGTGTTCCCATGATACGAGACAGCCTGTTCCATTAGGATCCTGTTGTAAGAGTCGAGGGAGGGGCTAGAGCAGTTATGACCTAATTAGGTCTCGGCATCATGTTATAGCTTGTCTTTTGGCTTTTTCCTCAGTGCGAATCACTAAGTGTGACGGGTATGCCCAGACATGGGGCCCCTGCGAAGTGTGCCATGGGACTCAAGCTGCACCCTGCTAAAAGCATAACAAGATCAAAACTGGTATGGGGTTGCTTGTGTTCCCATTCGGAGGGAACTGGCCTGGTAGTTCGGGATGAAGTGGCGAGTGAAAGACATGAGTAAAGAACATTAAGCTGCTCAGCTTTTTGTGCCATCTTGCTGAAACAAATGTTGGATGGACACCTTCAGTGCCTACTTTTGGGCTATTGGGGCCTACTAAAACTAGGCTTGGGACACCTTTTCTGTACCCATCATTAAATATTTTGGCCTTATACACCTATTTCCTGCAGTTGTGGTCCAACTGCCTCTTTGCACTTAGCGTGTGTTCTTGCAAAGTTTATGCACTAATCTTCTAAGCCATTGTCCGCCTCTGACTTAAAGCTTCTATCATGGAATCCTTCCTTTTTGGTAGCCTTCTCATATAGCTATATAAGTGAAGTGCAGGACAAGGTGGTTCGGTTCTCAGGACTTTCACTTCCTTTATCCCCAAAGTGGTGTTGCAGTTTAATCTCATTGCCATCGATCTCCTGGCATTTTTCCTCATTCTCCTGCCTGCTCAGCCAAGAATACTTTAAATAATGGGGACGACAGATGTATTCTTGTACTTCTGTCATTCTAGAACAAAGACCTATTTATAGTGACAAATTGTTTTGTAATTTCTTAAGGTAATGGTGACCAGGCTTTGTTTAAGGGCACTATTGCAAGATGTAAAATTTCATGTAGCCCCCATTGTTGCATTTTACATGGAACTCAGCATTGCATGAAATAAATCCTTCTGTTTCCAGGAATGCTGCGCCAGGACTAAACCAGTGGGAGTGGCAGAGGCATAGGTCAGCTGGCTAAATGGTGGGCTTAAAATGCATTCTCTAGACACTGCCCTCTTGAGGCTTCTTCCAAGAGCAATGCAAGATTTGTCAAGAAGTCCCCGCAATTTGTTTGCCTAGCCCGTATGAGCCAGATACCTAAAGTCTATGCACAGGTGAGAAGAGAAAAAAGAGGACATTAGAGTAGCGTAAAGCTATCTTTTTGGTGGCTCTCACTATTAACCAAACTGCTGGTATGCCTTTCAGCCATAAATATGTAATAGTGGGGTGGCTCCTTTTGGAAAACAGCCTTTACAACGATGTTTTTACCTCGTGCTTTTGACACGCATTTCTTAGCACGCATATTTTTACCATGTGCCTGCCTTTACAACACATGCCTGTGCCACCCATTTAAGGTAAGTTGGGAGGTGTGGGGTTCTCCCCCCCCCCCCCCCCAAATTCATTGTTTTTATGTATAAAAACAATGCGTGATAATGGCATGCGTTCTAAAAGCATGTTAGAGGTAAAAACATGTGTGGTAAAGGCATACGATGTCTTTACCTGCATTGTACAGTCGTACAACCCTCCTTTTTTGCCTACGTAATCTGGTGGCAGAACGTGCAGCGGTTGAATCTTGAAAAGTATGCCTTGCTCATGATTTTGATTTATAGGTGCACAAAGCTCCATAAATTGGGAGGGTACCCAGAGATTGATATTGAGCAGGACCCTACTGACTATCATGTTTGCCAATGAGGTAACCTTGCACGTCATTTCTCATATTCTGGGGTCTTGGAGCACTAAGGTTTGGCTAGTTTTTTTAATGCTTTTGGATTCAGAGATATTGATATTATTTCATTTTGCAAACACCTTGGCAGGTAAAGGATTAGGATTAGGCGTTGGTTTGGCTAGTTCCTTATCCATGGAGTCAAAGTAGCAAGTTTTAATAGGGGATTCAGACACATTCTTGGTTCTATTCATTTCATTGGTGGTTTTTATAGGACATGTTTTCTTTTTCTCATTTTGTGGACTACAGTATGTATTGAATTTCTTGATCAGGAGCTTAGAGGAGTTAGGTTTCTTGATTGCTACTGGTTATAGTAGCTGAAGTGTTCTTGGTGGTTTTCTTTTTTTTTTTTGTTGACCTCTGTGTGTTTTTTTTTTTAAATTAATGCTGGATGGGTCATTGATCGATTGATGAACAGTCCTGGTGATTTAGACATTGATTAGGCTCCCTCATCCCTATTCCAAATATTGGTGAAGTATTGTTCATTTTCCCTTCCTTCGTATCTCAAAGTATTGTGGCAGTTGGTTTTGTTGGTATATTCAGCAGGATTGAAGCAGTTGATTCCAGCTTGTTTTTCTGTCGATATGTTTTTTGGATTGTGCAAGCAAGTTTCTATTTGCAACTTTTGTTACTGTCTCAACCAGGCTAATGTAGCAGCTGATATTTTATCTTCAACTTATGTCTATCTCTTTCTCTCTTCAGTGTCGAGGTAATCCGTCTTGGACATAGTTATTTCATTAACTGGGACCGGAGAATGTACTGTGTGCGAAAGAATACTCCAGCTGAAGCACGGACCACCACTCTGAATGAGGAGCTGGGGCAGGTGGAATACATTTTCTCTGACAAAACCGGAACTCTGACCCAGAACATTATGGTCTTCAGCAAGTGCACAATCAATGGCAAGAGTTATGGTAAGGCAAAGGCCTGCTAAAACCTTGTAAGAGGGTCTGAAGCTTGCGTCAGAAGACTTGCTGGGTATTGGTGGGGATGCTTTACTTGTTTGTGGGAGGAAGTCTGTTTGGAGTAACCCTGGATTTGGAAGGCAAGGTTTGCTTGATGTGAAGTAAGAAGAGCAGGTAACCATGAGGTTTTGACTTGCTAAGATGGATGCAGTTGTACTCCGAGGATCCCTCTGCTCCTGTTTAGTACTGTGATTTTTTTTCTGTTTGATTGTGTGACATTCTTTTAGTCTGGTCATGTCTCAGACCTTATTTGACTTACCAATTATTATTTTTTTTAGGTGATTTCATTGTTGTAGTGGGACACAAAGGAGAGCTGTGTCAGGTAGGATTTATCACTCTATGTAACAACACTGTAATGTTGTTGTTGTGAAACTTTCCTTCGACTCCCATTTTTCAAACTCTTTGCATGCTCAGTTCCTTGTCCATCTCCCAAAATAGGTGTATTTTCTCACGGTACTTTAAAATACTGTTGTGCTGAGCTGCTATTCCCAATGATTGAAATTCACTGGCTCAGTTTTCTACACTGACAGTTTTTATTTTTTGTTTGCTCTTATTGCATGTTGTTTTGGAATATGCTGTTTCAGCTCATGTCCAGCTCATAGTTCTCTTTCGTGTTATAAGTTACCCAATCAACACACATCAGTGTCCTTACAATTTCACCTCTTGAGTGTGTAAGCTAATCCATTGGAAGTTCCTGTTCTTCCTTTCGTTAATCAGGGATGCATTTCCTGTATCCACTGAACTCTTCTTGGCAAGTCGGAAGCCTGAGCAAACTGAAACACACTGAACCCCCTCTTTTCCATGTACTCTTTATTGGGTGTTGCTTAATTATGATATAGTTTGTTTTCTTCATTCCCTCCCTAGGAATGCTTGCTTTATACTAATACAGACCCCTTTCCTCCCCCTTCATCGGTCTGCCTGGATAATGCATATGAACACTCACCTGCTGTCTTTTCAAGCTTTCCCACTTTGTCCAGCTCTTTTTCCACCTGTGCTTTCGTATGAATCTGATGCACGTCTACGTCCTAACCAAAATTGCTTGCATGCTCTGATTCTGTCCTTTGTGTTTGAGCGTGCAAAACTAGTTTGCTAGGGAATAAAGCAGAGGAAACCACTCCATCGTGGAACCTGAATGTTTCACTAAATGTTTGCCTGGCGTTTACACTGCAACATGTTAATACAGTAGCCATATGGTCCTGCGGAACACTGGTGGGTTATACTCCCATTTCAAGTTTAGACATTTTGACTTCTCTTCTTTTGGTTGCTTGCTGTAGCTATTGTACTTGCTCAAAGCAAAAAAAGAAATTGGTGTTCCAACTGATAAAGCCAAACCATTTCTATTGCATTGTACCAAGTGCGAATTTGTTGTAGAAAAATCTTTCTTGCTTTCAGATGTAGTTTTTTGTTAATGAAAATAAGAATATTTATTTACATACAAGATGTGATGTTGCAGCTATGTGTTAGGCATATTGTATATCAGCTGATTAACGGGTTGGACAAGCAAATATTTAGCATCCATTTGTAAGGAAAGATGTTTCTTAAACAACGTGAATTAATCCGGTAAAAGAACCTAACCTAAAGGAGAGAAAGGTGTCAAAAATCTATTGGATTCTGAAGTACACCAACTAGAGAAAAATTATCTCTTTCTTGAGTCCCCTCACTCACCAGGGTTTCCCCACGGTGACATGCTTCATCATTGGGGTCCTCTCAGTCCTCTACGGGCTGAGGCGTGCTGCGACTTGCGAATTACGTAGGAACACTAAAAATCAGATTATGTGTAGTGCAAGTGAAAGTGTAGTGGAGTGGGATAAGGTAAATTAAAATAATCAGCTAGTGGGCCAAATACATTTTATTAATGCTCCTAGCTAATTGGTTTAAAAAACGGGGTGATATGCTAAAGGCCCTAACTATAATGGATAGGTGTACCTAGCATATGGTCAACTAGTTTCGAGCTTCCCCCAGCTCTTCTTCAGGACTCCACCGGGACCAGCCCAGTGTGAAAGCACCACTCGTAGTCAACCTAATTAAGGTGCAAAAGTGAGACGCTGCAACTGTAAGGCATGTGTTACAATTAATACATACCACACTCTTGAACACCTACTGGAGCCAAACCTAATTGACCATATGCTAGGTACACCTATCCATTATAGTTAGGGCCTTTAGCATATCGCCCCGTTTTTAAACCAATTAGCTAGGAGCATAAATAAAATGTATTTGGCCCACTAGCTGATTATTTTAATTTACCTTATCCCACTCCACTACACTTTCGCTTGCACTACACATAATCTGATTTTTAGTGCTCCTACGTAATTCGCAAGTCGCAGCACGCCTCAGCCCGTAGAGGACTGAGAGGACCCCAATGATGAAGCATGTCACCGTGGGGAAACCCTGGTGAGTGAGGGGACTCAAGAAAGAGATAATTTTTCTCTAGTTGGTGTACTTCAGAATCCAATAGATTTCTGACACCTTTCTCTCCTTTAGGTTAGGTTCTTTTACCTGATTAATTCAGGTTGTTTATGATATATGTACTGTTGGAGGGTGAACCTAACCTTAAACCTCTAATTCCCCCCTTTTTTTGATAACTAAGGAAAGATGTTAACATTTTAGTTTGTTACATTATACATAATATGTGATCAAATCACTGCAGATCTCTGCAGTTAGCTGCACCAAATTAAATATTTTTTTTATGTCCATTCTATGTTTGTCCTTAAGATAAATACAAACTTGGTTGCAATAAATGCACATTTTCAGTTTTGTCATTATAAACATATAGGAAATAGTAATGATTGCTAGACTTTCTGGCATCAGTGGTGTGTAGTGAATTTAGGACATAAACATGTGTGATGACATGTGGCTGTAGATTGACATGCATAGCTTAAGTCCACTATCTAGTGTTGGGCTCGGAAATGTGCAATTTGTTTTCCTTTGAAAAAGTATTTTGAGTCAAAAGATATGTGTGTCCTCCTCTGGCTTGCAATGTGCATGGTCGTTGACTCCACTGTTAGATTGTTTTCCACTTGGCAGGCGAGGATGGAGTGTAAAGGGTGATGTAGCCAAGTGAGATGACCATGTGAACGGAATGTAATATTTTAATGTTTAATGTAGACAAGTGCAACCAACACAGGTGTCTGGGGAGGAGGGTTGGTGAATGTGGCTCTTCAGCACTACATGCCACAAACAGTTGCTTACTAGGTAAGTAACATTTTCCGTTTGGTGGCTGTAGGTACATATGCATATGTAAAGCAGTTTTCATCCATAAGCGGTGGCTAACCTGTGTGGGTTGCATTTGCTTGAAATCATGTGCATAAATCCACTAGACCAGCATTGGCTTGTTGCCGGTCCATAACATCCACACAGTAATCCTTGGTAAATGTGTGCAGTGTATTCCATGTAGCTGTCTTGCATATGTCAGCAATGGTGTATTTCCCAAGAAAGCCATAGAAACTCCCTTTTTATGAGTAGAGTGAGCTTTCGTAGGGATAGGAAGCGGCGGTCTTTTAGCTTTGGCATGACATGTTTGTGTATATATAATACAATGCACCGTGAAATGCCTGGTTTAGAAATTTCTCTTCCCTTATGCTGCTATGAGAATGCAACAAAGAGTTGATGATTTTTCTGAAATTTAATTCTGTCAATATAATACATAAGAGCTCTTTTAACATTTAATGTGTACAGCTCTTTCCGCAACTTAATCTAGTTGAGGAAAGAACCCTGGCAACTCAATGGACTGATTTTAGTGAAATTGGGAGACCTCTTTTGGAAGGAATTTAGGGTTGATACGACCTTGTTTTTATGAAGTTGAAAGAATGGTTCCGTTAGAGTTAATGCCTGAAGCTCGCTACACGTCTAAGTGAAATGATTGCAATGGGAAATGTAACTTTAGTCCAAAACACTACATAATTCAAAATGGCTTTCATACAATGGCAAGATTTTTAACATTTACCCAACATTACTTCGGTGCTAAAACACTTAGAAGCGCATCAGTTAATGTAAGATTTCAAAGGTTTGTGATTATATTTTGTTCACAATTGGCAATGTAGATAAGCTTTTTATTTTAACATGTAGTTTGAGATTTACAACCAGCGAGTGCTTACTTATAAAAGATAGTTGCAACCCAAGGTGGAACTCCTTATCATGTAGAATATCTGGTTTTAGGAATTAACCTATGCCTTGCTTTCATTTGTACTATAGAGAAAGGAACCTGTTGATTTCTCATTCAATCCCTTGGCTGACAAGAAGTTCTCCTTTTGGGACAGTAGCCTGCTGGAGGCAGTTAAAGTTGGCGACCCTGTTGTTCATGAATTTTTACGACTTCTATCACTGTGTCACACTGTCATGTCCGAGGAAAAAAACGAAGGTAAGAGAATCAAGAATGGAATCAGTGACAGAGTAAATGTAAAACAAAAACAGATCCACAGCATAGCAACATGATAGCAGAAGAACAGGAAAAGCCATTGTTACTGCATTTACCTTGTATTTGGCCTTTTACCTTTTACCTTGATGTAGGGGGACCACTGTGAATTAAGAACAGGAAATATTTGTAAAGCGTAGTGCAGCCACATACATAAGTGGAGTAAAAGCCAAAGTACTTAAAATTGCTAGAGATCAACATAGTCTTTTCTAGCTGAAGACAAGTTGTAGATAACTAGAAAGAGCTTGAGAACAAAATACTGCAAAAGTTCGTCCACTACATTAAAATATTAACACTAAACTATGTCCCATTGTAATGGGAGGGGAGACTAGCCTGACTCCTAACAGCACCACTGGATTCCTCATAAAGTATCACAGATGGACAGACACTGCATGAAGGCTGTAAAATGGCAAAGGCTGCAGGAAGATCTCATTAAATACAAGCATGCACTATAAAGGTAATATGTTAGAACCTCTTAGTAAACAATTAGGAAAGAGTTATAACCTAAAAAGTCTTTAGACTAGAACATCAACTTTAACCAGAATCCTGACTCCGAGCATTTTTGTCAATTGCATAACTACTGGATGCTGATCTTTCTTCTCCTAGGCAATAGGTAAGGTCACAGTCTGAAAACTAATGCAGTATAAATGAGTGTACTTGTGATAGTAAATGGGTATCAAAATAAGCAGCAGTACTTTTAGGTGGATGATGAGGTGTAATAGAAAACATTGATTCGTTTTTAAATCAACTGTGAGCAAATCTAGCAGTTAGAAGAAATGTTTCCAAAACACCCAACAGGAGGCCCTAGCACAGACACAACGTGACCACTAAAACAGATGGCAGGGCAGATAATTCCAATAACTGTAGTCAAGAATACAAGCTTATTATACAGTCATTCTGGAGAAATCATCTACTACACTAGTAAGCTATGTACAAGTAAGAGAGGGGTTATTTCCATCAGGAAGATATTATAATGCACATACCTTGAGGAAGTAAACCGCCATCATGTGACTAACCGTGGTGGGTAGAGGGTCTTATAATATGCTGAACCCATGTTGTTCTCCCTAACCTTGCTCACTGGGCCATCAAGCTGCATAAGCACCCTCTTGCCACTGAATTCCCATCGAGAGAATGCATTGGGTCCTCAGCTGCTGGAACAACATCTGTGTCCATGCCACATTTACATGTCTCAACCAAAACTGGCAAGTTCACCTGTGCAACTGTGCACAGCACCTCTGGTAAAGATGGAAAACCAGAACACTGGGTACACTGAAATATAATAATCTTATTCTCCAACTATAACATTGAACTCTTTGTATTGAGCATAAACAACATACATTTTAAGCAAAGCATAACATTGAACCATAAGAACAGCATCAAACTTAAAACTGTTGGTAGAAGCTGCTATGAAGGATAACAATATACAATTTCTGTTAAAATGTGGCAAACTAAATCACGAACAAAGCAAGGTAGGAAAGCTTTGAAACTGATTCACTTGCCACATAATGGTATATAACACTAAAAAAACATACCTAAGTATGTAGGCTATCACAAAGGGAAACTTCAAAGTGGGTCTGGTAGAACAGATACATAGAAATCAAAAGCAAGAAGAGTTGTTTGACTATAAAGATATCAGATACAACTAGACAGGCTCTCCAGTTACATGAACAAATGAAGCACTATGTGTTCTACATGCAGGGTCCTCATGGAAGTGGCTGTATTGCACCCGGCACGATGACTCCTAGTGGAATTCATGCATTTGTCATTAAAAGTGGCAGGATGTCTAGGAGTCGAGATCTGCAAACTCCATACCAGATAGATTTCGACCTGGAGACACCACAGCAGAAGCTGACCCTTGCTGCACCACAGGGAGGAGCATACAGTGTTCCCCAAGTCATGAACAGCTTATTTTACCCACTTCCTCTCTGCCATATGCCCCTTTCTCTGCCCTCACCCCCTCCAAAGGAGTGGATCCAGTAGCAGACTCTGGGACTGAGTATTCCTGTTCCACTGTACAACTGGAGGGGAGGGTTGGAAGGCAACATTCTGGCAGCGTACTCCTACCCTGTCATGACTCCACTGCCACAAATGGCCTATTTCTTGCAGCGGATTGTCGCTGTAATCATGAAAAACACATTAAAAAAGACTTGGCATTCCTGGGTCTGTATAGTTATTTTCCACTTTGGGGATGATGGGCATTACTGCTATATGTTGGTGTGGAGATACCAGCCAGAATCGATGAGTCTGGTCCCCTGTTATTTCTGCACCAAATGCCATTAAACACCTAATGATGGTTGGAGATGTTTTAATGTGAATTTACAGGTCATATTCTTTGCAGTTATTAGCAATTTGGTAATTATTATTCAAATCTGAAAGAGACACGTTAATGATAGATTCCTTACCTTACAATATCCCCAGGCTTCAGACTGGATCCGGAAAGTTTTGCTAGCAGTACCCCTGTGCGTCAGTAGGTGGCGTCGTGCAGCTCCGCATTCGTCTCTGGCGTAGTAAGCACCGAGATGACGTCACGAAGACTACATAGGCGCCACCCATGTGCGCTGACGTCAGTTCTTTCTTGTTACGCGCCAGACAAGCGCAGATCCGGTTAGAGCACGTACCTCAGTCATTTGTGACTACGCTTTGAGACTTTTGTCTCCCTTTTTCTCCTTGGTGCACGTAGGGATGCCTGGATTTAAGCCTTGTGGGGCCTGCCGTCGCAATATGTCGGTGGCGGACCCCCACACTGTTTGCCTCTACTGCCTGGAGACCGACCACGACTCCCGGGACTGTCGGGCCATGGTCCCCGAAGGCCTTGCTGGAGCGGCGCCGGAAGCTACTGGAGGTCCGGCACTCGTCCTAACGCCATTCCAGGTCCAGGGAACGTTCCTGGGAACGCTCGCGGGGCCGCAGTCGTCGCTCCTCGGGCTCCAAGTCTTCGCCCTCGAATTCCAGTAAGCAACGGCATAAAAAGAAGTCGAAGAAGCGCGTTTGCTCTCCGTCGGTCGTCGGATGCGGACGAGGGGGACAGGGGTTCTGACCCTGCGGCTCCTTTGGAGCCTGGGAGTCCCGTGGCCTACCCGCCTTTCCCAGGTCCGTCGGCGACTCACGAATAGGTGCAAGAATTTCTTGCCACCATGGACCGCCTTTTTTGGCCTTGGGCTCCCGCCGGTGCGCCTTGGGGCCCAGCAGTCCTGTGTCCAGATCCTGTTAGGCCGTCGGCGCCGCCAGCGGATCCAGCTTCGGCTCCACAGGATCCTGCGCCGTTGGTTTCGGCGCCGCGGGGTCCAGTGCTGCCGGCACCGGCCCCAGCGCCACGCTCAGCTTTGCCTCCGGCGCCGCAGTGGGCGATGGAACTCCGTAGGGGAGCTGAGGTCCTCAACCTCGATCTTCCTACGGTGGCTCTCAAGACTAATCTCCTCACTGAGGTGCTCCGGACGGCGTTCACTTCGTCGGAGCCCCTGCTTCCCTTTGACGACGCCTTCACTGACGTCTTGTTGGGCACTTGGCCGTGGATAAGAATGTCGCCAGGCGTCACTGCCCAGTGCCTGGTGACCCCGCGTTTCTGACCACTCATCCTACACCTGAGAGTCTGGTCATCCAGGCCTCGACGTCGCAGAGTGCCTTTCCCACGGCTCCGCCGAATAAGGACTCTAAAAAGCTGGAACAGTTCGGAAAGCGGTTGTTCTCTTCGGCCAGCTTGGGGCTGCGGTCGGTGAACACCGCCTGCTTATTAGGCCGCTATTCCCACGCGGTGTGGGATACGGTTGCTCAGGTGTTGCCTCAGTGTCCTGAAGAGGTACATGCTGTGCTGTCCCAAGCAGTTGCTGAGGGTAAGGATGCAGCTAAGTTCGCCATTCGGTGTGGTTTGGACACCGCTGACTCACTGTGCAGAGTGATTTCTACGACTGTGGCTCTTCGTTGCCACGCCTTGCTGAGATCCACCGGGTTTTCACTTGATGTTCAGAGCTCGCTCATGGACATACCCTTTGATGGCACTCACCTGTTTGGCGATAAGGCCGACAGTGCATTGGAGCGTTTTAAGGACTCGCGGGCCACGGCTAAGTCCTTGGGTCTTTCTGCAAAAAGCCCAGCCACTCCTGGGTTTCGTTCCTTTCGTGGCCACGGCAGAGGCGCCCAGGCACGTTCCTTCAGCAAGCCTGTGCAGAACCAGCCTCAGTCCGGCCGCGGACACGGCTTCCGCAGGGGCGGGTCTGAGAATTAGCGTGGGGGTCAGTCCACCTCCGCCCCCGCTGCTTCTACCTCCAAACCTTCCTAATCCGAGCTTTGTGGAGCACCCCACGCCGGTGGGTGGCAGGATCCGCCACCACCTCCCCCACTGGCACGATATCACATCGGACAAGTGGGTGTTGCAGCTCATCCGCAGAGGTTACTCTCTTCCCTTTCAGTCCTCCCCTCCAGCCATGCTACCTCCGTGCCACCACATGTCGGGGGATCACTTGGTACTTCTCCAGCAGGAAGTCACGGCCCTCTTGGCCAAAGGGGCCATTGAATGCGTTCCTGGGCCGGAAGTAGGGAGTGATTGGTATTCCCACTACTTCGTGGTCCCCCAGAAGGACAAAGGGGGCCTGCACCCCATCTTGGACCTCCGGAACGTCAATCGCTTCCTCCGGAAGGAGAAGTTCAAAATGCTGACTCTGGCTCAGGTCCAGGCTGCCCACGACCCTGGAGACTGGATAGTAGCGTTGGACTTGCAGGACGCACATTTTCACATTCACGTCCTGCCGGGCAACCGGCGTTCGCTGCGGTTCGCGGTAGGCCAGTAGCATTTTCAGCTTGCTGTCCTCCCCTTCGGCCTTACCAGCACCCCTCGGGTGTTCACGAAGGTGATGGCGGTGATCGCAGCTCATCTGCGCAGGTCAGGGGTGTCCGTCTTCCCTTACCTCGACGACTGGTTGCTGAAGGCGGGCTCGCCCCAGGCGGTCGTCAACCACCTTTAGACTACGACCGACCTCCTGTACTTGCTGGGGTTCTCCATCAACGTGCCGAAGTCGCACCTGAGTCCCTCTCAGAAGCTCCCCTTCATCGGAGCGGTTATGGATTCGACGCTGTTATGGGTTTATCCTCCTGAGCAGCGAGTTCGGGATATTCAGGCTATGATTCCGATTTTTCTGCCTCTGTCCTGGGTTACAGTCAGGATGACCCTTTGGCTCCTGAGCCTGATGGCCTCCTGCATCCTGCTAGTGCAACATGCCAGGTGGCATATGCGGGCTCTGCAGTGGGACCTGAAGTTCCATTGGGCGAGGCATCAGGGCAACCTGTCTGATCATGTCCAGATTTTCGGAGGGCACTGCACGACAATTGCATTGGTGGCTCACGAATCGCGATTGGGTCAATGGCAGATCCCTCTCCCTTCCCCCAACCGGAGCACCCAGTGGTGACGAATGCGTCCCTCCTGGGATGGGGAGGCACTTGGGAGAGGCGGAGATCAGAGGACTCTGGTCTCCGGCGGAGTCCCGGATCCATATCAACCTTTTGGAGCTTCGGGCGATCCGACTTGCACTGAAGGCATTCCTTCCCTCTGTCCGGGGAAGTGTGGTGCAGGTGTTCACGCACAACACCACCGCCATGTGTTATTGCAACAAACAGGGCGGGGTGGGGTCCTGGACCCTATGTCAGGAGGCTCTGCGCCGCTGGACATGGCTGGAACATCAAGGCATTACCTTGGTGGTTCAACACCTGGCGGGTTCTCTAAACACCAGGGCGGACGAACTCAGCCGCCGGTGCTTGATGGATCACGAATGGCATCTGAACTCGGACGTGGCGCAAGGTCTCTTTCAGCAGTGGGGAGAGCCTTGGTTAGATCTATTTGCCACCGAAGAGAACGCGCAATGTCATCAGTTCTGCGCGTTGGAATTTCCAAGGCGGCACTCGCTATGCGACGCTTTTCGACGTGAGTGGAGTTGTGGTCTGTTGTACGCCTTTCCGCCTATACCACTTCTGCCCAAAGTGCTGATGAAGATTCGGCGCAACCGGGCCCAAGTCATCCTTGTGGCTCCGGAATGGGCACGAAGATACTGGTATCCCGAGCTACTCAGCATGGCGATTGATCCCCCGATCCGACTGCCTCTTCGGGAGGATCTTTTGTCGCAGCAGCAGGGGACGATCCTCCACCCGAACCTGTCCAGCCTCCACCTCCATGTGTGGATATTGAGCGGCGACAGTTGACTGCTTTTGATCTTCCTCCCGAAGTCTGTGATGTCATTCTGGCAGCCAGGCGTCCCTCCACTAAAATGGTTTACGCCTGCAGATGGAACAAGTTTGTGGCATGGTGCACAGGCTGTGGATCCCCTTTCTGCCTTTCTTTCCGAAGTCCTCCTGTCCCTTCTTTCTTTGGCCCAGCAGGGCTCTGCTCTGGGCACTCTCAAAGGTTATCTTTTGGCCATCTCCGCCTTTTTACGGTTTCCAGATCAGCCTTCTCTTTTTAAGTCCCCGGTTGTTAACCGTTTCATAAAGGCCATTACGCACACGTTTCCTCCCGTGCCGTTCATAATGCCTCAATGGGACTTAAACCTTGTCTTGACATATCTGATATGCGCTCCCTTCTGGCCCCTTCATACCTGTCCTTTAAGTCTTTACTCTCAAGAAGGCTTCCCTAGTAGCTAACACCTCTGCCAGAAGAGTGAGCGAGCTCCAGGCTCTTTCTTCTAAACCTCCTTTCCTTTCTGTTCTTTCGGACAAGGTGGTTTTAAGGACCCATCCTTCTTTCTTGCCAAAGGTTGTCACGCCCTTCCACATCGGGCAGACCATCACTTTGCCTACCTTCTTTCTGCCTCCGCATCCTTCCAAAGAGGAAGAGGCTCCACCGTCTGGACCCAAAACGTGCGCTCTCGTTCTACCTGAAGCGCACACAACAGTTCGGGGTAGGTGACCAGCTCTTTGTTGGCTACGTGGGCGCCAAAAGAGGTCGGGCTGTGCACAAAGGGACCATTTCTCGGTGGGTCGTTCTCTGCATTAAGGCCTGTTACTCATTGGCTAAGAAGGAGCCTCCTGTGGGGCTGCGTGCCCATTCTACCAGGGCGACGGCAGCCACTACTGCCTTGGGACGCGGCGTCCCCTTGCAGGACATTTGTCAGGCAGCTACGTGGGCCTCGCTGCACACGTTTACGAAGCATTACTGCCTTGACAGTCGGGTGCGGAGAGACGGCTTCTTTGGCCGTTCTGTTCTCCGTGACTTTCTGGTGTAAATATATTCGCAGACCCACCTCCGGGGTTGGTACTGCTGGGGTATCTATTCTAAAGTAAGGAATCTATCACTAACTTGTCTCTTTCAGATGCACAAGTTACTACTTATGTGACGATATATCTGTAAGAGACATTAGTTACTGATAGATTCCTTACCGCCCCACTCATCCTCCCCGTTCTGCGAACTGATTTATAGGGTTAAGGTCATCCCTTTCAGGGTCCTAGTTTCTTGGCACCAGTGGTCATTTTCTTGCACGGCTCTGCGTTCCTGGCGCAGAAATTTGTGTACAGAACTCACGTCAGTGCGCATGGGTGGCGGCTAAGTAGTCTCCGTGATGTCATCTCAGCGCTTACGACGCCAGCGACGGACGCGGAGCCGCACAACACCACCTACTGACGCGCAGGGGTACTGCTAGCAAAACTTTCCGGATCCAGTCTGACGCCTGGGGATATTCTAAGGTAAGTAATCTATCACTAACTAATGTCTCTTACAGATATATCGTTACACAAGTAGTAACTTGTGCATCAGGTGTAGCACAAGCTTGCCATTGAAAGGCACCGTTTATAGTCCTTTGTGCTGGTGATGAATACATATTATCTCAATTTTTGTAAAGGAAAGTTTCAATTCTATTAAGGCTGTGCACGCAAGGATTATGCCTGTCACTACTTACTGGCTGCACCCCACAGCATGAGTTGAAAAAAAAAACCTTTTCCACAATTTATTTGCTCAACCAAAAAAGTAAATCTCCGTTTAATCTGCTTAATCCTCCTTCACATCTTCTATCCCAGTTTCATATCAAAATCTGTGAAACAAAAACCACACTCTAGTTGCTCTATTGAAATCATAATAAAATTACAAAACTTCTTATCTTACCTATAAACCACAGTTCATGTGAGAGGAAAGATATGGGTCCTTAACATTTCCAACATTGCATCAATCACAGTATAAGTTTGTCTTGGAAACTCGGTTACCTTATCCTCTGTGAATTGGACTCTATCCTCCAGGAAATCTGGGGGGAAAGTTGCCCTGTCCAAATTCAAGAATTGCACATCTAGGACCTGCTAGCGCAACATAAGAGCATTTCAATTGTTTGTAGTTGGGCCTTTTCAAGATAAAGCTTGATTTTTAAACCAACCTATGTCAACTAACCTTGCCCAGAGTTCTTATGAGGTCTTGCCCCCTATCAACTCCCAGCAGTCGGAATACCAAGTAGCATTTTTTCACCTGAGCCCTATGACATCTGAATGCTAGGTTGATATGGCAGACCTCAACATGCTCACAGTTGTGGAGGCTTAGCCGCCTTCATTCAGGGATAAAATTACTTAAAAATGTTCACTAATCAACAGAGCACTGCTATAATGCTAAATAGAATGCATGAGTGTCGAGATCACAGGCGGGAGATGTGGGGTGTTTGAGGCTCAGCGTTACCCAGGAGTAAAAGCAGACCCGGATGGCACAGCTTTTCCTAGCATCACAAAGACCTTAGTGTAGGAAGCTGTCTCTTTATATAGTGGACTAAAACGATGTACACTGTATAAATAGTCCAGGAAACCTTATTGGTCTCCGGAGGCAAAAATGATAACACTAAATGCTCACTTTTGGGGTAGTGTGAACGAGCAGTATAGGCTTATCAGAGGGTATTGCTAAGCATTTGTAGTACTCACAGAGGCAGTAAACGAGAGACACACTCGAGAATAAATCCGAGACCAACATATAAAAATAAGTCATATTTTTATGTAAATTTTGATACCAAGAACTTTTTTAACTATTGAATTTCAAAGTTAAGTAAACAGTTTACCTAAATGTGTCTTTATGCAACAGTGCTTTTCTATGAGAGAAAAGGCGTATATTGCATACAGTAATTAACGGTTGTTGTCTGGGTGGTCTCCTACGGGACTTCGTAGAGGGCCAAGGTCCAAAGTACCACCAGCAGTTCATAGTTACCTGCCATGGGGGCGTCTGGGTGCAGAGCTGCAGGTTTGGTTGGTAGCTTTGCGCACTATGCTGGTGGAAGGAAAGGGGGCCTCCTTGAAACAGGCTGCAGAGGGAGGCTTGGGGGCATGTCCGGGAGCTCCTAACAGGGTGCTCGGGTCACAAGGGTCCTGGGAACAAGGGGGCACAGCCGATTTGTCGGTACCTTTGCTGCGACGCTCGGGTGCAGAGTGAAAAGGTTGGCTGGTCTCTGTGCGTCCTTAGGCCTTGCGGTTGTCGGTCTCACAGGTTGTGAGTACAAAAATCAGGACTTTTGGGCCACTTTGGAAGTGGGTCTCTGCAATGCTGATGTCTTTCAACGACTGATCAATCTCGGTGCTGTTAGATTCCCGACTGAACTTAAACAGGCCTTGGCTGCTGCAAAGGGCCTGGTACACCGGGTATTGGTCCTGTGCAGCGCCGGGTGGTCCTAGGATCGTCTTGGTGGGGGACAGATATGACCTTCAGGAGTACAGGTACCTCTGCCTGGGAAGCTGCTGTGTCAAGCTGGCGGAGAACGGCAACTTGGTAAACCAGACTCTGCTTCTTCGGTGCCTGCGGACTGTAGAGGAGCAGCTCCTCTACTACAAGGGAGATTTCTGACAATTTGTGATGGACTGGCAGTCTACCGGAGTTCTCGGTTGCCAAGCTGCAGGACAACTCACTCTGTCATGATTGCTGAGACTGGTGCAGGCAGGCAGAGTTTGGCGGCAAAAGTCCACAGCAGTCTTCAGTTCTCATTGTCTCACGGCTCTTCCTTGTCCACTTCTTCTCGATCCGTCAAATCTAAATTCCTGGCATTAGGGCTGCCCCAATATACTCAATTTAGGGGTGTTAGGGAGTGTGACCGGTAGTAGCCAATGGGCTCCTTACCTATAGGGTGACTACACCCTCTAAATGACCACTTCCTGTGGGAAGTGGGAATAACCCTGCCCCAGTGAGCCTAATTCTGCCAAAAACAAGGTGGTCGAATTCTAAATTTTCTGTTCACATCAGGCAGTCCACCTTAGGGGTGCAACTAGCGTGATGGGGGTACATGCCTCCTTACTAGCCAATGTTCCTGTCTGTCTTGGTGCCAAATGGGCCCTGGGCAAGGATGGTATTTCCCCTGTCAGGGGAAGCCTTGGGTCGCATATCAAAGATGGCAGAGGCATTTGAATCCTTCTGCCTTGATATGCTGATTACTTAGCCATCCTGCTTGGCGAGGTGACAACACCTCTGGCCAGAGCAGTTCTTGTTTCTGCCTTCAGAGGGCGCTTGCACTCTCATCTGTAGAAGGGGTAAGACACCTGCCTGTGGTGGCTGGCTAGTCTACACTAGTAGTCTGTAGGTTTTCAGGAGACACCTTTAACGTGCGTAACTGGAATCAGTGTGGGTTTATTAATTCAGAAGCTTCATTTACACCATGGCCCATCTCTGGAACAACCCACCTGAACGACTGAGGAGTCAATCTAACTTGGTGACTTTCAGAAAACCTGGCTGTTTTGCTGTCATTAAAATGAGAGGCAAGCTCATCTGCAAGATGACATTAGTCTGTAGGTTACACTAGCGCCAAGATGCCACTGGCATTTGCGCACTTTAGAAAACCTATCTATATCAAAAATATAATTGTTTGAGTCAAAGTTAGCTGGTAGTTTCTAGTGCTTTGATCAGTAGGTGAAGGCTTTCCAACCCTCAGTCGTGCATGCTAACCAAGTGGTTTAGATTGAGCTTTCAGTTTAGATTAAATATGGTGCATTGGCGTATGACAATAAAAGATTAAATACATAAATATTCTAATAAGATAACAGCAAAGACAAAACGTAACACTTGTCTATGTGCTTCATTAAGTGGCTTATATGAAAGAGCAGTAACACACCAAATTAACATGGAGGCAGAAGTACAAGACCCAGAAGAGTGCAAAATTCTTCCTTCTCACCTTCCAGTAGATCCACCTTATACTGAAGTCTGCAATGTTTTCAGTTTTGATGTGATTGATCTTACAATAAAAAGAGGACCTTTTTGTATGTCACATCTGTCACTGTTCTTCCTTAAACTGGTTTCAGCGACGAACTGTGCATGACCTCTACATGAAGCATAGATGAAGTGAAGGAAATAATCATACTCATTATAAATCTTTCACAACTACATGAACTTGTGAGCAGGTCAGAGACTTTAAATGTAAAACATACTATACTTAATACCTTGCATATTGTTTTTATAGGTCCTAAGTTTTCTAAATGGCGTTTTAAGTACATTCAACTGTTGTTTTTAGCACTACAGAATATTGGGCAAGTTTACCTGCTTATTTTAACTTCAATTTTTAAATACACCTGCTGTCTGTTTGAGATGTTATAGAGTTCCCTTTTCCATTGAGGGCAAATGTTGCTTTGACATTTTTGTAATTGTGTTTTATAAACTTTTATGATTTATTTTATTCAAATCAAATATAATTATTGATGAAACATGCTTACCAGTAATTGACTTACCAGTAGTTTATCCATATCTACAAACACCCTTAGGGGGCCATCAGCATAATTATTGATGTTTAAAGGGACCAATGGTATCATGTTTCTGCAGCTTATGAGTTCAGAAGACACAAAATCTGTTGGTTCTTTTCTGCATGCAGTCAAAAATAATGCCATGCAGTCAGTTGTAGAACTGCTGCAATGGAGAAGACTAGCCATATTGAACATTGCTCAAGAGACGTTTCTGAATTCACACTGCTCTTGTCTGAGTTAGCAGCTTTGCATTGCATTCAACTTGCAAAATCGAAGTCCACGAATGAGTTACTTTTCTGGAATGGGTAGCTTTAAAGTAAACTCATCTGTAAACATCGCCAAGAGTAAAGCATGCTGAATTGTCAATCTTCTAGGGTTGTTGTAATCTTCTGGATAGGCTGGACCTGAAATAGAGAGTTCAATGCTCTTTTTGTCAATCTATGCTATAGTTCAGAGTGAAATATTTTTCAGAATTCCAGAGTGCCTTTTTAAAAGATTGATGTTGAAGAACTTCTCCTTACATTTCACTCACGAGGCATGTTGTCCTATTTGTGTACATTTCGTTCTCAGGTGAGCTCTATTACAAAGCACAGTCTCCCGATGAAGGGGCTCTTGTCACAGCAGCCCGTAACTTTGGATTTGTATTTCGTTCTCGAACCCCGAAGACCATCACTGTTCATGAGATGGGGAAACCCATTACCTATCAACTCCTAGCTATTCTAGACTTCAACAATGTGCGGAAAAGGATGTCTGTTATAGGTAAGTCTGAAAAGGTGGTGAGTGGATAAGGGATTTAAATCTGACAGCGCTCATCGTGACAAGGTGATGATTGGTGATAGGGTTAAAGGTATATAAGCTTTATTTTGTGCTTTTTCTCCTGACTTTTCACAGTTCGCAATCCAGAGGGAAAGATACGTTTGTACTGTAAAGGGGCTGACACCCTCCTGTTTGAGAGGCTACACCCGAGTAATCAGGAACTTATGAACACCACCACCGATCACTTGAATGTGAGTGGAGTAGAAATGTATTCAATGTGCATGTGTAAAGTATTATAAGTGTGTCTTGTGCATGTGTGTTTGTTTGAGACCTATATCAGCTGTGTGCTTAAGAGCTTGTCTGTGAACTGGCTAAAATCGCCCATTAATAATTCTCCCATGCCCAATGCTTCTGACATCCCTTGGCTTGACCTCTTTTCTGCATGCCATTTCCTTACTTGGCCTAGACTTTTTCAATGTACGTCCCTCTGCATTTCGACTACCAAGATATGAGCCAGTGTATCATAAATGGACCTCAGTCTCTCAATGCAAAAATTGTAACCTAGTCTCTTTCACTTAATCAGAGATTCTGCGAATGGGAAGCAGCAGTGATTTTCTTTGGATTTTACTTAATGTGCTATTTATCTTTAGTGCTGTGAGGTGGGTGTCTCCTCTTGTTGCTGAATATATTTGTACGGAAGCAGGTGCCCATGGTTCTTTGTGGTAATCTTGTAATTAGTGCTGGTGGTGCTATTTCAGCTTGCTTAGTTAGCATAACATTGGCAATTTTGGGAAATGTTAATTCTGAAGTTTGCCTTTGTGCTAGACTGCGTCACAACATATTTGATTAGTGAATATTTGTTGGTCAGTGTTTTTGATTTTGAAGATTTTTGGGCTTGCATTTTTGTGGACAATGTTTAGCTCGTATGTTTTTAAAAATAGAATCCTTTAGATTGCGAACTAGACAATGTAGTCCTACCAGGATCCATCAGCATTGACATAAAATACAGTCTATGCTTTCATACTAAATTCCTTTCTTTTCATTTCTGTGCATGCATTTTAGTATCTAATCCTCTGGTTCCTTCTGTTTGAAATCCTATGTGTTGTATATTGTCCTCTCTTACTGGGGGAATTTTATATAGATATTTCCTTTCCTTTACAGGAATATGCAGGAGAAGGTTTGCGAACACTGGTTTTGGCCTACCGAGACCTGGAAGAGGAGCACTATGAGCAATGGGCAGAACAGCTCCTTCATGCTAGCTGTTCCTTAGAAGGTCGTGAGGATAGGCTTGCTGCTGTCTACGAAGAAATTGAGCGTGACATGATGGTACCAAGCGAGCTCCTTACTGGTTGCTTTGACACTGGGTGTGTGCTTGTGTGTCTGTTCATGTTGGTAGGGAACAATGTATCTGTCTTTTGGTGCCAGCAAGTGAACGTGTACCTTTTATCATCACATCCTTCCCTGATTTAGCATGTGTGTTAGTCTACCGGGCAGGCTGTGGCAAAGCATATTTTCATCAGGATTTGTGCGAACCTACTTTGGCAGTACACACTTGTGGGTCTCTTTAGTCATGCGTTTCTGAACTAGTGTGCATTCACTGGCCCCAGTGGTGAGTGTCAAAGTCCTCCTAGCTCCATCCCTATCCTCACCAAAACATTCTATATCTACCTTACTTTGGGCTACCTAAGGACACCAAATAATGAAAAGAACTTTGGATTTTGGTGTTTTCAGACACTGATCTTGATAGCTAAACCTTGGAGTTAGGTTCAGGTAGATGGCTTGCAGAGCCTGAGATGGGTGTTAAATTGAGAAGTCAATTTAGTCACCTGAATTCATGTTAAACCTACCAAAAGCATACTTAAAATTGTGTTTGACTATAAAATGAGCATCACTCCCCTCTAGCGGCCAATATGATAAGGTTTGAGGTTGCATTTCTGTCATTTTGCTTGGTTGTTGTGCCAAGAAGTATTTGTCTCTCCTGTACCTGGCTGTTGCTGAAGGTTCAGTAGTCTACCCAGTGTTGAGCATGTTTTTCTGGCTGCCTAATTAGAGAGGATTCCACTGTAGGGTGCTCTTTCTGTGTCTGGAGATGCTAGTGTGCCACTTGAGTTCAGTTAATTTCTGGAGCTTGTGACCTAAAGGACTTCTCTTCTTCTAAGTAAACTTAGAACTAATAAGTGTCTATATTGATTATTTCTAAGTAATGTTGTGTAGCCTTGAGAGTTGATGGGTGTTAGAAGAGGAGTCAATAAGCTAGCTGTGGTTAAAAGTCCATACGTACATACGGTTCAGTCATCTGTTGATAAAGCATAAGATATAAGATGGTACGTGGCAGAATATGTTTTCTAAACGTTTTCTGCTACATAATTAGTATATTTTGGTTTAAATAAAATCAAAATGTTCCTTACTTTGGAACTCAGAGACATTCATTTTTCATTCTCTAGTACTGAATCTTTCATGTATTCAGTGCTTGAATCATTGCCAGTCATCAGGCTGGAAATCCCTGGTAACCATAAATATTAGTAAATTGTGTTAAAATTGCCATAGACCTCAACCACATTGTTTAGTAGTACATCCATCTTATTTGAAACAATCTGAACTTTGGCCAATGAGGTGGGAAGTGCTAAGCTTTCCTATTCCCCTACTACCTGTCGTGTGTGACGGAGTCATTGTAAAGAGATCTGCTTTAACTATTTATTGGCTTTATCTTGATACTTTTTTTGGTCTGTTCTGGAGCTTAGCAAACCCCATATTCAGCTTAAAGTGTACTGTAACTTTTTGTGGTGATTTTTCTGGGCAATATCGATTTTTCTGAACTGGAGAGACCCTTTCTCAGTCACCAACTGTCATCACGACTGACAGGGATAAATAACGTCATGTCCTGCTCTACCTTTGTCCAGAAAAGGATCTACACTGATAACACAAAATGAGCAGTGCATGCTTTGCCTTTATCCTGTGCTCAAGGCTGCATGCTGCAACATTTAGACATTTTTTCCATCAAAGACCCCTCAGGATAGGGAGTGCATGTTGGCTCTGTATGTACAAGAAAGGAAGAAATAGCTTTCTTACAAGGGGGAATCTTCATCTATGTTGTGATTCACCTTAAAGTGCTCCCCCAAGCACATCCACAAAGGTGGCACAAAAGCAAAAACGTGGAGTTTCCAATGCTGGACTTACATACTAAAGGACCTGCAGCAACCTCCCATTAGAAAAAGACCAGTGTTTCTTCATAAAATCTCTCCAGACAGAACAAACTTCGGCTTTTGCAAAAACCTGTGTAAAAATCAAACTCCATTCATGTCCTGACTGAAATCCAGTCCCCAACGGTGGCTTCCATGTTAATATACCAACGGCAAGAGAGAAACCCACCATCATCAACAAAACTCCCATTGTCTCCTGTGGAGGAGGTATCATCGACGTCTGAAGCAATCCTCAACCAGACCCTTGTCAACGACCAGACATCCGTCAAGCCCAACCTTTCTAAATCACCTATGAGGTCTACCTTGCCTACAACATCTTCACCTCTAAAGTTGACAACAAGTCTTCCCACCAAAATTCTGCATTCAGAATGGGAAATGCCTATAGCTCTGCATATTTGGACATGTGTTACATGCTGGAGTTTGAGGGAGATGCCTGGTATGAAGAGTATCTTTATCAGAACAGAACTGTCGGCTCCAGACTATTTTGTAACTGATAACCCTCCTCAGTCCTATGCATCTCGTCTTTGCTTAGCAGACTTTGACGTCATGCAGGTGTCTGTTGCATTTTTGCCAACTCTACAACAGATGATGGGCATCTTTGAAAGATTGCTCCCTCACCAGCCTACCACAACACCTATATTCGCCCAGCCTCAGTCGCCCACACCACCACTGCTACCAATACCACCTTCTTCATATCTGACAGACCAGCCTCCAAGGTTCATCACTCTACCACTGGTCCTACCAATTCCTGAAGGTATGGGAGAAGAGTCAAACTACTAGATGGTGGCGGTGATGAGACGTAGTATGATTATGGCATACCGAAGGAAAGAGACAAGTCCCCCATACAGCCAGACCCACCTCTGGATGACATAGCCCTTTTCCATGCGCGGATCTAAAGATCAGCTACAAAATGGAATCTCTCAATGACTTTGGTGAGTAGAAATGTTTCCTGTAGGACTTTGAGGAGCAGCTACACAAGGCTATTTGTTCCATATCTATAGTAGACTGTGTTTGGTTGAAAGGCCTAAAATAATACAAACGCCAGCCAGTGTTTCAACTGTGGTGCCTCGTTTAGAAAATAAGTACAGGGGTCCTGATTTGGCTAGAGTCTGGCTTACGAGCCATCCCTTTCCAGACTGTTATAATATCTGCGGTCCAGTGCAGATCAGAGAACCTGATTGTGTCATTGTCAGAATTTGGCAGTTTTGGGTCGTTATGATTCCTAGATGAGGCATGACATCTCCCGACTAATCGACCTCCTACCGGAGGATAAGAGGTAGACTGCTAGAACCATCATCATAGAGGGTACAACAACATCAGCAGGAATCACTTCGATGCTACAGTGGACTTGTCAAATCCAGGTTTTCGCCAGAGCAGCTTATTTAAGAAGGCAAGGATGACTTAGATCTACAGTTGTCTGCCCGGAAATACAAGCAAAAATACTAAATATGCCCTTTGATGGAATTACTGTATTTGAAATCGTGTTATTTGTACCTTGCAGAATAATAAAACAGATGCAGAAATGGCAAATACTGTAGACACCCTCCAGTTCTGTCATTCTGGCTTAACAGCTGTTCGTGTCTCACAAAGATTCCATGCCTATAGGGTAGGCTTGATTCAGTGCGAAGGTGAAGGCTGGCTTTATTATACTCCAAGGCAGCCCAATACGACCACAGCTATGTGCACAACAGAACATTTCTGCATGACCTACCAAAAGCACATAACTATGGGAGGGGGTGAAACCGGACTAATGGGTTTTTTAATTGAGATCAGCAGTTAATTAATGGCAGCCAAAGGACTCCAGATCTCCTTAAGCATTTTGTCACAAAGAGTTAATGACTGTCAGGGGAAAAAGAATATCCGGTCAAATGATAGTAAATGTTTCCCATTAAGAGTAAATATCTTGACAAGCCGGTCCAATGCCCGCTCATTCAAAAGCATTCTGCAGAAAACAAGGCCAAGCTGCATTGCTAGCTTGGCTAATATCTCCTTTCAGGAGCGGTCTTTCTTCCAGGTACACCGATAAGGACAACGTAAGCACTCAGGTTAAAATCCAATTAATGGATATGTGTAGGATCCAGAGTTCTTATGTGCTTCACTCTTTTTAATAATTAACCTTACAATGGGGTTTTTCTGATTGGATGTGCTTTCAAAGGAATATAACCAACCAAAATGACGGGCTTGGAGGAGCGGACATTTCTCTAGGTGAGCTCTTCTCCAGCCTGTTTCAATAAGAAATTCAAAACATGCACAATGTCTGCCATCACAGTTTCCCCACCCCTTTCCAGGTACCAACTGTACCAGCATCCTCAAGCTGATCTATACATGTTGTCAGTTTTCGCTGACCATACTTGTTGGATAAGTGAGACAAATTGGCCTTAAAGTCCTCGGATCATCCAGCGTCTCCTTTATTTATCCACGTTATCATCCAAGATATTCTTCCATCAAAAGTGGGTGATGTCAATCATATCAATCAGTGAGAATCACTCTTATGTGGGGTACAAGTATTCGAGAATCACTACAAAGTTCCCAAAGAATTAGATATCAGACTTGATACATCATTTCTATTGTCACCAAAATATGGTGTTCTGTTTTCCTTGTCATATGTTATCCTAGCAAATGGGTTAAAGGCAACATTGATTTTGGAGTATCAGTCCTACAGAAAAACAGCATTGCAGCTGCTCCTGGGCCCAGCAGAGGAATAATGGTAGCTGAGAGTTTCGTCCTAAAGAAGAGATCCATCCTGCAATACGATCTCCATACCAGCCAGACCGTGACTGAGTGGAGCTGCATATAAACACCACGCCTACTTGCTGACATATGCTCTATGGAGCTCTTCTCCCAAATTAGTCAGCATACTGGTGACTCCTAAAAATGAAATCCAGTGTGCTGAGGAAAGATGTCTCAGCCTAAACCTACAGATTTCAACCCATGCAGTTACTGTAGAAACCTGGTGTTGGTCATATACCCTCACCTAGCCTGGTGGTTCAGGCTTCAGCCAGCAAGGTGAACCCCAATTTATTTGGAAACCAAATGTTCTGCAGGAGGCTTCTAACTGCAGTTTCCTCTGAACCTTTCGAATAAATTCCAAGTGCCAGACTATATCCGGAAAGCCTCTACAGCAGGGCTCCAGTGTGCTGACAGGTGGACCCTTGGAGCTCTACAGTGACTCTGTTCTGCCCTGAAAGACGGAGTGGAGCTACAAATCAGCGCCACCACTGCGCACTGACATACGGTCTGCCCTTTCTGAACATTTGAATGCAAATCTGGGGCTCTGCTCCCCTTTTTTCTCATTGAATGGAAAAGTTTGTTCTCTGAAAAAAATTAAACCCAGTGTGCAAGGGGAAAATGTCCCTTCTCAGAACAGCAGGATTTAAACCTTGCTGTGACTACTGAAAACAGATGTTTGTGACAAATCCACACCAAATATGTCTTTGGTGCTTGGCCCTGGAACATGACTCAAGGTCGTATGGGAATATGCCATTTGCAACCTGAAGGTGATCCAGAAACATGAAGTGAAGCTGTATGTTGCCTAAATTCGTAAGAAACCATGCTCTAAGCGCGGACTTGTTTCTACTTTCAAGGCCATTCATTCGACAGGTCCTCTTCACAGTTGAAGTCTTCTGTAAAAGTCAAAGTCTAAGTCAAAACAGAAGCACAAGAAGGCCAAGTGGGACTCATCCCATCTACTATTTACCCTCAGAGAAGTTGCGTGGGTGCTGCACTGTCTCCCTCCCGATCTTCTGTGGAGGAGCCAATTCCACAATTGGTCCTGGAATTGATGTATCCAATGTTCCCAGGGTAATCGCAGATACTACTATTGAGATCTTAAGAGAGGCCATTTTGCGCATCTTTGGTACTTCTCTGGTTCCCTCTGTTGAGCCTTTGGACCCCAAAGATCTGCATCTGCCTCGAGTTGTATTACTGCTGTTGGATTAGTCTATGCTGCAATCTGTGCCCTCGAACCGACTTGAAGTCCCGCTCTGACTTTGGTGCCCCCTTCGATTTGTGCCACAATGTGTGCTCGTGCCCTCAACACCTGCCCCTATTACGCCGGCACCGTAAAAAGTAACATTTACTGATAGCAGTGTCCGACTCCGAGCCATTTGTGTCTGAGCATAAATGAGGCTGCATCCTTAATTCACCCAATTGTACATGGTCCTCTCATGCAGTCAGATTCAGGCTCAACATTGGCTCTATTGCAGAGCCGCTGTCAGCTTTTTGGCTCGGATTCAGATCAAAACCAGCCATCACTTGGGGATGACAGTGGAGATGATGGGTATGATTTACCATCTCATGATAATGTCTACCTATACGTGAACCTACTGGAGTCTAATAGGTCCGATTCCTCTCCTTATACTGGGTTGACTTCCCACCCTAAGCCACCAAAATAAGGAAGCACTTCCTTTGTTGTGGTGATTAGCCGTGCACATGAGATCTTGAACCAATAACTTTCTTCTCTGGAAGTTAAACTATATGTTCGAGGCATATGAGCTGCAGATCACATACTTTAGCATAGATCGCCATCTGGTGTTAGGCCTGGATGTTTGCACTTGTTTTTGTCTTAGAAAAGTCTTTGGAAGTCCTCTGGATGATAGTGCGCATGGGCATCGGCTCCATCTTCAGATTGTTTTTTTCCGCCATCGGGCTCGGATGTGTTTCTCGTGCTCCAGTTCGGTACCGTGAACAATACAACTTTCGACGCAGAATCCTTCACCTTTCTCTGGTATTGTTTTTGATCGCGATTCCTAATCGACGCGCATCTTCAACTTCGAAGTCTTCGGTTCCGCTCGTTGACGAAGACCTTCAGGCCTACCTAGGCCACAGCACGTGGCTCATGGAAAGGACTCCACGTCTAGCTCGACGAATCATGGCTCTCTCGGCGACATCCATTCCCGACGACATCTTCCACGAGGGCGTCGATGTACCAGAGAAGGAACGGGCCAAACAACACCTCGGCAACGACTCCGAAGATGACTCCGATGTCGAAGACATCACTCCTGGGCAGCGGGTCATAAGTACTGACATCGACCCCCCCTCCCTAAAACCCCCAAAAAGGCTTTGGTGACACCTTCTCCTTCGGACCTAGGTGCTCACCGGGACACTACTTCTCACGTCCTGCCTCCGGGCCCGTCAAAGAAGTCTTCAGCTAAGCTTTCAGGCCACTTGGGATCGAGTCAGCCTGCTGTCGGAGCCGACACCAAGACCACGGCACCAAAAAAGAAACTCTCTTCCTCCACTGTGCTGACTACCACATTGACACCGAAACATACTGGTACCCGCCATCGGCTCCGAAAAAACCATCGGAACCAAGTACAACACCACCGGCACCGAAAAAACCCTCGGAACCGAAACAACAACCGGTCCCGCAGGCCCCCTCAGACTAAAAAACCTCACGCTCTCAAGCCTAAAGAGCACAGATCCGCTACGAAATCGGTGCCGCGTAAGCCGTGGGCACTGAAAAAATCGGCACCGAAAGGTCAACCTCAAACAGAAGAACTTTTTCAACCAGATCCACTGCAAAAACACTTAAGGACCCTAAAACAGGGCAACTCACTATAAGCCCTAAGAAGAGACCAATGGACATGCCTCTACCGGCTCCATCTCCACCAAAGAAGAGGGACATTGCAACATCCCTTCACCACCTCCTCCTCTGCCTCCCCCTCCACATCACTCCCCTTCTCCACCCTCTTCTCCTCCACCAGCAGATGATGATACCACCTCAGATGATGGGACGGGTGGGTGCAGACGATGACCCAGATCCTAGTCCGCCTTCAACCCCAGACCCATGGGATGATAATACACCAGACGTCCCCAATATACCACAAAAGGACATCTATCCCTCTAGACCTTCCCCTCCAGAGGACACCATGGGTTTCAACCAACTCATTTATAGGGCTTCACAATACCACGGGGTGGATTTACACACCGACCCTGTGGAGGAAGATTTCTTAATGGACACATTTGATACAGCCCAAAAGTCCACTTCTGTTCTTCCTATGTTAAAGGGAGTCATTAGACACGCCCCAGAGGTGTTCAAAGACACTGTTAGGGCTAGGGTTATTAACCCCAGGATTGAGAATAAGTATAAATCTGCCCCAGCAAACCCTATATACATCAGGGGACAAATACCATTGGATTCCTTAGTGGTCTCCACTGCCAGAAAAAGGGCCAATTCACAAACATCGGGGGATGCACCACCACCTGACAAAGAATCAAAGCTCTTAGACGCCTCTGGCAAGCGTACAGCGTCACAAGCAGCTAATATATGGCGCATAACTAACACTCAAGCACTGTTGGCCAGATACGATAGGGCACACTATGATGAATTAGAAACCCTATTGCAACACCTCCCTGATAAATATAAAACTAAGGCCAACGACCTCATACAGGACGGTAAGCTCATCACCAACACCTCCCATTTGGTGCGCTCTAGATGTTGCAGACACTCCCTCAAGAGCCATCAACACAAGTGTCCTGTTACGTAGGCATGCATGGCTACGCATTTCAGGGTTTAAGCCAGAGGTGCAAACTTCAATCCTTAACCAGCCATTTGACCAAAAACACCTCTTTGGTCCTGCGGTGGATTCATCTCTGGAAAAGATGAAGAAAGACACTGACACAGCCAAATCAATGGGAGCTTTGCAATCGCAAGCTCTCAGGCGTTCTTTTCGTCGCTACTCATACAGAGGCACCTCCAGAGGCTATTCCTCTGACAACCCCTCCACATCTTATAAGGCTCCCGCCCAAACCACATTCACCAAAGAGGAGGCTATAGAGGCAACAATTACAAAGGTAGAGGCAAAACCAACAACAGTCGATCCGCCTCCAACCCTACCCAATGACTTGCCTCCACTTCCCCCGGACCATCCCACTCCGGTCAGGGGAAGATTACTACAGTTCCTACCTGTCTGGAACAACATCACTACCGACAGGTGGGTGAGACAAATAGTTCAGTCAGGTTATTGTCTGGAACTCACCTCTACCCCCCAAACATACCACCCAGACAACGTCCAATGTCAACAGAACATTTAGCACTATTAAAGCAGGAGGTAATCTCCCTCCTACAAAAACATGCAATAGAGCCAGTTCCCCTGTATCAGAAAAACACAGGGGTTTACTCCCTGGATTTCCTCATTCCAAAGAAGGACGGCTCTCTGAGACCCATCCTGGACCTCAGACCCCTTTACCTGTACATACAATCAGACTACTTTCACATGGTAACCCTTCAACAAGTCCTTCCTCTTCTCACACAGGATGATTTCCTTGCCACTCTAGATCATAAGGACGCCTACTTTCATATTCCCATTCACACCTCTCACAGGAAATATCTCTGGTTTGTAGTGGACGGTCAGCACTACCAATTCATGGTACTCCCATTCGGGGTCACCACAGCACCCAGGGTTTTCACCAAGTGTCTAGCAGTAGTTGCAGCTCACCTGCGAAGACAACAGATTCATGTCTTCCCCTACCTAGACGACTGGCTAATAAAAGCCAAGTCATACGACCAGTGTGTACACCACACTCACGCCACAATCCAACTGCTTCATGACTTAGGGTTTACCATAAACCACGCAAAGTCTCGCCTACAACCGTCCCACACACAAAAATACCTTGGTGCGACAATAAACAACTCAAAAGAACTTGCATATCCCAGTCCAACCAGGATAGCAAGCATACAAAGCCTCAAAGTTTCTACCGCAACACTCTCTCCCAGCTCGAGTGTTCATTCAGCTAATAGGGATGATGGCCTCTTGCATATTCATAGTACCTCACGCAAGACTCCAGATGCGTCCTCTACAGGAATGTTTAGCACATCAGTGGAACCAGGCTCAAGGTCAGCTAACAGATCTGGTGTTGGTGGACGGTCGCACGCATCGCTCTCTGCAGTGGTGGAACACCAAAAACCTTTCCAAAGGGCAACCGTTCATCGAGCCTGTTACACAGATTGTGCTAACAGCGGACGCATCACTCTCCGGCTGGGGAGCTCATCTAGTACATCACACCATGCAGGGCAGGTGGACACCTCAACAAAGGTTACTCCACATCAATTACCTGGCGTTACTAGCCATATTTCTAGCATTAAATTAAAGTCCTTCCAGATACACATTCTGGGCAAAGTTGTCCTACTCCGCACCGACAATATGACAGCAATGTATTACATACAGAAACAAGGCAGGACACACTCCCTGCAACTCTCCCAACTAGCATAAAGCATTTGGAGATGGGCTATTCCACAGAACATTTTTCTCCTGGCCCAACACGTTCCAGGAGTTCAAAACAGCATAGCAGATCTGTTAAGTCGTCAGACGGAACAGATTCACGAGTGGGAACTTCATCCGCAAGTTCTTCAACCATTTTTTCAAACTTGGGGGCAACCAGAGATAGATATGTTCGCCACATAATAAAACACCAAATGCCCAAGCTTCGCCGCCAGATATCAACACCCATTGTCTAGAGGCAATGCGATATGGATGAATTGGTCAGGCAAATTTGCGTACGCCTTTCCACCTCTCCCACTCATTCCACTAGTGGTGCGAAAACTGCAGCAACACTCACTGACACTCATCCTAGTTGCTCCAACCTCATCCTAGTTTCTCCAACATGGGCCAGACAACCGTGGTACACCATGTTACTGGAACTATCTGTAGTCCCGCACCAAAAACGAAATCTCTCCCCACATCTCTTAACCCAGAGCCATGGAGAGATCAGACACCCGGACACAGCACAGCTCAACATAGCGATCTGGCTCCTGAGGTCATAGAGTTTGGTTACCTTAACCTACCCCCTGACTGTATCAATGTTATAAAAGAAGCTAGACGACCCACCACTAGAGCCTGCTACGCAGTCAAGTGGAAAAGATTTGTGATATATTGTACCAACAACACTATCAATCCATTAGATGTGTCTATTCAACACATCATATGTTACTTACTACATCTTCAACAATTTAATCTGGCATACACATATATTAGGTTACACCTTGCTGCAATAGCAGCCTACTTACTAAATAGACAACATCTATCAATGTTTAGAGTACCTGCCATCAAAGCATTTATGGAAGGCCTCAAAAGAATAATTCCTCCAAGGGTACCACCCTCACCAGTGTGGAACTTAAATATTGTTCTCACAAGATTAATGGTCCCTCCATTTGAACCTCTGCATACTTGCGAGTTGCATTTTCTTACATGGAAAGTCGCTTTCCTTGTAGCCATCACTTCCCTTAGAAGAGTCCGTGAATAGCAGGCACTAACTATTCAAGAACCATTTATTCAACTCCATCACAACAAAGTGGTCCTCAGGACAGATCCCAAATTCCTCCCTAAAGTCTTTTCTCCGTTTCATCTCAGACTGTAGAGTTGCCATTATTCTTCTCGCAACCATAGTCAGTCGCAGAAAGAGCTCTTCATACTCTAGATGTAAAGAGATCACTCCTTTATTATATTGAAAGAACAAAGACTTTTCGCAAAACAAAACAGCTTTTCGTGTCCTCACCAGCACATAAAGGCAATCCCATATCATAATCTGGTATTGCAAGATGGATCGTCAAATGCATACAAATTTTCTATCACAAAACAATTATCCATTCCTCCTAAAGCCCACTCTACCAGAAAGATTGGGGCTTCCATGGCATTTTTAGGGAACATTCCCTTAAATGACATCTGCAAAGCAGCTACATGGTCTACACCGCACACATTCACAAAACATTATTGTGTAGATGTGCAAACGCAACAACAAGCTAGTGTGTGCCAGGCTGTACTCAAAACACTATTTCAAACTACTGCAACAGATACTGGTGGTCACCGCTAAGGAGGAGTACTGCTATATAATCTATGCTAAAGTATGTGATCTGCAGCTCATATGCCTCGAACGGAAAATGCTACTTACCAGTATGCATCTGTTCTTGGCATGTAGAGCTGTAGATCCACATACGCCCACCCACCTCCCCGGTTACCTTTATCTGTTCCAGTATTATCTTATTTAAATACAGCACACATGGGCATCATGTTCTGTTTCTCACAAAACTCCATTTCATTGCTGGCGAAAAAACAATCAAAAGATGGAGCTGATGCCCATGCGCACTATTATCCAGAGGGGGAGTCACCTATCTTGTGACTTCCAAAGACTTTTCTAAGACAAAAACAAGTACAAACATCAAAGCCCAACACCAGATGGCGATCTATGCTAATGTATGTGGATCTGCAGCTCTACATGCCAAGAACAGATGCATACTGATTCGGAATCTGGAATCTGGGGAAGGAAGTTTCAGGGTGCCCCTAAATACTAGAGTTAGGGGTGTTACAGGTAGGTGAAGGGCAGGGACCAATGGGTCCCTGTCCTGGGGTGGGTACACCCCCTATCCTGCCTCTCTCCTGTGGGAGGGGGGCAGTAGCCTAGTCCTGATTGGGCAGGGCTTCCCATCTTCAAGATGGCGAGAGCCCGGAGATGTGCTTCACCTCGCCTCCCCCACCTGAGGGGTGGGGTTGGCAGGCTGGCACATCCCCTGGCCTCATTTGGGGTTTCTGGCCAAGCTTCCTGCCAGAGTGGGGGGTTGCAGTGGCCTGGGGAAGCTCACAGAGGCGGCATGCCTTTGAAGCTTCCCCCTGCCCATCCTGGGGGAGGAGATCTAGCACCTCGCCCAGGATGTGCATTGTTGCAGGCCCAGGAGAGCAGGGGCTCTCCTACCCAGGGGTCCAGCAACATGTCTGCTGTGTGGCAGCCTCTCAGACCAGACGTGGATTGTAGGTTAAGTTTCAGGGGGCATCTCCAAGATGCCCTCTGGGGTGCTTGGTACATTAAATCCCACACTGGCATCAGTGTGGGTTTAGTGTGCTGAGAGGTTTGATACCAAACTTCTCACTCTTCAGTGTTGCCATTATGGTGCTGTGAAGTTCGTGTTTGACGAGCTCTCAGCACCATGTACTCTTAAATGGCAGCACTGCACTTACAGTGCCCAGGAATGGACCTGGGTACTGTAGGTGCACAGGGCTCCTGCTCCTCTGCCCACACCACTGGCATAGGGCACCCAGCTAGAGGGGTGGCTGATGTATGCCAGGGCAGTGTAGGTGATGGGTATGGCACACAGGGATGTGTGCCATGTCGACTCTTTGTTTTGTCTTGTACCCAGACACTCAGCCTGCAAGGGCAGTGTGTGTGTATGTTAGGGTACAGGGCCTCTAAGGGTGGCACAATGAGTGCTGCAGGCCTTAGAGGCCTTCCCTGGTCCCAAGGCCCTGGGTACCTAGGGTACAATTTACCAGGGGCTGACATGTGGCCAGGGTTTGCCAATTTGGGTGTTAGGTTTTTAGGGAAGGAACTTAGGCCCTGGGCACCTGATTGGCAGGAGTCCAGGGCACACTCAGTCAAAGTACATTCAGCAATTCAGCAAAAAGTGGGGGCATACCATGCAAGAAAGATGGCACTTTCTCACACTCCCCACTTCCTCTAAAGTTCTCTTCGACTGCCAATCCGTACCGGGAACTTCACTGGCTCCCTATTGAGCGCCGCATCCAATTCAAAGCACGGTTAGGTTCGTAAATGTCTATCTAATACCAGCCCTCCCTATCTTAGGTCTCTGGTGTCATCTTATACACCTAGTCTATCCTTGCAGTCAAGTAATATTGACCTTGCTTTGGTTCCTAGAATAAGGCGATCCCGGCAAAGAGGCCCAACCTTCTACTTTTTAGGCCGAAAGCTATGGAATTTCCTTCCCTTGGATCGGAGGGCATGTCGCTCCCTTCTGACTCTATGTAAGAGGCTGAAAACCTGGTTGTACTAAACCTCTTGGAATAGGAACCATCTTGCTAATGTGTACCCCGATCTGTTTTGGTAGCATAGTGCTGGGAAACCCTGCTAGGGTTGGCATATGCTGTGTAAGAATATAGATCCGATTAACACAATATGGGTTTTATTTAGAAGTTGTTTAATACCTTTCTTACAGGATAGGCAGGATTTTTTCTTTAAGTCCTAGTTTGTAGAGAATACTGGAAATCTTTTATTGTATATTGGGCATGTTTTGGTGTTTGCCTCCGGTGTCATGTAGAAACAAGCTTGGCAGCTCACTCTTGCAGTGTTACTTCTAACGCCTAAGGAAACAAGCTGGAATGTTTATCACAATTCAGGGTTGGCATTAATGGTCTAATTTCTATTGGAAGTGACTGGAAATTAGTTAGTGCAAGCGCATATTTGTGTACCAGCATGTAGAACGCAATCGGTAAGTTCATTTTGGCGGTTTTAACAGCAGTTTTGCAGTTTAAAGGAGAATTTAGTTTGGGGTGTGTTTTGGGGCATTGTTAAAGTTAGGTAGTTTTAGGGTCGGAACAATGTCTGATGAAATAGAGAGGTGAGACTGGTATACCCTATTATGTGGTCCGCGAAGAGATTTTGAGGTTTATGTAGAATGAAATGAGATCTGCCATGAAGTACACTCTTAATAGTTTGAGGGAGGAGAGAAATAAAGACTCATCAGAAGGTGAGAATCGGGTTGTGACTGATGCTGGACAAGGTAAAAGGGGAATAAACGCTTTAAAAAAAATATTGAAACATTTGGAAAAGATTCTGATAGTTAAAAACTAGAAGATTAGCGTCACTGTGTGGAGATGCCTAGGTGGCAGATTTGAGGAGAATTAGGATGGTGAATTCCTCTTTGGGAAAGATCAATTGTATGATAAATAATCTTCTGGGCGCTAGATTTCACTAAAAATGTTTAAAAATTCATAGCTCTGGTTCTACCGATAAGATTTTTGTCATGTTTGGTATCATTATTAAAATGTACTCTTTTTTTTTAGTTTGGGATTTTTCTTGTGTTTTCACTTTATTACTGTTTGGGTGCTTCATATATATATTACTCATTACCTGTAAGTTAAGCCTGACTGCTTTTTGTGTCAGACTACCCACAGTGGAGTACAGGTTAATTTAGTGACTTTTTGTGGTTCACCCTGCAATGTTTTGGGGCGGTTTCTCGACCAGGGTTCACACCCCAATCATCCAACAACTCAGTTTCTGACATCAAGAAAGTTGGTGCCCCTTGGTGTTCTCAGGAAAATACCAAACTCCTTTTCTGGAGATGCCAAGTAGGTATCCGACATATTTCATGACAGGGGGCAACATAGGGGTGTGACTTATATGTAATAAACGGGAACTTTAATGCTTGGCAAGGAGGATTAATACCAAGTTGAATTGTCAGTTTAAAACTACATTCAAGCTGCAATGGCAGGCCTGGGACATGTTTCACAGTGCTACTCAAAAGGGGTGCAAAATAGGTGCTGCAGGCGCACTGGTAGCATTTGATTTACAGGCCCTGGGTATATTGGTATACAACTCTACAAGGGACTTATATGTAAATTAAATATGCCAATTAGATATATACCAATCAAGCCATGTTTAGGAGAGTGAGCACAAGCACTTTAGCACAGAATAGCAGTGATAAACTACAAAGAGTACTTAGGCCAACAAAAATGAATTCAGCAAACATTGGAGGGATAAAGGCAAAACATTTGGAGTGACCCTGCATAGAGGGCAAGGTCCAACACTTGAACACTAGATGACTCTGCTCTGTGTTTTAAGGGCTCCTATATGTTACTATGTTCATTTTATTTACTTTATATACTGTATTCATGTCAATACAACAGCTTCAACTGTCAAATGGAGAACATAGACAAAGTTAAAATACAGGAATCATACCATAGCACAATATACAAAACTATACAATTAAGCCATAGAGCAAATAAAAACTGAAAATTATCAGGCTGGTCTGGCCATGAGCATCTGTTTTATGATCTGGCGGCTTCTTCAGAATGACCTCCTGTCGTAGCAACGGGGTCCTGCACCTGAGCCTGCCCAGTCTCCTCATCCATGAGCGGAAATTTAGCAGCAACAGTTGACACTATTTGATCTTCCTCCCGAATTAGTAGATGTCATCTTGGCAGCAAGGCATTCCTCCATTATAACAGTTTTTGCAGGACACTAGGGGAAGTTTGTCTGGTGTTCATCCCAAAATATCCAACCACTTAGACCCATTTGTCTGTCATATTGCTATTGTCTCTCGCTAGCTCTGTAAGGCCTTGCTATGGCGACAGTTAAAGGTTCTCTATCGTGCCTTGCTGCTTTCCTACGTTTATCTGATCAACCATTTTTATTCAAATCATCCATTATGATGCGTTTTTTTAAACGGTTGACCCATGTGATCCCTCTAACGCCTTTTTGTGATTCCTCTGTGGGACCTTAATTTGGTTCTCACTTCCTTCATGGGTGCTTTGTTTGAACCAATGCACACCTTGTTACATTAAAAACAACTTTCTCTATGGTAATCGCATCAGCTTGAATTATGAGTGTATTACAGGCATTGTCTGTCCAGCAGCTGTACACCACCACCTTCCCGAACAAGCTGATCCTCGAGGCAAAAGTAGAATTTGTCCCAAAAGTTGACACGCCTTTACACATGTGCAGTCTATCACCCCTCTAGCCTTCTTCTCACTGCCTCATCTATCTAAAAAGGAAGAAAGACCATCGCCTTGACCCAAAGAGAGCCCTAAGCTTTTACATCGATCGCACACAAGAACCCTGGCTGAACTATCAGCTCTTTGTAGGGTTCTATGTGGTGAAAAAGGGTAAAGCTGTACAGAAGAGAACCATCTGCAGATGTATTGTCTTGTGTGTCAGGATCTAGCCAAGAAGCAGCTTCTAGAAGCACTTCCTGCTCATTCCACCAGAGCAAAGACCGTACCCACCACACCAGTAAGCGGTGTGCCAAAGTTGGACATTTGCCAGGCTGCTACGTGAGCATCATTCAACACGTTCACCAAGCACTGCTGCCTGAGGTCCGATGCAAGGGGCATATTGCCTGTTATGTCCTACAGTGTTTCCTGGCCTGAACCATCTCGCAGACCCACTACCTAGAAAGGTACCGCTTTGGTATCTATTCACAAGGTGAAGAATCTGCAGGTAAAAGTATCCATCGGAAGAACAAGTTACTTACCTTTAGAAATGCTGTGTTTCGAGGCATATGAGCTGCAGATTGTATACTTTTACATAGATCGCCATCTGGTGTTGGGCTCGGATGTTTGCACTTTGTTTTTGTCTTGGAAGAAATCTTTGTAGTCACGAGGTAGGTGACTCCTCCCTAGGACGATAGTGCGCATGGGCCTCGACTCCCATCCTTAAATTGTTTTTTTCCGCCATCGGGTTCGGATGTGAATTGATGTGCTCCGGGTCGATATCGGTTTCGAATCCCCTTTCGACGCACAATCCCTCTCCACTCGACAATATTATCTCGCACCCTCGCAAACATCAACAAGCACCCTGCCAATGTTAAAAGGCTTGCTAAAACATGCCCCAGAAGTTTTTAAGGACCCAGTCAGAACCAGGGTTCTGTAGTAGGGGATCTCTGTGTATAGTCATAATCTAGTGAATAGTCCCGCCCATGTGCGCGGACCCCGGAGCAATAAAAAAATAATCTCTAAAAGGTGACAAATCATGCAGACCTGCATACACCTTTAAGAGAGAATTTAATTTAAAGACAGATAATGCAGCCTATACCCACAGGCTACACTGTCCAGTACTTCAACTAGAATTCCACCAAAATCCACAAACAGCACTGCCTGTCCAGTTTTTCTCCCCATAGGAAAAAACCCTGCCTCTACCAGCAAAAGCCTCTGGAATGATAGAGAGGAAGGAGTGGACAGACAAGCCCCATAGGCTGCCATTATGTGGCTTGGAACAGGATACTGTGCCTTTAAGAAAACTTTCCAGTTTTCCAGAACTTTCCCCAGTATCCCAGAATGCCCAGCAGGTCCCATTTACTTTCAGTTCTTTTTTCCGGCTCCTGCTAGCAGGACCCTGGAGCATTGAGCTCTACCTTTTTCAAGGTTTTTCATTGAGATTTTGGCAATTTTTGTCACTTTTTCTTGTGTTTAGTAGCTGGTACTGTCAACATGCCTGGCTTGTTCGACAAGTGCCCGGAATGTGGTCGAAAGAAGGCTAAAACTGACCCACACGAGGTGTGCATAGCTTGCCTTCCCCAGTCCCACGTGCCTGAAAGCTGTACCATCTGCCACTCGTTTTCAGCAAGAACCCTGAGGGACAGGATGAAGAGCAGGCTTCAAGCTCTGGAGGAGCGAAGACTGAAGGCACCAGGTGGGTCTGGAGGGGCTGATTTGGCCCATGCTGAGGCCTCTGGGGGGCTCCCCAGGGGCAGGAAGACCAGTAAGCGCTCCCGCTCCCCGTCGACGTCGAGGGCGTCGACGGCGACGTCGAGGAGGATGACCACCGTCTGTTCGCCGTCTCCCCAGGGCTCTGGGGAGAAGCGGCGTCGACGATCGCCGTCGAGGGACCTGAATAGGCCGCCGTCGACTACATCGGCGTCGTCGGCGACGACGCCGTCTTCGACTGCGTCCAGCGGTCGACGTCGAGAGAAGACCCGGCGTCGGCGTTCGGCGTCGAGAGATCGCAGCTCGCCGTCGATGAAGAGAAGGAGATCGACGTCGAGAAAGCGAAGATCGCCGTCGAGAAAGCGAAGATCGCCGTCGAGAAAGCGAAGATCGCCGTCGAGGCGGAGATCGCCGTCGAGGCGAGGGTCGCCGTCGAGGCGAAGGTCGCCGTCGAGGCGGAGGTCGCCGTCGAGGCGGAGGTCGCCGTCGAGGCGGAGGTCGCCGTCGAGGCGGAGGTCGCCGTCGAGGCGGAGGTCGCCGTCGAGGCGGAGGTCGCCGTCGAGGAGGAGATCGACGCCGAGAAGATAGCCGTCGAGGCACAGGTCGACGTCGAGGTCGAGGAAGAGAGAGTCGCCGGGATCGGTGTACTCAGTGGTGTATACCCCGCCTCGGAGGTCTCCGTCGCCTCCTCCTCTCCCACCTCTGTCACCGCCTCCTCCTCCACCACCACCACCACCACCGCCACCTCCTCCACCACCGTCTCCACTTCCTCCACCGCCTCCTCCGCGGCCGCGGACTCTGTCTCCGCCACCCCGGCCTCTGTTGCTGCCAAGCACTCCTGCGGTGCCGCCGCCGGTCCCCCCGAGGTCGGTTTCCCTCCCACGGTACCCGACTCCGCCGCAAGGGACCCCGAAGCCACGACGCCCACGGTCGCCTGGACCAGCGAGACCGGCGGACAGGCCTAAGCCGAAGAGGTCGCGCTCCCGCTCTCACAGGAGGCGACGATCGCGGAGCCGAGGGCGATCCTCGTCAGACTCTAGACGACGCCGCAGAAGGTATAGGTCCAGGTCGCGCTCCTCGGACAGGGACCTTTCCCCGACGCTGTCGGACTCCCCGGGGACTAGGGTGTCGCCGGTGGACGACTTGGTCTCGTTCCAGGAGGTGCTGTTGCGAGGGGCTGCGAAGCTGAATATCACGGTGACGGTTCCAACACCCACGACGTCCGTGATATTTGAGACGCTTCATAAAAGACACTTGTCTCGCCCCCTCCTGCCTCTCGTGCCTGGACTGGTGGAACCAGCTTTGGAACTGTTCCTCACTCCCGCAACAGCGAAGGCCGCTCCGTCCAGGCTCATGAAGAAATATAGGGCCCCGGAGTCGGATCCGTCATTCTTGAGAGGGGACCCGAAACCGGATTCGGTTATCGTGACGGCGGCGAGAAAACAACATGCGACCGCCCCGGCCTCCACGGTGCCACCGGACAAGGAAAGCCGCTGGCTGGACTCTGCGGGCAGGAAGGTGTGTGGTACCGCTGCCACCACGATGAAGGCGGCGAGTGCAGGGGCGTTGTTGGGCCGTTACGACTGGGCCCTGTGGGAATCCCTGCAGCAATATGCGGACCTCCTGCCACGAGACAAGAAGGAGGACTTCTTGGAGACGGTGCGCGAAGGCATGCTGGTTTCTAACCAAACGATCAGCGCAGCAGCGGATATATCGCTATTGGCCGCCCACGCCTACTGTCATGGCGTCCACCAGCGGCGCCATTCCTGGTTGCGCCTGACGTCCCTCAAGCCGGAGGCGCAGCAGAGAGTGGCCAACCTGCCCTTCTCGGGGGAAACCCTGTTCGGGAAGCATGCGGACGATGAAATGGCCCGCATGAAGGCTGAAGCGGAAACCCTGACGGCCGTCGGGTTAGAGAAGGCCGAGAAAAAGAAACGACCGTTCCAGAGGAGGTTCGGGTCGTCGGGCCGAGGGCGTGGGCAGGGCTCGGGACAGCAGCAGCCACAACAGCAGCAGTTCCGCAAGCCCTTCCAGAAGCGCCAGAGGGGTAGAGGTGGCCAGCAGGCTACTACCACAAACAAGGGCCCGGCCGGGTCTCGGCCCTGAGCTGTTACTTCCCCCTCAACCGTTACCCACTCCAGTGGGGGGAAGCATTCGATTTTTTCCGGCAGAGTGGAGAAAAATTACTCAGGACAAGTGGGTGCTGAATATTGTTTGCAATGGATACAGTCTTCGGTTCATCAGCCCGCCTCCAGCGATTCCGCCGGTCAGCTCTCGCTTCCAGCTGAGGGAGCTCCAGGCGGAGGCAGACATCTTGTTGAGAAAAAAGGCGGTAGAAGAAGTACCTTTGTCTCAAAGGGGAAGAGGTCTGTACTCTCGGTTCTTCCTCGTTCGCAAGAAAGACAAGAACGAGTTCAGGCCCATTCTGGATTTGCGACAAGCAAACAAGTGGATTCGCAGAGAAAAGTTTCGCATGCTATCGTTGCACCAGATTTACCCTCAGCTGCAACGGGGAGACTGGCTCTGTGCCATAGATCTACAGGATGCGTACTTCCATGTGCCCATAGCACGGAAGCACAGGAAGTTCCTGCGATTCCAAGTCGGCGCCAATCACTATCAATACACAGTACTGCCATTCGGGCTAAAGTCTGCTCCCAGGACTTTTTCGAAGTGCATGGCGGTGGTGGCGGCACACCTGCGGAGGAACAAGGTGTTTGTCTACCCGTATCTGGACGATTGGCTGATCAAGGCGTCATCCTTCGAGGAAGCGCAAGAACACTTCCGTTGGACGTGCGAGCTCTTGAACAAGCTGGGGTTACACGTCAACATGTCCAAATCAGTCCCATCTCCGGTACAGTGCATACAGTACCTGGGGGCCTCCATAGATACGCGGTCAGCAAGCGTGTCTCCTTCGGAGGAGAGACGGTTATCACTCCTTCGGAAGGCTCAGGACCTCAGGACTGCTCCATCGACGACTGTGAGGAAGGTGTCGTCTCTACTGGGATCGATGGCCTCCTGTATCTTCCTCACTCCGCACGCACGTCTACAGATGCGACCACTGCAGGAGTGCTTGGAGGATCAGTGGGATCAGAAGACAGGTTCTTGGGACGACAAGATCCGACTGTCTCTACATGCTCGTCAGTCTCTGAAGTGGTGGTGTTCGGCGGAAAACCTCCTCAAGGGGGTTCCCTTCCACAAGGACATTCCCACGACGAATGTGGTGACGGATGCTTCTCTCCAGGGCTGGGGTGCGCATTCCGGGGACCTGCAGATTCAGGGGAAGTGGTCTCCTTTGGAATCGACGTACCACATCAATTTCCTGGAACTCAGAGCTGTCTTCCTGGCACTGAAGGCTTTCCTTCCGTCCTTCCAGACCAACTCGCTGCTGATACAGACGGACAATACAACCACGATGTATTACCTCAACAAGCAGGGGGGGTCGAGATCGCGCACTCTGTCGCAGGAGGCGCAGGCGATCTGGCTCTGGCTGCTGGCCCGAGGATTGACGATCACGGCCACGCATCTGCCAGGGGTGCAGAATGCTCAGGCGGACGCCTTGAGCAGGCTGATTCAGGAAAACCACGAATGGGTCATAAACGACGAAGTACTAGGAGAAGTCTTCGCAAGGTGGGGGACTCCAGACGTAGATCTTTTCGCCACCGCCGAAAACAGCAAATGCCGAGACTTCGCATCCAGGTACTACCAGCGGGGGACGCTGGGGAATGCGCTATGGATCGATTGGTCGAACAGCTTTCTGTACGCTTTTCCACCCATTCCCCTGATTCCGGCGGTGCTCATCAAGCTGTCCCAGTCCAGGGCGCGGATGATCCTGATCGCCCCGGAGTGGCCCAGGCAGTGGTGGTTCACGGACCTTCTTCACCGGTCTCTCCTTCCTCACATGCGGTTGCCGTGCAGGCCGGACCTTCTCACGAAGTTCGGGGGGCGGATGGTGCACCCCAACCTCTCATCTTTGAGTTTGGCGGCATGGCTCCTGAAATAGTGCAATACGGTCATCTGAATCTACCAGACGATTGTATGGACATTCTGAAGGAGTCTAAGCGACCTTCCACTAGGACATCCTATGCTTACAAGTGGAAGAGGTTCTGTATCTGGTGTAAGTCCAAGAACTTTGATCCGACAACATGTAAGGAAGATGTCATCCTTCCATACCTTTTGCATCTGGCGCAGTCTGGCCTTAATTTCCATTCCATTAAGGTTCATCTGGCTGCTTTGACTGCTTACAGGAAGTGCCCTTCACAGACGTCCTTCTTTCAGATTCCTGTGGTCAAGGATTTTTTGGAAGGCTTGAAGAAGGTGTTCCCTCCTGTCAGACTTCCCTCGCCTTCTTGGGACTTGAATGTGGTGCTGTCCAGACTGATGAGAGAGCCTTTTGAACCTATTCACAAGGCTTCATTGCAGCACCTATCCTGGAAGGCGGCGTTCCTAGTGGCCATTACATCGGCCCGCAGGGTGAGTGAACTTCAGGCATTATGTTGTCAAGAACCTTATACTGTGTTTCATGCTGCTAAGGTTGTGATGCGTACTCACCCTAAGTTCCTTCCTAAGGTTATCTCTGACTTTCATGTCAATCAGACCATAACTTTACCTACGTTCTTTCAGAATCCCTCTTCACCAGCGGAAAGGGCTCTCCATTCCCTGGATGTCCGAAGGGTGTTGAAATTTTATCTGGATAAGACCAAGGATATCCGTAGGTCTGACCAATTGTTTGTTAATTATGGCTCAGTCAGGACTGGTCTTGCGACCTCTAAGCAGTCCATCTCTCGGTGGATTGTGTCCTGCATACAGTTGTGTTATCAAAAGGCTAATAAGACCTTAGGGGGTAAGCCTAAGGCTCATTCCACCAGGGGCAAAGCTGCCACGACGGCTTTGCTGCGTAATGTTCCGATTGCGGAAATCTGTAAGGCGGCCACTTGGAAGTCGGTCCATACCTTTGCTGCGCATTACTGTCTGGACTCGGATGCCAGGGCAGATGCTCAGGTTGGGCAGGCTTCGCTGCGAAATTTGTTCGCACAGTAGTGGCTGTGTCTTATGTGTTCTCCACCGCTTTTGTTGTGTGGGGATGGGCTTGCCATTCTATTCACTAGATTATGACTATACACAGAGATCCCCTACTACAGAAGGAGTAGTTTCTTTTCTGTAACTCCAGTTCTGTAGTAGGGGTATCTCTGTTATAGTCATAAGCGCCCGCCCTCCTCCCCGGTGGAGAGATACTTATTCATATGGAGAATGCTACAGGTCTGGCGTGCTACGCCTTCAAAAAGAACTGAAAGTAAATGGGACCTGCTGGGCATTCTGGGATACTGGGGAAAGTTCTGGAAAACTGGAAAGTTTTCTTAAAGGCACAGTATCCTGTTCCAAGCCACATAATGGCAGCCTATGGGGCTTGTCTGTCCACTCCTTCCTCTCTATCATTCCAGAGGCTTTTGCTGGTAGAGGCAGGGTTTTTTCCTATGGGGAGAAAAACTGGACAGGCAGTGCTGTTTGTGGATTTTGGTGGAATTCTAGTTGAAGTACTGGACAGTGTAGCCTGTGGGTATAGGCTGCATTATCTGTCTTTAAATTAAATTCTCTCTTAAAGGTGTATGCAGGTCTGCATGATTTGTCACCTTTTAGAGATTATTTTTTTATTGCTCCGGGGTCCGCGCACATGGGCGGGACTATTCACTAGATTATGACTATAACAGAGATACCCCTACTACAGAACTGGAGTTACAGAAAAGAAACTACTCCTTCTCAATCCCAGGGTGGATAAAAAATACAAGGCAGCTCCCAATGACCCAATTTACATTAAAGGTCAGATTCCCTTGTGGTAACTAACGCATGCAAGCGTGCAAACTCAGAGTACAGGCGACCCCCCCCCCCCTTCTGATAAGGAATCCAAATTAATTGACGCGTCTGGGAAACGTATTGCGTCGCAGGCTGCAAACCATTGGCGGATTGCCAATGCCCAAGCTTTATTGGCCAGTTACGACAGGGCTCACTGCGACGAGCTTGAAAAGCTCATGGAACACCTTCCTAACCAGTACAAACAAAAAGCCAACGACCTTATCCAAGAGGGCAAACTCATTACCAATACCTCAATAAAATGTGCGCTCGATGCGGCCAATACCGCATCGTGCGTAATTAACACTAGCGTCTTGTTGCGTAGACAGGCTTGGCTCCGGGTTTATGGATTCAAGCAGGAGGTTCAAACTGCTATTTCAAATCAACCGTTTGATCAGGAACATCCTTTCGGCCCGGCAGTTGACACATCCGTAGAAAAGATGAAGAAGGATACCAAAACTGCTAAGTCTATGGGGGCCCTGCAGTTTCCTTCCCCTAGAGGCTCTTTTCGCCGTTCCTTCTACAGAGCCAGCTCCAAAACCATGGGTTCAGAACATCCCTCCTCTTACAAGAGCCCCACTCAAACATCCCCGAAAGCATACTTTTGCGGAGGCTACAGAGGCAACAATAATAAAGGGAGAGGTCGTGGCAACAATAGCCGGACCCCCCCTACCACTAAACAGTGACTTCCCTGCACTCACTCCCGATCATACCACTCCTGTCGAGGGACGTCTCTTAGAGTTCCTACCTGTCGGGAATTACATCAAAAAAGACAAGTGGGTAAGACAAATTATCCAGTATAGGTATTGCCTGGAACTCACTTCTACCACCCCAAACATTCCTCCCAGACAGCGTCCCATGTCCTCGGAACATCTAACACTTCCCAAACAAGAGGTTCTCTCTCTATTGCAAAAGCATGCAATAGAACCAGTCCCCTTGCCTCATCAAGGTTTACTCCCTGTATTTCCTAATCCCAAAAAAGGACGGCTCCCTCAGTCAGGCCCATACTGGACCTCAGACCTCTAAATCTCTACATTGTCAGACCACTTTCACATGGTCACTCTCCAACAGGTGCTCCCACTACTTCAACAGGGCGACTTTCTCTCCACTCTGGATCTAAAGGACGCCTACTTCCATATTCCCATTCACCCCGCTCACAGGAAATATCTCAGGTTTGTGGTAGATGGTCAACACTACCAATATAAAGTCCTCCCATTCGGGATCAATACAGCACCCAGAGTCTTCACCAAATGCCACGCAGTAGTTGCATCCCACTTAAGAAGACCGCATATTCATGTCTTCCCTTATCTGGATGACTGGCTCATAAAAGCCAAATTACACAACAGCTGGGTGCAACACACACACACCAGAATTCAGCTACTTCACAGCTTGGGATTCACAGTAAACCTCGCCAAATCCCATCCCCAACCGTCCAGCATACAACAATATCTAGGGGCTACAATAGACACTTCAGAAAGCTCTAGCATATCCCAATCCAGTCAGGATAAGCGCTAGTCCAAAAATGTCAGCCTCAACACTCACTACCAGTGCGAGTTCATACAGTTAATCAGGATGATGGCCTCTTGCATTCTCCTCGTCCCTTAAGCACGACTCCATATGTGTCCCTTACAGGAATGTTTAGCACGTCAGTGGAAACAGGCTCAAAGTCAGCTGACTGATCTGCTGTTGGTGGAGGTCTGCACCCATCGCTCTCTGCAGTGGTGGAACACAAAAACCTTTCCAAAGGGCGGCCATTTCTCGACCCGGTTCCACAGACCGTGCTAACAGCAGATGCATCGCTCACCGGCTGGGGAGCTCATCTTCAAACCCATACCATCCAGGGCATATGGACCCCCCCAACAACGACAATTCCACATAAACTACCTAGAATTGTTAGCAATCTTCCTAGCGTTAAAATCTTGTCAACTCCACCTCCTAGGCAAAGCTTTCCTGGTCCGTACAGACATGACAGCAATGTACTACATACAGAAACAGGGGGGATCCCACTCACTGCAGCTTTCACACCTAGCTCGGAGCATATGGAGATAGGCCATTCCGCAAAACATATATCTCCTAGCAGAACACCTCCCAGGTGTACAGAATCAGATAGCAGATCTGCTCAGTCGTCAAACACCGCAGATCCACGAATGGGAACTTCATCCTGAAGTTCTTCTTCCATTCTTTCACATGTGGGGCCACCCAGAAATAGATCTGTTCGCCACACACCAAAACGCAAAGTGCCCAACCTTCGCGTCCAGGTATCCACACCCATTGTCCATAGTTAAAGCACTATGGATGAACTGGTCAGGCAAATATGCTTATGCTTTTCTGCCTCTCCCACTCATTCAGTTAGTGGTTCGGAAACTCAAACAGCATTACCTCACAATGATCCTAGTTGCTCCAACATGGGCCCGACAACCATTGTTCACAACCCTATTGGAACCATCAGTAGTTCCTCATCAAAAACTACATCTCTCACCCAAGCTTCTCACTCAGAACCATGGAGAGATAAGACCTCCAGATCCCAATCAACTCAACCTTGCGATCTGGCACCTGAGGTCTTACAGTTTGGCTACCTAAATCTTCCGCCAGACTGTATGACTCATTAAAGAAGCTAGACGCCCTACCACAAGCGCATGCTATGCAGCAAAATTGAAACGATTTGTCATTTATTGCACAAACCACAAAATCAGTCCACTAGATGCTTCTATTCAAAACATTATCTGCTACCTCTTGCATCTACAACAATGTAACCTAGCATATACATCTATTAGGCTACGTCTAGCTGCCATAGCAGCCTATCTCCGAAACAGACAACATTTCTCTTTGTTTCAAGTGCCCCCTATCAAAGCTTTTATGGAAGGACTTAAGAGAATAATTCCACCCATAGTCCCATCCTCTCCAGTGTGGAACCCAAATGTGGTCCTTACCAGAATCATGGGACACCCTTTTGAATCTCTCCACAAATGCGAACTACAGTTCCTCACTTGGAAGGAAGCTTTTTTGGTTGCTATCGCATCTCTCAGGAGAGTTAGTGAACTCCAGGCATTAACCATACAAGAACCATTTTTACAAATCCATCATAACAAAGTGGTTCTTAGGACTAGCCCTACATTTTTACCCAAAGTCGTATCTGCCTTCCATCTCAACCAGTCTGTTGAACTCCCAGTGTTTTTTCCTCAACTAGACTCAGTGGCAGAACGAGCTCTGCACACGTTAGACGTTAAAAGAGCAATACTCTACTACATTGAAAGGACAAAATCCTTTAGAAAGACCAAACAACTCTTTGTGGCTTTCGCCCCATCTCATAAAGGCAATCCCATCTCAAAGGCATAAATTGCAAGGTGGATTGTTAAATGCATCCAAATATGCTATATCAAAGCCAAACACACGCTAACCATTCCCCCTAGAGCTCATTCCACACGCAGACTAGGGGCTTCCATGGCATTCTTAGGGAACATTCCCCTATATAACATCGGCAAAGCAGCAACTTGGGCTACACCTCACACCTTCACAAAACACTATTGTGTAGATGTGCAGGCAAAACAACCAGCTAGTGTGGGCCAGGCTGTATTAAGAACACTTTTTCAAACCACTGCAATAGATACAGGTAGCCACCACTAAGGCGGTAACTGCTGTATAGTCTATACAAAAGTATACAATCTGCAGCTCGTATGCCTCGAACGGTAAATGCTACTTACCAGTATGCATCCGTTCTTAGCATGTAGAGCTGCAGATTCGTATACGCCCACCCGCCTCCCCGGATACCTCTATCTGTAACAGTACTATCTTACTTGGATACATTACACATGGACATCTCTTTCTACTTCTTACTACTCCATCGTAACCCTGCGTGGCAAAAACAATCTAAGGATGGAGTCGATGCCCATGCACACTATCGTCCTAGGGAGGAGTCACCTACCTGGTGACTACAAAGATTTCTTCCAAGACAAAAACAAAGTGCAAACATTTAACCCAACACCAGATGGCGATCTATGCATAAGTATACGAATCTGCAGCTCTACATGCCAAGAACAGATACATACTGGTAAGTAGCATTTTCCTTCCGGTGGTACTCAGTTTAAGCACGGATTCCTCACCAACCCACCTCTCGGGCAGGTGGAATCGGCGTATCCAGTCCATAATAATATTACAATCTAGAGATCTCCCCACTCACACATTCTGATTATTGAAGGCCGTACGACTCCACCTATGCAGGAGGTAATTATGGAGAAAACAAATCTCCGTACCCATTACAGCGCTTTAGGGGATTCACAAGGTGAGGAATATATGGTGAGACAAGAGCATCCATCTGAATGAGTGTTGCCAAAGGTGAGTAACATGTTCAGTGGAGCATTATTCAGGACTGCTGATTGATTGTTGGTCATATATTTTTCTAATTTCCTGGTTTCTGAAAAAATATTGTTTTTTTATTGTTTCTCTTGACTGCCGAGTACAGTGAAAAGTGGAGTAGATTAAAAGTAGGACATGAGCCATAATCTCCTCACCTGAAATATATTCCGGACTTGGTTAGAGAATGTTATCCCTGAGGAGTACCTGATAACATTAAGTGGGAGAATATGTGTGCCTTGTAAAAGTTGTTTATTTCACACCACTAGGTTAAACTGAAATTACAAAACAGTAAGAAAGTGTTTCTATTCAACCATTTGCTGTTTGAACTACCGGTTCTTTTTTTTTTTATGTCTTGACAGTTATTCAGAATTCACATCTCTTTCCTGCCTTTCCTTTTTGTTGCAGTTGTTGGGGGCCACAGCTATCGAAGACAAGTTGCAGGAGGGTGTTCCTGAAACAATTGCAATTCTAACTCTCGCTAACATCAAGATATGGGTGCTCACCGGAGATAAACAAGGTGCTTCTCTATCCAGTGCATGCTCTGGTCCATTCCCCCCTCACTCGATCTGATAGAGGAAGTGAAGCACATTTACAATTTGAACGTGACAATGGGTAGGGAATGGAATGAGAGTGTTTTAGGGACATGAAGCAAGAGAAAACCTGAAAGGAGATGAGGATTGTGGCGGCAGGGAGAAGTACAACTAAAGAGTAGAAAGGGCGTGAGTGGGGAAAAAAAGGCAAGTGGGGGGAAGTAGGAGTAAAGTCAATTGCAACAATTGTTAGATCTAGTGTATGCTCCGAAGGAACACAATTTTACAAGAAGTTTAAAAAACTTCTGGCACCCAGGTGCCAGAGAGTGCCAAGATACCATGTACTATAGTGGAAGTGTAGAAGGATTTTTGCCCCATTGTGTATTGCAGACGCATGATTTACTTTTTAAATCAATGTGTATGGGGATACTCCATAGGTCTGTTAAGGCATATTGAAAGCAATGAGAGTTACACATGCTGTAAGATGCAGCAGCATACACGTGTATTTACAGTGTGTAGAAGAGAAGCCTTGAGGTTTGTCATTCACATTGTATGGTGGCGGTCTATGAGTGAGTGTGTCACTCTACAAGATTTAGGCCTACAAGTGTTTCTCACTTTCTTTAAGCTCACAAGTGAATTCTGTAGGGTTGAGGGCCTATGAATGTTTTGACATTCTGGGTAGGGTGAAGGCCAATTAGAACGTCTGATAGTATGCATGTTGGAGATGCATAAAAAAAATTGGACACATGATTTAGGCCTTTCTAAACTTTAGACACTTAGTCAGTTTGCAGTCCATGGGTTTTTAATGACGAGTGAAGCCTTATAGATGTGGAGCTAAAGAAGATCCTTTGGTGCAGCAAACTGAAGGCCTATGATAACATTTTAGAAAGTGAAGTCACTTTTACAAATGGGAAGTGCAGGCCCCAGGAAAGCTTTAGCTTTATGGTGTAGGCATATGAAAGCTTATGATCAACTTTGTCAAATTGTGTCACCTTGAGCTTGAAGCGTTTGGTACTAATGTGAGAAATTGTTTCAGTGTGTTGAAAGCCTATGGGAGCTCGGTACCCGCCATATGATAGTTCAAACACTAGGGTGGAGGCATAGGTGATTCTTGGCATGAAGTTTGGACACCTACGAGGTGCAAAGTTGACAGCCAATAGGTACCTTCCTGTCCATTGTACACCCGATTTCCTCTTGGGATGGAAAGGATAAATGACACATCCATTTAGAGAAGAGTTTACTTTTGGATGAGAGAACAGTGGGGTAGAGAGGCAGTGTGAGACCCTTCACTCCAAATTGAATTTTGTCTGAGAGCAGAGCATGGATAATGAGGGCTGTGAGAAAAAAGAAATGTACTAAGACAAATACAGAAATGATTGAAGAGAAGTTGGATGAAGAGTTGGATAAGTGATATCTTGGAAGGAATGTTCCAAAAAAAAGGTGGAAGAAAGTTTGAGTCACAGTGTATGAAGGGTTGAATCCCTTGAGTGGACATAGAGAAAGTGCTTAAATCTTACTGCGTGGAGCTGGAGGCTTATGAGTTCTTTTGATAGACTGTTTATAAGTTTGCAACCATGTGTTTGCCATATAGTGTGCAGGATTAAGTATCATGAGCATTTTTTAAATACTGTATAAGAGAGTAGTATCTAGAATAAACATATAATTCTCATTAGACGATGAGCACCCCTGAAATGTATGGGCATAAGCAGTTGGTTTGAGGATGATGAGGGATTTGTGAACCTTTCACTTCGGGACAAACACTGACACACACTCACAATCTGGACACTGGTGTTTGCTCCGCGGTGATTGCCTTTATTTTTTATTTACACACAGGATGGGGGCCCTGCTGCCCTCCCCACCCTGTCCACAGGCATTTTTGCTCCTACAACATTAAGCGCTACAGTACAGGTGGCGAAATGTCTCTTAGTATAATTAACTCATACCATGATGAGAGAGGTTAAACACTGAAGGGGTCGCTACCTACAAGAGTCTTTTTTGTTTTTTTTTTAAACATGTTTTCTAGATGGAGATCTTTCAAAGTTGTTGATACAGTGAAGCTGGTGACCATGCCTATTTGACTGAGGGCAGGGTTATCCACGCTACCTCTAGGGATTGGCATTAACAAAAGCATTTAAATAGTTTACATCCAGTAGAATGTTTGGCACATGGGGTAAGCCCTTGATATGTCTTACCACATTGAGAGGGGTCTGGCTCCATCCAGTTTTTTAGCACGATGTAGGGTGGAGGCCCATCAGTGTTGTTCAGTACCTTGCGGGAAGCCGATTAGACCCTTTAAGTAGGCAGCCGTAGTACAGCACTCCTGTAACACACTACAGGATAATTTTTGATACAATGCTGTTGTATATTCGTGGGAGGGAGACTGAGACATAACTGTATCAAGAGGCCTTGAGTTGCTTTATTCCTTCCTGTAGGCATATTCCTGACATGTGTTTCCTTTCATCAGAAACTGCAGTGAACATCGGCTACTCGTGCAAGATGCTGACTGATGACATGACTGAGGTGTTCGTTGTCACAGGGCACACTGTACATGAGGTGCGAGAAGAACTAAGGTGAGGATTGGGGGATTGTAGGTGTTCAAGGATGGGTTACTGGAGAGTACTCTGGGTGGGGGTGTTGCTTCTACTTTGTGGTGGGACTCCTGAAACTACGCTGTAGCATAAAACTACTGAAGAGATTGTCAGGGTGGTGTGTGGTAGCTGCTATGTGGTTTATGTTGCTCTAGAGATTAGAATATAAATTGTCACTCAATGACTGATTATCCTCAGCTTTGACTATATAGATAATGCCTGGGGTACCACAGGTGCCAACGTTTTAAACCTTTTTTTAAAGTCCTAAATTCAGTAGACTGGCAGTCTCAGCTCAGTGTGTCCTAGACATAGCGGATCTTTTCTGAAGGACTAACACAATTGTGTTGCTTATCAACTAATCACAACAGAGCATGGTCACCAAGCACTTTGCTGCCTCCAGAGAGTTTGATTCAAAACTTTTGATCAGAGTACACTCTCTGGGGCAAAGTTATGGAATGTACCCTGCAGGATGGATCTACTCTATTTACTTGGAACAAGTTTACTATGGAGAACCTGGGTAGAATTACAGAAATAACCCTGGTGGGTGGGCTCTGCAGTACTCTGTAGGGTTTTGCATGTTCTCTGGGGATAGGGTAGAGCTATGTAATTGACTCTGTGGTAGCGAGGTTCTCTAAGGCTCCATTTACTGCAGAGGCTTTGATTAGAGTTTCTGCATTGACTATGTCAACTGCAGGAGCACACCTACTGTACTTTTACTCAGAGCAAAACCAAAGGGGATGGTGGTTGGAGTGTTGAACATTGCAAGCACTCACCCCCAGTCAACTGATCTGGGTTTAATCCATCATCATTCTGTAGCTCACTCCGCCACCCCAGTTTTCTGAACTGGGGTGGCGGAGTGAGCTAAAGAATGATGATGGATTAAACCCAGATCAGTTGACTGGGGGTGAGTGCTTGCAATGTTCAACACTCCGTCCATCATCACCTTTGGTTTTGCTTTGTTCGCCCATAGTTGGCAGGGTATGCCCAGACGTGGGTCCCTTGCTCATTTTGCCACTGGATTCAAGCCAGAAACCGGTCCCAGGATGCTTGTTTCCGGTCCAGGGAAGACATGGCTTGGCATTTCGGGCTCGACTGTTCCCATGAGACACAGGGTCAGGCTGATTTGCATATGGCCATGTCTGAACTGGGGTGGCGGATTGATCTAAAGAATGATGATGGATTAAACCCAGATCAGTTGACTCAGGGCTGTAAGTGGGATGAAAAAACTGGAGTCTCTCAAATGGGCGCGGCCAATGTAATTAAGAGCGTAGCTTAAAAACACTTGATCTAAAAATCTGCGCTGAGCATAGTGTGGCGCCCGACTTGTATTTTGCTGTTTCTGTCATTGCATCTAGATATGATACAACAAGTGACATCATGCATACAACAAGTCAGGACTATTTATTGGCTTTGTCAATGGTTGTTAGTTGCATAAGATAAATAAGCAGCAACTATGGCTTGTATATAATATTGAAAAAGCTTCCACTTAAAGCCCTGGTGACACCACGACAATGTTGCTGCTCCTGAGTTTCAAAAAGAGAAGGGAAATCCAGAGAGAAAACTACTCTTTTTAAAGGATTTCCCTATCCCTACAACGCTCACCTGGCATGATCTCATGTTGTAACTTCTCCGCTAGTGAGAAGTGAGCAGTGTGAGCACAGCACATCGAAGTGCCTGCTGTCACTGCAGTCGGCAAAAAACACGGACCGCCTGTGCCAGGGCACAAAGCAGAGCCCGATAGAGACCCGTTTCGAGGCCCCCTTTAAAAAACTGCCGGTGCTCAGACCCGGTGAAACCCCGGCCCACTTAAAGCCCTGCTTTTACTGCAGCGACTCTCTGAATAGGTTTACTGCTGGGGGTTCTGTTGTTGGGGTGATTATTGTATGGTGACACTCTAGGGGGCTCAAGGAGAGGGTCACTTGAGGGATGCTGGTGTAGGGCTTCTCCAAGGATGCTGAGATGCAGTCTCCTTGAGGCTACAGAGACTCTGCAATGGGCTTTAAGCCTACTCTGTGGTGGAATAGCTACAAGGAATGTGGAGCTGGGGCTAGTGCTCGAGCTTGGAGGTCTGAGGTTGCTGAAGGGCAGTTTGGTGAAAATTAGTGCAGTGGCCTTTTGGAATTACAGAATGCTCACTGTTACGGTTACTACAGTGCTATTTGGATACAGTTATAACTGTAAGTAACTCTAAGTTATGATGGTTAATACTCATTATGGACTCTGTGGTAGGGATGTTGCAGGTAATCTAGGCTGCTATCACCAAGACTCTGATGCAGGTTATTGCAGGAAGACCAGGGTTGCGGGTTGCTGACATGACCCTTGGGTTAGCTTGCTGTTCCTTTATGGGCCATTTTCTCCTGTCACTCGTGTTGGGTTTACCACAAAGACTTTAGGGTGGGTTTGCTGTGGTTATTTTGTTAAGGTTTACTGCTGGTTATCTCTGAGTAGGCTTATTGCAGAGAGTATGGGAGGTGGGAGTGTTACTGCAAGAGCTCTGAGGAGGGTTCACCGGAAGGACTTCATACTTAGGTTCATAGCATGGAATTTCAGGACAAGTTTCCTGTAGGGACTCGTGAGATGGATATTCTGCTGCGAAGCATGGTAAAAAAAAAATTGGGACTCCAAGTAGTTTTACTGCATCGTATGCGAGTCAGATTTTCTGCCGGATCTCTAGGATAAAGATAGTGTGAGGCCTTCCAGTGTAGGTCTTACCACAAGTACTCAAACTGTTCATATGAACGAGCCTTCGATGTGTTTTCTTCTAGAACCCGTGTATTTTGTGTTTTATATTTTTTACAAGGCACTCTGTGCGCGTGGCCTGCAGTTGATCTGGTGGTGGGTTCACTGGAAGGACTTAGTGTTGCAACATTTCACGCTCTTAAGAAGGATTTACTGCATTAACCTTTGGAGTGTGTATTCTTCAGCATGTTGGGAAGGCTCTGCTGCGGAGGCACTAAGATTACAGTATTACTTGGGGTGGATTTACTTGATGTACCCTTGTGGACGATGGTCTGCTTTTTCTGCATAGACTTTGGTGGATGTTCTGTACATACACTGAATTTTCTTTCTTCTGGAACTCCAGGGTTCATGTATTACAGGTAGTCGTGGATTTCTAACGTTAAGTGGTGGAACTTAAGATGGATGTTCAGCACAGAGACAGGTTAGATCTACAGGTGTTTAGAACCAAAGAACTTGAGGTACTTGAAAGATTCTGCAAGAATGCTGAGCAACCTTGTTCAGAAGATACTTTGTATGGCTCAATGAACTGTAAAGAGCTAGGAAGGTGAGGTGTTGGGGCATGTGATTTGTAAAATAAGCAATTGTATGTGTTCCGGCTTGGATGATGGAGTGCTGTCACAGCTTCTTGGGTCCAAGGTGATTGTAGACATTATGGGGTTTATGTTAGCAGAAGAGACTGCAGACACAGAGTATGGAACGTCTCTTGTGGGTTCCAAAAAGAGGAACATTTGGCATTGCCATGATGTATATTTGCATGTCTTTGTGGTGTGAGGTGCTAAAGTTCATCTTGGTTTTGAAAACATTAGAAAATGTGATTGGAAACAAGACTTCCAGTTGAAGGTGCTGATTGGATTATAAGCTGCTGGCTGTTTTGGTCTGTTGAGCACTTTATTGTATAAATCATACTGTATTAATGTATAGAAATAAGTATTCAGAGAGAAAGGATGTTCCTTGGAGCTAAAAAAAAATATGAAATATACATTTCAGATTAAATAACCTTTCTTTTCTCCAGGAAAGCACGAGAGAAAATGTTGGATGCTTGTGGTGCAGTCGGCAATGGATTTTCATACCAGGAGAAGGTGGCTTCCTCTACCAAGGTCACTTCTGTCCTCGAAGCAATAGCTGGAGAGTATGCCCTCATCATCAATGGCCACAGCCTGGTGAGTACGATTCAGGTTCTACACATTGCTGAAGTATACAAGGTTGACTGCAATGAGAAATCTCTCTCACCTCTACGGTTCAACTTGGGATACAGAGCGTTTATGAAGGTTGTGGGCGTGTATGTAAGCATGACATTTCCAGTTCTTTAATTAACCTTGACTTCACAATGGGGGTACAAAGGGCTGATTCACTATTTACATTACCATGTTGTACACATCTGTGGGAACTTTTCAGTAAGTAGGGCAATCAGAGATAACCAGGTTCAGATTGAGTCAAACAAGGCCCTTTATCCGTGGTATTGAGTTTGACCTTACTGTTGAACCCAGACCTTAGCACCAAGTACACCAGTTTAGCACTAGACCTTGAGAGTAGCGAAGTGGAGCAGCTCAAGTTCAAAACTCTATAAACAATCAGTATCCTTTAATAATACAGTGTCCAACTATTGCTTGTGCTTATGAGATATTTTACTCAAATCACACGACGATGTACTCTACATAGTTTTGCACAAACAAAGTACGCCCCTTAGTACGAATACCCCTCAGTTACTGTTGAAGAAGCAGCATATGCTGCTCCCATGGGACAGAGTCTTAGGGTACTCTTTACAACTTAACTAACTCTTACCCTGTGGGAGTAACTCTTCAGACAACAGTAGGTCGGGAGGAAGCTACCTATATTTAAGTGACCCTCTGTCTCCTCTCCGTACCCAGATGTCTGACGCACTACAGAGTGCCACTGCCATGTTCTGCAAACCTGCACTTACACCTATTGTCTGGGTTCTCTCCAACCCTCCATCTTAGGTACCATTTGGATATTGCAAATTCAAAATGGATCTAAATGACTATGGCCACATACCATATGTACACTACATATACGCATCCTCTGTACACTAAGGCACATAATGGATTAGCAAAGAACCTAGTTACAGAGAATGGCAAACCAATTTTACAAAAATGGTAAGAGATGCCTGTAGGCCACTCTCCTGGGCATGGACAGTAAAAAAAAGTCCTGCCTTGCCAATCTAAACCGTATCCCAGCTACCACTACGAATCCTCTGTAGACCCGCAAGCTGACGAAAGTCACAATCTGTGAAAGAAGGGTGCACATGGTATGCCCTGCCAGACCACAGTGGTCCCTGCTATAGTCCTTTCTGTATAAGCAGGTTATGACTTGTCTACTTGGCTTGACATAGTACTAGAGTACTATAGGAAGCAGACTCTTCGTATCATGGGCCAAAATGAGGTAACCTGTGTAAAGAGTCCAGGTAACCCCTATTGGTTTACAGAGGCAAAAATTATAGCACGAAATGAAGCAGTGCTTTTCTATGGGGAAAAAGGCATATGTTGCTTACAGTTATTTGCGGTCAGTTTCTAGTGGTCTCCTTCGGAACTTAGGGTTGTTGGAGGCCAAGGTCCAAAGTACCACCAGCAGTTAGTTTTTACCCGCCCTGGGGCGTTCGTGTGCAAAGATGCTAGTCGGGTTGGTAGCTGTGAGCATTACGCCAGTGGAAAGAAGGGGGGGCCACCTAGAAACAGGCTGCAGAGGGGGACTAGGGGACAAGTCTGGGAGCTCCCAATAGGGGGCTCTAGTCACAAGGGTCCTGGGTGGTCACAAGCTGGTTAGCCGGTACCCGGACTGGGGCTCCCAGGTGCGGAGTCGAAAGGTCAGCTGGGCTCTGTGCATCCTAGGGCCTTGCAGGTTTAGGTCTTCACCAGTTGAGGGTGCAAAATCATGAAAGCTGGGCCACTCTCGAAGTGGGTCTCTACAGTGCTAATGTTACTCAATGGCTGTATGGTCTCAGTGCAGTGGAAGTCCAGATTAGAGTCACAGGCTCTGTTTGAGGCTAGCAGTCTGGTACCCAGCATATTGATCCTGTGTGGTTCCGGTTGGTCCTGGTAGCCTCTCAGTTGGCGGGGGATGGGTCAGACCTTCAAGAGCACAAGGTCCTCTTCCTGGGAGGCTGCTGCATCGGGTTGGCTTGGGTTTCAACTTGGTAAACCAGACTTCTTTGTTTGTATCTGATAGAGACATCTAGCCGCTGATTCCTGAACTTAGAATATGTCCCCAGGCGTCAGACTGGATCCAGAAAATCTGTTTCCCCAGCAATACCTCTGCACACCGGGAGGTGGCGTCGCCCTGCTCCGTCCAGCCGTCGTCCACGGAAGTGGCGTCAATGGAGCCATATAAGCCCCTCCTGGCGTTCTGATGGAGTGCAACGCTTGCCGCCAGCTGCGGCCGAAATCCCTGCGGGAACGGCGCATGAAGCTGCTGTCTGCCCGGATGTCCCGACCGGACCCCTCGCGTTACAGGTCTCCTTCCCCAGCGGAGACTTCCACGTGGCGCCTGTCCCCACAGTTGGCCGTTCCTGTTCGGGGCAGGTCCCGGGACCATCGCCGTCATTCGCCTTCCCCAGGTAAGCACAAACGGAAGTCGCCGGCTTCGCGTCGACATCCCGTCGGAGCCCGCGAATCCTGGTCGTTGCCGGACTCGAGCCCTCAGCAGTCGGACCCTGCATATTCCCCGTTTCCGGGTGTTAGGGTGACTCGCCCTCAGATGGAGGACTACTGCAGGGCCCTACAGTCCTTTCTTGCTTTGCCGACCCCCCCCCTCCCTGGTGTGCCTTTGAGCCCCACGGGTAGGGACTCAGGTGGGGACACCGCTGGCAGGTTTACCCTCTGCTCTAACCGAGTGCCCTGACTCCAACTCCGGAGTCGCCGCAACGTCAGAACTCGGCCCGGAGGGGTATCCCACGACGTCTAGCCTTTCCACAGCGCCGTCGCGTAGCCTTCTGAGGCTCCCTGCGGCGTCGCTGGAGGTGGCTGCGGCGTGGTTCACGACACCGCTTCGGCGCACTCTCCCTGCAGGTTTCCACCTCTGGAGATGTTGAGTCGACACCGGCCAAATGAGGTCTTTTTGGTTGACGCTGCCTCGAATCAGACGGTCGAGGCCTTTTCAGAGGTCGCTGACGCTTGCTCCACTCAGCCAATCGAGGCCTTTTCGGAGGTCGCTGATGCCGGCTCAACGTCGCCTCGACGCCGGTACCATCTCCAGCTTTATTGGTGGAGCATGTGGTCCCAGTGGATTCCCCACCCCCTGAGTCCTTTCAACGCTCTCCGGAGCGGGCGCCAGTGGAACATTAGCCTACTCATCCTTTTGCTGAGCCTCAGTTGGGTGGCCGGATTAGCTTGCCTCAGTCACCTACTGATGACTTGCTGTCACCGCCTTTCGGGGCCTCGGAGGCTAGTGGGACGTTTGTCAGGGCTGTTTTTTTAGGGCTGCAAACATTTTGAGGATGCAGCCGCCCTCAGCCTCTAGACCTTCGGAGCCTTTGCTGGATCTTCCCCACCAGGGCACGGGGGATATGGAGCCATTGTTGCCATTTGCGGAGTCATTATTTGACATCCTTCTCGGGACGTAGGCGAGGCCCTCTTCGGGGGACCCCGTGGACCGTGCTGTGGCACATCGCCATCGCCCGGCTCCCGATGACCACACCTGTTTTAACCCTCCATCTTTGGGCTGGAGGGCTTGTGATTCAGACAGCTCTCTCTACCACTCCTGTTCCGTTGCATCCTCCCACTCGGGAGTCTCGGTGTTTGGAGTCATGTGGCCGCGATGTGTTTGCATCCTCCAACACAATGTTGTGTGTGTTTGCTCGGGCTACATTTGCCCTTTGGGACTCTGTCGAGCAGCTCAAACCGCCCCCCCCCCCTCCCTCCCCATGCCGGAGAGCTCTCGTGCCGATCTGGCCGGCCCGCATGATCCGTGATGGCCATGATATGACTCTGTGGGTCGGGCTGTGGCCAGGTCGGTTGTCATGCGCCACCATGCGTGGTTGCGCTTTCCCAGAGCATGTTCAGGAGTGGCTTACAGATCTACCATTTGGGATGGGGTCACTCTTTTTGACGCCCATGCTGATTCAACGGTCAGGCGCCTCCTGTCTGTTTGATTGTCTTCCCAGGTTTTAATCCTCGTGGAGGATTTATGGTTTTGTGACGGTGCCGTCACCTTCTTTTCTGGTACCCGTTACGGGTTACAGATGTTCTGGGTTGTGTGGCTGTTCAGCCGTGTTGTTTCCTTATTCTGCTACAGCTGGTTACGCTGTGTTTACCTTTCTTTGAGCCTCTGCCTACGAGCTTGTCTCAAGAGGGACCCTTCTTTTGTAGGGTTGTTCCTTACCGTATGTGGGGTATTTGTTGGCTGTTATATTGCTACTCTTCCTTACCCAGGAACATTTGCCGTAAGTTGACTTCTCCTACTGTTGTAGAATGTCTCCTCTGGTGAGATCCATAGGGTTTGTTTCTCTCCGGGGGTTACAATTGGTTGTCTACAGTTGGTCCGTACTACATCACCGCCTCTGTAGGGGCGTCCTTCCCTGCTGTTTCTTTGGGGTTTTGTCACGCCTGTTCTATCCTGGCGTGTTCTTGCAGTCTTGCCTGTCTACAGGTGGACATTCGCCTCTGGGGGGCAGATTCCTCTGTTCCGTTTCGGAACAGAATCTTCTGTATTCTGTGAATACTTGCCGTATTGGTGCATACAGGTTGTGCTGTACGTCCCTTCTTGTGGCTCAAGCACTGTCGGGGTTCTTGCCTAGGGCAAGGGGAGTTGCCGCCGACTCTGTCTCGGCTGTGGGCTGCCTAGTACCCCATTTCCCTAGCAGGTTCTCCGGTCCCTTGCTTCTTCCAGGACAGGGGGTCCGGGTTGTCCGTTCCTGCCCTGTGCATATTCTTATTTCTTAAAGGAGTGGCTCTTGTCTATGACTGTCTACCACCGGATTTGTGCTTCACCCCAGTTGATTTTCTGGGTGTGAGTTCTTACTCACATTTGTGGAACAGTTGCTTCTTTAGGTAGCATTACTGTGCATGTATTCTTTTCGAAATTCTACTTGTTGGTAGACGGTGTTGGTCTATGGCGGTGTATGCTTTTTGGCGACAGGCTTCTGTCTGTGCCTACTCTCGATCCTTAATGATAGTATCGTGGTCTATGTTTCCGCCTGCCTCACGAGAGGCCAGGTTTCTTCCCCCTCGGGGAACTGTTGTGTTTTCTGCGTTCTGTGACTGCTATGCTGCACACCAGTACAGTGGTACGGATTGAGCAACTCCCCTGTTTGGGGTTTCGTCACTTCACGTATGTGTGGATTACATTCCTCTCTCTTTGTGTATATGTGTACACGTCACAGGGGTGCTCGCATACTACGTTCTTTTTGCCCTAGTATCAGGCCTTCTTGCTCACTCTCTCCTTCGGGATAGAGTCCTCTATGTGTTCCTGGCTTTGAAGGTTATCCCCTCACAGTGGTACCTTTTGGTACGTTGGGCTGCATGCCTACCTACTGAACTTTTGCTCAATGGTGGCTCTTCTGTCTCTGTTGGCACTAGACTCTGGGTTCGGCCCTGCCACTGGTGTCACATGTCCTAGGGGGTTCACATTGATGTGTGTTTTTTCTTACACAGACGGACTTCCTGTTGCGGCTCCTGTTCTTAGCCGGAGAGACTTCAGACTGTCCCCTGTTTTATTTTGGCATTCACTGTGGTGTTTGTTCTGGCGGTATGCTCTACCGTGTCATGTTGTTTTGCCCTTTTGGGGCTTTGTTCCTCATTGATCATAGGGACCGGTGCTGTAATCCTTCTTTGATGGAGTCACTGCATTGTTTCTTACGTTGGCACTGACCTTTCTAGTTCTGTATTTCCTTTCGTCTGTGTCTGGACGAGAGAGCACACCATCGTTCGACAGAGTTGGTGTCTTTGCCGTTCCTTGTTCAGGTTCCTTAAGGAGTTTCCTGGGTCTCATGTCAGTTGCCCTGGCATTGCTGTTCCCACCGTGTTTCGTCAGCCACTTGACGTGTATGTTCTCCCGGAACTTGGTGGTTGTTTCGCAGGTCCTCCTCCTATAGGGTATGGCTTTGGTATCTGTTCTAAGTTAAGTAATCTGCAGTTGGATGTCTGTATCAGATGGAAGAGTTACTTACCTTCGGTAAACAGTCTGGCCGCAGATTCCTTAATGCCAGCCCATCCTCCCCGCTCTGCGAAGACCTTTTCATATGGTGTTTTTCCACCTAGCCTTGGTCTTCCGGAGGTGTGCTTTCGCACATCACTCTGGGGTAGGGTGTGTTGTTCTACGTGGGGCCCTTCGGCCTCACCTCCGTCCTAGTGGTTGGTTGGTGGCGTGTTCTCGCACATTCCTTTGGCGCAGGGGGTGTGGTCTGGCCTTCGAGCCCTTTGGCTCTCCAATCCGTCCACGTTTTAGGGTGGGTAAGGTCTATCGTTTTACTGCCTTCTCATGTTGTTCCACCTGTGTTCCTCACGCGTGGAGTTATTCTGTTTTTAACTCCCTCCCTTCGCCCACGCCTGTACCACCGCCTTTCTCTGGCAGTTGGTTGGGTTCTCTTTGGTGCTGCAGTCCTTCAATCTCTGGAGGGTGTGTGTAGTGCACTTTCTAGTGGTTGTTCACTTCTAGTCCCTTGTCTTGTAACATGTTGCTTCAATATTGTGATTCTTTAATTTCCCTCCTGTGGTGACAAGCTGTGCCTGGCTTGTCATATCTTTTGTGCCGCAGTTGTTACCCCGTTGGGGTGTGGCACGGCTTGGCGATTTGTTGGGCCCTTGCGTGCAGCAAGTACTCTGTGAGCTCTCTTCAGTCCCTCCGGGTACTGGGTGCTTTTTCAACGATTCTGGGTGCTTTTTCAACGATTTTGCTCTTTTTAACACACACTGTTCCTTTGCTTTTGCAGTTTTTTGCATGGCTCCGCGTTGTGGCGCAGAAAAGTTTCCTGTAGAAAACTGATGTCAGCACGTCGGAAGGGGCTTATATGGCTCTATTGACGTCACTTCAGTGGACGACAGGACGGTGCCGGGCGACGCCGCCTCCCTGCGTGCAAAGGTATTGCTGGGGAAAAATATTTTCCGGATCCAGTCTGACGCCTGGGGAGATATTCTGAGTTAAGGAATCTGCGGCTAGACTGTGTCTCTATCAGATATATCGTTACCGAAGGTAAGTAACTCATTCTCCAGTGCCAGAGGACTGCAGGAGAGTAGCTCCTCGACTCCAAGGGAGATTGCTCGCAATTTGCAAAGGGCTGGCAGTCTCCTGGGGTTCTTGGAAGCTGGTCAGCTGCAGGACAAGTCGCTGGTCACAATTGTGGAGACTGGTTCAGGAATATGCAAACGAAACAATTGATGGACGGAATGCTGGACAATTCAAACATTCACCCACCCCCTGTCAATAGGATCTGGGTTAAATCCACCATTCAGGCAGACAGGTTTTGTCACCAAAACTACACCGCAATATTCAGTCCTTGCTTTTCTCACAGCTGTTCTTTGTCCTTTTCTTCTTGATCAGTCAAATCTGAGTTACTGTTGTCAGGGGTGCTACCTAAATACTCATTAGGGGCATTAAGGGGAGTGACAGGTAGTAGCCAATGGGCTACTTACATGTAGGGTGTCTGCACCATCTTTAATATAACTTCCTTGTGGGAATTGAGCATAACTCTGACCCTGAGAGCCTAATTCTGTCAAAACGAAGATGGTGGAATTATGAAAGTAGTGTTCACATCAGGTAGCCCACCTTAGGGCTGGTACTAGCCTGAGAGAAAAACACGCCTCCGGACTAGCTAATTGTCCCGCCTGTCTTGTTGCCAAATGGGCCCGGGTGGCATTTCCCCAGTGTGGGGAAACCTAGAGTCGCATATTAAAGGTGGCAGAGGCCTTTGAAGCCTCCAGCCTTGATATGCTTATCACCTAGCCATACTATTTGGAGGAGATGACAAAACCTCCGGCTGGAGCAAGCATTGTTTGTGCCATCAGAGAGCACGGGCTCTCACCTGCAGGAGGTCAGAAACCTGGCTGTGGTGGCAGGCTGGTCTACAACAATCAGCACACTAGTAGGTGGTAGGTTTTCTGGGGGCACCTCTAAGGTTCCCTCTGGATGCATGCATTAATAAATCCATCACTGGAATCTGTGTTGGTTTATTAATAGAGCTATTTGATACCAGACATCTCTAGTTTCAGTGAAGCCATCATGTAGCTGGAGAACTCTTGAATACCAGTGTCTAGCACATATTCTCAAAATGGCTTCCCTGTTCATTTGTAATATCTAAGGATCAACTAAGACATCACAGGGGCATATCTGCAAAATTGCATCCAATGCAAGGCAAATGGTGGGGGAGACCATGTCAAAAATTGCACTTTCCTACAAGTACTACAATAGAACAAATTCAGACCGGAAGGAAAATGCAAATGATGTAGACAGGAAGCTGAAGTTAATGGATTCAGTATTGGCTGTTAGTTTGGGTAGATGGGGTTTATTTGAGATGCATTATGCTTAAGTGTTAGTGTCCAAACACCTGATTGAATTGTTTTGGACAATTTTCTTAACAGTCGATTGTTTGCTAGAGAATGTTAGGATCAGATTCAGTGTTTTCCATAGCTGAGTGGTGGTCCTTTAAGGATGTATTTGAACATTCTGTATTTTGCTTGGCAGGCGTGAACTTGGTCTGATATCAGATTTTCAATACATTCAAAGTGGGAAACCTTTTCATATAATTCTGGAAACTTTGCTACCATATGCCTTGTGGCTAATGCACTGGGCCTTGACCGAGATGTCATGCTCGTCTATAATCCAACATAGGGGTTTTAGAGCTCATTTGATTTTGTGGTTTTTTTTGTGGTATATTTTGGAACATCTGACTACTTGATTTTCTGCCCTTTGCTATGTGTCAAGTATGTTTCTGGTCATTCCTTTGTACAGCACAAACTATTAGTCCAGGCTTACCATGACTAGTCCTATTCTCTGTCATACCTGATAGTTTAATTGGAATTAATACAATATTTTGCATAGATTTTTGACTAATGATATGTACTGTACAATTGTTTGCCTGATAAATGAAGGGTGTGGGTCTCAGTCAGATATGCTGAGTTTTCCTCATTTTATATCTTCTTGATGGAGCGTGTCCTCCCTTTTGTCTTTCGTCATTATGGAAGTTTAAGATCTGCTCCTTCTCTTCTCGTGGTGAAAGCAGTAAGTTGGATCCAGTCCTGCCTGCTTGAGGGCAGCCGCGCCACATAAAGAAGCTCAGTTTGGTGGAATTGTTTAATGAATAGCTAGTTGTGTCACAGTGGGTTTCAGCTGATACGAGCCTCCATTCTTACTCACTGACGATAGCTTTCAGTTGGATTCCCCTCTTCCCTCCTCACTGTGGATGTGATCTGGCATCAATCCTCACCTGTTCAGTTACCCATGCACCATCTCCTGTTAGTTGGAGCACATGGGAAGATGTTCACAGGACTGATCTGATGGTGAGGGCACTCATGGTAGGTCTTGGCATGCCGCAGTGGGGGCATGTGATGATGGACCTTCTTGGTGGCCCTTCTCTTATTCTGCCCAGTGTCGGCTGATTCTGGCATCAATGGGAGTACTCCTCGGTGAATCTCTTTCGTGGCAAGAGCACTCTATGGATGATGTCCCCATGCAGGGACCATTGCGTTGTGGATTTTCCCCCGGCAGGACCACACCAGGTTGGATCTCCTCAGGGTTGGTCTTCTGAGTGACCTCTTCAAATGGTGGAGAGCTCCATATTGATTGAATCATGGTGAAACACTTCATTGTGAATCCTCTCCTGGTTGGAGAGGTGCATCATGGACTTCCAATAGTGCGGTCATTGCAGTACAGAACTCTCTTTTTAAGAAAACTATGCTGTGATTCTGTCAGGGTTCCAGGCACATCATGGTGGAGCTCTCTCTTGGCTCAACCCAGCAATGGCCCACCTCCAGTTCTCATGATTTATTGATGAAGTTCTCCGAGTGCTGGATGCTCTCTGCGAGATTGCCTTTCAAGAGCGCCCTCCATGATGGTCTTTTCTCTCGGTCCGACTTTGAGTTTTCTCCTGTGTGGCTTTGTTTTGCATGTGCTGTATTAGTCCCTCAGTTGTTTCTTTCGTGTTGGGAAGCACGTCGAGATGGATTGATAGATGTCCATTTATGTTTACTCTTGGTGTGTGCCTTAGTGTTTTATGCCATTCCTTCCTGTTCTCAGGCCCATGCCTTGGAGGCAGACATGGAGCAGGAGTTCCTGGAGACGGCCTGCGCCTGCAAAGCGGTCATCTGCTGCCGGGTGACTCCCCTCCAGAAGGCCCAGGTTGTGGAGCTCGTGAAGAAGCATAAGAAGGCCGTCACTCTGGCGATTGGTGATGGTGCAAACGATGTCAGTATGATCAAAAGTAAGACTCAGGGAAAATAATATCAGTGCAGAGTTACATTGCAGTCCACTCGCAGTGCGTTATCCTGCTCACAGTCCACTACCTTCAAAGAGAGAAATCCCACATAAATCCCACCCATTTCAAGATTTGACATCCAGTTAGGACATAAAATACTTCAAAGTAGGCACTATTACAGAAGTCCTGTAACCTGGTTGCCAGCAGTACGCAACGTTAAGCTACATGTTTAACTGGCACACAAAACATCTGTCTCTTTTGCATACTTTCCATATGAAGTATGTGTGTAAGCGGAAAAGTCGGTCTCATAGGTAATGCTGTGCCTTAACATTAGCTGATGCTGGGTGGTAAAACTACATTTGTTCCAGGACCCAAACTGAGAAGTCTGAAGATTCACACTTCAGAGTACAGGAACTTCCACCCTAAAGAAGTATTGTCAAAGCCAACGCTTCTGCCTTACCAGTAATACCATTAGTAGACACAGGCTGGCGCCATTACTCCATGTATACAAAATAGTGAAGGCGAAAAGGACTGTTGCAGCTTCACCCATTACATAACGTCTCCATCCACCAAATGTTCTGGGCTTTGTAACCATTCTTCAAATCAGCGCTGGAAACCTCCCCCTTCTGCCTACCTGCATCTAAATAACGTGTTTGAATCCTACCTGATGCTTGGTTTTTAAGCTCTTAAGTATTTCATTCCAAATGCCTTCAGCTGGAGTACTGACTTGTAAATTCAATGTTAGCTACAGATATTTCACCGCGTGTGCGGTCGTTCTTTACTAATTCTTTTCTGGTCTTTTTCCATTCACAGCGGCACACATTGGGGTGGGGATCAGCGGCCAGGAGGGAATCCAGGCGGTGCTTGCTTCCGATTACTCCTTCTCACAGTTCAAGTTCCTGCAGAGATTGCTCTTGGTGCACGGGCGATGGTCTTACCTCCGTATGTGCAAGTTCCTCTGCTACTTCTTCTATAAGAACTTTGCCTTCACCATGGTCCACTTCTGGTTTGGCTTCTTTTGTGGATTCTCGGCCCAGGTTTGTTGTTATTTCCACGACAATAGAACGGTCCTCTGTGTCTACATGCTGTGTTTCTAACCTCTCTACCAAGCTTTAGCTAACAACTTACTGTGTAGTATTCACACTTTCCACTGTATGTCTGTCTCTAGCCATCTAACATTTTTCTACCAAACCTTTCCTTAATGCCATCTCTTTTCTGATGTATTTTGTTGGTCTTGTCTTACTTTAAAAATTAACTCTTATTTCTGGTTGATAGATATGCCTTTAGGTCTTGTCGTTAAATGAAAACTGGTTAGGAATCCCATTTCTAAGTTTGAGTTCAAATGAGTGTGTTTCTTGGTTATTCATGTAATCTTCTCCCACATACTTTTCTTTTATTTATTTGAGTTTTATATAGCGCTGGCTAGACCCAGAGGTATCCGAGTGCTTTACATAAGGTTCCACAAGATTACAAAATTACATCAATTACAAATTACATCAGTTACAAGAGAACATTTCAAGAACGTCGGAAGATGTAATAAATGGAGCTTAGAAGGGTAAGAGGATGGGGTAAGGTGTAGGAGGGAGATAGGATGGATGGAGAGACGAAGGAGAGTCTGCCCAAAGTCCGGCTGGGTAGGTGACGGCCGAGGGGGAAGTCTGCAGCCCATCTCCTCTATAGCTATCAGGTAGCTCCATTGGGCTTCAGTCAAGCGGCTAGGTCTCAATGAGAAAACAATTAGAGAGCAAAGAGGAGGGCTAAATGGAGTATAAAGTTCCACCGGGCATCGGCCAAAAAGCTAGGTCTCCACGGTCAGGCAGGTTCACAGATTCGGTATCCTGAAGGGTAGGCCGGATGGGGGATGTGTTCGAGGTCTGGACGAAGTCCGTTTTTTTCCCCAAGGAGTAGCACAACATGGTAGGGAACACTGTGGCAGTCATCTTGGGGTCAGGCAGTCCCAATGATTTTAAACAAGTGATCATACTCCCACAGGAAGGACATCAGCTCTGCTACTGCCCGCGAGGATAACACCTCATTAGAGACGCACCCCCCGCCATCAGCTAATTCGGGCTGTTAGTAAAGAAGGATCAGACGCATCTCACTCCCCGGGTTACTAGTTGTCACTGCCTGGACGGCATCCTCTGCCGTGGAGATCCACTGCTCCGCTTCACCCAGTCGTACTCACTGCGTATCTAGCCTCACAGCGAAGTGATCCATACGCATATTAAGGGCATTGATTTTCCCATCGATTGACTGTAAGCTAGTTTGCATTGCCATTAAAGTCGCTTCCAGAGCAGAAGACGATTTCTCTGGGAGTTACGGCTCTGAATCCGATGCTGCCTGCTGTTGAGATTTAGTTAGTCTTTTAGTCTCAAAAGTTAGACGCAACTGTTGTTTGTCTGTTTTCCCAATCTTTGTAGTATCGCAGCCGGTGCAGCAGTCAGACGATAAAGCCACAGTAAGGTATAGTGCCAAATTTTTTGAATGCCAGAAACTGCGGCACAGGGGGCAAATCGCAACCTATTCGCAGCAACAATTGGGGCTACTCCTCACGCACTTATTGCTTTCAGCTGAGTAGCAGCCTACGGCCACTGGCGTGTCCACATCACCAGCTGTGAACCAACTTTCTCAGCACCGGATCTCTGATGTGTTCAATCCAACCTCCCTGGTGTCTAATCCTCGCAGTTCGCCGCCAAATACCACTTCTGCACATCCAGGATCCCCAAAGCCTCAGTCTTATTCCAGATATTGAGTCTTCAATAGAGAACTTGCTCACACGCTGCTGCACCAGGCCTTCACTCTAAGAATCGCCTAGGGACCAAGCTCTTCCAGCTCCGCCAAAATAAAAGTCCCACAAACTGCACCTCTCATAGCTTTGCTTACTGTCTTGGAGCCAGTAGGTTCCCCTGCACCTTGAGCTAACAAGCAATCCACTTCATTTAATTGCTCTCCTGGTGATTTTCAGCCCAGCAGGAGCATATATGCCAATGCCTGTGTCCCGCACTGCAGTGTTGATAAAATCGGGTCGCACTCGATGCTCCGCCCGACCACTCGTTGCTCCCCCAATCAGGACCCTCCGATCCCCGCTGTACTGGCTCTGTAGTCCGCAGTGCCTACCAGCATCTGAACTGCTCGGCAAGTTCCAAGGCCCTCCACAGTCGAGTACGCAATTAGGGGTCCGGCTGCAGCGCATTGCTGCTTGCGCCCGGCACCGCCGACGGCTGCCATTTTGAGGAGCTGCCGCGATCGCGGCTCGTAGATGCCAGATCTCTGATCCGTCGGTGTCCTCCGGCGGCCAGCCAGATAGCCCCCCAGGTGTTCCGGTGCACAGAACTGTTTTTTGTGAGCGCGGAGTCACGACGCACCGCAGGAGAATGCCGGATCAAACCACTCGGTCGGCAGAGCTGCCCTAGCAAGCAGCCATCTTGCCCGCCAGTCCACGCCCACCTTAGCTGTTTGGCAACTAAATAAGTGTAGATTGAAGATCTTAAGTGCTGAAGTCCTGTAAAAGCCTCAAACCTCAAATCTTTCTAACTGCGTGATGAAAACAAAGGGAGTGCAAAATGGATGTCTGTATAGTAATTTGTCACAGCACGTAAAGTCGTCTTTCTTGGATACATGTTGAACATGCTTTCATGACTCGAGTGCTTTCCTCCAGTGTATTTAACACATGGTATCATCTGCACCATGATGAAGATCAGAAAGTACTATGACCTACACATTCCTGAATGGCACAATATAGCTAATATCTGCAGTAATGCAAGCCCCTTCACCCCAGCTGACCACTTCTGTCCCTTTGACTTACTCACCACATCGGTAATCGAATAGGGGAACGAAAGCTCCTCTCAATCAAATTCCTCATCAGCCTCCTATTTCTTCTAACTTTCAACAAGCCCTAAGATAGTGGAAATATGCATCCCTGCTGGAACCAGTAGAGCATTCAGGTAGAAACAAAATATTCAAAGTACAGATTATGTTGTGCTGCATCATTCCAGTAGGTTTATAATCTTACAGTTGTCCATGGCATAGGTGGTATACGTTGAGAGTTGTTTAATTGAGTTGTACAGCCAGATCTCAGATTGATATAGATGGTAAACCAATAATGTACTAATTATAGAAGTGGGAGAATGCCATATTACTACTCGTCTTGAGTGTCTGATTTTGGATGTGTACTTGTATTTGATCTGTTTGTGTGAAGCGTTGGGATATGTCAATAAAAGCAAGCCAGTAGTCGGATTGATATTTTCTGATAAACTTTAGTTTTCTTTATTGCAGCAAAGGAGCCCACGTCCTGGCGGTCCTCTCTCTGTCAGTTCCCAACTCCAGCTGGCTCAGTTGGAGTTGTCAACCATGGAGAAGGAACACCGAACCTGGGTGTCATTACAAACACAAATACAGCACGCATGCTAGGTAACAGCTAGCATGCACATTAGGAAATGGATGTAAAAGAAATACTATGTATGGCAACACTACAGTGTGTATGCGCATGTTTGGGTGTTCAAATTGTCTTTTATGTCATTTGCCAGAGTGAGCAGACTATTCTGATAAATTTATTACAAATTTCTTTTGTGTTACTTATCTTCAGCCGTTTTATAGATTTAAAAACATCCATTGTATAATGTGATATAAATTGCGTTCTATAATTCAAGTTGCTTGCACAGATCACTACTGACCCTGCCCTATCCTTCTGCAGGATTCTCTGTTTGTGTATTTACTTTGAAAAATTTCAGTGTCCGTTTACTCATATATTTCATTTCCTTTTTTCTCTCCCAAATAGCCTTAAATTGGCCTTCCTGTTTATATTTCAAAGCCTCACTACACATACCTCTTTTTAAATATAAACCTGTTTTCTTGCCCCATTCGATTGTGAAATTCTTTTTTTTTTTGTCCTGTTATTTTAAAGGGAACATTCTCTTCCAGGGGATCCTCATCAATAGTCATAAGCACTGAATATTCCCGCCCATGTGCGGGGACCCCGGAAATAATAAAATTATATATGTAAAAAACATACATATATACAGCTCTGTATATGTATAAACATATATCATTTTTTCCAAGCAAATGCAGCTCCCATAAAAGGCTAGGCAATGTAAATATACACATCCAATAGCACATATATATATATATATATATATATATATATATATATATATATATATATATATATATATATATATATATATATATAGGTATAACAATACACCTAAATCACTTTTTTTTTTTTTTTTTAATGAGGTAAACACTCATGAGAAAGCAAAAAATAAAGAGAACAAACTGTGGAAAAACACAGATGTACAACACATTGCCAGCCTGCAGGCTGCATTGCAATATAATACCATAGAGACTAAAAAGCCCTGTACAGGTAAAAACTGGCACCGTGCCTTTAAGGCAGCCCTGACTTCCATATCCCATCATGCCTCAGGGGTGACAGTTAGGTCAGTTGTTCTTTCCGGCTCCTTCAGTCAGGACCCTGGAATTCAGCTCTCTTCTTTTTTGACTCTTTAGTCAAGAATTATTACTACTTTAAGATTTTTTGGACTTCTTCTTAGAACTTCTTTGAGGAAGTCTGTATCCTGTGATTTTCTGACTGACTATTTTGCTATTTTGTCAGAAAAATGCCTTCTTTATTTGTTCCATGTCCATCTTGTGGAAAAAAGAAGGCGGCTTCAGACACACATGAGGTGTGTATTATCTGTCTGCCGGACTCTCACTCTCCAGCAACATGCCATCATTGTGAAGACCTTTCCAAAAGGACTTTAAAGGAGAGGGAGAGGATTAGGCTGTATGGCCTAGCAGAACGGTCGACGTCGAAGCAGTTGGTCCCTGTTTGCTCCCCATCGACGTCGGGCTCGGCGTCAAAGACTTCAGCGGCGGGATCGTCGCTGAGAGGTGAGGAGTCAAGGGGAAGTCATGCTGCAAAGAGAAAATCGTCGTCGACTTTAGATTCAGCGTCGAAGCGGATGCGTTCGACGTCGACGGCGTCGAGAAAGCATCTGTCGACGTCAAGAAAAGATCGATCGACGTCTGCACAGAGATATCGTTCGTCGTCGAAAGAAAGACATCGTTCGACGTCGAGGTCGGCGAGACATCGTTCGACGTCGCAAGAAGTACGTAGACGATCTCCACAGTCGACGTCGAGACCAAGATCGCCGTCAAGATCAAGATCGCCGTCGAGGAAACATCGTTCGACGGCGAAGAGGCTTTCGACGTCGTCGGAGCATTCGACGTCGAGACAGAAGTCTCCGTCAGGAGTGACGTCGAGGCAAACGCCTCCGTCAGGGCCGACGTCGAGGCAGAGGCCTCCGTCGGAGTCGACGTCGAGGCAGAGGCCTCCGTCGGAGTCGACGTCGAGGCAGGTGCCTCCGTCGGAGTCGACGTCGAGGCAGGTGCCTCCGTCCTCACAGGTCTCCAAAGCTTTGGTGAGGTACAGGAAGCCTCCGTCGAAGATAATCTCGACGTCGAGACAAGAAGCTCGGAGCCTCGAAGATTCGAGTCAAAGATCTCCGGTGATAGGCCTATCACCGTCGAGGCAGCCCTCTGTTGAGGGTACGCAGGAGATGTCACATATTCGCCTCACGATTCGACCAGTCTCAAGGCGGAAATCTCCTCATAGACTGATATATACGACTCCTGAATCACCGCGTCTCATATCTATCTCGCCTTCAGAATCAGAGGGCTCAGGTTCAAGATCAGAATCACCAGAGCTTGTGCATCAATCTCCAGTACCTGCAAGAGAAAGTTCGCAGGAGGAGGACAATGCTGTACCTCAAAGTCCCGTAAGGGAGATGCCTCAGGACCCTGCTATGCCAGACGCAATAAAGGCATCGCTAACAAGAATAAGGGGCGTGGTATTCCCAGCGACACCGATCAGACCAAGATCTCGAGAAAGAGAATCCCGAAGTCACTCTCGAGCACCAAGAAGGCGATCCAGGTCTCCCTCCCGCAGAAGAGAGTCGACCAGATCAGAGAGAAGGCGCCGTAGGACCCCTTCTACCTCCCCTTCTTCCAGATCATCCAAAAGGGATTATTCACCGACACTCTCGGAGACGCCACCCTCTCGGGTATCTCCGGTAGATGATATTTCTACGTTTCAAGAAGTGTTGTGTAGAGGAGCTACAAAATTAAATATCCCTATGCCGGTTCAGGAGACAACTTCATCCATAATTTTTGAAACTCTTCATGAACGCACAGTGTCACGCCCTTTATTGCCGTTAGTACCCGGTTTGCTACAACCGGTAATGGATATCTTTCTCACACCAGCAACCACCAAAACGGCGCCGGCGAGAATTCTAAAAAAGTACCGTCCAGCTCCGGAGGATCCTCTATTCCTTAAATCGGATCCTCCACCGGACTCTGTCATCACCGCCGCTGCCAGGAAGACACATGCAGTAGCGGGATCTTCAACGGTACCACCAGATAAGGACAGTAAAACACAAGACTCCTGGGGGAGGAAAGTTTGCGGCTCAGCATCCTCAAGCCTTAAGGTGGCGAGTGCCTCGGCGCTTCTGGGGCGCTATGATAGGTCATTATGGGACTCTCTGCAGAGGTTCATTGACAAAGTTCCATCAGAGGACAGACGGGACTTTGAAGAGATTTTGCATGAGGGGAGTCTGGTTTCTAACCAGATCATAAGTGCAGCGGCAGACGGGGCAACACTGGCAGCGCATGAATATGCACATGGAGTCACAGCCAGAAGATCATCCTGGCTTAGATTGACGGCCTTGAAACCGGAAGCGCAGGCAAGAATTTTAAATCTGCCTTTCTCCGGTAGTTCTCTTTTTGGGTCCCATGCAGACGAAGAAATGGCCCGTATGAAAGCAGAGCTGGAGACCATGAAAGCTGTCGGGCTTGAAAAGAGAAAAGAGTTTCGACGCCGCAAGGGAAATGACAGGCGCAGTTACCAACAGAGGGTTCAAACCCCTCATTGGCAAAAGAACCAGGACCAGCAAGGTCAAAAGAAACAGCAATACCAGTCCCGCAAGCCATCCAGGGGACGAGGTAACAACAGGCAGTCTAATGCTGGAAACAAAGCTCCGGGGAAGCAATGAGAAGCCGCTTCCTCCGATGCTGTCCACCGCTCCGGTGGGAGGAAGTGTTGCACATCATCTTCCAGAGTGGCAATCCATCACAAAGGACAAGTGGGTACTGAATATACTGCGTCATGGGTACTCGCTTCGTTTCAAAAGTCACCCCCCATCGATTCCTCCTGTCAATTCATCCCAGCATCTAAAGCAGCTCAGAGAAGAGGTAGCGACGCTACTACTCAAATCTGCAATAGAGAAAGTGCCCATAAACCAGAGAGGAAAGGGAGTTTACTCCAGATACTTTCTCATCCAAAAGAGGAGTGTGAAGGTAGAGTTCAGACCCATTTTAGACCTACGGATACTGAACAAGCACATAAGAAAGGAAAAATTTCGCATGCTGGCGCTCCACCAAATATATCCTCTTCTCCGGATGGGCGATTGGATGTGTTCACTGGACCTTCAGGATGCATATTTCCATATTCCCATCCTAAGGAATCATCGAAAATTTCTCAGGTTTGTGGTAGGCAACTCTCACTATCAGTTCAAAGTCCTCCCTTTTGGCCTGAAGTCAGCTCCTCGAGTATTCACAAAATGCGTGGCAGTAGTAGCGGCTGCTCTGAGACGCGCAGGAGTCTTCGTCTATCCCTACCTAGACGACTGGCTAATAAAGGGCTCATCACCACAGAATGTGCGGTCACAGCTGTCGCTATGCCTGAACTTATGTCGCAAGTTGGGTCTCAGAGTGAATGTCAAAAAGTCCAATTTTTCACCAACGCAGAGGATCCACTACCTGGGTGCAACTATAGACTCCGTAGTAGGAAAAATGTTTCCTTCGGAGGAAAGACAGTCATCCATTATGCTAAAAGGCAGACAGATTATAACCAGCAATCTGTCGTCGGCAAGGCGAATCTCATCTCTGCTAGGGGCCATGGCATCCTGCATCTTCCTAGTGCCCAATGCCAGGCTAAGGATGCGTCCTCTCCAGCAAGATCTCGAGGACAAATGGGATCAAAGGAACTCCCTGTGGGAAGAAAAGGTTTGCCTCTCCTCTGCAGCCAAACAGTCAGTCAAGTGGTGGCTGAAGCCAAGGAATCTACAAGTGGGGATCCCCTTCCATCAAGAACCCCCAACTCAGACTTTAATCACCGACGCATCCCTTCAAGGCTGGGGTGCGCATTTCGGGTCTCTGCAAACTCAGGGACGGTGGTCCAGCAGCGAACAGTTGTACCACATCAACATGCTGGAGCTCAGGGCAGTCCACCTAGCCCTCAAAGCGTTCCTGCCTGCGATCACGACGAGTACCATTCTAGTACAGACGGACAATACCACCACAATGTACTACCTGAACAAACAGGGGGGTACTCGATCCAGAACGCTCTCGCTGGAAGCTCAGTCCCTGTGGCACTGGATCCTAGCAAGGAACATCTCATTGAAAGCGGTGCACCTACCAGGAGAACTCAACGTGCAAGCAGACTTGCTCAGTCGGCATTTTCAAGAACCAGAGGACTGGGTGATCAACGACGAGGTGTTAGAAGACATCTTCGAGGAATGGGGGCGCCCGCAAGTGGACCTCTTCGCGGACGAGCAAAACACAAAATGCCGAGGCTTCGCCTCAAGATACCATCGACCAGGATCCCTAGGGAATGCCCTTTTGATCAATTGGTCAATGACATTTGTGTACGCTTTTCCGCCTCTCCCACTAATTCCCAAGGTGGTGACCAAGCTACAGAATTCATCTGCCAAGATGATCCTCATAGCACCGGACTGGCCGAGGCAGTGGTGGTACACGGATCTCCTACACATGTCGATCCGCCCCCACAAGCGGCTGCCGTGCAGGCCGGACTTGTTATCCAAGATGCAGGGGAAGATTTACCATCCCAGCCTTCCCTCGCTGAGCTTAACAGCATGGCTCCTGAAGTCCTCCAGTATGGCCATCTGAACCTCCCTCAAGAGTGTATGTCCATACTGAAGGAAGCCAGGAGGCCTTCGACAAGACACTCCTACTTCTGTAAGTGGAAAAGATTTTATATATGGTGTGCTCAGCATCATTATGATCCCACTAAATGCCAGGAGGATGTAATTTTGCCCTATCTTCTACATTTAGCAAGGGCAGGGTTGAAATTTTCATCCATAAAGGTTCACCTAGCAGCCATAACAGCATACAGGCGTTCGCCTTCACAGCAGTCATTTTTTAAAGTGCAGGTAGTGAAGGATTTCTTGCAAGGACTCAAGAAAGTCTATCCCCCTGTTAGACCTCCCTCTCCTTCCTGGGAGCTAAACTTGGTTCTGTCGAAGCTCATGGGTTCGCCTTTTGAACCTATTCATAAGGCTACCCTACAGCACCTCACATGGAAGACAGCATTTTTAATAGCCATCACTTCAGCACGGAGGGTCAGTGAGATACAGGCCCTCTGTTCTAAAGAACCCTACACAATTTTTCATCTAAATAGGGTGGTGATGAGAACTCATCCTTCGTTTCTACCCAAGGTGGTATCGGAATTTCATGTAAACCAAGCCATCTCCTTACCAACCTTTTTTCCCAACCCCTCCTCTCCGGCAGAGAGGGCGTTGCATTCTCTAGATGTCAAAAGGGTCCTAAAATTCTACCTAGATAGGACTAAGAATGTCAGGAAATCTGATCAATTGTTTGTGAACTATGGGGTTGTCCGTATGGGCTTTGCGGCTTCCAAACGTTCCATTGCTAGGTGGATTGTTTCAAGTATTACATTGGCCTACCAACTGGCTCAGAAACCATTGGGGGCGCGCCCTAAAGCGCATTCGACAAGAGGAAAAGCGGCTACCGCGGCTTTTCTCAATAATGTCCCACTCTCCGAGATCTGCAAGGCAGCCACTTGGAGATCTGTCCACACTTTTACCAGGCACTATTGTCTGGATTCGGACACCAGAGCAGACACTCAAGTAGGACAAGCCTCCTTGAGGAATCTGTTCCATGCATAATCATTTTCATGATTCTCTTTCTCCATGGGTGATACAACCTTAGTTTCATTTGCCTGCAGGTGGAAGGGGAGCTTGCTACTCTATTCAGTGCTTATGACTATTGATGAGGATCCCCTGGAAGAGAAGGGTAAGTTACTTACCTGTAATCCTAGTTCTCTTCCAGGGGTATCCTCATCAAAGTCATAAGCAACCCACCCACCTCCCCAGGCAAATGAGAAGAAGTGTATTATTCATTATGGAAAGGATATATCTTTGTGTTTAGGACTACGGTCCCGCAAAGAACAACTGACCTAACTGTCACCCCTGAGGCATGATGGGATATGGAAGTCAGGGCTGCCTTAAAGGCACGGTGCCAGTTTTTACCTGTACAGGGCTTTTTAGTCTCTATGGTATTATATTGCAATGCAGCCTGCAGGCTGGCAATGTGTTGTACATCTGTGTTTTTCCACAGTTTGTTCTCTTTATTTTTTGCTTTCTCATGAGTGTTTACCTCATTAAAAAAAAAAAAAAAAAAAAAAGAGATTTAGGTGTATTGTTATACCTTTATATATATATATATATATATATATATGTGTGTGTGTTATTGGATGTGTATATTTACATTGCCTAGCCTTTTATGGGAGCTGCATTTGCTTGGAAAAAATGATATATGTTTATACATATACAGAGCTGTATATATGTATGTTTTTTACATATATAATTTTATTATTTCCGGGGTCCCCGCACATGGGCGGGAATATTCAGTGCTTATGACTTTGATGAGGATACCCCTGGAAGAGAACTAGGATTACAGGTAAGTAACTTACCCATCACTTCACTATCACACAGCTGCATGTGGTTGAGTTTTGTGGTTGGAATTAGTGAAAATCAATTCAGGGAAATGAAGACTAAAATAAGGAGCAGCACATTTTACACTAACCTTGAAAAACTTTACCTTTTTGGCTTTACATTGTGAAAAGGTTTTCTCTGGTTTCACTAATGCGCAAAAAAACCTCATCAGGGTCAATAGCAGTGCAGAATTGCTTTACAGACTGGTCATAAAATATACAGTCTGTGTTGCTCTAACATGCAAAACATGTGCAGCTCACCAGAAACAGTGTTAAATCTCTCTCTCTCTCTCTATCTCTCTCTCTCTCTCTCTATCTCTCTATCTCTCTATCTCTCTATCTCTCTATCTCTCTCTATCTCTCTCTATCTCTCTCTATCTCTCTATCTCTCTCTATCTCTCTCTATCTCTCTCTATCTCTCTCTATCTCTCTCTATATCTCTCTATATCTCTCTATCTATCTCTATATCTCTCTCTCTCTATCTCTATATCTCTATATCTCTCTCTCTCTATCTCTATATCTCTCTCTCTCTATCTTCCTCCCTCCCTCAGCAATGCCAGCTTTCCTGTACTGGCAGAGGATCTAAAAAATGAGGAGAGACAGGCTACATGGAATGATTTCAAACAGGAAGACTAATTCCCTGCCACAAAAATGGAGAGTTTGTGCTGCTATTAAAGGATTTGTGGGGATGTCCTGTGATTATTGTTGGGTTCAGTGGGTCATGGTGTTCTGATAATTCTACACAATGCTCACATGCTCAGTATAGTAGATCACATATTTTCCTCACTTTTCTTTTATCTGATCCCTCGTGTGAAGTCTGGGTTCTGCCAGATAAAATGCCACGATGCAAAAGAATACAACAGTGAAAAAAGCAGAAAGACTGAGAGGTCAAAGTACTTGAATTGGATACTGTGAGCCTATTCATTTCGATCACACTGCAGCCCTCATCCTACTAGATCTCTCCGCGGCCTTCGACACCGACTTACACCACACCCTCGCAGCCAGACTACACGACACCGGGATACAAGGCACCGCCCTCAACTGGGTCTGTTCCTTTCTCTCCAGCAGAACCCAGAGGATCAGAATTCCCCCCCCCCCCCCCCTTTTCATCTCCGAACCTACCAAGATCAACTGCGGAGAACCACAGGGATCATCGCTCAGCCCCACGCTCTTCAACATCTACATATCCCCCTTCGCCGCCATCGTCAGACAGCATGGGCTCAACATAGTCTCTTACACCGATTACACCCAGCTCATCCTCTCCCTCACGAAGGATCCCGAAGACACCAAGCTCAGCTTCCAGGAAGGAATGAAGGACGTCTTGGCCTGGATTAAGGACAGCTGCCTGAAGCTCAACACAGAGAAAACAGAGGTCCTCCTCCTCGGACCCTCGACCTCCGCCTGGGACGACACATGGTGGCCATCCAGCCTTGGGAGTCCTCCCACCCCGACAGACCAAGCTCGGAACCTCTGCATCATCCTCGACTCCTCCCTCACCATGACCCGCCAGATCAACGCCGTTGCCTCCACCAGCTTGAACTGCCTCCGCATCCTCTGAAAGACCTTCAAATGGATCCCCACGAACACAGAAAAACCGTCACCCATGCACTCATAACCAGCAGACTGGACTACGGAAATGCCCTCTATGCCGGTATCAACAGGACCCTACTTCACAAGCTCCAAACCATCCAAAATGCCGCTGCCAGACTCGTCGTCGGCACCCCTCGGCACGAACACATGAATCAACACCTTCTAGACCTACACTGGCTCCTCGTCGAGAAGAGAATAACCTTCAAGCTTCTCACCCACACCTACAAATTCCTCCACAACATTGGACCCAAATACCTCAACAAGAGAGTCTGCTTCCACGCACCCAAAAGAAATCTCCGATCCGCCGACCTCGTCCTAGCAGAGACCCCCCGCAGAAACAGAGCAGGAGGAAGGGCCTTAGTCCTACATCGCAGCCAAGACCTGGAACGAGCTCCCAGTCAGCATCTGATACTCCCCGAAACTGCACACCTTCAGGAAGGTCCTCAAGACCTGGCTCTTCGACTGAGCTGGAGCTGCCACCCCCTCCCCACGCCTTGAGACCCTCACGGTTGAGTAGCGCGCTCTATAAACCCCCTGATTGATTGATTATAGTATCTTCATGGATATTCACAAACATGAATTATATGAATACACCTGTCTACGGGAAAGTTTTTCTTTCTCTTCAATATAAATATTTACACACATGTCAACCTACTGAAGCATAAACATGGGGTTAAAACCACCTGGAACAGCATTGCTGGTCAACCACTTTGATATATACCTCTATGGAACTAAAAAGAAAAAGCCAAGGAACGTTGTGTTCGAGGCATATGAGCTGCAGATTGTACACTTTGCATAGATCGCCATCTGGTGTTGGGCCCGGATGTTTGCAGTTTGTTTTTGTTCTTGGACAGTCTTTGGAAGTCACGAGTTCGGTGACTCCTCCTTCGGTCCGTACTGCGCATGGGCTTCGGCTCCATCCTCAGATTGTTTTTTTCCGCCATCGGGCTCGGATGTGATACTTCGTGCTCCGGCTTCGAACTTCTACGGTTCCAGCTTCGACGGAAAATCCTCGTTCATTGAGTTTCTTCATCATATCTTCATCTCTCGAAGAGGCACTTTTCTCGATTCCACACATCGGCACCGGCCTCCGGGCCCTCCTCGACTCCGGTCCCGGCCGATGGAAAGGACTCCGTTCAAAAAGTGCCCAAAATGTGGGTCTAAATTTCCCCACACCGACCTCCATCAGGTGTGTAACCTTTGCCTCTCTCCAGAACACGAGGCTAGAGACTGCCCTGCCTGTAAGTCTTTTCGATCAAAGAAGACCATCCGGGATCGAAGAGCTCGACGCACCATGGCGCACTCATCGACCGCGGCTTTCGGAGACGACACCGGAGCTTCGGGGCAACACCACACCGAGCAGGAGGAAGAACTCGTCAGCGCTTCCGGGGCCGACGACTCTGACCTGGAGGACATCACACCGGCGCAGAGGTTCGTGAGTACTCTACCCCCTCCCACCCCCGCGCCCAAATCCAAAGAGACTCAGGTTACACCTTCGGGCCTGGGGAAAACCAAACAAGTAGCTTCTATCACCCCACCTTCGGGCCCGGTGTCGAAGCCTCACAAGTCTCACGGCAGCTCGGGCTCGAGCCAGCCGACTCCTGGTGCCGATAAACACCGTTCGGCACCGAAGAAAGTGACGTCCAGCTCGACTCCGAAGCCACCGGCGCCAAAGCCTGGACTTTCGGTGCCGACCAAACACAAATCCAAATCACTCGGCACCGACGCTTCGGCGTCGAAGACTACCTCGACGCCGAAAAAACCGGAGGTTACAAAAAAGCATGGCGCAGAGAAATCACCCAAATCCTCGGCTCCAAAAACATCGGCGCCAGCGGATGATTCGGCGCCACCAGACCTTTTTACACCCGATCCTTACCAAAAATCTTTATCAAAGGATCCAAAGACTGGGCTATTAACTCTCACTGTCAAGAAAAGACGTCTTGACACACCAGCTACTCCTCCACCACCCAAGCGGAAGGACTCTGCCACATCTCCTCTCAGAGTACCCTCACCACCACCTCCTACACCTCCTCCTCTTCCTCCTCCACCTCTTCCACCTCCTCTCCCTCCCAGATCTCCGCCACCCTTGCCTCATCATTCCCCGACCCCGTCCCCAGATCCGGATTACGGGGATCCAGATTATGATCCAGCAGACGCCCCAATGGACCCCACACCACCGGGGACCCCAGACCCATGGGAAGATTACCAAAACCCTGACATACTAGATGTGCCTCAAGATGACCTCTACCCATCCAGGCCATCTCCCCCAGAGGACTCACTAGGGTTTCACCACTTAGTGCAGAGAGCAGCACACTACCATGGGGTGGAACTACATAGCGAACCAGTGGAAGACGACTTCTTACTGGATACATTTGACATTCAGGATAAGTCCACAGCCATCTTGCCCATGCTTAAGGGTGTCACCAAACATGCTGCAGAGGTGTTCAAAGACCCTGTCAGGGCCAGGGTCTTAAACCCAAGAATAGAAAAAAAGTACAAAGCAGCACCGACAGACCCTACATACATTAAGGGCCCTGCTCCCTTAGATTCCCTAGTTGTGTCCACAGCTAGAAAGCGGTCTAACTCTCAGTCCTCAGGTGAGGCCCCACCGCCAGATAAGGAATCAAAATTCCTAGATGCGTCTGGTAAACGCACTGCCTCGCAAGCCGCAAACATCTGGCGCATTGCAAATACACAAGCGCTGCTCGCGCGTTATGACAGAGCACACTACGATGAGCTTGAGGCTCTTATGCAGCACCTCCCTGAGAAACACAAACGTAAGGCTCACGACCTAATACAGGAGGGAAAGCTCATCACTAACACCTCCATTAAATGTGCCCTCGATGCAGCGGACACTCCTTCCAGAGCCATAAATACTAGTGTCCTGCTTCGCCGTCATGCCTGGCTCCGAATTTCAGGGTTCAAACCAGAAGTCCAGGCATCCATTCTAAATCACCCCTTTGACCAACAACACCTATTTGGGCCAAAGGTGGACGAAGCATTAGAAAAGATGAAAAAAGACACGGACACAGCAAAGTCTATGGGGGCATTACAATCCCAGACCACTAGACGCTCCTTTCGGCGTTCGTCCTTTCGTAGTACAGGCAGAGGCTACTCCACTGACAGCGCCTCTACCTCCTACAAGTCCCCTCCTCAAAATACCTTCTCAAAGGGCTACCAAAGAGGTGGATACAGGGGCAACAACAATAAGGGCAGGGGCAAAACCAACACCACCCGTTCTGCCACACCGCCCGCACAATGACTTTCCCCCGCTCCCCCCAGACCATCCCATTCCGGTCGGGGGCAGACTACAAAACTTTATTCATGCTTGGGAGTCCATAACATCGGACAAATGGGTGACCCAAATTATTCGGTCAGTGTACTGTCTCGAGCTAACATCTACCCCACCCAATATCCCACCAAGACACCGTCCAATGTCACAAGAACATTCCACACTGCTCAAACAGGAGGTGATCTCCCTCCTCCAAAAACACGCTATAGAGGAAGTCCCCGTCAATCAGCAAAATTTAGGGGTCTACTCTCTGTATTTTCTAATACCGAAAAAAGACGGGACCCTACGGCCCATTCTGGACCTCAGGCCTCTAAATGCATACATACATTCCGACCATTTCCACATGGTCACCCTACAACAAGTCCTCCCACTCCTCTGTCAGGGAGACTTTCTCACTACCTTGGATCTGAAAGACGCATACTTTCACATTCCAATACATCCTTCTCACAGAAAGTACCTCAGGTTTGTGGTGGACGGTCAGCATTATCAATTCACGGTTCTCCCCTTCGGGGTCACCACCGCACCACGGGTATTTACCAAATGCCTAGCTGTAGTAGCAGCACACCTCAGACGTCCACATATTCACGTCTTCCCTTACTTAGACGACTGGCTGATAAAAGCCGCGTCCTACCACCAATGTGTGCAACAAACAAACAGCACCATCCAACTGCTCCACCAGCTAGGCTTCACGGTGAACTACCAAAAGTCCCACCTCGTACCATCTCACACAAAACAATATCTTGGGGCCACTATAGACACCTCCAAAGGTATAGCCTATCCCAACTCAGCCAGAATCGCAAGCATACAAGCCTTGCGCCAAACGTTCATCCCTCAGCACTCTCTCCCAGCGAGAGTGTTCATGAAGCTAATAGGGATGATGGCGTCTTGCATTTTCATAGTGCCCCATGCAAGACTCCACATGCGTCCACTTCAAGAGTGCCTAGCACGGCAGTGGAACCAGGCCCAGGGACAGCTGACGGATCTGGTGTTGGTAGACGGCCGCACCCATCACTCTCTGCAGTGGTGGAACACCACAAACCTTTCCAAAGGGCGGCCGTTCCTGGACCTGGTTCCTCAGGTGATCCTAACAACGGACGCATCGCTCTCCGGCTGGGGAGTGCACCTTCTACACCTCACAGTGCAAGGTCTATGGACGCCACAGCAAGAACTACTCCACATCAACCATCTGGAGTTATTGGCGATCTTTCTAGCCCTGAAATCCTTTCAGAAGCAGATTTCAGCCAAAGCAGTCCTCATTCGCACAGACAATATGACTGCAATGTATTATATTCAAAAACAGGGGGGGGACACACTCTCCCCAGCTCTCTCGCTTAGCACAGAGCATATGGAGATGGGCAATCCCACAAAAAATCTTTCTCCTGGCACAACACGTCCCAGGTATACAAAACACCATGGCAGATCTGCTCAGCAGACAAACGCAGCAAATGCACGAATGAGAACTGCATCCACAAGTTCTTTACCCATTCTTCCACAAGTGGGGGCATCCTCAGATAGACCTCTTCGCCACCCACGAAAACAAAAAATGTCCAAGCTTCGCCGCCAGATACCCACACCCATTGTCCAAAGCAATGCGATATGGATGAACTGGTCAGGCAGATTTGCATACGCCTTTCCACCTCTCCCGCTAATTCCATTAGTGGTCAGGAAACTGCAACAGCACTCCCTCACGCTCATTCTTGTAGCCCAAACATGGGCCAGGCAGCCGTGGTACACCACACTACTACAGCTCTCAGTGGTACCACACCAAAAACTGCACCTGTCCCCATGCCTCCTAACTCAGAACCATGGAGAAATCAGACACCCGGACCCAGCGCAGCTCAACCTGGCGATCTGGCTCCTGAAATCTTAGAATTTGGATACCTTAACCTTCCCCCTGATTGCATGAACATTATCAGGGAAGCCAGACGTCCTACCACGCGAGCATGCTATGCCGCAAAGTGGAAGAGATTTGTTGTTTATTGCCGTAACAATACAATCAACCATTTAGATGCATCCATACAACACATTATATGTTATCTACTCCATCTTCAAAGGTGTAACCTGGCATATTCTTCCATACGCCTACACCTAGCAGCGATCGCTGCTTACCTACAAAATAGACAACATTTGTCACTGTTCAGGGTGCCCGCTATTAAAGCCTTTATGGAAGGCCTTAAACGCATAATTCCACCCAGGGCACCGCCTTCACCTGTATGGAATCTTAATGTAGTTCTTACAAGGCTCATGGGTCCGCCCTTCGAACCACTGCATAAATGCGAGCTACAGTTCCTCACCTGGAAAACAGCTTTTCTAGTAGCTATCACTTCCCTTAGAAGGGTTAGCGAAATACAAGCGTTCACTATACAGGAACCCTTCTTACAAATACATCACAACAAAGTGATACTTCGTACCAATCCAAATTTTCTGCCCAAGGTCATTTCCCCCTTCCATCTCAATCAATCGGTGGAATTACCTGTTTTTTTCTCGCAACCTCAATCTGTTGCGGAAAGGGCTTTACATACACTTGATGTTAAAAGGGCTTTACTGTACTACATACAAAGAACGCAACCTTTCAGAAAGACTAAAGAATTGTTTGTCTCCTTCTCTCCACCGCATAAAGGCAACCCCATCTCTAAATCAGGGATAGCTAGGTGGATTGTTAAGTGCATACAAATTTGCTATCACAAAGCAAAAAAAACATTATCTCTTCCACCTAAAGCCCACTCTACAAGAAAGATAGGGGCTTCTATGGCTTTTCTAGGGAACATTCCCTTGGATGACATCTGCAAGGCAGCCACATGGTCAACACCGCACACCTTCACAAAACATTACTGTGTAGATGTGCACTCTAAACAACAAGCTAGTGTGGGCCAGGCTGTACTAAAGACACTTTTCCAAACCGCTGCAACGGATACCGGTGGTCGCCGCTAGGGCTGGGTACTGCTATGTAATCTATGCAAAGTGTACAATCTGCAGCTCATATGCCTCGAACGGAATATGCTACTTACCAGTATGCATCTGTTCTTGGCATGTAGAGCTGCAGAGTTGTACACGCCCACCCGCCTCCCCGGCTACCTGTATCCGTTCCAGTCTATCTTATTTAGATACAACACACATGGGTTTCTCACTGTTATCACTACGCTCCATCATTTCCCTGCTGGCGAAAAACAATCTGAGGATGGAGCCGAAGCCCATGCGCAGTACGGACCGAAGGAGGAGTCACCGAACTCGTGACTTCCAAAGACGGTCCAAGAACAAAAACAAACTGCAAACATCCGGGCCCAACACCAGATGGCGATCTATGCAAAGTGTACAACTCTGCAGCTCTACATGCCAAGAACAGATGCATACTGGTAAGTAGCATATTCCTTTCCCCAACATTGGATCTTTCATGGAATTCCAGACTGTGGATCTTCAGACCCTCTGTGATGATGGGGAGCAATTATAGCACTTGAGTCTATTGAAGATCCCAACATTGGAGAAGTGTAGTTTGTCTTCAATCCAGATGACAAAGCAAACATTTTGGATGAAAATGTGATGAATGATGCTTGTGGCAGCGAGTGCAGAAGAAAGGGAGTAGGCTAGAATACCTCAGACTGTAAAGACTAATGCAGATACTGCCAAAGCCATGTAAGTTCTTTCATAAAAGATGCCCTTTTGTATATCCTTAGAACTAATGGACAAAGTACAGCTGAAGAGATGGAAATATGGGCATTTATATCTGAATCTTAATTAGCATGGATACATTCCTTTCTCTCCCACTAGAGTAAAAAAATGTTTATACTCTATTCGAAATTATTCTTATGGTTGACGTAATGCAACATGTCACAGGGAATATCCCTTGCCTTTTTTCAGTATCGATGTGAACTTTCTGGCTCGGCTACAAACATTGCTTTACAAAAGTAAAAAGAATCTGTTTGCGGTAAGGTCATTTTACATAACACTCAGACTACATTGTTTGAGGATGCATCTGACATATCAAAATCTGGGCAACCGGAGAAGATAAGCAGCTGGAGATTATGAGAATTGTGTTCGATTGACCCCCCCCCCTTTAACAATTGAGTTGTTGGGTTACAGGTATTACCATCCTCTCTAAAAGACTCACATTTCGTTCTCAACACTTATAAATTGCTGTTAATAATGCTTCCCCCTGGTTCGAAGAGTAACCACGTTTGCACAAATGTGTGTCTGAACTATTTGCGGTTACGTTGTCTCTCCAGTCTTTGCTGTTGGGCATTATGGTTCCCATGCTGGCAGGCATTACAACCCTGTTGTGAATGCTATGAAATAAGACGTGCACGTCATGCCGTAACACTTTCCAAGACAAAAAACACCTGCTTCTAAAATATAACTAGTTTGACCTTAGTGGTGTACAGCTGCAAGAAATAATTCAGCCCTTGAGCAGGCAAAGGTTACATACCATGATCATGAAGAATGATGTAGTTTCATGTTCATCTTCACATTGCTGGGTACATTGTGTTTCAGGAATTTGAGCAGATTCAGCAGCTATCAACATCTTTTTCCTACTCTTCCTTTGATAGTGTGTTTGAGCACAATGCTCAGGATGCAAGATTATTGTAGTAGCTGATGCATGGCCCAAACAAATCTGCTACTCAGAAGTTCTTTATATATCTGTCCAACTGGCCATTGCTATTATAGAGGCATGTTCACATCTACTGACCTGAAGCATTGCTAAAATACTTCACCATTTCTAAGGCTTGTCAGCTTGATTTTCAGTCTCCTTACGAGGAGAAATATTGTTCTGTTGCAGGAAATTACAAGAGGCTTTTTGGGTGTTCCTAAATAAGTCACATTATTTGCATGTTCTCCCTTATCTGTTGTTAATACCTTTGTTAAAACTAGCAACCGTTTTTCTAAAGTTTCTGCCCAGAAAGGTTCACTCATTCGTCGTATCAAGGTACCAAAGGACTCATGAATAACTGTCACTTTCCAAAGCCTTTTTTATTGGGCTCTTGCTCAAAGAGTGAAAAGACTATATCCGCCCTTGCATATACCAGCCCACACATGGAAAAGCAAGCTTGCTTTGGCCAAGTTCCTGTTTGCACGTTTGACCGTACATATAACTCTAATATCGAGTGTTAATCATGAAATATTACGTTTAACTGCAATATCACATTAGTGTTGAAATTTGGCACTCTTGGAAGTGAGTACCTATGTCAAGATGGTCATTGGGGTAATTACACTCACTAATATTCCCTTCAAAGCGTTTTAGTGCACTACCATGGCCACATGGTCCTAGAATTCAGCACAATATTAATCCCCAAAACCGCAACAGCTTTCACAATCAACCAGTTATGCCCTTTTCCATTATTTTTGTCAAATGTACCCATGCCAGCAGAAAGAGTATTCTACATTTTAGGTGTTAAAAGAGCTCAATGATAGATTCCTCGAACAAAGTTCAGGTCATCACACCAGTTATGTCCTCTGTGCTTTTAATTGAAGTTCTGTTACAGTTCAAGCAGGAAACTGCACTTTGAGCTGTTCATTGCTTTTATCCGGCCACATCAGTGGTTCTACACACACAGATACTTCAGAAGAAGATGCATGGCAGCGACCTGGACAATGGGCACTTGTGCCAGACATTTCTTCCTTCACATCGATGACAGGGGTGAGCTAAAATTTACATCAGCATCATGGCCTTATCTACTTGTCCTTGGAAGTATTTATTGGCTTCTACAAATATTTCTTAACCCATGGTTCTATTTAACCAACAAGTGACCCCCAGCCCATCTACATAGACAGTCTAGAGATACTGGACCATTGTGAGACTCTTGGATGTATGCTTCTCTTGCATCCAGATACACTGTAGCGACTTTCACAGAAACACTTTAGTGGTCTTGGCTGAAATGCAAGCTTGCTATCAGCGAGATTTGAATTCTCTAGGCAGGCTTTCTTAATGTGGTCATTCTTGCCACACCTGAAGCAGCCCTCCTGTTTGGAGAAAAATTGATATGGTTATTGTCTGCAGTTCTCTCGTGTCTTGATGGAAGGATTCATAGCCCTTGGGATTCTTTCCCTGCAGGGAGCACTAGAGCTTGCCATTGCTTTCAGGCCTGTTTGCGACTGAGTTGTCAGCATCTACAAGTAGCTGAATGGAGTCAGCAGTCAGAGCATCAGCATGATGCTGTTTCATGTCTGTCAACAAAAGTGTTTTCCATGAATTGTATGTTCTTCTCGTCTATTCAAGCATCCATTCCTCCCACGAGTCCCCCTGGCTCTTTGTTGTAATTTTAAAAATCTGGTTGTTTTGGCCTATGGTCAGCCCAAACCATTTCGCCAATATTACTCTTCACTCACTCACACTTAGTTTTGTCACTTTCACTCTGTTTTAATACATTTCTTCATTCCAACTGAGGATTAAGACAACTCATTGGAGCTACTGCCTTTTCAACGACATTCGACTTCTGCAAGGGACAGGCCAACTGAAGTAGATGCGCATGCCAGTATATTGGCATCAATTATGTGATTCTCTGCCATGTCCTATAAAATAGTCATGTGAAGGGGATTGGGTTTACCTGCAGGGAGTCCTTTAGGGAGGACAGGGGTAACCTTGGCTAGCCCAAGATTACCAAATTACATGGCACTTAAAGCTTCATTTGATATAACACCCTATCCATCTCTGCTCCTTCCCCTTTGCATATCTTCAATCAGTAGTGAATATTGAGCTTTTCATACTTGCACTCTTTCTCTTTCTGTTTTATCTGGTATTCCAACTTCCCAAGTTCTAAAAGTTTGGAGAGCACCCACTAGAAACATAGACTTTTGCAGAAAGGACTATTTCTTTGATACAAAGCAGAGATGCCGATGTGGTGTTACCTCTAGGATTGAACTACCACCTGCCTCTGTCTTGGAGGTGGCATTGATACCACTAATAGGTCTGCCTGAAGCATCCCCATCCTCCTTGCGCAATTAGTATTCAACTGATCCATATAATAGCCAAATAGATTAGGCCTTATAGACTCTGCAATGTCCATGCAGTGATGTAAATGAATCCTCTTTATTACATAGTCCTCCCCCACTCAATACTGTTGGTACATGGTGACTTGGTGCAAATCGTGACATTTGAGAGTAGCGTGGGGTATACCCTGAGATAGTTTGTGTAAATAGGCAAGCCTGGCTCTCCTTGTCCTTAAAAAAAAAAAAAAAAAAAATCCAAATCCTCCCGCTGATCTACTCTTCTGGGAAAGGGTATATTTGCTTTCAATGCCCACCCAGTCTGCACGTTACCTATTGAAATCTTAAAAAGTGTTGTCTCTTACTCATGGGCTGTGGTCTCTCATAAGGAATCAGTTCAAGGAATCTTGGCAATGCTATTTTAGCCTGTCCATTATGTCCTGGCTTATTTCAGAAGCAGACCCTCTCCATTACCCACCAAAAGCCTGATTTGCTATGAAAACATTGGGTGCAGAAGTGGTGGGGAACCCCTATCCTTGACTGTTCCATCTGCGTGGTAATCTCTTCAAGGGGCAAGAATATAGATGCACTTCTCTGGCAAGCCTCTCCCACTAGGTTACAATATAGAAGTCCGAAGCGAATTTCTATCTTCATTTCAAATGAATCATTCACATGCAGTGCACTTATCTTAAAGATCCTCTGCTGTGTCCATTTCCTGCACCCCGCAGGCCTCTCCTTTAAGACTGTCTCAATCGACATGTTGAAGCATAAATGATCTGTCCTATTTCTGGCAGTATATAAGCAGTAATCTGTGTTTGCCTTCTAATTGCTTTCTTCCTTTTTTGCACAGTACCTACAATAATTAATCGTCTGTATAAATATTTGGTTCTCTTCCTCTCTCAACAGACAGTCTACGACCAGTACTTCATAACCCTGTATAACATTGTGTACACCTCCCTGCCAGTCCTTGCTATGGGTGTCTTTGATCAGGTAAGTGTCTTGGTAAAAACAGATGGAATGCCTTTGAGTGGGAGTTTGTCCTGCTAATAATAGGTGAGAATGTGTTCGAACAGGTTTCTGTCCTGGTAAAAACAGGTGGGAACGTACTGCACTTGAAATGCACTTATTTTGGTGATCACTTGTGAAGTACATGCACTCTATCAAAGGGTGCACTGTTCTGCGGTCATGTTGCTATCAAGCCTCCAACTGTGCCGTGCTTGTGTAATCTACCACTGTGAGCGGTTTCAATTTTTTTGGAGTGTCCGCATATGATGTGTGCCTACTAGAGTGTAGGTGTATCTATATACCAAGTAATGGCAAAGCCAATAGGTTTGGGATTAGCTTCCAGCCTTTTAGCATTGTCCGTTCTTATTTTGCCATGGTTTTTAAGAAACATTTTTGTTTGAGGTGGCTTCCACCACCAGTATTTCTTTTTTTAAAGTCTAATGACAAATGTATTTTTGTTTTGTCTCAGAGAACACACATTTTCTTAGTATCCTCTGGCGCTGTATGGATCGCCTTTTTGTGGGAATGTGCTCCTTTTGAAAGAGCAGAATGACATCACTCACAGCAAAGTGAGCCATGGGCTGAAGTCGGCTGGCCCATTATCCATGCCAAGAGCTGCAGTGGCCAGATTGAAAATGACAATGGGACAATACCAGGCCAGCAGATGAAGAGGACTGGCTTGAAAGCCCTTATAAACAAGTATATTACACATATAATTTTAGTAAAATCAAAAAACATATTGTCTAACTCCAGACCTAAAGAAAAAACAAAGTGCCTCTTCTGGGCCATGTGTAATACACCAATCTGCAGGCTTTTTCCATTACCAGTCACAGACTCTCATTCTTTTTGGTAAGTTAAGTTATAGGAGAATTCTAGGACTGAGTACAGACATTTCCATTGAGAGAACTTTCCGTTTTGGCCCTCGGTGGATATAACCTTTAAGGAATTCCACCCTTATGCATTCTGCTAAAGAGGTACTTTGTCTAGTACTATTGAAGTCGTTACTCGATGCTTTGTTATATGGCCAAAATAAGCAATCTAGGAATGTACTGAAAATATTCTGCTTATGGGCACTCAAATTGCATCTCCAGAGGTAGGACATTTGCTCCAGAGAGAATTATTTTGATATAATCTCAGCCATAAGGTTTAAGCCCATTTCTCACTCTTTGATTTTGAAAGTACTTATTCCAATTCTTTTTAGATAGACAAACGTTTATTTTGTTGTCAAAGTCCACCAGGAAGAAATCTTTATTCCTCATCAAACTGAAGGATTTTGTTCAGTATCATTGGCCAAAACTGCATGAAACAGCTTAGTCTAGCATGATATGTTCTTGATCTGGGTCTCCGTTTATTGGGTTCTGTTAAATGTCAAAGCTTCAAAAGACATTGGGTGTGCGAATCATATGTGCTGTTTCCCGGGGATATAAAATGTTCTGTACTGCTTCACACCAGACTCATAAAGCAGGACCTTCTTTACTTCTCAAATAAGCGTAACGTATAGTTCTTCCTTTTAACCCTCAGGATGTTCCAGAGCAACGTAGCCTGGAGTACCCCAAGCTATATGAGCCAGGACAACTGAACCTCCTTTTCAACAAGCGAGAATTCTTCATCTGCATCGCCCAAGGCATCTACACCTCTATTTTCATGTTTTTCATCCCCTACGGAGTATTTGCTGAGGCTACGAGGGATGATGGCATTCAGTTAGCAGACTACCAGTCCTTTGCTGTTACAGTTGCAACTTCACTTGTCATTGTTGTGAGTGTGCAGGTACGGTATTATGCCTTCTTTCTTGTGACTTGGTTGCTGCATATGCTCATTTTCACATTTCTTTGATCTAACAAGAAAATATTTACATACGGCTTTCAATGTAGACCTGTCAAACACATTAGGACTGCTTTGATTGCAGAGTTGCTTTTTTTTTTTTTTACTCGCATCATTTTTTGCAAACCATGGGCATCTTTGCACAAGGCTCGGCTTTTGGATGGATACTTCATCCTGCAGATTCCTCATCTTTTGAATATTCTAGGTCCCAGCCTTGATCGACACACTCTTCGATAGCTCTCCCACGTAGGTAATGGGGTGCCTGCTCCATTTTTGGGACACATGTGGCATCCCTGTGATGTCACTGGAGCCATGAAGCTCCCAGTCGGCGTGCTGATGTCTGTTCCATTTTTCCAAGCCATCACCGCTGTTCGGGCTGTTTCTGTTCTCAGGATTTGTCGACTTCATGCTATATTTCTAATATTCTGTTGCTTCAAGTTTAGTTTTCCCTTTTCAAAATGTCTCCACCCAAACAGTCCAGTTTTAAACCATGTAGGAACTGTGATAGGCAGATGCCCTCACAGACCCCCAAAATAGCCGTCTTTGGGATCATATCATGATGTGAAGGCCGGTTAGTCATGTAGGTGGATGTATTTCAAGGCAATTAACGAAAGGGTAGGCAATATATTTATGACTAGGGCATGACACAAATGATGAGTGTGCTGCAAATCCAAGCAGAGGTTGAGATCACTGAAGTCTCTTCCATCGTCAAAATCCTCACAGACGTAGTACAAGAAAAGAGGCGGCATGAGTCTGGATGTCCTCATCTGTCGAAAAGTAAGTCACTAAGAACGTTTGCTTTGGTCAACTGCCGTCGGAACAGGAACCAGCAGAAGACCCCAAGGAGGACCCGGTACATGTGGCTCCTTCTGACCTGACACTGATCTCAGAGCTGTTGCCGTCTGTGGCACTGATTCCAAGGCTGCATCCCAGTATGCTCAGCTCAGAGTTTCCCGCTCCTGAGACGGATCCATTGGTGTTCCTGAATGTGATGTTTAACATCTTCAGTAGATCAGTGATCCCTTCTGGAGCGCTGACTGTTCAAGGGGTCCAATGACTTTGACTTACTAAGATTAAAGTCTGACGCTCAGCTCCCTTTGCACCATTTTCGCCATTACCTCCGGTTACCGTGGACTGCGACCCCGACTTCTATCCCATGGCCGTCTCCGCCTCAGTTGACCCCCCCCCCCCCCCCATTGTCTTTATCATTGCACAGGAGGCTTATCGCCTCTCCGGCACCACAGTCAACCCTTCTGACACTGCATAAGACTGTGCCAAAGCCGCTTGTCTTGGGCCTACTCCTACGTACACTCGTTTCCATTGAAGATGCCTTTCTGATGGAACGCCCACCCTTCATATTTCACACGTGTTGCCACGCAAAATATATGCACACCGATCAACACCTTATGTGCAACTTGTGTCTTTTGCCGGACCATCTTGAAGATGAATGCAACATGCGTACGTCCTTTCAGTCCAAGAAAACTCTACGGGATTGAAGGGCTCGTTGATGGGAAATGTCTTGCAAAAGCGGAGATGACACTCCCGACATTTTTGGGGAGGAGCACACCCAGGAGGAGCCAGCTACAGAAGACGAAGAGGGGAATCTTGTCCTCTGATGAATCCAGCTCCGACGTGGAGATCAATATGGAGATGTTTAGCCTTCCATCCGGTCAGTGCGCGAGTACCATGGTCCCTGGCCCATCTCCAATACCCAAGCAGGCCTCAAAACTTTCTTGTGTAGAGATCGCCGGACCACCACTGCCTTCGGGCCATAGTCTGATCCAAAAGACTGTTTTGGACGCCCGCCCTTGTGCCTGGAACCGAAAACTGATACAAGGGCCAAGCCGTAGGTATCGCCCTATTCAGACCGAGATCGACCTTTGGGATCAAGTCCGTAACCGACCACATCTACCTCAGTACCAAGCAAAAAACTAGTTTCCACACTGAAAGCCTCGGTATCGAAAATTACTGGGCCAAAAGCCACCACCACCACCTCCAATCCCTCCTCCATCTGCACAACCTGACACACTTGATGCTTCACCTCTAGGATCACCAGGTTCAGGTTTAAATCCCTGAACGCTACCTGCCTTCTCGGCTTATACATCTGTGGCCTTTGATAAACGGCACAGGCAGGGATCCTAATCTGCCAGAAGATCTTCAAGGGTACTTTACATTGATGATGGGGATGGCCATGCCACGGCCAAACAGGCTATACAATTCGGACTAGACACAGCAGACTCTAGTGCCAAGTCCATGAGGATCTCTGTCTCCCTACGTTGCAATACTTTGCAGCGTAGTTCTGGTTTCTCATACAACATACAGTCAATGCTGATGGCTCCCCCTTTTTCGAAGGCAAGTACATTTTTCTTCGTAATCAAAGTGTCAGGTGCACCCATCAGATATTCATTATTATGCTGTTCAATATTTAAACTTGCCATTATTTTATAGATTATATTTCACCCACACAGGGTTTCCTTTGCCAGCTGTGAAATGCTCATCCAACGATTAATACAAATGTGTGGCACATCCAGTTTCAACTTTTATGACTGAGGACAGTGGATAGCCTCATATATCACTTTCATGACTGACCTGAAAGAGACTTGAATCTGGCTTAGGCTACTTACCAGTGAGGGACTTTGGCACAACTTACATTTTTAACAGTATTAGGTCTGCTTTTGCCCCTCAGTTCTCCATTTTGTTACTTTTGTCAAGATAGCTGATATTTTTAACTGTTTTCATCTGAATGTACCTTTGATGTCTCCTCTGAAAATGATAGGTTGTAAGCACTGCAAGGATTGCCACAAACCGATGTCAATAACTGACACTCATGAGTTCCGTCTCTAGTGGCTTAGCTCCTTGCATGACCCGAATTCATGTGGCTAGTGCACTTGGATGAATCCGAAGGAAATCTGGGACCGCAAGGCCAACCTGTCACCGAACACTGTAGGAAAGCTCTGACAGCCTGGTCGAGGCTGAGGTCAAGAACACAGACGTTTTCTTGTCCCCAAGGCCATTCATGAGAGAGGCCATTGTTACACTCCAAGTCCTCAGGTGAGTTGAAAAAAAGAAGTATAAGAAGTCCAAACATGGCTTCCCATTTTCCACCACTCACACCAGTAGAAGTCAAACAGACAACAAAGTACGTCAAAGTGCGGTCTCAATCTCCTGCCTCCGAACTGATCCCAGCCTTAGTCCTGATTTAGGCCAGGTTTACTAGTCCAGGCCTTTGAGAGTGCCATGCTGTGAATTTTCGCTACCCCACTGGAACCCTCTGGAGCATCTTCGGGCCAGGCGGATGCAAGGAGGCCTCCAGTCAAGCTACCGCCAGCAGATCCGTCCCTGACACAGACTGTTCCTCTTGACCCTGTTTTGCAGCCTGCACAGACTCTGGGACCGATACCTGCTCTGACTTTCCCTATGGCACCGAGACCTGCGCGGGGGCACTGTGTCAACGGCGGCAGCAATCATCGTTTTTTCAGACTTGTTAGCGAATGTGACGCGATCTCAGCCAAAGTTGCCTCCATCTTAATTTTTCTTACAAACTCAATTTGATTGAGATGGGTTCCTCTGAATTTTAGACTAACTGACACGGAGCCGCAAGAAGATGATGGTGATGACACCTTATGGTTATACAATGACGAAACTCTATTCTCTGACCTGCAAGATACCAGTGTTCTTGATAGAGCTCCAGACAGTGCCTAAACTCACCATATGGCCCTTTACAGAAAGGTCCATGTCAATTGGCATGGTTATCAGGCAAGCAGCTGAAGTTGGAAGTAAAGACAAACATGCTCACCAAGGTGCTGCAGCCAGGGCTGATCTGTCTAGAATCCCTTACTACTGTTCATTGAGCGACAAAGCCCGGTCTTGCCTTTCTGTCAACTGTCAAATAGCTGAGAGGCATGGAGCGACTGCTGTGAGACCCATCTTTCCTCTTTCAACACCAAAAGGCTGAGAACCTGGTAATGCAGGCATCCACCAGCTGACAAACACGTTACCACCCACCCTGCCAGACCGGGTCGAAACGTATGGAAGCTTTTGGATAACTAATGTTCTCTTCTGCTAGTCTTCCCCTTAGGTCTGTAAACTTAAGTTGCTTCTTTGGGTGTGACTTGCATGCATTGTGGGACACAGTGACCACCTTCTTGCCAACGGTCACAGAAGACCTTCGAGACAACAGGTCATTTTGGAAGTCTGGGACACAGCAAAATCAGATCAGACCTAGACACCACCAATTTTCTGAGTAGGACAGTTGGTCCCAGCGTGGCGCTTCCAAAGCACACCTGGATAAGGGTTTTCGAGTAACATCTAACAATCTGATAGAAACATCAAGCCGCAGATTCCTTACCTTTGAACTTCCAGGCGTCAGGCTGGATCTGGAAGATTTTTCTTAGCAGTACCCCTGCGCACCGGTAGATAGCGCCGGTCGACTTTGCGTGACGTAGTCGGCGTCGTGTTCGTCGTCGTGACGTCTGTGTCGTCAATATAGCCGCCACTCCGACGCACTGACGTCATTTCTTTTCTTTCCACACCAGCTACCCCCTGTCATTTTTGACAGACTTTTTTCTACTTTTGTTGGTGTGTTAGAAGTCATGTCGAGCAAGAAGACTTCGGGGTTCAAGCCGTGCGGCGCCTGTCACCACGCCATGTCAGTCACGGCCCCTCATTTAGTTGGTCTTTGGTGCCTGGAGCGTGACCACAACTCCGAGTCGTGCTCCGACTGCCGGGCCATGGCGTCGAAGGCTTTCAGGGAGCGGTCCCTAAAGCTTCTCGTGGCCCGGCGTCCTGCACCGCAGAGGTCGCCTCATTGGTCTGGATCCTGGTCCAGGTGTCGGTCGAGAGGAAGGTCCGAGCACTGACCCAGTAAATCTAAGTCCTCTTTGTCGAAGACAGATATGAGGCACCGCAAAAAACAAAAGAAGTCGAAGCAACATGGCTGCAGAACCTCGGTATTAGATCTGGGGGTCTCTAGTTGGCAGGGGTGGGTACCATTGTCCAAATAGGGACCCTTGCTTCTAGTCTGGGTAAGGGGGATACACTCTTTAGATAAACCCTGCTCACCCCCTTGGTAGCTTGGCACGAGTAGACAGGCTTATCAAAGGCAATGTGTAAAGTATTTGTACCAACACTCACAGTAACACAGTGAAAACACCACAAATGGACTCCACACCAGTGTAGATAAAGTACTTTTAAATCAACTACACAAGACCAAAACGAAAAAATCCAACATACACAGTTCAAGAATATGGTTTCAAAAAGAGTTCTTAGCTTAGCGACAAAATCATTCACCTTAGTGTCAATTTTAGCCAACAATACCTGGTGATGCAATAAAAGTTCTTAGCGGCGCTCAGGCATCGGAAAACAAGCAACAGTGTCAGTCCTGAGACCCTGGGGAGGCGAGGCGGCAAGCCCGCTGCACGCAGCGGGCGTGGGCGACGAATCCGGTCTGTATGGGGAGTGAGGCGATACTTGTATGGATTCCAAGGCGTAGCTTTTCCGGTAGAAATTTACTCGCTAAGGCACGATGCAACAAAATTCGGCCCGCTAATGAGCGGGGCGACAATTTCACCAGCGATGATTTTGGCTGGCTCTGCGACGATGTTCGCAGCGATTAAAATTCTGTACGCTAACGAGCGGTGTGATGATCTTGGCTGGCTCTGCCACGATCTCACCCTGCGGCGGCAGGCTCTGCGACGAAGTTTGCAGGGATAAAATTCTGCCCGCTAACGAGCGGAGCGGGGATCTGGCCTGGCTCTGCGACGATGTTCGCAGCAACAAAATTCGGCCTGCTAACGAGAGGGGCGACGATTTCACCAGCGATGATCCGGCTCAGCGGCAGCAGGCTCTGTGGCGATGTTCGCAGCGATAAAATTCTGCCCGCCAACAAGCGGAGTGCGGAAATTTTCTCGCTAAGCCGGCTGTGCGTGAAAAAGTGTAGATCCTTTGCTTCTTTCTTCTTGGTCAGCTTCCCAACAGCAGGCACAACTTTCAGAGGCCCCACAGTTGGCTCAAGCACTCTAGGAAGGGCAGAACTCACTCAGCAGAGTTCAGGGGGAAGCTGGGGGTGAAGTCCTTTTGTTCCTGGGACTTCTTAACAGGAGGCCAGCTCTTCTCAGGCCCTTGGAGATCTCTTCAAGCAAGGGGACACAGCAACAGCAAAGTCCTTCCCCTCTCCTTGGCAGCAAAGCAACTGCAGGTTAGCCCACAAACACACAGCAGGACAGTCCTTCCTCTTCAGTCTTCCAGCTTTCTCCTTGGCAGAGGTTCCTTCTTGATTCCAGGATGATCTAATTTTCTGTAGTCTTGGTCCCAATACTTGTACCCCAAAATCCTTTGTCCTCTGCAGGCAGAGGGGCCTTGGCCTAGTCAGAACCAGTTCTGGCCAGTCCTGGAGCACTCTGTTTACTTGGTTTCTTCTTTCCTTTGAGAGAGAGGGGTAGGGTTGTCAGCCGCCCAGCAGGGGGTGGAGCCAGCATTGTGGAAGGCAGGCACAGCCCTATTCAGGCCCAGGTGCTACTCCTCCCACCTATGTACAGGGGAATTTCCCTATTCAGCCCTGGGCTGACTCATCCAGCCTCTGGGAGCCACCCCTGTCCCTGTCACTCACAAACCAGACAGTCAATTCACAAACAGGCCAAGGCACACAGAAAGGGCAGAAAAGGAAAACAGCCACCTTCTAAAAGTGCTGTTTTCACACACAGGATTTAACCTCTTCGACGCCGATGACGGAACGGTTCCGTCATGCACGTCGGTTGAGCTGTGCTTATGACGGAACCGTTCCGTCATGGCCCCGCCCGCGCTCGGAACTTTCAGCACCGCGCGGGAATCCGCGCAGCGCTGAAGTGGTTAAAAACCATCCTTCCTAAAAGATGTTATTAAATTCTGAATTCAGGGATACCAGACTTTAGCTTTCTATCTTGCTCATATGGGAAGATATGCAGGTAAACATTATACTCAGCATTTCCCATTATAGCCTATGGGCAAGATAGCCTTTCAATAGTGAAACACGAAAATGGCTGTAATTCACTACCAGAGCATGTCACCTACACCAATAAATGCACTACCTTTCACATACTCTGCACCCTGCCCAGGGGGGTACCTAGGGCCTTCCATAGGGGTGTCCAATGTGTACAGAAAGGGAAGGGTTAGGCCTGACCAGTGTGGACACTGGTCAGGTCAGCATGGCAGTTAGCAACTGCACCCAGGCACTGCAGTGGCAGGCCTGTGACACCGTTTTAGGGCTACTCCTGTGGGTGGCACAATCAGTGCTTCAGGCCCACTAGTAGCATTTGAATCACCTGCCCTGGCACACTCAGTGCACTTTACTAGGGGCTGACAGGTGAAACAAATATGTCAATCATGGATAACCAATAACAATTTACCTAGGGAGCACTTGCACTTTGACACTGATCAGCAGTGGCAAAGTGCCCAAAGCATCTAAACCAGCAAAAACGAAATCCAGCATAGCGTCAAAAATACAGGTGGTAGAGGCAAAAAGTCAGGGAAAACCACGCCAAAGATGCCAGGTCTAACACTCTGCATTCTAGGCCCCACTCGGCGGAGCGGGTGTCTGGGTCGGCTCCCCGTTCCCTCCTTTTCCGAGGCCGGGAGCGACCCCTGCCCAGCTGAAAGGGTTTTTCATGATGCCATGTGCGCCATATTTGGTTGGCCTGACCCTGCCAGCGCGCCTCCTGGCCCCGCAGGCTCAGATGATGGAGGGGCCCCATGGTTCCCATGCCTGGTGGCTCCGGCCCCGGTACCACGGCCTCCGATTGGACCTATTCCCAGGTCTGGTCCGATGCCAGTCGCACCTCTTCAGCAACCTTCCCTGGCGTTGCGTCCGGCGCTGTGGCCCTCTGCATCACCGACGTCGCCTCCTTGATCCTCATTCCCGACGACGAGTCAGTTGGGCGTCCTCCGATGCAAGACTGCCGTCGTCGGAGCCATACGGCTCCATGCCATTGACCCTGCCTTATTCTGAAGGGTTAGGGATGGAGGAAGAGGATTGGGAGGGGGAGCAGGATCCCTTAGAAATCCTGCACCAACAGGATATGGACTGGTACAAGGAATTGGGTGATGCCAGTGGTTTAGACACCCTCCCAGACACTAGCATGCTCTCCCCTCCTACCCTGGCCATGGAGGAGGGAGCATCTTATGCCATGGTGGTGCGTAGGGCTTGTGTTCGCTGTGGAGGTGCTTGACCTACAGCTTCCTACAGTGGCAGTCAAGACTAACGTCTTGACAGAGGACTTGCAGCTTGGGGTCTCAAGCTCGGAACTCCTACTGCCTTTCAAAGAAGCCTTAACAGACGTCCTTCTGGGTACCTGGTCCAAGCCCAGCACAGGGGCCCCTATGAATAGGACGATCGCGCGCCACCACTGCCCAGCACTGGGGAGCCACTTTTTCTCACCACCCACCCCACCACCCAAAAGCTTGGTGGTCCAGGCTTTCACTTCTCGTGGCACGTTCCCTTCCGCACCGGGAATCCAAGAGACTGGAGAACTTCAGGGAGATGATTTTTTCTTCCCCGAGTCTGGCTTTGAAGTCAGCGAACATCGCATGCCTTTTGGGCCATTTCTCCCATTCGATATGGGATACGGTTGCGCAGGCTCTGCCCAGAGTCTCGGAGGAGGACTGGGGTCCCACTCTCCCAAGCCATTTCAGACGGGAGAAACGCAGCTAAGTTCGCCATCCGATGTGGCTTGGACATGACGGACTCTCTAGGCAGAGCGATTTCAACGACTGTGGCCGTTCTTCGCCCACGCCCAGTTGAGAACGTCTGGTTTTTCATGGGATGTCCAGACTAACCTCATGGACATGCCCTTTGATGGCTTCTGTCTCTTCGGAAACAAGGCTGATGCCCCCGGAGCGCTTCAAAGACTCGCGGGCCACGGCCATGTCTTTGGGCCTCACTGGAACCCCTATGTCTTCATCCGCTTTTCGCTCCTTGTGTGGCTATGGAAGAGGCTATCAGCTGTGCCAACCCTATTCCAACAATTACTAGTGGACATGCCCTTTGACGGCACACATCTCTTCGGAGAGAAGGCAGACACTGTGTTGGAGCTCTTCAAAGACATAAAGGCAACAGTGCACTTCCTCGGCCTGACATAACTCACACTGCAGTTTCCGCAGCAGTATCCGAAAGGGACTTACAGCAGAGGACACGTAAGACCTTACATCAGACCTTGCCTTAGCAACAACAGGCCTCCCAAACCTTTCAAGGCAGAGGTCTGATATCCGACTGACAACGTCCAGGCCCCATGGGGCAATGAACTGCCCAATCCACCGCACACCACCTCAGCGTATGCAAAAACCCTTTAGTTTGCCCTTGGCAGAGCCCTGTCACCTTGTCAGGGGACGGCTACGTTATTACCTCCATGGATGACAAAGCATCACTTTGTACAGTTTACTGCTTAAAATCGTCCAGCATGGCTAAACCCTACCCTCCCACCCCTCCAGACATCTCCAACAAGATGTTCAGGCTCACTAGTAGAAGGGAACTATAGAGAGGATGCTGGCATTAGAAGTCCGGAATGGTTACTCTTGTTACTTTCCGGTGCCAAAGAAGAACTAACGACTTCATCCTGCTTTAGATCTCTGCCACCTGGACTTCTTCCTCAAGAAGAACAAGTGCAAGATGTTCACTCAAGTACTGTCTGCCCTGGATCCAGGAGACTGGATGGTTGTGTTGGATCTGCACGACACCTATTTCCACACCCCCGTTGTGCAGTTCCACAGACTCTACATGCGGTTTGAAGTAAGCCACAATCCCTTTCAGTTCTCGGTGCGCTCCTTTGGCTCCCTACCGTGATGACTGAAGACAGACTTGCCTCAAACAGTTGTGCACCACCTCCAGTCTCTTAACATTAGTAGAGTCTCGATCAATGTGGCGAAGTTGCACTTGCCTCCTTCACAGTGGCTCTCTTTCATTGAAGCCATCCTGGACACTGTGCTGTTTTGAACCTTTCATCCACTTCTACTATACCTGGGCGTTCAGGCTATGCTGTAGATTCACATGTACCCACCTTCCTCCCCAGACGCTGGGGTTAATTGCAGAGCTCTTCTATCCGACAGAGAGATCTAGGCACAGATTCCTTACTGTAGAAATTTGAGACGTCATAATCAGTACATATTCATACCCACAGTTCTCATAGCAATCAATACATATTTATGAAATTCCAAGTTTAAGGCCAAGTTTCCTTTAAGTGGAAACATTCACTTATGTTTTTACATAATAATGAAGCACTCGGAGAAAGAAACAGTATATATGTCAAAGAAAATGTTGTAAATACATGATGGTAATCATAATGAGGCCACATTTTTACATTCATCCAAGGTATTGAGTCTTATATTTACTGTATCACAACTTTTAATCTAAGGACTCTCACAACATTGTAACAGTTGTCCCAAATAACCCCCTCTCAAGGGAAGAGCTGGTTGATCAATAACCTGCCATGTCAAATCCAACTTATTATGGTTAAATGTCAAAAATGGAGAAACCGGGGGGCATTTTCCATCTTGCAACAGATCCCGCTCTTATGTTGTATGATCCTGGATTTGACTATCTGTGTTGTCTTTCCGATGTTCAGCAAGTCACATGGGCTATGGATGGCATATATGACATTGCTGGTGCGACCATTGCTGAACTGTTTTAATTGTTATAACTGATTCTTCACAAATAGAATAACTGCATAGAATTTCCCAATTTTTCTTGATAATTTTGCCCACCTGATTGCTAGAGAGACAAAAGGTATCTGGGTGTTAATAGCACATGACTGGGGCTCAAGTAGAACTTCTCTAGGGCAATACCAAGCACGTTTTAAAGAACGCCTAATGAGTTGGCATGGATAACCCCTAGATTGTAGTTTTGTGGCTAGTACAGAACATAGGTGGGCATGCCGTATGACTCATCACACTGGTTATTTATATAATTTTGCCATTACTGGTTTGCTTTGCAAACAATCATGTTTTACCTTTTGCTAGTTCAGAATCGCATTGGCAAAGCCAAAAGATCGGGAACACAGTTGAAAGGTGAGGCTTTCCAAGTCTAGTTAGGCTTTAGCCAATACTTTTGTAGAGTTTTTCTTTCCTGCATGTAAAATTTGAACTATGGAAAAGCCTCCCTAAGTCAGTGGTAGGAGTTTGAGACATATGCGTTGATGCATGTTAGATTATTTCAACACTGCTTTTTAAATATTTGCTAACAAAGATTCAGAGCCTGATGACTGGTATGATTCAAGCATGTTAATCTGTGAATGATACCGGTGATAGATAACTAGTACCAGGCAAGTACCTTTTCCATTTTTTGAATAGCACTTCCTACCACAGTCTCTCAGTTTTATTCTAGTGTAAACAATGGCAGTTATAGTACACAGCGATGCAAATTTTGTTAGTCCCACTGAATTTTTATCTGCCTATTTGCATGTTTCACACTCTGATTTATGTATCCATGCTGTTATGCTTCGAATATTGGTGACTGCCAAAAGGAACATGACAAATGGAAACTACTTAGTGATATACTGAGGGGTCCTTCTCTTATCCATGCCAATTCCACCAGCTCTTAATGTTCCATCTTGGTGATGAGTTACTGCTTAATGGCGGATTATGGACTAATTAAAAGACATGACCAGTAATGTCACTTGAGAACACTCTGTTCCTTATTAAGAATTGACTTTAACTGAATATCCTTCTTGTGGAGAAAATGTGTTAAATGATGATGACATACATATGGAGCAGGCTGCTGGGGTATGATTTTACAGTTAAGAGTAAGGTCTTTACATAGAGGTCAGACGCACTAGATTGGACACATAGACATGAAACAGCTCTTATCTCCCAACTTCTCTACAGGATGGAAGATCTTGGGCCTCTGTGGGCACTGTAACTGTTCACATATCTAGTCTATCTAGAATCAGAATTAATCTGCGGAGATGAGGTATACAAAATATCTGTTCCTTGAATAGGTATTTTGTATACCTCATCTCCGTCGATTAACCAAATGCTTGTGAAGTGTTCCCATGGGATATCTTATAAGCAGGCACTGACATAACATAACATGCGTATTTGTAAAGCACACGTTCACCCCCAAAGGGGCACCTCGGCACTGAATAACAGAATGTTATTGTTACCCACCTCAATGGTACTCATTTTATCGACCTTAGAAAGGATGAAAGGCTGAGTGAACCTACCTGGAATTGAACCTGTGACAATGAGGTCCAACACAGGTCCCTGCAGTGGATGCATTAGTCCCCTAGGCCACCAGACCAGGCTAACCTTTGTGAGGACATGATAACAAATCTGTCACTTGACCCATGCTGTCACTGGTTACATCTTTGTACAGAGATTGCTCAGTAGGACTGTGTAGAGATGAAGTAAAGTGTGATGACATATAGGTAGGAAAGTGGGTTTCTGTTGCAGTAACCCCCCCACTTTTTGCCAGACTACTGATGCGCTTTTTCTTGGTGTGCCCTGGGTCCCTGCCAATCAGGTTCCCAGGGCCTGTGTTCTTTCCCCAAAAACAAACCCAATTGACATCTCTGGCCACCTGTCAGCCCCTGGTAAATGGTACCACAGGTACCCAGGGCACTTTGACCAGAGAAGGCCCCTAAGGGCTGCAGCACTTATTGTGTCACCCTCAGAGGCCCTGTACCCTGACACTCACACACTGCCTTTGCAGACTGAGTGCCTTGGTAGAGAACAAAGTGAAGAGTCAACATGGCATACATCCCTGTGTGCCATGCCCACAAACCACTGCCCTGGCATACATCAGTCACCCCTCTAGCTAGGTGCCCTATGCCAGTGGTGAGGGTACAGGTGCCCAAGTCCATTCCTGGGCACTGTAAGTGCAGTGCTGCCATTAAGAGTATATGGTGCTCGGAGTTTATTACAAAATCCATAGCACCATAATGGCTACACTGAGAACTGGGAAGTTTAGTATCAAATTTCTCAGCACATTAAACCCACACTGATGCCAGTGTGGGATTTAATGTAAAATGCACAGCAGAGGGCATCTTAAAGATGCCCCCTGAAATTCGACCAACTACTAGTGACCTGACCGAGTGGCTGCTTAGGCTTCCACCACCAGACACGTTTATGGACCCTCTCAGGGGCCTGAAACAATGCAAATCCTGGGACGAGGTGCCAAGCCTCCTCCCCCAGGGTTCACGAATGAGAGACTTCAAAGGCCTGCCGCCTTTGTGAGCCTCTCCAGACCATTTGCTTTCAGCAAATGGTCCCCACTGGTTCTACCCCCCACTTTGGGCGGGAGAACCGGCGGGAAAAACAAGTGAGGAAAAGATGTGCCCACCTCTGCCAACTCCACCCCTCAGGTGGGGAGAGGCGAGGTGAAGCACAACCTCAAGTCCCTGCCATTTTGAGAATGGGGGAACTCAGCCAACCAGGGACAGGCTCCTGCCCCCCTCCCACTGGAGTGTGGCAGAATAGGGGGTGTACCCACCCCAGGGAAGGGACCCATTGGTCCCTGCCCTTTACCTACCTGTAACGCCTCTAAATTTAGTATGTAGGGGGCACCCTGAACCTTCCTTACTCAGATCCAGCTACCACAAGAAAAAGAAGAGAAGAAGGACAAGAAGCCGTGCAGAGCTAACAAGAGGACGACGCCCACTGACTTGGCCCCAGCCCTACAGGCCTGTATCCCCTCGACCCTGCTCCTGCAAAACCCCGGCGTGTCCAGCAGACAGCAACCTCAAAACCCCGGAGGACCTGCCTGCCTTCACTTTCCAAGCTGTTTCTCCCGTGAACACAGGACGTGTTTGAACTGCAGCTTCTGGTGCCAGCCAGGAACCGCAAATCCCGCACACTCTGCACCTGCCGAATCTGGCCCGATCTCGAGTGGACAAATACCACGAGGAGGTCCCCCTGGCGATCCTGACCCGAGATCCGGCGACCCCTGACCTGCCTCAAACCTCCAGACGACGCCTGTAGCCTCAATCCAGAGGATCCGCCCCCCCCCCCCCCCTACCACGACCAGAGCGGGTAAGAAAATCCGACGTCCCAAAGCACCCCTGCACCCGAAGCCCCACGGCTTTGTGTGCCCAACCCAGCGGTGCCTAACCAACCCTCTAAATCCCAACTTACCCCTCGAAGTGGTGGTCGCTTCTGGAAGATCCTCGTCCCTGAGCCTGCAGTGTTTCTTTGTCCCGGAGAATCTCCATTGAAATTAACAGGGCACCCGACCTCAAAACAGCACCTTGCACCCGGCCGCCCTAGTGCCGCTGAGGGTGCCCCTTTTGTGCTAACTTGGTCCCCAACTTGCCCTGAGCTAAAACCTAGGAGCTTGGCTCCCACAACCCCGCGGCCTGCTTCCCAGCAGCCAGCAACCGGAGCCCCCTGTCCTCTATAGGATAACATTGAGCCTCAACACTCTGCACCCGGCCGCCCTAGTGCCATTGGGGGTGCAACAACAGTGCATCACTGACCCTGGGAGACCCCTGAGTCTAACCCCAGAACCCTAACTCAAAAGAGCGATTACTTATCTCGAAACCGATAGCCTGTTTTTCCTCAGAGGATAACATTGACACTTTTTCTCCTAAAAAGTTTCTAAGTGTCAACTTTTGAAAACGAAGAATATTCCTTAAAAATCACACAAATATCCAAAACGCAAAATGTTTTCAGGAAATGTCCCAGTGCTGAATCTAGGTATCCAGCACTGAGTAAGAAAAGTAACGTTAAAGTAACTTACCTGCAAATTGAATTTCCTTCCATAGGATAACATTGGTGATTCTTTGTGAAAAAGTTTCTAAGTGTCAACTTTTGAAATACAATAATATTCTTTACAAATCGTACCTCTAACTGAAACACATTTACTAAACTGTTTTCAGGAAATGCCCCAGTGCTGAATCTAGGATCCAGCACTGTTAGAAAAAGTAATCCGAAAAGTAATTAACTGCATTTTTACTGAAAAAACCTATTGATTCCTATAAGTATACTAAGTTTGTGCATTGCATTGCAACCCCTGTAAACTCGAATTGGTACAAAGTCCTACTATATTTTGAAAGTATTCAACAACAGCATCTTGTAGCTGAAAAGTATTTATATGCTTACCTGTACCAGGCTTGCTTGGTTCTAGAAATAAAACAACAGTATATTTTTTTATACAAAAACTGGCCTAGAGTTAAGTTCTTGAGTGTGTGAGACCATTTGCTGACTGAGTGTGTAGAACAAATGCTTTACACTGTCCTCTGATACTGCCTTACTGCTCGACCAAGCTCCCACTTTAGAGAGTAAGGTTCTATCTAACTTTAACCTCTGCCTACCTCTGGGGACACTTGGACTCTATACACACTGTACCTCACTTTGGTATAGAGCCTGTTTCTTCCAATATGTTGAAATAAAGTGTGAGAATTCCTGTGTAAAAAGATATGAGACATTGTTCTGGAATCGTGGGAAGAGAAGGGCCCTTTTAAAAAGAGAGAGGGCGTGTCGAGAGTCATAGGTTACAGGATTATGTCCCTTAGACTGTGCTAAGAATGAGATTAGAACTCATTCAAGGGCATTAATACTAACTCATCAAAGCCAGCAGAAACTTCAATCTCTGTGGCTGTATAATTATCCAGGATGAGTAAGGTGAAGATTCTTTCCAAATAGAGGCAGGAAACTAACAAAACATTTTAAGGGCTGTGTGTGCTGCTCTTTTCTTCATTAGTTGGGAGTTCCCGATCAAAGAAGGGGCAACAAGATTGCTCTATTTCATAGGTGGGTGAGGTTGTGAGATCCAGTCTTGACAAGAACCTGTCGAGTACTGTAATTGGGGGGCACTCTCCTTGAGCAGGGGACAGCGATGGATCTTTTAACAGGTGTCGGCAGAGTAAGGTCAATAGTTCTGCTGGAGGATCTAGTAATTCTGAATTATCAAAGGAGCATTCATTCAGGATCCTGAGAGCACACCTCCAGGGCCAGTGAAATCCAATATCTCGACACCAGGGGTGGGATGCCAGAGAGATCTGCCGTACGGCTGTTGCTCTGGACTAAGACTTGAGGAACCTAAAACCCCTCCCAAAAGACAGCTAAATGTGGGAATTTTGCTTCAGGGTGAAGGGACTGTAATGCTCTACTGCAAACATAGGAGAGGCATAGAGCTCTCCGCACTCAAGGAACGTGAGAATTCTCCTCTCATAACGGAAAAGCAGAGCACTTGACTGTAGGGGAGGCATAATTTAAGAGCTATCTTTCATGGATGTAAGTGGGAGAACTCCAGAAATTGGTAAAACTTGAGAGCTCTCCTCCAGGTGTTAAAGAAGCTTTGAGCTCTTCTCAACAATGCACTGAATGTGATATTGTCTCTAAAAGCAGAAATGGGTGTAAACTCTCATCCAAAGGTAGTAAAAGATCAGAGCTTTCCTTCAGTGGCAGCATAATCTGAGATTACTCTTCCATGCGGTAGCAGAATCTGAGTTTTCCACAGAGTTTTGGGGAAGTTTGGAACCCTACTCCTTGGGCAAACAAAGTTTTATTGTCTCCTCCATTCTAAGAAGCAGCTGAGAGCTCACTTTCTTCCAGAAAGACCAAAGATGTAGCCTGTTCCTTAGGGATAGCAGAACCTGAGAGGTTTCCTCCAGGTTTAGCATCTTGCAGGAAGAAATGAGCTTATGCCTCTTCAATGATGGGTAAAAGAAGCAGAGAGATCTCCTTCATTTGTAGCAAATGCTTAGTGCTCTCCTGCATTGGTGACATAATTGGGAGTACAAAAGTGTAAAGTTCACCTCCACTAGTTTCCAGAAGTGATGGGCACTTCCTCTGCAGTGGCATGAGATGGGAGTTCTAATTCAGAGACTGCAGAAGGTGAAAGATGTCAACACCTCTGCATCAATGTCAACATATTTTAAAAGCTCTCATTCAAAAAGAACTCTAGCTAAGACCTTTTCTATAGGGGTTTTAAAAACATGAGTTGTCTACTCTTTAGTAGAAACTAATAGCGTGGCGTTCTTCATAGGTGACGGAAGCTGAAAACTGTCCATCGGGGATTGCAGAAGCGTGGATTTTTACATCCCAAATGACCGATGCTTAGCCCTTTCTTGTTGGGCATCAGAACTTTAAACCTTTCGTCCAGGGTGACAGAAGCTTGGAACAATCCTTGTAAGGCTTGTTCCAGAAGTGGATGGTATGGAGAAAACGATTTTGTTCATCTCTAGAACACTGAGAGGAGCTGCATGCAATTATTCGGTTGTGGGGAAAGAAGCTCTATGTGTTTATTGGGCTGTGCGTAAGAAAGTGGGTGGTAGCTTTGCAGAAGTTTGAGTTTAAGGTTTCTTACTTACCTGGTTCTAATAACGTTTTAGCTGATTGTCTTTCTAGACTGAGTGGGAATAAAACAGAGGTATCTGAGCAATGTGATTTATCTGGTGGTGAAGAATTTAAGGAGGAAGTCAATGTCTGTGAGACCAGTGATGGTTTGATTTCAGAAAGTGAATGGAGAGAGAGTTTGCCTAATGAACAAGAATTGCAGCAGGTTATGGCTAAAGTACAAGGGGGCTGGGGTAGGAAACCTATATTGTGAAAGTGATCTCAGAGGTTATTGGCAGTTATGGGAAGAGTTAGCAGTGATTGATGGTCTTCTTATGCGGGGTAGCAAGTTGGTCTCCCCTAGTAGTTTGAGAAACAAATTGTTGAGAAATGCTCATGCTAGTATTGCCAAAACGAAAGAAAAAGTCAGAGAAGCCTATTAGTGGCTCACCATGGATATGCATATTGAGAGGGTGGTTCGCGATTGTATACAATGTTTGTGTAGAGATAGGATCTTGAAGTGTAGGACCCAGCATATAGTGATCACAGAGCAAGCTAGTGATCCATGGTCGGACATTGCAGTTGATATTTTAGGTCCAGTCAGATTAAATTCTCAGGACCGGTTTGTGTTAAATTGCCTTGATAGGGTTTCAAGATGGCCTGAGATCAAGGTGGTCAATTTGGTTGAATCCGGGGTAGTGAATCGTTTTTTGGAGGAACTTTTTTGAATGTGAGGGTTTTCCTCTGTCCATTTTGACACAGTGGAGTTCAGTTTACCTCTCGGTGGTGGTGGAGTTTCTGAGGGAGAGATGGATAAAGCATAAGAAGGTGGCGTTGTACCACCAGAGAGTAAAGGCACAGTAGAACGATTTGAAAAAGTATTCAAAGAAACTTTGCAACAAGCCTTTGTGTCTGAAAACGATTGGTAATCTGCCATGAGGACCAAGCATTGAAAATGCAATAGGTCTTGCCTTTGATTAAGTTAAAGCCATTTACTTTGCTAATGGTATTATACAGCAAAGCAAATGACTTTAACTTAATAAAAGGCGAGACCTACTGCATTTTCAATGCTTGTTTCTCTTGGAACTCAATAGTCAGAGTAGGGGGGGTGGGGGTGGACTGTGCAGGGATTATCGCACAGTTGATATGGGCACAGTCTTGTATAACCCTCTAGCGGGTGCTGCGAGTCGAGTACCGGTGCACCATACATTGCATGCTGGGCTTGTTAGTGTCTGGCATGCGCCTCATTAGTAACGCGATCCTTTCCCCTCCTCCTCTGGACAGAACAGGGGCAGGCGTTTCTGGACAGCAGTCGCCACCTTCTTCTACTTGGTCTGACCACCATTCGCTGTAAAACAAATTATCACAGAAAGAATTCAGAATTGTGACTTCTTTCTGAAGGCTAGCACATAAATACTGGTTTAACAACTGCGTGTTGGCCATAACACTTGAGGTAAACAGAGCTCGACTGAAAAAAATTGACACCGATAAATAATGTGATGTTTTTTAATTTCCCAAAACTTCTCAAATATGTGGCTTCTTTCTTTCATTCAGAAATTGCTTAAACCGATCTAATGACTCTTAAACCATGATCACACCTCATTGCACTACTGTCTGAGTTGAGCTCACCACGAGCTTTCACCATTGGTACCTAGCACAAGGCCCTGAGCTCTGCACCCAACGCTGTCCGGTTTAAAAGATGTACAAACTTGAAAATGCCAACTGGTTAATGATGTCAGAATATACCTCAAAACCTCGCTGGCGTCATCAAACTAAGCAAAGTTCTACAGCGCCCACTGTGGGAGATTGTTAAAACAATGGCTGGTTGGGTGGCTCCATGAGCAGAGGGGTGAGTCATTAATCTCTGTGACCTCCAAATTCACCAAGGATTCAACCAAACTTTGTACTATTTCCCCGCTGCTCTTCATCCTAGCATGTTCCTCTTGGTCTGGTCCACTTAGGTTCAGAGAAGCCAAGGCCGCCATCTTGAGTGGGGCTATGTTTTCACAGTCAAGGCCCTCAGCTTAATTTCGCAACGCCAAGTCCACACATGATTCGACTTCTACTCTTTCCACTTTTGGGAGAGAAGGATTTTATCTTTGATTTTATCACGGATACCCCAATTACCATCATGACTGTACTTAAGCTATCCGTAATACGATACAAACATTCCTCAATATTGGACTATAAAAAAACTTAGTTTCAAATGCTTTGATTAATCTATTGGCCGAGCGTCCTACCACTTAAAATAGAGCCTACACTCCAAGCCACGCTCCAGGAGCTATCGGCGCGTGCCGCTAGTGATGACTGCATTCACCAACAACAATAAAACATAGGACCCCACGCTTCACCTTCAGAGAACAGCCCGCCATTCACGCCCAGACAACAGCACTTTTGTGGCGTCACCCCCTCATTCATCCCAGGCTCCTAAACCACATACAAGGAAGGGGCGAGCACCCGTAGACACCCCCACTGCTGAAATTCACCCTTCTTAAGTCTCACTGGGGTTATCATGCAGCACAAACTGTGGAAGTAGGCATCACACACCCTTCAAAGGTGTTGTGGATCTTCAGTGAGCTCAACTCTGTGTGCAGTTAATAGTTATCAGAGATCAAGGAACTTAGAAATCTACACAATAAAAACACTGCACACAATGGGGTGTGAAGCAAACGCCTAGGCAGGGAAGTGGAGTGGTTGGGGGGGGTACACCTCCCCCGCAAGGCCACGGAGCACATTCGACACATACGTTACCAGTTGAAATAATAACAGTGTAATCGGGAGGCGCTATATTTAGTAAGCACTAGTGTCTATTAAGTGACAAAAGATGAACTGGCCACGGAGACCATCAAAGCTCAGTCCTGGTTCGTTATTGAAGTTGGAATCACTTTGAAAAGCATATGTTCGAGGCATATGAGCTGCAGATTACACACTATGCATAGATCGCCATCTGGTGTTGGGCCCGGATGTTTGCACTTGTTTTTGTCTTGGAAAGTCTTTGGAAGTCACGAGGTATGTGACTCCTCCTTTGGATCATAGTGCGCATGGGCATCGGCTCCATCCTCAGATTGTTTTTTTCCGCCATCGGGCTCAGATGTGTTTTCGCACTCTAGTTCGGAACCGTTAACGGTTTTCTCTTTCGATGCGCAATCCTTCCCTTCTTGACGGTATTGTTTCGCGTTCTCCCAATCCACGCGACCCTTCAAATTCGAAGTCTTCGATTCCGGTCGTCGACTAAGGCCTTCGGGCCTACCTGGGCCTCATCTCCAGCTCATGGAAAGGACGCCATTCAAAAAGTGTCCTCGATGTGGGTCGAAGTTTCCCCACACCGACCTGCATGAGGTGTGTAACCTCTGCCTCTCACTGGAGCACGAGGCCAGAGACTGTCCAGCTTGCGCCTCCTTCCGCTCCAAGAAGACGATCCGGGACCGACAAGCTAGAAGAACAATGGCTCGCTCTTCATCTTCGATCCCCGACAACATCTTCCAAGAAGGCGTCGATGTTCCGGAGCAAGGTCGGGTCGAAGAAGCTATCATCAGCGCCTCCGAAGCAGATGACTCCGACGTCGAACACATCACTCCAGCTCAGAGGGCCGTGAGTACTGACGTCGACCCAAAATCCCCCTCGACGCTATCAAAAAAGGCTTCAGTATCACCTTCACCTTCGGTCCCAGGTGCACACCGAGACACTGCTTCCCATGCCCCGCCTTCGGTAAAGAAGCCTACTAAGCCTTTAGGTGACTCTGGCTCGAGTCAGCCTACACTCTGTGCCGAAAAACATACTCAGGCACCGAAAAAGAAGACCTCCTCTTCCTCATCCACTCCGACTGCTGCTTGGACATCGAAGCACTCGGCATCGAAGGCTAGCACCGGTTCCTCGGCACCGACAACACCCTCGGAGCCGACCAAAAAACGACCACCAAAGTGCCCCGAATCCCATTCTTCAAAGCCAAAGACCTCGGAACCGAAAAAACAACAGGTTCCATCAGCTAAAGACACTGCAAAACTGCACGGTTCCAAAACTAGAACCACTACAGAGTCGGCGCCGAAAAAGCTTATGGCACCGAAGCCGTCGACTCCAAAGGATCTGCCTCCCACAAAAGAACTGTTTCGTCCAGATCCTACCCAAAAGACTCTTATGAAGGATCCTAAGACTGGTCACTTAATGCTTAGCATCAAGAAAAGACCCTAAGAAACGCCTGCACCACCACCGAAAAAGAGAGACTTTGCTACCTCTCCATTAAGGATCCCTTCTCCTCTTCCTCCTACTCTCCCTCCACCCCCATCACACCGCTCTCCTACACCATCACCTCCCCATTGGATGATGATGATAACACCTCAGATGATGCAGGGGGAGGTGCGGACGATCAACCCCAGACGTCCCTTACACCCGACAAGATGACGTCTATCCCTCCAGGCCTTCCGCTCTGGAAGACAATATCTGCTTCAACCAGCTCCTTCACAGAGCTGCCCAGTACCACGGGGTTGCCCTTCATACAGACCCAGTAGAGGAAGATTTTCTCATGGACACTTTCGACACCACACAAAGGTCCACCTCAATTTTACCCATGCTTAAAGGGGTCATTAAGCATGCACCAGAGACCTTTAAAGACCCAGTCAGGGCTCGAGTCATCAACCCAAGAATAGGAAAAAAGTATAAGGCTGCTCCTACTGATCCAGCATACATTAAAGGCCCCGCACCACTAGACTCCTTGGTAGTCTCTAATGCTAGGAAGAGAGCCAATTCCCAAACATCAGGTGACGCACCGCCACCAGATAAGGAATCTAAACTCCTGGACGCCTCTGGCAAATGCACAGCGTCACAGGCAGCAAACATATGGCGCATTGCTAATACCCAAGCGCTGTTAGCCAGGTATGACAGGGCACATTATGAGGAACTTGAGTCCATAATGCAGCACCTCCCTGACAGGTATAAAAACAGGGCCAATGAACTCATACAGGAAGGTAAAACCATCACTAACACCTCCATCCGTTGTGCCTTAGATGTAGCAGATACCGCCTCAAGGGCAATAAACACCAGTGTCCTTTTGCGTAGGCATGCCTGGTTACGCATCTCAGGTTTTAAACCTGAAGTCCAGAGTTCCATACTCAATCAGCCATTCGATGAGCAACACCTATTTGGCCCCAATGTGGACGTATCGCTTGAGAAAATGAAAAAGGATACAGACACGGCCAAATCTATGGGAGCCTTGCAGTCGCAAGCTCCCAGAAGGTCCTTTCGTCGCTCATCCTTCAGAAGCACCCATAGATGCTACTCCTCTGATAGCCCCTCCACTTCTTCCAAGGCTCCCACCCAATCGACCTTTACTAGAGGTTACCAAAGGGGTGGTTACAGGGGGAACAACAGCAAAGGTGATAGAGATCAGGGTGTATATAATATTCCCACTACCACGGATAGAGTAATCTCACAGTTACACGCACATGCATACATCATACGCTAGGGCCCATTTCACTACACTAACATACGCTCAAATACTCTACCAGCAATAAACCTGTGGAAAGAAAACTCCTAATCACCCTGCATCTATATCGAGGTCGATAAGACCTGGTTTTTGTGACTGTCCTTAAACATAATCTATACAACATATACAGCAATGATCAAAAATGTAAACCCAATAATTGACAAGAAAGAATATTCAACACCATGTTTAAAATTATATTGCTTTATCTAAAATTAGTCAAAGGAAATCAATCGGAGTAAATCATTTTCTCATAGTTACCTATTCTAGCTAAATGTCAGAACGGGTCAGGACAAGTCTCTCGGTAAATGTCTCTCAAGACGAAGTCCCTTCAGCATCGATCCTCAGCAACGCAGATTCGGTACGCGGCAAAGGCAAAATGGCAAGTGGCAAAAAACCCTCTCTAGGCTAACATTTCTTATAGTGTCTAAAACAATAGAAAGATACATTGGAAACATAGAAAAAACTGTAATGTCCGCCGGACCTGCTGAGCAGAGCGAGAAGGAAAGGATGTAACATCGCTACATTTGAGAATCTCCGCTCAGGAAAAGTTCACAAAATAAAGACTACGGAACAGGAACCAAGAAATAAAAAATGTATCTTGTTAGTTCTACTTCTCCTCGGCAATCGAGCCACAGTTCAGAGTTTTTCTCTAAGGCTCCTTTGTTTCCCAAGGCTGCCAAGGACATTTCATTTCACTTGGAGATCTCCCAAAACTGCTGCTGTCCTCATGGAAAGTTTTCAAACAAGCAAGCAAGGACCATGGTCAGTTAGCTTCAGGACCATTTCCAGCAGGGGTCTCCCTCGTCACAGTTTTCATATTATAAATCACAGCCAGGCTTACAAATCGGCCATCTTTTCTAGGCCATCATAGGCCTCAATAGACCATCTTAATTAAAGAGACAAAACAATTGTTACTACAGCATAGTGATTAAACAGTGTCAACCCCACTAATACCCTTATGTGTATGTATTTATCTAGCTCTTGCAACATAGAAAAGCATTAATTCGGAAAGCGTTTTGTGCCCAAAAATAAAACAGCACATAGCAACGTTTAAACATGAAAACACGCACATTATAATTAATCAGCACGTTTATGCATACCCTCGTGTAACTCTCTCTCTTGTTAAGACAAACGGATTGATTAATATAAACACACTTGCACAAGACAAATAATTAATTATTAATTATTAATAAATTAGTACAACGAATAGACATGCCAGAGCTTCAAAAGCCACTGAATTTTCAAACTGAAAACTCCGCTCCAGCAATCCCCCCTTTGGTGATTTTATCACCAAATAAACCCAAAAAAAAAATTTAGTGAAAATTTAGTCCCATTTTAGGAGACATCGGAAATGTCTTTTTCTCCTCATACATCATTACACACCAGTCACTCTTTCATCATCCCTCTTTGTCTCTAAATAAACACTCTCCCTCAATTCTTCTAATTCAATTTCTTGCGGTTCTCTTTTCAACCTCTTGTTTTTCTTTTCTTTATCCAATTTCTTTTTCCCTCCCCTGTTTTTACAACACACACACACATTAATCTCAGTATCAATAAAGCAACAATTATACAAGTTAAAGGGAACAATATTCTACCTATAATAGTACTACCTATTTTTGCAATAAAATCCTTAACAGCTATCATTTTATTAGCTATTTTAGTCCATAAACTCTCAGCTTCAAATGGTACTAATTCTTCATGCAAATCAGTAATATTTTTGATATAGACCTTCAGGCCTTTACTTTCGTCTGGAATGTAAGTGCAACAATGTTGAACTTTCAGCATTCCACAGACTCCACCCTCCTTGGCCAATAGAATATCAAGGGCAAGTCGATTTTGCATAGACATGGCACGTACGGCACTTAATTCCATATTCACCAAAAGAAACCCTCCTGCGGTATTTGTCGATAAGCGATCAACCACTGTGGACAGTTTCCGAATTCCATAAGCATTTAAAGAAATTCCCACTGCTGGAATCAAAACCCCAAAAATGTCACCTACAATTTCAGACCAAGTTTCTCTCTTAAAACGCATTAGTAAGTTAATATCTTCTACATCTCTTATCTTATCTATATGAAACATTTTCGGAAAAACCAGGCCCACATAACACGTGCCATACCAATGGTCAGGCAACTTGTAATAAGCCTTGTTCCCACAAACATAGTACACTCCTGGAAAAATCGTATCTTCTCCACCTCTGAAACCCCAACCTGTTGCAATGAAGTATGTATCATGGCACTCACTAGTCCCAACAAAATATGTATCATATTGGGATTTCCTTCTCGTAATGCAAAGTTTACCCTTTTGCGATGCATCTAGAGCTAAAGTTGGACTAGCCCCATTTTTCAACTCTTTTCCCATCTCAATGTCCCAAATTGTCTCACTCACTTTATATTTTCCCGCTTTCTCATGCATGTTCAATCTCCTTTCCTCTACCATATCCAGGAAAGCTTTCTCTTCTCCTTTCAGACTGCAAGTTAAATTATTCTTAAAAATGTAATCTAATGTTAATCCTTTTTCTTCAATAAAAATCTCACCAAAAGTGTTAGCTTCTTTAGCTGGATTCAGCTCTTTGTTCATTGGCAAATGTCCAAAAATACTATCTCTGTTAGACATCTTATAATCTACTTTCCCTAACAAATAAAAAACACTACTTAAAATACTACAAGAAATACCATATGTAGCTGGTAAATGGTGATAAGTAACACCCTCTGAAACGGATGCAGGTAATTGCATACAAACGTAGCAATCCCTCACTTCCATTGTTTTCACATATTCATATAACAATTTTGAAAAAACATTACTAGAAAAATTATTAATTGACCTATCTTTATGTATGTAAGTATTACTTATTCTAATCGGAACTACTTTTTGTGAATTCTTCTCTATATTTGTCACATTTTCTGTATGCATCTCAAATTCAACTTTAAAAGTAACTAACAAAATTAAAACACCCCATAGAAGCATTAATAATCCAGTACAGCAGCAGCACATCCTACACCACCTCTTAAAGAAGGCACATCTATTCTGATTATTCTCTGTTAGCCATTTTACTATTTTGCTTTAACCTCTACTACTCCACTACTGAAATAGGAACTTTCAAATTCTTCAACGATTGTTTCAAACTCTTTTCTCCTCCAGTTTCTCCAAAAGATCTTCTCGTTCACTCAATCCAAGTGAATCTTTCTTTTATTCAGTTTGGATACTTGTCATTCTTCACTTCAATTTCTTCAACATCAAATTGTATTAGGTCTCCAACATCAAAATCCTCAGTATCTGACTCTTCTCCAATATCAGTCAAGAGTACTCTCAGGATTTCACCAGTATCTTCCTCAACCACTTCTCTCAAGATCTCTTCCGGATTATCTCGAGTCACTGTTTCTTCTTTTCCTTCTTCAGACAGTGCCACATAAGACCATTCCGGTGATCTGTACTTTTGGTTGCGTCTTCTTACTCTTTTTATTTCTACTGGTTCTTTTGATTCCTTTGATTCTTCTCCTTCAGCTTTTGAACTTTGACTCGATACTTCATTCACTTGTTCAGCTTTCGATGTGTTTGCTCTTATTATTCTGTATCTCAGCCTCTTAACTCTGTTGTTAGGCCAACGATCTCCTTTTATCACCTTTTTTGGCTTTATTTCTTTATTGCTTCTTTCTCCAATCCAAGTTCTCTTTCTCAGAACTCGACCCTCTGTTTGTTCATTCTCATCATCCAATTCTGTCTCAAGTGCCTTCTGTTTTCGTTTTATAGCAGTTTTCTTTTTCTCCACAGATTTCTTCACCACTATTTGAGACTTCCCTACTCCTGTCCCTCCTCGGGTCTCTGACACGCAATCTTCTTGCTGTCTACTTGTCCCTTCACCAAGCTCGTCATGAATGTTCCCTACACCTCCTCGGGGGTCTTCCGCAATCTGTCCCTCTCTATCTTCTTCTGACCCTGCTTCTTCAAGTATAATCTCAAGTGGTTCTTCAATCTCCTCCTCTTCTGATTCAGGAGTAGTCTCTGTGTGATTTCTCTTTTCTTTTCTTTTTCCTTCACTGCTGTTTGAAACTTCAGGCTCTCTTACAGAATCTGATCTTCTCTCTGATACTCGCAGTGATTCATTCGAAGCTTTTTCTGCTTCTTTCCTCACTGATTCTGTATCTTCATCATCACTGGAATCTGACTCTTCAAAATACTCTTTACCAGTCCCTTCTTTTGGGTTTGGAACTCTCAGAGTATGACTTGCATGTACCCAGTGCTTCACTCCAGCACACTTTACTGCAGTCGTCGTAGGCAGAATAACTTGTCTCGGCCTTCCCCACCTTGGAATCAAGCAATTTCTTCTTCTGTGTACCTTAATCCTCACCCAGTCTCCTGGACTCAGATCATGGGCTTGCTTCTTCTCAAGTGTGGTAGCTTCTTCTCCAACCTGGTGAAACACAGAATGAACTGCGTCAGCCAGGCCTTTACAGTAATCCAAAATCATGTCATCAGTTATTGTCACCAATTTATTGACAGGCACGAATGCATGGCGCATTGCACGTCCCATGATTATTTCGTGCGGACTCAAACCAGTAGTTCTATCTGGAGTAGATCTCATAGTCATCAGAACTAGAGGTAAAACGTCTGGCCATTTCATGCCAGTGGCTAAGCACATTTTTCCAATCCTATTCTTGATTGTGCCATTAATCTGCTCAACCACACCAGAAGCCTCTGGTCGGTATGCACAATGTAGCTTCTGCTGTATTTTCAATGCTTCACAAATCAAACCCATAAGCTCATTTTGAAAGTGTCCACCTCTATCAGACTCAACTGTTACTGGAAACCCGTACCTAGGAATCAACTCCCTTAACAGTAACTTTGCCACTGTTAATCCATCATTTCTTCTAGTCGGGTAAGCTTCCACCCACCTTGAAAACAAACAGACTACCACTAGAACATACCTCAGTCTGTTTATTTGGGGCATTTCAATGAAATCAATCTGCATTCTTGTAAAAGGACCTCCTTCTCTGCCTATTGTCCCCAGACTCACCACTGTCTTTTTTCCAGTGTTAAATTGCTGACAAACTAAACACCTTTGACAGATGCTTTCTGCAATTGTCCTGAACTTTGCATTGTACCAGGTCTGCTTGAACGACCTAACCATCGCATCCCTCCCCAAATGTCCCTGGCCATGATACATCCTTGCCATTGACGACAAGATGGAGTTGGGCATTACTGGTCTGCCATCTCTGTAGACCCAAACATGGTCTGTTTCTCTTGGAGCACATCCTGCCTTAATCCAATCTTTTTTCTCTTCCTCACCTGCCTCATCTTGCAACTGTTTCACTTCATCCCATGTCTCTAAGACATTAGTAAACATCACAGAGAGTAAAGACATTTCCCCCTCTCTGTCCCGATTGATGGACTGATTTGTCTTGGCACAGTATTGCGCAACATCGTTGGCATAACGGTTTCCGACCGTTATAAAATCCTCCCCTTGTCCATGGGCAGCACATTTTACAACTGCTAACTCCTTAGGCAGCTGTATCGCCTCAAGCAATTTACCAATCATTTCAGCATTCTTTATCGGAGTTCCACCCGATGTCAAGAAACCTCTTTGTAGCCAAAGCTGGCCAAAATCATGCACCACTCCAAATCCATACGGACTATCAGTCATTACAGTTGTCCTCAAATCTTTCCCAATTTCGCAAGCTTTTGTCAATGCCACCAATTCAGCAACTTGCGCAGATTTCACTCCTTTCAATGGTGATGCTTCCATGACCTCTGAAACTTTGCATACCGCATATGCTGCGCATAGCACACCATTATCATTTCTCAGGCATGATCCATCCACAAACAACACATGATCACTCTCATCCAAGGGTAGATCCCTTATGTCTGGTCTCGGTTTTGTACAGTAATCAAGCACATCCAAACAATCATGATCATCTTCCATCTTCACACCCACATTTTCAATATCTGGCAAAAGTGTCGCTGGATTCACATTTACACATCTCTCAAGAGTCACATTTGATGCTCCCAGAATCACTTTTTCGTATTTAGTCAACCGACTATGTGACATGTACTGAGTTCTGCTTCTTGTCAAAAGAATTGCCACATTGTGAGGTACGAATACCCTTACAGGATATCCCATTATGATTCCCTCACTCTGTTCCAGGCTTCTGCATGTTGCTGCCACAGATTTCAGACAACCTGGTAAACCCACAGCTACAGGGTCAAGTGTCGATAAGAAGTACGCAATAGGCCTTCTCAGTAATCCATGCTTCTGAATTAACACTGAAAGTGCACATCCATTCCTCTCACTGCAGTACAACTCAAATTCTTTCTCATAGTCCGGCATACCCAAGGCTGGAGCCTCACACATTTTATTTTTGAGCTCTTCAAATGCTGCCATTTGTTCTGCATCTAGATCCAATGGATCTGTCATTTCACTTTTTGTCAGTCTAATCAATGGCTTTGCTATCAGCGAAAAATTACCTATTCACTGACAATAACCCACCATACCCAGGAACATTCTCACTTCTCTCTGGGTTTTTGGAGCTTTCATTTCTCTGATTATTCTGATCCTGTCATCAGTCACTTTTCTCAGACCCTTTTCAATATTGTGTCCAAGATAATGCACCTCTTTCCTGCAAAATTGCAATTTGGCTGGAGATACCTTTAACCCTCCATCTGCCAGATGATTCAGTAAAGCTATGGTATCTACTTCACAAGCTTCACGTGTCTTTGATGCCACCAGTAGGTCATCAATATACTGCACTAGCACTGAACTCTCGGGCATGATCAAACTTTCCAACGATTTCTTCAATAACTGATTGAATATCGAAGGACTCTCCGTATACCCCTGTGGGATACGAGACCATGCTAAAATACGCTGGCCAAACCTAAATGCAAAAATCGGCTGGCTATCATGATGCAATGGAATTGAAAAGAACGCATGACACAAATCAATCACTGTATACCACTCAGCATCATGTGGAATTTGATACAGGATCACTGATGGATTTGGCACAATAGGACAACATGCCACCACAATTTGATTAACTTTTCTCAAATCCTGTACGATCCTAAATTTCCCATTGGGCTTTTTTAGTCCCATTATCGGTGAATTACACGGACTACTCAGTAGTTCTCTCAGGACTCCTTGCTGAATCATTTTCTCAATTATAGGAGTTATTCCTTCAATTATTTCTGGTGTCATTTTGTACTGAGGAATGTTAGGATATGTGATTCCCTCTTTCACTGCAATTTTCACTGGATCTACATTATTCATCAATCCCACATCCTCTCCAGTAAAATCCCAAACTGCCCTTTTCACTGTGTCTCTTAGTTCTCGAGGCAAATCCTCCGGATCAAACACAGCAAATGCACGAATTAACTCCCTTTCTCTATTCTCTAGAGTCACTCGGTACAAAACATCCTCATCTGGTGTCTCAAAAGCTATTCCATCCGGTGTACAAAAAATTGTACAGTTCATTTTGCATAACAAGTCCCTACCTAACAAGTTCACTGGACTCGTGTCACAGACGATAAATCTGTGCATATCTGAAAATTTCCCTATCTGTACTCTCACTGGTTCAGTAAGACGTGTTCTGATTTGTGTATTGGCTACACCAACTACTTGGATTGCTTCATCCGAGAGAGGAAGATTTCTAACAACTGTTGACCTGACAGTTGATCTTGTCGCACCTGTGTCTACCAAAAAAGTAACACTCTCCTCATTTATTTTCCCATCCACAAATGGTCCTGCCTGGTCTATTTCTAGAGTTGCACCAAGTATGCACTCTTCCTCCTCTCTTCGGCACCGTCATTAATCACCCTCAGACTCACTTCCCTCACTCTTTAACAAGTACTGTTGTACTTTGTTAGAACGTCTTGGTTTGTTTACCTGCTCATCATTGTAGAATCCTGAATCCTGATTATACTTTTGTAACCCTCTATTCTGCGGCAAGGGCGGTTTTGGCTCTTGACTCTGCTGTCTCACAACTTTCTGTTGTTGCTGCTGTTGATTATTTCCTTCGTTCTGCACCTGTTGATTTAAGGGTTTATTTTCATTACTTACTAATGGTGGATTAGGACATTCCGATCTCCAATGCCCCAATTGGCCACAGTTGTGACAAGGAAACTTTTTTTTCGCTTCCTCAAGACTTCCTTTTCCTTTCCCTGCATATCTAGGTCTATTCCCTGCATTGTTTCCTGGATTATTCGCTTGTTCCACTAACTGTGCTTCCTGTCTTTCCGCAACTTTCACTTGTGCCCACATTGCTTTCTCTTTCAGCTTTCTTTGTTTTGCTTCAATTTCATCACTGAAGTATTTTGCATGTCTCAGGATCTCATCTACTTTCTTACTCTGCCAATCCACTGTGTGCTCACGAATTCTCTCACCAATTTCAGGTCTAAGGCCATATACAAATCTGTATACAAAATGACTCAAATCTTTGTCACCCAGGTGTTCATCTCCACTGAATTGTTTAAATGCCAGTATCAGCCTCTCGTAAAAAGCATGAACTGATTCTTTCGCTTCCTGTTGTGTTCGATCTATTTTAACCCAGTCTGTCTCTTTTGCAGGTACTTTACTCTTCAGGTATACCATCACCTGATCATATTTTCTCATTACCTCTGGATCTGGTGCCCCTGTTCTTGGATCTCTTGGATATTCCTCAGTAGGCCAACTCACAACTATTTTACACTCAGTCCACAAGTCTGCTGGAACAATTATATCAAACAGACTATTCAGGTCAACCCACAGCACTTTTGACAATTTCACAAACCTATCTACCTGCCTATACCACTCGACGGGCTTTTCTCTCAATCGAGGGAAATCATTCGTAAATGATAAAATATCCTGTCTAGTCCATGGAACATGTACATATCCTCCTCCAGGTATTTCTCTCATAGGATAATTATCCACTGGTTTCTCTTTTTCTCTCACTGGAAATGCTGAATAAGTTGTTCTATCTTCAGATTCCTCTCTTTTCTTATACCACCTATCCTTCCACTTTTCTACATCACCCCATCTTCGCAATAATGCTACCATTTCCTTAATCTGTCCTGTTCTACCAGTAGCATTCAAATTTTCTATATCCTTCTCCGTAAAATCCATCCTGTAGGTTTTTTGTAAAGCCTTCACTTTATCAATGTCAACTCCCTGTTCATTTGCTATCGCTCTTAGCCTGTCATGTGTATTCCTTGCTCTCCAGGTGATATTTTTACACATGAACATTAGCTCACCATCATGATGACTCTTCAAAATTTCTGTTGGAACTGTTCCTGTAACAAGCTCTTCTAATTCTACCCGTAACTTAACCACATCAATTGCTTGTGAGTCTTTATCCTTTTTCTGAAGAACCTTCATCCAATCATTCAAATCATCAACTGTTATTTCAGCAGTTTTTCTCACTGGAACCACTCTCTTTTGCGGTTCTAAAATCGGCATCCCTGAACAACTAGGTTCACTAGCATCCAGTATTTCACTACATATGTCATGTCTGGATCGTCTCAGGTCACTTCTTTCTGTTCTTTTACTTGAATCTCCTGAAGGACCAACTGAATTTGTCAAATTATTCCCAACATATGGAACCACCAGTCCATTTTCACCTGTCCTCTGTTTATCAAACACAGGAATAACCGGACCTATAGTTACAGGCACCGTAACAGCTTCCAGATTCTTCGTTAACTCCCTAATTTTCTCAGTCAACTCTGTTGTGGTTCTGGCTAATTGTCTGGTATTTTCATCACTAGCTCGATTCTCTCTCTCCCTGAAAGAATTATTACCTCTAGATTCAGGTGTCACTTTTTCTGTCTCAATAATACAAACTGTATCTCTTATCGGAGAAACAACTGGTGTACTCTCATCTGGTTCTGGTCTATATGGAGGTGGTCTCTTGTAAATCATGTCATTCAAGACCTCATCCTCATATTCTCCATATCTTCTCATTTCTGACTCAGGAACCCTTTCTGCTCCTCCTTCAACTGTCCTCATCGGATATAATCCCTCTGACATACTAGCATCTCGCCACCTTTTCATTCGATCATGATGAGTCTCACGATCATGTCTCCTCCCAAACATATACCTATAGTACCCTCCAGACCTCTGTTTTTCTCGCTCATGAACTTCTTCTTCCCATTCCACTAAAGCCTCAAACTGTGTAGGTCTTGGTTTCGGGTCTAGACATAACATCTTTTCCCGTAAATTTCTCAACACGGCCAGATTAAATGAACCATGTTCTGGAAATGCTAGAACACCATCTTCTTTAGTATACCTAACCCAATTCTCCAACCATATACAGGTATGAAACCCATATTTCGCAGCCATGAAGGATGCAGGTGTTTTCGTTGGAGGTAGCAACTCACCCTCTCTTGTCTTAACATCTTTATCCTTGTTAAACCACTTTTTAATTTTTCCAAAGAACGTTTTCTTCTTTTTCTCTTCTTGGTAATACATTTTAGCGCTTACCAAAACTCTCTACTCTTTCTCGTATTATAAATATACAATACAAATTTTCAACCAATAACAGCGCGACTCACACTAACGCACCAATCCTGGAGCGCCTACGTCACTAAATAGCTCTTCCAATCCTTGCGCGACTCACACTAACGCACCAATCCTAGCGCGAACCCTATTCTGATCCACTATCCAATCAGAGCGCAGTCTTTCTGACGTCACCAGTCGCTGCAGTCGCTTGTCTCCTGTCTTCTGTCACTCGTCTACCCCTCCTTTACAAAATCTCTCAGTAGACTTCGTGTCAAAATTTCTACAAAATCTATTAGTTACAACATAAAAACATCTCCATTGTCTGCTTCGCTAACCACAGAACAGTAAAGTGTCTATTTCTCTAGAGTCAACAAACTTTCATACATCTCCTAACCGTTTCCTCTAAGACTTATCCAAAGAGTCTTACAGTCAATAAATGTATATGCATCCACGCACATTCATACAAGAAAAATATAGTACATGCACACAGAATCCTGCTTCCCGAGAACAGCGCACAATCTGTCCCACTACAGAATTATAACATACATCAACTAAGCAAGCTTTCTTTGCCCAGTTCTTCAAACAAGCTCAGAGAATACCTATTACTCCTCCCGCGATAAGCTTTAACGGAAATCCTTACGGATCCCTGGGACTTAAGACCAGAGTTTCACAGATAACCTTCACTATCATACACACTCCTTATATACTAGAAATATATCCTAATAGTAACATACGACAATGTCACTGATTCCGAACCCAGACAATGTGACGCGCAACTTCAATTGTCACACGTTATTCCTCACAATTCCGTCTTTCCCGAGAGCAGCATATACTTCCCTCTGCCCTACTACGAAACTGCTACCAGCTTCCAAGTTCCAGAAGCACTACATATAACTCAACATTACGACTCCAACATATAGTATTAGTACATATACCAACATGAACCAATAATCAATAAACTAATGTACAAGTAATCTTATCAGATCAAGACAATCATCAAAAACCATCCTTCTCTGCTACCAGGAAATTGATAGAGATCAGGGTGTATATAATATTCCCACTACCACGGATAGAGTAATCTCACAGTTACACGCACATGCATACATCATACGCTAGGGCCCATTTCACTACACTAACATACGCTCAAATACTCTACCAGCAATAAACCTGTGGAAAGAAAACTCCTAATCACCCTGCATCTATATCGAGGTCGATAAGACCTGGTTTTTGTGACTGTCCTTAAACATAATCTATACAACATATACAGCAATGATCAAAAATGTAAACCCAATAATTGACAAGAAAGAATATTCAACACCATGTTTAAAATTATATTGCTTTATCTAAAATTAGTCAAAGGAAATCAATCGGAGTAAATCATTTTCTCATAGTTACCTATTCTAGCTAAATGTCAGAACGGGTCAGGACAAGTCTCTCGGTAAATGTCTCTCAAGACGAAGTCCCTTCAGCATCGATCCTCAGCAACGCAGATTCGGTACGCGGCAAAGGCAAAATGGCAAGTGGCAAAAAACCCTCTCTAGGCTAACATTTCTTATAGTGTCTAAAACAATAGAAAGATACATTGGAAACATAGAAAAAACTGTAATGTCCGCCGGACCTGCTGAGCAGAGCGAGAAGGAAAGGATGTAACATCGCTACATTTGAGAATCTCCGCTCAGGAAAAGTTCACAAAATAAAGACTACAGAACAGGAACCAAGAAATAAAAAATGTATCTTGTTAGTTCTACTTCTCCTCGGCAATCGAGCCACAGTTCAGAGTTTTTCTCTAAGGCTCCTTTGTTTCCCAAGGCTGCCAAGGACATTTCATTTCACTTGGAGATCTCCCAAAACTGCTGCTGTCCTCATGGAAAGTTTTCAAACAAGCAAGCAAGGACCATGGTCAGTTAGCTTCAGGACCATTTCCAGCAGGGGTCTCCCTCGTCACAGTTTTCATATTATAAATCACAGCCAGGCTTACAAATCGGCCATCTTTTCTAGGCCATCATAGGCCTCAATAGACCATCTTAATTAAAGAGACAAAACAATTGTTACTACAGCATAGTGATTAAACAGTGTCAACCCCACTAATACCCTTATGTGTATGTATTTATCTAGCTCTTGCAACATAGAAAAGCATTAATTCGGAAAGCGTTTTGTGCCCAAAAATAAAACCGCACATAGCAACGTTTAAACATGAAAACACGCACATTATAATTAATCAGCACGTTTATGCATACCCTCGTGTAACTCTCTCTCTTGTTAAGACAAACGGATTGATTAATATAAACACACTTGCACAAGACAAATAATTAATTATTAATTATTAATAAATTAGTACAACGAATAGACATGCCAGAGCTTCAAAAGCCACTGAATTTTCAAACTGAAAACTCCGCTCCAGCAAAGGCAGAGGCAAAAACAACTCGCGCTCTGCTTCCACCCCCACCCCATGACTTCCCTACACTTCCCCCAGACCATTCCACTCCAGTCGAGGGGAGACTCCACCAATTCCTCCCTGCCTGGGCAAACATCAATTCAGACTGGTGGGTGCAACAGATAATTCAATCAGGCTACTGTCTCGAACTAACATCTACCCCCCCCCCCCCCCCAGCCATACCATCCAAACAGCGTCCAGTGTCACAAGAACATCTCTTACTGCTAAAGCAGGAGGTAATCTCCCTCCTCCAAAAAAAGTGCAATAGAACCAGTTTCCCTGCACCAACAAAACAAGGGCGTTTACTCCCTCTATTTTCTCATACCAAAAATGGACGGCTCTCTAAGGCCTATTTTAGACCTCAGACCCCTAAACCTATATATACACTCAGACCATTTCCACATGATCACACTTCAGCAGGTCCTCCCTCTGCTTTCACAGGGCGACTTCCTTGCTACTCTAGACCTCAAGGATGCCTATTTCCACATTCCCATTCACAGCGCTCACAGAAAATATCTCAGATTCGTAGTGGACGGTCAGCACTATCAATTCAAAGTACTCCCATTCGGAGTCACCACAGCACCAAGAGTGTTTACCAAGGGCCTAGCGGTGGTGGCAGCACACCTAAGAAGACCACACATCCATGTCTTCCCATACCTAGACGACTGGCTCATAAAAGTCCGCTCATACAATCAGTGTGTACAACACAGTCACGCCACTGATCAACAACTTCCAACCTGGGGTTCACAATAAACCATGCCAAGTCCCAGCTGCAACCGTCCCACACGCAACAATATCTCGGTGCCACAATAGACACCTCAAGGGGCGCTGGCCTATCCCAGTCCCGCCAGGATAGCAAGCATACAAGCTCTTCTCACCAAATTCCAACCGCAACACTCTCTTCCAGCTCGAGTGTTCATGCAACTCATAGGGATGATGGCCTCTTGCATATTCATAGTGCCTCAATGCAAGACTCCAGATGCGTCCTCTCCAAGAGTGCTTAGCACACCACTGAAACGAGGTTCAATGTCAGCTAACAGATCTGGTGTTGGTAGACGGTTGTACCCATCGCTCTCTGCAGTGGTGGAACACCAAGAACCTTTCCAAAGGGCGACCGTTCCTTGAGCCGATTCCTCAAATAGTTATGACAGCGGTCGCATCGCTCTCCGGCTGGGGAGCTCACCTACTACATTACACCATGCAGGGCAGGTGGACACCTCAACAAAAGTTACTCCACATCAACCACCTGGAGCTACTAGCCATATTCCTAGCCTTGAAAGCATTCCAAAAACACATTTCAGGCAAAGCTGTCTTAGTCCACACAGACAACATGACAGCCATGTATTATATACAAAAACAAGGCGGGACACACTCTCTGCAGCTCTCTCAGCTCGCACAGAGCATATGGAGGTGGGCTATTCCTCAGAACATTTTTCTCCTAGCCCAACATGTCCCAGGAGTCCAAAACACAATAGCCGATCTGTTGAGCCGTCAAACACAACAAATCCACGAGTGGGAACTTCATCCACAAGTTCTTCAACCATTTTTTCAGATGTGGGGGCAACCACAGATAGACCTCTTCGCCACCCAAGAAAACGCCAAATGCCCAAACTTCACCTCCAGGTACCCTCACCCATTGTCCAAAGGCAATGCGATATGGATGAACTGGTCAGACAGATTTGCGTACGCTTTTCCGCCTCTCCCACTCATTCCACTAGTGGTGCGCAAACTACAGCAACACTCCTTAACGCTCATCCTAGTTGCTTCAACTTGGGCCAGACAACCATGGTACACCGCATTGCTGGAACTCTCCGCAGTTCCGCCCCAAAAATTACACCTCTCTCCACGTCTCTTAATCCAGAACCATGGAGAGATCCAACACCCAGACCCAGCTCAGCTCAACCTAGCGATCTGGCTCCTGAAGTCCTAGAATTCGGTTATCTTAACCTTCCTCCTGACTGTATGAACGTCATTAAAGAAGCTAGACGGCCTGCCACTACAGCATGCTATGCAGCCAAGTGGAAAAGATTTGTAATCTACTGTCATAACAACAACACTGATTCCCTAGATGTGTCTATCCAACACATCATAAGCTACTTTCTACACCTCCAAAGATGCAACTTAGCCTACACATCTATCAGACTGCATCTTGCTGCCATAGCAGCATATCTACAAAATAGACAACATCTATCACTTTTCAGAGTACCTGCCATAAAGGCCTTTATGGAAGGACTCAAAAGAATAATTCCCCCCAGAGTACCACCTTCACCTGTGTGGAATTTAAACATCGTTCTCACAAGACTAATGGGGCCTCCATTTGAACCTCTACATAAATGTGAGCTACAATTCTTAACATGAAAAACTGCTTTCCTAGTAGCCATTACTTCTCTACGAAGAGTTAGCGAACTACAAGCACTAACCATTCAGGAACCCTATCTGCAGATGCATCATAATAAGGTTGTTCTACGAACTAATTCTAAATTCCTCCCTAAAATCATTTCTCCCTTCCACCTCAATCAATCTGTGGAGCTGCCCGTATTCTTCTCGCAGCCACAAACAGTCGCAGAAAGAGCTCTTCACACCTTAGATGTCAAAAGAGCACTGCTGTACTACATCGAGAGAACACAACCTTTTCGTAAGACCAAACAACTATTTGTGTCTTTCTCACCACCACACAAGGGCAACCCCATATCAAAATCTGGGATAGCTAGGTGGATTGTCAAATGCATACAAATTTGTTACCACAAAGCAAAACGTACATTATCTGTTCCTCCTAAAGCCCACTCAACACGAAAGATAGGGGCTTCAATGGCATTTTTAGGGAACATTCCCTTAGACGATATCTGCAGAGCAGCTACATGGTCTACACCGCACACATTCACAAAACACTATTGTGTCTGTGCAAACTAAACAACAAGCTAGTGTGGGCCAGGCTGTACTCAAAACACTATTTCAAACTACTGCAACAGATACTGGTGGTCGCCGCTAGGAGGGGATACTGCTATACAATCTATGCATAGTGTGTAATCTGCAGCTCATATGCCTCGAATGGAATATGCTACTTACCAGTATGCATCTGTTCTTGGAATGTAGAGCTGCAGATCTACACACGCCCACCCGCCTCCCTGGCTACCTTTATCTGTTCCAGTATTATCTTACTTAGATACAACATACATGGGCATCTTTCCTGTTTCTTACAAAGCTCCATCATTTCCCTGCTGGCGAAAAAAAATCTGTGGATGGAGCCGATGCCCATGTGCACTATGATTCAAAGGAGGAGTCGCATACCTTGTGACTTCCAAAGACTTTCCAAGACAAAAACCAGTGCAAACATCCGGGCCCAACATCAGATGGCGATCCATACATAGTGTGTAGATCTGCAGCTCTACATGCCAAGAACAGATGCATACTGGTAAGTAGCATATTCCTTCTCATTCATAAAAATGAACGTGTCTTTGGAAAAGTTTGTGCTATGTGAGGGAAAAGCGCCGACTATGGCAGTGCAATCCACCACAGTGGTGTGTGTAAATAAATCGGCCTAGAGGCTGCTCGCGCCCAGCCTCTTGAGCCACGGCCACCCGTGCTTCTGCCGACAGGTCACACAGTTTAGGGGAAAACATAACATTCCTCATTATTAGACTATAAAAAACTCAGTTTCAAATGCTTTGATTAATCAATTGGCCGAACGTCCTACCACTTAAAATAGAGCCTACACTCCAAGCCACACTCTAGGAGCTATCAGCGCGTGCCGCTAGTAATGACTGCATTCACCAACAACAATAAAACATAGGACCCCACGCTTCACCTTCAGAGAACAGCCCGTCATTCACGCCCAGACAACAGCACTTTTGTGGCGTCACCCCCTCATTCATCCCGGGCTCCTAAACCACATACAAGGAGGGGGCGAGCACCCAGCCTCTTGAGCCACGCCATCCGTGCTTCTGCCAACAGGTCACACAGTTTAGGGGAAAACAAAAAACTGGAGTGTTCGAACGGCGACACTGCGACTACACAGAGGCCCGCCTGAGCCATTAACGGCACTCGTCCGCTTGCCACCATCATGCAATGCTTGTTTGATCCTGATGAGGCGGACAGGAGGGCGATCACAATTAAGCATGCGCTATATACACAGTATCAAGCACAGAAGGGCCGATTCCCAAAGGTTTTACATAAATCAACTCACCGCATGGGTCAGATGTATGAACATCAGCAATTCAGAAAGTATTAAAAAAATAAGCTCTCGGCTTTGGCAAAGGCAGCCGCTTGTTTATAATTGCATCGCTCTTTCACTTTAAGTGAAAGCGCGATGCAAAAAATAAACACGGAGCTGCCTTTGCCAATGGCGAATGCTAACAAAAAAGTGCATAGCGGCTAATTAGGAGACACTGTCTCCCGCCGCCAGTAAGAAATCCAATCCCGCTGGGCGTGGATCAAAGGAGACAGGGTGGCAACAATAAGGGATTGACATGCCTTGAGTGCAATCATTGCACTGGCTTTGGCATAATTTGTGACGCCAAACGACGCGCACGAATCAAAACTGAAGGCGGAGCTGGGACGAGGCTTCTGGAATCGTATCGATTCCAAGAAGCCTCGTATGACGAGACAGCGCATGCGCTGCTTACTTCAGGCAGAGACCTAAAAAGGTACAGGAATACAGATTTACGCTGCACTCTTCTACTGGGGTGGCTCCCTTTCATTTGTTCAAAGGCAGAGTTGCCAATACTGAAATGACTCTATTGTGGGTCACTGCGAAAAGTAGGGCAGTGAATGATCGTGTGGGTAGCACTGAATGTTGGAAAGGAGGAGAGAGGGGGGAGATGGAAAAGAGGAAGGAGAGGTATGATAAGAGAAAGACCGTGAAAAGGACCATAGTGAATGTTAGCGATTGGGTCAGAATCAAGTCAGCAAGGAAAGATGGGAGGAAGTTCAAATTCAGTCAACCAGTAAAGATTATTAAAATGTTAAATAATGCAGTTAAAACTAATGATCATAAAATATGGAATCTTAGTAGAATTGCTAAATGTCAATCTATTGGAGCTTGTGATGTAAATACCTGTTGTGCAAGGGGAGGGGGGTAGGCCTCCTCATGCAAGATGGATTCCACTTAGTTTGCAAGACTGTTTTAGCGTTCTCTCTTTTTTGTCATTTGTTTTCATGGGTTTGATTTCATTTCTTTTGTTGTGTTAATATGGGTGGCGTTCTGTATTTATCCTTGGCAGGGTTGTATTGGTTGCTATGTGCTGATGTAAGTATTCAGAATGTGGGTGGTTGTCAGAGTGAAATGTAGATTGCTGTGAGAGTGGCAGTTGAAGCTAGCTACTTGGTGGATGAGGTCTCTACAATTGGTTTTACAATAAACCTGTGTTTATCACCAATCCTGAGTGAACTCTCTCATTTCCAGGAAGGAGTATCACCACAACCTCTGTTTCAAGCATGTAGAAATTTGAAGCTCAACTCAAGAGCCAGCAGAAGCTTTACCTATTCTTCATGGTGTGGTAGATGCTTATAGCTCTCACCCAGGGGCTCTAGAAGCTGGATGAGCTCTATAATAGCTTAAAGCTGCTCTCCTGAGGAAAAGAAACTGAAAACTCCTGTATTGTCAAAAGAAGTTGTAAGAATTCACTTTAGGGAAGCGTGTGTGTGTGTGTGTTTTTAATTCCTTTTCTTATTTAAGAAGGCTGCCTCTGTAGTGACTGTTGTGACCAAAGACAATACCCTTCTCCATAACCCAAAAGTTGAAATTATATACCTTTAGATTTTCTGCACCTCATTGTTGACCCCTCCTGTTTCCTGTGGATAGATTGGATTGGACACCGGGTACTGGACGGCCATTAATCATTTCTTCATCTGGGGAAGCCTGGCTGTATACTTTGCCATCCTGTTTGCCATGCACAGCGATGGGCTCTTCCAAATATTTCCCAACCAGTTCCGCTTTGTGGGTGAGTATCCCAGATCTACCCTCTGCCTTCATCTTCCTTTGCCTTTTGCCTTACCTTTCCACTGTACCCCTTGTTCCTATTCCCACTTCCTTTCTCCCTTCTCGCCATTTTGCACCAAATGTTTATCCCCATGCCAAAATTTGACTCTCTAAACACCTCACATTAACATTTATTATGTACAAATCCATCTAATTTCCATCCATTTGTACTTGCTGGGTGCCCCATTTTTAAAGGCAGAGGCAGTCTTTTATTATATCTTTATGCTACCAACCATATTCACCGATCTCTTTCCTGCTTCCCCCTTTATTTACCTCATTGCTATGTTTCTCATCTTCAATATGTTTCACCTCTTGCTAATAACAATTCTCTCTTCATTGTCTATCTCAGTTTATCATGAGCTTTTGTGTCTCCCTTGGTTTCCTTTCCCTTTAATGACCATGACATCTACAGGAGGAAGGGGAGAGGGGCGGGAGTTAGTGGCCCACATCTACTCCTGCAGGCTTTTTCTTTCGGTGCTTTGCCTCTTTCTCTAGTTTATCTGTTGCAACTTTCCCTTTACAGTACAATATACACTATCTCTATTGTAGATTCCCTGCTCCATCTCCTGTACACCCAATCGCCTTGAGTGCACTCTCCACTGCCTCATCTCTCGCTTTCTAAGTTTGTCTCTTATTGTTAACTGTGTATTTTGACATTTCTTGCTCCTGTCATTTTTCCACCTCTTTGTGTACCCAACAGACACTTCCATGACTCATTACATCCCCTCGACCGTTCCACCTTTTTCAGTTATTTGCCATTTTTCTTTTCTAACTTACTCATTACAGTGCTCCATGGCCTTGCTCCCACCGTTTCATTTCTCTTTCTTTTGTTTAAACTCTTTCATGTGTCCCTTTAGCTCTAGTTCTCCCACTCACTTTTTTCTGTTCTGCAACTTATTGTCGCCTATCAAAAAAATATTTCTGGTGACCCATCAGACCTCTCTTCTTCATTAACTTCACCTGGCATTCCTTCTTCCGCTCCTCTCACCCATCTTACTATTTATGTCCAGCTCCCCACATTGCCTAAATCCCTTAATCTTTTCTTCTAGCTCTTATTTAATTTTCCAATGTGTCTCTCTTAGGTCCCCTTTTGTGCTTCTCTGGAACCATTTTGCCCTCACTTATGTTGCTCCTCTCTTTAGGATTATGCACGCGTACTCATCCGCCATGTTCTTTTTATTTTTTTCTGGGCAGGTAATGCACAGAACACATTAGCACAACCCAGTGTCTGGTTCACCATCTTTCTCACCACTGTTGTCTGCATTATGCCTGTAGTGGCCTTCCGGTTCCTGAAGCTCGACCTAATTCCTGAACTCTCAGATACGGTAAGGACCTACGTAGGAGGAAGGGCTATCGAAGTGCTGAACTGAATAAATTTTGAAAGACTCAAAGATAAAAAAAATCTTTTGATAAACAGTGCTTCACAGCTGACTATTGGGACTTGTGGTACGACTGACCCTGAGAATGAACTGAACATCTGTTTAACCATCATAACCAGGAAGTTTTCCCTCATCCTTTAATTGCTGCTATTTGAGTGTAATAGAATGTTTCTCTTACCATGGTAATGAGAGCTCTACAGAACCCTCATACCATAACAAAACATCGTGAATGCCTGGAAACAACCACAGAAACATTGTCACATAGGTTTTGGAAGGGCAATGTTGCATTATTTAAGTCTTACTGAGTTGAACAGTTTGGCTCTCAAAATATATCCTAATCAATCCACAAAATGTTGCACATACTCCAAAAGAAAATGTTAAACCTAAGCCTAGATTTTGTTTTTATTAGTGAGGCTAGTAGCAAATTAAGTAAACCAGGCAAACTTGTACTTTGTCGGTCAGAGTAGACTCCTGGTACTGGCTGACGATTGACTCAAGAATAATTCAATTTCCCAGAGAGCTGAAAAGCTTGCACCGTGAAGTGCTGAGGACTCAGTCGGCATCCTTCTCTAAACAATTAAAGTATGCTAGGCTTTTGACAAATAGGTCAAAAACTTAGTTTGTTGTTGTCTGAGGCCAACTTCCAATTTTCAGACAACCTTTTCAAAGGTTGCTGTATAAAAAAGATTAATACACCCATCACCATGCAATAAGGGGAATGTTTGCTGTTAGAGATATTTTTGTGTATCTCAAATGTATTAAATTGAGAAAGGAGGAAAATCTATGTGTATTATGTAGAACAAGCTATTGAACAAGCTGTGGACCGTAGGTCAATTTATGGAGTGTGGTAGCAAAGGTTGATCCAAGCTCTAAAGTGGAGGATAACTCTGCCTCCCTAGCCTTTAAGGTATTGGTTATAAAAGTTTTCGCTTCTCTGAATTCTTGCTTTTCCTCTCTCTCCTCTGTTCCTATTCTTAACACTGTTTTCTTATTTCCTCATTGATCATTTTCTCAAACATCACACTTATTTCTACTGTTTCTCATCTCATTGAGAAAACTTTGTTGATTCCAACACCCTTTCTTTGCAATTAATTTTTTTCTCCATACTATTCATTTTAGGTACGGTATACCCAACTGGTGCGCAAGAAGCAGAAGCCACAACACCGCTGTATGCGCAGAGTGGGTCGCACAGGGTCCCGGCGCTCCGGCTATGCCTTCTCCCACCAGGAAGGCTTTGGGGAGCTCATCACTTCTGGAAAAAATATGCGGTTGAGTTCCCTAGCTTTATCCAGCTTTGCTACACGATCCAGCTCTAGCTGGATGGAAACCCTGCGCAAGAAGAAAAGTGATCATGCCAGCAGCCCTGTTGGGGACAGAACTCTCAAAGTATAATCTGCTTCAACGGCTTGTTGCTCCTTTGCACATTTCTTGTGCTTCAGTGCCAGCAGCCCAGTTTGGGACAGGAACCTCAGTGTGTAATCGACTTACAGATTACCATGCCACAGTGCCAGTAGCTCTGACGAGACTTGAATTACAGAAGTTAAATTGGTTACATGGCTTGTTTGCTTGCCAGTGCATCAGTTGTGGCCCAAAGCCAACAGCTCCGTCGGGACAGGAAACGAAGCCCGTAGTTGTGGTTATCGGCTCTTTGAGTTGTTGAGTGTCTTAAGCCAGCAGATAGCATTGTTAAAGGTTTTCTGGAAGTATAATAAGTTTGAGCGGTACAGATCATGCTGATGATAAAGCATTCAAAGTGTAGTTAAATTCCATGGGTTGATGCCACAAGCTTGTCACTTATGGTTCAGTGTCTTCAGCTAAAATCAATGACACTATGGTGGAAGCATAATCAACTTCCAAGGCTCTTTGGTTTGTCACAGAAAGCATGGCGTTGTTTGGGTTATAAGAGTTAGTATTCCCATGTATACCTCTAATGCCTCACGACCACCAGATGACATTGATGAAAGGTTGCTGAAAGTCTAATGATTTTGCTTGTGTCTTCTGTCCCACTGCTGTATGATCAATCAGTGCTGGGATTCTTGGTGGACTTCTGTGTTCGATAGCTTGACAATTCCTCACGTCTTTCCTGCCTCAGGTTTAGCGTTCCTTCACACCGAATACTCCAGACATAATTGACTTCAGCTACGTAGTGCTTCAAGTGTGTGAAAAACAGACTGAGCTAAAGCTAGTGTTGGAATCTAAAGAGGCTGTCATCTTTACCTTCTCAGAGACTCCAATCCAGAGCAACTGGCTATGCAGGCAAAACAGCTAAGGAGCAGCTGGTCACGCACCAAAGATGATGGCATGGTCACAGGATTCCACCAGTGATTTGTCCTCTACAGCAGCCACATTCTCAAACGTCTGGTGGAAACTGCAGATGGTCAGCAGGCTCTGATGGTCAAAGTTTAAATGGTCTCCACACAAGAACTTTGGGTCTGTTGAAGAAGGAGCTTCCCTTAGTTTCTCTGATAGGAGACTAAGTTGCACTTGGATCTGATAATGTCGGTTCCGTGCTCTAAACTGTGCTAATTTTTTTATACCTGTTTTGAACTTATAAATGATATTTCGATTTTTACTTCATACATGAATGTATTCACATGTCTCAGAGAGGAGGCAGGAGAGCACATACTGCTGCATACTCTGCGTCGCTTGTTTGCAAATGTAATTCATCTCTGGAAAATGTCTACCATCTAAGCTGTGCTGAGAGTCCAACCCATTCCAATGAGTATTGCGAATTAAAACCCACTGGAGTTCGGGCACCATTCTGTGCAGCTTGATTCCCACCTCCTGTGGAGGACACCATCATGGACAGTTAGATCCCACCTCCTGTGGAGGGTGCTGTCCTGTGCAGTCTGTGCCCACCACCAGCCTTAGGCGCTGCTCTTCTGTACAGTGAGTAATTGTTGCCCGCGTAGATGGTCATTTTGTGCAGGAAGTCTTGGCTTCAGACCAGTCTCGCCTGCTGCTGCTCTGCCTCTTTATTCATCGTCTTATTTCCAATCTGTTATACATGCTTCATCCAGGACTGTCCTACACGTGTCCTCTTTCATTCCACACACACAAAATATTAGTTCCGATCGTGCTGTTGTATAGAAGCCATGGTGATGTGTAGAAAGGTCTTAGCAGCCTTTGCTTGTGATATCCTTGCCTAGCTTAGTTTAAATCTGGCTTTGTTCATTGATGAAGATTAGGATATGGTGTAATGGGTTTGTTTCCCGCAATGGCCTTGGAAAAAAAAAATGGCTGCAGGCTCATTACAAATGATTCTGTAGTCTTATAATTTGGCTTGTGTGTAGTGTCATTAATTTTAGGTATGATATGATATTGTACTACAGACAGAGCTGCTGATATGGATGTCAGGTGACTGGATTAATTGGTTATGACTTGGGTGTGATGTAGGTTGTCCTGGTATTGGTAGCTTTGACTGTGTTGTGATATTGCAAATTCTTTACTCTTTTCTTGGATCAGAAGCATTGCTTTACGTGTTGTACAGTTGGTGTTCTGTTATAACTGGGTTTAGTCTATTTGGCTTATGTGTGTGATACCATGGTTTGGTTCCGTGCTGAGCATTTGGTGTACTTTTGTGGCTTGGTACGGTGCAAATGGCTTTGGTGTGACATGCCTTGCTGAGGGTGCTAATAGCTGGATTGCTGCATTACGGCTTCTTGCTAAAGACTCAAATGTACTATCATGAGTTTGTTGCTCGTGTTATGAGGGGCCAATTGCATCAGTGTGGATGGTTGCGTTTTGATGGTACCACCGAGGAAAGTTCTGAAGGCTATGATGCTTTTAGTGTGCAATTGCAGCTTCAGTGGTGCAATCTTCGTCTTGGTTCATTGTGGATATCATGTATTGAGTCGTCTCTGGTAATCGAAGGAGAGAAATTCTTTGTTCAGCGCAGTTCGTGGTCTGGCTGGCACTGCTGATAACCCACAAAGGGCTCCTTTTTTAACATGATCGTTACACTGTGTTGTGAAAGTTACTTAAGCACCACAGTGAAATTGCGCTAGGGGGTCAGCAGTGAGGAGTAGTGTTTTTTTCATGCTAAGAAGATTACTTTGTTGGTTTATCCGTGTTTTAGGTTGTCAGCCTGATCAGAGAGGTGTACTTTACAATACTGCGGTTGAGTTTTTGCATAATAATGGAGCACTTTTGTCCGGTGCACAAAAAAGAGCTGTCCTATTCAGAGATTATGGTTCCCACTAGAAGAATAGCACTGGTCACTAACAAAGAACTTTTTCGTAGTGAAATCTATTTCCTCTTTTTTTGTTTTTCCCCACTCATTGTGGAAAATTGTTAAGCAATCATTTCCAGATGCCGCCCCGTCCGGTGTTCAAAACTGTTGCTTTGTTTTGATGAGAAGTGGTGAATCACAATCTTATGGTAGTAAGTATTGCAAAAGTGCCCTGTTGTAAGCAATCTCTGCCCTGAATAGAAAATCTGATTTGTATTTTTACCCTGTATTTTGGTCTCTTTTACTATGCGTGGAAACTTTATATTGCCCTGCATCATAAAAAGTGTTGATGTTCTTTATTTATTTTAGCCTTGAGGCTGGCATGTTGATTGAAGAAATATGGCGGCGGGTTGGTATTTTGGGCACATGGTGAGAGGTATTGGCAGTTGGTGTCCTGTTTTTGATTGTTTCCGAATGCATTGTTACCTTCAGGTCCTGGAATATCCATTTTTATTTTGTTGACTAAGAAACAGGGTCTGTTTCATTCTGATATCTTAATAGTAAGTAGATTCATTATCGCTCATTACCAGATGAAGGATTTCCATGTGTCCCGGTGTTCCATCACCTTAAGGCAAATCAGCATCATGCAGCTCAGTCTTGAAGCTACAGACTATTGCGCCTTTATGGCCTACAACTGTAGTTACATGACTAACACCAACAATTACCCTGTAGTCTCCTACATTAAACATCACCTGCTTCCACAGAGGCGAATGGACCCTACTTACCCTGGCTACCAGAAAAAAAGCAGAACTAATCATTTACATTAAGGCTGCCAGTCATTAGTCCGTGAGATCAAAAGTCTTGACTCTACGAACTCATTTCACTACCATCCAGCTATGCTTTCTTTATTTGGGCATAAAGCATCTTTGCCTTCAATCACAGTAACTGGCAATGGCAATTTTAAAATATAGTTCACTTCTCTTCGCTGTTAATACATATCTTCACACATACACCTCATACCCTGACCCTTACCTGACTACCTCCTTGGAAAACCAAGAACAATTCAGGCAACATGTCTACATAACCAGGAGCCTTACCCTAAAAGCAACAATTGCCATACTTTAAGTAAGCCCTACCATCCTACTTGTCCCCAGTATCACCCACCACTTCAGATAAACTAGTGTGTCCAAGACCTGACATACTGACGCCTACCCTGTAGTCACTAGGAACAGCGACCATCACCTGAATGAAAATCCGTCAGCTTTCAAAACCAACTAGCAGCACACCACCAAGGAGACAGAGCCCATCATTAAGGATCAGCAACCGGTTACCAAAAATCCTTCTGTGACTCTTGGAGGCTAGAAATGTTGACAGTGTCTTCTTCAGCTGCTCTGTATATAAGTGACCAGCAGCCCTTGCACACAATTATCCTCCACATTACTCTCCCCCACAGTCCTACCCTGGTTACAGAGTGCAGTAGACGCAAACACAAACAATCCTGGACTGATCTCATACCAACAGTCACTGCGGCCAGCCTGCTCTCTACATTTTTGATATCAGCAAATCCTTTCTGCACAAATACCAATACTACTTCATGTTTGCGAAACCACTGTGTTTTCGTCATGTAAACCGATACCCCAGCTTCCATCATTTAATTACCCATCCTATTAAAAAGCAGTGCACAAAGTGCTTACTTAGACTAAGACGTAAAGCGCCATCAGCAGGATCATTCATTGCTAATTTCTCCATAGTCTAATTTGGCATGAATAATGTTAAGCCTCTGTCGTCCTAACACAGATGCAGCCTGGGACTGGAATAATACCTCTTCTCTTGAAAATGTCTGCAAACAATCTGTGCAAAGGCACGCCTCTTTTTACAGCCCATAGAGCTACCACACGGATACCTGGCCGCTTTTCTTTTAAGAAAGCAAAACTTTCATTTTTATACCAAAGAGTAAGTTTATTTTTTATATTTTCGTCCAAATCGCTTTTGCTTTTAAGCAATCTAAAAAATGTGTTTTAGGTGGTCATGTTTTGAGTATTTCACATTCATGTGGTTTTGTGTGCAGGTGGAAGTTCACAGGTCTTGTGAATCTCTCGCATTCGTCAGATTTCCTTGCTCTTTCCAGCCTTTTAACTAGTTCAGTTTTGATTTTAAAAATATGCACCATGTAGGAGGTAATAAAAAAAAAGGCCAAGTAACTTCGAACTGCTAATCTGCTGAATTGAGTTGGTTGATATGCACTTCATTTTGCACCTCACGCTTGCTTGGGCAAAAATAAATTACTTGTTCCTTGGCTCCATTCATGCATTTATCCGCGTGCTGGGTCATTTTTATTTAAGTCTGATTAAATCCATTTAAATTATATTTCTCCCTCAGTGTTTAGAATAAATTGTGAATCTCTTTTGTGGTGCCACATCACCTATATTTGCAGACTTCCAAACCCAAGGTATGCAGATATTTTATGCTATATTAGGACTATTTTCTGTCATGAAAGAGAAATGAAGATCTGGAAGCTTAAACAGCGATGGTCTTCTCACCAAGTAAAGTATCTGGGGAAGATGATTTTATTGAGAGTTTTTGTTTGCCAACTTGAAGTCTTTTTGATTCGCCAATGTCGCTTTAATAGGGGCTTGCCACGTTTATAATGTACATCCAGAATGAACTATGACCAGTGGAGGTGTGCATTAGTTCCAGGGTTGCTCTTTGATAAAGCCAGCACTTAATCCAATGCTACCATAGACATCCTTTCAGGTATAGACTGTAAAGGACAAGTTAGAATATAGCATTTATATTAAAGTGTTAGGTTTCGTAAAACATTTGAAAATGCACTGCAGTGCAGGAACTATTCTAAATTTACGTGGAACAAAAGCTTCTAATTCTCCTCTGAACAGAAGTCCATACAGCCTCCATGAATTGCCTTGCTAAAAACTCTCCATTGAAACACAAACCCCTCATGAATTTATTGCAAGAGCGGAACTCGTGTTTTCCAGGCTTAAACCCTCCTATATTGAACATCTTTTAGGAACGTTCTGTATCAACATGATTCTCTCTTGATTTAGACCCAGCAGAAGTCTCGTCTTTTAACAGAAAGCACTCATGATTTCCCCCTGTGGCACAAAAGTACACTAGACATAATCAAAGTGAACCTTGAGGCGAGGCACATAACAGCCATTTTAGACAAAAGAAGTGGTAAATTGAAGAAAATCTGTCGATATAGCTTACCAAGTGTATTTTTTGTGAGTCGTGTTTAAGCTCAAGTCTATTTCTGTATAGTCAGAAAACAAATCACTGTGGAGCATTCAGGATCCTCAAGTCTGTTTTATTCATTTTATAAAGTGTTCTAAGGATTTAATTTGTGCAGCAACCCGTCAGTCATTTGCTGGTTTATCAGTCTAAGTGAGTTCAGTGAGGGTTCGGTTTAGATCAGCAGAACTGGGATGATAATCCTTAAAATATTATTACAGGATAAAGTTTGACCTTTCTACCCTAATATTATTTGTGAGATGGAAATACATTTTATGTTGAGAAATTTATGTCTACCGATGTAATAAAATACATGCATTATATATATGGAATGGGGGGGGGAGTTAACATCTATTGTTTATTTTGGGAGATTTCATTTAACTGTACAGACGAAAACATTCTGTATAATTTATTACACGTTTGTATACTTGCAAATTCTATCCTTTTTTGGGTATAAGATGCCTTGCCTTTTTATAAAAAGCATTTTTCTGAAAATGTGTTTTCTCGTCTCTTGGGGCAAGAGGGTGGGGAGGATAATCCGTATTAACCAGTGTGCATAATAATCCACAGCTTCCTCTTTCTGGGGTTCCTTAATCCGCTTCAGCATCTTGTATGATTCCCCAGCATTTGAGCTTTCTTACATTCCCATGCTTTGAATTTATCTGCCATCATGCTTTAAACGTTAGTACATTTTTCATAACAGTATTAATGGAAACATTTCAAAGTGTCGTTCTTTTGGACATTATAAGTCCAGACACTGAGTTAATAGGCCTTCGAGTTGCCCTCCGAGGTTTTCTTTTGCTTGGGGAAACCTGTAGCTGTTATCAAGAGTGAGAAACTATTGCAAGTTATGAGGTCTTTGAAATCATATCATCTGTGTGCGTTCTGCTGTTGGACATGAATAGAGGCGTGCACAGTTGAACTGGGGTATTTGGTGTGTCCGCATGGTTGTTGGCCTTCTGTTGGCTGATGATGGTGTGACTGCAGGAGACATCATTGTGGGTACCTGCATGAATTCTGAGTATGAGCCCAGAGGTTACCTGTTAACTCTAGAGGTGGAGAGTAGGGAAACAGGTGTATGAGAGCTTGAAGGTGTCATGCCCCCTTTCTTTGTATGTAGTACACAAGCAGTAATGTGTCCCAGAAGGTTTGTGACTGTAGTTGCCACCCTGGTGAGGGGCAATGAGTGCTTGCCCTCTTTTATGCTTTTGAAATGTGGCTGGTGTGGACATATCTCTGGCTTCTTGTCCGAGACCATGAGCCACATCTGTTCCTCTCTGTTACCAGAGCTTAGATTGAATGGTGAATGGCCTGGACGAAGCCTGAGGGATTAGTGAACTGCTAGAAGGTGAGAACATTTGGTGCTTGGAGAGTTCACAGCAGACATTTAACCACAGCATGGAAGGTCATGTATGATGAGTGTTGGAGAGGATCAGGTGTTCAGTTACACACCTGATTTTGTGTTTGGTATTTAGGTATTACGTTTGTCTGAAGAAGCGGTTGTAGCAAAGTACAAAACACACCTTTCTTTTTTGTGATCTGGAAAGCCTAATTTAAAGTGCAACTTATTGCCCAAAAATATTTTTCTCCTTATTTTTCGACTGTATGTTGGCTGAGTTACTCTAGTGAGTATTTGAATTCCTTACGCTGTGCTGGTGTGAAGGGTTGATGGCTTAATAGAGCATGCTATAGTTGTCTGAGCAGAAAGAAATTCAAGAGTTCTGACTGAAGCAGTTGGGCTAATGTTATTCACCAAAGGTAGGTGTTGGAATTTAGAGTGGTAGCACTTCCTGATTCTAGAGCAAAGGGAAGGCAAGTCACTGGAAGAATATATGACAGCTTTGCGTAGTCAAATTGAGTTTTTCGAGACCAGTACGAGTACGTTAAAAACCAGTTCTATAGAGGTGTATTAGCGTTAAGGTAAGGGAGGAGATTTAGTAAATTAGAGCAGATTATGGATAACGCAGAGGTTAAAACATAGAAATATTTGAATTCCCATGGTGGGAGGTATACAGATAATCTGTATGTTGTGAAGAAGAAAATTGTTGTTGGTAGCCTGAAGTTAGGAGTTTTTAGTATGTGGCTGTGGACACACACACTCTCCATCCATACTCCTCCCAGCTAGTGTTGGATGCAGACATTAGCAGGTGGTTTATCTTCAGAGTTTTCTTAAATCACAAGACTTGATGTGACTTCACCCTTTTTCCACAGTGCACCCCTGAGATTGTTTTCTTCTGCCACTTTGTTCAGACATTTGTCTGCCAACTCTGGGACCGATGACACTTCTTCGCTGGGAACTTGGGTACTAGTTATCACAACTTTGATCCCGGTGATAAGGAAATTATTGCAAATCTCTTCGATATGGTTATGAACACTCAGTGGGTGTCTTAACAGATTTTATTATTTATTTATTTATTTAAAGATTTGTAAAGCGCCTGGTGACCCGGAGGCATCCCCGCGCTGTGAGAGCTTGAAATTGACCAATAGAGGAGGAAAAAACTTATTTAGGGAAAAGCAGAGTTTTGAGCTGCTTGCGAAAACGCAAGTAGCAGGGTTCCAACCGCAAACTTCGGGGAAGCGAATTCCAGCGTGTGGCTGCCTTTACGGAGAAGCGACGGCCTCCAGTACGCACCCTCCTAAACTTGGGGACATTTGCCAGTCGCTCATTGTCCGAGCGCAGAGATCTCGAGGCTTTGTACGGGGTAACCATATCTCCTAGGATCGAAGGGCCTTGTCCATTGAGGAGCTTGTGAGCGATGCACATTGCCTTAAACTCGATCCTCTCTCGCACTGGCAACCAGTGGAGAGCCTTAAGCGCAGGTCTGGCAGAGGTTCTGGAAGGAAGACCCATCAGCATCCGGGCAGACACAATTTTACACACAACGCTATTAGCTCTGATAAACTCATGCCTACAAACACTCTAATGAAGGCAAAGGTACAGTGAGACGGTGGGAGCAGGTGCACACACAAGTTTATGCACGCTCAGATACAGGTTCAGAGCTACACTCTGATTGGAACACTCCAAAGGAGGCTACCGTACAGTGAGGCAGTGGGCGTTGAAGATAGGCAGTTCACCCACACTCCCACTCACTCAGCCTCACTCTCACCAGCTACCTTCAGGGAAATTAACACTTTGGTGGAGGCAAAGGTACAGTGAGGCATCGGGCATCCAACGCAGGCACTCGTCTTCGCACACTGCCAATTAGGTACTTCCTCAGCGCTACCCTCGGATATATGAACACTCAGATGAAGGCAAAGGTACAGTGAGGTAGTGGGCAGCCAATGCCAGTGCCGATTCACTCCCACTGCCACTTACTCAGATACTCCATTCAACTACAGTCAGGGAAATGAATACTCCAGTGGAGGCAAAGGTACAATGAGGAGTGGGTATCCAATGTAGGCACAGGTTTACACACACCGCCACACAGGGATATGAACGCTGCAGTAGAGGCAAAGGTACAATGAGCATCGAAAGCAGGCACAAATGTACGCGCACTGCCACTCACTCCAGTACACAATTGGGGCTACACTCCGAGATGTGAACACTGATGGAGGCTAAGGTTCAGGAAAGGAGTGAGCATGCAGCATAGGTGCATGTTAAACACACCACCATTCCCTCCAATACATCTTCGGGGCTACACTCTGGGGTATGATAGAGGCAAAGGCACAGTGAGACCGTGGTCATCCAATGCCCATTAATGTTTTGCATACTCTGCGCACTCAGAGACACACTCTGGGCTACACTTGAAAATATGAATACTTGGCAGGAAGCAAGGGTACAGTGAGGTAGCTGGCATCCTATGCAGGTATAAGTTTTTTCACATAGCCACTCAATCCGATTCACACTCAGGGCTACACTAGGAAAGAACACTGCAAGGGAGGCAAAGGTACAGTACATGTCCAACGAAGGCACAAGTTTACGCGCAATGCAACTTGCGCCGGTACACATTCTGGGCTGCTCTCAGAAATATGGGCACTTCGATAGTGGCAAAGATACTGTGAGGCACTGGGTGTTCAGTACAGACACAAGTTTTCATACACTGTTGCTCATCTACTTTATGAATGTAGTTTACCAAAAAAGGAAATATAAAGTGCTTGCTGAAGTGCTACACATTTTTCTAATAGTGACTTCTAGCCTCAGATTCCTCACCTTTTGATTATTCCCCAGGCATCAGACTGGATCTGGAATTTATTTTAGCAGTACCTGTTGCACCGGTGGGTGGTGCCTTGCAATTCGTACTGATGCTGTTGCACTCCAGAAAGGATCTGCAGGGCCTATGTAGGCACCTCTCCCTTGTGCTGATGTCTGTTTCTTTCTTTTCGCGCCTCCAGACGTGGATCTGGAGCTACATTTCATGTCTTTGAAACCCATGCTTCTTTAAAATCTTTATAATTTCAGTGTTTTAAGCCCTATAAGGAATTTTGCAAGCAAATGGCTGTGACAGATACTTAGCAGATTTGCCTGTAGTGCCTGGGGTCGAGTCATGACTCTCTAGGGCCTGCAGTGATCGCGCATCAATGAACCTGAAGGCCATTCAAGACTGTGAGCAAAACCTTATGTAGCCATGCACTTAGTCTTCTCAACAAGTTTCGTCCAGATCCAGAAGTCGTAGGAGTCTTTCCTGAGGTCGATCTTTGTCTTGATAAAAGTTGTCAGGTAAGTCGAAGACAAAGCACATTAAGTCCAAGGACTCAACCTCTTCCTGCCTCTCACACTCTCTTGAGAAGGCTCCCAAAGTTGATTGACCTCAAAGCCTATCCCACAACTTGTTGCAGCAGAACACACATTTCTGGGGCTGTCTGCCACTCCAAAACAGATCAAAGAATTTCACAAGACCTCGCTGGATCCCTATATTTCTCCTGCAGGCCCCATGGAGCTGGGAGAATCTTCATTTGGAATACTGCTGGCGATTTCGCCCACAGTGCCAGTTGGACCTTCTGAGACCCTCCTTTGGCTGCATCTGGCACCGCGATCCATGACTGTTCCAGGCACTTCAATGCCGATGTCTACTCCAGCGTCAGAATACGAGGTACCTATTGCGTACTCAGACCCCAAGTCGGTGTTGGTTCGACCTCGGTAGAGTCTGCTCTTGGCCACTGTAGAGGCACCACTTCCTCCACTAAATCTGCTGCCTCCACAGGGGAGAACAGGTACCCTACATTCACTGTTCGACACAGATTTGGCCAATGACTATGATGTGGCTGATTACATGGCTTGCCATTCCACTAAAAGATTTGGCATGATGTCCTACATAGGTTAGTAGTCTTGGTACTCCACATGAGTCGGGGTTCCTCTCACCCCCTGGTCCGGACAATTAGGAGGGCACTTCTTACACCTTGGTGATGCGTAGGGTGGCCGAAGTCCTTTACCTCCAGCTCCACACCTTGGAGTTCAAGACCAATCAATGCCCTGACTTCTGGCAGTGGATTCCAGCTGAGGCAGGCATCCAATGATCCCCTCTTGCCTTTTAACACGGTACTTAAGTTATGTTAGTATTTTAAAAAGCACCTGGTTACTCCCAACGGAGTGTCCCCGTGCTAGGGAAATTCCTTGCCTTCTGCTTACACATGAACACCGTTAGACCATTAAAGTACTCTGAAAGTAGATTGTAGATCGTCTGAAAAAACATGTCTTCAGATCTCTCCGAAACTGACTCTCAGAAGGCTGCATCCTTAAGTCTAAAGGAAGAAGATTCCACTTTTTCGCTGCCAAAAGACAGAAGGATTTGCCTCCTAAGCGAGTTCTAAAGACTTTAGGGATCCTCACCATAGCGGTACCTAATGATCAAGATTCCTTATTGGCTGATAGAGTTTAACCAGAGGGAATAGAAAACGCAGACCTCTGCCATTTAAAATTTTATGGCAAAAGCAAAGTGCTTTAAAAGCCACTCTGTCTTGAACTAGAAGCCAGTGTAACTTCGCCAGGGCATTGCCCACTGACGCCCGCCCTGGAATTTATAGCAACATTCGGGCAGCAGAATTCTGTACCCTCTGCAGCATTTTTTGTTTGCCTTGGGAGGGTCCAAGATACAGCACATAACAGTAATCCATGTGTGATTCTACCAGCGCCTGGATAACTCTTTTCTTAGCTGCTACTGGTAGTAAGTCTAAGATTTTCCCAACAACCTTAGGATACCAAAACAGGTACCCGCCAGTGTGGTGATTCGGTGATCCAAGCTCAGGGCCATATCGAACCAGAATCCTAAATTCTTCACTTCAGGTTTGAGAGTAGGGGGCTAGCCCAGTTCTGGGAGCTACAAAGACGGTTGTTTCCCTACCACTAGGATGTCTGTTTTCGCAGTGCACAGTTGCAGACAGCTCAACGTCATCCAATTAGCAAGGCCCGCCAAACATTTCCTAAATTTGGGAGCCAATTCTGCTACATCCTGTCAGCGTGACAATAAGCTGCGTATCGTCCGTATACTAAGTCATCTGTACCTCATGGCTCGCCACAACCCCTGCCAATGGAGGCATGTACACATTGAACTGAGTCGGACTCAAAGCAGACCCTCGGTAGACACTCTGTCGCAAGAGGCATACCTAATATTTCTGGCACTTCTGGATGACCTGAAGCAATCTATCCACTAGGAAAATGGTCTACCAGTCAAGCGTCATTCCCCTCACTTCAAGTTCCCATAGTCATTTCAAGAGGAGGCCATGTAATACCGTGTTGAATGCAGTGCTTAAATCCAACAAGATCAAGGCTGCTGTCTTGCCCTCATCTGCAGCCATTCTCTGTGATTCCGAAGCTAACAGCAACGCCGATTCAGTACTATACAGAGATCTGAAACCTGACTGTCTATCATGTAACAGATTGTTCCCTTCCAGGTATTTAGTCAGTTGGATATTAAAAAACCTCTTCACCATTATTGCAAATAGCAGGAGTAAGGAGACCGGTCTCCGGTTTACTGGGAAGGTGGGGTCCAAAGAGGGGTTTTTAGGTAGCACGACTACACATGCACGTTTTTACTCTCTGGTTATTCCGTCAATAATTGGTCCTTCCTTTGCAGTTTTTTTTTACAGCAGTAGCGATAAGGTGTTTGTTAGGTGTCAGGAAGGTTGGTCTGAGCGCAGGGTCACTCTAGTTGAGTAGCTGTGCGCTATACAAGTGTCTTCATTCATTAATTCATACCCGTATGTTAGAAGGTGGTTCTGACACTATGGGCTGCCCGAATGTTTTGCTTTTTGAGCTCCTGATTGTTGAGATTTTACTGTGGGGTAGTGTGAGAAAGTGCCACCTTTCTTGCATGGTATGCCCCCACTTTTTGCTGAATGTACTTTGACTGAGTGTGCCCTGGACTCCTGCCAATCAGGTGCCCAGGGCCTATGTTCCTTCCCTAAAAACCTCAAACCCAAATTGGCAAACCCTGGCCACATGTCAGCCCCTGGTAAATGGTATCCTAGGTACCCAGGGCCTTGTGACCAGGGAAGGCCTCTAAGGGCTGCAGCACTCATTGCGCCACCCTTCGAGGCCCTGTACTCTAATACACACACACTGCCCTCGCAGGCTGAGTGTATGGGTACAAGACAAAACAAAGAGTCGACATGGCACACATCCCTGTGTGCCATGCCCACCACCTACACTGCCCTGGCATATATCAGCCACCCCTCTAGCTGGGTGCCCTATGCCAGTGGTGTGGGCACAGGAGCATGAGCCCTGTGCCCCTACAGTACCCAGGTCCATTCCTGGGCACTGTAAGTGCAGTGCTGCCATTTAAGAGTACATGGTGCTGAGAGCTCGTCAAACACAAACTCCACAGCACCATAATGGCAACACTGAAGACTGAGAAGTTTGGTATCAAACTTCTCAGCACATTAAACCCGCACTGATGCCAGTGTGGGATTTAATATACCAAGCACCCCAGAGGGCATCTTAGAGATGCCCCCTGAAACCTAACCTACAATCCACGTCTGGTCTGTGAGGCTGTCTAGGCTGCCACACAGCAGACATGTTGCTGGACCCCTGGGTAGGAGAGCCCCTGCTCTCCTGGGCCTGCAACAATGCACACCCTGGGCGAGGTGCTAGGTCTCCTCCCCCAGGATGGACAGGGGGAAGCTTCAAAGGCATGCCGCCTCTGTGAGTTTCCCCAGGCCACTTGCAGGCCCCACTCTGGCGGGAAGCCTGGTCAGAAACCCCAAATAAGGACAGGGGATGTGCCAGCCTGCCAACCCCACCCCTCAGGTGGGCGAGGCGAGGTGAAGCACATCTCCAGGCACTCGCCATCTTGAAGATGGGAGGCCCTACCCAATCAGGACGAGGCTACTGCCCCCCTCCCACAGGCGAGTGGCAGAATAGGGGGTGTACCCACCCCAGGACAGGGACCCATTGGTCCCTGCCCTTTACCTAACTGTAACGCCCCTAAATCTAGTAATCTGAAAGAAACACGTTAGGTGGATTCCTCACCTTAGAATATCCCCAGATGTCAGGCTGGATCCGGAAAGATTTTTCGTCAGCAATACCCCTTGCGCGTCGCTAGGCGTCGTCTGCGGCTCCGCGTCCATCGTCTGCGTCGTGCGCCGGAATGACGTCGTCGGAGTACTTAGACGCCGCCCCCGCGCGCTGACGTCAGTTTTTCTTTTTTCCGCGCCAGACAGCGCCGATCCGGGAAGAGCTTAACCCTTAGTCACTTTTTGACTAAACTTTTTTGACTCTTTTTGGTCTTCTGTCGTCTCGACTCTGGTGGCGGTAGGATGCCTGGTTTTAAGGCCTGTGACTCCTGCCATCGACTGATGTCGGTGACGGACCACCATCGCCGGTGCCTTTACTGCCTGGGGCCCGACCACGATGCGGAGTCGTGCCTCGACTGTCAGGCCTTGACCTCGAATGCTAGGCGGTAGCGGTCCCATAAGCTTCTCAAGCTTCGGCAGTCGGCTCCACGCTGTTCACGGTCCCGGTCCAGGAGGAGTTCCAAGGACCGGTCGCGGAGCCGCAGTCACCATCATCGCTCGTCGGGCTCGAAGTCTTCGGGTAAGTCGAAGCACTCGAAGTCCAAGAGGCGACACCGCTCTTCGGACTCCCCTCGCCGGTCGGACTCCCCTCGCCGGTCGCGCGACTCGGTCGAGGGTCAGGGTGGTCCCACCCCCACGGCTCCGTTGGAGCTGCAGGAGCCGCGTCCGTCTCCGTACCTGCTGGTCCCTTGGACTGACGCAACTCCGGCGGAGATCAGCGCCTTCCTCTCGGCCATGAGGGGCCTGGCTCCGCCGTCGACGCCTGCGAGCCCCGCGGGCTCGACTGGGCGACCTTGCGAGCCGGCGGCTCCGGCGCCGTCGACTACTTCGTTCCCGACGCCGCAGGTCTCCGAGGGATCCAGGCCTGGATCTCTGCCGGCGCCGGTCGACCTCACGACGCCTCCTCCGCCGGCGCCTACACCGGTTCCACCGCCGGCGCCGTCACCGGACGACGCCGTTACCTGGTTTAGTCCGGGGCCGGTGCAGCGCCGCTCGATGCCGCATCCGATGCATGAGCATTTCATCTACCGGTCGGCTCCGGTTATTCCTCCTGTTTATCTGGGATCGAATGACGGGGGCGACTGGGAGGGGTCTGAGGACCCTATGGCCAGACAGGCCGAACTTTCACAGGACTGGGCAGACTAACTTGGGGATGCCAGTGGTCTGGACACCTCCCCGGATGCTGGTTTCATCTCTCCTCTGACAGTGGCCTCGGAGGAAGGTGCAGCTTTTTCAGTGGTGCTGCGCAAGGCGGCCGATGCCCTTGGGCTGGAGTTGCCTGCTGTGGCCGTGAGGACTAACGTCCTCACAGAAGTGCTTCAAACGTCAGCAAGCTCCACAGAGCCTCTGCTGCAGTTCAATGAGGCACTCATAGACGTTCTGCAGGGCACCTGGTCCAAGCCCTCCACAGTATCTCCTGTGGATCGGAACGTGGCCCGGTGCCACCGCCCTGCTCCGGGCGACCCCAGTTTTCTGTCCCAACACCCCACTCCCGAGAGTCTGGTTATCCAGGCCTCGACTTCCCAATCCTCCTTCCCGTCCGCTCCTCCGGATCGGGAATCCAAGAGGCTGGAACAGTTCGGAAAGAAGCTGTTCTCTTCCCTGAGTTTGGGTCTGCCGTCCTTGAATACCGCTTGCCTCTTGGACCGTTATTCCCACTCTCTGTGGGATACGGTGGAGGACGTGCTGCCCCTGTGTTCGGAGGAGGCCCGGTCACGGCTCACCCAGGCGCTTGCTGATGGGCGAGATGCAGCACGGCATGCCATACGGTGTGAACTAGACACCACGGACTCGCTGGGGTGGGCAATTTCGACAACAGTGGCGCTTCGTCGCCACGCCTGGCTACGGTCCACGTCTTTCTCGGGGGATGTCCAGAGTACCCTCATGGATATGCCCTTTGATGGCACTCGCCTTTTTGGCGAGAAGGCGGATAGTGCGCTGGCTCGTTTCAAGGACTCCTGGGCTACGGCCAAGTCCTTGGGTCTCTCGGCCCCGCGGCCGCAAACTTCCGCCTTTCGTGGCCAAGGAAGGGGTGCCTCCTCACGACCGCCTAGCCACCGGCCGCAGAACCAACCTGCACGCGGTCGCGGACGTGGATTCTGCCGAGGCGGTACTGGAGGACAACGTGCCGGTCAGTCCACATTCACCCCGGCAGCACCCGCCTCAAAGCCCTCCTAGTCCGAGCTTTCAGGCCCATTCCACGCCAGTGGGCGGCAGAGTTCACCATCACCTGCTCCACTGGCGTTCCATCACGTCGGATAGGTGGGTGCTTCAAATCGTCCGAAGGGGCTACTCCCTCCCCTTCGAGACGACCCCTCCAGCCATGCCACCACAGTACCACTGCATGTCGGGGGATCACTTGAATCTTCTCTGGGAGGAAGTTACGGCCCTCTAGGCCAAAGAGGCCGTCGAGCGCGTTCCTGTTCCAGAAGTAGGTCGTGGTTGCTATTCCCACTACTTTCTGGTTCCCAAGAAGGGCAAAGGGGGCCTACGCCCTATCTTGGACCTCAGGAGCGTTAACGCCTTCCTCTGGAAGGAGCGGTTCAAGATGCTCACCTTAGCTCAGGTTCTGGCTGCCCTAGACCCTGGAGACTGGATGGTAGCGTTGGACTTGCAGGACGCTTATTTTCACATCTCCGTCCTGCCGGCCCACCGGCGTTACCTGCGGTTCACGGTGGGTCAGGAGCATTTTCAGTTCACCGTGCTCCCCTTCGGCCTCACCAGTGCCCCTCGGGTGTTCACGAAAGTTATGGCGGTGGTCGCAGCTCATCTGCGCTGATCGGGGGTTCCAGTCTTCCCCTTTCTCTTTTTTTTTTTTTTTTTTTTTTTTAATCCTCTTTATTATTTTACCATTTAGCACATATAATAAATCTTATCATCTTACATTTCATCAAATTTATTAAGTTCTTAAGCAACAGCTATACAATACATAATCCTTACAGTTATAACACTAAGAATTGGATTAATGCATCCAGATTGTCAATAGAACAAATACCCACAATTATATTTTGAGCATATAATGTGATCGATTTTTTCCTCCCCCTACTACTTAGCGTTGAGTATAACCTGCCTTCCACCTGGTTACAGGTTCCCATATTTTTAGCCCAAGCTGTCTTTTCCTCTTTCCCTTCCTTTCATATATAGGCTTTTCTAGATTATACGCTGCCAAAAGGTTAGCCAACCATGTTTGCTAGCCTGGGGGATTCTTATCCAGCCAAGCCCTAGCTATCATAAGTCTATAGACTGCCATGGTAATAAACATAAATTCCTTCTGCGATGTGTCGGAATCCGGGCTGATCCCCAGTAGAATCCACAATGGCGTAAGTGTAATTTGTATGCCTAGAGATCTAGTTATGAATGTCTCAATGTCTCTTATTAAGGTATACAGTTGGGGAGAGGACGCAAAAATATGTACAATATCTGCTCCTTCCAGGTTACAACGAGGGCACAGAGTCCCTGAAATTCCCCCCCATTTGAGGATTCTGGCAGGAGTAAAGTATAAAGAATATAGAGTCTTATAGTGTTGTGATTGCAAAGGGGCCGAACGGAGAATTTTGTGGCCCAAATCCAATGAATCCTGAAACCAGTGCTCTTTTCCACTGAGGGTCACAGCCCATTTCTTACTAAATTTCTCAATGTCGTCTGGTTTCCTCTTGATGAGACTTGCATAGATACTGCTAATTGTGCAGTCCCCCAGCATCTTAATTTTCTCTAAGATTTCATTCGCTGCAAACACTGCTGGTCCCCCCTTTTTATTATTTAAAAAGCTTCTTACTTGAAGATATTTAAAAAAGCCTTGTCTATCAATACCAAATTTGTTTGATAGATCAGTGAACTGCAGCACTCCATCAGAGTCCAGTATATCCCCAATCTGAGTTATTCCCTTGTCTGCCCAGCCCTGCCATTGTCCTGTCAGCGAATACTGCAGCAGGGAAAGACCTGTTCCTATATAACTTAGTATATCTGTTGAATCTTCCCAGTCCAGCATTCTTAAGGAAGGCTTTCCATACTTTAATGGCCGCGCTGACAGTCTTAAACCTCGTTCTTTTATAATACCCATAGTCAATACAATTCAAAAAACAATTTTCCGACTCATCCCCTAGTACAGTGGCATAAATTTTAGTGGAGTTTGAAATAGTTCTTACAACAGTTCCACCCCCTCCTATCAACCCCTGGATGTATTGTAGTGTTGCGGCCCAATAATATAATCTGAAATCCGGTGCACCCCACCCGCCCCTTTCTCTAGGAAGAGAAATAAACCTATAAGCCCTCCGTGTCTTCCCTTGGGCCCAGATTAATCGGTTTAATATTGCCTCCAACGCGTTAAACCACATAATTTCAAAAGACAAGGGGATAGTCCTGAAAAAACACAAGAATCTAGGTAAGATTAACATTTTAATGACGTTGGTGCAGCCGACCAGGGATAGATGTAGGTTGTTCAACCTCTCCAGGTCTAATTTTACCTTACTTAGAATTGGGGTCATGTTTCCCTCTACCAGCTTCTCTAGGTCAGCTGTGATTGTTACCCCAAGATATACTGCTGAGCTAACCACCCTGGGGTCATGACAATTAGAGTACCTATTCTCCACTATTTGAGTCTTCGGTCTATTCAGTCTGATAGTTGACCAAACGTTTGTGCCACTGCTTCCACCTCCATTATAGCCAGCGCGGGATTAGATGTCAGAATGGCCACGTCATCAGCGTACGCCAGAGTTTTAACCTTGACAGTATTACACCTCATGGGAGGGATGTTGTGATTAGCTTCTAACCTTCTTAATAGAGGATCTATATATAGAGCAAAAAGAAGGGGGGACAAAGGACACCCCTGCCTAGTCCTCCTAGTGATCTTAACTGGGTGCGAGCATCCCCTATTAACTCTTACTTTAGCTATCGGATATTTGTATAGTGTTTGAATCGCTACCATATATCCCGCTCCTATACCGCACCACTTCAGAACCAGCCACAGGTAGCCCCAGGAGACCTGATCAAACGCCTTCTCTGCATCTAAAAAAAGGGCTGCCATTGGGTCTGCTAGGGTGCCTGCTGCGTCAAACGCTGTAATAACCTGTCTGACATGTAACGTGGTTCCCTTCCCTGGGATAAAACCATGCTGTGCGGGGCTTACCAGGGTTTCAATGATGCCGGCCAGTCTAGTTTCCAACATTTTTGAGTACACTTTGGCATCTGAGTTCATTAACGTGATTGGCCTATATGAGCCTGGTACTGACGAGAGCTTCCCTTTTTTTAAGATCACTATAATATCTGCCCCTCCCCATGACTCGGGGATGGCTTCTCCTTTCTGGGCTTGCACCATAGTATCAAACATGTCCCTTTCGAGTACCCTTTGAAAGGTTTTGTAAAATTCCACCGGGATCTGGTCCGGTCCGGCTGCCTTTCCCGAGGGTAACATAGAGAGGGCTGCCGTAATTTCTTCCCCTTGAAATGGGGCATCTAACATCTCTTTGGCTTCCTCTGATAATGAAGGGGAAGGAATGCCTTCCAGGTAACTCTCTATCTCTTTTGTCCAGTCTCCAGAATCAGAAGTATAAAGATCTGCATAGAATTGCCTGAAAACATCCCTCACTTCCTCAGGTTCCGTGACAGTAATACCTTGACTATTAGTAATCTCCTTTACGTCTGCAAATGCTAACCTCTGCCTAGTTCGGACAGCTAAAATATGACCAACCCTCTCACTCAATTCATATGCATTTTCTTTTCTAGTGAGAAAGTTTTCAGCAGCCTTCCTGGAGATGGATTCTGAGATTTCAGCTCTAAGTACAGCAATTTTAAGCAGGTGCTGCTCTAATGGGTGGTAGTGCTGTATAGCAAGGGCCAGCATTTCTTCCTCCTTCAGTAAGCTGTTTAGAGCTTCTTCAGCCATAGATCTCTCCTTTTTATTCCTTGCTAAGACGAAACTCAAAGTCTTGCCCCTCGCCCCAGCCTTAAAAGAATCCCAAACCACCCCTGGAGGTGCTGTCCCCCTGTTGATATCCCAGTAATTTCTAATCCAAACTTCCATAGACCCCCGGTAAACTTAATCTTTTAGTAATCTTCTTTCAAAAGTCCAGTGGGAGACCCTGTTTTGCTGCTTCCCTATTGTGAGTGTTAGGACCAGTGGGTTATGATCGGAAACAGCGCGTGGATATCTATCAATCTGTGAACCCTGCATCAAAGACCTAGAAATTAAAAAATAATCCAAACTAACCAAGACCTTGTGAGGGGCAGAGTAAAATGTACTACCATCTATATATGGGTGTGATGTAATCCACGGGTCATCCAGGGAGTTGTGTTGAACCATATCTGAGAGAGCCCTATATGTCTTCTTCTTCCTCCCATTGTATTGTCCACCTCGCTTCAAAAATGAGCTGTTATAATCATGAATATTAAAGTCGCCACAGCAAACAATTGGCTCCGGCCACTGTGCCAGCTCTATATCTAGATATTGGAAAACATCAGGGTCATCCTCTGTTGAGCCGTAGATACTAACTACCGTAAACTGTACTCCCTTGACAGTTCTCTCCATTATGACCCAGCGCCCCCGCTGGTCTTCCTGTTTCCTTCCCACAGTCCCTACTCCAGTTCTCCCTAGTATTGCCACCCCTCTCGTTCTTGTCCCTTGTTTGGATTGAGCCAGAAGTGAAAAACCGAGCTGCTCGATTGTATATACCCTCTTGAACCTTCTATGTGTGTCTCCTGGAGGCACACCAGATCTAATCGAAGTGTCTTTAATAGAGCAGCAACCCTAACTCTCTTATTAGAGTCGTTAAGTCCACAAACATTCATTGTAGCAATTCTACAAGCCATTTTTATAAACAAGTGGCCTAGCTATAAGTACTTCCAGTGATTGTAATTCAAGGGTGATGACCATACGGTCATAAACATGCTGCCAATCGAACAATGAATTTGTTTTGCTATAAACTATGCTGTGCTGGACTAAATTAAGTATACCTAATGCTTGACCGTTACCACCCCTCCCCACACCCCCCCTAACCCACCTCCCGCTTCCCAAGCCACCCGTGCCACCCATCCTCCCCACCCTACCCTACCCTCCCCCCCCCCCCTTGTACAGGCAAATAGGTCAACAATGACCTATGTGTGACTGCATATGAGCTGTAGTTATCGCCTCCCTCTCCACTAAGAACCCGATTAGCTGCCTATACTCATGCTCCTCATTAGGCCCCCCTTTCCTCCCAAAGCTACCTTACGGGTTTTTTACCTTTTACTCAACTAACCCCCTTTTTGGCCCAGTCTTCCCCTTTCTCGACGACTGGCTGTTGAAGGCGGGCTCGCCCCAGGCAGTCGTCTCCCACCTCCAGACTACGGCCGAACTCCTGCATTTGCTGGGGTTCTCCATCAATGTGCCGAAGTCACACCTGAGACCCTCCCAGAAGCTCCTCTTCATCGGAACGGTTCTAGATTCTGCGCAGTTCCGGGCCTATCCTCCGGAGCAGCGAGTCCGGGATATTCAGGCTCTGATTCCCATCATTCGGCCTCTATCCTGGGTTTCTGTCAGATTGGTGCTGCGGCTTCTGGGGCTGATGGCCTCCTGCATCCTGTTGGTGCATTACGCCAGGTGGCGAATGCGGGCTCTGCAGTGGGACCTGAAGTTTCAGTGGGCCCAGCATCGTGGCAACCTGTCCGACCATGTCTTGATCTCGGAGGGCACTGCGAAGCAGTTGCAGTGGTGGCTCACGAACCACGATTGGGTCAGCGGCAGATCCCTCTCCCTACCCCAACCGGAGCACGTAGTAGAGACGGATGCGTCCCTCCTGGGATGGGGGGGCCACATGGGGGAGGCGGAGATCAGAGGACTCTAGTCTCCGGCAGAGACTCTGCTCCATATCAACCTTTTGGAGCTGAGAGCGATCCGACTTGCACTGAAGGCATTCCTTCCCGTTGTCTGGGGAAGTGTGGTGCAGGTGTTCACGGACAACACCACCGCCATGTGGTATTGCAACAAACAGGGCGGGGTGGGGTCGTGGACCCTTTGTCAGGAGGCTCTGCGCCTCTGGACATGGCTGGAACACTAGGGCATCACCCTGGTGGTTCAACATCTGGCGGGCTCTCTGAACGCCAGAGCAGACGAACTCAGCCGCCGGTGCATGATGGATCACGAATGGAGTCTAAACTCTGACGTGGCGCAAGGCCTCTTTCGGCATTGGCTAGGCCTTGGTTGGATCTATTCGCCACCGAAGAGAACGCAAAGTGTCCGCAGTTCTGCGCGTTGGAGTTTCCAAGGCGGCACTCGCTCGGGGACGCCTTTCGTCACGAGTGGATTTGCGGTCTGTTGTACGCCTTTCCGCCTATACCACTTCTGCCCAGAGTGCTGAAGAAGATCAGGCACGACCGGGCCCAAGTCATCTTAGTGGCTCCGGATTGGGCACGAAGGTACTGGTATCCCGTGCTACTCAGTATGTCAGTTGATCCTCCGACACGACTGCCTCTTCGGGAGGACCTTCTGTCGCAGCAGCAGGGGACGGTTCTCCACCCGAACCTGTCCAGTCTCCACCTCCATGCGTGGAGATTGAGCAGCGACAGTTGATGCCATTTGACGTGCCTCTTGAAGTCTGTGACGTTATTCTGGCAGCCAGGCGTCCCTCCACTAAAACGGTATATGCCTGCAGGTGGAACAAATTTGTGGCATGGTGCACAGTAAAGGCTGTGGATCCCCTTTCTGCCCCTCTTTCTGAGGTTCTCCTCTTTCTTCTCTCTCTAGCCCAGCAGGGCTCTGCTCTGGGCACCTTGAAAGGTTATCTATCAGCTATCTCTGCTTTCTTACGACTTCCTGATCAGCCTTCTCTTTTCAAATCCCCTGTTGTTTCTCATTTCCTTAAGGGCATTACTCACATGTTTCCTCCTGTCCCCTTCGTAATGCCTCAGTGGGATTTGAATCTAGTCTTGACCTTTCTGATGTACGCTCCCTTTGAGCCTATTCACAATTGTCCCATTCGTCTTCTGACTCTTAAGACTGCTTTCCTGGTAGCTATCACCTCGGCTAGACGGTGAGTGCGCTCCAGGCGTTATCGTCTAAGCCTCCTTTTCTTTCTGTTCATCCGGATAAGGTTGTCCTCCGGACTCGTCCTTCCTTTCTTTCTTCCAAAAGTGGTAACTCCCTTTCACATCGGGCAGTCTGTCACCTTGTTCACCTTCTTTCCGCCTCCGCATCCTTCGAAAGAGGAAGAGAAGCTCTACCGTCTGGACCCAAAACGGGCGCTGTCCTTTTATTTGGACCGCACCAAACAGTTCCGGGTGGACGACCAGCTTTTTGTTGGGTACGTGGGTGCTAAGAAGGGAAGGGCAGTACACAAGCGGACCATCTCACGGTGCGTCGTATTGTGTATAAAGGCTTGTTACTCCTTAGCTAAAAAGGACGCTCCTGTAGGGCTGAGAGCCCATTCCACCCAGGCCACAGAGGCTACTACTGCCCTGGGACGGGGAGTCCATTTGCCAGACATCTGTCAGGCAGCAACGTGGGCCACGCTGCACATGTTTGCCAAGCATTATTGCCTGGACAGCCAAGTCCGGAGAGATGGCTTCTTTGGCCGTTCTGTTCTCTAGGACTTTCTGGTGTGATCTTGGTTCGCAGACCCACCACCGGGATTGGTATTGCTGGGGTATCCATTCTAAAGTGAGGAATCTAACTAACGTGTTTCTTTCAGATGAACAAGTTACTTACCTTCGGTAATGATGTATCTGTAAGAAACATTAGTTAGATTCCTCACCGACTCGCACATCCTCCCCGTTCTGAGAACTGACATCTAGGGTTAAGGCTATCCTTTCTAGTGCCCTAGATTTTTTGGCACCAGTGTCGGTCTCTTGCATGGCTCTGCGTTCCTGGCGCGGAAAGCTATGTACAAGAACTGACGTCAGCGCGCGGGGACGGCGTCTAAGTACTCCAACGTCATTCCGGCGCACGACGATGGATGCGGAGCCGCAGACGACGCCTAGCGACGTGCAAGGGGTATTGCTAACGAAAAATCTTTCCAGATCCAGCCTGACGCCTGGGGATATTCTAAGGTGAGGAATCTAACTAACTAATGTTTCTTACAGATACATCATTACCGAAGGTAAGTAACTTGTTCTTTAGGGGCACCCTGAACCTTCCTTCCCCTGATTCCAGATTCCAAAATATAAAGAAGAACAAGAACAACGATGACCTGCCGTGCAGCTGCTAAGAAGAGGAAGACACCAACTGCTTTGGCCCCAGCCCTACCGGCCTGTCGACCCCCGAACCTGCTCCTGCTACTTCCCGGCACCATTTGTGGCCAGCAACCTCACAAACCCCGGAGGACCTGGCTACCCTTTAGCTTTAAGCACCTGGGACTCCCATGAGCAGAGGCTCTGCTCAAAATCAGCTTCTAATCCCTGGCATCAGCCCGGAACCGCGAACCCTGCACACTCTGCACCCGCCAAGCCTGGCCTGTGCCGAAGTGAACAAAGACCACGAGGACGACCCCCCGGCGACTGTGATCCCGAGTCCGGCACCCAAGGACTTTCCTCGACGCTCCTGACGACGCCTGCAGCCTCAGAACCAGGTACCCCCCCAACCATGGTCAACAGAGGGTAAGATTTCCTGACACCAAAAGGCACCCCTGCACCCGGCGTCCTGCGGCCCCCTGTGCCCAACTCCTGGGTACCTACCTATCCTCCAACTATCCAACTTACCTCTCGAAGTGGTGGTGGCACCTGAAAAATCTTCGTCCCCGAGCTTGCAGCCTTTTTCCAACCAGGAGCTTTCCCATTGAAACCAATTGAGCGCCCGAAGGCTCAAAAGCACCCTCCACCCAGCCGCCAGAGTGGCCCTGGCAGTGTAACCCCTGCACCTATCTACTTCCCCATTTGCCCTGAGCAAGTGACCAGGAGCCCAGCTCCCACAGCCGCCAACCAAGGCCCCTCTGCCTCCCATAGGATAACATTGGGCCTAACTCACTCTGCACCCGGCTGCCCCTGCGCCGCTAAGGGTGTAACAACTGTACCTACCTGACCCTGGGAGACCCCCGAGTCTGTGCCCAGAACCTTAACTCTGCCAGTCGAGTACTTACCCAAAAGCCTTGCCCAAAAGCCGATAACTCAATTTTCTCCATAGGGTAACATTGACTGGTTTCTTCTGAAATTTCTTCTAAGTGTGGAGTTTCTAAAACTTAAAATATTCACCAAAAATCAGCCGAAAATGAAAAATACTCACCTGCTTTTAGGAGAGATCCCAGTGTTGTATCTTGGTGCCCAGCACTGACCCTGAATTTTCTTCCATAGGAAACCATTGACTGTTTTTCTGTGAAATTTCTTCCAAGTGTCGATTTTTGCAAACTTTAAATATTCTTTAAAAGTCGTGCTAACTCTGAAAACGTAATTACTTACCTGTTTTAGATAGAGATCCCAGTACTGAGTCTAGGAGCCCAGTACTGGATTACAAAAGTAACGAGAACCTACTTTACCTGCAACTTGAATTTTCTCCCACAGGGAATCATTGACTGTTTTTCTATGAAATTTCTTCTGTCAACTTTTAAAATAGCTAAATATTGCCTAGAAATCACAACAGTAACTAAGTCGACTTTTATCACTTGTTTCTAAGAACTGTCCCAGGACTGAATCTAGGATCCAGTCCTGGAGTTACAAAAGTAATCCTGAAAGTAATCTATTGCAAATAACTTAAAACTTCCATTGAGCTCAATGCGTTATTGTGTTTGAAATTGTGTTGCCTATTGCAACAACCTGTAACCAGTATTCACAAAAGTCAATTGCATATTGCAAAAGTATTTACTTAAAGCATCTCATTCTGAAAAAGTATATTTTAATACCTATTGTTGGTTCTAAAATAAAACGGACATATATTTTTTATATAAACCATTGGCCTAGAGTTCAGTTATTGAGTGTGTGAGACCATTTGCTTACTGAGTGTGTACAACAAATGCTTTACACTGTCCTCTGATACTGCCTTACTGCTCGGCCAAGCTACCACTTTAGAGAGTAAGGTTATATCTAACTTTAGCCTCTGCCAAACCTCTGGGGACTGTGGACTCTGCACACACTGTACCTATTTGGCAACAGTATATACAGAGCCACTTTCTCACAGGGAGCCTCATAAGGTGGGACTCACCCATAGTGAACTCAGGATGTAAGAGACTGCATGGGGATTTTACTGGTGTTCCCCCTGGCTTGACCAGGCCGCTGCGCAGCCGCTGGAGTATGGGGCACCGGGCTGGTTACATGCAGACACGTGTACATGCGTGTGCACACGTGTACGGACTGTGCAGGGGAGATTCCTAGCATGCGCAGTCCAGGAGCAGCTACAAAGTGAATGGTGTGGCAGGACTTATGCAGTATTGGGTGGTGACATGGAATAGGCTTTATACACTGGAAAGAAACATGCCAGGGAAAGTCAGTGCGTCTTACTGTTTTTTTTACTTCATTATTCCCCTATGGGAATGTGGAGCCTATGGGCTAGACTAACTTCCATTAGGCCTACAGATTCCAGACACGCGCTTAAGTCCACTGTAGCGTATGTGAAAATAAGTATTCTGCAGAGTCCAAAGTCATATTTGTACTGCTTTTGGGTCATCCAGAACTGTCATATTTCTCTGAGCCAGCCATGACCAGACCCAGGCTGAGGGCTGACCTCAGCTGGATGGATTGATGACCTTTCTTCCACAAGCGAGGGCCTCCTCTCCATGAAGAGATGCTGAGTGGGGCTACAGGCTCATCCATCACTAGGTGCCAGGCACCAGGCTGCACCAAGGAGGGAAGGAGTTGGGTTTCAGAGGCCATGTGGCCAGAGACACTGGACGACGCCATTTTGAACAAACCCAGAGGCTGGACAAGGAGGGAGCAGGGACAGGGAAGTGATGTCGCTGTTTGATAGGACCAACAGAGACTTCCTGCCAGCCCCCTACTCAACTTTTAAAAAGTGCTTGCACAGGAAGACAACCTCTCTCTGGGGTGTGGCTGCTGAGGCTGAAGGTGCTGGAGCCTGGTGCAATGGGCAGTTGGAAGGAGAGACCCCCCTGACTGCCCCAAGGACCCTATCAGCACCAGAAGAAGAGCCCAGGACCGGTGTGCAGAAGCAGTGGCCTCTGCGCAGGGAGAAGAGAGGCCAAGGAGGAGAGCCAGGCGAAAGTCTGGCGCAGAGAGCCAGTGAAGACAGCTCCCTGCTGAATCCACCCTCTTGGAGACCCAGAGGGCGAAGGAGAGTGCTCCCAGTGGCTGGGGGACGCCACCAGAAGCAAGAAGACGCGAAAATGGGGCAGATCGGACCCCCAGGGGCTGAGATATGGCCCCCGGAATGTAGGCGACCTTTGACCCCTAAGAAAACAGACAAAGCGCGTGGGGCTCCGCTGCTGGTCTCAGAAATGCCCCCGAGGTGGGTCAGGTCCCGGGGGCTGCCCCCCAAAGAAGTGAAGGCGGGGAGCGCCGTCGTGCTCCCCGTGAAGCTCTGGGGGTGCATTAAGAAGTGCATCCTGGAGTGAAGGGCATCCCCTGGAGGTGAAGTGGTGTAATTGCACTGAAATGCATTTACTAATGGTTATTTCTTTTAGAGGGACTGAACTTTAGGTGTTTAATGTAAAGTACCTGTCAGGTGATGGTATAAGCAAAGTGGGGTTATGTTGCCAGACATTCCTGCTAGAGTGTCTGGCTGTATAGGCGTAATCCTGTGATTTCATCGGTAATGCCTTTAGGGGCTGTAATTGCAATTCATTCTAATGATCCACAAATGTGCTGAGTACTGTCATTCCAAAATGTGCTTAAACATGTATTCTTGCTGCTGCACATAGGTGAAGACCCCAGACTGCTAGTCCTTAAGATATAGAGGTGCATACGTTATGGTCAGTAGGAGATGCTCAGTCAGGGTCATGTGTCACCAAGGCAGGTGTACCCCTTTTTAATGCTTGTTGAGTTAATGGGGTGGGTCGCCACTGGGATGGTGCCAGTGCGCAGGGCCCACGCCCCAGGTTATGTTCAACTAATTGCATTGGGGGCAAGATGATGTGCATACATGGGAGTGGTGGTACTAGACCCCACCCCCCCCCCCTGCGGGAGGGGTGGAGATGTTATTCAATGTCACAAAGTAATTCCAGCAGCTTATGTATATTTGTAAATTGGTGCATAGTATTGAGTAGTGTGTGTGTTTAATAAATGTACTCTTACTTTTATAAAGCAAACTACAGACTGGACAATCAATTATTGAGTGTTATTTTTGCACACCTGCAAATGGCGATTAGTAGCCCACACCACCTCCCTTGAGTAAGACTCAGACTGCTCTGTAACGCTACCCTCTGAGAGTCAGGTGCTGCAATTGGGTGTTTGGTTCCCAGTGAAGGACAAATGTAGTCATGTTATTTGTGCAGGCCTCACAGATGCTGCCTCGTTTTCCAACACCGTAGAAAATAAACAGTTGAGTAGGCCAAAAACAACCGGAGCTATAGTATTACTGCCCTGTAGCAGTATACTGCGGGGCATAGGATCATAAGGTGAGCCAGATTTGACCTAAGAAAGAAGATCAAGAGTCTCCCCTAGTGTTAGTGTATTAAAATTAAACAGATTTGCCGACTGGTGGTTTCCGGTGGATTGAATGTGAAATCTCGTTTCAGGAAAGGAGGCATAGATTGGCTCAATCCTTCTAACACAATACTGGGCCACTAAATTACACTGATCTACAGAAGTAAAGGAGTAGTATCCTTTTCCAGAGAGGACAGATTCTGAACAATCTAAAAGATCTCTTTAGCTGATTGCTTTCAAACTGGAAGTCAAAAGATTCTTAATGAACAAAGTCCTACCTTAATTGGGCTAGGTTCACCTGCTCAGGATCATTGATCCTAAAACCGTTGGACCATCATTGGATGCTGCTCTTCTTTATCGCATAGTGTGCCCCCCGTTTAGTCCGCTATGTACCTGCTTATTGTATTACTCTCCTTTGACCCATGTGTCTTGTAATTATGTGATTATTCTTGCTTTTATTCCTACTTAATGTCGATATTGTATGTGTTACCCTCCTTCCATCCTATTTGTAAAGCGCTCGAATATCCCTCAGGAACTTGTTTGTGCTATATAAAACGTTATAAATAAAATAAGCGGAGTCCTTTGAGGCTTCAATTTTATGTGTATAAAACTTAGTGTGCATTTTTTTAAATCAGTTTATGATAGCTACTCAATATTTTTAGATAGGTAGCTTTATCCCCCTTCTTATATCCTTCCCTCCAAAGATGTTCCAATCTTTTGCACTCTGTTTTTTCGATCTAAAAGTTCTTTGCTAAACCATTTGGCCGTCTGAGTGCGTCGTAAACTATTACTTTCGGATACCCTATTGGGTTTGTGGACCAAACCTTGCTGCCTCTTCTATTCAATCACTAGATCTACAGACGCCACCGCCCTGCCCCGGGCAACGTGATTTTCTTCCCAGCATCCCTCCCCTGTAAGCTTGATGCTGCAGACATCTACACGCAGAACAAACCCTAAACATTCACAACTAGTCACTCCGATGGGGAGTCAAAACAGGTGGAAAGGTTTGAAAATAGTCATCTCGTCCACCAACTTGGCTCTTAGGTCAGTAAATTCCAGGTGCCTCCTGGGGCATTATTCCCTCTCCCTTTGGGATTTGGTGGCTCAAGTCCTTTCAGTTATTCCTGAAGATCTCCAACCGGTCGTCACCCATGCTGTACAGGATGGTTATGACGCGGCCAAGTTCAGTTTGTTGTGGCTTGGAAAGGGGATATGTCATTGGTGTAGCCATTTGGTGCCATGCTTGGTTGCGGTTTATTGGTTTTCAGGCCATGTTCAATTGTCTCTCATGGACATGCCCTTTGACCAGACTCATCTGTTCGATGACCAGGCAGATTCTGCTCTAGAGCAGCTTAAGGAGATTTGGGCCATGGCATACCTTCAGGGCTTATCTATCCTACCTCTCCAACCACATCAACCCTATTGCTCCTTTTACGGCTTCGGCAGTGGCCAGACTATCTCCAGATGCCCATCAGTTTCTGGTTCGAGCCCGTGGTACCCACGGCCTCTGTGGTCAATGTCAACGGGTCGCCAAGTCCACTGCACAACATGCAGCCCCAGACTTGTCTAATCCCTTTAGCGTACCCTTCGTGGAGCACAGCCACCTGGTGGGAGCCAGCATCTGACAATTCTTAAGGGGTCGGCAGGCCATACCATCGGACCTATGAGTCCTGTAAATGGTGCAGAAGGGGTATACCCTATCCTTTCCACACCACTGCCTCCTCTCTCGAACCAATGACTGACTCCAAACCATCTGTCTGTTTGCGGCAGGAAGTTCAAGCCCCTTTGACCAAAGGGGCTATTGAGAGAATACTGTTGCCAAAAAGTGTCATTGGTATTCCCACTAATTTCTGGGGTCAAAGAAAGACAGAGGTCTTTGTCCTATTTTAGATCTTTGCCATCTCAACAACTTCCTCCAGAAGAAAAAATGTAAGATGCTCGCACAGGCACAGGTCTAGTTTGCCCTTGGCCCTTGGCCCAGGAGACTGGATGCTGGCTTTGGACATGCAGGATGTCTATTTCCATATACCCATTCTTCTGGCCCATCTGCGCTACCGTTGGTTCGTGGTGGAACAAGAGCATTTACCGTTCGCTGTCCTCCCTTTTGGTCTCACCTTTGCCCATCAGGTGTTCAAAAATGTGATGGCGGGGGTAGCAGCACACCTTTGTGGAGATCAGGGGTGTCATTCTTTTTCTACCTTGTTGAAGCAGGTCTTGCCCCTAGATCTCATCATCAATCTCAAGATGAGAGTGAATCTCCTGTCATTTTTGGGGCTCACTATCAACGTGCTGAAGTCACGTGATTCCTTCTCAGACGCTCCCCTTCATTTAAGCCTTTCTGAACACTGTTCGGTTTTGTGCCTTTCCCCCAGAAAGGAGAGTCTAGGATATTCAGGCAATGATCCTGATCGTCTAACCTATGTCCTCAATTTCAGTGAGCTTGCTCTGAGGCTACTGGGACTGAAGTGCTCCTGCATCCCGCTGCTCAACCATGCCATGCCAGGTGGCAGATGGAGACTCTGCAGTGTGATCGGAAGTCTCTGTGGGCACAACATCAAGTGGACTGCTCCGACCACATCCATATGTCAGATAAGACTGAGAATGATTTGCAGTAGCTGTTACTGGACCATGATTAGGTCAGTAGCAGACCCCTCGCCCTACCCCACCCCAAGATGAAGTTGGTGACTCACGCATCCCTTCTGTGTTGGAGTAGTCATCTGTGAGAGGTGGAGATCATAAGCCTCTGGTGTCCAGTCGAGGCACTTTTCCATATCCGTATCAACCTCCATATCAACATGGGATGATTTGTATAGGTGCTCATGGGCAACCACACCGCACAGTAGTACTACAACCAACAGGGTGGGATGGGATCGAGGCTCCTGTACCCGTAGGCCCTGCGCCTCTCGAACTAGCAGGACTGCTAAGGAATTTTCCTAGTGGTGTTCCACCTGGCTGGACTGTTGATGCCAGTTTGGACAAGCTAAGCTGTTGGCGACTACCTGATCAAGAGTGGCAGTTACAACCAGAGGTGCTGTTAGAGTGCCTCTGCGAATGGGGAAAACGACTCCATCTGTATGCCACTGCTGACAACTCACAATGTCAGCAGTTCTGCACATTGGAGTTCCTAAGGTGTCTGTATGTTTCCTTCCTCCCCATTTTCCATGCCACAGTGGGACCTTAATTTGCTCCTCAAATATCTGATATGCACTCCCTTTGAGCTGCTTCACAGCTGTCCTATTCAGCTTAACTCCCTCAAAACTGTGTTCCTCGTTGCTATAACATTAGCACGTTGTGTGAGTGGCGTGTAAGTGAGCTTCAAGCTCTGTCTCAATTCGGTATACACCACCATCTTCCCAAACAAGCTGGTTTTGTGACTTTGGAATCCTTGTTGCTAAAGTCATGACGCCATTCCAAGTCTGTCCAAACATCACCTATCTGGCTTTCTATGCTCTGCCTCACCCCTCTGAGGAGGAGAGACTCCACTATTTGGACCCCAAGAGAGCTCTAAGCTTTTATATTGATTATACCAAGGAACAGCAGGTAGATGGTCAGCTTTTTGTGGGGTTCTCTGTAGCGAAAAAGGCAAAGCTGTGCCGAAGAAAGCCATTTCCAGCTTGATGGTGCTTTGCAATAACATTTGCTATGTGTTGACCACAAAGCGGTCCCCTGAAGGACTGTGTGATCCTTCTACCAGGGTCCAAAGCTGCTACCACTGCATTTGCCCACAGAGCCTCTATCCTGGACATTTACCAGGCGGCTTCATGGGTGTGTCTCGATATGTTAACAAAGCAAACACAAGAAGAAGATAGATGGAGTGCTGAAACTTTTCAATCACCCACCCGCAATCAAGAGAAGTATGTTGAATCCATTGTTCTTTTGCTCACTATGCCACCCCAGTTTAGACCTAGCCATATACAAATCCGTCTTGATATCGCTCCTCATGGAAACAGTCTATCCCGAACTGCCAGGCCGGGTCATCCCTGGACCGGAAACGAGCATCCTGGGACTGGTTTCGGGGAATCACCCATATCAGCCAGGCTAGCTGGAATCTAGTGGCACAGCAAGCAAGGGACCCACGTATGGGCATACGCTTGGCTACCTAGTACGAACATAGCAAACACAAGATGATGGACTGAGTGCTTAAACTTTTCAACCACTCGCCCCCAGTCAAGAGATCTGGGTTGCATCCATCGTTCTATTGCTCACTATGTCAACCAAGTTTAGACCCAGCCATATGCAAATCCGACTTGACCTCACTCCTCATGTGAACAGTCCAGCCCGAACTGCCAGGACAGATCCTCCCTGGACCGGAAAGAAGCATCCTGGGACTGGTTTTAGGAGCATCACCCCTCATCAGCCAGGTTAGCCTGAATCCAGTGGCACAGTGGTCACCCGTCCCACATCTGGGCATATCCTTGGCCACTTAAAATGATTATAGCAAACACATCAAGATGATGGAGTGCTGAAACGTTTCAGACACTCACCCCCCCAGTCAAGAGATCTGGGTTGAATCCAATGTATTTTGCTCACTATGTCACCCCAGTTGGGACCCAGCCGTATGGAAATCAGTCTTAACCCTGCACCTCATGGGAAAAGTCCTGTCTGAACTGCCAGGCCAGGTCCTCCCTGGACCAGTTTCAGGGTATCACCCCTCATCAGCCAAGCTAGCTTTAGTGCAGTGGCTCAGCGAGCAAGGGACCCACTTCTGGGCATACCCTTGGCCACTTAGGACGAACATAGCAAACACAATAGGATGATTAACAGAGTACTGAAACTTTTCAACCACTCACTCCCAGTCAAGAGATTTGTGTTGAACCCATCGTTCTTTTGCTCACTGTACCACCACAGTTGAGACCCAGCCATATGCAAATCAGTCTATCCCAGGACCGGAAACAAGCATCCTGCAACTGGTTTCGGGGTATCACCCCTCATTAGCCATGGTAACTTCAATCCAGTGACACAGTGAGCAAGGTACCCTTGTCTGACCGTACGCCTGGAAACTTTGGACGAGCACAGCAAACACAGCGAGATGATGGACGGAGTGCTGAAACTTTTCAACCAGCCGCCCCCGTTCAAGAGATCTGGGTTGAATCCCTCCTTCTTTTGCTTACATGCCATCCCAGCTTGGACCCAGCCATATGAAAATCAGTTTTGACCCTGCTCCTCATGAGAACAGTCCAGCCCGAACTGCCAGGCCAGGTCCCCCCTGGACCGAAAAAAAGCTTCCTGGGACCGGTTTCGGAAGAATCCAGCACCAATGGACAATGCCAGCAAGCTATTGACCACTGATGCCAGCAAACTACCTCAAACTAAATACCTCAAAACTACAATACTTGAATGTAGCAAATCATCAAATTATCAACTTTCAACTAGCTGGGTACAAGAAAGTAGGCTACTAAAGAACTAAAAAAAAATAAGACATTTATTAAGTAATGATGGAATCTTCTACGTTGAGAAGATCTCGTGAGTGAAGCTTCCTAAACGTTGACTTCCCTCAAGGGATTTAAGCCACTTTTGTACTTGTATGATGCCTTCTTCAATATCCCAACACTATACCTTGGAACATTTGTTAATAATGTAAATATTTGAAGGAATGCAGCTGGCAGGAATACATTTGGCCTTATATTCTGTATAATACCTTAGGCTTTCGTGCAGGGGTACAAAATTGAGTTTAACGTGTGTACCTCATCAAAAAAACTCCCTTATAGGACATACTACATCCTAAATCTTTAAAGCCCATAAAGTCTGAAAGAGCACCAGGAACCCTGTGCAAATCGGAACTCATCATTGCCCTGTCAGGGGCTTGAATACATTGAAATGTATTCTAAATGTGTTTATTTTCCCCCCACTGACTTTATAATTACCTTCAAGCTAGGCATGACAAACAGATTTTCTAGATACTGCTTAGTATTGTTGGGAATTCAGGGGAGAAAAACCTTCCTTCGATTACACCACAGTGCACGCTAGCAGCCATTTAGTGACCTACCTAGTCTAGATTTTCATAAGTGTATTTGGACTGTATTATTCAGCGTAGAATGAGTGTCTTCAAGAACCTCAACACAATAATGGGAGGGATTATGGGTTCAAAGGACACAGTTTGGCTGCTGTCACTCATCATACTTCAGGGGCTCCATGATAGTTGCTTAGCTTGACACAGCAGACTAAAAAATGCAAAAAAGTGGTTCAAAGTCCTGTTTAGTGCAAAAGACTTCACAATTATATCACTTATGTGGCACCGTATCATATCTTTTTAAGTGTTGAAGCTCTCCATGAGGCAATGATCTAGCTAATAGTGGACACCTTAATTAAGAAGGTTGACTTTGTATCACGCGCTGGATTTCCATTACAGGCCATTCTACTAGAGGTTTCATTTCACCCATCAGTACAAGTACCTGGGCGTCAGCCTATTCTTTGTCTGCTTAGGTGATGTATTTCTAAACCTTGTTTTGGAGGGCGTAAACAAATAACTGGTTATTTCACCTCTCACCTGGTTATCATACGCAAAGCGATGGCGAAAACTAACGTACAAACTAAACCTTCAAATAGTACTTCTGGGGCTGCTGAACTTCCTGCAAGGAATCCAGCTCTTCCTTTGGGGGAATTCACTTACAACCATACTAAACGTAAATCTAGACATCCGACACCTTTCTTAGAGAGCATCTATACCAGCCTTCCAACCTGCCAACATTTTTGTCTTAATCGAGTCCTGTACCAGAAGCCACTCAATGGGTACAAATTGTCAGAAGGACTTAAAATGATGTTGTGTCAGACCCAGGAGGCCACCAATAGCTGATAAACATCAGAGGACGCTCCTCTACATACAGTACATGTCAGTGTGTGGCAGGCAGCTAATGGTATTTGCTTTCTTGCTTCTTCTTAGACTCTTTATCTCTGTATCAGTTTTGTTGTAGTCATCAGATGATCAACCCCTTAGTTCTGCTGCAGCCCTGCTGGCAGTTTCATATTTGTTGTTCTATAGCCTAAGGCTGTGAGTTGTGTTGGTGGATCCTGATGAAGAATGTCAAGTGTATCCGATCCTGGATTTGCTTTTAAGTGGATCCATCAGAGGGCACAAAACTTTACCACCTCCTGAGGTGACCCCACTTCCTTCCACAAAGCTGGAACATGAGTAGACTTGCATATTGGCAACACAGTATCCACTGCAATGGATAAACACTGAATTCCATAGACATTTTCAATTGCTTTTTGTGTCAAGGTCTGGTGATTAATTTCCGCATTGTTTTATTCAAAGTTGGACTTTGTCTTAAGAAGCAGTTTGCCACTGTGCATTTCAATACATTCCAGCCTTTTCGATTGTTTCTTTTACCCACAAATGAACGTTCCACCCGTTGACTGTATTCCCCAAGTTTCCTGAAATCATAGGCAGGCTCACATTTATTTATTTAGGATTTTGTGCACCACTAATAAAGTGCACCTGGTAGCCTCAGAGCTCTGTGTGGTAGGGGCACATACAATAATAGGTGTTTATTGGATAGTGCTTTGCAGAACCTGGTATTGAAGATCAAGTTTGCCCATCTGGTGGCTTTGGGATGCAACCACGGACAAGTTTTAAGTAATTGTCCCGAAGCCAACGGGTCTTCTTATCGGTGTGGTGTTGTACCTGCTTATCATAGGCAGCACTTGGCCTCTTGCTAGGCTTGGAATAGGAAAGAAGTTGCCATGGCTTAAGGAAAAATCTGTGCATCTCTACTGGGGAGACTGATAAATAGCAAACATATGCCGCAAACCTACCAGAAAGCACCTAAATGAGAAGGGCAGGTAAAATAATACAAGCACTCGTTGTAGGGCAGAATACAACGTAAAGGAAGGGGCTTTAGGAGCTCTGCAGAAAAATTGTGGTGTGGCTCAAAGCGGATCCGAGGGGAATTTGATAATATGCACAAACCTTGTGACGCCAAGAAACCAACAAAGGGCAAGCAGGGGCTGTAGATAGCAAGCACGCGGTTTGCTCACATGTCTGGTAAGTTCTTCGGTATAACTTTTTGGTTGGTGCTTTATGAGTATTTAAAGCCCCATGTTCAACAGTATTTTTCTACTTTTTAATAGAGACGTTTGACTGCAGATTCCTCTCGTTGAGAATTTCCCCAGGGCCAGACAGGATCCAGACACTTTAACAGGATGTCTGTCTAGCATCAGCAGGTGGTGTTGTGCCTTTCCGCGTGGGATCCATCGCTTGCAGATCTGATGATTGGCTACTATAAGTCCACCACCTCCTAACGCTGATGTTAGTTCTGTTGTTTCAGTACCTTCTGACGCAGCTCTGAAGCTAGCAGTGCTTTCTTTTGCCAGACTTTTATCCCTTAGAAAAATTCCTAAGTGTGCCGCTAAGTTCTCTAAAACAATATGTTTCAAGCTGTGTTGTGAATGTGGTGCCAGACACCCACAATGTCTACCTCTGGTGCCTTTGGCACCTCGCTTGACTTACTCATGTCCTTGCTGTATTCCTTTAGGATCTAAAAGCCATCAGCGACTGCAAAGCCAAGTTAGCCATTGCTAAACATCGCTTGAAGAAGTGGTCTCAGTCGAGGGTAAGGACTCATTTTTGTTCCCCAGGCTACTTGCACGAGCATTCAAAATTAAAGTCGCAGAGTTGAGGAACACCAAAGAGATCCCACAAAAAGTGCAAGAAGGGAAAACATGAGTCTCTTTCATCCCACCACTCACAACACTGGGAGTTGTGCCCTGCCCCTGGTACTCCTAGGGCCCTGTGGAGCTGTTCCGCTAAGCCAACTCTTGCACTGACCCTGCTTCCACTTGAGCAGAGTGCAACAGCAGACTAACTCCATCAGCTCTGAGAGGCTGTGGAGAAAATCTTTGGTACTCCACTGGTTCCTTCTGGCACCTTCAAGCACCAAGGATCTGAGGTGGCTGTCTGTCAGAACCACATTAGTGAATCCATTCCCAACGCTGACCTCACCGCTCGACCTCCGCCGATGTCGTCCCCTTCCTCAAGCATGGCACCGTCAGCACCAGCCTTGACACAGCTCTCTGTGCTGGGACTGAAGCCATCAACTCAGACCTCGATACTGGTGCTGATGTCACTGACGCTGGGCACAGATTCAATAGTTTTGTCGGATTCTGAAGCCCTACCCTCAACCCCAGACCACGCATTATCCACAGCTCAGAACAGTCTTACCTCACTAATACGATGATGATGATAATGGGGATGACTTGTATGAGGAAGGATACCTATTTGAAGACCTACTGTATGTTAGTGGTCTGGATACCTCACCAGCTATTGGGACAAAGGCTCACTCGGCCTTGGAGAGAGCAAGGCCACTACCTTCATTCTAGGCCTATCTCAGTCTGATCTGCATTTCCCCACACAACTCCCCTTTCTTTCAAGACTTTGGTGGGGGTTTCTAGCAAAGGTTATGGTAAACTGCCTCAGCAGCAAGAGGCCGCCCAGTTCTTTCGAGGGTGGGATTAGGACGACACCATCCAGGCCCCCACCACCGTTCAGGCCTCCAGGGCAATGCACTACCCAAATCCCCTACCCCACTCCAAAAGCAATCACAAACCCACCTTAATTTGTCCTTGTCAATGCACGATTCATCAGGGTGAGGTTGGGTAATCTTTTACCTCCCCAGATGTCAAAGAATCATGTCAGACCAAAGGTTAATCCAGATCGTGGAACAAGGATATGCTCTACCCTTTCTATCCTACTCCTCATGAATGCCACCTATACCACATCTCCTGGAGGATCAATTGCCCATACTCAATGCAGAAGTTCAAGCTCTATTGGCCAAGGGAGCAATAGAGAGGGTACTGAGGTCATAAATCCAACTGGTTGTTACTCCTCTTACTGTCAATGCCGAAAAAGGGTAGAGGCCTTCATCAAATCATAGATCTTCGACATCTGAACCTCTTCATCCTGAAGAATAAATTCTAAATGGTCACACTAGCCCAAGTCCTACCTACCCTGGATCACAGGGATTACTGTGGTTTGAGGTAGGCCACAAGCCCTTTTAGTTCTCCGTGCTCCCTTTTGGCCATACCATCTAAACTGGGATGTTCACCAAGGTGATGGTAGTAGTCGCCGCCAATCTGCGGAGGTTGGGAATACCAGGCTTCCCTTACCTCGAAGACTGAAGGCAGACTCTCCTCAAAAAGTCTTGAGCCACTTCCAGACGACAGCTAATCTGTTGACATCATTGGGCTATTCCATCAATTTGCTGAAGTCACACCTGACTCCTTCACAGCAGCTCCCTTTCATTGGAGCAATCAGGAATTTGGCGCTCTTTCTAGCAATACCTCTACCTTAACGAGTCCAGAACATTTGGGCAATGATCCTGATAATTTTAACCCTTAATCTGGATCTCAGTTAGAGCGACTCTGAGACTTGAGGGCTTCTTGGCATCCTGGATCCTGCTTGTGGACCATGCCAGGTGGCCCATGCGGGATCTGCAGTGGGATTTGAAGTATCAGTGGACTCCGCACGAATGAGACCTATTGCAGTTCATCCCAATGTCAACGGGGATGTAAAAGATCTGCAGTGGTGGCTGCTCATATGTTATTGGACCAGCGTCCTACCCCTCTACCTACCCTGCTCAGAACGAACTGTCATGACTGATGCATTGTTGCTAGGTTTGGGAGGTCACCTGGTAAAGGTGGAGATCAGAAGACTTGCGAGCAATTCGCCTGGCACTGAAGGCTTTCCTCCTGACCATCGATGTGGAATGGATGCTGGTTTTCACAGATAACATGACTTCCATTTGGTACTACAACAAACAGAGTGGTGGTGGTTCCTGCACAGGAGGCTCTACTCCTCTGAAAGTGTCTGAACGCTGTGGCACAGGGTGTCTCCCATCAGTTGGAGATCCCTGGCTTGATCTGTTCTCCACCGAAGAAAAGGCACAGTGTCCAAATTTCTGCTTCTTGGAGTCTCCAAGGCTATCCTCCCTAGAGACTCCCTCTGTCTTTATTAAGGACCGGGACTCCTGCATGCCTTTCTGCCACTCCCTCTCCTTCTCAGAGTGCTGAAAAATATCAGGAAAGAACTGGCCCAAGTCATCCTAGTGTCAACAGGCTGGGGAAGGAGAGAGGGGTACGTGAAACTTTTGGCCATGAGCATTTGTTCTCCAATCTGGCTGCCCCTTTACAAGGGGTTTGTGATAAGTACAGAGTTTACTTTGATTTCCTCATATAGATATATATATATATGTATATATGTGTTCTGAGGTGCTCCAAACCCCATGCTGCTCCCAATGCCTCCCTTTCAATAACTGAATAGTGGCGTTCAGCGGATGTCATGGAGCACAATGCAAATACAACAGTTTTTTCTGTGGACCCATGAAATTGAGATAAGACAATTCCCATTTTGCTTACATCCGCTGTGACTGCAGATTTGCATCCAGTGTCAAATGGTACCAAAATCCCCAACTCACACATTTCTTCTGTGATTTTATAAAAACACATATTCTGTGGAGCACCCCAAGAACAGTTTATACCTTTTCTTAATAAAATTTTTAGATTCTTCGTCTTGGATGCAAAATCTTCTACAAATTTTGAGTAGTACTTGATCAAACCTAAGAAAAATCTTCATTGTTCCTTGTCTTGTGGTACTGGTACCATCTTGATAGCAGCCAACCGATCCATTTTAGGTTTAATTGCATCTGCCCACAAGGTGTGACCAAGAAACTCTATTTTGTTAGCCAAGAAAACTACATTTTCTTTTCTAAATGTCAATCCTGACTTTGAAATGTTGTCTAGAACCTGTTTTAACGTGAAATTGTGAATCTCTTCACTGTCCCCAAAATTCAAGATGTCACCTTGAAAATAGATGACGTTACTCATTCCTCTAAGTAAATCGGTAATAGCTATCTGGAACACACTTGCCATGAAAGTGCCTTCCATGGTTATGAATGCCATCAAAGATTTGGAATCGTCATGAAGCTTTACTTGGTGGTAGTCATGTTTTAGATCCAACTTGTAAAAAAAATCTCCCCCCCCTTAAACATTGATATTAATTCATTTATGTTGGGAAGTGGAAATTTTTCATCAACAACATTCTGATTCAGGCTCATTTAGTCTACTCAAAATCTGAGTCTGACATCCGCTTTGTATGTAATGAATCCTGGAGAGATCCAGTTTGACGTTTCCACAGGTTCAATAACACCACTCTCTAACAGCTCTTCCAGCAGTTTCTTGACCTCATCCCTGGCCATTACAGGGACACTTCTGACCTTGTGTTGTACTGGAATCACTCCTTGTTTTAGTTTTATCCAAAGAGTGTAACCTTTTAACTGTCAAATACCACCACGGAAAACATTCCCTGCCTCCCTGATGATATTTTGCAACGTAATCTCTTCTACTACCATGACTTGAATAGGAGCACGGGGATTTATTACAATGTGCAAATTAAATGGGTGAACTCATCCTAGAATTGGTGGACCTGATTCTGCCACATATGCCCTACGCCTCATGGTCTTTCCTTCAAATGCAATGTCTGTAAACATAAAGCTTATAATATCGATCTTTTCACCCTGATATCCACCGGGTTAATATCTTTGGGGAGCAACCTCTCATGTAGCCATTCTGCCACAAACAAACTTTTTGGTAAAATGATGTATAAAAACCCTGGATCAATCATTAGATCAAGTTGTTTTCCTCACAATAACATTTTTGCCCTCAGCCTTATGGTTTCAGGAATTACCTCATTGGACAACAATTGTATTGTCCCTTTTGCCGAACCACGACACATTTGGGTAAAATATCCTTTTCGCCCACATTTCCCACACTCCTTTCAAATTGCAAAACAATTTTTTGCCTCTGTAGTAGGATTGTAGCAACCACACCTTCCACACATTTTACTTGATGATTTGTTATTCGGTAACACTTTCCATGACTTGGTACTAACAACCTTGGCTGCTACCGCTACCTCACTTGTCGTTATGTCTACTGCTGACTATTCACATCCCTCTTATCTGTAATAATGCAGTATTCAGATTCTTCTACAAGTTTTGCTATTTCAATAGCAACTTTCAATGCTGGGTTTTTAGCAGCCCACAACCTTTCTTGTATTTTTCTACTTCTATACTGCACTATAAATTGGTCTTAAATCATTTCATCCGTCATGGGCTCATAATGACATTTTATCGACAATTCATGTTCCCTGAAAACAAAATCATCAATAGAGACACTTGCCCATTATTTTTGGGTATAAAATTTGTGTCTTCTCATGACTACATTTTTACCCTTTGCAAATCTCAGTTCTAGTTTCTTGCGGGTTTCACTGAAAACATTTGTGTCTGGTTGGCCCTCTTGAATTGGTAATGCCGGAAAGTATTCAAATATGTGTTCACCCACTTTCCCTAAGGCATTCAGTAATATTGCCCTTTTCCTGTATGCGTGGAATCCTGCCCATCGATTGCCCCAAGAAAATTGTCAAATGCATCCACCCACTCCTCCCACTCAATTGGTAGATCCCCTAGTTGAGCCAAGAACTGAGAATGTGGTGTTATTGATGAGACATCCATAGTAGAAATGATCTAATATTATATTGCATGCGCAATCAAATACCGCAAGTGAAGGATTAAACACTTTTATTTGAGAAGTAAGTCTGAGGGTCTTTAGTTACATTTTTCTTTTGACCCGAAAGTGGTTCTGAAGGGTCTGTGACTACATTTTTTATAAAAAATTCTGAGGGTCTCTACTGTAATTTTCTTTTGTCCCAGAAGAGTTTCCGATAGCTCCTTACTCTAATTGTTCAGTGAGGAGCCACAACTGTGACTACAGTTGGCAAGACTGCAAGAGCTCCAAATGTGTATCAAATGAATCAAATGGAATTCTCCTCCTTTTTGTTTCATCTCACGGAAGATCGGCGGTAAGCGATTTACAAATCCATGAGCAGCTTTAGAAAGGGGCAGCCAGCAGCAGTATTTGACAGGCCACATGCAGACCTCGAGCGAAATCCTGTCAGCATTAAGTGCATTCAGAGCACATGAGCTTTGATTATTTTATAGATCTGATAGAGAAATCTAGCTGCAGATTCCTTACCTTTGAACTTCCAGGTGTCAGGCTGGATCCAGAAGATTTTTCTTAGCAGTACCCCTGCGTGCCAGTAGGTGGCGTCGGTCATTTCCATGTGTCGTCGTAGTGTTTGTCGCCGTCATGACGTCCGCATTCTCAATATAACCTCCACTCCGGCGCACTGACGTCAGCTCTTTTCTTCCCGCGCCAGCCAGGGCTGATCCGTTTAAAGTGAGCTACTCCCTGCCATTTTTAACTGACTTTTTGTCGACTTTGTTGGTATGCTTAGGAGTCATATCGACTAAGAAGACCTCGCGGTTCAAGCCGTATGGTGCCTGCTACCGTGCCATGACGGTCACGGACACCCATTTGGTTTCTCTTTGGTGCCTGGAGCTTTGGGGCACCAAAGAGCTTTGGGGGACTGGTCCCTAAAGCTTCTGGCAGCCCGGCGGCCTGCACCGCGGAGGTCACCTGATCAGTCTTGATCCAGGTCTGGGTCAAGAGGAAGGTTCGAGAACCGCTCCAGTGAGTCGAAGTCCTCTTCGTCGAAATCTTAAGTTGAGTAAGAGGCATCACAAAAAGCACAAGAAGTCGATGCATGTTTCGACTTCGCCCTGCCCCTCTCACCATGTAGCGGAGGAACATCAGCGTTCGGAGCCCTATGCTGGCGTCTCTGGTGCCAGGGCCTCAAATTGGACCCATTCCCGGGTCCGGGCCGACTCTGGTCGCACCTCCACAGCGACCTTCCCCAGCGTTGCGTCTGGTGCCAAGGTCCTTGGCCTTGCCGGCTCTCACCGGTGGTGCCGCCCCAATCCTCATTCCCGATGACGCGGAGCCCGTTGGGCGTCCTCCGACGCCGAGACCGGTGCCGATGGAGCCGTATGGCTCCATGCCGTTCACACTGCCCTATACTGAAGGGTTAGGGATGGAGGGAGAGGATTGGGAGGGGGAGCAGGATCCCTTAGAAAACCCTGCACCAACAAGATGTGGACTGCTACGAGGAACTGGGTGATGCCAGTGGTTTGGTCCCCTCCCCAGACTCTGGCATGCTTTCCCCTCCTACCCTGGCTACGGAGGAGGGAGCATCTTTTTCCATGGTGGTGCACATGGCTGCGGAGGTCCTTGACCTGCAGCTTCCTACAGTGGTGGGCAAGACTAACGTCTCGACATAGGTCCTGCAGCCTGGGGTCTCCAGCTCGGAACGTGTACTGCCTTTCAACGAGGCCTCAATAGACGTCCTTCTGGGAACCTGGTCTACACCCAGCACAGGGGCTCCTGTGAATAGGATGATCGCCCACCGCCATCTCCCTGCACCGGGCGACCCACTTTTCCTCACCACCCACCCCACCCCTCAGAGCTTGGTGGTCCAGACTTCCACTTCCCGTGGCACGTTCTCTTCCGCACCCCTGGGCAGGGAATCCAATAGACTGGAGAGCTTCAGAAAGAAAAAAATCTTCTGCCAGTCTGGCATTGAGGTTGGTGAACACCGCATGCCTTTTGGGCCGTTACTCCCATTCAATATTGGATACGGTTGCGCAGGTGCTGCCCAGAGTCTCGGAGGAGGACCGGGTTCTACTCTCCCAGGCCATATCAGACAGGAGAGACGCAGCTAAGTTCGCTATTAGATGTGGCTTGGACACGACAGACTCGCTAGTTAGAGCGATTTCCATGACGGTGGGCATTCGTCGCCACACCTGGTTGAGAACCTCTGGTTTTTCAGGAATGTCCAGGCTAACCTCATGGACATGCCCTTTGATGGCTCCTGTCTCTTCGGAAACAAGGCGCATGTTGTCCTTGAGCGCTTCAAAGACTTGTGGGCCATGGCCAAGTCTTTGGGCCTCTCCACCACCACCCCCCAGGGCTTCATCTGCTTTTCGCTCCCTTCGTGGCTACTGACAGGGCTATCAGACGCTTCAACCCTATGCCGGCCAGATGGCCTCGCAAGTTCAGCAACCTCTGCGGGCCATGGACGCGGTTGACCTTGGCCCTTTGGGTTGGGGAACCAGAAGTCCAGCCAAGCTACTATCCTCTCCTCTACTGCAAAATCTTCTTAGTCTGGTCCTGCAAGATCACCCTCGGCCAGTTGGTGGCAGAATACGCCATCATCTCCACCACTGGTGAGATATTACATCAGACAGGTGGGTGTTGCAAATAGTCCAAAGGGGCTGTTCTCTCCCCTTCGAGACTACTCCTCCATCGATCCCCCCATTGTACAATCTGCTGATGGAAAATCACCTTGCGTTGCTCTGCGAGGTCAAGACTCTCATAGCCAAGGGAGCTATAGAGCGGGTTCCTGGGCACGAAGTAGGCAGTGGTTGCTATTCCCACTATTTTATGGTCCCCAAGAAGGAAGGAGGCCTTCGTTCTATTCTAGACCTCAGAGCCCTCAATTTCTTCCTCAAAAAGGAGAAATTCAAGATGCTCGCCCATGCTCAGGTCCTGTCTTCCCTGGACCCCGGAGACTGGATGGTAGCGCTCTCTTGCAGGATGCTTATTTTCATATCCCCATCCTGCTGGCCCATTGCCACTACCTGCAGTACACGGTGGGTCACGAGCACTTTCAATTTGCGGTGCACCCCTTTGACCTCACCAGCGCCCCTTGGGTGTTCACAAAGGTGATGGCGGTGGTCACAGCCCATCTGCAGAGATCAGGGGTTCCAGTCTTCCCCCATGTCAATGACTGGTTGTTGAAGGTGGGCTTGCCCCAGACAGTCGTCTCCCACCTCCAGGCTATGGCGAACCTCCTGCATTCCCTGTGGTTCACTATCAATGTGCCGAAGTCACGTCTGACTCCCTCTCAGATGCTCCCTTTCATTGGAGCGATTTTGGACACGGTGCAGTTTCGGGCCTATCCTCTCAAACAGCGAATTTAGGCTATTCGGGCTATTATACCGATGTTTCAGCCTCTATCCTGGATTTTGGTGAGAATGACTCTGAGGCTGTTGGGCCTCATGGCCTCCTGCATCCTGCTAGTGACCAATGCATGGTGGCACATGCAGACTCTGCAGTGGGACCTGAAGTTCCAATGGGCGCAGCATCGAGGAAATCTCACCGACCTGGTTCAGATTTCAGAGGGCACTGCTAGAGACCTGCATTGGTGGCTGACAGACCGTGGTTGGTTCAAGGGCAGACCTATCTCCCTTCTCCACCCAAATCTCACAGTAGGCATGGATGTGTCCCCTTTGGGATGGGGTGGCCATCTGGGGGAGGTGGAAATCAGAGGACTCCGGTCTCTGGCAGAAGCCAAGCTCCATATCAATCTGTTGGAACTTTGAGCGATTCGACTGGCACTGAAAGCCTTTTTGCCGTTGATAAAGGGAAGGCTTGTACAGGTTTTCACAGACAACACTACCACCATGTGGTACTGCAAGAAACAGGGTGGGTTGGGGTGGGGTTGTGGACTCTTTGTCAAGAGGCCCTGCGTCTCTGGATGGACTTGACTGGAACAACAGGGCATTTCCCTGGTAGTTCAACACACATATGTCGGTTCTCGGAACGGTTCTCGGAACGCCAGAGCAGACATGCTCAGCCGAAGGTGCCTTGCGGATCACGAATGGTGTCTCCATCCAGAGGAGGCACAAGGTCTCTTTCAGCGGTGGGCAGAGCCTTGGTTAGATCTGTTCACCTCCGAAGAGAACGCACAATGTCAGAAGTTTCGCGTGTTGGAGTTTCCAAGGCGGCAGTTACTCGGCTACGCTTTTCGTCACGAGTGGAGCTCAGGCCTATTATATGCCTTTCCGCAAATACCACTCCTACCTAGAGTGCTCAAGAAGATCAGGAGCGACCGGGCATAAGTTATTCTTGTGGCTCCAGACTGGGAACGGAGAGTTTGGTATCCTGAGCTTCGAAACATGAGCATCGATCCTCAGGTGGATCTTCTGTCGCAGTAGCAGTGGAGGATTTTCCACCCGAACCTCTTTACCCTCCGCCTCCTTGCCTGGAGATTGAGCAGCGACAGTTGACAGCTTTTGACCTCCCCCCTGAAGTCTGTGAGGTTATCTTGGCAGCCAGGCGTCCCTCCACAAAATCGGTATACCCTTGCTGATGGAACATATTTTGTAAATATTGTACAGACTAGTCTATTGACCCTTTATCTGCTCTCTTATCTGAAGTCCTTCTGTTTATACTTTCTTTGGCTAAGCAGGGCTCTGCTCTGGGCACACTGAAGGGCTATCTTTCGGCCCTTTCTTATTTTCTTCGCCTACCTGATCAGCCATCTCTTTTCAAATCTTCTCTGATGCAGAGATTCTTGAAAGGGTTAACCTATTTGTTTCCTCCTTCACCTTTTATCATGCCACTGTAGGACCTTAATCTGGTTCTTACCTCTTTGATGTGTGCACCTTTTGAGCCGCTGCATAACTGCCCTCAGCGGTTGCTCATCATCAAGACAGCTTTCTTGGTGGCAATAATCTCTGCTAGGAGGGTTAGTGAACTGCAGACACTGTCTTCACAGCCTCCTTACCTGACTATCTTTCCAGACAAAGTAGTACTCCAGACTAGGGCATCCTTTCTGAATCAGGTGGTAACACCTTTCCATCTAGGACAGTCTGTCACCCTGCCCTCCTTTTATGCACCCCTGCATCCTTGCAAGGGAGAGCAATGCCTCCATCGTCTGGACTCAAAAAGAGCGTTATTGTTCTATCTCGATCGAACCAAAGAGTGCCAGGTGGATAACCAACTCTTTATAGGGATACGTGGGTGCAAAGTAAGGACGTGCTGTCCAGAAGAGGGCTATATACTGATGGATTATCCTCTCTATAAGAATCTGTTATGCCTTAGGGAAGAAGGATCCCCCTGAAGTGCTTAGGGCCCATTCCACCATGGCAAAAGCGGCCACCACGGCTCTCAGCGTGGTGTTCCCGTCTCTGATATCTGCCAAGTGGCCACGTAGGCATCTCTGCACATGTTCGCCAGACACTACTGCCTGGATTCTCAGGTTTGCAGAGAAGGCCAATTTGATCGCTCTGTTTCACAGAATTTTCTGGTCTAAGCCATTCCGCAGTCCCTCCTCCGGGGATGTATTGCCTGTGTATCTGTTCAAAGGTACGGAATCTGCGGCTAGATTTCTCTATCAGATGAACAAGTTACTTACCTTTGAAAACACCTTATCTGGTTGAGACATGATCTAGCCGCAGATTCCTTACCGATCATCCCATCCTCCCGCACTGCAGAATTGGCATTAGGTGTCGGGATGTTTCCCTTCAGGGCCCTAGCGGTTCATTTTTTAACACATCATGGTCAGTCACTTGATGACTTCGCGCTTCTAGCCTGGAAAGTCGTGAAAAGTACTGACGTCAGCGCGCCGGAGTGGCAGCTATGTTGATGACAAACACGGCGCAGACTTCACGCGGGGTCGACCGACACCACCTACCGGCGCTCAGGGGTACTGCTAAGAAAAATATTCCAGATCCAGCCTGATGCCTGGAAGTTCCAAGGTAAGGAATCTGCGGCTAGATATAGTCCCTACCAGATAAGGTGTTACCGAAGGTAAGTAACTTGTCCTTCGCGCACACAAACAATGCCTTGGCACAATTTAGAAGGTGCGTGCATAGACATTCATAGAGCACAAGCAGAGTGCAATATCCCTGGTGGTTGCACTATGCCTCCTCACAACTGAGAAGGTGTGTGCATCCTTCTGCCAAAATTTACGTAGCGCGAGATCCCCGATGGCCGAGTCTTTCTTTGCAGGCGGAGCTATGCTCCTTCACAACCAGAAATTTGCATGGGGTAGCCTGGGCTTGCCATAACTAACCCTGGGCGTAGTTCGCGAAGTAGCGCTATGCATAGCTACGCAAAGTGCACTTCGCACTACGCGAAGCACTTGGTGAACTGCGTAGTACCCTGTTCGCACTGTGCAAGATGCCGTTTTCAATGACTGCACAGTGCGGACAAGCATCCGGCACTGTGCAATCATTGAAAACGGCATCTTGCACAGTGCGAGCTGTAGTTTTCTGCCGCTCGAGTAGATTTTTACTCGAGCGGCAGCTTTCTCACCGCCGACTGGTAGTTTCTCATCGCGAGCGGTCGCGAGCATACGCGACCACTCGCAATGAGGAACCTGACCTCCCCGCGTTTAGAATCTCGCTGGGAGGTTTATTTTCCACGCTCGCGATCGGCAACTTGATGTTGCTGATCGCGAACGAGGAAAAAGTCTCGCCGGGATGTCATTTTGCTTGCTCGCGGTCGCCAACTTGACGTTGAGGACCGCGAGCAAGCAAAAAATTACCGCTACGCTACACGTGTTTGCACTGTGCTACGTGCAATTCGCGTAGTGCTAAGTAGCGCAAACTACGCGAGCGTAGTGCTTTGCCCAGGGTTAGCCATAACTGTTATCTGCTCCGCGCGTGTAGTGTAATAAATCCAAGCCAGTAGTACATACTCTGCTAATGCTAAATTCAATGTTTTTCCTGTCAAGTTTACAGCATACTCCTTCAGCACTTTCCCACATGCGCTTTATTATAGAAATACACACAGTTGTCTAGTGTATACTTTCAGCTCTTTTTCACTTTCCTCCTCACTGATTAATTAAACTGCTCGGCACAAATATCTCTGCTGAGCGCCACCCTACAGCATATATCTACAGGGCTTTCCTCCCAGGCTGTTTATTTACTCTGGATGGAATGCTTCATTGCCCCGCATATGTCTTCGACACGCTTCACTTTACCGTGTTCTTGGCTTCGCCTCACCTCAGGTACAGCTAGCCCTTTGAGCCTCACTTCAAAATTAGGAACATTACTAATTGTGTGTTCGCTGCGCCCTCTGCTGGTGCGATGCACTCTTTCAACATGCTAGGTGCCGTTACCATGTCAATTAGGTTTATGGATGGTTCTTGGAACTCACGCTGTGACCTCAAGGTTGCAAGGGAGGAACTGGCAACTCGTCACCAAAAATATGTTGTGAAGGATCACGCTGCAACCAGGGCTTTAAGTGGGATGGAAAAACTGAGGGTCTCTCGAAGGGGTGTGGCCAATGTAATTAAGGGCTTGGCAGCTAAAAATGTTGTATTTTGCTGCTTCTGTCATTGGATCCAGATATATGATACAACAAGTAACATCATACCTACAAGTCCGGACTTTTGGCTTTGTCAATGGTTGTTAGTTGCCTACGATAAATAACAGCAACTATGGCTTGTATTTAATATTGAAGAAAAGCTTCCACTTAAAGCCCTGGTGACCCCGCAACAATGGTGCTGCTCCTGAGTTTAAAAAAGAGAAGGGACATCCAGAGAGAAAATGAGACTCTTTAAAGGATTTCCTTTCCCCTACAAGGCTCACCTGACATGACGTCATGCCGTAACTCCTCCACTAGTGCGAAGTGAGCAGTGTGACAGTGTGAGCAGGCGCACATGGATGTGCCTGCTCTCACTGCAGTGTGGAAAAAAACGGACCGCCTGTACCAGGGCATAAAACAGAGCCTTATAGAGACCCGTTTCGAGGCCCCCTTTAAAAAACTGCTGGTGCGCAGCACCGGGGAGACCCGGCCCACTTAAAGCCCTGACTGCAAAATTGTTTTTTGTGGATGTATTGATTTATTAAGAATCCGAGATCGAGCGTGACTTTCCTCTTTGCCAGTTCCGCAGGCTGTCAAAGACTGGATCACCGCTGCTCTCATGCCAACAAAGGAATTTCCAAACATTCGAAAGTCTTTCAAACGGCCACATTACACCATAGGGCCACATTACACCATAGGGCCACATTACAACAGACTGACCCACACGTTTCCGCCAATATCTTTTATGATTTTGCAGTGGCAACTTTATTTGGTTCTCACTTTTTTGATGTGTACACTATTTGAACCTGTGCACGGTTGCCCCTTTCGTCTCTTAACCATCAAGATGGTGTTCCTAGTTGCAATCACATCATCTAGACCAGTGAGTGACCTCCAGGCATTATGTGTGTTCAGCAACCATATGCTTTGTTCTTTCCAGACAAACTAGTTCTCCGGACAAAGGCAGCTTTTCTACCTAAGGTGGTTACGGCCTTCCATATATCAAGTCAAGTCAAAAAGGATTTATTTCGATAAAAACATATCATAAAAGCTGAATATAAAAATGATTAAGAAGATCTATTTACAACTTCCATATATGCCAGCCTGTTACTCTGCCAGCATTCTGTGCACCACCTCATCCCTCCAAGGAGGTGGAAATAATCTACTGACTTGACCCCAAGAGGGTTCTTAGTTTCTACATCGATCAAACCAGAAGCTTCGTCTGGAGGAAAATAGAGAAAGACAGTACAGAAGAAGACCACCTCGCGATGGATTGTCCTCTGCATAAAGATCTGTTATGGGCAAGCTGAGAAGTAGCTTCTAGAGGGGGTACATGGTCATTCCACCAGAGTAAAGGCTGCAACAACTACACTGGAGTGCAGTCTGCCAGTCAGTCATTTGCCAGGCCATTTTGTAGGCATCCCTCCACACATTCACAAAGTTCTATTGCCTGAACAGCCAGGTCCTTTGGGGCAGTCTCTTCGCCTGTCCTGCAGGATTTCATGGTCTGAGTTATTCCACAGACCTACATACGGGGGTGCTGCTTTGGTATCCATTCATAAGGGGGCAAAACTGCATTTAGAAGTCTTGATCAGAAGAACAAGTTGCTTGCCTTTGGTAATACCTTTTCTAGTACGGACCTTATCTAACCGCAGATTTCTTCCCGATTTACCCCCCTTGCCCTTCTGTAGGAAGGACTTGTACAATCCATTAATAACATCCGAAAACCAAAACATCTCCATACTGCACTTCTGATTTATTTGGCTCCGTGTCCGATGGCGCAGACGAAGATCAGAAAGAAACTGACGTCAGCTCATGGAGGTGATGGTTTCATAGTGGCTCCAACAACACTTCTTTAACTGATGAACTAGATGCAAACCCGCACAACGCCACCTGTTGACACGCAAGGAAATCGCTATTTATGTTTCCAGTTCCAGTCTGGTGCCCGAGGAAATCATGAGTGAGGAATTTGCAGTTAGAAAGAATCTCTTCAAGGAAAGGCGTTACTGAAGGTAAATAACTTGTTCATTGCCAGAAGTCTTTCAAAATGAGCCAACCATAGTAAATTAGCCATTAAATTCAATGTTCTACTAGTTACGTATGTGCCGTTTGTCACTACAGCCCTTGCCTATGCCTGCTTAGCTCACTGACCAGCCACGCGCCCGTTACAGTTTCCATAATTTGACCACAATCCCCACACCCCATTTTAGCAATTCTGGCTACACCTCGATTGTGACCCCATGCCTGGGCACAACTGAAGTACGCAGCACTCTGTGAACAACCTCGTGTGAGACCGTTTGGCCTGTTGTGACGTCCTCTTTTTCATCAAAGTCTGATGGTGTACTGTTGCCACCACTGTTCCCTTTAAGGTGCGAGCGAGCGCGCACCTGTCTCACCTGGAACGTGCAGTGTGGTGTTTGAAGCGCGCGCAGCGGCAGGTAAGTTCAGCAGCAAATGCCTCCTGCACTTGCTGCTTTCTTTTGTTAAAAGGACGCGGCTGCCGGTCAGATTGTATGCCTTTGTGAAAGTATTCATTTTATTCGCAACACCCGTCATGCACTGCAATTAACAAAGGCATACAATCTACCCTGCAGCCACGCCATTTTCACCTAAGAAATGCAGCAAGTCTACAACATGTGCTTTCAGGTGATACTGAAAGCACACGTTGTGCTTGTATACTTGCTGCATTTTGTGTAGGGTGCCCACACGTCCCGGTTTTCCCCGGACGGTCCCAGTTTTTGGAGCAGTGTCCTGGTCTCCCGACACTTTGCTCTAAATTAAAGAAATGTCCCGGTTGCCCGGGTTGAACAGATAAATGTCCTGTTTTTTTTTTAAATAGTGTCTTGCTCGGTGCGCCTGCTTTGATTCTCTCAGCCCGAGATGGGTCTCTATTGGGCTCTCCATGTTTGCTCTCACGGGACAAAAAAAGCTTACTGCTGCAGCAGTACCACCCTTCACTGCCTTCAAAGAGACCCGTTCTAGTTCTTTCACAGTCTCTTCATTCCAGAACTGAAGCATTTTCAATGTGATCTACAGCGAAGCCAAAGTTGTTGCTTATTTCTCTTAAGTAGCTAACAACCATTGACAAAGCCAATAGTCCAGGCTTGTTCTAGGTGTGATGTTACGCGTTATATTATTTATCTGGATGCAATGACGGAAGCTGCACATTTTTCGGGCGGGACGCTATGGCAAGTACAGATTTTTTTAGCTTACGTGTTTTAAGCCACGCCCTTAATTACATCGGCCATGGCCCTTGAGAGAACCACCCCCCCTCCCGTTTTTCCATCCCACTTTAAAGCCATGGGTGCTTCTGCCAGTCCTACTTCTCTGTCTATGACACCTGTCCCGGTTTTTTATTTTGAGAATCTGGTCACCCTAATTTTGTGTGCTGTGTTTTATTAACAAAAGGAATGCAGCAAGTCTACAAGCACGACGTGTGCTTTCAGAAACACCTGAAAGCACATTTCGTGCTTGTAATTTTGCTGCATTACTTTTGTTAATAGAGCGGGCCAGGGTCGTATTTTCACTTTCTACTCAGTGGTCTCTGGGGTCACAGCATATGGCCGCCTCCTACATTCCGGCCTCAGGGCACTATGGGCAAAGACATCTAAGGCATGGGCAAAGGAGATGCTGGCCTAGGCGCCCAGTGTGCCAGCTCCACCTTCCCATGGAGTTGGTTCTGTTCTTCAGACAGTCCTGCCATGATGACCTTAAATATTTCTTAAACAAATTGTTTTAAAAACGTTTTCCTTTGATTTAGTTTTAATATGGTGATGTGTTGGAGTCTTATTACATAGATTTTGCAGAGGATGTTGTGTGTATGTTTAACAACACCATGCAATATTGAAAAGTTTTTTTTTGGGATCAAATCACGACCTCACATATGAGAAATAGGGTGGGGTCACACAGATTATTTGAAATAACATCAGTGAGATACTGCTGTATTTCAATATTGAAAACCTGTTCCTATCCGCAATATTAGATGTAAACACATGCATAATTCGGACCAGCGTGCCTGTGCACTCTAAGTGACCTGGCCAAAGAGGGCATCAACAACCTGAAACTGGATCATATATTCAAAGCTGTCAGAACAGGGGCCCCCAAAATACATTTGGCCCGGTCCCCCTAAATCGGTAAGATGTCCCCGACTACAAGGAGTGCCCACCAGGTGGAATTTTGTGAGCAGCAAAGGAAATATGAGGCTTGTGTGGGATGAGAAGACTTGAGGGGGTTTTGCTTTCACCTACCAGCGCAAACCTAGTGCCGCGAGATGGCTACCACCCATTCCAGGTCAGGTGAGGAAAGTGAAACGGCATCAGATCAGAGAAGTCTATAAAAATAAACTGTAACTGTGTCCTTAAAGGCAATGGGGGCATGTTCAGGAGGTGTAGGTAGGTGGCAGAGATGTGGATAAAATTAGCAAAAGGCCTTGTAAGCTATTCTGTTGGCTTTCACCTACAAGTAACTGCATATAAAATATTACACACACCTTAAATTAGAAATAAATGCAAGTTAAACCAATCTGTGGAAATTGCACTCTGTTCTGGTAAGAAACCTCCGTTAGTGAAGTAACAGCTGTGGAAGTCTTCGTGTAACAGGACCATCCCAGATATAAAACCTGGTTGGAGCACTGGAGAATGGTTACATGTTTCCATAGTGCTTCGAGGTCCAGCCGATGACAGAAAGCACAGTGAATAGGTAATTATTTTAAAATTGCATTACGCAAAACTCTAAAATGCACAAAGAGATTTTAAGTTAAAACAAGTTCTTTGATAATATATATTTTTAGTAAAACTCAGACTGTGGCTAATGCAAAACATTTGTACAAGTTTCCATTAAAAGACACACCCCCGAACTCGGGTGCTGAAACACTACATCTGCTCTTACAGAGAATATGTCTTTGCCACCATGATTCTACTAATGAAAGCCCACGCTGGCTCACAAGCATCCTTTACAGTGGCAGATTAACCAACTGCACACATTTACATTTCTATCAGGTACCATAGAGAGAAGGCTTGCTTCTCTTTCGGCTGTCAACGCTTCTCACTCACAGGACAGAAGAGCAACTCCCACCCTTTTAACCTGAGGCACCTGGCACCTCAAGGTCAGCATTAACATATCAGGGACAGTTGTTTTTTTTAACAGAAATTAGAGGAACTAGTTTGGTCAAAATAAAAAAAAATGCTGCCCCCAAGAGATCTTGTCTACTGGAAGCTGGGAACTGCATTTGTTTGTTGCTTGGAGACTGTTGGGGTCCAGAGGCGACACCGGTAACATCAGAGCTCTAGATCTATCGGTAGGATGGATCCAGCAGTGCACCATCATCCACAGAGAGATATTTCCTGAGAAGGTCTCATCCTTCTTGCTGCCAGAAGCTGGGGGTGGTTCCCAGTTTGGGAGGCAGGACCTGTTGCAATTGGTAGCCACCTTGTAAAAGTCTGGTTTTCAGAGCATCAGGGTGATTTGTATTTAATTTAACCTAGTATCTCTGGATCCTGGGTGTATTGTGTATTGGCCCTTTCTGCCCTTGCTCCTGGTTTGCTTGCCCTTCTAGAGACAGATGGTTTGCCATGGAAGGTTTGTTGTAACTTGGAAATGGTACAGAATGTCGGCGAGGTGCACACCGTGCACTGTACTCTGAGCCTGCACATAAAGACTGCGAGTGGGTACCGGGCCGGCTTTAGCCCTGGTGGCGCCCTGTGCGACAATGTTTGTTGGTGCCCCCCACAGACTCCCTCACTACCATCCTTTAACAGTGCCCCCTCAAGTCTCCGTAACCACTCTCTCTCAGATATATTTTTTAATAGTGCCGCCTATACCAATGTAGGGTGTCAGAGCACTTTACATCAAACACATATTACACAGAGACAATCAGTCAAAGGGGTGTAAATTAGTGTATAGGAAATGTTCCATAAGCCAGAAGACTACAATGTGAATCACATGCCATCCATACTGGTAGACATTTTAGTTTAAGAGTGCTTGGTCTGAAGAAGCACAGACTCAGAATCTTAAACATAACCCCATGGTTTGGGGTTACATTTAATAAAAAGGATATTTTTTGTTTACCGAAATGAACCCTTTTTGAAACATTAGATTAATGAAAGACAGAGGAGAAAATTATAATGCTGTAATCTATACCTTGCAGTTTGCATGCAGATCTTTTACAGTTATTAGCTCACTGTTCCATGTTAGGATTTTAACATCTACACTGTTAGTAACAAAAGGATCTCTCTGACAAAATTAATGACCTATTTAAACTATATGCACTTTCGGATCTACATGGTACACATTCTTTGCAGCAGGCACATTAGCCCTCTGTGCTACCATAAAATGAGTTAAAACATCCATTAGACAAAACTCCTTCTCTCCCCAGGAAGAACATTAATCACCGTAGTTATCTTGACATTTTTATTGTATGAAAATTGCAGGAGGCCAGCAATGCAGCAGCAGGCGCCCCCTCGAAGAGTCAGCACCTGGTGCGGTGGCACCGGTCGCACCGCCCTAAAGCCGGCCCTGAGTGGGTACATTACTTGTTATCCATCATAGTAAGGGTGCAAGTACTGCTAACCAATAGGAGATTCTAGTGCAATTACAGGGTTTAAAGCTAGATAACAGCCAACCATGCATGAAGTGTGGTGGGAAGGCAAGCTTCCAAGTCAAGTATTAGTTTATAATTATTGAGACATATTGAAAGAGGGTGGGTGGGGGAAGAGCAGCAGGATGACACCGGGTCATGGCTAGTATCAAAGAGTTGAACTTGCATCTTTTCTCTCTTCCTCACTTCAATCACATGCATTCTTCCCTTTCCATCTTTCATCCCAGATTCACTAGTTTAGCCTTCCTTTCAGGTTAAAAACCCAGCAAACACACACACTAAAAGTCTACGGTGTGGTGTGTGTGCATATCATTTTAATGGATAATTGAGGCTAGAATTTAAGCGGAGTATGGAAAAGGATCGCTGTAAACATTTATATGAACCCTTCTTTTCTAGAGAGCAGTGTTGAAAGCAGTGCAAACTTCACCATTTCTTTGCTGTGTTGCGGTGGCTATGGTTGCTGGCCTGCTACAGTTAAGCTAACTAGTGTCTTTTCATCATATATCAACCAGGAACTGAAATGTCTCTTGGTTTTAACATAATGGGTCTTTCCATTATCTAGTGCATTAGTACCCCCTTAATTGTCTTCGGATGATGAAAGGCTGAGTTGGCCCTGCTAGAGTCCAGTCTCCTGACCTGTAGTTTGCACATAAGCACTTACATTACTCAGTGATTTTGTGGCCTAGCTCAATAGTTTATTCGTCTTGTACTGGGCAACCCGTTTTACTGATGGGGGAAAGTCTTGTAGTCTGAAGTAAAGTATGCTTGCTTGCATGTATTGTTGTTTGTGCAGCATGTCCATGTGCCCGGAAGCTTGCTTCAGATAATGTAATAGAGCGAAAGAAGATTTGGGTGGGAAGATGTACTTATACAGGGGAATAATGGTGTTTCCAGACTTGACCAATGTTACTGACCCCACAAACTGTAAATTGATTCATGTATCACAAACTTCCCCCCCAATATTAGCTCCAGTACTACCAAACAATACTTTGTGAAAGGTTGTGATCCACGAATGCGGGCCACTTTGTTTTGGGTGCCGGAGCCTATTTTTGGCCCCAATCCGACTCTGAGCTGGGTACATTGCGTGCTGCACTCTATGAACAAAAAAAAAAAATGCAGCAAGTCTACAAGTACAACGTGTGCTTTCAGAATCACCCAAAAGCACACATCGTGTTTGTAGACATGCTGCATTTCTTTTGTTAATAGAGCGAAGCAGATTGTATGCTGCGCTCTATTAACAAAAGAAATCCAGCACGAATACAAGCAGGGCTTTAAGTGGGCCGGGTCCTGCTGGTGCTTAGCACCGGCAGTTTTTAAAAGTAGGTGCTGAGATGGATCCCTATCGGGCTCTCTATTTTTACCTTCAGGGTGAAGGGAAAAAAAGGCTTAACTCTGCAATAGTACCATCCAGCACTGCTTTTGATGTTACTTCAAGGGGACTCATTTTTCAGTTTTAAATGGCGCAAACTTGGAGCAAACATGAGCACCAGTTACATTACACAAGGACATATTTATGTTTTGAATCACAGGATGTTGAGTCGACGTGAGGCTAGGAGCTGCTTTCTCAGCTCAAAAGTCAGCAGCTCTAGCCTTAGCCACAACCTCACCCACAAGATTGGAAGCATTTTCAATATTATATACAACAAATTCATAGTTTTTGCCTATTTATCTTATGCAATGTACAACCACTGACAAAGCCAGCAGCCCTGGCTTGTTGTAGGCGTAATGTTACTTGCTGTGTTATATATCTGGATGAATGGACAGCCTCAGCAAAATACCAGTGGGGCAGCACACTGTGTTAAGTACAGGTTTTTAGCTTAAGTTTTTTAGGCCACTCCCTGTTTAATGTGTGCGCAATGTAAAGTACACCCTACACTGGTATGAGTGGCGCTATAAAACAAATTAAATGCATCTCGGAGAGAGTGGTAATGGAAACTTGAGGGGCATTGTTAAAGGGTAATAGTGAGGGAATCACTGGCAGAGGTGGTCATTGGGGGGCGCCAACAAACATTGTCGCACAGGGCGCCACCTGCGCTAAGGCCAGCCCCGTGTGGGGCATATTGTGTGCCTCTGAGAAAGTATTCATGTTCTATGTGATATTTGTCACTGCACCCACACACGCTGTTGGGTTCCTGGCGCGCATAGCCGTGGCTGCAGCGCACAAGAGACCTTACACTGCCGCACTCAGAGGAAAAAAATTAGATAGAACAGTGGTTGCCACACATTTTTGTTCTCTGCCATTTCCTTACTGCAAAACTATGGCCAGATTCTCAAAGATGTAAATGCTGTCCTGTGTTGCATGACAAGGAGAGAGCATTCGGGCACCATATTCAGAGATATGGCTCTCTCCTCAAGTGCTGATTTCAAATGCTGTGCGCAGGGCACACACCTTAGCGCCATAGTGCTATGGTGCATGACTGAGGCTACCATAGATTTTGTGCAGGAAGGACACCCATCCTGTACAAAATGCTATGGATAGACACACCTTAAAGCTTTTCCTACACTGTGCATCACGCATGCAAAGTCAGAAGAAAATGGAGTAATGAAAACATTTCTCCGTTTAACACCTGTGTTCCAGCGCCATTACTTTTTGGCGCTAACCCCTGTCTCCTCATGTTAGTAGCTAGGGTTTAGCATCAAAAAGCATGGGTGGTTGCAAGGGAACAACTATGTACCACCTGTGTATTGCCCCTTGACACAAATGAATGCAAACCAGCGTTTCTCGCTGCTTTGCATTAAATTCCCATGCAAACCAATGCTAATACCAATTAACGTTGGTTTCTTAATCTCCAAAAAGCTTTCAGTCGGGTTTGTGGTAAAAAAACTTATGCTAACCCGAAGTTAATCCTTTGTGAATCTGGGACCGTGTCTCTAGTTCTGCACAAAGGGGGCAATAACATTTTCCGCTTGTGTGGAGACAAGGTATTCCTACCATTTCACTAATGGCCGCAAGAGGGCAGTAGCAACCTTTCATTCTTTTTCACCGATCAACTACTCACACTAAATCATCATCTAGCAAGGAGGATTTTATTCAAACCAGTTTTAATGAATTCCACAAGTTCTCTTTTTATCAGGGCCTGAAGATTTGAAGTTAATCATCTTTTCTATCTATAAAATTACACGGGGCCGGCTCTAGGGCGGTGCGACCGGTGCCACCGCACCGGGTGCTGACTGTGCATGGGGGCGCCTGTTTTCTAGTTTATGTCGTGTTTAAAAGCACCCACTGCAACCTTCCTGACCTCCGGCACAATTCATCCAACAATAAAAATGTCAAGCCTGCTCCCGTGATTGATGTTTTTTCTGGAGAGAGAAGGAAGTTTTGTCTAGTGGAAGTTTTGACTGGGGGATGTTTTGATTCATCACAAGGTAGTGCAGAGGGTTAATGTGCCTGCTGCAAAGATTGTGTATCATGCAAATCACAAAGTGAACATAATGTAAATAGGTCAGTGGGATACTGCTTTTGTCAGAGACTTCGGTTTGTTACTTGTAGTTTCTAAGTTAAAATACTAATAAAAAACAGTGAGCTGTCATCAAAGAACTGAAATGAAGACTTTAAGTATAGATTAGAGCGTATGGATTTTTCCCCAGACTTTCAATATTCTAATGATGTACAAAGTGATGATTTGGGTAGAAAACAATTCCAATTATTAAAGATAATCCCTAACCATGGTCTCCCGTTTTAAATTCGGAGTTCGTGCTTCGCCAGTCCAAGCCCCCCTAAACTTTACTGCCTACCAGCATGGATGACATATAAATTCGACCACTCTGTCTTATGTAACGTTTCCTATGCATTGATTTACACACATATGATTGAGTAATGTGTGTGCAATGTAAAGTGCTCTGACACCCTTCACTGTTATGAGTGACACCATAAAACAAATTAAATGCAGCTGAGTGAGAGTGGTTATGGTGACATAAGGGGTAGTGGTAGTGCGGGAATTCGTTGTGCAGATGGTCATGGGGCGGGGGGCGCCAAAAAACATTGTCGCACAGGGCGCCACCAGTGCTAAAGCTGGCCCTGATTACACAAATAAGATATTAACAAACCGACCTTTTAACAAGATAGAAGTGTTTTTCTGAGATTTAATACCAGCTCACTGCCTTCCCCACGCATGATCATGGGGGGGGGGGGGGGGGATTGTAATGCACAGCAGGGGCTATAAAAAGGAAGGGTGCATAAGTAAGGAGAATCCTGCAAACAAGGATATTTGTGCAATAAATATATTTTCATTTTTGAGGGAAAAAACTTGGCTATTGCACTTATATTGCATACGCTACTGAAAGGGGTCACTTGTTTAGATTCGATTTAGCACATCCGTGATGAATGAAGAGTTTTTCACTTGGTGGAAGTTATGCAGATTTCATTTTTATGCTTTTGAGCAGCCATGGGAATCTGCGACTGGTGTAGTCCTAATGTGATACTTTGTCAATTCAAAAAAGCCATCTATAGAATTATAGATGGGGAGCAGTAAGTTACAGGGACGTTTTTAACTGAGGGGTTCTGAGTGATGTCAAATAGACATTGAGAGTGCAGCTCGAGGTGAAAAACATCCCAGTAATTCCCTTTTTACCAATCTATAATTGTATGTTATGTACAGTGCTTTAAATGGGCGGTACTGTCCGCCAGGTATGCCCAGACGTGGGTCCTGGGCTCACTATGCCACTGGATTCAAGCTAGCCTGGCTGATGAGGTGATGCTCTGAAACCCATCCCAGGATGCTTGTTTCCGGTCCAGGGAGGACCTGGCCTGGCAGTTCGGGCTGGAGTGTTCCCATGAGGCACAAGGTCAGACTGATTTGCATATGGCCAGAACTAAACTGGGGTGGCGTGGTGAGCAAAAGAATGATGGATTTAACCCAGATCTCTTGACTGGGGGTGAATGTTTGATTTGCTCTGCATTCCGTCCATCATCTGTGTGTCTTTTAATTTTTATTTTGTGAGGGAGAGTACCGGTACTTCTCAAGAGTGACATAATATGTTTATTTGTAGAGTACCGGCACTTCTAAGAAACAAACAGGTACTCTGATACAGGGTACCTGCACTTCTACTTTTCCACTTCAAGCACTGGTTATGTATAGCCCCCAAAAATCATCTGCCCCTACCTACAACTACTACACAGGGGAAGAGGATAATGGCAGAGCTCTACATAGCATGCCCTCTCCTCGCTGACGCATATGTGAAAATAAATATCTTGCCTGCTATCCTTAACCAGAAAAAGGCCCCCCTCCCCCTCCTGCAGCTGTGCTACCCCAGTCTGGGAGCAGAAGCAGTGCGGCGCTGACAGGCTCTCAGAGAGCCCGGTCAGCCTAGCCTGGAAGGCCTTTATTTTATTTCTCCAAACTTATTTTTATTAGTATTCATATATCTAACGGTGAGATCAATGCAATTATCATACGTCTGTCATATGTCATGCAAATTTCAAACATTCAACACCCCCCTCCCCTCCCCCATGAGTACAGCAGAACAGAAATACAATTACATAGCATGGTCCAGGAAGGGCTCCAGTGTGCCCAATAAGAAGATAAGAGATACTGACATTTAAGTATACATTTACAGTGGTAGGGAATAACGCGCAATACAGGGCGAAGCAGGCGGTATATCTCTGAAGAAAAACAATCATAATGATCCGGTAGGTGACCCCACAGGTGTTTCCGACTCCGGGCGGGATAGACCGTCCACCATGGCTCCCCAGGCCCTGGTCTCTTCATTGTTTCCTATGCCTCTCCGGGCTTCTTGGAGGAGTATTCTCCCCTCGCAGACCGCCCATTTAATCAACTCTCTTCTCCATACAGGAATCCGAGGACCCCCTGGGGAATGCCAATTCCTCATTAGCTACAGTTTGGCAAGAATAAATGCCAAGTCCTGGAACTTACTAGTAATTTTCTGTTTGAATGTATGGGGAAACCATCCCAATAAACAGTACCCTGGGGTGTGGGGAATCTCTCTCTCTCTCTCTCTCTCTCTCTCTCTCTCCATGATTTCTTCGAGTATGTGTAAAACCCCGTCCCAGAATGTGTTCAGTATGGGACATGCCCAAAATATATGTAAGATGTGCACCCCTCGCTCTTTTCATCTAGGGCATGTTGCATCGGCCTCTTGGAAATAATTACTCATGCACTCCGCGGTCAGATATGATCTATGAAAAACATAATAATTGAAAAGTTTAAAGCGTGCATTACGAGAGATCTAGGGCGTTCTGTCTAGGATATAGTCCCAGTCCTTAGTAGGGATAGGAACGCCCAGGTCTTCCTCCCAACTATGTTGTAACCTTTCCAGTGGCTGTTGCTTGTCCGGCTGTAGTGCTTTATATAAGCAAGAGACCATCTTGATGGTGCCCGCTGAGAGAGCCATATATTGAAAGCTCTGCAATGTAGTAGGTTCAGTAGTTCCCGTATTCCAATGCATCTGCATTGCTGTGGTGAGTGCTCTATGTAGTAGAAAGTATGCCTGCTGTAAATCGAGTTCCGCTCGGAACTCTTCAAACGGGAGCAGTCCGTATGTCAGCGGAGATGTCCTACTTTCGACATCACCGCTTCAAACCAGAGGTCAAGGTCTCACCAGTTGCCACCAGTGCACTTAATAGAGCCTAGGGTAGTTCTGGGGAATAGGGGGTTTTGGTATTTTCAGTAATCCTCTGCCCCAACATTTAGTTTTTGTGAATACATTGCGCCCAAGACCTGGCACGAGCTCCCGATCTACATCAGACGCGCTTCCTCCCTGTACGCTTTCAGGAAGGCACTCCAGACCTGGATCTTCGACTGAACGAAACTGCACCCCCCAACCCCCCAGCGCCTTGAGACCCTGGCGGTGAGTAGCACGCTTACAATTCCCTGATTGATTGATTGATCATGAATTATTTATAGGTAGACTTCTCACCCTGAGAAGCACTTCAAGCAGGTCAGATAGTGGCAGTACAAAGGGGCCCGGAGTCCGGTCCGGATTGGTGGTGCTGTGCTATCCCCTGGATTAGCCATTACAAATGGGCTGCTGTAAGAAAGTGGCTCTGTATATACTGTTCCCAAATAGGTACAGGGTGCACAGAGTCCACAGTCCCCAGAGGTTTGGCAGAGGCTAAAGTTAGATATAACCTTACTCTCTAAAGTGGTAGCTTGGTCGAGCAGTAAGGCAGTATCAGAGGACCGTGTAAAGCATTTGTTTTACACACTCAGTCAGCAAATGGTCTCACACACTCAAGAACTGAACTCTAGGCCAATGGTTTGTATCCAAATATATGGTTGTTTTATTTTAGAACCAACAATAGGTATCAAAATATACTTTCTCAGAATGAGATGCTTTAGATAAATACTTTCAATAGGCAATAGACTTTTGAATGCAATAGATACAGTTGTTGCAATAGGCAACACAATTTCAAACACAATTATACATTGAGCTCAATGGGAATTTCTAGTTAAATGCAATTGATTACTTTTTGGATTACTTTTCTTACCACAGGACTGGATCCTAGATTCAGTCCTGGGACATTTCCTGTTAACAGTTGAGTAAAAACGTTTTGGTTACAGTTGTGATTTTTAAGGAATATTATTGCATTTTAAAAGTTGACACTTAGAAACTTTTTCACATAGAATCACCAATGTTATCCTATGGGAGGAAATTCACTTAGCAGGTAAGTGGGGTTATTGTTACTTGTGCATCTCCTGTAAACAGTTGAAAGAATGCGTTTTTGTTATACAGGCGATTTTTAACGAATATTTGTAAGTTTGCAAAATCGACACTTAGAAGAATTTCTGGCAAAAACCAGGCAATGTTATCCTATGGAGGAAAATCAAGTTAGCGGTAAGTACGGTTGTAATTACTTTGCAGGGTCAGTGCTGGGCACTAAGATCCAGCACTGGGATCTCTCCTGATAACAGGTGAGTACATTTGTTTTCGTAATTCAGCTGATTTTAGGTGAATATTTTAAAGTTTCAAAACTCGACAGAAGAATTTCCAAGTGAAACCAGTCAATGTTACCCGATGGAAGAAAAGTGAGTTATCGGCTTTTGGGTAAGTACTCAACTGGCAGAGTTAAGGTTCTGGGCATAGACTCAGGGGTCTCCTAGGGTCAGGTAGGTACAGTTGTTACACCCTCAGCGGCACAGGGGCATCCGGGTGCAGAGTGAGTTAGGCCCAATGTTATCCTATGGGAGGCAGGGGGCCTTTGGTTGGTGGCTGCTGGTTAGCAGGCCACACGGCTGTGGGAGCTGGGCTCCTGGTCACTTACTCAGGGCAAGTGGGGAAGTAGATTAGAGTAGAGGTTGCACTGCCAGGGGCACTCAGGCGGCTGGGTGCAGGGTGCTTTTGAGCCGTCGGCGCTCAATGGATTTCAATGGAGAAACTCAGTGATGAACAAAGGCTGCAAGCTCGGGGGCGAAGATTCTTCAGGTGCGACCACCACTTTGAGAGGTAAGTTGGATAGTTGTAGGATAGGTAGGCACCCAGGAGTTGGCCACAGGGTGCCGGGTGCAGGGGTGCCTTTTGGCATCGGGAAATCTTACCCTCTGCTGGTCGCGGTTGGAGGGGTTCCTGGTTCTGAGGCTGCAGGCGTCGTCAGGAGCGTGGGTCCTTGGGGGCTGGATTTGGGGTCACAGTCGCCGGGGGGACATCCTCGTGGTCTTTGTCCACTCCGGCACAGACCAGGCTTGGCGGGTGCAGAGTGTGCAGGAGTTGCAGTTCCTGGCTGATGCCAGGGGCTTATTACTTGCTTTGAGCAGTACCACTGCTCGTGGGAGTCTCAGTTAGTTAGAGTCACAAGGCAGTCAGGTCCTCCGGGGTTTTTGAGGTTGCTGACCACTGGAGACGCCGGGGTTTAGCAGGAGCAGGTTCGGTAGGGCTGGGGCCAAATCAGCTGGTGTCTTCCTCTTGTTAGCAGATGCACGGCAGGTCTTCTTGTTTCTTGATCTTCTTGCTTGTTTCGGAATCTGGATCTGAGGAAAGAAGGTTCAGAGTGCCCCTAAATACTAAAGTTAGGGGCGTTACAGGTAGGTAAAGGGCAGGGTAGGTAAAGGGTAGGGACCAATGGGTCCCTTCCTTGGGGTGGGTACACCCCCTATCCTGCCACTCTCCTGTGGGAGGGGGCAGTTGCCTAATCCTGATTGGGCAGGGCTCCCCATCTTCAAGATGGTGAGAGCCCGGAGATGTGCTTCACCTCGCCTCCCCCACCTGAGGGGTGTGGGTTGGCAGAGGCTGGCACACCCCCCTGTCCTTTCTTGGGGTTTTCCGCCAGTCTTCCCGCCAGAGTGGGGGGTCAGAACCGGTGGGGGCCAGTTGCTGAGTACAGCAAGTGGCCTGGTGAAGCTCACAAAGGTGGCATGCCTTTGAAGCTTCCACTGCCCATCCTGGGGGAGGAGACCTAGCACCTTGCCCAGGATGTGCATTGTTGCAGGCCCAGGAGAGCGGATGGCTCTCTACCCAGAGATCCAGCAACATGTCTGCTGTGTGGCAGCCTAGGCAGCCCCTCAGATAAGACGTGGATTGTAGGTTAGGTTCAGGGGGCAACTCTAAGTTGCCTTCTGTCGTGCATTGTACATTAAATCCCACACTGGCATCAGTGCGGGTTTAATGTGCTGAGAAGTTTGATACCAAACTTCTCAGTGTTGCCATAATGGTGCTGTGGAGTTCGTGTTGATGACCTCCCAGCACCATATACTCTTAATGGCAGCACTGCACTTACAGTGCCCAGGAATGGACCTGGGTACTGTAGGGGCACAGGGCTCAGGCACCTGTACCCACACCACTGGCATAGGGCACCCAGCTAGAGGAGTGACTGAGGTATGCCAGGGCAGTGTGTGTTGTGGGCATGGCACACAGAGATGTGTGCCATGTCGACTCTCTGTTTAGTTCTACACCAAGACACTCAGCCTGCAAAGGCAGTGTGTGTGTGTCAGGGTACACGGTCTCTAAGGGTGGCACAATAAGTGCTGCAGCCCTTAGGGGCCTTCTCTGGTCCCAAGGCCCTGGGTACCTCGTGTACCAGTTACCAGGGGCTGACATGTGGCTAGAGATGCCACTTGGGTTTAGGCTTCAACACAGTTTTAGGGACGGAACATAGGCCCTGGGTACCTGATTGGCAGGAGCCCAGGGCACACTCAGCCAAAGTACATCAGTAATTCAGCAAAAAGTGGGGGCATACCATGCAAGAAAGATGGCACTTTTTCACAGCTGCGACATATGTTTTGAGATCAGGCACCGCCATTCCCCCTGCCATTGTTGCATGCTGCATCGTTGCTAGTGCAATCCGTTTACTTCCTGTTCCCCCGATAAACCCAGTCATTAGGGAGTCGAGATCTTTAAACAACACCCTAGGGGACCCATAAAGGAAGTGTGGCAAAAAATATAGAAGACTGGGCAAAGCCACCATCTTTAGGAGCACTATTCAACCCTCCACTGAGAGTGGTAGAGTCCTTCAGAAATCAACTGAAGTCCTCAAAGATCTAATAGCTCGCCCTATGTTCCTCTCTTGCAAATCAATACGACCATGATAGATCCTGACCGCAAGGTAAGGTTAGCACTGGTGCTTCCATTGCAGCTGGGCCAGTTCCACTAGGGGGTCAGCGCCCGGCATCACAGGAAAGGGCCTGGATTTCTGCCAGTTGACTTTCAAGCCAGACTATCATCCAAACTCCTCTAGGATGAGTCTGGCTCCCCTCAAGTTGTCTCTCTAGTTGTGCAAGAAGATGAGTAAATCATCAGCATAGAGCGCTATACGATGATGATGTCTATCAATACGCAAACCACTGTATAACTGCCCAGGCCGGGGCCGAACAACAGGGGAGACAGGGGGCATCCCTGCAGTTTTCCCCGTCCCACCAAGCAGTTTGCAGAGATGATCTTTCCCGTCCATACCCTAGCTGTAGGGTCATTGTACAGCAACTAAGTCCATGTTATGAAAAACTCACTTATTCCCATGCGGGACATCACCAGATACTGCCACTCCAGGCTACCAAACGCTTTCTCAATATCAATGGCAAAATGCACGGCCCCTTGCAATCATCCCTCTCAGCTCCCAAGATGGCCAGCAGTAGTCGATGTTATCTGCCGTGTTGTGGCCTGGAATGAATCCCGCCTCATCTGAGTGGATCAACCTAGTCATGAAGAGCAGGAGCCTAGCCGCTAGGATTTTGCTCAGAATTTTGTAATCGATGTTGGACATTGATAGTGGTCGGTAGGCTGACCGTTCATAGGCAGGTTTAAGGATAGGAACTATTACTGCCTCTTTGGTGGTGTCTGGCAGGGACCCGGCCTCACTGTACAAAGTGACCAATTTAGGTGTTAGTTCGGCAGAGTACATGGCGTAGAATTCCACCGGGAATCCATCAGTTCCCGGGGTCTTATTGCGTGCCATTTGCTTGATTGCAGAATTTATTTCCTGCGGAGTAATGTCTCCTCCTAGGTCTCTCGCTTTTTCCTCCTCAAGCCGTTGCAAAGGCAGGGTCTCTAGATATGTGTGCGTCGCCACAATACCTTGCAAGGTGAAACTAGTGTACAGGGTTGAATAGTGTCTGGCAAATATGTCATTAATTCCTTCTCGTGTGTATATTCTGTTACCTCTCTCACCCTCTAATTCCGCTATATTTGAGCTACGCTTATCTGGGTTGTTCAACCAAGCTAGCAGGGAACCAGACTTGTCCAGTTCAGCATGTGTTCTGTCCATATATTTTTTTAAATCAACACGTCTAAGGCTTTCTACCTGCTGTGCCATCTCCTCTTTAGCCTCTAGGAGCTTGGCAGTAACTCAGGCAGTAGCGGCCGGCATTGCTTGCGGGTTGGGGGCAGGCACAAGTGGTGGTAGGGGGGATTCACAGGGGGTGTCGCGGGGGTATCACAGGGAAATAAAAAAAAAGAAACTTACCTTTCCACCGCGCCTGGTCCCGCGTCTTCTCGTCTTCTCGTCTCCTGCCTTCGACAGGAAGCAGACAGCCAGGCTCCCCCCCTAAGCTAAACACAATGCTGCAAGCAGCGTTGTGATTGGTCGGGACGCCGCTCAGCCAGGAGCTAATGGGGTGACCATGTTTTCCATGCAGCCTGCATGGAGAAGGGCAGAATGCTCATGACTGGTTTGGGCGGCCCAAGAGGGCTGACCAAAAAGTCTTTGCACACTCAGGAGTGGGCAAACCACTCCTCCCCTGCCCTGCTCAAAGAGCAGAGCAGCCCACTCACCCGCCCGCAATGCGCAAAGGAAACATAAAATGGTAATAACTTTTAGTTATTACCATTTTATGTTTTGGCTTTCTCGCATTGCGAGAAAGCAGTGGGGCGATGCTCCTCCGCCCTAGTGGAGGAGCTGCCCCTGAAATCAGGTTGTTCCGGTCGCCATAGCTCTGCATCCCAGGGCCTTTGTTCAGCAACTTGGATTTCCCCCAGTAATGTGTGTCAAATACCTTTCAACTCAGCCAAGAAGTACCCCCGGGGAACCGCCTTAAAGGCATCCCAGTCATCAGTGGGGAGAAAGCCCTAGTTCTTTTATCAAGGAAATACTGTGTTATTATGGTTTGAATTGTCTCACATAAGTAAGCCTCCATGTAGGAATTAAGGGTCAGCCCACTGTAAACATGTTAAGACAGGATTAGGATCCGATATAGTGTGGGAGAGGTACTCAATAGAGCGTTTCAAGCCATGGACATCTGGCGTGCAGAGAAACAGATCTAGCCGAACATGCACCTTGTGGAGTCCAGAGAAGAAAGAGTAATCCCGCCGCATTGGATGTAACCGTCTCCATGTATCAATGAGTTCCCCACTGTTGCTGCCAATCTCTGAACTCTCTGGCCATACGAACTGTCTGGGAATCAGGAAGGGGAGGGTGCGAGCGGTCCAGGTGGACATCAGACACGCAATTAAAGCCCCCTCCTTTTATGGTTGAAGTGGTCAAGTGTGTGGTGCTAGCTATCGCGACTGGGCCACCAAGAACATGCTGTGCTCAACGTTCGGGCATATATATTTGCTATAGTTCTGTCCTGCCCATCAAGTCGCCCTCACACAACTATGACTCTACCTTCCGGGTCCGCTATTTTGTCCACCACCTGAAAAGGCACTGCCGCTCTACTCCAGAGTAGGATCCCTCTGGCATAGGCCGAAAATGTTGTATAATATTCCTGACCTCTCCAGGGATGCTGTAATGCATTACCCTCCCTGTCTGTCAAATGTGTCTCCTGCAACAGTGCTATTTGTGCCCCTCTCCTGTTTAAATAGGAGAACACTTTGTGGCATTTCGACATAGTGTGCATTCCCCGGATGTTCCAAGACATTTATTTATTCCTGTTCTGTCATAAGTGGTTCCAGGAAAGAAGCTTCTACTGCTTTACCTCCACCACAATCTCCCATCGCGGACTACTCCTATATATAACACAAGCATATTGTACAATGTTGCACAACTCATTAACTCCCAATGTCTTCAACAAAACCCCAATGTACCAACTCCCCCTTCCCAGGACAAGTAGACCAAAACCACCCATCCAAACCATGTTATAAACAAAACTGGTTGTGAGAGTTCCTCCTCGCTATATACCAGGAGCGGGTGGTCAGTGAACTCCCCCAGCTATCAAACTCCCACCCAGCGTATTCCGAATAATATTAGAAACCTACTTTACTGCTCAATGTCTCGTACAGTATTCAGGTGCCCCCTATGCAAAACAAAGAAATCATAGTATCATTCTGAGCTCCCAACACATTACCAGCGTCTCGTATAGTTCAGATGATGTCATCTGTCGATTTTGGCATCACCTTGGGTAGTTCTAGGCTCGACTCCTCTGAAGCTTTGGAGCAGTGATTTGATTACAAATCTTGTGCGGTAGGACGCAGTTCTGGTGACTGAGATCTTGCCTCCCTCCCACTCATCCTGGCCACCACTTCCATTACACCTTGCTTTCTGAGATGAACTTCAGCCTGCAAGGAGGCAGCAGGGCCAGTGGCGAAAGCTTTGATGCCTAGTGCCGGTGCGGCGTTTTCGCTGTTGTCGAAGGATTTGGGCAGGCCTGACTCAGGTTGAGACTCCAGCCAGTCCCAGATGTCTTGTGGAGCATAGAAGAAGTGCGTTTCATCTGATGTCATTGATAGAGATCAGGGTGTGTATAATATTCCCACTACCACAGATAGAGTAATCCCACAGTTACACGCACATACATTCATCATACACTAGGGCCCATTTCACTAACATACGCTCAAATACTCTACCAGCAGCAATAAACCTGTGGAAAGAAAACTCCTAGTCACCCTGCATCTATATCAGGTCGACAAGATCTGGTTATTGTGACTGTCCATAAACATAATCTATACAACCTATACGAATAATCAAAATATAATACACAATAATTGACAAGAAATAATATCCAACACCATGTTCAAGTTATATTGCTTTATCTAAAATTAGTCAAATGAAAATCAAGCAGCATAAATCATTTTTCTCATAGTTACCTATTCTAGCTAAATGTCAGAACGGGTCAGGACAAGTCTCTTGGTAAAGTCTCTCAAGACGAAGTCCCTTCAGCATCAATCCTCAGCAACGCAGATTCGATACGCGGCAAAGGCAAATGGCAAGTGGCAAGTGGCAAAGCCCTCTCTAGGCTAACAATTCTTATACTGAATCAAACAAAAGAAAGATACAAAGAAAAGTTGTAATGTCCGCTGGACCGCTGAGCAGAGCGAGAAGGAAAGGATGTAACATTGCAACATTCAAAAATCTCCGCTCAGGAAAAATCACAAAATAAAGACTACGGAACAGGAACCAAGAATCTCAAATGTATCTGTTAGTTCTACTTCTCCTCGGCAATGAGACCAATGCTCAGAGTCTTTCTCTAAGGCTCCTTTGTTTTCCCAAGGCTGCCAAGGACGTTCCATTTCACTCGAAGATTACCCCGGCTGCTGATGTCCTCACGGAAAATTTTATAAGGCAAGCAAGGACTGTGGTCAGCTGACTTCAGGACCATATTCAGCAGGGCTCTCTTCCATCACAGTTTTCTATTCTCAACTCGAGGCCAGGCTTACAAAATCGGCCATCTTTAACTAGGCCGCCATAGGCCACAATAGACCATCTTAATTAAAAGAAACAAAAACAACGTTACCACAGCATAGTGATTAAACAGTGTTAACCCCACTAATACCCTTATGTGTATGCATCTATCTAGCACTTGCAACATAGAAAAGCATTAATTCGGAAAGCGTTTTGTGCTCAAAAATAAACAGCACATAGCAACGTTTAAACATGAAAACACGCACGTTATTTTTAAACAGCACATTTATGCGCACCCACGTGTAACTCTCTCTTGTTAGGACAAACGGATTGATTAATATAAACGCACTTGCTCAAGACAAATAATTAATTGCTAGTAATTAATAAAATTAATATGACAAATAGACATGCCAGAGCTTCAAAAACCAGCGAATTTTCAAACAGAAAACTCTGCTCCAGCAATCCCCCCTTTGGTGATTTTATCACCAAATAAACCCAAAAAAAAAATAGTGAAAATTTAGTCCCATTTTAGGAGAAATCGGAAATGTCTTTTTCCCCTTACACAACATTACACACCAGTCACTCTTTCATCATCCCTTTTTGTCTCTAAGTAAACACTCTCCCTCAATTCTTCTAATTCAATTTCTTGAGGTTCTCTTTTCAACCTCTTGTTTTTCTTTTCTTTATTCAATTTCTTCCTCCCTCCCCTGTTTTTACAACACACACACACCAATCTTATTATCAATAAAGCAACAATTATACAAGTTAAAGGAAACAATATTCTACCTATAATAGTACTACCTATTTTGCAATAAAATCCTTAACAGCTATCATTTTATTAGCTATTTTAGTCCATAAATTCTCAGCTTCAAGTGGTACTAATTCTTCATGCAAATCAGTAATATTTTTGATATAGACCTTCAGGTCTTTGCTTCCGTCTGGAATGTAAGTGCAACAATGTTGAACTTTCAGCATTCCACAGACTCCACCCTCCTTGGCCAATAGAATATCAAGGGCAAGTCGATTTTGCATAGACATGGCACGTACGGCACTTAATTCCGTATTCACCAAAAGAAACCCTCCAGCGGTATTTGTCGACAAGCGATCAACCACTGTGGACAGTTTCCGAATTCCATAAGCATTCAAAGAAATTCCCACTGCTGGAATCAAAACCCCAAAAATGTCACCCACTATTTCAGACCAAGTTTCTCTCTTAAAACGCATTAGTAAATTAATATGTTCTACATCTGTTATTTTATCTATATGAAAAATCTTTGGAAAAACCAGGCCCACATAACACGTGCCATACCAATGGTCAGGCAACCTGTAATAAGCCTTGTTCCCACAAACATAATATACTCCTGGAAAAATTGTATCTTCTCCACCTCTGAAACCCCAACCTGTTGCAATGAAGTATGTATCATGGCACTCACTAGTCCCAACAAAATATGTATCATATTGGGATTTCCTTCTTGTAATGCAAAGTTTACCTTTCTGTGGTGCATCTAAAGCTAAAGTTGGACTAGCCCCATTCTTCAACTCTTTTCCCATCTCAATGTCCCAAATTGTCTCACTCACTTTATATTTTCCTGCTTTTTCCTGCATGTTCAATCTCCTTTCTTCTACCATATCCAGGAAAGCTTTCTCCTCTCCTTTCAAACTGCAAGTTAAATTATTCTTAAAAATGTAATCTAATGTTAATCCTTTTTCTTCAATAAAAATTTCACCAAAAGTGTTAGCTTCTTTAGCTGGATTCAGCTCTTTGTTCATTGGCAAGTGCCCAAAAATACTATCTCTGTTAGACATCTTATAATCTACTTTCCCTAACAAATAAAAAACACTACTTAAAATACTACAGGAAATACCATATGTAGCTGGTAAATGATGATAAGTAACACCCTCTGAAACGGATGCAGGTAATTGCATACAGACGTAGCAATCCCTTACTTCCATTGTTTTCACGTATTCATATAACAATTTTGAAAAAACATTACTAGAAAAGTTATTAATTGACCTATCTTTGTGTATGTAAGTATTACTAATTCTAATTGGAACTACTTTTTGCGAATTCTTCTCTACATTTGTCACATTCTCTGTATGCATCTCAAACTCTACTTTAAAAGTAACTAATAAAACTAAATCACCCCATAGAAGCATTAATAATCCAGTACAGCAGCAGCACATTCTACACCACCTTTTAAAGAAGGCACATCTATTTCTATTATCCTCTATGTTAGCCATTTTACTACTTTAGTTTAGCCTCTACTACTCCACTACTGTTGGAACTCTTCAATTCTTCAGCAATTCTTCAGCTTTCAGTTTTTCCAAATGATCTTTTCGTTCACTTAATCCAAGTGAATCCTCCTTTATTCAGTTTGGATACTTGTCATTCTTCACTTCAATTTCTTCAACATCAAATTGTATTAGATCTCCGACATCAAAATCCTCAGTACTCGACTCTTCTCCAATGTCAGTCAAGAGTACTTTCAGAATTTCACCAGTATCTTCCTCAACCACTTCTCTCAAGATCTCTTCCGGATTATCTCGAGTCACTGTTTCTTCTTTTCCTCCTTCAGACAGTGCCACATAAGACCATTCCGGTGATCTGTACTTTTGGTTGGGTCTTCTTACTCTTTTTATTTCCACTGGTTCTTTTGACTCCTTTGATTCTTCTCCTTCAGCTTTTGAACTTTGACTCGAAACTTCATTCACTTGTTCAGCTTTCGATGTACTTGCTCTTATTATTTTGTATCTCAGCCTCTTAACTCTGTTGTTAGGCCAACGATCTTCTCTTAACACCTTTTTCGGCTTTATTTCTTTATTACTTCTTTCTCCAATCCAAGTTCTCTTTCTCAGAACTCGACCTTCGGTTTGTTCATTCTCATCATCTGTTTCAAGTGCCTCTTGTTTCCGTTTTCCAGCAGCTTTCTTCTTTTCCACAGATTTTTTCACCACTGTTTGAGATCTCCCTACTTTTGTCCCTCCTCGAGTCTCCGACACGCAATCTTCTTGCTGTCTACTTGTCCCTTCACCTGGCTCATCAAGAATGTTCCCTACACCTCCTCGGGGGTCTTCCGCAATCTTTCCCTCTCTATCTTCTTCTGACCCTACTTCTTCAAGTATAATCTCAAGTGGTTCTTCGATCTCCTCCTCTTCTGATTCAGGAGTAGTCTCTGTGAAATTTCTCTTTTCTTTTCTTTTTCCTTCACTGCTTTTTGAAACTTCAGGCTCTCTTACAGAATTTGATCTCTTCTCTGATACTCGCAGTGGTTCATTCGAAGCTTTTCCTACTTCTTTCCCCACTGATTCTGTATCTTCATCATCACTGGAATCTGACTCTTCAAAATACTCTTTACCAGTCCCTTCTTTTGGGTTTGGAACTCTCAGAGTATGACTTGCATGTACCCAGTGTCTCACTCCAGCACACTTTACTGCAGTCGTCGTAGTCAGAATAACTTGTCTTGGCCTTCCCCACCTTGGAACCAAGCAATTTCTTCTTCTGTGAACTTTTATCCTCACCCAGTCTCCTGGACTCAGATCATGGGCTTACTTCTTCTCAAGTGTGGTAGCTTCTTCTCCAACCTGGTGAAACACAGAATGAACTGCGTCAGCCAGGCCTTTACAGTAATCCAAAATCATGTCATCAGTTATTGTCACCAACTTATTGACAGGCACGAATGCATGGCGCATTGCACGTCCCATGATTATCTCGTGCGGACTCAAACCAGTAGTTCTATCTGGAGTAGATCTAATAGTCATCAGCACTAAAGGTAAAACATCTGGCCATTTCATGCCAGTGGCTAAGCACATCTTTCCAATCCTGTTCTTTATTGTGCCATTAATCTGCTCAACCACACCAGAAGCCTCTGGTCGGTATGCACAATGTAGCTTCTGCTGTATTTTCAATGCTTCACAAATCAAACCCATAAGTTCATTTTGAAAGTGTCCACCTCTATCAGACTCAACTGTTACTGGAAACCCGTACCTAGGAATCAACTCTCTTAACAGTAAGTTTACCACTGTTATTCCATCATTTCTTCTAGTCGGGTAAGCTTCCACCCACCTTGAAAACAAACAGACTACCACTAGAACATACCTCAGTCTGTTTACTTGGGGCATCTCAATGAAATCAATCTGCATTCTTGTAAAAGGACCTCCTTCTCTGCCTATTGTTCCCAGACTCACCACTGTCTTTTTCCCAGTGTTAAATTGCTGACAAACCAAACACCTCTGACAGATGCTTTCTGCAATTGTCCTGAACTTTGCATTGTACCAGGTCTGTTTAAATGACCTTACCATCGCATCCCTCCCCAAATGTCCCTGGCCATGATACATCCTTGCCATTGACGACAAAATGGAGTTAGGCATTACTGGTCTGCCATCTCTGTAGACCCAAACATGGTCTGTTTCTCTTGGAGCACATCCTGCCTTAATCCAATCTTTTTTCTCTTCCTCTCCTGCCTCATCTTGCAACTGTTTCACTTCATCCCAGGTTTCTAAGACATTAGTAAACATCACAGAGAGAAAAGACATTTCCCCCTCTCGGTCCCGATTTATGGACTGATTATTCTTGGCACAGTATTGCGCAACATCATTAGCGTAACGGTTTCCAACCGTGATAAAATCCTCTCCTGGTCCATGGGCAGCACATTTTACGACTGCTAACTCTTTAGGCAGCTGTATCGCCTCAAGCAATTTACCAATCATTTCAGCATTCTTTATTGGAGTTCCACTCGGTGTCAAGAAACCTCTTTGTAGCCAAAGCTGGCCAAAGTCATGCACAACTCCAAATCCATACTGACTATCAGTCAACACAGTCGTCCTCAAATCTTTCCCAATTTCGCAAGCTTTTGTCAATGCTGTCAATTCAGCAACTTGCGCAGATTTCACTCCTTTCAATGGTGATGCTTCCATGACCTCTGAAACTTTGCACACCGCATATGCTGCACATAGCACACCATCATCATTTCTCAGGCATGAACCATCCACAAACAACACATGATCACTCTCATGTAAGGGAAGATCCCTTATATCTGGTCTCGGTTTTGTACAGTACTCAAGTACATCCAAACAATCATGATCATCTTCCATTTTCACACCCACGTTTTCAATATCTGGCAAGAGTGTCGCTGGATTCACATTCACACATCTCTCAAGAGTCACATTTGATGCTCCCAGAATCACTTTTTCATATTTAGTCAACCGACTATGTGACATGTACTGAGTTCTACTTCTTGTCAAAAGAATTGCCACATTGTGAGGTACGAATACCCTTACAGGATATCCCATTATGATTCCCTCACTTTGTTCCAGACTCCTGCATGTTGCAGCCACAGATTTCAGACAACCTGGTAAACCCACAGCTACAGGGTCAAGTGTCGATGAGAAGTACGCAATAGGCCTTCTCAGTAATCCATGTTTCTGAATTAACACTGAAAGTGCACATCCATTTCTCTCACTGCAGTACAGCTCAAACTCCTTTTCGTAGTCAGGCATACCCAAAGCTGGAGCCTCACACATTTTACTTTTGAGCTCTTCAAATGCTGCCATTTGTTCTGCATCTAGATCCAATGGATCTGTCATCTCACTTTTTGTCAGTTTAATCAGTGGCTTTGCTATCAAGGAAAAATTAATTATCCACTGACGACAATAACCCACCATACCCAGGAACATTCTCACTTCTCTCTGAGTTTTTGGAGCTTTCATTTCTCTGATTATTCTGATCCTGTCATCCGTCACTTTTCTCAGACCCCTTTCAATATTGTGTCCAAGATAATGCACCTCTTTCTTGCAAAATTGCAATTTGGCTGGAGATACCTTTAACCCTCCATCTGCCAGATGATTCAGTAAAGCTATGGTATCTACTTCACAAGCTTCACGTGTCTTTGATGCCACAAGTAGGTCATCAATGTATTGCACTAGTACTGAGCTCTCAGGCATGATCAAACTCTCCAACGATTTCTTCAATAACTGATTGAATATCGAAGGACTTTCCGTATACCCCTGTGGGATTCGACACCATGCTAAGATACGCTGGCCAAACCTAAATGCAAAAATCGGCTGGCTATCATGATGTAATGGAATTGAAAAGAACGCATGACACAAATCAATTACTGTATACCACTCGGCATCATGTGGAATTTGATACAGGATCACTGATGGATTTGGCACGATAGGACAACATGCCACCACAATTTGATTAACTTTTCTCAAATCCTGTACGATCCTAAATTTCCCATTAGGCTTTTTCAGTCCCATTATCGGTGAATTACACGAACTACTCAGTAGTTCTCTCAGGACTCCCTGCTGAATCATTTTCTCAATTATAGGAGTTATCCCTTCAATTATTTCTGGTGTCATTTTGTATTGAGGAATGTTAGGATATGTAATTCCCTCTTTTACTGCAATTTTCACTGGATCTACATTATTCATCAATCCCACATCCTCTCCAGTAAAATCCCAAACTGTCCTTTTCACTGTGTCTCTCAGCTCTCGAGGCAAATCCTCCGGATTAAACACAGCAAATGCACCAATTAACTCACTCTCTCTATTCTCTAGAGTCACTCGGTACAAAACATCTTCATCTGGTGTCTCAAAGGCTATCCCATCCGGTGTACAAAAAATTGTGCAGTTCATCTTGCACAACAAGTCCCTACCCAATAGGTTCACTGGACTAGTGTCACAGACAATGAATCTGTGCATGTCTGAAAATTTCCCTATCTGTACTCTTACAGGTTCAGTAAGACGTGTTCTGATTTGCGTATTGGCTACACCAACTACTTGGATTGCTTCATCCGAGAGAGGAAGATTTCTAACATCTGTTGACCTGACAGTTGATCTTGTCGCACCTGTGTCTACCAAAAAAGTAACACTCTCCTCATTTATTTTCCCATCCACAAATGGTCCTGCCTGGTCTATTTCTAGAGTTGCACCAAGTATGCACTCTTCTTCCTCTCCTCGGCACCGTCAATAATCACCCTCAGATTCACTCCCTTCACTCTTTAACAAGTACTGTTGTACCTTGTTTGAACGTCTCGGTTTGTTTACCTGTTCATCATTGTAGAATCCTGAATCCTGATTATACTTTTGTAACCCCTTATTCTGCGGCAAGGGTGGTTTTGGCTCTTGACTCTGCTGTCTCACAACTTTCTGTTGTTGCTGCTGTTGATTATTTCCTTCATTCTGCACCTGTTGATTTAAGGATTTATTCTCATTACTCACTAATGGTGGATTAGGACACTCCGATCTCCAATGCCCCAATTGGCCACAGTTGTGACAAGGAAACTTTTTCTTCGCTTCCTCAAGACTTCCTTTTCCTTTCCCTACATATCTAGGTCTATTCCCTGCATTATTTCCTGGATTATTTGCCTGTTCCACTAACTGTGCTTCCTGTCTCTCCGCAACTTTCACTTGTGCCCACATTGCTTTCTCTTTCAGCTTTCTTTGTTTTGCTTCAATTTCATCACTGAAGTATTTTGCATGTCTCAGAATCTCATCTACTTTCTTACTCTGCCAATCCAATGTATGCTCACGAATTCTCTCACCAATTTCAGGTCTAAGGCCATATACAAATCTGTATACAAAATGACTCAAATCTTTGTCACCCAGGTGTTCATCTCCACTGAATTGTTTGAATGCCAGTATCAGCCTCTCGTAAAAAGCATGAACTGATTCTTTCGCTTCCTGTTGTGTTCGATCTATCTTTACCCAGTCTGTCTCTTTTGCAGGAACTTTACTCTTCAGGTATACCATCACCTGATCATACTTTCTCATTACCTCCGGATCTGGTGCCCCTGTTCTTGGGTCTCTTGGATATTCTTCAGTAGGCCAACTCACAACTATTTTACACTCAGTCCACAAGTCTGCTGGAACAATTATATCAAACAGACTATTCAGGTCAACCCACAGCACTTTTGACAATTTCACAAATCTATCTACCTGCCTATACCACTCGACGGGCTTTTCTCTCAATCGAGGGAAATCATTCGTGAATGATAAAATATCCTGTCTGGTCCATGGAACATGTACATATCCTCCTCCAGGTATTTCTCTCATAGGATAATTATTCACTGGTTTCTCTTTTTCTCTCACTGGAAATGCTGAATAAGTTGTTCTATCTTCAGCCTCATCTCTTTTCTTGTACCACCTATCCTTCCACTTTTCTACATCACCCCATCTTCGCAATAATGCTACCATTTCCTTAATCTGTCCTGTTCTACCAGTAGCATTCAAATTCTCAATATCCTTCTCTGTAAAATCCATCCTGTAAGTTCTTTGTAAAGCTTTCACTTTATCAATGTCAACTCCCTGCTCATTCGCTATTGCTCTTAGCCTGTCATGTGTATTTCTTGCTCTCCAGGTAATGTTCTTACACATGAACATTAATTCACCATCATGATGACTCTTCAGAATTTCTGTTGGAACTGTTCCTGTAACAAGTTCTTCTAGTTCTACACGTAACCTAGCTACATCAATTACTTGTGAATCTTTATCCTTTTTCTGTAGAACCTTCATCCAATCATTCAAATCCTCAACTGTTATTTCAGCAGTTTTTCTCACTGGAACCACTCTCTTCTGCGGTTCTAAAATTGGCATCCCTGAACAACTAGCTTCACTAGCATCTAATATTTCACTACATGTGTCATGTCTTGATTGTCTCAGGTCACTTCTTTCTGCTCTTTTGCCTGAATCTCCTGAAGGACCAACTGAATTTGTCAAATTATTCCCAACATATGGAATCACCAGTCCATTTTCACCTGTCCTCTGTTTGTCAAACACAGGCATAACCGGACTTATCCGTAACAGCTTCTAGATTCTTCGTTAACTCCCTAATCTTCTCTGTCAACTCTGTTGTAGTTCTGGCTAATTGTCTGGCATTCTCATCAAGGTAATGATCACTTCTTACCTCAGGTGTCTCATTTTCTGTCTCACTAACACAAACTGTATCTCTTATCGGAGAAACAACTGGTGTACTTTTATCCGGTTCTGGTCTATATGGAGGTGGTCTCTTGTAAATCATGTCATTCAAGACCTCATCCTCATACTCATTAACTCCATATTTTCTCATTTCTGACTCAGGAACCCTTTCTGCTCCTCCTTCAACTGTTCTCATCGGATATAATCCCTCTGACATACTAACATCTCGCCACCTTTTCATTCGATCATGATGAGTCTCACGATCATGTCTCCTCCCAAACATGTACCTGTAGTACCCTCCAGATCTCTGTTTTTCTCTCTCATGTACTTCCTCTTCCCATTCCACTAAAGCCTCGAACTGTGTAGGTCTCGGTTTCGGGTCTAGACATAACATCTTTTCCCGTAAATTTCTCAACACGGCCAGATTAAATGAACCATGTTCTGGAAATGCTAGAACACCATCTTCTTTAGTATACCTAACCCAATTCTCCAACCATATACAGGAATGAAACCCATGTCTTGCAGCCATGAAGGATGCAGGTGTTTTCGGTGGAGGTAACAACTCGCCCTCTCTCGTTTTAACATCTTTATCCTTGCTAAACCACTTTTTAATTTTACCAAAAAATGTTTTCTTCTTTTTCTCTTCTTGGTAATACATTTTAGCGTTTACCAAAAAAAACTCTTTACTCTTTCCGTATTATAAATATACAATACGAATTTTTCAACCAATTGCAGCGCGACTCACATTAACGCACCAATCCTAGAACGTCTACGTCACTAAATAGCCCTTCCAATCCTTGCGCGGCTCACACTAACGCACCAATCCTAGCGCGAACACTATTCTGATCTACTATCCAATCAGAGCGCGGTCTTTCTGACGTCAACAGTCGCTGCAGTCGCTTGTCTCCTGTCTTCTGTCACTCGTCTACCCCTCCTTTACAAAATCTTTTCAGTAGACTTCGTGTCAAAATTTCTACAAAATCTATTAGTTACAACATAAAAACATCTCCATTGTCTGCTTCGCTAACCACAGAATAGTAAAAGAGAGTCTATTTCGCAAGAAACCGCTCATTGACACAGTAGCACTTCCTCTACTCTGCCCTTCTAACATACATTCATTAACTGTTTCCTCTAGGACTTGTCCAAAGAGTCTTACAATCAACTAAATGTACAAACATTCATGCACATTCATACAAGGAAATATAGTACATACGCACAGAATCCTGCTTCCCGAGAACAGACAATCTGCTCCACTACAGAATTATAACATACATCAACTAAACAGCTTTCCTCTGTTCAGTTTCTCAAATAAGCTCAGAGAATACCTATTACTTCTCCCGCGATAAGCTTTAACGGTAATCCTTACGGATCCCTGGGACTTAAGACCAGAGTTTCACAGATAACCTTCACTATCATACACACTCCTTATATACCAGAAATATCTAATAGTAACATACGACAATGTCACTTATTCCGAACCCAGACAATGTGACGCGCAACTTCAATTGTCACACGTTATTCCTTACAATTCCGTCTTTCCCGAGAGCAGCATATACTTCCCTCTGCCCTACTACGGAACTGCTACCAGCTCCCAAGTTCCAGAAGCACTACATATAACTCAACATTACGACTCCAACATATAGTATTAGTATATATACCAACATCAATCAATAATCAATAATCAATAAGCTAATGTACATGCAATCTTATCAGATCAAGACAATCATCAATAACCATCCTACTCTGCTACCAGGAAATTGATAGAGATCAGGGTGTGTATAATATTCCCACTACCACAGATAGAGTAATCCCACAGTTACACGCACATACATTCATCATACACTAGGGCCCATTTCACTAACATACGCTCAAATACTCTACCAGCAGCAATAAACCTGTGGAAAGAAAACTCCTAGTCACCCTGCATCTATATCAGGTCGACAAGATCTGGTTATTGTGACTGTCCATAAACATAATCTATACAACCTATACGAATAATCAAAATATAATACACAATAATTGACAAGAAATAATATCCAACACCATGTTCAAGTTATATTGCTTTATCTAAAATTAGTCAAATGAAAATCAAGCAGCATAAATCATTTTTCTCATAGTTACCTATTCTAGCTAAATGTCAGAACGGGTCAGGACAAGTCTCTTGGTAAAGTCTCTCAAGACGAAGTCCCTTCAGCATCAATCCTCAGCAACGCAGATTCGATACGCGGCAAAGGCAAATGGCAAGTGGCAAGTGGCAAGTGGCAAAGCCCTCTCTAGGCTAACAATTCTTATACTGAATCAAACAAAAGAAAGATACAAAGAAAAGTTGTAATGTCCGCTGGACCGCTGAGCAGAGCGAGAAGGAAAGGATGTAACATTGCAACATTCAAAAATCTCCGCTCAGGAAAAATCACAAAATAAAGACTACGGAACAGGAACCAAGAATCTCAAATGTATCTGTTAGTTCTACTTCTCCTCGGCAATGAGACCAATGCTCAGAGTCTTTCTCTAAGGCTCCTTTGTTTTCCCAAGGCTGCCAAGGACGTTCCATTTCACTCGAAGATTACCCCGGCTGCTGATGTCCTCACGGAAAATTTTATAAGGCAAGCAAGGACTGTGGTCAGCTGACTTCAGGACCATATTCAGCAGGGCTCTCTTCCATCACAGTTTTCTGATTTGCGTATTGGCTACACCAACTACTTGGATTGCTTCATCCGAGAGAGGAAGATTTCTAACATCTGTTGACCTGACAGTTGATCTTGTCGCACCTGTGTCTACCAAAAAAGTAACACTCTCCTCATTTATTTTCCCATCCACAAATGGTCCTGCCTGGTCTATTTCTAGAGTTGCACCAAGTATGCACTCTTCTTCCTCTCCTCGGCACCGTCAATAATCACCCTCAGATTCACTCCCTTCACTCTTTAACAAGTACTGTTGTACCTTGTTTGAACGTCTCGGTTTGTTTACCTGTTCATCATTGTAGAATCCTGAATCCTGATTATACTTTTGTAACCCCTTATTCTGCGGCAAGGGCGGTTTTGGCTCTTGACTCTGCTGTCTCACAACTTTCTGTTGTTGCTGCTGTTGATTATTTCCTTCATTCTGCACCTGTTGATTTAAGGATTTATTCTCATTACTCACTAATGGTGGATTAGGACACTCCGATCTCCAATGCCCCAATTGGCCACAGTTGTGACAAGGAAACTTTTTCTTCGCTTCCTCAAGACTTCCTTTTCCTTTCCCTACATATCTAGGTCTATTCCCTGCATTATTTCCTGGATTATTTGCCTGTTCCACTAACTGTGCTTCCTGTCTCTCCGCAACTTTCACTTGTGCCCACATTGCTTTCTCTTTCAGCTTTCTTTGTTTTGCTTCAATTTCATCACTGAAGTATTTTGCATGTCTCAGAATCTCATCTACTTTCTTACTCTGCCAATCCAATGTATGCTCACGAATTCTCTCACCAATTTCAGGTCTAAGGCCATATACAAATCTGTATACAAAATGACTCAAATCTTTGTCACCCAGGTGTTCATCTCCACTGAATTGTTTGAATGCCAGTATCAGCCTCTCGTAAAAAGCATGAACTGATTCTTTCGCTTCCTGTTGTGTTCGATCTATCTTTACCCAGTCTGTCTCTTTTGCAGGAACTTTACTCTTCAGGTATACCATCACCTGATCATACTTTCTCATTACCTCCGGATCTGGTGCCCCTGTTCTTGGGTCTCTTGGATATTCTTCAGTAGGCCAACTCACAACTATTTTACACTCAGTCCACAAGTCTGCTGGAACAATTATATCAAACAGACTATTCAGGTCAACCCACAGCACTTTTGACAATTTCACAAATCTATCTACCTGCCTATACCACTCGACGGGCTTTTCTCTCAATCGAGGGAAATCATTCGTGAATGATAAAATATCCTGTCTGGTCCATGGAACATGTACATATCCTCCTCCAGGTATTTCTCTCATAGGATAATTATCCACTGGTTTCTCTTTTTCTCTCACTGGAAATGCTGAATAAGTTGTTCTATCTTCAGCCTCATCTCTTTTCTTGTACCACCTATCCTTCCACTTTTCTACATCACCCCATCTTCGCAATAATGCTACCATTTCCTTAATCTGTCCTGTTCTACCAGTAGCATTCAAATTCTCAATATCCTTCTCTGTAAAATCCATCCTGTAAGTTCTTTGTAAAGCTTTCACTTTATCAATGTCAACTCCCTGCTCATTCGCTATTGCTCTTAGCCTGTCATGTGTATTTCTTGCTCTCCAGGTAATGTTCTTACACATGAACATTAATTCACCATCATGATGACTCTTCAGAATTTCTGTTGGAACTGTTCCTGTAACAAGTTCTTCTAGTTCTACACGTAACCTAGCTACATCAATTACTTGTGAATCTTTATCCTTTTTCTGTAGAACCTTCATCCAATCATTCAAATCCTCAACTGTTATTTCAGCAGTTTTTCTCACTGGAACCACTCTCTTCTGCGGTTCTAAAATTGGCATCCCTGAACAACTAGCTTCACTAGCATCTAATATTTCACTACATGTGTCATGTCTTGATTGTCTCAGGTCACTTCTTTCTGCTCTTTTGCCTGAATCTCCTGAAGGACCAACTGAATTTGTCAAATTATTCCCAACATATGGAATCACCAGTCCATTTTCACCTGTCCTCTGTTTGTCAAACACAGGCATAACCGGACTTATCCGTAACAGCTTCTAGATTCTTCGTTAACTCCCTAATCTTCTCTGTCAACTCTGTTGTAGTTCTGGCTAATTGTCTGGCATTCTCATCAAGGTAATGATCACTTCTTACCTCAGGTGTCTCATTTTCTGTCTCACTAACACAAACTGTATCTCTTATCGGAGAAACAACTGGTGTACTTTTATCCGGTTCTGGTCTATATGGAGGTGGTCTCTTGTAATCATGTCATTCAAGACCTCATCCTCATACTCATTAACTCCATATTTTCTCATTTCTGACTCAGGAACCCTTTCTGCTCCTCCTTCAACTGTTCTCATCGGATATAATCCCTCTGACATACTAACATCTCGCCACCTTTTCATTCGATCATGATGAGTCTCACGATCATGTCTCCTCCCAAACATGTACCTGTAGTACCCTCCAGATCTCTGTTTTTCTCTCTCATGTACTTCCTCTTCCCATTCCACTAAAGCCTCGAACTGTGTAGGTCTCGGTTTCGGGTCTAGACATAACATCTTTTCCCGTAAATTTCTCAACACGGCCAGATTAAATGAACCATGTTCTGGAAATGCTAGAACACCATCTTCTTTAGTATACCTAACCCAATTCTCCAACCATATACAGGAATGAAACCCATGTCTTGCAGCCATGAAGGATGCAGGTGTTTTCGGTGGAGGTAACAACTCGCCCTCTCTCGTTTTAACATCTTTATCCTTGCTAAACCACTTTTTAATTTTACCAAAAAATGTTTTCTTCTTTTTCTCTTCTTGGTAATACATTTTAGCGTTTACCAAAAAAAAACTCTTTACTCTTTCCGTATTATAAATATACAATACGAATTTTTCAACCAATTGCAGCGCGACTCACATTAACGCACCAATCCTAGAACGTCTACGTCACTAAATAGCCCTTCCAATCCTTGCGCGGCTCACACTAACGCACCAATCCTAGCGCGAACACTATTCTGATCTACTATCCAATCAGAGCGCGGTCTTTCTGACGTCAACAGTCGCTGCAGTCGCTTGTCTCCTGTCTTCTGTCACTCGTCTACCCCTCCTTTACAAAATCTTTTCAGTAGACTTCGTGTCAAAATTTCTACAAAATCTATTAGTTACAACATAAAAACATCTCCATTGTCTGCTTCGCTAACCACAGAATAGTAAAAGAGAGTCTATTTCGCAAGAAACCGCTCATTGACACAGTAGCACTTCCTCTACTCTGCCCTTCTAACATACATTCATTAACTGTTTCCTCTAGGACTTGTCCAAAGAGTCTTACAATCAACTAAATGTACAAACATTCACGCACATTCATACAAGGAAATATAGTACATACGCACAGAATCCTGCTTCCCGAGAACAGACAATCTGCTCCACTACAGAATTATAACATACATCAACTAAACAGCTTTCCTCTGTTCAGTTTCTCAAATAAGCTCAGAGAATACCTATTACTTCTCCCGCGATAAGCTTTAACGGTAATCCTTACGGATCCCTGGGACTTAAGACCAGAGTTTCACAGATAACCTTCACTATCATACACACTCCTTATATACCAGAAATATCTAATAGTAACATACGACAATGTCACTTATTCCGAACCCAGACAATGTGACGCGCAACTTCAATTGTCACACGTTATTCCTTACAATTCCGTCTTTCCCGAGAGCAGCATATACTTCCCTCTGCCCTACTACGGAACTGCTACCAGCTCCCAAGTTCCAGAAGCACTACATATAACTCAACATTACGACTCCAACATATAGTATTAGTATATATACCAACATCAATCAATAATCAATAATCAATAAGCTAATGTACATGCAATCTTATCAGATCAAGACAATCATCAATAACCATCCTACTCTGCTACCAGGAAATTGATAGAGATCAGGGTGTGTATAATATTCCCACTACCACAGATAGAGTAATCCCACAGTTACACGCACATACATTCATCATACACTAGGGCCCATTTCACTAACATACGCTCAAATACTCTACCAGCAGCAATAAACCTGTGGAAAGAAAACTCCTAGTCACCCTGCATCTATATCAGGTCGACAAGATCTGGTTATTGTGACTGTCCATAAACATAATCTATACAACCTATACGAATAATCAAAATATAATACACAATAATTGACAAGAAATAATATCCAACACCATGTTCAAGTTATATTGCTTTATCTAAAATTAGTCAAATGAAAATCAAGCAGCATAAATCATTTTTCTCATAGTTACCTATTTTAGCTAAATGTCAGAACGGGTCAGGACAAGTCTCTTGGTAAAGTCTCTCAAGACGAAGTCCCTTCAGCATCAATCCTCAGCAACGCAGATTCGATACGCGGCAAAGGCAAATGGCAAGTGGCAAGTGGCAAGTGGCAAGTGGCAAAGCCCTCTCTAGGCTAACAATTCTTATACTGAATCAAACAAAAGAAAGATACAAAGAAAAGTTGTAATGTCCGCTGGACCGCTGAGCAGAGCGAGAAGGAAAGGATGTAACATTGCAACATTCAAAAATCTCCGCTCAGGAAAAATCACAAAATAAAGACTACGGAACAGGAACCAAGAATCTCAAATGTATCTGTTAGTTCTACTTCTCCTCGGCAATGAGACCAATGCTCAGAGTCTTTCTCTAAGGCTCCTTTGTTTTCCCAAGGCTGCCAAGGACGTTCCATTTCACTCGAAGATTACCCCGGCTGCTGATGTCCTCACGGAAAATTTTATAAGGCAAGCAAGGACTGTGGTCAGCTGACTTCAGGACCATATTCAGCAGGGCTCTCTTCCATCACAGTTTTCTGATTTGCGTATTGGCTACACCAACTACTTGGATTGCTTCATCCGAGAGAGGAAGATTTCTAACATCTGTTGACCTGACAGTTGATCTTGTCGCACCTGTGTCTACCAAAAAAGTAACACTCTCCTCATTTATTTTCCCATCCACAAATGGTCCTGCCTGGTCTATTTCTAGAGTTGCACCAAGTATGCACTCTTCTTCCTCTCCTCGGCACCGTCAATAATCACCCTCAGATTCACTCCCTTCACTCTTTAACAAGTACTGTTGTACCTTGTTTGAACGTCTCGGTTTGTTTACCTGTTCATCATTGTAGAATCCTGAATCCTGATTATACTTTTGTAACCCCTTATTCTGCGGCAAGGGCGGTTTTGGCTCTTGACTCTGCTGTCTCACAACTTTCTGTTGTTGCTGCTGTTGATTATTTCCTTCATTCTGCACCTGTTGATTTAAGGATTTATTCTCATTACTCACTAATGGTGGATTAGGACACTCCGATCTCCAATGCCCCAATTGGCCACAGTTGTGACAAGGAAACTTTTTCTTCGCTTCCTCAAGACTTCCTTTTCCTTTCCCTACATATCTAGGTCTATTCCCTGCATTATTTCCTGGATTATTTGCCTGTTCCACTAACTGTGCTTCCTGTCTCTCCGCAACTTTCACTTGTGCCCACATTGCTTTCTCTTTCAGCTTTCTTTGTTTTGCTTCAATTTCATCACTGAAGTATTTTGCATGTCTCAGAATCTCATCTACTTTCTTACTCTGCCAATCCAATGTATGCTCACGAATTCTCTCACCAATTTCAGGTCTAAGGCCATATACAAATCTGTATACAAAATGACTCAAATCTTTGTCACCCAGGTGTTCATCTCCACTGAATTGTTTGAATGCCAGTATCAGCCTCTCGTAAAAAGCATGAACTGATTCTTTCGCTTCCTGTTGTGTTCGATCTATCTTTACCCAGTCTGTCTCTTTTGCAGGAACTTTACTCTTCAGGTATACCATCACCTGATCATACTTTCTCATTACCTCCGGATCTGGTGCCCCTGTTCTTGGGTCTCTTGGATATTCTTCAGTAGGCCAACTCACAACTATTTTACACTCAGTCCACAAGTCTGCTGGAACAATTATATCAAACAGACTATTCAGGTCAACCCACAGCACTTTTGACAATTTCACAAATCTATCTACCTGCCTATACCACTCGACGGGCTTTTCTCTCAATCGAGGGAAATCATTCGTGAATGATAAAATATCCTGTCTGGTCCATGGAACATGTACATATCCTCCTCCAGGTATTTCTCTCATAGGATAATTATCCACTGGTTTCTCTTTTTCTCTCACTGGAAATGCTGAATAAGTTGTTCTATCTTCAGCCTCATCTCTTTTCTTGTACCACCTATCCTTCCACTTTTCTACATCACCCCATCTTCGCAATAATGCTACCATTTCCTTAATCTGTCCTGTTCTACCAGTAGCATTCAAATTCTCAATATCCTTCTCTGTAAAATCCATCCTGTAAGTTCTTTGTAAAGCTTTCACTTTATCAATGTCAACTCCCTGCTCATTCGCTATTGCTCTTAGCCTGTCATGTGTATTTCTTGCTCTCCAGGTAATGTTCTTACACATGAACATTAATTCACCATCATGATGACTCTTCAGAATTTCTGTTGGAACTGTTCCTGTAACAAGTTCTTCTAGTTCTACACGTAACCTAGCTACATCAATTACTTGTGAATCTTTATCCTTTTTCTGTAGAACCTTCATCCAATCATTCAACTGTTATTTCAGCAGTTTTTCTCACTGGAACCACTCTCTTCTGCGGTTCTAAAATTGGCATCCCTGAACAACTAGCTTCACTAGCATCTAATATTTCACTACATGTGTCATGTCTTGATTGTCTCAGGTCACTTCTTTCTGCTCTTTTGCCTGAATCTCCTGAAGGACCAACTGAATTTGTCAAATTATTCCCAACATATGGAATCACCAGTCCATTTTCACCTGTCCTCTGTTTGTCAAACACAGGCATAACCGGACTTATTGTTACAGGCACCGTAACAGCTTCTAGATTCTTCGTTAACTCCCTAATCTTCTCTGTCAACTCTGTTGTAGTTCTGGCTAATTGTCTGGCATTCTCATCAAGGTAATGATCACTTCTTACCTCAGGTGTCTCATTTTCTGTCTCACTAACACAAACTGTATCTCTTATCGGAGAAACAACTGGTGTACTTTTATCCGGTTCTGGTCTATATGGAGGTGGTCTCTTGTAAATCATGTCATTCAAGACCTCATCCTCATACTCATTAACTCCATATTTTCTCATTTCTGACTCAGGAACCCTTTCTGCTCCTCCTTCAACTGTTCTCATCGGATATAATCCCTCTGACATACTAACATCTCGCCACCTTTTCATTCGATCATGATGAGTCTCACGATCATGTCTCCTCCCAAACATGTACCTGTAGTACCCTCCAGATCTCTGTTTTTCTCTCTCATGTACTTCCTCTTCCCATTCCACTAAAGCCTCGAACTGTGTAGGTCTCGGTTTCGGGTCTAGACATAACATCTTTTCCCGTAAATTTCTCAACACGGCCAGATTAAATGAACCATGTTCTGGAAATGCTAGAACACCATCTTCTTTAGTATACCTAACCCAATTCTCCAACCATATACAGGAATGAAACCCATGTCTTGCAGCCATAAAGGATGCAGGTGTTTTCGGTGGAGGTAACAACTCGCCCTCTCTCTTTTTAACATCTTTATCCTTGCTAAACCACTTTTTAATTTTACCAAAAAATGTTTTCTTCTTTTTCTCTTCTTGGTAATACATTTTAGCGTTTACCAAAAAAAAACTCTTTACTCTTTCCGTATTATAAATATACAATACGAATTTTTCAACCAATTGCAGCGCGACTCACATTAACGCACCAATCCTAGAACGTCTACGTCACTAAATAGCCCTTCCAATCCTTGCGCGGCTCACACTAACGCACCAATCCTAGCGCGAACACTATTCTGATCTACTATCCAATCAGAGCGCGGTCTTTCTGACGTCAACAGTCGCTGCAGTCGCTTGTCTCCTGTCTTCTGTCACTCGTCTACCCCTCCTTTACAAAATCTTTTCAGTAGACTTCGTGTCAAAATTTCTACAAAATCTATTAGTTACAACATAAAAACATCTCCATTGTCTGCTTCGCTAACCACAGAATAGTAAAAGAGAGTCTATTTCGCAAGAAACCGCTCATTGACACAGTAGCACTTCCTCTACTCTGCCCTTCTAACATACATTCATTAACTGTTTCCTCTAGGACTTGTCCAAAGAGTCTTACAATCAACTAAATGTACAAACATTCACGCACATTCATACAAGGAAATATAGTACATACGCACAGAATCCTGCTTCCCGAGAACAGACAATCTGCTCCACTACAGAATTATAACATACATCAACTAAACAGCTTTCCTCTGTTCAGTTTCTCAAATAAGCTCAGAGAATACCTATTACTTCTCCCGCGATAAGCTTTAACGGTAATCCTTACGGATCCCTGGGACTTAAGACCAGAGTTTCACAGATAACCTTCACTATCATACACACTCCTTATATACCAGAAATATCTAATAGTAACATACGACAATGTCACTTATTCCGAACCCAGACAATGTGACGCGCAACTTCAATTGTCACACGTTATTCCTTACAATTCCGTCTTTCCCGAGAGCAGCATATACTTCCCTCTGCCCTACTACGGAACTGCTACCAGCTCCCAAGTTCCAGAAGCACTACATATAACTCAACATTACGACTCCAACATATAGTATTAGTATATATACCAACATCAATCAATAATCAATAAGCTAATGTACATGCAATCTTATCAGATCAAGACAATCATCAATAACCATCCTACTCTGCTACCAGGAAATTGATAGAGATCAGGGTGTGTATAATATTCCCACTACCACAGATAAGAGTAATCCCACAGTTACACGCACATACATTCATCATACACTAGGGCCCATTTCACTAACATACGCTCAAATACTCTACCAGCAGCAATAAACATGTGGAAAGAAAACTCCTAGTCACCCTGCATCTATATCAGGTCGACAAGATCTGGTTATTGTGACTGTCCATAAACATAATCTATACAACCTATACGAATAATCAAAATATAATACACAATAATTGACAAGAAATAATATCCAACACCATGTTCAAGTTATATTGCTTTATCTAAAATTAGTCAAATGAAAATCAAGCAGCATAAATCATTTTTCTCATAGTTACCTATTCTAGCTAAATGTCAGAACGGGTCAGGACAAGTCTCTTGGTAAAGTCTCTCAAGACGAAGTCCCTTCAGCATTAATCCTCAGCAACGCAGATTCGATACGCGGCAAAGGCAAATGGCAAGTGGCAAGTGGCAAAGCCCTCTCTAGGCTAACAATTCTTATACTGAATCAAACAAAAGAAAGATACAAAGAAAAGTTGTAATGTCCGCTGGACCGCTGAGCAGAGCGAGAAGGAAAGGATGTAACATTGCAACATTCAAAAATCTCCGCTCAGGAAAAATCACAAAATAAAGACTACGGAACAGGAACCAAGAATCTCAAATGTATCTGTTAGTTCTACTTCTCCTCGGCAATGAGACCAATGCTCAGAGTCTTTCTCTAAGGCTCCTTTGTTTTCCCAAGGCTGCCAAGGACGTTCCATTTCACTCGAAGATTACCCCGGCTGCTGATGTCCTCACGGAAAATTTTATAAGGCAAGCAAGGACTGTGGTCAGCTGACTTCAGGACCATATTCAGCAGGGCTCTCTTCCATCACAGTTTTCTATTCTCAACTCGAGGCCAGGCTTACAAAATCGGCCATCTTTAACTAGGCCGCCATAGGCCGCAATAGACCATCTTAATTAAAAGAAACAAAAACAACGTTACCACAGCATAGTGATTAAACAGTGTTAACCCCACTAATACCCTTATGTGTATGCATCTATCTAGCACTTGCAACATAGAAAAGCATTAATTCGGAAAGCGTTTTGTGCTCAAAAATAAACAGCACATAGCAACGTTTAAACATGAAAACACGCACGTTATTTTTAAACAGCACATTTATGCGCACCCACGTGTAACTCTCTCTTGTTAGGACAAACGGATTGATTAATATAAACGCACTTGCTCAAGACAAATAATTAATTGCTAGTAATTAAGAAAATTAATATGACAAATAGACATGCCAGAGCTTCAAAAACCAGCGAATTTTCAAACAGAAAACTCTGCTCCAGCATCATCACCTTCAGCCTCGCGGGGAAAATCATTACATATTTTAATTCTAGCTGCCGGAGTTTTTTTTTCTTAGCCATCTGGAACGATGCTCTCTGTCTCTGTACCTCCCTAGAGAAGTCAAGGAAAATCCACATCACAGCTTTATCCACCCACAGTTTTTCCTTTTGACGGGTTTGTGCCAGGATATGATCGCGATCTTTGTAATATAGTAATCTAGCCACTACTGGTCTCGGTGGAGCCGAAGGCCAAGGAGGTCTCGAAGGGACTCGGTGTGCCCTCTCAAGTGCAAAGAAGGCAGAGAGGCCCTCAATCAAAACCTCTGTACACAGCCGGTACTCAAGATAGGCTAGCATACTGGCGCCCTCCACCTTCTCAAGCAGACCCACTTCTCAGATATTATTTTGACTGGAGCGATTTTCTGCATCCTCCGCCCGTAGTTCAAGAGTGGGACCTTCGTCTGAACCGCCGTCAATTGCTCCTTCAATACAGTAATCTCAGGTGGGAGCTCTTCCATGGTTCTCTCATTCTTGGTTACTCTCTCCACAAGTCACTTGTGACCATCTCGTAGGAGACTCAGGTCGATGTTAATAGCATCTATTTTGGATCCTAGCACTTAACAGGAGGTTGTTATGGCTTGAAGGATATCTTGTAGTATGAGGTCCTTTTGCGGCTCTTCAGGCCATGACGCACTCTCAGTCTTGTCCGCCGGGCCTGCTCCACTCTCTGGATCCTGGTCCCGTTTGTGGGAGGATTTGCCAATAGATCCCATGGGTAGATTAGCATCACTCAGTGCGTCACTGCCATGCTCCCGTATATAATCAGTATAGAGCCAGTCACTTCTCTCTCAAGGTCACAAGGCAGAGGTCTCCCCTACCCACTCTGCTAGCAGGGCAGTTTGATAGTCAGCAGGTGCCACAAATAAGGTGCAATGGGGCACAATTGGCAAAAGTGTCTCTCCTAGCGGCAGTAGGGGCCCAAGTTCAAATATTGGTGCACAACAGGGTCTCGGTATAGTGCAATGCACGCACTCAAAGGGGGACTCCCCAGCCATCTCCATGCTAGGTCCCTGGGCAGCCACGGCAAAGGTCTCCACTCCTCTCACGCCTTGAGAGCCTGCTCAATTAAATAGGGGACTGAGCACACCCACATATCATGCACTAATCCCCTCCACCTCGCAGTGCTGGGGAAATCCTCTCCATCCGCCTCCCACACGGCAGCACACAAGGTTGCTTCAGAGATCCAGTCGCCTACTCAGTCATCAGCCAAGGTCAATAATAGGCATGCACCACACTGCCACAGCACTTCTCATGCCACTGCACAGGATCCAGTTTTGACTCTGAATCAGAGCGCCACAGCGTTAGCAGGCACAGCTGCACCTGAGTGCCCAATCAGGGCAGCATGATATCCATATCTCTCAGCCGTCCTCCACCAGAGACCCTCGTCCCCCACAGCACTACGTACGGCAGATCTGAGCGGGCGCCACCATTTTGTAGTCAGGCCGCGCGGGCCCACTCTACGACAGCAGTATCACCTCTACTCCTGGAATCTTGTCACGACTATTGCTGCCGCAGCGACCGGTTCAGGTAGAGGGGATAGTTATCAACTGTTGTGATGTCATAGCAAGGAGTTATGACTTTCAGAAACTGAAATAAATGAGACAGGCTCTCTGTGAGACCCATACACAACAAATGTATTCCCGATGTAAGAGTAAACCCCAGGGAGCAGAATTTAGATTTTTTTTATATTGAAAGTTTTGTTCACCTGGCTCCTAGCACATAACACAGCGCAACACACTTCAAAAGACCACATAATTAAATCATTCCTGAATGAGACAGTCAAAGAAAGGTGAGAAATTAATCTTCCAATTCTCGCCCCAGCAATTATTCTCTTCAAAGAGTAAGATACCAGACATCTTCTACTGTGAATAATTGCATCTTAATACTGTTCCTTGTGTAAATGATTTCAGAGATTACAGGCTTGGTTCTTCAAGCTTTTAAATGAGGTATTGTGGTCCATACTTTGGGTTGACTTCCTCAAAAACGTCCAGAATTAAAACCTACATACAGAATAAAACGTGAATCAGGCCTGGGGTCTGAGACCCAGAGCTGGTGTCTGTGGTCTGGAGGGGACAAGAGCATTCCTCATTTGCAGAGTGTAACAACTGTCCGCTTTCCTTTTCCTGTTGCCTGCATGGTGAGAGTAGCCTTTTTGACCGTTCCTGTTAAAAAGGGTTCTGCTAGTCCTTCTCCCCGAGTCCTTTGATGTATCAATGCGAGGCATGGTCAAGGGAGTAGCCAGAAAATTAAACTACCCCCACTTTGAACCAAACCTCTGATACAAAGTGGATGAAGTAAGTTCAACCCTTCCTAGAGTAGTTTTGTTCAACCCTATATCCAGGGCTTTAAGTGGGATGAAAAAACTGGGGGGTCTCTCAAAGGGACGTGGCCATTGTAATTAAGGGCGTGGCTTAAATACACATAAGCTAAAGATCTGTGCTTAGCATATTGTGCTGCCCGACTTGTATTTTGGGGTTCCTGTTTGTAGCCACTGTGGTAACACGCCGAGTCCCTGTGCGATTACCCACCTCGCGCTCTGCACCATCTGCCTCTTGCCTTGCCGGGTGCTGCCTCTCCGCTCCCCGCAGCCGCCACCTTCACCAGCAGCAGCTGCGGACACTTCGTGGGGCCAGGACCACAACTCCCATCATTCCGAGCGGCAAGGGAAGCCGCTGACGCAGGCTACGCGCCAGGAGGCGCTCAAAAGGTCGGCGCCCCCACGGCAGAGCGGGTTCCTGTTTGTAGCCACTGTGGTAACACGCCGAGTCCCTGTGCGATAACCCACCTCGCGCTCTGCACCATCTGCCTCTTGCCTTGCCGGGTGCTGCCTCTCCGCTCCCCGCAGCCGCCACCTTCACCAGCAGCAGCTGCGGACACTTCGTGGGGCCAGGACCACAACTCCCATCATTCCGAGCGGCAAGGGAAGCCGCTGACGCAGGCTACGCGCCAGGAGGCGCTCAAAAGGTCGGCGCCCCCTCCGCGACGCGGGACGCGCGCGGGCGGCGCCGGGAGAAGCCCGGGAGAAGGGCGGGACCGTCTGTGGCCGTCCGGGGCCGGAGGAGGCTGTGCTGGGCCCCCTCCCTAACGCCAAAGGTTCCGTGTCGAGTGTGTTATTGACCAACGTCCTGCCCATTCTACTATAAGGTACTGTGCGCCATTGAGGGGTCCTTGCTTTGGTGCTAATCAGGGGACATTGTACAATCTGCATATAATAGTGTTCTTGGGTGAGTGTTCAGGCGAGGGCTACGATGGGCAAAAGGAAAATATCTGATGTGAATGGGGGAGCGGCCAGTACAACTGGCAATGTGACCAAAAGGAATAAGGCCAGAAAGCTTAATAAAAAATCTACGCCTGCTACTACACTAGACCGAATTGACTCGCTAGTAGATGATTGTACTACCATCCTAGATTCTGACATTCCTCTTACAATTCCACCTTCGCTGCTTTCATCTAATCACCGCCCAAGCCCTGTCATCATCCCGCAAATGTTTAGTAAAAAATTTCCTGCACGGGACATTTCGCTGAGTGATAGTGACAATTCCAAACAAACCACTGAAGATGCAAGCTCCTGCGTTCCACTTCTTAATTCAGTACCCCTTGATCCTATTGTCATTGTTTGCTCAAATCGCTTTGAGACACTAGCCGATCTTGATAACGACTCTGTTGAGCCTATTACCAGCACTGCTAGCTCTGATTTACCTGCAATATTTAACTCGTGTTCAGCTCGGGGCTCCGAATCTGGGTTACAGACAGAAGGGGATAGGTTGCGCCAAGAACCACTAGGAAGTACTACAACAGTTACAGGTTCAATTACAGAAACCATTATGTCCCTGAAGCTCGAGATCAGCGATTTAAAAGCACTAGTCGCGGAACTATTGCTTATAGTCAAAAAACTCCCCAGCCCATTATCACAACCATCACCGACTTTACCTATTATTGCGCATAACCTAAAGACAAAAACATCTTCCCTCCAAACACCTGACCCCAGTCTATCTATATTGCCCCAGACGACATCTCTACCGACACAGGATAGATTAAACCATCCACCACCCATTAGAGCTCGGCCCAACCATTCTAATATTAACACGAAATCTCAGTTAACTGCAAATTCCTATGTCACCACTAGTCAGCCTTTTTCTGCCCAAAGACAACCAGCTTACGCCCCGTCTCTTCCACCCCCAGCAGTGCAAAGGCCGAGAGCCAGCTCACAACCTACTGTTTATATGGTGGGTGTTCCCATGACTGTCGGTCATGAGAACGAAGAATCCTTAAAAAATAAGATCATACACTGGATTCGCCATGTCAGAGGCTGCCGATCCCTCATAAGAGATGATCTGTTGGGGGTCCGCAGACTCAGACTTGACAATAACTACACGGATGCAATAGAGTTGACCCTAGCTAATCATCACCTAGCTGATGGCCTTATAGCACTAGAATATAGATCTTCCTCCCCTGACTCGTCTGCTATCCAATTCAGACGCTTCCTCACAGCAAGCCAAGACCACACGAGGAGGTGGGGTGGATTGTTAAATCATGGCTCTGAGGGTGTATCTAATTTGGAACTAAATGACTGACTTACCCCGGTAATAAATACTCTATCAACTTCTGGTGGAGTACCTCAAGTAATCTCGGCTGCCAATTGCAGGATGTCTACCCAAATAGGACTTCCTCCTATTCTTAGTGGGGCTCAGGGGGAAGGCGGGACACAATTCTCAACTCCAACTTCATCCACTCTGGACCCTGACCCTACTCCACGTCTAGCTCCACCATTGAATTATAAAATCATCTCATGGAATATTGCCGGCCTGAAAGCTAAACTCACTTTGCCGGATTGGAACACTTTTATTTCCACCTTTGACATCTGCATATTCCAAGAGACTTGGAGCTTAACACCTCTGTATAAACCTGGCTATACCTGTTATTGTGTTCCTGCCCGATCCATCGGCCGTGGCCGCCCCTCTGGAGGCCTCATAATATGGATAAATATCGCCCTTCCCTGTAGTGTCCGTGAAGTACAAAGCTCATCACCGGACATGATGCATATAACTTTGAGTGGTCTGAAAGGGGGGCTCTCCATTGAGCTTTTCAACATATATGTTAGAGGCACCCAAGGAGGATCTAAATCACCAATTGTCACTACACTGGAAGAACAGCTTTCCTCTTGTCCATCTAGCTCACTCATTCTGGTCGCAGGGGACTTGAATTGTACCTACGAGCCCCTTGCCTCTGAAGACATCTTAGAGGTAGATGAGGATGACGCCAGATGGGGGATACCCTCTTTATCTATTCCCCCAGTGAAGAGATGGACACCGGTGATAATCCAGCTAAATGCTCTGGCTCTGGAATTTGGCCTGAGAGCTGCCAATGGTCGACTCCCCTCCGACCTCCATGCAGCCTACACTTTTAATAGAGTCTCTAGCCCATCCCGAATCGATTATATTTTAATCGATCGTAGACTGTGGCGCCATGCGGTGGACTTGGTCATAGCTTCAACCATTGACAGTGACCATAACCCACTTTGCTTAACGCTAAAGAACCTGTGGCCACCAGACCTAGCAATTTCCGATCCTTGTCCCCTATCGTCCACCAAAGATATTATTCCATCAAATTGCAAAAGGTTCCTGAAATGGCCTAAAATCGCCTTAGATGAACAAAAAATTCATTCTATAAAAGACATATTGTTATCCAAAACCGCTGAACTTAGGGAAGCTTATGAGGAATCTGACCAGTGCTCAAGGGCCACATCTGTTCATGTTGCCACCACCGAGTTGATTGGAGCACTTTTTATATCCTCTTCTACAACTAAAACCAATAAATATAAGTCACCTGGCTCTTGGTTTAACTCTGAGTGCAGGTCAAGTAAGAATGAGCTCATATCCGCTATTAAAATTAAGGATTGTTCCCTTATTAAATATGCCAGGTCTGCCTATAGGAAGGCTGTCATCAAAGCAAAGTCTGCTTGGGAGGAATCTCACTGGCAGGCTCTAAAAACTGCTAGCTTAGCCAGGGATGGAGTCACTTTCTGGAACCTGTGCAGATACTCAAGAGGCTCTGACCCTGATGTAATTTCTAACCACATCACAAACCATGAATGGTTTGCTCACTTTTCGAGCCTCTATTCGGGCACAGATAATGAAACCTTGAATACATTTTCCCCCATTGCTCCAATAGATCCCATCCTGACCAACTATGACCTGTTCACAGAGGTAGAAGTTGTGACCGCCATCAATAGATTAGTTCCAGCTAAAGCTCCAGGCCCTGACGGCCTGCCTGGTGATTTGTTCCGCTCCGATCCTAAATCATGGGCTGTTTATTTTACCATCTTACTCCATGCCATCCTCAAGGGGTCACCCATCCCTGAATCATGGAAAGGAGTGGAAGTAGTACCAATATATAAGAAGGGCTCCAGAGAGGATCCTGCCAACTACCGACCAATAAGTCTTATTGACGTTGGTCAGAAAGTTGTTGGCAGGGTTCTGCTGGAACGTATATTATCATGGGCTACTGAACATAGTGTTCTTTCACACTTCCAGGCTGGGTTCAGACCAAGCACGAGCATGATCGACCAGGTCTTTAGGCTGCTCTTGCTACACTGGAAGGTCGTTTCGATTGGTAGGGGCAGCCTCCACTTGGCCTTCATAGATCTGAGATCTGCTTTTGACCTGGTCCCCCGTGCTCGTCTTTGGTCTGTCCTCCAGGAAATGGGTTTGCCGCCCCCTCTTCTGGACCTTTTGGTCCGTCTACATGAGGGTAACTTTGCAAGGGTCCGCTGGGGAACTCAGGCACAGAAAACTGATAAGATTCCAGTCAAAAGAGGCGTCCGCCAGGGCTGTGTATTGGCGCCCACCCTCTTCTCCCTGTTTGTGAATGGAGTGGTGAAATTCTTACAAGATGTTCCAGCTGACGCCCCCGCCCTGGCGGGTGAAAAAGTTCCCACCCTTCTCTTTGCGGACGACACCCTCTTGATTTCGAAGACACCAAAAGGCCTACAGAAGCTCCTAGACAGGTTTCATTTGTTCTGTTCATTGAGAGGTTTAGCTATTAACACATCAAAAACTAAGCTCCTCTCCTTCAAATCACATAAATCACCCAGCGTATCTATTATGTCTGACGGAACGCCCCTAGAATATGTCAAATTATTTGACTATCTAGGAATTAGAGTTTCTGACACATTAAGCTGGAGACCCCACATTACCAAGATGCTACTAAATTTTAAACGAGCTACGGGAGTGATTGCCAAAGAACATCGATCCTCTAGGAGTAAGCCAATCTCTCCCGCATTAGAGATCTATCAAGCCAAAGCAGTGGGTACGGCCCTATATGGTGCCAAACTATGGGGTTTTGACAATCTTGAAGACATCACCTTGTCCGAGAACAAATTTATAAGAGACCTACTCTCAATGCCTAGGGGAACCCCTCTGAAACCGCTTTTCAGTGATCTGGGTAGGCGTTCGATCAAAGATATTGCTAGGTTGCGTCCTTTGTTATTCTGGGCTCGTCTTTGGCGCACTCCAGAGCTAGAAAAATATTCTGAGGGCCTGAGAGAAATTATGAACACTCCAGGCTCCCATAAAATAAGCTGGCTCCGTAACATCAAAAAATCCTTAAAGCAACTAGATCTAAACGATGCCTGGGAACATGGTGTCCCCGTGAGTAAGGTGGACCTTAAAAGAGCATATTGGGCCAGGATCGATAATGAGGACCTTAGCAACCCCAATGTTGGCAGGCTGACTGAAGCTTTCTACATTCACAAGCAGTCCATTTGCTTTGAGCCCTATCTCGAGTTTGTACAAAAACCAAGGGATAGATCTTTGTATCTCCAGTTCAGACTAGAGATTCTTCCAACCCGAGAGTTCACTAGCAAATGGAAGCCTCCCCACCAGACACCTGATACTTGTCTGATTTGTGTGGAGAAGGTTGAAAGCATTGCCCACATTTTGTTTGAATGCCCAGCGTACAGTAATCCAAGAAGGAAATGGCTAGGCCCTGCCTGTCGTCTCCTGGGCACTACAAACTACCGTGTTGCTCTACGCATTCTACAATCTGATACAAGATTGATGCTAGTTTGTGCAGTGGCCAAATTTCTGGGCTGGTCTTGGATCATTAGAAGTAAATTCACTAGTCCCAGTAGATGATTTCTGTCTATAGCACTTTCATCCCCTTTTTTAATTTTTTTAATCGATTTTAACACCCTTTAATGAATCTATATAACTAGTCATTAAGCTACCAAGTTGGAGAGTATTCTCATAAATATTGTGACTTCTTGTAAATATTGCTCCCTTGATGAATTGTTTGCTTGTTTTTATATGTCTGTATGTACATGCTTTTATGATAATTCTTTTATCGAAATAAAGCTTTTTGACTTGACTTGACTGTTTCTGTCATTGCATCCAGATATATAATACAACAAGTAACAACATACCTACAACAAGTCAGGACTATTGGCTTTGTCAATGGTTGTTAGTTGCATAAGATAAATAAGCAGCAACTGTGGCTTAAAGCCCTGGTGACACCACGACAATGTTGCTGCTCCTGAGTTTCAAAAAGGGAAGGGAAATTCTGAGAGAAAATGACTCTTTAAAGGATTTCCCTTCCCCTTACAAGGCTCACGTGGCATGACGTCATTCCATAACTTCTCCACTAGTGAGAAGTGAGCAGTGTGAGCACGCGCACATCGATGTGCCTGCTGAGTGTCACTGCAGTCCGGAATAAAACGGACTGCCTGTACCAGAGCACAGTACAGAGCCCGATAGAGACCCGTTTCGAGGCCCCCATAAAAAAAACTGCCGGTGCTCAGACCCGGTGAGACCCGGCCCACTTAAAGCCCTGCCTATATCTATATAGCTAACCGTTCATCCTCCCACACTTCCCTCCACTCATCCGTACATCCATATTTCCACCAGTTTACCATGCCATGCATCCATCTGTTCATGCATTTATCTATTCAGCTTTTCACTCACCCAGCCACCGTTTCCTTTTTATTTTTTCCATTATTTCACCATCCCATTCATCCACCCATATCTGTTCATCTTTCAACCATTCTTTCAGCTGTTCTTTTCTCCCTCCCTTTCTTTCAATTTTCCTTTCCCCCATGTTTTTTTCCTTCCTTCCTTCGGCCATTTTTTCCTTTCTTCCTTCTCACTCTCCTCCCGTTCAATTTCTATCTACCTTCTTTCTTAGCTTATATTTCTTGGTTTAGCTTCTCTTTGACACTCACTCTATTTGCTACTCTGTTCTTTTTCAATATTTTCTTAGTTCTTTCTCTGTCTCCATTACAGACTTTGGTTCACTTAGCAATTGGCCCTTAACTCCCACCTCTCAGCACTGCAGTTTTGGGTAGTGTGTTTTATGAGTTTTTGTCCGCATACCTGTAGACAGAATAGGCCAATACAAAACTAATAAACGTTTAGGTGGGATCCAGTTTATCAGGCCATCTAATCCAGTTGCAACAACCCCTTAAGATGCAAAAGTGGGGGGGCTCACAACGCCACTGCGCATGGTGCATCTATATTAACTATGCAGTTGTGTGACAACATGAGCATGGAGTGTAAGGATTGTGTGTGACTGCATGGTCTCATGCCATTTTGGATATCCTATACAGTGGCGGCTGTTCCCGGGCAGTAATGGTAGGGCCGGCGGAGGAGGGATTAAAAAACAAATCACTTACCTGCCTGCTTGCAGGCCGGCCGCTACCTCTCCTCCGTCCTCTCCTTCTGTGAAGCGGAAGTACTCAGGCTTCCAGACTCCACCAGCCAATCGCGACGCTGCTGTCACCAGCATGACAGCAGTGTCGCGATTGGTCTGAGTGTTGTGTGCAATACAGCTAGGTGGAGAACATGCTTAGTCCACATGACTGTTTGGCCTGCCCAAGATGGCCGGCCAAACCGTCATGCGCACTTAATTAAGTGCACTCACCACTCCTTCCCCTGCTGGCTGTGATGACAGCCAAGCCCCACCCCAAAAGTGGCTTCAGCAGGGAAAAATAAAATGATAATAACATTGTGTTATTTTATTTTCATTTTTTTGCATTGCTGAAAAGCAGTGGGGCGACGCTCCTCTCCCTTAGCAAGGGAGTCGCACCTGCTCCTATAACTGTGTAAGAGTGGTGCACAAATTGGTGGATGGAGAGAATCTGCCAGACAGGTATGTATGTACATATTGGGATTCATTTAGAGCAAACGTAGCTGTGAACCAACGGAGCGCTCTAAGTCTCGTGAGCAGTTGTGAGATGATCTACAAGCTGGTGTACATCAAGTGGGGATTAAACAAATACATTTTATTCATATTTAGGCACAGGGAGATTAAGTGATTTGTCCAGAATCACACAATGTTGAGTCTTGCATGGAGGCTGGGCCAAACCGTAGGTCCCAGGCCCCAAAGCAGCAGATTGAGCTGCTAGGCCACATGTCATTCGAGTTGTAGGTAACACATGGAACATTTCTGACAACCCTTTGGAGTGGGACCCGATCCTGTGAAAGGAGAGGAGGAGACAGAAAACTCTTTCTTCCCCAGAAGTTTGCACAGATGATCCCTGTGTGTTTGTTATCCAGGTGTGGGAATGGATGCTGAGTCATCAACATTTAGGGCCAGCAAAAGTGATACCAAGCACCCTTTGACCTTAATGACCTCACACAAAGTAACTTCATATGACAGCTGACCCTGAATGTTCCCAGGAGTAATTAATATAATATAATATAATATAATATCACAAACCATAGAACCACACTGGGAACCTAACTTATTTAAACCGCAAATTGTCATGATTGGGCAGTACCTTTAATATATACTGCAACAAAAGATACATTGATAAATGATAGGGATGGAAAAAGAAATTAACAAACAATAGTAGTCTTGTCCATATCTATTAATTGATATAGATCATATATTGAAATTGAACTTTGTTATTGACTTGAATTGTTGTTAATGCACTTTGGTTTAGGATGGTTTGCATGGCATTTGTCCGAAGCACAGAGGGGAAGATTTTGTGCCAACATATATTTTTTGATCCATCGTAATACTCCAGTATGACAGCAACTTGTTTAAAAATATTTTTGTTTTTGATAAAGTTGTTATTTAATCTTAACGTGCAGATTGAACTGCTAAATCAATTTATTTTCTTAAAGCTAAAGAGTAATGTCCGAGAAGCAGTGGAAGCTGAATAAAGTAACTAGAGCTCATCAAGACACTGTTTACCTTCTGTCCTTGCAGTGGTGGCTGGTGGTCTTTGAAAGGGGTGGGCTTGATTCTTGCCCTGAACTGTGTGAGTCTGAACTCATCTAAAGCAGGCTCAGGGGAGGTGGGAGATACTTTCCCTAGAATATACGTAAATGGGTCGCGACACTGCTCGTCATGCTGCAAATAACCCCAAAGGATTCTGGATAGTGTAGTGGCTACGGTGAGTACGCCTACGCCACGAGTATATAGAAATATAATGCCATCCCTGGACACGTGTTTCGAGGTAATTGCCTCTCGTCAGCAGGGAGCAGGTAGGTATGCGGGGTGCCGATGACTGCCATATATATAGGTAAAATACCTTCCAAGGCGCGCAGGTGCAGACACCGGGCTCGTCAGCCAAAGTCGCTCGAATGAGCTATTAGTAATTTACGTAAATGGGTCGCGACACTGCTCGTCATGCTGCAAATAACCCCAAAGGATTCTGGATAGTGTAGTGGCTACGGTGAGTACGCCTACGCCACGAGTATATAGAAATATAATGCCATCCCTGGACACGTGTTTCGAGGTAATTGCCTCTCGTCAGCAGGGAGCAGGTAGGTATGCGGGGTGCCGATGACTGCCATATATATAGGTAAAATACCTTCCAAGGCGCGCAGGTGCAGACACCGGGCTCGTCAGCCAAAGTCGCTCGAATGAGCTATTAGTAATTTACGTAAATGGGTTGCGACACTGCTCGTCATGCTGCAAATAACCCCAGAGGCAACTACCTAGAAACACGTGTCCAGGGATGGCTAACTCGACACTCATTTTCATTTTAAACTTTTGGCATAGGCGTACCCGCCGACGCTACTTCATGGACCACAATTCTTTGGGGTAACACGCTGGTAGGACTAGCAGAGTGTGGCCAATCGGATTTTTGTTTATATTCAGGCTCCCTTGAGCCGGTGGGGCTGACGAGCCCATGGCTACGCACCTGCGCGCCTTGAGTGGTACTTTACCTGATAATATTTTTTGGCAGCCTACGCAGCAACCCTACACACATACCTACTCCCTGCTGACGAGAGGCAACTACCTCGAAACACGTGTCCAGGGATGGCTAACGCGACACTCATTTTCATTTTAAACTTTTGGCATAGGCGTACCCGCCGACGCTACTTCATGGACCACAATTCTTTGGGGTAACACGCTGGTAGGACTAGCAGAGTGCGGCCAATCGGATTTTTGTTTATATTCAGGCTCCCTTGAGCCGGTGGGGCTGACGAGCCCATGGCTACGCACCTGCGCGCCTTGAGTGGTACTTTACCTGATAATATTTTTTGGCAGCCTACGCAGCAACCCTACACACATACCTACTCCCTGCTGACGAGAGGCAACTACCTCGAAACACGTGTCCAGGGATGGCTAACGCGACACTCATTTTCATTTTAAACTTTTGGCATAGGCGTACCCGCCGACGCTACTTCATGGACCACAATTCTTTGGGGTAACACGCTGGTAGGACTAGCAGAGTGCGGCCAATCGGATTTTTGTTTATATTCAGGCTCCCTTGAGCCGGTGGGGCTGACGAGCCCATGGCTACGCACCTGCGCGCCTTGAGTGGTACTTTACCTGATAATATTTTTTGGCAGCCTACGCAGCAACCCTACACACATACCTACTCCCTGCTGACGAGAGGCAACTACCTCGAAACACGTGTCCAGGGATGGCTAACGCGACACTCATTTTCATTTTAAACTTTTGGCATAGGCGTACCCGCCGACGCTACTTCATGGACCACAATTCTTTGGGGTAACACGCTGGTAGGACTAGCAGAGTGCGGCCAATCGGATTTTTGTTTATATTCAGGCTCCCTTGAGCCGGTGGGGCTGACGAGCCCATGGCTACGCACCTGCGCGCCTTGAGTGGTACTTTACCTGATAATATTTTTTAGCAGCCTACGCAGCAACCCTACACACATACCTACTCCCTGCTGACGAGAGGCAACTACCTCGAAACACGTGTCCAGGGATGGCTAACGCGACACTCATTTTCATTTTAAACTTTTGGCATAGGCGTACCCGCCGACGCTACTTCATGGACCACAATTCTTTGGGGTAACACGCTGGTAGGACTAGCAGAGTGCGGCCAATCGGACTTTCCCTAGAATAGTTTGTGAAAATGGGGTCAAATAGTTTATTTTAAAGTAAATGCGCACACAAAGCGAGAGACTCCCAAAGTGCTCTTGTTAAATATTCAAGTCCTTTCATGATGTGCCAAACCAAGAAAACCTGACACCCCCCAGGAATTCACGTCATTGTTCAGGAGTTGATGGCATACTCATCACTTATATCCTTGAACCTTTTCCTTTGGGTTCACCTCCCTTGTCATTGTCCCAAACGTTTTGCTTATGTTGTGAGCATATCCTCAGACTGGCAATGTGCATATTAGTCCAGAGGAAAGAAAGGTTCTTACCTGTAACAGCGGATTCTGGAGCATTGCTTGTGCGAAGATAATTCCCTCTGCTCTTTTATTTCGATTTTTCGATTGAAACCATGTGTGCACCACGCCGGTGTTGAAGACGAAGAAGTTACTTACCTGTAAGAGCGGATACCAGAGCTTTGAGGTATGTGCAGATATGGTATCCACTGAGTTCTTCCATCCTAAGCTTTTAGCTTCTGTTTGTCTTGCTCTGACAGGAGTGGTGAAAGGAACTGGTACTGCTTGTTTTTTCTTACCGTAGAAAAAACCACGATGCTGTCCAAGGGGCAACAGAATGTGAAATAGCGAGTACAGGTTGCTTTATCTGTACAAAGACTTTTTTTAAACAAATTAGTGTAGGTTGAGGTTGTTGGGAGACTGGATGGATCCTGCGCACCTCTCACGGCTTGTGGTCTCAGCTATGTTTCAGATCCTCTATGACACCTCCAATACCCGTCGCTTGGTCTCGGGTCTTTATGTAGCCCTGAGAGATGATGCCTGTTCCCCCTTCTGGTGATGCAGGGTCGATGGGAGGAGGACTTGAGAGCCCCCATTTCGGATGGAGATTTGCCTAGTATTTGGGAAGTAAGCAAAACCAAAGGGGATGATGGACAGAGTGTTGAACATTGCAAGCACTCACCCGCAGTCAACTGATCTGGGTTTAATCCATCACCATTCTTTAGCCCACTCTGCCACCCCAGTTCAGACTTGGCCATATGCAAATCAGTCTGACCCTGTGCCTCATGGGAACAGTCGAGCCCGAACTGCCAAGCCATGTCTTCCCTGGACCGGAAACAAGCATCCTGGGACCGATTTCTGGCTAATCAGCCTTCATCAGCCAGGATAGCTTGAATCCAGTAGCAAAGTGAGCAAGGGACCCACGTCTAGGCATACCCTGCCAACTTAGGGCGAACAAACACTCCGTCCATCATCCCCTTTGGTTTTGCTTTGTTGGCCCTAAGTTGGCAGGGTATGCCCAGACGCGGGTCCCTTGCTCACTTTGCCACTGGATTCAAGATAGCCTGGCTGATAAGGGTTATGAACCCGAAACCGGTTCCAGGATGCTTGTTTCCGGTCCAGGGAAGACATGGCTTGGCAGTTCGGGCTGGACTGTTCCCATGAGGCACAGGGTCGGACTGATTTGCATATGGCCATGTCGGAACTGGGGTGGCGGAGTGAGCTAAAGAATGATGATGGATTAAACCCAGATCAGTTTACTGGGGGTGAGTGTTTGCAATGTTCAACACTCCGTCCATCATCCCCTTTGGTTTTGCTTTATTCGCCCTAAGTTGGCAGGGTATGCCCAGACGTGGGTCTCTTGCTCTCTTTGCCACTGGATTCAAGATAGCCTGGCTGATGAGGGTTATGAACCCGAAACCGGTCCCAGGATGCTTCTTTCCGGTCCAGGGAAGACATGGCTTTGCAGTTCGGGCTGGACTGTTCCCATGAGGCACAGGGTCAGACTGATTTGTATATGGCCATGTCGGAACTGGGGTGGCGGAGTGAGCTAAAAAATGATGATGGATTAAACCCAGATGAGTTGACTGGGGGTGAGTGTTTGCAATGTTCAACAGTCCGTCCATCATCCCCTTTGGTTTTGCTTAGTATTTGGGAAGTGCCACCCAAAAGCTCCCACTATGCTCACTTTAAGCCAATCCATTTTGATGTCCTTCACTGAGCGTACCTCACGCCTTCGAAGCTTAGCGTATATTTCCCTTTGACCTTGCCTGACTGCCCGCACTGCCGAGTTACTACAGGGTACATCCTCCATATGTTGGATGTCCATATGTAACCTACTATTGGTCTGAAGTGGTGCGCCTATTGGTGGAGGCCACTTACTGCGCTCTGACTTCTTCGCCTCGACTTGATCTCCTGGGTATCTACCCTCGCAGGCCACTTCATTGGCCTGGCCTTGGTGCATGCGACCCTTAAAAAAAGCGAGGGCACGGGACGTAATTCTGGCAGATTTTCGGGGAGATGCGACTGGGCATGTGAATGAGACCTTTTGACTAGATGCCCCCTTGACTGCCCTCTTCCTGCTAGGCTACCCATGGCCAGATGTCTGAGTTCCCAATGTGCTTGCGACCCCCCTGCATCATTACCAAATCTCAATATCAGACTCCGCTCATACTGTGCTTTTTGAGAAATGCCTACTTCTGTCACTGGTACCTGATTCCTTATATTGTTTTGGGGGGCGGGGGGGGGGGGGTATCTGGATGTTTGTTTGATTACTGCTTATTCGTTTTCCTTTATATGCATATTTTATCTGTCACGGCGTGCACCAATTCAATGTTGGGGTGACTTTTCGTTCACATGCACATATCTTGGCTTGATATGGGGATTTCTGTTATATTCCGCATTGCTGGCTTTTGCCGCTCTCGACAGGTAATGTCTTATTTGATTGGACTGAATATTACATAAGTGCATTGATGTGTGTTAGAAATACTCAACATAGCAGCACAGTTATATATCTCAATAAAAAATGTTTTTTTAAATCTACTTATTGAATGAACTACATAAGCGATCGTGTATGCAGAAGAACCTATGTGTTTCCGCAGAGGGTTCGGCTTTGGCCGAAGTGGTCTTCTTCAGGGCATTGACCCAATGGCTCCAGCTCCTTTTGGCTTTGCGTCACTCTCTAGCCAGGTGTTCTAGCTGATCAAACACGGCAGTGATCCGGACCACACTGTGTTCAAACTCCATTGGACTGCTGGAGGATCGATGGGTTCTCTCTGCAATCCCCGGGTGCTGCTCCCTCACCTTTCTCTAGGGTTTTACACCAGTTCCAGATTACCAAATTGGTAAAGTAGGCACGGCCTATGGGGCCCGCTCCTTTTAGGGGACCTGCCCCGCGACAATGAATATGACGTCTTGAAAAAGGTAGACTTCCAAGATATACTAAAAGATTTCACCACAAACAAATTGAGGAAAGTGAATATATAAAGATTTGTTGGTTTATTCAAATTAAAAAAATGTTGTTAAATAACATTAGTAAGTGTGAATGCTTAGTTTTGTAAAATAAAACTGGTTTATACAAATTATTTCGTAATAGGAGATCATTTTATTAGGAGATAATTTGCGGGTGGGGCTAATTTCGACTGCCTAGGGGTCTCCACGGGTTTTACTACACTGTTTTACACCTCACTTCAGGAGGTCAAACATTCTCAGGGTCAGCTCCTGCCCGCCCTGACTGACAAATCGATCGGTAATGAACGTAAAATCACTTGTTGCTGGTAATGTCCCTTTTAATTGTGTTTTATTTAATAAAGTTATTGAAAGGTGTGTTATTTGTTGATTTCCCCCCCTTCTGATCTGTGTCTGACTGTACCCTACACCGGTAAAACCGACACCAGATTGTGGCGCTGTTAGGTTAATAATATACTTAAACCCCACAATACTGGACGCATATAAATAATGCTCCCAGCATGACAGCGTCTGCGTGCCCCACCCCCTCCCGGTGGTTGCCCATTGAGCGAGCCGCCCCCACACCCCCTAAGTAAATGAATTCTAGGCTCTTCGGCTGTGCCTTGTGCACCATCTATTCAGTCGTGTTTCTTCTCTGGTATTTTCTGTTTTTGAAATATGTCACAGTTGATAAAATTCAAGCCTTAATGCGTGTTCCATGTAGAAGAATAAAGTTATACACTTCCTGGACAGGACTCTTCCTTGGCTGTTACAAGGACTGAAGACCCTCTCACTGAGTTGACAGGTTTACGTACTCACTCACTTTGTAACTCTGATAGCTTTCTGTCTGAATCTTTAGAATTCATTCGTGCGACTGTTGCCATGGCAACTCAGCTATTTGTATTTAAAAAAAAGTATGACATTACAAACCTGTTTGGAAATGAAAGGTAAACTGCAGTGAAGCAAAAAAGCTGAGTTGACTGTGCGAATTCTTTGTGACTCAGTCCAAATGTTGCCCCCTTATTCACCAATGTGTGGCACTCATTAGAGTGTGAATATTGGCACAGCACAGACCACATGTGCCAGGCCATCATGGTATGACGAAAGCATCACAAGTTGTGAATGGAAACATTTTCTGAATTTGAGAAAGCACAAATTTATAAGTCATCTGGATATGGCATATGACCTTCAAGAGCCTATATTACATAGAACATTGTCTGACATGTATTTCTTACATGTGGAAATGGGTGGAGCTTACACTTAACTTACGTCACATTTGCAAAGATTCAAAAACAGGCACAACTCAGTTAAATAACTAAGCACAACTTGTGCACTCTGAAGGATTCTCCTGAGTGTGACTCTGGACACCCTGAGGTGTGTGTCAGTAGAGAAATTAACATAATCCTATTTAAATACTGTTCGCACTCACTCAGGGGTAATTTTTGTGTAATTTCCACAGTTCTAAGTGCAGTTTCATCACAACAGGAAGATCCGGATTGAGTTGTTCGATAATGTGTTGGAAGGGACAATTTCCACCACAGAAGTTGGTGAAGAAAGGACATATTTTAAGGTGAGAGAAGAAGTAATTTAGTTTTTTGGTGTATTTAATTCTGTGAAGTGTGTATCTCCCAGTCATAAAAATGTGGATTTTATGCACATTTTCAAAAATGCAAACTTGTGATAGGTAAACATGTGTCATTTTTAGTGAATTCCATAACCGTAGGACTCTTCGTAAGACAATCGTAGGTTGCGCTCCTTTGGGTACGTAAAATTGGTAAACACCCCCTAGCTGTCACTTAAGAACTGTGGGGCATATTATCAAGCATGACGTTACAATTATCGCCCCTTTAGCGGCAGAAAACTGCAGCTAAAGCGGCAATAATGGGCTTGATAATATGCCCTGGAGAATTCCAAGCGGCGATAATTTTAACGCTGTTTCTTGATAATTTGCCCCACAGTTATGTAGGTATAACTTACAGGACCCGTATATTGGGCCAATGTTTGTACATTGGGCCCCGCGTTCCTTACCTACACAAAGACAGCGCGCCTGCAGCCTTTCCCATCTATTTAGTCACAGACATTCTCAGTGGCTTTCAATGTCCTAACTGTGTTCGCGTGGCAGTGTTTTATCACATATGTGATATGGAGAATAGAGTATTTAGATGTGCCGGAATAGAAAAGGACCCCTGCAAGGACTGGGACATTTTGCACCCCTGCCCTGAGCTCCCCATGGAGTGAGTCTCTGGTAATTTAGAATTTTTGGCATCAACACATTTGACAATCATGCATGTATGTTCAGGGCTACTATGACACGTAATGCAACTAAAAGTGGGCTCTGTGGTATGGGGGGGGGGCTATCATGTGCAGCCCCCAGTCTGAGCTTGACTATGGTCAACACTACTGTTCAAGGCTTAAAGTAGTGTCAGCGTCTCACTGTGCTGGCCTTGGACCTGTTGTCGACTGGCTTCTGATTAAAATTGTCTGTCAGTCCCCTGCAAGCAGGTCTTTTGTCTCATGCTGGAGGGACATGGGTGTTGTGTTGAGGTTTCACCTGTATGTGTATGATAGGGTTAGTGTAGAGCAGGCTGGCTGTGCTTGGCAGTAGTACTGGGGCAACAAATGATGGACAAAATGCTGAATGAATCATTCACTCCTGTCAAGAGATCTGGGTTAGTTCCTTCGTTCTTTAGCCTTTTTCGCCACTCCAGTCTGGACCCAACTATATGCAAATCCGTCTTCACCTCGCTCCTTATGGGAACAGTCCAGACCAACTGCAAAGCCAGGTCCTCCCTGGACCAGAAACAAGCATCCGAGGACTGGTTTCAGGGTAACACCTCTCATCAACCAGGCTAGCTTGAGTCCAGTGGCACAGCAATCAAGGGACTCATGTCTGGGTATACCCATCCCACTTAGGGCGAAAAGTGCTGCGGCAACAAAGGATGGACAGCAGTAGCAGCACGTGACCCTGCTGTGGATCTCCTGTTTTTGAGTGGTGCACAATAAGACGGAGGTTGGAGAGAGCCTACTAGTCACCAATGTGAGTGGCAGACTCCCCCAAAGTAACCCTAGAGGAGTCCTTTGAACTGGGCCAGACTCTAGCATGTGGAGGACTGGTGACCAAGGGCTCCTTTAGAGCTTAAAAAGAGCCCTTGCCCCCTTCCTGCTCCATTCTTTGCTGGGGCTTTTACCCACAACAGACTAAGAAGTAAATGAGTAGATAGGTAGCGCCTCTTTTTGAGGTTCTAGGAGTGATTTTGATTTGGGTTCTTCCTGACAGAGGGCTTCAAGCCCTACCCTTAGTTCCTGCTAACACTAGATGACAAACACTGGGGGTTGACCAGGCAGAAAGAATACACAAAACCAGTCCCAGAGCTGGTCCTGGAAATAATCAAACCCTTAGAAGTATGGGGCACAAACCAGCTGTCAACGTAAGAGGATTTCCCATCAAGCCGTGCGAGGGGTCCCGCCACCGTGGGGATTGAGAAGGACCTGTGAGCTCCAGCTCAGGATCTGCTGTTGCCAACTCCCCTGTCCAGCTTCAGGAATAGAAACCTTGAGGTTTGAATCCTAATGGAAGCTACTGTCCTGCAAACAGCTTGGAGGAAGGAGCTTGTTGTCTGCCGGAGAGGTTTGCAGGAGTTATGCCTGCATGAAGGAAAGGGTGCCTAGAACAGAAGGGCCTCAAGGAGCTTGTCAAGAAGAAATGAACATTGGCCCATAGTAGAGAATCAATCAATCAATCAATCAATCAATCAGTAGATTTGTAGAGCGCTACTTGTCACCTGTGAGAATATCTAGGCGCTGAAGGCAGGATCAGTACCTCCAACTCCTATGGTGAAGAGTTTTAACCCTGGTACTGCTTAATTTGAGATGGTGGTTTCCAGTGCTCAGCACCGGCACTTAATTGTCAACACCAGGACTTATGACAGTCAGCCACATGGTGGCACTGTTTGTCCGATTTTGTGATGAACACAACAGTTGTTTAATAATTCTATATACATTAAAATGACTAAGACCTGCCACCAAAGCTATAAAAATAGCTTGGGTGGCAGGTTTTAGTAATTTTAAATGTCTAAAAGGTCTGAATTGTCAATAGTAGCTCCATGGGTGGTGCAGGCTGCTGACAATGGCCCTGCCACTTATTTAATAAGTACTGAACCCTGGTACCCCTCCAACTTAGCCCCTTCCTGCGCCCTTCCGCGCTTGGTCATCTCTCTGCTGTTCAGCGCCGGGACGCCTCTTTGCTGGGCAGCTGTTGCGCTATATAAAAACTCCTAACATAACATAACAGAGTGAAACAGCTTCCTCCTAAAACTATGTTTGCACGTGCCCTGTGCCCACGTGATCCTCTGTCCGCCGCCCCTCGACGTGAAGGAAGCAAGGCGACAGAGACAAGGGACTACGAAAGCAAGGTTCGCAAACAAAGCAACTCTGACAGTTTCGAGCAAATGAAAATCGCAACTAAATTGAAACAAACTTCAACCTGAGAAATATTTTTTGAGTTTAAATTTCTGCAGAAATCTAAAAAATCTAACTTTGAACTATATCCCATTTTAGCGAAATTATCTAGTACACAATCTCCTAAATACAAAGCACATTCAAAATGACCAAACAATTCTACTTTTGCTAAAAAAATATGCAACTCATCCACAATACACAACTTTAACAGAGGAGTGGCCAAAACTGAGGTGCTGATTTACAAGCCCCTTACGGCACTTTCACGCGGCTGCTGCGTAACTTTTGTGATGCAGCGGCGGGGCAAGGTTTTTTTTGAGTGACGCAAGTAAACTGACGCATCTCTGCTATAACGCAGAGATGTGTCAGTTCCTTTTAATCTGCCCCCTGGGTATTACAAAACTGGAAGTTCCACTGTGTATTTTACCGACTTCAAAAAACAACGCAAATGTATTTTTTAAACGAGGAAAACCCCAGTCTAGCACCCGCCAGACATATGACACAAAAAAACACGCAGCTAGTTGTCAAAAGTAGTCTTAAATGTGATATTTATTGTTTGACAACAGTTTTAAAAGGCACAGCGTTTCTAAAACATTCTTTGCGAAGTTTAAATATTTAAGCAATTTAATAATTACTCCAAAGAAATGATAAAGTGTGTTATTGGCTTTACATAATTTTCAAATGTTTTCAAAGTTCAAATTACTGTGCACAGCTTTTGAAGAATGCACACTACCCAAAAAACCAAAAAGCTCGGGTATTAATTTACAGGCATTAGTGATTATTTATTTCTATACATGAATTACTGTAAAAAGAAATTGTGAATGGAAGTCATTAGTCTCACAACTTCTTTTTATTCGTGCCTTTTCTTTAAACACATGTTTCTACTTTTTTATTTCGGCTTCTTCATGTACTCCCGTTCTGAAGCTGTTGGATGAATTCTGGTATGGCCATTCTCAATGGTCTTTGCTGAGTAAGGTCTTGACACAGATTTGTTGTGAGTATGAACTGGTTCTTAAAACAGAACTGATCAGAGTTTCTGGACAGGACAGTAATTGATCGCTGGCTTATCCTTGCTGTATGACTCTTGTATGAATCCATCGAGTCATGCATGTATCATAGGTTCTCAGAGCAGCTTTAGAATCACCTCTGTTCCATCCTGAACAAACTGTAAAAGGATCCGGCAGTGTCTAGCAACAGGCTGGTTAATAATTTGAGAACAGACGCAGTTTCAGTTACACATTAACCATGTATCTTTCTGGTGAGCCCTCAGTTTCGTGCACATGGGATGTTTGTACCATACTTTTAGGTTGTTCCTATTTACATGTTCTCATCCTCTACATCTTTATGTCTGTCTCTTACCCATCTATATTTTGGTTCTTCTTTTTTGTCTCATTTCTTGTTTTTTATGTTACTTCTTTCCTGTTTCTTGTGTTATGCTATTCTGTCTTCTCAGCTTTAGCTCTACTAAACTCTCAGGGGTATATTCACAAGAACGTGTGATAACTACTGCAAGAGTAGCTTAACGTAACTCTCAACATCGCAGCCCATCGCGGGAAGATAACCCCGTGTCAACGTGGAATTCACAACAAGGCGGTACCATGCGATAGTCTGCCTAAACCGCGGACAATGTCCGCGATACAACCACCTCGATGGAGATAAAAACACAAACCACAACACAAAAAACACTGTGATGGGCCAAAGCGCGATGAGGAAATCAGCGGTAAGCAGAGCCAGGTCTGCAACACACACATGGCAGGCTGGAAAAATCACCATAAAAGTAGAAAAAAACACCCAAACACAAACTGACCAACACCCAAGCACCATGGAGGCAGCCGGAGCAGGCGCAGAGGACGAACGCAACCCCACAAGCACCCCGGACGACCAGCCTTGGACCTCGGGGACAGGGAAGGGCAAGGACAAGAAGACGAGGAAGACAAAGTTCAGTCCCCAGGCGAACAGGATCATAGTCACGGAGGTGATGGAACACCATCAACAACTGTTTGTCACCTGCAACGTGTCATTGGGCACCAAAACTGGAATATGGTGGGACATCGTGGACAAGGTGAATGCTGTTGTAGAGCACAAGAGGACAATGGATGAGGTCAAGAGGCGATGGAATGACATCGAGCGGAAGACCAAGGAGAAACTCACAGTCAACCAGAAGGCAGCAATGCAGACTGGAGGTGGGGGCCCAGCATCACAGCTCATGCTGGATGACATGGAGGAGCTGGTGTTGACAGACATCAGTGTGGATACTGTGCCCGGAGTCGGGGGACCCGACACTGCTCGACAGGACACAACACAACCGCAACAGGGTGAGTGACCACCAGGTACTGGGGGGTTGGGTGGAGATGGCCACGATGGCACACATGCACAATCAAGCAGAGCACAGTGCACACCCTCAATGACTCTGGGTCATCGCCCAGATCTATAGACTGTCACACTGTACAATGCCATGCTGTCTGAATGTCTACATGTACCATGCGGCTACACACATGTGGACACATTGCAAAACACCATCTCCCCTTCACATTGCAGGGCCACCGTCAACACCCCCTGCAGAGCAGTCCCAGCCACTCTTCACTGATGACGAGGACAAACCCAGCATCGACGCACAAGCCCTCCTAGACATCATTGACATCATCCGCGACTCACCTCCAGGATCAGGGCTGACCAGCTGCATCGAGGAGACTCTACCCACCACCCAAACCACCCAGCAGGAGGCACCCATGGCCCCGGCAGTCTCCCAAGACCCCCAGGAACAACACATGGCCTTCCAACGTTGTGTGTTGGAGGCCCAGAGGGAGACGGCTGAGCAGGTGCGGGTGGGGTTCGACCTCGTGGCTACCAAACTGGACGCCATCCATGGGTGTCTAGGCCCGCTCCATGGTCTCCAACGTGCCCTGACTGACATCGCTGGAGTCCTGACGTGGAGAGAAGAACACCTGTCCGCTCAGAGGGGCACCAGCGATACCAGCCATGAGCTGGCACACATGCGGAGGCTCATGGAGGACATGGTGCGCATGGAGGCGGAAAGGATGGCAGCCACCGCTGCACATCAGTAAAATGTAGCTGGGATCTACCGTGCCCTACAGATCATCATCATGGCATTGCTGCCACAAGGCGTGGCGCAGATGAATGCTGCTTCACCACACCATCCACATCTCTGCCCCCTGGTGTGCCATTGCCTCACAGTGTGTCAGACGTATCCACTCCGGCACCTGATGTGTCAGTGGCACACAGTGCCTCAGCCGGTACTGCAACACCCACAGGTGGGGCAGAGCACACATCCGGGGACGAGGACGTGGATGAATTTGTGATCAGGCGGCACTAGCATTCATCTCCGCCACCTGGCCTGTTTCTGCATGGTGCCGCACATGGCCTCATGACCTTCCACTGACCCCTGATACACTCCGATGCACTCACCTTGGACAGCGACATGGACTGCCATATCCTGTTTGATGACCAATGACACGGCGACCAGACTGCGGACTGTACCCTTCCTCTTCCGCAGTACTTGTCATCCCCGGATGGACTCTGGCTGGCCCTCCACGGGCCCATATTGTGTAGTGTGCTCGGCATTGCCCTATACTGCTCCAGCTGCAGAATTGCACTGGATGTGCAATAATAATCCAGTGACGCACTGCTGTGTCATGTCTTTCATCATTCATGTATGAATGTGTGGATGAATGTAGGGACAGTGATTTCCCTTGCGTCAATGATGCTCATCCTGTGGGCTGCCAGTCAGAGGGTGCTATATTGTATATTGTGTACCGGGTCCCGTGAACACTACAACAGGGACACACGCATCAGTCACTTCCATGTCCGGACATGGACTGAACCACGCCCAGAGCCCACGAGTCATTGTTGCAAGCCTTGAACTGGTCCTGCGTATGGCAGGCCAGACCACTCCGCTTACGCTCCGAGGGGGGGCCCTCATTGCTATCCGTCGCAGGCATACTCGCTGGTGGTGTGCAGGTCACTGGTCTAGTTGTCAGCATGTCACAGCCACTCCCTAAGGGCAGGTTTGCACGCACACCACACCCATCCGGCACAGGCGTCACAGGGCATGTGACTCCGCCAACATAAGGGGCCGACTACGTCACATTCCCCTCTGCCGGTGGTGACTGGATGACGGACGCTCCACGGTTCTCAATCATAAAGGGCCCATGATTTGTTGCGCACAGGGTTAGTGGCACCCGAGGCCTTGCAGCCGTCACGGGCCTACCACCATGTGGCTCTGACTGGGGTTGCACAGGGTTAGTGGCACCTGGAGCATTGCGGCCGGCACAGGCACCCCGCTACGGGACGGTGACTTTGGGTGCACTGAATTAGTGGCACCGTAAGCTGCTGAGCGGGTGTGCAGCCTGCGATGATGCTGTGTCCCGGCGGTCCAGACAGCTCAGGTTTTGTGTGCCCTGCTGGACCGCAGTGTAGGCCAGAGCCAGCGGGCAGCGTGGGCCTACCGCCACGTGGCGTCGCTTCCGGGATCCCAGAGTTAGTGGCACCCATTGGGCTGAGCGGGTGTGCAGCCTGCGATGATGCCGGGTGCACTGGTATGTCCTATGCCATGGAGTAATCAAGACTCAGCACCAAACGTGAGACCTGGTGGCCTGCGGAGCGGGGCTGCATGGTGTGGAGGCTGCCATGTCCACGGGCCCCGGCCTTGTGGCTTGCAGCTGCTTGTGGTGGGACCTCCTGTCTGCACGCCGGTGGTGGAAGGTGAGCAGTGAGGCCTGGGTGTGCATGGGGGGGGGCATGCTCCGATGGGCGGCGGGAGGGGCTGGGGTGCCTCTGCCTGGGTGTGCATGGGTGGGCAGGCGTTGTTGTCTTGTGCAATTGTGTGTACTGTGCCAATCATGTATCTGGACTCTGTTTCAGATGACGGCTCTGTCACAGATGTGTGACCTGGTGTACTGCTATACATACCGGCAAGTGGTTGGAGACACCGGTGGCAGCAGGTGAGCAGTGTGGCCTGGGTATCTTCTTGTCTCTCTCTCTCTCTCTCTCTCTCTCTCTCTCTCTCTCCCTCTCTCTCCCTCTCTTCTTCTCTCGCTCTCTCTCCCCCTTTCTTCTCTCTCTCTCTCTCTCTCCCCCTCTCTTCTTCTCTCTCTCTCTCTCCCTCTCTTCCTCCTTCGCTCTCTCTCTGTCCTTTGACGTGGGCAGGACACACCTTCTCATCATGATTTTTGTCTTGCAGGCTGTGACCTACGGATTGTCCCGAGGGGAGCCGCCATGTGTCTTCATTTCATTTCAGTGTTCATTTTAATAAAGTGTCATTTGTTGCTTCGAAAGTGAATGTGTGATGCTCATTTTTGTGACGACACATGCATGTCACCAGTTGTGATTGTGTGACCTCAAGCGGATTATTTTGTACATGTTTAGGTGTAACTGATGTGGTATGTCTTTGGTCGGGGGGTGCCTGGGAGGGGGGGTCCTGGGGGTGGTGGCGGCGGGTGTTGTTGCCCTTTCGGGTCTCCGGGCTGCATGTTCAGTTGCCCAGGTGCATCTGTTGTTCTTTAGGTGTGGCTGTGGGCTGTGCTCCCTTTTGTGGTGCAGCCTGTGGTCCGACTTTGCACCAGGTCAGAGCAGGTGTTATTTTTCTGCTGCTAACGTGCCTTATTGCCTGTTTTGTGATCTTATCGCCGATCTGGCCGGTCGTTGTGAATGTTGTTGCAGCTTTTGGCACGGGAACGCCTACTCTGCATCTCATTAGCGATAGTTGCAGGGGTCATCTGTGGCGATGGTTTTTGCGGCTGCTATCATGGGTAAACTGGGTAACACCAGCTTGTGATTGGGGCAGTAATGTTATCGCAACTTTGGCTGCGATAAAGTGCTGTTAACTCGGCGATAGGTCCTTGTGAATAACCCCCTCAGTTTTACCATTCTCTCTCTCTGTTCCTTATTCATCCCATCTCTAATTTGTTTCTACAGTTATATTTTGCCCCTGGCATCCATCTCTTTCTACCTAACTTTATCCGTCTTTCTCTATTTCTCAGACTCAATTTCATTCTTTAATTCTCTTTTGTTGTTTCCCACATCACTCTTTGGTAGTCCTGTCTGTCTCCACCCTCCTCTCTGTCTCCAAGTCTGCTGCTCTGTTCCTTTCTCTCTCACACTACCTGACATCTGTCTCCCTAGCTCTATTGTACATGCTCTCCAGCACTTTCTCTAGATTGTGGCCACCATTTCTCACCATGTCATTCTTTCCCACTTGCCATTGTTTTGTCACAAGTTGCATATTGTCCCTGTGCCTCTGTATGGGTTTATCTATTATCCCTAGGTTTCTTTCTTTGTTCCCATTATTTAGTTCTCCTGAGGGCAGACACCGAGTGCCTACCCTTCTTCAATTCGAAAGGGAGTGCCAGCACTTCTCAGTACTGGTGCAGTACCTTTAAAGGGACAGTGCCTCTGTTTGTCAGGATCAACCAGGTACCCTGAGTTAGTTAGCACCAGTACTAATGTATCCCCATTTAAGGTGCTGGTGTTCATAGTGCAGGCCACACAATTCCCTTCCATCTTGTTCCACTTTCTCAGGCAGTCCTGCTCCAAAAGGAAGGCCTCCCAGTACCAATTCACACAAACAACCAAACCAACAAAATGAAAACTTCACACCTGAATCACCTCATTATGTTCTTGGGGGGCTGTTTCCAGTGCTTCAGTGAGTGTGTTCTTTGTCTCACGTAGGACAATGATCAGCGTGGACCTCCAAATGTGGTGCCCTCTCTCTTGCAAAGGTTAACTCAGAAGAGTAAGGGTGTCACCAGGACCCATCCTCGTTCCAGGGTCTTTGCACTCTGGGATGTTCCAATGATGTCAAGGTCCGCTGCACTGTACACAGCGTTTGGTGGGGCAAGATCCTGGGGTACTCAGACTAGTAACTTGCACCTCACCATGACACTCACAGGCGACAGCTGCACACCTGATCTCGCCAAGTAGCTACAAGCAGATTAAAGATGGAGGGAGGAGCTTGGGAGTGCAGATCCAAGGAGATGGGATACCCTGAGCCTAAGCGAGGTCTGAACTGAACTACGCGTGCTAAAGCAAGAATTTGAGAATTGAACTTTTCCGGCTCATCTATAACTTAACTCGACTTTCATGAGTAGGAATGTCTCATAGGGACCTCCCGTTAATGACCGGTCTGTAATTTACACCCTTGCCATTTGTACTTTTTTGATTCAATGTATTGCTTTGAATTAACTTTAAGGCACCCTAGAGCATTCCTGAATAAATAAATAACTTATGGACGTCCACTCCTCACTCTGAGGATTGGGCCACTGACCTCACAGATGCTTGTGTCTTCTGAGCTGCACGTTGAACGGCGTGGATACTGGTCATGTCTCTTCCATATACGTGTACCAAACTGAAAATAGCTCTGTGAGGGTTTCTAATGTGAACAATCTCCCCTTGGAGACACCAAACGTTTTCCATCTCAATCAGTGAGAGCATGTGCAGGATGGACCCATGGCTGACCTGTTATAGCTTTAGAACTGTTGTGCCGTTCATCTTTTAAGTCCTTGCCTTTGGTTAAACCTTATTTCTCAGGCTCACGCGTGGTCCTTGAGTCTTGGTTTTCGGTGTGGGATGGACATTTGGCTCCAATCTATGGAACTAAGGGGAATCACACCTCCGTCTACTTTTACTTTTGCCTGGTTGTAAGTTTGTGTTTCGTTGGAGTTGATGTGGCTGGGGTTTATTTATTCCCTCAAGAGTCGGTTGATGTATTGTCTCCTTTCCAGAAACTCTGGGCTCACAACTGTTTTTTTACTTTGTGTTTGGAATGTATTTGTTGGAGGCACTTCATTTGAGGCCCTATTTAACTGCGACTGATACAGTCTGTAGCTTGTAACTTTTACATTACACACAAGAAGTCAGGAGAATTGATACTTTCATCTACACTGTACGCCTGCGGAGAATCTCACCTCCTACCTAGGAGGCCTGGGAGTATCACCATTTTCTAGTCCAGTGGAAGATCTATTTTTCTGCCTCTCCACTGCAACCATGGATGATGGTCATTGAGACACCAGTTCCACACTCGGATACCATGGGCTAAGTGTATGTGTGTGTGGAGTCTGCACTTTCCTCTTCCCTGTCAGCAGGGGCAGTAGCACCGCCAGCAGCCTCGATTGTTGAGGTCACATGCTCCAGTTGAACATCGGACATTACAACGAAGCCCTTTACTAAGTGGAACATTACAACGCATTCATCACAACACATACCTTTACACTGCTTTGTAATATTCCACAATGTAAAGTACGTTTACAACGTAAGTCCTTACAACACATTTTATTTTCAATGTGTTTTAAAAAAAATAGAGGAAACATGTATTATCAATAATACATTTTTTGTCATCAAATTTTCTATATATATATATATATATATATATATCACAACAAAACCCTTTCAGGCATAGAGTAATGCATAACTTATGCAAAAAAAGAAGCAGAGAACTCTGGGTAGTTCTCAAGTTTAGGTGGAAAGCAGCTCCAGTATAGCCATTTCTACAGCAACGTCTTTAAGCACAGTGCTATCCATGCCAAAAGACTTTGTCCCTTTCTATCTCGGTGTGGATGGCACTGTGCTAATCCTACGCTTAAACACTGGGATAGAAAAGCAGACATTTGAGGTGAGCAGATCAAGAGTGTCGCTGGTGTTGAGAGTGCTCTATACTGGAGCTACTTTCCACCTAAACTTGAGAACTACCCAGAGTTCTCTGCTTCTTTTTTTGCACATATATATATATATATAGAGAGAGAGAGATGTATATTTTTTTACAAGATTTAAGACAAAAAATATGTGTATATGTGTCTTTTTTTACTTTTGATCCCTACCTTCCTCTTAACTCTAAAAACCCTTACCTCCCGTTACCTCAACACACCACTGAACCCTAAATAATATCCTTACTTACCTTCACTTCACCCACTCCTGAACCCTAAAACACCCTTACTCTCTGTACCTCGACTCACCCCTGAATCCTAAAATTACCCTTACCTTCCTTTATTCAAATCCACTTTTGAACCCTATAAAACCCTTACTCCCTTTATAACTCTAAAAAGAACCTTCTCTTTTTACCGCAACCAACCCTTTTACCTTAAAAAATCCTTGCCTCCCTGTGCATCTACCAAACATTAAACATAAAAAAGAAACTTACATTTCTGCACCTCTGCTAACACTTGAACCTTAAAAAAACTTGCCTTACATTTCCTTCTCCTGCATGGTAAATGCATGCGTTGTTAAGGCATGCGTTGTAAAGGCTCATGCATTGTGAACAAAATTGTTGTCATGGCATGTCTTTGAAAGAGATGCGTTGCAATGGCGACATACCCTCCAGTGGCACGCCTTGCAGTGAAGCCATCTGCAGAAATGATGGTCTCACATTGGCTGTCACGGAGCCCTCAGGTACAGGCAACCCATCTGCCATTCAGTTTCCATTACAAGCCCACTAACTTCTCCCTTGTGCCAGCTCGTCACTGGCTTAGCAAGATGTTAAGGCAATCCTCAGCTCCTCAATCTTTCATGGCTGCTCCTTAAGAAGAAATCGTGTATACAGTGTTCCCCTTTGTTGCATTTAATTGATCTAGCTTGACAGCACAGCAGTTGGCAGGACCTACTGCTACCAACTCTTCAAAATATCCATAGACTTGTTTGGCTCCACCCAGGGCAGTATTTCTCTCTACCCACCCGCCATGGGCAGATCTATGTAACATTTTGCCTCCTTTTATATGAATGAAGGACTATTTTACAACTCCATAGTATACTGACTCATCACACACTTTCTTTATCACAGAGATTAGTATTAAATTGAAAACAATTGTTTTTATTTTGTTTTTGTTTACTGCGATAGGGATTTCTTAACATTTTGTCAGTGCTCAAAATACAGCCCAGAACTGTTGGCTTTGCTAATGCTTGTTTATTTTGCAGTCATAACATTGTGAGGCAAAACTCTGTACAAAATACATTGGTGTTGCATAGTACAGTAGGGCGTCCACCCGGTTCTTTACACTGACAAACGAAGGTTGTTGGAGATCAGTAGCCACCATTATGAGGACCAGTGGAGGCGGGAATCGCTCATGACCAATATTTTCAGGCGCCTTCGCTTTGCTGTAAAGTTCTTGGTGGCAGGCCTCACAGATTGGTGGAACAAGGTTCTTCTAATCCACAAAGTTTGATAACCATCTGCAGGGTCAGCCTGGCCTATGAGGCAATCTGGTAGTGCCAGAAGGGTCGGTTTGACAGATCAGCGAATCGAGGGGGCTTCTTTTTTGGCTGTTTCTGGGCTTGTTTTATGGTCTGGCAGACCAGTGTTTTTGTTATTTTCCCTGAAAGTACCAACAACAGAGCTGGAATGAAAGAAAAACCATTTATAAAGCTTACAGCTGCTTGGGGAGGAAGCATCCTGGCACCCATACCAGTCGACCAGTAGTAGTACATTTTGATTAAAATAGCCAGAACATATGAGTTTTAGTCCGGATATGAAAGCCTGCTCAAATTCAAGTTCTCTCAGAGTTTTCGGCAAAGTGTTCCACAATTTTGCTGCCAGAAAAAAAGATTATCCACCCAGTCTTTCCTTGTGAATCCTGGGCATGTAGACCAATTCTTGATGAGTCTGCACCTAGCACAAATGCATGCAGTCTTCCATACCTTGCAAAACACCCATACAGAGGGTCTTTACATGCTTAAAAAGGCCACAATTTGCAAATGTGGGCCACTTTTTTAGCTATGTGAATCAGTGAGTGGGAGCATTGCCTTTTTTTTGGTCCAGTCCCAGTGTCTAATTTGAGCCGGTGGTTTCCGGTACTTGCACCCACTCTTAATTGTCAACACTGCACTTATGACAGTCTGCCATATGGTGGTGCTGTTTGTCTAATTTAGAAATGAGTGCAACAACAGTTGTTTATTATTTAAATATACATTGAAAAGGACTAATACACACCGTCCAAACTAATCTTATAGCTTTTGGGGCACTCGAACAATCTGAATTGTGATACTTGCAGCAGTGTGATGGTTAGTAGTTGTGTTTGTACTGTCATTGGCAGCGCTGGCAGGGGCAGTGGGCGGAGCAAGCTGCAGTGACCTCCTGACGAGGGCCCTGGCAATTAGTTTGTAACAAATTAAGCACTGCGCAGTCGAACCTGGCCGCCTAGTATGTAGAGCCAGTATAAAACCCCAAGCCGCTGTTAGCGCTTTGAAAGAGAGTCATGATAAGAGTGGCCCTACAAACAATGTCAAACTAAGTCTTCTGTTTGACGTCACCACAGAGACAGCCTGAGGTCATCACCTCCATCACCAGTGTAGCCTTCAAGGGCAAGGGATTTCTAATGGCCTGTGAGAACAAATGTTCCATTTCAAGCTCCATGCCAATATGCATTATCTTTAAGGCTTCCAGTTTTCTATTTTTACTGATTTTTACAGATAAATAACAACAGAAAACAATCTATTTCCTGTTTGTATTTATTTTTAAAAGCGGAAAAATACAGAAAATTGTGCTTCTTGCGAGTGACTGTTCTTGTTGTCCTTCATGAATTCCAGACCAACTGCTAAGCAGAGAGACACCATAGGGATTTAAAAACAGATGAGATTCCCATAAATACAGGCATATGTTCACATGTATGTTTATAGAATACTAACGTTCACCTGTCGTAGTTTTGTTTTATTATATGTGCCTGATTAATTTGCTAAAACGCGACAGACATCAAAGTATAAGTGCATGTTGATCAGTTTAATAAATGTGGGCATATACTATTTTCTGTCTTAGTTTTTCCCCAAAACATAAAATAAATATGGATAAATACCAATAAAATGAGCATACAATAAATATCAATAAATATAGATGGAAATGTTTAAAAAAATAAATACCATAAAACCGGGAGCCCTACTTTATCTTTAATGTGTCTGCAGTAGATGTTTTACGATGTCACCCTCACTACCCCTTAGTACAAATATTGCTTTTGTTACCACCCACGTCTACTTTCCTGTGTACCCTTTTTTGTAACTTCTCTTCAATATCTATTTTGAGGATAACCAACAGACCTGCATATACAAACAAAAGTTGGAGCCCTTCTCAGTTATCTCTTATTTTCTAAAATTCAGTTAAAAAACTCCAGTGTTCCAAATTTGCAAGTCACATGGAAAAAGAAGAAAGACATGTAAAGAAAAAAGACAAGTAAAATAAGAACATTGAAAAATAAACTGGAGTAGAGGGAAGAATCCGCTGCACAAATCACACTGCATGAACTTTAATTTGCAATTTCCCATAATCTTCATAGGTAAATTCTTCTTCTTTCTTGTCTGTATTTCCCATCTATCTTCTTGCATCCAAAGGATCATGCTAAAGGTATGGGTCTGTAATCTTCAGAGTATGTTGGTCGTTTGCAGTTTCTTTGTTTATGTGACTGGTTCAAGAGTTCCATCTGTGGGATGTGAGCAAGAGGGGACCTTTTATCATCTGCTGTGGGAATGTCCATTGATTCATAAATACTGGTCTGAGATCCGGAGGATCATGGCAGAGGGGGTGGGGCTGGCGGTCCCTCCAGAAGCGAAATGGCTTCTAGAGGGTCCAGGAGAGTCAAGGTACAGCCTCTTCTCAGCCTCAGTATATCAGTCAGCAGGGGTTTATTCTGATCGGTGAGTCTGGGGAGGGCGGGGTGTGAGTCTGAGAGTCACCAAGAATCATTGTGCTGTGTCTCACTAAATTAGATGGTTTGACACGCCGGGAGCTGGAGGGCAGGACAAAGGTGAATGGTGGAGGTGAGGTGTTTTGAGAGGGTTGTAAGTTAGGACTAATGTGCGTTTCAATACGTTTCGGATTGAAAATAGGATTTCCTTCCCTTCGTAGAAAACTGGCCTTAGAGTTCTCAGTTTGAGAAAAACGGGCAGTAAATATATTGTGAGTTTTGCACAGGCAAACAAAACAAGATGATGGACAGAACGCAGAAACCTTTCAACCACTCACCCCCAGTCACAGATCTGGGTTGAATCCATCATCATTCTTTTGCTCACTTCGCCACCCCAGTTCATACCCAGCCATAAGCAAATAAGTCTTGGCCCTGTGCCTCATGGGAACAGTCCAGACCGAACTGCCAAGCCACGTCTTCTCTGGACCGGAAACAAGCATCCTGAGACCGGTTTTGGGGCATCACCCCTCGTCAGCCAGGCTAGCTTGATCCAATGGCAAAGTGAGCAAGGGACCCACGTCTGGCCATAACCTTCCCTCTTAGGGCAAAAATAGCAAACACAACGAGATGATGGATGGAGTGCTGAACTTTTCAACTGGGGTGAGTGGTTGAAAAGTTCCAGCCGCTCTGTCCATCATCTTGTTGTGTTTGCTAGTTTCGCACAGGCCACAGAAACTGTTCCCGGCAGGTCACAGATTTTGGAGCAACAGCTCAGACGGTCGCATGTCTGCTGGAGTTATATTTCTGTAACATGCAGTTCAAAGGTTCTAGTGATGATTCCAGTGCCTGTTGACTAATGCACTCACTGTACAAAGTGTGTGCATGTGTGTGTGTGTGTGTGTGTGTGTGCGTGCGTCTGTGTGTGTGCGCGTCCATGCGTGTGTCTGTGTGTACACACACCCTGGTTTATTTATGTTCAAAGTGTTATATATTATGAATCTAATTCGAATTTACAGAGAGGGGGGCCAGAGGTCCTGGATTTCCCCACACAGTGGCAATTTTTAACTACTATATCGGCGACAGCAAAGACTTTTAAAAAGAAAAATATATCAAATATGTTAATTCATCCAATATACAGTGGAAGGCCAATCCACTGGTCTAAAGCTCCACAGCTGGGAGTGTGATCTGATATATATATATATCTATATATCTATATATATGTATATATATATATATATATATATATTACCTACTGGCGGTCGCCAGTAGGTAGTTATAGTTAGGACCACGTTTCCATAGGAAATCCGCAACATTCTATTTTGAATAACTTTGGCGCCGGTCGACGAATCCTCGCGAATTTTTCAAAATTGGTGGGGCGCTACGCTCCGCTCCTTCCCTGAAAGTCTCGGGGGGATTCGTCAAGCGGGGACTGAGATAAAAGGGGGGTCCCAAAACGCGTTTTTCCCATGCATTTTTCCGTAGGACCTTTAGACAGGGCTACAGCCCGAACGGCTGAACAGAATTACTAGAAATTTGGCAGAGAGGTAGTCCTCAGGTCAAGGAAGTGCCTTTTGTAGGTTTGGTGTAAATCTGTTCAGTAGATTCTGAGAAAATAGCCTTTAAATCAATATATATATCTGAGCCAGCTTACGGTGCGCTTACGGTACGCTTACCGTACGCGTACGGTGGCGTGCGCGTGCGCGATTCTGATTGGCTCTTAGATCTTAGTAAACATTCGAATCGGTCGAAACCAGGAAGCGGCGGCCGCCATTTCGTGTGTTTCACTCAGAAAAAAAAGAGTGATAACAAGAAAAGGGGGCAAGGAGGAGAGTTACAGACCCCCTAACATTTGTAAGGGGGTCAAAGAAGGACAGAAAAGTACAAAGAAAACATTTATTGATTTAAAAAAAAATCGCGGGGTACGCGTACGGTAAGCGTACGGTAAAAATAAAAAAGAAAAAAAGAAATGAAAATCAGATTTAAGTGTTTAGATATTAGGGGGCTCTAAAAAGAGCCGTTGTGTTTATGAAGTGATTTTTTAGTGGTACCTACAAGTAAGTACCGATGCAGAGTCTAAGGTTCAAGAGGAAGACTCTGTTCCCTTCATCATTGAAGTGCACACCATCTCCTCTATAAATGTCTTGCATGTCGTAACGCAAGTTGTTGTGGTAAATGGAACCCATACCATAGTCACGGAGGAAAGCAGAAACAGATTTGTTGACGTGCTTTCTTGCTTTGTCAATCTGCGGACAGAAATGATTGGACCAGTTCCATTTTTGCCTTTGGCATATGTTAGAAAACACAAAGGCAGTTTTAGGGAAAAGTGAAAACAGTTGTGCAAAGGTGTCCTTCATAAGCATTTCCAGACCTACCCCAGTCAAAGTGCCTAGGTCATTGCCACCACAGTGCACTATTATGAGGTCAGGGTGTTGGATGTGCATGAAGGATTTCACCAATGGCATCAATTGGTGCCACTTTAACCCTCTCTGACCAATCCATTTAATGTCTACATTTGGCAAAGCAAGGTCTCTCACCATATCTGTTTTCTCTGCATACTTTTCACTCCAGAAGACATAGCTGTGCCCTACAATCCACACTGTGAACATCTTCAAAGGAGAACTGGATGCACTCAGGAGGTGTCTTTCAGTAGAATGGCAATATGAAAAGAAAGACAGTTTGGAAATGGAGGCATACATATTTTTTTCAAAAAAAAAAGAACTGATTGGCTGTTTCATACCATTCTAGAATAAAAACTAGGCTGTATGTGTAAATTAATAGAAGCATGTTTTGTATTGGTACAGAAAAATGTGTTACCAAAGAACAGTACTATGGATTTGCTGTTAGGTTTGAAAAGTCAAGCACTCTTGGTCTGTGGAATTGAAACATTGTTTGGTGAACTTCTGACCTAACTCCACACAGCAGTGTTCCATGAGCTGTTGCTATGGTAGCAGGCAAAAGTCAAGTTGGGGGAAGGGTACTAGGCAGAAGTCAAGTTGGGGGAAGGGTACTTTTGGAAAAGGGTTGGTTTTCAACCAATAGAAATGTGTGATTACATTTGAAAAAAAGGGGCAAGCACTGAGATTTGAAACTAACATGTATATGTGTGGAAAAAGAGAGGGAAAGTTTGCCATTATCTGGTTCTGCTGAGAGGAGAGGGGTGTAAAGAACAGAGATCCTGGCTCTGATAATCTGCTGTTTGAGTGCCACATTTCTTTCACAACTAACTAATTTTAAAGGTGAGTTTAGAGTTTGAGAGGGGATGTATATGGTAAATTAAGAAATGAATAATAGAAATGCAATTCTTTTTGCTGAAGTTGTGTTTATTATTTTCTGTTTTGGGAGAAATTTAAATGTGAGGAACAAGTAAAATAATATGGACTATGTTTTCACAATAAATTAAGGTGTACTGGTATAAAAAAAGAATAGTTTAAGGGTTTGAGGTTGGACTCAGTAATGCAAATACATTCAGCATCGCTAAGGCTGGTTGCCCTTGCTGGAGTGTAGGCAGTCACCCAGGTTACAAATGGTGCTGGTCTGAAAAAGCAGTTTGGACATGTGCTTTTTAAAAATCTGAAAAGTGGATTCATAATGTGTCAGTCTGTAAAAGTGTTTATCACTTGCCAAAAAAAAGAGCAGTAAGTGTGCTTTCAAATTGGCAAAGAAATTTCGTTTTGTGACTAATGTGAAAACATGACTCTGTGTGCAAAGAGGAATTATAGGCAGAGATTTATTGCGTATTGCTCTGGTGATTTCACAGTTGCATTAGATGGAAAGGGGGAGCAATTTTTTGGTGCAGAAGCAGGCTCTTAGCACACACCCAGCTGCTTACTATGTGGAATCATGCACAGTATTCACAAGCGAGTGGGGTTTGAGGTTTCAGTCAGTAATGCAAATACATTCAGCATCACTAAGGCTGGTTGCCCTTGCTGGAGTGTAGGCAGTCACCCAGGTTACAAATGGTGCTGGTCTGAAAAAGCAGTTTGGACATGTGCTTTTTAAAAAATCTGAAAAGTGGATTCATAATGTGTCAGTCTGTAAAAGTGTTTATCACTTGCCAAAAAAAAGAGCAGTAAGTGTGCTTTCAAATTGGCAAAGAAATTTCGTTTTGTGACTAATGTGAAAACATGACTCTGTGTGCAAATAGGAATTACAGGCAGAGATGTATTGCGTATTGCTCTGGTGATTTCACAGTTGCATTAGATGGAAAGGGGGAGCCATTTTTTGGTGCAGAAGCAGACTCTTAGCACACACCCAGCTGCTTACCATGTGGAATCATGCACAGTATTCACAAGCGAGTGGGGTTTGAGGTTTCAGTCAGTAATGCAAATACATTCAGCATCACTAAGGCTGGTTGCCCTTGCTGGAGTGTAGGCAGTCACCCAGGTTACAAATGGTGCTGGTCTGAAAAAGCAGTTTGGACATGTGCTTTTTAAAAAATCTGAAAAGTGGATTCATAATGTGTCAGTCTGTAAAAGTGTTTATCACTTGCCAAAAAAAAGAGCAGTAAGTGTGCTTTCAAATTGGCAAAGAAATTTCGTTTTGTGACTAATGTGAAAACATGACTCTGTGTGCAAATAGGAATTACAGGCAGAGATTTATTGCGTATTGCTCTGGTGATTTCCCAGTTGCATTAGATGGAAAGGGGGAGCCATTTTTTGGTGCAGAAGCAGACTCTTAGCACACACCCAGCTGATTACCATGTGGAATCATGCACAGTATTCACAAGCGAGTGGGGTTTGAGGTTTCAGTCAGTAATGCAAATACATTCAGCATCACTAAGGCTGGTTGCCCTTGCTGGAGTGTAGGCAGTCACCCAGGTTACAAATGGTGCTGGTCTGAAAAAGCAGTTTGGACATGTGCTTTTTAAAAAAATCTGAAAAGTGGATTCATAATGTGTCAGTCTGTAAAAGTGTTTATCACTTGCCAAAAAAAAGAGCAGTAAGTGTGCTTTCAAATTGGCAAAGAAATTTCGTTTTGTGACTAATGTGAAAACATGACTCTGTGTGCAAATAGGAATTACAGGCAGAGATTTATTGCGTATTGCTCTGGTGATTTCACAGTTGCATTAGATGGAAAGGGGGAGCCATTTTTTGGTGCAGAAGCAGACTCTTAGCACACACCCAGCTGCTTACCATGTGGAATCATGCACAGTATTTACAAGCGAGTGGGGTTTGAGGTTTCAGTCAGTAATGCAAACACATTCAGCATCACTAAGGCTGGTTGCCCTTGCTGGAGTGTAGGCAGTCACCCAGGTTACAAATGGTGCTGGTCTGAAAAAGCAGTTTGGACATGTGCTTTTTTAAGAATCTGAAAAGTGGATTCAAAATGTGTCAGTCTGTAAAAGTGATTATCACTTGCCAAAAAAAAGAGTAGTAAGTGTGCTTTCAAATTGGCAAAGAAATTTCGTTTTGAAAACAGCAAAAAAAGGCAAAAATATTTTTTGAAAAATATGTAAATATGTGTACTGTATTATAAAATGTTTTATTAAATATTAATACTTTTTTCTTTTTTTTCAGATTGAGATAGATAATTTTCGAAAACTAGAACCATTTTTAAAGCAATTAAAAAAAAATTTAAATGAATAAATATTTTTTTGAGTGGGTATGGTAAGTCAAAAATATCATGGTCCCTTTTTTCCACTTCTCCACAATCACATTTTCAGTTTTTCTTTGTAGTCTCTCAAGGACCTTGTAATGTGATAATTGATTTTTAGTGTTTTTTAAAAAAAAAATAATAATTACGCGTACCGTACGCGTACGGTAAAAAAAAAATCAAAAAAAAGTTTTAAAAACATATATAAACAAGCATTTACAATGCAATGGTCTCGGCAATATTATAGGTAGAGCTATTGGTATTGCTCATTATTTTTTAAATCATTTTTGTATCCCTAAATAAATGGCATTGTCATTTCTATGGGCATTAGCTTTTTTTTGCATATGTGATACCTATTGCATTAGCAGAGAGAGAGTGAGGTAGTGAGATAGAGAGAGAGAGTGAGGTATTGAAATAGAGAGTGAGGTAGTGAGATAGAGAGTGAGGTAGTGAGATAGAGAGTGAGGTAGTGAAAGAGTGAGGTAGTGAGGGAGAGGGATGTTGTGAGGTAGTGATATATAAGCATAGAGTGATGTTGTGATGTAGTGAGAGAGAGAGAGGTAGTGAAAGAGAGAGTGAAAGTGAGTTAGTGAGATAGAAAGAGTGAGGTAGTGAGATAGAGAGTGATTGAGGTAGTGAGTGAGAGAGTGAAGTTGTGAGGTTGTGAGCTAGAGAGTGAGGTAGTGATGTTTTGAGAGAGAGAAGTTGTGAGATAGGGAGGTAGTGAGATAGAGTGGAGTAGTGAGGTAGAGAGAGTTATGTAGTGAGAGAGAGTGAGGTAGTGAAACAGTGATATAGAGAGGGATGTTGTGAGGTAGTGAGATATAGGAAACATTACAACACCCTAAAGACCAAGAGATGTAAACATTAGGAAGACGTTAAGGGATGTGGCGTTATGGCCAGTGCCGTCGAATTTGAAACTGAGGAACCGGTTTCGAATCTCGGCGTCTGCTCAACCACTTGTGTTTCGAGACAAATTACTTAATCTCCTCGTGGCTACAAAAACGAATAAACCATGTGTAATGGAACTGGTGAACAGTATTGCCCTCCAATAGCTCCGGTCGACGTAGCGCTACATAAAACTGCAAAAAATTTACAAAATTCTGGCGAAAGGGCAACAGACCCCCAAACACTAGACTTTTTCACCTGGATTTAAAAAAAAGTTTTACTGCCTGCAGCACACACATCAACACATTTTAACTCAATTTCAAATGTGATTTCTAAGCCTTTTTATCTCAGAAGTATGTAAAACTCTGTGATGGCGAATTAGAATTTTCGAAAACATTATGAAATCTGAAATATAATATGACGTGTGCCCACAAACTTTTTACATTCGATTACACTGACGGTGGGCTTCCGAATAGTAAATTGCTAGGATATTGGGGACTGCTTGGGTTCCAAGGACTGTTTCTGCTGTTTTTTGGGGCGGGGTGAGTATTGGTGCTATATTCACTAACTCATATTTATTATGAAGGCAGTAAATACACCCGGCTGTGAATATTAACCATTGATGGGGTGGCAGGCTGAAATTCATGTTGTCGGGTGTGCTTTATATTTGCATAATGGCATGTTCACATTGTGCATGGTGTTACTGTGCTGCTTCCCATCCCCAGAAACGCACACACCTGCAGTGGCGTGATGCAGGGTCCTTGCCTAGTTCCAACCAAGGCTTCAGGAGTGGATGGGAGGGTGGCCTCACACAAGGGAGGCGCAGGCTCGCCTGGGAGAGAGGGGTTAATGCCCCGCCCGTGCCTTCAGTGCGACGCTGTGCTGACGGCGCAGGCTCTGAAGTCCAGGGCGCTCCCGGCTGTAAAAGGGAGTCTGCAGGGGGGGCGCAGAGCTGAGGGCGCTCCTGGAGCAGAGAGCCAGTTCTGTAGTGGCCTTCCGTGGGGCTGTGGTGTGCCCCCATCCCTCGATCTGACCGGTTCCTTGTTTGTGCGAAGGCACCTTCGGGCCATGTCCCTGCACTGCATGCGGTGTGAGTGCACAGCTGTACATGAACCTCCAGTGTAAAGGGGGTTCTTTCCACCCAGACCTACGGCTCTAACAGTCCCCACCAATAAACACTCAATACGTGGCTGTGTTCGATGATAGTAATCGTTTGTAGACTGGCAAGCTGCGGACCGACCTCTCACCCCAAAAAGATACGCACAACCCCAATAATCATTTTTGGGGAAAGTATGGGTCATAGTCATTTACAGTAACATTTGTCAACTTTCAAAGCCACTATATGGGACACAACCGGGAGCACACGGGGCTCCCGGTTGTGCACGATCCCAGAGCTGTTTGCTGCTGGTGCCGCGGCGCGGACGGCACTGGAAGGTAGCGGCCGGGGTGAGGGTGGAGCGCAGCCACCGGGATCCTCGGGAGGAGGCTGTCGGTCTGTGATGCGCACAGGGCAGCCGGGCATAGAGCAGGCTGCACCTGGGAGCTGTGCACAGGATTCCCGAGCCCGGCACCGCCTGCAACGCCCTCGGAGCTTCGAGTGATTGATAAAAAATGGCGGATGGAAGCTTCGAAACTTTTTCGGAATCGAGGGCGTGTTCCTGCTGTTCGAAAATGGGCGTGGGTAAAAAGTGGAAAGAACAGCACGGAACACGCCCCCGAATCTGAAAAAGACGGAGCCTATTTGGAGGGACGGCTCTCTCCTCCAATGGCTGGCCTCCGTTTAGGAAGCCAGCCAATGGAGGAGAGGCAAAAAGAGAGGCGGGCTAAATAGCCACTCTCAGAAACATTAAATCTCCGGACTTCCGGTTCTGCTTTCGGCAGACCAGATGGTCCCTCGCCTAAAAAGGAACCAATGAAAACGATGGGTGTGCACAAAGGAGACACCGCATGTCTCAAAAACAGCGCACTGCCTAGGCTCGACCGTAAAAGGAAACTAAATGCTTCCACCGTGTGGAACTGAGCGCAAGTCATAGCAGTGATTTAAGCAAGCACGGTAGTTTTAATCAATTAAAATGATATCTGAACAGCATGTTGGCCACAAAGTAGTGATGAACTACAACTGTGTAGTCCTCGTGGAGTGAGGCCTTTAATATACCCTCGCAAGAGTCTGAATTTCTGTAACGTTCCTTAAACTTTGCAGTCTTTTAGGGGAGTTCCGAGGTGGTCTGATATTTACCCGCAATTGTGCTGTGAAGATAGTCTCCCTCTAGAACGAACTGCGCATCCTTCGGACATCGGAATGCTGTTAAACACAGAAATAAAGATTAGTGCAAAACCAACAATCAACGTGAATTTCGTTCTGCTAAAGGAAGTAGCAACAGCAGATGGAAGTATCTAGGAAAAAATGTCGTTCGAGTGAGTCTGCGATACTTGAATTATCAACGCCCAATACTAGCAACGATGAAATTACCTACGAGTATTACTTAGTGCACATACCTCCACGATTAGACACATTCCCTCCAAACCGAACAAGAAACTTCTTAATTATAAGTTATTTAGTATGAAAACTACTCAGGCGTGGAGAAGGCCCGTTATTTAGTCGCTACCACCGAATCACCATAAACACGAAGCTCGTTTAGAGGATATGCCGAGGCGCTAAAAAGCCAATTATAAATTGTGTTGCTACACACAGTTTATATGAAAAACATGCCAATCCTGGGACTGGCCTCAAAATTCATCAAATGTCTATTCTCGATGAAGGAGCTACATAGAGACGCTAAACACTGCCCCCACCACTGTTTGTTTCAAGGGGAAATTACGACAGTACAGCTAATTTCTTCGCTGAAGTATTCAGTGTGCAGACTGACGGCGTGCTCAGAAAATACGGAATAGAAAAGCCACTGCCGTTGACACCAAAATATTCACTCAGTATGCATTGCTCACGTGACATGCCCTAGAAAGACCGACTTAACCACCAATCATAATTACGACACGCTCGGTATGATGGGTTACCTGGACCGGAGGGGGGGGGGGGGGGGGGTTGCACAAAGTGATCAGCATTACGTTTTATCACCATTTGGTTGTCTGTCCCGAAAGATGTTTAAGCCCTCATTTCACTTTGTCCACACGTGATGTACCACCCTTCACTGCCCCGGGTCACAGGCCACGTTTTGGCATCAGTGGACAAGCTTTGCTTTAGGGCCGGCAATCCACTCACCCACACAATAAAGAGCTAGGAAATACCTGAATTTCAGCTTTCACTGATCTTGGGTTCCACTTCGTCCGAAAGTCTACCCCTGTAGGAGACAAAAAGCCGCCATTAAATCCGTCTTAAACAGAGACAAGCAACACAAGTCAGTTTTAAGCGCAAGGTTTTATCATTTGGTTGCGGTCCCGAATCAACGTGAATTTCGTGGCAGAAAGTGTCCAATGTTTGAATACAAGCGTTCTGCTAAAGGGAAGTAGCAACAGCAGATTGAAGTGCAGAGGAAAAAAGGTCGTTCAAGTAAGGCTGCAGAGCTGCGATACTTAATGAATTATTAACGCCCAGTACAGTACATACCTCCACAATCAGACACCTGACTTCTAAACTACCACGAATTACTAAAAACAAAGCTCGATTAAACGATATTCCGAGGCGCTAAAGAGCCAATTATAAATTGTGTTGCTACACACAGTACGAAGAACATGACAATTCTGGGGCTGGCATCCAAATTCTTCAAGTGTCTGGTCTAGGTGAAGGTGCTATCTAGCGAGACGCTAAACACTGCCCCTTTATTTAGTCTAGGTGTAAAAACTACGGATGGGATTCAGTATAATAATCCAAGTTTATGGCGGCTGCATCATTTCACTTTGCCCTGCTTACACACGCGTTGTACCACCCTTCACTGCCCCGGGTCACAGGCCATGTTTTGGCATCAGGGGACAAGCTTTGCGTCAGGGCCGGCAATCCGCTCACCCCCACAATAAAGAGCTAGGAATTACCTGACATTTCAGCCTTCCCTGATCTGGTGTTCCACTTCGTCCGTAAGTCTACCCCTGTAGGAGACAAACGCCTGCAACGCCCTCGGAGCTTCTGGTGAGTCCTAAAAAATGGCGGATGGAAGCTTCGAAACTTTTTCAGATTCGAGGGCGTGTTCCTGCTGTTCTAAAGGGGCGTGGCTAAAAAGTGGAAAGAACAGCAGGAACACGCCCCCGAATCTGAAAAAGACGGAGCCTATTTGGAGGGACGGCTCTCTCCTCCAATAGCTGGCCTCCGTTTAGGAAGTTAAACCAGATTGGTCGCACACTGCTACACCTACCAGGCGTGTTCCCCCAATGAAAATGGTCCCTGAAGGTCAGCGTCGGCGGATACACCTATGCTCGAGTGTGAATGCAAGTATGCGTGGCGTGTGCCATCCCTGGACACGTGTTTCGAGGTAGTTGCCTCTCGTCAGCAGGGAGTAGGAAAATGTGTGGGGTTGCTGTGTAAGCTGCTAAAATCGTTATCAGGTCTAGTACCTCTCGTAGCGCGCAGGTGCGTAACCATGAGTCCGTCGACTCCACCGGCTCAAGGGAGCCTGAATATAAAGTTAAACCAGATTGGTCGCACACTGCTACACCTACCAGGCGTGTTCCCCCAATGAAAATGGTCCCTGAAGGTCAGCGTCGGCGGATACACCTATGCTCGAGTGTGAATGCAAGTATGCGTGGCGTGTGCCATCCCTGGACACGTGTTTCGAGGTAGTTGCCTCTCGTCAGCAGGGAGTAGGAAAATGTGTGGGGTTGCTGTGTAAGCTGCTAAAATCGTTATCAGGTCTAGTACCTCTCGTAGCGCGCAGGTGCGTAACCATGAGTCCGTCGACTCCACCGGCTCAAGGGAGCCTGAATATAAAGTTAAACCAGATTGGTCGCACACTGCTACACCTACCAGGCGTGTTCCCCCAATGAAAATGGTCCCTGAAGGTCAGCGTCGGCGGATACACCTATGCTCGAGTGTGAATGCAAGTATGCGTGGCGTGTGCCATCCCTGGACACGTGTTTCGAGGTAGTTGCCTCTCGTCAGCAGGGAGTAGGAAAATGTGTGGGGTTGCTGTGTAAGCTGCTAAAATCGTTATCAGGTCTAGTACCTCTCGTAGCGCGCAGGTGCGTAACCATGAGTCCGTCGACTCCACCGGCTCAAGGGAGCCTGAATATAAAGTTAAACCAGATTGGTCGCACACTGCTACACCTACCAGGCGTGTTCCCCCAATGAAAATGGTCCCTGAAGGTCAGCGTCGGCGGATACACCTATGCTCGAGTGTGAATGCAAGTATGCGTGGCGTGTGCCATCCCTGGACACGTGTTTCGAGGTAGTTGCCTCTCGTCAGCAGGGAGTAGGAAAATGTGTGGGGTTGCTGTGTAAGCTGCTAAAATCGTTATCAGGTCTAGTACCTCTCGTAGCGCGCAGGTGCGTAACCATGAGTCCGTCGACTCCACCGGCTCAAGGGAGCCTGAATATAAAGTTAAACCAGATTGGTCGCACACTGCTACACCTACCAGGCGTGTTCCCCCAATGAAAATGGTCCCTGAAGGTCAGCGTCGGCGGATACACCTATGCTCGAGTGTGAATGCAAGTATGCGTGGCGTGTGCCATCCCTGGACACGTGTTTCGAGGTAGTTGCCTCTCGTCAGCAGGGAGTAGGAAAATGTGTGGGGTTGCTGTGTAAGCTGCTAAAATCGTTATCAGGTCTAGTACCTCTCGTAGCGCGCAGGTGCGTAACCATGAGTCCGTCGACTCCACCGGCTCAAGGGAGCCTGAATATAAAGTTAAACCAGATTGGTCGCACACTGCTACACCTACCAGGCGTGTTCCCCCAATGAAAATGGTCCCTGAAGGTCAGCGTCGGCGGATACACCTATGCTCGAGTGTGAATGCAAGTATGCGTGGCGTGTGCCATCCCTGGACACGTGTTTCGAGGTAGTTGCCTCTCGTCAGCAGGGAGTAGGAAAATGTGTGGGGTTGCTGTGTAAGCTGCTAAAATCGTTATCAGGTCTAGTACCTCTCGTAGCGCGCAGGTGCGTAACCATGAGTCCGTCGACTCCACCGGCTCAAGGGAGCCTGAATATAAAGTTAAACCAGATTGGTCGCACACTGCTACACCTACCAGGCGTGTTCCCCCAATGAAAATGGTCCCTGAAGGTCAGCGTCGGCGGATACACCTATGCTCGAGTGTGAATGCAAGTATGCGTGGCGTGTGCCATCCCTGGACACGTGTTTCGAGGTAGTTGCCTCTCGTCAGCAGGGAGTAGGAAAATGTGTGGGGTTGCTGTGTAAGCTGCTAAAATCGTTATCAGGTCTAGTACCTCTCGTAGCGCGCAGGTGCGTAACCATGAGTCCGTCGACTCCACCGGCTCAAGGGAGCCTGAATATAAAGTTAAACCAGATTGGTCGCACACTGCTACACCTACCAGGCGTGTTCCCCCAATGAAAATGGTCCCTGAAGGTCAGCGTCGGCGGATACACCTATGCTCGAGTGTGAATGCAAGTATGCGTGGCGTGTGCCATCCCTGGACACGTGTTTCGAGGTAGTTGCCTCTCGTCAGCAGGGAGTAGGAAAATGTGTGGGGTTGCTGTGTAAGCTGCTAAAATCGTTATCAGGTCTAGTACCTCTCGTAGCGCGCAGGTGCGTAACCATGAGTCCGTCGACTCCACCGGCTCAAGGGAGCCTGAATATAAAGTTAAACCAGATTGGTCGCACACTGCTACACCTACCAGGCGTGTTCCCCCAATGAAAATGGTCCCTGAAGGTCAGCGTCGGCGGATACACCTATGCTCGAGTGTGAATGCAAGTATGCGTGGCGTGTGCCATCCCTGGACACGTGTTTCGAGGTAGTTGCCTCTCGTCAGCAGGGAGTAGGAAAATGTGTGGGGTTGCTGTGTAAGCTGCTAAAATCGTTATCAGGTCTAGTACCTCTCGTAGCGCGCAGGTGCGTAACCATGAGTCCGTCGACTCCACCGGCTCAAGGGAGCCTGAATATAAAGTTAAACCAGATTGGTCGCACACTGCTACACCTACCAGGCGTGTTCCCCCAATGAAAATGGTCCCTGAAGGTCAGCGTCGGCGGATACACCTATGCTCGAGTGTGAATGCAAGTATGCGTGGCGTGTGCCATCCCTGGACACGTGTTTCGAGGTAGTTGCCTCTCGTCAGCAGGGAGTAGGAAAATGTGTGGGGTTGCTGTGTAAGCTGCTAAAATCGTTATCAGGTCTAGTACCTCTCGTAGCGCGCAGGTGCGTAACCATGAGTCCGTCGACTCCACCGGCTCAAGGGAGCCTGAATATAAAGTTAAACCAGATTGGTCGCACACTGCTACACCTACCAGGCGTGTTCCCCCAATGAAAATGGTCCCTGAAGGTCAGCGTCGGCGGATACACCTATGCTCGAGTGTGAATGCAAGTATGCGTGGCGTGTGCCATCCCTGGACACGTGTTTCGAGGTAGTTGCCTCTCGTCAGCAGGGAGTAGGAAAATGTGTGGGGTTGCTGTGTAAGCTGCTAAAATCGTTATCAGGTCTAGTACCTCTCGTAGCGCGCAGGTGCGTAACCATGAGTCCGTCGACTCCACCGGCTCAAGGGAGCCTGAATATAAAGTTAAACCAGATTGGTCGCACACTGCTACACCTACCAGGCGTGTTCCCCCAATGAAAATGGTCCCTGAAGGTCAGCGTCGGCGGATACACCTATGCTCGAGTGTGAATGCAAGTATGCGTGGCGTGTGCCATCCCTGGACACGTGTTTCGAGGTAGTTGCCTCTCGTCAGCAGGGAGTAGGAAAATGTGTGGGGTTGCTGTGTAAGCTGCTAAAATCGTTATCAGGTCTAGTACCTCTCGTAGCGCGCAGGTGCGTAACCATGAGTCCGTCGACTCCACCGGCTCAAGGGAGCCTGAATATAAAGTTAAACCAGATTGGTCGCACACTGCTACACCTACCAGGCGTGTTCCCCCAATGAAAATGGTCCCTGAAGGTCAGCGTCGGCGGATACACCTATGCTCGAGTGTGAATGCAAGTATGCGTGGCGTGTGCCATCCCTGGACACGTGTTTCGAGGTAGTTGCCTCTCGTCAGCAGGGAGTAGGAAAATGTGTGGGGTTGCTGTGTAAGCTGCTAAAATCGTTATCAGGTCTAGTACCTCTCGTAGCGCGCAGGTGCGTAACCATGAGTCCGTCGACTCCACCGGCTCAAGGGAGCCTGAATATAAAGTTAAACCAGATTGGTCGCACACTGCTACACCTACCAGGCGTGTTCCCCCAATGAAAATGGTCCCTGAAGGTCAGCGTCGGCGGATACACCTATGCTCGAGTGTGAATGCAAGTATGCGTGGCGTGTGCCATCCCTGGACACGTGTTTCGAGGTAGTTGCCTCTCGTCAGCAGGGAGTAGGAAAATGTGTGGGGTTGCTGTGTAAGCTGCTAAAATCGTTATCAGGTCTAGTACCTCTCGTAGCGCGCAGGTGCGTAACCATGAGTCCGTCGACTCCACCGGCTCAAGGGAGCCTGAATATAAAGTTAAACCAGATTGGTCGCACACTGCTACACCTACCAGGCGTGTTCCCCCAATGAAAATGGTCCCTGAAGGTCAGCGTCGGCGGATACACCTATGCTCGAGTGTGAATGCAAGTATGCGTGGCGTGTGCCATCCCTGGACACGTGTTTCGAGGTAGTTGCCTCTCGTCAGCAGGGAGTAGGAAAATGTGTGGGGTTGCTGTGTAAGCTGCTAAAATCGTTATCAGGTCTAGTACCTCTCGTAGCGCGCAGGTGCGTAACCATGAGTCCGTCGACTCCACCGGCTCAAGGGAGCCTGAATATAAAGTTAAACCAGATTGGTCGCACACTGCTACACCTACCAGGCGTGTTCCCCCAATGAAAATGGTCCCTGAAGGTCAGCGTCGGCGGATACACCTATGCTCGAGTGTGAATGCAAGTATGCGTGGCGTGTGCCATCCCTGGACACGTGTTTCGAGGTAGTTGCCTCTCGTCAGCAGGGAGTAGGAAAATGTGTGGGGTTGCTGTGTAAGCTGCTAAAATCGTTATCAGGTCTAGTACCTCTCGTAGCGCGCAGGTGCGTAACCATGAGTCCGTCGACTCCACCGGCTCAAGGGAGCCTGAATATAAAGTTAAACCAGATTGGTCGCACACTGCTACACCTACCAGGCGTGTTCCCCCAATGAAAATGGTCCCTGAAGGTCAGCGTCGGCGGATACACCTATGCTCGAGTGTGAATGCAAGTATGCGTGGCGTGTGCCATCCCTGGACACGTGTTTCGAGGTAGTTGCCTCTCGTCAGCAGGGAGTAGGAAAATGTGTGGGGTTGCTGTGTAAGCTGCTAAAATCGTTATCAGGTCTAGTACCTCTCGTAGCGCGCAGGTGCGTAACCATGAGTCCGTCGACTCCACCGGCTCAAGGGAGCCTGAATATAAAGTTAAACCAGATTGGTCGCACACTGCTACACCTACCAGGCGTGTTCCCCCAATGAAAATGGTCCCTGAAGGTCAGCGTCGGCGGATACACCTATGCTCGAGTGTGAATGCAAGTATGCGTGGCGTGTGCCATCCCTGGACACGTGTTTCGAGGTAGTTGCCTCTCGTCAGCAGGGAGTAGGAAAATGTGTGGGGTTGCTGTGTAAGCTGCTAAAATCGTTATCAGGTCTAGTACCTCTCGTAGCGCGCAGGTGCGTAACCATGAGTCCGTCGACTCCACCGGCTCAAGGGAGCCTGAATATAAAGTTAAACCAGATTGGTCGCACACTGCTACACCTACCAGGCGTGTTCCCCCAATGAAAATGGTCCCTGAAGGTCAGCGTCGGCGGATACACCTATGCTCGAGTGTGAATGCAAGTATGCGTGGCGTGTGCCATCCCTGGACACGTGTTTCGAGGTAGTTGCCTCTCGTCAGCAGGGAGTAGGAAAATGTGTGGGGTTGCTGTGTAAGCTGCTAAAATCGTTATCAGGTCTAGTACCTCTCGTAGCGCGCAGGTGCGTAACCATGAGTCCGTCGACTCCACCGGCTCAAGGGAGCCTGAATATAAAGTTAAACCAGATTGGTCGCACACTGCTACACCTACCAGGCGTGTTCCCCCAATGAAAATGGTCCCTGAAGGTCAGCGTCGGCGGATACACCTATGCTCGAGTGTGAATGCAAGTATGCGTGGCGTGTGCCATCCCTGGACACGTGTTTCGAGGTAGTTGCCTCTCGTCAGCAGGGAGTAGGAAAATGTGTGGGGTTGCTGTGTAAGCTGCTAAAATCGTTATCAGGTCTAGTACCTCTCGTAGCGCGCAGGTGCGTAACCATGAGTCCGTCGACTCCACCGGCTCAAGGGAGCCTGAATATAAAGTTAAACCAGATTGGTCGCACACTGCTACACCTACCAGGCGTGTTCCCCCAATGAAAATGGTCCCTGAAGGTCAGCGTCGGCGGATACACCTATGCTCGAGTGTGAATGCAAGTATGCGTGGCGTGTGCCATCCCTGGACACGTGTTTCGAGGTAGTTGCCTCTCGTCAGCAGGGAGTAGGAAAATGTGTGGGGTTGCTGTGTAAGCTGCTAAAATCGTTATCAGGTCTAGTACCTCTCGTAGCGCGCAGGTGCGTAACCATGAGTCCGTCGACTCCACCGGCTCAAGGGAGCCTGAATATAAAGTTAAACCAGATTGGTCGCACACTGCTACACCTACCAGGCGTGTTCCCCCAATGAAAATGGTCCCTGAAGGTCAGCGTCGGCGGATACACCTATGCTCGAGTGTGAATGCAAGTATGCGTGGCGTGTGCCATCCCTGGACACGTGTTTCGAGGTAGTTGCCTCTCGTCAGCAGGGAGTAGGAAAATGTGTGGGGTTGCTGTGTAAGCTGCTAAAATCGTTATCAGGTCTAGTACCTCTCGTAGCGCGCAGGTGCGTAACCATGAGTCCGTCGACTCCACCGGCTCAAGGGAGCCTGAATATAAAGTTAAACCAGATTGGTCGCACACTGCTACACCTACCAGGCGTGTTCCCCCAATGAAAATGGTCCCTGAAGGTCAGCGTCGGCGGATACACCTATGCTCGAGTGTGAATGCAAGTATGCGTGGCGTGTGCCATCCCTGGACACGTGTTTCGAGGTAGTTGCCTCTCGTCAGCAGGGAGTAGGAAAATGTGTGGGGTTGCTGTGTAAGCTGCTAAAATCGTTATCAGGTCTAGTACCTCTCGTAGCGCGCAGGTGCGTAACCATGAGTCCGTCGACTCCACCGGCTCAAGGGAGCCTGAATATAAAGTTAAACCAGATTGGTCGCACACTGCTACACCTACCAGGCGTGTTCCCCCAATGAAAATGGTCCCTGAAGGTCAGCGTCGGCGGATACACCTATGCTCGAGTGTGAATGCAAGTATGCGTGGCGTGTGCCATCCCTGGACACGTGTTTCGAGGTAGTTGCCTCTCGTCAGCAGGGAGTAGGAAAATGTGTGGGGTTGCTGTGTAAGCTGCTAAAATCGTTATCAGGTCTAGTACCTCTCGTAGCGCGCAGGTGCGTAACCATGAGTCCGTCGACTCCACCGGCTCAAGGGAGCCTGAATATAAAGTTAAACCAGATTGGTCGCACACTGCTACACCTACCAGGCGTGTTCCCCCAATGAAAATGGTCCCTGAAGGTCAGCGTCGGCGGATACACCTATGCTCGAGTGTGAATGCAAGTATGCGTGGCGTGTGCCATCCCTGGACACGTGTTTCGAGGTAGTTGCCTCTCGTCAGCAGGGAGTAGGAAAATGTGTGGGGTTGCTGTGTAAGCTGCTAAAATCGTTATCAGGTCTAGTACCTCTCGTAGCGCGCAGGTGCGTAACCATGAGTCCGTCGACTCCACCGGCTCAAGGGAGCCTGAATATAAAGTTAAACCAGATTGGTCGCACACTGCTACACCTACCAGGCGTGTTCCCCCAATGAAAATGGTCCCTGAAGGTCAGCGTCGGCGGATACACCTATGCTCGAGTGTGAATGCAAGTATGCGTGGCGTGTGCCATCCCTGGACACGTGTTTCGAGGTAGTTGCCTCTCGTCAGCAGGGAGTAGGAAAATGTGTGGGGTTGCTGTGTAAGCTGCTAAAATCGTTATCAGGTCTAGTACCTCTCGTAGCGCGCAGGTGCGTAACCATGAGTCCGTCGACTCCACCGGCTCAAGGGAGCCTGAATATAAAGTTAAACCAGATTGGTCGCACACTGCTACACCTACCAGGCGTGTTCCCCCAATGAAAATGGTCCCTGAAGGTCAGCGTCGGCGGATACACCTATGCTCGAGTGTGAATGCAAGTATGCGTGGCGTGTGCCATCCCTGGACACGTGTTTCGAGGTAGTTGCCTCTCGTCAGCAGGGAGTAGGAAAATGTGTGGGGTTGCTGTGTAAGCTGCTAAAATCGTTATCAGGTCTAGTACCTCTCGTAGCGCGCAGGTGCGTAACCATGAGTCCGTCGACTCCACCGGCTCAAGGGAGCCTGAATATAAAGTTAAACCAGATTGGTCGCACACTGCTACACCTACCAGGCGTGTTCCCCCAATGAAAATGGTCCCTGAAGGTCAGCGTCGGCGGATACACCTATGCTCGAGTGTGAATGCAAGTATGCGTGGCGTGTGCCATCCCTGGACACGTGTTTCGAGGTAGTTGCCACAGTCCTTTGGGGCAACTTGCTGGTGTGACGAGCAGTGTGCGACCTACTTTTGCACTATTTATTACAGCTCCCTTGAGCCAACGGGCTGACGAGCCTTGGATCTGCACCTGCGCGCCATGAGAGGTACTTGACCTGTTTTTAATTACATTTTGGCAGTCCACACGGCACCCCCTTACACTGACCTGCTCCCTGCTGACGAGAGGCAACTACCTCGAAACACGTGTCCAGGGATGGCTAACGCAACACATACTGTTCTTTTTACACATCGTGGCATAGGCGTACCCGCCGTCGCCACTACATTTCCCACAGTCCTTTGGGGCAACTTGCTGGTGTGACGAGCAGTGTGCGACCTACTTTTGCACTATTTATTACAGCTCCCTTGAGCCAACGGGCTGACGAGCCTTGGATCTGCACCTGCGCGCCATGAGAGGTACTTGACCTGTTTTTAATTACATTTTGGCAGTCCACACGGCACCCCCTTACACTGACCTGCTCCCTGCTGACGAGAGGCAACTACCTCGAAACACGTGTCCAGGGATGGCTAACGCAACACATACTGTTCTTTTTACACATCGTGGCATAGGCGTACCCGCCGTCGCCACTACATTTCCCACAGTCCTTTGGGGCAACTTGCTGGTGTGACGAGCAGTGTGCGACCTACTTTTGCACTATTTATTACAGCTCCCTTGAGCCAACGGGCTGACGAGCCTTGGATCTGCACCTGCGCGCCATGAGAGGTACTTGACCTGTTTTTAATTACATTTTGGCAGTCCACACGGCACCCCCTTACACTGACCTGCTCCCTGCTGACGAGAGGCAACTACCTCGAAACACGTGTCCAGGGATGGCTAACGCAACACATACTGTTCTTTTTACACATCGTGGCATAGGCGTACCCGCCGTCGCCACTACATTTCCCACAGTCCTTTGGGGCAACTTGCTGGTGTGACGAGCAGTGTGCGACCTACTTTTGCACTATTTATTACAGCTCCCTTGAGCCAACGGGCTGACGAGCCTTGGATCTGCACCTGCGCGCCATGAGAGGTACTTGACCTGTTTTTAATTACATTTTGGCAGTCCACACGGCACCCCCTTACACTGACCTGCTCCCTGCTGACGAGAGGCAACTACCTCGAAACACGTGTCCAGGGATGGCTAACGCAACACATACTGTTCTTTTTACACATCGTGGCATAGGCGTACCCGCCGTCGCCACTACATTTCCCACAGTCCTTTGGGGCAACTTGCTGGTGTGACGAGCAGTGTGCGACCTACTTTTGCACTATTTATTACAGCTCCCTTGAGCCAACGGGCTGACGAGCCTTGGATCTGCACCTGCGCGCCATGAGAGGTACTTGACCTGTTTTTAATTACATTTTGGCAGTCCACACGGCACCCCCTTACACTGACCTGCTCCCTGCTGACGAGAGGCAACTACCTCGAAACACGTGTCCAGGGATGGCTAACGCAACACATACTGTTCTTTTTACACATCGTGGCATAGGCGTACCCGCCGTCGCCACTACATTTCCCACAGTCCTTTGGGGCAACTTGCTGGTGTGACGAGCAGTGTGCGACCTACTTTTGCACTATTTATTACAGCTCCCTTGAGCCAACGGGCTGACGAGCCTTGGATCTGCACCTGCGCGCCATGAGAGGTACTTGACCTGTTTTTAATTACATTTTGGCAGTCCACACGGCACCCCCTTACACTGACCTGCTCCCTGCTGACGAGAGGCAACTACCTCGAAACACGTGTCCAGGGATGGCTAACGCAACACATACTGTTCTTTTTACACATCGTGGCATAGGCGTACCCGCCGTCGCCACTACATTTCCCACAGTCCTTTGGGGCAACTTGCTGGTGTGACGAGCAGTGTGCGACCTACTTTTGCACTATTTATTACAGCTCCCTTGAGCCAACGGGCTGACGAGCCTTGGATCTGCACCTGCGCGCCATGAGAGGTACTTGACCTGTTTTTAATTACATTTTGGCAGTCCACACGGCACCCCCTTACACTGACCTGCTCCCTGCTGACGAGAGGCAACTACCTCGAAACACGTGTCCAGGGATGGCTAACGCAACACATACTGTTCTTTTTACACATCGTGGCATAGGCGTACCCGCCGTCGCCACTACATTTCCCACAGTCCTTTGGGGCAACTTGCTGGTGTGACGAGCAGTGTGCGACCTACTTTTGCACTATTTATTACAGCTCCCTTGAGCCAACGGGCTGACGAGCCTTGGATCTGCACCTGCGCGCCATGAGAGGTACTTGACCTGTTTTTAATTACATTTTGGCAGTCCACACGGCACCCCCTTACACTGACCTGCTCCCTGCTGACGAGAGGCAACTACCTCGAAACACGTGTCCAGGGATGGCTAACGCAACACATACTGTTCTTTTTACACATCGTGGCATAGGCGTACCCGCCGTCGCCACTACATTTCCCACAGTCCTTTGGGGCAACTTGCTGGTGTGACGAGCAGTGTGCGACCTACTTTTGCACTATTTATTACAGCTCCCTTGAGCCAACGGGCTGACGAGCCTTGGATCTGCACCTGCGCGCCATGAGAGGTACTTGACCTGTTTTTAATTACATTTTGGCAGTCCACACGGCACCCCCTTACACTGACCTGCTCCCTGCTGACGAGAGGCAACTACCTCGAAACACGTGTCCAGGGATGGCTAACGCAACACATACTGTTCTTTTTACACATCGTGGCATAGGCGTACCCGCCGTCGCCACTACATTTCCCACAGTCCTTTGGGGCAACTTGCTGGTGTGACGAGCAGTGTGCGACCTACTTTTGCACTATTTATTACAGCTCCCTTGAGCCAACGGGCTGACGAGCCTTGGATCTGCACCTGCGCGCCATGAGAGGTACTTGACCTGTTTTTAATTACATTTTGGCAGTCCACACGGCACCCCCTTACACTGACCTGCTCCCTGCTGACGAGAGGCAACTACCTCGAAACACGTGTCCAGGGATGGCTAACGCAACACATACTGTTCTTTTTACACATCGTGGCATAGGCGTACCCGCCGTCGCCACTACATTTCCCACAGTCCTTTGGGGCAACTTGCTGGTGTGACGAGCAGTGTGCGACCTACTTTTGCACTATTTATTACAGCTCCCTTGAGCCAACGGGCTGACGAGCCTTGGATCTGCACCTGCGCGCCATGAGAGGTACTTGACCTGTTTTTAATTACATTTTGGCAGTCCACACGGCACCCCCTTACACTGACCTGCTCCCTGCTGACGAGAGGCAACTACCTCGAAACACGTGTCCAGGGATGGCTAACGCAACACATACTGTTCTTTTTACACATCGTGGCATAGGCGTACCCGCCGTCGCCACTACATTTCCCACAGTCCTTTGGGGCAACTTGCTGGTGTGACGAGCAGTGTGCGACCTACTTTTGCACTATTTATTACAGCTCCCTTGAGCCAACGGGCTGACGAGCCTTGGATCTGCACCTGCGCGCCATGAGAGGTACTTGACCTGTTTTTAATTACATTTTGGCAGTCCACACGGCACCCCCTTACACTGACCTGCTCCCTGCTGACGAGAGGCAACTACCTCGAAACACGTGTCCAGGGATGGCTAACGCAACACATACTGTTCTTTTTACACATCGTGGCATAGGCGTACCCGCCGTCGCCACTACATTTCCCACAGTCCTTTGGGGCAACTTGCTGGTGTGACGAGCAGTGTGCGACCTACTTTTGCACTATTTATTACAGCTCCCTTGAGCCAACGGGCTGACGAGCCTTGGATCTGCACCTGCGCGCCATGAGAGGTACTTGACCTGTTTTTAATTACATTTTGGCAGTCCACACGGCACCCCCTTACACTGACCTGCTCCCTGCTGACGAGAGGCAACTACCTCGAAACACGTGTCCAGGGATGGCTAACGCAACACATACTGTTCTTTTTACACATCGTGGCATAGGCGTACCCGCCGTCGCCACTACATTTCCCACAGTCCTTTGGGGCAACTTGCTGGTGTGACGAGCAGTGTGCGACCTACTTTTGCCCTCCGTTTAGGAAGCCAGCCAATGGAGGAGAAGCTAAAAGAGAGGCGGGCTAAATAGCCACTCTAGAAAACATTAAATCTTCCGACTTCCGGTTCTGCCTTCGGCAGACCGGTAGTCCTCGACCTAAAAATAGATGAAAGGTAAGGTTGGCTCTTAAAAGAGCCGTTGTGTTCATGCAGGGACAGAGGAAAGAAAGATTGGGAATATTAGACGGTACGACAAGTGTGCTGATCTATTTTACTGTTCACTAGGGAAATACTGGTCTCCCTATAAGTAATTAGATCATGACAAGTGGCGCACCGTACTTCAACCCTCGCAAACCGAGGGTTAATTTCCAGAGGACCAGAAAAAGGAGATGCTCCCCCCACAGATGAAGGGCTCACCTGACCTGCAGAAGAAGGACCTGCAGATGATGGTCCAGGCTGAGCTGCTGTGGATGTGCTTGGTTGATTTACTGAAGGGTTACCTTCAGTAAGTCGAGCATGTGTCCTTCTGTGTACATCCTTAAGGTGTCTCATCATGGTGTGATTCCCAAAGGAATACTTCCTGTCAGGATTCCCTCTTGAAAGTACACGCTTACACAGCTTGCAAGTCACTAAGGGTGCATTTACCTTTTGCTGGCCTTCTGGAAAAGTAAAATACTCCCATACGTAAGAGGTCTTTTGTTTCCTCACTCTCTGCCTCAAGGTAGTGCTGCTAGCCTCACTCTCAGAAGAGCTCTGCTGTTCTGCCATCGTATCACAAAGACAACCCAGCTCCTTCTCCTAAGGGATCACAAGCAGAAATGAGGGGAATGGGTGTGGTGTAGGAGAGTTCTAGAACTGAAAGTAGTTTCAACCAATCAAAAGTTGTGTTTCATGATCACATGACCCACCGTACGCTTACGGTACGCTTACGGCAAAAGTACGCATGCGCGTAAAAAAGACACGCGCTCGCGCGCATGCGCATAACAGTCACTCCCCGACACTTCCGCGTAACGTGCGCGTGTAGCGTACACGCGTACGCGCCCCACGCGGAGTACGCGCGGCTACGCAAATTGCGTAACTATACGCAAACAGCGTAGATAAATTACGGACATTGCGTAAACCGTACGCTTAACGTAAGCTTACCGTACGCGCACTAAAAAAAAATAAAAAAAAAGGAAAAAATGTATTGCTAATAAATTTTACCTGTTTATTTTATAAAAAATGTAAAATAAAAACATATTGTAGAATTTTAAAAATTTAACCATAGTCTTTAAAAAAGGATAGAAAATTAAAATAAAAATATGTAAAAAAATAAAAAAGAAAAAAAAATATTAGCATTTAAAAAACCTTGCAAATTCACTGAAAAAACCATGGGTTTCACACACGTTATAGTTAGGAATTAGCATTTAAAAAACCTTTGAAATTCACTGAAAAAACCATGGGTTTCACACACGTTATAGTTAGGAATTAGCATTTAAAAAACCTTAGAAATTCAATGAAAAAACCAAAGGTTTCACACATGTTATAGTTAGCTGGAAATTTCACTCGTAAAAAACCAATGAAATTCCCCCGTTATAGTTAGTTCAGCTAACTATAACTCGCGCGCCCGCAATGCACTACTGATGACGTCACATATTACATCACTCATGACATGGTCAGTGACATCACTCATGACATCACTGATGACATCTCAAATGACATCACTGATGACATTATCCTTGTGACAGAGTGGTAGACCTCCTCTCACCCTAATATAACCTTTGATACAAACATTCAAAAATAGAGACTAAAATTTTCAAAAAAATGGACATACCAATAACAGTTACAACAACCTATTCAGTAATTCTAAGATCCACATACACATCCACTCATCCACCAACAATCCTATACAGTCACTCATACATGTACTCACACATCATATGTACTCATACACCTAAACATCCTGTAACACAATGCCACTCATCCATAGAGTTACTCACACATAGTCACTCATGCTAATAAAGAATCAAACATCCATTTACTTGCATATACAGTTATACACACACCACCACACTTACTTTTACAGAAACTTACACATACTTAGTCTTTTAAACAATCACTTATAGAAACACATACTTATTCATACAGGAAGTCTACCAATCTCTCACTCTCACATATACTCACTTATAAACACCAGTAGTCACATATACTAGTTTAAAACATATGTAGTTACTTATGAAGACACTATTGAGACAGTCATTCACTCACTAACACACCCATGCACACACTCATCCACCCATACAGTCCTGCACACATGCTGTCTTCAACACATACAAACAGTGAGTCACTCATTCATGCATCTATGCACTACGTAATACCCCCCACCGCACCATGAAGACACTCAGACACTCATACTGATACTCAAAAAACCAACTATTAACCTATATAGACACTCATGTAGCTACTCACCAACCCATGCAGCCACTTATATACAAAGTGAGAGACTGATACAGGTATTTACACATTTAAACATTACTCACTTAGCCATGTATTCAAAAAGATACACTTAATCAGTCAGTAATACAATTAATTTTTCAAAAACAAATCATCAATTTAGACACTTATATACTCATTTATTCTTCCATAGACCTTGAGATATACATATATAAAGCATATTTAATTTTCAGAAAAACACACATTCACTGGATGATGTCATCAGTGATGTCATTTGAGATGTCATCAGTGATGTCATGAGTGATGTCACTGACCATGTCATGAGTGATGTAATATGTGACGTCATCAGTAGTGCATTGCGGGCGCGCGAGTTATAGTTAGCTGAACTAACTATAACGGGGGAATTTCATTGGTTTTTTACGAGTGAAATGTCCAGCTAACTATAACATGTGTGAAACCTTTGGTTTTTTCATTGAATATATATATATATATAGATATAGATATAGATATATATATTTATTAATATTATACAATGTCCTGTTGTTAAATGGTAGCGGCAGTTTCAGTCGATAACCTTTCAAGTATTTTGCCCGGCGGTAATCGCCTCTCATACCACTCGATAATTTACCAATGAAAGAGGCAGGCGCCGGAGACTGGAAGGCAGGAAACAACGTTTTATTCCGTCGGAGCAGAACACATCAGATCAGACAGCAAGGTATCGTCACGAGGTGCTCTAACCGCATCTCTGAGACCTGGTCTCTTATACACCGGTTTATTGCTTTATTGCATATAGTACATTCTTGAGATTCTCTCGATGCATGAAAGAACATCCCCTGAAGCCCCGGCTCAGATCCGATCCCACACATAGTTACAGCAGAGGTTCCCACCCTACCCGCAGTGGGAGATGGCTATCGCGCAGCAGGGTATTCCGCTAATTCCCGGGGGTGTGTGCAACCGGCCGGGTCTCAGGGGGTAGGGGCTTTGATCTACTGTAATCCCTTTGATGCGGGGTGTTTCCCTTACAGTAGGGGCAATAAACTGCATCCGCAGGGCTAGGTGATGGCCTGGGACCAGTTCGGACAATGGGGCGCAGAGGAAGGGGGTTATCAAAGGAGAGGCATGACCATGTATGGGATGTCGGTCGGATGTGGTTCCGTAGCAGGGTCGCGCAGAAGGAGAGGGTTTATGGCCTGTATGAGAGAGCAGGGGTGGCCGGCGCGCGGGGGATGCTCGCAGCGCTAGGGGAAAGCGCTGGTGATCGAAAATGAGCGGGGAGAGAGTGGGGTGCCTAAAATGGCGGCCGTGCATTCGCGGTGCGTGGTGCTGGGGAGAGGCAAGATGGCGCAGATAATGTTCAGTTTGCACGCTAAATTTCCACAGTCCTCCCTTTTAACATATCTCGCCAGCTTGCCTGGCCGTCATTTATTCTTCGTTAACCTTCAGCTATAAAATCGTTAATGTCTTTCGTACATTCCTTAAAGATACAGAGTTTTTAGGACATGCAGGAGTAATCTGACACATTTGCTTATAGTTACTTACAGGTGATAAAGTAGGCGAGGAGGTAGTACATACAGAGTTACAGTGTAGTCGTGTACATGGCTGGTGTTGTATGGATGTTACTATACAAAGTTACATTTCCTTAACTTCTCAGTGTACAGTCGGAAGTGATTGATGCAACACCATAAAAACTTGATAAGAAGATAGTTAGTATAAAAAGGTGGTTGGGAGAGGATTTTCGACTTTGACATGGGTTCTTCTTTCCAGTGTCCTTTTTATGAAGAGCTATCACTGGTAAGCTCTCATTGTTGTTCTTCTTTCGTTGGCACTGTTGAGCACCGGCGGTGGAGCTAAGGTCCAGCTCAAATCCAATTTCTCACGTTGCAGGGTGTGATCATTCATTGTTCTCCGACCACAGCCCTGTTCATTAACACAGTTCACCATAGGTACTTTGAGACAGGGTACCTGCCTTTTGTTCTTCTGTGGGTAGGTCAGATTCATAATCCATATAAAAGATGGTGAGAGAGAGAAGGGTGTGACGTGCTTCGGGACGCCGAGGGAAGAGGGGGTGGAGTGGGATCAGATCAAAAATGTGGACCAAGGGGAGCAGAATCTTCCAGCACTGGGCCCACCAATCGGGCCCGACGGGTTGAGACTTCAGGCACGCTGGTCGGTGAGCAGGGGGCCTCGATGTAGCCCCTCGCGCTTATCATCCTGAAAATGGTGTCTCGTCCCACGCCCTTTTTGCTTCGTAGCCTCCCCCTTGGTCGATGTCATAGATGTTCCAAGGTCTGCAGCCAGGCTGTGCGTCACGTCCGACCCCTCCCTTCCGATGGCAGCACGTTATCTTTAAATGGGTACAAGAAACAAAAGTCTTAGAGAGTTGGCAGGGAAGACATTTACATACTTCATCCTCTCTCCCAACCACCGAGTAGTTGCGGACATGTTTTTATCGGTTGCTGCATGATTGGTGTCTTTTAACTCTGATGTTAGTGTGTGCGTTACTAATCTATTAATCATTGCTGTGGTGCAAGTTTCTGTGGGTGTCCCTGTCCATCGTCTGGCCCCCTAGGTGCCGATTCCTGCGCCCGATACTGGTTGCAGGAAGCCTGACATCTGTCAACCTTCTAGTCTATTAAAAATTCGAACCGGCTTCTCCGGCAGAGGCTCGTTCGTCTCAACACAAGTTTTGTTAATATATATATATCCTTCCGAGGACTGCTAAGTTTATGAAAAGAAAGTGCGAGGTGCTACTGTCACGGGTTCACGAGTATCCATTTCGGGGAGGAACATAAGCTAAGCATTATTTTTGCTGGCGACAATAGGTAACCCTTTAATAGTTTAGGCGATGTATTATTAGTGAGGCGGCTAGTATAGGGCTGGGGTTATCTTGGGAGGACGGGGTGCTTTTAGACGTTCTATTTCGGGGTAATTGGGCGGGGGTAATTCTGGGCGGTGGAGATGGGGTTGTTAAAGCCCTGAAAAGCGGAAACCACTGACATAGTCCCCGTGATGAGGGCCAAATTGGGAGACATCAGTCGTCTTACCTGTCCTTTCTTTTCTCAGCCAATTAAGCTCAATATTTGTAGAAAGGAGAGGTAGTAACGTGGCAGAGTACGGTCGTTTTGTTTCAGTCAATTTGTTCGAACACCACCGTGCTCCAGGCCAATTATACACTTACCGAGGAGGTATGTGTCGTTAATTTATTCAAACAGAAAAGAGGGTAAGAAGGCTTTTTAGTGAGGGAGGGAGTGGGAGAGAGAGAGAGAGAGAGAGAGAGAGAGAGAGAGAGAGAGAGAGAGAGAGAGAGGGGGGGGGGGGGAGATGTGTGCATCAAGTAGGCTATTTGGCATACATACGACACAAAACGAGAGAGAGAGACATGGGTAAGAAAATAGGCCACTTGGTGCACACACAACATGGAGTAGCATGGGTCTGTTCCATGTAAGGAAACACAAGCGGGGAAAAGACATAAATTCGGTGATCACGTACACACAAATGCCGGATAGGGTGTGACAGTACATGCATCAAGTGCAGAAATTTAAGATGGAGATTCAGGGCTACGTTGAGCATCGGGACCTCTCCTTTCCTGTCCTCCTTTCCTATGCATGCTGCGTACTTTCAGTATTTTGTAGTTTATCCTAGGGGGTGTCGGACCCTGTATTCTCCTCCCTTAGATCGATGGTGAGCATTTCGATCATACAGTGACGCTCTCTCCAAGTCACCTAAGCATGAGATGCACACACATTTATACCGTGTAATCATAGCACACACGCACAATCATGCCATACAGTTTCTTATGTTCTCAATGGTGGTCTGCACTTCACGCACTATCTCACAACGTTTGTCTAAATTTTCCTTGATATCGAACTCAGTGCGGTCCATGTCCACTTCATTCTTCAGTCGGAGCTTCGTTGTGATCTATAGAGGGGAAAAAGAGGGGAAAAAGAGGGGAGGGGATGTGCAGTATTCAAAGTACCCCAGCGCGCGCAGACACGAAAAGGTTCTACTTACCACGTACCAGGCTAGTCGCAGGAATGGGTGATACCACAGACCTATTATTCTCTTTGTCCGAGACAAAGGATGCTCTAATTTATTTCATTTCCTAAATTCGGGTTCCCTTGTCATATATGCATTTCTCAATCGGTCGTGTATTAGGGTGCAAGATACCATACCTTGCGTTCGGCATATACCCTGAGCTATGGTTGACCATGGTTTAACAACTCTTGGAAAAAGATAGGTGTGATGGGTACAAACTCCGTTAATCAAAAAGATTCAGGCAAATGGGGACTGCATTATCTGTTTTCTATTGTTTGGGGGTAACAATCATTTATTCAAATGAAGTAATCCCTATCAACCTATGTGATTAGTCATGGCACTGATTCCGTGATTCTTTCAAGAGACCCTTTATTTAAAACAATGTCAGCATACAAGATACGGGCCTACAACCGTTCAGGCCGGCCACGTGGTGGGGGAGGCGTCGAGTGTCATGAGCAACGCTACTACGGCATAAAATCGGTTCCCTTGCCGCCCCTCCCCGACCATCATGTGTGGAAGCATCGCATATATATATATATATATATATATATATATATCTGTTTAACACAAATGTCACGTGACTGGGATGCCACAAGGGTGTGTAGGCCTCTCCTACATCGGCGCCATCTTGGGGCGAGGCCGGGCCAGAGTACAGTCTAAGTCTTTCCATGAATTAGCTGTTGGACCAGAATCCCTTTCAGTAGCTCGAGAACTTTCGTTAGCGTCAATTTTGCGTCAGCATGGCGTCACTGCGACCCCGTAGAAATGCCATGGTTCGTTCTTGGGGCGGGGCAGGAGGCGGGTTCTTCCGCCGACGCTTCGAACCAGTCTTTCTCACTGCACCAAGCGGAGGCAAGGTGACTGTCGTCCGGGGCAAAGAGCAATGGCGGCGGTTTGTCCTTACCGGAAGTCCGCGGGAGTCGAGTGTCAAATGATTCCAGCCGATTCTGCAAGGCTGAGGGGAGCATCTTGTCAAGGGTGGGGCCCATGCCCAAGCAGACAAGCTTTCGAGTCCAGAATTGTCTCACGGTGGGCGTTAGGCCTGGATCCGGAGGAGTCGACCGCCGGAGTTCAAGGGCAGCAGTAGCAGCAGCTCTTCGGTACAGTCACCGGAGAGGAGCCAGCAGCAGTAACAGCGGCAGTTCGGATGGTACTGCCACCGGGGTGATTCCAGTAGCAGTGACGACAGCAGTTTGGATGGTATCACCACCGGGGTGGGTCCCCGATTACCTTGCTGCGGGGGCCCACTCCCCGCGTCGGGAGCTAGTGGCGATCCTGGTGAACCCGTGCTTGGGCTGTTGTCCGGTGGTCGCGTGCAGCGGCAGGGTGCAGCTCAGCTGGCCGGTGAGTCAAAGACTGTTGGGTGCAGCTTAGCTGGCCGGCGAGTCAAAAGACGGTTGGGGTGCCCTCATCTGCTGGCGAGCCTCCACCTGGGGAGGTGGGGGAGGCCCGTCCGCGTCGCTTCCCCCCGCCAGGGCATCAGCCCTCATTAATCATATCATATCATATCAAAGGAAATTTATATAGCGCAACATATCACTCAAAAGAGTCTCATGGCGCTGCAGACTGCTCAAGAGGGCAAAGACCAGACTAAATAACATATAGCCAGGTTTACAACTGTTTACGAAAACTACCATGTTCTTTTATGGTGCGTAGATGGAGAGGTAGTTTATTCCAGAGAGCCGGTGCAAGAAAGGAAAATGAACGGCCTCCTTGTCTAGCGGTGTTTATTCTCAGCGGAGTTAGTAATACCGCGTCACTAGAACGTAACCTTCTAGCCGGCTGATACCATTGCAATTTTTTTCGCCAGTACTTTGGGCCGATTCCGTAAATAGACTTATGTGTAAGACACAATACTTTGAAATGGATTCGTTTTTTAATCGGGAGCCAGTGGAGCGTATTCAGACAGGCCACCGATGATGATCTGTATGGACGGTCCAGGACCAGTCTCGCAGCAGTGTTCTGTAGAACCTGGAGTTTGTCCAAGAGGTCTTCATTTATGGATAACAGTAGAGCGTTACCATAATCTATTCTATTTGTAATCAGTCCTTGCGTCAGGGGTTTACGCGCCTCCGCGGGGAGCCATCTAAAAACCTTTCTGAGACTGCGCATGACGCTGAAGCAGGTCCCTATAACGTGCTTAACATGGTTGCGCATGGATAGGCAGTCATCCATCTGAAAGCCTAAATTTCGGACTGTTTTCTTTGGAACAGGGCATATTCCGAGCTCGGAAGGCCACCAGTCCTGTGACCAATAATTACTGGCTTTTCCAAAAAGCACAATCTCTGATTTGGCCCCATTTAGCTGAAGATGGTTTGATCTCATCCAATTGTCAACACAGATGAGACAGTCCTTAAAATGCTTTTTTGTGTCACTTGGGTCGGGGCCGAAAGTGACCAGAATCTGCGTGTCGTCCGCATAGGATATGACATCAAACCCGTGCGATCTAATTACTTCAGCCAAAGGGGTCATATAAAGGTTAAAAAGAGTCGGGCTTAAAATTGAACCCTGAGGAACTCCCATTTTCATTGGCTTCGCACTGGAAACGAAGTTTCCCAGCTGGACAGCAGTGGTGCGCTCGGATAGGTAACTGATGAACCACCTCAAAGCATTTCCCCTGACACCAACCTCCCATAATCTTTGCTCAAGAATCTTATGGGAGATGGTGTCGAAAGCCGCAGAAAGGTCGAGCAGGACAAGCACAGCAGATTGGTGTTTATCAAGAGTCAATCTGATATTGTCAGTGACTTCAACCAATGCCGTTTCTGTGCTATGTGCTGCCCGGAAACCGGACTGAGAGGGGTCCAGAAGTTCGTACCTCTCCAGATGGTCCACCAGCTGCCGATTTATAATGGATTCCAGTGCTTTTCCAAAAAATGGGAGTAGTGAAATGGGACGATAATTCAAAAGTACCTTAGGGTCCGCTGTTGGTTTCTTTAAAATTGGTCTGACACTAGCTACCTTCCAAACAGAAGGGAACACCGCGTCAGCCAAAGATTGGTTAAAAAGTGCAATCAGACTGTCGAGGACGGTGGGTGCAATTAAGGAGAAGTATTTGGCAGGGATAACGTCAGCCGGGGAGCCGGACTTTATTTTCTGCATAGCAGAAATAACAGTTTTTTGATCGCATTCTATAAAATTGGCTAGGAGGCCCGATGGATTGGATAAGAAACAGGGTCGTTCCGTTAGATGACTGCCGTTGGATATAGGGGGAAAAGTTTTTTGAATAGTCATAACTTTTTCTTCAAAGAAATTTGACAACGAATCTGCCCAATCTTGAGACACAGGTATAATGGGTGGGCTTGTGGAGGTTGTGAAATCTTTTAGAATGTGAAAAAGTTCTCTAGAAGAGTTCTCTGCCCTAGTTATTCGGTTCAACAAATAGGATTTTTTTCCCTGTTTTATTTCATTCATGTACAGGTGGTGCAGTTTTTTATAACTTTCCTCATTTGCGGGGCTTCTGTATTTCCGCCATAATCTTTCGGCCCTTCTACATAGGTTTTTAGCAATTTTTAATTGATCAGTAAACCAGGGGGCTGTTTTTGCCTTTGGATTAGCCTTTTTAAAAGGGGCAATTTTATCAAGAGTGGCCAGAATGTCTTCATTCAAATTTAATGCTCTTAGATTAGTGTCGATTTCTGCAGCTTTATGGTTTACGCCAAAGTATTTTTGGAAAAGATGAGGAGTAATCTTACTCCATGACCTGCGTAGAACAGTTTCGTTTTCCAAATTATTTTCCCCTATTAAGACCGTGGGGATGATAAATTTCAGTAGGTAATGATCGGTCCATATCAGTGCTTCTGGAGGTTCCATAACAATATCAGGTATATTCGTGAACAGAAGGTCTAGTGTATGCCCCGCATGGTGAGTAGAACCATCAACCAGCTGTGCAAGACCTAGCGAACTCATATTTGTAATTAGTTTTTCCGTATCAGGGTTTAATAATACCTCTGCATGGTGATTAAAATCGCCAATCAGGAGAAAGTTATCCGAGGCTAATACGTGTGGAGCTATAAACTCCAGTATTTGGTTGGAGAAATTGGCTTTAACACCAGGAGGTCGATAGACCAGAGCCGCTCTCCAGGTACCATTTAAGGGACCACTAATCTTAACGGCGCATATTTCCATCTGAGCATTCACTATATTGTCCAGAATTGTGATTTCTAAGGTGTCTTTGTGAGCTATTAATATACCACCCCCTCTTTTTCCTTTTCTGTCAACTCGGATGATTTTATATTTTGAGGGAAAGGCGACATAAATGTCAGGGCCAGAATCTGCATGAAGCCAGGTTTCAGTGATGAAACACAAGTCAGGGTCATTAGAACCCAATATATCCCATATCTCAGTTGAATGTTTAGGAATAGAGCGGGCATTTAGGTAGATCGCCTTGAGAAGGGGGTTTTGTTTGCCACAGCAATAAGGTCGTTTTGGGGTCCTGCAACAAAGAGGTGCAGAAGAGCGCCATATGTCCTGAACCTTAGATGGATCAATTTCCCATGTGCCAGTAAAGCTGCCTGCATAGGGATGTAGGTCTTTAATCTCTTGGCTTGTATATTGGATAAGACCCATATTTCTAACAGCGCACTACAATAACAGAAATAGGGCACTAGGACAAGAATAGTAGGGCGCTGATACAGTATACCATCCAAACCTACCACAGTACCTGGCTCCTGGCTGCGGTCAGGCGCGGACGGGCGCAGACGGGCTTGCCTTTGGCGCGCCTTCGGCGCGCCGCCGGCGCGCCGCTGCGCGCGTCCGCGCCCTAGCCTGGACTAAGTAGGAAGGAGGGGATGCAGGCTGAAACGCTAACCTACAGGTTCCGGTGCCCACCGGAAGTGAGTACCAGCCCCGATGACCCTCCGCTCAATCGGCACCAGCCGTGACGGAACGGGGTCAGGGGCAGCTAGGCAGGGCGGAGCAACAATTTGCGTGAGTAAAATGCAGTTTCAATATATTAAAAACAATTGTGCAAATCTAGCATACGTCGAAATGTGCAATGTGCAAAGTGTGCAAAGTGAGCGAAACAGAGCGTTTTAACATTTAAAATCTTTCTGAGCAAGTAGACACAATTAAAAAAACGTTACTATTTCACAGACTAAGTTTTGGAACAGATATCGCCAGAATTCGTATAAGCACCTAGCAGCGGCCTCAAGACTTGAGCAGCGCTGCGCGCGTCCGCGCCCTAGCCTGGACTAAGTAGGAAGGAGGGGATGCAGGCTGAAACGCTAACCTACAGGTTCCGGTGCCCACCGGAAGTGAGTACCAGCCCCGATGACCCTCCGCTCAATCGGCACCAGCCGTGACGGAACGGGGTCAGGGGCAGCTAGGCAGGGCGGAGCAACAATTTGCGTGAGTAAAACGCAGTTTCAATATATTAAAAACAATTGTGCAAATCTAGCATACGTCGAAATGTGCAATGTGCAAAGTGTGCAAAGTGAGCGAAACAGAGCGTTTTAACATTTAAAATCTTTCTGAGCAAGTAGACACAATTAAAAAAACGTTACTATTTCACAGACTAAGTTTTAGAACAGATATCGCCAGAATTCGTATAAGCACCTAGCAGCGGCCTCAAGACTTGAGCAGCGCTGCGCGCGTCCGCGCCCTAGCCTGGACTAAGTAGGAAGGAGGGGATGCAGGCTGAAACGCTAACCTACAGGTTCCGGTGCCCACCGGAAGTGAGTACCAGCCCCGATGACCCTCCGCTCAATCGGCACCAGCCGTGACGGAACGGGGTCAGGGGCAGCTAGGCAGGGCGGAGCAACAATTTGCGTGAGTAAAATGCAGTTTCAATATATTAAAAACAATTGTGCAAATCTAGCATACGTCGAAATGTGCAATGTGCAAAGTGTGCAAAGTGAGCGAAACAGAGCGTTTTAACATTTAAAATCTTTCTGAGCAAGTAGACACAATTAAAAAAACGTTACTATTTCACAGACTAAGTTTTAGAACAGATATCGCCAGAATTCGTATAAGCACCTAGCAGCGGCCTCAAGACTTGAGCAGCGCTGCCACCATAGAAAGAAGAGAAGAAGAGAAAGCGGAAAGGCCCGCACAGCGTGGCGGGCTCCGCCTTGGGGTTGCCAGAACTTCGGCGCTTCGTATAGCCTCCGGCCTATTCGCACAGTCGTCCGCCACTGAGGTCAATGGATTTTTGCATGGCTTTTATAGCCCAAAGCCGACTAAAAGAACCGCCCAAAACAGGCCAATGTTGCAATTTCGAGGAAGGAGAGGCGAGGACGGTGTCACGTGGACGTTAAGGCTTTGGGATGGAGGTTGCAGCAGACTGTCATGTAAATAGTTGTTTTAAAACGTATTTTAACCTGTTTACCCTGTTGGTGTGTTTGTTATATCTTATAAGTTATTAAAATGTTATAACTATACTACGTCGTTGGAGTGTTTGTACATATTTGCAATCTGATGACGAGCACAAGGAGGTTACTGTGCAATCGGAAAAGATAACATAGCCCAATTGTGCGCGATCTAGCCCTAGTTTGGTGACGTTGATGGTGGGTGTCAGCGGGCTTCCGTTTGTGCGGGATTTTGTCATGCTTATTGGGCGGGGTGGGCAGTAGGGCAGACATGTTTGGGTAGCGAGAGTAATGGAGTCGGGCCACCTCGTGGTCGTCTTGTCCGTGAGCTTGACTCCTTCCCTTGGTTTCATATGTCCCACAAAGGGCTAACTCCTAGCGTTACTTTAGTTTTTGTAAGGTCAAAAAGGATCCTACCAGTGCCTTTATTATCTTGTCGATTCCTGTTCGTTCATCCTTCGCTAGCCGATTCATTCTGGTGGACTCTTTCTTTCTCATCTCTGGGTCGTCTAACGTTATAGCCGACGTTGTGTTCAGCACAGGAGGCTCGGCCGGCGCGGAGGCCGTGAGGACCGAGGCCCCTGTACTGCTTTCGCTCGTGTTCGGGGGTTGTAGGTGTTGCACTACTGACTGGGAGGGTGCATATGGAGGGGGCATGTAAATGATCGGGGGACCTAACAGTAATTCATCATTCGTTCGCTGCTTGGAGGATAACTCAGGGTAGAGCAAAGAAGGGGTCCTAACAGCGTACTGGCCTGAGGTTTCGGGCGCCTGTCTTAGTTTAGTTTCCCTTCTCTCCTTTATGTCTTCTTCTAACTTTCTAGCGGCAAGGTGAGCTGCCTTTCATAATTCCTTTTCTGCTTTTACTTCTTCCCTCTTTTTCCGTTGCGTTGCTTCTTTGCGCCACATGCCGATACTGTCAAGCATAGTAGGCGTCGTCTTATTGCTACGCAGAGCTATTTCTAGCGCTTCTATCTTATGGTCGTCGAAGGATCCCATCAGTGGCCACTGACTCTCGGGGTCCTTCTTAGTATATTTATGCCATAGCTTGGTATAAGCTACGGCGACTAGTCCATATTTAGTGAACATGTCCTTATTAGGGGTGCCCTCCAGTGGAGCCGGATGGTTCACCTCTAATAAGCGGTCCGGGCAGAACCAACTACCAATCAGTGGGGAGAAGATAGGCATGACGGGTTTCAACGGGGACAAAAGTCAGCACTACCTATCTTTTCACTGCTTGCAAAGACTAGACAGAATATCTCTATTCCTCGTTATTTGTAAGCAGAGAATACCTCCAAAGAACCAATATCGAACAACTAGTGTTCGGACAATCAATCAATCAATCAATGGGAGATAAAGATAGGCATGACGGGTTTCAACGGGGACAAAAGTCAGCATTACCTACCCTTCACTATTTGCAAAGACTAGACAGAATATTCCTATTCTACGTTATTTGCAAACAGAGAATATCTCAAAAAGCACTATTCTCCAAAACAATCAATGTTCGGACAATCAATCAATGGGGAGATAAAGATAGGCACGACGGGTTTCAACGGGGACAAAAGTCTGCGTTACCTACCCTTCACTATCTGCAAAGGGAGAGAGAGTGTATTTCTACTCCTCCCCGTTTGTAGACAGCGAATATCTCAAAGAGAACAATCAATGAGCACAATCAATGAGCAATACTAGTATTTCCAAAGCTTTAAACAATCAATCAATTATTTCGCATTTTGTCGTGTATCACGACCTTACCCGGACCGCGTGGACAGTTTCTCGTCTTCCGCCTCCAGCGCCCGATCGTCCTCTACTCTCCGTATTTGCCGCGGCACTCCTGATGGTTCCCAGTCAGGACCGTAGATCACTCGAGAGAGGTCTGCTCGGAACCAGTGAAGTTCGGATGATCGGCTGCCAGACGAGGGTCTATTGGGCAGGAGCTCTCCCGATCGTTGCAGTCGTTCACTCTGTCGTCGGGACCTCTCCCACTGGATCCACGTGTCGCTGATGGGCCCCACGTTTGGGACGCCAATTGTTAAATGGTAGCGGCAGTTTCAGTCGATAACCTTTCAAGTATTTTGCCCGGCGGTAATCGCCTCTCATACCACTCGATAATTTACCAATGAAAGAGGCAGGCGCCGGAGACTGGAAGGCAGGAAACAAAGTTTTATTCTGTCGGAGCAGAACACATCAGATCAGACAGCAAGGTATCGTCACGAGGTGCTCTAACCGCATCTCTGAGACCTGGTCTCTTATACACCGGTTTATTGCTTTATTGCATATAGTACATTCTTGAGATTCTCTCGATGCATGAAAGAACATCCCCTGAAGCCCCGGCTCAGATCCGATCCCACACATAGTTACAGCAGAGGTTCCCACCCTACCCGCAGTGGGAGATGGCTATCGCGCAGCAGGGAATTCCGCTAATTCCCGGGGGTGTGTGCAACCGGCCGGGTCTCAGGGGGTAGGGGCTTTGATCTACTGTAATCCCTTTGATGCGGGGTGTTTCCCTTACAGTAGGGGCAATAAACTGCATCCGCAGGGCTAGGTGATGGCCTGGGACCAGTTCGGACAATGGGGCGCAGAGGAAGGGGGTTATCAAAGGAGAGGCATGACCATGTATGGGATGTCGGTCGGATGTGGTTCCGTAGCAGGGTCGCGCAGAAGGAGAGGGTTTATGGCCTGTATGAGAGAGCAGGGGTGGCCGGCGCGCGGGGGATGCTCGCAGCGCTAGGGGAAAGCGCTGGTGATCGAAAATGAGCGGGGAGAGAGTGGGGTGCCTAAAATGGCGGCCGTGCGTTCGCGGTGCGTGGTGCTGGGGAGAGGCAAGATGGCGCAGATAATGTTCAGTTTGCACGCTAAATTTCCACACTGTCAGCCACATGCTCTGGGGCTGTCTACCCTTGGTGCATTTAGAAGGAAAACACTTTAAGATCCAATGCATGTAAACTACAGAAATACTTGTATAAGTTGTAAATTCGTAGTGTATTTACTTCTTGTGCCACATATTCAACAATCAATAGGACAGGTGAATTCTCCATTGCCCCTCAAATGCCAATTTTTCATCACAGTAAGGTGACATATGTTTCAGGCAAGGCACCAATGCTTGTGGAAACTCCAGGTACCGGAGTTCATTTACTGCCCCCTGCAGATTTTAATGTCTCCAACCACAGTGCATGTTGGTTAATGTAGTTTCCATGTCAAGCCCTTGACCAAAATGGCAGGGCAGAAAATAATTTTCTTTTTATTGCTTTTTGTTCTGCTTTTACTTTGACATTGGAAAGCAAGTTTTTATGTTTTCCACATTGGCATTCAGTTTTGATTTTGCAGTATGTCATTTTTCACATACTTATATTGAAATCTGTATATTTTTTATAATTTTTTTATCATTTTTAGAATATTTTGATAATTGAGGTTCACTCTATATTAGATCACTGGTGGCAACCTATCACCCAAGCTGTCCTCTGTGTCAAGCAAGAGTCATCTCTTCACTCTTCCCAGAGTTAGGAGAACCCGATAGGGTTGATGGTCTGTCTCTTACGTGGGCCCCAAATAGTGGAATGCTTTGCCTGCTTCTATGAGATCTTGTAGGTCCTTTGGTGATTCCCTGAAACTTTTAAAGGCTTGGCTCATCTAACTCTTCTGTTTGGACGTAAAGGTTCTGATGCTCTACCTGAATTTGCCTAACGCTTGAAAGCTATGTTAGGGCAGCTATGCGCTTTACAAAATTGTATAATAATATTTAAAAAGCATGCCTATGAAAGACATTTAGGTAAGTATTTTAATATCCCCCCTTGGCCATCATTTAACTCGTGTGACAGCATCTTTGCAATGCACATCTTGCTACTTAGATTTGTGTGTCTTTTCTGGTTTAACCAGCTCTGTTGGTGCGTATATGTTTTAGCTCCACCCCTCAATGGGACTATCTATAGCATGGACCATCAAGGTAGATATTTGCCTGGTTTCCCTGCCTCTTTCTCCCTTTGCTCCTCTGCTCCTCCATTATCTGTCCTCCTCCCGGACTCACAAACCCTTACAGAGTGGTTTACCCAACGGCTGCAGCCCGCTAGCGCATTTTAATATTTATTCTTTCGTAACAATTCCACAGAAATATTACATAATCATATAGGTTAGAATAACAATAAATACAATTTCATTTACAGAGCAAAAAAGAGCTACAAATAAACAATTGATAACAAATATTGACTGATTTGGGGTACAACAGTATAAATAATGCTTTGTGGTGAGTCGGGACATTATCCTTTACAAAGATAGGTCTTACAAGTGATCTTAATAAAAACTAAGCCAGTACAAAAAAAGCATGATTTAATTATTGAATTTCTGCAGTACAGAATTGTTATTCTGGATGTTTTGTTTCCGTTCTTATTCAAGATCCAAATATTTTCTCCGCATTGGAAGTTTTCCCAACTTTATTCATATAAATTTTCCAAATTCAGGATTAAAACTGGATTTAAATGAAATTGTATTTCTTTCTTAAAGAGGAGCAATTCAAATGTACTGAATTTGTTTTCAAATAGTGTTAGAAATCACAAAAAAAAGCTTAGTTCTTGCCGATTTTCTTTCAACAATATCTTCATCATAACTGGGCTAGTCATAGACACATTTTCGTCCTTCTATATCTCTAAAGATTTTAAAGACAAATAAGCTGATTTCGTAAGCCACTAGCATCCCCTCAATGTAATGTAAAATTTCATTTCACAGTACATTTTTCCATATATATTTTTGGGATATTAAAAAGATCCGTAAAAATATCTAAGTTCTGCGGAAAATCCTTCGAAGCTTATAGCAGTCAGCCCCGTCTCCAGCGGTATTATTTCTATTGGGGTTGAATGCCGTAGACCAAAACTATCCTTCCACAGTTGTATTTCAATATTTGCAATTTTTTTTACAATTATAATAAAAGATTGAGCCTCAGTGGTATAAAGTGCATTTGAAGTAATTTTAGTAATATAAACGTGCTTTAAGGAAGAAACAACTCTTTAATTTTGTACACTTAGAAATTGGAGCACACCCATGCCAACAGAATCAGCTCTTGCTATTTGATTTTTACAATCACTCTACCATGATAAGTTATTTGTTGCTGTAACTCACAAATAGACACATTTTTATGACCTCAACTCATTTATGGCTAAAGTACCATTCCGCTGACTTGATAATCCCTGAGTCCACCATAATCGTTATCTTATTTTTTTAATTAACCAGCAAGTTATGTTGATCAGCTTCTGCTGCTAATGAATTCCAATGTCTTTGTAATCTCATAGGGGTTAGATCTATTAGAACAAAATCCTCCCCATACGTCAGTGTGGATATTCCTTGCCGACCGAGCGAAAGAAATGAAGATTTTATCAAGTTTGGAGAATCAGACAAGTTAAGAGTAAAACATGCCAATACACAGCCTTGTTTCAGCCCGTTTTGAATGGGAATTCTAGAAGAAAATTAATTTGTTGAATCAAAACGTACACAGACCCAGTAGTTAGAATGAAAATTAATTATTGGTCAAAATAATTAATCTTGGATATTTAATGTTTTAAATTCTGATCAAAAGCATCTGTAAAATCTGAAATAGCTAACTACAATTTCATTTTATATGTATTTACATTTTTTTCACAAGATATGTAGTCTGCAGGTGATATCTACTGAAAGTGTAAGACAGCTCATGAAACATAACACAGAACCTGCAGAGTAAATTCTAACCATCAACTAATTACAATTATCATTTGCATACCTGTCTCTCACACCACCTCCTCCATCCAAAAACAGGCTAGGAGCACCTCTTTGCTCAATATCAATATTCTTCCCACATCAGATCACAACAAATACAACACCGCGAATCATACACTCCTCCGATGCTTAGCGTGCTATCCATCCGATGATGTGCTTCAGCACCCAACAGCAAAGGAAGAAGTGCTATGTAAGTTCTACAATACAATACAAATAATTGGTGCCAGAATTATTTTCAGTGATATGCAATACAAAGTATATATACAGATGTTCAGAGTGAAAAATTCGATGAATTACCTTTGTTGAGTGTGTAGAATTCTATACTTAGCCAGAGGCGGAGCCTCAACATGGGAATGATGCCTCACCCCTTCTTCAAGTATGTAGTAAGTAGTGTATTATACTCTACACATCTGCACATATGGTTTATGCAGTGGCATGTTTTATATTTTTGGTTTGAAAAAAGGAATTTAAGCAAAACATGGATGCACTGGGTTAAATGTGTGCAGTAAGGTATATGCACATTGAAGAGCCCGTTGCAACTACAATGGGAGATCATTGTAAGAACAATTTTTGAGGCAGGTGTAGCAAGCTGGGATTCTTTGCAGAATATCCCCCCCCTCAGTTTTTGTCTCCATTTGCACAGCTAGATTCTGGTTTTTGACTCTGATAGTGCACCGGGACCTGCCAACCAATCCCCAGTGCCAGTGCTCTTTCCATTAAAGTAATATGAATTGGTACACCCATTTGGCAAAGTACTTTCCCCCTTTATAAGTCCCTAGTATATGGTACCCATGGTACCCAGGGCAACGGTGGTAAAGGGGTCAACCGGGCTGCAGCACTGTATTGTGCAACCCTGTGTGACCCAATTATAAGTGTGTCTGCAGGTCTGGCATTGCAGCCTGCACAAGCAACCTGTCTGCTTGAGACAGACCCTGCACACCATGTGTTGTATGATCACTATTACTGCCTTAATGTAAGGAAATCACTGCCAACGTAGGCCTCCTATAGCCCAGGAGGCAGGGTGCATTATATTAAAGGTGTGGATATATATGTTCAGACATGTATATCCCTACAGTATCCCTGTAAAGCAAGGTTTGCTGTAAGTAACCGTGGTCCGTAGGATACAATGGGCTGGCTACCGAGCAAACTTGAGATAGCGAGTTCCATTATGGTACCGCTGAATTGTGTAGTGTTTGGCCTCAAACACTGCTTTTTCACCCTGACATGATTCTCTTGTCAAGGGAGAGTGGCATGCCCCGGGGTGCCACCCTGAGTGGATGCCTCGTAAGGTACAAAAACTCAGTGCCTTGGCGGGCTTCCCCGAGCCGTTTGCCGTCAAGACAAGAGTTAGACTGACAAAGAACCTGGACAGGACAGAGGCCACACATCTGCCCTCCCAGGATGGCTAGTGAAAGAGTACTCTCTATTTTTATAAATTGGCGTTGGATTTCTTTTGATTCGTCTCAATTACTTATGCACCATAATGGCACTGTTAAATACTTTACACATGTTCCCCCATTAATGCCTGACTGCTCTTTGCCACACTACCAGGACAGAGCTAAGGATAATTGTTGTTGAATCCAAGGAGCATCTCTGTGTATTGTGAGAATATTGCATGGTAAGGCCTCCCAGCCACACCACATAATATTCCACTTTGCAACAGCAGGAAACAGTGTTTTTCTCATGTTAATATTAGTGTAATTTTGTAATAAAAGTGTGAATCTGAGTTTCTTTGTATAGTTGCTCTAAATAACGTGATATTGGGCCACATTTATTTTCACTGCTATGATGATAACTCATAACAAATACTTTGTGAATCTAGCCACATAAGTCTGAAGCTGCCTTTGACACCAGCTTCAGCATCTCTTAACTCTTGGGAGGTAGAATTGTGTGTGGATAACTTACTCATTCTATCCAACCACCTGACATCTTCAGAACAGCTCCAGTTCCAGTTGTGTATGCTTGATCCAAGGTTACAGATATCTCTTTCCACTTTCTTCTCTCACTGGCCTATCAGAAAATAGACTACCCCTCTCAGATCAATGCTACATTATGCTGCAAGGTTTCTCACCAACTCTAAATCACTTGGACACACTCCCCCTGCACTCACATCATTTAAATGGCCCTCAATGAAGGCATGATCACTATCACAAATGGATCAATCACATTAAAATCCTGAACTTTCAAGCAAAACATGTTCTCACCTAGAAACCTTCATTTTCTGGACACTCTTGCTGGAAAGATATAAGATATCACTCCACTACACGTTGCAGTTAAAGTCCATGCTTCTTAGAGCCTTCCCCAGCAACGTTCTCAGAATATGGAAGGGCCTCCCGCTTCACATCATAAACACCCACTTCTTTCAGAGCTTCATGCCCCTCCTTAACAAACTGCTGGATGAATGTGGTAATGTTACTGGTGTAAGATTTAGACTTATGCTGAACACACAGTTTGTAGGTACCACTTATGTTTAATATTTAAATGACTATATTATGATCTTTTGACATTTTGGATACCGCTTCATCCCCAGGTGTCACAATAATAATATGGCATTAACATTTCTGTTTGTCTCTAGACTACATCTTTTCCCTATAACTACAGTGTGCTATCCTATGTATACACTGATGATTTGTGTTGAAATGGTGCAATTTTACATTGGCACTTAAACTGTTTGTGAATTAACACTTGCATTGTACCCTTTCTCACTTTCAACTTACTTTCTCGTCCCTGTAACTACTGTGTGCCATCTTATGTATGTACTGATGATTTGTGTTGAAATGACTTAATTTTACATTGGCACTTCAACTATTTGTGAATTAACTCTTGCCTTGTACCCTCTCTCACTTTCAACTTACCATCTCGCCCTGCCTTTCTTTACTCTCCCGCCATCTGACACACTATTTCCCTCTCACCTCCAACATTCATCTATACACTCTGGGCTTTATAACCGCCTCCTTCATTATATCAACCATTTATCCCATTTCTGGCCTATCTTTGCCCCTTTCTCTCCGTTCGTAACTCATACCTACCCTCTTTGCCCTTGGCATCTTGCACACCTTTTTATCTTCTCTTTTCAATTTCATGACTTTCCAACTGTCATGTTCCCTTTCTACCCACCACTCACTAAACACACCTATCTCTCTATAACCTCTCTACCCCGCCTTCAGCCTTGAGAAAGCCCTGGCTTGTCAGCCTTCGGGCGAAACACGTGTCAGCTGTCCTTCTGTCTCTGCACATGACTTCAAATAAAAGAAAAGAATACCATAGACTAGTACTCATTTTCTCAGCATATATAACGTCAAAAAACTGAATTTTGGGATTCAACTACCCCTGTAATCCATATACAGAAGAGCACAAAACCAATCACACAGCTCATTACTTTGATTAGGGTGGTGTCTGGGTGAAACCACCGTTTTGGTTTGTGCCACAATCTACATTTGGGTCATGACCTATTGTGTGTGAGCCCTGGTAACACCCACCAATTCAACCATTTACCCCCTCAGATCAATGCTACATGATGCTGCAAGGTTTCTCACCAGCTCTAAATCACTTGGGCACACTCCCCCTTCACTCACATCATTTAAATGGCCCCCAATCAAGGCATGATCACTATCACAAATGAATCAATCACATTAAAGTCCTGAACTTTCAAGCACAACATGTGCTCACCTAGAAACTTTCAGTTTCTGGACACTCTTGCTGGAAAGATAGAAGATATCACTCCACTACACGTTGCGGTTAAAGTCTATGCTTCTTAGAGCCTTCCCCAGCAACGTTCTCAGAATATGGAATGGCCTCCTGCTTCACATTATAAACACCCACTTCTTTCAGAACTTCATGTCCCTCCTTAACAAACTTCTGGATGAAAAACATCTGCATCTGACTGTTCAGAACCTGTCAGTGGTTAATTTGAGCCAGTGGTTTCCGGTGCTCAGCACTGGCACTTAATTGTTAACACCAACACTTAGGAAAGACTGTCACATGGTGGCGCTCTTTCTCCAGTTTAGAGATGAGCATAGCAACAATTGCTTATCAATTCAATATACATTAAAAATTACTAATAATTAACTTCCAAGACATTCTTATAGGTTTGGGGGTCTGGAATAGTCTGATTTGTCACATTTGTAGCAGTGTGATGGTTAGCAGTTGTATTGGTGTTGTTATTGACAGTGCTGGCAGGGGCAATAGGTGGTGGCCTCCTGACGAGGGCATTGACACTTATTTTTTTCAAATTAAACACTGTGCTTTAGTCACACAGAAACTTCTGTGCTGCCTCCGGGTGGTGCAAGCTACAGTGGCCTACTGACGGGGCCTTGGTCCTTATTTTTTTACAAATTAAGCACTGCCTTAAGTCACACATTAACTTCTGTGCTGCTTCTGCTCAAACACTCAAACCCCCAAAACCCGCACCTTCCCAGGCCATCCTCTTTCACTTTAAATTATATTGTTGCATCTTCTTCTGCCTGTATTGGTCACTGAGGTTACTACCTGCATGAAATTTTACACCATATTACAGTATTTTACTTATTTTTCTTCACTATATATCTCTCTCTTTACTTTTTATATTCTTTCTGTGCACTGTCACGCTCTATACCTCTTTAACCTAGGATGTATATTGTTCTGTAATTATTGTCATTCTTTTATTCGTTTTTGCAGCTTTTTATATAGCACAAACGCAACCCGAAAGGTAATGGAGCTCTTCAAATAAGCAACATTTACATTACACAAGGGCACATTCCTATTTTTTGAGACACAGGTAGATTAAGAGATTTACCCAGAATCACAGGATGTTGACTGGATGCCGAAACTCAAACCTGGTTCCACAGTTCCTGGCCCTACCACCACATCTTCTCTCAATTAATCTCCCAACGAATGTCTTCTGTTATGCTACCTGTGCTACTCTATTCCCTTGGGTAGAAATTCCACAGAGCCCGTCATTGGAGCCCGCTCAGTACCTGCTTCTTATCCTGTAACTTGTACTAGTAGATGCACTGCTGTTTCTAGTGCTGATGCAGGTTAAACAGCCATTACAACAAAACTTTTTTAACGCATGCTTTTACAACGCATGCCACCTCAACGCAAGAGCCATCACAACGCAATGCCATTACAACACATGTCATTACAATGCATATGCCTTTACCACGCATGCCTTTACAACTAATTTCGTTGTAAAGGCATAAATGGTAAATGCATATATATTTTTCCTGTAAGTATGTATGGTTTAGGGTGGGTTTGGATTTTTGGGTGGGAAAGGTAATTTTAGGGTTTAGGCTGGGTTTGGGTTTTTGGGTGGGCAGGGCAATTTTAGGGTTTAAGGAGTTAAAAAAAAATTATATTTAAATATATATATATATCTGAATTAAGTAGTCATGAATAAATCTGACAAAGCTGGCAATGTAGTGTTATGGCCGAAAACAAAATATCTCAAAGAGACACACAAACATCTTGTTGACACTACATGCTATAAAAGAACCACAATGCAACAAATGAAGGCAATTAAAATTCCACTTAAAGAAGATATGACTAAGTGTAAATGTGCAGGTTTGATTACCAAAGAAGAATTCCAATTCTTGCACAAAGTATTTCCTGTATTACCGGTCATCTACTTTATTCCAAAGGTTCATAAAGGCATCTTTCCAGTGCCAGGCCGACAGATTTTTTCTGCAAAAAATGGCCTGTTCAAGAGAATCTCTCAATATGTGGATTATTTCCTCCAGGAATTTGTAGTTGATTTATAAGATTATATAAAGGACACCAACAATTTTCTTAAAAAGCTGTATGGTATAGCGTGGTCGGACGAATACATACTAATGACTATGGACATAACCTTCCTTTATACTAGTATAGAACTTAGGGAATGGCTTAAAAGCAGTAGAATACTATCTGAATAAGAGATAGATCCATTTGTATAATCACAACAGGATGTTGGTTAACATGATTAGCTGGTGCCTAAACAATAACTTTTTCCTGTTTGGTAAATAAGTGTTCCAACAACTGAGGGGTGTTGCCATGGGAGCCTGCTTCTCCCCCAGCTACGCGTGTGTACACTGGGACTGGTGGGAGGAGCAGGTTCTTAAGGCTGATCACCGTATTGATTGGGAGAACCATGTGGCGATACATCGATGATGTGTTTGTTATCTGGAATGGAACCAAGGAGAGTGCCAAGGTGTTTGTAGAACATATCAATGCCAACACATTGAATCTGCAATTTACTGCTTGTGTAGATACAAAGACCATACATTTTTTGGATGTGCAAATATATGTGAATAACAACCAATTAGAGTCTAGACTACACCAAAAAAGTATAGCAGGTAATTCCATCTTGCATGCATCCAGCTTCCATCCCAAACACTTAATGAATAGCATTCCTTATGGGGAATTTCTGAAACTACATAAACTGTAATTCGGAAATTGATTTGTACACCAGCCAGCAAGAAGCTGCAACTAGACTCCATAAACGAGGATATGATGCTAGCATCATTAAACAGGCCATCAATAAAGCGAATGAGAGAACCAGGGAATCCATTCTATTTCAAACTCCCAGTGATATTGACAGGAAACCAGAAAATGTGCCCTTGGGCTGTAATGAAGTTAATGACATCAGACTTTTCATCACGTTTAGCCGACAGGAAAGGAGGAGTAGATCCATTGTCAATACGCAATGGCCCATAGTTTTAACAGTTGACACTTTGGGCCAATGCCTCTCTGAGAAACCCACGTTGACTTTTCGGCGAGCTCCCTCCATGAGAAGTGCACTGGTAATGACTAACCTTGAAATAGTTAGTAAGACCAATTGGCTGTCCCCTAAAAATGGTTTCTTTAAATGTACCTCCTGTAGGGCATGTCATTTTGGGGTCATTACTTCTAACTATATGTAAGAGTTCAATTTGAACCAATTGATCTAAAGGGACACTATAATTGTAGAACAGATTTTGAAGTTTATGCCTACGTTATGTAGGTACTACGAAAAAGCAAGTACATATAAGAATTTTTCAACATCTGAGGGCTATAGTAAACTCGGACCCAACATACCCAGTAGCACGCCATTTTAAACTTTTCCACAATATCAATTTAAATAATCTTACATATTTTGTTATAGGTGCAGTACCAGCTTTAAGGAGAAGTGTCAATAGAGAAAAAATGTTACAGCAGTTGGAGTCCAGGTTCATTTTGGATCTGGATTTCAAAATACCTAATGGGCTGAACACTAGTGAAGACTTCCACAACTTTTTATAACTAGTCATCACCACGTTTGAGTAATACCTGCTTTATAACAGCACTATTGTAGCTATAATTTTTTAACATCATGTTCCCAATATATTGGTATGATGTGGACCCACTCCAACTGAAACTGTATTAATATAGGGGTTTTTTGCAAAAGAAGTATGTAATTTGAAATATGCATAATTAATTTGTCTTGATAACATGTAGAATTGAACATATCAGCTGCGAATTGATTCTCTTGTATTTAGCACTTTATCACACTAAGCACTTTTTAGGCACTATGCACTGTATACATTTAGCACTTTAGCATGCACTTTCCTGAGAGGTGACAACTTTGGACACAATTGATGTATCATGTATCACTAATTGCCAGGCATTTTCTTACTGCTATATTTTGTTATGATATAGCTTATGTGAGTCAGTGTTTTTCAATGCACATTTATTAATAATATAATAATGATGTTTCATGATAATTATTATTATTTATTGATGTGTGAATTTTCTCCTTCATAAGACTGAATTTAGAACAGTATTTTGTGATCAATGAGTAGGAATGGGCATTTATAAAATAAAAGCTCTGACAGTCTGCCTTTTACATCAGGCAGTAATATGTACTTATGATAGTCTGTTGTCGGTTGCTATCAAATGAAATTGCCTTGCTTAACCACATGGTAAAATTTTAAATAGGGGTAAAATGCTGCAGCGTGGCTATGTGATCGAGGCCATCTTGCAGTGGCCGAAACGCGGCATGTACATTTGTGAGCAGTAGCAAGAGTACATTATTTACACGTTGATGTCTGGAGATCGTGCCCGCTTCTTTTGAAGTCTTGCATTTAGGGATTATTCATATATATATATATATTCACTGAAAAAACCAAAGGTTTCAGGGGCGTTATAGTTAGGAATTGGCATTTAAAAAACCTTAGAAATTCACTGAAAAAACCATAGGTTTCAGGGGTGTTATAGTTAGCTGGACATTTCCCTCATACAAAACCATTGAAATTCCCCTGTTATAGTTAGTTCAGCTAACTATAACTCGCGCCCCCGCAATGCACTGCTGAGGACGTCACATATTACATCACTCATGACATGGGCACCACACCCACAACGTTTTTCATCAGTGGTGAAGAAATTTTTAATTTTTTAAGGGGCAAACAAAGACCAATGCCACCTTCTTCATTCGCAAGATTTGCCAAAGAGTTCTGTTACGAGGGGATCCTAACAATAAAATACTCGTGCGGCACAGCAAGTATGATGAAACACCTAAGGACCCTTCATCCAAACAATCTTGCACGAGAAGAGTGCAAACAGATGAGAAACACTCATGTTCTGTATCTGTAAAAAAGAATCACAAATAAATGTATATTAATAAGTTTCAAATTTATACTATTCCATTACTGTACAAACACATTTTATATAAAAACTGACTAAGAAACTATAGCCCTGAACCACAAGTGTGACGATCGTTAAAACACTACATGCATAGTGCATACTACTTTGAAGCAGTTCATGCCCTAAAGCCTACCTCACTAAAGGACTACATGCTAACTGACTAAATAATTACAGTACTATAAGGAAACACACTGGGTGAGTGACAGGGTGTTTGCTAGAAGAGTATGAATACTAACTAGAGAATTGAAGGTGTGAAAGACAACTGTGTAGGTGATTAGAGGCCTGCATCAATACTGCATAGGCATTTAAAGCAGTCCATGTGCTAAGGTCTGGCTCACTGCATGACTACTTGGGTACTGACTGAATGATTAGAGTACAGAAAGGAGAGTGCCTAGGCGAATTTATAAGTGCTAGGATTTTCGCACAAGGAATGGATTAGTACTTGGTACTGAATGAGTCACTAGAGGAGTGCAAAGGCAGTCACAAGTGCTGGACTGTATGGATACTGACTAGGAAATTGAAAGTGTGAAAGACAAGTGTCTAGGTGGTTAGAAGACTGCACGCATAGTGCATAGGGGTTTGAAGCAGTCCATGTGCTAAGGCCTGGCTCAGTGTATGAATACTTAGGCACTGGCTGAATGAATGATTAGAGTACTGCAAAGATAGTATCTTGGTGAATTTATAAGTGTTTGGGTTTCAGCACAGTGAATGGATTAGTACATGGTGCTGAATGGGTCGCTAGAGGACTGCAAAGGGAGTCACAGGGTATTTCCTGGAAGTGTATGGATACTGACTGGGGAATTGAAGGTGTGAAAGACAATTGTGTAGGTGGTTAGAGGACTGCATGCATAGTGGATAAGGGTTTGAAGCAGTCCATATACTAAGGCCTGGGTCACTGGATGAGTACTTGGGTACTGACTGAATGATTAGAGTACTGCAAGGAGAGTGCCTGGGTGAATTTATTAGGGTTTGGCGCAGTGAGTGCAAATGGAGTGACAGGGTGTTTGCTGGAAGTGAACGGATACTGACTGGGGAATTGAAGGTGTGAAAGACAAGTGTGTAGGTGCTTAGAGGACTGCATGCATAGTGGATAGGGGTTTGAAGAAGTCCATATGCTAAGACCTGGCTCTGTGCATGAATACTTAGGCAGTGACTGAATCATTAGAGTACTGGAAAGAGAGTGTCTTGGTGAATTTATAAGTGTTTGGGTTTTGGCACAGTGAATGGATTAGTACATTCTGTTGAATGGGTCTCTAGAGGACTGCAAAGGAAGTGACAGGATATTTCCTGGAAGTGTATGGATACTGACTAGGGAATTGAAGGTGTAAAAGACAAGTGTATAGTATGTTAGAACACTACATGCATACTGCATAGACATTTGAAGCAGTCTATTTGGTACTTAGAAACTGACTAAATAATCAGACTACTTCTAGGACAGTGCTTAGGTAAAACTTTTAAATGTTCAGTTCTGCCACAGTGAACAGAATAGTACATGGTACTGCACCTTAGTGTCAAACCCTGACTCATTTTATCAATGCATAAGCAAAGACTAGCTTCTAATGCTACTAAAACTTGACAACATGAGAGGTTTTAAATTAGTTATCTGTCAGCAAATACACGATGTTACCAAATGCCTCTCTCACAGTGGTTCTCAAATGCACACAGACTCACAATGTGATTCTAGACAAGCACCACTATCCCTAGGAGTTTACCAAAACTCATTCACTACAGTGGAAGTGGTAAGCGAACTGCACACAATCTTCATATTTCAGGACTACACTTTTATGTCAAAGCCTGACTCATATAATCAAAGCATAAGCAAAGACTGGCTTCTAATGCTACTAAAACTTCACAACATGACCGGTTTTAAAACAGGTATATGTCAGCAAATACACAATGTTACCAAATGCTTCTCTCACAATCCTTACCCAAATGCACACAGACTCACAGTGTGATTTTAGACAAGCAACACTATCCTAGGAGTTAACCAAAACTCATTCACTACTCTGGAAGAGTTAATGGTACTGCACACAATCTACATATTTAAGTACACCACATCAGTGTCAAAGCATGACTCATTTAATCAATGCATAAGCAAAGACTGGATTCTAATCCTACTAAAACTAACCCTGGGCGAGACACTACGCTTCGCCCACGTAGTGTATGTAGCGCTGCCTGCTTCGCAGTTTTCAAAGTAGGCGAAGCAGGCTAGCGCTACGCACACCCAGGGCGAAGCGTAGTTGCCTGCCGCCGCCACCCGCCTCCTGCCCGCCCTCCTTTTAAATCAAACCCCCGCATTTACAATAAATACAAAAGTAAAGAAACTTACCTGAAGCGCGGCGTCTCCGGGGCTCCCTCTTCCATTTCCAACTTCTTCTGACAAATGCGCATGCGCGGACGCCCGCGCATGCGCATTTCTTGCGATATATATATATATATATATTCCAGCGCCCCACAACATGTAGATTGGACCAGCACTCACGTTAGTTGTATCTTATTTTAGATTTATTGGCGAAAAAACTCAAAAGACAAACGCATTTCGGCAAGCCTGCCTTTGTCAATGTCGGCGGCTGCCGTTGTCATGGCAATATTTAAACATGTGATACATCATAACTTAGAAAATGGACAAGCAGTAAATTTACAAATGTGAATGCCATTTTGGAACTTGTTAAGTTGTTCATGGAATTCATTGGTATAAAAGCAGTTTGCATGTAGTGCATCCTACAAATTGTGATTTCTCTAATAATTCATGAATGCATTTCATAATACCATCATCTTATGTACCTTATTTACAATATTAACACACACCATATCCAATGCCAGCAGTTAATCACCACTTCTCCCGACTTCATAGTGATAATTTCCCTTATATACATAGGCATCTATGGTAGTCTTATACGTATTGCGCCCTGAATGGGCTGATCGAGCTTAATACGTACCCGTGGAGACTAAACCATGCAGTGTGGATCTAGTGACATTGTCAGTCTGGTTATGATGACCTACTCACTGTGGTACTGTGTTTATTTAAAGATCTCGCCCTGGATGGGCAGATAATGTCAACTAGATGTTATGCCTGTGCATGCTTTTTAACACTTCCAGTCAGGGCCCGCACTGTACCTCCAATCCTATCGGGATCCTAAATGAACAGCAAGTTCCTCCCTGCTATTCAGTCCCCCTGGAGATTTGCACTGGAGGTTTATAATAAACCTTGATTCAAGCCTCCTTAGTTTTTTCTCCCTGTCACCTCCACTAACATCCCAAGGGAAGTGATCAAGGCAGAAATATTGCAGCAGTGTTCTATCACTATTGTGATAGGTTGCAAAATGCCTAGCAACAGGGTAATTCGTATCGTTGCTGGCAATGGCCCTCTGATGTTCTAGTATTCTCATCTTCACTTGATTTATTGTGCTCCCTACGTAACGTAGGTTGCACAGACAGATAAGGCAGCATACCACAAATGGGGTACTACACGTCATAAATTTCCTTATTCTCCTCGTTGTTTTCAACCCAGGGATCTCATATGTGGTTATCCTCTTGCTAGTAGCACATGCCCTGAATTTCCCGCAGGGAAATGAGCCATGCAGGTCTGCCAGACCTTGATGCGGTTTCACTGTGGTCAAGTGACTCTTAACTAGATGATCCTTTATGGATCTGGTTCTGCTAAAGGTTATGCCTGGTTGTTCTGGCAGATCCCTCCCAATGACTGCATCTGATTTCACAATCCGCCAATTTCTACGCATAATAGCTCTAACTTCACCTGCTGCGTTAGAAAAGCGTGTGATCATTCTAAAGTTATTGGAGCTCTCTTTCTTTTCTTTTTGTCCCACACTCTGAATGAGATCAGTTCTGTTCCTTTTGTCTGCTTTGAGCTTAGCCGCATCCAATGTCTTGCAAGGGTAGCCCCTTACTTTGAAGCGGTTCAAACTCTGGTTTGCTGCTCTTAAGTAATCTTCATGTAACGTCATACATTATTTCCTGCTTGTATGACCAATGCGCAATATGCTAAATATTGTTCTGCATTATTTATTCTTCCTTCTAAACTTGTAGTCTACGTTGTTGATAACCATGTATCTATTGCTACTTAAGTATATTTCTCTCATTACCTATTTATAGTATACAGTGTATTGTGATCCAAGTTCGGAGTACTGCAAACAATCTGTTCTTTTATGCTACTAGTCAATGCAGGGTTAACTCTCTACATAATGCTCTAATACCTTTCTGCTGTATGGTGCTCTGAAACCCGTATATCAGTAAAGTTGGCGCTTTGTAAGACCACGAAAAAATAGACAGATTTAAACAAGCATAGGTACACATTACTGTTCATCTGTCTTCCACTCACACATTTGTTGCAGGTGGGGTGATTTGTAACCAGTGCATATCTCTCTACTCATCCTCAGCAGGCGTTTGACTGTCCCTGCACTCCTCTTTACTCACCAAACAAGTAAAATGCCTCTGGTAGAGTTAGTGGGGTCACCGGCCCTGAAAAAATGATAACATCAAAAATAAGATTTCAACTCTATTGATTTCACTGGGCTCACATCCAGGACCATTCAGTCTCTCCCTCCTCGAATGGCGAAAAGGGATGCCCGTGACATGGTGGGAAAGGTCGGCTTAGTCGGGAATTTAAGTGGGCCGGGTTCCTCCGTGTCTCAGACCTGGTAGTAATTAAAAACAGACATTGAAAGGGGTCCCTCTCAGGCCCTATATTCATGTCCATAACTCTACTTGCAAAAACACTGATCTATTTATAAACAACGAATGTAAAAAGCGTTAAGATAATTCAGTCAATAATTTAGTAGTAGAGGCTGGTATGCAGGCGGAGTGGCGCAGGGGGTGGCGGAACTGCGGGGGTGGCGGGATGACGGGGAGGTGGGGGAAGGGGAAACAGACAACAAGAAAACATTTTTTTTAAATAGGGAAAAAGAACTTCCCTTCCGCGTGCTACCCGCCTCTCTTCTTTTTCGTGTCCTCGCTGCAGGGCAGGCTGCCAGACTCCCCTGCGGCCAATCCTGATGCTGCTTTTATGTTTGAAAGCTGCATCAGGATTGGACTGAGTGCCGTGAATTTATGCTCCCAGAGATACTGTGAGCCTGTACTTTGCTGTCTCCAACCTAGCAAAGTACCTGGGTTGAAGAGAGATCAGTGCGCATGTAGGTTTGGCCGACCTGAGACAGCCGACCAAACCGACATGCACACTGATCACAGTGCAACCACTCCCTGTCGTCACTGCCCTTGCGATGGCCCTGCCCCCAAGACTCGCCCAGCCCTCAGAACCTGAAAAATAAAACAATAATAAACCCATTTTACAATCGCTTTATTTTTCAAGTTTATAGGCTGACAGGGTGGGGCAACGCTCCTCCGCCATACCAGAAGAGCCACCACTGCAATTGAGTTCTTGTTTGGGTTTCCCCTATTTTACTTATCTTGCATTCTCTAAGAGTGTCCTCTATTTCCAGGATGTTGTGTTTCTGCATTTTTCCCCTTGTAGCATATAAATATATGGATACAGTAACAGAAAGCTCAAATAGAAATAAAAATACTGATCGGGTTGTACACCATAGAAATCACAAAAATGTAGTTTAAGTGTTTAAGCCAGGTTTTTAATTACAGGGAGCACGCCCCTTTTATAACCTCCTCTCCACCCCCAAACACTTTTTTCATCCCACTGAAAACCCTGAGCGCTGGTGGACCCGTCAGCTGTGTCCTCATAAGGAACCCCTCACGACTCTGACAAGTGGATGTGTGTTTTTGCCGCCCTTTCCCCTCCCTCCAGCACCCCGGCATTGCACAAGCGCCTCTCCCGGGCCCACTGCAGCCGGCCGTGTTCCTCATATGTTTTCCTGTGAACGGAGTTACTCAATCGCGAGAGGGAAGTGCTCGCGCCGGGCAGCGGTGGGAGAGAGTGCCCACGCCGGGCAGCGAGAGAGAGAGAGAGAGTGCGTACTCCGAGCCGCGGAGGGGAGCGCGCGGGTGTGCCCTCAGTCATACTCACCCGGCAGAGCTGAGCATCTCGCAGACACCTGCCAGAGGCTTCTCCAGGCTCCGTGATAACCCCGGCCCCCTCTCGGCAGGGTGCCCTCCTCGACTGGCCGCGGGGTGGCGTCTTTTCCTTTATTCTGGGGTGTCAGCCGCAGATTATGGTGGAGCCCGAGGTGGGCTCTGAGAAGCATGTGGGCTGTGCTGACGTGCCTCTTCGTCCCGTCCCTGCTGGCGACGTCCAGTGGGCTGCAGGAGGGGCTGTGCCCCAAGCCAGGTACGCTTTGCTTTACTCTTCACTTATGGGTAGGTGTGTGGTCATTGTTAGCGTTCGGTTTTTGGTCGACTTCTATTTTATGGTTAGGTTTGGAGTCCATGGCGAGGAGCTGTTGAGTTGTGTTATACCTCCAGATATGTCCTTGCCGAGGGGGGTCATGTTATGGTTATTGCTGGTGCTGTGATTGTACTTATTGTTAGGTTTTGGGGCTAGGATGGACGTTGTTTGGGTGTGTTCATTGTTGGAGCAATGTTGGTTTATGGTTAGGTTTGGAGTTAAGACATTGGGCTGTTAGGTAGGTTTGTATTAATAGGATAGGTTTGCCATTATGGTTTGAGTCGTGGTATGGTTATGTCTGAGGTTATGCTTGTGGTGAGTGATAGAACTTGGGGTTAGGCTGATGGCTATAGATACGTTTGAGTTCATTGTCATGTTCTGTTATTTTATGTTTAGGATTAATGATAAAACATTGTGTTATTAGGTTGGGTTAAACGGACGGATTATGGATTGGTTTGCCACCAGGGTTGGGTAGTGTTATGGTTAAGTTTGGGGTTTAGAACCGTGGCTGCTGTTAGACTAGGGTTTATGGTTGGGTTTGAACTTTATAGTTAGTGATTGTAAAGTTTGTGGTTATCTTATAAGGTTAATGTTAGGTGTGTGGTAGTGTTATAGGGTTATTGTTAGGTTTGTGGCCATGTCTGTGGTTATGTCTGTGGTTAAATTATTGTTGGGGTTAGGATTATAACTGGGTTATGTTATGGGCTTCTGTTACTATTTAGGTTAAATTGTAGATTTTAAATAGAGCCGAGTTTGGATTATGTGGTTCTTGTAAGGTTTTTAGTTGTGTTATTGGCTTATTGATAAGTTTGGGGTTATGCTAATAGTTATTGGGAGGTTTGAGGCTATAACTTTCGGTCTGTTATTTTATGGTTCAACCTGGGCTTAAGGTACTTGGTTATTGGGTCTTGTTAAATTTAAGACTTATTGTTAGATTTACCATATGGTTGAGAGATGCTATAGTTCAGCTTAGGGTTCATGACTGTGGTGATTATTTTTTATGGGTAGTAGTTGGACACTGTGGTTATTCTTACGTTTGGGTTGCAGTTCGAATTATGTTATTGATTTCTGATAGGTTTGGGGTTGATTGAGGTGTTTTTAGTAAGGTGTGGAGTTGTACTTATGGTTCTAATATATGGTTGTGGTTGGCTAGCTCCAAGTCTGGGTTGTATTGTGTTGTGTTATGTAGCGTCTCTAACTTTCTAGCACTGCTTCGAGGGGCCTCGGAGCACTATCTTGTGTTCTCTCTTTCCACATCCTCCCCTCCTGCCCCCGGGCCCTCCCCGTGGTCTCTAGAGTTCTTCCCAGGCCTTGGCCCTGATGACAAAACATTCAATAAAGATGACAATCGTATAATAATAACATTTGATGAGCATTTACATTGTATTCGAGCGCCTAAGGTATCATGTCGTGGGTTCATTATCGCAATAGTCTTTACAGTTTGTGATATAAACCCAATAAGACGTATTTTAAAACTGGAACACGTTTTGCGTCATTATCTTTCTCATGTTATCGAACTTGGAAGGTGGGAAGTCTTCGTGCGCCGACGCATGATTGAACTTGTGACCTACGGGTTGCCCAGTCATATCTGAACCTATGCAGCCAGCGAAGGGAGTTTAGTGTTTTGCCTTCCCTTCTTCCTACATTCTAATTCTCAGTCAAATCAACTACTGAGCTACCTGAGCGCGGTTTAGCCTTTCCTTCTTACTGTCTGCTGCAGCAGACACATCACCCACTGAGCTATCAATCTGAGCGACTCTTATGTCTTCCTACTTTCTGCTCGGAGTGTAAGGATTTGTCGAGCGCCCATTCCCTTACTTGAATCCTTTCACTCTCATTCGGATAACATCTGAGCAGAATAAGTAACTGTAAGCAAACGCACCGCCCAGCCCCGCCCTCTCCGCCTCGCGGCACCGTCACCACCTCCGTGTGGACTTTCCCGATCACCAACAAGCATGACACGTTCTCTTTTGAAGTGCTTTGTGGCGCCTTCTCTCTTCTGTTTCCCTTCGCTTCTGCCCTCTCCCTGACTCTTAATGCCAATATCGGCGACACACACCACCCGCCATCAGAACAATCTCATAATCAAGAACAGACAAGACACATTGCTTGTTGGAGAAAACATTGCTACAGGTTTATTTGCATAAGAAATATGCCAACATGGTGGGTCAACTTAGGGGCGATCCAAGGGCAGGCAGCAGTGACACCCCCTAAGCTGCCCTATCTGAAGAGCCAAATTGCTCCGTGGCCCTAACCAATCGGTACTCACCATTTGGGGGTATTACCTCTTACAGAGGACCACCAGTCCACTCATTTACTCACGCCTCTTGAGGGGGCGGAGCGTATCCAGGCAAGCCCCTGTTTGCTCAGGTTTACAACTGACCAAAGGACTAACTGGACGCCGTTGTACCTCCAGGGTCCTGCCGTAAGGACTTCCTGGGGTTGTTTGGTATTTGCACCCTTGTTGTGCTCCTGTAGAGGGTACCCCTATGTACCATTCAGCCTTTGGATCGCCTTGTAACTCCGCCTGCAACACAAAATAACAAGTTAACAGGCTTCCTACCCTAGCCACCGTTCCAGCCGACAGGCTGGGTAAGCGGTAGGGAGGGAGACGGCGTGGAGGCTCGGCGCAAAAGGATCGCCAGGTGGGCGGGGGAGGTAGATATACCTGGTTCCCCACCCACTGGCTCGCCGGAAATGAAGCAGGATGCGCCGGACCCCAAGAGGGTCCAAACACTAGACCAGTTGGTTATGTGCCTTCATGTGGCACTAAGGTGGCCGCCGCGGGCAGCCTCATTACCCCTTGGCCAGCTCTGTGCTGCCACAGACGACGGGAGGTGCCTGCAGCCAGCCTCACTCACAGACCTGTGGAGGGAGAAACCTTTGGGTTATGTACAAGCCCCTATCGCCACCACAACTTCACTTTTAGTGACGTTCTGGTGGCGGTAGGGGCATTGCCTTATTTACAAGGCAGCGTTAAGTCACTTAATGTGGCTTAACACTGCCTTGTAAAGAAGGCCCCCTTGCACGCTATGCTTAGCATGAAAGGGGAGGGCACTGGGTGTTGCTATGGGCGTTCCACCGCAACCCCCATTGATTCTGACGCTCCCTCCTATTTACAAGGGTGGCGTAAATAGGAGGCAGTGCCAGAATTAAGACCAGGGAAAACCTGGTCTTACCCTGGCGCAACGAGGAGAAATGTTTCATTTCTCCTCGTTTTTGCTGTTTTCATGTGTGCTGCGTGGTGCAGCACACATAAAAACAGCAAAAGGCCAATGAATGGTTATGTACAGTAAGGTCCCCCTTCCTGCACAAAATCATTAAAAAAAAGTATGCAACTTCAAGCAGCACACATAGAAGTTATGAAACTGCATTTAAAGATTGTTAATGTGCAGGAAGGGGGACCTTCCTGCACATAAACAATGTTTCCCTGCAAACAGACACCCTTGTACTATGGTGCAAGTGTGCGCCTGCGTTGGGACTGGGCTGCAGGGATGGATTGGGATAAGAAGTCGGCTCGGGCACGATAAAAAAAAGAGCATAGAGATGTCACTAATAGTGGGAAGAGATGTCAGAAAAGAGGGTAGAGATGTCACTGATAGTGGTTAGAGATGTCACAATAGAGGGTAGAGATGTCACTGATAGCAGTTAGAGATGTCACAATAGAGGGTAGAGATGTCACTGATAGTGGTTAGAAATGTTACAAGAGTGCTTAGAGATGACTGATAGAGGTTAGAGATGACACTGATAGTAATAGAGATGTCATTGATAGTGGTTTGGGATGTCACTGAGAGAGCATAGAGATGTCACTGACAGTGGGAAGAGATGTCACTGATAGCGGTTAGAGATGTCACTGATAATGGTTAGAGATGTCACTGATAATGGTTAGAGATGTCACAATAGTGGTTAGCGATGTCATTGATAATGGTTAGAGATGTCACAGTAATGGTTAGAGATGTCACTGATAGAGATTAGAGATGTCACTGATAATGGTTAAAGATGTCATTGATAATGGTTAGAGATGTCACTGATAGAGATTAGAGATGTCACTGATAATGGTTAGAGATGTCACTGATAATGGTTAGAGATGTCACTGATAGTGGTTAAAGATGTTACAGTAGTGGTTAGAGATGTCACTGATAGAGAATAGAGATGTCACTGATAGTGGTTAGAGATTTCACAATAGTGGTTAGAGATTTCACAATAGTGGTTAGAGATGTCATTGATAATGGTTAGAGATGTTACAGTAGTGGTTAGAGATGTCACTGATAGAGATTAGAGATGTCACTGATAATGGTTAATGATGTCATTGATAATGGTTAGAGATGTCACTGATAGAGGTTAGAGATGTCACTGATAGAGGTTAGAGATGTCACTGATAATGGTTAGAGATGTCACTGATAATGGTTAGAGATGTCACAATAGTGGTTAGAGTTGTCACTGATAGAGGGTAGAGATGTCACTGATATTGATTAAAGATGTTACAGTAGTGGTTAGAGATTTCACAATAGTGGTTAGAGATGTCACAGTAATGGTTAGAGATGTCACTGATAGAGGTTAGAGATGTCACTGATAGAGGTTAGCGATGTCACTGATAATGGTTAGAGATGTCACTGATAATGGTTAGAGATGTCACAATAATGGTTAGAGATGTCACTGATAGAGGTTCGAGATGTCACTGATAGTGGTTAGAGATGTTATAGTAGTGGTTAAAGATGTCACAATAGTGGTTAGAAATGTCACTGATAGAGGTTAGAGATGTTGCAATAGTGGATAGAGATGTCACTGATAGGTGTTAGAGATGTCACTGATAATGGTTAGAGATGTCACTGTTAGTGGTTAGAGATGTCACTGATAGTAGATAGAAATATCACTGATAGAGGTTAGAGATTTCACTGATTAGAAGTTAGATATGTGACTGATTGAGGTGAAAGATTTAACTGATTGTGGGTAGAGATGCCACTGATAGTAGTAAAGAAGTCACTGACAGTGCTAGAGAAGTTACTGATAATATTTAGAGATGTCACATAGTGGTTAGAGAATTGGCCAATAGATCCTTCAGCCCCTGTGGTGCGGGGGGCACGAGCTCCAGAGGGCCCCCTCCGGCACTGTGCATGGGCGCTGGAAGTGGCGGGGGTGGGAGTAAGGGTGTTTAAAAATAATAAAAAACACCTGATGCTCCGTCTCTCCCCTGCTGGGGCAGGAACAGGAAGCATCCAGGCTTCCCTGAGCCAATCACAACGCTGCAATACAGAGTTGTGTTTGGTAAGCACCCAGGCTCCCCTGAGCCAATCACAACGCTGCAATGCAGCATTGTGATTGGTCTGAGTGCCGCCGTTCGGCTAGGGAATGGGAACCTGGGCATGTTCTCCACGCAGACTGCATTGCAGCCTGTGTGAAGAACATTCATGCGCACTTGGAGTGGGCAACCCACTCTTCCCCCATGCTCCTCTCTCATTGGAGCAGCCTCACCCCGCCCACAAACCTGCATAACCTCCAGTTATTATTATTTCATGTTTCCTTTCTTTCATTGTTTCAAAGCAGTGGTATGACACATCTCTGCCTTAGCAGAGCAGCCACCGCTGGGCGGCGGGCGCCTAACCTGAGGGCTCCTAACTGGGTCCGGAGCGTGGGGGGGCCTCTATGTACTTTGCAGGGACGGCCGCTCAAGTTTTGTTACACAATTGGGTTAGGGATGTCACAATAGTGGTTAGAGATGTCACTGATAGAAGTTGGAGATATAATTGATAGACACTTGAGATGCCATTAATAATGATTAGTATACAGATGCCGCTGATAGCGATTGAGGAAGCCCCCTATAGCGATGACAGATGTCACTGATAACCTTTACAGAAGTCACCGTCAGGGTTTAGAGACCTGCTCAGGCAGGGTGGGGGAATCTCGCCCTGGCGGCGCTGCTGGTGCTGGTACCGCCCCTTTCTCATCCTTACCCAGCCTGCATTTAGGAAACCCACCCATCTGCAAATGTCATGTAGACACTTTACCTCATATGCTCATCGGAGGTTCTCAATGTATATTGCACATGACATTCTGCTATAATGTTGACATGCATTTCCCCCGTGCTGTGTAGGATGAACCTTGCAATAGCGCAGATCATGACGAAAGATGCGGTGTCTGGTGTTTAAGCAGCTGAACTTTGAATCTGAATAAGTGATCCTGGTATCAGCGCTTGACATAAACTGTGGGGCATATTATCAAGCACGGCGTTAAAATTATCGCCGCTTTAGCAGCAGAAAACTGACGCTAAAGTGGCAATAATGGGCTTGATAATATGCCGCAGAGAATTCCAATAGAAGCCCATGTTGACACCAGAACATGGGCTTCTATGGCAATTCTCCAGGGCATATTATCAAGCCCATTATCGCCGCTTTAGCGGCAGTTTTCTGCCGCTAAAGCGGCGATAATTTTAACGCTGTTTCTTGATAACATGCCCCTGTGTCATTCTAGGCAAACTACTGCTTAATATATTTAAATTAATAGATGTAAAATAAATATGTATAAAAAAAGTTCTGGCTAGTACTGCGATTATTACGTATGAGGTCCTCTCTCGCCACAAGTTCGAGATGGGTCCTACAATAAGATGTACGCTCTAACATGTCTGGTCCGGAAACAAATAATGTAGTTGAATAAGCAATGCTTTGCTTTTATAGCGCTCTATGCCAAATGTAGGCACTGGTGAGAGTTTAGGATGCTGCGGACTGTGTTGGGCGCCTAGTTCTGGCCTTGGGACCGCCGCAACATTTCACCCTTCCTCACTTTTTGTATTGTAATTGTATTGTATTGTAATTGCATTTATATAGCGCTTACCACCCGTGACGAAGCGTCGAAGCGCTTTTTCGGCGAGTAGCACGCTACTCCGGAACCCACAAAGGATTAGTGTTGAGTTAGTATAGTGAAATATGAAATTAATTTGAGTGTTGGACATGTTAATCAGTTATTTGGATTGAGAAGTACAGCGGAGGGATAGAAGAGGGAAAAAAGGTTTGTATTTATATAGCGACACATGCATCAAACATTCATGCAGGCGATGAGATAGCAAGCATGAATTCCTAAAACAAGCATTGACATAGCCAATAGGTCTGGCCCTTCGAGCTCTATTGGCTTTGTGTTATCACTGGTTTTTCAGCCATGTTGCACAGCAGCACAGCTGTGCAACATGGCTGGAAATAAAGAAAATTAAAGCACTATGACTCGGTCAACGCTGGCTTTGTCATAAATCTTTTATTTTTTCATTATTTTCAGCTAACTTGCACAATGGCTGTGCTGATGTGCAACAAGAATAAAAAAAACTTTGATATAGCCAAATAGCGCTTTCATATGGAAGAGCTATTTGGATTTGTCAATGCTTTTTTGTGGTGGGGTTAGAGGGTGCAATCAACAACGTGGCAAGGTGTTGCAGTGCTAAAAAAAAAATTGTAAAGTTAAAAGAAAAAAAAGCCCTATGATGCAGCCAGGCTGACCGCGTCATGCTACTTTTCTCTAACTTTATTATTTTGTTTTATTAACGCTGCGGCAGCCTACCGTGTTACTTGCCTGTTCCCACCCCAATCTGTGTTGTTTGCTCTTCCCGTCACACCACAAAAAAACATTGAGAAAGCGAAATAGTTCTCAAACATGCGACAGTTAATCACCTACGATTGTTATCTACTGCTGCTATCTGTCCTGCTGTATTCAACTACATTAGAATTTTTTTTTTAATTAGGAACCATTATGAATTGTAAGAACGAGACGGAGTTTTTTAAGGGATTTTATATATTTTAACTCACTTTATATTGATGTGTTGGAAAATGATAGGATGTATAAAAAATTAGCAATCCAGAGTTTGAGCTGGGGGGACTGGTGGCTTGGAGGTGGCCATGTTCATAAGCTAGGCAAAGTACACATTGTTTTAAAAGATTTTTTTTAAATTTCGAATTTATATTTTTGTCTTTTAAGTCTAATCATTGTATAGTCTTCCTATGAAAATTTATCTATTCTATGCATGTTTGTCAAACTTTTAGGGTCCGATTGAACCAAATAAAGTTATTTGACTGACTGGCGACCGCTTTTTTTGGCTTTATCAGTGTTTCTAGCCATGTTGCACAGCAGCGTGGACGCTGTGCAACAAGGGTGCAAATACAGAAAGAAAGTGATACGACCCAGACAGCATTGACCAAGTTGTAGTGCTTTTATTCTTTTTACTACTGTCCACGTACCACATAAGCTACACTGTTGTGTAACATGGCTAAAAACATTGACAAAGCCAATAGAGCTTGCATAGGCGAGATCTTTTGGCTTTGCCAATACTTGTTGTCTTTACAGGACGCTCGGTGCCACATCAATAGTACACAAGGCCTATCTACTACACAAAACCCTTAGAAAAGCAAAGAGTTGACAAACCTAACGGGCAGGTGAACCAAAAAGGACATTCTTGCGACATAGCTGGAAAAATCCAAGATTCAGATCACTTTTGTCTTACATGGTCCACAACCCACGAGTATTTAATATAGTGAATTATGGCATTGCACAGCACTCAGCTCATAGTCCAGTATTGACAGCGTGGAATTATCTGTGGTGAAAATGAGTGATATTTCTAAGGCAATACAACTTATGAGGTTGCTAGAGGGCATTAGTCAGGTTTCCTACATTAGAAAACAAGCAATGGGGCGGGAGGGAAGAAAAACAAAATCCCTGAATCTGAGCAGTGGAAGGACACTAATAAAGCAACTCATCAGTTTTTAGGTCTCGCCTAGATATTGCGTTTACGCAATCGCTATGCGAGACTCTAGTAAGAGGGACATTTCAAAGTGCTCCCAAAAGTGGATTGCATGGCGAGCACGCGCACAATCACGTGCATCGTGCCGCCATGCAATCCGTTTGGGGAAGCGCTTCAGCCCACTGGCGCGTGCACGTGTAGCCACATCCTCGACATCATTCTTCAAAGGGTCCGCTCCCCAGCCTGGAATGCGCTCCCCGCCCCTGCCACAGCATGCCGAGAGATTGTTTCCTCATGGCGCCTCTCACAACTGTCCCTCCCCCACCACAGGGCTAGTCTCACGCATGCATTGCCATCCATCGATTTCACTTTCATGCCTGTGTTCTCTTTGCTTTTCAGCACACAGCCCGCTCTCCCCCCTCCGTGTTTTCTTGCAGCTTTGCCCAGATCGGAGTCTCAAACAACCAAAATAATAAGTTTGCCCTGCACGCTTTCTGCGCTTACAAAGTTAACATATGCCGCGCTCATTCCCTTTTCATCCTTCTAAGGTCGATAACATTAGCTCCATTAATTCTGCGTCTAAGGATTTAAATAACCATATGTTTTCTTGCAACTTTAGGCACTTCACACACACAGCCCCACTGCTCACACACACAGGCATCAAGGCAGCAACAGAATGCTCTGAGCCCCACCAGTGTTTGCCACACACACATGCCTCTCGCATCTCGTGTTTTCTTCCAGCTTTGGCCCGTGTTCTCTTTGCCTTTCAGCACTCAGCTTCCCCGTAACCACCCTTTAACTAACATCCTGCCACACTCATTCCATTTTCATCCTCGCTTTCACTTTCATGCCCGTGTTCTCTTTGCCTTTCAGCACACAGCTTCCCCTAGCCACCATTTAACGACCATCCTGCCACACTCATTCCATTTTCATCCTCGCTTTCACTTTCATGCCCGTGTTCTCTTTGCCTTTCAGCACACAGCTTCTCCGTAGCCACCATTTAACGACCATCCTGCCGTAAACACCATTTAACTACCATCCTTTTAGTTAAAATAAAAGAATTGCCTCTAAGGGTTTAAGGAACCATAGAAATACAAGGCAAGGCAGCAACAGAACGCTCTGAGCCCCACCAGTGTTTGCCACACACACATGCCTCTCACCTGTCTCTCCCCCGCCCTCCCCCCTCCGTGTTTTCTTGCAGCTTTGCCCAGATCTGAGTCTCAAACAACCAAAATAATAAGTTTGCCCTGCACGCTTTCTGCGCATACAAAGTTAACATATACCGCGCTCATTCCCTTTTCATCCTTCTAAGGTCGATAACATTAGCTCCATTAATTCTGCGTCTAAGGATTTAAATAACCATATGTTTTCTTGCAACTTTAGGCACTTCACACACACAGCCCCACTGCTCACACACACAGGCATCAAGGCAGCAACAGAATGCTCTGAGCCCCACCAGTGTTTGCCACACACACATGCCTCTCGCATCTCGTGTTTTCTTCCAGCTTTGGCCCGTGTTCTCTTTGCCGTTCAGCACTCCGCTTCCCCGTAACCACCATTTAACTAACATCCTGCCACACTCATTCCATTTTCATCCTCGCTTTCACTTTCATGCCCGTGTTCTCTTTGCCTTTCAGCACACAGCTTCTCCGTAGCCACCATTTAACGACCATCCTGCCACACTCATTCCATTTTCATCCTCGCTTTCACTTTCATGCCCGTGTTCTCTTTGCCTTTCAGCACACAGCTTCTCCGTAGCCACCATTTAACGACCATCCTGCCACACTCATTCCATTTTCATCCTCGCTTTCACTTTCATGCCCGTGTTCTCTTTTCCTTTCAGCACACAGCTCCTCCGTAGCCACCATTTAACAACCATCCTGCCACACTCATTCCATTTTCCTCCTCGCTTTCACTTTCATGCCCGTGTTCTCTTTGCCTTTCAGCACACAGCTTCTCCGAGGCCACCATTTACCGACCATCCTGCCGTAAACACCATTTAACTAACATTCTTTTAGTTAAAATAAAAGAATTGCCTCTAAGGGTTTAAGGAACCATAGAAATACAAGGCAAGGCAAGATACACTCTGAATGCCACTCAGAGCCACATAATTACATGCCACATAACTACAATGCACTCAATACAACAGACACTTCAAAAACCAATCAGTGCCACATAGTTACACACCACATAATTACACAGCGCTCAATGCCACATACACTTCAAATACCACTCAGCGCCACATAATTACACACCACATAATTACACTACACTCAATGCCACATGCACTCCAAATAACACTCAGTGCCAATTAATTACAATGCAAACAATGCAAGATACACTCAAAATAACACTCAATGCCACATAATTACACGCCACTAAAATCATCATACACTCCACACAAAACCACTCAGTGCCACATAATTATATTCTACATAATTACACTCTATCTATCTATCGCCCTCACTATCTATCTATCTATCTATCTATCTATCTATCTATCTATCTATCTATCTATCTATCTATCTATCTATCTATCTATCTATCTATCTATCGGACTATTGTACTCTATCTATCTATCTATCACATCACTACAGCATCACTTAGCACCACCACAGCATCACTCAAGGGCACCACTACACGCTACCACAGCATCAATTAACGCCACAGCATCACTCGACACCACCACAACATCACTCACCGCCACCACAGTATCAATCTGTACAACCATTCAACAACAACTGGCTCTAATATGTTCTCTCAATATTTAGGCTTTATTACAAATGGCACAAAATAAATGATAATATTTAACTTCTGTTCTTGGATTTTAGGCGCAATTAAATACACTAAACATAATCTTCACAAGAGTGATTAACAAAAGTTTAAACGATTGCCATTATAATTTACATTAACTTTTATTTAAGTATTAATTATTTGCAAAAATTAAAAGCCATTGTTATTTGTAATATCAATACATCTAAGTCACGTAAATACAACACATATTGCATTACAAATGCTATAGGTGTCACATTTGCAACAGTTAAAACTATTGACATTGTACATGAGAAAGCTAGTAATTTCAATATTTTCAATACCAACACATTAATAAAAAATTAGTCAATTTACAATACAAAAAGCTCAAACTTTCCTAATGCGAGACCTATTGCATTGCAAATGCTTGTTGGTCTATGCTGCATCGAAGGGACAAACACATGAAGAAGAAGTTTAAACTGGCATGCGCTGACCAATGAAAAACAAGGAAATGAGAGTGACGATGATGTCAACCAATGTTAAGTAATGTGCGGGCTCTAAGCCGAGTTTAGATGTTTTTATTTTTAAACCAAAGATCTTCCAAGCGACTGCGCATGCGTTGTTTCAGGCAAGACCAACAAAAACAGTGCCACTTCTGCAGACATTCCTGATAGCAGCCTCGATCACCAGCACAAGGTGAATAGAAACGTGTTCCTGTTTGACCTGGATGTCACACTATTTTCAAGAGACTGCCAGAGTTAGCCAAGATCTGTGGCACCCAGGCCCACCATGACGCAGCAGAAATCACCCGGATTCGTGAAACCTGCAACGCAGTAGGCGTGACTCCCAAGTAGGCTGTGACACAGCAGGAATGACTGCCATCTAAGCAAGTTCATAAGCAGGCATAGCTTCTAACAAAGCTGATAAGAGGCTATGACATAACTGACATAGCAGTGCTTAATTTGTGCAGGTGGTGGGCAACAGCACTAGTTTTTGGGGAACAGGAGTAATTAATGTTCATCTTCAGGATTTAACCCAGAGCAAAAGACAGTGACGTGACATAAGCCCCCGCAGCCCCCGTTATGCGGGGGAGGGGGGGCGATAAGCTTCAGGAGACCCCCGTCACTAAAATGGTAGGTGGTGGGCTGGGGAGGGGAGCCACCTCCATGTACTTTGCAGGGGGGCTTAAGATTTGTTACGTCACTGGGAAAAGAGTGAAGGGCTGAAAAGTTAAAAAGGTGAAGGTAGAGAAATATAGGAAAAGAGCAACAAAGGGAAAAACAAGGATGAAAAAAGAACTTACAAGCATGAGATAGAGAGGAAAGAAATGCAAAGAGGTGGAAGAAAGAGGCGTGCGGTGAGATCAAGACTAGGCAACCTTAGTATTCAACAACTCCAGCACTTGCAGCCGTCTCCTAAGAAAAATCTTGGGGCGCTGGACTTTTTAAAAAGTATTTCTGCAAAGAGTTCATCAAAAAATACAAGAAAAGATGTATATCCCATTATTCATAAATGACATAAGTTTTATATGGATACACACTCTGAAAACGAGGAGCCCAGACCAAACACCAAGCAAATTCTTGTTATAACGATCTGGCTGCTTTGTGAGACTGTCTTACCTAAGTGGACAACACATGTCTTACTTGACTAGGAGCCAGATGTGCAAAGCATTTTTATGTCCTCAAACACTCTGATTCAGAATTTGCGACCTTAAAAAGGCTTACTTTAATGTACTAATCCCATTTTAGTGGTCGATACTCTTTTACCGAGTCCTAAAATGGGATTTCAACCACATACCGATTCGGTATTTGGAAGGAGCATATTGTAGGCGTCCTCCAAACAACTGAATTGACGTGACATGTATCTATCTTTTGCCACTGAAATTCACTGGATTCAAGCTAACCTGGCTGATGAGAGGTGATGCCCCGAAACCGGTCCCAGGATGCTTGTTTCCGGTCCAGGTAGGACCTGGCCTGGCAGTTCAGGCTGGACTGTTCCCATGAGGAACAGGGTCAAGACTGATTTGCATATGGATGGGTCCAAACTCAGGTGGAGGGGTGAGCAAATGAACAATGGATTAAACTCAGATCTTTGTGACTGGGGATGAATGTTTCCACTGTCAGCATTCCGTCCATCATTTGTTCCTTTTGCACTGAAATTCAGTCGCAAAATATTGAAAAAGGACTGATTCCCGAGAGGTGGTGGTAAGCTGTTCACAAAATGTAAGGGTCTCCTTGGGACCATGTTGCCTCTGTAAATGTTAAAAAAAAAAAAAAAAAGGTTTGGTTGGATGCAAGCAGTGGCTGGACTACTGGCAATTCTCACATATACTCTCAAAAAACAATCTTTCTTCCTTAAATGCAGCACCATTTGTGTTAAGGAAATTTAAGGCTGCATTTAAAATTAAAAGGCAGTCGCAGACATGGTGGTCTGTGACAGTAGCTGGCCACCATCCCCTTGATGGCCATCAATTGGAGTGAGGCACATTCTGTGACCTACCTCTCTAACAATCATGAGACAGGTCAGATTGCAACTTAATCCGAATAGGAATTGTGCGAACCGACCTATCGATACATTGATCAAATCATACAATATGGCCATACATTATGCACGTGATGGACCTCAGAACAATGAAAGGCTCAACTCTGTGATCTGCAGGCCACTCTCTAGACTAGTGTAATAATGTTGGTTAAATCCAAGAGGGAATGAGAGACTCGAGGGGGTTGAGTTGGGTTGATAACCCTGAACAATAATGTTAGTTTTGTGTCCTTCTATTGTTTATGTGGCTCTGTTTGCCCCCCCCCCCCCTCATGCTCCCCTCCAGGTTGTGATATGGTCTAGACTAGATCCAGTTTCCTGACCCCTGTCCCCCTCCACCACATTTAAGTTTTTTAAACCCAGATTTAAACTCATCATCCTTGTTTTTGTTTGGACAGAGCAAAAACCGTGGCAACGTTCCAGACCTTCACTGAGTCTGCAGCTGCAGGAAGCAGAGGCCCTTGTACAGGGAAGGGGTAAACATGGCGTCAGCTGTCACTCATTCTGTGTACAGACACTGAGGGACATCAGTCAGTGCTAAACTGACCCGCGGGACATAAGGCAGTGATATCAGACATGGGGACAGCATTCAGGGATCTCACACACTGCAGCAGTTGTATTGATGCAGGGACATGCTGTCATGCAGACGGCAGTGATATCAGACATGGGGACAGCATTCAGGGATCTCACACACTGCAGCAGTTGTATTGATGCAGGGACATGCTGTCATGCAGACGGCAGTGATATTCAGACACTCAGCCTGTGAGTAATTTCAGGAGTGTGCAAGCACTGCAGTGGCACGCAGACACTGAGGGACAGCTGTCAGTCTTAGGCCGGATGTAGGAAAGCAATAAGTAGTAGGTGTACACTGTGAGAGCCAGGTGATAGTTACTCTGCAGACAGTGAGGGACAGCTGTCAGCCTTAAATAGACCGGATGTGGAAAGCTATAAGTGGTTGGTGTACACTGTGAGAGCCAGGTGGTGGTTACTCAATGAGGGACAGCTGTCAGTCCTAAACAGGCCAGATGTGGGACAGCTGCAAGTGGTAGGGGTACACTGCAAGAGACAGGTGGTAGTTGCTCTGCAGCCACTGAGGGACAGCTGTCAGTCATGGGTTGATATTTTGGTACATCCCACAGCGGTAATGGTTTGCAGACACTGGGGGAGCTGTTATTGGAACGCAGGCATGATGTGCGATAGCTGTCAGTGATAAGTTGGCACTGCATGTACCAGCTGCCATTGATATGACAGACCTGGCTCTTCAACGGAGACACAGCACCCAGATACCCCTAGGGGTGACAGTGTTGCGCTTTCGGATACACAGCACCCAGACTGTTGCGCTTTACAAAGTCTGTTGATTGTTGATTGATTGTTGATATGCGGGACTAGGGTCAGTGATATCTGAAAGCAGAGAGACGGGCACTGTTGGTGTGCAGACACTATGTCCATACTTTGCACAGGACATTAGTCAGCAGTGTACAGACATTCTGTGGGGCGGCTGTCAGTGACACGCAGACTCTGCAGGGGATAGTCCCCGAAGACGTGCAAGCCATATGTGAGACAGTGGCCAGGAATATCCAGGCACTGTTGGTATGCAGACACTATGTCCATATTTTGTACAGGACATTAGTCAGCAGTGTACAGACATTCTGTGGGACAGCTGTCAGTGACACGCAGACTCTGCAGGGCATAGCCCCTGAAGACGTGTAAGCTGTATGTGAGACAGTGGCCAGGGATATCCAGGCACTGCGCCACTGCGATGGAGTTCCCTATCTGCCAAGATATAAATCAGTCCCTTAGTGTCTCTGTTCCGAGGTCATGCTGCATGCTATTGTACCACGGTCGATGCTCAGAATCCGCATTGCTAGGAGGCCACATACACCTCAGTGCCCACAGGCCAGAGTGCGTATTGTGCTTGTTTAAGTTTGGGGATGTAGATTATTTACGTCTGCAATTCAGTGCAGTCCTTTCGCAGCCCCCAATATGAGATTACATCTTTCCACTTTCTCCAATGTGGGTTACACTACAAAGTTTGTGGGTTGATATGCCGACCACGATGTAGTGGTCGAACGCCCTCAGATACAGGAAGACACAGTGGTGTGCGCTGCAGCCAGGGGCGACTGACTCCGGAATCTGGGGATCACGGTTCGAACCCCGGCACCGAGGGCAGCTCAGCCCAGCACCATGTGACTCTGGGCAATAGTTTGCTTTATCTTCCCTACACCCCCCAGCGCCTAGAGACCCTTACGGGCGATTGTTCGCGCTTTATAAATGTGGATTATGATTATTATTATCACACACAAGAAACTCACTGTTCATTCTGAGCTGTAATTTTACCAAAGAAATAGCATTGATGATGCTGCTTGCCCCAAGAGGTAGCTCCTCTGTCCAAGGGTGCAAGAAGAGACAACCCAGAGGGTTTGAGTCTTGGTGGCCAAAAATCTGCAGAACATCCAAAGCTTCAAATGTTTTGGGGTTACATTGCTTTTACTAATGGTTCAAAATGTCGAGGTACCTCAACACATGAACACACAGTTTATGCTTATAGCACCACCTGGTTCAGACCACAACATTGCAATCAGCCTTGAAAGATTTCTTAGCTCCCTAGAAAGAAGCAGCAGGGTGTCCTTAGTTACTGTAAATAAATTAGCTCTTGTCTACTTTACCTTATGTCCCACCTTCAAGGGCAAGAGAGGAGCTTTTAGGTGAACAGCCCAAATACATGTCCTGAACCATACTCTGTACATGGAAAGATGTCCCACATGGTGGGCTTTCGCTTATTAGGTGATACCTGAAAGTGATGAGACGGGAATGCCCGCCCACCCTTATTTACTATGGGCCGCCCTGCTTTTTACTCGCTCCCCCTTTTTCAGTATTTTTGTATGGGCACCTTTACTCTTGCTACTGTATTCTCAGGTTTTGTGATTACCAAACCGATGAGTGGACATCCGTATCCAAAGTGCTGTCCTTCGCTGGATCTCTCCTTTCTCCATTTCAGAGACTGAAAGATCTGGGAAGAGGAGTTCTCGCCAACCATCCATTTTACGCCCTATCTCTGGAGCTGCATCTTTCAGCATTGCCGGTGGTTGGGTTCACGATGGTGGCCAGCACAGTTCCTTCACCTTTAGATACTTGTCTCCCTCATTTGTTTGTCAATTGGGCACTCTCCTGATCTGTATTAATGCTCCTGTTGTCCATGGGCAATACATGTGGTAAAAAAGAGTAACCGTCTGGCAAACTTGATAAATGCATTATTCGTAGACACAATACGCTTTTGATATCCCACCTCTCTACCTTTGTCCTGGTCAATGGATCCCCTATTCAGGAAAAGTCTTTCAGGTGCGGTCACCTCCTCTACCTTCCCTTTCAAGGTATCTGCCCTCCCTCCTAAAGCTGCCACCTTGGCCCCTGTGCTGAAAGCGCTGGCGCTTTCACCCACCATCTTAGAGTCCTTTGCTGTCATTTTAGAGTCTGGGTTGTGTTCATGGGACATCACCAATGCCTTTACCTCTTTTCAAGACCCGCCATATCACCAATCGCAACAACGCTCCTTCTTCCAACTTGCATATCAGTGGCGCAAGGTTTCGAAAAAGCCCCCCTGAATCCTCATTTTGCCCTCCCCTACCTCCATTGACATCGCACTCATATTTAGCAGGTTCATGTCCTGGGGGCTTGGTTGCCCTGTCCAATAACTTCTTATACTGTTGGCATAATCCTGCTTTAGTCAGTGTTGTCAGAAGGTATTGGGAGGTCTGGGGTCAAAGCAACGCGGGCCTTCTGGACACCTCTTGTGTTTTCGGCAGATGCCATAAGTACCTATTTCTTAATTTTAAAGAAAGAGAAAACCTGCCATTTGGTGGAATTGAGTGGTATGACCATGAAAGCAGCCTCTTAATGAAGATGGCTAGCTTGGTTACAGTAAAAACCCTATAAATGACTGCGGGCTTGGGAAGTAGGGGGCCTGGAGCAGAACGCCCCCTCTGCAGTCCCTTGTGACTGCTCTAGTCAGTTTTCTGCTGCTCATTCAACAGACACAAAACACTTGTTTCCTATTTGGTTGGTGACTTCCTTTTGGTGTTCCCTCTCTCAGGGTTCAGCAATAATCTGTCTTTTAGCTTCCTACCTCCATTTTAACCCCCAGTGACGTTCAAAGAAGATCTTTGTGATGGTGCCCACATCTACCTGTCTTTGCTCCAGAGAGCGGCAGCAGCGAGCGTTGGGGATAACGCATGCCAGGAGGGGACGGACAACCACCACCAGCGCAGATCTCCCTGCAGGTCACAAAAAGCAAGAATCACTCAAAAGGTGATGAAAGGAATGAGACAGAAGCCGCCTCATGGAACTTTTCTCTGACCCTGCTCCTCCTGTGAACAGTCCATATTACCGTCTAGAGTGGTACAGTGTGCAAAATGATGAGTGAGCAATTGCCAGGGTTTTAGACTATTTCCAAGCATTCCTCCTGCCATCACCTTTTGTGTGTTTGATGCTCACCTTTAAGAAGCCTTCCAGCTCCCAGGAACCCCAACTTCATTGTAGGTAAAATAGGGGACTTGCCTTGGCTTACCCATACTGTAAATGTGGGGAACCAACAGAGACCTGCTCCACCGCCACCTCTATCATCCATGACCTTGAGGGAGCTGTATATTTGCCCTAAGAGTGACATGGGCATTTCTGCCTTTCGCCATTTAACTGGAGAAAAGTCAGGTTGGAATCCAACATGATGCTGGCTGGGATCTCTAGCCAGTATTCCTTAGACATGCACAAAGCCTCAACCAAAGGCCACTCTCAACAACCTTGTTTCCCGACATTTCTAGAGGTGCGGATGGTTGAGATTTGTCAGAATTAAGAGTCTTGCCTCTCCAGCTCTCAGGGACTTTGCCTAATAGTTCATTACATGATTGATACAGTGCCAGTTCAACATCTTTGGATTCATGGCTGGCGTAGAGATGGGTGTGAACTTCTCTAATCCACCAGGAGCCCATGGGGGTTCTTCAAGGCTGGTTGGAAGTGGTTGGGGGTTTGAAGAGTCAGACAGATTGTGTCTGCCCTGCTCTGCAGTCTTTGCAAGCTTCTACATTGCAGCAATCCAGGCATGGCATCACCAGAGTGCTTGTCAGTTCCACCTAAGAATCTTTCTTGCCCAAATGCGAGGATTTCAGTTTTGGGAGATGTGGGATTGATCGCCCGGAGCCTTCAGCGGTGTTGATGCCATCAGCTTACGTAAACGAAACAGCAATGAAGCCTTAGAGTTGATTGAAGGTTACCACTTCAGCCACACATATCCTCCCACCAATCTACCTACCAATCAATCCTCAATCCGAAGATAACTCACACACACCACGCATTGCATCATATCCAGCAGATATGTCTATAAAATGAGCATCTCCAAGCTGAACAAAGGACAACGATGCATTCCAGTAGAATTAAACAAACAGCAAATTACTGCAGCAAATACATACATAGGCAAATGCTCTGATCCGAACAGGATATAGCCAGGCCCCTATCCAATATATCACAGTACCAAATAGTATATTACCGTAGTCACCCAAAAACATTACATACGACCAAAAGACAACCAAACACAACAGATTATTTTTACTCCAGTCAATGAGAATCTCAAAACTGTGTTGTTCACTCAAATTCCAGAAGTGCCACTGGACCAAACACATGGTAGAGAGTGTTGTGTATCTGCACATACCACGATATTTGGGTGTGTACCTCAAGCCATTCTAACCTCCACCCTATGGCGTTGCGAACACTTGTTAGTATGAAGATGCGAGAGGGAGAATCCCAGAGGCAATCCCCCGGTCTGGTGGTTGGAGTGAAGATGCCCCTGGTGCAGCGGCTATGCAGCAGTCAGGCTTCCCGATAGTGTTTGCATTCCCCGTGTGGTTGCACACAGTGGTTCTTTTTCCAGTGGCAGGGCGTGCCATCTCTTGGGATACATGAGGGCACAGCATAGATCTCATACAAGGTGGGGAAATGTTAGGTTTCTCCCCCTTAGCTCAATGTATCTCATTCCACCGTTGGTAGTACAGTACACATTACATGGCTCCACCCCGTGGACCTTATTATGAGTGGCCTAGTAACTGGTGTGAAATTTATCGCACTTGATCAAATCCAACTCCGCTGAGTCAGAATTTATGAGTTTTTGTAGAACAATATGCAGATTTTGGTTCCTACTGCTCCAAAAGCTGATTGTTTAGTAAATACTCGACATTTCACTCCTGATAAATATTGGCAGGTTTGACCTGCCGATATTTATTACAAAACTATTGATTATGATATGTGTGGTAACAGCACTTATCCACTCAAGGGAGTAGCCACAAAATGAAATTACCCCCCACTTCAAACTAAACCTCTGGCACCAAGCAAGCCAATCCAATGGGCCCAACCCTCCCTAGAAGAGCTCCCTTGTCTATTCCAGTAAAGCATATATACATTGATCCTTTTACCCTTCCATTCACTCACTGATATCCACTATTTCACGTTTACATTCTGTCATCCATAATTCTTTCATCCATCATTCGATCTTTCCATATTCTATCCTCCATTGATCTACTCTGCCATTCATCGATCTATCCATCTATCCACCCTAACATCCATCCATCATCTTTCCATCATGCATTCATCCACTTCACCATTCATCCACCCATCCACTTTGCCATTCATTCACCCATCCATCCACCCATCTATCCACTCTTCCATCCAGACATAAATCCACTCTGCCATTCATTCACCCATCCATCCACCCATCGATCCACTCTTCCATCAATCCATACACCCACTCTGCCTGCCATCCATCCACTCTGCCGTCCATTCATCCATTGTGCCATCCACCCATCCATCACACATTCATTCACTCTGCCATCCACACATCCATCCATCCATTTGTCCATTCACTCTGCCATCCATTCACTTGTCTATTCACTCATCCATCAAGCTATTGTTCTACTCTGCCATCCTTTCACCTGTCCATTCACCTATCCATTCACTCACTCATCCATCCATCCTTTTACTCTGCCATCCTCTCACCTGTCTGTTCACCTATCCATTCACTCATCTTTTCACACACTCATCCCTCGAACTACTTATTAATTCACCCATTATTCCATACAGCCTTTCACCCTTTCTGCCGTTCAGTATTCCTTCCATCTTTCCCTCTTCCATTGACCCATCTTTTTCATTCTTCCTTGCTCCTGTCTGCCCTTTGGTTGAGGCTGTATTCCTTTACAGTGATATTTATCAGCTTTTGTGAGTGTAAATGTGCAGGAATGTGCAGGAATTTATATAGCGCAAATCACCAAGCGGTCTCTAAGCGCTTGCTTAGGGAACCCGTCCTGGTATTCCCCTGTGAGATAACCCAGCAGGGCATCCGCAAGGTGAAAGCCAGGCATCCCGCCGCGAGGGGCCCATGTGGAGATTAAGCAAGCTATAAGTGGAGTAGCAGACAGAAGAGGCCCATAAAGAACTCCACCCCTGCTGAAGCTGCTAATGCATGGGTTCACTGCGCCCCTGTCTGTACCCACATGTCGCATTTAACCGGGTCACTCCGCTCGTAAAGATGGCGGCAGACCGGGCAGGAAAACGACACCGTAATCAAGCCACGCACTGACGCTTTATCAAAACTGATGATCCCACAGCATCTGTAACTCTGGGACTGGGCCGCATTATTCAGCCCCTCATTGCTCACGTAGGACTTGTAATCCCGATGGGGCCAGTGACTTCTGTTACAAGCCCACTAGTACTGAATGCGAATGTGTGTAGATCCAGACTCCCTGAACCACACGGCACTGCCTCCATGTGCCGGATGTGTCAGTGCTTAATTTGAGCTGGTGGTTTCCGGTGCTCAGCAACAACACTTAATTCCCAACTCTGGCCCTAATGACAGTCCACCACACTGTGGCACTCTCTGTCTAATTTTGAAATGAGTAAAACATCAATGTTTAATAATTCAATATACACTAAAAATTACGCTATTTTTATATCTTTGGGAGCCTGAAATAGTCTGAATTGTCACACACTTGTAGGAGTGCAGAGGTTATTAGTAATGTTGGTACTGTCGTTGACTGCGCTGGCAGGGATAGTAGGCAGTGCAAGTTTCAGTAGCCTCCTGAAAAGAGCCCTGGCACCGTTTTTTTTAAACAAATCAAGCACTGGTGTGTATTCCCAACGTGGGCTTTTTGTTTCTCCTCTCCCTTCCCCCTTACGGTGGTCAGTTGATACCTCTCCCCCAGGCGCCTTGGACTGTTGCCATTGGCTGTTGTATATAGTGCCCTCTTGGTGTTGGACGGATGGCGAGACCGCGGGGATCCCCAGAGAGGAAGCGAGAGATGAAGAAGGGTGAACAGCTTTCAGTGAGAAAGTGTCCATCAGCGAAAAGTAGACAATCCAGCTAAAAACAAGAAAAGGCGACTCAGAAGAGAAGGGAAACTGTGCGTGTGAGAGAGAGAAGTGATACACATCTGCAGAGAGAGAGAGTGAAAGAGAGAGAGAAGTGATGCATATCTGCAGAGAGAGAGAGAGAACGAGAAGTAATACACATCTGCAGAGGGGGAGAGAAGTGATGCACATCTGCAGAGAGGGAGAGAGAGAGAGAAGTGATGCACATCTGCAGAGGGGGATATATATGGGGGAGAGAGAGAGAGAAGTGATACACATCTGGGGAGAGAGAGAAAGGGAGAGAAGTGATGCATATCTGCAGAGAGAGAGAGAGAAAAGTAATACACATCTGCAGAGGGGGAGAGAAGTGATGCACATCTGCAGAGAGGGAGAGAGAGAGAGAAAGAGAGAGAGAAGTGATGCACATCTGCAGAGGGGGATATATATGGGGGAGAGAGAGAAGTGATACTCATCTGCAGAGAGGGAGAAAGAGAGAGAAGTGATGCACATCTGCAGAGGGGGATATATATGGGGAGAGAGAGAGAGAGAGAAGTGATACACATCTGGGGAGAGAGAGAAAGAGAGAGAGAATTGATGCATATCTGCAGAGAGAGAGAGAGAGAGAGAAGTGATGCACATCTGCAGAGGGGGATATATATGGGGGAGAGAGAGAGAGAGAAGTGATACACATCTGGGGAGAGAGAGAAAGAGAGAGAGAAGTGATGCATATCTGCAGAGAGAGAGAGAGAGAAGTAATACACATCTGCAGAGGGGGAGAGAAGTGATGCACATCTGCAGAGAGGGAGAAAGAGAGAGAAGTGATGCACATCTGCAGAGGGGGATATATATGGGGAGAGAGAGAGAGAGAGAAGTGATACACATCTGGGGAGAGAGAGAAAGAGAGAGAGAATTGATGCATATCTGCAGAGAGAGAGAGAGAGAGAGAAGTGATGCACATCTGCAGAGGGGGATATATATGGGGGAGAGAGAGAGAGAGAAGTGATACACATCTGGGGAGAGAGAGAAAGAGAGAGAGAAGTGATGCATATCTGCAGAGAGAGAGAGAGAGAAGTAATACACATCTGCAGAGGGGGAGAGAAGTGATGCACATCTGCAGAGAGGGAGAGAGAGAGAGAGAAAGAGAGAGAGAAGTGATGCACATCTGCAGAGGGGGATATATATGGGGGAGAGAGAGAGAAGTGATACACATCTGGGGAGAGAGAGAAAGAGAGAGAGAAGTGATGCACATCTGGAGAGAGGGAGGGATAGAGAGAGAGAGAGAGAGAGAGAGAGAGAGAGAGAGAGAGAGATGAGGACAACACCATGAGCAAAGGCGGTCACGTGGCCAGCCACCGGACTTTAAATGTTAATACTGGAGACTGTTACTACCACCTGAGCCCTAGGGTGTAGCCAGGCCCCAATGCAAGGAAAATGGTCTCCAGTGACCCCCAGATGGGTAGTCAAAGTCAACCGTATTTGGAGGTTCGTCGGGCCCTCACACATCTGGGCCCTAGTGCCACTGAACCTGCAGCACTAAGATAGATATGCCCCTCACCGGGCCGCCATCTTTCTTTTTAATATGCCTCTTTATTTCCCATAGATACATCAGAGTAATCAAATATTAACGGCTTACAATCACCCCAGCAACCCCTCACCCTAACCTCGGCAAATGGAGAAAAAATACGTAATTCAGGAACCCGGGGATTGAGGTAGCGGGCGAATGGAGTCACGGGCAGCCCCCCTCAAGAGCGGAGTCAATGAATTAACCCAAAGAAATTGGCAACACCTGATTGTAAAGATGTTCTGGTTTACTAGATTGTCCACAAACACACCCCATCTTAAGATAGCTTAGCAGAGTAAGGCACCTGCCTCAGAGATCAATGTACACCTCCACATTTAGATATTGGTACAATGACTTGCTGGAGAAGTGTCTTTGAATTGTATGGTATAAATCACGATAAATAAGTTCAGCGGGTTAAGAATTATTCCTCACAGAAGCTATATGGCAAGACCCAATGCCTACCCAAGAACAGGGGTGGACCGGGGTTTAACAGTTGAATCTCCCTTTTTCGGACACTCTCCCGTGAGAGCAGTGTGTTTATGGGCATCCGGGAGGCATCCCAGATCACACAGAGGTTCAGGAATTTGGATGCACTCTCTTTTCGGTTTGATTTTTTTTACACTCATGATATCTCTGAATGGGATGTTGAAGAAGATGGGTTTGGGCATTCACCTGCAATGATCTGAGCGAATGCAAGTGGTTTGCTTTATGTGTTGACTGTACCAAAGTCCAGCCCTTGTTTATGCCATGTTGTCATTTTGTGGTGTGGTGTTAAAGGAGTTTTGTGTCCGTACAGAAGCCATTTTGAGGTCAGACAAAGTTATCACGCTTAAGGAGGCAAACAGTGCAATGCCCACCTGGTTGAAGACTGATGATTTTATGCTCATTTCCTCAATTACGTTTTTTCTCAGCAACTGTATCCTGTCAGACATTCTGTGGTGAGTAAGTCTTCACCCAGACTGATAATAGCAGCAACCAAAGAAAGCAGGTTGATAGAAAAAGTAGCAATTATTAGGTTCAGAGACTAATTTATTAAATTGCAAGAGGGACATCCGTGATCTAATGAGCGGGCGCAGTGAACTCAGACCCTGTTTTTTGAACTCCCACAGTCATAAATCAATTTACATTTCACATGTGCCATAGGACCCAACAATATTCCAATTACCTATTACTCCTGCATCCCTCCTGTGCGGTAACTGGAGAGAAGTACACAACCCTTTGTCTCATTTCAGACCACCCCCCCCTCCACTTTCACCTAGACCGTATATGTCCCTTGCCTGGGGATAGCATATACCCAGAGCCACTGGAATTATGCGGCAAAGGAGCACCACATTATGCTGCAGGCTGACTAAATAATGCAACAAGAAAATACAAAAAATGGCATAATGAGAAAACATTTCGTTTTACAGTATTCTTTTATTTTTTTTAAATCCACTGGTAATACTGTCTGGGCAAAGGTTTCACCTCATTTGTACCAGTTCAACAAGCAAATACAGAAGCAAGCAACTGAAAGATGACCAGTTAGCCTTTGCGAAGGGCCTTCCACTGCGCACAAGCATATGTGGCAAAGTGTTTTTTTAATATAATACATTTTGATTGGCTTTGTGAGAAGTTGGCCTGGCATATGCTGTCTACTAATTAAAGTGGGCACCTTGTACCAGTCCAAACAACCCTTATGGTGATTAGGTCAAAGATATCATTTATTGAAAGCTATCCTCCTGGTAGCTATGGAGAGCAGCCTTCAGGCTAAGTCTTGAAGGAATGCACCTTGTTTTACCAGAATGCAACCTTATAATATTGGTTAAATGAAAGGGAAACCACACAGTAGTTATAAAAATATGTATTTATTATCTATAACACTCTCTAGTATCCTCTACACAAGGATAGAACACAAATCAAATAATACAGTTGTCAAGAATCAAACGTAAGTAGCACAATACACAGTGGGCTCCAGGGGAGACCAAACCATATACTAAATAATTGGTATAAGAACCACGACTCGGGGCTAGACTTAGTCTAGGAGGTGTAGAATTGCTGGCACCCCAAGGAACCACCCAAGGTGAGTGAGTAGGGACCCTTCCCAGCAGATTACGAAGACAGACAACCCTTGGAACTTAAGAGTTTGAAGAGCCATGCCACCCGTGGATACCTTTGTACCAGAGTTACCTATCCCAGAGGAACCGGGTGCATAGGCACGAATTGGCGTCGGAAATCCTTGTCGTTTTCTATGGAAGTCGACAAAGAAATGCTGCTGCTGAAAGTACGAAAAGTGCCCAGTGGAATCCAAACGTGGATTCTAGATGAGAAGAACCTGAAAGCAGAGGGGACAGTGTCTGGGTTACTTTGGAGTGACCTGGGGCTGGGTAGACGAATGCCCACCGATGTCGGGTGCTTCAGGTGTGTTGATGGTGATTTTGACTCTTCAGCTGCGAGGACCCCGAGATGACTAGGATGACCAGGAGCCGGAGGCAAGCTGTCACATGAAGGATGTCGAGTGCTGAGGGGCAAACAGCGTAGCTGGTCAAAATCGGTGTCCATCTGACCCAGCAAGGACCAGGGGACTCACTACAGCAAGGGGAGTCAGGGTAGGCCTGGACCAACCAGGGGAGCCCAAATAAAGCAAAGTTGGCGCTCAAGTGGACCCACAGGCTGAAGGCACAGGAGTCGCGAGGGGACCTCAGGCAGTTTCGCAGGATACCAGTTAGCAGGGCACAGAGTGGGAGGATGCCAAAGTCCTTCTCAGAAAAGATGCGCTGGGGGCAGGGCTACAAATGGCCCACTGCACGGAATTGTTGCATGACAACAAGCATGTGCAGCTGCAAATAAACTCTGTGTACAGGGGTACGGGTATATGGACCCCACGAGGGATATCAGCCTCAAACTCGGGGACCTTCAGAAACCCACCTCCTGTGTTGTTGGAGTCTTCGGAGTCCGCAGGAGCTCTGGAACAGCAAACCATTCAGATGCGTTACGGTGTCTGCGTTTGCAGAGGAGTGACTCCTTCACCCCAAGGGAGATTCTTCTGTTGTCTTGGAGGTCCACAGGCTCCAGCACGGAGCCTGTATGGATCACGGACAGTGGCAAGACTGGGGACGGCAAGGGAAGACAAAGTCGAGCCCAAGGGAGGTCGAGCGAAGTCCAGCGTGTCCAGACGGTCGAAGTGTAGTGGTATCTTCTTGCAGAATCTTGTCCACAGAAAATCTAATGTCCTATAGGCAGGTAACCAGGGCCGGACTGGCTGTAGCGGGCCCTGGGCATTTCCCGGGTGGGCCGGAGGGGTGGGGGCCGGTTTTGTGGCCGCAGGGGGCCGCTTTTCTTACAGGGTGCCGGTTTTGCAGCAGTGCTGCAAAATCGGCCCTCTGTATGAAAAGTGGGAGCAGTGCATAGCGGCTAACAACCCCCTCCTCCCCCGTTCCCAGGACCGGTGGAGAAGCAACCTGCCAGGGCTGGTTGCTGTTCCCAGTCTGGCCCTGCAGGTAACCCATTTTATACCCACGGGAAAGGGTTGGACAGATTCTAGGGACCCTCCTAGGGGAGGGGTGGTTACACCCATGTCCTTTGTCCAGTTTTGCACCAGAGTAGGAGCAAATGGCTCCCAGAACTGGTTTGAGCTGGACTATGCACAGGGATACCAAATGTGCCCCTCGTGCAGACTTTATGGCACAGAGACCGTGCACCCACCCAGCTCCAATACACTAAATCCTGTCTGGGAGGTGGTCACACCTCCCTGTGACAGGATACCTATTGTCTAACCTTCCTCTGCACGAGCGTAGGCTCAGCAGCAGGAGGGCAGACTAGTGTCTGTGGCTGGCAGCATCCATTTTGTGCTGTAAGGCTCGAGAAAATTGGTACCAGTAGACTTAGGTACCCCCAGACCCTCGGTTCTGAGGGGAGGAATCATACCTCCTACACCAGTTACTGGTGAGGAAGGTATGATTCCAAGGTGTTTGACACCGAACACGACATACTTCATTGCAGTCGTTTTCGAGATAGCATTTACCGTGAGTTTATAATGCCTATATGTCTGGCAGTATCACGTAGAGTCCGGGAGAAGGGTCTCCAAAGACTGCAGAGGGGCCCTGCTCATGCAGGAGCACCCTCTCACGTAAAACCCAGCACCTTGCCTTCATGATTGTTAAGGCCTGCTATAGGGGTGACATAAGGTTTTAAGAGTAGTGATATATATAGATATAGTGAACCTATATCTCTCGTAAGTTGTGCAAGCACCAGCTTACCTGGGCTGCAGTAGCAGACCTGAGGTTCCATTTTGCATGGCCTCTCATGGGTGACATAATACATGCTTCAGCCCATGGGAGGCCTTGGGGGACCTAGTCCCTGGGTACATGTGTACCATATACTAGGGACTGATAAGGGTACCCCAGTATCCAATCTGGAGTAGTACCAAAGTACATACATATCAATTTAAGGGAGAAAGCAGATAGGCTGGGGTCCTGAATAGCAGGATCCCAGCCAGACTAGTAAAAACAGTGGGTGCAAAATGCAGAAAGTGGGGGTAACCATAAGAAGCAGATCCTACTTTCCTACAGGCTTGAGGTATGAACAATTTCTTTGTTTGCTAAAATCTGAAGATCATGCAACAGATGATGGATTATCTGGCAAGAGAATGTGGCCTAACGGCTAGGGCGGTCGTCCTCGGAGCTGGGGAACTGGGTTCAAGTCTCGGCAGGGACGCTCAACATTCTGTGATTCTGGGCAAATCCCTTTATCTCCCCATGCCTAACAAAAATGAATGTGTCCATCTGTAACGCAACTGGTGCTCATGTAAAGCTCTCTGATACCTTGGGGTCTAGTTCGCGCTATATAAAAGTCCACAAAAAAAAAATACTTCTGGTATAAACGGCAATAGCCACTAAGGCGAGCAAAACGGCAACAGCCACAAAGTGCATATTCGCTGCTCATTCATGACAGATCGTGAAACCAGGCTTTCCATCTGGGAGGGAGGACGGTACCAATGCAGTGCCCCACCCCAGGCCTAGCCAGAAGCTGTCGCTAAGAGTGTTCCTCATACCCCTTGTATCGTTCTGACATGGGCGAGCCCCTCGAGCAGTGGGGTCTTTAAGGTTCCCATGTCACCATCTTGACCTTTTCTTGCATCACTGGCCTACAAATTCCTGTCTTTCCAGCCAGCCACATGCAAAGTGTGGGGAATTCTTGTCTTCTTGTCTGCAGCATTAGTAGTGGCTTCTCCTTTCCTAGTCAAATTTGTCAATAGTTTGAGGCGTGCGGTAGATTCTGTGCAAAACTGTATGTATTAACATTTGTGCCAACTCAGCTATCTAAGGAGAATTCCCCCATCTGGCTACATCTATATTTAAAGCAGTCTGTTATTGTTTGTCCAGTGTCAACCTTCCAGTGGGCCTTAGCTAAGGACGTTTTGTTCTGCAAGGACCTGACAACCTCTGAGTAGAAGATGGAAACCATGGCCGATATGTACGAACATATTTTCCCATAGACACAGAATGGGTTAAACACTCTGTTAGATCAGGTCCCATCTTCCTGTCCACTTCCCTGTCCAGCATTTTTGTAAACAGTTGATATTCATAGGGTGGGTCTTGAAAAGTTTTAAATAGGACTCTCGGCGAATGTTTCCGCCAGAAAAGTAACAATATGGCCAGCAGTGTGTCATCTCTCAGTCCACGAGCCCCTAAGTACAGTAGGGTCACAAATATCCCTTCTAAAAACTGGTCTGCGTCCCTGCCAAGTTTCTGTGCTCCATTATAAAACCAGGACTACCAGTCCCAGAATTCAAATAAAAAAAACATGTACTGGAGCAGCTCATCACACACTGACCTGGGAAAGGTGGCAGCTATGTGTCTCTATGTGTCACACTTTCAGTTTTGTAAATATGCACTCGGCTCCTCCCTCGCGTGTTAATGGTGTGCATGAGTTGTACACCAGTGGTAGTATTGGTGAATCCAGCTTGTTAAGACCTGCTGTTTTGGCTAACTAACACCATGCCCATTTATTGATCATGACGGTACGTATCCCTCGCTTGCACATCCTTGGTCCATGACTAAACATCATTTTCAGTGTATCTCTTTCCACCGATCTAGCCTCTATCAAGTGATGTTTACACTGTGCCAAGGTGTCATACCAATATCTGAACAATTGCGCCTGTGCATTTAAGTAAAATAATCAAGTACGAGGCACTGTATGGGGATGTATGTCGGTACTTCGCATACCATGACTTCGCATGATTTTAGTGCAATGTTTTTACTTCGCAAGTTTTAACTGCGCATGCATTTATAACGCAAATGGTTATAAATGTACTATGGTTTATGCTAATTTAAAACATCACACTAAATCATGCTTACACTACACTACCTTACACTACTTAAACACTACTAAACTACCCTAAACCCTAATACACTACCCCCTACATGACCTTCCTCCTTCCCTGACCCTACACTCTAACATTACACTTCACTACCCCCTGACACGACCCTAAAACGCTACCCCCAGTACGACCCCCTACACTACCCAAACTCCGGTGCACTACCCTAAACCCTAAAACACTACCCTACACTACACAAACACCACACCACTACCCTAAACCCTAAAACACTGCCCCCTGCACGACCCTCACCCTTCCCCCAGTCCGCTCCCTACATTGCAACACTACCCTGCACGACACCCCGACACTACCCTAAACCCTAAAACACTACCCTACACTACACAAGCACCACAACACTACCCTAAACCCTAAAACACTACCCCCTGCACATCCCTCCCATGACCCCAGTCCAGCCCCTACTCCCAAACACTATCCTTCACTACCCTGACACTACCCTACACCCAAATACACTACTCTACACTACACCTACACAACCGTACACACAGCCCCACTTACCTCTCTCTCCTCGTGGATCACCTTCCACTGCTCCAGCTTCCTGCGTCTTCAGAGTCGTACTGCGTTATTTGGAAACGAAAGCACCTCCAAATCAAAACAACGATGTGGATAGCCTGTGAAGTAATGGTCATGCAGAGTCAAACCATGCGAAGTAATGGTTTCTGCATACTAAAGATGCGAACTAATGGCAATCCGAAGTAGTGGCCGCGTAGAAAAGGTCACCCACCATTGTATGGCCGACCAAGTCCACTAGTCAAGTCAAGGTGTCCCATCCTATCCGTGCTTGTTTACCCACCCATACTAGACGACTAAATATGGATTTGTAAGGACAGGTATAAGAACTAGGCTGGCGCTATCATCATGATGAGTGAAATCTTTCCATACACCGAGAGGGGCATCCTCACTCTGGGCCAAAGTTTTATGGTGTCAAATAAGCCCTGTTCCCCCGTGCCCACGTCCTGCAACCGCCAGTACAAATGAAGAATATAATGATATAAGTATCCTGGTGGATAGGAGATATGAGTAGAAAAGCACAGCAGGTTACCTAAACTCATACATTTTTGACAAATAAGTCCACACCTAATTTCGAAGTTTAATTGGATGAAATCTAACCTGAACTAACAAACATTTACTTATGATATTTAAGTTTGGCATTTTACCCTTGAATCATTTTATGTATGAATGGCTCACCTCTCCTGTAAAGGATAGATATTGTCAATTATATGGATCAAATTGAGGATGACTTCCACTTTTTAGGTCTCACCTGAGATGCGCTGTTGCTTGCTACACATTTTATTAGCTTACCGGGAGGGGGGTGTAGAGCCCACACATTGCTTACCAATAGTTGACTCCATCATCCCTCTCAATTCCTTGCTTTTTTTGTTCAGCAAAAGCTTACTTTCCTCCCGCTTCACATATTTGGCCATCCCCCGGAGCATGGTCCAAGTCCTGTTTCCATTCAGCGTACAGTGTTCGTCCACTGTTTGTGCGCTTTCTAAGGTAATTTTTAAATTTTAGTTGTAACAATCTATAAGACTGCATGTGTTTGCAGACTGTTCCCTGTCTCACTTAGCATTTGTGTTGCTCCGTTGTTGCTGCTTACAATGTTGTTGTTGCCCCATCAATGTTGATGTGTTGTTGTTGCTTGTCCTGTTGTTTCTTTTACTTAGTAGTTCTTGTTCTATTGTTGGCATGTTGTTATTGCCCCATTGATGTTGCCCTGTTGTTGCTTGTGCTATTTTTGTAAGCCCCATCTTCCCTCCCACGTTTTTGCATGCACCCTAACCCCCACCCTAACCCCCACCCTCATCCCACATTGCTCTCGCCGCCCCACACACATTCTTGCTTGCCCCACCTCATACACCCTCCCGTGTTCTTGCTTGCCGTCCTCTCCCTCAGGACTTGAGGTTCTGGTTTTATAATGAAATAAACAAGACTACAAGTCAGAGAAATCAAATAAAAAACCTGCACTGGAGTAGTTAGTCATGCATGGAAAAACAAGCATATGCAAAGCCAGTAGGTCTCTCCTGTACATTCTGTACAGATCTATTGGCTTTGTCAACTTTTTTTTACTAAGTTGTACAGCACCATATCTGATGTGGTGCATGGCTGAAAGTAAAATAAAAAGCGTTATGACACTGCCAACGCTGGCTTCATTATATCGGTTTTCTGTTTCTAAATCTTGATTAACTGCAGCCAAGCAACAATACAACATGGCTAAACCTATTTATCTTGCCAGTGATTTTTGTTCCTGTGTCCTCTCTAGGCCAAGACAATGAACTAGTGGCTTGGCCAACTGGCAAAGGGTGCATATTAAACAGAGGCTAAGGTGTGTGTAAAACCAACACTTCTAGAAATATTATCTTGCATGTTAGCTATTGGCTGCTTAGTTGATTAGACAAGGGCAGCTCATAGAAGCTCATAATATCCCTAATGTTTATCTGTCCGGATAATTTTTTTATTCTTCTGCAATTGTTTTATAACAATAATTTGCTAAATGTTATTTTGGGGCATTTGTTTTAAAGTCTTGATTTTGACTTCATTGGTTTTAAGGTTTCATGGGTTAAACCAGAAATAAACTCAGATTTAATTAATTACGAACTTTTGTGATGTAGTAGGGTGAAGCTTGGTACGTTGGCTCCTTAGTACAAACGCATAAAAAGATTGGGATATTACTTGAATGAGGTGAGAACCCACTTCAAATGACAACCAAAACCCTTGTCAGAGTGAACCACTAAATTCACTAAATTAACACGGCTCAACACCCTGATAACTATGGCAGAAAACCCCAAAACAAAGTTAGAAAAATAGAGCACATTTTAATAAATAACACCAAAACTGCAAAAATCCAAAAAGAAGAACTGGAGTTATGAATTTTTAAAATGTACAGGTCAAAATAGTACCAAAAAGCATTACGCACCGATCACCTGGTTGCACTTGACCAGGTCAAGGGTAAAGCTAAAGGCCAACTGCAATAGAGCACGGGTAAGAGGCAGGTTCATCAGGGTCAAAACATTTATCTTCAGAATTAGTCTCTGGAATAGAAGTCAAAATTCCTCAGCAGGTCTGGGCAACAGGCTGTGGCAGAAGAGGGCTCCATGTCGGCGATAGGCTGTGGACGAGGGCTCATGATAACAATTGACTTTTGGTTGGAAAGCTGAGAGTGGATGAAATTAAAAATTCTCGTCCAGAGAAGGTCCCTCGTTGACCGTATTTTCTTTGTGCCCATGCCCGGTAAATCTATCTACCTTCGCACTTAGCCACTTTTTTGGAGCTCGAATTCAATCACCGGAGCATGGTTGTAGAGGAATTGGCTCCACGAGGCCAGATACCTTTTCGGTGAGGTCCTGCTGAATCAGATTTGCTGCTGCAGAGAAGAACGTAGCAAAGGTAACCTGAATCTTTGACCCGGTGGAAATGCACCTTTGTTGGATCAGCTTGGCAGTCCGGTCCTGGATCCCCGTCAGTACACACAGCAAAATGTTTCTAGGTACCAGGTTTCAGGAAACTTTTGGAGGAGTTCGCTCTGACATCATCCAAGGGACTAGAACCTTGGGAGCAGCACTTGTGGTCAAAACTCACTCCAGCAGAGGCCGCCAGCAGAGTCCGCCAGCAGAGTCTAGAGCAGGTCTAGTTGGAACTGGTCAGCTGGGAATGCAGTAAAATGCATCTTGAAGCTTGTTGTATCTCTGTAGCCCAAACGGGACATCAGCCTAATGACTCTTTGAGTCCATTTCTTTGTCCTGGGTACACGAGGAAGAGAAGGTCCAGTTTTCAAGGCTATTCTGACGTCACAGACAGCAGGTCCAGTCCTCTAATGTCCTTCAGCAGACCCAGAAGTGTTCAGAGGATGGTACTGAGGGGCATATGCACAAGGAGCTATCGCCAAATTAACGGCACTTTATCGCAGCCAAAGTCGTGATACATTTACCTCCCCATTCACAAGCTGGTGCTAACAGCCCACAGCATCAGTTTACCCGCGATAGCAGCAGCAAAAAACATTGCCACAGAGGACCCCCGCAACTATCGCTAATGAGATGCAGAGTGGGCGGTCCCGTGCCAAAAGCCGTGACAACACCACTCCTCAACATTCTCAACGACCAGCCAGATCGGCAATAGGAACACAAAAACGGCGATAAGGCCCGTTAGCAGCAGGAAATCTACACGTGCTCTGACCTGGTGTAAAGTCGGACGGCAGCCAGCACCACAAAAGGGAGCCCAGCCCAGGGCCACATCGGAAGTGCAACAGATGCCATGGAGCCACTCATCATGCGGCCCGGACACCCAAGAGGGCAACAACACCCACCGCCACCACCCCCTGGACCACCCCTCCCTGGCACCCCCCCCGAACAAAGACATGCCACATCAGCTATACCAAAACATGTACAAAATAATCTACTTGATGTCGCACAATCACAACTGGTGAAATGCATATGTCGTCACAGAAATGAGCATCACACATTCACTTTCGAAGCAACAAATGAAACTTTATTAAAATGCACACTGAAATGAAATGAAGACACATGGCGGCTCCCCTCGGGACACTCCGTAGGTCACAGCCTGCAAGACAAAAAACATGATGAGAAGGTATGTCCTGCGCACATCAAAGGAGAAAGAGGGAGGGAGAGAGGGAGATAGAGAGAGGGGGAGAGAGGGGGAGACAGAGACAGAGAGAGAGACAGAGAGAGAGAGAGAGAGAGAGAGAGACAGAGAGAGAGAGACAGAGAGAGAGAGACACAGAGAGAGAGAGACAGAGAGAGAGAGACAGAGAGAGAGAGAGACAGAGAGAGAGACCGAGAGAGAGAGTGCCACCCCTGCCCACCCAGGCCACACTGCTCACCTGCTGCCACAGGTGTGTCTCCAACCACTTGCCGGTATGTATAGCAGTACACCAGGTCACACATCTGAGTCAGAGCCGTCATCTGAAACAGAGTCCAGATACATGACTGGCACAGTACACACCCTTGCACAAGACAACAGTGCCTGCCCGCCCATGCACACCCAGGCAGAGGCACCCCTCCCGCTGCCCATCGGAGCATCGTCCCGTGGCGGGGTGCCTGTGCGGGCCGCAATGCTCCAGGTGTGACTAACCTTGTGCAACCCCAGTCAGTGCCACGTGGTGGTAGACCCTTGCTGTACGCAAAGCCTCGGATGCCACTAACCCTGTGCAACTCCAGTCAGCGCCGCGTGGTGGTAGGCCCTTGCCGTACGCAAGGCCACGGGTGCCACCAACCATGTGCGCAACAACTCATGGTCCATTTATGATTGAGAACCGTGGAGCGTCCGTCATCCAGTCACCACCGGAAGAGGGGAATGTGACGTCGTCGGCCCCTTATGTTGGCTGAGTCACATGGCCAGTGACACATGTGCCAGATGGGTGTGGTGTGTGTGCAAACCTGCCCTCAGGGAGTGGCTGTGACATGCTGACAACTAGACCAGTGACCTGCACACCACCAGCGAGTACGCCAGCGATGGGTAGCAATGAGGGCCCCGCCTCGGAGAGTAAGCGGAGTGGTCTGCCCTGCCGTACGCCGGATCAGCGCAGGGCTTGCAACAATGACTCGTGGGCTCTGGGCATGGTTCAGCCCATGTCCGGACAAGGAAGTGAGTGATGCGTGTGTCCCTGTTGTAGTGTCCACGGGACCCGGTACACAAAATGCAATGTAGCACCCTCTGACTGGCATCCCACAGGATGAGCAACATTGACGCAAGTGACATCACTGTCCCTACATTCATCCACATATGCATACATGACTGATGAAAGACATGACACAGCAGTGCATCACTGGATGTTTAGTGCACATCCTGTGCACTTCTGCAGCTAGAGCAGTACAGGTCAATGCCGAGCACACTACACAATATGGGCCCGTGAAGGGCCAGCCAGAGTCCATCCGGGGTTGACCAGTCCTGCGGAAGGGAAGGGTACAGTCCGCAGTCTGTCCACTGTGTTATTGGTCATCGAACAGGATGTGACAGTCTAGGTCACTGTCCAAGGTGAGTGCATCGGAGTGTATCGGGGGTCAGTGGTAGGTCATGGGGCCATGTGCGGCACCAAGCAGAAACAGGCCAGGTGGCGGAAATGAATGCTAGTGCCTCCTGATCACAAACCCATCCACGTCCTCATCCCCGGATGTGTGCTCTGCCCCACCTGTGGGTGTTGCAGTACCGGCTGAGGCACTGTGTGCCACTGACACATCAGGTGCCTGAGTGGATGCGCCTGCCGCTCTGGGAGGCACTGACACACCAGGGGGCGGTGATGTGGATGGTGTGGGGACAGCAGCATTCATCAGCGCCACGCCTTGTGGCGGCAATGCCATGATGGAAGTCTGCAGGGCGTGATAGATCCCAGCTACATTTCGATGATGTACAGCGGTGGCTGCCATCCTTTCCGCCTCCATCTGCACCATGTCCTCCATGAGCTTTCGCATGTGTGCCAGCTCACGGCTGGCATCGCTGGAGCCACTCTGAGCAGACAGCTGTTCTTCTCTCCGCGTCATGACTCCAGTGATGTCAGTCAGGGCTCATTGGAAACCATGGGTCGGACATAGACACCCTAGGATGGCGTCCAGTTTGGCAGCAATGATGCCGAAGCCCACCCGCACCTGCTCAGCTGTCTCCCTCTGGCACTCCAGCACATGGCGTTCGAAGGCCATGTGTTGTTCCTGGGGGTCTTGGGAGAGTGCCGGGCTGTGGGTGCCTCCTGCTGGGTGGTTTGGGTCTCATTGATGTAGCTGGTCTGCCCTGATCCTGGAGGTGAGTGGCAGATGAGGTCAATGATGTCTTGAATGGCAGGAGGTGTTGACGATGCCCCTGTGATGTGAAGGGGAGATGGTGTGTTTCAATGTCTCCACATGTATGTAGCCGCATGGTACATGTTGACATTCAGACAGCATGGCATTGTACATTGTGACAGTCTGTAGGTCTGGTCGAGGAGCCAGGGTCATTGTGGGTGACTACTGTGCCCTGCTTGATTGTGCATGTGTGCCATTGTGCCATCTCCACCCGTACCCCCAGTACCTGGTGGTCACTCACCCTGTTGCGGTAGTGTTGTGTCCTGTCGAGCAGTGTCCGCTCCCCCAACTCCAGCCACAGTCTCCACACTGATGACTGTTGACACCAGCTCCTCCATGTCATCCAGCTCCAGTTGGGGCGCTGGGCCCCCATGTCCGGTCTGCGTTGCTGCCTTCTCGTTGGCAGAAAGTTTCTCCTTGGTCTTCCGCTTGATGTCATTCCATCGCCTCTTGACTTCGTCCATTGTCCGCTTGTGCTCTCCGATGGCATTCACCTTGTCGATGATGTCCCGCCGTATTCCAGTTTTGGTGCCCAATGACACGTTGGGAGGTGACGAAGAGTTGTTGATGGTGTTCCATCACCTCCGTGACAATGATCCTGTTTGCCTGCGGACTGAACTTCGTCTTCCTCGTCTTCTTCCCTGTCCCCGAGGTCCCAGGATGGTCGTCCAGGGTGCTTGTGGGGTTGCGCTCGTCCTCTGCGCCTGCTCCGGCTGCCTCCATGGTGCTTGGGTGTTGGTCAGTTTGTGTTTGGGTGTTTTTTTCTACTTGTATGGTGATTTTTCCCGCCTCCCATGTGTGTGTTGCAGGCCTGGCGCTGCTTATCGCTGATTTCCTCATCGCGGTTTGGCCCATCGCGTGTTTTTTGGTGTTGTGGTTTGTGGTTTTATCGCCGTCGTGGTGGTTGGATTGCGGACGGCAGACTATCGCTTGCTACCGCTTTGTTGTGAATTCCACGTTGTCACAGGGTTATTTTCCCGCGATGGGCTGCGATATTGAAAGTTGCGTAATGCTACTCTTGCGGTAGTTATAACACGTTCTTGTGAATATGCCCCAGAGTTTGCTGCATTTAATCCCACTGGCAGCCTATGCATGATAGAAATGTATGGCCGCTCCCTACCCAATGGGGAAAAGATCCCACAGGTGATCCTACCCCCTTTGCTGCACTTCCTGTAAGTTTTACTGTCATCATTTCCACTGTGCCCCTCTCTGCTTAAAGACAACATGGGAGAACCTTTCTTTCCCTGTGCAGAGCTCCTGTGTCCATCCTAGAGGTGTGGTAGGGAAATTAGAAACCTCTCCTCTGTGGTCATTCAAACCCTGTTCCGGGCGCAGTTCCTCTCCCACTGGGCCTGGTGCGTGACTGGCTAGCCGGACAAAGGAAGGGGGCAGGCAAAGGTATTACCTACAGCTGCCTGTGAAATAGTCGCCACTTTTTCCCTGTGCACAGACGAATGGTCCTCCTGCCAGAGAAAAAGAACACCTCTCCACTCCCAAGGCCTTTGTCTCAACTCTGGGAGTAAGGTCTCACCTCATCAGGTAGCTATACTGCTCTTGGGTAACAGCTGGAAGCACATGCAAATGGGCTTCTAGGCGCTTTAGGCAGACAGTAGCTAACTTCCCAAAAGAACTTAAAAAAAATATTTATCACAACTCTGACTTTGCCAATGGATTGAGATTGTAAAATACAGTTTTAAAAGTCCAACCATGAACTCTGTAGCTGCTTCGTAAGGGGAGATAGACAATAATAAATGTATACTGTATTCCAATGCTTTCCTATTGAACAGTGAAAAAGTGTTTGGGCCTTATCACTGCAGGGACATGTTTAACATCAAACTTTTGTATGTCCCACTCTTCAATACCATGCAACGTGCATTATGTACATGTACTGCCGTGTTAGGGGTGACTTATTTATGTTTAGAAGATGGGTTTAGGCCTATCAAAAGGGGTTCTTTTGACGGGGTCATATTTGCACTTCTAACCTGCATAGCCAGGATGCTTGTGGGAGGCCTGCAGCCATGTTTACATTGCTACTGTAGTCGATGGCACAATGAGCCACTTGTGGCGTTTACATTACTGCCCATGGATACACTATGGTACCATATACTGAGGACTTATAAGTAGGTTAAATGTGCCACTCAGGGGGATGCCAGTTTCATCATGTTGAAAGGAGGAGCAGTGGCTCTTTTTAGCACTGGTTAGCAGGGCTAAAGTGCACAGAGTTCCATAGCCAGCAAAACCAGCCAAGGTAAAAATATGGGCTGGGGGTGGCGGCGTCGACGGGGGGGCCGGCATGGGGGTCCACACAAAGAATGGCCATCTCCAACAAAACACTACAAATTGAATCAACGTATTCCTATCCCTTTGGAGGAGGGGAGAGGGTGAAAGATAAACCAGGGCGTGACGCAGAGGACAGAGAGCCTCGCCATTATTGTCCACCCAGAGCCTGAGGGAAGCTAAGAGCTGACCGAGAACAATTAAAGTCATATTTAGTTATCTTTCATAATTTAGGATGATAACGTTTGCGCACCTCATGCACGTATTTTGGCTCAGTTGTAGATATGGACACTGGCAAAAACAATACACAACATTCTGTGGTGTTAAGGATTAATGTTAGCTATCATTTCTAAAACTCCTAGTCAATCAATCAATCAAATTCTTTATTTCGGCCAATTTGGCCATAAAAGATGCAAAAACAATATCATTAAAATGCATCCACATTAGTTTAAGAACATAGTAAAATACATAAAACCATCATAGTATAAAAAGAATTTCCGATTGCGAAAGGCGTTAAGAATCATAGCCAAAAGGATCAGTCTTTAAGATATTTTGACCTTAACTGCCACATGGCCATTAAAAATTTAGCAACTGCAAATACTATGTGGGGTGCCGTGCTCGTTTTCAATATTCTAAGGGAATGGAGATAGCTCCTTAAGCCCAAGTTTCTGCATAGAGGAGCTAACCAGTATTTTCTGGGTCGATTGTATGCAGGACAGAAAAACATAATATGGGGTTCTTCCTCATCATAAATGCAACAACCTGGGCAGATTTTATCCGTCCTAAACTCCTAGTCGGCCTATAGCGTGACAGCACTAAACATTCTCATTCGATGTTATGTAGCTGTGTGGTTAATAGAGGGAGTGTATGTGTTTTTTTAGAGTGTTTTGGAGGGTGGGGCGTGGGGCCCACCCACTGTCTCATGCGCATTTCTTCTTTTGTTACGGGTACCCATTGCCCAGCAAGTGTGTGTGAGTAGCTGAGGGTAGCAAGTTTGGTTGTGTACCCTGATATCCAGATAACTGCATAGTCTGGCTGAGTTGGGTGTAAGTTGTCCGCTCTGTCTCAATGGATGCTCTCGTGTGTGGTGGCAGGGCATGGCGACGTGTGATCCTGCGGGAAGCTTGCATCCACACAGCCTACTGCATCAGCACACAGAGGTGGCAGGAGGTGTGTGGGTGGCTGTGTTAGCAGGTAAGTGAGCTTCCTGCTGCTCCTCGAGGTGGACCCCCTCCACCCTCCCCTTTTGCGTTCCTGGAACAGGGACACTGGATGCCTGGATTAGCACGCGCCATCCTGCTGTGTGTATTTTTTGTTGTTGACATTTGCTGGACAAAGGTCAGGGTGTTCCGCTGCAGCAGGTGGGCCGGATAATGAACACAGGCCTTTGCTTCGATTTCTGATAGGGGATAGAGGGGTGCGCGTAATATTCAACACTGTACCAGAACGCCCCGTTTGTAGTGACGTCGCCAATGTGTCGTGCACTTTAGTGCAAGGAAGGACATGGGTGTCTCGGTTGCGGTTTGAATGGCAAAATACAGAAAACAATCAGGGTTCTGTGGTCAGTCAGGCCTCTGTATCCCGGTGCCACTGCACCTGCTGTACAAAAGAAAGCCACGTTCACGTAAGTGAACCTTTTTTTGGCGAGTGAAGGGACCGACAGAGGCTCAGTCAAGTCGACGTGGCCGAGTGACATCGGCCCTCCCTCTGCGCAGTGCGAGGCAAATTCAAATGTTTGCAAACATTAAATCCAGGGCCTAAAATGGAATCGGTGAAGTTTCTACACAGGGCTGTTACTTGAAGGCAAGTAATTGGTCAAACGCAGTGGCGTAGCAAGGTGGGGGGGGGGGCTTGTTTTTTGTAGTTTTGGCTCGCCCCCTATGTTAAATATTAGAGGGCGGAGAGCACATTGAATTGCTTGCCAAAAACAAAGTGGCTTTATATTGTGAGCTGTGTGACAAATACAGCACGAAGTGCTGTTACATTACCAACTCTTCGCAAACACGCTACACTGTGAAACCTCTAACAAGTGCCATGGGAGGGGACTTTACAATGCAAACTCCAACAAATGCCATTAGAAGGGTTTTTACATTGCGAGCTCTCTGACAAAGGCAATAGGAAGGGGTTTTACATTGTGAATTCCTTACCAAACACCATAAAAGGAGCTTTGAATGGTAAAGTGTCTGACAAGTGCAACAGAGATGGGTTTTACATTGTGAACTCTGACAAATGCAATAGCAAGGGGTTTATACATAATGGTTTTTTTCAGGTGTGGCTACAGTAAACGCTTGTGGCCGTATCAGCGTGCAAGCACCTTGTACACCTGCCTTCTGAGCCACAGGGCACTTTGGCATTACAGAAGGGGCTGCAGACACTCATGTGGCCTCTTCAGTAATACAGAGTGCACCTGATGCACCTGTGCAATCTCAGGGGGCGGGCATTCCATCATTTGCATGTGTGGGGGGAGTTGATTCCAGCATATGAGGAATATTTTGCTTCTGCGCTTTTTTTTATAGACGCGAGTGCAGAGGCAAAGGAGTGATTACAAAACGTGAATAAGGGTCCCCGGACATCCCCAGCAGGCAGGAACATTCACTCACTGCACCCAACCACAGGGGAATCTCTGCCTCCTCTTAACAGCAATTCAAGTTGCACCAGCCCTGCCCGTGCAGGTAAGAGCGGTGGGGCCGGGTGGGGGGATTGTGACGGATGAGGACGAAGCAAAATGAAATAAATAAATAATGTTCCTTGTCATCCTCCTACGAAACCCCCCCACCCGGATTCACCGCCCCACCGCTCTTACTTGCATGGGCCGCAGCTGGACTGCACAGTAGAAGGCAGATTGGTGGATTCAGACAGATGGTCCGCCCTTCACTAGTGTGCTGCTCCCAGGGCAGGTGCACATTTCCAGGTGCGAAGGGTGAGCACCGCATTCATCGTGAGGGAGCACACTGACTGAGTCAGCGCCGCAGTGCACTATCAAGTGTCTGCGACGCCGAGCTGGGCAGTGCACCCTCTCTATAATATGAGGCCTGGTATCTCTAAGAGGAGACTTAATGTCCATATCAATGTATACTTTGAGCCGGCCAGAGTGTTTGATGGATCCTTCTAAGCAGCGACAACATGGCACTGTTTGTGTTCAAGTTACAGCCAACAAGCGTGCTTTAATGATTATTACATGTGGTGATACAGGCATTAGGCATCTCATATTACCCGGTGAAAAACCCCCTCCAGGCGGCGAGTCTCCCTTCCCCGCTTCCCCCCTCATTCCATCCAACTGCGCTCTGCTACCTTAAATCACCACTGACAACTTTATTGGGTGCCTGAAAAGGTCGCAGTTTATTCGCATAATAACAATTTATACATTTGCATCACATTGTTCATGGTTAGGTACATGTTGCATTATTAGTATTCTTGACCCAGCTTTATCAATCACCAGGGAGGGGAGGGAACCCTTCTTTGGGTTTTCTGATTTCGGGTCTAGGCTTCAGCTTGCTACCGATTTGGCGGGTCTCCGTTTGGACCTGTCTGGGCCGCAAGCGCCGTCCCGCTCGCCCTGTACCCTTTCGTGGGCCCTCCCTTCACCCAGAGGTCCCTGCCGGATGGCATCCCAAGGACCTTTCTTGAGCAACTACTCTATTTTCTTGCGACTGGGTCCTTTGCTTTTGTCTCCTTCTGAACCCCTGCCGTGAGGCATCCCAGGGGTCATGGGAGAGCATTATCTCTAGTCTTTGCTGGCGGCGTGCCGCCCTCTGGCTCCCCCAGTGCCCCTGCCGTGCGGCATCCCAAGGACACTGTGAGAGCCTCCCATCTATCTTCTAGTGAGTTCTTCCCTCTCGTTTGCTAATTTAGTTAGGTTAGCTCCGCTACCCTCCACCATGCGGCTGCGACGCCCGACTCCTAGGTGTGGGTGGGTGGGTTTCTTCTTCCTTTGTCCAAGTCCCGGGGGGGGGATGTGTGACTCCAACAGGGCCCTGCGTCCCCCTTTTATCCCCCCCCCCCTGGCCCCTATGCTCGCCCCCTGATTGGGGGGGGGCTTGTTCCCGCCGATGGGGCCAATCCTGGCCCCCGTTGGCCTAGCCCATATGTTAATGTATGAGGAGGGCGGACGGGGGAGGGCCTCCGCCGCCGGATGGCGTTTTGCCCGGGCCTCTAATGGGTCCGGCTTTGCCTACCCGGCCCGGGTCCTAACCCCCTCCAGGCGGCGAGTCTCCCTTCCCCGCTTCCCCCCTCATTCCATCCAACTGCGCTCTGCTACCTTAAATCACCACTGACAACTTTATTGGGTGCCTGAAAAGGTCGCAGTTTATTCGCATAATAACAATTTATACATTTGCATCACATTGTTCATGGTTAGGTACATGTTGCATTATTAGTATTCTTGACCCAGCTTTATCAATCACCAGGGAGGGGAGGGAACCCTTCTTTGGGTTTTCTGATTTCGGGTCTAGGCTTCAGCTTGCTACCGATTTGGCGGGTCTCCGTTTGGACCTGTCTGGGCCGCAAGCGCCGTCCCGCTCGCCCTGTACCCTTTCGTGGGCCCTCCCTTCACCCAGAGGTCCCTGCCGGATGGCATCCCAAGGACCTTTCTTGAGCAACTACTCTATTTTCTTGCGACTGGGTCCTTTGCTTTTGTCTCCTTCTGAACCCCTGCCGTGAGGCATCCCAGGGGTCATGGGAGAGCATTATCTCTAGTCTTTGCTGGCGGCGTGCCGCCCTCTGGCTCCCCCAGTGCCCCTGCCGTGCGGCATCCCAAGGACACTGTGAGAGCCTCCCATCTATCTTCTAGTGAGTTCTTCCCTCTCGTTTGCTAATTTAGTTAGGTTAGCTCCGCCACGCTCCCTATGGTTTATCGATCAGAGGGAGCTCCCCCCCAAACGACCCCTGCCTTGCCCTACCGTCAGAGAAAACCCCTCTGCTCCAGTACCCCTACAATTATTGCAAATTAGGCAGTGGACGCAGGAGGCTGGTCTCCTTTGTCCATGGGTGAAGGCATGTTTTACTGCCAACCTCTCCCTGTCTGTTTATCTTCCATTGAGACCATGCAGCTAACTCAACCCCTTCCCTGCTCGTGACGGAACCACTCCGCCACGAGCCACGAACCGTGACCCATGCCGGAGCGGCCCCGTCACGACCACGGCGCCGCCGCTGTTCCCCCACGCCCCCCCCCCAGCGCCGCGGCAGAATTCCCGCCGCGGTGAAGGGGCTAAGCTGCAGCAGACGCCAGGATGAATAAAAGATTTGCTTGGAAAGTGCCTAATGTCAGCAAGCCTGCTGCCCCTGACCCGGTTTAATTTCTTGCTTGGGGTTTATCAGTAGCATCCTTGTTCCTATCTATAAATGAAGTTGCTGTTTTCCAACTGTGTTTATTCGCGACTCTGCCAGCTGACCTGGCCTTCATTTAGCCCTGATGAACTAGTTAACTCCCGGATGTGCAGCTTTGTTAAATATTTCCTATTTAAGCGACTTAGTTATTGCCATTTAGCCAATTTCAGACCATAACCTATCCATACCATGCCTATACTTGGTTCCTGTAATTGATGTAACTATGTAACCTGTAACTCGCTGATAATTATGTAAAGCGCTCCGACCCCTTCGGGTCCAGCCAGCGCCAGATAAAACTTTGCAAACAAATAAATAAATTTGTTAGATCCGTTGCTCTGAATTGGGGTTTTAACACAACTACACTTCTTTCTGGACCGTCAATGGTTGCAGCAGAACATCACACGCTGCAGGTGCTGGGTAAGAACTAAGATGGAGTGACCCTTCCCCTTCCGATTCTTGCTGCGTAACCCTAGCCTGCTTCTCCTTCACTTTGCAACAACTCATCGCTTCCTCCGTGCCAAAGTACGCTTTTGGCTGGTGGTTGTAAACTAAGTAAAGTGTGGCATTCGCTTTTCCCATTTAGCAAAGCCATCAGTCCTTAACAGAAATTCCCAACCTCTATGCGCAAGGCCGTTTCCTCCAGCCTACACTACACTTGTTGAACTGGTTCTTATGCGTGCCAACTAGGTCGCCGACCGCCGACCCACGAGACTTGGGTAGTCAGATCTCTGCGCGCCAATATCACTTTTACTGTCATGTACATAATTTTTTTTTTTTTTTTTTTTTTTTTTTTGTTTCCCCCGGCTCCGAAAGAGTTCGCTGTGGACTATTGTCTCTGCGGGGTTGCTTACTAGTCCGAGGGTTAAATGCCTCTCTTCGATTGCCATTCTAGGAGCAACATTGTGCCCGCTTCTGTGCAGGATTCCACGCCGTCTCTCTTTCATTCCATCTACTTGCTGTACACAGGGCAATCTCCCATGTTACGTAAGCCAGCACTGATCTGCACCTATACCCACTCACTTACAATTCTCTCTGGCCCCTCGGTGATTCTGATGACAATGTTAGAAAACAGTCAAATAAAATAACCTTCGTAGGCCTCTGTGTACTCAGGACTTTGTGTAACATGCATCTCTCCTTCTCTGGTTTGCGTGCATGCTTCTCACCCCTCTTATCACCACTCAGTACAATTTTTTCTTTTTTTTTTTTTTTCTTTTTTTTTTCTTTTATATAAAACTGATGCGCGCCATCTTAGCGGTATAGGTCAAACAGGGATTTTGTCTCTTAACTATGTGTATAATATCCCATCCCTTGAAGAGAGTTGCGCCTTGCAGTGAACATGATCTCAATAACTGACCTAGTCCTTTTCCCCTTCGCCTTAGTTTATTTAATTCTTAGCTACCTCAGCTTTACTATATTTGAGAGGTCCCTCAGCTTCCTTACTCCATATTACTATCCGCAGAAAACAATAAAAACGTTTCCTCGTCCCACTCTTCTCCTCGGTCTGAGCGACCAACGGCCTACCTAACTAGGGGCAAATTACCCGCAGGATTCGCATTACCCAATTGACCTATCTCAGCTGCGAAGTCAGCTGAGAAGTCACTGCTCTGGCCACTACGCCTCACCACTTTAGTTGGTGCCCTTAACCTATAACGCCTCCGATGATTTGTTCGGCTCTACTGTACCCAATAGTTTAATAGTAACTCTGCAAAGCACTAGTAAGAGAATAAATCAACAACAGTATTCAGAGGTTGCTCACTATTGCAATGGCGTTCACTGTCCTGCCATCCTCCTCTATTCCCTGCAAAGACCTGCGCCATAAACCTCAGAAGGCCAGGGATATTGTGCGTGGTAAGTGCCTGTTTCTAAAGCTGGGATGGGAGGGCTCCGGGGTGCTGAGGGGGGTGACTGCCGCTAGCAGCCTTGATCTAGCAGTATGTGGTCCACATTATGCTGACTCAAACCCCGCACTGATATCCAGCTTTTTTTTTTTTTTTTTTTTTTTATTTAGACCGGTTACCATGTCACTGCTTCGGAAGTATAACACCTTCCGTGCGCATCAATCACTGGAGAATAAATAGAATAAAGCACTATGTATCGTATACTCTTCTGAACCCATTAGGTAGTAAGTTGTACCGGGAGGGCTACAAATAACTGTCTCGTTTAATTATGGGCAAGCTGTTCCCCAAGGGAAAATGCCCTCTGCTCTGCTCGCAGAGGAGCAAAGCTGCCGAGTGTTTAGAGAGACTGACGCTGTCTGCATGCTTGTGATAAAGAGCTAATAAGCTTGTTGTGCGATGAATTGTTAGAAATAATTCCACAATTTGTGCGCTTGTTGACGAAAGCAGCCAAGTCGAATCTTATGAGACAATCTTGGCCCTTGAAAGCTTTGGGGTGAAACTGCCACCATTTTGGCTGAAAATCAGCTCTTGGCCAGGTGGTGTAGGTGTTTCTGCTTCCGGCGACAGCTTTGGCAACTGCAGTTACGGAACGGATGACCTGCTGGTTACGAAAGGTGTATCCTGACATTATTCTAATCAAGTATTCAGTGACCTTTAAAATGTCGTCTTTTTTCAGGTCTGAAATGAACTGGGATAGCATTAGAAACCAACCCAGAAAGCTGCTTGAGGGCATGAAACACAACGCCTCCTCTCGCACCCCCCACACCTCGCCAGCGTCCCAAGTCAAATGAATACTGTGACCAATTCTCCCATTCTCTAACAATACCCGACTGTCGCCTTTCTCTCAGCTATTCACCTGCCACTTTAGAGAGAGTTTCCACCCCATGGCAAACGGGGCAGGAGCGCCCAGGTGATCCCTCTCAGCCGCGTTGAGGCCTATAATGCCAGGCTAGATTCTCCCGGTTTTCAATCTTAGAGCCTCCTGTTACAACGCGTGCTCTAACGACTCTTCCCATGCCGACCCTCTATGCCCGGTACGCCGCAGCACTGGCCCCCTGGCTACACTTCTATTGTGCTTACCTTCACTCCGTGATGTTATCCCTCGTTCCGGGGGCACCAGCGCCCGCACCTACGCGCAATAACTGATTCCTTCACGGACCCGCAGCTTGTCATCCGTTTTTTGATTGCAGCCACGTTTCTTGCCCCGCAGCAGTGTGTCACATACATCGGAAATCTGTGAACGGCGAGAACAGTGGGGTCTCTCTGTGCTGCAGACCAGAGCGCTTTTCCTCTCCACACGCTGAGTCTTGGCAGCTGCGATAAACACCTTCCAAAGCGCGGGCTCGATTCTACGCGCAGGGGCGCCATCTTATGGTAATGCGGGAGGTCCCGCTCAGGTTAACCTGTCTCCTCATTAATGCCGCTCTGTTGGCTCCTTGTGCCCCCGTTAAGCCTGCCCCCTCTTCTTCTGAGCACTGCCGTTCTGGCTACAGGTGCTGGTAAATGCAACGCGGTAGAGGGGACGTGGCCACGCCCGCTCGGCTCCTCGATCACATGAAAAGGGCCACCCTCCAGGTTGTCCTGTTGACCCAGCCGAATTTTTTCTGCCGGGGGCGGTGAGGTCGCCTCCACGTCGATGCCTGCTCCTATTCCTGGCTCTCGTCACGGGCAGCTCGTATTCGTGTTCCTCTTGCAGGGGCTCAAGCGTGCTTTCCAAACACGGCCCCCCCAGCGATGCCGCGCACTGGCAGGGGGTAAGATCGACCTTAAAAGGGGAAGGTAATAAACCCTGCCCTGTGCTTTAAGCTGGGCTGTTCACTGCCACCAAGAAGTTTACGGCGGTGGCAGCTCCCCTCCTCTCGTGCTTTTCCGGCACCGCGTCGTCGTGCGCAGCCGAAGGTACTTGGCGGCCAGATGCCTCGTTCCCCTGGGAAAGGCGAAGGTGGGGGGGGGTTCCCTGTGCCGCACTGTGGACGCCCACTGGGGGGAAGCTGTGGCTGGCTGCCGCTGGAGGGAAACCGGATGCCTCGGCCCCCTTTCACTTGGACCACGCTGGCGGGGGTGGTGGCTTCCTGTGCATGCTACCCCATTCTTCCGCCGCTGAAGGGTCGCCGTCGCCGGTCCGTGCTCGCTCACGGGTTCCCCCGCGCTCTGGAGCCGCCGTCGCTTGGCAAGCGTGGGCTGGAAATTCGCTGGAGCCTGCAGAGTCCTTGCCGCACTGGTTTTAGGCGCCAAACAAAAGCCCGACGGTCGCCTCCAGGTATGCCCCGCCATTTCTTCTTCCTTTGTCCAAGTCCCGGGGGGGGGATGTGTGACTCCAACAGGGCCCTGCGTCCCCCTTTTATCCCCCCCCCTGGCCCCTATGCTCGCCCCCTGATTGGGGGGGGGCTTGTTCCCGCCGATGGGGCCAATCCTGGCCCCCGTTGGCCTAGCCCATATGTTAATGTATGAGGAGGGCGGACGGGGGAGGGCCTCCGCCGCCGGATGGCGTTTTGCCCGGGCCTCTAATGGGTCCGGCTTTGCCTACCCGGCCCGGGTCCTAACTCGACACAGCCTATAAACGTAACCTTCATGATTATGAGAAGCCTCATGTTTTTTACACGTGGAGCCTGCTGGGGCACAGACTGTCACTTGATACCTCAAAGATGTCTGGAACAGACTACCTGCACAGGTTAGTTGCCCATGTGATATTTTTTAGGGTACGCGATTTGCACTCCGGCTAATATGTAAGGGATACAATGAAAGGGTTTCGATGTTTAATTTAAGCTGAAATCTTGTAAATATTTTTCAACTTGATCATATTACTTAGTTGTGCATCCCTTAATCTATCCCCTCCTTTATTTATTGATAAAGCACTGGCTGGACATTGGTTTATTTGAGGGTTATCTTTGTGGTTTTTTTTAGTTTTGATTTCTGTCCTTTAACAACCCCCGGGTCAGCCTTGGGCTGCTCTGGCTCAAAACCCTGGAAGCCAAGTTTTACTCTGAACTTTTAGACAATTGCACTGGGGAGGGGCTGGAGGTGGGGGGGGGGGGGTGGGGGGGCATGTTGCACACCTTCTGGCATATGCAGGAGGAAAGGGTTCTAAATTGCGAATTCTTCGACAACTACACTAGGAAGACCTTCCTAGTGTTAACTCCTTGAGGAACTCCACTGGAAGGAGCTATACATTATTGAAAGCTATACATTGTTGAAACTTAAAAGACCTTCTTATACAGATCCCTAGTTCAGGGGGTGCTAGAGATATCTAATATTCAGTGTGTACATTTGTAATTTTATGTGTAGCATTTCGTTTTTTGTGAACTAAAGTACTTTTTCTTTTTGAAATAAATATACTCGACATGGATTTATTAAGAATAATTGTTCAATTTGTGGAGTTTTTTAAAATCATTTATTTAGCCCCTTGAGTTGCGTTATTTCATTCCTTCTTTTGGCTTTACCTTTGGACCACGTTTTGGTATATTCAATTACTGATTCAACAAAATAATGGTAGTAGCTCTGGCTTTCCTCTTACACTTTAGGAATTTCTTGCTTCAGTTGCATGTTTGATGACCAGTCACCTGTTGAAGTCGGATGCAGATAGAACTCAGGTGATAGTGCTAGGGAATCTTCCTTAGACCTGAACCTTCATTTGGTAGCCACTGGCTCTTGGCCCAAACCGAAACGCTGCTACTAAGATGAAAAATGTAGTTTTGTAGTGTCAACGCTGATCTTACTTTCTGCCTTTTATTTCAACAAGACCATTGATATATATGTTTGTAAAGGGGTTGATAGGGGTATTATCGTTTTTTTATTGTTATATTTTGTTCCCCATCCAATCCATTGAAAACTGCAAAAACTGCAACTAGACCTCTGATGAGGTATATGTTTATATATGTCAGGATGATATTAGTTAATATGAGGTGATTGGATTTTTGTTTGAATATGATTTGGGAAATTTAATAAAATAAAAAACAAAAATATATATATATTTTTAAAGAGCTTAAGAAAAGGTCTTCCTTGCTTCTGGGTTGTAGAAAGAAGGATCCATACGTTGATCTCATCCTGTTATATTGTCAGAATGAGTCTCGCTCAGTTGATCTAAATATCTATCACGATCAGTCTGGAAAAGGCTGCTGCCACATATGTTCCTTAATTTACCTTTCCATTCATCATCTGTGTGTCTTTTGTTTTCTCACTTTATTTACCTCCGCACACTCCTGTTAAACCCCAGTTAGACTTCCTCCTAAGGTTATCGATTAATAAAGTGATCTTCCTACCGATACCTTGTACGGGGCACAGGGCACTGGCTGCCACTTGTCCTGAGAATCATAACCCTCGGCTTCAGCCCTACATGCCTCACTCACACTCAGTTCCTTTTTCACACACACTCTTGGTCATTCCTATGTTCCATTGCACCAGAGCAGACAGAGCTCCTTCTTGGTTCTTGCTTCTACTCCTAGCACCTTAAAGGCAACAGACTCTGCCCTTGTGAGAACATAGTAAGTGGGGGTGTCTATGAGAGTGCAGGATACAACACTTTAAAAGCCAGGCCTATTGGCAATACCAGTGCTTGTTTCCAGATTGAGCTCCTTAGTAGACACAAATCAAACCTATGGCAAATATATTTCAATAAAAAATCCAGACTTTTCTAAAGAGCACATAGATTTCTTAGGGGCATATTATCAAGCACTGCGTTAAAATTATCACCGCTTTAGCTGCAGAAAACTGCCACTAAAGCGGCGATAATGGGCTTGATAATATGCCGCAGAGAATTCCAATAGAAGCCCATGTTGACACCAGAACCTGGGCTTCTATGGGAATTCTTAAGGGCATATTATCAAGCCCATTGACATTGCTTTAGTGGCAGTTTTCTGCCGCTAAAGCGGTGATAATTTTAACGCAGTTTCTTGATAATATGCCCCTTAGTTTATTAAAGTTTTTGGAGAAAGGGTATGTGGGCATTGGGCTGATGCTCCTTATCAATAATAAAGCCCTTCTTCTCAATGACTTATCTACATGTTATATTTCTGTAAAATAATTGGTTTGAGTGATGCCATAAGGGGGCCGTCTCAGTGTCAGAATTACACCTTCTCTTTGTCATTGTTATGTTAGAAGATATTTATAAAGCACACTAAAACCTATGATTAAAGGCACTATAATGCTCTAACACACCACTCTCCTAATGTTTTCTGGTCTAGTTCTTCCCTCAGACGTCCTCCATACTCCTGCAGGTGTAGACGTGAACCTGACATGCCCACAAGAGGCCTGGGCGGGCAACGCCACCTTCACCTGGAGGCTGGAGAACCGGACCCTGGGCATGAAGCACCCCAACCGCTTGGTGGCAGGCGCCCTGCTGCTGCTGAAGTCCGTGCGCCACAGGGATTCTGGGAACTACACATGCTACAGGAATGGCCTCAAGATTGGCAGCATCCACCTCATGGTGGGAGGTGAGTTGAAAATACAGAGGAAAGTGGGTTGTGAACTTCTCCAAAGTCTATTATTGGGCAGTTGAACTGGGATGTTGAAGGAAATCCTTTATGTAGGATTCTCACTTCATTATCAGCATTCTTTATATAGCTCTCCACCCCTCATTGGATCAGGCGCTTAATGAAGAGGCAATAGTGATAGGATATGAACCTATGAGAAAAGGGGATGTTTTCAAACCATTTTAAGTGCTCACACCTTATTGGTGAGTCAGAACTGCTCTGGCAATTTATTCCAGAGCCTGGATGTCCAGGTAGGACCCAACACAGTACCCTGGTGTTAATGGGGCATTGGTCTTTCCGAATATGTGACGTTACATCGTGGTCTTCACACCGTGATACGTTTACAACGCAGGCATTACAACGCAAGTCGTTACAACGACTTGCGCTGGAGGCCGCTGGACTTAGGAATAGTATGATTTACTATTCCAACTCCAGCCTACATAAAAGTAGGGAAGGTGTTGGAATAGTAAAACAAACTATTCCTTAGTGAATAGCGCCATCCAGGCAAGTTGTTGTAACGACTTGCATTGTAATGCCTGCGTTGTAAACGTATTGCAGTGTAAAGACCGCGATGTAACGGATGTCTCCCGGTTTTTCCAGGCCATTCTGCCATTTTGTGAACCATCTTGTGACTCCTTGGTTAGTACTCCAAACCCTCTCCTCAAAATACTGTTACCAAGAAATGTTTTGCCCCTCAGAAGTGATGAACCACTTATGGTCTTAGCTGATATAGCTTAGGATGTGCACAGCTTTGGGTGATTTTTTGCGAATTAGGTTCTCCAAACTTATCAATTCTTTCCCTTCTCAAAGCTGTAGGTTCTCCTTGATTTCTCTAGCCATTGCCCATGCAAAGTTATTTTTCTACATAGTGAAACAATTGGCACTCTAATAGAATCTAGGCAAGCAAAACACGGCCCTCTGACAGAGAGTCACACTACGTATATATTTGTGAAATAATTACCTTCTAGAAGATTTAGGCAGACCTTGCTCCATAACAACAACTGTCACTACAGCAGTAACCACAGGTGCCACCATGTAAGGGACGATAACAGCAACAACAGCTATAAAGACCTACGCAGCGACCACAGCTACCAACAAGACAGGAAGAACAGTAGCAATAAAAGCTGCTAACAATGCTGTAAAAACAATTAACCAAAGTGGTAAACAGAACAGGGACAACAGCTACAACTGCTTTTACAAATTGGCTGCATCTCCACTGATGTGGGGTATGTCCCCAGGGCACTGGACTGATGTCCTCTATATGAGGTTACTCCTTTTGATCTCCAAATGTAAATAAATAAACTCAAGCCCAATGGTTCACTGGCGTTGATTTATTTTTTATACAATCTCTTATGTTCTTGATTTAAACTTATTTGTAGTTACGCGCACTACATATCCCAACATGCATTTTATTGGTCCCAATGCATTTCGGCCGTACGGGCATTCATCTGGGGACAGTTTGTGGATCTCTGCGGCGGCGTCTCAAGCTTCAAGTCGCATGTAGCGTTCTGTCTGTTAGTGCGTTCTGACAGAACGAACATAAGAGATTGTATAAAAAATAAATCAACGCCAGTGAACCATTGGGGTTGAGATCATTTATTTACATTTGGAGATCAAAAGGAGTAACCTCATATAGAGGACATCAGACCAGTGCCCTGGGGACATACCCCACATCAGTGGAGATGCAGCCCATTTGTACTTGATTCACTCGGGTTCAGTGAGTGATACCCAGGTGCACAGAACACCTTGCTTACATTAAGGTATACAAACATTTGGTTGTGCACATACTAGCATCCAGTTTACAACTGCTATTACAACATCAGGATTCAGAGTAATGAGAACAGCTGCCACCATACAGGGTCCACAATAGGAGCTATAGTAGTTGCCTCAGCAGCCAAACACAGCGGAAAACACAGCGGGAAACACTTCAGTAACAGGGAGTCAAGGTGAGTGGCCAAGACTGCCACCAGGGCAGTGACTAGAGCAGCAACAACAACTGTAACCACAAGAGGGTCTACAGCATCAACCACCGCTACCATCATGTTAGCCGTAGCAGAAGCCACAATAGTTCCAACAATAGCAGAGACCACAGAAGAGACAGAGCAACCACACTGGCTACATCAGCTGAGATCAACACAACAGCAGCTCCAGCACTAGTTGCAAGCACACCAGAAAATGCAGCATTCACAACAGCTCCCTACACAGATGTAACCGCAGCAGACCCATATTAGTAACCATGGCTTCCACTTCAGCAGCGACAACAACAGAAACCAAAGCTGTAAACACAATAAAGACCACAGCTGTTACCATGATAGGAACAATAGGTCCAGAAGCAGCAGGTACCACAGCAACAACCAGCACATGAACTACAGCACCAACTATAGCTGTTACAACAGCAGCAGACACTGTTTCAATGATAGGAGGGAACAACAGCTGCCGGAGCAGCAGGGTCTGCAGTAGTTACCACAGTATGCCATATAAAACGCAATAGACTACTGCTGCTACCTGGGAAGGGACAATATAAGCAACAACACCTGCCAGCAAGACAGGGCCAACAGGTGTGATTACATTTGTAACCACAGCAGGACTACATTGACGACCACAGTGGCAACAAGAGTTGCCACCACAAAAAGGACCACAGCTCTGACACCAATACAGGGATTACAGCAGGGACCACAAGATCAGCTATATCTGCCACCACCACAGCAACAACAATAGGAGCGACAATAGGTTGTATTACAGCAGGCACCACAGCAGCAACAACAACTGTGACTACATCCACCACCACAATACCAACAAGAGCTGAAACAATTTGCAAATGCAACAGCCACCAAAGCAGCGGTAGCAACTTCCACCAAACTAGTAAGTGCGGTAGGGACCACAGCACTGACCACAGCTGCCACAACAGCAGAGACAATAGCAGCCACCACAGCTGTGACCACAGCAAAGTCAAAAGCAGGGACAACATAAGCAAAAACAGCTTTCTTGACAATAGGGACCCGGCAACTCAACAGTTGCTAGCCCAAAGGGACCAAAGTAGAACCAACATCTGGTACAACAGCTTGGGGTAGACCAGTAACCACAGCTGTAACCTCAGCAAGGGCCATAGAAGCAAGTACAGCTGTCACACTAACGTGGACAACAGCACCATGCTTGTTACCGGCCCAGAGAAGACCAGCCTTGGCAGTTCGGGCTGGACTGTTCCCATGAGGCATAGGGTCAAGACTGATTTGTTTATAGCTGGGTCTGAACTGCTGTGGTGAAGTGTGCTAAAGAACGATGATGGATTCAACCTAGATCTGTGACCGGGGGTGAGTGTCTGAAAAGTTTAAGCGCTCTATCCATCATCTCTTTGTGTTTGCTTAAGAGTAGCCAGGACCTCTGTTATTGGATGCTTTACGCATGGGAAATAGGATTTTTGGCTAGTATGAACGGTACCAATAGCCGAACTTCTAGAGTCAGGGCATCAACTTGGTTTTAGACATTCTAATGATTATTTTGGAGTTTATGACGAAGGTCCATGTAAATTGTTTTCCAGGCTGGTCAACCAAACCATTATCAGGGACGGTCCGTGACTATGTCAGGAACAAAGTGAGGGACTTGGACAAGGACTGGGCACTAGGTAGAAAATGTGCACAGAAAGAGGAGTACAGCGCTGCCCAGGATCACACAGGAAGTCAGAGGAGGAAAAGGGATCCAAAGGGGAAGCCTGTACAAGTGAACACAATGGCTAAGACCCAGAAAGGACAGGCACTTATGAGGTAATTTAGCATTCAGAAAAACTACACCCAGGACGAATGTGCAAGACATATTTATGAAACAACATTAACAATAAAGGGGAGTGAGGGGTAAAGCACTCTGGAGCTCCACACGGTAAGAGTAAGTTTCTCACCCACAATTGCTGTTACAGATACTGACTGCAAAAACCCACATATAGGATATGCATGCAAAGGCAGGGTCTGTGGAGCTTATACCTATGGTGATGTTAACTCAAAGACAATACTCACAGTGAACAAGTAACACCAACTAGGTAGTCTGCTGTGCCCACGGATCCTGGGGCTCAAACAGGAACACGCAAGGCAGTAACAGCAAGGGGTAGAACTAAACACAAGCACAATAGACAAGGAGCTAGCAATGAGGAGTGCTCAACAGGAAAGGAAGGAAATCACAGTACACACTTGGCAGAAAGCAGGTAACAAACATACAAGGTAACAGAAGCAAGACAGAAGAATAGAAAGACAGCAAGCTAGGAACTGGAACCAAGGAAATGGGAAGAAAGGCAGAGACTAGAAAAGGATACACAGAAGGGGAGGCTTCAGGGATATACTAGAATAGTGCAGGTTCAGGAATCAAGAAAACAAAGTAGCATAGAAGGCAGTGCTGGGGCAGGAACAAGAATTGAGCTAAGGCTCAGGAGTCAAGGTAGCACTGCAGGCAGTGCTGGTTCAAGGAAACAGGAAATAGCTACAGCTCAGGAAACAAGGAGTCAAGAGAGCACTGCAAGCAGTGCAAATCAGGAACAAGAAATAGGTGCAGCTCAGAAACAGGAACAAAGAATACTAAGGCTCAGGAGTCAAGGCAGCACTGCAGGCAGTGCGAATTCAGGAATAAGGAAAACAGCAGGAGCTCAGGAACAAGGAATAACTAAATCTCAGGAAACCCTGGAAACAAGGACATCAAAGGCTCAGGAAACACTGGCAACAAGTGTCGGTCTCACCGGTATACAGCTAGAAAGACCAACCTTGGCCTGAATGGAGCTGGGGCTTAAAAGAACTCACAGTAATCACATGCATCAGGTGTGGGCAGGCTAGCAGCAGCCAGCCACAGGTGAGCTGAATTCCTCCGCCCATCCTTGGTCTGCAGGGGTGGAGACGAAGCAGTGAGCAGGGAATTCTAGGTAATGGAGTTTACGGCATGAGCAGGCTGGCTTCCACAAAACCCGGCATGGATGGCCATTTCCAAGTAGAGTCCAGATCGCTGGAAGTCAGTATGTACATGAAGGTGAGGGTCGGGAAAGTCCCACAGTTCAGCAGGGGGCAGGTGGACACGAGAACGCAGGGAGTAAGTTGTGACAACCATCCCTTTGACTCTTTCATTCTATTGGATGGGTGATTTCCACTATGGATTGAATTTTAATCAGTAGCGATAGGTAAGGGTTGGAGGCCTTTTATCAACTTGAAGATTGGCAATTACATTATTAGGTGTTTTTCCAAGATGCTGCCCAGCTGTTTTCACTTCCTGTGCTAGATCTAGAAAAGGATCCAATGTTTGTGATTATTGTATCAGAACGCTCCATCTTCAGTGCTCCCCCACTGACAAGATTTCCGTTGTATTGCTGTTAAATAAAGTACAATTTAGTTCATCCAAAAGTGATCATGATTTAGGCCACCAGTGTTAGCAGCTTAGCTCCTTGATCCCCTCTCCATCTGGAGGTAATTCAGCATCTCACTAGCTTACATTGGAAATCAATGCAGTGGCTCTCCATTGCCTGTACCAATAGGCATCTGTATTGAACAGTAATGGCCGAAGGGGGACGCCATGTGGGATGACACATGTTACCCAGCATCTATATGACTAGCCTGGTTTAATCAGAATTTGTTGGTTGGGCTCATGGCGAGATGACTGGACTGATCAGGACACCCTCTGCCCTTCTTCGTGCCTTTTGTTCAGCACTACAAGGTATATTACGTCGAAGGCAGCTGAGAGAGCAAGGACTAACATTATATATTGCTATGAGCAGGCTTTTGCATATATTTTATTAGAAGTTGTGTCTCCCTCTTTGGCTGAAAACCAGATTGCCTGTCATGTCACAGATTGCGTCTGTCTATAAGCTGTTGCATTCCTCTGCTGTGCTCTTTTGAGGATCTTGCATGGAGATCATAGATTTGACTAGCACATCTGGGTCTCAGCCTGCTCTCTTCAAGAGAAGTGTAAATAAGCTCAGTTGTAAGGATAAGCGTACAATGCCATTAGCAATATATACATTCACTAGTTTTGTGACATCAGAGGCCAGAGTGGTGAAAACCTCTTTGACGCAGATAGATTGACATGGTTCAACTAGTACTTTAGAATCTTTATGTCTGATGGTTCATGTGGTAGCCACCAATTCAGGTACCAGGTCAAAAGCTATCCGCACTGTTTGCAGATTAGGTTATGGTGTTGATGGATATGATGATGCTTCAGGTTTATGGGCTGGGTTCCCTGCCTTGTGCTATTTACTTTCATTGAAGTTGTTGGGTTGCGTTTGAAGTCTGTTTTTAGTATTTCTGGGTGGTGAGTGCACAAAAGATGCTACATATTTCTATTTGTATCAACTGGTTTGGTTGGTCTGACATTTTCACGTGATATACATTTTATGCAGGACCATGTTATTTTCTGTCAATAGTCTTCACTGTTGATGTTTGAAGCATCTGCAGACTAAGTTTGACTGGTGGTGCATTGTAATATCTGAGGTATGCTTTGGTCTCTGGTTTTGCCTTGATGTTTTTCGAGGAAACCACCCCGTCAAGTGATATTGCACTAAAGGGTATCTAAGGTACCTTCAGGCTCTGTCTCATCCCAAGGTTTGCCAAAGGCTGCCACGAAGAACAGTTGAATATATGGCTTGTCTATGCATCTGAAGTTCTGATCTGTTTCGACGTTAATGTTGCCATGGGCTGAATATCATGCAAACACTTATTTCTTGTGACTAGCATGTGAGTCAGCCATCCTCGCTCATAGCAGTACATTTTCTTCTGGTTTCATTTTACTGCATTTTGGCTAATTTAAGGATGAAAAATTGACCAATTCTGGCCTTCATAAATTCTCTATAGCAAGATCATGATTGGGAGAATACAAAGTTGTTTTTCAATAGGGAATTTCTATGTCTTTACTTCTTTTTATCGAGGTCATATCAACACCTCCGGCAACATGCTTATTCTAAGTTAGCAAGTTGGAAGTCCATTTGGAAATTCCTCCTTAACCTGGATCCAATTCAGAATGTTATATTTTGCCAATTTTTAATATTTTAAATGATCATGCCAGACTAGTGCGGCCTTCATTCCTATTTTTTTTAAATTTTAAGTGGATTTCTATTTTTAAATTAATGAGTCAAAATATCTAAAAACACTCTTTCTAGGTTGCATGCCTGACTGTACTGATATCCAAACTCAGCTCGGGCAAATATTTGCAAACCAGCCCCACGCTGCAGAAGGTTATTATTAGAACCGGCCCATGTAAATCTTTCATGCTTTGGTCATAGCAGCCCATCCTGCTCTGAAAGCGGCCATCTGGCATGCAGCCTAACAGGGAAATTCCAGAGTGGCAGAATGGCCAGTCCAACCCTGTGTGCCTCCAACTTACAGGAAAGCTTCAGGTGCTGGTTGTCAGAAGAGCTCTGCATGTTGACTCTTAGAAGACAACCCTAGAAGACCCGATCATTTAGGATCATGGTGTACTTTTTATGGACTTTATGAGGGGTTGGGATTTGCTACAGGGTTGGAAACATGTTTGTGTATGAAAGACACTCTAGAGCTAAAGCAGCTACATCTGCTTTAGACACATTTCCTTATCGGAGATATGTGAGACTGCCACATGGGCCTCGTAAACCTCTACTAAGCTCTAATGTGGGGAATGTAACATTAGGCTTAACGCCAGATTGAGCAGACAGTCAAGCAGGGCATTTTTGATCCAGTTGTTGAGATTCTATCATGGTCTTGCCTGATCTTGTAGACCCTTTAGTGGTGTTTGATCCAAGTGCTGAATCTCTGTGGCCAGTGACTGAAGGAGAATATTATCGATATTTATGTTTAAGATGTTTCTATTTTGTGGCTCGGAGCTGTACTCTAGTTACCATGGATGTGCAAACAGGAAGGTCAGGAAGACCGCTCTAAAATCTGTGAAACCTGCATCTTGTTGGAGATGAAATACTGTTGTAATCTACTTTCTGGTATAATGCATCCTCCCCATTGTTGTTCTCTGCCTTGCTGCTCGGCCAGTGGTGAGGTCATCAGAATGCTGGGAGTGTCGGTGCTTAGACAAGAGTCAACTGGAGTGTATTGGGCAGAGCAGCAAGGAGGCTGCTCCCGGTGGGGCACTACATGGAACTTATCATCTTTCTGTAACTGAAGATATATCCTGAAGAAGGAACTTATACCCTTTTTCGACATGACCTGACCGTGCTATACTACGTTTTCGCAAATACACTTCACTGTCCTTCTGGGACCTCATTGCCCTTCCAGTACAATGGTAAACTGAATTTGCAATTTGACATTAAAACCCTAAGGAGAGAGAGAAAGATGGCTAAAGGGTCATTAGGTTCCTTTTCGTACCTTGCACCCCAGTGGTGAGATGTGGGAGATAGGGTGATATGTGGGGATAAGAGCATCTTAAGCGTGTGTCTGTGGCTATCTCATTTTAATCTTGAAATTCATAGTTACAGCTTCACAGGTAATATATAACTTGCAACATTCCTTTCTATGTGATTCCAATGTGTAGCCACCTGTCAGATTATAAAATAATCTGAATGAATGTTGAAGAACTTGGACTCTAGGTAGGGGTGCAGTGTTAACCCAACATTAGATCACACACTGGTGGTCACAAACCTGTGGTTCCTCTCTTTCCCTAGAGGTCCTCGAGGTGCCCCATATGTCCTGCACTCGCAAGTTTCCAGTTGGCATCATCCGATGTGAGTATCATCCCTCGCACAGGCCCTCGCCCGCCACCAGGGCTGTTCTGTTGGTGCGTAAAGGGTGAGTGTACCCTCTACCTCTACCTCTATCCCTATCTCTTTCTCTGTAGGACTTTTCTCCATCCATCTTTCATTTCTTCTGTCTCTCTTCCTGATCCAGTTTCTCTTTTCTCCCATTCTGCTTTTCCCATGGTCTGTCTTCTTCTTTGTAGAAAAAAACCTTACTTTTTTGTCATATTTTCCTGTGAAAACCAAGGAGTTATGAGTTTCTTTGTACTGCTTTGTAGGAAGCCATGACGTGGAAGTAAAAAATAAAAGAGCATATTGTATCGATGCACACAGATTTAGAGCTTCATTTGGCATAGTGCAGAGAGGTACAAGACCCACCTGGGCAAACCAAATGACAAAGAATAGCCCAAATAAAGCCTGTCCCAGTTGAAAAAAACAAGTTGTCAATAATGTCAGTGGATGGTGGGAAATGGATCCATAGTCCCAGCACCTTTTTTTTTCCACAGAAAGGAGAGTATGCGGCCTGCCATGTTAGAAAGGGTGGATTGTTGTTGGTCAAGTGAATGAATAAGCACTTATAGAGTGCATAGCTACCCGTAGGTATCCCAGCGCTGATAGTGCGGCACAGAAGTATCTAAATAGTTTGTATATTCTATTGCAAGGCAATTTTCTGAAAAAGCGAGGTTTTGAGCATTTTTCGGAAAGAGAGTAGCTGATTGACCGAACGCAGTGACGGGGTGAGGGTGTTCCAGAGTTTAGCCGCATTAAATGAGAAGGAACGCCCTCCATGTCGTTCTCCTCTAACTCGAGGTACTTTGGCCAGGTATTCATTGGACGAGCCCAGGGTTCTTCGAGGGAGATCAAACGAGAGCAGCAGGGAGCAGGAAATCAGAGGTCCATTACCCCATAGTGCCTTATTGGGAGTGTTGGCAGTGTGGCTTCTTCTTCATTGGTGGTGTTGATAGAGCCAAGGGTGGGTAGGCCAGTAAAGTGTGGGTTGTACCTTGAAGGGGCCGTCTAGTCCACAGAAAGAAATCTGCCCCTTTTACCCACACCTGCATCTTCACCCACAAAACGGATTTTAGACTGTTGCTTTGATAGATGATTAATACAATGAGCCCCCCATAATCACCTATTTATTCGTTAATTGGAAACCTGTTTATTCTATGTGCACAAACGTTTACTGACTATTTCCTATATTAATATATCAAACTATATTTATTATCATACTCAGATATTCATTCAAAGTTCATAATAACATGTATTTTATTGCTTACCCATATCAACATTCACTCTTCATTCATTCCTTCCTCATATTGAGATTAAAAACACCAATATGCTATATATATTATGTATATATTTTATGTTTTATACTCCATCGATATATTTATATAAAACAGTGCAAGATCAAGATTGCAATCTTTTGTTTATAAAGAATATACAATAATTTTTCTAATTCGGCAATATAGTGATGGCTAAATGGGGGTCATTTTATTGATTTAATACATTACAGAGTCCCTTATAGCGTCTATAGGAATAGCTCGGGAATGGGACGTGGGTCGTACATTTACGGGGTAAGGAATGGGACACTATACTGGGGTTCCCCAAGAAGGTCTCCCGCAATCCCAAGTTCAAATTTATACAGTTGATGTTGCTACACAGGGCATACTTAACCCCGTGCAGGCTGAGCGCTATGTTTCAGGCGGCGACTTCTGACTGCCCGCGCTGCCACGAACCCAACGCGGGGCTGACACACATGGTATGGGCCTGCCCTAGACTGGGACATTACTGGGCGACGGTATGTAAGATATTGACAGCGGTGGCCCCGGTGCACCAAAATGACACCTTAGAACACTGTATACTGGGTCTGGGGCCCCGTGACAAGAAGGGCGACTCTACAGCACGTTTCGCGAACTTAGCGCTCCTTTTGGCCAAGAGAGCCATAACCACACGCTGGAATGCCACTAGAGCCCCGTCCTTATTGGAAAGGCATACCGAAATGTTGAAATGGGGTAGAGCAGAAGGGACCTAATTGCAGCGGAAGGAATTCAGGGGCCTCCGGAAGACACCGATTTCACTCAGCTGGCATGCGATGCTGGAAGAGTATGCCGCAATAGACATCTTGTCTTAGTGAACTGCCCTGGAGACGTGACAAGGGGGTCTGACCTGCGACTGTGGGTCACCTGGGCTTCTCATGCTGCCTGTGTGCATTGCTAGGTGAATGAACAGGATTATACAGCTCCATTGAGATAGACTTTGACGCCGACATACACGCACATGTGGTGGAGAATGTTGTGCAAATCTCATAGATGGATGTACAAGGCCGAGCATGCGGGTGGGAGGGAAATTGGGGAGACTGCTTTTCCCGTTCGTTGTTAGGATGTTTTAACAATGTTAAGTCCTGTAGGTTTTCATAATTTACCATCCGCTATGCTAAACATCCTGTACATAACAAGTTCATGAAAATGTTCTACACGAACAGACTGTTGGATAACCAGATTTGAGAATATTGGACTATTACATGTTGCCATTTGAGGACACAGACGGATGCTCACCATTGTTAAAGACTATTATCCTATGCTGATGATAACTGGGTTCTGTTATATTATGTGCCTATCTGCCTTTATATTGCGGTATGATGACTGTCTTATTGTTTTGTAAAATCAATAAAAACAAGGTTAAAAAAAATAAAGAAATAATATGAGTAGCTCTTGTTCATTGGTTACTAGCTTTGTGTGTTGATGTCAGCATGGGCATTGAGGTGTATTGTGACGTCATTCACTTGATGACCCCATTTAGAGAGTTTTTAATGTGGACAGGGACTACTGGGCTCTTTTTTTCAGCCTATTTCCTTCTCGTCCTTGACGTCATAGGCAAGGTTGTCTCCAACATTATAACTTAGTTTTATGACCTATGACGACTCAGTTTATTTCAATCTTTTTTGTTTTCGTTTTTTTATTTAGTTTCGATCACCTTCCTCTGGGAGGCCTTTCCATGCATTCAGTACTGGATAGTAGTTTTTTTGTGTGAATAAGGTGTACTGAAATAAGATTCAAGAACTGTTTCTGGATGAACTAGGGCGGGTGCGAACCTCCGTTTGGGTATTAAGTGTGGGCGAATGAAGTGGGCTCCACTTTGTCTAACATGTGTTCTCTTCGCTGTTGGTTTCCTCTAGGTTCAACACCGAGCACAAAACCGAGCCTTGTACGTACTACAATAGCGCACATCGATACATTTGTCGGCTGAAACTTGGAGAAGGGGATCACACCAGCCACATGGTGTTCATGTGCATCACCAGCATGGCCGACAGCCAGCTCAGTGTACCTCAAATGATTAGCGGATACAGCGTCCGTACGTAACATCAATATTTATTTGTAGGGCCCCTATGTCCATTGGAAATCTGTAGTATCCACACGATGTGTGTAAGTCCTACAGTAGTGTGTAATCTAATGCATGATATATGTACGTAAAGTTAAATATGTTGTGGTCGTCACATCTACACACAATAAGCAATCACATAGACATGGGCGTGAATCCTAGAAGAGGCTTTATTAGATGAAGTGCTACAGCAACGCGTTTGAAAGAGGCATTGCATTCGTTGGACTAAGCATCATATCTGTCAAAACCACCATTGGTTTTTTCTGGAGACCTAAAAATGGTTGTGCTCTTTGACAACCTCTTTGGAAGTTCCTCATGCCGCGGGAGGCCCAGTGGATGCCACATTACGGGAAATGCTATGGCAGATGCTTAGGGGGTCACTAGCATGGGGCACGTGGTTGAGCCATTGATATGATCCCATTGCAGCAGGGGTTGGGTGTCAGAAGATCGCTTCGCCTTGGGCTCCAAGAATCCCTGCACCGTTCATGATGGGTGGAGCCTTCCTACAAGCAGACCTCTCAGCAAGGTAACTTCAGACCCAAGGCCAGGGAGTATAGGCTGCTTAAGTCTGTTCTATGCATTTCCCAGTACAGTGTTTCTCACGTTTAACCCCGTCCCTCACGTTCAGAGCTGCCCAGGCAGAGGTACAAAACGATGTTGGCAGTCCAATGCGAGGCAGACTTATGTTCCATAGGAACGGTGTCGATCCTGAATATTGAATGAGAAATATTGCGGAACCTTAAATCGTGTACACAATATCTAGGGCCAAATATGCAAAGGTAAGTACTATGGGGCATATCATCAAGGGCAATATCGCCACATTAGCGGCACTTTTTGCCACTAAAGTGGCGATATTTTTATCGCCCTATCAGCAAGCTGTTGCTAACAGCTGTTAGCGACAGGTTACTGGCAATAGCACCCCGTGTCAACACGCCTCCCATCGCATCGCTTATGAGATGCAAAGGAGGCATGCCTGACAAGACTCCCTTGGGAAAATATCGCTAACCCAGCTCGTCATATTGACAAGGAGGGTTAGCGATATTTAAAATCACGTTAAGTATGCCTTAATGCAGGAATTTAATGTCTGTTAAAATCCTGACTAAGGCATACCTAACATGGGGGGTGGATTTTGTGGTTAAGACCACAGGCCCTATCATCTAGGATATCGCCATTTTCCACCATGGAAAACTGCGATATCCCTACTATCTCTGGAATTTTTATCACCTCGGCGATGCGCGTTGTTGATAACGCGCTAACCGGGCGATAAATTCCAGAGATAGCCGGCAATAAATATGCAAGCGCTAAGCGCGCTTTGCGATATTTATCGCCGGACCTTGATAATATAAATATGCCCCTATAGTATTCCTACATATAACCCCACATAGAAGAGATATATCTACCATGACAATATATATCACCAAGGTACATATATGTGGAGTTAAGCATGGTAAATCTATACTTCAGTATATGCACTTACGTTTGATTACTTTGCTGCTTGATATTTTGTCCTTGATACTAAGGTATCACGATATTCCCATTCTCGATCTTCAGCAGAACAGCCGTCATGAACTCAGAATATACCTTTGTCTTAAATTTTCAGCTGATAAAAATGTGTGCAAACCTAGCTCCCATATCCCTAGTGACAATAATCAGCCTAGTTAGACTAAATCCAAGGACGTTTTAAAAATCCAGTTCCACCAGAAAAGAAATGCTGGAGTGGCATAAGTACACCCAAAATGGGGTCTTAGATCCCGCAGTCAACTGGACGGCTTCCTGTGATGCTCACCATGGTTGTATCTGACTGCAAAGTGGTCCTGATGAAATTATGAATTACGGTCAGATCATTTTCACGTATTAAAGCCCTCACCTTTTCATCCTCTGAGCCAGAAGTACGTCTGTCTCCCTGATGCCTTGTTTTCGGAGGACGAGATCATACCGCTTCACAACACAGCACCCCAATGTTTGGATAATGACAAATTATAACAAGCATTGGCAAAGCCAAAAGGCCTGGCAGTGGCTGCCCGCCTTTTAATTATCTCAAATCTTGTTTTGTTATGTCATGGTTTTTGTATTGTTGAAGAGGCTGCTGGGCCTTCATCAATTTAAAAACAAACACTGATCAAAAGCAACAGACATTTTTTGGCCTTTAAACGTACACATTGCTTTAGTAGTCACAGGCGTTACAAGAGAATTCATTTGTGTGTGGATGTGCTCCTTGTGAGAGGGCTGTCATTCAAAATGAAGTTAGATAATAGCTAAAGTGGGCTGACCCATTCCCTCTTGCTGTATGCTATAGCAGATGAGAGCAGAAATGGGAATGACACAATAGCAGACCAATGGGATGAAGAAAAATGGTTGAAAGCTCCTATGCATAAGTATTTAGTCAAATCAAAAGGTCTTGGCTGATGTCAGACCTAAAAATAACAATCAAGCATCCCACACTGTTCTCCATTGGCCTAGTTACTCAGCAAGCCTTTTATAGGAAAATGAAACTGCTCCAACAAGCCACTGGTATGAGGGAGATACATTGAGGTTCAAGTTAGTTTGATACTCAATAGTGTGTACTTCATAAAGAAGGCCAGAGACAAATGCAATTCAATGGGTGCTAAGTATCACCAAAGAAAACTAAACAATCCCCTCATGGTTGATCATTGATGGCTGTTCCTTATGTAACTGCCACAAAGAACTAATTAAAGTAATTGCTAAGAACCAGGTGATGGTGTCCCAGCTGACTTCTGCAGCTTTCCCAGAACTCCTTAGTCTTTATGTTGCTTCCAAGAGGATATCAGAGATGTGAGATGTATCCAGAGCAACCTGGAACGGTGTCTTTGGCTGTCAGCTGCCAGCGGAGGCTAGATTTACAAAGTACTAAAATGTCTCAGGTCTAGTGAGAGAGAAATAAACTGTTGCAGAATTCTAGCATGTGTTTTGTCTACCAAGAACTGAGTCTGATCCTGGATCAATAGTATCTTTCTACAGTTTTTGGATATTGACATTTGTTCAACACTTCCACCACTAATTGTCAAATGCTCGATGTAACAACATGTGCGGTAAGAGAAAATTAAGTCACTGGATTTTATGGATATATAACTTGTACCTCCCTGTTTCTCTTGACCAACGTTGCTTTGCAATTTGCAAGAGAATGTTTACTTTACTTCAGATAACTTTACTACCTCTACTTACCATTTCCTATTTAAATATTGAACTCATCTGAGCCCTCCCTATATCTGGCTTTTTGCATGGCATTTCTTTACCATTCTGTTTGAGCGAGAGTATGTCGTCCGGCGAGTGAGTCGCTACAACACCGACGCTACAATTTAGCGTTCCCTCTGCCAGCATTTGATGTAGTTGGTTACCCACCACATTGGCTTCAGTATTACTACAGGTACTTCACATTTAAGTTGTTTTAGTGCTTGGTCTACCCCTCATACTAACTAGGATGCCAAGCACTGTGTAGATAGAATTTTGATTTCGTGTCCTGGTTAATTGCTATTTGATCACTTTCGTGACTTACTCACCAAGAAACATGTTGACCTCTCTAAATCAGCAACCACCAAAACATTATGTTGGCGGTAGCCTAATCCTGTTTTTAAACTGACAAGTAGACTCACAGATTAAAATAGTTTTAGAGTACTACTTGGTCTTCTTTTAAATTTTCTTTACACCACTCACACACTCTATACACTCATCTACACTTCCAAGCCCTATACTTGCACTTCACATCACAGCTTTGGAACAAAAAGATCTCCAACAAAGAGACCCTTATAGGGTGACCGTCGGGCATTGCAGCGCCGGCCCAACGAGGAACAAGCCCTATGATGAAGCATGACACCCAGCTGGGTGTGTGAGGGCCCTAGTTCCAAAAAGAGGAGACTCTGCCTCCTACCTTTGGACAGATATAGTTATACCAACCAATCCTTCTAATTTCCTTGTTCTCAGGATCTGCATACTCTTTTTGATAGAATTGATATGTTCTAGGGGCTCGTATGCTGGACCTATAAACGTCCCCAGTCCCCCTTTGTTGTTTATATATTTCTTTACCATTTTAAAGGCCTCGAATATTCACAAACCTGAGCTGCAAGGTTACTTCTCCTTAACATCAGTGTTTTCGAGTATTATCTGCTCCTGTTTTGTTTATTGTCTTTAATTAATTATCTGGTTTTGCTTGTCTGCCTATGGGGAGCCTCTTTCATCAGAGGTCCACCATCTATAGTGCAATCAGTTATTGAACCTTTCTGGTTTGTAGATAAAGTTTTATGTTTTTATCTGACTGACTTGACCTTGAGAATTGACCGCACGTATCCTAACCAGTCGTTTCCACTGTTGGATGCCCAAATACCATTCACAAGTTATCATGCATTGAGATACTGGGATCTGGGATGATAATGCAGTGTAGCCAGGGGTTTGTGGAATAGGTTCATTTTCTTATCGGGAAATTCAATGAAATGTCACAAACGTTTTATGAATGTATACTTTCATACCAAAATGTGGTTCGTTGGAGTCCCATGTGGACCTCTCATAATGCATAAGCAAGACAATATTTCAACGTCTTGTGAGTTACAGCAGGATTCCTATTCGTGTACAAAAATACTCCAAGCAAGATATTTTCTATCTAACACTCTCTCTTGCAGTATCTTGCAAGACTTTTATTTGAGGTAAGGAGTTCTTCTGCTTAAAAAAAATTAATATAAAGTTGGGTAATGTAATATTACGAGACATTTTTTGAATTTCACATAATGAGACATTTTGGAATTTCGCAAATTTCTCCAGCATAATTAAAATGTAACCCAGGTCTAAGTATAACATGAAAAGGTAGCATATTTTTCTGGAAATTGGCTGATGTTTTTGCCATATAGGATTTCATTCTGTCTTTGTCAGCCCATACCAAACTTTCTATTACTTTATCCTTGTAACCCTGAGTCCTGTCATGATCTCCCCCCAGCTTTTCGTGGCTCATATATTCACAGGTTTTCTAGTCGCTGAAAAAACTTCCAATATTGTCTTGGGGGCTCGCTTTAGGACATTCGTGGAGTTATTCATCTGACTCTAGCACAGACGATGTGTCCTTGCAAGAGCTCTCTGGTTGTGGTGTGAGGTTGGGTGACCATCCACTCTTGCAGAGGTGGCTACAGTAATCAAAGCCAATTGCCAGTTGCTATGCGCTATTGGCGCCATTGTAGAGTTCGAAACAAGTCATGCGTATCAGCACATGGTGTGGTACCAGAATATCAGAACATTGTAACCAAAACACCGTCTGCCAGAAAAGCCTTGTACAAAATATTGTTTACAAAAATATTGCCTCATTAGTGTTAATAATTGAAAATCTACACCAAATGGGAGGATATTTTTGCAAACAATATTTCAATATTTTTGCTACAATGTTTTGAAGTACAGCCCAATATACTATATGGTATGCCAGAACTCTTTGCCAAAGAAAACTATCACACATTTTTAAGTAATAAATTCAGTTTTTTTTATTTTCTTTTTTACTACAGTCCAACCAGATCCTCCGGTGAATGTGAAGGTGAGCCCGGTTCAGGGTGCTCCTCGGAAGCTGATCGTCACATGGCAGTACCCTCCCTCCTGGAACCCCTCTTTCTACAAACTTCAGTTCCAAGTGAAATATCGAGCAGAGCACACCTCCTTCGTCACCACAGTGAGTCTGGGTTTTGCGCGCTTCTGTCACTCAGTCTCTCTTTTGCAGTCTTTCTTCCTCCTTTATCTTTTTCACACTTTACTTCCTCTATTACTCCTACTTCAGTGACCTGGCTTCTGCATTTCTATTACGCGCTTAGGGGCATATTTACAAGCCCCTATTGCCACAGGTGTATTACTTTTTACGATGTTTCTGCTGCGATAGGGGCTTTGCCTTATTTACAATGCATCATTAAGCCACGTTGCATGGCTTAAAGCTGCCTTGTAAATAAGGGCCCCTGGAGTCGATCTTTGGGGGTCCGCGTCGGACCCCTTGACACCCGCAGCCCTATGACTCGGACACAGGGGGAGACCTATGGGTCTCCCCAACACAGGCATGTATGGTGCGGGTGGCACCGACGCGTACCCACTGTAGGGGGCGCACTTGTTCGAGACGTACCCATTCAGTCAATGGGAGCCCATGTACGCGTCGTACGACCGGCTCCCATTGACTTCTATGGGAGTCCGACCGAACCGAGTCCGACAGCATACGTGCACATCGTACTCGCTCGGTCGGACTGTAGGGGTCCGGCTCGGTCGGAAAACCCTCCGGATCCGACTCGGTCGGAGTGCTTTCCGACCCGGATCGGAATCGGCCCCTTAGCGTGAAAGGGGTGGATGATGGGTGTTGCAGTGGCCGTTCTGCTGCAATACCCATTGATTTTGACGCGGCCCCATATTTACAAGAGTGGCGTAAATATGGGAAAGCGCCAAAATTAAGACCAGGGAAAACCTAGTCTTAACATGGCACAAAGAGGAGAAAAGCTTTATTTCCCCTCGTTTGTGCTGTTTCTATGTGTGCTGCATTGTGCAGTAAACATAGAAACAGCAAAACACCATGAATGATTGTTTATGTGCAGGTAGGTGTCCCTTCCTGCACTTAAACATTCATTAAAAAAAATGATGAATTGCAACTTCTATGTGCGCTGCACAAAGCAGCACACATAGACGTTACAAATTGCCATTCTGGATTGTTTATGTGCAGGAAGGCACACCACATTTTTACTTCCTCTCATTTTTACATTTTAAATGCCTGTCACATATATTTGCAGCAATCAAATAAACATAGTGGAGTTGTCAAGGGCAGACCAATAGACTTTGCGACGATGATTTTTGGATTATTGGTGTGTATGGGTCACAGACGCAGAGGGTATACACATGTACTTGAAGCGGAATAAATGGTAGTTTATTTCGGAGAAAAACGTCATTATCAATACTGAACTTAATTACAACACAGAAGAAAGAACATAGAGAAGGCACATTCCTTGAAATATTTAGTAATAACCTCCTTATCGAATGTGTAATGAGTCACCCATGCAATATAAGGGCTTTGAGAACCTATTTGTATTCTCAAATTAGAATATTCTGCAAATTTGGTTACTGATTTAGTATCAATTTTGTGCTTTCATTCTGACTGAGCCTGTATTTGATTTTTTTAAATGGCTCAAAAGATAAGTGATAAACTGATCAAGAGAGCTACAGCGACTAAATGATGCTTCTTTAAGGTAACTGGTGCAGAAAGTATAAATACAAATGTTGTAAGCCTTCAAATGCTCAATTCGCCTTTATAAAAAATCTAGATATATTGATTTTTTAAATCAAACAATCTGATCCTTACTAATGATATCTTAACTCCTTTCAGATATACTAACAAATGTACTAGTTTAGATTCACTTTTCAGAAGCATTTTCCTACTAATGCTACCTTGCATTTTGGGAAGGCCTTCCTTTTTTGAACTAGAGTAGGACATGAAGCACAATGTTCAGATCTCATATTTGACTTTTTTTTTAAACTTTTCACTAAGAAGAAAATTGAACATTTAACGTTGATTCTTTGTTGTTGTAAGACATCTACACAGCTCTCCTCCTCAGACATTATCGTATGAAAGGCAGGAAAGATCAACTGATATGCAAAAATGTATAGCTAGGAATATAGAAATAATAAATCTTTATCTGTCATGTACTCTCCCTTTAAATATATACATATACATATATATATATATAGTAGCTTTTATATACATTGTGCACACCTTCACTTGTGACAGCCCCGTCATCTGTCCAGTTGTGGTTTGGTGCTTGGATGTGCTTTACACTTTGTTGCTTGTGTTTTTGATGGTTTCAGGCACACGTCCAGCTGAGACCTTCCTACCTCATTGTAGATGCCTTGATTGACCGAAGGCACTTGGTCCAGGTGAGAGCACAGGAGGAATTTGGACATGGGTCTTGGAGTCACTGGAGCCCAGAGGCCACCGGCGTCCCTTGGACTGGTAGGGCCAGCTATTAAACTCTGCTTTTGTTCAAGGAGGAAGAGTGGTGTGTGCACGGATGTGTCTCGTGGTGGCCAAAGTTCTCACAACATAGTAGATTATGTGGTTTGTTTCTCAAAACATTTCGCAAGCATAAATTATACACATGGGGGCAGATTTACAAGGCCCTTGCGCCACTTTTGCATCATTATTAACATGGGAAAAGTGACGCAAAAGTGGCGCAGGGGCCTTGTAAATATGCCCCATGATCGCAAACAAAAAATACGATTGGGCAGGACCCCAATATAATGAGTCAGAGAGTCAGAATAAGAGGAGTCCCTGACCCTATGTCTACCAGGGTGCATTTTCTTCAAGTAAGTTTAGGTTCTGAGAAATGGGTGTTCCAGGGCAGGGATAGGGGATCGGCATTAGAAGTGGGTGTTTGAACGTTTTCGGGGGCCTGGGGCATCCAGGGGCTCCTTGATCTTGGTTGGGATGTCAACAGTCTTTCACTGCAGGCATACAGAGGTCCTAGGACTATCGACATCCCAAATTGAAAACCAAGCACCACCCTTCAGCACTTGATGGGTAGCAGTGACACCGCAATGCAAGGCTCCTTAAGAGAGGTGATGAGGGTTGGAAACTCAGTAATGCACATTGGTCCAGACTGACCGTATCGGGCATCGGGTGCTTACCCTGGAGGCTGGAAGGGTGGGGGCCGGTTTTGCAGCAGTGAGGGGCAGGTTTTGCAGCAGTGCTGCAATAGCAGCCCCCAGTAACAAAAGCAGCAAGCAAGCATTTCCAGCCTCGCGGGGCCAGGCAGTGCTTCTCCAGGACCTGGTCTGAGAAAACTGCCAGGGCTGCTTTGGGTTCCCAGTCCGGCCATTATTGCACAAAGTAACACTCACTACATCACTGTCAATCACAGCTGTTCTTAAAAAAATGTAAAGTACTTTAATACAAACAAAGCTAAATAACATGAATAGAATCTCATATATACACAATACACAGGCTGCAAAAAATATACCACACTAACAAAAAGGAAAGTAGTAACAATATTTTTAAAGAGGAACATTCTACGGGTGACGCCTACAACACAACATGTGGGTGTGCCCTGTCCATCATGAAGTACCTTGAAAGAAATGGACACATTTTAAAGCCCAGCACAGCCAGGCATGTGGTAAAATGAACTAACTGGGAGCTCAAACTAAACCCCACTTCGAGAGTCTTGCTTCCATGGGCGCCCCCGGCCACAGAGCATCTGCAGTGATGTTCAGAGAGGCAGCACCTGATTGACCCCCCCCCCGGGTGATTCGAGTGCGTTATAAATTAAATTAACATAACAACACGTAACATAACAACATTTTGCAAATATGTGCCACCCAATTGAGCCACGTTTGACAGAGTTGGTTGCCCCTTGTTCCTGGAGGTAGGATTTAGTCACCAGTGCCACCCACAAGAACCCAGTTGAGCATTTTTCTTTCTCGTTCTCGAAGAGTGGGGCCTCCCCTTTTCTAGCCCCTATCTACCTGCAGGGCTCTGCAGCACAGCCCTTCCACAGCAGCAAGTGTAGCTTTCTCCCTCCAGGCAGATTCCATTTTCCCAGCAGATGTTGTACCCACATATTCACACAGCTCCTTAACTGCCAGGCAGCTGGGCCGATGACGCCACAGGGCAGGCTTCTTGTCTGGGGGATTGTAGTTCCACAGTCCTTTTCTCCGGGAGGCAGCTCCTCCTTTTCTCCAGGCAGTTTGCAGTATCCTTAGTATGAATTTTGTGCACACTGTCCCCACAAGAAAGTAATAAGGTGCAGGTTCCTGGCTGCCAGAGCGGAACTTTGCCAGTCTGAGGATTTCACAGCTCTGTGGGCATGACCCCCTCAGCCTTGGAAAAGTGTCTCAAGGCCTCCCCTATGAGGGCGACTATCACTGATGGCTTTGGACCTGGGCGCTTCCGTTTTAAACCCTGAAGGGCTCAGGGCCGAGTGTCAATCAGGGACACCTCGTCACAGAGTGAGGTGGGGTCAGCAGTCTCACTGACCCCATCCCACTCTGTGACAAGTGGGGGACAGCTGCCTTCCCCTAATGGCTGACCTATAGTCAGCCAATGTGAGAAGGCAGCAGTCCCAACCCACATGAGACCTCTGAGGCTTTCCTCAACAGGAGCAGCAGGTCGGGTGAGTTTTATGTTTTTGAATGTTCGGTGTGTGCATGTATGTATAAATGTATGAATTTGTTGTGAGTTAGTGTTGTCAGTGTGTGTGTGTGCACTTATGCATGCATGGTAGTGAATTAGTGTATATGTGTGTGTGTGGCCCGCCCGCCACCCTCCCTTCCAAAATGACTGGCTGCCACTGCCCCACTGGGTGATTCCTGTTAGTGGTCCATGAGAACACTAGCACTTTGACCTAGGTGTCATCCCTGTATTTATCCTAGTCGTGCAGACATCTCTCCGTAGTCCGCTGGTGCCCCTCTGTGAATGGTGTCATGCTGTTATTGCCATTTTGTGCATCCCTCCCAGTTTGGTCACACCACAATCTGTGTCCTCTGGTGTAAGCTAGAAGGGGGGGGGTTCAGAATTCCCTGTCAGGGAAACCCAAAAGAAAGGCTGAAAAGAGTGAAACTTTCTAACTCAGCTAGCTCTCGGACAGTGGGTGGTAATACCAGTGGTTAATTTGTAAAATAATAAGTGCCGGGGCTCTCGGCAGGAGGCAGCTTGCACCAGCCCATTTCTCTGGTTAGCGCCGCCTGAAACAGAACCAACTGCTGTCCATGTAAGTAGAGGGGCGTATGTGGCATAATGGCCAGAGCTGCCAGCTTCAGAGCTGGGGAACAAGGTTTGAGTCTCTGCGTCGGCCCAACATCCTGTGATTCTGGGCAAATCACTTATTCTCCCTGTAAATGAATGTGCCCTTAACCGGCTCAAATTAAGCATTGGGTAAGACCCATCCTTTCTGAAAATGTGACAACCATCTATCCACAAACATGGGCCTCCTTTCTGCACTCTATGGTTACGGTACCCCTCTATACAGATGTCTTTCCTCTTTCTGCATTCCTTTCTCTTCTCATAACCCATGGGGCTTTCTTTCCAGCCCTGACACTTCTGTCCTGATTTGTGGCTCTGGTGGGCACATCTGCAGGTGTGCAATGATCTCTCTGCTGGCATGACATTCACATATGCTACCATAGCAAACCCTTACCTCTGCAGATGAGCACTCTTCTCTCTGTTTCTCTGCAGATAGAGCACTCCTTTCTGCAGATAATGCACTCTTCCTTCCCTTGCTTCAGATATGTCTCTCTCACACTTGCTCTTGTCGGTGGGCAGCTATGGATTTTCTCTCTGCAGAGAAGGCACTTTCCCCTGTCCGTCTTTGGTTAGAGAATATTTCTTCTATACCATTGCACATATGGCTCTTCTCTGCTCTCTCTAAAGATAAGGCGCTCGCTCTCAGCAGATATGATACACTTTCTCGTATCTCCTTGCATATGTGGCATTCCCCTTTTTGTGCATATATTACACTCTCTGCACATAGGGCTCCCTTCTCTCTCTGCAGATGGGCAATCTTCATTCTCTCTATGCACATTGTGACCTCCCCCTCTTTCTGCATATATTACACTCTGTCTGCTGATGGGCCCTCTTTGTTCTCTCTATGTACACTGCAGCACTCCCCTCTCTGTATATATCATGCTGTTTCAGCTATCTGTGCAGATATGGCAGATACCATACTTGTTCTTCTGTGCCTCTGCAGATATTACTCTCTTCCCTGTCTCTGTAGATATGACACTCATTCTTCTATCCCTCTTCAGATATTGCTCTGCAGATAAAATGTCTGATGCCTTTTTCTGCAAAGAGGGCATCTTCTTTTCTCTCTGTCGGTACGGCTCTTGTTGGTCTATCACTCTCTGCCGATGACAAGCCTCCTTCTGTGTCTGTGCAGGTACTGATCCGCTGTCTCTCTCTATCTCTCTCTCTCTCCTCTCTCTCTCCTCTCTATCTCTCTCTCTCTATATATATATATATATATATATTACCTACTGGCGGTTGCCAGTGGGTAGATATAGTTAGGACCTATTTTCCATAGGAAATCCGCAACATTCTATTTGGAATAACTTTGGCGCCGATTGACGAATCTTCGCGAAATTTTCAAAACTTTTGGCCAGCTCCGGTCCGCTCCTATCCTGAAAGTTTCACAGTGATTCTTCAAGCGGGGGCCGAGAAAAAATAAATAAGTATATGTATGTATATAGATAGATAGATAGATATTGATCCCGTCTATCACTGTCTATCTCTCTATATATAATATATATAGATATGGATCAGCTGTCTCTCCCTATCTCTCACAGTAGAAAATGTATTCTTCCATATCTCTCTCTCTCTCTCCTTCTCTCTCTTTCTTCCTTCTCTCTCTCTCCCCCTTTCTTTCTTCCTTTTTTCTCTGCAGATATTGCTGACTTCTGTGTCCCTTCAGTCCCAGCAGTCTTCCTTCTCTAACTTTAGATACACTTCTTATCTCCCCCAGCCTCGCACAGACTCTGAGCATGTTTTTCTCTCTTACCCTTTCAGACCCTGGGATGCATGAAGAGGAGCTGCAGAGTACTGTGGTGAGTAGCACATGGCAGCAATACAAGCTCCAGCTGCTGGAAGTTCTCTCCTGGCCTTCAAATGTCTGCTCTCTGCTGGGTTGTCTCCAACCTCCTGCACTCTGCTGCTTCTCTCTCCTTGGCTGACCTGGCGGCTTCTCTTTCTTATTCCCTGCATCTTTCCCTGTGCCATTTTCTTTTGTATTTTCCTTGACCAGTCACTCTTGAGGAGCGTTTCGTACTCCTTTTCCTACCCTAATATGGCTCTGATTACAGGTGGCCCATTAAATTGCAATATCTATGCAAACACCTATTTGTGCATGAACTGCAGTAAAAATACATGTAACCTTCTGTCATTACCAACCATCTGAAACCCTTGTGTCCGTAAAAGACACAAGTATGTTCTGTCGATAACAGTTGCCTGTAATTAGCAAGCACCTGAGACATTTTGTTGCTATCAGACAGCTGAGAAAGTCTGCCAGTATCAGACATATGGAACCTTCTGTCAGTAACAAACATACGGAATCTTCTGTCAGTAACAGCCATACGGAACCTTCTGTCAGTAACAAACATACGGAATCTTCTGTCAGTAACAAACATACGGAACATTCTGTCAGTAACAAACATACGGAATCTTCTGTCAGTAACAGATATATGGAACCTTCTGTCAGTAATAGATATACGGAACCTTCTGTCAGTAACAGAAATACATAACCTTCTGTCAGTAACAGAAATACATAACCTTCTGTCAGTAACAGAAATACATAACCTTCTGTCAGTTACAGACACACAGAACCTTCTGTTAGTAACAGACATACAGAATCTTATGTCAGTAATAGATCTACGGAACCTTCCGTCAGTTACGGACATACGGAACCTTCTGTCAGTTACAGACATACGGAATCTTCTATCAGTAATATATATAAGGAACCGTCTGTCAGTTACAGACATACAGAACCGTCTGACAGTTACAGACATACGGAACCTTCTGTCAGTTACAGACATACAGAACCTTCTGTCAGTAACAGACATACGGAACCCTCTGTCAGTAACAGACATACGGAACCTTCTGTCAGTAACAGACATATACAGTACCTTCTGTCAGTAACATACAGAACCTTCTGTCAGTAATAGATATAGGGAACCTTCTGTCAGTTACAGACATACAGAACCTTCTGTCAGTAATAGATATACGGAACCTTCTGTCAGTTACAGACATACAGAACCTTCTGTCAGTAATAGATATATGGAACCTTCTGTCAGTAACATACAGAACCTTCTGTCAGTAACAGACATATGGAACCTTCTGTCAGTAACAGACACATACAGTACCTTCCGTCAGTAACAGACATACAGAACCTTCTGTCAGTTACAGACATACGGAACCTTCTCTCAGTTGCAGACATTCAGCCAGTAATTTACCGAAGAATTTCAGTTGACAACAAACCTGTGAGTAACAGACATCCACGACATTCTGTCTATGGCAGATATCTGAGACCTTCTATCAGTAACAGACACATGGAATCTTCTGTCACTGACAGACACCCAAGACTTTCTGTCTGTAACAGATACGTGAATCCTTCTATCAGTAACAGGCACATGAAATCTTCTGTCAGTACAAGGCCCCCTATCATTAACAAGTACCTGAGACATTGTGTTAGTAAAAGACCCTTGAGGCCTTCGGTAAATAAGATATTTTGTGTCAATAATAGACGCCTGAGACATTCTATCACTAACAGACAAATAAAATGTTCTGTTTAACACTCCTTGTTTTATTAGCAGATAGCCGAGACTTTCTACCAGTGGGACACCTGAGACGTTCTGTCAGTAACAGAAACCTGAGACTTTCCGTCAGTAGCAGGCACTTGGGACATTCTGTCAGTCAAAGTAAGAAGGAACCATGTGTCAGTGAGAGACACGTGAAACTTTCTGTCAGTAATAGACAACTGAGATTTTCTGTCAGTAACAGACACCTGGATAACACCTAACATTTTCTAGCAGTAAAAGACGCCCATGGCAGTTTGCAGTAACTGACCTCCACAGCTGTCTTTCTGCAATAGGGGACTGGGGACCTTTGCATTTACAGGCCCATGATGCCTGCTGTCAATGCCACACCATTTGCAAGTATCAGAGTCCTATGTCTTTCTCTCAAGGGCAGGTACCAGTGACCTCTCAGTAGCAGAGACCTGGATCTTTCTGTCAGGAACAGACTAAAACCCATGTGAGTAACATAATGGCCCCTGACAGTGATTTTCTTTTTATTATAGCTTCCACCAGACTATTCCACAGAAGATATGAGCAGCTATTCAGAAGAGGACTATAACAACGGAGACCCTCTTTATGGTAAGGAGTCGCTTCTAATATAGACACACTATAGCTACCGTGCTCTCTCTGGTAAAGGCTGCCCCTTGTCTGTAGCACCCAGTCACAGGAGAGTGCCTCTCTCAGTGGTAATGGACAGGCAGCAAAGCATCACTGGAGAGTTTCCCTCTACGGTAAAGGCTGGCCCTATCGCCAACATGCCACAATGGCAGAGCCTATCTCTATGGTAAACACTGTACCTACTGTTAATGGCTCTTAACTGAAGAGCTATCTCTAAGGTAAAGGTGCCCCCTTCTGGTAATACCCCAGAACTGCAGAGATTCCCTGTGTGCTGAACACTGCCCCTATCTTAAGCTCGTCATAACTGCAGTATTGCTCTCTGTTGCAAAGATAACGCACAGTCACAAGAATTGTTATCTCTTAATGCTAAATGCCGCCATATCGCTAACGCCCCGTAGCGGAACAGATTAACTCTATGATATGGGCCCACCTCTGTTGTAAGAATTCCATATCTACAGTGGTGAACTCTGGGAATTGACTGTCACTACCGTAGGCGCACTGTAGATACACTACTTCTCTCTATGCCAAGAGACCGTCTTCGGTGCACAAAATGACTACAGAGATTCAGGCTGCACAGTACCAGACAATCCCTATTTTAAGTACAGCAGAGCCCAAGAGAGTCTCTCTGGTCCGCACACCATAAAGTCAGAGATCGTCGCTTTGGTCATTTTTATTCTGTTTGATCAGTTCTACCATGGTGTCTGCGGTTGCTTAAATACAGTAATTTTCTGTCTCTTCTTAATGTCTCTAGGGCAGCCAGCCATCAGCCGAAGACCTCCAGACCCCACTATAGACAAGAGTCACCTGCAGATATCCCAGTACACGTTCGTCATTGCAGGGGCTAGCCTGGCCCTCGGGTTCATCCTTTTTGTCGGAATCTTGATCAGGTGAGAGGCTAGCTGCACATCACAATGTCTTGGTTAATAGTACGGATTAGCATATATAATGACAGCTCAATATCGACTACCCGCATAGCTTCAAGGTGACCATATACAAGGGAGTACAGATTTATACTTCATAACTCCATATTTTCTTACTTTGATGATAACCTGGTAATCAACTACCTACGTATCATGAAAGTAAGCGTATATAAGGAACTACAAATGTACTATTCTTAACTCCACATCTACTTACCTTCATGATAGCCAGGTAATTACCTACCTACATATCGTGAAGGTAAGAATATATAAGGAACTACAGATTTACTATTCTCAACTCCACATCTATTCACCGTGATGATAGCCAGGTAGAATATATGACATTACAACGCAAAGATTTACAACGCATGCTTTTACAATGTGGTTTTCACATCGCAGCTACCATTGCAAAGCATGATTTTACAACGCATGCCATTACAACATATTTTTAGAAACTACATTTACAACGCATTCCATTACAACTCATACCATTACAATGCATACCATTACAATGCATAATACTTTTAGGGCAACAGTAGGGTAAGTGTTGGATAGTGTAGGGGTAAACATTAATATTGCCACTCCAGTGAGTGCAACAGTAGGGTAAGCGTTGCATAGTGTAGGGGTAAATATTACTATTCCCACTTCAGTGAGTGCAACAGTAGGGAAAGTGTTGGATAGTGTAGGGGTAAAAATTACTATTCGCATGTACCCCATACTAACCCTAAAACTTAAAAAATCCCCATTACTTACCTTATAATGCGTTGTAATGGCATTTGTTGTAATGGTCTGCATTGTAATGGCATGCGTTGTAGTGACATGCGTTGTAATGGCTGTGTTGTAATGGCAGGCGATGTAAAGGCAGTTGCATTGTAACAGCTGTGTTGTAATGGTAGTGCATTGTAATGATAGCCAGGTAATTACCTACCTACATATCGTGAAGGTGAGAATATATAAGGAACTACAGATTAACTATTCTCAACTCCACATCTACTTACCTTGAAGATAGCCAGGTAATTAACTATCTACGTATCATGAAGGTAAGAATATATAAGGAACTACAGATTAACTATTCTCAACTCCACATCTACTTACCTTGAAGATAGCCAGGTAATTAACTACCTACGTATCATGAAGGTAAGCATATATAAGGAACTATTGATTTACTATTCTTAACTCCACATCTACTTACCTTGAAGATAGCCAGGTAATTAACTACCTACGTATCACGAAGGTAAGAATATATAAGGAACTACAGATTTACTATTCTTAACTCCACATCTACTTACCTTCATGATAGCCAGGTAATTAACTACCTACGTATCATGAAGGTGAGCATATATAAGGAACTACAGATTAACTATTCTCAACTCCACATTTACTTACCTTGAAGATAGCCAGGTAATTAACTACCTACGTATAATAAAGGTGAGCATATATGAGGAATTACAGATTTACTATTCTTAACTCCACACCTACTCACCTTGATGATGTCAGGTATTCAACTAGCTATGTACCGTGAAGGTAAACATATATAAGGAACTAGAAATTTACTATTCTTAGCTCCACATCTACTTACCTTGACGAGATGTTTTGAATCAATTTTGTTTAGTTGAGTTAATTGAGGGGCAGTATTCAAATTTCTGTAGTGTGGTACAGCGCCTAGGCGCCTCCCTACCTATGTCGGTTTACATTGCACTCTTGGTGTTTGACAATGTTGGCGCACCATGAACACCTTCGTGATAGAATAAACCAGGATGTGTTCTAGCCATAGGGTAGCCTTCTGCTTGGAATCGTTTGGCGTGTGAACACATCCTGGATGAAGAACAGCATGTATAGAAAAGGACTAATTATAACAAGATTGGGGATTGTAGAGGGGACCCTGGATCTGCCTTGGTTGAAACCCCTGGACACCTGGGATCCAATTCTAAGTTTTAGGTTGTCGAGCTCATGAAGTGCAAGGCAAAGCCGCCGTACTGAATCTGCATCGCTGAGGGTTTGAATGGCGTACTGCAACACAGTCAAGCCTGCCCCCAAAGACCAGTGCAGTCCTGTAGGCACAATGGGGAATAATGAAGGGGTGCTCCTATTTCAAGGCACCCTTGCAGCCCCTCCCCGCAGGACGAGCAGGACATGCATGTTTGTGGCGAGGGTGTCTTGGTTGACGCTCTGCTGCTTGCATTAATATACATTTTTCTCGAAAGTGTATTGCAGTTCCCATGTGCCAAGTTTAAGAATATTCTATTGCATCGAGAAACTTCACTAACCTTCCCTGAAGCCCCTTTGATTAACACGGTTCTGTTTAGTTTCACTCCGGATCAAACTCCAACAGAAAATGAGGAATTACTGAGCCATGTTTCCGCAGATTTACGAATTCCGCAGCAGTTCCTCATTTCGAAGACGATTATCAGGTTCCCACCTGTAATCCCATTTAACTTGCATGGCGCCCACAGAGTTACTGGTGCCCTTGATATCCGTAACTTTCTGGGAGTAGTTATTGGGTGCACCTACAAGGACTTCTTAATGAGGCCATGAAAGAGATGCAAAAGGTATTATATTCCAGGAGCACCTGGCACAGCAATAAATCACATCTGGTTGTATGGCACAACCACGCACGCATTCATGTTCCACACGTTCCTTAACAACGCGGGTGGAACAAACAAATGCGTCTGAACCACGCATTCCATTTACAGCGCAAGTCATTACAACGCCATGCCTTATGGGGTGCTGGACTTTGGAATAGTATAATTTACTCTTCCAACTCCATTTACTGTAACACTAGGGAAAGCGTTGACTTTAAAGTCCAACGCCGCTTGACCTAACGCATGTCGCTGTAACGATTTTCATTGTAAATGTAATGCGAGGTTCAGACACATTCGTCTGCCAACGCATTGTTCAACGGTCGTTGTATTTGCTGTTTCCCATCACATCTAGTTGAATAGCTAAGAAATAGGCCTTAAAGGGGGGTTCTGTTAATAGTAAAGGAAACGTTCAAATTTAAAGAAAGACACAGAAGCTCCTGCTATGCTTCATAACTCTCTTTATTTAATAACATCCCGTTGTTCAATTGCAAAAACAAACTACATTGCTCAGAAACCCTGATACATGAACTGCCGAACAGCGTAGACATCAACAGCCAATCACAGTTCCTTGCTGCATTAAGCGCCACTCTTTTCTGATTTTGAAAGGTCGCCAGAGAATATGATAAAAAGGAACCATCTAAGGGAAGATTGATGCTCCAAGAAGGAGAAACACTATTCCACAATGAGTTAAAAGCAACTACTCCTTAGGTCGTTCCAGGAACTGAGTATTGACACTCTACACCACAAAAAAGATATATTAGTCTCTAACAAAATAGCAATAAAAACATGGGAGGGAAGACAGGTCCTCCTTAATGTTTAGCATTTAACATAACCTTTTAATAAATAGTAATCCTGTGGTATATACATGCCAATCTGAAATTTAAATAATTAAGTAATTATAATATATTGGATGAAAAAAGAGACAGAGGTTGGGTACAACTTTTGTCAGTGTCTTTAATACATTTAGATCTTCCCATTACAGTAAATTAGGGAAATCCACATTTTACGGCATGATCGGTGGCACCTATTACACTTGCTTAACCCCTTCGCTGCTAGGCCTTTTCCCCCCTGTGCTAAGCCTTTTTTGGCTATTTGGGGTAGTTTGCGCTTAGGCCCCTATAACCTTTTGACCACATAAGGTATCCACGTCAAATTTGTGTCCTTTTCTTCCAACATTATGGGGATTTTAAAGGTATCCAGGGTTTGTTGATTCCCCTGGAGGGGACCCAGAAATTAGCAATGATGGATCCGGGAAAGCTATGCATTTCTGAAAAGTAGACAACATTTTGAATTTGGCAAGAGGTCATTTTTGTAGATCCTTCAAGATTTTCATATAGAAACTAACAGTTGAAAATAGAAAAAATTGAAAATGAGTTAAAATAAAAACTCAGCCATTTGTGCCAACGTTTTCACCTGTAACTTCTAATAAGTATGACAGATGTTTAAAAGCAATATATCATTAGATCCGCTGGACCCTTCTGGTTGTGGGGATATATAGGACTTGTAGGTTCACCAAGAATCCGAGGAACCCAGAGCCAATAACTGAGATGCCTCTTGCAATGGTTTTTTATTGTGTACCGCGTATATAGCAACTCAATTGGAAAAATATGAACAGGGAAAAATCGGTATGAAAGTCACCTATGTATTTCCAAAATGGGAAACAGTAGCTATTTGCACATTTCTGAAATTGTGTGTACCCATACCAGCATGTGAATTATAGGTCATTTTTCAAAGTGATTTATTTTTTAACACATTGTCTTACATTTGGAAGGCAGAAATGCATTGAAAGTCAATAGGTAATAACTGTTGCTCTACAATTTTGTGTTTCCCTAAGTCTCCCAATAAAAATTATACCTCACTTGTGTGGGTAGGCCTAGTGGCCGCGACAGCAAAATGGCCCCAAACGCAACGTGGTCACACCACATTTTCACAGTGAAAACGGACCCTTTTTTTGCAAAGTGCCTAGCTGTAGATTTTGAACCCTAGCCCTGCTGGCACCTAGGGAAACCTAGCAAACCCATACATTTTTGAAAACTAGACATCCGGGGGAATCCAGGATGGAATGAATTGTCTGGCTCAAACCAGGTTCTGATACCCAGAATCCCTTGCAAACCTCAAACTTTGTCCAAAATAAACTAATTTTCCTCATACTTCTGTGGTGGAAAGTTCTGGAATCTGAGTGGATCCACAAAATTCCACTCACCCTGCATTCCCCAAAGTCTTTTGAGAAAAATGGTACCTCACTTGTGTGGGTGGGGCAAGTACCCACAATAGGCAAGGGCCCAAAACGTATTGAGGAGACATCAAAATTACCTATCACAAAACAACCTGGTTTTGCAAGGGGGGGGGGGGGTCACCTGTGTTTTTGGCCCCGGGCTCTGCGGCCGTTTTCCTACCCCGAAACCCTGGCTAGAAGTGAAGTTGGTAGCCTTAGTTTAATTTGTGGGAACAGCACAAGTACAGTATACAGAATCTAGTGTTGATAACTGGTGGCCTCCATTAAAGTACTGGTATACATGGACATAAAAAAGAGCATACATTAGGAGCAAAAAAGACAAAGTGATATGCTAGAGTTTAGCCTAATGCCTCATCTTTTAGAACTAAAAATACATTCTGAAAAACTCCAACTTTTCCATTTAATTTTACATTTTATTTATTTATTTATTTTGTTCATGAATTAAATTGTTTCCCTTTTTGTGTATTGTTTCGGGGTTCATATTGTTCAAATGACTTAGGCTGGGGTCCTCAGCTTCCTGCAGAGATTCAGTGGGGGTCCTCGGAAGGCAAAAGTTTCAGGGAAATTGTAGAGAAGAATTAGAAAATCCAGAGAGCTCCAGCAGAACTGTAAACCATAGTTGGTGTTCCTCAAATGAAGCTATTATGATGACTGACACAATCGAACATCTGATATGAGCCAGTTAGTTGTTGGTCATGGCAGAACGAGAGAGGAAGCCTAATGTAGGTTTTGAGGCGAGTCTTTTAGGCAAACATGTGTAGCGTTCACAGTTGGATCTAGTCTGCAGCTGAAACTTGTGGTAGTTGTGTGTGGATCAATAGAGAAAGGACTCTAGACATTGTACATCATTTGAACAACTGACCGGAGAAGACACCAGTTACTGTATTCCAACGATTACCGGTGTCAATTCACTAGTGTGCTGTGCATTTCTGATATTTACTCCAGCAAGATTGAAATGTAATAACTTAGATAAAACTCATAATACTGTTTGGCCAAATCTGTTAAACATTTTTCCAAGTTCCCCCCGGGTCATTGATGTATCTGCTGTTCATAAATGAGAAAGAGGGTACAGCAAATTGCTTTCCAATTACTGGAATTCTGGATGGCAAAGAAGCCAGTAAGCAGTGCTAAACAATTGGTATACATTGTTGACTCTGTTCGAGACCATGAACCACCAGTCTAAAACTTGCTGCAAAATGCTCCTCCACTTGACATTCTTGCATCAGACAATAGTAGCAGATCAGGTAAAGGATTGGAGATTGCTCTGCTTCTCCATCCCTCTAGATGTTTCAGCCACCAGAAAGCCTCTTACCTTGTTTTCCGATCTAAATGAATTGTGTCGGGATGTTAAAAGACTTTTCTTAAGTGGCAAGTTTTCAGTCTCAGGAGAGTAGTGTAATGTAGAGGACCTGAAACATTGCTTGTATAGAAGATGCGTAAAGCCCAACTACATTATTTGTCTGCATGAAGCATGCAACATCTGCATAAGGGACACTTTTACCTAAATAGTCCTGAACAAATTGACTTTAATGTTATTTGCCGAGTGAGTACATGTGCCAACTTTGTAAAAAAACTCTTTGAGTTCTTAGACCCCACTAACGCTTGGTCTTCAGGCAAAGCCTCAAGAGATGTAGATTACATCCATTCAGAATCATGTGTGGTTAGTTTAAGGAATGACTTGGGGAAACAGGTTTGTCACCTAGGTGGAAGAGTGACATTTAGCCAATGCTCTCTACATCACACTTAGGGGCGGATTTACAAGCCCCTTGCACCAATTTTGCGTCACTTGAAACATGGGAAAAGTGACGCAAAATTGGTGCAAGGGGCTTGTAAATCTGCCCCTTAGTGATTTGTGGATCTTAGCACTTTTTGTCTCAGCTGCTTTACCACTGACCGCAGTAGAGTGTATAAGCTTGAGACTGGCCCACATAAAAGTGGCTGAGGTTGAGGAAGTGTGGGGACTAGAAAAATTGTTTTAAGACTTTTTTTTACTATTGAAATCCTTTAGCACATTATGCTAAAGCAATTTCTCTATAATGTTGTACAGATCACTTGTTTTGTAAAATGGCAAATCTTGCAGTTAATAGGAAATTCATGAGGATGGGACAGTGCTGCATGGAATGAATGCCCTAGGTTGTGTAGCCACTGCTATGTCCATAATACCCTGTCTTTTGCAGCACACTTCTTGGAGGATTACTTTGAAGAGGAAATCCCTATGTGAAGGAGCACTTGGTTGGAAAGATCTTGCAGACATTTGGAGGCATATTGTATTAAGAAAAGTGTTTTTATTTTTGTAGAGTCCTTCAAACTAATCTGTTTGATTTTAGGGGAATTCTGTACACTCTCATTCATGTGGGAGTCCTAAAAAGTTATCTATGTACAATTTTTTGACTTTTCTTTTACAAATAAGGCATTTGTGGTTTGGGGGTTTAGCACCAAACAATATCAATTCTATTCCGTTTCTCAATTAACGAAAAATTCTTATTTGTTGAAGGTACAAGAAAAAATGGCTGAAGGATTCCCCAAAAGGAGGAAAGCTCCACTCTGTTTTCCCCTTCTGTCCGCTGAGTAAGATGACCCCAGAAGATCTGCAGCCTTCACCAAACAGCATCCCTCTGGTGTCTCCTCCATCGTCTCCCGTCAGTGATGGTCCTGCAGATGTCAGTGGAGACTCTATCTCGCCGGGTAGTTATGATGTCACAAATCTGAACTACTTCTTTTTCTCCAGGTAGCAGTGGCATAATCGCTTCATGGCAGAGAGGTTCAGCTCTTAGAGACAATGTTGAGCAAATTGATTGTATCCATTGATGAGTATTTCTTGCAAGACAAAGATTGTTGACAATCCATGGGTGCTCTTTGGATTAAGGGTGCATTTGCATACACACCATCCCTGTAAGGGTCTGCGGTTAAGTTTATACACAGTTGTTGTGAGGCTCCGACGTGCACCCTCAATACACAGATTCTCATCCATAAGCATTCTGGACAATTTGGAACCCTTGTTTACAGTCTCCTTTGTTAAGAATGATCATCAATTAAATGCACAAGCTGTGTCACTAGATAAATACCAGCAAGAAAAACCAAGTCACTTATCAAAAGGTTTATATGTTGATGCCACGATGGACTGATCACTCAGCTTTAAGCCTAAAGTGTCAATGGGAACTGTTGACTTTATTTTTTTACCTCCTTGATGTTCTTGGATGTCGCTGGATAAGGAACGATCTTGCCACTACTTCCGGGTTAAGAAGTATTTTCGAAGCAGGGTGAGCACATTCTGTCTAGCCTCCTAGACTATGTGTAGGTGTGTTCTTGTGGTACAGCTGATGGATGTTTTGTGATGTTTAGAAAATTGCCTAATTCCCTATGGGCCCATTTCCCTAACCTGTGAAAACCAGGCAGCCCTTCCAAACGGACGGAATGCCGGTATCGGTGAAAATGTCTGAACTTTTAGATTAGGAGAAAGAATCTCTCTCCATGACTGTGAGCATTTCAGACCATTTTGATTTTGTAGTGAGGGTTTGGAATGTTCCTCCTTGCAAAATGGAAATTGATACCACAGAAATTCCCTCTTTTCAACAGTCCCTATCATTATTTGACTTGAAATTCTAAGAACGTTGCTGATGTAGAATATGGGTTTTGGATTTGCGTCTCACCTTGTTTAATTAACTAGCAGACGATGTTGCAGCTTTCTAGTCAACCACCGCTCTCAACCTCAAGTATTATTACAGAGGCATCTCATCAAACCCGACATCTCTGACGTCACTCCATGACCTACCAGAGTCATATTGATTGACAGCATGAAACAAACTGGTATTCCTTGAGAGAGAATTTGCCAATTTCAAAACATACTTTAAAGTGAGCAAAATGTAACTTCAGTTTTGCAACAAGATGCCTTTCATTACATCTCACCGCATATATGTAGTGATTATAGAGGACAGGTTTCAACGAGATGCAAACATTATCTTTATTCCTACTCCCATAACGGCTACTTCATGATTTGTGTTTTCACTGATTCACAAGTGAATGGGTTTAACGAAGGATTGTTGCCAGATCTTCATTGAAGTTGTGAGATTTCTCCTGTTTCTCTCAAGATTGTCTCCCAGCTTTAAGAGTAAAGTATCGGGAAGTCAAGTTATAAAGTTAAGACTCCTTTGTTATTGAGTGCACCTCTTCTCCTTGCTTCCCTTCTGTTCATGGCTCATCTCCTCCACCCTGCCACCCATATTGAAGACCTGTCCCTTCCCTGATCCTTTCTCTTCTCCGTGGCCCTTGTCCTCTTTCGTGTTTCCCTCTTTCTAAGGCTCCTTTCCTCCCTTTTCCTAATACAAAGCTCTTGTTCAGTGCATCTTTATCTATGCTTTGTCTTCTGCCAATGTACACGTCACAGGTTACTTTCTTCCTTTGACCTTGTTCTTTTTCTTCTCTTGTCTTCTTGTTTGTGCTTCATCTTTATCAAGTCAGGTTGTGGCTCCAATCAATCGATCAGTGTTCTTGTAAAGCGCAACTACTCACCCGTAAGGGTCCCAAGGTGCTAGTGGCAGGGGGTGGGGAGGTGTCTTCTGTTCAGTCGAAAAGCCAGGTCTTGAGGTCCTTCCTGAATTGAGTCAAAGACGGAGATTGCCTGAAATGCAGAGGTAAGGAGTTCCAGGTCTTCGCAGCGATGTTGGAGAAGGTTTCTCCAGTGATGGATGAAGTGCTCTTCATCTATCCGCCCTGTTTTGAAAAATTAGCTTTCTTGTCCTCCCTTTTTCTGCAGACCATTTGTTCAAACTCTGCTGCTATGCACTTCCGGTGTTTGAACCGCCCACTCCATCGCCTCTCTTACATTTAACATTCATTGTAAATATTGTTCATATTTTGAAACTGTAAATATGTCAATAAATGTATTCACGGTGATGACACAAGTGGGTCTTTCTCTGATTGAATGTGCTGTGGCATGACACTTATATTTGCATTGATTGAGTAATGAAGCCCTTAGAACATATGAGCTGTACATTGTAACAAGTCTGTACATAAAACCTTACAATCGGGCAGCTGCGGCCCGTGCAGGTAAGAGCGGTGGGGCCAGGTAGGGGGGATTTCGACAGACGATGACGAGGGAAAAGTAATTATTTATTTCATTTTCCCTCATGGTCATATGTCAAATCCCCTCCCCCCGGAATCACCACTCTTACCTGCATGGGCCACGGCTGAAATTGGGTGAAGACACATGGATTAGTCAAGAATACAGGAGCTTGAGTCATGGGGATGCAGCCATCCCTAAATATCGCACTTGTCTGTTTTTGTGGAAATTCCTAATTTTCATCAATTGATTGATCTAATGAACACGTTTGTTCATCGAGTGCCAAAAGCATTCTGCATGTCGAGATGCAAAACTTTTCTTACAACTATCTATATCTTATACAGGTCCTGAGACAACTTGCTTCAGGTTAGAGGGAAAACCTGTCATTTAGGGAACTATATCATACATAGATCTGAAGAAAGCTTTGTTCTGGTGAGAGGGGACACTTTTCTTTAAGGGAACTATGTAATATGCAGATCTGACATAAGCTTTTTTCAGGTGAGAGAGAACCCATGTCATATTCAGATCAGAAGAGTGCTTGCTTCAGGTGAGAGGGACACTGGTCCTGTAGGAAACTACATCATATAGAAACCTGGCGAAAGCTTTGCTCAGGTGAGTGGGAGCACCTTTTTTTTATAAGAAGCAATATCAAAAGCCTAACTGAAAAAATCCATGAATTGAGGAGCAAGACCAATGTGACATCCTTCCAGAGAAAGCTTTGAACCTGTCCCTCTTGTCATCTTGAATAATTTTCTCTAAATCTTTACATGTATTGTTTGACTTTTCCCTAGCGCCTTAAAACCCTACTGGTAATGAGTTGCTTATAAGGAAAGTGTACAACATACAATAACAGGGATGAGGATCAGCAGAAAGATTGGTCAAACCGAGTTTAAAAAGACAGTAGGGAGCTTTGGGGGCGGGATCTGTAGGTTGAGTATTGATTTCAGGTAGAAGAGAAAGATGCCAAGTCTGTCTCTGAAGGACGGATGGGTGGTACTCCACCGCTATGCACTGGTAGAGTGTCCTATAGCTTGGGGTATTGCACCAGGAAGCATTTGCCCCTGCAGCTGAAGAGTTTGGAAGGGTGATAGTAGTAATATGAAGAGCTACGCCATTGACGCTGGCTTCGCTGAGGCGCCATCTTTTATCTTGAGATCACAGTGGGCGGTGCCTGAGCTGCATTTGTTAGTAAGACACATAATCTGGACCTGGGTTGTCTTCCTCGCCAGCAGCCACTTTGGGCTGCAAAGGGCAGGCTGACCCAGTCTGCTTTCCTGAGTCACACAGCCAGATATGCATCTATATGTAGTATTCTGTACACTGTCCCTATATTGGGTTTTTGGAAAGAGGCATGCAGGACACTGCATAACTACTTAGCATTTGTTACGGTGCCTAAAATGGCGCAGTTGCGTCCAAGATGCATGACAGATTGTTGCATCCTTCTTAGCTGGTAATTGGTTCTGTTGGCTCACTTGAGTATTGAGTTCCTTGTGCAGGTGACCGTCTAGGTTTTTGGCAAAGGGGTGATGGAGCCAGAATGATTGTAGATGGAACAAGGTCATGAAAGGTATGCTTAGTAGTTTGGACCACGTAGAACTATCTTGGTTTGGAGCTGTACACTTTGCGAACACCGCAGACCGTCCACTCTTCCAGGATGTTCAGACCTCTGCTCCCTTCCTCGAAGATGCCAAGTGGACACGTCACTTGCTGGAATCTGGTGGCATTTATGCAGAAGTGGGAGAGTAGGTTTGGTGTCTAAGTGTGACAACATGTGGAAGAGGATATGAATTGAGAGAGGCGAGGGCTTAGGGGACTCAAAAACTCAATATATGTCAAGAGAAAGTGACCTACTCTGACCTGTGGAATTGAGCCACTAGACTTCCTTCTAGAGGTTTTGAGAGCCAATGGAATCAGGCATAGTTGCGGAGCCTGGTTGGCTCAAGTGGATGTGTTTTGGGGATGGTGTGTGAGGATTGCCTGTTTGAAAGCTGCGGTAACTGTGAAAGTCACGTTGATCTCTAATCAGGGTGGAGTAAACTAGGTGAATGTAACAAAATTCCTTTTTTTGTGCGGTAGAGATGGCATGACCTGGACCTTGTGAGAGGCTCAGGGTCTCGATGAGTCTTCTGTGGAGGTAGTGTCAATGCTGTTAAAGCGGAACTTAATGCTAGTGGCTGGTTGGCTGTGGGCTGGAGTGAAAGTTTAGGGAGACAGATTTGCTCACTGGAAAATGGTTGGTGTCATAGGCCCACATCAGAGGGGTAGACGGCCACCAGGTCAGTGGACACCAGGGCTTAATTTGAGCCGGTGGTTTCCGTTTCTCGCCACTTACACTTAATTGTCAGCACTGGCGCTTATGACAGTCTGCCACATGGTGGTGCTGTCTACCTAATTTAGATAAGAGCACAACAACAGCTGTTTATTAATTCAATATACATTAACAATGACTAATACTTGCCACCAAGCCATTCTTATAGCTTTGGGGGCCTCGAATAGTATGAATTGTCACAAATGTAAGGGTGTGATGGTTAGTAGTAGTGTTCATACTGTGATTGGCAGTGCTGGCAGGAACAATATATGGTGCAATGATGCTTGCCTTTCACCCTTTTAGAGCAACCCCTGGTGTGGCGGTTGCTCTGAAGACTTTGCTGAGCGGGCACCATGTTTGTTGGAGCCCGCTTAGCAAGCATTTTTGTGTTTCAAGAATAAACTCCCAAAGGATGAGCTTGTTCTTGAAAAACAAAAAAGTCAATAGTTCTGATGCACAGGGAGAATTCTCCTTGCATTTTGTGACCATTGTGCCAGCCTGGCATGGGCCATGCCTTGCATGGTGGTCTCATATAGCGAAATCTACTGATGTCGGTGTGCTCTTAATAGGGCAGCTCGACCATAATGTCGACCTTTGGCCCAGTGCTACATGGGTAATCAGGTCAAGGACTTCTGATGCCAGCTGAGCTGCTGCCATTAGAAACCCTATGGTTCCACCACCTCCAAAAGGAGGTTGGGAAGCACACGTTTGGAGAAATTGGTGAACCACCAATTTATGTTGGTTCACCTGCATAAATGAGGCCCTTAGACTTTTTAAAAAAGAAGCTGTTAAAGTTGGAGTGTAAGTCTTGGGAGGGTTTGGGCAGTCAGGGCAGCTTGGTGGCAGTGGGTAGAGTGATTGCAGTCTGGAAGAGTTTGCTTGTCTGTTGGTAGAGTCAAGGAAAGATTTCCCAGGTGCGAATAAAATCCAGATCAATTATGTAAGCCAAAAGTTCTGATAGATGATGGGAAACACCGGAACAGCTCTATTCCCCTGTGGGAAGCTTCAACGCCCTGATGGGGCCGCCTCGGGCTCATCCTCTAGGCACAAAGAGCAGCCCCACTACGCCCCCTGTCATTCTGCATGTGTCTGATTGTCACATAGAGAACGGCAATGGGCCAGCCTGGGCTGTTAAAACATGTGGTGGGCCTCCTCCAGCCTCGGTCTAGGGCAGGGCATTCTGTCAGATGAAAGAAATGTACAAAAAAAGCACATGTTGCTACATAAGAATCCAGTCCTTTAAAAGAAGGCAGTGAAACAAGTTAAAAAGAAGGGTTATAGTTCTTTCACAGTATTATCCTTTTCGAAGTGACACATTTTCAATATTATATTCAACGAAGCCATGCTTGCTGCTTTTTTATTTTATGCAACTAACAACCACTGACAAAGCCAATAGTTCTGGCTTGTTGTAAGTGTAACGTTACTTGTTGTGTTATATAACTGGCTGCAATGACAGAAGCAGCAAAATACCAGTCGGGCAGAACACTGTGCAAAGCACAGATTTTTAGCTTAGGTGTTTTAAGCCATGTCCTTAATTACATCAAACACCCCCTTTGGAGAGACCCCCTAGTTTTTTCATCCCACTTAAAGCCCTGGAAACAACACCATTTCACAGACACCTCAAGTCCTGGCACTGTGCGTCATGAAAGACTCATGACTTACACTTTTTCAGATTGCCTATGTGCAGGGGCATAGTGAACCCTCCCCAGTTCATGATCGTTCTTTACTGTCTGCAACTCTGCAGACAAAGGCTCAGCTCATAATTAATGAGAAAAGGTGGGTGAGTGAGTAAGTGAAGGGATGGGTGGATGGATTAGTGAAAGGGTGAATGGATGAATGAAAGGGTGAATGGATGGATAATGGGGAAAGGATGGACGGATGAGTGAGTGGAAGGATGGATAAGAGAAAAGGTAAATAGATGGATGTATTGGTGGATGGGTGAAAGGATGGATGGATGAGTGGATGGATGGATGAGTTAAAGTATGGATGATGTGTGAGTGAATAAGTGGATGCTTGAATGAAATAATGGATGGATTGATGAATTGATAAGTGAAAGGGTGAATGGATGGATGGATGAGTGAAAGAGTGGATGTATGGATGGATGAGTAAGTGAAAGGGAGGGTAGATGGACAAAAGGATGGATAGATGAGTGGATGGATGAGTGAAAGGATGGATGAGTGATAGGGTCAATGGATGGATTCATGAGTGGATGAGTAGATGGATGGGTGGGTTGATGGAAGGATGGATGACTAAGTGAAAGGGGGATGGAGAGAGAAAGGAGGGATGGATGGATGGATCGATGACTGAAAGGGTGAATGGGTGTAAGGATGAGTGACTGGGTGGATAAATGAGTAAGTGAAGGGATGAATGGATGGGTGAAAGGCTAAATGGTTGGTTGGATGAGTGAATGGATAGATGGATGGGTGGAAGAGTGGATGGATGAGTGTACGGGTGGATAGGGTGAAAGGGTGGATGGATGGATAATGGATGGATGAGTGAAAAGGTGGATGGAGGGATTGATGAGTGAAATGATGGATGGAATGATACATGATGGATAGGATTGCAAATGGTTGAATATGTTTGGCTATGGATGAGCACACAGATGGAAGGACAGAATGAATGGTGAAAGACTGAATGATAGATAAAACAATGATTACACCTTGTAGCGCCCATTATCTTAAGTAACATTTCCTATACATTGACTTTCACATTTATATGAGTCATTTTCTCTATATAATATGTGTGTGATCTAACACACTCCAACACCCTGCCCTACATACTTGGGATGAGTAGCAGTATAAAATAATTTAAATACACATGAGAAGGGGTCTATGTGAAGATGAGGGGCACCATAGGAGGGTGGTAGCAAGAGCGGACTGGACAGGCCGGGCTTCGGGCGTTTCCGTGGGAGGCTGGAAAGGTGGGGGGGGGCAGTTTTGTTACTGGGGGCTGGCAATGCAAATTTCCTTGAATATCCAGCAGTTTTCAGGCAACAATAAAAGAGGCCTCACTTATATTCAGGTGTGGATCACCAGTGTCTGGTGACTAATGTACCTGCTGGAGTGAGATGGGAGTTTTGAATCATCTAAGGTAGCACAGAGGGTTAATATGCTTGCTGCAAAGAATGTGTACCATGCATATAAAAGAATAGTATTTTATGTGCAGATCTCAGTGGGTTACTACTTTTGTCACTGGGATTCTTTTCTTACTATGCAGTTTATAAGTTACATACGTAATCTAGCACAGTGAGCTATGAACTGCCATCAAAGGGCGGCATGCAAGCTGCATGGTACAGGTCACAAAGTTATGTTTTCTTCCCAGTCTTTCATTATCCTGATGTTGCTAAAAAAGGTTTGTTAGGGTAGGAATACATTCTTATAATTAAAGTTAACCCTAACCACAGTGTTATGTTCTGAATCCTGAGTTTGTGCTTCTTCAGACCAAGCACTGTTAAAAAATGCCTACCAGTGTACTTGACATGTGCACCCTACACCTTGTTGTGCCCTTTGCCTTATGTAACATGTTCTATACACTGATTTACACACGTATGATTCACTGTCTCTGTATGTGGGTGTGATGTAAAGTGCCCCAACATCTTATACTGGTACGAGAAGGGCTATAAAACAAATGAAAAACTTGTTAGAGATGGGCTGTGGAAAGATGAGAGGCACTGTTGGTGATAGTGAGGGAATCATTGAAGAGCCCCATCAAAGATTGTCGTATCCTGGATCACAGTAAAGTCATTATTCACTATGCTTAAGAAGCTCATACAATTGATATATAATGACAAATGTGTTTGCACCATGTTTTCCCAAATTTTCTTGGGGGTGCAAAAACAAAAGCTGTCAGTTTCTTTGTAACACACAACAACTTTTAACCTCTTCAGTGCCCATGACGAGATAGTCTTGTCATGGAGCACGGTTGCGCTGTGCCCATGACGAGACTATCTCGTCATGAACCCCACCCACTAGTGCAACGCCCGGCACAGGAGGGGGAAAGGGCGTGGCACTGAAGGGGTTAAATATCTGTAAATAAACTATGCAAATGTTTCAAAACAAATCAGCAGTTAGGAAACCACAAATGGACCACTTGTTTCTGATGCAGAAGTGTGCTGGAAACAGAGTTTTAATTGGATCAAAACAATCAAGACACTTTACTTGGAGATGTTCAAATTATACATATTTGCTGGACCCACATTTCCACACATTAGTATTTGTGTGCTATATAGTTTTATAAGTAAAACTGCATGATGGTATTTTGCTTCCATTTCAATAGAAAAGGCTCTGTATGTAAAAGACAGTGCCTCCTTCTTAGCTACAATAATGCCTCAACAGCGTATACAGTTTCTAGTCTGTAGCACACTTCTGTGCATCAATGAGAATCTGCAGTTTACACATCACAGAAATGAAACAGCTCAATCAGTATACTATTTCCCATATAGAGGTAAAATAAGGAGGGCAGATATATGACTAGCCAGAGCATTATATAGTAATGTAAAGTCCTATCTACCCATTCTGGCCCATTATAATACCATAACACTCAGCAGTGTGCAGCCGATTATAGCTCATGCAGGCTGGTTAATAACTCCCTTTTCCTGCTTAATGCTCGTACCCTTACACATTCTCTGTCCTCAATGGGTCTTATCCATCACTCAGTACTGTATCAGCCCGTTAACCAGTCATCACCAGCTGAACAGACATGGAATACCGGAAGCGATCTGACACAAATCTTGCCACTCGGAGGACTGCACTCTGGTCCAGCACTGCAGGTCCCAATTAGCTTCATCCTATGAGTGCCGCTTTACATCTCACAAGGTCTATCTGAGCAGATTTTCCGGATCATTTCTCTCACCAAACATGCCTGCACAGGACCATGAATTATAAACAAAATATCAGACTAGACAACCAAGTCCAGTGACCGTATAAATAGATTAATTACATATGAAATACCACAAGAAGACCTGCAAAGTTTCTCAAAGCTGCGCACATACTGAAAAACCATGAAGTGCACAATTGTCTCACCCTAATATAAACGTATTTTGACTTGTGCTCAAGTGGTTATCTATTTACTTACTTATATACTATTGCACGATCTCCTCTGATGTATCTGTAAAACTTACCTTTTATCCCAAAGTTTTGTCCAGAATTTTGACCTCCTGTCCTGAATTTTTGTCCTGAATTTTGACCCTTTGTCATGAATTTTTACACTCGCCGTCCCGAATTTGCACCCATGCCAGTTGGTCACCCTACCATCCATACATCTTGAGGTGACCTGGAATAGTCCATAATGGAACCCTTGTATAAGTGAGGTGGCTAGAAAGGTAAAGCTGGCACTGGCATTTAGCAGCAGTGGCAGGAAGAGTGGTTGGTACCGCTTGACGTAGAATCCTGAGAAATACTTCGGGCCCTGGCACCTAATGTTTTACAAATTAAGCACCGCTCTGTTCCATGAGAGTGTATACTCTCCAAAATTAGGCCTATACTGGGTAGGCTTGCCTAACACATGCCTGACTCAACCTTAAACTACCAAAGATAGATCTTCAGATGAATGCACTTATTGCAAAAATCGGATTGAGCATTGTTCATCACAAGTTTGAATCCCTGTGGGGACCTTTAATCCTTATAATAAAATAAGTGCCCCTTATTTGGGTAACTAAAACAAGTTATTTGGAAACCTTAATCGGTGAATGGGTTGGCGCATGTCTGTGGTAAAAATCACACCGGGTTTCGAGACTTGTCTTTCGCAATCTTTAGGAGGAGGACAGAAGTAGTGTTGGTGGCTTGTAGCACGCACACACGTTTCTCAGAGTCAACATGTGGTGTAACAAAAAACCTCGGGCCTTCTGCTGTACCCATCCTTTGTCTGTCTATCAGTCCATCTCAGGAAACCACAGACCATTCTGAAGCAACTGTTCCGGCCAGTTCCTCTTTTGGAAAGAGACTTCGTTCATGAAAATCTGCATAGGATGCAGATGTCCCACACAGGGCTGATGACTCAGGAGGCGAGGGGGAGTATAGCCGGTCCAAGGGGAGGTAGGAGTATGAAGTGGGGAAGGCCCATAGCATTGGGTTCATCAACAGTCGAGGCGTCAAAAAACACGAGAACTCTGCCCACAGATACATGAAATTCTTTATTTTCATACATAGGTCAACATTAATTTAATGTATGTTACTATTTTTGAAAGCACCAATGTGTTAGTAGTCACAATTTTGAGATCAGTAATTATGTTGTCTTGTAATTGCATGTATTTAGCGTTTACTACCCCTGATGAGGAGTGGAGGTGCTTTTTCGGTGAGTAGCACGCTAATCCGAAGCCCATAAAAGATTATTGTTGAATTAGTATAGTGAAATATCAAAGTAATCTGAGTTGTGGATATGTTAGTCAGTTATTTAGATTGAGAAGGATAGTGGAGGGATAGAGAATGGAAAAAGGTTTGCATTTATATATTGCTTGCTACCCCTGATGAGATGTTGACGTGCTTTTTTGGTGTGTAGCACACTACTCTGGAACCCATACAGTGTTAGTGTTGAATTAGTATAGTGAAATATGAAAGTAATTTGAGAGGTGGATATGTTAGGTATTTGGATTGAGATGGATAGTGCAGGGATAGAACAGAGAAAAGGTTTGCATTTATAAAGTGCTAGCTACCCCTGATGAGGTGTCGAAGTGCATTTTCATGCGGGTAGCACGCTACTCCGGAACCCATAAAGGATTAGTGGTGAATTAGTATAGTGAAATATTAAAGTAATTTGAGGGGTGGATATGTTAGTCAGTTATTTGGATTGAGAAGGATAGTGGAGGGATAGAGAATGGAAAAAGGTTTGCATTTATATATTGCTTGCTTCCCCTGATGGGATGTTGACGCGCTTTTTCAGTGTGTAGCACACTACTCTGGAACTCATACAGTGTTAGTGTTGAATTAGTATAGTGAAATATGAAAGTAATTTGAGAGGTGGATATGTTAGGCAGGTATTTGGATTGAGAAGGATAGTGGAGGGATAGAGAATGGAAAAAGGTTTGCATTTATATATTGCTTGCTACCCCTGATGGGATGTTGACGCGCTTTTTCGGTGTGTAGCACACTACTCTGGAACCCATACAGTGTTAGTGTTGAATTAGTATAGTGAAATATGAAAGTAATTTGAGAGGTGGATATGTTAGGCAGGTATTTGGATTGAGAAGGATAGTGTAGGGATAGAACAGAGAAAAGGTTTGCATTTATAAAGTGCTTGCTACCCCTGATGAGGTGTCGAAGTGCTTTTTCAGCGGGTAGCACGCTACTCCGGAACCCATAAAGGATTAGTGGTGAATTAGTATAGTGAAATATGAAAGTAATTTGAGTGGTGGATATGTTAGTCAGTTATTTAGATAGAGAAGAATAGATGAGCGACAGAAAAGTATCATCCTGCACATCCATCGACTATCAACCCATCAGTCATGGTAAGCATCCATAGGGAAGAACAGATTTACTATTCTCAATTTCACATCTTCTCACTTTGATGACATGTTGATTGCTGCGACCCTATAAGGGCCGGTCAATCATAAAACTTTGCTATTGTTCGATCACACTGCCAAGGGATGACATCAGTCCTACTAACTCAATCTCTCCCTCACTTTAGTGTCAGCCCCTTCGGTGCAGGTGTCACATGAGAAATGAATCTCACACAGCAACAGGCGCTCAACGAAGCAAGGTGCAACTATCCTACCTGGCATCAAATCGACCTGACCTGTCTTCTGCTCTGCGGGTCCCTGTAGAATACAGCACCACACCAGTCCCTTATTGTGATTAATATGAACCAGTATTTTGGCCATTCCCTAAGTGGTATACGGCCAACCATTAGCTCGCTCACCAGAATGCACAGACCCCTCCCTCTATGGAGTCCACCACAAATCTACCAATAGCAGGCACCCGGCACTTGTTGTATCCCTGCCACTAGGAATGAGACGAACCCGCCCACCTGTCAATGTTTTAGGACTCAGCAGTGAGAATGTAGAGTTAGGTTCCATTTTTAGCCCTAAGGTGCAGTGTCAGTACTTCTCAGCAGTCCAGCAATAGTTTTTACAGAACAGTACCAACACCTGTCGGTGGATGTTATGGTGACCAACTGGCATGGGTGCGAATTCAGGACGGTCAGTGTAAAAATTCAGGACAAAGGGTCAAAATTCTGGACAAAAATTTAGGACAGAAGGTCAAAATTCAGGACAAAAAATGTAGGACAAAACATAGCTTTACAGACATATTAGAGGAGGTCGCACAATAGTATATAAGTAAATAGACAACCAAATAAGTACAAGTCAAAATAAGTTTATATAAGGTTGAGACAATCTTGCACTTCACAGTTTTTCAGTATGCGCGCAGCTTTGCAAAGCGACATCAGGCCCTTTCTGCAATCAAGATTTGTGCAGAAGGCGCACCACATGCTGTCACTATTATAGGGCCCATTGTCATTCTATCTGTGATAATCGTCTGTAGTCTCAGAATGACAATGGGCCCATTGTCATTCTATCTGTGATAATCGTCTATAGTCTCAGAATGACAATGGGCCAATCCACAGTCTTTGCGAGGTGCGGCAGGGGGGCTGCTGCAGGCAGCCTCAGTCTACAGATTAAAAGATAGGTGCCAGAGACCCAGAGTGGAAACTTTTAAACTCATCGGGCCTCTCGCAGGGGAACAGCAAACCTTCCTTAAATTTCCCAATTTGATTTTAGTATGATGTCTGTAAGGCGTTCGTAATTGGAAGCCCCAAATTACGGACGCCTTACAGACATCATACTAAAATAACGGACGGTCCGTGAAACTTACGGTTGGTCACCCCAGTGGGGTAAACACCCAAAATATCGAATTTGAAATATCGACTATCCAGAATATCGAATCAAAAATATAGAAAGGCCAGAATATCGAATTCCCAAAATATAGTTGTATAGAATATCGAATTTGAGGTAAGAAATATCGATTTCCATAATATCGAATTTAGAAATATAGTTTTCCATAATATCTATAAAAAAAAATAGTGTTATGTCTGATAGTATATCTGTTAAAATTATATATTATTTTTTTAATGTATGTTTAATTTTTTTTAAGTAATGAATTTTAAGTTATTTAATTTTTGCGTAATTTAAATCCGTAGCGGGTTGAGGGTTTATAGGGGAATAGGGTGGGAAGTAATTTAATTATTGTAAATTAAATATTAAGGGGCCGATTCGGATCCTGGAGAAACCGGGTACGAACCGTCGGACGGAGCATTTTCTCCGGCCGACTCGTACCCGGTGAAAAAACATTACAAAAATGCAAGTACGATTCGCATGGAAACACCATTTCCGTACGAATCGTACAAAACACCGACCGACGAAAATATACATACAAATGTGATCCGGGAATGCTCCGACGTGACGTCGGGACGCCTTCAGGCTGCGTTTCACGAACCAGGAAGTACGATCCGCACCGACTTCACCCCGCACGGATAAAATCCTCCGCCTGCCTAAAACTGCTGGGAAATCAGGACGACGCGCGCAAGGAGCACCTGTACGCGACGGACAGCCATGGACCCGAACCTACGTGTCATCCCAGCCCTCATAGCAGTCCACCTGCTCTACAGGAACCGACGCAGACGCCGCAGAAGGTCAGAACAACACCCAGGGGCAAAGGGGGGCAGGGGCAGGACACAAAACCCCCACCCAAGTCACAAATCATACATGCCCTGGACATACCTGACCTTCAGGGCCTGGTCACTTCGAGGGGGTGGGGGCGTGTCCAGCAACGGAAGTGGATGTAGACGCGAACCGGCAACACAACAAGTCCGGTACGTACCGTACCCACGCCTTAAGAGCGTGGGTACGAGTCGTACCATGCCCACCCCTACGTCACCCCAATAATGGCAGTACGGCCCGTACCCACGTTCCAAAGGCCTGGGTACAGGCCGTACCCCCACCCATGTATGTACGGCACGTACCAACACCCCACCCGTGGATGTACGGACCGTACCCACACCCGCGTACGTATGGAGCGTACCCCCACCCCAACAGTGTATGTATGGAGCGTACCCCCACCCCAACAGTGTATGTACGGACCGTACCCCCACCCGTGTATGCATGGAGCGTACCCAGACCCGCGTATGTTCGGAGCGTACCCCCACCCGTGTATGTACGGACCGTACCCACATCCGCGTATGTATGGAGCGTACCCCCACCCCAACAGTGTATGCATGGAGCGTACCCCCACCCCAACAGTGTATGTACGGACCGTACCCCCACCCGTGTATGCATGGAGCGTACTCAGACCCGCGTACGTTCGGAGCGTACCCCCACCCGTGTATGTACGGACCGTACCCACACCCGCGTACGTATGGAGCGTACCCCCACCCCAACAGTGTATGTATGGAGCGTACCCCCACCCCAACAGTGTATGTACGGACTGTACCCCCACCCGTGTATGTATGGAGCGTACATGGCCAGACACAGGAGGGGTGGGTGCAGAGTCCCCCCAGCAGTGCCCAGACACAGGAGGGGTGGGTGCCTATCACTCCCAGCAGTGCCCAGACACAGGAGGGGTGTGTGCAGAGTCCTCCCAGCAGTGCCCAAACACAGGAGGGGTGTGTGCAGAGTCCTCCCAGCAGTGCCCAGACACAGGAGGGGTGGGTGCCTATCACTCCCAGCAGTGCCCAGACGCAGGAGGGGTGGGTGCAGAGTCCTCCCAGCAGTGCCCAGACACAGGAGGGGTGTGTGTAGAGTCCCCCCAGCAGTGCCCAGACACAGGAGGGGTGGGTGCAGAGTCCCCCCAGCAGTGCCCAGACACAGGAGGGGTGGGTGCCTATCACTCACAGCACTGCCCAGACACAGGAGGGGTGGGTGCCTATCACTCACAGCAGTGCCCAGACGTAGGAGGGGTGGGTGCAGAGTCCTCCCAGCAGTGCCCAGACACAGGAGGGATGGGTGCCTATCACTCCCAGCAGTGCCCAGACACAGGAGGGGTGGGTGCCTATCACTCCCAGCAGTGCCCAGACACAGGAGGGGTGGGTGCAGAGTCCCCCCAGCAGTGCCCAGACACAGGAGGGGTGGGTGTAGAGTCCTCCCAGCAGTGCCCAGACGCAGGAGGGGTGGGTGTAGAGTCCCCCCAGCAGTGCCCAGGCACAGGAGGGGTGTGTGCAGAGTCCTCCCAGCAGTGCCCAGACGCAGGAGGGGTGTGTGCAGAGTCCTCCCAGCAGTGCCCAGACACAGAAGGGGTGTGTGCAGAGTCCTCCCAGCAGTGCCCAGACACAGGAGGGGTGTGTGCAGAGTCCTCCCAGCAGTGCCCAGACGCAGGAGGGGTGTGTGCAGAGTCCTCCCAGCAGTGCCCAGACGCAGGAGGGGGTGGGTGCCTATCACTCCCAGCAGTGCCCAGACACAGGAGGGGTGGGTGCCTATCACTCCCAGCAGTGCCCAGACACAGGAGGGGTGGGTGCAGAGTCCCCCCAGCAGTGCCCAGACACCGGAGGGGTGGGTGTAGAGTCCTCCCAGCAGTGCCCAGACACAGGAGGGGTTGTGTGCCTATCACTCCCAGCAGTGCCCAGACATAGCAGGGGTGGGTGCAGAGGCCCCCAGCAGTGCCCATGGAAAGAAAAAGGGTGGAGCGCCCACAGATCCAATGGCCACAATTGTCAGTCAGGTGCACAAAGACCCTGCAGTACATGTAACACATGTGTGCGAGGCTGGGAGTACACACATGCATACTGCCTAAAAGGGAACATGTCCACATGAAGTCATGTCAACAGACTACATACACAAGTACAGTGATCACCAAGGATGCCACGAATGATGCAGTTGGAGACATCGCTCTGCATGCATGGCCAAAGTTGAAGGGATCCGTCATACACCCAGCTAATGTAGACACAGCTCAGCACAACATATTGGAAACACCCTGCAGGGAAGATGTCAGGGTACACAGAGGAAGGAACACACCTTGGGACAATTTCACCATGCAGTAACTGCTTACATGAACAAAGAAACTTAGCTAACACCTTGTGATGGCACACAGATACCAGGGTCCCCCCTATGACCAGCACACTACTACATTTCCCACACACCCAACACATGATCACCACCCAAAATCATGTAGCAGCCCCACCAACAGCAATACCAGAAAAGCACTAGTGTTCTAAGGAAAAAAAAATGGCTTTATTCAGCATGATCAAAAAATGTTTGTGTGGATAAAGTTCAATATTTACAAAGCCCATAGGGCAGTACATAAGTCACAGCTGGAGGGGGGACACAGTGGGACGCGTGTCCCCTAGCTTGCCTGCACAGTTCAGACAACCCTGTCTTCCACAGGGGGGGGGGCATCATGTGGGGGGGAAGGACCAGGCACCGCAGGGACAGGAGGGGCAAGGGCAGGCGTTGTGGGTGCAGGGACGGAGGACTCCACCAAAGGGGGTGGGGCAGCACCAAAGGAGGTGGTGAGGATGGCGCTGCACACGTCAGCAAGGTCCCCCAGCGTATCCCCTGCACCCGAAGGAACCACAGGCCCCAAGGAGGGGGGGGGGCAGAGGAATGGGTCGCAGCGCCACTGGGGGAGGGTGTGGACAGGGGGGGCACTCAACTACCCTGACCGGGGACTCCTTTGCCCGCTTGCGGGGTGGTGTCACTGTTGGGCTCAGGGACAGAGCGGCCATGAAGGAATCTTTGCTGGATTCGTGGCCAGGAGAGCTGAGGGGAGTGGATTTGGAGGGAGTGGATTTTGCGGAATGCGGACTCCCACTCTGGCTGCGTGACTTACGTTTGCCCCCCCACCCTGTGTGTGTGTGCCAGGAGGTGTGCGCTTGCCCTGCCCTGCTGGTGTGGTGCCTGTGTCTGGTGGGGTGCGTGCATGCTGACGTCTGGGTGTACGTGGGACAGGCATGGGAGTGGGAAGTGTGGATGGGGCAGGGGTAGGGGGTGGGACGTAGCACTGCAGGAGACCCACTGCTGCAGTCAGTGTCGAGTCTATGGACCTCAGCAAGTTGCGTTGGTCAGACTGCGCGGCTGAAATGCCCTCCAAATATGCCTCCATCTGGTTGAGCACTTGGCTGTGGCCATGGAGGACATTAAGCGTCGCAGTCTGACCAACCCGCAACTGCCGCAGGATGTCCACAGACTCGGCATTGGTGGCAGCAGTGGAGACAGGGGCAGGGGGTGCGGTGCCTGGCAAGAAGGAGACACGTGGTGACCGAGCACGGCGGGACGGGACACAAGCAAGTGGGAGGCCGGTGATCGGAATGGAGGAGGCGGCTAGTGATGGAGTGCTGGTGTCAGCTGTGGGACCAGCCTCCGCCCACTGCTCAGCCTCGGACCCGTCTGCGTCATAGTCGGTGGTGGTTTGACTGGACAGGTCCTCCGCTGCACTCCCGTCGGCCTCCGTGCCACTCGATGTGCCAGACAACTCTGCACTGCTGGCACTGGTGCTCGCTCCCTCCTCACGGTCCGTGCCAGTGTCTCCCTCGGTGTCCCCCGACGATGCTGTGGGCAAGGTGAAGGGACAGGAAATAATCAGACACCTGTATACATATGTCACATGAGTCAAATCCACATAGGTCACAGTGCATAGCCTGAAAAGCAACATGAGTAACATCTACAATACAAGGTACATATGTAGGCCCTGCAACACACAGTTGGTTGACCCACCATGCCACTGACCAACTATGGAGAGCATGACACAAAAGCAAATAACATGATATGGATTTGGACAGAGGAGCCAGGCACTGGGGACAATCCAGCACAGCATCTGCAGCACACAGCGTTGGCGTAAAAAGGGATGAGCAGGAACCATGTCTATTAACTGTAGGCACATGCTGCAAAGGCAATGCTTAAAAACATGCCCAACATTAATGGGTCACTGCACCTTGAGTGTATGTCCAGACAAACATCACACACTGGCCAGACCTAGCAAGGAGACTTCAGGTTTAGACATGTAGGCCTTGCCCGCACCAACCACCCCCTACATGAGACAATTTTTTGAGACACAGGAAGCACTTACATCTCTTAGTCTGGAATAAAAACACATGGCCTGCAAGAAATCCTGATTGGACACAAAATACCCCTGGTGCGCCGGTACAAATACATCATCTACAAATGGCCATCATCAGATCATTTTACCAAGACACACAGGCACTGGCCCCCGTGAGTATGAACAAGGGACATTTGGTCAGCCTGTACAGTGGACACATGTAGCAGAGTTTACGTAAATACAAATGGTGCCAGGGTACAATGGCACAGAGCACAACCTATGCTGTAGACACAGAGATTGTCGACATTTTTGGATTACACACATGATACCTAGGAAAAGATGCCCCAGGGGACAGTAGTGGCCACACTACTCCATGGTCCTGAATGGTAATGACTGCAACACAAGCCACCATCCCTGCACTCTGCATATCTCACACTCATGCACATCATGTCACAGGCCACAAAATAGGACATGCATGCTGTAAAGCAATACACTTTAGAGACACACTCCTATGTCTGGACTCAGCATCAGTGACAACTGACATGGACCCCACAAGTACTGAACTGGACAGGGCACAGGCAAGGTCCCAAAACCTGTTACACACCACCCCAACACATGAAGCTGCAAGCATTGGGCACATCGATAAACTGGCAGCCTAGATAACCTTGTGCAAGTGTGACTACACACAGACCAGGGTACACATGCCAAGGAGGGGAAGGGAGGAAGGACAGCACCGCTACACTTTGGGGACCAGGAACTGCACTGCACATGTAAACCCTGGCAGTGTATCCATGCAACTGTGCACTTACAAATGCTGGTGACACACAACAAACACACATGTACCTACCCCCTTCCTGCTGCTGCTTTTCCCGTAAGCGCCTGTCCATGTCAGGGAAGACGACCGCCAGCACACGCTTGTGGATGTGGGTCAGACGGCGGCGCCCATGGTTCTTTTGGCTCACAGGTGAGTCCCCCAGCAGGACCTGTGCGATCCTCCGCGTCCAGCACTGGATATCCTGCCAGCGTTTCCTCACCTGGGCTAGGCGCCGCTTCCGACCATCCGTCTTCCTCACGGCACTGACGGCGTCCTTCCAGATCTGCTCCTTGGCACAGGCGCCTACCTGTGAGGATGAAAAAGTGAGACAACATCAATACACCTGCGACATGTCACAGAGACACACATTAGAACAATTTGGCTGGTTTTAACAGGGCATAGAATGCATCAAACTCATTACACCTGTGTCATAGGGACATTTTCCTCTGTGGAAGGCAAAATGCACTAGGTGGCATTGTAGAGTACACAGGTGGCATGAGGGGTACGACACAATCAATCATCCAGGCTCACACTGTGCATCACAAGCGACACCAGGATTATGTGCAGCACCTCAAAGCAGTCACATGCCACAGGCCACTGAGGCGCCCTCAGCAGAGTACACAGACACACACAGCCACAGGACAATCACCTGCCATTGCCAACTGCAGCTACACACCTCACTCTGCACATGTGCCACTAGACTGGGGGGTGTCACAGGTGTGGGGCTGGCCCATCACCGCAGACACACAGCACTGCTCCCTGCTCACATCAGATGGGCAGGGTATATCCATCCCTCATGCAGCTGGGGTGCTACACTCCACATATGCACTCACCCACACGACAGGGGACTTACACACACACACCAATGTCCAGGGGACAAACACATCATTTGTACACTCTCAGCACATGTACACTAAACAAACACACATCTGTGGGTACTGCCACCTGTCACACTGGGGGGACCACAGATTCACATAAGGACTGTAGTAACAACATTCCCAGGAGGATTAGACAGGCAGAATGTGTTTTGCCACATGCAGTGATTGTCACAGTACACACAATGCAAGTGAGGAGAGCAGACATGCACCCCAGCATGCTCTGGCTGGGAGACATTAGGCATTCCCCCACCCGGGACCCATCCTACAGTACATTGCATGTGTGTTACACCTGGACACAATGGCAGAAGTCACAAAAAAGGGGCACAGTCTTTGCTAGTGGACTCAGCACTCACCTGAACCCTTGGTCGACCATACAGCATGGGGTACTGTGGGAGGATCACATCCAGCAGGGCTTGGTTCTCCTCCTGGGTGAAAGGCTGGGCCCTCTCCACAGACCTGGACATGGTGCCAGAGGATTCACGAGCAGCAGCAGTGTTGTTGAATCAAAGGATGTGCAGGCAAGTGCTCTCTCATGGGACCTGGCTGCCTTATATCTGCCTTGCTGCCCTGTTTCATTCACAGGATTACAGAGTGATTGGTCACTCACATTTGCATCCTATGTTTCCTCCAATTCCTTTAAACCTACCACAGTCAGTGGCTTTGCTTTTTTTTTATTGAGCATGATGTCAACTCAACAACCACTTTGCAACAAAGTAGATTCTTTCAAACCGACTTTAGCTGGGCACCTGATGAAAAAAATTCAAACTTTAAACTCGGTCTCCATGACAACCAGCATGCATGTAGGGCTTTATACTTGTCCCTCATGTGTCCCCTATGTAATTCGGACATTCACACACAGGTACGGTGAGTTCCAGGGCCCTAGGGCACCCCAAATGCATAGAAACGGCCCGTACACGCGCGTGTACGGGGCGTATCACTATGGGTACGCATACGCGAGCAAAGCCATAGTGAAACGGCCCGTACACGCGTGTGTACGGGGCGTATCAATATGGGTACGCATACGTGAGCAAACCCATAGTGAAGCGGCCCGTACACGCGCGTGTTCGGGCCGTTTCACTATGGCTTTGCTCGCGTATGCGTACCCATAGTGCTACGCCCCGTACACACGCGTGTACGGGCCGTTTCACTATGGCTTTGCTCGCGTATGCGTACCCATATTGATACGCCCCGTACACACGCGTGTACGCTCCGTATCACTATGGGTAGGCCTACGGCAGCACTCCTATAGTGATGGGGAATGTACACACGCCCTCAGAGCGCATGTACGGTGCATTTCACACCTGACAGTGGTGACAGGCAGCACACAGAAAGGAATAGAGCTGACATACTTGTCCAAGGCTGGACATCAAGGCATTGTCTGTGCAGTACTACATGTGTGGGGCACAGGTGTGTCAGGCTGTAATGTGGCACATTACTCCTGAGTTGTGAAGGCAATAGATGTATGATGAGATGTGTACAGATGTCATGTGTGATGGTGGACTATGTGCCAGACATCCCCTTCACTCCTTTGACATGTGTGCATGTAGTACAGAACACTTGTGAAAAGCGTCACTGCCATGGCACAGTCAACAACACACGCAACTGTCCCCTGATGCCAGCTACAGGGGTTTTCACACCTGACATGTGACTACCCGCGTTGCACGATGTGACTATGTCATGTATGTGTCGTGTGTTCCCATTAGCTTGCTGTAGGTGTTTGGTCAAATGCATCTGCAGTTGCTGCAACCAACATGTGTCTGTGTGTAGATGGCCATGGCACAGTGTTACGCCTACCAGGCCACATGTGGAATCCGACGTAAGGTGTGTATGTATGCATCGACACGGAGTTTCAAAACAAGGACATATCTGCATACTCTCAATGTATGTGTGATCATTCTTGAAATGTAATCCTTCATGGCAAAGTGTGTGGTCTGTCCTTTTTCTATTACATGTGACCTGTGCCTCTAGTGTTCCGCAACCTGTCTGTACAATAAACATCCTTCCTCTGCACATATTTGGTTGTCTGTAACTCCTGTAATGTGTCTGCCTGCTCACTTACACTGGCCCACAGCTAGTTTCATGGCATGGCATAATGAGGTTGAGAATAAACGTTTGGAGCTGTCTCTTGGTAGGAGTGTCACATGGCTGGCATACGTGTCCAGGGCATATTGCACAGACCTGACTCTGTATGTAGCATATGTGTATTGCCTGTTGAACATGTGCTCAGTACATTGACATTGGTGGTGTACTGTACTCACTCTTCGTTGTCCCTTCTAATTCACTGCAGGGCTCCGCCTTTCCCTCGAGCAATTCCGGACTTGGCTGACATGCGGGAAAATGACTGTATACGCCGCTACCGCTTCCCCCAACGTTTGATTGTGGACTTGACGACACGGCTGGCAGCACACCACCAACCGCTACACAGGTATCCTGGTGCACTGACACCCAAGATGAAGGTGATGGCAGCCCTACATTTCTTGGCCACGGGTACCTTTCAACATACCATGTCGGTGGGATGTCCCAAACCATGTTAAGCCGTGTTCTGCATGATTTATTAGAGGCCATGTTGGAGCACCTTGATGAGTTCATAAAATTCCCAACTCCTGAGCAGTTGACAGCTGTCAAGCGTGAGTTCTATGCCCTGGGAGGGATGCCCCATGTCATTGGGTCCATAGATGGAACACATGTGGCTTTGGTACCACCACAGGCACAGGAGGTAGCCTTCCGTAACTGCAAGCATTACCACTCCATTAATGCCCTTGCGGTGTGTCTTGCCAACATGGTGATTTCACATGTCTGTGCTCGTTTCCCAGAATCAGCACATGATGCGTACATCATGAGGCGTAGCAGGGTGCCTGAAATGATGCTGCAGCTGCGCAACGAATGGGCATGTATTGTTGGTGGGTATACTCTGCCAGTCCTGTATTTAACGTCATCTTCCTGTCTTACTGCTTCTCCTGACCCACTCTTGTCCATGATGTTTCCATGTAGGGGACGCTGGCTATCCCAACATGCCATGGCTGATCACGCCTTTCCGCAACCCCAGCACGGCTGCCGATCACCGCTACAACAACGCCCATGGGCGGACCAGGCGAGTGATAGAGAGGACGTTTGGCCTCCTGAAGAGCCAATTCCGTTGCCTCCACAAGACCGGTGGCGCACTCCCATATGCACCGGTGAAGGTCTGCAAGATATTCCTCGTGTGCTGCATGCTGCACAACATGGCAGTGGAGAAAGCTGTGCCACTCATCCTGGATCCAGATGAGCAGGACCATCCACCCGTGGAGGATGAAGGGCTTGGGCACGAGGCAAGTGATGTGGAGGAGGAGGAGGCGGTAGAGGACATGCGGAGTCGGCTCATACGCGACTTCTTTGCTTAGTGGTGAGTTCCAGTGTCTGAGTGTGCACGCATTTGGCTGTGTGTGGCATGTGTTGCAATGTGTGTGTCCATCTGCATGTCTTCCAAGTGAGTCTGAGGTGTTTGGATGTGTCACTCGAGTGATGGTGCAATAGAATAATGTTGTTCCAGAGTCATCATTGTCACCTCGCATGTTGACAACCTAATACGTGTCGAGTACATGCACATGCATGCGGATGTGCTTCTTTTGGCTGACTTCTGGTGTGTCTCCCATCCACAGGTACTTGCGCATGCTGTCTGCTGGTGGCATTGTTGTGCTCCTGCTATTCTTCATGAACACAGCAACATGTGCTGAATCAGCGTGACATGCACGGACAAGTTCGAAAATATCCTTCGGGTAAGGGATGCAGCACGGCTTTTTGGGAGTGGTATTTGTTTTGAATGTGTGTGCACTGCTCCTGTTCAAGTTTGGATACTTCACATACATGTAGATTCACCATGGGGCACATGACCTGGAGCAGAATTCACCTGAATTGATGGTCAGACTTGGTGACAGTCATCTGTAATGGGATTGTGATGGAGCCATCAATGTGTGTAACACTGGCCTCGGAAACATACGGGTTGCACCGAGTTGACATGGTGTGTGAATTCCCCATTAGGGGCTCAATTGTGTATAGCAGGCTCTCCGTGAGCAGCAGGGGGTGTTTAGCTGTAATCCGTCACTTGTGTGCCAGTGCCATGGATTTCCAGCATCTGTGGTGGTAAGGGGGGTGCCAGTGTTGGTCCCACGTGTTCATCCACATGACCTGTGTATGTGTTGACAGAGTTGCATTAGCATTCCGACACACATGAGTAATAAAGGTGTCCCTCTGCCTCCAAGATGCCTCATCTCTGTCAATGGTGGTCTGTTGCCACTGTGCATGCGGCATGTCTGGCATTGTTCTCAGAGATGGTGCATATGAGTCTATGTGTAGAGTAGCAAGATGCAAGCTGTTTGTCAGGGATTAGATTCTGTATTGTGCATGATGTCCATGGCTGTGTAGGTTTTGTGGCATGTCAGTCTCCACGACGGCCAATGTGCCGCATGTGAATCCATTGTGTGTGTGCCATGTTGAACCAGACATTCCTTCCTTGACATACACCTTTTGCATGGTTCCTTCCTGAGATCCTTGTCTTTGTGTGCTACTTGTGGCATTGTTTCCTTGACATGGCGCATGCTGCTGCAGGCCCTGCTGCAAGGGCACCCAGTGTCCACGCAAACGAGCTGGTGTTCATCATGGATTGCTTGCTGACATGTGCTATGCTGATCAGCAGCATCTGTGCCTCATGCGGCAGCACACTCTGCATTATGCACAAGATCCCCAGTTCCATCCACCTCAAGGCAAGAGGGAGACCATCCCCCAGGTCAACTATGACATCCGTTTCTACTCCTACCCTGCACTCTACGGACATGTGCATTAGAAATCCCATGATACTTGTCCACATCCAGGGTGCATCTGCACAGCTCTGCTACTACATCCAGCGACCAGGCCACATCAACGTCCAACAGAGATGGTGGGAGTGGATCACTGCCAGCTGCAGGATGACCTTCTCAATCCACGCACACACTCAGGATGCAGCCCACACCCACAACACAACCTTGTGGCACCGTGATCCAACACCCAATTGTGCCATCTCCATGCATCCAACCTTGGCTGGCCCACCATTCTCCACATCCACCTGACTCAAGCATGCAGGACATGGTTCTGCCACGTGTCTACACATACCTGGGACTCCAACCCCAGGACACTCCACATGATCCCTGACCTCTGCGCATGACTGTTGCTCTTCTAAATAGGTCTGTGGGCACAGTTGTGCGGGCACCCCATCAGCTGGTTGGGCCCATCACGGGTGAGTATGGTGCTCCATGTCTGTCTTGGATGGTACGTTGTGACCCATGTGTGTCCTGTGCCAGACTCAGACACCAGGGTATGGATGTTTGGAGATAATTCAGTAATCAGGCATGGTTTGACTTTGCAACACAGACATGTAGTGGAATAATGCAAAATGACGGCATCATCTTGTGATTGTGATGATTTTTATTACTGCTGGGGTACGTGTTTGGGGGGGTGACAAGAGGTGCTTGGCGGGAGTGTAGAATCCAAAGTTCACAGGGGGAGTTGGTGTCCTTGCCATTGACAGTCATCAGAGTCTGTGCCACAATCTTTGTCAACATTGGTCAGACAGTGACCAGCAAGGCCATGTAGCTGAGAATGTCCTTTGCTGCTGTGCTGCTGTTGGGCCAGAGGGTCAGGTGCCAGGCCAGGTGACCTGGGAGATGGTGATGTTCCGCTGACTCTCACGGTCTTTTTCGTGGACGACCCACCTTCCTGCGGGGACCCTCAGACACCTGCCTTGACGATGCAAGGGACGCTCCATCAGATGTATCCTCCTCCTCCTCCCTCACTGTGTCTGGTGCTGCTCTACGCCTGGTGGCACAGGGAGGGTTTGCCAGGCTTTGGGCGATCTGATGGAGGGATTGGCTCACGTCCCAGTGCACCGCCAAGAGCTCTGCAAGTCTTGCCTCCATCCTGGCATGATGCTCAACCTGCAGGGCCTTCATTTCATTGAGGGTCCCCACTACCTGGGCGATGCCTCTGGAGTCATGCCGGTATGCGTCCAGGATGGTTCTGACATGTGCCATAGCCGGGTCCTGAGCCAACTGGTCAGGTTCGCGCCTCCGCCGTCCTCCACTCCCACCACCCCTGCCCACTTGCGCCTGGCCTGCCGTTGTGGGCACATCGGGTCTCCGGGACCCCTGAGGGATGGCATTTGTGGTGTCGCCTGCCTCCTCCATGGTGCCCGGAGAACCTTGTCTCTCCTGGACAGACTGGCTGCGTTGTTGTGTGCGGGCAGGGCTCCTGGGTGTCTCCTGGGATGTGGCAGGAATGGGGGTGGTGTTTGGCACAGTTGTACCTGACGCAGGTGCTGCAGGTGGTTGGATACCAGAGGGGCCAGGTTGGTCTGGGTCATCCACGGAGTGGTGAGAGTCGTCGCTGCCGGTGGTGTCCTCTTCACGCAGAGCCTGGTCCTGTGAGTCTTCCCCCCCAGTGTTGGGGAGAGATCGATGACGTTGACCTGTGAGTGAGAGAGACAGTGTTAATTGTGTTACATGCGACATCCATGTTTCATTCTTTTTTGATTTGGCACAGTTCCTCTGGGTGGTTGGATTTGGCTAGCATTCCTCACACAGTGCACTTGTGCATGGGTATGTCCCTTGGCCACAGCTTTCGACACTTTACCTATGTGTGACACAATCTTAGTTGATGCATATTTTGGGAACGCAGTCAGCAGTGTAGTGAGCGGGCGTAGCAAGCCATACAGAGCCGCCTTACGTGTTGCACTGTACGTGGCCAAATGGTGTTTATTCCATGCTATTTGAGAATGCAGGTAGGTAACTTAACAATTTGTGACAGGGTTCTGACGAACACAGTGGGTAGGTATACTGGGTGTAAGGTTCTGTTTGTGCCTGCAGCATGGATGTACTCGTGCACAGATTGACACATGGCCTAGTGTTTGTCAAAGGTTGAAGGGGGGGTTAAGGCACTGCCAAACCTTGTCTACATGCACACAGTCCACCTGCTGACGAGCGGACATGGCCACACCACCCAAGGTTGATTTGGTCTCCCTCTGTCTCCCTTTCTCCCTCCCTCTGTCAGCCTCCTCCCACTGTCCGTCTCCCTCTGTCTCCCTTTCTCCCTCCCTCTGTCAGCCTCCTCCCACTGTCCGTCTCCCTCTGTCTCCCTTTCTCCCTCCCTCTGTCAGCCTCCTCCCTCTGTCCGCCTCCCTCTATCTCCCTTTCTCCCTCCCTCTATCAGCCTCCTCTCTCTGTCCGTCTCCCTTTCTCCCTCCCTCTGTCAGCCTCCTCCCTCTTTGCGTCTCCCTCTGTCTCCCCTTCTCCCTCCCTCTGTCAGCCTCCTCCCTCCCTCTGTCTGTCTCCCTGTGTCCACCTCTGTCTCTGTCCCTCTCTCTGCCCCTTTCCCTCCCTCTGTGTGTCACCCTCTGTCACCTCAGCCCAGCTTCCTGGGCACACACAGTTTGCAGGTCTTGCAAAGGCCATTGGCTTGTTCATGTGGGTTTGTTTCTTCTCTGCCGGCACCCATTGGGCGGAGTGTCTGAGTCTGCGCTGCTGCTGTGGCGGTGTGTGCTGACACTCTTTCAGTGTGCTGCGTCTTCATTAGCTGCTGTTATGTGCAAATTGTGCCTTCATACCCATGTCGTCCTGCAACGCGGCCACCATTAGCAGGCAACACAGTACTGTGTGGGCACACACTGTTTGTATGGCTGTGCCCTAGGCCATATGGGCTGAGGGCATTGTTGTGTGCTTCACAGTTGCTCTATGTTAGTTTTGAGGCCCACCCTCCCGGCATCGGGGACATCCTGTCTTGTGTTGGTGTTTTGTGTGGCCTGTGACTTGGCATGGCCTTGCTTGGGGCATGGGGCATGGAGGCGCTAGTGGCATGTGTGTGTTTTTGGAGTGTGGTTGTGTCCGGGGCTGGCTTTGGGGGGGTTGCGTGCATGATTGGTATTTGGGTTGTATATGGCGTTCCCCCATGTGAGGTGAGTTGTTTGTGTACTCACCAGGCTCTCGGACTCCTCCTAGTCCGTCTACTACCAACGGCGGCAGCGTGGCCATCACCTTCTCCTCCCAGGGATGGTAGTGTACCGGTCTGCGGGCCGGACCTCCTCCAGTGATGTTGGCCTGGTTGTGCTCGTCCGTCATTTTATTTATTTTATTTTATTTATTTAGTGGTTTTATAAAGCGCGTAGTAACTCAAGAGCATCCCAGCGCTGACCTGTTTCTCCAAGGGTTTCAGCCGTCTGATGAAATTATGTCTGCGGGAAAAGGAGGGTCTTTAGAGTTTTTCTGAACTGGAGGTAGTTCGGTTCTGTCCTGAGTCTTCGTGGTAGATGGTTCCAATGTTTGGCCGTGTGAACCGAGAAGCGACGGCCACCGGTCTTGGCTTTTCTGACTCTAGGGACTACGATAAGATTTTCTACGCTAGACCGGAGGTCTTTCTTCGCTTTGTATGGGATTAGGAGTTCTTTGAGAAGAGGGGGGCCGTTATTGTTGAGGGTTTTATGGGCCAGACAGAGGGCCTTGAAGACGACCCTTTCTCTGACTGGGAGCCAGTGGAGGGATTTAAGAGCCGGCCTGGCGGAGGATCTTCCAGGTGTGCCCGTGAGTAGGCGGGCGGCGGCGTTTTGGACTTTTTGCAGCGAGTTCAGGGTGGCTTCAGGGGCTCCCAAGTAGATGGCGTTACAGTAGTCTAATCTTGCCAGGATTAGACCCTGAATGAGGAGCCTCCTTGCGGTATCGGGGAGCAGGGGGAAGATCTTCCTGCAGGCTCTGAGTAGCCCAAAACATGTCCCTGCCGTTCTTTTAGCCTGAGTTTTAAAGCTCATGTCCTTCTCAATCCACACACCAAGGCTCTTGACCTCTTCCTTGGGTGCGGGAGGGTCACCTAGGCAACTGGGCCAAAGGTGAGATGGTAGAGAGGGCCCCTTGTGGCCCATCAAGAGGATCTCAGTCTTGGACCCATTCAGTTTCAGTGAGGAGAAATTCATCCATCGGTGGACTTCGGAGAGGCAGCTGTGGAGATCGGATGGGGCGTGGTGGGGGTGTGAAAGGGTTACGACCAGCTGAGTGTCGTCGGCGTAGTTGATAACTGACACGCCGAACGAGCTGACCCTCTTCTCCAGTGGGGCCATGTACACGTTGAATAACGTAGGGCTAAGGGATGAGCCCTGTGGTACTCCGCACCGGAGGGGGATGGTGGATGAGCAGCTGTCGTTTTCCCGCACCTGGAAGGAGCGTCCTGATAAGAAGGATTCTAGCCATTTCAAGGCCGTACCCTTTAGTCCGATCTCTCCCAGTCGGTGGATTAGGGTGGGATGGTCTACAGTGTCGAAGGCCGCACTGAGATCCAGGAGGATCACTGCCACTGATCCTCCTGTGTCCAGAATGCTTCTGGCCTTCTCCACCGCTGCCAGGAGGGCGATGTCCGTGCCCTGACCTGGACGGAACCCTGTCTGGGAGACCGCTAAGAGTTTGTTGCTTTCTAGGTAAAGCGATAATTGCTTGTTTACCAGCTTCTCTGCGATCTTGCTGTTTCCAGGGAGAAGGGAAATGGGCCTATAGTTGGTGAAGTCCTGCGGGTCTAAGGACGGTTTTTTTAATAGACCTTTGACTGCGGCCGCTTTCCAGCTGGGGGGGACTATGCCCTCCGAGAGAGAGGAGTTGATCAGGGCCGTGAGGGGAGGGATGATGGTGCTCGACACTTTTTTTAGGAAGCGGAGGGGTGCAGGGTCAAGGGGGGAGCCACTTTTGATTGAGGCCAGCGTTGCTCCTACTTCTTCCGTTGTTACGGGGCCGAAAGCGTCCAGGGAGGGTTGGGGGTGGGCTGACAGCAGAGGAGGATAGGTGGTGGTGGTAGTGAGAGCCTGCTCTGTGTGGGCCTGATCGGGGGGGGGTATGGTAAGAAGAATTTTTTGAATCTTCTCGTCAAAGAAGGTGGCTAAGTTGTTACATTTAATTTCAGCTTCTTTGGGATCGAGGGGTTTAAGTGGGGGGTCAGGGGCGTGGAGGAGTTCTTTAAGAACTGAATAGGTTTCATGGGCCGAGCAGGCAGCGTTTTTAATTCTGTTCTCGTAGAAGCTAGTTTTGGTGTTGCGGAGCTCTTTTTTGTAGGTTTTTACAGAGGTACGGAATGATTCTTTTTGTTCCTTGGTTTTTTCCTTCCTCCAGATACGTTCATTCCTTTTGCAAGCCTTACGCAGAAGGTTGAGTTCCGGGGTATACCAGGGTGAGGGATTAACTCTCTTGGTGTGTTTCAGAGAGTGGGTTTCAGGCAAAATGGCGTCGAGCGATTGGGTAATCCAGGTACTGAATTCTTTGTCCCCTGCTACGGTGTCGTGGGGGGGGTAGGGAGCGTTTTCCCTAAGTTTGGCTGCCCAAACGCCTGGTTCCAATTTCTGCCATCGTCTGGTATACTTTCTGGTTTTGGGAGGTGGAGGCGGCGGAGTGATGATGTTCCATACTAGGGAGACCAAAAAGTGGTCCGTCCAGGGAAGGGGGATATGGTCAAGAGTTCTCAGATTGGGGATATTGGAGAGAATAGGATCAAGCAGTTGCCCTCTTTCATGAGTGGCCTGTGGGTTTTTGAGGTCAAGGCCCATTGAGGTGAAATCCTGGAGTAGTTCACTGGCCTGCTTGTCATCCGGGTCCAAGAAATGTACATTCAGGTCTCCTAGTAGTAGGTAGTTGGTGGTGGACGTGCATTTGATGGACGTCTGGTCAATAATTTTGTTCGGAAAGTCTCCTAGATTGCCTGGCGGGCGATATACCAGCGTTCCTGACAGCGAGGTAACTGGGGAGATTTGTATTGTATAGTGGCAGCTTTCGTATCCCTTGATGTTGCCATCAGATGTTCTACAGGTGAGGGTGTGTTTAAGAATTATCGCTAGTCCACCTCCCCTCCCCTCTGGTCTGTTCAGTGAGCACATGACGTACCCGGGGGGGAGTGCTAGAACGATGTCTGGGCCGCTACTGGGGGTGAGCCAGGTTTCTGTTAGAAACAGAATGTCTAAGGCATTGTTTGTGATTAAGAGGTTCACTTCGTGTGAGTGTTTCACGAGCGACCTGCAGTTAAGTAGGCCTAGGTGCAAGCCCTTGGGTGCCGTGTTCTGATTGGCGGGGTCGCAGAGGTCACAACCGGAGAATTGGGTATCTCCATTCAGGATGCGCGAGCAGAAGGATTGTTTGTTGGGGTTTAAGGCTAATAAGTCCGCGCGAGTGTAGGTCCTGTCGTTACGGGCTGAGAGGGGCAGAGTGGCTGGGCCTAGGGCCGGCTGGGCCCGGACGGGCCCAGACGGGCTCGCCTTTGGCGCGCCTTCGGCGCGCTGACGGCGCGCCCGCTGCGCCCGTCCGCTGCGCTCCCTATGCTGGCACATGTTTTATGGGGAGGTTATGGGCGTTAGAGGGATGGGCGTGGCCAACAGGAGTGGGCGTGTCCCGTGGCTCCTCGAGGTGAGTGATGGCGGCGAGCCAGCGTTTCCTGCCCCTGACAGCGCTTGGATCGGCTGATTGGGGTTAGCAGGTGAGCGCTAAGGAGTGGGTGCTAAGTGCTTTAAAAATACAGAAATACAATTTTAAAAGCAGTGAATTTTCAATTTTAAGCAAACAGAACTCCCGGCTTCCGCCTCAGGAGGATTAGGTACAATGCGGCACTAGGAATCAGGGCGCGCTTTTGTACTGGCGAGAGGTGGGCGTGGCCAACAGGAGTGGGCGTGTCCCGTGGCTCCTCGAGGTGAGTGATGGCGGCGAGCCAGCGTTTCCTGCCCCTGACAGCGCTTGGATCGGCTGATTGGGGTTAGCAGGTGAGCGCTAAGGAGTGGGTGCTAAGTGCTTTAAAAATACAGAAATACAATTTTAAAAGCAGTGAATTTTCAATTTTAAGCAAGCAGAACTCCCGGCTTCCGCCTCAGGAGGATTAGGTACCGTCCTCCGCAGATCGTACCACCTGGCTTGGCACTCATGCCTGGTCCTTCTGGTGGCCCCAACAGCATTCACGGAATTGACTATCCTCTCCCACATGGCAGTTTTTTCTGATATGCTGGTCCGTCTGACCAATGTTCCAAAGAGCTGTGGCTCGACTCTGATGATTTCGTCGACAAGGGACTCCAGCTCGTCCTTTGTGAACTTTGGATTCTTGTTGGTGGGCATGGTGTGGGGTGTGGGTGTGGATGGTTGTGGGGGTGGGGGTGTGGATGGGTGTGGGTGTGGATGGTTGTGGGTGTGCAGGTGTGTGTGTATGAATGTGATGAGGGTGTGTTTGTGATGGTGGTTGTGTGAAGGAGTGCAAGTGTAAGGTGTATTGATGGTTGAAGTATGGTGCAGAGCATTGTCTCTGGGGTCTGGCAGCAGTGGATCTGTTGCAAAGGATCATGGTTTGTGTGTGTTGGGCCTTTTTATTGGTCCATTTGTGGGTGTGGCTGTGTTTGAACTTTGGGTGGGTGTGTTATAAGGAGTGGTAGTGGTTTGGGCCTCTGTTTCTCTGTTTGTCAGTTGCAGGTCAGTGTATAGGATGTATTTGGCCTTGTTGGATATGTTTTGTGGTGTTGTGTGCCTCGGATTGACTGTCCTTGTGTTTTTTTGGTTAGTTCTGGTTCAGTAGGAGTGTTTTTAGCGTCTGTACGGTGCGTACATGGGCCATGTTGTTGTACAGTGCTGTCCTTTGCTATGGCTTAGTACGACTCGTACATGACCGATGTTGGGTGAGGGTGCTGGTGTGTGGGCCTGGGGTAGGGTGCATATGAACACGGGCAGGGTGTTGGTCCGCACCGTCCATCGGTGGTGGTGTTTCGCACGGTACATACAAGGGGGGCTGGGTGTAGGGTCCGTACATACACGGGTGGGGAATTGGTACGCTCCATGCATACACGGGTGGGGGTACGGTCCGTACATATACGGGTGGGGTGGGGGTGCGGTCCGTACATACACGGGTGGGGGTACGGTCCGTACATACACGAGTGGGGTGGGGGTACGGTCCGTACATACACGGGTGGGGGTACGGTCCGTACATACACGGATGGGGTGGGGGTACGCTCCATTCATACACGGGTGGGGGTACGGTCCGTGCATACACTGGTGGGGTGGGGGTACGGTCCGTACATACAAGGGTGGGGTGTTGGTACGCTCCATTCATACACGGGTGGGGGTACGGTCCTTACATACACGGGTGGGGGTACGGTCCGTACATGCACGGGTGGGGGTACGGTCCGTACATACACTGGTGGGGTGGGGGTACGCTCCATTCATACATGGGTGGGGGTATGGTCCGTACATACATGGGTGGGGTGGGGGTACGGTCCGTACATACACGGGTGGGGGTACGGTCCGTACATACACGGGTGGGGTGGGGGTACGGTCCGTACATGCACGGGTGGGGGTATGGTCCGTACATACACTGGTGGGGTGAGGGTACGCTCCATTTATACACGGGTGGGGGTACGGTCCGTACATACACGGGTGGGGTGGGGGTACGGTCCATACATACACGGGTGTGGGTGCGGTCCGTACATACACGGGTGGGGAGTTGGTACACTCCATGCATACACTGGTGGGGGTTTGGCGCGTACATCCGCGGCCTGGGGGCATTTTGCGCGTACATGCGGGGTCTGTGGTGGGGTGTTCGGCGCGTATGCGGGCATGTGTCTCCATGCTTGCTATGGGAGTTCGGTCTGTACGGTGTTTTTTCCATACAGTTGTGAAATCTAAAGGACGGGAGTGATCGTACTTGCGCGGTCAGATTTCATTTTTCCGAATCGTACGGTAAATCGTCCGGGGATGTGTCGGACACAATTTTCAACCCGAGGACGTGTGGGGGACTTTTCCAGATGTGATTCGTATGGAGTTTTTCCCATGCGAATCGTACTTGGCAGTTTGTACGCTTCTTGTACGATTCGGACGGTAAAATGTCCAGATTCAATTCGGACGGGGGAAATTTTTCCAGGACCCGAATCGGCACCTAATTGTTATGAATTATTAATTATTTTTAATTTAATTTCACATTTTAGTTCTGTATCGGGTTGTGGGTTTATAGGGGAATAGGGTGGGGAAAAATTAAATTGTAATTAAGTAAATATTTATTTTTATTTATATGTATTGATAATTAATTGATTGTTAATTAATTATTAATTGCTAATTAATTTGTATTAATTGGTAATTCATTTTAATTAATTGTTTAATTGATAATGATGTTAATTGTAGTAATTTATTATTTGGAGTGGGTTGTGGGTCATAGGAGAATAGGGTGGGAAGTAATGAAATTGTAATTAAATAATTATTGAAATAAAATTTTTTGTATTGAAAATGAATTGATTGTTAATTAATTATTAATAGGTAATTAATTGTTAATAAATAATATTTATTGGTATTTCTAATTAATTATTAAATATTTTGTGATTGGTAATTATTTTTAATTAATTTTTAATTGGTATTGATAATTAATGTATTCTTATTTAAATATTAAATCATTACTTCCCTACTGTTTCACTCTCTGGAGTGGAAATAGTAATTTTTACCCCTACGCTATCCAATGCTTTCCCTACTGTTGCACTCACTGGAGTGGGAATAGTAATTTTTACCCCTACGCTATCCAACGCTTTCCCTACTGTTGCACTTACTGGAGTGGGAATAGTAATTTTTACCCCTACGCTATCCAACGCTTTCCCTACTGTTGCACTCTCTGGAGTGGGAATAGTACATTTTACCCCTACACTATCCAACGCTTTCCCTACTGTTGCACTCACTGGAGTGGGAATAGTAATTTTTACCCCTACGCTATCCAGCACTTTCTCTACTGTTGCACTCTCTGGAGTGGGAATAGTAATTTTTACCCTGCCGCTATCCAACGCTTTCCCTACTGTTGCACTCTCTGGAGTGGGAATAGTAATTTTTACCCCTACGCCATCCAACGCTTTCCCTACTGTTGCACTCACTGGAGTGGGAATAGTAATTTTTACCCCTACGCTATCCAACGCTTTCCCTACTGTTGCACTCACTGGAGTGAGAATAGTAATTTTTACCCTCCCGCTATCCAACGCTTTCCCTACTGTTGCACTCACTGGAGTGGGAATAGTAATTTGTACCCCTATGCTATCCAACGCTTTCCCTACTGTTGCACTCATTAGATTGGGAATAGTAAATTTTACCCCTATGCTATCCAACGCTTTCCCTACTGTTGCACTCACTGGAGTGGGAATAGTAAATTTTACCCCTACGCTATCCAACGCTTTCCCTACTTTTGCACTCACTGGAGTGGGAATAGTAATTTTTACCCTCCCACTATCCAACAAATTCTTTACCTTTGCAAATTGCTGGAGTGTGAATACTAATTGTATTCCCTTAGCCATGTAATGTTTTCAATTTTGTTATATTTAATGTAGTGTAAATTATTAATTACCATAAAAAGTATTACTTTAATTATTTAAATGATCATATATTATTTATTTTTATATTTAGATAATAGGTTTATTTATATATATATATATATATGCACTCCACAGGTCCCCGCATGAACAGGAAACACTCGGACACCCAGTTTTCATGCAGATAATTTATTCGGCAAGTCAAAAAACGACGTGTTTCACCTTTACGGCTTGATCACGCTCGTATAGTAAACAATGCACCATATTTAAATAGACCTCCTCGTGAATATTAGAAGATGGACTCCTCATGCAAATACAAAACAAGTCATCGCAACTGTCGCGGCCATTTTAGAATAGCCTGTGATTCCTTAAGTATCATATGTTGCTCACGACTTAAGGATAAATCATACTATAATTCACAGTGGACAATATAAATTCTAAGTTTACAAATATTAAATGATTCATAGCACATTTGATTCGTTCAAATTCATACGGAACTAGTACCCGCATTGCGCACTACATATAAGATAAAAAATTCATCTGCAGCCCAAAAAATAACTTCGTAAGTATCTGTGTGTTCGTAAGGGGTCACAATATGATAAAACTGCAAACCCCAACCAATATTTCATTGCGCAATGTCTACAGCACTTTGATTGGTTAGGACGAATGACATCAGTTCGTACGGACAATATTACAGGTTCTACATCATATGCCATTATGCCCAGGTGGGCTTATTTAGCTTTTCAGATACACTAGATATCTATGTGCATATGTACAACAAATCATTCATAATAAAAAATTGTATCCATAATTTCATGGTACTATCCATTAATCCACTGTTTCTTCATTAAGCTACAGATATTCCACCTGTTGCAAAAGAAGTACCCCCATCTGTAATAAAACAAAATTAAAATCATAAAAACAGACTCATATGCAGACCTATATGTTCTCAACAATTAATTGTGCAAATGAATTGCCAATTCTTCACTTAAGTTCAACCCCTTATGTGCCAGAATTTCCAAATCAATAATGTATCGAGACTCCAATTTTCTTAGCGACAATTGCCTATCGCCACCCCTAACACCCAGGTTCACAGCATCAATCACCACCATGCGGACTAATGTATTGTCCTGCATATGTTTCTCATAGAAATGGCGAGCTATGGGATATTGTCTCTTGTTGTTTCGTATGGCACGGAGATGCTCCAATACTCTTTTTTTCGCTTGATGTTTGGTGCTTCCAATGTACCATTTGTTGCATGGACATATCAAAACATAGACGCAGAATGTGGTGTTACATGTTAATTTTTTCTTATCACAAATTCCCTCTTGGAGTTAGGTACTAACAATTGATTACAGTCAATACTGTTCCTACATGCTTTAAAACTCCGGCAACATCTGAAGTCGGGTGTACCCATGGATATATTTGCGTCTTGTGCTGTGACATGATTATGGCTCAGTACATCCCTTAATGATCGCCCTTTTCCAAAGGTGATCTGTAGGTTACTACCCAAATTCTTTTTGAGATGTTCATCAGTAAGTAACACATGCCAATGCTTGTTGAATATTCTGCGTACCTCACTCGCCTGTCCTGAGAATGTGGTAATGAACCTGATACAATCATTACCTTCTTCCTTCTTTCTGGGGTGTAGTAATTCATTTCTAGTTCATTTCTACTCTGGAGATTGCTCCCTTAATGATTTTCTTACTGTATCCCCTGTTTTTGAATCTCTGACACATGATCGTTTCCTCGCACTTATAAGCACTATCAGTGCTGCAGTTCCTTTTGGCGCGCAGTAACTCTCCATAAGGGATACTGTACACCAAGTTACGTGGACGACTACTGCTTGCATTGAAAATGCTATTACCTGCTGTTTTCTTGTGAAACAGTTTGGTTGTCAACTGATTGTCCTTCACTTCCAGAAACACATCAAGAAATTCCATTGTATTCTTACTGACGTGTTCTGTAAACTGTAGGTTAAGACTATTCCTGTTGAGTTTCTCAATAAGGACACAGACTGATTCTTCATCACGGCACCATATAAAAAAGATGTCATCAATGTAACGCAGCCACAGGGCTACATTGGTAAATTCCACCATTTCCATGACAGCCTGCTCCTCCCACCAGCCCATGAATAAATTCGCATAGCTGGGGGCAAAGCAGGTTCCCATGGCTGTGCCCTGTGACTGCTTGTATACGGTGTCATCAAAAATGAAAAAGTTGTTCTTAAGACAAATCTCAATCATGCTCATAATCATCTGCGAGTTATGGAATAGTGAAATAGATCTTGTTTTGAAAAAGTGTTGAATTGCCTGAAGTCCGAGGTCATGTTGGATACTCGTATACAGACTACAAACATCAAGGGAAACCAAGATGTAATTACTATCCCAATGAATTCCATCAATTATAGTTAGAAAATGGGTAGTGTCTCTGAGGTAGGAAGGTAAGGCCACTATATAAGGTCTTAAACAGTAGTCAATAAATCTAGATGTATTTTCCAATAGTGCTCCTATAGAGGAGACTATGGGTCGTCCAGGAGGATTGCAGATATCTTTATGCAATTTGGGGAGTAAATAAAGAATGGGTACTTTCGGATGTGCGCAATACAAATAATTGTATTCCTCCCATTCCATCAACCCTCTTTCTCTCCATTCAACAAGTGTCTCTCTATACATAGTGTTGGATTTCAATACTTCGGCCATATCAGTCTTGCAATAACAGTTGCTATTGTTTAGTTGTCTCAGACCCTCTGCCAAATATTTTTGTTTGTCTAAGACAACCACGTTACCCCCTTTATCTGATTGTCTGTTTACAATACTTTTATCTGCTTCCAAATTGTCAATGGAGGTAATTTGTTCAGCTGTTAGATTTGTCTTATTACATGGTATCTTTCTATACCTCATTTTGTGTAAATCATGCAGGACTCCCTTCTCAAACACATCAATGGCCTTGCACTGTATGTTAGGCAGAAACACTGATTTGGGCTTGAACTGATTACCCGGATTACCTCCTAAGTCTTCACCCCATGCCCCCCAGTCAGGTGTTGTAGTGTTCACATCCATATCATCATTAGTCATAGTATGCAGAGCATGTAGCATTTCAATATCAACCATATTCAAGTTACTTTCTCTTTCTCTGCTACTCACAGTTTCTTGTCTTTGTGGTTTCGTATTGAACCACTTTTTCAATTTCAATTTTCTTGAAAACAGGAACAGATCAATTCTTGTTTGTGCATAGTTCATGTTCAATGAGGGGCAAAAGGACAAGCCAAGGGGAAGAGTCTCAATTTCATCCTTTGAAAGAGACCGCTGGGAAAGGTTTATGACAGTCATATTTTCTGTTTCCTGCTCCAGAAAGAAGGAAGAAGGTAATGACTGTATCAGCTTCATTACCACATTCTCAGGACAGGCGAGTGAGGTACGCAGAATATTCAACAAACATTGGCATGTGTTACTTACTGATGAACATCTCAAAAAGAATTTGGGTAGTAACCCACAGATCACCTTTAGAAAAGGCGATCATTAAGGGATGTACTGAGCCATAATCATGTCACAGCACAAGACGCAAATATATCCATGGGTACACCCGGCTTCAGATGTTGCCAGAGTTGTAAAGCATGTAGGAACAGTATTGACTGTAATCAATTGTCAGTACCTAACTCCAAGAGGGAATTTGTGATCAAGAAAAAATTAACATGTAACATTCTGCGTCTATGTTTTGATATGTCCATGTAACAAATGGTACATTGGAAGCACCAAACATCAAGCGAAAAAAAGAGTATTGGAGCATCTCCGTGCCATACAAAACAACAATAGACAATATCCCATAGCTCGCCATTTCTATGAGAAACATATGCAGGACAGTACATTAGTCCGTATGGTGGTGATTGATGCTGTGAACCTGGGTGTAAGAGGCAGCAATAGAGAATTGTCGCTAAGAAAATTGGAGTCTCGATACATTATTGATTTGGAAAGTCTGGCATCTAAGGGGTTGAATTTAAGTGAAGAATTGGCAATTCATTTGCACAATTAATTGTTGAGAACATAAAGGTCTGCATATGAGTCTGTTTTTATGATTTTAATGTTGTTTTATTACAGATGGGGGTACTTCTTTTGCAACTGGTGGAATATCTGTAGCTTAATGAAGAAACAGTGGATTAATGGATAGTACCAGGAAATTATGGACACAATTTTTATTATGAATGATATGTTGTACATATGCACATAGATATCTAGTGTACCTCAAAAGCTAAATAAGCCCACTTGGGAATAATGGCATATGATGTAGAACCTGTAATATTGTCCGTACGAACTGATGTCATTCGCCCTAACCAATCAAAGTGCTGTTTCCATTGCGCATTGAAATATTGGTTGTGGTTGGCAGTTTTATCATATTGTGACCCCTTACGAACACACAGATACTTACGAAGTTATTTTTTGGGCTGCAAATGAATTTGTTATCTTATATGTAGTGCGCAATGCGGGTACTAGTTCCGTATGAATTTGAACGAATCAAATGTGCTATGAATCATTTAATATTTGGAAACTTAGAATTTATATTGTCCACTGCGAATTATAGTATGATTTATACTTAAGTCGTGAGCAACATATGATGCTTAAGGAACTACAGGATATTCTAAAATGGCCGCGACAGTTGCGATGACTTCTTTTGTATTTGCATGAGGAGTCCGTCTTCTAATATTCACGAGGAGGTGTATTTAAATATGGTGGATTGTTTACTATACGAGCGTGATCAAGCCGTAAAGGTGAAACGCGTCATATTTTGACTTGCCGAATAAATTATCTGCATGCAAACTGGGTGTCCGAGTGTTTCCTGTTCATGCGGGGACCTGTGGAGTGCATACAAGGAGTTCCGGTATCCGAACTCGGACCGTCCATGACAGCCCAAGATTTCATCACCGGAGATAGTGGATCTTATATATATATTATCTACTGGCGGTCGCCAGTAGATAGTTATAGTTAGGACCGTGTTTCCATAGGAAATCTGAAAATTCTATTTTGAATAACTTTGGCGCCGGTTGACGAATCTTCGCGAAATTTTCTAAACTAATGGGGCGCTCCGCTCAGCTCCTACCCTGAAAGTCTCGGGGGGATTCGTCAAGCGGGGGCCGAGAAAAAAGGGGGGTCCCAAAACACGTTTTCCCCATGTATTTTCCCATAGGACCTTTAGTCGAAGGTACAGCCCGAACGGCTGAACAGAATTACTTGAAATTTGGCAGAGAGGTAGTCCTCAGGTCAGGGATGTGCCTTTTGCATATATGGAGTCAATCTGTTCAGTAGTTCCTGAGAAAATTGCAGTTAAAAGCACATACATATCTATAGCCGCGCACCGTGCGTGTGATGGAGCAGGGTTTTTACTTTAAACCCGAATATCTGTTTCATTTCCGTATGTTTTTATTAAAAGTACTACTGATTAATTAATAACTACTAAAGATTTGTAAAGTCTGGTCTAATCAACCTTATTAACAGAAGAATTACACGTGGGAAATGCTATTGCATGGCTAAAATAATAAGTGAATTAAGTTGGTGTGCAAATTGACAAAATAGATGTTGCTTATGTGATGTTATTGTGCTTTGCGCTTATAATCAATACGCATTTATGGCTTTTGATGTCACAAATGGCTAGATAAATACATACACATAAGGGTATTAGCAGGGGAAAAACACTGTATAATCATTTCCGTGCAGTAATTATGTTTTGTGTTTCTTTTAACTTAAGTTGACCATTGTGGTCTGCTAGAAAATGGCCACCACCCGCAGCCTGTATTTTAGTAAATGGAAAATTTACAAGAAGGCTCCGCGTTGCCTGTGACCTAGCCCTCTTGACGAACTGAAAAGCCATGATCATGACGACAAGCCCAGGAAGTATCGCAAATACCCCTGAACATGAAATTTGTTGCTAAATAAAATACTGACTTTATGAACTAGTAATGATCCCACGAATGGGATACAAATTATCCAAAAGAGACATCCGTAGAAGTAACAAATTAGTGATGGACTCCTTATTTCTATTCATTATTTGAGACGATCAATGTGTGTGAACAAATACCAATGTAACCCTATGTACCAAGACGACATTATTTCCGCCATTCATCCGTTTTGTATGATATGATTGCAACATTTTGGAATGTAATTTTCGTATAAATATTAGTAGACTAGAGAGGTCTAGCGCCACTTCTTCCCGAATTGATGATCTGAGGTCCCGATGCTGACGGAGAGGACGGTGACTCTACATGACGGCTAGAAACTTTGATTATTTTGCTGAGGACCGGTTCTGACTTAGAAAACGACTTTTAGCCAGAATAGGTAAATATGAAAGAAATCATTTTGCATTCAATTGGCTTTTCTTACAATTTTAGATAAACAAATATTCTGTTTGAATCACTGTGTCGGGTGGTTATTTTATTGTCATGTTTATTGAATTTATTTGCTTATTGTAAAATGTTTCACCAGATCTATAGCAACTAGTTGATGCCATTGACCTCAGGGTACATGCAGATTGGTTAGGTATCGAAAGTGTTTCCCCTTATACATGGCACGGATAGGGCGGTAGGATGAATGTTGGTGTAATGGTCCCCACCAGCGTGTGATGTGTGTGTGCGTGTGTGACTGTGAGATCACTCCGTCCGTGGAAGTAGAGGGGATTCGGAAGCTCCGATCTGCATCAGTTTCTTGGTAGCAGAATGATGGTTAACTATTGTCTTGATCTGGTGAATTTGCGTGTATATAGGCTTATTGATTATTGATTGATGTCGATATTTGTACTAACACTGTATGTCAAAATTGTATTGCGTATTATGTAGTGTATACGGCTTCTGGGACGTAGGAAGTCGGTGACAGTTCCGTGGTAGGGCAGAGGGAAGCGCTGCTCTCAGAAAAGGCGGGATTGTTGGCCCTGTATGTAGGCAGGGGAAAACGTGTGACAATTGAAGTTGCGCGTCGCATTGTCTGGGTTCGATGAGGGAGCATCGCCGTGTGTTGCCATTAGAGACGTATTTTCTGTGTGAGAGAAGTGTATATGATAGCGGAGGTTATCTGTGAAGTTCTGGTCTTAGGTATCAGGGATCCTTATGGCATTCCGTTATCACTTATCACTAGAAAAGTAATAGGTATTCTCTGAGCTTGTTAGAAGGACAGAGCAGAGGTAAGCGCTGTTTTGTTAACGTGTGATATAATTCTGTAGTAGGACAGACTGTTCGCTGTTCTCGGGAAAGACAGAATTCTGTGTGAATGTACTACATTTTCTGGTGTGAAAGTGTGTGAATGAGAAGGCATTCTGGTTAATTGTAGAACTCTTAGGAGCATTCCGGAGGAAACAGTTAATTGATGCTTGCTAGAAGGGTAGAGTAGAGGGATGTGCTACTTTATCAACGGAAGTAACGATTCCGTAGTAGGGCAGAGGTAAGCGCTGCTCTCGGGAAAGGCGGAATTCTTGTGGGAAAGGTCTTTTGCTTTTCTGTGGCTAGCGAAGCAGACAATGGAGATGTTTGTATGTTGTAACTAACAGACTCGTAGAAGTTGAAACAAAGTCTACTGAGTAGTTTTGTAAAGGAGGGGTAGACGAGAGAAACAGGAGACAGGAGCAGAAGCTGCTGCAGCGACTACTGACGTCCGAAAGACCGCGCTGTGATTGGACAGTGGGTTAGAACGGTGGAAGCACAGTGATTGGTGTGTTAGTGTATGCCGCGCTAGGATTAGGAGACAGACCGGGTGACGTAGATGCTCCAGGATTGGTGCGGTGGTGTGAGTCGCGCTGGGATTCGTAGACTGAGTCAGTGACGTAGACGCTCCAGTATTGGTGCGTTAATGTGAGTCGCGCTGCAATTGTACAAGAGATCGTACAGTTGTAGAAAGGACAAAAGGGTTGCGGAAAATAAGAAAATGTATTACTACGCTGAAGAAAAGAAAAAGAAATTCTTGTTTAGTAAGGTTAAGAACTGGTTTGACAAGGATAAGGATATTGTGACTAGGGAAGGACAGTTACTTCCTCCGATAAGAACCCCCGCATCCTTCATGGTTGCGAAGTATGGGTATCATACCTGTATTTGGTTAGACAACTGGGTGAAATATACTAAGGAAGATGGAGTTTTAGCTTTCCCGGAACATGGCTCATTTAATCTGGCCATACTGAAGAACTTACGGGAGCGAATGATGGGTCTAGAGCCTCGGCCTAGGCCGACACAATTTGAGGCATTAACTGAATGGGAAGATGAAATGCATGAGCGAGAAAAGCAGAGGGGTGGAGGAAGTTACCGATATATGTTCGGACGAAAGTATGATCGCGAAACCCATCATGACCGGATGAGACGATGGCGTGATGCCAGCATGACTGAGGGATTATATCCTGTAAGAACAGCAGAAGAGACAGAAGGGAGGAAGTGTACAGAGAAAGAACATAATGTAGAAACAAGGAGGTATGGGGCGAATGAGTCTGATGATGATGTCCTACAAAAGACCACCCCCGTATAGACGAGAACCAGAGGTAGGAACAGCAGTTACCCCAATGAGAGACACCCTGCGGATCATAAAGACAGAGGTTATGACCCCTGAATTGAAAAGCTGTAGTTCTCTGGCAGAAAGAGAGAGAGAGAGAGAAAGAGGGAGAGAGAAAGAGAGAGAGAAAGAGAGAGAGAAAGAGAAAGAGAGAGAGAAAGGGAGAATGAAGTTGAGGATGAAAAGACCAGGGAACTAGCAAGAACTACTTTTGAATTGACAGAGAAAATCAGAGAACTAACTAAAATTCTTGAGGCAGTTACAGTGCCTGTGACAATAGGTCCGGTTATGCCAATATTTGATAAGCAGAGGACTGGTGAAAGTGGTTTGACAGTGCCATATGTGGGCAATAGATTGATTGTTCCTCCAGAGCAGGCAGAAATGAGAACGGGAGAAAATCAGTGGAGAACAGGAGAAAATCAGTGGAGACATACCATATGTGGAGGAGAGTTGAGTGTGCAAGCTAACTCAAGTTTGAACTCTGGATGTGTGGAAGGGAACAGAGGATCGATCTTAGAACCACAAAGAATGACAGAACCAGGGGGTGCAGAGAATTCCATGGGAATAACTGCTGAAGATTTGAATGATTGGCTGAAGGCTTTGCAGAGGAAAGAAAAAGAATCCCAGGGAATTGATGTAGCTAGGCTACGTATGGAGATGGAGGAGCTGATTGTAGGAACAATCCCTACAGAAACGCTGAAAAATTATCAGGAAGGGGAGATTCTGTTTTTATGTAAAAGCATCACATGGAGAGCAAAGAACATACATGACAGGTTGAAAGGAATAGCCAGTGAAATGGGGATTGACATGGACAAGGTAAAAGCTTTACAAAAGCCTTACCGAGTGGATTTTACAGATAAGGACATTGAGAATTTGAACAATGCAGGCCGAACAGGGCAGATTAAGGAGATGATTGCTTTGCTGAGAAAATGGGGAGATGTGGAGAGATGGAAAGACAGATGGTATAGAAAGCAAGAGGATGCAGCAGACAGAACTTACTCAGCATTCCCTATGAAAGAAAAGGAGAAAGCAGTGACACCTTACCCCATGAGGGAGATTCCAGGAGGTGGGTACGTACATGTCCCATGGACCAGACAGGATATTTTGTCCTTTACAAATGATTTCCCTCGACTAAGGGAGAAGCCCGTCGAGTGGTATAGACAGGTCGACAGATTTGTGAAGTTGTCAAAAGTACTGTGGATCGACCTGAATAGTCTGTTTGATATAATTGTACCAGCAGACCTGTGGGCAGAATGTAAGATAGTCATAGACTGGCCCACTAAGGAATACCCAAGAGATCCAAAGACAGGAGCTCCAGATCCGGAGGTCATGAAAAAGTATGAACAGGTTATGGCCTTCTTGAAAAATAAGGTACCCCCCAAGGAAACAGACTGGGTTAAAATAGATCGAACACATCAAGAATTGAAAGAATCAGTCCATGCATATTATGAAAGACTAATACTGGCTTTCAAACAGTTCAGTGGAGATGAACATTTGGGTGACAAGGATCTGAGCCATTTTGTATATAGATTTGTGTATGGTTTGCGACCTGAAATCAGTGAAATGATAAGGCAGCATACCGTAGACTGGCAGAGCAAAAAGATTGATGAGATCCTGAGACATGCAAAATACTTCAGTGATAAGATTGAGGCGAAGCAAAGGAAACTGAAGGAAAAGGCAATGTGGGCACAGATGAAAGTTGCAGAAAGACAGGAAGCTCAGCTGGTTGAACAAGCAAATAACCCAGGAAATAAACCCAGGTTTGGTTCAGGAAAAGGGAAAGGAAATATTGAGGAAGCCAAGAAGAAATACCCTTGCCACAACTGTGGAAAATTAGGGCACTGGAAATCCGAGTGTAAGAACCCACCGTCTACTAATGATGACAATCCATCATTGAATTCACAGGTGCAGAGTGAGGGGTGTGGTCAGCATCAGCAACAGCAACAGCAGAAGGCTGTTAAGCAGCAGAATCAGGTGCCAAACCACCCTTGCCACAGAGGAGAGGATCCCACAAGTACAGCCAAGAGTCGGGGTTCTACGATGAAGAGCAGGTAAACAGGCCAAAACGCGCAAGCGCTGTAGCTCAATATTGGCTGAAAAATGAAGGAAGTGATTCTGAGGGAGATTTCTGACGGTGCCGAAGAGAGGAGGAAGAGTGCGTACTTGGCGCAACTTTAGAAATAGACCAGGCAGGACCTTTTTTCGATGGGAAAATCAATGGTGAAAGTGTTACTTTTCTAGTTGACACAGGAGCTACGAGATCAACTGTCAGGTCAGCTGATATAAAGAATCTTCCTCTCTCGGATGAAGCTATCCAAGTAGTTGGTGTGTCGAACACACAGATAAAAACTCATCTTACTGAACCAGTAAGGGTCAGAATAGGGAAATTCTCAGACATGCACCGGTTTGTTGTATGTGACACTAGTCCTGTGAACTTGCTAGGCAGGGATCTGCTGTGCAAGATGAATTGCACTATTTTTTGTACACCAGATGGAATAACCTTTGAAACACCAGATGAGGATGTCCTATACAGAATGGCCGTGGATAACAGGGAATGTGAGGCTTTGGGAACATATGCTGTGTTTAATCCAGATGCATTACCCCCAGAATTGAAACAGACAGTGAAAGCAGCAGTTTGGGATTTTACTGGAGAAGATGTGGGCCTGATGAGAAATGTAGATCCAGTGAAAATTACTGTAAAAGAAGGAGTAGTTTACCCAAACATTCCACAATACAGACTGACACCTGAAATAATTGAAGGTATAACACCCATAATCGAGAAAATGATCCAGCAGGGGGTGTTAAAGGAAATATTGAGCAGTCCATGTAATTCACTAATAATGGGACTGAAGAAACCTAATGGAAAGTTCAGAATAGTACAGGATTTGAGAAAAATTAACAAGATTGTCGTGTCATGCTGTCCCATTGTGTCAAATCCATCAGTGATTTTGTACCAGATTCCCCATGATGCAGAATGGTATACAGTAATTGATTTGTGTCATGCTTTCTTTTCAATCCCGTTGCATCATGACAGCCGGACGATATTTTCATTTAGATTTGGAGAACGAATTTTGGCATGGTGCCGAATTCAAAAGGGGTACACAGAGAGCCCCTCTATATTTAATCAATTGCTGAAGAAATCTCTGGAGAGTTTAACAATGCCTGAAAATTCAGTCTTGGTCCAATACATTGATGACCTGCTTGTGGCATCAAAAACACGTGAAGCCTGTGAAGTAGACACCATTGCTTTACTGAATCATTTGGCAGACGGAGGATTAAAAGTATCTCCAGCCAAATTGAATTTCTGCAAGAAAGAAGTCCAGTATCTGGGACATAATATTGAGAAAGGCCTGAGGAAAGTGACCATTGACAGGATTAAAATCATTAGGGGAATGAGGGCCCCAATGACACAAAGGAAAGTAAGAATGTTTCTGGGAATGGTTGGCTACTGTCGTCAATGGATAAGTAACTTTTCCTTGATTGCTAAGCCATTGATTAAATTGACCAAAAGTGAGGTGAAAGACCCATTGGAACTAAACCCAGAAGAAATGGCAGCATTTAAAGAATTAAAGAACAGGTTGTGTGAAGCTCCTGCCCTGGGAATGCCAGATTATGAAAAAGAATTTGAGCTGTACTGTACTGAGAGAAATGGAAGTGCACTCTCAGTGTTAATCCAGAAACATGGATGTCTGAGAAGGCCAATTGCCTACTTCTCATCAACACTTGATCCAGTAGCTGTGGGTTTACCAGGTTGTCTGAAAGCAGTAGCTGCTACATGTAGAAGTCTGGAACAAAGTGAGGGAATTATAATAGGATATCCTGTATGGGTATTCGTACCTCATGATGTGGCAATCCTTTTAACAAGGAGCCGGACACAATTCATGTCTCATAGTCGGCTGACTAAATATGAGAAAGTCATTCTTGGTGCAACCAATGTGAGCCTGGAGAGATGTGTGAATGTGAATCCAGCGACACTGTTGCCTGATGCTGAATGTGTGGGAGTGAGAAATGAAGTTGATCATGACTGTCTGGATGTGCTTGATTACTGTACAAAACCAAGACCTGATATCAGAGATCTGCCACTGCCTGAGAGTGATCATGTGTTGTTTGTGGATGGATCATGCTTGAGAACGGATGAAGGAACATTGAGTGCTGCATATGCTGTGTGTATGGTTTCAGGAGTTGTGGAAGCATCACCTTTGAAAGGAGTTAAATCCGCTCAGGTGGCAGAATTGGTGGCACTGACAAAAGCCTGCAAAATTGGAAGAAATGTGAGAGTGACTGTAATGACTGACAGCCAGTATGGCTTCGGAGTTGTCCATGATTTTGGCCAGCTATGGCTACAAAGAGGTTTCCTGACCTCAAGTGGAACTCCCATAAAGAATGCTGAAGTGGTTGGAAAATTGCTAGAGGCGATAAAGCTGCCTAAAGAACTAGCAGTTGTAAAATGTGCTGCTCATGGTCAAGGTGATGATTTTGTCACCGTTGGGAACAAATTTGCAAATGACATAGCACAATACTGTGCAAGAAACAATCATTCCATTAATCGGAGTAAAGAAAGAGAAATGTTTTCTTGTTCCTTAATGTTTACTAATGAGGTGGGAACATGGGAGGAGGTGAAACAGCTGCAGGATGAGGCAGGAGATGAGGAAATAAAAGATTGGGTGAAAGCAGGTTGTGCACCAAGGGAAAAGGACCATGTGTGGGTCTATAGGGATGGAAGACCAGTCATGCCAAATAGCATGCTGTCAACAATGGCGAGGATGTATCATGGCCAAGGACACCTGGGGAGGGATGCTATGATAAGAGCCTTTAAGCAGACCTGGTATAGTCCAAAATTCAGGCTGATAGCAGAGAGTCTCTGTCAGAGATGTCTGATATGTCAGCAATTCAATCCTGGAAAGAAAACAGTGGTGAGCCTAGGAAAAATAGGCAGAGAGGGAGGACCATTCACAAGAATGCAGATAGACTTAATTGAAATGCCCCAAGTCAATAGATTAGGGTATGTCCTGGTGGTGGTCTGTTTGTTCTCCAGGTGGGTGGAGGCCTATCCAACAAGAAGAAATGATGGGATAACAGTGGCCAAGCTACTGTTAAGAGAGTTCATCCCAAGGTACGGGTTCCCAGTGACCATTGAATCAGACAGAGGAGGACATTTTTATAATGAAATCATGGGTTTGATCTGTGAAGCATTGAGTGTACAGCAGAAGCTACATTGTGCTTACCGACCAGAGGCTTCTGGTGTGGTTGAACAAATGAATGGTACTATCAAAAACAGAATTGGAAAAATGTGCTTGGCCACAGGAATGAAATGGCCTGATGTCTTGCCTCTAGTCCTGATGACAATTAGGTCTACTCCAGACAGAACAACAGGTTTGAGTCCACATGAAATTATCATGGGGCGTGCTATGAGACATGCATTTGTACCAGTCAACAAGCTGATGACTATAACTGATGACATGATTTTGGATTACTGTAAAGGCCTGGCTGACGCAGTTCATTCTGTGTTTCACCAGGTTGGAGAAGACGCCACCACACTTGAAAAGAAACCAGCCCATGATCTAAGCCCAGGGGACTGGGTAAGGATAAAAGTCCACAGAAGAAGGAATTGCCTGGTTCCAAGGTGGGGAAGGCCAAGACAAGTCACTCTGACCACAACAACTGCTGTGAAGTGTGCTGGAGTGAAAAATTGGATACATGCAAGTCACACACTGAGAGTTCCAAATCCAAGAGATGGCACTGGAAAAGAATACTTTGAAGAATCACATTCCAGTGATGATGCAGACAGTGAGGCAGTAAGAAGGAAAAAGAATCCTGAAAGGGGGGAAAGTGAGTCAAGAGAAATTTTCATCCCACCAGAAGAGGTTCTGAAAAAAACAGTGCAAACCGCAGAGGCGAGTTCAGATTCTGAAGAAGTGCCTGAGGTTTTAACTAACAGTGACCAACACAAAAAGAAAGAAAGAAAAGAGAAGAACATTCCAACAGAAGTGACACCAGAATCAAATGAGGAACTTGGACAAGTTCCACCTGAGATAATTCTTGAAGAAGAAGGGACAGGAAAAGACAGAGAGGGACAGATTGCGGAAAAACCCCGAGGAGGTGTAGGGAACATCGACAACAAGCTAGGTGTAGGACAAGTAGACAGCAAGAAGATTGCGTGTCGGAGACCCGAGGAGGGACAGAAGTAGGGAAATCTCAATTGGTGGAAAAAGAGACTGTTGGGGAAAAGGAAATTGTTGGAGAAAAGAAAACTGTCAATGAACAAGAGGCAACTGAGACAGAATCTGATGAAAGAGACAATGAGATACATGGAGGACGAGTTCTGAGAAAGAGAACTTGGATTGGAGAAAGAAGCAATAAAGAAGGAAAGCAAAAGAGAAATGCTAAAGGAGATCTTTGGCCTAACAAGATAAAGAGACTGAGATACCGACTGACACGAGTTAACTCTTCGAAAGCTGAGCAAGTGAACGAAGTGTCAAGTCAGAATCCAACGAAAGAAGAAGAAACAAAAATATCTGAGAGAACTAAACGAATCAGAAAACCAAACCAGAGGTATAAGTCACCAGAATGGGCGTATGTGGCACTGCCTGAACAAGGAGAAGAGGCAGACAGTCAAGGAAGTCCAGAGGAGGCTTTGCTGAAAGTGGTTGATAAAGAAGAAGCTGTGGGAATCCTGAGAGTTATCTTGTCCGACATTGGAGAAGAAATGGATGTTCAGGACTTAATACAGTTTGATGACGATGAAGAAACAGTGAAAAGTGATGAAAATCCAAATTGAATAAATCCAAAGAAGTTTTGGAGAAGAAAGAAAAGTAGTAAAATTAAACTAGTAGATTGTAATAATCTGTTGGGTACTTGCTACCCTAAAGTTCGGTAGTGGAGTAGAAGAGGCTAAGTCAAAAGACACAGTCAAATTAGCAAGATGGCTAACACTAACAATAATCAAAGTAGATGTATTTTTCTGAAAAGATGGTGCAAGATGTGCTGCTGCTGTACAGGATTATTAATGCTGCTTTGGAGCGTGCTTGCTCTACTGATTTCTTTTAGAGTAACTATAGACACTTTAGAAGGGGATACTGAGAACAGAACTAATATAGGGAAGAGTTCGCAGAAGATAGTTCCAACTGGAACTAGCAATGTACATATACATAAGGATAGGTCAATTAATGATTTTTCTAGCAATGTGTTTTCAAAATTGTTGTATGAATACGTAAAGACAATGGATGTAAGGGATTGCTACGTTTGCATGCAATTACCTGCTTCTGTTTCGGAAGGAGTGACTTATCATCATCTTCCGGCTACGTATGGAATTTCATGTAGTGTGTTGATTAGTATATTTTATCAGTTAGGGAAATTAGATTACAATATGTCTAATGTAGGTAATATTCTTGGGCAATTGCCTATGATTAAAGAACTGAATCCTGCAAAAGAAGCTAACACTTTAGGTGAGATTTTTTTAGAAACTAGAGAATTAACCTTAGAATATGTTTTTAGAAACAATTTAACTTGCAGTTTGAAAGGAGAAGAGAAGAATGTTCAAGACAGGGTTGAGAGAAGAAGGTTGAACATGCACAAGAAAGCAGAAGGGCATAAAATGAGTGAAACAATGTGGGATATTGAGAAAGAAAAAGAATTGAAAAATGGAGCCAGTCCAACTATGGCTATAGATGCACCACAGAAAGGCAAACTATGCATTACCAGGAAGAGATCCCAGTATGATTATTATTTCATAGGGACTAGTGAGTGCCATGATACATACTTTATTGCAACCGGATGGGGATTTAGAGGAGGAGAAGATCCGGTTTTTCCGGGAGTGTATTATATTTGTGGGAATAAGGCTTATTACAGGTTGCCTGACCATTGGTTTGGCACATGTTATGTTGGCATGGTCTTTCCAAAGATTTTTCACATGGATAGAGTAGACGATGCTGAACATACTAATCCGTTAACACGCTATAGAAGAGAATCATGGACAGAAATTGTAGGAGACATTTTTGGAGCTTTAATTCCAGCAGTGGGAAATTCCTTGAATGCATTTGGCATTCGGAAGCTGTCAACAGTGGTGGATCGTTTATCAACAAGCACCGCTGGAGGCTTTCTTTTGGTAAATACTGAAATGGTTGCTTTGCGCGCTATGGCAATGCAAAATCGACTTGCCCTTGACATTCTTTTGGCAAAAGGTATTAGCAGGGAATAACACTGTATAATCATTTCCGTGCAGTAATTTTGTTTTGTGTTTCTTTTTACTTAAGTTGACCATTGTGGCCTGCTAGAAAATGGCCACCACCCGCAGCCTGTATTTGAGTAGATGGAAAATTTACAAGAAGGCTCCGCGTTGCCTGTGACCTTGCCCTCTTGACGAACTGAAAAGCCATGATAATGACGACAAGCCCAGGAAGTCTGCCAAATGCCCCTGAACATGAAATTTGTTGCTAAATAAAATACTGACTTTATGAACTAGTAATGATCCCACGAATGGGATACAAATTATCCAAAAGAGACATCCGTAGAAGTAACGAATCTATTCATTATTTGAGACGATCAATGTGTGTGAACAAATACCAATGTAACCCTATGTACCAAGACGACATTATTTCCGCCATTCATCCGTTTTGTACGATATGATTGCAACATTTTGGAATGTAATTTTCGTATAAATATTAGTAGACTAGAGAGGTCTAGCGCCACTTCTTCCCGAACTGATGATCTGAGGTCCCGATGCTGACGGAGAGGACGGTGACTCTACATGACGGCTAGAAACTTTGATTATTTTGCTGAGGACCGGTTCTGACTTAGAAAACGACTTTTAGCCAGAATAGGTAAATATGAAAGAAATGATTTTGCATTCAATTGGCTTTTCTTACAATTTTAGATAAAGAAATATTCAGTTTGAATCACTGTGTCGGGTGGTTATTTTATTGTCATGTCTATTGAATTTATTTGCTTATTGTAAAATGTTTCACCAGATCTATAGCAACTAGTTGATGCCATTGACCTCAGGGTACATGCAGATTGGTTAGGTATCGAAAGTGTTTCCCCTTATACATGGCACGGATAGGGTGGTAGGATGAATGTTGGTGTAATGGGCCCCACCAGCGTGTGATGTGTGTGTGCGTGTGTGACTGAGAGATCACTCCGTCCGTGGAAGTAGAGGGGATTCGGACGCTCCGATCTGCACCACGCGCACCGTGCGCGCACCGTGCGAGCACCCTAACGTGCACGAGCGTAATTCTGATTGGTGGTTACATGTTAGTCAACGTTCGAATCGGTCGAAATCAGGAAGTGTCGGCCGCCATTTTGTTTGTTTTCAGTGCAAGAGTGAAAAAGGAAGGTGGCGAACATGAAAAGGGGGCAGGGTTCCTGACCCCCTAGCCTTTGTCAGGGGGTCCCTGAAGGACCCCGAAGGCAGAAAAAAACATTTTAATTTTTTTTTAAAATCGCGGGGGTGTGCGCATGGTGAAAAAACAAAAAACAAAAATAATTTTTTTTTTTTTAATACGTAGTTTATTGTAAAATAAATATATAAAAATAATAATAATACATACATAACTTAGCATTTAAAAAAACGTACAAATTCACTGAAAAAACCATAGGTTTCACACACGTTATAGTTAGGAATTAGCATTTAAAAAACCTTGCAAATTCACTTGAAAAACCATAGGTTTCACACGTTATAGTTAGGTGGATATTTCACTCGTAAAAAAACAATGAAATTCCCCCATTATAGTTAGTTCAGATAACTATAACTCGCGCCACCGCCACTCTATCACAAGGATGATGTCATCAGTGATGTCATGATTGTGATGCCACTGACCATGTCATGAGTGATGTAATATGTGACGTCATGAGCAGGATTGCGGGCGCGCGAGTTATAGTCATCTGAACTAACTATAACGGGGGAATTTCATTGGTTTTTTACGAGTGAAATATCCACCTAACTATAACATGTGTGAAACCTATGGTTTTTTAAGTGAATATATATATATATGTAAATATATTTGTAATAATGTTTTAAATATTTTATAATTAACATTAATTATTATTTTTTAATATTATTAAGTAAATATATGTTTGAAAAATTATGTTTTTTTATATTACATTTATTATTTTTACATTTTAAGCTTTTTTACATTATGTTAACTATGTTTTAATTGTGTTTATTATTTAATTACTTTTATATTATTTTTAATACATTTTAAAAATTCGATATTTTCGTTAACTATATTTTAACTATCTATATTTTGTACTCAATATTTTAGTACTTACCTGTGTGTAGATAGTGATTCTATATTCTGTCCCTCGATATTTTTGAGTCGATATTTTGGGCAGTCTATATTCTGTCCCTCGATATTTAGTCACTGAACCCCCCTAGTGGATGTTCTGAAACACACCGTCAAAGGTAACGGACTTATTATATTACAGGAGGATGGGCAGGTGGGAGGGGTCTTTATTCTTCAATTTAGAAATAGAAGACAGCTTAAAGCTGTAGGGATCTCATATCCCTAGGGTGAAAAACCACTGTTGGTAGTTCAAGCCAAACTACTACCTACGATCACTTACGGCCGTGAAGCATTGCAGGGTAGAGATGCCAAGCTACTAGATAGCACGCTGGTCAAAGCTTACAGGATCATGTTTTGCCTCCCACATTACACTTCACTGGCTCAAATAAGGTTGGAGTTTGGTCTCCTACATGAATCCTTGACCAGGCATGGGTCTTACATAATCTGCTGGCGCAAGATCAGAAATGCCATCCCAAACACGTTAAACCAACTGTTGTGGCACAAAATCGAGCATAGGGATAGTTGCCAAGCAAGAAGCTACCTCCAGACATCTTTGGAAATTACCAAGCTTACAGATCTTTGGAATACTTAACTTGGACATTCAACTTTCAAAAAATTGGCCTGGAAATGTACAAAACAAATATCATTGGTGGAGGACAAGGCAACCTTTACAGATAGATCTCATGCCTGGATGGCCTTAAATTCTTACAAAACACTTGCACCGTAAAAGTTCTTTAATCAGGGTTATTCCAAAGTGATAAAAATGAAAATTTTAAGGCATAGACTGGGCATCCTCCCGTGCACTCAGCATCTTCCACCATGGCTGAGGGCTACAACTCAAAGCACGTGTAGGCTGTGTAACACCAATCAAGGAGACATCTTACACCTAATCTGCACTTGCAAGGATCTACATCAAGAACGGTTACAGCTACTAAAAGCACTCTTCAAGCAGAAAGGCATCCGCACCAGGAGACAAGCGGTGTTGGCCTGCTTCAACCCGGAAAACATGCAACTGAACTGCAGATTGGTAAAATATCTTATATTGGCCGAAAATAAAATATCTAAAATTTGAATAGCCCAACCATGGCCACACAAGTAAGAAGCTCCTCTGGTGCAACTGACTCACAATCCAGGAGCGGCTTTCCTCAAAGGACAGAGTGCTAGCACTTTTCTTGAACAATTCCTGAGCAGGAACTAACAACTTGAACAATATGCTCTATAAGGCACCTTTTTACGCGCATGCCCAGCATCAGCAAGGAATGGCGACTGCACTGCACTTTATCTTGCGAACCAACAAATCTGGTCATCGCCTGCACTGTTAACTTTTTTAATGTACAGCAACTTTTAGCTTGTGTTTTAAGGATTTTATTATTGTATAATAATAACTCTACTGTCTATTTTTTTAATGTTGCAATGGTTTTTAGTAACTAGGCAAAATAAAATAAACTTGTAAACTGTTGGAGGCAGAGATACCTCACAAGTTAGGACTGGGATGAGGAGAATTCCGACCCGGGTAATGAAGATTACCGGTAAGTAATAGGGCCATTAATGATACTCGACTCAATGGCATTCTTTTTACAGACCTGAGAGACCTTATAAGATCTATTGTTGATGTCAGGAACCAGCTGTGCTTTTTTTTTTCTTTTTGGCATTTTACAGTTCACTGAACTACATCCGAGTGGTTATTTAATTCACAGGTTTTCGAATTGGAAATGAGGACCTGGGCGGGGAAAGTACACATATGGATTCTTCTTGTCTGGGGAGATTGTGTTTCAAGAGAGAGGAAAGGAAAAAAGGAAGCACAAGAAGGAAATGAAAATACGTTGTGAAACACAAGTAAAATACCCCATCGGTGTAAAAAAAAACAATAGTCAGAGGTCAAACAAAGATTTTACAACGTGTTACTGTTGTGCCTGCATCAATGGTATAAAGAAAATGTTCAATTAAAGAATTGTACAGTCAGTACTTAAATTGTGAAATAAAATAAAAAATAAAAAAATAAGCTATGAGCAGTTGTTCTCAGAAGGACAGTGCTGCCATGTGCAGCTGTTGTCAAGAGGCGGTCTAGACTTGATTCCACTTCATGCCTCTCTCTTCCACCACCCTACACTTCCTGTGTGTTTATCTCTTGCATGTTCTTTTCTATTCCTTCTCCCTCCACTTGTCACTTTTGTGCTATTTCTTCTCCTTCGTTTACCCTTTTCTGCCAGTAAGTGCTGGTGCCCACCACCTGGAACCACCGGCACAAATTAAGCACCGTAGTGCAGCGGGAAGAAGTGGGATGTGGGGCTCCCACCAGGTTGATAGGAGACCCACGGAGGGGGCCTGGACTAGGAATGGGGGAGGGGACGTACTAGTATTCCATAACATGCCAGTGATCAGGTTTCACACATGGGTGAGATGCTAAGAGCAGGGCCTTGCCATCTTTTCGGTCTCCACCAGAAATGTGGACTTAGCAATTGATAAGAACCGACGACCAAAGGCAGGGCGCGCGGCAGGGCCTGGTCTTCAGTGGTGGATAAAGGGTACCTTCTCCTCGCGTCCTGTTGCCTCTGCCCCCCAAGAAGATTAGCTGCTAACTAAATAGTGGGGGTGGAGCTACCAGCCTGCATCTGTCCTTCACTTCAGATCCCTTATCAGAAGTTGGCACACTGGTAAATGTGTCACATAGAAAAGAGGCAGTGTACTTGTAAAAGCTCAGGGCCAGATGTATCAAGATTTTGCAGCGGTTCAGTGTCACACAAAAGTGACGAATACCAGCACAAAGGCATGATTTGGGATGTACTTTCCAGCATGCAGCCTAGCCTATCCAAAATGTTATTCTCCAACAATTAATTCTTTTTTTCTTGCATACGTTCATTGGGAACTCCTTTTGGCAGAACTTCCCTTTGTACATCCTGCAGTAAAATAGTTTGAGTAAAATGTACGGTACAACATGCAGCATAAAAGAAGGCAGCATGGGCACACTGCAATAAAAGGTGTGCCTCTTTTATTCTGTGCTTCCCAGCTCTCTTTTGGAACTGTTTCCAGTTTACTCTGCATTCGCACTATCCGGCCTCGTTCAATAACAAACCGTGCCACAGAGCAGTGGCCTACATTTTATATAGGTCATGTGATTGTCTCACTACGAGGCACTTTTCCATTCAAAACATCAGCACTTAAAAAGAGATGCAAAAAGTTTCAGTTTCTTCTAATCTCTCAATGACCTCTTGAATTGACAGCTGATTTAAGACGACGGTGATGTGAAAGGAACTTAGGCAGCCATCTATTAAATCATGTTTGAATGACATTTAAAACCATGTAAGCTTGTGTTTCCTGCTACAGGTCAGTTGGTCCCCAATTCTACAAATTGCCCATATTAACTTTTACATGTTTAGCTTCTGATCGGAGGAATCGTACAGGTAATTGTGTATCAGTTAATGTTCGATAGCAACTTTTAATCTGTTTAATACAAAAACATTTTTATACTTTTTTTTTTTTGCCTATTTATATAGCGCAAACTCGGCCCGAAGGTACTTGAACCCTTCAATTCAATCGAAATGTATGGTGTGTAAAATATGGTGAATCCATGGTTACGAGGGAAGAGCTCAGAGGGCAGAATATCTTCATTTCAGGGGCCCAGGGCGTATATAATAATATCTCGTGTTTATGTAAGTAGCCGCTGTTTTTCATAAATGCAGGAAGTTGAAGTATTTTTAGGGCAATGGAAACCTCTCTGAGCTAAGGAGGGGAATTCCCGTCCTACAACTCTCAAAAGACTTCTGTTGTGAGTCTTGGTGTTTAGGGTCAGGCAGGTTCTTAAAATATATCAGTAGCCTGTTTTTAAACGTTTGTGAGCTATGGGGTAAAGAATGCGAGATGGAAAGAGCGGTTAAAGTTGTCTTTACGATGGCTTGCTATTTGTCTGCAGGCTCTCTCCCGTTCTCAGCATGTGGCACGAGCGACACCTTCTGGTTAGACAGGAAACTGGTTTTCAGCCGTTTAATCAGCTTTTCTCGTGCACCATCCCACACACACACATATCGAGTATTTATTTATGCATTTTTATATAGCGTGGACTTTACCAAAGGTGTCAGAGCGCTTCATAATAGGACCAGTTACGTTACATGAGGAGAATGTTACAAATGTACATGTTACATACAAGGAGAGGTATAATACAGCAATAGATGGCAGTCACTCACAAACACACTAGGCTGACGCTTGTACAGGCAAAGAACACAAATTTACAAGAGTGAAAGAACTTCATTGGGGGACTTGAAACGACGTGTATTAGTTATGGAAGTGTCTCTGGAAGAGAAGAGATTTGAGGTCAATTTTGAAGGTCCGGGTAGAGGTGGTGGTAAGGAGCTGTGGCGGAAGTGAGTTCCAGACTCTCACCGCATTGCCTGAGAAGGATTGAGCCATCGATCTTTCCCTTTTAAAAGTGGGGGGCTCAAGCAGTAATTTTTACGCATTACGAGACGGTCTAGAGCATCCCGAGATTTTCAGTTTATTCGCCAGGTAGCGAGGGGAGGAAGTGTGCATGGCTTTGTGGGTGATACAGGCAGTTTTGTAGATTGATCTTGCCTCGATGGGAAGCCGCTGAATGGAGAACGGATTTAAGAGGGGAAAGGTGGGATCTGGAGAGGCCAGTCAGAAGAGAATTGCAATAGTCCAATCTGGAGAGAACCAGCGATTGGACCAGGGTTTTTAGGTCTTGCTCCGGGAAGAAGCGTTGAATCCCCCAAAGAAGGCGCAGTTGGTATCGCGCATTCTTTGCAATAGAATTGATGTGGGAGAGTAGTTTGAGCCTTTTGTCGAGTATGACACCAAGGGATTTTGCGCTGTTGACAACAATAGGTTTATTGTTATGTAGATTCAGCTGATCCATCCCAGATTGAACAGGAGGAGGAGAGAGTGAAGTAGAGAGGAGGAGGAATTCAGTTTTGGAGGGATTTAGAATGAGTTGATGAGTTAACATCCAGTTTTGGATAGAGTGGAGAGTAAAGTTAAGGATCAATTCAAGTCAAGTCAAATAGTTTATTGTATATGATTACTTAAAATCGTTACAATGTACATTTAAAAAAAATATATATATATATATATATTAAACTTAATCTTCCATTGAATACTACTTTTTAGTGTCATAGTTACCAAGATTTAAAAATCTGAATAACATTATAATACACATAAAATGTTATCCAACAATTTAAAACGATCTGTGCGGATTCTATTAAAAACTTCCAGAGTTGCGCAAGTGTCTGAGAAAGTCCAGAATTACTTTCAGTTAGATCCTAGAGAGTAGAGTTAAGGATCGAGATATCGTGAGTGGAGGACACCTTAAGGTAGGTTTGGGTGTCATCCGCATACAGATGGTAGAGGATTCCAGATATACTAAGGAGATTTCCCAATGGTTCCAGATAGAGATTGAACAAAGTGGGTGCAAGGATAGAGCCTTGAGGGACACCTTGACCTACCGCCAATGGAGATGAAAGACTGTTCGCTATTTTGATCATTTGGGATCTGTCAGAGAGAAAAGAGGCAAACCATTTGATCACTGTGCCTTCCAAACCCATTCTCTGTTGAAGAGTGTTAAGGAAAGTGTTGTGATTGACAGTGTCAAAGGCTGCAGAAAGGTCTAGAAGAATCAGAAGACAAGACTCCCCTGAATCGAATTATGCGCAGCGCGTCATCAATCACTTGCAGCAAGGCTGTTTCAGTGCTGCAGTTTTGAATGAAACCAGACTGAAAATTGTCAAGATCATTGTCCTTAATATGACAGGAAAGTTGTTTCGCTACACATCTTTCTGTGATTTTCGAAAGAAAAGGGAGGTTAGCGATGGGGCGGAAGTTGTTGAGGTCGTTCTCATCAGTGGAGGGTTTTTTAAGAAGAGGGGTAACCTGTCCTGTTTTAAGGGTAATAGGAATTGAGCCTTGACGGAGGGAGAGGTTAACCAGACTGGTCAAATAGGAAAGAGCATGGGTGTAGAAGTCAATGGCAATGTCACTAGGGATGGTGTCAAGGGAATGGTTGGAGGGCTTTGTTTCGAGGATGCATTTGAGTAGGGCATCTTCAGAGATGGCGTCAAAGTTCTCCCAAATGACTAAGGATTTGCGCTCCTATAGGGGGGGTAGGATGAATGACCTGATCCACCAATGATGTAACTTTTTTGCCAAAGAATATATATGTGTGTCATATGTAAGCTCAGGGCTTTAAGTGGGATGAAAAACTGGGGGTCTCTCAAAGGGGCGTGGCCAATGTAATTAAGGGTGTGACTTAAAACACGTAAGCGAAAAATCTGTGCTTAGCGCCGGTTGCCACCCGACTGGTATTTTGCTGCTTCTGTCATTGCATCCAGATATATAATACAACAAGTAACGTTACACCTACAGCAAGCCAAAACTATTGACTTTGTCAATGTTAGTTAGTTGCATAAGTAACAACTATGACTTTGTCGAATATAACAATCCTTCAGTTCTGAAATGATGAGACTGTGAAAGAACTTTAACGAGTCTCCTCGACGTTACCCCAAAGGCAGTGAAGGGTGGCACTACTGCAGAGTTGAAGATTTTTTTTCACCCTGAGGGTGAGGGCACAAATGGAGAGCCTGAGAGGGACCCGTCTCAACATCTGCTTTTAAGAACCGCCAGTGCTCAGCACCGGCGCGACCTGGCCCACTTAGCCCTGCGTAGGGTTGCCAGATGTTGCGAGGCTGGGGACCACAATAATGTCCAGCCCACTCGATGATGGTTCTGTTTTGGGCAGGGACAATAACGATCCTTTTCAAAGTATTAACTGAGACAAAACATGGCATCTGGTGCCACCCAGTGGTGAGGACGTGTATGCTGTCGAATTAATAATGAAGATAGATTTGCTTACAATTAGATATCTACGCAGGGCTCTTGAAAGCAGGGGACCTATGGCATAATGTCCCCTCACTGCTGGCCCCTGTAGAGGCCCTGGCCATAGACGGCCAAACCGCCTCAGGCACACTAGCTCCTATCCATCAAAATGAACAAATCATGTTTTGTTTTGCTCAATGCAAAAACAACAATTGATGGACAGAATGCAGAACAATGTCATACATTCACCCCAGTACAGAGATCTGGGCCTAAACCCATCGTTTTTTTTTTGCTCACCATGCCATTCCAGTTTGAACCCAGCCATATGCAAATCAGTCTGGACCCTGTGCCTCATGGGAACAGTCCAGCCCGAACTGCCAAGCCGGGTCCTCCCTGGACTGGAAACAAGCATCCTAGGACCGGTTTCAGGGTTTCACCCCTCTTCAGCCAGGATAGCTTGATTCCAGTGGCATGGAGAGCACGGGACTCACGTCTGAGCATAGGTGATGGATCAAACCCAGATCTGTTAACTGGGTGTGAGTGTTTGATTGGTTCTGATGCTCCGTCCATCACCACCCCCTTTTGTACCGCTTTGTTAGCCATAAGTTGGCAGGGTATGCTCAGACGTGAGTCCCTTGCTCACTTTGCCACTGGATTCAAGCAAGCCTGGCTGAAGACGGCTGAAATGCCAGAAACCGGTCCTAGGTAGCTTGTTTCCTGTCCAGGGAAGGCATGGCTTGGAAGTTCGGGCTGGACTGTTCCCATGAGGCACAGGGTCAGACTGATTTGCATATGGCCATGTCTGAACTGGGGTGGCAGAGTGGGCTAAGGGTGTGAGTGTTTGATTGGTTCTGATGCTCCGTCCATCACCACCCCCTTTTGTACCGCTTTGGTTTTGCTCAATGCCAGGGATTGGTGGGGCGATATTTACAATGTAAGAGAACCCTCGGAGTACAAGTAACAAAAACTAAATATAGGTATTGTTTTTCTTGTGGCCAGACACTCTCCTAGCATGTGGGTAGATTCCAGGGCACGAATATATATGAAAAGAGAGAAGGAAACAGCAGCATAGGAAGTTAAGAGCTGGTCAACGAGTTTATTCGCAGCATTCAGCCTCCATTGCGCATGCGTGCAAGAGCAAGCTTCAGCGGCTCTAAAATACTTGTGGAGTGGTCCACATGGATTACCCCCCATAACTTGTTGACAGATATTTGCCTGGTGAGAGACAATCAAATTATCTTACCTGGGGCCAGGAACTCACGCTCCGGATGGAGGGCTTGTCCCAAACAAGGTATGGTTGAGACTCTTGCACCCTGAATTTCGAATCCAGAATATCGAGCTATGAGAATATCGAGGACAAATTACCAAACTCAAATTATCGAAAGGTAAGTACAGATTTTCTATACAAACCTCCACATCAGTGTACCTTGGTGATAGATGGATGGATGGATGGATGGATGGATGGATGGATGGATGGATGGATGGATTGATTCTATACTGAACCATGCGCACTTACCTTTCAGTACTTTGTCCCTCAATGCTCTTTAGGACATTCATATAAGTCGAAATTCTTCGGCCCGACATACAGTAGAACAAGCCCGTGGGAGACAGCTTCTCACTGTTTAGACTGGAAAGTGAAGATTCCAGGAGTATGTCGCTTCTACTTAGCTCGAACACTATTTTCGAGAAGCCAGTCTTTAATGAAGATGTAGTTTGAAGCACTCGTTCCTTGGTTTCTTACCCCAAGTTTGCAACTTTCCCTTCACCACACACCTTCTTCTCTCTGCCATCCTTCAAAAACAGAGCTGAAACAACTGTCCTCAGCTAACATGTTCCTCCCTCTTCTCTCTAACGCATCACCACTGCATCTAAATCCCATGCATGTACAATCATTTCTGGGCGAGAACCCCAATTCTCTACCTAAACTGTGCTGCTTAGCCTGCATCTTTTAGATAAGACGCGCCTCCACAATGCGCCTTGAGGCCAGGTGAACTGTTTTGTTACATCTGAGGCTTTGATGCCGTGCACCTAGGGATCACTGTCACAAGCCCACCAAATAGTCAGCATAGGGTGCTTTGAGCCGACATTATGAACAGGATTTAGTTCTGACGTTACACTAATAATTATGCCTGAAATATTGTGCATTCCCATTATTTGGGTATATCATACCATTGAATCTTTGCTTTTCTAACTTTATCAAAACTTGCTGCCCTGCCGATTTGTGAAATGCTGCTATTCTGTGTTTTATAGTAAATTACTTCTAAAGCACAGCATACGCTGAAGCTTCTAAGCGCTTGAGTAAAGGCACAGGATACAGTCGGCCAAGATTAATTAGGAAATTATCAGTTCGATATGAAAAAGCAGGAGGTCATTTCCAATAAGGGATTCTGCGTAAGAGTTCTAGTATAAAAGTACCAGGTAGACAAAAAGTAAAAAAACATTAACAATAAGTTTTTAAAAAAGACTGTAAAGACTGTCTGCCCCACCGCGGGTGTGGGCACCTGCTACAGCGGCGGATCTCTTGGTGAATGCTGCATTGGCCGTAGCCATTAGCGGTGAGGGGGGGGGGGGGGGCCTCGGCCATCTTTGAATCTGCCCAGTGTGGAGGGCGCGGTCGCAAAGCGGCTCCATCAAGCACCTGGCAGTGATTGTAGGGAGCACCCCAGTTGAGCATCGAGTGCTCTCCCCTCCCCCCTCCCCCGGGGGCCACCAGTGACTGTCAGTAGACGCACTCTGAGGATTTGTCACCTTGGTCAGGGAAGAGCTGTTCTTCTGCCACAGGGGAGGCCGCGAGCAACAGGCGGGCGCTGTGCAGGCCTCTCTCTCGCCTGCGACACCATTGTGCCCCTCGTTCGCCTGCTGGCCGGAGAAGACCTGGGCTCCCCCGCGGCCCGCCCTGCCACGCGGGTGCTGGGTTTTGTAGATCAGGAGACTTGCCCCTGAGGTACGAGGCCTGGCTCTAGAGGACTGGTGAGTCGGGGAGGATTCCCACCGCGGGCCTGCTGCGGCGTATCGTCGGTCCAGTGATCGCCCTACACGGGCTCCAGCCTGTGCCACGAGTCTGCCGCGCCCTTGGGCCCGAAGAGGTGGCTGGGTAACACCTTAGCAGACAGCCGCGGTGCGTCCATTGGGGCGTAGGGGCGTAGCCCCACCAGCCCTGGACCCGCGTTAAAGAATTAAAATAAATGAAACTTTTACGAAATAACTACTTTACTTACCACATTTACACGGCGCCGGGCAGCACCCGACTTTATCGGGAGGGGGGGGGGGGGGGCGGGCCGGGCTGGCTGGTGTGGATTGATTGACAGGTCTGTAAAAAAACGTTTTTTTCCCCGCATGTATGCTTCGGGCAGCAACTTGCCCGAGCATGCGCACCCAGGCCGGCCCCATTAGCTAGTAGGGGGGGGGGGGGGGTGCAGGACCTGCTGGCGGCAGCGCTGGCAGCAAAAGGGCGACAGGGCGAGCAGTCACTGTGCCCTCCAAGCCAATCCTGGTGCTGCATGCAGCGCCACTGCGCCAGGATTGGCCGGTCACCGCAGGGGCGGGCAATCCATATTGGATGCCGAGCGCGTGACGTAATAGGTAACGGTCGGGTGACGGGTGCACTTCACCACTCTGTCTCGACTCGTGCGCGTCGCCTGAGCCCAGCCTGACAGCCTCGTGGTCGTGAGGGACGGTGTGTGCTGCTGCTGTCTTACTCGTACAAGATCACCTTTTCTGTGAGTTTGGTTTGGAGTTGTCGTTCAGTGACTCTTTTTTTTAGATGAACAGTGGAGTGACGTTTCATCAACTAACTTGTGAAACTGAGTAGATTGTTGCTGCCTAGAAGAGATTTGGAGTCCCCGCATTCAGACATGACTAATACCTGGTCAGACGCACTAATACGATGTGCTGGATTGAGACGACAGTTTGCAGCACATTTGTGAATAACCTTCTGCGGACAGGACATGAATAGTTGCGCATTTTACGCATTTTTGAAAACGTTGGCACAACTCGACGTTTTGACTTCGGTAGAGATGGCACGCCAGGGGCCCAGACCAGGTGTTCTATGATTCATACCCCTCGTGTATGGGCACAGCACTGAGGGGCGTCTGTGGGCTAGGGGATAGATAGCCGAGCCTCTGTTTCAGAAGAAGGTTGTGGTACGCTGGGGTGAATAGCCGCTTTGATACCCTTAAGTGCTCTACGAAGGGTGCCCTTCCCGTTGTGTAATGTGGACTAGAACCCGAAGTCAGGGCACAGGCCACAGGGGTAGAAGGGTTTTTTAGGAGGTGGGTGAATTAGTTACTGTCGAAGATATTTGCAAATCTTGGGGTAAATAAGTCCCTTTGGAGCCCGAAGAAACCACGAAAGGTGGTAAATTGTTCTACGCGGACGTCCCCGAAGCGGGAACGGGACAGTGCGCGTTGGTAGGCGGACAGCCCTTTAGGACACGCCGCACGCCCTTTGCTGGTCGAGTTTCTCGGTAGATTCGTGCCGTTGCAGCGAATGCTGCTGACATCGCCGGCTTCTCTTGTCGCATTATACGCGCCCGTTACTGGGTATCGTGACGCGGGAGATGTGGGCAGAGGGGGCACTGGGGCAGAGAGGGCGCCGACTGTCATCTGCCTGCACGTGCGGGCAGTTTGGGAGGGAAGCAGCCATTTCGCCTGCTCTGTGGTGGGTCGGCAGGAATGGGGTGCAGTGAGGCACCCCGAGCCTGGGGCTGTCACCGGGTGCGTACTGACAAGGAAGTGGGGCGGCCGCGGCTCGCAGGGTGACCGCCGGGGCCCCGATCCCTCTGTTTTTAAAGCACGTCCAGCAGCTTGTTGTCAGACGGCCATTTTGGAATCTGCAGCAGCCCTTCACTGATGGCGTTTTATACACACGCTTCCCCGCTCCGGGCTCTCACCCGGGGGAAGCGAGCAGAGGGGGCAGAGGGACGCAGGGGTCGCCGGGGACATCGGAGATATTGTCTGGATCGAATCGTAGGACATTTTATGTTAGGAAGGAGGGATGTTCACAGGCGGGGCTGCTGTGCAAGGTTTGCAGGGAGAGGCTGGCTGTGCTCTGAAATGACACTTTTCATTGCTAGCCCATTTGGAGGGTAGCGCGGGGTGCCGTGTGTTCTGCTAACCGGGTAGGATTCTCGAGGGATAGTAACAATCAGAGACAGAGTGTCCATGATTGTTTTGGTACTGGACGCACCGGCGTGGGTCTAAGCGGGTGCCCTGCCCCCCCGCACCCGCACCCGCGAGAAGAGGCCTGAGCTTGCTCTGAACCCCACACAAGGACACCTGGTTTAAGGGAGCACCTTTCCACACACTACAGCCGTCTGATAACATACTATTGATAAATTTACACACACATTCTGACGGCCTTCGATGTACAGTAAGTAAAATAGTTCTGTTCTAGACGTGTATGTGCAAAGATAAAGAAAAACGCATCGAGCCATCTACTGCCTGATGCAGTCCCAGGTTTTCTGATACAATACTTGGGACATTTCTTAATTGGTCACCAGCGTTGCATTTCGATGCACGATTTTGCTGTACTGTTTTTAGTCGTTCGTACAGTGTTTTTTTTCTTTTTTACTCTCTCTTGTATTGCATTGCTGCTGTTGTTGTTTCCCTTGGTTTGTGCAGTAACTTCATTCCCGTTAATGCCAAGGCCTTCCTTTCCCCGTGTTATCTATTTTAGCAATGACCCCCTTGGAAATCTTCCTAATATCTCATTTGTAAATAATGACCTCACTCCAGAACTCTAAGACTTCTCTCCAATACGCTCCCTGATAACTGGCCAAGTTACTGTGGGTCTTACGGCCAGAGCATACATGACACGGCAAAAACAAACACACTTCACCAGGGTTACTGGGGATTAGACATTTCATGAGACTGCTTGCTTAATGCGGCCATTTAACAAAGGGATTCCCGACAGTTATGTCGCTTTTGTGCCATAAAATATCAATGCAGGTAGCATTAAGGATTGCGCGCTTCGCTGCACTGTAGGCGTCTGGTGCTCATAAAGGGACTCTGGCGCGCGGGCTAGCATTTATGAAGGCGCTGCTTGCTATGCGGGGGGGGGGGAGAAGAGGGAGGGGGGGGGGCCTGTCGCAATGTCGCATACTTCGAGACAATCTCCATGGATTTCAACTTTATTCTACCGCCATTAACAGAACAAATAACAACCCAGCCGTAAAGTGCGAAACGACAAGGGACTCTTTTTAAATCCTGCAAAAGTTGGTCGCACACTGCTCGTCACACCAGCAAGTTGCCCCAAAGGACTGTGGTAAATGTAGTGGCGACGGGGGGTACCCCTATGCCACGATGTGTAAAAAGAACAGTATGTGTTGCGTTAGCCATCCCTGGACACGTGTTTCGAGGTAGTTGCCTCTCGTCAGCAGGGAGCAGGTCAGTGTAAAGGGGTGCCGTGTGGACTGCCAAAATGTAATTAAAACAGGTCAAGTACCTCTCATGGCGCGCAGGTGCAGATCCAAGGCTCGTCAGCCCGTTGGCTCAAGGGAGCCGTAATAAATTATGCAAAAGTTGGTCGCACACTGCTCGTCACACCAGCAAGTTGCCCCAAAGGACTGTGGTAAATGTAGTGGCGACGGGGGGTACCCCTATGCCACGATGTGTAAAAAGAACAGTATGTGTTGCGTTAGCCATCCCTGGACACGTGTTTCGAGGTAGTTGCCTCTCGTCAGCAGGGAGCAGGTCAGTGTAAAGGGGTGCCGTGTGGACTGCCAAAATGTAATTAAAACAGGTCAAGTACCTCTCATGGCGCGCAGGTGCAGATCCAAGGCTCGTCAGCCCGTTGGCTCAAGGGAGCCGTAATAAATTATGCAAAAGTTGGTCGCACACTGCTCGTCACACCAGCAAGTTGCCCCAAAGGACTGTGGTAAATGTAGTGGCGACGGGGGGTACCCCTATGCCACGATGTGTAAAAAGAACAGTATGTGTTGCGTTAGCCATCCCTGGACACGTGTTTCGAGGTAGTTGCCTCTCGTCAGCAGGGAGCAGGTCAGTGTAAAGGGGTGCCGTGTGGACTGCCAAAATGTAATTAAAACAGGTCAAGTACCTCTCATGGCGCGCAGGTGCAGATCCAAGGCTCGTCAGCCCGTTGGCTCAAGGGAGCCGTAATAAATTATGCAAAAGTTGGTCGCACACTGCTCGTCACACCAGCAAGTTGCCCCAAAGGACTGTGGTAAATGTAGTGGCGACGGGGGGTACCCCTATGCCACGATGTGTAAAAAGAACAGTATGTGTTGCGTTAGCCATCCCTGGACACGTGTTTCGAGGTAGTTGCCTCTCGTCAGCAGGGAGCAGGTCAGTGTAAAGGGTCTTTTTAAATCCACCTGGTAATTTGAAAAGCCATTTTGTCCTAGATGTATCAAAAGGATGGGCAGAAAAAGTGCACCTACATTTTACGACCTGTCTTTACTTTTCTTTTGTGATGCGACCTATGCCCTGGCCAAGTGCCTTAAACCACCTACTCAAATCCCTCCCAGGCTGTGGACACAGTTCGCAAATGAGCCTTCCTCTTTGTGAATCAGTTAACCCTTCCTTTGTGGTATTGGTAACTGGCCAATGGTTGCGACCGCAATTATGATAGCAAATTATTAATGCCTTTGCTATTTGTAATTAGGCAGGGTTACCCCTTTTACGACCCCTCCTAATTAATTACGAGTCGGAATGGATCACAAAACCCAAATGGGTTTAGTACATATAAAAAAGCCCTTCTGGCACATCCCAGACATCAGGCTCACTGTCCACATCACTCACTGCTGTCAGAACACACATCACTCACTTCAACTGCACTACGTTAGATGTCCCAGACTCTACACCCTTCTGTGTTGGAGCCTCCCTGGATCTGCATTCTCTTTCAGTGTCCAATTGCCTGCTTTGTTGCTGATTCTGGTGGAACACTTTTGATGTATGGGAAAAAGTGGTGTAAAAAACAAGACACCAATCAAAATGTGCCTATTTCCCATTGACACTGAGAACACAGCTTTTCAGAAGCACAAAGACTAGGGTTTCCCTGTCTGTTTCCTCTGTGTGTTTGTTTGCTCTACTAACTAGATTGGGTATCTCCCCACCATTATCCCTAGCCACTTTTCTAGAGTAGTGATGAGGTCACAGAACAGACCGTCCTGCAGAGTTATGACACCCGCTGCAAAGGTTAAATATTTGATACCTAGGGGTCAGACTCAGACTTGCCTCTTCAGGGACCTTACAATGAGAATGATGTCTGGACCTCAGAGGATGCAGGTTTTTGCACTCAATTCATTCCTTCTAATCTGGTAACTGTTTCTAGGGCAGTGATGGGACCTCTTTCCCTGGCAGTCACTTTCTCCTTATTTTCAAAGCCTCCAATAGATTCATCTGATGTCTAGGAAAAAATTGGAGCGTTATGTTTTTTCCCCACAGTCTTTGTTTCATTACCCTACTGTTTCAAAAATAAATTGTTATCTTTTCATTTTCAGCACCTGACAACCTGAAACATTACCGCATTTTGGGGCAATTTTCCAGCAAACAACAAGAGGACCCCAACCTCCTTTGCTGCTCTCTCACCCGACCCCGGCTACAACCCAGCAAACACCAGTGTTAAAGGTAAGGCAACTGATGCTATATATTTTTTTACATCGTAGTTAGAGCATGTATGTCATGTGGTCACTCTCAAGGCCCTCAAGCAGTGTCTTTCAGTGCCTCCAGCAACACTATGGCACAGAGAGGCAGGAGGCAGTACGGCTCTATTTTTAGCAGTCATTTGAGATGTATTAGGATAATGCACAATATATATGTATAATGTATTTATACTGAAATTTGATATTATTGCACTGCACCTTATACGTTGTACTTTGATTATTGACAGGTTTCTTTAATATATATATATATATATATATATTGGTAAGGCCAGCAACACCCGACACCCCATCATGAATACAGTACAAGAGCTGATTACAAAGTCATTCCAGTCACGGCCACTTGAACGAAAACTGAAGTTAAAAGAATTGGGACCTCATCAGCCTGAAATAAACCTACAGCAAACTACCCAGGACAGAGGAAAAATGTCAAAACGTACATTCTCAAATGCCTGGTACACAAAAGCTGATTGGCTTACAGGCTGCCCTATACGCAATTCTCTGTTCTGCTTCCCCTGCTTGCTGTTTGGCGGTGACTTTTCTTGGACACGGCAAGGAATGGTCGACCTGAAGCACATCGCTGAAAAAATAAAGAAGCATGCGCTCACAAGAAATCATCTGGAAAACCTGACAAGACTGGGAATGTTGGGGGAAGACGCACCAATTGAGCAGCAGATAAATGATGCGTATCGCAAATCCATTCAAAAACACAATGAAGCTGTGGATAAGAACAGACAAAATCTATCCAAGATCATTGATTGCATTCGTTTCTGTGGTGCTTTCGAACTGGCATTGCGAGGCCATGATGAATCGGAAACTTCCTCAAAACCTGGGATCTTCCGAGGCCTAGTGGATTTAATGTCAACCATAGACCAGGATTTGGAAAGACATTTAGCACATGCTACAGTCTTTAAGGGCACCTCTAATACAATACAAAATGAACTCCTTGACTGTATGCTCGAAATTATAAGAAGCCATATTGTGCAAGAGTTGCGAAACACAGACTTTGTGGCTATTCAGGCTGATGACACCACTGATGTGTCCACTCAAACACAGTCCGTGTTAGTGTTTCGGTACCTTGACAGTGACAGAAACATTGTGGAAAGATTTTATGGCTTCACGCATTTAAGTGACTCTAGTGCAGCAACCATCACTGAAGCAATACTGTGTCAACTGGACTTAATTTTCCCGGACCTGCCTCAAAAACAAAAGCTTATCGCACAAAGCTATGACGGTGCATCCGTAATGAGTGGGAGCCTTAGTGGAGTTCAGAAGAGAATTCGAGATGTGTACCCTAATGCTCATTTTGTGCACTGTTACGCCCACCAACTCAATCTTATTATGCAACAGGCGGTATCAAAGATCAGAGAGACACGAGTCTTCTTTCAGGATATCGGAGGCATAGCAGCATTCTTCACACGTTCCCCCAAAAGAACAGAAGCCCTTCATGAGATTGTGGACAAAAGCGTACCAAGGGGATCCTCAACTCGTTGGAACTTTCACATTCGTACAGTCAACTTAATCTTTGAACAGAGGGAGGGCCTTGAGAAATGTTTTGTCGCCATAGCATCCAGAGCAGACTTTGATCACACAAGTCAGAATGAAGCCCATGGCTTTATTAGAACACTACAAGACAAAGAGTTTCAGTTCTTACTGTTTTTATTTCATGACATAATGATTCCTGTTGATGTGTTATACGATCAGTTGCAAAGAAAAGACCTAGATACTGTCTCTGTGAAAGCCAATACATCTGCATTTGTACAACAGATTATGAAAGTGAGAGATGGGGTTGAAGATTTAGAGAGCAAACTGCCGCAGCATTCTGTTTTTGCAAACCGCAGACAAAACATCACCTCTCTGGTTCGAATTGGAAAGGAGATATGTGACATTGTAATTGTGCAGGCGAAAGAACGCTTTTCGTTCACAAAACATTTGGTGAGTGCGACTTTATTGCAAGGTAAAGAGTTTGCACAATATGATGAATCCTTCCCTGAGCGTGCTCTGAATCAGGCTGTGGAAGCGTATCCTATGCTCAAAAAAGAGCAGCTGAGAACTGAGTTAACTGTACTCTACGGAATGCCTGTGTACCGGAAGGCCACAAGCGCCTTGACTTTGCTGAGTTTAATTCATAAACTGCATATGGAAAACTCACTTACAGAGACAGTGACTTTACTAAAAATTGTGATTACGACTCCAATGACAACAGTAGAAGCTGAACGATGTTTTTCAGCCTTAAAGCGCATAAAGACATTCCTCAGGAACACCATGCTAGAGGAAAGACTAAATGCTTTGGCGATGCTATCTGTAGAGAGCAAGCTAGTCCAAAAGATACCGGACTTCAACATGAAAGTAATTGACAAGTTTGCTACACTGAAAGAGAGACGTGCGGATTTCATCTACAAAAAGTGAATGCTGCTACTTGTTTGAATACAAAAAATTCTGATTGAGGTAAGAAATGCATTGTTATCTCTGTTTTTAAAAGTTTTGTAGTGTTTGTTCTATTTGGAGACTACACAGATTTGCTCACCTTTGTTCACTGGCCGGACCTGTCTCCCGCAGGGTGAACGATTCGTTGCTTGTGTTGCCTATCAAACCTTTCCCCTTGGCAAATTGCGAAAACCTTTATACCAGTGGTTCCCAAACTGTTTACTCCTGAGGACCCCAATTGAGTCACCACTGGAAGCCGGGGACCCCCAAGCAATTTGTATGACTTAAATTTCAAACATTAAAACAGTAATTCGAAAACAATAAACACACGTGTGCACACAAAACGGATACTCGAATTACTAAGGATTTTAGTATTTTATATTGAAAGAATTAGCAAAAAACAGGAGGGTTAGCGCTGCATCTCCATGACTAACTTTTAAATGGTTGGTTTTATTTCGCAGTATGAGACTCCTGCCAGGGCCAGACTGGAAACCCAAAGCAGCCCAGGCAAATGTTTGCAGACCAGTCCCCATACAGTGCACACCTAGTGCAGTGAGTGCGCCTGACCACTACAAAGGGGGCTTTGGGAGGCTCTCCCCCCAAGACAATTTAGGAAACAATGGTGCAGTCTACAACAAATGTATCATTATATATTGAATTGTATCAGCTTTTAAAGAGTAGTAAATGATGACCTTACTATGCACCAGGATATGACAATCTTTGTTGGGGTTCTTCAATGATTCCCATATTATCCTCCTCCAACAGTGCCTCATCTCTCCATAGCCCCTCTGTCACATGTATTTAATTTGTTTTATAACATCTCTCATACCATTGAAGGATGTCAGAGCACCTTAAATCACACACATATAGGGGCTGATTTACAAGCCCCTTGCGCCACAGGTGCGTCACAAAAAGTGATGCACCAGTGACGCATTTTAGTGCCCCATATTTCCAAGGCAGGAAAAGCAACCCTGCGTGACTTTTACTGGTCTTGTAAATATGGCCCAATTGCACACAGCACTTTACGTGAAAGGGACGTTCCATGAGTGTTGCTGTGGGTGTTCCCACGCATAACCCATGGAACCAGACACATTTCCAGATTTACGAGGAATCGTAAATCTGGAAATGTGTCTGAATGCTACGCCACCCCAGGGGAGGCGTAGGGAGGGGCAACTTGGAGAAATTTATTAATTTCTCCTCTTTCTATGCATGTTGCATTCTGCAGCACGCATAGAAACAGGATATTACCTCTGGTGATTGCTTATGTACAGGAAGGTGTCCCTTCCTGCACATAAACAATCAGTAAAACAATGACGTTTTGCAAGTTCTATGTGTGCTAATGCAGCACACTTAGAAGTTGAAAAACGCCATTTCTGATTGTTTACATGCAGGAAGGGTTACTTCCTGCACATAAACAATCTCCCCACGACACAGGCATCCTTGCACCATGGTGCAAATGTGCCTGTGCAGGCGTATGGCAGCAGTTTGTGCGCCAGCACAGGGGGAAGCACAGAGATGCAACATATTGTTGTAAATATGTCGCATCCCTGTGCTTCGAAAGTGACTCAGTGCGGCGCAGCCAAATGGCTTGCGACACACACAGTCAATTTTCTTGCAAATCTGCCCCATGGAGACAATGATTCATACGTGTAAATCAGTGTATAGAAAATGTTACATAAGGCAAATGCGACTACAGGGTGTAGGATTCACATGTTATTCATACTGGTAGGCATTTTTAAAGAGTGCTTGGTCTGGAGAAGCACAAACTCAGGATTCAGAACATAACAGTGGTTAGCATTGACTTTAACAATAAAAATGTATTTCCACCCAAATAAACCTTTTTAGCAGGATTAGGATAATGAAAGACTTGAAACAAACATATGTTTCTAACTTGTATCATGCAGCTTGCAAGCAGCTCTTTGATGACAGTTTATAGGTCACTGTGCTAGATTACTATTGTCACTTATGAACTGCACAGTAACAAAAGAATCTGTGACTAAAGCAGTAACCCACTAACCTAGGCACATAAAAAATGTTTTTCAAAATGCATGGTACACGTTCTTTGCAGTAGGCATATTAACCCTCTGTGCTACATTAGATAAGTCAAAGCTGCCACTTGACACAACTCTCATCTCTCTCCAGCAGGTACATTAATCACCGACGTAATCTTGACACTTTTATTGTTGCTGGAAAACTGCTGATTCTACAAGGAACTTTTTTGTGCTTTTAAAATTACTGCCTGAGGACCCCCCTGGGAATGTGACCACAGTTTGGGAAACACTGCTTTATACCATTTATATTTGGGGTACTTGCGTGGACCTATGTGAAGTGTGTGTACAAAGTTCAGCTCAACCAGAATCACGGTAACAGCGCATTGCGCTGCCTCTTTTATATTCAGTATATTGTAAGACTGTTTTTCTTCCCCCGCCTTTCCTTGTTTTGTTTCCCTGTTTTCCCCTTGCTTGCCATTCGTTACTCTAGAGTCTAATATTCAGTATGTTGTAAGACTGTTTTTCTTCCCCCGCCTTTCCTTGTTTTGTTTCCCTGTTTTCCCCTTGCGTGCCATTCGTTACTCTAGAGTCTATTCTAATAGAGTCGGAAGGCCGTAGGGGAAGACTGTGGACTTTTCTTCAAGTTCCTGACGCTCCTGCGGAACGAGCCTGGCAACCATTACACTGCTGTGCAACTTCTTCTACTCTTAGAGCTGAGATTTCCATGAGTCTTATAGTCTGAATTCAGCACCTGAGCATAATAGGACAGAATGTATGAAGCTCTGTGGTAATACTGAATAAGCAGCTACCTATGTTATGCCATCTATTAATGTAATAACTGCACTTTCACAATTGCTTTATTAACCTTCCTGCTTTCTCAAATTTGCTTGAAAATGCACGATTTTTCTTCTTTTTTTCCAAAATTTTCTTGGGGGGGGGTAATCCCCCCAAACCCCCCTTTTGGGGTTCGGGCTCGCGAGCTGCGCTCGCTCGCTACGGTGCTGTATGCTAATTCGGTTGCGCCCCACCACTTTCTAATCTCACCCACCGCCCCTGTTAGCAGACCCCCTGTAACCACATCCGCAGGCCTGGCGCGGCGCCATGGCAACAGCCCATGCGAGGAGGGAGAAGACCCTCGAGGACTTGCTACTAAAGCAGACAACTGGCCCTGACGCAGCAAACGCAACCACCCAGGACTCGGGGAGCTCGGAGCAAATAGACGGAGCAGACGGACCGGCAACAAAAGCTTTCATGATGGAGCTATTCTCCGCCATCAAAGAAGACATCTTGGATTTGAAGGGCCAACTCTCTGCCGATCTCAAAGAAGTCTGGCGGGATGTAGATGAAGTAGGAGAAAGGGTGGCCGTCCTCGAGGAGCACAAGCTAAGCCGGGAAGAAGACCTCCATCAGCTACAACAGGAAGTACTCCGGCTGCAGGATCAAAATTTGGACCTCCAGGCTCACGTGGAGGATCTGGAGAACTGCTCACGAAGGAATAATATCTGTATCTGAGCGGTCCCTTGGCGAGCGGAGGGAGATAACCTACAACCCTACGTCCTGGCTCTCGCAGGTTTTGGAAGATGACGGCCCACAAAAAATTCAGATGGAAAGGGTGCATCGTGTGGGTCTGCCCAGAGGAGGGAAGGCCCCCCCACCAGACTTGCTTGTCTGCGTGCACGACGTCTGCGTGCACGACTTTCAGCTCAAGGAGCAGATCCTACGCAAGGCTCGAGCGGCCCAGCCGATCCAGTTCCAGGGGCACTCACGGTCGCTCTTTCAGGATCTTGCAGCGTCCACGTTATCCAAAAGGAGAGAATTTCGAGTGGTCACCTCCTACCTCCGTGACAACGGAATTCCTTACTCGTGGGGACATCCCTTTCGTATTCTATTCAAGCACCAAGGGAAATTGCGACAGATCCGCTCTCTCGCTGAGGCTCTTGACTTGCTGGGTCTGGACCAGAGGCGCAACTAGAGCCAAATTTCGGGGGTGGGGCTAAGAAAAATTTCGGGGGGGGCTGAATCTTTTAAGCCATAGGCAGAGTGGAGCTGCCGGGGCTCTTAGAAGGGGTGAAACAACAGCGAGGCCTCATTAACATGCAAATGGTCTTTTAAAGACCTGTGAAGTGCTCGGGTGCGGCTGTGTGTGCGCCGGGAAGCTGTCTCATCCCGGGCTGCCACACAGGACGGGGGGGGGGGGGGGCTGAAGCCCTGTGAGTCCAATGGGTGTTGCGCGCCTGGTCTGGACAACACGGTGGACGCAGGGCCGAAGGAGAGCCCCAAGGGTCGGGCCACACAAAGGCTTTCACAATGGCACACTGTTGGGAAACTGAAGGTTTCTGTGAAACCAGACCCGGAGGAGATGGGGAAGGAACGGGAAGCTGTGATCTCCTCTCTCTCGCAACCCCAGGACTGTCCTTGTTCCCCTTGAGTGCCTCAGTTAAACATACAGGGATGAATGTCATGGAGTGAGGCCGGAGGGGCTACTAGGACGATTACCTTTCCTCGCTCAGTGGAATGCCCTTCCACAGCTCTTGGTGCTCCAGGTACTCTGTTCTGTGGTCTGCCGCTAAGGTCCCGAACCCCTTTGGTCTTCCCGTGCAGACGGACTTAAGTCTATTGTTCTTTCCTGGGATGGAGGTATTGGGGGGTGCTTTAAATGTATTCTTTTTGGGGTTTCTTTTAGGGGTTTCCCGTACCAGGCCTTGCACTTGCATCCCGCCCTGTCGGCCCACGTACTCTCTGGCCTGCCGCTTGCACTCTGTTCCCTCAACCCTATAGGTGCGCCTTGCATGCTCACCTCCAGCAGATATGACTAGAGACCTGAAACTTGTGAGCCTCAATGTACGGGGCCTGAACCACCCCACAAAACGCGCTGCGATCCTTTCCCTACTCGAACAGTCTGGAGGTGACATCTGTATGCTTCAAGAGAACCATTTGCTTGCTGAAGATACCCCTGCATACATACACGGCGCTTCCCTCGCCAATTCTGGTCTTCTGGTGCAGCGAAAAAGAATGGGGTGGCTATCCTCTTGGGGGCTAAATTTGATGGCAAGGTACTGTCTACCGTCTATGAGTCCAAGGGCAGGGTCCTGGCTCCCCGTATTCAGTGGGTGTCCACTGTTCTCACCTTAATTAACATTTACAAACCCAATACACATCAGGAACCCTTTCTCCGTCGACATGTTGCAGAAGGCTTGGCCTCCCCGGACTCTGCCTTGGTGGTGGGTGGGGACCTCAATTTGGTCATGGACAACGAATTGGACCGCTTGGGGCAGCGCTACATGCAAGTGGGAGCTCTATCACCGGAGGGTAAGCAATGGTCGGCTGACAGCGGCCTCCATGATGTTTGGCGCCTTAAGCATGCGGACATGCGCGATTACACCCACTATTCTGCGGCACACAAGTCATATGCGCGTCTATATATGTTATTGGTCTCCAATACGCTTCTCCCCAGAATCAGTGATGCCTCCATTGCTACACTCTCACTCTCTGACCATGCACATATCTCTCTTTCCATATGCCATGACTGGGGTGGACACGCCCCTGCCAGATGGCGACTGCGCGTAGGTCTCTTACACTTACCTGACGCTGTAGAAGGGGTTCGGGCCAAGATATTAGAATACCTCCAACACAATGACACTGGTGAGACGTCCCTGTCTACGGTTTGGGAAATCCTCAAAGCGGTGATTCGCGGGGAATTCATGGCTATCTCATCCGCGGACGCTCGGAGATGTAAGGAAGCCCGTTTGGGCCTCGAAAAAGAAGTGGCAGAATTGGAAGCGATACATAAGCGTACCGGAGCCCCGAGGGTGAGGCGGTCACAAGAAAAAAAGTGGATGCTTCTTAAACACTTAGACATTGACAGGGCTGAATATGCCTTACTTCGCCTCTGACATAAGTTTTATTTGGGTAGCGACAGATGTGGGAGGATGTTGGCACAGAGATTGCGTGTCAGGACAGTGGCAGGGACTATCCCCTCCCTCAAACAGCCTACAGGCAGGGAGATCCACCTGGACTCCCAGATCGTTGAGGAATTCCGGTGCTTCTACCACTCTCTCTATAGCGCAGATTCGCATGACCACCCTGACGCACAAGAATATCTGAATTCTAGCAACTTTACTCGTCTCCCAAAAGCGCAGGCAGACCCTCTAGAGGACCCAATCCGGATAGACGAGGTTATCTCAGCCATCTCTCGACTGAAGCCTGACAAATCGCCGGGCCCTGACGGATACCCTGCCCTGTTTTTATAAAACATTCTGTCACGAATTGGCACCCCTCCTAACCCGCCTGTTCAATTCCTTCCAAGACAGCGGAGCGGTTACGGATTCGATGGCCGAGGCGGCTATTTCTGTCATCCTTAAGCCCAACAAAGACCCAGCGCTCTGTAGTTCCTATCGCCCAATCTCGCTGCTCAACATTGATGCAAAACTCTTTACGGGCATACTGGCGTCCCGGTTGAACCCCCTAATGGCAGGCCTAATCGAGCCAGAACAGGCGGAATTCATTCCCACTCGGCAGGGGGGCGATAACACCCAGCGCCTTCTCCACCTCATAGACAGTGTACACCGCTCCCGAGTTGGAGCTGTGCTTTTCTCCGTCGACGCTGAAAAGGCGTTTGATAGAGAGTGCTGGAAATACCTCTTCAATGTCCTGCGGGGCTTCGGGTTTGGGCCCGCTTCATTCAATGGGTGCAGTGCATCTACCATGCCCCCAGGCATTTGTTAGAATCAATGAGGTATGTTCATCCCCCTTTGAGATCGCCCGGGGCACGAGGCAAGGGTGCCCCCTCTCGCCCCCCTTATTTGCTCTCTACATGGAGCCCCTCACGCAGAAAATCCGCGACCACCCGGGCATCCAGGATCTCAAGTTCGGGGTTGACATCCACAAGATAAGCCTCGATGCAGATGATGTCATCCTCTCCCTCATGCAACCTCTAACCTCCCTTCCCACGCTGGTCGAAGAGCTCGAGTCCTTTGGTCAGCTCTCTGGCTTCAAGGTCAATCTTAGCAAGTCCCAGGTCTTCAAACTATCTCCACCGCAAATACAGGTGGAAGACCTCCAGCAGACTCTTCCCCTGCACTGGTCCACTGACCCTGTGCCCTATTTGGACATTCTCCTGACCCCACGCTCCCACTTACACTGCAGCTGAACTGCACAACTTTAGTGACTCAGATACAAAAGGCACTGGATGAGTGGACTAAACACAACTTATCTTGGTTTGGGCGCATCGCCGCGGTAAAAATGACGATTCTACTGCGCATCTTATACCTATTTCAGACCCTCCCGTTAATACCACCACCTAAAGCACTGCGAGCCTTGCAGCTTGCGTTGAATAAATTCATTTGGGGCAATAAGAAAGCACGTCTCTCAATAGCGCAACTGTCGCACCCCAAGGGTGACGGAGGGGTGAATATGCCTCTAGTCCACAAATACCTCCAGGCCGCGCACCTTCGATATGTGCTGGAGTGGAATCGTCCACTTTCAGAGAAGCACTGGACCTTTATGGACCAGGCGGTAGCTGGCGCGAATGTCTGGCGTGAAATCTGGCTTCCCCGCCGATCACGCTCATGGGGCCTTTACTTCTCCCTGGTCATGGCAGCGACAATGAAAGTGTGGGACAAGGTGGCGCTCACGAAAGGTCTTACTACCTCTCCCTCCCCGTTGACGCCGATGGTAGACAACCTGGATTTTCCCCCGGGAGTATCTGCAGTTGCCCAGAGATGGAGGGAAGCTGGCTGTAAGCACTTGGGCCATTTATTTGATCTCGAGGGCCTCATCCCGTTTGATCGGATTCGCCGAGACCTTGGCCTTCCTCGCACTGATGAGTTTTATTATTTGCAGCTCCTCTAAGACCTATCTGCCACATGTCTCTCGTAAGCTTACTCCCTTTGAGAAATGGATAGCGAACAAGAAAGATGATAAACACCTCATATCAGAACTCTATGTCCTCCTTACTCAGCGCACGATAGGGAGTCGCTCTCGCGGCCAACTCCGGTGGGAGGCAGAACTGGGTCGGGTCCTCACAGACACGGAGTGGGACAACATCCACTACAGGGTTTACCACACGGCATACAACACTGCAGGGACTGAATCCGCATTCAAGGTAGCATCTTACTGGTACCTTACACCAGCACGGATACACCAATGGGACAAGAACTACAAGGACGACTGTTGGCGTGGTTGCGGCATGACAAGCTCCCTTGCACATCTACTTTGGCACTGCCCGAGGCTGGAGCGCTTTTGGGAGCAGGTACTTAATGACATTGACACTGCTTTTGCAACTGAGACCCCTCGCTTCCCGGCTTACACTCTGTTGGGGCTATCGAATCCACTCACCTTCCCATTACGGTCATTACGAGGCAGGCAGATGGCATTGGCACTACTGGCAGCACAACAGGCGATATTAGTTCATTGGGGTACTCCCACGGTTCCGGATCACACGGCCTGGCTGCACAGGCTTTGGCAGACCCTTGCCGTGGAGCGACTCTCGCTGGTCCAAAATCAGAAGAGCGAGAAATATGCAGAGCTTTGGGCTCCTTTCATAACGTTGTTGTCGAAGGACCTCCGCGAGGTCACTTGCCCCAAACTCCTGCAAGTGTTACGTCTAATACCCTCAACTGCGGAATAGGCAGTGGCCCGGTTGAGCAGGAGGGAGGGTTGGGGGGTGAGCGGGGTGGGGGTTGTGGGTTTCTATGCAACTCCTGAAATCGTGGTGCAGGTTCCCCTCTGTTTCCCTTCTCTTTTGGGGGCAGGCGGGTGGGTGGGTTTTCTTTATTTGTTGTTACCCCTTTTAGGTGGGTGCTCGTTTCTTGATTGGCGTTGTCCTTGACAGGGTATGCTGTTTCTATTTGCTAGATTCGACTCTAAGCGCTGCCAGCCTACGGGATGTCGGCATTAATGCGGTGGCGTTATATTTTCACTTAATACATTGTCTTTTAGCCGCCGGCACCTGTGGTTTTAGGCAATTGGCTGTGTGCAAATGTCGAGACACCGACCAATTAACTCAATAAAAAGATTTGTTCCATAAAAAAAAGACTGTAAGTATTGCCTAAAACACAGAAAGATCAGATCCAGCACAAAGTTGTATAGTTAGAGATTTTTTTTATTCAAGAAATTGAAGAGATTGGCAATAAAGTGCTCTGTGTGATAAATGACTCCCTATATTCTTTTTTTCAGATATTCTGTGGGTTAAAATTCTGTAGTACAATTGTTTAAATGGCCTAAAATGCAGGCTGGGTCACCTAAAAGAGAGCTTAAACAGAGACATGTTGAGAATTGGAGACAACTGGAACGCAGGCATGAGCACTATTTTATACGGAACTGGCTTAAGTAGGTACTACTGCAGGCAATAATGCATTTTTGAATGCTTATAAAAGCCTCATTTAATACTTAAACTTGCATGTACTTTCTCACCTCCTAAAATGAATGTAGAGGCAATGAAAAATACAATGACCATACTTTCTCCAACCTACGCAAATGATATACATTTGCTCATGCCTTTACAAGAGATTTTATCATCTAGCTAGCACTCTCCTTAGGAAAGGCCCTGAAGCAGACCCTCTGAATCAGTTTACAGAGTGGAGAAACATATGTATCAAACTGCTTCTCGGACTGAAATCGGAATTCTCTTGCTAGGAGGATCATTACCTCGCTCCAGGTCATTACATTGCCTCCAATCCTGACTTTTTCACCAACAAATGAATGATTTCAAGTGTCTGTGTTATTAGTTCAGTGGAAGCGAAATAAGCCTACAAATCCCAGAATGCACAAGGCCATCGTGCAAAGTCCAGAACTAGAAACAAGTGTCCGTATTGACTTGGTCATCATTTTTGCTAAGGGGGAAGAAAATGAACCTTGTGCCATGAAAAAAAGCCCAGCAGCTAGGGTAAGAGCCCCTGAATATCCAACCTATGTCACTAACTATGGCTCACCACCCTTTGCTAAGTTCGGAATCCAAGCAGGAGTATATTTAGATGTTCTTTCAATCAGATGGGGGTATTGCTTGAATACCAATTTGTCCTGATTGGTGAAAATTCTTGTGCAGTTTTGACATTGTCGTAATAGGTGAAAACTCCGCCTCACTCCCTTCTCTCGCGACACTTTAACTTCCTGGTGAGGTCTATCAACATCATTCCATCTCTTGTGAACAATGGTCTTATTACCACCACCCCCAACTTTAGTTTTTGTTTCCATCCCGTAACAACATGTTTTCCATCTAGACCTTTCAGTACCTCGTCTGGAACTATTAAGGGGTGTCCAACATAAGTCCAGGAGAGCCAAATCCATGCCATTCCTCTGGGAAATCCATACTTGATAAATGAGGAAGCAGTGAACTTAAATAGGACCAATTTACTCATGTAAATCAATTCTGTAATTAAATCCGATTACTGATTTAGCATCACAGGTTGTCTGAAGTCAAGCTCTGACGCACCATTTTCAAAGGCTGTGCTATGTGAGAAAAAGGCACAGGAACGCACACCATGTGTTCAACGCCTCAACAGAATTTTTGTCAAAAGTGAACACATACACAGGACAGCCTGCACTATTCCTACCATCCTCTGCAGTGGCAACGCATCCTGGCAACGGCCTATCACAATCCGGCACTACATTAATGGCTGCATGCTATTGTAGTGCTGGACTGTGACAGGAAATGCTGTGAAAGACTCCCCTACACCCAGGGCCACTGGTATTATGCATCAGGAGGCGACCGAATTATGTGGCAGAGTTGATTCAATTATTCTTTAGGAAAAGTCAAATTATGTGGCATAATGCGCCACGTTTTGTGACAGGTGACATTATTACTTCACTATTTTATAAAAAATGTTACACCTGTTAACATTGTTTTAGCAAAGGTTTCATCTCATTAGTACCACTTTTCATTTACAAATACAGCAATAAGAGACTTAAAAGTAACTAGTCAAGCTTTCCGAAAGGCCATACACTGCACAGCAACACGTCACAGCCTTTTTAGTAACTTTTGATCCGCATGAGCTAGAAAAATATCTAGGTATTTTTTTTTAAATGTTTTAAAAAATTAACATTTGCAAACTATGCAGCAAATGGTGGATTATGTGGCAAATCCTTATTTATGTGAAAAACACCGCAGCCACAGAATTGCTTCATTCCAGGGGCCTGCCTATAATCATGAAACTTTCATGGCTGCAGCACTTATACCTCCAGCAGCAGAGGTGTTTAACATGCACGGCCCCGGGTGCTTGGTTTAAATCGTTCCTCTTATGGGCGAACGGGCAGCATTTGCGACGTGCACATACGAAGTTAAAAAAGCACTTTAAATGTAAACCGCAGTGCATCAAGGCAACGGCAACCACTATAACCCCAAAATCTGCAAACCATTGGCATTTCCATTTGGCATTCTGGTTATTCCCAGTGTTGTAATCGGTGTTCGGTGGGCTGTTCCAGACTCCGGTGCCACTGCACCTGCTGCGCCAATGGAAGCTACGCCCCTGGGTGTTGCCTATATTTTGTTTCTTTCCAAAGCTCACCTACAAAGCTGAGTAAAGTCTATATGTGTAACTTTTCAAACTGTAGAGTTATACTTTCAAATGTATGTTTGTTTCTTCGTCCTAGGCACTGCCTGTTTATGTATTCTTATTAAATATTTTAGTCTCTCTGTAACACTCTAGCGCCCCCTTCTGGACCTGGTAGGCATTCAAGAAAGCTGCACAAATAAATAAAGTACACGATGTTCACCAGGAGTGTGTGACGTTGCATTGTGCACTAGAAATCGTGATTGCACATCACACAGGCACCGTGCCTGCAGCAGACAAGAAGCATGGCAGATGGGAAATGAAGAAAGGTGAATTTCTGCTGCGTGATCCGGTAGCCAAATTGAGTTGCAATTTGCACGTTTCCCGCGAAAGGCTTGTAATAAGAGAGCATACTCTACGGGAAGTTAGGGATCTCTTCGATTTGTTAATTGATGTAAATAAGCATAATTGAGGTGCTGACTCCGCCCCTTTACTACTTGTTAATTCTGAAGGCAACAATAGTGTTAATAAATAGTCTCGTCTCTTACATTCCCTCCCAAATAACTTAGTACTTGTGTCAACACACACATACATACACACACGTGTCAGTTTGTGGAAGCGTGGTACATTTATTTATTGAACATTGTATAGTTATGCACGTCATTAAGTATTCAAACGCAAGGGAATGTCTTTTGGTGGAAAAAGAGAGAGAGAGAACTAGCTACTCATCCACTGGCTATATTGCCCAAACTATAACCAAGAAACGTTGGTCCAAATACCGGCTTCCTCAGTTGACCAAATTGTGTGATCCTGAGCAAATCAGTTTACAACCCTGTGCCACCTTGTCAGTATGAACTTTGAGAGTGCGTTTAGTAATTTAGTTTGGAATGTGCACAGTATAAAACTCATTTTCCAGGTGTGCGTGTTCACACTTTCTTTTTCACAGTATAAAACACTCATGTGTGATTAGTGTAATAGACAAAACGTTGCCGAGTAGACATGACAATTGTTCACTCGACTGTATTCAGGGCATTATTGGTGGAGAATTTATAACTATTTCTAAGTTCAAGATTTAATACTGTAACTCTTATCAGATATCAATGCAGTGATTTCATGTGATGTAGTAAAGTGAAATACTGTCTAGAGAAATGACATATTTAATCTGCAAGTCTTTTTCATAATTTTACAGGACATTTGCAAATATTATGTGGTGGTGAGCCCCTACCATAGCCCCTTCATTTTTCAGTCCTGCCCACCTTGATCCTATGTAACTTTGCTGCACGCACATAAAACTGGATAGTACCACAGGCCCCTGCAGTGCAGCGGGACCTCACCCCTTCAGGGGCCCAAGGCCAATGAATATCTTGAGATATGTGAGACTCGGGGCCCCTCTTCCCATTTTGAAGGCGCCCCAACACTGCGTTGCGCCACTGACGCACAGCGTCACGGCTCGCGGCCGCCCTGCCTCACAGAGGCAGCTGGTGCCCCACACGTCGCCAGGGCGGAAGTCGAACCACAAATCAGCGCCGCTTCCTCCCTCTGTGGCAGGTCCCGCTGCAGATAAGCAAACACCGGAAAAGGCGGAGCCTGCGCGAGGGTTATTTCCAGCCCTGCTTCCTCTCAGCTGCTGATAAATAACCGCCAGGTCAAAGGTCACAGTATATTTGTGCGGCCAGGATGGGAGTGGCGGTTTGGACCTCTTCCCAGTGCTCCCTTGGAGGCCTTTCCCAGGCTGTGGGGGGCTTTGGTGCCTGTACCCGAGTACGGTGGCCGGGTGGGGTGGCAGTTCTTTCTTGGGCAGTAGTGGTTGGGGGTTGAAGGAATGCCAAAGAAAGAACCTGGAACGACTACGGGATTGCCTTAAATAATGGCGGCCTCTTGCATGTCCCCCAGTTTAAACATCGTGGATGCCACGCCATGGTTGGGCAGCGTATTAAAGTGGCGGTGACGTGTTCATAGCACCCATAAGTTCATAGCGGTGCGTATAACTGCAATCATGTTTGCTTAATGTGGTTGAAGTCCTTAAATGGTGATCTCATTAATGTAAATGTTGGATAGCCCATTTTAGGAGCGTGGTTCCGGTGTAGAAAGAGACTGACCTTTTCGGACCAGCTTTTTAGGAGAGGGAATACTTTTGAAAAGACGGCCAAAGGAGGGTGAGTTGGTCGGTATCAGAGCACTGGGTTGCCTTCTGCAGCGCTTTGTGGAGCATATTTACAACAGACGGCGATAAATAACGCAAAGCGCGCTTAGCGCTTTTATAGTTATCGCCGTCTATCGCTGGATTTTATCGCCATGCTTGCGCTGTATTTACAACGCATAGCGCAATGGCGATATGAATTCCAGCGATAGCGGGGAAATCGCCGTTTTGCAGGGAACATTGCTGATTTTCCAGCGATGTTCCCTGCAAAACGGAGATATGCTTGTTGATACGACCATATGGTCGTAACACAAGAATCCACCTCCCCATGTTAGGTATGGGTTAGTCATGATTTTAGCAGACGTTAGTTTTTGGCGAAAACAGCGGTTTTCGCCCAAAACTAATGTATGCTAAAATGCATGGGCCCCCTTGTAAATATCGCGATGTGCACATCAGCGATATTTGCAATGTTGTACTGCCCAGTGACGCCCACTTTGCATCTCATTAGAGATGCAAAGGGAGGCGTGGGAAAAAAGGGTGCTAACATGCGGTAATGCATGTTAGCAGCCTCTTGTAAATAGGGCGATATTTTTATCTCTGCTTTGGCCCAGCTGGAAATACATACTCCAGTGTCTGGAAACGCACCAGCCAGCGGTTAGGCTGGAAGGCCTGGCTGTCTGAAGCTGTGAGGTTTCTGGGCGAATCCTGTAGGAGGTATGCATTTTTCTGGCTGTGAGAGTTTAAGGTAACTTTGCGGGGGGTATGCCTTTCTCCTGCTGTGAAGGTTCCAGGTGACATGTGCGAAGTGTGCCTTACACCAGACGTGAGGGTTCTTGGCAGTAAACCTAGGATTGTGCCAAAATGGTGCGCCTACCATAGAATGGCGTAAGAAGGAGAAATTTGTTTGTTCCTCTGTGTTACTTCCTTTTTCTATGAATGACTCATTCTGCATCACACATAGAAAGAGGAAATTGTCTCTTAAGATTGTTTTTGTGCTGGAAGGTGTCTCTGTATGCACAAACACCATCCAGCCTGCAACACAGGCACCCGGCAGCATGGCGCAAGAGTGTGTTGGCGCTAGCTAGCCTCAAGTGCACCAGTGCAGGTAGATAGCTGGAAGAGCGCCATATCTTAGTAGTTATGGCACTGTTCAGTACTCACTTGTTCACGCATCAACTTTGCTTGCTGCCCTGCGTTGTGTGAACTATTAGTAAATATACCCACTTGCGTCCCACTCATGACTTGGAATGATCCTTCTTTACACGTCACCAGAGGCCCATTCAATTCAGTGCATTCCTTGCTGACATAGGCACTTTAAATGACTTTTGTTTTTAGGCAAGCTCATAGACGTCAACAAAATCTTACTTGTGGCGGAAACATGTGAACTATACACTTCACTAGAATCTTGCTGCCTGTCGGGATAATTTATCCCATAGACTTCAGGGGGGACCTTATTTAGGACCCTACATAAAGACTTCAGTCTAATCTCCCCATAATGAGCGTGCCCATAGACTTCAATACAATGGCCCTCACAATCTGGTGTCAGCACCTCTCCTAGTCCCAGTGGAGGCGTCCTCCTCCCTACGATGGATATCTGACCTGCTTTTATACTCCTGACACACCCCCTCGCCCGTGATGTGCGGATCCCTGCTGGATAGGCGTCAGGTGATAGGCCCAGCCGTCTTTTAATAGAGCCTTATGCCAGATTTTACTGTGTTATTTTGTTTTTTTTACTAATTGGAGGGTCGAGTTCTACATTGTACAGGGATACGTTAAAGACGCATAAATAGAGCACGTCTGCCACCTGCTGGGAAGGACGGGTATAGAACCACAGACCGTGCCTGCGGATAAGGTTAGATGAAGAGACTTTAACCATGGATATGGGGTGAAAAATAGAGGGATGCATGACAATATGTTGCCATTTTTGCCCATCTCTTCCCTCAACACGTGCACATTGGGGAGGTAACGTTTGCTGCTTGGACAGTATGCTCGCCGCTTAACTTTCTGTGGAAATAATCCCTGCTGTAACACTTCCAAGTGCAGACCTACCGACCTCAAAGAACATTTCACCATGTGAGGAGTGGGCAGAGCTTCGGAGGGGATGGGCCAGGGCTTGAAGTCTGCCGGTGCTCAGCACAGGCAGTTCTAGAAAGCAGGTGCTGAGACGGGTCTCTATCGGGCTCTTCATTTTTGCCCTCACCATCAGAATGAAAAAATATCTGTACTCTTCAGCAGGGCCCCCTTCACCGCCTTTGGTGTAACTTCACAGAGACTCCTTATCGTTCTTTAACAGTCAGTTCAGAATTGTCAATATTCTATACAACAAAACCATAGTTGTTGCTTATTTGTCTTATGCAGCTGACAGCCATTGACGAAGTCGATAGTCCTGGCTCGTTATATGTGTAATGTTACTTGTTGTATTATATATCTGGATGCAATGGCAGAGAAACAGCAACATACCAGTCGGGCGGCACACTGTGCTAAGTAAGCACAGGTTTTTAGTTTACGTGTTTTTAAGTCACGCCCTTAAGTACATCGGCCATGCCCATTTAAGAGATCCCCCCTACCCCCCCCCCCCCCCCCCTTCAGTTTTCTCGCCCCATTTATAGCCCTGGAATGGGCCATCGTGCTAGAACGGTCTGAAAGGGACTTCTGCCCTTATGTCCACCAATTTCCCGTCACCCCAAAAGTTTGCAGAGGCTGCTGCCAATGTCCTGCGGTTTTTTCCAAACCCTTTTTGGACCGTGGCTGCTCAGCACTTCCAAAAACAGAGCTAGAAACCCAGCCAGTGAGGGGTTTCCAGCTTGGCTTCCTTCCACTGTGGGATATTGGCTCTTTGTTGGGTGACTATGTGGAGGGAGCCGAAATCGTGTGTCATACTCTGGGATGCTATGAGTTATCAGGTTTGCCAATTGCTTTCATAGTAAAAGTTGATGCACACCCTCTTCGTGACCAGGCTTGGCTGGGCGCACACAATAAAAGTGACTTTGATGCACTAGGGTTGCATCCACAAGAGAATACGAAGTGAAAGTCATCCCAGAATGTGTGCGCCGTGAATGAGACACGCACACACCATGCAGATTACCAGACTGGGGTGAATTGTAAATGATGCCCGAGTCATTTCAGATTATGCTTGTTTCGCGAAATTCTACCATTATGCCACTTAGCATATTACTTGCCAATCGTGGTAAAAATTGACCGCGAATGGCAGCATTTGCAGTAAAAAATGTACTGCACCTGCACTGGAACAATAGAATGTGAGCAGATAATATTCACCGTGTTTTTGTTTAAATGTATTCTCTGGCCACATTTGGATATGACGCATCTCACAATAAAATATACTGCAAATTGACAGATGTGCATTTTCCGCAATACTGCCTTAATTTTGCCTAGTTACATGAAAGCAAATTATGCGAATGTCACACACCCCTACAGATTACAACAGAACACTGGCGACTAGGATGTGATGATGTGTCTATGAGTGTCTTAAGAGCCTGGAAATGAGTGTTTCGGGCATGGACGACCATGGGGTCACAGGGGTGGACGGGCCTGCTACAAGTCTCCTGTTCTTTTTGATCTGCCATTCAGTGAGCTGGCGGCACCACCCTTAGCAGCTTTATGGTGGAAGCTATGGATAACGTTTTGAAGGCTTTGGGTGAGATGTTTCTTTGGTCGAGATGGTTGGTGACTTCAAAAGGAATCTACTTCTCCATGTTGAGGAGGAAATGCACACATTATTTCAGAACGTGCGTAACCAATGACACAATGATGACTATGAAAAGGTAGTAGCTGTGCTTAATTACAGTTAGACTCTTTATTTATTTATAAAGTTTTATATAGCGCTAGCTAGACCCGTGGGTATCAGAGTGCTTTACATACATTAATCCCGACTACAACCTTTTAAGTAGGAGATAGGCACAACAAAAGGCGGGTGAGTCACTGGACCATCTCCATCCACAGCTGAGGGACCTGGTAGACTTCTCCATGGCCAATGACCAAAACAGTGTGTGCTCTGCAGTGATAACACCACCAACTGAATGTGAACCACCAATAGCTTGGGATACCATATTAACATTTGCACCCATGACCATTCGTATACTGGGGCAACACAAACGAAATGCATATTGGCAGAAATGGCTGATGAGTTGGTATTAATAATTAGAAAAAGAAGTAGAATGCCTATTAATGACTGCAGCAAAAGTCCAGTACCCACAGGTCTAAGCACGAAACAGGAGGCGAAGGAAGTGGACATGTGCCAACTCTCTTTTTGAACCACATGTGAGCAGAAGGGGTCCAGCATGTGGCAAGACATCTACATGTGAGTGCGCTGGTTATACCACAACATAGTGCCGCAAGGAATGGGTGGAAGGAAACCAGCTGCACTGCTCCAGTCAGAATAATAACCAACCACAGTGAAGAGTGTCAGTGACAAGCCCCTCAGTCCGCATACAGGGAATGCCTAGAAATTAAGGGGGGAAGTTCCCGTGGACCTAATTAAAATGGTGGCTTTGGTGAATGTCTTGGCTTAAACCCAGCAAATTCATCTAAAACCACTGTCCAAAATCAGAGGCATACAGGGCTATGGACCACTGCCCCCAGTAGGCTCATTGGACGCAAGCTGTAAAACACGGACATGAGCACATGCTAGACAACATGTTCGTAAAAGAATGTGGACTAGAATGTTTATAATCTGCCACACAGTTGAAGTACTAAAGTTAATTCAGTTTGCATTGAATGTTGGAGCACGTGAAATTGAAGACTCGATCAAAGATCATGGAGACTTATTCACTGGGCTAGATCGGCTACACACCAAACCAATCTGGCTCCACATGGTCAGACCTGTGGAACTGCATCATCAGAGCATTCCTTTTCACACCTGCAAGGAGGTGGAGGCGGAATTGCAGAAACTGGAAGATTATGTGGTAATAGAATTGGTGTAAAGCTCAAACCCCTTGTGAATTGCCAATGGTTATCAGGTCAAAACCCAAACAGGTGGACGCAATCAAAATATGCATCAACAGAAGGATGACTATCAAAGCTTTTAAGAGAGAAAGACATTTGACATTCACAATCAATAGCATCATGGATGATCTCAACATGTTGAGGTGGTTTTTGTAATTGGACTTCGGTGCAGGATACCACAATCTTGATTATGATAAAACGAGCCGTTAGGTAACCACGTTCTCGATCCATCTAGGGAGAGAGTTGGCATTTGTTCTCCAGTGGAAGTGGAATCACTGGAGGTCTCTGGAGTCTGGCGAATAAAATTGAAGACACTGTAAACTTTACAACTATTGAAGACCGTCATGACTGGTTGAGAAGGGCACTGTAACGAATATCCAAGAGTGGACCTATTCCCTTTAGGAAGTATTGTGAGAAATTGGAGCACTTGAGGTACCTCTTTTATGGAAAAGGTATATATGCAGACTCCAGGAAAGCGAATGCGATCAAATCTATCAAGCCCCTGCAAAATGCACCATTTGTATGTAGTTTTCTATGGATGGTATCTTATTTTGGCCAATTCATATCTTATCTAGTAAACTATGAGTTATTACAAAAATTAGAGCCCCATGGGAATGGATAGAGGCAAAGCAATTTATGAAAGAAGAGACGCTTTACTGAGGATGCCACTGCAATATTTAGATTTAAGAAATTCGGTGAGCTGGTACTGGTTGCTAGCTTCAACAAGAAAAAAAAAGGTTGGTGACAGGACCCCCATTTTGCTTGCCAATGAAGCACTTTGGAAAACAGACCTGCTGTTCCCAAACTAAATGTGAAGCAATGGCTATAAATTAGGTTGCCAACGTGTCCATCAGCCCAATAATTCTTAGGAGAAACTGATCACAAGTCACTGATATCATTCTTCCGAAATACAGCCTCTCGACCATCTCCAAGGATAGACAAATAGAGAAGTGTTTTTCAAACTGTGGGTAGCAAGCCGATTTTAGGTGCGTTGTGAAATTCCAAGCAATAAAATGCCTTTAAATCCTGTATTTATCTTGTCACATCTGCTACAAAATTGAACAAAAGGATTCTACCATTATCTACAAAAAGACATATATGTGTATAGGTGTATACTCCGTTTTACTGCAGGTGTTTTTAATGTGTTCTAATGATGATGTCTGGAAATATCTTTCTCTAGTTTGTAGGAAGGGCAGTGTTCAAAAAATTGCAAAATATACCAATTGTATATCCTGTAAAGAAACACTAGTATATTAACGTATCTGCTCCATGAGATGCCACGGGGGTGTAAAGGCGCCTTCACATTGATAATGCTGGATGCTGCTCAATCACCAAGGATTACCTTCTCATGGCTCTCCGGGAACTCCACGAGCCACGAGAAGGTAATCCTTGGTGATTGAGCAGCATCCATCATTATCAACGTGAAGGCGCCTTTACACCCCGTGGCATCTCATGGAGCAGATACGTTAATATACAAATGTTTCTTTACAGGATATACAATTGGTATATTGTGTCTACTGCCCTAATTGGGTACATGGAAGAGTACGTGTGACCAGCAGGCATATGTACATTTATAATATCACCCAGTGAGGTGCAATAGGGATCGTTCTGGTCCTGAGGAAGTAAGCCAAGGGGATCACTTCTGAAACATGTCGACCCTGTATAAGGTGACCCATCAAAGTACACTAGCTACACCTTCCCACTTTTATTATTCTCAGCTAGGGAAACCAATAAAGTGTATTTTTTTCCACTAACCAGGGATTTTTTTTTTTAATCATCACATATATATATATTTTTTTTTTCACGATCCCACGCACTACACATACACACTAATTACTAAATTAAGTGCTCCAGCGTCTACGTAGGTAGTAGCGCCCCCTGTCCCGTAGAGGGGCGGGAAGTCCCCAATGATGAAGCACGACACTGAATCAGGTTTCAGTGTGTGAGGGATATTTTACAATTTTTTTGAACACTGCCTTTCCTACAAACTAGAGAAGGATATTTCCAGACCTCATCATTAGAACACATTAAAACACCTGCAGTAAAACTGAGTATACACCTATACACATATATGTCTTTTTGTATATAATTGTAGAATCCTTTTGTTGAATTACGATATCACGAGGAGGACGATTCTACTTTTTCCTCTTCACTCCCCCCCCTTTTGATTTTTTGATCATTACATCTGTTACAAAGACAGAGGAAAAACGTCAGACTATGTCTTCTGCTGCTTATATTTTAACATGGGAACTGGTGTTTACAAACCACTTTCACACTGCAATCACGGAAGGAAAAGTAAAGTGAATGATGTGTCAATCTTGCTGGGATACATGATGTGAGAAAGTAAAGGCTGTAGGATGTCATTTTTTTTGTAACACACAACAAAATGTAAATACCTGTAAATGAACTGTACACATTCAGAGTTAGGAAAGAAGCAAATGAAGCACTTTTTTTGTTGTAATTTTAAAGCGTAATGGAAACTAAGATTTTAAAAGGATCAGGATAAATCAAGAAACTTTACATGGTGATGCACAAATAATATTCAGTGAAACCCAATTTCCACCCATTATCATTTGTGAAAAATATAGTTTTATCGTTAAAACTGTCTGTTGAAATTTAGTGACCATTTCAATAGAAGATGTGCTGTCTTTAAATGACAATACACTACCAAATGATGCTTTAGTTACTGGAAAAAAAATTACCCGTCTCATGTTTATTAAAGCTCGGTGGGTTGCGAAGGTTTGTGGTACTGAAAAGTGGGTCTATAGTTTGGGAACCACTGATATAAAGGCTTTGCCGCCGTAATTGCACTATTGCGAGTTATGACTGAGGCCACGAGTCTCTTCAGGCCCCAACGACCTCTGGAGTATGTCCATTCATTGTAGAAAATGCATGGTCCATGCCCGTTGTCACTTCCTGAAAAATGGACCATAGATGACAGAGTCGCTTGAAGACCCCAACTGTCAAAGACAGTAGCAATTGTTAAGTGTGCTGGCTACCAATCCGTAGAAGGCGTGTCTAAATGTAATACGTTTGCAGACAATGCTACTAAAAATGCTATTTTGTCCCTGTATGTCTTAAACAACTGAACCTTTTATGCCCACTCTACAAGATCTCGCTGATTTACAGCAGCTAACATTCGAAAGCAAAAATTTCACTTTGACAAGGTATAGGTGTCATAGGCATACAGATGGGTTGTGGCATGACAAGAATGTTAATAAGCATTGGCAGAGCCAACAGGTCCCATTGGCTTTTCAAATGCTTCTAGACATGCTGTATAGCATCCCAGGCGCTTGAAGGGGTCAAGGGGGGCACTACTTGGCAGACACGTAGGGATTTGAAGCTGGCTCTCATCTTAACTGGCAGCCAGTGGGAGTGACTTTAGGTCGGGTGAGATGAGGTTGTAGTCATTCATACCAAACAGGAGACGGTCAGCATGAATCTGGACCCTTTGGAGTTCAGAGTAGATTTATTGGGGAGCCCCATGTAGAGGCTGTTGCGTAAATGATGCAGGGATCACCACTGTATGATTACTTTTTGGGTTGGATGAGGAACAGGAATTATACCTTGAAGTAGGTGTTTATGATAGGAATAAAAGAAAGGCTGTTGTCAAGCACCACACCCAGGTTGCAGTTTTCTTCATTGGCTGGGGGAGGGGTGCATACAGACTCTGGCCAGCGAAAAGGAATTGATGTCGGACTAATGGACCCCCATCAGCAGTATTTATTTTTGCCATTCGGTCAGTTCTTCTGCCTCCAATGATGCCCCTGAGATACACAACGAGTTTGCACCTAAATCATAGGGAGCGGAGTACTATCCGTGTACACATGGTGTTTCCAAATAAGCACGACACTTATGTGAACACTGTTTTTTTTGTGTTTTTCTCTGCAGACACTGTGACTTTTAAGACCTATAGAAGCAATACTTTCCTGGTGAAGAGCCAATATCTGAAATGCATTGAATTTTTGTATCCCTTTTAATAAGCAAAATATCTTGAGAAAATCCGAAAATTAGGTTTTCATTAGCCATTCATGGGGATGCCGCTACTCAGCCTAAGAGCAATGTATCTGTGAGATATGAGGGGCTCAATGGCCGTCTATCTATTCAGTGCATCTGCATGGCACTGTGCCCTTTTGCCTCCTGAAAAAAGCACTAGTGCCCTTAAAAACCTGTCTCCATAGGTTAAATGTGTACGTGTGGCTGGCTTTGTAAGGGGTTGCTAGGTAGCCTTAAGGCCTTACATGACGTGTGATGCTGGTGGATGTTCTCTCTTGTTGGTCGACTGGTCCAAATCACCCTGGTACCTAATGGTAATACTTCTACAGTGGGCATTTGCACTTGGAAAGGGACACTGGTGAGTTTTTGAAACATAGTAGAACAAAAGCTAAAATTCTGAATATAACATCCAAATAACGGTGATGGAGACCTTCACTTTTCCTTAATCAGATAATTCAAACAAAACTCGTCATGATATTGGCATACTGTGTTTATTTATTAATTGCGTACAAACATATTTCACATCAGTTCAAAAAATTGAGCAGATCCGTGTTTTGCTCCCCTTTAGCAATCGTTGATAGGGCTTTCTGAAGCCTGCTACGTCGAACATTCAGTACGGAAGGTTAAATGGACCTACACTTCCATGTAATGGCTAAATGCAATCTGTTCGGAGAAATCAAGTTGTGGCCTATGTTCTGAAGGATTTGACATGAACTATATATCAACAGCATAGGGGAGATTAATTGAGTTATTTGATTGGCGAAAATCCCCACTAACTTTATTTGTATATCGTAGACTGGATTTGGCATTTTTTCTACTACCTTCCTAAAAGCTAACATTACAAGGGGTCGTGCCTGATTTTTAAGGGGGGCAGTTTGCAAATCTGGCCCTGCCCTAACAGTTGGCAGCGCTCCAGCTAGAAGGCATGCAATTTTTTCTCCCTCAGCCCTTTAGAATCATTAATGGCCAAGTACTTTTGTCGGACACTGGACCTATACGCCACTCATCAGAAGCTACTGCTCCTTACATTATCCTGCCTATAGAACCCAATGTGATTCACTTTGTGAGAATCTGCTCAGGTTGGAGGCTGGAAATCCCTAGAATGCATTACACTTAATACAGCCCACCATCAGGAACCTGGATTGAAACCCTGAGGAAGGAGTCCGAGAACCTCCACAACTGATTAAGGAGAAGAAATTGAACAGCAGTGTTAACTCAAAGTGGAATCTCCTTCAAGAACTAGGCAAAGTGGAAGACTCAAAGAAACTTACTTGGCAGGTCCCCACCCCCACAGACTTGAGGATGAGTGCTGCCAAACTCATTTTACGACTAGGATCCCACAGAATTTAACCTTGAGAACCCTTCTCATAGACTGACTGAAGCTGGCAACCAACGGATATCGCCCCACAATTGACCCTACTGGGATGTTAACCCAGAGGGAATCCCCTAGCACCGCTGAAAGTCACTGCTATGGATCTAAGAGAACTGACCACTTCAGCCAGCGTCAGATGCCTAGGTCAGCTAGAAAAACACACTGGAGTCCAAGGTAACTTTATTGCAACTCACAGTAAAACAAATAACATTAGAAATTGAGGCAGAGCAGTGTGCATATCCCACCTTGCATGATAAAAATCGTTATGAAGTCTCATAAATAAAAAAAAAAACAGACATCGAAGCAACTGGTTACGAATACACCCCCACAGAGATGACAGACTATTTTTGCTTTTTGATGTCTGAACGTTCATGAGTCTGGTTTAAAAAAACAATTCATTATACAGTTAGTGTTACTGGAAAACAGGATACACCGAGGCTGAAAAAACTCAATACATATGTCGATGTGAAAGGCGGGATACATGGAAGAGTAGAGAGCTGGACAGCAAAGTACGGAAGCGCATATACTGTCTTGTGATGGAATATAAGAAGCAGGAAGTTTTTTTGTCAGTCATATAGTTATACATCTTTTCTGAACACTTAGTGATTTCAACCCCACATCTTGTTTTTGTGTCTATGTTGCAAAAATCTCTCCTTATGCTCGTTTGTCTGTTTCGTACTGTTGCCTTCTCTCCGGCATTCACTTTTGCATGGTGTTGTGTAGTTGTAACCACTTTGAATGTCTCTTCGATCAATGTGTTAAGTAGCTGGTACCACCCGGAATCGTGTACTGTCAAAGCGGTCACCTCACTGGATATCTTTTTATCAATGTCGATCGAATAGTTGTCACTCCTACGGATGTCTTTCCTGTCTCTGTGTTATGTAGTTGCTACCTCCATTTTTACCGTGTTTCCTACAGTTGCCACCTCTTCGCATAGCTCTTCTCTCAGTGTATTATGTAGTGAGAACTTTGCCAGAGGCCCATTTTGTCAGCGTGTTGTACAGCTGTCACCTCACCACATATCTCTTTTCCTCTCTCAACGTGTTGATAAAGTAGTTGTCATATCTCTGGATGTCTTATGGGCCTACATGTTTAGTAGTTGTTTCCTCCTGGACACTGTTTTGCCAGTTTGTTGAGTATTGTCAGCTCTAGGTTTATCTGTTACCCAAATAGGTTCTGTAGTTTCACCCCTATGGATGTCTCTCCCATCAATATGTTGTGTAGTCGTCACTTCTCCAGTTGCCCTTGGGTTAATGTGTTGTACAGCTGTCACCTCACTGGATATCTCTCCGGTCAACGTGAATCAATAAGTTGTGATCCCTCTGGATGTCTTTTGTGCCTCTGTGTTAAATAGTTGCTACCCCCTTTTTGACAGTGTGTTGTACAATTGTCCCCACTTCGGATAACTCTTCTCTCAATGTATTAGGAAGTTATCACCTCTCCAGAGGTCCATTTTGTCAATGTGCTGTACAGTTGTCATCTCACCACATATTTCTTCTCTTATAGTGTTGGTCAATTAGGTGTCACCTCCTTGGATGCCCTTTGTGCCTTTGCGTTAAGCAGTTGTTTCCTCCTGCCTTTGCGTTAAGCAGTTGTTTCCTCCTGTGTTGCGTGTTTTTAAACATGTTGTGTAGTTGTCACCGCTCGAGATATCTCTTCTTTCAATGGGTCGTATTGTTGCACCGCTCTCAAAATGTCTCTGCTGTAAAGGTGTTGTTTAGTTGCCATCTCTCCTGATACAATTTTTGCCCATGTATTGTCAGCTTGGAGGGTATGTTTTCGTCAAAGCATTGGTTATGTAGTTGTCCCCTCTCTGGGTGCCTTCCATGCAGTTATCTCCAAGATGCCCATTTTGTCCATGTGTAGTTCAGCGTCACTGCTCAGGATATCACTTTTTGGAGTGTACACAGTGGCGGTCATCTCTTTGGCTTGTGCTGCCGGTGCAGTGCTGAAAGGCCCTCTGTCCCTAGTGCTATTGGTACACCTGGGACCGCGGTGTTATTTTACGCTTAACGTGGTGTGGTGCTTGGAGGCCATATGGCCTTCTATAACTGGTGCAATGAGTCTTGAGTTAATAGTGGCTTGCACAGAGGTCTTCAGGCGGTTGGAGCTGGTGTTGGTGCGGTGGCAGATGGCTTTAGGCTACAGTGTTACGGTTGCATGGACAGCAGTTTGCTTCTGTTACTGGTGCAGTGCAGTTAGGCCTTGTCTCAGTTGCCAGTGGTGAAGAGTACAGTCCGCCTAGAACTCCAGCTCCTGGATCAGTGCACAGAGTGTCTAGTACTTGTGTTACTGTTCAAGAGCACCCCGGGCTTTGGCCTCTTATGTTATGAATGCTGTGCTCACAGGGCCTCTTGTTCTTGGGTTGCTACATGCTGGAGCGCAGTGGGTATGAGGCACTTGTGTTACTGTAGGGCAAGGGACCTGCGACTAGTGAGGGAATGATGCATCGATGAGACGTGCACTTGAGTTACTGCTACGGGGCCTAGACTGCCGGGCTCTTGCAGTACATGTAATGTGTTTGGGTACTTTCGGGTTCTTGTTACTCGTGCAATGCACGAAAGCCCTCAGGATGGGGTTATGAGCCAATGAACGGAAGAAATAAGGCTTATGGTTAGTGAAGTAGTTGAAATATCTCCCTAAGACTCTTGTGTTACTACAGCAATGTACAGAGGGTCTCAGGTTTTTGTTACTGCGCAGTGCACAGAAGCTTCAAGAACATGCTACTGGTGTAGTACATAGAACACATCAGACTCTTGTGTAACACAGTGCACATATGACCCTGGATTACTGGAGCCACCCATAGAGGACGTCATACTCCTGTGTAACACAGGGCACACATGACCCTGGAATATTGGAGCCACACGTAGAGGACCTCAGACTTTTACTGCTTGTACTGTACACAGTGGGACGTCAGCTGTGGTGTCAATGGTACATAGACGTCCTTTGGAACTGTGGTTATTCATGTGGTGCATAGAGGCCCTCAGCTCTGTTGTTTATGGTGCAGTGTACGAAAGGCATCAGGTGCACAGGGCTTCTGGTACTTGAATAACTGGTGCAATGTGCATAGGACCTTAGCTCTTGTGTTGAATGTATGACGTTACAACGCATACATTTACAATGATTGCCTTTACAACGCAGTTTTTACATCGCAACATCCTTTACAACGCATTCTTTTACATAGCATGCCATTACATTACATTTTTAGAAACTACCTTTACAACGCATTCCATTACATCGCATCATACAAATACAATGCATACCATTACAATGCATACCATTACATCGCATTTAAGGTAAGTGTTGGATAGTGTGGGGTAAAAATTACTATTGTAACTTCAGTGAGTGCAACAGTAGGGTAAGTGTCAGATAGTGTAAGGGTACTATGCATTGTAATGGTATGCATTGTAATGACTTGCGATGTAATGCCTGCGTTGTAGTGACATGCGTTGTAGAGACATGCGTTGTAATGACATGCGTTGTAGTGACATGCGATGTAATGGCTGCATTGTAATGACATGCGATGTAAAGAATGTTGCGATATAATGACTGCGTTGTAAAGGTAGTGCAATCTAATGATTGCGTTGTAAAGGTTTTTTCCCTCTTGTGTTAGAGGTACCCTGCATAGACAGTCTCATGCACATTGGTACACGGGCGGCACAATGCCCTTCTGTTACTGATGTACAAAGTCTTGAGCTCTTATGTTCTGATGCAGTGCACACTGGTGTACTGGTATGGTGGATGAAGACCTGGGGCTCGTACGTTACTGGTGCAGTGTACAGTGTCGCCAGCCTTGTTGTCACTGCACCAATGGGCTCAGGCTATTGTGTTTACTAGTGTAGGGAGGAACCACAGCCTGTGAGGTATTTGTGCAGCACACTGTGGGTCGCAGGCTCCTGCACTACTAGTGCTGCCAATGAAGGGTCTTGGGCTTGTGTTACTGGTGCATGGAAGGCTGCAGGGTCTTGAGTAACTGATGAGACAGGGGGCCTCGGTCTATTGTGTTACAGAAGGACAGAGGGTCTCGGGCTCTTGTGTTACAGAAGGACAGGTGGCCTCGTGCTCTTGTGTTACAGATGGACAGGGAGCCTCGGGCTCTTGGGCTACAGAAGGACAGAGGGCCTTGGGCTCTTGTGTTACAGAAGGACAGAGGGCCTCCGGCTTTTGTGTTACATAAGGAACTTGGGCTTTTGTGTCACAGATGGTCAGGGAGCTTCGGGCTCTTGTGTTACAGAAGGACAGAGGGTTTCGGGCCCTTGTGTTAAAGACGGACAGGGAACCTCTGGCTCTTGAGTTACAGAAGGCCTCGAGCTCTTGTGTTACAGATGGACAGAGGGCCTTGGGCTCTTGTGTTACAGATGGACAGAGGGCCTCAGGCTCTTGTGTTACAATTGGACAGGGAGCCTCAGGCTCTTGTGTTACAGAATGCCTCAGTCTCTTGTGTTACAGATGGCAGAGGGACTCTGGCTCTTTCGTCACAGATGGACAAGGGGCCTCAGGCTCTTGTGTTACATAAGGACAGAAGGCCTCGGGCTCTTGTGTTACAGATGGACAGGGAGCCTCAGGGTCTTGTGTTACAGAAGGCGTCAGTCTCTTGTGTTACAGAGGGCCTCTGGCTCTTGCGTCACAGATGGACAAGGGGCCTTGGGCTCTTGTGTTACATAAGGACAGAAGGCCTTCGGGCTCTTGTGTTACAGATGGACATTGAGCCTCAGGCTCTTGTGTCACAGAAGGCCTCAGTCTCTTGTGTTACAGATGGACATGGGGCCTTGGGGTCATGAGTACTGGTGCACACAGAGCCACAGGCTCTTCACTTACTAGTGCAAAGGGAGAAAGGCCACATGTTCTGGGTTTATCGCTAGTGCTCCAGGCTCTAAGTGCCTCTGGGTCTCGTATAATTCATTTTGCTGTACGTATGTGCTCAAATTCTAGTGTTATTGGTGTACAAAGGCCTTCCACCTCTGGTCTTACTGGTAGTATTTACGGCTCTTGAATTTCAACTGCAGTGCATATAGTGCCTCATGTTCTTGTGTAATAGTGCATTGCACACGGTTCCTCGAGCACTTGTATTTCTAATGCTGTTGCTGGAGGTCCAGATGCTCTGGTGTCACATAGTGCAGTGCACATGTTCCTGCAGGCTCTTGCACTAAAAGAGCGGTGCACCAAGAGGCCTTAATAAAGTGCAAGAACGCCTCAAGATTGTCTCACAAGTGCAGTGTGTGCAGCTGTCCAGGCTCTGGCCATGCTAGTGTGACGTGCAGTGCACGGGGTGCAGCAGGCTCATGTGCTCGGCCCCCTTGAAGGGAAGTTTCTCAGTGCTGTAGTGGTGCACCACCTCTGGGATGCTGCTGAACACGGCGCTGCTCTGGTTCAGCGTGAACTTGTTATCCTTCGTCTGTGCCACGATGATGTGCACGGAGCCCTGGCTGGTCCTGACAGGGAAACAAAAGCAGAAAGGGGGTGACTTAATGAGTGGTGAAGTTAAGAGAACGCAAGTGCAAGAAAGGATTATACGGAGGCCTGAGAAAGATGGTGTGTGGGATACGGAGGTTATGCGTAGGAACAGGCTGAGAGAGAGAAAGACGAGTGTGGGTAAGATAATGAAGCTGGGAGATGGGAGCAACCAGGGCCGGCCCTAAATCGGATGGAACGCGATAGAGCCCTGTGCTGGAAAAAAAAATTGGGGTTTGTTGTGGTGGTGGAGGGTGGTTGCGGTGAGACAGCAGGAGGTGTGAGGAAGTTGGGAGGAGGTCAAGGATTGGATTGGATTAAAAATCGGCTAAAAAAAAGTGGCCCACATTTGCACATTGCCTTTCCGCAAAACACTGCTTCGGCGAAATTTTATTTAAAAAAAGGGGGGGGTAAAAAAAAATGCACTGATTATTTTACACTGGTGAAACACCTGAGGCCACTTTTGCTCAGTTCCCCTGCCCCCGGTTATTGGGCCGGCCCAGTGAGAAAAAGGGAGTGACACCTCTGCCCCTTGATAAAAAGAAGGTAATGGACACCCATCTGCCTCCACAAAGGCCACTCAGGCACCCACTTGGCCGCTGGTGGCATCGATCAACGCAGAAACTGCCCAAATCGGCCCCCAGGCTGCTCAAAAAAGCAGCCCACAGCTGGAGCTCGGACACCGGCTCCTGGGGCATTGCCCGAGAGCCCGCATTACCAATCCGATGCTGGGTCAAGGGATTGATGGGGTGACAATAATAATGCTGAGGTACACTAAGGGCTGATAACAAAGTCTTTAACGGGACCGATTGAGGCCAAGTGGGATGGACGAGCTGCTGATTGCATGACATTAATTTAGTCATCTCCATGCTTCGTGCCTTAGAATACTGGAGCCCCGAGCCTGGGCCCAGCTCGCCCAAGGCCAGCCCTGGGAGTAACTGTATGTGTGAGAGACAAAAGATGAGAATGCTTAATACGGAGAGAAAGAAAGAGAGGCAACAAGAAATAGTCTGTAGGCTAAAGAGACTAGAGGGGGGCGGAGGAGACATGAGAGAATGGCTGATCAGAAGTCTAAAGTAAGAGAGGAAGAATTAAGGGTGATAAGTGCCAGTAAGGATTGGTGGGGTATGGAATAAATAATGGTCCCATAACAGATAGGGCGCACTTTCCATGTCAAGTGAAATACAGAGCAGCTGCTCCGTGTTTCTCTGTGCAGGCGTAAACCCGCCTGCATCTTTAAATGGGATTTGAGATCCTCTTGCAGGAGGGTGCAGTGAGTGACTGCACCTGCCTGCAAGGGTATGTCTTGGGGGTCCCTGGGACCACCTTTCATTCCTTTAGAGGGCTGCATTTATTAGGTGCACTAAAAGAGCGCCAAACTTGTTATGGCACACTTTCAGTGTGCCTTCTAAAGGCATGATTGCCTCTGCGCCCACATCAGTACAGCGGCACGGGCTCCGAAGCGAAGTGATTCCCTCATTTGCATGGGGAGAAGCCCCATGCAAATAAAGGAACACCCTCTATTGATAGCGCTGGCGCTGTATGTGCGCCAGCGCTATCTGTATTACAAAAGGGGCTGCACAAGTATCTGCAGCACCTTCTGTAATAAAGTGCCCAGGAGGCGCATAAAGTGGGTGCAAACGCCCATTGTGCTCCCGGGGTGTTTGTGTTATACGGCCCCCTGGTAGTCAAGAGCACATGAGTAAGGGTTAAACTAGTGGATCTTAAACTTTTGACTTCTGTAGACCCCTCTGAATAAGTACTAGAAGCTGGGGACCCACCTAAGAAATTTCTACTATTCGAACCTCAATTCAATACTGAAAAATAGATAAACAGCTACACATCAAACACATACACAAATTATGAAATATTTTATTTAATTGGTAAACAAACAAAAAAAGTGAAAGATATGTAAATGTGAATTTTAATGAGAAGGTTGGACCTTTAAGTATTTTGTTTTATTTTTGATAAACTAAGCAATATGGTAAATTCTAGCGTATGACTGTCTTTCTTTCTTTTCTCCTAGTGCATGTTCTGATTTTGTTGGCGCATACGAGTCCTGCTTCATTAGGGGCCACCAGTCATCTGTACTAGCTTATTTTTGCTGTACTTGTCCTGGCCTCACGAATCAAGATTCAAGGATAACAACGTAATTTTTAGCTGCTAATTTCAAATTCCCTCACATTACAGAGCATTTAAAATCTTTACATTTTGCTTATGTACATGTACTTTATTAATTTTTTAATATTTAGTTTTCTAAGCAGTTGCTGATCCCCTAAGTAAGCTACAAGGACCCCTTCTGGTTCGCGGACAATGGGTGAAGAACCACTGGGTTAAAGTGAGGCGCGTGGTGGCTGCGGGTAGAAGAGAGGAGTTGGCCTACCGGCTAGGGCGGTCGACCTCAAATCTGAGGAACTGGGTTCGAGTCTCAGCAATGACGTCGAACATCCTGTGATTCTGGGCAAATCACTTAACCTCCCAGTGCCTAACAAAAATGAAGAATGTGTCCTCATGTAATGCAACTGGTGCTATGTAAAGCGCTCTGGTACCCGATTCGGGTCAAGTTCGCGCTATATAAGACTCTGTAAAATAAAAAATAAGAAGCCAAAGAGAGATTGTTTTGTGATCAGCATGCGGTAGAAAGATGCCCAAAAGAGGTGCAATGGGAAGGATAGGTGAAACAAGGAGGCTGAAGGTGGGAATGAAATACCCATTGGAGGGAAGGTAAAGAAGGTACGGGTAGCTGGCATGACTGAGGAACCAGACGGGACAGTGAAACGTCCATAAATCAAAAGGTTAAAAGGAGCGGGTGAGGTGAGGAGGTTGGAGTGACAAGCGCAGAGTTAAACGATCTTTTTTTCATATTTTTAAATTACTTATACAGTTTTATATAGCATGAACTCGGTCGAAGGGCATTGAAGCGCTTTACACGTACACCAGTTGCATTGCAGAGCCAGATTGTTTTTTTGGGCATTTGCCTAGAATCACACCCATTCTCCACTTCCTATGTACAATGCGGTCAGTGGGAGGCACGGGTAATTTGTGGCTTAAGTAGCAAAAAAAATTACTACTTCTTTTAGCTGAATTCTACGTAATTGGCGCAGTGGTGGTCGGTCCATACTGGTCTCGGGGTGCGTGTGCTGGCGAGGTCACGCTGCGGGGGTTTCTGTATTGGCTGTTTTGGTCGCCAGGAGGCGAGCACCATCTTGTTCGGAGTGTCCACAATCCTGCCCCCACCCGCCCGCGGCCTCGGCCCCCCGGCGCTGGCTGCCTCCCAGGGCCTGTGTTTTTCCAGCTCAATTGTTTCTCGCGCTCGGGCTCAGCTTCCTGAGGAAGGAAAGGCCGCCACTGCGGCAACAATGATCGCCTGGAACCGGAGGACGGGCTGAGGACAAGGGTCCTGGGGCGGGGGGCCCGGGACGGCAGACCAGGGAGTAGAGCTGCGGGTACCCTGTCCTACGGAGGTAGCCAGTGGCTGCAAGGATGGGAATACAGCTAGCCAGGAGTAAGAACCCGCGGGGCGATACAAGGGGAGAGGCGGTGGTGCTACGGGGCAGAGCTGGGGAACCAGGCTCGAGTCTTGGCGTCTGCTCAACATACTGTGATTCTGGGCAAATCACTTAATCTCCGTGTGCCTACCAAAAACGAGTGGAGTTGGTTGCAGTGAAGTCAGAGGAGGGAAACGTTTCGATGCTGTGAGAATCTAGCATGGTGTTTAGTGCAGAGAAGGTAGAGGGCAGGAAAGGTCCTGATGTTGTTAGGATGGGACTGCAGGCATGCGAGAATCTAGCATGGTACCGGGCGTAGGGAAGTCAGAGGAGAGGAATGGGCCTGATGCTGCAAGCATGGGACTGCAGGCATGCAAGAATCTAGCATGGTACCAAGCGTAGTGAAGTCAGAGGAGAGGAATGGTCCTGATGCTGTAAGGATGGGACTGCAGGCATGCTAGAATCTAGCATGGTACCTGGCGTAGTGAAGTCAGAGGAGAGGAATGGTCCTGATGCTGCAAGGATGGGGCTGCAGGCATGCTAGAATCTAGCATGGTACCTGGCGTAGTGAAGTCAGAGGAGAGGAATGGTCCTGATGCTGCAAGGACGGGGCTGCAGGTATGCAAGAATCTAGCATGGTACCGAGCGTAGTGAAGTCAGAGGAGAGGAATGGTCCTGAAGCTGCAAGCATGGGACTGCAGGCATGCGAGAATCTACCATGGTACCGGGCGTAGGGAAGTCAGAGGAGAGGAAAGGTCCTGATGCTGCAAGGATGGGGCTGCAGGTATGCAAGAATCTAGCATGGTACCGGGCGTAGGGAAGTCAGAGGAGAGGAAAGGTCCTGATGCTGCAAGGATGGGGCTGCAGGTATGCAAGAATCTAGCATGGTACCGGGCGTAGGGAAGTCAGAGGAGAGGAAAGGTCCTGATGCTGTAAGGATGGGACTGCAGGCATGCTAGAATCTAGCATGGTACCGGGCGTAGTGAAGTCAGAGGAGAGGAATGGTCCTGATGCTGCAAGGATGGGACTGCAGGCATGCGAGAATCTACCATGGTACCGGGCGTAGGGAAGTCAGAGGAGAGGAATGGTCCTGATGCTGTAAGGATGGGACTGCAGGCATGCTAGAATCTAGCATGGTACCTGGCGTAGTGAAGTCAGAGGAGAGGAATGGTCCTGATGCTGCAAGCATGGGACTGCAGGCACGCGAGAATCTAGCATGGTACCAGGCGTAGTGAAGTCAGAGGAGAGGAATGGTCCTGAAGCTGCAAGCATGGGACTGCAGGCATGCAAGAATCTAGCATGGTACCAGGCGTAGTGAAGTCAGAGGAGAGGAATGGTCCTGAAGCTGCAAGCATGGGACTGCAGGCATGCGAGAATCTACCATGGTACCGGGCGTAGTGAAGTCAGAGGAGAGGAATGGTCCTGAAGCTGCAAGCATGGGACTGCAGGCATGCGAGAATCTACCATGGTACCGGGCGTAGGGAAGTAAGAGGAGAGGAAAGGTCCTGATGCTGCAAGGATGGGACAGCAGGCATGCGAGAATCTAGCAGGGTACCAGGCGTAGTGAAGTCAGAGGAGAGGAATGGTCCTGATGCTGCAAGCATGGGACTGCAGGCATGCGAGAATCTAGCATGGTACCCGGCGTAGTGAAGTCAGAGGAGAGGAATGGTCCTGATGCTGCAAGCATGGGACTGCAGGCATGCGAGAATCTAGCATGGTACCAGGCGTAGTGAAGTCAGAGGAGAGGAATGGTCCTGAAGCTGCAAGCATGGGACTGCAGGCATGCGAGAATCTACCATGGTACCGGGCGTAGGGAAGTCAGAGGAGAGGAAAGGTCCTGATGCTGCAAGGATGGGACAGCAGGCATGCGAGAATCTAGCAGGGTACCGGGCGTAGTGAAGTCAGAGGAGAGGAATGGTCCTGATGCTGCAAGGATGGGACTGCAGGCATGCGAGAATCTAGCATGGTACCGGGCGTAGTGAAGTCAGAGGAGAGGAATGGTCCTGAAGCTGCAAGCATGGGACTGCAGGCATGCGAGAATCTACCATGGTACCGGGCGTAGGGAAGTCAGAGGAGAGGAAAGGTCCTGATGCTGCAAGGATGGGACAGCAGGCATGCGAGAATCTAGCAGGGTACCGGGCGTAGTGAAGTCAGAGGAGAGGAATGGTCCTGATGCTGCAAGCATGGGACTGCAGGCATGCGAGAATCTAGCATGGTACCCGGCGTAGTGAAGTCAGAGGAGAGGAATGGTCCTGATGCTGCAAGCATGGGACTGCAGGCATGCAAGAATCTAGCATGGTACCGGGCGTAGTGAAGTCAGAGGAGAGGAATGGTCCTGATGCTGCAAGCATGGGACTGCAGGCATGCGAGAATCTACCATGGTACCGGGCGTAGGGAAGTCAGAGGAGAGGAAAGGTCCTGATGCTGTAAGGATGGGACTGCAGGCATGCGAGAATCTAGCATGGTACCGGGCGTAGTGAAGTCAGAGGAGAGGAATGGTCCTGATGCTGCAAGCATTGGACTGCAGGCATGCGAGAATCTACCATGGTACCGGGCGTAGGGAAGTCAGAGGAGAGGAATGGTCCTGATGCTGCAAGCATGGGACTGCAGGCATGCAAGAATCTAGCATGGTACCAAGCGTAGTGAAGTCAGAGGAGAGGAATGGTCCTGATGCTGTAAGGATGGGACTGCAGGCATGCTAGAATCTAGCATGGTACCTGGCGTAGTGAAGTCAGAGGAGAGGAAGGGTCCTGATGCTGCAAGGATGGGACTGCAGGCATGCGAGAATCTAGCATGGTACTGGGCGTAGTGAAGTCAGAGGAGAGGAATGGGCCTGATGCTGCAAGCACGGGACTGTAGGCATGCGAGAATCTAGCATGGTACCCGGCGTAGTGAAGTCAGAGGAGAGGAATGGTCCTGATGCTGCAAGCATGGGACTGCAGGCATGCGAGAATCTAGCATGGTACTGGGCGTAGTGAAGTCAGAGGAGAGGAATGGGCCTGATGCTGCAAGCACTGGACTGTAGGCATGCGAGAATCTAGCATGGTACCGGGCGTAGTGAAGTCAGAGGAGAGGAATGGTCCTGATGCTGCAAGCATGGGACTGCAGGCATGCGAGAATCTAGCATGGTAGCGGGCGTAGTGAAGTTAGAGGAGAGGAATGGTCCTGATGCTGCAAGGATGGGACTGCAGGCATGCGAGAATCTAGCATGGTACCCGGCGTAGTGAAGTCAGAGGAGAGGAATGGTCCTGATGCTGCAAGGATGGGACTGCAGGCATGCGAGAATCTAGCATGGTACCGGGCGTAGTGAAGTCAGAGGAGAGGAATGGTCCTGATGCTGCAAGGATGGGACTGCAGGCATGCGAGAATCTAGCATGGTACCCGGCGTAGTGAAGTCAGAGGAGGGGAATGGTCCTGATGCTGCAAGCATGGGACTGCAGGCATGCAAGAATCTAGCATGGTACCGGGCGTAGTGAAGTCAGAGGAGAGGAATGGTCCTGATGCTGCAAGCATGGGACTGCAGGCATGCGAGAATCTAGCATGGTACCCGGCGTAGTGAAGTCAGAGGAGAGGAATGGTCCTGATGCTGCAAGCATGGGACTGCAGGCATGCGAGAATCTAGCATGGTACCCGGCGTAGTGAAGTCAAGAGGAGAGGAATGGTCCTGATGCTGCAAGGATGGGACTGCAGGCATGCGAGAATCTAGCATGGTACCCGGCGTAGTGAAGTCAGAGGAGAGGAATGGTCCTGACGCTGCAAGCATGGGACTGCAGGCATGCGAGAATCTAGCATGGTACCCGGCGTAGTGAAGTCAGAGGAGAGGAATGGTCCTGATGCTGCAAGCATGGGACTGCAGGCATGCGAGAATCTAGCATGGTACCAGGCGTAGTGAAGTCGGAGGAGAGGAATGGTCCTGAAGCTGCAAGCATGGGACTGCAGGCATGCGAGAATCTACCATGGTAGCGGGCGTAGGGAAGTCAGAGGAGAGGAATGGTCCTGATGCTGCAAGGATGGGGCTCATGGTATGCAAGAATCTAGCATGGTACCGGGCGTAGTGAAGTCAGAGGAGAGGAATGGTCCTGATGCTGCAAGGATGGGACTGCAAGCATGCAAGAATCTAGCATGGTACCTGGCGTAGTGAAGTCAGAGGAGAGGAATGGTCCTGATGCTGCAAGGACGGGGCTGCAGGTATGCAAGAATCTAGCATGGTACCGAGCGTAGTGAAGTCAAAGGAGAGGAATGGTCCTGATGCTGTAAGGATGGGACTGCAGGCATGCTAGAATCTAGCATGGTACCGGGCGTAGTGAAGTCAGAGGAGAGGAATGGTCCTAATGCTGCAAGCATTGGACTGCAGGCATGCGAGAATCTAGCATGGTACCGGGCGTAGTGAAGTCAGAGGAGAGGAATGGTCCTGATGCTGCAAGCATGGGACTGCAGGCATGCAAGAATCTAGCATGGTACCGGGCGAAGTAAAGTCAGAGGAATGGTCCTGATGCTGCAAGGATGGGACTGCTGGCATGCGAGAATCTAGCATGGTACCGGGTGCAGTGAAGTCAGAAGAGAGGAAAGTCCTGATGCTGTAAAGGAGGGGGCTGCAGGCATGCGAGAATCTAGCATGGTACCGGGCCTAGTGAAGTCAGAGGAGAGGAATGGTCCTGATGCTGCAAGCATGGGACTGCAGGCATGCGAGAATCTAGCATGGTACCGGGCGTAGGGAAGTCAGAGGAGAGGAAAGGTCCTGATGCTGCAAGGATGGGACAGCAGGCATGCGAGAATCTAGCATGGTACCGGGCGTAGTGAAGTCAGAGGAGAGGAATGGGCCTGATGCTGCAAGCACGGGACTGTAGGCATGCGAGAATCTAGCATGGTAGCGGGCGTAGTGAAGTTAGAGGAGAGGAATGGTCTTGATGCTACAAGGATGGGACTGCAGGCACGCGAGAATCTAGCATGGTACTGGGCGTAGTGAAGTCAGAGGAGAGGAATGGTCCTGATGCTGCAAGGATGGGACTGCAGACATGCGAGAATCTAGCATGGTACCGGGCGTAGTGAAGTCAAGAGGAGAGGAATGGTCCTGATGCTGCAAGCATGGGACTGCAGGCATGCGAGAATCTAGCATGGTACCGGGCGTAGTGAAGTCAGAGGAGAGGGATGGTCTTGATGATGTAAGGATGGGACTGCAGGCATGCGAGAATCTAGCATGGTACCGGGCGTAGTGAAGTCAGAGGAGAGGAATGGGCCTGATGCTGTAAGCATGGGACTGCAGGCATGCTAGAATCTAGCATGGTACCGGGCGTAGTGAAGTCAGAGGAGAGCAATGGTCCTGATGCTGCAAGCACGGGACTGTAGGCATGCGAGAATCTAGCATGGTAGCGGTCGTAGTGAAGTTAGAGGAGAGGAATGGTCTTGATGCTACAAGGATGGGACTGCAGGCATGCGAGAATCTAGCATGGTACCGGGCGTAGTGAAGTCAGAGGAGAGGAATGGTCTATATGCTGTAAGGATGGGACTGCAGGCATGCGAGAATCTAGCATGGTACCGGGCGTAGTGAAGTCAGAGGAGAGGAATGGTCCTTATGCTGTAAGGATGGGACTGCAGGCCTGTGAGAATCTAGAGATGTGCTGGGCGGAATAAAAGCAGAGATGAGGATTGGGCCTGATGCTGCAAGGATGGGACTGCAGGCCTGTGAGAATCTAGAGAGGTGTTGGGCGGAATAAAAGCAGAGATGAGGATTGGGCCTGATGCTGTAAGGATGGGACTGCAGGCCTTTGAGAATCTAGAGAGGTGTTGGGTGGAATAAAAGCAGAGATGAGGATTGGTGCTGATGCTGTAAGGATGGGACTGCAGGTCTGTCAGAATGCGGCATATGAACTCTGCAGGATCCTACTCACCTTCTTGAAATGTAAACATCAGCCCTCACAACTGATTACTCAAATTGAAATCTCTTTCCTCACCAAGACTCCCTGCAACATGCCATCATTGTAACGTTTTTGGTAAGCAGTTACAGTGTCTTCTCCCCACCCCACAACAGCACAGGGTGAGGAGTAACGCAAGAGTAGATGGCTGTTTGTGATAGCACCAGCAGCGCCACTACATTACTCTACAAGTAGCACAGGCTGCCCCCACTGTCTTCTGGTGGGAGGGAGAGATATGTTACTTAGCCTAAGCCAGCAAAAGTCTTTCCCACAAGGTTCTAAAAGGGAGGAGATGGTTCACATTCCAGAGTATGGCTTCTGGTCCATCGCTATGGTGTTGCCGTGGGTTCCTCTGGATCATTTTGGGGGTTTAGCCAAAGGAAGCTTGCCTGTCTCCAGAGGATTTATTCGCATTCTTGATTTCCCACATTGATTCCCTAGTATGCCTCCTCTCATGTCCTAAATAAACTCTGCTCAGCAGGGCCGGCTTTAGCGCTGGTGGCGCCCGGTGCCAAAATCATTTCTGGCGCCCTCACACCCCTCAAATTCCCTCACTACCACTGGGCAAAAGTGCCCCTCATCTCTCCAATCTTAAGTTAATGCTAAACACAGCGGCCCTACCTGAGGTCAGCGCCCTTTCCAGGTCAGCGCCCGGTGCGGCCGCACCAGTCACACTGCCATAAAGCCGGCCCTGCTGCTCAGGATTCCTCAGCACATCTTCCAATAAGTGTACCTCTGGTTTTTCCAGTCAAGACCTGTTTCTCTGCTTGACTCTTGACCCTGTTATCGGCATTCCTGGCACAGTGAATCTGTTCTTCAGGTCTGAATTGCAACAGGGCGTTATTTTCACACATCTGACCTGAGCTACTTTTGTCTTTCAGGATCCATCTCTAAACTACAGTTGAGTAATGTATATTATATATATTTTTGGGGGGTCGGTGTAGGAGAGTAGGGTCTGCTTTCTATGTTCACCCCCACTTTTTGCTTTTGCTTTACTGGTTTTCGACTTAGATGTGGCTGTGGGCCTGTTAATCAGACCCACAGCCCTGCTGTTCTCTCTCTAAATTAATACTATGTACTTTAGGTGCATAACCCATTTGGATAGGATCACCTTATTGGCCCCTGTACAGTGTACCCTAGGTACCCAGGGCATAGGTGTACCCTAGGCCTACCAGGGGCTGCAGCATGTATTATGCCACCCCTGGCCTGGCCTTCCATTTTGACACAACTGGCTGATCACTCAGCTGGGGCAAGGTCGTGTAATCACCCCTTGCTTAGGTGTAGTATTCCTATACCTAACTTACATATAGACACATGTGTACCTATCAGTCACTCCTATGGCAGGCCTTAACAATCCTGGAGGCAGAGTGCTTGGTAACATGTGAGATGGTGCTCTAGCATGAGCTGAGCCTGTCTGCAGCTTTCGGAACCATGTCCTTATAGCTGTTCTATGATATAGCCTACCATATACTCTTAAAGTGCCTTATAATCTTAGACGGTTATGGTAACTATGGTTTGGCTTTATCGAAACATGTCATGTAAGGTGTCTAACACTGTGGAATAATACCCCCATGCCATTTCTGGACATGAGGATATTATTCCCCCCTTCTAGAGGGAAAGACATGTTAAAATCATACTTCACTGTTAGCCTCTGACCAAAGCCTCAGCATCACAAAATGGATGCTGCTGCCACGACACAAGTCTGACCTCCTGCAGCTGGGAGTGATCCCAGCCAGGGAGGCCTGGACAATAGGTTTCCTGCTTGGGGAGGTGCTAGCACCTCCCCAGACAGCCTTTAGTGTATTGGGGCAGGGTGGGCTGAAAGGAATGAGACATGCCTGGGGCACACAAGGTGTTCCTTGCATAGTCCAGTTCAAACCGGCGCTGGGGCACTCCAGCCCCAGCTCTGGCGCGAAACTGGACAAAGGGAAGTGGGTGTAACCACCCCCTCCCAGGTCCCACCCATAAGGCGTGACCTAGCAGGTATCCCAGCCCCCCAGATTAGTATAAGAGTGGGAGTTGGGCCTCAAGACTTTAGATTATCCTGAACCTGCAAACTTGAAAAGAAACTCTGGACATTCGACGAAAGAAGAAGACTGAAGAATCTCCCTTGTGGCCAAGGAGTGGCTACCCTGTGCAAACAGGCACCATCAAGAGACTACCCTTTGCTTTGCCCACGTTCTACGAGGAACCGACTGCAAAGCCCGACCAGAGCCTTGACTTCCAGACTTCTCCGACCCTGATCCACATCCACAGCAGAGCTGAGATCCGTGGAGGCGACGAGCGACGTGGGACCGGCTACCTGGGAAAAGTGGCTAGTAACTTCAAGCGCAGCTTCTGAGGCACCCTCGAAGTTGTGCACCGGGGATTGAGAAGCCCCAACCCCAAGCATCATCTGCACCGAAGATCAGCCCCCCACACTCCACGAGTCCTGCGTGGGGCCCTTCTGCATTTTCCTGCTTGCCGCGTCTGTCCGGTTGCTTGCCCGCTGGCTAGTGGCCTTTGTGACGACGCACCCTGAAATCTTCTGCGCTGGTTTGGCTCCTCCAGACTGGCTCCCGCTTCTCTGCAAAGAAGAAGCACCCCAGACCTTCCTGGTCTGCACCAGAAGCAAGTCCTCCGTTCTTCGTGGGTTCCGCTTGCCAAGGCTTGGTGAGTCCTAGTCCAACTTCGACGCCGCCGACAGCAAGAGCCTTCGTGGGACAGCTCGCCTCCTGGTCCTGGTCGTCCTCGACGCTTCCTGGTCCTCCTGGCTGCAGCGACAAGCTTCACCTTCACCTGCAATCTTCACGACATCGCCTGGTTCCTTCCTGGTTCCACGTGGTCACTGGCTAGTGACCTTGACTCTGTCCCTTCTGCTTGCAGGTCTCCTCTCTTCTTGATCCCAGCCTTGGGATCCACCGGACACTCTTCACTGACTGCCTGTCAGCATCTTTCTTCAGGCATCCATAGGAGTCGACGACGAAAACCGACGCAACTTCACCCCTATGCACCCGCAGCCTGTGGGCTAGGTAACTTGGGTACTCCGGTGCTCATCAGGATAGTGACTATCCTAGTGTCTAGTTTTCCAGTCTCGACTTCCTAGCTACTCCGGAAGTGTCCTAAATCTATCGTTTTCTAAACTGTACTATTGCTAGTGACTTTTACGCATTACGCGTGAGTGTTTCCACTCTGCACACGAATCCCGTGGGCCTCCCACTTCCTAACTAAAGCTAGTGTAGTGTAGCCCCAGCGATTCCCTAGGCCTAGGCCTATTCTATTTCCGTGACAGTGGTCCTTATACCACTTACTTAGTATATGGTTTGCGTGGCCCCTAGGGCCTAACTGTATTACTTACCTGTGTGACTTAATGTATGCTTAAATAAGACTGTGTTGTACTTACCTCTAATCTCATAAAGAGTGCTGAGGGTTTGACTAGAATAAATACACTTTATTTTATATATATATCTGTTGTGGTGTCCTTTCATTTGGTATTCAAGGGCTTATATATGGTATCACAGCTGGCTTCACATGCCATTCAGAGTTTAGCCTAAGACTGCTCTTGTCCATGCTACCACTACGATAGCTGGTCTATAAGGTTGACTTTACAACCAATCACCATAAGGGTATTTGGACTGATATAAGGTGTACACTAGAACTAGTGACATCATACATCAGGCCAACTTCTCACATTGGTGAGCAGCGGTTGGGATCTGAGCTTGCTGTTGTAATACCATTGTATTCTTGAGATACTAAATTGAAAGATCACACAGATATTGTTTAGGTACATATAACATAGATTATAATACTTAAGTCCTACTGGACTTAGTAGTTGTAGGTTGAAGGGAGTAACACACCCTGACTACAACTACCAGAGAGGTTTAGTAGAAACAACTAGTGTAGGTAGGAGCACACACCACACCCTCACTAGATCATGTCTCTGAGAGGAGATCAAGTAGATGCTCTCTCAGGAGGGTCAGGTCTGCAGAAGACCCCCTCTAGATATGATACCTTAACATTCCAGGAGATGAGACAATTGTGTACCTCCAGAGGAATAAAACAGGGTGCAAACCCTACCCTCCTTCAGTTAAGACAACTCCTAGAGGAGTATGATGCTCTTAAGGCCTCTCAGGCAGGTACCCTAGGTACAGAGGAGGGTCTACCCACCACAGAGGAGTCAGATGGGTCTTCAGATGAAGAGGTAGACAGCCAGGGCCAAGTAGGAAGACTTAGCCAGGCTAACCTAAGCTTACATGGGAGTTTGCATGGGGTCCCCCCATACAGACCCCCAAGTGGGCTTACACAGAGAAGCAGGAAGGACAGATCCCCTTCAAGGGAATCCATCCACTCCCATGTCTCTAGCATCTCTAGTGTTTCCTCTCACAGGGGAATGACTTCCCCTGAGAGAAAGGAACATGAAGCCAGAATGAGGGAAGCTAATCTGAGGATTCAGAGGGAAGAACTTGCCCTTGCCAAGGAGAAGCTTGCTCTGGCTAGAGAGCAAAAGTTAAGTGGGTCAGAACCCACTGGTGGCAGCAATATCCCTAAGGATAGAGACATGCACTATGATAATAGAAACCTGAGCAAGATTGTCCCTCCCTACAAGTGTGGGGATGACATCCACAAATGGATAACTGCTTTGGAGAGAGCTTGCAAAGTACAGCAGGTACCCCAAAGTCAGTGGGCAGCTATCTTGTGGCTCTCCTTCTCTGAGAAAGGTAGAGACAAGCTCCTCACAGTTAGTGATGAGGATGCAGATAATTACACTGTCCTGAAGAGTGCTCTGATTGATGGGTTTGGCCTAACCACTGAACAATACAGGTTGTTGTTCAGGGATACCCAGAAGACACAGACTCAGGACTGGACTGACTTTGTAGATTGTGCCACTAAGGCTCTGGAAGGCTGGCTAATGGGAAGTAAGCTTAAGGACTATACAGGATTGTATAATTTGATCATGAGAGAACAAATACTTAACAACTGTCAAAACCAGCTATTGCATCAACACCTGATTGATTCTGATCTGACTTCTCCCCAAGAATTGGGAAAGAAGGCAGATAGATGGGTCAGGACTAGAGTTAAGCAGAAAAACCAGAACCAGGGCGGTGATCAGAAAAAGGCAGACCAGAAGGGTAATGATCAGAAACAAAAAGACCAGAAGTCTTCACCAGAACCCCAAAAGGCTCAGGGGGAGGGTGGTCCCAAAAAGGATAAAAAGAAAGATGGCCAAAAGAAACCATGGTGCAACTATTGTAAGTCCAACTCACATTGGTTTAGTGAGTGCACCAAAAAGGATAAGCCCCCAGCCACCATTGCCCCTAAGGCAACTGTACCCCCTAGTTCAGCTGTAAGTGGTGGTTCCCAGCAAAAGGGTGTAGTAGGGTTAACCCTGGGAACTGAGGAGGATTCTGGCCTAGTCAGAGTACCTACTCAGGCTGTTCTGATCTGTGATGGGGACTTAGCTTTGTCCTCTACTGTAGGCCCCAGTAACCTGGGCAAGTACAGACAGACTCCTTTTATCAACCAAAGAATGGCTCAGGCCTACAGGGACACTGGGGCTAGTGTCACAATGGTGACACCTGCTTTTGTGGACCCTGGACAGATCATACTAGGTGAGAATTACCTAGTGACCAACGCTAGCAATGCCACTACCTCCCATAGTGTGGCTATTGTTAACTTCTCCTGGGGAGGGGTAACTGGCCTCAAGAAAGTTGTTGTTAGTTCAGACCTTCCTGTAGAGTGTTTACTGGGCAATGATCTTGAAACTTCAGTTTGGTCTGAAGTGGAGTATAGGACCCATGCAGAAATGCTGGGGATAGATGCACATGTCCTTGCTGTGACCAGGTCACAGGCCAAAAAGTGCACCACTGAACAAGTGCTGGATCCTGAAACTATGGACCAGTCACAACCCAAGAGAAAGAGCAGTAGGGTTAAGGCTGTGCCTTCCCCCCTGCCTCAGGTGGTGGATCAGCCCTCCCGGGAGGATGATTCTGAGAGCCCTGAAGGAACTGTCCTAGAAGAACTTGAACCTGATCAGGTTGAGTTTCTTGGGACAGGGGGACCTTCAAGGGCAGATCTGAGGCAGGCTCAATTAGACTGCCCCTCTCTTGAACCCCTCAGACAGCTGGCTGCTGCTGAGGCTGCAGGGAATGCTCAAGGTACCCATAGAGTGTATTGCGATGAAGGGCTACTGTATTCAGAGGCTAGAGACCCCAAGCCTGGTGCATCCAGGAGGTTGGTCATACCACTGAAGTTCAGAGGCTTCCTTCTTACCTTGGCCCATGATATTCCCCTTGCAGGACATTTAGGCCAGAACAAGACTTGGGACAGGCTTGTCCCTCACTTTCACTGGCCCCATATGTCAGAAGATACTAAGGAGTTTTGTCGCTCCTGTGTCACCTGCCAAGCCAGTGGCAAATCAGGTGGCACCACAAAGGCCCCCCTCATACCACTACCTGTGGTGGGGGTCCCCTTTGAAAGAGTGGGCATAGATATTGTAGGACCAATGGACCCACAAACAGCATCTGGGCACAGATTCATACTGGTGATAGTGGACCATGCCACCAGGTACCCAGAAGCAATTCCCCTGAGGACCACAACAGCTCCTGTTGTGGCAAGGGCCCTGCTTGGAGTATTCTCCAGAGTGGGCTTTCCAAAGGAGGTCATTTCTGACAGAGGTGCCAACTTCATGTCAGGATACTTGACTGCAATGTGGAAGGAGTGTGGTGTTAACTACAAGTTCACCACACCCTATCACCCACAGTGCAATGGGCTTGTTGAGAGATTCAACAAGACCCTAAAGGGAATGATAAAAGGATTACCAGACAAGCTTAGGCGAAGATGGGACATCCTTTTACCCTGCCTTCTGTTTGCTTACAGAGAGGTCCCACAAAAGGGAGTTGGCTACAGCCCTTTTGAGCTTTTGTTTGGGCATCCTGTAAGAGGACCCCTGTGTTTGGTGAGGGAAGGATGGGAGAGACCTCTCAGACAACCCAAACTAGACATAGTGGATTATGTACTTGGTCTCCGCTCCAGGATGGCAGAGTATATGAAGAAGGCTTCTAAAAACCTTGAGGCAAGCCAAGAACTCCAAAAAGCTTGGCATGACCAAAAGGCTGTACTGACTGTTTACCAGCCAGGACAGAAAGTGTGGGTGTTGGAGCCAGTGGCCCCAGCAGCACTCCAAGACAAATGGTCTGGGCCCCACACTATTGTTGAGAAAAAGGGAGAAGTCACCTACTTGGTGGACCTTGGGACTCCCAGAAGCCCCCACAGGGTGCTTCATGTCAACAGATTGAAGGCATATGTTGACAGGGCAGACATGGGGCTACTCGCGGCTACAGATGAGGGGCAGGAGGAAGAGAGTGACCCTCTCCCAGACCTGTTGACTCAGAACCCTGATGATGGCTCAGTTGATGGTGTGGTCTTTTCTGACAGCCTCACTGTCCATCAGCAACAGGACTGCAGACAAGTTCTGCAATCCTACAGACATATGTTCTCTCTGACCCCAAGTCAGACAAACTGGTGCACCCATGAGGTGGACACTGGTGACAGTCTGCCTGTGAAGAGTAAAATCTACAGGCAACCTGACCATGTCAGGGACTGCATAAAAGTTGAGGTACAAAAGATGTTGGAGCTGGGAGTCATTGAACCTTCAGAGAGCCCTTGGGCTAGTCCTGTAGTTCTTGTGCCAACCTCACACCCAAGATGGTAAGAGAGAGATGAGGTTTTGCGTGGATTACAGAGGTCTCAATGCTGTCACTAGGACAGATGCCCACCCAATACCTAGGGCAGATGAGCTCATTGACAGACTGGCAGCTGCTAAGTTTTTGAGCACATTTGACCTGACAGCAGGCTACTGGCAAATCAGACTAGCTGAGAGTGCAAAGGCCAAAACTGCTTTCTCGACCCCAGGAGGACATTATCAATTTGTGGTAATGCCCTTTGGTTTGAAGAATGCACCTGCCACTTTCCAAAGGTTGGTGAATCAAGTCCTTACTGGGTTGGATGATTATTGTGCAGCTTATCTTGATGATATTGCTGTCTTTAGCTCCACCTGGGAGGATCACCTGGTCCACCTGAGGAATGTTTTAGAGGCCCTGCAAAAGGCAGGCCTCACTATCAAGGCCACTAAGTGCCAGATAGGGCAGAGCAAGGTTGTATACCTGGGCCACCTAGTTGGTGGGGGTCAGGTTCAACCACTGGAGAGCAAGATCCAGACCATAAAGGACTGGACTCCTCCAACTACCCAGACTCAGGTCAGAGCTTTCTTGGGCCTGACTGGGTACTACAGAAAGTTTGTTAAGAACTATGGGTCCATAGTGACACCACTTAATGACTTGACCGCCAAGAAGATGCCAAAGAAAGTTCAGTGGACAGTAAGCTGTCAAAAAGCATTTGATGACCTGAAGCAGGCCATGTGCAGTGCACCTATTCTGAAAAGTCCAGACTACTCCAAAGAGTTCATTGTCCAGACAGATGCTTCTGAGTTAGGTGTGGGAGCTGTTCTTTCACAACTGAATGTAGATGGTCAAGACCAGCCCATTGCTTTTATAAGTAGAAGGCTGACCCCTAGAGAGAAACGTTGGTCAGCTATTGAGAGGGAGGCCTTTGCTGTGGTTTGGGCCCTGAAGAAGCTGAGGCCATACTTGTTTGGCACTCACTTCAAGATTCAGACAGACCATAAGCCCCTCTTGTGGCTAAATCAGATGAAGGGTGAAAATCCCAAACTTCTTAGGTGGTCCATTTCCCTACAGGGGATGGACTTCACAGTGGAACATAGACCTGGGACTGACCATGCCAATGCAGATGGACTCTCCAGATATTTCCACTTAGAACATGAAGACTCAACTGGTCAAGGTTAGTTTAATGTCCCTAAGTTTGGGGGGGGGGTTGTGTAGGAGAGTAGGGTCTGCTTTCTATGTTCACCCCCACTTTTTGCTTTTGCTTTACTGGTTTTCGACTTAGATGTGGCTGTGGGCCTGCTAATCAGACCCACAGCCCTGCTGTTCTCTCTCTAAATTAATACTATGTACTTTAGGTGCATAACCCATTTGATTAGGATCACCTTATTGGCCCCTGTACAGTGTACCCTAGGTACCCAGGGCATAGGTGTACCCTAGGCCTACCAGGGGCTGCAGCATGTATTATGCCACCCCTGGCCTGGCCTTCCATTTTGACACAACTGGCTGATCACTCAGCTGGGGCAAGGTCGTGTAATCACCCCTTGCTTAGGTGTAGTATTCCTATACCTAACTTACATATAGACACATGTGTACCTATCAGTCACTCCTATGGCAGGCCTTAACAATCCTGGAGGCAGAGTGCTTGGTAACATGTGAGATGGTGCTCTAGCATGAGCTGAGCCTGTCTGCAGCTTTCGGAACCATGTCCTTATAGCTGTTCTATGATATAGCCTACCATATACTCTTAAAGTGCCTTATCATCTTAGACGGTTATGGTAACTATGGTTTGGCTTTATCGAAACATGTCGTGTAAGGTGTCTAACACTGTGGAATAATACCCCCATGCCATTTCTGGACATGAGGATATTATTCCCCCCTTCTAGAGGGAAAGACATGTTAAAATCATACTTCACTGTTAGCCTCTGACCAAAGCCTCAGCATCACAAAATGGATGCTGCTGCCACGACACAAGTCTGACCTCCTGCAGCTGGGAGTGATCCCAGCCAGGGAGGCCTGGACAATAGGTTTCCTGCTTGGGGAGGTGCTAGCACCTCCCCAGACAGCCTTTAGTGTATTGGGGCAGGGTGGGCTGAAAGGAATGAGACATGCCTGGGGCACACAAGGTGTTCCTTGCATAGTCCAGTTCAAACCGGCGCTGGGGCACTCCAGCCCCAGCTCTGGCGCGAAACTGGACAAAGGGAAGTGGGTGTAACCACCCCCTCCCAGGTCCCACCCATAAGGCGTGACCTAGCAGGTATCCCAGCCCCCCAGATTAGTATAAGAGTGGGAGTTGGGCCTCAAGACTTTAGATTATCCTGAACCTGCAAACTTGAACAGAAACTCTGGACATTCGACGAAAGAAGAAGACTGAAGAATCTCCCTTGTGGCCAAGGAGTGGCTACCCTGTGCAAACAGGCACCATCAAGAGACTACCCTTTGCTTTGCCCACGTTCTACGAGGAACCGACTGCAGAGCCCGACCAGAGCCTTGACTTCCAGACTTCTCCGACCCTGATCCACATCCACAGCAGAGCTGAGATCCGTGGAGGCGACGAGCGACGTGGGACCGGCTACCTGGGAAAAGTGGCTAGTAACTTCAAGCGCAGCTTCTGAGGCACCCTCGAAGTTGTGCACCGGGGATTGAGAAGCCCCAATCCCAAGCATCATCTGCACCGAAGATCAGCCCCCCACACTCCATGAGTCCTGCGTGGGGCCCTTCTGCATTTTCCTGCTTGCCGCGTCTGTCCGGTTGCTTGCCCGCTGGCTAGTGGCCTTTGTGACGACGCACCCTGAAATCTTCTGCGCTGGTTTGGCTCCTCCAGACTGGCTCCCGCTTCTCTGCAAAGAAGAAGCACCCCAGACCTTCCTGGTCTGCACCAGAAGCAAGTCATCCGTTCTTCGTGGGTTCCGCTTGCCAAGGCTTGGTGAGTCCTAGTCCAACTTCGACGCCGCCGACAGCAAGAGCCTTCGTGGGACAGCTCGCCTCCTGGTCCTGGTCGTCCTCGACGCTTCCTGGTCCTCCTGGCTGCAGCGACAAGCTTCACCTTCACCTGCAATCTTCACAACATCGCCTGGTTCCTTCCTGGTTCCACGTGGTCACTGGCTAGTGACCTTGACTCTGTCCCTTCTGCTTGCAGGTCTCCTCTCTTCTTGATCCCAGCCTTGGGATCCACCGGACACTCTTCACTGACTGCCTGTCAGCATCTTTCTTCAGGCATCCATAGGAGTCGACGACGAAAACTGACGCAACTTCACCCCTATGCACCCGCAGCCTGTGGGCTAGATAACTTGGGTACTCCGGTGCTCATCAGGATAGTGACGATCCTAGTGTCTAGTTTTCCAGTCTCGACTTCCTAGCTACTCCGGAAGTGTCCTAAATCTTTCGTTTTCTAAACTGTACTATTGCTAGTGACTTTTACGCATTACGTGTGAGTGTTTCCACTCTGCACACGAATCCCGTGGGCCTCCCACTTCCTAACTAAAGCTAGTGTAGTGTAGCCCCAGCGATTCCCTAGGCCTAGGCCTATTCTATTTCCGTGACAGTGGTCCTTATACCACTTACTTAGTATATGGTTTGCGTGGCCCCTAGGGCCTAACTGTATTACTTACCTGTGTGACTTAATGTATGCTTAAATAAGACTGTGTTGTACTTACCTCTAATCTCATAAAGAGTGCTGAGGGTTTGACTAGAATAAATACACTTTATTTTATATATATATCTGTTGTGGTGTCCTTTCATTTGGTATTCAAGGGCTTATATATGGTATCACAGCTGGCTTCACATGCCATTCAGAGTTTAGCCTAAGACTGCTCTTGTCCATGCTACCACTAGGATAGCTGGTCTATAAGGTTGACTTTACAACCAATCACCATAAGGGTATTTGGACTGATATAAGGTGTACACTAGAACTAGTGACATCATACATCAGGCCAACTTCTCACAGTCGGCATTTTTACAGCACAGCTGTCAAACAGACCTTCTGCTAACAATATACAGAGAGTCGACTTGGGGCCGCCCTTTCAACCATAGGCTTTCTTTGACCAGGCTTCTTTGTGCCATTGGCTTGACACTTTGTCAATTATGTCTTGGCTCAGCCTAGTGGAGTGTTCATCTCCAACGAAAGCTACTTAATTGTATCCTTCTGCCTCCACTTGTGTGCCAGCATTAACCTGCGTGAGGGACTACTTTACCATGTATTTGTCCACTCCTGCTGTCACCCTCCTGTGTGTCTCACTCTAATATGCTAACCTTGCTTCTGTTAGTACATTAAACCTATTGGCTTTGCCAATGCTCATTTAACATTTCCCAGTGGTATGGTGAGCAAATAATGTCACTGAGCCCGGTCTGGTACCCGAGTGTGTCACAGGTTAAGGGTATCTTACCGAGCCCTGATTTCCACATCTCTGAAACTGGGGCGTACCATCTTTTGTTCTTTGTGGTGACCCCTGGGATGTCATTCAGTGACATCCCAAAGGTGACACTGCCTGATATCCTTGGTGATCCTGAAAAGGATACTATCCCTAGTGGTAAAATAAAACTGTATTTGTGGCATTAATTCATCAAACGGGATACAATTCTGGATGCAGAAATGGTTGAGTAAATTGGACCAATAAAGTTCATAATCCAGAAGAGCGATGCAGACCAGGATTAGAATTGTTCTGTCATTGGTGGCTAGCGACTGGCAAAAATGGCCGCAGCCTAAGAAAGCTCCGGCGTACATCTCTACCTTCCCCGATAATCCTGGCACAAATCCGATGACTGCACGGTCCACACACACCGACGTTGACTCCGCTGCTTGTGGCAATATCTGACGCCGTGAGTGCGACCGGGGCCGGCAGAGACTGGTGGGTGGAGCCGAGGCATGGATGTATGAGTGGAGACGGGGGCCCGCGTACTCAGCAAACTGCCAGAACGAGAAAGAACAGTAGTTTCATAACGGATGCCGAAGGAGTTTGAAACGAACAGCAAGTGACGCTGCACGCAGTGAGCGCCGCAGAAGTAAGGAGCAGGCGGCTTGACACCGTGTTGACCCAGCGAAAACGGCCTTGTCCAAGAACGGCGTACATCGGAGCTGCGAGGGCGACGCGGGTGCCTGATACACGTTGGCCCGGGACGGCGCATTACGGCCTCCGCCGTCTGACATGGGTGAGATCCTGATTACAGGGGCGACTGGCCCATAGCGCTGAACCGGCCGAAGCACGATCGAGTGCGGCGGGGGCTGAGAAGCGGGACCAAGGCATAGGCGCTGAAGCGGGGCCGGGGCCACGAATACGCAGCAAAACCATCTGAGCTGCAGTCTAATCTGAAGCATCCATTAAGAGACCCTGAGGCGTATAGAGACCACAGTGAAAGCTGCAGCAACGCAGAGTGGGCAGCAAGGCACGACATCGGCCTGGTGCAAACGGCCCCACCCAGGTACGGCACACATCATAGCTGAGGGAGTGGTAAACACACTTGATCCGCACTGGCCTGAGACCACACATTGCCGCCTGATCCACCCGACCTGGCTCGTCATACTGTCCTGGCCCCCGTGCGGTGTGGGGTGCCGGCTCCCCCAGTACAAGCACCTGCCGGGGATCACCGGCACAGATCACCGCGAAGATAGAGGCGAATGGCGCTGTTCTTACGCAAGAGGTGTGTCCCTGGCCCTTTTAGTACATGGTACTAAGGCAGCGATAGGGCCCGAACTGGCCTTAATTTATCAGCGGAGGGAGAGTATCAACATGAAACCAGCATATCACGGGGCCACGAGGGCCTGCTTGTTGTATCACTGGGGAGTGACGACTCTACCCCGGACTCCGACCATACAAAAATAAAGCAGCCTTCGAGACTCAAAAAGAGCCTAATACAACTGTGGGACTTTTGAACTAAACAGTGGTGTGGAGTGGGGCTGAAGACAACCAACTTAGGCGTGGATACCTGGTTGCTGCTGACTTGGCGGGGGGCGGCGGAGTGAGGTGGGAAAACCGACAGGCCGCACGGGAAGCACACTCCCCACAGGCAGGCGGCGGGGAATACTGTGTGTCCCCCCCCCGCCCTTCCCCAGCAACCGGACATGCTGCCTAGAGCTCCAGTTATCATGGGAGACAGAGGTTAGCGCGGGGTACAAAGCAATACATTAGACAAATATGCATTTCATAAGGAACAGCCTGGTGCGCCCTCTTTGCCAACAGACATTGTCACTGACTCAGACTGAACAAGTGTGGCTCAATGATTAGAGCGGCAGACCCTGATGCAGAGGTCTAGCCCGGGACCAGGGTTCAATTCCCCACCTCGGCGGGTCTTGGGCTCAAAAATTCCACGGACCTGATAATTCTCGCCTCGGTGCCTATTCCAATCATGGAGTCCCACTCTGCAACTCTGGGCAATAGCTTGCTTAATCTCCACAACGGCCCCCACAACGCTAAGGATGCCTGGCCTCCATCTTAGGGGTGCCCAGGAGTGGACGCCTCACAGGGAAAGCCAGGATGGGTTCCACAGCGGTATTCGTACAAGCGCGTTGAGACCCTTGCGGGTGAGTAGTGCGCTATACAAGTATCAAATTTACATTTACATTTAACAGCCCAAAGAGATCACCCTGCAAGACGTGATGTCCACCTTGCAACAAATGCAAATCTCTATTGGTACAATCTCCTCTGACATCTCGCTGCTGCGAGCTGATGTCTCAAAAATGAACACCAGAATAACAGAAGTCGAAAGACCACAGCAGCCCTCACAACAGACACGGCGGCCCTACAACGGCAAGTGCGCCAACTGGAACAAGTGACCAAACAAATGTCCGAAAAGCTTGAAGATCAGGAAGGCCGCTCATGGCGCAATAATATTCGCCTGGTTGGGGCACCGGAAAGCGTCAGGGGGCCGGCCCTGGATCTATTCGTAGAAGACCTAGTTCAAACTCAATTGCAGCCACGTGGGCTCTCCAGTTTCTTTTCAGTGGAAAGGACCCATCGAGTGCCGGGGGGTAAACCCAGACCAGGAGCCCCCCCTCGAGCTATACTGGCACGGATATTCAACTTCAGAGATTGCGATACGATCCTGCAGGCGGCTCGTGTCGCTCCACCACTAAGAGTCGAGAACTGCAATGTGACCCTCTATCCAGACTACACAGCTGCCGTATCAAAGCAACGTCGCACCTTTCTAGAAGTCAAAAAAGAGCTGCGCAGTCGAGAACTTAAATACGCAATGCTCTTCCCAGCGAGACTAAGGGTAGAGGCAGAAGGAAAGAGTTGGTTTTTTACGACACTGGAGGAGGCATATGAGTGGCTGGAGGGATGGCGCCCAGCCGCGAGACACAGGCGACAAGGTACACATCCGAAACAACGACCCACGAAAATGGCCCTGGGAGCATCTGCAGCAGACAGGACGTCGACGTGCCCAACTAACCACTGATGACAACTCGGACTGAAGCCTCGCCTCCCAAAACTCGGACCCACGGCAGCAACCCTAGGACAACGACGCTGCATAACAGATGTGAAAGAGAAACCCACTGGAAGGACAATGTCCACAAACTGAAAAAAAGTCCGACTGATCTAACAACCACAAGCAATACGCATTAATAGACGCATATGGCAGGCTCCACGTGGTGCATCTATCGCTAATTGAAGATGGGCCTGGACATTTGACGGTGCACACTGACCACACTGGACTATGAGTAAATGCGGGGAATGGACAGAGACCGTAGAGTAACTCTCCCCCTCACGCAAGTACAAAGTTACGGGAATGAAGCGCTCTGCTGAGTTGGGGTGGCGGGTAGTTTTAAATCTGCTGTGCAGGGAGGCGGGTGGGGGGGATGGGTAAAGTTGCAGTTTTTTTTTTTCCAGGCTTAGCTTTAACCTTGACGCAATGTACAGTATTAAATGGCATACGCCGCAATATAGTAGTGGGTACCATACTGACGATTCAACACTTAGATACCAAAGACGGCAAACACGATACCACTCAATATGGCACTTGACAACTCGCTCTATTAACTGCCTGTTGGACATATGTACCTCATATGGGCAGGTCTCCGGATATACTATACACTGGGCAAAATCGCTGCTTTACGTGCTTCATGGCTCCCCACCACGACTCCCACGGGGGTGCAAGATACAGATAGCGGATGGGGGAGTTCAGGTACTTAGGAGTCTACATTACCCACGATAACACAGAATTTGTGGCTGAAAACCTCACACAGCCCCTGATGCGCTTCCGTAGGGACGTCAAGCATTGGCTTGATTCCTCTATGCACTACAAAATACACCATTCCCAGTCTCCCCAACATATTTTACTGCAATAAACGCAGAAGTGACCAGTCTGCTATGGGACGGCAAGACGCCTCGTGTGGCCATGCACAAACTCACAAGAAGTTGGTATGACGGCGGCATTGCCCTCCCTAATATTAAACTATATTATTGGGCCTCTCAATCAGTTGTCATAAATCACTGGTTACACGTACCCCAGAATGACCCAGCATATTACATGGATAGACACCTCCTGGGGACTGCGGGAGTTCTAGGAACACTATACAACAGGGTCAAAAGAAACAACCTCACAGGCCTAACGGCACACATGGTCCAAATCTGGTTCGAGGCACAACGAGTGGTGGGCTGGGAGGGTGTAATAACCCAGGCCATGCCACTGTGGGTCACAAACAGATTCGGCACACTACGCAATACCAAAGGCTTTCGACAATGGGACCTGATAGGAATCTCGCAGGTGGGAGACTTGTGGAAAAAAGGGGCAATGGTCACATTTGCCCAATTACAGGTCACGTATGGCCTGGCGCAAACGGAAACATTTTGCTATATGCAGATCAGACACGCACTCACAGCACGGAAACTAATTAATCACCCAGACCCCACTACCACCCTCAAAACCAAATGGGAAACGGAAGTGGGGGAGTTAGACGAGGCAGACTGGTAAGAGGCTCTTGCATCCCCTAAGGAGGTTGCAATATCATCCAAACTCAAATTGATACAACTAAAAATCTTGCATCACACCTACTACACCCGGACATTCCTTAACAGAATTGGTAGGGCGGACACACCACTATGTCTTAGACAATGTGGTGAATTAGGCATACTCTTCCATACCCTCTGGCTCTGTCCAGAAATTACGAGCTATTGGAGGGTGGTAATGCGTACACTCTCACAGGTTACGACAATTACGATCCTCCCAGAACCGAAAAAATGTCTACTTAATATATGGGAGCCCACTGATCTCAACAATACAGCTCGGGACTAGGTGGCGCTGGGCATGCTACTAGCGAAAAGGAATCCCGACTGACTCCTACCCTTCACCAATGGTGCAAAGACATGGACAATACAATGGTGGTGGAAAAGTCAGTCTACATGCACAGAGGGTGTCCCAAAAAATGGACGAGGGTGTGGGGCGGGAGGAATACATACAGAGGCAATATATGTGAACCTCCGCATGAGGAATCTGAATCGGATGCAAGTGACTGACTGGAGCACAATGTCTAATTGAAGGACTACGAGATACTAAACATGGTGATTGCCCACTACCAATCATCCACTCTGTAAATTCCTAACTTTTGAATGTATGCCAGTAACCTATTGTATAATTCCCATATAACTGGATATGTACCGTCAAGTCCTATTGAATTATGTATAATTGTTGCATTGTTGTAAATGCCAATAAAAAAATAATAATAATTGTCCTGTCAGATACAGAGCACAGAGAATAGAGAAATCCACACGAGAAGCCTCGGCACCCTCTCATCTTTCGCTTGTGCACAGACCAGATGATGAAAGTTGCAAGGATTACCAATGACAATAGCCCATCGCCAAGTCTCAATGGCCCTTCGCAAATGTGTTCTCAGTGCAAGTTGCCTTTTTAACTCTTGGATATCAAACAATGTTCTTAAAGCATCTGTTGCCTAGTTCCACCGAAGCGGGATGACTACAAATGGTCCTTACTATGTGTGCCAATTTTAGGCATCCAGACTGTTTAACGAAGAGGGCGTTATAGCACAATACTGCAGTTTTAATATTGACCTGCAAAAATATGAACTCCACAATATTGACTACCACAATATTGTCATGGTCAGCAGATACGAAGTTAGGACTAATAATTATACTTTGTTACATATAATCGCCTTTAAGACACAGAGGGAGCCATTACTGTGGAGTAGATCACTTTGCAGCTCAACATTAGGATCACAACATTGTTTCACACAATCTCAGAAAGGTATATTGCCTCGTGAGACTTGCGCTTCCCCTTTTCTAAAAATAAGTACTGCTCTGCAATCCCAGAATGCAAAGTGCTCTTGGCTAAAAATCTAGGGCAGGTGGAAGGTGTCAACCAAACAAACCAAACCTGACAGCTTTGTAAACCCACTTTGTTACGCTGTTTCTTGATTTCCCATGAGCAGAGGCGGCTTCTGAAAAGCCACCTGCTCTTGTTCTACGCCATCCAGGTCATGCAAATGTGTTGCATTGCAATGTTTTTTTAAAATAAGTCAATCGTAGTGGATCCTTTCTAGGGCTGCTTGTTCCTGTATTTCTAGGCTATTATTTAAGTCTTCCTTTTTAACCCTTTTCTTGTGTGTTTTTGCAGTACTGTGTATGGATGCTCAAAGCCACATTTCTGGAGAATGTTGAGTATCAGCTTTGGTGGCTGTTGTGGACCACATCACAAAGCATTTTCTCAATAAAAAAAACCCATAAAGTCACATTTCTTAGGCTACCAAAAACAGAAAGTCCTCGCGCGTTGTGCTTAACGCATACAGCCAACAATCTTATCCACTGTATCTGCTAGAAGCTATGTTATTATACATACAGAGAGAGTGATTTACAAAGAGAGATTGAGTTAAAAGGATATCGCGCTCATCGCGGGTTATAGTTAAACTCCAAATACAGTGGTGCACGAATCTGGAAGACCAGTCGTCTTAATCTTCCACACAGGAGAAACTCCATCAACATTTATCAAACAGCATGATTCCGCACCCACTCATTGTCATAGTTTCTGATGATATACAAAGCAAATTAAGGTGTGGAATTAAACAACTGCTGAATCACATAATGCACAGACTCAAAGTTGATTATTTCTTTAAAAGTTTATTGCTTTATTCTTGATCTTATTATTTTTTGTTTTAAAACTTCTTATTTTATTTTGCAGTAGCCAACATGTTTCGTCCCAACGGGACTTCTTCAGGACTTTAGTTATTATTTACCGTGTGTCATGTAGTGGTCATGCAAATCTCCCCTATTTTGGAAGAGAGAGATGCCTTAGACCTTGGAATACTCTATGTTCTTCCTCCAAGAATCCCTGCAGAAGTGTAGTCCTTAAAAAGGTTTATCCTTTCGTGGTTCTTAGATAAGTATTTCCTCAATGTCGAGGCGACAAAACAGAAGCAGTTCATATGGCAATTGCAAAACTGTGGAGTTCAGGACCCTCTGTGTCCAAATTTAATAACCCTCAGTGTACAACTTTTTAGTCTCATGTAGGAATGGACCATTTATTGTCTCTGTTGTTGACAAAGTGCCATGTCAGTACACTGGACCGTAAATTATACCTTCCTACATGGGACTGAAATTTTGTGCACGGAGGGTTATTGAAGTAGGGCACAGAGGGTCCTGAACTCCACAGTATACAAACTGCTCCTGTTTCGTCAGCTCGACATTGAGGAAATACTTATCTAAGAGCCACGAAAAGATTCACCTTTTTAGGGACTACACTTTTGCACACAGGGCTTCTTGGAGAAAGAACATAGAGTATTGCAAGGTCTAAGGCGTCTCTCTCTTCCAAAGTAGGAAAGGTTTGCTTGGCTACTACATCACACAGAAGAAATACTAAACAAAGCCCTGAAGAAGTCCCATTGGGATGAAATGCGCTGGCTACTTAAAAATAAAATAAAATAAAAAATGTGAAGATCGAGAATAAAGAAATTAACTTTTAAAGAAATAATCATCTTTGAGTCTGTGCATTATGTGATTCAGCATTTGCTTAATTCCACACCTTAATTTGCTTTGCATATCATCAGAATCTATGACACTGAGTGGGTGTGGATCATGCTTTTTGATACATCTAAAGAGAGAGTTTGTGAGGCTTAGATTTTGGCCTTTCAACAAGGCAAAACTGCAAATGTAAGTCCAAATTTAAGGGATTCTGGATTTATGAAGTATGCCTGGCTCAGATCTTGTGTGCAGTTTGGCCTGGGTAAGAGAGAGCAAAGAAAGTTTTCAAGACCCTCCTTTTTAAGATTGGATATTCGTACATGGCATGATGTTTCAATGGCACAAATAAGCAAATTGTCAATGGGCTTATAAAATGTATGAAGGTACTACAAAATAAAAAGGAAAGTGCGACTGTATGAAAACTTTGGTTAACAAAATTAATATGTTCTGTAATTAGAACTGGTTATATATACATTTGAGATTTAAGTTGCTTTAAAATAGGATTTTCAATCCCTGATAATTATGAATGGACATCATTTTATGAAATTTATAACTTTTTTTAAATTATAATGAAATAAAGTTATTCTATCCATTCTGTTTTAGTCCATTGCATGCTATTTGTAAGTTACTTTGGTATGTTTTGTTTGGAGTGCAATTAACCTTCTCGTACAACTACAAGTACTTTCCAAATATCTGGTTGTGAAACCCAACTCTACAGCAAAATCTGGAGTTAACATGTTTGAAGAAAGGACTGTATCTGTCACAGTGAGTGAGTACAAGTGACATATTTTGTGGAGTGGCAATGGTTACTGCAGGCCCCTCAACATTTTTGATTTGACATCCTGATGAGACTTCTACACTTTTGTGTTATTGTTTGTTATGAATAATACAGATACTTTTTGTACAGTATCTGTGTAAAATGTTGAAACGATCTGGGAGCACCAAGGAGATGCTTGCGGATGCAGATCACAGAGAGGAGGGAGTTATGAGGAGGGCAGACTGGCGTTTTGAAGTGTACCTCAAAGTGGACAGGCACTTGAGTGGGCCATGCAGAATCTACTGGAGTCTTGGGGGTGTAACGTGACCAGACAGTGGTTTCGGCTCCAGATATTACCGAAGTCTGGGGCAGCCAAGCAAGGCAGATGGGACTTTTGCTGAGCACGGAAGAGCAGATCGAATGCTTGGAGTTCAGAGTACACAGATAACCTGTGCCTACACAGTGTGCAGATAGAAATCTTGGGGTGTAATACAAAGCAAACATAAGGTTAGGGTCCAGAGTACAAACAAACTTGGGCAGCTCAGCAGATCAGACAGGAGTCTGGTGGAGGGAGCAAGGCACAACAGACAGAAGCTTGAGGGTGCAGAGCAAATGTAGGAATTGAGGATGGTAAGTAAGGCAGTAAGGAGTCTGGGACAGAGGGACGTGTGCATAGCAGACAGATGCCTTGTTGTGTTATGCGGGCGATGAAGGATCCTGTGTGAAATGCGCTTCAGACACTTAAAAGTGCAGAGCAAGGAGGATCCTGGAGTGGGTAAGACACAAATTCAAATTTTGGGGTGCAGAAAACAACAGCGTTTGCAGGTGACAAGCATAGCAAAGAGTTATGGGTTGTGCAACACACAGAAACTTCAGGTACAGAGCATGAACGCCTTGGGGTCTGGTACAGATCCGAACAGAGTCTTAAGAGTGCACAGGAGAAAGGAGTGGTGTCATGAGAACAGAGAAGATCAGCCACAAGTAGGGCTATAGAGTAGAAATGAATCACGGTCGACGAGCAGAGAATGCATGAGTCTTGGATGCAAGGTAGACAAGAACCTTGAAGGGATGAGTAAGGCTGATCAGTGTCTAGGAGCGACAAGAAGACCCATCATGGCCTTGATATACTAGTCACGGATGAGGAGCTTCAGGTTGTAGCTCATCGTACTTACTTTAGAGCGATAGAGTACTTGCTGTTTCCAGACTCGCTGTTGCGCACCAGGAAGCTGGCTTCCTTGCAAGGCTGCAGTCTGCTCTCGGCCTCCACTCTGGTGACAGCTCCATGGTACCAGCTGCAGAGAAACCAACATCCTAAGACCTTGTACTAGAAAAGCGACTCTCTTAAATCAATGTGTTGGTGTGGTTTCCCCTCTCCTCATGTGGCAAGCTACTTATGCACTGTTTCTAATAGCGGATAGGAGCATTCCAGACAGTCCCCGATGGAAATCAAACACACTGTTTCCTTCATAGTGGTACCCAAGACCCAACGAGGTGGTCAGCGTCAACTCATTCTCAATGTTAATCCTTTACCCTTCTGTGAGAGTGCACTAGCTAGTGAGGTGACCCACTGAGGGGGAGTGGGACATTTCTAAGAGATCTCAGACCATATTCCCTGAGGTGGGGCTGAATTCACCTATCAGTACTCTATGGATATATCTTTTTACATTTTCAGGCCCTGTCACCTCTGGTTGTGCATGGACTAATGAGTTGCCTTTTTTAAGCACATATGTGAAGGAGATTTCAGGCCTTGAATTATTATGTGGCTAAAAATTGGAAAAAAAAGTAATTGAGTATTTCTCCATGAGGTTCTCAAACCCAGATTATAGGGTGGCATCAGGGATGTTGAGAGGTGTATTTGTTTGGCCTTGTACAGGTTTGCACCCTGATTCCCACCATGGTTTAGGCTACGCAGGCGCATGCTAAACAGATAAATAAGAGAAAACCAATGGGGGACTCTGTATGCCTCGAAACTTGGGTAGAACTTTACTAATATTTACAATTGTTCCCTTGAATTTATTTAAGGAAAACAATGCAGTCAACTTGGGAGGTGCCTACCCGTGCAACAGACCCCACAAAGCTGACAAGTTTTAAAAAAACTAATAAAATGTAGCTTTTTCCCCCAATAAATTTCAGTTAAACAAGTGGGTAGCTACTGTGTGTGATGGCGCAGTGCAGGCGAGTAGCGAAATAAGTGTGCAGCTGAACAGAGGAAAAGGTATATACACTACTGGCTGCATGAATAATTATTTTATATAATAGTAATCCACAAAGCTAGTTAAGGTTTTAGTTTTCACATTAAATGTGCAGCCAATAGGTTAAGTATGTCAGCGTTTCAACCCCAGACATTAACAAATGAGAGGATAGTCTTCATCAAGGCAACAAGATTATGGGAGCATCCTTTATAGGTGTAATTATGTGTCAAAGGACACTTCTGAACAAATCCTTAGATATCTATGGTTTGGTCAAATTAATTCAGACTGAGACCTTTCACTCTTGGCATTTTCTCCATTTGTCAAGCTGCCATCAAACTCAGTTATGATGCCTGTGGTGGCAATAGGGAAATTTCAGACATATCTTTTAATTAGGTCCTAGGTAGGAAAAAGGGATCACACAATAACTAATGTGAGATATGCCTGTGTCGCACCAGCTCTCTTATGCCCGTGGAAATGGGCGCTGGTGGAGGTGTTTCGGAGCATTTCACAGCTATCTCATGCTTAGCTCCTTTAAAAGTCCAAGATAAGGCTGTGGAATGATACAAAGACTTATTTGAGGTGAATCTGACACATTCATAGAGTCTTGTATTTAAAGGACTTGTAACCTCTCTTGCACCCAGGTTATGATGCTTGTATATGACAATGGGAAGTGATGTTGTGCACGCTTCTCTTTTTAGAGAGCCCAGGCCCTGGGTGCTACAATGCAACTATATGAAGTATGAAAACGTAGTTCTCTCTCTGGACTTACGGTTGTTTCTCCAGGGGGATAACCTTCTCACTGTCACTGTGGTCGGGTGTCACTTGCCGTAGAACTTTCCGCTGCTGCCTCATCGTCTCCTCCTTTAATGGCGACCTCTCTGGTCCGTCGAACTGAACTGCAAAGATAGCAAGTTCATCACAAATGCATTAAAGGACAGGATAGTGAAGACTACCATCTAATAGAGGCTCCTCACACCTTTAACACCTAAGACAGGCTGCGAATGACGAATGCAAAGACTTCCAAGGATAATATCCTAAAGAGTACCGCTGAGAAGTGAATAACATCTCAACTACCAATGGCAGGACTTTACCAACGACTGGTTGATAACAACATCCCTTCCACAAACTAATAAACATCTCTATCCTCAAGAGTGGATGGTGAAAACTCCAAGCTTTTAAGTTCTAATTGCAAAGACCATCACATCACATTGACTATTTATCACAGTACTGTCTAGAGCACACACATAAAACATGATTCCAACTCTAAGATGAATTGTCTCCAAATATGTTTCTCAGATTCTGAGGTATGACGTTGTAACAGCATTCCGTCTTTTTAGCTCATTCATGTCATTACAAGAGACCCAATTATGTGGGGAGCGCGTAGCCCGTGCTCCACTCCCAGACGCACTGCATGTGAAGGATACCAGATCCAACCTATTTTACTCCATTTCATCTTGCGCAACATTCATCCAGTTTTATCCATAAAGTTTATCATGCGTTTTTCTTCTCTCATTTATCCACCTATGTCTCATCATGTGTTTGGAATGCTTCTCATATTAACGTGTGCCCATCCAGGTCTCTTCGGAAATATGATCCAAATACAAAAGTAGTTCAGTGCAGCATTTCTTTATTCAAAACCCAATGCATTTCGGGCTAATGTTCAGCCCTTCGTCAGGGGTATCTAAGAATCAACAATTACAAGGATTAACATTGATATTTTATACTTTTTGTAAATCAAAATCACATAAATCGTCATTAAGTCTTGCGCATGTAACATTTTATGCTCAAACCAGCACTTCCCATTAAATCAAATTCATTGGATTACGTGAATTTATCTAATGTTTGAACCCCATGTTCTACCACCTCAAGTTCCTCTCTTATATAAACACAATAGAGTATGGGACTAAACCACGTGTCATCATCGGTTTTCCCTTCAGAGTTTGTGTCCATCAATTAAAAATCATTTTAGTATACACAAACTGATTCTTAACTCTACTCCGATGTTTATGCTTTCACAACTTCATTCTATCTCCCGAGATTGCTACTTTCCTCCCTTTCTCCCACCGGGTGCATGCTGTTTCAATAAACCCTCATCTATTAAATAAACAAGAATGTTGAAGTGAACAAAGCTATTACGCGTTGCACGTTCTACTTAAATCTAAATCCTAGAATCACATTCAGTGCGTACCTGCTTACACCATTTCGTTCTCTCTACTCGGCGTTCACCACCGGCTGATTAGTTTCCCTCGCATAACAGTCACGTAGTCACGACTCGCTTTTAAAACAAGCGTACTCCACCCCCTTCATGTGTTACTAATTAGTTACCCGACGCCCAGAACATTACTCTCAAACTACAATTCCCATATTGCATTTCATCCCCTGGAAATAAAAACAGTGCTGTAATCAAGTTCAAATCTAAACTCATGTACATTTACGCAAAATGTTACGATTTTCTGCTTTTGGTACAATTAAAATCAGTGTTTCCTTTATCGTTGGCTCGATCTTCCAATGCTGCTATGAACTTGTTGTTACATCATATATGTGGTCTTTGGTCAAGAGCCATCCTGCGTCTTTTAACTTGCTTAATCTTCGGGTGCAAACCAACAAAGGGCAATTAAATTTAAACAACATGGGGGGTGGTATGCACTCCGTGTTTCTCGCATTTTTAAGCAGTGATATTTTAAACAAACTTTTACTGTTGCGTGCAGAACTGGGTTATGCATTGCCCTGAATGCATCCTAATTTGAACAAATTATGTGGGGAGCGCGTAGCCCGTGCTCCACTCCCAGACGCACTGCATGTGAAGGATACCAGATCCAACCTATTTTACTCCATTTCATCTTGCGCAACATTCATCCAGTTTTATCCAGTTCTGCACGCAACAGTAAAAGTTTGTTTAAAATATCACTGCTTAAAAATGCGAGAACATTCTTGGATTTAGATTTAAGTAGAACGTGCAACGCGTAATAGCTTTGTTCACTTCAACATTCTTGTTTATTTATTAGATGAGGGTTTATTGAAACAGCATGCACCCGGTGGGAGAAAGGGAGGAAAGTAGCAATCTCGGGAGATAGAATGAAGTTGTGAAAGCATAAACATCGGAGTAGAGTTAAGAATCAGTTTGTGTATACTAAAATGATTTTTAATTGATGGACACAAACTCTGAAGGGAAAACCGATGATGACACGTGGTTTAGTCCCATACTCTATTGTGTTTATATAAGAGAGGAACTTGAGGTGGTAGAACATGGGGTTCAAACATTAGATAAATTCACGTAATCCAATGAATTTGATTTAATGGGAAGTGCTGGTTTGAGCATAAAATGTTACATGCGCAAGACTTAATGACGATTTATGTGATTTTGATTTACAAAAAGTATAAAATATCAATGTTAATCCTTGTAATTGTTGATTCTTAGATACCCCTGACGAAGGGCTGAACATTAGCCCGAAATGCATTGGGTTTTGAATAAAGAAATGCTGCACTGAACTACTTTTGTATTTGGATCATATTTCCGAAGAGACCTGGATGGGCACACGTTAATATGAGAAGCATTCCAAACACATGATGAGACATATGTGGATAAATGAGAGAAGAAAAACGCATGATAAACTTTATGGATAAAACTGGATGAATGTTGCGCAAGATGAAATGGAGTAAAATAGGTTGGATCTGGTATCCTTCACATGCAGTGCGTCTGGGAGTGGAGCACGGGCTAAGCGCTCCCCACATAATTTGTTCAAATTAGGATGCATTCAGGGCAATGCATAACCCAGTTCTGCACGCAACAGTAAAAGTTTGTTTAAAATATCACTGCTTAAAAATGCGAGAAACACGGAGTGCATACTACCCCCCATGTTGATTACAAGAGACCCAACCATCTACATTCAGGATGTCAGCCACCCCATAGATATTAGTTTAGCTTGAGGTGCTTTTCATAATCATTGTAATTTGCCATATTGTTTTGTACCCTTAGTTAGGAAGGCTTTTCAAGCCTGGAACTTCTGGCTTGCCTGTCTTATGCCCCTAACTGATAAAAGGTCAAAATGTCAGAAATGTGCCTATGTTTGCTTGTCACCTGGTCCACAAAGGGTACAGTCTGGTAGTTTGGACGAGACTGTGCCAGAGGACTGATTTCCATAAAGTTTATTGTTTCGCTTACTGGAACCGCAAAGACAAAGAGGTGTAGTGATGCACAAGGACATGTTCACAGTAGCTATAAAGCAAAGCATCACTACAAGACATTGTGGTGTAATTTTGCAAAAGAATGTCAGATAAAATGGTTAACTCTAAACACAGTAATGTGTCAGACTATATTTAAATCCCAGCACAAATGAGCTAATTCCCTTTTCTTTACCTGAAAGTGCTCTCACGATATGTTCCTTTTTCCACTCCCACGGCTGCTCATACTCTGCTGCTGGCCTCCCGTCGTTCTCAGGTAGTCTTCCGTTGTTGGTGCGGGGCCTCCTTTCCTGAGGGGAGGAGACCAGTGAATCAAGCCTGGGGCCAACTTCCACATCCCCCTCCATTGGTTCATAGGGTGTGTCATAGAGCTGGGTTCCTTTCCCCAGCAGATCTCGGGAGGCCCGCCTCTCTACCTTGGCGCCGGTCACTGCGACCTCACTTGGGCTGTCAATTTCCACCAGGAGGCTGACTTTCACTAGCGGGTCCTTGGAGCCTCTTCGGCGGATATCTGAGGAAGAGGACAGTGGTAGTAAAAACCTCAATGGAGGTTACACAAGGACATCAGAAGCAGTAAAAAGGTAGTCGGAGTTTCCAGAAAAAGTGGTGTGCTGATAAAAGCCCAGAGGGAAAATATAAAAGCAGAGGAAGGAGTATGAAAACTGGGAGAATCAATGCAGAAAAAAGCAATACAGTTGGAAATTCATGGGAAGATTTTAGATAAAAATAGGAGATAGTGAATGCATGAATGAAGATTCGGAATCACAGGAAGACAATAAAAACCTGAAGGAAGCTTATGGAAGATGAGGAAAGAAACATCTTGGAACAACAGAATGTGCTATGTAAATTTGGAGCGCGATTCTGGGAGGTGCGTTGATGAAAGAGTAGGACAACGATCATGGAAGGAGCAGAGAGGTGGTGAAACCAATGGGAAGATACTGGAAGGAGGAAGCGTAGCTGAAAAACGGGGGGGGGGGTTCTGGAAGGAACAAAGAGGTGTCAAAAACCCTAGAGATTAGAGAAGAGGCGGGCTGCCAAACCTGGTGGAGTTGTTCTTTGAGGAGATTTCTCACTGAGGGGGTCACATTCCTCTCCATCGTAACGTTTTCCCTTTAGTAAATAGCCTCTAAAAACAACAACCACGAGTGGATTGCTTTTTATGTAAATAACTCATATTATTAAATCACATGGAAATATTTATTTAGAGGACATAGCCATTTTTTGGACTATTCAGCAAGTTAAGGTGGAAGATACCTGGAAACCTTGCCTCCGTGTCTTTTTTATTCACTCTGAATTGTTGTATGTCACTCTTGAGAACAAATTCACGTTTCCTAGGAGATATCAACTGAGTATAAAGCTAGACTGGTGATCAGCTAAACTAAGAGCAAAATGTTTCCCATTTGCCAGTAACATGGGCCTACATGGCTCAGTACCTAGAGCTGGCTTATCTCTTTTAAGAACCACAGTAATGCAGACCATGCTCCAAGATGGTGGCACAGCTGAGCACAGACAAATATCCTTTCGTAACTGAAGCATTAACAAGCTCAGCTCCTTAATCATGAGTTTGTAAAGCTCGCCTTAAGCTTTCTAATTTGGAATACATCAATCAATCCGTTAACCTTGCTTAGAGTTCCTGGAGAAATTAAATCCTCTGCCTGTTTTAGTTTCAAAGAATACATAGTAAGCTGCTCCAAACTAAATACTGCCCATGCTGAGCTCTGATTCTGGCATGTACAGGCAATAGAACAGATGACAGATATAATCGATGAAACATCTGGGGAATTTGTGTTGGAGTGCAACAGGGAGATCCATCTTGACCCTATAGGGCGGTGAGAAATCAATGGATTGAGCTTATTCTTTCACAAAACCCAAAGCGAAACCCACACCTGGTGGCTTTTGGCAAAAATAAACCCGAGTACAGTAAATAGACGGGATTTGAGAATGCATTGCTACTGTTTCCAAAACGACTTTGAATGTAAATGAACTGGACATGCCTATGTAAGAGTAGCTGCAAATGTGAGCAAAGATTAGCCTCATGGGAGGCCTGTAGCCACAGCAGCATCACCATGCATTTTCTGTCTCTCTGATCAAATCCTTAAGTATGTTCCAGTCTGTTAGGGCTGGCATTTTTGGCAGGATTATCCTCAGACTTTTTGCTCTTTGGCCTCCTGATTTTGACCCAGTTTTCATTGGTTTGAGGACTCTGGGCACTTTACCACTGCTAATCAGTGCTAAAGTGCATAGGCTCCCCATGTAAATTGTGGTATGTATTGGCGTTTCCATGATTGGCTTATTTGATTTAATACTAAGTAGCCTTTCAAAGGTGTCTCACACCTGCTATTGTAGTATCAGCGCGCAGTTTTTGCTGCCATGTCGACCTGGTTAGTGCACCCACTTGCCAGGCCCTAACCTTCCCTTTCTCACATGTAAGTCACCCCTAAGGTAGGCCCAAGGTAGCCCCATGGGCAGGGTGCTGTATATGTGAAAGGTAGGACATGCAGCAGTGTGCTTTACATGTCCTGAGCATTACGTTTTTCACTATTGAAAGGCTGTCTTTCCCATAGGTGATCATTGGATTTTACAAGTGTAAATTTCAATTGGAAAAATACAGTGACATGGTGTTTAGACTCTCTGAATTCAGAATTTGATAACCCATCTTTTAGTAAAGGTGGTTTTTGAATTGTGTGTTTGAAAATGACCTGTTGGCACTGCAAACATCACCACTCTGCTTCGCCGCGCAACCCTGTCTCACCGATGACGTGGACCGATGCTGCCACCGAGCCGCTGCTTTCACCGTGACCCAAGGGCACTGCACTTCGCACCGCCTCTCTTCTCTTTGCCGCCCTGGTATCCCCGACACCACCGCTCCACACCGACATCGACGCCGCTGCCTACACCGTGGCCTTGGGGGACTGCTGGTAAGTTAATCGACACACCGCAGCCTTGGCCAACCTACGCCTCTCTTATGGATCCAATAGGACTACCCGCAATAGATAAGAGACATCTGCCTACCTGTTAGGGATCTCAATGGTGAAAGTGTATGCGCTAGTGTACTGCACTCATTTTCATGACTTATGAATACCGAAAGGGCTGCTTTTTTGGGCAGCGGGGGCTTGCTGTGCATTCTTTTTTGCTTTTCAGAAGCACATACCCAAATCCGGGCTTAGCTGAGAAAAAGCAAAGTAAACATTTTGTTGACTCACAGGGAGTTTTCTCCCTACATGTCAGGGACATTACTTCTTTCTGGAACAGCCATTTTTCTTTGATGGTCCCAAGAAAAAAACTAATCTGTATGCTCATATTTAGGGCAGGTCTACTGCCATTGTGCACTGACAGGTCGCCCAATTAAGGTTTTCTGGTGGAGGAACCAGCACATGCTTCTTCTTCAGAAAGCCAGCAGTTTGCTCACGTCTAAAAGAGGCAGGTAAACCACAATTGTGGCTGGGCAGAGGAACCACCAATTTAAGGTGCAGTCCCTCTCTGCAAAATTCTAACTGAAGCCCCTAATTGTTTAAACAAAATCAGACGTCTGCCTGCTGGAAATGACCAAGTCTCATCTCTCAGGGCAGCACTAAGGCAAGATGAAATCCTTGGAAAGGATGCAAAATTACCCGTCGGGAGCCAAGGCTGAGATTCCCCGGGAAGTTTGTAAATCATGTATTTGCCAAATTGCAGGACCAATGACTCAAATAATTGAAATGATGTTTAGAGGCCTGAGCATGCTCCAACGGTCACAAATACAGAATTAGAGACAGGGGGATGTGGGGCGGATAGAGAGACAGCTTTGCATGTATGTGGTGGGTGGATGATGAACACTTTGATAACTGTACACAGAGGAAGGGCGATGAGAAGTGCAGGAGGGTTACAGAGGCCATGGCATCAACACACTTGGATGAGGAGAGAAGGTGATGAGGAAGTATTTGAGAGACATGGATGCTCTGACCTCAGTAGACTAAAAATGAGCTGATAAGAGATGAAAATAAGGAAGACTAACCGCTTACTGCAGAGGTCCTGGGATCAAGACAAACAAAGGTAGGCTAAACAAGGTCTTAAATACTTAAAATTCATTGTTTTTGTAAACACTCGAAGATGAAGGCCATGGGCATCAGGACCCTAGACACCAAAGAAACTGTTGGGGTGGGGTTCAGAGGCCTTAGGATTAAGGCAAACAAACAAAGTAAGCTAATAAAGTCTTACATACTTCAAATTCATTGCTTTTTAAAACACTTGCATATGAAGATAAAAGAAACATATTCATTCTAGTTTAATATAATGTCTTTTGGTATGTTTCTGATAAATTTAGAGAAAAACAATGTACATTTCCATGTAAGTTTTGTACGATATCTTTTTCTGCAGAAATCAGAAAAAACACCCACCCACATATTTATATTGATTTTCATCAGAACAAAACTACATGGACCCATAGTTTTAGAAATAAATGAAAGACTTGGAATGTAAGCCTGCCACTTTTAAGTTCTCTAAATACAGGGTCGAAGGAAACAAATCTTTTTTCGTAGTTACCACTGGTATGTATGTTAAGAATGAGAACTGCATATGCTATGTTATTCTACAAGAAAGGTAGTAGCTTGTGCATTGCCCAAATGCATCTGGACCACCACTGAGACCCTATAATGGTGCTAAATTGGGGAGAAAACAGCATTTGCACCTGTTTCAGCGGTATCAACCGATTTAGAGCAGGATACAAAATACGTTGCCCTTAACCCAGAGTTCCACTTGCTAATTGTAAGGCCAAAATGGGGCACATACAGAGATCACCACAAAGATAGGCCACAAAGATGGAACACATACCTGAGCCAAATATTATTTATATGTTGACGTTTCTGCAACTGACTCTCAGGCCTAGATTACAAATACCTCAGTTATTAAGAGTTATTTACCAGACCCTATAAACAACAATACCTTGGGAATTAATCATTCATCTTGTCGAGATTGGACTATGCGAATGAAACGTATGCCGGCTTACTTGATGTCTTGTTGCATTGATTTCAGGTGACACAGAATGAGGCTGCTAGGCTGGTCTTTAGGGTGCCTAGACATACACTTTACCCCTTTGTACTACACTAGCTCCCAGTTAAACAAAGAATACAGTTCAAACTTTGTTACATGGTTTTAAGAGCTTAAATAATTTAGCTACGGAATTTATTTCAGACAAAATTAAGAAATATGTTCTGTCACCAATTTGAGGCCAACACGTTCAAATTTGCTAATTGTTCCAAGATATAGAAAGTGTAGATCTGGTGTCCAAAGCTTTTAGGTTACAGACTCTACCAGTTGCAATATTTTCCCGAGTACAATTCGATCTGTGACGGATACTTCTTACTACAAAAAAAATCCCAAAGACCTTGCTTTTTGAACAAGTGTATGGGACTTATCAAATCAGTTTATGACCCTTCTATAAGCTAGTGCCAAGAGACCTATGGTGGACATGAGCTCTATAAGCTATTATTAACATAACATAACCTAACATCTTTATTTGTAAATTGCGGTAAATTACAGAAATTATGAGTGTTCCCCTGATAAGGAGGCAAGCTTGCAGACGTTGCAGCTTACTGCACCAAAATCTGCATGACCATTTCTTTACTGTTTTTTTTTTTCACCCAATACATTTCTTCAGGTGTGGCCTACTAAAACGTATTAGGTGAAAAATCTGACTGCCATAAAATATCAGAAACTCAGAATTCTAACATCTGTGCAAACACTGGTTTAGAAGGATGTCAACATTTTATGAGGCACTTGTAAGAGATACTCGTATTACTACTAGGTGTACCATTAGACAATTTTTAAGAATGATGCTACAACACCTTTGGAATATCTCCGGTCAGAACACTGCAATTGACATTATTCCTTAAGATTCTCCCTCTTACCCTGCACAGCTCTCTTAAAACCTGAACACTCGTTTTACAATATCTGCACACATATTTTAAGTGATGTTGCATCCATAAACACCGTCTAATGCAATGAAGGATGTGTATTTTTGATCTATTAGAAATATATATATATATATATATTCACTGAAAAAACGACAGGTTTCAGGGACGTTATAGTTAGAAATTAGCATTTAAAAAACCTTAGAAATTCACGAAAAAAATACAGAGGTTACAGGGACGTTATAGTTAGGCAGACATTTCACTCGTACAAAACCAGAAAAATTCAGCCGTTATAGTTAGCTGAGCTAACTATAACTCGCGCCCCTGCAATGCACTGCTTATGACCTCACATATTACATCACTCATTTTTTTTTGTAACATATTTTTATTGACATTTTCAGATTTTATCTACTGTACAGTATATCTATCCATCCATCAATTATGCCGTATAGCACAGTATGCGGTATCACATTTCATCTGCAAAGACTGAAGGAAAATTGGCAAGGAAAGGAAACAATAAAAATACAAAAACAATGTGTGTACCCTATGGGCTCTGATAGAGAATATCTCACTTGAACTGGGGTGTAACACAGGTAAAAACTAAGGGATGTGCATGGAAGTTCACATCCGGGTCATATTACATCACTCATGACATGGTCAGTGACATGACCGATGACATCATTGCGGGGCGTGAGTTATAATTAGCTCAGCTAACTATAAAGGCTGAATTTTGCCGGTTTTGTAGGAGTAAAATGACAGCCTAACTATAACGTCCCTGTAACCTTTGTTTTTTTCCCATTAATTTCTATGTTTTTTTAAAATGTTAATTCCTAACTATAATGTCCCTGTAACCTTTTTTTTCCCGGTGAATTTCTTAGTTTTTATAAGTAGTAGTCGCATTTTTAGAGTGGTGTACGAAGAGGACTGGGCCTCAGTGAGAATGCTGAGAGGTGGTCGCAGTACACGCCCCCTTTCTCCACACTCTGCAAACGTGCCTCCTAGCACGCTCTTGGTTGGGGGATGAAGTCCACTTGCCTCTTGAGGGTCCCTGGGGGCCAATTAGCCCTACTGTGACCTTTAGTAAGCCCCACACAGCTCGATTGCTGAGAGGTGGTCAGAGGCCACGCCCCCTTTCTCCACCACTCTGTAAACGCGCTTCCTGGTGCACTGCTGATTGGAAGACGAAGTCTACTTTACTCCTGAGGCCCTCAAGAGGCAAGGGGACCTCATAACCCCACCAGCAGTGTGTCGAGAGGTGTGTGTGTGTGTGGAGTGATGGGAAAAGGGGCGTGGCCTCTGACCACCTCTCAGCAATCCAGCTGTGTGGGACTTTCTGGAGGTAACAGGTGGGCTAGTTGGCCCCTAAGGACCCTCAGCAATGAAGGGGAGTTCCTCATCCAACCAAGAGCGCGCCAGAAGGCGCGTTTTCAAAGCAGTGGAGAAAAGGGCGAGTTGTCTGCCTCCGATTTTTTTGTTTAAATTCTAGGAAGGGGGCTGTGTGGCCCCCCTTCCCTTGATGCTTTTTTGCCCCGGGGACCACATACTCCGGGGCTGGGCCTTTGTTACTTATTCTTTTTTTTTTGCGGAGGGGGCCATGCGGCCCACCTCCCCAAGCCGATTTCGGACCGAGAGACCCCATACCCGGGCCTTTTTATTTAAGGAAGGGGGGCCGCGTGGTCCCACTTCCCTGGCAGTTTTTTTTTGGGAGGAGGGCTGTACGGTCCCTCTCCTGAGGCCGTGATGTCATTTGAGATGTCATGAGTGATGTCACTGACCATGTCATGAGTGATGTAATATGTGAGGTCATAAGCAGTGCACGGCGGGGGTGCGAGTTATAGTTATCTCAGCTAACTATAATGGCTGAATTTCTCTAGTTTTGTACGAGTGAAATATCAACATAACTAGAACATCCCTGTAACCTTTGGGTTTTTTTCTGTGAATTTCTAAGGTTTTTTAAATGCTAATTCCCAACTATAACGTTCCTGTGGTTTTTACCTTACCTCTTAAAAGGTCAAATGCAATTTTGAAATGGCCAAATATCTACTTCTTTTGTAAGTATAGTTTAAAGAGCAGGGTTGATTGATGTTGGTGTAAAGCATACATTTGGAGGACTGCTTCAATCATTATGCACAGTGAACACTCTGTTATAACAATGATAGCGAGGGAAGAAAAACATCTTCTAACAGAAAAATATTAATTGTTTCATTCAAAGGTCCTGGTTGACCCACTTACTGGGAAGCACTGATACGATCGGCCATGACACAAACCTATTAATTGTGGTTTGCACACAGTGCTTAATTTGTAAATAAAAATAATTGCAGTGAAACGATATTTTTTTTAGACCCACCGCTTGTGATAATGAGTGCTGGTGTTGCAGAAGCCTACAACTTCTTAGTCTTCAATCCACTCCCTGCCTCTTTCTCAACTAGCCTGTACTTCCTGTTTCTAACTCATTCTTACAGGTTCTTTTTCATCTCTGCTTTCTCCTTTTGCAACTGTCTTTCCATCTTTATTTTCCTATTCTATTCTACCATTTCTGCCTTTTTCTCTTTTGCCACAAGTCAAAATCTCATTATAAAAAATAAGTCATCATCTTCAAAAATAAGCCTCAGAGCCGACCACTTGCAACCACCAGGACAAGTTAGGCACTGATCACACACAGGTCTCTACTACCTATTTTATTGTGGCGTATTTTCCCCAACCAACACTTTTTTTAACCCCTTCAGTGCCCATGACGAGATAGTCTCGTCATGGAGCGCGGTTGCGCTGTGCCCATGAAGAGACTATCTCGTCATGAACCCCGCTCGCTAATGAAACGCCCGGCTTAGGGCGTGGAAAGGGCGGGGCACTGAAGAGGCTAATTGGCTATTTATCTACTTTACTGTGCAGCATCTTCACCCAGAAATTATGCTCTTCTGTGGGATGTTAAGGGGTTCTTTATTATTTTTTAAACAAGAGGAAAAAAATTACATTGTGCTGACATTTGATCATTATAAACATTCATATTTTAAGTATTCAAATTGACCCCAGATCTTAACATATCTATGCAACAAAAACATTCTTTTAAAATACATTCTTTCCTTTGCATTTATCTTTTTTATTCTGTTAATCCACATTTCAAACAGAGGAGCATTGCTGTTTTTCCAGTGTTCTGTTATGCTAGAGCACGCAATCAAAATAGTACAAAAAGCCATTCCCTCATCCGTTGTCTATCATTCCTACGTATAAAGAGCATCCCAGAAACACTGATGTACTTTCTGTAGTTATGTATATACAAAGAATATTATAAATGCAAGTGAATATTGATTGCCAAAATTGTCGTATGAATGGGCAAGCCAAAAACATAATACGATTCCATGTGCCAATACTCTTACATCTGGGGCAAAGGTTAGAGATGCTGATATTCTGTTAATATAGGGCTTCAGCATTAGAGTATAGAAGCCAGTACACATACAGCTGCATTTTTTTTTAATCTTGTCTTCCAAGCGACTTATGGTTGTGCGTGGATGTCTTGTTCCATCTCTCCATACTTATTCTAACATCAATCTTTGGTTTCCATTTGTCCAATACTTTAAGTATAATTTCATCCTGTGTGTTACTGATATTAGAGATAGATCTTGCCCGCTGCCCTAAGCCCACCAATTTTGTTTTTGCAGACAACAAACTATTTATAATGCTGTGGGTTTTCTCTAAATTTGGTAGTCTGCATAACACTGCAATGATTTTCATGTAAGAAAATCTAAACCATCCCTTCTGCGTTTGTATTGTATTACTTATTGAATTCTAATGGACTAAGCTCCTTTTTAAGAACCAAATACCAATGTCACCATATCACATTGACTCCAAGGATTTACATCTTTCGCCTCTATGTTGGCAGATGTTACCGAATGGTATTTCTGTATTTGTAGGATTTACAGACATTTGATTATCTGTATATATTGATTGTGCAGGGATTTCAATATGCAATATTGTACCACCTTTGGGTTAAGGAGTTCCTTTTTCTGAAAAAGCAAGCTTAAGTTTATTGTCAATTAGCAAGTCTAAGAAGCAGTTCTCTTAATGAATTGTTTCTGTGAGTCTGGTACAAAATACGATGTTAAATGGCAAGTAATATTTCAGAATATCCAGAAGTGATAGTCTCACTTTTCCATGGGCAAACGTAGCTTTTTAGTGCTAATTCTGGATTTTTTTATTCCATAGAAAGGAACTACAAGGGCTCTCTAATTTTCGGTTTATTTTTCATAGGAATCATGGCTAAGTGGAGATGATAAACTGACATAGTAGTATGTTCATTTTTATTAATGATACTATTAAGTGTAATAGGGAAAATATTCCATCTTTATAATGGATATTTATTTTGTTTTAATAAAGGGGCGTTGTTTAGTTCTTAAAGATCCCGATAATCTTCAGATATCCAGCTACCCAAAAAATCTCTTACGTTTTTTCTTATAGCATGTAGTGGCCAGATATGTCTTCCTTCCTAGCATGGAAAATAATGGCTTGATTTTTGTTGGATTTATTTTATAGCCCCTGGCCCAGTGAATTCTTCTATAGTGTACAGCGCTAGTTGCATATAATTTAGTTCAGCCTGTAGCTTCAATAACATATTACCCACATATAATTTAACTTTGGTGGAGGAGGATAAACTAATTTGATACCTTTCTGAGGGCAAGGGCCAATGGTTCAGTAAACACAGCAGATAATATAGGCGACATCAGACAACCCTGTTATGTCCTTCGAATAACAGTTATATCATATTTCAAATTTCTTAGTAATGTTAATTTCATAATAAAGAATTATACAAGCTCTCACAAAGTTAGGCATCAGTTCAGAACCATAATAAATCTGAGCTCTCAAATTAAAAATTGCTTTTTTTTTTTTTAAAGGAAATCACAATATAGAATGGGCAGTAGTGCCAATTCAAATAAGGCACCATGCGTTCCTCCTACAATGCATACCTCCTCCTCAGTGTTTTCTTCCAGATTAGGGAGATTTGAGATCTGAAACAGAATCAAAGAGATTCACTCCAAGCAGTGAGCTGAATAAAAAATGGCAGCTGTCCACATTTAAGATTTGCTGTTTATGTGTTTTATATTTCTGCCTACATTTATCATACTTATTTTTGCTCATATTATTGGTATTTATTTATATCTTTTTTTCATTCAGTGAAAAAATAAAAGCTGTTAATAGTATCTGTCTTCATTGTTCACCAGTTCTTAGATGTTTTTCACATAAATAGTCATGCTTAATAGATTTACAGTCTTCTTAAACACACTTGGTCCCAGTTCATTAAGGTAAATTAAAATGCATACATTTACTTGTGTGTACATCTAGGTGTAACTTGTCATTTTTTTTGCTCTTTATAATTTAAGATTGGAGATTCACACCCAGGTGTAGACTTACATGTCTCCTCACCCACAAATGAGGGGATGTGGCCTCCTCAAATTAATTTACAAATGTAAAGTTACCAGAAATACATGTTCACCTGTTGGTGGATATCTCCCAATAGGAAGGTATAAGGAAATTTAATAAAGTTTCTTTATTAAAAAAAAAAAAAAAAAAAAAATAAAGATTATAACTATTTCGATTGAAATATACATTTAAATTAATTTAAGTTAAAGTTTACTTGCTGGAAGTAATACAATAAAAGGTTAAAGCACATTAACTCCTCATATGTAAATGTGTATTATTGGTAACATAATTTAAATATATTAATTTAATGTTAAAAAAATTAATGTTTAAACAATAATTTAAAATCGTTACTCACCCTCACTAACAAGTTTGTTTCATTTGCAGTAAGCGTGGTTACAAGTTATTTATTTCATTAATGTAAACACTTTTTAAATGTTTTAATAATTTTTAACGGTTAGTTTATTACTAATTATTAGTGCTTTATTACATTTAAAAACAAATAATAAAACATTTCAATAAGGATAATTATTTGTTAGATAACTAATGTATTTAATTTAGCATATGATGTATATGGGCCTAATTTCCCTGACTCCACTGTTTTTGTATGGTTGTGGGCCTATTTTGGGATCATTTGGGCTGTAGTAACTACAGAGGAATATTTTGTGAACTGCAATAGTCTCAGGTGTGTGTGTGTGTGTGTGTGTGTGTATACATACTGGCAAGTCCCACCCAACCCCCTCATTAATTTTCCCTTAGCCTTACTCTATTTTATGGAGTCATTATTCCCCATTTCCAACCACTCCTCCAGACCCTTCTCTATTTACTTCAAATACCTACCAGTGCGGAGATCTACACTTTAAAAAGATAGACAGGCATTGGTAGAGATCTCGATCCGTAGGTTTGTAACCTACATGGAGAGGTACAAACTTTAGTTGTAAATGGGGTCCATTTCCAATTGAATTAAATCAGTTAAAATAAAAAACCGAGAGCCTTCCTAATCAGAGATTGCTTGTGCTTTGCAAAGCCCAGCTCGACAGATTCATGGTGAGGGAACTCAAAGAGGAGCCGAGTGAATTGTTTTTACTCAAGAGACAGGATGTCTTTCAACCGCATTTTCTTTTCCATAGATCCGTATCCTATAGGCTTCCATAACATCCTGCTTCCCTGTGCCTGGAAGCAAACGTGCAATGTGAAACGTGCTGGGCCAATAATGTGCATTTACGAGCACGCCGGTCACTCCAAAGAAAAGGATGACGCCTTAACATGACCCTTTTACTCACACGGACAGTCTGAGGCTGGAACAATGATTTTCAGTAGACAATAGCAACGGAACATAAAAAAACAAAACACGATTCATATGGGTTCTCGTGGCGTCTGATGGGAGTGTCTAAGCCGGACAATGTAAACTGCCCATTCAAACCCATTATCATTGTCCTGTCGAGTGCCTGGCACCTCTGCTCTCATTAAGAGAAAGGAAAAAACAATGATATAAGTTTGGCATCGACAAAACAAATGCGACAGGACCCAAGGACAAAGCTGCAGTGGAGACTCCTGATATGACCCAGGGTAACCGTCAATAGGTTCTACACAATTCATTCTGTATTTTAGCATGCAATGTTTGATGATTCAATCTACTTTTTTGTTGAAAAAGTCTACCACATATTTTTTGATGAGAAGAGTAATAAAAGGGTATTTATTACGGTGGGGTGTGTGTGTCTGGTTAGTCAGCAAAGAATACAATGACGAGGTCTGGCTGTACAGCACAACTGTGTGTTTCCAATTGTTACCAATACTTTACAATGTACATACAGCATGCATCGGCTGTGACCAGGGAAGTAATGTCACCCTACCTCAAGCTATTGACTGTTTGGTATATCATTTCCGTTGCCTATGGGGTGACTGCATTGTAATGCAGGAGGAAAACATATTTACTGAAAAAACAGGGTTAAAAACTGAGTTATGGTTTGGGTTCAAATGTGCAAAACCACTGAAATTTGTCAATTACGGTTACAAATGCACGCAACACATGCTGTAACTCAAGTTGTCCACCGCTCTCGTGCAGACCGCCATGCTCCAAACACCAACTTGACAATAGTACTGAATCATAGGTGAGCTATGGCGAGACCAACTTATATGTGCTTGCTTCCCATGTCTTATTTTGCTTCTGACCTCCTGTTTTTGACTGCGTGATGCATTTCATTTTTGTTTTAGAACTCTGGTCTCTTTACCACACCTGACCCGTGCTAAAGTGCAGGTGTTCCCTGCTGTATTTGGAATTGCTTATCCATGATTGGCATATTTGATTTACTGGTAAGTCCCTAGTAATGTGCACTGTATGTGCCCAGGGCCTGTAAATCAAATGCTACTAGTGGGCCTGCAGCACCAATTTTTGTGACACCCACATGAGTAGCCCTGCAACAATGTTTCAGACCTGCCACTGCAGTGTCTCTGAGTGCAGTTTTGAACGGCAATGTCGACCTAGTAAGTGTACCCACTTGCCAGGCCCAAATCTTCCCTTTAATTACATGTAAGGCACCCCTAAGGTAGGCCCAGGGTAGCCCTATGGGCAGGGTGCAGTGTTCTTAAAAGGTAGGACATGTACTGGTGTGTTTGACATGTCCTGATAGTGAAATACTGCTAATTTCGTTTTTCACTAGTGCAAGGACTATCTCTCCCATAGGAGAACATTGGAGCTGCTTTGTAACCTCTTACAAGTGTAACTTTCACTTGGGAAGAGATGGAGATTTGGAGTTTGGGATCCCTCAACTCACAATTTAAAAATACATCTTTTAGTGAAGTTGTTTTTTAAATTGCGTGTTTGAAAGTGGGCATTTTCTTTCAATACTATTCTATGCTTCTGTCTGCCCGTGGAATCCATGTCTCGAGGGAGGGTGACAGTTGGGCTGTTTTGGCATTTTTTTTCTCCATTTGTTAGGTGCACGAATCATCCCTGAGGGGACCTTTCGGCGCCATAGCAGCGAGGAGCAGTTCGAAGTACAATATCAAGGTTAGAGATTAAACAGACAGGTTTTCAGAAGTTTTTTAAAGAGAGTGAAATCAGGGCAGGCGCGGATGGACATGGCCAGCCGATTCCAGTGATGGGGAGTCAAGAAAGAGAGGGAACGACTCCCAAATCTGGTCGTATGAATGGGTTTGGGGGCATAACAGCAATAGATCACTGAATCTGAGTTGGCGAACTGGGATGTACGGCCGTAGTTTGCTTTTCAGATAACAAAGTCCCTCTACGTGCAAAGTTTTCCAGACCAGACAAAGAAGTTTGAATAGTGCACGCTTTTTTAATCGGTAACCAATTGAGAGAACGCAGAAGGGGTTCCGATGGGGAACGCGGTGGAAGATTATGGATGAGACGTGCTGCTGTGTTCTGCACCACCTGGGCCTAGCAAAAAGGCCTATATTTATACCGACCATTAGGGCCTTTCTATAGTCGAGGCGACTTACTATGAGAGCCTGGACCAAAGTTTTCCTGGCCCGTAGAGGGGTCAACTGAAACACTTTCTTGAGCATGCGCATCAGACCAAAGCAGGTTCCAGAGATGCTTTTGACGTCTTCATTCATGGAGAGATTTTCATCTAAGAAGACTCCTAAATTGTTTACGTATTTTTTAGGTCTGCAGACCAGACTGAGTGGGCATTCACTCTACACAGTCACACAGAGGGAGCTGAAGTGTGCCCTGCATATCCTTATGGCCCATCACCAGGCTGATGGGTCTTCCTGAGCTAGAGTGGTGAGAGGTGTTGTACTGACACCTGAATAGGGCTTTGCCTGTCTTCACACAACGCTGTCTCCACCCCCTGTAGTGTGTCTGGAGCAAGGTCAGGGAAAGGCAGGGTCTTGTGCACTACCTCTGAAGTTTGCCTACTTCAAAGGCAGAAACTGGTATAAGTAGTGGAGCTGTGACACCATAACTTCAGAACACTTCTGGTTTAAGAGGTGATTCTGCCCGGAAGAAGAGCTGGATGCTGTAGGAGGCTAAGCTACCCTCTGGGTGCAAATATTAATAAATCCATCACTGGAATCAGTGTGGGTTTATTATTAAGAGATGTTTGACACCAAACCTCTTTGGTTTCAGTGATGTTATCATGTAGCTGGAGAACTCGTAATCACCGGAGCCCAGTACATATACTCAAGATGGCTTCCCTATTCACTGGTAACGTCAAGGAATCGACTTGGACATCATAGGAGCATATCTGCTCATGCAGATCTGTCATCAAATGTAATATAATGCGCCCTACCTTAGGGCAGTAAGGCCTAATTTACATATTTTGCATGCAGTGTTTGCAGGCATGGCACAGAAGGTGTGCCATGTCATGTATTCTCTTTTGTCTGCATCATGTCACGCAGCCTGCAAAGGCAGTTGGCACAAGTGTGATGAGGGGTCCCTTAGGGTGGCAAAATACATGCTGCAGCCCTGAGGGACCTTCTTTAGTGCCCATGCCTTAGGTACCAGGAGTACCATTTAATAGGGACTTGCAGAGGGGCTAACGGTATTGCAAATTGGGGGAACAATTGCACAGTTTTAGGGAAACAAATCTGGCACTGGAGATCTGGATAGCAGGAACCCAGTGCACTTCTGTCAGAATTGCATCAATTACCAGGCAAAAGGTGTGGGTGACCATCATAAAAAAGGGGCCTTTTCCTAGTCACTGGGACAGATGCTAACTCCCTGAGATCTCCTTGGTGGGCACTGTTTTGTACCCAATGCTACCCTGGACAGGTGCACCAGGTCCGGAGCCCTGTTGCAATTTCAAACAAGGCCATGGGGCAGCTGTCCGATGTCTCAGCCCTCTTTTACACAGAAACAAGAGGGTGGTAGAGACCTGAGACAGCCAACAGCCGCTCTGGTACTACTTAGGCTGCTTCCTTTTGCAGCCCAGTGCAAGTAATACCAACCCAGTAATTTGTTTGCAACTGCGAATAAGGCATGGGGGGGGCAGCTGTTGGCTCCTTCATGCTTAAGTAAATGAAGGTGAAAAAGGCCCAGAGACAGCTGACATTTTCTCTGTCACTATGTGCACAAAAGCAAACATCGTGCCGAGGCATGTGTCAGTGACTGGTCCTCCAGAGCCTGCAAATATTTGTGGAATGATAGAGTCTCAGAACAGGCGACAACTGCTTCAGTCCTATGTTTGCAATTGCAACCCAGGCACAGGGGAAGATGTCATCACTTTTGTTTCTTGATACCTGCATGCCACATTTCTTGCTCTGAATGAAAACATTTTATAACAATTCCAGTGTCAGATCTGCCCGTCTTCCTTGGCTCACACCATTTTGCAGTCAAGTGAAATTCTGGAGAGGCTGCATCTGCCTCAGCATCACTATTGCAACACTGGGCACCTGTCAACTGTCCCAGGCCAGAAGAATGAGGATGAAAGAGGTTCCAGCACCCAGGGCTGGTGGAGGGTTAAGCTTTAAACATTATTCTGCTCCCAGAGCTAAGTGGGGTATTCTACTGTCCCCGGCCAATTTACAAGGGGGAGAGGTGGATAATTTTCTCAAATAGCTGCAAAGGTTCTTTGACAGTATTGCTTGTTATACATTTTTGCGTTGTTTCCTCTTAGTGTTTGCGGACATTAGTAAGTCAGGCGAGTGTGATTTGGAATGCTAAAAGTTAGAATTTTGAAGGCCATTCGCTCCTAAAGGTAGTTCAAATTGAACAAGGGGGCCAACATGCTTAAGGTTGCAAAAATGTGATTACCATTGAAGTGATATGCCAACCTAAACTTGTGTACATATGTAGTTTATGCATATGGAGTATTGCGAAAATGTGCTATCCATCCAGCATCAGAACACAAGTTTTAAACAGGACTGCAGACTGAGTTTTCATGTCAGGCCAAATCATATTGTTATTTCCATACAGTGAACACTCAGGAAACAGTATTTGTTTGTAATTATTTTCAAAGAAAATGACAGGACTCCAGTTCAGTATTTTCTTTGGAAGAGAAAGGGCCAGGTCAGCATTTTGCCACTGTTACAGTAAATCAGCAGTAACTACCGTAAATGATGGACTCTGTGACTGGTGTGTATTTCCGCTGCATTTGTCATGGTGCCAAATCCCAGAAAGCTATAGCAAATCTATTCGATGTCACATTACATGACTTCTATATCCTGGCCACCCCATCACTACAGCGACAGTGAGCAAAGCTCTCCAAAGAAGATCTTTTAACACTGCTCCAACTTTCTTTCTTGTAGTAGATTGATTTATCCCGATAACTTTAATCTCATAGTTAGGAATATCACACAACCACAAATTACTCGTATGTTGATTTACCATCCTATTCTTGACTTGGCAATGTTGCGATCACCTTAAGAAACAGTTAATTGAGTTGCCCTTATGCACTTTTGAAAAGTCTATAATAATAGCACAATGGCTGCAGTTCATGTGTGGTGATTACACACGGAGACAAAATATGAGAACCAGAACCCGGAAGTATCAGCAGAATGGTCTCTATGCAGTAAACTCTCTCAAGAGGGATTCGGTTCTACAGGGATCAGTGGGGCATATCCAATAGTTGCCTCAAAGAGATGGGGACAGAGACCTCGGAGGAGCTCTAGAAGAAGGAGTCACAACAAAACCACAAAAAGGGTTCAAGTCAAACCTTGATGAAAGATGTCAAACAGCTAAGAAAAACAACACCTACTCACAACCCCTAACTAGCCCGCTTCGCTCCAAAAATGAATACTAGCTCCCATCCTTTTAATCCTGTATGTGAAATGCTGGGGAGACTGCTTAAAAATGTTTGGCTTATCTCACTACCAATATGCAGATGTCAAGCCGATCGCCCTAAAAATCTATAGTAACGTATTAAATCAAAGACTTACTATCCAAAATTAACAAATGGATGGATACTGGCCAACTAAATCATAAGAAAACAGAATTTATGCCATGACTTAATCACAGAAACTGCAAAGAAATGTACTCCCCAAAAATACATACTGCAAAATCTCATGCCTTCTTACAACATAATAAACTCAAATTAACATCTCATGTTCAGGAACTCAGGAAATCAGAAACCTGAAGAATTGTATTAATCGTCAATTTCCAAAAAGTGACCACAAACTGCACACCTTTTTGCGAATGGTCCATGTACTATTAGGTCGGTTCGCAAATCACCATTCACAGGTAGTCGCACACTGACCTGCCAAATGAATAGCAATTAGGCAGGTAGCACTTTAGCACTTTGCAAGCTCCGCTATTCGTCACCTGTGTTTGCATTAGGGAACGGGAAACACTTTTTTTTAGCAGGCTGAGTTCCTAAAAGGGACTGTGACTCTTTAAAAATTATAAATGCTTCCAGTTTTGGAAAACATCAAGCAGAGCCTGCCTCACTGCCTCCACCCCCCACCCGAGATTGCAGACATGATTTCCGAAAGGGAATATGTCTCAAGTGGATCCCTCCTCTTTGCGAAACAATTAGCAGCTCCTTTGAGGAGTTGTTAACAGTTCAATGGTTTGCAACCAGGATTGCAGTCGCAAACCATTGCTACATTTAACAACAAATCACAATTTGGAAGGAACACCCCTTTAACGCTTCTTCAAAATTGCAATCCTGATGTGGGTTGCAACAGTCTTTTTACGAGTCGGAAAAGTTTTCCGACTCATAAATTTGGGTATGTATCTTACAAAAAGAAAGTTTGTGGTTGCAAATCCAGTGATTTTGCATATTGAGAGGTTCGGGATTGCAAAATCCTTAAGTTCATCGGGTACAAAATGCCTAGCGAGATAAGGCCAAACTTGTTTTCTCCTCTAAAGCAGGTTGGAAAACCTTATCCTCCTGAACAAGTTTAACATTTCATGAAACTAACCAGAAACGCATGATACAAGAATTTAAGAGAGAGCAGACCACTCAGACCACAGTTTCCTGCTCACCCCATTAATCTGCTCTTCGGTATGGATTACCTAACCCCTTGGGCTTTTCTAGGTGCTTCTTTTCACTTTCCCCCACTATCCTATATTTTATTTCTACTCATCATGGTAACTCCTTCATTAATCCATTTAGATCCACTGACAACTGCTTCCTATCTTCATGTTTCAAACTATAACGTTCAACTGTGTCACACTCGGTTATTTCTCTTCTATTCATCCTCAAATTATAACTTTCCCACCACAAACCAGCACTCACTACTTACTATTGTAAATGTTACGTTTTTTGTACATTTTTATGTTATCGATCACAGAAAGTATAAGTTATACACGCTACAGTTTCTCAAAAGAGCTCTAACCTTTTTTAGGATAATGTCCACACTGTACAACGCCATACCAAAAATGAAATCAATAAAATAATAGAAGTTGATCACATTATGAAATATAGAGAGATTGTTACTGAATTGTAAACCTCATGTCCTCCTTCCGTTCAAGAGATCTGCGTTAGAATACTTCAGAGGCAAATACTTCTTTGGAATACATATGGAAGTACTACTGGAGAGCCTGACCTCATTGGAAAAGGCTGCACCTTGTTCCCTTGTTGGTACTTTTTGTGGTATATATATCTGGATGCCAGTTCTTGGAGTCCTTCCATTAGCTCATTAAAAGATTATTTCACAAAGAATGGCGGAATGTGGCACGACGTCCATCCCAAGATTTGAGTTCCATCTCTATGACCTGGAAATTTGAACATGGAAATGCCATGTGATACTGGTGGACGGGACAATCTGACTCAAACTAGAAAATAAGACATCTGCATTAGCGAATAAGAGCAATCCAGAAGAACAAATTGACAAAAAGGTTGCTTGGTTCGTGAGAAAAGCTTATACGGTTGTGAACCTGACCATTGGAACAGGTTATACTGGTGGAGTATCTGACACAAAACTGAAAGTGGAGGTATCTGCATTGGCGAATGACAGACCTCCAGATGAACAAATCGACAGAAAGGTTGTTTGGTTCTTGAGGAAAATGTATACAGATGTAAATCTGACAATGAGAACAAGACACTATGCAAAGTATATTTCACAACTTTCAAAAGATGACCTTGGCCTTTAAAAAAGTAAAAGATACTGCCAAACTGCAGAACACTATGGATGCTCAGGAAGAATTATTGGCCAACAACGGCTCTGATCAGCTTAGACATATGAATGAGGAACTGCAGAGCAGCAGGGATTCAAACGAACTCACATTTGAAATTTCCACTTTGACTTTGCCATCTCTTTGTCTTCTAAGTGGAAGAGTTCTTGATAAAAGCATCAAAGAACAGGAAGAATGGCATGCTGAAGCAGCACACGTCAAATTTACATACTTGCAAATTTAGCTTGTAATCTATGTCAAATAGAGCCTCCAAATAATACCAGCTCACCTACAAATACTACTTCCAACATAAGACGCCAAAAGGGGAAAAGTCACACCATTTCATCAAGACTTCCAACCCATACAAGATGACTCATTTCTTACTATTCTTTGGTAGGAATCCAGGTGACTGGGTGTGCAGCACTAGTTAAATCTGGGCTAGGATTGGACCACATGAATCCATACTACCAGACACAGGAGAAATGTCTAACTCAAGAAATCCAACATGGAGAAATGTATTGGAGGACAAATCAACTTGCAGCACAAGAAGTCTATAACAATTCTCCTCCACAATGGGATCAGGGTGTTTTCCCTCTGTCTTCCAAAAGAAGAGGTCAATGGATTTTCATGTGATCGCCAACTTATTTCATTGCAATCGATTTACTGCAGAGGTCCATTTCATGGTGAACACATTACAGAAAGTCTTGCTAAGGACAGAATTCTTGATTTCTCTAGACTTTGGGGATGTGTACACATTCCAGTTCATCCACTGTCTCAGATATTTCAGGAGAGGGAAGTAAAATCACAGTTTACAGTCTTCCCTTTTAGAGTCAAATCATCTCTAAAAGCCTTTACTCATGTTAGCAATTCTTTGAAAGAGCAGAAGGGTTCACCCCAACCCTGGTGGTCAATTCGGCATTCAGGAATCAGATAAGCATGATCTGGAGAATGTCTGCTTCCGCTCAAGGTTAGTAGACTATCTCCATGGGCATGGCTCAGGTTCCAAGGGAACATGTATACATCCCATGTTCTTATTGCATGAGCTTGGCTGGGTCGGTGGCTCCTGGTCCACAATCTGTTCCACTTTTTGTCTTCTTTTGGGGCATACACAAAAAGAGTTCTATTGGTAGCTATTAAATGCCTATCAAAGAAGTGGAGTTGGACTTCATTCTCTTGAACTCTCATGGCTGGGGTGCAACCTGTAGCTCTAGAACTGCCACAAGCTGCAATAGTACTCTATGGTCTTCCACGTGGAAGACAGCAGATATGGTACAGTGAGAGTTGACAGAATTGCAGGACCAGTTCAAAAGTATTCAATCCTTGTCAAACAAGGCAGTTACAAAGGCGTAAATCAACTGCTTGAGTGGTACGAAGGTTAACAGCCTGTCAAACATGACTACAAGAGCAGGCAAAAGAGCATAGGCCAATATTCAATGTATTTTGACCTTCCCTGTAGAGGTCTAGACATTTCTCTGAAGGACAACCTCAACTCTCATCACAGGCCATTTGTTTACCTTGTCACATTTTTAAAGAACTTTGCAGATAGTTCAAACCCCTGTGTTTTACCTCTATGCTTTCAGTCAAAATACATTACTGACTCTTTCGATCATGGTTCAGAGAGCAGTTGTCATGGAAAACTAATGCTCTCTCATGCAACAACCCCTTGAATCTTATATATCTACTTCCTGTGTTAATGATATCCAAGTCTTGGCCCTGCATGTCTTCGTCATCCATGCTCTGTCAGCTAGCAGGAGCAAGGGAGTGGTTTCTCTCACCTCAAAGTCTCCTCTGGGCATCCATTTTGTAGCTTACACTTGAAGAACAAGGTCTTCAGAGGTTGAGATTATCCAATGAAATAGCAAATGGAATTCAAGATTGAAGACACCAATATAATTTGAAGATCTATGATCATAAATCGGTGTCAGGTATATATGGTTTTAGAACTTAGAGGTCCTACAGTTCCTTCAGGATGGTCTAACAAATGGATTAGCAGTACCTATTTCTAGGGTACAGCTGTCTGCTAATGGGCCACTTAGGAAGGAGCCCAGGTCTAGCCTTCATGGAATAAAATGCAATTTGCCTCTTGAAGGCTAGCTTATAAAATAATCCCCAACCAGAGTAGCTGGCTCATCTTGCGATTTTGCTATAGAGTGGGCGTTTCTATACGATTCCTTCTTTCAACCTTGATACAGTTATGCTAAACTTTATTCCAATTAAGATTTTCGTACTCCCGGCAATAACCTCAGGCAAATCATCTGGGAATTGTTTACTATGCGGTGTTGAACACCATATATCAGGCTTTTTCCAGATTGACTAGTCTTACAGAGGGGCCTAGTTTTATACCAAAAGTTCCACCGGTATGTAAACAGGAAGAAAACTACATCCGGGTCTGGTGGCCCAGTGGACTAATGCATCCACTGCAGGGGCCTGTGTTCAAATTCATGGTCACAGGTTCAAATCCCAGCAGGCCCACTCAGCCTTTCATCCATCTGAGGTCGATAAAATGAGTACCATTGAGTTGGGTAACAATAAACATTTGTTATTCAGCGCCAAGAGGCATGTACTGGATGATCTCAGATGTTTTAGGAATTATCTAACAAGATAGAGAATTTAGCCATTGTAACACTTTCTATCTGAATTTTGGATCTGCCACCTTATGTCTCTGCCATTGGTGGCTTTTATCAGTAGATAAGGTCAGTGATTTATTTGACCTGTAAGCTGTGAAGAGGTTCTTGTCACATCGGATCCAGTGGGGATTTTCTAAAGTTTGTCTTTATCAGCTGCACTTGGTTGGAAAAAGATTTGAAGTTTGGGACAAAGGATTTACTGGCAGCCCAAGTTGTTTGAACTTATGAGTCTTTGATTTCTGAATACATTTAACTTGTGATAGAGCAGCAGAGTGCCGAATGGCATGTTTCAGTTCTCCAGTGGGGTGCGAATCAGGCATGTGTAATATAGCCCTACAAGCAAAGAAAGTAATTTGTAACCGGCGCCAGGAGGAAATATTCTAGGCTGCTTTCCCTATCCCCTTATTCACAACTTTCCATTCTCCCTGAAACGAAGGAGATGGTCCAAGGATACATTAAGATAACTGTTAAGTAATCTGAACATTACTCAGCACAGTGGAACCACTAATTTGGCTCATGACCATATGAACATAAATAATGTAGCCACCCTCCTCTCAGTTTAACTGCTTTAAAGTCACTTTTATACAGGATAATGTTATTTCAGAGAAATGTTAAAAGAGAAGGAACAGCTGAGAAAAGTAGTCTCAGTGAAATACTTTCACATAACAAGCATTGGCAAAGCAAATAGGTGTTAGTTTTGGGGCCTATCGGCTTTGCAAATGGTTTTAGCCCAGCTGTACAGCATCCCTGATGCTGTGTAGCATGGCTAAAAAAGAGGAAGAAAATTCTATGACATGGCTGGCCATGTCAGTTTAAAAGCGCACACAACAAGAATGTGCTTGTCTACAAAATTAAATGAGTTTTCTTTTTCACTATGTTTACCGATCAAGGTTTGGTTGGAAAAACTAAAAGAAAAAAAAATAGTGCGAGTGGGTGGGAGGAAGGAAAGCGGGACGACGGAAGCAACAGGTGCAGCGGGCACAGCAAAACATGCTGGGGGGGCAGAAGGAACACGGGGGGTGCGGATGGGGAAGCAAACAGACCAAGTAATGTGAAGCAGGGGAAAGCAAACAGACGACAGAGAAATGTGGAGCGGGAGAAGTTAAAGCAAACAGATGACAGAAAAACATGGAGCCGGGGGTAAGGGGGAGCACATAGCCGAGGAGGAACATGAGTGCAGTGAAGGGAGAGAAGTACACAAGATAGACAGTTGTAAAACACATGTACTCTTGGGGAGTGCTAAAACAAAAAGGAAAAACATAGAAACTGAAAAATTAGCAGTGAAAGAACACAAGTAATGCGCCCATGCTATGGTGGAGGGACAAACACAAGAAGAGGAAGTAAAGCCCACACATGCTAACAAATAAGAAGCAAGCAAATGAGTAACAATAATGACAACAAATGGTAAGTGTTCAGCCAAGTCAAACCCCACTGTAAGCAGGCAATACTTCTAGCAACAGACAGTGTAGTAGGCAAGACCCAAAAACCGCAAAGAGAATAGTAATTACAAGAAAACGTACTTTTATTTTGCTACTACAAAACAAAGATCAAACCTTCAAAAAAGTATTTATTTTGATAATAGTCAAAAAGAGGTTTCAAACAAAGTGGCAAAGATAATACAAAAAGGGTAGGCGTGCAAGCATGTTAAGGGTATAGAGAAATGTAAAGACAGGGTTCAAGAAAAGTCTTGGTTTATGGTTGAGGAAAGTGGACTGTGTGGGTTCAGCTTACGGTTAGTTTTCAGGTACAGGTAATGGTAAGAGTTATTGTATCTGCTCAGGTTAGAGTTATTTTTTTTGTAGTAGGGAAAGGCTTAGGTTAAGCGAGAGTAGATGATTAGAATTTCATTGTATGGGAGGATGTTGTAGCAATTTCATTTTAGGATCCTTTTAATGTTAATTAAAAAATAGCTGCAGATTCTTTGTACTGGTTATACTTTAACATGTGTTCTCTGCAGTAGTTTATCTGTAAAGGCATAATAGAAAACATGAGAGAAATCCACCTCTCAAAATGTATGTGACTAGGTAATCCAAATATATATATATATATATATATATATATATATATATATATATATATATATATATATATATATATATATATATATATATATATATATATATATCCAATTCCAAAGTAAAGCGCGCTCTCAGTTTAGGGTATAATAACGATCTTTTATTCCGACGTTACGCGTTTCGAGAGTAAACTCTCTTGCTCACACGTCGAATGCCAGTGACCCAGTGCATTACATAGAGTTCGACAGCTCAACATAGAAAACAGACTCATAGTGAGGTAATGTTTCAAGGTACATATGGTCGCCATCTTGTAACATGTCATATTCTATACATGCAACTATTCAGTGCCGTTATACCAACAGATATTAATGTTACATTGTAAAATCAAATTAGTGCATACACAATTAATGCCAAGTGGCATTTCGTTTCTGCTGATACAGTTCCTGTTCACTGTGACAACATTGAATTTTATTCGTGCACCTTTTGGTACGTATCTCGCATGGTATGCAGAGCTCATATGCTACAGACCGCTGTCTCCTAATGCGCGTCATAGCTGGAAGTTACTACAGACATCAGTATTTCTGATTGCATCAACGCCGAGTGGCGTGCAGTAAGGTGAATAGTGCGCAGTGACCGCCTTAATCATGGTAGTCTACTTCTAACGTCCTATTGTAGCACCTATGCTATTGTTATCGCTCTAGTGGCTAATTGATTAGCGCCGTGTGGTGTGCGATAATTGAAGTGTGTGGTGCGCACAAATAGCCTTAATCGTACTAGTCTAATTTGAACGTCCTGTTGTGGCACAATTACTATTGCTGGCGCTCTAGTGGCTAAATAAACAATAAGGCATGGTACTGATAAGTGAGTAGCAGTCGAACAGTGAAAATTATAGTGACAAAATAAATGTGAAAGTCCTTATCTAGTTTCTTCTTCGGTGCTCTCCCTGGAGTATTGAAGAAAAGGGTAGGTGGCCCGTGAATGTGCTCGTGTTGCTGTGATGGGCCCCTTCCTTTCTTCCTGCATAGAAAGAGAAAATACAAATTAAAATACATTAGAGCACAAAGTGTTCTCAGTCATAAAATCAAAACATGGTAATTGCATACGTAGGTACATTTACATACTCATCATGAATTTAACACAAGCGATCAAAAGCCAATCCACACTTATTCTTCTATCAGGTGAGTCGCCATCTCCTCATCCTGATTGTGTCCCTTAGGCTGCCTAGTTTCGAGGTCTAAGATCCATTTTGATTCCTTCCTTCTAAGGGCCAGCTCCCTGTTACCCCCTCTCTGTTTGGCAGGTATCTGTTCTATGACAAAATATTTGAGCAATCTACTGTTGGATAGATGAAATTCCGCAAAGTGGCGTGCCACTGGGTATTGGGGGTCCTTATTTGTGATGGCTCTGAGGTGTTCCAGGACCCTCTTTTTTGCCGTCAGCGTGGTGCTCCCGACATATCTTTTGTTGCAGGGACACTCAAGTATGTAAATGGCATATGTTGTGGTGCATGTGAGGAACTGCATAATTTTAAATTTGGTTGTTTTGTATGGTATGCTGAATTCCTGCACCATACCGCTGTTCCTACAGGCTTTGCAGTGGCCACATGGATAGAACCCCCTAAGGTCATGTTGGCTCTTACTTGTCTGTTCTGTTATGTCTCCCTTCATGAGTATATCTCTGAGGCTTCTACTCTTCCGGTACGTGACTCTGGGTCGGTCCCAAATCTGTTTGCCTATTATGGGGTCACTTTGTAGGATGTTCCAGTTCTCATTAAGTATCTTGTATACTTTCTGGGAGTCTCCATTGTACGTGAGAATGACTCTACTTCCTGAGTCTTCATCCTGATTCTCTTTAGGTTTATCCTCCATGGTTTTTTCTCTTGTTATGTTTTCCATTTTGCTCACTGCTCTATTTAGAACCCACTCCGGGTAACCTCTTTCCCTGAATCTTTGTAACATGAATCCTTTTTCCTCTTGGTAGTGGGTGGTGTCACTGCAGTTCCTTCTTGCTCTCAGCAGCTCGCCATATGGAATACTCCATTTGAGAGTGTCAGGGTGGCTGCTGTGAGCATGAAGGAGACTGTTGCCCGCAGTCTCTTTTCTAAAAAGTTTAGTCTGCAGAGTGTTGGCAGTAGCCATAACTTTAACATCGAGAAATTCTATCTCGTCCTTACTTATCTTGTGGGTTAACACGATGTTATATGTGTTTTTGTTAAGTAGGTTCACAAAGTCTTCTGCCTCTTGTTCGTTACCCTTCCATATTACAAAGAGGTCGTCTATGTACCTGAGCCATGTGATAACCTTTTTGAAGTGGGCATTGTACAAGACATCACTGTGTATTTCCTCCTCCCAGATCCCCAGGAAGAGATTCGCGAAGCTCGGCGCGAAGCTCGGCGCGAAGCTCGTACCCATCGATGTACCCGTGGTCTGTTTGTACAGGTCTCCATTAAACATAAATATGTTATTCTGGAGACATATAGTCATCATTTCCGTAAGCATTTTCGTATGTTCCAGATACCTGATATCTCTTTTCTTAAGGTAGTGATTACAGGCTCTTATCCCTTGGTCGTGTTTTATGATCGTGTACAGTGAGCACACATCCATAGTGAGAAAATGGTACCCCTCTTCCCATTGCAAGTTATCAATTTTACACAAGAAATCTTTGGTATCACGTACATGGGACGGAAGTTCAGACACATATTCCTGCAAGAAAAAATCCACATATCGAGATATGTTCTCAAAGGTACTACCAATGGATGAGACAATAGGTCTACCTGGGGGGGCCAGGGGGTTTTTATGCACCTTAGGGAGAAAGTATATTATGGGAAGCTTTGGATAGTCTTTCTTCAGAAAGAGATATTCGTACCACGATATTATCCCTTGTTCTTGCCATGCAGATAGACAACTCCAAGTTGTCGTTATGCTTTCGTTGTATGTCTTCGTGTTACTTTTGCAATAAAAAGCTTCATTGTTAAGCTGTCTTAGTGCCTCTTTAATGTAAAGTTCCTTGTCCTGTATCACAATGTTCCCCCCTTTGTCTGCTGGGCGGATTATGATGTTTTTATCATCCGCGAGGGATGCAATTATGTTTTTTTGTTTCACAGTTAGGTTGGATTGTTTAAATCTACTCTTAGGCTGTTGATGTTTATGTTCTAAGAGAGAATTCGTCACCACGTCCTGGAAAGTGTCCAGATTGTCATGTGGTAGGAGAGGATAAAATACAGATTTGGGCCTGAATTTAGTGTTTGCTGCTTTATCTGTGGTAATGTCCCAACATTCAGGTGAATCGGAAGTATCCTCATTCTCAGGGGTTCCGATATTCATAGCTAGATCCTGCATGGTTCTAAGTATGTTGGCATCCCCTACAGTAAGGGCGGGTTCTGGGTGGGTTGCATCCATTTGGGTATCATTCCTCTTATTGCTATTCTTCAGGATATGCCACTTTTTAAGCTTAAGTTTTCTGATATATTTGAACATATCGATGCGTGTTTCTGAGTAATTAAAGGTTCCTGTGGGACAGAATGATAATCCGAGACAGAGTGTTCTCTTTTCAAGAAATGAGAGTTGTCTGCTAGAAAGGTTAACAATTGTTTTATTTACCATTTCCGTGTTATCCATTATGGTTGATTTCGATAGCCCCCACGTCTGGTTCCCATTGGCTCTGTTTCTCGTTCTTTTCTTGTTTCTTTGTTTGCGTCTTTGTCTCCTCTGTTTGCTCCGCCCCTCCCTCTTCCTCGGCCTCTTCCTCTTCCTCTGCTTCCTCTTCCTCTCTGCGGTGGTGCTGGTGGGGGGGATACCCGTCCCGACTGCCGCCCCCTCTTCAGCACCCGGAACTCGTCCAAAAAAGTTGCACGTTTGGTAATGATTTCTAATTCTGAAGAAGTGCTTGTAGATTTTAAGGATATATCGGTATCTGAGTCGTCTGTAGTCATGGATGTTGTTGTAGTGGTTTGCACAGTTCCATCCTGGCTTGTAGGGGGTTCAAATGATTGGGTACAGTACATATGGTCGTATTTTTTGCTGTACGTTAATATGCGGCCAGACTCATATTCAGTGCAATCACGGTGTAGCTTTCTTTGTTTTCTCATTTTAATATCTTCTTCGTGTTGTGTGAGTCTAAGTTTAAGGTCTTCTTTGAACTTCTTTATTGTGGTTTGGTCACTGTGCGCTTTAAGTTCTTCATCCATGTCTTTTAGTTCTTTCATTATGGTCTCCCTATCCTCCCAGGCATATTTCACTAATATGCACAGCACAGTTCTGGAGCTGTTGGCTGAATTCTCTGACCATTCTTCTAACATGCGTGGGTTAGGGGATTCGTAGGACGGGGTGGTATATATTCTCAACCCGCGTGGGACCATATTTTTGTCTATGTAGTCTTGGAGGGAGATGGCCTCCCACCATTTTGACGTCTCAGATTTTTTTAGTTTTTCATATTTCCTCAGTTTCCCAATTAGTGTTGTGTCCGTGTCTTGTTTGGCCATGGTTGTGTGCCCTTTTCCCGGGGCCCGTGCCAGCAGGGTTTGTGCTGCCAATCTGCGCTGTGCTTCCTCTTCCATGATGTGATAGACTGTACCTACGTATGAGCAACTGTTCCTTTCGTCAAGTTTCACAAATTCAGAGCAATTCCTGAATGTGTGTTAAAGTAATGCATCAGATTGTCACTCATATGCGTGATGTCAAGCTGTTAATTAACCCTAAACCCCTCCAAATTGGAAGTTCCAGATGCCGCCTCGTCTTGGTGGCGAAAAGTTTCTGTATTGCACTGAGGGACTCGCTCCGTTTTTTGGAGGGAAAAGACCTGCTTCTTCCCCGCTAAGGTGCGTGTAACACTCACTGTTCGTGGTCTACGTCCCATCAATGATCCCACATACAGTTTCTGCCCCCAGCCCTTCAGAGGCGCCCCTCCCCGAAAAGCCGCACCCCGGCGGGTTGGCGCGTGTGTCCACGTCAACCCCAGAATACTCCCTCGGGTCCGGGCTTACCTCTGGTGTGCTGTCCTGGGGCTCGTCTTTCGCCACACGTTCAAAGCGTTCCTTCCTCCACGTGGTTTTGATGCAGGGCGGCCGGCAGAAATCCCTCAGTGAATTTCTGCCGGCCGCCCTGCATCAAAACCACGTGGAGGAAGGAACGCTTTGAACGTGTGGCGAAAGACGAGCCCCAGGACAGCACACCAGAGGTAAGCCCGGACCCGAGGGAGTATTCTGGGGTTGACGTGGACACACGCGCCAACCCGCCGGGGTGCGGCTTTTCGGGGAGGGGCGCCTCTGAAGAGCTGGGGGCAGAAACTGTATGTGGGATCATTGATGGGACGTAGACCACGAACAGTGAGTGTTACACGCACCTTAGCGGGGAAGAAGCAGGTCTTTTCCCTCCAAAAAACGGAGCGAGTCCCTCAGTGCAATACAGAAACTTTTCGCCACCAAGACGAGGCGGCATCTGGAACTTCCAATTTGGAGGGGTTTAGGGTTAATTAACAGCTTGACATCACGCATATGAGTGACAATCTGATGCATTACTTTAACACACATTCAGGAATTGCTCTGAATTTGTGAAACTTGACGAAAGGAACAGTTGCTCATACGTAGGTACAGTCTATCACATCATGGAAGAGGAAGCACAGCGCAGATTGGCAGCACAAACCCTGCTGGCACGGGCCCCGGGAAAAGGGCACACAACCATGGCCAAACAAGACACGGACACAACACTAATTGGGAAACTGAGGAAATATGAAAAACTAAAAAAATCTGAGACGTCAAAATGGTGGGAGGCCATCTCCCTCCAAGACTACATAGACAAAAATATGGTCCCACGCGGGTTGAGAATATATACCACCCCGTCCTACGAATCCCCTAACCCACGCATGTTAGAAGAATGGTCAGAGAATTCAGCCAACAGCTCCAGAACTGTGCTGTGCATATTAGTGAAATATGCCTGGGAGGATAGGGAGACCATAATGAAAGAACTAAAAGACATGGATGAAGAACTTAAAGCGCACAGTGACCAAACCACAATAAAGAAGTTCAAAGAAGACCTTAAACTTAGACTCACACAACACGAAGAAGATATTAAAATGAGAAAACAAAGAAAGCTACACCGTGATTGCACTGACTATGAGTCTGGCCGCATATTAACGTACAGCAAAAAATACGACCATATGTACTGTACCCAATCATTTGAACCCCCTACAAGCCAGGATGGAACTGTGCAAACCACTACAACAACATCCATGACTACAGACGACTCAGATACCGATATATCCTTAAAATCTACAAGCACTTCTTCAGAATTAGAAATCATTACCAAACGTGCAACTTTTTTGGACGAGTTCCGGGTGCTGAAGAGGGGGCGGCAGTCGGGACGGGTATCCCCCCCACCAGCACCACCGCAGAGAGGAAGAGGAAGCAGAGGAAGAGGAAGAGGCCGAGGAAGAGGGAGGGGCGGAGCAAACAGAGGAGACAAAGACGCAAACAAAGAAACAAGAAAAGAACGAGAAACAGAGCCAATGGGAACCAGACGTGGGGGCTATCGAAATCAACCATAATGGATAACACGGAAATGGTAAATAAAACAATTGTTAACCTTTCTAGCAGACAACTCTCATTTCTTGAAAAGAGAACACTCTGTCTCGGATTATCATTCTGTCCCACAGGAACCTTTAATTACTCAGAAACACGCATCGATATGTTCAAATATATCAGAAAACTTAAGCTTAAAAAGTGGCATATCCTGAAGAATAGCAATAAGAGGAATGATACCCAAATGGATGCAACCCACCCAGAACCCGCCCTTACTGTAGGGGATGCCAACATACTTAGAACCATGCAGGATCTAGCTATGAATATCGGAACCCCTGAGAATGAGGATACTTCCGATTCACCTGAATGTTGGGACATTACCACAGATAAAGCAGCAAACACTAAATTCAGGCCCAAATCTGTATTTTATCCTCTCCTACCACATGACAATCTGGACACTTTCCAGGACGTGGTGACGAATTCTCTCTTAGAACATAAACATCAACAGCCTAAGAGTAGATTTAAACAATCCAACCTAACTGTGAAACAAAAAAACATAATTGCATCCCTCGCGGATGATAAAAACATCATAATCCGCCCAGCAGACAAAGGGGGGAACATTGTGATACAGGACAAGGAACTTTACATTAAAGAGGCACTAAGACAGCTTAACAATGAAGCTTTTTATTGCAAAAGTAACACGAAGACATACAACGAAAGCATAACGACAACTTGGAGTTGTCTATCTGCATGGCAAGAACAAGGGATAATATCGTGGTACGAATATCTCTTTCTGAAGAAAGACTATCCAAAGCTTCCCATAATATACTTTCTCCCTAAGGTGCATAAAAACCCCCTGGCCCCCCCAGGTAGACCTATTGTCTCATCCATTGGTAGTACCTTTGAGAACATATCTCGATATGTGGATTTTTTCTTGCAGGAATATGTGTCTGAACTTCCGTCCCATGTACGTGATACCAAAGATTTCTTGTGTAAAATTGATAACTTGCAATGGGAAGAGGGGTACCATTTTCTCACTATGGATGTGTGCTCACTGTACACGATCATAAAACACGACCAAGGGATAAGAGCCTGTAATCACTACCTTAAGAAAAGAGATATCAGGTATCTGGAACATACGAAAATGCTTACGGAAATGATGACTATATGTCTCCAGAATAACATATTTATGTTTAATGGAGACCTGTACAAACAGACCACGGGTACATCGATGGGTACGAGCTTCGCGCCGAGCTTCGCGAATCTCTTCCTGGGGATCTGGGAGGAGGAAATACACAGTGATGTCTTGTACAATGCCCACTTCAAAAAGGTTATCACATGGCTCAGGTACATAGACGACCTCTTTGTAATATGGAAGGGTAACGAACAAGAGGCAGAAGACTTTGTGAACCTACTTAACAAAAACACATATAACATCGTGTTAACCCACAAGATAAGTAAGGACGAGATAGAATTTCTCGATGTTAAAGTTATGGCTACTGCCAACACTCTGCAGACTAAACTTTTTAGAAAAGAGACTGCGGGCAACAGTCTCCTTCATGCTCACAGCAGCCACCCTGACACTCTCAAATGGAGTATTCCATATGGCGAGCTGCTGAGAGCAAGAAGGAACTGCAGTGACACCACCCACTACCAAGAGGAAAAAGGATTCATGTTACAAAGATTCAGGGAAAGAGGTTACCCGGAGTGGGTTCTAAATAGAGCAGTGAGCAAAATGGAAAACATAACAAGAGAAAAAACCATGGAGGATAAACCTAAAGAGAATCAGGATGAAGACTCAGGAAGTAGAGTCATTCTCACGTACAATGGAGACTCCCAGAAAGTATACAAGATACTTAATGAGAACTGGAACATCCTACAAAGTGACCCCATAATAGGCAAACAGATTTGGGACCGACCCAGAGTCACGTACCGGAAGAGTAGAAGCCTCAGAGATATACTCATGAAGGGAGACATAACAGAACAGACAAGTAAGAGCCAACATGACCTTAGGGGGTTCTATCCATGTGGCCACTGCAAAGCCTGTAGGAACAGCGGTATGGTGCAGGAATTCAGCATACCATACAAAACAACCAAATTTAAAATTATGCAGTTCCTCACATGCACCACAACATATGCCATTTACATACTTGAGTGTCCCTGCAACAAAAGATATGTCGGGAGCACCACGCTGACGGCAAAAAAGAGGGTCCTGGAACACCTCAGAGCCATCACAAATAAGGACCCCCAATACCCAGTGGCACGCCACTTTGCGGAATTTCATCTATCCAACAGTAGATTGCTCAAATATTTTGTCATAGAACAGATACCTGCCAAACAGAGAGGGGGTAACAGGGAGCTGGCCCTTAGAAGGAAGGAATCAAAATGGATCTTAGACCTCGAAACTAGGCAGCCTAAGGGACACAATCAGGATGAGGAGATGGCGACTCACCTGATAGAAGAATAAGTGTGGATTGGCTTTTGATCGCTTGTGTTAAATTCATGATGAGTATGTAAATGTACCTACGTATGCAATTACCATGTTTTGATTTTATGACTGAGAACACTTTGTGCTCTAATGTATTTTAATTTGTATTTTCTCTTTCTATGCAGGAAGAAAGGAAGGGGCCCATCACAGCAACACGAGCACATTCACGGGCCACCTACCCTTTTCTTCAATACTCCAGGGAGAGCACCGAAGAAGAAACTAGATAAGGACTTTCACATTTATTTTGTCACTATAATTTTCACTGTTCGACTGCTACTCACTTATCAGTACCATGCCTTATTGTTTATTTAGCCACTAGAGCGCCAGCAATAGTAATTGTGCCACAACAGGACGTTCAAATTAGACTAGTACGATTAAGGCTATTTGTGCGCACCACACACTTCAATTATCGCACACCACACGGCGCTAATCAATTAGCCACTAGAGCGATAACAATAGCATAGGTGCTACAATAGGACGTTAGAAGTAGACTACCATGATTAAGGCGGTCACTGCGCACTATTCACCTTACTGCACGCCACTCGGCGTTGATGCAATCAGAAATACTGATGTCTGTAGTAACTTCCAGCTATGACGCGCATTAGGAGACAGCGGTCTGTAGCATATGAGCTCTGCATACCATGCGAGATACGTACCAAAAGGTGCACGAATAAAATTCAATGTTGTCACAGTGAACAGGAACTGTATCAGCAGAAACGAAATGCCACTTGGCATTAATTGTGTATGCACTAATTTGATTTTACAATGTAACATTAATATCTGTTGGTATAACGGCACTGAATAGTTGCATGTATAGAATATGACATGTTCCAAGATGGCGACCATATGTACCTTGAAACATTACCTCACTATGAGTCTGTTTTCTATGTTGAGCTGTCGAACTCTATGTAATGCACTGGGTCACTGGCATTCGACGTGTGAGCCAGAGAGTTTACTCTCGAAACGCGTAACGTCGGAATAAAAGATCGTTATTATACCCTAAACTGAGAGCGCGCTTTACTTTGGAATTGGATTTATAATTTGTGCCGGCTGTGGCTCTACCGGCCCCGTGCGCCACCAGACTATGGGCGGATATCCCAGGAGGAGCTGAATGAGGTTTGAAAATATATATATATATATATATATATTTAAAAGTATTTGTTTTAAATTTAACATCGTTTTAGCAAATGGACAACTTACTCTTGACATTTAGCACTGAATCAATTGGGAACTCTATCAAGTTATTTTACGCGGCATTTAAGCCAAGATTTTAAGTGAAGTAACTATTTAAGGTCAACCTGTTTCATTTGCATCTTTGCACAGTCCAACCGAATGTTATTTGCACTATGTATTCATTCTGTTTGCACTGATTTGCCATTTTTGCACAAAATGGGCGAGACTGTCCCTGAAAAGGTAATCAACAACTATTGTACGACCATTTGGGTTATCCAACACTGGTATTTGGGTTATTGTCAGAAAGTTAGTGCATTGTTGTTAATGTAACAAGTTGGTATAAAGCACTGTCACTTTGAAATACACTTGCACTTTAAAACCAAAAAAAAGCAAGAAATAAAAATGGTTTAAAAGTCATGTGACTGATGACGAGCATGTCATGTGATCAAGGCCCTCCGGGGCTGAAACGCGGAATGGCTGCTACATCGCTGTACTGAGGGAGAAATAAACAAATTTTTACCGCTTACTTTATGTGGTCTACGCTCCTTTTGTCAAAAGGATTGAAGGAACTTAAGAGGAGTTCGTGTGATACATGGAGCCGGTTTTTGTCGTCCCCGGCTCAACGCAGACCCCTTCTCGTTCAGGGCAAATATACGGACAAGGAAGACAAAGTCCGTTTTCGGACACCGAAGCCACAATCCGGGAGGATTTTCTGCAACTTTGCCCCCCAGCCGCTACTTGTAGGATCCGAAGCCGAGCTCGAAGTGCGGCGTCACCGGGTCGGAGGACGCGGAGCTACGCAGGCGCATGAGTGAAGGTAGGATCAGTTCAATACAACGTGCTGGGTGAGAAGTTTAGCGGGGACAAGTAATAAGGGAGATACTATGTGGTGAGCAAACCGAGTATAGACTCTCTGCTACTTTAAGTCCAACTCTATTAACTATATTTAACCCTCAAGCAGCAAGATGTCAGCCGACGTGCTCCGTGATCGGGAGACGGCTGCCTTGGAAATGTTTGACGATGCACGAAATCCCTCTGCATACATTGCAAATCAAAGCACTTCCATGAATAACTCGGGAACTGGCTTAAAAGACAAAATGCGCTGCCTTGAGAAATTGATGAAAGGCGAACAGAGTAAATGGTGGAAAGCCAAGTCCCTCCAAAGATATTTGGATGTGGGAAGAATTCCACGAGGGCTGAGAATATTAATAGCCCCCAGCTATGAGACTCCAGACCCCAGGATGATGAAGGAGTGGGCGGAGACCAACTTAGAATCCTCAAGAAAGCTAGTAATGATCCTGGTGAAATACGCAGAAAGTGATCGCCTAAAGACACAGGAACTAATTGATAAAACCAACATAGAAATTGAAGTATTGAATCAAAAAGAGGAAGAATCCAAACTTAGAGTTGAAATGATGAAGCGCCTACGCAAGGAGGAAGAAAAAATAAGGGAACGAAAAACCTTCAAATTCCATCGTGACAAAGTTGATTACGAATGCGGACGCATTTTCACTTTTGCGCGCAAATATGATTCCCTCAGAATTTCTAAGTAGACGGGAGCACAAGCAGCCAGATCCAAAAATGTTACAGGCACCGACAGAACAACAATTGAGGATCCCTACACCTCCGATCTCAGTTCAGCCATTGAAAGCGAAACTGAACAAGAATCAAGATTCACTAACCTAGCACAGACTTCGGTCAAACACACTCTTGAGCAAGAGGTTGGTTTTTTTTGCGAAGAACGGCGTCAAACGCTTCGCCCATGGAACCAACAACAGACACAACAAGGAAGACCAACACCACCAAAAGAAGGGAGAGGCGAAACGCAAGAAAATGGAAATCAAAGAAGGCAAAATACAAGGAGATGGAAGCGCAAACCGCAAAAGAATTAAGTGCGCACAACAATACTGTTGTAAACCTTTCCAGCATTCACTTAACCGAATCAGAAAAAAAGATCTAATCTCTAGGGCTGTCATATTGTCCCAAAAATCGATTCAATTATGCTTCCACCAGAATTGATATCTTCAAAGGTATACGGAAATTAAAGCTTAAAAAATTCCATTTGCTGAATAAAAAACCTGAGACACCACCACAAGGTGAAAACATCACACAGGATCAACCCATCTCGCCTCCTTTTAACCTTACAGGATCAGACATACCCATCCTCAAAGTTATGGAAGATCTAGCCCAAGTGAATTCTCAACCGGACATGACTCCTAACATCAAAGACCCTGTCAATATTTCTGGAAGTCAGTTAAAGGGAATAACACCATTTAAACCTAAATCCACTTTCACCCCAACATCCATGAGAGATGCCATGGACATCTTCAACGAACAGATCACGGTGGGCATCAAATCCCTGAACTTTAAAGTACAAAAAACATCTAAATACAAAATGAGCAAACATGATATTCAATATCACCAGCTTATGAAAAAACTTAAATCTAAGCCAGAATTGATAATTCGAAATGCAGACAAAGGGGGTAACCTGGTAATCTGGGAGAAAGCACAATACATCGAAGAGGCCATGAAACAACTATCAGACCGCAGATGCTATGGCCGAAGTGACAATATAAGTTTAAAATCAACTTACAATCTATATTACACAAAGTTATTATCCTGGAAAAGTGCGGGACTCATCTCAGCTGATGAATATAAATACCTTAAAAATGATACACCTACGACCCCAGTCCTGTACTTTCTACCCAAACTACACAAGGATCCAGTTCGACCACCAGGAAGACCTATAATTTCCGCACGCAATTGTCTGATGGAAAAAACTTCACAGTACATAGACTATTTTCTGCAGGAGCATGTTCAAGGACTACCTTCCTATCTTAAAGACACTAGTGACTTCCTCCTAAAAATTCATGATTTTGTATGGCAAGAACAATTTATACTTATGACTATGGACATCACGTCATTGTATACCAGTATCAATCATCAAGATGGGCTGAGGGCCATTCAATTTTATCTAAACAAAAGACCCCCTGAACAAGATCGACACAACAAAATGCTTGTTCAAATGATTGAATACTGCTTGCATAACAATATCTTTCTCTTTCAGAGTTCTCTGTTCCAACAGATTTGCGGAGTAGCTATGGGGGCCAGCTTTTCCCCCAGCTATGCCTGTCTGCATATGGGCTGGTGGGAGGAGCTGGTCCTCAAGAATAAACATGAATCTATTCTTCGTAATAATGTAAAACTCTGGCTGAGATACATAGACGATTTGTTTGTTGTGTGGGATGGGACAATAACAGAAGCTAAGGATTTTATCAAGACTCTAAATACTAATGATCTTAACCTTGAATTTACTGCTGACATAAATCCTGAAAGAGTTATTTTTCTTGATGTGGAAGTCTACATCAAAGAGGGGTCACTGACAACGAGAGTACACAGAAAACTGACAGCGGGAAACTCTGTGTTACACGCGTCCAGTGCCCATCCCAACACCTAATTCAAAGTATCCCTTATGGTGAGATGGTAAGGTTGCGGAGAATCTGTAGCAACCCAATTGACTTAACTGCAGCACAACAAGCCAGTAAAGACAGATTCTTAGAGAGGGGCTATTCTCAGAAATGCATTAAAAAGGCTATTCAGAAAAGCATGAAACATACTAGGGCCCATCTGCTCCAAACCAAACCACCTTGTACTGAATCAGACCCTCTATCCCCCAACGCCATTCCCCAAAGGGGTAACTTCAGGAGGATTCTGGGCTACAGTAATCAGGAAAAAGAGATTTACCAGATTATTAGGAGAAATTGGCCTATCCTACTCAATGATCCAGTGATAGGCCATCTGTTGCCCAAAAAACCAACTATTACGTACAGTAAAGCTCCTTCAATGAAGGACACACTAGTTCAGAACAACCCCATTGACAAACCACCATCCAACTGGCTTTCCAGCAGATTAGGTTTTACAAAATGGTGTTAATACTACATCATACACCACACCCTTTAACACACAGGAAATCAAAATTGATAAAGCCCTAACATGTAAAACAGATCATGTGATTTATGTTCTTGGATGTCCCTGTGGTCTGAAATATGTGGGCAGCACGAAACTTCAGGGACATAAAAGAATATTACAGCACATCCGGGCAATCAAAAACGCTGACCCATCATATCCAGTCGCCCGCCACTTCAAGGAGAAGCATCAGTCTGATTCTAAGTTTTTAACTTTTTATATAATTGATGCCATCCCCATTTCTAAAAGAGGTGGTGATAGAGAAAAGATACTGCGCAGACTTGAAACCAGATACATTTTGGAACTAGATTCTAAATATCCGGGAGGTCTGAACATGACTGAAGACCTCCATACTTTCCTCTAGTTCCAATAATGGCTCGACCTAATCAGTTATAGAGGTATTTTACCTACAATAACTAAATAATTGGCCAAGATATCAGATTTTCTTGGCAGCTGACTTCCATGATCACAGATTATTAAAACCACTATGGTATATATTTAATCATGACATGTTTTTAAAATCCATTTTTTAGCTAACTATTCATATAACAATGAATAGCTGCTTTGCACTTAAACGTTATTTAACATTTTTATTGTTTTTTAGCACTTCTTATTGGGTGAACAACAATGCCTTTTTAATTCTACATCTACCTTGTTAATCTACCAGTGTGATGACCATTGAACAAAAAATCCCAATACCATGTCCACAGAGCCAAATTTTTCAGACGTAACGGAATATCTCTTTTAAACATTTAAAAGTATTTGTTTTAAATTTAACATCCTTTTAGCAAATGGACAACTTACTCTTGACATTTAGCACTGAATCAATTGGGAACTCTATCAAGTTATTTTACGCGGCATTTAAGCCAAGATTTTAAGTGAAGTAACTATTTAAGGTCAACCTGTTTTATTTGCATCTTTGCACAGTCCAACCGAATGTTATTTGCACTATGTATCCATTCTGTTTGCACTGATTTGCCATTACTGCACAAAATGGGCGAGACTGTCCCTGAAAAGGTAATCAACAACTATTGTACGACCATTTGGGTTATCCAACACTGGTATTTGGGTTATTGTCAGAAAGTTAGTGCATTGTTGTTAATGTAACAAGTTGGTATAAAGCACTGTCACTTTGAAATACACTTGCACTTTAAAAACAAAAAAAAGCAAGAAAAAAAATGGTTTAAAAGTCATGTGACTCTACAGGTGGCATTTCCTGATCATATATTTCGCAGTTGCAGGGTCACCTGGGTGAGACTCTGTCCTGTCTCCGCTTTGGATGGGCCTCTCTCCGGCCCCGGGCCTCTGGGCTCCCTCCCTAAGTCCCTCCTCTGTCTCTCTCTCTCTTGCTTTTCCTTCTCTCTCCTTTTTCTCTTTTTCTCTCTTATGATTTGTGGGGTGTGTGGGGTGGGGCGGGAGGGATTATGGGGAGTTGGGGGTGTTTATGAAACGGATTTGCAGTTTCATGGCACAGTGTCACCAGGATGTTTGGACTTCACCTTTTGAGAACCCGACCGGCGCCGGACTGTTAGAGCCCGGTTGAAGCCCACTGGAGTTCCCCAGGGCGTAGTTTCAGGGCTTGCTTCCCCTCCCTATTTCAGCTCTACTGTACCCCTCCATTAGCGTATGTTACTATTGGGGAAGTTTGCCTCTTCTGTGTATTGTCTAGGGTCGGTACTCTCTTCTTTTCTACATCCTCGCTTGCTGGTCTACTCAGTTATAATGCAAATGTCATGGTATGTCCTGTTTGTCATTCTCTTTGATGCTAATAAAAACAATTTTGACAAAAAAAAGTAATGTGACTGATGACGAGCGCGTCATGTGATCAAGGCCCTCTGGGGCTGAAACGCGTAATGGCTGCTACATCGCTGTACTGAGGGAGAAATAAACGAATTTTTACTGCTTACTTTATGTGGTCTACGCTCCTTTTTTCAAAAGGATTGAAGGAACTTAAGAGGAGTTCGTGTGATATATATATATATATATATATAATATATATATTGCATCCAAACCTAGTTTTCTCCGATAAGAAACACGCCCAAAGAAGAACTAATTTTTCAATTATTTATTCATCACAATATGGAAATTCATTTTTTTTGTATATATATTTTGGTACATTGATATAAACAAACAATAAATTACGACAGACTCATATATACATATAATAAATAGTCACAGTACAATATATACATTTGAGCAAAAAAGCAAGAGAGCCCTGAGTAGAGTGAAACAGAACAAGGACTCTAGAACTATACAACTGACCACCTCATCAACACATGAAAAAAGACAAAATAAACATCAACACATCCTAAGGAAAAAAAAAATGACAAAAGACAGAACTTCATGTTACAAAGAATATATTAAATGTGCATCACATATAACAAACAAAAAGACGAAAGTGAAAGCGCCGACGCGCGTTTTCGGAAATGCCAATGTTTATGACTTCCTTCATCAGGGCGCAGACTTCCTCAGTCTGAATGGTGGGCATACTTGGCCATTAAAATTTATCATACATATTCAATAATGAAGAAACAGGGCTCTAAGAAACGTACGATAATCAGACTGGTACAGCATCAGGATGGACCTAGATGTTGTTTTGTCTTTTTGAATGTTTGCTGCATTTCGTTTTTGCTGGTTTTAGAACTCTGGGCACTTTACCACTGCTGAGCAGTGCTTAAGTGCAAGGACTTTCTGTGTTAAATGTATTGGTGATTGGTTAATCCATGACTGGCATATCTGACTTACTAGTAAGTCCCTGGTAAAGTGTGCCAGGTGTGCCCATGGCCTGTAAATCAAATGCTACTAGTGGGCCTGCAGCACTGATTGTGCCACCCACATAAGTAGCCCTACAAACATGTCTCAGACCTGACACTGCAGTATCTGTGTTTGCAGTTTTAATCTGCTATTTCAACCTGGCAAGTGCATCCACTTTCCAGGCCCAAACCTTCCCTTTTACTACATGTAAATCAACCCTAAGGTAGGCCCAAGGCAGCCCCATGGGCAGGATGCAGTGTATCTGAAAGGTAAAACATGTACTGGTGCGGTGTTTATATGTCCTCATAGTAAAATACTGAATTTCGTTTTTCACTATCGCAAGGACTAGCTCTCCCATAGTGTAACATGGGGATTACCCTGAAATATTTTTTACGTTTCATTTCCCATTGGGAGTAGATACAGATTTAGAGTTTGGGGACTATGAACTCACAATTTAAAAATACATATTTGGTGAAGTTGGTTTTTAAATTGTGTGTTTGAAAATGCCACTTTTTCAAGTTGTAAAATCAACAATTGATGGACAGAATGAAGAAAAATGTCATACATTCACCCCAGTACAGAGATATGGGCCTAAATCCATTGTTTTTTTGCTCACCATGCCATCCCAGTTTGAACCCAGCCATATGCAAATCAGTCTTGACCCTGTGCCCAATGGGAACAGTCCAGCCCGAACTGCCAGGCCAGGTCCTCCCTGGACTGGAAACCAGCATCCTAGGGCCGGTTTCGGGGTTTCACCCCTCATCAGCAAGGATAGCTTGACTCCAGAAGTTGTGCATATTCTTGCTTTACCATTCTGGTCCTCTGCCTGTCTGTAAAATACACATCTGGGTTGGCTGACAGTTGTGCTCTCTCTTGTGCATTCACTCCATACAGTCACAAAAAGGGAGCGGAGGTGAGCCTTAAATATCCTGATGGCCCATCAGCAGGCTGATGGGTTTTCCTGAGCTAGAGTGGTGGGTTGAGTTTTCACTGACACCTGAATAGGGCTGTGCCTGTCCTTACACAAAGCTGCCTCCACCCTGCTGTAGTATGGCTGGTGCCAGGTCAGGGAAAGGCAGGGTCTTGTGCACTACAAAGACTTTCCTTTGAAGTTTTCCTAATTCAAAGGCAGAAAGGGGTATAAGTATTGGGCCTCTGATACCCCAATATCAGAACACTTCTGCACAGAGGATAGTCTACCAGGAAGAAGAGCTGGATGCTGTAGGTGGGTCTGCTACTCTGTCTGTCCTTGAAGTGAAAGGACTGGACTTTGCTTTCTACATCCTGCTTCCACGGTTCTCCAAGGGCTTGTGCATGCTTGCCTCCTGTTAAGAAGTCTCAGGGCCATAAAAGACTCCACCTACCAGTGCCTGGACTCTTCTGCTGAGTGGTGCCAAGTGGTGCCAAATCCAGTTTCTGGACCCTTGTAACTGTAATATGGTGATCTCAAGGAGAAAATCCATGCATCGACTCCCAGCGCCTGTTTTCGTGACGCACCGCTGCAAAACATCGATGCATCGCCGCTGCTTGCACCGAAGTGTGATTCCTGCTGGAGGCATCAGCCATGGCTTTCACCGCAGGCCCCAGCTTGCCGCCGCAGTGTGCCAGAAATGTCGCTGCAGCGTGAGTACCGAACACTGTGTCACCGATGTTCGTGGCACCCTGAGAAATTGATGCATGGCCTGCTTTGCAGCTGTAAAATCGACGCAGTACCTGCATCTCTGCTGCTGTATCGACAAAGTGCATCTGGATTTTAAACGGATCGTCGCTTGACGCAGACTCTTCATCGACACCGCACCACAGTAGGGAACCGAGGCCGCAGGTTCGGAAATCGACGCATCATCTCCCTTTCCAGTAAGGAACCGATGCATCACCTCCCCTGCCAGTAAGAAACCAACACATCACCTCCCCTGCCTAGCTGTAAAGAACTGACGTATCTCCTCCCCTGCCAGTAAGGAACCCTCGCCTGTGGAGTAAGGAACTGACGCATTGCTTTGCTTTTCCGGCACCTCACCTCCCTTGTGCCCTGCAACATCTTTGATTTTTGACATATCCACGGTACATTGTGCTAAATCAAATGCATCTATTGATTTCTATTGATTAAACTTGCGTAATCTTTTTAAGTGATATTATAACTTGTGTATGTTGGATTTTTGTCATTTTGGTCTTGTTTGATTCAGATACATATTGGCTATTTTTCGAAACTGGTGTGGACTCCTTTTGTAGTGTTTTTACTATGTTACTGTGTGTGTGTGTGTGTTTACAAATGCTTTACACATTGCCTCTGGGATGAGCCTCACTGCTTGTGCCAAGCTACAAAGGGGGTGAACAGGGGTAATCTTAGCTGTGTGACTACCTTACCCTGACTAAAGTGAGGGTCCCTAATTGGACAGGGTGCAAACCACTGCCAACTACAGACCCCATTTCCAACAGTAGTGCTCAATGGACACTTTCAAGCATGTGGAAACTGTGATCGACCACGTACATGCAAACGTGGAATAGCGAAGGTTAACCCTGAAAATGCAATTTCCACCCCAATAAAAACTCACAAGTTGGGAAATGGTAGGAGGAATGTAAATGATAGGGACAACTCCCAGTTTTTTCGCTTCCTATTTCTTCCCATGCGATGCCTGTTTTGGCCTGGCAGGGCCATGTTCTACTGTTCAGCTGGCGACGGTGCCCATTTCCCCATTAACACAAAAACTGAATAATTACATTTCAACACTGACTGGCTCCTGGTCTGAAATGAAGTCAACTCTGTGTGAGTGGATGCCCCTTCTACTAATACATCTATCTCAGTATGCCTGAGGTGAAATATGAATAAAACAGGAAAGAAAGTGCACTATATATGAATAACAACCTTTACATATGTTACAGTATATCAGCAAAAGATTTTACAACGCGTAATATAATAAGTTAAATGAAATACAAAGAGATGCAGCCCAACCTTAAAAAAAGCAGATGCTAAAACACAGAGGACAGGGATCTCATTAGACATTACAATTTCTGACTCTTACGACTATAGTAACTGTAGCACACACCACATTGAGGCTAAAGTTGTGCAACAGTCAAAACAAAATGGAACAACAAGTCTGGTTTTCATGATTTTTAACAAATAAATATTGGCTTTAATAACAGTTGCCATTGTAGTAATAGACTACAAAAACATATCCGTCTGCATGTATATTTTGAAACGATATTTTCTTTTTTTTGCTTACATTTAGGTTCTGGCATTTAATTTCTAATATACCCTTAAAACCACTATCAGCAACTGACCGCAGATGTGTCTCATACATTTCAGGGTGAGGAATAGATTGTAGATTTTCATTTGTTTACATTCATTTTGTTATTGTTCCTTTTCTCTTTGTTTTTAGTTAAAATCAAAATTTAACCGTCTTCCTAAGTTCTCTTAATGCTAATATTCAATGTTTCTTTGTATTTCAACTCAATGTTTTTCAGTGATCTTACATTTCTTCTTCAACATGTGTAAAGAGAACTCTTGAGATATGCATGTGTTGAAAATATCAAGCCTGACTAACCAAGATGTCATCTATTGGTTAGGACACTGTCCCCGCTTTATACTAATTTCCTGCCGCAATAAAGTTTTTTTTAAAGCACCACCTCCGCTACACAACATCCTGGCCATGAAATTAATTAACTGTTCATCTGCCAAACGTGCAAAACTGAATAGGCCAAAATCTATTTTATTTGGGCTTGCAATACAGCTTTGCTTTAACCAAATGTTTTGCATCATGCAAAACAAAAAAAGTACATTTCACAGCTTATTTGGTCTTACATTAGACATAGTAAAACCTTATTAAATGAGGGGTACATGTTTAACTTTACAAAGGATCATTACTGTCATAATAGAAAGGTCAGGCAGATTTGTAAAGAATGTTCCACGGCCAAAATGCAAAAACATTTGCATTTTATCCCCTACTTCAAGTAGACCCCTTCACCTTTGTGAATATGGGTGCCAACAATTTGTAAGAGCAGGCATGGTCTCAGGACCACTGCCTACTGTTAAAAAATGAAAAGAAAACTTTTCATTTTTCTTTTTTAAATGCAATCCGTTTTCCTTTAAGGAAAACAGGCTCCATAAAAAAAAAAAGATTGCTTTATTCAAAAGCAATCACAGCCATGGTGTTGTGCTGATCCCAGCATGCCACCATCCCTGTGATTTTAGCGATTCGTAACGGGTCGCAAATTGAGACTTACCTAATTAATATTCATTAGTCAGGTCAATTTGCGACCCACTAGGAATCGCTAAATGATATTCTATGAATTTCATACATTAGGAATAGAGATTACCTAATTGCAATTTGCAGGGAATCGCAATTAGGTAATGCTATTCCCAACATTGATACATCCGGCCCTATGGTCCCACTTAGCCCATCTTCAATGTTATGTCTACATGCATACTACAAGTATGTATGTATGTATTTGACTCTTATTAAGCGCATCTGTCACCCCAAGGGTATCCTGGCGCTGAGACCCCAAATTAAACCACCGGAAGAATATTTACATTGCCCTAGGGAACAGATAGGTCTTAAGGTCCCTTTTAAAGGAGGTCAGATCTTGCTTACCCCTCAGCACTAGCGGGAGGGAATTCCATAATGAGGCGGCTGTGTGGCTAAAAGCTCGGCCACCTATCCTAACTCTGGTGATCTTAGGAACCCGCACCAGAAACGCCGATGAGGATCTCAAAGGCCGTGCAGCTTGATACCAAGAAAACAGGCCCTGGAGTGGTATTGGTCCAAGTCCATGCAGCGCCTTGAATACCAGGCATGCCGTAACATGAGTCAATTCTACCCTAGGAGAAATACAGTGTTGCTACTGTTTGTTTTTAACCATCGCCCACTTGTAATCCTCATAGAAGAGTTCCAAGATGCAAGCTTGTTTAAGACCCTGGAGGGCTTCACTTTTACCTGTCAACTGGTAGCATTCCCCACCGCTGACACAAACCTATGCCTTGGTATGTATTCCAATCTACAGGAATATATTTGCCAATGAACAGACCAGACCCCACCAATTTTTGGCAAGGCTATTCGGATCACTTGTATCAAACAAGGATGACCGTATAATTTATAAAGTAAGGACATAAGGATTCTTCCTTTAATTTGTACTGCTTGTCTGCCATTGACAATGATTACATTATTTTTCTAGGATTCTGTTTTATTAAGATGTAGGAGATCTTTAATATTTAGCCACCGTTGGATTTCTCTTGGAATGATTTCGGCAAAATAAAATTGTATCAGTAACCAACAGTGCGATAAGCCTGAAGATGTTTTGTCGTTTATATCCCCTTTTATTAAAATTGGGATTTGACCTTCACCGTGGTTAAGGGATAACCCAGTGATTCTGAATAATATTAAACGCAGGAGTAAACAACTTCACCCAAAATTCAAACTTGCCCTTGCAAATCTACAATGAAATTTCATTAGGATCTGAGGATTAGTTGAGTTAGTGGAAATATTAGGTTTTTCCAATATCGATTGGGTTAAAGTATTGAGTCAATCAAAGCATACAAACACATAATGGTGAATTCAGACCCTTTAACTGAATAATTCATTGAAATGTACATATTACCAGCCACTAATAACTTATTGTACTGTCTCAACTCTAGGCAAGAATTTCAAAGTTATCAAAAGAAAGAGAGTGATAAATAGAAGCAAAAGCTGAGCAGCCATGAGGAATAGGAGTATAGCATGCAGGCAAAATCTTCTGTTGACAGCAAAGGTGCATATTGACAGAAGGAACCAGTATGGTAAAGCGTTCTAGCGCTGGGTCTTTTTCATAGCGGCTGACAACACTGATGACATCAAAACATATAAATAGTCTAGGACAGGGTTTCCCAAACTCTTGGTCACAACATGTTGACAGCTGATTTTTGGTGGGTCTGGAAAGACTAAGCAATAACTAAAGATGCCTTTAACTTCTGTGGTTAGCTTGTCTCATTTGCTGTGTTTCAAAGACAGAGGTCAAATATCAGGCTATGTCTTATTCTTTTAACATGGGGATTGTTTACTTTTCTTTCCTGACTGCAAAGTGAGAGGAGTTTTTAAAGTGAATTGTGTGACAATCTTGCTAGAGTACAGGGAGTGGGAAAGACAAGGCTTAAGTATGTTGTTTTTTGTAACACACAACAAAATGTAAATACCTCTGAAAGAACGGTATGCACTCAGTAGTAAGGGGAGCAAAAATGAATGACTTTCTTTTGTAATTAATTCTAAAGTGAATCAGAAACAAAGATTTTAATTGGATCAAAACAAATCAAGACCCTTTACTTGGTTATGCACTTCTGATAAATAAGAAACTTAATATCCACACATTAACATTGTTGTGCTATAAAGTTTTTATCAGTAAAACTGTATCTCTGTGCAAATTTAGTGGCTATTTCAACAGAAAATGAGCGGTCTGTCAAGCACACGATGCGTTAAAAAAAACACCTGCCTCATGTCCATTAAATGTAGGTGGGTCGCGGGTCATGGTTCTAAAATGTTTGGGAAGCACTGGTTTAGGAAGACTTAGGAAGTTAGAGAGTGGCCAAATAGGCAAACTGAAATTCACTTCCAGTCGATGCTAGAGATGTCTTGCAACATAGAAAAAATAACAGTGATTCGTGGGAACTGAGAGATTGCATTTGTGTATACTAAGAAGGGAACTGGCAATAACATCTGGTAATTGAACTGCAAAAGATGTAAGCTTACTGTAAACGGGAAATTATGTGTATTTATTAGAGAGAATGAGGTCAGGCCACAGGAGAAAAACCAGAAACAGAAAAGCCAGAGGTCATTCACAAAGAGATTAGGAGTCTTTGTTTAGTTAGAAGTTGAGATCAGAGCCACTGTTGACACCTAAACGTTTTCGGTACCCCGACTGCCAGGAAAGAGAAAGGGAGAATTACCATCAATCATCTACTCCAAGACATGTTTATGTGGTAGGATACAGGATAAAAATAATAACTCTAAACTGTTATATGCAGAAAAAACCCACAAAGGCCACAAAGGTGATGTTTCATTCTACCTCTCCAGTAGGTGAACATGTCTGTGTGTTGTTGATTGTATGCCTGAAGGGGAAGTGATCATACATAACCCTTCCTTTGGGTGTCCTGAGATTGTGAATAACAATCACATATGGGTTGTGTAGTTAACCACCTGAAAATACAAATTAGCTCATATTAAAGTTCCCTTGGATAGTTTATATGTCTGTCCCACCACTTTAGTTTATTGGCACAACCACTCCGGGAAAGGAGGGAAAAATACCAACTTCTTAAATCTTCAATTTCTGCTAGGATTAGTTAGAAAGAAGTGGGCCATGATACCCCTTACATGCTGTCTTGAAGCATACAACAAAATGTAGCTGCTGCTTCTCAGGAAATGAATGTCTATAGAACTGAGAGTGAAGCCTCATTCATGTCAAAAACACATTAGCAAAACATCTGTGCCCTTCGGTCAGCTGTTTGTAGATACTCAAAATCCACAAGTTTGCTTGTGGGTTCTGGCCTCACCTGCATTAAAACAATTACTCCATTGTGTTTCTTCGGAAAGGGGACATGTAAGCCACAGCTATCTATTTCTGAAGACAACGACCAAAAGCAGACCTTTTTTGATATTTTTTTGACTATAAATATGGTTGGTGTTAGATTTTGTTGCTCCTCCTGAATGATTGGTAATGAGACCAAACCATATATGGTTCCTATATTTTTATTGCTCTTCCATGGCACTGACCGTTCCAAAGCGTCCCTATTGCAGAAATGTATTAGTGAGGCTGATAAGCCAAGATATTTGTTCCCGCAGGTTTTCTGATAAGTAATATTCTTGACATGCATTAATACATCTAGTTGGTACCAGCCTTCATCTGTATATAAACAATGGCTTCTTCTAAAGTTTGTTGATATAATTTGATGTATGCCCCTTTGTTTCTTTTCTGTTTTTTAAACTTTATTTTAAAGTTTACATTTTACAGATACAAATAAAAACAAATTAAATCGGCATCAAATTCGCAATGATATCATAGTGAGGGAGGAACCGGGCATGGCACTGAGTTCCAATATGGACATTACTGGGGTCGACCCTCTCGCTCCTCGTCGGAGCTGGATCCACCGGCTATATCTAATCCACTCTCCCCGCTGCCGGAGGTATCCTGCGAGGAGGGCTCCCCCTCTGCCAACCCAGAGGTACACATTTCTCGCCAAGCTAGTAGGTCACTTTGCAACTTCTCGTCCCTACGGGAGGCTCCTTTGTTTCTTTAAACAACCGCACGACCATAGGGAACACTGGCAAACCATACATTATCGATTCTATACACTATATGGAATGTACAATGCTTTATTATGAAGTTCTTGATTGCCTTGCTGGCAATTTTTAACAAATATATGGTGATCTCTGCATGGCATTTACGAAAGTGCCATATTCCCTGATGATTTTGGCTAGCCAAATAACACAAACACCAACTCCACCACCCATGGTTAGACTCCTTAGACAGGGCAGAATCAGAAAATACCTGTTGTGTTTTTCGCGATCTTCAAAGAAACAGCAAACTTGGGCCGTTATAGGATCCAACAGTATAATTTATTGGGGAGGGCGGCAATTTATGCAAGTGAAGGCCAAACATACTATAATATTTTTCACTTGTGTATTCAAAAAGCCTAGGTTTATAGGATTGCCAGAAAAAGACAAACTTTATTTTCAGCATTGCCTCCTGGCCAGCTCATCAAAGGCAACGACCACCCACTGATGCGTTCCTTAAGGTGTGAAGACTTAACAACTATGTGGTTTATTGTGCTTTCCCACAGTCGTGGGGTTGTTCCGCAAAGTAAGAGAAGGAAATGGCTTTATAGTATCTAACATCATAGCAGGAGAGGTAGGAAGAAACGACTATGTAGAAGTAAAAACCAGAGCTTGGATGTGCACTTACGTGTGCAATGTATTGTGCCATTCAAGTAACCCAATGGAACACTAATTCTTAGATTGTCCTTTACCAAAGGATTATTTATTTCAAGAACATTCATGGAGGTGGAATGGAAATGTAATATTTTGGGACTTATTGGGAAAAATGCTGAAAACTGTTTTAGTGCAGTCTCCAAGCAATCCAATTAAGGTGTGGGAATTTCCTACCACAAATAAGTATAATATGGTTGAAAGGATAAAACAAAATATGATTTTGACGTTATTTTTAAGGCCTAAGATTTGATATCTGTTACCAATGGGCAAGAGCTTCAAACCAACATTGTTGCTTAAATCCGCTCTTAAATCTTCACCCTGCAATGCATCCAATTGCAAACCTATACATTCTGGCCATTGCCAAAACTAGTGAAATGCATATCTGGATTGATATTTGCAACAGGCATATCTTGTGAAAGGAATGCAGTACAAAAGGTTCTTCTTTTCAATACATCGGTAAATTATGGTGGACTGTCAATCTGGGTGACTGCTGCCATGCAATCCCCAATAGACTTCTCATGAAAATGTATTTTTTGAGAGTTCCTTAATGCCTAAGCAACAGTCACCAAATAGAAACCAGTTTTTTGTTTTGACTTCATTGTGCAACTAGTTACTTGTAATGAGTACAATTTACAGACTGTGGGGATCACATCTCAAGTGAAAACCCACTCTGCTGTTATGCCAGTACTCATGAGACCAAAGAAAATCAACAAATAGTATCATTTCTTATGATATATTTCTCTGTTAGGGAACAGGCATAAAAATAACACTTTTTCAAAGAATTTCCCAAAATTCACACAACGGTGGGACAAATTCTTTTGATTGATTACAGTAAATACTTTTGTAATTGTTCAATTGTACCTTTGGCCCTGTTTTTGATAGCTGTCGTCAAGTTAACAGTGGACAATTATAAGGATTCTAACAACAACAAAAAAACTGAAACTGACAAACATTTAAAAAATGTCTATGCCGACCACAATTCCTATATAAACCTAACCTATTTCATATTGCCAGCCATAAGGTCTGATTTAGAATTTAGGGAAGTATATCTCACCCGCCTTATTGCACGTGCATTACGATATTGTATTGTATTGTATTGTAATTGCATTTATATAGCGATTACCACCCCTGACGAGGCGTTGAAGCGCTTTTATAATGCACTTGTAGTAAAGTGGTCAAGATATCTGTCACGTTTGTGATAGAGTACCTGTCTGTCAAACTGTTAAATCAGGTCCTAATTATATTGAGGAAATTTCACTAGAGAACCTTTAGAGTTCTGTGACTTATGTTTCATTATTTGAGAACTGCAACAAAATATTAATTTTTTACAAAATGATGAAAGCACAATGACAATTTGCAAGAGACCTTCAGATCTAGTTGTTGGCACCATTAAATAGACCTCACGCAGCAAATGAAAACCCATTTAAAAACTGCAGAAAACCTCATTTTAAAAAGTTGGAATTATTTTCCACAAGTGTCTGGGGTTCCTGTGTTCCTCTTCAGAGGGGAGTGACCAGTTTTGGCAGGACTGTCATTGTAGGGATAGCCTGATACTGATTTGTGTCATTGATCCATATCTGTAACATCAGTAAAGCGATACAATAAAATGAGGGTTGGAACCCTGCACAGATAAATTATCTGCGCTTAAAGGAAATTTTAGAATAACAGACACCATTTTTTTTAATGTCTAAGCAAAAAGAACAAGTGACTAAAATCTGCAATTTTTTCATTATTCCTTCTCACTGTGCTTTGGAATATCTTGATATGAGTCTTCAGTTATACATATTAAAATATATATTTTATGACATGATAATTTAGTTACACTCAATGTAATGTTGTATAAAATGGTCTGAAGTATAAAATGTATCTCATTTTTTGTACGGTTTAACTTGTCTGGAGAGAAGCATGACTGGAAGTTCCTCAGTGACTGTTGTTCTATCTGCATGGAAACCAGTATTTTTTTATTTTTCAATTAATAATATGCATATCTTCTCAATGTTGCTGATGAGTTTATTTTATCCAACATCTGTTTCTTTGTGAAATTTGGTGGTTTTGTTTGTACATTTAGGGGTCAATTATGTTGGCGGTGGCGATCCGCCCGCTTGGCGGTGGGGATCCGCCCGCCAACATTCACCGCCTGCCTCCTATTTCCCCCCCGCCACATTATGATGGCGGGGGGGACCCCGGCGGACGGAAAGGTTTTCCGCCTGTCAGCTCGTCGACCAGGCGGAAAAAGTGTTTAATATGATGGCGGTGTCTACAAGACACCGCCATCCATATTACGATAACTTCAGAGATCATGCAAATCCTGCATTTGGGAGCCCGTTGCGGGCCCCCACGGTGTTGGGGGTGCACGTGGGTGGTACCTATGGTACCCCCAGCATTTGCATGCACAAGGTGGCAGGTACCGCACAGTGCCTGTCACGTTGTACATTCAAATGCACAACATGCATTTTTTACCTTGCGGTGGGTGCTACTTGCAGCACAGCCTGCCGCAATGTACAAAATACGGGATGCGCCCGCCATGCCTACGGCGGGACCGCCGCACCTATGGCGGGCGGTCCCTTTAGCCGTTGCGGTGGCGGCGGACATCGCAATAGACCCCTTAGTTCTCCATTAGAGTATTTTCACATTACCTTCTTGCTTTGTCCATTCCATCATACCCATCTCTTACACTTCTTGATCCAGCATACTGCTAAGCGCTGCGTTCCATTACACAATAACAGCGCCTCGGTTGTCCTCACGCACGACATGGAAACACTTCCATCACAGGATCAAAACAAAGGCAACACACTTCCAACCAAACAACCTACACGGTGTAGCATGCTATCCATGTAGACAAGGTCTTCAGCACCCCACACAGGGGCAGCAAGCGCTATATAAATATATTACAATACAACACGCTGGGCTGACCGTCCCTCCTCTTATTGAATCCCTGTGGGAGTGGACGTGTCTTATATTCTGTGCGTGGGAACAAGGATTCTCTCTAGATGACAAAAGATTCTCTATGGGAAACATGGGATTGCCTGTGCAAAACTAGGTCTTGCATTTGGAAGATAAGGGGTTGTCTATGGAAGATGAGAGTTTCTCCATGGAAGACAGAACACTCTCCAGAGGCAGGAGACTGTGTATTTACAGTGTTTGTTTGAAACAGAATATTCTGTTGTTGAAGGCTACAAATTATTTTGACAGAGGTAGGACAATCACCTAGAGACAAAGAACTGTCCCAGAGCTTTGACTCACCTTTCATTCCATATAATCACCCACTCCCAGGGCACCTCATTGATAACAGTATCACTTTATACAATTAATTAACATAACACAACACAACATAACCAATAAAAATAAAATACAATGATTGGACATTGCAAAAAAGGTTTGGAGTCATGCATGCCCCATTCACAAAGCGGTGTAATATGATCTGGAACATTCTTACACATAGAAAACAGCTAAAAAGGTTGGAAATTGAGCCTCTGGGCTCCGCAAAGAACTATGAAAGGCCTGTGTCTGGTGAACTACTTTTATCTTGCCCTCATAAATATTAGAGCATTGAAGTACACACTAAACTTAATGTTTCAAAAACTTAAATACTCACATTAACTGCCGATCTGCAGTTGTATTCTACTACCATGCTCACGTGTGTATGAAATGTATGGTTCATCTACATTTCATTCATCTATACTTATTGAAAAAGGATGAATTGAGGTTGATTCACCTAGAGGTCTATGTGAAACTTAACAGCCTACACAGAGGCTCCTTTTTCCAACATGCTTTGACCTGTATTCAAGAACCAAACTGTACATAGGTTCCCAACCATACAAGGGATGATCTTTTTGTGCCAGTTCTTAATCTTTCCCACTAAACCCAACATTCTCCCTCATGAATCCTTATATGAAAGCTATTTTTAAACTCTACCTGTGCTGTATTATTAACATGTTTCACCATTCCTAGGCAGCCCACAGCAGTTAGTTTTGAATAAAGTGAGTATGTCCTCATAAATTGTATTTACAATTTCAATGTATTGATGTCATGTATAGACAGACACTTTAGGTCTTGTATTGTTTGCAATGATTTTCTGTTTTATTTTGAGGTTAGGATTATCATCATACTTCCAATGTTTACATTGTCGATTGGTAATTTCAGCAGACGTCAAGTGTTTCACCCCCCAGTGGCTGGGGCTTTCTCAAGGCTTCAGTAATCTTTGGAACATCATTGTTGTGGTGTGATGCATATAATGACATTCAGCAAAAATCGTTCCACAGGAAGATTGAAAGAGCAGAGCTTATTCATTTAGACGCCGTGTTGGATCAGATCCTGAGATGAATCCTGTGTTCTCGATCTGCGCTGTAATTTCCTATTTTAGTTGAATGCGTCAAATTAAATCAGCCTAATAACATCATTTTCATTAAGCGTAGTCAAGTCGTATGGTTTTGACAAGCGTGTCTGTATTATGTCCTATTAGGCTAGCTGTACCAACTCCAATGGAAATCTTTCAAATATAATTAAAGGGACAGTCCAAGGTTTAAAAAGTCCCAGAAAAGTTGCATGGGGGTGGAAAAGTCCTGTGGCACAGTAATAATAATATACCATGGAATTGTCCCCTTAACTGTATCCAGAGACAGAACGCGTGGCAAGGTATTATTTCAATGTAGTCTTAAATGAAGCATTGCATGGCGCTAATTTCACTTTTCTTTTCCGCCTGTTCATTTGTTTTTTTTAACAGAATGTTATTGATTTTTTCTAAATAATATGTGCATAATAAACGTTATGTCTATTACATATTTTTCTGATCCATTCCAGTATAATAGGATACCTCCCAGTCTGCCTTGCCTTCAAAAGCACCGTCCAATTTCCATCATACATTTAGGTGGCCTAAACGCTCAGCTTTGTAATTCTAGCTGTGCTTTTTGTCATGGCTGCCATTTCGGAGGGCAGGGAAGAGACAAGAGAACGAGGGGAGTTCAAGCATACACTTCTATTTATCCAACATTCCATGTTATCCTACAAATAGTTATATGGCTAACACTATGGGTGTAGGGACTAATCCTGTTGGTTATTTTCTACTGCTGTTACTATAGCATCCCAGGCTGTTGCATAGTCCATGTTCCTCATCATTTCTTTTCACCTCTCAGTGCAGCATGGTCCCTTATGCGTCTGCCCAATTTCTGAGGTCTCTCTACCACCCCTTGCTACTTTGCTGATAGGACACGTTGTACTTATCCAGTTTCTAGTTATGTTTCTCCTCTAAAATCAGTGCCAAGTCTATGAACGTACGAGATCCCTGCTTCGTTTTGGGTCTCACGTATGTTTATACACCTCAGGGGATCTAGGTATGTTTCTATCGGCCAATGTCCGTATCTTTTCTCCCACTTCGTCCCAATACACTCCTAATCAATCAATCATGTCATTTATAAAGCACGCTACATACACGTGAGGGTCTCAAGGCGTTGCGGGGTGGGGGGTGCTCCTACTGCCCAAAAAGCTAGGTCTTAAGGAGTCTTCTGAAGGTCAGCAGGTCTTGGGTCTGCCGTAGGTGGATGGGGAGGGTGTTCCAGGTCTTGGCGGCGAGGTGGGAGAACAATCTGCCGCCGGAGGTCGTTCTTCCGGTGAGGGGGACTGTGGCGAGGGCGAGGTCGGCGGAGCGGAGCTGGCGGGTGTAGTAGCTGAGTCGTCTGTTGAGATACGCTGGTCCGATGTTGTGGAGTGCCTTGTGTGCGTGGGTGAGGAGCTTGAAGGTTATCCTCTTGTTGACGGGGAGCCAGTGCAGGTCTCTCAGGTGGGGTGTGATGTGGCTGCGGCGAGGGATGTCGAGGATCAGGAGCGCCGAGGCGTTCTGGATGCGTTGAAGCCGTCTCAGGAGTTAGGCCGAGGCTCCTGCGTAGAGGGCGTTTCCGGAGTCCAACCTGCTGCTGATGAGGGCTTGGGTGACCGTTCTTCTCGTTTCGGTGGGGATCCACTTGTAGATCCTGTGGAGCATGCGGAGGTTGTTGAAGCAGGAGGAAGAGACGGCGTTGACCTGCTTAGTCATGGAGAGGGTGGAGTCGAGGATGACCCCTAGGTTGCGTGCGTGGTCGGTGGGTGTTGTAGCAGTTCCCAGTGCGGTCGGCCACCAGGAGTCGTCCCAGGCCGAAGGGGTGGATCCGAGGATGAGGACATCCGTATTGTCCGAGTTCAGCTTCAGTTCCTCATCCATTCGGCAACGGCCTTCATTCCTTCGTGGAGGTTGGTTTTGGCGGTGTGGGGGTCTTTGGTGAGGGAGAGGATCAGTTGGGTGTCATCGGCGTAGGAGATTATATTGAGGTCGTGCAGTCGGGCGACGTGGGCGAGCGGTGCCATGTAGATGTTATACAGCGTAGGGCTGAGGGATGAGCCCTGGGGTACGCCGCAGATGATCTTGGTGGCTTCGGAGCGGAAGGGGGGGAGGCGGACGCTCTGTGTTCTGCCGGAGAAGAAGGAGGTGGTCCAGTCCAGGAACTTCTCTTGGATCCTGGCGTCGTGGAGGCGTGTTCTTAGTGTGCGGTGGCAGACCGTGTTGATGGCGGCAGACAGTTCCAGGAGGCCACTGTTTCTCCGTTGTCCAGCAGGGCCCTAACAGCAAGTGGGTCCATACCTAATGATAAAGCTCCGCATCTGGGGCATTGTGCCTGTCCCATCTGCTAGTTGGTGTTTGATTGCCCTTATGTCATATTGGACTCATTTTCCACATATTCGTTTGGCTCCTCTTGGTTTGTATTAGAGAATAAAGAGTGCTACGTTTCGAAGATAAAAGACATTGACCAAAAAATATTGCAATTTTTACCTATTTATTCTGAGAAATTAATTGTGAATCACATGGCTTAATAAATTAGCTTTTAAAAAACATAGGATTACAGATGGAGATCCTATGTATTTATGGGCATTGAATATAAATTGTTCCAATAACTTCTTCTAATTGTGCTTCATTTACAGTTGTAAAACTAGAATGCAGTACAACTGTACTTTGCCACATGTAAACGGGTCACAGCTTCTCAGGAGGAGGTACGGGATAACCAGGACTGGTGGCTACCTACACCCCCACTATCTTCTTCTTTTACCCACCCGCAGGACGATTGGGGTATGCGCGAACATACAGAAGCGGATAAGGATTACGAGACGGGTCCCTTTAAGCAGCACTGTCTTTTCGCGGAAGCCACGCCCCCGTCATCACGTGGTCGCACGGGATTGGATATTGGGGCGGAAGACCAGACCTCGGCGTGTGACATCACCGATGAGTGGATTCCGGGAGGCGAGCTGCGGAGCGGAGGAGACGACCCAGTGGAGCAACCAGACGAGAACTACCCAACGGACTCTAGAGGAAAGCCAGGAGGCCAACGTACTCACGCAGCGCCGTGCCACTCTCCCGGAGGAGGGTGGCTACCCCAGGTACGGGAGCGGGTCAGGGGCTTGATGGGCTGGCGAAAGAGCGTTTAGACCGCCGTGTTCCCCTTCTCTATTTCCCTACCCCTGCACTAATCACACGTGTAATCGTACCGCACTGAACACAGGAGTAGGTGTGTCCTCACCCCCGGTCCCGGTGTTAGGGTGTCTTCACGTCCCAGAGTAAAGTCCTAACGGTCCTTTTCTCCCTTCCTTCACATACGTTCTGTGGGTCCTGGAGTACCGAAGTGCCAGCGGAGAACGCTCCCATAGCCGAAGAGAGGACCAACACCAACGTCGCAACCACGGAGCCAGCAAAGAAGGAGGAGAGACTGCCTAGCAGATTTAGACGTGTAACTTCCACAATAAAACCTTACGTTAAACGTCCTGGTCTGCGTGCTGTTAATCCCACACCTCTACACCACAGAAATCAGAATATACATACATTTTCTTGCCAAAAGGTTTCACATTTTAAAGTAACCTCGCGCTGCATCTTTTCTTTATTCTAAGCACTGCAACAACATAACTCGTCATTGATGGATCAATGTTTCTGCTATGCAGAGCTTAGCAGTCGCGATAATGAGTAAATATGCTCCCACCCCTCACATGCCTGTTTGGCTTACACTGTCAAATGCTTGTTGTAGTTTACAACCCTCATGTGCTAGCATGGTTTCCAATGCTCACGTCTAAATGCTGCTTGCACTGCACATGTGCCAGCATGACTTCCACTACTCGCACACCATAGTGGTTTCCATTACCGAAATGGCAGTCTGTTTCAGTTGCCCACATATTAGATTGGCTTCCACTGAATATGTGCAAGGAAGCCTCTCACTGCCAATTTGCTAGTTCGACTGTAATGCCCACATGCCAGTCTTGCTTTGCTTTTTCATATGCCACTACGCTTCCTTTCATTTACCAAGTGTCACTTTACTTTTCATTTTTGAAGTGCTATGTTGTGGTCCATTTCCAACAATCTGGAGTGACTATGAGACTTACTTTGCCTCATGTCCGTTTATCTTTCGCCCTCATCATCTTAATTTTCAAAGCATGCAATGGTTTGCTTCCACTGGCACTGTCTTCCGCCGCCTTCTACTTTCACTGCTTGTCTTCCATTGCACTCATTACCATTTAAGAATGTGCAAATCTGGCTTCCAATACAGAGTGAAAGCTTTCTAACCGCTGTCTCATGCCGGTTTAGTTACACCTGTGCCATTCCGTCAGCTACCGACTGTGGACCCCTTTAACAAGCCTTGTGTGGAGTATTCTCAAAATGGTATGGTATGATTTTAGTTTGGCATCCCAACCACCATTCTTGTTATAGCATTCAGCAACTTTCATTGGTGGATTACCAACTTCCTGGCAGCACCAACATACAAGGAAATATACTTGTCTAGGGTGGTAGAAGTCATCGCTGTGGCAATTATTGCCAAGTATGGTTGGTCTCAGAGTTGGTGAAAGCACATAAATATAAGGTATACAATACATGATGTACTTTTGACATGCAATTCTCATAATAGATTTGAGGGTCAAAAATGCTTTCCGCATTAGGAGTGGGAGGAATAAAGTATGGTCCATATATTCAGGAAAGCATCGGTCCTTGTTGTCACCATTAACATGGACATTTATATGTAAAAGGCATGGCCCAATATCCAAGTTAACCCATGATCAAGTCATTTTCTTTCTTAAGTACTTGCATTCCTAGTCATCGCTGTCAACGCTCTCAACACTCAAAAAATTGTAAGGAGACAAACTTGAAGAATTTTCGTGTCTCACAAGCCTGAAGTGCGTCTCAGAACAAATCACTGTTCTCATTCAATTGGAAAAGCACTGAAATCATGGGTGTAAAAAAATGTATTTAGCAGGAAATCCAAATCGGCTCTCTATTTAATCCAGAGAACGCACTTGATTGACATCTTTCCAGCTATAGTAAGCGCCACCGTGGGATCCATCACAGTAGAATCAAATTGTAAAGAATGCCAGCCGTTCTACACAAAAGGGAAAGAACTTTCCATAATCCTTGTTATACTGGTGACACATTTCCATATAGATTAATCTAATTTAAGTTTGGACTTCTAGTGCTCACACTCATATGCCAGCGTGGCTACCAATGTCTAACTGCCAGTAAGGCCAGTATGGCATTCTTCACCACGAACCTGTATGGCTTCCATGGTCCGTGAACCATGTTTGCTATGCTAACATGCCAGTTTAGTCTCCAGCGCACTCCTGCCAGTTTAGTTATTGCCACCAGGATCTTAATATGGTTAATCTTAACTTTTGTGCCAGATTGGCTTCAATTGCCACGTGCCAGTCTATCTTACATTTCCCACTGGAGCACATTCTACCCTCTATTTGCAAGCTGGCTCCACAGAATGTTCTTAGCTAGACCCAGGTTGCACAAGTGAACACCTTACATATGGGGAGGAGGTTAGAACTGGTATCCATCTTCCAGACTGCCCAGTGCCAAGTGGGTGCCCTTCTTTGACTCAGTGTATGCGTGTCTTCCTCTGAGAGATCATTGGTTCACATCCAGCTGTAGACGAAAATCTTACTTATCTTGTGTTTTTGGAAGCCAATTATAATTGATGTTGTACTTGAATGATCGGTGGCGCATGTGTGTTTCTCTAAGGGCAAGTGCCCACACTTGTCCACAACAGTCTGAGATTCTGAAAGCGCTTGTAAGCAATAGGATTTAGCACAATGTGAATGACACACAAATTGAGGGCAGGGCCCACCCTGTCTCTTATTTCCCTGCCTGCTGGAATGCACCTGTGCCATTGTATCTATCTTTGTCTTACCTATTACATCATGATTAGAAAAGGAAGCCGACACATGGCATAACATTAAACTCTGGCGATGATGATCATGCCACAGAGCTGTACAATGGGGCTGCAGTGCCAATTTTAAAAGTCTGCCTTTGATGCTTTTTAATCCTAACAATCCAATGCCTGTTTTTCAGAAAATGTCTGAATTTACCATTAATCCATTTATAGACCCTTCTCATTCCCAAAACCTTACCCCACTTATAGAGCACTTCAAGTTTTGTAAATTCTTATGAGTAGTAATAACAGTTAATGACATCATAGTGAGTGATGTCACAACAACTTTGACATTGCTGATAACACTAAAAGTGACAAAATTCCAATGATTACAAAACATTTAAATAAAAATCACCATAACCTCAGTAAAGTAGCACGCCTTATAAAGGTAGTGGAGTATGACTCTGAAATATCCAAAACCTATTCTCTTTTCTAGTTAAGGGGCCTGTAGGAACAGCTTCCTGAAATCTGCAGCCTCCCAAAACAAGCACTGGCAAAGCCAATAGGTCTCATCTTTGTACCCGATTGGTTTTGCCAATGGTTTCTAGCCACTCTGTACCACATCTTTGATGCCATGCAGCGTGGCTAGTTAAAAAAAAAACAAAAACAGATCCTTTCTCATGGCCGCTTGCATCATTTTGTAGGCTCACGCAAAGAGTTTTTTTTTAAAGCTGGCGGGAGGAGCAGAAGTTGCACAAGGGAGGGTGAGGGGAACAGCGTAGCAACACCGGGGGAGGTGACGCAAAAGCAACAGGTGGGAAGCCTGGAGACGATGGGAAAGCAACCGGAGGGGAGGGCAGGAGTGGGTAGAAAAATTGGGGTTGGGAGAAAGCTAAATGAAGGGCAGAGGTGTGGTGAAGCAATTGGGAGAAGAAGCACTCAGGGGCTGACAAGAGGGAGGGGCGTGGAGAAGCAGAAAGGTAACAGAGAGCAACATGGAGTCTACACTCCATGTTGCTCTCGGTTACCTTTCTGGGGTGAGATGTACACAAGGCACACAGCTCGAAAACATATGCACTCTAATGGGAAAAAAAGCAAAAGAAAAAAGAAGTAGTGATTCAAAAGCGGACAATGGAAGCAGCTATACCAACCAGTCAAAGTGACTGTAAAGAGGCAATGCCCTATGGGTGGAACAAACACGAGCTTGACAAGCTGGGTCACAAAGAAGAAGCAGGCAAATGAAAGTGACATGGAAAGCTGACCAATGGTAACCAATGGGAGGGCTTCAAGCCCCTCTATGTTCTTGATAAGCATAAGCATCTATATGCCCTGCAACAGAAAGCAAAAGCACTGTCTAGTAGGCTCGACCTAACAACAGCTCTACAGGCAGCAGAACTCTGAGCAGTCGCAGTTGAAGTTCAACTTCTAATCTGCCTTCTTATAAGATGTGACTCTTAGCCTTCTGCGAGAGCTCATCACATACATGCCACCACTCTTGCTTTTGCTAAGAGATTCCTGATTTTGTACAGGTTTTATTTTAGTATTCTGCTTAAATCTTCAACTTAAAGCACATTAAAGGTGAAACTAAATAGCCTGATATTTCTTTCATAATCTCATATATATATATATATGTACATACACACAACACATATATTTGCAGGCGAAGGCCAGTCTCCAGACACCAATAATTAATATGGGCAGATACTCTGCTCTTAGTTTCCCCGTTCCAAGTGTGAGTGAGTAGCTCATCCACTACAGGTTTGTTCTAAGCATCCTGGGACTTGAAGGCCCTATATTGTAAAGGAATTAAATAGAGTACACATCCCAGAATGCAAAGAAAAACTAGATTGGATGAGCTATGCAAGAAACTGACAAACATGAACGCTCCGCAGAGACAGCATACACCCAACAATTGGAATCTGAAATTAGGACGATTTTGAAAATGAAATTGTGGGGATTTGGATTGGATTTTCCGCCAACGATTTACGTCGAGTTGGAAGCAAGGTTAAACAAAAGAAAGCTACAATAAAGTCATTTTTGGCATTAAAAAGCGGGAATCCTGTCTGAATTTGGTGTCATGCATGGTACTGCTAGGTATGGAGTACATGCACTACATTACTTTGAAAAGTCTGAGCCTAGCAACTTTCAACACTTTTGCAATAATATCGTGTGCTAATAAACACTTTTCCGCATCAAATAGGTACGCTGGGATAGATAATTCTTGCACTAAAAAACATTGCCTTTCACCGACAGGACATGCAAAACCGACCACTGAGCTGCCAGACGGAAGGCGCCATGTTTGAGAATTGAGGCTGCCCCCGCTCGGCACCTAGGCCCTGTCACCTAGATGCCTCAGGCGCCATGTTTACAGGCTGAAGCTCACAGCCAGGGGCTGACGTTTCCGGTCTGGAGAAGAAGGAGCCTGGCGCGCGCTGGGCTCGGGAGGATATGTTCCTGAGAGGCAGGAAACGGCGAGGAAGCTGTGCCCAGGCGGGCTGATAGCAACCATTCACCAGAACGGAAAACACGACCTGCCGAGGGCGCCCGATAATAAACAGGAGCCGGGACTAATGATGGCGCTCGGGGTGGATAACACTCACGGTGGGGGCGTTCACACCACCATGAAGAATCATTGAGTTAGAGGGTAGAAAACTCTTACTACGTCAAAGGAACACCGACCCAAGCCCTATTATGAGAAACAACGATTTACTGTTTGGGGCGTTTAATGTATGTTTGTGGTTGCGTACGCGAAGAAAGTACAAGTAATTGTTATGGTAAGAAACCACCATAGTTTTCACTCTGTGTGTGAGCATTACCCTCTCAGCTGCTGTTCCAATTCTATATTGGCCCTTCTCATATACTCACATCTACATGCACACCTCACATACATAAATGCACCTCTCATACCAACGAACCCCTCTCCTTTTGCCACTCACCTACTACAAAGGCACTAGCCCCACCTACCACAGACACCTCACACCTGACTATTAGATAGGGCACTTGCACGCCACTGTATCTCATTTACTAAATTTACCTACAAATTATCAAACAGCTCTCATAGGAAACTATCACAGTTACCTTCATTCTCACTACGTCACATGCTGACTTCAATTGTGGTTGCCAGCCACGCAAACCTTCTCTCCCATCCCAAAATTGTTAACTTATATTAACCTCAGGGCATTACCTGCCACAAACATCTGAATTCACCCTCCTTGGAGACTCTACAAGCTGGGAGGTACGACTTGCTTATCTTGAAAAGACGTCTCATTTACCATCAGCTCCCCACATGACCTTTCCACATTCCTCTGGTCTGCAGACAGCTGAATAGACAGAAGTCTACCGGAGTGGCAGCGGTAGACAATGCAAATAGAGGAGATGGTTTCATATCTTGAGAGCAGAACTCATACAAAACACATGCCCATAGTCTACTACTAGTCACCATGGACATGTTTCACCAGAAGAGGATGCTGCAGGAGTGAAAACAAGATGTGCATTACAGGCATATCTTTACTTCTACATTCACTGACCACAAGTACTTCTTGCTTACCCAGGACTGTCAGAGACTCGTGTTTCTTTAATCTACCACATACACTGTTCCCCTCACACAGGCACCTGTTGCCTTTCACAGATACCTCTTCAGACACATTTTACACCTCTACCTAACCTCTTCATTCTCCACATGAACATTTCACTCATAAACACAGTTCACCTACCGCAGACACCTCAGGCCTAACACAGACTCTTCTGGCAACTAGACATAGCTCGCCTACAGACCACAAACAGATTTCACACACCGTCTGGCCCATTCGAGTACCACATCCAAAGAAACCAATCACATTTTCGCTACTCATCAAAGACACATCTCTCCAACCAAAGATATGTATAGTCCTCATTACATACCATTAATAACAGATACCTGCCAAAGGTGTGCTGTCAGCAGCTGACAGTACACAGCAGGTGATGGAACCAGGCTGGACAGCACAGGCCAAAAAGGGGAGGCTGCTACCATTATAGTACAAGAATGTCTCAACTCTCAAGATCTACCACAGACACTTTTCACCTTCCGCATTCCTCTCACATATCACATCCGTTATCAAATTGAGTAACTGGCAAATGTTGAACTATACGCTTAACATAAAAGGCACTTCTTTTCTGTCACACATGTCTTGCCTACCTGCTCATGAAAGAAAACTCTTATCCATCACCTTCAGACACAGACGTCTCTTGTCTATCACAGGCAACTGCCATCCACGTCAGTCGAATTTCAACTATGCATGCACCTCAAATCTACTTCATGCAACTCTGCCCAGAAACCCGAAGCTGGTGCTTTTAAATATCAGTGCACTTAATACCAAGGCTGCATAGTCTTAAATCGACCTCATGGCTCTTCCATCGACTGTAACACACTCCCTGCCCCTTTGTCTCACTCATGCTAATTCCTACTTTCTCCCTTTGCGATGGTTTTTGCAGTCTTTCTCTTCCTACTTCTTTACCCTTTGTATGTTGTACACTCTCTTGCTCACAGTGAATGTCTGATAAAGAAAAATATGTGTGGGCCCCAAAAACGAGTGCTGGTGGTCCCCACCGGCTCAAATTAAGCATTTGTTATCCCTACTACAAGCTACCAAAGACACAACGGACCCATCTTTCTGACCCATCACAGATAACTCTCTCATAACTTTTTTTTACCTACTACAGACACCTCACTGGGAAAACACTCATTTAACAAAGGTATATCTTGTGCCTTCGACATACCTCTCACCTACCACAAGCAGCTCTCACCAACCACAAGCTTGTCTTTCTCAGCCACTTGTTTTCAACCAGGCTCTTCTAACCCATCACGGATACCTTACCAGAGAGTGCCTGTATTTTAGACTTTGCACTTTGTAAATGTTGTGCAACAGTCACCATGGGACATGCAATTAAGGAGGAGAGCTTAGATATGTTGCTCTTGGCAATGATGTGCAGTAGGAGTGATATACGAAAAGTGTGGCACATATAATCGTAAAGGTTTTCACACCTTGCAATTGCTGAAGAAGTGAGAAATTCCAGGCTTTCTGAGAACTGGGATAAACCGTGAGACAGTACAATATTTTCATCAGACTTCAGACAGCTGGTGATGGAGAACATTGAGATACACTAGCCTGTACAAAGGAGGTGATCCTATCAGAAAAGCACAGTGTGCGCAGCGGAAGGAGTGAGACTCCATTATGCTTTAATATCCTGTGGTAGGTAAAGTGTGTGTCTCGATAGATGATTGAGAGCCTGCGATGAACATATAGTAAGACTACATGCGCTAAATGCGTCTTTGGTAGGAATTAGTGAAACTTCATCAGACTATACAAATCCGCAAAAGAAAGGATTCAGACTATCAGAATGTACATGAAAGGTGACAGTGAAGGAATGAGACCCCTGCAGACTAGATGTCGGTGAAACTACCTGACGTCTGGGACTACCAAAAGAGAGAATTAAGTGTAACTTAATACGAGAACTAGGACAGAGATGCACAAGTCGATCAGACTGTATTGGGCCTGTGATGAGGAAGTAGTGAAACCATGAGACTATATGGGGTGTGGGATAGGGGAAAAGTGAAACTATCCGCAAGTACTGGGTACTGGGTGTGTGTAAGTGAAGAAGCGAGACTAGAAGGCTCTGCATGGTCTGGTATGGGGAAGGAATGAGCTTACCAGACTGTACTTGGCGTGTGATGGTCAAAGGATCGCACTATCAGAATCTACTGGTGCCTGATAGAGTAAAGAAGACAAAAGTCTTTTTTGTGACGTGCATGTATACAATGATGTACATTGCATATTTATTGTTACCCACTGCTACTGATTTTATGAACTTCAAAATATTGATGCAGTGAGTTGAGGCACGGGATTGGATAACCTGTGGCCATGGGGTAAAACACAGACTCCATCAGTAGATGCATTAGTCCACCAGGTCACCAGACTACAGGGTGCATGAGACTATCAGACTGTACAGGGCACGCAATAGGAAAGGAGTGAGATAAGCAGGCTGCTCTCGGTGTGCGAGAGGGAGGGAGGGAGGGAGTCTAAAGGGTGCGTGGCAGGCGAAGGAGGTTTGGACTGAAGGTACCTGTGATCATCTGCTGTGCATCATAGGGCTCTATGTAGCCATCGTTCTCCCCTGGGCGCTCTGCGTCTCTTTGCTCCTTGGTGCGTTTGGCATCATAGGGATCTGCATAGTCCTCAAGGATGATGACCTGGAAGTGAAACACAGGGGTCGCAATCAGTTGTGAGACAGATGGTGAGCAACGTGAAAATCAAGGTGAGAAAGCAACACACAGGGTCAGCAAGGTGAGACACAGGGGGCATGACCAGTGACAGGAAGCGAAGGCAGTGTCAGCACTGTGAGAATGTGCGACAGGGAGTCAGCAACGTGAAAAACAGGGGTCACAATCAAAGTGAGACAGATGATCAACGTGACAATCCACATGAGAAAGCAACACACAGGGTCAGCAAGGTGAGACACAGGGGGCAAAATCAGTATCAGAAAGAGCGACAGGGAGTCAGCAACGAGAAACACAGGGGTCGCAATCAATGTGAGACAGGTGGTCTGCAAAGTGTCAATCGAGGTGAGAAAGCAACACACAGGGTCAGCAAGGTGAGAAACGGATCATCAGAGCGAGAAAATGAAACACACCGTGAATCAATGTGAGACACAGGGGGCCTGACCAGTGACAGGAAGCGAGGGCCAGTATCAGCACTGTGAGACCCAGGGGTCAAAATCAATATCAGAATGTGCGACAGGGAGTCAGCAAGGAGAAACACAGGGGTCGCAATCAAGTCAAAAAGCAAGCCACAGGATCAGCAGCGCCAAAAAAGGGTCTGCAGTGTGAGAACACGAGACAAGTGGTGCAACCGTGAAACACAGGATGCTACAGTGAAAATCCCAGGGGTCACAATGTGAGGAAAGGGGTCAGAAAGGAGAGACAGAGGAGCCACACAGATTCACAGAAATCACAAAGTGAGAGAACGTGAAGCACAATGTCAGCAATGTAAGAAAAAGCGTCATAGTCATTGTGAGAAAGTGGCATAGAGGGTCAGCAACCTCAGACACATGGTTTACATTTAATGTGAGACACAGGGTCAGAGATCTGAGACACAAGAGTCCACAACATAAAGTGAGGCGGGAGGCATAAAAATGAGAGACAAGGATTACAATGTCATAGTGAGACACACAAACAGAAAGATGAGAAATACAGAGCCTCATTGTGAGAATGTGGAACACGGCCAGCAGTGTGAACATAGAGGCACATTGAGAGATATAACAGTCATAATAATGAGAGGACATGACAATGGTTCGGCAGGAAGAAAAAGAGTGGCAGCAAGGTATAGTTACAATCAATGTGGGAAAGTGAGATATGGAGCCATAAACCCAAGGAGGATTCTACACTGAGAAAGAAAGACAATAGGCCAGAAAGCTGGGATATGTTACAACGAGAGACGTAGGGGTCACAAAGTGAGTATATTAGACACAGGGTCATCAAATGAGGTACAGTGATCCTGATGAGAGTCACAGGGGTCACAATGTGAGAGACAGTGGTCACAAGGTGCGAAAGGGATTCACCATTGCAAGACAACAGTCATGATGTGAGACACAGGGTTACTTACAATGGAAGTCACAGTGTAAGAAAGTAAGACAAGGTGCCCTCAAAGGTAGACACATGGTAACACAATGCATGTCATATAGCCCACAATGTGAGGAGGTGTGACACAGAGTCAACAATGTGAAACATCGGTCAAATGTGTGACAGAGGGGTCACAATGTGAGACAGTGACAACTTGTGGAGTGTTTGAAAGTAAGAAATGAATACACGTGGTTAAGCAGGAGAAAGTGATACAAAGAGGGTGCAATATGAGTAATGAGACATGGTGCCAAGAACTAGAGACAGCTAGACATACAGAGAGGTAGGGGGTCACAATGGGGGAAAGTGAGACACAGGGTCAGGAACATGAGGCGGGGCTCAATGATCTGAGATACAGGGATCATTATGTGGAAAGTGATGCATAGGGACTCGCAATGTGCAACTTTGATGCACAAGGGAAGATATATCAAAAACTGATACACAGGGAACAAAAAATGTGTCAGAAACGTGACACCCGGGTCCGAAATGGGCTGCACATGAGACATAGGGGTCACCAGGAAAGAAACTACAAGTGATAAAGGGAAAACACATAATTCAATATGACAAAGTAATACACAAGAGTGACGAGGTGACTAAGTGATACATGGGTCGCACAAATTAAGAATGTAAGACATGGATCACACAATGCAAGAAAGTGATACATGGGTCACATGATGAAGACTACGCCTGCTAAAATGCAATGATATGTGGAAGCAAAATCCAGGAATGGAAAAGTGGTGTCCCGGTGACATGGAGCCATCTGGTCACCAAAGACACAGGTTCAGACGTGTAAAACCCAGGGTTCACATTGTCATGGCAGAACAGGATTCACTATAATAACAAGAGCTTACATCATTTGGTAAGCAAGAGCTGACGTGGAGGTAGTCGCATCGGGATGAGAAATGCATGCTGACTAGTAAAACAAATGTGTCATCTATGCGAGACAACATGACAAATGATCTATGCGTAAAATATGAGTCACCTAGGTGGTAATACACAACGTGAGACATGGGAAATAGTTAAACATGTTACACAGGGTTCATAATGGGAGATATGGTGTTTTACAATATACTTATATGGCGAGTTTTGCCACTGGGTTTGTTCCGGATCTGGTTTCGAAGTTACATTACAGACCAATGTCTGGTGTTGTTTGTGAGCTGTGGTAAGTCTCACGCAGTGTGAGGATGTTTAATGTTGTGTTGTTGTAGGTGTTTCTTGGTTATTTGGCTTATGAATTGCAAAATGCCTTTACATTTTACACAGCCCTTACTACCCCTGTCGATGCATTGAATTTATACATTTTTGAATTAATTGAGGGTATTGAAGGATGGTAGGGGATCTGATATCCATCTGTGGACCTATCGGACTATGTTTGGTACATGTTTAGGGTCCTGTACAGATGTGTACCATTGTTTGATGGTGAATGTTGATGGTATGGTTGATTGCTTTTGTGGACATGCTGTAATCCATCTAAGGGGCTCATTTTACATCCCATGGTAATAGAGATTCTGGTGGAAAGAGCAGTTTGCGCAGAACAGGGATTTCAACATGCGTGGCAACAGAACACCAGTTTTTATCCCGCGAATTCTGTGCAGGGAAAATTGGGCATGGAGTAGTTACACAAAGAAACCACAGCATAAAAATCACAGGTTGATTAAACATTTATATGACAAGTGGAGAGAGGCACATGGTGATTAGACACACAAGGATTCACTGTGAGACTTGGAGGTAAGCGACACAGAAGACAGGGATTGAAATATGCAGGACGCTAAATATGAGACTTGGGCGTTAGTGATACCCAAGTGTGACAATGTCAGAAAGGGAATAGTCATACACAGTAAATCCCAATCTAAGAAATGGGGTGTCAGAGATGGATATTGGTCACAATGTGAAGTACGAGGGAGATAAAGAACATGTTTTTAATTATCCAGAAACGTGGCACTTGCTACCACTGCATGGAACCCGCCCCCATTGTAGTGCTTACAAATATATCCAGGCTCAAAAGTAAGCTGCTGGTGAAATTAAACTTTTCTTGAAAGGTTGGTGCCTCACAGGGTATGGTATGACTGAGACACGTTCAATCATATATCAGGCCATTGCCTCTGAAAGGCTAGTAGGGTTAGGATACAGTCAGTCCCATACCTACTCGCATTTTTCTGCCATATGACCGAATATTTCCCAAGCCAGACATTTTTAGGCCATCTCTGACTGTCCCATTCTGACGTATCCCAGTGGGCCTTCTGGAGGAACTGGGCTGGAATGTATGATTTTACATCGCAGTCTTCACACCGCGATACGTTTACAACGCAGTCATTACAATGCAAGTCGTTACAACGACTTGCGCTGGAGGGCGCTGGATTTAGGAATATTATGATTTACTATTCCAACTCCAGCCTACATAACAGTAGGGAAGGTGTTAGAATAGTAAATCATACTATTCCTTAGTGTACAGCGCCATCCAGCGCAAGTCATTGTAATGACTTGCGTTGTAATGGCCACATTGTAAACGTATCGCGGTGTGAGGACCGCGATGTAACGGATGTCTCCCTTTGGGCTGACATAATATTTGTCATTACCCATGTAAGCCATTCTACTTCTCCCGTGTACATTTTAAAGGCCACAACCTCATTCCATGTTCAGGTGCAGATCCCCCTTACCACGTCCTGGCCGAGGTTCTTGCTCTTGTCAGCTTCGCTTCCAGGGGATGCTGGGGATGCTGGGGCCCCAGTGTCGTTGCCACTTGAGTTTGGTGAAGTAGCAGAGAAGTTCTTGCCATTCTTGTCCTGAAGGGCTGGATCCACCTTGATGAGGCGGCTAATGTAGCTAGAGCCTTTGGGTGCTCGGGGCATGACGCTTTCTTCTAGGTACCCCTCAGCTCTGGAGTTCTTCCTGCCCTTGCTGGGCAGAATCCCCGGCAGACTGTCCCGAGACAGTCGGCCATCTCTGTTGCTCCTTGCAGACAACTCTACAGCAGAGTTTTTTCTGTTCTTTACTGGACCAGCAGGCTCTGGGTTGAGTGTTTTGCTGGAGCCTCTGGGGTGAGGCTTCACTCCAGCAAGGCTGGCCTTTCCTCGCTCTGAAGCGGTCTTTAGGTTCATGGGGAACTCCTTGAACCACTTCGCCATCTGCTGTGTTGGCCTGGCCTCCAGCTTCAATATTTCCTTAATAGTGTGAGATCAAAAGAGAAGGCAGAAGTCCTACAGTGACATGAAAGTGATGCCAAGACATAGACTCTTGATCTAACCTCTCTAGCTTAAAGTTCAACTCAATACAGTAATTCTACCCAACCCCAGGTATGGATCAAAGCTGAATTTTGTGATAGCCAGAGATCCACAATGTCCTAGTTCATAGGTCAGTAAAGATCATAAAAATCCTGCCCTACCATGAGTCGACAGGGATCAAGAATAATACTGCACAAGCCTGCGAATAGGCCAAAGTCAATAACATAGAACTTAGCCCAGGGGTCAACCAAAAATAAGAATCATGACCTAGCTCAACCAGGAGACAAAGTAAAGAAAAGAATGCTGCTCTCGCCCAAAGATGACAAGAATCCTAGCTCTTAGAGAGACCAACAACAAAAATTCCAACAATGTAGAAAACTCGACCTGGGTTAATATTCCTGCCCTATTCCACAGAATCTTGCTATAGCCCACAAGAACTATAGCCAAAAAACAACTGAGACCAAGAATTCCTCTGCAGCCTAGAGACCCTTAATACTGTCCAAATGAACTAGCCAAGATCGGGAATTATGCAGTGGGCTACAGACCAGCCAAAGTCAATGGTTCAATTACATTAGATACAGATGTAAGACTAGAAGTATCATGGCCAGAGGTTGAAAGTCAAACTATCAAGAGTACTTCTGAAGACATGTGATCAAGAGCAAGTAGGAAGTGTTATGGCTGCTCTTAGGACTTCCGTTCCCTGGGGTCTCTCTCGGTTGTTCTCTCCTAGCTCACTCTAGGCTACCCCTCTCTCAGGGGTGTTTCTTCCTTTTTCTCCCTGAGAGACATCCCTCTTTCGGTACTTCCTTACCGGTACACCACCTCCTTCTTTCTCAGGGGTCCCCCTCCAAGCTAACTGTGTACTCTCTGGTGAGTTTTCTTTCTTGTTCTCTCCCGGGGGTACCTCTGTTTGACTTCCCTAAGGGGGTTCACCTTCTAAACCCACTTAAGTGACCTTCTGACTATCTTTGGCGTTTCATCAGATTCTCTCTCACAGGGCTACCTCTTGTACGTTCTCTTATTGTGTTACTCACCAGGCTCTCTATAAGGGATTTCCTTGCTAGTTAAAAATAGGGTATCCCTGTGTCAGTTTTTCTTAAAGGGTTTTACTTCCTAGTCTGGGGATTCCACCATGGGCTCACACTGGTTTTCTTATTATCTCTCTAGGGCTCTCTCATGGTTTTCTCTCCTGGATCTCAGGTGCTTTCTCAAATGGGTTACCCTCCTAGTTCTCCTAGGGTTTCTTTATAATATTCTGTATGTCGTTTGTGAGGCGTTCCCTTCCTTAATTCAATTTCCTCAGAAATGGGCCTCTTTGGGAGTTCACTTCAAAGGTCTCGGCCCCTTTGTAGAGGCTGCCTTCATGGTTTCCTTCTCAGGGGTTCCCCTCTTAACTTCCCATCTGGGATTCCCTGTCTGATCCTCCCTCACGTGTTGCCCTCCTGGTTCTGAGTCGGCTCTTTGGTACTCATGGGTTGCCTCCTCAGATTCTCTCAGGGCACCCTACCCTTTAATGCAATGGCACAGGGCCTCCCCGCTTAGGGGCACCAGTCAGGGCATTGGAATGTCTCTAAGCTTTGCCTGGACCTAATAAGAGCAGTGTCCAAGCTCTAAAATCAGAGATTTTCGGGCAAGATCATTACTTGGGACATGGACGAGGGGTGGGGCATCTAATCTGCCTTGGTGACAAGTACAGGGCACTGCTAGGAAGTACGAGACCATAAGAGTGCTGGCTTACTGGCCTATAATGCTGGGTGGCCGATTATCTTCGATCATAGAGACAGAAGTCATAGACTACTGGATTTTGAATGGGCGGATCTTTTAAAATTTGAATTGCAGCAGATTCTAGGCGCTATATTGATGCTTCCTAGAGGCTAGGCTGTCCGTCAAAGCCCGGTGGGCCTTGGGGTTCTCAGTCGTGCTTGGGCGTTTGGTTGCCTGGGAGTTGCCTGGAACACTAATGCACTGAACTGCCCTGGTGACTGGGTGCAGTATCCTAATTGGTGATGTCGTAAGGACCCTAAACTTTCAGTATGCCAATAGATGGAGCCCCAGGAACCGACTCTGTTTCTCCCTATGCCCTAACAGTTCTTAGTACTCATACCCGATGCTGTATGTGTGAGGAACCCGAATGCACTGAACTGCCCCTGTTCTATATTTCAGTGCCCCAATAGCTGATGTGCTCTTTTACATAAAAACTCTCAGTATTTAGATATATGGATCACAAAGGCCAGTCGTTTCTCCCTGTGTCCTACCGTTTCTGAGTACTCTCATCTGATGGGGTAATCATTATCTTCTCTAACTGATATTAAGGCCTCAGTTACCCGGTCTCTTTACCCGTATCCTTTTTGTGCAGTCAGACAACTATCACTGTATGCCAAAGTTTCAGCAACATCCCGACGGTCTCTTACCTCAGCCTTCTTCTTAGGCTCCTCTATACTCTGGTAATCCTAGCTGCACCCCAATATCCTGGTATATTTCGATATGGTTCTGGTACTCCAGCGGAGCCCTACCTTTCGCTAGATTGCGAGGTTGGAAAGACGCCGGGCTTCTTTCAATAGATCTCTGTGTTCTGACAGGTCCCCGTTTTCTGACAGATCCCGGTTTTCCAAAGGATCTTTGTACTTGGACGAACAGAAATATTTTTGCCGATTTCTGCTTTTCTACGGATCCATGTTGGAATATAAGGTCGGTCCAGATGCTGTGCAGTTTCTTTAACTCCGTATTTGAACGATCCCCTATTTTCCGAGGGATGCGGAGCGGCGATGGATAGTCGTATTTCACAAATGCCCTAAATTTCCATGTATCCCGGCACCTCAATTGATACCATTACCAGTATAGCAGCAAATCCCAGGTCTCCACTGAACTAGCAGCGCACTCGATTCAGATTCCCGATCATCTATTTGAAACAGACCAAGAACTGGCAGCGAGTGGGCGCGGTAAAAAGGGAGGCGCAGCAGCAGAGAAAAGGCGTGGCGTGGCTGTAAGACGCCTTTAGCCACAACTAGGAGACGCAATATACAGCTGTAGAAACTGGACTCTAGTTGCGTTATTTCCACAGCAGACTAGCGCCGCCGTCAGCTTACTTAAATATGCTCTAATGGGAAACATTGGGGTTTGTTAAGTGAAAAAGCTATCCAGGGAGCCAGAGGCGATAAGAAAAGCAGTTACACATGTAAATATGTGTCACTTCTAAGCCCCGCCCCTGCATGCTGCCTGTACTACGGAGGCCGTGCCCAACAGAGGGTTGGACTTTTTAATGGATGGGTGACGCATAGCCACAGAGAAGGTTTGGCGTCCGACATTGCGCACGTGTGACGTCATACGCAGGGGTGGAGCTGAGGGGGGCACTTTTCTCTGAGGAAAGCCAACGCAGGAGAGCGAGTTACGTTACGACCAAGCGGAAGGTGAGTGGCGGATAATAAACTGGAAGCCTGCACCGTGAAATCCGCCAACTCTGTCCGACGCTCCTTCTTAGTCTGTAGTAGTCAGAACTTTCCCAACGACTCATAATTGTGATTTTACTAATATAGTGACCGTATTTGTCAGACGCCATAAGCCTTCTTGTTGAGGAGGGTTTAGGGGACGTCACACCCATGATGTGTCATGAGTTTGGTCAGAAATGCATCCCGTTAAAATGCCTCTTTGACGTGGGAATATAATTTTTTTTAGCTATCAAGAAGTAAAGTGCCGCTTCTATTAATGTCCAACCCTTATTTCTTGTCTGTCTATAAAGTAACAAAAATAAACTACGTTTCACAGGAACGAAAGGAAATTCGCTTATCCTATCTGTCCACCAATCATAGCTTTAGTTTGGTCAGAAGAGCAATCCCTCCTCTTCTTCTTTACATGAAGAAAGACACTCGCAGTGATTTATCGCACTCCTGTTTCTGCTCTACACCAGTAAAGTAAACAAACTGTTATGACTATTACGAGGATTTGTTGTGTAAATAGTTTTATTCCAGAAGGACAAAGTAGGGAGTACAACCGGTCAGCCTCACGTCCAGGAACACACTCACGTCCGTTTGCCTGCTCCACGTTCCATATTCTATGGAACGCGAAACATGCACGAGGAGGCATAACAATAAAGTACAAAACATAACACATCCCCTTTTCTCAATAAACCAAAGAAGAGGACAAAGAACTATATATGAAACAATACAGTACCTAAAAATGATAATGCAAAACAAACCAAGGTAAGTAACGTAACAAAAACATAGCATACCATAAACAAAAATAAACTAATACAACAAAGGCTATTACACGTTGCACAAATTACAATGTAAAATTTTCCGAAATGTAATCTTTTAACCAAACCTGCGGTCTTCTCTCCCGCTTGTGATGAGAGAGATCAGAAGCAGAAGTAACACCGCTAGTATGCACGTTTGGAGGACCGGAGGCCTGTACCGAGGTGCTAGCAACATCGTTTTGTTCACCTGTGGACACATTTACATCAGTAAGAACATCAGAGTTTACATTTACGTTGTCATCAACACTGACCTTGTCCAAACAATCCTCTAGATCAAATAGCAGAGGAACATCATTTGTGCAAGTAGAAGGTGCAGGACATTTAGCTACTCTCTTGAGATTCCACACCTTACCATCAGACAGACAAACAGAATTATTCAGAAGTTCAATTACCTGTAAAGGTTCATAAAACTTGCTAATGTCTTTTGCAACTTTGCCAGGTTTTTTTAACTCTTACCCACTGCCCAATTATTATATCAGGTTGTCTAGTATTGTGTTTAGAATCATACCAGTCCTTCCTTTTAGATTGAAGAGTGACAGCTTTCTCTCTGACAGCCTCTTCAGACCAATGCACTATGTTGTGTTTGAATAACCAACCAGGCGTACATTTCATAGTGGGATTCCTGCCCTGCATTAAAACAAAGGGTGGATACCCTGTGGCTTCACAAACCGACACCCTGTAGGCCCAAACCATTTTCATAACCTGTGTCTCCCAATCCCCTTGCTTAGCAGCCATTTGAATTTTGTTTTCGATAACCCTGTTGAAACGCTCAACCATTCCATTACTGTTAGGGTTGTAAAGTGCTGTAGTTTTGTGTTTAATGCGTAGTTTATCGAAGTATTCTTTGGCTCTGTTTGATGTAAATTGAACACCGTTATCACTAAGCAGAACAGAAGGAATACCTTCAGATTGAAAAGATTTGTCCAGAAATTTAAGGACCGACTCAGTGTCAGCTCTAGAAACTACCTTAACTATGGGCCATCTAGAAAACAAATCCATTAACGCCAAGACAAATTTCTGTTCATTGCCAATAGGACCCATAATGTCTATAGCAGTATGTTCCCAAGGAGAACTAGGTCTTGACATCACTCCTAAAGGAGGGTTACACACAACCAAAGACTTATCAGCTACTTTGCATATATCACACTTGCGAACAAATAGCTCGGTTTCTGCGTCCATGTTAGGCCACCAAAATGAAGCTTTGACGGTTTGTTTAGTGCAAACAATGCCAAAGTGACCTTCATGACACAGAGCTATAATAGATGGACGCAAACTTTTGGGTGGAATGACTCTTTCCCCTCTCCATATATTGTCCCCCCGGATACTCAACTCAAATCTAACTTCCCAATAGGGTTTTAAAGGATGATTCTTTCCCAACTTCCTGAGCCAAGATTGAGTAAGATTAGTTTTGACATCGCACAAATCATTATCTTTAACATATTCCTCATCCCATTTCGTTTTAGAAATACCGATATTGCCATAATCGATCGTGAACAAATGCAATCTGATAAGAGTTCCAGATTTCATCTTCACACTCAACCAGTTGTTTGGGCATTCTAGATAAAAAATCAGCCATGTAATTTTTCTTCCCCGGAATGTGTTCTATTTTATAACAATAGTCCTGTAGCCTGATTGCTAACCTGGCAACTCTAGCTGGTGTATTTATGGTGCCTTCTGTAGTAAGTACTTTAAGAAGAGGTTTATGATCACTGCGCAACGTGAAATGTTTTCCCCACACAAAAGCTCTGAAATGATCAACAGCCCAAACACACGCTAACGTTTCTTTTTCAATAACTGAGTACTTTTCCTCAGTAGGTGACAATGATCTAGAGGCAAATGCTATTATATGTTCATTGCCCTTATCATCAGTTTGTGAAAAAACGGCCCCTAACCCTTTAATGCTAGCATCAGTAGTTATTATGCTGTTGGCATCAGGATTGAAACTCTTCAACGAAGCAACATTAGAAATGCAATCCTTTATATCCTCAAAATCCTGTGACATTCCACGGACCAGTCAAATTTGTTTCTGTCCTTCAATAATTGTCTGATATTGTAAGTTCTAGCAGAGAAATTTTGTATATACTTAGAACAAAATTCAGCAAGACCAATGAAAGATCTTACATCATCCTTGCAAATTGGAGCTGGGGCTGACCATTATCTCGTTCCTGTAACAAACTAATAAAGCTTCTATCAATTTCTTAAGACCCATAACAGTTGTCATATATCTATATATTGACCTGTGCCCTGAGCACATACACCAATAGTGTCCAACAAGAAGTAAAGAAATAGTCGTCTGATCGTTGTCCTTTTTGTTCATCAAGTTTTCACTTTATTCTGGTGATATAAAGCAGCCTCACACCAGCCAACACGTATTTCGTCTTCGGGTTTAAGTCACCCTATGACTTCTTCAGGGCTGGAAATGCAATCAATACAACATAGTCTCAATATACAAATATTAATATCAGTAACACCAAACCACTGGTGATGGTGTAATGCCCAAGTCTGTGTTCGCCACATTATTTGAAAGCCCAGAAGCACCTTGCTGCCACTCTAAGGGCCGCCATTCATTAGGTGAAGTAATCCTTATATCACAACTGTGACGGATGAGACATACAATACATGCATTGGGTCATATTTACATTAAGTAATCTCATGGTGTTTATTATAGTCACTGCCACCAAGAAAATATAAGTATATAGTTATATCCCCATGCACATTATCGTGCAAAAGAGAAGACTGTTCATGCCAGTCCGGCTATAGAATGATAAGGGATACCTGCATAGTTTGGCGTAAGTCTGAATGAGGTAAAGAATCAAAAAGCTGGAAATCAGTGTGTGCCAATTATCTCACATGCCTTTCATCCCAGCACATACCTCGTGTGGTGTATTTATCTAGTCTGCCGATTCCAGATTTATTAGCAGTCAAAAATATAGAAAACGTGTATTTATTTGTAACACCTGTAAGGTAAAAAAATAAGTATGTTGTTAAGAAGTGGGTCCACAAGAGTAGTTTAATCCAATAAGTTTATTCCTGTAAAGACACCGACAGAGCAACCACCATCAGTCCTTCTCCCTGGCCAACCGTAAACAAGAATACCGTTTACCAGGACGAAGAACTGACTGATGGAATGTGCATTTCTAAAGGTAAACATAGTGAACATTTCTCGTGCTATGCGCGAGGTACAGAGTAATACATTACCACTTAAAGAAACACAACATATCTATCCCGCTGCATATGCCTGCCATACAAATATCTTATTGGCCAGTCGCTTCTGGCTCGGCCAAAGTGTGGCTATTATTACGACTAATTATTTTAATGGTGCCCACAAAATATGATATACAAACATGTAGACTTTAAAATGGTGAAGTAACCCCCACGAAAGTCATATTATATTACCACAATATTAAGCCACCAATTTTGCCATAAGAAAAAATCGACACCCTTCTTATGTAAAACTCGGGCGATGGCGTTCTCATAAAGCCACACAAAATCATAGCAAAAGAAAGACTTAGTCCAATGACGAAGTAAAAGACCACTGGGTCGTTGTGCAACCCCAAACCTATTTTTTGTAGCTAAAATAATTATCCACCCCATAGTGGAATGGTGTCACTGTCCCAACTCTCCCGAGTACAGTAGGCGTAAATCTTCCCCGCTTCTCCGAATCGTTGTGGCGTGCAAGTGCCATATTGCAAATATTGTGCTTATTCATACATGTGTCCTAGCCTTATTAAAACTCTTACTATTGTGTGAGAGAATTTTATTTCTAACTTGGAATATTCATGTGTGGTAGATCATCAAATCTTGAAATTTTGTCAAGGTGAGATAATCCTCACTTCCGTATCCTTTAGTATAATCAAAAGATTTCTTCTCACTTGCTAAGACATCTAACATTCTATTTCGAGGATCATGGATGTTTTAAAGCTTTGTAGCGGCTATTGAAGTCACACCTCAGATTGGTTTAAAACTGATTTTTTAAAATTCGAATCTACTACCAGTCTGCAGTACTCGTAATATCTTCTAACCTATCTCAGAAGAAAACCCTCCATTATAGAAACTAAGGCCTGTATGGCCAGATGGGCTTCCATCTCCGCTTCCTGCATCAACCATCTGGCAGTTCTCACAATGGAAGGAGAAGACATCCTTTTATATGGTTCCTGAAGTGCAATCAAAATTCCTATCTCACCTGCTGGTCTGGAATCTGTCTTCAAGTCCTGGTGTTTCTTAATGCAACTGGCTTGGGCCATACTGAAAGGCTAGATAAGAAAAATGTCTAATGTTAATCTTGGCATTTCTGGCCACTGTAAAAGTCACATCCTTTAGAGTAAACAATCTGTCAGTGATGTCTGTGGCCCTCCTCTCTGAAGCCTACTTGCACAAACTGAGACCTATACGCATTGCTAATTTAGCTGACAACTCCTTTTCAGGAATTCATTATCGTGCCAAGAAAGCAAAGGTTCAATACCAAGTTGACATGCCACAGGTTCTGGATGTTTTTACAGTCTAACTCCTCTTCTGACTCTACAAACCCAGGTGTGTGAACCCACTGGAATATCATTCAGCGGCAGCATCGATCTTCATGGACTCCAGATTCCTTGCCACTATTCAATGTAGCCATCCATCTCTAAGCCAATTGATATTTCTTAACCATTCTGTTTGTCCCACCTCTCTGGATGAGCTTGCCAACGAACTCCGGAAGGCCAGGGATCGCCCAGCATCACCTGTACTGCTCCATGCCATCAAATTGAGACCCCCCCTCTTGAACCAGAGGAAGAAGGTTACCCTGACAATCTTCTAAGATTGACAGAAATGTGGGAATGGACACAAGGAGATCTGAGGACTTCTGAAGTAGAGACAGGAACCATGCCTGTGACTTCCATTTCAGAGTAATCCGTTTAGCTCGCTGACGCCTCACGTTAGCTGCTACATTTGCGTTCATCGAAAATACACAGGAACTGATATAAAGATGAATACTGAGAAGTCGTAAGTAATAGGTTATTTAATGGTATAAAGGACGACACACCAACCAGGGAGGCTAGGTGCAAATGCCTGACAAGTTTGTAGAAGCAACTGTCATAACTGTCAACATAGAACGTCCAGCTATCAACATTCCAGCTGGTGGAGGAGCACGCGCAGGGAGGGGCGCGCGGTGAAGACGGGGGAGGGAGAGGGACAAGGGGGTAAGCAAGAGACACAACACATCTCCTTCCCTGAGAATGGAAAAAGTGTATAAGGAAGGCAGGAAAGAAAAGCTAACTTAAAACATACTGTATAACTATTCGCAAATGAAGTCTTTGTATTTGCTGGGTTTAACCACGCTACGACCACATCTACTAGTGCTGGCTCCCTCTTCCAAAGTGTTCCTTTCCGGTATCAGTTCTTGATCAGATGCCTGGCAGTCGCTTGACTCTTAGGAGCTACTGGTAGCACTAGTAACAGAATAACTCCTTTCCTCACTGGGCTCCACGGCATCTTGGTCATCTTCATCCGTTGTAACACTTCTCTCGCCAGGGGATCCTTCAGAGGCACTTGTGCTCAGTTCTCTGATCCTACCAATGGATTCAATAATCCCACGTTCCTGACTGTCACCACTGCATTGCATAGTGGATGCTGACCACATGTTATCACCATTCTCGTCCGAATCAGAAGATTCTTGGTGTAGCCAATCATACTTGTCTAGCACAACCCTTTCCTCCTCTACATCCTTTGGTTCCTGTTCTTTTAAACATCTTTGTACACCATCCGATCCTTTACAAACCGACAACACGGTTGCATGCCAAACTCTTCCATCACTGAGGAGTGCTGAGTTGCAAAATACTTTCTCCACTCCTAGCGGTTCAGTAAACCAACTTTGTCCCTTCACTATGTGTTCACTCCTCCTTACTCTTACTTTATCGCCTTCTTTTAAGTTGATAATTTTGCAGTTATATTTGCTGTCATATTTACCTTTACACAAGTCCTGTGCCTCTTGAATTCTTTCCCTAACTTTTTCCGCTGACCACTCTGATCTCTTTGAATTCTTTTGCCATCCGATATTATCTTTAGACACTGGTGTTCTGCCTCTCATAATTTCAAATGGACTTATCAGGGTTTTCTCTCCAGGGGTAATCCTATACCCCCAAATCATTTTGTTAAGTTCTTTCCTCCAACACTTCCCATTGTTGTTAGCCAACTGGATTGTCCCTTTAATAACTCTATTAAACCTCTCCACAGCCCCATTGCCTGCAGGGTGGTAAACAGAAGTAGTCTTGTGAGTTATACCATTCCTGTCAACAAATTTCCTGAACACGTCTGACGTGAATTGACTTCCATTGTCACTGACAATGGTTTTAGGTATGCCTTCTCTTGTGAATATGCTATCCATGAACGTGATGATGTCGGATGCATCTACCTTCCTACAAATCTTTACTTCCGGCCATTTTGAAAAGTGATCAACCAAGACCAGTAAGTGCACCTGTTCTTCTTGCCACCTTACAGGACCCATTATGTTGATCCCTACTCTCTCCCATGGCATGTTCGGACAATTCAATGGTTGGAGGGGGGGTCTAAGGGTAGTTTGTGACTTATCTGAATTTTCGCATTGTATACAGTTCCTCACTGCTCTTTCAATTTGGATGTCGCAACCCGGCCACCAGTACCAGTTCTTAATTCTTTGTTTTGTTAATTCCTAATTGACCCTCATGGCAAAAGTCGATAAGTCTTTCTCTTAATGTAGTTGGGGGTATCACCTTCCCCTGTCTCAAAACCAGATCGTTTTCCACCGATAACTCATTTCTCGATTCCCAGAAAGGCCGCAGTTCATTTTTTAGGAGTGTTTTCCTAGGCCACCCTACAACAATGTTTTTCCTAACCTCACTCATTGTTTCGTCCTTAAGACACTCTTTTTCCCAGGTTTCTTTAGTTATGCTAGGAAATTCTTCGTTGATGCTTGCAACACAGAGTTCTTCTTCCTTTTCTCCTTTTTCCTCAGTTTGCAACGGCAATCTACTAAGAAAGTCCGCAACCACATTCTTTGTACCAGGCAAGTATTGAATTTCATAGTTGTAATCCAACAGTTTTATTGACAATCTTGCCAACCTAGGTGACGCATTATATAAACCTTTCACAGTCAGTACTTTTGTCAATGGTTTGTGGTCACATCGCAGAACTATCCTTTTCCCCCAAATGTACTGCCTGTAATGTTCTAGGCCCCACACACAAGCCAAGGCCTCACGCTCAATGACCGAGTACTTCTCCTCGCTGGTTGATAAAGAGCGTGAGGCAAATGCAATGGTGGCTTCCTTCCCTTCGCACTCAACCTGTGTAAGGACTGCACCAACTCCTTAACTGCTGGCATCCGTAGTGACCACACAAGTAAGACTGTTGTCAAACCCTTTCAGAGGTGGTGCATCGCAGATTTGAAACAGTTATCACAGTCTTGGTCCCATTCAAATTTGTTCTTATTTTTTAAAAGGGTTCGTATGCAGTACGTTTTCATAGAAAAGTTCCTTACAAACTTTGAATAGTACTCAACTAGTCCCAAAAATGCTCTGAGTTCTTCCTTATTTTGCGGGACTGGAGCATTCTTGATAGCTTTTATTAGATCTTTCTTAGGTTTTATACCTTCTTTTGTGATCTCATGACCCAGGTAAGTGACAGAATTTTCGCTGAACTTGCACTTCTTGTACTCTGCTGTCAACCCATTTTTTTCCAAGATCTTAAGTACCTGTACTTGTCTGTTGTCATGATCAGTTTGGTCTTTACCCATAATAAGAATATCATCTTGGAATATGAGTAACTTTTTCACACCTTTTGAATATTTCATGCATTAGTCTCTGGAATAATGCCGCTGCCGATGCTAATCCAAAAGGTACCCTTTTAAACCTGAAACAACCAAAAGGAGAAACAAAGGTGGTGAGGTGTCTGCTTTCTGGATGCAATGGTACCTGGTGGTATGCAGCGGCCAGGTCTATAGTTGAAAATATTGTCATACCTTTAGTGAGTGACAACATCTCATTGATCCTTGGTAAGGGGTATTGGTCAATAAGAATATTTTTATTGAGATCGCGCAAATCAATGCACAATCTCATTTTTCCATTGCCCCTTCTTGCGACTACCAGGGGAGCGACCCATTCTGACGATTCTGTTTTTTCAATTATTTCTGCTTCCAATAGCTTATTTATTTCTGATCTCACCTCCTCCCTTAGTGTTAAAGGAATTTGTCTTACCTTATGCAGGCAGGGTACTGCATCATCTTTAAGTTTTATTATGTGTTGGAACCCCTTTAGTTTTCCAATTCTTCCATTAAATACTTTGGGGAACTTGTTAACCAAATCACAACCCGGAAGCACCTCTTGTTGAGTCACTAGTACAGGTTCTACACTGTTCGGATTTAGAGTAATCCCAAGTTTTCCCTGGTCCTTCCAACCCAACACAGAAGGGCCAGTGACTGCAACGTACAACTTGCTGCTAGTTTTCCTTTCCTTAAATGCAAACGTAAGTTCCTTGTAACCCACAAGTTCAATCGGTTCACCCGTGAACGTTTTTAGCGAGATGTCTGGTTTTTCCAAATGCTTCCCAACTTTTTCTCTGAATTTTCCTCTCCAAACATCTTGGTTTACTATCGTGCAGGGTGAGCCAGAGTCTGCTACTATACTTATATTTACACCACCTATTTCAATTAAGCATATGGGTTTCTTTTTTTTGCTTTTCTCTTCTTCCTCATTAACATTTGCCTCTGTAACATTTAATACACACAAATTATACTCCGAGTCATCCGAGGAGTCTTGCTCACACTCCTCTTCCTCCTCATCCTCTACAAATTTCACCTTTTTCTTTAATTTTCCTTTTGCAAGCTTTTTGGAAATGACCAATTATTCCACATTGCGAGCATTTGTTATTCCTTGCTGGGCACTTCCAGTCATTAGCTAAATGCTTACTACTACCACAGCGGTAACACTTTAATTGTTCATACGTACCAGCATTACCTTTGAATTTAGGTGCGTCCTTCACTCTGTTTTTATAAACTTTCTTGGACCCACTTATTTTTGCCACCACACTTGCTTCTTCTGCTTTGCTTTTTCCCTCATTAATTACCTCCTTAGCACAACGACCAGTCAGTTCGGCTTTCTTTACGATTTCAATTACCTGTTGTAGTGGTTTCTCCCCTTTAGCCCATAATGCGTCCTGTATGTTTGAATTTGCAGCACACATTACTATCTGATTCCTAATCAAGTCATCGTGCATGTTTTCAAACTTGCATGAGAGCGCCAAGTTCTTTAATGCAGATACGTAGTCATCAATGCTTTCCTCCTTTCCTTGTTTTCTTCTGTAAAATTTATACCTGTGTACTGCTACACAAGCCGTTGGTTTGTAATACCCATCCAAATCTTCCATTGCTTCATCATAAACATTCCTATCTTCTCCAACTCTTACTTTATTAGTTATATTATTGTACACTTTAAGACCTCCTGCACCTAAACAGTGTAACAGTATTTTTTTCTTTTCCTCCTGTTTGAGTGGTTCATCCTCCTTATCAAATGTAGATATGTAGTTACAAAAATACTCCTTCCACTCTTCCCATTTCACATTTGGCACACCAGACCCTTTTAAAAATGCTTCTGGGGGTTGCAAATTGTATATGTTCGCCGACGCCATAGCAATCTTTTTGCACAATATTAAAATGTCTCTCAAATATATATTTTTTCACAAGTACAGCCAATTCAGTGTGCCACAGTGTTTCAATCAGACTCAAGCGTTTATCCAATATTTCTGTTTCTCAAGTTTCCTTTTATTTTTCTTTACACCAGTAAAGTCAATTTGCCATTGCCTTCTAATTAGACAAAAAGTTCCTCAGTATTTAATTATTGAAACAGTTTCTATCACATCTCCATCGAATGTCAAGGAGAATCTCACCTGCTCAATTATTAGCGCTTTGCCAGCATCAAATCCCCATCCAAGGATACACTCTATGCGAACCGATGTGGCCTCGAAATGCTCTGTAATGCTTTTCCAGAGATTGTTGCTGTTTAAATTAGACACTTCCTGAAAGATGGCCGCACGCACACTTCCTGTACGTGGTTGCGTGTAAAAAAAATAACTAGACCGCTTGCTACACTTCTCGCTAACATCGATTTCTGCATCACGACGCTTGAAAATGCGTGCGCCACAACTGCTGAGGAGAATTCTCTTCACACGCAACTCCTGCTACTCTGAGGTGAGTTCAGTTTCATACCTTGTCCATTATTCACCTTTTTGAAGAAACTGCATGTCGTTCAGATCGTCATTCAACTATCCGTTTCGCCATTTTAACCTCGCACCACAGGCAATTTTACCCTTTGCTCGTACCTTTGACGTCGACGATGCTAGTTGAATTCACCGATCCGCGACTTCTTCATGCTTTCATACTTCCTCCGTTGTCCTTATCTCTCGCATTCCGACAAGTGCAACTAATGTCCACACAGCAATCCGCTGCACTTATCTTTCATTCTTCTTCATTTCATTCTCTGGATTCATTCATTTCATATGCTGCATTACACACCTACATTTTTTTTCTTTTCTTACTCCCGATTTCCTTTTATTAATTTTTTTTCCCCCTTGCAGTCTTCAATCATCGGATAACTCTCATCACGTAGGTTCTTTATATGTGCGTCGTCCGACCTCCTCGTCGCCAAATTGTAAAGATGAATACTCAGAAGTCGTAAGTAATAGGTTATTTAATGGTATAAAGGACGACACACCAACCAGGGAGGCTAGGTGCAAATGCCTGACAAGTCGGTAGAAGCAACTGTCATAACTGTCAACATAGAACGTCCAGCTGTCAACATTCCAGCTGGTGGAGGAGCACGCGCAGGGAGGGGCACGCGGTGAAGACAGGGAGGGAGAGGGACAAGGGGGTAAGCAAGAGACACAACAACTGATCCTGTGCCTTGGCATTTGGATCTGGTTGCCAGCATAAAATACTTCTGCAGCTGGGCCATGAGTCGGGCTAAGAGATCTGTCCTGTTTAGACCCCTATTTCTACATCTGTACTGAAAACGCTTCACAATCCAGAATCTAATTGCTGGAATCCTGAATGTACCAGGAGTTCCAGTCCATTATCACATTGTGAAGGCTCAGAAGACCTTTTGTCATTACCGAAATCTGGCCCTCCAGGCAGAAGTGCAAGAAGTCCTTTTCTAGATCTGCCCGGATATTCAACCAAGTACCCACAGTTGATTTGTATTTCTTACTGCAGACACTTTGTCCATTTTCAGAAGGATGCGACGCGCCATCTCTTCCTTAGTCATTGATTGGGTAACATTTTACCTTGCCAATAGGGCTAGGCAATTAATGTGAAAGTTTACCTTTCCTCCAACAGATTCTTCTCCACATCTGGCACTGCAGTCCAACTGCTGGTGTCTGATCATGTGTGGTATCAGTCCAAAAATCGCTCTCCGATCCCACTCATCTATATGGTCTAGCCATCAGTAAATCTGTCCTCGACTCTTGAGAACTACAACTGACTGAGTATTTTACTCCACGAGTTGCTCAACAGCTTGAAGTGTCCTTCATACCGCCGCAAGCTGTGTTGCAGCCCTGGCATCTTCCTCCACACCCCCACGGGCTGTGCGGTGTCCCTCATCTCACTGCCCGCGGTGCATTGCGGTCTCCCGCCACAGCCTGCTTTGGTTATTAGAACGTCGTCGGTATGTCCCGCGGCGCCCTGCCTTGCATTTTCTCCTTCAAGCACACCGCAGTGTAATACGGTGGACTGAAATATACAGGAGATATCGCGGTTTCAGCTCTGGAACCGGAACCTCTTGTAGTAATAGTAATTAACGGTGCAGTTGTACCTCTGATCTGGGGAAGAGTAGTGATATTCAAACAGGCATATTTCTGCTTGGGGGCCACATTCTTGCCTTCTTTGTCCCGTGATTCTTTACTCTTGCTCCCAGATGGTTTTGGGATTTTTTGTTTGTTTTCACCATACTAAGATGGCTACCTTTCCTATCTTTTTCACTACCCTTTCCCTATCCAAGATGGCAATTACTTTTCCTATTACATCACTTCCTGCCTGTAAGTATATAAGTGTCCGAATCTTTCATTTCTTTGAGTTGCAACACTTATTGCTCGGGCTGGCGTCTCCTCGCTCCTGTTGGTGTGATCTACCTACCCCTGTCTTGTGTATCTTCGTTTCCTGTTGGAGCTTCCTGCTTTTATCTGGAGTTTCTTGTTTTCAGGTCTATTTTGCCTTGCTGCGGTCTTCTGGCCTTTTCCTTGTCTTTCTTCTTTTCACCTCCTTTCCAATCCTGGAGTCTCCACCTGCAGTAAAAGATGTTTTTTCCCTTTGGGTTTTTTCATCTTTGGAACTCCTTCTGGAAGGCACAGACTGGTCTGGCGTTACATGGTTGGCAGCACCGTGGCTACCGGAAAGGGTCGCCCTTACCTCGGACAGGCCAGAACCTTCAAGAACTGAAGTTGGGGGCCATCTCGGCGAACCAAGGTTGCCAAGAGAAGTTCCGACTGTGACCGAGTTTGCGAGCCCCTTCTTTAAGTATATTTGTAGATTTATATAGTGCATTGTATCACCCATGAAGGTATCCAGGCGTAGGCTGCCTTCAGTCATTGGTCCGCCATGTAGAAACACCCTGACCCCCTAGGCTGGGGACCCCCCCAATTTTTTTTAATGGGATCCTACCGATTTAGAAAAAATAACAAAAACGAAGCGTGGGCTCCCGTATTTTGTTGGTAAGTTGGCCCCCGGGGGGGGGGGCGAAGTCCCGGGGGCAATATTATGTGAATGGGGGGCCCAGAGTGGCACCCCAGCCCCGGGGACGGCCACCCCCCGGGGCTTTATAAAATTATGTACGGGGGCTCACAGCCCCCCCAGCCCCGGGGACCGCCACTCCCTGGGGCTTCTTTAGAATATATGCGCTGGGCTCAAGGCCCCCCCCCGCAGCCCCGGTGACCGCCACCCCCGGGGCTTTTCACGCACAAGCGTCGCGTAAAGTAATACGTATGTGTCGCGTATGCGCCTGGAGTCGCGTACCGGTCGCATTGTGATCGCGCACGAAAATACGCACCCATTGCACATTCTACGTGGATCCTTCAGTCATTGGTCCGCCATGTAGCGTAGTGGTCCAGGGAATATCTCTTAAATAGAAGACAATAACTGGCCTATTTTCCTGGCCAATTCTCTGAGCAAAATTAGGTTTTACAAATTACTTTCTTCAGCTCCTGCCTGCTATTTTGGATAGTGGGAGTTTGAGATGCCTTGGTTCGTGGACTTTTGACTAGGGCCTCCACTCTGACATAACTTGGTTTATCACAAGCACCAGTCGCTGTAAAAGAGCAGCAATTATGTTCAAGTTAGATAATAAATTTCAGTGACATGGATCCATAATCCTGGTGTTATACGCATACATACATACATACATTTATATTGCAAAGTGGTGGTAGCCACTGTGTAGGTATATGTGAGTCAGAGTTTCCATAGGAGGGCGTTTTGTTTAGCTAATAACTTTGACGCTGTTTGACGAATATTAATAAAAATTGCAACAAAAAAAACGTTCATCCACCTTAGCTCTTTTCTGGAATGTTTCGGGGGTGATCCTTCAAGTGGAAGTCTAGAAAAAGTGCATGCCCCGAAATCCCCCCCCCCCCCCCCCATAGGAATTAGACAATGTTTCAGCCAAAATGGCTGAGCAGAATTACACCGGATTTGTCAAAAAACTAGATCTTTGCCCAGAAAGCATTCCTTTTGTGATTTGGTGTAAATCTGTTGAATGTTTTTGAGCTATTTAGGTAAAAAATGTATAGATATATTGACAGTTAAGCCCACAAGACTGCCACAGGATTGCAAATTCAGAAAATAGAACACTCTGGCCGTGAGTGCTTTTCATCACAGGACACGGGGCTTGGTCTCATGTCCTGAAAATGTAAAAAAAAAAAAAAAAATAGTTTTGGGCATGGAAGGGGTATTTTGAACCCTTTGCTCCTGTTGGATGGAGTCGCAGAGAGACCTACCCGAGGCCAAAACCTGTACCCCAAAAACTTTTGGCGTTGTTGTGATCCTGCGGGATCAAGTGCGACCTTGTGTGTGCTCCAGTGGAACACCTGGGGGAGTCCTGGAAGACCCGAAAAAAATTAAAATGATGGGGATCTGTTGCCAGATGCGGCCAACTCTCCACCCCCCCGCCCCCTCCCTTCCTGCGCACAACCTTCGTCCATGTGCACAGTTGGGATTAGGTGCAGGACCTGGCCTGCAGCCAATAACCCCCACTCAAAGCGCACAGCCTTGGGCCATGCGCACCTTTGGGTTAGGTGCAGGGCCTGTGTCGAAAGCTAGGCACTGCAGCAAACAATACCCCCCTTCGTCTGTGCGCGCAGAGGGATTGGCTTTAAACATAATATGATATTGCTGTACGTTTAAAAAAATGGAGATTCAATGAAAAATCTGAAGGGTAGTGGAGTTATACATGAAGTAGGTAGTAAGATTTTAATTTGTGTTTAAAAAAAAAAACTTGAAACTTGTCAGAAAAAAACTGCTGTTAAAAACAAGGACATTTGCAGCTTATATATGACTGACATAGGTGTAACTTGCACCACTCTGATGACCTTTTTAGGACCTTCCATATTACATCCCTGACAAGATCTGAAATCTGTGCAGTGCAAGTTATACAGAAGTCATTTACTGGCCAATTTCCCAGTTTTTTTGTGTGTGTGTGTATGTGTGTATGTGTATATATATATATATATATATATATATATATCCTACTGGCGCCAGTAGGTAGTTATAGTTAGGGCCTATTTTCCATAGGAAATACGCAACATTCTATTCACAATAACTTTGGCGCCGGTTGACTAATCTTCGCGAAATTTTCAAAACTTTTGGCCAGCTCCTGTCTGGTCCTATCCTGAAAGTTTCAGGGCGATTCGTCAAGCGGCGGCTGAGGAAAAAGGGGGTCCCAAATCGTGTTTTCCTCATGCAATTTTCCATAGGATGCTTTAGTCGCAGCTACAGGCCGAACTGCCGAACGGAATTACACCAAATTTGGCAAAAAGGTAGCCCTTGGTTCAGAGTCGTGCCTTTTGGTTAAATGTTGTAAATCCGTTCAGTAGTTCCTGAGCAAATCAAAAGTAAAATCACATTATCTATGGGCGCGGTGGATCCGCACACCCTCCCGATCTCGAGCTGCATATTAATTGGCTGTCAACTTGCTGTCAACACTCCAAACCAGGAAGTGTTGGCAGTAATTTTTTTCCTCGGTGGAACCGAGGCACAAGAAATCCTTGAAAAAAGTACGCAAAAAGGGGGCAGGGTAGAAACACCCTGACCCCTTAGGCCTGCTTAGGGGGGGGTCGTCGTCCACCCCCCCCCCCCCCCCCCCCCCCCAATTTTTTTTTACATGGGACACTACCGATTTAGCCCCGGGGACCGCCACCCCCCGGGGCTTTATTAAATTATGTACGGGGGCTCACAGCCCCCCCAGCCCCGGGGACCGCCACTCCCTGGGGCTTCTTTAGAATATATGCGCTGGGCTCAAGACCCCCCCCCCCCCCCCCCCCGCAGCCCCGGTGACCGCCACCCCCCGGGGCTTTTCACGCGCAAGCGTCGCGTAAAGTAATACGTATGTGTCGCGTATGCGCCTGGAGTCGCGTACCGGTCGCATAGTGATCGCGCACGAAAATACGCACCCATTGCACATTCTACGTGGATCCTACACAGCAATCCTAAAATGGTGGCTAGGTTCCACGCAATGATGAGGAAGGTACGCTGTGGGTGCGCGGCTCCCTAAAAAAATAAAGAAAATAATATAAATATATATAAAACAAAAAAACATTTGTTTCAATATTTAATTTTTTCCCCCATTTATATTAAAAATATATAATGTAATTTAAAAAAATATGTAAAAATAAATAGTTAACAAAATGTAGAAAATCAGTATCAAAAAAATAAATATAACTATTATTAGATTTAAAGATTGTCATTTAAGAAATCTTTGAAATTCACTGAAAAAACCATAGGTTTCAGACATGTTATAGTTAGGAATTAGCATTTAAAAAAACCTTAGAAATTCACGGAAAGAACCATAGGTTTCAGGGGTGTAATAGTTAGCTGGACATTTCACTCGTACAAAACCATTGACATTCCTTCGTTATAGTTAGTTCTACTAACTATAACTTGCGCGCCCGCAATCTATTGCTGCTGATGTCACATATTACATCATTCATGACATGTTTTTTTTTTTGTGTGTGAAATAGCGTAGTTTTTGTACATGTATAGATTTGAAAAGATGATAAATGTATATAGATTGTGTCTACATTATTATATTATACGCAACGAAATGTGTATTCAACACATAAATTATGTGTGAGCATTAATATGGATGAACTTATATGCATGAGCTAACCACACATTACAAGATGGCCACCATGTAAGAAACGAAGGTGGTATTGCAAATCCTTCCTTACTTTCCATGGTGACAATGAACTTGCCTCCCCTTTCTATGTCGATGAACTTTATTGTTTTGTTTTAAAATGAGCAAGAATATGGACCCTGCCGACATTGACAAAGGCGTGTAGCCGAAACGCGTCTGTCGGGTGTTTTTGGTTTGTGGCAAATAAATTTATGAAGAAATATACATCCTGGTGTGCGCCTCAATTGCGATCCGTGAGAAGGGATCATCGAAGGGGAATACGATTCGCGTCTCACCAACGCGGAGGTTTCTGCACCCGTGCCGTGAGAGAAGCAGCTGGTGAACGTATGGAAAAATTGGACTTTGCTGCTGGCTCCGTCACAGATCTCGTGCTGCAGGAGAAAGCCGACTCAAATCGGAGTAAAAGAAATGTGAATAACGGTTGACGACGCGGAGAAGGGAGACACCGGGCGCTGCGAGTCGGAGGACGCGAGGTGTTCAGCAGAATCCTTTTCTGGTAAGCGGAGTTACTGTTTACACCATACACATACGAGAGTGACAGGCACGTTGGGGGTGAATCAAAAAAGAAAATAACGAGCCACAAAATAGGAATACAGGGTAGAAGAATATGTTTTCTGACCGCGAAAGGGAAGAGGCAGCGGAAAGCATTTTTTTGAAAAGCACACGCAAATCAAACACCGATACTCAGGCGGGTGCGGGCGTGCAGACTAAAACGACCAATCTCAAAACTCTGAATGGCAGATTAGAAAAGGCCTATGAGAAAGAAACAAAGTGGTGGGAGGCCACTTCTTTACAGCGATATCTGGATGCAAATCGAATCCCAAGGGGTCTGAGAATTTATACAACTCCTGCATACGAAAATCCAGGCCCCCAACTTTTACAAGAGTGGTTGGCGTACACACATGAATCATCAAGTAGAATGGTAAAAATACTGATTAAGTACGCGTGGAGCGACAGGCAAAAGACACTTGAAGAGATCAGTCATTGAAGAAGAGATAGCTGTAGAGAAAGATAATAAACTTAAAGAAGAGTTACAACAACGCATAAAAAAACGCTTAATGGACTATGAGAGTATAATTAAACATCGTAAACAAATGAAATACCACCGAGATGAGGAGGCTTATGAATCGGGAAGAATACTGACTTTTGCAAAGAAATTTGAAGGCCCAAGAAATTTATTATTACAACAAAAGTCACAGGAAGCCTCTTCCAGAGAAACATCAGAATCTGACATATCTGAAGGGGAACAGGCAACACGGAAAGAGAGAGAAGTAATTCCTACTTTTTTTAACTAGTACCAACTATTAAGACAGGCGAAGCAGAGACCAGCTGCAAGAACACATCCACCACAGAAAGGAGGAGGAAACGGAGAACAAGAAGGGGCAGGAAGGAGAAAAGCTGGCACATCAGAATATATGGTGACAAGGAGCAAACGCTGGGGGAAAAAGAAGTAACAAAGAAACAAACAATTGTCAATTTATCTAACTAACATCAGAAGAAGTAAATGTATTGGAATTGGGACTTTCCTTTTGCCCTACAGCACAATTCGATTACGCAAGTGTGCGGATTGATTTATACAAATATATAAGCAAGATTAAACTGATGAAAATGCATCTCCTACACCCAACAAAATCAAAGGCATCAATTGAAGAGATACAACTAATGGCATGGGCATTAAAACAATACAATTATTACGTGAATTAGAATATGAAAGCACAATGACGAGCCAGGCTGATATAATCAGGACACTTGAAGAGGCAGGAATAACACAAGTAGGTGCCCCAAGTAACATCCAACTGAAATCGCGATTTATTTCCCAGACGGTGTATGACACAATTGACACCTTCCATGATCTAATCATAAGTGACTTAAAGAAACTACAAGCGAGGGGCCCAGATTTAAGTAAGGAAAATATTACACAAACCCAATGGAAAGCAATAATGGATTTTAAAATGACGATGACCTGATTATAAAACCCTTGGATAAGGGAGGAAATATTGTATTGATGGACAGAAAGCAAAATCAAAAAGAAGCGTGGAGACAACTTTCGAACAAAGAATGTTACAGGACCGTCACTCGCTCAGTATATGACAATAGCATAATTGAATTTCATGAAATCCTAGAGAAATGGCATGACAAAGGCATACTGAGAGAGGCAGACTTTAAATTCATTCTGTGTGAAGCACCAGAAATCCCTACTTTTTGCCACCTGCCAAAATTGCACAAGTGCAACAAGAATCCACCGAGCAGGCCAATAGTATCCTCACTGAATAGCTTGCTGGAAAATGCCTCTATATACATTGACTGCTTCTTAAATCCACTAGTCCGAGACCTAAGCTCTTACATAAAAGACACTAAGGACTTCCTGCGTGTAATCTCAGGTATTCAATGGGAACCAGACATGTTGCTTGTAACTTTAGATGTAACGAGCTTGTACACAAGCATACATCATGATAAGGGATTGCGAGCGATCAAGTTCTTTTTGAAAAAGCAAAATGCCAAATATTATGAACACAATTTAATGATTATGGAATTGACATCATTTTGTTTGAAAAATAACATCTTCCTTTTCGCAGGGAAACTGTACCATCAGGAGCAAGGAACTGCGATGGGCACGTGCTTCGCCCCCAGCTACGCAAATTTATTTGTGGGCTGGTGGGAGAAGCACATTGCCTGGGCAGGGGAAAATGAAAAATGGTTGGACAACATTGTGTTGTGGGCTCGCTACATAGACGACCTCTTCATCATTTGGAAGGGGTCGAGAGATGAGGTTGATGTCTATGTGGCGGCCCTTAACAACAATGAGTGCAACCTGACATTCACGGAATGTATTAGTGGAGTATAGGTACCCTATTTGGACCTACTCGTTTACATTGAAGATGATAACATTCAAACAACTTTATATCAAAATCCTACAGCTGGGAACAGCACGCTACACGCAGAAAGTTTCCATCCAGACAGTGTAATCAGGGGGGTTCTGTATGGGGAGCTCGTCAGAATAAGAAGGAACTGTACAACTAACAAGGATTTTTATAAAATATTTAGCAGACTTGGAGAGAGAGGGTACAAAGAAAGTACTGAAAGGAGCAGAAAGAAAAGGAGAACATCTGATAAGACAAAATCTGATAGTAGGAGAGAGAGAACCTTGAGATACAAGAAAGGAAAAGAAAAATGAAGTCGGAATGATAACAGATTACTCAGCCCAATACTCGGAGATTGTACAAATCTTCAGAAAAAATGGGAAGGTTCTGAAAACAGATATAGTCATAGGACCACAAATCTCAAAAAATCCCCTAATAACCTACAGAAGGGGTTTGGCCCTAAAAGATCATCTCGTAAGGAGTCATTTCACGAAGAATCCTAAAAGAAAAGATGTAGTCACAGGATTTTATGCGTGCATGAACTGCAAGGCCTGTAAGAATGGGAAGGTTAAAGAATTTTCTATTCCAGGCAGAACAACAAAAAGAAAAATTAACAAGCTGATGAATTGCAACACAGACTTTGCTGTATACTGTCTGTCTTGTCCATGTGAACTCAACTATGTAGGAAGCACAATCCATCCTACGAAGAAGAGAGTTCTTGAGCACATGCGTGCCATCAAAAACCGAGATGTAACCTACGCCACTTTCAAGAGTACCATAAATCTAATCAAAACCTCCTAAAGTTCTTCTGCCTGGATCACATCCCGAAGGATGAAAGAGGTGCGCTTCGCGGTATTTTTCTGTTTCCACCGTACGCGCACGCTACTCGTACTCCGCGATTTTTTGCAAAAAAATTAAAGGAAATTTTGGCCCTTGGGGGTCCTTCTGGGACCCCCTGACTAAGGCTAGGGGGTCAGGAACTGTCCACCCTGCCCCCTTTTCACGTTCTCCACCTTTGTTTTTCACCCCCTCAGACTGCGAGAGACAAAATGGCGGCCGACACTTCCTGGTTTCGACCGATTCGAATGTATACTAAGATCTAACAACCAATCAGAATCGCGCTCGCGCACGGCAGCGTGCACGTACGGTAAGTTTTACCGTACGCACACGGTGCGCGCTTATAGATATATATGCTTTTAAATGCTATTTTCTCAGGAAATACTGAACAGATTTACACCAGACCTGCACAAGGCACATCCCTGACCTGAGGACTACCTCTCTGCCAAATTTCAAGTAATTCTGTTCAGCCGTTCGGGCTGTAGCTTGGACTAAAGGTCCTATGAAAAAATGCATGGGGAAAACGCGTTTTGGGGACCCCCCCTTTTTCTCAGCCCCCGCTTGACGAATCCCCCCCGAGACTTTCAGGGAAGGAGCGGAGCGCCCCACCTATTTTGAAAATTTTGCGAGGATTCGTCAATCGGCGCCAAAGTTATTCTAATAGAATGTTGAGGATTTCCTATGGAAACACGATCCTAACTATAACTATCTACTGGCGACCGGCAGTAGATAATAAAAAAAAATATATATATATATATATATATATAACCATTCCTGCGGAGGGAAATGAAGACAGGCGTAGACTCCGTGAGAATAAAGCAAGGGGTGGTTTTATTTCACCAAGAAGGCCACGACTCGTTTCGACGGCAAGCCGCCTTTGTCACTACAACAGGCATCACCATCAGCGGCCATTAAATACCTGGTATCTTGGACATTCGTCATGACAACGGTAAACAATAGACATAGAAATATAGTCTTTACCCAGATATATAATCAGAAGACAGACTGTATTGTGCTTTTTGTTCTCTCCTGCTTATTTCTAGCTAGATTACACACCTAATTTTCAATGTGATGATAATTTTATACAGGTAAAATACTGTACATTTCTTCCATTTAAACAGTAAGTACTGTGAGGACATGCAGCCATAGTCCAAAAAGGAAAAAACAAAATGCGTATTTAAAGATCACTAGGAATCAAATTAAACAGGGTACAAGATCGTTGAATATAGTCACACTTTGAAGCCCAAGTGGGCCTAGATTACCATACCACTGGACAATCTCCTGCCTTGTTAGTAAACGAACACAGAGTAACATAGTAGCTGAATAACTCTGAATACATTCGATTTAGAAAAACAATTTGAAGGAGAAAAACTAAATATCATAGTGTAAACCCGTAGTGGGAATAATGCCTATCTTAGAAAATCTGGGTATAGAACCAAACCAAGACACTCAGTAAACAATAAAAGAAGAGAAGGTTAGGTGAGCCTGAGATAGAAAATAAGGAAGCTGGGTACGTTTTGAGACAGGCAGGATAGGATCATAAATGTACGGATAAAGCTTCATCAGCATTCATACCAATAGGTATTCTGGTGTTAAACAGAATTATGTATTTGGATTAGAGTCTACAAAGTACTTGTTGTCTGTTACCTCCTCTCGGATTCTTAGGTACAGTGTCAATAACACAGTAGGAGAGATCACTGGCTCTTCCACTGTGGTATTGGTTGATGTGTCTAGCCACAGGGTAATTGGGGTCATCATTGTTGATGGCCCGTAGGTGTTGAAGTATGCGAACATGGACAGGATGGATAGTACTCCCTATATACCATTTGCTGCACGTACATTGTAACATATACACAGCAAACTCACTTTTGCAAGTGAAACTTCCCCTTATGATAAAGGGAGAGTGTCTAAGTGGGGAGCTGATTTCTTTGATGTTGATGCCATAACGGCAAGCCTTACATTTGGCGCATTTGCTAAAACCTTTATTAGTTTTAAGCCAATCAGAGCCTCTGTTTACACTAGGCGCGTTGCATACTAGTTCCTGTCTCATTGATTTTGCTCGCCTGAATGTGATGGAAGGTGTCTTAGGCATTTTCTGACCCAAAACTGGGTCATTGCGTACTATCTGCCAATGTTTGTACAGCATTTTGCGAAAAAGGCCATGATATATATTGAAACCTGTTATAAGTCTAGGGGTTCCTGATGCATAATTTCTCTTTTTCGCTACTTCTTTATTTTTGATTTTTTCAGGATTGGGGAACAAAAGTTCTTTTCTGGTGACATTTTTAACTTTGGCATTTGCTTTGCCTAAAGTGTTGGCACTGTAGCCCCTTGATTCCAATCTGTCAAATAGAGTATTAGTAGCATTGATAAGACTGTTCTCAGTATTGCAATTTCGCTTCATGCGAAGACATTCTGCAAATGGGATGCTTTCTTTTAATGAGGTAGGGTGGAAGCTGCTATAGTGAAGAATAGAATTCCCTGAGGTAGGTTTCCTATAGCTTCTAGTTTCTATCTTGGAGTTTTCCACAAAAACCTCTAGATCTAAGAATTGAATAGATGATCTGCTGGTGTGACACGTAAAAGTTAGGTTTAAGGAATTTTCATTAATCACATTAGCAAATGCAAGAGCAGATTCTTCTGAACCTTGCCAAAGAATAAAGAGGTCATCTATGTATCTTGAATATATATCACCACATTTTCTGTCATCGCCTGCTTATGTTCAACCATGAGTACCTTCTCCTCCCACCAGCCCATATGCAAATTAGCATAACTGGGGGCGAAGCAGGTACCCATGGCCGTCCCGCGCAACTGTTTGTAGAACAACTTATCAAATACAAACACATTGTTATCAATACACCATTCCGACATTTCTAGCAACATGAGAGTATGTGTATAAATATCAATCGATCTTTTGCCTAAGAAGTATTTTAGGGCGTTTAGTCCATCTTTGTGTCTGATGCTCGTGTACAAAGTATTGACATCAAGCGTCATCAGAACAAAATCATCCTTCCATTGTAAGTCAAAAATGTTCATTAGAAAGTCCCCCGTGTCTTTGATAAAGGACGGAAGTGCCTGGACATATTGTTGTAGAAAAAAGTCAATAAATTTGGAAGTATTTTCAAAAAGACCTCCTATCGCAGCTATAATGGGTCTTCCAGGAGGGTTTGTAGCGTTCTTATGAATTTTTGGTATCAAATATAGCTGAGGTGTGATGGGGTAGTCTGTTTTGAGGAATTCAAATTCCTGTTTGGATATCAAATTCGAACATCTCCATTTGTATAGCGCTGTGTGGTATTTCTCTTTGACACTAACAATAGATGTTGGGCTTATCCTACAGTAGCATTCTGGATCTTGAAGTTGTTTATGGGCTTCCAGATTGTATTGTTCTAAAGGCCAGAGAACAACATTCCCACCTTTATCCGACCATCTCACAACAATATCCTGGCGTTTTTTGATTTTTAACTATGAGATTTTCGTAATCGGATCTACGATTACAGTTGGTACGAATAAAGCCTGTACTGGATGTGATGGAAAGTTCTTTTAGATCTTTAACCATGTTTTCTGCGAAGATGTCAATATTGTCTCTCGGCATATTTGGAAGAAAAACTGATTTGGGTCTATGGAGTGGGTTTCCTCCCATAGATATCTAATCCCATAGTATCTGCCAATTGCTTAAAGGGATTAGTCTGAGTGTCTTCTCCGGATTCCAATACTGCCGTATCCTGTAAGAGCGACATGTCTCCCACTTCTAGATTTCCTGATCGCTCATTTACATCCGTTTGGGTCATCGATTGAACATCTGGTTTCGGAGTCATCATAAAGTATTTTTGTAGTTTAAGCTTTCTTGTAAATTGAGAGAGCTCTACTCGTGTTTGGACATAGTCAAAATTGGTAGGTGCGCACCAAGACAAACCTAATGCTAATATTTCTTTTTCTTTTTCAGTCAGCATCATATTAGTGAGGTTTATAACTGTTGTCCATAGTAGTACTTGGTGTTACTTCTTTTTCGTTCGTCTGTTTGATGCTTTTATTGAAGAACTTGTTTCTTCCACCCCATCTTCGATCCTTCCACCTCCTGGTTTTTTACTTCTCCCTCTGTTTGCTTGCTCTTGTCGAGGGTGGCGGGCTCTCAGGTGTGTGTATGTGTATATATATATATATATATATATATATATATATATATAATATTGTTCAATAAGAAATGCAAATGATAAAATAAAACTTACTTTGCATTAAAATTAATTTAAAAGACTCATTACTGGGGTGCCAGACTATAACCCTCTTGAACTCAAATGTACAATGGGCCACTAGCACTGAAGGCATCTCTGTCTATACTAGTCTTTCCTACTCTGTATTCCTGTCCCCCTCTAACAACTTTGCACTCACTGGTTCACCGACCTAAGTGAGCTGGATGATGACTGGTGCGCAGCAAAGATGGTTCCATGACTTTTTGCCATCCCCTCCAGTCTTCGACTTATACAATGTAACTACTTTGGCCATATCTACTTTATTTCATAAATACTATAGAGAATTTGGCGATCTGTTTCTATGAACTGTCTGCACTGAGGGGTCGTGGATGGGTTCTTCTTACACGTTATCTGTGATTGCCCTTGTTAGAGCCAAACTGGGGTAGCATAGTGAGCCAAAGAACAATGGATTAAACCCAGATCGCTTGACTGGGTGTGAGTGGTTGAAAAGTTTCAGCACTCCGTCGATCACCTTGTTGTATTTGCCACAGTGACAGAGTCCCCATGTTCTGAAATGGCGGCCACAACAGTTGTCCTCATGTTGCAGCCATCCAATCAGAGCTCGAACTCCTGTCGGACTTACAGGAGCTTTTGGTCCCGCAGGAGTGAAATGGTTTAACTGGAAAAAAGGTCCTCTTGGTCAAACTTGTGTTCTCGCGAGTCTCCTCTGAGTCTTACAAGGCCAGGTAGGTCGCTTCCCCCCCGCTGCAGCTCCACCTGCGCTCTTGAGTGTCTGTGCCCTCTTGCTCCTCTGTTCCCCGCTTGCCTGTTGTCCCCCTTTCTAGTGTGCCCTTTGGTCCTCTGTGCCCTGCTTGCCTGTTGTCCCCTGTTCGTGTGTACCCTTTGCTCCTCTGTGCCCCGTTGGCCATTTTGCCGCACCACTGGCGCGCCTAAGGCAAGCCCGTCCGCGCCTGGACCGCACCCAGCGCCAGAACCCCTGGCTCCCGCAACAACCATGAAGACCGCCTCTGATACGACGCCAGCACCCTCATCACTCTCAACCCAGGACGAGCCCCCCCACCTGCTGCAGGGCCACCCCGAAACGCACCCACGGCCCCTTCACCTGCCAGAACTGCAGCTTCTCCTGGATGAACGAAGCCTCCTCTCCAGACACCGCCATAGCCCGACGGATACAAGATCGCCCGCAGAGACCGCACCAACGGAGTCGGAGGAGGAATCGCCATCGTCCAATAGAAGACAATCAGGGTCTCAACAAACACCGACGACACTCTCCGCACCGCCGAACACATGCACTTCCAGATCCAAACAGACCCCAAGACCACCCTAAGAGGCAATCTCGTCTACAGACCACCCGGACCCCGACCACAATTCTGCGATGCCATCGCTGACTTCATCAGCACGCGCGCACTGACCTCCACCGACTACATCCTCCTCGGAGACCTGAACTTCCATCTGGAGAACAACGACAGCAACTCCTCCACCCTGATAGACAACCTCGCCAACCTCGGACTGGAACAGCTCGTCACGACGCCGACCCACATCGCCGGACACACGCTCGACGCCATCTTCTCCTCAGGCCCACACGTCTCCTTCAGCCACATCTCCAAACCCACCTGGACCGACCACCACTGCATCCACTTCACCTTCCGGAAACCCGTCGCACATCACCGCACCCTACAAATCCCTCGTCGCTGCTGGGGCAAAATCACCGAAGTACAACTACAGACATACCTCGCACTCAACCCACCGACCAACCCCGATGATGGTGCGCGCACCCTCAGATGATGGATGGACGACTGCGCCAACAAATTAGCCCCACTGAAAAAACAAACCCTCAAAGACACCAGCAAGAGAGCCAACTGGTTCACCCCGGAACTCCTAGCGTCAAAGCGCACCTGCCGGAAGTTGGAGAACATATGGCACAGCGAAGTCGCTGGGCAGCCGCGCAGCCTACAAAGACGCCATCTGCAACCACCACCACCACCACCTCATAAGGACCGCCAAGAGGACCTCCTTCAAAGACCGCCTCGACAACAACGCACACAACAGGAAGGAGCTCTTCAATGTCGTGAAGGAACTCTCCAACCCCAGCTCCAACGACATCCCGCCGTTGCAAGCCCTGTGCGACTCCCTCTCCACCTCTTCCACCGCAAGATCGCCGACATCCACAATAGCTTCAACCCCCGGACGACCCTAACAGGCCCCAACACGCCGGAAGCACCACACCCCACCCCACCGACCACGACCCCCTGACAACCTGGGCCAACGTGAGTATCGAAGACACCATCAAGACCATGGGCACAATCCACTCCGGCTCGCCGTCTGACCCTTTTCCACACCACATCTTCAACAAAGTCGGAGCTTCAACGCACCCCACCTGCGCAACATCATCAACCTCTCCTTCGAGACCGCGACCTTCCCTGAAAGCTGGAAACACGCCGAGATCAGCGCCCTACTGAAGACACCCAAGGCGGACCTGAGCGAACTCAAACTTCCGGCCCATCTCCCTGCTTCCGTTCCCTTCTAAGGTCATCGAGAAGATAGTCAACATCCAGCTCACCCGCTACATCGAAGACAACATATATTTCATAAACAATGGGGTGACCCTGTGTCCCTCAGAACCTGGGTATAAATGATATAAAGTACAATGGTTCTGTCGGGTATGACCACACAATTACTTTGTTTTACGATTGAATCAAAAGAAGCTAGGTATATCAATCAACAAGAAATTAATCATAAAGGAAATTATATTTAAGAGGAACACATGAAAAAATAAATAGTGACAGTACACAAATCGCGATGGAATCAGATTTGCTGGGTGGCTGAATATTCTTTATATATAAATTGCGTCATTTATATTATCACCCATATAATTCTTTTTAGCAAAGCAAGGCTACCAAGGTTGTAAACATTAAAGTGAATTCGTGAATCAGTGACATAGTGACATAAGTGACACAATTAGTGCGTAATATATACAAAGTGAATACAAAAATTCTATATACTAAGTAAAAACGGGCCAGTGTAGAGAAGAACAATGACACAGTTTCCAAGGATGACTCAAGTTCTTTATGAAACCGGGTCTTGAACTGGGCCTAGGTGCTGTCGACGTTTCAACCCTATATATGCGATCTTAAATCGTCATGTGGGTCTTCATCAGGACTTAAAATTAACAATGGCAACCTGCAGGAGCAAGTAAAGTGCGTGTCAAAAATAATCTTTGATACTAAAATTCATGTGTTCCGAATACTACCAAAATGTGGTAATGGAGATGGCCATAACTCACCTAGCAGTTAGTCTAGGACGGCCTAATATTCGCACATTGTAGAGCCGAATCACTCATCCAATGGAATTTCTGAAAATCAAGTTTAAATAAAGTAAACCATTCAAAATGTATACATGGTGTAGTGGCTTAAGATATAGTTTTACTAATCATCCAACAACCACCAATAGTGCGAAAAAGCTCAACAAACAGTTCAGGGGATTACAAGACACGCATGACCCCTTGTAAATTGAATCGCATACGGTAAATGCATGGTATACGGGCAGCCTGATCCCAAAGCAAATACGGCCATGAATGGATAAGCAAATTGCTCAAAGGAAGCCGCACAGTATATCAAAGGATTAAATTATCTTTGTTTCTCACCGTGGTAACGAATGCAGGTAATGCTCCTAAACTGAATTTTAAAGCAATTACCATGGTTAATATATGTGACGAATCGAAGGGCTAATTGTGGGAGTCTCTAGGCAGAATCAAACGCATATTGAATTCGATGTTCTGAAGAATACACTCAACAGCGAGGGATAGTGCTAAGAAATGCATAACTGAGAACCTAGTCATGGCTCACCTCGAAAATAAACTTTTGGCTACGAGGCTCAGTTGGTTGTGAAGTAGCCGTCAAATCCAATTTGGAAAAGATGTCGTTTGAAAAATCTAACAGCGTCTATAACAAAAACCACAGACGCATGCTCAGTTAAATATTCTCGGCAAAGCAAACAAAAGAGAAACACTTAGGTACGCTACTCACGGACTCACTTTCGACAATAGCAACAAATTGCTTCAAAGCAGTATTGAATCCTGCCACACGGCCACCTTTCGTCAATGTGGGAAAGCCGCGTTTGAAACGCAACTAACAAACCGGCTACTATTTGTAAGTATCCTTGTCCCTCCCTGAGTGACATGAGATGTAAGATGCGCCATATTAGTTTCCAGGCAACCGAGGTCGCGTCAAAGAACCAAGCAGCTGATAGAGCACCGTATCAGTACGTCAGTTCTCAGCTGACGTCAGACGTCTAGTGCTCAATAAAAAATAACGGAGAGCATGCTGTAACAGGGATTCCGGCAAAAGGCCAGACTGAACATATCAGAGTACATCTATGTAAACAACGTAATGCAGCTATTACACATGGTGTATTTTTTCAGAAAAAACAAAAATGAACAGAAGATACATACTTTCAAAGACATTTTCATGCAACAATTTGTAAACCAATTGCATGTAAAAGACAAGTTTGTTTCAATAAAATTTCAAAATCTCTCCGCAAGTGAGGCACAATGAGCATTTTCATAAACCAATTTGTAAACCAATTGCATGTAAAAGACAAGTTTGTTTCAATAAAGTTTCACAGTCTCACTGCAAATGAGGCACATTGAGCACGATGGTAACATGCCCTAAAAAACCTCTGTGCAACACATAAATCTAAGAAACCAAACAGAATTTGAAACCGTGTTCACATCAATAGCCTAACCTAATCAAGAAGGTAAATATCAATGGCTGGCAATATTTAAGTGATATCTATACATCTGAGGGTATATCAAGGTGACAAAAAGAAGTAGATTACAGTTGCCCCATCTGCCTAGACGTTTCCTCAAACTCATTCAAACCGTGTTGGACAGTATTAAGGGAATGTATCCACCTACATTTTTTTCTTTTTTAATTGAGTGTAATCGAACCCCCTCTTGGAGCTGAACTTACTTTTTCTAACACCCACCATCTAATATTTTCTGGCTGATGGTTCTGCGAGAGAAAGTGATCCACCATCGGGGCCCCTTGTGTTCTACATCTGATGCGACTCATGTGTTGGAGTATCCTAGCTTTTATCTTTTGTGTGGTTTGACCCACATACAGTAAGTCACAGGGACAGCTTATTGCATAGATTAGATTGGTACTATTGCAATTTGTGAAACTCAGTGATTTATATGTTCTGTTATGATAGGTAAAAGAGGATCCCTCCACTGTCAACAGACAGGCTTTGCAGTGGCCGCATTTGTGGTGGCCCATGATGGGAGGTAGGCCCAGTTGGTCTCTGAGTCCCAGAGGTTTTGGTGGCTCAAGGTATGCCTTGACAACATTGTCTTTCACACTCCTGCCCCGTTTAAAGGCAAATAGTGGTTCCTCAGTAGTTGGAAGCTCACTAGCAACAAGGTTCCAGTATTTTTTTCATAATCTTTTTCATGTCGTTACTTTTAGTATTGAATGTCGTCACGCATACAATACTCTCCATTTTAGGTGTTCCCTCTTTCACTTGTAGGAGTTGATCCCTTGGGCAATACCAGGCGCGCTTCCGTGCGCGTTTCAGAAGGCCAGTTGGGTACCCCCTCTCCTTTAAACGAGTAGTGAGGATCTCCGTTTCCTTGAAAAAAATCAACTCGTTGTGTACAATTCCTTCTTAATCTAAGGTATTGACCATATGGGAAGTTGTCCCTCAGGCTGCGTGGGTGGTGGGAGTCATATTTGAGGAGAGGTTTCCTCTCTGTAGGTTTACGATACAAATCACAAACTAACTGTCCATCATCAACTTTAAATGTTAGATCTAGGAAGTCAATTGTTTTGTTGTCATTCATCATGGTGAATTGAATATCACCCGATCTTGTATTTAACCAATCATAGAACCGCTTGAGTTCCTCCTCAGTGCCGACCAAATCATTATCACGTCGTCTATGTAACGTTTCCATACCATAATATGGTTGATAAATGGATTTTGATGGCTGTAAAGATGTTCCTCCTCATATGCATCCATAAAGATATTGGCCAGGCTCGGCGCATAGGTAGCCCCCATCGCAACGCCTTTGCATTGGTAATAAAATTGCTTCATGAAGCTAAAATAGTTATATTTCATTGCAATTTCCAAGAGACCAATTAGGAAATCCGTTGGTATCCAATGGGGTCTTATTCTCCTGTCAAGGGTAGCTCTGATCACCTCGAGGGCCCCAGCCTGGGGAATAGAGGTATAGAGCGAAGATACATCCAATGTGACGAGTAATTGAGTTTGAGTGTCAAATGGTTGTCCTTCCAACAGCTGAATAATGTGCATTGTATCATGCACATACGATTTAGTCTCAGGTATCCAAGGTTGTAAAAAATGATCTATAAACTGGTTGAGTGGTTCCAAAATAGATCCACAACCAGAGAGAATTGGTCTACCTGGCGGTTTCTCTAGGCGCTTGTGTATTTTGGGAAGGGTATAGATGGTAGGAATCCTAGCTTCCCTTTTATCTAAAAAGTCACATTCTGGTTGACTTAGGAAACCCATTGCCACTCCATCCATGGTTATCTTTTCAATCAGTGATTTCACCTCCGTCGTGGGATCCCTTAGTATAGGACAGTAACTGTCTCTGATTCCCAATTGGAGCTCCATTTCAGCAATGTAGTCTTGTGTATTCTGCAGGACCACCGCCCCGCCCTTGTCGGCGGCTTTGATCACAATTGCCTCGTTGGTTCCTAATGTGGATAATGCCAATCTTTCCTGCTTGCTGATGTTATGCTTTATATATTTCTTCTTCTCCATCAACTCCATAATTTCTTCGAGGACAATTCTTTCATATGCGAGTATTTTCTCGCTCATCATATATGCACTTGGTGTAAATGTAGAGGGGGGGTCTGAATGGTGTAGCTGCTGCAGCCGGGGCATAGACATTTTTACTGAAGTAATATTTCAACCGGATTTTCCTGAAGAAGCGTTGCAGTTCAACCTTAACATTGAAGGAGTCAGGATCAGTCGTAGGAACAAATGTTAATCCTTTTGCAAGGACCATCCTTTCCTCGTTCGATAATCTGTAATCAGAGAGATTAATTATAGGATCCAGGGTTCTAACTGTCAATGGATCAGAAATTTCTTGAATCGTTGTAGAACAGATATTATTTTGAGGAACAGACATAATGTCGTCAGGAAAATTAGGTTGGGGGACTGTGGTGGAAATGATATCAGAATTATCCAACCATAAGGTTTCTATCGCAATATCATTAGTTTCCTGTCGTTCCATTGTCCTCCAACCGGTGTCTATGACCATCGGACTCTGTGTAGACACATATGTCTCGGGTCTGTGTTGTAAACAAGGTAAGGGCAAACAAGGTAAGGGCAAAGAGATAACGAAGATGTCTGGGTCTCCGTTGATCTGTAATGAAGTAGTAAGACCAATTTTAGTTGGAGTGAGGTACGGATTAGCAATCACTAGAGTATCCATATGTGTGTATCGGAATAGTTCAGAAAAGGCCTTAGCTGATTTCAATACAATAACCCTTAATAAAAAGTTAGACAAACTATCCAAAGACATAAGAAATTACGACAAACAATTTACATACCCATACCTGGCTGACGATTATTATCAACAGGACAGCCAGGGTTTCTTTTCCAATAAAAGTAGGCAAGGCCCCAGGAGATTTAAGACCTTCTCTGATTCCTCAGTTGGCAGTGGTTCTGACTCCAATCTAGATAGACCTTCCACTAGCCGTCAGGACAACCAAGTGTCCCATTTTTTTAGGGGAGGGCCACCAACAATCGAACAGGGGGGGTGGCCCGGAGCAGTTCTGGGGACGAACAAGAGGATGGAACAACCACAGGGGTGGGAACACTCGGCGCACCAACTCACGGGTCCGTTTCTTTCAGCCGGAAACACATGGCGAGATCTCGACCCGCAGGCAAACATACAGATGGTGAACACACATATGGATACTCTAGTGATTGCTAATCCGTACCTCACTCCAACTAATATTGGTCTTACTACTTCATTACAGATCAACGGAGACCCAGACATCTTCGTTATGTCTTTGCCCTTACCTTGTTTGCCCTTACCTTGTTTACAACACAGACCCGAGACATATGTGTCTACACAGAGTCCGATGGTCATAGACACAGGTGGGAGGACAATGGAACGACAGGAAACTAATGATATTGCGATAGAAACCTTATGGTTGGATAATTCTGATATCATTTCCACCACAGTCCCCCTACCTAATTTTCCCGACGACATTGTCTGTTCCTCAAAATAATATCTGTTCTACAACGATTCAAGAAATTTCTGATCCATTGACAGTTAGAACCCTGGATCCTACAATTAATCTCTCTGATTACAGATTATCGAACGAGGAAAGGATGGTCCTTGCAAAAGGATTAACATTTTGTTCCTACGACTGATTCTGACTCCTTCAATGTTAAGGTTGAACTGCAAAGCTTCTTCAGGAAAATCAGGTTGAAATATTACTTCAGTAAAAATGTCTATGCCCCGGCTGCAGCAGCTACACCATTCAGACCCCCCTCTACATTTACACCAAGTGCATATATGATGAGCGAGAAAATACTCGCATATGAAAGAATTGTCCTCGAAGAAATTATGGAGTTGATGGAGAAGAAGAAATATATAAAGCATAACATCAGCAAGCAGGAAAGATTGGCATTATCCACATTAGGAACCAACGAGGCAATTGTGATCAAAGCCGCCGACAAGGGCGGGGCGGTGGTCCTGCAGAATACACAAGACTACATTGTTGAAATGGAGCTCCAATTGGGAATCAGAGACAGTTACTGTCTTATACTAAGGGATCCCACGACGGAGGTGAAATCACTGATTGAAAAGATAACCATGGATGGAGTGGCAATGGGTTTCCTTAGTCAACCAGAATGTGACTTTTTAAATAAAAGGGAAGCTAGGATTCCTACCATCTATACCCTTCCCAAAATACACAAGCGCCTAGAGAAACCGCCAGGTAGACCAATTGTCTCTGGTTGTGGATCTATTTTGGAACCACTCAACCAGTTTATAGATCATTTTTTACAACCTTGGATACCTGAGACTAAATCGTATGTGCATGATACAATGCACATTATTCAGCTGTTGGAAGGACAACCATTTGACACTCAAACTCAATTACTCGTCACATTGGATGTATCTTCGCTCTATACCTCTATTCCCCAGGCTGGGGCCCTCGAGGTGATCAGAGCTACCCTTGACAGGAGAATAAGACCCCATTGGATACCAACGGATTTCCTAATTGGTCTCTTGGAAATTGCAATGAAATATAACTATTTTAGCTTCATGAAGCAATTTTATTACCAATGCAAAGGCGTTGCGATGGGGGCTACCTATGCGCCGAGCCTGGCCAATATCTTTATGGATGCATATGAGGAGGAACATCTTTACAGCCATCAAAATCCATTTATCAACCATATTATGGTATGGAAACGTTACATAGACGACGTGATAATGATTTGGTCGGCACTGAGGAGGAACTCAAGCGGTTCTATGATTGGTTAAATACAAGATCGGGTGATATTCAATTCACCATGATGAATGACAACAAAACAATTGACTTCCTAGATCTAACATTTAAAGTTGATGATGGACAGTTAGTTTGTGATTTGTATCGTAAACCTACAGAGAGGAAACCTCTCCTCAAATATGACTCCCACCATCCACGCAGCCTGAGGGACAACTTCCCATATGGTCAATACCTTAGATTAAGAAGGAATTGTACACGACGAGTTGATTTTTTTCAAGGAAACGGAGATCCTCACTACTCGTTTAAAGGAGAGGGGGTACCCAACTGGCCTTCTGAAACGCGCACGGAAGCGCGCCTGGTATTGCCCAAGGGATCAACTCCTACAAGTGAAAGAGGGAACACCTAAAATGGGGAGTATTGTATGCGTGACGACATTCAATACTAAAAGTAATGACATGAAAAAGATTATGAAAAAAATACTGGAACCTTGTTGCTAGTGAGCTTCCAACTACTGAGGAACCACTATTTGCCTTTAAACGGGGCAGGAGTGTGAAAGACAATGTTGTCAAGGCATACCTTGAGCCACCAAAACCTCTGGGACTCCGAAACCAACTGGGTCTACCTCCCATCATGGGCCACCACAAATGCGGCCACTGCAAAGCCTGTCTGTTGACAGTGGAGGGATCCTCTTTTACCTATCATAACAGAACATATAAATCACTGAGTTTCACAAATTGCAATAGTACCAATCTAATCTATGCAATAAGCTGTCCCTGTGACTTACTGTATGTGGGTCAAACCACACAAAAGATAAAAGCTAGGATACTCCAACACATGAGTCGCATCAGATGTAGAACACAAGGGGCCCCTATGGTGGATCACTTTCTCTCGCAGAACCATCAGCCAGAAAATATTAGATGGTGGGTGTTAGAAAAAGTAAGTTCAGCTCCAAGAGGGGGTTCGATTACACTCAATTTAAAAAGAAAAAAATGTAGGTGGATACATTCCCTTAATACTGTCCAACACGGCTTGAATGAGTTTGAGGAAACGTCTAGGCAGATGGGGCAACTGTAATCTACTTCTTTTTGTCACCTTGAAATACCCTCAGATGTATAGATATCACTTAAATATTGCCAGCCATTGATATTTCCCTTCTTGATTAGGTTAGGCTATTGATGTGAACACTGTTTCAAATTCTGTTTGGTTTCTTAGATTTATGTGTTGCACAGAGGTTTTTTAGGGCATGTTACCATTGTGCTCAATGTGCCTCATTTGCAGTGAGACTGTGAAACTTTATTGAAACAAACTTGTCTTTTACATGCAATTGGTTTACAAATTGTTGCATGAAAATGTCTTTGAAAGTATGTATCTTCTGTTCATTTTTGTTTTTTTCTGAAAAAATACACCATGTGTAATAGCTGCATTACGTTGTTTACATAGATGTACTCTGATATGTTCAGTCTGGCCTTTTGCCGGAATCCCTGTTACAGCATGCTCTCCGTTATTTTTCATTGAGCACTAGACGTCTGACGTCAGCTGAGAACTGACGTACTGATACGGTGCTCTATCAGCTGCTTGGTTCTTTGACGCGACCTCGGTTGCCTGGAAACTAATATGGCGCGTCTTACGTCACTCAGGGAGGGACAAAGATACTTACAAATAGTAGCCGGTTTGTTAGTTGCGTTTCAAACGCGGCTTTCCCACATTGACGAAAGGTGGCCGAGTGGCAGGATTCAATACTGCTTTGAAGCAATTTGTTGCTATTGTCGAAAGTGAGTCCGTGAGTAGCGTACCTAAGTGTTTCTCTTTTGTTTGCTTTGCCGAGAATATTTAACTGAGCATGCGTCTGTGGTTTTTGTTATAGACGCTGTTAGATTTTTCAAACGACATCTTTTCCAAATTGGATTTGACGGCTACTTCACAACCAACTGAGCCTCATAGCCAAAAGTTTATTTTCGAGGTGAGCCATGACTAGGTTCTCAGTTATGCATTTCTTAGCACTATCCCTCGCTGTTGAGTGTATTCTTCAGAACATCTAATTCAATATGCGTTTGATTCTGCCTAGAGACTCCCACAATTAGCCCTTCGATTAGTCACATATATTAACCATGGTAATTGCTTTAAAATTCAGTTTAGGAGCATTACCTGCTTTCGTTACCACGGTGAGAAACAAAGATAATTTAATCCTTTGATATACTGTGCGGCTTCCTTTGAGCAATTTGCTTATCCATTCATGGCCGTATTTGCTTTGGGATCAGGCTGCCCGTATACCATGCATTTACCGTATGCGATTCAATTTACAAGGGGTCATGCGTGTCTTGTAATCCCCTGAACTATTTGAGCTTTTTCGCACTATTGGTGGTTGTTGGATGATTAGTAAAACTATATCTTAAGCCACTACCCCATGTATAAATTTTGAATGGTTTACTTTATTTAAACTTGATTTTCAGAAATTCCATTGGATGAGTGATTCGGCTCTACAATGTGCGAATATTAGGCCGTCCTAGACTAACTGCTAGGTGAGTTATGGCCATCTCGATTACCACATTTTGGTAGTATTCGGAACACATGAATTTTAGTATCAAAGATTATTTTTGACACGCACTTTACTTGCTCCTGCAGGTTGCCATTGTTAATTTTAAGTCCAGATGAAGACCCACATGACGATTTAAGATCGCATATATAGGGTTGAAACGTCGACAGCACCTAGGCCCAGTTCAAGACCCGGTTTCATAAAGAACTTGAGTCATCCTTGGAAACTGTGTCATTGTTCTTCTCTACACTGGCCCGTTTTTACTTTGTATATAGCATTTTTGTATTCACTTTGTATATATTACGCACTAATTGTGTCACTTATGTCACTATGTCACTGATTCACGAATTCACTTTAATGTTTACAACCTTGGTAGCCTTGCTTTGCTAAAAAGAATTATATGGGTGATAATATAAATGACGCAATTTATATATAAAGAATATTCAGCCACCCAGCATATCTGATTCCATCGTGATTTGTGTACTGTCACTATTGATTTTTTTATGTGTTCCTCTTAACCCCTTCAGCGCTGGGCGAATTCCGCCGCGGTGCTGAAGGGTTCGAGCGCGGGCGGGCTCATGACGGAACGGTTCCGTCATGAGCACAGCTCAACCGTGGCTCATGACGGAACCGTTCCGTCATGAGCATGGAAGGGGTTAAATATAATTTCCTTTATGATTAATTTCTTGTTGATTGATATACCTAGCTTCTTTTGATTCAATCGTAAAACAAAGTAATTGTGTGGTCATACCCGAAAGAACCATTGTACTTTATAACATCGAAGCCAACAGCATCCTGGACCCCTCCCAGTCAGGATTCCGCAGCAACCACAGCACCGAGACTGCCCTCATCGCCGCCACAGACGACATCAGGATCCTACTGGACAACGGCGAGACGGCGGCCCTCATCCTTTTGGACCTCTCCGCCGCCTTCGACACAGTCTGCCATCGCACACGACTCCACGACGCAGGAATCCGAGACAAGGCCCTGGACTGGACCTCCTCCTTCCTCTCCGGCAGAACCCAGAAAGTCCGCCTCCCCCCGATCCGAAGCCACCGAGATGATCTGCGGCGTCCCGCAGGGATCCTCCCTCAGCCCGACGCTGTTCAACGTCTACATGGTGCCTCTCGCACGCATCGCCCGACATCACGACCTCAACATAATCTCCTACGCCGACGACACGCAACCTGATCCTCTCCCTCACCAAGGACCCCCTCACCGCCAAATCCAACCTCCACCAGGGAATAAAGGCCGTTGCCGACTGGATGGAGGATAGCCGCCTTAAGCTGAACACAGACAAGACGGAGATCCTCATCCTCGGGCCCAACCCCTCAGCATGGTACGACTCCTGGTGGCCTGCGTCGCTGGAGACTCTATCTCCCCCCCCCCCTCCCCCCCCCCCATCCCGCACCCACCAACCAAGCACACAACCTGGGAGTCATCCTCGACTCGAAACTGACCATGACCAAACAAGTCAACGCTTTCTCCTCCACTTGCTTCAACACCCTCCGTATGCTCCGCAAGATCTACAGATGGATCCCGACAGACACAAGGAAAGCAGTCACCCAGCCCCTAATCCGCAGCCGACTCTATACAGAAACGCCCTCTATGCCGGAGCCCCGACCAAGCTCATCAACATACTGCAAAGAATCCAGAATGCCTCTGCTCGCCTGATCCTCGACATCCCGCGCCACGACCACATCACCCCCCACCTGAGGAACCTGCACTGGCTACCTGTCGACAAAAGAATCTTCTTCAAGCTCCTGATCCACGCACACAAGGCACTCCACGAGACCGGCCCAGCCTATCTCAACAGTCGACTCTCCTTCTATGTACCCAACAGGAAACTCCGCTCCGCAGACCTCTCCCTGGCTACCGTCCCACACATCCGTAGAACCACAGCTGGAGGCAAATCCTTCTCCCACCGTGCCGCCAGACCTGTAACACCCTCCCCTTCATCCTACGACAAACCTAAGACCTTCTAACCTTCAGAAGACAACTCAAGACCTGGCTGTTCGACCAGTAGCAACAGCACCCCTCCCCCCCCCCACCCTCAGCGCCTTGAAACCCTTGCGGGTATGTAGTGCGCTTTACAAATTATTTGATTGATTTGAAGCACAACTGTCCAGATAAACATAGATATCACTGACCAGGTTATGAGTGATGTAATATGTGACGTCATCAGCAGTGCATTGCGAGCGCGCGAGTTATAGTTAGCTCAACTAACTATAACAAGCGATTTTCTCTGGTTTTATATGAGTCAAATATCCAACTAACTATAATGTCCCTGAAACCTATGGTTTCTTCAGTGAATTTCTAAGGTTTTTTAAATGCAAATTTCTAACTATAACTTCTGTAAAACCTATGGTTTTTTCAGTGAATTTCAAAGGTTTTTTTAAATATCGAACTACTAATGTGCTATTTATCATTACTACTGTTTTTTCTAAATTTTCAACTACAAAAAAAAAAAACTGCAAAGCTACTTTGTAATGTAATATATTTCACAAATTACAGTGAGTTTTTAAATAATACAAAATAATTTAACATTCAGAAAACAATTTTTCTCCCTTTTTTTTGCTGTCATCAGCTACTACTTAACTTCACTATTCACAGTGATGTCAGAGTAGTTTCATCATAAACAGCAGGGAAAAAAAACAATCAACTATTTTGTTAAAAAAACTAATTCCTAATTCCCACAAATATAATACAAAATCAACACAAATAACACATCCAATACTATTTCTAATCTTCACATCTTACCTTTACTTGGTAGTTTCTGTGAACATTTTCCCAATACACCTGTTAATGTATAAAAAATTTCGCTTTGAAAGCATCCAGTATGAATTCCTTAAAGTATCTTTACACCTTCCCACAAAGCCGAATGGTGTATCTAAAATCTTTGTTTCAGAAATAGCAAGTAGGAGTTGGGTAATTCATAAGGCAATCTCAGTTTCATTTCCAAGTGCGTATCGTTGCAGTGACTCCAACCATTATTAGACTTTAAATAAACTGTATAATGTCTACTTGTGGTAGTACTTCCAGCATTGAAAACAATAGCCACTGTTGCAAAAGTTCTTCCAGAAATAGATACTTGACTATCAACAAAACTTTTAATTTTGGTTTCCACTTTTCTTCCATTTCGTCTACAGCGTTGTAGCATTAGAATCAAATATTTTCCATATCTTTGTAGGCATAATGTAGATAGCATTGTTGATTTACAACGAGAATAGATCATCTCGTGGTCTGCTTCTTTTAGTAATTTGGAAAATGGTACAGATTTGCAGTCGGGTATTGTCAAATATAGAAATCGTTCTCTGTCAACTATAGTGCTTGAAGTTAACGAACACTGTTCACATTTATGTTCTCATTTGTAATTGAGTCCAAATAAACTCTCAATCTGAATTCCTTCATCTTCTAGTACTCCAAGCATAACCATCAGAAATTCTTGTGCATCTTGTTGTATATTAGCACTGAAAGTTAAAGATCCAGTACATGTATCCAACAGTTGGCGAATACCAGAAGCAGAGTGGATCTTACTTATATCAGTTCTCAATTCTTGAAATAAAGTATAAAGTGCCGAACATAATCTTTTTTAACTGACTTTCCATAATTTCACCATAAACCTCTTCAAGATAAAATATAACGTTTAGAATAACATTACCATAGCAGTTGATACCAGAAGCATTTTCTAATTGGAATCGGACAACATCACTTTTTTGTATTTTCTGCTTCTTTACATCTTTTCTTTTCTTTTGATTTTGTTTCTGCTTTCCAACCATAGTTGATTCTTCACCATGTTTGCATTTTGAACACACAACACTTTTCTCATAAATAGGATATTCACCTAAACTTGGAGCATAAAGCCTTCTCAAACGAATATATTCTCTTACACAATTAACATCAGCACTTACCTTGTTCTCATCAAAATCAATTAAATACAAACCAGACAACGTTCTAACTCGAGATAATGCAACATATACCATTCCCTCTTTAAACACAGTTCTTCCTACATTTATCAAAGCATTATCTACACTTAAACCTTGAGATTTATGAATAGTTATTGCATATGCTAAACGGAAGGGAAACTCTACGAACATACAAGTCTTTTACAAGCAAAAAACGTACAGCACAACGCGCAATCTGTCTTACCTCTGTAATCTGATCAAATTTAAATTTCAAGAATTCAATTCCATTTCTATTTTGATAGTTCACAAAATCAACAACTTTCCCCATTGCTCCATTCACTAAACCTTCTTCTACATTCAAATTGCGCCTCAAAATTGCCCGACAGTTTAAACATATATCTACAATTCAATTCAATTCAAATGATCTTTATTCGGATATATTTAAAACATCCATAAAAGTACATACAAATTGCAGCATTCATCCCTATACACAATAAAAGTTACATCAACAATAATAACTAAGATATGTGCAAAACAGCCAAAAAAGTACAAATGACAATGTACAGATAGTACAAAAAATACTTCTGGATCTAACAGGCCATTTCCATTTTGTTCGACATCAAGGAATAAAAAGATAAAATTGATATCTCTATAAAATACATCCATTTAAATATATATAAAACATAAAAATCATCCCAATGAGCAAAGATAAAACAAATCTTATTAATCAAAGCACATCTAAGGGAACGCCCGTTGTACAAAAATGCAATGTGCCAATAAAAAGTGCAATGTGCAGATGGTGCGAGATGGTTAAACGACCTATCAAGCCGTGTTCATTGTGGCACGAGAACTAACAGCAATTTTGAGAAAGTGGCTAACTCTGGAGATTACATCGTCAGTGCTTAGCATCAGTAAAATTCTGAAAGCCTCATTATAATCCGTCAAAGCACTAACTCTAAAATAGGGAATTAGGAAGTGTTTGGTATATTTTGCATAAAAGCCACAAAACAATGTAAAATGCAGCAAGCTTTGCTTCCCACCTTGGTTACATGGACAATCTAAGTTTCCCAAATTATGGGTATAACCCAAGGGGAAACAAAGTAAATTAACCACACTTCCATCCCTGAACCTAAATAGCAAACTCCTGTTCCATCTGCCCAGTTTCTTGCGCAAATAACCTTGGGGCATATTATGTGGCCTAGCACAAGGTTCTTGAATAGGAATATACCTAATGATTGCTGGCTTAGCGAGTTCAATATTTTCTCGATTCACTCGGTACAAATCGAATAAGGCCCTTCTTACTATATTCATATGCGAAGAGTCTATTGTTTCAGGGGCTAAGAAAAGGTGCCCCATTTCTACACTTGCTAAACTCTTCTGTACCGCATTAAGCCAGGGAATGTAATTGCCCCGCTCACTTTTTAGGCAGTCTGAGATGATATCACGGGTCAACGAGGCAGCGGGATTACGTCAAATTTTTAACCAAAACAAAGCGGGTCTTGTTTTTATAAAATCCTCTATGTAGGGGAGATTCAATTCTCTATGGCACACATAGGAGGGTGCCGAAATAACCCCCCCCAGGGCCTTCCTACAGAATTTATTTTCTTCTATCTGAATGTTGGTGCAATTCGAGTAGCCCCACACCTCGGCACCATAAGTTCCTGTAGGGACGCACTGGGTCTTATAAATTTGTAAAAGGGATGGAATGACCTCAACATGCTTTGGTTGGCGTAAAGTAATTATAGAATTTATGGCTTTGCCCAGTTTGTTCCTCCCTCTGGCAACATGAGGTTGCCAGGATCCAAAATCAGAAAACAGGCCTAGATAAGGGAAGGTACAAGTGCTGTTTAAAACATTATTCCCTGACGTAATATGGCGAATTTTATGTTTCTTTGGCCCGCAGGACATTATGTAGGATTTTTTAAAATTTGTACATAAGTCAAGATCAGCCATATAAGAAACAAAGCCTGAGATTAAAGTGCGCAGTGCATTGGGTGTGCGACCTATAAGTACCGCATCGTCGGCATAAAGAAGTGCGGGGAGGGGGTTGCCATTGACGAGCGGAACATCGGTGGTTAGTTTACCCAAAGATGTGCTTAATTCATTTATATATAAAATAAAAAGCAGGGAAGCCAGGACACAGCCTTGTCTTACTCCCCTGCCAATTAAAATCTCGCCCGAAACCTCACCATCGTTATTAATACGAACACGAGCTTTTAAATCACTGTGTAGATGGGCCAAAAATTGAACCAACGGTTCATCCAAACCGTGTCTAAGCAAGGCTGTCCATAAACGGGAACGGTTAACAAAATCAAAAGCAGAACTTAAATCCATAAAGCCTAAATAAAGTGGGGATTTTTTAGCTATGGTATATTTATCTAAAACTAAATTTAAGTTTAAGCACTGCTCCACCGTCCCTACATTGCTTCTAAAACCTAACTGACATGGGTGCAAAATTTAATTTTCTTCAGCCCAAGTACTAATCTTATTAAAAATGACCCTGCCCAAGATCTTCAATGTATTATCGATTAGTGATATTGGGCGATAGCTGCCAGGGTCAAGTCTATTACCTTTTTTGGAAGATAGGTACGATGTTGCTGTTAGACCAGGAATCGGGCAGTGAAGTAATAGATAAATTATTAAAAACATTACACAATAATGGTGACCAAAAGTCAGGCTCTGATTTTATTAAATCAATGGATAATCCATGGGGCCCCGGCGCTTTATTTCCTGCGCTTTGAAAAATTGCTTCCTCCACCTCCATTATGGAAATGTTCGGAAACTCAAGTTTGGGAATTTACCACGAAAGGGATCGGTGCCGTATAAATATTTGTAAAATGCTCCACCCATACATCCCCTAGTATGCTACACTTTATGGGAGTAATGTTGGAGCCAAACGATTTCAGGTTCTTAACCTCGCTTCAAAACCCAGCAACATCCTTCGTTGCTGCTGTGCGTACAAGGGATTCCCAATGGGTTTTTAAGAGCTCTTCGGAGCGTGTTTTTAAAGTGCGTTTGTAACTAGACCTCAAAGACCTCACCATTAACTGATCAGGTGGGTCAGCTTTTAGGGCAATTCTCAATTCTCTATTTGCTTTAGAGCAGGAGTTATCAAACCATCTCGGGTTAGTATTAGTGTTAATTAAAGCTGGCTTAGATATCTCCTTTTTTATGGTCTTGCACAGCTCCGAAAATGCTTCCACAATCGCGTGTCCAGGGCAGTCGGAGGATAGACAGGTGGATACTAATTGGGGGTTAGACTTTATAACACGAGCTAACACCCCCTTATTGTCAATCCCCTTCCAGACCATCGGGTAGTGGTCGCTATATACAGTCCTAGCGACTATGGCCTCTAATAAAAGATCCACAAGTGGGGAGGTTATGAATACATAATCAATTGTAGATGCACACCCATGCCCAATCTAAGTAGCCACAGGACATTTATTTTCAATAGTATTTGCCTTTTCCATGACATTGATTAAGTCCCTTGTAGCCAGGTGATTAGACAGTTCTTTACCTCTTTTACAAGGGGGGGGTTTGACGGTGGATGTGTGCATTAAAATCTCCTCCTAAACATATCCCATCAAGTTTACCACACTTTTGTCCTTCTGTAATGTCATCAATAAAATTAAACAACTTTATAAAATTCATATTAGGATGTGTTTTAAAATCATTATTGTAAAAATGTATTAAACATATTCTTATTCTACTGATGTAAAGCAATGCCTGGAAGCTCCTGTCATATGTTTCCAGCTGTTCGACTTTAACGTCTGCACCAATTTTGACCCAGATGGAAAGTCCCCCACTGGGTCTACCCAAAACTGGGATTGGTGCGGTTTGGTTAAAACAACTGTATCCATCAAAAAGTAGGGAAGTAATGCACCAAGTTTCTTGAAACATCAAGATGTCAAATTTGGAAACCCAATCCACCCAGTCCCCATTTGTTACTTTAGCGTTGAGACCTGCTATATTCCAACTCAGGATTGTCAGATTAATAATCGATGTTACCAAGGTGGAAACATGACTGTTGCCCTTAGGCGCCTTGGCATCATTAGCAATCGCTGTAGTCGGATCAATAGTTAGATCCCCCGCTGGGCCAGATATATTAAGATAATTCCTGCTTACTAGGTCTGGGAGGGTAGTTGGTAGTCAGTCCAAGGAACCCAGATCAGACAAAGCACTGAACCTGTTGTGCAGGGGAAAAGGTGGTAAAGCAGGGCTAGGTGGTCTATAATGGGGTCTGTAGAAATAGCCCAATGGCAGAGAGGTTATGACAGTAGAGGGGGAAAAACACATATTGGTACTACCAAGAATAAATTTAACTGTAGAGGGATTTCTAAAATTAATAACAATACAGTCCCCTTCTATATTCTTAGGTAGTGGCCCCACCCAACTTACACGTCGAACAGTCAAGATTTCTCTCATAATATTAGGGCCTACCCCTTTATGTTTAGATAACCAGTCTATACACTTGTTGTTTAGCTGCATCCATGACTCACTCTGTCCCTCCCTTAACTGAGGTACGCCTGCCAGGATTATTACATAAGGGCAGGCGTCAGGGGGCAGATGGAGAGCAGACCCTGGGTGTATTGTTGGCCTTGTAGCGGTGGTTTGGCCCTTATCTAATCCAATGCTAATAGGTACCTCCCTCCTTGCAGCTGGCAGGGTGGGAGCATCCTTTAACATATTGGTGGCCGTACTAGTAAGGTGTACTGGTTCCATTGCTCCTATCAGGGTTTGCTGGGTGGTTTTAGCAGTGTGACTTCTCCCTTCGTTAACACTTTTGGATGCAGTATTAGAGGTAGTTGCGCCACTAAAAGCATTAGGCCCTTCACTCAAAACACCCCTATTAGCGACTTCTAGCTCCTTCAACAATCGCTCTCCCCTTATTAAATCAAGACTAATAGCCCCCTTTCTTTTGACATCTTCATTCTTTATCAGAGTTTCAATTCGGTCTAATCTTTTAAAAATATTATTAAACTGCTTGATCATTTGACATTCTAACTGTTTAAAAATGGTGTCCACAATGGTTTCCTTAAAATTCACGTTAGACTTCTTTGATGTAATACATTCACTAACAAAATCCGTCTGTGTGCATGTGCAATTATAACCACTTCTTGGAGGGGTAATGTCCAAGGGTCCTTCAATGGATTGTGATTGTTCAGTCATAACCATACTACCCCCAGTTGTTTTTTGCTTCCCTCTGGTCCACATACTATGTGGTGTGGGTTGGTCCTTATTACATATAGCTTGTTTCCTTTTATTGGTTAAAGATTTTGGAGGGCCTCTTTTCCTTTTTCCTCCTACAGGTTTGGTTTTCGAGATTACAAGAGGGATGGAAACATGTGCAGTGGCATCAAGCTGGGAGTCAAGGATAATAGTGTCACTTTCCCCCCCAGGGGTAACAGATGGTAAATGAGACGAATTGGGTTTGGTAACTGTAACAATTGGGGATAAAGGTATGATATGTTCTATACTTAAATCCCGGGGCTCAGAGTGTGCACATAAGAGCTCCAATGACATCCGTCTCTCTGTGCTCGCAATTTCTTTAGCAACCATGTTAAAAGCATTGTCCAGCATATTTTCTAGGGATAACTATGTTATGGGGTCGGTCACTGTTGGTTTACCCATAGGATTTGAGGAGCGTTTCCCCCTGCTGGACATATCGCCTCTCTCACCTTACTTTACAGCTTAGTGGGGTGGCCCGCCCGACCACTGATGTCCTCTGAGGGCCACAGAGGGCCCGCCCTTTGCCCGGGCTTAGCCCGGCGCGTCCCGCGACGCGGAGGGAGCCTCTCCAATTTTAAGCGCCTCCGGGCGCGCTATCCGGCGGAACCAGGAAGTGGCACCGAGCACTCTGGGAGCTGTAGTCTCCCCCCACGGCGGCCAGCGGTAGTGATGGCGGCGGGGGAGACCAACAGCGTTGACGTCACGAGAGAAAAATGCCAGAGATGCCTTCCGTGTCAGGTAGGTGTAACGAATGCCCCCATATATCTACATTTTTTTCTAAGCCAGCAGTTTTTGATTCAGACTTTTCCAAAGAATCCAATTTAGTCTGTAGTTTTTCTGAAAGAAGAATTGTTATTCCTTGATGCTCGATTTTATCAATAGCTTCAATGTGAACAATTTCTTCATTTTTCAATTTCATAAGCTCTTTATTAAATGTATAACAGGCTTCCACTGTAGGCATTAAGCAAACTATAGACTTTTTTTCTTTCATTTTCTTGTACATTACTTCTGCTGGTGTGTTTTCATTTGTAAACCAGTTCTTTAGTAGACGACTTTGAAAAGCTTCTTTACCATGTTTGCTTAGAACACCAATTCTTACATCTTTTAGAATATTTCCATAATCTTCATCTCTTTCTTGTCGCATATTCTGAGTGAGTTCTTTATATTCAAAATTTAACCACAGATTCACATTTCCAATACTTCCGAGAGATTTCTTTGTGTCTTCATGTAGAAGAGTTTTAAACACTGGTTCTCCTTTTACAGGTGTTAGTTGTAGCATATCTCCAAATACAATTAAATGTTTTCCTCCAAAGAGAACGTCATAATCTGTTTTTAATACCTGTTGCAATCTTAAGTGTACAAAAGCAAGCATTAAGTTTGAGACCATGGTCACCTCATATTAATTAATAGTTTCATTTTCTTCAGCACTCTTGACACTTCATGAGAAGCTTCTCCAGACAAATTCTGATATTGTAATTTACTATCATGCTCAACTGGTAACATCAGTAATCTATGCAAAGTAACTCCTTTAACATTGTGTGCAGCTAATCGAGTTGGAGCTGTTACCACAGAACATAAATGTGAACCAGTAGTTTTTTTAACATAACTGGTGAAAACTTTAATTTAAAAACTTTTACCTGTCCCAGCTTGACCACTGATGTACATCAGAAGAGGTTTAAAAGATGAACACCCACATTATTTTTTTTCATGCAACAAACCATGTTCAATCACTTGTACATATATTTCTTTCTGTTCAACATTTAGTTGTTCTCCTAACTTTTCCAATGTAATATTCTCCTCGTGTGCTTCTTGCATTGCAATTTTGACTTCATGCATAGCAATCGCTGCTTCATTTTCCAGAATTGGTTGTCCAAGAGTATCATGATTACAGTGACCACTACTTTGACTATCTTGAGAACTTTCATTAGCTATTTCAGCTGTAATAGTCTTTTCCCGTTCAACTTCATCATTCAACATTTTTAAATATGTAGGGAAAATTGTACATTCAATGCTATCTTTACATGCATTAAAAGAATCTTCATAGCAGTCAATGTCTCCAAGTAATTCACTTTCGCTACGCCATGGTTTAAAGAGTTGGAGAAGTGCTAAATAGTAAAATACTCGCCTATCTGGAGTTTCACAACTGAGTTTCTTGTGGTTTATAAGATTACCCTTTGCATGTTTTACTAAACAACCATGACATCCATCTACTGCATATTTTCCTTCTTTTAAATTCTGTTTAACGTTTCTTTTGAAGGAGTAATGTTGAAGTACTTCATACAGACATAGCTGTTCCAGATGTCGACTCCTTTTCGGATAGTATGTGTCCAACATATTAGTTTTAAGAATGTACTGTCTGGTTCATTTGCTACTAAGTATTACATTTCTTCTAATGATTTAGGCACTCTGTTCAGTGAGCAGGCAAGACATAAATGTACCCATATGATTCCTCGAGACTTTGAATATAAACTTGAAGAGCACAAGCGGTCTGATCATTCGTAGGATCCAATTTCTCGGTGGGAAAGCATTTTCAAAGTAAAGCTGTACAATTTTTTGATAACGCTTTTCTCTTGGGCAATTTCTTCCCACGTTTGTTTCATCTGTTTTTTCTGATTTTGTTATGTACGATGTAACATAACAGCCAACAGCAATTGAGTTATCTGCAACATATTGGATGTCCGTGTTCGCATTCCACATTTTTAAAATGACTGCATTGTAGTCATTGATATACTTTGACACTTCTGTTCTTTTTAAGTTGTAGGTATTCTTTGGAAATTTCTGAGTTTTTGTGTGCCTTACAGAAGAAAAAAAATAATTTACTCTTCCTTTACAAATGACTGGACGTGGAAAACCAAACCAACATTTGATGTAAAATTTTCCTTTAGACTTGTATTTTCTTCTACAGTACTTTCCACAATGGTGACTTTGGAAACGTAAAACTTGCTGTCTCAAGCGTCTATCTCCTTCTTCTCTCGGAATCTCACATGTCACATACTGTTCGATGAAAGACAATGCTGTTTCATCAGAATCCGTTCCAAATTTAGGTGCATCCTTGACCCATAGTAGCATATGTATATGAGGTGCGCCTCTTGCTTGGTACTCCTCTCTCCAAAAGAAATCGGTAACTTCTCCAAGAGGTGGATTCTTTTTATTGCAAATAAAATACATCATAGCTTGAAACCTATGATTAAAATAGCTGCACACATTTACAGGATCCAATGAACACAGTTCACCAGGAGTCTTTATTTCAACATTTTTAATATTGAAATTCACTTCTCTTAGAAACTCATGCAAATCTTCCCATGCATACTCTGCACAGCTAAGTGTGACAAACCATGTTGGTGTACCTAAGTTCCGTAATATACACTTGAGTTCTCCATGACGACGATACCAATACTCATTTGTTCCACGTTGACCTGCCATCAAATTGATTTAACTGTGCTTCTAAATTTTCATCTGTTTTTTCAACTTTCTCCATGAATTATTTCGCAGAAAGAAGTGATTGATGAACTCCATCCAGTTTTAAGTATATGGTTCATTGCATACGACAGAAGATAAATCACTTTCAAACAAAAGGTGAAATATGTATGGAATGCACTGTTGAAATCTAGGATCGTTGGAATATAATCTTGTTGACCGATATTCTGAAGCTGGAATACGTACAGGTCAGTCATCATATCGTCCACCTTCTCCAGTAGGAAACAGCTGTGGAAAACAACGAGCTTCCAAGCTCTTCTCCCATACACTCATTGGAGTTCCCTGTACTTTTTTCATTTGAAATAACTCAATTCTGCTTCCTATTACTTCTTTTGAATGCAAAGGACATATTGTTTAATGTTCATAAATCTCTTCAGTCCTTGACTTGTCCACTTTCTCGATTTGACCACTTGAAATTTCACACTCATCTTCAAAACTTATTACCTGTTCATCCACATTTACAGTTTTGTAATAAATATTGTTCTCTATAAGATATAAGGTAGCCTTTTCAACTTTATTAACATCCACAAATTCTTGCCATATTTTCCGACTCTTTGTTGGTACACCATTTACTAGAATGACAACTGCCTCATTTTCCTCTTTCTCTCCAGCAATAGTTTCAATATTTTTCTTAAAATCCAAAGGTAAGTACACCACTCTTCCTTTCAGCCCTCTTTGCAAGTCTGTTGGTAGCAGTTTACTTGTTTTAGGCTCCATCCGAATTATAGTTTGAAAAGGATGAACAGATTGAATTAGAACTGACTCCTATGTATTCAATTCTGCCAGTTCCTCCGGAATAGCTACTAATTCTAAGTTATTATGTACCGCTCTAGCAGGCATTTTGTTCTCTTCTAATTTGTTGTAACAATATTTACATATACGTTGATCACTACCTAACTCAAATCGACCTTCCACCTCCTTTTCATTTTTCAAATACCAATCAACATTCCTAGTTTGACTTTTATAATGAGTACGTCGACAACAAACACAAACATAGTTTGGCATTACAGAGCACACTACATTAAACCTTCCACTTTCTTCTTCAAACTGATCAGTGCTAATCACTTTCCCATCTCCTTCAATATCTGTAATTGTCAAACTTTCACTTTCTATTGACTGCTCTTCTGAACCAAAATATTGCATTTCAATATCACACTTTTTTGAACATCTGATAAAGAACCATATAAAAGAGCTGTATTCAGTTCACTTAAACATCAAGCCAGAGAATGCCCATGCTTCTCAGTATATTTTCTTACATTACATGGATCTAGTCTTTGCAACAACTTAATCTTCTGTTTAATACTTTTCTGTGTATATTCTCGTAGCAAATTTCGCATTATATCAAAAGATTCCGGTCGAATACTACAAATACTGCTACAACCCTACTTATACACAGGAGCTTGTGTACGTTTCCCTTGCACTTCTTCAACTATTAACTCTTCTGCACTTTTACCAACCAATTCCTCTTTTGGAAGGGGACAACCATCCTGAACTTTGTAGCAACGACCTCCAGTATCAACTGCAAATGGTAAACTATTTTCCTGGAGGTAACTTTCCTCATTAAAAAAAGGCTCACTACTAGAAGTATGTTTCCAATCGCCACTAAAGATTTTGCAAAAGTTGGTTCTGTTCACAAGTCTTTTTCTTCTACTTTTCTCTTTCAACACTTTGATTACTTTATCTAATACTTTGATCCTCTTCAAAATCGCAATGAATAACTTCTGTTTTAAAGTAAAAGCAGTATCCACTATACTTTCGATACGCTGCTTTTGTTTGAATTGCAGCACTTTCTTTTTATATTTGCAGCATGTTCTCATTAAATTCTGAATCACTCTAGTTCGAAAAAGTCTCTGACGAATTTCTTGGATTTGTTTTTGTCGCCAGGTAACAGATACTGTTTCTTTATCATGTTTTCTTTTCCTTGTATTTGAAATTGAAGTCTCCTTCTCCTTACTTGAAAAATTCTTCTTTTTCCTTTGTGGATGTTAATTTCATTAAATGTTCGTAATATTTTTTTCCAGAAATTGTCTTGTGTGTTTACCAGAAGAAATTGTTTGTGTAGTGCCCCCATTTTTTTGTAATTCAAAATCTTTTCTTTTCTGCGTATAGAAGTGATTCTTTTCTTGTCCTTTTTTATTCAGTTCTTCTAGGCATTTTCAAATTTGTATCCAAACTAAATAATTTTCTGAAAAATAAAATAGATTCAATTATTTTTTACATCAGTTCAATATATTACAATAATAACATACAGTTACATAAATTCTACTGACTGCTTCCAGAGGCAGTGCTGCAATGTGATGGAGCACGGCAGGGGAGCAGTAGGATCACTGGTAGTGCCATAGAACATTCAGCAAGTATTTATTTAATTATTTACATACACCTTTACAATTTACATGTAACTGCACTACCTCGTACTTTTCACCTCTCCACCGCACCCCACCACCCCACACACTCCCTCTGCAACCCACCGTAGAGAACTTTATAGATAATATTTTAAAAAATTGTAATCTATGTATGAGGATGATATTATCAACCAAACGGCACACAGAAAAATTACCATTATTAGCCTAACAATTTTATCTACAACTTCGCAAACATAACACTGCACCCAAAGCTTTAATTGGAGGGGAGGGAGTCTGAGCACCGGCAGTTTATTTTTGGGGGCCTCGAAACGGATCTCTATTTTCGGGCCTCGCAAAGGTAGTCCGTTGTTTTTTTTTTTTTTTTTTTTTTTTTTTTTTTTATCGGACTGTAGTGACACCATGCACATTGCTCACTACTAAAAAGTGGAGACATCATGCCAGGTGAGTCGCGTTGTAGGAGAAAAATCCTTTAAAGAGAGCCATTTTCTCTCACGATTTCCCATCTCTTTTTGCAGCGCAGGAGCAACATCATCGTGGCGTGATTAGCAGAGAGACCACCAGGCGCACAACGCCCATTGCCCTAAACACCCTGAGACAGCTTCCCAATAGCACACACCGAGCCGCACCCGAGTACTTCACAGGTCTTCAAAAGATCATTTACTTGTAAATGATGCTCTGTTTTTTTCCACCCCTTTTTAGAGCCCCTAGATCCCCACTCTGCCTATTGCTGAAGGAACTAGCCTCCCCCGAAATTTCGCTCTGGTTGCGCAGCCAACTCCAACACAACCCTGCTCTCACCTTGCACAGGGTGTTGTTGTAGTGCTTCGAAAACACACGCTTTGCCTGGCTCACTTAGGGGCATATAATCAAGAAAGGCGTTAAAATTATCGCCGCTTTAGCGGCAGGAAACTGCAGCTAAAGTGGCGATAATGAGCTTGATAATATGTCCTTGTGAATTCTAATAGAAAAGCCCAGCTTCACACCACAACCTGGCCGGCTATGGGAATTGACAAGGGCATATTATCAAGCCCATTATCGCCGCTTTAGCTGCAGTTTCCTGCCGCTAAAGCGGTAATAATTTTAACACCGTTCTTGATAATATGCCCTGTTATCGTTCTAAATTAACATCTTACACTGAAAAGATGCTTTACATTTCTTTCCCTACATCAACTTTTGTTTAAAACACCACCAGAGAAGGGTAGTAAACTCTGGTCCACAAAGAGCAACTCAAAGCTTTCTTGTTCTTTATCAGAAACTACATCTGCCTCTCAATGATTATCGCCAGCCTTTTCGGCCCCTTAAGAGGCTGGGTGGATGAGTATAATACGCAGTATTTAGGTTCGCGGCGTAGAGTGCACGAAAATAAGGACGGATAGTTGAATAAAGGGCAACTGGATGAATGGCCAGGTGGATGAATGGATAGCTAGATGGATATATGGATGAATGGAAGCATAAATGGATGCATGGACCAGTACTTGGGATACACGGGTGGGCTGATAGATGCATAGGATTGGTTCTGGGACAGATGTATGTATGAATATACAGGGCTCGACAAATCCACTCGCCCGCTCGCATTTGCGAGTGAGAATTGATGAGGACGAGCTATTTTTAGGTCCTACTCGCCCTTTCTGGCGAGTAGGAAGACAAACCAACTTTTGTTCTCTGTCTTTTAAAATGGAGCAAAAGTGACAAGATAACAAGATTTAAAGGCATTTTTATTGCTCACAAAGGGAATGAGCAATAAAGATGCCTTTAAATCTTGTTATCTTGTCACTTTTGCTCCGTTTTCAGAGACCGAGGTCAAGTAGGTTGCAGTGAGGTCGAGGAGATTTTCCAAGGGACTAGACCTGGAGGACTAGTACCATTTTTTCGGATTTATCGAGCCCTGATATATGGGCGTATAACTGGATGGATGTCACAGTGCTTACCATAGGCGAGTGGGCTGATAGATACTTAGAATAACTGCAGGGTCAGATGTATGTATGTATGTAGGTAGGAGTGTCTGAATGAATTGAAAGATGGTTGGATGGCGCAGTGCTTAGGATGAATGGATGCAAGACTTTAAGTGGGCCGGCTCTGAGCAACGGCAGTTATTTTCAGAAAACTCGAAACTGATCTCTATCGGGCTCTATTTTCGGCCCTCGCAAAAGGTAGTCAAGTTTTCTTTTCTTTTTTTTTTAATTGGACTTCAGTCAGAGCATGCACATCGATGTGTGCATGCTCATTTTTCTCACTACTGAGAAGTGGAGTTATCATGCTACGTGAGCCAAGTTGTAGGAGGAAGGGCAATCCTTTAAAGAGCGTGTTTCCCGAATGTAGGATAATTTGAGGGGATTGAGCACACAATGCTAGTTATCTTCATGTAGACCACGCCCATACTTGGATAGCCCACACCCCCCCGCCCCTTTTAGAGCACCCCCAGTTTTTTTTCCACTTAAAGCCCTCACTGTATCATAGTAACAAAGAAATGGTCCAAGCTTCCATTTAAATGTACAATTGCAGCAAGTTTCATAATTTGCCATCAACGCTGGCAGCCTTCTACCACAGTGCAAGAGTGTCTATCAGCACGAAGATTTGTTATCCACAGAAATGTTGTGGGATTTGCGTAGCTGTCTGATGGAACACTCATCACCAAAAGGTATTAAAACATGCAAATTTGCGAGAAAAACGTATACCATACCATAAACCGCTTCATAAATGGGCCCAGTGCCACTACACCACCCTCATCCCCATTCTTGCTTAACCTTACGAAATCAAAGAAAGACCCCAGCAAACCTGGTAGAGCCACTATAGCAATACAGGGACTTAATTTGAACAAGTCTCTGCCGGAATGCCCAGCAACAAAAGGTATTAAAACATGCACATTTCCGGATAAAACATATACCATACCATAGAGCACTTTATAAATTGACCCAGTGGCACTACATCACCTTTACTAGCTACACATATGCACGTTACAAATATCTGTGTTATAATCAGCAACATACCCACCTCTTCCACCCCCACCCCACCCCTTCCCTTGCTTAACCTTACGAAATCAAAACATCAAGCCCCAGCACTCCGTTAGCGCCACTATAGCCATACATAGCCTTCATTTCAACAGGTGTCTGCCGGAACGCTCATCAGCAAAAGGTGTTGAAACCTGCAATTTTCCAAGTAAAACATACACCATACCATAAGGCGGTTCATAAATAGTCCCAGTACCACTACACCCCCACCACACCCGCCCTTGCTTAACTTTACGCAATAAAACAAAGAGCCCCAGTAAACCAGGAAGCGCCACTATAGCCATACAGAGGCTTAATTTTCAACAGATATCTCCCGAAACACTCATCAGCAAAACTTATTAAAACATGCAAATTTGCGGGTAAAACATATACCATGCCATAGGGCGATTTATAAATGGTCCCAGTGGTACTACATCACCTTTAGTAGCTAGACATCTGCACGTTACTAAAGTCTGTGTTTTAATCACCAACATACCCACCTCCCCCACCCCCACCCCGCCATTGCTTAACCGTACGAAATCAAAGAGAAACCGCCACCAAATCAAAGAGAAACCGCCACCATTCCTAGTAGTAGCGCCACTATACCCATACTCGGGCTTCATTTTAAAAGGTGGCTTCCGTAACGCTTCTCATCCAAAAGTATTCAAACCTACAAATTGGCGGGTAAAACCTAAACCATCCCATAGCACGGTTTATAAATGGGCCCATTGACACTACACCACCTTTGCTAGCTATACATCTGTATGTTAATAAAGTCGTTTAAACACTCTGTAGAGTGTATAGCAGAGGATGGGGAGAGTAAACAAAGTTCTAATTCCCAAACTTTTGAAATACCGTCCTTTTACTGTATGTATATTAAGGACATTAAATTGAATGAAAAAATTGACGAGTGTCTCAAAAGAGATAGTGAAACTGAGCACCGGTAAAACCAGGACCACGTATATTCAGCACAGGAACACAGCCTGACAATTACAATCACTTGTTATGACATGTACTTTACTAATGTCAAGAAAGTCATACATAAAATATACCGAACATTTTCATTTCTTTTTTATCTCTCACACATTTATAAAACATCTCTTCTAAAGAAACAGGCAATAATTAATACGTTTACTACCATATATTTTAGTATATCTACCTTTTTATTATTCACTAGTCACAAATTACTAAAATTATTAACTATACCCAAATGCAAACCAGAAACCATGTTCGTATTATATCTCAACCTATATTCAAATGATTCAAGCTATGCGTACATATAAAAGGAACGTATCACTTTTACTATCTACATCGCCTCTCCATCTAATCTACAAACACTGTTGACGGCCTCACAGTACAACAACCTACCTAGACTTGTATTCAAATCTACCTCTCACTGTCAAAAATGAGACCACAACCTGTCCACATAACATTTCTGGGTTTGGTTTTATCACTTAATGTAATAACACATACATCTCCCCCCTTTCCCACTACTTCCACAAAAAGTATAATTTGCAAACGTGGGACGTTTTGTTTATCTCGCCTGAATACATTAACAAACCCAAATTAACGCTGTACCTCATTTTCAAAACCATACAGTCCTTTAAAGATGACAAACTACAGTTCTTCTTTGTGAAATATTCCTAAACATATATTAAAATACTTGTATAACAGGTCAAACTTTATGCATATTTTATAACCAATATGAAACACCACACTTTACTAACAGGATATTATTTTGAAATAAAAAATACTTTCAAACTTAAAAATATCACCTCAAATACTTAATCACTACTACAGAACACATAACACACCTTGTTCATTTCTACCTCACCTTTGTAGTTGGTATGCAGATTTCAAATGTCACACATGCATGCAATTCTTTCTTTCTCACACAGTACATGTAATGTACCGCTTTCATCAAGAATGAAACCAGTAATGGCACAATTTCTCTGTCGCTCCACATATAAATACATGTAAACAACAAATCAGAATACTTCATTCCTTCATCGACATTCCAAAACTTCTCTCATTGGTTATTTTTGAATTTTGCATCTGAAAAGCGAATTAATATTCCGCGCCACACACAGGTCAGAAGTTCAACCTATTTTATCACCACACTTTCTGGAACATTCTAAGACACCTGCAGGTTAAAAGTTCATGATTTTTTTTAAACATAACCTTTTCTTTTTCAGCATATTCTCGAACATTTAACACCAACTGCGGGTTAAAAGTTCACCATCGTTTTAAGTTACAAATGTACCTTCCAAATAGCACGTCTGGTTGAGCTTTGCATATTTCATCCTATCGTATGTACTCCACATTTAGACTGCTCTTTATTAACCAATGACAAACATGCTTTTTCACGCAACTAATATGCACTCTAGTTTTTAGTACCCAATGCATCTTATCTTCCAATCAATTCTCGTTTTCAGTGTAGTTTGCACTTTACAAATACCGTATTGATTTACCTTTGCACTCCCTGTATAACACCACCTAAGCACCATATACAAATTACCGTGTTCCAAACAAAACTTCCTCCTACTACGTATAAAATATTACTGACACTACTTAGACAGGTGTGGTACAGCGGCCAGGGCACATGACTTAACACCATAAGACACACAGTTGAGGCTCACGCTTTCACCCCCGACTCCCGCACCAGCTCACCTTAGCAGCATCAGACTCTACGCAATACCTCACTTAATTTCCGTACCCAAGTTTTCAGATCGGTAGCTATGAGTAGTTCACTTCGCACTCCCTCAATAGCACACCCTAAACACCCCCACAAAGGTTTCAGTGTTCCTACCGTCCTCTTTCCTACTTTTTTAGCCCTTTTCTCCCGTTACTCGCTTCAACGGAATCACAAAATGGCGGCCAACACTTCCTAGTTGCAACCGCTCGCAGCGCTCCCAACCAATAAGCAGCAAGCTCGTGCTCGTAACGCCTCAGCCAATCAGATGGCAGAATTCCCAAATATGGATATCTGTAAATTTCGATATTTCTCAAAAACTACTGTATGGATTTACACCAAATAAACAGACACGTGCTTTCTAGACCAAGACCCTTCTCCTTGCCGAATTTGGGGTAATTCCGTTCACCCGTTCGACTTGTAGCCTTGTTGAAAGTTTCCTATGGAAATGAACATGGAAAAAACACGTTTTGGGACCCCCCTTTTTTCTCGCCCCCCCCCCCCCCCCCACCCTTGCCGAATCACCCCCAAACTTCCCACATTGGAGCTGATATGAACAAAGAATTAGTTTGGAAAATTTCATGAAGATTCATCAAACAACGCCAAAGTTATAAGCAAAACAAAAAGTCCCATCAGCATGTCGGCCATTACGCGTTTCGGCTCTCCAGAGCCTTGATCACATGACGTGCTACTTAGCTGATCTTTCTTATACTGTTTTTTTCTCTCTCTCCCCCGTGATTAAAGTGACAGTGCATATTTAAACAGACATAGCGTAACGTGCTGGTCATATTAATAATATAGACATGATTTTTCTCGTTTACAATCATAAAATATATATATATTATCTACTAGCGGTCGCCAGTAGATAGTTATAGTTAGGACCTTGTTTCCATAGGAAATCTGAAAATTCTGTTTTGAATAACTTTGGCGCCGGTTGACGAATCCTCGCGAATTTTTCAAAATAGGTGGGGCGCTCCGCTCCTACCCTGAAAGTCTCGGGGTGATTAGTCAGATATTACATCACTGATTAAATATGTCTTTCTGAAAAATAAATATTTGTAATATATGTATAGCTAAAGATTAATGGAAGAAGACATGGGTAAATAGGTGTCTAAATACAGTGATGTAATATCTGACGTCATCAGCAGAGTATTGCGGTCTTGTGAGTTATAGTTGCCTGCACTAACTATAACGGGGTAATTTCATTGGTTTTTTACGAGGGAAATGTCCAGCTAACTATAACATGTGTGAAACCTATGGTTTTTTAAGTGAATTTGCAAGGTTTTTTAAATGCTAATTCCTAACTATAACGTGTGTGAAACCTATGGTTTTTTTAAGTGAATATATATATATATATATATATATATTTATTTATTAGAACTGTTGGGCTCGTGAGAGACTCACAGGGAGCGCCAATATAAAGAATAGAGCGTTCTCATTCGCCCAGGGAGCTTCATTTCCATTTGGGCCATTTTACCTGCGGGAATCCGGCTTGAACGAGTTCTCTGACTGGCTGCCAGCAACATGAGAAAAATGTTGCTGGCCTTTGTCCCCTGTCCAGAAGTTCTTTAGAAAAAAAAATGGGGGCCAGGTAGGGATACTTTGACCCCCCTATACCACATGGGAGGGACTCGGAGGGAACCCCCTCCCTTCCCGGGGCCGAAATGAAAAACAAATTGACAACAATTTAACAATTCTGGGATAGTTATGCAGGATTTGGAAAAAAGTGGCGACATATAATTATATTATGCCCTGGGGAGCCTCCCCTGTGGCTGATTCCATAAAAAGGAAGAGAGCTCTGTGACCAACCTCCCCCAGTCTCTTAAGGCCCCTGGGAGGCCACCCCCAGTGCTGAAACTTTATAAAATAGGGTGGGGGGGCCATGTGGCCTTTCTCCCGAGCCCCAAAAGGCCCCGGGGAGTCCACCCTGTGGCCAGTTCTTTTAAGGGAGAAGGGCCGCACAGCCTCCCTCCCGGAACTATTAAAGGCCCTGGGCACACTATCCCCAGGGTTGGCTCGCAGGCTTTGTCCCGTGGAACCCACCTCTGGGACATTGCAGTTTACCTGACCGCAGCTGCACGTACAGGGAAACCTGTTTTAGCTTTCTTTTGGCTGGTGCATTTTTAAAACTCCTGCCAAGCGGGAGCAAGCACCAAGTCCACTTCCAGCTGGCAGGAGCTTCAAAAATGATCCCGTCCTCTAGGTCAGACTTTAGATCAGTTTCCCAGCCCTCACGAATGGGGGCTGGGAAACAGCTCTGAAAATTGCTCCTGTGTTATTAGCTGCTCCCTGCCAGTGGTAGCAATGCTGGCTCCTGCTGGATGTGGGGAGCAGGCTGGGGCCGTGCCCCCCCCCCCCACACAGCCCCCAACGCTGAAATCTGCCCCCTTCCAAATTGTGCAGGGCCTGACGAGATGGTGTCCCAAGCCACGCGCCCTTCTCCCTTAAAAATACTGCTGGGCCCGATAGATGGGGTTCCCAAGGCCCGGTGGATGGGGTTCCTGGGACAGACATCGGCCTGGAAAGGGAGGGCGCATGACCCCTCCCCCTGATAATTGCCCCAGGGTTGGAGGTCCCAGGGCCAAAATCGGCTTGGGAAGGAAGCTACATGCCCCTCTCCCCTTAACAAGCATGCCGTGCCTTGGAGGATGGGTGTTCCCGGGGCTAAAATGGGTCTGGGCAGAGTGGACCTGTGTCCCCTCTTCCTTTTAAAATGCACAGGGGGATGAGTAGGGCCACATGCCCCCTCTCCTCTCAGGCTGCAGGAGATGGGGTCCCGGGGATGTAATTGGCCCGGGTAGGGGGAATGCATGCTTCTCATAAAAATTGCACAGGGTCCCGGGTATGGTGGTCCCTGGGGCCAAAATCATACTTAAGGGGGGGCTACCTGCACCCCCTCCTTTTTATTTACATAAGTGGCCTTGGAGTTGGGCGCCACAGCGCCTAACAAGGCTTAGGGAGGGGGGGCCACACACCCCACTTCCCCTTTAATTGAAAAAAAAATGGCCCTTGGGGACGAGGTTCCTAGGGCCTGGTCCTATGGCCAACCCTTTTCCTGCTGTACGGCCGGTTCTACTAGAGGCTGTGCTCGAGGTTATAGAGCCACGGACACAAAGTAATCCAAGTCAGAATTAAAACAGCGTTTTTTTAACACATGATTTTACAGTGCTTTGAAGCTGATAGCCTGTGGCAGGAAGGGCTACGCGCATTGTTTTACAGCGAGGAGCACATGATGGCATTGGACAGATGTAAAGGGATGTGCAACTGAACATTTTCTTGATACTGCTTCCCTGGGACAAACAGTAGGATGCCATTCCTGATTAGCCAGCCATTTATATGTATCTAGGTGGGTTCTACGTTGTCAAGGGAGCACAGCAGGGGCGTGTAGGGAAACGTCTCTTAAGATGTCAATCACAAGGTGGTCAGTGTGGCAATGGGGAGCATGTGCATGTCAAGAGCCCGCCCCCTACAGAAGGGTCAGATCAAAGGGGCATTCTTAGAATTGCCAGTTCTTTCTTTATGTGCTTAGGGCCTGGATAAGGTGACCAGATAAGGGGAGTGGGCTCAAAACATAAGAGCTACAGTACTGAGAGACACGTACATCTTCCTTGTCAACGAATAAATGGGATAGTACTGGCTTCCACTGGCGGTGGAACTCTATCCACGCCTTTGGTAAGGGTTAGCCCTTTTTCCTAAGGCGGGCCTTGTGTTCCTTAAACATGGTTCGTAGGGCAGCTGAAAAAGTGTCAGGATACTGGGTGGGTCCCGGACTGGCGGGCTTCTGTTTCTGGATGCGGTCAGTGCAGTCTGTGAGAGACGAAGGGCGTCTGCTCATCATTACAGCAGTAGGAAGGGACTTTCAGTTAATTAACCTGCCCTTAAAGACAGAATGAAAGCATCACAACAAACCCAGAGTTTACCCCGAGCCACTTCCGCTGCCCCCAGGGCCCTGGTAACAGCTACCGAGGCGTGTTGATAATTGCAACCCTCCTTGCAGCCCACTGCCAGTGTTTGCAAGCACCATAGTATCTATTAATGCAAACGCAGCGCCTCGCCTTCCCTAGTCTCTGCAAACACCCGCCCTCAGTCTCTGCAAACACCTCCTTAGTCTGTGCAGAAAACTTCCTCTGTCCTTGCAAACACCTCCTTGGTCCTTTCAAGCACCTCAGTCTCTGCAGACGCAGCCTCATTTTCTACAAACACAGCTCCTCATTCTCTGCAAACACTTTGTCGGTCTCTGCAAAGGCCTCCGTCTCTGCAAACACCTCCTCAGTCTCTGCAGACACTGCCTCATTCTCTTAAAACACACCGCCTAAGTCTCTGCCAACACCTTCTCAGTCTCTACCAACACAGCGCCTCACTCTGCAAACACTGTGCCTCAGTCTCTGCAAACACTGTGCCTCAGTCTCTGCAAACACTGTGCCTCAGTCTCTGCAAACACTGTGCCTCAGTCTCTGCAAACACTGTGCCCCAGTCTCTGCAAACACTGTGCCCCAGTCTCTGCAAACACTGTGCCCCAGTCTCTGCAAACACTGTGCCCCAGTCTCTGCAAACACTGTGCCTCAGTTTCTGCCAACACACCTCAGTCTCTGCAAACACACCTCCGTCTCTGCAAACACGTTAGTCTCTGCAAACACCACCGCAGTCTCTGCAAACCCAGCTTCATTCTCTACAAACACAGTGCCTCACTCTTTGTGACCACCTCAGTCTCTGTATACACCCAGGCCTCAGTCTCTGCAAACACCTCCCTAGTCCTAGCTGACACCGCCTAAGTCTCAGCAGACACCGCCTCATTCTCTACAAACACATCTCCTCACTCTCTGCAAACATCTCCCTCTGCAAACAACTGAAGACACCTCCTCAATTTCTGCAAACACCTCCTAGTCTCGTCTCAGCAAACGCTTCCTCGGTCCTTGCAAATGCCTCATCGGTCTTTGCAAACACCGCCCCATTCTCTACAAACACAGCACCTCAGTATTTGCAAACTCCTCTGCAAACTGCCTGGCCTTAGTCTTTGCAAACACCTTCTTAGTCTCTGCAAACACCCGGCCTCTGTCTCTGCCAACACCACTCTCTGCAAACACCTCCTAAATCTCTGCAAATACCCTAGCCTCAGTCTCTTTAAACACCACCTTAGTCACAACAAACACCCCGGCCTCAGTCTCTGCAGATACCATGGCCTCTCATCTGCATACACCTCCTTAGTCTCTGCATATACCCCGGCTTCTGTCTCTGCAAACGCGCCTTACCCTCTGCAAAGAGCTCTTTAGTCTCTGCAAGCACCTCCTTAGTCTGTGCAAACACCCCAGCCTCAGACTCTGCAAACACCTTCTCAGTCTCTGTAAACACCCAAGCCTCAGTCCCTGCAAACACTGCACCTCACTCTGCAAGAACCTCCTTAGTCCCCGCAAACATCTCTGGCTTAGTCTCTGCAAACACCCCTGCATCAGTCCTTGCAAACACCTCCTCAGTCTCTGCAGACATTGCCTTATTCTCTAAAGACACATCACCTCACTCTTTGCAAACACCTCCTTAATCTTTACAAACACCTCCTAGTCTCTAAGCCGTAGTAGTGGTTGGATTGACATTGTATTTATGACAGGTCTATAGCCCTTGTCCTTTTTCTTAACCAAGAAAATATTGCTTGAGAAACCTTAAGCAACAATTACTGAGCACTGCACCTACCATCTCTGTTACCTCCTTGTCTATGAGGAAACATGCTATTGCCGAAAACGTAGGGCAGAGCTTTCACGTGCTGCAGCAGGGTCCCGAAAAACTCGGTACAGAATTCCAGCACTGTGCAGAACTCATCAGTTCCCTGTAATTTCTCTCTCGCACTGGAGGTAAAATTACGTAACCTTTCTCCCACATCCAATCAAATTTTAGATGGGGTAAAAAGGGGATAATCCTACCAGAGAAAACCTCATGAAGTAGTGGTAGAGCTTCTGAATGGACCCTTGCCAAAACCGGATCTGGAGATGGAAAAAGGTGCTGAATTGCTAGTCTTGAGAACTATAGAAGTGTCAGCATCCCTGTACACCCTGGGGACCTTCCCGCATGAAGCAGTCGGACAAGTATTCCCTGACTCCGCCAGTTCCTGCAAAAGCCTTCCTTCCAAAGTGCTGCTTATTGGAAGTCTGTGCCTTATTGGGGGAGGGGAACTTGTTGACAAAATTCCCAAGTTCCTTTATAAACAGATCCCCCAAACAGGCCTCCTTGCACCATTACTGCTGCCGCCTTCGGAGCTCGGTCCCACAATTTTGGGTTCACCTTTATCAAGAATGATCTCCTTCTGTCCGTGGAAAGAGCACAGTTGGCATTGCCTAGCAGGCATATCTCCATCTGAGCCATCCAGATACAACTCTAAGTTCAGGTCTGACCCAGAGCCCTTAGCCTCCTTTACCATTTTGAGGACTTTGGTAAGAGGTCCAACCACTTCCAACAGTTCTTCGAGAGCAGATCTGTGACTTATTGATTTTGCCTAGAATTTTGTCATCTGGGCATCTATATCCGAGAACAGCATGACCATGTCCTATTTTACCTACTTGCAAAGTAACCTAAGATCTTGGTTGGTACCAGTGTTCTGGTTCAAACATGTCTGATATTCGGGATCCTCTGAGGACCCATCCTAGGGAATAGGCAGAGTGTGCTATGGCCTGTTACTTTCCTCAAGGCCCGGTGTTTATACATGTCCTGTACCAATTCCAAGAAGCATTAAATCACCGCAGTTTCCAAACCACCATGCATAGCATGCAGCCAAAAGCATATAGAGATTATGCGTCGTGATTTCCCAAATCCCATACATTGCGTGCAACAAGAGCATACTTACTAATGTAACGTAGAGTGACTATCAAACAACACTGTTGATCAATGTACCAGTCTGAAAAAATGATGGGGAGAAAGACTATGGGCTTTTTTGATAACTCACTTTTTCAGAAAACATTATGGGCCATATGTATCATTCCAAATTGCGAATTTCGGCGTTTGCTATCGCAATTGGGCTCAGTGGTATGTATTAATGAAAAACTGCCTCGCAAAATAAGGAATCGCAAAATTTGCGATTCCTTAAATGCAATGTAAGAAGCACAGAAAAAGTGCAATTTGGCCTTAAGGAATCGCAAATTACCACCAACTTTAAGTTGGTGATAATTTGCGATTTCTTTGAAAAATGCACTTTTTTGCATTTTTCAAAGTGCAATGTGGCGCACATGTGCGCCACATGTGCACCCATGCTTATTTCAGGGGCGCAACAGGGTGTCCTTTTGACACCCTTGCAACCTTGAAGTTGCATTCTCAATTTGCAATTCTCTAATTGCTAATCACAAATTGAGAATGTCTTCCCATTCATTCCTATGGACACAGGCCCATAGGAATGAATTGGGAGGGTTTCCTTAATTGCGAATCTCACTTTGCGATTCGCAATTAAGGAATATGTAGGATTCGCAAATTATTTTGCAAATCCTACATAAATCTCGTTTAGCGATTCTCTAAAATTCGCTATTTGAGAATCGCAAAACCAAACTTTCATATGACATATATACAGTCAATGTTTATAGTGCACATTCCTCGTGCTGCCATGAGCGCTCAAATGACCAGTTCTCTCTGTATAACTTGCAGGTTACTTAACGGCATGTATCTGCACAATCTAACCGCAAAGCTTACTGAAATTAAAGCAAAATACATTACTATCCCGTGACTAGGAGTTCCAGAGCGTGCTGGCAAAGTATAAGTTAACTCTTACCGATCACATCTCCATCTAACTGTGGTACGGCGTCCAAACTTAAGTCAGTCGATCAGTCAATGTCGGTGCTGTTCTTCCCTTACAAATGCAACCGTCAGCGGAAGTGCCCTGCGATCGTTCGCGCCTGACGACGGACCTGATCATGCTACTTCTACATATTGCCGTGATCATATGTTATAACATCCACTTCATGTCTCTAGTATCCATTGAACAGATTTCAATGTGCCTGGCTTTTTCGAATCACTCAGCGATTCATAACCTGCAAGATTCATACGGTGTTCTAATAGTGCACAATAATTGTCGTCGATGTACTAAAAATTATATAGACTGAACGCACCAAAGAATACTCGAATGATTAACATAAAAACGTTTCAGGTCAGCCCTCGAGTCGGTGTGTACTGGTGTGTGTGATAGATAGTACAGAGGTGTCTAGAGAGTTGTTTGAGGATTTGCATTTGAGGAAATTATGTCATCACATTAACTGCATTGTCACCTTTATTCTAAAATAATAAAAATTCAAAGAAAACATCCCATATCTAATTTGTCATTGAGTCCCTTGGGGTTCATTGTGTCTAATTTCCTTATCTAGTCTATTTTCAGTTGTGACAAAAAAATTTAATGATCTCTACCAAGGATATTCTTAAGTACCTCTGTGATTTGGAACCGCAGTTGAGCTACAGAGTGTCTGTGTTGTGTCCAATGTACAGCTAGATTGAAATTGACGTTATTGTTGCAAATTCTGATCCACCTGGGCATTTAATAGCGTAAATTAAATTACTGAAGTTGCAGTCAGCAGAATGGGTCAGATGGATGTTTTCTTCTGTCCTGGGATGCACCACAATGTGTCCTGTCGTTTAAGTTGTTAAAAGGAACACAGAGCATTTTTAGTCCCCTCTGTGTGATGGTCATTGAGTGGTTTCTTTGTGAACAGAATTTCTTTTAAATTTTGTGATCTAGTGTATGCAAACAATGTTTTTTGTTCAAAGAGCCTAAAGAAATCTGGTTCATGTTGTAGTAATTCCCAACGTTTATGTTTTTGATCTCTCAGGATTTTGTGGAAAATGTGGGCACGAAGGCTACCCTTTTCGATGGGCCTATTGATTTCTTTTGCATGAGTTTCCTGCGTTCCATGGATAGTGCTCGGCATTCAAGTTCCTCTAATAATTTCATTGGCTATCGTCTAATCTCCAATCTTTTCTTTGCTCTTCTAGCGTTGTTTTGCATGTTGTAAAATCGGAAGATATTCTCCTAGTTCTCAAAAATTGAGAGTAAGGGGGGCGTGGCCTGCAGCCAAGGAAGATGGCCGCACACTGATCGAGCTGCATTAGCGGATCGCAGCATTACCCCCATATCCGCCATCATCCGTATATACAAGGGGTCCCTACCTCCGTCCTGGGATTAAGAGGTGTGCCGGGCGGCCCTCCGTGCTGTTTTGGAGGCTCATCGGTGCCAGGAGACAAGAAAATGGCGCCGGCTATCTAGCGGTGACGGGGATCGCCGATTCCGCAGCTCCTGCTGGACGGCTGTGGAGCGCGATTGCGGCAGGTGCTTCCAGTGCCGGGGGAGCGCAAGTGATCCTCGCGAGCTGAGGCTGCCACTGGCGGAGGCAGGCGGGCAGAGTCGGGAGCCCGGACGCACCCCCTGCGACGAGAGAGTGACGGAGGAAAATGGCGCCCACCGCAGTGCGACCGGCAGCGGCCTTGAAGGCCTGAGGGGCAGCCCGGTTAGAGCACTGCAGGCGGGGGCGCGGTGTTTGGCCAGTGATGGTGTAGCCCCCCCCCTGCGGGCACAAGCGCGACGGATTGAGGGCCCTATGGTGCTGCGATCCTGGTGGTGGCGGCCGGCGGCGAGACAAGGCCGGCCGGAGTGACTGGTGACAGCGGAGTGCAGCGGCGGCAGCGCTGGGGCCCATCGGGCGGAAGCGGCAAGGAGTCAGACGAAGTGATTGTGGCAGGGTTAGAGCAGCACCTGATAGCGGCTGGGAGGTGATTAGTACTGGCGGCCGAGCTGTGGCATCCTTGCCTTTGGCCCCCGGGATGGTGCAGTGTGGGGCACAGTAAGAGATGGCTTGGCTCGGCCGGTGGCTTTGCTGAGGATTGCGCCCAAAGTTGTGGAGCTGTGCCAAGGGCCCCTGCCACCCACTAGAACGAACTGTCGACTTTGTGTCAGGGGTCCCTGGGTTCCTGTGGGCCCCTCGTAGCGCCATCCCACCAATGCGCTGACGACCTGGGCGCGAAGCGGGACTGCCACGGGTGGATTGTGTTGATGGTGGGGCCCGACTGGCCGTGATTGGTGGGGTGCAGGTGGTGTCTGGTGCGCTGCGGAAGACTGGATCCCTCCCTGATACCTGGTCTGGCGGCAAGCTTGGGAGTCTTCTCCAGGTAACGTTATCTGACGCAGCCGAGGCTCTTCCGGGTGGGTGAGGGCCGGGGACTCTGGGCGGAACATCCGGCGCCTTGTTGGACCTGTGTTGGCGGAGTTTCAGCTATGGGCCGCAATAAGCCGATGTCACAGGCCCAAACCAATCAGATTGACAAATATACTGTGGCAATGGGCAAAGAGGAGGGCCAGCTTGGTGCGGGTCAACGCAGTGGAGCGGTAGATGATGGGCCTGACCCCTCCCTTCGAGACATTATGCTGGCAATTAAAGATATGCGTGGCACGATGGAGCCCAAATTAGACTCTGTCACGGAAGAAGTAAATTTGTCCGAGCAGATTTCTGTAAGATATCCGAGAAGGTGGCGGCGGCGGAGAGTGGCATCGTGGGACTGCAGGCTAGGATGAAGTGATTGGAAGAGCAGGTGGCCTCACTCACCAAAAATCAAACAAACATGGTGGCTCGCCTGGAGGATCAGGAAGGTCGTGCTCATCGCATAACCTCCGAATCGTGGGGGTTCCGGAGGGAATGGAAGGCCCGTCTGTGGATTGCTTCGTGGAAGACCTGATCCTCAAATACCTTAAGCTGAAACGCCTCTCCAACTTTTTCTCCGTGGAAAGGGCTCACCGTGCGTTAGGGGGAAGGCCCGGGGCACCTCCGCGCACTATTATTGCTCGTATCCTAAATTATCGGGACGCAATTCTGCAGGCATCACGGGTGTCGGGAGACCTGAAGCTGGAAAACGCCACCATTCGGTTCTTTCCGGACTTCACACTGCACGTCCAGCGGCTACGGCGATCCTTTGAAGTGGTCAAGAAAGTTCTGCGCGACCACGGTGTGAAATATATGATGTTATTTCCGGCGCGGCTCAAAGTAATGGATGGCGAAAAGGCATATTTCTTTGACACTCCAGCGGAGGCAAGCGACTGGATGGATGGCTGGAGGGCAGTGGGCCGCCAGGGATCTCAGGGAAGGCGAGCAGACTCCTACGGGGTGACTATATCCGAGCTGCTGAGACTGCGGGTGTGGAGACGAGTAGGAGGGGGCGGTACTGCCCTGGCCTGGCCATTTTAATGGTTGTTGGGCGGGTCGATCTGTAGCGGTTGCCTAGTCATTCGGCGACGGATGCTGGACTGTAGCTTATAAGCTCTTCATCTTTGTGGGCGGGGTGGTGAGGGGGCCGGGGGGGTTAGGGGGCGTCCTTTGTACAACCCGATAATGTGGGTACCATCTGACAATCTAGTATGACTTTGTCTGCGGACTGCAGGTTCACGTTTGGTTGATTCGGGTCAGATGGGGCGACGGGCACTCTGCGAGTTTCCTGGGTGGGTGGTTGGGGGCCCACTTAGCAGGGAGAGGGGTTTAGTTTGGGGTGGGAGGGTGGGTGGGGGTTTTGGGGTAGTTCATTGTTCGCTCATGATGTCTCATATCCTAATGTTTGGGGGGTATCCGAAGGGCGGGCATGGGAGGCAGATAGACTTGGCATGTCGGGGGCCCATAGGTGGACATGATTGATCAAGCGCAGATACGGATCTGGACGTGGAATGTCAACGGATTGGGCAATAAGATCAAGCGAACGCTGGTGCTGCAGCATGTGAAGCTCCATTCCCCCGATATTGTCTTCCTACAGGAGACGGACCTCCGAGGGAACAAATGCAGGGCCCTCGACCGGTTTGGTTACTGGCTGGTGGCGCACTCTGGGTTCACGTCGGGGTCTCGGGCGAAGATATCCTCGTCCTTTGGTCATCACGGGCACCTGGACGGAGGCCTCAGGGTGTATGGCATTGGTGGCGGCTCGGTGGGAGGGGCGGCTAATAGTTCTCAGCTCATGCTACATCCCACCTGGTTTGCATGCCATGACGTGTCAGAAGTTGGGCACACACTTGGCGGGACTCCCGCAGGGAACGCTTGTGCTGGGTGGGGACATGAATGCGGTCATGGATGCCGACCATGATCGTTCTGGGACTCGGCAGGCAGTAGGGGGGAAATGGGTCTTGGGGGCTTCGTTACAGCTATGGGCCTTAGTGATGTGTGGCGCGTGCATTACCCCTCACAGCGGCAATACACATTTTACTCAGCCAGATATGCTTCCTTTTCCAGATTAGATCACATCTTTACGCAGGAGGACCGGCTGGGGGATTTTGCAGAGCCCTGCATTATGGCCAGGGGAATTTCGGATTATTCCCCGGTGGGGGTGACTCTGAGAGGGACTGTAGTTAGCAGGGCGGCATATCCTCGATTAGACCCGTGGCGCCTTACCGATGGTTCCCTGCGGAGCAAGTTGAGGGACTGTTTCCAGCAATACTTTGCTGAGAATCAGGGCTCGTTGCCTCCCAGCTCACACTGTGGGAAGCGTATAAAACGGTCCTGCGGGCCAGGCTCAAGCATTGATCGGGGCTCAGAAGAAGGAGGAGGCGCTGCAAATTCGGCAGCTGGAGCGGGAGGTTGAGGACCTGGAACGAGGGGCCTGCGGTGATCCCTCGCCGGACCTCGCTCACGCTCTTGCTCTCAAACGGAGAGAACTCCGGTCGTTGGCGGAGGGTGAAGCCTGTGCATACTCCCTTGCCACGCAACGTCGGCTCTATGTGCCGGGGATAAGAGCATGAAACTGCTGGCCTGGCTCGAACGCCAAGATCGGACGCGTTCTTGGGTGGCGGAAGTGAGGGATGGGTCTGGGTCCTTGGTGACTACGGGGGAGGCCTTCACGTCTTATTCTGAAGGGGTTTATTCCCCGATATGTACTCTGACTGAGTTGGACTGCGAGGAGTTCCTGCGGGACTTTGTGCTTCCTACACTATCTCAGGAACAAGCAGACCGTTTGGAAGCCGATCTTACTGGGGCGGAGCTGGGTGAGGCCCTCAATGCTCTTCAGGCAGGTAAGGCACAGGGCCCTAACGGGTTGCCTGTTGAATTATACAAGAGTCAGGCTAGCGTGATTGTTGACCATATGCGGCGTATGTTCCTCGAGGCCCGGGAGGTGGGGAGGCTCCCACCGGATCAGCGGGAAGCCACAATAGTGGTCATTCCCAAGGCCGGGAAACCGACTGACCAGTGCTCCTCTTACTGGCCCATCTCGTTGCTCAACGTAGAGGCTAAAGTCCTGGCTAAAGCTCGGGCGACACTGTTGATATCGGTCCTGCCGGACCTTATCCATGTAGACCAGTCCGGTTTCATGCCCCATAGGAGAACTCGCCACAATCTGCGAAGGCTCTATGGGGTTTTGTATATAACGGAGGCAGTGGGTGATGTTCAAACGGCCCTCATGGTCCTATACGCATCTATGGCCTTTGATAACATCGAGTGGCCGTATCTTTTCAAGGTCCTTCAGAAACTAGTGTTCGGCCCGGCTTTCAGTGGGTGGGTGCGACTTTTGTATGAACAGCCACTGGCACGAGTCAGGGTCAATGGAGCAATGTCTCGCCTATTTCCCCTGCGTAGGGGAACCAGGCAAGGGTGTCCCCTGTCCCTGCTTCTGTTTGCCCTGGCTCTTAAGCCTCTGGCGCATTGGATCCGGCGGGACAGATCATTCTGGGGCTTGACGCTCACTGACCCTTGGGAGGAGCGTATATCGTTGTACGCTGACGATATTGTTCTCTATATGGCCCGCCCGTATCACTCAATTGCGCCGGCGCTTCACCTCTTTGAATTATTCAGGAGCTACTCGGGTTTCACAATTAACTGGTCCAAGTTCATCATTTATCCCCTCTCGGGTCCGCTGCCGCGGATCCCGCGTGACTGTGCGGCATCGCTGGTGACAGGTGGCTTTAAATATTTGGGGGTGTAGGTTACCAGGGACAGGGTAGAGTTCAACAAAAATCTTGAACCACAATTGGCACATGATGTGTCCCATTGGAGGTCCTTGCCCCTATCATTAGCTGGGCGTGTCGCGCTGTTCAAGATGTTGGCTCTGCCGCGGCTGCTCTATGTTTTGCAATATACGCCGTACCCGGTCCCGAGTGGAGTGTTTCGGCGCATAGCGCAATCTGTACGTACGCTGTTTTGGGAGGGGGGAAGCCCGAGGATAGCGTTCCGGAAACTCACGAGAGGGGTGTATGACGGGGGCTGGCTCTCCCGGACGTCCAGTTATATCACTGGGCTTCTCAACTACAAGTAATCAACGACTGGGTCTATGCGCCGGGTTCGTAACCTGCCTATCGAGTGGACAGGCATGTTATGCCGGGTGGGGTCTGTGAGTCGTTCCTCTACACGCTGCGCTTGCGAGGAGATCTACCCTCGCATACGGGGGTGGTCCTCCAATGCTGGCGGGAAGCGAATACATTTCTGGGGTAGGCTGGCAAATTGACAGGCAAGACCCCCTGTGGGTGGGGGATCGCCTAGCCGAAGTTAAGGGACTCGTGGGTTTCAGGGGCTGGAAGTTAATTGGAATAGAGTACCTGGGTGACGTGTGGAAAAGAGACACCCCCAGATCCTTTGAATACCTTCAGCGTGAATATCAGGTGCATGACTCACTATCTGCGACTTATGCACGCCTTGCGCTCCCATGTGTGCCCTGACTCGTTCATTCCAGAACACTCCCCATTGGAGGACCGGCTTCTTCTTGATCCCATCTTAGGTAGGCCAACAGCCACTATTTACCGTAAACTAATAAATAACATGCCCGACCACTTGGTGTCCCTGCGGGAGAGTTGGGAGGGGGACCTCAAGATGAAGATTGGCAGGACGCCTTGCAAAGCCCCCGCGAAGTTGCCATCCGGATTAGGTTCCGCCTTGTGCAGCTAAAAATCCTCCACCGGGTATACTACCCGCGAACCCATCTCTTTGTGTGGGGCAGGAGCCTGTCTCCATTATGTATGCGAGGATGTCAGGGGGAGGGAATATTCTATCATATCCTCTGGGACTGGCCGAATATAGTACCTTTTAGAACACGGGTCGCGCGTACAATGGCGATGGGCTCCCCGGTACCAGTTGAACCTAAATGGCTTCTCCTCATGATTAAAGGTCCCACGGATTGGTCCAGGTACCAGGAGATATGGCTCGCCTTGGCAGCTGGAGTGGCGAAGCGGAATATTGGCAGTAGTTGGGGGGCGCAGGCGCCCCAAGGTGGGATCAGTGGTGCAGGGACCTGGATTGGTGCCAGAGGGCTGAGGAAGTTATTGATAAGTCCCGGGACTGTGTGCGCAAATGGGAAAAAGTGTGGGGGCCGTGGCGGAGATATCGAGCGTCTAGCAATGGGGGGGGGAAGGGGGCCAAGTGTAATATATTATTTTCCCATCATGCTGATCGATGTATATCCTGTACAGGGGGTACCCCCCTTTTATCTTGTGATTTTAAGGATGTGTTGTATGAGACCATGAGCAAAGTTAATAAAAAGATTTCAACAAAAAAATTGAGAGTAAGGTAAATTCCGGACTAAGCTGAACGGATGAAAGCTTTTGAATAATAGGGCGTTGTTCCTGTTGGTAGGTTTTTTGTAAACTCTCTTATTAAGTCTGTGCTCTGTAAGTTCAATCCACACTCCAAAAAATGCCAAGCTAGTCCTGCAAACCATATGGGTGAATTAGATCCTTGGGTTCCTCGTGTTAAATATGCTGATGCTGTCTTGCAAACAGGCTTGTGTTCTTCCATTACCAAGATGATGTCATCTATGTATTTGCAAAAAAATAGCAGATTGTCTGACTACTGTGGATTCATCAGTATGTAATCATGTTCAAATGTTGCCATATAGGTATTAGCATATGCTGGTGCGCCTGCAAAACCAATCGAGGTCCCGCTCAATTGAAGGAAAAACTTGTGGTCTCATTCGAAGTAACTATGATGCAGGCAAAAATGAAGGAGTTCTAGGAGAAAAATTGTATTAGCTCTCTTCATTGGTAGCCATACTAGTGCCCATTTAATTGCTTCTTTACCCTCCAAATGGGGAATGGATGTATATAGGGAAACTGTATCAATGGTACAGAGATGCCATTCTTCATCCCCTCAGCGTAGAAAATCTGTTGTATGTTGAATGTATGTACACCAAGACTGTACAAATGGTTGGAAAAATGCATCCAGATATTTCCCTAAAGTGTCAAACAGAGAATCGCATCCAGAAACTGTTGGTCGGAACGGTGGATCCACCTTATTCCTACTGGATTTTTTGGAAGCCTTTACAGCTTTGGCCTGCGTGGAACTTGAGAAGTCAAGTAAATCTGGGAGTTTTCATTAATCCAGTCCAAATTAAGTGCTTTATAAAGTATGTTCTTCAGTACAGTGTATATTTCAGCTGTGGGATCTTATCTAAAAGCAAGTAAATAGATGTGTCATCCACGTGTTCCATGATCTTGACCTGAGAAAAAGAAAGACTGGCCCATCATCACCTAAGCTCCAGCTTTACCAGCTTTTTGAAAAACAATATATTCTGTCCATCAACTGTTGTTTTTGCATTTGTCACCCCGAGTGGGACGGGTATGCCCATACGTGGGTCCCGTGCTCTCCATGCCACTGGAATCAAGCTATCCTGGCTGAAGAGGGGTGAAACCCCGAAACCGGTCCTAGGATGCTTGTTTCCAGTCCAGAGAGGACCTGGCTTGGCAGTTCGGGCTGGACTGTTCCCATGAGGCACAGGGTCAAGACTGATTTGCATGTGGCTGGGTTCAAACTGGAATGGCATGGTGAGCAAAAAAACGATGGATTTAGGCCCAGATCTCTGGTACTGGGGTGAATGTATGACATTGTTCTGCATTCTGTCCATCAACTGTTGTTTTTGCACTGTTTTTGTCTGCCTCTGGAAAAGTTTAAGGGTTTATGCATGCCCAGTTTTTTTTAACTGATTCTTTCGGCATTTCAATGGCTTCAAAATGCCCCACTTCACGCCTTCTGGGGTTCTTAGCTAGTAGGGTGGCAGCGAGACGTTTAAGTGCAGCATTTTTTTTTTTTTTTACATTGGAAATTCAGTTATTGCATAGATATCTAGGTCCACTGAAAGCCACTCCCCTTTCTTCACCACTCAACACTAGGAGTACTCTTGGTCCATTCCTCTGGACGAGACAGGATTTAAGGTAGGACACGCACCGGACCCTTTGATAATCTCTGCAAGGGCTGTGCTGATTTTCTGTGCCGTCAAAATAGTTTCTAGAGGGTTAATTCTCCATTGTCACTATAAACTGCTTACCAGTGCTGTTTATGTAGAAAGCTAGCCAGCAGCTCTCTAAACATAACCCCCTCCGGGCAAGCTTTTGTCTATTGGGCGAGGAGTGCACTGGCAGAAAACCTTGCCCTCCCATTGTCCTTGATCGCGTTGCTGCCAGGTGGCGACAGAGAAGCTGTACTGTCTGCGCACCAGTGGCATCGCCACGTGCCCTCTAGGTGTGCAGATAAGGAGGTGGGGAACCACACTCCAAACCAACTGATCGGGCTGCCCGTAACATAGGTCCTAGTGTGTGGCTAGTATCAGAGTTGCAGCTGTGGCATAGCTGCCAACTGTCCCATTTTTGCCGGGACATTCCTGGCAAGTTGGAGACTGTTGCAGGTAATTCACTATCCCGGGGTAGTCCCGGCAATTGCACTTCCAGCCCTGCCAAGTGTGACACATCTTGCATTAGTTACAAAATGTAAGTCATTCTACCGCATTAGCGCAAGTAAGCTGGCCTTGTCTCTCTATGGTGATTACAATCACAGCCAGGATGTCCTGACCCACAGAATGCAGGAGTCACGGGGTCTTGTCTAGTACAGTCGCACCCTCTGTATTATGACCACATTCTCAGACCGAATGTCTGGCGTAGGATGTAAACGGGGAGTAGTTCCTTTTGACCAAATAGACGCCTCGCCATGGAGCTCCGGAGGAACCGCTGCTCTGCTGGGCCGGTTCATGGCGAGGCGGCGTGGCCTCTGCTCTCTCTGGGCTGGGGGGTGGCAGTGAGCCTCATGGAGCCCTCGGGAGGGCCCCCACAGCACGTCCTGGCCAAGTTGCGCCTTGAAGTGGGAGCGTTGGCTCCTGGGAGCCTGAGATGAACAAGGCCCCACCGGGTCTTCTTGCTGGCCTGGGGAGGCTGCAGGACAGTCTGAGCTTAGACGGCTTCAGCCGGGCCTTCGCCGCGAGCCAGGGCAAGCCCAAACCCGGCCGCACAGTTACCATCTCCAGCGCCCTGGAGCTCGAGGCCACCATGAGCAATGAGGGGATCTGGCCCACTGCACAGCCGAAAACCTGCAGCTGCGGATCTGGCTGCGTGCGCTGCACGGGGTGCTGCAGGGGTTGGACGGTGAGTGATGGTGGGGAATGAGTGATGGGGGCAGGACAGCGCAGAGAGTTAATTGTGCCTGCGGCAAAGTCTTGTATATTCTGCATATCACAGAACCTAATGTTGCTAAAGGGAGTTAGTTTGGGTACAAATGCATTCTTATTAGTAAAACTAACCCCAACCACTATGGTATGTTTTAAACCTGATTTTTTTACTTCCACATACCAAACACCCTTAAAGTATACTGCCTCCTAGTATCTGTGACATGTGACTCCTTCACCTTGTAATCCTCATTGTTTTATTTCATTTCCTAGACTGATTTACACATGTATGTTTGATTCATTGTCTCTGTGTAATGTGTCTGTGATGTTAAGTGCTCTGACACCCTGTACTGATATGAGCAGCACTATATAAGAAATTATTTGTGACAGAGGGACTATGGAGAGATGAGGGTCACTGTTGGCCAGTGTGGTTGTGAGGGAAGCTGTGGAGAACGAGGTCATGGGGCACCAACATCGATTGTTGCACTGGGAGCCAACTGTTGGTCTTGAGAGAGTGAGGAAGTAATGTCTATCACTGTGCTGTTTGAGATTGTCAATTTTGCCTAGTTGGTGAGGTGTTGTCGGTCTTGACTGTATGTATGTATGAACTTTAATAGCACATTGCTTATTTTGTTATGCAAGTGAAAATCCGCTACAGTAGGTTAAATAGGAGATGTTAAATGATACTAATTATGTGGGTTGAGTGGAGTGGGCGAGGCTTTGGGGCGGTGAGCGTGGTAAACTTTCCAGTAAGTAATTGATAGCTGTGCTGCAAAGTGTCCCTGGATTTTTTTTTTAGGTCTCGCCTAGCGAAAGCAGCGCATGCGCTGCTCTCGCTATTACAAGTACCTTTTGGAATCGATTCTGCCGAGGGCTTGCATGCACGCGTCTGCATGGACAAACATGGCTGCTCTTGCCATTTGTCCATAGCAAACAGCATGCGTGTGTCTGTAGTCCAGCAAACAGCATGCGTGTGTCTGTAGTCCGTAGGGACTGTGGACAGCGCGACGCCATTTTGCATTTTGGTGTCCTAGCAACGAAAATGCTGTTTCCTGTACGGCGTGGAAGGTGTCCTAGCAACAAAAATGGTTGTTATTCATTTATTCTTAAAAATACCGCTCCCACTGAGTTTGTATTTATTTTGCTGAAACGGGCGCCGTGTAACTTGGTGTGCATTTTTGTGTGTTTTTGTTGTTAAAAAGGCTGCTTTCAGTACGCAGCTTGCCGGGGTTTGAAGAGTTTGGAAGTACGCAGCTCCTAGCAACGAAAATGGTTGTTATTTCTTTATTCTTAACCGGCACGTTTCTTAAAAATGCCGCTTACACTGAGTTTGTGTTTATTTTGTTGAAATGCGCGCCGTGTAACTTGGTGCACATTTTTGTGTGTTTTTGTTGTTAAAAAGGCTGCTTTCAGTACTCAGCTTGCCGGGGTTTGAAGAGTTTGGAAGTACGCAGCTTGCCGCATTTTGATGTTATAGCAATGGGAATGCTGTTTCCTGTACGGAGCTTGTCGTAGTTTGATGACTTTGTATTTATTTTGTTGAAATGTGCGCCATGTAACTTGGCATTGGCATGCTACTCACTTTCTACTACTCTAATCTCTACTCTCTACTACTCACTCTACTACTCTCTACTCACACAACTACTCACTCTCTACTACTCTGTACTATTCTCTACTACTCACTCTACTACTCACTCTCTACTACTCACTCTCTACTGTCTACTCACTCTACTACTCTACTCTACTACTCACTCTACTACACTCTACTACTCACTCTCTACTACTCTACTCACTCTCTACTACTCTCTACTCACTCTCTACTACTCATTACTACTCACTCTACTGTTCACTCTACTACTAACTCTTTACTACTCTCTACTACTCACTCGCTACTAATCACTACTACTCTCTACTGCTCACTCTCTACTACTCTACTGCTCTCTACTGCTCACTCTCTGCTACTCACTTTCTACTACTCTCTACTATTCTCTCTCTACTATTCTCTACTCGCTCTCTACTACTTTCTACTACTCACTCTACTGCTCACTCTCTACTACTCACTCTCTACTACTCTAACTCTCCACTACTCACTCTACTACTCACTCTCTACTACTCTTTACTACTCTCTACTCACTCTACTACTCTACTCTCTACTACTCACTCTCTACTTCTCTCCTTCTCGCTCTCTCCTTCTCGCTCTCTACTACTCACTCTCTACTACTCACTCTACTACTCTCTACCAACTACTCCCTCTACTACTCTCTACTACGCTACTCACTCTCTACTACTCTACTCTCTACTACTCACTCTCTACTAGTCACTCTGCTACTCTATACTCTACTCTCAACTACTCAGTCTCTACTACTCTCTATTACTCACTCTCTACTACTCTCTGACTCGCTCTGCTACTACTCTCTGACTCGCTCTGCTACTCTCTACTATATTACTCTCTACTACTCACTCTCTACTACTCTACTCACTCTCTACTACTCTATACTACTTTATTCTCCACTACTCACTCTCTACTACTCGCTCTACTACTCTTTAACACTCACTCTACTACTCACTCTATTACTCTCTAGTAGTCACTCTCTACTACTCACTCTAATACTCATTCTCTATTACTCTCATCTACTTACTCTCTACTCTACTCTCTATACATATGCACATGTGTATATATATATGTGTATATATACATACATACATCTGCATATCTATATAAATACAAATATAAATGCATGCATACATATGCATGTTATGTACATGAAAGTTTGAAAAACACTAATAAAAGCAAAACTAAAAAGCAAAGTAATTACAAACAGAATTGCTTTAACTTAAACGAGGGCGAGACCTATTGCATTTTCAATGCTTGTTTCAAATGTTGGCAACTATGCTGTGGGTCGGTTTTCCAGTCATCAAGGAGGCCGATTTGGGCAGTGTCAGTGCTGTTCAGATGCCCCCTGCATCCCAGTGGGGGCCTGAGCGACCTTACCAAATGCAGATGGGCCTCTATTACCTCATCTTTACCGAGGGGGTGCAGGTGGTATTCCCAGTCTTTCTTTGGGCAGGCCCTTTAACGTATGCAGATTGAGCAGGGGTCCTTGGCAGAATTGGCATCACTTATATTCCGGTGTGGTTCACCAGTGTGAACTAATCCATGCACAAATGTCCTGGCAGTTTTTGCATTTTTTTTTCTAAGTGAAGTTAAGAAACATACCTCTTTTAGACTGCCCTCGCGCTCATTTTCATAACACTTGAAACTCGTAAGCTGTGTTTTTGCGAAAAGGCGCATTCCGCAAATGTGGCCCACTTTTGTAGGGTGTCCGGGCATATTTTGCATCCCGATCCAACCCTGGTGGGAGCCCATCACCTGGAAGAAAACAGTAGTAAGGAACTCAATGTTTAATGATCACAGTTAACAGCAGCTGATTCCGGCCGTATTAGTTTAAAGATTTAAAGTGAAGCATGATTTAGCTGTAGAGCAGCTAAGAATGAGGTGGAGAAAGGAGTGTTTGCAGTATTTATGCCCAGGAGAGAGCTGTGAGTGGGGGACTGGTTGATTTTGTCATTTCTGTCTGTTCCTGGGACATTACGTTTACTGTATGTTACGTTGCATTAGCTTCAAAGGAATAAAGGTAGAAGGTTCATCCATAATCCTCACCTCATGTCCTGAGATCAAATTGCGTGTCTTTTCCGCTCCAGAAACATTTGGGGTTTCTGGCAAATTGTTAATTTCAACGTACCTTGGCTTGTAACTGAACTAGACACTTCTTAGATTCAAGTGCCTAAATTAGGTGAATTGAGGTAATATTTTCAGAATCTCAGTTGACTGTTTATATGAGATCGATTTAAAGTCATATAATGTGATTAATCATTTTGTCTGACATGGTTTCGGCCCTTATAAACATTTGAAGGAAAACAATGGTAAGAACAGCTTTACAGGCACAGATGGACGGACAACAAAATAAACAAAAAAAAATGGAAAATAACTTAACCTGCTCCTCGCTGCTCTGCCGCTCTTCTCATTCCTGCTGTGTGTGTGCTGAGACTCCCCACAGACAATCCTAGCGCTTCGCTCACACTAGTACCAGCATGAGAGAAGTACTGGCATTGGCCTGAGTATGCTTGTTTTCCACTTCAAAGGGGACTGGGAGCCTTTGCCTGCTACTCTCTCCACCCTGCAATGCAGCTCGGGTTGGGGAGATGTCAATGCGCATGACGATTTTGCTCTCTTAAGACGGACGGCCAAACAATCGTGCGCACTGACAGCAGTGCTGCTCACCACTTCCCTTCTGTGCCTGTCATGGCCCCAAAGACTCAGCTCCGTCCAGAGGTAAAATAAAATGACGATAATTCTGTTTTATTATCAATTTATTTTTTCCTTTCCCTCAGCTGGCCAGCAAAGAGGGGGGGGGGGGGGGAGACTCGCCTCCGCCATAGTGAAGGAGCCGCCGCTGATTAAGAATCTAAACGTGTGTTACAGTATGAATAACATTTTTTGATCCCGTTCCATAGATCGCTCAGCTATAATACAAGGATTGTTACTTGTGACCTGCAGGTAACACAAGGGTTCCTACAACAAAAAGAGTTACACTCTGACTTATCTTCATAAAATATAAATGGCCTGCATGTTACAGGCTGCACTTTGCTGCAGGCACATCAATCCTCTATTCTATTTTATCATGGTTAAACATGTGACTAAGCTGCACACTGATCTCTCTAGCAAGTGAATTAACCACTAGTTATCTCACCCCTACGTTCCCCTGGAGCTTGCGGGGTAAATAAAGATATCTGCTGCATTGGCCATAACCACTTAAAATATTTAACAAGCATTGGCATAGCCAATAGGTCTCGCCTTTGGAACCTTACAAGTGTTTAGGCAGATCTATTGGCTTTGCCAATGTTTTTAAGCTATCTTGTAGAGAAGTTAAGTATTAAAATGGTTAATAAGCTGTCACTTAATTCCAAGGTTTCTTTGGCGACAGGAGAAATAATGTAACTGCATTGTAGGGATACAAAGCTGAAGAAACAACACACAATGAAATGGCGTAAGGCTAGAGGAGCCGACCTTCGAGCTGAGAAAACATGTTCGAGCCTGATGTCCTGTGATTAAAAAAATGAATATGCCCTTGTGTAATGCAACTGGTGCCCATGTAAAGTTCTCCAAGTTTCCTTGTTGTATCATCACAAAGGCTGCCCAGTACCCATGGGTGTCCTATGCATATTAACTGCAGGATCCGGGAATGAGTGGCTCTAGTGCCACCTCACTTGTCACTTCCATTTCACCAAAAAGGATTCCATTCACTGTCAGTCTTTCCACCCATCACTAAGCTGGTTACAAACCAGTTAACCAGCCTAGCCCCTATTCCAAGAATGCTCCACGTATTGCCAAGTCTTCTGAGTGAGATTTGCCTGGTGTGACTATCCCTCTGTCAGACCCTGGTGGTTGGGTGCTGAGCCAGAGAATATTTTTCATTTATATGTTAATCCACTCTTGACACCGACACTTCTGTCAGAACAGAATTAAACTCCCCCCACGCGTCAGACTCTGCCTCACCCCACAGAAGGCTTAGCCTGACAGGATTTTTCACATTCAATTTACCTTGGGGGCTGCATTCTTCTGCTGTTTATCCAGGAGACAGTGAGTAACTTCCTTTCACGACTGCATAGATTGCCGTAGTGCTGGTCCAGTTTTTCACTGACCTTTACGGACTAGACAGACTGGACCACGTCACCTGCCTTGGCCCTTTATATTCAGAAACCTGAATGCATTTGTATCAGAGAATCTGCCTGCTATCCTATTTGTGTCATCTTTGTGGCTGTGTCCATAATCTCGCAATGGGAGCATTCATTTCAAGGAGTGAAAGCTGCCCCAGTCAGAGGGTGGGTCTAAGCTGTCTCGGGCATACATGCAGAACACCAAAACACTTCCCACCAGGCCCACATATCTTTTGCAATTGCACTAGTGAAGTTTTCAAATACTTGTGCATTAAAAGCAACGTTTTTTTGGATGAGCGTCCGAGCAAACACGTGTGCAGAACTGTGCGTTCATTGGAACCAGGGACTGGAAACATTTCAATTTATGTATTCCCAGAAATATCTCTATACTGTCCGACGATAGACAGATAATGTTGCTGCTTATACATTAATAACAGTTTCTTTAAATATCTTACAGGTGACTGGGTGGACTACACTTCCCTTTGTGTCATTTTCTTGAGGCATGAAGGACTATCATGGAAATGAACCAAAAGTGTGTTGCTCTTGTACTCCCCTCCTCAGACAACCCTCACTCCGTTCTAGACTGGCATGCTGACACTTTTCATTGGAGATAGCAGTAACTGTCAGTTGTAGAGTAAGGCATCTGAATCATCCATCGGGACCTCGCCTGACTTCTAGAACATGCATGATTCGAGTCCACAGGCATTGCCACTGTCGTTCTACCTTCAGTAGCTGACTAGCCTTTAATAGGTCTGGATTATTTCTTGTCAGAGTGGGGCTTGTCAAAGACCTGTGAGGCTGGAGCAGTCATGCCAGGCCTATGTCCAGGCTTTCGTTGTCAAGTAGGCGAGTTTTCCAGGCCTTCTGTCCTTTCAGATGCACCAGTTGTTCTGTGGTTTACTTTTGACAGCACGTCAGAGAGTGCATACGCCAGACCCAGTGCACCGCTTAGTAGCATCACAGCTTGCTAAAATGTAGGTTTGTAGCACTCCCAACATTACATTCTCCATTGGTAAGCGATATTAGGATTCCTCTGTCATTCACTTTCAAAGTTAGAACTCTGTGTTATCTCTTTAGCAAAAAAAAAACTGCCTCAAAATCCACAATTCTAATATTCTACAGAGGCATAGGTCTCTGCAAACTCGTTAGAGGTTCTTGAGAAGATGCTAACTTCTTTGTTCAACATAATATGTAAGAACAGAGGAACAATAAGGAGCGAAGAGGGTTAAATCCTTGTCTAGCATAAATACCTAATGTCTGATGAGACTTAATACCATCCCTTCACCAGAATCCCTAGCTGCTTAACCAAAGCCTTTGTTATTCATCTTGGTAGGGGCCTACTGAACCCCAGGCTACATAACACAGCATTTCTGGAAGGTGTGCTCAACCTAGTCATATGGGTACATGTTGTCCAACAAGGTCACTGTCATGGGCAACTTTAACCTGTGGATTGACCTGAAAAGTAACCAACAAGCTTCTAATTTTGCCGAAAACATGAAACTCTTTGGATTCACCCAACTTGTACATATACCACACATAAGCACATTCATGCCCCAGACATGTTTTCCGTTGGAATACAAACGTTGAGCAATCTAGAGTTCACCTCCCTCTTGGTCAGTCAATTCACTGATGTCCGCTCCTTCGTTTATTTCCTCTAATACATCCACTTTGTAGAGTCACTAACTTACAAACAAAAAAAGACATAATACCAATTAATAAGTAGAAACTCTCCAAAATGTGACCATATGTTCTATGTAATTACAGAATATGTTGCAATGCCACAACAGTGGCAATTTGTGCAGTATATGAGTAACGGCAACGATACAGCTGTCTGTGGTCCATACCTACACAATCGTTTAACATGCTAACATCTCAACAATGCTCAACTTGGTCGTCACTCTGAAGCTGAGGAGTGATAAATCAAGAATTTAAGCTTAGCAAATCCCCAGCACTCGTAATAATCAAAATTTCAAAGCGTTTATAACGTGTAAGTCAGAAGAAACATTAACAATAAATTTCTTATGCGAGGTTTGTCTTCCTTGTTCTTTATTTTCAATGGAACATCCTAGTCACAGCCAACACGTGTTTCGTCGTTTAGGGACATTTAACCCACGACTTCCTCAAGGCTGTGTGAATTAAAAGACAATACATACCATATGGCATTATAAACTTCTAAAAGAGGGGTCGTATAAGTTAACATTGCAAATCCAAATTACCTCTTAAATAATTACAAAGGGGTTTCACATGCAGTGAAACAGTATACAAAATTATATGAACAGGAATCAAGTTGAAATCCGAAGTGAATAGATGCACATTGTAGGTACATACAAATAATCATTTAGAAAGAAGTGTACCAAAGTGAAAGAGATCAAATTTATGGTAGGTATCTGATAGAACTAGCGACCAAAAGAAGATGGAGAGAAGCGGAAGGGCGTGCAGAAAACAACGTGATCCGGTCCCGCCTAGTAATAGATACGGTTACTAGGGTGCTGGTCGTGATTGACGTGAAAGTGACTAAGTAAATGGCAAGACAGCATGCCGAAAACAACGTGATCCGGTCCCGCCTAGTAAGAGATTCAGTTACTAGGGTGCTAGTCGTGATTACCGTGAAGGTGACGAAGTGAATGGCAACACAGCATGCCCATCATAGTGAATCCACTCATAACGAGGCCAAAAGCCAAGCATAGTTACCTATTTTCTATTCAATAGGATCTCTGTTGTGGGGAAACACAATCAAAGCGCAAGTGCGTTAGTGGTCTGGTCTACGAAGTATACTTAATTCTCTTAGGCGTGTATTTATAAATCAAACCTACTTGTTATGTGGTTAAAATTCCAGACCACACAGGGGTCAAATCCAAGATGGGAACAGTCAAAATGTATGGTTCCTTAGCCAGCGAAGCGTGTGTTTCGCGCTGAGCTGTAAATAGTAAATGCGCCGGTCAGTGTTGATGACTAAAGATATATTCTCATATATATATTTCATCATCTAGTATTGTTGTATGACAGTTGCTTGTCAAGGCTGTCATAGTTTCTATTAGTTCATTAATAACAGATTCCTTTAACTTCCCTCAGCTCACAACTATCTATGCTAGCTGTTGTCTACGGTCACCAGATCCCGACTTAAATGAGCGCTTTCTATATTACAGTCAAATAGAAAAAGATCCCGCTTGGATTCCTAATTTCTATCTGGTTCTTTCCGTTTTTTGTATTCGCCAAATAAACTCACAATTCTCCAATCCCTAACATAATAAACGTTGAACACACTCTGGTAAAGTAGTTGATTCTTACCCAACTTTTCAGTCGGTTTCACGTTGTCTTTAAACTCCCATCAAAAACGTTACGGGCGAGCCGAGTGCAGCTGTCCGTGGATTTAGATCTCTCTGATGTGACGAGCGAACCCTAGTGAATATACTTCCGGGTCGCGTGAAACGTCTTGCGTCAAGACAATCGAAATAGAAATAAGACTGCGCCGAGTCCTGTGGGCCAGATAACTAAACCTCCGTGAAAATTTAATATGAAATATATCCGATCACCAATTTGTAAGAGTTTCTAGTTGAATTTTGTATTTAATAAATCTAGAAAATTCATATCTCTTTTAAATTTAAAAAAAGGAACTATTTGAGCATCCGGACTTCTATTATCACTGTAGTTCCAAGTTACCGTCAAAACCGAAATGCAAAACCTCCGAATCCAGTGTGCATTCAAAAGATGTGTGTCATGGATATACCATGTTCTGTATAAGAAGGACAGCATGCTTAATGTCCTTTTATGTACCCGTTGTTCAGAGACCCGGCTCAAGAGCTGAGTCCCCAAGTTTGTGGTATGAAATGAGTGAAAGGCTCATACTTGAGCTGTTGCATTTAGATTTCAGTATCAATTGTGTCTCCTCCATTCTCCATCAGTTGTGGTCTTACAACAAAGGTGTATTTGTTTCATAAAATATGAAACGAGTTGTATAATCGAATGGTTGTACATTCCTAATGACATAGACATCATATCACAGATCATGAGTGATCTGTATGATTACTTCATCTTATATTGAACAAACTTGTGATCATTATGTCCATCAATACACATTGTTACTGTTATCATTTCATCATAGTAGCTGATACATCCTGTCTACATAAGAAACACAGGGAAATTTACATGAGAGGGCATGCATATTACCTGCCCAAGAAGTAATGAAGCTCATGGTCAATATTTAAGCCGCATTCTGTGCTCCTCAATTTTAAAATCCATAATGCTTCCTTGCGTCTAAGTGTCAGTTCTCGGTTCCCACCCCTCGGGTGTTTAGGTATATGGTCAATGCCATAAAATTCAAAGCTCTTATTCACTGTTTGTTCTGAGCAGATAGATGTGTGTGCCGCTATAGGGTATCTCATGTCTCCATTCTTTACCGCTCGTATGTGTTCCCCAATTCTGTTTCTTAAGGGTCTGATAGTGCTCCCAATGTATCTCTTCCCACATTTGCATTTAATAGCATAGATCACAAATTTGGTCAGACATGTAATATTGTGTCTGATTTTCAATGTTTTCCCACCCGGTCCTTGAAATTCAGTGATCCTTGGAAGCGCCCATTTGCATGCCATGCAACGGCCGCAGCCATAAAAACCAATAGAGTGTTGTGACAACCAGTTGTCCACATGCTTTGGTATTGGGTAGCTGGGGCTCAGAATATTTTTGAATGTGAAGCCTCGTCTGTAGGTAATATCTGGTCTGTTAGTGATTACTTCGTCTAGGGTTTTGTCTGCCTTCAGTAGATGCCAGTGTTTATTGAGGCTTTTTTTGAGGATCCCTGACCAATTGTTAAAGCTAGTGACCAAACGTATCTTGTCGTCATCTTTGTCTTTCACTGATCGATCTTTCAAAGTATCTATTCTTGTGACTGTCTCAATTCTCTTCTCTGCCCTTCTTAGGGTCTCATGGTCATAGCCTCTATTCCTGAATCTGGTTATGGTTCCCTTTTTGTGTAGTTCAAAATCAGTATCTGTACTGCAGTTTCGTCTCACCCTCACCAGTTCACCATAAGGGATGGACCTAATTTGATGTGGTGGATGTGAGCTAGATGCGTGTAGTAAGGAGTTACAGGCTGTTTGTTTTCTGAACAGTCTACTTTGTAAGCATTTATTTTCTACATAGAACTCTACGTCTAGAAATGAGATCTTGTCTTTGCTTTGTTCAGTTGTGAAGTGAATATTAAGATCGTTAGAATTGAGATGTCTGATAAAATCGATAAGTTTGGTCTGGGATCCTGTCCATATCATAAAACAGTCGTCTATGTATCTCCCCCAGTATAGTATTGAATCATTCCATTGTGTACCCGATGGGCCCCAGATCCTCGTCGCCTCAAACCATCCCATGAAGAGATTGGCATACGAGGGAGAGAATCTGGAACCCATTGCCACACCCTGCTTTTGTCTGTACCATCTGTCCTGAAATAAAAATACATTGTTGTCCAATAGTATTGCCACCATCTCCATTAACATTTCGGTGTGTTCCCAAGTATTTGCTGACCTGTTATTCAGCATTCTTCTGACGGCCATCATCCCTCCCTCCCTCTTGATGCTGGTGTATAAAGCTGTAACATCAAGGGTCACCAATGTCATACCCTCTTCCCAGTTGAAATCGGCTAGGGTGCTGAGGATATGCTTGGTGTCTCTTATGTAAGATGGGAGGTTCACCACCATAGGTTTGAGAAAAGTGTCTACGTACTCAGACATACGTTCAGTTGGACCCCCAATGCCCGATATAATGGGTCTTCCTGGGGGGAATGCTGCATTCTTGTGAATTTTGGGTAATGTATATAAGCATGGGAATCTTGGCCTATCTATCTTTAAAAATGTCAATTCATTCTCATCAAGTAGGCCCTGTCCATGCCAACACAGCCTTGAGGAAGTCGTGGGTTAAATGTCCCTAAACGACGAAACACGTGTTGGCTGTGACTAGGATGTTCCATTGAAAATAAAGAACAAGGAAGACAAACCTCGCATAAGAAATTTATTGTTAATGTTTCTTCTGACTTACACGTTATAAACGCTTTGAAATTTTGAATATTACGAGTGCTGGGGATTTGCTAAACTGTTACGCAGAGCTCTTGCTCTTCTAGGTAGAGTTGGTGGTTTCTCTACACCTTACAGCACCGTCAGATAAAATGTATGTCAACATATAAATGTGAATTTCCCTTTTAGCGCCAGACGTACCTATGACCAATACCACTACATTTAACTAATTGCTATTAGTAGGTGGCAGCACTAGGGACACAATGACTTCAAGAGATAAGGAAGCTGAAGATCTCTTCAGTAATATTGCAAAGAACGCACCCCTGAACACATTTTTACAAGGGGGACCAAGTGCGAGAAAAGAAGGTCTAAGGGAGAAATTCACTAGACTAGAGAAATTAAAGAAAAGCGAACTGTCACGGTGGTGGGATGCTGCCACCTTAAAACAGTATATTAAGCTGAAACGAATACCGAGGGGTTTAAGATCACAAATCCTCCCTACATACGAGGATCTGGAAGCAGACCTATTGAGTGAGTGGGAAAAAGAATTGAGCAGCAACTCGAATAGACTCATGGGTATTCTGATAGAGAACTGCGAAAGAAAGGTTGTGCAGCTCCAGAAGGACATAGACACCTTAGAATCAGAGATTAAAGATCTGAACATACCGGAAGGCACTTTTAAAAATTATGCCATCCTAAATGAGATAATAGAACATCACGTCTCAGACATAAAGATACGAAAGGCCCGCAAACTGAGAAGGGATGAGCGTGACTACTGCGAAGGTCGGGTCTTTACGTTCGCAAAGAAGTATGACCATCTAATACCACAGACCAAACCACAGACCCAAACTGGCGGTGCCTCATTAGGCTCTAGTTCTACTTCCCTCAACACGACACACACAAGTGGCAGTGAGGTAGAAGATGAGAGCATTAACCCCAATACTGGCAATAGTTTTTTATTGGAAGTGACCAGGATCAAGAGAGGCAACAAAGAGTACAAGCGACCCCAACAAGGAGAAAAACGAGGGGTCAGAAAGGAAGTAAGGGTAGAAGATACACCAGGTGTCAGGACCAGGTCCTGGAACCAGAGGAAATAGACAGTATAAACATAATTAACATGACTGATCTACAACTTACAGAGGATGCCATATCTGTACTCACTAAAGGAATGAATTTCTGCCCTAAAAATGTTGGTAATATATGTGATGTTAAAATCGACCTGTTCAAGTTTGTCAGACGCATGAAATTGAAGAAACATTTTGGTTCTACCGATGTTGTGAATAAAAGCATGAACAAAAATTTGGGTATGTCCACATTGAATGAAAATTCAATACAAGATATTCTTGACACGAGAATGTTGCTATCCATTACTGAAAGTGAGGATGAAGTGATCACTACAGACTCTGTCATGAGGGATTTGGAGATTACCACTGATTACAGTATTTCCAGTAATCTAAAGGAGAAGTCCAAATGGACACCAACGCTGACTACTGGTAATAATGTAGATATTTTTCACAGATTGGTTCTGGCAGACTTGGATAAACATGAAGATAGAAACACAATATCTAATTCCAAAGCAGACAATTTAACTGTCAATGAACGAGCTGCTCTTAAAGAACTGAGTGAGAATAACGACATCATTATACGTGAAGCCGACAAGGGTGGGAACATGGTAATTATGCAGAGTATAGACTATAACAACGAGATTTACTCACAACTTGCTGACGTAGAATGCTACGAGCCCCTACAGACCAACCCCATTTGGACCCTTACGGAATACATCAACACACATTTAAAACGTTGGCATGGACAGGGCCTACTTGATGAGAATGAATTGACATTTTTAAAGATAGATAGGCCAAGATTCCCATGCTTATATACATTACCCAAAATTCACAAGAATGCAGCATTCCCCCCAGGAAGACCCATTATATCGGGCATTGGGGGTCCAACTGAACGTATGTCTGAGTACGTAGACACTTTTCTCAAACCTATGGTGGTGAACCTCCCATCTTACATAAGAGACACCAAGCATATCCTCAGCACCCTAGCCGATTTCAACTGGGAAGAGGGTATGACATTGGTGACCCTTGATGTTACAGCTTTATACACCAGCATCAAGAGGGAGGGAGGGATGATGGCCGTCAGAAGAATGCTGAATAACAGGTCAGCAAATACTTGGGAACACACCGAAATGTTAATGGAGATGGTGGCAATACTATTGGACAACAATGTATTTTTATTTCAGGACAGATGGTACAGACAAAAGCAGGGTGTGGCAATGGGTTCCAGATTCTCTCCCTCGTATGCCAATCTCTTCATGGGATGGTTTGAGGCGACGAGGATCTGGGGCCCATCGGGTACACAATGGAATGATTCAATACTATACTGGGGGAGATACATAGACGACTGTTTTATGATATGGACAGGATCCCAGACCAAACTTATCGATTTTATCAGACATCTCAATTCTAACGATCTTAATATTCACTTCACAACTGAACAAAGCAAAGACAAGATCTCATTTCTAGACGTAGAGTTCTATGTAGAAAATAAATGCTTACAAAGTAGACTGTTCAGAAAACAAACAGCCTGTAACTCCTTACTACACGCATCTAGCTCACATCCACCACAACAAATTAGGTCCATCCCTTATGGTGAACTGGTGAGGGTGAGACGAAACTGCAGCACAGATACTGATTTTGAACTACACAAAAAGGGAACCATAACCAGATTCAGGAATAGAGGCTATGACCATGAGACCCTAAGAAGGGCAGAGAAGAGAATTGAGACAGTCACAAGAATAGATACTTTGAAAGATCGATCAGTGAAAGACAAAGATGACGACAAGATACGTTTGGTCACTAGCTTTAACAATTGGTCAGGGATCCTCAAAAAAAGCCTCAATAAACACTGGCATCTACTGAAGGCAGACAAAACCCTAGACGAAGTAATCACTAACAGACCAGATATTACCTACAGACGAGGCTTCACATTCAAAAATATTCTGAGCCCCAGCTACCCAATACCAAAGCATGTGGACAACTGGTTGTCACAACACTCTATTGGTTTTTATGGCTGCGGCCGTTGCATGGCATGCAAATGGGCGCTTCCAAGGATCACTGAATTTCAAGGACCGGGTGGGAAAACATTTAAAATCAGACACAATATTACATGTCTGACCAAATTTGTGATCTATGCTATTAAATGCAAATGTGGGAAGAGATACATTGGGAGCACTATCAGACCCTTAAGAAACAGAATTGGGGAACACATACGAGCGGTAAAGAATGGAGACATGAGATACCCCATAGCGGCACACACATCTATCTGCTCAGAACAAACAGTGAATAAGAGCTTTGAATTTTATGGCATTGACCATATACCTAAACACCCGAGGGGTGGGAACCGAGAACTGACACTTAGACGCAAGGAAGCATTATGGATTTTAAAATTGAGGAGCACAGACTGCGGCTTAAATATTGACCATGAGCTTCATTACTTCTTGGGCAGGTAATATGCATGCCCTCTCATGTAAATTTCCCTGTGTTTCTTATGTAGACAGGATGTATCAGCTACTATGATGAAATGATTACAGTAACAATGTGTATTGATGGACATAATGATCACAAGTTTGTTCAATATAAGATGAAGTAATCATACAGATCACTCATGATCTGTGATATGATGTCTATGTCATTAGGAATGTACAACCATTCGATTATACAACTCGTTTCATATTTTATGAAACAAATACACCTTTGTTGTAAGACCACAACTGATGGAGAGAATGGAGGAGACACAATTGATACTGAAATCTAAATGCAACAGCTCAAGTATGAGCCTTTCACTCATTTCATACCACAAACTTGGGGACTCAGCTCTTGAGCCGGGTCTCTGAACAACGGGTACATAAAAGGACATTAAGCATGCTGTCCTTCTTATACAGAACATGGTATATCCATGACACACATCTTTTGAATGCACACTGGATTCGGAGGTTTTGCATTTCGGTTTTGACGGTAACTTGGAACTACAGTGATAATAGAAGTCCGGACGCTCAAATAGTTCCTTTTTTTAAATTTAAAAGAGATATGAATTTTCTAGATTTATTAAATACAAAATTCAACTAGAAACTCTTACAAATTGGTGATCGGATATATTTCATATTAAATTTTCACGGAGGTTTAGTTATCTGGCCCACAGGACTCGGCGCAGTCTTATTTCTATTTCGATTGTCTTGACGCAAGACGTTTCACGCGACCCGGAAGTATATTCACTAGGGTTCGCTCGTCACATCAGAGAGATCTAAATCCACGGACAGCTGCACTCGGCTCGCCCGTAACGTTTTTGATGGGAGTTTAAAGACAACGTGAAACCGACTGAAAAGTTGGGTAAGAATCAACTACTTTACCAGAGTGTGTTCAACGTTTATTATGTTAGGGATTGGAGAATTGTGAGTTTATTTGGCGAATACAAAAAACGGAGAGATCCAGATAGAAATTAGGAATCCAAGCGGGATCTTTTTCTATTTGACTGTAATATAGAAAGCGCTCATTTAAGTCGGGATCTGGTGACCGTAGACAACAGCTAGCATAGATAGTTGTGAGCTGAGGGAAGTTAAAGGAATCTGTTATTAATGAACTAATAGAAACTATGACAGCCTTGACAAGCAACTGTCATACAACAATACTAGATGATGAAATATATATATGAGAATATATCTTTAGTCATCAACACTGACCGGCGCATTTACTATTTACAGCTCAGCGCGAAACACACGCTTCGCTGGCTAAGGAACCATAAATTTTGACTGTTCCCATCTTGGATTTGACCCCTGTGTGGTCTGGAATTTTAACCACATAACAAGTAGGTTTGATTTATAAATACACGCCTAAGAGAATTAAGTATACTTCGTAGACCAGACCACTAACGCACTTGCGCTTTGATTGTGTTTCCCCACAACAGAGATCCTATTGAATAGAAAATAGGTAACTATGCTTGGCTTTTGGCCTCGTTATGAGTGGATTCACTATGATGGGCATGCTGTGTTGCCATTCACTTCGTCACCTTCACGGTAATCACGACTAGCACCCTAGTAACTGAATCTCTTACTAGGCGGGACCGGATCACGTTGTTTTCGGCATGCTGTCTTGCCATTTACTTAGTCACTTTCACGTCAATCACGACCAGCACCCTAGTAACCGTATCTATTACTAGGCGGGACCGGATCACGTTGTTTTCTGCACGCCCTTCCGCTTCTCTCCATCTTCTTTTGGTCGCTAGTTCTATCAGATACCTACCATAAATTTGATCTCTTTCACTTTGGTACACTTCTTTCTAAATGATTATTTGTATGTACCTACAATGTGCATCTATTCACATCGGATTTCAACTTGATTCCTGTTCATATAATTTTGTATACTGTTTCACTGCATGTGAAACCCCTTTGTAATTATTTAAGAGGTAATTTGGATTTGCAATGTTAACTTATACGACCCCTCTTTTAGAAGTTTATAATGCCATATGGTATGTATTGTCTTTTAATTCACACAGCCTTGAGGAAGTCGTGGGTTAAATGTCCCTAAACGACGAAACACGTGTTGGCTGTGACTAGGATGTTCCATTGAAAATAAAGAACAAGGAAGACAAACCTCGCATAAGAAATTTATTGTTAATGTTTCTTCTGACTTACACGTTATAAACGCTTTGAAATTTTGATTATTACGAGTGCTGGGGATTTGCTAAACTGTTACGCAGAGCTCTTGCTCTTCTAGGTAGAGTTGGTGGTTTCTCTACACCTTACAGCACCGTCAGATAAAATGTATGTCAACATATAAATGTGAATTTCCCTTTTAGCGCCAGACGTACCTATGACCAATACCACTACATTTAACTAATTACAAGAATTTAAGCTGTCAATACATTATTCAGTGATGATCTTGCCAGATTGAAAACTATTGGTCAAAATCTTCAATGTACTTGGGAATCTGACACTGACTGTGCAAAATGTAAAATAAGTGGCTATAACAGAGCCTTAAAATAACTTGCATGGAAAGTCCACATGTTGGATGTACTAATTTATGTAGAAAATTATAGACACTTTACTAATTATAAATGTTTTCCTTGGACTCCCATCAAGCTTCGCCCACATGTTTTCGGGCTTCACCAGTTTTGCTTCCTTGAAGTTGTGCAGGACTTGATAGCATTCCAGTATTTGTTCTCTAAACTGGTACGGCCAGCTGCACTAAAGAGATACTGTTATTTCATTATATTTCAGGCTATGCTGGCCCATGAAGAAGTTGATTAAACTGAATCCAGGATCCATGATTAGATAGATGTCTGAAATACAGAGCTGTAGATGCAGATGGCAAATAGGTTTTACAGCTGCCACAAGCTTCACTCATTTTGATTTGGAGTGAGTGAGGGAGGGTCAGGATGGAATATTTAGATAGAATATCAGTGTGTATGCCACTTTGATTATTTGTGGGGTGCAAGAATTTAATTGTAGGTTAAAGAAAGAATTAAAAAAAATCTGTTTTACATGATCTTGCTAGCCTCAGAGAAGATTTGTTCATAGAGTAGCAACGGTAGAAAAGAATCTTGATAACTGTGTTGGGAAATTTGGAAGTGTTATCATGCATGGACCAGATGGAAAAGTACCTGAGTTAAATGATTAAAAGTCATATGCAGATAAAGTAAAACTTCGATATCCTCCCTTTTTATTTTTTTATTTTGTATTTTAACCTATCTGCTAAATAATGTCATCTAGCCCTGGGTTGAAGTCTAATAAATTATACTAGCTTTGGCGATTATGAGGACAAAACAAAAAATCCAAAATGTATGTGTAGATTCATGTTTGCACTGTAACTAATAATCTCTATGCCTCTCCGAATCAAAAATTTCATAAACCTGCAAGGCTGTTGATGAATTACAACTTTGAGTGTTTGTCCTCTTTGCCCCTCTCACTCGTAATAATCATTTCAGTATCTTCATGTTGATGAATCTGAATCATTTGTTCAATAAGCAACTCAGATTTCCTAGGTTTGGCTTGCTGGATTAAATAATTCTTTCCATTATTTCCAGTGGGCTTGATTGCTACCAGCCCAATCAAAGTAGACTGCGATTACTATCCTGCTAAATAAACCTTCATCACAACCCACAGCCCTAGCTAAATACAAACCACTTTTTACCTGTAATTCCTAAGTAAAATATCTGAATCCGAGCTTATAAACTAACTCTAAGAGTACACAGAAGACAATAACCTAAGTTCCAGTTGTCTTTCGTGTATGCAGAATGTGCACAAGGGCATCATCTGTCTTAGTCGAATGCCACTGTGCAGCCTGTGCCACAGTCAGTTAGCTTGTTCTGTTAATCCGTCACAGGTCTGAAGAAGAGTGTCTGACAAAGCACTGGGTGAAAGTGGCTCCTTGCTATTGAATTAAAGCCAGCATAAGTTGGAGTTTACTCAGATCGAGGTGGAGACCAGGATTTTGTGCATTACTGTAGAATTTACAAGTGTACATGCTCCTTTTCAGTATGGACGTGGACCTTCTTGCCCAGATAATTGAGCACTACACCTTCATTTCCAGCTTATGCCAAAGCCACACATGTCCGGTATGAGAGACACACTGGACATATCAAACAAAGGAGGGACTAGGGGGCAAGTTTACCGAAGTCCAGCGTACATGCCCCAGCAAGGCTGTGTACAACAAGAGTACGAAGTTCCTCTGATTCAGGATGAAGATTAGGGAAGCTGTAGAGTGGAGTGAGTCACTGAAGACCACTGTTATATATGCAAAAAGTGTGGGGGGGGGGGGGAGGTTGGTGTGGGGCTCCCCTTGTCGGAACTAGGGCTCTCACACACCCAGCAAGCTAGGTGTCATGCTTCATCATATGAGCCTGCCCCTCGTCAGGTTGGTGCTGCAATACCTGACAGGCACCCAAACTGGAGCTCTTTGACGGGGATCTTTTGTTCCTGTTGGTGAGTGCAGTGGGGGTGAGGGGCCTAGTGTGTGTAGATGTGAATTGTAGTGAATCTAAAATAGGTCAGTTAGTCCTAGCCAACAGTTTATTAAGAAGGTAAACTGCCTAATATAAAAGAGCGAGAGGGGCAAGGGACTAGTGGCAATGTATCTAGTTGTACGTGCCCTGCTCTCGAGTGATGGACATGTTTCTTGCCATAAGTGTCAGTTAGATCAGGGCACTTCCTCAGGATCAAAGTAACGCTATCTACACTAAAAGGATAAGTAAATTCTACATACCATGTTCTCTGATTGGTAGCCTGTACGGTAGAAGAAAAAGGGGGGGGGGGGGACATGTTGAAAATACATGGTTTATGTAAGCATACAGTTTCTCATCAATTCATATTATATTATCTAAAAGAGCGAACGTGCTGGCGAACAACATATGAACACACAATGTCATCACTGTATCACACGGTGCAGGACAGTGAACTTGTAATGATTTGCACTATTGTGTGCTCAATGTGGTCAGAATACTATTCGATTTAAAAGTCAATGGCAAGGACAATGGCTAGTTGAATCAATATGAGTCAGGATGATGCTGGAACTCACCTATACTGTCAACAAGTAACTACTTGCAACAGTAGCCGGCGGTTAAAAAGGACACCGATTGGGTCCTGTGAGATAAAGGAAAATTAAACATATTGGGAAATTGCAGGACACTCAAAGAGCAAATCTCAGCCAGTAGCCCGGAAGGTAGCTAGAACACTGAAGGGGTGGTGGGTCAGGAGTCCCGGTCGAACGACAGTGACCCGACCCACGTGGTGGCCCCACCTAGTGTGCACTCTGGAGTGTTGGGACACCAACCCATGTCGCATGGGCCTCAACAGGGACATCGGTGATACCAATGTTTCCTGAGTGCATCAGGCGACCTGAGTGAGCGACCGCAATGTCCAAAGTAACTCACAGATGTATGGCTCCCCAGTGGGTAAGTCAGGGTTATGGATCCGTTCCAGGCAAGAACGCACTCACCTCCGATAGCGGTAAAGTCAACCTTCCTGTCGAGAAATAAGAGGTCACTCACCGGCATGAAAACGCTCCTCGCGTATGACCTACCCTGCCGCCAACACCGGGATGGTAGGTGGTTGCCGGCGGACAGTGTAGATGTAGTGTAGATCCCAGTGACGTCAGAGCAATCACGTGGGTAATCAATGGCGCGTGATTACCGACGCTCTGTGTGACGTGCTGGGGAACGGATGGTGAGCCCAGCGGCCATATTGGAGGGTTTACAAAGTGCCGGTTACTATGGGGGATTGCTGCTTGTCGGCAACTATGTGTTATAGAGCAGTGCAGGGAACTGTTGTATATACAATCCCGTGTGTAATCTTAAAAGCACAAGCATGGGTCACAGGTAGTTGTGCATAATAGTGAACACCTCTCTACAAATAGGTATTGTGATGCGTGGCGATTACAGTTTACATAAACCACATCACTCAAAATTGGTCTAATAATGACCAGACAGGCTCGGTAATGACTACTCTGTCTGACTGTATTACCACACCCCATGAGTGTGAACAAGTCATCAATGTATGAACAGTGTGGTCAAGTACATGCATAGATGGGGGCATGTGTGCTCCAGTCAACTACACGTCCATCGGGATAGTAATCAATGGTGCTCCTGACGTGTGCACAAAGTGAACTAGGTGTGGTGGCTCCCAAGTAATCATATGTTCGAGGCATATGAGCTGCAGATTATACACTGTGCATAGATCGCCATCTGGTGTTGGGCCCGGATGTTTGCAGTTTGTTTTTCCTCTTGGGAAGTCTTTGGGAGTCACGAGGTTGGTGACTCCTCCTCTGGTTAGCATTACGCATGGGCTTCGGCTCCATCCTCAGATTGTTTTTTTCCGCCATCGGGCTCGGATGTAATACTTCGCGCTCCGGTTCCGAACTTCCCAGTTCACCGATCGACGCACAAATCTTCGCTCATTGAGCTTCTTCAAAGATATAAATCATCTTACTCATCTTCTCTCGGCACATCTTCGATTCTGGTGGTCAACGGCGGCCTTCGGGCCTATTCCGGCTCCGGTCTCGGCTGATGGAAAGAACTCCCTTCAAGAAGTGCCCTCAATGTGGGTCCAAGTTTCCCCACACCGATCTCCATGAGGTGTGCAACCTCTGCCTCTCCCCAGAACACGAGGCCCGAGACTGTCCCGCCTGCAAGTCTTTTCGCTCAAAAAAGACCATTCGAGATCGACGGGCTAGACGCAACATGGCGCACTCCTCGACCTCCGCTCCAGTCGACATCTTCGGGGACGACGTCGAAGCTCCGGGACAGCAGGACATCGAACAGGAGGACGACGACCTCGTCAGCGCTTCCGAGGCCGACGACTCAGATGTGGAGGACATCACCCCGGTGCAGCGGGTCGTGAGTACAATTCCCCCTCCCACGCCGATACCGAAAAAGGCTTCGGTCACACCTTCGCCTCCGGGCCTAGGCAAGACCAAGAACCCTACTTCTCACACCCCACCTTCGGGCCCGGTAAAGAAGCCTATTAAGCCTTTCGGCAGCTCGGGCTCGAGCCAGCCGACCACCAGTGCCGAAAACCACCCTTCAGCACCGAAGAAAAAATCGGCCTCCACCTCCACACCAAACCCGGCACCGAAGTCTTCGGTGTCAAAACCTGCTCCTCCGGCGCCGACCAACATCACAAGACCCTCGGCACCGACACTCCCGTGCCGAGACCTTCTTCGGCACCGACCAAAAAAACGGAGGTTCCACGGAAGCACGGCTTCGACAAACCTAAAAAGCCGTCGGCCCCGAAACCTTCGGCGCCGACCGAACAACCAGTGTCACAGGAGCTTTTCACACCGGATCCTTTGCAAAAAAACCCTCACCAAGGATCCAAAGACTGGACACTTGACATTGTCTTCAAAAAAGAGACACTTGGACAAGCCAGCTCCACCTCCACCTCCAAAGAGAAAGGACATTGCTACCTCTCCTTTCAGGGGGCCATCCCCACCTCCTCTAACTCCTCCACCCTCTCCACCTCCACCCCCTCCACCTCATCGTTCCCCCACCTTGTCTCCTGTCCCAGACGATTTGGGGGACCCTTACTATGATCCAGCAGATGTGACACAAGATCCCACCCCTACTGGATCTCCAGACCCATGGGATGATTATAACAATCCGGACATCCCAGATGTCCCACAGGATGACCTTTATCCATCGAGGCCATCCCCTCCTGAAGATTCCTTGGGTTTTCACCATTTGTTACAACGGGCGGCACACTACCACGGGGTGGAGTTACATACCGACCCAGTGGAGGAAGATTTTCTCCTAGACACTTTTGACGATACACATAGGTCCACTGCCATTCTACCTATGTTAAAGGTCGTACGTAATTAAACATGCCCCTGAGGTTTTTAAAGACCCAGTCAGGGCCAGGGTTCTAAACCTTCGGATAGAGAAGAAATACAAAGCCGCCCCCACAGGCCCTGCACCATTAGATTCCCTAGTGGTATCTACAGCTAGGAAGCGCTCAAATTCTCAGGCGTCGGGCGAGGCACCCCCACCTGACCAAGAGTCCAAGCTCCTAGATGCGTCAGGGAAGCGCACCGCGTCACAAGCGGCCAATATATGGCGTATTGCCAATACGCAAGCACTGTTGGCCCGATACGACAGGGCGCATTATGATGAGCTAGAGACCATCATGCACCATCTCCCTGAAAAGTACAAGACTAGGGCTAATGAACTTATTCAAGAAGCCCTCGAAAAAATGAAAAAAGATACAGACACAGCGATATCTATGGGAGCCCTACAAACACAGACTCCCAGGCGCTCCTTTCGCCGTTCTTCCTTTTGGGGCACGGGCAGAGGCTACTCCTCGGACAGTGCATCCACGTCCTATAAATCCCCTCCTCAATCTACCTTCACGAAGGGTTATCAAAGAGGCGGATACAGAGGCAATAATAATAAGGGCAGAGGCAAAACAAATACCGCCCGCTCTGCCACACCTCCTACCCAATGACTTTCCCCCGCTCCCTCCAGACCATTCCACTCCGGTCGGAGGCAGACTACAACATTTCCTTCACGTCTGGGAGACAATCACCTCAGACAGATGGGTGACACAAATTATTCAGTCAGGTTATTGCCTAGAATTAACATCTACACCCCCCAACATTCCACCCAGGCACCGCCCTATGTCGCAAGAACATACTGCGCTACTAACACAAGAGGTGATCTCCCTCCTGCAAAAAGGAGCAATAGAGCAGGTCCCCATAAATCAACAAAATTTAGGGGTCTACTCCCTGTTCTTTCTAATTCCAAAGACGGACGAGACCCTACGACCTATCTTAGATCTCAGACATCTAAACACCTACATTCATTCAGACCATTTTCACATGGTAACCCTCCAACAGGTTCTTCCACTTCTCTCCCAGAACGATTTTCTCACCACTCTGGACTTAAAAGACGCGTACTTTCACATCCCAGTACACCAGTCTCACAGAAAGTACCTCAGGTTTGTGGTAGACGGACAACACTACCAGTTCAAGGTGTTCCCGTTCGGGGTAACAACAGCACCAAGGGTTTTCACCAAGTGCCTGGCAGTAGTGGCTGCACACCTCAGAAGACAGCACATTCACGTCTTCCCCTATCTGGACGACTGGCTGATAAAAGCCACGTCCTACCAACAATGTGTGCAACATACCGCCGCTACGGTCCAACTACTTCACCAGCTAGGTTTCACGGTGAACCATCAAAAATCCCACCTGGTACCATCACACACAAAACAATATCTCGGAGCCACCATAGACACCTCAAAAGCCATAGCCTATCCCAATCCTGCCAGGATTGCAAAAATACAGGCGCTGCGTCAAAAATTCCTATGTCAACACTCTCTCCCAGCAAGAGTGTTTATGCAGCTCATAGGGATGATGGCCTCTTGCATCTTTATAGTGCCCCATGCAAGACTCCAAATGCGCCCACTCCAAGAGTGCTTGGCGCGCCAGTGGAACCAGGCCCAGGGACAACTGACAGATCTGGTGTTGGTAGACGGTCGCACCCATCGCTCTCTGCAGTGGTGGAACACCACAAACCTTTCCACAGGTCGACCGTTCCTGGACCCGGTCCCACAAATAATCCTAACGGCAGATGCATCGCTCTCCGGCTGGGGAGCTCGTCTGTTACATCTCACAGCACAGGGCACATGGACGCCGCAACAGAAGTTACTCCACATCAACCATCTGGAGTTACTGGCGATCTTCCTCGCCCTAAAATCCTTCCAGGCGCAGATTTCAGGCAAGGCAGTCCTCATTCGCACAGACAACATGACTGCCATGTACTACATTCAAAAACAAGGGGGCACACACTCTCCACAGCTCTCTCAGTTAGCACAGAGCATATGGAGATGGGCAATTCCACAAAAGATTTTTCTCCTAGCCCAACACGTCCCAGGAGTACAAAACACCGTGGCAGATCTGCTGAGCAGGCAGACACAGCAGATCCACGAGTGGGAACTTCACCCACAGGTTCTTCATCCGTTCTTTCAGCAGTGGGGGCATCCACACATAGACCTATTCGCCACCCACGAAAAAAAAAATGCCCAAGCTTCGCCGCCAGATATCCACACCCATTGTCCGAAGGCAATGCGATATGGATGAACTGTTCAAACAAATTTGCATACGCTTTTCTACCTCTCCCTCTAATTCCATTAGTGGTGCGAAAGGTACAGCAGCATCCCCTAACTCTGATCCTAGTCGCTCCAACATGGGCCAGACAACCGTGGTACACCACGCTGCTGGAACTCTCAGTAGTACCACACCAAAAGCTACGCCTCTCGCCATGCCTACTAACCCAGAACCGTGTTGAGATCAGGCACCCGGACCCAGCTCAACTCAACCTTGCGATCTGACTCCTGAGGTCCTAGAATTTGGATACCTTAACCTTCCCCTGATTGCATGAATATTATCAGGGAAGCTAGACGCCCTACTACTAGGGCGTGCAATGCAGCAAAGTGGAAAAGATTTGTTGTTTACTGCCACAACAACGCAATCAATCCTTTAAATCTATCCATACAGCACATTATATGTTATTTACTCCATTTACAAAGGTGTAACCTAGCATATACTTCCATTAGGTTACACCTCGCTGCAATTGCTGCCTATTTACAAAATAGGCAGCACCTCTCACTTTTCAAAGTGCCTGCCATCAAAGCCTTTATGGAAGGCCTCAAAAGAGTAATTCCACCCAGAGTGCCACCCTCACCTGTTTGGAACTTGAATATAGTCCTCACACGGTTAATGGGACCCCCTTTCGAACCATTACATAAGTGCGAGCTGCAATTTCTCACATGGAAAACAGCTTTTCTAGTGGCCATCACTTCCCTCAGAAGAGTTAGTGAAATATAGGCACTCACTATACAGGAACCTTTTCTTCAGATGCATCACAACAAGGTTGTACTCCGCACCAATCCCAAATTTCTACCCAAAGTCATTTCTCCATTCCATCTAAATCAGTCGGTAGAATTACCAGTCTTTTTCTCGCAAACCCAAACAGTTGCGGAAAGAGCCTTACTCACACTGTATGTTAAAAGGGCTTTACTTTATTACATCCAGAGAACACAACCTTTCAGAAAAACCAAACAGCTATTTGTTTCCTTCTCCCCACCACACAAAGGCAACCCTATTTCCAAATCAGGGATAGCTAGGTGGATTGTAAAATGCATACAGATTTGCTACCACAAAGCAAAACGAACGCTATTGGTTCCCCCTAAAGCCCACTCTACAAGGAAGATAGGGGCTTCTATGGCTTTCCTAGTGAACATACCACTAGATGACATCTGCAAGGCATTACATTACTGTGTAGATGTGCAAACCAAGCAACAAGCTAGTGTGGGCCAAGCTGTACTAAAAACACTGTTTCAAACGACTGCAACGGATGCCGGCGGTCGCCGCTAGGGTTGGGTACTGCTATATAATCTATGCACAGTGTATAATCAGCAGCTCATATGCCTCGAACGGAATATGCTACTTACCAGTATGCATCTGTTCTTGGCATGTAGAGCTGCAGATCTATACACGCCCACCCGCCTCCCCGGCTACCTGTATCCGTTCCAGTCTTATCTTATTTAGATACAATACACATGGGTTTCTTTACTGTTACTACTACGCTCCATCTTTCCCTGCTGGCGAAAAACAATCTGAGGATGGAGCCGAAGCCCATGCGCAATGCTAACCAGAGGAAGAGTCACCAACCTCGTGACTCCCAAAGACTTTCCAAGAGGAAAAACAAACTGCAAACATCCGGGCCCAACACCAGATGGCGATCTATGCACAGTGTATAATCTGCAGCTCATATGCCTCGAACATATGATTACTTGGGAGCCACCACACCTAGTTCACTTTGTGCACACGTCAGGAGCACCATTGATTACTATCCCGATGGACGTGTGGTTGACTGGAGCACACATGCCCCCATCTATGCATGTACTTGACCACACTGTTCATACATTGACGACTTGTTCACACTCATGGGGTGTGGTAATACAGTCAGACAGAGTAGTCATTACCGAGCCGGTCTGGTCATTATTAGACCAATTTTGAGTGATGTGGTTTATGTAAACTGTAATCGCCACGCATCCGGGCCCAACACCAGATGGCGATCTATGCACAGTGTATAGATCTGCAGCTCTACATGCCAAGAACAGATGCATACTGGTAAGTAGCATATTCCTTTAAGTCAGTAAGCCCCATGGTATGTCGTCATTGAGTCCAGCAGTATGTGTGGAAAGTCTAAGAACCCATCTTTGCTCGGCTTTGAACAATGTTGTCTTGGTGATCTGTGGGTGGGCTTCTAACACCGTCCAGCGAAGTTATTCAGGAGAGTGTTGTGCTTCCTTAAACTGTGTATACAGTTTCGTAGTGACCCTTTGGCACCAGATGTTCGGTTATCCTGGTCTTAACAGGTCGCATGGTCATCCCTATATACTTCAATACAATACCCCATAGTAACCAGCACTTTGTAAACACTCCAATATGGCCGCTGGGCTCACCATCCGTTCCCCAGCACGTCACATACAGCACCAGTAATCACGTGCCATTGATTACCCACGTGACTGGTCTGACTTCACTGGGATCTACACTACATCTACACTGTCCGCCGGCAACCACCTATCATCCCGGTGTCGGTGGCAGGGTAGGTCATACGCGAGGAGCGTTTTCACGCCGGTGAGTGACCTCTTATTTCCCGACGGGAATGTTGACTTTACCGCTATTGGAGGTGAGTGTGTTCTTGCTTGGAACGGATCCATAACCCTGACTTACCCACTGGGGAGCCATGCATCTGTGAGTTGCTTTGGACATTGCGGTCGCTCGCACAGGTCGCCTGACGCACTCAGGACACATTGGTATCACCGATGTCCCTGTTGAGGCCTATGCGACATGGGTTGGTGTCCCAACGCTCCAGAGAGCACACTAGGTGGGGTCCCCACATGGATCGGGTCACTGTCGTTCGATCGGGATTCCTGACCCACTACTCCTTCAGTGTTCTAGCTACCTTCCGGGCTACTGGCTGAGATTTGCTCTTTGAGTGTCCTGCAATTTCCCAATATGTTTAATTTTCCTTTCTCTCACAGGACCCAATCGGTGTCCTTTTTAACCGCCGGCTACTGTTGCAAGTAGTTACTTGTTGACAGTATAGGTGAGTTCCACCATCGTTCTGACTCATATTGATTCAACTAGCCATTGTCCTTGCCATTGACTTATAAATTGTATAGTATTCTGAGCACATTGAGCACACAATAGTGCAAACCATTACAAGTTCACTGTCCTGCACTGTGTGATACAGTGATGACATTGTGTGTTCATATGTTGTTCGCCAGCACGTTCGCTCTTTTAGATCACATAATATGAATTGATGAGAAACTGTAGTCTTACACAAACCATGTATTTTCAACATGTCCCCTCCCCCCTTTTTCTTCTACCGTACAGGCTACCAACCAGAGAACATGGTATTTAGAATTTATTTACCCTTTTAGTGTAGATAGCATTACTTTGATCCTGAGTAAGTGCCCTGATCTAACTGACACTTATGGCACGAAACATGTCGATCACCCGAGAGCAGGGCACGTACAACTAGATACATTGCCACTTGTCCCTTGCCCCTCTCGCTCTTTTATATTAGGCAGTTTACCTTCTTAATAAACTGTTGGCTAGGACTAACTGACCTATTTTAGATTCACTACCCTTCACATCTACACACAGTAGGCCCCTCACCCCCACTGCACCCACCGGCAGGAACAAAAGATCCCCGACAAAGAGCCTCGGTTTGGGTGCCCGTCAGGTATTGCAGCGCTGACCTGATGAGGGGCAGGCTCATATGATGAAGCATGACACCTAGCTTGCTGGGTGTGTGAGAGCCCTAGTTCCGACAAGGGGAACCCCACACCAACCCCCCCCCCCCTTTTTGCATACATAACAGTGGTCTTCAGTGACTCACTCTACAGCTTCCCTCATCTTCATCCTGAATCACAGGGGAACTTCGTCCTCTTGTTGTACACAGACACACTGGACACCAATGTAGCATCGCCCAAACGCCTTGTAGATCTATTTTTGTGGATGAAGAACACTTCCTCTTAATGGGCAATATCAGGTTCTATTTTAGGCAATGAGGAAATAACTTTAAAAACAATAAATGTTCCCGCTTAATCTGTATTTCTTCTTGTTAGATTTAATCATGCAACAAAATACTGACCCAGCTCTATTAATTAACACATGTATTTACCTTGTCATCATTTGTATCACTTTTATTAACAATTCTTTATATAAAATCTGTCATGTGAATAGTACTATATTGAAAAAAGTTGTTTTATCATTCTTATTCAATAATAGACATACGTTCATCAATCCAACACATTACTCCAAACTTTCTCATACATACCATCTATTCGTTCTCACACAAACTCCTTCTAAACACCACCAGAAATCCTTATTGGCCCAACATGGAGCGCATCCTCTTTGTCTTCAACAATCATACGTCATATCTGGGGACCTCCACAAACCATCAACGAAAGTTTTTGTATAATAATTGCTTTATAACCAGGACCTAGATCACTTGGTCTTCTTTCCAACATACATTTTGAGTATGTTCTAAATATGATACAAACACTCTGTGAGTAATGGCCAGAAATATAGAATTATTTCCTAAAATAATTTATATGCCTTCAAGGATAAAAGAAAAAGAAACCTCTATATCCTCCAGATTCTCTATATACACCCCTTGTGTGGTTTTTATTCACCAACGTTGTATGTTGTGGACCTATCACCAATTATATCTCCATGTCACATAATTATAGAATTTCACCTCCTTTTTATTTCAGTTTACTATTGTATGTTAATCCCCCAGGGTATAGCTTTCACCCATGCTTTCTCCCGGGGAACGGCCATATTTTCAGAGGTAAGGCACTTCCTGGTTTGGGGACACGTAGTACCGCCATCTTGCTTGGGTCGGCGGTCTAGTCTCCCGCCACTCAATCAGGTCAGGCTACATAAAAACAGGAACTGACGCGAGCGCGCAGCGGGCGCCGAAGGCGCGCCAAAGGCAAGCCCGTCTGCGCCCAGTTCGCGCCTAGCGCCACAACCCCTGGTCCTGGAATTCCGGACCATAAATACATCATTGAATACTCCCGTGAAGAACTACTGGCCTTAAGAGAAAGTAATATATCGGCTATAGATGGAGTGCTATCTGGCGCCCCTCTGAGTACCAGGTGCTCAACATCAGTGAATAGAACTCAGCCCCCCACAAAAGATGAATCTAATATCCATTGCCTGCTTCTCAACGCCAGATCTCTGGTGAAACATCAATTAGAGTTTCATGAGCTGAGTCTCACAATGAGCATAGACATTGCCTTTTTAACAGAGACATGGGCAGATGAGAGCTCTGATCCCGATATAATTGCCACCACACCTCCTGGATAAAATATTTTCAGATCAGATAGGCAACACAAAAGAGGTGGTGGCCTGGCAATTTTATACCGTGACAATTACAAGGCTAGGTTTGATCCATTACAAATATTGGGTACTGAGGCTATGACCTTCACGATCGAACCTCCAGACTCAATTGCTATCAAAGGAGTCTTGATATAAAGTCCCCCAGGAGATAGGAACTGTTTTATAGGCACACTTAGTTCCTTGATGGAAACGGTTACTATTAATGACAGATGCATGGTGCTGGGTGATTTTAATTTTCATCTAGAGAATTTGGTAGACCCCCAACTCCATTAAACTCATTGACCTCATGGACTCATTTGGACTGCCCTTAGTTAAGACCGGTCCAACACACAAAGCTGGCCACATGTTGGATGGTTTATTCTCCAATTGGGAAAATCTTATGTTATCTCCATCCTACCCAATAACTTGGTCAGATCATTGGGTGGTTACCTGGTCCATGCTGGCCACAAAATTAGGACAACATAGACCGATTACATTATATACTACTAGTAGACCCTAGCACAAAATTAAGACACGCTTTGACAGAGGCGATTGCCACCACTCCCTGCCAACTTGAGGTGAATGCAGCCGCAGACCGCAATATTGAAATTTTCTCCTGTTGGCTAAATACCATGCTGGATAATATAACCCCCATTTCCCGTACATTAAAAAAAGAAAAGAAGCTGTCTCAACCTTGGTATAATGAGAATGTACGTTTATCTAGACTGGAATGTCGGAGACAGGAACAAAAATGGAGAAGGAACTACGAGGCGGAGGAGAAAATAGCATACAAAGTGAAAATTGCTAAACATAAAAAAGTTATGTTAAAGGCCAAGTCAGACTATTTTACTGAAAAAATAAGTAATGCCTGTGATACCAATAAAACTCTCTTTTTGGTAGTTAACAAATTGAATAAACCCAATAAGGGCTGTCATGATGAAGCAAGTCAGGACTTTTGTAATGAGTTGGCAAACTTTTTTCAAAAAAAGGTGACTGACATTTATGATAACTTCACAAGCATCGACCGTCAGAGTAACTATAAAACCTACTCCAAGAAAGACCTAACTGGCTTATCCGATTTTATAATGCCCTCAGTTGAACAAATATCAGACCTTATTCTATCAATTAAATCAGGCTCTCCATATGATCTCTGCCCACCCAGTATAATGCATTTGATCCCCACACAAATGGCAGTGTATCTGGGCTCTATCATTAACACAGTATTCACCAGTGGAATTTTTCCCACTGAATGGAAACAGACCTCAATTCTCCCCCTCTTGAAGAAAGTTGATCTTGATAGTTCAGAAGTTGGTAACTATCGCCCTATCACAAGATTACCCTTCGCTGCCAAATGTATTGAGAAGTTAATGAATAAACAAATTACTCAATACATTGATTTCTCTGGCTTACTGGATGAAACACAACATGGTTTCAGGAAATTTCACAGCACCGAATCCGCCTTAATCACCGCTACTGAGGATATTCGGTCATTTCTAGACGAAGGAGGCACGGCCGCTTTGGTGCTGCTTGACCTCTCGGCAGCCTTCGACAAGATCAGCCATGAGATCTTGGCTGCCCGTATGCAAGAAGCAGGAATAAAAGGCATGGCACTAGAACTCCTAAAATCCTTTCTAACCAATCGGCAACTTAACGTAGCAATGGGATCAGCAACCTCTAAACTATTCTCTTTACCTTGTGGAGTTCCACAGGGCTCTGCCCTGAGCCCCACACATTTTATTCTATATGTTGCACCACTTACCTCAATAATAAATGAAGCTGCTTTAGTCTTAGCTTCCTATGCTGATGATACACAGATTGTGGTGTCTTTAACAAATGAAGAAAAACACCCGGGTGAAGCCTTTAAGAACTGCATTAAGAATGTGAGCGATTGAATGGATGTCAACTGTCTAAAATTGAATGCAACTAAGACGAGGTCATCATCTTTGGTAATAAACCCTCTCTCTGGACACCCGATTGGTGGCCACCTGTACTTGGAGTGCTTCCAGCACCCGTAGCTAAAACTAAAGACCTGGGTATTATCATAGATAAAGAACTTGAATTCAAGGCCCAAATTAACAAAATCACAGCCATTTCTTTCGGGGCCATTAGACGAATTAACCAAATAAAGCAGTTTATACCAGAGGATCTCTTAAAAACTGTAACCCTGGCCCTTTCCCGTCTAGACTATTGCAATAGCCTCTACCTTACCACCAACTCGGGCCTGCTTAACAGGCTCCAGATTGTACAGAATGCGGCAGCACGCCTCATCTTGAACATTCCAAAGAATGTCTCTGCCAAAGAAGCCATAAAAAAATTACATTGGCTCCCAGTCAGACAGAGATGTCAGTTTAAAGTCTTATGCCTGGCTTTTAAATCACTGCACGGTTTTGGACCTACACAGTTTAGAAATAAACTGAAGTGGTATGTTCCTGACAGAACCCTGCGGTCCGGAACAGCTAGGAACGTGACAATCACCCCTGGGGAGGAAAGAGCATTTTTAGATCAGCAGCTAGGTTGTGGAATACGGTACCCATCACCTTAAAATCAGCTCACTCCTTGATCCATTTCAGGAAAGACCTGAAAACATGGCTATTTACACAAATCGCCTAAAACTTCTAAATCTGAGCGCGGCCTTCCGAATGTTCTCAGATCATGTACAGCGCCAAGACTCCTTCGGGTATATGCTGCGCTTTATCAATGTAATTTCAATTTCAATTCAATTCATTTGCTCACTGTATTAAGGGTGTGTGAGAAAGTGGCTCTGTATATACTGTTCCCAAATAGGTACAGTGTGCACAGTCCACAGTCCCCAGAGGTTTGGCAGAGGCTAAAGTTAGATATAACCTTACTCTCTAAAGTGGTAGCTTGGTCGAGCAGTAAGGCAGTATCAGAGGACAGTGTAAAGCATGTGTTGTACACACTCAGTCAGCAAATGGTCTCACACACTCAAGAACTGAACTCTAGGCCAATGGTTTGTAAATAAAAATAAATTGTGGTTTTATTTTAGAACCTACAATAGGTATCAAAATATACTTACTCAGAATGAGATGCTTTAGTTAAATACTTTGCAATAGGCAATTGACTTTTGCATGTAATAGTTACAGTTTGTTGCAATAGGCAACACAATTTCAAACACAATAATACATTGAGCTCAATGGGAATTTTAAGGTATATGCAATTGATTACTTTCAGGATTACTTTTCTAACTCCAGGACTGGATCCCAGATTCAGTCCTGGAACAGTTCTTGGAAACAAATGAGTAAATACGTTTTAGTTACTGTTATGATTTTTAAGCAATATTTTGCTATTTTAAAAGTTGACACTTAAAAACTTTTTCTAATCAAATTACCATGTTATCCTATGGGAGGAAGTTTACTTAGCAGGTAAGTCGGGTTATGGTTACTTTTTCTAGGTCAATGTTGGATCCTGGATCCAGCACTAGTGTACCACCTGTAAGCAGTTGAGAAACTGCCTTTAAGTTATATAGGCGATTTTTAACGCATATTTATACGTTTGCAAAATCGACACTTAGAAGAAATTTCACAGAAAAACAGTCAATGGTTTCCTATGGAAGAAAATTCAAGTTAGGGGTAAAGTATGTTCTCGTTACTTTTGTAATCCAGTGCTGGGCTCCTAGGCTCAGTACTGGGACATCTATCTAAAACAGGTAAGTAATTACGTTTTCACAGTTGGTATGATTTTTAAAGAATATGTGTAGTTTGCAAAAATCGACACTTAGAAACTTTTTCAGCAAAAAGCAGGCAATGATATCCTATGGAAGGAAATTCAAGTTACTGGTAAGTACGGTCAAAATTACTTTTCAGGGTCAGTACTGAGCTACAAGATGCAGCACTGAGGGTCTCTCCTGATAACAGGTGAGTAAATCGGAATTTGTTGTTCGGCTGATTTTAGATGAATATTTTAAAGTTCCAAAACTCCACACTTAGAAGAATTTCCAAGTGAAACCAGTCAATGTTAGCCTATGGAAGAAAAGTGAGTTATCAGCTTTTAGGTAAGTACACGACTGGCAGAGTTAAGGTTCTGGGCATAGACTCCGGGGTCTCCCAGGGTCAGGTAGGTACAGTTGGTACACCCTCAGCGGCACAGGGGCAGCCGGGTGCAGAGGTAGTTAGGCCCAATGTTATCCAATAAGAGGCAGGGGGCCTTCGGTTGGTGGCTGCTGGCGAGCAGGCCACGCGGCTGTGGGAGCTGGGCTCCTGGTCACTTGCTCAGGGCAAATGGGGAAGTAGATTAGGACATAGGTTGCACTGCCAGGGGCACTCGGGTGGCTGGGTGCAGGGTGCTTTAGAGCCGTCGGGCAGTCAATGTTATTCAATGGAGATCTTGGAAAGTGAACAAAGGCTGCAGGTTCGGGGACCGAGGATCTTCAGGAGCGACTAACACTTCGAGGGGTAAGTTGGGATCTTGGAGGATAGGTAGGCACCCAGGAGTTGGGCGCAGGGGGCCGTGGGGCGTTGGGGTGGCTTTTGATGTCGGAAAATCTTACCCCCTGCTGGTCACGGTTGGAGGGGTGTCTGGATCTGAGGCGGTAGGCGTCGTGGAGGAGGGTCCTTGGGCACTGGATTCCAGGTCAGAATCGCCTGGGGACGTCCTCGGGGTCTTTGTCCACTCGGTCACAGGCCAGGCTCAGCGGGTGCAGAGTGTGCTGGATTTGCGGTTCCTGGCTGGCACCGGGGTATTGTTGTTTGAGCAGAACCTCTGCTCGTGGGAGTCCCAGTCTTGGCAGAGTCTCAAGGTGGTCAGGTCCTCTGGGGTTTTTGAGGTTGCCGACCACTGAATGTGCTGGAGTTCCACAGGAGCAGGTTCAAGGATCAACAGGCCGGTAGGGCTGGGGCCAAGTCAGTTGTTGTCGTCCTCTTGTTAGCAGCTGCGCGGCGGGTCTTCTGGTTTCTTGATCTTCTTGCTTGTTTTCGAATCTGGATCTAAGGAAGGAAAGTTCAGGGTGCCCCTATATACTAAATTTAGGGCCGTTACAGGTAGGTAAAAGGCAGGGATCACTGGGTCCCTGCCCTGGGGTGGGTACACCCCCTATCCTGCCACTCTCCTGTGAGAGGGGGGCAGTGGCCTAGTCCTGATTGGGCAGGGCTCCCCATCTTCAAGATGGCGAGAGTCCGTAGACGTGCTTCACCTCGCCTCCCCCACCTGAGGGGTGGGGTTGGCAGAGGCTGGCACACCCCCTGTCCTTCCTTGGGGTTTCCGGCCAGTCTTCCCGCCTGAGAGGAGGTTGAGAACCGGTAGGGGCCAGTTGCTGGGTACATCAAGTGGCCTGGAGAAGCTCACAAAGGCGGAATGCCTTTGAAGTTTCCCCTGCCCATCCTGGGGGAGGAGAGTTCGCACCTCACCCAGGATGTGCATTGTTGCAGGCCCAGGAGAGCAGATGGCTCTCTACCCAGGGGTCCAGCAAAATGTCTGCTGTGTGGCAGCCAAGGCAGCCCCTCAGATGAGACGTGGATTGTAGGTTAGGTTCAGGGGGCATCTCTAAGATGCCCTCTGTCGTGCATCTTACAGTAAATCCCACACTGACATCAGTGTGGGTTTACTGTGCTGAGATGTTTGATACCAAACTTCTCAGTCTTCAGTGTAGCCATCATGGTGCTGTGGAGTTCGTGTTGATGACCTCCCAGCACCATATACTCTTAATGGCAGCAATGCAATTACAGTGCCCAGGAATGGACCTGGGTACTGTAGGGGCACAGGGCTCGTGCACCTGTGCCCACACCACTGGCATAGGGCACCCAGCTAGAGGGGTGACTGAGGTATGCCAGGGCAGTGTGTGTTGTGGGCATGGCACAGATGTGTGCTATGTTGACTCTTTGTTTGTTTTGTTCTGCACCCAGACACTCAGCCTGCAAAGGCAATGTGTGTGTGTCAGGGTACAGGGCTTCTAAGGGTGGCACAATAAGTGCTGCTGCCCTTAGGGGCCTTCTCTGGTCACAATTTTCTACCGCACGTCGTGTGAACGGAGTCTCCCTGAGCTCTGCTCAGTCTTTGGTTTGGTTTGAGTTTTTTTTTTTTTTATCATCATGTCTTCAAGTAAGAAGTCTCTTTTCCGTCCCTGTTCATCTTGTGGGAAGTTACGACTTTTTTCTGAGGACCCTCATGAAAAATGTATCTATTGTCTTTACCCTGACCATAAGGTGGGCAACTGTAAAATTTGTAGAACTTTCTCTCAAAAGACTTTGAAGGACAGGGAGGGTCGCCTATTATTGTGGCTTCAAAAACTGAAGGATACGGATAACCCCCTTTCTGAGGTGGAAAGTGTGGCCTCTGCTCGAACAGGAGTCTCCTCCAATCGTAATAGTGTTCAGGACTTGCCGTCTCCCTTTCTGAAAAAGAAGAGACTTCATCTTGAGGAAGTGTCTGCAGGCCAAGTCTCTGTTACTACGCCAGCGCCCCCGAGACCTAGCTCTCAGGCGTCTCTGACTCCGCCAGCGCAGGTTTCTGGTCAGAAACGCGCAAAACCGTCGACGGTCCCTCCGTCGATGAGATCTGCCACTTCATCAACCTCGCCGACGACGGTGACGAGCAGATTTCCCGCGTCGTCGACTACTACTTCGTCGACGTTTTCACCGTCGACAGTGGTGTGCGTTTTCCTAAAGACTATTTCGTTGACGATTCCATTATCTTCTTCGTCGATAATAAAGAAAAAGAAGAAGTCATCGCCGCCGGCGCTCACAGCATCGACGACGGCGTCGTCGTCGTCGACTACAGTCTCGTCGGCGAGAGCCTCGTCGACGGCAGCCTTGTCGACGGCAGCCTCATCGACGGCAACTTCGTTGACGGCGACTTCGTCGACGATCACCTCGACGACGGTGGTGTCAAATTTTGCAACTATGCCATTGGTGCCAATGTCTACACCAACGCCAGGGTCCGTGGACAACTCCTTGCTACAGCATCGCCATGCTGTGCTGGACTCTGTCATGATGCCACCGGTCACTCGGCCACCTCATCAGCTATTCCCCTCGGGTGAGGAGGAAGTTTCGGATTCTGATGACTATGTTCACTCCTCTTTTCGTGATGCTCGTAGTCCTTCTGAGCTCCATATTAAATGCCAAGATTTCGAGGAGGATGACTATTCGCAGGACTATTACTGTCAGGAGCAGGAGCAACATTCCCCTGCACAAGTTCCTATGGCGCAGCTTCCTTTGTCGCTCATCTCCAACCTTCAATTTATGTTGGAAGATTACAATCGTCGCTTTCTGGCTTCCTCTCATAGTTCTCCACGTGAGACGCCATCTGCCGTTCCGTCTACTCCTGTGTTGCCAACGATGCCGACACCATCCGCACCTGCATTGGTTCCCCCTGCAACAGATGAGGTTGTGGATAATCTGGATACGGAGGAGGGAGAGCTTCATGATGAAGACTCTATGGCGAACTGGGATGACTATCAAATCAATTCGCCCGCATCACCTCCAACATCGCCAGTGAACTCACCACCTGTCGACATAACAGGATTCCATCAACTGATGGAAAGGGCGGCTCAACGTTTTCACCTTCCCATGGTGGTTAGGGAGGAGGACTGCTTTCTGTACGACTTCAAGTCCCAGCCGCAGAAACCGGTACGGGCCGTGCCCATTATAGACTTTATCTGGAATGAGGGCATTAAGCTAATGAAAACGCCTAACTCCATCCCGGCAGTGCTCCCGCGACTGGAGAAAAAGTACAAGGCCCCGGACTCTTCTCCAGCTTGCTTAGTGTCTCAGCCTAAGCCAGACTCTGTGATCACCCAGGCGGCACAACGTCGCCTCCGGATCGTGACGGCCGCTGCCTTGATGCCATTGGCAAAAAGTTTTCGACCATGGCTTCAACAAGTCCGAGCAGCAAATTCTTTGGCCATCCTCGGTCCTTACGTTCGACAAATGTGGTCGGACATGGCAGCTTTTGTCAAGCTTATTCCGGAAGACTCTAGAGCGGACGCTCTAAAGATCCTGCAAGAGGGTGAGAGGACATCCTCCGAAATCATCGACTGCTCCGTCGACATTGCCTCCACGGGTTTTTGTCAATTGGCTGGAGCGGCTGTTTTAAGAAGATAGGGTTGGCTTCGTTCCACCTCGTTCCGTCAGGAGGTCCAGGCCAAGATTCTGGACATGCCGTATGACGGAGAATCTTTGTTCGGCCAGCATGTGGAGGACGCTTTGCAGGCCATCAAAAGGACACGGAGACGGCTCGCTCCCTCGGCACTCTCCAGTTCCAGAAGCAGCCTTTTCGGGGTGCGCGCGGCCGCGGCACCTCCTCTTCCTTTCGTGGGTCTTCTTCCCAGTACTGCTCCTACAACCAAGGACAACAACGTTATTCCTCACAGCCGCAGCAGTCTTACAGGCAGCAGTCTGGCAAATCTTATAGAGGAAGATCCAATTACAGGGGAAACTCTTCCAAAAAATAATGACTGTGTACATCAAGGGTCCCCTCTCTCCAGTTTTTCCCTTTCTCCAGTTGGAGGACAAATCTCCCAGTTCTTTTCGAATTGGTCCTCCATCACTTCGGACTGTTGGGTTTTGGACATGATTTCAAGGGGCCATGCCCTAGAGTTTGTAAAGGTTCCCCCACACACCTCTCCACCCGGACCTCCTCCCGCTCACCTCAAAGAACTTTTCAACCAAATCCAGATAATGCTCAAAAAGGGGGCCATCGAAATGGTTCCGAAATCACAAAAGGGGTTGGGGTTCTATTCCCGTTTTTTCCTCATACTAAAGAAATCTGGGGAGTGGCGCCCCATCCTCGATCTAAGGTCTCTCAACAAATTTCTCAAGGACCAATCATTCCGCATGCTCACGCTAAAGGACATCCTTCAATTCTTCTCTCAGGGCGATTACATGACGACAATCGACCTTCAGGATGCTTACTTCCATGTGCCCATAATCCCACGCCACAGGAAATACTTAAGTTTTTGTGTAGGTCACAGGGATTTCCAATTCAAGGTCCTACCCTTCGGCCTCCGCTCAGCTCCTCGGGTCTTCACAAAAATCCTGGTCCCCGGGGGTGGCCCATTTGAGACTAACGGGCATTCAAATATTCCCGTATTTGGACGATTGTCTCATCAAATCTCAGTCCTCCCACCAAGCGGCCCTCCATACTCAGCGCTGTCTCACTCTGTTTCAGTCTCTGGGCTTGTCAATCAACTTGCAAAAGTCTCAGCTCACGCCAGCTCTGTACAAGACCTTTCTCGGCGCTACCATCGATACGAGCAGGGCTATGGCCTTTGCCTCTGCAGAGCGGCAAGCACGAATTCGGCAGCTCGCAAGCTCCATCGCAGCAAAGCAGTCAGTTTCAGTCCGCATATTAAAGTCCTTTCTGGGGATGGTGTCCTCCTGCATCGCTTTGATCCCACATTGCAGACTGAGAAGTCGTACCATTCAGGAGGAATTGGACAAGCAGTGGCGTCAGGTCTCCGGTTCCTTCAACGACCAGCTCGTGGTGACAGCCCGCATGGCTCAGGCGCTGCATTGGTGGACCCATCCTTCCAACATCGCAGCGGGAACATCTTTTCTGACGACAGCCCCAGAGCTCGTTCTTACCACGGATGCATCCATGGAAGGATGGGGCGGACATCTTCAAGATTTGTCTGTCAAGGGCAAGTGGACGATGGTTCAGCGTTCCTGGCACATCAACAGATTGGAGCTGATGGCCATTTTCTTGGCGTTGAAATTCTTCCGCCTCCAGCTCGAGGGGGAGTCAGTCCTCATTCAGACGGACAACACCACCAGCATGCACTACCTGAACAAGCAGGGCGGGACAAGATCTCCGCTGCTTTCCCGACTGGCTCAGAGGATTTGGAGTTGGGCCATAGTCCATCGGATTACGCTCGTGGCAGTTCACCTGCCCGGCATTTCCAATATTCTAGCGGATGCTCTGTCGGTCAACGTCATCGACCCACGAGTGGGAATTGCACCAGCCGACTCTAGACTTTGTCTTCGGCCTTTGGGGTCACCCGACTATCGACCTTTTTGCAACCCCACAGAACAGCAAATGCCAGTCCTACGCAAGCTGGTTTCCCCACAAAGGGTCGTGTGGAAATGCCCTTTCGATAAATTGGTACAGGATATTTGCGTACGCTTTTCCGCCGATCCCTCTAATTCCTCGAGTGTTGCGGAAGATGCGGCAACAACCGTGCCACGTGCTTCTCATAGCTCCACGGTGGCCTCGGCAGGCATGGTTCTCGGAGTTGCTCTTCCTCTCCCAATGCGAACCCATCCATCTTCACCCGAGGCCGGATCTTCTAACTATGAACGACGGGAGGATATGCCATCCGAATCCCAGTTCACTCAGCTTGTCGGCTTGGAACCTGAGCACCTTGAATTTGCTCATTTGAACATTCCACCGGCCTGCAGGGAGGTGTTAGCTAGGGCGAGGGCGCCCTCCACAGCGAAGACTTATAAGCTGAAGTGGAAGCGATTTTGTCTTTGGTGTGCGTCGGTCCACATCCATCCAGTGCACGTCTGCCCAGAACACATTCTGACGTTCTTCCTGCAGTTTAGCGCAGTCTGGACTGTCACACTCTACCTTAAAGGTCTTTCTAGCTGCAATATCTCGCTTTCGGCAGGACGGCCCGTCCTCTCTCTATTCATCTAGAGTAATACAGCAATTTTTCAAGGGTCTCTTCCGAATGTTCCCGCCCATTCGGCGTCCTCCACCCACGTGGCGTCTTAACATCGTATTGGCTCAGCTCATGAAGTCGCCTTTTGAGCCAAACCATTCGGCGGATTTCAAATTCTTAACATGGAAAGTGGCCCTCCTCCTTGCACTGACTTCCTCCCGCAGAGTAAGTGACATTCACGCCTTTAGAATACAACCTCAGTTTCTTCAATTCAGATCGGACTGTGTAATTCTCCGCACTAATCCGGCTTTCATGCCTTAAGTACCATCTGATTTCCATCTCAATGAACCAGTAATCTTGGAGACCTTTTTCCCGCATCCGCAGTCTCCAGCGGAACAGAGTCTACACTCTTTGGACTTAAAGAGATGCCTTAAATTCTACATCAGCAGAACACAATCCTTTCGCAAGTCGGATCAGCTGTTTGTGGCTTACGGACGCTCTTGTAAAGGACAGTCGGTTACCAAGCCCACGATTGCACGTTGGGTTTCTTCAGCAATCTCCTTCTGCCATCAAAGGGCTGGCAAGCCTCTTTCTTCTGGAGTAAGGGCTCATTCTACGAGAGCAATGTCCTCTTCCACTGCCCTGTTCGCTGGTGTACCCATCCATCAGATTTGCCGGGCAGCTACGCGGTCCAGCAGGCACACGTTCACGAGGCACTACTGCCTGGAGTCCATTAATGAAGCGGACACGGCTGTGGCACAAGCAGTTCTTCGAAATCTGTTTAAATAAGGTGAGCCTCTGCGACTTCCCTCCTCCTTGGGTATTGTCAATTGCGTATTAAATACATTGTCATTGTATTTCATGCAATATTAATACGGCCTTTGTGAGAAGTTGGCCTGATGTATGATGTCACTAGTTCTAGTGTACACCTTATATCAGTCCAAACAACCCTTATGGTGATTGGTTGTAAAGTCAACCTTATAGACCAGCTATCCTAGTGGTAGCATGGACAAGAGCAGTCTTAGGCTAAACTCTGACTGGCATGTGAAGCCAGCTGTGATACCATATATAATCCCTTGAATACCAAATGAAAGGACACCACAACAGATATATATATAAAATAAAGTGTATTTATTCTAGACAAACCCTCAGCAGTCTTTATGAGATTAGAGGTAAGTACAACACAGTCTTATTTAAGCATACATTAAGTCACACAGGTAAGTAATACAGTTAGGCCCTAGGGGCCACGCAAACCATATACTAAGTAAGTGGTATAAGGACCACTGTCACGGAAATAGGATAGGCCTAGGCCTAGGGAATCGCTGGGGCTACACTACACTAGCAACAGTTAGTAAGTAGGAGGCCCACGGGATTCAGGTGCAGAGTGGAAACACTCACGCGTAATGCGTAAAAGTCGATAGAATTACTAGCAGTTAGAAATTAACAGTTTAAGGACACTTCTGAAGCAGCTAGAGAGTCGAGACTCGGAAACTAGACCCTAGGATAGTCACTACCCTTGTGAACACCGAAGTACCCAAGTTACCTAGCCCACGGGCTGCAGGTGCATAGGTGTGAACTTGCGTCGGGTTTCGTCGTGGACTTCTATGGATGCCTGAAGGAAAGTTGCTGACAGGCTGTCAGTGAAGAGTGTCCGGTGGATCCCAAGGCTGGGATCAAGAAGAGAGGATACCTGCAAGCAGAAGGGACAGAGTCAAGGTCACTAGCCAGTGACCACGTGGAACCAGGAAGGAACCAGGCGATGTCGTGAAGATTGCAGGTGAAGGTGAAGCTTGTCGCTGCAGCCACGAGGACCAGGTAACGTCGAGGACGACCAGGAGGCGAGCTGTCCCACGAAGGCTCTTGCTGTCGGCGGCGTCGAAGTTGAACTAGGACTCACCAAGCCTTGGCAAGCGGAACCCACAAAGAACGGAGGACTTGCTTCTGGTGCAGACCAGGAAGGTCTGGGGTGCTTCTCTTTTGCAAGGAAGCGGGAGCCAGTCTGGAGGGGCCAAACCAGCAGTGAAGATTTCTGGATGCGTCGTCACAAAGGCCACTAGCCAACGGGCAAGCAACCGGACAGGCGCGGCAAGCAGGAAAATGCAGAAGGGCCCCACGCAAGACTCGTGGGGGGCTGATCTTCGGTGCAGATGGTGCTTGGGGTTGGGGCTTCTCAATCCCCGGTGCACAACTTCGAGGGTGCCTCAGAAGCTGCGCTGGAAGATACTAGCCACTTTTCCCAGGTAGCCGGTCCCACGTCTCTCGTCGCCTCCACGGATCTCAGCTCGGCTGTGGATGTGGATCAGGGTCGGTGAAGTCTGGAAGTCAAGGCTCTGGTCGGGCTCTGCAGTCGGTCCCTCGTAGAACTTCAGCAAAGCAAAGGGTAGTCTCTTGATGGTGCCTGTTTGCACAGGGTAGCCACTCCTTGGCCACAAGGGAGATTCTTCAGTCTTCTTCTTTCGTCGAATGTCGAAGGTCCAGAGTTTCTGTTCAAGTTGCAGGTTCAGGATAATCTAATCTACTGGGGCCCAGCTACCACTCTTATACTAATCTGGGGGGCTGGGTTACCTGCTAGGTCACGCCTTATGGGTGGGACCTGGGAGGGGGGTGGTTACACCCCCTTCCCTTTGTCCAGTTTTGCGCCAGGACTGGGGCTGGAGTGCCCCAGCACCGGTTTGAACTGGACTATGCACGGGACACCTTGTGTGCCCCAGGCATGTCTCATTCTTTTCATCCCTCCCTGCCCCAATACACTAAGGCCTGTCTGGGGTGGTGCTCGCACCTCCCAAGGCAGGAAACCTATTGTCCAAGCCTCCCTTGCCGGGATCACTCCCAGCAGCAGGAGGTCAGACTCGTGTCTGTGGCAGCAGCATCCATTTTGTGATGCTGGGGCTCTGGTTAACTTTAACTGGGTAAGTAGGTTACAACATGTCTTCTCCCTCTAGAAGGGAGGGATAATATCCTCATCCCCAGAAATGGGATGGGGGTATTATTCCAAAGTGTTAGACACCTTACACGACATGTTTTGATAAAGCCAAACCATAGTTACCATAACCGTTTAAGATTATAAGGCACTTTAAGAGTATATGGTAGGCTATATCATAGAACAGCTATAAGGACATGGTTCCGAAAGCTGCAGACAGGCTCAGCTCATGCTAGAGCACCATCTCACATGTTAACAAGCACTCTGCCTCCAGGATTGTTAAGGCCTGCCATAGGAGTGGCTGATAGGTACACATGTGTTTATATGTAAGTTAGGTATAGGAATACTACACCTAAGCAAGGAGTGATTACACTACCTTGCCCCAGCTGAGTGATCAGCCAGTTGTGTCATAATGGAAGGCCAGGCCAGGGGTGGCATAATACATGCTGCAGCCCCTGGTAGGCCTAGGGTACACCTATGCCCTGGGTACCTAGGGTACACTGTACAGGGGCCAATAAGGTGACCCTATCCAAATGGGTTATGCACCTAAAGTACATAGTATCAATTTAGAGAGAGAACAGCAGGGCTGTGGGTCTGATTAGCAGGCCCACAGCCACATCTAAGTCGAAAACCAGTAAAGCAAAAGCAAAAAGTGGGGGTGAACATAGAAAGCAGACCCTACTCTCCTACACAACCCCCCCCCCCCAAACTTAGGGACATTAAACTAACCTTGACCAGTTGAGTCTTCATGTTCTAAGAGGAAATATCTGGAGAGTCCATCTGCATTGGCATGGTCAGTCCCAGGTCTATGTTCCACTGTGAAGTCCATCCCCTGTAGGGAAATGGACCACCTAAGAAGTTTGGGATTTTCACCCTTCATCTGATTTAGCCACAAGAGGGGCTTATGGTCTGTCTGAATCTTGAAGTGAGTGCCAAACAAGTATGGCCTCAGCTTCTTCAGGGCCCAAACCACAGCAAAGGCCTCCCTCTCAATAGCTGACCAACGTTTCTCTCTAGGGGTCAGCCTTCCACTTATAAAAGCAATGGGCTGGTCTTGACCATCTACATTCAGTTGTGAAAGAACAGCTCCCACACCTAACTCAGAAGCATCTGTCTGGACAATGAACTCTTTGGAGAAGTCTGGACTTTTCAGAATAGGTGCACTGCACATGGCCTGCTTCAGGTCATCAAATGCTTTTTGACAGCTTACTGTCCACTGAACTTTCTTTGGCATCTTCTTGGAGGTCAAGTCATTAAGTGGTGTCACAATGGACCCATAGTTCTTAACAAACGTTCTGTAGTACCCAGTCAGGCCCAAGAAAGCTCTGACCCTGAGTCTGGGTAGTTGGAGGAGTCCAGTCCTTTATGGTCTGGATCTTGCTCTCCAGGGGTTGAACCTGACCCCCACCAACTAGGTGGCCCAGGTATACAACCTTGCTCTGCCCTATCTGGCACTTAGTGGCCTTGATAGTGAGGCCTGCCTTTTGCAGGGCCTCTAAAACATTCCTCAGGTGGACCAGGTGATCCTCCCAGGTGGAGCTAAAGACAGCAATATCATCAAGATAAGCTGCACAATAATCATCCAACCCAGTAAGGACTTGATTCACCAACCTTTGGAAAGTGGCAGGTGCATTCTTCAAACCAAAGGGCATTACCACAAATTGATAATGTCCTCCTGGGGTCCAGAAAGCAGTTTTGGCCTTTGCATTCTCAGCTAGTCTGATTTTCCAGTAGCCTGCTGTCAGGTCAAATGTGCTCAAAAACGTAGCAGCTGCCAGTCTGTCAATGAGCTCATCTGCCCTAGGTATTGGGTGGGCATCTGTCCTAGTGACAGCATTGAGACCTCTGTAATCCACGCAAAACCTCATCTCTCTCTTACCATCTTGGGTGTGAGGTTTTGGCACAAGAACTACAGGACTAGCCCAAGGGCTCTCTGAAGGTTCAATGACTCCCAGCTCCAACATCTTTTGTACCTCAACTTTTATGCAGTCCCTGACATGGTCAGGTTGCCTGTAGATTTTACTCTTCACAGGCAGACTGTCACCAGTGTCCACCTCATGGGTGCACCAGTTTGTCTGACTTGGGGTCAGAGAGAACATATGTCTGTAGGATTGCAGAACCTGTCTGCAGTCCTGTTGCTCATGGACAGTGAGGCTGTCAGAAAAGACCACACCATCAACTGAGCCATCATCAGGGTTCTGAGTCAACAGGTCTGGGAGAGGGTCACTCTCTTCCTCCTGCCCCTCATCTGTAGCCATGAGTAAGCCCATGTCTGCCCTGTCAACATATGCCTTCAATCTGTTGACATGAAGCACCCTGTGGGGGCTTCTGGGAGTCCCAAGGTCCACCAAGTAGGTGACTTCTCCCTTTTTCTCAACAATAGTGTGGGGTCCAGACCATTTGTCTTGGAGTGCTGCTGGGGCCACTGGCTCCAACACCCACACTTTCTGCCCTGGCTGGTAAACAGTCAGCACAGCCTTTTGGTCATGCCAAGCTTTTTGGAGTTCTTGGCTTGCCTCAAGGTTTTTAGAAGCCTTCTTCATATACTCTGCCATCCTGGAGCGGAGACCAAGTACATAATCCACTATGTCAAGTTTGGGTTGTCTGAGAGGTCTCTCCCATCCTTCCCTTACTAAACATAGGGGTCCTCTTACAGGATGCCCAAACAAAAGCTCAAAAGGGCTGTAGCCAACCCCCTTTTGTGGGACCTCTCTGTAAGCACACAGAAGGCAGGGTAAAAGGATGTCCCATCTTTGCCTAAGCTGGTCTGGTAAGCCTTTTATCATTCCCTTTAGGGTCTTGTTGAATCTCTCAACAAGCCCATTGCACTGTGGGTGATAGGGTGTGGTGAACTTGTAGTTAACACCACACTCCTTCCACATTGCAGTCAAGTATCCTGACATGAAGTTGGCACCTCTGTCAGAAATGACCTCCTTTGGAAAGCCCACTCTGGAGAATACTCCAAGCAGGGCTCTTGCCACAACAGGAGCTGTTGTGGTCCTCAGGGGAATAGCTTCTGGATACCTGGTGGCATGGTCCACTATCACCAGTATGAATCTGTGCCCAGATGCTGTTTCAGTCCATTGGTCCTACAATGTCTATGCCCACTCTTTCAAAGGGAACCCCCACCACAGGTAATGGTATGAGGGGGGCCTTTGTGGTGCCACCTGATTTGCCACTGGCTTGGCAGGTGACACAGGAGCGACAAAACTCCTTGGTATCTTCTGACATATGGGGCCAGTGAAAGTGAGGGACAAGCCTGTCCCAAGTCTTGTTCTGGCCTAAATGTCCTGCAAGGGGAATATCATGGGCCAAGGTAAGAAGGAAGCCTCTGAACTTCAGTGGTATGACCAACCTCCTGGATGCACCAGGCTTGGGGTCTCTAGCCACTGAATACAGTAGCCCTTCATCTCAATACACTCTATGGGTACCTTGAGCATTCCCTGCAGCCTCAGCAGCAGCCAGCTGTCTGAGGGGTTCAAGAGAGGGGCAGTCTAATTGAGCCTGCCTCAGATCTGCCCTTGAAGGTCCCCCTGTCCCAAGAAACTCAACCTGATCAGGTTCAAGTTCTTCTAGGACAGTTTCTTCAGGGCACTCAGAATCATCCTCCTGGGAGGGCTGATCCACCACCTGAGGCAGGGGGGAAGGCACAGCCTTAACCCTACTGCTCTTTCTCTTGGGTTGTGACTGGTCCATAGTTTCAGGATCCAGCACTTGTTCAGTGGTGCACTTTTTGGCCTGTGACCTGGTCACAGCAAGGACATGTGCATCTATCCCCAGCATTTCTGCATGGGTCCTATACTCCACTTCAGACCAAACTGAAGTTTCAAGATCATTGCCCAGTAAACACTCTACAGGAAGGTCTGAACTAACAACAACTTTCTTGAGGCCAGTTACCCCTCCCCAGGAGAAGTTAACAATAGCCATACTATGGTAGGTAGTGGCATTGCTAGCGTTGGTCGCTAGGTAGTTCTCACCTAGTATGATCTGTCCAGGGTCCACAAAGGTAGGTGTCACCATTGTGACACTAGTCCCAGTGTCCCTGTAGGCCTGAGCCATTCTTTGGTTGATAAAAGGAGTCTGTCTGTACTTGCCCAGGTTACTGGGGCCTACAGTAGAGGACAAAGCTAAGTCCCCATCACAGATCAGAACAGCCTGAGTAGGTATTCTGACTAGGCCAGAATCCTCCTCAGTTCCCAGGGTTAACCCTACTACACCCTTTTGCTGGGAACCACCACTTACAGCTGGACTAGGGGGTACAGTTGCCTTAGGGGCAATGGTGGCTGGGGGCTTATCCTTTTTGGTGCACTCACTAAACCAATGTGAGTTGGACTTACAATAGTTGCACCATGGTTTCTTTTGGCCATCTTTCTTTTTATCCTTTTTGGGACCACCCTCCCCCTGAGCCTTTTGGGGGCCTGGTGAAGACTTCTGGTCTTTTTGTTTCTGATCATTACCCTTCTGGTCTGCCTTTTTCTGATCACCGCCCTGGTTCTGGTTTTTCTGCTTAACTCTAGTCCTGACCCATCTATCTGCCTTCTTTCCCAATTCTTGGGGAGAAGTCAGATCAGAATCAATCAGGTGTTGATGCAGTAGCTGGTTTTGACAGTTGTTAAGGATTTGCTCTCTCATGATCAAATTATACAATCCTGTATAGTCCTTAACCTTACTTCCCACTAGCCAGCCTTCCAGAGCCTTAGTGGCACAATCTACAAAGTCAGTCCAGTCCTGAGTCTGTGTCTTCTGGGTATCTCTGAACAAAAACCTGTATTGTTCAGTGGTTAGGCCAAACCCATCAATTAGAGCACTCTTCAGGACAGTGTAATTGTCTGCATCCTCATCACTAACTGTGAGGAGCTTGTCTCTACCTTTCTCAGAGAAGGAGAGCCACAAGATAGCTGCCCACTGACTTTGGGGTACCTGCTGTACTTTGCAAGCTCTCTACAAAGCAGTTATCCATTTGTGGATGTCATCCCCACACTTGTAGGGAGGGACAATCTTGCTCAAGTTTCTATTATCATAGGTCCTGTCTCTATCCTTAGGGATATTGCTGCCACCAGTGGGTTCTGACCCACTTAACTTTTGCTCTCTAGCCAGAGCAAGCTTCTCCTTGGCAAGGGCAAGTTCTTCCCTCTGAATCCTCAGATTAGCTTCCCTCATTCTGGCTTCATGCTCCTTTCTCTCAGGCGAAGTCATTCCCCTGTGAGAAGAGGCATTAGAGATGCTAGAGACATGGGAGTGGATGGATTCCCTTGAAGGGGATCTGTCTCTCCTGCTTCTCTGGTTAAGCCCACTTGGGGGTCTGTATGGGGGGATCCCATGCAAACTCCCATGTAAGCTTAGGTTAGCCTGGCTAAGTCTTCCTACTTGGCCCTGGCTGTCTACCTCTTCATCTGAAGTCCCATCTGACTCATCTGTGGTGGGTAGACCCTCCTTTGTACCTAGGGTACTGGCCTGTGAGGCCCTCAAAGCATCATACTCCTCTAGGAGCTGTACTAACTGAAGGAGGGTAGGGTTTGCACCCTGTTTTAACTTTCTGGAGGTACACAGTTGTCTCATCTCCTGAAAAGTTAGGGTATCATATCTAGAGGGGGTCTTCTTCAGACCTGCCCCTCCTGAGAGAGCATCTACTTGATCTCCTCCAAGAGACATGATCTAGTGAGGGTGTGGTGTGTGCACCTACCTACACTAGTTGTTTCTACTAAACCTCTCTGGTAGTTGTAGTCAGGGTGTGTTACTCCCTTCAACCTACAACCACTAAGTCCAGTAGGACTTAAGTATTATAATCTATGTTATATGTACCTAAACAATATCTGTGTGATCTTTCAATTTAGTATCTCAAGATTACAATGGTATTACAACAGCAAGCTCAGATCCCAACCGCTGCTCACCAATGTGAGAAGTTGGCCTGATGTATGATGTCACTAGTTCTAGTGTACACCTTATATCAGTCCAAACAACCCTTATGGTGATTGGTTGTAAAGTCAACCTTATAGACCAGCTATCCTAGTGGTAGCATGCACAAGAGCAGTCTTAGGCTAAACTCTGAATGGCATGTGAAGCCAGCTGTGATACCATATATAATCCCTTGAATACCAAATGAAAGGACACCACAACAGATATATATATAAAATAAAGTGTATTTATTCTAGTCAAACCCTCAGCACTCTTTATGAGATTAGAGGTAAGTACAACACAGTCTTATTTAAGCATACATTAAGTCACACAGGTAAGTAATACAGTTAGGCCCTAGGGGCCACGCAAACCATATACTAAGTAAGTGGTATAAGGACCACTGTCACGCAAATAGGATAGGCCTAGGGAATCGCTGGGGCTACACTACACAAGCAACAGTTAGGAAGTGGGAGGCCCACGGGATTCAGGTGCAGAGTGGAAACACTCACGCGTAATGCGTAAAAGTCGATAGAATTACTAGCAGTTAGAAATTAACAGTTTAAGGACACTTCTGAAGCAGCTAGAGAGTCGAGACTCGGAAACTAGACCCTAGGATAGTCACTACCCTTGTGAGCACCGAAGTACCCAAGTTACCTAGCCCACGGGCTGCGGGTGCATAGGTGTGAACTTGCGTCGGGTTTCGTCGTGGACTTCTATGGATGCCTGAAGGAAAGTTGCTGACAGGCAGTCAGTGAAGAGTGTCCGGTGGATCCCAAGGCTGGGATCAAGAAGAGAGGATACCTGCAAGCAGAAGGGACAGAGTCAAGGTCACTAGCAAGTGACCACGTGGAACCAGGAAGGAACCAGGCGATGTTGTGAAGATTCCAGGTGAAGGTGAAGCTTGTCGCTGCAGCCACGAGGACCAGGGAACGTCGGACGACCAGGACCAGGAGGCGAGCTGTCCCACGAAGGCTCTTGCTGTCGGCGGCGTCGAAGTTGAACTAGGACTCACCAAGCCTTGGCAAGCGGAACCCACGAAGAACGGAGGACTTGCTTCTGGTGCAGACCAGGAAGGTCTGGGGTGCTTCTCTTTTGCAAGGAAGCGGGACCCAGTCTGGAGGGGCCAAACCAGCAGTGAAGATTTCTGGATGCGTCGTCACAAAGGCCACTAGCCAACGGGCAAGCAACCGGACAGGCGCGGCAAGCAGGAAAATGCAGAAGGGCCCCACGCAGGACTCGTGGGGGGCTGATCTTCGGTGCAGATGGTGCTTGGGGTTGGGGCTTCTCAATCCCCGGTGCACAACTTCGAGGGTGCCTCAGAAGCTGCGCTGGAAGATACTAGCCACTTTTCCCAGGTAGCCGGTCCCACGTCTCTCGTCGCCTCCACGGATCTCAGCTTGGCTGTGGATGTGGATCAGGGTCGGAGAAGTCTGGAAATCAAGGCTCTGGTCGGGCTCTGCAGTCGGTCCCTCGTAGAACTTCAGCAAAGCAAAGGGTAGCCTCTTGATGGTGCCTGTTTGCACAGGGTAGCCACTCCTTGGCCACAAGGGAGATTCTTCAGTCTTCTTCTTTCGTCGAATGTCGAATGTCGAAGGTCCAGAGTTTCTGTTCAAGTTGCAGGTTCAGGATAATCTAATCTCCTGGGGCCCAGCTACCACTCTTATACTAATCTGGGGGGCTGGGTTACCTGCTAGGTCACGCCTTATGGGTGGGACCTGGGAGGGGGGTGGTTACACCCCCTTCCCTTTGTCCAGTTTCGCGCCAGGACTGGGGCTGGAGTGCCCCAGCACCGGTTTGAACTGGACTATGCACGGGACACCTTGTGTGCCCCAGGCATGTCTCATTCTTTTCATCCCTCCCTGCCCCAATACACTAAGGCCTGTCTGGGGTGGTGCTCGCACCTCCCAAGGCAGGAAACCTATTGTCCAAGCCTCCCTTGCCGGGATCACTCCCAGCAGCAGGAGGTCAGACTCGTGTCTGTGGCAGCAGCATCCATTTTGTGATGCTGGGGCTCTGGTTAACTTTATTCGGGTAAGTAGGTTACAACATGTCTTCTCCCTCTAGAAGGGAGGGATAATATCCTCATCTCCAGAAATGGGATGGGGGTATTATTCCAAAGTGTTAGACACCTTACACGACATGTTTTGATAAAGCCAAACCATAGTTACCATAACCGTTTAAGTTATGGGGCCCCAGGAGATTAGATTATCCTGAACCTGCAACTTGAACAGAAACTCTGGACCTTCGACATTCGACGAAAGAAGAAGACTGAAGAATCTCCCTTGTGGCCAAGGAGTGGCTACCCTGTGCAAACGGGCACCATCAAGAGACTACCCTTTGCTTTAGTTCTACGAGGGACCGACTGCAGAGCCCGACCAGAGCCTTGACTTCCAGACTTCTCCGACCCTGATCCACATCCACAGCCGAGCTGAGAGACGTGGGACCGGCTACCTGGGAAAAGTGGCGAGTATCTTCCAGCGCAGCTTCTGAGGCACCCTCGAAGTTGTGCACCGGGGATTGAGAAGCCCCAACCCCAAGCACCATCTGCACCGGAGATCAGCCCCCCACACTCCACTAGTCCTGCGTGGGGCCCTTCTGCATTTTCCTGCTTGCCGCGTCTGTCCGGTTGCTTGCCCGTTGGCTAGCGGCCTTTGTGACGACACACCTTTAAATCTTCACTGCTGGTTTGGCTCCTCCAGACTGGCTCCCGCTTCTTTGCAAAAGAGAAGCAACCCAGGCCTTCCTGGTCTGCACCAGAAGCAAGTCCTCCGTTCTTCGTGGGTTCCGCTTGCCAAGGCTTGGTGAGTCCTAGTTCGACTTCGCCGCCGCCGACAGCAAGAGCCTTCGTGGGACAGCTCGCCTCCTGATCCTGGTCGTCCTCGACGTCTCCTGGTACCCGTGGCTGCTGCGACAAGCTTCACCCTTCACCTGCAATCTTCACGACATCGCCTGGTTCCTTCCTGGTTCCACGTGGTCACTGGCTAGTGACCTTGACTCTGTCCCTTCTGCTTGCAGGTACCCTTCCTTCTTGATCCCGGCCTTGGGATCCACCGGACACTCTGCACTGACTGCCTGTCAGCAACTTTCCTTCAGGCATCCATAGAAGTCCACGACGAAACCCGACGCAAGTTCACACCTATGCACCCGCAGCCTGTGGGCTAGGTAACTTGGGTACTTCGGTGCTCACAAGGGTAGTGACTATCCTAGGGTCTAGTTTCCGAGTCTCGACTTTCTAGTTGCTTCAGAAGTGTCCTAAAACTGCTTATTTCAGAACTATACTATTTCTATCGATTATACGCATTATGCGTGAGTGTTTCCACTCTGCACCTGAATCCCGTGGGCCTCCCACTTCCTAACTGTTGGTAGTGTAGTGTAGCCCCAGCGATGGCCTAGGCCTATTCTATTTCCGTGACAGTGGTCCTTATACCACTTCTTTAGTATATGGTTTGCGTGGCCCCTAGGGCCGAACTGTATTACTTACCTGTGTGACTTAATGTATGCTTGAATAAGACTGTGTTGTACTTACCTCGAATCTCATAAAGAGTGCTATGGGTTTGACTAGAATAAATACACTTTATTTTATATATATATATCTGTTGTGGTGTCCTTTCATTTGGTATTCAAGGGATTATATATGGTATCACAGCTGGCTTCACATGCCATTCAGAGTTTAGCCTAAGACTGCTCTTGTCCATGCTACCACTAGGATAGCTGGTCTATAAGGTTGACTTTACAACCAATCACCATAAGGGTTGTTTGGACTGATATAAGGTGTACACTAGAACTAGTGACATCATACATCAGGCCAACTTCTCACATTGGTGGCAGCAGTGGGATCGGAGCTTGCTGTTGTAATACCATTGTAATCTTGAGATACTAAATTGAAAGATCACACAGATATTGTTTAGGTACATATAACATAGATTATAAATTCTGAAGTCCTACTGGACTTAGTTGTTGTAGGTTGAAGGGACTAACACACCCTGACTACAACTACTAGAGAGGTTTAGTAGAAACAACTAGTGTAGGTAGGTGCACACACCACACCCTCACTAGATCATGTCTCTGGGAGGAGATCAAGGAGATTCTCTCTCAGGAGGGGCAGGTCTGAGAAAGATCCCCTCTAGATATGATACCCTAACTTTTCAGGAGATGAGACAATTGTGTACCTCCAGAAAGTTTAAACAGGGTGCTAACCCTACCCTCCTTCAGCTAGTGCAGATCCTAGAGGAATATGATGCTCTTAGGGCCTCACAGGCTGGTACCCTAGGTACAGGGGAGGGTCTACCCGCTACAGATGAGTCAGATGGGACTTCAGATGAGGAGGTAGACAGCCAGGGCCAAGTAGGAAGACTTAGCCAGGCTAACCTAAGCTTAGATGGGAGTTTGCATGGGGTCCCCCCATACAGACCCCCAAGTGGGCTTAACCAGAGAAGCAGGAGAGACAGATCCCCTTCAAGGGAATCCATCCACTCCCATGTCTCTAGCATCTCTAATGCCTCTTCTCACAGGGGAATGACTCCCCCCCCCCCCCCCCTGCAGAGAAAGGAGCATGAAGCCAGAATGAGGGAAGCTAATCTAAGGATTGAGAGGGAAGAACTTGCCCTTGCCAAGGAGAAGCTTGCTCTGGCTAGAGAGCAAAAGGTAAGTGGGTTAGAACCCACTGGTGGCAGCAATATCCTTAAGGATAGAGACAGGCACTATGATAATAGAAACCCGAGCAAGATTGTCCCTCTCTACAAGTGTGGGGATGACATCCACAAATGGATAACTGCTTTGGAGAGGGCTTGCAAAGTACAGCAGGTACCCCAAAGTCAGTGGGCAGCTATCTTGTGGCTCTCCTTCTCTGAGAAAGGTAGAGACAAGCTCCTCACAGTTAGTGATGAGGATGCAGACAATTACACTGTCCTGAAGAGTGCTCTAATTGATGGGTTTGGCCTAACCACTGAACAATACAGGTTGTTGTTCAGGGATACCCAGAAGACACAGACTCAGGACTGGACTGACTTTGTAGATTGTGCCACTAAGGCTCTGGAAGGCTGGCTAGTGGGAAGTAAGGTTAAGGACTATACAGGATTGTATAATTTGATCATGAGAGAACAAATCCTTAACAACTGTCAAAACCAGCTACTGCATCAACACCTGATTGATTCTGATCTGACTTCTCCCCAAGAATTGGGAAAGAAGGCAGATAGATGGGTCAGGACTAGAGTTAAGCAGAAAAACCAGAACCAGGGCGTTGATCAGAAAAAGGCAGACCAGAAGGGTAATGTTTAGAAACAAAAAGACCAGAAGTCTTCACCAGGCCCCCAAAAGGCTCAGGGGGAGGGTGGTCCCAAAACGGATAAAAAGAAAGATGGCCAAAAGAAACCATGGTGCAACTATTGTAAGTCCAACTCACATTGGTTTAGTGAGTGCACCAAAAAGGATAAGCCCCCAGCCACCATTGCCCCTAAGGCAACTGTACCCCCTAGTTCAGCTGTAAGTGGTGGTTCCCAGCAAAAGGGTGTAGTAGGGTTATCCCTGGGAACTGAGGAGGATTCTGGCCTAGTCAGGATACCTACTCAGGCTGTTCTGATCTGTGATGGGGACATAGCTTTGTCCTCTACTGTAGGCCCCAGTAACCTGGGCAAGTACAGACAGACTCCTTTTATCAATGATAGGATGGCTCAGGCCTACAGGGACACTGGGGCTAGTGTCACAATGGTGACACCTGCCTTTGTGGACCCTGGACAGATCATACTAGTTGTGAACTACCTAGTGACCAACGCTAGCAATGCCACTACCTCCCATAGTGTGGCAATTGTTAACTTCTCCTGGGGAGGGGTAACTGGCCTCAAGAAAATTGTTGTTAGTTCAGACCTTCCTGTGGAGTGTTTACTGGGCAATGATCTTGAAACTTCAGTTTGGTCTGAAGTGGAGTATAGGACCCATTCAGAAATGCTAGGGATACATGCACATGTCCTTGCTGTGACCAGGTCACAGGCCAAAAAGTGCACCACTGAACAAGTGCTGGATCCTGGAACTATGGGCCAGTCACAAACGAAGAGAAAGAGCAGTAGGGTAAAGGCTGTGCCTTCCCCCCTGCCTCAGGTAGTGGATCAGCCCTCACAGGAGGATGATTCTGAGAGCCCTGAAGGAACTGTCCTAGAAGAACTTGAACCTGATCAGGTTGAGTTTCTTGGGACAGGGGGACCTTCAAGGGCAGATCTGAGGCAGGCACAATTAGACTGCCCCTCTCTTGAACCCCTCAGACAGCAGGCTGCTGCTGAGGCTGCAGGGAATGCTCAAGGTACCCATAGAGTGTATTGGGATGAAGGGCTGCTGTATTCAGAGGCTAGAGACCCCAAGCCTGGTGCATCCAGGAGGTTGGTCATACCACTGAAGTTCAGAGGCTTCCTTCTTACCTTGGCCCATGATATTCCCCTTGCAGGACACTTAGGCCAGAACAAGACTTGGGACAGGCTTGTCCCTCACTTTCACTGGCCCCATATGTCAGAAGATACCAAGGAGTTTTGTCGCTCCTGTGTCACCTGCCAAGCCAGTGGCAAATCAGGTGGCACCACAAAGGCCCCCCTCATACCACTACCTGTGGTGGGGGTTCCCTTTGAAAGAGTGGACATAGATATTGTAAGACCAATGGACTGAAACAGCATCTGGGCACAGATTCATACTGGTGATAGTGGACCATGCCACCAGGTATCCAGAAGCTATTCCCCTGAGGACCACAACAGCTCCTGTTGTGGCAAGGGCCCTGCTTGGAGTGTTCTCCAGAGTGGGCTTTCCAAAGGAGGTCATTTCTGACAGAGGTGCCAACTTCATGTCAGGATACTTGACTGCAATGTGGAAGGAGTGTGGTGTGAACTACAAGTTCACCACACCCTATCACCCACAGTGCAATGGGCTTGTTATGAGATTCAACAAGACCCTAAAGGGAATGATAAAAGGTTTACCAGACTAGCTTAGGCGAAGATGGGACATCCTTTTACCCTGCCTTCTGTTTGCTTACAGAGAGGTCCCACAAAAGGGGGTTGGCTACAGCCCTTTTGAGCTTTTGTTTGGGCATCCTGTAAGAGGACCCCTATGTTTAGTAAGGGAAGGATGGGAGAGACCTCTCAGACAACCCAAACTTGATATAGAGGATTATGTACTTGGTCTCCGCACCAGGATGGCAGAGTATATGAAGAAGGCTTCTAAAAACCATGAGGCAAGCCAAGAACTCCAAAAAGCTTGGCATGACCAAAAGGCTGTGCTGACTGTTTATCAGCCAGGGCAGAAAGTGTGGGTGTTGGAGCCAGTGGCCCCAGCAGCACTCCAAGACAAATGGTCTGGACCCCACACTTTTGTTGAGAAAAAGGGAGAAGTCACCTACTTGGTGGACCTTGGGACTCCCAGAAGCCCCCACAGGGTGCTTCATGTCAACAGATTGAAGGCATATGTTGACAGGGCAGACATGGGCTTACTCATGGCTACAGATGAGGGGCAGGAGGAAGAGAGTGACCCTCTCCCAGACCTGTTGACTCAGAACCCTGATGATGGCTCAGTTGATGGTGTGGTCTTTTCTGACAGCCTCACTGTCCATCAGCAACAGGACTGCAGGCAAGTTCTGCAATCCTACAGACATATGTTTTCTCTTACCCCAAGTCAGACAAACTGGTGCACCAATCAGGTGGACACTGGTGACAGTCTGCCTGTGAAGACTAAAATCTACAGGCAACCTGACCATGTCAGGGACTGCATAAAAGTTGAGGTACAAAAGATGTTGGAGCTGGGAATCATTGAACCTTCAGAGAGCCCTTAGGCTAGTCCTGTAGTTCTTGTGCCAAAACCTCACACCCAAGATGGTAAGAGAGAGATGAGGTTTTGCGTGGATTACAGAGGTCTCAATGCTGTCACTAGGGCAGATGCCCACCCAATACCTAGGGCAGATGAGCTCATTGACAGACTGGCAGCTGCTAAGTTTTTGAGCACATTTGACCAGACAGCAGGCTACTGGCAAATCAGACTAGCTGAGAATGCAAAGGCCAAAACTGCTTTCTCGACCCCAGGAGGACATTATCAATTTGTGGTAATGCCCTTTGGTTTGAAGAATGCACCTGCCACTTTCCAAAGGTTGGTGAATCAAGTCCTTACTGGGTTGGATGATTACTGTGCAGCTTATCTTGATGATATTGCTGTCTTTAGCTCCACCTGGGAGGATCACCTCGTCCACCTGAGGAATGTTTTAGAGGCCCTGCAAAAGGCAGGCCTCACTATCAAGGCCACTAAGTGCCAGATAGGGCAGAGCAAGGTTGTATACCTGGGCCACCTAGTTGGTGGGGGTCAGGTTCAACCACTGGAGAGCAGGATCCAGACCATAATGGACTGGACTCCTCCAACTACCCAGACTCAGGTCAGAGATTTCTTGGGCCTGACTGGGTACTACAGAAAGTTTGTTAAGAACTATGGGTCCATTGTGACACCACTTAATGACTTGACCTCCAAGAAAATGCCAAAAAAAGTTCAGTGGACAGTAAGCTGTCAAAAAGCATTTGATGACCTGAAGCAGGCCATGTGCAGTGCACCTATTCTGAAAAGTCCAGACTACTCCAAAGAGTTCATTGTCCAGACAGATGCTTCTGAGTTGGGTGTGGGAGCTGTTCTTTCACAACTTAATATAGATAGTCAAGACCAGCCCATTGCTTTTATAAGTAGAAGGCTGACCCCTAGAGAGAAACGTTGGTCAGCTATTGAAAGGGAGGCCTTTGCTGTGGTTTGGGCCCTGAAGAAGCTGAGGCCATACTTGTTTGGCACTCACTTCAAGATTCAGACAGACCATAAGCGCCTCTTGTGGCTAAATCAGATGAAGGGTGAAAATCCCAAACTTCTTAGGTGGTCCATTTCCCTACAGGGGATGGACTTCACAGTGGAACATAGACCTGGGACTGACCATGCCAATGCAGGTGGACTCTCCAGATATTTCCACTTAGAACATGAAGAGTCAACTGGTCATGGTTAGTTTAATGCCCCTAAGTTGGGGGGGGGGTTGTGTAGGAGAGTAGGGTCTGCTTTCTATGTTCACCCTCACTTTTTGCTTTTGCTTTACTGGTTTTCGACTTAGATGTGGCTGTGGGCCTGCTAATCAGACCCACAGCCCTGCTGTTCTCTCTCTAAATTGATACTATGTACTTTAGGTGCATAACCCATTTGGATAGGATCCCCTTATTGGCCCCTGTACAGTGTACCTTAGGTACCCAGGGCATAGGTGTACCCTAGGCCTACCAGGGGCTGCAGCATGTATTCTACCACCCCTGGCCTGGCCTTCCATTATGACACAACTGGCTGATCACTCAGCTGGGGCAAGGTCGTGTAATCACCCCTTGCTTAGGTGTAGTATTCCTATAGCTATCCTATATATAGACACATGTGTACCGATCAGCCACTCCTATGGCAGGCCTTAACAATCCTGGAGGCAGAGTGCTTGGTAACATGTGAGATGGTGCTCTAGCATGAGCTGAGCCTGTCTGCAGCTTTCGGAACCATGTCCTTATAGCTGTTCTATGATATAGCCTACCATATACTCTTAAAGTGCCTTATAATCTTAAACGGTTATGGTAACTATGGTTTGGCTTTATCAAAACATGTCGTGTAAGGTGTCTAACACTTTGGAATAATACCCCCATCCCATTTCTGGTGATGAGGATATTATCCCTCCCTTCTAGAGGGAGAAGACATGTTGTAACCTACTTACCCGGTTAAAGTTAACCAGAGCCCCAGCATCACAAAATGGATGCTGCTGCCACGACACAAGTCTGACCTCCTGCTGCTGGGAGTGATCCCGGCATGGGAGGCTTGGACAATAGGTTTCCTGCCTTGGGAGGTGCGAGCACCACCCCAGACGGGCCTTAGTGTATTGGGGCAGGGAGGGATGAAAGAAACGAGACACTGCCTGGGGCACACAAGGTGTCCCATGCATAGTCCAGTTCAAAGCGGTGCTGGGGCACTACAGCCCCAGTCCTGGCGCGAAACTGGACAAAGGGAAGGGGGTGTAACCACCCCCCTCCCAGGTCCCACCCATAGGCGTGACCTAGCAGGCAACCCTGCCCCCCAGATTTGGAGAAGAGTGGTAGCTGGGCCCCAGGAGATTAGATTATCCTGAACCTGCAACTTGAACAGAAACTCTGGACATTCGACGAAAGAAGAAGACTGAAGAATCTCCCTTGTGGCCAAGGAGTGGCTACCCTGTGCAAACAGGCACCATCAAGAGACTTACCCTTTGCTTTGCTGAAGTTCTACGAGGGACCGACTGCAGAGCCCGACCAGAGCCTTGACTTCCAGACTTCTCCGACCCTGATCCACATCCACAGCCGAGCTGAGATCCGTGGAGGCGACGAGAGACGTGGGACCGGCTACCTGGGAAAAGTGGCGAGTATCTTCCAGCGCAGCTTCTGAGGCACCCTCGAAGTTGTGCACCGGGGATTGAGAAGCCCCAACCCCAAGCACCATCTGCACCGGAGATCAGCCCCCCACACTCCACGAGTCCTGCGTGGGGCCCTTCTGCATTTTCCTGCTTGCCGCGTCTGTCCGGTTGCTTGCCCGTTGGCTAGCGGCCTTTGTGACGACACACCTTTAAATCTTCACTGCTGGTTTGGCTCCTCCAGACTGGCTCCCGCTTCTTTGAAAAAGAGAAGCACCCCAGACCTTCCTGGTCTGCACCAGAAGCAAGTCCTCCGTTCTTCGTGGGTTCCGCTTGCCAAGGCTTGGTGAGTCCTAGTTCGACTTCGCCGCCGCCGACAGCAAGAGCCTTCGTGGGACAGCTCGCCTCCTGGTCCTGGTCGTCCTCGACGTCTCCTGGTACCTGTGGCTGCTGTAACAAGCTTCACCCTTCACCTGCAATCTTCACGCCATCGCCTGGTTCCTTACTGGTTCCATGTGGTCACTGGCTAGTGACCTTGACTCTGTCCCTTCTGCTTGCAAGTACCCTTCCTTCTTGATCCCGGCCTTGGGATCCACCGGACACTCTGCACTGACTGCCTGTCAGCAACTTTCCTTCAGGCATCCATAGAAGTCCACGACGAAACCCGACGCAAGTTCACACCTATGCAGCCTGTGGGCCAGGTAACTTGGGTACTTCGGTGCTCACAAGGGTAGTGACTATCCTAGGGTCTAGTTTCCGAGTCTCGACTTTCTAGTTGCTCCAGAAGTGTCCTAAAACTGCTTATTTCAGAACTGTACTATTTCTATCGATTATACGCATTACGCGTGAGTGCTGAGGGTTTGACTAGAATAAATACACTTTATTTTATATATATATATCTGTTGTGGTGTCCTTTCATTTGGTATTCAAGGGATTATATATGGTATCACAGCTGGCTTCACATGCCATTCAGAGTTTAGCCTAAGACTGCTCTTGTCCATGCTACCACTAGGATAGCTGGTCTATAAGGTTGACTTTACAACCAATCACCATAAGGGTTGTTTGGACTGATATAAGGTGTACACTAGAACTAGTGACATCATACATCAGGCCAACTTCTCACACTAACAAATAAAACAAAGGCATTATGGAGCCCAAGGGGATTGAAATCCATTGTGGCTCCGTAAGGCTTTGTTCACAGCAACAGATGTGAACGGAAACATTGGAATGTTGGAGCGCCGCGGTTCTACTGGCCATTAGAGGCCCAGAGCACTCCATTGTTTTCAATGGAGTTCGCAACATTTCAGTGTTCTGATTGGTATTTAATGCTGATATTTTCCCAAACTCCTCCAGTTAAGCTAGCATACATGGCACTAATTGTGCTGTGTTCTTCAGACATAATAACGTATCATCTGCATAAAAGGACAGTGCGTAACTGGGAGCCCACTTGGATTCCCCAAGCCACCAAATCATCTCGCAACGAGGACGCAGTGACTTCACCACTAGCGCATAGGACAGGGCTTGAAAAATCCGCTTACATTTGCAAGCCAAATTCACTTAGGGCAAACTATTTCTAGGTCCTACTCAATTGGAAGACCAAATGACTTTTGACCTGTGTCTCTGAAAGCAGAGGAAATGTGACAAGATAGCAAGATTTAAAGGCATCTTTATTGCTCACAAAGTGAATGAGCAATAAAAATGCCTTTAAATCTTGTTAACTTGTCACATTTGCTCCACTTTCAGAAACTGAGGTCAAGTGCATTTCAGTTAGGTAGAGTACATTTTGCAGGCATTAGACCTTCAGGTCTAGTAAAAATGTAATGATTTTTCGAGCCCTGTAGGAGAAAGGAGAAAATTCCTTCCTGGTTCCCTGTCTGAGTTCTATGTGTCCGAGATCACACCTCCTGACTGTACTCTTCCAGTGGCATAGAGCAGTTTCACCCAACCAATACAATTATGGTCGAACCCCATACACTCCAACACCACCCAAAAGTATCTTCAACTCACTGTGATGAACGCTCCTTCCAGTTCTAGAGCTGTCGGGCCATAATCATTATCCATTCAGTCAGGGTCAGGGCCAGTATGATGTGCATTTGTCTTATGTTAAATATTGTACTTCTACCTGGGATGAACCCAGTTTGGCCCTCATGTATAACAGATCTAATGACATCTTGTAACTCACTATCCAAGCACTTTGGTATTGGTATTTATCAGGTATAGTGGTCACTATGTTGACCCTTGGAACATGGTCTTTTCTCTCTTTTGACACTAGGAGGATCACCGCTTTTTTCATTGTAGGCTGCAGCTGACCCGCCACCTTGGCCTCTTCAAACGCCACCAGCAATTTGTCCAGGAGCAGCTTTGGCATTTTCTGGAATTGATCCAATGGTATGCAATGTAACCCCGGGGCTTTCCCTCCTGTCATTCATCCTAATACCTCCTTCAGTTCTTGCACCCCTAACGAAGCCTCCAGGATATCGCTCTGTGTCGCTGCGAGTCTCGCCCTATGATTGTATGTTCTTATTTCTTAGTCCTCTTCCATATTCGGTCTTGTGTATCCACCTTCAAAGAATTTGTGGCAAAGTTCGTTTACGTGCTCCCGTGCAGGCACCTCCCTTCCTTCTCCCTGTTCTAATTATAATTTATATGTGTGGGGTTTCATGCCTTTCAGCTGCCAGGCCAAACGGTGGCCTGATTTATCCCCCCTACCTAAATCTGTGTCTGTCTTCTGTGTATATGAATCTAGTAAGGTCCATATATCTTACATCTTCCCTTATGTCTCTAACATCCATCTTGCACATTTGGGGTCTGCAACAGCCCTAGGCTCCAGGTTTGCCAGTACTGTTTCCAAGTCCACCAGAGTCTTCTCCAGTTGTCCTCACACCAAAGGTTTGCGACCTACATCTACCTTTTAGCCTTCCCATTCTGTAGCCTGTTTGTGAACTCCTAGTTTGCCTGATGGAAACTCTGTGAAGTCTCATGTGGGCGAGGAAGGCAACATCTATAAGGACTTCTGTCGTCATCGTTCCTTTAGAGATTTTAGACCGGAGTAGTTTTATTTAAAGCGAGGAGTGGTCAGATAGGAATCATTTCAGGTAAGTTGGATATTTAAACCAGACCACATATACCCTTTTACCCAACACAAAGTTAATTTTGCTGTATGTGTTTTGCACCGGGAATAAACCTTACCCTTAGGATGTTGGTACATCCAGCTATACATTATGTCCGATTCTGTTGTCCTTTTCACCAGTGCCGTCTCCATTCCAGGCTTTATGCCTAGCCTGGGGAGGTGCATATCAAATTTCCAGTTCCCTACAGAATTGTGATCACCCTACCCAAATAAATCTTGTGCCTATGTATTGCTAGGCAGCCTTCATGACGGAGGGAAAAAAACTGTATCATTGTTATTTGGGGCATATATGTTCCAAAAACATGTCTCCACCCCATTCAAGATACTAAGAATTACCACATATCTCCAGGGTGGATCCTCCTGCATCTTAAATGAACCTCTGGTGAAATCCATGTAAAGACTCCCCTTGAAAAGGTAGAATAACTCATAGCATAGACGTGACTGCTCCATTTCTACCCCGCTCGGATCACCTTTTCTGAAAACAAATGCTTTTTTTTGGAAAATAGCTACTTAGTCACATCTTTTCATGGAAAAATAAGCCCTATATATCTTGGGGAACATATTAAACCCCTGTGCATTCCAAGTTCTGAACGTTCGTTTTATAGCTGCCATTCTAAAATCAGGTCAAAGTGGTATATTCAACTAACCAATATCTGCCTGACAGTGCCTCCCAGCCTCATATCGTAAAGTATGGATCTCTCCCTGGCCTGTCCATCTGGGTATCTAAAAAGAGAACTTTCCAGATGTCCCCATCGCCATCCTTCGGGCAACTGCCATACCCACAACTCAGTGTTCGCCCAAGTATGCTATGATCCTCCGCTTGTACCATCAAGGAGCCCTACACAATTTCCCACACTTACCTTTTATACAACAACCGTACTACCCATAACCATGTTGTGCATGTAGCAGGTTATGTTCAGTCAGCCAGAGGCTCTTCCCTATCCAGGGGAACTCCCCAGCTAATTTGATATCCCAGATATCTCTACAGTAAACTATATTGTATAGAGCCTACACCTCCTACCTCCGCCCACCAGTCCAATTCGCTTTATGCATTCTATTCTCATATGAATTCCATTTATAATAAGTTAAACCTATCCCCAAGGGCTAACATCACAAGCAAACAATATAATCTTCATCCCATTGATCACAAGATTTGTCATAACTAGAGCTGTCAAACTCCGCACAAAGTTCCACCACATACAATTCCATCTCATTGGCACAGTTGCAGCAGAGCGTACCGAGAAGCCAACCAGGGATCTTCCTTTCCCTGAAGAGGATTCTCCTAGTTTTATAGTCTCATCCTCCTGCACCAGGGTAGTTCTGTGTTCCCTGTACCGTTGGCCTTTGGATCGTAGTCTGCCTCTTGATCCCCTCTGTTTTTTATGCCTTCGTCCAAGTCTATCTTTGAAAGGGCTGGTTCATCGTGGTCCGGCCTTGGCCCAAATCTCCACCAGGCCCAGACATTCTCCGGTGTATCGAAAAGTTACTTTTTTCCTCAGAAATTACACAGAGCCTGGCTGAGCCAGCATGTTGCTGAGATCCATTGACCAGAGTTTTTTCATAACCTCAATGTATGCTTATCATTGAGTTTGAACCTTTCTTGTATAATCTGAGTATTTATCACTAGTATAGTTGTCAAACTACAGCTGTGCAGCTTCCTTAGCTGCTCGTAGAATGCTGTCATTGTAATGAACAGTCCTTGCTATGAGGGCTCTAGGTGGTCTCAAGTGGCCGAGTCGGGACCAATGTCCTGTGTGTCCTTTCCACCACAAACCTATCTGAGAGTCCTCAAGGATGTGGCTCCTGCCACATTGAATCTTCCAGAAAGTGTTCCATTGCCATGCCCTAAGCTTCAGGAATCTGGAAACTCACAAACTATTTAGCCAGGAATAGCCAATTCTCAGGCCTGTTTTCCAGTATATTTGTTCGGGTCATCATTTGTGCCATTTGTTTGTCACTATATCATTTACCCCTACAGCGGTGTTTGTGAGCCCTGCATGGTCACAATGTCAAATGCCCTTGAGGGCTCTTAAGCCTTTATCTCCTGGTCATCTATTTTCTGTGTGCCTGGGGATGAACTGGGTGGTCGTGTACTGGATCCTAGTGCTGCCCTGTAGGGTTTGGAGCCTTGTCTTTGCCCACCCATCTTGTTGTTGGAATGACCCTCAACTTATTGAATCATTCAGGGAGCCCTCTCCACAATCTCACTTTCTTACCGCTTTTCTTTGCAGTGTTTCTCATGGTGATGGCCGATCCAGACTCCCTTGCCATGGAGCCCAGGTTGGCGATGCGGGCAAGCCCTTACTCAATTGTGAGGAGGCCCAGTGGGTGAGCATTGTTGGGGTTTATCCTTGCTGTGGTTAGTACCCTATGTAGAAAAATTCTGTTTCACAGTGCCCCCACCCAAAGCTGGGGTCTTGTCCCAATGCTCTGCTTCTCCCAACCTGGCACCCGCAACGGTGTAGGAAAAGTCTCTGTTCAACTCAAAGTCCTACGCAGGTCCCTTCTTACCACGTGCTTTGCCGGCTCTATGGTGATGTATCCACTGTATTTCCTGTCCCCACAGGACCTCAACCTGTTTGTGTCACCACAGGGACAACAAAGACGGTGCGGTCAAGTCACGAATCTGCCACTCCTCTCCCCTGGCTCTCACCAAGTTTCCAGTAGTCGACAAGGCCACTGCATGACCATAGCTGTTGCTGGTCTTAAAATCCCTTCTAGGGGCCTGATGGGCTGCAGTATGCAGCCCAGATGTTCTGCACCACTTCTAATCCACTGCTGTGCTGCTCCCAGGGCATCCGCACTGGCAGTTGCGCATACCCCCTCCACGGCAAGCAGAAGGTTCCACAAGGGCTGTCTTCTCACTACGCTGGGTGCAGGGCCCTGCCATTTCCTCCTGGCCACCAGGTGTTGCAGGCTTTCCCGCATGGGTGGTTTCCGGTGGATTTTCAAAGACTGGCGGCGGGCTGAGAAGCACGGCATCGTACTGGAGCCCATAATGAAGAACTTTTAATACATGGAGAGTCACCTATCAAAGTGAACATGAGATAATTTAATTTGGATTACGACATACAGTTTGAGGATTCGATGCTTCTAAGCAATTGTGGACTACTAATAGAAAGTGTGGGAGAAACTGAGGATTTTCTCTGATTACTACTGGTTTCGGAAGGGAGACTACATATTGGCGTTAAGTACAAAATATAGTGATCCAGTTACGCCAGTGATCACCATAAGATTGGAGGATTCTAGTAACTAATAAATAAAGTACAACAGAGGGACCCTGAATAAATAGATAAGCGAGGAAGGGCTCAGGGAAAATAACAATAGAAAAAACAAAACTTCCTACACTATATCACTTGAGTAGAAGACAATATGTCCATACAATGAAATGATACCCACAGCAAACGGTATGTAAAACTGTATTATTTCATTTATTGATTATTTTTATCATTTTTTTATATATTTAAATCATTTTTTTGATCAATTTTTGTGTAATAGTATATACAATATGGTTTACATCAAACTGTAGAAGCACAATTTGTAATTAATTGTACAACCATTATACAAATGACAAAACATATATACCATATATAGACGCACAATAGAAGACAATAAATCTGTAACAATTAACAGTTAAAAATCATTGGTTGTAGATTATGACCATAGGACCAACGCCTACGCGCGTTTCGGAGCTCAAATGTGATCTTAACCGGCTCCTTCTTCAGGGCGTGTAACTGTGGTCTTTCAGAAGAGAAAAAAGGCTTCAAGAACTAGTTTGATGTTCAATACTCTTATGCAACAGTTATACAGAAATCTTTTTTACAGCCGTAGATCTGTGGGTACAAAGAATCAAAATGAGTGATTGGGAATTTATTTAACTACCTTTACATTTATTTAAGGCTAAAATGGAGCAGGAGTCATAGAAAGAGAAAAGAATACAGACCACAATTTATATCTGTGTTGATACAAGCACCCAAAGATAGAGGTTGATATGTGTAATAGTCCCAAATCACCTAAACTAAGAGAAGATGAAACTAGAGAATAGATAGACGAAAAAATTTTTTTTGAGTAATGAATAATAATCTCAACATACTTGCCAGTGGCAGATTCTTATATATAGGGGAACCAATACGGACAATCCTAAATCTTTAGCTAAGATATTTAACCCTATGGAGGGAAAGAAACAATGACTAAAATTAATAATGATGGCATAATGGGCTCCCAGAAAAGTGCCAATTAGTGCTTGCCACGAGAGTACAAGGCGTGGAGGAGTTCATTCTAAGTTGGGAGTTCTTTTACAATTGAAAGCTGTACCTTCTGGGGAAAATATAATTATATTCAATTATTTATCCCGATAGAGAGGGATTTACACTTCCCGTTTGATGCCAATATTATTTCTCGCAATGCACCGGTCAGATATGTTTAGTAACTTATCAACTGCCTTAAAGGCTACACAAAGTTCAATTTCAGAGAAGATAATGGGGAAGCGCGTCCTAAAAAGTAATGTGGATGAATGCACGGTTTAATTAAGTGCAGACAGACTGGTTACCTGTTCTCTTTCTTAGTGCAGTATATGCGAACGACTGAAAATCTCAAGTGTGGTTCTGGTCGGTCATGTAATGCTCCAGGCACGAAAACATCAGTCTAAAATAAATTTATAATGGGGTTGACTGAAATGACGGCATGAGGAAAATACTGTCATTGTTATAGGAACAGACAAGAAATGATAATAATCAGAGGAGCCTCTTACCGGGCAGTAGGGCCGAAGCTTGTCAGGAATTGCCACGTACTTGTTTAAAGTCTGGGTTTCAGATTTGTTGGTTCGTCCATAAAGTGACGAAAGGTCGCTAAGCGTATCCGATTTAGAGTATAATTGCCAATGCTCAAGCAGTACTTCTGTAAGAGAATAAACCGGCGTTTAGAAACAATTACTTAACTGAGCCTGCAATAGTTGATTCCAGCTAAGGTTCGGGAAGGATGCCATAGCTTGCGCTCTTCGTCATTAGCAGGTGATACCTGGCGTTTCCCTTATAAGGAAAGTCAGGAAGTGGTGATTACATAGTGGACACTGAGGTCGGACTACAAATGAGACGGGAACGCGGCCTGACAATGCGTTCACTATGTAATCACCACTTCCTGACTTTCCTTATAAGGGAAACGCCAGGTATCACCTGCTAATGACGAAGAGCGCAAGCTATGGCATCCTTCCCGAACCTTAGCTGATCGGAACGGTAAGAATTACATGTAGCTCCGATTTCTCTATCCCCACGTCCTTTTATCCGTGTAGAAGACTGGAATCAACTATTGCAGGCTCAGTTAAGTAATTGTTTCTAAACGCCGGTTTATTCTCTTACAGAAGTACTGCTTGAGCATTGGCAATTATACTCTAAATCGGATACGCTTAGCGACCTTTCGTCACTTTATGGACGAACCAACAAATCTGAAACCCAGACTTTAAACAAGTACGTGGCAATTCCTGACAAGGTTCGGCCCTACTGCCCGGTAAGAGGCTCCTCTGATTATTATCATTTCTTGTCTGTTCCTATAACAATGACAGTATTTTCCTCATGCCGTCATTTCAGTCAACCCCATTATAAATTTATTTTAGACTGACGTTTTCGTGCCTGGAGCATTACATGACCGACCAGAACCACACTTGAGATTTTCAGTCGTTCGCATATACTGCACTAAGAAAGAGAACAGGTAACCAGTCTGTCTGCACTTAATTAAACCGTGCATTCATCCACATTACTTTTTAGGACGCGCTTCCCCATTATCTTCTCTGAAATTGAACTTTGTGTAGCCTTTAAGGCAGTTGATAAGTTACTAAACATATCTGACCGGTGCATTGCGAGAAATAATATTGGCATCAAACGGGAAGTGTAAATCCCTCTCTATCGGGATAAATAATTGAATATAATTATATTTTCCCCAGAAGGTACAGCTTTCAATTGTAAAAGAACTCCCAACTTAGAATGAACTCCTCCACGCCTTGTACTCTCGTGGCAAGCACTAATTGGCACTTTTCTGGGAGCCCATTATGCCATCATTATTAATTTTAGTCATTGTTTCTTTCCCTCCATAGGGTTAAATATCTTAGCTAAAGATTTAGGATTGTCCGTATTGGTTCCCCTATATATAAGAATCTGCCACTGGCAAGTATGTTGAGATTATTATTCATTACTCAAAAAAAAAATTTTCGTCTATCTATTCTCTAGTTTCATCTTCTCTTAGTTTAGGTGATTTGGGACTATTACACATATCAACCTCTATCTTTGGGTGCTTGTATCAACACAGATATAAATTGTGGTCTGTATTCTTTTCTCTTTCTATGACTCCTGCTCCATTTTAGCCTTAAATAAATGTAAAGGTAGTTAAATAAATTCCCAATCACTCATTGTGATTCTTTGTACCCACAGATCTACGGCTGTAAAAAAGATTTCTGTATAACTGTTGCATAAGAGTATTGAACATCAAACTAGTTCTTGAAGCCTTTTTTCTCTTCTGAAAGACCACAGTTACACGCCCTGAAGAAGGAGCCGGTTAAGATCACATTTGAGCTCCGAAACGCGCGTAGGCGTTGGTCCTATGGTCATAATCTACAACCAATGATTTTTAACTGTTAATTGTTACAGATTTATTGTCTTCTATTGTGCGTCTATATATGGTATATATGTTTTGTCATTTGTATAATGGTTGTACAATTAATTACAAATTGTGCTTCTACAGTTTGATGTAAACCATATTGTATATACTATTACACAAAAATTGATCAAAAAAATGATTTAAATATATAAAAAAATGATAAAAATAATCAATAAATGAAATAATACAGTTTTACATACCGTTTGCTGTGGGTATCATTTCATTGTATGGACATATTGTCTTCTACTCAAGTGATATAGTGTAGGAAGTTTTGTTTTTTCTATTGTTTTTTCTATAGGATTCTAGTAACTGCCTGAGGAAGCCCCATAGGGGCGAAACGCGTTGGTTGTATTTTTTGCTGCTTTGTTCGATCATCTTACGCCATGAATGATTCAAGAATCCATTAAAAGGAACATATCTCACATTACCGAAGAGTCTGGATTGAGTCACCTGCCTCTCTGTGTGCTCTAAAGTATATTTTATTTGTGTGGCCCTGTGGCAGTGGACCAGTGAGATAGGCAACATTGACCTAGAAGTATATCTACAGTGTGTGTATAGTAAGGTAGTGCAGCCTTTATTCCTTACTGCCTATTTTTCTGTTTTTTTGTGTTTCCCGCATTGGTGGGCCTCGGCCACCGGTCTTTAGAAAGGCAATCCTTAAGACGTTGGCAAGTTTTTTTTCCTGCGCTTGAGTGAGTCTTCAGGCACAGCCCTACTCTCCAGATGACCCTCGGGTGATTGAGCTACGTCTCTTGGGGTCAGCACCACAGGATTCCGTAGCATATAGACGGCTGGAGCGGGGCTGCTTAATAACAGATCTGATTGGCTATGTTGCCTTGTCCATGCAATGAGTGTGAACTGTTAAATAGATTTTCTATCTTAGATTGAAGGCGTTTGAAAGGCTGCCTGGGCAAGTCGCGCATCGTGCCATGAAAGTTGTGTATCTAGGCATATCCAATTGGCATACTAACTCTTAAATGGACTGTTGCGTTTCAAGCAGTTTCCCAGAATTCCTTTTCGTGTGGTATAAAGTGAAGCAAGTTGGAAGATACATGCTTGGCTTACATTCCTTGCAGAGTATGAACCCTGCATTTGCAGTATGGTTTACTCTTCTTCTTTGCTGCAGAAATTAGTTCTGCCAAGTGTCTATCCATTAGCCATGCAACCACCTCCGTGACAGAAGAAATGGAGGCAACTGCTTCTACAGCAGAGAGGCCAACGATAACCACCAACTCAAAGTCAAGGAAGGACATCAGTCTTTGATTGATACTCTGAGAATAGACAACATATGCTTTGTACGTTGCCAAATGGATCAGGTGGATAACAAACTTCTTGAACAGAAAACGTTCAAGCTTTGCGAGTCTACCATATGGTTGAAGGCGCTGGTCAAGTTTATCAACTCCATGCGTACATGTGATAATCAAGAATGCAGTTGGGCTTGTGTACTTCTGCAACTGACCCCAAACTGTGATGAGAAGTTCTCCCATCTTGAATGGTATCAATCAATCAGGGTACTTATAGAGCGAGAATAATCACCTGTTAGGGTCTCAAGGCACTAGGTAGTGAGCACATGTACTTCTCAACTGTCTGAGGCCATCACAGCTAGCAGTTTATTGCAGTGCACTGCAATGACCATCTTGAACCTTTTTTTTCAAACAAGCTTTATATGGAATCCTTTGTGGTAAATTAGAATTGTCCCATAAAACCAGTGTCAACACTGTACAGCTTTCTGTACAACTGTAAAGGTGTGTATTTGTGTGTGTGTGTGTATTTGTGTGTGTGGGTGGGTGTGTGTGTGTGTGTGTGTGTGTGTGTGCATTTATATTTATTATTCCCCCTGCAGTACATTGTGAAAAAAAACCTCCACTCCCTCCAATGCACTACTGTTTCATCCTATAACTCTCTCAATATAGCCTCTACGACCACTCTGTGACTCATCGCAAACCTCATTCTAGGACTATCATCTGCCTAAGATCCTTTCTCGACTCACCCCAAACCTAAGTCTTCTGCTGTGATCTCCCATAAAACCCTATGTACACTCGTCCTTTCTATGTCCCTCCTTGACCCACCCCAAACCTCATTTTACTAATATGATCCCAAAGTAACACTTCCTAAACTCTTACTTCCTGTATACCTACTTTGACTCATCCCAAACCTCATCTAACTAATATGTTCTCCCAAACAACTTGTATTTCCCAGACTTATCCACTCCTAATCCTTTTGTTCTGGAGTAGCATGCTACTCGCCGAAAAGCGATTCAACACCTCGTCGGGGGTAGTAAACGCTATACAAATACAATTATAAAAATATCAAAATTCACAGAGGCTTTCTCTGACCATCTAGAATAATGAGGATGAGTTATTTTATAATGGTTGGCATAACTCTGAAGGAAGGAAGTTTTAGGATTCAGGGATGGGAAGTCTGTAGTGGTAGTTTTTTAGGTCTCGGCTGGTGTTGGAGCGCATGCGCTCCTCGCCTCAAGACTTATAGTAATCAGCTTAGTTTGGGAGAAGGGGACTCGAGGCGCGCTCCTCATTTTCATTGGGTAGCGTCAGCATTTATGTTAAACGCTGGCTTCCCATTGAAAAGGAGGGTTTTAAGTTGCCTCCCTTTGGCTTTTTTGGACGGCCCACTAAGACGGGCTCTCCTGCTTTCCTTCTGGCATAAAAGGTTTCTCATCTTAATGGGGCCATGTGTTTAAACTTATGGCCCCATAAAGACAATAGATCCTCTTTCGGGACCGCTCCGCCCAGTTAAAGATGTCCCCATAGATGTGACAATGCTAGGCTAATGGTTTGTGTGTAAGTGATGAAGTTCGATACATTTGTAGCCGGACATTTTGTAAGTACATTATTGAATTGAAGAGTATGAACCAAAATTTGATTAAAATATCTATGAGCACTTTAGGAATCCAAACGGATCCTTAAAAATAAACTCTCCACAATATTCAGACACCTTGCCTCGCCGCAATACTGTGTCTCCTTTGTTTTCAGCAGTAGTCCCGTAGGAAGTGCTTGGGAGAGTTTGCGCCTCCACCGTCTAAGTCTCTGAACACCCATATGCCAGCTTCTCTTGAGCTGACACATATTCTTGATAAATGTGGAGACTTCAGCAGTGTGCAGCGTGCTGTCTTTGGTGGGAACACCTGCTGTGTACAAGAATCTGGTGCCTTTCACCCGTTCTTGGAATTGGTTTACCATGCAGTTCATGGTGGTTTCAAGACACACACCCTTAGGTTTTTTGGAGTGTGTTTTTGTAATACGTTTTTTGTTTGTTTTCACAAGCCCCAAATTATTTTTATTTTGATGGAGTCCTTGAAAAACCAAACAATGTAAACTTCTGCCCGAGCCGTCATGCTATGTCCTGTTGGCATTGTGCAGTTTCTCTGAAAGTGCTCCCGCTGTGATTGTAAGCACTTAAGCCCCCAAAAATGGCTGCTGTACTTGTAGCAAACATTAAGTTCAGAGGGCAGGCTGTCTTAGACGTGCCTTCGCACCCCAACAGTTTGGCACCAAACATTAAATCAGTCTTACTACGGGTTGTTATCAATCGAAAGGATACACGGCGGTGCCATGTTGTCAGGACTCCAAACTGTGACCTTGGCTATTGGTACAAGTAAACGTGCCAAAAATGTAAGAACTTTTGGACGATGAAAGTGTCAATCTGAAAGAAACACGTTAGTTAGATTCCTCACCTTAGAATATCCCCAGGCGTCAGGCTGGATCCGGAAAGATTTTATATCAGCAATACCCCTTGCGCGTCGCTGGGCGTCGTCTACGGCTCCGCGTCCGTCGTCGGCGTCGTGTGCGGGAATGACATCGTCGGAGTACTTAGACGCCGCCCTCTCGCGCTGACGTCGGTTCTTCTTTTTTCCGCGCCAGACAGCGCCGATCCAGGAAGAGCTTACCCCTTTAGTCACTTTTTGACAAAACTTTTTTTTGGACTCTTTTGTCTACTCGACTCGAACTGGTGCTGGTAGGATGCCTGGTTTTAAAGCCTGTGACTCCTGTCACCGACTGATGTCGGTAATGGACCACCATCGCCGGTGCCTTTACTGCCTGGGGGCTGACCACGATGCAGAGTCGTGCCTTGACTGCCAGGCCTTGACCTCGAAGGCTAGGCGGGGGCGGTCCCGCAAGCTTCGAGCTCCGACACTCAGCTCTGCGCCGTTCAAGGTCCCGGTCCAGGAGGAGGTCGAAGGACCGATCGCGGAGCCGCAGCCATCATCACTGCTCGTCGGGTTCAAAGTCTTCGGGTAAGTCGAAGCACGGTAAGAAGTCCAAGAGACAACAGTGCTCTTCGGACTCCCCTCGCCGGTCGCGCGACTCGGTCAAGGGCCAGGGTGGTACCACCCCTGCGGCTCCGTCGGAGCCGCGTCTGTCCCCATACCCGCCGGTCCCTGGGACTGACGCGACTCCGGCGGAGATCAATGCCTTCCTCTCGGCCATGAGGGGCCTGGCTCTGCCGTTGACGCCTGCCGGCACGCCTTCGGGCCCCGTGGGCTCGACTGGGCGGCCTAGCGAGCCGGCAGCTGCAGTGCGGCGCCGTCGTCGACTTCGGTCCTGACGCCGCAGGTCCCCAAGGGATCCAGGCCTGGATCTCTGTGGGTGCCAGTTGACCTCACAACGCCTCCTCCGCCGGCGCCGACACCGGTTCCACCTCCGGCACCGTCTCCAGACGACGCCGTTCACCGGTTCAGACCTGGACCGGTTTGGCGCCGCATCTGACGCCAATGGAGGACCATTTCATCTACCGTCCGGCTCCAGTTATTCCCCCTGTTTATCAGGAATCGGATGACGGGGTGACTGGGAGGGGTCTGAGGACCCTATGGCCCTGCAGGCCAACTTATCACAGGACTGGGCAGATGAGCTGGGGGATGCCAGTGGTCTGGACACCTCCCCGGACACTGGCTTCATCTCTCCGCCGACTGTGGCTTCGGAGGAAGGTGTTGCATTTTCAGTGGTGCTGCGCAAGGTGGCCGAAGCCCTTGGGCTGGAGTTGCCTGCTGTGGCCGTGAGGACTAACCGCCTCACTGAAGTGCTTCAACCGTCAGCAAGCTCCTCGGAGCCTCTGCTACAGTTCAATGAGGCGCTAGTGGACGTTCTGAAGGGCACCTGGTCCAAGCCCTCCACAGTACCTCCTGTGGATCGGAACGTGGCCCGGCGCCACCGCCCTGCACCGGGCGACCCCACTTTTCTGTCCCAACACCCCACGCCCGAGAGTCTGGTTATTCAGGCCTCTACTTCCCAGTCCTCCTTCCCGTCCGCTCCTCCGGATCGGGAATCCAAGAGGCTAGAACAGTTCGGTAAGAAGCTGTTCTCTTCCCTTAGATTGGGACTGCGGTCCTTGAACACCACTTGCCTCTTGGACCGTTACTCTCACTCTCTGTGGGATACGGTGGAGGACGTGCTGCCCCAGTGTCCGGAGGAGGCCCGGACACGGCTCGCCCAGGCTCTTGCCGACGGGCGGGATGCAGCGCGACATGCTATACGATGTGGACTAGACACTACGGACTCGCTGGGTAGGGTGATGTCAACCACAGTGGCGCTCCGCCGCCACGCCTGGCTGCGGTCCACCTCTTTCTCAGGGGATGTCCAGAGCACCCTCATGGATATGCGTTTTGATGGCACTCGCCTTTTTGGCAACAAGGCGGATAGTGCGCTGGTGCGCTTCAAGTCCTTGGGCGTCTCTGCCCTGCGTCCGCAAACTTCCGCCGTTCGTGGCCAAGGAAGGGGCGCCCCCTCACGTCCGCCTAGCCACCAGCCGCACAACCAACTGGCACGCTGTCGCGGATGTGGTTTCCGCCGAGGCGGTACCGGGGGACAACGTGCCGGTCAGTCCACATCCACCCCGGCAGCATCCGCCTCAAAGCCCTCCTAGTCCGAGCTTTCAGGCCCATTCCACGCCAGTGGGAGGCAGAGTTCGCCATCACCTGCTCCACTGGCGTTCCATCACGTCGGACAGGTGGGTGCTGCAAATCGTCCGAAGGGGCTACTCCCTCCCCTTTGAGACAACCCCTCCAGCCATGCCACAGCAGTACCACCGTATGTCGGGGGATCACTTGAATCTTCTGTGGGAGGAAGTTACGGACCTCTTGGACAAAGAGGCCGTCGAGCACGTTCCTGGACCAGAACTAGGTCGTGGTTGCTATTCCCACTACTCTCTGGTTCCCAAAAAGACCTCAGGAGCGTCAACGCCTTCTTCCGGAAGGAGAGGTTCAAGATGCTTACCCTAGTTCAGGTTCTGACTGCTCTGGATCCAGGAGACTGGATGGTAGCGTTGGACTTGCAAGACGCTTATTTTCATATCCCCGTCCTGCCGACCCACCGGCGTTACCTGCAGTTCACGGTGGGTCAGGAGCATTTTCAGTTCACTGTGCTCCCTTTCGGCCTCACCAGTGCCCCTCGGGTGTTCACGAAAGTGATGGCGGTGGTCGCAGCTCATCTGCGCACATCAGGGGTTCCAGTCTTCCCCTATCTCGACGACTGGCTGTTGAAGGCGGGCTCGCCCCAGCAAGTCGTCTTCCATCTCCAGACTACGGCCGACCTCCTGCATTTGCTGGGGTTCTCCATCAATGTGCTGAAGTCGCATCTGAGTCCTTCCCAGAAGCTCCTCTTCATTGGAGCGGTACTGGACTCGGCGCAGTTCCGGGCTTATCCTCCGGAACAGCGGGTCCGGGATATTCAGGCTCTGATTCCCATCTTTCAGCCTCTATCCCGGGTATCGGTCAGGTTGGTGCTGCGGCTTCTGGGTCAGATGGCCTCCTGAATCCTGTTAGTGCATCACACCAGGTGGCGAATGCAGGCTCTGCAGTGGGACCTGAAGTTTCAGTGGGCCCAGCATCGAGGCAACCTGTCCGACCATGTCTTGATCTCGGAGGGCACTGCAAAGCAGTTGCAGTGGTGGTTCACGGACCGCGATTGGGTCCGCGGCAGATCCCTCTCCCTACCCCAACCGGAGCACGTAGTAGTGACGGATGCGTCCCTCCTGGGATGGGTGGGCCACATGGGGGAGGCGGAGATCAGAGGACTCTGGTCTCCGGCGGAGTCTCGACTCCATATCAACCTTTTGGAGCTGAGAGCGATCCAACTTGCACTGAAGGCATTCCTTGCTGTTGTCCGGGGAAGTGTGGTGCAGGTGTTCACGGACAACACCACCGCCATGTGGTATTGCAACAAACAGGGCGGGGTGGGGTCGTGGACCCTTTGTCAGGAGGCTCTGCGCCTCTGGACATGGCTTGAACATCAAGGCATCACCCTGGTGGTTCAACATCTGGCGGGCTCTCTGAACGCCAGAGCCGACAAACTCAGCCGCCGGTACATGATGGATTACGAATGGCGTCTAAACTCGGACGTGGCGCAAGGCCTCTTTCGGCAGTGGGGAGAGCCTTGGTTAGATCTATTCGCCACCGAAGAGAACGCGCAATGTCAGCAGTTCTGAGCGTTGGAGTTTCCAAGGCGGCACTCGCTCGGGGACGCCTTTCGTCGCGATTGGAGTTGCGCTCTGTTGTACGCCTTTCTGCCTATACCACTTCTGCCCAGAGTGCTGAAGAAGATCAGGCGCGACCGGGCCCAAGTCATCTTGGTGGCTCCGGATTGGGCACGAAGGTACTGGTATCCCGAGCTACTCAGTCTGTCAATCGATCCCCCGATACGACTGCCTCTTCAGGAGGACCTTCTGTCGCAGCAGCAGGGGACGGTCCTCCACCCCAACCTGTCCAGTCTCCACGTCCATGCGTGGAGATTGAGCGGCAACAGATGATGCCATTTGACTTGCCTCCTGAAGTCTGCGATGTGATTCTGGCAGCCAGGCGTCTCTCCACAAAAACGGTATACGCCTGCAGGTAGAACAAATTTGTGGCATGGTGCACAGCAAAGGCTGTGGATCCCCTTTTCGCCCCTCTTTCTGAGGTTCTCCTCTTTCTTCTTACCATGGCCCAGCAGGGTTCTGCTCTGGGCACCGTAAAAGGTTATCTTTCTGCTATCTCTGCCTTCTTACGGCTTCCTGATCAGCCTTCTCTTTTCAAATCCCCTGTTGTTTCTCTTTTCTTCAAGGGCATTACTCACATGTTTCCTCCTGTCCCCTTCGTAATGCCTCAGTGGTATTTGAAACTGGTCTTGACATTTCTGATGTTCGCTCCCTTTGAGCCTCTTCATAATTGTCCCCTTCGTCTTCTGACTCTCAAGACTGCTTTCCTTGTAGCTATCACCTCGGCTAGACGGGTGAGTGAGCTCCAGGCTCTATCTTCTAAGCCTCCTTTTCTTTCTGTCCATCCGGACAAGGTTGTCCTCCGGACTCGTCCTTCCTTTCTTCCGAAAGTGGTGACTCCCTTTCACATCGGGCAAACTGTCACGTTGCCCACCTCCTTTCCGCCTCCGCATCCTTCGAAAGAGAAAGAGAGGCTCCACCGCCTGGACCCAAAACGGGCGCTGTCCTTTTATTTGGATCGCACCAAACAGTTCCGGGTGGACGACCAACTCTTTGTTGGATACGTGGGTGCTAAGAAGGGGCAGGCAGTACACAAGCGAACCATCTCGCGGTGGTTTTATTGTGTATAAAAGCTTGTTACTCCTTGGCTAAAAAGGACCCTCCTGTAGGGCTGAGAGCCCATTCCACCCGGGCCACAGCGGCGACTACTGCCCTGGGCCGAGGAGTCCACTTGCAGGACATCTGTCAGGCAGCAACGTGGGCCTCGCTGCACACGTTTGCCAAGCGTTATTGCCTGGACAGCCAAGTCCGGAGAGATGGCTTCTTTGGCCGTTCTGTTCTCCAGGACTTTCTGGTGTGATCTTGGTTCGCAGACCGACCACCGGGGTTGGTATTACTGGGGTATCTATTCTAAGGTGAGGAATCTAACTAACGTGTTGCTTTCAGATGAACAAGTTACTTACCTTCGGTAATAATGTATCTGTAAGAAACATTAGTTAGTTAGATTCCTCAACGACCCACCCACCCTCCCCATTCTGCGAACCGATATCTAGGGTTGAGGTCATTCCTTTCAGGGCCCTAGAATATTTTGGCACCAGTGTCTGTCTCTTGCATGGCTCTGCGTTCCTGGCGCGGAAAGCTATGTACAAGAACTGACGTTAGCGCGCGAAGGCAGCGTCTAAGTACTCTGACGACGTCATTGCGGCGCACGACGCCGACGACTGACGCGGAGCCGCAGACTACGCCTAGCGACGCGCAAGGGGTATTGCTGACAAATTGTACTTCACTGGTCAGATACGCCATGTAAGGCCCCAGAGTTAAGTAGAGTCAGCCTGGGTTCAGCAGACACAGCGCTTGGTTACGTGGGTTAATTAAAACTTGATTCTTCACTTAGTGATAATACGTGTGTTTATAGTCTGCATGAACTTTATGTCTGACGGGACTAATTGATGTTTCTTGTAGCTGATTCGGTTTGTGCTAGTTTGAATAAACAGTCTAAGGTTTGGAAGGTGCATATTCAAATGCAAATGTAAATGTTGTAGACTTGTTAAGCGCACAGCTACCCCAGCAACGGGGCGTCCCGGCGCTGTAGACCGCTGGGGAACCCGTCCTGGCTATCCCTGTGAGATGGTCCCTTTCTGGGTATCTCCAAGGTGAAACCAGGCATCCCCGGCGTCTGTGGGGGGCCGTTGTAGAGATGAGGCAAGCTTTATGCCCAGAGTTGCCGAGTGTGTTCCTGGTTAGAGTAGGTACCGAGGCGAGAATTATCAAGTCCGTTTTGACCCTGGTCCACGACCCTGCCGCGTCGGGAATTGAACCCTGGTCCCTGGCCGATTCTCTGCTTACTGGTCTGCGGCCTCTAACTAGTGAGCCACACCTCTCCACAATATTCAATATTCACCAGGCATTTAAGCATGCACTCTCTACTACTCACTCTCTACGACTCTCTCTACTACTCACTCTCTATGTCTCTTACTACTCACTCTCTACTACTCTCTCTACTAGTCTCTACTACTCACTCTCTACTACTCACTCTCTCTACTACCTCTCTACTCCTCTCTACTCTCTACTACTCACTCTACTACTCTCTCTCTACTACTGTCTACGACTCACTCTACTACTCACTCTCTACTACTCTTCTGCTCTCTACAACTCTCTACTACTCACTCTCTACTACTCTCTCTCTACTACCTCTCTACTACTCTCTACTACTCACTCTCTACTACTACTCTACTCTCTACTCACTCTCTACTACTCTCTACTACTGTCTACGACACACTCTACTACTCTCTCTCTCCTACTCTCTACTACTCACTCTCTACTAGTCTCTACTACTCACTCTCTACTAGTCTCTACTACTCACTCTCTACTACTCTCTACTACTCACTCTGTCTCTACTACTCACTCTATTACTCTTTACTACTTACTCTGTACTACTCACTCTCTACTACTCTCTACTCACTCTACTACTCTCTACTACTCACTCTACTACTCGCTCTACTACTCTCTTACTGCTTACTCTACTACTCTCTCTACTACTCTCTACTACTCACTCTGCTAGTCTCTACTACTCTACTACTCACTCTACTACTCACTCTCTACTACTCACTTACTACTTACTGTCTACTACTCTCTCTACCACTCACTCTACCACTCACTCTACTACTCACTCTACTACTCACTCTACTACTCACTCTACAGCTCTCTACTGCTCTCTACTGCTCTCTACTGCTCTCTACAGCTCTCTCTACAGCTCTCTACAGCTCTCTCTACAGCTCTCTCTACAGCTCTCTCTACAGCTCTCTCTACAGCTCTCTCTACAGCTCTCTCTACAGCTCTCTCTACAGCTCTCTCTACAGCTCTCTCTACAGCTCTCTCTACAGCTCTCTCTACAGCTCTCTCTACAGCTCTCTCTACAGCTCTCTCTACAGCTCTCTCTACAGCTCTCTCTACAGCTCTCTCTACTGCTCTCTCTACTGCTCTCTCTACAGCTCTCTCTATAGCTCTCTATAGCTCTCTACAGCTCACTCTCTACAGCTCGCTCTACAGCTCACTCTCTACAGCTCTCTCTACAGCTCTCTCTACAGCTCTCTCTACAGCTCTCTCTACAGCTCTCTCTACAGCTCTCTCTACAGCTCTCTCACTACTACTCTCTCACTACTACTCTCTCACTACTACTCTCTCACTACTACTCTCTCACTACTACTCTTTCACTACTACTCTTTCACTACTACTCTCTCACTACTACTCTCTCTCTACTCACTCTACTACTCTCTACTCACTCTACTACTCTCTACTACTCACTCTACTACTCTCTACTCACTCTACTACTCTCTACTACTCACTCTACTACTCTCTACTACTCACTCTACTACTCTACTACTCACTCTCTACTACTCTACTGCTCACTCTGTACTACTCTCTACTACCCACTTCTACCCTCTCTCCCTGCCTCTCTCTCTACTACTCTCTCCTCTCTGCCACTCTCTACCTCTCTACCACCCTCTACCTCTCTACCACCCTCTACCTCTCTCTACGCGCACACATATGCACACACACATATATATATATATATATATATATATATATATATATATATATTCACTGAAAAAACCATAGGTTTCACACATGTTATAGTTAGCGGAAATTTTACTGATAAAAAACCAATGAAATTGCCCCGTTATAGTTAGTGCAGGCAACTATAACTCACGCGACCGCAATCCTCTGCTGATGCTAATACTGTATTTAGACACTTATTTGCCCATGTCTTCTTCCATACATTTTTAGCTATACATATATGACAAATATTTTTTTTTCATAAAGACACATATGTCATCAGCAGAAGATTGCGGTCGCGTGAGTTATAGTTGCCTGCACTAACTATAACGGGGGAATTTCATTGGTTTTTTATCAGTAAAATTTCCGCTAACTATAACATGTGTGAAACCTATGGTTTTTTCAGTGAATTTGCAAGGTTTTTTAAATGCTAATTCCTAACTATAACGTGTGTGAAACCTATGGTTTTTTCAGTGAAATTGTACGGTTTTTTAAATGCTAAGTTACTTTACGCCATTCGTGGCGTGCGCGCCCACATAACGCAGTTCGTTCCGTGCGCGCACGGTGCGCTTCGCGCACCGTGCGCGCACAGTAAGCACGCGGTGCGCTTCGCGCACCGCGCGCCCACTTTACGCAGTTAGTGCCGTGCACGCACGGTGGGCACGCGGTGCGCTACGCGCACCGCGTGGCCACGTTACGCTAGATGGGCCATGTATACACGATGCACTTCGCGCACCATGCGCACATGGAGGACATATGATGCACTTCGTTTTGAAAGGTAATATTTTAATTTTTTCGTAATTTTTATAAGCCATGCACAAATGGTGCCCTTCGGGCACCATTTGCACACGGGGTGGACAGAGTGTGGATAATTTTTTATTTATTTTTTTAAATATTATAGTTTATCTCATTGTATTAAGCCATGCGCAATTGGTGGCCTGATGGCCACCAATTGCACACAGGGTGGGGAGAGTGTGGATAATTTCTTTTTTTTATATAATTTTTTACCGTACGCGTACGGTAAGCGTAATCGGCGAAATTAGCGAAAAAAAAAAATTCAGTTTTTGGCCTTGGGGGATCTTTGGGGACTCCCTCAACATGGCTATGTGTGTGGGAGCTGTCTAAACAGCCCCTTTACATGTTTTTGTGCTTTGTATTTTCATCATCACTCTCAGTGCGAGAGAGAAAATGGCGGCCGCCGCTTCCTGGTTTCGGCCGATTCGAATGTTTACTAAGATCTAAGAGCCAATCAGAATCGCGCTTGCGCACGCCGGCTTACGTGTACGGTAAGCGTACCGTAAGCGCACCGTAAGCTGGCTCAGATGTATATATTGATTTAAAGGCTATTTTCTCAGAATCTACTGAACAGATTTACACCAAACCTACAAAAGGCACTTCCTTGACCTGAGGACTACCTCTCTGCCAAATTTCAAGTAATTCTGTTCAGCCGTTCGGGCTGTAGCCCTGTCTAAAGGTCCTATGGAAAAATGCATGGGAAAAACGCGTTTTGGGACCCCCCTTTTATCTCAGCCCCCGCTTGACGAATCCCCCCGAGACTTTCAGGGTAGGAGCGTAGCGCCCCACCTATTTTGAAAAATTCGCGAGGATTCGTCGACCGGCGCCAAAGTTATTCAAAATAGAATGTTGCGGATTTCCTATGGAAACGTGGTCCTAACTATAACTACCTACTGGCGACCGCCAGTAGGTAATATATATATTCCAACACACACGCCTTAACGTTTCGATAAGGTCACTCGACCGCACCCCTCCTGTCCGGGCTGTGTCCTCGTTAGCTTTCACAAACAGTTACCTAATCTTGGGAATAAGCCGACGTGTTTCGAGGCTATGGCGCCTCTTCTTCCAGGGCTCATACGGAACATCACTGACGAGTCACCTGACTGCCAATACCACATCCTTTATTTAAGCAGTTGCCAATCACGGCGTACCAACATATCACGCTGTATTGTGGGGCTTTTAGTCTTTTAAGGGGATTCAAAAATATAACTTTGAGTAAGCTCCATGTCCATTCCTCAATAGTTCATTTATTTGTACACCTTTAGTAGGTGGGGAACTAATTGCGATTGCTTCAATTACCACAGGGTGCCATGCTGATGGATCCGACGTAGTTCAGGTCCTCAGCCTTCCCATATGTGCGCTTCCGCTGGGAATGGTGCTCCTTACGAGGCCCAGCCAGCCCTTCAAAGATACAATCCAACACACACGCCGTAACGTTTCGATACGGTCACTCGACCGCACCCCTCCCATCCGGGCTGTGTCCTTGTTAGCTTTCAGAAACAGTTCCCTGATCTTGAGAACAAGCCGACGCGTTTCGAGGCTATGGCGCCTCTTCTTCCAGGGCTCATGCGGAACATCACTGACGAGTCACCTGACTGCCAATACCACATCCTTTATTTAAGCAGTTGCCAATCACGGCGTACCAACATATCATGCTGCATTGTGGGGCTTATAGTCTTTTAAGGTGATTCAAAAATATAACTTTGAGTAAGCTCAGTGTCCATTCCTCAATAGTTCATTAGAGTTTCAATATTTTAAAAAAATGTTCTCCCGTTTACATTAAAAACATATAATGTAATTTAAAAAATAAAATATGTAAAAATAAATAGTTTAGAAAATCAGTATCAAAAAAATAAATATAACTATTATTACATTTAAAAATTGTCATTTAAGAAATCTTTGAAATTCACTGAAAAAACCATAGGTTTCAGACATGTTATAGTTGGCAATTAGCATTCAAAAAAACCTTTGACATTCACTGAAAAAAACATGGGTTTCAGACATGTTCTAGTTAGGAATTAGCATTTTTAAAAACCTTTAAAATTCACTGAAAAAACCATAGGTTTCAGGGGTGTTCTAGTTAGCTGGACATTTCACTCGTACAAAACTGAAATTCCTTCGTTATAGTTAGTTCTACTAACTATAACTCGCGCGCCCGCAATCCACTGCTGATGATGTCACATATTACATCATTCATGACATGGTCAGTGACATCACTGATGACATCTCAAATGACATCACTGGTTACATCATCCAGTGACTGTGTGTTTCTGTAAAGTTGTAAAGTGATGTAATTGTGACATCATCAACAGTGCATTGCGGGTGTGCGAGTTATAGTTTGTAGAACTAACTATAACGAAGGAATTACAATGGTTTTGTACTTGTGAAATGTCCAGCTAACTAGAACACCCCTGAAACCTGTGTTTTTTTCAGTTATTTTCTAAGGTTTTTTTAAATGCTAATTCCTAACTATAACATGTCTGAAACCTATGGCTTTTTCAGTGGAAAAAAAAAATACAATAAAAAAATATATATATATAATATGCATTTGTATATATATGTATGTGTATATATTTACATATATACATATATAAACATATATATACATCTGCATATCTATATAAATACAAGTATAAATGCATGCATACATATACATATATGCATGTTATGTACATGAAAGTTTGAAAAACACTATAAAAGCAAAGGTAAAAAGCCACCTAATTACAAACAGAATTGCTTTTACTTGAACGAGGCCGAGACCTATTGCATTTTCGATGCTTGTAGTTCTCATGGGATGGGTAGTCTACAGCGATACGGATATTAAGGGGTTTTGGATGGGCCAGTATATAGAGGTAATGAGGTTTGAAAGATGCATAGGGTAAAAAAGGGTTTTCTTGGGATCGAATGGTTAGTGTATTGGAGTAGCAAAGAGGTTTTAGGGTTCAAAGATGGGTAATGTATAGGGTAGTGGGGAAATTTGAAAGTATTGGGGTTTTAAAATTAATATCAATTAAAATGTTACAATTTAAGTTTAAAATGAAATGTAATTTATTAAAATGCATTAAAGTAATTCTATATACACAGATGGTATAATATATAAATTAAGCTTTATATACCAACATGCATAAAAAAAGGATTGAAAGTAATACCTACTTACCTGCCAAGTAAAGGACTGCAGACATAAAGCCATGTGAAAAGGTAGTGTTGATGTAATGACATGCATGTGACTGCGCTCCCGATGGAAAAAACTGCAAAGAAGCAACTGACATTTCCTCACACATTGAGATGAATCCCCTCTAGCTTTCTATGGCTAGAATGGTCTGTGAGTTTTGGTGACAGTGCAAGCTGCTCATTACTGTCCATCAACCCCATGCTCATTGCGCAGTCCAACAGAGAAAGAGAATTTGGAATTACACATACCAATGTGGAGATCTGTCTGAATGGTGTCTGTTAAACCTGGATCACGACTACTAATAACGTACTTCATTATTCATTCTACAGGTGTCCTGTTTAATGGAAACAGCAAAAATGTGAGTATTGTTTTGATTTTCATAATGGACAATTTTGCATTGCGTGGGATGCTTGGATTAAACCAGAAAGAACATCTAGCTATGATATTACTTCTGTGTTTTAGAATTGGTTGTTGCTCCCGCGGATGGTATTTACAGACTGCTTTATGACTATTTTCTGAGGTACATCTTAGCCAGTGCTTACTTTGTTAAAAAAAAAAAAAACACACACAAGTGCCAGGGCCATTGTCAGAAGGCCATGGCAGCTTGCACCACCCATTGCCCCTCCCAGCGCTCCAAAAGATGGTAACCAACACAACTACTAACCATCACACCCTAAAAGTGTGACAGTTTGACTATTCCAGGCCCAAAAAGCTAGAAGAATGGTTTGGGCGGCAGGTATTAGTCACTGTTAAGTATGTTTAATTAATAAACTACTATCATTGTGCTAATTTCTAAATTAGACAAACCGCACCACCACATAGCAGACTATCAAAAGTGCCAGTGTTGACAATTAAGTGCCGGTGCCGAGCACCGTAAACCACTGGCTCAAATTAAGCATTGATCTTAAACTTACAGTTTATTACCCACGTGTGTCTTTTCTTTTATAAGCTCTCTTAATTGACTGTGCTCATCATGGAACATTGGAGTTGTCCTGTCTTGTAGAAAAGTTAGTGTTCTTGAACTATGCCTTGAACTGTATTGTAGGAAAATAGTAGTCTTGAACTGTGCCTCAGGTACTCCCTTCAGATGTTGCAATCTTGTGTGAAATCATGGTTCCCTGTAGGCTTAATCCAACTCTTTAGAAACACATTAATTTTCAGGCTCACTATCCAAAACTAAAACAGTTTACTTATTCTCTAATGCAAATACATTTTTTAAGAAAGAAGTTGGTATTAGTGGTTTGTCCCCTTTACAGGTCCGTTAACCATGATCACGAGTTCTTCAAGCAAACTAAGGACAAGAAATATGAACCACAGAAAGGCTCAAGTAAGGAGTAGTTGTGCACCTCCTTTTCTCTCTTGTTTATCTGAACCCTGGATGCCCCCCTACACTTCATCCATCTCTCATTAAATGTATGCCCAGATGTTTTGTTTACTCCTGTGGGGAGCCACCAATTAAAGAGCATTTACATTTCATTTTTGATAGTGTGCAAGTGGATGTCATGAACCGCATCAATGTCTGATCGCAAATCTTTTCGGTGTAGTCTATTTAAAACCGGATAAATAATGCTTTAAGAAGGTAGAATTTGAGAATTCTGAATCTGTCTTTAGTTCTGTTTTCCACATTCTATCGCTCACTTTTCCATCCCTTCTGCAGGGCCTCTGAAATTATGTGTCAAAAGGTAACCACATTACGCAAAAACACTGGGTAAATTCAGTGACCTGACAGATGGTTATTATGTGGCATATTGTACGAGTTAATTATTTTGTTCAGACGCAACCCATGGCTTTATCATCTAGTTATAATATATTGTTTAATATACGTGGGTTTTTAAAAAAAAATCTAAATGTTTTAGAAAATTGTTTTAAAAAAGATGGAAGCTAAGTAGATGGCACCCAAAATGTTCTTTATCATCATGTAAGGAATGCCCCTCTTATTCCAACCATAACACGTATGTTTTAATCTAACACTTGTCTCCTTGAGGCAATTGTGCATGTATATGGATGCGGATAGTGCCACCTTATAAGGAAACTAACTACATTGCACAACATTTTAGCGTTTAACATTTTTTCAGTTATTTTTACAACATTGTGTGGTGAATAAAATAATGATAAAAGTAGTTGAATCGACACACTATCAAAGCAGTGTCCAACCCTAAAATCTGGAAGCTGACAATCTCTGCGCAAAAGCTAAGAATATGTTTAAAAAAATATAACTAAGCAAGTTAATTGAACCATATGTTTACTGATGTTGCAACATTTAGGAAAGTCCTCACTTGCATCAGTTCATGAGTAGTGGTACACCAACGAGTTTGGTTTAAATCAGTCTAAAATAATTATAGGACAGTCACTGACCCACAGTGAAAGTCTTTTAAAAGGTAGTGATGAAATAGCATTAAAACATCTTTCACATTCTGTATGTATGCCCTAATGTAAGAAATTATATAATTCAGGCCTCGAAAAATCTCATAAAAAATATACTTGACCTAATTATAATGCCCTTGACCCATAAACTGGTTTCAAATGATGTGATCCTGGGCAAGTATTTTAATTCAGTGAGACACCATTTTCTTCTTTATCACATTTGAGAGCAACTTCAAATACGCGAGTTCAGCATGCCTGCTTTACAGAAAACTCTTGTTTGGTTTAATAGACTAAACTTTTGCTCCATATATAATAAAAATCTAGCCACATATAGGATACACATGAACGCTGACTTGCCTCAGTTACTCCATTACAACGCAGGCATTACAACGCAATGCCTTTACAACGCAATGCCTTTACAACACAGCTAATACAGTACAAATTCCATTATAACGCATATGCCTCACAGACCAGCACCTTCCCTGAGATAAGCACCCAGCGGTGTTTTAATAGTAACTTACGTTGTAATGGTACATGCATTGTAATGGCTTGCGTTGTAATAGCATGCTATGTAATGGAAGTTGCGTTGTAAAAACGGTGTTGTAAAACTATGTGTTGTAATGGAAGTTGCGTTGTAATGTCATACATCCTTAATAAATACATAACTAAAGCATGAGGTAGCAGCACACTCTTTTGCAATAAGCAGATTTTACATTGAAATGCTCACAGAATTTCCCACTGACATGTGTTTTTAAAACTATATTGTGTACAATGTCTGGAAATCAAGTTTGTGCAAATATGTTATCTGCACATCACCTAATATGTTGTGATTAGTTTTGCTCCTAAGTCAATCTTTGTTTGAATCACACTTCTGAATTACAAAAAAGTTATTTCAAAATTCCTGATATATTTTGAAATGACTGCACTATTCATTTACAGGCTGTTTAAATATTGTATTAGAAAAAAACTGACGTTTTACATGTAACCTTTTGTTTCATAATTATTGTCAGTTACTCACTTGACAAAAAGGAATAACTATAAGGGAAAGAAAAAGTAAAAACCATTTCCAGGAACAGATCAGCAACAATTAGTTAAAAAAAAGAGAAACCGACATTTGACCTCTGTCCTTGAACAGACAGCAAATGTTTCAAGGCAAAAACCAGATTTAAAGGCCTCAGTCAGCAAATGTGTCAAGACAAAAACAAGATTTAAAAGCCTCTTTATTCCTCATTCACTTTATGAATTAACAAAACACCTATTCCTTTCAATTTAAATTAACTCGCCAGCAAGATCGAATAAATGCTAAAAATAGCTCGACCTGATAAAATCTCACTTGACATTGGGAGTAGGTGAGTGGATTTTTCGAGTCCTGTAATTGCATTGGTTTATTAACTTTTTAAAACTACGGGCATTACAACAATCAAGTTGTGCAAAGGTTTGAACAAATCAACAAATCCAAAGAAACAATATTAGCTCAAACCTGAGGGTTGATTTGGAGTTTGGTGGAGCAACTATTGATTTACAGACTGTCGGACCCTAAGTATGTCAACCATGGAGACCCTCCATCTCTGACATACTCCTTCGATCTGCTGACGGAGTACAGGCCATCAGAGGTTTCCCATTTGACCATCTGCCGAATTTAGAGTGGGTGGTCAAATTGCCAGTTTTTGCTCCCCATTACCGCCATGAAAAACGAGGTTTAATGACCCCAGAACAATCAGTGACATCTCCTATAGTGTGAGAGTCATTAGTTTTAGTTTTCCAAAAAACAAAGTCCCACTTGGAGGTTGTTTTTTTTTTAAACCACTAAAACATGTTTGAAATTTTGATGGATGGTACAATCATTTTGATGGGATCGTACATCAAACTTTTAATACATTGACAGAACTGCTGTCATTGCGGTTCCTGACAATTTTCAAAAGTTGTCAACGGGGCTGGTGGACAACTTTAAATTTGATGTGTGGAGGACCCTCGGTATGATAGGGGTAAAGTACTCCCTTCCCCCCCTTAACTGACTCAACCTTTGAGATCCAATCTCTAAATCAACCTCATGGTCTCTGTCTGGTGTGACAAACAATGATGGACTGAAGTAGGGTCCAAGAGAACACCAGTGGTAGAGGTTAATTTTCCATTCCTTCCATCACCTTGTTGTTTGTTAAAGTAGTCTCCTTAAGTGCATCTGGTATGACCTCACATGGGTACGTGCTCAATGTTATATAAATCAAAGAGAGAGAGAGGAAAAAAGGAAGCTGGTTCAATTCCCCTGATTACAAATGTAAAAAATCAAAAGGAACTAGCCCCACAGTCGAGGGGGATATGTGTATGTAGATATGAAGAAACAGAATAGTCTCTTTAGTCAAGGGAAACCATTTAGGTTTCTAAGAAAGGCCTCACCCACCAACCTAGTTGGTGGCATGCTTCATCATCGGCCCCCACTCGGGGTACCGAATGTACCCCAAGTGTGCTGCGAAGCCTGCAATTGCAGCGGAGCTGGTTTATTGTCAAGGTGAGTGTGCAGTGATGGTGTAGTGCGTGTATATTTAAAAGCTGTCCCTCTGGTCCCAAACACCAATTAGAATTATTTAATAATGGGCCATGGGCAGCATTAAAAGGAGGCAGGGTATGGCTAAGGAGGTATCAATGGCCTCCACCGTCCAGTGGGGTCAACATATTTCAGCCAGTGCCTGGAAACTGGGGCTGGATTTCATCAGGACCAAGAAAGTGGAAGGTGAGAGGACAGGTCTAACAGAGTGTGTATAGCCGTCTATGTGCGGCGCACGCTAAGGCGCCTTAACTGGCAGAGGGGGTATTCCTCTTATTTCCAATCCTGTGGGAGGGAAAAGACAAACCTACACAAAACATACCACATATAATGTTAGCCTCAAGCAATATCAAGTAACATGAGTGACATGGTATACCGCGGTGGAGGTGCAGAGCGGTACGGCACGTGAGGCAGCGTCAAAAGCGTGCTATAAGTGGCGGTGCACGCAGAAAATACGCAGTAATGTGTCAAGTGGCTCAAGGACACGGTAAAAACATGGTGAACAAAAAAACTAGAATGAACCCATGAATGCTTACACCAAAGATTAAAAGGACAGGCTCCATGAGTCAGGAGTAGGGTTATTCTGTCACAGCTACCATCTAGACAGGGTAAAAAAGAGAGAGAAAGGGACCAAAAGAGGGGGAAGTAAATAAACTTAACCGGCAAAGGAATCAAAGCCGGTCAGAGATTAGATCCCACTTACTTGTAGCTGATCGAGCTCATACCGCAAACCTCTGTGGCCTCTCTCCGACTCCGTGGTTGGAAATGAGCAGAGGAAGCTGAGGCTTAAATAGCACACCCGCCAAGATAGCGCTCAGGTGTGGGGAGCAGCTGCAGGCAATTAACAGGCAGGTGTCTGTAGAAAAAGAAGGAAACCGAAGACAGACACACAGAGACCGGTAAAATACCGGGCAAAAAGAAAAGAAAGACTAAAAGGACTAATAAGACCAGCGCGTCACACAGAAGGTGTGTAACCGCGCATCGGCAGTGAAGTGCAGCTCGCACATGCCAAGCAATGTTGCGAGTGTATTATGCGCATAAGCAGAGAGGCCAATAGCCGGGGGTAAATAGCTCACGTGACCGACAAAGGGGCATGTATGTGTGGTTCATGGGCAGTGCCTCCAGAGTGGGTAAGGAGTAGCGCGAAGTTACTTATGTCAACTGCAAATCACAGAAGAAGTCAAAAGTGAAACCAAATCTAAAAATAAAATAAATTAAATAAAGCAGAAGAAGCGCAAGTGTGGAGGGACGATCTCAATTATTCAGGGTATTCCAAGGTATCTGGTCATTGAGACCTTCCACATGGGTGGACAGGCGGTATACCCAGCGTTGCTCCTTGTCGAAAAGAAACTTCGCCATGTTATCATGGGTAGGGTTAAATTGTTCAATCACAGTCCAGTACATGTCATTGGGGGTATGACCCCGTTCAGCGTATACCACATGTGTGGAGTTACAGTTAGTGTGTTTTTGTTGGTAGCACACCTTGCCTGGTTCCAAGTCCAGGTTTTTGAATGGTCTAGTCAGATGACGGATGCTGCAATCCCCACAAGGGTAGTGGCCAGTGACTTTGGGGCGGCCCCAACTGTCGCAGATAGTGTTGCGGATAGGTTCTTTGAGTTTAGGCCATTTAGAGACCAGGCGATCTTTTAAGCTGGTAGCTAGTTTGTGTGCAAATAGAGGTGGATCCCAGTTTCTAGTACCAGTATTCAGGATAATCCAGTTTTTTCTAATGATCTTCATCACTTGATTGCTGGCAGTATTGAAGGTGGTAACACAGGTGAGGGGGGCAGTGGACTCCGCCTTGGCGTAGTCTTCCAACAGGGCATCACGGTTTTGGTTGCGAGCCCTTTTATTCGTTGTTTCAACAACCTTGCGTGGGTAGCCCCTCTGTTGTTTCTTCACTGACAGGTCAGCCGCTTGGTGTTTGTAATCGGTAGTAGAGCTACAGTTTCTGCGGAGGCGGAGAAACTGGCCAAATGGTAGGTTTTCCCGCAGCGGTCTGGGGTGAAAGCTGTTGAAGTGTAGCAAGGAGTTCTTGGCAGTGGGTTTATGGAAAGTGGTGGTGGTGGTGAGAACGCTGTTCTCGCTCCTAATAGTCAGGTCAAGGAAGTCCAAAGAGTCGGGACTGGCTGTATGGGTGAACCTTAAGAAGGTGTCCCGGGCATTGAGCCAGGTGGTAAAGGCAAGCAACATCTCTGTGGAGCCCCTCCATATGAGGAGGATGTCATCGATGTAGCGACGCCACAGTCTAATATTAGAACTGAATGGATTGGTGTTGCCCAGGATGTGCGTAAGTTCAAAGTGATATACGTATAAACCCGCCACGCTAGGAGCGAAAACACTACCCATGCTGGTACCGTTGGTTTGTAAGTATATCTTGCCTTCGTACTCAAAAAAGTTTTCTTTCAGCGCTAGGGTTGCACACTGAATGATAAAGTGTCTGGGAGTAGCAAGGTACATTGGCATGACTACTCGAAAAGTGAGGCTAAGGATTGTGGAACACCGCAGCACAATTAGTTGCAAAAAAACAATGAGAAAATTGACCAGCCGCTACGCTGATCTGAAAGAAACACGTTAGTTAGATTCCTCACCTTAGAATATCCCCAGGCGTCAGACTGGATCCGGAAGATTTTTCGTCAGCAATACCCCTTGCGCGTCGCTAGGCGTCGTCTGCGGCTCCGCGTCAGTCGTCGGCGTCGTGCGCCGGAATGACGTCGTCAGAGTACTTAGACGCCGCCCTCGCGCGCTGACGTCAGTTCTTCTTTTTTCCGCGCCAGTAAGCGCAGATCCGGGAGAGCTACCCCTTTTAGTCTTTTTTGACTAAGTTTTTTGATCCTTTTTGATCTTGTCGATCGACTCCGGTGCCGGTAGGATGCCTGGTTTTAAAGCCTGTGCTGACTGCAACCGCTTGATGTCGGTTACGGATCATCACCGCCGGTGCCTTTACTGTTTGGGCCTCGACCACGACGCGGAGTCGTGTTCGGACTGCAAGGCCCTGACCTCGAAGGCTAGACGGGAGCGGTCCCGTAAGCTTCTCGAGCTTCGCCACTCGGCTCCGCGCCCCTCTCGATCCCGGTCCAGGAGGAGGTCCAAGGATCGGACGTGGAGCCGCAGCCGACGTCATCATCGATCGTCTGGCTCCAAGTCTTCGGGTAAGTTGAAGCACTCCAAGAAGTCCAAGAGGCGACACCGCTCTTCGGACTCCCCTCGCCGGTCGCGCGACTCGGCCGAGGGTCAGGGTGGTTCCACCCCCGTGGCTCCAGCGGAGCCGCAGGCGCCGCGCAAGTCCCCATACCCGCCGGTCCCTGGGACTGACGCGACGCCGGCGGAAGTCAGTGCCTTCCTCTCGGCCATGAGGAACCTGGCTCCGCCGTCGACGCCTGCTGGCGCGCCTTCGGGCCCCGCGGACCCGACTGGGCAACCTTGCATGCCGGCGGCTCCGGCCTCTACGCCGCAAGAGCCCGCGGGACTCGTCCCCGAGTCCCCGCCGACGCCGGTCGACCTCGTCACGCCTCCTCCGCCGGCGTCGACACCGGTTCCACCTCCGGCTCCGCTCGGCGTCGAGCCCCAGTTCAGCCCCGCTCCGGACCCGGCGCCGTTACGGCGTCAATGGACGCCGCGTTCGGCGCCGTTAGAGACACATTATGTGTACCGTCCGGCTCCGATCCTTCCTCCTGTTTACCAGGAATCGGATGACTGGGGCGACTGGGAGGGGTCCGAGGACCCTATGGCCGTTCAGGCTCAGCTGTCACAGGACTGGGCAGATGAACTGGGGGAGGCCAGTGGTCTGGATACCTCACCAGACACTGGATTCATCTCTCCTCCGACTGTGGCTTCGGAGGAGGGTGCTGCTTTCTCTGTGGTGCTGCGCAAGGCGGCCGCAGCCCTTGGGCTCGAGCTGCCTGCCGTGGCTGTGAGGACTAACGTCCTCACTGAGGTGCTTCAGTCTGCAGCAAGCTCCACTGAGCCTCTGCTGCAATTCAATGAGGCCCTCATTGACGTTCTGCAGGGCACCTGGTCCAAACCCTCCACAGTTCCTCCTGTAGACAGGAACGTTGCCAGGCGCCACCGCCCTGCCCGGGCGACCCCAGTTTTCTGTCCCAACACCCCACCCCCGAGAGCCTGGTTATCCAGGCTTCTACCTCCCAATCCTCCTTCCCGACCGCTCCGCCGGACCGGGATTCCAAGAGGCTGGAACAGTTTGGCAAAAAGCTGTTCTCCTCCCTTAGTTTGGGCCTGCGGTCCTTGAACACCGCCTGTCTTTTGGACCGTTATTCCCACTCTCTGTGGGATACGGTGGAGGACGTGCTGCCCCTGTGTCCGGAGGAGGCCCAGACTCGACTTACCCAGGCTGTGGCCGATGGGAGGGATGCAGCGCGACATGCTATCAGATGTGGGCTAGACACTACGGACTCGCTGGGTAGGGCGATTTCTACCACGGTGGCGCTTAGACGTCACGCCGGGCTGCGGTCCACGTCTTTTTCGGGGGATGTCCAGAGCACTCTCATGGACATGCCCTTTGATGGCACTCGCCTTTTTGGTGAGAAAGCGGACAGTGCGCTGAATCGCTTTAAGGACTCCCGGGCTACGGCCAAGTCCTTGGGCCTCTCGGTCCCGCGGTCGCAAACTTCCGCCTTTCGTGGCCAAGGAAGGGGTGCCTCCTCACGTACGCCTAGCCACCAGCCGCAGAACCAACCTGCGCGGGTCGCGGACGTGGTTTCCGCCGAGGCGGTTCCGGAGGACGACGCGGTCAGCCCACATCCACCCCGGCAGCATCCGCCTCAAAGCCTTCCTAGTCCGAGCTTTCAGGCCCATTCCACGCCAGTGGGCGGCAGAGTTCGCCATCACCTGCTCCACTGGCGGTCCATCACATCGGACAGGTGGGTGCTGCAAATCGTCCGAAGGGGCTACTCCCTCCCCTTCGAGACGACCCCTCCAGCCATGCCACCGCAGCACCACTGTATCTCGGGGGATCATTTGAATCTTCTCCACGAGGAAGTTTCGGCCCTCTTGGCCAAGGGGGCCGTCGAGCGCGTTCCGAGCCCAGAAGTAGGTCGTGGTTGTTATTCCCACTACTTTCTGGTTCCCAAGAAGGGCAAAGGGGGCCTACACCCTATCTTGGACCTCTGGAACGTCAATGCCTTCCTCCAGAAGGAGCGGTTCAAAATTTTGACGTTGGCTCAGGTTCTAGCTGCCCTCGACCCTGGAGACTGGATGGTAGCGTTGGACTTGCAGGACGCATATTTCCACATCCCCGTCCTGCCGGCCCACCGGCGTTACCTGCGGTTCACGGTGGGCCAGGAGCATTTTCAGTTCACCGTGCTCCCCTTCGGCCTCACCAGTGCCCCTCGGGTGTTCACGAAAGTGATGGCGGTGGTCGCAGCTCATCTGCGCAGATCAGGGGTTCCAGTCTTCCCCTATCTCGACGACTGGTTGTTGAAGGCGGGCTCGCCCCAGGAAGTCGTCTCCCACCTCCAGACTACGGCGGATCTCCTGCATTTGCTGGGGTTTTCCATCAACGTGCCGAAGTCACACCTGAGTCCCTCTCAAAAGCTCCTCTTCATCGGAGCGGTTCTCGATTCGGCGCAGTTCCGGGTCTATCCGCCGGAACAGCGGGTCCCGGATATTCAGGCCCTGATTCCCATCTTTCGGCCTCTATCCTGGGTTTCGGTCAGGCTAGTGTTGCGGCTTCTGGGGCTGATGGCCTCCTGCATCCTACTAGTGCATCACGCCAGGCGGCGCATGCGGGCTCTGCAGTGGGACCTGAAGTTTCAGTGGGCCCAGCATCACGGCAACCTCTCCGACCGTGTCTTGATCTCGGAGGGCACTGCACAGCAGTTGCAGTGGTGGCTCACGGACCGCGATTGGGTCGCGGGCAAGAGCCTCTCCCTTCCCCAACCGGAGCATGTCGTAGTGACGGATGCGTCCCTCCTGGGATGGGGTGGCCATATGGGAGAGGCGGAGATCAGAGGCCTCTGGTCTCCGGCGGAGTCTCGCCTCCACATCAACTTGTTGGAGTTGAGAGCGATCCGACTTGCACTGAAAGCCTTCCTTCCTTCTGTCAGGGGAAGTGTCGTGCAGGTGTTCACGGACAACACCACCGCCATGTGGTATTGCAACAAACAGGGCGGGGTGGGGTCGTGGACCCTTTGTCAGGAGGCTCAGCGCCTCTGGACATGGCTGGAACACCAGGCGGGCTCTCTGAACGCCAGAGCAGACGAACTCAGCCGCTGGTGCATGATGGATCACGAATGGCGTCTGAACTCCGAGGTGGCACAAGGTCTCTTTCAGCAGTGGGGAGAGCCTTGGTTAGATCTATTCGCCACCGAAGAGAACGCGCAATGTCAGCAGTTCTGCGCGTTGGAATTTCCAAGGCGGCACTCGCTCGGCGACGCTTTTCGTCGCGAGTGGAGTTGCGGTCTGTTGTACGCCTTTCCGCCTATACCACTTCTGCCCAGAGTGCTGAAGAAGATCAAGCGCGACCGGGCCCAAGTCATCTTGGTGGCTCCGGATTGGGCACGAAGGTACTGGTATCCCGAGCTACTCAGTATGTTGACCGATCCTCCGATACGTCTGCCCCTTCGGGAGGATCTTCTGTCGCAGCAGCAGGGGACGGTCCTCCACCCGAACCTGTCCAGCCTCCACCTCCATGCGTGGAGATTGAGCGGCGGCAGTTGATGCCATTTGACTTGCCTCCTGAAGTCTGTGATATCATTCTGGCAGCCAGGCGTCCTTCCACAAAGACGGTATACGCCTGCTGGTGAAACAAATTTGTGGCATGGTGCACAGCAAAGGCTGTGGATCCCCTTTCCGCCCCTCTTTCTGAGGTTCTCCTCTTTGTTCTTTCTTTGACCCGGCAGGGCTCTGCCCTGGGCACCTTGAAAGGTTATCTTGCTGCTATCTCTGCCTTCCTACGGCTTCCTGATCAGCCTTCTCTTTTCAAGTCCCCTGTAGTTACACGCTTTCTAAAAGGCATTACTCACACGTTCCCTACTGTCCCTTTTGTAATGCCTCAGTGGGACTTGAATCTTGTTCTCACATTTCTAATGTGCGCTCCCTTTGAGCCTCTTCATAATTGTCCTCTTCGTCTGCTGACGCTTAAGACTGTTTTTCTGGTAGCCATCACCTCGGCTAGACGGGTGAGTGAGCTCCAGGCTTTATCTTCCAAGCCTCCTTTTCTCTCTGTTCATCCGGACAAGGTTGTCCTTCGGCCTCGTCCCTCCTTTCTTCCGAAAGTGGTGACCCCCTTTCATCTTGGGCAGTCTGTCACCTTGCCCACCTTTTTTCCGCCTCCGCATCCTTCGAAAGAGGAAGAGAGGCTCCACCGTCTGGACCCAAAACGTGCGCTCTCCTTTTATCTAGACCGCACAAAGCAGTTCCGGGTGGACGACCAACTTTTCGTTGGATATGTGGGTGCTAAGAAGGGGAAAGCTGTGCACAAACGGACCATCTCTCGGTGGGTCGTTTTGTGCATCAAAATTTGCTATTCCTTGGCAAAAAAGGACCCTCCTGTTGGGCTCCGCGCCCATTCTACTCGGGCCACAGCGGCTACTACTGCTTTGGGACGGGGTGTCCCTTTGCAGGACATCTGTCAGGCGGCGACGTGGGCTTCGCTACACACGTTTGCCAGGCATTATTGCCTTGACAGCCAAGTCCGGAGGGATGGCTTCTTTGGCCGTTCTGTCCTCCAGGACTTTCTGGTGTGATCTTGGTTCGCAGACCCACCACCGGGGATGGTATTGATTGGGTATCTATTCTAAGGTGAGGAATCTAACTAACGTGTTTCTTTCAGATGAACAAGTTACTTACCTTCGGTAACGATGTATCTGTAAGAAACATTAGTTAGTTAGATTCCTCACCGACCCACCCATCCTCCCCGTTCTGCGAACTGACATCTAGGGTTAAGGGTATCCTTTTCAGGCCCTTAGATTTTATTTTTGGCACCAGTGTCGGTCTCTTGCATGGCTCGGCGTTCCTGGCGCGGAAAGCTATGTACAAGAACTGACGTCAGCGCGCGAGGGCGGCGTCTAAGTACTCAGACGTCATTCCGGCGCACGACGACGGACGCGGAGCCGCAGACGACGCCTAGCGACGCGCAAGGGTTATTGCTGACGAAAAATCTTCCGGATCCAGTCTGACGCCTGGGGATATTCTAAGGTGAGGAATCTAACTAACTAATGTTTCTTACAGATACATCGTTACCGAAGGTAAGTAACTTGTTCAACGGGGTCATACCCCCAATGACATGTACTGGACTGTGATTGAACAATTTAACCCTACCCATGATAACATGGTGAAGTTTCTTCTTGACGAGGAGCAACGCTGGGTATACCTTCTGTCCACCCATGTGGAAGGTCTCAATGACCAGATACCTTGGAATTCCCTGAATAATTAAGAACGTCCCTCCACACTTGCGCTTCTTCTGCTTTATTTATTTTATTTTATTTTTATTTTTATATTTGGTTTCACTTTTGACTTCTTCTGTGATTTGTAGTTGACATAAGTAACTTCGCGCTACTCCTTACCCACTCTGGAGGCACTGCCCATGAACCACACATACATGCCCCTTTGTCGGTCACGTGCGCGATTTACCCCCGGCTATTGGCCTCTCTGCTTATGCGCATAATACACTCGCCACATTGCTTGGCATGTGCGAGCAGCACTTCACTGCCGATGCGCGGTTACACACCTTCTGTGTGCCGTGCTGGTCTTATTAGTCCTTTTAGTCTTTCTTTTCTTTTTGCCCGGTATTTTACCGGTCTCTGTGTGTCTGTCTTCTGTTTCCTTCTTTTTTTGCAGACACCTGCCTGTTAATTGCCTACAGCTGCTCCCCACACCTGAGCGCTATCTTGGCGGGTGTGCTATTTAAGCCTCCGCTTCCTCTGCTCATTTCCAACCACTGAGTCGGCGAGAGGCCACACAGGATTGCGGTATGAGCTCTGTCAGCTACAAGTAAGTGGGATCTAATCTCTGACCGGCTTTGATTCCTTTGCCGGTTAAGTTTATTTACTTCCCCCTCTTTTGGTCCCTTTCTCTCTCTTTTTTACCCTGTCCAGATGGTAGCTGTGACAGAATACCCCTACTCCTGACTCATGGAGCCTGTCCCTTTAATCTTTGGTGTAAGCATTCATGGGTTCATTCTAGTTTTTTTGTTCACCATGTTTTTACCGTGTCCTTGAGCCACTTGACACATTACTGCGTATTTTTAGCGTGCACCGCCACTTATAGCACGCTTTTGATGCGGCCTCACGTGCCGTACCGCTCTGCACCTCCACCGCAGTATACCATGTTACTTGATATTGCTTGAGGCTAACATTATATGTGGTATGTTTTGTGTATGTTTGTCTTTTCCCTCCCACAGGATTGGAAATAAGAGGAATACCCCCTCTGCCAGTTAAGGCACCTTAGCGTGCGCCGCACATAGACAGCTATACACACTCTGTTAGACCTGTCCTCTCACCTTCCACTTTCTTGGTCCTGATGAAAGCCAGCCCCAGTTTCCAGGCACTGGCTGAAACATGTTGACCCCACTGGATGGTGGCGGCCATTGATACCTCCTTAGCCATCCCCTGCCTCTTTTTAATGCTGCCCATGGCCCATTATTAAATAATTCTAATTGGTGTTTGGGACCAGAGGGACAGCTTTTAAATATACACGCACTACACCATCACTGCACACTCACCTTGACAATAAACCAGCTCCGCTGCAATTGCAGGCGTCGCAGCACACTTGGGGTACATTCGGTACCCCGAGTGGGGGCCGATGATGAAGCATGCCATCAACTAGGTTGGTGGGTGAGGCCTTTCTTAAAAACCTAAATGGTTTCCCTTGATTAAAGAGACTATTCTGTTTCTTCATATCTACATACACATATCCCCCTTGACTGTGGGGCTAGTTCCTTTTGATTTTCTATACGTGCTCAATGTGCCATAGGATTTAAATGATATGTTCGAGGCATATGAGCTGCAGATCACACACTTAGGATAAGATCGCCATCTGGTGTTGGGCTCGGATGATTGCAGGTTGTTGTAGTCTTCAGAAGAAGCCTTTTGGTCACGAGATAGGTGACTCCTCCTCTGGACAACAGTGCGCATGGGCATCCACTCCATCCTCAGATTGTTTTTTTCCGATATTGGGTTTGGATGAACTTTTCCACTCCGGCTGGAAACTTCTGAAAATCCAGCTTTCGAAACGAAAAACCTTTAGAACTCGACGTCGATATCCAATCGGACCGGTTCCGGATACGGCTCATGGAAAGGACACCTTTTAAAAAATGCCCCCAATGTGGAGCAAAGTTCCCCCACAGTGACCACCACGAGGTCTGCAACCTGTGCCTCTCGCCGGAACATAACAAATCCAGCTGTCCAGCCTGCGCCGCATTCCGATCCAAGAAAACCATCCGGGACCAAAGAGCTCGACGCCATATCATGGCCAGACCAGCTCCAGAACCAGAGGACATCTTTGCCCAGGATGTCCCGGAAGACGATTCCGAAGACCTCCAGATCGTATCCGAAGCGGACGATTCTGATGACCTCATAACTCCGGGGCAACGAGTGAGTACCAGTGCCCCTACCCCCAACCCCCCCAAAAAAGGCATTGGTCAAGTCTCCGCCAGCTGGCCCCAGTCGTGACCGAAAATTGTCTTCAGAAGCCCCGCCCTCGGCTCCAAAGAAATATAAGCCTACAGGTGGCTCGGGCTCGAGCAAACCACATGTTATTGTGCCCACAATACCTTCGGCACCGAAGACTCAACACCTCTCGGCACCGAAGCAGGCTCCGAAACCATCGAGGCCGAAATCTCCACCGGCACCGAAACGTTCTTCAGCACCGAAATCATCATCGGCACCGAAACCATCATCGGTACCGAAAAGACTGTCTAAAGTCCAAAAAGACTACCGATCATCCAAAACATAGATCGGAACCGAAAAAGTCGGCACCAAAGCCACTTTCGACAATGAAGAACTTTTTCGTCCTGATCCCACGCAAAAAAGGATTTATATCAATCCAAAAACCGGACATGTCACCGCTGTGCCATACAAGAAAAGGAAGCTGGACACAACACCTCCTCCAGCTCCCATAAAGGAGGACTTCACCACCTCACCCATTCGTCCTTCCTCTTCTATATCACCTCTCATCCCACCCCCCCCTGCCCCCATCTCCTTCTCCTCTACCATCTCCTTCACATACACCACCTCCATAGGATGATGATGATGACTTAGGGGGAGGGGGTGATCCGGATGACCCTAATGATCCTTTCACACTCCCGGATACGGCACCCTTTGATGACTGGGCTTACCCTTTACATGATATTCCTGATCCCACTACATACCCCTCCAAACCCTCCCCTCCAGATGACCACCTAGGGTTTGGGCAGCTGATAAACAGGGCGGCACTTTTCCATGGCGTCACCATGCACTCAGATACACCCGAAGAAGACACATTCAAACAGTCTCAAAAATTAGTTCAGAACTTGATTAGGGGAGTCATAAAACACGCCACAGAGATTTTTGAAGACCCTGTCAGAGTTAGGGTTCTTAACCCCCAAATTGAAAAACAATATAGACCTGCCCCACAAGATCCCGCGTACATTAAAGCACAGCTCCCTCTAGACTCTTTAGTAGTTTCAAACGCAAGAAAGCGGGCTAACTCCCAAACAGGAGACACACTGCCCCCAGACAAAGAGTCCAAGTTATTAAAGGCCTCGGGCAAAAGAGTTGCAGCACAAGCTACCAACCATTGGCGTATTGCCAACACACAAGCCCTATTAACCTGATATGATAGGGCTCATTATGATCAGTTAGAAGATCTTTTACAACACCTGCCAGATCAGTACAAATCCCAGGCCAATTACCTCATCCAAGAGGGAAAACTCATATCTAACGCATCAATCAAATGTTCACTAGACGCCGCGGACACCGCTTCTAGGGCGGTCAACACAAGCATACTACTTAGACGCCATGCATGGCTACGTATTTCAGGCTTTAAGCCGGAAGTACAAACAACAATACTTGGTCAACCATTCAACCAAGAGCAACTATTTGGGCCCGCAGTAGATACTGCACTTGAGAAGATGAAAAAAGATAACGAGACTGCTAAATCAATGGGAGCATTACAGTCTCCACAACCGCGATGCTCCTTTCGACGCTCCTTCTATAGGGGAGCCTCCAAAAATGTTGGAACAGACACCTCTTCCACTTTCAAAACCTCCGCACAAACATCCCCTAACAGAGGATATTTTAGAGGAGGATATAGGGGAAACAACACCAAGGGCCGAGGTCGGGGCAATACCAACACCCGCACCTCTCCAGCCACTAAGCAGTGACTTGCCTCCACTCCCCCCAGACCATTCCACTCCGGTCGGGGGAAGACTCCAACAGTTCCTACCTGTCTGGAATTCCATTACAACAGACAAGTGGGTAAGACCAATTATCCAGTTTGGTTACTGCCTCGAACTCACAAACACCCCCCCACACATACCACCCAAACACCGTCCAATGTCACCACACCATCTTACACTCCTCAAACAGGAAATTCGGTCCTTGCTTCAAAAACAAGCAATAGAACCAGTTCCACTCCAACATCAGGGTACAGGAGTATATTCTCTATACTTCCTAATTCCCAAAAAGGACGAGACCTTAAGACCCATACTCGACCTCAGACTACTAAATCAGTACATACACTCAGATCACTTCCATATGATCACTCTCCAACAAGTCCTCCCACTACTTCAACAAGACGACTTCCTTGCCACATTGGACCTCAAGGACGCATACTTTCACATCCCCATGCATCCTGCTCACAGGAAGTACCTAAGATTTGTGGTAGACGGACAGCACTATCAGTTTACGGTCCTCCCATTCGGAGTAACAACTGCACCCAGGTTATTCACCAAATGCTTCGCAGTAGTGGCAGCGCACCTCAGGAGACAACAAATCCATGTCTTCCCGTATCTCGACGATTGGCTCATAAAAGCCAATACTTTCTACAAATGCGTTCTCCACACTCACCGCACTATTCAAACCTTACACAACTTGGGATTTACCATCAACTATCTCAAATCTCAACTGCAGCCCTCCCACATACATCAATATCTGGGAGCCACCATAAATACTTCCAAGGCCATAGCTTATCCCAGCACAGACAGGATAGCCAACATACAAAACCTCATCTTAAAATTTCAAACTCAACACTCTCTTCCAGCAAGAGTGTTTATGCAACTGTTAGGCATGATGGCGTCATGCATCTCCATTGTGCCTCACGCACGACTTCAAATGCGTCCCTTGCAAGAATGTCTAGCACAACAGTGGAACCAGGCTCATGGACAACTTACCGATCTGGTGTTGGTGGACAGTCGCTCACTTCGCTCACTGAAATGGTGGAACACCATCAACCTGTCCAAAGGGCGACCGTTCTTAGAGCCTCTTCCACAAGTAGTGCTGACAACCGGCGCATCTCTCACAGGGTGGGGAGCCCATCTCCTTCAACACACCACTCAGGGCAGATGGACCACTCAACAAAAACTGCTCCATATCAATCACCTAGAACTTCTAGCGGTGTTCCTAGCACTGAAATCCTTTCAGGTATATCTAAGGAACAAAACTGTCCTCATCCGCACAGACAACATGACGACCATGTATTACATACAAAAACAGGGGGGACACATTCTCTTCAACTGTCCCAACTCGCACAGAACATCTGGAGATGGGCAATTCCCCAAAACATCTACCTGCTAGCGGAACACCTTCCAGGGGGCCGATCTCCTAAGTCGACAGACGCAGCAAATCCACGAATGGGAATTACACCCAAAAGTCCTACTCCCATTCTTCCAAAAATGGGGCCAACCAGACATAGACCTGTTCGCCAGACACGAAAACGCAAAATGCCCAACCTTCGCCGCCAGGTTTCCACACCCACAGTCGAAGGGCAATGCAATATGGATGAACTGGTCAGGCAGATTTGCGTACGCTTTTCCGCCTCTCCCACTTATTCCACTTGTGGTACGCAAGCTCAAACAACAATCTCTAAAACTGATTCTAGTAGCTCCCACTTGGGCACGTCAACCCTGGTTCGCGACACTTCTGGAACTATCGCTAGTTCCTCATCCAAAAACTGCGCCTTTCCCCGGCCTTATTAACCCAGAACCAAGGAGAAATCAGACACCCAGATCCACAGCAACTGAACTTGGCGATCTGGCTCCTGAAGTCTTAGAGTTCGGTTATCTCAATCTCCCACCAGACTGTATGAATATCATAAAAGAAGCTAGAAGACCTACTACTAGGGCATGTTATGCTGCAAAATGGAAAAGATTTGCCATTTACTGCACTAACAATAATATACGCCCACTGGATGCTTCCATCCAAAACATTATTTGCTATTTACTACACTTGCAAAGATGCAATTTAGCGTATTCCTCCATATGTCTACACCTAGCAGCGTTAGCAGCCTACTTACAAAATCGACAACACTTGTCACTATTTAAGGTACCAACCATCAAAGCCTTCATGGAAGGTCTCAAAAGAATTATTCCTCCAAGATTACCACCTTCCCCAGTGTGGAATATAAATATTGTTCTAACAAGGCTCATGGGCCCTCCATTTGAACCTATGCATAAATGCGAACTGCAATTCCTTACATGGAAAGTGGCTTTCCTTATCGCAATCACATCCCTGCGAAGGGTAAGTGAGATACAGGCCTTAACTATTGAAGAACCATTTCGACAACTACATCGTAACAAAGTGGTTCTTAGGACAAACCCAAAATTCCTACCAAAAGTCATTTCCCCTTTCCATCTTAACCAATCAGTCGAGCTGCCAGTCTTCTTCCCTAATCCAGACTCAGTAGCTGAGAGAGCCCTTCATACCTTAGATGTTAAAAGAGCCTTGCTTTATTACATCGACAGAACCAAACCTTTTCGCAAAACCAAACACCTGTTTGTTGCTTTCTCTCTACCACATAAAGGCAACCCCATTTCAAAATCAGGTATAGCCAGGTGGATAGTTAAATGTATCCAAATATGTTACCAAAAAGCTAAACGCACTCTTACAGTTCCCCCCTAGAGCGCACTCCACACGTAAAATAGGGGCTTCCATGGCATTCTTAGGGAACACTCCCTTAGAAGATATTTGCATACAGCCACATGGTCTACCACACACACCTTCACTAAACATTACTGTGTTGATGTGCAATCCAAACAACAAGCTTCCGTAGGCCAAGCCGTCCTAAAAACTCTATTCCAAACTGCTGCAACGGATACAGGTGACCACCGCTAGGGGAGACACTGCTATATAGTCTATCCTAAGTGTGTGATCTGCAGCTCATATGCCTCGAACGGAATATGCTACTTACCAGTATGCATCTGTTCTTGGCATGTAGAGCTGCAGAGCCACACACGCCCACCCACCTCCCCGGGACCTGTATCTGTTCCAGCATTGTCTTAATTAGACACTACACATGGACATCCTTTCTCTTTATTCTTATACACTCCATCATTTCCCATCATGGCGAAAAACAATCTGAGGATGGAGTGGATGCCCATGCGCACTGTTGTCCAGAGGAGGAGTCACCTATCTCGTGACCAAAAGGCTTCTTCCGAAGACAACAACAACCTGCAATCATGCGAGCCCAACACCAGATGGCGATCTAATCCTAAGTGAGTGGCTCTGCAGCTCTACATGCCAAGAACAGATGCATACTGGTAAGTAGCATATTCCTTCTCTGACGAGGTCGAAGTAGATTTATATGGGTCGGAAATTGCATGTGTTCCCGTCTGGAGGTGATATGACCTGATAGTTCAGCCTGGAATGTTCCTTTTGGAGCACTACCAAGGCTGATTTGCTTGACTGTGATCTCAGTCTTGAGTGGTATAGTGGGTGAAAAACAATAAAGAGATACCCAAGTGATCACTAGTAGCTGAGTAGCTGTGGTTGCAACAGGTATGCCCAGACTTGGTTAATCTTCTCACAGTGCCATTAGACTCTATCATACTTCACTGACAAGGCCTAAGTAGGTCGGAAACATTCTGGGGTTGTTTGTGTTCCTATTTGGAGGGGTCCAGACCTGGCAGTTTGGGATGAACTGGATAAATATTGTGAGTCTCTGTCCAAAGTTGTTTAGTGAGTGAAAAACGATGGGCTGGAGTGTGACACTAAGGTTCGAGGCATGTGGGCTGCTGAATTCATATCTGTGCATAGATCGCCGCCTAGTGTTGGGTCCGGATGTTTGCACGTTGTTGTCCTGGAAGAGTCTTCGAAGTATCACGAGATAGGTGACTCCTCCCCTGGACCACAGTGCGCATCGGCATCTTCTCCATCCTTAGATTGTTTTTTTCCGCCATTGGGTTCGGATGTGCTTATCTTAGCTCAAGTTAGGAAAATTTAGTTCAAGGCCAAAAGGCCTTTAGTTTTTGTCGGTACTGTTCCCGTTCGGTATCGACTGCTTTCTTAATTAGTTTAGAAACTTCTTCCAGTTTTTCGGATCCGTTTAATCCGAACATCGACCTTACATCGACGATGGAATCGAGGACCCCATTCAAACGGTGTCCTGTATGCCACGCCAAATACCCACACATCGACGTCCACCCGGTATGCAACAAATGTCTCTCACCGGATCACGACGAATCGAAATGTATGGCCTGTGCCCGATTCTGATCAAAGAAGACTCTCTGGAATCGACGGGCAGCGAGATTAGAAGCGCAGCAATCGGTGCCTGTCCCGTCCAACATCTTCAGCACCGAGGATGAGGATGTTGAGAGCGTGGAAGAAGTAAACTCCAGCCCCGCTTCCGAACACGATTCCCGATCGGAAGACGCCGATGAAGCGCTTTTTCACAGGGAAGAAGCCGTCGACGAGGTAGGAGACTACGATGAGGCCTTTGGGGCCGAAGAAGATAGCTCTAGCGAAGAGCCAGGCCTACCCGTCGATACGGAGGCCGTCAAAGTGCGTCATTCTACGGCTCAGGTCAAGGGATCGCCTCCGGGCCTTACCCGAGATCAATCCCAAAGTTCTTCGGCCCCGCCTTCGGGCCCGGCCTCGAACATCCAGCACGAGCCATTATTACCAAAGACGACTGGATTCCCTTCAACGAAACCGAAACCAATCGTCGAACCAGTTCCACCGAAACCAAAAGTGAAACTGGCAGTGATCGGCTCGAAGCCCTCGAAGACCTCCACTCCTTCGATGCCGACACAGACCATCGGCTCCGAACGTACTAAGAGGGATTTCGGCGCCGAACTCGCTGCAGCGGATATCGGTACCAACCCTAAAAGGAAGGCCCTCGGTCCCACAAAAGCGCCTCGGCCCCTGGCACCGAAGCAGTCGGCCCCGACCACCAAAGTCAAAATGGCCGCTCCATCTGAGTCCACTTCAAAAACGGCGACACACGTCAAGTCATCGGCTCCGACGACCGCTGATACCTCTCTTCGGATCGATGACCCTGTGGCTCCAAAGCAGTCGACGCCTACCTCTACGGTACCGACCGGCACCAAAGAACCTTCGGCGTTCTCGGTGCGACAAGTCGCGGCGTCGTTGCAACGCATCAGGGAACGGGCAGCCCTCCGATCCACGTCGGGCCCCGACACGAACAAGGCTCCAAAAGCACCCTCGGCACCAACCAACATCACTTTTGGTTTGCCGCCATCCACGGCGCCGAAGATGTTCGAGATCCGAACACGTGTCCGCCAGACAAATTCCCCATCTACTGGACACTCACCTTCTGAGCCTTCACAGCCACAATTCATCGACGCCGACACTGGCAGACTGATGCTCCGCAAACGGAAGATCACGCCAGAGAAGGCCTTGGACTCCTACAGAATACCTCTGAAGCACAAATTGCCAGCAGAGTCGGAACCGGTTCTGTATGAACGCTTGCACACCTCCTATCAGGATCCCCAGTCCTTTTCTCCTACGCCCTCCGAAACAGACGCACTGGAGGACTACATGGGTGATGATACCACCTACCCTAGGGATATCGATCCTGAAGAGCAGCAGGACCCAGATCAAGCATGGGATGACCCTACAGACCAGGGTACCGCAACAGATGCCCAGGACACGCAGCTTTACGGCGCCAAAACATCTCCCACAGAGGACACTGCTGCCTTCAATGCCCTCATAGAACGTGCTGCAGCCAATCATGGAGTACAACTCCACTCTGACACGGTTGAGGAAGACTTCTTAGTGGACACTTTCGCCTCCTCCGAGAGAACTGTCAAACCTTTGCCCATGTTGAAAGGTGTTCTTAAACCTGCAAAGGACATTTTCATAGAAACAACCAGGGCACGGGTGCTAAACCCCAGGATTGAAAAAAAATACAAACCTGCACCCGGAGACCCTATGTACATTAGAGGTCAGTTACCTCTGGACTCCATGGTGGTTGCTAACGCTCGCAAACGAGCCCACTCGCAAACAGGTGATGCTCCTCCCCCAGACAAGGAGTCCAAGGTGCTGGAGACCTCAGGCAAGAGAATTGCAGCTCAAGCAGCAAACATCTGGCGCATTGCCAATACACAGGCCCTCCTGGCCCGCTATGATCGTTCACACTACGACATGCTAGAATCACTACTCCAGCATCTGCCAGATGAATACAAAGAGGCAGCGGAGCTCCTCATCAGAGAGGGACAACTTCTTACCAACGCATCCATTAAGTGCGCACTGGATGCTGCCGACACAGCAGCAAGGGCAATTAACACCAGCGTCATGTTACGACGACACGCTTGGTTAAGAATCTCCGGATTCAAACCAGAGATTCAAAACAACATCCTGAATCAGCCAGTCAACCCCGACTACTTATTCGGCCCAGAAGTTGACACCACCTTAGAAAAAATAAAGAAAGACACTGACACTGCGAAGTCAATGGGGGCTCTGCAAACGCAGACATTTCGTAGTGGCTCCTTTCGTCGCCCCGGGAATAGGGGAGCAGCTAGAGGCCAGGGGTCACAGCAGCAATACACTAAAGGGGGCACACAGAGTACCTACGATAAAACCAACAGAGGTGGATATCGTGGCTCCAGCACCAAGGGCAGGGGACGTGGTTACGGCAACACCAGGTCCTCACCCAAGAACAAACAGTGACGCCCTCTCCCTTCCCCCCGACCACATAACACCTGTCGGGGGGAGACTCCAGCGGTTCCTGTCCACGTGGAAAACCATCACCACAGAAAGGTGGGTCAGGGACATTATCCAGCACGGTTACTGTCTCGAATTAACCTCCACTCCACCCAACATACCGCCAAAGCACTGTCCTATGTCCGTAGAGCACTTAGCATTATTGCAGCAGGAAGTGCTAAGTATGCTGCAAAAGGGTGCAATAGAGGTCGTGCCCGTCAACCAGCAGGGGACAGGGGTGTACTCTCTGTACTTCCTAATCCCAAAAAAGGACGGGTCGCTCAGACCTATACTAGACCTGAGACCCCTCAACCACTACATTCTGTCAGAGCATTTCCATATGCTCACTCTACAGCAGGTTCTCCCGCTGCTCAGCCAGGGAGACTTCCTAGCCACACTAGACCTCAAAGATGCGTACTTCCACATACCCATACACCCATCACACAGGAAATATCTCAGGTTCACTATTCAGGGACAGCACTATCAATTCAAAGTCCTCCCCTTCGGCGTGACAACAGCACCCAGGGTTTTCACCAAGTGCCTAGCTACAGTGGCTGCACATCTACGGAGACAACACATTCACGTCTACCCTTACCTGGACGACTGGCTTGTTCAGGCAAAGTCAGCCCAGCAATGTGCCAGCCACATGTCCCTCACCATTCACCTTCTTCACAGTCTGGGATTCTCACTAAATTACCCAAAATCACATCTCCAACCCGCACACGTACAACAGTACCTGGGCGCGACCATAGGCACGCTGGCAGCCACAGCTCAGCCAAATTTAGTGAGGATCAACAGCATGCAACTGCTGATCTCAAAGTTCAAACCTCAACACTCCCTTCCTGCGCGAGTGTTCATGCAGTTGATAGGCATGATGGCCTCCTGCATTTTCATACTCCCGCACGCGAGACTACATATGCGCCCGCTTCAGGAGTGCTTGGCACGTCAATGGAATCGGGCTCACGGGCAATTAAAAGACCTAGTGTTGGTGAGAGGTCGGGCATACAACTCTCTGCATTGGTGGAATCCACAAAACCTTTGCAAGGGCCGACCGTTCCAAGAGCCTATTCCACAAATAATACTGACAGCGGACGCCTCTCTCCAGGGATGGGGAGCTCATGTACTCAGTTACACAGTGCAGGGACTATGGACGACACAACAAAAGAAGATGCACATCAACGTTCTGGAACTGATGGCAATCTTCCTCGCCATGAAGGCATTCAAAGTACACTTGTGCAACAAAGTTGTGTTGATCCGGACGGACAACATGACTGCCATGTACTACATACAGAAGCAGGGAGGAACACACTCTCCACAGTTGTCTCATCTGGCTCAGAACATGTGGAAGTGGGCCATTCAGAGGAACATATTCCTCATGGCGGAACACCTCCCAGGCAAGGACAACCAGATGGCGGATCTGCTCAGCAGACACAGCCACCAGATGCACGAGTGGGAGCTACACCCATCAGTACTCCAACCGTACTTCCAACAGTGGGGTCATCCAGAGATGGACCTATTCGCCACAAACGAAAACGCAAAATGCCAAAGCTTTGCCGCCAGGTTCCCACATCCACAGTCGCAGGGCAATGCGATATGGATGAACTGGTCCGGCAGATTTGCGTACGCTTTTCCCCCAGCGCCATTAATACCGCTGGTGGCACGCAAACTGCGACAGCACTCACTGACACTCATCCTAGTTGCTCCAACGTGGGCGCGCCAGCCATGGTACACCACCTTTCTGGAACTTTCTGTGGTGCCGCATCAAAGGCTGCGGATAAAACCTGCACTCTTAACGCAGAGCCATGGCGAAATTCAGCACCCAGATCCGCAACAGCTGAACCTGGCAATCTGGCTCCTGAAGTCTTAGAGTTTAGCTACCTAAACCTGCCACCTGACTGTATGGAGATCATCCAGGAGGCCAGGAGACCCACTACCAGAGCTTGCTATGCAGCTAAATGGAAGAGGTTTGTCATTTACTGCAACAACAATAACACTAACCCGCTAGACGCATCCATTCAAAACATAATCTGTTACCTCTTACACCTATACCGATGCAATCTGGCATACACCTCAATACGTATCCATTTAACCGCAATAGCAGCCTATCTCCAAAACAGGCAGCACCTCTCTTTATTCAGAGTGCCTGCCATCAAAGCCTTCTTGGAAGGACTTTAACGAGTAATTCCCCCAAGACACCCACCAGCACCGGTGTGGAACCTCAACTTGGTCCTCACCAGACTAATGGGTCCACCCTTCGAACCTCTCCACTCATGTGAGATTCAATTCCTCACCTGGAAAGTAGATTTCCTAGTAGCAATCACTTTGTTAAGAAGAGTTAGTGAACTCCAGGCACTGACCATTCAAGAGCCATTCATACAGGTTCACGCAAACAGGGTCGTACTACGTACCAACCCCAAATTCATGCCTAAAGTAATATCGCAGTTCCACATGAATCAAACTATTGAACTGCCTATTTTCCTTCAAAATCCACAAAATGTCGCTGAGAGAATGCTCCATACACTAGATGTAAAGAGGGCCCTCATGTACTATATAGACAGAACTAAGGACTTTAGGAAGACAAAACAACTTTTCGTTGCCTTTTCTCCACAACACAAGGGCAACCCCATTTCCAAAGCAGGTATAGCCAGATGGATCGTTAAATGTATTCAAATTTGCTATCAAAAAGCTAAACGCAAATTCCCCCACGAGCCCACTCAACACGAAAGTTAGGGGCGTCCATGGCTTTCCTAGGAAACATTCCATTACAGGAAATATGTAGAGCAGCCACATGGTCCACTATACATACATTTACCAAACACTACTGCGTAGATGTACACTCAAAACAGCAGGCAGCTGTAGGACAGGCTGTTCTCAAAACTCTTTTTCAGACTGCTGCAGCTGGCACTGGTAGCCACCGCTAATAGGAGGTACTGCTATGTATTCTATGCACAGATATGAATTCAGCAGCCCACATGCCTCGAACTGAATATGCTACTTACCAGTGTGCATCTGTTCTTGGCATGTAGGGCTGCTGACATTCATATCGCCCACCCTCCTCCCCGGCGCCTGTAGCAGCTGCAGCTCTCAGAATTACTGTATAGCATGGTCATCACTTACTGTATCTACTCCATCATTGCCACAATGGCGAAAAACAATCTAAGGATGGAGAAGATGCCCATGCGCACTGTGGTCCAGGGGAGGAGTCACCTATCTTGTGATACTTCGAAGACTTTTCCAGGACAACAACGTGCAAACATCCGGACCCAACACTAGGCGGCGATCTATGCACAGATATGAATGTCAGCAGCCCTACATGCCAAGAACAGATGCACACTGGTAAGTAGCATCTTCATGATCGCCAGTGGCTGTGATTATTTTAAGTAATTCTTTCATCATCTTGGTGTTTATTATAGAAATCTGGAAAGCTCATTATAATGCTCTTCTTTACAGTAAATTGTGTAAGTTTTTAGCAGAGAAAATGCTAAAAAAAATAATACTCTATCCTGATATAAATGTATTTAAAGATGCAGATTTTTAATTTGAAAATGAACACCATAATATGCCTGATCAATAGGATAGGAGATACATTAAGGCAATTAATCTGCAGAAAAGTTCTCACCTTTTCCAGTTCTGAATATCAAGTCAGCGGTTGAAAGGTGGGCAGGGAACGTTTATCACTGATTTAATTGAATTATCCATCAGTGTTATTTATTTATAACACTGACAAATGTTATTTTCCTAAAATTGCCACAACCTGATGGGGGTGCATTATTTGACAAATGAGGCAAAATTATTAATTCTAGGATTTCCATAGTCGTAAAATAGCAGAAACCCAGGGGCTCTTATTATACCAATTACAACAAATTGACAGACTTCCAAATGTTGATTTGAGGGGTTTTTCTTTTTATGTTCTATTTGCTAACTTAAAATGCAAAAATATGGCATAGTTAATATAAGGGAACACACCAACAAATGAAAAATAAATGTTTCCTTTTTTTTCCAAGTACCTTTTGATAGATCCTGCCAAGTTTATGTTGGGAATCTTTCAAGTGAGGTGACTGAGGTAATTGTTCAAACTTTCTGTTATTATAGTCTGAATGTTGTATTGATTCGATGTCTGATGTTTATTCTTGAGATACATTTTATTAAGAAGTTTTAACACAACCACTCTGACCAGCATCTGATATTTCCCCAAATTGGCTCAAAGCCTATTTGTCCGACCAGCACAAGAGATTCACCACTCGACCCAAGAAATTTCCCCTGCCACAGAATTGTCACAAGTAATTTCGCTCAGTCTACAGAAACTTTAATTTTCACACATACAGATCCTCTCTGTATCAGGAAAGCTTTCTTCTCTCGTAGGGGATTTCCATGTACAGTCATACATACTGAATAGTCTCCCGCCTACCCCCTTCCCCCTTCCCCCCCCCCCCCCCCCCCACCCCCGCCGTGCGGGTACCTCGGTGCACTTCTTTTAGATATATCTTCTTAAGGTGATATTTTCGCCTCTCTTCAGTAAGGCGTGTAAAGACACAGATAATACTGCCTAAGTACATAGGCTACACTGGCCAAAGTCGTCTTCATGAATTGAAAAAAGGGCCAGTACATTATATTTGAGAGGTATTGAGATGTTTAATACACAGAATAAATCCGATTCACAAAACCCTTTTTCATGATAGAGATGAATGAGACTAGAACAGAGAAGCCTCATAGGCTGCCATTATATGGCTCAAAAATCAAAAATGGAGGCTGTGTTTTTAGGAACCCAGAGACCACCAGTATCCCATCATGCACAGCTGGTGGCAGTTGCTTCAGTTCTTTTTTCTGGCTCCTGCTGACAGGACCCTGGAGCATTGAGTTTGGCCAATTTTTGTCTTTTCTCTTCAAACGTCACTTCTGATTATTACTCACAACTGGTTCACTCGACGTCTTTGGTCTTTCCTGACCTTGTTCTGTCTTTTTCTGACCGGAATTGTTGGCTTTTCAATTACAAAAGGCCATCTCTTTTTGATAAGTGTCCAGACTGTGGTAGAAAGAAGGCCAAGAATGATCCTCACTCTGTTTAAAAGTACTAGTAGGTCATGTTCCTGACTCTTGTCATATTTTAAGACATTCTCGAAGCGCACTATTCCCGTCAGGGTAAGGATTCGCCTTCAGGGAGTAGAAGAGCGGCCAAAGCGGAAGACCCAATCTTCAGGTGGGACCTCAGGGCAAGGAGAGGGTCAGTCCTCTACCAGGGCTCTGTCATCAGCCTCTGGTGGGCTTGCCAGAAGAAACGGGGCTGAAAAGTGTTGCCGGTCGGGGACAACGTTGAGAGGAGGTACGGCGCCGACCTGTTTGCTGTCAGCCCACTGATGGATGTCAAAGAAACGCCGCCGATCTACACTGAGGCAGAGGGTACCAACGTCAATTACAACACCGAACTCTGTCATTGTGGTAGCGATGAAAAACGACATGCCACTGCACTTACCGCAACAGTTTCTCCTGACAAGGAGAGAGCCGCAAGCTAGACTGTGGGAAGGAAAGTCTGCAACACGGCAGCAACTACAACGAAGGCAGCCAGCGCCACTGCCTTGCTAGGCAGACATGATGGAGTGCTGTGAGAATCACTGCAACAGTTCATGGACTGTTTCCATGGAGACAAGCGAGAAGAATTTAATGAAAAGCACACAGGAGCTCTCCTGGTTTCTAACCAAATCATTAATGTGGCAGCAGACTCATCTGTACTGGCAGCGCATGAATACTGTCATGGTGTTGCTCTCCGACGACACTCTTGGCTTCGTCTTAAGCCAGAATCACAACAGATTCTCAATCTCCTATTTTCTGGAACAACTCTCTTTGGCACTCACACCGATGAGTAGATGGCCAGGATGAAGGCGGAGATGGAAACACTGAAAGCTATTGGCTTGGTGAAACCTAAGGAATAACACAAATCTTTCAGGCCATTCTAATGCTATTATTCCTCACAGAGGGTTCAAACCCCTTGCCGGTATCGGAGTCGCGAGACAGGTACACAACAACAGTACCAGCGATCCTATCAGCCTTTATCAACTAAGACAGGCTAGAGGACAATCAAACCAGCAGCGTGCACAAGGGGGCAAGCAACCAACAGGATCGAAACCCTTAATCTTTCCATCCTCCTTTTTCGTTACCCTTTCCGGCGGGGGGGGGGGGGGGGGGGGGATCATCCAGCATTACCTAGAAGAGTGCATAACATCACACAAGAAGCCTGGGTGCTGAATATTGTTCGCAATGGATACTGTCTCAGGTTCACCAGTCCTTCACCGTACAAACCTCTGAAACCATCCAACTTCAACAATTACAATCAGAGGCCAACATTCTCTTAAAGAAGCGGGTGGTGAAGCCTGTATCTCCTCTCCAATGAGGCACGGGGTTATATTCAAGGTTCTTTCTCATCAACAGTAAGACCAGAACGAGTTCCGACCCAATCTCGACCTCAAAATAGCAAACCAGTGGATTTAGTGATAGAAGTTCCGGATGCTGGCATTACACCTGATTAACCCTCAATTACACCAAGAGGATGGCTTTGCGCCATTGCCATGAATGACGCGTACTTTCACATACCAATCGCCAGAAAGCATTGCAAGTTCTTGAAGTTCGTAGTGGGGCACAACCAAGTACCTCCATTTGGCCTGAAGTCAGCGCCCAGGACTTTCTCCAAATGCATGGCAGTGGTTGCTGCTCATCTCCGTAAACGCAAAGTGTTAATCTAGACGACTGGCTGATCAAGGTGACCAAGTCTCAGGAGGCTCAGCTTCACTACAATTGGGCATGCAACCTACTACACCAGCTGGGCCTTCATGACAACCATGCAAAGTAACCTCTGTCCCAGTGCAATTGTTTCACTATCAAGGGGGCTTCCTTGCAGACCCTATGGGCAAGTGTGTGTCCTTCGGAAGAGAGACTCTTATCAATACTTCAGAAGACTCAGAATCTCATTACTATCTCATCCTACGTGAGGAAAGTCTCATCACGCCTCGATAGCTTCCTGCATTTTTCTCACGCCAAATGCCTTCCTCCACATGAGACCCCCACAGGAGTGCCTTGAAGATCAGTGGGACCAACTGACTGGTAATTGGGACGACCGGATACAACTGGTCCAGCATGCCCAGCTTTCCCTGAGATGGTGGTGCACTCCAGCCAATATCCTACGAGGTATTCTGTTTCACAGGAGATACCACCTCAGACCATAGTCACGGTTGCCTTGCTGCTAGGATGGGAAGCCCATATGGACCACCTTCAAATCCAGGGCAAGTCGTCAGAGGGAGTCCACATACCATATGAATCTCCTGAAGCTACGCGCAGTCCATCTGGCACTGAAGGCCTTTCAGCCATTGTTCACTTCCACCTCCCTGCTTGTTCATACGGACCTCCTTCACTGTTTTATCCGTCCACATCTCAGGTTGCCATGCAAGACCGATCTACTGACGAACTTCGTAGGCCAGATGGTACTCCCCAAACTCTCCTCTTTGAGTTTGGCAGCATGCCTCTTGAGCTAGTTTAGTACAGACACTTGAACGTGCCACAAGACTGCATGGAGATCCTCAGAGGAGCAAAGTGGCCCTCTACACGTTCCGCATATGCTCTCAGATGGAAGCGATTTAGCAAATGGTGTTCTTCTAGGAACGAGGACCCTACCTCTTGCTAGGAAGATACCATCCTTCCATACTTACTCCATTTGGCGCAATCTGGTTTGCAATTTTCTTCCATTAAGGTTCACCTGGCAGCTCTTGCTGACTACAAAAAATGTCCCTCGTAAACTTCCTTTTTCAGCATCCCTGTCATCAAAGATTTCCTGGAAAGTTTGAAGAAGGTTTTTTTCTCCCATTAGACGTCCTTCTCCTCCATGGGAGCTTAATGTAGTTCTGTCACTTATGCAGGAACCCTTCGAGCCTATACATAAGGCATCTCTGCAACACCTGTCTTGGAAAACAACTTTCCTTGTGGCTGTCACATCCGCCTGCAGGGTTAGTGAACTCCAAGCTCTCTGCTTTCAAGAGCCAGACATCATATTTCATTCTTCCAAAGTGGTCATGAGGACTCATATGAAATTCCTCCCTAAGGTGTTTTCGGATTTCCATGTTAACCAATCTCCTTCCCTACATTTTTTCAGAATCTTTCTACTCCAGCGGAGAGATCCCTCCATCCCTGGATGTTAGACGGGTTTTCAAATTCTATCTCGACAAAAGATATATACTGAGATCAGACCAAATGTTAATCAACTATGGCTCCCTCCATACAGGCTTAGCCAGCTCTAAGCAATCCATTTCCCAATGGATTGTTTCATGTATTTTAACTCTATTATCATAAGGCTAACAAAACTGTCTTTGCTGGACCTAAAGCACACTCTACTGGGGTAAAGCAGCTCTACCGCCTTGCTTTGCAATATTCCTATTCTAGATATTTGCAAAACGGCGACCTGGAAGTCAGTTCAGACATTCACAAAACACTACTGCCTAGACTTGACGCTAAGGCAGTTGCTCAAGTAGGGCAGGCTTCCCTAAGTCACCTCTTTGCTTAACCGTTTTCCCAATGATCCTCTGTCTTCTCCACCGCGCTCTGTTGGGATGGGCTTGCTAATCTATTCAGTGCTTATGACTATACATGGAAATCCACTAAAGGGAGAAGGAACTGTTTCTTACTTGTAAGTCCAGTTCTCTCGTAGGGGTATTTCCATGATAAGTCATAAGCAGCCCTCCCTCCTCCCCAGTGGAATAGACAGAGGTGTCCAGACAATCTGCATAGGTCTCACACCACCTTCAAAAATTACTGAAGCTACTGCCACCAGCTGTGCATGATGATACTGGTGGTCTTTGGGTTCCTGAAGGCACAGCCTTAATTTTTTAGCCATATAATGACAGCCTATGAGGCTACTCTGTCCTACTCTCCTTCATCTCTAGCATGAAAAAGGGTTTTGTGTAGATTTATTCTGTGTATACTTGCCCTTTTTTCACTTCATGATGAATACTTTGGCTGCATTATCTGTCTCTCTATCTCTTAAGTGTCTTTACAGGTCTTACTGAAGAACAGTGGAAAAAAATATCCACCTAAGAAGATATATCTAAAAGAAGTGCTCCGGGGTCCCCAAGCGTGGGCAGGACTATTCAGTGCTAATGGCTTTTTGAAATACCCCTATGAGAGAACTGGAGTTACAGGTAAGAAACTGTTCCTTTCCTTCTACCATCCCCCAGAAATTCTTGCACCTTTTGCCGCACTGCAGTCATCACATTGATTTTCTTGCCCTCCACAGAATCCTTCCCCTGGTTAGTGCTCACCTTCATTCAGATTCCAGCCCATAGTTTCTTATTCCAGCCGCAAGCTAAGAGATCATTTTGCTGTTCTTGCAAAAAGACACTATTCCTTATCCAGTTCACAAGATGTTGTTTTGCTCCAGAGATTCATCTCTAAGACGGACTCCTTGGCCTGTGTCCTCTCACTTTAGAAATATGTTCACCCCCTCTGGATCCTCTGACAGACTCAGATATGTCACTTTGCCCCAGCCTATTTTTTTCTTGAAGCAACATTGATGCTTTTTTTTCACTGCCAGTGTTCTGCTGCTCACATGTATTTATTCGCAGCTATAGATGCATTTTCACCAGTAAACGGATACATTAATTTCCCCCCTGGCTGGAAAGTTGCTTTTCTCCTGCAGCAAGTGAGATATTTTTCTGTAACAGCCAGATTAATGCTTTTCCCCTGCACCTGGAGATAATGCTTTTCCTTTGAGGTGCTCCCTTCCATCCCCTTCCTGTTGGTAGCTATGTCGACACTTTCTGCTCTACCACAGCCATGCAACGCTTTGGCCTCGTTGCCACAGAGATTGCTTTTCTGTAAACAGCCACAGAGGTCTTTCCACTCAGACTACTACTAGGATTCCTCGTCCTCACTGCCACACATATTCTCCCCCAACCCCTGCCTCCCACAGAAAAATGAAATCTTCCTCACTGTGATCCTTTTTCCCATAGACTAATGTTGTCTGATGCTTCCAACACTCGAGCCTTACCCCTACAGTCTCAGAGAACATTTCCCACTAGCAGAAATCATCCCTTTCCTCTGTGGTTCCAGAGTTCCTTCCCCTCCTCCCAACTCCAGAGAACTTCCACCTCTAGTGTAATAGATTCCTTATCACAACCTGAGACTATAGTTTACCAGAGACTTTGCTGAAGTCCGAGTTTACCAACTTTCTTCAGCTTTCTTTTCCTCAGGTGCAGTAATTCTTACTCACAGACTTCCCCATGTCCCTGAAGCCCCTCCCATACATCTTTGAGATCCTTTCCCCATCTACAGATGTTTTGCCCCTTTGCCCCAAGAACTTTCTCCAACCAGTCCCAGTGATCTTTTAACTGCCACGCCCAGAGATATTGCACTCCACCACTGCCCTTCCTAGGAGTCCGACATTATTTTCCCCCACACAAGAATCCCTTTACTCCCTCTAAGTGCCAAATACCCTTCTATGCAATGACAAACTTCATACTTCAAAATAATTATTATAGAAAAGACCGTCAGTTTCCTTCTGTACTTACAATTACCAGCACCTGTAATAGCTTATCCAATGCTAAATTGTTTCCTGGAAGTAAACTGATCAACCCTCAATAAGCATTTTCAAGCCTGCATTGCAGCACTTGAAGAAAGGGGTACAAGTGGGTAAAATGTTTGGAAAAAAAGCTGCTTGATATGAAAACTGAGAAAAACGTGTCATGTATCTTTAAATTTACTGGAGCTTCCCCTATACATGATGCACGCTACTGGCAACTGGCTCAGAAAGTGAGTTATTTGCCCTGGCTCCTGGTTGTAGGATCTCAGAGCAAGTATGAGGTTTCACACCACCTGTTTTTTTTTTTTGTGGTTTTTTTTTAAATAAAAATTTCAATTTCACCCAACGTCTTTTACTTCATTCCATCCAGTGAAGAGTTCTTTTATGTTGTCTGAAAGAATTTCGCATCTGAAATGCCTTCTTTTTTTTACAAATGTCCCTTGTGTGGGAGCAACAAGGCTGTCTCTGATCCTCACAAGTCCTCAGTGGTGTACCCATCAACCTCGTGTTTAGTCAACATCTGTTTTAAAAAAAAATCCAAAAGGGGATGATGCTCGGAGATATTATGCAATATATGAAAGTGAATAAAGGAAGAAGAAAAGGAGACTATAAAAGCCATCCTTTTATGCATCTTCTTCTAAAGGATAGCTTACTCCTGAAAAGGAGAAAAAGAACAAGTATATTGTCTGGAAAGGAAAGATACTGACAACCTAATTATCAAAGTTGTTCAAGATCACCTTATAAGGTAACCGTATTGACATCGAGGGCATCAGCTCAGACCTACTGTCGGTCGAAGGCGGGATCGACGTCTAGCACTCATTGACTTTATGGAGAACATGCCAAACACTTGAAACACCCAACACCTAAAGAAACGTTCGAAAGACAACCCATTGATCGACGTTGACAAGAACACTATCATTATAAACATTTAATCCTGCTTCCTGATCGACGTCCGTTGGACTCTCCATACCTCTCTCATCAAAGCCAGAAAATCTCTTGTTTTTATATTCCTCATTGTCAAAGAGGCAACTCCACAGGGCACCATCAAGTTCCCATCACCATTACATCTAAGTCGTAGTCCAGCATTATGTAATAGATGGCTCATTGACAAGGGTCTGTATATCCAATGTTTAAAGTAGCTGTGTCTTTTCGATTGTAGATTACTGTTAGAAATGGGGTCTGTATTTGGCAGGGGTATATTACTCTGATCCAAATAGGGACCAACGGTTCCGGCAAGGTAGGTCCAAAAGCACCCAGGACCACCTTCTGGTAGCTTGGCGCAGAGTGGTAAGACCTCACTCAAGAGACAATGTGTAAAGTATTTATGTAACACGCACTCACACCAACACAGTGAAATTGTACCTAAAAAGGGCATCACACCTGTTCTTATAAAAATAAAGGTATCTTTATCAAAACATCAGGCAAGATACATGGGCGGTTCACATATGCTAAGAGCTTTCCTGTGTACTACTTTCCAAGTGTGCTTTATAAAAGAGAAAGGGGTATAAACGTGCAGGTTTCTGGAACTCTCTTGGAACAATGTTCATGAGAAATCAAAAGTTCAGTCTTGGGTAGTGTGGAATGTTCTGTGGGAAAACGGGTTGTGGGCTGAGAATAATGAGGTCTCTTGATGTGGGCACTTTCCCTAGCGCGCAGACCCTCTCATGCTACTGGTTTGGATCTAAATTATGCCACTGAGCCGCCAAAGGTTCAGTCCGCTACCGCGTTGTTTGCGATCGGTGATAGTCTGCCATGTGCAGTTTATATGCCCCAGTAAATCACCCAAACTACAGGGAGTCACAATTGGAACACAACAGTGCCCCTGTAATGCTAGTAATCAACATAGGCTTTGGTGGGCAGCCCCCGGTACCACCGCTTGTCGGCTGGGGCGGTATGGGCCGCACTTGCGCTTTAAAATGCAGTGGAGCCACCAGCCCCGGGTAAAGTTACTTGCGCCGTCCCACAAACTCCCAACCCGATCCCGGCCACACACAACATGCAGCAGAGCGGCTGGAAGCGCTTTACCTGCAGAGTCTGCTTTTTACGGGCGTGTGCACGGGGAGAACCTCCGACGGGGGGCCCTCTCCTACAACGGCGCTCCTCCGGGGGAGAACGAGCCTTCCCTCCTCCCAGTCCGGAATGACGTCTTGCTGGGCGGGGTGCAATCAGCACCGACTTCCCCTTGGTTGCTAGAGGATGCCGCTTCCTTCCTGTGTGCCGCTGGACTGCCTCCGGTGACGAGCCTCTCTTCGCTAGGCAGCCCCACGCAGCGTCTCGACTGCAGAGCTCGCAGAGATCCCGGGCTGGTGGCGGTGGAAGGGGTGTTACAGCGTTTTCCTTTGACAGCGCTTTCGGGGCCACAGCACCCTCGGATTCCCGGGCGGCGGCGGCGATTTCAGGCTCACAGCGCTGTAGAGGCAGTCTTCTCAAAATAACACGCTGTTGTCCTCCTGGAAGCAAGGCAGTTTCTCGCGCACAGTGTTACAGGGACAATCCTGGGAGTTGTTACTATCCTTGCGATCCCAGTGCCCAGGGGGATCAGTTAGTCTTCTTGTGGAGACACCCTGGAGGTGATGGTTTTTAGTTTTCCTCTGGCAGGGTAAGATCAGCAGGCAGGCAGGGCAAATCAGCTAGCTTGGGGCAGCAGTTCCTGGGAGCAGTCAGTCTCAGTAGATAGTGGCAATCCTTTTTGTGCAGCAGTCTTCACTCCAGCAGAGTTTCCTCATGGTCCAGTAGTGTAACAAGAGATGTGTGGCCAAGACCTTCATTTTTATACCCTGGCACCCAGTCACTAGAAGGGGGTAGAAGCTTCTGGAAGGGTCTAGGGGTTTCTGGGGTGTTCCTGTCTTCCCTGTCCTGGCTCCTGGCTGTCTACAGTGACAAATGCAGGGTCGTTAAGCCTATTGTGGGGCAGCCGGGCCCAGCCTATTCATGTGTAAAGGTGTGAATCACCACTCCCTCCTCACAGCCCAGGAAGGCTATCAGCATGCAGATGGGAGGGGGAGTCTGCAGTGCGCAAATTAAGTGCAGACCTGAAAATGTCCACTTTCTAAAAGTGGGTTTTCTAAATTAGTAGTGCCAAAACCACATGTATAATTAGAAAGGTCTCCCCGCCACGATTCTAACTATACCAAACATGATATACCTACTAGGTCCCTGTCAGAAGTTATCCCATAGGAGGGGAGCCCAATGTTAGTCTATGGAAGGGTAGGCCTCACTGCGGTAGCAGGGGCCTGTGGCAAGTATGCCAGTGTCACCATGTTTTAGGGGGGAGTACCTTCACCTTAGCAGTCGGAAGGTGCCCAGAGTCCTAAGTCCAACAAAAATGTGAGGTCAAGTGGGAGGCAAAAAGGGCAAAAATGTAGGGGGAGACCACCCTAAGGCTGACAGGTCCAACACGTGTCCCCCCCCCCCCCCCCTCCCAGCTGAAAGTGGGCAGAATTACCCAACCTCTAGAGAGTTCTCGTCACTAAGGCAGAAGAACCTAGAGAGACCGTCATCATTGGCATTGTCTACTCTGGGTCGTGTTCCACCCTGAAGTCCATACCCTGTAGAGAAATGGACCTCCTCGACAATTTAGGATTTTCGCCCCTCATTTGCACGAGTCATCTGAGGGGCCGGTGGTCGGTCTGAACCAGGAAGTGTGAGCCAAAAAGGTATGGCCTCAGCTTCTTAAGAGCCCAGACCACCGTGAAAGCTTCTCTCTCTATCGCACTCCACCATTGTTTCCGGGAGAATAGCCTCCTGGAGATGAAGGCCACTGGTTGGTCCAGGTTCTCCTCATTGAGTTGCGAAAGTACTGCCCCTATGCCATGCTCGAAGGCGTCCGTTTGGACAATGAACTCTTTGGAGAAGTCCGGGGCCCTGAGCACAGGAGCTGTGCACATGGCCTGCTTTAGGGAGTCAAAGGATTTCTGGCAAGCCTCGGTCCAAATCACTTTTCTAGGTTGTTTCTTGGAGGTTAGCTCAGTCAAGGGGGCCACAATGGTGCCATAACCCTTGACAAATCTGCGGTAGTATCCAGTGAGGCCCAGGAAAGCCCTGACCTCAGTCTGTGTCTTGGGGGGGGCTCCCAGGCCAGGATGGTGTCTATCTTGGCCTGTAGGGGCTGCACCTTACCCCTGCCCACCAAGTGTCCTAGGTACACTACCGACCCCTGCCCCTGCCCTATCTGGCTTTTGCTGGCCTTGATAGTCAGGCCTGCTTGCTGCAGGGCCGGAAGCACTTCCCGGAGGTGACATAGGTGGTCCTCCCAGCTGCTGCTGAAGACGGCTATGTCCAGATAGGCGGCGGAGAAGGCCTCTAAACCGGAGAGTACCCAGTTCACCAGCCGCTGGAAGGTGACAGGAGCGTTTTTTAGTCCGAAGGGCATCACCCTAAACTGGTAGTGGCCCTCTGGGGTGGAAAGAGCGGACCTCTCCTTAGCTCCATCCGTCAGGGTGATCTGCCAGTACCCTGATGTAAGGGCATAGGTACTCGGGTATCGGGCAGCCCCCAGCCGGTCATTGAGCTCATCCGCACTAGGAATGGGATGAGCATCAGTCTTGGTCACAGAATTTAGCCCTCTGTGGTCCACGCAGAACCTAAGTTCAGGTGTGGTGCCTGGTGGGGCAGCTTTTGGTACCAGAACCACCGGACTGGACCAGGGGCTGTTGGAGGGCTCCATCACCCCCCAACTCCAGCATCTTAGTGACTTCACTCTGGATGCTGGCCTTCTTCACCTTATCTGACAGTCTGTTATGTTATGTTACAATTACTTTTATAGCGCGCGACTCACCCGGGGGCATCTCGGCGCTTGACTAGAGAGAAAACTTGAGAGCAGAAAATCAGACCAGCAGCAAGATTAAAACCGGTAAGCTTTTAGTTGTTTGCTGAAGGTACTATATATGTAAATTTCACGCAGAGCCATAGGAAATGTATTCCAGTATCTTGGGGCAAGATACTAGAATGCCTTACCCCTTGTGCGACTAAGACGTATACGGGGTACCTGTAAAAGGGCTAGTGTACTGGATCTAAGATTTCGGCAATGTACATGTTTTACGAGTTTCTTTTGCAGATAGCAAGGGCCTCTGCCTTTCAAGGCATTGTAGGTGAGACAGCAAATTTTGAAGAATGATCTCATACTCGCGGGTAGCCAGTGTAACTCTCTCTGCAAGGGACCAGAGGGAGAGCCTGCTGGGCGATTCAGGATCATTCTTGATGCAGTGTTCTGGATCACCTGTAGTTTAGCAAGCAAGGTTTCTCCCACTTAGGCCATCACAGCGTTACCATAGTCTAATCTGCTAATCACCATAGCTTGAGCCAGAGTTCTACGATGATTAGTGGGCAGATAAGGAAGAATCTTACGCAGTAGACGCAGGCTATAATAACCAGAACTGGTAGTGGCAGCAATATGGTGTTTCATTGTTAATATCTGATCCAGTTTTAGACCTAGGTTTTTTACACATTGTTTAGGAACGGGAGCTGCTCCCAGCTGTAGGGGCCACCATTCATCCGACCAGATGGCTGAGGTTTTCCCCATTAGCATGATCTTGGTTTTTCCAGGGTTCAGCTGAAGGCAGTGCACTGTCATCCAGTTGGAAATTGTAAGCATACCGCTGGAGAACCGAATTTTCTCTGCTTCTAGATTGGGGGAGATGGTAAACATAAGCGGAGTATCATCAGCATATGAAATTATCTCAAAGCCTAGCTGCTCTACGATTTTTGCCAGAGGGGCCTTACATATGTTGAATAATGTCGGGCTTAGACAGGAGCCCTGAGGTACGCCCTTATCCAGACGCATTTTTTCTGACAGGTATGGCCCTAACATAATGTTTTGTAGTCTGTCCGACATGAAGTGCTGCAGCCATTTTAAGGCTGTACCTTGATTGCCACAGGAGTATAATCTCTCCACGAGCATTGAGTGTGAGATGGTATCAAACGCCGCGGAGAGATCTAATAGGATCAGTACTACTCCCGCGTCCATTACCTGCCTAAGGGAGTCAGTCACGTCCAGAATGGCAGTCTCAGTACTGAAACACTGTCGAAAACCTGATTGCGAGAGATCCAGAATTTTATTAGATTCAAGGTATAGACTTAGCTGCCTGTTTATTATACTTTCCAATTGCTTACCCAGTAAGGGTAGCAAGGAAATAGGACGGTAATTACTAAGTACTTGAGGATCAGCCGTGGGTTTTTTCAATATTGGTCGTACAAACGCTTCCTTCCATGTTGTGGGAATGATACCCGTTTGTATCGAGCGGTTATAAATATTTCGAATTGCTGGGGCACAGCTAGTGGCTAGGAGAGCCCTAGGGTACTGCGTGCCACCTTTCCTGATTCTCCTAGTCTAGTGAAGGAATCAGGGTTCTGAGAAGCGGTAGATGGAAAATTCGCATAGATGTTAGAGATCTTTTCTTGAAAATAGATCGCTAATGAATTGCAGAACTCTTGTGATTCCAGTGGGGATTGTCTACAGACTTGTGGGGACACAAAATCCCTTACTATATTAAAAAGGGCTTTTGAGGAGCTGCTGGCGTGTTCTATTTGGTTCATGATAAACCAATGTCTGGCTGTTTTTATATTCTGATTATAGCTGGACAGAGACTATTTGTACTGTAATCTGTTTTGAGGGTCCTTACTAGATTGCCAGAGTCTCTCCAATATCTTGCATTTGGATTTTTCAGTCTTTCGCTCAGATGTATACCAGGGGGCTGACGGCCGCCGCTGAAGAGAGCCATAGTTTTTGTGTAGAATTACTATGTCCAATGCTGTCACAAAAGCAGAGTTAAACCTTCCAACATCTTGGATACGTCCATGTCACTCTCTGGTGGTTTCGGATGGAAAGCCTTGTTAAAAGCTTCCAAAGAAAGGTCACGCCATGGTCTATGCACCTCCTTTTTTCCGTCCTGCGTTAGTTTCTAAGCTCGCCTGTAAGACTTGGTCTTTACAGGGAGGCTGTCCCGTGTGTCCACATCGTGAGTACACAGGTGGGTAATCCCAGGGATAAGGGAGAACACAGAGGAGTACTGCTCCAGGACCTGGCGGCAGTCCCTCTGTTGCTCAGGCGTCAAGGATGGGGAGAAGACCACTCCTTCCACCGATCCGTCCTTCTCTTGGCAAGCAAAGAGGTCAGGAAGAGGTTCGCTTTCCTCTTCCTCTGCCCCATCAGTCACCATCAGTAAGGTGAGCTCAGACCTCTCATGGTGGGGTTTGAGGCGGTTGGCATGTAACACCCGGTGGGGTTGCCTGGGGGTCATAAGGTAAGGTCCACTACGTAACTGGCCTTGCCCTTCTTCTCAAGTATCTCATAGGGGCCAGTCCAACGGTCCTGGAAGGCACTGAGCTCTCCTGGCTCCATGACCCACACCTTCTGTCCAGGCTCTAACTCCACAGGCTGAGAATTCTGGTCGTACCATTCCTTCTCATCCAGGGGATACTCATCAATAGTCCTAATCTATGAATAATCCCTGCCCACGTGCGGGATCCCGGAGCATATAGAAAATACATATATATACATATATATGCATATGTGAAAACATATACATGCAGCCTAAAATGTTTCAAACATGGCAAAAATGCTGAAATTACATAGGTTTGCATTGTAGTACCCCTAACCCATAAGGAAAAAGGAAGCACTAAACCAATTGTCTCACAACAATGCTTTATTGCCTTAAAGCAAACTTGTAATTGCAGGTATTTGCCTGTATGCTGCAGCAGAGTAGCAAGAAAGCAAAGAAAACTGACACCTTGCCTTTAAGGCATTAGAGTAGGGGAACCGGGCCTTTAAGACCTGTAGGAGACCCCCCTGCTCCCATGATGCACCACAGGTGACAGTTAGGTCAGTTCTTTTTTCCGGCTCCTTCTATGAGGATCCTGGAGCTTGAGCTCTTCGGTGTTTTGACTGAAAGTGACTTTTCTTCAGATTTTCTCAGAAAACTCGACATTTTCTGACTCCCTAAAGCTTATTCTGCTGTTTTTTTTAGTTTAGTTCTAATTTTTTCAAGGCAGAATGCCTGCCTTATTCAGGAAATGCCCTTCCTGTGGCAAAAAGATGGCACTGGCAGATCCACACTCTGTGTGTATTGTGTGTCTTCCATCCTCACACAATCCTGACCAGTGCCTCCACTGCCAGAAAATTTCCAGGCGCACTCTACGCGATAGAGAGCGCATAAAACTTCATGCCCAGCTATAGAAGGAAAGAAGCCGTCATGGAGGCGACCATGCACCCTTCAAACCACCCTCTTCAGCCAAACAACATCGAAAACGGTGACATACCACCTCTCCTGAGCCCAGGAAGAAGGTTTCAGGGGATTCGCCGTCGAAGTCACCGTTGAAAAGACCCAGGCAGTCTTCGGCGTTAAGAGATGAAACACCATCTCGACGTCGAGATTCTCCGCTGCATACAAGTAAGTCGGCGTCGAGGCACAGCACTTCGGGCTCGAAGGCTGTTGGTCCTATGAGACCCGGAAAGTCAACGTCGACGTTGAGGCTTCCGCCAGCGTCGAGAGTTGCGATGATGAACATCTCGCCGCAGGTGGGCCTGTCGACGTCGTCAAAGTCCCATCATTCGACGTCGAGAAGATCGACTCCGAGTCAACGTCGAAAGCGCCGGACCCACGGCGAAGGTCGACGTCGAGGTCACCAGCTCGACGGCGAAGGTCGACGTCGAGATCACCAACCAGACGGCGAAGGTCGACGTCGAGGTCTCCACATCGCCGTAGGCGATCGACGTCGAGACAGCAGTCGAGAGCGGAACGGCGTTCCCAGAGCAGATCTCTTCGGTCGATGCCGATGGTGACGCAGACTTAATCGACGTCGAGGCGTTCTACGTTGAGGGATAAAACTACAGCGGCTAGAGATTTCTGGGGTGTTCCCTGTCTTCCCTGACCTGGCTCCTGGCTGTCTACAGTGACAAAGGCAGGGTCATTAAGCCTATTGTGGGGCAGCCGGGCCCGGCTTATTCATGTGTAAAGGTGTGAATCACCCCTCCCTCCTCCCAGCCCAGGAAGGTTATCAGCATGCAGATGGGATTGGGAGTCTGCAGTTCACAAACTTAGTGCAGACAGGAAAATGTCCACTTTCTAAAAGTGGGTTTTCTAAAGTAGTAGTGCCCAAACCCCATATATCATTAGAAAGAGCTCCCCGCCACGATTCTAACTATACCAAACATGATATACCGACTAGGTCCCTGTCAGAAGTTATCCCATAGGACGGGTTCCCAATGTTAGTCTATGGAGGGGTAGGCCTCACTGCGATAGCAGGGGCCTGTGGCAAGTATGCCAGTGTCACCATGTTTTTAGGGGGAGCACCTGCACCTTAGCACTGTTTAGCATTGGGAGGGTGCCCAGAGTCCTAAGTCCAACAAAAATGTGAGTTCAAGTGGGAGGCAAAAAAGGGCAAAAATGTAGGGGGAGACCACCCTAAGGCTGACATGTCAAACAGTTACCTTCCACTTGCACCCTGCTGTTACGGTTAGAAAAGCAATACAAAAATGCAAAAAAAACAGGCCATCACCATTGACATTGGAAAAATCAAGGCTGTCGCTATAACCCGTGATGTCAATACGTTTGATTGCTACATCATCGCCATCCATTCTATCACTTGGCCAAGGCTGTCATCAACTCATCAAATTGGCTTGTCTTCTGTCATGACAACTCATTTTTCCACCTGTTTGTCTACATAAGAGAGTAGCCTACCCTTCATGGATTCCTCAAGGTATGCCTCATCCTTATTACCTTTCAGATCATTAAAACCAACAATCCCTTTTGAAGAGACGGTACAAATTCCTTTACAACTTTTGCAACAGTCACCTCTCAGTTGGTATTGAGGCCACAGATATCTGCTTCCTCTCCTCGCACACCAAAGAGGAGGAAAAGACAGATCACCTTCCAGATCCAGGTCTCCTATTTTGGACACCAGTGATAGCCATTGAGCCTATGTACCACAGATCTCTGACACTCTCTCTTCTCATAACAGAATGAGAAAAAGATACAGGTCTTCCTTCAGATCCAGGTCTCTTTTTTTGGTCCCAGATGATCCCCATCCATCTTCTACACTAGAGTCACTAGGCACATCCTACTCTAGTGTCTTTTCAATCAAGAGGTCTTAGCCTGTGGAACAGCTAAATTGAACATACCTTTGGAGGCACTACAGACAGAGGTTTCTGCTATTTTGGAAACTTTGTAGCCAAGGGCAGCTCCTTGCTCCTGCTGCCTTTAACTCCTGGCCTACTTGATATTTCAGAGCAAATGTTGCTTACCCCAGACACTATGAATGCAACTACTCTGTGTCTGTTGACAAATATAGAGCCCTTCAAAAGGATCCTGATTTTCTTCTGAAGGACACTGGCATTTCTTAGCTTCGTAGACTACCCCTCCACCAGAACGATAAAGCAAATGACTTGATGCAGCTTGTAAGAATGAATGTGAGACGGTAGGTACCCATCTTAAAAATTCCACTGCAACTGCTCTCCTTGAAAGCTATCAAAGTGAAATATGAGAATGCATGAGAAGGTGTGTCTAAGATCTTCCAAAAAGATTTTGCAGAAATGCTACATGAAAATTCACTGGTCTCCAAGCAGATCATAAGTGCTGCAGTTGATTCGGCAGAATTTACAGCTACTAGGATATTGTCATGGGTATCCATTTGTAGCTCCTCTTGGCTCAGCCATACCACCTTAAAGCCAGAGGCACAGTTGAAAATAATGAACCTCTGGTATTCAGGATTCGCCTTGTTTAGACAAGACATCGAGGAAGAAATGCGAAGATGAAAAACGGGACTGAGACCCCTGAAGTCAGTTTTTCAAGAAGAAAGTAAGAAGTTCTTCAAGCAGCATTACAAGATAAAGGTTCTGAAGTATTTCCAATGTGGGGTTCTAGCCTCTTACTGGACTTTGCAACAACAACAATGTCTTCAAGGACACAGAAACGCTCATCTTTGCCTTTCTCATCACAAAGGTCAAGGAGTTTACTACAGGTACTTGCTGGTTCATAAAAAAGGCCCAAAAGAGGAATACAACAGACTGATATTGGACCTATGATTCACTAACCCGTTTATCAAGAAGGAAAAGTTCACAATGCTTACCTTGCGTTCGATTTATCCGCACCTGGAGTATAATGAATGGAGTTGTGCAACAGATCTGCAAGATGTGTGTCCTCACATCCGAATAGCGAAGCCTCACAGAACATGTTGCAGATTCAACATCCATATACAATTCTGCTAGTCAGTCTCATATCAACTCTTCACACGTTCTCAAAATTTATGGCATTCATAGTAGCCTTTTAACTCTCCTTTTCCAGACAGCTGGCTACTGAAAGCTCTCACTCAGGCAAAGGTGAAGCAGGACTTTATAAGAACTTCAGAGCTACTACTCTGGCTAGGTCTTCAAATCAACCATCGAACATAGGTCTCAACTGCCGTCCAAAAGGAAGTCGCTTTTCAAAAGCAGCGACCTTTGCTATTCATAGTGGCTGATGCTTCTCTGTTAGGATTGGGGGTCCATTTAGAAAATCTGGAAGTTCAGGGGCAATGGCAGACAAGGAATCTCCTACAGCGCTGAGAGTGGCCCACCTAGCTCTAAAGGTTTTTCTTCTATGTTTAAAGAAGAATAAATCACCCATCCATATTTAAATATGTTTTTACCTGAACAGGCAAGGCGGTACCAGATCAAGACCGCTTTTCTGTGGAAATGCGATTAGAAAAAAAATGGGTTATTTAATGGGGGTGACTATCGACCTCAAGTAACAAACACAATCCTTGTTAGGGTGAACCCCAAAGTCCCTGAATTAGCCTGTGCCTCTGGTAGCTAGGGCACAGAGCAAACAGGTTTAACTTAGGGTCATTTGTAAAGTATTTATGCTGTACCAAAACAGTAATAAAGTTAAAATTAGAAAATTAGGGTCAAATGTTGTAAACAAAATGACACCAAATGACAAAAATCCAATGAGGACTTAAGTTTTAAGTTGAAATAGCGGAAAAAAAGCACAAAACCCTGATGTTGATTAACAATTGCGGTAGGCCAGGGCCGAGCGCAATTCGAAGCTGACTTCAATGGAGCATGGGTCAGATAAACCAGCCAGGCCCGCCCAGGTCTAAGATTTCACCTTCTGACCTGCTGCCTGATTTAGACCTTGGTGAGCAGAGTATGTACCTTTGCCATGGTGGAATACTTTATTTCCAGGAGCCGCCATCATGGCAGTTCCCCGTAAACGCATTGAAAGTTTGATGGGCTGCTCTGCCAACATTACACAGCCAAACATCAAACTTTTTTGTTATTATCATTATTATTATTATTATATTCAAAACAAAATCCCAGAGCGGGAACAATATCCTACAGTGGGATTTTGTTTTTAGAAAAAAAAAGTCATGCCCTTGCCCTAGGAGCTTTCTCCCATGGTGTGGGGGGTCATTTGGCCGTTTTTACTGCCCCTTAGCTCCAGGTTTTACCTAGCAGAAGTGGACAGTGACAACTGGCCATGTGTTTGCCCACTCTAAGTAGGGTGGGTGGACACATGGTGAAACCTCTGACAGTCCTTACTTCAGTGGGCCATCGGAGGTGTATGTAGGCAGCGGAGACTGAACAGTCTCCATCATCTACATTCTGAAGTTCTACCCGACTCTGAATGAGAGGGACGGAACTTTTCTTTGTCTGAGAGGATATGCTCTGGTGTGACAGAGGACCCTCTACACCGTAGTGTAAATCACGCCCTCAGTCCTCTAAGTGCCAATCCACCACAGGAGTGAACTTCTAAAGCTCCCAACCCTCCCTGGACCTCAGGGGAGGCAGTTTGAGACTTACAGGGTGTCAGGCAGGGGTGAAGAGCAGAGTCCAGTTCAGGTCTGATGTCACATGTCAGCTGGCCAGTTACAGGAAAGGCCTATTGTAGCTTGTTATATACCTGTAACTTGATCAGTAGATAAGCCTTAAGGCCCTTGGAGTCCTGGGTGAAAGAGGGAGCAGGTATAATGCTTCAGGGCTCCTCTCAGATCAGACTGCGGGTCCAGTCTTCTTCCTTTCTTCCTCAGGTTCAGCAGTCTTCTGAAGTCGGTGCCAGGAGATACCACATCTTTGCTTTGCATGAGCTATTGGGCATGCCCTAAACCATGGGATAGAAGTTCTTGGCGCCAACGCTACCCACTTTGGGCATTTTCAAGATGGCAAAAACCTTCAACAGCTCTAAACCTGAGCTCTGAGGACTGGGAGGTGTGTGTTGGGGGGGGGGGGGTGTACTATGGTAATCCTAGTGTCCCCAAACACCTAATGCTAAAATCCAGTTTAAGACTCCCATTGTACTCACAAAAGTGTATCCTTCGGAAGAAAGATGACTATTTATGCTTTGGGAATGTCGCATTCTGAAGAGAACAGCCATCCAAGAGTAAGGCAAATATATTCTCCTCTAGAATCAGTGGCATCATGCATCTTCCTAGTTTCGACTGCATGCCTGAACATGAGACTTCTGCAAGTGTCTGGAAGATCAGTAGGACCAACACTCAGCCAGCAGGTTGTGTCTTCCAGAAGATCTTCTCAATGGAATGAGTTTTCATCCCAACACCAACCATTGTGCCTGATGCCTCCCTGTTGGGGTTGGGTGCTTACATGGATCACCTTCAGATTCAAGGATCTTGATTTCACTAGCAATGTTTCTGAGCGAGAACAAGGATTATAGGTAAGAAATCACTACATCTTTGTTTACATCATATTACATATGGGAATATCGTTCACAAAATGTTAAGCAGCTGTTTACTTCATGTTCTGCTCTATAACAGGTAGTTCTGTGTTCTTCTGTGTGTCCTATATGTGAATGTGCTGTATTTGTCATGTACAGTTGTGTTACAGCTTAGTATTTTGTTTTTGATCGAGTCGAGAAAAGACCTAGAGGGGAGGGCAGGAGATGTGATATTTATTAGGCACCCTTGGTCAGGCAGTGATTATTCAGCTGTTATTGCTAGGCTGTGTGTATGCCTTAGAAGTTTGTAAAATGGGAGGAGGCAACACCTGAAGGCTGCCACTGTTCGTTTTCAGAAGTGTAGGTTAACATATTTGGAATTGCTCTCTGGTGAAGATCCTGCTAAGTGTGCTTTGTCATCATTTATGTTGCTTGCATTCTGCAGGATTGAGTCCCAGTCAGGAATGGGTATCGGTTTGTTCCTACCGGTCCTATCTAATGCCATGACAGTGCTGTCTGGCTACCCATTTAATTAGATCTCTTCTCCTTTAACCTGTCTTAGGGGGGGGCAGGGGGGGAGAGACATCAACATTTAATTGCATGTATATTTCTCTCTTGGCCAGGAGCATTGCCAGATCTACACACCTAATCAGTGCTGTTTTTTTTGTAGTACATGACATCAAACTATAGGAAGTCCGTTTCAGGGATCATTGGAATAGTTTTGCCTATTGCCTGATCAGCTTGTTTAATAGTGCCCTTCCGGTATTGTGCAGTAATTAAAATTGCAAACCCCTGTGTGTTCAGCATTGCGCCTGGGACACTGGTCCGGTTCAATTGGTTATATTTCTACAAGTATACATTTTACAAAGTGTAATAAAGCAATATCTCCATTCTTTTTAGAACAGTTTTCTTGGCCTAGTCACGGAGTCATAATTCAGGTCACTTGATAAGAAACACAGGTGGTGTGAGAAAGTGCCCTCTTTCTGCATGGCTGCCCCCACTTTTTGCTGATCTGCTGATGTGCTGTGACTGAGTGTGCCGTGGGCTCCTGCCAACCAGGTACCCAGGGCCTATGTTCTTTCCCTAAAACTGCATTCATAACAAAACCCAATTGGCATCTCTGGCCACAGGTCAGTCCCTGGTAAATGGTACCACAGGTACCCTGGGCACTGTGACCAGGGGAGGCCTCTAAGGGTTGCAGCACTTATTGTGCCACCCTTAGAGGCCCTGCACTTTACACTCACATACTACCTTTGCAGGCTGCATGCTTTGGTGCAGAACAAAGTGAAGAGTCGACATGGCACACATCCCTGTGTGCCATGCCTACAACCCAATGCCCTGGCATAGATCAGCCACCCCTCTAGCTGGGTGCACTATACCAGTGGTGCGGGTACAGGTGCATGAGCCCTGTATTCCTACAGTGTCTAAGTCCATTCTTAGACATTGTAAGTGCAGTGCTGCCATTAAGAGTATACTGTGCTGGGAGTTTGTCATTACGAACTCCACAGTACCATGATGGCTGCACTGGAAACTGAGAAGTTTGGTATCAAACTTCTAAGCGCTTTAACCCACACTGATGCCAGTGTGGGATTTAATGAAAAATACACGCAGAGGTCATCTTAGAGATGCCCCCTGAAAAACGACCAACCACTAGTGTCTAGGCTGAGTGGCTGCTTTCAGCTGCCACCACCAGACATGTTTCTGGACCCCTGGGTCAAGAACCTACTGCTCTCGGGGGGCCAGAAACAATACACGTCCTGGGATGAGGTGCCAAGCTTCCTCCCCCAGGATGGGCAGGGTCCACGAAGGGGATGCTTCAAAGGCTTGCCGCCTTTGTGAGCTTCCCCAGGCTTTTTGCTGCCTTCAGCAACTGGTCCCCACCGGTTCTGACCCCCACTTTGGGCGGGAGACCCGGAGGGAAAACTAAGTGAGGGAGGGAGGTGTACCTACCTCTGCCAACTCCACCCCTCAGGTGGGAGAGGTGAGGTGAAGCACAGCTCTCAGTTCCCGCCATCTTGCAGATGGGGGACCCAGCAAACCAGGGTGAGGCTTATGCCCCCCTCCCACTGGAGGGTGGCATAATAGGGGTGTACTTACCCCAGGAAAGGGGCCCATTGGTCCCAACCTTTTACCTACCTGTAACGCCCTTAAATCTAGTATAGTATTTAGGGGCACTCCTGAATCTTGCTTCCTCAGACAAGAAACCAGAAGAAGAAAAGAAGAAGATGGACTGAACAGCCGTGCCGAAGCTAACAAGAGGAGGACGCCCACTGACTTGGCCCATGCCCTATCCGCCTTTCCCCACCTCGAACCTGCAGAATCGAAACTCCGGTGTGTCCTGCAGCCAGCAGCCTCAAGAACCCCGACGACCTGCCCTGCCTTCAAAAGAAAAGACTCTGTCTTCCGTGAACACAGGATTTGTGCACCAACAGACTCCAGGTCCGGCAAAGTCCGCGAGTCTTAACCACTCTGCACCCGACGCCCACGGCCCAAGTTTGAGTGGCACAACACAAAGAGGAGGTCTCCCCGCTGATCCTGACCCGAGATCCGTTGACTCCTGATGTGCTTCAAGCTTCCAGCTGACGCCTGCAGCCTCAAACCAGAAGGTCCCCCCCAACCGCGACCAGGAGCAGGTAAGAAGATCCAACCCTAAATGGCACCCCTGCACCCGATGCCCCACGGCCTTGGGTGGCCCAACCAACGGTGCCTAACAAACCTCCAGCATCCCAACTTACCTCTCTAAGTGGTGGTCACACCCAGAAGACCTTCGTCTCCGAGCCTGTAGTGTCTTTGCAAACCGGAGACTCCCCATTGAAAGCTACAAGTGCGCCCGACGCCAAAGCAGCACTCTGCACCCGGCCGCCCCGGTGCCGCTGAGGGTGCACCTTTTGTGTTGGCTTGAATGCCCGTTCGCCTTGAGCTTAAGTCTAGGAGCTTTGCTCCCACAACCCAGTGACCTGCTCGTCAGCAGCCACAATTGGATAACATTGGGCCTCAGCACTCTTCACCTGGCCGCCCTAGTGCCGCTGAGGGTGTAACCAGAGTGGATCCTTGACCCTGGGGGACCCCTGAGTCTACCCCCAGAATACCAACTCCCACAACCGAATACTTACCTTTGAACCGATAACCCTATTTTCCTCCATAGGATAACATTGACTGTTTTTCTGTGAAAAGATTTTAAGTGTGGAGTTGGAAAATCTAAGAAACCCTTTAAAACTGTAACTAAATAACAAAAACGCTTTTACTTACCTGTTTACACTAAATGTTCCAGTGCAGTATCCAGGTAAACTGCACTGTGTAAGAAAAGTAATCTGTAAAGTAATCTACTTGACATTCTACTAAAAAGCCAATACAAAGTATATGTACAGTATATCAAAAGCATTGCATTACTTGTAGCTCTACTGTAATCTAATCAAAGTGCATATACAATTGCAATTCAGACTGTTTACAAACTGCATTACTACTGTTAAGTATTTATGGCTAACCTGTGCCATGCTTGCTTGGTTCTAGAAAATAAAATAACTAAAAGAATATTTTTATACAAAACCGAATGGTCTGAAGTTCAGTCTTTGAGTGTGTGATATAATTTGCTGATTGAGTGTGTACATTAAATGCTTAACACTACCCTCTGATACAGCCTTACTGCTTTACCACACTATCACAAATAGAGAGTATGGTGCTATCTACTTTTACCTCTGCCTACCTTTGGGGTTCCTCTGTACTGTCTGCACACTAAACCTCACTTTGGTACAGTATGTGCAGAACCAGCTTCCTACAGGTGGGTCTGGATCCTATGTGGACACAATGTGGAGCTAGTGGGTACGTGTCCAGATGTCGGACATGGGGAGCATGTCATCACTGCGTGCAGTGTGCATCCTGTGTTCCTAACTTAGTGAGGCTTCTGGCTTTATGGTGTTTTGTGAACTCTGGCCCCTCCGGCCAAGTGTGTTTTATTGGGGGCAAATCTCCTGAGACCATTGTGGTGGTGCTGCCTATCTGTGGGATTGATCTGGGTTTTCCTGTTCACACGTTTGTCTAAGGGTTATGTGTCCACCCCCTGTGATCTGTCAGTCAGTTGCTTCGGGCCTAGGTCCTCGTATTTCTGACACAGGGTTGAGGGGGAGGTCATATCGGATGAAATGAACAAAAATGCGATTATGTGCATATATCATGGTGTATATATCGACATCGTAATTATCAATATTAACAGCTGCACAGCGAATACAACCCTACATTCATAAGGCTCCCAAAGCACCAGCTTGCATAGCTCCCTGCTCTAGTTTCACATCTATCCCACTTTCCCGATCATCTAGAAAGTGCTGGAATCATTCCGGCCATTGATTTTTTGGGCCCTCAGTGTTAGGAGTGCTCATTTTTCCCCCTGCCTTTTCTTTTTGTTTTTTTTAGAAATGGCAAGTTTGTGGGCTTTAATGGGGTCATGTTTGTCTGAGTTTCATGAAAATATCGCCAAGTAATGAAATGCGAAACAAAATGCAGGAAAAAGAAGACTCTAGGCTAGTTTGAATATTTTTTCACAAAGTCCACCAGCTGCTCTCTGCCTCAAAGCCTTGTAGGGTAGAAAGGAGACCTGCTGAGTTGGCAAGCTTATACCCTTTCACATCTGTCCCTTCCTTGGGTGCCAGCTTCAGCATTGTATTTGAGATCAACTGAATAAACCTAGTAGGCTTGGAACTTAAGGACACCCAGATTGGTGTCTGGCTTTTAAAGAGAGTCCCATAGGATTCAATTTTTCCAAAACCTCCCTAGAAGATCGGGTTTATTTAGTGCTTGCCAGACCTGAAGGTATCGGAGCGATTTACAACATTATCACAGCAAAGTCAGACAGAAATACGTTCAGAAAAGAGCTGTGTTGAGAATCAAAACTGTTGATGACCTAGAGGGAAACACAGAAAGAGGAACAAACAAAATGGAGTATAGAAGCAAGTTCTCCATCTGGACGAGATGCCGGTAGTTAGTCCTCTGGGCCTTTTGCCATCTAAGGTCCTTGTTACAGGTTTTGTATAGGTGATCTACTGATCCCTGTGGAAATAAGAGTTTGTACATGGATTGGAATTCTGAGTTATGTGATTATTAGTGCACCCTTACAGTTTTCCCATGATAGATTCCAGCAGGTCAAACTTGCCAAAATGTTATTGGGTGAAAAGGCCCGGAAAAAGATAAAACATGTTGTATTCAGAGTCCTAAAAAAAGTCTGCCTATTATGCCTCATATTCAGGTTAAAGACTCAGAATAGGATGTTCTTGCCACATGTGGTAAGTACCTCACCCTAGGGAAATAGTATTTACCACATGTGGTATATACGCCCACTTATCCCACCCATTTTGCATTGAAGGCCTAATGAGAATACTCCATTTCCCATTCATGTTTCATAGCGGGTGTGAGAAGTTGGCCTGATATATGATGTCACTAGTTCTTGTGTACACCTTGTATCAGTCCAAACAACCCTTATGGTGATTGGTTGTAAAGTCAACCTTATAGACCAGCTATCCTAGTGGTAGCATGGACAAGAGCAGTCTTAGGCTAAACTCTGTATGGCATGTGAAGCCAGCTGTTATACCATGTGCAACCCCTTGAATACCAAATGAAAGGACACCACAACAGATATATTATAAAAATAGAATGTATTTATTCTAGTCAAAACACCCTCAGCACTCTTTATGAGATTCGAGGTAAGTACAACACAGTCTTATTTAAGCATACATAAGTCACACAGGTAAGTAATACAGTTAGGCCCTAGGGGCCACGCAAACCATATACTAAGTAAGTGGTATAAGAACCACTGTCACGAACACAGGATAGGCCTAGGTCTAGGGAATCGCTGGGGCTACACTATCCTATCAGTTCCTAGGCAGTGGGAAGCCCACGGGATTCAGGTACAGAGTGGAAACACTCACGCGTAATGCGTTAAAGTCGATAGAAATAGAAGTATTTAGAAATTAAGAGTTTTAGGATACTTCAGGAGGGACTAGGAGTTAGAGACTTGGAAACTAGACACTTGGATAGTCAATACCCTTGTGAGCACCGGAGTACTCAAGTTACCTCGCCCATGGGCTGCGGGTGCATAGGTGTGAACTTGCGTCGGGTTTCGTCGTCGACTCCTATGGATGCCTGAAGAAAGTTGCTGACAGGCAGTCAGTGAAGAGTGTCCGGTGGATTCCAAGGATGGAATCAGGAAGGAGGATACCTGCAAGCAGAGGGGACAGAGTCTAGGTCACCAGCCAGGAGCCGGGAAGGAACCAGGAAGGAAGCAGGCGATGTTGTGAAGATGCAGGTGAAGAGGTGAAGCTTGTCGCAGCAGCCACGGGTACCAGGAGGTGTCGAGGACAACCAGAACCAGGAGGCGAGCTGTCCCACGAAGGCTCTTGCTGTCAGCGGCGTCGGTGTCGAGTTAGGACCCAACAAGCCTTGGCAAGCGTAACCCACGCAGGATGGAGGACTTGCTTCTGTCGCAGACCAGGAAGGTCTGGGGTGCTTACCTTTCACAGGGGAGCGGGTGCCAGTCTGGAGGAGCCGGACCAGCAAGGCAAAATTGAAGGTTCGTCGTCACAGAGGTCACTAGCCAACGGGCCAGCAACCGGACAACACGTCGAGCAACTCGGGTGCAGAAGGGCCCCACGTAGAACACGTGAAGTGTGGGGAGCTGATCTTCTTTGCAGATGGTGCTCGGGATTGGGGCTTCTCAATTCCCCAAGCACAGCCTCGAGGAAGCCTCTGAAGTCGCGCTAGTCAGTTACTAGCCACTTTTCCCATGTCGCCGGTCCCACGTCCCACGTCCCTCGTTGCCTCCACGGATCTCAGCTTTGCTGTAGATGTGGATCTGGTTCAGAGGTGTCTGGAAGTCACGGCGCTGGTCAGTCTCTGCAGTCGTCCCTCGTAGGATCAGTCGCAAAGCAAGCAGCGGTCGCTGGATGGTGCCTGGTTGCCCAGGGTGGTCACTCCTTGGCCACAAGGGAGATTCTTCAGTCTTCTTCCGTAGTAGAATGTTGAAGGTCCAGAGTTTCTGTTCAAGATGCAGGATCAGGATAATCTAATTCTGCAGGGCTCAGCTACCTTCTAATATACTAGGTTAGTGGGCTGGGCTACTTGCAAGGTCCCTCCTATGGGTGGGACCAGGAAGGGGGGTGGCTAGACCCCCTTTCCTTTGTCCAGTTTCGCGCCAGAGCTGGGGCTGGAGTGCCCCAGCACCGGTTTGAACTGGACTATGCATGGAGCACCTTGTGTGCCCCAGGCATGTCTCATTCCTTTCAGCCCTCCCTGCCCCAATACACTAAAGTCTGTCTGCGGAGGTGCTAGCACCCCCCCAAGCAGGAAACCTATTGTCCAGGCCTCCCTGGCTGGGAGGGCTCCCAGCTGCAGGAGGTCAGACTTGTGTCTGTGGCAGCAGCATCCATTTTGTGATGCTGAGGCTTTGGTCAGAGTTAAACAGCAAAGTAGGATTTTAACATGTCTCTCCCTCTAGAAGGGAGGAATAATATCCTCATCACCAGAAATGGTATGGGGGTATTATTCCAAAGTGTTAGACACCTTACACAACATGTTTTGATAAAGCCAAACCATAGTTACCATAACCGGGTAAGATTATAAGGTACTTAAGAGTATATGGTAGGCGCTATCATAGAACAGCTATAAGGACATGGTTCCGAAGGCTGCAGACAGGCTCAGCTCATGCTAGAGCACCATCTCACATGTTACCAAGCACTATGCTTCCAGGATTGTTAAGGCCTGCCATAGGAGTGGCTGATAGGTACACATGTCTATTGTGAGTGTAGATCTAGGTATACTATATCAAAGCAAGGGGTGATTACACGACCCTGCCCCAGCTGAGTGATCAGCCAGTTGTGTCTGATTGTAAGGCCAGGCCAGGGGTGGCATAATACATGCTGCAGCCCCTGGTAGGCCTAGGGTACACCTATGCCCTGGGTACCTAGGGTACACTGTACAGGGTCCAAGAAGGTGATCCTTACCAATTGTGTATGTACCTAGGGTACATGGAGTCCATTTTAAAGAGAGAGCAGACAACCTGAGACCCTGAATGGCAGGATCTCAGGCCAACTAAGTCGAAAAACCAGCTAGACACTAGGCAAAAAGTTGGGGGTAACCATAGTCAGTGTCCCCGCTGTAGGAAGGTGGATATCTATCAGTCTCCTCATCAGGGAATGCACTACTTTACTGGTGGTGGAAATTCATGCACTCACTTCCTCCCCTTTATCTGTTCACAAAACAATGATCGAACACCCTTAAAGTTCCCGCTGCAGGAGGATATTGTGCAATGTTCCATTTTGAGAACCATATTCCATTTGATGTCTTCTGCAAAACAACTATCATGGCTACTCTGCATTTAAAACAAGCATTTGCAATGCAATAGGTCTCGCATTTACGCAAGTTTGAACTATTGGCAATGTGAATGACAATGCGTTATATTTATGCTTCAAAAACCAAAACATAAATAAAAGGCATTGTGATTTACAATGCCAATAGCTCAAACTTGCGTAAATGCGAGACCTGTTGCATTGCAAATGCTTGTTTTTGTAAGCTATCTGGTTCAAAACTAGGCCACTATTATTTTTGTGCCAGGACCTATTGTTTTTTTGCCCCAGTCCGACCCTGGCAGTATATGATGTGCTTTGGTTTTGGGTGGCTCTGTAAAGCGGGGCAGGCTCCCCCTGAAGCCAGAGTCAGCCCTTGCTGACAGTCAGCCCTTGCCGTGTTGAGCCAGGCTCCCACATGACCCAGAACATGCTGTTTATTCACATTTGGGTGCAATCCGACCATGTGCAAAACAAACACCCACTTCCCGTCATCCCAGAGAAAGGAAGCAGCTGTTCAGCAGGTGTGGGTGGCTGTTTGTGGAAGCATTCATTGTCAGGCCAGGGAATAGAAGAGAGGTAGGCTGTCTCTAAAGAAGTGGATGTCAGGGGTGGTGCCAATGAATGGATACTATTTGGTAGAACTGAGAAAATGTCAGCTCCACGTCACTGGCGAACATGGTGGCTATTGTAATGCTTGTCTGACGAGAGGCAGCTGCGAGGAAGGTTCCTTCAGGCAGGTTTAAGGGACGCTTTGGCAAAGTTTGCCCTGGTAGCGACAGTTATCAATGAAAGAGTCTCAGTTCACGAGGAGAGTTGTTCCTATTAAAATTGATGGCGGCTGGTTGATGCCAAGCAGGATGTGACTGGGTGAAGAGAGGCTTGAGTAAAGCACAGGAAATGTCAGAAGGGTTGGATATTTCAAACAGTGAAATGCTCTGGGAAGAAAATATTCTCACCAAATGTAAGGTCAACAAGTTTTAACGGACAGAGAGAAAGGGGCGTATTTGGCCGAAGTTGCATATCTGGAAAGAGAAATGCTAGATATTGACACAATTGTATAAAGAGGAAAAGTAAAAAGATGTTGTGGAAAAGAAGCCAAAATATACATTTAACGGTCCTGTTCTACTGAAGGCTCTCTGTGGCCCGGCTCTGACTTCTCTGCGCCTTCTTCGGTGTCCGGTAATGTCATACACCCGAGGGCACCCGAATATGCGTTAAATGGGCTACCCCTCACTCAATGCTGCTCGAGCCCTCGTGGCGTCGGGGAACAGCATCGCGGCACAACAGCAAGCAAGCAAGCCTGCGAGTGGTGCGCGTGCGCACCACAGCGAGACGTGGTTTCAATTATCGCGCCCGTGTCTTGGCACGATAATAGAAACATTTGCCTGTTACGTACCTCTGTTGGGGAGGATTCCCTTGCGCCTCACGTCATCTTGCTGTTTGCTGCTTCACCGGGGTGTGCAGAGTGCTGCGCCTGGGCTGCCCCCGCCGCTGTGCCGCTGCCGCTGCGCAGCCGCGACGAGGGCCGGACTACATCCCCCAGCAGGCCCTGCATCACCGCCCACCACCCGGTTCCCGCGCCTGGAGGCGTATAAAGGAAGGCAGCTCCCTTCGGTGAGCGGGAAACATTTGCCTGTTACGTACCTCTGTTGGGGAGGATTCCCTTGCGCCTCACGTCATCTTGCTGTTTGCTGCTTCACCGGGGAGTGCAGAGTGCTGCGCCTGGGCTGCCCCCGCCGCTGTGCCGCTGCCGCTGCGCAGCCGCGACGAGGGCCGGACTACATCCCCCAGCAGGCCCTGCATCACCGCCCACCACCCGGTTCCCGCGCCTGGAGGCGTATAAAGGAAGGCAGCTCCCTTCGGTGAGCGGGAAACATTTGCCTGTTACGTACCTCTGTTGGGGAGGATTCCCTTGCGCCTCACGTCATCTTGCTGTTTGCTGCTTCACCGGGGAGTGCAGAGTGCTGCGCCTGGGCTGCCCCCGCCGCTGTGCCGCTGCGCAGCCGCGACGAGGGCCGGACTACATCCCCCAGCAGGCCCTGCATCACCGCCCACCACCCGGTTCCCGCGGCTGGAGGCGTATAAAGGAAGACAACTCCCTCCGCCACGCGCGGCGCCGGGAGAAGCCCGGGACAAGGGCGGGACCGTCTGTGGCCGTCCGGGGTCGCTGGAGGTCGGGCCGGGCAACCCCCCTTGGCCTATTTAAAGTTGGGGCTCAGTTGTAAGAGATCGTCAAGTGTGTGAGTATAGTACAGATTGTGACTGGGAATCAACCAATTTTTGTTGCGTAGTATACTCAAACACATATTGGAAAATGGGGAAAAAAGTTCCACCTGTGCTCAAATCTACCCGTAAGCAGCTAACATCTCCCTCAACTGTCACCGCCCCCACCCCATTGCCCAGTTTGACTGCTATCGATAAAATGCTCCAGAGGACGATCGGCGTTGTGGCTTCTGCCATCCAAAACACTGAAAGACGCCTCTCGCTCCCATTAAGTTGGCAACCACCTCTGCTGCAGGACAATACACTGGATTCCCTGGTTGCCACATCGGATATAACATCGTACGCGGGGCTACCAGGCACTGACTTTAATGTGAATTGCATAATCCTGGACAGCGTATCCCCTAATCATCGTACTATGGATAATAGACTATCACAAACCCCGTCTATGCTACGATCAAGTGCTAATAAGAGCACTGACACTATCCCATCCTTAACTAATGAGCAGGTTCACTTGGAAGGGATAGAATTATGCGCCGATACGGATGTATCGATTATAGATAGGGAAAAAAGTGATAGTACACCAGCACGAACAAGGGGACAGAAAGCAAGAAAACAAAAAGCAAAGCGAAAAGGGAAACAAACAGAGCCACCAGTAGACAAACGTAGAGAGAATGGTGGGCGCCCTCAACTGAGGAGGCCTCTCACTCCTGTAGAACAAAACCATGCTCATAGTGAAGTGTATTTTAGTAAAAATAATGAACAAACTTCATTAACTAATGCACTCCTGGGGAATGAAGGATTTTGGGGGAGAATGGAGACCTTAATAACCACTCTCTTAGGACCCATTAATCAACAAGTCCTTAATATCGATAAGAGGTTGAGGGCATTGGATGATCATGTGTTAAAATTAGGTACAGGGTGTAATCCCATAACTACATCACACCCTGGTACAACTAACATTAACACATATAAACCACAACACACTTTGGTCAACAAGAAAAGTATAGTGGAGACCAATGCCTCTCCCTCCACATCCAAACTAAGTAGAAGTAAAGATCAATTAAACCCAGAACCTTTATCCAGACAGGTATTAGATACCAAAACCACTAAAACAGTTAGTTCTGGAGGAAGGGAGAAATCTACTGATATAAGCAATAGGCCACCAACGAGACAAGTGCACGATGTTAACCAACACCACTCAACAGATAAGCCTGATATAATTGAAGTGATTAGTGAGAGACAGATTCCGGCCCGCATCAGTTTACCCCCAGATTGCGGACCGTATGTCTTGGTTTTAGCCAACGTCCCAAAACTGAGGGAAACCCAAGAGGAAAACTATACAAGCTTAAGAAACAGAACCCTCCATTGGCTTTCTGTAAATTGCAATTTTCCAATGGAAGGAGCAGGGGAAATCATTCATACCCAGAGGGTAGGGTGGGTGGGTCCAATGAGAAAAAAGTTTGAAGGAGATTGCATTATTATAAACTTTAGATCCCCACAATGGGTGCAATCTACACTCTCAAAAGCCCCATTGCCCTCACCTTGGGAATTTAATACTACTCTGCTTCCTCTTGGGTATTTTTATAGACATTTAATTGACTTTTATTCTAACCCCGGGATTAATTTTTTAGCAGATCAACCAGGTATGAACCACAACATTATTAACGGCTATGAATATCCTCATCAAGATCTTAATACTAATTTTAGGAATGGTCGTTTATTAGGCCAACGGATTATACCCCCACTACATCAAATGCCATATCTACCTCTCCCCACTCCCTCATATATCAACCCAAGGGAGAGACCCTATGCAAGGCCCAAACAAAATTTTAACATGCCCCAGAACGAGCCAAGGTATATATATAACATACCAACGCATAACCGTTTTGAACATGCTCTCTCCAACTTGGAATGTCAAGATTGACTGGGGAAAAGAAATAGAGGGAGTGAGGATGTACCAACTACCATCAGGGAAAGCCCTCATTATGTACAATGTAATGAAATTGAGATAATGGCACCACACGCTGTTCCGGCTATGTCCCTAGTTACACATGAGAACACAATTACTTTACCAATTCAACCTAAGCAGCCTAGTGGCTATAATGCCTCTTGTGCCCCAAAACGTTCCAAATTGTCCATCCTGAGTTGGAACGTTGCCTGGTTGGAACCAAGATTGCTTGACCCTCAATGGATCAAGCTATTGGACAACAAAGATATTGTTATGTTCCAGGAGACATGGGCTGTCAGCAATTTATTTATTGAGGGTTACCATTGTTTTAGTGTAACCTCAAACAAGCCCATTTTTGGCCGTGCAGTGGGAGGATTATTTATAGGTGTCAGCACATTGGTGGGAGGTACTATCAAAGATCTATCAGAAGGAAACCCGAATATTCAGGTTCTCGAGCTGAAATTAAAACCCAGGATTTATATAATTAATTTTTATAATAATGATTTTCATTCCACACCCAATACAAATTATAGAGCCCTCTCTAAGACTCTAAGAAAATTGGAAATAAACTTGGAACCAGAGGAGGGGACCGGGATTCTAATCGGCGGAGATTTTAATGCCAAATTAATAAAGAAGTATTGGACCAAGGACACTAACAACATCACGGACCAAGCTGAAAAAAGGGGGTTTGAATTAGTAAAGATACTGAGCGAACACACCCTTAGAAATGCCATGGAAGTGTCTCAAACACCTGACATGGACTATGTCCCTACGTTTAGGGGGCGTGATTGTTGTTCAACCATTGACTTTATTTTTATGTCCCCTGATTTATTGGACCGCGTATTGGAATCCAAGGTGATAAAGACATCTTTTGGCGATCATAACCCCCTCACAGTTACTTTGCATTTAGGCTCCCGCCCTGTATACGCGAAATCTAATGGTGCAAGAGATATTACACCATCAGGTGATGGCCTGCGGCTAAAATGGAGGGGGATTGATAGCGGAGCTATTTTAGAAAATGTGCAGAATGATCATTCTGATTTAATCAACTCTTGTCTACTTTTAAATGGAAATAATAATAGAATAATCACTGACTTTAACAAACTGTGTTTAGTAATTAAAAAATTGTTGTCAGTCCCACTGCCAAAGATAGTGAAAGAACCAAGATGGTTTGATTCAACTTGTTCTAGGGCAAATAGGGAACTACGCGAAGCATTGTCCTCTAAGCCAAGGTGTATACTAGAGGTACAGCTGGCCAGGAAAAACTATAAGTTAAAAACAACTGAAAGGAAGGCTGCCCTGCTGACGGAACAGTGGGAAACATTGGTTGCGAGCGCAAATTTGAAGAGTAGCGGCCCCTTCTGGTCAGCGGTTAGGAAGACGCGAGATATGGGGAAACATTTATCCCCAATTAGCTGTAACATTACTAGCAGTAGCTGGGAGGCCCATTTTGCCAAAATATATGCTACCCCTTCTAGGGAAGTAACCATTCCTCCTTTGAAGGTGTCATGCAACCTCAAGATTGACCTCCCTGAGATAGTCACAGCCATTAAAGAGAGCCTTGGTAACAAGGCCCCTGGTCCCGATGGGCTTCCTATAGATATTATCAAGTATAATACGGATTTATGGGCACCAATTCTTTTTAATGTTTTTAATAGTTTACCCATGGTGCCTATGCCTGACACCTGGGCGACCAGTACTATAGTTCCCATTTTTAAGAAGGGGGATAGGTCAGACCCAGCCAACTACCGTCCAATCTCGCTCTTGGACAATACTTTAAAAATCCTTGGACGAGTTATTTATAATAGGATGATAGAGTGGACTGAAGATACAGATCTATTGGATCCGTGCCAGTTGGAATTCAGGAGTGGTGTGGGCACGGCGGAGCAGTGTTTAAACTTGAAATTGATTGTTGATAAGTATAACGTTGCTCGATCCAGCCCAATCTATCTCGCATTTATGGATCTTTCATCTGCATTTGACCTAGTTAATAGATCCAAATTATGGCTTATGCTTTCTAACTATGGTCTGGATGCAACTCTTGTAAACTTTCTGGCCTATCTTCACACTGACCTTAAAGCGCAAGTTAGGATCGGGTCTGGTGGTGATGTGTCCGGACCCATAAAAATTGGTAGGGGGGTGAGGCAGGGGTGCGTTTTAGCACCTCTGCTATTTATTATTTATATTAACGGTCTTGCCAAAGCCCTGAAACAAGTGACGAGAGACGTTCCAATCATCCAGGGGAATCCACTACCAGTTTTATTATACGCAGATGATGCGGTCATTATGGGCCGCACTCCTAATGCTCTTCGTTTGCTCGTTAGAGCATTCGTCCAGCATATGGAGGCACTAGATCTGCGTGTAAATTTTTAAAAATCTTTTATCATGTCTTGTGGACCCGGGAAAAGGAAGCTCAATACTATAAATGTAGGTTCGGATAAATTAGAATCCGTAACCTCTTTTCCGTATTTAGGGTTGGTTTTCGCTGCGAACGGCTCATGGAGTGGGCATTCTGCCCACGCCATGGGCAAGTTCTCGAAAGCCACCAATTCTATATTGAGCCTCCAACGCCCGAAGAAAATAGGTGCCACTAGGGCCATTTTAAAAAATTTTAAACTACAGTGCATTCCTGTGGCTACGTATGGGGCTGAGGTCTGGGGCTCAGGGAGAAACTCAGGGATTCAGCGTGAGGAAAACCGTTTTTGTAGGAAAATATTGGGTGCTCCTTTTTCCGCTTCTGAATTCATCTGTCACAAAGAACTAAATCTCCCCTACGTTTGTGATTTTATTAGAGCCAGACCAGCCCTATTTTGGATTAGGATTTGGACAAATAACTCAGCGACCCTAACAAAAAACATTATAATGGATTGCCTAAAATGTGATCACTATATGTCAATACCTTGGTTAGCCGAGGTTTCCAAAACATTATGTGCCGTGGATAAAGGCGATCTTTTCTCAGAACCCACTGGAATTGAGAACAACGATAAGGTCGTAGTTAAACAAGCACTTTATGCACTTTTCAATTCAGAAAGAATGGGGAGGGAGTCACTTAAATCTTCTGTTGCCACATATATGGGGTATGATTTGTGTAGGCACCCACTACCATCTTACCTAACTCTCCCCATGTCTAATTGGGAACAATCGTTGCTTTTTCGTTTAAGGGCAGGTTCTGTAAAATTCCTGTTGGCTTTCCCTTTGGGGTATCATCATACAGTAGAATACAATCCCTGCCCGTGTGATGGAATTAGTAAACAGAATGATATTCACTTCCTATTTTTCTGTAAATTTTACTTAAAATATATTAATTGGTTTTTAACTCCCTATTTTAGAAAATTAAGACCCCTTTCTTTGGGGGAATCCTGTTCATTATTATTTTCCCTGGATACAGATGAACTAATCTTTCGCACCAGCACTTTCCTGAGATTAATAGTACACGCACGCAAAACGATGGAAAACCCCTGAAAATTATTTATGTCAACTGTATATTTGAAAATGAATTGTTGTGATTGTGGTGTTTTTTATGGATTGTAGTATTGTATAAATGTGTTGTTTTCTTTTGTTGCACTTTTATGGATTTTATGAAATCCGAATAAAGGTCTAAAAAAAAAAAAAAAAAAAAAAAAAAAGAAACCACATGGCAGCGGTGCGTGTAATAGACACCAATAGGCCATGGGCGGAGCAATGCGCCTGCCATTGTCCAATTGCGTGCTATCATTGATAAAAAGACGCACGCAAAGGCCAATAGTGTGGGCCAAAAGGCAAGCACACGCAAGAGCGTGTGCGATTCCTAGATCCGTTTTCAAACCCCCTACATGAGGTATCTCACTGCAACTCTAGGCGCGAGACCTAAAAACGAGTCTTAACTGCTAGTGCCAGGTCTAGTGCCCAAGTTCACCAAGCCATGCTGGGAAACATCTTTGACTCAGTTGTGCAAAGGATTTTGCTCTAATGCATCTCCCTCTGTAATTAATTTCTGATGAGCTTTCCACTTCTCTGGCTAACAATTGAGGTACTGAGTGAGTACAGGTTATTCGCTGATGTAACTTTGCTGCTCCTTCAATTCTTTTTCATTCGAGCCAACATTCCATTCTCTTACTCCGTCTTGACTAAAGTGTATTTGGAATATCAGGTGTAGAAAAAAGAAAGAAAAGTTTGAGTTTGGATATGGGGTAATGTAATGTAATTGTAATGTAAGATGAATTTGTAGAGCACTGCTTCTCACCCGTGAGCATGTCCAGGCGCTAAGTTTGTGAGTGTAGACGTGTTGAGGCTAGGACTGAAGACAGGTGTTCTTGACGGTCCTGCAAAAACACTAATTGAATAGCCAGGTCTTCAGCTTCTTGCTTAATTTAAGACATGAGGAGGAGGCCCTGATGTGTTGGGGGAAGTCGTTCCAGGATTTGGCAGATTGGTAGGAGAAAAATCGACCTCCTTTCCTGCTTCTTTGGATGCCGGGTGTATGTACGAGTGATGCTGACTGAAGTTGTCTGGAGGGTTGATGGAAGTAAAGCTGGTGATTGAGTTATGCAGGTTACGTGTTGTGTAGTGATTTGAATGTACGTGTGAGAAGTTTGAACTGGCAGCGTTTTTGGATGGGGAGCCATTGGTGTGGTGTAGGTTCAGTTTGGAGGTCGAGGAAGAGTCTGGCTGCGGAGGTGACATGCATACTTGTGACAACCCTTGCAATTCAGGGCGAGGGACAACGAGGTTAATTCCACCTTCTCACCATCAAGGTGGTCCTAATTCCTGTATCGCCATATAGGAAAAACAGGAAGATGTGGTTGGGGTTAGAGAGCACTTTTTTTCACCTGAGGGATGGTTGATAGAAGACGTAGACTAGACTCTCTGAAATATAGGATGGCACTGGTTCACACCGGTGGAATATGATTAACTGACCAGAAAGAAAACAGTAGATAGTAGCAAATAACATAAGAAGGGTTCTTATAACAGGTGAGTCCTGTAGAAATACTTGAAGTGGCTTGACAGGTGTTAAGAAAACTGTCACTTTATGTAGCTCACAGGCAAACCCAGAAACTTGCCAGGGAACAGAAGCTGAATTGTGCTGTACTCCACCAAAAAGCTGAATAGTAGTTGCCAAACCAAAAGGGGAAATCCGCAGTCCTTTCAAAAAACAGGTTCCTAGTCAAATAAGCCAAATCGCAAGAGATAACTGGAGCAAAGTCAAAAAACATTAGCCACATCAAGATGCCAAGATCCGTTAAAAAAATATAAAAACCGGGCTCAGTTCAAGAAAGCGGTAGAAGTGAGACAGAGCAACTGACAGAGGGAAAAAAATAACAGAGGTGAGGAAACTGAATTACAGGTGCGAAATGTAACGCCAAACGAGGGAGCCAAAACAACCTATGTTGTCAGACACGATCTTATGCATCCACTAACCCTTTATAGTACTCTGCTCTCTTACCTGAAAGTCAACTGATGGTCATCTGGTGCATTGGGCAGAGAGTTTCAGACCCTGGCCTTGAAGCTGTTGTCCTTCATGACTTATTCTCTTTCTCCTCCTTGTGATATGTTTCCCAACTCTTATGTGGTGCCTTTAGCCCGAAACCTGGCATTGCTCTGGCTTCTTGATTTTTCTTAATACATTATGTATATGCTCTGGGACCTTCTTTTTTCATTATACATCCTATGGTTATCATTGAAGTGAGTATAAACAAAGCATGCTGAAGGTTTTACAGTGAATTACATCTGCTATTTTTTTGAAGATAAATGTCAGCTGTAATTTGTTTAAAGAGTTTTCTGTTTTATGCGAATCACTTTGGAGGTAGTAGTCGGAGTGCAACATTATAATAATCCACTCCCCTCTTCCAACCTGTACTCGAACTGCTTAATTTGACATTTGTATGCAATATTATTTCAGGCAATACACCATGCATGTATTCACAGAGCTCTGCCAGTACTACGTCTATATATCGACTCCTGGAAATAGCCAGTGAGTTAGCAAACGATTGCCTGTAAAAATCTATTTTTCTTCAGGGGCTCTCCATTGATAATCAGAATCACTGAATTGCCCGGCCTACTTGCAGGATCCCGGAGCACTTTTCCAAAGTCGCATTTTGTGTAGTATCTTTACCTTACTCCGGGAAGGCCAAGAAGTACATGTGACACAAATATATAATTTAGCAACATAAAAACAAGCTATATTTCCAATTCCTTGAATTTACTTTAAAAGATAAAAGTTACGGAAATCCTCAAAATGGTCACAAAAGGCATGAAATATGGCATTTTAAAAACATTCTTCATAAACTCTTTTCTTTTTATTTTAAAATGTTCTGTTGCTAAGGTTAAGGCAATGTAACTGTAGGATGCAGCAATGCTAGAAAGACAATGGAAGACTGCGCCTTTAAGGGCATAATGCCTACAGTGCCCCATAATGTTCTGTAGGTGGCAGTTGATGTAGTGCTTAGGTGATGGCTGCGACTAGGGATCTTGAGTCACCTCAGTCATATGGCTGCACCCTTTTATCTACAGTCAGCTGCAGGCATTTCATGAAACGAACCACTTGCGCTCTTGCAGAGGGGACAGAACAAATTACTCCAGTATTGGAGTTTTCATAGATTCACATGCCTGAATCATTCCCGTCGTCGAGACGGGAGTCTCCGATACATAAAAAAGCATTGCTTAGCAGTATAACCAACAGAAAAAAAGCCCTAGGCCCATTTTCCTTTGCAACCCATAACCATTGTTATGTAAAAAGGGACTAAACTTGTCTCTGAACCAATCAGAGCCTCTCACCCTCCAGAGCCCTCCTGAGAGAACCTTCTGCCCCTCAGATTTTCTACCTCACGTTGTGCTAGGGAGTCTCCTTTGAGCTCTGCTCAAATTCTTCAGTTGGTTCTAGATTGAAGAGTTTTTTCAACTGATTTTTCTTCATCTTCTGGAGAATGGCTGACAAGGAGAAGAAGGGTTTGTTTAGAGCCTGTGCCACCTGTTCTAAGAAGAGGTTATATACTGACGACCCTCCTAAAGATTGTATATACTGCCTTTCGTGTCTAGTGACCGCGATGAGGCGTCAACTGCTTCAAGGAGGTCTCAGAAAAGAGGTAGATCTCCTCAGGCTCATACCTCAGGTGAAAAACCTGAGAAGGCTCTTAAAAAGATCACATCTGGGTCTTCAGAGCACAGTCCCTCAAAATCTCCTCAGATTAAGGAAAAGGAGAGCAAGGGTCATGCTCAGGGGTGAAACATTAAAAAAAGACGAGTTTAGAGCCTTCAAAATCACCCCTTAAAATTCAACATTTGCTTAAAAAACACAGCCTCTACATCGCCTGAAGAGAAATTAGAAAAATCTGCATCGTCGACGAAGAAAGTAGGGTCGTCGCCGATGAAAAGTGAGGTAATGGTCACTATTAAACCTATACCCTCGTCGACGATGGCATCGTCGACGGCAGTGTCGACGACGAGAGCGACGACGACAGTGACGACGACCACAACTACGTCGTTGACGGGATCGTCGACGACAGTGACAACGGGATTGACGGTAGCGTCGACGGCGGCATCGGCGACGACCGTGTCGTCGGCGATTTAGATGGCAATCTCGTCGACGGGCTCGTTGACGAGAGAAAAACGGGATATTGCCAGGAAAAGGAAGATTACCCCGGACATTACATCTCCTAGTAAGGTAACACCTCTGGTTCCATCCCACTTGTTGGAGGTGGAAGACTCGCAGGAGGAAGATAATGAGGGTCCTTTTGGTTATGCAAGTAGCCCCTCTCCGTTACATGTTAAATGTCAGGAAGATGACTGGGAGGATGATTATGGGGGTTATCAAGACCGCCCCCAGCAACACTATCAGGAAGAGATGGTGAGTGTTCCATCTTCACTACTGACTGATTTGCAGTTCATGTTGGATGACTATAAAAGGAGGCATCCTTCACCTCATTCTTCCCAAAGGATTCCAGTGACTACATCGCACTCTGTTCCATGTACACCTGTGCGGAGACAAGAGGTACCGGTTCCCGTGCCTATATCACCATTGCCACAACCGGCTCGACACACATCTGACGATGAGGAGCAGGAAGAGGGGGTGATAACGGACCCTAGTAAATAATGGGATGATTATCTGATTCCGTCCCCTTCATCTCCTTCACTGAGGCCGGTTGATTCTCCGCCGGAGGACATCGGGGGGTTCCATAATCTTATGGAGAGGGCCGCACAGAGATTTGCGCTCAATATGTCATCGGACAAAACAGAATGCTTCTTATATGATTTCAAGGAGCCGTTTCGCAAGACAGTTCGATCTCTTCCGATTGTTAGTCATCTATGGGAAGAAGGTCTCAAGGTTATGGAGACACCGGCAACGATTACTCCAGTACTTGCTAGACTGGACATAAAATATAAAGCGCCCTCGGATGCTCCGGCTTGTTTACTAGGCCACCCCAAGCCGGACTCTGTTATAACTCAAGCGGCGCAACAAAAATCGAGGTATCCGTCCGCTCCAATTTCAACGCCGCCGGACAGAGAGGGTAGGCGCTTGGATAATGCGGGGAAGAGGTTTTCGTCCATGTCTGCCCTTCTGGTCAAGGCGGCGAATGCCCTGGCCATCCTGGGCACGTATGATAGGCAAATGTGGTGCGACCTATCGCCTTACATAGACAGCATACCGGAGGCTGACAGACAGGAAGCCAGGAAAATCCTCCAAGAAGGTGAAAGGACATCGGCTGAAGTCATAGATTGCGCACCACGGCCTTCAGATCTTTGGGAGGAGCGGCTGTTTTGCGCACACAAGGATGGCTGAGAGCAACATCTTTTAGGCCTGAAGTCCAGAATAAGATCTTGGACCTTCCTTTCAATGGAGAAGATCTGTTTGGGAAGCATATTGATGAGGCCTTACAGAGTATCAAGACAGATACGGAAACAGCTAAACCTCTGGGAACATTGCAATACAGAAAAGTTCCTTTTCGTGGCTCAAGAGGTAGGGGCCAAGCCTCCTATAGAGGGGGTTACCAACAAGGCCGTTATACTTCCTACTCCACATCATCTCAGCCATATTGTCAACAATATTCACAGAGACAAACAGGAGGTTTCACGAAATACTACTCCTAGAGGTCGAGGAGGTCGTCAAGGGAAAGACACCACCCGGCGACAATGACAGCTTTCTAACTCTGGTGACACCTATTCCTCATATGTCGCATGTTCCCCTGGGTGGAAGAATTTCCTATCATCTTCAAGATTGGCAGCAAATAACGACGGACCAATGGGTCCTCAACATAATACAATTCGTTCATACTCTAGAGTTTCTGAAAATCCCCCCTTGTACTCCACCAAGATATCAAGAGGTCCAGTATTTGCATCAGATGCGTCAAGAAATTCGGACAATGCTCCGAAAGGGAGCAATAGAACCGGTACTGAATTCCCAGAGAGGAAGGGGATTTTATTCCCGTTTTTTTCTGATCAAGAAAAACGTTCTCCATTTTGGATCTCAGATCCCTAAATACTTACCTCAAGGATCAATCCTTCAGAATGATCTCCCTCCAAGATATTCTGCTGCTATTAAACCCAGGGGATCATATGACCAAACTGGACTTACGAGATGCGTATTTTCATATCCCAATCTATCCTTCACACAGGCAGTACTTTCGTTTCGTGGTGGCCGAAGATCATTACCAATTCAAGGTACTTCCTTTTGATCTGAAACCAGCCCCGAGAATTTTTACAAAATGCCTGGGTCCAGTGGCAGCGGTTCTAAGGAGACAGAAACACCAAGTATTTCCTTACCTTGACGACTGGCTAGTCAAGGCTCCATCGGCAGCGTCAGCCCGGTCGTCAACAAGGGCTTGCGTGGAACTGTTTGCCAGTTTAGGTCTGACTCTAAATGAGGAGAAGTCTACTCTTCAACCGTCAAGAAATATCACCTTCTTGGGAGCAATTCTGGATACGGAGGTAAACAGAGCGTTCCCCTCCAAGGAGAGACAGCGGGGAATAATATCTCTATCCCAGGCTTTTATAAAAAGAAAGTCTCTTTCAGTACGCAAGTACAAATCATTGCTGGGAACGATGTCATCTTGCATTCCCCTCGTACCTTTCTGCAGGCTAAGGATGCGTCCGTTACAAGAGCAGCTAGATCTTCAATGGCATCAAGCGACAGGATCCTTCGAAGATATACTCAGCGTAACACCGATCATGGTTCACACGGCAACATGGTGGATCCGGAAACGGAACATCTCGCAGGGTCTTTCTTTCCTGACTCAACCAGCTCCATTAGAGGTGACGACAGATGCGTCCTTGGAAGGCTGGGGAGCATTCCTTCAGGATTTGCAGGTCAGCGGTCGCTGGAAATTGAGCGAACAGCAATTGCAGATCAACCTCTTGGAGCTCAGAGCCGTCCGCTTAGCATTGTTGGCATTCCTGCCAGGGATTCAAGGTGCAGCTGTGTTAATAAGAACAGACAACACAAGAAGCAATGCACTATTTAAACAAGCAGGGAGGAACAAGATCACTCTCCCTATCTCGAAGCCCAGTTGATATGGGAATGGGCTCTACGACACGGGAGTATCCATTACAGCGGAACATCTTCCAGGGGACCAGAACACCAAAGCGGATACTCTCAGCAGACTGAAGTCTGTCTGTCACGAATGGGAGATCAACAACGAGATTTTGAACAACATCTTCCAGAAATGGGGAACTCCGACAGTAGATCTCTTTGCGACAAGGGAGAACAGAAAATGCCGGTTCTTCGCAAGCTGGCTTCCCCAACGGGGATCTTGGGGGAATGCGTTTTTGATGGCATGGTCAGGCATCTTTGCCTACGCCTTTCCTCCAATTGCCCCCCTGCCGCAGGTTCTTATGAAGATCAAGAAAGAACCATGCAGGATAATCCTGATAGCTCCGTGGTGGCCCAGACAACATTGGTTCGCGGAGCTTCTTCTACTGTCGGTGGAGCGCCCGATTTGCCTGCAGCCGACACCGTCTCTTCTGACGATGTTCCAGGGGGAAGTTCTTCATCCGGATCCGAAATCACAGCATTTAGCAGCCTGGCTCCTGAATACTGCGAATTTCAACATCTGAACATCCCAACGGAGTGCAGGGAGATTCTATCTAGAGCCAGAGCGGATAGTACAAACAAAACATACCGGATGAAGTGGAAGAGATTGTTTATGGTGCAGAAGGTCTAACATTCATCCGCTGCATTCGGAAGCTCTCAAGATTATTCCATACATCTTGCTTTTGGCTAAGTCAAGTTTGGCTCATGCATCTATAAAGGTACACTTAGCTGCAATTTCACGCTTCAGAAGAACTGCCTCTGGTCCATCTCTGTGGTCTGCTAGAGTCATCAAACAATTTATGAAAGGATTGTTCCGAGTTTTCCCTCCAATAAAACCTCCACCACCTCTCTGGCAATTGAACATTGTTCTTTCCCAGTTAATGAAACAGCCCTTTGAGCCAATACACAGGGCAGAGCTGAAATTCCTATCGTGGAAAGTTGCGCTTCTCATTGCGCTCACTTCAGCCAGGAGAGTGGGGGAAATTCAGGCTCTCACGGTCTAGGAGCCTTTCTTACAATTCAAAGAGGACAGAATAATACTCAGGACTAATCCAAGATTCATTCCAAAAATTCCAACTGACTTTCATTTGAACGAACCATTAATTATCAAACGATTTTTTCCTCAACCAACAACAGCGGTGGAAAGAGCTCTCCACTCGCTGGATGTCCAGCGTTGTTTAAAGTTCTATTTGCAGAAAACTAAGCCTTTCCGAAAGTCTTCGCAACTTTTTGTTGCCTTCAGTGCACCCAGGAAGGGTTTCCCCTTGTCAAAAAGGGGAATTGCCAGATGGATTTCCAGTGCAATACAGTATTGTCATCAGGCAGCTGGGCGACCTCTGAATGCACGAGTCCGTGCACATTCGACAAGAGCAGTCTCCACCTCTACTGCTTTATTTGCGGGTGTGCCGATCCAGGACATCTGCAGGGCGGCGACCTGGACAAATACGCACACCTTCACCAGTCGTTATTGCTTGGATACGGCCACAGGAAGAGATGTGGCGGTCGGAGAAGCGGTGCTGAGGAACCTTATCCAGTAACGGTGAGCCTTCTTTATCATCCCTCCTTCCTTTGTTATCTACTTTTGCACATTTTATTGTTCTTTATTTTATGGAATGCAGTTTACAAAGTATTTTTAATTTGTGTGTTTTGGTTTAGAAATACTATTTTAGTCACACTATATATGGTTACTGGTTTCAGGGTCTGGATAACAAAAAATGTGCATCTATTTACTGCTCGCTATTCTGATTCAGGCATGTGAATCTATGAAAGCTCCAATACTGGAGTAAGAAAACAAGTTACTTACCTGTAACTGTAGTTCTCCAGTATTGGAAGCTTTCATAGATTCACATGCGACCCACCCTCCTCCCCTGAGAGGCTCACCTCGGATTTAGCACATATAGCGTTATGGCACAAGTGCACGAAAATCTGAGGGGCAGAAGGTTCTCTCAGGAGGGTTATAGAGGGTGAGAGGCTCTGATTGGTTCAGAGACAAGTTTAGTCCTTTTTTACATAACAATGGTTATGGGTTGCAAAGGAAAATCGGGCCTAGGCCTTTTTTTCTGTTGGTTATACTGCTAAGCAATGCTTTTTTATGTACAGGTACCTCCCGTCTCGACGACGGGGAATGATTCAGGCATGTGAATCTATGAAAGCTTCCAATACTGGAGAACTACAGTTACAGGTAAGTAACTTGTTTTCTTATTCACTGTACCTTTGACCCTAAGAGGTCTTCCTGGTTTCCGATTTGTAGAACGAAGCAAACATAGAAGAGAGCGTATATTCAGTTTTGAAAATGCTGCTACTCCTAAGTTATATATTAAAAGTAAAGTGGCTTTTTCTCAATCGTGTAGTCATGTACTTTTACCTGACTTGGTCACTTAAATTGTATGTCAAGTGGAATATTGTTTTCGTTTTAACCAAGCTGTAGTTGTATTTCAGAGACAAATGTATCACGACAAGCAGTAATGAGGGTGGGGTAGGATGGACAAAGGGAGAAATGTACAATGAAATGTTAGGTCAGGAGAAGTGAGCAGATGATTTTTGGCTATCACTTGTCATTTGATCAACCGTTTTTTAGGTCTCGCCTGACCCAGCGCATGCGCTGGTCTGGTGAGACATTTTGTGAGGGCTCCAAAAAGTGCTGCCAGGCCAGCCTAGAGCTACAGTGCATGTGTGCGTGCGCGCCGCGCTTGACCGCAATTACTTTTGCGGCCGCTTGTTTATTTTGTTTTGCAAATGCATTTTCTACAATTATGCAATATTCCTCATCTCCTTAAATTTAGGAACTATATTTGGTGGTTTATACTCCTCTTCGTTACCAAGCAGCAGTATTAAACGCCTGGTTTCATGATTTACTTATTCACTATCAAGTTCCAGCTCTTCTTGGTATAATTAGCATGAAGCCCCCACAGGGCATTTTATCAGAAGTTGAATCTCTGTTAAAAGACCGTGCACCTCGTAACAGCTTTCTTTTCTCAAGTGGTGTTAGTTGTGTTCTCGGTGTCCCGGACTTTCTTATTTCCCAGCTTAACTATCACTTACTCCTGTGTACTAAACGACTACGGGGAAAATTGTATTTGGGATTAGGCCATTAGGAGTGCCATAATTGATGAAGCGCTGTTATTGTTGACGTCTGCCTTTTCCAAAACAAATGTCAAACCTCATAAAGCATAAACACGTGAATTTTGCACTACTAGAACAAGAACACATTATGATAAATGTATAACCATCACATTGCGTTAAAACCATATTAAAAATCAATATAAAATTCAGTTTCATAATTTAAATATATCCTTATACATTTTATATAAAATTTGTGGCTGTACGATCTAAAGTGCTTCGTAAAAAAAAAAATTGCCAACTCTAGCAGTTATCTAGGATAAAGAAGTTTTAGTAACCATGCCTACCATTTCTATTAGACAATTTCTTCATCTGGTATCACATGGACAGAGGGAATCTGGATATGCCAAATGCGTATCTCTCCAGTATCCGCCCTCAAAACTCTTAAGGCTGATGGGTAGTGTCTTGCCAATTGAGCGACATACAGGTGCTATCCATTTACTATGTTGGATGTTATATGCTTTGCAAAACAAGAATTTGCAATGCAAGAGGTCTCGCATTTCCGCAAGTTTAAGCTATTGGCATTGAAAATGACAATGCCTTTTATTTATGGTTTTGTTTTTGAAACCTAAATAAAAGGCGTCATTTACAATGCCAATAGCTTAAACTCGCGTAAATGCGAGACCTATTGCATTTCAAATGCTTGTTTGAATACTTGAAATAGGTAATGGCACTTTATTATTCTATCACTCTTATTTTACTCACTTTTATTTTTTATATTCTTTCTCAGGAGCAAATTGTGGATCTCTTTAAAGACTTCAACCCACTACATGTCAAGAAATGTCAAAGCGGAATGAAATGGTGACTGTTCCAACACGTAACTAAAATACTTCCAAAGTGAAAAGAGAAACTCGATCAAACAATAGATCAAGAGTAGTAAGCAAGAAAATATAGTAGGTTAAATGAACATTTTAGGAGAAGGTTGTGCTCTACATGAATTGTGGTCATATTGATGTCATCAGTGTGACACAAATGTCTTAACTACAATAGTGTCATTATCTTATGAAGAAATCTTGTATCACTATAAAAACAATTGTATACTGTGAACGATGTCAAATGTAGTAATGACCCTGCAGGGCTCCACAATAGTGATGTGACGTCTACATAACTGGTTTGCTTTGCCCTTATCTGCCAATCCCTGATGTGGCTATTCTCTTAACCTCACTGAAAGGGAAGTCCTCTACAAGATTCCTAAATTACCACACACTTGTACTGTTTTCCTGTCTTCTCAGTGTGCCATCATGTTAAGTGTCTGCCATCAGTCATGCCTGGGGCTATCTTATTAACAAATGCCCTGTCCTATCACCACTGACTTTGAAACATTCTAAGCTATGTTTACTTTGCTAAGTTTCTGCTGGGATCTTTGAGTCACGCTCTGCACCTTGCTCTGCAAACTTCCATTCTACACAATGTGGAACCACTAGATCCTTCTGGTACCTGCAGTCAACTCACGTTCTGGCAGCCTTTAGGCTTCTGGTCTCCAGTCCCCCAATTATGGGAGTTTCCTATTTTTACAGTTTCCCATCACTAGCCTACTTCCACCCCTAGCACATAACAGATATTTCATGTTTTTATGTGGCCTTATCCCAGCACTACTTACGTCAAATGGCTATGTGGCCTGCATCTTTTTTTAGTATGTTTGCTTTTTCTCATGTCTCTTCTTGTGTGTTCCTACTTGTTTTCAATAAGGGACATCTGTCTACTTCTTGATTATATGACAGTCTTCACTTGAATCACCCTTACAGCTGTCAAGGACCAATCCTGGTAGTGTAATTGATTAGGCTTGTGCAGACTCATCATATGATACAAAGATTGTACGTTGCAGTGGTGCTGTTACCAGGGTTGTTTGTCAGTGCCCAGTGGAGATGGGTGTCCTGACTTGTGGAGGTACAGCTTCACTAGCATCAACAGGAAATGAAAGAGGTTTTTAAATATCTGCTTATTCTGTGCAGAGAGCCATCTGTTCATTTGGCCCGCTCACCGTTGCATGCTTTTAGTTTACCTTCGGTTCCATTAATGATGTAGAAGGATCTTTGTGAGGCATACCTCACTCCTGCAAAAATCTGAAAGCTTTTTGGAAAAGAGAAACTACACAAATGTTATAAGCTGTGACTAAGCCTTCATAGTGCCCAAACAATGTAACACCCACAGGAGACTAGTAGGAATGCTTTGCACGGTTAGTAAGGCCAAAGCTTCCCTGAGAGAAAATGATGTGTTGCTTGTACAAACCAGCTTACCAAACAACAATATAGTTTAAATATTGTATTAGACCACAGCTAGTTAGTTAAAAGATAAACATTTGTGAAAAATGGGTAATAATGTTTAAAAAAAACTATGGGGCATCAATATTAAAAATTAAAGAAGAATTAACAGGTGGAAAAATGGGGGATTTTAATTCAATTTAACTAATCCAGTTGAACCACACTGTGCTGGCCTGTCCAAGCTGTGTCAATTCAACAAGACGTGTCTTGATGTAGGTTTGAAAGCTAGAACTCTAATTGTCTCCCAGAATGAAAAGTCCTGCTGGTAGGGAGCAGGCTCTGTATATACTACACCAAAGTAAGGTATAGTGTGCACAGAGTTCAGGGGCTCTCCAGAGATATAGCAGAGGCTAAATTAGATCACTAACAGCTCTCTTTGTGGTAGTGTATTCTAGCAGTTAGGCTTACCAGGAGTGTGTGTTAAGCATTTATTGTATTCACTCAATCAAGGACTTATTGCACACAGTCAGAATCCAGACCAATTAGGTAAGTATAAAAAAGTATACTTATGCTTTATTTCCAGAACCAAGCAGGCCTTGGCATAGGTAAGTAAAATATGCTTTCAAATGCAAAACTTTACAAGGAAATGCAGTTTTGGTTGAAATTGCAATCGTTACAGGCTTGTAATTGCTTTTAAAACAGTTTAAAATACATAGAAATTATTTTTGATTACTTTTGCACTACTTTTGGAATACATCAACTACTCTGGGTGATATGCCTAGATATCACACCTGGAATCGTACAAAACAAAGGAAAGTAAGACTCTTTTTGGTTTAAAGCAATAGTTACTTTTCTTTCATACAAAAACAGTTCAACACTAGGGGCCACATGTATGCACCTTTTTTAAGGTTGCAAACAGCCAGATTTGCAGAATCGGGCTTGTTGTGACCGGGGGAAAAAAAGGCTTTTCCAATGTACCAAACCCTATTTTGCGGTTTGGTAACCTATTACCTAATCACAAAATGGGTTAGCGATTGGCTTTTAGGAAGGGGCGTGTTTAGGGCATACCTTCCTAATACTGAATCGTAGCTGTATATAGGAATGTTTTGTGACCGGAAAGCGGTCTCAAAAACATTTGCATGTTACCACCTACTTTTTTTAATTCTTTTATTTTAAGTTTATTGAACAATCCACAGCAGTGTAAATAACACAATGTCAGTAGGATTATGACAATGAGAAATATCATGCAGTCAGCCAGATACAAATGAGGATAAACAAAGCAAAAAATAAAAAAGGGGTAAAAAAATATCCCTTAGATATGTAGGGAAGACAGCAGTCAATTAGAAAAAAGAAGTATGAACATATCCTACATTTACACTTTCGATGACCTATCACAATTTAGAAGACATGCTCCTGCACAGTGAAAATTTAAACACCACCTATTCCAGCATCATCCCGTGACAACAAATACTGTTCGTACAGCCCCCAAAAGGTTTTTTGGGCGACTCCATGGGGGCATTAACTCACTATATGTTTCAGACTGCATATTACAGAAAATCAAATCTTTTTCCCACTTTGATTTGGAGGAAGGGGATCCCTGTGCCCAACGCATTGCTATTCGCCTCTTGGCCAGAAGAAAGCCCAATCCCAGAAGCTTCCTGACCCCTTTAGGGTGTGGTTTAGTGTATCCCAACAGGGCTAATAAGGGATCCGGAGTAAATGGAGTGGCAACAATATTCCCCAATTCCATGAATATCTGTGCCCAAAAAGCAGCAATTCGTGGGCATGCCCACGTCATGTGGTAAAAATCTGCACCGCTTGCCCCGCAGCGCTCACATCTGTCAGACTCACATAAGCCATACCTGTGAAGGCGGGAGGGTGTATAATACGTTCTATTCAAAAACTCAAACTGTATCATTCTATGCCTTACATTTAAGGACACTGATTGGGTGACTTCGCAGCAGTACCCCTATAGACTATCATCAATGGGAGCGTCTAAATCTGACTGCCACTGCGCTCTCGGCGGAGAGTATTCCTGGGACATGGTGTATATGTTAGAAATCAACTTATACGGGGTTTTGGGGCGTAAAACGTAAGTGAAAGACGGAAGAGCCATAGGCTGTAAATATTAATCACCCAACAGCGCCCTCAAGGCGTGTTGTGCCCTGAAATATTGAATTTGCACCAAGGGGCTAGCACCCTGATCAACATTGGCGACCTCATCCCACGTCCGGACTCTGCCTTCAGAGAACCCATATTCGCAATACGGACACTTCTAAGCACTACCTTGACAGCAGTTTTAGTGCCCAAAGAGAACCACTGGCACCAATCCAACGGAAGTAGTGGAGAGTAAAGCAGAGTGCCTGCCTGCCTGCCTTTTTAATAGTTCACTCCAGGCATGAACAACTGAATTTACAGAGTCAAGAACGCCATAATGTCTGTTGGGAGGCTGAGTGAGTTGCCAGGGAAGTGGAGAAGGGTCAGAGGCAATACTCTCTATGAGGAGATGCGGGAACATGTACGGACCTTGACTCCAGTGATAAGCATGCGAGCCCTGAGCAACCCTGTAGTAAAGCTCTAGATCTGGATGTTACCACCTACTTCAAGTAGGTGGTAACACATTCGTAAATGGGAAAGGGTCCCCAAGGAACCACTTCCCCTTTGGGAATGGTAGCGAAAATGTTTTTTTCAGAGCAGGCAGTGGTCCTAAGGATCTGAAAGAAACACGTTAGTTATAGATTCCTTACCTTAGAACTACCCCCAGGCGTCAGACTGGATCAGGAAAGTTTTTTCGTCAGCATCGGGAGGTGGGGTCGGTCAGCTCAGCGTCCGGCGTCATGGTCGCCGGGATGACGTCTTGGCAGCTACTTAGACTCTGCCCTAGGGTGCTGACGTCAGTTCTTTCTTTTTCCGCGCCAGCCAGCGCAGATCTGGGTAGAGCGATACCTCAGTCATTTTTTTTTACTAACTTTTTCTCAACTTTTGTCAACTTCTTTCTTAGATTCTCCGACTCCGAAAAGGCCTGCGGATCCTGTCATCGCATGATGTCAGTGACGGATCCGCACCGTGTGTGTCTTTTATGCCTGTAGCGCGACCATGACCCCAAGTCATGCTCCGACTGCCGGTCGATGGTGCCAAAGGCTTTGCAGGAGCGGTCCCTAAAGCTGCTTGAACACCGGCAGTCGGCTTCGTGCCGTTTGAGGTCCCGGTCGAGGGACCGGTCGCGAAACCACCACCATTGGGGTCAGGTAAGTCGAAACAAAAGAAGAAGCCGAAGAAGAATTGTCGCTCTTCGACATCTCCTCGTCGGTCGGCCGATCCGATGAAGCACGTGGGTGGTGCGCCACCCACGGCTCCGCGCGCGGAGCCCGAAAGGTCGACTCCGAGTTTCACTCCCTTTCTGGGACTCGGAGTGACTCCCGCCCAGCTTCGTACATTCTACGAGGCGATGCATGCCATCTTTAGGTGGACCAACCCCGCGGACTCTGTTGTGGGGGCCTAGGTTTTCGCTGCCGGTGACTCCGGCGCCGCAGGCCCCCCTTGGATCCAGGCCTGGATCCGAATCTGCGCCGGTTGACCTCATTACGCCTCCACCGGCGCCGCTTCTGACGGCACCACTACAGCGCTCGACGCGAAGCAGGACCGGCGGCGTCTGACACTGGATCCGGCGCCGGGTGGGGTTTTTATGCCCCTGTTCACTCCTGGGGTCCCTTTTCAACCACAATGGCACCCAGAGGATGATGAGGAGGACTGGGAGGGGTCAGGTGACCCTTTAACTGACCAGCTGAACAGTGAACCGGACTGGAGAGTGTAGGAGAGTAGGGTCTGCTTCCTATGGTCACCCCCACTTTTTGCTTTTGCTTCACTGGTTTTCGACTTAGATGTGGCTGTGGGCCTGCTAATCAGACCCACAGCCCAGCTGTTCTCTCTCTAAATTCATACTATGTACTTTAGGTACATAACCCAATTGGTAAGTATCACCTTATAGGGCCCTGTACAGTGTACCTTAGGTACCCAGGACATGGGTGTACCCTAGGCCTACCAGGGGCTGCAGCATGTATTATGCCACCCCTGGCCTGGCCTTCCATTATGACACAACTGGCTGATCACTCAGCTGGGGCAAGGTTGTGTAATCACCCCTTGCTTAGGTGTAGTATTCCTATACCTAACTTACATATAGACACATGGGTAACCTTTCAGCCACTCCTATGGCAGGCCTTAACAATCCTGAAGGCAGAGTGCTTGGTAACATGTGAGATGGTGCTCTAGCATGAGCTGAGCCTGTCTGCAGCTTTCGGAACCATGTCCTTATAGCTGTTCTATGATATCGCCTACCATATACTCTTAAAGTGCCTTATAATCCTCGCGGTTATGGTAACTATGGTTTGGCTTTATCAAAACATGTCGTGTGAGGTGTCTAACACTTTGCAATACTACCCCCACACCATTTCTGGCGATGAGGATAGTATTCCCCCCTTCTAGAGGGAGAAGACATGTTGAAGTCCTACTACCCGGTTAAAGTTAACCAGAGCCCCAGCATCACAAAATGGATGCTGCTGCCACAGACACAAGTCTGACCTCCTGCTGCTGGGAGTCGTTCCAGCGAGGGAGGCTTGGACAATAGGTTTCCTGCCTTGGGAGGTGCTAGCACCACCCTAGACAGGGCTTAGTGTATTGGGGCAGGGAGGGATGAAAGAAACGAGACACTGCCTGGGGCACACAAGGTGTCCCATGCATAGTCCGGTTCAAACCGGTGCTGGGGCACTCCAGCCCCAGTCCTGGCGCAAAACTGGACAAAGGGAAGGGGGTGTAACCACCCCCCTCCCTGGTCCCACCCATAGGAGGGACCTAGCAGGTAACCCAGCCCCCCAGATTAGTATAAGAGTGGGAGCTGAGTCCCTAGGACTTTGGATTATCCTGAACTGAAACTAGACACAAAACTCTGGACCTTAGACATTCGACGACAAGAAGACTAAAGAATCTCCCTTGTGGCCAAGGAGTGGCCACCCTGTGCAAACAGGCACTAACAAGCGATCTGGCGTTTGCTTTGCCCAAGTTCTACGAGGAACCGACAGCAGAGCCTTACCAGCGCCTTGACCTCCAGACTTCTCCGACCCTGATCCACATCCACAGCCAAGCTGAGATCCGTGGAGGCGACGAGAGACGTGAGACCGGCTACCTGGGAAAATTGGTGAGTAGCTTCCAGCGCAGCTTCTGAGGCATCCTCGAAGTTGTGCTCTGGGGATTCAGAAGCCCCAACCCCGAGCACCATCTGCACCGAAGATCAGCCCTCCACACTCCACGAGTTCTGCGTGGGGCCCTTCTGCATTTTCCTGCTCGACACGTCTGTCCGGTTGCTTGCCCGTTGGCTAGTAGCCTCAGTGACGACGCACCCTTGACTTTCCACCGCTGGTTTGGCTCCTCCAGACTGGCCCTTGCTTCCCTGTGAAAGAGAAGCACCTCAGACCTTCCTGGTCTGCACCTGAAGCGAATTTCCCATTCCGCGTGGGTTGCCTTTGCCAAGGCTTGTTGACTCCAATCGGGATGTCGACTCCGCCAGCAGCAAGATTCTTCGTGGGACAGCTCGTACCCTGGTTCTGGTCATCCTCGACGCCTCCTGGTCCACGCAGCTGCAGAGACAAGCTTCAAGACATCACCTGTGTTCTGCACGACATCGCCTGGTTCCTTCCTGGTTCCACACGGTCACTGGCTAGTGACCCAGACTTTGTCCCCTCTGCTTGCAGGTGTTCTTCCTTCAAGATCCATCCTTGGATCACCCGGACATCTTCCTCCTGGCCGCCTGCCAGCAACTGTTCTTCAGGCATCCATAGGATCCAGCGACGACACCCGACACATCTTCACACCTATGCACCCGTCTCCTGTGGGTGAGGTAACGCGAGTACTCCGGTGCTCCAGTGGATATTGACTATACAAGTGTCTAAAGTCTTTAGTTGCTTCCTCCTAGTTACTTCGGAAGTGTCCTTATTCTTCCTATTTCTAACTGTTACATTCCCATTGACTTAATTAATGTAACCCGCGTGTGTGTTTTCACACTGCTCACGCTTCCCGTGGGCCTCCCACTTCCTAACTATTGGTAGGGTAGTGTAGCCCCAGCGATTCCCTAGGCCTACTCCCTGCTCGTGACGTTGTACGTATACCTCTTTCTTAGTATATGGTTTGGGTGGCCCCTGGGCCTAACTGCATTTTCCTGTGTAACTTTACGTATGCTACTTAAGAAATTGTTTGTACTTAGACCTCTGAACTCATAAAGAGTGCTGAGGGTATATGTTAGAATAAATACATTCTAATTTTATATATACCTGGTGTGGTGTCCTTTCATTTGGTATTCAAGGGATTATAATGGTATAACAGCTGGCTTCACCTGCCATACAGAGTTTAGCCTAAGACTGCTCTTGTCCATGCTACCACTAGGATAGCTGGTCTATAAGTGTTGACTTTACAACCAATCACCATGAGGGTTGTTTGGACTGATACAAGGTGTACACTAGAACTAGTGACATCATATATCAGGCCAACTTCTCACATTGGTGAGCAGCGGTTGGGATCTGAGCTTGCTGTTGTGATACCATTATAGTCTTGAGATATCAAATTGAAAGATCACATTAGGTACTGTAAGGTACATATAAAACAAAATCTTAGAATACTTAAGTTCTACTGAACTTAGTTGTTGTAGGTTGAAGGGCCTAGCACACCCTGACTACAACCACTAGAGAGGTTTTAGTAGATACAACTAGTGTAGGTAGGTGCACACACCACACCCTCACTAGATCATGTCTCTGAGAGGAGATCAAGATGATTCTCTCTCAGGAGGGGGATATCCTAGAAAGATACCCTCTAGATATGATACCCTAACTTTTCAGGAGATGAGACAATTGTGTACCTCCAGAAAGTTAAAACAGGGTTCAAACCCTACCCTCATTTATCTAGTGGAGATCTTAGAGTATGATGCTCAGAGAGCCTCCCAGGATGGTACCTTGGGTACAAATGAGGGTCTGCCCTCTACAGAAGACTCCCCTCACCACACTGATCGAGATGAGTCAGAAGGGACTTCAGGAGATGAGGCAGACAGCCAGGTCTAAGTTAGGAGACTTAGCCAGGCTAACTTAAGCCTACATGGGAGTCAGGATGGGGTCCCCCCATTCAGACCCTCAAGTGGACTTAACCAGAGAAGTAGGAGAGGAAGATCCCCTTCCAGGGAATCTATCCACTCCCATGTCTCTAATAGCTCCAATGCCTCTTCTCACAGGGGAATGACTTCTCCACAGAGAAAAGAGCATAAGGCCAGAATGAGGGAAGTCAATCTGAGGATTGAAAGGGAAGAACTTGCCCTTGCCAAAGAGAGACTTGCTCTGGCCAGAGAGCAAAAGTTAAGTGGGTTAGGACCCACTGGTGGCAGTACTATCCCTAAGGATAGAGACCGGAACTATGACAATAGAAACCTGAGCAAGATTGTCCCTCCCTACAAGTGTGGGGAGGACATCCACAAATGGATAACTGCTTTGGAGAGGGTTTGAAAAGTACAGCAGGTACCCCAAAGTCAGTGGGCAGCTATCTTGTGGCTCTCCTTCTCTGAGAAAGGTAGAGACAAGCTCCTCTCTGTTAGTGATGAGGATGCTGACAATTACACTGTCCTGAAGAGTGCTCTGATTGATGGGTTTGGCCTAACCACTGAACAATACAGGTTGTTGTTCAGGGATACCCAGAAGACACAGACTCAGGACTGGACTGACTTTGTAGATTGTGCCACTAAGGCTTTGGAAGGCTGGTTATTGGGTAGTAAGGTTAAGGACTATACAGGATTGTATAATTTGATCATGAGAGAACAAATCTTTTAACAACTGTCAAAACCAGCTGCTGCATCAACACTTGACTGACTCTGACCTAACTTCTCCCCAAGAATTGGGAAAGAAGGCAGATAGGTGGGTCAGGACTAGAGTTAAGCAGAAAAACCAGAACCAGGGCGGTGATCAGAAAAAGGCAGACCAGAAGGGTAATGAGCTGTTCTGATCTGTGATGGGGACATAGCTTTGTCCTCTACTGTGAGCCCCAGTAACCTGGGCAAGTATAGACAGACTCCTTTAATCAACCATAGGATGGCTCAGGCCTACAGGGACACAGGCGCTAGTGTCACCATGGTGACACCTGCCTTTGTGGACCCTGGACAGATCATGCTAGGTGAGAATTACCTAGTGACCAACGCTAGCAATGCCACTACCTCCCATAGTGTGGCAATTGTTAACTTCTCCTGGGGAGGGGTAACTGGCCTCAAGAAAGTTGTGGTAAGTTCAGACCTTCCTGTAGAGTGTCTGTTGGGAAATGACCTTGAAACTTCAGTTTGGGCTGAAGTGGAGTATAGGACCCATGCAGAAATGCTGGGAATAGATGCACATGTCCTTGCTGTGACTAGGTCACAGGCAAAAAAATGCAACACTGAACAAGTGCTGTATCCTGGGACAATGGACCAGACACAACCCAAGAGAAAGAGCAGTAGGGTAAAGGCTGTGCCTTCCCCCCTGCCTCAGGTAGAGAATCAGCCCTTACAGGAGGATGATTCCGAGAGCCCTGAAGGAACTGTTCTAGAAGAACTGGAACCTGACCAGGTTGAGTTTCTTGGGACAGGGGGACCTTCAAGGGCAGATCTGAGGCAGGCACAATTAGACTGCCCCTCTCTTGAACCCCTCAGACAGCAGGCTGCTGCTGAGGCTGCAGGGAATGCTCAAGGTACCCATAAAGTGTATTGGAATGAAGGGCTGCTGTACTCGGAGGCTAGAGACCCCAAGCCTGGTGCTTCCAGGAGGTTGGTCATACCATTGAGTTTCAGAGGCTTCCTTCTTACCTTGGCCCATGATATTCCCCTTGCAGGACACTTAGGCCAGATTAAGACTCGGGACAGACTTGTCCCTCACTTTCACTAGCCTCACATGTCAGAAGATACCAAGGAGTTTTGTCGCTCCTGTATCACCTGCCAAGCCAGTGGCAAATCAGGTGGCACCACAAAGGCCCCCCTAATACCACTACCAGTGGTGGGGGTTCTCTTTGAGAGAGTGGGGATAGACATTGTTGGACCAATGGACCCCCAAACAGCATCTGGGCACAGATTCATACTGGTGATAGTGGACCATGCCACCAGGTACCTAGAAGCTATACCCCTAAGGACCACAACAGCTCCTGTTGTGGCAAGGGCCCTACTTGGAGTGTTCTCCAGAGTGGGGTTTCCAAGGGAGGTTGTCTCTGACAGAGGTACCAACTTCATGTCAGGGTATTTGACTGCAATGTGGAAGGAGTGTGGTGTTAACTACAAATTCACTACCCCCTATCACCCACAATGCAATGGGCTTGTGGAAAGGTTCAACAAGACCCTAAAAGGGATGATAAAAGGTTAGCTTAGGCGAAGATGGGACATCCTTTTACCCTGCCTTCTCTTTGCTTACTGAGAGGTCCCACAAAAGGGGGTTGGCTACAGCTCTTTTAATCTTTTGTTTGGGCATCCTGTGAGGGGACCCCTATGTCTAGTAAGGGAAGGATGAGAGAGACCTCTCAGACAACCCAAGCTTGATATAGTGGATTATGTGCTTGGCCTCCGCTCAAGGATGGCAGAGTACATGAAGAAGGCTTCTAAAAACCTCGAGGCAAGCCAAGAACTCCAAAAAGCTTGGCATGGCCAAAAGGTTGTGCTGACTGTGTACTAGCCAGGACAGAATGTGTGGGTGTTGGAGCCAGTGGCCCCAGCAGCACTCCAGGACAAATGGTCTGGACCCCACACTATTTTTGAACAGAAGGGAGAAGTCACCTACTTGGTGGACCTTGGGACTCCCAGAAGCCCCCACAGGGTGCTTCATGTCAACAGGTTAAAGGCATATGTTGACAGGGCAGACATGGGCTTACTCATGGCTACAGATGAGGGGCAGGAGGAAGAGAGTGACCCTCTCCCAGACCTGCTGACTCAGAACCCTGATGATGGTTCAGTTGATGGTGTGGTCTTTTCTGACAGCCTCACTAACCATCAGCAACAGGACTGCAGACACGTTCTACAGGCCTATAGACATATGTTCTCACTGACCCCAAGTCAGACAAACTGGTGCACCCATGAGGTGGACACTGGTGACAGTCTGCCTGTGAAGAGTAAAATCTACAGGCAACCTGACCATGTCAGGGACTGCATAAAGATTGAGGTACAAAGGATGTTGGAGCTGGGAGTTATTGAACCTTCAGAGAGCCCTTGGGCTAGGCCTGTAGTTCTTGTGCCAAAACCTCACACCCAAGATGGTAAGAGAGAGATGAGGTTTTGCGTAGATTACAGAGGTCTCAATGCTGTCACTAGGACAGATGCCCACCCAATATCTAGGGCAGATGAGCTCATTGACAGATTGGCAGCTGCCAAGTTTCTGAGTACATTTGACCTGACAGCAGGCTACTGGCAAATCAGACTAGCTAAGAGTGCAAAGGCCAAAACTGCTTTCTCAACCCCAGGAGGACATTATCAATTTGTGGTAATGCCCTTTGGCTTGATGAATGCACCTGCCACTTTCCAAAGGTTGGTGCATCAAGTCCTTACAGGCCTGGATGACTACTGTGCAGCTTATCTTGATGATATTGCTGTCTTTAGCTCCACCTGGGAGGATCACCTGGTCCACCTGAGGAATGTTTTAGAGGCCCTGCAAAAGGCAGGCCTCACTATCAAGGCCACTAAGTGCCAGATAGGGCAGAGCAAGGTTGTGTACCTGGGCCACCTAGTAGGTGGGGGTCAAGTTCAACCACTGGAGAGCAAGATCCAGACCATAAAGGACTGGACTCCTCCAACTACCCAGACTCAGGTCAGAGCTTTCTTGGGCCTGACTGGGTACTACAGAAAGTTTTTTAAGAACTATGGGTCCATTGTGACCCCACTTAATGACTTGACCTCCAAGAAAATGCCAAAGAAAGTTCAGTGGACAGTAAGCTGTCAAAAAGCATTTGATGACCTGAAGCAAGCCATGTGCAGTGCACCTATTCTGAAAAGTCCAGACTACTCCAAAGAGTTCATTGTCCAGACAGATGCTTCTGAGTTGGGTGTGGGAGCTGTTCTTTCACAACTGAATATAGATGGTCAAGACCAGCCCATTGCTTTTATAAGTAGAAGGCTGACCCCTAGAGAGAAACGTTGGTCAGCTATTGAGAGGGAGGCCTTTGCTGTGGTTTGGGCCCTGAAGAAGCTGAGGCCATACTTGTTTGGCACTCACTTCAAGATTCAGACAGACCATAATCCCCTCTTGTGGCTAAATCAGATGAAGGGTGAAAATCACAAACTTCTTAGGTGGTCCATTTCCCTACAGGGGATGGACTTCACAGTGGAACATAGACCTGGGACTGACCATGCCAATGCAGATGGACTCTCCAGATATTTCCACTTAGAACATGAAGACTCAACTGGTCAAGGTTAGTTTAATGTCCCTAAGTTTGGGGGGGGGGGGGTTGTGTAGGAGAGTAGGGTCTGCTTTCTATGTTCACCCCCACTTTTTGCTTTTGCTTTATTGGTTTTCGACTTAGATGTGGCTGTGGGCCTGCTAATCAGACCCACAGCCCTGCTGTTCTCTCTCTAAATTGATACTATGTACTTTAGGTGCATAACCCATTTGGATAGGGTCACCTTATTGGCCCCTGTACAGTGTACCTTAGGTACCCAGGGCATAGGTGTACCCTAGGCCTACCAGGGGCTGCAGCATGTATTATGCCACCCCTGGCCTGGCCTTCCATTATGACACAACTGGCTGATCACTCAGCTGGGGCAAGGTTGTGTAATCACCCCTTGCTTAGGTGTAGTATTCCTATACCTAACTTACATATAGACACATGTGTACCTATCAGCCACTCCTATGGCAGGCCTTAACAATCCTGGAGGCAGAGTGCTTGGTAACATGTGAGATGGTGCTCTAGCATGAGCTGAGCCTGTCTGCAGCTTTCGGAACCATGTCCTTATAGCTTTTCTATGACATCGCCTACCATATACTCTTAAAGTGCCTTATAATCCTCGCGGTTATGGTAACTATGGTTTGGCTTTATCAAAACCTGTTGTGTAAGGTGTCTAACACTTTGGAATACTACCCCCACACCATTTCTGGCGATGAGGATAGTATTCCCCCCTTCTAGAGGGAGAAGACATGTTGAAGTCCTACTACCCGGTTAAATTTAACCAGAGCCCCAGCATCACAAAATGGATGCTGCTGCCACGGACACAAGTCTGACCTCCTGCTGCTGGGAGTCCTTCCAGCGAGGGAGGCTTGGACAATAGGTTTCCTGCCTTGGGAGGTGCTAGCACCACCCTAGACAGGGCTTAGTGTATTGGGGCAGGGAGGGATGAAAGAAACGAGACACTGCCTGGGGCACACAAGGTGTCCCATGCATAGTCCGATTCAAACCGGTGCTGGGGCACTCCAGCCCCAGTCCTGGCGCGAAACTGGACAAAGGGAAGGGGGTGTGACCACCCCCCCCTCCCTGGTCCCACCCATAGGAGGGACCTAGCAGGTAACCCAGCCCCCCCCAGATTAGTATAAGAGTGGGAGCTGAGTCCCTAGGACTTTGGATTATCCTGAACTGAAACTAGACACAAAACTCTGGACCTTAGACATTCGACGACAAGAAGACTGAAGAATCTCCCTTGTGGCCAAGGAGTGGCCACCCTGTGCAAACAGGCACCAACAAGCGATCTGCCGTTTGCTTTGCCCAAGTTCTACGAGGAACCGACAGGAGAGCCCGACCAGCGCCTTGACCTCCAGACTTCTCCGACCCTGATCCACATCCACAGCCAAGCTGAGAGCTGTGGAGGCGACGAGAGACGTGGGACCGGCTACCTGGGAAAATTGGTGAGTAGCTTCCAGTGCAGCTTCTGAGGCATCCTCGAAGTTGTGCTCTGGGGATTGAGAAGCCCCAACCCCGAGCACCATCTGCACCGAAGATCAGCCCTCCACACTCAACGAGTTCTGCATGGGGCCCTTCTGCATTTTCCTGCTCGACGCGTCTGTCCGGTTGCTTGCCCGTTGGCTAGAATCCTCAGTGACGACGAACCCTTGACTTTCCACCGCTGGTTTGGCTCCTCCAGACTGGCCCTTGCTTCCCTGTGAAAGAGAAGCACCTCAGACCTTCCTGGTCTGCACCTGAAGCGAATTTCCCATTCCGCGTGGGTTACCTTTGCCAAGGCTTGTTGACTCCAATCGGGACGTCGACTCCGCCAGCAGCAAGATCCTTCGTGGGACAGCTCGTACCCTGGTTCTGGTCGTCCTCGACGCCTCCTGGTCCACGCAGCTGCAGAGACCAGCTTCAAGACATCACCTGTGTTCTGCACGACATCGCCTGGTTCCTTCCTGGTTCCACACGGTCACTGGCTAGTGACCCAGACTTTGTCCCCTCTGCTTGCAGGTGTTCTTCCTTCAAGATCCATCCTTGGATCCACCGGACAACTTCCTCCTGGCCGCCTGCCAGCATCTGTTCTTCAGGCATCCATAGGATCCAGCGACAACACACGACACATCTTCACACCTATGCACCCGTCTCCTGTGGGTGAGGTAACGCGAGTACTCCGGTGCTCCAGTGGATATTGACTATCCAAGTGTCTAAGTCTTTAGTTGCTTCCTCCTAGTTACTTCAGAAGTGTCCTTATTCTTCCTATTTCTAACTGTTACATTCCCATTGACTTTAATGTAACCCGCGTGTGTGTTTCCACACTGCACACGCTTCCCGTGGGCCTCCCGCTTCCTAACTATTGGTAGGGTAGTGTAGCCCCAGCGATTCCCTAGGCCTACTCCCTGTTCGTGACGTTGTACGTATACCTCTTTCTTAGTATATGGTTTGCGTGGCCCCTGGGCCTAACTGTATTTTCCTGTGTAACTTTACGTATGCTACTTAAGAAATTGTTTGTACTTAGACCTCTGAACTCATAAAGAGTGCTGAGGGTATATGTTAGAATAAATACATTCTAATTTTATATATACCTGGTGTGGTGTCCTTTCATTTGGTATTCAAGGGATTATAATGGTATAACAGCTGGCTTCACATGCCATACAGAGTTTAGCCTAAGACTTCTCTTGTCCATGTTACCACTAGGATAGCTGGTCTATGAGGTTGACTTTACAACCAATCACCATGAGGGTTGTTTGGACTGATACAAGGTGTACACTAGAACTAGTGACATCATATATCAGGCCAACTTCTCACAGAGAGGAACTGGTGGATGCCAGTTGTCTGGACACCTCCCCTGACCTTGGCATGTTGTCTCCTCCTACCGTGGCTACGGAGGAGGGAGCATCATACGCAGTGGTGTTGCGTAGGGTGTCTGAGGCTCTCACCCTTGAGCTTCCTATGGTAGCGATCAGAACTAACTTCCTGACTGAGGTGCTTCAACTGGCTGCGCGTTCTTTGGAGCCCCTGCTGCCATTTAATGAGGCCCTCACAGACGTCTTTTTGGGCACATGGTGTAGGAGAGTAGGGTCTGCTTTCTATGTTCACCCCCACTTTTTGCTTTTGCTTTACTGGTTTTCGACTTAGATGTGGCTGTGGGCCTGCTAATCAGACCCACAGCCCTGCTGTTCTCTCTCTAAATTAATACTATGTACTTTAGTTGCATAACCTAATTGGATAGGATCACCTTATTGGCCCCTGTTCAGTGTACCTTAGGTACCCAGGGCATAGGTGTACCCTCGGCCTACCAGGGGCTGCAGCATGTATTATGCCACCCCTGGCCTGGCCTGGCCTTCCATTATGACACAACTGGCTGATCACTCAGCTGGGGCAAGGTCGTGTAATCACCCCTTGCTTAGGTGTAGTATTCCTATACCTACCTCATATATAGACACATGTGCACCTATCAGCCACTCCTATGGCAGGCCTTCACAATCCTGGAGGCAGAGTGCTTGGTAACATGTGAGATAGTGCTCTAGCATGAGCTGAGCCTGTCTGCAGCTTTCGGAACCATGTCCTTATAGCTGTTCTATGATATAGCCTACCATATACTCTTAAAGTGCCTTATAATCTTAAACGGTTATGGTAACTATGGTTTGGCTTTATCAAAACATGTCGTGTAAGGTGTCTAACACTTTGGAATAATACCCCCATCCCATTTCTGGTGATGAGGATATTATCCCTTCCTTCTAGAGGGAGAAGACATGTTGAAACCTACTTACCCGGTTAAAGTTAACCAGGGCCCCATCATCACAAAATGGATGCTGCTGCCACGACACAAGTCTGACCTCCTGCTGCTGGGAGTGATCCCGGCACGGGAGGCTTGGACAATAGGTTTCCTGCCTTGGGAGGTGCGAGCACCACCCCAGACAGGCCTTAGTGTATTGGGGCAGGGAGGGATGAAAGAAACTAGACACTGCCTGGGGCACACAAGGTGTCCCATGCATAGTCCAGTTCAAACCGGTGCTGGGGCACTCCAGTCCCAGTCCTGGCGCGAAACTGGACAGAGGGAAGGGGGTGTAACCACCCCCTCCCAGGTCCCACCCATAAGTCGTGACCTAGCAGGCAACCCAGCCCCCCAGATTAGTATAAGTGTGGTAGCTGGGCCCCAGGAGATTAGATTATCCTGAACCTGCCACTTGAACAGAAACTCTGGACCTTCGACATTCGACAAAAGAAGAAGACTGAAGAATCTCCTTTGTGGCCAAGGAGTGGCTACCCTGTGCAAACAGGCACCATCAAGAGACTTACCCTTTGCTTTGCTGAAGTTCTACGATGGACTGACTGCAGAGCCCGACCAGAGCCTTGACTTCCAGACTTCTCTGACCCTGATCCACATCCACAGCCGAGCTGAGATCCGTGGAGGCGACGAGAGACGTGGGACCGGCTACCTGGGAAAAGTGGCGAGTATCTTCCAGTGCAGCTTCTGAGGTACCCTCGAAGTTGTGCACCGGGGATTGAGAAGCCCCAACCCCAAGCACCATCTGCACCGAAGATCAGCCCCCCACACTCCACGAGTCCTGCGTGGGGCCCTTCTGCATTTTCCTGCTTGCCGCGTCTGTCCGGTTGCTTGCCTGTTGGCTAGCGGACTTTGTGACGACACGCCTTAAACTCTTCACTGCTGGTTTGGCTCCTCCAGACTGGCTCCCGCTTCCTTGCAAAAGAGAAGCACCCCAGACCTTCCTGGTCTGCACCAGAAGCAAGTCCTCCATTCTTCGTGGGTTCCGCTTGCCAAGGCTTGGTGAGTCCTAGTTCGACTTTGACGCCGCCGACAGCAAGAGCCTTCGTGGGACAGCTCGCCTCCTGGTCCTGGTCGTCCTCGACGTCTCCTGGTACCCGTGGCTGCTGCAAGAAACTTCACCCTTCACCTGCAATCTTCACGACATCGCCTGGTTCCTTCCTGGTTCCCCGTGGTCACTGGCTAGTGACCTTGACTCTGTCCCTTCTGCTTGCAGGTACCCTTCCTTCTTGATCCCGGCCTTGGGATCCACCGGACACTCTGCACTGACTGCCTGTCAGCAACTTTCCTTCAGGCATCCATAGAAGTCCACGACGAAACCCGACGCAAGTTCACACCTATGCACCCGCAGCCTGTGGGCTAGGTAACTTGGGTACTTCGGTGCTCACAAGGGTAGTGACTATCCTAGGGTCTAGTTTCCGAGGCTCGACTTCCAAGTTGCTCCAGAAGTGTCCTAAAACTGCTTATTTCAGAACTGTACTATTTCTATCGATTATACGCATTACGCGTGAGTGTTTCCACTCTGCACCTGAATCCCGTGGGCCTCCCACTTCCGAACTGTTGGTAGTGTAGTGTAGCCCCAGCGATTGCCTAGGCCTATTCTATTTCCGTGACAGTGGTCCTTATACCACTTCTTTAGTATATGGTTTGCGTGGCCCCTAGGGCCTAACTGTATTACTTACCTGTGTGACTTAATGTATGCTTGAATAAGACTGTGTTGTACTTACCTCGAATCTCATAAAGAGTGCTGAGGGTTGACTAGAATAAATACACTTTATTTTATATATATATATATCTGTTGTGGTGTCCTTTCATTTGGTATTCAAGGGATTATATATGGTATCACTGCTTGCTTCACATGCCATTCAGAGTTTAGCCTAAGACTGCTCTTGTCCATGCTACCACTAGGATAGCTGGTCTATAAGGTTGACTTTACAACCAATCACCATAAGGGTTGTTTGGACTGATATAAGGTGTACACTAGAACTAGTGACATCATACATCAGGCCAACTTCTCACATTGGTGAGCAGCGGTTGGGATCTGAGCTTGCTGTTGTAATACCATTATAATCTTGGGGTACTAAATTGAAAGATCACACAGATATTGTTTAGGTACATATAACATAGATTATAAATTCTGAAGTCCTACTGGACTTAGTTGTTGTAGGTTGAAGGGCCTAACACACCCTGACTACAACTACTAGAGCGGTTTAGTAGATACAACTAGTGCAGGTAGGTGCACACACCACACCCTCACTAGATCATGTCTCTGGGAGGAGATCAAGGAGATTCTCTCTCAGGAGGGGCAGGTCTGAGAAAGATCCCCTCTAGATATGATACCCTACCTTTTCAGGAGATGAGACAATTGTGTACCTCCAGAAAGTTAAAACAGGGTGCAAACCCTACCCTCCTTCAGCTAGTGCAGATCCTAGAGGAGTATGATGCTCTTAGGGCCTCACAGGCTAGTACCCTAGGTACAGGGGAGGGTCTACCCACTACAGATGAGTCAGATGGGACTTCAGATGAAGAGGTAGACAGCCAGGGCCAAGTAGGAAGACTTAGCCAGGCTAACCTAAGCTTACATGGGAGTTTGCATGGGGTCCCCCCATACAGACCCCCAAGTGGGCTTAACCAGAGAAACAGGAGGGACAGATCCCCTTCAAGGGAATCCATCCACTCCCATGTCTCTAGCATCTCTAATGCCTCTTCTCACAGGGGAATGACTTCCCCCCCAGAGAAAAGAGCATGAAGCCAGAATGAGGGAAGCTAATCTGAGGATTGAGAGGGAAGAACTTGCCCTTGCCAAGGAGAAGCTTGCTCTGGCTAGAGAGCAAAAGGTAAGTGGGTTAGAACCCACTGGTGGCAGCAATATCCGTAAGGATAGAGACAGGCACTATGATCATAGAAACCTGAGCAAGATTGTCCCTCCCTACAAGTGTGGGGATGACATCCACAAACGGATAACTGCTTTGGAGAGGGCTTGCAAAGTACAGCAGGTACCCCAAAGTCAGTGGGCAGCTATCTTGTGGCTCTCCTTCTCTGAGAAAGGTAGAGACAAGCTCCTCACAGTTAGTGATGAGGATGCAGACAATTACACTGTCCTGAAGAGTGCTCTAATTGATGGGTTTAGCCTAACCACTGAACAATACTGGTTGTTGTTCAGGGATACCCAGGAGACACAGACTCAGGACTGGACTGACTTTGTAGATTGTGCCACTAAGGCTCTGGAAGGCTGGCTAGTGGGAAGTAAGGTTAAGGACTATACAGGATTGTATAATTTGATCATGAGAGAACAAATCCTTAACTGTCAAAATCAGCTACTGCATAGACACCTGATTGATTCTGATCTGACTTCTCCCCAAGAATTGGGAAAGAAGGCAGATAGATGGGTCAGGACTAGAGTTAAGCAGAAAAACCAGAACCAGGGCGGTGATCTGAAAAAGGCAGACCAGAAGGGTAATGATCAGAAACAAAAAGACCAGAAGCCTTCACCAGGCCCCCAAAAGGCTCAGGGGGAGGGTGGTCCCAAAAAGGATAAAAAGATAGATGGCCAAAAGAAACCATGGTGCAACTATTGTAAGTCCAACTCACATTGGTTTAGTGAGTGCACCAAAAAGGATAAGCCCCCAGCCAACATTGCCCCTAAGGCAACTGTACCCCCTAGTTCAGCTGTAAGTGGTGGTTCCCAGCAAAAGGGTGTAGTAGGGTTAACCCTGGGAACTGAGGAGGATTCTGGCCTAGTCAGAATACCTACTCAGGCTGTACTGATCTGTGATGGGGACTTAGCTTTGTCCTCTACTGTAGGCCCCAGTAACCTGGGCAAGTACAGACAGACTCCTTTTATCAACCAAAGAATGGCTCAGGCCTACAGGGACACTGGGGCTAGAGTCAGAATGGTGACACCTGCCTTTGTGGACCCTGGACAGATCATACTAGGTGAGAATTACCTAGTGACCAACGCTAGCAATGCCACTACCTCCCATAGTGTGGCTATTGTTAACTTCTCCTGGGGAGGGGTAACTGGCCTCAAGAAAGTTGTTGTTAGTTCAGACCTTCCTGTGGGGTGCCGCTCGTGGGCGTTGACTCTTCACTTACCGGAGCAGGGAGTCCACTTTGCCCGAATTGCCAGACTTGTGGGAAGGTTGTTGTTGCCGTAGCGCTGGACGCTGTGGGTGCCTGATTGCCGGGACTGCGAGGACCAGGGTGCTGTCGGCGGAAATCACTGGGCGCACCTGGTAGCTCCTTTCGGCCCGCCTCCTCATTGACATCAATATTGCTATATACATACCTCCCCACACGCGCTAGCGGGACGCGCACGGGACGCTTACCGGGGCGAAGACCGGGCAAAGAGCGGGCCGTTTGAGGCCGTTCGAGACTGTACGAGGCTGGGCTGGCCTCTCCCCCTGGTTGATAATCTTTGTAAGGCAAATATAATGGCCACTGGACTGTTGCGGACGGGCATTAAGGGGAGCAATGTTATGGGGACATTGGACAACTTCATAACTCTTGCGAGCAACGTTCTGGCCTATGAGATCGCTGCCACAGAACGTAGATTATCCCATGATCCATTACTAGGGAAAAGATCCTTATTGGGAGCTATCGCGCTTGCTCCCTCTCCCGATAACTCTGAGCCCCCCCCCAACAAGTGACCATATAGATGAGGCATTGATAAGGGACTCACCCCCCCTCGTTGGTTTTACTTTAGCTAATTTGTTTCTTTCTGGGTCTACTCAGGGTGATAATCATGCCCCCGCACCTACTGTTAATTGTCCTGAAACAAGGTCTATGGTTGACCGTTCTGTTAGAAGGAAAAATACTGGGATAAATCCCCCAGTCACAAAGGGCAAAAAACGAGAGGGTGCTGTAATGATATATCCCTCTAAAAAAAAACAAAAAATATTAGTTCCCAATCCTGCCCATAATACCCCTATGCGAAGTACAAATCCACAAAATAGCTCGAGCCAGGACACCGATATACTTATTATCCCTACAACTACAAGTGAGGAAGTTTTGGGGGCGTCGCTTCCCAGCGACTTTTGGGATAAAATGGCTGATGATTTTGACGGAAGGTTGTCCCCTCTAGTTAGGCGCCTTTCTGCTTTAGAAGTGAAATTAGCATCATTAGTTGAAAAGATTCAACCTGACATTGCACTTGCAGTATATCCAGCCGCCAAAACACCTAGCCATTATTCAACTACATTGCCTTCTAACATGCCTAGCAAAAGGATTACATCGAATATTTCTCAGTGTAATTTAGTTGAGAATATAGGGGAACTAGCTCCCACCGAGAATGGTAGACCTCTCCCTCCCGCTCCTCCATACCAGACTATCGCTCCCACCATAGCTGGCAGCCTGGTAGATCCCCTAACTCAGCTTCCTCCCCCTCCTCCGATCAATCTTAGACCTAACACTCTCCCCAATATCAAGACCCTCCCGAGACTCGATCTCCCGCCTGATTGTAGTCCATATGTTGTTGTCCTAACAGGTGTACCCGAACTCCCGAAGGATAGAGCCGAACCTTATCTATCACTGAAGTTTAAGGCAATACACAGGTTGAATACACATAGACCTTTGCCTTCCATTTTGAATGGGGAAATTCTGATGGTTCGAAGAGTTTCCTGGGTGGGTCGGGGCCCGAAGAATATAAGGGGAGACTGTATAGTTGTAACCTTTAGAGATCCAAGGGTGCCAAAATATGTGTTTGAGGGGGGACGGGCTGACATTGCTAATGGAATACATACCTCTCCCCTTTCACACTTTTATCCCCTAGGATCACTTACCCACAAGAGGGATATAGCTAATGTCCACTTAGGTAGAGAGAGACTGGGCTTTGGCCAAATCGGAAATCAAGAGGCTGATACATATCCGTTACAGTTCAATATACCCTGTCATAACAGGTTCAGTCCCTTGGACTGTATAGATTGACTGAAGCCTAATCCTGTTCAAGGGTCTGCCGTGATATTATCGATGGAGCTACCCCCGAGTTTGGTTATTTCCCCATATCCCTTGGTATCTCTGGGTTATGATAACAGGAAATCCTGTGACGGTGGCCATGACTTAAGCTTGGGGGGAAAATCCCTAAGACCCCCTTCGCTAACCTTGGATTACCAAAGATTAGGGGATTTTAGGCCTATTATGGGAAAAGTTGATGGCCAGGGCATCTCTCCCACTCTGACCTCGACCGTGTACAAGGATGGACAATTTGTAAAAGGGCCAAAAAATCGAGTTACGGTGAGGTCAATGGATTTAATTTCTCCTAAGTTAGCTGTGCCCTGTTCCTCCACCCATCTTATTAACACGCCTCACCCTCTTCCTCCCATAGATTTGGGACCAAGAGACATTATTAGGGACAGTTTACCTATCCCCTTGGGTATCACTCCAACCTCCTGTATGACTCATTCTGGTAACCCCACTACCAATCAGGTTGTGGGGTTAAATATTCTATCCTGGAATGTGGCAGGTCTGACACGCCTGCTTGAACTCCCCGATTGGGGGGAATTCATTGATGGCTATGATATCTGCCTACTACAGGAGACCTGGGCACTGAGGCCTTACCACCGTGTAGGGTTCGCTACCTTTTGGGAACCCGCGGTAAGGTCAAAAAAGGGCAGACCGTCGGGAGGGATGCTTATCTGGGTCCGAACTCATTTGGGATATGACTTAAAAAAAAATATGCACTGATTCCCCGGATATCATGTGCCTAGCCATGTCCTCTCAGGATAGCCAGGTGCTGAACCTGTTAAATATATATTCCCACCCAGTGAGCTATGGCCAATTGTCTCCCACTCTGGTCAGCCTAGAGGCCTTTCTGAATACGATTACTAATCCTGAGCATCTTATAATCGGTGGAGACTTCAATTGCCACCATGAACCCTTGAACGGGCTAATCACGCCTGTATCACAGGAGGAGGATCAAGTTTGGAATATACCATCACCCAATACTTACCCCACTAAGGCCTGGACGCCATTGGTCCTACAACTTACACAAATCACACTCACCTTTTCGGTGAGAGCATGTAATGGCAGGCTCCCCCTTGATAGCCCAGGTAACTCAACTTTCGAAAGAAATGGGCAATCCTCCATTATTGATTACATTATGATCAGTATGGGACTGTGGCCAAGGATCTTGAACTTTGAAGTTATTAAACGCCATGAAAGTGACCACAATCCCATAGTCGTAACTATGGAGGGTTTTATTACCTCTCTTATTACCGCCAATGATTCACTTACCGTAGTACCTCTGACTACTACTGGTGGAGCTCGGAGAATTAGATGGGAGAAGATTGCTCAATCTGAAAGTGATCTTGGCGCAATGTACTCCGAGATTTATCCTCTCTTAGAGAAAACAATGGGAGAATCTATCATATTTGAGGGTCATGCAAATACTGAACTATTCGGATCTACCCATACTGAACTTTGCGCCATCCTTGGGACCCACTTTAGTCGAGCTATTAGGACTAAGTTAGCACCCACGAGGGGGAAGTCTACTTGGTTCAATAAATCGTGTAGGGAAGCAAAGTTATTGCTCCTGACAACCCTTAAGAATGGCAATACGTTAGAAATTAAGGAAGCAATGGCTTCCTTTAAGAAAATTTCCCATGAAGCAAAAAAAGATTGGGAAACTACTAGATGGGAGGAGATCTCATTTGCACTGAAGAATAGGGACCTTAGATCCTTCTGGAATCTAGTTAAGATAGGATCATCAGCTCCTAACCAAGCACTCCAACCCAATCTCGCGGAAGAAATCTGGTGCAGTTACTTCAAAGATCTGTATGCCTCTAACGCACCAATAGCGAACAAATCCCCCCCCTGCTCCTATGCCCGCCTACTTACCATTCCGGGGCCGGCTGAGATGTGCACCCTTAGCGAGGTTAGAGTGGCTCTTAGCAAAGTATTGCCTAATAAAGCCCCCGGCTTAGATAAGATCCCAGGAGACCTTTTCAAAAGCGAACCTGATATCTGGGTCCCATATCTCTATGGTCTTTTTAATGCAATCTTAGGTGGAATGCCGTTACCATCTACATGGGCCGGAGCCGAGATAATACCAATTCATAAAAAGGGCTCCCCACATGATCCGGCTAATTATAGGCCTATTAGCCTAATCGATGTAGCTCAGAAGATCTTCGCTCGCATCCTCCTAGGGAGACTCCAGACCTGGATGGTGGATTCTAACATTTTGACTCCTCTACAGGTGGGCTTTAGAGCTAAGATGTCAACCGTGGACCAATTGTTTAGGCTGCAAATGATCCACTGGAAAACTATTATCCTAGAAGGGGGCAGTCTTTATCTCACATTCGTTGATTTAAAGTCTGCCTTCGATATGGTGGACCGAAGTCAGCTTTGGGAGCTATTAAAGGAGATGGGAGTAGCCCTGTATCTTTGCGACCTACTAGAGCGACTCCACAAAGACACCTTCGCTAGGGTCAGGTTCGGATTAAAGGGAGAACTCACGCACCCTTTTGGGGTTGAAAAGGGAGTAGTGTGTCCTAGCCCCAACCCTTTTTGCCCTATTTTTAAATGGGCTCGTTGAGGATATTCTGGCCCTAAGAGACCTAGATGCCCCCAAGTTGGCAGGTAGGAAAATTCCTGCATTAATGTTTGCAGACAACACCTTGCTCCTCTCCAGGACTCCCATGGGGATGGGAAGAGTCCTGGACGGTTTTGCATCCTTTTGCAGGAAAAGGAATTTAGTTATTAATGTAAGTAAAACTAAATATATGGTGTTCCATGCAGATACCACCAACCATCCTACCCCTAAACTGGACGGCCAGCCGCTAGAACGGGTGACTACATTTGATTATCTGGGCTTGACCCTCAATAATAAAATGACCTGGGGCCCCCAGATCTCTAAAGTAAATTTAAAACTTGTCCAACTAACCGGGGGTATCTCTAAGATGCTCAAAAATAGCCACCTAAAATTGATCAGCCCACTTGTAGAGATCTACAAAACCCAGGCCAGGGGTGTGAAAGCTTATGGAGCAGAATTATGGGGCCACACCCCCTCCCAGATTTTAGTTAAGTCAGAAAACAATTTTTTTAGAAACATATTTGCACTCCCAATGAGTACTCCTATGCAGCCACTTAGGATGGACTTAGGCATCCAACCGATTACGGATATGGTTGCCTCTAGACCAGTAATGTATTGGCGCCGCCTATGGAGTACTCCTGAATTGATAAATTTTCAGGAGGAATTGAAGTCTATTTTGTCGATCCCAATGGCAGGTGCCATCCCTTGGCTAGCTTACATAAAGAAATTACTAAGGGAGATAGGGAGAGAAGACCTCTGGCTCTCTCCTGAGCATGCATGCCTTTCTCTTTCAAAAGATCCTTGGCAAAAATTCTGGAGGAACGAAACCTGATCCACCTTGTTCAATCTGCTACTACAGCAAATTTGACCTCTGTTTTTCTTGAGGTCAAAAATAGTTACAAATTTGAGCCTGTAATAGATTTGATCCATCCAGTTATCGCCAAGAAACTCTTTCTACAATTTAGGCATGGCTCCCTCCCGCTCTTTTCGAGAACAAATAAGTGGCCTGGTTCAGTTTGGCAACCCTGCCCTGGTTGTGGTGCTTCTGAAGAAACTGATATAGGAAAACCACAGGAGTGTAACCCATAGACCCAACTGAGATCAGGGTAAATGCAAAATATTTTCAACAATATCTCAGCAGGAATTATTGAATTCTTTGCAATTGTATGTACAAAACATTACAAACCACAAAGCAAGTAAAAAAGAGGCTTCAAATAATTTGATTAACGCGCCCGTAGGCGTCATGTATTTGGAGAAGATTAAGTGAAAAATATATACAGATTATAACAGCACTACTTGGTATGAATACCAACACAACCCTAAAGAAAGAAGTGCACAATGTGCTCGTGATAATGGAGTGACGGCGCAAGTGACAACGTGAAAGAAACCATAGCCAAATGGCGCAGGACAGTATTTACAAAATATATACAAGATGAGAGGTTCAGAAAACATCCAATGTTTGTCAATTGTTCATTTGGTATTTTTCGAAATTATTCGGAGAACCAAGCAATAGAGGGCGCCGGAAAGAGTTAAGGCTGATGGGCACTGGTCGACGACGTTTCGATCCTATTGAATTAGGATCATCCTCAGGACCAGGGTCGCAAAATTCAGGGAGTGCTGAGGCACGGGAAGGGGGGGCTCGGAAGTGGAAGGAACCGGAGAGTGGATGTTAAGCCATCACGGTGGGGATTCAATTGAAGGCACGAACGAATGTAGCGTGTCTGTTGTCAAGGAATTGAATTGCATGACATCCGGAAGGGTGAGGAATTGGCGTCTCGCTGACAAGAGCGGAACTAGGGAGCCAGGGAGGGATTCGAAGGGAAGCTTGACAACAGACACGCTACATTCGTTCGTGCCTTCAATTGAATCCCCACCGTGATGGCTTAACATCCACTCTCCGGTTCCTTCCACTTCCGAGCCCCCCCTTCCCGTGCCTCAGCACTCCCTGAATTTTGCGACCCTGGTCCTGAGGATGATCCTAATTCAATAGGATCGAAACGTCGTCGACCAGTGCCCATCAGCCTTAACTCTTTCCGGCGCCCTCTATTGCTTGGTTCTCCGAATAATTTCGAAAAATACCAAATGAACAATTGACAAACATTGGATGTTTTCTGAACCTTTCATCTTGTATATATTTTGTAAATACTGTCCTGCGCCATTTGGCTATGGTTTCTTTCACGTTGTCACTTGCGCCGTCACTCCATTATCACGAGCACATTGTGCACTTCTTTCTTTAGGGTTGTGTTGGTATTCATACCAAGTAGTGCTGTTATAATCTGTATATATTTTTCACTTAATCTTCTCCAAATACATGACGCCTACGGGCGCGTTAATCAAATTATTTGAAGCCTCTTTTTTACTTGCTTTGTGGTTTGTAATGTTTTGTACATACAATTGCAAAGAATTCAATAATTCCTGCTGAGATATTGTTGAAAATATTCTGAAGAAACTGAGGCACACGTTATTTTTTTGTGCCCGGCATACATAACACCTCACAGAATATGGATAATCCAACTAGCTAAGAATATAGGGGCTAGACATTGTATGGAACTTCATAGGTTGCTAAAGTATGACACTTCCCCTTTATATGTTACTGTGATTGCCAAATTTCTCTTCTCAATGTGGCTAATTAGAAGAAAATTGTTACCCCACTAAGGCAACTTGGGTGTTATTACTCTTATTTTATTAAACGTTCTTATCTTATGTAATGATGAACGTGTCTTATTGACTAATGTTTTACTGATTTTAATAACTGTTGATATTATATCATGTCTTTTTATGTACTTTTATGGCTAAAAGCCGAAATAAAGTTTTCTGACTGACTGACTGTTTACTGGGCAATGATCTTGAAACTTCAGTTTGGTCTGAAGTGGAGTATAGGACCCATGCAGAAATGCTAGGGATAGATGCACATGTCCTTGCTGTGACCAGGTCACAGGCCAAAACGTGCACCACTGAACAAGTGCTGGATCCTGGAACTATGGACCAGTCACAACCCAAGAGAAAAAGCAGTAGGGTAAAGGCTGTGCCTTCCCCCCCTGCCTCAGGTACTGGATCAGCCCTCACAGGAGGATGATTCTGAGAGCCCTGAAGGAACTGTCCTAGAAGAACTTGAACCTGATCAGGTTGAGTTTCTTGGGACAGGGGGACCTTCAAGGGCAGATCTGAGGCAGGCTCAATTAGACTGCCCCTCTCTTGAACCCCTCAGACAGCTGGCTGCTGCTGAGGCTGCAGGGAATGCTCAAGGTACCCATAGAGTGTATTGGGATGAAGGGCTACTGTATTCAGAGGCTAGAGACCCCTAGCCTGGTGCATCCAGGAGGTTGGTCATACCACTGAAGTTCAGAGGCTTCCTTCTTACCTTGGCCCATGATATTCCCCTTGCAGGACATCTAGGCCAGAACAAGACTTGGGACAGGCTTGTCCCTCACTTTCACTGGCCCCATATGTCAGAAGATACCAAGGAGTTTTGTCGCTCCTGTGTCACCTGCCAAGCCAGTGGCAAATCAGGTGGCACCACAAAGGCCCCCCTCATACCACTACCTGTGGTGGGGGTTCCCTTTGAAAGAGTGGGCATAGATATTGTAGGACCAATTGACCCACAAACAGCATCTGGGCACAGATTTATACTGGTGATAGTGGACCATGCCACCAGGTATCCAGAAGCTATTCCCCTGAGGACCACAACAGCTCCTGTTGTGGCAAGGGCCTGCTTGGAGTATTCTCCAGAGTGGGCTTTCCAAAGGAGGTCATTTCTGACAGAGGTGCCAACTTCATGTCAGGGTATTTGACTGCAATGTGGAAGGAGTGTGGTGTGAACTACAAGTTCACCAAACCCGATCACCCACAGTGCAATGGGCTTGGTGAGAGATTCAACAAGTCCCTAAAGGGAATGATAAAAGGTTTACCAGACAAGCTTAGGCGAAGATGGGACATCCTTTTACCCTGCCTTCTGTTTGCTTACAGAGAGGTCCCACAAAAGGGGGTTGGCTACAGCCCTTTTGAGCTTTTGTTTGGGCATCCTGTAAGAGGACCCCTATGTTTAGTAAGGGAAGGATGGGAGAGACCTCTCAGACAACCCAAACTTGATATAGTGGATTATGTACTTGGTCTCCGCTCCAGGATGGCAGAGTATATGAAGAAGGCTTCTAAAAACCTTGAGGCAAGCCAAGAACTCCAAAAAGCTTGGCATGACCAAAAGGCTGTGCTGACTGTTTACCAGCCAGGGCAGAAAGTGTGGGTGTTGGAGCCAGTGGCCCCAGCAGCACTCCAAGACAAATGGTCTGGACCCCACACTATTGTTGAGAAAAAGGGAGAAGTCGCCTACTTGGTGGACCTTGGGACTCCCAGAAGCCCCCACAGGGTGCTTCATGTCAACAGATTGAAGGCATATGTTGACAGGGCAGACATGGGCTTACTCATGGCTACAGATGAGGGGCAGGAGGAAGAGAGTGACCCTCTCCCAGACCTGTTGACTCAGAACCCTGATGATGGCTCAGTTGATGGTGTGGTCTTTTCTGACAGCCTCACTGTCCATCAGCAACAGGACTGCAGACAAGTTCTGCAATCCTACAGACATATGTTCTCTCTGACCCCAAGTCAGACAAACTGGTGCACCCATGAGGTGGACACTGGTGACAGTCTGCCTGTGAAGAGTAAAATCTACAGGCAACCTGACCATGTCAGGGACTGCATAAAAGTTGAGGTACAAAAGATGTTGGAGCTGGGAGTCATTGAACCTTCAGAGAGCCCTTGGGCTAGTCCTGTAGTTCTTGTGCCAACACCTCACACCCAAGATGGTAAGAGAGAGATGAGGTTTTGCGTGGATTACAGAGGTCTCAATGCTGTCACTAGGACAGATGCCCACCCAATACCTAGGGAAGATGAGCTCATTGACAGACTGGCAGCTGCTAAGTTTTTGAGCACATTTGACCTGACAGCAGGCTACTGGCAAATCAGACTAGCTGAGAATGCAAAGGCCAAAACTGCTTTCTCGACCCCAGGAGGACATTATCAATTTGTGTTAATGCCCTTTGGCTTGAAGAATGCACCTGCCACTTTCCAAAGGTTGGTGAATCAAGTCCTTACTGGGTTGGATGATTACTGTGCAGCTTATCTTGATGATATTGCTGTCTTTAGCTCCACCTGGGAGGATCACCTGGTCCACCTGAGGAATGTTTTAGAGGCCCTGCAAAAGGCAGGCCTCACTATCAAGGCCACTAAGTGCCAGATAGGGCAGAGCAAGGTTGTATACCTGGGCCACCTAGTTGGTGGGGGTCAGGTTCAACCACTGGAGAGCAAGATCCAGACCATAAAGGACTGGACTCCTCCAACTACCCAGACTCAGGTCAGAGCTTTCTTGGGCCTGACTGTGTACTACAGAAAGTTTGTTAAGAACTATGGGTCCATTGTGACACCACTTAATGACTTGACCTCCAAGAAAATGCCAAAGAAAGTTCAGTGGACAGTAAGCTGTCAAAAAGCATTTGATGACCTGAAGCAGGCCATGTGCAGTGCACCTATTCTGAAAAGTCAGACTACTCCAAAGAGTTCATTGTCCAGACAGATGCTTCTGAGTTGGGTGTGGGAGCTGTTCTTTCACAACTTAATATAGATGGTCAAGACCAGCCCATTGCTTTTATTTGTAGAAGGCTGACCCCTAGAGAGAAACGTTGGTCAGCTATTGAGAGGGAGGCCTTTGCTGTGGTTTGGGCCCTGAAGAAGCTGAGGCCATACTTGTTTGGCACTCACTTCAAGATTCAGACAGATCATAAGCCCCTCTTGTGGCTAAATCAGATGAAGGGTGAAAATCCCAAACTTCTTAGGTGGTCCATTTCCCTACAGGGGATGGACTTCACAGTGGAACATAGACCTGGGACTGACCATGCCAATGCAGATGGACTCTCCCGATATTTCCACTTAGAACATGAAGACTCAACTGGTCAAGGTTAGTTTAATGTCCCTAAGTTTTGGGGGGGGGGGGTTGTGTAGGAGAGTAGGGTCTGCTTTCTATGTTCACCCCCACTTTTTGCTTTTGCTTTTGCTTTACTGGTTTTCGACTTAGATGTGGCTGTGGTCCTGCTAATCAGACCCACAGCCCTGCTGTTCTCTCTCTAAATTGATACTATGTACTTTAGGTGCATAACCTATTTGGATAGGGTCACCTTATTGGCCCCTGTACAGTGTACCTTTGGTACCCAGGGCATAGGTGTATCCTAGGCCTACCAGGGGCTGCAGCATGTATTATGCCACCCCTGGCCTGGCCTTCCATTATGACACAACTGGCTGATCACTCAGCTGGGGCAAGGTCGTTTAAACGCCCCTTGCTTAGGTGTAGTATTCCTATACCTATCTTAGATATAGACACATGTGTACCTATCAGCCACTCCTATGGCAGGCCTTAACAATCCTGGAGGCAGAGTGCTTGGTAACATGTGAGATGGTGCTCTAGCATGAGCTGAGCCTGTCTGCAGCTTTCGGAACCATGTTCTATGATATAGCCTACCATATACTCTTAAAGTGCCTTATAATCTTAAACGGTTATGGTAACTATGGTTTGGCTGTATCAAAACATGTCGTGTAAGGTGTCTAACACTTTGGAATAATTCCCTCATTCCATTTCTGGGGATGAGGAAATTATCCCTCCCTTCTAGAGGGAGAAGACATGTTGAAACCTACTTACCCGGTTAAAGTGAACCAGAGCCCCAGCATCACAAAATGGATGCTGCTGCCGCGACACTAGTCTGACCTCCTGCTGCTGGGAGTGATCCTGGCACGGGAGGCTTGGACAATAGGTTTCCTGCCTTGGGAGGTGCGAGCACCACCCCAGACGGGCCTTAGTGTATTGGGGCAGGGAGGGATGAAAGAAACAAGACACTGCCTGGGGCACACAAGGTGTCCCATGCATAGTCCAGTTCAAACCGGTGCTGGGGCACTCCAGCCCCAGTCCGGGCGCGAAACTGGACAAAGGGAAGAGGGTGTAACCACCCCCCTCCCAGGTCCCACCCATAAGGCGTGACCTAGCAGGCAACCCAGACCCCCAGATTTGGATAAGAGTGGTAGCTGGGCCCCAAGAGATTAGATTATCCTGAACCTGCAACTTGAACAGAAACTCTGGACATTCGACGAAAGAAGAAGACTGAAGAATCTCCCTTGTGGCCAAGGAGTGGCTACCCTGTGCAAACAGGCACCATCAAGAGGCTTGCCGCGCCTGTCAGGTTGCTTGCCTGTTGGCTAGCTGCCTTTGTGACGACACGCCTGGTACCCGTGGCTGCTGCAACAAGCTTCACCCTTCACCTGCAATCTTCACGACATCGCCTGGTTCCTTCCTGGTTCCACGTGGTCACTGGCTAGTGACCTTGACTCTGTCCCTTCTGCTTGCAGGTACCCTTCCTTCTTGATCCCGGCCTTGGGATCCACAGGACACACTGCACTGACTGCCTGTCAGCAACTTTCCTTCAGGCATCCATAGAAGTCCACGACGAAACCCGACGCAAGTTCACGCCTATGCACCCGCAGCCTGTGGGCTAGGTAACTTGGGTACTTCGGTGCTCACAAGGGTAGTGACTATCCTAGGGTCTAGTTTCCGAGTCTCGACTTCCAAGTTGCTCCCGAAGTGTCCTAAAACTGCTTATTTCAGAACTGTACTATTTCTATCGATTATACGCATTACGCGTGAGTGTTTCCACTCTGCACCTGAATCCCGTAGGCCTCCCACTTCCTAACTGTTGGTAGTGTAGTGTAGCCCCAGCGATTCCCTAGGCCTAGGCCTATTCTATTTCCGTGACAGTGGTCCTTATACCACTTCTTTAGTATATGGTTTGCGTGGCCCCTAGGGCCTAACTGTATTACTTACCTGTGTGACTTAATGTATGCTTGAATAAGATGTGTTGTACTTACCTCGAATCTCGTAAAGAGTTCTGAGCGTTGACTAGAATACACTTTATTTTATATATATATCTGTTGTGGTGTCCTTTCATTTGGTATTCAAGGGATTATATATGGTATCACAGCTGGCTTCACATGCCATTCAGAGTTTAGCCTAAGACTGCTCTTGTCCATGCTACCACTAGGATAGCTGGTCTATAAGGTTGACTTTACAACCAATCACCATAAGAGTTGTTTGGACTGATATAAGGTGTACATTAGAACTAGTGACATCATACATCAGGCCAACTTCTCACATGACGAATCTCCCTTGTGGCCAAGGAGTGGTCACCCTGTGCGAACAGGCACCATCAAGAGACTTACCCTTTGCTTTGCTGAAGTTCTACGAGGGACCGACTGCCGAGCCTGACCAGAGCCTTGACTTCCAGACTTCTCCGACCCTGATCCACATCCACAGCCGAGCTGAGATCCGTGGAGGCGACAAGAGACGTGGGACCGGCTACCTGGGAAAAGTGGCGAGTATCTTCCAGCGTAGCTTCTGAGGCACCCTCGAAGTTGTGCACCGGGGATTGAGAAGCCCCAACCCCAAGCACCATCTGCACCGAAGATCAGCCCCCCCACACTCCACGAGTCCTGCGTGGGGCCCTTCTGCATTTTCCTGCTTGCCGCGTCTGTCCGGTTGCTTGCCCGTTGGCTAGTAACCTTTGCGACGACACACCTTCAATTTTCCACTGCTGGTTTGGCTCCTCCAGACTGGCTCCTGCTCCTCTGTAAACGAGAAGCACCCCAGACCTTCCTGGTCTGCACCAGAAGCAAGTCCTCCATTCTTCGTGGGTTCCGCTTGCCAAGGCTTGGTGAGTCCTAGTTCGACTTCGACGCCGCCGACAGCACGAGCCTTCGTGGGACAGCTCGCCTCCTGGTCCTGGTCGTCCTCGACGTCTCCTGGTACCCGTGGCTGCTGCGACAAGCTTCACCTCTTCACCTGCAATCTCCCGACATCGCCTGGTTCCTTCCCCGTTCCACGTGGTCACTGGCTAGTGACCCAGACTCTGTCCCTTCTGCTTGCAGGTATCCTTCCTTCTTGATCCCGGCCTTGGGATCCACCGGACACTCTTCACTGACTGCCTGTCAGCATCTTTCCTTCAGGCATCCATAGGAGTCGACGACGAAACCCGACGCAAGTTCACACCTATGCACCCGCAGCCCGTGGGCTAGGTAACTTGGGTACTCCGGTGCTCATCAGGGTATTGACTATCCTAGTGTCTAGTTCTCAAGTCTCGACTTCCTAGCTACTCCAGAAGTGTCCTAAATCTCATTAATTCTAAACTGTACTATTTCTATCGATTATACGCGTGAGTGTTTCCACTCTGCACCTGAATCCCGTGGGCCTCCCACTTCCTAACCTTGGGTAGTATAGTGTAGCCCCAGCGATTCCCTACGCCTATCCTATTTCCGTGACAGTGGTCCTTATACCACTTACTTAGTATATGGTTTGCGTGGCCCCTAGGGCCTAACTGTATTACTTACCTGTGTGACTTAATGTATGCTTGAATAAGACTGTGTTGTACTTACCTCGAATCTCATAAAGAGTGCTGAGGGTTTGACTAGAATAAATACACTTTATTTTATATATAGATCTGTTGTGGTGTCCTTTCATTTGGTATTCAAGGGGTTACAAATGGTATAACAGCTGGCTTCACATGCCATTCAGAGTTTAGCCTAAGACTGCTCTTGTCCATGCTACCACTAGGATAGCTGGTCTATAAGGTTGACTTTACAACCAATCACCATAAGGGTTGTTTGGACTGATACAAGGTGTACACTAGAATTAGTGACATAATATATCAGACCAACTTCTCACACATGGTCCAGGCCCAACATGGGGGCTCTTGTGGACAGGATGATTGCCCGACGCCACCGCCCGGCTCCGGGCGACCCCACTTTCCTCTCCCAACATCCCACCCCTGAGAGCTTGGTAGTTCAAGCTTCCACCTCCAAAAGCGCCTTCCCTACCGCTCCACCGGAAAGGGAATTCAAGAAGCTGGACCACCTTGGCAAGAAAATGTTCTCTTCCGCCAGCTTAGGACTGTGGCCATAAACACTGCATGTCTCTTGGGCCGTTATTTGCACTCAGTGTGGGATACAGTGGCGCAAGTGCTGCCTCAGTGTCCGGAGGAGGCCCGGGCAGTGCTCTCCCAGGCTGTTGCCGCCGGGAGGGATGCAGCAAAGTTTACGATTTGTTGTGGGCTGGACACCGCCGACTCTCTGGGCAGGACTATTTAAACGTCGATAGCGCTTTGTCTCTACGCCTGGATGAGGTCCACTGGCTCTTCAGGGGATGTCCAGAACACCTTGATGGACATGCCCTGTGATAGCCCTCACCTTTTTGGCGACAAAGCAGACCACGCCCTAGAGCGCTTCAAGGACTCTGGCTATGAGCAATTCCTTGGGCCTCTCCACCCGCAGTCTGCTTTTCGCCCCTTTCGTGGCTACGAAAGGGGTGCCCCGCTATGTCCCACCCAGAGCCACAGGCCGCAGCAAGTTACCCAACCTTCGCGTGGCCGGGGACGTGGAAACAACCATCGTGGTTCTGGGAGCCAGTCCATCAACCACCGCTCTGGAGCAGCCCCCAAACCCTCCTAGTCCGACCTTTCAAGCCCATCAAACGCCAGTGGGCGGCAGGATTCGCCATCACCTCCCCCACTGGCGCACCATCACGTCAGACAGGTGGGTTTTGCAAATAGTCCGAAGGGGCTTCTCCCTCCCCTTCGAGACTACCTCTCCAGCCATGCCGCCACGATACCCCCACATGTCAGAGGATCATCTGGCCCTTCTCCAGCAGGAAGTTACGGCTCTCTTGGCCAAGGGAGCCATCGAGCGTGTTCCTGTCCCAGAAGTAGGTCGTGGTTGTTACTCCCACTACTTTCTGGTTCCCAAGAAGGACAAGGGCCTGCGTCCTATCTTGGACCTCAGGAACGTCAATCACTTCCTGTGGAAGGAGAAGTTCAAGATGTTGATGCTTGCTCAGGTTATGTCTGCACTGGACCCGTAAGACTGGATGGTAGCGTTGGACTTACAGGACACTTATTTTCACATCCCCGTCCTGCCGGCACAGGCGGTACCTACGGTTCACGGTAAGTCACGAGCACTTCTCTTCCAGGGGATCCTCATCAATAGTCATAAGCACTAGAATATTCCCGCCCATGCGCGGGACCCCGGAAACACAATCCTATACGAGACAAATATATATATATATATATATATATATATATATATATATCTCAAATGCAGCCTTTCATAACCAGATCTGAATAATGCTGCAAGGACTCCCCTGTATATCATGAACAACACCTTAAAAACCAGGGAAAAACAACAGCAAAGCTTGTTTGAAAACTGCTTTAATGCTTAGCACAATCTCTCGGAAAGGATTGAAAGCATTGACCGCTCACAGGCTGCATTGCAGAAAACATAGCCTAGATAAGCTGAAAAGCGAACTCATAGCAACATAGAAATAAACTGCCACCGTGCCTTTAAGGCAGCCATGACCCCCAGCTTCCCATCATGCCTCAGGGGTGACAGTTCAGTTGTTCTTTCCGGGTCCTTCAGGCAGGACCCTGGTTATACAGCTCCACTTCTTTCTGATTTTAGTCAGAAATAATCTTCAGTTTTCTGGAAAAATGTATCTTACTTCGACGTTTTTCAACTTGTCAAGTAAGGTGCTATCTTTTTCTGGCTGATTTTTGGCATTTTTTCCACTCCAAAATGCCATCTTTTTGACCCCTGCCCTTCTTGTGGAAAAAAAGCCAGGTCAGACTCTCATGCAGTCTGTATTCTTTGTGTACCTAAGGACCATGTCCCCAAGACTTGCCCTCATTGCCAGTCTTTATCTAACAGAGATAAATCATCTTCCAGAGGCAGGTCGCTCTAAGAGGGCCAGATCTTCTTCTAGAAGCAAGATTCCTTCAGCGTCGGGCTCGGCGCTGAGAACACTACCACTGGTGGGACATACGTCCAAGAAAAGACCTTCGACGGACGGCTCGCCGTCGAGAGAACGCCGACATACAGGTACGTCGCTTCATTCGACGTCGAAGAGTCGTGAACCTCCGCCGTCGTCAACCCGGCGACGCCCGGCGTCGAGGAGCAGTAGTCCACCGCCTTCGTCAACTTGGCGACGATCGGCGTCGAAGAGCAGAAGTCCTCTGCCGTCGTCATCTCGACGTTCGGCGTCCAAGGCTGGGAGCCCTCCGCCATCGTTAATCCAACGACTATCGGCGTCGAGGGGCGAGATTCCTCCGCCGTCTTCAACCTGGCGACTATCGGCATCAAGTATCAGAAGCCCTCCGCCGTCGTCAACAAAGTGACGATCGGCGTCGAGGATCGGAAGCCCTCTGCCGTCGTCAACCCGGCGACGATCGGCGTCGAGGATCAGAAGCCCTCCGCCGTCGTCAACAAAGCGACGATCGGCGTCGAGGATCAGAAGTCCTTCGCCGTCGTCAACCAGACAACAATCCGCGTCAAGGCGCAGAAGTACTCCGACGTCGCCGGCGAGACATGCGACGTCGAAGAACAAAGTCGACGTCGAAATCGGTTCCAACACCTGGCTGAAAATCGACGCGAGAAGGAGGTCAAGGTCGGCGTCGAGAAGGGCTCCGTCAGAGCAGGTCATACGCTAGACGTCGAGACCCACATCAGTGAGGTCTGGAGAAGGTTCAGTAGTTTTAGTGACAGAATCAGCGTCACGGCACTCATCCTCTCATTCCTTGAGACGCCCTTCAACGCATTCACCATCTGTTTCCCCAGACCGAAATTCGGGGAGGTCGCGTCAAAGATCTCTTTCACATCATAGGAGGGCTTTCTCTTCTGTTCACTTATCTCCAAGGTGGCTTCTTCCCATCCATCACTGGAGTAAGAATACGGCAGGAGCATCACGACGAGAGGAGGAATACACCAGTCCGATCCACAGATCTCCTCTGCAAAGGTTGGTGCAAGAGGTGGATAGATCACCTTCAGCTACAAGTCAGGTCCGTGCTGGCAGATCGCGGGAGCGCAGACCTTCTACTTCCCATCACAAATGGAGAAGGTCTCCTACATGGTCTTCCTCCTCCACCCGCTCCTCTAAAAGGGACTATTCACCCACCCTATCGGATAGCCCTCAATCGAGAGGGTCTCTGGTAGATGATATAAATACGTACCATGAGGTGCTTCAGAGAGGGGCTCAGAAGCTGAATATCGAGATGTCGACTCCTCAAGTTGCAACAACTGTGATTTTTGAGACCCTGCATCCGAGATCTGCGTCTCGACCGTTGCTGCCTCTGGTTCCTGGGCTTCTGGAACCAGTGATGGACATTTTCCTAGCTCCCTCTACAATTAAAGCCACACTGGCTAGAATTCAGAAGAAATACAAGCCAGCTGAAGCAGACTCTGTATTCTTGAAATCAGATCCGCCTGCGGATTCTGTTATCATCGCGGGGGCATGAAAAACGCACGCAGTGACTGCAACTTCGCTGGTCCCCCGGACAAAGAAAGTAGGTCCCAGGATTCTTGGGGGCGGAAGGTTTGCGGGTCTGCAGCATCATTGCTAAAAGTATCTAGCGCAGTAGCCTTATTAGGCCGCTACGACAGAGCCTTATGGGACTCCTTGGACCATTTCAAGGAAAAGCTGCCAAAGGAAGATCAATGGGACTTTGAGGATGTTATCAAGGAAGGATCCCGTGTAGCGAACCAAGTGATTAGCACGGCAGCGGATGGTGCCTCGCTGTCGGCGCATTCATATGCGCATGGGATTTGCGCTAGGAGGTCTGCCTGGTTAAGACTAACCGCTCTCAAGCCAGATGCACAACAGAGGATCCTTAACCTGCCTTTTTCTGGCTCCTCCCTGTTTGGCACCCATAGCGATGAGGAGATGGCTAGGATGAAAGCCGAGTTAGACCCTCTGAAGGCTGTGGAATTAGACAAGAAAAAAGAGTTCCAGCGGAGATACAGACCCAACCAGCGAAAGGGCTACCAACTGAGGGTTCAAACCCCTCAGTGGTCCTAAAACAAAAATCAAGGAAAGTCGCAGTTCCAAAGCCGTAAGTCAAACAGAGGTAGAGGAGGTCATCAGCAGCAGTCCTCTACCACGGCTAGATCAGCAGGGAAGCAATGAGCAAGAGCTTACTCTGGCGCCGTTGCCCACTCCAGTGGGAGGAAGTGTTTCACATCAACTGAGAGAGTGGTGCAACATAACAAAAGATCGTTGGGTGCTCAGTATACTACGCAATGGATACGCACTACGTTTTCGTGTGTCTCCAAAGGACATCCCTCCAAAAAGATCTCGTCCTCACCAGCTAAAGTTACTGCGACAGGAGGTGGTAACCCTTCTGCGAAAAAAGGCCATAGAAGAGGTTCCTCCTTCTCAGTGAGGGAAGGGAGTTTATTCCAGGCACTTTCTTGTGCCAAAAAGTGATCAAGAGCACAAATTCAGACCTATCCTGGACCTTCGATCGCTGAACAAAGTCTTCTTGAAGGAGGAGATTGGATGTGTTCGATGGACCTCCAAGATGCGTTCTTCCACATGCCTATCATTCCACGTCATCGCAAATACCTATGATTCGTGGTCGGCAGCAAACACTATCAGTTCAAGGTCTTGCCCTTCGCGTCTTTACCAAATGCATGGTGGTGGCTCTACACAGAAGGGATCTGTTTGTTTACCCGTACTTAGACTATTGGCTCCTGAAAGGGCCATCCCCTCAGCAAGTAAGGAGCGATTTTCAAGTCTGTCTAAATCTACTCCGCAGGCTATGTCTTCATGTGAACATGGAAAAATCGGTTCACCGGCCTACCCAGGCGATCCATTATTTGGGCTCCACTCTGGATACAAACTTAGGAAGAGCGTTTCCTTCGGAGGAGAGATGTTCTTCAATGCAGCAGAAATGCGAAACTCTTCTCCGGGCATCTCGTCCAGCGGTCCGACAAGTGGCATCTCTGCTAGGATCGATGGCTTCTTGCATATTTCTAATTCCCAACGCCAGGCTGAGAATGAGACCTTTGTAACAGGACCTAGAGGACAAGTGGGACCAAGCATCGGGTCACTGGGAAGACCGAATTGTGCTTTCACAAGCATCAAAGTCGTCCATTCTATGGTGGACTCGACCAAAGAACCTCTTAGTGGGAGTCCCCTTCCATCAACCAGTTCCGACACAGTCCTTGGTAACGGATGCATCTCTACAAGGGTGGGGAGCACACATGGATTGCCTGCAGATGCAGGGACGGTGGTCCATCAAGGAGCAATCCTACCATATAAACATGTTGGAGCTGCGAGCAGTCCATCTAGCTCTGAAAGCTTTTCAGCCCTCAATCACGTCCAACTCAATCCTGATCCAAACAGACAACACGACCACCATGTATTACCTCAACAAACAGGGTGGTACGCGAGCAGACGCACTCAGTCGGCACTTCGAAGATCAGCCAGACTGGGTGCTAAATGACGAGGTAGTGGCAGATATTTTCCCTCAGTGGAGGCAACCTTCCATAGATTTGTTTGCAGACCAAAACAAAAAATGCCACGCCTTCGCATCCAGGTTCCACCGACCAGGGACGAGGGGGAATGCTCTTTTGATGGATTGGTCTGGAATATTTGCATACGCCTTTCCTCCCCTGTCTGTAATCCCGAAGGTGGTGTCCAAACTCATCTGATCCAACATGACGATGATCTTGATAGCTCCGGACTGGCCTCGTCAGTGGTGGTATCCAGACCTGTTAGTTGTCGATGCTCCCCCACAAGAGACTAACTTACAGATCAGACTTGCTGACCAAGATGGACGGGAAGATGCTCCATCCCAACCTTCCCTCACTGAACTTGGCAGCATGGCTCATGAGGTCCTGCAATATGGACACTTGAATTTACCGCAGGACTGTATGCACATCCTAAAAGAGGCAAAGAGACCTTCCACGAGGGCGTCATACTCTTTTAAGTGGAAGAGATTCTACTTGTGGTGCACACGTAATCATTTTAATCCTACTACAGGGTAGGAGGAGGTAATTCTTCCTAACCTCCTGTACTTAGCCAAAACAGGTTTAAAGTATTCTTCGATCAGGGTACACTTAGCAGCCATTACGGCCTACAGAAAGTCTCCCAAACAGACTTCCTTTTTTCAACTACCGGTGGTCAAGGATTTCCTACAGGGGTTGAAGAAAGTGTATCCCCCTGTTCGGCCTCCTCCTCCTCCTTGGGAGTTGAATCTAGTCCTCTCTAGATTATTGGGTCCTCCTTTTGAGCCCATCCATAAGGCCATGTTGCAGCATTTGACATGGAAGACCGCCTTCCTAGTGGTGATAACATCAGCGCGCAGAGTAAGTGAAATCCAAGCGCTGTCTGTCAAAGAGCCATATACTATTTTTCACCACAACAAGGTAGTGTTAAGGACACACCCTGCTTCTTTGCCAAAAGTTGTATCTGATTTTCATGTTAACCAGTCAATCTCCCTACCATCCTTTTTTCCCAATCCCGCTACTCCTGCGGAGAGGTCACTACACTCCTTAGACCTTAAGAGGGTGCTCAAGTTCTATTTGGAGGGAACAAAAGGCATAAGGAAATCCGATCAATTGTTTTTAAATGTATGGTTCCATGAGGACAGACTTTCCAGCTTCCAAAAGGTCCATTTCAAGATGGATAGTGTCCTGTATAAAATTGGCTTATCAGTTGGCAAATAAACCCCTATTGTTGTCGCCTAAAGCACACTTCACTAGGGGGAAAGCGGCTACAATAGCTTTCTTGCATGATGTTCCAATGGCAGAGATTAGCAAGGCAGCAACCTGGAGATCGGTACATACTTTCACGAGGCATTATTGTCTTGAATCCGATTCTAGTGCTTATGACTATTGATGAGGATCCCCTGGAAGAGAAGGATTAGTTACTTACTTGTACTCCTACTTCTCTTCCAGGGGTATCCTCATCAAAGTCCTAAGCAACCCTCCCGCCTCCCCGGGCAAAGGAACCTTGTTTTTAAGGAATTGTCAACTCTTTGTGTCATGGCTTTTGAGTCACCGCAAAGAACAACAGACCTAACTGTCACCCCTGAGGCATGATGGGAAGCTGGGGTTCATGGCTGCCTTAAAGGCACGGTGCCAGTTTATTTCTATGTTGCTACGAGTTAGCTTTTCAGCTTTTCTAGGCTATGTTTTCTGCACTGCAGCCTGTGAGCTGTCGATGCTTTCAGTCCTTTCTGACCGATTGTGCTAAGTGCTAAGCATTAAAGCAGTTTTCAAACATGCTTTGCTGTTTTTCCCTGGTTTTTAAGGTATTGTTCATGATGTACAGGGGAGTCCTTGCAGCATTATCCAGCTCTGGTTATGAAAGGCTGCATTTGCTTTTTTATTTTTTATATATATATAGAGAGAGAGATACATATATACATATATGTTTGTCACATATGATTGTGTTTCCGGGGTCCCTCGCATGGGCAGGAATATTCTAGTGCTTATAGCTTTGATGAGGATACCCCTGGAAGAGAACTAGGATTACAGGTAAGTAACTAATCCTTTCAGTTTACCGTGCTCCCCTTTGGCCTTACCAGCGCCCCTCGGGTGTTCACGAAAGTGATGGCGGTGGTCGCAGCTCATCTGCGCAGATCTGGGGTTTCAGTCTTCCCCTATCTCGACGACTGGCTGTTGAAGGCGGGCTCGCCCCAGGCAGTCGTCTCCCACCTCCAGACTACGGCCGACCACTTGCATTCGCTGGGGTTCTCCATCAATGTGCGATGTCGCACCTGATTCCCTCTCAGAAGCTCCTCTTCATCGGAGAGGTTCTGGACACGACGCGGTTTCGGGTCTATCCTCCCGAACAGCGAGTCCAGGATATTCGGGCTATGATTCCGATCTTTCAGCCTCTGCCCCCGGTTTTGGTCAGAATGAGCCTGAGGCTGCTGGGCCTCATGGTCTCCTGCATCCTGCTGGTCGATCATGCCAGGTGGCATATGCGGGCTCTGCAGTGGGACCTGAAGTTCCAGTGAGCGCAGCATCAGGGGATTCTGTCCGAATGGTGACTTGCGAACCAGGATTGGGTCGACGACAGATCCCTTACCCTTCTTCAACCAGAGTTCACAGTGGTGACCGATGCATCACTTCTGGGATGGGGCCGCCACATGGGGGAGGCGGAGATCAGAGGCCTCTTGTCTCTGGCGGATCTGGGCTCCATATCAACCTTCTGGAGCTTCTGGCGATTCGTCTTGCACTCAAAGCCTTCCTTCCCTCTGTCTGGTGAAGAGTGGTGCAGGTGTTCACGGACAACACCACCGCCATGTGGTACTGCAACAAACAAGGTGGGATGGGGTTGTGGACCCCATGTCAGGAAGCCTTCTGCCTCCAGACATGGCTGAAACATCAGGGCATATCCCTGGTGGTTCAACACCTGACAGGTTCCCTGAACGCCAGGGCGGACGAACTCAGCCGCAGGTGCATGTTGGCTCACAAATGGCCTCTTCACTGGAAGGTGGTGCAAGGTCTCTTTCAACAGTGGGGAGACCCTAGGTTAGATCTATTAGATCTATTTGCCACCGAAGAGAACGCGCAATGTCAGCAATTCTGAGCGTTGGAATTTCCAAGGCGGCACTCGCTCGGCGACGCTTTTTATCGCGCGTGGAGTTGTGGTCTGTTGTACGCCTTTCTGCCTATACCAAATCTGCCCAGAGTGCTAAAGATCCGGCGCGACCACGCCCAAGTCATTCTTGTGGCTCTGTATTGGGCACGAAGAGTCTGGTTTCCCGAGCTGCTCAACATGGCCATCGATCCTCCGATCAGACTGCCTCTTCAGGAGGATCTTCTGTTGCAGCAGCAGGGGACGGTCCCCCACCTGAACCTGTCCAGTTTCCACCTCGTTGTGTGGAGATTGAGCGGCCGCAGTTGACACCTTTCGACCTGCCTCCAGAAGTCTGTGACGTAATCTTGGCAGCCAGGCGTCCCTCCACTAAGACGGTATACGCCTGCCGGTGGAACAAATTTGTGGCGTGGTGCCCAGCAAAGGCTGTGGATCACCTTTCTTAAGTACTCTTGTTCCTCCTCTCTTTAGCCCAGCAGGGCTCTGCTCTGGGCACTATCAAGGGCTATCTTTCAGCCATCTCTGCCTTCCTTCGGCTGCCAGATCAGCCATCTCTTTTCAAGTCCCTGGTAGTTAATCGTTTCTTAAAAGGCTTAACACATCTTTTTCCTCCAGTCCCCTTCGTTATGCCTCAGTGAGACTTGAATCTTGTACTAACTTATTTAATGTGCGCTTCCTTTGAGCCGCTTCATAACTGTCCCTTACGTCTCTTAAAACTGCTTTCCTATTAGCCATCACTTCTGCTAGAAGAGTGAGTGAGCTCCAGGCTCTTTCTTCAAAGCCCCCTTTCCTGTCTGTTCATCCGGACAAAGTGGTTCTTCGAACCCGTCCATCCTTTCTTCCTAAGGTGGTCACTGCCTTCCACATCAGGCAGACTATTAATTTGCCCACCTTCTTTCCGTCTGCACATCCTTCGAAGGAGGAAGAGAGGCTTCACTGTCTGGACCCAAAACATGCGCTCTCCTTCTATCTCGATCGCCCGAAACCGTTCCGGGTGGATGATCACATTTTTGTTGGCTACGTGGTCGCACAGAAGGGTCGGGCCGTACACAAACGCACCATTTCTCGATGGGTCGGGTTGTGTATTAAGGCTTGTTATTCTCTGGCTAAAAAGGAGCCTCCAGTCGGGCTACATGCCCATTCCACCAGGGCGACAGCAGCCACTACTGCCTTGGGAAGAGGAGTTCCTCTGAATGACATCTGTCAGGGGGGCACGTGGGCATCGCTGCACACGTTCACTAAGCGCTACTGCCTGGCCAGCCAAGTCCGGAAAGACGGCTTCTTTGACCATTCTGTTCTTCAGGACTTTCTGGTGTGATCCTGGTTCGCAGACCCACCACCGGGGTTGGTATTGTTGGGGTATCTATTCTAAGGTAAGGAATATATAACTAACGTGTTTCTTTCAGATGCACAAGTTACTTGCCTTCGGTAAAGATATATCTGTAAGAAACATTAGTTGGTTATAGATTCCTTACCGCCCCACCCATCCTCCCCGTTCTGCAAACTAATTCCTAGGGTTAAGGACATCCTTTCAGGGCCCTAGTTTTGTGCACCAGTGGTCAGTGTCTTGCATGGTTCTGCGTTTCTGGCAGGAAAGTCGTGTACAGAACTGATGTCAGCGCGCGAGGGTGGCATCTAAGTAGCTGCAGCAAAGTCATCACGACGACTACGGACGTGGAGCCGACCGACGCCAACTTCCGACGCGCAGAGGTACTGCTGACGAAAAAACTTTCTGGATCCAGTCTGATGCCTTGGGGTGATTCTAAGGTAAGTAATCTATAACTAACTAATGTTTCTTAAAGATATATCGTTACCGAAGGTAAGTAAATTGTGCTTCACTGCCTGCTCTTAAAAAATGCAAAGAAAACTTTTCATTTTCTTTTTAGTTTTTTTTTACGCAACCCGTTTTTCTGTAAGAAAAACAAGCTACATTTAAAAAAAATATTGCTTTATTTGAAAGTAATCAGAGACATGGTGGTCTGCTGACCCCAGCAGGCCACCATCCCTTTGATTTTAGTGATTCCTAATGGGTCGCAAATATGGATCTACCTCATTAATATTTATGAGGTAGGTCTATTTGCGACCCACTTGGAATCACAAATGAAACTCAAGAGTTTCATACATTTGAAATAGTAATTTCCTAATTGCAATTTGCAGGCAATCGCAATTAGGAACTCGCTATTTCATACTTTCATACATGTGGCCCTTCAACATTTTTAGGAACAAAACTCGTAACATTGGTTCTTATGGTTATCTGTTTGCTGGTAAGTAAACGAGCTGCAAGAATAGTTTTGGGGGGTTAGAAGCAAGGTTCCCCAAGGTTCGGTTAGGCACTCAAATTGCACCACCAACGGCACTGGGGCGTCCGGGTGCAGAGTGCAGGGGCCTATTGTTCGCCAAAGAGAGTAAGGGGCACCTCAGTTGGAGGCTGCTCACGGGCAGGCCTCTCCGTCTTGGGAGCCAAGCTCCTAGGGTTAAGGTCAGGGCAAAGGGCGTCCCAGGTTGTCACCAAGTCCAAACCACCAGCGACGCTGGGGCAGCCCAGTGCCGGGTGCTTAGGAGGGTCGGGCGCCCAATGCGATCCTGTGGAGGTTGCCGGTTTTGGATTTTGACTGCAGGCTTGGTACAGGAAGTCTTCCAGGAGGAACCAGCAGCTGGGCAGTTAAGTTGGGGGACTCGGCGACTAAGGTGCTCCTCAGGTCCTCTTCTCCAGGGTGCAGGGTGGTTGGATGCATGGGTGCCTTTTGAGGTCGGATTTCACCTTACTAGGCCACTCGCGGTTGGAGGGTGGGTCTTCGAGCAGAGGCTGCAGGCGAGGTCGGGGAGTACTGCAGGGGTCAGCCCACGGTGGACTCCGACACTGGAGTGCCAGGGGACTTCGCTGGGACAGGTGAGCAACGGGTGCAGTGGTGGTTCCAGGCGTCGAGTTTCTTCATCCTCAGCAGGCTCAGAGTCTTTCTTTGCAGTTTCTGTGGAACAGAGCTGCTGTTTGCTGGAGATTCGGTCTATGTGGAAGACAGTCAGTCTTCCCAGGGTTTCTGGACAACACTGGCTGCAGGGCAAGTCGATTTTTGGAGCAGGATCTCTAAAACTGCAGACGGGCCGGTAGGGTTGGGGTCAAGTCAGTTCTACTGTGCAACTTCTTCTGTCCTTGTAAAATAATCAAGCAGTAGATAACAATTATCATAGGCTATAATGGACCTAAGCCATGTTTAAGTAGCCTGTCTGTCCTTTTGAAAAAAAGGACCAAATGTGGAATACAACCAATCAGCTGCTAGCACCCTCTAGAACTCTCCCACCACAGGGAGTTTCCTTCAGATTTTCACTGCACGTCGTCTGTGAAGGGAGTCTCCCTGACTTCAAACCTTCTGGAATTTATTCTTGGAAATCTGACTTGACCAGCATGTCTGATTTTTTTTTAAAAAAAGCCTTTTCCGCCCATTTAAGGCCGGTGGCAGGATCCACACAAGGACTCTATTTATTGCCTCCACCCCACCCATGAGGTAAGACAGTGCAAAATGTGTCGCACTTTCTCTTCAAAGACTCTGCGGGATAGAGAGGGGAGGCTGCTTCTGTGGCTCCAGTCCACAAAGCAACAGAAGACATCTGATGAGGACAGTGATGGTTCATCCAGACCACACAAGAGAGCCAGAGCACAGGAGGACACCTCTGGAGAGGGCAGGAAACCTCTCAAACCCTCCCAGGAGAGTAAGAGCTCTAAAAAGAAGAAACATCGTAATGTCTCCTCAGAGCCTACATCATCAATACCTACCACTCCTCTGGGCAAGGAAAAGCCATGTCCTCGAGCCTCTTCCACAGATCCTTTGAGGCACAGAGACAAAAAAACCATCATAGACTCCACGATCATAGACGAGGACAAGTACCACTTTGTCATCGTTGGAACTGACAAAGGCAGGAACGAAGACAACAGCAGCTATCTCTGGCACGCCAACGTTATTGGCGACGACGGCATCGTCAATGTCAATCCCATCGACGTCCATCCTGTCGGCGGAGATACCGATGACGAAGAACCCATCAACAGCTTATCTACCTACAACGACACCGTCAACAGAAATTCTGGCACGGTACAGTCGACGCCACCGTCGACTATGGTGAATATTGCTAGGGTGACAAGTCCTTTCTGCATTCGGATGTATTTCCATTCAGCAAGATTCCCCCTTTGCTTCCTTCACACCTGTTGGACGTACTGCCACCAGTGATACCTGCAATAACGCTGCACCCTCTAATACAGGCGCCTGATCCGTAAAATCCTTTGTTCTCAGATAAGGATAGAGAAGGAGAGATCCCTATCAACCGAAATACAGGCAAATCTACCAGCCTCCAACTTACCATCAGTCTTGTACGTCTGGTTTCTCTCTTCAAAGGGACCGCAAAAGAACATCTTGTCCTGTAATCTTCCAAGCTCCATTGCCATGCTTTTCAGGGCAAGTTTTCCCAGCAAGCAGCTTATATCAAGAGCGAAACTCTTGCCAGCTTTTCATTATACTTGATTTTTGTAGGCATGGAGGACTTATTCCTTCTTCAGTTCCAAGAAGATTCTTTCATTCTAGTGACTCTAGCAAGGGTTTCTATAAGAATAAATCTAACTAGTCATTGGTGATTGTCTCCACACAGTTATTTTCAAGATCCCTTTCAATCACCTCACGCCTGAGCGAATGGAGAGACTTATTTTGTCTACTAAGTCTGGATCCCCACTGGGCCCCTGTCCGGCTATGGTTCTCCATATGGTTCCTAGTACCATTGCAGGCCATCTAGGACCTCTTCTAAATAACATTTTGAATGCTGGATCTTTTCCAAACATCTGGAAAAAATCTTTATTATGGCCCATTCTGAAAAAACCTTCTCTAGACCCTACGGAGGTCAAAAATTACCGTCCGATTTCCTGTCTGTCGTTTCCTTCTAAATTCTTGAAAAAGCCCTTAACGAAGACCTGCTGTATTTCCCGGAGCCAAATGACAAAATGGACCCTGCACAAATTGGATTTCGACCTCTTCACAGCACAGAATCAGACATTGCAGCCACCAAGGAGATCCTCATCCAGCTAGATGGAGGAGGGATGGCAATATTAATCTTGCTAGACCTCTCAGCCGTATTCGATACAGTAAACCATCAAGTGCTCATTCGGCGCTTATCTGAAATGGAGATCATAGGTGAAGCCTCCGAGATACTAAGATCATTCTTAGCAAACAGAGAACAAACTGTTGCGATGGGAGGGCATAAATCACATCCTTATGCTGTGCCATACGGAGTGCCCCAGGAATCTTCATTATCCCCAACCCTGTTTAATGTCTGTCACCCCACTGGCTAAACATATCCACCTTCATGGCTTTACTGCTATTCAGACAGTCTGTCTTTTCCATAGAAGGTGAAGGTGGTGTTGCTGAGTCTACCCACTCAAAGATGTTTATCCAGGGAGGTCCAGGTCAGCCCAACCCTTAGACCCTGTGCATTGCATCTGCTGCACTTGGGGATCGGTTGGAGATCAGAAGGTTTAAGAAATGTGGATTGTGACTCTCTTCAACCAGCAGTCTTTTTTTTGTCAAACTTGTTTTCATTGATTTTTCAAGGTCTTGGGCATCGTACATGGTAATACATTCAGTCAATGCCCCCGCATATAGCTATTTCCTTGTACAGAGATTGTCAGATAATCCGAGTAGCCTCCTCTTCAAATGCATATTCATGTATACCGAGATGCTCATAGTTCATTTTCAAACCTCTCGCCTACCCTGAAACCCTCCCCTATCCCTCCCCTCCCCTTCCCCATAAGGCAGAAAGAAAAAACCCTCAACATTGTTGTAATATCGCTTCGATGTATGGGTGGAAGGAAAGAAAAGTGAGAAGGAAAACCAAAACTAACATCAACAGAACTAAAAGACAGAACCATTGCGTTGGCGTGAATTCAAGCGTGGGTACTGGCGCTATTTAGAATAGGAAAAGATGCAGTGCTCTAACCCTCGAGGGGCAGGTGGTCAGCGGTAGACCTCTAGGTAGGTAGCTGACCAGGGAGCACCAGGCATATTCCAAATTGTTTAATTCATCCCTAAAAATATCACTCATGAGCTCCATGATAAGTGCCTGCCATAAACATGCGTGCCATTGTATTATGGCCGGAGCCTCTTTCACATTCCAGGCGGCGGCTTTTACAGTCTTAGCCGCCCCCAGACATAGCCACAGTATGGTTTGATTGGCTGTTGTTTGATATTTCAAACATGGGTCTCGGAGACCTAGGAGCACGAAGTCCAAGGTATCTGGGATAGGGTACCCCAAAATCTCTTTAATTTGAGCTAGAATTTCGGTCCAGAAGGGCCGGTGTAAGGGAGATGTGCCCCCAACAGGAAGATGGATCACCAGACACTGTGTTCGGGAGTGTGTAACTTCTTTTATTTTGATCCCAAAAGGCAGAGTAGGGGTGGAGTTCAGGGGGTTCTTGCTCTAATGTTTGTACAACAAACGAAAAGGTAAACACAAAGCTCAGGAGACCGCTTCTTACTGTGGTTCCTGTTCCCGGGACGTCGAGGATTGGATTGGACCGGGACCTCCGTGCTCTTTAGTCTTTCGTGGATACACTCGACAGGTGGGGAAGGGAGAAAAGGAAACCAAACCAGTCGGGGTCAGTACCGATACGTATGGGTACGTTTTGGGTCTGCGCTACAGTCACCAGTAATTATGTGTAGGAGGGGTCTTGAGGATTCTTAAAGCGTATCGCCACCACTTGAGTGTCCTACATCCCTGTATCACCCCACCAGCCCCACCCGAACGGACCCCTGAGAGGAACGTCCCCCAGACTGTGGCGTCGGGACCCGGGGCATCTTCTCCTCTCTTCAGCCCACCGGATTTTGTCGCTGTGAAGATAATGCTCTCCTGGCTCCGTCTCGCCTGCTCCACTCTGTTTTCACCGTCCTCCGCTCCGTTCTCACCTTCCTCCGCTCCGCTCTAGCCTTCCTCCGCTCCGCTCTCGCCTTCCTCCTTGTACCCTGCTCTCCGTCCTCTGACACCGCGCGCCCTCATCTTCTCTCCTATGTAATTTATGCGTCCCACTTCTGCTTCCGTCCTAGACTCCTCCCCTCTCGCCGGGTCCATAGCTAGACCGCTGCCTGTTTCCGGTCCGGGCTGAAGCGGCACAGCCGTAGTCCACTTCCGGTCCACCTCGCAGTAATCCTCCTTGCAGCCGAATTGTCAGACAATTCCACCATATGTGGCGAAAGTCACCTAGGAGACCACAACCTCTCCAGCGGAGGTCTGATGTGGTAGGAAATATCTTTAAGTTAGTGGGGTATAGGTAACAGTCATAAAGTATCTTGTAATGAGCCTCAAGTTTCCCCAGGGAATGATTGTCCCCTAATATCCTTCCACAGGGACTTCCATTGTGTCTCTGTAATGTCGTGGCCTAGTGTACGCTCCCAGAATTTGGGGTGCCGCGGGTGCCTGGATGGTAGTGTGTGCAACAGCAGGGAATAGAGGAAAGAGATTGTCCCCTTTATTGCTCCTGCCCCTTCATGTAGCGTTCTAGTCTTGTAAGTTCGCTAGTCTTCCCTTCCCCAACTCCCGCTTGTAGCACCCAGTAGCGTAATTGGAGGTAGTGGAAGTATTCTGTGTGTGGGAGGAGGAAATTCCTTTAGCAGTGTTTGAAAGTTAAAATATCCCATGTATGAAAAATGTCAGCTAGGGTGAGGCATCCCCTGCTCTTTCCATGCGCCAGGGTGAGGCATCCCCTGCTCTTTCCATGCGTCAAAAGTCCCCGCCAGTATCGCTGGAGGAAACTGGGTTGTTGTATATGGGAGTGAACGGTGAGGGGAACGTTGCCATTCAGTCTGACTTAGCATGGAATCCCAAGCTCTAAGAATTGTTTTAGTAGGGGTACTTAAGTAAGCATTGGCGAGTCTGTCCGGCTTCAATTTCCAAAGGAGATTCCATATCACCCTTCCTGAAAGAGCCCGGTCCATATGTAGTCAGTATTTATCTCACTCGCGGTGGGACCATTCCACAATAACTCGGAGTTGTGCTGCCTTGTAATAGAGTGTCAAGACTGGCAACGCCAGTCCCCCTTCATCCGACAGCTTCCGGAGGAGGTTAAAGGGGAGCCTCAGTCTTTTATTTTTCCAGACAAATTTCTTAGAGTGTGTGTATTCCCCGTAAGAACTCTCTCTTTAGGTCGATGAGTAAACACTAGGTAAAATGTAAAAAATTTGGGTGAACTACCATCTTAATGGCATGTATTCTGCCATTCCAGGACAGGTATAGTGGTGCCCACTGCTTAAGATCTGCTTGCAGCTGACGTAAGAGTGGGCGGGTAGTTAGCTGCAAATAGTCCTGAGATTTTGGGAGTTAATTTTATGCCTAAGTATGTTAGCTCTTTCTTAGCCCACTGGAACGGGGTTGTGGCCACTAGGGTACCTATCTCTGCTTCCGATAAGGTCAGGTTAAGTAGGAAGGATTTGGGTAGGTTAATGGGTTGCCCAGCCACTTCTTTGAAGCTTATCCGCTCCTCCTGAAGTGTGGTTAGAGAGCCCTGCTGGTCAGATTGTCAATAGTATGTCATCGGCGAACAATGAAATCTTATGTTCGTCGAGACCGAAATCAATTACGCTGATCATCGGGTTCTCTCTAATATTTGCGCCTGGGTTCAATGCTAAGCGTAAAGAGTAGTGAGGATGACGGACACCCTTGTCTCGTCCCTCTCCCCAGTAAAAAAAGATCTGAGCTTACCCCATTGACTAGGATTCTGGCTCTTAGGGCTGCAAAGTTGACCTTAATCATGTTTATGAATTTTTCACTGAAGCCATACCTCTGTAGAGCGTGAAAAAGGAATGACCAATCCACCCGTTCAAACGCCTTCTTGGCATCTAAGCTGAGAAGAACTGCAGGGATCTGCTTTTTAATAGTCTGTTCTATTAAGTGTATTACCCTGGGTACATTGTGTGTTTGCGTGCCCTTGAAGAAGCCGGATTGATCTGGGTGTATCAATCTCGGCATCAGATCCTCTAGGCACGTAGCCAGTATTTTAGAGTATAGCTTGGCATCCAAATTAAGAAGTGCTATGCGGCGATAGGCACTGCATTGCTGTGGGTCTTTCCCTACTTTGGAGATTACTGTGATAAAGGCTTCACGCATGGTGTGTGTCACCTGCTGGGTGTTCGCAATGTGATTGAAAAGGGGGGTCAGATGGGGGATTAGTTCTGCGCTAAAGGTTTTATAGAATTGTGCTGTTAGGCCGTCTGGGCCCGGAGATTTGGGCAGCTTCATACCATTGAGTGCTATACGCACTTCCCCCTCTGTTATGGGTTCACTCAATAGTTCGTTCTGGGTGGGGGGTGACCTGTGGAAGTTCCACGGTGCTAAGATAATCTGCCTACCCCTATGGGTTGGGTTGATCAGCTGTGTATAATGTGCTGTAGAAGTCCCTAAATATGCAAGCTTTTCCTGAGTGAGTTCTGGAGGGTTCCTGTATATCTCCAATGTAATCCCTCTCTCTCTTGATTCGCGAATGTCGTGCCAAGTGTGATCCCACCTTCTTGCCCTGTGCATATGATGTCTGCCTAAGGCGTAGCAGTTTCAATTCCACTTTATTAGAGTAGATTGCATGCAATTTCCCTTCGACAGCTGTAAACTTTCTTTGGAGCGCAGGCGTGGGGTTAGCCTTGTGTGTGTGTTCTATGGTTTTCAGTTCCCCTTGTAGGCTCTGCCTTTCCGTGGCTCTCTGCTAATTGAGGGCGGCCATCAGGGTCAGGCATTAGCCCCTTACCACTGCTTTGAAAGCATCCCAAGTGTTCACCAGGGACGTGTCTTAGGGGTCGTTTCATTGGAAAAATTTACTGATGGTTGTTTGTAGCGCATCACAGAGTGTTTTATCACAGGCTAGTGCATTGGGAAAAAGCCATCTGCTAAATTTGTGTCCGGGGCAATACCCCTCCATGGAGACCGAAACTGGAGCATGGTCAGAGATGAGAATGCGGTGTATGGTGGCTTCTCTGACGTGCTTATTTAAGGCTTGGCTCATAAATATTAAGTCGAGTCGAAAGTAGGTGTGATGGATGTGGGAGAAGAATGTGTACTCTTTATTCTCAGGGTGTGCATCTCTCCAGGAGTCTCTGAGGCCCAATTCCTGTATAGCGTGTTTCACTTGTTTCGGGAAGCTCCCTGTAGGAGATCTATTTGGATGCGTGTTATCAGTCCCTGAGTGCCAGGTGAGGTTAAAATCCCCCATTAAGATTATGTTTCTGCCTGCGAATCACCCCTAGTAGGGATAAGGTGTTTTGTTTGAATGCCGCCTGGTTCTAGTTGGGTACATATATTGACGCTATTGTACAAAATTTCCCTCTAATATGCCCTTTCACTAATACCACCCTCCCGTCCTTATCGTTTCTGTAGTCTTCTGGTTGGAACTTAAGCGAAGAGTGAAAAAGGAGGGCCACCCCATTGTGTTTTAAGGAGGATGAGGATTTATATATTAGCGGGAATGCCTTATCTTTCAATCTATGATCTTCGGATCTCTTAGGGTGGGTCTTTGTAGAGCTACAATATTGTAGTTTTGTTCTGTGAGGAATTTCCAGGATTTCTGGCGTTTGGAGGGAGCATTCATACCTCTAACGTTCCATGAGAGCGTAGTAATCACCATGACAGTATTGTGCCCTTGTTCACTCTTTTCGTTCCCTCCCCGCCCCTTTCCTCCCCTCCCTGTTTCTCGAACCTTCTTCCCCAGTACCTGCAACTCACCTTTGTTCTCCCCGTGTCCTCCCTATCACCCAGGCCTCTAAAAGAAATTAAAAATAAGAATCAAACCAAAGAACAGTTAACATTGGGACGTTTCCCCTCTTCAGTTCACCATTGTGGTATATTACACATTGGAGGCAAATTAGACCAATGTCTGCTGCCGAGGTTCCTGTAAATCGTCTATTTTGGAAGATAAGGACTATCTTGCCGCATTGGATCCTACTGGCGCCATCCGTTGATGTGTTTCAGGTAACTGACCGTTACCTATATTAGAACCAGATCGTGTAGTATTGTCACTTTCGTAGGCCCCTGATTCTCTATGCTGCCATGATAGTTGTAGTTGCTGTTCATGAATCGTAGGTCCGTGTAAAGATCATCCCTTAACGAGACGGAAAGCCATTGTATTGAGATTCTTCATGGGATTTCGGGCAGTCCCTGTTTCCTCTGTTTTGGGCGTTCGGCGAGTTTGCCATTAGCCTCTTTTCCCCGCACCTTAAGGGGAGCTATCTTGTGGGTCGTGTTTATCGAAGCCTGAGTCATCCCCCGACATCGGGAGACCCCGAAGAGCGATAAGCCTCTTTAACGTCAGTGAAGTGGCATGCTTTGTTTCGGAACTCGAAGCCCAGGCCGAAGGGATAAGTCCAGCGGTACCTGATGTTGTTATGCCTGAGCTTTTTCGTGACGGGTCTGAATTGTTGGTAACGCATGAGGGTTGCTGGTGCTGTGTCTTGATATGTCGCATGTGAATCCCTGGAACTTTACCGTATCCATATTCCTGGTGGCTTGTTGTATGGCTTCTTTGGTTTTAAATGAGTGTAGTTTTGCTAGGATGTCGCTTGGTCGGCGGTTATCTCCTTGATGAGGTCTCCCCTCTCTATGTACTCTTTCCAGCTTAATTTTGACTGATGTTGTACCCAAGGTTTCAGCAAAGAGGCTCGTTGTGAAGGTGTCAAGGTCGGGGCTCTGCACCTTTTTCCAGGTTCCGTATTCTGATGTTTTCACGTCTAGACCGGTTCTCCAAGTCTTCGTTTTTCAGAAGTACTGCTTGTAGCTGGGTTTGGAGATCCTTCGTGGTGGTTCCTATCTGGTCCGTTCGCTATTCAAGGTCTGCAGTTTTGGTCTCCACATCCATCACCCTGGCCCCCACCGAGTCGATGTCCTGTTGGAGTGTAATTAATCTACCACTGAGGTCGGCTTTTAGTGTTTCCAGGGTCTTAGTCATTTATTTATTTATTTATTATTTGAAAGGTTTTATATAGCGCTGGCTAGACCCGGGGGTATCAGAGCGCTTTACATGTGCAAATAACAAGATTACAAAAAGCACAGTATAACAATAAATAAAAACAAACGTTCCATTGAGGTCTAATAAACAGAGACCTAGCAAGAGCAGATAAATATACATATATAGTAGCTTGGGGGGGCGGAAATTCAGGGCTGAGCTGTGGGTGAGGTAGAAATTTGAAAAAGGATATGCGGGGGGGGGGGAACAGGATGGGGGGTGGTCAGCCGAGCGGGGTTTTAAGTCATGTCCTCCTTGAGCTCCTCCCGTACCTCCTGTTTAAATTCCCGCAGCGAGGGAAGTAGATCTTTGGATAGCGCCATGCCGTTCTCCCTTCCTGTAGATGGTTGTATTTCTTTGGTAACCGTGGGAGTAAAGTACATGGAGACTCTCTACTTTGCAGTTTTTTGGGCAGCATAGAGGCTCTTACTATCGCGCCCATATGGGTGTGGCAGTGTTCAGGCCGCACAGTAGGCTCAGTATGGCTGTGTGGTCTCCTTATCGTGCCAGTGTCTAAGGCTGCTCCGCCTTCTCTCGTTAAAGTTGCAGGCTGGTACCTTGAGTTCATCTGAGTGGGCTCCGAGCCGTGGACCCAGGCCTGTTCCTCTGGCTCTCAGGTGCCCTGCCAGTTCTCCTCCTCTCGGTTCTTGATTTACTCCCACTCCTGGTACTTTCCAGCCCCTCCAACAATTGAACCTTGCAATCTTCTTACTCCCCCTATTACTCAGCTCAATGTATGTCTTTTTGATCTGCCCCAGAGGAAAGTGCTGTTCGCCCTTCATCACAAATGGAGGAGGTGCCCTGCATTGATGTCTACCTTTGACGCGGTGCAGCCCAAAGTTTCCAGTTCGTATTCTTTTTTTACAGGCCTCTCCCTGCTCACTGTATGTTGCGAGCGGGCGCCATCTTGAAGTCAGGTAAAAGGCTTGGCGGCAGGAGTCTAGTTGTAATTACTCTACCGGTGCCCCCCGCTGCATGTCTAGACCTTCCTTGATCTCTGCTGGTGTGTCGTTATCTCCTTTATGGTCCCGAGGGCCTTAACTGTCCTCCCTTGCGGCGTTCCGATGACTGTCATCCGGTCCATGACCAGCGCTTCCCACTCACCACCAACGTCGGGGCAGTCACTCTGTTCTCTGATGGTCTCGGTGGGTGTGGGGAGCCGCACCCCCTCGATGTCCATCACTGTACAGGGGAATCTGATAGAGACTAGCCGCAGATTCCTTAACGTAGAATTATCCCCAGGCGTGAGACTGGACCCGGAAGACTTTCTTGCCCAGCATCTCTGCGTGCCGGGGGGCGGCACCTTGTGACTCCACCCCGACGTCCTCCGCGGGCGTGACATCAGCGAGGTCACATAAGCCCCACCCCGGCGCGTTGACGTCAGTTTTCTTCTTTTCCGCGTGCAACATGGATCCGGATTGTGTTCCTGGCCTGTTTCAGGCCTTCTTTTTCCAATTTGAGCGTTTTCTTGAGAACAGTCTGCGAATGCCTTCGGGCTTCAAGACGTGCTCGTCTTGCGCACGCCAGATGTCGGCGATGGATCCTCACCCCATCTGCATGTGGTGTTTGGGGGAGCACCACAACTCCACAGATTGTGAGGCGTGTCAGCAAATGAAGCTAAAGTCCCGGGGGGAGCACCGGAGGAAACTCCTTTCGGCACGCATGTCCAGGCCTGCGGACGGCTTCAAGAACCGCCGTTTTAGTCTCCGGCGTCACTCACCTGTTGGTAAGTGTCGCAGTTTGTCCCCGAGGCCCGGTCCCCGGCCTGTTGGGGGTGTGGGTTCTCCACGGGTGGTGTGGCCCGCGCGTCGCCACCCTATCCGCCGGCGCGGGGGCGACCAGAGCCCAGATGGAGGCCTATGCGGCGGCCTTGCAGGCCTCTTTGGCTTTTCCTTGTTCTCCTCTTCCTGGGACGTCTGCGGATCCCTTGCCGCGTGCGGGACTCCTGCGACGTAGCCCGCGGTTCTGGCGCCGACAGGTTCGGATCCAGGCTCGGAGGATGTAGTGCCGTTGGGGTGCGGCCCTTCGGGGTTCCCTCCTTCGGACCACGGCGCCTCTGCCTCACCGCAAACCCCCATGGGGGTCCCTGTGGTGTCGCGGGAGGTTTCCGGGGCTCGGGGCGTGTCCTAGAGTCCCCCTCGGTCCTCTGGGCAGGCGGCGGCCTTGTCCGAGGTGACGCCGCTCAGGCGCCGGTGGCTGCTGGCCCTGGCGGCACCGCAGTGGCCGGTGAGTGGTCGGGTGTGTCCCTGGGCCCCTCTCGTCCCTCCACGCAGGCGGCTGCCTCGTCAGAGGTCGAGTCGACGCCTTTTCAGCGCCGTTCCTTAGTTGCCCCGGCCCCGACCCCGCCTCGGTCTCCTGCGCCGCGTGTTGTGTCGTAGGTCGTTCCGGCATCCCCTTCGGCGCTGGTCGACATTGACCTGGTGCCGGTGGCGAACTCTACGGTGCCGGGCCGACGTCTGGTCGGTGATTCGTCTTCGGATGCCCCCTCTTCTCCAGAGGTTCGACGGTTGTTGGCTTCATCTTCTCCGGAGACAGGTGGCTGCATTGTGGCCTTTTCCCCGGCGTCCTCTAAGGATGGCTCTTCGCTGTCACCGCGCCCGCAGTCTTCGCCGGAGGCGCCTCAGGTTCCCCATTCATTGGTCCACCCTCCTCCTTTTCGAGCTTGGCCTTTCCTTCCTCCGGTTGGGCTGGGGGACGGCCGCCTTAGCTTGCAGCCTTTGCCCACGGAGGAACTGCTTTCCCCGCCGCTGGGCCCTACGGAGGCGAGTGCTGCCTTCACTCGAGATGTTTCCACGGCTGCAGGAATCTTGCGCATGGGCGATCCAGCTGCCCATTTCCCCACGGATCATCTGCTGGAGGTTCTCCATCCGGGCTCTGGTGGATGGGAGCTGCTTCTTCCCTTTGAGCCTGCGCTCCACAATTCTCTTTTGGGGGCCTGGGGGCCTGGGGGCGTCCTGCCACGGGGGACCCGGTGCCCCAGCCTCTTCTGCTCCCCCGTTACGGGAGGCCCGGTGGTTAGATTCCTGGGGGCGCAACATCTTCGCCTCCTCCAATGCTGCTTTGCGGGCCCTTAACACTCTTTGTTTGTTGGACAGGGCCACTTCTTGCTTGTGGGATTCGGCGGAGTCCCTTATGTCTTCTGCTTCTCGGGAGGGTGCCTGCGTTGATCTGCAGCACCATGTGTTGGATGGCCGGGTGCTGGCGGCATTTATTCTTCGCTCGGCTCTGGACATTTCGGAGATACTTGGTCGTACCATGGCTACGTTGGTGGCCCTTCGTCGCCATGCCTGGCTACGGGATAGTGTTTTCCCTGAGAACGTTAGGGAACGGCTGGTTGACCTTCCCTTTGATGGCACTCTGTTGTTCCACACCCCTGCGGATTCTGCCATTCTGCGGTTTCTTGCTGGGCTTCGTCCTCCTCCCCCCTCCCCTTCCTCCTCCATACAGTCGGTCTGTGTTTTGGAAGGTGTTCTCCGTTGTTTTTCCTGGGGCCTTGTAACGGGTAGCCAGGGTTGTGTGTTCTGTATGGTTCCTGTGCCCTTGGGGTCCTTTTGTTGGGCCTTTGGTGCTGTTGGCTGCTGGTCCGGCCCTTTGTTGACTTGTGGTTTTGGCTGTTGGTAAGCCTGGTAGGCCCTGAGATTAGGCCTTCTGTGTCTTCTTTATTGGCTGCTTGGTACCCCGTCTGCGGGTTTTTTCTACAGGTCTTTCTGTTTTGTCTTCTGCTGCGGAAATTGTTTCCTAAGAGGTGTTCCCATGGTTCTTGGGACATTACCTACCCTATGTGGGGTACATGTAGCTATTACAGCTCTGTCCTGTGCAGGGGAGGGGTGGTCACTCTTTCCGGGTTCCTTGCTCTCCGTGGCGTCACGGTATGTCGCAGGTGCGATCTTCTTGCCAATTGTATTGGAGCAGCTTGCGCTAGAGCCATCTTTCCCCTTGACGCTACGTGCTTGGCTGGTCTGGCCTGCTGTCTGCGGCATCGGGTTGTAGCGGTTCTACATTTTTGTCTTGTGTTTTGTCTTGGTCCTCGGTGTGATGCTCCAGAGAGTTTGGCTTTCCTTGGTCTCTGTGTTCTGGTGGCAGGCTTAGGCCGTGCTCCATCTTTTTCTTTTCTGCCGGTTCCTCCACTTCTTCGCAGGTCTTAAAATGGCACTTTTAGAAAGTTTGTATTTTATTTATATCATTTATAGAGCGCAACTGTCACCAAAACTGGTATCGTGGTACTAACGAGTAAACAGAAGTGCAAAACCGCCAAACATATCTACTCTAAAACATGGAAGACCTTATTAGGGGAATAGCCAGGTCTTCTTGGATTTCCAGAAATGCATCAATTCCTTAATGGATGGTAATGATGATAGTAGATTATTCCAGATTTGTGCAGCTTTAACAGATAAGGACCGGCCACCTTGTTTTACCTTCCTGACCTTTCTAACACAGACTAGATTTGCTGTGCTAGAGTGCAGACGTCCGGGGGTATATCTTCTCAATTTTCACCTTGGAGGCACTGGTCCAGAGCCCTGTAGCGCTTTGAACACGAAGCACATAGCCTTGTACACAACCCTTTGCCTCAGAGACAGCCAGTGCAGTGCCTTCAAGACATTAGGTGCTGATGTTCTGTGGGATTGATTCAAGGCAAGTTTGGCTGCTGCCACCTGGACTTTGTACAGTCTGTTGAGCTGAAATTCAGAAGTACCAAGTAGCAAGGAGTTGCAATAGTCTAGACTGCTAAGTATAACGCTACGCTCTACAAGAGGTTTGATTTGACTGTAATAGTGGTAGCACCTTCCTAAGACTACACGAAAGTGAGAAACGTGCCTGCTGTTTTTGTAACATTTTCCTCCAGAGATAGCATTTTATCAAAGGTACCCCTAAATTGCGCGCTGATTCTGACTGTACAAGCTTGTGTCCTGACAAGAGGGGCCAGAAATTAGAGGGGAGGGTCATGGGGATTTTACTTGCTGAGCAGCACAGAAATTCTGTCTTATCACTGTTTAAATTTGCATTCATCCATCTGGAAATATCCACCATTCCATTTCGAAAGAGAATTATTACTTCCTATTGATCTTTGTTGAAGGCAAAAATTAGCTGGGTGTCATCAGCATAATGAATTAATCTGATGTCATGTTCCATTATTAGGATGATAGGTGATCTCAGATAGACATTAAACAGGATGGGACTAAGCACAGAGCCCTGTGGTACTCCCTGTTGTAAGTGTTTGAATTCCGAGGGGTAGGGTCTAATGCAATAGCCTGATTGATACCTATCCGCGAGGTAGGAGTTCATTTCAGAGCTGTGCCTCCAATACCAATTGACGATAATCTTGACAGAAAGATTTTATGGTTCACCGTATATAAGGCTGCAAACAGGTCAAGCATTTTCAGAACCGCCAACTGCTCCCCGTCCACTTGCATTCGTAACCCTTGTAACGCGACAAGTAGGGCAGGCTCTGTGCCGTGTCCTGGTCGGAAGCCAAATTGTTTATCCTGCAAAAGGGAGAGGGATTCTAAGTACTGGCACAGGGTCCTACTTACATACCTCTCCAGAATATTCACAGGAAAAAAGAGGAGTAAGATTGGCCTAAAGTTGCTTAAGACCTGAGTATCGGCAGCCGGTTTCTTTAATAGCTGAGTGACCATTGCCTTCTTCCAATCCAGTGGAACCACCTCTGTCTCCAGCAATTGGTTACACAACTGCAGAGTAGGAAGAAATTAAGTCATCCCCCACTTCCTTCCACATTCTCACAGGTAGGAGATCCAATTGGGAGCTTGAGGTAGTTGAGCTGGCGATGTCTAAAAGAGATCTCTTCTCTAATATTCTCAAAAATGTTAAAAGTGCAGTTGATAGTCTCTTTGATATACAGATCCTGGGGGATCTTATCCATATCTGTCATTGACAAATCACTGAAACCTTAGTATTAATCTCTCTAGTCATTGTCTCTGGGTTAGCAGTGATATTCAAATTCATATTGAGAGGGTTATACGTGCCAGAGGATCTAATATTCTGCAGGATTTTGTTAATCTTATCAAAGGAATTGGGCTAATCATCAAGAGTTTCTGGGAGGGTGTGATTACTTGCTTTAGACAGCCTGGGTCTGTTAACCCTCAGAGAATCTCAAAAGCTCTTTTTGCTCCATTATTTCCTGATAGAATACTGTTCGCGTAGAAGTCGGCTTTGTATTTTCTGACCTCTCTTTTATATTTACTCAAAGTACTATTAAGACATGTTGTATCAGTCTGAGTAGCCAATACGCCATTTCCTTTCCAGCTTCTTAAATCTCAGTTTAAGCTCTTTCAGAAGTTCATTGTACTAGGGTGAAGATGGTCTACAGCATAGTTTCATATTATTAAAAGGGATTACTTCATCTAAGTTTTTGATGATCCCTTGCTCATAGGCTAGACAGTTGTTCTCTACTGATTTCCTAGGATGAAAGGTTCTAGGAAGGTGAAGACGGGCTTTTATGTTAGGTTTGCTCAGCTTTTACCAAGCCCTTCCTTTTCTTGTTGGGCCTGAATCTGGTCCATTAGGGCATAGATGTTGCACTATTTTGTGGAGGGATATTATAGCATGATCTGTCCAGTGAGAGAATGTCTTTCACATAAATAAGCCTAACTGGTGCAAATATAAGGTCCAAAGTGTGGCCGGCCCTGTGTGTTGGGCCCTGTAATAACTGAGCAAGACCCATCGCTTCACATGTCCCCTGCAGTTCTTTGAATGGGGTTGAATAATCCCCTTCCAACCATAAATTAAAATCATCCACCAATATGAAGAAATTTAAGGGGGCAAGTGCCATATTTGAAAAAATCTGTATTTGGTAATCCAAATGTTTGTTGGAAAGCCCTGGTGGTCTGTGGCATAAAATGCCTAAAAAGGCGTTGCCTTTCCCAGTTTTTAAAGCAAAACCCAGACGTTCAAGGCCATCCACCTCGTCAATTTTGAGTAGCGAAAAGTTCCATTTGTCGTTATGGAGAACTCCTACTCCACCCCTTCATCTTAGCATGGGGTTCTTACTTTAACCATTCTGTGCCTCTGCCTCTTCTTAGAATACACGTCTGGGTCAGGGTGGCAGGTGGGCTTTGTGAATTCGCTCTATAGACAGTAACACACAAAGGGAGATTAGGGGTGCCCTGCACCTCCTGATGGCCCATCACCAGGATGATGGATCTTCCTGAGCTTGAGTGGTGGGATGAGTTAACACTTGCGCTTGAAAAGCACTGTGCCTGTCTTTACACAAAGAGCTGCAAAACCCCCTGTTGTGCGTCTGGAGCGAGGGTCAGGAATGGCAGTACAAAGACCTTTCTTTGTAATCTCCCTACTTCAAAGTTTAAAATGGGTATAAGTACTGGATCTCTGACACCATATACTCGCAACATTTCTGGACCGAGGACATTCTGCCAGGAAGAAGAGCTGTTGTTCAGCCACGAAGGGCTGTCACTTTGGTGCTTGCTTTGCTCTGTTGGCCTGCTGCCTGCTGCATCTTGCTTGGGAGTGAGAGGAATGGACTTTACTCTCTACATCCTGCTTTCTACGGTTCTTCAAGGGTTTGCCCGCGCTTGCATCCTGTTGCTAAAGTCTCAGGGACCTAAAAAACTTCACCTGGATCTTTGGATCTTGCTACCAGCACCTGGACTCGTCTGCTATGAGTCCTGACCTGCCAAGTGGCTCCAAACACAGTCTTGGGCCCTCGGAGGTGGATTTGGTGCTGCACCCAAGAAAGAAAACGCATTGACCTAAAGTGTATTTTCTGAACTGGCGCAACACTGCAATATCGGCACATCGCCCCTGCCTGCACCGAAGCTAGGGACACACTCAGCGAGTGTGTGACTGAACTTCCTCAACTTTCTACTCAGCCCGACTTTGCCACAGCGCCTCCAAAGAACTGCTGCTACGTAAGTCTCGGAATCAGCTCCATCGATGTCCTCGGTGCATTGTCACTCCGACACATCCCCAGCCCCACGTGGCTCTCGTTTTCCGCATCGCCTTCAGCTCAGCGGTTTGACTTCAACACCAAGGAATCGACTCACTGTGCTCTTGATATTGACTCATCCTCGCTGGCGCGTTACCTTCAGGAACCGAGGGCTTGCCCCAGCTACCGCCGCATCACCTCCTCTGCGCAACACATCGCTCCTGAGCGTGAAAGCATCAACGACCATGCACTGCATTCAGGAAATTGACGCCTCACCTTCTCTGCGCGACGCATCATCTTGTATATTAGGCGCATCTAAGGTACTATAAGGGGGCCTACATGACTCCTGTATCCGACCCACGCTTCATTGCCTTCAGACTGAACTTTTGGATTTGTCCTGGTCAAGGGTGACTAGATAGCCCCAGTTGGAGCTATTGGCTTCTAAACACTGCATTTTGATTTAATCTTAAAATAAATTCTTAAAATAAATTCATATCTTGACTTGTGTATGTTGGCTTTTTGTCGTTTTGGTCCTGTTTTACTTAGATATTTGCTATTTTTCTAACCTGGCGTGGAGTACTTTTGTGGTGTTTTCACTGTGTGTGCACTAATACTTTACACACTGCATCTTTAGTTTAGCCTGATGCTCTGTGTCAAGCTAACCGAAGGTGAGCACAGGTAAACCTTTAGTATGTACTGCAATTAGCCTGACTAAATTGTGGGTCACTACTTGGACAGGGTGCATACCTCTGCCAAGTAGAGACCCCATTCCTTACAGTCACCCATTATATAAAGATAAAGTGAGTCATAAAATTATATGTCAACTTTTCCTTTTCCCCCCAGGAAATTGTCAATGGAATTGGAGCATTTCTGTTACATACATACTTTCTCATTTTCACATAGTTTGTATACCTACTTTACTACTGCTCTCTTACAGTTTGTGAAATTGAGGAACAATTGAGAAATGCAGACCATGCCTTTCAGACAGAACAACGTGGGCGAGAATCCTGGGGCCAAGCATGGCCCGTACCACTCTGACAGTGTTCTCTAGCGGGTTCCCAGTATATTCAGGTGTATGCGTACCCTACCATGTACCCATGGGCTTTCCGAAGTGTTTCTTGTTTTTGCTCTCTGGGTTTGTGATGCTGTATAAGTGCTCTTGGCTATACTGGGCTTGTACTTCATGTACTCTGCTATAGACCAGCTGTATCTTGCTGCTTATCCCTATACCATTCCCTGTGTATATACACCATGCACTCTGTATCATTCTTACCCTGTGTGTGTGCCTCGCTATTGGCTCTCAAATGTGTGTGTATCTTAGGTAGTTACTAGTTTGCTGTACTTGATTTTTTGGCTGAATGCCATTTGTGCTCTGCTTATTTGTAACCCATTGCATGTAGTGTTTCTCTCCTGTTTCCAGTCGAGTTAGCTTAAGAAATTCACCTGGCATCAACAGGGATTGCCATTTTTAGTGGTAGAGAGCATGATACTTGCACATTAAAGGGCCCTCCCTCCAACCCCCATCCAGGAGTAAGCTGGCATTGAGCTCCTGCAGTGGAACATTAAGGTCATAGTGTGAAGGACAGTGGTGGAGGGGTTGGCGGAGAGGGTCGATATGGAGTCCAGTTACAATCGGTTTAATATATTTAACTCATTTTGACAGTATTTCTTTCGTTTTGGGAGACGTGAGCCTACGTTACAGGTCTTTTAAATTTGTTTGAAGATAAAATTGGATTTTGAGCTGAAGGTTAAAGGACAAAGTGCAAACATTGATAAGTGGATTCTGGGCTTTCGGTAAAACTTAACCTTTTACTGTATTACTGTTGCATTTAGATTCCCACATTTTAAATGCACCTTGGCGCAAGACTGGATCCGGAAATTTTTCTTAGCAGTTCCTTCAAGCTCTGATAGGTGGCGTTGTGTTGGTCTGTGTTTGCAACCTCACCTAGGAAGTTACCTCAGGGCCACAAATAATCTCCTGTGCGTGTCGATGTCAGTTCCTTTCTTCCTGTGCTTTAAATGAATCTGGACTTCACTCCCTGTTTCTGTCACGGACAGAAAGCATTTTTGGAGAAAAAAAATCCAGTGTGTAAGGATCATGTCTTCCCGTAAAATACAGGATTAAACCATGCAAGAATTGCCACAAGCAAATGTCTGTGTCTCCACGAGGACTTTCTCTAGTGTTTGGGCCTTCGCATAATTTAAAATTATGCTATGATTGCGCTCAAATGAAGCCATCCAAGGCTGTGAAGTCAAACTCTACGTAGCATAACAGCGTATAAAATTGTGTAAGGCAGGGCCTTGGTCGAAGTCACAGACGTGTACCTTCTCCCGAGAAAGATAGTCATTTAACTCCAAACCATCAGGTTCAAAGAGAATCATAAGAAATCAAAGCTCGACTCCCCTTCTTCCTGCCACTCTTGTCCTGAGAACTCATGCGGACATCCGGTTAGCTCACAACCTCGATCCTGTTCTCCTGCAGTTGAGCAGATCCCTCAACTTATCCCAATTTAGGCCAAATTTCCGGGACTGTTAGTGATGCTACAGTAAAACAAGCCATGTTTGAGATTGTTGGTACCCTTCTGGGTCCCCCTGGCAAGCCATCCGGTCCCATGGATCCGAGGAGTTCTTCAGTTGGGTTCCCACTGGCGATCCGTCCCCAGCGCTAACTGTGACTCTTGACCCCAGTCTGTAACCTTCCCTGCTCTGATTCCTCATTACCCCCTTTGTTGATGCCAGTACTGCTTCCACTGAAGGAAGAACCTATAGTCCCATTGGACTTGGAACCAAATCCACAGTGATCTTTTTCAGACCATGAAAAACATGGTGATGATGATGGAGATGATGAGCTGCAACTATATGATGAGGGAAAATGTATTTTTGGGCTTACTAGATGCCCATTGCTTGGACACATCCCCTGACACCAGCCTTGACTCTCCCCTGGCCCTTCCACGGACATGATTTGCATAATACAGAGAACATTGTCAAGGATTTGGATAGTACCAAGTGGCAATCAACATTGAGTTCCCCTCCTCCCTAATGAGCAAATGTGACCAATGGCAGCAGAAACCTCTTGGAAGATCATGTTTTGGGCTAGAAGGGTCCTCTGCTGTCTAAGATCTCTAAATGTCAGTTTCTAATAATTCCGTATGTATTTTCACACACAAAATCTTAAAATATAGTATAAAATTGCACAGTTAATACTGTTTGAGAAAAAATAGTTCAGAGCCTCTTCCTCCCCTAAGAAATGTGCGACTGAGCATGCAAACAGGGGTCTTAGATCCGATCTTAAAATTCGCAGTGCTTCAATGTGATTACGTGTTCCTAGCTGCTTGCATATATGTTTGAGCCATTTTACTCTTGGAAGAGGGTAGGCTGGGCAAGCAAATACTACATACTCAATTGATTCAGTGGCTGCGGTGCAGCTAGGATATAACTGGGAGGCTGTTGGGTTATGGTGCCAATTACTTGTGAAACAATTCAGGGGAAGTGTGCCAACCTTGAATTGGTTCTAAAGATTCCTGTCATTGGGTATCTGGATTATGTGTAGGTAGCTTTCCGGGGATCTAACCAGTTTGAAATCCATGAACTCCAGGGGTAGTCTTCCCCGCAATGTATTATTGAGTTTGGTCTGTGCTACCCAATAACAGTACTGTGATTTCACTAGGTCTTTGAGAGGAAGCGATAAAGGATCCGCATTGTCCCAAAGACCCTGTAACCCAGTGTCAATCAATAGTCGTTTCGCATTACTTATCTAGCCTATATTGTTGTTTTTATCAGGGAACTAACTTCCTTGAGAGCAATGGAATACAGAAGTAGTTTGTGGGTGCTCCTGATTCTCCTCCAGATTAACAAAGGGTGTAATTTGTCCTTGTCGCAATGGATTTTCTGCCCATATCCAGCCTAAGAGGGTGGAGTGGTGTACTCTGATGTAGTGACACCAAACTCCTCAAACTCTTGGCTAGGATCTGGAGAGGTCATCCATTCTCTCAAAGCCCCAAAACTCAGCACCATAAAGTGCACAATGACTGCTTGTCTGGCCCTCTCAGGCTACCCAAACATTCTTACGCACTTCGCATGTTCTCCATGCAGGCTGCATCGCAGCCTACGTGGAGAAGATGCCTAGGCCTCCAGTCAGTGTCTTTCTGAGCGCCGAAACACAGCACTCAGACGAATCACAGTGCTGCTAAGGTAGCGTTGTGATTGGCTGACTGGGAGCCTGGGTGTGCTTCCTGTGGCTGAGTGAGGGAGGACAATGAAGGAGAGACCCGGTGAGGAAGCGGCGAAAAGGTAAGCTTTTATTTTGTTTTTTCATGCACGCTTTCCCCACGTTCCCACATCTAAGAAGCTAAAATGATCTGTGGAGCGGAGATTGAGATATTTTTAGCAAAGGAGGGTGGCAACATGTGGTTCCCCCCCCATCCCCCCCACCCCCATACAACCAAGGTCCAGGATGTTTTAGAGTCTTTATGGGAGCATGCTTCCCCAATGAGGTTCCATGTATTCTCATCCCACTCCCTCTTTGCTGTATCTAAAACTGTTTTGTATGCCCTTCTCATTACTCTCACAGAGGCCATGCTCTTCTTGTTAATTGCAGAGGAGAGCTGTTTGTTTTTTATTTTCTGCACTCTCAATTAAACCAGGCTTTCTGGTCTCTTACATTCATACTAATGTTAGTTTGGTGCAAGGGTTCAACAAAGTGGAAGGCCAGCTGCTCTAAGTGGCTCGCGTGAATTGCGGAAATCGCATCCAACTCTCCTTGTTCCTTGTACTGGGTGGTTATCTCTGCAGTGCACGCTAATACCTCCTGCGTGATTAACAGGAGCTTTCCTTCATCTGGACTCATCTTGTGCCACTTAAGGCAATGCTTATCATTGGATAGATGTAACTCTCTGGTTCTCTTCCAGGAGATACTCCTCAATAGTCCTAAGCACTGAATAGTCCTGCCCACGTGTGGGGACCCCGGAGCATTAACAATGATATATGCATATATAACCATATATATAAAGATATATATATATATATATATAATATTCATATATCTACAATATACACACATGTATATAAATATGCAGCCCCAAATTGAAAACTAGGCAAAAATATGCCAATATTGCATTGTATTTTTCATTTGAAAAGCATCATATGAAATATATTTTCCAAAATATACAGAAATGTACTCTGAGCTTGTTTGAAACGACCTTTATTTTCAGAGAAAAAGGCAAGGTGATAGCAGGCAGATTAGTCTAGAAAGCTGCATATAGAACACTCTGAGAAAAAACTGGCGCCTTGCCTTCAGGACCTACAGGCTCCCATCATGCCCCACAGGTGACAGCTAGGTCAGTTCTTTTTTCCGGCTCCTTCTGTGAGAATCCTGGAGCATTGAGCTTGTCAGTTAGTGATTTTTTGTCACTAGTTGGTCTTTTCAAGTGAGATTTTCTGTCTACACTCAACATTTTTAGTACTTATTGTACTAGTTCGATCATTTCTTTTTTCTGACTTTCCAGCTATTTTACCTGTCAGAATGCCAGCCTTATCTAATAAGTGCACTTCCTGTGGGAAGAAAATGGCTAAGTCAAATCTGCACTCAGTCTGTATTGTGTGCCTACCATCTACGCACAGGCCTGATAAGTGCTACTATTGCCAGCAGTTTTCAAGAAGAACCCTTTGTGAAAGGGAGAAGATCAAGCTGGATGCCATGCAGGAGAAATGAAAGGAGTCCCTAAGTGCAGGGAAGGGCATCCCTCTAAAGAGCCCTCCTCTCAAAGATCAGAGCACAAGAAAAAGGGAGAAAAACTGCGACATCGGTCAAATTCTCCGTCGAGGCAACGGTCTATGTCGAAAATACCATTGTGCTCTTCTTTAGCGTCAAAATCTCCTGTGTTGAGATCGGCGGCAAAGACTGTATTGCTGTCAGGTGAGGTCGCCATCTAGAACCTCGGCGCAAACGTCGAAATCTCAACCTTGAGTATCGCCGGCAAGTTCGGGGCAGAAGACTCCGGCTCGGGTTAGCATGGCTCATAGCCAATCATCTGCTTCGTCGCCGACTTCAGGGCTAGCATCGCCATTGAGGAGGTTGACATTGAGGACATCGCTGGCGAGGAAGTCACCCTCGACGTCGAGAAGGTCATCTCTGACATCGAGAAGGTCACTGTCGAGGAGGTCGACATTTAGACCTACTTCCATCCATAGATCTCCACCAGCCAAGAGACTCAGAACAGTTCGATCATCAGCGTTGACGTCTAGGAATCCGTCGACGTCAAGGCAGATCCACGATCTAACTGCTAAAGGCCTGACGTCGAGGAGTGCTTCATCCTCTCCCTGGAACTAAGAATTGTTCAGGTCATGCCGGAGGGCTCTCTGGCTCCAGAGCACCAGACACCGCCTCCTAACCGCTCCCCAAGATGGTTGGAGAGCATAAAGGACTGGAGGATGCGGAAAGTTACCCCACGATCAGAATTACTCTAGGATATACTATCTCCCTTTCATCGCTCTAGGTCGAAATCTAGGCATCGTTCGCCCTGAGAGCGAAGACACAGGTCTACTTCATGGTCTTCTGAATCCACTTCATCGAAGGCTGATTACTCTCCAACTTTGTCATCCACTCCACCGACTAGAGTATTCCCAGTGGATGATATTGTCACATTCACTACGGTACTGTGTAGAAGGGCTTCGAAGCTCAACCTCGAAATGCCTACAGCTGTCCCCTCGACATCTGTCATTTTTGAGACTCTGCATCACAGATCCTCCACTAGGCCTCTTCTTCCTTTGGTGCCTGGGTTGCTACAACCGGCTCTCCATACCTTCCTGATGCCGGATTCAGTGGGAGTGGCTTTTCCGAGGATACTAAAGAAGTACAGAGCCCCAGAACACGACCCTCTTTTTCTCAGACTCGGTAATTGTATCAGCAGCCAGGAAGGGTCACATGGGGGCCTCCTCATCTGCTGCAGGTACCCTCAACCGGGCTCCAGGGGGGAATGCACTGTTGATCAACTGGTCACAGAAATTACTCTACGCCTTCCCACCAGTCACTCTCATACCACTGGTGATCAGCAAGCTCTACAAATCCAGGACAGAGATGATCCTGATTGCACCAGAGTGGCTTCGCCAGTGGTGGTACACGGACATGCTACATCTTTCCAAGACACAGCAGAGAAGGTCGCCATGCCTTTCAGATCTGTTAACCAAGTCAGGAGGGAAGGTTTTTCACCCCAACCTCTTGTCACTGAGATTGACAGCATGGCTCCTCAGTTCTCACAATATGGTCACCTAGGCTCTCGCAGGACGGTATGCAGATCTTAAATAAAGCGAGAAGGCCTTAGACGAGAAAGTGATATGCTTTCAAATTAAAACGTTTTTATCTATGTTGTACAGCTAATGTTCATGACCCTATCATGGGTCAAGAACAGGTTATTTTGCCATATCTTCTGTACTTAGCTAAAGCAGGCTTAAAGTTTTCCTCCATCAGAGTACACCTGGCAGCAATTACAGCCTTTAGAAAGTCTCCTACTCTGGCTTCTTTCTTTCAAATGGCAGTTGTTAAAGATTTCCTGGAATAGCGAAAAAAATCTACCCACCAATTTGGTTACCTTCCCCTGCCTGGTAACTTAATGTGGTCCTTTTTAAATTATTGGGTCCCCCCTTTGAACCCATTCACAAAGCATCAGCTAGCTCATAAACAGTTCCCTGGCAAGCCAAGGGCCCACTCTACCAGGGGTAAAGTCGCTACTAGGCTATGCTTAAAAATGTACCTATTTAAGAGATATGTAAAGCAGCTACATGGCGGTCAGTCCACACCTTTGCCCGCCATTACTGTTTAGATTCTGATACTTAAGCGGATGCTCAGTTTGGGCAAGCATTATTGAGGAACATATTTATATAGTCATATTTTTCAATATACATTTGTTGTGCAGGTATTCGTCTGCCGGATTCAGAGATGGGCTTGCTACTCTCTCCAGTGCTTATGACTATTGATGAGTATCCCCTGGAAGAGAAGGATAAGTTACTTACCTGTAATCCTAGTTCTCTTCCAGGGGTATACTCATCAGTCATAAGCAACCCTCCCTCCTCCCCAGATGAATACCATGCCTATTACAGAATGTTTTTTTCCTCGTGTTATTTACACAGTGTAATACAACATCAAAAAGACCTGACCTAACTGTCACCTGTAAGACCTGACGTAACTGTCACCTGTGGGGCATGATGGGAGCCTGGAGGTCCAGGAGGTCTTAAAGGCACGGCACCAGTTTTTGCTCTGAGTGTTCTATATGCAGCCTACTAGTCTAATCTGCCTGCTATCATCTTACCTTTTTCTCTGAAAATAAAGGTTGTGTTTCAAACAAGCTGAGAGTGCATTGCTCTATATTTCGGAAATGTTATTTTATATGATGCTTTTCAAATGAAAAATAGAATGCAATATTAGCATATTTTAGCCTAGTTTTTAATTTGGGGCTGCATATTTATATACATGTGTGTATATTGTAGATATTTGCATATTCTATATATATATCTTTATATATGGTTATATATATATGCATATAATATTGTTAATGCTCCTGGGTCCCCGCACTTAGGTGGGAATATTCAGTGCTTATGATGAGTATACCCCTGGAAGAGAACTAGGATTACAGTTAAGTAAATTATCCTTGTTTAGCGGCATCTGGGTCTATTGGATAAGTCACTCCAGGGAGACTCTAGGCTCAAACTGAGGGGATTGTGATCGCTGTGTACGCTCGTGCCCGCTGTCATGTCTAATAGCAAGGGCCAAAGCGTTGGGTCTAGCAAGAAGTAATCAATGCGGCTCATGCTGTTAGTTCTATTAAAGGTATTAGCTCCCATTTTGTCTGATGTAGTCCTTCCATTTGTGGCACTTAGCCCAAACTCTACTGATAGGGCCTTTAATTGCAACGCCACATGAGACCATTTTTTAACTGGGGAAGGTCAAGGTGAGGACTGACCACATTTTGTCCTCCACTCCCTCTCCACAGACATCCTCCCTATCCAGCGGCTCCAATGTCATGTTAAAGTCACCCGCTAAGATCGAGGGTTAAGAAGGGTACCTTTCATCTAGTAGTTCTTCTAATTCTTGTAGGGTACCTGATCTCCTCCCTCCCCTAGTTCCTGGCGCAAATGTTCTAAATGTCTACGCTGTAATCTGATTGGCCCTTGAGCTGTATTCCTAAAATGTCTGGACTGTCTGAAGGGAGCTGTAGAATTTAGCAATAGAGCGCATTCCTAACCCATATCAGTAGTCCCCTGCGGGACGCCCTGGTCTTTTAGAGATGGCAGGACAGTAGTGCGTTACATAGCCCGGCATATGTACGGGTGGTACACTCCAGGTTTCCTGGCGGGTGCAAATATCAAAGGTTTGAATAAATGTATTCCAGTGCAGAAGGGGCATTTTGCTTTTCACCCCTGACGCATTCCATGAAACCATCATAAGCTTGGATGCATCTTCAAGAAATGATAGTAGCGGAGGGTTGGTGACTGTCTGTGGGACTACTTTTGGTGCACCAAGGTTAGGGAAATTAAGGGATGTTTCACCTCCAAAGGATTTTCCTTTGTTCCCTGCTTGCCCCTTTTTTTGTTGAGTCCCCGTGAATGATGTTAGCCTTGGCGATACCCTTATCTGGCAATCTATGGTTCAGAGGAGTACTTGAGGCTAGGGTAGACAAGACTGGGCTGGGCTCCATGTCTGGTTGAGTGGCTCTACTCTGAATTCATTAGTTCTTGGCTAGTATGGAGTTGTGGCCTGAAGAGGTATTAGAAGAGTAAAGGGCAGGTGTCAATAGGCGTTGTGCCAATTGGTACTTCAATTGAATGTTGGTCGTTGCAGGGGGGCACAACCTAGCCTCCAGACCTATTAAATTATGAACCAGTCTCCCATCCGCCAAACACATTTCGATGCAATCTGTAGGTGATAATTCTCTATTTCACCCTGGACCTTGATAACCTGTATTTCGGAGACATTGATGGCATCCTTTAATCAACAGTTTCACTTAAACTTGAAAGTTTCCTTCATTCGCTGAAAATGTTCATCTTTGCTTAACAGACTCACTTAAGCTAATCCGCTAGCATCATGAAATCCAATTAAAGGTATTTAGGACCTTTATAGATGCCTGACTGATCAGTGAGCTCAGCACCTCAAAAATGGTCCTTGTATCCTTCTTGGTTACTGTGAGTTCCCAGTAGTATACACAAAGACTGCCCTTGAGGGGTGGTCTTTAGTTCCAAGGCTACTGAGATAAGCATGACTAGAGTGTGAATTCTTCCACAGGTCCAGCTTTTTGAACATTTACCTATCGGAAAGCTTGTTTATTTTCTTTGGCAAAGAGTCTATCTTTTTGTTAAGGTTTAGGAGGTTGTAAATATGCACCCTTTTACTTCCTGCCCATCTATCACCCTCTTTATCACCATGTGAGTCAGGTTTTAGTGGGATTTAAGGTGGTTATCATATAAAATGTGAAAGGGTTATATCTCGGTTTCAAGATCAACCAGATCCACATAGGTCACCATCCTGATCTTGCACAGCCCTATGTACATTTATCTTTTTGAGCTTTGGGTTCCCCAGGCGTTCCACCAATTCCTTCTGTCTAGGTTGATATGATCATTTTTTCAGTTACACCACTGCTGGATCATACACCACTGCTGGATCATCTCCGGACTGGTTCCAGCCTTCTACTACATTTTCTTTTACATGCTAGGCATTTTGGACTGGGGAAGGTCCAACATAGTATATCCCTGACAGATCTCACCTGCCTTCTCATTGTTTTGTGCTGTTTCTGTAGTTTATGATCAGCACTTCTAAATGCATGAAGTGCTGTCTGGACTGGTGTAGCTACAGTTTAACCAAGCAGTCCTAATGTAGTGGAATACATTTCTTCTAGACTGCAGACACCCATCCCCTTATTGCAATTACAATAATTGGGATACCAAGTGCCGGCAAGAAGGAGAGAATGAAGTTATCACTGATGTGAAGGTAAACTGCTGTTTTGTATGATGATTTTGGCCAGACGAGAAATTAGTAAAAACTGGGTTAAAGTAGGGTCACCTCTGCACATTAGCTGGCTTGCTGGAATAGCTTAAATATACAGCCATTCTAGACAAAAGGTGATCTAGCAAAAATATAGCACAAATGTGGATCCCTTTAGATAAACCGATTCATATCCTTTAACGCAAATCCAAAACTTGAGTCCGATGATTACAACAAACGGATTGGCACATAACAGCCCAGGCATGTTTTTACTGAGACTCAAGAGATTTTGCCCTGATAGATACATGGCAGAGAAATGGAATACTTGTACAAGTACTAAATCTGATAGAGACTTCTTGCCAGAGATTCCTTACTTTAGAATTAGCCCCATGCTTGTGATGTGTGCAGTCCCTACGTAGGCACCACCCTGGCAAGCTGACATCAATTATTCTATGTTTGATGGAATGTGTGGCTGTAGATACACATGCTCTGAATACTTCCACCATCTAGTGTTATGCCTGGATGTGTACAAGCTGTTTTTCTTCAAAGTCTTTCGAGTCACGAGTTAAAGCGACTCCTCCTCATGGTAATAGTGTGCATGGGCATCAACTGCATTGTTAGATTATTTTCTTTCCGCTGTCGGCTTTGTATGTGTTTTGTGGTTATCTGGTTTTAGACAGTGTTCAGTTCCTTTCAGTTCGCTATTCATTTACACCATCGTCTATATTGTTTCAATTGGGTTTTCCATCCTTGTTTCCGGATAATCAGACAACTTTCGCCCTTCGATTTGACATGCTCCAATCACTCTCCTCGGGCCTTGCCTGTTGGGGCATCTTCGACCGAGAATGCGTTGCTAATGGGACAAACTGCATTCCAAATCTGCGCCTGCTGCCACGCTTAGTATCTGAGAACTGACCTCCATCAAGTTTTCAAACTATGTCAGTCTCCTGACCATCATGAGGTGGACTGTGAAGTGCATCAATCTTTTCGACCAAAAAAGACATTGCGGGACCATCGGGTTCGTAGCAAAGAAATGCTGCACAAAAACATCAAAGAGACTCCAGACTTCTTCGGTCAAAATGTTGAACAGGAAAGTAAGAGCTTCATGAGGCTTCTGCAGTGGAGGAGGAGGTCTTTTACATCCATGACTCTGAGTCCAGTTCTGCTTCCGATTGCAACCTCGACTCTGGACTCTAAATACAAGATCTTCCTTCGGGCCAGCGAACAGGGAGTACACGGCCCCTTTTTTACCTCACCAAAAATATTAGCTTTCGACCGAATCTTAGGCAACCGAACCACTACTGCCATCAGGCCACGGTAGGCACCGATCTTCTGCTTCGGGTGCCCCTCCATTGGGCTCGGTACACAAAGAACTGTCACAGTGGAAACACATTTAGAAATGTAAAAGAACATACATCTGTTAGCAATACAAACAAATTTTGCGACAACACCTGTTACTTGCATGTATGCTCATCATTTAATTGAATATCCAATTTTTCAGTCAAACAGAGGATCAGTAATTCAACACAGCGCCAAAAGCATCACAGTATCAACATTTTCAAATGTATATAGGTGTAAGGTACGTGATAGGTGCAGGATTTTGGGATTAGTGCAGGGCGTAGTGAGGGAGGGAGGCTGTGAAAGATTTAGGAACATCCACAATTCATTGAAGAACCTAACCTGCCAGATTAAATGGCCACAAAACTTAAATTAAATAACACAGACTAAGACAGCAGTTGTGCATTCACTGACAATCTCCTGTGTTGATTGAAGAAAGGAAAAAGTCGACGTTTCGACCCCTGTTAGAGCCAGCAAATTGGTTTGCTTGGGGTTGGGGTCTTCATCAGGACCAGGGAAAGGGCTTACACCAGCATCAGCAGCAGATGTCAAGCTGGAAAAATTGGGAAGGGGCCAGTCAGTGCTCCCAAGGTGTAGTATTCCAACGCTCGAAGAATGAGACAAGGGAAGGCTGAATGTATCAGCATAAACACTCATCCAATGGTGTCAAAAGCTCGAGGGCCGCTCGAGGGTCGACACCAAAATACAAGATGAAACAGTAGGCGCTTGCACTGAGACAATTGGACTCTGCACTGAGTCTACCATCTAATTCTTTGGCTCCAAGCAAGTAGCTACCACTTCCTTTGGCTACAATATCTTTGGATCTGAAAAAGAAGCCTGCTTCAGCACAAAAACTTTGGCTTCCACATTAAAGTTATCCAGAACCCATACTCCAAATCATGCAGGAAAGGATCAATCCGAAGCAGAAAAGGCTACACATACAGCCTTGAACTGGCTGTATTTTAGCCCATTCTGCATCTAAATCATCTATGCGCCAGCTTTCCTGTGGTGAGGTCATAGATGTTCCAGTGCCTACTAAAAAGAAGGATATTGCAGCAAATCCCTTGCATCCTCCTCTTCCTCCTACTCCACCACTTCCTCCACCTTCTTCTCCACCTCCTTCACCACATGATTCACATGGTGAACCAGAAGACTTCACACCAGAGGGGTCTCCACAGTCTCCTGCTAATGATCAGGGAGGGGAAGATACATATCCACAGCCCACAGATCCATGGGATAATTATGATGTTGATTCCCAGGCGATACTGTAGCAGATCTGTACCTGGCCAGACCATCACCCCCAGATGATGCTTCATCACTCCAAGACCTTATCACTAGGTCAGCAGTCTATTATCAGGTTCCTCTGCACAAAGACTCTATTGAGGATTATTTCTTCTTTGAAACCTTGTCTAATGCACATAGAACATGCCAATACCTGCCTATGCCTAAAGGTATACTTAGACACGCAGATAAAATTTTCAAAGACACCTAGAGCAAGCATGCATAATTACACCTAGGGTCAACAAAAAATATAATCCTGCACCCTCAGATCCTATTTACTTCAAGGGTCAGCTCTCTCCAGACTTATTAGTTGTATCTGATGCTTGTAAAAGAGCTAAATTGCAATCCTCAGCCGGTGCTCCACCACCTGATAAGGAGCCCAAACTTATTGATACTTATGGGACGCGGGTAGTAGCTCAATCCTCCAACCATTGGAGGATCGCTAACACTCAAGCCCTGTTAGCAAGATACGACCGGGCACAATAGGATGAAACGAAGGAACTCCTCCAACATCTTCCAGAGGAATATAAAAAGAGGGGTCATGAAAATGTAAAAGAGGGAAAATTAATCTAACAGTTCCATTAAATGTGCTTTAGACTCCGCTGACACCGTGTTTTGTTACATAAACATGCTTGGCTACGTATCTCTGGTTTCAAACCAGAAGTGCAACAAACATTATTACATTTTATCTTTTGATAAAGTACACCTATTTGGTCCCTAGGTGAACTAAGCATTGGAAAAAATAAAAAAAGGACACTAAAGCAGCTAAGTCAATGGGGGCGTTACAAACCCCTGCTCCTCGTGCCTCCATTTGGCATCCCTTCTACAAACAGGGCGCCTAAACACCACCACCTGATGCCTCTACCTCCTCCTTAAGGCGAAAACAAACATGTTCGAGGCATATGAGCTGCAGATTGTACACTTAGCATAGGTCGCCATCTGGTGTTGGGCCCGGATGTTTGCAGTTTGTTTTTCTTCTTGGACCGTCTTTGGAAGTCACGAGTTTGGTGACTCCTCCTTCGGTCCGTACTGCGCATGGGCTTCGGCTCCATCCTCAGATTGTTTTTTTCCGCCATCGGGCTCGGATGTGATACTTCGTACTCCGGCTTCGAACTTCTACGGTTCCAGCCTCGACGGAAAATCCTCGATTCTTCGAGTTCCTTCATCATCTTCATCTCTCGAAGCGGCACTTTTTCCATCCCGTACATCGACACCGGCCTTCGGGCCCTCCGCGACTCCGGTCCCGGCCGATGGAAAGGACTCCGTTTAAAAAGTGCCCAAAATGTGGGTCTAAATTTCCCCACACCGACCTCCATCAGGTGTGTAACCTTTGCCTCTCTCCGGAACACGAGGCTCGAGACTGCCCCGCCTGCAAGTCTTTTCGATCGAAGAAAACGATCCGAGATCGAAGGGCTCGACGCACCATGGCGCACTCATCCTCGACAGCTCCACCGGACATCTTCGGAGACGACGCCGAAGCTTCGGGGCAGACACACACCGAACTGGGAGAAGACATCGTCAGCGCTTCCGAGGCCGACGACTCCGACCTGGAGGACGTAACACCAGGACAGCGGGCCGTGAGTACAATGCCCCCTCCCAGCCCCGCACCGAAAACCAAAGAGACTCCGGTTACTCCCTCGCCTGCCGGCCTGGGCAAAACCAAAACCAAAGCCTCGATCACCCCACCTTCGGGCCCGGTGTCGAAGCACTCAAAGTCTCACGGCAGCTCGGGATCGAGCCAGCCGACGCCCGGTGCCGATAAACACCACTCGGCACCGAAGCCTGCAAAATCCAGCTCGACTCCGAAACCACCGGTGCCGAAGCCTGGACACTCGGCGCCGACCAAACACAAACAGAAATCAGTCGGCACCGACGCTCCGGCGCCGAAACAGCATTCGACGCCGAAACACACGGAGACCTCCAAAAAGCAGGGCGTACACAGAACATCGAAACCTCCGGTTCCGAAATCGCCGGTGCCGACAGACGACTCGGCGCCATTGGCTCTGTTTACACCAGACCCTTTACAAAAGACTTTGTCCAGAGATCCAAAGACTGGCCTTTTGACTGTGATTACTAAGAAGCGTCGCCTTGAGGCTCCGGCTCCTCCTCCTCCACCCAAAAAGAGGGACTCAGCTACTTCTCCCCTTAGAGTACCCTCCCCACTGCCACCCCCCCTCCCACCACCACCCCCTCCACCTTTACCTCACTACGATCCGGCCCCATCCCCAGACCCGGATGACGGGGACCCGGACAATGACCCAGGGGACGCCCCAATGGATCCCACTCCACCAGGGACCCCAGATCCATGGGAGGATTATAATAACCCTGATGTACCCAATGTACCTCAAGACGACCTATACCCATCAAGGCCGTCTCCTCCAGAGGACTCTTTAGGGTTTCACCATTTAGTGCAGAGAGCAGCACACTACCATGGGGTGGACATGCACACGGAACCAGTGGAAGAAGACTTCCTACTGGATACATTTGATTTACAAGATCGTTCCACTGCTATTTTACCCATGCTTAAGGGTGTCACCAAGCACGCTACAGAGGTATTCAAAGACCCTGTCAGAGCCAGAGTACTAAACCCTAGAATAGAGAAGAAGTACAAGGCGGCACCCACAGACCCTGCATACATCAAGGGCCCTGCTCCTCTAGATTCCCTAGTTGTCTCCACAGCTAGAAAGCGGGCTAACTCCCAATCCTCAGGAGATGCCCCACCACCAGACAAGGAATCTAAACTTCTGGACGCGTCTGGTAAACGCACCGCCTACCAGGCTGCAAACATGTGGCGCATTGCAAATACACAAGCACTGCTTGCGCGATATGATAGAGCACACTATGATGAATTAGAGGCTCTTATGCAGCACCTTCCAGAGAAATACAAACGCCAAGCTCATGACCTGATACAGGAGGGCAAACTAATCACAAACACCTCCATTAAGTGTGCCCTCGATGCAGCAGACACTGCTTCTAGAGCCATAAACACCAGTGTCCTGCTTCGCCGCCATGCCTGGCTCAGGATATCAGGGTTCAAGCCTGAGGTCCAGACATCAATACTTAATCACACCTTTGACCAGCAAACACTCTTTGGCCCAAAGGTAGACGAAGCGCTCGAAAAAATGAAGAAAGATACAGACACAGCGAAGTCTATGGGAGCGCTCCAGACCCAAGCCTCTAAGCGTTCCTTTCGACGCTCGTCCTTTCGTGGCACAGGTAGAGGCTCCTCCACCGATAATGCCTCTACCTCCTACAAATCCCCTCCTCAAAATACCTTTTCAAAGGGCAACCAAAGAGGTGGTTACAGAGGCAACAACAATAAGGGCAGGGGCAAAACCAACAATACCCGTTCTGCCACCCCACCCGCACAATGACTCCCCTTCGCTCCCCCCAGACCATTCCACTCCGGTCGGGGGCAGACTACAAGATTTTATCCACGTATGGGAGTCCATAACATCGGACAAATGGGTGACCCAAATCATTCGGTCAGGGTACTGCCTCGAGCTAACATCTACCCCACCCAATATCCCACCAAGGCACCGTCCAATGTCCCAAGAGCATTCCACACTGCTCAAACAAGAGGTACTCTCGCTCCTCCAGAAACACGCCATAGAGCAGGTACCCGACAATCAACGAAATCTAGGGGTCTACTCCCTATATTTCTTAATCCCAAAGAAAGACGAGACCCTCAGACCCATTCTGGATCTCCGGCCTCTAAATGCCTACATACATTCAGACCACTTTCACATGGTCACCTTACAACAAGTCCTCCCACTCCTCTGCCAGGGAGACTTTCTCACAACACTGGATCTGAAAGACGCGTACTTTCACATTCCAATACACCCCTCTCACAGAAAATACCTCAGGTTCGTGGTGGACGGGCAACATTACCAATTCAAGGTTCTCCCCTTCGGGGTCACCACTGCACCACGGGTGTTTACCAAATGCCTAGCAGTAGTAGCAGCACACCTCAGACGTCAACATGTTCACGTCTTCCCTTACTTGGACGACTGGCTCATAAAAGCCGCGTCCTACCACCAATGCGTGCAACATACAAACAGCACCATCCAACTGCTTCATCAGCTAGGCTTCACGGTGAACTACCAAAAGTCCCACCTCATACCATCTCACACAAAGCAATATCTCGGGGCCACCATAGACACCTCAAAAGGTATTGCCTATCCAAACTCAGCCAGAATCACAAGCATTCTAGCCTTACGCAAAATATTCCTTCCTCAACACTCTCTACCAGCAAGAGTGTTTATGAAGCTCATAGGGATGATGGCGTCTTGCATCTTCATAGTGCCCCATGCAAGACTCCACATGCGTCCACTTCAGGAGTGCCTAGCACAACAGTGGAACCAGGCCCAGGGTCAGCTGACGGATCTGGTGTTGGTGGACGGCCGCACACATCACTCTCTGCAGTGGTGGAACACCACAAACCTTTCCAAGGGACGGCCGTTCCTGGACCCGGTTCCCCAAGTGACTCTAACAGCGGACGCATCGCTCTCCGGCTGGGGAGCGCACCTCTTACACCTCACAATGCAAGGTCTATGGACGCCACAGCAAAAAACGCTCCACATCAACCATCTGGAGCTTTTGGCGATCTTTCTAGCCCTAAAATCTTTCCAAAAGCAGATTTCAGGCAAAGCAGTCCTCATTCGCACAGACAACATGACTGCGATGTATTATATACAGAAACAGGGGGGGACACACTCTCCCCAGCTCTCCCGCTTAGCCCAGAGCATATGGAGATGGGCAATTCCCCAAAACATTTTTCTCCTGGCACAACATGTTCCAGGCGTACAAAACACCATAGCACATCTGCTCAGCAGACAGACTCAACAACTACACGAATGGGAACTGCATCCACAAGTTCTTCACCCATTCTTCCGACAGTGGGGGCATCCTCAAATAGACCTCTTCGCCACCCACGAAAACAAAAAATGCCCAAGCTTCGCCGCCAGATACCCACACCCATTGTCCAAGGGCAATGCGATATGGATGAACTGGTCAGGCAGATTTGCATACGCCTTTCCACCTCTCCCACTAATTCCATTAGTGGTCAGGAAACTACAACAGCACTCCCTCACACTCATTCTGGTAGCTCCGACGTGGGCCAGACAGCCGTGGTACACCACGCTACTACAACTATCAGTGGTACCACATCAAAAACTGCACCTTTCCCCATGCCTCCTAACCCAGAACCATGGAGAAATCAGGCACCCGGACCCAGCTCAGCTCAACCTGGCGATCTGGCTCCTGAAATCTTAGAATTCGGGTACCTTAACCTTCCCCCTGATTGCATGAACATCATCATGGAAGCCAGACGTCCTACCACTAGAGCATGCTATGCCGCAAAGTGGAAAAGATTTGTAATGTACTGCCGTAACAATACAATCAACCCTCTAGATGCATCCATACAACACATCATATGCTATCTGCTCCATCTTCACAGGTGTAACCTGGCGTATTCATCCATACGCCTACACCTAGCAGCGATCGCTGCCTATCTACAAAACAGACAGCATTTGTCACTCTTCAGAGTGCCCGCTATTAAAGCCTTCATGGAAGGCCTCAAACGAGTAATTCCTCCCAGGGCACCACCCTCCCCTGTATGGAATCTAAATTTGGTCCTTACACGACTAATGGGTCCGCCCTTCGAACCAATGCACAAATGTGAGCTACAATTTCTCACCTGGAAAACAGCTTTCCTTGTAGCTATCACTTCCCTTAGAAGGGTTGGTGAAATACAAGCGTTCACCATACAGGAACCTTACATACAAATGCATCACAGCAAGGTCATACTTCGAACTAATCCGAAGTTCCTGCCCAAAGTCATTACCCCCTTCCACCTCAATCAATCAGTGGAATTACCTGTCTTCTTTTCGCAACCCCAATCTGTTGCGGAAAGGGCCTTACACACACTAGATGTGAAAAGAGCGTTGCTATATTACATACAAAGAACGCAACCCTTCAGGAAGACCAAACAGTTGTTCGTTTCCTTTTCTCCACCACATAAAGGCAACCCCATCTCAAAATCAGGGATAGCTAGGTGGATTGTAAAATGCATACAAATTTGCTATCAGAAGGCAAAGAGAACATTATCTGTTCCCCCTAAAGCCCACTCTACAAGAAAGTTAGGGGCTTCTATGGCTTTTCTAGGGAATATACCCTTAGATGACATATGCAAGGCAGCCACATGGTCTACACCGCACACATTCACAAAACACTACTGTGTAGATGTGCATTCCCAGCAGCAAGCTAGGGTGGGCCAGGCTGTACTAAAAACACTCTTTCAAACAGCTGCAACGGATACCGGTGGTCGCCGCTAAGGTTGGGTACTGCTATATAATCTATGCTAAGTGTACAATCTGCAGCTCATATGCCTCGAACGGAATATGCTACTTACCAGTATGCATCTGTTCTTGGCATGTAGAGCTGCAGAGTTGTACACGCCCACCCGCCTCCCCGGCTACCTGTATCCGTTCCAGTCCATCTTATTTAGATACAACACACATGGGTTTCTCACTGTTATTACTACGCTCCATCATTTCCCTGTTGGCGAAAAACAATCTGAGGATGGAGCCGAAGCCCATGCGCAGTACGGACCGAAGGAGGAGTCACCAAACTCGTGACTTCCAAAGACGGTCCAAGAAGAAAAACAAACTGCAAACATCCGGGCCCAACACCAGATGGCGACCTATGCTAAGTGTACAACTCTGCAGCTCTACATGCCAAGAACAGATGCATACTGGTAAGTAGCATATTCCTTTTCCAGGGATACTACAGGAGTAATAACAGAGGTAATAATTCAAAAGGTAGAGGTAGGGGTGCCTCAAAACGTTCTGCTCCCTCCAACTCCAAGCAGTGGCTCGCTGTTCATTCCCCCCGAACACTTAACACCTGTCGGGGGATGACTACAGCATTTCTTCATTACCTTGAAAACCATAACTCGCAAACACACCTCCAAATGTACCACCTCGCAGACACAATCTTTCCGCAGAACATCTGCTCAAACAGTAAGTGGAGGCTCTTTTACTCAAATGAGTATCATCCCTCTTCAGCATCAATGTACTGGAGTTTACTGTTTAGACAGAAATATGAGAGGCAATACAAATTATACGACGATGCTTCAATGTTCAATAATAGTTCTTTCACTGGTTTCTTGTGTACGTAGAAAGATTCTTTATTTCTTCAATTCCTTTGACAAGTAGGCACAGCCAACACGTTTCGCCCTAGAAAGGGCTTCTTCAGGGCAAGGTATTTTAGTAAGCACTGTCCAGGTAGTCCCGATGGGAAACGCCAGCATACAACTGTACTTGTATCGGCCCTTGGTCACTCATGTAATTCCTCTAGTGCATCAAGTGTTACCATATAGTACCATTCGTTAAGAGAGTTAAAATATGGATCAGAAAGTGTTTTGCTTAATGTATCAGGCGTTTCCGAGTCCGTGGGTTATTTCGAGTAAGTATCAGGACTCTCTGGACACAGGACTATCCTGATACTTACTTGAAATAACCCTCTTCTTGCCCTGTCAGGAAGTGGTAGCCCTTTTGGCTAAAGGGGCCATCGAGAGTGTGCCAGCATCAGAAGTAGGTTGTGGTTGCTATTCCCACTGCTTTCTCGTGTCCCAAAAAAATGGAGGTCTCTGTCCTATTCTAGACCTGTGCCTCCTCAAGCTCTTCCTGAAGTTCATCAAGATGCTCACCATAGTTCAGGCACTGGACCCTGGAGACAAGATGGTATTGTTTGACTTGTCAGATGCATATTACACATCTCCGTTCTGCCTGCAGACGTTACCTGCAGTTCACGATGGGTTGAAAAAACACTTTGTTTGCGGCACTACTCTTTGGACTTACCAGCACCTCTCGGCTGTTTGCTAAGGTAGTGGCAGTAATTGCAGCACATCTGCGTAGCCATGGAGTTCAGTCGTCCACTACCTCTACAATTGGCTGTTGAAGGCTGGTTTGCTCCCAGGCAGTCATCTCCCACCTCCAGACTACGACAGACCTTCTGCATTCGCTGGAGTTTACTATTAGCGTGCCAAAGTCACCCCTGACTCCCTCTCTGATGTTCCGTTTCTTCTGAGCTGTTCTGTACGCAGTCCTGTTTCAGGCTATTCTCCTGAGCGTCGAGTCCAGAATATTCAGGCTATAATTCCACTGTTTCAGCCTCTGTCCTGAATTTTGGTGAGTCTAACTCTGAGGCTTTTGGGCCTCATGCATCCTGCTGGTGACACATGCCAGTTGGCACATGCTGGCTCTGCAGTGGTACCTCAAATTCCAGTGGGCACAGCATCTGGGGAATCTCTGAGACCTGGTCCAGGGAAAGGGAGGGGCTGTAAAAGATCTGCAGTGGTGGCTGTTGAACCACGATTTAGTCAGCGGCAGACACCCTCTCCATTCCCACCCAGAAGGGACTGGTGATGGATGCATCTCTTCTGGGGTGGCCACATGGAGAGATGGAGATCAGAGGCTTCTGCTCTCCAGCAGAGTGCGGCCTCCACATAAACTTGTTGGAGCTCTGAGTGATCCGATTGGCATTGAAAGCTTTTCTTCCGTCAATCAGGGAACGACTGGTGTAGGTATACTTGGGCACTACCCCTTCCATGTGGTACTGCAAAAACAGGGTGAGGTGGCATCGTGGACCCTCTTTGAAGAGACCCTGCCTCTTCGGGCATTTACCTGGTGGTTCAACATCTGGTGGGCTCTCTGAACACCAGAGTGGACAAACTCATCTTATGAATGCCTAGTGGATCACAAATTGCATCTCCATCCGGAGGTGGTGCAAGGTCTCTTTAAGAGCAGGGAGAGCCCTGGTTAGATCTGTTCTCCACCGAAGTGAACGTGCAATGTCAGCAATTCTACATGCTGGAGTTTCCAAGACGGCCATCGCTGGGCGATGCCTTTTGTCTTAAATGGAGCGCCGGCCTCGTCTTTGCCTTTTCACCAATACCACTCATGCCAGAGTTCTCAAGAAGATCAGGAACAGTGCCTAAATCATTCTTGTGGCTCCGGATTGGGCATGGAGAGTCTGGTATTCCAAACTCCTTTGCATGAGCATTGGTCCTCCGATCAGGCTGCCCCTGCGGGAGGATCTTCTGTTGCATCAGCAGGGGGATATCATGCAGCTAATTCTTTGCACCCTCCACCTTGGTACATGGAGATAGAGCGGCAACAGTTGATAGCTTTTGACTTTCCTCCCAAAGATGTTTTTATGGCAGATAGGCGTCCCTCCACCAAGATAGTATGGTATGCATCTGCTTTTGGGAACAATTTGTGGCATGACGTGCATCCAAGGACATCAACCCTCTTACTGCACCCCTATCTGAGGTTTTACTGCTGGTACTTTCTTTGTCCCAGCAGGGCTGTGCTTGGAGCACTATTGATAGTTGCTTATCAGGGATTTCAGCTTTCTTATGGTTGCCAGACCAGCCTTCTTTGGTTAAGTCACCTCTTTTATCAAGGGGCTTCAACACTTGTTCACTCTTTAAGACCATTCATCTTGCCCCAATGGGTCCCAATCTGGTCTTAACCTTTCTCAGCCACTTTACAACTGCCAATTCCGCCTACTCACTTTACAAACTGCTTTTCTTGTGGCGATACCATATGTTAGGAGGGTCAGCCAACTGCAAGCACTCTGTGCATCTCCCCTACACAACATTTTACACAGATTAACTGGTTCTGAAGACATGGGCCTCCTTCCTTCCAAAGGTAGAGACTCTATTAGGCCGCAGATCGACCCTGGAGGATAAGGGGATTACTTACTTATGTAACCCCTGCACACCTCCTTGGTAGCTTGGCATGAGCAGACTGGCTTATCAAGGAGGCACTGTGTAAAGTATTTGCACAAAACACACACAGTAACACAGTGAAAACACTTCAAATGGACACCAGACCAGTTCAGAAAAATAACATAACTTTATCTAAACCAAAGCAGACCAAAACTCCAACATGCATAACTTATACTATGACCATTAAAAGGTTTCAAGCAATTCTGTCCATAGAAATCTATGGATGTGTGATTTTTACACAAAGTACCTTAACTCCATCAAAATCCACAATGTAAAACAGCTGCAGGGAGGGTAAGCACTGGAAAACACAGCAAGGGGCCAGTTCCTGAGTCGTTGGGGAGGCGAGGCAACAGTTCTGCTGCACATAGGAAAAGTGGAGTGTCAACTCCGGACTGTAGGGGGAAGTGAGGCATCGCTTTCCAAGGGGATTCTGGTCTGCAGGTGTTGAGTTGGAAATATTTGGTGCACAGGTGCGATACTTGAGAGTATTTTCCTGCCCTTTTCCTCTCTTCGTTAACTCTTACCCTCTGCCGACCTCCTGCTCACACACTACTTACTATGTCAGACCACGCACCCTTATATTCAGACGAGTATATTAAGAAGATTTGTGAGGGTCCATCCCTATTTACTGACTCAACTGATAACCCCACTAACTTAAATATATCCCTCTCAGAGCAGCTAGAGAAATGTAAAAAGAAGCAGGTCCGTCTCCAACTCATGGTCCGCATGCTCACAGAGTATCTGAAAGCCGATATAATCCCTATAGGACTGCAAGTCAGAACTATTCCGGGCATTTTCACAGACAATCCCAAATATATTAATAACTTTAGCTATATCAGCACCACCTGTTCAAGACATGGGTTAGTCTTGGGGATTGATATAGCTACAGAGACATTGAAAACACTCCAGGAAGAAATCGCTGATATTGAGAAACAGATTAAAGAATCTAGTTAAGTCACTGAAGGAAAGAAACTACTTGACCAAGTTCAGAAAACAGTTGACGATTTTCATAGATTAGAACAGAACAAAAAGTCACTTAAAGTCAAGAAAGACATTAAAGCCTACTGTGTCGAACGAACTTACCCCTACTTACAAAAGGACTTTTATACCAATAGGACATACTCAAATTCCCAAAACAACAGACCTTGGGGCCGCTTCAACAAACGCAATACCCTAGTAGGGTTCTCCGACACATCAGTCGATTCCTCAGACAATTCTGACTTAAGTGAAGGGCCTAGCACATCAAATAGGAACCCTAATTTTTTAGGGAGAGGCCAAACAGAACAACCAAAACGGGGGTGCGTGAAACAAGCTCAACGCTGGTACAATCCACCCGGAGAGCGCCAAACCCGACAGAAATTCTACCAATGGTAGACCTGAATACCACCCACTCAGGACAATTGACCACCATTCCCATTTTCAACCTATCCAACACACACTCGTTGATTCCGAACTCTCCTTGCTCAGTAAAGGTCTAGTTGTTGAGATTTTTCAGACGCTTATGCCTACACGCTTACTTTTTACAGAATCCCACACCCAGCATTCTTTTCAACACACCGTTCCGTCCCCCTCCACTTTCTCACCCACAGCCAGCATGATCCCTGGAGAAATTGTCCCCCTCGAAAAAATGGTCTTGAAGGACCTTAATGAACTAGAAAATAAAAAACATTTTATTCCCTACAACATATCCCTTTAAGAAAAGAAAGCCATTGAGACTCTGAAAAAGATTGACTCCCTTGTTATTAAATCTGCGGACAAACGTGGTGGCATTGTCCTACAAGAAATAGACTCCTATAAAGCTGAAATACTGCGCCAACTATTGAATACTGACCACTATTGTAGATTGCCTACAAACCCCACCAAGGAACTACAAGGGCTTATTTTACAAATTACCACCGAGGCTAAAACAGAAGGTTACCTTAGCCCAGTGGTTCCCAAACTTTTTTGACCTATGGCTCCCTTGACCTAATTGGCAGTTGGCCGTGGCTCCCCACTATATTTTTTACCGGTGGGCGGGTGGGGATGTAAGCCCGACCGCGGGAGTACTTCCTGTTGATTGTATTTCATTTTTCAAATTGTTGTCTAATTAATATGTTTTACTTTCTTAATTTGGAAACAGGGTAAAAATCGGTAATAGAATCATCATTTTTGCCGGGGGCTTAAGCATATTGTACCGCAAAGAGGAGGATATTAATGAATGCAGCAAATTTAAACGGAGCACAAACATGCCAATACAGCATGCATAACAGAGCTCACACATGCCTGCATGCACCAATGCTGCAAATACAGCAGACCAGAGACAAGCTGTAGCTGCAAATGCAGCAAAGCACAAATAATTTCTGCAAATGCTGAGTACACACGCATCCAAGTAGCAAATGCAGCAGAGCACATTTCATCGAGAGCACACACACATACACTACCATTCACACATAAACGCATACAAATGCTGAAAATACAGCGCTGCACACACATACACACCATGATCGTGATAAGCCTTATTATGTGTAAAACGGATTTCCACATCAGGTGAAGCTAGTGCTTATTTGAGCCGGTGGTTGTATGTGGGGCACACAGGCACTCATGGGGGGCGGCACTTATTTTTCCTCATCATACATGACCCAGAGCAAGAGAGAGAAAAAAACCAAAATGGGAAAACCAAGAGATAGAGAAAAGCGAAACAGCGAGGAAGAAAGCGAGATGAAAAACAGAGCCTGCAGGAGTGAGATGAAGAGGCAAATAGTGTCTGGTGGATGAGAGACATGAGGTGGAATCAAACCGTGGCAGCCTTGGCGTTGAGCATGTCGACACCCAAGAGTGCCGGACTCATATTTCAAATTGAGCACTGGGCCCTGCAGCCCGCCAACGCTGGAGTGCAAGCTGCCCCGAGCTAGACGCAGGGCAGCTGCGAAGGTGATGGAAAGGAATTCTGGGGCCTTGTTAGGTAACAAGGGTAAGGTTTGGTGAACTTTGTTTTCCTTTCACTTCCTGACAGAATAACGCAGTTTCTAAAACAGGGAAGGGTGTGACGTCAAGGGGCTCAGGTGTACCCGAGAAGGTTCTCTAGACTCTGTCGTGTTCCTGACCCTGGGGGAGGGTGGGCGCCATGTTTCTCTCACCCTTGCCGGTCCCCTCCCTCCCAGCCCTGTAATTATCAGAGGAATTAGGAAGGAGCACAAATATCCACTCACAGGTATCGAATGGCCCAGGCTGCCCCTGCACCTGCCGGCGCTGACGGAGGCTGTGTAAGGCTGCCTTATGATTTCCTTAACGAGCCCCATGGAGCCCGCCTTTTTGGTGTAAAAATAATGCTGGTGATACTACTATTAATCAAATGCCATGCCGATCTTCTGCCCAACCTCATTTTTTTCTTGAACTAGATTTTACACCCGTACTGTTTTTTACACGATCTTGTCAGTATTCAAAATCTAGTTTTAGTTAGTAAAAAACTGATTTTAGACAAAAGATCGGCATGGCATTTGATTAATAGTAGTATCACCAGCATTATTTTTACAGTAAAAAGGCAGGCTCCACGGAGCTCGTTAAAGAAATCATAAAAGCCAAGGCCTTCACTCTGGCTTCTGGGGTTTTATGCCGGGGCTTCAAATAGGAAGAGGTAGTGGAGTCGGATGTAAAAGGAAAGGATCCCAGAGCCCCAAGACACCGAAGGAAGACATGGAGAGTGAGAGCCAACAGTATCTGCGGAGGGAAGGAAGAAAGAGAGACTGACGGCTTCTCAGAGACATTCCTTTCTACAAGAAAAGACGCCGACAGCCCGACTCCAAGTTGAGAGCGAGAACGCTTTTCCAGACCGCTGCCCTCTCAGCTATTACAGCCGAAGACAGGACCCGCCAGAGAAGTTACAGATCCCACCACGCTCCTGGAGGAACGTGACTGCGCCAGGTGCGTGCTCTGGTGTGGGGCTGGAAGGGAAGGGGTCGGCCATAACACAAGAGGAGAACCAGAGGGTCTGAACTTACCTGTTCTATGTGAAGCGGGTCCCACGAAGCACAGCAGAGCACGGCGGGCAGCATTAACGCGCCTTAAACGATCAGAGCTGCATATGCGTAATGCAGAGACTACGCCTGTGAAAGCGCGTACATACGCACGCACGTATGGCGGCAGTGCTTGGGCCAAACCATGTTGCCTGATCATGCAGGTGGCATCTCTCCCCCGTAAGTTGCGCTGTGGCTGCAATTTCCCACATCGTGCCGCGGCGCCCCTGGCTACTCATAACGGCGCACCGGGGTGCCGCGGCGCACAGTTTGGGAACCACTGCCTTAGCCCCAAAGAATTCCAATTCCTAAACGTGAAATCACCCAGAATGCCGGTGATTTACAAACTACCAAAAATACATAAAAGCCTTACAAGTCCTCCTGGCCGCCCTATAGTTTCAGGGTGTGGCTCCATACTTGAACCACTAGGCCAATATGTGGATTTCTTTATCAAAGACTTTGTCCCTAAAACGGAGTGTTATGTCAGGGATAGTATGGCAATGATAAATTTGGTGGAACATCACCCTTTCAACCAGATATCGGACCTGTTGTGTACAATGGATGTTGAATCCTTGTACACTAACATACTTCAGGCCCTTGGTTTGACAGTCATCCAAAAAACTCTAGACTCTAGACCCAGGCCCCACATTATCCCTACACTTTTCATACTACAACTCCTCGAACTGTGTCTCACCAGAAACTTTTCTACTTTTGAAAATGAGTTTTATCAACAGGATAAGGGCACATCTAGGTGGGCTGTTTTTGCCCCCAATCTAGCAATACTTTTCATGGATTTCCTAGAGACCACAGTAATTCTATCACCCACAAATCCCTTTATCTCTGGCTTCACATTATGGGATGCCCGGGTTCAAGCCGTGTGACGCCTGTCACCGACTGATGTCGGTTACCGACCCCCACCATCGGTGTCTCTACTGCCTTGGGGCAGACCATGATGACAAGTCGTGCCCCGACTCCTGGGCCTTGACCTCGAAGGCTAGGCGGGAGCGGTCCCGCAAGCTCCTCGAGATCCGACTGTCGGCTCCGCGCCTCTCGAGGTCCCGGTCGAGGAGGAGGTCGAGGAACCGGTCGCAGAGCCAAAGTCCTCACCGCTCATCAGGCTCGAAGTCCTCGCATTCAGGTAAGTCGAGGCACAGTAAAAGGAAGTCGAAGAGGCAACATCGCTCTTCTGACTCCCCTCGCCGGTCGCGCGACTCGGCTGAGGGTTTGGGTGGCACCACCCGCGCGGCTGCGCCGGAGTCGCATTGCCCCATACCCTCCGGTCCCTGGGGCTCATGCGACTCCGGGTGAGATTCGGGACTTCCTTGTGGCCATGAGGAGTCTCGCTCTGCCGTCGAGGCCTGCCGGTGCGCTTCCGGGCCCCGCATGTCTGACTGGGGGGGGGCCTAGCGAGCCGGCGGCTTCGGCCCCGGCGCCATCGTCGACTTCGGTTCTGATGCCGCAGGTCCCCGTGGGATCCAGGCCTGGCTCCTGGTCGACGCCGGTTGACCTTACGACCCCTCTGCCGGCACCGACCCCCATGGAGCCGCCCCCCGGTGCCGTCTTCGAACTATGCCGCCCCTAGTTTCAGTCCGGGTCCGGCGTCCGAGCAGCGCTGCTCGGCGCGGTCTCCGGCGCTACTGGGTGACCATTTCATCTATAACCCGTCTCCGTCCTTTCTGCCTGTTAACCAGGAGACGGATGAAGGGGAGGACTGGGAGGGGCTAAGGTCCCTCTGGCGCAGCAGTGCCAGTTAAGTCAGGACTGGGCAGACGAGCTGGGGGATGCCAGTGGTCTCGACACTTCGCCTGACATTGGCTTCATCTCTTCACCTTCCATGGCTACGGAGGAGGGTGCGACTTATTCTGTGGTGCTGTGCAGGGCTGCTGAGGCCCTACACCTAGAGCTCCCTGCAGCGGCCGCGAGGACTAACCTCCTCACTGAGGTGCTTCAACCGCCAGTAAGCTCTTCGGAGCCTCTACTGCAGTTTGAGGCGCTCACCGACGTTCTGATGGACACTTGGTCCAAGCCCTCCACAGTCTCTCCTGTGGATCGGAATGTGGCCCGGCGCCACCACCCTGCTCCGGTCGACCCCAGCTTTCAGTCGGTATACCCCACCCCTGAGAGTCTGGTTATCCAGGCCTCTACATCCCAGACCGTCTTCCCGTCCGTCCGCCCAAAAGGTTGGAGCAGTTTGGAAAGAAACTGTTTTCCTCCCTCAGTTTGGGGTTGCGGTTTATTAATACCGCGTGCCTTTTGGTTCGTTACACCCACTCCTTGTGGGATACAGTGGCGGACGTGCTGCCCCAGTGTCCGGAGGAGGCCAGGACAAGGCTCGCCCAGGCTTTTGCTGAGGGGCGGCATGCAGCACGGTACTCCATTCGATGTGGACTTGACACCACGGACTCGCTGGGTAGAGCGATTGCGACGACTGTGGCGATTCGTCGTCACGCCTGGCTGCGGTCCACAAACTTTTCCGGGGATGTCCAGAGCACTCTCATGGACATGCATGCCCTTTGATGGCCGTCGCCTTTTTGGCGACAAAGCGGATAGTGCGCAGGAGCGCTTTAAGGACTCCAGGGATCTAGCCAAGTCCTTGGACCTCTCGGCCCCGCGCCCGCAAACTTACGCTTTTCGTCCCTTTTCGTGGCCAAGGAAGGGGCGCCCCCGCATGTTCGTCCAGCCACAGGCCGCAGAACCAGCCTCAACGTGGTCGCGGATGTGGATTCCGCCGTGGCAGAGCAGGGGGACAAAGAGCCGGTCAGTCCACATCTGCTCCCGCAGCACCTTCCTCAAAGCCTTCCTAGTACGAGTTTTCAGGCCCATTCCATACCAGTGGGAGGCAGAGATCGCCATCACCTGCTCCACTGGCGTACGATCACTTCGGACAGGTGGGTGCTGCAAATCGTCCGAAGGGGCTACTCCCTCCCCTTCGAGGCGACCCCTCCAACCATACCACCGCATGTCGGGGGATCACTTGCAACGGGGTTGTTACTCCCACTACTTTCTGGTTCCCAAGAAGGGCAAAGGGGGCCTACGCCCTATCTTGGACCTCAGGAGCATCAACGACTTCCTCCGGAAGGAGAAGTTCAAGATGCTGACTTTAGCTTAGGTTCTGACTGCCCTAAACCCTGGTGACTGGATGGTAGCGTTGAACTTGCAGGGCGCTTATTTCCACATCCCCGTCCTACCGGCCCACCGGCGTTAACTGCGGTTCACGGTAGGCCACGAGCACTTTCAGTTTACCGTGCTCCCCTTCGGCCTCACCAGTGCCCCTCGGGAGTTCACGAAAGTGATGGCGGTGGTCGCAGCTCATCTGCGCAGATTAGGGGTTCCAGTCTTCCCCTACCTCGACGACTGGTTGTTGAAGGCGAGCTCGCCCCGAACAGTCGTCTCCCACCTCCAGACTACGACCGACCTCCTGCATTCGCTGGGGTTTTCCATCAACATGCCGAAGTCACATCTGAGTCCCTCCCAGAAGCTCCTCTTCATCGTTGCGGTTCTGGACTCGGCGCAGTTTCGGGTTTAGCCTCCCGAACAGCGGGTTCGGGATATTCAGGCTCTGATTCCGATCTTTCAGCCTTTATCCCGAGTTTCGGTAAGGTTGGTCCTACGGCTGCTGCGTCTGATGGCCTCCTGCATCCTGCTGGTACATCACGCCAGGTGGCGGATGTGGGCTCTGCAGTGGGACCTGAAGTTCCAGTGGGCTCAACATCAGGGCAACCTGTCCGACCACGTCCTGATCTTGGAGGGCACTGCAAGACAGTTGCAGTAGTGGCTCACGGACCGCGATTGGGTCAGTGACAGATCCATCTCCCTACCCCAACCGGAGCACGTAGTGGTGACGGATGCGTTCCTCCTGGGATGGGGGGGCCACATGGGAGAAGCGGAGATCCTAGGCCTCTGGTCTCCGGCGGAGTCCCGGCTCCATATCAACCTATTGGAGCTGCGGGCGATCCGGCTTGCACTGAAGGCATTCCTTCCCTCTGTCCGGGGAAGTGTAGTGCAGGTGTTCACGGACAACACCACTGCCATGTGGTACTGCAACAAACAGGGCTCTCTGAACGCCAGGGCGGACGAACGCCAGGCTCTTTCTTCTAAACCTCCTTTCCTCTCTGTCCATCCGGACAAGGTTGTTCTGAAGACTCGCCCTTCTTTTCTTCCTAAGGTGGTTACTGCCTTTCACATCGGACAGTCTGTTACCTTACCCACCTTTTTTCCGCCTCCGCATCCCACGAAAGAGGAAGAGAGGCTCCACCGTCTGGACCCAAAACGTGCGCTCTCCTTCTATTTGGGCCGCACCAAACAGTCGTGGGTGGACGACCAACTCTTCGTTGGTTACGTGGGTGCTAAGAAGGGGCGGGCAGTGCACAAGCGGACCATCTCTCGGCGGGTCGTTTTGTGTATTAAGACCTGTTATTCCTTGGCTAAGAAGGATCCTCCTGTGGGGCTGAGGGCCCATTCCACTTGGGCCACAGCGGCTACTACTGCCTTGGGACGGGGAGTCCCTCTGCAGGACATTTGTCAGGCAGCTACGTGGGCCTCGCTGCACACATTTGCCAACCATTACTGCCTCACAGCCAAGTCTGGAGAGACTGCTTCTTTGGCCATTCCGCTCTCCAGGACTTCCTGGTGTGATCTTGGTTCGCAGACCCACCACCTGGGTTGGTGTTGCTGGGGTATCTATTCTAAGGTAAGGAATCTAACTAACGTGTTTCTTTCAGATGAACAAGTTACTTACCTTCGGTAACGATATATCTGTTGTTAGTTAGATTCCTTACCGCCCCACCCATCCTCCTCGTTCTGCGAACTGATATTTAGGGTTAAGGTCATCCCTTTCAGGGCCCTAGTTTCATGGCACCAGTGTCTGTTTCTTGCATGGATCTGCGTTCCTGGCACGGAAAGCTATGTACAGAACTGACGTCAGCGCGCGAGGGCGGAGTCTAAGTACTCCGATGACGTGATCCCGACGACAGACGCAGAGTCGCAGACGACGCCTACCGACGCGCAAGGGTACTGCTGACAAAAAATCTTTCCGGATCCAGCCTGACGCCTGGGGATATTCTAAGGTAAGGAATCTAAGGTAATGAATCTAACTAACTAATGTTTCTTACAGATATATCGTTACCGAAGGTAAGTAACTTGTTCTTCACCTTATCTCTAGATCGATCCTCTATTGCCTTTTTGGATCTCACCATATACCATTCCAGCAGTGAATTAATGACTAAACTCTACAGAAAGCCTATGGAGCGTAATACGCTTCTTCGGTATGAAAGCAATCATCCTAGAACCTCACGTGACTCCTTACCTTATTCCCAATTCTTGCGCATCAGTCTTAACTGCTTTGCAAAAGAAGATTATTTCCAAGAATCCTCCATTTTATCAACCAAACTAAAGGCACATGGCTACCCCAAACGATTGGTTCGCAATGCCCAAAAACGAGCATGGTACTGCCCGAGAGAAATCTTGTTATCACCAAAGGTTAAAAGCAACACCAATAGAATAGTTTGTGTTACCACATTCTCGCCAGTCTCTAATCCAATTCGAAAATCCATTTTGAAACACTGGCCGTCACTTAATGCTGGTACTCTAAACATTAAACATCCCTTATTTGCCTTTCGCAAAAATCGCAATTTGAAAGACCTCCTGGTACGAGCAGCTCTACCTAGTGCCACACAATCTCTCACATTGGATGCACACTGGGGGCTCACACCTCTAGTAGGACACTCAAAATGTGGTAATTGTAATATATGCGATTATACTATGGAAGGTAAAGTCATCACTTTTAATAATGTTGTTATCAAGTCACGATCCTTCTCCAACTGTAACACTTGTAACGTCATTTATTTGATACAATGCCCTTGCTCAAAAAATTACATTGGACAAACCACGCAGAAACTCAAGACCCGCATTCGACAGCATCGCAGCAGGATTCGCTGCCAAACACCGAACGCGCCCCTGTTCGAGCATTTCAACCTTGCGGGCCACAAGGAGGACGATATCAGATGGACTGTGCTAAACACTGTGAAACTAGAGGGGCTGATTTGACACAGCTCTTGAATAAAGAGGAACTGAAGCTAATTATCCGTCTGGACAGTATCAGAAACGTACTAAACAGAAATGAAGACTGGACTACTTTGCTCTGATTACATTGACTGACGCTCCTAGTCCAAATAGCAATTTTTGAGTTGTATTTAGTTTCCTAAAGCTGAGCCTCACAACTTTCTTTTTTCTTATTATTGCTAATTTCCTTCTTTTTATAAATGCTAAAATGTTTCCATGAATTGTAAAAGAAAATATCGATTCTACATATGTGATTCAACATAATTGTATATATTTCCCTTTTTGCCTCCTTGTTCCAATCCTTCCACCCTTTCTACCTTTTCCCTCACCCAACATGGACTCTGTATCATTCCTCTTAGATCACGTGTGCGCTATGACTTTAGCCGCACCTTCCCCATAGATCACGTGTGCGCAGTCACTCTAGCTGCTCCGTAGATCACGTGTGCCTTAGCACTGTATTTGAACCCGGCCGCTCGCTGTCTCTGCATCCCTACAATTGTGTTCGAGATCGACTCGAAACCTACTCACGCTACCGGTAAGCATTCTAAGCGACTGCGCTATTCTCCCTTAGGCACCCCACTGTTCATGGACCCTTAACAAGTCCGGCATTCCTTTCTCTTCCAGGCTGAACGTGTGATCGGCACCAAGCCAGCGCTTTGCTAAATCGGACGCTACTCGGCCCTCAATGCATGGCGGCGCCGATTCTGTCATTAAGGTTTTCCTAAAAGCAACCTTGACTCTTCACTTAGGTAAGCGCGTCTTCCCTTTTTAAACTTCTAGCACGTAACCGTGCCCTCACAGTAGCATCAGATCACAACCCCCGCATTTCTTTTCCAGAACGCTCATTACAGAGGTTCTCAAACCACGTGGATTCCATTTTCGCTTCCTCATTTAATTCCCCAAGCTCACTGAACCTCCACGCTCCCGATCCAGGTCAGTTTCATTCCGTGAGCACTCACTGCTTTGCGCTTTGCTTTACCACTCTAGCAACTGCTCACCCACCCCGTTTCTTAACACGTCCGTGGCTCTCGGGGCTTACCCCTAGTGACATCGCATTAATAACAAGTGATTTGCTTATCCCCCGTCTCCAGATCCATCAGCACCTTTAAAGTAATTTCCTTGCAATTCGCGCAATGCCGCGAGCGTTTTTTTAAATAAATTGAACCACCACTCTCTCCTCACTACGACTTACCGCTTCTGTTTAAAATCAGCACCCGCTTCAAGGGCCAGCATAGTTAACAGCATGAGTAATTCCTTGCAATTCACGCAAGGTCTTTTTTTACCCCTCGGTTCTCACCTCAATTCACCGCGTCCACGACCTTGAAACGATGCATTATACCCGCCCCAGCTTTTCGGCTTGTAGGCACCTCGGTTGTTGCCTTCACGCACTGGCTACAAACTAGATCATTGACACTCAAATTCTACCACCTCTTGATTACTCCTGTCACCTATATCACAGTGTGTTAAACACCAGGAGGTCAATGTTCTCCCACCTTTTCCCTAAATACCTTAATTCTATGTCTCCTGCCTCCCTCCCCGTTCCATTTTCTCCACAGGCAGCGTATTACTTCAGGCCTGCAAATCTCCTTGTCCTGATGATGATCCAAGTATCTAGTTATGGATCGAAACGTCGTTGACTTTTTTAACAGCTTGCATGTTAAACTGATTTGTTAAAACTAGTGCAACAGCTGTTAAAAGCTTGCATAGATAATTTGTTTATTTGTGAATGTCTTCTCTTTGTTCTTGTAGGATACAAAAATGTGTCCCACTCGATCACCTTGTGTTTGATCACTACTAATTACCTTGATTCATTAAATTAAGTGTCCGGCTTGACATCTTTAATACAACATAGTACTGATTCTTGTCTATATTTATTGTTTAATTGTAATGTTTGAAGGACCAATTGTTTTTCATAACCTGAAAAAATTTAGCCGCTACTGGTCGATGCAGTGGCGATCCAGGCTCTGCGTCTATTTTCGTAACCGCACACAGTTGATGCGTCGATCCTTTTAGCTGCAGGGCCAGTGTCCGATTCGGTGCAGGGGTCTCAGACTTTGGAGACTGGTGCATTGAATTTAGCTTGCTTTGATTTTCCGGGCCACTGCCAGGCGCTGCGTCAATTTTCTCTCGCATGGTACAAGAACAACTTAGCGCTGATTTTGCAGATGGAACAACCTCCAAGGGCCCGGAAAAGAGCAAAGTCCAGTCCTTTGCCTCTCCTTGGCAGAAGCAGCAACTACAGGCCAACCCAGAAAATTAACACACAGCAAAGGGGCAGTACTCCTCCTTACAGTTCTTCAGCTCTTGTCCTTGGCAGAGATTCCTCTTGATTCCAGGAGCAGTCTAAAGTTCAGGGGTTTTAGGTCTAGCTCCAGAACGATGAAGAGCACAAACACTTTCCTCCTCATCCGCCCCTTATTCAAAAAGAAAACCACCCAATCTCGCTCCTTCTCTGGAAACGCACCGATCGTCTGGAATGCCCTCCCAATGGAATTGCGCTGCAACCCCTCCTACATTGCCTTAAAAAAAGACCTTAAAACTGCACCTCCTCGGCAAATACTGGGGTCCTTAAGCAGACCTCTGACCTCTTCCGATTCTATCCTCCGCTACTTCACTCCCTCACCCCCCCCCGTCTATTTCCCCATCCTACTCCCACCTCCCTACCGTCCTCCCTCTTAAAACCCCGCCCGGCTGACCATCTTCCCTCCCCCAATCAGTTTTCCCCCGCCTATCCTATCTCAAATTTCTTCCTCACCCACAACTCAGCCCTGAATCTCCGCCCCCCGCCACTATATATGTAAATTTATCAACTCTTGCTATATCTGTTTATTAGACCTCAATGGAACGTATGTTTTTAATTTATTGTTTATACTGTGCTTTTTGAGCAACTCCTGTAATCTTGTTTTTCGCACATGTAAAGCGCTCTGATTCCCCCGGGTCTAGCCAGCGCTATATTAAACCTTTCAAATAAATAAATAATACTTATAGCCCTTTTTCCGTATGAATTCTTTGATCAGAAAGTCTCTCTTGCTCAGTAAAACCAGTTCTGTCCTCCCGGTCCAGTTTCACTACAGAAGGTGGTGACATCATTGTGCAGAGCAGCCACAGCTTAGTCAGGTATCAGTGACAACAACTCCCACCAGTCTAGCCCAGGAAGGCCCATCAGCATATGCTGACCACACCTCAGCTCAACTCCTTTTGTGAGTGTCTGGAGTGAATACACAAACAGCCCCTGTCAGTCTAAAGCCAGTCAGTGAATGCACAGGATGGTTAAACCAGAAAATGCCCTCTTTCTAAAAAGGGCGTTTTCAAAAACTCATTATAAAATCACCTTTACTAATAGATGTGTGATTAAATTCTGAGCTCAGAGAGCCTAAACTCCAAATCTCTAGCTGTTCCCAAGTGAAAGTTAGACTTGTAAAATGTTACAAGGCAGCTCCAATGATAGCCTATAGGAGGTCCTTGCTGTTGTTAAAAACGAAATACACAGTGTTTCACTATCAGGACATGTAAAACACACCAGTACATGTACTACCTTTGACATACACTGAAGTTTTACCGGTATATCAAATATACCAATCATGGAGAACCAATCAGAATTACAATTTACACAGTGAGCACTTGCACTTTGGCACTGATCAGCAGTATCAAAGCGCCCAAAGCTTCTAAGCCAGTAAAAACAAAATCCAACACACAGTCAAAAATACAGGAGGTGGAGGTAAAAAGTCAGAGGAAACCACGCCAAGGATGCCAGGTCCAACAGTGACGAATAGCAAGTGACTAGTGTATACTATTTATTGTGAAGGCTGGATACACTGAACAAATCAGTATTGGTGAAAATAGTTTGAACTAAGAAAAAAGGGTTTAATCTAAGACTATATACCCATTCTGAACGTAGGAATATAGACCAACTCTGAACATGAGATGTTGGTAAAGAAAGAATCATTAAGAATGGTGGCACAGCCCAAATTTTTCCAATACTCCAACAAGGAGACCATATATGTGCTATAGACCTGCCAGATTTCTATTGTCTTGGTCCAGGTGCCCAAAGGTAGATGCACCAAGCGTCTGTGCAATGGCAATCAGTAAAGCAACTTTTCCCAAAATTAGTTGTTTAATGGCTTTGTGTGAGCTCACTGTGAGCCCATTAATTTAGACAATGCACTTTTAAGCTACTGTGTTGCAGCACTCTGTAGATCAAATGTTGAGAAGAATGATTACCTCTCTACTTGAACTGTGATGAATTGTGTATTTCTTTTTAATGAAGCCTAGTCCTTGATAAGCGTTGAGCACATTGGTCTTTTTAATACTCCAATGCCATACTATTCATTACACTTTATAAATGAATTGTTACTAGAGGATGATCTGGTATTATGGTTTGCCTCTTTCTGGCAACACTTCTGAAGTGCATGCATAGATTGAATGAGCTCACATTGTATGTCTGAGGAACAGCCACCTGTTTTATGATTTTAGAAAACAGTGGAGTGAATACCCTTTGATTTCTTTGTGTATGAACTTTTGTTTTGATTATAAACTCATAATAGATCTATATTTTTTTTTAGATGTACATGTTTGGTACGGGTATATGAAGCAGCATTCCTACAGTGGCTCAAACAAAGCGAATTACTTTACATAGTCGAAAATGTTGCTAGATTGGTGGAAAATACAATCAGATTAATATATGAGATTAAATAGGAGATTAACATGACACTAGCTGTTGTTTGTGCCATGTTTAAGTCCATGACACAAGGGGGTTAGGTAAATAGGTGCCTCATTTGTGGTTAGTGTAGCCAGACACGCAAACACTGGATTCATCAATCTCCCATGATCTAGCACATGCTTAAGGTTGTGAAGAGTGTGGAACGAGCCACAAGAAACTACAGAATAGAGGTAGTCATAAACTCCCAAGCCCACACTCTTAAACTGTGCTAGACTTGCATAACTGATGGTGCTTAAACCAAGATTTCTTACCAAGATTATTTTAGAGTCTGAATTGCATAAGAACATCATTGAAGCCCAGAAAACCCAGAATTAAAATTTGATATGATATTTGATCACCCATAAGGTTGTATTACAAATCAGCACTGTGTGAGGAAGAGAAATTGGTAGTCTTCTTAAAAAGTTCTGAGCGGAGTGCATATTGGATTGAGCTCCTTCATTTTAATGATCTTTTCACTAGAATGCTTCCAATCTAACCATGTGCTGTACCTTTTTCCTCCAGCTTTGCATTTGTAGACTTCGATTCTTGTAAGACCCAGCAGCAGGTAATAAGTAAATGTCATGGCACGAAGTTCAGTGGGCGGTCTGTCATTGTGAAACCCTCAATCAAGTTGAATGGCATCAGGAGCCCTGATTACACCAGCAGCCCTGTTGATATGCCGGTAAAAAAGAGTAATTTCTATCTTTTATTTGTTACTTTTTCTGGAACCATATAATTTTCCTTGTGGATTCGGTGTAGGGGTGGAGAGTCAATTTGACGAGTACCAGTGTTCAGAGACCTTCATGCTGCTGGTGCCGGATAAGGTGATTTTGCTCATTTATTTAATTCTCCAAAGGGGGAATGGTTTTGTGCATGCTCATATTGATATTTCTGTAATGAAATCTTATTAATAGAATTTTATTTTTATGTACTACCTACCTTTACTCTGCATCTTATGTGACACTGTTTGTTACATGAGCAAATTGTTTAGCCTGTGGTCTTTAAATTAGGTAAGAGCCACAAACAGTGCAGACAGCAACTGTGACTGAGGCTCCTCTATCTTGAACAGATTATTTTTAGCTTGATTCCCACTTACTGATACATTTTCTGCATTGTTTGCAAGACTGCAGATATATATATATTATCTACTGGCGGTCGCCAGTAGATAGTTATAGTTAGGACCTATTTTCCATAGGAAATCCACAACATTCTATTCCCAATAAGTCTGGCGCCGGTTGACGAATCCTCGCAAAATTTTCCAAACTTTTGGCCAGCTCAGCTCCGCTCCGCTCTTACCCTGAAAGTTTCGTGGTGATTCGTCAAGCGGGGGCCGAGAAAAAAGGGGGGTCCCAAAACACGTTTTCCACATGCAATTTCCCATAGGATCTGTTGTCGCAGCTACAGCCCGAACAGCTGAACGGAATGACACCAAATTTGGCAAAGAGGTAGTCCTCAGTTCAGACTCGTGCCTTTTGCATAAATGGTGTGACTCCGTTCAGTAGTTCCGGAGAAAATAAGAGTTAAAAGTACATAAATATCTATAGCCGGGGAGGATCTGCGGACCCTACCCGCACCGTATGCGCACCCTCCCCGAACCGAGCGCGCACCCTCTCGATAGCGCGCTGAATGCTAATTGGCTGTCGAGTGTCTCTCTACATTCGAAACCAGGAACTGTTGGCGGCCATTTTCTGCCTCGGTAGAAGCGAGGCTGAAGAAGCAAGGGGATTAAGTGTGTAAAACATATAAAGGGGGCAGAGTGGAAATACTCTGACCCTCTAGAGGTGCTTAGGGGGTCCCAGAAGGACCCCCTGGGGCCCCCCTTTTAAAAAAAAAAAACGGCGAAATGCGCGCACGGTGCGCACATTCCATCGCGTTGGGTGCGCGGATCCACAGAATGTTTTTTTTTAAAAAAGACAAGAAATCATTGGTTGTATGACTACTTTGTACACTGAAAGGTAGGGTGTATATTTCTGTTTTTTAGGTAAGATTCTTATTGGTTAACAAAGACAGATTGTAAGGAACATTATATATGATTAGCTGTTATGTTGAAAAGTGAAGCACACTTCCTCTCTTGTTTAGCAACATTGTGTGCTGAACTTCTGACCTGTGTGCTCTGTGCAGTGTTCCATGACCTGTTTCTATGGTAACAGGTAGAAGGCAGATTGGGGGAAGGGTTGAAATGTATTTCAGTTGGAAAGGGTTGAAATGTTTAACCAATAGAAATGTGTGTTTGCTTTTGAGTTTATGTGTGAAGGATTGTGATTTGATGTTTACATGTATATGTGTGGAAAATGAAAGGGAAACGTTTCCATTCTTTGTTTTTGCTGAGAGGTGCACAGTGCAGAGATTCTGTAAAAGAAAATATAGTAAGTGACTGATATACTTCTTAATCTACAAAATAACTTGAAAGATGAGTTATTTAATTGTGGGGGGATGTATGTAGACTATTTTGATTTTAATCAGACTAATGTATTTCTCCTGCTAAAGTGTAGGGAGTACTTTTTTTCTCTACAATCTTATTGACAGTGTGTGTGCATGTAGAAACCATTCTGTGATGAGCATTTGTGTTTTTCATGTGTTTGCAGACAGATAACTGTGCTGTTTTTATATTTTGGTAGAATTAGAAACCAGTCATTGTGTATGAATTTGTGAAATGAGTTATGTTTCTATACTAAAATGTAGTACTTCTTCTAGATTAAGAAATGTGTTTTGATATAGTGCAAGGGATAGTGTTGGTTGTCTAGAATCACACTGTGAGTTAGTGTGTATTTGGGAACCACTGTGAGAGAAGTATTTGGTAACCTCGTGTATTTGCTGACAGATAACTGTTTTTCTCTTCCAGGGGATCCTCATCAATAGTCATAAGCACTGAATATTCCCGCCCATGTGCGGGGACCCCGGAAATAATAAAATTATATATGTAAAAAACACATATATACAGCTCTGTATATGTATAAACATATATCATTTTTTCCACGCAAATGCAGCTCCCATAAAAAGGCTAGGCAATGTAAATGTACACATCCAATAACACATATATACATATATATATATATATAAAGGTATAACAATACACCTAAATCTCTTTTTTTTTTTTTTTTTTTTTAATGAGGTAAACACTCATGAGAAAGCAAAAAATAAAGAGAATAAACTGTGGAAAAACACAGATGTACAACACATTGCCAGCCTGCAGGCTGCATTGCAATATAATACCATAGAGACTAAAAAGCCCTGTACAGGTAAAAACTGGCACCGTGCCTTTAAGGCAGCCCTGACTTCCATATCCCATCATGCCTCAGGGGTGACAGTTAGGTCAGTTGTTCTTTCCGGCTCCTTCAGTCAGGACCCTGGAATTCAGCTCTCTTCTTTTTTGACTCTTTAGTCAAGAATTATTACAACTTTAAGATTTTTTTTTTGGACTTCTTCTTACAACATCTGTGAGGAAGTTAGTATCCTGTGTTTTTCTGACTTTTTTTGCTGTTTTGTCAGAAAAATGCCTTCTTTATTTGTTCCATGTCCATCTTGTGGAAAAAAGAAGGCTGCTTCAGACACACATGAGGTGTGTATTATCTGTCTGCCGGACTCTCACTCTCCAGCAACATGCCATCATTGTGAAGACCTTTCCAAAAGGACTTTAAAGGAGAGGGAGAGGATTAGGCTGTATGGCCTAGCAGAACGGTCGACGTCGAAGCAGTTGGTCCCTGTTTGCTCCCCATCGACGTCGGGCTCGGCGTCGAAGACTCCAGCGGCGGGATCGTCGCTGAGAGGTGAGGAGTCAAGGGGAAGTCATGCTGCAAAGAGAAAATCGTCGTCGACTTTAGATTCAGCGTCGAAACGGATGCGTTCGACGTCGACGGCGTCTAAAAGCTCGGCGTCGAGGACTCGGCGCCACAGTTCAACGTCGAAGAAGCATCTGTCGACGTCAAGAGAAGATCGATCGACGTCTGCACAGAGATATCGTTCGTCGTCGAAAGAAAGACATCGTTCGACGTCGAGGTCGGCGAGACATCATTCGACGTCGCAAGAAGTACGTAGGCGATCTCCACAGTCGACGTCGAGACCAAGATCGCCGTCAAGATCAAGATCGCCGTCGAGGAAACATCGTTCGACGGCGAAGAGGCTTTCGACGTCGTCGGAGCATTCGACGTCGAGACAGAAGTCTCCGTCAGGAGTGACGTCGAGGCAGACGCCTCCGTCAGGGCCGACGTCGAGGCAGGAGCCTCCGTCGGAGTCGACGTCGAGGCAGAGGCCTCCGTCGGAGTCGACGTCGAGGCAGGTGCCTCCGTCGGAGTCGACGTCGAGGCAGGTGCCTCCGTCCTCACAGGTCTCCAAAGCTTTGGTGAGGTACATGAAGCCTCCGTCGAAGATAATCTCGACGTCGAGACAAGAAGCTCGGAGCCTCGAAGATTCGAGTCAAAGATCTCCGGTGATAGGACTATCACCGTCGAGGCAGCCCTCTGTTGAGGGTACGCAGGAGGTGTCGCATGTTCGCCTCACGATTCGACCAGTCTCAAGGCGAAAATCTCCTCATAGACTGATATATACAACTCCTGAGTCACCGCGTCTCATATCTATCTCGCCTTCAGGATCAGAAGGCTCAGGTTCAAGATCAGAATCACCAGAGCTTGTGCATCAATCTCCAGTACCTGCAAGAGAAAATTCGCAGGAGGAGGACAATGCGGTACCTCAAAGTCCCGTAAGGGAGATGCCTCAGGACCATGCTGTGCCAGACGCGATAAAGGCATCGCTAACAAGAATAAGGGGCGTGGTATTCCCAGCGACACCTATCAGACCAAGATCTCGAGAAAGAGAATCCCGAAGTCACTCTCGAGCACCAAGAAGGCGATCCAGGTCCTCTTCCCGCAGAAGGGAGTCGACCAGATCGGAGAGAAGGCGCCGTAGAACCCCTTCTACCTCCCCTTCTTCCAGGTCATCCAAAAGGGATTATTCACCGACACTCTCGGAGACGCCACCCTCTCGGGTATCTCCAGTAGATGATATTTCTACGTTTCAAGAAGTGTTGTGTAGAGGAGCTACAAAATTAAATATCCCTATGCCGGTTCAGGAGACCACTTCATCCATAATTTTTGAAACGCTTCATGAACGCACAGTGTCACACCCGTTATTGCCGTTAGTCCCCGGTTTGCTACAACCGGTAATGGATGTTTTTCTCACACCAGCAACCACCAAAACGGCGCCGGCGAGAATTCTAAAAAAGTACCGTCCAGCACCGGAGGATCCTCTATTCCTTAAATCAGATCCTCCACCGGACTCTGTCATCACCGCTGCTGCCAGGAAGACACATGCAGTAGCTGGATCTTCAACGGTACCACCAGATAAGGACAGTAAGACACAAGACTCCTGGGGGAGGAAAGTTTGCGGCTCAGCATCCTCAAGCTTAAAGGTGGCGAGTGCCTCGGCGCTTCTGGGGCGCTATGATAGGTCATTATGGGACTCTCTGCAGAGGTTCATTGGCAAAGTTCCACAAGAGGACAGACGGGACTTTGAAGAGATTTTGCATGAGGGGAGTCTGGTTTCTAACCAGATCATAAGTGCAGCGGCGGATGGGGCAACACTGGCAGCGCATGAATATGCACATGGAGTCACAGCCAGAAGATCATCCTGGCTTAGATTGACGGCCTTGAAACCGGAAGCGCAGGCAAGAATTTTAAATCTGCCTTTCTCCGGTACTTCTCTTTTTGGGTCCCATGCAGACGAAGAAATGGCCCGTATGAAAGCAGAGCTGGAGACCATGAAAGCTGTCGGGCTTGAAAAGAGAAAAGAGTTTCGACGCCGCAAGGGAAATGACAGGCGCAGTTACCAACAGAGGGTTCAAACCCCTCATTGGCAAAAGAACCAGGACCAGCAAGGTCAAAAGAAACAACAATACCAGTCCCGCAAGCCATCCAGGGGACGAGGTAACAACAGGCAGTCTAATGCTGGAAACAAAGCTCCGGGGAAGCAATGAGAAACCGCTTCCTCCGATGCTGTCCACCGCTCCGGTGGGAGGAAGTGTTGCACATCATCTTCCAGAGTGGCAGTCCATCACAAAGGACAAGTGGGTACTGAATATACTGCGTCATGGGTACTCGCTTCGTTTCAGAAGTCACCCCCCATCGATTCCTCCTGTCAATTCATCCCAGCATCTAAGGCAGCTCAGAGAAGAGGTAGCGACGCTTCTACTCAAATCTGCAATAGAGAAAGTGCCCATAAACCAAAGGGGAAAGGGAGTTTACTCCAGATACTTTCTCATCCAAAAGAGGAGTGTGAAGGTAGAGTTCAGACCCATTTTAGACCTACGGATACTGAACAAACACATAAGGAAGGAAAAATTTCGCATGCTGGCGCTCCACCAAATATATCCTCTTCTCCGGATGGGCGATTGGATGTGTTCACTGGACCTTCAGGATGCATATTTCCATATTCCCATCCTAAGGAATCATCGAAAATTTCTCAGGTTTGTGGTAGGCAACTCTCACTATCAGTTCAAAGTCCTCCCATTTGGCCTGAAGTCAGCTCCTCGAGTATTCACAAAATGCGTGGCAGTAGTAGCGGCTGCTCTGAGGCGCTCAGGAGTCTTCGTCTATCCCTACCTAGACGACTGGCTAATAAAGGGCTCATCGCCACAGAATGTGCGGTCACAGCTGTCGCTATGCCTGAACTTATGTCGCAAGTTGGGTCTCAGAGTGAATGTCAAAAAGTCAAATTTTTCACCAACGCAGAGGATCCACTACCTGGGTGCAACTATAGACTCCGTAGTAGGAAAAGTGTTTCCTTCGGAGGAAAGACAGTCATCCATTATGCTAAAAGGCAGACAGATTATAACCAGCAATCTGTCGTCGGCAAGGCAAATCTCATCTCTGCTAGGGGCCATGGCATCCTGCATCTTCCTAGTGCCCAATGCCAGGCTAAGGATGCGTCCTCTCCAGCAGGATCTCGAGGACAAATGGGATCAAAGGAACTCCCTGTGGGAAGAAAAGGTTTGCCTCTCCTCTGCAGCCAAACAGTCAGTCAAGTGGTGGCTGAAGCCAAGGAATCTACAAGTGGGGATCCCCTTCCATCAAGAGCCCCCAACTCAGACCTTAATCACCGACGCATCCCTTCAGGGATGGGGTGCGCATTTTGAGACTCTGCAAACTCAGGGACAGTGGTCCAGCAGCGAGCAGTTGTACCACATCAACATGCTGGAGCTCAGGGCAGTCCACCTAGCCCTCAAAGCGTTCCTGCCTGAGATCACGACGAGTACCATTCTAGTGCAGACGGACAATACCACCACAATGTACTACCTGAACAAGCAGGGGGGTACTCGATCCAGAACGCTCTCGCTGGAAGCTCAGTCCCTGTGGCACTGGATCCTAGCAAGGAACATCTCATTGAAAGCGGTGCACCTACCAGGAGAACTCAACGTGCAAGCGGACTTGCTCAGTCGGCATTTTCAAGAGCCAGAGGACTGGGTAATCAACGACGAGGTGTTAGAAGACATCTTCGGGGAATGGGGGCGTCCGCAAGTGGACCTCTTCGCGGACGAGCAAAACACAAAATGCCGAGGCTTCGCCTCAAGATACCATCGACCAGGATCCCTAGGGAATGCCCTTTTGATCAATTGGTCAATGACATTTGTGTACGCTTTTCCGCCTCTCCCACTAATTCCCAAGGTGGTGACCAAGCTACAGAATTCATCTGCCAAGATGATCCTCATAGCACCGGACTGGCCGAGGCAGTGGTGGTACACGGATCTCCTGCACATGTCGATCCGACCCCACAAGCGGCTGCCATGCAGGCCGGACTTGTTATCCAAGATGCAGGGGAAGATTTACCATCCCAGCCTTCCCTCGCTGAGCTTAACAGCATGGCTCCTGAAGTCCTCCAGTATGGCCATCTGAACCTCCCTCAAGAGTGTATGTCCATACTGAAGGAAGCCAGGAGGCCTTCGACAAGACACTCCTACTTCTGTAAGTGGAAAAGATTTTATATATGGTGTGCTCAGCATCATTATGATCCCACTAAATGCCAGGAGGATGTAATTTTGCCCTATCTTCTACATTTAGCAAGGGCAGGGTTGAAATTTTCATCCATAAAGGTTCACCTAGCAGCCATAACAGCATACAGGCGTTCGCCTTCACAGCAGTCATTTTTTAAAGTGCAGGTAGTGAAGGATTTCTTGCAAGGACTCAAGAAAGTCTATCCGCCTGTTAGACCTCCCTCTCCTTCCTGGGAGCTAAACTTGGTTCTGTCGAAGCTCATGGGTGCGCCTTTTGAGCCTATTCATAAGGCTACCCTACAGCACCTCACATGGAAGACAGCATTTTTAATAGCCATCACTTCAGCACGGAGGGTCAGTGAGATACAGGCCCTCTGTTCTAAAGAACCCTACACTATTTTTCATCTAAATAGGGTGGTGATGAGAACTCATCCTTCGTTCCTACCCAAGGTGGTATCGGATTTTCATGTAAACCAAGCCATATCCTTACCAACCTTTTTTCCCAACCCCTCCTCTCCAGCAGAGAGGGCGTTGCATTCTCTAGATATCAAGAGGGTCCTAAAATTCTACCTAGATAGGACTAAGAATGTCAGGAAATCTGATCAATTGTTTGTGAACTATGGGGTTGTACGTATGGGCTTTGCTGCATCCAAACGTTCCATTGCTAGGTGGATTGTTTCAAGTATTACATTGGCCTACCAACTGGCTCAGAAACCATTGGGGGCGCGCCCTAAAGCGCATTCGACAAGAGGAAAAGCGGCTACCGCGGCTTTTCTCAATAATGTCCCACTCTCCGAGATCTGCAAGGCAGCCACTTGGAGATCTGTCCACACTTTTACCAGGCATTATTGTCTGGATTCGGACACCAGAGCAGACACTCAAGTAGGACAAGCCTCCTTGAGGAATCTGTTCCATGCATAATCATTTTCATGATTCGCTTTCTCCATGGGTGATACAACCTTAGTTTCATTTGCCTGCTGGTGGAAGGGGAGCTTGCTACTCTATTCAGTGCTTATGACTATTGATGAGGATCCCCTGGAAGAGAAGGGTAAGTTACTTACCTGTAATCCTAGTTCTCTTCCAGGGGTATCCTCATCAAAGTCATAAGCAACCCACCCACCTCCCCAGACAAATGAGAAGAAGTGTATTATTCATTATGGAAAGGATATATCTTTGTGTTTAGGACTACGGTCCCGCAAAGAACAACTGACCTAACTGTCACCCCTGAGGCATGATGGGATATGGAAGTCAGGGCTGCCTTAAAGGCACGGTGCCAGTTTTTACCTGTACAGGGCTTTTTAGTCTCTATGGTATTATATTGCAATGCAGCCTGCAGGCTGGCAATGTGTTGTACATCTGTGTTTTTCCACAGTTTATTCTCTTTATTTTTTGCTTTCTCATGAGTGTTTACCTCATTAAAAAAAAAAAAAAAAAAAAAAGAGATTTAGGTGTATTGTTATACCTTTATATATATATATATATGTATATATGTGTTATTGGATGTGTACATTTACATTGCCTAGCCTTTTTATGGGAGCTGCATTTGCGTGGAAAAAATGATATATGTTTATACATATACAGAGCTGTATATATGTGTTTTTTACATATATAATTTTATTATTTCCGGGGTCCCCGCACATGGGCGGGAATATTCAGTGCTTATGACTTTGATGAGGATACCCCTGGAAGAGAACTAGGATTACAGGTAAGTAACTTACCCTAACCTGTCATGTTGTGAAGTTTTAGTAGCATTAGAAGACAGTTATGGCTTATGCTTTGATTAAATGAGTCCGGCTTTGACAGAAAAGTGCAGTCCTGAAATATGTAGATTGTGTGCAGTTCCCTTACCACTTGCACTGTAGTGAATGAGTTTTGGTAATCTCCTAGGGATAGTGGTGCTTGTCTAGAATCACACTGTGAGTTAGTGTGTATTTGGGATCACTGCGAGAGAAGCATTTGGTAACATGTATTTGCTGACAGATAACTGTTTTAAAACCTGTCATGTTGTGAAGTTTTAGTAGCATTAGAATCCAGTCTTTGCTTATGCGTTGATTAAATGAGTCATGCTTTGACACGAATGTGCTGTACTTAAATATGTAGATTGTGTGCAGTACCATTAACTCTTCTAGACTAGTGAATGAGTTTTGGTAAACTCCTAGGATAGTGTTGCTTGTCTAAAATCACACTGTGAGTCTGTCTGCATTTGGGAACCACTGTGAGAGAAGCATTTGGTAACATCATGTATTTGGTGACAGATAACTGTTTTTAAAACCTGTCATGTTGTTAGGTTTTAGTAGCATTAGAAGCCAGTGTTTGCTTATGCTTTGATTAAATGAGTCGGGCTTTGACACAAAAGTGCAGTCCTAAAATATGTAGATTGTGTGCAGCTCCCTTACCACATCCACAGTAGTGAAGGATTTTTGGTAAACTCCTAGGTATAGTGGTTGTTGTCTAGAATCACACTGTGAGTCTGTGTGTATTTGGGAACCACTGTGAGAGAAGCATTTGGTAACATCGTGTATTTTTTAGCAGATAACTCTTTTAAAACCTGTCATGTTGTCAAGTTTTAGTAGCATTAGAAGCTATTCTTTGCTTATGCATTGATAAAATGAGTCCGGGTTTGACACTAAGGTGCAGTACCATGTACTATTCTCTTCACTGTGGCAGAACTGAAAATGTAAAAGTTTTACCCAAGCACTGTCCTAAAAGTAGTCTTATGATTTAGTCAGTTTCTAAGTCCCAAATAGACTGCTTCAAATGTCTATGCAGTATGCATGTAGTGTTCTGACATACTATACACTTGTCTTTTACACCTTCAATTCCCTAGTCCGTATCCGTACACTTCCAGGAAACACCCTGTCACTCCCTCTGCAGTCCTCTAGTGACCCATTCAACACCATGTACTAATCCATTCACTGTGCCAAAACCCAAACACTTATAAATTCACCAAGACACTCTCTTTCCAGTACTCTAATGATTCAGTCACTGCCTAAGTATTCATGCACTGAGCCAGGCCCTAGCACATGGACTTCTTCAAGCCCCTATCCACTATGCATGCAATCCTCTAACCACCTACACACTTGTCTTTCACACCTTCAATTCCCCATTCAGTATCCATACACTTCCAGCAAACACCCTGTCACTCCCCTTGCACTCCTCTAGTGACCTATTAAGCATCATGTACTAATCCATCCACTGCGCCAAAACCCAAACCCTAATAAATTCACCCAGGCACTCTCCTTGCAGTACTCTAATCATTCAGTCAGTACCAAAGTACTCATCCAGTGACCCAGGCCTTAGCATATGGACTGCTTCAAACCCCTATTCACTATGCATGCAGTCCTGTAACCACCTACACAATTGTCTTTCACACCTTTAATTCCCTAGTCAGTATCCATACACTTCCAGGAAACACCCTGTCACTCCCTTTGCAGTCCTCTAGTGACCCATTCAACATCATGTACTAATCCATTCACTGTGCAAAAACTCAAACACTTAACAATTCACCAAGATACTATCTTTGCAGTACTCTAATCATTCAGTCAGTGCCTAAGTATTCATGCACTGAGCCAGGCCTTAGCACATGGACTGCTTCAAACCCCTATCCACTATGTATGCAGTCTTCTAACCACTTAGACACTTGTCTTTCACACTTTCAATTTCCTAGTCAGTATCCATACAGTCCAGCAAATATCCTGTCACTGCCTTTGCACTCCTCTAGTGACCCATTTACTACCAAGTACTAATCCATTCCCTGTGCGAACAGCCTACCACTTATCAATTCACCTAGGCACTCTCCTTGCTGTACTCTAATCATTCAGTCAGTACCCAAGTAGTCATGCAGTGAGCCAGGCCTTAGCACATGGACTGCTTTAAATGCCTATGCAGTATGGATGAAGTCCTCTAATCACCTACACAGTTGTGTTTCACACCTTCAATTCCCTAGTTAGTATTCATACACTTCTAGCAAACACCCTGTCACTCACCCAGTGTGTCTCCTTATAGTACTGTAATCATTTAGTCAGTTAGCATGTAGTGTTTTAGTGAGGTAGGCTTTAGGGCAGGAACTGCTTCAAAGTAGTATGCACTATGCATGTAGTGTTTTAACCATCGTCACACTTGTGGTTCAGGGCTATAGTTTCTTAGTCAGTATTCATATAAAATGTGTTTGTACAGTAATGGAATAGTATAAATTTGAAAGTTATTAATATACATTTATTTGTGATTCTTTTTTACAGATACAGAACAGGAGTGTTTCTCATCTGTTTGCACTCTTCTCGTGCAAGATTGTTTGGATGAAGGGTCCTTAGGTGTTTCATCATACTTGCTGTGCCGCATGAGTATTTTTTGTTAGGATCCCCTCGTAACAGAACTCTTTTGAAAATCTTGCGCGTGACAAAGGTGGCATTGGTCTTTGTTTGCCCCTCGAGAAAAGTAGAAAATTTCCACATCACTGAAGGAAAACGTTGTGGGCATGGTGCATCCTCCAAAAATTCATCTTTAGATTCGATTAATATTTTAAAGCGACATCATTTACAGTTTTTGTAACTAAAGTTAAAAAAAATTGTTAGCTGTGTGCATTTTATATATCTGTGATTTGTATCTTGTTTTTTTTTTGGGAGAATAGCATGTTGTTTTTTTTTTAACAATCTTTGAGATTGTGTTTTTTTTGCCCGCTGTTAAGTGATGAGTACGATTGAAATCACTATTTTTAGTGAAATTTAATATATTCTGAGAACAGCAAAAAAGGCAAAAACATTACTTTGTGGAAATTATGCTGTGTTGTAAAAAATGTATTACATGTTATAATTTTTTTTTCCTTTTCTTTCACAGATCCAAATTTTAAAATAAGCAATTTTTAAGAATTTAGATTGGAATGAAAATGTGGAAAAAATGTGTACCATTTTTTATTCCTATTACTGTGAAGGTAAGTTTAACTAAGTCTCAATATGCTGAATGAGGAGGTCTGCAAGAAGCTACAAAGTGGAAACATGTTTCTAAAAACATTCTGTTTATACCTATGTAGTTTTGAAATCTGACCATAATCAGATATCATGTGACCTGCAAAAAAAGAGATTTGAGGGGTTCATAATATTTCCTATTTTAGCTATTGAAGGACCGCAATTATTTCAATCATTCTTCTTTGAACATCTTTTCAGACAAAACTCTGTGCTTACCTTTTATCATTCGCAAGGAATTTTAAAAACGGAAATATGTCACTTTTTGTAACATAGTTATTGTGTAAGATACTCTTTCATATTTACAAAGAGAGGAAAAGGCACTCTGTGCACTTTTTATACTCCATGTAAATACAACCTCCTCATGCAGACCACTTTGTTTTGAAAGGGTGTTCTATAAGTGTTGTTGTGCATGATTGCACTGAATACTCATAGAACAAGACACATGTCTAGATTCATCAGAAATCATAAATCTCGATATGTGTGTGAATGGTGCACCATACTAAAATTGGTGTAGGAAAGCACAACAAGGAGAATTGTTTTCATTTCTCCACATTTTTATATCTTCAATGCATGCTGAAATGTTCAGCATGCATTGACGAAGAAAAATGCATTTTCTCATTGTTTTTGTTTTTGTGCAGGAAGGTGTGTCTTCCTGCAGAAAAACTAACAGCACATGACACAGATATCCTTGCACTATGGTCACCACATGGCTGCAGTTTAAGCAGCCGTGCAGACAGAAGCATAGATTTGCAACATATTTATGTACATATGTTGCATCCCTGTGCTTCGGAAGTACTACAGCACACTGCAGTTAAAGAGGTTACTGTGTAATGCTGCAGCACTTCCTCATACTTCTTGTTAGACCTGTCAGCCCTTTGGGTGGTCCCTCCTCATCATTATTTATTTTGTCCCACTTTTGCCTCAAACCCTGTTTGAATTTTTCCTTTTTGGGAACCACCAGACTTTTTAGTGTTGCTGCAGATTCAGGGAGCCATTTTACCTACCCCTGAAACTTCTGTCTGAGGGCCTGGAGCACAAAATGGTGGCCACCTCTGACATCACCAGCATCCACTGGAACCTACCAGCACCTTCCAGAACATTCCAGAACTCTGTGACAGTTGGAGGCGGTTTGGAATGTTGGGGAGTTAAGAGAGAGAGTTGGCAGTTGGAGCTGGCAGTTGGCACCTGACTGGTGAAGAGAGAGCAGCACAACAGTGAAGGAGGAAGGAGTGAAGCAGCAGGGGTGGAAACTTGTGCTTGGAGTGGGGTCCATAAACCCACCCTTGATACTTGTCCCTACTGATGGATCCCAGCCTGTAGCCCTGTGTGGGAAGAAGCCAGAAAAACTCATCCTAAGGACCTAGACAGCAGGAACAGGCCTTAGAAGCAGAAAGCAGCAAGATCCTGACCTGGAAACTGGTTTCCCTGGAGTCCGGCGTCGAGTAGCCTAAGACCTGGAGCCCGAGGTGGAGAAGCGGCGCTGACTGAAGAAGCAGACGTCGTGCCCGGAGCCGCCTGAGGTCGTGAGAGGGCGCCGACGGAGGTCGTGAGGAATACCAGAGGTCGAGGAGGAAGTTCACCGAGGTCGAGTGTGCGGCGTCATCGGAGGAGTGAAGTCCGCCCTCCGGAGTCGTCGGAGACCGAGGTGAAGTGTACCGGATGTCGGGAGTGAGGATCGCACTCCGGAGTCGCCCGGAACCTGAGAGGAGGAGCACCGGAGGTCGGGGGTGAGGATCGCACCCCGGAGTCGCCGGAAGTCGACATCGAGGCCAGGCCGGCCGACGTCATCGAAGCCGAGAGCGCCATCGGACCGGAGCCGCCCGAAGTCGACATCGAGTAGAGACTGCCCGACGCCGTCGAATCGGAGGTCGAGATCGAACCGAGGCCGCCGACATCGGACCGGAACCGCCTACCGGCGTCGTCTAGAACTGACATTGTGCCGAGGCCGCCGAGACCGAACCGGAACCGCCTCACGGCATCGACACGACTCCAGCGGCGTCGGAACATCAGAAAAAGGGCAGTAAGTGGAGTAGAGGGCGCCTAAGGCCCTGTGGAGACCTGAGAGACTGCTCTAAGGGGCTAGGGAGGTGCTGGAACCAACCTGACTGTGCCAGGGGTGAATTGGGACTAACCTAGAGAGGTTGTGTGGAGAGAGAAAGCCAGGGCACTGGTATTCCCCCCTTGATCTACCTCAGTTTAGGCCTCAGCCTTGTCCCAGCCAGGGAGTAGAACCCCTCAAGCCTTCCACAACCCTACAAGCTGTGCCTGGGCCAAATCAGCCCTTAGGAATTGAAAAGTGATCTGATTACATGAGTGCTGCTGTATACTTTTAATTATTTATTGGGGGGCACTGTATTTATTGTGTTAACCTATTTATTGCTTCACTATATTTATTGGTCCACAGGACTTGTTGGTGTACAATATTTAATGGTTCAGTATTTATTGCCTCAGAATATTTAATTGCCTGTATTACCTGCACTTATATTTATGTCCCTTGTATTTATGATCATCCCTATTTATTGAATCTTCAGACAGTATTTATTTGACCTGCACTATTTAAGATTTATATATTGTGATTGTCTTATTTATTTTTCCAATCAGCAACTAAGAGAAAAAGATAAAGAAAGATATTTTCATAATTTTTACGGTGTAGAGTCGTTTTTGGAACGGATGCACGCATGGTTATTGTATGGGTATATTGTATGCTTAGCACGGTGCCTGTTTCCTGACCACTCGAGCCAAGCTACCACAGTGTGTTCGGGGAGTCCACCACCACCCTGCGGAGTGGGAGTGGGCTGTTTCCAACATAAATTGGTGTTCAGTGGTGGGATAGAGCTGTGCCTACGTATACTCAACAATAACTGTGGGTAGTCCATAGGCCTACACCGGGAGTTTTCTCAAGAGCGGCCTTCCTAATTGTGGGTTTTTGTTTTTTCCAAATTTACTCTGGTGGTGGGAGGAGGTATTATTAAAGGTACCCCCCTGCATTGTTACTGCACAAAACCTGTCCTCTAACCTGAGTAGGCAAGATGGAGTTTGTACTAGAAAATCTAGAAACGTACACGGTGGCCCAACTCAGGGAGTTTTGCCAGCGGGAGGGGGTGTACTGCCCCCCAGGAGCAAAGAAGGGTGCACTCCAAACCAGCTTAAGGGCTTGGGGGGAGGCACGCCGAGAAAGCAAGGCTGAGGAGGAAGACAGGGATGGAGAGCCTGACCCTGAGGGGGCTGAGATGTACCAACCTGAGGTGGGGAACCTGTCAGCAGGGCCCAGAACCATTTCTAGGAAGGGCAGCAGTGCCTCTAGCGGTGGCTTGTCTGAAGTGGAGCTAACAGACCGGAGGGAGAAAAGACAGCTCACATGGGACTTAGCAAGGCTGGAAAAGGAGAAGGAGGAGCAGAGGATGGCCCATGAATTGCGACTGAAAGAAATAGATCTTCAGATCTTGAGAATCGGGGCACAACCTGTTCCTAATGGTGGCAGCCAAATCCAAGAGGTCACCAGGGAACCCAAACCTTACCTGCCAAAGGACATAGTGGCTAGCTATGGGGTGGGTGATGATATCGCCAAGTGGCTAGCAGCCTATGAGGTCTCGTTGAGGGCCCATGGGGTTCCAGAGAAGTACTGGGGAGGGGGATTGTATAAGTACATGCCTCCAGCTGGTAGGGATGCTTTATTGGCCCTCGAGGAGGATGAGCAGACCCACTACCCCACCATGAAACTGGCGCTCATCAGAAAGTTTGGACTAACACCTGAAAAGTACAGACAGAAGTTCAGGGGTAGTCACAACCTGGGCACGCAGAGTTGGGTGGACTTCCTGGACTATGCGAAGAAGGCAATGGAAGGTTGGATTCAGGGCAGTGAAGTGAGGAACTACGAGGAGTTGTTTGACCTAGTACTGAAGGAACACCTGCTCGAGAAATGTTTCCCTGAACTGCGGCAACACCTGGTGGATAGCAAGCTGACCAGTCCCCGGAAGCTTGCTGAGGAGGCGGACATTTGGGCTAGTACCCGGGTGTCCACAAGGGGGACTGGAGGGGATACTCAAAAGGCCGGACAGGGCGCCCCCCAGAAGAAAGAGGGAGGGGAAAAGAAAAAGGAGTTCTCCAAAGGCCCCCAAAATAACTTCCAAGGGAAGGGAACAGGATTCACCTCTAAGGCTAACCCACCCAGAAACCCTAATCCTGGCCAGAGCCAGCAGCCAAGGGTTGTCCATTGCTACGAGTGCGGTGGCGTTGGACACTATAAAGGAGATCCGAAGTGCCAGAAACGACCACCCCCTCCCACTGGAGGAAAGACCCCCGGAGTAGCTAGTGCAGTGCTCGGGGAGGAGATGCCCTTAACTAAGGGAAGGGAGTGGGCGGGTGTCACTTTAGTGTCCCTGGGAGAACGGGAGATGGTTCCTAAGATCCAGGTGCCCGCAAATACCGCAAAGTATGGGCAGTGGGTCACCATCAACGGCCAAAGAGGGGAGGCTCTGAGAGACACAGGAGCCAGTATGACTATGGTGCGTAGTCAACTGGTGTCTCCAGAGCAGGTAATTCCCGATGTACTCCACCCAGCCGCGATGGCTGACGGCAGAACAGGTCACTATCCCGTGGCCGAGGTTCCCTTTGAATGGGGGGGGGTTGCAGGTTCACTTCGAGTTGCCGTAAGCCCTGCCGTGCCAGTCGATTGTCTGCTGGGGAATGACATGGAGCACAACGCTTGGAAGGAGGTGGAATACCGGACTCACACCGAGATGCTGGGTACACCTGACTGGGCCTGTGTTAGCACAAGGTCCGCGACTACCCGAAGAGGGAGTTCATTTCGGCTGGAGCCTGGAACAAAGGCCCAGCCAGCTGCCAGTCAAGGGAAGAACCGAGGACAGGAGGAGCCTGCCTCGGCGTCTCCACCCCGTAGGACGGATAGGCCACCGGAGGTGGTGGACCAGGAGTCTGCGGTGGGGGACGTTACCAACCTGGAGGACCTACCCATCCCGGCCGAGTGGCACGTGGAGGGAGGCCCGTCCAGGGAGGAATTCTGCCAGGGCCAGAGGGAGTGCCCTACCCTTGAGGGGCTGAGGCGACAGGCCGAAGCCCAGGCAGCAGGGAACGTTGAAGGGAACTACAGTGTTTACTGGGAGGATGGCCTCCTCTACAGTGAACCCAAGGCACCTCTACACGGATCGTCACGAGCCTTGGTAGTTCCTCAACGTTATCGAGCCTTCCTTCTGGAGTTGGCTCACGAGATACCATTGGCAGGACACTTGGGGCAAGACAAGACCTTCGCCTGTCTTGTCCCACACTTTTATTGGCCTCAGATGAAAGTGTCGTCCGATACCTACTGCCGGACATGTGTGTCTTGCCAAGCCAGTGGGAAAACAGGGGTGAAGCTGAAAGCTCCCCTGGAACCACTTCCTGTCGTTAGCACCCCCTTTGAAAGGGTGGGCATCGACATTGTGGGTCCGTTAGATCCGCCAACCTCAGCTGGTCACAGGTTTATCCTGGTCCTGGTGGATCATGCCACACGGTACCCAGAGGCAATACCTCTGAGGACCATAACAGCACCTGTTGTGGCTAGGGCCCTGATGGGAATCTTTACCCGAGTGGGTTTTCCCAAGGAAGTTGTGTCCGACAGGGGGACCAACTTCATGTCAGCGTATATGCGGGCAATGTGGAAGGAGTGTGGAGTGACCTACCGGTTCACCACTCCTTACCACCCCCAGACCAATGGTCTGGTGGAGAGGTTTAACAAAACCTTGAAGGGCATGATCAGAAGTCTGCCTGAAAGCCTGCGGAGGAAATGGGACGTCCTCCTACCCTGTTTACTTTTTTCCTACAGGGAAGTGCCACAGAAGGGAGTGGGCTTCAGCCCCTTCGAGCTTCTGTATGGGCACCCTGTACGTGGACCTCTCAACCTGGTGAGAGACGGATGGGAAAGAACTCCCAGAAAGCTTCCCCAGGATGTGGTGAGCTACATGCTGGCCTTCCGGAGCCAAATGGCTAAGTTGTGGAAGCAAGCTTCTGACAACTTGGAAGCCAGCCAAGCAGTAATGAAGGCGTGGTATGACCACAATGCTCACCCGGTGGAGTTGGAGCCTGGCCAGAAGGTGTGGGTGATCGAACCCGGAGAGCTTAGCGCCCTCCAGGATCGCTGGTCAGGACCCTTTGAGGTGTTGGAGAAGAAGGGTAAGGCTACCTACTTGGTGGACCTGAAGACCCCGCGTCAGCCCCTGCGGGTGCTGCATGCCAACCGCCTCAAACCCCACCACGAGAGGCCCGAAGTCATCTTGATGATGGTGACTGACGGAGGAGAGGACGTGGAAAGCGAGCCTCTCCCTGATCTGTTTGCGTCTCAAGAAAAGGATGGGTCGGTGGAGGGAGTGATTCTCTCCCCATCTCTAACTCCTGAACAGCAGGAGGACTGTCGCCAGGTCCTGGGGCAGTACTCTTCGTTGTTCTCCCTTGTCCCGGGTAGGACTCACCTGTGCGTCCATGACGTGGACACAGGAGACAGCCCACCTGTGAAGTCCAAGATCTACCGGATGTCAGACAAGGTGAAGGCCAGCATTCATAGTGAAGTCACTAAGATGCTGGAGCTAGGAGTGATTGAACCTTCTAGCAGCCCCTGGTCTAGTCCGGTGGTGTTAGTACCGAAAGCTGCACCACCGGGTGCCCAACCAGAACTGAGGTTCTGTGTGGACTACCGGGGACTGAATTCAGTGACAAAAACTGATGCTCATCCGATCCCTAGGGCGGATGAATTGATTGACCGGCTGGGAGCTGCCCAATATCTAAGTACCTTTGACCTTACTTCAGGGTACTGGCAGATCTCGTTGACTGATGGAGCAAGGGAAAGGTCAGCCTTCTCCACGCCCAATGGCCACTACCAGTTCTGTGTGATGCCCTTTGGGCTCAAGAACGCACCTGCCACGTTTCAGCGCCTGGTAAACCAGATCCTCACCGGAATGGAGAGTTTCTCTGCTGCTTATCTGGATGACATAGCCGTCTTCAGTAACAGCTGGGAGGATCACTTGCGTCACCTGCAAGCTGTTCTCCAGGCCCTGAGACAAGCTGGATTGACGATCAAGGCCAGCAAGTGCCAGATCGGGCAGGGGTCGGTAGTGTACCTTGGACACTTGGTGGGTAGGGGAGCGGTGCAACCCCTCCAGGCGAAGATCGAGGCCATCATGGCCTGGGAACCCCCCAAGACACAGACTGAGGTCCGAGCATTTTTGGGCCTCACGGGATACTATCGCCGCTTCGTGAAGGGGTACGGTACCATCGTAGCCCCCCTCACGGAGCTTACGTCCAAGAAACAACCTCGACGGGTAGTCTGGACGGAGGCTTGTCAGCAGGCCTTTGTGAGATTGAAGAAAGCCATGTGCGAGGCCCCGGTCTTAAGGGCCCCAGACTTTTCCAAGAAGTTCATTGTCCAGACAGATGCATCAGAACATGGCATTGGGGCAGTGTTATCGCAACTCAACGAAGAGGGTCTGGATCAACCCGTGGTCTTCCTATCCCGGAGACTACTTCCCAGGGAACAGAAGTGGAGTGCAATAGAGCGTGAAGCCTTTGCGGTGGTATGGGCTCTGAAGAAGTTGCGGCCATACCTGTTTGGCTCGCACTTCCTAGTTCAGACCGACCACAGACCCCTTCGTTGGCTGATGCAAATGAAGGGGGAGAATCCCAAGTTGTTGAGGTGGTCTATTTCCCTACAGGGGATGGACTTTCAGGTGGAACATCGGCCTGGAGTGGACCACGCCAATGCAGACGGTCTCTCAAGGTATTTCCGCCTTAGTGATGAGAACTCCCAAGGGGTTGGGTAGCTCTCCCCACTTTCAGCTGGGGGGGACGCGTGTTAGACCTGTCAGCCCTTTGGGTGGTCCCTCCTCATCATTATTTATTTTGTCCCACTTTTGCCTCAAACCCTGTTTGAATTTTTCCTTTTTGGGAACCACCAGACTTTTTAGTGTTGCTGCAGATTCAGGGAGCCATTTTACCTACCCCTGAAACTTCTGTCTGAGGGCCTGGAGCACAAAATGGTGGCCACCTGTGACATCACCAGCATCCACTGGAACCTACCAGCACCTTCCAGAACATTCCAGAACTCTGTGACAGTTGGAGGCGGTTTGGAATGTTGGGGAGTTAAGAGAGAGAGTTGGCAGTTGGAGCTGGCAGTTGGCACCTGACTGGTGAAGAGAGAGCAGCACAACAGTGAAGCAGGAAGGAGTGAAGCAGCAGGGGTAGAAACTTGTGCTTGGAGTGGGGTCCATAAACCCACCCTTGATACTTGTCCCTACTGATGGATCCCAGCCTGTAGCCCTGTGTGGGAAGAAGCCAGAAAAACTCATCCTAAGGACCTGGACAGCAGGAACAGGCCTTAGAAGCAGAAAGCAGCAAGATCCTGACCTGGAAACTGGTTTCCCTGGAGTCCGGCGTCGAGTAGCCTAAGACCTGGAGCCCGAGGTGGAGAAGCGGCGCTGACTGAAGAAGCAGACGTCGTGCCCGGAGCCGCCTGAGGTCGTGAGAGGGCGCCGACGGAGGTCGTGAGGAATACCAGAGGTCGAGGAGGAAGTTCACCGAGGTCGAGTGTGCGGCGTCATCGGAGGAGTGAAGTCCGCCCTCCGGAGTCGTCGGAGACCGAGGTGAAGTGTACCGGAGGTCGGGAGTGAGGATCGCACTCCGGAGTCGCCCGGAACCTGAGAGGAGGAGCACCGGAGGTCGGGGGTGAGGATCGCACCCCGGAGTCGCCGGAAGTCGACATCGAGGCCAGGCCGGCCGACGTCATCGAAGCCGAGAGCGCCATCGGACCGGAGCCGCCCGAAGTCGACATCGAGTAGAGACTGCCCGACGCCGTCGAATCGGAGGTCGAGATCGAACCGAGGCCGCCGACATCGGACCGGAACCGCCTACCGGCGTCGTCTAGAACTGACATTGTGCCGAGGCCGCCGAGACCGAACCGGAACCGCCTCACGGCATCGACACGACTCCAGCGGTGTCGGAACATCAGAAAAAGGGCAGTAAGTGGAGTAGAGGGCGCCTAAGGCCCTGTGGAGACCTGAGAGACTGCTCTAAGGGGCTAGGGAGGTGCTGGAACCAACCTGACTGTGCCAGGGGTGAATTGGGACTAACCTAGAGAGGTTGTGTGGAGAGAGAAAGCCAGGGCACTGGTATTCCCCCCCTTGATCTACCTCAGTTTAGGCCTCAGCCTTGTCCCAGCCAGGGAGTAGAACCCCTCAAGCCTTCCACAACCCTACAAGCTGTGCCTGGGCCAAATCAGCCCTTAGGAATTGAAAAGTGATCTGATTACATGAGTGCTGCTGTATACTTTTAATTATTTATTGGGGGGCACTGTATTTATTGTGTTAACCTATTTATTGCTTCACTATATTTATTGGTCCACAGGACTTGTTGGTGTACAATATTTAATGGTTCAGTATTTATTGCCTCAGAATATTTAATTGCCTGTATTACCTGCACTTATATTTATGTCCCTTGTATTTATGATCATCCCTATTTATTGAATCTTCAGACAGTATTTATTTGACCTGCACTATTTAAGATTTATATATTGTGATTGTCTTATTTATTTTTCCAATCAGCAACTAAGAGAAAAAGATAAAGAAAGATATTTTCATAATTTTTACGGTGTAGAGTCGTTTTTGGAACGGATGCACGCATGGTTATGGTATGGGTATATTGTATGCTTAGCACGGTGCCTGTTTCCTGACCACTCGAGCCAAGCTACCACAGTGTGTTCGGGGAGTCCACCACCACCCTGCGGAGTGGGAGTGGGCTGTTTCCAACACTTCTGCACTTATACATTCACCATACGCTACTAATGCATTCATTCAGTCAATTACGTACTACACATACATTCATCTAAACTTTCACACACTAACAAAGAAATTTAGCTCTTTTTTTAAACCAGGAAAGTTAGTTCTTACAAGAACTATTTTTTTTCTTCTTTCTTCTTTTATAATTTTTTTTTTTGGTTTTCTGAACAATTTTTAATTTTTTTTTGGTTTTTCTGCAAAAAAAACAAAAAACAGGAGAAACCAAACAATGAACTTCAGGGAACAATAAAAAAAAAAAACTGGCAAATGTGACTTTCTTGCCGGCGGCAGATCAGATCGATCGACTGCTCACCATAGCACAAAGTCTTATTGCACTTAGTGCAGAGCACTTTTAAATATTGAAATTGAGGACGGATGTCCAAGGTTTGGGCTGATGGATGCACTCTTGAGGTGGATGGCGCAGGAGCAGGAGTGTTTCTCATCCGTTTGCACTCTTGTCGTGCAAGATTGTTTGGATGAAGGCTCCTCAGGTGCTTCATCATACTTGCCGTGCCGCACAAGTATTTCTTGTTAGGATCCCCTCGTGACAGCACTCTTTTGCAAATCTTGCACGTGACCAAGGTGGCATTGGTCTTATTCTGCCCCTCGGGAAAAGTAAAACATTTCCAAACCACTGAAAAAAAACGTTCTTTGGGTGGTGCCTCTGCCAAAAATTCATCCTCAGAAGTATGAGGTGATGCCTGCTGCCCTGAAGCCATTTTTGGTTGAAAAAAGTTAGAGCTAAGTGTCTTTCAATAGTTAGAAGAGGAAGTGTAATGAACCAATCAAATCTCTTTTTTTGCAGGTCACATGGGATCAGCGCACCCTGCGCTTACGCAGCACACACCCAGCGCGTATCCGCGAAATTGAATTAAAAAAAAATTATAGGATTAGATGTAAAAATATATTAGTTTTAAGACTAGTTTAGAGTTTGTCTTCAATTAATATTCACATGAAATACATATATATATATATGTTTTTTTTAAATGTTAAAATTTTCGCGGGATCCGTGCACCTACCTCATCATAGACGCAGATGACGCATCGCGGAAGCGAGTAAACGTCGCGTTACGTACATCGAACGTGTCGCGTATACGCTGGGAGTCGCGTACCGGTCGCATTGTGATCGTGCACTAAACACGTACCCAACGCATACCATGCGCGGATGCTATCGCGTAGGGATCGGAAACGGTGCGCTTAGGGTGCGCGGATCCAAAATCATTGAAAAATATATATAAAATAAAGTTTTGCACATATAGTTAAAAAAATATTTTGTAAAATATAAAAAAATATGTTTAAAAAACCCATTAAGTTCAAATAATATTTTTTAATTTTTAAAATAATTAATTGAAAAAATAAGTTTAAAAAATGGTGATTAAAAAGTATTTTTTTTAAAACGTAATTAATGAAATTGACACACTGAATTTGAAAAATATACAAATCCAATCAAAATCATTAAACATGATATCTTTAGAGATAAGTTATAGATAGGAATTAGTATTTAAAAAACCTTTGAAATTCACTGAAAAAACCATAGGTTTCATGCACGTTATAGTTAGGAATTGGCATTTAAAAAACCTTTGAAATTCACTGAAAAAACCAAAGGTTTCAGGGGCGTTATAGTTAGGAATTGGCATTTAAAAAACCTTAGAAATTCACTGAAAAAACCATAGGTTTCAGGGGTGTTATAGTTAGCTGGACATTTCCCTCGTACAAAACCCTAGAAATTCCCCTGTTATAGTTAGTTCAGCTAACTATAACTCGCGCCCCCGCAATGATCTGCTGATGACGTCACATATTACATCACTCATGACCTGGTCAGTGACATCACTGATGACATCTCAAATGACATCACTGATGACGTCCTCCATGTGATAAATTACTGCATCTTCTGACACCCTAATTTAACCGTTGATACACCAACTCAAAATTTCAGACGTCCATTCTCAAAACCATAGATACTCCAATACCAATAACTACATACCCACTTATTAACTCTTAGGTCTACATACACCCCCACTCATTCACCTGTACAGTCACTCATACTTAGTCACTCCGTACAAGACTATCATATGCATGTATACACCTACATAGACACTCGCACACCACCAATCATCCATAGAGGTACTCTCACACCTAGTCAGTCATGCAAATAATTAATTACACTCCCATTTACTCACCTATGCAGATCTACACTCTCAAGTTCACTTACTCATAAAAATAGTACCACATTCTTACGCTCTTATACAATCATTGATACAAGCACACACTCATCCAACAGCCACTCTCACAATCACACACTCTCACATATACCCACTTATATACTCTTACACACATATATACTGCCTTTCACATATGTAGGTAGTCACAAATGTACCACTGAGATATACATTCAATCCCTAACACACCCATACATACACTCACTCAACCATACAGTTCATCACAGATGCACTCTTAAAACCATGCACCCATAGAATCACCCACTCCCACATCTATGCACAGAGTTACACACAGCCTACGCACACAAACACTCAGGCACCCATACAGATACTCAGACAACCAATCAATAACCCATATAGACACTCGTATGGCTATTCACAAAACCATGCAGCCACTTATACACCAACACACAGACACATACAGACATTCACACATTTTAGTCACTAGTCTGTAGTAAGATACATTTAATGACTCACTTATAGAGTCAGTTACACACCTACAAAATCATCAATTCACGCACTTGTACACCCACTCATTCTTTAACAGGCCTTTCCCTATATATAGTAAACATATTAAAACTTTACAGAAACACCTACTCACTGTATGATGTCATCAGTGATGTCATCAGTGATGTCATTTGAGATGTCATCAGTGATGTCATCAGTGATGTCAGTGACCATGTCATGAGTGATGTAATATGTGACGTCATCAGCAGTGCATTGCGGGGGCGCGAGTTCTAGTTGGCTGAACTAACTATAACAGGGGAATTTCTAGGGTTTTGTACGAGGGAAATGTCCAGCTAACTATAACACCCCTGAAACCTATGGTTTTTTCAGTGAATTTCTAAGGTTTTTTAAATGCCAATTCCTAACTATAACGCTCCTGAAACCTTTGGTTTTTTCAGTGAATATATATATATATATATATATATATATATATATATATATATATATACACACACACACACACTTTGCAGTATAATGAAAATAGATGACAGAAGACTACTAGTAGCCATGTCTACTTCCTGTCGACTAAAATAAAATGTAGGGTCTGCTTAGCGCGTGCTCCTACAATTGTTCCAACCATAACTGTTGTGAGGCGAGAAAATCCTACAATGGACCTACATCTCATTTGAGCACTTTCTTCCCTTTAAGAAAGAGCTAATGGGATTCATTTTGGTTGCACGGGACCAGATGGCTTTGTACTGCAGCTCAGCTGGCTTCTTGGGACCCACAATTTCTGTCTGCTTATCCTCTCCAGAGAGCCTTGTGTTCCAGAAATTGCCCTCCTCCAAATTGGACCCTGACTCCTTTCCTTCCACTCCTTGGGAGAATAAATCAAAGACCATAGAGACAAGGAGGATAGGGAAGAAGGTACTCTTGTCAGGAAGCATTGCACTTTGGTCCACGAAAACAAATCGCCTCCTGGCCCGGTGCTCCCATGCCCTGTGGGAGATAGTGCAGATAGCAGTTTTTGATCTTCTGGACCATCTTTGCGATTATTTGGTGTAAGTTATCAAAAAGTGAAGCTGATCCTTCACACTGGGCGAAATTCACTGTATTCACTGGTGTGGTCCATTGTTTTTTGCGGTTGCCATCTGCTGACCCACCTGGATGTGTTCCATGAGCTTTTCATTGAATGTTGAACAAACTCTTATGGACATTTGCTTCAATGGAGTGCGCTTTCTCAAAGATAAAGCCCTGAACGGTTTCAAACCAGGCTGGGTTATCACTGTGTGCATGAGGATGGCTTTCGCTGCTCACCAGTTTCCTCAACAGTGGTTCCCGAAACTGCCTTTTCGGTTGCACCTGCCCTCACAGCAGCCCAACATGTTCTTTTGGAGCTACATTAGGAATAGTGGCTCCACAGCCCATCAAGGGCAGCAACAACATTTCTCTCTCCTCCCCAATCCTCATAACAAAACTACTTTAATTCACGCTTGAGGGAGCATATGCCACCTATGGGAGAGGCTAAACTTCCATTTGGCACACTGGCAAATCATCACCTTGGATCCTCCAAATTGCAGAGAAAGGCTACACCCTTCCCATCCTGAGAACACCTCTGATTCCCAGTATTTCTTTAGCTCATCATGTCTGCACTATGCAGTAGGAGGTTGGTCCTCTATTGGTAATGATTGTGCTAATATATGATTGACATTGTACATTAAAAAACCATCACCTGTTTAACGCTCCATGTTATTTTTGTTTTAATGTGTTTTAATCTTCTGGTAAAATGTGCTTTCTTTTATCTTTGTTTTAGATCTTGGAAAAAGTTCCTCTGTTGGATTGCAATGGTAAGGTGTAAGGGGATCAAGGCTTGTATTGAAATTCTCACACAAAACAAATTCACTTATGAACCCGTTGAAACGCAAGTTTTGTTTTCTCCCCTCCTCCACCAGCCCAACTTGGCTGTCTTAAAAATGTATGTCAATTTGGTCTACAAGTCAGGTCGATGCCTTAGACATCCATCTTTGTTACTGTGTGCATATTGTGTAGTGAGAGAAATAGAAGAGGTTGTGTTTCTTATCTCTCTCCAGAATGTAAATCACTTTGAAAAACAATTTCTTTGCCAATCATGGAACTGTCATTTTCCTTCCTCATGCCACCTTTTTTACATGCTTTTTCAAGAAATAGATAGCTTTAATACATGATTCCTTACAACCATGTTAGGCAGTATAGACAACTGGGCTGTGTACCAAAAGGAACGTGAGATTATTTTTGTGACTGCAGGAGTCGTGAGCCCTAATAACTTGTTATTGGAAATCAGAGTCAGTACTTAGATTCCGTTTAGATAACCCCTGTATTTAGCACCTACAGAAGATGCATAGATACATTAACTATATATAGTTATATACACTAACCTAGTAAAAATAAACGTAGTGAAATAGAGGTAAAGTTTACATAATCAATAAAGCACACATAGTATATGCATACATATTATTCCGTATATAGCCTAGCATTTTTTTATAGCCGTTTATAAGCTCTCATTTCTTATGGAGGCTTGTTACTGCAGAATCCTCACTTTTGAATATTCCCCAGGAGTCAGACTGGATCTGGAAAATCTCCAGCAATACACCTGTGCATCAGTGCCAAGTGACTCCATGTCGATTTCACTCCTATCCAAAATTGATGTGAGAGAACCTACATAGGCGCTAACCCTTGCAAGCTGACATCAGTTCTTTTGTTTCCACCCCAATAGGCGCACCTCCAGAGCTACCCCTTATCTCTTTCAAGTTCCTAATTAAATTTTTGTACCAAAAATGTTTCCACAGTGTGCAATGTTGCAAACGGAGGTCTGTGGCAAACCGGCATGTTTTATGCCTGTGGTTGGACTACGACTCCTAGGCCTGCAATGATTGTGCCTTGATGCACCCGAGGGCCTTCTACTTTTAGAAAGTGAATCTGTTCATCATGTAGCACTGCAAGACTCCATGTCATGACCGGTCAAGGTCCAAGGAGACGTCCTGGTCCTGCTCCTCGGGTCATTCCCGTGACAGGTAGTCACCTAGGTACAAATCTTTGGGCAAGTCGAAGAAAAAACACAAAAAGTCCAATGTGAAAATGACCCCAACCCACCACTTTTGACCTTCACAGAAGGCGCAAGAGCGTCAGTGTGCCTCCTGGTCTAACTCCGGAGAAGGTTCAAGGGCTTCAGCTTGCCTCCCGGTCTCACTCCAGAAGCTGTTTCACTTTGAAGCCAATTCGTACTCTTGTCCCAAGGCAATCCGAATTTCCAGGACTATTGGTGTGCTTTCACCTGTGGGTCTGCTTTCTGGGCCAGTTGGGTACTCTTGTTTCATTCTGGCTTCTGGATGACTTCGTACAAGCTCCCTTTGAAGCACCACCTCCCACACTGGAACACGATCCAACAGCGCCACAAAAACCGGACAACCTCGGCCAACCCATAGTGCTGTCAAATGCTTAGATGCCACCACCTCAACCAGTTCTGCATTCTGCAGAAGAAAACAAAAGCTACAGCCCACTGGGCACTCCTCTGATTCTGATACAGTGCCCCTGCCCCTCGGACGAGCACATGTCTTACATGACTTGTTTGCCGCAGATTCAAATAATGACGATTACAATGCTGGGAATGAGTTTTCCCAGTCCTATCATGAGGACAATAGATATGAAGGTCTCCAGGATGCCAGAGGTCTGGATTCTTCCCTAGACGCATTCACTTCAATAGCTTATCCACATAATTTAAAAAGAATTGAACTGCAGCCAATCAGAAGACAGCACTCTCTGGAATACTCTCCAAAGAGGCTGATTCCCTCAAATTTCTAGCACTCGTCGTGTGAAGAGTCTCCCTGAGCCCTGCTCAGTTTTCTTCAAACACTTTAGACATTCTTATCTACTACTACCTCCATGTCAGAGTCCTCTAAGAAAGGGCTTTGCAGGCCCTTCCTGTGGCACTTGTGGGAAGAAAATACTTTGATCTAAAGACCCTTACAAGGACTGTATCTACTGCCTATACCCTCAGCATAAGGTAAGACTGCAAGATTGGTCATACCTTTTCCACTAAAACCTTAAAGGGTAGGTAAGGGAGCCTTCTTCTTTGGCTTGAAAAAGCAAAATCTAAAAGATCACCTTGTTATGAGGAAAAAGACAGTGACACCTTTTCAACCTCTCAGAAAAGGTAACATAAGAGGGAATGGTAGCGTGACCAGGGGACCTTAGATGAGTCTATGAAGGCATTAAAGAAGACTCACCATGATTCTGTCCGAGACAGTTGAAAAAAGGAGAAAACAGAAAAAATCCCCTCAGAAACAGCAAGGTCTGAACCCACCTCTCCATCTTCAAAGTCTGGAGTGCATAAAGTCCTCCACAGAATTGTTGATGACAAGGGCAAAAATAGCTTGAAAAATCTCGATGACCACCACCTTGCCGTCCAACACCATTGTCAGCAACAACAACTATTACTATAGTGATGTTGACGTCAACGGATACTACAGTGATGACGCCATCCTTTTTGACCATTATTGGCGAAGACTTCGTCGACGAGACCTTCGCAACCCTCGACGAAGACCCCGTCGACGAGGATAGCTTTGTCGACCTTACAGAAAACAAAAATGCCCTTGCAGTTGGAAACTGCAACCACGGACTTGACGAGGACATCGTCAACCACAGTAAAAATCACCAGACCATTCCTTGGCCCGAACACACTTCCCCAAGAAAAGTATCTGCTCTCCCTCCAAGTCACCTTCTGTATGTGAAAGAATCAGAAAATGATGGCCTTTTTGGAACGGCACACATCCTTTCCGAGCTCCACATTAAACATGAGGATGAAGATGATCAACAGTATTATGAAGAATACTATAATGCTGAGCGGACAAGATGTGTTGAAAGACCCAAATATCATGGGCAACATTTCCAACAATATGGCCGTTCTCCTTCACCAGAAGGTGTAGTACAGGGTCCTTTGGCCTTGTTTCAAAACCTCCAGTGTATGCTGCAGGACTAATATAAAAGGTTTCCAAAGCCCACAAGGCCACAATCTCCAACGCTACCTAGTATTCCGCCTCCATCCCCACAAATGCCGAGGCCTATTCCGCCGCTCTTGACACCCAGTAATACACCTGCCTCCAACATCGCAGTACCTGCTATGGATGATCACTGATCATTCGATGAGGACAATGAGTTGGGAGAGATACCTGATAATCAATCTACGCACAACGAATGGGATGATTGTTTGGTTCCCACTCCATCTCCACCTGCACCACAACCAGTAGACTTGCCTCCGGAAGACAGAGGAGGTTTCCACAACATGATGGAGAGAGCAGTAAAGAGGTTCCAGCTGCCAATGTCAGTCAAACAATTGGACTGTTTTCTTTATGATTTCAAGGAGCCTACCAAGATATCTGTGTGAGTCTAATAGTTGATTATATCTGGGAGAAAGGTACAAAGATTATGAAAAATCCTGCTATGGTTGCAGCTGTTTTACAGTGAATTAACAAGAAGTATAAGGCTCCAGAAGATTCGCCTTCCTGTTTAATAGGGCACCCAAAGCCTGACTCAGTGATCTGCTGGGTGGTTCAGAGCTGGTCAAAAAATCTCTGAGCCTAGCTCAGCTCCACCAGATAGGGAGGGCAGGCAACTGGATAAAATAGGCAAAAGATTCCTACTATGGCCGCAATTACGGTTTGTGCTACCAATTTCTTGGCCATTTTGGGCCGATATGACCAACAGATGTTGTCAGACATCAGCGATCTTGTGCCTGAGGACAGAGAAACAGAGGCAAAGAGGATACTACAAGAAAAGAAGAGAACATGTTCAGAAGTTATTGATTGCATTACGGACATGCCTCAAAAAGGTTTCGGCAACTGGCAGGATCTGTGGTCTTAAGGCAGCAAGGGTGGTTGAAAGCAACATCTTTCTGGCCTGAGGTGCAGAGTAAGATCCTGGATATGTCCTATGAGGGCAATGCCCTATTTGGAAAGCACATGGACGATGCATCACAGGCCATTAAGGCAGATACTAACATGGAAAAATCGTTGGGCACCCTGCAGTTTCGGAAAGTGCCCTTTCGGGGCCCACAAGGAAAGAGTTTCGCCTCATACAGAGGGTGTTATCAATGCTTTCAACAGTATCAACCCTACCAACAACAGTATAGGCCATCCAACCTGCAACAGACTTATCGACCACCACCTGCGGCACCCAGTAATAAACAATGGCCTAGGCAGAAATAGACCACCCAGGCTAGAGATACCAATAGAAAACAATAACCTTTCTCAAGTGCTGGGTACTCCCAGTACATGGAACAGGATACAGGAGTGGACCCGTTAACCCAGTGGAGACCGTGTAAGTAGTATATCAAAACAACAATGTCTCAACCGGTAATCATTTGAAAAGACTGTTAAAGAAAGTGCATCAGTCTTGCGAGTGGGGGGAGGGGGAAACAAAAGGAGGGAGACCATAAGATTTAGAAAAAGCAGGTTGTTTTTTGCAGTTAGTTAAACAGCACTACATTACAATTGGATTAAGGTAACCAAAACAGCCAAATGTGCACTGGACGTGCTAGTGAAAGTGAACAGCGCAGTGACACAAGTGATGTGGACAGCATGGCACGGCGAGGAACAGTGAGACACAATTGATTATAGGGGGTCAAAAATATATACAATTAGGATAAATGTAAATGCAATTTCAATGTTAGTTACAAATTACCCCGTAGTGGCCACAGATAACGCTGTTAAGTTGACGGCGTTTCGATCAGTCTAAGTTGTGGTCATCATCAGGACGCTGGTTACAAATTTCTTAAGTAGTGCTGTGTGAGAAAAATGCGGAAAACCCAAATAGATGAGAAGGAAGGCGCCGAGCAGGTAACTAAGAAAGAATTACCTGGTGACACAAGGTGAAGTAATCGCTGTTCAAGTAAGCGACACGTAGAAATCAATATAGTGGTCGCTGGGGAAGAAAAGAGGATACTGGGTCAGGAAGGGGTGAAGAGGGACTGTGAAGTGTGTGAGCCTAAATAGAAAGGGGCAAGATCAAGTACCTGTGTATTGTACTGGAAATACAAACAAATTCCACCTTGGTCGAGGAGGGGAAGGAGGGGGGCGAGACCTAAAGGATACAAAAGGAAAAGGCAAGGGGCCAGTTAGGTGAACTGGTGGGAAGGGGGCATAGACGGGATACAACTCGGTACGCAAATTGCGGACCCTTACCTGGGCGTTTGTGATTGCCGAGGAACAGGCGGCAGCGGTTCGTAATAATTAACGAGGTGCGGGGTGCCGTGAAGTGACGTAGCAGACGGTGGTTTGAATCGGGCTGCAAGTGAGATTAAATCAGGAGCGACGAGTGAAGCGTCTGCAGGGGCTGAAAGACGCAGTACAACGCAAACTGTGGGGGCACATTTTTCCAACTTTACCCAGCAGTGGCGGCAAATAACGTCAGACAGATGGGTATTAGACCTTATCACCTATGGTTATACCCTGGAATTTATCAAGAGGCTGCCTACAACTCCACCGAAGGAGTGCACCCACCTTGTCTTCACTTACTCGGTAAGGAAACCCTCACCATGTTAAGCAAAGGAGCAATAGAAAAAGTTCCACACCACCTAAAGGGAATGGGTTTCTACCCCCGGTTTTTTACCTCATAAAAAAGAAATGTGAGGCATGGTGACCCATTTTGGATCTCTGAAAATTAACATTTCTGTAAAAGCCATCTTTTCGCACGGTAACCCAGAAATCCTGCATCTCCTCAATCATGGAGACTACAGGACAAACTTGGACCTGCAGGAAGCGTATTTTCATACCCCAATACATCCCAAGCATTACAAATTTCTAAGATTCACAGTAACCGGCACCCACTATCAGTTTGAATTCCTCCCATTTGGCCTCGAATCAGCCCCCGCATCTTAACGAAATGCCTAGCTCCTGTGGGAGCTTCCCTAAGAACAGACGGTTATCAGGTATTCCCTTACCTCGACGACTGGCTAATAAAAGCACCAACGACTCATTAAGTGTCAACAGCCATGGAAGCCTGCCTCACATTATTCAACTGCTTAGGGATCACTGTCAACCACCAAAAATCATCGATTCTTCCATCAAACAGGGTATTATTCCTGGGAGCTGCTTTATGTCCGATCCAAAACAAAGCATTTTTATCTCAGAACAGACAGCAAAGACTCTTAATTGGCCCTCCGGCTGTTGAGAAAAAAGTCAGTTTCAGTGCAGCTGTTCAAGTTGCTCCTAGCGATGCTGTCCTCAGGGATATCTCAGATCCCTTTCTCCTGTCTCAAAATGAGACAGAAGGAGCTGGACACGCAATGGCACCAAACAAAAGGGTCCTTCAATGATCTAATAAGGATCACTTAAGGCATAACAGAAGCTCTAACCTGGTGGACACAAGCCAATAATCTGTCCAGAGGCTTGAGATTTCTGCCTCAAATACCTGATTACTTGGTAACCATGGATGCCTCCCTAGAGGGCTGGGATGGGTATTTGCAGGATCTGTAAATCAGTGGAAGATGGTCTCCAGATCAAAAGACCATCAGTTGGAACGCAAAGCAATCGATCTACGCTTGCAAGCTTTCCTGCCAAGGATACCAAGCTTGTCTGTCTTAGTTTGCACAGACAATACCACCAGCTTGCATTATGTGAACAAGGAGGGAGGGGATCACAAGATCGCTAGCCCTCTCCAGGGAGGTGCAACAGATCAGGGACTGAATCATGATACATGAGAACGCTTGAAGTGGAACATGTTCCTGGGACAAGCAACATCTTAGCGTACATGCTCAGCAGAACAAGGAGCAGCTACCATGAGTAGGAGCTGGATCAAACTGCTTTGAATAGGATCTTCACTCTGTGGGGCAATCCAGCTCTGGATCTATTTGCAGCTGCAAAGAACCGGAAATGCTGGTTTTATGAAAGTTGACATCAAGGGTCATGACGGAATGCATTTTCGATCAGATGGTCAGGGAACTATGCATACGCTTTTCCCCCTAATCCCTCTTATACCAAGAGTCATCAGCAAATTAAAGACAAAGCACTATCAAATAATCCTGATAGCTTTCAGATGACTGAGACAGCATTGGTTCACGGATCTACTCCTGTTGTCAGAGACCTACCACATTCACCTGAACCCATCCAAAACTCTGTTTTAACGATGAACCAAGGTTAGGTCCTTCATCCAGACCCAACTTCTTATCCACATGACTCCTGAATTCTACAATTTCACAGATGTAACTATACCTCAAGATTGTGGAGACATTCTTTAAAGGATAGAGCAGACACCACTACAAAAACGTATAGATAGAAATGGAAGATTTTCTGTCTTTATGTGCCAGCAATCCAGTGTGCGTCGTTTTCAAGCTTCACCAGAACAAATACTACCTTATCTCCTATTAATAGCAAAATCAGTTTTGGCCCATGCATCAATTAAAGTGCACCTGGCTGCAATTTCAAGATATAGGCGCTTTTCGTCTGCTCCGTCTTTCCGGTCTAATAGGATCATTAAACAATTCATCAAAGGACTATTCAGAGTTTTCTCTCCAGTAAGGGCTGCTCCTCCTGCACGGCAGCTAAATGTAGTGCTAACTCAGTTATTGAATAGCCCTTCTGAACCACTTCATAGAACGGACCCCAAGTTCCTGTCATGGAAAGTTGCATTACTGCTGTCATCAACAGCCAGAAGAATGAGTGAAATATAGGCATTTACAATTAAAGAGCCTTTCCTACATCTTACAGATGACTCTGTTATTGTCAGGACCAATCCAAAATTCACGCCAATGTCCCTGCAGATTTTCATCCTAATGAACCTGTAATACTGAGCGCTTTCTTTCCAAATCCGCGTCACCTGTGGAAAGATCCCTGCATACATTGGACATCAAATGATGCCTCAAGTTGTATTTGCATTGCACCAAACCGGTCATGACCACTGACCAACTGTTGTTAACATATGAATATACTCGTAAAGTTGGCGCAGAGGCAACCATCGCCCGATGGGTCTGTCACCATACAGTTCTGTCATTCAAAGGCTGGCAGGCCATTAACGGATAAAGTCAAGGCGCATTTCACTAGAGTGGTCGCTACCTCGACTGCGTTGTTTGCTGGAGTTCCTCTCGAGAAGATATCGTGTGCAGCAACTTGGAAAAATGCTCATACTTTCACGCAGCACTATTGCCTGGAATCACCCCAGCGCAGTCATGCAGCTGTTGGACTAGCGGTACTATGCTATTTTTTCAATAAGATGAGCCTTTTTCTTTTTTCCCTTAGAAGTGCATGATTAAGGTACATATACAGATGTTTTGATGTGTGTGTGTGTGTCCGTGCGTTACTTTTCATATCGAAGAGTGTGGTGCGATATATATATATATCAATGTATTAGTGTGTGGATGGATGTTTCTCTGTATGGGTATTTATAAGCACCATCCGCTATTTGTGGTTTTATCAGAAGGATTGTACCAATACTTTAACTTCTTGCAATCCTGATTCAAGCATGTGAATCTGCGAAATATCCAATACTGGAGAAGAAAATAGGTCACTTACTTACAACTGTTGGTCTCCAGAATTGGTATCATTCACAGGTTCACACGCTACCCACACTCCTCACCGTAGAGGCTCCTCTTATTGTTAAGGAATTACCTTTGCCACTAGAACTTGAAAACTTGGAAGAATCTGCCTCTGTGGGGAGTGTTCCAGAGGGCTCTATCGCCTGATTGGCTGGAGTTCGGTTCTTTTAATTGATATGGATAAGCTATTGAAGGGAATGTTTCACTTCCAATATAGTCTGTATTAATGGTATGCAATGCTTACTATGGCACCGTGGGACCCACTTCGACTGGAAATACAATCCAATACAATGTGAATCTAAGAAAGATACCAATAGAGGAGAACTACAGTTACAGGTAAGAAACTTATTGTCATCCCTGACTTGCTGGCCCTCAAGTGTTCTCTGCGGTTCACAGTAGGACCAAAGCATTTTCAGTTATCTGTATTCCCTTTTATCCTTACCAGCGCCAGTTGGGTGTTCACAAAAGTGATTGTGGTGGTAGTATCACATCTTTGGCGGTCTCGAGTACCAATCTTGCCCTACCTGGAAGACATGGTCAGCCCCCTCCTGCCCCGAGTTTCAGGTCATCGTAGTGGCTCTGGATTGGGTATAGAGAGTATGTTATAACAATCTCCTGGGCATGAGCATTTGTCCTCTAATCAGGTTGCCTCTTAAGGAAGATCTAATGTCGCAGCAGCAAGGCAGAGTTATGCAACCTAAACCTCCATGCTTGGAGATTGAGCAGCGACAGACTAGTGTCTTCATCTTCCTCCCCAAGTAGTTTGTCTTGTTGGCAGCCAGGCAACCCTCAACCATATCTCTATACGCCTGCAATTGGGATAAGTTTGTGGCCTAGTGAGCTTCTATGTGTATCATTGATTCAAGTTACTAAACTTGAAACCAGTGTGCACAATTCACAAAAAATTATCAACAGTGTTTTCAATTTCATCAAATTGATTTATATTTGTACTTTTTTCTTCTCACTTGTATTTACACATAAACTTTGGTAAATCAATTCTATATGTTGGCAATCGCATATAGTCATTACATAATACATATATCAACACATGTAAATTTTTGCACTTTTTGATTGCTGACTTGACATACAAATATGTTTCTCATGCCCAATGCATTTCGGGACTGTCCTATCTTCATGGGCCAACCTGTATAAAAACAAAGATAAGATCATACAGGGATGGGTTATGTCAATACTACTTATTGCACAGTGTGTGTTGTTAAAAAAGTTGATGACTAGATGTTATGCTGATTCATTGTAGTGATTTTCTATGCTTTTTCTTTCTCATTCTGTCTCTAAACCCACATCTCAAAACAACGAAATGTGATGTTATCTTATCACTCCTGACACAACAAATGCCACCATGTGCACATGCTGCATATAGGACATGTGCCTCTTTGGTTATAACTCCATTAAAAATACGTAATGAGGATAATTACCCTCTCTCCCATGGTGTACCAAACACATTTGGGTATCAGTAACTTACTGAATATCAACCTCAAAGAACCAATTTCCGCGGGATATATTTCTCAGTCATTTCTGTAAAGCATAAGGGACAAGATCGTCAACATACTGAGGTTCCACTAAGTTTCAACATACATATTTACAATCGCGCAACTGATCTGATATATTTTTGTGATCCAATTTGCTCTTGTCTTGCCCATGTATCTGTAGACAAAACGTGGGATGTCCTAAGTAAAATCACTACCATGACTACTTCCCTATTAAGTAACATGTTAGACAGCATGCAATCCAAAGTAGCACACTAATGCAGTGATTAGTTTTTATATGTATGTAAAAACAAGGAGTGCATTACACACTTTTATTATCATTGATTTACTAATGAGCTTCTAAACAGATCAACTCACTTCATGACAAGCTGTCCAAAGTTTTTTTGTTTGTGTTGTCCCTAGCTCAGCAAGTCATTGCTTTAGACACTTTTAAAGGGCTCCTGTCAGTTCTTTTTGTCTTTTTTTGTTGCAGGACCAAATCTGCTTCACACTGGCAAACAAGCAGCCCCCTGAGGGCTTACGAGCACATTCTACCAGAGCCAAGGCTGCTACCTCTGCGTTGGCATAGGTGCCTATCCTGGACATTTGCCAGGTGGCTACATGGGCATCACCTAATACTTTCACGAAACGTTACTGTCTAGACAGCCAAGTCCATCAAGATGGGCATTTTGCTTGTTCGGTCCTGCTTGACTTTTTTGATTGAGCCAGGTCACAGACCCACTACATGGGTGTTACTGCTTTGGTATCTATTCAAAAGGTGAGGAATCTGCTCTTGGAAATCTCTATCATAGGAAAAAGTTACTTACCTTTAGTAATGCTCTTTCTGGTACAGACTCTAATCTATCCCACCTCCCTGTTCCATCAATTGGTCTCATCACATAAAAAGATCCCAAATTAGTAATTTGTACACTGATCACTACTATTCTGATTGGCTCTGCGTTTGTGGACGCTGAAGTGCGAAGAAAAAAACCCAGACATCAGCATGCATTGGTGGCACCTATATAGGCCTGTGTGCAACACATCCAGTGCGGAACAGCATTGACACATAGTCACTGGCACCACCTGCTGTGGCGCAGGGGTACTGCAATAGATTTTCCGCATCCAATCTGGCGCCAGGAAGTACTGAAAAAGAGGAGGAATCTGCAGTTAGATAGCCAGAGAGAATGTTACTTAAGGTAACGAGTTCAGCAAACTCAATTCTTCCATTAATTATGACTCCATCTAAAGGTCTGAGAGACTGAAGACACAATTTGCCACACTTGTCAGATTTGTGATTTCTTGGACATAGTGATTCAGGGTTTTTCCATGTTTCTTCTAACTTTATTCCTATTGATGCTCAACATGGCTGTTGAATTGGGCCTTTTCTCAACAGATAAACATCACTGTGGAACATCTGCCAGAGGGCCAGAATGATCCGGCGGATGCAATAATCCAACATCTTTCAGATTTTCTCGAGTGGGAGTAGACCAGAAGCAGGTGAACTACTTCTTCAATCAGTGGGGTCGCCCCATGATTGATCTGTGTGCAACTCCAAGCAACAGTGATGCCTGTGCTTCGCAAGCACGTTTTGGCACCCAGGGACAATGAGCAATGCTCTTTCGATCTGTTGATCTTAGATATTTGCTTACACCTTTCCTCCTTTTCCCTGATCTCCAGGGTGTTGATGAAGGTGGAGATAGACCATGATACTCTGATCCTTATGCTCCGGCATGGCAACACCAATATCTGTACAGCAACCTGCTGCAGTTATCAACGCGTCCAGCAATTCCTCTAGAAGGGCATCCCAGGATTCTTCCCAGATATTATAGAGATACTATCCATCACAATCCTAAGTCTCTGAACTTGACAGCTTGGTACTTGACCACTTAGTTTGGCCATTTGAATCTGTCGTAAGGGTGTAGAAATATTTTGGTGCAGGCTCGAGCTCCAGCAACCACAAAGAGCTAAAAGGCCAGGTTGTAGCATTTCTGTGGATGGTGTGAGATAATGGTCATCATCCATTGAGCCTGAAACCTCATCAAATCCACCCGTATTAATTGAGTCTAGCGAACAGTGGGCTTAAATTCTCTTCAGTCAGGGTCCATTTGGCTGCAATCTTGAGATATAGGAGAACTGAGCAGTCAACCTGTTTGCCCAAAGAATCATACAATATTAATGAAAGGGCTCTTTAGGCATTTCCACCGCTTTGACAGCAACCAGTTCCATGGGAACTTAACAGTATCCTCAGTCAATTGATGCTGCCCCCTTTCAAACCTATCCATAAGGCACATTTAAAATTTGTTTCATGGAAAACGGCAATTCTTCTGCCTTGACATCTGCAAGGAGAAAGGAAGAAATTCAAGCGCTCACTGTCAAGAAACCTTTACTTGGGTATGTAAAAGACAAAGTAATCTTGAAAACGAATCCCAAGTTTATTATACACAAGGTTCATACTGACTTTCACTCAAATGAACCTGTCATTCTTTAATCTTTCTTCCAAATTCATCTAAGTCAGCAGAAAGATAGTTTCATTAATTAGACCTGTGTAGATGCCTTATGTTCTACAGAGATACGAAAAAGGACATACGCACATCGGGCCAGCTGTTTGTGTCTTTTAGACAGCCACCGGCAGGTCTCCCCTCTCCAATCAAAGAATAGCTTGGTTGCACTCAGCCTGTATTTCCTTCTTTCAGGCCAAAGCCAAGCGCCTTCTCCAGGGAAAAGTGAGGGCGCATCCCACTAGGAGCATGGCATTAAATGCAGCACTGTATGCTGGGTTGTCCTTGAAGACATCTGCCAAGCGTCCACCTGGAAGAATTGGCACATGTTCACGAAGCATTACTGCCTAGAAGTGGATGCAGAAGCTAATGTAACAGTGGGACAGGAAGTTCAAAGAAACCTGTTTCGGTAAAGGTGTGCCTGCTTCCCGCTCTTGTTGAGTATTTTATTGTATTCTGCTTGCTATTCTAATTCAAGCATGTTAAGATCCAGTTTTGGAGAAGAAATTAGTTATCTATAAATCTAGTTCTTCAAAATTGATATATTTTATATATTTACATGCAGCACTCCCTCCTCCCCGGTCAGAGGCTAATCCGATATTCTCACACTTGTGCTTTGAAATCTGCTATGATGGTCTCTAGGGGGAGTAGGAGAGCTTAAGCTTCCACCTCATTGGCTGACGTTTGGGTGCTTTCAAATGAGGTCGATGTGCTACTAAATGTACAATGTTTCAGGCCTATGGCTGTTTTTTACTGTATGTTTTACAGTGCATGCTGCTATTTTAATGTACCGGGGATTCCCAGCCTGATGACTGGGAATGATTTAAGCATGTGAATATATAAAAGATACCAATTTTGGAGACCTGGAGTTACAGGTGAGAAACTGATTTCCACTGAGGTGGGGGTGCTTTTACCCTCAAATTTCTGTGCGATAAAATAGTACTTTTAGCAGCAGAATTCTTCTTTTTAAGGCCATTCTAGCCAGAATCATCACCCATTGTAACTTTTTTTTCACTAAAACGGTGCCTACTAGAGGTAAGCTAAGGTAATCTAACTTTGCAAATTCAAGAAGATGCAGACTTGGTACGTCCCCACCGTCAAAAGGTATATATAATGCACTCAACCTTAGGAATAAGCTTGTGAGTACATGTCTAAAAGTAAATGCCTTCCTTTTATGGTCAATAGCAAGAACACATCTGCCTCTGAGCCTAATAGAACGTTTCAGCAACCAGCTGAAATTAGACTTGGAATGCAATACCCCAGTGAAGAAAAGTTGTGTAGGCACTTGTACAAGAGGCATTGAATGCACTGTTTTTTTAAAGATCTTATGCACCTGATTGACTGAACATAAGTGATTGTTTTATTTGAAGCTAATACGGTTGTTTATCCAGTATTAGGGTATCTTTCATAGATTCACATGCCTGAATCATTCCCCGTCGTCGGAATGGGAGTCACCGGTAAATAACAAAGCAATGTCTTAGAAGACATATACAGCAATAGGCCCCAGAGGCCTTAGCTTAGTAAGCTATCCACGTCCTTATGTAAAAAGGACCAGATTTTGGTCAGAGCCAATCAGCTAACACCACCCTCTAGAACCTTCCTGGTAGGAGCTCTAGTCCCTCAGATTTTCTACCGCACGTCGTGCTAAGGGAGTCTCCACTGAGCTCTGCTCATTACTTTTGGATTTACAGTATTTCTACTCAACCTTTTGAGATCTCAACATGGCTGATACACCAAAGAAAGGTTTGTTCAGACCCTGTGCTTCTTGTGGGAAGAAGAGGCTTCATATTGACGACCAGCATAAAGACTGTTTGTATTGCCTCTATCCCAGCCACAGTTCAAAAGACTGCAAGGTATGTCGGACTTTCTCTTCTAAGACCCTGAAAGACCGAGAAGGGCGCCTTTTAATATGGCTGCAAAGGTTAAAGGACAAGGAAGCTGTTGTGTCCTCTGAGGAAAGTGAGAGTTCCTCTATCTCGTCTCACTCCTCACGTAAAAGACCAAGGGTGTCATCTCCGGGCCCTTCGTCGCAGCCACCTCAAAAGAAGACGCAGAAAAAGTCTTCAGAGGTCCTAGATTTGCCTCCTCCAGGGATTACGTCTCCTAAGGTGGTGTCCCATACCTTCAAAAAGCCAGTTTCCATCTCATCGACGACGGCCTCGTCGACGGTTGCTTCGACAAGAAAATCTCCGTCGACAGCAATTTCTGTTACCTCGTCGACGGCGACTCTATCGATGGTGGCATCCCATTCTATGTCTTCGACGACGACCACTCCATCGTCGACAGCAGGTAAAACCATCTCGTCGACGCTGGTCATTAAAAAGTCTTCGTCGTCGTTGAGTACACTGCCGACGTGAGCGCCGACGACGACACCGTCGACTAAGCATTCAACGACGAGAACACCATCGACGACGAAGGTACTGTCGACGAGACCATTGCCGTCGACGCCATCGTCGACGAATAAGCCATCTTCATCGTCCTCGTCGCTGACGACGACACCGACGACGACCCCCGTCGACGACGTTTATACCTGTAACGCCGACTATGGCTCTACCGTCGACAGGCCCGTCGAATGGGACGATTACATCCTTCCCTGCCCGGTTTCACCTGTCCCTACCACAGCCAACTCACCGCCAGAGGACATCGGCGGTTTCCATAACATCATTGAAAGAGCGGCCCAGCGCTTCCAGATTCCAATGCCCTCGCACCAACAAGACTGTTTCCTATATCACTTTAAGGAACCTTTCAAAAAGTCTGTTCGGGCAATTCCTATTATTGATTATATTTGGGACCAAGGCATAAAGATTATGCAGAACCCTTCATCGGTCCCGCCGGTTCTCCCACGCCTGGACAAAAAATATAAAGCTCCAGACACCGCTCCGGTTTGTCTCGCAGGCCATCCAAAGCCGGACTCTGTCATTACTCAGGCTGCACAGAGAAGGTCAAACAACCCAGCTGCTCTGTTGACAGCCCCACCAGATAAAGAGGGAAGACGTCTGGACAACATAGGAAAACGGTTTTCCTCTATGTCGGCCTTAACAGTGCGTGCCTCCAACGCCCTTGCACTGTTGGGAAGATACAACCGTCAAATGTGGGCGGACATTGCACCATACTTGGCGGACTTGCCTGACGAATCAAAAGAGGAGACAAAGAAGATTCTGTTAGAGGATGAAAGATCTGCCTCTGAACTTATAGACTGCGCAATGGATATTGCTTCAACCGGCTTTAGACAACTGGCCGGCGCAGCAGTTCTCCGACGCCAGGGTTGGCTCAAGGCAACTTCTTTCAGGCCAGAGGTCCAAACTAAGGTGCTGGACATGCCATATGATGGCCAGTTGCTCTTCGGTCCTCATATTGATGAGGCATTGCAGGGTATCAAAAAAGATACGGATACCGCCAGGGCTTTGGGTTCTTTACAGTCTCGGAACCCTTCCTTTCGTGGGTCAAAAGGGAGAGGTCAGACTTCCACCAGAGGAGATTTCCAACAACGTTCCTCTTTCTCCTCCTCCCAACAGTACCGTCCGCAATATCAGCAGCGACAGCAATCTTCTTACCACAAATCCTTCTTTCGTGGCAAAGGAGGAAGACAAAAAGGAGCGGCGGCAATGACTTTCAGCTGCAGCCGGCCTCAAGCTTCTCTCCACCCTCCAAGATTGGCGGGAAAATCTCCCATTTTCTCCAAAATTGGCAAAAGATAACTACGGACCGGTGGGTCCTCCAATTAGTACAATTCGGCCATTCTCTGGAATTCATACAGATCCCTCCTCAAACTCCTCCCCGCCAAAAAACTCACAAGAACCTTCGTCCTTTACTTCTAGAAGTGAAGATTATGCTTCAGAAAGGAGCTATAGAGAGAGTTCCCCCAAACCAACGGGAAAAAGGATTCTACTCCCACTTCTTTCTCATTCGGAAAAAAGAGAAAAAATGGAGCCCTATATTGGACCTGAGGAATCTAAACAAATTTCTAAAAAAACAGTTGTTTCGTATGATCACCATTCAGGAGGTTTTACATCTACTCAACGCGAACGACTATATGGTGTCATTAGACCTTCAAGACGCCTATTTTCATATTCCAATACACCGCAACCACAAGAAATTCCTGCGGTTCATGGTGGCGGGCAGGCATTATCAGTTTCGAGTTCTACCATTTGGACTCAAATCAGCGCCACGCATTTTCATCAAGTGTCTAGCACCAGTGGCTGCGCACCTACGCCATTGCCATCACCAAGTCTTCCCATATCTAGACGACTGGCTTATCAAGTCTCCATCTCTAGACGGCGTGACAAGATCTTCCAACGCCTGTCTGACGCTTTTCGAGTCGCTGGGACTAACTCTCAACCATGGCAAGTCTGTCCTGCAGCCATCCCAGCGCATGCACTTTCTGGGAGCTACACTAGACACCATACAGAAGAAGGCATTCCGGTCACAGGAACGCAAAGACAAACTTCGATCTCTGGCGCTCCGGATAATGTCCAGAAAGACGCTGTCAGTGCGTCTTTTCAAGTCCCTGCTCGGGATTATGTCTTCTTGCATCCTACTAATCCCGCATTGCCGTCTTCGGATGCGACCCCTACAGGAAGCACTGTCGGATCAGTGGATCCAGTGTACAGGGTCCTTCGACGACATCATCCAGGTAACCCCAGTGATCAAACAAGCTCTACGATGGTGGGTTTGCTCCCAGAACCTTTCGCAAGGCTTGCCTTTCTTGCTTCATGCTGCTCCTCATATCATCACCACGGACGCCTCCTTAGAGGGCTGGAGAGCCTTCTTCCAAGAACTGCAGATAAGCGGAAAGTGGTCCCTTTCGGAGAGGATGCTTCATATCAACCTTTTAGAGCTTCGAGCAGTCTATCTAGCTCTGGTGGCTTTCCTCCCACGAATCAAAAACTCAGTAGTGCTTGTCCGGACAGACAACACTACGACAATGCATTATCTGAACAAGCAAGGAGGGACTGGCTCGCTGACACTGTTGCGCGAGTCGCAAAAAATTTGGAACTGGCTGCTCCGCCACAACATCTCCCTTCGAGCAGATTATGTTCCAGGAGTCCACAACGTGTTGGCAGATTATCTCAGCAGGAGGCAGGCAGTGTCCCACGAGTGGGAACTGGATCAACTAGTTCTCAACAACTTTTTCGCTCAATGGGGCACCCCTCTGCTGGATCTCTTCGCCACCCAGCACAACGCCAGATGCCAACACTTTGCAAGCTGGCATCCCCAACCAGGGTCCCTGGGGAATGCCTTTTTGATAGCATGGTGCAACGTCTTTGCGTACGCCTTTCCGCCGTTTCCCCTGATCCCCAGGGTACTAAGGAAGATGAAAGCGGAACCTTGCACTCCGATATTAATAGCCCCAGCTTGGCCACGCCAACACTGGTTCACGGAGCTTCACATCCTTTCCCTGGAACCTTCAATCAGATTGAAGCCGTTTCCATCGCTTCTAACGCTCAACAATCAACAGATTCAACATCCGGATCTGGCATCTCTCAGGTTATCAGCATGGCTCCTGAGTTCAGAGAGCTTCAGGGCTTAGACATTCCTCCAGACTGCAGACAAATTCTAGCTCGAGCTCGAGCAGATAGTACCAACAAGACATACTCGCTCGAATGGAAGAGATTCTGTATCTGGTGTAAAACAAACAGGTTACACCCTCTTTCTTCCACTCCAGAGCAAGTCCTGCCGTACCTCTTACATCTGGCAAAATCTGGTCTGGCTCATGCCTCCATTAAGGTACATCTAGCTGCAATTTCACGCTTCAGGAGATCCTCTTCAGGCCCATCATTATGGTCTCACAGGCTCATTAAACAATTCCTAAAAGGACTGTTTCGAACATTCCCTCAAGTAAAGCCTGCTCCACCGACTTGGCATCTCAACACAGTGCTAGCTCAGCTGATGAAACACCCGTTTGAGCCAATCCACAGAGCTGACCTTAAGTTTGTCTCCTGGAAGGTGGCACTTTTGCTGGCCCTTACCTCAGCGAGGCGAGTGGGGGAGCTCCAAGCATTCTCTATCCAAGACCCATTCCTGCAATTCAAACAAGATAGGGTCCTTCTCTGCACCAATCCAGCGTTCATTCCCAAGGTTCCATCTCAATTCCACCTCAATGAACCTGTTGTTCTACGCTCATTTTTTCCGAATCCACAAACAGTGGCGGAAAGAACTCTACATTCCCTAGACATTCAGCGATGTTTAAAATTTTACATTGATAGAACGAAACCATTTCGTAAATCTAATCAGCTCTTCATAGCCTACAGCAGACCTCGAAAAGGGCTACCGCTCACAAAACAGAGCATTTCCCGCTGGATTTCTTCAGCCATTTCCTTCTCTCACCAACAGGCTGGACGTCCGCTGAGAACAACAGTCCGTGCCCATTCCACAAGGGCCATGTCTACTTCCATGGCACTGTTTGCTGGGGTGCCCATTGTAGACATTTGTAGAGCGGCCACATGGAAGACGCTGCATACATTGACCAAGCATTACTGCCTGGATACAGACATCATGAAGGATGCGTCAGTGGGTCAAGTGGTACTACGTCATCTTTTTCAATAGAGGTGAGCCCTTTCTTTCATCCCACCATCCTGATTTATGCACATTTCGCACTATAATGTATACCTTGACTGACTCATTGGTTTTCTGTAGTGCTGTTGTTTCTCACAGATAGATGTGTTCATCTAGTGACTGTATAATTTCCATATTTTTCGAAATGTGCTTTTCACTGCTTACTACTCTGATTCAGGCATGTGAATATATGAAAGATACCCTAATACTGGATAAGGAATGCGTTACTTACCTGTAACTGCGGTTATCCAGTATTGGTATCTTTCATAGATTCACATGCAACACACCCACCTCCCCTGGAGGGGCTCTCTTGGATCTCTCAGTGATACAACTACTTAGCACTGTGCTTACGAAAATCTGAGGGACTAGAGCTCCTACCAGGAAGGTTCTAGAGGGTGGTGTTAGCTGATTGGCTCTGGCCAAAATCTGGTCCTTTTTACATAAGGACGTGGATAGCTTACTAAGCTAAGGCCTCTGGGGCCTATTGCTGTATATGTCTTCTAAGACATTGCTTTGTTATTTACCGGTGACTCCCATTCCGACGACGGGGAATGATTCAGGCATGTGAATCTATGAAAGATACCAATGCTGGATAACCGCAGTTACAGGTAAGTAACGCGTTCCTTAGTGCTCGTGAAATACAGTTGCCGAGTCCAGCCGTGACCCAAAAGCAACTTAGATGTTACATTATTACTTTTATGTATTTTCTGACTGTATGATATTAAACCAACGTTTATAGGCGATTCCCTTTTTTTTTTTTTTTTTTTTTACAACACTGTTCTTCGGTTCTTTTTAAAGAGGTTGTTTGATTTTTAGGCCGCAGTGATGGTCTTGGGAAACTGCTTCCGAACACTCCAAAGGCCAAGAAAGCTTGCTATGCTGTTCCTTTGGAAATGCGGTAATCTGCTATGAAATATATATATATATTTTTTTTAGAGTTGCTGTCAAAATTATTTTTATTTTTTAATGTTCGAAGACTGAGCCTGATAGATAAGCTTACACCTTTGCTCTTTGCAATTTTCAACCATGTGGATACCATGATACCTAGTGGAATGACCAGAAACTGTCTCTCTGGCTGCTGCTATGGAGCGTTCCCTGCCTGTGCACACATGCGTGCATCATACACTAATTTTTCCTTTATGTTAATTAAACTTCTAGAGCGCACTGTTACCCTGGGATGTCCTGGCACTAGCTCCCTGATCTGGACCTCGGTGCCTGGTTAAAACTGTGATGCTTAATTACAGAAAAGCCAGATTTTTAAAGCCTTTCTGAAGGCCAGCAGATTTTTGGTGGCACAGGTTGTCAGAGGTAGGTAATTCCAGGCCGTAATAGTGCCTGTGAAGAAGAATCTACCTTCCCATGCCGTTTTTTTATACCTGGATACCACCAAAGATTTGCCACTAGCTGATCAGAGTGTCCTATTATGTACATACCATTTGAACTTCTGAGTAAAGTAAGATAGACCTATGTTATGAAGTGCCTTGTGCGCAATGCAGAGCGATTTAAAATGTACCCTTTTCCTCATTGGCTTCCAGTGGAGTTTTTGAATGACATTTCTCACTGAACTAAATTTTGGTGTGTGAGACAGAAGTCTTGCAGCAGCATTTTGCGGCACCTGTAGCTTCTTCAGGTGTTGCTGTAGATTCATGTATAGATTGTTGCAATAATCTAAAATGGCCAAAATCAAGGCCATTATTACTGTTCTTTAGAGTTGGGGGGAATAAAATCTAGGATCCTTTTAATCTGGGTAAGACTGAAGAAGGTTGATGAAGTTGTCGTTCACTTGACTGGCAAAGGAGAGCTTATTATCTATAATCACTCCCAAATTTTTGGCTTTATCGACCGGCCAAGTTAGGCATCCCAACTCCTCCGGCTACCAACTTGGCAGCACACTAATTCCGAGCAAAACCAAAGGATTCGATGACCGGCGCCAGGGCTGCTACATATACATTGAAAAGGGTAGGACTAATCAATGAGCCCTGTGGCACTCCACATTGAAGATTTAAGGGTTCAGACTTGAAAGGATCTAAGGCTACAAATTGCTTCCTATCTGCTAGGAAGGATCTCAAGAGATTAAGTGCTGACCCCTGGACACCTGAAGCTGCTAGCCTCTCCACCAAGATATTGTGTTGGACGGTATTGAAGGCTACCAAGAGATCCAACAGGATCAGTGTGGCCTCAACTCCTTATAGCGCCACTCTGATTTCTTCCACAGATGTAATCATCTCTGATTCTGTGCCATGACTTCCTCTAAATCCGTGTTGCGTGTCATCCAGCAAGCTATCCTCGTGATGAAAGCAGAGAGTTGATGATTCATTGCTTTCTGTAAAGGTTTTACGGGCAGCAGAAGACGAGAAATAGTGCGGAAGTTGTTTGGGTCCTTGGGATTGAGGTTAGGTTTCTTTAAGATGGGTAGCCTAGAGGTAACTTTCCAAATCTTGGGGAAACTGCCTGATCCAAATCCAGTGTTAAACACTGTAGTACGGTTATCAACGATGATGTCCAGTGCCAGTTTTAAAACTGCCACTGGACAAGGATCCTGAGGGGATCCTGATTTTGCCTTAGCAATGAGCTCGTCTACCTGCATAACGTCCAGGTCGGAGAATCTAGAAAACCGGCCAATCCAGTAGATTCTCGACTGACTTGAATGGCAGACCCCTTCAGTGGTATCTGAGGTCGATAAACCTCATTAAAGATATCTTTAACTTTACTCTCAAAATGCACAGCAATGTTGTCACACAATTGCTCTGTGCAAGCAATTTCAGGTGTGCGCTGTGATGTAAGAGTCATAACTTTCTTAAATAGCTCTTTAGAGGCATTTTTGGCGCTCTCGATTTTTTGGGTGTAGTACTTTGTTTTTTTCCTTAACTAGAAGGGGTTTGTATGTGTTGACAAGATTTATACTTGTCCTACTCCTTACTGTCACATGCTGATCTCCCTGTGTTCATGTTTTTTACAGGTTAATTTTTGTGTTTTCTGGTGTTTCCAAGTACCAGGGTGCAGAAGGGCGACAACGTCCTACCTTGATGGTTAATTCTGGGGCGACTTGAGTTTACTGCTGTGTCCAACCAGTTGAGTTAATTATTCGCATTCCTGTCTACCTCTTCAGTGTAGGCCGGTTGAGAGGCAGTAAGAAGCTCCTGAAGTCACTGCTGGTAATTTTATTTCCAGCCACACATTTTCCTTGGGTTATTTTTAGTCGTTAGCATGGCAGTACCATCCGAGATGGCGATGTTAAAACTGCAGATTGGTTGGACCAGGTCATAGGCAAAATGTCCTTAAATGAAAGAAAAGGGTGGTGTGAAAGAAATGCCGTCCAGCGTATAGCTTGCGACATGCGTGGGTCCTAACACAAGTTGAGGCAGGCCAAAACCATTCATGACGTCTATAAATCGTGCTGACTGCGTCAGAGCCCACTTCCAAGTTTGAAGTCAAAATCTCCCAGCATGGTCAAGTTAGAGGAGATTAGTCCTGCCTGGTCTGTCCAAGGTGTACATTTCAAAACCCAAAGGGGGGGGTAGGTTTCTATGTACTCAGCACATTCTAGACAATGCTTTACCATGAATCTTGCATTGAACAGGGCACAACAATGAGGCTTGATTCTCTCCCTCTCATCTTTGTTTGAGAAGGTGGCCTTTCAGGAGGGCGAATTGGGTGGCCCCTCAAAGATCAGTTTGGTAAAGGTGGTCTGGCAAGAGGAGCACGACCGGGGTGGAGATTTGATATAAAAATCAATCATTGGACAAGCACAGATTGTCCTGCCTACCGTATTTGGTGTCATTAGCTCTCTCTTAGTGTACTGTATCCCTTTGTTCTCTTCCAGGGGATCCTCATCAAAGTCATAAGCATTAGAATATTCCCGCCCATGCACGGGACCCCGGAAACACTATATTATATGTGCCCCACATATATATATCCATATATATATATACACACGTATATATAAATAAGCAATTGAAGCCTAATAAACACCAGAGCTGAATCATGCTGTAAGGAATTTCCACCATACATGAGAAACATGCATTAGAAACAGGAGAAACAACAACAAACATTTGTTTAGAAACTGTTTTAATGCTCAGCAAACAGTAGAAATTCTCATAAATCACTGAAAGCATAGGAAGCTCCCAGGCTGCATTGCAAATACCCAGTCTAAAAAGACTGAAAAGCTAACCTGTATAGCAATAAACTGACACCGTGCCTTTAAGGCACTCCTGACACCCAGCTTCCCATCATGCCTCAGGGGTGACAGTCAGGTCAGTTGTTCTTTCCGGCTCCTTCATTAAGGATCCTGGCAACACAGCTCCACTCTTTTCTGCTTTTTGTCAGAAAATCTTTTCACTTTTCACAATTTCTATTCCTTACTTCGACGTTTTTCATTTTTTGAAGTAAGAAGCTGTCTTTTCTGACAGGTTTGGGCATTTTTTAACAACTTAAAATGCCATCTCTTTTTGACTCTTGCCCTTCTTGTGGTAAAAAGAAGGCCAAAACAAATTCTCATGAGGTCTGTATTCTTTGTCTACCGGAGGATCATGATCCTAAGACCTGCCTTCACTGCCAGATCCTGTCCAGAAGAACCTTAAAGGACAGGGAAAGAATTCGCCTGTATGGCCTGGCAGATAAATCATCTAGAGGAAGATCTCCGGTAAGGAAGGGCTCCAAGAGGTCTAGAACGCCTTCTAGAAGCAAGTCCTTGCGTCCTTCTGCTTCAGCGTCGGGTTCGGCGCTGAGACAAGATCTTCCGGTGGGTCATTTATCCAAGAAAGGACCTTCAACAGCGAGCTCGCCGTCGAGAAAAGGTACGTCGTCGACTTCGAAGATCCGAGATCCTCCGCCGGCGTCAACCCGGCGACAATCGACGTTGAGAGACAAGACCCCTCCGCCGTCGTCAACCCGGCGACGATCGGCGTCGAGGAGCAGAGACCCTCCGCCGTCGTCAACCCGGCGACGATCGGCGTCGAGGAGTAGAGATCCTCCGCCGGCGTCAACTCGGCGACGATCGGCGTCGAGGAGCGAAGTCTTCCCCCGCCGTCGTCGGCTCGACGTTCGGCGTAGAGGGCAGGCTCACTTCTGTCATCGCAGTCCCATCAGCGATCGACATCGAGAGTGAAGACTCCTCCGTCGTCAACTCGGCGACGATCGGTGTCGAGGATGAGGTCTCCGTTGTCGTCTCGACGGCGTTCTGCGTCGAGGGCGAAAAATACCCCTCTGCCGTCGTCTCGCAGACCTTCGACGTCGAGATTGGACACATCTCCGCCGTCGTCCAGACGACGCTCGGCGTAGAGAGAGTCCCTCCGTTGTCGGCTTCTCATCGCCGTTCGATGTCGAGACAGCATTCTTCACCTGCTTCTCATCGGCACCGGTCGCCATCGAGACGGCGTTCGACGTCGAGCAGACGGGAGGTCCAACTAGCGAGAAGTCAGGAGCCAAGATCGACGTCTGGAATGCGTGCAGGTTCGACGTCGAGAGCACGCTCGACGTTGAGACAGGCCTCGGTGAGGTCTAGGGATGGATCGGTGGTCCTGGTGACGGAGTCAGCCTCGCGCCATTCGTCCTCTCACTCTTCCAGGAGGACTTCTTCCTCAAGGTCAGCCACTCCGGAAGCTGCTAGCCATGTACGCAAATCTCCTTCAAGACAAAAGGAGGCCCCTTCGGCTATTCAGTTGTCCCCAAGATGGCAGCTGCCCTTATGTCACTTGCAGGACTCCGGGGCGACACGGCGAATGCAGGAGTATGCCGGTCTGGTTCATACATCTCCTCTTCAGAGATTGGTGGACGAAGTAGACAGAGTGAGTCCTCCCAGACACGAGAGGTCCCCTGAGAGACGGCACTATAGATCGCGTTCCCCCAGGCGAGAGGAACGCGCAGTCAGATCAAGCGAAAGGAGGCGCCGTGCTCATCGGCGAAGTAGAAGAACACCATCTACTTCCTCGACTTCCTCTACCCGGTCCTCCAAAAGGGATTATTCCCCCACACTATCGGACAGCCCGGTTTCCAGGGTCTCTCCCATAGATGACATTAATACATACCATGAGGTTCTGCAGAGGGGTGCTCAGAAGCTCAACATTGAGATGTCTGTCCCGCAAGTCACGACGACAGTGATTTTCGAAACTCTTCATCAGAAGGCTGCCTCTCGGCCATTGGTTCCTGGGATCCTTGACCCGGTCATGGACGCTTTTTTAACTCCAGCAACCATCAAAGCGGTGCCGGTGCGCATCCGAAAGAAATATAAGCCGGCTACCGCGGATCTGGTCTTCGTTAAGACGGATCCCCCTGCAGACTCAGTCATCGTGGCGGCAGCAAAGAAGACGCATGCTATAACGGCCACCTCTTCTGTTCCACCGGATAAAGAGAGCAGGTCTCAGGACTCGTGGGGTCGCAAAGCCTGCACTTCTGCGGCTGCATCCCTTAAGGTCTCCAGCGCGGCTCCGTTGCTTGGTCGTTATGACAGAGCTCTCTGGGACTCTTTGGAGCGGTTCAAAACCAAGCTCCCAAAGGAAGACCAAAAGGATTTCGACGAGATAGTCACTGAGGGATCTTTGGTGGCGAATCAAGTGATTAGCACAGCGGCAGACGGTGCGGTGTTATCAGCGCACTCTTACGCGCATGGAATATGTGCCAGGTGATCGTCCTGGTTAAGATTGACAGGTCTAAAACCAGATGCGCAGCAGAGGATCTTGAACCTCCCATTCTCTGGCTCATCTCTCTTCGGCACACACGCAGATGAAGAGATGAATAGAATGAAAACCGAGTTGGACACCCTCAAGGCGGTGGGGTTGGAGAAAAAGAAGGAATTTAGACGCCGCTACAAATCCAACCAGCGCAAGGGGCCTCAACTGAGGGTTCAAACCCCTCAGTGGTCCCAGAACAAGAGCCAGGTGAAGTCCCAGTTTCGGGGACGAAAGTCCATTCAAGGTAGAGGGGGTCACCAGCAGCAGTCCTCTACCACGGCGAGAGCGGGAGGGAAGCCGTGAGCAGTGGCTTCCTCTGCCACCGTTGCCCACTCCAGTGGGAGGAAGTGCTTCACAACATCTGGCAGAGTGGGACAGCATCACAAAAGATTGCTGGGTGCTGAATATACTGCAAAATGGATACGCGCTACGTTTCCGGGCGCTTCCAAAGGACATACCTCCAAAAAAATCTCGTCCTCTCCAGTTACAACTGCTTCGAAGGGAGGTGAGGGCTCTTCTTCAAAAGCAGGCTATAGAAGAGGTTCCGCCCTCGCAAAGGGAAAAAGGAGTTTACTCCAGATACTTTCTTGTCCCCAAAAAAGATCAGGAGCACAAGTTTCGACCGATCCTGGACCTTCGACTTCTAAACAAAGTCATTGTGAAGGAGAAGTTTCGCATGTTGGCCCTTCATCAAATATGTCCACATCTGCAAGTGGGGGATTGGATGTGTTCGGTGGACCTCCAAGATGCGTACTTCCACATTTCCATTGCAAAACGTCATCGCAAGTACCTACGGTTTGTGGTCGGCCACAAGCATTATCAATACAAGGTCCTGCCCTTTGGACTCAAGTCGGCCCCGTGAGTCTTCACCAAATGCATGGCAGTGGTGGCTGCTTTTCTTCACAGAAAAGGTCTCTTCGTCTATCCATACTTAGACGGCTTGCTGCTGAAAGGTCTATCCCCGCTGAAGGTGAGGCACGACTTCCGGATCTGTCTACAACAGTTGCACGATCTCGACCTTCATGTCAACATGGAGAAGTCAGTGCAGCAGCCCACCCAGACCATCCACTACCTCGTCTCCGTTCTGGACACAAGCGTGGGAAGAGCGTATCTTCCGGAGGAGAGACTGTCTTCGATGAGACAGAAGTGCAGGCTTCTGCTCCAGGTGCAGAATCCGACAGTCCGGCAGGTGGCATCTCTACTAGAATCCAAGGCGTCCTGCATCTTTCTCATTCCCAACGCCAGGCTGAGGATGCGGCCTTTGCAGCAGACTCTGGAGGACCAGTGGGATCAGTCAACAGGTCGCTCGGAAGATCAGATATGTCTCTCCCAGGCGGCGAGAACCTCCCTCACATGGCGGACGCAGCAGAGGAATCTGATGGTGGGAGTCCCTTTTCACCAGCCACTTCCAGTGCAATCGGTGGTGACACACGCGTCTCTGCAAGGCTGGGGGGCACACATGGGGTGCCTTCAGATACAAGGACGGTGGTCGGCGAAGGAACAGACCTACCACATCAATATGCTGGAGCTACGAGCAGTCCACCTTGCTCTGAAAGCTTTCCTACCGGCAATCGAGTCTGATTCGGTCCTGGTCCAGACCGACAACATGACGACCATGTTTTACCTAAACAAACCGGGTGGAACTTGGTCGCGTCCTCTTTCCCTGGAGTCACAGGCGATCTGGCACTGGCTTCTCGCCCGGAACCTCTCTGTGGTGGCAGTACACTTTCCAGGAGAGATAAATGTCAAGGCAGACGCACTCAGCAGGCACTTCGAAGATCAACCAGACTGGGTGCTACACGACGAGGTGGTGACGGACCTTTTCCATCGGTGGGGTCGTCCGGAAATAGATCTATTCGCGGATGACGAAAACACAAAATGCCACGCCTTCGCGTCCGGATTCCACCGTCCAGGGACAAGGAGGAATGCGCTTTTGATGGACTGGTCAGGGACATTTGCCTACGCCTTTCCTCCTCTGCCCCTGATCCTGAAAGTGGTGTCCAAGCTACTCAGATCCAGCATGACGATGATTCTGATAGCTCCAGACTGGCCACGACAGTGAGATATTATTGATGCACACGCTACAAATGTATGCTAATATTGACAGTAAGAAAAGAGATCATATACAGTAAAGACTTCAGATCTTCTTTGTTTTATTCACATGGTTCTTCCACTCCCAACGCGTTTCGTCGTTTCAAAGGGATTAACCCATACGACTTCCTCAGGGCTGGAAGTAATATAAATAACAAATGTATAGAATAGTGATAGTAAAATGCAACTAACATAGTACATACCCCACAATTCGTGGACTAGTGCAGAGGAATCAACGCGTTTCCTCGTTTCAAAGGGATTAACCCATACGACTTCCTCAGGGCTCTCTTTATGAAGAACTGCAAACCTTTTTAACGTCATGTGTAACTGCAAAACTTATTCTCCAATTTCAAAATATTTCGATATTCTTTAATAAATCCGCCAAAGTACGTAAGGCCCGAATTTTCAGCCACCCTATTTGACGTCCAAATCACGTTGTATACACAATCGAAAAACAACGAGTTCGGATTTGGACGTCAAATAGGGTCAGCATGAAAGGAGGCGAAGCTGTGGGCTCTGTTTGTTTGGTGTTTGAAGTAACAGGATCCTCCATTCCTTTGTGAGAGCCCGCCCTGCAGAGTTGGGGGCCCCCGGCAAAATGGAGCAAGCTGTGTGTATCTTATTGAGGGGGCATGACTCGCTCGCAACCTTACCAGTCAGCGGATTTCCAAGACTATTTGGTAGAGGCAAAGAGAAAGGGTTTAAGGGAGGCACTGTCCTCTGGTTGGCAGACTTCAAACCTTCATTTCAAGCAAGTATTCACTGCGTGGCAGCAAAGTGCACTATGCATTTTAATTGTTTTCCCTGATACATCGTGTAGTATTACAGCAAAAAGTGACTCTGACAAGAATTGAATGCTATTAATGCAATTGAAAATACGATGTCGAGCCAAGCTGCATAATTTGAATATTGATGCATTCTGGGAATAGTGGTTTTGAACTGTGACCACATGACCACTTGGACAGTAAACATACTCACCTGTGAACAAGGCGCATGGCGCCGAAACGCGTAGGGTTTATACAAGTTATTCGCGCTGCCACGCGCATGAGACCAATAAAGTGTCAGCATGAAAGGAGGCGAAGCTGTGGGCTCCGTTTGTTTTTTGGTGTTTGAAGTAACAGGATTCTCCATTCCTTTGTGAGAGCCCGCCCTGCAGAGTTGGAGGCCCCCGGCAAAATGGAGCAAGCTGTGTGTGTGTGTGTGTGTGTATGTGTGTGTGTGTGTGTGTATATATATATATATATTCACTGAAAAATCCATAGGTTTCAGACATGTTATAGTTAGCGGAAATTTTACTGATAAAAAACCAATGAAATTCCCCCGTTATAGTTAGTGCAGGCAACTATAACTCACGCGACCGCAATCCTCTGCTGATGCTAATACTGTATTTAGATACTTATTTGCCCATGTCTTCTTCCATAAATTTTTAGCTATACATATATTACAAATATTTTTTTTTCATAAAGACACATATGTCATCAGCAGAAGATTGCGGTCGCGTGAGTTATAGTTGCCTGCACTAACTATAACGGGGGAATTTCATTGGTTTTTTATCAGTAAAATTTCCGCTAACTATAACATGTCTGAAACCTATGGTTTTTTCAGTGAATTTGCAAGGTTTTTTAAATGCTAATTCCTAACTATAACGTGTGTGAAACCTATGGTTTTTTCAGTGAATTTGTACGTTTTTTTAAATGCTAAGTTACTTTACGCCATTCGTGGCGTGCACGCCCACTTAACGCAGTTCGTTCCGTGTGCGCACGGTGCGCTTCGCGCACCGTGCGCGCACAGTGAGCACGCGGTGCGCTTCGCGCACCGCGCGCCCACTTTACGCAGTTAGTGCCGTACACGCAAGGTGGGCACGCAGTGCGCTACGCGCACCGCGTGCCCACGTTACGCACCGTGCGCACATGGAGGACATATTATGCGCTTCCTTGTGATAGGTAATCTGTTAAATTTAATTTGTAAGTGATGACAATAATATGCCATGCACAGAGAGTGTTTTTTTTTTTATTAAAATTTTTAGCGTAAGCGCACCGTACGCGTACGAGAAGCGTAATCGGCGAAATTTTCAAAAAATAAAAATTTACTGTTTTTGGCCTTGGGGGATCTTTGAGGACTCAACTAACATGGCTATGTGCATGGGCGCTGTCTAAACAGCCCCTTTATATGTTTTTTGCCTTTGTTTACAGCCCCCCCCCTCAGAGTGCGAGAGAGAAAATGGCGGCCGCCGCTTCCTGGTTTCGACCGATTCGAATGTTTACTTAGATGTAACAGCCAATCAGAATCGCGCTCGCGCACGCCACCGTACGCGTACGGTAAGCTTACAGTAAGCGTACCGTAAGCTGGCTCAGATATATATATTGATTTAAAGGCTATTTTCTCAGAATCTACTGAACAGATTTACACCAAACCTACAAAAGGCACTTCCTTGACCTGAGGACTACCTCTCTGCCAAATTTCTAGTAATTCTGTTCAGCCGTTCGGGCTGTAGCCCTGTCTAAAGGTCCTATGGAAAAATGCATGGGAAAAACGCGTTTTGGGACCCCCCTTTTATCTCAGCCCCCGCTTGACGAATCCCCCCGAGACTTTCAGGGTAGGAGCGGAGCGTAGCGCCCCACCTATTTTGAGAAATTCGCGAGGATTCGTCGACCGGCGCCAAAGTTATTCAAAATAGAATGTTGCGGATTTCCTATGGAAACAGGGTCCTAACTATAACTACCTACTGGCGAGCGCCAGTAGGTAATATATATATATATATATATATATATATATATATATAACATATAATATAGTGTTTCCGGGGTCCCACGCATGGGCGGGAATGTTCTAATGCTTATGACTTTGATGAGGATACCCCTGGAAGAGAACTAGGATTACAGGTAAGTAACTAATCCTTGTCTTCTGGGAGGCAATGAGCAGGTGGGCTGAGCACGGACGGGTGCAGACAGACTTGCCTTTGGCCACCTTCGGTGTGCCACCGGCGCGCACGCTGTGCGTACACGCACTAGCTTGTCTTAAATTCTCTCATGTGGTAGGGGAGTATGTCCCAGGTCCGAACCAGTGGCCAACAAATAAGGTGCAAATAACTGGGGTCCAGCTGCCCCCTGCACGCCCAGCAGGCTCTCCTGCGATCGCACAGTACTGTGAAGTTATAACAAATCAAAACAACAAGGAGAAACTTTAAAAACATAAAAGTAATGAAATGCTGAAGTAACTTCAGTATGACGTGCCCACTTCGCGGGAGCTAGTCCCCTCCCAATTTGCACCACGTGTGCGTACAAGGAAATGAAAGATGATGAGCAAACACAGTCAATTACAGGCGACTGTACCCTGATCAGCAGAACTGCGGAGACGCGCTCTAGGTGGTCTTACATACTCTCGCATGTGGTAGGGGGCCTGTCCCAGTCCAGGGCAGAACCAGTGGCCAACAAATAAGGTGGAAATAAACTGGGGTCCAGCTACCCCCTGCGCAACCGTCAGGCTCCTTTGCAAATCCGCAGTACTGTGAACTAATAATAAATTAAAACAACGGAAGTGCTAATCCCACTATCCCAGCCGTTCAAAGTAGGACCTTACCTCTGTCCCATCCCAGGTAACCAAACCTTCATGGAAGGACCATGCTCACTTAGATTTATCTATTAGGGCTCATGCCTTACAATAGGGTTTGCTTGGAGTAGAAAGTCGCCAGCACAAAGAAAGTTATTGATCAAATAAAATCTACATCAAGAAGTAAAGCATTGGGAAACTTCAAGGTTCTTTAAATACATTCTTTCAAATTAATGTTCATGGGTGTTCTTGGAAACAAAAGGTCAGGCGGGCATTACTTAATACACAGTGGATTCAATTCTTTACATTCATACCATAAACATGTGATCAGTATGTAGCCAATGAGGTGGCAGCCCCATAAACATATTAGGCTGTTAAACATCATTATAACTGGCGCTGATCACACGGCCATAATTCTCTGGCAACCAAAGAATGAGCTTAAGCTCCACAAATAATCATTTTAAATGCTACCATCAATTACTTATCCGTATTATCTGTTAATGAGCTTAAAAAAACAATTACATCCAGTATATCCTAAGACTTTGTCTCCATTGTCTTTGATGCAAAGTTCCCCTTTTGTGATGTAGGTTAACTTCGAAAATTGAACCACTCTTGACTAATATTTCTTTCATTTTCCGGGAACACATTTGTTACTGCAGGTGGAACATCAGTTTTTTATGTAAACAAGAAAGATTATTATAAAAGAATCCAATATTCAAAATCATTTGCTGTTATTGTTGTATTTCCATATTATTTCCTATGGGTTATGTTAAGCAAAAATGTTGATCTAGCAATGGAAATAGGAGCGCGTAAGGTAGGCAGACCTCCAAATGTGCTCGGGGTGGGCATTGATCGAACAGTTTCCTACATTAAACACCTGTTTATAATCCATCACCATTTGCACAAAAAACATTATCTTGAAACGTCAAATCTTTTACTTCAGTTATAAGGTATTGTTGCATTCAAATAAGTGATATTGGGAAATGATGAGTTACACAGATAAGTATAATTCGTACACACATCACCCCATGATGTTATGTTCATACCAATCATCCTTACCAGCATACAGAGGCATTTCCTTATTGTCCACATGTTTCAAGTGTTCTCCTTTTGTTGTTCATCCATCATATTCCTTGCATTTTCTTCCGTTAACTGGTGTCATGGATATTATAGCTCTCATCATGAACATGGTTGTCATCTGTATCTCTTTAATCTGAACTGCTCGCTTTTCCACACCTGAGGTTACTAGCACTTGTGCATCTCCCGCATTCGACCTTTGTTTACGAACAGGTGCTGTGGCCCATTTTCAGTGACTGTTGTTCACACAAGTTATGTTAGTTACACATATAGCGTGTTGGTCACCAGCAGCACCAGATGTGGCCCTTCCAATGTGGTTGCAAAGTTGATTTCCTCTTGAGCACCATGGTATCGACCCCATCACCAGGCTCCAGGTCCTGGCAAAGATCCGCTGGGGGCTGTTGCAGTGCGGCAGGAACTTGTAGATGGAAAGAATTCAAGTTTTGATCAATGTTTGCCAATAGTCCAAAATCACATCATCATTCAAATGCACATTTGCAAACCCACAATGGTTGCACAGAGATTGCTCTCATAGACTTTCCCATAATAACTTCATAGAGGCTGAAACTTGTCTTCTGATTGGGAGTAGTTGTTTATAGACTTGAGAGCTAGAGGCAATGTGTCCTGTCACTTAAAGTTTTGGTGCAGCACATATTTTAGCAACTTTGTTATTTGGAGTCCGATTCCTGCATTGCACAGCCCCGGAGAATTCTGGAAGACTGGGGCATTGGAATTGTTGTGTAATATTGAGGGCCTTGCTCACTGTTTTTGTGATTTCCCCTAGAAAGTGACTTTCATCGCCTGAGTCCATTCTTCTTGGAATTCCATATCTTGGATAAACTTCTTCCAACAAGCATTTTGCTACTGTAATTTCATGTGCATATGGGCGTGGATAGGGCTCTGGCCTTCATGATAACAAACTGACTACAACTAGCACATATTCAAATTTGCGAAACTTTGACATCTGTATAAAGTTAAACTCGATCTGTACAAATTGCCCCCAGGGTGGGGACTGTTCTCCCTGCACTGTCCTGACTGCTTTTACTATGTTCAGTGGTTGGTAGAAGTTCAAAAAGGTCAAAAAGAATTTATTCGAATTACAAGAAAAATCCATAAAAGCACAAGATACAAATAACATGAAAAAATGTAAGATGAACAAATATTCACATAATAAAAACGACAGTTCATTCAAATGTTAAGATATGGTCAGACGGGCACGAACCGCAGTTTTTAAAAAAGAACCCACGCGGAAAACTAGTTCGGGCTCATCCAGGGTTAATATCATAAGTAGTGAAAGATCCAGGCTAATCGGTTTTAATTTTTTTAAATACGGAATTAAAAACCATTTAATATATTTGGAATAAAATTTACAAAAGAATAAGAAGTGTAAGATGGTTTGGTCACTCCGACAGTCACATGGGCAGGGCACAGCAATTTGATTGTTAAAATTCCATAATGGGAAGCTCAGAGCATATTTAATAGTGCCAGCCCTAAGACGAAATAAAAGGCCTCGCTCCCAAGAACTCATTGGAAGAGTTAAATAACAGGGCATGGGGTGTGTTAAAAAATTACAGGCAAGGTATCTAGTGACACTGGATTTCGCAGACTCTCTCACAGCCCTTTCGTCGCTAAACAATGTGTAGAGAGCTTGTCTAAGTACACACTTGGGTGGGAGCTGAGTGGTGGTAGGGTCAGAAAAAACATTTTGAAAGTTCGCACTACCAAGAACGCTCTGCACTCCAGAGAGCCAAGGAATAGACATGCCTCTGTCGCAACATAGACAATCCTCTATAATATCCTGGGTCAGTTTAGCGGCAGGGTTTTTCCAAATGGCCAACCAGAAAAGAGCCGGCCGTGCACGAATAAAGTCCTCGATAAATTGCAACCCCAGTTCTTTATGGCAAATATAATGAGGGGAAGAGATAGGGACATGAAGGAGCTTCCTGCAAAATCTGTTTTCCTCTGCGAGGATGGGTGAGCATCTAGATATTCCCCAAACCTCAGCTCCGTATGTGGCTACCGGAACGCATTGGGCCTTATATATTTTTAAAGTAGCGGTCAATGCGCCCGTCCTTTTGGGGCGGGGGAGACTTAAAATGGAGTTAATGGCCTTTGAGAACTTACCCCTTGAGTGGGCGATATGCCCACTCCAGGAGTTGTTCGCAGCAAAGACCACCCCCAAGTACGGGAAGCTACTATTAGACCCTAGTCTCTCATTCCCCACAGCAATACTTCCAATGTGTCGTTTCTTCGGGCCACAGGACATGACAAAAGATTTCTTAAAATTGGTCTTTAAATTCAGAGAGTCCATATGGTTGACGAAACCATTCGCTAGAGTTCGTAACGCGTTAGGGGTGCGGCCCATAAGGACCGCATCGTCTGCATATAGCAGAGCAGGAAGATAATTGCCCTTAATTTTAGGGACGTCACGGGTTAGGGAGACCAGGGACTTATGTAGCCCATTAATATAGATAATAAATAAAAGGGGGGCTAAAACACAGCCCTGTCTAACCCCTCTGTGTACTCTCACCACGTCGGTCACCTCGCCCCCTTGGCTGATCCTAATACGGGCCTTCAGGTCTCTACGCAAATAGGCCAAGAAATGAACCAAAGATTCATCCAGGCCATATTGCAATAATGCCTTCCAGAGCAGCGACCTGTTAACGAGGCCGAAGGCGGTGGATAAATCCATGAAGGCGAGGTAGATGGGGGTTTTGCGAGCTACAGTATATTTGCCCGGAATAAGGTTGAGGTTAAGACATTGTTCTGCCGTACCAACCTTATTTCGAGAACCCAGTTGGCAACTCTCTAAAATGTGATGGTTGGTAGATAGTGTAGGAGCAGCAGTAATGTTCTGCTTGGGTTGAAAATGCAGGCGAGACCAGTGCCACTAGATAAAAGACACAATCCTCTTACCGACATGTGCCATCCTGAGACAACACAGGCTGGTAGTAGAAAGCCAGGTTATGTTTTATTTTATTTATTTTATTTTGAAGGTTTTGTATAGCGCGAACAAGACCCTTGTGGGTATCGGAGTGCTGTACAGGCAGATGTGAGTAATAGAGACACGTAAAACAAAAAAATATAGTTTAGCATAAAACAGTACTAGTAAAATATTACAAAAGACAAATCTATACAGGATACTCCAATAGTTCAGGTGAATTTGGCCATGAGACTAGATTTCACTGCTTTTTTTAATAATGCAGTGGAAGGGTTCCGTCTCGTTTCTGGGGGCAAGGCATTCCAAATCTTGGGGGCCATTCCTGAGACGGTCGGATTGTACGTTTTCTTCTTCGCAAATCGTTGTGGTTTCAGTAGCAAGTTATATGAGCTCCTGGTGGATCTGTTACCACAGGAGAGCACCAATTTGTCAGCTAGATAACTAGGAGTTTTTTGATGTAATGCCTTGTGTGTCATGCAGGCGATTTTCCAGTGTATTCTCGCCTCATAGGGTAGCCAGTTGAGGGCACGAAAGTCAGGGGAGATGTGACAGTTTCTTATGGAGCTTGTGATGAATCTAGCAGCTGAGTTGATTGAAGCTCTTAGAGGGGCCGTCATTGATCTGGGAAGGCCACAGAGATCTACACTCCCATAGTCCACTCTAGGGATTACTAGCGCTTGAACTGCATGTTTGAAGTCATTTGCGGGTAGGAAGGGTTTGAGTTTTCTCAAGGTGTTCATCTGAAAATGTGCTCCTTTTGTGGAGGTACTGATGTTTCTGCATGTTTAGCTTACTGACTAGAGTTACTCCCGGCGATTTCGCTAAGTCGATAATGAGAGGTTGACCGTTGAGTGCTGTCAGGTGTTTCATCCACTCGAGGATGATGGTCAATTGGCTGGGGGGGGTGATTAAGAGGAATTCGGTTTTGAGGGTGTTTAGTTTCAGATGGTTATTGGCCAACCAGGACTGTGTTTGTTGAAGCGTTGCATTGAGAGACTTCATGTCCTCAAGTGAGTGGATCTTTATATAAAGTTGTGTGTCATCTGCATACATGTGATAATGGACATTTGAGGACCTGAGAAGCTTGGTGAGTGGTTCCATAAAAAGGTTGAAAAGTGTTGGTGAGAGGGATGATCCTTGCGGTACTTCTAAGGTGACTGGAGTGGGCTTGGATAAGTATTGATTGATCTTGAATCTTTGTGTTCTATCTTGGAGGAAGGAGGAGAACCAATTAAGCACAGAGCCAGATAGACCCATTCTATGTTTCAGGAGGTCAAGCAAGTTGTCGTGTTTGACGGTGTCGAAGGCCGAGGATAGGTCAAGCAGGATAAGTAGACAGGCTTCGTTTTGGACCAAGATTGTTAATGTGTCATCTATTATGGGGGTCATGGCTGATTCAGTGCTGTGTCCTGCACGGAATCCCGATTGGTATTGATCGAGCAAGCTGAATCGTTATATGTGGTTGCCCAGTTGCGTGTGAACACATTTTTCTAGCAATTTGGCCAAGGTGGGGATGTTGGATATTGGGCGTTAGTTATTCAGCTCTGCAGGATCCGCAGATGGCTTCTTTAGAATTGGGCATGCCTGGCCTGCTTAGAGGATTTCAGGGATAGTTCCTTGGAGGAGAGAAGTGTTTATAATCTTGGTCCATGACGGCAATATCATTGGGATGAAGTCTCTTAGGTAGTTTGTGGGTAGAGTGTCTGTATAGTGGTTGGAGGGACTCAGGGCTGTAAGCGTTCTCAAAATAGTTTATTCGCTGTAAGTATTGAAGGCGGATCAGGAGGCGTTGTTTTTGCGGTCAAACTTTGCGGAGCATAAGAGTGAGGCTCCTGGCGGGGGCAATGAGGTGACCATGTGAGTATCTGTATGGGATAGTAGGTCGGTGCGCAGGTTTAAGTTTTCTGTCTTCCTAGTGAAGTAGGAGGGAAATTCCTCGCAGTTTGGTAATGTGTCTGTGTTAGCTTGGGGGAAGTGCGAACCACCTTTCGATTGAGATTTGATTAGATCGAATAGCTTTTTGGGTTGATTCTTGGCTTGGTCTAATTGCTTACTGAAGAAGTCTGCTTTTGATCTTCTAATCTTTCTGTAATAGGAATGTCTTGTGCTTCTTAATAGTTTGAGATGGTCAGAGGATGGTGCTGATCTCCATCGTCGTTCAATTACTATTAATGAACATCTTTCTTTGTTTAGCCTACCATCATACCAGGGTTTTGAGTCTTTTCTGGTGACTCTTTTCAGCTGTAAGGGGGCTATGTTGTCTAGTACCCTGTTCATGGAGTGGAAATAGTGGTTAGTCAGATCTTGTACATCGGTTAAACCTTCCGGTGGATGCATGAGGTTAGGACTAGAGGATGTGAGCAAGTTGGAAACTACATTATTTAGGTTTCTCTTCCAGATTTTCTTTCTCAGGGGTTGGACAGAAAGTGGTTTAACTGATTCATTGATGTGGAATGTGATGATGTGGTGGTCCGACCAGTCAATTCCAGCTGAGGCAAGTCCGCTTTGGAGATTACAAGATCAAGGGTTGAGCCGTTATCATGAGTGGGGCTGTCACAGATTTGGGAGAGGTTACGTTCTGTAAGGAACGCTTTGAGGCTATTAACCCCTGGATCGTCAAGGTCATTCCAGTGGAGGTTGAAATCTCCAAGGAATATTTGAGTCTTTTGTTGACCTGCATTTGTAGCTATGATACCCATGAGATGTTCGATGAAGGTAAGGTTATCCCCTGGAGGGTGGTAGAATGCATGTAATGAGCATATTAATTTGTTGTTATTCGTGGTCTCTACGCCCATGTATTCACAGGAGGTAGGTAATTGTGAGTCGGAATGAATCACAGAGAGGTTGCTCCGATGTATGCAAGCAATACCACCTCCTCTCTCAGTTCTATCAAGTCTTGTGATGTGATAGTTTGGGGGTACAAGTATGTCTAGGGTGGGTGTGGATGATTTGTTTAGCCATGTTTCTGTCAGAATTATAATGTCTGGATCATTCGTGAGTATGAGGTCGGCTATGTCAGCGGCATGTCTTGAGGCTGACCTACAGTTTAGAAGTATACATTTTAGCCGAGGTTTAGTAGTAATTGTGATGGGGCCGTGCACTATAGGGACTTGCATGAGGTTGTTTTCAACTATACCTCTGGAAGTGTGTTTAGTAGCTCTGAAGGTATATGAAGAGATTGATTGGATTACAGAAAAACTGTGTAAGCTTCTTGCACAACCAGGTCTGATACCCCACCATGCCTTTTCTCCTCCTGTGGACAAAAATCTTTAAAAAAAAAAAAAAAAAAAATGTCCTCATTTGTCAGAACAGATTTTGTTTAAAGATAAAGTGGAATTCCGGCTTTTTTTCTAGCACAAATTGTGTGGGGTACCCAATCACTCTTATCAGGGAGGTGATGTGTTACATATCGGGCCCCCTCCGAGCCTAGCTGCCTTTCCTTTTACTCTAAATCTACAGGTGCTTATGGATTCACCTTTCCAGGACTGCCAATCCCTCTTGGCCACTCCTGGCCTCACAACCTGTGATACTGATTCTTAATCATAGGACTAATTATAAACCTAAATAAAAGGCTTAGTAAATAATGAAGAGGAAAAAAAGAAAAGACAAAAGCAAGAAAGTTAAGTAAAATGATAAGAAAATATCTTATTAAAGAGGTGTAGTCTTACACCAATTATCCCACAAGCTCCAAAATGTTGTTTTCGTGTTATAAGTTGCCCTATCCATTTTTGCTATTCTATGTATTGAGTTGAGCCACTTGCATTCAAAAGGAGGGACAGGTAAAATCCATTTAATGCAGAGCTCTCTACGCGCCAAAAGAATTAACATAAAGATATGAGTTTTATATTGTTTAGATAAAATATTTGTGGAGTCTTCATCCGGAATCGCCCCAAAAATTACCAATGCTAAACTCACCTTAATTTCATGCCCCACAATACCTGAGAGAGTTGTGCCCACTTTCTGCCAGAAGACTTGGATATAAAGGAGGACACTACCAAAACATGTGTGCTTCGTCTGCATTTATTTCACTGCACTTTGGACATTTCTTCACAGCTTGTAGGCCCATTTTTTAGAGTCTTCGGGGAGTCCAATATGCCTTGTGGATGGTAAATAAGTGGTTTTTCCTTAGAGGTGCAGACTTCACACTGTACCATAAAAAAGATAAAGATACATGCCATAGTGTGTCAAGATCGTGCTCCGGCAGCTCCTTCCTCCAAGTCTCTTTAAACCAGGCTTCGGTTCTTCATGAGGGTGTATCAACATCAAGTACCATACTGAGACTTCCTTTTGGTCCAGGGGACGCGTAACCATTTTCGATTCGTAAAACTTATTTCCCCTTCCACTTTTTCTTAAGGTTTTAGCCCAGCTTAGCATTTGGTAGTACTTAAATTTGGAGACAGAACCTTCTGAAATCTCCTGCATTTGCTGCCAAGAAATTAGATCCATACCCTTTAACAGTTGACCCCATCTATGGATTCCTTTCTTTTATTGGAACTGCTAGAGTCTTGTAGGCATGCTGGTGTTCCAGGTGATCTCCAATTTGGGGCGTAGTAGCTATAATACGGGATTTGAAGTAAATCCCTGATTTGCGACCAAACTTTTCATGCCGCCTGCAGGATTTTTAATCTCACCTTCTTAAAAAAAATTCGGGTCTCCAAATTTAAAGAGAAAAAAGCTGGATTGGTCCGGAGGGCCGAAAGTGAGTGCTTGGAAAAGTGGTGAAAGCTTGGGGGTATCTTTTAACAATTGCCTGAAGACTTTTAGGTGGAAGGCTCTCTGATATTGGAGAAGGTCCGGGCTTGCTATGCCTCCGTTTTCCTGGTTTTTCCCTAAACTTCTGCCAAGCTATTCTAGGTCTTTTTTTTTTTCCCAGATAAAACTGGAAAAGAGTCCTTGCACTTTCTTTAACCACTCCTTCTTAAATTCTAGGGGAATTGAGTTGAATAGGAAGGGGTATTTAGGTAGGATTGCCATTTTTAAAAGGTTGGACTTGCCTAGAAAAAATAACGGTAAAGATTCCCACTGTTGTAGTTGTTTCTTAAATATGGTTGTGACCTTATCAAAATTTACTTTTGCTAATGACTCGAGTTTCTTGACCACTTCAATCCCCAAATACCTGATATTTTGCCTAACTAGATCACTCCTGTAATTTGTGTTCCATTGCATAATCTGTCTTTACTGGATTAACAGCATATCCAGATAATTTGCCAAAGCTCTCTAGTGTTTCCCATATGGCTGCAATTGACAAATGCAGCTGGCCAGTAAAAATCATCAGGTCATCTCCGTAAAGCCTGATTTTCTTTTCCCACCCATTGCAGGAGAATGGTATAATATTCCTACATGTCCTTAGTTTAATGGTGAGTGGCTCAATATACAAATTAAATAACAGGAGAGAAAGGGGACAACCTTGTCTGGTGCCCCTACCTATTTTAACTTGTTTAGATAAGTTTCCATTCACTGAAACTCGAGCGGATGGGTTTTTATAGAAAACCCATCAGAAACAAAAGTATAACCCAGATTAAAACGCGAAATTACCTCTTGGAGAAATGACCAGCTGACCCTATCAAATGCTTTGGCAGTGTCACATGTCATCACAGTTAGGGGCCTGGCATTTTCTATTGCTAGGTCTATTGTCCCAATTAATTCATGGGTCAAATCATGTAAATGCCTCACCTTCATAAAACCCTTCTGATCACTATGAATCAATAGGCCGACCATCCGATCCAACCTTTTAGTAAGTATCTGTGTATACAGTTTATAGTCACTGTTAAGAAGAGAGATCGGCCTATACGATTCACATACCCTTGGATTTTTATTGGGTTTAAGCAGGATAATTATTGTAGCTAGGTCCCAAGAAGGAGGAAGCTCTTGTTTCGATATATAGACTGAGTTAAAAAGATTAAGCAAGATAGAAGCCAGCTCTTCTTTCAAATTAGAGTATATTTCATTTGGGAGGGCATCAGGCCCTGCAGCCTTGCCTTTTTAAAAAAACTTTTTATTGCGCTATAGACTTCATCTATTGTGAAAGGGTCAGATAGTTCATCTCTAAATTTATCACTTAGGAGGGGGAGATCCAGATCGTGAAAAAAAGTTGTGTTCCTTTACCGGAACTATATCTTCTGTATATAATTCACGGAAAAATTGGACAAATGCATGTGAAATCTCCCCATCGGCAGTGATGATATTGCCAGTAGTTTGACATTTTAGTTCTTTGAGTGCATTTCTGGCCTGATTTGCTTTGACCTTCCAGGCCAGAAGTTTACCGCATCCTTTCCCGTATTCGTAATTAGCAAGTTTACTTGCTTCCCATTTTTGTTTTACTTTAATTTCCAAATAGTCTGCTAGATTAGCTTTTCTTTTGCTAAATTTGTTTCTAGATCTAACTTGTTAGATGGGTTGGGTTACGCCCTATGCTTCCTTGTATTGCTTTGATTGACTCTTCTAAAGAATTAATCTCCTTCTTGACCTTTTTGTTATGTGATGCATTAATGCTGGCTAATATGCCTCTAAGATAGGCTTTGTATGTGTCCCAACCTTATTTAAAGGGGCTGAGTCAAGATTAAAAAGAAACAAGCATTGGCATAGCCAATAGGTCTCGCCTTTGGGACCTTATAAGTGTTTAGTTATCCAGCACAACATCCTTGGTGCAACAACATCAAGTGTTGCATGGCTAAACACTTACAAGGTCCCAAAGGCGAGACCTATTGGCTATGCCAATGCTTTTTTCAAAAAGTTGTAAAGATGTAGCTGTCAAGACTAACCACCAGTTGCTGAATTATACACAGCATGGACATCTATTACAGACATCCTGCTGCAAAACCTGTGCTGCAGTTATGTGACATTTTCACATCATTAGAATTAGCTAATGGGTTTTGTATCGTTGCAGAAGGGAGATTACTTGATAGTAAGATCCACATATATCACGCCTGAAGATCATTACGCCCCTTCACGAAATAGTTACACACACAGGTGCATATCAGTCCTTTCCAGTCAGTGAACGTCAAGGACAGGAAGTAGTAAGACCTTGGTGGTCTCGAGGACTATTCAATTAGTGCTGCTTAATGAATCAACGCATACTGTAGCCAGAGTGGGTTCCATAATGAGAGGGAGCCGAAATCCTGGAAACACGGAGACAAAGTGAGAAGAAATGCTGTGTTGAAGAAAGTCCCTGGCAGATATCAAATCCAGCCCCCTAACCCTGAGCTTCACCCATATTGAAACAGTGACCTCAGACCAAAAAATAGTGACCAAGCACTAACTTTAATCCAACACCGCCTGTGCCCCTAACCCCATCAAAGCACAATGCTAACCCTACATTTAAGCAAAAACCTAGTCACACTCTAACATCAAACACAGTCCGAAACCTAACAACTGCGTTTAGGTTAACCCTTAAAACAACACTAATTCTAACCCTAATGTTCTACCCAACCCTAAACCTACAATACTGTCATTATTAACAGCCAATACATATGTGGCTTCGGCGCTCAGTGTATATTTTTGTTGTTTATATGAGTTAACAATGCTTCGTAAGCACATTCCCTTAAATGTTGGCTGCTTTCGTTATTAGGTCTCGCGTTTAGCGTTGCAGTGCGTAGCACTGCTCGCGCAGGCCGAGACGTCTTGTAAGGGGGTTCTGGAAGCTGACCACACGCTTTTGCCGGCAGCCATTGGGTTTCGCGTGTTTTTTTTTTGTTTTGTTAAAGAGGCATGCAATTGGGCAAAGGTGGGCGCATGTCCCGCCTTTGCTCAGCCCATTCCCGCGGTGTCTGTTACGCGCACCAGCGCGGCACAGACCGGCACCCTCGACCCCGCTCCTCTGAGGTGCACGCGCACCACTGCTTTCGATTCCCGCCCCCGCTCCTGTGTGGTGCACGCGCACCACTGGTTTCATTTCAGCACGGAAGGGGCCGGGGAAGTGCTGCTGGAGCTGTCTCTGCGCCTGTGGTGAAACGTAAAGATACACCAGGCAGCGCCTCGAGACACTGTAAAAACAAGCATTTGCAATGCAATGCAATAGGTCTCGCATTAGTGAAAGTTTGAGCATTATTATTTGCATCGCCAATAGCTCAAACTTTTAGTAATGCGAGACCTATTGCATTGCAAATGCTTGTTTTATCGTGTTCATTTTCACATAAAACTAGGTCTTCCCTCAGATCTGATCTGATCAAACTGTGTCAATCTTAAGGTACATGATTAATGTTAATGTTCGAACCAGGTCAAGGCACGTAAGCAAGGAAAGGGTGGACGTATCAGACTCGATTCAGGTATTTTATTTAGGGAGGTTTGTGGGGTTTTGATTTCTTTATACCCAAAATCAGGCCTGTTGTGCTAGTTTTACATTCACCCTGTCATGTTATTCAGCCATCTTGGAAGCTGCCTCTTCTTGGCTCCAGTGCACATAATATATAGACTCATGTAATACAAAAAACATGTGTTTGTCGCTCCCTGGAGTGAGATCAGCGTTTATTTGCATCATGAAATCTGCTTAGTTCTCACAGTAAAGCAGTAGGTTAATAAACATTATTTTTGACACTTGATGCCCAGTATTTTCCTAAATTGTTCACTAATATCTGAATAATAGTGATTTTACAATAGCCAGACTAAACCATATCAATTGCCTGGCTTTGGTTTCCATTATTTATTTTCCTTGATCGGGAAAGAAAGAGCATTTTTAATGACCCCTCTCTGAATATTAAAATAGAATTGACAGCAATGTTGTAACCTAGTTTCCCAATAGCACTATTCATTTCAGTATTGCACAACCAAGTGACCAGCGTCTGCTGCCAACTAGAATATCTGCACGACCACACCCGATTGTTATGCAAAGTAGAAAAAACTAACTTAAAATAAAAAAATACCAAGTTTCTGACATACATAAAAGCCCACACTTGTTTTGTATTTTGGAGTTTTCTTGTGAAAAGTGTAAAGGTAATTTCTGTTGTTGCTTCTTTCTGTCTGCACCATACTTTCTATACCAGATTTCAGTACTAGCGCATGCTAGTAAGTAGCAATGATTGCTAGTTTGAAAACCTTCCTCACAGTAAGCGTGTGATCTGTGGCACATTTGCTTCTCTGCTGGATGTGGCCTGCAGGCCAGTAGCTCCCTCCTTGCTCGCTGCTGCCAGCACTGGGCCGGCTGCCTGGGAAACCCCCTTCTCCCGAGGAAGACATTCCTGCATTAATGCTGAACAGACCCTGCTCGCAGACAGACTCCTTCTTGGAGCTGGAGCCCGCGCCGAGCACCAGGAGTTATTCATACAGACCCGGCCAGGATCTGCGCAGGGTAAGACCCTCTTTGGGATTTCTTGGAAAGCAGTGTGATCTTCGGCAAAAACAAAGTGCGGATATTAGTCCCCACCCCCTCGGGGCTGGGGGCGGAGGAATTGCAGTAGGAGATGAAAACTAACCACCCAGTGACATTTTAAGGGAAAGGCGATTATTCCCAGAACGGGAGAATTAGTTTTACAGTCTACAATGCCAGGCTAAAAACGCTGTCTGTCTGTGCAGGGATTTGACCAAAGTCAAGTTAGAATGAGAACGCTTGCTTCTGACATGATTTTTCCAAACAGAAGCTTATAAGAGAAAGATCCCACTTTGAACATTACTTCGTCAGATCGACCTCTCTCAAGGCTCGCAGTTTCTCGAAGGATGAGCAAGCGCCTGTCTGTCTCTGCTCCCCGACAATCTGTAAGATCCTACCTAAAACAAGCATGCGACTGGTGCGCGCGCGCGCACCACAGCGAGACATCTGGTTTCAATTATCACGCCCGTATCTGGGCACGATATTTGAAACCACATGGCGGCCGTGCGGATAACCGACATAATAGGCCATGGGCGGAGCAATGCGCCCGCCTTTGGCCAATTGCATGCTGTCTTTGTTAAAAAGACGCACGCAAAGGCCACTAGCGTGGGCCAAAACAAAAGGCACACGCACAAGCGTGTGCGATTCTTAGGTCCGTTTTCGAAATCCCCTACATGAAGTCTTCGCCAGAACAGCGCATGTGCGCTGTTACAGGCTCGACCTAAAAACTCATTTGTTTAATTTTTCAATTTATCAATTATTGAAGCGTCTAAAAGGAAAGATCTATCAAAGTGGAGAAGTGTGGCTCAATGATTAGAGCGGCAGACCCTGATGCAGAGGTCTAGCCCGGGACCAGAGTTCAATTCCCCGCCTCGGCGGGTCTTGGGCTCAAAAGATTCCACGGACCTGATCATTCTCGCCTCGGTGCCATTCCAGTCATGGAGTCCCACTCTGCAACTCTGGGCAATAGCTTGCTTAATCTCCACAACGGCCCCCACAACGCTAAGGATGCCTGGCCTCCACCTTGGGGGTGCCCAGGAGTGGACGCCTCACAGGGAAAGCCAGGATGGGTTCCACAGCGGTATTCGTACAAGCGCCTTGAGACCCTTGCGGGTGAGTAGTGCGCTATACAAGTATCAATTTACAATTTCAATTTACAAAGTCCAGCGTCGTTCAGATGCCTTATCTTTGACCAAAAATTGAAGAGAGACTGCCGAATGGTCGGATAAATGCTCCCGAATATGGGAGACACTCTTGATATGATTACTAATGGCTGCCGTTACCTAAAAAAAATCTATTCTTGATCGGTGACCATGTTTTTTATTGTAAAAGGTGCATTTACCCGATTCTGCCCCTCTATTTACGCCCTTAAGGGTCCAAATATCAACAAGGTCCAGTTCCTGGATTATATGCCTTAGAGCTGCTCTCATTTTGGAGACAGTACCAGCCGCCCTCTTAGAGGTTGTATCCTGGGCTAGGTCAAGTACTACATTAAAATCCCCCCCTCCATGATGATAGGTTTGTTTAACTCAATTAAATGTAAGAATAAAGTATTTAAGGAAGTTTGATCATCCAGGTTTGGACCATAATAACCAACAAATGCAAGCCATATTCCCTGGATCTTTGCCTTTGCGATTACCCATCAACCTGATGAGTTCACCAACGTTTCACCTTAAATACATTGAGAAGATTTTTCAAACAAGATTACCACCCCTTTTACCGTGACCCCTTGGGTGCTACAGATGCAGTGCTCTATCCATAGTTGGCTTTTTAACATTTCTGACCATTCTTCTTTTACAAGATATGATTCTTGAATAAAAATAACATCTGCATCACACAACTTCGGATACTCCAGTATCCTCCTTCTTCTGGGTATCACCCTCAACCCGTTAACATTCCATGTTAGGATTTTCAAACATCTAGGGTTATCTGGACTTACCATAGAATGAAATTACTTCCCTACAATATTCTAAATCGGTCAGTCATTCATAAAGCAAAGGCAGCCATAACATGAAAAAACTAACCTTGAAATTAACTGAAAATAACATGAGGACCCTTTTTTTATTTTCTCCCACATTCTCCCCCACCCTTTGTGAATCCTTTTTTTTGAGTTTTCCTATACTTGAATTTTGTGCCCGTGACCCTCCGCACCCACCCTGGGGAACCCTCCCTAACAACTAGAGCTATACTATTGACTCCTCATTATGAACTCTCCTACGTCCTGATGGTCGAATGAATATTACTATTATAGTTTGTGCCTTAATCTGCTCTATAAACATTTTTACCTCTCTTGGATCCCTAAAGATATGCTGGTGAATTATCCGCGATATTTTCAGGTAGCGTGGGAGGAGAGACCACCTGAATTCTAGGAATTGTACTCCCGGTATGTAGAGTAATCAAATCCTCCTTTCCCCAAGCTCCTCTGCTTCTTAACGTATACCTATTTACTGTGCTTATGTAACTAGCAGTGGCATTCGCCCTCCCTCTTTTTTCCTTATTTGCTGCGGTTGTGTTGTGCTTACAATTCTCAGCCCCCTTTCCAGCGTCTCACCGACTCAGCCTTGCCCTCCGCGCCGCCGAGGCTCCGAGGATTCTCGGCAGGGATACCGACCGTGAACACGTGACAAAATGGGAAGGGAATCAGCCCCGCAGACTGCGCATCACCCCCACTCTACCTTCACTCTGTAGGATCCAAGCGGTAAGCACAATACTAAGGCTTCTGAAGTATCATTCGCTCCACCGGCATAGGAGAGCTCGCGACAGTTACTGACTAGCGGCCGCCATGTTCCCCCTGAATTTGCCCATAACTTTTCATTCCAACTACCGTGGACAGAAATCTTAAAGAATTATCTGACACTGTAGGGAAGACTAGGTTAGGGGGTGAAAGGAAAAGCAAGTGGAAGGTCTTTGTAGGAGAGTAGGGTCTGCTTTCTATGTTCACCCCCACTTTTTGCTTTTGCTTCACTGGTTTTCGACTTAGATGTTGCTGTGGGCCTGCTAATCAGACCCACAGCCCAGCTGTTATCTCGCTAAATTCACACTATGTACTTTAGGTACATAACCCAATTGGTAAGGATCACCTTTTTTGGACCCTGTACAGTGTACCTTAGGTACCCAGGGCATAGGTGTACCCTAGACCTACCAGGGGCTGCAGCATGTATTATGCCACCCCTGGCTAGCCTTCCATTATGACACAACTGGCTGATCACTCAGCTGGGGCAAGGTCGTGTAATCACCCCTTGCTTAGGTGTAGTATTCCTATACCTACCTTATATATAGACACATGGGTAACCTATCAGTCACTCCTATGGCAGGCCTTAACAATCCTGAAGGCAGAGTGCTTGGTAACATGTGAGATGGTGCTCTAGCATGAGCTGAGCCTGTCTGCAGCTTTCGGAACCATGTCCTTATAGCTGTTCTATGATATCGCCTACCATATACTCTTAAAGTGCCTTATAATCCTCGCGGTTATGGTAACTATGGTTTGGCTTTATCAAAACATGTTGTGTAAGGTGTCTAACACTTTGGAATACTACCCCCACACCATTTCTGGCGGTGAGGATAGTATTCCCCCCTTCTGGAGGGAGAAGACATGTTGAAGACCTACTACCCGGTTAAAGTTAACCAGAGCCCCAGCGTCACAAAATGGACGCTGCTGCCACAGACACGAGTCTGACCTCCTGCTGCTGGGAGACCTTCCAGCGAGAGAGGCTTGGACAATAGGTTTCCTGCCTTGGGAGGTGCTAGCGCCACTCTAGACAGGCCTTAGTGTATTAGGGCAGGGAGGGATGAATGAAACGAGACACTGCCTGGGGCACACAAGGTGTCCCATGCATAGTCCAGTTCAAACCGGTGCTGGGGCACTCCAGCCCCAGTCCTGGCGCGAAACTGGACAAAGGTAAGGGGGTGTAACCACCCCCCTCCCTGGTCCCACCCATAGGAGGGACCTAGCAGGTAACCCAGCCCCCCAGATTAGTATAAGAGTGGGAGCTGAGTCCCTAGGCCTTTGGATTATCCTGATAACTGAAATTGAACAGAAACTCTGGACCTTCGACATTCGACTACGGAAGAAGACTGAAGAATCTCCCTTGTGGCCAAGGAGTGGCCACCTTGTGAAAACAGGCACCATCAAGCGACCTGCCGTTTGCTTTGCTCAATGTTCTACGAGGAACCGACTGCAGAGCCCGACCAGCGCCTTGACTTCCAGACTTCTCTGACCCTGATCCACATCCACAGCAAAGCTGAGATCCGTGGAGGCGACGAGAGACGTGGGACCGGCTGCCTGGGAAAATTGGCGACTTGCTTCCAGCGAAGCTTCTGAGGCATCCTCGAAGCTGTGCTCTGGGGATTGAGAAGCCCCAACCCCGAGCACCATCTGCACCGAAGATCAGCCCTCCACACTCCACGAGTTCTGCGTGGGGCCCTTCTGCATTTTCCTGCTCGACGCGTCTGTCCGGTTGCTTGCCCGTTGGCTAGTGGCCTCTTCGGCGAACCTGTAACTTTCCACCGCTGGTTTGGCTCCTCCAGACTGGCCCTTGCTTCCCTGTGACAGAGAAGCACCTCAGGCCTTCCTGGTCTGCAACAGAAGCGAATCCTTCATTCTGCGTGGGTTGCGCTTGCCAAGGTTTGTTGTGTCCCAACTCGACATCGATGCCGCCGACAGCAAGAGCCCTCATGGGACAGCTCGACTCCTGGTTCTGGTCGTCCTCGACGCCTCCTGGTACCCGTGGCTGCTGCGACAAGCTTCACCTCTTCACCTGCATCTTCACGACATCGCCTGGTTCCTTCCCGGCTCCTGGCTGGTGACCTACACTCTGTCCCCTTAGCTTGCAGGTATCCTCCTTCCTGATTTCATCCCTGGAATCCAACGGACACTCTTCACTGACTGCCTGTCAGCAACTTTCTTCAGGCATCCATAGGAGTCGACGACGAAACCCGACGCAAGTTCACACCTATGCACCCGCAGCCCGTGGGCTAGGTAACTTGAGTACTCCGGTGCTCACAAGGGTATTGACTATCTGTTGGACCTGTCAGCCCTAGGGTGGTCTCCCCTTCCATTTTTGATCGTGCCTCATTTTTTCCACCCTCATTTTTATGTTGGACTAGGTCTCCGGGCGCCTTTTCATTGCCAATCAGTGTTAAGGTGCAGGTGCTCCCTTCTCCCAAGATGGCTGCCACAGGCCCCTGCTACTGCAGAGTGGTCTTTCATAGTAGCACCCTAGCTGCCAGGAGCTGGCTGGAACCCCACAACAATGTTGCGACACCAGCCCGCCTTTTTGTCCCATAGGTAGAGTGGGGAAGCTCCTGGAATGTGCTGGAACCTTCTAGAAGGGAGGTGTGGTTTTTCTTTTGCCGCCTTGGCTAGAGGTCACCTGACCTAGGGCTACTTAAGTGAGGGAGGGAACCTTTTGTGGTGAGTTGGCCAGTGGGGTGAAGCAGAGCTGGAAGAATCCACCAGGAGTGTAGGCGGTAGGGCCTAGCCAGGGACTTATGCCTCTGAGAGTGACAGGATTTAGGTGCTGCCTCTTAAGTGAGTGAGGGACCCTGTGAAACCCACTGATCTTGCCCAGCAGTAGGAGGACCCAGAGAACCTCTGCCCAGCCTGACTAGGAAGGACCTAGTCGCCTTCTCCATCCCTACCCCCCTGTAACAGAACCCCTTAAGGGCGCCAGATACATCTGCGCCAACCAGACTTCACGTAACATCTGAGAACAGAAACTTATATGCCAAGCACTGAGACTGCGTGTCCAGATTGAACTCTAAACTTATATGCCAAGCACTGAGACTGCGTGTCCAGGTTGAACTCTAAACCTATATGCCAAGCGCTGAGACTGCGTGTCCAGACTGACCCCTGAAGCTGTATGCAAAGCAGATTGAAGAGCCACCGGGGATCGACCAGGTTTTAGCGCTGTGACCCCTGCGCTCCCTGACCTGGCACCCCCGGCAGCGTGCTCCGCTGAGCGCGGAACCCCCATCCTTAACTTGAGCACCCCCCTGTGACGTGGAAGCCAGCGCGCTCACCGCCGCGGCCCGGAGGCCGGAAGAAGTGCCCTGCAGAGTCGCGAGGCCCGCGGAGAAGCCCGGGGCCCCGCCGCTGCCGTCGCAGCTGCGTGAGAAGGTGCGCGAGGCCTGGGCCAAGTTCCCCCATCGTCGCTGGAGCGGACGCCTTCCGACACCGAGAACGAGGTAAGCCCGGAGGCTGGGATTGTCCCTGGTGCGCCCCCTACTGGTTGGGAGCCACACCGCACCCTCAGCCCGGGTTCCCTCTCCGTGGGAGTCCCCTTTGTCTTCGCGACAGAGAGACCCCGCCGAGGGATCCCTCCCTGGTGCCCCCGTGACTGCAGTGAAGCGCGGTGCCCTACGAACTGCACCGGAGCCCGAGAGACTCGCTCCGCAAGTCCCGTGCGCTCCCTGCTGACAGCCCCGTGGGAAACCTTGACTGTCCTTGAGTACGAGTGGCGCTCTGATATGCCTGCTCCGTTCTGAAGTGCTAAATGTCATCGCTTACGAGCAGCGCTATGTTAGTTATGCTCCGTAGTGAAATGCTAAATGTAATTGATTACGAGTAGCGCTCTGTTATTCATGTGCCATATTGAAGTGCTACGTGCTATTGATTACGAGTAGCGCTCTGTTATTCATGTGCCATATTGAAGTGCTACGTGCTATTGATTACGAGTAGCGCTCTGTTATTCACGCCCATATTGAAGTGCTACGTGCTATTGATTACGAGTAGCGCTCTGTTATTCATGTTCCATATTGAAGTGCTAAATGTCATCTATTAAGAGTAGCTCTCGGTGCTAGATGCCCCGTTCTGAGGTCGTCACCAGTTAGCGCGCACAGCGCTGTAATCACCCCCCTAAGGCGCTACAGGAAAGTGAAGCGCGCGTGGACACCTACGTGAATAGTAGTTGTCCCTCAGGCAGTACTGAAATTTCATGAATTGCATTTAGGGTATGGCCAACTTTTATACCTCCTCTGAGGTGCACGCGCACCACTGCTTTCGATTCCCGCCCCCGCTCCTGTGTGGTGCACGCGCACCACTGGTTTCATTTCAGCACGGAAGGGGCCGGGGAAGTGCTGCTGGAGCTGTCTCTGCGCCTGTGGTGAAACGTAAAGATACACCAGGCAGCGCCTCGAGACACTGTAAAAACAAGCATTTGCAATGCAATGCAATAGGTCTCGCATTAGTGAAAGTTTGAGCATTATTATTTGCATCGCCAATAGCTCAAACTTTTAGTAATGCGAGACCTATTGCATTGCAAATGCTTGTTTTATCGTGTTCATTTTCACATAAAACTAGGTCTTCCCTCAGATCTGATCTGATCAAACTGTGTCAATCTTAAGGTACATGATTAATGTTAATGTTCGAACCAGGTCAAGGCACGTAAGCAAGGAAAGGGTGGACGTATCAGACTCGATTCAGGTATTTTATTTAGGGAGGTTTGTGGGGTTTTGATTTCTTTATACCCAAAATCAGGCCTGTTGTGCTAGTTTTACATTCACCCTGTCATGTTATTCAGCCATCTTGGAAGCTGCCTCTTCTTGGCTCCAGTGCACATAATATATAGACTCATGTAATACAAAAAACATGTGTTTGTCGCTCCCTGGAGTGAGATCAGCGTTTATTTGCATCATGAAATCTGCTTAGTTCTCACAGTAAAGCAGTAGGTTAATAAACATTATTTTTGACACTTGATGCCCAGTATTTTCCTAAATTGTTCACTAATATCTGAATAATAGTGATTTTACAATAGCCAGACTAAACCATATCAATTGCCTGGCTTTGGTTTCCATTATTTATTTTCCTTGATCGGGAAAGAAAGAGCATTTTTAATGACCCCTCTCTGAATATTAAAATAGAATTGACAGCAATGTTGTAACCTAGTTTCCCAATAGCACTATTCATTTCAGTATTGCACAACCAAGTGACCAGCGTCTGCTGCCAACTAGAATATCTGCACGACCACACCCGATTGTTATGCAAAGTAGAAAAAACTAACTTAAAATAAAAAAATACCAAGTTTCTGACATACATAAAAGCCCACACTTGTTTTGTATTTTGGAGTTTTCTTGTGAAAAGTGTAAAGGTAATTTCTGTTGTTGCTTCTTTCTGTCTGCACCATACTTTCTATACCAGATTTCAGTACTAGCGCATGCTAGTAAGTAGCAATGATTGCTAGTTTGAAAACCTTCCTCACAGTAAGCGTGTGATCTGTGGCACATTTGCTTCTCTGCTGGATGTGGCCTGCAGGCCAGTAGCTCCCTCCTTGCTCGCTGCTGCCAGCACTGGGCCGGCTGCCTGGGAAACCCCCTTCTCCCGAGGAAGACATTCCTGCATTAATGCTGAACAGACCCTGCTCGCAGACAGACTCCTTCTTGGAGCTGGAGCCCGCGCCGAGCACCAGGAGTTATTCATACAGACCCGGCCAGGATCTGCGCAGGGTAAGACCCTCTTTGGGATTTCTTGGAAAGCAGTGTGATCTTCGGCAAAAACAAAGTGCGGATATTAGTCCCCACCCCCTCGGGGCTGGGGGCGGAGGAATTGCAGTAGGAGATGAAAACTAACCACCCAGTGACATTTTAAGGGAAAGGCGATTATTCCCAGAACGGGAGAATTAGTTTTACAGTCTACAATGCCAGGCTAAAAACGCTGTCTGTCTGTGCAGGGATTTGACCAAAGTCAAGTTAGAATGAGAACGCTTGCTTCTGACATGATTTTTCCAAACAGAAGCTTATAAGAGAAAGATCCCACTTTGAACATTACTTCGTCAGATCGACCTCTCTCAAGGCTCGCAGTTTCTCGAAGGATGAGCAAGCGCCTGTCTGTCTCTGCTCCCCGACAATCTGTAAGATCCTACCTAAAACAAGCATGCGACTGGTGCGCGCGCGCGCACCACAGCGAGACATCTGGTTTCAATTATCACGCCCGTATCTGGGCACGATATTTGAAACCACATGGCGGCCGTGCGGATAACCGACATAATAGGCCATGGGCGGAGCAATGCGCCCGCCTTTGGCCAATTGCATGCTGTCTTTGTTAAAAAGACGCACGCAAAGGCCACTAGCGTGGGCCAAAACAAAAGGCACACGCACAAGCGTGTGCGATTCTTAGGTCCGTTTTCGAAATCCCCTACATGAAGTCTTCGCCAGAACAGCGCATGTGCGCTGTTACAGGCTCGACCTAAAAACTCATTTGTTTAATTTTTCAATTTATCAATTATTGAAGCGTCTAAAAGGAAAGATCTATCAAAGTGGAGAAGTGTGGCTCAATGATTAGAGCGGCAGACCCTGATGCAGAGGTCTAGCCCGGGACCAGAGTTCAATTCCCCGCCTCGGCGGGTCTTGGGCTCAAAAGATTCCACGGACCTGATCATTCTCGCCTCGGTGCCATTCCAGTCATGGAGTCCCACTCTGCAACTCTGGGCAATAGCTTGCTTAATCTCCACAACGGCCCCCACAACGCTAAGGATGCCTGGCCTCCACCTTGGGGGTGCCCAGGAGTGGACGCCTCACAGGGAAAGCCAGGATGGGTTCCACAGCGGTATTCGTACAAGCGCCTTGAGACCCTTGCGGGTGAGTAGTGCGCTATACAAGTATCAATTTACAATTTCAATTTACAAAGTCCAGCGTCGTTCAGATGCCTTATCTTTGACCAAAAATTGAAGAGAGACTGCCGAATGGTCGGATAAATGCTCCCGAATATGGGAGACACTCTTGATATGATTACTAATGGCTGCCGTTACCTAAAAAAAATCTATTCTTGATCGGTGACCATGTTTTTTATTGTAAAAGGTGCATTTACCCGATTCTGCCCCTCTATTTACGCCCTTAAGGGTCCAAATATCAACAAGGTCCAGTTCCTGGATTATATGCCTTAGAGCTGCTCTCATTTTGGAGACAGTACCAGCCGCCCTCTTAGAGGTTGTATCCTGGGCTAGGTCAAGTACTACATTAAAATCCCCCCCTCCATGATGATAGGTTTGTTTAACTCAATTAAATGTAAGAATAAAGTATTTAAGGAAGTTTGATCATCCAGGTTTGGACCATAATAACCAACAAATGCAAGCCATATTCCCTGGATCTTTGCCTTTGCGATTACCCATCAACCTGATGAGTTCACCAACGTTTCACCTTAAATACATTGAGAAGATTTTTCAAACAAGATTACCACCCCTTTTACCGTGACCCCTTGGGTGCTACAGATGCAGTGCTCTATCCATAGTTGGCTTTTTAACATTTCTGACCATTCTTCTTTTACAAGATATGATTCTTGAATAAAAATAACATCTGCATCACACAACTTCGGATACTCCAGTATCCTTCTTCTTCTGGGTATCACCCTCAACCCGTTAACATTCCATGTTAGGATTTTCAAACATCTAGGGTTATCTGGACTTACCATAGAATGAAATTACTTCCCTACAATATTCTAAATCGGTCAGTCATTCATAAAGCAAAGGCAGCCATAACATGAAAAAACTAACCTTGAAATTAACTGAAAATAACATGAGGACCCTTTTTTTATTTTCTCCCACATTCTCCCCCACCCTTTGTGAATCCTTTTTTTTGAGTTTTCCTATACTTGAATTTTGTGCCCGTGACCCTCCGCACCCACCCTGGGGAACCCTCCCTAACAACTAGAGCTATACTATTGACTCCTCATTATGAACTCTCCTACGTCCTGATGGTCGAATGAATATTACTATTATAGTTTGTGCCTTAATCTGCTCTATAAACATTTTTACCTCTCTTGGATCCCTAAAGATATGCTGGTGAATTATCCGCGATATTTTCAGGTTGCGTGGGAGGAGAGACCACCTGAATTCTAGGAATTGTACTCCCGGTATGTAGAGTAATCAAATCCTCCTTTCCCCAAGCTCCTCTGCTTCTTAACGTATACCTATTTACTGTGCTTATGTAACTAGCAGTGGCATTCGCCCTCCCTCTTTTTTCCTTATTTGCTGCGGTTGTGTTGTGCTTACAATTCTCAGCCCCCTTTCCAGCGTCTCACCGACTCAGCCTTGCCCTCCGCGCCGCCGAGGCTCCGAGGATTCTCGGCAGGGATACCGACCGTGAACACGTGACAAAATGGGAAGGGAATCAGCCCCGCAGACTGCGCATCACCCCCACTCTACCTTCACTCTGTAGGATCCAAGCGGTAAGCACAATACTAAGGCTTCTGAAGTATCATTCGCTCCACCGGCATAGGAGAGCTCGCGACAGTTACTGACTAGCGGCCGCCATGTTCCCCCTGAATTTGCCCATAACTTTTCATTCCAACTACCGTGGACAGAAATCTTAAAGAATTATCTGACACTGTAGGGAAGACTAGGTTAGGGGGTGAAAGGAAAAGCAAGTGGAAGGTCTTTGTAGGAGAGTAGGGTCTGCTTTCTATGTTCACCCCCACTTTTTGCTTTTGCTTCACTGGTTTTCGACTTAGATGTTGCTGTGGGCCTGCTAATCAGACCCACAGCCCAGCTGTTATCTCGCTAAATTCACACTATGTACTTTAGGTACATAACCCAATTGGTAAGGATCACCTTTTTTGGACCCTGTACAGTGTACCTTAGGTACCCAGGGCATAGGTGTACCCTAGACCTACCAGGGGCTGCAGCATGTATTATGCCACCCCTGGCTAGCCTTCCATTATGACACAACTGGCTGATCACTCAGCTGGGGCAAGGTCGTGTAATCACCCCTTGCTTAGGTGTAGTATTCCTATACCTACCTTATATATAGACACATGGGTAACCTATCAGTCACTCCTATGGCAGGCCTTAACAATCCTGAAGGCAGAGTGCTTGGTAACATGTGAGATGGTGCTCTAGCATGAGCTGAGCCTGTCTGCAGCTTTCGGAACCATGTCCTTATAGCTGTTCTATGATATCGCCTACCATATACTCTTAAAGTGCCTTATAATCCTCGCGGTTATGGTAACTATGGTTTGGCTTTATCAAAACATGTTGTGTAAGGTGTCTAACACTTTGGAATACTACCCCCACACCATTTCTGGCGGTGAGGATAGTATTCCCCCCTTCTGGAGGGAGAAGACATGTTGAAGACCTACTACCCGGTTAAAGTTAACCAGAGCCCCAGCGTCACAAAATGGACGCTGCTGCCACAGACACGAGTCTGACCTCCTGCTGCTGGGAGACCTTCCAGCGAGAGAGGCTTGGACAATAGGTTTCCTGCCTTGGGAGGTGCTAGCGCCACTCTAGACAGGCCTTAGTGTATTAGGGCAGGGAGGGATGAATGAAACGAGACACTGCCTGGGGCACACAAGGTGTCCCATGCATAGTCCAGTTCAAACCGGTGCTGGGGCACTCCAGCCCCAGTCCTGGCGCGAAACTGGACAAAGGTAAGGGGGTGTAACCACCCCCCTCCCTGGTCCCACCCATAGGAGGGACCTAGCAGGTAACCCAGCCCCCCAGATTAGTATAAGAGTGGGAGCTGAGTCCCTAGGCCTTTGGATTATCCTGATAACTGAAATTGAACAGAAACTCTGGACCTTCGACATTCGACTACGGAAGAAGACTGAAGAATCTCCCTTGTGGCCAAGGAGTGGCCACCTTGTGAAAACAGGCACCATCAAGCGACCTGCCGTTTGCTTTGCTCAATGTTCTACGAGGAACCGACTGCAGAGCCCGACCAGCGCCTTGACTTCCAGACTTCTCTGACCCTGATCCACATCCACAGCAAAGCTGAGATCCGTGGAGGCGACGAGAGACGTGGGACCGGCTGCCTGGGAAAATTGGCGACTTGCTTCCAGCGAAGCTTCTGAGGCATCCTCGAAGCTGTGCTCTGGGGATTGAGAAGCCCCAACCCCGAGCACCATCTGCACCGAAGATCAGCCCTCCACACTCCACGAGTTCTGCGTGGGGCCCTTCTGCATTTTCCTGCTCGACGCGTCTGTCCGGTTGCTTGCCCGTTGGCTAGTGGCCTCTTCGGCGAACCTGTAACTTTCCACCGCTGGTTTGGCTCCTCCAGACTGGCCCTTGCTTCCCTGTGACAGAGAAGCACCTCAGGCCTTCCTGGTCTGCAACAGAAGCGAATCCTTCATTCTGCGTGGGTTGCGCTTGCCAAGGTTTGTTGTGTCCCAACTCGACATCGATGCCGCCGACAGCAAGAGCCCTCATGGGACAGCTCGACTCCTGGTTCTGGTCGTCCTCGACGCCTCCTGGTACCCGTGGCTGCTGCGACAAGCTTCACCTCTTCACCTGCATCTTCACGACATCGCCTGGTTCCTTCCCGGCTCCTGGCTGGTGACCTACACTCTGTCCCCTTAGCTTGCAGGTATCCTCCTTCCTGATTTCATCCCTGGAATCCAACGGACACTCTTCACTGACTGCCTGTCAGCAACTTTCTTCAGGCATCCATAGGAGTCGACGACGAAACCCGACGCAAGTTCACACCTATGCACCCGCAGCCCGTGGGCTAGGTAACTTGAGTACTCCGGTGCTCACAAGGGTATTGACTATCTGTTGGACCTGTCAGCCCTAGGGTGGTCTCCCCTTCCATTTTTGATCGTGCCTCATTTTTTCCACCCTCATTTTTATGTTGGACTAGGTCTCCGGGCGCCTTTTCATTGCCAATCAGTGTTAAGGTGCAGGTGCTCCCTTCTCCCAAGATGGCTGCCACAGGCCCCTGCTACTGCAGAGTGGTCTTTCATAGTAGCACCCTAGCTGCCAGGAGCTGGCTGGAACCCCACAACAATGTTGCGACACCAGCCCGCCTTTTTGTCCCATAGGTAGAGTGGGGAAGCTCCTGGAATGTGCTGGAACCTTCTAGAAGGGAGGTGTGGTTTTTCTTTTGCCGCCTTGGCTAGAGGTCACCTGACCTAGGGCTACTTAAGTGAGGGAGGGAACCTTTTGTGGTGAGTTGGCCAGTGGGGTGAAGCAGAGCTGGAAGAATCCACCAGGAGTGTAGGCGGTAGGGCCTAGCCAGGGACTTATGCCTCTGAGAGTGACAGGATTTAGGTGCTGCCTCTTAAGTGAGTGAGGGACCCTGTGAAACCCACTGATCTTGCCCAGCAGTAGGAGGACCCAGAGAACCTCTGCCCAGCCTGACTAGGAAGGACCTAGTCGCCTTCTCCATCCCTACCCCCCTGTAACAGAACCCCTTAAGGGCGCCAGATACATCTGCGCCAACCAGACTTCACGTAACATCTGAGAACAGAAACTTATATGCCAAGCACTGAGACTGCGTGTCCAGATTGAACTCTAAACTTATATGCCAAGCACTGAGACTGCGTGTCCAGGTTGAACTCTAAACCTATATGCCAAGCGCTGAGACTGCGTGTCCAGACTGACCCCTGAAGCTGTATGCAAAGCAGATTGAAGAGCCACCGGGGATCGACCAGGTTTTAGCGCTGTGACCCCTGCGCTCCCTGACCTGGCACCCCCGGCAGCGTGCTCCGCTGAGCGCGGAACCCCCATCCTTAACTTGAGCACCCCCCTGTGACGTGGAAGCCAGCGCGCTCACCGCCGCGGCCCGGAGGCCGGAAGAAGTGCCCTGCAGAGTCGCGAGGCCCGCGGAGAAGCCCGGGGCCCCGCCGCTGCCGTCGCAGCTGCGTGAGAAGGTGCGCGAGGCCTGGGCCAAGTTCCCCCATCGTCGCTGGAGCGGACGCCTTCCGACACCGAGAACGAGGTAAGCCCGGAGGCTGGGATTGTCCCTGGTGCGCCCCCTACTGGTTGGGAGCCACACCGCACCCTCAGCCCGGGTTCCCTCTCCGTGGGAGTCCCCTTTGTCTTCGCGACAGAGAGACCCCGCCGAGGGATCCCTCCCTGGTGCCCCCGTGACTGCAGTGAAGCGCGGTGCCCTACGAACTGCACCGGAGCCCGAGAGACTCGCTCCGCAAGTCCCGTGCGCTCCCTGCTGACAGCCCCGTGGGAAACCTTGACTGTCCTTGAGTACGAGTGGCGCTCTGATATGCCTGCTCCGTTCTGAAGTGCTAAATGTCATCGCTTACGAGCAGCGCTATGTTAGTTATGCTCCGTAGTGAAATGCTAAATGTAATTGATTACGAGTAGCGCTCTGTTATTCATGTGCCATATTGAAGTGCTACGTGCTATTGATTACGAGTAGCGCTCTGTTATTCATGTGCCATATTGAAGTGCTACGTGCTATTGATTACGAGTAGCGCTCTGTTATTCACGCCCATATTGAAGTGCTACGTGCTATTGATTACGAGTAGCGCTCTGTTATTCATGTTCCATATTGAAGTGCTAAATGTCATCTATTAAGAGTAGCTCTCGGTGCTAGATGCCCCGTTCTGAGGTCGTCACCAGTTAGCGCGCACAGCGCTGTAATCACCCCCCTAAGGCGCTACAGGAAAGTGAAGCGCGCGTGGACACCTACGTGAATAGTAGTTGTCCCTCAGGCAGTACTGAAATTTCATGAATTGCATTTAGGGTATGGCCAACTTTTATAGCTCCTGACTGACATGTATATCGCTAGGAATTGTGTTATAAGCTTATGAAATGTACTGCTACCTCATGAACTGCATCTAACGTGATCTACTTGAGTATTTACATAACTCCTACAGTGTGGCGTCACTTATTGTGTGTGTTCCTCGTCCCATGTGAGGTGCGTGTTGTATGGTTGCTTTACACACAGACCTTTGGTGGCCCGACCGCTCGTGTCACGTTACCGCCCCATAGGGCCTGGAGACCCCAGGTCCTACACTATCCAAGTGTCTAGTTTCCAAGTCCCTAACTCCTAGTTCCTTCCGAAGTGTTCTAAAACTCTTAATTTCTAAATACTACTATTTCTATCGACTTTAACGCATTACGCAGGAGTGTTTCCACTCTGCACCTGAATCCAGTGGGCCTCCCACTGCCTAGCAACTGATAGGATAGTGTAGCCCAAGCGTTCCCTAGGCCTAGGCCTAACCTGTGTTCGTGACAGTGGTTCTTATACCACTTACTTAGTATATGGTTTGCGTGGCCCATAGGGCCTAACTGTATTACTTACCTGTGTGACTTATGTATGCTTAAAAAGATTGTGTTGTACGTACCTCGAATCTCATAAAGTGTGCTGAGGGTATTTTGACTAGAATAAATACATTCTATTTTTATAATATATCTGTTGTGGTGTCCTTTCATTTGGTATTCAAGGGATTGCAAATGGTATATCAGCTGGCTTCACATGCCATACAAAGTTTAGCCTAAGACTGCTCTTGTCCATGATACCACTAGGATAGCTGGTCTATAAGGTTGACTTTACAACCAATCACCATAAGGGTTGTTTGGACTGATACAGGGTGTACACTAGAACTAGTGACATCATATATCAGGCCAACTTCTCACAGTCTTGTTATTAATTAGGAAAATGGAAGGCCTAAAACATCACAACACCATCTCCACAATTATTATCTCTGGTAACACTGTCAGTGATTCTTTAATGGGCAGCACACTTGACCACAGGCCATTTAGATGGTAACTGGATGGCAGTGAGCATTGGGGCTGCCCATGTTTCATTTTGGACCGACGTGTGGGTTGAATTAAAGTAACCTCTTAAGTAATGGAAAACTCAGCAGGCGTACTAAAAATCAGTATACTAGTTTCTTACTTTCCGCTAAGAAAACATTTTCTTTTCAAATCAGTCAGTTCAGCAGCTTGTGCAGAGGAAGTATTTTTCAAAACATTCGCTTCCACAACAGTAAATACAGTGCACTGAGTCCACCCAATGACCATTTTCAGCTCACAGACGAGTCTTCTACGAGGAAAACACAATTATTGTTAGAAATGGCCTAATGAAAGAAATAATCACATGGTTTTACAATATACAACACAACAGGCAAACAGTCATGTTGATTTCCCATTGGCTGGGACAGGGAACAATGTGGCTAGGACTTTGGTCACACTAGATAGTGCCTGCTCTTTGGTCATATTAGTTGGTGCAAGGAGAATCAGTTGTTTAATCGAAGATTGGTAAATGTTGTGTTTTATATTTCAACAGGAAAGGTTCAACAGCATGTGTAACAGTCACTGTCAAAGTGGAGTCAAGAACAATAGTTCACTAATTCAGCAGCAACGGATTTCCAACACACCAGGAGGCCTGCTGCCACTGGATCCAATACAGTAGAATAAGCAGGGGCACATTTTTAATCTCTGTTTCTGTGTCAGCAACCCCGTGGCAAAGCAATTCTTTTCATGGCTGTAAAGGGTGCAGTGTTGAGTATATTCAGGGAGACCCAGTGCAGGTGCAGATCTATGGCTTGCTTTAAAACGGATAAGACTTCTCTGTCCATTAGAAGAGATCCAAGATAGACCACTTAGTAAAATCTTTCAAAGGCTTAGCCGACTCTGGATATCCCAAAACCCAGTGATGACAGTGTCCTGCCTTCCCAAAAAGTTGGGGACTCTGGATTGAGCCATAGGATGGGGAACTGCCTATAGTGCTTTCACTCGGTCTGATGAAAGGTGCCTCGCCCCCAGGGAAATGTGTCCCAAATAATATCGTCAAGAAATGCCGTTTATATTCAACACTTATATTAAACAATGTATCATGAAGTTCTCATCCAGGGGATACTCATCAATAGTCATAATCTATGAATAATCCCCGCCCATGTGCGGGATCCCGGAGCATATAGAAAATACATATATATACATTACCTACTGGCGGTCGCCAGTAGGTAGTTATAGTTAGGACCCCTTTTCCATAGGAAAACCTCAACATTCTAGTTTGAATAACTTTGGCGCCGGTCGACGAATCCTCGTGAATTTTTCAAAATAGGTGGGGCGCTACGCTCCGCTCCTACCTTGAAAGTCTCGGGGGGGATTCGTCAAGCGGGGGCTGAGATAAAAGGGGGGTCCCAAAACGCGTTTTTCCCATGCATTTTTCCATAGGACCTTTAGACACAGCTACAGCCCGAACGGCTGAACAGAATTACTTGAAATTTGGCAGAGAGGTAGTCCTCAGGTCAAGGAAGTGCCTTTTGTAGGTTTGGTGTAAATCTGTTCAGTAGATTCTGAGAAAATAGCATTTAAATCAATATATATATCTGTGGCAGCTTACCGTGCGCTTACGGTGCGCTTACGGTAAGCTTACCGTACGGTGCCGTGCTCGAGCGCGATTCTGATTGGCTGTTAGATCATAGTAAACATTCGAATCGGTCGAAACCAGGAAGCGGCGGCCGCCATTTTCTCACTCGCACTGTCAGGGGGGTGAATAAAAAAGGTGGATAATGTGAAAAGGGGGCAGGCTCGACAGTTCCTGACCCCCTAGCCTTGGTCAGGGGGTCCCAGAAGGACCCTCAAGGGCAAAAATGAATTTTTTTTTTTTTTCGAAAAATCGCCGTATGCGCGTAGCCTACGCGCACGGTGTAATCTGCGAAATTCCGCGAAATTCGCGGAATTACGCGTACCGTGCGCGCACGGCAAAAAAAAATTTGCAAAAAGGAAAGCTTAAAAAAAAATAAAAAAAATTGTGAGGTAAGGTTGGCTCTTATAAGAGCCGTTGGGTTCATACAGGGATAGAGGAAAGAAAGAATGGGAATATTATGAGCGTCTACAAACATGCTGGTCTATCTTATTGTTAATAAGGGGAAGACTGACCTCCCCAAAAACAATAAGACCACCACATTTTGTACACCTCATTTCAACACTCCCAAATCGAGGGTTGATGTCCAAAGGAAAAGAAGAAGGTGATGCTCCAACAACAGAGGAAGGGCTCAGCTGAGCTGCCGATGATGTACTCGGCTGAGCATCTGAGGCTGGGCTCTGGTGACTTACTGAAGAGTTTTCTCCAGTATGTCGAGCAAAGGTCCTTGGGTGTCTGTCCTGAAGGTGTCTCTTCATAGAGTGATTTCCAAAGGAATATTTCTTCCTTGGATTTCCTCTTGATAAAACACGATCACAAAGTATGCAAGTGACCAATTGAGCATTCACCTTTTTCTCCCCCTCTGGAAAAGTGAAATACTCCCATACAAAAGAAGTCTTTTGTTTCCTCCTTCTCTGGATCATGGTGGTGCTGCTGGACTCACTCTCAGAAGAGGTGTGCTGTTCTGCCATTGTATCCCAATGTCAATCCAGCTCCTGCTCCTAGAGAATCACAAGCAGAAATGAGGGGAATGGGTGTGGTGTGGGAAGTTTCTGGAAGTGAAAGTAATTTCAACCAATAAAAAGTGATCTTTGTAAGTCACATGACCTGCCGTGCGCGCACGTGACGCTTACGGTGCGCTTACGCAGCGCTTACGTCACTTTCGCGCATGCGCATTACACGCCCCTGCGTAACCGCAACGTTGCTTCCGGGTATACGCGTACGGCACGCACGTATCACGTAGGCGCGCTGCACTAATGACGTCCAGAGCGCGTAGCGTCAGCTTACCGTACGCGTATCCTACAAGCGCGTAGCGTCAGCTTACCGTACGCGCACGGAAAAAAATGCATAAAAAAAAAAAAACCTTTCCATAATGCAGGATATAGTACATAAATTATTATATAAAAAGGCTTACAAAAAATGACATAAAAAAAATTTGCATTTAAAAAACCATACAAATTAAATGAATTTGGGAATCAGACACATTATAGTTAGAAATTACCATTTTAAAAATCTTGCAAAGACACTGGAAAAACCATAGGTATCAAACATATTATAGTTAGGAATTAGCATTTAAAAAACCTTGCAAATTCACTGAAAAAACCATAGGTTTCACACACGTTATAGTTAGGAATCATCATTTAAAAAACCTTGCAAATTCACTGAAAAAACCATAGGTTTCACACATGTTATAGTTAGCGGAAATTTTACTGATAAAAAAACCAGTGAAATTGCCCCGTTATAGTTAGTGCTGGCAACTATAACTCACGCGACCACAATCTTCTGCTGATGACATATGTGTCTTCATGAAAAAAAAATATTTGTAATATATGTATAGCTAAAAATGTATGGAAGAAGACATGGGCAAATAAGTGTCTAAATAAACTATTAGCATCAGCAGAGGATTGCGGTCGCGTGAGTTATAGTTGCCAGCACGAACTATAACGGGGCAATTTCACTGGTTTTTTATCAGTAAAATTTCCGCTAACTATAACATGTGTGAAACCTATGGTTTTTTCAGTGAATATATATATGCATATGTGAAAACATATACATGCAGCCTAAAATGTTTCAAACATGGCAAAAATGCTGAAATTACATAGGTTTGCATTGTAGTACCCCTAACCCATAAGGAAAAAAGGAAGCACTAAGCCAATTGTCACACAACAATGCTTAATTGCCATAAAGCAAACTTGTAATTGCAGGCATTTGCCTGTAGGCTGCAGCAGAGTATCAAGAAAACAAAGAAAACTGACACCTTGCCTTTAAGGCATTAGACCTTTAAGACCTGTAGGAGACCCCTTGCTCCCATGATGCACCACAGGTGACAGTTAGGTCAGTTCTTTTTTCCGGCTCCTTCTATGAGGATCCTGGAGCTTGAGCTCTTCCGTTTTTTGACTGAAAGTTTTTTCTCTTCAGATTTTCTCAGAAAATTCGACATTTTCTGACTCCTGAAAGCTTATTCTGCTGGTTTTTTAGTATAATTCTAATTTTTTCCAGTCAGAATGCCTGCTTTATTCAGGATTCAGGAAATGCCCTTCTTGTGGCAATAAGATGGCACTGGCAGATCCACACTCGGTGTGTATTGTGTGTCTTCCAACTTCACACAATCCTGACCAGTGCCCCCACTGCCAGAAATTTTCCAGGCGCACTCTACGCGATAGAGAGCGCATAAAATTACATGCCCGGCTGGAGAAGTAAAGAAACAGTCATGAAGGCGACCATACATCCTTCAAACCACCATCTTCAGCCAGACGACTTCAGAAACGGCGACATACCACCTCTCCTGATCCCAGGAAGACCAAGGTTCCAGGCGATTCGCGGTCGACGTCGAAGTCACCGTCGAAAAGACCCAGGGCTTCTTCTGCGTCAAGAGATAGAACACCATCTCGACGTCGAGATTCTCCGCCGCATACAAGTATGTCGGCGTCGAGGCACGGCACTTCGGGCTCGAAGTCTGTTAGTCCGATGAGATCGAGGCTTCCGTCGACGTCGAGACACTCTCCGCCACCCTCGAGGGGGTCCGCGTCGAGAGCTGCGACGACGTATAGCTCGCCTCAAGTGGGCCTGTCGACGTCAAGATCTTCGTCAAAGGCTCATCATTTGACGTTGAGGAGATCGACCTCAACTCGACGTCATGGAAGATCGGCGTAGAAAACGCCGGGTCGCCGTCGAAGTCACCAACTCGACGGCGAAGATAGACGTCGAAGTCACCGGGCCGACGACGAAGGTCGACTTCGAGGTCTCCGCATCACCGTAGGCGATCCGCGTGGAGACCACCGTCGAGAGCGGAGCGGCGTTCCCAGCAATAGACACAGATGGTGACGCAAACTTCATCGACGTCGAGGGATAAAACTGCAGCGGCCACGGAGGAGATCCAACGTGCAGTTATGTCCATATCCAGATCATCATCAGGGGATCGATCATCATCCCCAGGTCTACATATCGTTCAGATTTCTCTGGAGAAATCACCTAAGGCGACAGAAAAGTTTGGACTTTCACCTCACTGGTTGGAGAATGTGGGTACGGGTGGCTGCAGAAATCCAGGCTCGGACTATTCTTGCACGTATTCGCCCTCCAGAATTTCTCTGCGTAGAAGCAAGTCTCCTCCTGGTAGACCAAGGTCACCTTCTACACGCCGGTCACGATCCAGAGATCGTTCTTCTCCTCACAGAAGGCCAAGATCTCCTTCTAGACACAGATCACGGTCCAGGGCTCATCACAGTGACCGTCCCCACAAGAGGCAATGCACAAGATCACCCACATGGTCTTCCTCCACGAGGTCCTCGGTCCGGGACTATTATCCGACCTTTTCCTCCACTCCTCCATCGCGGGTGTCTCCCATCGATGACATCGCTACCTTTTCTGAGGTTCTGGGTAGGGGTGCACAAAAACTGAACATCACGTTGCACACCCCTGTGGTTCCCACATTGATTATATTTGATACCTTACATCATCGATCAGCGCCCAGACCTTCACTTCCTTTGGTGCCAGGACTGTTGGAGCCAGCTATGGCCACATTTCTCACTCCTGCTACGGTGGGCTCTGTGCCTTCAAGGATCGCCAAGAAGTATAAGGCTCCAGCCGAGGATCCCTTATTCCTAAGAGCGGACCCGCCAGCGGACTCAGTTATTGTGGCGGCTGCCATGAGGTCGCACTCTGCGTCTGTTTCATCTTCTGTCCCCCCAGAGAAGGACAGTAAGCAGATGGATTCCTCTGGCAGAAAAATGTGCAACACATCTGCTTCATACATGAAGGTCGCGAGTGCTTCAGCCCTTCTAGTACGTTATGATTGTTCACATTGGGATTCCCTCGCCAGGTTCGCTGAAAAGCTCCCCAGGGAAGACAGACAGGATTTGAACGAAATTCTCCTTGAGGGTGGGCGTGTAGCCAATCAGATCATTAGTGTGGCTGCGGACACTTCAGACCTCGCCGCTCATGGGTACTCCCATGGCGTATGCTCTCGACGATCAGCCTGGCTGCGACTGACAGGCCTCAAGCCTGATGCGCAAAAGAAAATTCTGAATTTACCTTTTAACGGATCGTACTTGTTTGGTGCTCACGCCGATGACCAAATGAAAAAATGAAAGCAGAGATGGACACCGTCAAGTCTGTTGGGCTGGAGAAGCGCAAGGAATATCGGAAGCGCTTTCGTCAGAGCGACAAACGGTCCTTTCATCAGTGGGTTTAAACCCCTCAATGGTCCTCTCAGAACCAGAAGAGACCCCAATTCCAACAAAGGGGTCGTGGCAGAGGAAGAGGGAACGCCAAACAGCAACAGTCCACCACGAAGCAGCCTCCCAAACAGTGAAGTCTTACTTCCTCCGCGCCCGTTTGCCACTCCGGTAGGAGGAAGTATCAGTTTTCACCGGGAAGAGTGGGAAGCCATTACAAGAGACAAATGGGTACTGAATATTGTACAGCATGGCTACTTGCTGAGGTTCAAGTCTCCCCCACCGCAAGTACCCCCACAGGGGCAGCACCTTGCTCAAATTCAAAATCAGCTTTTACTGGACGAAGTAGCTACGCTCTGCTCCAAGAACGCCATAGAGGAAGTACCACCTCTCCAAAGAAATCAAGGAGTATACTCCCGCTATTTTCTAGTTCAAAAGCGAGGAGTAACCAAAGAGTACAGACCCATTCTCGACCTGCGTCTGCTAAACAGATTTGTCAAGAAGGAAAAGTTCAGAATCCTAGCCCTGCATCAAATCTTCCTGCACCTTCACCAGGGAGACTGGATGTGTGCCATCGTCCTACAGGACTCCTATTTTCATATTCCTGTCTCAGTGAAACATCGAAAATTCCTCAGGTTTCAGATCTCTCGTCAGCACTACCAGTACCGAGTTCGGCCGTTCGGCCTCAAATCCGCCCCACGGACATTCTCCAAGTGTATGGCGGTGGTAGCTGCCTTCCTCTGCAAGCGGAAGATCTTCGTCTATCCCTATCTAGACGACTGGCTCCTGAAGAGTTCCACACCTGTACTACTCCAGAACCATCTCTCGTTCTGCCTCAATCTACTACAGTCATTGGGATTACAAGTCAACTACAAAAAGTCGGTTCTCAATCCCACTCAGCGGATACACTATCTGAGCGCCTCTCTGGACTCTGCAAAGGCAAGCGTGTGTCCTTCGGAGGTGAGGTTATCATCCATGCTTCAGAAATGCCACACGCTTCTCGACACTGCATTCCCCACAGCCAGGCAAGTGTCTTCACTACTGGGGTCGATGGCTTCGTGCATGTACATTGTTCCCAATGCACGCCTTCACATGCGAACTCTACAACCAGCGCTCGAAGATCAGTGGTCGCAGAGGTCAGGTCGCTGGGAAGATCTGGTCTCTCTCCACCAAGCTGCCATAGACTCCATCAGATGGTGGATGAAACACTCCCATCTGCTTGAAGGTGTTCCTTTCCATCAGACGCCTCCGACACAGACAGTGGTCACAGATGCCTCAATGCAAGGCTGGGGTGCCCATATGGACCAGCTTCAGGTACAAGGTCTCTGGTCCAATACGGAAAGAAGTTACCACATAAACTTCTTGGAGCTACGAGCAGTCCATCTGGCTCTCAAATCCCTGTATCCGTCTCTCCAAACCAGCCACGTTCAGATTCAGACAGACAACACAACAACTATGTTCTATCTGAACAAGCAAGGAGGCACCAAGTCACGAGTCCTGTCTCTGGAAGCTCAGTCCATTTGGCGATGGCTACTGGCGAGAGGTTTTTCAATCATCGCTGTACACCTGCCAGGAACCCTGAACGTGCAGGCAGACGGCCTCAGCAGAGACTTCGTAGAAGCGCACGACTGGGTGCTCAACGAAGACGTCGCCCAAGAGATCTTCCGGCAGTGGGGAGTACCGGACATTGACCTGTTCGCAGACGCGGCAAACAAAAAATGCCCCGTCTTCGCCTCCAGGTTTCCCCAACAGGGATCACGGGGGAACGCACTTTTGATCAGCTGGTCGCAGACATTGCTGTACGCTTTTCCTCATCTCCCTTTCATCCCAGCGGTCATACAGAAGTTCTACAGGACCAGAACAAGGATTATCCTGATAGCTCCGGAGTGGCCCCGCGAGTGGTGGTATCCGGATCTCCTCCAACTGTCAGAGGTGCCTCACTGGAGGTTGCCTTGCCTGCCGAACTTACTGACCAAGAACCAGGGGAGAGTCTTCCACCCCAACCTCCCCTCCCTTCGCTTGACGGCATGGCTCCTGAAGTCATCCAGTACGGACATTTAGATCTTCCGGCTGACTGTATGAACATTCTTCGGGAAGCAAAAAGGCCCTCCACTAGAAAGTCCTATGCCTTTAAGTGGAAGAGGTTTTACATTTGGTGTAGAAGTGTCCTACCCAGGCCTCATTCTTCCAGATGCCAGTAGTCTAGATTTCCTACAAGGGCTTAAGAAAGTGTTTCCACCTGTGAGGTCCCCTTCTCCTCCCTGGGAGCTCAACATCGTTCTCTCCAAGTTGATGGGGGCTCCTTTTGAACCTATCCATAAGGCGTCCTTGCAGCATTTGACCTGGAAGGCTGCCTTCTTAGTAGCCATCACTTCTGCCCGCAGAGTAAGTGAGATTCAGGCCCTGTGCTGCAAGGAACCTTACACTGTGTTCCACGCCAATAGAGTGGTACTACGTACTCATCCAAGCTTCCTGCCCAAGGTGGTCTCGGACTGCCACATTAATCAGGTTATCACGCTTCCCACTTTATTTCCTCAGCCAACCACTCCCCCGGAGAGAGCCTTACACTCTCTAGACCTCCGGAGGGTATTGAAATTTTATCTTGCTAAAACCCTTTCACTTAGAAGGTCTGATAGGCTCTTTGTCAATTACGGTTCTACAAATGCCGGGCTGGCTGCTTCCAAAAGATCTATATCTAGATGGATTGTTTCCTGCATAGCCTTGTCTTATCAACTGGCCCACAAGGTTCTACAGGTCAGACCAAGAGCACACTCTACTAGAGGGAAAGCTTCTACTGTAGCTCTCCTTCGCAACGTTCCGATATCTGAAATTTGCAAAGCAGCTACATGGCGCTCTATACATACCTTTACACGCCATTATTGCCTAGATTCAGACGCACAGGCCAATGCCCAGGTGGGGCAGGCCTCTTTGAAAAATGTATTTGCATAACTGCTATTCGAATGTAATTTTTACTGCATGTTCTAGTTGCTTTATTGCTCGTCCGCGAGATTTTGGGTATGGGCTTGCTACTCTATTAATAGATTATGACTATTGATGAGTATCCCCTGGATGAGAAGGATTAGTTACTTACCTGTAATCCTAGTTCTCATCCAGGGGTATACTCATCAAAGTCATAAGCGATCCATCCACCTCCCCGGACGAGCATTCTCCTCAAGTCATTGTTTATTGATTGCAGATCTATTCAGGTGCATGTGCACCGTCAAAAAGAACTGACCTAACTGTCACCTGTGGTGCATCATGGGAGCAAGGGGTCTCCTACAGGTCTTAAAGGCACGGTCCCCCTACTCTAATGTCTTAAAGGCAAGGTGTCCGTTTTCTTTGTTTTCTTGATACTCTGCTGCAGCCTACAGACAAATGCCTGCAATTACAGGTGTGCTTTATGGCAATAAAGCATTGTTGTGTGACAATTGGCTTAGTGCTTCCTTTTTTCCTTATAGGTTAGGGGTACTACAATGCAAACCTATGTAATTTCAGCATTTTTGCCATGTTTGAAACATTTTAGGCTGCATGTATATGTTTTCACATATGCGTATATATATATATGTATTTTCTATATGCTCCGGGATCCCGCACGTGGGCGGGGATTATTCATAGGTTATGACTGTGATGAGTATACCCCTGGATGAGAACTAGGATTACAGGTAAGTAACTAATCCATCGCGGAGTTCTGGGCATAAATCTCAATTGATAATATTACTAGCAGTACTAGGCCCAATTCGTGTTGATTAGATCCCAATAAAATGCACACATGGGAAGAGTACTATTCTAAACCCCACAGATCACCCTTATGCGGTGACACGTTGTAATCCCCCCAGCCCACCCTCACAGTCCTAATCATTGAATTTCACATGGCTATAGGGTGCACCCTGGGCTACAACGATATCCGTAATGTGTGCTTACACAGCCGTATAACTCTTTAAGTAGCGCCGCAGGACGAGGCACTGCGGTCACATCCACTGATGAGAAGTAAATTTCTTTTGGCAAGAGAACAACGTATAAACCAACTCCGCCGACTAGTGCCATGAAACACAGGCGGTCCACAGATGGTCACTCCCATACACTGACACTCACTTTGATTCGCTACGCAATGCAACAGATACCAGCCCGGTCCTTATGGGCACTTTCACACTCATGCGCACTTAACACCCTAATGCAGTACCCCTGATATCAAGCAGGTTAATACATAACATGCTGCATATCTCATGGCTCCAAGTCTCCCGCCACCCTCCAATTGACCCCGACTGTCCCAGACACCCTGGATAGAAGATCACCACACCCTTCCTCCGAACACAAGGCCGCTTATGTCTGAGGTCACACCTCGTCTGGGTCCCAGGAAAGCAGATGGGGATAGACAGTAAGCATAAACAAGAGGTAGACACAAGCAAAAGGGATCATGGCTCCACTTGAGAAATTTACCAACAAGTTACGAAGCAGAAACGGGCCACGAGCAACAATTCATTACAAATAGGGGTCCACCAGGGCCTTCTGGCACCAGTCCAGTTCTGCAAAGCACAGGGGGGGGGGGTCACGCAGTCTCTTGACCTGCTCCCAAACCGTTTTCAGAAGCATCCCTCCAGCCTAGTTCATGCCTCTCTCTCCTACCTGGTGCCACAAAGTCTTCGGAAGGGCCAGATGGGGAGAGGGCAGTTGGTCCAACGTGATGGGGCCAGTGAGGGAGCAAGCAATTGATGGGAACAACACACAGGGAAGCTTTTTGACTTGAGGAGGCACCCCATATGGTACACATTGATACAAGTGGTGCGCCAGCAATCCGTGCACAGGGTCTGGCGCACAACAAGATGACACACCAGACACTTCAGGTTACACAAAGTAGTTACAATTCCACACCTCCTGGAAATTATGCACTATGTCCGGCATACCTTGATGTGGGTTGCACCAGACGATTCCTGAAACACACAGGGCTGCAAGTTCAGCAGTGCCTAATGAGGTAGAATGAGACTCTGCAATGCATGCGTCCCCCACCTCCGAGGGTAGCAACCTGTGAAACGAACACCACTTGCAATGAGCATGCAGTCGGCGTGGCGCGTGAGAGAAATGCCTCACAGTCGACGAAGCGGGCCACCAAGACGCTTATGCGCGCCGGGGTCCCTGCAGTACTGGAACTACTTCGCCGTAGATGCGGGAAATGTCTTGAGCTCCACGCTAGGCACTCCAGTCTGCAGGTACAATTCTATGGTTCCAAGCTCACACTGCACTGAACAGCTTTCAGTAGGCGATGTAGGCATTTAAAACGACACCGCTCTCCAGATGTCACCCGTTGATGGTGTGGGCCCTTCGTAGGAGATCTTTGATGTCCCTGAGACCTTCGAGAGAACTGGAGACCAGCCAACTGATCCTTGGGAGCTCACTTCAGGGTGACCCAAGTCAGGAGGTTTTTATGTTAAATGTATTTATTAAGCAAGACGAATGCCCAGGGGCGTCTTGGAGCTAGCTACTGAGTGCAGGAAAAAGGGACAGTTACGTTTAAATTGTATTAAATAGCTATGTCTTACGGGATTTTCTGAAGGTAAGAAGGTTGGTGGAAGATTTGATGTAGAATGGTAGACTATTCCAAGCGGTGGAAGCACTAAACATAAAACTGCAGGCACCCAGGCCATGCGTTTGAATTTGGGGATAGTCACAAATTTGGCAAAAGCAGATCTTAATGCCCTGTTAGGAATGTACTAGCTGAGGCTGTTTTTCAGAAATGTAGGACCTTGGTCATGCAGGGCTTTGAAAACGATACAAAGAGCCTGGAACATTTCTGTGTTTAATCGGTAGCTAATGGAGCCTTTTACAGAGTTTAGACACAGACTGATACTTTGGGATATTGAGAAGACGACGTGCTGCTGCATGTTGAAGTGTTTGCAGCTCATTGAGAACGGACCTGTGTGCATTTAAATGCAGGCCCAGGCCAGCTACTATTCAGGAAGCAAAAGACACACAGATGATGGACGGAATGTAGAGCAAATCAAACATTCGCCCTCAGTCAATAGATCTGGGTTAAATCCATCGTTCTTTTGCTCACCATGCCACCCCAGTTTAGACCCAGCCATATGTAAATAAGTCTTGACCCTCTGCCTCATGGGAACAGGCCAGACCGAACTGTCAAGCCAGTCCCTCCCTGGACCAGAAACAAGCACACAGTTCTTTCCACGGGTAGTTATCCTCCATGTGCACAACAGAGTCCTCTGACAGTGTGCACCACACAGTCCAGGTTCTCCAGTCCTGTATCCCTACACGCGGTTGTCTCCCCCTGTGGGTTGGCACTGTGTAGTTATACCCTAATGGGCATTTGAAGTTGGGGCAAGGTTAAAAAAGTATTTCTGTGAACCACAGATGTGTCCCCTAAATTTTCCGTCCTGTCTGCCATGAGGCCACGGAATGAAGATCTCTGCCTTTATGGGGGCCATGAACTGGCCCCAGAAGCAAGGTGTCACAACCTCTGCTCCGTATATTCTGCCAGGCCTGCAAATGGCAGAGGTCGGCTAACTCGATTGCATGCCCAATGGTTTATGACTGTCGCTGGGGAATGCACAGATGTGCTCCCTCACCTTTAGTTTTGATTGGCGCCAAATACCATGGCACGCAAGACTTTGATGCATAGAAATGTCCACTTTACATATGTGGCATTTTCACGCAAGATATGCCAAGCCCACTGTTAACATTGGAATTAGTTTGGCCTAGCAGATCCAAAATCATGAGACTGCAGTTCCTTATTGCAGCTTAAAATTCAGGTGACCCCTCCCCCATGCTTACTTAAGGGAATAGCAAGCCTCCTTGGTAGGGTAATCCCTGTGGGTCTTCCGTTCTACCTGGGCAGCGAACACCTGTGAGTACCTGTCCAGCCCTTCACCTTCCATCCGAGTGGCAGTGAAAGGCCCCCCTTCCGGCTGGACTGTATTTATTACAGGCAAGCCGGAGTCTGCGCGCTAGGGTGCTCTCACAGATCTGCTGTAGCAGGTCGGACACACACACATTCGGTGTGAGTGCGCACACCGGTATGCAGTAGAAGGTCAGACACATAGGTAAATGATGCCAGGGGTGCAAGTGCGCTCCCAGGCCGCACAGGCGGGCCTGACCTACGTTTACAAACATCATATCCTCATCATTTCCTAACATGTGTTAGAAGGGTGCATGCATTTTCACACTGCAGTACAGTTGGAAAGGGCCCAGAGCCTTGCAGCTCCACATGAGTGCCAGAAAACATAAGAGGAAAACGCAAAATGTTTAGGGAAATGGGACCTGACAAGTATCAAGTCCAACAGTCACACTCTCGGTAAAGGCGCTGGCTCTTTTGTCCGTGAAACACCCTCCTGCAGACAAACTATCCTGCTTTCAATTTCACTGGCTGTGCCTTCTGTGCATGTAGACTGAAAAAATAGAGAGGGCTGGAGCTACATTAAGGCCGTTAAAGGCAATTGCATTCAAGTGCTTAAACAAAGTGCCATGAAAGAACACCTGAATGTAACCAATGACCTTAAAAGATACCTGGTTACTAAAGACAAGTCAGTTCACTAACCGCAAGACACCATTTTACATCAGGCTTTGGAATTCATTGCACTTGAGCTGAGAAAAGGACATGTTTGGGGATTTGTTAGATGCACAAGAGGGCACACACTCCTGAATGTGTAGGTGGCTCTGATTCAATTTCAGTCTTTTAGCTATTCATTAGTTGGCCTACCGCTAGGAAAGCTCATTAATCTGTAGGACAGAAGACTAAAGATTCACTGGCTTACTCTTCCTGAAAATTTAATTGAAAGGCAAGCATTCTTTTGAGAGTTGATCACAACTCAGTGATTTAGAGAGAGGAAATTGTAGCTTTCTTCAAAAACATATGCCTCTTTCCTGCCAAGCAAGCACAACATTCACAAGAAAAATAAAATATTAATATGCAGGTGGTTTTTCTTTGGATCAACAGCTATGGCAGTGTTGCCTAATTTGTATTTGCACAAACTATTGTTTGTTTTATTTACATACAGTAATGGGTATAACGCAACCCCCCACTGCTGCATTTCAGTACAGAGGATTTTCTAGGCAGTGATTTAGGCCTAAAGTGACATATTGCTTTGAGTGTGCATATGGCTCCGGGTGATCAGGTTAGACAATCTTGTTTTAAAATAGGAAATTTTGAGGCAGGAGAACTATTGAGAAGTTTAACATGCTTCCCGCATCCGCCAACAGCCTTGCAGAAACACAAGTTTGATCAGGCCACTCTCAACAGGGAGCTTTGGTAATTGCATACTTGAGACCATGAGTGAGTGAGTGAGTGAAGGCACCCATACATTGGTCTGTGAAGCCCTATAGTTAGTGGTAACAGAACATGACACTCTTATTTATCCTCTAGATGTCCCTTGAGTAGCGTACTCCGGCTTTCCTCTTATCACTCAGGTCTCTTGAGCCTGAGTCGCAAAGGTTAGTTAGCAATTGTACCTTACCCTCTGTTTAGGTGTGACATCCTCATGAATTTCCAATCCTAAGACACACTCATGGAAACATCGCTTTATGAACGCAGGATCTGGTTTTTTTCCTCTAAGAAATAACAAATGTACGTTTTCACCCTCTTCCCCAAGAGGAGGGCGGTGCTAGTTCAGAAGGTATAGCAGTTTTAGATTAATAGACCATCTGTTTCTCCTTCCACCATGGTAGAGTCAAACCGATATGGGCTAACTTGTGTTAACTGAATGTGAAAATTATTTTGCTTTTCATTTCAAACCTGGCAGAGTGAAAGTCTGATTTCTTGATCAGGGGCTTTTTGTTGGTGAATCTGCTGAAGGATTGTTTTCAGGAACTGGACTGGCTTGCATCCATCAGTCGGCGGAATGGGGATGCAGGACTGCTTATAACAGACACTGTTCCGAACTCACCTTTCTTCTGGGCAGTGTATCTCACAGAGGTAAGCATCCAGTATTGTTTGATTTGTTAGAATGGTACCTGCTAGGAGTCAAATGGGCAGACCGAATGCATGCATTTTGTAAAATTATGAACCTGCAGTAGAGACATCAAGTAGTTTTTGTTACAGGAGTCCTTTTGCAGAATGTAGACAGAGGGACACCCTCTGTCTTGCAGAAACTCTTTTGACTTCCAGGTGCAGCATAATTATGTTTAGAAATGTGTTCAATAAATTACGTCATGCCCATGCCATATATTTAGAAGACTACTTGAATCTGTAGGGCAGCTTTTATAAATTCTGCTCCTGTGCGACAATATAGTTGATATTTTCAGTCACTGTTGTTCACGGTGGAAAATGTGCAGAGAAACACAGTGGCAAGTTTAAGTCTCTGCGTGAAACTGTACTGCTAATTAACATAAGGGCCATCTTGTACAGTTTTAGAAACATTTGACACATTTGTAATTTATATTGCTCTACTTGGAGTATACAAATTTGTTTTTAAAATATATTTACTGGTTTTTTTCTGTATAAACAACAGATACAATCGGCAGAGTCCATCAAGAAGACAAACACAGCAGTCTGTAGCATGAGTATTATATTGTGTAAGAAAGCATGGAACAGGAGATGAACAAGTGCACGTGGAACAGCAGTGTACACGTACACTCGCCCAGAGGGTCACTATAAATGCCGGGAGTGCACTGCCGCAAGAATTTAATGTGGGGATATAGCCAGGAAATGGGGCAGTAATAGGGTTGAAGAACTAGGAGGCAGTGGCAGGTTGCATCTGTGCAATGGAGAAATGGATGTGGACCGATAAAAAGGCTGGCAGCACCGTGGTGGAGTGCGTGCGTGGGGGTACAGGCGGTGAAATATAAGGGGGGTGCTTAGGAGTAACAGGGGAAGGTCCTCATTCCCCACCGCAAGTGGCGAACTACTTCATAGCGGAGGTCATTGTCATCAGCGGCTCCCCACTTCTGTACCTCTCCATGCCATGCTGCTACCATCGGGCCGTTGGAGAGTGCCATTGGAGGATGAGCGTGTGCTTGGCAAGGAACTCCAGTGATGCGAAGTGGACGCTTTCCTTATATTGTTAGTGACATTTAAAAATGCCTAAGGAGCACACCTCACAGGTGTGTCTGGTAGTTCCGGGTCTTCCTGCACAGTGTTGTGCACAGACCTCCAGTAATCGTGTAGAGATGGGCAGGACATTAGCATGTGAGTATGGTCTGTGTCGGGGGTATGGCAACATGTGCAGTCTACCTGTGCATCAGGGAAGTAGTGTTTCAATTGGACCAGGGTAAGGTACACTCTGGATTCCAACAAACTGCATGTTTTTAAAACTTGAGTTACAGGATACCTGTTGGGGGAGTTCTAAAGCTTGTTCCCATTCGTGTAGCCCTGAAATCGGCCTCCCACTTCTTTCGAAACATGTCGAGGGGAGCCATTGTTAGTTCGTGAATAGCCTTGTATAACCAGGGGATAAGGTGACTGCCATGACCAATGTTAAGTATGGTTTGTAATACTGGATGTGTCGCAGGTTCTGTCTCCGTGGAGTCCCACAGGGTACGGCACATGATGCGAAGTTGCCTATAAAGGAGGAACTTCTGTGGCAAGGGGCCATGGTCTGTGGTTAGCTGTTCGATTAGGAACTCACCGTCTACAAAGAGGTCTCCTAATGTAATCAGCAAGTGTTCTATCCAGGTTGCCATGTCCCTGCGTGAGTAAAAGCCCGGGAAGTGGGGGAGGCCAATCAGGGGCAACGCAGGGGCGTATGTTGGCGTCTCATGTGTGAAACGATGGATACGGACCATGCTCGTCTGGGCTGCTGCTATTGCCAAATGCCAGTGGGAGGAAGGCAAAACTTTCATAAGGAGAAAGCCCTGTATTGTTGAGACCAGCAGTATTCCCTGTTCGCTGCATATCTCACCTAATAGCGCCAGGCAGTTCAGCGTGACAGCGATTGTAGTTGTGTTCCTAAAAAGCACACCGCAAAGGGTGGGGCGCCCAATCCTCCTCAGTCCACCGGAATCTGTAATTTCTTTGGAAGGCAATAAGGCGATGCTTACCCCAGATGAGGGTTCTTAATAGGGAATCTAGTTTTTTCTCAAAAGAACACGGTGGGATGACTGAAAGGCTAGGCACAATTACCATATTTGCCACTGCTGCCTTACCTATCAGGGCCAGGGTTAAAGGTTGCCAAAAGTGCACCTGAAATCTATTACTTGCTAGGGTTGGATGGGACTTCCCCTCATACAAATCCAATGTGGCGTAGTAAAGGCGGATTCCCAGGTAGCGGACTGCCACCTTGTGTCAGCAGGGGGGTGGGGGGGAGGGGGTCTCACCCAAGTATGAGTTGTGGCTGGTCGGAACAGAGCAGGTAGATGGCTGACTTTGCCCAGTTAACTCGAAGCCCTGCGGCCGCAGCATATGCAGTTAGTAGGTCCCGTAGTGGGGAGAGATCAGACGTGATGTCTGAGATACATTGGTAGGTCATCTGCATATAGGAATACTGCGTGCGTTCTGTCCTCGAGGGATATACCCTACTCTTGGTCTTCCCCTTGCAGGTGTATGGGTAGGGGTTCCATGGTGAGTGCAAAGAGCAGAGGGAGAGGGGACACCCTTGCCTTGTCCCTCGATCCACTGGGAAAGGAGTGGAAATCAGGCCCAGACATATCCGAGAGTTCGGCTTGGTATAGAGTAACCAGATATAGACAAGTAGTCGCTGCCCTAAAAAGAGATAGTGCCATGTGCCAAATGTCTTCTCCAGATCAAATGAGACAGGCCGCATGTGGGAAGCATTCCTGGATGCAGTCTTGTACATGAAAAAGACTATGGCTGGTCTGTAATGTACTTCGCCAGAGGAAAAAACGTTTCTCTTCCATGGGAAACTCCTCAATACCATTCACGATCGAGGACACTACGTAGACGGTCTAGATCTCGCCCTTCCCCCACTCCAAAGAGAAGTAGGCGAAGGTCTCCGTCATGGTCCATGTATGAGAGACTATTCACCAACCCTGTCTGCTACACCTCCAGCTAGAGTGTCTCCAGTTGATGACATAAGAACTTTTAATGAGGCTCTATGCAGGGGGGCCAGCAAGTTTAACATTGATATGTCGGTACCGACTGCCTCTCTGTCGGTTATATTTGAAACCCTATACCACAGATCCTTGGCAAGGCCCCCACTTCCTTTGGTTCCGGGTCTGCTTCAACCAGCGATGCAGACGTTTTTTACTCTGGCCACAGTGGATTCAGCTCCCCCATGTTTTTAAAAAAGGTACAGGTCCCGGACCAGGATCCACTGGTCCTTAGATCGGACCCTCCTCCGGAGTCGGTCATAGTGGTGGCAGCCAGGAAGACATATCCTGCAGCAATATCATCTGCAGTCCCTCCTGAGAAGGACATTAAGCAAATGGACTTGATAAGCAAAAAGATGTGTAACACATTTGCATCTTTCATGAAAGTGGCTAGTGCCTCTGCTCTTCTGGAGAGGTATGACAGGTCTCTGTGGGACTCTTTTTTAGCTAAGTTCAAACCCCTCTCTGGTTGACGCAACAGTATCAACCCAGGTTGTATTACCATCAGCGTAGACCGGGTCGAGGCTGGGGAGCTGCAAGACAAACACCTTCCGCAGGGAAATAATCTGCAAAGCAATGAGCCCTGGCTTCCCCCATCCCCGTTACCCACTCCGGTGGTGGGAAATATTATGTTTCACCTGGACGAGTGGAGAAAGATAACAAAAGACAAGTGGGCACTGAATATTGTGCATAATGGTTATTTGCTCAGATTCAAATCCCCACCTCCATCAGTACCACCTTGAGAAAGGTATTTTCAACATCACCACTTGTTACAGGCAGAGGTGAACATCCTACTACAGAAAGACGCTATAGAAGCAGTCCCTTCTCTGCAATAAAGGCAGGGAATCTATTCCCGCTACTTTCTGGTAAGAAAAAGCGGTCCTATCGAAGAATACTGACCAATACTCGACCTGAGACTTTTGAACAAATTCATTTGCAAAGAGAAATTTCGAATGTTGGCACTGCACCAAATCTTTCCTCAACTGCACCAAGGGGACTGGATGTGCTCCATAGACCTGCAGGACACCTATTTTCACATGCCGATTTCCAGAAAACATCAGAAATTCCTGCGTTTTCAGTTAGTGCTTCAACACTTACATTTCAAAGTTCTCCCGTTTGGGCTCAGATCAGCACCCGCACGTTCTCAAAATGCATTGCAGAAGTTGTGGCTTTTCTTCGCAAGCAAACGAGCTTCGTCTACCTGTACCTGGACGACTGCATGCTGAAAAACTCGTGACCCACTCTGCTTCAGAATCATCTCTCATCCTGCATGCGAGTGCTGAGCAATCTGGGGCTACAAATCCACTACAAGAAGTCGATCCTCAACCAGACCCAAAAGATCCACTGCCTGGGGGATTATCTGGACCACGCAAGTGCAAGCGTCTGTTCTTCAGAGGAGAGGTTATCCTCAATCCACAAAAAGTGCTGCAATCTACTCCATTCCAGTCATCCTTTAGACAGGCAAGTTGCCGCACTTCTGGGCTCGATGACATCGTGAAGCTCCATCGTCCCAAACGCCAGACTGCATATACGTCCTCTGCAGCAATCTCTGGAGGACCAGTGGTCGCAGATATAAGGTTGCTGGGAGGACCTTGTGTTTCTCCCACAGTCAGCCAAGGATTCCATCAATCGATCAATCAGGTGTTTGTTAAGCGCGACTACTCACCCGTAAGGGTCTCAAGGGGGTGGGGTCGCAGGTTCCAATCCATCAAGGAGGGGGTCTGTCGAAGATCCAGGTTTTGAGGTTTCTTGTGAAGATGGGGAGCGATGTCTGTCTGAAGTGGAGCGGAAGGTCGTTCCAGGCTCTGGCCGCGCAGAAGGAGAAAGAGCGGCATCCCGATCTGGTCTTTCTGGTGCGGGAGACCATGGCGTAGGAGGGCTGGGCTGATCGTGGGGTCCTTTGGGGTGTGTGGAATTTGAGTCGGCTGTTCAGGTATGCTGGTCCAGTGTCGTGGAGGGCCTTGTGAGAGTGGGTTAGCATCTTGAAGGTGACTATAGCTTCGATGGGGAGTCAGTGGAGTGTGAGCAGGTGCTGGGAGATGTGGCAGTTTCTTGGCAGTCTTGCGGCGGCGTTTTGGATGTTCTGTAGCTTGCGGGTGATGTTTTTGTTTATTCTGGCATAGAGTGCGTTGCCGAGCCTGCTGGTGACCAGGGCGTGAGTGATTCTGTGTTCGAGGGGGATCCATTTGAAGGTCTTTCGTAGGAGGCGGAGGGTGTCGAAGCAGGAGGACGAGACGGAGTTGATGTGGCAGTCCATTTTGAGCTCTGAGTCCAGGATGATTCCCAGGTTGCGTGCGTGGTCGTGGGGGTGGGCAGGCTTCCGAGGGCGGGGGGCCACCAGGTGTCGTTCCAGGCGTCTGGGTTTTGGCCCATGATGAATACTTCCATTTTGTTGGTGTTTAGTTGCAGGCAGCTGTTTTTCATCAATTTGGCGACGGCTTCCATGCCTTCTCGAAAGTTGTGTCTGGCGGTTTTGGGTTCGTTGGAGAGGGTGAGTTGGGTGTCTGACACAATGTTGAGTCCGTAGGTTCTGACAATGGGAGCGAGCGGAGCCATGTAGACTTTGAAGAGCCTAGGGCTGAGGGAGGACCCCTGGTGTACTCCGCAGGTGGTAAGTGTAGGGTCCGAGAGGAAAGGGGGGAGTCTGACCCGCTGCGTTCTGCCAGGGAGGAAGGAGCAGATCCAGTCGAGGGCCTTGTCTTAGATCCCTGTGTCGAGGAGTCTGCGTATTAGGATGCGGTGAGAGACTGTGTCAAACGCCGCTGAGAGGTCGAGGAGGATGAGGGCAGCTGTTTCTCCTTTGTCCAGTAAGGTGCAGATGTCGTCTGTTGCAGCGAGGAGGGTGGTTTCCATACTGTTGTTTTTTCTGAAGCTGGATTGGGAGGAGTCGAGGATGTTGTGCTCTTCGATGAATTGAATTGGCTGTTGATGGCTTTCTCAATGACTTTAGCTGGGAACAGGAGCAGGGAGATGGGTCTGTAGTTTTTGAGGTCGGTGGGGTCCGTCGAGGGTTTCTTCAGGAGGGGGTTGATCTCAGCGTGTTTCCAGTTGTCGGGGAACGAGGCGGTTGCCAGGGAGCGATTGATGATGTGGCAGAGCATGGGTGCGATGGTGTCAGCGGCTCTGTTGAAAATATGGTTGGGGCAGGGGTCTGTGGGGGCCCCGGGGTGGATTGACTTAATCATCTTCAGTGTGTCTTCGGTGGTGAGGGCTGTCCAGTTTTCGATCGCTGGCTTCAGGGTGTCGGGGGTGGTTGGTGAGGGTTCAGGGTGTTGGTTGTCTTCGTCGAAGTTGTTGTAGATGCTCTTGATTTTGTGGTGGGAAAAGGTGCTGAGTTTGTCGCAGAGGTCCTGTGAGGGGGGGTGTCGGTGGACTCGCTGGTGGGTTGGGTAAACTCCTTGATGATGTTGAAGAGTTCTTTGCTGTTGTGTGCATGAGTGGAGATTCTGTCTTCAATCGCTTTTTTCCTCGTTTTTCTGAGGAGTTGGTGGCAGCTCTGAAGTTGTTGTGGGCTTCAGTGGATTTGGTGGTCCTCCAGGCCTTTTGGAGGCGGCGGCAAGTGTGTCTGGACTCTCGAAGTTCGTTGGTGAACCATCTAGCTTTTTTGGCATGGGTGTTGTTGTTTTTCTTGAGGGGGGGCTATGGTGTTGGCGCTGTTGGAGATCCAGATGTGCAGGGCTTGGGCTGCGGTTTTAGGGTTGTCGTTTTCCGCGATGGTTTGGGTGGAGTTGCTGAGTGATGAAGTTAGCTGGTCGTCAGTGATTCTGGTCCAGTTTCTTCGTGGGAGCAGGTGCTGGTGTCTGTGGAAGGTGGGTGTTCTGAAGGTGAAGTGGACGCCTCGATGGTCAGTTCATGGGAGTTCGGTGGTGTGGCTGAAGGTGATGGTGTTTCCTGTTGTGAAGAGGGGGTTGAGGGTGTGTCCTGCTGAGTGCGTGGGTTCAGTCACGATGTGGCGGAGTCCAATGTTGTGGAGGTTGTCCAGGAGGGATGTGGTGCTGGGGTCCAGTTGGTTGTCGATGTGGAACTTGAGGTCTCCCAGTGGGGTGTAGTTGGTGGACGCGATGGCATGCGGGGAGATGATGTCCGTGATGAATTTGGCAAAAAGTCCGCGGGGTCCAGGGGGTTGGTATATGAGGGTTCCTCGGAGGGTGGAGGTAGAGCTGGCCAGTATCTTGAAGTGAAGGTGTTCCATCAGGTCTTTGGGCTCGTCGGGGAGTGTGCTCAGGCGGAGGGTGGATTTGTGGACGATGGCGATTCCTCCTCCCGAGCTGGTGGGGCGGTCCTTCCTGGAGATCTTGTATCCTTGGGGTATGGTGATGGCGATGTCCGCTCCCGAGGTGGTGTTGGTCCAGGTTTCGGTAAAGAATCCTACGTCCGGGGTGGTGCTGTCGAGGAGGTTCCAGATTTCAGTGGTGTTTGTGGAGGGATCGGACGTTGAGGAGGATGCATTGCAGGGTCTTCGGTTCGGTTGTGTTCTTGCGGGCGGGTTGCGCTGGGTCCTTGGTCTTGGCGGTGCTGCAGGTGTTCCGGCAGCGGTGACAGCCGAAGGGTCCGTGGGTGTCGGCTGGTGATGCTAGCTTGCAGTTGTTGTTGCGGCCTGGGTTGAGAGCGTGGAGTGACGCTGGGTCGTAGAGTTGGCGGTGCAGAGATCCAGGGTTCCTAGCGCTGGTCGCATTCGGGTCGCGGATGGACGCAGACGTGCATGCCTTTGGAGCTCAGGGGAAGGCCTCACTTAATGGTGGAGCTGCGAGGGAGGAAGAGCAATTTCACTGACAATGAGTCAGTGGTCTTGCTCGTCTGTCCCCGCAGCGGCCGCCATTAAGTAGGGGTCAGAGAGGGCTGGGAGCGAGAGGGGAGCTGGATTGGGCCGATCGCACTGGTCATGCTGGGGGGAGGGGCCGCGGGAGCAGCAGCGGCGGGGAAAAACGGGCTGAAAAAGGCGAAAGGAAAAAGGCAAAAAGAGAGAAAAGTGCAAATAAGGCAGCAAAAGTGCAAGAAAGAGTGGAGGAAAGACACAGAGGACACAGAAGGAGAGTGAAAGGGGGAGATTAAGATGAGGGTAAAAAACAAGTGAGAACCGGAGGAGAGACACAGAAGGAGAGTGAAGGGGGGAACTTGAAATGAGGGGAAAACAACAGAAAACAGAGGAAAAACCCAGAAGGAGAGTGAAGGGGGGAGATAGAAGTGAGGGGAAAAAAGGAGAGAAAAAGCGGAGGGAGAGAATGGAGACAGAGGTCCACTGGACCACCAGGGATGAGGCGCAGGGCCTCGAACACCAACACTCGACAGTGCAGGGGCTCGGGGGAAGACCTCACTTAATGGTGGAGCTGCGAGGGAGGGAGAGCAATTTTACTGACAATGGTGGATGAAAGGTTCGCATCTGCTGAAGAGAGTTCCTTTTCACCCAGACCTTCCCAGTCGTTATGGATGCTTCCCTACAAGGTTGGAGAGCTTATATGGCTCCTCTTCAAGTTCAAGGACTCTAGTCAGAGACAGAACAAGGTTACCACATCAACCTCTTGGAACTGAGAGCAGTACATCTTGCACTCGAATCACTGCTCCTGTCCTTCTGCTCGCGTTCCCTGTTGATTCAGACGGACAACACCACAACAATGTATTATCTGAACAAACAGGGGGAACCAGGTCGAGACCTCTCTCTCAGGAGGCTCAAACCATCTGGAAATGACCTCTTGCAAGAAATCTGACCATTTGAGCAATACATCTCCCAGGTTCTCTCAATGTCCAGGCAGACTCTCTTAAGTCGGGACTTCGTCAAAGCTCACGGCTGGGTGTTAAACAACGGCGTCGCGCAGGCCATCTTCCACCAAGAGAGATTTCCAGACATCGACCTGTTTGCAGACGCGACAAATGCAAAATACCCTGTCTTCGCATCCAGGTTTCACCAATCAGGTTCCAGAGGGAATGCGCTTTTGATAAAATGGTCTCAGACATTACTTTACATTTTTCCTCCTATTCCACTGATTCCCCTGGTGATCAACAAGTTCTACAGGTCCCAGACCAGGGTGATACTGTTCGCACCAGAGTGGCCTCGCCAGTGGTGGTACCCGGAACTTCATCAACTATCAGAGATCCGGCACAGGAGGTTACCATGCCGGCCAGACTTACTATCCAAGAACGGGGGGAAGGTGTTCCACCCCAACCTCTCATCTCTACGATTGACTGCATGGCTCTTGAGGTCCTCCAGTACGGGCATTTAGATTTGTCCGCTGACTGTATGAACATACTAAAAGAGGTTAGAAGACCATCCACCAGGAAGTCATACGCATTAAAATGAAAGCGGTTTTATTTATGGTGCATTAATAATGGTCATGATCCCAGGTGATCTTATCATACTTACTCTACCTAGCCAAATCAGGCCTTCAATTCTCTTCTATAAAGGTCCATTTAGCAGCTATTACAGCATACAGAAAGTCCCCTATGCAGGTTTCCTTCTTTCAACTTCCTGTGGTTAAGGACTTCCTAGAGGGGTTAAAAAAAGGTCTATCCACCGATCAGAGCTTCGTCTCCTCCATGGGAGCTTTTCATAGGTCTTTCTGGATTAATGGATTCCCTATTTGATCCTATTCACAAAGCCTCTGCAGCACTTTTCATGCAAGACTGCCTTTTTAGTGGCCATCAACTCTGCTCGCAGAGTGAGTGAGATACAAGCGTTGTGCTGCAAAGAGCCGTATATCATTTTTCATGCGATCAGGGTGGTCCTTAGAACTTATCCGAGGTTTCTACCTAAAGTGGTCTCGGTCACTCTGCCTATTTTATTTCCCAGCCCTTCGAATCGCAAGGAGAGGTCCTTGTAGTCACTAGACCTTAAGAAGGTTCTGAAATTCTACCTAGACAAGACCAAGGCGTTGAGGAAATCAGACCACCTGTTTGTAAACTATGGTTTCATAAATACTGGTTGTGCAGCTTCCAAACAGTCCATCTCTAGATGGATAGTCTTATGTATTACTTTGTCTGACCAGTTAGCCAACCAGCCCCTCCTGGGCACACCAAAGGCTCATACTACCCGGGGAAAGGCCTCTATCACGGCTCTCCTTAGAAATGTACCTATTGCAGGGATTTGTAAAGCTGCCACATGGCGATCAATGCACACTTTTACGCGCCATTACTGTCTAGACTCTGACACTCGGGCGGATGCTCAGTTTGGGCAAGTCTTGTTAAGGAATCTGTTTGGATAATTTATCCTTTGAGTGTTTTCTTTGTTGTATCCATGCTGTTATTCGTCTGCGGGAAAGTGGCTATGGGATTGCTATTCTATTCAGTGCTTATGACTAGTGACTAGTATCCCCTTGAAGAGAAGGATAAGTTACTTACCTGTAATCCTAGTTCTCTTCCAGGGGTATACTCATCAAAGTCATAAGCAACTCACACCTCCCCAGGCAAATATTGACAGTAGAGTAGCTTTTCACACCTTATTTCCTGATTTCTACATGTTAGTACACCGTAAAAAAGACCTGACCTAACTGTCACCTGTGTTGCATGATGGGTGCAGGGTGCTCTTGGAGGTCCTAAAGGCAATGTTGCCAGGTTCTTGTAAGTCTTAAAGGCACGGTGCCAGTTTTATTCCTGTGATGTTTTTTCATCGATGCAGCCTATGGGCTAATTGCCTTCTATTACTTGCTTTTTTCTCTGAAAAAAAGGGCTGTGTTGGAACACTAAAGGAGTCTGTGTTCTCTGTTACAGAAAGGATATATGAAATTATTTTCATTTGAATGAAAAACCCATGTAATTTTGGCATATTAGCCTATTTGAGTTATGATATGATAGGCTGCATGTTTATGTATGTATACATGTATCTATGTATGTTTGAAGGTACTCCGTACTTTTTTAGCTAAACATACACATATATATGTATTTTTGTATATGCTCCGGGGTCCCGCAAGTGGGCTGGGATAATTCAGTGTTTATGACTCTTGATGAGTATCCCCTGGAAGAAACGTTTTTTCCTCGGACAAAGTACACCACAGAACATCCGTCATAAGACCATAACAACTGCGTCACACCATCCCTCCGGAATTCATTCTCTTTCAGGCCTCTCACGACACATAACTTAGAATGTTCATCGAACCGTGGATAAAACGCAGAGGATGACGTAGTTTTCTTGTTGGGGTTTTCCATGTATAGTCCTAAGCATTGAATATTCCTGCCTGTGGGGGACCCCGGAGCACTTTTTTCAATATATCTTCTTAAGAGCTGAAGTTTGCCTTTCTTCAGGAAGGCCTTGAAAAGCCACTTAGTCACAATGCAGCCTAAGGACAAGGCTACAGTGATCAGAATTCTTCATCTTGGAGTGAAGAGACTGTAATAAAAAATATGCGCTTAGTGCATAAATAATTTTGTAAGGGCACAGAAAAAGAACCTTCACAAACCCTTGTGCTATGAGAGAAACCGAGATGAAGACGTGCAGGGTAATGTAGGCCATAGGCTGCCATTATATGTAAAGGAAAGAGACTCTGTCTTTAAGAGCAGAGAGACCTCCGATATCCCATCATGCTCAGCCAGAGGTAGTTACCTCAGTTCTTTTTTCCGGCTCCTGATGACAGGACACTGGGAGCATTGAACTCAACCTTTTTAGGTTTTTTATCTTTAAAATTTAACTTTAAAGTTTGGTGTTTTTTGATTCGCTCTACGTCTTTTGTGTTTCTCTATTGAGTGAGGTTTTTCCTGACAGGAAAAAGGCTTTTTTCTGTTTAAAATGCCTTCTCTCTTCAACAAATGTTCTTACTGTGGCAGGAAAAAGGCCAAATTAGACCCCCACGAGGTCTTTATTATCTGCCTACCATCTTCTCACCTTCCTGCCTCCTGTGAAATCTACAAGACCTTCTCCAGACGAACCCTGTGTGACAGGGAGAAGATTCACCTGCAGGGAAGGGAAGAAAGAAGAAGACAGCAAGAAGCCAGTGGGACCTTTGAGCGAGGGGAAGGTAATTCTTCCACCAGAGTTCTTTCTTCAGCCTCCAGTGGTCATGGGAGGTCTGAGAAGCATTTTTCAAGCAGAAAACACTATCGGTCCCGGTCGATGTCTATTCGCTCGACATCGCAAGGAGGTACAGCTCCGAAATGGTCGACCTCATTGACTGGCTTGATGTCTTATAAGCGTTCGTCAAGAAACACTCGGGTGACGTCCAGACCTGCTTCGAAGTCAGTGGATTCCGACTTACCATCACCGAGAGGTAGGTGATTGATTCCGAGAGCCAAATGACTACGAGAGTGGCCGATGTCGAGAAGCCGGTCGACATCGAGGGCAAGCCGACGTCGACAGGGTTGGACGTCAAGAAGCAGATCGTCGTCGAGAAGCTGGTCGACGACTACCGAGGTTGATGTTGAAGATCATCGACGTCTAGAAGACAGCGAAAACCCGCAAAAAAGAAGGAGAATCTACTCATCATCTGATTGTCGCTCCAGGTCTCCATCTCTGGTAGAAGTACCTCTACTCCCATTCCAGTATCTCCTCAACCTGGCGCTCCAACAGCTCCCCGCCTCCGGCACTACCAACTCTGCCTCCTCCTCTGGTACCTCAAACTTCAACTCTACCTCCACCAGCTCTACCGCACCTGCCATTCCACATCCTGCGGTGCCTCCGGTTTCTATCAGACCAGCGCCCAGGAGATCACGCTCAAGGACACACCATCGCTCTTGCCATGGACACCTTTCACGTTCCTCTACTAGATCGAGTCACGCACGGACTCATCACCGATCTCATCACCATGGGGATACGTCATTGTCCACCAGGGGCTACTCTCCTACCTTGTTGGTCTCATTTTGACCTCTGTCCTTACCAATTGATGATATCAACACCTTCAAGAGGTTCTGGTTTGAGGCGCATCAAAATAGAATATACCTTTGGCAGTTCCCACTCCATTGACTCAACCTTTGAAACTCTTCACCAGCGCACAGCCTCGAGACCTTTGATCCCATTAGTGCTGGGTCTTCTTGATCCAGCTATGGAAGTGTTCCTCACTCCAGCTACAGCAAAATCAGCAGCCTCCAGGCTCCAGAAGAAATACGCCCACCAGAGGAAGATCTGCTGTTTCTACATGGTGATCCTCCACCTGACTCAGTGGTAATATTGGTTGCACATAAATACCATGCCACGTCTCCATCTGCTACTTTTCCTCCTGGTAAGGAGAGCAAAATATTGGACTCTAAGGGCTGCAAAGTCTGCAACACAGCGGCTACGTCCATGAAAGTAGTCAGCGTCACGGTCCTCATTGGAAGGTACAATTGTTCCTTCTGGGATTCCATTCTCCACTTCGCAGATCACCTCCCAAAAGAACACTGGTAGGTTTTTCTGGATATTGTCCAGGAGGGAGCTATGGTCTTCAACCAGCTCATCAGTGCGGCAGTGAATTCCTCGATTTTAGCCACCCACAGTTACTGTCACGGGGTCTCCTTTCGCAGACATGCATGGCTTCAACTGACATCTCCGAAGCCTGACGCTCAGCTATGTTTACCTTTTTCGGGCTCCACTCTCTTCAGTTTGCACGCTGATGATGTAATGGCAACAATGAAGACTGAGATGGATACTTTGAAAGCAGTGGGATTGCAGAAATCTAAAGAACAGCGACGTTCTTTCCGACCCTACCAATATTGTTTCCCTTCACAGAGGGTTCAAATCCCTCAATGGCAGTCCGAGAGATCACAACAGTATCAACGGCCCTACCAGTCTCAGCGCAAGCAGCAGAGGGGACGTACTACTCAACCAGTTAACCAAGGGGGCCAACAACCTACAAGATAAACACCCTGTATCCTTTTGTCCCCCTTTTCTGTTACCCACTCCAGAAGGGGGAAGCATTGCAAATTACCTGGCAGAGTGGCAACACATAAACCCCTCGGTCTTGAATATCGTCAAACATGGCTATTGTCTAAGATTCACTGCCCCACCACCATCCATTCTCGCAAGGTCATCCACGTCTCGTGCTTCTACAGGAGTAAGGTAGTATGCTGTGTCACAAGAAAGCAGTGGAACCGGTCCTTCGAAACCAACAAGGGCAGGGTATTTACTCCAGGTACTTCCTTGTGCCAAAGAAGGGCAGACAAGTTCAGTCCCATTCTCGACCTACGAATCACTAACAAGTGGATCCGAAAGGAAAAGTTCAGGATGCTAGTGTTACATCAGATATAACCTCAACTTCACCAGGGAGACTAGCTTTGCTCAATAGACCTACATGACGCTTATTTTCATATTCCCATCGCAAAGTCACATCAGAAGTTCCTCAGATTCGTCGTGGGGCAGAACCACTACCAATACGTGGTTTTACCATTTGACCTCCAGTCAGCACTCAGGACATTTTCTAAATGCATGGCTGCGGTAGGGGCGCACTCACGAAAACACAGGATCTTTCTCTATCCATTATCTGGACGACGGGCTGATCAAAGGCACCCTCCTTCCCAGAAGCCGAAGAGCATTTCCAATGGACTTGCGATCTTCTTCACTTCTTGTGTCTTCACATCAGTTTTCAAAAGTATGTCAACACCAGTCCAGACATTGCACTACTTAAGAGCTACCATCGACACGCTACAGGAAAAGGTGTTTCCTTCAGAGGAACGATGTTTATCCATTCTCTAGAAATGTCACAGCCTTTAGTTGATGGCCCGTCCAACATTCTGCATAGTCTCCTCGCTCCCCAGCTCAATGGCCTCCTGCATATTTCTGACTCCCAATGCTTGCCTCCACATGCGCCCTCTCCAGGAGTGCTTGGAGGATCAGTGGAACCAGTTCTTAAGGAACTGGGTGGACAAGACAATCCTATCCACTCATGCTGTCAGTTCACTCTAGTGGTGGTGTTCCCCAAAACATCTCCTGAGGAGAATGCCTTTTCACCAGCTGGACCCAACACAGACCATTTTGATGGATGTCTCTCTGCTTGGGTGGGGAGCCCACGTGGATCACCTACAGATGCAAGGACTATGGTCCTTGAGAGAAAAGACATACCATATCAACCTCCTGGAACTCCGTGCAGTCCACCTGGCACTCAAGGCGTTTCATCCTTCGTTCACGGCCAACACCCTACTTGTTCAGACGGATAATACAGCCGCCATGTACTATCTGAACAAGCAGGGGAGTACACTGTCCAGAGCCCTGTCACAAGAAGCTCAAATGATCTGGCACTGGGTCCTCACTGGGAACTTGAAACTGATAGCTGCTCACTTGCCAGCTGTGCAGGACATCCAGGCAGACGCGCTCGGCGGGTTTCTTAACGAAAACCACGAGTGGGTGCTAAACGAAGTGGTTGTACAAGATATCTTCAACTTGTGGGGCACACCCTCTACAGTCCTTTTGGCCACAGGGGAAACCAAAAAATGCCATGACTTCGCCGTCAGATTGTACCATCCAAGTTCATTGGGGAATGCTCTATGGATCAACTGGTCCAACAACATTCTTTACGCTTTTCCTCAAATACCACTGATACCGGCAGTCATGCACAAGCTTTCAAACACAACAGCCAAGATGATCCTCATCTCCCCAGAATGGCCCAGACAACTGTGGTTTCTTGACCTGCTTTGCTGGTCTCACCGTCCACATCCCAAGGTAATATGCAGGCCAGACCTTTTCACGAAGTTCAGAGTTCAACTACTACACCCCCAGCCTCTCCTCCTTGAGTTTGACAGCATGGCTCCTGAGCTAGTGCAGTATGACCATCTGAAACTACTTCAGGACTGTCTGGACATTGTAAAGGAAGCAAAGCAACCATCTACGTGATCTGCATGCGCCTTTAAATGGAGAAAATTTTGCATTTGGTGCTCTTCCAGGTAGATCGATCCCACTTCTTGCCAAGAGGATGTCATTCTATCATATTTTTTTACACCTTGCTAAATCTGGCCTCCAATTCTCTTCCAACAGAGTCCACCTGTCTGTACTCATATCATACAGGAAAAGTCCTTCACAAACCTCTTTCTTTAGGATCCCTGTTACTAAAGATTTTCTGGAGGGGTTTAAGAAGGTCTTTCCTCTGATTAGACGTCCCTCTCCTCCATGGTAGCTGAACGTAGTGCTTTTTCACCTCATGCTTCCGCCTTTTGAGCCTATTCATAATGCATCACTTCAACATCTCACTTGGACAACTGCTTTCCTTGTGGCTATAACATTAGCCCGTAGAGTTCATGAGATACAGGCCCTTTGTACTCGTTAGCCATGCACAGTCTTCCACTCTTCCAAAGTAGTGTTGCGCACCCATCCCAAGTTTCTTCCTAAACTGGTCTCACATGTTCACGTAAATCAGACAACCTCTTTACCCACTTTCTTTCAAAACCCATCTTCTCCAGCGACAAGAGCCCTCCACTTGCTGAATGTAAAGAGTGTTAAAATTCGACCTGGATAAAACCAAATCTATTCCTAAATCGCAACAGTTATTGATCAATTATGGCCCAGTTCGTACAGGATTAGCTACCTCCAAACAGTCAGTCTCCAGGTGGATGGTCTCTTGCATCCTCTGCTATCAACTAGCTAATAAAGCTCTTACTGGTAAGCCCACAGCACACTCTACTAGAGGCAAGGCAGCTACTGCTGCATTCATGAAGAATAACCCCTTGGCGGATATCTGCAAAGCAGCCACTTGGAGAGTAATCCACTCATTCACTAGGCACTACTGCCTTGTCACAGATGCTGGAGCAGATGCTCAAGTAGAACAGGCATTCCTCAGAAATCTCTTTGCCTAGCTGTTTCCCTATCTTTTGGTTCCTGTCGGCTACATCGCTTCAGGGTGGATGTGCTTGCTACTCTATTCAGTGCTTATGACTATACATGGAAATCCCCTACGAGAGAAGGTATAGTTACTTATCTGTAGCTCCAGTTCTCTCGTAGGGGTATTTCCATGATACTCATAAGAAACTCTCCCATCCCCGGTGGAGTAAACAGACACGTTCATGCTGGCTGAGCATTATGGTCTCTCTGCTCTTAAAGACAGTATCTCTTTTTCTTTACTTAGAATGGCAGTAGCAAAAGGATTTGTGAAGATTCTTTTTCTGTGTCTTTACAAAATTATTTATGCACTAAGCACATTTTTTATTACAGTCTGTTCTTTTGCCACTCCAAGATGAATAATTCTGATCACTGTAGCCTTGTCCTTAGGTTGCAATATGACTTTCTTAAGTGACTTTTCAAGGCCTTCCTGAAGAAAGGCAAACTACAGCACTTAAGAAGATATATTGGAAAAAGTGCTCTGGGGTCCCCCGCAGGCGGGCTAGAATATTCAACGCTTATGACTATCATGGAAATACCCCTATGAGAGAACTGGAGTTACAGACGAGAAACTATACCTTTTTAGGTCTCGCCTAGCAAATACAGTGCATGCGTTGCTTCGCCTTGGCGAGACTATTGTTGTCGGTTTGGTGCATGAAGGGAGACAAACCATGTGCGCGCACGGACAGGCGACGTGCACGCGCATGGCATCTCCTCTCTGCCTCACATGCTCCCACCGTGCGCTCACATGCTCCCACCGCGCACTTGATTCAGCTTTTAGTTTCACTGCACGCTGCAACTGTACAAGGCAGACACGCGCTTGTTCTCTTTAAAGTTGGAAATGAAGACAAAAATAATGGAAGCTAAATTCCACGAAGAAAAGCTACAATGCAACAGAAACACGACGTGGAGGTACAAAAGGTAAGAGACGTTTGTGCAGTGTGTTTTTTCCAGCCCGGCCCCACTCGTCTGCAGCAGTGAGGAGTGCCTCGCCTTCGGCCATGCTTCCAGGAAGCACGGCGAGGCCTTTGCGGCATGTTTCACCTGCTGTCATGCAGAAAGAACTCATTGAAACCGATGAAGCTCCAGCACTTTCAGGAACACCGAGTCCGAGATGGAGAAGGAGGTTCAAAATGCCTCAGTATATTACATGGGAAGGGTGCACTGCCAGAATATCGTACATTAAATATCGCCCAACAAAAAGATTGTAGCGACAATCACGACTTCCACAATATCAGGAAGATAACTATATACTGGTAAGTGTACTAGTCTTACCTCCACATGTATGTACCCTGACAATGTCTCTCTTTTAAAGGTATGTAGATCTGGAGTGAAGACCACGACATGTGCACTTACCTAGAGGTACTTACCTTCAACATACTGTGGTAGTCAATATTTTGGCTACAATCGTTTTGTAGCAGAATACTTTTCTGCACGAAATTCGGACATGACGTTGTGTAACCCTGTGGTGAGCTATATCATAATTTTGCATCTAGCAATAGGTGACGGCCTTGGGTTTCCCGCACTGCCACTTATGTCCTTATTTACCTTCAGTTGTGCCCCAGTATACTTAGCTTAGTTATAGAAAATACCTAACATCAGGTCTACACACAGGCTCACACTATTCAAACATATAACAACCGGCAGCTCACAATAATCTCCAGAAATGTCACGCTTTAAATATGAAATAGCAGGCACTGGATAACTGCTGTCTCTGGGATCACAAAACCATGGTCCGACACAGTACGCATGCAAACCCTAGCACTATGAAACCAACATCTCATCACTGGGGCCTCCTGAAGAACAATTTACAGGCACAAAAGAACCTATGTCAGGCAAGCAGCACACATACATAAAATTGTCTCCAGATTGAACAGGCAAGCATGACCGAGAGCATCCTCATAAAACGTCAGCAGCCAAGTAAGTCTCAACCACCAATCTTCAAACCAGACTCCAGACCCCAGAGCCATTTAAGATGTCTCACAGCGCTTTCGTGTTATACCAATGACCGATATGTGCTTGATGGGAGGCATTTTTTTGGAATGGGACACAAAAATCCTTTTACATGACCTCTTGCCACCGATGATGTCTTGGTATTCAGACTGCTGTCTTCTGCTTACGTGTTTTCCCGTTGGCTGCTACACCTGTGTGTGTTTACTGGGTCTTCTGTTTCGGTTATGTTGTGCTTGTCAGTGTTTTACTGTTCCTTAGTGCAGCTTAATGACCAGTTGAGCATATCCACATCTTCTTGTCTTGCTTGGTGGGTCCGTAACTACCTCCTAGTATACAAATACCGAATAATGTAACCTATTCAGAACATAGAAGGAGCAAAATAAAGCTATTCCTTACCTAATATTTAAAGCATTTGCTCATGTGCTAAAACTGTGTTAAGAGCCTGATCACTTTAGATACAGTGACCAATTTATTCAAGTAAGTAGAATGACACAACTTTGCTTTCAGTACACAAACGTGCACTCGTGTGACTGTGTCGTAAACCAATACATTCAATAATTTACAGACTTACATTCCTTCCCTGAGATGCCTTGGTGTCCTTTTTTAGGCCCAGCCAGGGCAGCGCATGCGCTGCTCTGTGAGGCATCCTGCACTAGAGTATGTACTTGAAGCTCTGCCCACTCTCCGCCCATATTTTTCATTGCCTTGTGTCTTTGTCCTTTGTAAATGCTGGCTTCTGGTTTGATAATCGGCTTGTTAGTCCCTCCTTAGTACCTCTTTGGCTTTATTTGTAACCTCCCATGAGAACTGGCCCTTTAACTTCTATTGTTACACGGTTTGTTATTTAGTCTGTAAGCACTATTTATATTAGTGAGTTTTGTTCTACTACAGGCATGACATGCTTTGCAACAACATTCAAAGTGCCAGGCTCGCTTTCACTTTCCAAGCAGCCGGCACAATGGCAGCCGCTTCTTTTCAATGCAGTAGGTCTCACATTTACGAGAGTTTGAGCTATTGGCATTCTAAATGACAATACCTTAATCTCTCGCAAATGTGAGACCTGTTGCTTTGCAAATGCAGTTTTTTGGGGGTTATTTCCAATCGCTCCATGCCACGCTTGCACTTAATAGAGGTTACGCCCCTTTCTTTAGATGAGCCGTGTCTACAGAAAGGGGCGCGGCCACCATCAAAATGAAAGCACTGTTTGGGGCTCTTTTACAAAAATAATTGTTTTTCAAACAAATTCTTTTTTGATTAAAAAAAAAAAAAAAATAGCCCCATACCGCGCTTTCACTTTAATGGTGGCTATGCCACTTTCTTTAGACACGGCTCATCTAAAGAAATGGGCGTGGCCTCTATTCATGTGCAAGCGCGGCATGGGGTGCTTGGAAATAAAAAATATTTGCAATTCAATAGGTCTCGCCTTTGCGAAAATTTAAGCTATTGACATTTACAATGCCAATAGCTCAAAGTCTCGTAAATGCGAGACCTATTGCATTGCAAATGATTGTTGTAATCTGGAATAAAACCTCATCTGGGTTATAAAATCGATTACTTACCTCCAAGGATTTACAACAAAGACTCTCCTAGATGAAATCAAGCACAATAAAGTCACCAATTTACATGATGACTGTCGTAAAGTCAGTTACCCATTAGAAGCACAACTCTTCAGTCTTCCAAAAAGTCAAATTCACATCCCACAAATTACTATATCTAGTCCTAGGTGGTCTACACAATATAATTATCTCCCCCTGTAGAAAAACAGTTTACTGGAGAATGGCTAGCTGCCACAGCAGATCTATACCAATTAATGGTCCTATATCTCAAATTTTTTTCAACAATATACAAATACATTGATAATTCTGCAGTGTATGCCTTGATGGGATCCAAGTCCCTTTCCAAGCACCAATAAACCTAACTCTTTCCTACTCTAACATAGCGACTCTGGGGCCCATGACACTGAGCAATTCCTTAGCCTCTTCTGAAATGTCTGGAAAGTGCTCTCCTCCTCCTCTGAAATCCTCCAAACAACAAGGTTCAATACCCCTTCTACAACCAAAGGATGAACTTCTTCTTTCAGACCTAATATCTTTCCGTCTGAGACAGGAATCAAAAAAGGAATCAAAAAAGGGTCTTCCACCACCCACTAGCCCTGGAAAACAAGGCTGAGCTACCCAAAAAGAAGTAATCAGAACTGACACCTCTGCCTCCTCACCATCGACAACACCCCCTGAATCATTGCAAATGGTGGGAATGCATAGCAACAAAGATTCCTCCAATCCTGCGGAATATCATCTTCTGGCTTCGCTAGTGGATCTTGTCTCTAGCTGAAATACCGTTGTAACTGGAATGTCAATCTCAACGCAAACTTATCCACCTCCAAGGGACCCCAAATCTCCTGTATTCTTTTGAAAATGTGACCATTCAACTTCCAATTGCTGTAATCGTTCAGTTAACTTGAATTCTAATCTGCAATTGTGTTGTTCAACCCTGAAAATAATCCACCTGCAAGCCCATCTTGTGCTCCAGACGAAACCCCAAATCCCTTTTGCTTTCAAAGCTCTATTCTTGGATTTGCTTCCACCTATTCGATTTATGTAATGTACTACTGAAACATTGTCCTACTGAAACATTGTCCATCTTCAATAAGACATTGCAGTTCCTTAAAATGTCCCCAAAAGGCTTTAATGCAACCTGCTGTCATTTCTAATCCATTTATGTGTTCCCAACTCTTTTCCCATGACCATCTGCCACCTGTTTCCTGTTGATTTAAACATACTTCCCAACCATAAAGACTCACAACCATATCGTGTACATAATCTGGACAAAGTCCAAAAATTGTACAGCCATTCCAAGCGTCCAATATCCAGCCACCAATTCAACTCCTCATGTGCCTCTGACGAAGGAGCCACCAGGTTTCCATACCACAAACCTTTCCTTAAACTCTCTGCCTTCATCTTCTGTGAGGCTCTGTAATGAAGGGGTCCTGGAAAAAATGCCTGTATATTAGTCGAAAACAAACCTATTATCCTTGTTAAACTCCTTAATGTAACAAAGCACCTCTTCAAAACCTGTTTCACTTCTGTCTTTATTTTTCCAACTTTCTTTCCTGGTAAACTCTAAGTTGCAAGCACAGTATTCACCTGAAACCCTAGGAAACTCACTTCCTGACAAGGAACTAGCACTGACAGAAACACAAGGGATTCTAACCTATCCATTACTAATTGAAGCCGCTGCGTCTTCAACTCCTCTTGATCTTGAGACATAACCAAAAGTTTGTCCAAGTACATTATCATGCGAATTCCCCTCACTGAGAAATGCAGCAACAGGTCTCAAAACCTTTGAACCAGGAAGCGGACGCTAGCCCAAAGGGAAGACAAGTGAATTGGTAAAGGTCTCCTTACCATCTGAACTGGAGATATTTGCAACTGACATCTGCTGTTAGAATTGTAAAGTAAGAATCCTTTCGATCGAACTTGACCATCCAATTGTTATTTTCCAAAATATATCTTAAAAGATGGATACCCTCCATCTTGAAATGCCTGTTCACCAGAAATTCTATTTTAGTTTATAGATTACAGGACGCCAACCTTTGTCTTTTTTCCTGACCAAAACAATCGTCCTCACAAATGTCAACTCCTCCTCTGGCTCTTGAACTCCAAGTCCACCAACCTTTGTTGTTCCTCTGGAAAAACCATTTCCAAAGGTTCCAATATCTGAAATCTGTTCTCTCTGGACTCTATAACAGAACCCAGAATTGTATTCAAGACCCACTGGTCCCTTGTCAAATTCTTCCAATTGTTCACAAAACCTCTGAACCGATCCCCTACATTTCCTTTGGGAAGAACCAAAAAACCTCTTCATTCTTTCATTGATTTGCCTGCAAGTTTTGTGCTCTCCCTCTGGCCTGACGTCCTCTACCAACCTGCAGTCCTGGAGGATAGAAACCAGTGGCAGACTGAAATCCTCTGAGTGGCCACGCCCTTGGGTTAGATAATGGGACTGTCAAAAACCACGGCCAGAGAAACGTACCCTTGCTCAGGCCCTGTCAAAATCGTGTTCCCCAAACACTCTCCTCATAGGAGACTGAGCCTTATCAAAACCTGTTAAAGTTGCCCCATATTTATCTACACCTTCCACCAGACCCTCTTCAAAGAGATCCTTACTAGGCTTCCCCTTTGGAAAATCTTCTAGTTTTGGACTAATGCCCATAAGAATTGCCTTGCTGCCACTAAAGCAGTGTTCACATTGCCAATAAAACACATTGCTCTCTTACTCCATCCCCTTAATAAATCTGTATCTATAGAAACTCCCTTAAACGTAGCTTCTTCTGTCATGTCCAGTAATCTCGATAAAGGTTCAGTGACATCCAGCAGCCTGTCTAGGCACCCTTTAAGTGCTTTCTCAACCCTTTCTGGGGTCTCAGCCCAATTTCAATATAAAAACCTGTAAGATCTGGATCCAGATCCGGATGTGAGCAAGCCTTATTATCAATAACTGGACGAGAACATTTAGCCCTCATCACTGTCCTTGCTTCTTTCTCTAAAGGTCTACATATCCAAAGTTTTGTAAAATCAGACAAGAGTCAAAGGCCACCTAAATGCGCTTCTCATGTGTCACGGCTAAACATCTCTTCACCCTGAGGATCTTTTACAACACTCTTCTCCTTATGTACCTTATATATTTTGTCATAGTACAGATCCCGATAATCATCCCTATAAGCATCAAAAACATACTCATCCAAATATGTTTTTTTTAAACTAGCACCATCCTGACCATATGCATCTCCCTCATCACATCTAGACTAAATCTCTTTGTGCTGCAAGAGACACATCCATTGTGCCCTCGTAGGACCCCTTCAGTTTCTGTGGTGTTTAGAACACTTCTCTGCCAAGAGAATATGTCCTCATTCAGTCCTTTCTCTACATGTTTCTCTTTATTTTCTTTTTACTGTTCCCTTTCTTGTCACAAGAAACGTACTCCTCATCCAGAGAGCAGAACTCCTCGTCCAAATCTGAGAGGTCCCTTCCTTTCCTTGTTTTGCTAAATATGGACTTTAATAGTTCCTTCACTGAGGACTCGCCTCGTTCTGAGCCACCTTCCTAAGGGAGTCTCCCTGACTCTAAGACTCTGAAGTCGCTTAGTTTGTATTCATTATTTCTTCAACTCAGCACTATTTATTCTAAATATATACTTATTTTTAATGTAACTCCCACACAAAAAAAGCTACTACCGAATGCAGAGAAGAAATGAAGCGCCCGTTATAATAGTTTGAATGCCACATCAAAATCCGATTGTGCATGCCATTGAAACAACATGGTCTCTGCACGCTTCATTCCCATAGGAAAACATAGCCTTTATCAAGATGGCCGTTCATGGCGTGATTACCCAATCGAGCACGCTGTATGCAATGGTATAATCGCATTTGCAAACTTGAAGGCCTAAGGCGGCCTTGATCATGTAGATCAAGCGCAAGCTTAACCATGCAGCGTCCCTCGCCTGAGTAGCTCTAATCGCTTGCCTTGCAGTGTCTCGCGCTGCAGACCGTTTAGTCCCCTTCCAAACTGCCAACACAAGACAAAACTCAGCTGTCAGACGGATTAAAAGGTATTTAATCCTCCAATAAGCCATATTACTCTTAAAAGTATAGCCAGTTAAAAAAACTCAATTTCTAATAAACAGTGCACCTTATAACCTGCCACATAAAAGTTCCCAAAATTGGAATAAACAATATATAATAAAAGCATTTAGTAATTAGTTATGCTTTAAAATCAACCGCTAAACACACAGTATCACTCTCTAAAACCTTTAATTCAATAATTAGGTAATTCAAGAATGCAAATACTTAACTGATATGGAGCAGCAAAGAAAAGCGGAATATGGCTGCTGGTCAAGGGTTTATAGAGTGCCATGTTCATTCTGATTCTATAGTTTTTTTTTTTCTTTTCTTTTTTTTTTTTTTGAAAACCTTTATTGACATTTCAATAAGAACAAGTATGGGCCTACAACCCCCCGGGGCCGGCCGCTAAGCAATCAGATCAAAAACGGGCAAGTATAAACACAGGCAGCACTTCGGGGAGCAGAATCGTAATGCTAATACTGTGGACAGCATGAGTAGGGCACCAGGAGAAAAAGGTTTTCATTTTATAATGAAACAAGGCTGAAGGATCAGGTGACAAACAATTTTCAAACAGCGAGTACAAGTATGCAGAGTAATAGACGTTAGCGATTTACAGCAATCTATTAGGTCAATGGCGCAAACACAAGAACATCAGGATGGGGAAGAATAGCATAGACCGTTGCGCCCGCAGTCCCCCGCCGAACTCCCCGAGAACACCCCGGAAGTTGTGGAACACAGGAAACGGCAACAAGTCATAGCAAAGGAGGTGTATCACGCTGATCCCAGAAAAAGAAAAACAAAAAGAATCAGAGAAGAAAAAGGAGGCCATGGAAAAAGAGATGAAAGAGTACAGAATCCCCTCCCCCAACCCCCACCCCGCACCTCTGCAGATGAGTATGCCCCCCCCCCCCAGCAGTGTGCCTGTCGCCCTGGAACCAGACCCGAAATATAGGAGAATAGGGAAAAAGAAGTAGGAAAAGAACCCCACCGGACGGGGGGGTAGAGAGAGTATTAATAAACTGGAGGAGGGCCTTAAAAACATACCCCCGGCTTCTCCCTCCCGCACGGTAAGTTTCCCCCAGCGTGAACAATGAACAGCACAAAGTCAATCGTCTCAAAACAAGATGGGGAGCATTAGGCACCTATTATGCTAGTAGTCATGCCCGGAGAGCACGCAACCCCTGAACCCGCCCGTCCACTAGATGACCACCCCTGAAGGATCAGCCTTATCCCTGACCACTCCTTGGAATTCTGCCCATGTCAACCCCTCGACCCAGCACCATATCCAATGTTCCACGGTAGAGGAGTGTCCAAAAACGACCGAGAAGCGACGCACACAGGTGGGGTGGAAGTCTCTGAGCATCAACACAGTCCGCCGCGTGGAGAAACAGGCTTCCCAGTGCTGCCCTAGGATGTGCACTGCACTCAAGGTCCAGGAAGGCAGAAGCAGCCAAAGCAGACAATAGTTGCTGGAGTTGTCTCTGGGTCGCAGGAGGGCACGTACGGGACGAGGCCACCACATCCCACTCAGGTCCAACGCCTCCGGGACAGATCAGGCCCTCAGCAGGACGAACACACTGTAGTATACTGGCCGGAGCGTACAGCTGTGCACTAACCTCAGGGGTGGCCGCCACCGTGTCTTCCTGTGCGCAGTGTGAGTAGTCCCTGTGTGCGTGCGGACAGGCGGGCCGCCACTGCCCCAACTCTGACGCAACACCGTCGAGCTTACTCCCCAAGACCCCGAAACCATGAACCAAGGAGGAGTGAAGAGCACCAAGAGCCTCGAGGAGGTCGCCGTACCCCAGCACAGCTCTCTGCGATCGCGCCGCCACACTCCCAAAAGTCGCACCCTCACAGGCCCGCTGCGACCCAGCGGACAGGATGGTAGGCTTCATCACAACAAGATGGCCGCCAAGTATGCCCGACCCTCACCGGGGCCGGGACCCTGGGACAAGCGTTGCGATGTCCACGTCGCGGGTGACCGGGTTCCGGGGGCAGGCAAAAAAAACTATCCGTTGCGTGGTCACGGGCAACAGTCGTCCCCACCACGGACCAGCTCCCGTAGATCCGGGGGCGGCCCGCAATGATCAGGGCAGGATACGGACGGCGGCCGGGCAGCTCACCATCAAGGCAGGGGCAGTCACCGGAGGATCTAAGAATTGCACCCCCGGACATGCACTCGGTCCGCTACGCTTGGCAGTAGAAGTGACCACGCCGAAATGTAGGCCGAGTTTGGCACCGCTCCGGTGGGCCGACTCCACCCAGTCACAACCGGCCGCTGTTGTTGCACTGCCACCCGGCCACGGCGTCCACTCGAGGTCCCGGCTCCAGGGCCGCACAGGCCGCAAAGTTCCGATGCAGTTTTCTCCGGCGATACCGCAGCTAGAAACCTCGGAGTCACACAGTCGGGAGCCCCTCTCCTTCAGAGACACGACCACACAGCACAGGTTGAGGATCTCAGGCAGGATATCCGTGCGGGATGCGGAGGTTCACGGAGCCGGGAGTCTACGCTGCCGTCCCGGTCGCCATCTTGGCTCCTCTCGATTCTATAGTTTTTAATTTGGTTAAAAGTTGCTTTAAATGGCTGCACATGGAGTAGCAGTAAATTATATATGCAAAACGATTGTAACCGGTCTTGAAATGAAATGATTATTGCCTTGGTGGGAATCAAACACAAGGAGATGATGGACAGAGCGCTGAAACTTTTCAGACACTCACGCCCAGTCACAGATCTGGGTTGAATCCATCATCATTGTTTAGCTCACTTCGCCACCCCAGTTCAGACAAAGTTGTATGCAAATCAGTCTTGACCCTGAGCCTCATGGTAACAGTCCAGCCCGAACTGCCAAGCAATGTCTTCCCTGGACCGGAAACAAGCATCCTGGGACCGGTTTTGGGGTAACACCCCTTATCAGCCAGGCTAGCTTGAATCCAGTGGCAAAGTGAGCAAAGGACGAACGTCTGGGCATACCCTGCCAACTATGGGCAAACAAAGCAAACACAAGGAGGTGATGGACGGAGCGCTGGAACTTTTCTGACACTCACTCCCATTCACAGATCTGGGTTGAATCCATCATCATTGTTTAGCTCACTTCGCCACCCCAGTTCAGACAAAGTTGTATGCAAATCATTCTTGACCCTGTGCCTCATGGTAACAGTCCAGCCCGAACTGCCAAGCTATGTCTTCCCTGGACCGGAAACAAGCAACCTGGGACCGGTTTGGGGTAACACCCCTTATCAGCCAGGCTAGCTTGAATCCAGTGGCAAAGTGAGCAAGGGACCCACGTCATGGCATAACCTGCCGACTTAGGGCGAACAAAGCAAACACAAGGAGATGATGTACGGAGTGCTGAAACTTTTCAGAGACACACCCCCAGTCACAGATCTGGGTTGAATCCATCATCATTCTTTAGCTCACTTGGTGGGAATTACATAGAACAGGGATTCTGCATATGGGTTTGCTCAACCAGTCTCTGGTCCAAGTTTGCATGAGGGGGTAAGCGTGCATCTGATTATGATCCATTTCTGTTTCGAATCTTTGATGTGCGTCTCTCTGAGATGTCCTGCTCTAGTTGGCTCTGGAATGGGGTTATCATGTGATGTTTGAGGCACTATTAGCTGTGAATATTCAATGGCTGCAGTTATTTGTGCTTGAGCCCTCTTAATTGTGTCCTCGATATTTTTTAGGAAATGCATTTGAAAATGATGAAACTGTTCAGGTCACTGGCAGAAGCGGAATGTAAGCAGCCGCCATTGCAGCGGAAGGATGTCAAGTGTGGGACACGGTGCCTGGCAAAATGTAATCTCGGTGATGGGGATGCTTGGAACAGGTGAGGAACATTAAGTATGGAAAATAAAGCTGGTGAAGGAATCCACTGTCACAGATGTTCTTGAATGGTATTGAGCAATAAGACATTGTGATGCACTGAGTTCCAAAAGCCAAAAAATGCCATGTTGATCACTCAGAAAGGGGGGTAGAAACAATGCCAGAGTAGGTGTTCATTGGTAGTATCTTTGCTGCATAACATCACTGTAGTAGTAGTGGAAGGCTAATGTTTTTAGAGGAGATTAACCCATACAGAGGGAATTGAAATTTAGGGCCTGATTTACCCTTTCGAGTACAGAGTATCTATGGTCACTGTGGCGGAGTACTTTTCTTCCACCATGGTGAGGGTTATCTGCCCACCAAATTTAGAAATGTCTACTGGTAAGTGGAAGTCTCCTGAATTTCAAGGAACTCCCGTCATAGTGATTCCTGTAAATGCATTGAAAGTTTGACAGATGGTTTTGTCATCCTAATGGAGCCATACGCCGTAATTTTAACATTTTGTTTTTCTCCCAAAGCACAATTTTTCAACAAAAAAAACAATGTTCTCTACGCTATGGGAGTTTACTCCCATGGTGTGGGGTAATTTAAAGGTTTTTGGTTCCACATGACAGTATGTGAAAATAAAAACTGACTATGTATTCGCCCACTCAAAATAGGGGGAGTGGACACATGGCTAAACTTTCTGATAACCCTTACTTCTTTTGGCCGTCAGAGGTATATGTATGCAGTGGAGAAGAAGGGTTGTATGATGGATCGAGTTCCACTACCCACATTCCTAAACCACGAGGTCTGAATAACGACTGCGTCTTAACCACGCATGCCGTTACCACAAATTTTTGTGGTAAAGGCACGCATGGTAAAGGGGTATGCATGTCTAAGGTTGCCACCGCTCTCCTCACCGTCCTAGGGTACAAACTCCTCTCCTGTCCTGAGGTGCAAATACCCATACCCCCTCCCAACTCCCACACTGTGTCCTTCACCTGCCCTAATGCCTAAAACCCTGTCCCTTAACCCTGTCCTTTAACCAGACCCTGGCCAGCCCTGCCCCACCCTCCCCTAAGCCCTAAAAAACTACCCCGACTACCCTTTCCCCTCCCACTGCTCTGAGGCCTAATACCCTAACCCCCAATTTAAAAAAACTACCTCGGCACCCTCCCAGCCCTAAAAAGTACTCCGACCCCTGCAGCCCTGAAAACTACCTCTGACCCCCAGCCCTGAAAACATGCCCCACCCTCCCTAGCCCTGAAAACTAGTCCCACCCCCAGCCCTGAAAACTAGCCCCAATCAACCCCCAGCCCTGAAAACGACCAAAACTAGCTTCAACCCCCAGCCTTAAAAACTACCTCCAACCGCCAGCCCTGAAGACTAGCCCAGATTTACCCCCAGCCCAGAAAACTACCCCGACCCACCCCCAGGCCACAAAACTACCCCCGACCAACCCCCATGCCCACAAAACTACCCCGACCGCCCAGTCCACAAAACCACCCCGACCCAGCCCCACTCACCTCACCGCGGATCTCTTGCTGCTTTTCTGCTTTTATCCGTCCGTAGCGACACTACCCGGACTCCGTCCGTCCCCCCCCCCCCACCCCCCTTCCTCCCGGCCTATAAACATTACCGACCCACCCCGCAGCACACAAAACTTTCCGGACCCACCTCCCAACCCACAAAACAACCCCACTGCCCACAAAATTACCCTGACCCATTGTTGCCATCAATGATCTCAAGATGTGGCGGTGATGGGAACTTCCTGGCGAACATGGGGTGAATCGCATGGCTGATCGAGGTGGTGTAAAAATCAGGAGTACATCTCACATAGGTTATTATAATTTTGTAAATAAAATTGTAAATATTTCTTGAAAACGTTTTTTTTTATATTTAAACATTTTCATTGTTGATTTTAACAATTAAGATGACCTTTACAGTAAATACCTTCAATTGTAAGTATTCTGTATGTTCTGTAGTGTCACAGATTGTGACTTTCTCCCATGTATTTGGTAAGCAATAACACTGAACCGCAAAACCTATATTTTTCAGTATTTGGGTTGATTATGTATGAGTAATTGATGTTCCGGGCAAATTGTTTCCTTTCCACACCACCCAATAATGCAGTATGTATCCGTATATGTGGAGCAAGTGACTGCTCAGTGTTGCTCACAAGATCAGATTATTACTTGCACTGCACCACCAGTTAGGGGCGGATGCAGATTGGATATGTCTGATAAAAGATTCTCCACAGTTACAGAATAGTCTATTAGAGCTGCCAGCTCAATGACAGTAGTAGGAAGATGCAACTCCTGAATGTGGTCATATATTGCCCCATTTCTGGACATGTTAACAGAAGATAAAAAGCACGAGGTCAAGGGTATTCTTCAAGAAGGTGAACAGGCTTTTGCAGTACTCCTTGAGTTGCCCATGGATATAGCAAATAGTGGCTTTCATCAACTAGCTGGAGCGGCAGTTCGCGGACGCCACAGTTAATTTAAAAGCCATTTCATTTACCCAGAAGTCCAGAACAAAGCCATGGATATTCTGTTTGACAGAGAACTGCTATTTGGAAAGCATGTTGACTACACACTCCAAAACATTAAAGCAGAAAATGAAAAGGGCAAGACAAAACCCATGCCGTGGATCAGGTCAATCATACTGATGCTTCAAATCAACCTCATTAATGTTGGTTATGCCCCTCAACAGCAACAAACTCTAGCATAGAGATAGTTCCATACACAGCTCTATAGTTGAGATTCATTCAGCTTAGCTGAAGGTTCAGAATGCTAGACATCATTGGCAGCTTCCAAGCACCAACAGGTGATGAATGTCCTCGGGTGTGGCCGTACAATACAATTTACTCAGGGTCCACCAACAACTCTCCTGGCAAGAGTCACACAAGCACTTAAGTCTGTTAAAAGCAGAGATTTGCAACGTGGTATAAAAGGGAAATATTAAACCAGTCCCGAAACATCAAAATGTTAGTTTTATTAAATATGCTTTCTCCTATGGAAGACAACGTGAAAACAATGGACACCCATTCTTGACCTAAGACAACTCGATCTTTTTCCAAGGAAACATTAGGTCAGCATAAGAATGCTTCAAGAGGTATAACAGTTACTCATGAAGAACAAATACTTACATTGCTATCTCTTAAACATGCGTGTTTACACATATACATACACAGAAAACACTGCAAATTCCTACGATTCGAGGTAACCGGTTGCTCGTATCAGTTTTCTGCACTACCCTTTGACCTTTACTCATCTCTCAGAATATTGACGAAACGGATGGCCCCACCCAGTGGCATCTCATCTCTGACATTTAGGAAACAAGGTCTATCCATACCTAGATATCTGGATGGTCAAAGACTAATATGAATGTATAACGTTACAACGCATACATTTACAACGCATGCCTTTACAACACAGTTTTTACATCGCAACAACCTTTACAACGCATTATTTTACATCGCATGCCACTACATCGCATTTTTAGAAACTACCTTTACAACGCATTCCATTACATCGCATAATTTCTTTACAACGCATACCATTACAACACATACCATTGCATTGCATTTAAGGTAAGTGTTGGATAGTACAGGGGTAACAATTACTATTATAAATCCAGTGGGTGCAACAGTTGGGGAAGTGTTGGATAGTGTAGGGGTAAAAATTACTATTCTAACTCCAGGGGGTGCAACAGTAGGGTAAGTGTTGGATAGCGTAGGGGTACTATGCATTGTAATGGCATGCGTTGTAATGACGTGATGTAATGCCTGCATTGTAGTGACATGCGTTGTAATGAAATGCGTGGTAGTGACATGCAATGTAATGGCTGCGTTATAGTGACATGCGTTGTAAAGGATGTTGCGATGTAATGACTGCCTTGTAAATGTAGTGCGATGTAATGACTGTGTTGTAAAGGTTGTTTCCCACTAATATATACCATTTACAAAACACTTTATTACAGCCTGCATCACACTCTTCAAAACTTATGGACTCAAGCTAAACAAAAGCATCCTACATGACCCCGACACAAAGACAATTCTCATCCAGGGGATACTCATCAATAGTCATAATCTATGAATAATCCCCGCCCATGTGCGGGATCCCGGAGCATATAGAAAATACATATATATAAATATATATATATATACATATGTGAAAACATATAAATGCAGCCTAATAATGTTCAAAACATGGCAATGCTGTAAATTACATATTTTTGCATAGTAGTGCCCCCGTAACCCGTAAGGAAAAAAAGGAAGCATCAGGCAAATTATAACACAGCACTGCTTTATTGCCATAAAGCAACATGTAATTGTAGGCATTCGCCAGTAGGCTGCAGTAGAGTATCAAGAATCCAAGAAAACTGACACCTTGCCTTTAAGGCATTAGAGTAGGGGGACCGTGCCTTTAAGGCCTGCCCGTGACCCCCTGCTCCCATGATGCACTACAGGTGACAGTTGGGCCAGTTCTTTTTTCCGGCTCCTTCTGTGAGGATCCTGGAGCTTGAGCTCTTCAGTTTTTTGACTGAAATTTTGAATTACATTTTTTTCTAGCTTTTTTCGACGTTTTCTGGCTTATAAGGGCTAATTCTGCTGGTTCCAGTGAATTTTCCAATTTTTTTCCAGTCAGAATGTCTCCTTTATTTAGGAAATGCCCTTCTTGTGGTAATAAAATGGCACTGGTGGATCCACACTCGGTGTGTATTGTGTGTTTACCATCAAAACACGATCCTGACCAGTGTCCCCACTGCCAGAAGTTCTCAAAGCGCACTCTGAGGGACAGAGAGCGCATTAAACTGCATGCAAGACTGGAGAAGGAACGAAGCCGTCGTGAAGGCGAGCATTCCTCATCAAGACCACCTTCTTCAGCTACGCAAGTACAGAAACGGCGACATACCAGCTCCCCGGGCTCCAAGAAGACCAGGAGTCCAAGAGGTTCGCCGTCGACGTCGAGGATGCCGGCGAAGAGGCAGAGAACTTCGGCGTCAAGGGATTCATCCCACCATCAAGAGTCTCCGCCGCGCAAAAGTAAGTCGGCGTCGAGAGGCGGCCCTTCGGGCTCGAAGGCTGCTAGTCTGGTGACATCTGAACTGTCTCCGTCGACGTCGAGGCTTCCGTCGACGTCGAGACACTCTCCGCCACCCTCGAGGGGGTCGACGTCGAGAGATGCGGCGACGTACATTCCGCCGCGAGTGGGCCGGTCGCCGTCGATGGTTACCCCCACTCGGCGACATAGAAGGTCGACGTCGAGAGGAAGATCGACGTCAAGAAGTCGACGTCGAGAGAGGTCGCCGTCAAGATCACACGTCGACGTCGAGAGAGGTCGACGTCGAAGTCGCCCAGTCGACGTCGAGAGAGGTCGACGTCGAAGAGTCGACGTCGAGAGAGGTCGACGTCGAAGTCGCCCAGTCGACGTCGAGAGAGGTCGACGTCGAAGTCGCCCAGTCGACGGCGAGAGAGGTCGACGTCGAAGACACGGCCGACGTCGAGGTCATCTAGCCGACGTCAGGTGCCAGAGAAGAGGAGATCGACATCGAGGTCTCCACGACCGGCGTCGAGACCAGAACGGCATACCTCACACTTGCCGATGGTGACGCAGACGTCGTCGACGTCAAGGGATTCGACGTCGAGGGCGAAGACTGGACCGCCCGCGGAGAGGTCCCCAGGAGAACAGTCATCATCTCCGGGACTGCACATCGTGCAAATATCTCCAGAAAGATCACCCGAGGCTCCAGAGCGGTTTGGACTGTCACCGCGCTGGTTACGAGATGTGGGCGCTGCCGCATGTCGGAGTCCGGGATCGGACTACTCCCGCATGTATTCCCCACCGCGCAGGAGTAAATCGCCTCCGAGGGATCCACGGCCAATTTCACCACGCCGGTCTCGTTCCAGGGACCGTCGCACCGCGCCAAAACGTCCAAGATCTCCGTCCAAGCGCAGATCAGGATCAAGGGCTCACCAAAGCGAACGCTCCCACAAGAGGCGACGCACCAGGTCGTCCACTGGGACTGCATCCACAAGATCCTCAGTCCGGGACTACTCTCCTACTTTTTCATCCACGCCTCCATCGCGAGTGTCCCCGGTGGATGACATTATAACTTTCTCGGACGTCCTGGGTAGAGGGGCGCAAAAGTTGAACATCGCACTGCACGCCCCTCAGGCACCCACTTCTGTGATCTTTGACACTTTACACCATCGGTCAGCTCCCAGACCTCTGCTCCCGTTGGTGCCAGGATTGTTAGAACCAGCGATGGCCACGTTCCTTACACCGGCTACAGCGGGCTCGGTCCCCTCGAGAATAGCAAAGAAGTACAAGGCTCCGGCCGAGGACCCTTTATTCTTGAGGGCGGACCCGCCAGCGGATTCGGTGATAGTGGCGGCGGCCATGAAGTCTCACTCAGCCTCAATATCTGCTTCTGTCCCCCCTGAGAAGGACAGCAAGCTGATGGACTCCTACGGCAGGAGAATGTGCAACACATCTGCCGCGCACATGAAGGTCGCTAGCGCTTCAGCCCTGCTAGGGAGGTATGATCGTTCCCTATGGGATTCCCTGGCCAGATTCGTGGAGAAATTGCCTAGGGAGGACAGGCAGGACTTCACGGAGATCCTACATGAAGGCGGACTGGTGGCCAACCAAGTAATAAGCGCAGCGGCGGATGCATCAGACCTAGCCGCGCATGGCTACTCCCATGGCATCTGCTCCCGCCGTTCGGCCTGGCTCAGATTAACAGCCCTCAAACCAGATGCGCAGAAAAGGATTCTTAACCTGCCGTTTAATGGATCATCGCTATTTGGAGCTCATGCGGACGACCAAATGAGCAAGATGAAAACGGAATTGGACACTGTAAAGGCTGTGGGACTGGAAAAACGCAAAGAGTTCCGCAAGCGCTTTCGCCAGGGCGACAAACGTGCCTTTCACCAGCGCGTTCAAACGCCCCAATGGTCCTCTCAAAACCAACAGAGGTCCCAGTTTCAGCAAAGGGGCCGGGGCAGAGGAAGAGGAAATGCTAAACAGCAGCAGTCCTCTAACAAGCAACCTCCCAAGCAGTGAAAACTTACTTCCTCCGCACTCGTTCGCCACTCCGGTGGGAGGAAGTGTCACCGCTCACCTGGCAGAGTGGAATACAATTACAAACGACAAATGGGTGCTGAGTATTGTAGAGCGTGGCTACTTGCTGAGGTTCAAATCTCCCCCTCCGCAGGTACCCCCACGGAAACAGCCACTCCCTCTCAGCCAAAACAAGCTTTTAAAGGACGAAGTTGCCACTCTCCTCTCCAAAAACGCCATAGAGGAAGTTCCAAACAGGCAGAGAAATCGGGGAGTGTACTCCCGGTATTTTCTTGTTCAGAAAAGAGGAGCGATCGGAGACTACAGACCCATCCTCGATCTCCGCCTACTCAACAGATTTCTCAGAAGGGAAAAATTCAGGATGCTAGCACTGCACCAGATCTTCCCACATCTACACCAAGGGGACTGGATGTGTGCCATCGATTTACAGGATGCATACTTCCACATTCCTGTCTCAGCGAAACATCGGAAGTTTCTCAGATTTCGCATCTTTCACCAACATTATCAATACAAGGTCCTGCCATTCGGCCTCAAGTCCGCGCCACGAACGTTCTCAAAGTGCATGGCGGTGGTGGCTGCATTTCTCCGCAAACGGAAGATATTCGTCTACCCATATCTAGACGACTGGCTCTTAAAAAGTTCCACCCCGGTTCAACTCCAGAGTCATCTCTCGTTCTGCCTAAACCTTCTACACTCGTTGGGCCTTCAGGTCAACTACCGGAAGTCGATCCTCAATCCAACTCAGCGGATCCACTACCTGGGCGCCTCTCTAGACTCCTCAAGCGCAAGCGTGTGTCCTTCGGAGGAGAGGTTATCCTCCATGCTGCAAAAAAGCTGCACGCTTCTCAGCACGGAATATCCCACAGCCAGACAAGTGTCATCTCTCCTGGGATCCATGGCCTCGTGCATCTACATTGTGCCCAACGCACGTCTGCACATGCGTCCTCTGCAACAAGACCTAGAGGATCAGTGGTCGCAGAGGACCGGCCGCTGGGAAGATCACATTACCCTTCATCAAGCCGCCAAAGATTCCATCCGGTGGTGGATGAAGCGCTCCCATCTGCTTCACGGCGTCCCATTCCATCAGGCGCCTCCGACACAGACGGTGGTCACAGACGCCTCCATGCAGGGCTGGGGGGCTCATATGGGCCGGCTTCAAGTACAAGGTCTCTGGTCCGCTACCGAGCAGAGCTATCACATCAACTTCTTGGAGCTACGAGCAGTCCATCTCGCTCTCAAGTCCCTGTACCCATCCCTGCAGACCGACTATGTTCAGGTTCAGACGGACAACACCACAACTATGTTCTATCTGAACAAGCAAGGAGGGACCAGATCACGGGTCCTGTCTCTGGAGGCCCAGTCAATCTGGAAATGGCTTCTGGCGAGAAACCTGACGATCGTCGCTGTTCACCTGCCAGGGACCCTGAACGTGCAGGCGGACGGCCTCAGCAGAGACTTCGTCGAAGCGCACGACTGGGTGCTCAACGAAGGCGTCGCTCAAGACATCTTCCGCTTGTGGGGCATACCAGACATCGATCTGTTCGCAGACGCGGACAACAAAAAATGCCCCGTCTTCGCCTCCAGGTTCCCTCAACGGGGGTCGCAGGGGAACGCGCTTTTGATCAGCTGGTCGAGGACATTGCTTTACGCTTTTCCTCCTCTCCCTCTCATCCCGGCTGTGATTCAGAAGTTCTACAGGGCCAGAACTCGGATGATCCTAATAGCACCGGAGTGGCCCCGGCAGTGGTGGTACCCGGATCTACTCCAGCTGTCGGAGGTACCACAGAGGAGGTTGCCATGCCTGCCGAACTTGCTGACCAAGGACAAGGGGAGAGTGTTCCACCCCAATCTCCCCTCCCTCCGCTTGACGGCATGGCTCCTGAATTCATCCAGTACGGACATCTAGATCTTCCACCGGACTGTATGAGCATTCTTCGGGAGGCAAAGAGGCCCTCCACGAGGAAGTCGTATGGCTTTAAATGGAAAAGATTCTGCTTCTGGTGTAGAGATAACACCCTTGATCCGATCCGGGGTCAAGAACAGGTTATTCTCCCCTACTTACTGTACTTGGCGAAGTCTGGGTTAAAGTACTCTTCCATCAGAGTACACTTAGCTGCTATTACAGCCTATAGGAAGTCTCCTACCCAGACCTCATTCTTTCAGATGCCAGTGGTAAAGGATTTCTTAGAAGGGCTTAAGAAAGTTTACCCACCTGTGAGGTCTCCTTCCCCTTCCTGGGAACTGAACATCGTTCTCTCTAAACTGATGGGAGGTCCTTTTGAGCCGATTCATAAGGCCTCCTTGCAACATCTGACCTGGAAGGCTGCCTTCTTAGTAGCCATCACTTCGGCCCGTAGGGTTAGTGAAATTCAGGCCCTCTGCTGCAAGGAACCTTACACGGTGTTTCATGCTAATAGGGTGGTGCTCCGTACTCATCCGAGCTTCCTGCCCAAGGTGGTTTCGGACTTCCATATTAATCAGGTGATCACGTTGCCCACCTTCTTTCCTCAGCCGACCACACCCCCGGAGAGAGCTCTACACTCTCTTGACCTCCGGAGGGTTTTGAAATTCTATCTAGCTAAGACCCTTACTCTTAGAAAGTCAGACAGGCTCTTTGTTAACTATGGACCCACTAATACCGGGCTGGCTGCGGCCAAGAGATCTATCTCTAGATGGATTGTCTCTTGTATAGCTTTGGCTTACCAACTGTCCCACAAAGTTCTGCAGGGTAAACCTAGAGCACACTCTACTCGGGGGAAGGCTTCTACGGTAGCACTCCTTCGCAACGTTCCCATGTCTGAGATCTGTAAAGCGGCTACATGGCGCTCAGTCCATACTTTCACGCGCCATTATTGCCTAGATTCAGACGCACAGGCCGACGCCCAGGTGGGGCAGGCCTCTTTGAGGAACCTATTTGCATAACTGTAATGCAAGATGTGTCTTTTAATGTATGTTTTAACTGCTTTGTTGCTCGTCCGCGAGACTTTGGGTATGGGCTTGCTACTCTATTCATAGATTATGACTATTGATGAGTATCCCCTGGATGAGAAGGATTAGTTACTTACCTGTAATCCTAGTTCTCATCCAGGGGTATACTCATCAAAGTCATAAGCGACCCACCCACCTCCCCGGACGAGCAATGTTTTCTCTTTAAATAAGTGATGTATGGAAGGCAGATCTACTCAGGTGCGGAGGCACCGCCAAAAAGAACTGGCCCAACTGTCACCTGTAGTGCATCATGGGAGCAGGGGGTCACGGGCAGGCCTTAAAGGCACGGTCCCCCTACTCTAATGCCTTAAAGGCAAGGTGTCAGTTTTCTTGGATTCTTGATACTCTACTGCAGCCTACTGGCGAATGCCTACAATTACATGTTGCTTTATGGCAATAAAGCAGTGCTGTGTTATAATTTGCCTGATGCTTCCTTTTTTTCCTTACGGGTTACGGGGGCACTACTATGCAAAAATATGTAATTTACAGCATTGCCATGTTTTGAACATTATTAGGCTGCATTTATATGTTTTCACATATGTATATATATATATATTTATATATATGTATTTTCTATATGCTCCGGGATCCCGCACATGGGCGGGGATTATTCATAGATTATGACTTTGATGAGTATACCCCTGGATGAGAACTAGGATTACAGGTAAGTAACTAATCCTTCTTAGCAACAGGCTTGGTCACAAGCAGAACAATTGTGTTTCAACAGCAGAAGGGCAACCCCCTCTCAGTGCGTTGGCAAGCCAGATACTGAAGCAGTCAACAGTCCAAGTATGCCTCTAATAGCATCTTCTGGGCATGATGATTTCATGTACAGTTCTGATTCCTTTCTATTGACGCCACATACGGCCCATTCAGGAAGGGTTGGGCAGCAAGTGGGCTTAGTTGTTAGGATCTTTCAATGATGCTATAATTGTAGCAAACACAAGAGCATTCCAACCCATTGTTATTTTGCCCACCATGCCATCCAAATCAGTCTTGACCCTACTCCAATAGGATCAGTCCAGCCCGAACTGCGAAGCCAGGTCCTCTCTGAACTGGAATACAAATAACCCAAGACAGGTTTCACTCTGATTGGAGCTCTTTAGTCAGCTGTAGCTTGGTTCCAGTGGCACAGTGAGCAGGGGACCTAGGTCTGGATATACCCTTGGTCACTAAGAGCAGTGCATCAAACACACAAAAGGTGAGTAAAGGATGCTTGCATTAAGTCTAACCACTTGCAATCGCTTGGGGTAGCATTTAAGTTGATCGTTCTTATGTCCACCATTCAACCTTAGATTAGACCCAACCAAATTTGTCTTGACCCTGCTCCAGTAGGAACAGTCCAGCCCAAACTGCCAAGCCAGATCCTCGCTGAACCGGAACACAAGCAACCCAAGACTGGTTCGCCCTAACGTATCACTGACACAAAAGCAATTAAACAAACATTCCTGTTGGGCATAACCAAACAATACAGGACCAGAGCTTAAATGTCTTCTGCCTCCATCTCACTTTATCATGACAGATGCTTCAATAAATGGATGTAGTGCCCATCTTCAAGAGCTGTCAGCCAAAGGTTTATGGTGCCCACTGACAAGAAATCTGCACATAAGACTTCAAATGACGAGTTGTAAGAAGAGACCTACATCATTTCTCCCATGCCTGCGCTATTTCATGGTGTTAATCCATATAGACCGCATCCCCTACAGTGTTGTATATCGGCAAACAGGGAGGAACCCCCTCTCAACTACTGTCGCTCTGGGCACAAAAACTGTGTTACTGGGAATTTCACCTCCATATCGCATTAGCAGGAGAACCCTTCCCAGGGATAGAGAACGACCAGGCTGACTACCTAAGCAGAATACTGGAACATTGTCCGGAGAGGGAGCTGAAAGAAAACATTCTGACCAAAGCGTTCAGTGCGTGGTGAAAACTAAACATAGATCTCTTCATCATGTACAGCAATAAGAACTGCTGCTTCCATGCAAGTAGGCATCTGCAGCCAAACTTATGTGGGAATTCTCCTTCAATAGGATTGTGCAAAATGCTTCCCTACACTTTACCTCTACTTCCCCTATTGCTCAAATTGATTGCCAAAATTAAGAGGGAGCCCTACAGACTCATTTCATAGAGCCCACCCGACAGAGAGTACTGGTTTATGTACCTTCTACTTCTTACGGAAGCTCCACTCATTCTATTAGGACCGGGTATTGAGATGGTAGGGTCAAATACTTCATCATGACCTAGTCTTTAGGATTGACAGCTTGGCTCATGAATTCAATGAATTTTAACACATAGATATCTTGGAAGACTTTAGACATAGCTTAGCACACCGAGAACCTTATAAATTAATTAAACCTATTTGCTAAATGAAAATATTCTGTCTATGGTGCTGTTCTAAAGGTTTACAGCCCTTTCAGGCCGAGCTCACCAGATCTTACCCTACTTAATAGAATTGACTAAATCAGCACTAAAACATGCTTCAATAAAAGTTCCCCTCGTACCAATCTTACATTATAAGCATTCTTCAAATAAGCCATCAATGTGATCCTATAGGAGTGTTAAGTAATTCCTAGAGGATTTATTTAGGGTGTACCCACCATCAAGGACACCTGCAAAATGTATGTAACCCAATACCATTCTTTCAGAGTTGATATCATATCCTTTCTACCCTAACCACAGATCGTCTATAAGATTTCTCACATGAAAGAGCACAATACTGCTGACATTTTACATCACTGAGACAAGTAAATGATAGTCAAGCTTTCCCAATTACCGGGCTTTACTTACATTTCTCCAAAGTTGGAATCACTCTGGGAACTAAGCCCAAGTTCTAGCCAAAAGTACCAACAGATTTTCAGCTGAATTAACCGGTTTTGAAAGCTTACTTTCAAAATCTCTCTATTGCTCCAGAAATAGTGTTAACACCTGCTTGATGTCAGGAGTTGTCTGAGATTCTACCCAGAAGGAAAAAACTATTCAGGAAACTGATCAAACTTCTAGTCTCCTTCTCCATCCCATCTATGAATTTGCCCATTTCAATGCAGGGTATTACCAGATGGATTGTGACTGCAATACTTTTCTGCCATATAAAAACTGGAAGACCTCTATCTAGCTAAATGAAAACCCATTTCACAAGAGGTATTGCGACATGGTCACCACTCTATGATGGTGTACCGCTTGTAGATTTTTGCAGAGTAACAACATGGAGAAACAGTACATTTTTACAAAGTGTTTCGAAGCAATTGTAGATTCAGATACAGTGATTTTACAACATTTTTTCAAATAAGGTGAGCCTATGTATTTTTCTCACTGTCCTCTTGATGTTGTATAATAAAACTGTAAATACTGCTTGCTATTCTGATTCAAGCTAATGAAATATCCAGTGCTTCAAAAGAACACAATTTATTTACCTATAACTGCAGTTCTCCAGCCTTGGTATCTTTCATATATTCATATCTGGCTGCCTTCATCCCCAAATAGATGGCCTGTCCCGCCTCAGAAACCACACCACCTCCAGTGCCAGACTCTGAACTGTCTGCGCTGCCTCCACCTCAGGACAGATCCAGGAGGGAAGCTCAAAGACTCTTGGAAGAAGAGAAGTACAGGAAGATGTAACACAACCTTTTTGAATCCGGTTCAGACCCCTCTACCTCTATGCTTACGGTGGGGATACTGAGGGAGAGCACCAATATGAGTTGGCTGGCTACTCCTCGGCTAGTGAGTTGGACACCTCACCAGAAATGGAGATGGAATGCCCCTCTCACCTCCGAACACCAGAGATCATGTCATTTCACTCTGAATTCAAGAAGGCAGCTGAGGTGCTGGATCTGCAACTGCCAATTGTTGATGTCAAGACTAACTTCTTTATAGAAGTCTTCTTCCATCAGCACTAACTTCAGTACTTCTGCTTCCATTCAATGAAGCCTTAGTAGAACTCTTCAAGGCAGCCTCGAAGTAGCCCACTACTGCACTGGTGGTGAACAGACTGGTGGTTAGGCACTACCATTCTCCAGTATTGGGGTGTCTTTCATAGATTCACATGCTTGAATATTCCCCGTCGTCGAAGTGGGAGTCCCACGGTACATAAAAAGCAATAAGTCTCATGTATATAGGTACATACATAAACCATATCAGAATAAAATACATATATAAATAAACTTTATATAGTTCAAAATAACATATCAAGTCAAAAGTACCATAGGATAACATTGACACATAGGAAAGCATTGAAAACAAGGAATCACTTTACTGACATATCCATGTCGTTTTTATAGTTCAAACTCCAGCCAATCCGGCGCAAGCACCCTCTAGAACCTTCTCCTCAGAGGCTCAGGCCCTTAGATTTTCTACTGCATGTCGTGTGAAGGGAGTCTACCTGAGCTCTGCTCGGTTTATTTCTCTGGTTTGGATTTTCCTCAACTTATCCTCATGTCTTCAAGTAAGAAGTCACTTTTCCGTCCCTGTGCTTCTTGTGGGAAGTTAAGACTTTTTTCTGAGGACCCTCATGAAAAATGTATTTACTGCCTTTACCCCGACCATAAGGTGGGCAACTGTAAAATCTGTAGAACTTTTCCACAAAAGACTCTAAAGGACAGGGATGGTCGCCTCCTTTTGTGGCTCCAAAAATTGAAGGACGCAGATAATCCTCTCTCTGAGGTCCAAGTGTGGCTTCTGCTCGCACCGGAGTCTCTTCCAAGCGTAGTAGTGTACAGGATTTGCCCTCTCCCTTTCTAAAAAAGAGAAAGCTTCACCTTTTGGGAGTTTCTAAGGTGCCAGTACATTCTGCTACTACGTCAACGCCCCCGAGATCTCACTCTCAGGCGTCTGTGACTCCTTCAGCACATGTTTCTACTCAAAAACGTGCCAAACCGTTGACTGGCTCGTCGACGGTCCCTCCGTCGACGAAATCTGCTGCTTCTTCAACCTTCGTTCTCTCCGTCGACAGTGGTTTGTGTTTCATTGAAGGCTGTCTCGTCGACGATTCCTATATCCTCCTCGTCGACGACGAAGAAGCTGGTTATCCCGTCGATGTCCAAATCCTCATCGACGATAAAAAAGAAGTCGTCGTCGTCGTTGATGATTAAATCTTCGTCGGCGTTGGCTTCGTCGAGGGTGGCTTCGTCGACGGTGGCTTCGTTGACGGCGACATCGTCGGCGGCGGCCTCGTCGGCGGTGTTGTCAACTTTTGCATCTCTGCCTCTGGTGCCGTTGTCTACGCCAACATCTGCTCCTGTTGACGATTCCTTGCTTCAGCGTTGTCACGCTGTTTTGGACTCCATTACTATGCCACCGGCCACTCAGCCACCGCAACAGTTGTTTGCCTCTGGCAACGAGGATGACTCTGCTTCTGATGAGGACATTCATTCCACATTCCGGGCTGCTCGCAGTCCATCTGAACTCTTCATTAAATGTCAGGATTTCGAAGATGAGGATCTGGACGATCATTATTATCAGGAAGAGGAGCCGGATCCTCCTACACAGGTCCCAATGGCACAGCTTCCTTTGTCCCTCATCTCTACCCTCCAATTTATATTGGAGGATTACAATCGCCGTTTTCCACCTTCTTCTCACAGTTCTCCATGTGACGCACCATCGAACTTTCCGACTCCTCCTCCAGTGCCGGCGGAGCCAACGCCATCCGCCCCTTCACTAGTACCCTCTGCAGAGGGTGACGGTGACGTTCTTCGGGATACGGAAGATGGAGAGCTCCAGGGCGATGACGACGACACCATGGCCGACTGGGATGATTATCAAATAAATTCGCCTTCTTCGCCTCCAAAGTCGCCAGTGAACTCTCCACCTGTTGACATTACAGGTTTCCATCAGCTGATGGAAAGAGCGGCGCAGCGATTTCATCTCCCCATGATCGTGAGAGAGGAGGATTGCTTTCGGTATGATTTCAAATCACAACCACAGAAACAAGTTCGGGCCGTGCCCATAATTGACCTTATTTGGAATGGGGGATTAAGCTAATGAAAACACCTAATTCAATCCCACCAGTTCTTCTGCGGTTGGAGAAAAAGTATAAGGCCCGGGCTCTTCTCCTGCTTGCTTGGTGTCCCAGCCTAAGCCGGATTCAGTCATCACCCAGGCGGCACAACGTCGCTCGAAGAATCCCTCGTCTCCACTTTCCTCTCCACCTGACCGTGATGGCCGTCGCCTGGACGCCATTGGGAAGAAGTTCTCTACCATGACCTCCACAACAGTAAGGGCAGCAAATTCTTTGGCCATCTTGGGCCGTTACGATCGCCAAATGTGGTCGGACATGGAGGCATTCATTAAGCTCATTCTAGAGCCCTCTAGAGGGGACGCTCTCAAAATCTTGCAAGAAGGTGAAAGAGCATCTTCAGAGATTATTGATTGCTCTGTAGACATCACCTCCACTGGTTTTCGACAGCTGGCTGGAGCAGCTGTTTTAAGGAGGCAAGGCTGGCTTCGTTCCACTTTTTTTGTCAAGAAGTCCAGGCAAAGATTCTCGATATGCCCTTTGATGGGGAGTCCTTGTTTGGACAGCATGTGGATGAGGCCCTCCAAACAATCAAGAAGGACACTGAGACGGCTCGTTCCCTTCGCACGCTACAGTTTAGAAGGCAGCCTTTTCGGGTTGCTCGCGGACGCAGCACCACCTCTTCCTTTCGTGGCAATTCCACTCAATACCGCTCTTACAGCCAAGGACACCAACGTTTTTCCTCCCAAAACCCACAGTCTTACAGACAACAGACTGGTAAATCCTACAGAGGCAAGTCCAACTATAGGGGGAACTCCTCCAAAAAACAATGACTCTCTTTGTTTATGTCCCCCTCCCCTCAGTGCCCCCTCGTCCCGAGTTGGAGAACGGATCTCCAAATTCTTTTCAAATTGGTCATTGATCACTTCAGACCATTGGGTGTTGGACATTGTTTTAAAGGGCCATGCCCTAGAATTCGTCAAATTCCCTCGAAACACCCCTCCATCCGGTCCTCCTCCCGCTCATTTCAAAGAGCTTTTCCATCAGATCAGCATTATGCTCAAGAAAGGTGCCATCGAAGTGGTTCCGAAATCTCAGAAGGGGCTAGGCTTCTATTCCCGTTTTTTCCTCGTATTAAAGAAATCTGGGGAGTGGCTCCCTATCCTCGGCCTGAGGTCGCTCAACAAGTTTCTGAAAGACCAATCATTCCGCATGCTCACGCTGAGGGACATTCTTCAGTTCCTTTCTCAAGGCGACTTCATGACAACAATCGATCTTCAGGACGCTTATTTCCACATGCCAATTTTACCACGCCACAGGAAATACCTACGCTTCCGTGTAGACCACAGGGGCTTTCAATTCAAAGTCCTGCCCTTCGGGCTTCGCTCAGCTCCTTGAGTCTTAACGAAAGTCCTTGCCCCGGTGGTGGACCATTTGCGGTTGCAGGCATCCAAATATTCCCATATTTGGACGATTGTCTCATCAAGTCTCAGTCCTCCCACCAAGCATCCCTAGATACTCAGTATTATCGGACTCTGTTCCACTCTCTAGGACTGTCAACATACAGAAATCTCAGCTCACGCCAGCTCTGGACAGAACGTTCCTAGGCGCCACCATCAATACCTCCATGGCCATGGCTTTCGTCTCCGCCGATCGGCAAACAGGGATCCTGCAGCTCGCAGCTTCCATCAGATCAAAGCGGTCCGTTTCAGTCCGCATATTGAAGTCCTTTCTGGGGATGGCGTCCTCCTGCATTTCTTTGATCCCACATTGCAGACTGAAGAGTCGTCCCATTCAAGAGGAACTAGACAAACAATAGCGTCAGATCTCCGGTTCTTTCAGCGACCGGATCTTCGTAACCACTCGCATGGCACGAGCTCTGCACTGGTAGACACATCTTCGCAACATCGCAGCTGGAACTTCTTTTCTGGCGAACGCCCCGGAACTTGTTCTTACCACGGATGCCTCCCTGGAAGGGTGGGGCGGACACCTTCAAGATCTGTCCATCAAGGGCAAATGGACTCTGTCTCAACGTTCTTGGCACATCAACAGACTAGAACTGATGGCAATTTTCCTTGCACTCAAATCCTTCCGGTTCCAGCTTCAAGGGGAATCAGTGCTCATTCAAACGGACAACACCACCAGCATGCACTACCTGAACAAGCAGGGTGGGACAAAATCTCCACTGCTTTCCCAGCTGGCTCAGAAGATCTGGGATTGGGCCATACTCCATCGGATCACGCTCACTGCAGTCCACCTGTCGGTCAACGTCATCGACCCACGAGTGGGAGTTGCATCAGCCGACTCTAGACTTTGTCTTCAGCCTTTGGGGGTCACCCGAACCTGGATCTATTTGCAACACCACAGAACAGCAAATGCCAGTCTTACGCAAGTTGGCTTCCCCACAGAGGGTCGCGCGGAAATGCCCTTTCGATGGACTGGTGCAAGATATTTGCCTTCGCTTTTCCGCCGATCCCTCTGATTCCTCGAGTGTTGTGGAAAATGCGGAGACAACCGTGCCACATTCTCCTGATTGCTCCACGGTGGCCTCGGCAGGCATGGTTCTCGGAGCTACTGCTCCTCGCTGTGCGAGCCCATCCTTCTTCGCCCTCGGCCGGACCTTCTAACAATGAACAACGGTCGGATCTGCCATCCGAATCCCAGTTCACTCACATTGTCTGCTTGGAACCTGAGCACCTTGAATTTGCTCACTTGAACATTCCACCTGCCTGCAGGGAAGTTCTTGCCAGGGCGCGGGCGCCTTCCACGGTGAAGACCTACAAGCTAAAGTGGAAGCGCTTCTGTCACTGGTGCTCGTCTGTTCACATCCACCCAGTGCACGCCTCCCCGGCACAGATTCTGCCTTTCTTTTTGCAGTTGGCACAGTCAGGAATGTCTCACTCCACCTTAAAAGTCTTTCTAGCGGCAATTTCTCGCTTTCGTCAGGACGGCTCTTCCTCTCTCTTCATCTGGAGTAATTCAGCAATTCTTTAAAGGATTGTTCCGGATGTTTCCACCCATTCGGCGTCCTCTGCCCACATGGCATCTTAACATCGTATTGGCGCAGCTTATGAAGGCGCCCTTTGAGCCAATCCATTCAGCGGATTTCAAATTTTTAACCTGGAAGGTCGCCCTCCTGCTTGCACTGACTTCCTCTCGCCGAGTAAGTGACATTCACGCCTTTACAATCCAGCCTCCTTTTCTTCAATTTAAATCGGACTGTTATCCTTCGCACTAACCCAGCTTTCATGCCAAAGGTGCCGTCCGATTTTCATCTTAATGAACCCGTAATTTTAAAAACATTTTTTCCTCATCCGCAATCTCCAGCGGAACAGAGTCTACACTCTTTGGACTTAAAGAGGTGTCTCAAGTTTTATATCAGCAGAACGGCACCCTTTCGCCAGTCTGATCAACTGTTCGTTGCCTACAGGCGAACCTGTAAGGGACATTCTGTTACCAAAGCAACAATTGCACGTTGGATTTCTTCAGCGATATCTTTCTGCCATCAGAAGGCTGGCAAGCCTCTTTCTTCTGGAGTGAGGGCGCATTCTACAAGAGCAATGTCCTCCACTGCTTTATTCGCTGGTGTGCCCATTCATCAGATCTGCCGGGCAGCTACGTGGTCCAGCAGGCACACTTTCAGGAGGCACTACTGCCTGGATGCAATCAATGAAGCTGATACGGCTGTGGGCCAAGCAGTTCTTCGAAATCTCTTCAAATAAGGTGAGCCTCTGTTATTTCCCTCCTCCTTGGGTTGTTATCAGCTGTGTGTTTTTATCATACAATGTTATTGTATTTCATGCAACGTTGATACGGCCTCTTCAGGCTGCAGAGTACTGCTCACTATTCTATTCAAGCATGTGAATCTATGAAAGACACCCCAATACTGGAGAAGAACAAATGTTACTTACCTGTAAACTGTGGTTCTCCAGTAATGGTGTCTTTCATAGATTCACATGCGACCCACCCTCCTCCCCTCAGAGGCTCTCTTCTCCTCATTAGACTCTTTTGTCACTCTTGTGCTACGAAAATCTGAGGGCCTGAGCCTCTGAGGAGAAGGTTCTAGATCTAGAGGGTGCTTGCGCCTGATTGGCTGGAGTTTGGACTATAAAAACGACATGGATATGTCAGTAAAGTGATTCCTTGTTTTCAATGCTTTCCTATGTGTCAATGTTATCCTATGGTACTTTTGACTTGATATGTTACTTTGAACTATATAAAGTTTATTTATATATGTATTTTATTCTGATATGGTTTATGTATGTATCTATATACATGAGACTTATTGCTTTTTATGTACCGTGGGACTCCCACTTCGACGACGGGGAATATTCAAGCATGTGAATCTATGAAAGACACCAATACTGGAGAACCACAGTTTACAGGAAAGTAACATTTGTTCTTAGTATTCGTTTAACATGTAAAATTGAGCCTGGCCCCACAAAAATAACCCACAGATCAAGACTTTTATGGCACCCTTACACAGTGCAAGATTGACAAAGAATCTTGTGGCCTTCAAACACCCCTGGTGGTTCTCAGCTTTAGAGCATATCTTGAAAAATTAAAAACACAAAAAAGTGTAAAAACATCTGTTGACGGTTGTAAAAACAGTAAGGCAACGCATGCCTGTCAGAATCTAAGCTTTCTTAAAAGCCCCTTAAGGAACACTCCTCTCAGGTATGAGTAGTGCGGACAGAGGAGGACAAAATGTAAAAGGTGTCCTGTGGAGACTTATTGTCGCAGCCACAGGGCCCTCTATGTTCGGTGTGTGCCATAAAGCCGGGGGGGGGGAGGGGGGGGTCAGCCAATAAGTGATGAAATAAGTTCAGCCTAAAACATGTGATTAAAAATCTGTCGTGCATTGGTTATACGGGATAAACAGGGTTCCATACCCTGCATTGACATAACTATAATGTGTTCTCTGACCGTGTTTTTTTTTTTAGCTCCTGTTCCTCAGGTTGTGCAGTAACATATTTATAAAACAGATCTTTGATAAGAGCTTTTCCCTGTGATTTCACCTTATCAAGATTGGTAAACAGACCTGCATGTCCTATTGTGAGGAGGGTGTCCTTTACACATTTTAACCACAGGGTATTTGGCGCATGATCGAGGGAGAGACAGTCCTGAATTGCCAGCCTGGTAAAGCCTGCCACGTCGTTGGACCAGATCATCACTCAACACAATAGGGGTTTCACAGCCACCATATCAGAAATGTACTTTGACCCCAATTCCTCATGAACAATGTGTGCAGGGGTGCTATGAGGGACTTTCATCAAGCACCTAAAATATTTGTTTCTTTCGGTTTGTAATGTATTAGCCACCTTAAATCACCACACCTCACTACCATATAAAACTTTGGAACTGCAGCAGTTATATATCTTCAAAATCCCAGGTGACCATTGACCTAATCTATGAGCAACGTTTGTGATTACTCCGGTGGATCTCGTCAAACCAAGGCACTTCTCCTCTAATAAATGTTTAAAACTCAGTTTTTCATCGAATAAAACACCTAGATATGAGAAGGCCGGTACTTTCCCTAGGGTATGTGTGCCTATTGTGTAAGTGTGAGGCTTCCTGCACTTGTTCCCAATTTCCATTATGCAGGATTTAGATAAATTATGGCACAAGTCCATCTTGTTCATAAAAGTCACAAACCCTTCTAGTAAACGCTGCAGTGCGTGGAGTACAGCGTCATCCACATAAAGCAGAACAGGGATCTATCTTGTACCTTTCCTCAAGGTTTCTGCTCGTAAGGCCATCAGGGCAGAATCAAGACCATTAATACATAATGTAAACAAGAACGGCGCTAAACAACAACCCTGTCTGACCCCACTAGTGCAGTTAAAATGATCCGTGGTTTTCCCCTCCTGTGTGTATCTAACTGATGCAGTAGTGTTCGAATAAAGGGCCATTAGGGTGTTAGTTATTGATGGGTCCACCCGAGCTCTCCCATAAGTTTCCAAAGTTTACAGCGGTTCACTCGGCCAAAGACCACAGTGAGGTCCATAAAAACTAAATACAACATCCCTGATTTGGCTATTGTGTATTTAGCAGTGACAAGATAAAGTTTGAGGCATTTATCAGCAGTTGATTTACCGGGTCGGAACCCCTATTGGATGTCTGTCATTATTTGGTTGGCCTTTGCCCAATCCAACAACCTGTTTAGTACCACCCGCCCCAAAACCTTCACTGTCACATCGATAAGAGATATGGGGCGATAGCAATGTGGACTGTCCCTATTTCCAATGGTGGCAGTAGACCATGATACTGGCATTACTGACGCTACTGCGGCATTTAGGACCCTTACTAGGAGAGGCGCCCATACCTCTGTGTTACATCGGAAGAGGTCTGGCAGGATCCCCTCTGGTCCCGGCGCCTTGTTCCTTGAGAGACCCTCAATTCCTAATCTCATCTCCAGAGTGAAGGTAATGGGATCAGCTCTCTGTTCAGGAATTGGTGCCTGTGTTTGTTTCTCCCTGTGGGAATGATTGCACAATCTCCGAAGTGAGCCTGCCATTGCTCAGGTAAAATGTTGTGTCCTAGCCCTGGATTATTTGAATCTTTAAAGCAGGGGTTGTTAATGACCCTCCAGAAACAGGTAGAGTCCTTTAGCTCAGATGCGTCTGTTAACTGCTCCCAGGCCTTCTGTTGGAGTTGGCACTTCCGCCCCTTGACGGCTTGCTTATAAATTTTACAGCAGGCCGCCACCTGTTTCCTGTCTCTCGAAGAGTGTTTGAGAGTCATCTTTAGATCTCTAAGGGCCCGAGAGCATTGCCCGTCAAACCGTCTTGGGGCATCCCACCTGGTAGAGTAAGCTGGCTCTGTAAGTAAACCATCCACTAGATACGCAATAGCGGTAAATGCCTGAACTAATTAGTACCCCTGCACTTCTGGGTCTAGACATTTCAGAATCTCATGCTTGCCTGTGTTAAAATGTGATTATTAAAAACCATGGTATCAACCTGTGTCCAACGTAGCTGTCTGCCTTGGTCAGTTGTGGAGATCGTTTCCCTGGTTATTCTGTAAGGTGCTGGGTGATACCGAGGGGCAACAAGGGACATGGTCAGCGGGTTATAGTCACTAAATATGCTGTGGTCGATATTAAAAAAGGATATAAACCTCAGTGTGAGACACACAAATATAAAATCAATACATGATGAGCAGCCTCTACCTTTGTAAGTCGGGGCACAGATATATGGGAGTGGGTAGTAATCAGGTCCAGAGTGTGAGTTAAACCATATGTGTATAGCAGGACACTCTGGTCTCGCCCTTCCTGAGTGTGTTCCATGTGTGGACCCTCTGTTAGTGTGAAGGTCGACCAGTCACGATGAGTCACCCTCAAGTTAGGGCACAGTTGACAAAGTCTCCGGCTAGAATCAGTTGAGACTGTGACAGACCTTTGCCATGTATTTGCTCCAACGTCTACTTAATTCATCGAGGCTAGTTAGCCCCTGTGAGTGTGATTTTGCGGTATAAAAGTTCATTAAAACTAGCCTGTAAGTGTTACTTGAGAATGGGAGTCCTTGGGCAACGGCAGGGTCCCATGACGAGGTCTTCCACCTACTGTGAATTCTAAGGTCTATAAATATGATTAGGCCCCCCCCCCCCCCCCCCCCCCCTTGCTGTCTCTGAACTCGACCTTAATGCTGGACAAAAACAAGTTTTATAATCTTCAATAAAGAAGTTATTATCTGGCTCCCACATTTCCTGTGTGCATAATATATGGAAATCTCTTAATATAGTAGAGCCACTGCTTATCCAAAAACTTACTGGCTATGCCAGCCACGTTCCACAAGACCATTTTTAAGTCGCCCCCGATACACCCCACCTGAGAGCAGGGCGGGGCAATAGAAGCGCTCTCTATGCTATCCAGTCCAGTCCCAGCTAACTTTGATTCCTGCGCTTGTGGGAGTTTTCTGTTATCCTAGATTTAGTCCCCTCCTTCACACATAATTCAGCGAAGGGTTTGACCCGGGTGTCAGTAGCTCTACCCATACCCTCCCCTTCATGTAGTCAGTCTGTCATTCAGGTCCCTCAACGGTGCAAATGCATTTCTTAAAGTCAAGGGTCCCCCGCCCAGGGTAAAACCCTCTTCATGCATAACAAAACTTTGGGACGGTTTAGGACCAAGAGGTGGCCTATAAAAGAAACCCAGCAGTAGTGGTTTAATCCCTGATTCTGCTGGCACTGATTGCAAGGAGGGGAATAGGATCTTGTGGACCAATTCAGGATGCCTAACCGTGACAATAACACTGTCCCCTGAAAATTTTTCTTGGTCCTACCAATGCATGCTACCGTCCTAGCCATCAGGATGTACCTATGCTCAGCAATGTTAAACCCAGCATGTTTACATAGCCAGTGAGTCACTTTATTGATCAACTGGATGGTGGACTCGTCCTTTGCACTGTTAGGTCCTGGGGCGCCTACCAGGGCCACTTTATAAGGACAGCTTGCTGGAGGGAGTCTTGGGTATTAGGGGGCAAATAAGGAAACCCTTTTGACTGGATGCTGTTGCCGTTGGTGACCCCCTTGGCGATCCCTTTGAATCGGCTCACTGTTATAGGAAGTCCGAGGCCCAGGCATAATTGACCCCGAGTTTGTGACCTGTGTCACTGGCCCTGTTACACCGGGGATAACTTGAGGGATCTGGGTCTCAGTGTGTGTCTCTACAGGAAGAGCTACAGGGGGAGTTACTTGTTGGGCATCATTGTTGTTAGCAGCTGCGCTCTGCGTGGCCTAGCTAAAGGGAGATAATGTTTTATCGATTTTATCAAGCGTTGCCCTTTTTTCCACCAGAACATTTGAGAATTCATTAAAAAAGTTATTCAAAAGTCACTGTTTCCACAATGTTTTGTTTCAGGGGCCCCCACAAGTCTTCAAAGTCCTTGACAATCTTGATGTCTAAGCCTGCGGTGCCTTCCCCTTTCTTTGTGGGAATTATTTTCTTGGTTACTTTCCATTGTTTCCTTGGAGTGGTGGGCCACTTAGATCCGCACCGTAAGTATTTGTCAACATAGCCCTATTCTGTGTGACCTGGCCAACCGCGATGTTAATTAGGCTGTTGCCAGGGTTGGAACCCCCTGAGTCGTCCACTACCTCTTCTTGGCCTTGACCCAGGGCAACCTCTACTGACTTTTCAGTCACCTGGGCCATGCACTCCTCCAGGAGCGATGCAGCTGCCCCTTTCCTATCCAGGGAGAGTCTCCTCTCTGAGCAATCTATCTCTTTGGTGATTGCCCTCACTGCTTTTACCAGAAAAGAGTCAATGGTTCCCTTGCTTGAATCCTGTGGGGAACACGTGGGAGCACCTTTCCTCTTCCCCATGGTGTTCTTAGTCAAATTAGTGAACCCACCTCCCCAGCACAAGGTAGGGATACTTAAGGGGTAACAAGACGAGAGGATGGGAGGGAAAAAGTACTCACACTAGCTGATTCAGCAATCACTGTCCTGTGGTCGGCAGCTCCAAACTGCTTTCTTTCCCTACTGGCACCTTGCCGATGTTCAACAGGGACCCACCACTCCACCAGTGAATGATGGTTACCGGCCCGCTAGTGTGGGACCAAGAGGGTGAGCCCGGCCCGACCTCAGTCGGCCGCGGACGGGGGCAGACTGGCCTGCCCTTGGCCCGGGCGCAGCCCGGGCACGCCCATGCGCGTCCTACGCCACAGGATAAAGCGCATCCTGGCATGTGAAAGGCGTTGGCAGCTCCTGCCATGTAGTAGGCTGGGGGATGGAGTCTCTGATAGGCTATGGTGGGCTGTGTTGCAATTTGGGAATAGTAATTTTTACCTCTTAGCTTTCCAACACTTTACCTACTGTTGCACTCACTGGAGTGGAAATGGACAATTTTACCCCTCAGCTATCCAACACTTTCCCTACTGTTGCACTGATTAAAGTGGGAATAGTAAATTTTATCCCGCCACTACCAACACTTTCCCTACTGTTGCACTTACTGCAGTGGGAATAGTATTTTTTACCCCTCCGCTATCCAAGACTTGCCCTACTGTTGCACTGACTGGTGTGGGAATAGTCCTTTTTAGCCCTACGCTATACAACACTTTCCCTACTGTTGCACTCACTGGAGTGGGAATAGTAATTTTTACTTCTCCGCTATTCAACACTTTCCCTACTGTCACACTCACTTGAGTGGGAATCATAATTTTTACCCCTCCACTATCCAACACTTTCCCTAATGTTGCACTGACTGGACTGGAAAATTTAAGTTTGAAGATTTTTAAATTGGTTAATGTTTCATTTATAATAGATTTTTTTAAATTAGATTTTGTTATTTGTACACATATATGTATATTTGTAAATGTTTATATAATTTTAAAATTATGAAATCAATTACAATTAATAGTTTATTGTTTTAAAATAAATATATGTATTAATTATTATGTAGATGTTAAACTTTTTAAAAGTTTATTTGTTAAATTTGTTTACATTTATATTAAATCTACTTAATTTTGTTATATTCGTTTTATTAAACATATTTAATATGCATTTTATTTTATAGATATATATATAAAATCGATATTTTGTACCACTTTATTTTTTACATTGATATTTTTTTCCGATATTTTTGTACTTATCTGTTTAAGTATAGGGAGTCGATATTTTTGCATTTTATATTTTTTCAGCAGTATTTTTTTCATCTATATTTTTTTAGTCGATATTCTGTCAGTGAACCGAGGCTGCTAGGATTGCTAGTCTCTTTTGCATCCTGCTGGTGAAACATGGCTGGTGTCACATGTGGGCTCTGCTGTGGGATATGAAGTCCCAGCGGGCACAGCACAAGAGGAGTCTGTCAGATTGCATCCAGATTTCGGAGGAGACTGCAAAAGATCTACAATTGTGACTGCTTGACAGTGATTGAGTCTGGGGCAAACCCCTCTTCTTACCCTATCTAGATTTGAAAAGGGTGATGGTTGCACCATGTCTGGGTGAGTGAGACCATCTGGGAGAGGTGAAGACTGAAGGAATCTGGTGTCCGGCAGATGCCAGACTATGGATCAGTTTGTTGGAGTTAAGGGCAATTCACTAGGTAGTGAAGGGTTTACTATTCACCATCAGAGGAAGGGTGGTCCAGGTGCTCATGGACAAAATCACAGCCATGTGGTACTGCAGCAAACAGGTGCAATGGGGTCTTAGGTCCTGTGTTGGGAAGCCATAAACGTCTTGATGAGGATGCAATTTCTCAGGTGGTGAACCACTTGGCAGGATCTCCAAATACCAGGGCAGCAAAGTAAACGCGCAGCGCCTAGCGGATCATGAATAGCAGTTAAACCTGAAGGTGGTGGTGCAGGGCATCATCCAGCAATTGGGAGAACCCTGGCTTGATTTTTATGTCACCACCGAGAAGGTGTAATATCAGCACTTTTGATCGCTGGAGTTTCCAGGAAGGCTCCCCCTCTGTGATGCATTTCACATAGAGAGGAGCACAAGACTCATGTATGCCTTCCCACAGCTAACTCTCCTGCCCTGAGTTGTGAAGGAGATGAGTAATGAGGGCGCCCACGCCACTCAAGTGGCACTAGATTGGTCCAGGAGAGTGTGGTACCCAGAGCTCTAGGACATGAGCATCTGTTGCTGCCATTTTGGGAGGATGTTTTGTCGCAGCAGGGGAGGGCCCTACTCCCGGACCTATGCAGTCTGCACCTCCATGCATGGAGAATGAGCAATGGCACTGTATTTCATTTGACTTCCTCCTTAGGTCTTTGATGTCATCTTGGCAGCTGGGCATCCTTCTACTAAACAGGTGTTTGCCAGTTGCTGGAACAAATATGTGGCTTTGTGTTGAGCTTGCCAGATTGACCCGCTGCATGCCAAGCTGTCTTAAGTTTTGTTTTTTCTTCTGTTTCTGGCCTAGCAACAACTTGCTTTGGGCACTGTTAAAGACTGTGTCTGCTCTTTTGGCTTTGTTTACGATTGCCGGATCAGCCTTCTTTATTTAAATCACCTGTTGTGATTGGTTTATTAAATGTTTGCGAGAATTATTTCAACCAAATCCCTTTTGATGTCACATTTAGACTTGAATTTAGTTCTTACTTTTTTGATGTGTACTCTCTTTGAGACGTAAAATTGAGGAAAGTCTTACTGATTGCTATAACAACATCTCGGCGTGTGAGTGAGCTACAGGCTCTTTCTGGCAATTCACCTTCTAAAACATTATTACCAGACAAGCTGGTGTTGTGGACCCAAGAGTCTATTCTTCCGAAAGTGGCCTCTGTTTCATGTCGTACAGGCTATCGCCATTCTGGCATTCTTTGCTCCACCTCCTCACTTCAAGGAGGAAGAGAGACTCAGTCATCTAGATCCGAGGGAGCAGTCAGCTCTTATATAGATCACAACAACGAACAACTCTTTGTGGGGTTCTCTGGACAAGGCAGACCCCTTGATGAATTATTCTCTGCTTTAAGATATGCTATGCATTGTTTAAGAAGCAACCTCCAGAGGGCTTAATGGCTCATTCCACCAGAGCCAAAGTTGCTACCACTGCGCTGGCACACAGAGCAGGAATATTTGTCAGGCAGCTACGTGGGCATCAGTGCACACATTCATGAAGCATTACTGCCTTGAGAGTCAGGTCCTTCGAGAAGGCAATTTTGCCCACTCAGTCCTGCAGGATTTTATTTTATCACAGATCCACCTCCTAGGCAGGTACTGCTATAGTATATTTTCTTACAGTGAGGAATCTATGGTTAGAAGTATCCATCAGAAGAATTAGTTGCGTACCTTCAGTAACTCTTTCTGGTGGTTACTCCTAACTGCAAATTCATAACCGACCCTCCCGCCTCTCCATTCTGTGAACTGTAATCTTTTCCATTCAAAAATATCCTAATTGAGTTTTGCACATTGGCCATACCAATTTGCTTATGGACTCTGCATCTGAGGGCGCAGAATACCCAACGAAAGCAACTGTCATCAGCACATACAAGTGGCTCCTATATGCAGCTCCTCCCATCACTTCTGGGGTGGACCGACATTGGCATGGACCCGCAGGACACCACTTTCCAGTAGTTAGGAGTATTGCTTTAAACGTTTCTGCATCCAGTCGGACACTTAAGGAGTATTCACAAAGTGAGGAATCTACGGTTAAATGGGAGTATCCACCAGAAATAGCATTACCAAAGATAAGTGACTTGTTGATTGAGACAAACATCCATGCTGCTTACTGCCATCACTCTTATGTAGGCAAAGCAGCCATGGTACACAACGCTGATGGAAATGTCTGCCATCCACATGAGAAGCTGCTTTTAAGAGCAGATCTCCTGCAACAGGGTCTCCTGAGATATCATCATCACAAGGAAATGAACCTTTGGCATCTATCGTCTTAGAGTTTGGTTACCTACAACGTCCAGATGAGTGTATGCTCTTTTTGTATGAGGTTCTTCGACTCACCACGCAAGTGTGTGAAGCTGCAAAATGGAAACAATTTGTCCACTAATGTATGAGTAAACATACACAGCGTCTGCAAGCTTCGGTACATGTCATCAATTACTGCCCATTACACTTAAGCCAGTGTTGACATAGACTGTTAGACTTCATTTGGCAGTAGCTGTGTTTACATGCAAAATAGAATCTGGAGGATTAGTGAATTGTAGGTCTTAATGGTGGAAGAGCCTTTCATTCAGGTTCTTATGGATTGGGTTTTCTTATGGTCAAATCTGTCTTTCTTGGTAAAGACTTTCTCCTCGTTTCATGTCAATCAGACCATTGACTTACCATTATTTTCTGCAACCTCACTCGGTGGCAGAAAGAGCATGGCTCACATTGAATATTAAGAGGGCTCTAATTCATTACATTGCCCGTATCAAATTGAGTGCAAGACAAATAAACTATTTGTTGCTTTTAGCCAAACCCCATTTGTCTGGCCATTCAAAGTATGTTTGTGTATGTGGTATTTCTATACTGCCAACCTAGCCAAAAGACAGTGTAACACTGTGCCTGGTCAAAGGTAAGCATAACTTCAACAGGAGAGGAAGCTGGGTGTTGGATGGTTAATTCATTGTGAAGAAGTGTTCTTAAAGAAGTGAGTCTTCAACTGTTCCCTAAATTGGAGCAGCACTTGAAGTGGTCCAGATTCCTGGTAAATAGATGGCAAAGTCATGGTGTTTTTTTTCTTTTTTTACTTCTTAATCTGCAGTCTGATGATGTCCTGAGAACCAAAGAGCTTGTCTGCAAGATAAGAAGAGGGACTGGTTGTGTAAATGATGAAGCTGGTATGGGTAGCCGATGAAGCTCTGAAGATGCTTGAGTCCCCATTTTCTGAATAGGAAAGGAAGTATTAAGATCAGGAACAGGATGAGAAGTAAGATGTACTGCAGGTTAAGACCTCTGACAGTCAAGACACAGTGGTCTAGGAGCTACTAGCCCTGGAATGTGCATTTGGAATAAAACTAGGAAGAGCTGCATACACGTTGTTACAGGCACAGAGAATTCTGCTCATGACTTCCACTTTTGCTTCATCACAAGGATGACGGACGCATTGATAGCCCTCATCTGCCAAGGGTTTGGGTATTTCTGACTAATCTACAAACTGGTATTGTGTGCATTTATAGAAGAATTCCTCCTCCAGTGCCTTCTCCTTCAGGTTATATACTACCATCAACTAAGTTCCAGCATCCAAGACTTCAGCCTCTTCTAATTTCAGCTCCTCTGCTGTAATCTACCCTACTCCACCAACTGCACTATGGGCTCCATCTGCACCTCCGTAACAGTAGCCACATGTTTCAGGTGAGGAGCAAAGAGAAGTTGATGACAATTAAGATGTTGATCATAACTAAGAGGATAATTTAAAGGGGACTACTTCTGAGACTCTCTTGATGACCAGAAGAGCCATCTACTTCCATGTATACTGAATGGGATGCTCCTGGTGTTTTTGGCATTTTCCATATCTGCTAGAGTGGAATCGTAAAAAATCCTACCTGTCTCCTATAAGAAGTCATGCTCTCTGTCTAATTTTAATGTGAAGTCCCAGAGAGGCAGTAGCACAGTTCCTATTTGAGATGACTTTCAGAAGCTAGGATTAACACAAAGGAGAAACAGCATTATTCACTTCACGTTGAGGTAAAAATATAAGGCATTATACACCTCTCCTGTTTGTCCTTTGAAACAGGTTAAAACGGATTCTGGTGGCACATCCTTCATTCACCAATGGTCACAGAACCCTTCCATGCCTTGCACAACCCCAGTGAGTTGAGAGGGCCACAAATGGAACTCTCTGGGGAAGTTGGTCGACGTACTGACCACCAGCTCAATCAACATTTCTAGTGCCTCTGCAATTTTTACAATATATGTCCATTATATGGCACTACATCATTGCTGTAATTCTACTGTAGTAGCTATAAAAGAAGGCACAGGTAGAGCCATCTTGATAAAGGACAAAACTAACTTGATCTGCGTTCATTGACACCTCCCTGCAGATGTGCTCAGCCAGTTTCAGATGGACTGGAAATTCAACAGTGCTGTGTAGGTAGGTCTTGAATAAGATCATGTATTTTCCAAACAAAAATCATGCACATACATTTTTTAAAGGTACAATTTATTTGAAGGAAAGTTGATGATGACACTTTACAGGCTGTCAAGCCTGGCACAGAAACAGAAAAGTTGCTAGGTACTCTTCAAAGGGGACCACCGTATTTAGACTACAGAGAGCCAACCTATCAAAGTGGCTACCAGCATCTTGGTTGACATTTTCATTCACATCACTGATAAGGAACTAATGGAAAACAACCATCTTTAGTCAACCACAGCAAAAGCAAAGAGTTCTATTTAATAATTCAAGCCAGAACACATAAGAGGGCAGCCCTCTCATCCTGTGACCAGAACAAACCAGCTTTACTCTGCTGGGCATTCCATCTCCCACTAGACTCTGTGAGTGGGAGGCAGGGTTTTACATTTTCTGAATAATTGGCATGAAATATTAACGCATACATTTAGGTGCTCAATATCTGCAAACACAAGCACACCTTGGACTAAATACAGCATATCTATGTGCATCTTTTTAATGAGGCCTCAAAGCATTTGTGGGAACTAAAGGTCAAAATTATCAAATTGCTTCAGAAGAGAAACATAGAAACCATAACCGAATCTCTAAAATGTCAGGGATTTTACTTCACCTTCTTTCATTCATTGAACGAATCTAGAAAATGGCACCAAATACTAGACCTGCGAGAGCAAAAAATATTTTAAAAAACAGGGTTCCAGTCTGGTCATACTTTAGGTAACCCACCATTTTTTCAGAGAATATCACTTCCTGGCTTCCATTGATTTAGAGAATGTTTACTTTAATAACTTAAGTTGATATTTATCACTGAAAGAATTTGTGCCTTTTGGTTATGTATAGCACTAGCACTTCTAAGCTCTTCCAATTTGTCTCCAAATTCGCTTATCAGATGTTCACCAAATGGATGGTTCCAATGACAGCATGCCTGTGGTGGTTAGTTTTGACAGTTTACCTGTGCCTCAATAAATGGGGCATCGTGGTTTCATCTCTTGAGCAACCATGCTAGTTTTTCATCCGCTTGCTTTCTGTCAGGGTTCTCACTCTTAATACCAAGAAATGCGGCCTGTATTGTTCTAGCTTAGTTTTTTGGGTGCCAGGATTACTGTTTGAGAACAGAAGGCTTATCTCTTGATAAAGAGAGCCTTCACAAACTCATGCTTATGATATCTCTGATTCAGTCTCCAAAAACAGCAAACAGAAACAAATCAGAACAGAAAAGGGGATGCGCTAGTTGTTTGAGGACTATGGGGACTATAAGCCCCATCCTGTACTGTGCCCCAGAGGGGTAAAGGCGTGAGATAACAGCGCTGTATAGCGCACCCTGACACCCACAGCGCAGTACACGTGCAGGTGAAGCCAAGGGCAGGCCCATCCATGTTCGGAGGTGACTGGACTGGGCCCCCATCTAACATCTACAGCTTTGGAATCCTTTCACTTGTATATCAAGTTATGTTATGTTATATGAATTTGTTACGCGCACTGCTACTCATGAGTGTCCCGGCGCGAGACCATCGGGGTGCGGCAGAGGACTTCAAGTGAATAGATGTGTTTTTAAATTTTTTTTTAATGCAACTGGATCCTGGATAGAGCGTAGGACCAGAGGAAGAGCATTCCATTCAACCGTTGCTTTAACTGAGACGGAACTGCCCCCCATCCTCTGACGCTTGAAACGTGGGACATGGGCAAAGCATAGGGACGAAGATCGTAAAGAGCGTGCAGGAGCATAGAAGGAAACACGCCTCTGCAATTAAAGAGGGCCACACCCATGGAGCGCGTGGTGGATCATAATCAGTAATTTGAATTTCACTCTGGCTGCTAAGGGCAGCCAGTGATATAAGCGCAACTGGTTATGGACACTGTCCCTGGCTGACAGACCTGATAACAGTCTGGCTGCGGCGTTCTGGACCACCTGTAACTTCTTTAACTTCTTTATCAAGTAAGGAAGTGTACTTAATAGTCGATATCAAGAGTGGGGCCTGCCCTATTTATACCTTTCTAACTAATAAGTGCATTGCTCTTATCACACTCCAATCTACTTGGAAGGCTCTTTACAAATAGTTCACAACCAGCTCTAGGTTGGACTGAAGTTATTGGGTCCTTTTCGTTTTATGAACTTGCTTTGTTTAAGCTTTCCATTTTTTGCTCCATTTGTTGTTAAGCCAACATTTGAGTGGCACACCATGAGGAAGTGCAAAGCACTACCATCTCTGTCCAAGCCATCACTAAATTCATCAGTTGATTGATTTTTGCAGTGGGCTGTATGAGTGAATAATAAAGAAATGGAATGTGACCTCTCACGAATATCTGAACTCCTATCAGAACCCTCAGACCTCCACTGGATCACCCTCAGACTTTGCCACAGGCCTCCCTAATGCCACTCGCAAATCTAATAAGGGCACATTTTATCTGATGCTACTACATTTTTTCATCAGGGCCCGGAGACGTGTTCTTTCTGACGTGGGCCCACCAGTCAAACGCAAAAAGTGTCTTCCTGCCTCAAAATCTAAACCTTCAAGCCTTGGTGCTTGTTCAACTTCACTGACTACCACCTTTAAACACCACCTCGGCTGTCCACTCATGAGGACTTGGTTTGCAAAACACTATTGGGTAAATGTACTGCATCTGTTAAACCGCTACTCTTACAGATTGAGGAGTGGTTAGAGGGCATAGAACATTAACTGTGCATGCAACCATTTTACACACCACCAGCGCACACGTCCTGTGAAGTTTCACGGGTGATCAACCCCCTAGCACTTACCAGGTGCGTAGGTCATCTTTCTGCAATAACGGCACTGCCAGTAGTATCCGCCCCTCTGAAGGAGAAAGGGCCACCATTTGTCCCACACCTGCTTCTAAGCATGTACAATCCGATAGCGTAGGGGCTACTACTTCTGGGAGGGTTCAGAAGTTTGGAAGTGCTGCTTATCCAGTATTAGGGTATCTTTCATAGATTCACTTTCCTGAATCATTCCCCGTCGTCGGGATGGGAGTCCCCGGTACATAAGTAAAGTAATGTCCCATAAGACATAGAGAGTAATAAGCCTAAGGCCTCAAATTAGTAACATATCCAGGTTCTTTTGTAATAAGGACCAAACTCTAGAGAACAACCAATCAGCTGTCACCACCCACTGGAACCTTCCTGGTAGGAGCTCTAGTCCCTCAGATTTTCTACCACACGTCGTGCTAAGGGAGTCTCCATTGAGCTCTGCTCAGGTTTTCCTTGTTTCTTGGATTCAAAGTGTTTCTTCTTCAGGATTCTCTTTGAGTGAAGTCCTTTCTGTCGGACACTCCTAAAAAAGGCCTTTTTAGGCCCTGTTATACTTCAAGAAGAAGAGGTTACATGTCGATGTCCAACATAAGGACTGCCTCTACTCTCTTTATCCGGACCACTCACCTAAAGACTGCAAGGTATGTCGTACCTTTTCTACAAAGACGTTAAAAGACCGTGAGGGAAGGCTTTTGACTTTGCTGCAGAGGCTTAAGGACAAAGAAGACCCCTTGTCCTCTGAGGAGAGTGAGAGCTCATCAAGATCCTCCTCAAAAAAGATCCAGAGATGTCTCTCCAGGTCCTTCTTCGCAGCAACCTCAAAAGAAGATGCACAAAAAGTCTTCAGAGGCTTCAAAGGTTAAGGATTTGCCTGCCAGGGAGTCTCCTCCCCTTCATAGTTTGCAGAAACCAGCTTCGGACCCTCTTACTCCTCCCCCGAGGGTGAAACACACTTTTAAAAAGCCTTCCTCAGCCCCGTCGACTACCATCTACTCGACGGTGGCCTCGATGACGACATGATCGCCTCATACAGCTACTGGAGTGACTTCGTTGACAGTTTCCACTATTTCAGTCTCGTCGGCATCTTTTTCGTCGACGACGACGTCCTCGTCGATGGCACATACCCCTTTGTCCTCGACGATCAAGAAGTCTTCCTCGACGATTGCGTCGACGGCTCGCTCGACGACGAGCAGGGCGACAAGAGTTCCTTCATCGGCGGCAGTGCCCCGTATGACCATCGAGGATACTTCGTCAACGACGAATATACTGACGACGGCCTCGTCGACGACACCCAAATCAAAGACAGAAAATACATATTTTCAACAGAAAATCAGCAAGCAGAGGCTGACGCCTTCCCTGACATCACCCAGTAGGGTCCAACCTTTGCCTCCCTCTCATCTTTTGGACGAAGATGATGATTCCGACGAGGACAGTATGTTTCGGGCTGCAAGAAGTCCTTCTGAACTCAATGTTAAATATCAGGAGGACTCGTGAGTATGAGAATCAAGATATGGATGAGCAGGCGTAATATCAAGACGAACGCCATCATCAACAACCACAGATGGTTTGTCTTCCTTCGGCCCTGGTCTCTGACCTGCAATTTATGATTTCAGACTATAGAAAGAGGTTCCCTACCTCTGCTCCGTCTCCTGCTCCAGTTCTCTCTCCGCCTCAGATGTTTGCAAGTTCCACCACCTCCTGCCATTGAAGTGCCTGTGCCGCCTTTCCCCTCTACAGATGACAAAGAGGATGAGCCACAAGAAGAAAGGGAAATTCAGGATACTCCGTCACATCATGACGAATGGGACGACTATGTTATCCCTCTTCCAGTGTCGCTGTTACCTCCTCAGGTAGACTCGCCTCCAGAAGATATCAGAGGATTCCATAATCTCCTGAATAGAGCAGCACAACGTTTTAAACTTCCAATACCTTCTCACCAACAGGACGGTTTCCTTTACGACTTCAAGGAACCTTTCAAAAAATCTGTTAGATCTATGCCTATCATAGATAATATCTGGGATCAAGGCATCAAAATAATGCAAAACCCTTCTACAGTTCCTCCAGTCTTGCCAAGATTGGATAAAAAGTATAGAGCTCCTGATGCTCCGGCCTGCCTTATAGGCCATCCCAAGCCTGATTCAGTGATTACTCGGGCAGCTCAACGCAGATCAAATAACCCATCTGCCCCACTTTCAGCACCTCCGGATAAAGAGAGCAGGCGCTTAGACAATATTGGAAAGCGTTTTTCCTCCATGTCGGCATTAACTGTACGGGCGTCTAACTCGTTGGCGTTATTGGAACGCTACAACCGGCAGATGTGGTCAGACATTGCACCATACCTAGAGACCCTGCCGCAAGAGTCTAAAGAGGAAGCAAAAAAGGTGTTGCTGGAGGGCGAAAGATCAGCTTCTGAAATTATCGACTGTGCGATGGACATCGCATCCACTGGTTTCCGCCAACTGGCTGGGGCGGCGGTCCTAAGGCGCCAAGGGTGGCTTAAGGCAACAATATTCCAGCCTGAGATCCAGACCAAAATCCTTGACATGCCTTATGATGGACAACTCCTTTTTGAAACTCACATCGATGAAGCCCTCCAAGGGATCAAAAAAGATACAGATACAGCCAGAGCTTTAGGTACCCTTCAATATAAAAGCACCCCTTTCCGAGGCTCAAGGGGTAGAGGGCAATCTTCTTACAGAGGAGGCTACCAGCAATATAGGTATCCTACCTACTCCTCATCTAACCAACAATACAGGCCACAAATTCAACAGAGGCAACAGACACAGAATTCATACAACAAGTCTTCCTTTCGCGGAAGGGCTGGACGACAGAAGGATTCCGCTCGACGCCAATGACTTTTCTCTACCGCTGATCTCCGTTTAATCTCCACCCTCCAAAGTAGGAGGAAAGATATCCCACTACCTTCAAAATTGGAATCAAATCACAACAGATTGTTGGGTTCTCCAACTAGTACAGTTTGGACATTCTCTAGAATTTGTGCAAACTCCTCCACCGACACCTCCTTAACCTATGGCTCACAAACATTTACACCTCTTAATCCTGGAAATATCATCAATGATCCAGAAGGGAGCTATAGAACGGGTTCCTGTTCATCAAAGAGGACAAGGTTTTTACTCCCGATTCTTCTTGGTGCGCAAAAAGGAAAAGAAATGGAAGCAAATCCTAGATTTGAGAAGTCTAAACAAATTCTTGAAGAAACTAAGAAACAATCGTTTCACATGGTCACCATTCAAGAAGTCTTGCAGCTTCTCAATGCAAACAACTACATGGTATCCTTGGATCTCCAAGATGCCTATTTTCATATTCCTATCCACAAAAGACACAAAAGTTTCTGAGGTTCGCTGTGGCCGGCAGGCACTAACAGTTTCGAGTCCTGCCCTTCGTACTCAAGTCAGCCCCGCGCATATTCACAAAGTGTCTTTCCCCAGTGGCTGCATACCTCAGGCGATACCAAAGGGGATGATGGACGGAGCGTTTGAGCAAATCAAACACTCACCCCCAGTCAACTGATCTGGGTTTAATCCATCATCATTCTTTAGCTCACTCCATCACCCCAGTTCAGACATGGCCATATGCAAATCAGTCTCCTCATGGGAACAGTCCAGCCCGAACTGCCAAGCCATGTCTTCCCTGGACCGGAAACAAGCATCCTGGGGCCGGTTTCGGGTTCATAACCCTCATCAGCCAGGCTATCTTGAATCCAGTGGCAAAGTGAGCAAGGGACCCATGTCTGGACATACCATGCCAACTTAGGGCGAACAAAGCGATACCAAAGGGGATGATGGACAGAGCAGAGGGTCAAGACTGATTTGCATATGGCTGGGTTCAAACTGGAATAACTTGGTGAGCAACAAAACAATGGATTTAGGCCCAGATCTCTGTACTGGGGTGAATGTATGACATTGTTCTGCATTCTGTCCAACTGTTGTTTTTGCATTTGTCACCCCGAGTGGGACGGGTATGCCCAGATGTGCGTCCCGTGCTCTCCATGCCACTGGAATCAAGCTATCCTGGCTGAAGAGGGGGTGAAACCCCGAAACCGGTCCAAGGATGCTTGTTTCCAGTCCAGGGAGGACCTGGCTTGGCAGTTCGGGCTGGACTGTTCCCATGAGGCACAGGGTCAAGACTGATTTGCATAGGGCTGGGTTCAAACTGGAATGGCATGGTGAGCAAAAAAAGCTGGATTTAGGCCCAGATCTCTGTACTAGGGTGAATGTATGACCTTGTTCTGCATTCTGTCCATCAACTGTTGTTTTTGCATACCTCAGGCAGCAGCATCACCAAGTCTTCCCCTATCTCGATGACTGGCTCGTCAAGGCACCCAGTCTTCCAGAGCCTATTTACGGCTTTTTTTTAAAAATGGGTCTCACCCTCAACCCGGACGAATCGGTCCTACAACCTTCGCAGCAGATAACATTTCTGGGAGCTGTCCTGGATACGGTCCCATCACAGGAACAACAACAAAACTCCGGCAATTGGCAGAGCGTATACGAAAAAGAAAGTCTCTTTCAGTGCACCTATTCAAATCCCTCCTTGGAATGATGTCCTCCTGCATTCTTCTAGTACCCTTGTCGCCTCCGCATGCGTCCTCTCCAAGAGGCTCTCTCCACTCAGTGGATTCAAATCAACGGATCTTTCGACTACGTAATTTAGGTGACTCTTCAGATGGTTGCCTCTCTAAACTGATGGACTCATCCACGAAATCTCTCTTGAGGCCTACCTTTTCTAACTCAAGCCTCTCCTCAAGTGATAACCATGAATGCGTCTCTAGAAGGTTGGGGATCCTTCCTTCAGGAGCTTCAGATCAGCGGGAAGTGGTCATCTTCCGAGCGGAACCTGCACATAAACCTCCTAGAGCTGAGAGCAGTCTATCTAGCCCTCCTGGATTTCCTTCCAAGGATAAAAGGTTCACTAGTGCTCGTCAGAACAGACAACACTACGACGATGCACTACCTGAACAAACAGGGAGGAACTAGTTCGCTGTCCCTCTCTCTAGAAACTCAAAAAATTTGGAACTAGTCACTTCAACACAAAATTTCCCTGAGGGCAGAGTATGTTCCAGGAAAAGACAATACATTGGCAGATTCGCTAAGCAGACTACAGACAACCTGGCACGAGTGGGAGTTGAACCAAGATACTCTCAACAGCAACTTCTCTCAGTGGGGCGAACCACTGTTGCATCTTTTTGCCACACAGCACAACGCCAAATGCCAACACTTCACAAGCTGGCAACCCCAACTGGGATCTCTGGGGAATGCATTTTCAATAGCATGGTTCGGCGTATTCCCAGGGTCCTCAGGAAGATGAAGGCAGAGCCCTGCACACTGATTCTAATAGCTCCAGCATGGCCTCGCCAACATTGGTACATGGAACTCCGTCTCCTCTCCCTGCAGCCTCCAACTCCGTTAACACCGTTTCCATCTCTCCTCACAATGGACCAGGGACAAGTCTAATACCCGGATCCAGCGTCTCTCAGATTATCAGCCTGGCTCCTAAGTTCCACAAATTTCAGGGCCTGAACATTCCTCCAGACTGCAGGGCAGTTCTTTCTCGCGCTGATAGTACAAACAGAACTTAATCTTTCACATGGAAAAGGTTCTGTATCTTGTGTAGATCTTCTAAGGTGCATCCCCTTACATCCTCTCCGAAAGAAATGTTATCATACCTTCTCCATCTAGCAACTTCAGGCCTCGCTCACGCTTCCATCAAAGTTCACCTGGCAGCAATCTCCAGTTTTAGGAGATCTTCTAAAGGAACCTCTCTTTGGTCCAGTAGACTGGTAAAACAATTTCTCAAAGGTCTATTTCAGACTTTCACTCCTGTAAAGTCTCCTCCTCCAACATGGCAGCTCAACACAGTCCTTGCTCAGCTTATGAGACATCCTTTTGAGCCGATACACAGAGCTGACCTCAAATTCCTCTCCTGGAAGACTGCACTTCTTCTGGCCCTTGCATCCGCAAGACGAGTCAGTTAGCTTCACGCATTCATGATACAAGATCCATTTCTTCAATTCAAGAATGATTGGGTATAAATTTCGGATTAGTCCGAAGAATTACCCTAAGTCCCGTTGGACTTCCACCTTAACGAACCTATTGTCCTAAAGCCCTTCTTTCCAAATCCTCAAACAGCAGCTGAAAGAGCTCTGCATTCATTGGATTTGAAACGCTGCCTTAAATTCTACCTTGACAGGACAAAAGCCTTCCGCAAGTCCAACCAACTTTTCGTGGTTTACAGTTTACCTAGGAAAGTTTTCCCCTTACAAAACAAAGTATTTCTAGATGGATTTCTGGTGCTATTGTCTTCTGTCACCAACAAGCTGGTCAGCCTTTACAATCAAGAATTCGTGCCCATTCCACTTGGGCAGTTTCTACTTCTATGGCATTGTTTGCGGGCGTGCCTATCACAGACATTTGCAGAGCAGCAACATGGAAGACGCCGCATACATTTACCAAGCATTATTGCTTGGATACGGAGCTAATGAAGGATGCTGCAGTGGGACAGGCGGTGTTGCGTCGTCTATGTCAATAAAAGGTGAGCCTTCCTTCCATCCCACCAACCTCTGTCTCTTTCTAGACGCACATTTGCCATAATTGTAACTTATTGCTCCGCATTTTAATGTTGATATATTTGTTAACTGGTGCATTTATGCCTTCTGTACAAAAGGAAATGTGCTCATCATTGCTTTCTATTCTGATTCAGACATATGAATCTATGAAAGATACCCTAATACTGGATAAGAAATGCGTTACTTACCTGTAACTGCAGTTATCCAGTATTGGCATCTTTCATAGATTCACATGCAACCCACCCGCCTCCCTTGGAAGGGCTCACCTAGTACTCTCAGTTGTACCTCTATATAGCACTGTGCTTACGAAAATCTGAGGGACTAGAGCTCCTTCCAGGAAGGTTCCAGAGGGTGGTGACAGCTGATTGGTTGTTCTCTAGAGTTTGGTCCTTATTACAAAAGGACCTGGATCTGTTACTAAGGTGAGGACTTAGGCCTATTACTCTCTATGTCTTATGGGACATTACTTTACTTATGTACCGGGGGCTCCCATCCCGACGACGGGGAATGATTCAGGCATGTGAATCTATGAAAGGTACCAATACTGGATAACTGCAGTTACGGGTAAATAATGCATTTCTTCCATAGTCAACTTGGCTCTACACAATGTAAATGACAGGCCACTGGCGGGGACAGCTAATTGTATAAGGAATCAAATTGCAACCCTACAGTCTCCAAATAGCATTGTGATTGATTTACCCCCGGCCGCTTGTCCATATGTAATGGTAATGACTCATGTTCCGCCACTGCCCCAGCATGCAGTTGTATAATTTTCGCAGCTTAGGAATAAAGTTTTGCACTGGCTTCATCTCAAAATGGATTTTCCCTTCTTGAAAGCTAATGACATCTTGATAGTCCGCAGAGTGGGATGGGTGGGCCGTTGGAGAAAAAACAAGAGGGGATAATGTGTGATAATGACCTTTAAGCATCTTAGGCTAGCACAGAACCTGTTATTAAAGCTTCACCAAACTGATATACATGAGCTTGGCATAAAGCTGATCCCCTTAGGCTATTTATAATACTACCTCCAGATTATGTCCTCGAACAATCCCCATAGCAAGGGTCTTAAACCTTCTGTGTATGTCTTAGATATCCTGTGGGGTTGCTTTATAGAATACTGGTACCATGTAATCTCCTAGCCTGGTTTCATTAATAAAAAAAAATACATCAGTTTATGATTTGTCAGTAAGTCAAAGATATTTTATCTATTCTTGCACATTTATTGTTCATTAACCAGCAGGCACTTTAGATGGGGAAGTGTTTAGGTCAGAGGCAAGTAAAGAAGGTAGTTGAGGTACGTTTCAGCACAGGTGCTGTTTAGGGAGATAGAGGAGAGGGTTCGAGGATGTGAGGTGCGTTGAAGTGGGTGATACATGTACGAGTTGAGGATGTAGAGGCCAGGGTTGTAGTGCAGTCATTGTTGTCTGAGGAGTCACTTTCTGTTTAAATTTAAAGAGTTATCGTAGAGATTTAAGGGGGTTAGATTTATCAGGTAATTGTGATGTGTCTTGAATGCAAGTGATTCTAGAATGATTGCTGTTTTGAATAATAGGAGTCTGTAGTTGAGATTTGTTGAGGTGAAACCAACTATTTAGTTAACAATGGTGAAAGTCTCTTTTCCTTTTGTGTCTTTGGCTTGTGAATTGAGTGTGCATTAATGGTGTTAGGAGCAGGAGCAGAATGTAGCTTGAGTGCTATTAATGTTAGCAATGCATTTGTTCCCTTGTAAGAGGGTGTTATGGGTTAGGATGTAGGTTGTATGTGGATATTGTGGTTTATAATTCTGATGGCTGTTTTAACCAGTATGCAGAAGGAGTTTTGGGGGAATTTGAACAGCTAAGGGTGGTGTTAATTAATGATACAGAGGTGATTAAAGTATAATTAGATACATTTGTATAAAGCAAGCAATTAAAGGGATTCCTTAGCCAAATGATATGTGGGGATAGCAAGAGTAGTGATGCTTACTGATATGTTAGTTAAGAAGAGGATGGGTAGGTACAAACTTGAAGATAGTGTGGAGATTAGAATAGAAGAGATTGTATACATGGTTGTGTGAAATTGAATTGTCATATGCTGTTTGCAGGCTAGGCAGTAGGGAATGAGGAGTGAAGAGGCTGGTAATGCAATTAGGTGAGGGTGTTTGAAACCAGATAAATATGAGATCTGACAGAGACTACTAGCCGTAGATTCCTTAACGTAGCATTATCCCCAGGCGTGAGACTGGATCCAGAAAACAGCACCAAAGTCCTAACAAAAGGACCCGAAGGCACATCAACCACACAGAACAGACACCGGGGCTACTCGCTACAAGGCCCCAGGAAAAAAACTGAAGAACACCCCCCGAAACATAGACTGACTCACAGGTCACTGAGGGGGACGAAGCCCTGCAAGAAACCTCTGAATGGCAGAATCCACAGGGGCGTGGAACAAAAGAGTACCATCAAAGGGAAGGTCCACCAGCCGTTCCCTAACGTTCTCCGGGAACACACTATCCCGTAGCCAGGAATGCCGACGAATGGACACTGAAGAAGCCACGGTACGACCAAGCACCTCCGAAATGTCCAGAGCCGAGCGAAGAATAAACGCCGCCAGCTCCCGGCCATCCAACACATGGTGCCTCAGATCAACACAGTCACCCTCCTGAGAAGCGGCAGACATAAGGGACTCCGCCGAATCCCACAAGCAAGAAGTGGCCCTAGCCAGTACACAAAGAGTGTTAAGGGCCCGCAAAGCCGCACTGGTGGAGGCGAAGATATTGCGCCCCCAGGAATCCAACCAGCAGGCCTCCCGTGACGGGGGAGACAACACCGACGGCAGGGAGGGAATGGCAGTCTGTGAAAGAGGGCCCCTGGTGGAGGGAAAGACAGACAGGATCATATGGCACAGGACGGTGGCGGTGCAGAAGTTGCTGGGGCACCAGGTCCCCCGTGGCGGGTCCACCCCCAAGCCCCCAAAAGAGAAGTGTGGAGCGAAGCCTCAAAGGGAAGGAGCAGCTCCCAACCACCAGAACCCTGATGGAGGACCTCCAGAAGATGATCCGTGGGGAAACGGGCAGCTGGATCGCCGGCGGGGAAAGCAGTTCCTTCGTGGGCGACGGCTGCAAGCTAAGGTAGCCGTCCGCCAGCCCAACCGGGGGAAGGAAAGGCCAAGCTCGAAACGGGGGAGGGTGGGCCGATGAATGGGGAACCTGAGGCGTCTCCGGCGAAGACTGCAGGCGCGACGACGGCGAAGAGCCGTCCTTGGAGGACGCCGGGGAAAAAGCCACGACGTGGCGACCCGTCTCCGGAGAAGATGAAACCAACAACCGCCGAACCTCTGGAGAAGAGGGGGCGTCCGAAGACGAATCAACGACCCGATGTCGGCCCGGCGCTGTAGAGTCCGCCACCGGCGTCAGGTCAACGTTGACCGGTGCCCAAGGGGATGCCGGAACGACCTCTGCCACAACGTGCGGCGCAGGAGACCGAGGCGGGGTCGGAGCCAGGGCGGCTAAGGAACGGAACCGAAAAGGCGCCAACTCGACCTCAGATGAGGCAGCCACCTGCGTGGAGGGACGAGAGGGGCCTGGGGACACGCCCCGACCCCTAGCCAGCCCCAGCGGCGCCGCCAGGGCCAGCAGCCGCCGGTGCCTGAGCGGCATCACCTCGGCCTCGGACAAGGCCGTCGCCTGGCTAGAGAACAGAGGGGGACTCGAGGACACGCCCAGAGCCCCGGCAACCTCCCGCGACACCACAGGGACCCCTGCGGGTGGTTGCGGCGAGGCAGAGGTGCTGTGGTCCGAAGGAGGGAACCCCGAAGGGCCACACCCCGACAGCACCACATCCTCCGAACCTGGATCCGAACCTGTCGGCGCCGGAGGGGACGTTTCAGGAGTCCCTGCACGCAGCAAGGGATCCGCAGACGTCCCAGGAAGAGAGGGAGAAGGAAGAGCCAACGAGGCCTGCAAGGCCGCCGCATAGGCCTCCATCTGGGCTCTGGTCGCGCCGGGGGATAGGGTGGCGACACGCGGGGCCGTACCACCCGCAGGGAACCCACGGCCCCAACAGGCCGGGGACCGTCGACAATTACCAACAGCGACGCCCTTGCGGCCTGGGAGAGGGATGATGTCGGAGACGGAAGCGGTGGGTCTTGAAGCCTTCTGCAGGGGACGGGCGTGGCGACGACGCCAACCGGGACATGCGCGCCAAAAAGAGCTTCATCTAGTGCTCCCGCTGGGACTTCAGCTTCATTTGCTGACTAGCCTCGCAGTCCGTGCAGTCGTGGTGCTCCCCCAAACACCACATGCAGATGGGGTGAGGATCCGTCGCCGACATCTGGCGCGCGCAAGACGACTACGTCTTAACGCCCGAAGGCATTCGCACACTGTTCTCAAGAATATAGCCTAAAAGCGGAAAAAGAAGGCCTGAAACAGGCCAAGATCCGAAAAGAAGAAAACTGACGTCAGCGCGCCGGGGTGGGGCTTATGTGACCTCGCTGACGTCACGCCCGCGGAGGACGTCGGGGCTGAGTCGCGTGGTACCGCCCCCCGGCGCGCAGAGATGCTGGGCAAGAAAGTTTTCCGGGTCCAGTCTCACGCCTGGGGATAATTCTACGTTGAGGAATCTGCGGCTAGAATCGTCTCTACCAGATACATCGTTACCGAAGGTAAGTGACTTCTACGTTTGAAGGATACTTTCAGAATTTCCATTTTTCCCCTCTTGCCAGATATCTGAAATCATTCAATCCATAACACCTAAACCATCTAGTTCAAGAAGTTGAAACGCTTCTTTACAAAAGAGCTATCTAGAAGGGCCTTCAACTGAAAAAGAACACAGGAATATGCTCTTATTTCCATTTTTGGAAAAAAAGGTCCAATTAAAAAAAAAAAATTGTCCCATTCAGGTCCTTAGATCTGCCAAGAAATCGGTTGAGAGGGAGAGAGTTTTAGCATTCCATCAGATTTTCCTTAACCCTAATCAGGGAGACTAGATGGCATCAACAGACCTGCAGAATTTATTTTTTTCATATTCCAATCTTCAAAGCAGATGCAATGTTCCTTCAGTTCACAGTGGATCACTTTCATTACTGCTAATTAGTTCTTCCCATTAAGCCTCAAGTCTGCCCACAGAGCTTTCTCCAAGTGCACTGCAGTGGTAGCTGCAGCTGTATGAAGGAAGGAATATTTGTCTATCCTAACTGGACCATTCGCTGACGAAGGCCAAGACTCCTGATCATCTCAGCAAAATCTATCCTCTCGCAAGAAAGCATTATGCACCCTTTAGAATGTGTCCTCTTGGGGTGTTACAGCCCTGGTCTTGGGGTAAGATTTTGCCGCCTGCTTACCCTGCCAGGCACCCTGAGTGTCATGAGTAGGTCCCACCCCTTCCCCTGGGCTGTAACCTGGACTTACTCAGGGGTTGTAAGGCCGACGAGATTGCTCTCTGGAGGGAGATGTCAGTGGCGTCAGCCAACTTCATATGAATGAGGAGGTGAGACTGCTCTTTGTCCCCAGCCCCCCAGTATTCAATATTGGAACCTGCCATGGATAATCAGGTAGATAAGACCCCTAAAGAAAGGCAGTGTGTGTAGGGTTAACCCTAGTATGAGTAATCAGCAAAAATGATAGCTAGAACAGTGACTTCTTTATTCTTGGGCCTTGTTAATTTTCAGCAGGGTGGCAGGAACTTAGGGTACCAATGCTTGTTTATCCAGTATGTTGAAAATGTTGCACGCGCCCCTCTAAATATAATGCACATGAAACACAAATGCGCTCCGCAGTAACGAGACCACACAGCTGGAGCAACCTGAACTAAATTGCAGACACATCACCACTAGAGGATATTGATCAGGTGGTTATTCTCCAAGTGTTCACGCTCAATATGGTCTAGCTTTCCTTCCAAAGAAAACGGCGCTGATGAGCCACGCAGAGAAAGCTATGCCAGAAATTTGATAGGAATGCAGACGCTCCGTCTGCATGCGTTGTGCCTCGTGGCGGGCCTGAGGAGGATCGTAAAACACTGTACGCCCTCTAATGGTGCACAGGAGGCACGGCAATAGGTGGAATTGCTCTGAAGGCCCCCACTATGGTTACCATGCCCCAATGCGCTCTGACAGCAGCTAAGACAGCGGCAAAGAGCTGTATTTGCATGCATAAATTAAGAAACCATCACATCAAATGGGAATAACATCACCAAGGAAAAGCGCTTAACTGGCTGCTGAAGAAAGAGAAGTGCTGTTCCTTGTGGATGTTTTATATGGTGGACTCGATGGCTAAACTGTTGAACAAGAAAAACAAAAAACTTATAGGATTTGTACTCTTTATTGTTTGATATAATGTTGTTTTTTTGGTTGCTGAGCAATAAAATGGAGAAAGGTATTGCATAATCTGAGCCTCCTGTCTTGACATAGAATTAGGATTACAGTTTAACAATTTATCCGTATCCGTGACAGAACCAGGATTATAGGTAAGTAACTTTTCCTTCTCCAGCAAATATCGAGACAAGGCTCTCATTGGTATCCTGGAACGAAGGGTCGGCGCTTTGCTGGCAATGTTCGTCAATGCATCTAAGACCCTCGCTGTTATGGGTCAGTACAACTGGCAGATGTAGCATCACATTTGCCCTCTGGTCAACCTTATCCATCAGGACAGAATAATCAGGACAAAATACCATTGTTAAAGAAGGAGCAAATGCAGCAGATTACTATTGACACCTTGGTACAACAAAATGTGAAATCCTGTCACTTAGTGGAATTCCTTCAAAAACCACAGGTACAAGAACACCACTTTCTCCTCCAAGAACTGTTGTGGGAGAGCCTCGTCCTTCTCATCAAAGGGCCAATTAAAAAGGTTCCCAAGGCACCAAGGAACCAGGGTTTCTACTTCCAATTCTTTCCCATGAAAAAGGAAACCTAAGGGTGGGGACTGATTCTGGACCTTTGGGAACTCAACATGTTCCTTAAAAACAGTCCTTTCAAATGGTAACCCTGAAAGATGTCCTTCTGTTGTTGCAGTAAAGGGAGTTCCTCACATCCTTGAATCTACAGGTTGCATACTTCCACGTCCCCTTTTGCCCAAGTTAGAGACCGTACTAATGTTCTTGTGGCAGAGCTGGACTATCAATTTAAGCACTGACTCTCTGTAGAAATCTGCCCCTTAGATTTTTACTAAGTGTCTTGCTCCTGTGGCAGCCTTCATTTGGAGACTGGGACTCCAGATATTCCCATATCGGAATGATTGTCTGGTGACAGAACTCTTAGTGGGAGAAGCCCATGCCTTCATGAATGCTTGCATCAACCTATTCCATTGGTTGGAACTGGTACTCAATGTACTTGTCACTCCACAAGAATCCAATTTCTAGCTGCAATCCTGGACACTCACCACAGAAAGACATATCCATCAATGGAATGCATCGCCACAGTGTGGACGATAGCGGCGTTTATTGCAACCCCCACAACGTGACTATCAGTATTTTGAAATCATTACTGGTTCTGATGTCCTCATGCCAGTCCAGTGCCTTTCTGCAGGCTGTGAATGAGACTGATACAACAAGATCAGATCTGGATCTGCAGTGGCGACAGTCAACAGGCTTTGGAGTGGCACTGTGGTGGTATCTTGAAGACTCCAATAGGTGCTGCAGAGATGGACGTTCCTAGACAGCCTAAATACAGGCCTTCCATTTTAACCCACCATGGAAAGAACTGTTCTGAAAATAGATGCTTTAATTGCTTTGATGGCTGGGGAGCTTACATGCAAGAACTGTCCGCAAGAGTCTGTGGACAGACGAGGACAAATCATTCCACATGCACATCCTAGAGGTGTGAGACTTCAAGCTAGGATTAAAACATTTCTTGCTGAGACTGGTGGGACAAGCGACGTTGGTCAGCTCAGACAACATGAACTCCATCTACTACATCGTCAAGCAGGGAGGCATGAGTCGCGTTCTCTGTCAGGAGCTGCAGATGATATTGGACTGTGCCATAGTAAACAAGGTGAATATTTATGAGGAACTCTTACTAGAGGGGCAACACAACAAACAGAAGCACTCAGGCGCTCCCTGTTAGACTATAATAATGGGAGCCGTACTAGGATGAGCTGCAGAATGTCTTCTGAAAATTAGGTTGTCCATCTGTAGACCTGTTTGCCACCCTGAAGAAAAAGAAATGCCTCTGCTACTGCAGCAGGGGCTGGAACCGGGGCAGAATGGCAATGCCTTTTTGATGATATGTTTGAATATCTTCACTTATGGGCTTCTGCCCTTTCTTGTCATTTTTCGAGTGGTGAGGAAGGCCCAGGCAAAACATTGCTTACTGATACAGATTGCTCCAGCGCGGCCTCACCATTTCTAGTAGAGCTGTCTGTAGACTATCATCATATCCACAGATACAATTCAAGAACCATGCCAGGTTTTTCTCCATGCACAACTGACAGCTCCTACACCACCACCTGAGGATACTCATCCTGACATCTTGATTCCTGACCTCTTATAACTTTACTGTTTCAACATTCCTGCAGACTGCAGGGAAATACTGGAACAAGCACAGGCACCTACTACAACATAACCTTACAGTGCTCAGTAGAAGTGCTCCTGTGTGTGGTGTATGGATAAAGATGTTCACCTCATCCTGATGCAAGCCCATAAAGTACTGCTGTACTGAATGCACCTTGCCCAATAAGGTCTCAAATACTCCTCAGTCATGGATCACTTGGCCACATTATCAAGGTTTAGGAGGACGAAAGATGTTTCAGTATTATTTTCATCAAAAAATTTGGGAATTATTTTTTTGGGCTCGTCCACCTATGAGACGCCCATGGAAGTTGAGTATAGTGCTTGGCCAGCTGGTGCATCCTCCCTTTGAGTCTATCCACAGGGCGCATCTTGAATACCTCTTATGGAAAACGGTGTTGTTGCTGTCTGTTAACTCAGAAAGGAGAGCTCCAAGCATTCATCATAAAGGAACCATACCTTTTCTGCACAAAGTATAGTCACATTGCACACCATCTCTAGGTTCATATTCAAGGTGCCCTTAACGAACCGGTCTCATTCAGCTCAGTTTTTCACAAATTCATCCATTTGAGTGGTGATATCCTAACATTTGTTGAATTTGCAAATATCCAGTTCTATATGAACAAAATTAAAGACCTGTGTGCTTTTGAGCAATTAAATGTCTTGTTTTGCCACTCAGACAGGGATCTCCCACTAGCTAAACAAGAAATTACCCACCGGCTGTCAGCCTGCATCACCTTTTATCACTGTAAAGTTACGCTCCCAATTCAACACTGAGTTAGGGGTATGTCTTGAAAAGCATGGCAACAACTGCTGCGCTATACACACCTAGGCATTTGCCGCATAGCAATGTTGCAAATCAGGCATAATTTCACCAAGCTCCACTATCTGGATGAAAATGCGAGTGCTGAAGCTTAATTGGATGAAACAAGTCTATGCTGCCTGTTTTAGTAAAGGAGAGTCTGCTTCCTGCCTTATTCACATTTGAGGTACTACTGGCTATTCTAATTGAAGCACATATTTCTATGAAAGATCCACTGCTGGAGAAGAAAGTAGTTAATTACCTGTAACTCCAGTTCCCTTCCAGGTGATCCTCATCAATAGTCCTCAGCACTGAATAGTCCCGCCCAGGTGCGGAGATTCCGGAGCACCCTTAAAGTTTTATATATAAGTAATACATTTTGTACACAGTACTTTACATATATATCTGCATCCTAAAGAGAGTGTAAAAATGTCCTGAAAGAAGGACATCTGCTTCATCAAGAGGCCTCCGGGAAGGTCAGTCTTCTTCCAAAGAGCCGTCCTCTCACTGCAAGGACTCTCGCAGAAGGAGATCCAGACAGAGATTTCTCCCTCACAAAAGGAGATGTTCCCGATCGACGTCGAGAGATTGGACGCCGAGAACCGAACAGTTACAAGTCTTCTCGCAGTCGACAGGTACGCGTCGAATATAGGATTGAGCCACCTCTCAACGTCAAAACATCCTCACTGTTCGCCGACAAGACATACATCAGCATCAAAGTCACTGTTGACATTCTGCCACCCATCGGCTTCAAGGAAGCAGGTTTCAGGGTCGAAGCCAGTGCCAAAGCTGCAGTTGAGGGGGAAAAACATTTGATGTCGCAAACAGTGGAAATGACTCTGTCAGCATCAATAGAAAAACATTATATGCAAAGGTAACACCAATACCCACAATTGAATCTAGGACATCTAGAGACAGATCACACTCCCTTTTAAATATCCCTCCACATTGGCTTCAAAGCCTACATCATAGACCTGTGCCCCATATGTCGGACTTTGAGTACTCTCATAATTATTCACCATCCAGGGTCACACCTGAGATACAAATTTCTGGTACACCCTCTCCTAGGGGGTTTCCATCTCCCTAATTTTCTCCTGGCACACGATCTGAGCTACCTATGACTAATAGGGCCCTTAAGTATCCTCCACATTACAGCCATGCTGCATAAATCCACAAGAAGATCTAGGAGTCCACTATGTCCCCATTCCAAATCTAAAGTGACATCCAGAACCAGATCTGCATCCAGATCTAGAAGATCTCACTGGTCTAGATATAGACACGGTAAAAGGAGAGCTCCCTCTTGGTCTACCACTACTTGCTCATCAGTCCGATTACTCACCTACTCTGACTGATATACCTTCTGCAATAGTGTGTCATATAGATGACCTTCTTATCTTCAATGAGGTGTTAATAAGAGGGGCAACAAAATTAATCATTGATATCCGTACTACTGCTACCGCCATAGTCTGTGATTTTTGAGACTTTGCATCACAGAATAGCTGCTCGACCATTGCTTCCTTTGATTCCTGGTCTAATAGAACCTGCAATGCAGTTATTCCTCACACCTGCATCAGTGAAGTCTGCTCCATCTCAACTTCTTAAATATAAGCCACCTGACCCCAATCTACTGTTCCCCAGAGCAAACCCTCGTCCAGCAGCCAGAAAGTCTCATACGGACGCTTCTACGTCTTCTGTGCCACCAGACAAGGAAAGCAATCAAATGATCTGGGAAATAGCTAGTGTTTCTGCTTTGTTGGGAAGGTATGATAGATCCTTGTTGCATTCATTAAACAGATTTATGGAAAACTCCAAAAAGTGGATAGAGCAGATTTCCAAACTATCTTAAACGAAGGTGGCCTGGTGTCGAAACAGATAATTAGTGCAGCAGCTGATACATCGGATCATGCTTCTCATGGATATTGTCATGGAATCTGTGAACGTAGATCATCTTGGCTCAGATTAACCAGACTTAAACCAGAGGCTGAACATTGAATTTTAAATCTACCATTTTCAGGGAACACTCTTTGGGTCTCATGTGGATGACATGATGTCCAGAATGAAAACAGAGATAGACACTTTGAAGGCTGCTGGTCTAAAGCAGAGGTCTTCAAACTTTTGTAGGTTGAGCCCCCCCAGCTGAATTTTTTTAGATGTTGGGTACCCCCCCCCCCCCCCCCTCCCCCACCACCACCACCACCTGACAGAAATTTCTGGAATCGACCGCCACGCGCATATTCGGGGCATATCCAGCAAATAATGTTCAATACATTAAGAGTGTTTGGTAAACCGCAGGTATGTGAGTGGGTGTGGTGAAATGACAGAGGCTTATTACACAGCTCAAAACACCACTTTCCAAGATAAAATGTGCGCAAATTGTTTTTACTAGGATGCTTTGTTTTACACATGGCATAGATTGATAATAACACCACCAACATAAATGTGACAGGTGTGCCTGTTTTTCAGAGACGGTCAATCTGTGGATGGATTTTTGCTACTGCCATCCTCAGGTTGAGCTCCACATCCAGTCGTGAACGGTACTTAGTCTTTAATACCGCAAGTGCTGAGAACCCAATCTCACACAAATAGGACGAGCTGAAAGGCAAGAGAGTTTTGATAGCAGTTTCTCCCAAAGCTGAATATTCTGCAGACATTTTCAGCCAAGACAGGGACTGTAAGGGAGACAATGTTAGCAGATTTTTCGAGCACTCCCTAGCTCAGAGCTGGTACAAGAGAAACAAATCTTCTCTAGAAATCATTAACAAATGTTTTAGGCAGCATCATAATGGGATAATTGTCCACCAACCAGTTATGGATCCGAAGACAGTTGAAAGTCCACAGAGGGGGCACTGAACAAACACCTAATTGAGAATTCCTTAGTGGTACGATAAGTTGCTTGCCTGAAGCAGTGCGGGTTTAGGACACGTCAGGCTTATGTTTAAAAAAAAAAATAGAACTAATAATAAATTCATGATGTTGTCTATTTTACTTCAGAGTAATGTTGTCTGACAGACTTTGTGATGGCAGGGACATGTTAGGGATTTTGGGTGCCCTGGGCCAAAAGTAATTTGGGGGCTCCTGTTCAGTACAGCTTTGAGTTTAAAGGATTTACTTTCAGCTCTGCGATACCCTATTTAGCCAGGCTTCTAATGGTGCACAGGCACTGTAGTCGAAATTCTAAAAGCGTTTACATCTAATATTCAGAGATAGTGATGTGTTTTCACTGTTGTAACAAAGCAGCAGCCCACTAATTTTACAGTGCATAATATATGTGATATCCTCCAATTTCTCATATGTGAGGACCCGCTTGGATCTAACTTTTTTATGGTTAACTTTTTTATGGTTGTTGCATGAAACAAACACATTTTTCTGCAAATAGTAATAGACTCCCTCACATCAATCACATTAAAAAGAAATTAAACAAAACGGTGTTTGCAAGAATCTGTTTAGGAATTATTCCAGGCCATCAAGGCAAAAACAGAACTGTCTCTATCAAGGGGCCCCTGGAAGACTGAATTGCAGTGCATTTAGATGTCTCCTTTTGTAATATAGGACGAAAACCTTGATGGGGCACGACATGCCCATACTTGTGTACAGGGGTGAGTGAGGTGACCATATGAATTTGGGTGCGCATGTTAGTGCAGAGTGGGACAAATGAATGTAGTGGTGGGCTTATTTAAGTGAGATTGCAAATTGAGCAGTGAGAGGGACAGGTGAGTGAAGTGTCACGAGTGCAGGTTGAGTAGTGTGCTCGTGTGTCTGCAGGGGGAGGTACAGGCTGAACAGAGCAAGTGCATTGTGAGTGCAGAGTGATCACTGGGAGTGGAGCGTGAGCGGGTGAATGGTGTGAGTGCAGGGTGAGTGGGTGAATGGTGTGAGTGCATGTGATCAGCATGAGCGCATTGTGATCGCTGTGAGTGCAGAGTGATCACTGTGAGTGGAAGGTAAGCGGGTGAATGGTGTGAGTGCATCGGGATCAGTGTGAGTGCAGGGTGAGGGTGAAAGTGAAGGGCGAGAATGAGGAGCGAGATGTCTGAATGCAAGGTGCAATCCCAGACACTTGAAGTAACTCAGCATGTTATTTACGGCAGCGTAGGGTTTCAAATGTGTTAAACTATTGCTATTATGGCAGTAACCAGGGATCAGGGTGGAGGAAATAAATAATGTGCTGATCCCTCAACAAACTTCCAGTCTTATGATTAGTGTTGCCAGCTCATTATTTTGATGTCACAGATGGTATAAAATAAGCAGTCACCTAAAGCTGTATTTTCAGCACTTGTCTGTGTATACTTTGAACAGCAAATATAAATAGAGAGTACTTTTCATTGTTTTCTAGAGCTGCCTGAATGATCAATGACTGATAATAAAAGGGAACAAAGACAGAAAAGTCACATTACAAATGAATACATTCTTCTTTATTTATAATCCTATTTAGTGTCAAGACAAGCAATTTGCAGGCTGTTTAAACAACACACGGCTGGCTGGCATTTTGCGCGCCTGCCTGTGCAATTTTAAAAGAAACTTTCAGGGACGTTTTATGGATTTTGGGGGCCCTGGGCCAAATGTATTTTGGGGGCCCCTGTTCGGACCAGCTTTGATTTTATGATCCAGTCTCAGCTCTTTCATGCCTTCTTTGGTCAAATACTAAATGTGTGTACATCTGATTCAGTGATAGTGATGTGTGTTTTTAGTATGTAACACAACTGCAGCTCACTAATATTACTGCAAATAATCTCTGTCACACCCTCCCATTTCTCATAAGTGAGGTCCTCTTTTGAGCTAAAATAAACTTTTTATATGCATGACGCATAAACACATTTTGTCTGCAAAATGTCTGTAATAGACTCTTACACATTAAAAATGAATAGAAAAACGCTATTTACAACATTGTGTTTAAAAATTATTCAAGGTCATGAGGGCAAGACTCCATAGAACAGAGCTGGCTCTTTCAGCCACCCCCACCCCACCCCCTTTGAAAGGCTGGGGCCCTGGGCCAGAGCCCACTTTGCCCATGCCTTAAAAGGTCTCTGGAAACTTTGTCTCCTTTCTGGGAAGAGCTAACTCTCCCAGGAGGGGGTTAATTCATAAAGCTAAAATGCTTCAGCTGCAGTGGGAGGCAGGGGTCTCCTCCGCGATGATATCGAAAGCAAATGAACAGGACTGTATTGGTTGGCTTTTGGTTTTCGCAGAGGAGACGTCCTGCCTCCCACTGCAGCTGAAGCATTTTTTCAGCTCTATCAATTAACCCCCTCCTGGGACAGTTAACAAGACAAAAGCATGGCCACGTAGTGCCCCATCGATATCGCCTCTCTCGGGAAAGAAAGTAAGATTAGAGTGGAGTGCGCGCCCCCCCTGAGATGGTGTCGCGCCCCCCCAGGGGGGCGCGCCCCACAGATTGAAGAACTCTGGTCTAAAGAGAAACAAAAAACATAGTATAGAAGGTACAGGCCCTATGATAAGAGATTTTTCACTCGGAGGGTTCAAGACCCTCACTGGTCTCACCAACAGCACCTGTAGCGGTCAGGACAACACTACCACCCCTAAAAACCATCAAGAGGTTGAGGAACACAGCTGCAGTCTGCATTGAGGAAGCAATGAGCTGTTACTTCCCCCTTCTCTGTTTTCCGCTCCGGTAGGGGGGAAGGATTACCAAACATCTGGAAGTGTGGTGCTCAGTAACAACAGACAAATGGGTCTTAGATATTGCTCAGACTGAATATTCTTTTCAATTCAGGTCCCCTTTCCTTCATTTCCACCACTAAAAACATTGGCTTTTCAGAAAGACCTACTGCAAAAAGAAGTCAACACTATTGCAGAAGCATGCTGTGGAGGAGGTTCCTCATCACCAGTGTGGACTGGGAATTTATTCCTGATGCTTTTTGGTGAGAAAGAAAGGACAAAAATAAGAATCTGGACCCATTCCAGATCTGCTAGTACTAAACAAGTACATAAAGAAAAACTCAGAATGTTAACGTTACACCAAATGTATCAGCAGCTACATCAAGGAGACCGGATGTGTTCCATAGGTGTCCAAGATGCCTACTTTCACTTTTCAGTATCAGCAAAGCATCAAAGGTTCCTTCGATTCAAAGTAGGATCCCATCATTAACAATATAAGGTCCTACCTTTCGGACTAAAATCAGATCTATGAACATTTGCAAAATGTTTGGCCATTGTCACAGCTTATCCAAGGAGACAAAGGTTTTTGCTTATCCTTACTTTGACGATTGGTTAATAAAGGGTATGTCGCCAGCAGAGACAAACATACCAAGTCTGTCTCAAAACGCTAGCCAATCTGGGTCTGGGCAAGTAAACCTCACAAAGTCTACAACCTGTTGAGCACAAAAGATACAATACCTGTGAGCAATACTGAATACCCAATCTGCAACAGTGTATTCATCAATCAATCTGAAGTGTCACAAACTCTTACACAATCGCCGTCCAACAGCATCCCTTTAAGTTCGATGGCATCTTGCATCTTTCTGGTTCCATATGCAAGTTTACAGATGTGGCCCCTGCAGCAATGCTTAGAAGACCAGTTGAAAAAAAGCTCTTGGACCACTGGGAAGAGAAATTCTATCTCTCCCATGGTAGAAATACCTCCTTGGTAGGAGTACCACTCCATAAGGATCTACCAACTCAAAGATTGACCACAGATGCCTCTCTCCATGTATGGGAAATTCATATGAGACACTTGCAAACCCATGGGGTTTGTTCGGAAAAAGAAACAACTTCTATCAATCTTCTGGAATTGAGAGCAGCTTATCAGGCCTTGAAACCCTTTTACCCATCAATAACAGATTCCCTTCTTATTCAGACCCCCAACACAACAAAGTACTACCTGAACAAGCAAGGATGGACTCACCCTTGTCCTCTATCTCTTCAGTCTCAAGCAATATAGAAATGGCTAATAGCAAGAAACCTAACCATAACGGCCATCCACCTTCCAGGGGTTTAGAATATATAAGCAGATTCACACAGTTGAGTATTTCCAGAAAATCATGACGGGGTTTCTAAACTGCAAAGTCCTACAAGACATTTTCCAGGACTGTGGATTTCCACAAATAGATTTGTTTGCAGATGCAAGCAGCAGAAAATGCTGAGACTATGCATCCAGATTCTCCCAACCAGGGTCATAAGGGAATGCCCTTTTGATAAATTGGTCAGGGAAATTTCTGTATGCATTTCAGCCAATTCCTCTCATCCCGACAGTGATCATCAGACCAGGGCCAACACCAGAATGATAATGATAGCTCCAAAATAGCCTCGACCATGGTGGTTCACGGATCTTCACCCAGCAGAACGACTACACAAGAGATTGCCATGCACACAGAATCTCATGTACAAGTGCGGGGGACAGATACTACACCCCAACCTTCTATCACTGAAATTTACAGCTTGGCTCTTGAATTCCTCCAATATGGTCATTTATACCTGCCAAAAGACATAGACATTTTGAGAGTGGCTAAAAAACCTTCCAACAAGAAAATCATATGCCTTTAAGTGGAAGAGGCTTTAATCCTGTTACACTCAAAAAGACAACAATCCAATCTTGTGCCAAGAATTAGTAGTTCTACCCGACATTCTTCATTTAGCAAAGTCAGGGTTACAGTTTTCTTCTATTAAGGTGCATCTTGCCGCTGTAATAGCCTATAGAACATCTTATTATTATTATTATTATTAATGGTATTTATTAAGCGCATGGTTGCACAAGGAGCAGTGCGTCCCCGCGCTGGCAATCCCACTAAGATCTCACGAGCGTGGCTCACGGAGGAGGAGCACTAGGGCCAGGGAAAACTATACTGAGTATGTCTTGGGGAAAAGATGGGTTTTCAACCTTTGTCTGAACCTAATTTCGGACGGTTCCATCCTCAATTCGATGGGTAGGTCATTCCATCCTTTACTGGCAAGGTGTCTGAAGGAACGACCTCCCATCCTTGCTCTGTGAATCCTAGGAACTACTAATAACATACTGCCCATCGACCTAAGAGGGCGTGAAGGACGGTAAATAGGAAGCAAATCCTGAAGATATGCAGGTGCTTTTATATGAGCTATGCGATGGGTAATGCACATCGTTTTAAATTTAATTCGTTCCTTTATTGGGAGCCAATGCAGGGAACGCAATGCCTGTTTCCCAGAGGCCCTCCTAGGGAGACTCAGGACGAGCCTGGCAGCTGCATTTTGGACGCGTTGCAGCTGCATTAGACCTTTTTTGCTGAGTCCACATAGGAGGGAATTCCCATAGTCTAAATGGGAGGTAACCAAGGCATGTACCATTGTTTTTCTGGTACTAGGAGGCAGTAGGTCCAGGATTTTCCTCAGGACCTTCAAAATGCCATAGCATTTACCAGCAACATTGCCCACATGATTTGTGTACGCTAGATTGGAATCAAGGAGTATGCCGAGGTTTTTGACTGTGTCTACCGGGACAGGGACAGAGCCCAGTTCTATGGGCCACCAGGCAGATGTCCAGCTGGAAGGACAAGGGCCAACAATAAGAACTTCCGTCTTATTACCATTGAGACGGAGATAGTTCTGCTTCATCCACCCATCAAGTGCCACCAGGCAAGCCGAGAATTTCTCAGCCTCCACAACTGGATCACGAGACAGATTGATCACCAGTTGTGTATCGTCTGCATAAGAGACTATGGCAACACCATATGACTCCACCAGTTTGGCAAGGGGTTCCATGTACAGATTGAATAACGTGGGGCTCAAAATCGAGCCCTGGGGAACCCCTTGTCTAAGACATCTTATACTGGATTTACATGGGGGACAATGCACTTGAAATCTCCTGTTTTTAAGAAAGGAAATCAACCACTCATGGGCAGGCCCGGTTATGCCCTTCTCGCTCAGGCGGTCCAGTAATACGGAATGTGATACGGTGTCAAACGCCGCACTTAAGTCCAATAGGACCAGTGCGGTCGTGTGACCCTCATCCGCCTGACGCCGCAACAATTCCATAGAGAGAAGGAGAGCGGTCTCTGTCGAATGTTTGGCTCTAAATCCCGACTGAGACGAGTGGAGGAGCTTTTTTTCCTCCACAAAGCTCACCAGTTGTCGGTTAACCAGTTTCTCAACTACCTTCGCACAGTAAGGGAGGAGCGAGATAGGTCTAAGGTTGTCTAGTTGATTTATACTAATATGGGCTTTCTTTTTTATCGGGACAACTTGGGCCAATTTCCAGCTGTCCGGAACTAGACATTCTTGGAAGGAAAGCGTGGCCATGTTGCCTATGTGCTCCGCTACCTGGGGAAGGTGACTGCGAAGAATCCTCGCTGGGACTGCATCTAAGGGAGAGCCAGAGTGAATGTCCGATAAGATATTAATTAGCTCCTCTATTTGGGGGACCACAAACTTCCCAAGTTTGTTCATAACCTGTTTTTCGCAGTTAGAGTTAGGCGAATATGTAGGTTCTGTAATAGTCTGAAAAGATGCGTAGATCTTTTCAACCTTCCCAATAAAGAAATCTGCAATCTTATTGCATGACTCTGTCGAGGGTGGGACTTCCCCTAAACTTGCTAGCGGGGTGGAGAGTTCCTTCAAAATCATAAATAGCTCTTTAGATGTGTTCTCTGAGCAGTCAATCCTCTTACTATAGTAGTCTCTTTTAGATTTCCTAATCTGTCTATGATAAAACTTTAATTCACTCTTGTAGACTTCCCGTAGTGAAGGGGCGTATTCTACTCTCCATCTACGCTCAAGAGTCTTGCATTTAGCTTTAGCGGCTCGCAGCTCAGTAGTAAACCATGGGGCGGATTTCGTGCTCCGAGCCAAGGCTTTCAGAGTCCAAGGGGCAACTTTATTCAATGCACTCTCAACCCATTCATCATACATCCTACATGCCTCAATCAGGTTATCACTGAGCTTAGGGGATTCCAGTCCTAGGGCTTGACTAAAGACATCGTGACTGAATTTCCTCCAGTCTCTACGCCTAATAGCAGGGGGTTTCTGTAAGGATCCTCTGTTAGGCGGTCTTCTGAGTTTAAAAGGGATCAAATAATGATCTGACCACAGAATCTTAATTGGGGTAGATACGCTTGTATCTTCCCAGTTTACAAAAATTGGGTCCAACAAATGCCCTGCTTGGTGGGTGGCACTGTTATCGGCCAACACAAACATAAGAGCTCTCAGCGATTTAATCAGGGATACAGCCTCTCTGCAATTGACATCATCCAAATGCACATTAAGGTCTCCTACAATCATAAATTTGTTATGGCGTAAAGCAGATTGCGTAAGAGCCTCCAAGAGGCTCTCAATGAACTCGGTCGCCACACCAGGAGGGCGATAGATAAGGTAGCCCTTAATAGTGCAATTAGGGCTAATCGAGATGGAAAAAAGTCCAGCTTCACAGCTATTAATGACAGTCGGTTCGAGAGTGCATATCAGCTCAATTTTATGTACAATAGCTAGCCCCCCCCCCCCCTCTGACTCCCTCTATTAATTTGGAGAATGTTATAGCCAGATGGAAGGGCCTCAATAATATCAGGGAGGGATTGCTCATCCAACCATGTTTCTGTCAGGAATACCAAATCAGGGTTGTCATCTATCAACATGTCATATATATTCAGGCTATGCCGTTTCAGTGATCGACAGTTCAGCAGAAAGGCAGAAAGTTCATTACCTTCCTTACACATCTCTTGATCTCTGAGAATAGCATAGCCGCAACCCTTACACTTCAGAGGCCATTGCTCCATGTGCAGCGTGTGTGCGCATTCAGACGGCAATACCTTGCGCAGATGTAATAACGCCTGCCTCGCATATGCTATCGTCCCACACTGGTCTGAGATGGAATGGCCAGGGGGACGGGCCCTGACATCTCCATCACAAATGTATTTATTTAAAATTCCTGTAATTAAAGGCTTCTTAAAAAGGTACTCCCTCCAATTAAGTCCCCATCCCTTCCTTGGGAACTTAACATTGTTCTTTCCAAATTAATGGTTCCCCCATTTGAACCCATTTATAAAGCCTCCTCACAGCTACTGATATGGAAAGCAGCTTTAAGGCTTCACCTTAGCACCCAGAGTGAGTGAAATTTAAGCATTATGCTCTATAGAATCGTACACAGTTTTTCACAATAATAGAGTGGTGATGAGCACTCATCTAAATGTTTTACCTATGGTAGTTTCAGACTTTCTTATTTATCAGACCATTTCATTACCAACCTTCTTCCCTAGTCCATATACTCCAGCTGAAAGGTCTTTGCACTCTTGATGTTAAGAATTCCCAAGTTCTACCTAGATAAAATCAAAGAAATTAGGAAATCAGATCACCTCTTTATTAATTATGGCCCAGTGAGAAAAGGGTTGGCATCATCAAAACAGACTATCTCTAGGTGAATAGTTTCCTGTATCCTTCTCTCGTACCAACTGGCTAAATATTCCTTACCTAGTAGACCTAAAGAACATTCTATCAGGGGGAAGGCTGCAACTGCAGCTCTTCTTAGAAATGTCCCCATTTCTGAAATATGCAAAGCTGCTACCTGGAGATCTGTACATACCTTATCTGAAAGAAACACGTTAGTTAGATTCCTTACCTTAGAATATCCCCAGGCGTCAGGCTGGATCCAGAAAGATTTTTCGTCAGCAATACTCTTGCGCGTCGCTAGGCGTCGTTTGTGGCTCCGCGTTCGGCGTCGTGATCGCCGGGATGGCGTCGTCGGAGTACTTAGATGCCACCCTAGCGCGCTGACGTCAGTTCTTCTTTTTTCCACACCAGTAAGCGCAGATCCGGGAAGAGCATACCCTTTAGTCACTTTTTTACTAAACTTTTTTGGTTCCTCTTTCGAGTCAACCTCAACTCCTGGTGCCGGTAGGGATGCTCGGTTTCAAGCCGTGCGACGCCTGTCATCGCCTGATGTCGGTCACGGATCACCACAGTCAGTGTCTCTACTGCCTTGGGGCCGACCATGATACTGAGTGGTGCCTCGACTGCCGGGCCTTGACCTCGAAGGCTAGGCGGGAGCGGTCCCGCAAGCTGCTCGAGATCCGGCAGTCGGCTCTGTGCCGCTCAAGGTCCCGGTCGAGTAGGAGGTCGAGGGACCGGTCGCGGAGCCGCAGCCATCACTGCTCGTCGGGATCGAAGTCCTCGCATTCCGTTAAGTCGAGGCACAGTAAGAAGAAGTCGAAGAGGCAACATCGCTCTTCTGACTGCCCTCGCCGGTCGCGCGACTCGGCTGAGGGTTCGGGTGGCACCACCCGCGCGGCTCCGTCGGCGCCGCAGGAGTCGCATCTGGCCCCATACCCTCCGGTCCCTGGGCCTAATGCGACTCCGGCGGAGATCCGAGACTTCCTCGTGGCCATGAGGAGTCTCGCTCCGCCGTCGAGGCCTGCCGGCGCGCCTTCGGGCCCTGCAGGTCCGACTGGGAGGCCTAGCGAGCCGGCTGCTTCGGCCCCGGTGCCGTCGTCGACTTCGGTCCCGACGCCGCAGGCCCCCGTGGGATCCTTGCGTGGATCCCGGTCGATGCCAGTTGACCTTACGACCCCTCCGCCGACCCCTTCGGTGCTGCCCCCGTCTCCGTCTTCGGACGACGTTGTCCCCAGTTTCAGTCCGGCGTTGGAGCGGCGCCGCCCGGCGCCGATGGATGAGCAATTCATCCACCGCCCGGCTCAAAACTTTCAGCCTGTCTACCGGGAGTCGGATAACGGAGACGACTGGGAGGGGTCTGAGGACCCTCTGGCACAGCAGTGCCAGTTTGATCAGGACTGGGCAGAAGAGCTGGGGGATGCCAGTGGTCTCGACACCTCCCCTGACACTGGCTTCATCTTTCCTCCCTCCGTAGCTACGGAGGAGGGTGCTACCTATTCTGTGGTGCTGAGCTCCCTGCAGTGGACGTGAGGACTAACCTCCTCACTGAAGTGCTTCAACCGCCAGTAAGCTCCTCGGAGCCTCTACTGCAGTTCAATGAAGCACTGACTGACGTTCTGATGGGCACCTGGTCCAAGCCCTCCACTGTCACTCCTCAGTTCAATGAAGCACTGACTGACATTCTGATGGGAACCTGGTCCAAGCCCTCCACAGTCACTCCTGTGGACCGGAACGTGGCCCAGCGTCACCGCCCCGCACCGGGCGACCCCAGCTTTCTGTCGGTGCACCACACCCCTGAGAGCCTGGTTATCCAGGCCTCTACATCCCAGACCGCCTTCCCGTCCGCTCCTCCGGATCGGGAATCCAAAAGGTTGGAACAGTTTGGGAAGAAGCTGTTTTCCTCCCTCAGTTTGGGGTTGCGGTCTATCAACACCGCGTGCCTTTTGACCGTTACACCCACTCCTTGTGGGATACGGTGGCGGACGTGCTGCCCCAGTGTCCGGAGGGGGCCAGGACACGGCTCGCCCAGGCTCTTGCTGAGGGGTGGGATGCAGCACGGTACTCAATTCGATGTGGGCTTGACTCGCTAGATAGGGTGATTGCGACGACGGTGGCGATTCATCGCCACGCCTGGCTGAGATCCACGAATTTCTCCGGACATGTCCAGAGCACCCTCATGGCCATCGTCTCTTTGGCGACAAAGCGGATAGTGCGCTGGATTGCTTTAAGGACTCCAGGGCTACGCCCGCAAACTTCTGCTTTTCGCCCCTTTCGGGCCAAGGAAGGGGCGCCCCCACACGTCCGTCTAGCCACAGGCCGCAGAACCAGTCTCAACGCGGTCGCGGATGTGGATTCTGCCGAGGCGAAGCAGGGGGACAGAGAGCCGGTCAGCCCACATCTGCCCCAGTAGCATCTGCCTCAAAGCCTTCCTAGTCCGACCTTTCAGGCCCATTCCACGCCAGTGGGAGGCAGGGTTCGCCATCACCTGCTCCACTGGCGTACCATCGCGTCGGACAGGTGGGTGCTGAAAATCGTCCGAAGGGGCTACTCCCTCTCCTTCGAGGCGACCCCTCCAGCCATGCCACCGCACTACCACCGCATGTCGGGGGATCACTTGCTACTTCTGCAGGAGGAAGTTACGGCCCTCTTGGCCAAGGGGGCAATCGAGCGCGTTCCTGGCCCAGAGGTAGGTCGGGGTTGTTATTCCCACTACTTTCTGATTCCCAAGAAGGGCAAAGGGGGCCTTCGCCCTATCTTGGACCTCAGGAGCGTCAACGCCTTCCTCCGGAAGGAGAAGTTCAAGATGCTCACCTTAGCTCAGGTTCTGGCTGCCCTAGACCCTGGAGACTGGATGGTAGCGTTGGACTAGGTAGGTAAAGGACTATAACCAGTGGATGAATGTCCAAAATAATATATATCCAGGATAAATCATACAATGTAACCACTTCAGTGTTAATCATATAAGCACAGACATAAATTAGAAAAATACTTTTATTTCTTTATAAAGTGATGTTTTTTATGATATATTCATTATTGGTTTGACATGGTGTGCAGTTCTAGGATATATATAACAATAAATGCAAATCTAAGAATAACATGTGATAGGGTTAATCCTAAAGGATAAAAAGAAATGTGCACACTATATACACATCACAAAACAACAGCACGAAAAGATATAAACACAATACAGTAGAAAAAATACAATGCGGTAGATGAGAACTACGCGCGTTTCGGCTTGACAGCCTTCATCAGGGAAACCGTCTATTGCGCTGGCACTGAAACAAAATATATATACAACATATGAAAAAGTGGTTACATTCAAAACATTAATTAATTAATTAGCGTTGGACTTGCAGGACGCATATTTCCACATCCCCGGCCTACCGGCGTTACCTGCGGTTCACGGTAGGCCACGAGCACTTTCAGTTTACCGTGCTCCCCTTCGGCCTCACCAGTGCCCCTCGGGTATTCACGAAAGTGATGTCGGTGGTCGCAGCTCATCTGCACAGATTAGGGGTTCCAGTCTTCCCCTATCTCGACGACTGGTTGTTGAAGGCGGGCTCACCCCAGGCAGTCGTCTCCAGACTACAGCCGACCTCCTGCATTTGATGGGGTTCTCCATCAACGTGCCGAAGTCGCATCTAAGTCCCTCCCAGAAGCTCCTTTTCATCGGAGCGGTTCTGGACTCAGTGCAGTTTCGTGTCTATCCTCCGCAACAGTGGGTTCGGGATATTCAGGCTCTGATTCCGATCTTTCAGCCTTTATCCCGAGTTTCGGTCAGGTTGGTGCTGCGGCTGCTGGGTCTGATGGCCTCCTGCATCCTGCTGGTACATCACGCCAGGTGGCGGATGCGGGCTCTGCAGTGGGACCTGAAGTTCCAGTGAGCTCAACATCTGGGCAACCTGTCCGACCACGTCCTGATCTCGGAGGGCACTGCAAGACAGTTGCAGTGGTGGCTCACGGACCGCGATTGGGTCAGTGGCAGATCCCTCTCCCTACCCCAACTGGAGCATGTAGTGGTGACTGATGCGTCCCTCCTGGGATGGGGAGGCCACATGGGAGAGGCGGAGATCAGAGGCCTCTGGTCTCCGGCGGAGTCCCGGCTCCATATCAACCTATTGGAGCTGCAGGCGATCCGACTTGCACTGAAGGCATTCCTTCCCTCTGTTTGGGGAAGTGTAGTGCAGGTGTTCACGGACAACACCACCACCATGTGGTATTGCAACAAACAGGGCGGGGTGGGGTCGTGGACCCTTTGACAGGAGGCTCTGCACCTCTGGACATGGCTGGAACATCAGGGGATCACCCTGGTGGTTCAACACCTGGCGGGCTCTCTGAACGCCAGGGCGGACGAACTCAGCCGCCGGTGCATGATGGATCACGAATGGCGTCTGAACTCGGACGTGGCGCAAAGCCTCTTTCGGCAGTGGGGAGAGCCTTGGTTAGATCTATTCGCCACCGAAGGGAACGCGCAATGTCATCAGTTCTGCGCGTTGGAAGACGCTTTTCGTCGTGAGTGGAGTTGCGGTCTGTTGTACGCCTTTCCGCCTATACCACTTCTGCCTAGAGTGCTGAAGAAGATCAGGCGCAACCGGGCCCAAGTCATCCTTGTGGCTTCGAATTGGGCATGAAGATACTGGTATCCCGAGCTACTCAGTCTATCAATCGATCCCCCGATTCGACTGCCTCTTCAGTAGGACCTTCTGTCACAGCCGCAGGGAACGGTCCTCCACCCGAACCTGTCCAGCCTCCACCTCCATGCGTGGAGATTGAGCGGCGACAGTTGATGCCATTTGACTTGCCTCCTGAAGTCTGTGATGTCATTCTGGCAGCCAGGCGTCCCTCCACAAAATCGGTATACACCTGCAGGTGGAACAAATTTGTGGCATGGTGCACAGCAAAGGCTGTGGATCCCCTTTCCGCCCCTCTTTCAGAAGTTCTCCTCTTTCTTCTTTCCCTGGCCCAGCAGGGCTCTTCTCTGGGCACCCTCAAGGGATATCTTTCAGCTGTTTCTGCTTTCTTACGGCTTCCTGATCAGCCTTCTCTTTTCAAGTCCCCTGTTGTCGCTAGATTCTTTAAAGGCATTACTCATATGTTTTCTCCTGTCCCTTTCGTAATGCCTCAGTGGGACTTGAATCTGGTGTTAACCTATCTGATGTGCGCTCCTTTTGAGCCACTTCATAATTGTCCTCTCCATCTTCTGACTCTTAAGACTGCTTTCCTGGTTGCCCTCACCTCTGCCAGACGGGTGAGTGAGCTCCAGGCTCTTTCTTCTAAGCCTCCTTTCCTCTCTGTCCATCCGGACAAGGTTGTTCTCAGGACTCGTCCTTCCTTTCTCCCTAAGGTGGTCACTGCCTTTCACATTGGCCAGTCTGTTACGTTGCCCACCTTCTTTCCGCCTCCGCATCCCTCGAAAGAGAGGCTCCACCGTCTGGACCCAAAACGGGCGCTGTCCTTTTATCTGGACCGAACAAAACAGTTCCGGGTGGACGGCCAACTCTGTGTTGGTTACGCGGGCGCTAAGAAGGGGCGGGCAGTGCACAAGCGAACCATCTCTCGGTGGGTCATTTTGTGCATTAAGGCCTGTTATTCCTTGGCTAAGAAGGAACCACCTGTGGGGCTGAGGGCCCATTCCACTCGGGCCACAGCGGCTACTACTGCCCTGGGAGTCCCTCTGCAGGACATTTGTCAGGCAGCAACGTGGGCCTCGCTGCACACGTTTGCCAAGCACTATTGCCTGGACAGCCAAGTCCGGAGAGACTGCTTCTTTGGCAGTTCTGTTCTCCAGGACTTCCTGGTGTGATCTTGGTTCGCAGACCCACCACCGGGGTTGGTATTGCTGGGGTATCTATTCTAAGGCAAGGAATCAAACTAACGTGTTTCTTTCAGATGAACAAGTTACTTACCTTCGGTAACGATATATCTGTAAGAAACATTAGTTAGTTAGATTCCTGAACGCCCCACCCATCCTCCCCGCTCTGCGAACTGACATCTAGGCTAAAGGTCATCCCTTTCAGGGCCCTAGATTCTTGGCACCAGTGTCGGTTTCTTGCATGGCTCTGCGTTCCTGGCGCGGAAAGCTATGTACAAGAACTGACGTCAGCGCGCGAGGTCGGCGTCTAAGTACTCCAAAGTCATCCCGGCGATCACGACACCGATGACGGACGCGGAGCCGCAGACGACGCCTAGCGACGCACAAGGGTATTGCTGACGAAAAATCTTTCCGGATCCAGCCTGATGCCTGGGGATATTCTAAGGTAAGGAATCTAACTAACTAATGTTTCTTACAGATATATCGTTACCGAAGGTAAGTAAATTGTTCTACTAGGCATTATTGTTTAGATACAGACTGTAAAGCAGGTACTCAAGCAGGACAGGCTTCTTTGAGGAACCTTTTTGAGTGATTGTTGGAGCTGCTTTTGTTTCAGGTCCGCATCTTGTGGGATGGGCTTACTATTCTATTCAGTGCTTTTGACTATTGACAATTGGTCTAGTTCTCGTCCAGGGGAATCCTCATCAAAGTCCTAAGCAACCCTTCTTCCTCCCCCTAACAAAGCTATTACAGCTTGCAACAATTGTGAGAAGGTGGCCTGATATATGCTATCCACTACTTCTAGTGGGCACCTTGTATCAGTCCAAACAACCCCTTATGGTGACAGGTTAAAGACAACCTTTATTGAAAGCTATCCTAGTGGTAGATATGGAGAGCAGCCTTCAGGCTAAGTCTTGAAGGAATGTAAAGCCGCTTGTTTTACCAGTCTATAATCTCTTGAGTGATCAAATGAAAAGACAACCACACAAAATATATCAAAATATATGTATTTAAGATAAAACACACCCCTCTAGTCTCTTTATGAGACTGGAGTTCGAAGTACTTTCTTTACAAGATAGCAATCATCAGTAATAGCACAAATACACGTTTGGGCCCTAGGGGGTACCAAACCCTATACCAAAAAAGTGGTATAAGGACCACGACTGGAATAGACACTAGGCCTATAGCCTGTAGAATCGCTGGGACCCCAAGGAACCACCCAAGGTAGTGACACAGGGGACCCACGGGGACTGTATGCAGTGTGTAAACACAACCGCGGGTTCCCGTTATCTTCTATGGGCAATGTCACGGTTGGAAATGTAAAGATTAGGGACACTTCTAATCGAGTCAGGACCAAACCCTCTTGGACTTAGGAAGTTCTAGGGCTAGCACCCATGAGAGTACCGGAGTACTCGAGTTACCTCACCCAGGGAAGCCGGGTGCATAGGTGTGTGTCTTTTGGTGTCGGGTCACGACGTCGATTTCAATGGGAGCCTGCAAGGAACTGCTGCTGCCGTGAAGAGGAGAAGTGTCCGGAGAGACCCAAGCCTGGAACTAGGATGTAAGGAACCTGAAAGCAGAGGGGACTGAGTCTGGGTCACTTGCCAGTGACCGAGGGCAGGATGGACCAATGCCCACAGATGTCGGGTGCTTCAGGTGAGTTGATGGGTGTCTTGACTCTTCAGCCACGAGGTCCAGGAGGCGTCGACGAAGTCCACGAGCCGGATTCGAGCTGTCCCACGAAGTCTGTCGAGTGCTGCGGTGTCGGCGACCAGATTCGACCCAACAAGCCTTGGAAACGGCAAGTCACTGGAATTCAGAGAAAGGACTGCGGTGCAGACCAGCAAGGTCTGAGGGACTCACCCAGCGAGGGTAAGTAAGGGCATGTCTGGAGCAACCACGAAAGCCCAAGCACAAAAGGAGTTGCCTTCGTGGGGATCTGCTAGCCAACGGGCTAGTGATCGCGAAGGAGCCTCGAGCGGTCGCACTTGAAACTGGCCCACGGGTCACTCGTGGAGTGGAGGCCGACAATATTCGGTGCAGGAGGTGCTCAAGGCTGGGGTTACTCGGAGCCCAAAGCACAACTTCGAGGAGGACCAGGAAGATGCTGTTGCTACAAAAGATCACAGTGTCCAGGGGTCACGGTTCCACGTCAACCACGATAGCCACGGGCCTCAGCTTTGCTGTGGACTCAGGGTAGCCTCGGGGAAGTCTGGAAATCCACCTCTGGTGATGCAAAGACTTCGGCGTCCGGTGGGAGCTTCAGTAATGCAGACCGGTCAGTTGCTTCTTTGGTGCCTGCCAAGCGGGGGAGTCACTCCTTGACCCCAAGGGAGATTTCTTCCGTCTTCTAGTAGTGATAGAAAGTCGAAGGTCCAGGATATATGTTGCAGAGTTTCGTCTAGGGTATTCTAAAGTGCCAGGGACTGGATTCCTATACTTATACTAAGTTATGGGGATGGACTAACTCTAAGGCCCCACCTATGGGTGGGCTTGGAAAAGCGGGGTGGTTACACCCATTTCCTTTGTCCAGTTTCGCGCCAGAGCAGGGGCAGGTAGCCCCTGCAACCGGTTTGAACTGGAGTATGCACAGGGACACCAAGTGTGCGCCCAGTGCAGGACTTCAAAGCACCAGAGAGTGCTCCCGCCCAGCCCCAATACACATCAGCCTTTCTGGGGAGGTGGTTACACCTCCCCTCGACAGGAAACCTATTGTCCAGGCCTCCCCTGCCGGAGTTTCGGTCAGCAGCAGGAGGCCAGCCCTGTGTCTGTAGCAGAGGCATCCATTTTGTGATGCCAGGGCTCAGGAAAGTCCTACCGGGTTTAACCAGTGTGAACATGTCTCTCCCTCTAAAAGGGTGGAATGCTACCCCCGCTGCCAGAATTGGCGGGAGGGGGGTAGTATTCCAAAGCGTTTGACACCAAACATGACATGTTTTGATGCAGCCATTCCAAAGTTAGCATTTACAGCTAGTTTATAATGCACTTAAGAGTATATGGTATGGCTGTATCACAGAACAGCCATAAGGAAGTATTTCCGAAAGCTGCAGAGGGGCTCAGCTCATGCTTGGGCATCCTCTCACATAAAACCAAGCACTCTGCCTTCAGGATTGTCAAGGCCTGCCATAGGAGTGGCTTATAGGTTTATATGTGTCTGTATAGGGTAGTGATATAGGTAGCCTATACCACAGTAAGGGGTGCAAGCACACCCTTACCCAGGCTGCAGTAGCAGACCTATGGTGTCATTTTGGAGTGCTTCCCAGGGGTGGCATAATACATGCTGCAGCCCCTGGTAGACCTCTGAGGTACCTATGCCCTAGGCACATAGTATACCATATACTAGCGGCTTATAAGGCACTCCAGAATCCAATTAGATATGTACCTAATGTACATGGAAACCATTTTAGAGAGGAAGCAGCTAGGCTGTGGTCCTGATTAGCAGGGCCACAGCCAGACTAAGGTCGAAAAACAGTGAAACACCTGCAAAAAGTGGGGGTACCCATGTGAAGCAGATCCTACTCTCCTACAACAATCGCCTCACCCAGGATAACTAATTTCTGTGAAAATGACCTGACCTAACTGTCACCTGTGAGGCATGATGGAATACTTAGGGTGGGTACTGTGAGGCTCTTAAAGGTACAGTGCCATTTTTCTTTACTGTTCTTTGAATGACAGCCTGTTGGCTAACAATATCTCATTTACTTTCCTTTTAGAAAAAGGTTTGTGAAAGATTTTCTATAGTCCTTTTTAGGTCTCGCCTGACCCAGCGCATGCGCTGGTCTGGCGAGACTTTTTGTGAGGGCTCCAAAAAGTGCTACCATGGCCAGCCTAGAGCCACAGTGCATGTGCGTGATCGCTGATACTTTCACTTTCGCGGCCGCTTTGATGTTTGATCGCGATCACTTTCACGGCCGCTTTTATGTTCTCCATGAGCCATTCTGTTAGGTGGCACCCGTGCTTTAGCTTAAACATCTTAGGCTAAAGTCGGGTGCTGAGATTGCTTCAAAAGTAAAGAAATAGACAATTCTTTACTTTTGAAGCAATCTCGGCACCCAACTTTAGCTTAAGATGTTTAAGCTAATGCACGGGTGCCGCCATTTGTCTTGCCACCTGGCCCCTTGCAGTTCCCTCTCCTTTGTCAGAAGGGCAAATTCCTAGTTGCTCAATGCCTATTCCCCTCCTCAAGGTTGCTAAATGGATCGTTAGCCTATTCAAATACAAATGTACTTTCTTTTAATAACCTATCTAAACTTTTTTGATAAACCGTTGCTGACAGTATGGAGAAGGCAATGGGAGGTTTCCACCGAGAAAAGTTTTACATTTAAAGGTGCATCCACCCACAAAATTGCTCCCATACTAAGAAGGCCTCTCACTCCCCTCTGTATGTCTTGCTTGGTGTCCTAAGTAGGTCGCTCACATTAAAAACAAGCATTGGCATAGCCAATAGGTCTCACTTTTGGAACCTTATAAGTATTTAGTTATGCAGCACAATATCCTTGGTGCAACAAAAACTGTTGCATGGCTAAACACTTATAAGGTCCCAAAGGCGAGACCTATTGGCTATGACAATGCTTGTTTATTAATGACACATCCTTATGTAATTGGATTCTTTTTCAAATGAAAAGTGCTTGTCTTTAGACTGCAGATATACATGAAGTACTGTATACAAAGTTTATAATATATATATATATATATATATATAACATTTTTGAGAGTGCTCTGGGTTCCCCGCGTCATGGGGGGACTATTCAGTGCTAAAGACCTTGATGAGGATTCCCCTGGAAGAGAACTAATATAACAGGTAAGCACCTTGTCCAATATTGGTGTCTTTCATTTTCACATACAACCTTCTCTCCTCTACGGTCAGAGGCTCACTACTGTGCTGTCAAGTCTGCGTTATGGTGGTGTCTAGGCGGAGTACAGAGCATAGCTCTTCCACCTCATTGGACCAAGTTTGGGGTGCTTTAAAATAAGGTGGGTGTGCTGCTAAAAAAAGCAGTGTTTTGGGTCCTATGGCCATTTCCACATTGTTGACTGTTTAAATTTACAGAGGATTCGCAGCCTGACGCTCAGTAATGATTCAGGCATGCAAGTTTATGAAAGATACCAACACAGGATAATTGGAGTTACTAGTTAATTTCTTTGGGAACTTGGGAAGGGAAGGTGAGGGTTTCAGTCCCTGGTGGCATAATTATATGACAGAGTATGCATACGTACAGTGTGAGTATAGGTCGTCATGTACATGCTAGACACACTATATATGCATCGTCTAAGAAAGTTACGGTGCTGGTAAGTTTGTTTTTTAAGCACTCATCTCTCATAACATCCGTTGTAAAGATTGGACACTGAAAATGACCAAGCAAATACTTGTCCTATGTATTGGAAGAAGCGGCGTAGGTGCAGTAAGACTCTGGCATCTTGTTCTTGCAGGTGCTGGGTGATGGAAGTTATTGAAGAGTTGGCAGTGGTGTTTTTTGTGGATTTTGGTCGCTCTGCCACAGTCCTGGCATCATCATTAAGAGCACTTGAAGACAAGACATTCTGGGCAATACCACCCTTGACGCAGCCATTTATGCTACAAGATGGTATTCAACAATTTTTTCTTTGTTTTAATTGCATTTATGAAAATAGAAAATGTAAACCAAATGTTACCTGTGTTTAGGCATTGGTCTACTTTTTTAGCTTCACATGGAAAGTTATTTTCTCGCCGTTCTAACGCTGTTCCAGGATCTCTGTGCATAGGTGGTACTAATCAGTGTTTATGAAGTGAAAATACATTCCTTTGATAGAGGACTGGTGTTACCAGTAAGCCATTTTCTCTTTTGTTTGTTGTTGCAGGTGTCTTCCATTCAGAACATATTGTTGGCAGCATTTTGAAAGGGAAGATAAATGGCCGTTCTCATAGTGAGGTATTACTCTAAACTGTCTGTTATATCATGGGCCGCGTTATAAACACCTAGTGCTCAAGGCACAGGCAACGAGGCACTTGTTTGGGATAAGAAAGTAAGAAAGAAAGGGAACCGCTTGGTTTAGATGTAGGTCTTCAGAGGCTTTGCAAGGTTATTTGGGGCTCTGTGAGGATCTTGTGGGTTTTACAGAGAGAATTTTTAAGGGTTAGGCAAGTAGATTGTGGAGAATTTGTACGTGTAGATCTGTAGGTAACTTTGTGAGGCTTTTTGGGAAGTGTGTGAGTACTTTGGGAACTATGTGATTGGTTTTAACTATGTGGGTGTCTTTGTTGAGCTAAGGTGGTTGTGTGTAGGGAGAACCATGCAAAGGTCTATTGGGGCTATATGGCGATCTGTTCGGAACTCTAAATGTCTTGTGAGATCTGCTGAGACGTGTGTGGGTTTTCTTGAAACTGTGCAAGGGTTTGGAAGGACTGTATGAGAAGGGTCTTTTGATTTCCTTTGTAGTGAATGGGGTCTTTTGAGGGTATGGGAAGTTTTTTCAGAGGTTAAGCCTGGGTGAATCTGTAGTCCAAGTAGATCTGGTGGCATCCGAAGCAAAAACTATGTTAGAGACTATAGGGGACTATGTGGGTTGACCTATGGTGGTGTATGAGTGTTTTGTATGCAATAGACAGACTTGGTGTGGGTTATATAGGTCTCTTTGGGACCCATGTCCTGGTCTATTCAGCCCATGTGTTGGTTTGTTGGGACCAGTTTGAAGGTCTTTCGGTATCTGTCAAGGACTGTCTGAAGAAACGTTTCAAACTGGGTCTGATATGGCCAATACAGGTTATGTGATTTTAGGTTTGGTGGCATTCGGACAGTCATTTGGAGATTAGAGAAGTGTTTTTGGGGACTGTGCTTGTGTCCGTGTTATGTGTAGATCTATTCAAAACCATATGAGGAACTGTTGTGACCTGTATGAGTGTAGTTTGGAAACTGTAGCGATCATGGAAGGAATGTCCTGGTTTGTTTTTGCTGTCTAAAGATTGGTGATTGCCTGATGAGGTCTGAACCTTCAGCTCATGCCCAGTTCTGCTGGCAATCTTGCAAGGATTTACTGATAGCTGCACAAGGGTTTTTGTGCCTCTCTAAGGGTATATTGGGAGATATGCGACAGTCTGTTGTAAGCTAGGAAGAGTTCTGTTGGTAGTGATGTGAGGTATTTTTATGAGGTATGTGAGGGTCTGATGGCAGCGATGTGTGGATCTTCTGGGAGCTGTTTGAGTAGTTACTAGAAGCCATATGGAGATCTGTTGTGCTGGTCTCATGGGGCAATCTGATAGTCTGTTATGACATTTGTGTGTCTGCGTGGGTGGATTACTTGTAGTTCCAAATGAAGGTCAGTTACTGTGTATTTTACAGTTCCTTTTTGAGATGCCAGTTGGTGCTTTGAAAGTTGATTTGAAGAGGCTGATCCTGTTGTAGTCAGTGGGAGTCAATGGTGGTGAAGTATGTCATGCTTGCAACTTAGATGTATCAATATTTCAGTGTGCTGATGCAAAACGTTTGTGTATTTGAGTAGTCTGTAACATTGTTGTAACAGGAACGATTTAGGAGTATAACTAAATCTAACATCTTTCCTTTTTCTTCAATTTTTTGTGTACTTTTCTTAAAGTCTCACATTCTTACGTTTATAAAGAATGCTGAAGAGTAGTATGTTGGACATCTGAAGCCATCGTTCCACAAACTCTCAACCAGCCTTGGATGGAAAAGTCCTGCAGAATGTACAAACTGAAAATCAGTTTTTGTCTGCATAGGATCAGCAACAGCATTTGAGACAGCGTTGTTTCAAGGCAATCTCCCACTTGGACATATCTGTTTCTTTTACCTGGGTTAGCATGAGCCCTGATGTGTTTCATTGACAATGGACATTTGTGTTGGAGAAGAACAAAGTGTGTGCATATTCTGCAGATGTTCTGCTTTGTGACATGAGGTGATATAGGTTGAATGTTAAACAGTAGGGGGGCCTATTCTCAGTTATTTGTGCACCTAAACTTTGCACTTTTATAAGTTTTACATTTTTAGGGTGGGATCTTGTCCAGAGGAGGGAGGTTTTCTCATATGAAGTACATTTTCCCTTTGGAAGGAATAAATAAGTTACATGTGAAAAGCACATTTGTGTCACATTGGGCATGCAGAAGTTTCCACCAGATTGAAGTTTTGCGTTCCGAAATGTGATGCATACCACTACTCCTGGAAAGCAACAAATTACATTAATTCCTAAAATTGTTTGATGATCACATAAACCTAAGACATGTCTTCAAAATGTAGCAATTTCCTGATTTGTTTTGTTCCCCGTGATCTGTGAATAGTGAGCCAGATGAGAAACAATTACTGGTTTCAGTGATCTCTATTGTTTCTATAGTAGCTGTTTCTTGTGTTCTCATAGATGGAAGAATGTGTTTTTCCAGCGATATATCTAATTTCAGAAAATTTCAGTTGCAACTGTTTTGTTCGTTTGTAATGAAAATAATCAGATTTCAGATGTTCAACTTTTCAATGTTTTTATGTTAAAAAAGAAATTAAGTTGTTTTCACATTGACCTAATATTAATTCAAGCACCAAGTTGGAGTACAATTACTGGAAATGTTGTTTAGTATTAAGTTATACATTTTAAGTAATATCTTTTTATCAAATACTATTGTTTCTCTTTTATTTGGTAAAATATGCAATTGTGCAAAGGGACACATTATTTTTAAGACTAGAAAGTGATGACAGAAAATATTTGTGTATTCTGCATTGTAGGATCCTCACTGATAGTCCTAAACATAGAATATTTCCTGCCAGCGTGCAGGGACCCCAGAACAGTTCTGTCATCTCATTTCGTAGATGTATACATATCTCAAATTATGTAAATGGAGACGGTTATTTTGAAAAAATCCAATTACAAAAAAGTCACCTCAAAACAAGAAATGCAGATAGCATTTACCCTAATTGTTTTCTTTTAAAAATAACGTCAGTTGCAGCATCTAATTAGAAAATGTATCCCTTAAAATGATGTAGACATTCTCATTATAGAGGAACAATTGAAAATAAAGACTGTCTACAAAGTGCATATGGTTTATTAAAAGTATGCTATCCCTTTAAGAAGTCAGCAGTTTTCTGTTCCCAGCATGCCTTGTACCGGCAGTTGGCCTCACAGCCTCAGTTCTTTTTTTTCTGCTTTTTCTAGCTGGATCTTATAACACTCCGGGGAGAGTTTTCAGCTGTTTCCCCAATGTTTATTCCTCATATTACTTACTTTTTCCCCTCAATTAATTCATCATTTTTACTGTCTATTCCAAATATTTAACCTCTGGTTTGTTTAGAAGAGCATTTTTGTCTTTCCAAATGACTACACTATTTCAGAAGTGCATTTCCTGTGGTAGAGTAAAGGCTGTCACAGAGCCACACTGTGTGGTCTGTTTACCACCCTCCCACTCTGTAGACAGCTGTGAATTTTGCCACAAAATTTTAACAAGAGTGTTAAAGAACAGAAAGAAAATGTGCTTCAGTGGGCAGTTGGAAGACCTCAACTCACAACAGGAAGAATAAAAATAACAGCAAGGCAGAGAGGGGGCTCTCTACTGAACCTATGCATCCTCTCAAGTTGGACTCCAGAGATGCTAAATAAAGGTAGAAAAGGCGGCATAAACATCACTGTCATCATTCCAAACACTCTTGATATCGGTCAGTGGTGAGACCGTCACATCACCAACAGCGTTTTTCTGCAACGGAGACATTAATGCAGAGACCGTCGAAAACAAGCCCTTAGAGTTCAAGCCCATTGACGTTCAACCTATCCTTACTGGTAACCTTGTCATCGGCATTGATGTGAACACTGACATCTAAACATTTAAAGTCTCATAGATGAATGTTGAGACACTCCAAATTGATGTTGATATATACTTCTTCATTCTGATCGATGCCAGGACGTGTTGCCATGACTCCAATGTTGGGATCTCCTCCAGAGTAATTGCTTTTCTCTTTTTCAATGTCTCCTCTTTCAGCGAAGATGACTAGAATGACAATTCCTGCTTCTGATCCTATTCAATTTCCGTTACCACATTGGGCTATTCCACCCAGACTAATGATGATTCCAGGGAGCATATCCATGTCCCCACCTCAAGAATCTCCTTTACCGATTATTCCATGGACACCAGAAAGACCACTAGATAAAACACCAATTAGGTCCCCTCCATCACCGAACTCTCCATAGTCTCCAATGTCTACAGGCACTTATAATACTTATACTCCAGCTTCACGACTTCCTATCTCACCAGTGGATGACATTGTGCGAATAAACGAAATATTCAACTAGAGGTACCTCCAATCCCTGTTTTCGTTATAATGGAAACCTTACAACAGAGAGACTCTCTCAGACTTACACTATTTCTAGTACCATGTCTTTTAGAGTTGGTAGAAGAAAACATGTTATCACCAGCGACCATCAAGATGGCAGCCAGGAGACTTCTAAAGGAGTACAGACCACGAGTTCAAGATCCCATGTTCTTGCATCAGGAACCTAAACTTGATTCTGTTATTGTCAGAAAAATACATGCTTCTCTTCCAGGGGATACTCATCAATAGTCATAAGCACTGAATAATCCCCACCCATGTGCAGGATCCCGGAGCATATAGAAATAGACATATATATGTATATGTTGGGGGCCATAAGTGCCCAGCACCTCCGCGACATACATATATACATGTAAATAAATACATAAATATTCAGCCTAACATAGTTTCAATGGGGCAAAATGCCAAAATTACATAGGTTTTTCTTGTACAAAGATAATAACCTACATACACCTTGTAATAGAGAACATACACTGTAATAGTGTTATACAAGAAACCTTTATTTTCAAAAAGAAAAAACAGGTAATAGGCAGTTGGCCCATAGGCTGCATAGATGAATAAACAGCATAGTACATTAAAAAACTGGCACCTTGCTTTTAAGGCTTCCAAGAACCTGGACACCGTGCCTTTAAGACCTTCAGGAGCCCCTCTGCTCCCATCATGCACCACAGGTGACAGTTAGGTCAGTTTTTTTTCCGGCTCCTTCTGTGAGGATCCTGGAGCTTGAGCTTGACAGTTTTTGATTATCTTTAGTCAGAAATTGTTTTTTTTTCTTACTTTTGGACATTTCTGACTGCTGGTTGTTTTTTCTTAAACCTTTCTGACAATTTACCATATTTTCTTTGTCAGAATGCCAGCATTATTCAACAAATGTGCTTCATATGGTAAAAAGATGGCAAAATCGGACCCGCACTCTGTGTGCATCGTGTATTTGCCATCTTCACACAAGTCTGATACTTGCAAATATTGTCACCAATTTTCTAAAAGGACTGTTCGGTACAGGGAGAAGATTAGGCTCCATGCCTATGCTGGAGAGAGGAAAAAGTCATCACAAGAGTGGCCTTGGGAGCGCCCAAGAGCCCTCCTCTCGTCATGAACACCAAAAATGGCAAAGATCTACCTCTCCAGAGTCCAGAAAGAGACAGATACCTGACTGTTCGTCGTCGGCGTAGAGATCACCGTCAAAGAAGCAGGCAAGACACTCTTCAGCGTCGAAGGACAGATCGCCGTCGAGACGACGACACTCTCCGTCACACAAAAGTAAGGCGACGTCGAGACATACATTGGGCTCGAAGTATGCTGGTCCCGAACAACCTGACAGGCACCCGTTGACGTCGAAACATCCGTCGACGGCGAGGAAGACTCCTCCACCTTCTCAGAGGCTGGTGTCGAGGGGTTCGCCGGCGAAGACTCTGCCGAGATCTCCATCGCAGTCGAGGCCCTCACCGTCGAAACAGTCGACGTCGAAGAAGCGCCAGAGAAGATCGTCGTCGAAATCTCCTGTCCACCCGTGTGGGCGTTCGACATCGAGGACAATGTCGAGATCTGCGCGGAGATGAGGGTCTTCCAGTATCTCGCCACCAAGGAGATCGACGTCGAGAACGGCACAGTCGGTGTCGTCAAAACATCGGTCGACTTCGAGGGACAGAAACCCTGTAGTCGTCTCCGAGGAGGTGACAGAGAGGGCGAGGTCGATGTCTAGGTCAAGACGTTCGACATCGAGAAGACCTTCATCATCCCCGGGCATTAACATTGTTCAGATTTTGCCGGAGGGCACTCCGGTTGCGCCTAAGTCGTCACATCCTTTCAATCTTTCGCCAAGATGGCTGGAAGGTACCGGTGATACGACAACAGGGGTGCTGGTCATGGAAGTCCTGATTCAGATTACTCTCGCACCTACTCTCCGTCGAGAGTTTCCAGGGATCCTCTTCCAGCGACATCATCGAGGGTCTCTCCGAAAAGAACCCCGAGATAGTCAAGGTCCCCATTCTCCTGCCACACGGGTCACAGGAGCGGTCTCGCTCGCATCATGCTTCCTCTCCCAAGAGGAGGAGACGAAGCTCGCAAACGTGGTCCACATCCACCAGATCTTCAATCAAGGACTATTCACCAACCCTGTCTGCAACACCACCATCCAGGGTGTCCCCGATTGATGACGAAATTGGAACCTTCTCTGACGTTCTCTGCAGAGGGGCCAAAAAGCTCAACATCAGTATATCGGCCCGACGGTCTCCATATCCGAGACGTTACACCATCAATCGTCAACCAGGTCTCTACTGCCTCTAGTCCCAGGCCTCTTTGAGCCTGCCATGCAGACTTTCTTAACTCCTTCCACAGTGGGCGCAGTACCATCTTGTATTGCCAAGAAATATAAACCCCGGATCAGGACCCGCTTTTTCTTCGTTCTGATCTCTAACCAGACTCGGTCATTGTGGCTGCGGCCAGGAAGGCACACTCTGCAACTTCTTCCTCGTCAGTCCCTCCCGAGGAAGACAGCAAAAATATGGACTCACTGGGCAGGAGATGTGTAATACCTCTGCTATGAAGGTGGCCAGCGCCTCGGCTCTCCTAGGGAGGTATGATGGGTCTCTCTGGGACTCCCTTGCCAGATTCACAAACAAACTCCCGAAAGAAGACCAGCAGGACTTTCAGGAGATACTGCAAGACCGGGGCTTGGTGGCGAACCAGGTGATAAGTGCAGCTGCAGACTCGTCTGATCTGGCCGCACATGGTTATATGCACGGCATCTGTTCCAGACGCACGGCCTGGCTGCGTCTCACAGGCCTGAAACCAGATGCCCAACGAAAGATTGTCTACTTTCCTTTCAATGGGTCTTCGCTGTTTGGGTCTCACGTGGATGATGAGATGGCCAAAATGAAAACTGAGTTGGACACTGTGAAGGCCGTTGGCCTAGAGAAGCGGCCTAGAGAAGCAGAAAGAGTTCCGCAAACGGTTCCACCCCTACGACAGGCGCTCCTTCCAACAGAGGGTTCAAACCCCTCAGTGGTCATTCCAGAATCAGCAACAGCAGAGGTCGCAATTACATCAAAGATGACCTGGTAGAGGCAGAGGAAACAACAGGCAGCAGGCTTCAACTGCTAAACAACCAGCCAAACAATGAGCAGAGGCTTTCTCCGTGCCCGTTAGCTACTCCAGTAGGAGGAAGTATCACTTTTCATCTGGAAGAGTGGAGATCAATAACAAATGACAAATGGGTGCTGAATATTGTTCAAAATGGATACTTGCTGAGGTTCAAGGCTCCACCTCCATCAGTTCCTCTTCAAAGAAGATCCATCCAACGGCACCTACTGTTGCAGAAAGAGGTGGGTAGTCTTCTACAAAAAAACGCCATAGAGTATGTTCCAAAGCAACAGCAAGGACAAGGCATTTACTCTCGCTACTTCCTGGTCGAAAAAAGAGGACCAACCAGAGAATACAGACCAATTCTTGATCTGCGGCTCTTAAACAAATTCATCCGCAAGGAAAAATTTTGGATGTTGGCTCTGCACCAGATCTTCCCTCATCTACATCAGGGAGACTGGATGTGTGCTATAGACTTGCAGGACGCCTACTTCCATGTCCCGTTGTCCAAAAGGTATCGAAAGTTTCTCCGCTTTCAAGTAACCCATCAGCATTTTCAATTCCGAGTTCTACCGTTGAGGCTCAAATCAGCTCCCCGAACGTTCTCGAAGTGCATGGTAGTAGTAGCAGCATTTCTACGCAAACGCAAAATCTTCATTTACCCCTATCTGGACGATTGGCTCCTGAAGAGTGCCACACCTTCTCTGCTTCAGAATCACCTCAACTACTGTCTCCAGCTGTTAAATACGCTGGATCTTCAAGTCGACTTCAAGAAGTCGGTCTTCAATCCGACCCAGAGAATCCATTAACTGGGCTCTTCACTGGATACCGCAAAGGCAAGCGTGTCCCCTTCGGAAGAGAGGATATCATCAATCAGAGACAAATGTCGCGTTCTCCTTATTGCCTGTCATCCCACAGTCAGACAGGTTTCGTCACTGTTGGGCTCCATGGCCTCTTGCGTATTCATCGTCCCCAATGCCAGATTGAACATGCGTCCTCTGCAGCAGTCTCTGGAGGACCAGTGGATGCAAGTCTCAGGTCGCTGGGAAGACCGTGTGACTCTACCTCAATCGGCCAAAGACTCCATTAGATGGTGGATGAAGCGGTCACACCTTCTAAAGGGAGTCCCATTCCACCAAGACATTCCCACTCAGACTATAGTCACGGATGCTTCCCTGCAAGGTTGGGGAGTTCAAATAGGGCCTCTTCAAGTACTAGGTCTCTGGTCAGAGACAGAATGAGGGTATCACATCAACTTCCTGGAGTTAAGAGCTGTTCACCTGGCTCTCAAGTCGCTGTACCCTTCTCTCCAGTCCAGCTCCCTCTTGGTTCAGACAGACAACACTACAACGATGTATAATCTGAACAAGCAGGGGGGCACCAGGTAAAGAACTCTCTCTCTGGAATCGCAGACAATCTGGAAGTGGCTTCTCGCAAGGAACCTCAGCATTGTGGCCATTCACCTTCCGGGTTCCATGAACGTTCAAGCGGACTCACTAAGCATAGACTTCGTAGGTGCGCACAACTGGGTGCTAAACAGCGAAGTCGCGCAAGACATCTTCCGACAATGGGGAGTGCCAGACATCGACCTCTTCGCAGACGCGGCCAACACCCAATGCCCCGTCTTCGCGTCCAGGTTTCCCCAACCAGGATCATGAGGGAATGCCCTTTTGATAAGCTGGTCTCAGACATTACTGTACGCCTTTCCACCGGTTCCGCTGATCCCTGCAGTGATCAACAAATTTTACAGGACCAACACCAGAATGATCCTGATAGCTCCAGAGTGGCTGCGTCAGTGGTGGTACCTTCTACAATTATCCGAGATGCCCCACCGGAGGTTGCCTTGCCGTCCAGACCTGTTGTCCAAGAATGAGGGGAGAGCGTTTCATCCCAATCTCTCATCCCTCAGATTGACAGCATGGCTCCCGAGGTCCTTCAATACAGACACTTAGATTTACCAGCGGATTGTATGACTATTCTGTAGGAAGCCAAGAGACCTTCCACCAGAAAATCCTATGCTTTCAAATGGAAGCGGTTCTACTTGTGGTGCATGGACAATGCTCATGATCCGGTGCAGAGTAAAGAGCAGGTACTGTTGCCATACCTATTGCATTTGGACAAGTCTGGTCTGCAGTTCTCTTAGATTAAAGTGCACTTAGCAGCCATCACTGCATACAGGAAGTCCCCTACGCAGGTTTCTTTTTTCCAAATGCCAGTGGTAAAAGATTTCCTTGAAGGGATAAAAAAGGTTTACCCCCCAGTGAGATCTCCATCTCCTCTTTGGGAGCTCAACATAGTCCTTACAAAACTTATGGGTGCTCCTTTTGAGCCGATTCACAAGGCTTCTCTGCAGCATTTATCATGGAAAACTGCCTTTTTAGTCACCATCACTTCTGCCCGCAGGGTTAGTGAAGTCCAGGCCTTGTGTTGTAGAGAACCTTATACTGTTTTTCATGCAAATAGGGTAGTTTTGAGTACCCATCTGAGTTTTCTACCTAAGGTGGTCTCGGATTTCCACATCAATCAGACTATCACTCTTCTCACTTTTTTTCCCCAATCCCACAACCCCTCCGGAAAGTTCCCTCCATTCTTTAGACCTCAAGAGGGTACTGAAATGTTGTCTAGACAAAACCAAGTCCTTGAGAAAGACGGACCGGTTGTTTATTAACTATGGTGCCATAAATACCGGTTCGGCAGCTTCCTAAAAGATCCATCTCTAGATGGATAGTTTCTTGCATATCTTTGTCCTACTAACTAGCTAACAAGGTTCTTCAAGGCAAACACAAAGCACATTCTACCAGGGGAAAAGCCTCTACCATGGCCCTCCTTAGAAATGTTCCTATGTCAAAAATTTGTAAAGCAGCGACTTGGCGCTCAGTTCATACTTTCACTCGCCGTTACTGCTTGGATTCTGAAACACAGGCTGATGCCCATGTTGGGCAAGCCTCACTGAGAAATTTATTTGCTTGATGTCATGTTAGGATGCATTGTTAACTGTTTTTAAATACTGTTTGCTCGTCCGCGAGGTAGTGGGTATGGGCTTGCTACTCTATTCAGTGCTTATGACTATTGATGAGTATCCCCTGGAAGAGAAAGATTAGTTACTTAACTGTAATCCTAGTTTTCTTCCAGGGGTATACTCATCAAAGTCATAAGCAACCCTCCCGCCTCCCCGGACGAGCATTTATAGTACGTTAATGTAGTGTTTGCATCTTATACTCAGGTTGCTTCAAGTTAGTACACCGTAAAATAGAACTGACCTAACTGTCACCTATAGTGCATGATGGGAGCAGAGGGGATCCTGGAGGTCTTAAAGGCACGGTGTCCAGGTTCCTGGAAGCCTTAAAGGCAAGGTGCCAGATTTTTACTGTACTGTGATGTTTATTCATCTATGCAGCCTATGGACCAACTGCCTGAAAATAAAGGTTTCTTGTATGTTCTCTATTACAAAGTGTATGTAGGAGATTATCTTTGTACAAGAAAAACCTATGTAATTTTGGCATTTTGCCCTATTGAAACTATTTTAGGCTGCATATTTATGTATTTATATACATGTATATATGTATGTCGCGGAGGTGCTGGACACTTGTGGCCCCCAACATACACATATATATGTATATTTCTATATGCTCCGGGATCCCGCACGTGGGCGGGGATTATTCATTTCTTATGACTTTGATGAGTATACCCCTGGAAGGGAACTAGGATTACAGGTTAGTAACTAATCCATATGCCCCAAAAACCTCTGTACTCCCAGATTGAAAAAGGAAAAGAATTGGCACTGCTGACTGCAAGGTGTGTGACTCTGCTGTGGTCTATCTCAAAACAGATACTGATACTGCCTTATTGAGAACATAGGACAGATCACTTTTTGAGACATCGTTTTCTTTTGCCGAATATTTACAGAAGAAGCGTAAACAAGCTTTTTTGGAGGTAATTCAAGTAAGGACAGCTTGTATCAAAACAGGTCATCAGGGCACCTATTGACTCAACTTACTTAGTTGCTACACTGTTTTGTCATGGAGTCTCGGTGTGTGTTGGCTGAGGCTTGCACCTCAAATCTGACTCACAATTGAAAATCTTGAATTTTCCTTTGGCCCTCAAACCATTGAGAAAATGGAATGCATGAAAAAAGCTAAAACCACTAAGGTAGTAGCCCTAGAGCAATGTAAGGAATTCTTCACGTCACAAAAGCGACAACGTGACATCATTACCTGGAACATCTGATGGTAAATACCCAGAGTCAGCCTATAGACGAGTAATCAAGGTCAACAGGAACAGCAGTTTCAATCACCCTAACACCAGTGTCCTTGTAGAAGAGACCAGCAAAATCAGCAGCATCAGCATCAGTCTTCTTCTGTCAAGTCAAGGACACAGTCCAATGAGCCTCCAGTTCCTTCCCTCTGTTTGCCACTCCAGGGTAACAAAATACTTAAGACTGGACCCCAAGAACATCAGACAGATGCATCCTAAAAATCATCGAATGTGGTTACAAAATCCAATTTGAATCTCCTCAAAAGGTGCACCAAAGCATCAGCTGCACAAGTTAGGAAAGAAGACTTTGTTACTACTGCAAAAACAAGTAATGGAATCTGTTCATCTAATACAGAGGGGAACTGGTATCTGCTCAAATTATTTTTGGGTTCCTAAAATGGCCACAAATTTGAACATCGATCGATTCTAGATCTAAGGAAAGTCAACAAAATTATAGAGACCGATATTTGCAATGCTGGTATTAAACATTTATAGCAGTAGTAATGTCTTTAATACGAAAAGGAAAATGTATATTTATCCATACCTCAACGATTGGCTCATAAAAGCAAATTCACCAGAGATAGTTTCTCGAGACTATTACTTCACCATCCGCGTACTTACTTGTGCGCTAACGTAACTATAACTCCCAGCTAGCCATGCACTATTTTCTTAGCAATAATTTTACAACAAATGTTGCAGTGATATTATCAATGATGGAATATGTCATTAGTGATGTAATATGTAGGATAAGTATATGACGAAGACGTGAGTTAGTTACGTTGGGGCACGAGTTATGGTTACTTAAGATAACTCTAACTGCTGAAATTCTTTGGTTTTGTGTGTGTAAAATCTGCAAATGGCGATGATGGCCACAGTGCCTGGTCTATGCCAAGGTCCGGCGGCTAAGCCCCCCTCCAACCAGCCACCCCCCAAGGCAGTGCACAGTAGGGGGGTGGCCACAGGGCCTGGCCCGGCAACCAACCCCCCCCCCCCTCCCAAGGAAGCTAACCTGGGAGGGTGAGCACGCAGCCCCCCTACCTGGGCAAGTTTCAGCCCCAGAGGCCATCCCCCAGGGCCCGCCATATTTTCTGGGGTAGAGGGGCACATGCCCCCCTGCCTGGACTAATTTTGGCCCAGGGGACCACATTAAGCGGGGTCCGGTGTATTTTTCTGGGCGGGGGGGGGGGTTCTGGCCCCCTCCCTGAAATGTGTTGAGCCCCGGGCCCCATCCCTTGGGGCCTGGCTGACAAACGGTAGGTGTCGTGATGCCCACCCAGGACACCCACCATCTCCTCGTTGGTGGCCCTGGAGGGGAGAGGTTGGGGGGGCAAGGCCCCTGCTGCCCCAGCCGGCTCCCCACATCCAGCGGTAGCAGTCATTGTGCCCACCCACAGGAGCAATCTTCAGATCTGTTTCAGAAACAGATCTGAAGTCCGCTCCCAGCTGGTGGGAGCATTTTTAAAGCTTCTGCCAGCTGGGAGCAGATTTCGCATTTGCGGTCTTGGTGGAAGCTTTGAAATTGCTCCCGCCAGGCCCAGGTTTCACCGCCCACGCGAGTGTGTGGAGGGAAACCGCTATGTCCCGGGCAAGGCACCCCGCAACATAGCTAGAACAGGCCCTGGGTAATGGATCCCCAGGGCCTTATGTGGCTCCAGTAGGGGGGCGCGGCCCACCTCCCTTTTCTAATTTCTGTGTGCTCCTCTCCCCCCACCCCCTTTTTTTCTAATTCTTTTTATTAAACAAATGCTCAGCTACACATCATAGGTACACAGACTCATCCGGTCATGCCATGGTTGTCAGGTTCATCATGTATGGTTAAAATAGTCTTTCCAGGACAGCACAGTATAGGGGACCCCGAGCTGAAAGACATATAATTGCAGTGAGAAGGTTATTAGTGTCCTCCCATTTCACGTTTCCGCTCTCAGTTGTGGTGCTTCAAATTCCTCTATATTCCACCCACCTACTCCACACCCTTGCCCCATTTCCTCGGGCACCCACAGCTTTGGTACACCACCTTTTCAGCTGCACAGCACCAATCAAGGTCCGCCTCCTATTCTGTGACCCTCGGAGGTTGCGCCACCCCCCCATCACCTTGCAATATTCCTTGACCCTCGGAGGTTGCGCCGCCCCCCCATCACCTTGCAATATTCCTTTTAGCTACAATATCGGCCAACATTAGTAATATCCTAGTGTATTTTGACCATGGGTTGTTCCCAGCCACACATATGTGCCATCGAGCATCCAGTGTGACCTCCTGACCCATCACCTTCGGACATCACCCAAGCAATCTCACTCCAGTACTGCTGAAGTTGGGGGCAGGCCCACAGTGTATGAAAAAAGGTACCCACCACGCCACAGCCCCTTATACAACTGTCAGTATCGCTTCGACCCATTCAGTGGAGCATCGACCTGGTGGTGCATGATCTATGTAATATTCGGAATTGTATGAGCTGTAACGGTGCTCTTGTGGGACTCTGTATTGCCTCTGCCCAGTAGTCATCCTGCCAGGCGTAGTCTGCGTACGTGACCTCGGTGAGGTCACATAATTCCCACCCCGGCGTGCCTACGTCAGTTTTTTCCTTTTCCACGTGCAACGCGGATCCGGTTTGTGCTCCAAGCCTGTTTAGGCCTTTCCCTTACGCTATTGCTGCGTGTGTGGGATCAGTGTACTTATGCCTTCGGGCTTTAAAACTTGCTCGTTGTGTGGCCGCTTCATGTCGGCGATGGATCCTCACCCTATCTGTATGTGGTGTTTGGGGGAGCACCACGACTCCACTGATTGTGAGGCGTGCCAGCAGATGAAGCCGAAGTCCCGGCTCGTGTGTCCAGGTCGGCGTCGTCATCTCGCCTGGCCCCTGCGGAGGGTTCTCGGACCCGCGGATTCCCTCGCCAACTTCGATCTTCTCCCAGGTCGGGGCACTGGCTCTCCGCGGGTGGTGCGGCCCGCGTGTCGTCCCCTTATCCGCCGTTTCCTGGCGTGGTGGGCGACCAGAGCCCAGATGGAGACATATGCGGTGGCTTTGCAGGCCTCGCTGGCTTCTCCACCTCCTCCTTCCCCTCCTGGGATGTCAGCGGATCCCTTGCAGTGTGCGGGGTCATCCGCAGCGTCGCCAGCGTTCCGGCGCTGACTGGTTCGGATCCAGGCTCGGAGGATGTGGTGCCGTTGGGGTGGGGCCCTTCGAGGGTCCCTCCTTCGGACCACGGCGCCCCTGCTTCGCCGCAAACTCCCACGGGAGTTCCTGTGGTGTCACGGGATGTCGCCGGGGCTCGGGTCACACCTCAAGCCCCTCTCGGTCCTCGGGACAGGCGGCGGCCTTGTCCAAGGCCGAGGTGACGCCGCTAAGGCGCCGGCGGCTGCTGGCCCTGGCCGCGCCACAGGGGTCGACGGAGGGCCCTTCTCGCCCTGTCATGAGTCGCGGCTGGCGGTGGACCCCTCGTCCCTCCCCGGGCCCTTCTCGTCCCTCCACGCAGGCGGTTGCCTCATCGGAGGTCAGGTCAGCGCCGTTCCGGCGCCGCCCCTTCGCCACCCCGGCTCTGGCCCAGCTCCGGTCTCCTGTGCTGTGTCTGAGGTCGCCCTGGCGTCTCCTCCGGCGGCGGTCGACAACGGTGTCCTGCCTCAGGTTGCGGACTCTACGGCGCTGGGCCGACATCGGGTTGTTGACTCGTCTTCGGACGCCTCCTCTTCTCCAGAGGTTCAGCAGTTGCTGGTGTCATCCTCGCCGGAGACGGGCCGCCGTGTCGTGGCTTTTTCCCCGACTTCGTCTAAAGGCAGCTCCTCGCCGTCTCCACAACTGCGGTCTTCGCTGGAGGAGCCGCAGGTCCCCCACTCCTCTGTCCCTCTTCCTTCTGTCCAGCCTTGGCCCTTCCTTCCTCCGGTTGACTTGGGGGATGGCTGCCTTAACTTGCAACCGTCGCCTAATGAGGAGCTGCTTTCCCCTCCGCGGGGCCCTACGGAGGCAGGTGCGGCTTTCGCCCGCGCTGTTACAATGGCTGTGGGAATTTTGCGCATGGGTGATCCAGCTACCCATTTCCCCGCAGATCATCTTCTGGAGGTTCTCCATCAGGGCTCTGGTGGTAGGGACCTGTTGCTTCCCTTCGAGGGTTCACTCCACTCTTCTCACTTGGGGCCGCCCCGCCACGGGGGCCCCGGTGCCCCAGCACCTTCTGCACCGCCACCATCCGGCACCGCGTGATCCGGTGTGCCTTTCTCTTCACCCTTCGACCAGAGGCCCCTTTTGCAGTCTGCCTTTCCTGCTTTGCCACTGCTGTTGTCTCCCAGTCACAGGAGGCCTGCTGGCTGGACTCCTGGGGGCGCAATATGTTTGCCTCAACCAGTGCCTCTGCGGGCCCTTAACTCACTGTGTGTTTTGGCTAGGGGCACTTCTTGCTTGTGGGACTCGGCGGAGTCCCTTATGTCTGCCGCTTCTCAGGAGAGTGCTTGTGTGGATTTGTGACATCACGTCTTGGATGGTCGGGAGGTGGCAGCGTTTATCCTTCGCTCCGTTCTGGACATCTCGGAGGTGTTGGGTCGTGCCATGGCTTCTTAGGTTGCCCTTCGTCGCCATGCCTGGCTTCGGGACAGTGTGTTCCCAGAGACTGTTCGAGAACGGCTGGTGGACCTTCCCTTCAATGGTGCTCTTTTGTTCCATGCCCCTACGGACTCAGCCATCCAGAGGTTCTTGGCGGGGCTTCGTCTTCCTCCTCCTCCTCCCCCTCCTTCTCCTTCTTCTCCTCCTCAGTGACCTGCGTGTTGATCTGGTTCTTAGAGCTGTTCTTCCGTTGGGGCGGGTCGCCCTGGTTGTCTGTTCTGTGTGCTTCATGGCCACTCAAGTCCACTTGCTGAGGCTGTGGTTCTGTTGGCTGCTGGCCAGCCCTTTTTGACTGTGTGTTTTTCCTTTGGGTTTTTTACACCATGCTGGGCCTGAGATTGGGCCTTCTGCATTTCCCTTCTGGCTGCTTGATTAGCCTTTTGCCGGGTTTTTTGCCGCAGGTCTTTTTTGTTGTCCTCTGCTGCGGAAGTTTCTTCCTAAGAGGTTCCCATGTCTTGGGATATGACATGCCCTATGTGGGGCAGGGTTGGCTGTTCTATAGCCCTGGTATGTGCTGGGGAGTTGTGGTCGCCTGTGGGCTTCTGCTCTTTGTGGCGTTATGGTATGTTGCGGATACAACACTTCTTCTTCGCCTTTTTGCTTTGAGTGTTTCATTCTGTGGTGTCCCTGGCGTCTGGCAGAGCTTGCCAGTGCCGCCCTCTTGTTCTTTCTGCACCGTTGTGCCTTCTTGTGGCTTTCATGGGACTGTCAACCTACCTTCTCCGCTGCTTCCAGTGGGCCTTGCACTCAGTTCTACCTCTTCTCCCTGTGGGGGGGATGGTCCCTGAATTCCGGACCCTTTCTGCGGGCACAGTTTGTCCCTGCAGGGCGCTGGACGATTCTTCCTGGGTGACCTTGAGTTCCCCTTTTCGGCTTCCGCCTGCTTCCTGCTGCCGGTGCCGACCTGTCTGGGATTGCCTTCACTCTTCCTCTTCTCCTTGGAGTCTCTAGGTTGCTCTTCTCCTTCGGTGCTCCTTTCCTTGCCTTGGCCTTGGGTGGAGGTTTTGTTGCCTCACATGGGCGTGGGGTGTTTGGCCTCTTAGCGCCTTGCCTTGTTTCCTCTGCTGAGTGAGGACAGGCTATCTAATTCTCTCCCTTTCCCGCATCCCCCCCCCCCCTTGGGGTTGGTGACCTCCTGCTGGTGGGAGTTTCCCTTTGCCTGGGGGACGCGGCTCCTCGTCCGGTTTTCGGACTCGGCCCCCGTGCGGCCCTCTGTTGTGCTCCGGTGGGTGGGGTCCTCTCGCAGACCCTCCTTCCCCTTGGGTATGGCTAGGGTATCTATTCTACGTGAAGGAATCTGCGGCTAGTAGTCTCTATCAGATGTACGAGTTACTTACCTTCGGTAACGATGTATCTGGTAGAGACGATTCTAGCCGCAGATTCCTTCACGGCCCGCCCTTCCTCCCCGTTCTGGGAGAGCTTGTGATTTGGTCTTTTGCACTCGCTTCCCTGTGGGTGGCTGTGTCTTCTATGAGTACATTCTTTCCCTCTTTCTGTCAGGCTGTCCCTTTTTCCTCCCCGTTGTCACATGGGAGGATAGGTTTGCTGGTACTTCTGGCTCTTTGCGATCCTTGAGGTTGGGGTCTGTAGGCCACACTAGTGTAGGTAGTGCAATACACCACACCACACCACATTAGTAATGTCTAACCAGCCAGGAACCACTGAGTCCCTACCAGGAACCAGTGAGCTCCTTCCCTATAAGTATGAGGCTCTCTCCTTTGCTCAGCTTAGGGCCTTATGTTCCATTAGGAAGATGAGGACAGGCAAAAGTCCATCCACACAGCATCTCATAAAGATACTGAAACTGGATGATATCATAGGGCCTAGTAGGCCTGATGATTTAGACCGTGTGGGTAGGGCAGCACCTGAGGGTGGGTCCAGGGGTGGAAACTCCCCTGACCCTAACTCTAATGCTGACCAGACTGGTGACAATGACCAGACTCTGGTGAACACAGACCACCAGGATGAGGAGGATGACCAGAATGCCACTTCCTTTATTCCTCCTGGTAGGACTGACAACAGGGCTAGAAGGGATAGATCTCTGTCAAGGGGATCTATCCAGTCTAACTCCTCTATAGGAACCTCTGTTTCTTCTCACAGAGGGAGGGAAACCTCCCAGGAGAGGAGAGAGAGACTGCTGAAGTATGAGCCAGACAAGTTCAACCTCAGAAAGCAGCAGATGGCCTTAGATAGGGAAGCCCTGGAGCTCTACAGAGCTAGTAAAAAGGAGGGACTAGAGTCCCTTGGTGGCAACAATTTTCCAAGAGATAGGGAGAGGTCTTCTGACCATAGAAACCTAAGTAAGATTGTCCCTCCCTACCAGAGTGGGGATGACATCCACAAATGGATAACTGCCTTGGAGAGGGCCTGTAAAGTACAGAAGGTCCCTCAAGGTCAGTGGGCAGCAATCTTATGGCTCTCCTTTGCAGACAAAGGTAGAGACAAGCTCCTCACTGTAAGAGAAGAGGATGCTGATGACTACAAAGTCTTGAAAAGTGATCTAATAGATGGGTTTGGCCTAACCACTGAATAATACAGGTTAAAGTTCAGAGACACCCAAAAAGCACAAAATCAGGACTGGGTTGACTTTGTTGACTGTGCTGCTAAGGCTCTGGAAGGTTGGTTATTAGGCAGTAAAGTGTGTGACTTCATAGGATTGTACAAACTGATAATGAGGGACAAGATTCTTAATAACTGTCAAAATCAGCTGTTGCACCAGTACCTGGTAGACTCTGATCTGACCTCTCCCCAAGAATTGGGAAAGAAGGCAGACAAATGGGTCAGAACCAGGTTGAGGCAGAAGGTACAGAACCAAGGTGGTGACCCCAAGAAGCAAGATTCCAAAAACTCTGACAAGGGTGGGGACAAGGGTAAAGACCAGAAGTCTTCTCAAGGGCCCCCAAAATCTTCTTCAGGTGGGGATTCACAGCCAGGAAAGGGTAAAGGCCAAAAGAAACCTTGGTGCAAAATCTGTAAACAGAAAACTCACTGGACTAGTGACTGCACCAAGGCGAAAGAAAATACTCCGGCCCCCACCAATGCCCCTAAGGCACCTGCTCCCCCTAGTGCAGTTACAATTGGTGGTGAGAATACACAGAATAAGGGCGTAGTAGGGTTGACCTTGGGTTCTGAGATGGACTCTGGCCTAGTCAGAGTACCAAGTCAGGCTGTGCTTGTCAGTGATGGGGGCATGGATATGTCCCCCTTTGTGAGTTCCAGTAACTTGGGCAAATATAGACTTCAGCCTTTAATTAATGGAGTAGAAGCTTGGGCATTCAGGGACACAGGAGCAAGTGTCACAATGGTGACAAAAGATCTTGTGGATCCTGGGCAGATTATACTTGGTGAAATGTACCAAGTGACCAATGCTAGCAATGTCAGAACAGACCATTCTCTGGCAGTTGTTAACTTCTCCTGGGGAGGGGTAACTGGCCTTAAGAAGGTTGTGGTAAGTGCGGACCTACCAGTGCAATGCTTGCTTGGCAATGATCTAGAAACTTCAGCTTGGGCTGAAGTGGAGCTCAGGACACATGCAGAAATGTTAGGGATCCCTGCACATGTCTTTGCTGTGACCAGGTCACAGGCAAAAATGTCAAAAGCTGGACAGGCCCTGGATTCTGGAATAATGGACCAGCAGAGCCTTCCCACCTGTCTCAGGATACTGATCAGTCTCCTCAGGGAGATGATCTGGAGCCTGCAGAAGGAACTGTCCCAGAGGAGCTTGAACCTGACCAGGTTGAGTTCTTAGGGACACTGGGCCCTTCCAGGTCTGATCTGAGCCAGGAGCAGAAAACCTGCCCCTCTCTTGAAACCCTCAGACAGCAAGCTGCTGATGAGGCTGCTGGGAATGCTAGTGGCACCCATAACGTTTATTGGGATGATGGACTCCTATACTCAGAGACTAGAGACCCCAAGCCTGGTGCATCCAGGTGGTTGGTTATACCTCTGAAGTTTAGGGGTTTCCTATTGACACTAGCCCATGATATTCCCCTAGCAGGACACCTAGGCCAGAACAAGACTTGCAACAGAATTGTTCCTCACTTTCACTGGCCACACATGTCTGAAGACACAAAGGAGTTTTGTTGCTCCTGTATAACCTGCCAAGCCAGTGGCAAGGCAGGTGGCACTACAAAGACCCCCCTGATACCACTACATGTGGTGGGGGTGCCCTTTGAAAGGGTAGGTATCGACATTGTTGGTCCCATGGATCCCCAAACAGCATCTGGGCACAGATTTATACTGGTGATAGTGGATCATGCCACCAGGTATCCTGAAGCAATTCCCCTAAGGACCACTACAGCACCTGTAGTGGCAAGAGCCCTCTTGAGTGTGTTCTCAAGAGTAGGTTTTCCAAATGAGGAGGTTTTCCAAATGAGGTAGTATCTGACAGGGGTGCAAACTTCATGTCTAGTTACTTAACTGCTATGTGGAAGAAGTGTGGAGTGAACTTAAAGTTCACCACACCCTATCGCCCACAATGCAATGGTTTAGTTGAGAGATTCAACAAAACCTTAAAGGGCATGATCAAAGGACTCCCAGAGAAACTTAGGCGAAAATGGGACCTTCTCTTGCCCTGCCTTTTATTTGCATACAGGGAGGTGCTTCAGAAGGGGGTTGACTACAGCCCATTGGAACTTCTGTTTGGTCACCCTGTCAGGGTTCCATTGTGTTTGGTGAAGGAAGGATGGGAGTTACCTCTCAAGCCATCAAAGCAAGACATAGTGGACTATGTACTTGGTATCCGCTCCAGGATGGCGGAGTACATGAAAAAGGCAAACAAAAACCTCGAGGCTAGCCAGGAACTGCAAAAAGCCTGGCATGACCAAAAGGCTGTACTGACTGTTTACCAGCTAGGACAGAAAGTGTGGGTGTTGGAGCCTGTGGCCCCAGCAACTCTCCAGGACAAGTGGAGTGGAGCCCACACTATTGTTGAACAGAAAGGGAAGGTTACCTACTTGGTAGACCTTGGAACCCCTAGGAGTCCCCACAGGGTTCTCCATGTCAACAGGCTAAAGCCATATGGGGACAGGGCTGACATGGGCTTGCTCATGGCAACTGATGAGGGACAAGAGGAAGAGAGTGACCCACTCCCTGACCTCCTCTCACAGAACCCTGATGATGGGTCAGTTGATGGTGTAGCCTTGGCAGGCAGCCTCACTGCCCTGCAACAAGCTGATTGCAGACAGGTGCTCAATCAGTTCAGACACATGTTCTCCCTGACTCCAAGTCAGACTACCTGGTGCACTCATGAAGTGGACACTGGGGACAGTCTGCCTATTAAAAATAAGATTTATAGGCAACCTGACCATGTCAGGGACTGTATCAGGACAGAAGTCCAGAAAATGTTGGATTTAGGTATTATTGAACCCTCAGATAGCCCTTGGGCTAGTCCAGTGGTCCTTGTGCCAAAACCTCACACCAGTGGTGGGAAAAGAGAGATGTGGACTACAGGGTTCTCAATGCAGTCACCAGGACTGATGCCCATCCAATACCAAGGGCATATGAGCTTATAGATACTTTGGCCTCAGCCAAGTACCTTAGCACATTTGACTTGATAGCTGGCTACTGGCAGATCAGGCTAGCTGATGATGCCAAGCCAAAAACAGCATTTTCAACCCCTAGTGGGCACTATCAATTTGTGGTAATGCCCTTTGGTCTGAAAAATGCACCTGCCACTTTCCAAAGGTTGGTGAATACAGTTCTCACTGGACTGGAAGCCTTTAATGCAGCATATCTAGATGATATTGCTGTCTTTAGCTCCACCTGGGAGGATCACCTGGTCCACCTAAGGAATGTTTTGGAGGCCCTGCAAAAAGCAGGCCTAACTATCAAGGCTGCAGAGTGCCAGATAGGGCAGAGTCAGGTTGTGTACCTGGGCCACCTTGTAGGTGGAGGCCAGGTTCAACCACTGCAGAGCAAAATTCAGACCATAATGGACTGGGTTGCTCCAACTACCCAGACTTAGGTGAGAGCCTTCTTAGGCCTGACTGGGTAATGTAGGAGATCTGTCAAAGGGTATGGATCAATAGTGACACCCTTGAATGACTTAGCTTCTAAGAAAATGCCCAAAAAGGTTCAGTGGACAGCTAGCTGTCAAAAGGCATTTGATGACCTGAAGCAGGCCATGTGTACTGCTCCCATTCTGCAGAGTCCTGACTACTCCAAAAAGTTCATTGTTCAAACCAATGCATCTGAAATGGGGGTTGGGGCTGTACTGTCACATTGAATGAAGAAGGTCAGGATCAGCCAGTAGCTTTCCTAAGCAGAAGGCTGACCCCTAGAGAGAAACGTTGGTCAGCCATTGAGAGGGAGGCCTTTGCTGTGGTTTGGGCTCTGAAGAAGTTGAGGCCATACTTTTTTGGTACTCACTTCCTGGTTCAGACAGACCATAAGCCCCTCTGATGGCTAAAACAAACGAAGGGTGAAAACCCCAAACTGTTTAGGTGGTCCATTTCCCTACAGGGGATGGACTTTACAGTGGAATATAGACATGGGAGTAAACATGCCAATGCAGATGGACTCTCTAGGTATTTCCACTTAGAACATGAAGACTCAACTGGTCAAGGTTAGTTTAAAGTCCCTGCGTTTGGGGGGGGGGGGGGGGGTGTAGGAGAGTAGGATCTGCTTCACATGGGTAACCCCATTTTTTGCTGGTGTTTCACTGTTTTTCGACCTTAGTCTGGCTGAGACCCCTGGATTCTGTGATCTTTTGCAGCAACACTATCTTCCTGGACCTCCTCGAAGTTGTGCTTTGGGCTCCGAGTAGCCCCAGCCTTGAGCACCTCCTGCACCGAAGATAGTTGGCCTCCACTCCACAAGTGACCCGTGGGCCAGCTTCAAGTGCGACAGCTCGAGGCTCCTTTGCGATCACTAGCCCGTTGGCTAGCAGGTCCCCACGAAGGCAACTCCTTTTCTGCTTGGGCTTTCCTGGTTGCTCCAGACGTGCCCTGACTTACTCTCGCTGGGTGAGTCTCTCAGACCTTGCTGGTCTGCACCGCAGTCTTTTCTCTAAATTCCAGTGACTTGCCGTTGCCAAGGCTTGTTGGGTCCATTCTGGTCGCCAACACCGCAGCACTCGACAGACTTCGTGGGACAGCTCAAATCCAGCTCGTGGACTTCGTCGACGCCTCCTGGATCTCGTGGCTGAAGAGTCAAGACACCCATCAACTCACCTGAAGCACCCGACATCTGTGGGCATTGGTCCATCCTGCCCTAGGTCACTGGCAAGTGGCCCAGACTCTGTCCCCTCTGCTTTCAGGTTCCTTCCATCCTATATCCAGGCTTGGATTTCTCCGGACACTTCTCCTCTTCACGGCAGCAGCAGTTCTTTGCAGGCTTCCATTGAAATCGACGACGCGACCCGACACCAAAAGGCACCTATGCACCCTGCTTCCCTGGGTGAGGTAACTCGAGTACACCGGTGCTCTCGTGGGTGCTAGCCCTAGATCTACCTAAGTCCAAAAGGGTTTGGTCCTGACTCGATTAGAAGTGTCCCTAATCTTTAAATTTCCAACCGCGACATTGCCCATAGAAGATAACTGGAACCCGCGGTTGTGTTTACACACTGCATACAGTCCCCGTGGGTCCCCTGTGTCACTACCTTGGGTGGTTCCTTGGGTCGCAGCGATTCTACAGGCTATAGGCCTAGTGTCTATCCCAGTCGTGGTTCTTATACCACTTTTTTGGTATATGGTTTGGTACACCCCTAGGGCCCAAACGTGTATTTGTGCTATTCCTGATGATTGCTATTTTGTAAACTAAGTACTTCGAACTCCAATCTCATAAAGAGACTAGAGGGGTGTGTTTTATCTTAAATACATATATTTTGAATATATACCTGGTGTGGTTGTATTTTCATTTGATCATTCAAGAGATTATAGACTGGTAAAACAAGCTGTTTTACATTCCTTCAAGACTTAGCCTGAAGGCTGCTCTCCATAGCTACCACCAGGATCGCTTTCAATAAAGGTTGTCTTTAACCTATCACCATAAGGGGTTGTTTGGACTGATACAAGGTGCCCACTAGAACTAGTGGACAGCATACATCAGGCCACCTTCTCACACTTGGGACTTATCCAAATGTATCCTATAGGCAGAGTAGCTGCCTAACGATTGGAATATTTGAAGTATACGATTGATTGAGGAACAAGGATTTGTGGCATATAATAGTATGTCAACATCATCCAATGATATTCTCTCCTCCCAGGCCCCTCCTCCCCCTGAAATTCCTCTTATCCGTGGGTCTCCCCTAACCCAAGCCACTAGGGGCTCTAACGCTATAGAGAAAAACATGCGGCAGAGAGGGCAGCCCACTCTTGTACCCTTGTACAAAGCCATTTCCCTAGACTCTACCCCGTTCACTCGTACTCTGGCCAGAGGGTTATTCTAGAGGAGCCGAACCCAGGCACAGAACTTAGGACCAAAACGGAATCTCTCTAGGACCGCGAACAGGTATGGCCACTCAATGCTATCGAACACCATATGGGCGTCTAACGGCAGGAGCACTGTATCCTCGTCCGGCCAGGTGTCACAAATTAAGCCTGGTGCTTCTGTGTGGCATAAATCCTGATTGATCGGGGTGAATTATAGACGTTATCACTCTGTTGAGTCTGATCGCCATTACCTTTGCCAACACCTTCACTTCCATATTCAATAATGAGATTGGCCTATAAGAGGTACAATCTTAAGGGGGCTTGCCCAGCTTTGGGATGACCAAAACCGTGGCTAGCCACTGGTCTGCCGGTAGGCTTCCCTGCTCCAACGCCTCCTGGAACATAATATGCATATGTGGAGCCACCAGCGTTGCCACTCCCTTGTACAATTCAGCTGGTAGGCTGTTCGGTCCAACCGCCTTCCCCGATTGTAAGTCTCTAATCTCACTGCTTATTTCCTCTACGGTGACATCTTTATCCATCTCCTCCTGATCTTCCACTGATCATGTGGGAAGGCCAGCATCTCGGAGGAGTTTAGCACAATCTGCCCCCATCCTATGCAATGTGGACGTGTACAGCTGTTCAAAGTGACCTGCAAACACTGCAGCCATCTCCTCACCGGTCTCGCAGATCGCACTGTGCGGATCATCCATCTCCTGATGTTTAAGACTGATTTGATGACTAACCTGTGCGTCTGGTACCCCAGATTGCCGGGTTGTAGATTCTAACAGGGTGATTTCCCTCTCCAAAGTTTTATACTGAAGCCTCTGTTCTTTCCTTATCCCTCCTACCAGGGCCTGAGCATATCCTCTTATTACCAGTTTGTAGGCCTCCCACAGTATGCAGGCCGAGGCTACAATGCCCACATTTTCTTGGAAATACTGCTCCTTTCTTTCTCTTATCTTGTCCTTGACCTGTTTGTCCTTGAGGAGCCATGGGTCTATTCGGAGTGGCAGTGTGTACATTCTAGTGGGTCTCTGCAGCCGTACCTCTACTGGAGAATGGTCAGATATATCTCTGGCTCTTTGAATCCCCCCGAAAACAGCCTGCGTTAGTAGAGTGTGTCAATATATAATCCACTCAAGAGTACCCTCCGTGAGGTGCTGAGTAAAAGGTATATTGTTTAGTCGTGGGGTTGTGCTCGTGCCATAGATCAACCAGCCCAAGAGTCTCTGTAAAAGTCTTCAGGGAGTCCACCCCAGTTTTCCTCCCCGAGCTTGACACACTATCCCACGTTGGGTCCATTGCAGCGTTCATGTCCCCACCCATCACCAGGACAGCTCCAGAAGCAGTGTACTAAGTGTAGGCAGAGTGTCTGAGTGCATTCTGGGTGGCAAGTACACTTAACACAAATTAAGGACTCTGTCCTCTCACTTCCCGTAAGTGTCACGTATCTGTCCATCCAATCGTGCCAAACCCAGCCGGTTATAAGGTGAAGGGTTGCCTTGGCCAATATCCCTACCCCTCGTGACCCCATAGTGAACCTCGCCAGTGCCAATAGTTTGTACCCAAACCTGTCTATAACTTTACAGGTGTTTCCTTTCAGACGTGGCTCCTATTTCAGGACTATGTCCGGTGCATGTCTGCAGAGATACTGCAGCACCATTGTACGTTTAATTTTATTGCCGAGTCCATTTACGTTCCAGGTCATGATTCTCAAGTTTTTTATTTCCTCGGGGGGTGCACGGGAGTCGGAGCTAGAGAGGGTGCTTCACAAGTCAAGCGAGTCATGAGGATCGTCTAGGTGATAACCTTCTCAGAGCCCTGCCACCCCTGCTGCACTGGAAGGAGGTGCTCCCCAGTCCTGCCCAGTCAGGCCATCCTGTTCCCCAATGTGTGCCAAGCAAAATCTCATACTGAACATGAAAACCACATCAACTGGAGTGTGTTCGTTGAACCCCTGAACACATAACTCCCCTCCTTTCTACCCTGCACGGTGGGCACAAAACCTCCCACCACCCCAATGTGCAGAGCGCATGTCGCGTCAAAACAGAACTACCAAAAATCAGGTGGGCTTAAGCTATTTGTAGGCCTGCCAGCCACCTCCCCTCCGAGTCCCCCCCCCATGCAGTGAATGAATGTGCCAGCAACATCATCATGGAACAAAGCAATCTCACATTCTGTAAGGATGTAAGATATTCAACAAGAAAACTGTATTCTTAGCTGCGCGGGCAGTCTCAGTCCGAGGCTCCGCTGTCTCAAGCCATGCCCTCGCCCTGCCTCACTTATCTGTGTGGGTCACCCACTGGCTCAATCATGTCCGATGGTGCGCCAGGTTATATCCTCATTCCCCTCCGGCCGCAGGGGAGCTAGTCCGACAAGGAGGCCCCTCATCGTTGTCATGTCCAACTCAGCCACTTCCAACGTATTGCTGGCCTTATGTGTGCGTCGTGGTCATCCCACCATCCTCTAGCCATCTAACCAGTCCCACACCTCCTACGGAATGGAGAAACTCCACACCTTGCCATCCGCTATTATCCTGAGTGTTGCAGGGAAGGGCATGGAGTACTTGATGTATTTTGCCCAAAGGGCCTTCTTCACCTCAAGGAAAGTGTGCTGTGCCTGTTGCACTTTTATGGTGAAGTCTGGGGAAAAAGGTGATAAAGGTGTTTTTGAATTTGATCGGGGGGCACTTCGGGCAGCCTGCAGAATCACATCCAGGTCATTAAATATTCATGCTATGATGGGGCACGGCGGGGCAGGCAGCCAGATGCCCGGAACCCTGTGAGCCTGCTCCACAGAGAAGTACCTCAACTGTCCCCCGGGGTTGAAGCGTTTTCAGTATGAGATCTTCCACGAATAGGTCTATGGACGGCCTCTCCACTCTCTCTGGGACACCAATGATGCAAACATTTTTACGTTGGGAGTAGGCCACCTGGTCCTTCAGTTTGGCCTCCAGTGCCCTGGTTGTGATGGTTAGATCCTGGACTTGTGTCTGAAGAGCCTTTGTGTCCACTGCAAGGCTAGCCAAGACTCCCTCCACCTCCTTCACTCACGCCACCATATTTCGCAAGTCAGCCCTCAGCAGGGAGACCTCCGTTGTTGCCAAATCAATCCTCCTGGCCAAATCAGATTGAACTCCCTGAATAGCTTCCATCATGTCCTGCAGCGTGGGCTCTGAGGTAGTAGGAGGAGAGGAGGCCCCTTGGTCCGATTCAACCTCCATCATCTCAGGTCTAGGGGCCGACCCCTTATTTATCTAATTTTGTTTGCTATGTGGACCGCAGTCCCCTGCCACCCATGGTGCCCCGCAAATCCACCAGGGACCAGCTCTTCTAGTTCAGGCGCAAACCTCAGCGGATGAATGGAGGGCCCCTGGAGTGGGACTCGCCACCGCCTGCCCTGGTAGGTATCACTCACTCTCCTGGCAGCCTGGCAAGTTTCTCACCTCCAGTACTCCTCACCCGTTCCGCCCAGTCTCCCAAGCATCGATCTGCTCCGGAGGCCTCCGCAGTCAAGATCAGCGGCTCTGCAGACGACTCAAGCCATCCCTGATGCAGGCTGTTTCAACCAGTCAGTCTCACAGAGCCTCTCCTCACTGCCACGATGCATCAAGGTGAGCAGAAGCCCCACACCGGGCAAGGGAAGAGCTGGCTGACCCCACCATTCAGGAGGCCTCTAAGGACCTACTTGCATCTATCTGGCTCCAGGACACTCCCCCTCGCAGTCTGCTCCCGCTCCGCGCCCGTACTCCGCTTGGGCCTCGCAGTGGGCAGCGCTGGGCAGTGGGACCTCGCTTCTCAGTAGAACTCAAATTACCAGTATGGCAGTATTGCTGCTCTCGGCCGTTGATGGTGCAATCGGGGGAGGGGCTTCTTCCCTCCCGACGAGACCCTCCTGAGCCTCCCGAGTCCCAAGCAAGGCAGGCCCGCCTCAGACTCTGCCACTCGAGGCCGAGGCTTTTAGGCCCATGCAGGCACCATCGGATCCACTTTCAAGTTCGGGTCCATTTCGGCCCACAAGGGTGTTGTTGGCACCGTGTGGTTGTCTTGTTGTACCTCTCGGACCCGTGGCGGATGGTGTACCGGATTTATGTGGGTTTAGGGAGCCACTCTAAAGGACAGCCATCTTCCTTTGCGGCAAGCCATGCCTCTTTCTCTCCACCTTTTTAAGCACAGCCAGGCCCCGGAGGATCGGGTCCCAGTAGCCTAAATGAGCCTGGGAGGGAGGCCCCGTGCCTTCCTTTCACTTCTACTTAAGGACTGGCACTGTGGTATGGTGTCCAGGGGCTGAAATCAGCCCAGTAAAGAGAGCTGCGTGTCCCCTTCCCCTTTCAGTGTAGAGCCCGGGCGATGAGGTCACGGCCCGGAGAAGGGGACGGACTGCAACCCCTCCCCATAATATAATTACAAATATCCCCCTAGTACCTGGCTCTGGGGGCAAAAAAAAACCATCAAGCCTATGGAGTCACAGTATTCCCACCCTGCCCCCTTGTAGGTTTTATGTAACCTGTGAGTCCCAAGATGGCTGCCACCACTGAAGTGACTGGGGTTTTTGTGTTGCTGTAGTCGCCCTAAGTATGAAGGGTATGCCCAGGCATGTGTCCCGTGCTCGCTATGCCACTGGATTCAAGCTAGCCTGGCCGATGAGGGGGGTAATACCCCAAAACTGGTCCCAGGATGCTTGTTTTCGGTTCCAGGGAAGACCTGGCCGGGTAGTTCAGGCAGGCCTGTTCCCATGGGGAGCAGGGTCAAGACCGATTTGCATATGGCTATGTACAAACTGGGGTGGCATGATGAGCAAAAATCAATGGATTCCACCCTGATCTGTGACTGTGGGTAAGTGTTTGACAACGTTCAGCATTCCGTTCATCATCTTTCTGTGTTTCTGTAGTCACCTTAAGTGGGAAGGGTATGCCCAGACATGAGTCCCGTGCTTGCTATAGCAAACAAAACAAGATGATGGACGGAGTGATGTAACTTTTCCACCACTCGCCCCCTGTCAAAACATCTGGGTTTAATCCATCATTCTTTTGATCACTGTCTCCTCATTTGAACAGTCCAGCCCGACCTGCCAGGCCAGGTCCTCCCTGGACTGGACACAAGCATCCTGGGACCGGTTTCAGGGTATCGCCCCTCATCAGCCAGACTAGCTTGAATCTAGTGGCATGGTGAGCAAAAAAACTATGGATTTAACGCAGATTTGTGACTGGGGGTGAATGTTTGACAATGTTCAACATTCCGTCCATCAACTTTTTTGTGTTATTACTGTAGTGGTGACAGCCAATCAGATGTCATCTCGAGATCTGCCAGGCCCGTGTCCCTAGATATACATAATTCTTTTTTCTTTAATTACTCAAACTACTGAACGTATTTACTCCAAATTACAAAAAAGCACTCTTTCTGGACCGAGATCTAGCTTTCTGCCAACTTTGGTGTATTCTGTTCAGCAGTTCAGGCTGTAGTCATGTTCAAAATCCCTATGGGAAATTGCATAGGCAAAATTAGATTTGCAATCTCCCCCCCCCCCCCCCCCCACACTTTTTTCTCTGGCCCTGCTTGACTAATCTCTCCAATATTTCACAAACGGCAGTTGAAGGGAGAGGCAAACTCGTTTTAAAATTTTCGTGAAGATTCGTCAGACGGCACCAAAGTTATTAACAAAAAACACTTTTCCTCTGGTAAGTAAGTAGGTCCTAACTAATGTGTATATATATATATATATATATAACTATATTATACATATAATATAGTTAGTGTCCTTTTATTAAGACTTCATCCAAGTAATATTATAGACCTTGTTTCCTGGCGTTAAAGTTTTTCCCAATAGAAGTCTTTATAGTATTGTAATTCATTCTGTCTGAGGACAAGAATATCATCCAATCCTTGTTTTTAGTTTTAAAAAAATGTAAGTACCCACCTTCATACAACTCTTTTTATGTGAGTGTGTTGGATGTTCAAGATGTGTCACATATAGTGACTAAGTGGCCACGCACTATGTATCTGAAACCTTTGACCAGTACTCTCCTTTTAGTTAAGGACACCGTGCCTTTTGGGATAATTTGTTACACTTTTCACAAGGGCATATGGTCATTAATTTGGTTAAAGCTGGCTAAAGTTCAAGATTCCAATCAGTCACCTGATGATTTGGTACCGTTTCTCAGCATGTGATTATATTCCTTTGCCGTAGCCATTCTAAGGGTAATCCTGGTTCTGGAGTTGTGCATTACACTTTTTTTTGCTGTAGTTTCTCCTTCGCAGCTTCCCAGTCACACAAAACAGTGCTTGGCCTACCGAGGCATCCTGTTTTTGATTAATATTTTGAACCTGGTTCCAATAGCATCCTTTTAGAAAAGAGAAGTAATGTACTGAACTTGTATAAGCACATCTGAAAGAAACAGTTAGTTATAGATTCCTTACCTTGGAATAACCCCCAGGCGTCAGACTGGATCCGGAAAGTTTTTCATCAGCAGTACCCCTGTGCACCGGAAGGTGGCGTTGGTGTACTCCGCGTTCGGTGTCGTGGTCGCCAGGATGACGTCACGTTAGCTACATAGATGCCGCCCTCGCGCGCTGACCTCAGTTCTTTCTTTTTCCGTGCCAGCAAGCGCAGATCCGGAGAGAGCGGTACCTCCAGTCAGTTTTTGGCGACTTCGTTTTTTTTAGTTCATCGACTCCTGGTGCACGAGGGATGCCTCTGCTGCCTGGAGCACGACCACGACCCCAAGTCGTGCTCCGATTGCCGGACCATGGCCCCAAAGTCTTTGCAGGAGTGGTCCCGAAAGCTACTCGAGGCCCGGGAGTCAGCTCCGCGTCGCTCGAGGTCCCGGTCGTGAAGCCAACACAATTCTTCATCCAAGTCTTCACACTCTGGGTCAGGGAAGTCGAATCGCAAAAAGTCGAAGAAGCAGCGTCACTCTTCGATTTCTCCCCGTCCGTCGGCCGACGCGACGGGGGATGCAAGTGGTGCCCCTCCCGTGGCTCCGCGTGCGAAGCACGAAGGGTTGGCTCTGAGTTTCTCCCCCTTCCCGAGACCGGGAGCGACCCCTGCCCAGCTTTATCAGTTTTACGAAGCGATGCACGCCATCTTTGGGCAGCCCAACTCCACTGGCGCGCCTTTGGGCCCCGCGGACTCGGCTGGGGGACCTAGGCCTTCGGCGGCTTCGGCCTCCGCGACGCAGGATCCCCTTGGATCCAGGCCTGGATCCGTATCAGCGCCGGTTGACCTTGTTACGCTCCGATTCCACTGGCACCACATCCAGAGCCTGCGTCAGACCCCGGCTTCCACCTCGACGTAGACATGGAGCCGGACCGGCGTCAACCGACGCCGGATCTGATGCTGATGGGTACTTTTGTGCCCCTGTTCTACCCTAGCTCTTTGAGACCAGATTAACAGCCAGAGGAGGGTGATGAGGACTGGGAGGGGTCTGTGGACCCTTAACTGACCAGTTAGGTTATGAACCAGACTGGAGAGAGGAACTGGGGGAAGCCAGTGGTCTGGATACCTCACCAGACCTTGGCATGTTGTCTCCTTCTACCGTGGCTACTGAGGAGGGAGCGTCATACTCAGTGGTGTTGCGTAGGGCGGCCGAGGCTCTCCACTGTGAGCTACCTACGGTGGCAGTCAGGGCTAACCTCCAGACAGAGGTGCTTCAAACGGCAACAAGCTCTACGGAGCCCCTGCTGCGGTTTAATAAAGCCCTCACAGACATCCTTTTGGGCACCTGGTCCAGGAAGAACACAGGGGCTCCTGTGGACAGGATGATTGCCTGATGCCACCGCCAGGCCCCGGGCGACCCCACTTTCCTCTCACAACACCCCACCCCCGAGAGCTTGGTGGTCGAAGCGTCCACTTCCAAAGGCGCATTCCCTAACGCACCACCTGATAGGTAATTCAAAAAGCTGGGACTGTGATCGGTAAACACTGCATGTCTGTTGGGCCGCTACACCCACTCTTTGTGGGATATGGTAGAGCAGGTGTTGCTCCTGTGGCCCGAGGAGGCCCGGGCCGAGCTCTTCCGTGCGGTTGCGATGGGGAGAGACGTAGCAAAGTTTACCATCAGCTCTGGGCAGGTTACTGCCACTCACTAGACAGGCCTTCGACGATACGCCTGGTTGATGTCGACTGGTTTTTCCGGGGATGTCCAATCCACTCTTATGGACATGCCCTTTGATGGCCTTTTCGGCGACAGGGCAGACAACACGCTGGAGCACTTTCAGTTTACCGTGCTCCCCTTTGGGCTTACCAGCGCCCCTCGGATGTTCACGAAAGTGATTACGGTGGTCGTAGCTCATCTGCGCAGATGAGGGGTTCCAATCTTCCCCTATCTTGACGACTGGCTGTTGAAGGCGGGCTTGCCCCAAGCTGTCGTCTCCCACCTCCAGACTACGGCCGACCTTCTGCATTCGCTGGGGTTCTCCATCAACATGGACCCCTTCTCAGAAGCTCCTCTTCATCGGAGCGGTTCTGGACATGATGCAGTTTCGGGTTTAACCTCCCGAACAGCGAGTCTGGGGTATTCAGGCTATGATACTGATCTTTCTGCCTCTATCCCGGGTTTCGGTCAGGATGACCCTCAAGCTGCTGGGTCTGATGGCCTCCTGCATCCTGCTGGTGGACCATGCCAGATGGCATATGCAGGCTCTGCAGTGGGACCTGAAGTTCCAGTGGGCACAACATCGGGGGAATCTGTCCGATTGCGTCCAGATCTCGTGAGGGCACTGCACATCAATTGCAGTGGTGACTTGCGAACCAGGATTGGGTCGACGGCAGATCCCTCTCCCGTCTTCAACCAGAGTTCACAGTGGTGACCGATGCATCACTTCTGGTATGGGGTGGCCACTTGGGGGAGGCGGAGATCAGAGGCCTCTGGTCTCCGGCGGAGTCCAGACTCCACATCAACCTTCTGCAGCTTCTGGCGATTCGTCTTGCATTCAAAGCATTCCTTCCCTTTGTCCGGGGAAGAGTGGTGAAGGTGTTCACGGACAACACCACCGCCATGTGGTACTGCAACAAACAAGGTGGGGTGGGGTCGTGGACCCCATGTCAGGAGGCCCTCCGCCTCCAGACATGGCTGAAACATCAGGGCATATCCCTGGTAGTTCCACACCTGACAGGTTCCCTGAACGCCAGGATGGACAAACTCAGCCTCAGGTGCATGTTGGATCTCAAATGGCGTCTTCACTCGGAAGTGGTACAAGGTCTCTCTCCGCAGTGGGGAGAGCCTTGGTTAGATCTATTCGCCACCGAAGAAAACGTGCAATGTCAGCAGTTCTGCGTGTTGGAATTTCCAAGACGGCACTCGCTAGGCGAGGTTTTTCATCGTGAGTGGAGTTGCGGTCTTTTATATGCCTTTCCGCCTATACCACTTCTGCCCAGAGTGCTGAAGATGATCAAGCGCGACCGGGCCCAAGTCATCCTACTGGCTACGGATTGGCCACGAAGAGTCTGGCATCCCGAGCTGTTCAACATGGCCATCGATCCTCCTATCTGACTGCCTCTTCGGGAGGATCTTCTGTCGCAGCAGCAGGGGATGGTCCTCCACCGAACCTGTTCAGCCTCCACCTCCTTGCGTGGAGATTGAGCGGCGGCAGTTGGCGTCGTTTGATCTGCCTCTCGAAGTCTGAGATGTTAGAGTGGCAGCCAGGCGTCCCTCCACTAAGACGGTATATGCCTGCAGATGGAACAAATTTGTGGCATGGTGCACAGCAAAGGCTGTGGCTCCCCTTTCCACCCCTCTTTCTGAGGTTCTCTTGTTCCTCCTTTCTTTGGCTCTGCCCTGAGCACTCTCAAAGGCTGCCGCTCAGCCTTTTAAGCCTTCCTGATCAGCCTTCTCTTTTCAAGTCCCCTGTTGTAAATAGATTCCTTAAGGGCATTACTCATCTTTTTCCTCCTGTTCCCTTCGTAATGCCCCAGTGGGACTTGAACTAGGTCCTTACATATCTTATGTGCGCTCCCTTTTACCCGCTACATAACTGTCCTCTCAGGCTTCTTACTTTGAAAACTGCATTTCTGGTGGCCATCACCTCTGCACGCAGGGTGAGTGAGCTACAAGCTCTTTCTTCCAAGCTTCCCTTTCTGGCTGTCCATCCAGACAAGGTCATCCTTAGAACTAGACCTTCCTTTCTTCCCAAGGTGGTTTCTTCTTTCCACATTGGCCAAACCATCACTGTGCCCACCTTCTTTCCGCATCCTTCAAAAGAGGAAGAGAGGCTCCACCGTTTGGATCCAAAATGTGCGCTTTCCTTCTACTTGGATTGCACCAAACAATTGCAGGTGGACGACAAGCTCTTAGTTGGTTACGTGGGCGCTAAGAAAGGTCGGTCCGTGCACATACGTACCATTTCCAGGTGGGTCGTTCTGTGCATCAAAGCCTGCTATTCTTTGGCAAAGAAGGAGCCTCCAGTGGGACTGCGTGCCCATTCCACCAGGGCAACAGCAGCCACCACTGCTTTGGGACAGGGAGTCCCCCTTAATGACATCTGTCAGGCAACTACGTGGGCATTGCTGCACACATTCACCAAACACTACTGCCTGGACAGCCAAGTCCAGAGAGGCGGCTTCTTTGGCCTTTCTGTTCTCCAGGACTTTCTGGTTTGAACTTAGTTTGCAGGCCCACCTCCGGGGTTGGTATTGCTGTGGTATCTATTCTAAGGTAAGGAATCTATAACTAACTGTTTCTTTCAGATGAACAAGTTACTTCCCTTCGGTAACGATATATCTGTAAGAAACATAGGTTAGTTATAGATTCCTTACTGCCCCACCCATCCTCCCCGTTCTGCGAACTGATTTCTAGGGTTAAGGACTTCCTCTCAGGGCCCTGGTTTTGTGCACCAGTGGTCAGTGTCTTGCATGGCTCTGCGCTTCTGGCGTGGAAAGTCGTGTACAGAACTGACGTCAGCTCGCGAGGGTGGTGTCTTTGTAGCCACCGCATGTCATCCCGGCGACCACAATGCCCACGACAAACACGGAGTTGACCGACGCCACCTTCCAATGCGCAGGGGTAATGCTGGCGAGAAACTTTCCGGATCCAGTCTGAAGCCTGGGGGTAATTCTAGGGTAAGGAATCTATAGCTAACCTATGTTTCTTACCGATATATTGTTACCGAAGGTAAGTAACTTGTTCTTCAGGAAAGTCGCAGCTGTTTAAAGGTTGCCTCTTGTTATATTGAGTAATGAAGGATAATTCATGAGATGTATCTCAATAATGGTCATAAGGACTTTAATCTGTTTGCACCATGGTATCAAGCAGAAGTCTCAGACATAAAAATTGAAATGTCACTTATAAACATACTAAAAACATGGAAATCTCACACATAAGGGAAATGAAAACTTGACAAGATACAAAATATTTGTGAAGCAACTGTTTGGAATTCTATCCATCTAGATACTAGAGCTGACGTCATTGTTGAAGAACCAGTTGAAAGGTTTAATTCTCATGTTCCTTCAAAGCCATGGGGAAGTATGTAAAACCCACCTGCCAATTTTGCTGAACAGCTTTAGCTGACGTAGAGAATGTGCCCCACAGGCAGTACCTGAAATACATTCTGTAACTAGGGTTCTCCTCCCCCAGGTGTCCGTCAAAATCTGGGGTTCATTTTTGTGTGCAAGTGGGCAAATCTAACTTTATGCAGCAGACAAGCAAGTGGCCCCGGGTCAAGTCTTGGGTTAGATGTAAAAAGCAATTTTTTGGTTGCAAATGCACCGATTCAGAGTTTGACTGCGTTTAGCAATATACTAAACATTTTGAGTCAGTAACTTTTTACTGGCTCTTACAATGTGTTTAATAATGCATAAGGAATTGTTATTGTGGAAGGGTGGGATGCAGGCGTCCCTTCCAAATAAGATTCCCATCCATTTGTCTCTAATATAGGAGTTGTAAACCATTGAAAAGCTACAAACTCCCTACTTTGGGTAGGAACCCAATCCCAAAAGGGAAGTGAGTCCTTTAATGACTCCATCTTTGTAAATGTTAAAAAGTTTGTTTGGGAGCATGGATTGGTCCATAGGACAACTGCGAACTCTCAAACAAAGCAAAATACCATAAACTTTTCTTTTTTAGTGGAGTGTAATTGCTTTAAGGAAAACAGGCAGCATTTCAAAAATAAAAAAATACTTTATTTCAAGGCAGCTACAGACCTGGTGGTCTGCTGACCCAAGCAGGCAGCCATCCTAGTGATGACCTATAATCATAGTGGTTTTTGGCCCACCTAATTTAATTAATATTCATGTCATAGGTCGGATTGTGACCCACGACAGCTCAGAATTTTATGAACTGTCCTATTAGTCCTTAGGTCGGTTTTTGCAATGTATTATTAGTCACAAAAATACTGGTCACAAATTATGACCTGTAAATAGAACATCTTGCCTCTTGTACCTAGAGTTATATTTAGTAAGGATGTACAACCCTTCTCCTCCCATCAAGTGTCTCTGAAACAAGTAGATAGAGTTTATTGTTAAGGATTCAGTTGTTGACTTATGTCTATTCTTGTCCACAAAGCAAAGATAAATCAAACCCACAGCCAAAGAAGTGTGTGCTACTTCAGGAATATTAGAACATTGGAATGTTGGGAGCTACATTGAAGACAATGGAGTGCTCCCTGCTTCTACGGGCCGGTAAAGGCCTGCAGAGCAACATTCCAATGTTTTACAAAGGCCTCTTGGAGCTAGAGGGGATTTAAAGCCCCTCGAGCTCCGAGAGGCCTTTGTTTTATTTGTTAGAAAATTCTGCCCCCTAGTGGCAGAATGTTCTAATAGCGTAATAGCCCTTCGTAGCAGGGCTATACCGGCTATTAAAGTCCCATTCCCTTGTTAAAGTGCCTCGCCTTCGGCTCGGGCCTTTAAAGCGGGAGCGGGCCTTTAATAGCGGTATAGCCCCCTACAGCGGGCTATAAAGCTATATTAGAACATTGGAATGTTGGTAGCTCCATTGAAAACAATGGAGTAGCTTCAGGCATATCATGGCTGGTATAAGCCTGTTGCAATGTTTCTTTGTTCACAGCTGTGGCTGTGAACAAAGGCTTCAGGGAGCCTGAGGGGATTCCAATCCCCTCACGCTCCCTGAAGCCTTTGTTTTATTTGTTAGAACATTCTGCCCTCTAGTAGCAGAATGTTCTAATAGCCTTATAGCCCTTCGAAGCGGGGCTATACCAGCTATTAAAGTCCCGCTCCCTTGTTAAAGGCCCGAGCCGAACGCTGGAGCGGGCCTTTAATAGCCGGTATAGCCCGCTACGGCGGGCTATAAGTCTATAGTAAAGGTGCAAAGACTGTCCGAACTTAAGTACAGTGACGTGTTTCCTTAGGGCCTTCAATTCAGCAGTAAGCATGATGGCTTTCAAGTTCTTTGCAAGGAAAAACCATGTGTGGGGGAGAGAGGGGAATTGTAGTCACTGAAAAAACCAAAGGATAAAGTGACAATATATTTAGATACGGTAATAATATCTTTCTTGACATTAGAAAAAGCTTACACATTCACAGAGAAACCATAAAAGTGACTTTTTGCTTAGGTGAAAATGTCAGTTTAAATGTAACATTTTAAATTCTGAAAAACTGAAATTCACCAGTTATAGTTAACTGAAATAACTGTAACCTTAGCGATGGTCCACATGTACTTAATGTGCATGCCTTTTGAGCCTATGCACATCTGTTGTTGTGAATTAAGATAATTGTCCTCATTGTAATTACTTATACACGCTATGTCTGTGAGCTATAGACGGTAGAGCCACCAAATATCACATTTTTCTGTGATGCTTTGGACCAAAGTAACTGTAACTCACGCCCTGTCATGCACAGTGTATGACCTCACATATTACATCACTCATGACATGTTCTACGACATCACTGATAACATCACTGAAATTACTTTCATGACAACACTATGCCTGACAGGCACGGGAGTTATAGTTACTTCAAACTTTATTTTTACAAAAAGAATTTCCAATGTGCAAGGGACGTCTCCTTCTAAGAAGATGGGGTCCATGCCCTCCAAGGTTCACCACAAGGAGATGTCAGTGACTAACCCACACAAGGTCTGTATCTGGGCTCCTCACACGACTGCTTCATGCAACAATTACTCTTGGATGAACCAGAAGTCATCTAGGACTACGAGGCCAAGCTCTATGTTGCCCAGACCCACTTGAAGTTGTGTGTGTGGGTGAGTTCTCATTTCTGAGGCCAATCCGTGAGCGCTCTTCCTCTCTATTGAAGTCCTCTGGTAAGTCTAAGAAGAAGCATAAGAAAAGTCAAACCATGGCTTGACCTGGTCTTGCCCTGGCTAGTCGAACCAGCCCAGGTTACCTCTAAGTCGCGGCTGCTGTCCCAGAACTGATCTTGGCTTTGCTCCAGATTCCATCCGAGTTTCTGGGCCCACTTGCAACAGGTCCAGGCCTTCAAAGAGGTGATGCCGCAACGTTTTGGCACCCTACCTGCATCCCTCTGGGGCGCAATCTGTTACTGAGGATCCATGGAGTTCTCCAGTCAGTTTACCACCTGCAGATCCTCGGGTCAACTGTGCCCCTTGACCCAGTTCCAGGGTAAACCCTGATCCCAGGGCCAGTGCATACCCCTACACCTTGTACAGTTTCACAACTGATGCAGGCACCCCAAAAGTCAATGTGGCCACCAATGCCAGAGGAGGCGGCTCTAGTCCTTTCAGGCATGAAAACAAATCTGCTGTTGCACCGATCACCGTCCCCTAGCATACTTGAATTCGGAGAAGCTTCTATTAAATTACATTCTGCCAGACCCTGATGATAGCTCACATTTATGAAAACTTCTTTTTGGACCATCAAGATTCCCGTGGCCTGGATACCTCCCCTGATATTGGCTTACACTCGCCCACTACCAGCATAGACACAGAATAATCTGCTTCCTTCACAGAGGTTATCGAGGGGGCAGGAGGGGTCCTCAACCTGAAACATCTGACGTCATGCAAAATGTCATCACAGAAGTCCTGCCAACCTCACAGGAACCTCTTTTACCTTTTAATGAGGCTCTCACTGATATACTGTTGGTCACCAAGGTAAAACCTGGTTCATGCCCACCAGTTAACAAATAACATGGAGACACAGACCTGCCACAGAAAATCCTGCTTTTCTCTAGCAACATCCTAGACTGGAAAGTGTGGTCGTCCAGGCATCTACCCAAATGCCTCTTCGACCACCTCACCTCAAGTTGAAACACATAGAGATGTTTGCAAAAAATGTGTTTTTCTGCCAGCCTTGCCTTACGTTATGTCAATTCAGGTTGCCCCCTGGGTGGCTATTTCCATGCTTTGTGGAATATGTTAGAGATCTTGCCAGTAGTCCCAGAGGACCTCAGAATGATCGTCCAGTGGATCATATATGATGGTCAGGATGTAGAGAAATGTGATTAGTGTGGTTCTGAACACTACTGACTGATAAGGTAGGGCAGTCAGGACCAGTGTGTTGATTCAGTACCATGCTTGGATTCACTCTACAGGGTTCTTGAGTGACGTACAGCAATCGCTAATGGGTATGCCATTTTATGGCACACATTTCTTTGCAAACAAGGCAGACTGAACCTTGGGGTGCTTCAAACAGCATAGCCACAGCACGCTACCTTGGAATAGCACCATCTATGCGGCAGGTCCCACAAAAATGTCTCCTCTTTCAGGGCTTGGGAACGGGATTGCAGTGGAGGCCACAGTAGACCTTGCCTTAACAGCAGACCTCCCAGGCCTTTTGAGGTAGAGGTTGGGGATTTGGCTGCCAGAGTCCACGAACTACCCAATCCTCCGCCCCACTTCTGCAGACCCAACAAAACCACTTTAAGTTGTCCTTGGTGGTGCACAGTCGCCTGGCAGGAAGTCGATCACCTACTTCCTTCATGGGCAGCAGAGCATCACATCGGACAGATAGCTGCTCCAATATATTCATACTGGATATACCCTCTTGTTCTCTACCCCTCTAAAACTGCCCCCTGCACCACAATGACTTTTTGTGTACCGCGTCTCAATTCTGTGATAGGAGTTTCAGACTCTTTTGGAGAATGTAGCCATGGAGAGGGTCCTGGCATCATAAATCGGGACTGGTTGATACTCCTGTTACTCCCTGATGCCAAAGAAGGGTGGAGGCCTCTGTCCTATCCTCACCCTCTGACCTCCTTCCTCAGGAAGGCAAAGTTCAGAATGCTCACCTTGGCCCACATTTGGTCTACCCTGGATCCAAGCGACTTGATGGTGCCATTGGACCTGTATGATGCCTATTTTCACATTCCTGTCCTGCAGTCCCACAGGTGCTACATGTGGTTTCAGGTAAGCAACGAGACTATCTGAAAGAAACACGTTAGTTAGATTCCTCACCTTAGAATATCCCCAGGCGTCAGGCTGGATCCGGAAAGATTTTTCATCAGCAATACCCTTGCGCGTCGCTAGGCGTCGTCTGCGGCTCCGCGTCCATCGTCGGCATCGTGCGCCGGAATGACGTTGTCGGAGTACTTAGACGCCGCCCTCGCGCGCTGATGTCAGTTCTTCTTTTTTCCGCGCCAGACAGCACCGATCCGGGAAGAGCTTACCCTTTTAGTCATTTTTTTACTAAACTTTTTGGACTCTTTTGGTCTATTCTCGTCGACTCGACTCGACTCGACTTTGGTGCCGGTAGGGTGCCTGGTTTTAAACCTTGTGACTCCTGTCACCGACTGATGTCGGTTATAGACCACCACCGCCGGTGCCTCTACTGCCTTGGGGCCGACCACGATGCCGAGTCGTGCCTCGACTGCCGGGCCTTGACTTCGAAGGCTAGATGGGAGCGGTCCCACAAGCTACTTGAGCTCTGGCAGTCGGCTCCGCGCCGTTCACGGTCCCGGTCGAGGAGGAGGTTGAGGGACCGGTCGCGGAGCCGCAGCCATCACCACCACTCGTCTGTTCCAAGTCTTCGGGTAAGTCGAAGCATAGTAAGAAGTCCAAGAGGCGACATCGCTCTTCGGGCTCCCCTCGCCGGTCGCGTGACTCGGCTGAGGGTTCGGGTGGTACCACCCACGCGGCTCCGTCTGAGCCGCAGGAGTCACGTCCGTCCCCATACCCGCTGGTCCCTGGGACTGACGCGACTCCAGCGGAGATCAGTGCCTTCCTCTCGGCCATGAGAGGCCTGGCTCCGCCGTCGATGCCTGCCGGCGCGCCTTCGGGTCCCGCGGGCTCGACTGGGAGGCCTAGCGAGCCTGCGGCCCCGGCACCGTCGTCGACTCCGGTCCCGACGCCGTCGTCGACTCAGGTCCCGACGCCGCAGGTCCCCGCGGGATCCAGGCCTGGATCCCAGTCGGCGCCGGTCGACCTCACGACCCCTCCGCCGACTCCGGTGCCACCCCCGGCGCCGCCTTCGGATGACGCCGTTCCCCGGTTTAGTCCCAGTCCGGGCCCGGCGTCGAAGCGGCGCCGTCCAGTGCCGCACACGACGCCGATGGGTGGCAATTTCGTCTTCCGCCCGGCTCCAATCATTCCACCTGTCTACCAGGAATCAGATGACGGTGACGACTGGGAGAGGTCTGATGACCCTCTGGCCCGGCAGGGCCAGTTTTCATAGGACTGGGCAGACGAGCTGGGGGATGCCAGTGGTCTTGACACCTCCCCTGACACTGGCTTCATCTCTCCTCTGACCGTGGCTTCGGAGGAAGGTGCTGCATTTTCTGTGGTGCTGCGCGAGGCGCCCAGAGCCCTTGGGCTAGAGCTACCTGCTGTGGCCGTGAGGACTAACCTTCTCACTGAAGTGCTCCAACTGTCAGCAAGCTCCTCGGAGCCTCTGTTTCAGTTTAATGAAGCACTGGTTGACGTTCTGAAGGGCACCTGGTCCAAGCCCTCCACAGTACCTCCTGTGGACCGGAACGTGGCCTGGCACCACCACCCTGCACCGGGCGACCCCAGTTTTCTGTCCATACACCCCACGCCCGAGAGCCTGGTTATCCAGGCCTCTACTTCCCAGACCTCCTTCCTGTCCGCTCCCCCGGATCGGGAATCCAAGAAACTAGACCAGTTTGGTAAGAAGCTGTTCTCCTCCCTTAGTTTGGGATTGCGGTCTATTAACACTGCTTGCCTTTTGGACCGTTACTCCCACTCCCTGTGGAATATGCTGGAGGACGTGCTGCCCCAGTGTCCGGAGGAGGCTCTGACACGGCTCGCCAAGGCTCTTGCCGAGGTGCGGGATGCAGGACGGCATGCAATCCGATGTGGACTGGACACTACGGACGCGCTGGGTAGGACAATGTCGACCACGGTGGCGCTTCGTCGCCACGCCTGGCTGTGGTCCACGAGTTTTTCTGGGGATGTCCAGAGCACCCTCATGGACATGCCCTTCGATGGCAGTTGCCTTTTTGGCGACAAAGCGGATAGTGCGCTGGAGGTCTTTAAGGACTCCAGGGCTACGGCCAAGTCCTTGGGCCTCTCGGCCCCGCGCCTGCAAAACTCCGCTTTCCGCCCCTTCCATGGCCAAGGAAGGGGTGCCCCCTCACGTCTGCCTGGCCGCAGAACCATCTTCCACGCAGCCGTGGACGTGGATTCCGCCGAGGCGGTACTGGGGGACAACGTGCCGGGCCTCCACATCTACCCCAGCAGCATCCGCCTCAAAACCCTCCTAGTCTGTGCTTTCAGGCCCATTCCACGCCAGTGGGAGGCAGAGTTCGCCATCACCTGCTCCACTGGTGTTCCATCACGTCGGAGAGGTGGGTGCTGCAAATCGTCCGAAGGGGCTACTCACTCCCCTTCGAGGTGACCCCTCCAGCCATGCCACCGCAGTACCACTGCATGTCGGGGGACCACTTAAAACTTCTACAGGAGGAAGTTACGACCCTCTTGGTCAAGGGGGCCATTGAGCGCGTTCCTGGTCCAGAAGTAGGTCATGGTTGTTATTCCCACTACTTTCTGGTTCCCAAGAAGGGCAAAGGGGGACAACGCCCTATCTTGGACCTCAGGAGCGTCAACGCCTTCCTCCGGAAGGAGAAGTTCAAGATGCTCACCTTAACTCAGGTTCTGGCTGCCCTAAACCCTGGAGACTGGATGGTAGCGTTGGACTTGCAGGACACTTAGTTTCACATCCCCGTCCTGCCGGCCCACCGGCGTTACCTGTGGTTCACGGTGGACCAAGAGCATTATCAGTTTACCGTGCTCCGCTTCGGCCTCACTAGTGCCCCTCGGGTGTTCACGAAAGTGATGGCGGTGGTCGCAGCTCATCTGCACAGATTCGGGGTTCCAGTCTTCCCCTATCTCGACGACTGGTTGCTGAAGGCGGGCTCGCCCCAGGCAGTCGTCTCCCACCTCCAGACTATGACCGACCTCTTGCATTTGCTGGGTTTCTCCATCAATGTGCCGAAGTCGCATCTGTGTCCCTCCCAGAAGCTCCTCTTTATCGGAGCGGTTCTGGACTCGGTGCAGTTCCAGGCCTATCCTCCGGAACAGCGGGTTCGGGATATTCAGGCTCTGATTCCCATCTTTCGGCCTCTATCCCGGGTTTCAGTAAGGTTGGTGCTGCGGCTTCTGGGTCTGATGGCCTCCTGCATCCTGTTGGTGCATCACGCCAGATGGCGAATGTGGGCTCTGCAGTGGGACCTGAAGTTTTAGTGGGCCCAGCATCGAGGCAACCTGTCCGACCATGTCTTGATCTCGGAGGGCACTGCACAACAGTTGCAGTGGTGGGTCACGGACCGCGAATGGGTCAGTGGCAGATCCCTCTCCCTACCCCAACCGGAGCACGTAGTGGTGACGGATGCGTCCCTCCTGGGATGGGGGGGCCACATGGGAGAGGCGGAGATCAGGGGACTCTGGTCTCCGGCGGAGTCTCGGCTCCATATCAACCTTTTGGAACTGAGAGCGATCCGACTTGCACTGAAAGCATTCCTTCCCTCTGTCTGAGGAAGTGTAGTGCAGGTGTTCACGGACAACACCACCGCCATGTGGTATTGCAACAAGCAGAGCGGGGTGGGGTCGTAGACCCTTTGTCAGGAGTCTCTGCGCCTCTGGACATGGCTGGAACATCAGGGCATCACCCTGGTGGTTCAACACCTGGCGTGCTCTCTGAACGCCAGAGCAGACGAACTCAGCCGCCGGTGCATGATTGATTACGAATGGCGTCTACACTTGGACGTGGCGCAAGGCCTCTTTCGGCAGTGGGGAGATCCTTGGTTAGATCTATTCGCAACCGAATAGAACGCACAATGTCAGCAGTTCCGCGCGTTGGAGTTTCCAAGGCGGCACTCGCTCGGAGACGCTTTTCATCGCGAGTGGAGTTGCGGTCTGTTGTACGCCTTTCCGCCTATACCACTTCTGCCCAGAGTGCTGAAGAAGATCAGGCGCGACCGGGCCCAAGTCATCCTGGCTACTCAGTCTGTCGATCGACCCCCCGATACGACAGCAGGACCTTCTGTCGCAGCAGCAGGGGACGGTCCTCCACCCGAACCTGTCCAGTCTCCACCTCCATGCATGGAGATTGAGCGGCGACAGTTGATTCCATTTGACTTGCCTCCTGAAGTCTGTGATGTGATTCTGGCAGCCAGGCGTCCCTCCACAAAATCGGTATACGCCTGCAGGTGTAACAAATTTGTGGCATGGTGCACAGCAAAGGCTGTGGATCCCCTTTCCGCCCCTCTTTCTGAGGTTCTCCTCTTTCTTCTTTCCATGGCACAGCAGGGCTCTGCTCTGGGCACTCTTAAAGGTTATCTTTCAGCTATCTCTGCTTTCTTACGGCTTCCTGATCAGCCTTCTCTTTTCAAATCCCCTGTTGTTTCCCGCTTCTTCAAGGGCATTACTCACATGTTTCCTCCTGTCCCTTTCGTAATGCCTCAGTGGGATTTGAATCTGGAATTGACGTATCTGATGTGCGCTCCCTTTGAGCCACTTCATAATTGTCCCCTTCGTCTGTTGACGCTTAAGACTGCTTTCCTGGTTGCCATCACCTCTGCTAGGAGGGTGAGTGAGCTCCAGGCTCTCTCTTCTAAGCCTCCTTTTCTTTCTGTCCATCCGGACAAAGTTGTTCTCAGGACTCGTCCTTCCTTTGTCACTAAGGTGGTAACTGCCTTTCACATCGGGCAGTCTGTTATGTTGCCCACCTTCTTTCCGCCTCCGCATCCTTCGAAAGAGGAAGAGAGGCTCCACCGTCTGGACCCAAAACAGGCACTGTCCTTTTATTTGGACCGCACCAAGCAGTTCCAGGTGGACGACCAACTCTTTGTTGGCTACGTGTGCGCTAAGAAGGGGCGGGCGGTGCACAAGCGAACCACCTCTTGGTGGGTCGTTTTGTGTATCAAAGCTTGTTACTCCTTAGCTAAAAAGGAACCTCCTGTAGGGCTGAGGGCCCATTCCACTCGGGCCACAGCGGCGACCACTTCCCCTTGCAGGACATCTGTCATGCAGCAACGTGGGCCTCGCTGCACACGTTTGCCAAACACTATTGCCTGGACAGCCAAGTCCGGAGAGACGGCTTCTTTGGCCGTTCTGTTCTCCAGGACTTTCTGGTGTGATCTTGGTTCGCAGGCCCACCACCGAGGTTGGTATTGCTGGGGTATCTATTCTAAGGTGAGGAATCTAACTAACGTGTTTCTTTCGGATGAACAAGTTACTTACCTTCGGTAACGATATATCTGTAAGAAATATTAGTTAGTTTCCTCACCGACCCACCCATCCTCCCCGTTCTGCGAACCAATATCTAGGGTTGAGGTCAACCCTTTCAGGGCCCTAGAATTTTTTGGCACCAGTGTCGGTCTCTTGCATGGATCTGCATTCCTGGCGCGGAAAGCTATGTACAAGAACTGACGTCAGCGCACGAGGGCGGCGTCTAAGTACTCCGATGTCATTCTAGCGCACGACGCCGACGACAGACGTGGAGCCGCAGACGACGCCTAGCGACGCGCAAGGGTATTGCTGACGAAAAATCTTTCCGGATCCAGCCTGATGCCTGGGGATATTCTAAGGTGAGGAATCCAACTAACTAATGTTTCTTACAGATATATCGTTACCGAAGGTAAGTAACTTGTTCTTCAGTTCTCAGTGCACTTTAGGTGTTCACAAAAAGAATCTTTGGCGGTACTAGTCTTTCCATACTTAAACAACTGGTTGCTGAAGGTGGCCTCACTGCAGAAAGTCGTGAACCACCTCCAGACGGCCAAACCGTTGATATCGCTGGGTTTTCCATCAACATGGCGAAATCTCACCTTACTTCTACGGAGAGGCTACTCTTCATTAGAGCATCCTGGACAGGTGCTCTTTCAAGCCTTCCCGCAGCTCATCAAGTCCCGGACATACCGGCTATGATCTCAGTGTTTCCTGACCAAATTGGAATCCTACTGAAATTGACTCCTTTCCTCCATTTTAATTAGATTCCAGTTTAGAGATCTGCACACTGGTACAATCTGAATACTAAGGCTCAAAGCTCTCTGGCACAGACAGACAGAAAGACTCTGACATCTTGGTCTTGAAAATCCTGTTTATAGCCATGTGACAATACCTACTGATGCACATGGGAATTTCTGATAATATTCTCTGGATCCAGTCTGGCACCTGGAGGTATTCCTAAAGTGAGGAATCTGCAGTTAGAAATCTTATGCAACAGAAAGAGCATTGCAGAAGGTAAGTAACGTGTTCTTTGAGGACAACCAGCCAGCTTTTTATGATTTTAGACATCAATGGAAAGGTCACTCCCATTATGAACAGGATTGCAAGATCATTGCAGCTACTAGCACCCTTTGCCGTGTTAAAGTAAAGCTCCTCGTATTGACAGCGCACTTGATAAGAGGAATGACAGCAACCATTTATGGTGTGTCAGCTGGTGCATATTTGAGAATAGTCAAGTGGAATAGTAGTCATAAATTCTCAAGACTAATATTTGGAGACAGAATTTGCTAAAAAATCCGCATTGGAACCGGCAGTCCTTTGTAACCTGTAAGCAAAGTTTTTCTCACCTTCCTCTATATCACACTGTTACGAACGCTTAGGGAGCAGTTCGCTATTTTATTTGAAGCATGCAAATATACAAAAGGGATCAACGCTGGAACAGAAACAAATTATTTAACTGTGACCACAGTTCTCAAATATTGAAATCTTTCATAGATGCACATTATCCGAGGCAAATCTAGTCTTTATTTTTCCATACTTGTACTTTGAAATCTGAACTATTAAGCTGGACTCAAGAGGGATGTCTGTGGCTGAAGTTTGGATTCTTTTCAGTCCGGCTGGCTATGTGTTGCTAAATAAACACTTATTTACAGCTTTTAGACATGATAATGATATTTACTGCTATTGTTTGCAACTGTGGGACCTCCGCCATCCCAACTTAAATGACAGGGAATTAGTCAATATAAATCAAAACTAAAGTTGGAGTAAAGTAGTTACAGGTAAATAGCATATTTCTATTTTACAGATCATGTGTGATTTTACAGCTGCCTGAGGCACTGAGATGGAAAGGAACAAGCAGTCACAAATAAAGAGTTAAGCAACAGCTCCTACTGACATAAGGCAGGAATATTTGGCAGTTAAAATCTTTGCCAGGGTTGTGTGAATTCTCCAGCATTGAATCTTTCATGTTTTCACATGCTTTTTAATAATTCCCCGTTGTCCGTCGTATTGACTGAATGAAAGAATCAATGATTCGTTATTGTATAATTAATTAAAAGCTTCACAATAGAGGAGGAGGAGGAGCCTAGCGCTTGACCAAGATGGCCGCGTGAGCTTTGAGCTCCCGAGACCCTCGTGCCCTCCGTCGACTATCCTGTCTCTAATCCTGTCTGTATGCATGGCATCGTGCAGATGACTTGTCAGGGAGGCGATTGATGCTACCCAAGGTCGGATCGCCCACCGGGAACCGGAGTTACGCATGGCGGAGGATTGAGGCCTATCTCCGAGGGATGCCGGGGGCTAGAGTTGGCAGGATGCCCGACCTCTAATTGAACAACAGCGGCCAGGCGAGGTGTGAACTACGGAGGTCCCCATCCTTTCACTTTCACTTTCTCGCCCTTTGTTTGCCCTGCCCAGGGAGTGCTCTCGGCTGCTTTATTATCATTTGGACGCTCTGCACGCTACTCTGGCGGCCCATCGCAGGACTGAGCACTCCTGATTCCTTTCCCTGAGAGAGGGCCGTCCTGTTTGAACCGACCTGCTTGAACCAACCATGTCGGGCAAAGCAGAGGTGGATCGGCTGAAGCCTAAGGCCACCAGGCGGGGAGCCTATACTCAAGCCAATAATATGGACCGCTATGCCCAGCAGAAGGGGTCACCGGGTGGATCGAGCCAGTCGCCGGATACACAGAAGACTGCCTCACCCTTGGCCTCGGAGCTCTCGCTGCAGGATGTCATGGGCGCGCTCGAAGGGCTGCAGACTTCGATTGGGAGACAGTTTGATGCCCTGGCGCACAAAGTGGATACCATCTTGGTGGACGTTAATCTGATCCGCGCGGATCTGGGCAAAACAAATGAACGAGTTAAAACCCTGGACCTCAGGACCACGGGCCTCGCTGATGAAGTCTCGGAACTACAGACCGAGGTCCGTAAGTTGCGGACCGAGAGTGATCTCGCCGCCCGTCGGCTGGAGGACTTTGAGAGCCGGGCAAGGCGCCACAACGTGCGCGTTATTGGGGTCCCGGAGTCCTCGGACGAGACTTCTGTAGACCTGCTCGTGGAGGACTTGGTGCTTAACCATCTGCAGCCTAAGGGTCTTGGGAAGTTTTTCGCAGTTGAGAGGGCCCATAGAGTGCCGGGTGGGAGGCCCAAGGTGGGAGCCCCACCGAGGCCGATTGTCGCCCGGCTCTTTCATTTTCGAGATCGGGACGCTATCCTGCAAGCGTCGAGGGTGACGGGCCCGGTCCCCTTCCAGAACGCGTCGGTGAATTTCTACCCTGACTTCACCCAGCAGGTGCAGAGGCAGAGGCAGGGCTTCCTGGGGGTGAAGAGGCGGCTTCGGGAGAGGGAACTGAAATATGCCATGCTCTTCCCTGCCAGACTACGTGTGGTGTACGAAGACCGAACATTCTTCTTTGAGTCGCCTGTCATGGCCGATGAATGGCTGGACGCTCTGCCCCGACGACGGATGGGAGAGGTCACTGCCGCAGACGGGGACAGTGGCCGGGATGAACAAGGTTGATGTCTTCGGAACCGGACTGACTCGATTTGACTCTAGCTAATGACTTGAACAGAATGCAGTAAATACGGAGGGTTGTGGGAGGACGAGGGGAGCTCTTTCCTCCCTTAGGGTACTTTTTGTAGATTTTGGGTTTGGTAGGGCGACAGGCACACTGCAAGTTGGGGGGGCTTTGTAAGCTGCAGCAGGGGTGCAGGGTGGGGGGGATAGTTGGGATTTTGGGTTTGTTGTTGGGGGGTTCGTTTCTGCAAGGCGTAGTGATTATTTTCAGGACTGTTCCATGGTGGCTCTTCGGGGGTGGGGTGGGCCTCTTCACGTGTGGGGATGGGGGTAGGGGTTTAAGTGTTATTAGCTGGAATGTTAATGGTTTGGGGGATCGCATTAAGCGCGGGATTGTTTTGCAATTCTTGAAACGGTCATTGCCGGATGTCGCCCTACTGCAGGAGACGCACCTTATAGGTAACACGTGCTTTGCTCTTAATAGGAAGGGTTATAAATTCATAGCTCATTCGGGATTCTCCTCTGGGTCCAGGGGTGTGGGCATCCTAGTCAGAGCCTCGTTACCATTTGAGGTGGACTCCACCATTGTTGACGATAGGGGGAGGTTTGTGGCGGTGGCGGGGCGGTGGGAGGGAAGAACTTTGGTTTTAGTTTCGGTTTATGTCCCGCCGGCCCTGCAGGCCTCCACGTTTACAGATCTGGGTAGGGCCTTGCTGGATCTCCCGGGGGGTATGCTTGTGGTGGGGGGTGACTTCAATGCTGTCGGCTCTGGGCTGCTGGATAGATACCCGCCCAGAGACACAGGGGGGGCTCAGAAGTGGCTTCCAGACTTTCTAAACACACTCGGCCTGATAGACTGCTGGAGGCTCCGGCACCCCACAAAGAGCCAATACACCTTACACTCCGGGGCGCATGGTAGCCTCTCTAGGATTGATTACCTGCTCACTCTGGCTGCGCACGCCTCATTGGTGTCCGAGGCCAGGCACATGGCGCGTGGTATATCGGACCATTCGCCAGTGTGGGTCAGGCTGGATGTCGGCCGTGAGGGAGGGGGAAGGGTGGCTCCTATTAACCCTTGGTACTTTCGAGACCCCAAGATGCGCAGCGCACTGGTGAAGACAGTTTTTTTTGTTGAAACATTTTTTTATTGTTTTCATACACAGCAATACAACAACCAGCTCTCAATCCCCGCCCAGTCAGGAAATACCCCACATATACCAGCATTTCCATTCAGCTATCCCACCCGGCCCCTTCCCCCCCCGCCCCCCACCCTCTGTCAGTGTGCCCCCGTCTGCTACCCCGGTCCCACGCTCGATGCTTCCCCTCCCCTCAATCAATGCAACACAGGAGCCCCACCTCTCCCTACAGCCACGATGCCTTCCCCCCCAACCCTATCCAGAGTGCAGTCGGTCAGGGCCCGCCAGTCGCCTCCACTACTCCCCACTCCCCACTACCACTTCCTCATCAGGCCCGCTCCCTTCCTCCCCCGGCTCGGACATCAGCCCCTGGAGTTCTACCACCAACGCTTCCCACGCCCGGGCTGTCGCTAGCGCTTTTTCGTCATCTCGCCGGAGGGCCAGTTGCACCCGGAGCGTGCCCTCAGCCCCCGCCCAGCGCTCCAGGGCTGATCTCCAGCGCAGGAAACTGGGTCCCCCCCGGGATTTCCAGTGCAGCGTCAATTCCCTCTTGGCCAATATCAGCCCTAGATCATAGAATTTGCTCGTGACCTTCGTGCGACGGGTGTGGGGGAACCAAAGCAGCAAGCAGGTGCCCATCTCCGGACCAATGGAGCGATCCGTAACCTGGTTCAGGCACTCCACCACCGCTTCCCAGTAGTCCCCCAACTGCCTACAGGCCCAAAACATGTGTCGAAAGTCTGCTCCGTCCGCCCCGCACCGCGGACACTGAGAGTGCGCTCCCCCGAAATATTGTAAAACCTTTGCCGGCGTCAGGTACGCTCTGTGTAGTGTAAAAAACTGGACAAGCTGGAACCTGGCATTCCTCGTCCCCTTCCATGCCCTCCGCACCAGCGTGGACCACGTGGATTCAGGGATCTCCTTCCCCAGGTCCGCCTCCCACTTTCCCCTCAAGGCGCCCAATGGGGGGAGGCTCTCCGTTGACAGCCTACGATAAAGGCATGTGATGGCCTTGGCCGTCCCCGCCGCCATCACCACATATTGGCAACCCGTGGCAGTCGGGGGCTCCGACAGCCCCACATTCCAATGCCTCTGAAGGCTTGCCACCAAGGCCGCATGGAGCAGGAAGTCTCCCCGCGGAAGCCCATAAGAGTCCTGCAAGTCTTGGAAAGGCAACAGTACTCCCTCACGAAATAGATCCCCTACCATCTGGACCCCCATTTCCTCCCAGACCGCCAACCCCGACCAGTCTCCTCCATGCGGGAACGCCGTGCACATCCCCAGAGGGATCTCAGGGGCATAGGGGTGAACTATGGCGGCCTTTCTCTGGCATCTATTCCAACATAACCGGAGGGTACGTTCCTCCATGGTGAGCTGGGCGAGGTCCAGCCTCTGGTGAAGGACTATAAAGGCCAGCACGTGGCGCGGGATTAGCCTGCCCTGGGGACCGTCCGGGCCCCTGTACTCCCTGGCCACCGCCTGTGTGAGCCACTGGAGCTGGGCCGCCAGATAATACCATTCGAAGTCCGGAGCCGCCAAGCCTCCCTCCGCCCGCGGTCGCCGCAAGGTGGTCAGCGCCACTCGACGCCTTCCCGACCCCCAAATGAAGCTCGTGGTGAGTACCCGCAGTGCCGCAAAAAACGACGCTGGGATCCATATTGGAAGGGTGCGAAAATAGTAAAGGAGCCGCGGCAGCGCCACCATTTTCAGCAGCGCCACCCTCCCAGCACACGAGAGCGGGAGCGTTTTCCAAAATCCCATACTACCCCTTAGGCCACGAAGCGCCCTACCCACATTACCGTCCAGCAAATCAGCCTGGGTATGATAGATGTTAACCCCCAGATATCGGAGACAGCTGCCTTCCCAGCGGATTTGGCCTAACGCCTGCGGGGGCTGTCCCCCTCGCGACAGCGGGAACAAACAGGTTTTACGCCAATTGACCTTAAGCCCGGACAGCCGACCAAACACCTCCAATAAGGCCACCGCTCCCTCCAGTGCACCCGCCGTGTCCTCCAAGAACATCAGTAGATCGTCCGCATAGAGGGAGATATAATGCGTATCCTCCCGCAAGGCCACCCCTACATACGCTCCCCCTCGTCGGGCATGAGCCGCCAATGGTTCAATGGCCAGCGCGAACAGCAAGGGGGAGAGGGAACACCCCTGTCTCGTCCCCCTCCGGACATGGTAGGAGGCCGATATAGTGACCCCTGTCTTCACCCGGGCTGTAGCCTCGCTATAAAGTAACGAGGTCCAGCGCACAAAGTCCTCCCCCAAACCGAACTCCCGCAACACTCGGTACAAATAAGGCCATTCCACACTGTCGAAGGCCTTTTCTATGTCGACCGACAGCGTACAGGCCTCCGGGAAGACCTCCCGGTCCAGTTCCATCACTCGCAGCAACCTTCTCACAGAAGTGGCAGTGCTGCGTCGAGGAATGAAGCCCGCCTGATCCGGGTGGACTAAGGCGGCCATATGACCCAGGAGGCGCGACGCCAGTACCTTGCTCAATATCTTATAGTCCACCGTCAACATGGAGAGCGGCCGATAAGCCGTGTGCGCGTCGGCCTTCCCTCCGGGCTTTAATAAGGGGATCACAATCGCCTCCCGAGCAGAGGCGGGTAGACGCCCACGTCGCCAAGCTTCACCGTAGAGGGCCTGCAGCTGTGGGGCCAACAGGTCCGAAAACGCCGCATAGAACTCGACAGGCAGCCCATCCGCCCCCGGGGTTTTCCGGCGCGCCATATGTCGAATCGCCGCCCGAATTTCACCCAGCGAAATGGCACCGCCAAGTTCTTTCCCCACCTCCGGGTCTAGGCGAGGCAGGCGGGCCTCCGACAAGAAGTCCGCTAGGCCCTCTGGCTCCCCCGCCATGGTGCTGTCGTATAACCCAGCATAATAGCCAGCGAACTGCTGATTTATCCCCTTCTGGGAATACACCGGGGCGCCCCCCGCGTCAGCCACGGGCCGGTATCGGTTCCCCCCGGGCCGCCGGGTTCGCCAACCAAGCCAAAAGGGATCCCACCTTATCACGCTCCGCGTGCGCTCTCATTAGGTAGCCTTTATGGTCAAAGCAGCGGAGCCTCTCCACCTGCACCGCCACCGCCTCGCGCGCCTCAGCGACCGCAGCCAGCTCTCCGGTCCCCGACTGATGCGCCAGTTCCGCCGCCCGCAGCAGGGCCTCCGCCCCCTCCACCTCCTTCAGCAGCGACTTCCTCACCCCAGCCGTGGACGAGATACAGACCCCCCTGACCACCGCCTTGAGCGCGTCCCATTCCGTCGCCCGGCTTGCCGTCGTACCCGAGTTTCGCTCGAAATATTGTGTTAAGCAGTCGCTAACCTCAGCCCGGAAGACCGGGTCCTCCAGGAGCAGAGGGTTAAGACGCCACGTGGGAATAGCTTGCCGCTGCCTGGACCACTGCAACACCCCCAGACAGGGGTTATGATCCGAGAGAGTTTTCGCTAGATACTCACTATGTCGCATCAGCGGTTGGACGTCCGAGGAGCACAATATACCATCCAATCTGACATACAGCTCATGGGGGGCAGAATAAAATGAGTAATCCCTGTCCTGCGGGTGATGAGCGCGCCATGTATCCACCAGACCCCAGGTGCCCTGCCAGCTACTCCGAGCAGTGGCCACCCGACGCACCGCCGACTGTGCCAGGGGGGGGTGGGATCTATCCAACTCCACATCCGTGACAGAATTAAAGTCCCCTCCCAGCACAACCGGCCCCGTCAAATACGCCGCCAACTGCCCTGACAGCCTGGAGAAAAACGCCGCCTGGTCTACATTAGGGGCATATACACTACACATGCTCAAGTCCCTCCCATCCAGCCGCCCCTGCACTGCCACAAACCTGCCCTCCGGGTCCACCAATGTCATCAGGGGTTGGAAAGGGACACCCGCTCTCACCCAGATCAGGGCCCCCCGAGCAAACCTCGAGAAGGTGGTGTAGTATAGTTGGCCCCGCCAGCGCCGCTGCAATGCCTTCCCCTCCTCTTTATCCAAGTGGGTCTCCTGAAGGAAGGCTACCTGGACCCCTCTCCGCACTAAGTATGCATGGATTTTATGTCTCTTCACCATAGAGGTGAGCCCTCTCACATTCCAAGTCACAATTCTCAATTCAAGGGGGGTCCCCATCCCATCGTCGGACCAACCATCCCATCCTACCCCTCCGAGGCACACTGACAATCCCTTGACACCCTAAAACACCCCAACTCCCCGAATCCCCACCCCTCCCCAGAACAGGCTCTAAACCGCAGTCACCCATCCAAATACTCCCCCAAACAGAAACCAAATACTCTGGTAGCCACCAGAGTCTCACTATGTCCGTGAGGTTGAGGTGGTGACTCTACGCCTGACGGGCTGACAGTGGTCCTCCCCAAAGCATCCATGCCCAGACTCCATCAATGCCACCCCCCCCAGCAGTCCATCCCCCGCAGGCTCCCCCACCCCCGGGGTCCCCCAGAATCTCCAGACCGTCCAGCCATGTGCGCCACCCGCTATTCGGCCCTCCGTAGGCCCCAGCGAGCCCGAAGCAGTGTCCCTCTCCACACGTACCCAGTCTTCCCAACCCAAGTCCCTTAGTTCAGGGCCCAAGCACTCCCCAAACCTTCAAGCGTCCAACATTCCATCTGCCGTCCCCTGGGTAACATCTGGCAGCTCCTCCACTTCGTCGACAGCGCCATCCGACTGGGAGTCCTCAGTGCCCTTCCCAGAGCCCGAATCCTCGCTGGGCTGGGAGGCCGTGGCCCCGGAGATCACAGAGACCGCCCGCAGCGCGGCTCGCCTCTCCAGTGCCGTCTGGGACGCACCCGGAGATCGGGCCCCCGCTGTCTTCGCCCTGTTGCGTCTGGTGCGACAGGCCTTCGTCGGAGTACCCCGTGGCCCCTCTCCGGCATCATGCGCCGTCGCTCGGGGCCTGGCCGACTCCAACCAACTCCAGGCTGCTGCAGGGTCAGTGAAGAAGACAGCTTCCCCATCCATCACCACTCGGAGGCGGGCCGGGAACAACAAAGAATATTGCAGCCCCTCGTCCCGCAGTGCTCTCTTCACCGCCAGGAATGAGGTACGTCTGCGCTGAACCTCCATGGGGTAATCCGGGTAAATAGAGACCCGAGCGTTCTCTACCTGATAGGGTCCCGAAGTTCTGGCCCTCTGAAGGATAATGTCCCGGTCCGTGTAATGCAGCAGTCGGGCCACCACCGGCCGGGGCGGCCTGCCCGGGTCCGGGGGGCGGGCCGGTACCCTATGCGCCCTCTCCAGAGTAAAGAACCGCGTGAGTCCCTCGGGCGCCACCACCTCCTGCAGCCAGGTCTCCAGGTAGGTTATCATATCTCCCCCTTCTATCTTTTCCGGTAGCCCGACTACGCGAATGTTATTGCGGCGGTTGCGCCCTTCAGCATCCTCGGCCCTCTTTTCCAAAGTCACCACTCGCCGTAGGAGATCCGCTGTCTGACCCTCCAATACCTTCTGCGCTGGCTCCACCAGGTCCATCCTGTCCTCTGTGGTCTTGACCCTGTCCACCAGCTTCCTGTGATCCGCCCGGAGCAGCCCCAGGTCCGAGGATACCTGGGCGATATCATTCTGCAGCGCCGTTTTTGTGTCCGCTATGGCCTGCAAGATCTGGTCAAGCTGTCGCTGCTGTAGGCCCGCCGCAGATTCGGCGCCAGCGCCACCCCTGCCGCCACCGGTAGGGTCCCCCGCCGACTCTACCGACTGCCCTCCCGGCTTGAGTCGTGGCTTGACCATGCTCCCGACCAGGCAGTGCGTCCGATAGGCTCTCCCCAGGCGGCCTCCGGGCCGCTCCCCAGACCTGCGGGCAGCGCACCCCCTCGTCGGCCCCAGGGGCCCGCTCCACCGTGCCTGCAGTCCACCGGGAGACCAGCGCCCTCCTTCTGTTCACCAGGCTCCTCAGCGGGGAGGCCACCAGTCGCCGCTAGAGCCGCTGAGTCCAGGGCCGCGTCCGGCCCTCTCCACCGTCCTCCAAGCGGCGTCGGGATCGTCGCACCACCCAGGGGCCAGAACCGCCCGTTCGCTGTCTGTGGGCAGTCAAGCCGCTACCACCAAGGGGTCACTGCACCCACCGTGTTGGCCCACCTAGCATGTGGCGTCTCGCTGCGGGCGCCCCAGGCCCTCCTTCGCCGCCACCAGCCCAGAGCCTTCCGCCGTGTCGCCACTGCTCCGTTATGCAGCCACCGCCTCTAGGTCACTCTCTACTGCTGGCTCCTCAGCTCCAAGCTTCGCACCGAGGGTGATCCCCGCCGCCACTCTCCAGCAGGACCAGGCCGGCACTTCCGGTGCTCGCGGCCGATGCAGCCTCACTTCCGGCCCGCTCCGCCAGCACTGTGGGCCGCTGCTTCCCGTCTCCTCAGAGGCCGCCCAAGATGGCCGGCGGCCGCCCGCCTCCGTCACCTTTCCGTCGCTGCGTCCGCCCACTGCGCCGCGGTCCGCTCCGTCCGACTGCTCCAGGGGTCCCGAGGTGGCAGGGGGAGCCCTCCGGGAGCGTCAAACCGCCCGGGGAACACTCGTCTCAGGATTAATGGCTGGGCTGGATGCGGAGCTCTTCGCTCACGCGTCCATGCCCGTCGGCTGCCAAGCCACGCCCCCCACTGGTGAAGACAGTTGATAATTTTTTCAAGGAAAATCAGGGATCCGTGGACTCGGCTGTGTCGCTGTGGGAAGCATTTAAGACCGTGCTGCGAGGGGAGGCTCTCTCCCTTGTAGTGGCGGCCAAGCGGCGGAGAGATGGCGATGTTATGCAGGTTGAGGAGGAGATCGTGGCTTTGGAGGGAGCGCTAGAGGAGGAGGTTACAGAGGCCTCACTGCATGAGCTGAGCTTGAAGCAAGCCGAGTATAAGGACCTGGTGACGAATGCCGCTAAGACCCTCAGTAGGGAACAGCAGGGCCGCCTGTATGATGTTGGTGACAAGGCCGGGAAACTCCTAGCTTGGCTGGACAAAAAAAGAACGGGTTAATAGAGTAGTGCCGGAGCTGACGGGAGAGGGGGGAGAGGTGATTGTGGAACCTGAGAGGATTGTACAGTGTTTCTCTGACTATTTCCGTATGGTTTATGCCTCAGTGTCGGATAGGCCGCCCGAGGACTCGCGTGACCTCTTGCGTGATATCGCTTTGCCCTGTCTCTCTGACGTAGATAGGGATGATCTTGATGGTGACATAACGGTCGATGAGGTGGCGGGAGCTATCCGCGCGCTGAACTCGGGTAAGGCCTCGGGCCCGAATGGCTTGCCGGTTGACCTGTATAAGCTGTTTCCGGATAGGGTCGCCCCTCACCTGCGCGCCATGTTCGTGGAGGCGCGGGGGAGTGGGACCCTCCCGTTGGATCAGCGACTGGCGACAATTGTTGTTATACACAAAGATGGTAAACCCCGAGATAAGTGTGCCTCATATAGGCCTATCTCACTCCTTAACGCCGAGCCGAAGATTCTGGCTAAAATCCTGGCGGCCCGATTGGTCAGGGTACTTGGAGACTTGATCCACCCAGATCAATCCGGCTTTATTCCGCATCGTAACACTGCGTTAAACCTTCGGCGCCTTCATGGTGTAATCGCCAGGGCGGGCACGCTGCGTGAACCAGCTATTGTGGCGTCTCTCGATGCCACGATGGCCTTTGATACGGTGGAATGGGCATATTTGTGGGCTGTGCTGGCCAAGTTCGGCTTTGGCCATGGTTTTGTGAGCTGGGTGAGGTTGCTGTATGAGGGACCCCTTGCGAGTGTGGTGGGAAATGGCCGGGCATCGACTCCGTTTCAGCTTGGGAGGGGTACTCGGCAAGGTTGCCCCCTGTCGCCATTGTTGTTCGCCCTCGCCCTTGAGCCGCTGGCAGCGTGGATACGCTGGCACCCGGATATACGGGGACTTAGATGGTCGCCCGAGCACGAGGACCGCATTTCGCTATATGCTGATGACATCCTGTTATATCTTGCCTCGCCCAAGAAATCACTTATTGTGGTCTGTGACGTTCTTACATCTTTCGGTAGGAATTCGGGTCTCGTCATCAACTGGAGTAAATCGTATTTATATGTTCTGAGTGGCGAGGCTCCACCGATCCCGCGAACTTGTTCGATCCAGATCGCTCAGCAGGGCTTCGTGTATCTGGGGATCTTTATCTCCACGGACTCCGCTTTGCGGTATGAGAGGAACCTGCTCCCCCCCCTGGCGCGCCTGCGGCGGGATGTAGAGGGCTGGCGGAGGCTGCCGCTCTCCCTCGTTGGGCGCGCTGCCTTGTTCAAAATGATGTCTCTTCCCCGGTTCCTCTACGCATTGCAGAATACTCTAGATTGGGTACCGGCCAACTACTTTCGGGAGGTCGAAAGCCTCCAACGAACGTTGTTGTGGGATGGGCGGCCGCGAATAGCAATTGCTAAGTTGACGCTTCCATGGTATGATGGGGGTATTGCGCTTCCAGACATCCGACGCTACTATTGGGCCGCCCAGCTGAGCGCAATTAATCATGGTCTCTATGGCCCTGTCCTCAGCCCTGGTTATGCCATGGACAGGTGGTTGCTGCGTGGTGGTGTTGTCAGGTCGTTTAGCGGGGTCACAATGGATCCATAATTCCTGACAAATTTCCGGTAATAACCAGTCAGGCCCAAGAAAGCTCGAACCTGAGTCTGGGTGGTTGGAGGAGCCCAGTCCTGGATGGCCTGTATTTTGCTCTCCAATGGTTGAACCTGGCCTCCACCTACAAGGTGGCCCAGGTATACAACCTGTGTCTGCCCTATCTGGCACTTGGTGGCCTTGATAGTGAGGCCTGCCTTCTGCAGGGCCTCTAACACTTTCCTCAGGTGGACCAGGTGATCCTCCCAGGTGGAGCTAAAGACAGCGATATCGTCCAGATACGCCGCACAGAAGTCGTCCAACCCAGTGAGAACTCGATTCACCAGCCTTTGGAAGGTGGCAGGTGCATTTTTCAAACCAAAGGGCATTACCACGAACTGATAATGCCCACCCGGGGTAGAAAATGCTGTTTTGGGCTTGGCCTCCTCAGCTAACCTGATTTGCCAATACCCAGCTGTCAGGTCAAACGTACTTAAGTAGTTGGCCGAGGCCAACCGGTCGATAAGTTCGTCTGCTCTTGGTATCGGGTGGGCGTCAGTCTTAGTGACCGCATTGAGACCTCTGTAGTCCACGCAAAACCTCATCTCTTTCTTACCGCCCTGGGTGTGAGGTTTCGGCACGAGCACTACGGGACTAGCCCAGGGGCTGTCCGAGGGTTCAATGACTCCCAGCTCCAACATTTTCTGCACCTCTGTCTTGATGCAGTCTCTGACATGATCAGGTTGCCGATAGATTTTACTCTTTACGGGCAGACTGTCCCCAGTGTCGACCTCATGGGTACACCACTTGGTCTGACTGGGTGTCAGAGAGAACATATGTCGAAAGGATTGAAGAACCTGTTTACAATCCTCTTGTTGATGTCCAGAGAGGCTGCCACAAAAGACAACACCATCTACTGATCCATCGTCAGGGTTCTGAGAGAGCAGGTCCGGGAGAGGGCCACTCTCCTCCTCCTGTCCCTCATCTGTGGCCATGAGCAAGCCCATGCCCTCCCTGTCGACATATGCCTTGAGCCTGTTTACATGGAGCACCCTGTGGGGGCTCCGGGGAGTTCCCAGGTCTACCAAGTAGGTGACCTCTCCCTTTTGCTCAATGATCGTGTGGGGCCCAGACCATTTGTCTTTGAGTGCTGCTGGGGCCACTGGCTCCAGCACCCACACCTTCTGTCCAGGCTGGTACACAGTCAGGACAGCCTTTTGGTCGTGCCAAGCTTTCTGTAATTCTTGGCTCGCCTCCAGGTTTTTAGACGCCTTTTCCATGTACTCCGCCATCCGCGAGCGGAGACCGAGCACATAGTCCACAATGTTTGATGCCGGCTTTCTGAGAGGTCTCTCCCATCCTTCCTTTACCAAACAAAGGGGTCCCCTTACAGGATGTCCGAACAGAAGCTCAAAAGGGCTGTAGCCAACCCCCTTCTGCGGGACCTCTCTGTAGGCGAACAAGAGGCAGGGTATCAGGACATCCCATCTCCGCCGAAGCTTTTCAGGTAGTCCGTGAATCATCCCTTTTAGGGTCCTGTTGAATCTCTCAACAAGCCCATTGCATTGTGGGTGATAGGGTGTGGTGAACTTGTAGTTGACACCACATTCCTTCCACATAGCAGTCAGATATCCCGACATGAAGTTTGCACCTCTGTCTGAGACGACCTCCTTAGGGAAGCCCACTCTGGAGAACACTCCAAGTAGGGCCCGTGCCACCACAGGTGCTGTAGTGGTCCTAAGGGGAATAGCTTCAGGATACCTGGTGGCGTGGTCCACCACCACCAGTATAAACTTGTGCCCTGATGCTGTCTGGGGTTCCATTGGTCCGACAATGTCGATCCCCACTCGTTCAAAGGATACCCCCACCACTGGTAGTGGTATGAGGGGGGCCTTTGTCGTGCCACCTGACTTACCACTGGCTTGGCAAGTGACACAGGAGAGGCAAAACTCCTTCGTATCTTCGGACATGTGGGGCCAGTGAAAGTGTGGAACAATTCTGTCCCAAGTCTTATTCTGGCCTAAGTGACCTGCAAGGGGAATCTCGTGGGCCAAGGTGAGAAGGAAACCTCTCAGAGACAAGGGGATGACCAGCCTCCTGGTCGCACCAGGTTTGGGGTCTCTTGCCTCGGAGTACAGGAGTCCATCGTCCCAGTACACTTTGTGGGTACCTGTGGCGTTCCCTGCAGCCTCAGCAGCGGCCTGCTGTCTGAGGGGTTCAAGTGAGGGGCAGTCTAACTGTGCCTTCCCCAGGTCTTCCCTGGAGGGTCCCCCTGAGCCCAGAAACTCAACCTGACCAGGTTCAAGCTCTTGCGGCTCAGTTTCCCTCAGTTCTTTAAGGTCAGCCTCCTCGGAGACTTGATCCACGACCTGGGGCAAGGGGGAAGGCGAAGCCTTACCCTTACTGCTCCTTTTCTTGGAAGGTGTCTGGTCCGTTCTTCCAGGATCCAGCACCTGTTCAGTGGGGCATCTTTTGGCCTGTGACCTGGTCACAGCAAGGACATGTGCTGGCAAGCCTAACATCTCCATGTGAGTCCTCTGCTCCACTTCTGACCATTGTGACGTTTCCAAATCATTGCCCAACAGACATTCTACGGGGAGGTCTGAACTAACCACAACCTTTTTCGGGCCACTTACCCCTCCCCAGGAGAAATCAACAACGGCCATACTGTGATTGGTAGTGACGTTGCTGGCATTGGTCACTAGGTAACTGGTACCTAGCATGATCTGTCCAGGGTCCACGAAGTTAGGCGTCACCATGGTGACACTGGCACACGTGTCCCTGTAGGCCTGAGCCACTTTTCCATTTATCAAAGGTGTCTGTCTGTATTTGCCCAAAGTATTGGGACTGGCATCAGGGGACATATCCATATCCCCTGTACAGACAAGGACGGCCTGAGTGAGCGTGCCGACTAAGTCGTCACTCCCCTCGGTTCCCAAGGTTAACCCAACTAATGCCTTGGGAGGCGCACTACCACTGCTGACTGTACTAGGGGGCGCAGGTGCCTTAGGGGCTGCAGTGGCAGGAGTTTGCCCTCCTTTCTTGGTGCACTCACTAAACCAGTGAGTCTTACTTTTACAGTATTGGCACCACCTTTTTGACTGGCCTTCTTGAGTCTTCTTCTTCTGTGAAGCCTGACCCCCACCCTCTTTGGTTTGTTGGGGACCTGTCGAAGACTTCTGGTCATTTTGTTCGTTCTTGTTACCCTTTTGGTCTGCTTTCTTCTGACCACCCTGGTTCTGATTTTGGTTCTGCTTGACCCTTGTTCTGACCCATCTGTCTGCCTTCTTTCCCAATTCTTGGGGAGAGGTCAGATCCGAGTCGACAAGGTGCTGATGCAACAATTGGTTCTGACAGTTGTTTAAAATCTGTTCTCGCATGATAAGATTGTACAATCCTGTGTAATCAGTAACCTTGCTACCCAGCAACCAGCCTTCCAAAGCCTTAGTGGCACAATCGACAAAGTCAGCCCAATCCTGAGACTGAATTTTCTGGGTGTCCCGGAACAGCACCCGGTACTGTTCCGTGGTTAAGCCGAACCCATCAATCAGTGTGTTCTTCAGGACTTGGTAGTTGTTAGCATCCTCAGCTCTTGTAGTGAGGAGCTTGTCCCTTCCTTTACCTTCAAAGGAAAGCCACAGTATAGCTGCCCACTGACTTGGGGGGACGCACTGGACAGTGCAGGCCCTCTCCAAGGCAGTTATCCACTTGTGGATGTCGTCCCCTTGTTTAAAGGGGGGCACTATTTTACTCAGGTGTCTAGTGTCTATACCCCTGTCTTTCTCTCTATTGAGAATGCTGCCACCAGTGGGGTCTAACCCACTTAATTTCTGCTCTCGGGCCAAGGCAAGTCTTTCTTTGGCGAGGGCAAGTTCTTCCCGCTCGATCCTCAGATTGACCTCCCGCATCTTCGCTTCATGCTCCCTCCTCTGAGGGGAAGTCATTCCTCTCTGAGAAGATGCCTGAGAGACATGTGTATGAACCGATCTGCCAGAGCCTCTGGAGAGAGACCTAGCTCGTCCGTTCCCAAGGTTAAGCCTGCTTGAGCGTGGGCCCGGGGCTCCCCCAGTTCCATTCTCATGCCTGCTTAAGTTGGTCCTTGTAAGCCTGCCGACTACCACTGGACCTTTGTCTGCCTCGTCTCCCGATAACTCGTCCTCGTCCTCCTCCTCTGTGTGGAGGTCGAGGTCTGGGTCACCGAGGGTTCCCTCTAAGGGAGGCATGTTCCCATCTGCACTGGGGGGACCTGGGTTAGAGGACCTCCTAGCATCGTACGCCTCTAAGAGACCTATCAGTATTGCGATGGTAGGGTTAGAACCCTGGTTTAGCTTCCTGGAGGCACACAGTTGTCTCATCTCCTTGAAGCTAAGAGTTGCATATCGTGACACGACCTGTGGAGGGTCACTGATCACTAAGGGAGTCCCTGCAGACTCTCCGTGGACCGACATGCTTTTCTAGTGAGGTGTAAGTGTTGCACCTACCTACACTATGGGTTTACCTACTGATCCCTTGCTAAGAGTTGTAGTCAGGGTGTGCTAAGCCCTGTTACACTACAACAGCCGGTTCAGTAGAACTCGGAGTATTCTAAGTTAAGTTATATGTACCTGGGTACTTATGTGATCTTTCACTGCGATATTCTTAGGATACGTGTGTGGTAAAACAACAGCAAGCTCAAATCCCACCGCTGCCACCAATGTGAGAAGTTGGCCTGATATGTAGTGCTCACTATTCTAGTGATCACTGTGTATCATTCCAAACGACCCTTATTGATGATTGGTTGTAAGTCAACCGTATAGACCAGCTATCCTAGTAGCGTGGATACGAGCAGTCTTAGGCTAAACTCTAGAGGGCGTGTTAAGCCAGCTGTTTACCATCACATATACCCCTTGAACACCAAGTGAAAGGACACCACACAAGTTGTTATGAAAATAAAAGGATATTTATTTATAACAAGACTACCCTGGCTCTTTATGAGTCAGGGAGCTAAGCACACTACAAAACTCTTAGGAAAATACTTCAGTTGCACAATTTACACAAATGCCCGAGGGGCACGAGAAACCATCTACACTAACAGTGAAATGCGAATGGTTAGAGTCTGGAGGTACTGATTCCGGAGTGTTCCGATCAGTGGGACTAAACGAAAAAGGAACTGGACACTTGTAGAGCGAACCTGCGATGGAGCACCGAGATGCTCGAGTTACCTAGCCCGGAGGCTGCGGCTGCGTGAAGTTCGGCAAGATGTCGGGAGTCCTCGTGTAGTCTCAGGAGCCTGAAAGAAGAAGTTGCTGGCAGGCGACCAGTGACGATGTTCAGAGCGATCCAAGCCTGGATCGGTGATGAAGGAAACCTGAAAGCAGAGGGGACTCAGTTCTCAACCGCTAGCCAGCGATCGTGTGGGTACCAGGGGGGTGCCGGCTGAAGTCACCTCGACCAGGTGAGTGGGTGACGTCGGACTCGGCTGTTCCTCGGACCAGGAGGCGCGGCGGCGACCAGGATGGAGGGCGAGCTGTCCCACGAAGGTGTCTGCTGTCGATGATGCTGGGCCCAGGAAGGGGCAGCGGATCTTGGCAGTGGCAACCCAAGCGGGGGAGTCAAGATGGCGTCGGGAGTGGACCAGGAGGGTCCGTGGTACTCCTCTGTTGAAGGGGAGCAAGAGCCAGTCTGGAGCAACCAGACCGGTGATGCAAATAATCTTGGAGCGTCGTGAAGAGGGCCACAAGCCGGTCGGCAAGTGGTCGGACAACGCTGGGAACAGCAAGAAGCGGAAGGGCCCCCACGCAGATCCCGTGGATGCTGGGGAGACAGACTTCGATGCTGGAGCTGCTCAGGGTTTAGGGCTTCTCAAACCCTAGGTGCACTCACTCGAGGGTCCCTCGGTGGGCGTGCTAGATAAGCGTCGTGCAGGTTCTGAAGATAGCCGGTCCCGCAGGTCTCGTCACACCTATGACTCTCAGCTGGGCTGATGAGGTAGGTAAAAGGTCAGAGATGGCAGGGAACTCGGGTCTCGTCGAGCTGGGCAGTCTTGATCCGTAGGAGACGTACAGCAAACCGCAAGCGCTTAGGTGGTGCCTGCTGGTGCAGGGTGGCTACTCCTTAGCCACAAGGGAGAGTCTTCAGAAATAGTCAAGAGTTCCTTTCGTGGAAAGTGGTTCGTGATTCGGACTTATCCGATTATCTGATTATCCAATTTGGGAAGGGGACTCGCTCCTACCTTTATTCTAAGAAAAGGGGCTGGCCCGTGACTAGGTTCTACCTATGGGTGGAGCCAGGAAGCCAGGAGGGGGGTGGTTACACCCCTATCCTTTGTCCGGCTTCGCGCCAGCTCAGGGGCTGGTGTGCCCCCGAAACTGGTTTGAGCCGGGCTATGCACAGTGAGCACCGGGGTGCCACTTGCAATCACCTTCCTTTCAGCCCTGCCTACCTGGGATACACAAACCCTGTCTGGGATGGTGCTAACACCGCCCTCGACAGGAAACCCTTTGTCCAAGCTCCCCTTGCTGGAAGGTCCCCCAGCAGCAGGAGGTCAGACTTGTGTCTGGTGGCAGCATCCATTTTGTGATGCTGAGGCTTGAGTCAACTTTAACCGGGGTTCAAGGTTACTTCCATGTCGTGTCCCTCTAAAAGGGGGGAATGCTAACCCCGTCGCCAGGACTGGCGAGGGGTTCGTATTCCCATTCGTATGACACCTTACTCGACATGTGTAGGTGATGTGATGCCAACGTTAGCAAATAACCGCAAGGATTATAATGCATTAAAAGTAGTTGGCCCGCGTCACCATGGAACGGCTATTAGGACTTGGTTCCGCAAGCCGTCGACGGGCTCAGCTCGCGCCAGAGCACCGTCCCACATGATTCCCTGCACTCTGCCTTCAGGATTGATAAGGCCTGCTATAGGAGTGACTGATAGGAATCCATGTGTCCATTTTAGGGTTTAGGTGTAGGAATACTACACCTACAGCAACGGGTGATTACACCACGTGGCCCCAGCTGTCGTGCAGCCAGTTGTGTCAGATTTGGGCGGCCATTCCAGGGGTGGCATAATACATGCTTCAGCCCCTGGTAGGCCCTGGGTACACCGATGCCCTGGATACCTGTGGTATGCTGAGACAGGGACTGACAAGGCGGCCCAGTTCCAATTAGTGGATGCACCTAATGTACATGTGTGTTAATTTCGAGAGAGAACAGCTAGGCTGTGGGTCTGATTGGCAGGCCCACAGCCGGAGAAAGTCGTAAACCAATGAAGCAAAAGCAAAAAATCTGGGTGATCATAGGATTGCAGACCCTACTCTCCTACAGGTGGTAACTATCACAGGGCGTTGTACTCGCGGTCCCTGGACTCGTCCCTCACGGGGCCCACTGGGGTGGCGGTGCGTGTGTGGAAGATGGCAACTGACTCGCTGGGCTGGAAGGATAGGCTCACCCTTGCTACCCCGTTGTTTGAATCTGAAAGATTGGGTAGGCTTTGGCATACAAAAGGTTTTGATAAATGGGACTTGATCGGCATCTCCAGGGTCGGGGATGTGCTGATTAAGGGGAGGGTGAAGTCCTTTGAAGAGTTGCAGAAGGAGTATGAGCTGGGGACATCCGAGTTTTTCCACTATGTTCAGGTGCGTCATGCCCTCCGGTCAGTGCTCGTGGAGGGTGAGAAGGTGCCTGAGTCCTCTCCTTTGGAGGACCGGATCCTTGATGGCCATATGCCTGAGAGCACGATCTCGCTCATCTACAAGAAATTGATAAATGTCCGGGCGGATATGCTTCTGGGGCTGCGGGACCAGTGGACTAGGGATGGACTCGAGTTGGATGACGAGGATTGGCAGTCTGCTGTTTCCTCTCCCAAGGAGGTTGCGATCCCGTCGCGTCTGAGGCTGGTGCAGCTCAAAATACTGCATCGAGTGTATGTGACGGGGCCAAGGCTGGTTCATATGGGATTCTCTGAGGAAGGCCTATGTAGGAGGGGATGTGGTATGGTGGGTACTTTCCTGCATATCATTTGGGAATGTGGTGTCATCACGGAATTCTGGAGGAGAGTCCATGCAGTGATGGGGGAGGTGACGGGCATTGCTATGCAGCCGGAAGCGCGGTGTTGTCTCCTGAATGTCTGGGGGCCCACTGATCACGATGAGGCACAGACCCAATGGGTGACTCTGGGTAACATGGTTGCTAAGAGAGATATCGCGCGATTGTGGGGCTCCGTGGGGCCCCCCACATTGACCGCGTGGAAAGAAAATATGGACTGGAGTATGCTCAGGGAAAAGACAGTATATTGCGCTAGAGGCCGCCCTCGGAAGTGGCACGCCATCTGGGGGCGGTGGAATCAATACAGGGGGGGAATATGTCTTGCCCCTGATTTGGATCCCCCCAAGGAACAGCTTTCTTTTTGACATTCTTTCCAGCTCAGTATATAGGATGTGATGGTTAATTGACTTCTTGGGCCTCTGCTGTCCCCCTTCTTCCTCTTATCACAGTACTGTGACTGTTAGATGATTGGGGTCCGGCCTCCCCTGGGGGGCTATCACCATGGGCATTCAGTGTTCTTGCCTTGCTGGGGTTTGTTGTGTGTTTGCGTTTATTTAAAAATGGAACCTTTTCACTGCTCATTAATGCAATGTGGACGCTTCTCTGTCCTTCTCTACGGAAGCTGCCGAACCTCCGGGTTGTCGGCTGAATAGCTGTGTCCAGACTCTTGAAGAAATAAAGGTTTTAAAAAAAAAAAAAAAAGCTTCACAATAAAAGCTTCACATCAACAAAAAAAAATCAGTACATGCATTGCAAACTTTTACAGCGAACATTGACTTTTAGAGAGTCCACGCAAACTCATAAAAACAGCACCTAATTCATATGTCATGCCTTAATATGAAAATATGCAAAAGATTGCAACTTGAAGTGTAAACATTAATACCAGGTATTCCCTGTGTAGCCCTCCCTCCCAATAGACAGCCTTGTATGGCAAACACTTCACTGTGATAAGTGACATTTAAAAAGAGGATGTCTTAAAAAGTCGTAGTGGTAAACAAAGTTCTCTATCATACCTTAATCTAAAATTAGTGCAAATTTGCGGAGAATTGCACCGTGTGTTGTAAGCATTGATACTGGGGGACCCCATGTCCGAGGAGTTAATGTAAATCCAATTGGAAAATTGCAAGTATGGAGTAGTACAAGACACATAGTGGAATGAAAGCAAAATAAGAATCACTGCTGTATGCAAGTAGTTGCATTTAAACCAAAGTGCCAATGCTTACTAAACCTTTTTGTTCGAAGTAGTGATGCCTTCAGAGATGGAGCGCCCCAAGTGCCACTAAGCCTTTCTCGCAAAATCGTCATTTTGAGGGGGTGTATTCAGGGAGGCAAGTTCTCTTTCTCCGTTAGTATGCCCATAAATAAGTCACTATTGTGATTCACTTCAAGGTAGAGAGTTACAGGCTATTCTCTCTTAGGAGACTTCCTGCTATTGCAAAATATTTGGCAATTCTTGCTAATTCCATATAGACCTAAATCACTGCGCCATTGCAGGCTCTCCAGTATTGGATCTTTCATAGATTCACATGCTAAGATCATTTCCCGTCCTCAAAGTGGGAGTCCCACTGTACCATATAAAGCAGTAGTCAAAGGCCTACATAGAAGCCAATCTTAAAAGAGATTCACTTTAATAGCTTATTAACCTCATTTAAAAAAGACCCACAATCCAGCCAATCAGGCAAGAGTACCCTCTAGAACCCTCACCACAGAAGCTCCATTCCCTCAGATCTTCTACCGCACGTCTTGTGATGGGAGTCTCCATGAGCTCTGTTCAGTTTTCTTCAGTTAATCTACAGTGAAGAATTCTCTTCAAGTCAGATATATATTTACTTTTCTCTAGAACTCTACCTGGCTATTTCTGATCAACCTAAAAAAGGACTGTTCAGGCCAGGTAGGACTTTGTGGCAAAAAGAGATTGCACTCAGAAGACCCCCATGAGATGTGCATTTATGGCTGCCTTGCGGGAGCTAGCCACGGGTAAGGCTGCGGGTCCAGATGGGATCCCCCTGGAGGTCTATAAATGTTTTGAATCTGAGATCACCCTGCTCCTGATCGATCTCTTTAATGGTATAATTTGTACAGGAGTGGTCCCAGAATCATGGAGAGAAACTAATATAGTTGTCTTTCATAAGAAAGGGAAGCCCAGGGAGAAGCCGGGATCTTACCGCCCCATCTCGCTAATCAATGCGGACACGAAATTATATTCCAAGATATGGGCTAAAAGGTTGGGTAGGATCATCGGCGACCTCGTCTCCCCGTGGCAGCACGGGTTTGTACCTGGGCGTGGCACCACGGATCATATTAGGAGGGCAATAGCTCTGTTCGATGCTCAGTCGCCGCGGGGGGCAAGATGGCCATGATCCTGCTTGACGCCGAGAAGGCTTTTGATTGAGTTGGAATTTTCTTTGGGGGATTTTAGTCGGGAGAGGATTTGGTGAGAGACCTATCAGAGCACTCAGAGCGATGTATGTTGATCCAGTCGCGCGTGTTGTGGTTATGGGGGAGAGCTCCGATAAAATTTCTATAAATAGAGGCACGCGTCAAGGGTGCCCCTGCTCCCCAATCCTCTTCTCTCTTTACATCGATCCGCTTATCCGGAAGATATTAGAGAGCCCAAGGATCAGTCCCGTGGTGTGTAATGGCTACGAAAGTAAGATCTTGGCGTATGCAGACGATCTGGCAGTAATCACTACTGATCGTCAACAGGCACTCTTGATTTTGGCACAAATGGCAAGGACTTTCGGCAGTCAATCTGGGTACCTATTAAATGAATCCAAAACGCAAATTATATGCACTAAAAATATTATCAAACCAGACATCAGATTTGTGGATTCAGCAAGCTATTTGGGGGTTAGAATCAACGCCTCGATAGATAAAATAGTAGCGGAGAATTTTGTTCCACTTAGTAAATCTATAGAAGCCGATCTGAAAAGAATTGATGTATTACACCTCTCATTGATTGGGAGGGTTAATGTATTCAAAATGTCAATGTTCCCTAAAATCCTATATATGTTTCGTGCCATACCCCTTTTAATCGAGGAGAAAATAATCAAAAACCTGGAGTCCATCTTTATAAGTTTTATATGGCAGTACGGGAAGATCAGGCGTCCTACGAACCTAATGTCACTACCTAGGGAAAGGGGTGGGTTGGCCCTACCAAACCTGAGGCTCTATCACTGGTCCTGTTTATTGACTCAAATGGCTATCCTTTTCCAGTCACAGTCATGTCATAGTTCAGTAAACAAGGATATTCAGACGCCCCCCTCAATTTTTTAGCTGCTAGTGGGGAGAAAAGCACACGGCCTTTTGATGTGTGAAGTTGATCGCAGATATTATAAGAGGGCCCGTCTTAAGATCTTGGAAGGGGTGTGGGGGGTCTGGAGGGCTACCTTAAAGTTCTGTAAAATCCCCAAGATAAACCCATACCTCCACCTTTGCAACTCGAGCTTATTTCCGCGGGTGGGTCTAGATAGGAACCTTCAGGTATGGAAGGACCTGGGAATTAAGACACTAGGGGATATAATAGGGGAAGATGGGATTTGGGGGTTTGATGTCCTTCAGCGTAGTGCTGGTATCCCATCAAATCATTGGCTCTTGTATGTCCAATTAGCGTGCTCGCTGAAGGCATTAAGACCGAGGATGTCACCCCTGGTAGAATCCCCCATGATGGATTTGTTGGTTAAAGGGGGTAAGAAACTAAAAGTCGTCTATATGCTCTTTATGGGAGAAATTCAAGATGATCTGGAGAAAACTGAACGTACTTTGGCATTAAAATTAGGAAATCCCGACGTCGATCTGGATATGGCCCTCCTCTTGAATAAAACATTATTTCGCTCTATGAACTTGAGGGCTCAGCATTACAAAACCGTGTTCGATCTATATTACACTCCCGCCAAGCTTTATGCTTGGGGGGTTAGGGAAGACGACAGATGTCCCAGATGTAATACGGGTCATGCAGATCTTTTGCATATGTTTTTTAATTGTGGCTCGCTAGCCGTGATTCAGGGAGAGATAGGAAAATTCTGGGAGGGGCTGCTAGGTCAAAAGATCGATCTATCCCCTTCCCTGATGTTATTGGGCACGGACAATAGGCTAAAATTGGGGAAAGCTGAGGAAGCCCTGGTTTTTATTTCTGTAGCTGTACTCCGGATCTTAATTTCCTCTGGTTGGAAGGATACTACTGCTCCCTCATTTCAAATGTGGCTGTCCAGATTATTGGGTATGCATAACATAGAGATCTCCCTGTATGCCCAGAAGGGGAAGAAAACAGGGTATTTTGGGAAATCTGTCTGGTCTCCCATTTCAAATTGGAGGGAGTCTAGAATGAGAGAGGGAGAGAGTATTTAGCATTCTGAAATGTCTATTTAGGATGGACTTCTGGCTCCTTTCTTTTTATTATTAAAGCACGAGAAGACAAAGAATGTCTGTAAATGTGTTGATCCTCTTTGTAATTATTTTTCAGTATGTCCAAACTGCATAAATAAAAAAAAATAAAAAAAATAAAAAGAGATGTGCATTTACTGTCTCCATCCTAAACATAATGTGAAGGACTGGAACATTTGCTGCACTTTCTGAAAAAGAAGAAGGAAGGTTATTGATCTGGCTGCTGAATCTCAAATCGAGAGGAAATCCTCTATCTGAAGAGGATAGTGACGACTTCTCTTAGAAAAATCCCATAAAATTGATAGGTCTTATGAAGGGAGCCTCCAGAATCACCAAGAAAAGGCTCTAAAGAAGACCCACCATGGTAATTGGGACATTCAAAGAGATCTGAGGAGTGTCCACAAACTTCCAAAAAGGGGAGATTCTCCTCCGAAAATCCACATCTGTGCCTACAGCTTCTTCCCAGAAGGAAGTTTCTCATAAAAGGTTGTCAAAATCCCTTCTGTTGATGACAAAATCTCAAAAAACAGTTTCTGCACCTAAATTTGAGTATTTGTCGGTAATAATGCCATCAACTATGGCATCATCGACCACCACTGCTACCATGACGTTGACATTCACGTCGGCGGCATCACCAATGATAGTTCCTTGCCAGTGGCATCAACGACGATAACAACATTAGGTTGTTTTCAACAATGGCACAATCAACTAAGAGATACACAAAATATCCAAGACCATAATGGCACTGATGGCGATGCCCAACAGCCTGTGAACAACATCATTGATGAAGTTGATGATGACCCCACCGGCAACAAAGATAAAAGCCCCTTCGACGAAGATAACTCTGACAACGGCAGCACAGACGGAAGCCCCGTCGATAAAGACAATGCCAACAAAAACCCCATCAGCCCCGTCGAAGATGATACCTAAATTACAGAGCTCGTCAACAACATTTTCAAGCGGTAGCACCATCAGCAAAGGCACCCTAACACCTCTGATGCCTGTCTCAACAGTTCTGCCTATCCATACATCGCCTAGTTAATTTTATCTTTTTCACCTGCCTTTTTACTTGATGATGATTCAGAGGATGACGGCCCCTTTGGGCTAGCACACAGACCCTCTGAACTCCATGTAAACTGCCAGGAAAATTATGAAGGACGACTTTGTGGACCAACATTACGCAGGTGATTAACCAGAACAATATGGGGAGGAGTACGCCGGTTATGGACAGCAGAAACAGCAGTAGTAGTTGGTACAAATGGCATTGAAGTTGGTCAACAATCTCCAGCATATGCTGTAGGACTACTACAACGGTTCCCAGATCCAGCAACATCTGCTTCTCCACAACAACCATTGAAACCCATCCAGTCTCCACGCATTCAGACACCAGTCGCTCGACCACGTACTTTACCAGTACCAATGACACCTACACTGGTAAGTACACTAAAGGAAAAGCCATCAGATAATCCCCCTTCCTTAAATGAAGATAGAGAAAGAGGAGAAATCAGGGATTCAGCTTCAATCCCCAACGAGTGGAATGCCTATTCAATCCCAAAACCATCTTCTCCTGTCCCACCACTATTGGACTCTCCACCAGATGACATCAGTGGTTTCCACAATCTCATAGAGAGGGCAACAAAAATATTCCAGCTTCCCCTTACCACCAAAAAGTTTGATTGCTGCCTCTATGATTTTAAGGAGCCCATATAAAAATCTATAAGGGCTATCCCTACTGTAGATTTCATTTGGGAGGAAGGCATCAAAACAAAGAGAAACCCAGCTACGGTGTCCACAGTACTGCCTAGATTGGATACAAAGCAGCAGATGATTCACCAGCATCTTAAGTTGTCATCCCAAACCGGATTTTGTCATTATGCTAGCGGCCCAACGATACTTAAAGAATGCTTCAACCTCTATCACAACACTTCCAGATAGGGATGATCATCGGCTAGATAATATTGGCAAACGCTTTTCCACCGTGGCCGCCACCAGTGTGAGAGCGGCCAACTCCCTTGCAATTTTAGGACGATGCGACAAATAAAGTCAGATATTGCTTAATACCTCAACTTTTTACGAGAAGATGCTAAATTTGAAGCCAGAAAGATTCTTCAGGAGGGAGAGATGTCCTCTGAGGAGATAATTGATTCTGCAAATGACATTTACTCAACTGGATTTAGTCAACTAGTTGGAGCAGCGATACTTAAATGCCCAGGATGGCTGAAGGCAACATCTTTCAACACCAGAGATCCAGAGCAAAATCCTGGATATGCTGTTTGGCGTTGAAGCATGGTTCAGCGAGCATGTCGATGATGTTCTTCAAACTATCAAGACTCATACGGACACGGCCAAGTCCTTAGGAATCCTGCAAAAGCGGAGACAGCCTTTTCGAGGAGCCAGAGGCAGGGGTTCCCACTCCCATAGAGGAGAATTTCAATCTTACAGGCAGAAGCAACCCTTTCAAAGTCATGAGCATATTCCTTTATTTTGGCTCATACGATCCATTAAAGGTACAAAATATTACGTTCATGTCAAATATAGGGCAAGATAACAATTACATTTCATATGGTAATATATAAAAATGAAAAAGAAGCAATTTCAATGTAGTTCAGTATAAAATAATGATAATATTTTAGTGAATGAGGTTTTGCTAAAAACAGATTCCAAAATTTTATAAAAGCTTTTCAACTTGCAGTGACAGTATGGAATAGCAATATTCATCTTTTTGTATTGGCATTTAACCTAATATGCAATATTGCAGATAAACAGCTAGCAACTGAGAATACAGTAGGGCCTTTAGTGTTGGTTTTGCATACCCTCAAAGCTGTGTGGTGATCCCGAAGCCCAATGAGTCTAAAAAGAGGCTTAATCCAGCATGATTGTTGCTTTTTGGAGGCCTTACAGAAGAATAAAACATGTTCAATGTTTTCGACTACCTCGCATCCCCTCGGACATATCTGTTTTTGGTCCAAGAACAAGTAAAGGGAGCTAAGGGTAAGATCCCCAATCTAAATGTGACATAAAGTTTACTTGCAAAGGGTTTGGATACCATATTCAAATATGGCTCAAAAACTGGAGCACACTTACAGATGGGAATCCACCAAACTGCCTGAGGTAACCCCAGAAATTATGGCTCCCAAATCAAATTCCAAAAAGACTATTTAAACTTTGCATGTGCATCCCAAGGAAACGCCGAGGGATATAACCAAAAATCCTTCAAGCCGAACTTGAATAACCAGCTTTTTATTTGGGCATACCAGGGAATTTTCTCATAGGACTGGCACTCTAATATGCCCCTAACCCAATCCTTATAAGGTTCCAAGTCCTCAATAGACCAAAGTCTTACCCAATATTGGATAGGCCTCAACACATCTATATCAGAAATTGTTTTAAGATTAAGATCCAGTCGGATTGGGAGTGTTGGGTCACTCCCAGGGATTTTTAGCAGGTTCTTTATGACCGTGTTTTCAGCTTTCTCTAGAGTGTCAAAATTGCAGTACCACCGTAAGTCCGCCCAATACAGGGCGGCTCCACAGGCTTAGAGCTTATACATCTCCGGGGGGGAGGGGGTAGAAAAAGTAGATGCTGTGTTTGCACATCTTAAAATTGACCCAGCTCTTTGTTTTAAGATGATAACACTCTTCTCAACCTGGCTGCCTATCTATGAGAATCCTTCAATTTTGCACCCTAGTAGTCGACCTCAAGGACCCTCTCCAAAATCTCTCCCCCTAGAAATATATTTTTTTTCATTTTTTTGCAGGCACCAAACACTATATAATTTATTTTACTATTGTTTATTTCTAGATCATATTCTTTGCAAAAAAGGGACAACTAGTCTAAGAGAATGGATAAACCCCAAGGACTTTTCGACAACAAGGTGTCGTCTGCAAAGAGTAGACCTGGTGTTTTGGAGTCCTTCACCTTGGGTGAATCGTTTTCACAATTATAAAGATACAGGATACAGGCATTCATGTATAGGAGGAATAGCATAGGGACCAAAACACAGCCTTGACGGACTCCTCTCCTAGTAGGAATTTTGTTAGTTAATTCCCCTGTGGGGCCCCACCTAACTCTCGCGTAGTTTTCAGAGTATAACACCTGAATTAGAGTCAATAAGTCCCTTGGAACCCCAATCCTGTACAGGACTTCCCATAGTTTAGCCCTCGGGACAAGATCAAATGCAGATCAGAGCCCCAGAAAGGCAACAACGCCCCTTATCAATGTAAACGGTCCTCCACTCTGTGATCAGAAACCAAATAATTAGGTCAACCATGTTAATAACCCTTTCAAAGTTAGTATCGCTCCCAATGCACCCAACAATACAGGCAACCACCTCCAGCAGCGTACAAACAGACAACAAGTGGTAACCAATCCCCCAGAGGCAATGACCTTTCAACTGTGCCAGTTACCCCTTACATTTTGAAAAAGATTAGAGGCCGTATATCCAAGTACCTACATCAATAGTCCCTCATAACAATAGACAGAAATGACCTGGATGTCATAGCTTGAAGATACACACTAATTTACCACCAAACCACCGAATGTTCTTCCATAAGGGGCCCCATCTCAAAGAACATCTACTGGAGATATCGAACATGCAGGCAAAGGGTGCAGTAGGTGAAGTCCAAAGACTCGGGGGAATCAGTTTCTGCTCCGTTTCTTCTTAATACGGAAAACGTCAGGAGACTGGCACCCTATCTTAGACCTTTGGAAACTCAACAAATACCTCGGAAAACAATCCTTTTGCATGGTCACCCTGCAGAATATTTTACATCTTGCCAATAATGGGAATCACATGACTGCTTTAGATCTCCTGGACCTTTCTTTCCGAACAATTAATGACACAAGTGGTAATTTATAAATAACTTAATGCATGCATATAATCAGCAATGAAAAATCATTGAATTTAAACAAAATACTCAGATGTGCATCAAACCTAACAACAAACTTGGCGTTTCCTGATTTTAATATAAAAAAATATATGTTTATTCTGTCATAGTTCCATTTCAACAGTTGGTAGGCTCTCTACCGTATTCATAGTTAAAGAAAAAGGTTGCTTCAGGGAAAGGTGCGTGAAAGGGGGTGCTCATGTGTAATAAGTAAAGGTAAAGAAAAAGAATCAGTAAACAAACATTATTTAAAGTTGTTCTGGATATGACTGATAACAAAAACAACCTATTCATGATGTATGTGTACCAGAGTACCCGCATGTACGTTGTGGATAAAGCGGACACCACATTCCAAAACTCGAAATTTAGTGGAGAGGGTAATCTTCAGGCCCATTTGAATTGTAGGCGAAGTAAACACCATCCGCATTTACATTGCGGTGTGGGGACAATATCCTTTGTCTCAATTAATTGGAGTTTCCAGGGCGAATCAATCGCCAACTTGGTTGATTTCAAACGGGAGCCCGGAGCGATGTCAGTGCCTTGCAACTAATTAATTGAGACAAAGGATAGCATCATGGTCTAGCAGGCACACCTTTACGCCACATTACTGCTTGGATTCCTCTGACAAGAGCGATGTGGCTGTGAGACAAGCAGTGTTGCACAATCTATTTCAGCAAGGTGAGCCATTCTTAACTATCTTTCCCACTATCGGCTATCATATGAAAATGTTGTTATGTGCTAATTCTAACTATTGTGGTTCAAGCATGAGTTTCTATGAAAGATCCAATACTGAAGAAGAAAATGAGTTACCTGTAACTTTAGTTCTCCAGTATTGATATCTTAAATAGATTCACATGCGACCCACCCTCCTCCCCAATGAGGCTCGCCTTATTGCTCTATGGTATTATATCCTACTTGTGCTGGAAAATCTGAGGTACTGGAGCCTCAGTGGTGAGGGTTTTAAAGGGTGGTGTTGCCTAATTGGCTGGACTTCGATTTCTTTTTTCAAAAAGAGGTTAATAAGCTATTAAAGTGAATGTCTTTTAACATTGACTTCTGTGTAGGTCTTTGACTAATGCTTTATATGGTATCATGGGACTCCCACTTCTACGAATGGGAATGATTGAAGAATGTGAATCCATGAAAGATACCAACGCTGGAGAACTACAGTTACTGGTAAGAAATTAATTTTTTTCTCAGGCCATGCTGCAGAACTATTGGCGTTAATAAAGTGAGCCTTTGGGGCAACAATGCTGGGCAATAGTACAATAGGTGGTTTACTGATTCCAAAGCACTGGCATAGAGTCGGCACTGCTGTTGTCCTGGTATTTTTGATCTCCAGTGTGTTCTAAATTTCCATATTAGTAGCACCAGGATTCTTGTAAATAATATATTTTTTAGGGCTCATCTCCCCACTGGAGCCTTCAAGTATGGCTCACAAACAACATTCTTATGTGACTTGCAGAGACCCAGGCCGCCCGGTAGGTGCTTAATTTCATTCAAATCTAGATCTTTCGACCATTGCCCTCCTTATTTTTTGAGGATGCACTTTAGATGGTATTGTCATGGCTGGTTCTTTTGAATTTCCTGGTATAAGATTTAGTGTGGGGAAAGCGTTGTGGAGATATCTTATCCATGGACTTCTTGCGTGGTTGAAAATCACCCGCAGTGCGGCTTTCATAGAGATTTCTTTGGCCTCGATGACAATATTTTACAAGGGCCGTTTTGCATTCCGTGTCCTGGTTCGCAAGCCCAAACTCCAAGCATAATAATATACGTCTTATGTATTTTGGGCTACCAAAGATTTTCCTGTTAGCTGTGGTTTGGCATTGCTTTAGTATATTTTTAAGCATTCAGGGATGGACAAGGTTCCCATAATTTATTGTTGGTAACAATTTGGCCCGGATTCCTATTCGTATCCCTTTAGCTGATGGGCTCTCAAAATTAAAATGCAGTATTCCTACCATAAATTATGTCTTGGCAGCCTTTTCCTCGATCGCCTGTAGAAAAGCTTAACTGTGTCTGACAGCCAGACACCATGGTAAATGTATTTACAGGTTGTAGATATGTTTAGAGGGCCCGGGTTCCAGGTCTACTGGTATTTTCTCACTCGCTGTCCAAAGATTAAGACCTTGGCCTTTGCAGCGTTCACTTTTAGTCCGTTTTTCATGTTATAATTATATAGTACGCCTAGTGCCCTCTTCATACCAATGCAAGTGTGATCTAGTATTGCCAAGTTGTCTGGGTACTGTATAATTGGTAATTTGAGGATCCTGACTCTTGGAAGGAAGAGATTCTCTTTCGACTGCCCTAGACCAAGGTCTGCAGTGTTCAAATTAAACAGTAGTGGAGCTAAAGCGCATCATTGTTTTAATCCCTTGTTTGTTTTTATTTTTGAGGTGACATGGGTTTGAGTTAACTTGATTTGGACCCAAGTGTCTGTATACAGGGCTATTATCGTGACCAATAGATTTTTCAGGATCGCCCATCCGGTAAGCTTAACCCAGAGGATTCTCCTATCAATACCATCAAAAGCCGCACTATATTCTACGAAGCATGCATACAGCAGGCTTGAACCTTTTTGTTCTGCCTTATTTACCAAGTATGAGAGAGCAATCACATTATCCATTGTTGACACCATTGGGCGTACCCCTGTCTGATAGTATGGGATGATATTGTTGTTTGTTACCAAGGCCTTTAACTCGCTCAGCAATACCTTAGCAAAGGCTTTCCCCTCACACATCCAACAAGGCGATTAATCTGTAGTTTTCAGGTTTTGCCGCCTTTTTTGTGAATTGGGTACAAGAGGGAGCCACTCCACGAGGGCAGAATATTAGATGATATGATACTGTCTCAGAAGAGGATGTGCATAGATCCAAGTCTTCCCTAAAGATGTTTCCTAGAATGCCATTTGGCCCTAGAGCGCCGTCATTACGGATTGATTGACGTATCTTTTTTGTTTCCTCCTCAGTTAAATACATTGGTTTCTCTTTATGTTCTTGTGCTGTGTAACTGAGTGGATCATCAGGACGTCCATTGGTTTCTCGTTGTCAACATATAGGCAAGATACGTGATCTATCCATTTTTCCGTACAAACAGCATTCTCTTTGCTGATGGCTTCATTAAGCAGGCTATTTAAATATTCCCGTACTTTCCATGACTTCTACGACACCAGTAAGGAATATGTGTGCTTACAATCTTCCTCTATTCATTTTTAGGTCTCACCTGAGCCAGCGCATGCGCTGCCCTGCAAGACATTTAGTATTGGGGTTTTCAAAGTGCTGCCAGACTTCGCTGGCCTAAAGCTTGCTTTCACGTGAGCGTGCACGCGCGCAGCCGCCATTTGTCTCCCTTCCAGCGCGATCACTGCTGCGCGCGCACCACTCGCGTGCTTACCACAGAGCGCTTCCTCGCGATCACTTTCGCTTTCATCGCGATCGATTTCGCGGACTCGCGGCCGTTACTTTTACAGCCGTGCGACCAATGCTTGTTCTCTGTTCCTCGCGTGTCTTCCAACTTTTTCTCCTCTTGAGCCGTTTATCGGTGCCAGGATCCTTCACACACAACCTTCTGCCCAGGCATTCAGAAGCACGCCGCACTTAAGTCGCTGCCGGCGTTTCCCAAGGTGTTTGGGGAGATAATTAGGAACGTGTTAGGAGAGATAATGGGGCCTGCAAAGGCTTTAATCAAATTCAAACTTTCAGAAGCTCTTTACATCCGGAGACCCTTGACAGACGCTCTGTGCAAGGCATCTGTGCGAGACAAAGAGGTGCTCGGAGGGCGGGAGAAGCCGTGAATGAATGCGCAACGCGTCTGCCGGTGCATCAGCCGCGCCTGATAAAAGCTCCGGTTATTGCAAGTCATTCTTGGGCCTCGGAGACAGACATTATTGCCTATTCTTCCTGACCTGCGCTCCGTGGAACCCGCGGGTGCTATTTCCCGAATTTCTCGTCCTTGCCAAGTGTAAATATGCAGTTTATACCTGCGGCGCCACTCGGTAGCCTGGTTTAAATTCTCTCAGTTTTTGAGGCGCCTAGGGATGGGCAATGCAGAACCGCAAAGTGATTTGCCCCCGACCGGTACATTTCGTAGCCAATGGAAGCAATAAAAAGACACCGGGTCTCATGACTCCCACCCACGTGACCATATGTTATGACGTGGCCAGTTCATGCAATGCATTGGTGTTGTGTAGTGCGCCTGGAAACCCACCAGCAGTATTTTATAATTATAAAGCATTCTCCCAGGACCTGGATTTAGGTACAGAAATGGGACTCTCTTGTAATTATTTATTTATTAACTTAATTGCTTTGTGGAGTACTCGCATGCCGCCTCTGGGCTGTGCTAGAAATCTGTTCGGAGTGTGACCCCCACTTGAGCCTATCTGCCCCTCCCACTCCTCCCTGACCCACAGACAGGACGCCTGAGAGTACTCTTGCGTCAGCCATCAGCAGTAATCGTAGATCCTTTCTGCACTTGCTGGGGCGGTCCAATTCCTTCTTCAAGCGGGGGCGGGGAAAGATGAATTCATGGCGTGGTGAAGGTTTCTTTGATGCAGTCTCTTGCATCGCTTGCGTTCCCATTCAGAGGGGACATGGCCTAGTGGTTCAGTCAACCTTCGCTTTTAGGGATGGGCCCAGATAGATTTGCATATGGTTGTGAGAGATGCAATCTCCATTTTTTGCAGGACTTTTGTAATGAGGATATTTTGTAAAGAAAAATGTCGAGCAAATTAGACTAACCTTTAACCTGACCTTTGCAGCATCAGAACGTTCTTGTCCCATTCAGAATACTTCCGCTGGCAGTAGTTTTTTCGACAATGCTATGGTCAATCAATGGAGGCAAATCTAACTAAGACAACTAACACTGGGCCTGCCCTGGACCCGTGCAGTATGAAGACGATTCATTCGGCCACTCACATTATCATTCAGAACTCAGTGGCACTTATCAACCATTCACTACAGAATGGGAAAGTACCCTCACATTGGAAAGCTGCTCTTCTCGCACCCCTACCTAAAAGAAGGGTGAAGAAACGTCTTTACCCTCAAGCCACGGATCTAGATCACTGCTGCCTGGCACACCCCAAATGACGAAGAGCCTAACAGGAGTAGAAAGGTTTCAATGATCCCGCTTAGTCTGGCCTTAGGCCACCACGCTCTGCGGAACTGTCCTAGTAGCTGCACTGGCGACATTCAGCTATGTTCAGATGACGCTAAGACAGCCTTCTTGGCCACTCGGCTGCATTTGACACTGTCTCACACCCTATTCTTTTTCGTCCTCTGAATGAAGCAGGGGTGGGAAGCAGTGCCTTGAACTGGAGAACCTTCCTTTAACATAACCTTGTATTCAGGTAAGTATATTCTACTCACACATTGTTGTTATTATGGTAAAATGAAGTTTACATGCGTGGAATCTGCCTGTAACCTGAGGGAGACCAGAGGGGCCAGTACAGAGACCTATTGGCAAACAGCATTATATCTGTGACTGTCCCCATCTTCATCCCAATACGTGGCTACCTCGTTGCATGAGGCTCCACCCTATTACTGCATGAGACGAAGTGCTGCAAGCAGGGGTTTTAGGCAATCCCATGTCAATTTAAAATGTGGTACGGTGCACTAGCAGAAAGTGCAGTTCTTTGGTCCTTGCAAACAGATGATAATAACAGCGTTCCTCTTGTGTTTATGGGGGAAGGGTATTTTAAAAGACAAACTTGTTTGATTCAAATACCTGTAAATTGCACACAATATTTTTATGACAAGGACTCATTTTTTGGGAGAAGGGAAATGTCACGGTTCCAAGCCGCTCCAACACTACAATTCTGTTGAAAATTCCTAGAATTCATAAGACGGGAGAAGACATTAGATCTTTTTCAATGATTGCACCAAAGGCCTCTAATAAAAATAATCTAATCTTCTCAATTTCAGAAAACGTACGAAAGCTTTTATAATCAAGCTGCATTACCAAGTATATTGAGTTGTGTAATCTTCCTTCCCAGTTATGTCAAATCTTTTCTTTGCTACTTCTCCCTTTCGCTTCTTGCATGAAACATGTTCTCTAAATAAATAAACAGAGGAGGATTCGGGGTGGAGGAGCTCCATCATAGTAATAATCAAAATGGCGAACCGCGGCTAGTATCTACTATTCAGCGCCATGGACAGAACTCACCATCTTCCAAGCCCTGATAGTTGTCACTTCATACAGGAGGCTGACCTACTGGAACCCAGGTACAGCTGATGCAGACACTAGGATTAGCAACCAATGTCGAGAGTAGACAGAGCAACCAACGCAAAAGAAAATAATTAAAAGTTCACAAGAAATAAAAATAAATATAGTTTGAGGTAAATTTAAGGGGGGGCATAGTTCCATGTCATAGACTGTTCACTTTGCGTCACAAAATGACAACAGAAAAATGGCAACAGTTCACGCGCCTACATTAGGGATATGAAAGGGGGTGCATTCCAAGCACACCACGGGCGGGGTGTCAACCCCCTAGTTTTGTCCATGCATGTCAGGCGAGGGTCTCTCCACAGGCTGCTATAAATTCTACATGGGCTGAGAGTGATTCATTCAACTCAGGCCTCCCGAAGACTAGTCTTAAGAGCGAAGACTGTCAGTGATGGAACCATAAGCCACTTTGCCTCGGACTCCATTTAGCACTCGAAGTCTAGCGACCGTGGAAATGTACTGTCTTTTCTACATAGAGCTTAATATTGGTGTCTCTCCCCCCCCCTTGCCCCTCCAAATACTTATTTCTACAACCTCTTTTCCGCCCATCCTACCGGGTCTGGCAGCCACACAAACCTGATCAGTCCCCCTACTACCTCCCTCCTCCTTCCGTGCATCTCACCTTACTTATCACACTGTTCCTCCTCAATCTCTTAACACTTACCCTCAATTTTCCCCTCCCTCTACCTTTCTGCACATCCACTCCCCTTACACTCACTTCACTTTGCCTTCTTCTATTCACAACCTCTCAGTACATTTTCCCTCCTCATATACTCTCCCGTACTCGGGTACTGATTCATCCGTGCTCACCCACCCCTCTCCTGAAGCACTCGGTTCTCTGCCCCGTACCCTCTGCCCATCAGCTCCTGACTCCTCCTTTGGGGTGTGGGAAGTGTTTTGAGGCGATCAAAGCTTTGCAAAATTCCGGATTATTGGCGGCCACATAATTCACATAGTTCATGGTTTTTCCCGCTTTACCGTCAATTGCCCCCAAGCATATTTTCCCCCCACACTTACCCCTTTATTGCTTGAATAATCTACAAAGAGAGCAGCTGAAACCGTTTCCTTCTGACACCGGATGTGCAGAGATTTCCTTGCAAGTATTGGTGTTCACTGAAAATGGATAGGTCCTTTTCTCAGGAGTTCAACTAATGCCAAATTACAGGTGTAAACAAAAATACCATGTTTACAGCAGTGACAGAAGGTTTCCTGTGACATATTTCAGATGCTGCAAAGCATCTTTTGATTAAAATTGAAAGAATGAGTAAATAATAACGTCGAAGGGGTCCAGATTGTTATGGAAAAGCCTAAACGCGCAGAACTTTGTGACCTTCACACATTTTGTGATTTTTCTCTAAGAAAATTGTGAAGGTTGTGAAAAAAAAGCATACCTTTAAAACCCCTGCTCGTCTCTCGTCGCTATCAGTTGCATCCTCCCTACACCCTTCTGCCTCTACCCTCCTGCCTCGCTCCTCCTATTATCCAGTCTCTTTCTGTAGCCACATACATGTGCCCCCGCTGCAGACACCTCTCCCATACTCACCCCACCATCCTCTAATTGTGACCTCTAAGAGGACCAAATCCATCTCCTGTTTATCTCGTCCCTTAGCCCTCTTCTTGCTTCACCTTTCTTCGCTTTCACCTTGGAACTCACCCCTCAGTTGAGTCTTTTCTCTCTCAGGTTTCCCTCCTTTGCCCCCTTCCGCCTTACTCCTCACATGTACCATGTTATCCAAGGATCACGATGCCTCTTGTTTCCCTTGTCTGTGTTCTCTCTGCAGTCGCCTCACACCTCATCTTAATCCTTCACACTGTGGATCTCTCTCGGTTCTCCCCTCCTTCTGTTCCACTGAGAAGTAAGTCCTGAATTGTGAGATGTTTACATCTTTCTTGAGATTTTTATTTTTCTTGACCTGATTTGCACAGTTAATGAATTTAAAAATGCCCACTGTGATTCCCTGGCACCCGATGCAAAAATAATTCTGGCTATGAGCCCAAGAAGACCATGGCCTTCTCCTGGCCAATGAGATCCAATCTCTGGAGAGCAACCGACCCCCGCTGCCTTTCTTGTGGCAACCAGGTTGGTAGAAGAAAAACACATGGAATACATTTTTATGAAATAATCCTGGGCACTGAACACAGAGGCCACTCTACTGAAATTAAAGAACAAGCATTGGCATAGCCAATAGGTCTCGCTTTTGGGACCCTATAAGTATTTAGTTATGCAGCACAATATCCTTGGTGCAACAACAACTGTTGCATGGCTAAACACTTATAAGGTCCAAAAGGCGAGACCTATTGGCTATGCCAATGCTTGTTGTTTTAACGCCCAGGCTAATTTTGTATATTTTCTCTTTGCCTCTTTTCGCCTAGTTGCGGCAAATTGTCCTGCCCTTCTGCTGCATCTGATTTCAGGTTTCCGACACAGCTTTTTGCTTGATTTGAGTTATTTATCCTTGCTATATATTTAATTTGTGAGTTTTGAGGGCAGTCGTGGTTTGGTTTCATACTTCTTGAAGGTTAGTGCAGCATTCAGATCTCTCATTAAAATGCCTCAAACTTTTGTTATCAGTGTAGATTTATAATCAAGTGAGAGAGGTTTATGTTGTACCTTCCACTTCTGATAATTCTGTTTACTGTCAGTCCCCACCTTTATCCTTTTCAGTAAAGACACTCAGGCTGGCCTGGTGGGTTGGCTTGTATATGGCTTGTATATGGGTTTTAGAACTCAAGTTGATTTTGATTGTCAGTGGATGGAGATCACTTTCTGCTTTGCTTATGACCTTGAATTCCATGCATCTGATTTGCAGGGGATTGCTCAAAAACACATAATCCAGGGTAGAGACGTTTCTGAAAGTAGGCTGTCGTGTCATGTGCCATCTGGATTTCCCTGTTGATCGCATGTGCACAAGTCAAGTTCTTTGATGCAGGTATCTAGGCATTTTTGATTAATGTCCTTCTGAGCTCCTCCTAGCTGACCTAAATTTTGCGTGTTAAAGTCTCCTGTCAAAGTGACATCATGACCTGGGTAATGGTATAGGAGCACCCGATTCAGATCACAAATATGGACAATCGCTTTCTTTCTTCCTTTTTGCGGTGCTCCGGCCCATTTTAGTATCTGGCAATTATCTACTAGAACCCACTCTGGTCAGATGGAACTTTTTACTTGCCCAATAGCGTGGAGGGAAAAACACAGTTATCAAAATTACTGTCCGCAATTTGCCATAATCAAGGACTCGAGACTTAATCTCTTGGCTCTCTGGTTTTTATTATCAGCATAAAGATTTGCAGGTACAAAGTCCTCAATACGAGGCACAACAAGTACATAGGCACTAACACAAAAGCTACTCTACGGAGAATCCGCATACGGCTAAAAATAACTAAAAGTACAATCTCTAAAAGCATGAGGTAGAAAACCACCAAGCAAATGTCGATACTAGGGACACTGAACCATACCATCTCTGTCCCTACTCTGCACTAGATGACATCCCTACTTAGCAATCCCTTGAGACCCTCATCGAGTAAAAGGTGTCAGAGTGAAACTTCATAAGAAGACTTCACTTAGAGAGCTTGGTCTAAGTTGCCCCCTCTATCCCTTCGCCTAGCCTTCCTCTGCTCTGGGCTGCTCTGAACTGCCTCCACCCTCGGGGCGCTGTCCCTAATACAGAACCCCAAATCCCAGAACACGCCCTTTGCGCCTCCTCTTCTGCGGGGTCGTCTTTCAGTAAATTTCCACAGAGCGCTGTCCAGTTCCATCGTCCATCGCTTGGCCTTGAGTCCCAGACGCCATCCGCACTAGGAGTTACGATTGGCACATTCCAATACACTCCATGTCTGGCTTTTACTACATAAGTCAATTTGTGAACAAAGAGCTTCTCTACTAACGAGCAACTGTCCTTGCACCTGGGGTGAGATCATGCAAAGCAGACATTCTTCACATCTTTTAAGTTGCAATTTACTACAGCCTAAAACCTCTACTGGAATAAATCCTTTTTGGCCTATTGCCCTTGGCTAACATAAGAAAATACCAGACCTTTCGCCTCAACGATATATGCGAATTCTGGCCACTACTTCGGTTACACAAGCAGGTTTAAATCACAGTATTGACATTTACGTCTTTCTTTCATGTGTGGTCAAACTAAACAGTCTACAGACACGAATTCTAATCTACACGTTTAACATCACATTGTTCAAAAAAAAGGACTAAGCTCTATGCATTGCTTCAATATATACATAAGATGCTTGTACATAGCTAACACTTCTATTAAAATCGATATAGGTTATACAATTCGTAATACATTGCACATAAAATACCTGAGCACACATTTGATTATATGCGGGTGCCAACTAACAGTGAATATAACGCACCCCTACAATTTTCAAACTTTTAAGCGCTACATCAGTTCCCCCCTTTGATGACATCCGTCATCACACCATTACAATTCTCTTCTTTAGAACTGACTTAGACCGCGCTAGTCATAACCTTGCCATGTCGAACTCCCTCCAGTCTCTTAAGACTCGCATATTGCTGTTCCTGGAGCTTCGCCATCCTTTTTTCGTTTGCCTTAAGAGCCCTTTCCTCGTCTGTCCAATCTACTGGACTATCTCCGGTGTGTCGTGTCTGGGTCAACTTTCTGTATCTGTCCTCTACCTGATCTATGAATTTCTTCTCTGTCTCAGATAACGCGCATGTCAGGTTATTCCTGTGAGCATGCGCCGTATCCAACTTCATAGTCGGTCTAAAATACTTCAGGAGTCTGTCCTCCTTCTTGTTAGAATCATATTTGTTCAAATGCTTGATTGCTGGAACTTCAGGAAGTACCGTGTCAAAATTTGAAAAGAAATACTCGAACTGTCTCCTGTCATAAAATAAACTGAGCAATAAACTACAAGAAATCCCATATGTCAATGGGAGATGATGATACTTGATACCCTCATCCACTGAAGCAGGCAACTGCATGCACACATAGCAATCCTTCACATCCATCGCATCAACATACTCATACAGCAACTTTGCATAAGCATTAAGCTTAAAATCACCCCTCGACAAATCCATGTGGAGTCTGCGATCATCCCTCAACTTCGATATTTCCTGTTCTCTGATACTGACACCTCTCTGCCCTGGGGTATTAGGTGTGGGTGCTCCCTGAACCTTCCCCTCTTGCCTGTGAGCCACCATGTATGAACTTATCACTACCGCAAATATGGTGATTATCACAACTCCTACCAATGTGCCTATTATCAATTTAGCCCTACGATGTGGGTTTGCAGGATCTGCCATCTTCGGAATATACTCAGTGTCCAATACAGTCTCTGAAAGGGTAAGTCTCTTTCTCATTTATGTCTCTTTCGCGAACTTAGGCAAACCTCCCTAACTTTTCTTCGTTCTATAACGGAAAAATCCCTAATTTTGTTCTTCTTCCGCTCGGATCTAGGTTATCTTCTTTTCTGCTTGCAACCCTCTCAAATCAATCTAACATAAGCGCTGGTCCCAACAGTTCCAGGACTCCCTGCAATATTTCGAGCTTAAGAATGATCAGTTCTTGTGGGTCTGGCACAGTCGTGAACGTCGGGAACTCTAAATTGTCCAAGATCATACCTCGAATGACACTCAGGAATGGCGGACTCGGAATATGAATCGTCAATATTCCTTCGATCTCCAATCCCGGAACTTTCAGCAACACTTCCACCCTCTGGAGCGGGACACTGTTGACCAATGTCATCGACCTCAACCTTCCCGTGCTCGGTAACCCTGGCATCAGTCACTTGATATGCCCACTCTGGTGAAGCGTACTTCCGACTTGGCACCCGAGTTCTCTTGGACCTTCTCACACCACCTTGAGGATTCTCCTCGTCTCCTGATTCTTCTTCTGGTTCCTCCGAAACTGGTGCAAGGTCTGTGTCCGGAGCCAACCTCAGGTTTACCCGGTTCTGTCTTGCGGGCCAAACCCTTTCTGCTTCGGTAGCACCTCCGGTCTTCTCTTCGATACCCGGTGCACTGACCTCCTCTTCTTCGGCAGAACTTGATTCTGTACTACCCACTGCACCTCTTGCTCCTTCGCCGGTTTCTGGGTCAGTACTTCTTTCACGCTCTTCCCCAATCCGATTCAGTGCGCCATCAGCCGCTTCAGCAACCCTTACAGCTTGACTGGCCCTCTCAGGAGGCTCGGTCGGCTCTCTGGGATCTTGGTTCTCGAGAGGGGCTGTATCTTCCACGGGTGCTGGAACTCTACGGGTATGAGAAGCATGCACCCAGTTCGGTAAACCTCCACACTTGACAGCTGTGTTCGTGACAAGAATCACTTGGAAAGGGCCGCGCCACCTAGCATCCAAACAACTCTTCCTCACGTGCTTTCGGACTAGGACCCAATCGCCTGGGTCCAAGTCGTGGCACCGGTCACTCGCAGCTGGAACCGTTGCTGTCTGCACCTGCTGAGACACAGAACGGACCACATCAGCAAGGCCTTTACAATAGTCCAGGATCATATCATCAGTGATATTTATCAGAGCAGTAGCAGGTATTGCAGGCAAACGCATCGCTCTTCCCATGAGGATTTCATGGGGTGACAACCCAGTCCTTCTATCAGGCACACTTCGGAGGCTCATAAGGACCAAAGGCAATGCGTCAGGCCATTTCAGAGACGTAGACGAACACACTTTCGCCATCCGAGCCTTCAGAGTTCCATTCACCTGCTCCACTATCCCTGAAGCTTCTGGTCTATAGCTACAGTGTAACTTCTGGTCTATATTCAAAGCAGCACAAAGCAACTTCATAACTTCGCTGTGGAAATGAGTTCCTCTGTCCGATTCAAAGGACGTCGGGAACCCGTACCTTGGAATGAGTTCTCTCAATAATAGTTTCGCTACTGTGAGTGTGTCACATCTGCGTGTAGGGTACGCCTCCACCCACCTGGAAAAGACACATACTATCACTAATATGTACCTCAACCCATTACACTTCGGCATTTCGACAAAATCCAACTGCATCCTATTGAAAGGTCCCCCTGACCTCCCTATGTGGCTCAACGTCACAGCGGTTCTTTTCCCCACATTCATCTGTTGACAAGTGACACACCTCTGGCACACAGTTTCAGCCACTGCACGAAACTTCGGGTTGTACCAAGTCTGACGAAACACTCTCATCATGGCATCCCTACCCAGATGTACAGCACCATGTATCAACCTCGCCATGGGATTCAACAAACTTTCCGGCAACACCGCTCGTCCATCATTCGAAACCCATATATCCACATCTCCCTTCTCACATCCAGCTCGTATCCAGCTGTCACGTTCCTGATCCGAGACCCCTTCCTGAAGCTGTTTCAGTTCCTCCCATGAGTCTGCCATTGCTAACATCTGACCATACACCCTCTCCTCCTCCATGTAGGTCTCAGTGAAGTTGCATCCCTGTTCTGCACAAAATCGGGCTACTTCATCAGCATAGTTATTTCCCAACGAAACAAAATCATTTCCCTTTGTGTGTGCAGCACATTTAACAACAGCAATTTCATCAGGACCTTGCAATGCTTTTAACAGTTTCCGTACATGTTCACCATTTCTTATAGGAGAACCTGAAGACGTCATAAACCCTCTCTGGGACCATAGCTGTCCGAAGTCATGAACCACACCAAACCCATACTGGCTGTCCGTGTAAATAGTTACACGGATCTTGTCGGCTGCCAAACAGGCACGAGTCAAGGCAATGAGCTCAGCCACCTGCGCGGAGTGTACTCCTTCTAAACAAGCGGCTTCAACCACACCCGTGATGGTGCATACAGCAAACGCTGCTCTCAATCGACCGACACTGTCTCTTAAACATGAACCGTCCACAAAGAAAATCTCATCTGACACTGGGAGTGGTTCATCGACAATGTCAGGCCTCGGTTTGGTGCATAGTTCCGTAACGTCGAGACAATCATGGTCCTCACAATCTTCATTATCATCTATAATTGGAACAGGTAACAATGTAGCAGGATTTAAAACAGCACACCTCTTCAATGTCACATTATCGGCTGCAAGGATAACTTGCTCATAACGAGTCAGCCTATTATTCGTGAGGTGCTGTGTTTTAGTCCTAGTCATCAACAATTCAACAGAGTGCGGCACATGTACAGTAAGAGGATGACCCATCACAATGCTCTCACATCTCTCGATGCTGACACCTGTTGCCGCAACGGATCTGAGACATCCGGGCAACGCAGAAGCTACTGGATCTAAAGTAGCTGAGAAATAGGCAACTGGTCTACGGACACCTCCATGATTCTGGGTTAACACTGCTAATGCGCAACCTTCTCTTTCGCAGCAGAACAATGCAAATGCCTTGTTGTAATCCGGCATTCCCAACGCAGGAGCGCTACCTAAGGCTTCTCTCAGCCTCAGAAATGATTTCAAACAGTCGTCGTCCCATGGTACCGGATCACTTACATCCTTTCGCGTCAGCCGCTGTAAAGGCTTCGCTTCAAAGGAAAAGTTTGGGATCCACTGGCGGCAATAGCCCACCATTCCCAAAAACATTCTAACTTCCCTCTGCGTCGAGGGAACTGGCATTCTCAGAATCGCATCAATGCGATCTGGAGACACTTTCCTTTTACCCTTTTCAATCCTGTGCCCCAAATACTGTACCTCAGGTAAACAGTATTGCAACTTGTTTGGAGACACCTTGTGACCATTCTCTCCCAGGAAATTCAACAACGCAATGGTATCGACCCTGCAAGCGTCTTCTGTCTCTGACGCGACAAGCAGGTCGTCAATGTATTGCACCAAAACAGAGTTTTTCGGCAACACAAGACCTTCAAGATTCTTCTTTAAGAGCTGATTAAAAATTGACGGGCTCTCCGTATACCCCTGTGGGATACGACACCATGTTAATATACGATTCTCTAGCCTAAATGCAAAAAGAAACCTACTCTCTTCATGTAGGGGAATCGAAAAGAATGCCTGACACAAGTCAATCACTGTGAACCATCCAGCTTCGCATGGGATCTGGAACAGTATCACAGATGGATTCGGTACCACTGGACAACATGGAACAACTATGTCGTTTATTTTCCGCAGGTCTTGCACTATCCTGAACTTCCAACTTGGTTTCTGCAATCCCATAATGGGTGAATTACATGGACTACCCATGATCTCCACCAGAATTCCCTGCCTAATCATAGACTCGATCACAGGTTTAATCCCTGCAATTGTTTCAGGCGACAGTTTATACTGGGGTGTTCTCGGGAATTCCGCGTTCGGCTTAACCTGTATTCTCACTGGTTCCACTCCCCTGACTAAGCCGATCTCCTCTCCGCTTAGATCCCACACATCGGTCGATACAGACTCCCTCAAATCCTGTGGAAGCTCCTCCACTGTCAAAGCCGGGTACATTTCCACGCACACCCGCTGATTTGCAACCTTAAAGGTCGCGTCATCATCCCTTGTCTGTACCTCTACTCCTTTCGGGGTACAGTAGATTGTGCAATTGAGCTTACACAATAAATCCCTTCCCAACAAACAAACAGGACTAGAATCGCACACCACAAACTGATGTCGATCCCTAAAGTTTCCTATCCTGACTGGAATCGGTTCCGTTAAGGGGCTCACTAGCCTCTTGTTCGCCACTCCAACCACTTGTATGCATTCCCCCGAAAGGGCTACCCCCGGAATTACTGCTGATCTTATAGTTGACCTGGTAGCCCCCGTATCTACCAAAAAGGTAGTAGGGTGTCCATCGAGTTCTGCTTCCACAAAGGGTCCTCTCTGATCTACCTCTAGAATAGCCCTAAGTATGCAATCATCATCCTGACCTAAACTTAGCTGCGCCAGCAAATCTGCATCCCTCTCCTCTCCCACTTCGAACATGGGCATCTGCAAATAAGTCCGAGCTCCCTGCTGTATGTTCTGCATCCTGGGTGGCTGGGGAACCTGCACCTGCGAGACGCCGGTCCCCCCTTGCATCATTCTCGGTACAGTCACCGTCTGTACCTGTTCTGCCCCAGGGACCTGACCCATTCCTCCCTCCATCTGCGGTTGATTATAGGGGTTCAAGGGACACTCGCGCCTCCAATGTCCCACCTGGTGACACTGGTGACAAGCAGTCGTCTTCTTCAAGATCGCTACATCTATGCCTGTCCTAGGGTCAACGGGCCTCGGCCTTCCCTGACCCTGCATATTCTGATTCCCTGTCTGATAGTTTCCCTGTCTCCGCACCACCGGACCCCCATTCGGCGGTCCCTGAGCAGCTTGCATCTGAATGAGCAATAGGTTATCCTTCATCTTCTTGTGCTTGGACTCAATCTCATCCGTGCAGTACCTGGCATACCGCAAGATCTCATCTACGGGCTTATTCTGCCAACAGATCAAATGCTGCTGTATCATGAGACTGACCTCGGGCTTCAAACCCAGCACGAACTTAGACACAAACTGTCCCATGTCCTTCGTTTCCAGCTCATCTAGGCCACTGTACTGCTTAAAAGCCTTCAAAAGTCTCTCATAAAATTCATGTACTGTCTCCTTTGGCTCCTGCACTGTCCTGTCTATCTTCACCCAATCAATGTCTTGGGGTGAAACCTTCGATTTCAACCAGGTAATTACTTTATCGTACAGCCTCATCACTACGGGCGACGGACCATTTGTAATCATGTTCCTATCAGGCTCATAGTCCGGCCAATCAACAGCAATTTTACATGCGTTCCACAGATCCCCTGGAACCACAATATCGAATAAGGTGTTCAGGTCTATCCACAACACCTTCGAAATCTTAACAAAACGCTCAACTTGCTTGTACCACTCTGCAGGCTTCTCCCTGAGCCTGGGAAAATCATTCGTAAATGATGCCAAATCCCCCCTGCTCCATGGTACATGCACATATCCTCCATTCGCCACTTCCCTAAGGGGAAAGGTCTTAGCTAATAGCAACCCCTCTGCCGGAGTTCCTCCTTCCGCTCCCCTCGAGGTCTTTTTCTTTGACCATTTCTCTTCCCATTTATCAAGCGTCAACCATGGCCGCATGGCTAGGACCAGTTCTCTAGTATGTGATCTCAGTCCAACGACCCTCTTCTCCTCTAGCTCCCGCTCTGTATAATGCATCCTATGGCTTCCTTGCAACGCTCTAGTCTTGGACAGATCCACACCATATTCCTTCGCCAATCCCCTCAATTTCTCGTGTGCCATTCGTGCTTTCCGCGTCACATCTTTCGCCACGAAAAGCAGGTCATCTGGACTGTAGGATACTATCCTCTCAAGAGGTAGACTTCCATATATAATTTCATCTGCCTCCGCCTTAAGCCTTACTACGTCTATCATCCCTGCCTTCAAGGCTCCTTTCAACACCTGACAACTTGCTCCACGTCCCTCATCATATTCACATTCTGGCTCCTTCTCCCTCCTCTCTTCTGGTGGTTCTACAGGAGCAGAAGGGCTCTGAAAGGCAACTGGAGTTGTCCCCGCTTTGCCCATATTCCAGCTCATTTGCTTCTTTGGCGGTACCCATGACCTTAAATCTGATCTCGACTCCATCAGAGTCCTCGGCCTCTCCGATCTCTGGTCTTCCTCGCCCCTAGATGTGTCTGATACCGCTGCTAATGGTGTACTCCATTGTACAGGGCTTGGAGGTCGGGCCGTTGCCCCTTCCAACTCACTTTCCCCGCTTTCTCTCCTCGTTCTTTCTGCCACTCGTTCTGACCTCTCTCTTTCCTCTGATTCCGGACTGTATATCGACACAATCGGTCCAATGGTGACCGGTACCCTCAAGGCATCCGGTAACCTCATCTCTCTTTCAATCCTCCCTCTAGCCTCAGACTGACCCTGTGAACTCGCGGTTTCAAACGAAACCAACCCTTCCACTCGGGTCTCAGGCTGGATTGTTACCCTCCTAGTTTCTCCCCTCTCACCCCACCTATCATCCGCTTCATCTGGATTATAAGGGGGTGGTCTCTCGTCTAGCAATCTTTGCAATACCCCATCATCGGAATCACTATCTTCCTCTTGTGCCTTCTCCTGTGCTTTCACATGGCGTATCCCCGTCGAATCTATTATCACGGGATACAGTTTCGCTTCCTCAATTGTCTGCACTCTCCATCTTTTCTCCGCTGCGTCCCACTTGGCATCCTGAAATGCCCTAATCGACTTCCTCATCCTCTCCTGACTTCTTCCCTTTTCCTTATCATGCGCTGCTCTAATCCACGCATGTAATGCTTCGAACTGTGCTGGTCTTGGCAAGGGTCTTAAGGACCCCATCACCGTCTTCAGTTGGTACAGCACCGCTAGTCTAAATGAGCCATACCTCGGGAAAGCTAGTTCCCCTTCGCCTTGTGTCATCTTGTGCCAATTCTCGATCCAAACTATAGTATGTAACCCCACATTCTGTGCCATGTAATGTGCCGGGGTATCCTCGGGAGGGGCTTCTTCTCCCCCACGAACAACCACATGCTTATCGCCTCTACACAACTCCCGCAAAGCCCTAAGGCACTTCATAATGAGCAAATTCGATCTCGCGCTCTATTTACTTCTTGTTCTCGAATCCTCCAATAACAGCGCGACTCACACCAACCGGCCTATCACAGCGCGACACTCTCTGACGTCACCTTCCTTCGTTCGCAGCAGTTCCCTTCTCCAAAACTCGTTTCACGCTTACTCACGTCCCATTCATACACTGAAATAACCAATTAAGTTACTTCTCTGGCTGTCCGTCCACAGCCTCTGACTGTTCGTCCACAGTCTCTCGACCTTGTTGACCTCAATTGGCGCCCGTCTGCCCCCGTCCGGCCAGACAGATCGCCTCTGATAGGTTACTAACACTCTGATCCGCACACTACAACCCACGACCAGCGTTAAGTTGCCATACACACACGCATTCGTTCCCCCTATTTCGGTCCAGGTGATCGATGGTACCTCACGATCTCCTTTGGGTGGTCAACAAAATCTATCTCAGGTGTCTTCTACACCACAATTCCCGGGCTGCGCGCGCTCACAGCCTGATCTCACAATCACACAACATACACAACAACTCCGCAAGACATCACACAACAAATCAACACCGCAATCTACAACATCTCATTATGTTCATACTCACTCCTGGAACTGCTGCTTTCTGCCGCGCTGCTACTCGCCGTCGATGCTCATCTGCTGCCGTCTGCTGCTCGCCATCTGATGATTCAGCATCACTTATCGTCTCTTGGGCCTCAAGGGTCACTTATCCTTATCTAATCTTCCCTCGCTATCAGAAAGAAACCATCCTCGTTTGCTACCAACTGCTCCGGCCCATTTTAGTATCTGGCAATTATCTACTAGAACCCACTCTGGTCAGATGGAACTTTTTACTTGCCCAATAGCGTGGAGGGAAAAACACAGTTATCAAAATTACTGTCCGCAATTTGCCATAATCAAGGACTCGAGACTTAATCTCTTGGCTCTCTGGTTTTTATTATCAGCATAAAGATTTGCAGGTACAAAGTCCTCAATACGAGGCACAACAAGTACATAGGCACTAACACAAAAGCTACTCTACGGAGAATCCGCATACGGCTAAAAATAACTAAAAGTACAATCTCTAAAAGCATGAGGTAGAAAACCACCAAGCAAATGTCGATACTAGGGACACTGAACCATACCATCTCTGTCCCTACTCTGCACTAGATGACATCCCTACTTAGCAATCCCTTGAGACCCTCATCGAGTAAAAGGTGTCAGAGTGAAACTTCATAAGAAGACTTCACTTAGAGAGCTTGGTCTAAGTTGCCCCCTCTATCCCTTCGCCTAGCCTTCCTCTGCTCTGGGCTGCTCTGAACTGCCTCCACCCTCGGGGCGCTGTCCCTAATACAGAACCCCAAATCCCAGAACACGCCCTTTGCGCCTCCTCTTCTGCGGGGTCGTCTTTCAGTAAATTTCCACTGAGCGCTGTCCAGTTCCATCGTCCATCGCTTGGCCTTGAGTCCCAGACGCCATCCGCACTAGGAGTTACGATTGGCACATTCCAATACACTCCCATGTCTGGCTTTTACTACATAAGTCAATTTGTGAACAAAGAGCTTCTCTACTAACGAGCAACTGTCCTTGCACCTGGGGTGAGATCATGCAAAGCAGACATTCTTCACATCTTTTAAGTTGCAATTTACTACAGCCTAAAACCTCTACTGGAATAAATCCTTTTTGGCCTATTGCCCTTGGCTAACATAAGAAAATACCAGGCCTTTCGCCTCAACGATATATGCGAATTCTGGCCACTACTTCGGTTACACAAGCAGGTTTAAATCACAGTATTGACATTTACGTCTTTCTTTCATGTGTGGTCAAACTAAACAGTCTACAGACACGAATTCTAATCTACACGTTTAACATCACATTGTTCAAAAAAAAGGACTAAGCTCTATGCATTGCTTCAATATATACATAAGATGCTTGTACATAGCTAACACTTCTATTAAAATCGATATAGGTTATACAATTCGTAATACATTGCACATAAAATACCTGAGCACACATTTGATTATATGCGGGTGCCAACTAACAGTGAATATAACGCACCCCTACAATTTTCAAACTTTTAAGCGCTACATCAGCGGTTTAATATAAATGTTGAAGAGAATGATAGATGTATATTGTCCGTCAAATGCTAAACCTGAAAGTTCAAGTCACTGTGGGTCATGGTTAGACGTTTTTAATTCTTTTATTTTTAGCTGAAGGTCAAGCTTTACAAAGATTGAAAGCCCGTTCTGTCTTATATATTGCATGGTAGTCTGAGATAGATAACAGTACAGTGGCCCAGTTTTCTTGCAGGCACAACAAGAAGTTCAAGAGGTCAAGAGCTTCTTTATTCTTTAAAATAGTAGTCAGTCCTGCTACATTCCAACTTCTTAAGCTTATACTGTGCATGGCATTGTTTTTGATTTTTTTTGCCGTGTCCTAGGACCTTGGTAGATTGTTGAATGTTAGGGTGGGCGATAGCAGTCCCCAACTAGCTTGATTGTAGTTGGCAGCGTCAGTAATCATGGGGACCCTTTGGTTTTTGTCACCTTGTCTGTTTGATAATTGTTATATTTTCCTCTGGTTAATGCTGGTCATTATTTTCCGAGGTTTGTTTGTGTTTCTGGTTTCTAGTGTTTCTTTTATTTTATTTTCTGCAACCTTTTCTTTTCTCATCATGATTGTGGCCTTTGCATGTATTCCACCTCGTAGAGGGGCTCCGGGTTGGATGTTTCTGGTGGTTTCCCATAATCATTTATTTTATTTATTTTTCTTTGTCCTCATATTACCCCAAATAAGCAAGCACCCTCCTGACCCAATTGCTTATATATTGGGGGTTTATGCTCAACTGATATTTACGGCAAATTATCAACCAACGCCATACATCACAAGCTGACCAAGAGGTTTAATCAATGGACTTCATGATCTTTCCATTAAGAGTCCAGTAGATTCCAAAATAACCCATATTTTCGATCTTCTTTCTATTCAGATTAACCTTTTGATCAAGATCTCTAAAGTATCTCCCGGAGTTCCACCACTCCCTCCAAATGGGAGGTGTAGCCTCACACCACCTTTTACATATCTCCCTTCTTGCCAGGAGGATTAAATAGAAAATTAACTCATTTTCAAGCTTCGAGAAGCCTTTAGGTCCAGATCCTGACTGTATAATACCAAAAATTAATAAAGTGGTCCTTCCTTTCACTTCCACGCCCAGAATGTCAGACATTGTCTTACCCACTCTTTTCCAGAATTTTTCCAGTACGGGTGTGAGAAGTTGGCCTGGTATATGCTATCCACTAGTTACAGTGGGCACCATGCATCAGTCCAAACAACCCCTTATCGATGATAGGTTAAAGACAACCTTATTTGAAAGCTATCCTAGTGGTAGCTATGGAGAGCAGCCTTCAGGCTAAGTCTTGAAGGAATGTAAAGCAGCTTGTTTTACCAGTCTATAATCTCTTGAGTGGCTAAATGAAAGGAGACCACACCAGGTATATATATAAAATATATGTATTTATTCCTAAACACACCCTACTAGTCTCTTTATGAGGCTAGAGATAAAAACACATATGTTACACTTCAAATATTACAGTAAATTAGCACAATACACGTTAGGCCCTAGGGTCAGACCAAACCATATACTAAGAAAGTGGTATAAGAACCACGACTTGACTAGACACAAAGCCTAGAGCCTGTAGAATCGCTGGGAGCCCAAGGAACCACCCAAGGTAGTGACACAGGGGACCCACGGGGGGGATGTGTGCAGTGTGAGAACACAGCCGCGAGCTCCCGTTAGATTCTATGGTGAAAGTCGCGGTTAGAATTTTAAAGTTTTAGGACTAGGAACAAAACCTTTTGGACTTAGATGGTTCTTGGGCCAACACCCACAGGAGCACCGGAGTACTCGTGTTACCTCACCCAGAGAAGCTGCATGCATAGGTGTCAAATGGCGTCGGGTCGCGTCATCGTCTTCAATGGCAGGAGACTGAAAAGTGCTGATGCCGTGAAGAGGAGAAGTGTCCGAAGAGATCCAAGCCTGGATCGAAGATGTAAAGAACCTGAATGCAGAGGGAACAGAGTCTGGGTCACTTGCCAGTGACCAGGGGCACGATAGACGAATGCCCACTGATGTCGGGTGCTTCAGGTGCGAAGAGGGGGAAGCTTGACTCTTCAGCCACGACGATCAGGAGCTGGATTCGAGCTGTCCCACGAAGGATGTTGAGTGCTGCAGCGTCGGTGCCCGGATTGGACACAACAACCCTTGGGAACAGCAACCCACACAGGAAGAGAAGAAATGCTTTGGTGCGGACCAGCAAGGTCCAGGGGACTCCCCAAGCGATGGAGAGTCAGGGCACGTCTGGAGCAACCAGGGAAGCCCAATAGAAGTAAGAGTTGCCTTCACAGGGACCCACCAGTCAACGGACCAGGGATCGCGAAGGAGCCTCGAGCGAACACACAAAGGGCGGGCTCACGGAACACTTGTGGAGTGTAGGCTAGCAATCTTCGGTGGAAAAGGTGCTCGGGGTCTGGGCTACAAGTAACCCAATGCACAGCCTCAAGGGACGTCGAGAAGCTGATGCACTTGCAAATGTGCACGGTGTCCAGGGGTTCCAGTTCCATGGCACCCACGAGGGCTACGGGTCTCAGCTTTGCTGGGGACTCAGGTCATTCTCTTGGAAGTTTGGAAACCCACCTCCTGGGCTGCAAAGTCTTCGGCGTCCGGTGGGAGCTTTGGAGATACAGACCGGTCAGATGCATCTTTACAGTTACTGGTGTGGGGGTATGATTCCAAGGTGTTTGACACCAAACACAACATGTGTCCGTGCAGCCAGTCCAAAGTTAGCATTTACTGTTTGGTTATAATGCACTTAAGAGTATATGGTCAGGCTGCATTACAGATAACCCCGGAGAAGAGATTCTGAAGGCTGCAGAGGGGCTCTGCTCATGCATGGGCACCCTCTCACACAAAAGCAAGCACCCTGCCTTCAGGATTAATAAGGCCTGCCATAGGGGTCACTGATAAGTTTATATGTGCAGTGATAGGGTGAGATATAGTAAACCTATATCTCAGTAAGGGGTGCATGCACCACCTTACCCAGGCTGCAGTAGCAGACCTGTGGTGTCATTTTGGAGGACTTCCCAGGGGTGGCATAATATATGCTGCAGCCCCTGGTAGGGCTCTGGGGTACCTATGCCCTGGGTACATAGTATATCATATACTGGAGACTTATAAGGGCACCCCAGAATCCAATCTGTGGTGTGCCTAAGGTACTAGGAATCAATTTAGAGAGGAAGCAGCTAGGCTGGGGTCCTGAATAGCAGGGCCCCAGCCAGACTAAAGTTGAAAAACAGTGAAACATCAGCAAAAAGTGGGGGTAACCATAAGAAGCAGATCCTACTCTCCTACACAACCCCCCCCCCCCCCCCCCAACGCAGGGACATTAAACTAACCTTGATCAGTTGAGTCTTCATGTTCTAGGTGGAAATATCTGGAGAGTCCATCTGCATTGGCATGGTTACTCCCAGGTCTATGTTCCACAGTATAGTCCATCCCCTGTAGGGAAATGAACCACCTTAAAAGCTTGGGGTTTTCATCCTTCATCTGTTTTAGCCATAAGAGGGGCTTATGGTCTGTCTGAACAATGAAGTGAGTACCAAACAAGTATGGCCTCAACTTCTTCAGAGCCCAAACCACATCAAAGGCCTCCCTCTCAATGGCAGACCAAAGTTTCTCTCTGGGGGTCAGCCTTCTGCTAATAAAAGCTACTGGCTGATCCTGACCTTCACCATTCAACTGTGACAGTACAGCCCCTACCCCCAACTCAGATGCACCTGTTTGCACAATGAACTTTTTGGAGTAATCAGGACTCTGCAGAATAGGAGCAGTGCACATGGCCTGCTTCAGGTCATCAAATGCCTTTTGACAGCTAACTGTCCACTGAACCTTTAGGGTCATTCAATGGAGTCACAATGGATCCATAACCTTTTACAAATCTTCTATAATACCCAGTCAGGCCTAGAAGGCTCTCACCTGAGTCAGGGTAGTGGGAGCAACCCAGTCCATTATGGTCTGGATTTTGCTCTGTAGTGGTCGAACCTGGCCTCCACCTACAAGGTGGCCCAGCTAAACAACCTGACTCTGCCCTATCTGGCACTTAGTAGCCTTGATAGTTAGGCCTGCTTTCTGCAGGGCCTCGAAAAACATTCCTTAGGTGGACCAGGTGATCCTCCCAGGTGGAGCTAAAGACAGCAATATCATCTAGATATGCTGCACTATAGTCTTACAGGCCTGTAAGTACTTTATTCACCAACTTTTGGAAAGTGGAAGGTGCATTCTTCAAACCAAAGGGCATCACCACAAATTGATAATGCCCACTAGGGGTAGAAAACGCTGTATTTGGCTTTGCATCATCAGCTAGTCTGATCTGCCAGTAGCCAGCTGTCAAGTTAAATGTGCTCAGAAACTTGACTGAGGCCAAAGTATCTATAAGCTCTTCTGCCCTTGGGATGGGATAGACATCAGTCGTAGTGACTGCATTGAGACCCCTGTAGTCCACACAAAACCTCATCTCTCTCTTTCCATCTTTGGTGTGAGGTTTAGGCACAAGGACTACTGGACTAGCCCAAGGGCTATCTGAGGGTTCAATGACTCCCAAATCCAACATCTTTTGGACTTGTGTCCTGATACAGTCCCTGACATGATCAGGTTTCCTGTAAATCTTATTTTTAACAGGCAGTCTGTCCCCAGTGTCCACTTCATGAGTGCACCAGGTGGTCCTACTTGGAGTCAGAGAAACATATGTCTGAACTGGCTGAGAACCTTTCTGCAGTCAGTTTGTTGCTGGACAGTGAGGCTGCCTGCCAAGGCTACACCATCTACTGATCCATCATCAGGGTTCTGAGAGAGCAGGTCAGGGAGTGGGTCACTTTCTTTCTCCTGTTCCTCAACAGTAGCCATGAGCAAGCCCATGTCTGCCCTGTCAACATATGGTTTCAGTCTGTTGACATGAAGTACCCTATGGGGACTCCTGGGGGTTCCAAGGTCTACCAAGTAGGTAACCTCCCCCTTCTGTTCAACAATTGTATGGGGGCCACTCCACTTATCTTGGAGGGCTGCTGGGGCCACAGGCTCCAACACCCACACTTTCTGCCCTGGCTGGTAAACAGTCAGCACAGCCTTTTGGTCATGCAAGGCCTTTTGTAATTCCTGGCTAGCCTCAAGATTTGTAGTTGCCTTTTTCATATACTCTGCCATCCTGAAGCAGAGACCAAGTACATAGTCCACTATGTCCTGTTTAGGGGGTTTGAGAGGTAACTCCCATCCCTCCTTCACCAGACACAAAGGACCCCTAACAGGATGGCCAAACAAAAGTTCAAAAAGGCTGTAACCAACCCCCTTTTGAGGCACCTCCCTGTAGGCAAATAAAAGGCAGGGCAAAAGGATGTCCCATCTGCGCCTAAGCTTTTCTGGCAGACCTTTGATCATGCCCTTTAAGGTTTTGTTGAATCTTTCAACTAAACCATTGCATTGTGGGTGATAGGGTGTAGTGAATTTGTAATTCACTCCACACTCCTTCGACATTGCAGTCAAGTAATTGGACATGAAGTTTGCCTCTCTGTCAGATACTACCTCCTTAGGAAAACCCACCCTTGAGAATATTCCCAAGCGGACCCTTGCCACAACAGGTGCTGTGGTGGTCCTAAGTGGAATTGTTTCTGGTTACCTAGTGGCATGGTCCACCACCACCAGGATAAATCTGTGCCCAGATGCTGTTTGAGGATTCATGGGACCAACTATATCAACCTAACCCTCTCAAAGGGAACCCCCACCACAGGTAGTGGTATCAAGGGGGCCTTTGTGGTTCCACCTGCTTTCTCACTGGCTTGACAGGTGACACTGGAGCGACAAAACTCCTCGGTGTCTTCAGACATGTGGGGCCAATGAAAGTGAGGGACAATTCTGTCCCAAGTCTTGTTTTGGCCATGGGGTCCTGCTAGAGGAATATCATGGGCTATTGTCAATAGGAAACCCCTAAACTTCAAAGGTATTACCAACCTCCTCGAAGCACCAGGCTTGGGGTCTCTACTCTCTGAATATAGGAGTCCATCATCCCAATATACTTTATGGGACCCACTTGCATTCCCAGCAGCCTCATCAGCAGCTTGCTTTGTGAGGGGTTCAAGAGATGGGCAGCTGAACTGCTCCTGGCTCAGATCTGCCCTGGAAGGGCCCCCTGTCCCCAAGAACTCAACCTGGTCAGGCTCAAACTCCTCTGGGACAGTTCCTTTTTCAGGTCCAAGATCATCTCACTCAGGAGGCTGATCTGTATTCTGGGTCAGGGGGGAAGGCACTGCCTTAACCTTACTGTTCCTCCTCTTGGGAGGCACCTGGTCCATTCTTCCAGAATCCAGGGCCTGTTAAGTGTTAGACATTTTGGCCTGTGACCTAATCACAGCAAATACATGTGCAGGGATTCCTAGCATTTCTGCATGTGTCCTGAGCTCCACTTCTGCCCAAGCTGAAGTTTCTAGATCATTGCCAAGCAAGCATTCAACAGGGAGGTCTGCACTTACCACAACCTTTTTGAGGCCAGTTACCCCTCCCCAGGAGAAATTAACAACTGCCAAGGAATGGTCTGTCCTGACATTGCTAGCATTGGTCACTTGGTACATTTCACCAAGTATAATCTGCTCAGGAGCCACAAGATCTTTTCTCAACATTTTGACACTTGCTCCTGTGTCCCTGAATGCCAAAGCCTTTTTTCCATTAATCAAAGGCTGCTGTCTGTATTTGCCCAAGTTACTGGAACTCACTAAGGAGGACATATCCATGCCTCCATCACAGATCAGGACAGCCTGAGTTGGAACTCTGACTAGGCCAGAGTCCATCTCAAAACCCATGGTTAACCCTACTACACCCTTATTCTGAGTACCACCAATTGTAGCTGCACTAGGGGGAACAGTTGCCCTAGGGGCAATGGTGGCTGGAGTTTAGTCTTTGGACGTTGTACAGTCACTAGTCCAATGAGTTTTCTGTTTACAGATTTTACACCATGGTTTCTTTTGGCCTTTACCTTTGTTAGATTGGGACTCCCTTCCCAGATGCAGATTTTTGGGGACCTTGAGAAGACTTCTGGTCTTTACCCTTTTCCCCACCCTGGTCAGAGTTCTTTGAATCTTGCTTCTTTGGGTCACCGCCTTGGTTCTGAACCTTCTGCTTCACCCTGGTTCTGACCCATTTGGCTGCCTTCTTTCCCAATTCTTGGCGAGAGGTCAGATCAGAGTCCACCAGGTACTGATGCAACAGCTGATTTTGACAATTATTAAGGATCTGCTCCCTCATAATTAAGTTGTACAATCCTTTGAAATCACACACCATGCTGCCAAGCAACCAGCCCTCCAGAGCCTTAGTAGCACAATCTACAAAGTCCATCCAGTCTTGATTCTGTGCCTTTTGGGTATCCCTGATCTTTAACCTATATTGTTCAGTGGTTAGGCCAAACCCATCAATTAGTTCACTCTTCAAGCTTCCTTGGTAATCATCAGTATCCTCTTCTCTTACAGTGAGGAGCTTATCTCTTCCTTTGTCTGCAACGAAGAGCCACAAGATTGCAGCCCACTGCTCCTGGGGGATCCTCTGTACTTTACAGGCCCTTTCCAGTGCAGTAATCCCTTTGTGGATGTCATCCCCACTCTGGTAGGGAGGGACAATCTTGTTTAGGTTTCTATGGTCATGAGACCTCTCCCTAACAATAGGGATGTTGCTGCCACCATGGGACTTTAGTCCCAACTTTTTTCTAGCCCTATGAAGCTCTAGGGACTCTCTTTCTAGGGCTATCTGCTCTCTTCTGATCCTAAGCTGAGCTTCCTCATACTTGAGCAGTCTCTCTTTCCTCCCATGAGAGAATTCCCTCCTATGAGAGGAAACAGAGGTGCCTATGGAGGTGTCAGAATGGTTAGACTCCTGAGAAGGAGATCTGGACCTTCTAGGCACACTTCCAACTCTTCCTGGTGGAGTAAAGAGAGGGCCATCATGGCAATCTTCCTCATCTTCAGGAGGAGTTGCATTGTCCAGGTTAAGATCATTGTCATCTTCCTGGCCAGCTCCAGAGGTCAGGTCAGGGGTGTCTGTACCCCTGAGCCCTGCCTCGTCTGCTGCCCCACCCCCTCTGCCTGCCCCTTCAGACCCTGAGGTCTTTGAGATCATCCAACAGCAGTACCTCTATGAGGCATTGGGTGTTTGCACTTTTCCCTGTCTTCAACTTCCTAGTACTGCACAATGCTCTCAATTCCAAGAATGGGAGTGTGTCATACTTGGAGGCTAGAAGCCCACTGGCCTCTGGCAGCGACCCACTGGTTCCTGGCCTTGAAAACATCACTAGTGAGGTGTGGTGCATGCACTACCTACACTAATGTGGCCTACTAAACTCTCTTGAGTTGTAGAAACGGTGTGCTAAGCCCTTGACACACAACTCTTAAGTTCAGTAGAACTTACTGTAGTTTAAGCTTATATTATATGTACCTCAGGTACCTTTAGGGGTTTTCAGTTAGTCACTCACTTGAGATTATCTGGTAAAACAATGGCAAGCTTGAATCCCAACCGCTGCACACCAATGTGAGAAGTTTGCCTGGTATATGCTGTCCACTAGTTATAGTGGGCACCTTGCACCAGTCCAAACAACCCCTTATTGATGATAGGTTAAAGACAACCTTATTTGAAAGCTATCCTAGTGGTTGCTATGGAGAGCATCCTTCAGGCTAAGTCTAAGGAATGTAAAGCAGCTTATTTTACCAGTCTATAATCTCTTGAGTGCCTAAATGAAAGGAGACCACACCAGGTATATATATAAAATATATGTATTTATTCCTAAACACACCCTACTTGTCTTTTTATGAGGCTAGAGGTAAAAACACATATGTTACACTTCAAATATTACAGTAAATTAGCACAATACACGTTAGGCCCTAGGGGCAGATCAAACCATATACTAAGAAAGTGGTATAAGAACCACAACTTGACTAGACACAAGGCCTAGAGCCTGTAGAATCGCTGGGACCACAAGGAACCACCCAAGGTAGTGAGACAGGGGACCCACGGGGGATGTGTGCAGTGTGAGAACACAGCCGCGAGCTCCCGTTAGATTCTATGGGGAAAGTCACGGTTAGAATTTTAAAGTTTAAGGACACTTAGAGGTGGACTAGGAACAAACGCTTTTGGACTTAGATGGTTCTAGGGCCAACACCCACGGGAGCACTGGAGCACTCGTGTTACCTCACCCAGGTAAGCCGGGTGCATAGGTGTCAAATGGTGTCGGGTCGCGTCGTCATTTTCAATGGCAGGAGACTGAAAAGTGCTGATGCCGTGAAGAGGAGAAGTGTCCGAAGAGATCCAAGCCTGGATCGAAGATGTAATGAACCTGAATGCAGAGGGAACAGAGTCTGGGTCACTTGCCAGTGACCAGGGGCACGATAGACGAATACCCACCGATGTCGGGTGCTTCAGGTGCGAAGAGGGGAAGCTTGACTCTTCAGCCATGAGGACCAGGAGGCGTTGAGGACGACCAGGAGCTGGATTTGAGCTGTCACACGAAGGATGTAGAGTGCTGCAGCGTCGGTGCCCGGATTGGACACAACAAGCCTTGGCAACTGCAACCCACGCAGGAAGAGAAGAAATGCTTTGGTGCCGACCAGCAAGGTTCTGGGGACTCCCCAAGGGATGGAGAGTCAGGGCACGTCTGGAGCAACCAGGGAAGCCCAATTGAAGTAAATTGCCTTCACAGGGACCCACCAGTCAACTGACCAGGGATCGCGAAGGAGCCTCGAGCGAACACACTAAGGGCGGGCTCACGGAACACTAGTGGAGTGTAGGCCAGCAATCTTCAGTGGAAAAGGTGCTCGAGGTCTGGGTTACAAGTAACCCAATGCACAGCCTTAAGGGATGTCGAGAAGCTGATGCACTTGCAAATGTGCACGGTGTCCAGGGTTTCCGGTTCCATGGCACCCACGAAGGCTACGGGTCTCAGCTTTGCTGGGGACTCGGGTCAGCCTCTGGCAAGTCTAGAAACCCACCTCCTGGGCTGCAAAGTCGTCGGCGTCCAGTGGGAGCGTCGGAGATGCAGACCGGTCAGATGCGTCTTTGGTGCCTGCCAAGCAGGGGAGCAACTCCTTTACTCTAAGGGAGATTCTTCAGTCATCTGTCGTGTAGATCGTCGAAGTTCCGGGATTGCTGTAGCAGAGTTTCGTCCAGGTGTAATTTAAAATCCTGTAGTCAGGGGTTCCTTTCTTATACCCAAGGAAGGGGTTGGACTTACTCTGTGGACCCACCTATGGGAGGGTTTGGAAAGAGGGGTGGCTACACCCATTTCCTTTGTCCAGTTTTGTGCCAGAGCAGGGGCTGGTAGCCCCTGCAACCGGTTTGAGCTGGACTATGCACAGGGACACCAAATGTGCCCCCAGTGCAGACTTCAAACCACTCCTGGAGTGCTCCCACCCAGCCCTAATCCACTAAGGCCTGTCTGGGAGGTGGTAACACCTCTTTGTGACAGGAAACCTATTGTCCAGGCCTCCCCTGCCGGAGTTTTGGTCAGCAGCAGGAGGCCAGACCCGTGTCTGTTGCTGGCACCATCCATTTTGTGATGCCAGGGCTCTGTTAGCTGGTACCGGGTATCCCGGTGCTGTCATGTCTCTCCCTCTAGAAGGGCAGGATCATACTCCTACACCAGTTACTGGTGTGGGGTTATGATTCCAAGGTGTTTGACACCAAACACAACATGTTTCCGTGCAGCCAGTCCAAAGTTAGCATTTACCGTTTGGTTATAATGCACTTAAGAGTATAAGGCCAGGCTGCATCACAGACAACCCCGGAGAAGAGATTCTGAAGGCTGGAGAGGGGCCCTGCTCATGAATGGGCACCCTCTCACACAAAACCAAGCACCCTGCCTTCAGGATTGATAAGGCCTGCCATAGGGGTAACTGATAAGTTTATATGTGCAGTGATAGGGTGAGATATAGTAAACCTATATCTCAGTAAGGGGTGCGTGCACCACCTTACCCAGGCTGCTGTAGCAGACCTGTGGTGTGATTTTGGAGGGCTTCCCAGGGGTGGCATAATATATGCTGCAGCCCCTGGTAGGCCTCTGGGGTACCTATGCCCTGGGTACATAGTATACCATATACTAGGGACTTATAAGGGCACCCCAGAATCCAATCTGTGGTGTACCTAAGGTACTAGGAATCAATTTAAAGAGGAAGCAGCTAGGCTGGGGTCCTGAATAGCAGGGCCCCAGTCAGACTAAAGTAAAAAAAACAGAGAAACATCAGCAAAAAGTGGGGGTAACCATAAGAAGCAGATCCTACTCTCCTACAACGGGCAGCTAGCGAACATGTGGATGGTATCTGCCTCTTGATCTCCACACCTTTTGCATTTGGCCTCCCCGCCGCCTCTTCTCTTTGTCAGCTTCAGCGGTTAACAATAAAATCTGTGTAGGGTGAATACGTGATTTCCCCTTAATGCAGCAGACTTAATTACAGATTAAAGCATACATGAACATACCTGCCATAATTCATCCAGCTTTTCATTTGGCAAGCAACCTTCCCAGACCAGATAAGGGGATCTCATTGCTTTCTTATGATGCTGCAACCAAATATCTATACCAGTAAGCAACCTCCTTCTATCTTTATCTTGAACGTCCTTCTCCATCGAATTTTCGCTTGAGGCAAATCACTGTCTATTTCTGCACCATGCAGATATTCAGTAAAACTTAAACGTAGACAGCGTATCATTTGTCAAGTCTCTCCATGCATGCCAAGAGCGGCATTTGTCCCCTGCCACCATCTCCCCCCAGCGTGTTATTCCACAAGTTTTCAAGGGCTTTGCCAGACCGTCCAATAATCACTCTGGAGTTCCTTGCGAGTCCCACACTGGTGCCCATTCACTGTAATATGAGATACCCAGAAGAGACTGACATTCATACAAAATTGTTAGCTGCAGCCTTTAATACCTTCAGCCAAACTTTTTTGAAAACTTAAAGAGCCTCAAAGTTTTATCTGAAACCCACTTTTGCAATATTAACCAGCCTAGCATTATACATACGTCCCACAAGTGTGCTATCATGCCGTAGTAGAAGCATCCTGCTATTCTTCAGTTGACATGCCCAGCAATATAATTGGAAATCCGGGAGCCCCATACCGCCACTTCCAAGTTTCCTTCTTAGCTTCTTCCAGGAAAGTCTAATCCCCTTTCCTTTAATCATTTATTATCATTGTGCCAAATGCTCCAGGTTAGGGGATTACTCCATTTTGCTTAGTCTCACGATTAGCCTTGTGCATTTCATTCTTAATATTTCCCTCTCTCAAGGGTTTCTCCTCAGCCTTTGATATATTTTGATTACCTGGGCTTGGTTTAATGTGGCTCCCTATCAAGCAGCCAAGTCGGTCGCTCTCCTTCACTTCCTGGGCGCGCTCTATTATTTGATTGCTTTGCGAGTTGGTGTCCGGCCCAGGCCCTATGATTTTTAGATGGTTCACTAAGATTGTTAAAAGCTCAGGTAGAGTGCATCGCTTATCTACTATGGCATCCCTGCCACATTTGGCAGTCCTCCCTGATTCTTATTTCCTGTTTTGTCCTTTTCCCCTCCATGTTGTCAGCGTTGTTAAGACCCATATATGTGCTTGCAGAGGTGCCTAGCTTCTGGTAAAGCTTATCCATTTCCATTCTCTCGTTGAGCATTACCATTGTGTGGGCTACAGTATGTATAAGACCCACCTGTACTTCTAATTTATGTGACTGCCTTGTTAAGGGGTTAATGTCTGCAAATAAGTTGGAGTTTATAGTACTAAGCATTGTGTCAGAAGAGACAGTGTTCCCTTTCTGTGTGCCTTCAGTCTTTTGAGCGGGACAGTCGTCCAGTGTACTGAGCCCCATCTTTCCACCTATTGTATTCATCATACCTTCTTCTTCTCCTGTAACATTACCATCTTTGAATAAACGCTGTTCAGCTGGTTCTTCCGTGAACTTCTCAAGTGTTGCGGGGCTTAATGACTGCAAAATCCCTTTGGGGGTCTGCTTATTGGAGTTATATAAAAACCATCACATCTCTCTGGAATTGCATAGGGGGGTTGTGCCTTCCAGTTTATTACTGCTGTAGCCTTGTGCCATGTTTGCTCATTGTCTATTTAGTGAATTTGGGCCACTGTTTTCCATTGCTTCTCTGGCCTGTCAAAGGCTGCGTTGTTTTGTTCACTACATTGTTCGTTGTGATGCGGTCCATGTTCATGTTTAATTTCTGTTGGGTACTTGTCCCTTAAAAATGTTGACGTAAGTTTAATGATGTCAATAATCTCATGGTCAGTACATCGTTTTGGGCAGCATCTTGTGTGTCTCCGATTTAAGCTTTCTAGATTAATCGGTATCTCCTCCAGATGCCAGCCTAAGTGGCGTCATGGGCGGTAAACTGTCTTGTGTTACTTGGCATGTGTTACTAGTGATGAAGTTTGGTGGCTTGCCCTTGCAAAGTAGTTGTGCAGGGTGTTCCTTGAGGAAGTGATGCTTTGACCTTGTTTTACAGTGGTTAGCTCGGGGCTGTTTCCTCTCCCCACCACCGTCTCTTGACCTCAGCATCATGGCCGTATTGTATAGGGTACATTTGCAGGCAACTGGCCCCGAGCACCATTTTCCACCCTCCAGGGTGTTTGATTGTAGCTTATGCCGCTCAGCGGCGTCACTATGGGGATGCGGGGGGTGCGGACCGCACCGGGTGACACCCTCAAGTGGGGTGACACCAACAGGGCCCGTCAGGTGCCGGCTTTAGGGCGGTGCGACCGGGTGCTGGCTTCCTGGGGGCGCTGTGTTTGAAAGTTTATTATGCTTTTGAAGCACCTGCTGCTGCGTTTCTTTCCGCCAGCAATTACCAGGCCTCACATAAATGTCAAGATAACTGGTGTGATTAATTATCTTCCTGGAGAGAGATCAGTGTTTTGTAAAGTTGAGGTTTTGACTTAGGTGAAGTTAGTGCAGAGGGTTAATATGCCTGCTGCAAAGAACCTGTGCCAAGTAGATTACAGAGTGCAGATCAGCAGGTTACTGCTTTCAAAAGAGACATCCTTTTGTTACTTGCAATTTATAACTCCTAATATAGAATAGTGAACTATTAACTTTCATCATAGAACTGCATACACACCTCAAAATATACATTATTAGAACATTGATTAATGTTGCAAAAAGGGTTAATTTGGTTAGAAATAGATTCTTATTATTAAAGAAAACTCCCAACTATGTTGTTTCTTTTTCGACTCTGCGTTTGTGCTTCTCCACACCAAGCACTCTTAAACTATACTGCCTACCACTATGGATGACATGTGACTCCTACACTTTCAGTCCTTTGGTTTATGTATCATTTCCTATACACGGATTTACACACCTATGATTGATTGTCTCTGTGTAATGTGTGTGTGATGCAAAGTGCTCGGACACCCTACACTTTTATGAGTGGCGCTATATAACTAATTCAATGCATCTGAGAGAGTGTGGTTATGGTGACTTGGTCACTGTTAAAGGGTGCTAGTGAGAGAATCCGTGGTGGAGGTGGTCATTGGGGGGGCGTCAACAAACATTGTCGCACAGGGCACCACCAGCGGTAAAGCCGGCCCTGGGGCCCGTGTGCGCAGAGCAACCTAACCTTTTAGGAAGAGGACGTGCCTGTGCGCAGTGCACACTGTCTCCTCTCCTTTCTTTTATTTGCTTCCCTGTGAAATGGATCCAAAAAAGAAAATCACTTTTGCTGGAAATCAATGTCGTATTTTTCTGACATTTAATTCCAAAATGCAGCATCAGGAATAAAAGTTTAAAAATATGAAAAATAAATAACTAAATAAAGTAAGACAGAGTGGTAGCAAACTGTCCAGATTGATTTTTATTCACACCCAAACACATTAGCGCCACTTTTACAGAGTTTGCCAGTGAAGCGCTATTTTTGTTGTCTTGGCTTTGTTTTCCCTGGGCTTGGAGCTAGTGCACCAATCCTGGAGGTACTGCAATGTGAGGATTGAAAAACAAAATTTGTACTGCTGCTCTGTATCTAGGGATGTTGTCTTTTTTTACCATACTGCTTACGTTTTGTAAGGATATAAGCAATAGCCATTGAAATGGGTCCATTCAGGGCCCTGTTGTCATGTCCTTAACTTTTCAGGCAAAAGCACTCACTGATTTCTGAACAGTGAGTGTAAAAGCGTTAAGGTAACCATGTTGTTCCTGCTTACATTTCACATGATTTGCAAAATGTTGCATTCCCTATGATTGTTTGCTTTTTCCAGGATGCTGTCACTTTTTTTTGTAGGCCACATATTGCTCTTGCCCAGTGCGTAATTTAAATTGAGCCGCATCCAGGTGTTTATAGCTGGCAACAATTGGGTTGTAGTTGAAGGCAGTCTGAGTTTTTCTCAGTGGGGCAGTATGGTGTTCAGTGGGGGAGAGGATGTGGCACTATGGCCAGAGCTGCTAAATTTGGAACTGGGGAACCAGGTTCAGCCTTAATAACCAGTCCGCCAGACCACTCTCCTGAGAGAGCACTATCTCATGCTAGACCTTAGAAGGCTTCGCAAGACATTAGAAGCCCCGGTGTCGTAGCACCAGCAGGTGGACCCTAGCATGACAAGTGTAGGTTAACCTTCAAGGCTTGTCCACCACTATTCATACTGAAGTTCACCTCCAGTTTTGCTGCAGGCCTATGAAGCAGTACACCCTAGAACAGTGACCCTGTCACTGAGATCACAGGACCCTTGAGAAGGGTCAGCTCTAGGGCGGTGCAACCGGTGTGACCGCACCAGGTGCTCACTTTCGGTGGAGGCATCATTTTTGCAAGTATATTATGGTTTTAAAAGCACTTGCTGCCTCCTTCCTGTAATTTTCGGTAACAATAAAAATGTCATGATGACTCTGGTGATTAATGTTCTTCCTAGAGAGAGATCGGAATTTTGTCTAATGGAAGATTTGACTAATGGAAAGGTAGCTCAGAGGGTTAATGTACCTGCTGCAAAGAACATGTACCATGCAGATCACAAAGTGCACATAATGTAAATAGGCCAGTGGGCTACTGCTTTTGTCAGAGAGATCCTTTTGTTACTTGCAGTTTATAAGTTAAAATCCTAACATAGAACAGTGAGCTATTAACTGTCATCTACTCTGCAGCAACACAAGTCACATTTTTTATTAACTTTTGATACGTTTGAGCAACAAACAATTTATTAGTTTAAATGGTCAGATCATGCTGCAGATCTTGCATTATGAGGCAAATATGGCAGAGCCATTATTATTTAGAAAACATTTGCAAACTAGGATTTTTAGCCAGTCATGTTTGAACTGCTGTTTTGGTAAAGGGAGAAGTGCTGATGACAGAAACTCCATGGCTCGGAGACAAATGGCTTGTGCTTCCACATTTTATCGTATTTGGGGACATTCTGTGATTAGAAGCATATCCCACTTTGTGAACACATTTTACTGTCAATAACTCATTATAACCTTAAATAATCATGTGTATCCATTGGTTGATAAAACTGGGCAGTGAAACCAAACAAATACAAAAAAATGGGATGTTTGCGCATTCTGGCCACGCCTCTGCCCACTGATCCAATCCTTGGGTTATTCCCACCCTCTGATTCTCCGCCCACAGTTCCCCTGCTATTTTTCCCCCACTTCGACCACTGATATATCGTGTTGATGGATAGTGGGAACACCACACCAGTAAAAAGTACCATACCTATGATATTATATAAATTCCAATAAACTGTTGACTAGCAGGTAGCCCACTGTACAACCTGATTAACGAATCAGTCAGTCATAAAGTCTTTATTCGGTTTAAGTGCAAACCATAAAAGCATACTACAATAAATACATATTAAAAAACAGAATTCATTTTTGGTGGATTACCAAACTTAAAAAGAAACACATTAACCCAGATAGGTTTAACAAGGTAACGTGTCCAATTAAAAACATTAAAAGGGTACAGTTCATTTCTTCAAGGTGCGAATTACCACAGTTAAAAAATTTGCAATATTAAAAGTTTCCCAAACATTGTTTAACAGCTGTAGATACAAGAATCATTATCACACTGTTGTTAACAGGCACATTTTGTAAATATAGGACCTATAGGACCTACATTTACAAACGTTACTAAGGATTCTGTATGGTCCCGTTATTTGCCAACTGTGTCCACTGGCGGACTTGGGGCGGAGGAGGTCCATGCGGTAAGTCGTGAGGGGGTGACACCATGAGTTACCCGCACCGGGTGACACCAACCCTAGTGACGCCACTGATGCCGCTTTCTTTTGGTCATGACATTGAGCTTTCGGGTCTCAAAGACTGTGGGAGACCTTCCAATTTAAAGCCAACAGTGATGGTCGATCTCGCTGGTGTGACCCCCCACCGGGGGCTACCAAGTTTGCTGCTGTCATTGGTTCTGTTGTTATTTCCTCTGACATCTGTGTATTCAATGCCTGCATCCTTGAAGTTTGGCAGATTTAGTGAAGTCTCTCTTTGCTCGCTTCACTCCGCTCCTGCGGGCTTCTGCTCACTCTGGCACCCTCGTAGGCAATGTCACCAGGAATCACTTGCACGCCGTGTGCAGAATGATGTGGGGAGCTCAGAGCTCTAGCTATTTTGGAATATAGGGGCTGAGCGGGAGCTCACCAGGCACACCATAAGCCACACCCAGCCCTAGCTGGGCCGCCTTCGCAAAGTCTGGGGCTCTCTCTCTCTGTAGTCGCTAACTACGGCCCAAGACTGTCTCAAGGCTTTCTTATGACTTATGGGTCTCTTGTACCTCTCCACGCTTCGGGCTGTACCCCGAAGCCCCCCGCCACAACAACTTGGGGCCCTGACTATCCAAGGGAGGGGCAAGTAAAACTACAGGCAAATGCTGATAGTGGCAGGCGGTCAGGGGTAGATAAGAGTCTCCAAGCTGGATCCTTATGTAGAAGACGCGCTCTGCAAGGGGCCCACAGAGGTCGACCTCTCATGATGGCCTCGAAACGGCCAGTGGACCGCAAGAAGGCTGAAGGAGGTCTGTGAGAAGTTAGCGGATAGCAGGTTTGCAGGTCAGCAGAACTCAGGTCTCCATTTGACTCCGAAATCCGTGCAGAGCAGCGTAACATAGCTCCTCCTCCCCCTCCACTCACCACAACTAAACATACGTTCCTCAGACTTGTGACTCCCCAGTAGCTTTAAATAGCAGTAAACAGTGTTAAAATGACTGTGGGCCTCTGCAACAGTCTTTGTTTACTAGCACACCCCACCTAATTTGAAACAACTTGATATCTGACCAATAAAGTGGCAGTGCTGAGCTTTCTGCTCCTCCTAAAGGCCCCCATAGCTCAGATTTCTACCTCAGACTGTGTTTGGGGGAGTCTTGAGGAGGGCTCTGCTCTAGCCTATTTTTGGCCTTAGATTGCGTACTTGCGCAGCCTTGACTTCATAGTCCACATCAGCCAGCCCTTTCTTCAGTTGCCATCAGACTGTGAATTGTTTTAGGGGATTTCCGTGATTTTCACCTCCGTGCTGGCCAACAGGGACCAGCAACGTCACCGGCAGCCACTATGGCTGGTAAAGAAAAAAGAACGTTACAATGATGGTCCTCAGGATAAGTGCACTTATTGCCTTTATCCCAATCATTAAGCGACTTGTTTTGACATCTGTAAGACCTTCCCTTCAAAGTCGGATACGGTCAGGGAAAGGAGGTTGGCTGTGCAGTAGCTGGAAAGATTCTGCAAAATGTGCTCCACCAACTAATTCCACTAAGCTGCTTCATCAGCTGGAATTTGCTTCATAAGCATCCACAGCCAATTCCTCTATCCATCAGAAAATGCCCTATAAAGGGGTGAAGAACAACCGGTGCTAAAAAGTACTCAAACGCCAAAGATTTACCTGCGATAAGGAAGGTCTCATCCTCAATGTTTGTTAAAGCGCAGTGCCCTAATGTTGACCATCATGTTGCTGACAAGTTCCTAATAGACGACAGCACAGTCCAAGACCAGTTTGGTGCCAAAACCTACGACGATGTCACCTTCAACATTGGTTGCCACCTCATTGACAAGTACCTTATGGATACCCCACGGTCGCCAAGGGGGATCAGGCAATGGTTGGCTCAGACTGTATGTCATGTATGGAAGAAGGTCAACTTTTTGGATTAGGGCTGGATGCTGGTGATGATGGTCATGAGTGGTAGGACTATATTCTTCCCAAGGATGGCAACCGATTGCCTATACAACCTGGCCTCCGAAAGACATCACCCGCTTCTATGCCCAGATAGAATGGGCAGCAAAAAAGCTTCAGCTTCCGTGCAGCAGCAGGGTTTTCTATTTAAATTCAAGGAACAAACTTGGAAAGATCTAATCAGTTCTGATACTGGATTTTGTTTGGTAGGAGGGTTTCAAACGAATGCATACACCAACCACAGTTCAGGCAGTCATCCCCCTTATGGAAAAGAAATACAGGACACCATAATTTGTCCCAGCATGCTTGAGTGGCCATCTAAAGCCATTATAGCAGCAGCCTAGCGTAGATCAAAAAGCCCCATAGCTCTAGCTTCTGCACCTACAGATAATGCATAGACAGTTTGTGCCGCAAAGTCGGTGCTATGGCTGCGATGTCCATAAAATCTGGTAATGCCTTGGCCATCCTGAGATGATATGATTGTTATATGCCAAGACATTTCACCTCTTATGAACCTGATCACAGAGGACAGAAGGGAAGAGGTCAGGACTATTATTAAGGACATTGCCAATGCATTGGCTGCCATCATTGATGCTGCCATGGTTGTTTCCAATGCAGGTTTTTGACAGCTAGCAGGTGCAGCCGTCCTGTGCAGGCAGGTTTGGCTTTGGTTAACATCCTTCTGTCCTGAAGTTTAGGTGAAAAGTTTAAACATGCCTTTTGATGGCCAAACATTGTTTGTAAAAATAGTAGAAGACACTATACAGAACATGAAGACGATCAATGTTCGCTTTGTAGGAGCTTTACATATCAGAGACTCTCCTTTCACTCATTTTCGAGGCTTGCAGGTATCGTAGGCCTTTAGGGGGAGCTTCTCCCAAAATGGAGGCCTGGATAGTCAAGCTATGATCAAGGCTACTCTTCAGAACAAGCATTGAAAATGCAATAGGTCTTGCCTTTGATTAAGTTAAAGCCATTTGCTTTGCTAATGGTATTGTATTCTAGTTGTGCATTATTTTGTGTATATTTCTGATATGCTGTAGTTGAATGTAATTAGAATTGTTTTGTTAGCTGTGTAGTAGTTTAAAGCATAACGTTAGTAGGAAAAGAGCAGTGTTTCAGATTTGGGAGGTGAATGAATAGAAGAATAGTATGTGTGTTAATTTCATATAGTGAGGATTACAAAAGCATGAGGCAGAAGAAAGGGGCGAGGGGAGAGCAAATATATGCTCATATCACAAATATACACTAAATAATTCAAAGCTAGAATGCAATACCATTAGCAAAGCAAATGGCTTTAACTTAATCAAAGGCGAAACCTATTGCATTTTCAATGCTTTTTGTTACCGGGGCCGGCAATAAAAAATTGTTTCTAGCTCAAACGGATCAAAAGTTACTAAAATGTGTTTGTGTTGCTGTGGAGTGGAAGGCCCTTTGCACAGCTGGACTCCACACCTTTCCATGGCTTGTTGCTAAGTTTGGAGGTTAAGCTGGTTCAAACAATGTCCATACAGTCTTAGCAAGTTAAAAATAAATGCCGAACTAAAGAAATACTATTACAAAATGTGCTGCATTATGCTCCATAATTTGCCTCTTCTTGCCACATATACTCAACCATGCAGCATAATTTTGGCCCTTTTCTGCCACATAATTACAGTGGCCCTGCTTAAGTGACAGACTCCCAAATTGGACGTAAAAGGGATTTTTATGTTACCTATCCTAATACAACAGCTCACACTGCGACTCTTTCACCACCGTGCAAAGATGAAAAGACTCTGCGAGCCCAGCACGAGCCCACCAAGTACCAAGATGGTGCTGGCAAAGGAGCAGCCAGATTAATTATGCCACCCAAGGCGACTGATGCAGCCACACCCGGTGCGAACCCGTTGAGAGGGGGTGCTGTGCTTAAAAATAACATGGTTTTAAAGCACCTGCTGCAGAGTTCCTTGTGTGTCCAGCAATTTTCAGGCAGCAATAAAAATGTAGTGATAATTCTGGTGATTAATGTTCCTTCTGGAAAGAGATCAGAGTTTTTTTCTAGTGGCCGTTTTGACTCATCACAAAATAGCACAGAGGGTTAATGAGCCTGCTGTAAAAAACGTGTTCCATGCCGCTAACAGAAGTGTAATTGAATTATGAGTAGCGCTATAAAATATGAAATTTATGTCAGAGAAGGGCTATGAAGAGATGAGGGGCACTGTTGGAGGGTGGTAGCAAGAGAATTCATGGAGACACAGGTCACAGGAACACACCAAACAAAAACACCCCTGAACGTGCACACACACACTCCACCAGCCACAAGAAAACACCGGTCAAAAACACAGCATATCCTGCACACACACTCGCACCAGCCACGGGAACACACGAAAAAAAAGCACACCGGAGCCTGCACACACACTGGCAACACAACGTGAATGAAACAGCAGTTCTGGCAGCCCAGTGTGGCATTGTGCAAACACCAAGCCACAATAAACACACATGCACTGCACAGACACAAAGGCCTAGATACAAAGAGCACAAAACAGCTGAAACACGCCACACAGCCAGCAACACAGCCTCACAACACCTCTAACTGCGAAGAATGTTGCTGAGCTAAGGGGCAGGCCTGCAAAAAGTGGTAAACTCCCCGACCACCACCACCCAACCATCAACACCCCCACACCTGAGATCCAGCCATGTCCTCCCCATCACCAAAACCACAGCAGGACGAGCACACAGACAAATCCAAAAACACATCACAGGACAGCCCAGAACCCTTGGATCTGTTTGGAAAGGCGCTCCAGGTAGCCAGCGCTACGAGGCCCTTCTATTGGCAGTCTATGCGCTACACCCGCGCAGGTAAGGTGAAGTTATTACTTACTAGACATGACTGGATTCAGGTAGCACAAGTCAAGCATACAGCCGCCGCCTCTATAAGCAATCACTGAAGGGCAGAGAGGTCAGAGGTCAGCCGCTGCTTGGGTCTCAGTGCGGCCACTCTTAGGGGGGTGGTTCTGCCGTAATTTGAAGGCGGGCATTTCAACATACAAAGTAGTAAGAGGGGGTCCTTTACAAGCATGCAGCATTGTAATACACGCACACACACACACACACACACAGCACTTCTAAGCAGTGGTGCTATACTACTGCCAGCACGTTGGTGGGGTGGGGGGGGGGCATGCGTGGTGAACAGCAGCTGCTATATTTCAGTGGGGCCTAACAAGTGACCCCCATGCTGTTTGTCACACCTTTGCCTAATCTTGGTTTTTACGTCAACAACACTTTGCAAAAATAGGCTCCAATAATATTCAATATTAAATGCAAACCTACAAGTCTCAGAATGCAACAAGCTGTTGACCAAAGAGTCATGACTGGCTAAGGCATACCGTGGCAAGGGGCCCCTATGAAGGCCTCCCACACTACAACCCGGGCTTCTCACGAGCCTTCAATGCTTGTAGGGGTCTCCTGTACCGGTACTATTCAACAGGTGCAGATACCAGACGGACCACTGTCTGTTAATATGTACTAGGGTGCATCCAACCCCCATCACATACACTCTTCGATGTCTCGAGTCGATCCCTTGTCAGGGAGGAGCACCCCACACTCTCCTGTTGCATTACTCAATTTTGTGACAGTCATTGCTTTCATCAATATAAAATAAAAACAGAGCACTACGAGTCCCAGAATGCAAAGGGAAACAAGCATTTGCAATGCAATAGGTCTCGCATTTACGCAAGTTTAAGCTATTGGCATTGTAAATGACAAAGCCTTTTATTTGTGTTTTTAAAACTAGAACAAAAATAAAAGGCATTATCATTTACAATGCCAACAGCTCAAACTCGCGTAAATGCGAGACCTATTGCATTGCAAATGCTTGTTGCATTTGTCGCCCCGAGTGGGACGGGTATGCCCAGACGTGGGTCCCGTGCGCTCCATGCCACTGGAATCAAGCTATCCTGGCTGAAGAGGGGTGAAACCCCGAAACCGGTCCTAGGATGCTTGTTTCCAGTCCTGGGAGGACCTCGCTGGCATAATTTTTTGCCTTTGTGCCAATCTGTACCTCAGCCTGTAAGAGATAACTGGTCTAAAGTTTGTGTAGTTTCTGCTCGGGTTTCAGGTCACAATTGCTCTTTCACTTCCTCCCTACATCATGGGGTGTATGTATTCAGTAGTTAACAATATCCCCATCTAAAAAAAAAAAAAACACTTGAATAAATAAATAAAAATGATACACGACTTCTGGTTAGGTCACCAATTCCCATCCTTAGCTCGCAGGTGTCCTTTTGTTCCTTCAACAACCCCTCCGCCCGGCATATGTATTGTTGGCTCTTTTGTGATTTACCCCCGGTTTTGGTGACCGTGCCCACAGCATCCCACTGCCCCCATGGCTAAGCTGGTGAGTCCTTATAATTTGCGTGTCTCTCTCTCTCACACAAACCCTCACCCATCACACCTCCAGGCGCTGCATCCCATAAGACTGTAGGTGCACCTCGTGGTCATCACGCACGACAAGAAAACACTCCCAGTAGAGGCTCGGGTATAGGTGAAGCTTGACATCAGGGCGAATTAAGCGCTTTAGTGCCTCATATACGGGGAGTAAGCGCTATACAAATGCTGCTGTACAATACTGCCCTCCTGTTTGCTTTATGCTTATTGGAGGTTCTGCTCACTCCTATGGAGTACATTTTAGTCATTCTTTGCGATTCCCAACATTGTCAATGTTTGTCCGACCAATAATGTGACATTCCTAACAATATTCGCAATAACAAGCCAACATTACTGGTAAAGATATGAATGAAGTTATAATGTACAACTGAAAGGAAGGGATTCGAGTTCCCCAAGAAAGTTGTGCTGCGGAGATCGGTTGCATCAGGTCTCGAGCACGTCTCCTGGCCCGAGGCTTGTCACCGAAATACTTAGAATATCAACGGGCAGGAAAGCGCTACACAAATTCTACAATACAGTAGACTGACTGATGGCAGGGTTAAGTGAAAAGTGCCAGGGCCGGGACGATAAAGTTACACAAATTGCTATTTAAGCGCATCCAGTGGGCACCAGTAGCACATGGAAAATAATGGACCCCGAAGAGAGCCGTGTTCAGTCCGAATGTAAACAGAAAAGTTGGTTGAACTTAAAAATAAGAGCGTCCGAGCTGTGAAAATTGTTCAATGTACTGCAAACAAGCAGAAATAAGTTCCAATTAGTTCTTAACAGAGGCGCAACTAGAGCCAAATTTCGGGGGGGGCTGAGCAAAAATTTCGGGGGGGGCTGAACTGTAAGCAATAGGCAGAGTGGAGCTGCAGGGGCTCTTAGAAGGGGTGAAATACCAGCGAGGCCTCATTAACATGCAAATGGTCTTTTAAAGACCTGTGAAGTGCTCGGGTGCGGCTGCTTTTTTGCCCGGGAAGGTGTCTCATCCCGGGCTGCCACACACGACGGGGGGGGGGGGGGGGGGCTGAAGCCCTGTGAGTCCAATGGGTGTTGCGCGCCTGGTTCTTAACGACATCGAACTCCCTCATAATCGCATTAGTGTTATGCAAAAACCTAGGGCGGGCAGTCTATAGCAGCAATGGCCGTGAAACATAGCCTTTAAACTAGAAAAGAGTGCCGAGATAGATATTTCAGCTCTAAGCTCTCCCCTCAAAAAAATGTATCTATGTTCTAACTTTTGGAAAGTTTTCTTCACAATACAAACTGCATGCAGCTTTTCGAACACACTGCCAGGCAGACAATCCTCAAAAATCCAACATAAAGCAAAAGGATTAACAGGAGAAAAGTGCGTGGTGGAACGATGAATGTATTTGGTCGCGATAGTTTTCTGTCTCGCTCGTCCTAATAAACTACAACGCTCTTTGAGTGGGGTGTTTACAAGAGTACATGCAGCTCTGTGGCTCCTTTAACTTACCAGGGCAGCATTACCCACGGCACTCGCGTAAACATTTGCATATAAACCGACATAGCGAATAGACGTTTAGGGTGTCGTTTCGCGGCTCACGGCTCCTGGCGGTGCGTCCCGAAGCTGCTGTAGGTGAGAGGTGCCTTCGAGATACACAAACCAACACGATCCGCAACTAGCCCAACCGGACGGCTCCGCCCGCACTCTCCGAAGTAACCACTTCGGCGCCGCCGTCTCTGCCGCAAATTAAAACAAGTTGACTGAACCTTGAAGGGATGCAGGAAAGTTGAGGATGGACACTGGAAATTGTTAATTTGTGCTGATGGTTTCCCCGCATCCTCAGGCTCCCTACAATTGGTACAACTTTTGGGAAACAATGTGCAGGTAAAATGAAGGGGTAACAAAAGGGTGCTCTTAATAGAGTTGCTGCTATAGGGTGCCCCAATGATTGTATGGGGCTAACATAAGCATGTAGCCTTAGGGTTAGAGCGGTGGACCTCGGAGCGGGGGAACCGGGTTCGAGTCTCGGCAAGGACGATGTAACAAAAATTAATGTGTCAATCTGTAACAAAACTGGTGCTCATGTAAAGCGCTCTGATACCCGATGTGTGGGGTCTAGTTTGCGCTATATAAAGATCCAAAAATAACAAGCAAATCGCTGGGCAGAAAGGTAGGGAAAGCAGGAGCTTCTGAAGGAAATAGAGATAAGGGACTAACGAGGGTAAAGAGAATGTCTCCGTGAGCCTTGTGCTCGACTGGGGCCTCGGGCATGTTTACTACGGGAACACATGGGAATGCAAAGCCATTAATCAAGCAGGATGGCTCTGTCTCCCTTCAAGCCCAGGGAGGAGGGAGATGCGAGCAGAGCATCAAAGGGCTGGGTGAGAAGGGAGGGGGGAATGCAAGGGTCAAAGCGGCGAAAGTGAAAGTAATGGAGCAGAGCATCAAAGGGCTGGGTGAGAAGGGAGGGGGGAATGCAATGAGCAGAGGAGCAGCTGTGCACGTGCATGTGACATTCCTAACAATAAGCAAGGTTTAGGCCAGCCAAAAGACTGTGGGTAGCACTTTGAAAATCCCACATATAAAATGTCTCTTCGAGCCTTTGGCTCGCGAGACCTAAAAAGCAAACCACCCTCCGGGACAAGCAACAACCCACAAGCGCTGCAGAGCCTTTGGAAGATGGAAGCCCTCGCAGCACGCGGTGCAGTGAAGCAATCAGCCAGGGCCGGAGGGGCTTTTAATCCACCGGGCACTTCCCCAGCTGTCTGGAGACCCTGGAAGCTCCAGAGAGGGGAGAGAGAACCCGACCACAGAGGGATGGAGAGAAAAATAATGGATGGAAAGAGATAGAGCGAGGAGACGAAGTGAGCCGGGTTGGATTCAGAATTTTCCCCCAGGGCTGCTTCGGTTCCCCAGTCCGGCCCTGCAATCTCCGGGTTGCAAAACTTCCCTTTGTAAAAATAAATACCTCCTACGATACACTAAGCTTGAGTTTGTTTCGTGGCAGGTGCGAGTTGCTTCTCTTGTCTTTACATTCTAGGCCTGTAATTTTTCGTTTATAATTTGGAATACAAGACGGAAATACCTCGAATCTACAGGTAAAACATTTAGTCTGAGTTAACCAATTACAGCTGAGATGGGGCGACCCAAAATGTTAGACAGAGGAAGAGAGAGAAATAAAATGCATGTACAGACCTCAATGTCTCCCCTGTCCAGAGCAAGTAGTTCATTAGAAGAATGTGTTCTCCTTTCCAAACTGAACTCTCTAATCCACCCCTCCCCCCTTCACTTCGCCCACCACAGCCCTCGTTATTACGGTTGCCCAAAGTCCACAGAACACCATGTTTCCTGCCCCGGGCGTTCATTTAACAAATCCGTGCATTCTGGGAGTTTTGCTCAAGGTACATTCAAATTCCACCAACACATCTAATAGCCAAATAACCATGATTTATAAAAGAAAGCACAGATGGCATGATCAGACAACCCTAGCTATTAAAAGTCTGCGATTGTAAGTAGTCGAAAGTACAGGTGGAAAAAATACAACAAGTTGGGAACAATTCCTACATACTGTGTGACAGCGGGATACCTCTGGGTGCAAGGGTGGTGTGTGTGTGCTTCATACAACGGGACACCTCTGGGTGCAGGGTGGTGTGTGTGCTGCATACAGCGGAACACCTCTTGGTGCAGGGTGGTGTGTGCTTGCCACAGCGGGACACCCCTGGGCGCAGGGTGGTGTGTTTCATACGATGGGACACCTCTGGGTGCAGGGCGGTGTGTGCTTCATACAACGGGACACCTATGGGCGCAGGGTGGTGTGTGCTTCATACAACGGGACACCTATGGGCGCAGGGTGGTGTGTGTTTGCCACAGCGAGACACCTCTTGGTGCAGGGTGGTGTGTGCTTCATACAGCGGGACACCTCTGGGCGCAGGGTGGTCTGTTCTTGCTACAGCGGGCCACCTCTGGGTGCAGGGTGGTGTGTGTGCTGCATACAGCGGAACACCTCTTGGTGCAGGGTGGTGTGTGCTTGCCACAGCGGGACACCCCTGGGCGCAGGGTGGTGTGTTTCATACGATGGGACACCTCTAGGTGCAGGGCGGGTTGTGCTTCATACAACGGGACACCTATGGGCGCAGGGTGGTGTGTGCTTCATACTACGGGACACCTATGGGCGCAGGGTGGTGTGTGTTTGCCACAGCGAGACACCTCTTGGTGCAGGGTGGTGTGTGCTTCATACAGCGGGACACCTCTGGGCGCAGGGTGGTCTGTTCTTGCTACAGCGGGCCACCTCTGGGTGCAGGGTGGTGTGTGTGCTTGCCACAGCAGGCCACCTCTGGGTGCAGGGTGGTGTGTGTGCCTGCCACAGCAGGCCACCTCTGGGTGCAGGGTGGTGTGTGCTTCTATAACGGGACATCTCTGGGTGCAGGGTGGTGTGTGTTCTGCATACAATGGGACACCTCTGGGTGCAGGGTGGTGTGTGTTCTGCATACAATGGGACACCTCTGGGTGCAGGGTGGTGTGTGTACTGCATACAATGGGACACATCTGGGTGCAGGGTGGTGTGTGTGCTTCATACAACAGGACACCTCTGGGTGCAGGGTGGTCTGTGTTTGCCACAGTGGGACACCTCTGGGTGCATGGTGGGTGTACTTGCTATTCATGCTTAGGTTTATCTGTAACCAGGGTCACTGGACTATGCAATCCTGCAGTCGCAGTGTTTTCAGCATAATTACGGATTTAAGAAATAATCTGCTATTACGTCATTTGCAGATTTAATAAAACGTTTCTAGCTGAAACTGAATTAAAAACATAAATACATTTAAAAAAACACAAACACACACACACACACGCCACACACGCACGAATGCCCTTTGCGAAAAAGCTAACTTGCGCCCTTTTTAGCATCCTTTCTCTATATATTAAGGTGTTAACTGCTGCTAACTAGGGGGACATTTTTTGTCGGAAGGAAGAAGCCAAAAGCGCTGGCACGGATAGAAAGAAACAAATTAACCCCCTTTACAGATGCTGAACACATCGGAAAAGAGTTGCCCCAGTTAGTAACCCTTTTCTTGTAGAAATGTTGATAAAGGGAAACCTTCTCTCAGACAGCTTTAAGTTGTGTCAAAATGACAAAATAGTGAAATTATACTGCCACACAATGCGCTACATCCCACCACATAAGTTACCTTTTATTTCTGCATCGGTCAGTCAACCCCGCTACATCATTTGGGCCTCCATTGCCACATAATTCCAGTGGTCCAGCCATATAGTTCTAAGGCAGCATGTCGGAGGGTTGCCACCTTCCTCTCTGTTGTCAACACACGTTTACCCTTGCAAATCATAGGTAACAGGTGGGCTAGTTGAAGTGATGTCAAACAAGACTACATTTCCCAGAATGCAGTGACCTCAAAATCCGAGTCCTGGAAACATGGTGCCCTGACACTGTGGATACAGGTGGAAACCTTTCCCGAATTCTGGGTTTTTCCTTTCAGAACCCACTGTAATTTATTTGAAGTGAAACTACAACTCCCAGAAAGCACCACACCTGGGCTACGGGCTTAAAAAAGTCTCCCAAGAGGCCTCCTGCGTTTTACCCCGAGCCAGGTGACGTCATGCCAGTACACGCTGCCTCATAAATCTCGGGGTGGAGTGTGTGCTATACGTGGCCTTGAGTACATAAAACTTTGCTCTCGGCCCGGACAGTACCAAAAGGGTACAGAAGAAGAGAGTGAAAGCTGTGACTTACCTCCCGTTCCTCTACCTGCCTCTCTCTGGCTGCCAAATGCCGTCTTCTATTTAACGCTCACAAAACCAACCCAGCACCCACATGCAAACAAGCCCTCGGCATTGCGCAAAGGCAGCCGCTTATTTATAATTGCATCGCGCTTTCACTTTAAGTGAAAGCGTGATGCAATTATAAACAAGCGGCTGCCTTTGCGGCCCGTCATGGGACGTGAACGGCTCTTTACAGGGCGGACAGAAGATGTGCACGCGGGGACTGGCTATACTGGCGGCGAAAAAAAAAGTCCCCAGAGTGTCACGCCGCCAGTAAAGCATCCAATCCCCAAGTGCACATCTGTCTCCCCGCATGCACGCTGGAATCGTATCGATTCCAAAAGGCCTCTGCATGGCAGAGCAGCGCATTCGCTGCTTTCTCCAGGCCTAGACCTAAAAAAGGTCAGCGCCAAATTTACAGCAAACCATCATCCCACAAGGGGGAGCATTCCATCAACATTTCCTGGACAAGAACAAGCAAACTGGATGTCATCAGCTGCTCCCATTACCTAATTCAATTCTTCTTGATGGGGAAGAATTTCTGCTTTTGCTCCAATTTGGGAATGAATAACTAGAGATTGTTGGGTGATTCAAACAGTGCATTTTAGTCACGTGCTGCATTTTAATTTTAAAAAATACAACCACTCACTAGTGCACCCAATAAGGATCATCAGCTACACTTGCGGGGGAAAGAGATGCTCATTTTAATAAAAGAGCAATAAAATAAGGAAGCAAGAAACCAAATGTATCAAAAATTCTACTCCATATTCTTGCACATGAAGAAAACAATCCTACCAGTGGAGGCCAATATTGGGTCTGCAAAAAATGAATAAAGTATTGACAAAGCAATCTCTGAATGGTGAGACTCGAGAAGGTCTACCAATACTTCATGAAGGGAATACCTCACCTCCCTAGATCTTCAGGCTGCGTATCTTCACATCCCAATCCATGCAAATCAGAGATAGTACCTGTGATTTACAGTGGCGAGGGAGCATTATCAGTGCATTGCACTTCCATTTTGACTAAAACTTTGCTAGGACCTTTAAAAAGTGCCTGGCATCTGTAGGTGCCTTTCTTTGCAGATTAAGTCACCAAGAATATACATACTTGGAAGACTCGCATAGCAAAACTCTGTGAAAGGGATAGGGTTGTGCCTCCACAGCTGCCTCCATCAGCCTAGTCCAGGAACTAAGACTGCCCTTGATTCCAGAGAATTATTCATCCAGCCTATGACGAGACTGCAATTCCTTGGAGCAAACCTTGATACTCAATGAAGACTGCTTTCACTTTGAAAGAAAGAGGAACAAAACTGGAGGCCATGGCAAAGGCATTTTTCGTGAAGCAAACAGCGCCCATTAGGATACACAAATCCCTCATCATAATTAATCAGTTGACAAAATATGGTCTTGAAATTTCAGGGGTTCATAGTCATTTATCTTTAGGGTAAGATGATTTAATGTTACTACTTCATGATTGTAGTGCAATTCATGTATAAGAAACATGGAGTACTGAATCACATGGTGTTAATAAATCTGTGACTCATGATGTTCTGGCAAACAAACAAGGCCAGTGGAGGGCATTTAACTCGTTCCATATTGGGTATGTCATAAAATAGTTCCAATTATCAGTAATAGTGATGCAGTATTTACTTTTGGCAATTCAATTTGCTAACACTAATGGGCCACACACCAACATTATATTACTACAGGTCTGCCTTTCCCTTAATGCTACATCTATCTGATAAGCAACTTCTAGCTGTAGATTCCTTACCTTAGAATTATCACCAGGTGTCAGACTGGGTCCAGAAATGTTTATGAGAGTAGTACCCCTGCGCGCCCGTAGGTGGCATCTTTCGGCTCTGCGTGGCATCACCTGCGCCAGAAGTGATGGGCGCGGTTCCTAAATAGGCACCACCCCAGCATGCTGATGTCAGTTCTTTTCTTTGCATGCCAGTCAGTGCAGATCCAGGGAGCTACCCCCAATCATTTTTTGACTGACCCTTTCTGCCTTTTTGTTGGTCTTTTTGAGAATCTTCTCCTCGTGTGGCAGGATGTCAACTAGGTAGGCCGGCTTAAACTCCTGTGGTGCCTGTTATCGACCCACACCTTGTTTGCCTCTGGTGCCTCTAGTGCAACCATAACCCGAAGATCTGCGTCGACTGCTGCACACCCCAAGGCCTTAATGGAGCACTTAATCTCCTTGCTTCACCACGTGCAACCTCTTGGCCCCTTTAGTGAGGAAGGCCCCAGGCTTGGTTGCGAAATCCAAGATGCCTGTCACACTCGAAGTCATTCTCGAGTAAATTCCACAGGAAAAAGAAAAGTAAGAAGTCGAAGAGGTCTTTGACTTCGCTCTGTCCGTCGAAGTGATCCAACGTAACGAGGAAGCATTGTCCCCAGTTGAGCCTGAACCTGAGCCAGCTATACGCCTCCAAAGTTTCTGGCAACAGAAGTGACCCCTGCCCAACTTCACGAGTTCTTTCAGGCCATGCACCTCATATTTGGGTAGTCTGTTCCTGTAGGCATGCCTTTGAGCTGCGTGGGCTCGGGAAGGGCCCCCACCGGTTTTCCGCCGGCGGTTTGGCCCCGGCTCCAGTCAGGCCCATTGGATCCACTGATGAATCTGGACCGGCGCAGCTCCTACCACCTCGAGCTTCCACGTCACCGGTCCCAGAGCCGTTGCTCCTGGTCCTCTCCTATTCTCATCCCTGACTCCGACATGGAGCCGGAGGGGCATTGTCAGATGCTGGCTCCTACTGGAGCCAAGCCTTCTAGGACTGAGCCTGAGCCTTATTACGATGGGTTGGAACTCAGGGAAGATTTGTAGGTGTTGCTGGTCCCTCAAGAAGACTAGCCCCTAGACCCTAACATAAACTGGTGTGAGGAATGTGTGGACTCCTGTGAACAGGACATCTCTCCAGATACTAACATGGTCTCACCTCCTACCATGACTGCAGAGGAGTGAGCCTCTTTTGCTATGGTGGTAAGAGAGGCAGCCGAGATCCCGGACCTTAGCCTACCCTCAGTGGCAGTCAAGACTAACATCTTGACTGAGGGTCTTCAGCCAGGAGTGACCCCCTCAAAACCCTTTCTCCAATTTAATGAAGCCCTCATTAACGTCCTGCTTGGGACATGGTCCAAACACTGCACAGGGGCTCCTGTAAACAGGGCGATTACCCACTGCCCTGTCCTTGGGGTCCCCAATTTCATCATGGAAGAACCTAGCCCAGAGAGCTTGGTGGTCCAACCTTCTGCCTCCCGTGTAAATCCTGGCACATTCCCTACCAGTCCACTGTATATGGAATTCAGAGGCTGGATTTCTTAGGAAAGAAAAAGAATTCCTTCTACCAGCCTGGCACTGTGGTCCAAGGACCCTGCATGCCATTTGGGCCATTATTCCCATGCACTGTGGGATTTGCTTCGCAGGGCCTGCCTACGGTCCCGGAGGAGGCCCGGGACCTACTTTTTCAAGCTATTACAGACAGGAGAAATACAGCGAAGTTCATGATCCAATGTGGTCTGGACTTGACCGGTTCACTGGGCAGAATGGTTCCTTTGTTGGTGGATTTACGGTGCCACGGCTGGCTGAGAACAACTGGCTTTCCAGGGGATGTCTAAGCGCCCCTTATGAACATGCCCTTTGATGGCTCCCGCCGCTTTTGAGACAAGGCGGATTCAGCGCTGGAGCGCCTGAGGACAGAGGGGCTACGGCCAGGCCCTTGGGCCTTTCCATGGCCCCTCATAAATCCCAGTACACCTTCACACCTTTTGTGGCCACGGAGGAGGCTTCCAGCTGCGTCTTTACCCGCCCAGCTACCAGGGCACCAAAGCTTTCCAGTCTCTGCGTGGCTGGGGACACGATACGCACAGACCCTGTGCGTCAAGCAGCCAGACCACTACCACCCCAAGGCAGCCACTGCCTCCAAAAAACCCTGTAGTGTGCCCTCTTACCATCATTGGCACCCTGTGGGAGGCAGGAAACAACCTCACCTACCCGACTACAGGTCAATAACATCAGACCGCTGGTTTCTACATCCTCCCCTTCATAGACTTCCCTCTATCCATGCCACTCGCTTGCGGCAGGCCCCAAAAGAGCGTTGTTGTTCTAGCTTGACTGCACAAGAGAATTCTGGGTGGACGAAAAACTCTTTGTGGGGTATTGCGGAGCGAAGAAGGGAAAGGCCATCCAGAAACAGACAATCTAATGATGAATCATGCTCTGCATTAAGATCTGCTAAGCACTGGCCAAGATGGAACCCCTTTTGGGTTTGCCTGCTCATTCCACCAGGGCTTAGGCTGCAACCACCGCATTAGCATGCAGAGTTCTGCTCCCAGATATCTGCCAGGCAGCAACATGGGCTTCTCTACACACGTTCACAAAGCATTACTTCCTGGACAGTCAGGTCCATCGTGACTGGCACTTCGCTCATTCGGTCCTGCAGGAGTTTCTAGTGTGAAATAGTTTCACAGACCCATCTCCGTGAGGTTTTGATTGAGTATCTATTCTAAGTTAAGGAATCTGCAGCTAGAATCCTTTATCAGATGAACAAGTTACTTACCTTCAGTACCAGCGTATCTGGTAGAGACTCTATCTATCCACAGATTCCTTACTGACCCACCCATCCTACCCACTTTGCGAACTGATTTCTAGGGATACGGCTGCTCCCCTTTCAGGGCTCTAGTTTTCCCCACCAGTGGTCATTGTTCTTCGTGGCTCTCTGCTACTGGTGTTAAAAGTCGTGAAAAGAAACTGATATCAGTGCGTTGGGGTGGCGCCTATACAGGCAGTACGCACATCGCTTCTGGTGTGGACGGCGCCACCTACCGGCACGCAGGAGTACTGCTCACGAAAAAATTACCGGATCCATTCTGAGGCTTAGGGAAAAATTCCAAGGTAAGGAATCTTCAGCTAGATAGAGAAACTACCAGAAGAGGCTTTAACGAAGGTAAGTAACTTGTTTGTCACCAGCTCAGAATTAGTCATGAGGTAGACTAACATCACGTCATTATTTTGCAGTCTGATTTAAATGCAAACTATTCAGAGAAGCTAGAGAAACGCCAGTTACTTTGTAAGAGATGGTCGCTTTACTGTTCCGTAACTAGAGAACCTATAGGGCAGACTAAGTTGAATTATTGAATGACTGGTCAACACGAAATTCCTCATACAATCACATCCACAAGACTACGAATAAAGATGCCACAAAATTGCAACAAAAAAGTGTTGCATGAACTTATAGGAAACAACTGAAAGTGCCTCTTAGGATAGGAAGATATAAGATTAGAAAATAAGCAATAAAATTGTTGAAAATATTTTTTTAAGATTACTGGTGACATCTTGACTCTGCAGAGTGAGACTTGGACCTATATAAGAATCAACAAGAGCATGCATTTAGACGTTCTGGCCACACATTAGTTATGGTATGGAGACATGTGAGAAGATGCCGGATTTCTTTATTGCATTTGATGTTTTTAATTAACATTAAGCTTCCCTAAATGCAGCTGACAAGGATGGACATAGTGCTGTTACATATGGGGCTGTTGTACTTGTCCAAATTACAGGAATAGTTACTTAAATTACTAAACCATACGTCATCCTGGGTGCCAAAACCGATTGATGTTGCAAAACCTGACCTGGTGAAGTGGGCTACAGTGTTGATTATATAACAATATTCTTTCGTGTAAGTTGGTCCCAATGTCCCTGCTCCAACCATGCTATAAATGGGGTACCCGCGGGCACCCTAAAGAGCTATTGTATGGTTGCCATCCTTGATTACTGAGGGAAAGCATTCATCAGAGCTGCCCCAAAGACTTGATTTACGGGTATCCGAACAGCTCCTTTTAGACTTTGCAGGAACCGCCTTTGCTAAACCGTGTTTTTCGGTGATTACAGTTCAACCTTTGAATTGGAGGATTGTGAGTGGTTTTGGACTATGCTGTTGGACAGAGGGAAAGATCTCTTAATATATAGTTTTGTAGGGATACATGTGTGAATGTAAAGTTGAAACAAGGGGGGAATGTAGTTTCCCCCACAATCTGACAGATATTTAATACAATGAACACTCATCGAGTTACACTGAAAACCAGAATTAACCTCGTATGGTCCCTTTTTTGTGGGGAGATAATTCACAGTAGATTTCCTAGCCTGCCAAAGCGGACTTCTGCCTACAATAAAGGGAAAATAAAGAGGTCCTCCCCCCCCCCCCCCCCCCCACACACACACATAAGAATTCCACTTTCCAGAATGTGGTGTGTTTAGAATACAGCAAAGCTGTCAGAGACGTTGTTACTCTTGCAGGGTGAGGATAAGCCATGGAGGTGACTCGACTCCTGAGTCACTAATGATAAAGTCGTCAGGGAAGGGGGTGGCTGCTCGTTAATGTTTCTGGGTTCATGCTTAGAAATAATCTATTCTATGAACTGCCACTCAGTCATATAATGTAGTATACTACTAAAGTGAAACAATGGCAAATGTTAAAGGAATACATTTTTGGATTCTTGGAAATTCTTTATCGTATTTTTACACGATTTTCGATGCACAATTTACATGTCAAATATTTGGGTGACATGAAATGTTCTTTGACGCTGAAAGGCCGAGTCCGGCCCTTGACTCGATCCTACTCGGATCTCCCTATTACTGGTTTGCCCACATCCATTATGTGGTTGTTTCTAGTGCCAAGCCCACCAGGCATCCAAGGGTGAGTGAGTTCATACCAATCGGTTAAATGAGTGTCAACATGAGTTATATAAAGCTTTTTTTTCTTTAAAAAAAAAAAATAAAATAAATAGACAAAATATGAAAAAAAAACTATGGATAAATAAATTAAATGGCAACAAGTTACAATTATTTAATTGTAGTTCTAATGCGGATCTTAAGTAATACATCTCTTCCTGCTACATTTTATTCCCCTTTAAATTGTTTTGCCCACATGTTGTCCTTTTAGAATCGAGGAGCGAAGTATCTGCCCCGGAAACCATGAGCCCCTCCCTCCAACCCTGAAGCATTCCCAGCCTGCTTTCATAAGGCAGTCAAGTCAGACTCTTTGCATACCTGTTGCAAGATAGTTTATTTATTTTATTTTTATTTTGAAGGTTTTATATAGCGCTGGCTAGACCCAGAGGTATTAGAGCGCTTTACAAGATAAGGATTGTATAAGGCACATGGGGTATAAAAACATATGAAAGGTAGCGCAACAAAAATTTGAAATATACAAAGTACAAACAACATGAGCATTATAAAAATCCAGATAAATAAACAGGGGCAGGAGCTATACATTTAAGTTAAGTAATTAGGTAAATGGTGAAACAGGAGAACAGGGTATATATTACTGAACAAATATAGTATGATTGATAAGAGATCAGGACTAGGACACAGGTTAAGATTGTTGTCCGTTCTGTGTTCCTAAAACACATTCCGTAGCCGTACACGTTTTTTTCAACAGCATGTTCTCGCTGGAAGTATTTCCGCTCACATTTTACAAACATTTTTTCCAATTTAACCGTCCCTGTATTATTTTGTTTTCAAGGCACATTATAGACCAGGACGCATAACGCCCGTAAAAGTCTCTCAGCAGCGAATTTATGATATGATGGTCCGCCGTTCTCCTACAGTACCACTGGGCGGCGCTGCTGTTAAACAGACACGGCAGTGTTTCTTCCCCTGAAGGTGTCATCAAGACACTTCTTATCTTCGTATAATTCGGCGCAGGTAGAGGCGGTCGAGCCAGCTAATTATCCGAGATAGCCGACCCGAGCCGAGAACAGAGTCTGGTTTAGCCCTAAAAGCCCAAACTCGAGCCGAGCCGACAAGAACCTTGGCGTGTTCATCGTGAAACACAAAACATGTAAAAAAAAATAAGATATACACTGTACAAACTTCAAAAGGAGTATTTATAAAAACACGCAACCAGTTCGCTTTAGAACATTATATTGTATCGCTCAATTGACAGTAATTTATTAGAAGTAATAGCTTCTAAAGATGAGCTTAGAAGCAGTCCGCCAGTCATCCCACAGCACAAATAACGTCAAAAAAGCAAATCATTTTCAAGTAAACCCCATACCTGGCCTAAATTGTATTCTAGATGGAGGACCATTAAAGTCTATTAACACGTACAGCAGAGTTGTTTATACTGCGCATGCGCACACCCTGAACATCTGTATATCATGGTGCACTCAAATGTGGCGATAAAGGAAAAAGGCCTAGTAAAATAGGGTAATTTGCCTCGAAGAACACAATTTAGTCCAGCAGGGAGACTTCAATGGGCCCCAGGTTTTCTGGTTGCACCATTCACACATTAGACGGGTGTCGATTTCCCTCTCCTGACTTTGATACTCAGATATTACTGCTTTGTCGTTAATTGGTGCACGGCGTTAAAAACTCAAGTTGAAACAATACTTTCTTGTGAAAGGTGACTTAGGGCAGCAGGTGCGAGGGCAGGACATCACATAAAGGCTTGGCTCGAGGTTTCAAGAGGGGCTCAAGCCTGGCCAGTGTTGGGCATCTGGCCTTCAGTGCCCCGCTCACCTCGCGTGTGGTGAAGGAAGTGTGTTACTTGACTAATTCTCCAGAGCAGCAGCGTGTTTCAAATCCTGGTTATCTAAGTAATGAAAATCTGAAATACGAAGGGTACAGCAAGATGCCCCAAACAGGAAGCATCCAAGATTCAGTGTTTTTTCTTTTTCTCTCTTTCATCCCATTCCCCCATCATCATTTTGTGATGTCACGCCTATCTGTGTATTCTAAAGAAGGTGCTGGCGATGGTGTTGGGATGGGAAGTGCTGCTGCACTGGAATCCGTATTGCTCCGCGAGGATCTACACAACTAATGCTTTCATGCTAGAGCAGCCGGATCACGATTGTGACCTCAGTCCCTCCAAAGCTTCTGAATAGCGTGTGGTGATTTAAACATTTGTGAATAAAACCCACCAATTTAAAATTGATTCTGGATTGGGAATGGAGCAGTGGAGGTCTTTAAGTACGAAGGGACGTGGTCACATTTTTGGGTGCCAGACTTATTTTCGGTGCAGAAGTCAAGTCTGTTAGATGTGCGCTTGCATTGTCCTACGCAGAGGGTATATGGGCTTATTCGGAATAATGTAATCTGCGCTTCAAGTATTATTTCCATCTTCCATGGGTTTCTCTGTGTTTTTTAGCGACACATCTTTTGTTCCTTTTTTTTTTGCTCTTACTTCTCCAGGGCATTGGATATATTTTATATTGATATCAAGAATTTCCTCGGTCTATGTCTCTTATAAAGGCTTGCTTTTCTTTGCCAAGGAGGCATTGGGTGGCAGACGACTGCCTGTGGGCCTATTTCTACAAGTTATTTAACTTTTTAGCTTCCAACCCCGGAGCCTGAAAGATATCTTACTAAATATTTTTTTTAAGGATGCGGGTTAATTGCCAGGAAGAGAAAGCTAAAAAAGAGGGGATCCTCCAGAAAGTCATAAAAAGAGAGGGTTTGCAGGCATGGTATAAACTGCTAACTAAAACTACTGAAACACTCTCAGAATTTACTACCTACGGAATGGAAATTAAGTTAGTCAAGAAATGTAAACAATTGTGTATTCTAAATGCAATGAATATGGAACTTCAATGACCAATCTCTATCCTGGAATTGGACTGTAATTTGAATCAGCAGCTACAGTGTCTATGCAGAAGAACAGTGAGCAAGGGTGGGACTGTTCCCATGAGGCACAGGGTCAGACTGATTTGCATATGGCCATGTCTGAACTGGGGTGGCGGAGTGAGCTAAAGAATGGTGGTGGATTAAACCCAGATCAGTTGACTGGGGTGAGTGCTTGCAATGTTCAACACTCCGTCCATCATTTCCTTTGGTATTGCTATGCAGAAGAACAGATAGAGCTGCAACAGACATCAATGCTGCATTACAATTGTGACCTGTGGCAGGTACAAAGGGTGCAACCAAGATGTTACAGTGACTGATTTCTCTTAGAATGGGCAAACGATCACACAGTTTAGTAATTTTCGTTATTCTTTGCCCAAGCAATCTGGCCAATGTTGTCAAAATAAATCAAGAATTAAAAAAAAAAAAAAAAAAAACTATGTTCAGCATGAATCCAACTTGAGGTACAAATCTGTAAGAGCCCTTTGTGCCAGCCATTCTCAAAATGATTTCAAGTGGATGGTCTAACAGTCCATGGACCAAATTGGGCAATTTTTCATGCAACACAACATAGCAGCCAAAGTTGCTATGAAAGGGAGAGAGGAGAACCGCCCCATGCCTGCCAACATCTCTCTGCAGCGGAACACTTTCGGTTGCTTGGTGCAAGAGTGTGTGTGATGTGTACTGCAGGTTTTACACTGGAAAGGTATCCTTTAAGTACAACATACTCTGCTTGGACATGGTTTAAAACGTTTTAACTTTGTACATTACAGCACACGTGCACATTTTGAAAAAATTGTGGAAAAGAAAACTTCTCTCTAATGTTCCACCCACCTTACACTTTTGTGATGCAGTCCTAGCAGGAGGCGTTAGCTAGCTTATATCTCAACTCGGAGTGGGCAACGCTGAGTCATCACTTCTGTAAAAGCAAGGCAAAATAATACTAACATTAAAAAACACAAATATTGTTGGAACTTCAAATTAGGGACTAAACTTCTAGCATAGGTTGATTGTGCTACAGACCTACGCAGGGGCGGCTCTTCCTCAATGGCGGAGGAGCGTCACCCCACTGGCTCAGAGCCAGCAGCACTAAAATAAAACAATATTTCATTATCGCTTTATTTATAAGCATCTGGCTCAGCCAGTGTGTGCAGGGCGGGGCTGGGGCATGGGAGGAGGGAGGAGGAGGAGTGATATGTGTACTCTCTAAGTGAGGATGTGTGTTTGGCCAGCCGTCTCAGGCCGGCTAAACATACATGCACACTTAGGTTTGGGTCAGAGAAACCCCACAGACTCCCTGAGCGGAGCGTCTTTTCAGCCCGCTCAGGCAATAGGACAGGGAGTCTGTGACTAGTCCTAGTGTCTGCTGGGACAAGGAAGACCCAGCACCGTAGTGGGAGGCGGGCCGCAGCAGCTACATTTAACTTTTTAAAAACATTTTTATTATTATTAAAGTCCCTCGCCACCCCCACCCTCACGCAACCGCTTGCGCTCCTCCCCCGCCTCACCCCTTTCCCTTTTTGTATGTGGTGGCCACCACTGGACCTACGATCTAGGAGTTTATAATACTGATTTAATAGAATATGATATGATTCAAATGAAGGTGAAATAAACATAGTAGAAACTTTTTTACCAAGATGATTGGTTAAGAAAAACATGTAACCTTATAGAGACCAAAAACGAACTGCACACCACACTACAAATCTCATGATACCTTAAGCATAAGACACAATGCCATAATAATGCCAATGAAGCAACGTAGCACCCAACATTCGGTAGCAGATTTGCAGATGGTTGGCGATTAAACTACAGATTCTATGATGCCTTAGCAAAACACATGTTGGATGTCAGAACTTTGGTGACACAGGAAGTAAGTGCACATTGAACTGTTTTATTCAGAAGGTGTCTCACAACCACACACACAAAAGCCAGAGAGCAGCAGCTCCAGAAAAATAATGCCCTGGTCACAAAACACTCCAACTGTCCCAGGACAGGACACAGATATACATTCTGTTTTAATACAAAACAAAAGCAAGAATTGAACAAGTACACAAATCAAAGCACAATGTTTATTTACATAAGCACGAACAATGTAACCAGAAAATAATATATCTTAAAATGTATCAAAGAAAGTTATATGATGTCCAATTAGATAGAATACGGGTTTTCCACCTGGCGTGTTAGTACACGGAAGTGATGGGTATTTATTAATTTTATTGCGTTTTTAAGTAAACTAGAGAAATCCCCCAATTTCAATCAAACAGGATTTGTGAAGCACTGCTGTACACCCACGCGGGTGTCCAGGTGCTGAGAGCCATGCTGCTGGAATTCACTTGCACTAGGTCTTTGTACGAACACTTGTCGTTCAACTTTAAAGAAAAGGTTAAAATCCTCCTCTTCCACCGAGATTTTGACTGAAGAGGGCGGAGCCAGGTGTCGTGCTGTAGGCAATGTGTGTTACAAGCTCCTCATGGCACTCCTGCTCGACGGGCACCGGGGGAAGACGAGGGCCGGTGCCTCCTCCTCCCACAAGATGGCGGTTCTGTAGTCGAGCAAAGATCGCAAAGCTCACCTGTGCTGTGCCCGTATGGGGGGAGGGCCCATGCCCTCTTCTCTTACTGAGCCTGTGGTGGATCATATCAAAAGGATACAGTTCTCTAGATCAAATCGCTTGGTCCCCATGGGTGTAAGTTCTGGGCCAGGGCGCAGTTGTGGTGGGATGTTCCACAAAGCAATTGCTAACTTGTGTTCAGGAGAATCAGCCATGTGTTCCGGCTATGGTGGAATTCCATTTCCGCTACTACCATGGCTCATTCCTATGCCACTTATGCACTCATTGGTCTGCCTTTGGGTGATCTGTGTTGTTGTCGACTCCATGCTGCATTCAGATTGACGGGTATGATGTGTCTGAAATATCCCCTTCAATTCCAGCCAGTCTTCAGTGTCATCCAGTGTCGCGAAAAACAGCGTGGTGCCAGAGTCTAGGACCCGGAGCTTGGCCAGGAACACAAGAGAATGTTTCAGCCCTAGTTGACACAATTTCTGTTTAATCAGTAGGAATTAACCGTAGAGTCTCAGCACCACCATGGTGTAGTCCAAGAATATATTTACAGAGGCATTTTCAATCTGCTGTGGGCCTTTGGTTCCAACAACTTGGAGAATTTGGTCACGATAATTAAAAAGCCTTGCAATCACCGGTCTGGGTGGCCTTCCTGGAGAAGGGGCCCTGCCCAAAACTCTATGCTCCCCTTCCACCGAGAAGAACATATTACATTTACCACCCAGAACCGTATGAAGCAGCCAGTCCATCAGGAAGAGTTCCATGTAGGCCCTTCTGTCCCTTCAGGAAGGCCAACCACCCATATATGGTTTTGGTATGAAAGGCCCTCTACGTCGTCCAGCTCTGTCGCATAGTCGGGAGACCTCCATTTAGTGGGACTTAATGAGATTGCATCTCCGAGATAGAAGAGTGCATACTCACCAAGGTAGATTAATTCACCTCCATTCTGTCTTGGACATTAGACTTATCAGCTCGGAGAAGCCCCATGTCAATTGTCGGGGTGTAAAGTGTAGGATCTATTGTGGTTTTCACCTTTCGGATAGCCTGTACTAGTTCCTCAAATCTCCCCGTGTGTTCTGTTGTAGCAGGGCCACAATGCTAGCCGCTGCACCCGAAGTGGAGGGAACGGGGGAAAAATGGGATCTTGGTCCTTCATCCTTCCCCCCTTAATATGTTGTTTTACCATTGTCTCATTGAATAGGGGCAGAAAGGGGATGGGAGAGATGGTGGCTCCAGTCCCACACCGGTTTGGTTACCGATTCTAGATAGATTTTTGCGTTCTCAGGTTGTTAAGCAAGCAGAGGATGGGGAACTTACGTTGTCAATGTGGCCACCCATGAGAAGACCCTCCCCACCTGGTGTTGTGCAAAGAAGGCTAGTCCATTCCGGTCCGGTAAATAGGCAGGACATAGACTAGTGGAGAGAGCCTCCTGCAAGTGGTCTTGTAGCTGGATGTCAAATAGGGCACAGGCACCAAAGAGGGAACTGCTCAGCGCCTTCATCCTCATTAGTGGGTATGTATCGCAGTGTACTTGAGTTCCTCGGTTGGCAGGTAAAGTAGAAATAGAGTTGTAGAGTTGTATCTCCAGCTCCAGTAGGATATGAGAACTGTGGGGCTCTGCACAGCGCCGACGCACATCTGCAGGCCCATTAAGTGCTGCATCCTGTGAAGTCACCAAGCAAAGGAGGGGGCTGGCAACTCAAAGCCTGAACCCTCTAGCGTCAATCCTTTAAGGGCCACACTGCTGTAACCCCCCAGCTGATCCAGAAGGTAGAATAATGCAGGTAGTAGTATACAGGCCAGGAATGGCCACCCAGTAGCTCCAGCACCATCTCTGGAATCATGCAACAGATCTCCTGGCTGGGCTCTATATTACCTTATACGAGGCAGTTGTTGGGTCCAGCAGGCCATGTGGCGCCAACAGGCAATGGCGGCATGCCATCTCACGGCGTCACAGTGTTGCAGCCCACAGATACACTCCAGGCTGGGCCGCCTAGCTCCCAACGCTCTTTCAGCAGTGACGGACATAGTGCACATCGCTGGCAGTCAGGAACACCTCTCTAGGCCCTGGCCTGCTGGAGTACAGTGCCTGTGAAGATTCCCACTGTGCAGAGACTGTATGTCTGCATGGTCCCAGGAGACTAGGACCAACCACTAACACCTCTGGAGAGAGGAGGATGGTAAGCCGGATAAAGTTGGGTGGGAAATTTGTGTGTAGCTCCTTTACTCACCTTCCAACCAGGCTGCCATCTTGGAGAACGTCAGTGGCGAGGAGAGTAGACCAGCAGGATGCCGCCCATTTAGCAAGGATAGCTCTAGCTGCACTAGGCTATTGTTATCTCCAAGGCCAAGACCAGTTGGTAAATGGAATTGAGAGGTCTGTCGACAGAAAAAGGTATGGTGCCGCATATGTCAAGATTACACAGCTTTTCCTCCACCGAGTACGTGTGCATGGACATCATTCTGACAGAATTCAGTCAACACTGTGGGAGCAAGACTGGGATGAATCTTCAAAACCATTATCGCAGGGTTTACAAGAGCCCCTGTGGTGAAATCCCAACTAATGGATGCCTTCAAGGAAGAAAGAGGTGCATTAGTTAGGAATTTGACACAACTGTTGTCAGTGGAAGAGGATATCCTGATAGCCACCAGGATGTCATTGTTCTCTGAGGAGAGGTTGAAGTAAACAGAGTCTGAATCCTCAGGAGCCAGCCACATAATATGAGCGATGGCAGGGGGAAGTACAGGGACCTCCACTCCATGGATGGGAGGTCCCTCCTCTGTGGAGGCAGATGTATGCCCTGTGGAGATGCAGACTGGCAAATAACCTAATGTGGCAGGGTGAGGGTAGAGCCACTAAAATGACAGCACCAGGGGAAGTCCTTAATCTTCTGAACTACAGAGCACTCTGAACAAAATTGGCACAAAAAGAAAAAATTGAACAGGAGTGGCAGTGTTTTGAAGGCGAATGGCAGTTCAGTATATGTGGGCGACCAACAAACATTTCAGGTAGATTTTTTACTTGATTGGACCATTAGGGATTTTTTTTTGTACAAAACCACGAATTTGAATGCAAGTGGCAGTTTTTTTTAATGCGAGGGACTGGAAATCAACTCAAAATTACATTTTTTAGTTGAATTTTTACCTGAATGGCTCATTCTGGTAACTTTTGGATTGTGAAATACATTTTGCATAATTACCTTTAATTTTGAGTAATTTTATGTTAATGTCATGTAATTGCGTTTCTTTTCCACACCCTTTCTAAAAACCATTGGCAAAGCAAATAGGTCCCAAATGCAAGACCTATTGGCTTTGCCAATGCTTGTTTCTGTGAGCTTTGCTAGCGGTGGCAGAGATTTCAAAGGGGGGATGGGCTGTATTCTGTGAAAACCTCTTATGCATGGCTCCCTTTGGAAACTGTTAGCATGAATTTCATGTTTAAAATCCAATTATTCGCTCTTCTTATGTCACAATAGTGAAAACGGAATTTATTTTTCACCGCTTTGATGTCTTCAAGGGAAGTGTTTGCTTCGCCACCTTTACCCCCGCCTTTCCTGGATCTCTTGAAACCAAAGTGAAGTAGTGTAATACAGCATGACTGCCCTGCCCGTCTTCTCCCACCTCTCTCATGTCTCCCCAAACCGAATATATGTCGTTACTACGCATTCCGTTGCAACGCATGCCTTTACCACGCATGCGTTACAACGGAATGTTTTTTCTTCGCATTGCCTTTACCTCGATTTTTCCTTTACCCCCCAAGCCCCCTTTCTTTCTTCTTTTTTTTTCCTTTCTCTTAGGTCTTCGCCGACACTAAAGAAGGACTGATGCTTTTTTTCGGATGAGGAAGACGTTGTTCCATGATGACGTTGCTTGCGTGGTAAAGACGTCGTTGAAGCAATACGCGTTGTGAAGACGTTTACGAGGTAAGTGTTCCGTTGTAAACGTAACGCGTAGAAAATGCTTCGTGGTAAAGGCTGTTTCCCCCCAAACCCAGAGGTGGCGGGAGAATACAGGCAACGCAGCCACCCGCCATCTCTGCTGTCAGCCACCCATCTGCACATAGTCTTGCTGGAAAGGACTCGTAAAGTGACTTAACATCCCCCAGAATTCCTCTTTCTGCCACAAAATAGACTTTTTTTTTACTCTGCACCTCAAAATGTTCACTTATGATGAGATAAATTTGCTAATGATTATGGCCTGTTCTTAGACGTTATTTCATCAAAATGCCAGAGGAAACTCGATGCGACATCACACTCTTTGAACCAATGACAGCTGGATTGATGCTAATTCCATCTTCTCTCGCTAAAAAACCTCATGCTGGCCGCTAAGTGGCTGGAGGAAAGGCAAGATATGAATACTACAGAAAATAAGCAGGGATCTAACAGCCATGTTAACTTTTTTTTTTTTTTTTTAAAAACCTTTATTTGTGCATATGAAAAGGACAAATACGGGCCTACAACCATCAGGCCGGCCACAAAACGGTTAAGCACTGAGACACACATTACAACCCCTGTGCGTCAATGGTCAAGATTAGCAACGATTCAGGAGTTATACACTGGAGAGATCCTTGACACCAGGGGAAGGAGAAGTAAAGGTTAATTTTAAGGTTTTCAAAATAATTTTATCGAGGAAAAAGTCAGTAGAGGATAGAACCAAGGAGATTCGAGTCCGCAAGATGGCTTCATCCCACGGGAGAGCAGCAGCATCATTAAAACGGCCATAGAAAATCTCAGACAGTGAGGTGATGCAGTTATATAACAGGATAGTCACATGAGTAAATACGCACCCCTCCAAAGCCGCCCCCACTCAATCCACCCCACACCCGGACCCCGAATCGGAAACAAGTATAGCGCAGAGACATAGAAGAAAGAGGCCCATAGAACTAAAAAGAAAAGGTAAATTACCCCCCCACCCTACACCAATGCGGAGGCTACGGCCTGCCCCCCCCCCGGCATAGTGCCTGTCGCCCAATGAACCCGAAATATAGACAAGAGAGAAAGTAGGAATAGAGTAAAGAAAATAAGAAAACAAAGAAGAAAGCGGGGAGGAGCCCACGTAACCTCGGAGCGCCCGAAACCACCGGCCAACTACGTCTCCACACACTGAGAACCCACTACACCCAAAGGCGGTCGTGGGAGGATAACGTGTCACAACAATATAAATGAAGGCAGACAAATCGCGACGAGTGCGCACAACATATGCAGACAGTTCCAGTCCCAGTCCAGCCCATCCGTGACACCATGGTGATAGAAATCAATCTAGCCCTGGCCCGATCGCGGGCATAAGATTAGACTAGCCCCCACATGAAGGCCCCGCAGCCCGTGCAGACAAAGACAATATGGCCGCTTGGGAGAAGATGGAGAAGTAGAGTCACAAAATGGCCGCCGATCATCTATTGAGGTCCCCTTGTGCACCATATAAAATCCAGACCTGGCCTGTAAAGTACAGGAGTTCCACATAAAAGAAGCCGTAGGCCACCGTGAACGGTTCCTCGAGGACGTCAGGTGTCGCTCAGCTGGATACTCTTGCGGACGCGGTGAGGCAGGCAACAACAAAGCAGGCAGCAATGAACGGGGAAACAAAGTGTCCACAATTGAGCAGGAGATCGATTGATCCTGGGTGCCGGGAAGGCCAGATGCAGACACCAGTGTAGCACGGTTATACACAGTCGTTGCGTCCCCGCAAGAGGACAGAGGCACTGGCAGACCCACGTCTTGTTGAGAACAAACGGGGCGCTCACGACCCGCAGCCGACAGTATGGAGTCGAACCGCTCACTCAGCGTGTGCAAGCCAACACACAATTGCAGACGAAGGTCCCGCAGGGCAGCCAGCACGGAGCCGCATGTCAGCGGAAGCTGCGCCCCCACATCGGCAGCAATCCGGGACGGCACTGTGGAGCTGGAGTCTGGTAGAGGGAGGGCGAAGCAGGCAGCGGGCGAGACCGGAGCATCGCCCCCCAGCAGCGAGCAGGCAATCAACGCCATGTTTTACCGCTGAACGGTACAGTGGCCAGGGGGGGGGTCGTAACAAGGAGGCAATTCCACGCAGGTCTGCGCCGCAACAGTTGAAAGCCAACAGTCGCTTCCCCTCCCTCGGACTCTCTTTGCAGCCGACTAGGCAATAGAAGAAGGGGGTCCGCAGCCTTCCACAGCGCGGGCCACAGAGCGAAGCAGGAGACCCGCCACACCGGGGCTTACCCTATAGCTCCAGCCCGTCAGGTGATAGGTGAAGGAGGTGTCCGGGCGTCTCTCCCCCGGCTCATCTGGCGACAGTCCGTGGTGTGAGGCGGGATCGGGGGCCGCGGGGCTCAGATTTGCGCCGGGGGTCCAGTGACTGCGGAGCTTCCAGGGGGCCGGCCAAGGCCACAATAGAGCAGGGGTCCAGCGCGGAGAACAAAGGCACCAAGAACTCCGGCATCCGGGCGGGCTCAGACTCCGGGAAAGCGGCGGCGCGGTCAGCGCGTCGTCGCGCACGTTGCACCTCGAAAATCGGCGAGGATAGGAATCAGGATGATAGTCCGAGGCCAAGGGCCGGCGGAGCCGGGCGCTCAAGCGTCTGCTCCGGTCGCCATCTTGGCTCCTTCTTCGCCATGTTAACTTTTAATAACTTCTGAGGCCTTGATGACTTCTGAGGTCAGTGGTTGCACGGACAATGCCAAGGGTACCAAAAGGCAAACCAGTGATGGCAGCTGTTCTATGGCATCCTTTACAGTGGCAGCCAACACAATAAAGAGGTGGTGGGGCATGTGGAGAGAGTGCAGGGGCAGTGAATACTTTTTTTTTTTAACACTTGCCTAAAGCTGCTAGCTGCACCGCTCCTCGTGCCTCGGTATTCTGCTGCATGCAAAAAGAACAATTGAAGGACAGAATGCAGAACAATGTCATATATTCACCCCAGAACAGAGACCTGGGCCTAAATCCATCGTTTTTTTGCTCTGGTCCTGGTCTCAGCAGACACTTGGATAGCAGCAGAGACTCCCTGTGCAATCCCCATGCTGCTATCATGCTATGAGAGCAGCGCTGGGGTAGGCTTGAGTAGGCTGGTTCGACGCTCCGCTCAGGACAGGCAGTTGGTGCTGCTTCTCCAACCCGGCTGTGCAATGCAGCCAGGTTGGAGAAACCTAAGTGTGCATTTGAGTTTGGCTGGCCTGAGACGTCCGGCCAAACACACATGCAGACTTATTAGTGAACATTCCCAGGTCTAACGGCACCGGCAATCCCACTGACGCTGACCCCCCCTAATCATTGCTCACTCTCCTTCCTCTGACCCAAGACCACATGCCCAACCCACCCCCACCTCCAATATCACTGCCAATCCCCTGGACTCTGACCCCCGCCAGACCTTTGCTCGCCCTCCTCCCTTTGGCCATAGTCCCACAACACCTCCTCCTTACATTAAGTCTGGAAGCATCAATGACCCAACTCAACACGCTCAACCTATCCCTACGCGTACCCCCAATTTTTCAGTCCTTTCCCAGAACCCAGCACTCTCTCCTTCTACAGACCCTAGTCATACACCGCCCCGTCCGAAGACTAGTAACTCTTTTAACTCCCTTACCCAACAACTGACCAGAATGGAGCAAAAAATCGACGCCCTAGCTGCCGACATCCTACATCTACAACTAGACCGGCCCAACTTAGTCAAGCCACCTTGCCCATGCTATCCGGGGAGTAACACTCCTCCTCCCCACACAACCGCTTCCATGGCCCCGCCCCACCCCCCATGGCCCACCATTCCCTTGGGGAGGCAGGCTCATCGAACTAATCGAGCTCTCCGCACCCTTTCTATAATGGAAACAGAGGAGATCAACAACGCCCACCCCGCAACAAACCAGAATACAGCTCCCTTCCCAATCCCTGTCATTGTTGGTACAAGCAGAACGTCTAGAACAGTTCACTCGCCCAGACCTCCAGCGCAATACACCTCTATCCTTACAGCACCCCCGACATTATAACGTCCTGCCCTTTATCTTGCATGCTCCTCAACTGCAGATCAGCAGTACAACACGCCACAGACATTGCCAAAGTTTTGCTTAGGGAAGAAATAGACATAGCATTTCTCACAGAAACCTGGCTCAATGATCACTCCAACCCCATTCTTGACCTACTCTCCCCTCCAGGTTACAATGTCATTAGACAGGACAGACCGCTAAAATTAGGTGGAGGGCTAGCAATCGTCCACAAAGAAAGTATTCGGATCATCGCATTAAAACCTGCAGAATACCTGACTCTGGAGTACCTTGGCATCGAACTTGCAGTCAAAGGCAACACCCCCATCAAATTTCACACCATCTACCACCCCCCTGGAAAGCGCACCCTCTTCGCCGAAGAACTAAACGACCCAATAACAAGCTTCTCCCTAACAGACACGAAAGATGTGTTCCTGGGTGACTTCAATATCCACTGGAACAACACAGAAGACACCTGTGAGAAGTTGGCCTGATGTATGATGTCACTAGTTATAGTGTACACCTTATATCAGTCCAAATACCCTTATGGTGATTGGTTGTAAAGTCAACCTTATAGACCAGCTATCCTAGTGGTAGCATGGACAAGAGCAGTCTTAGGCTAAACTCTGAATGGCATGTGAAGCCAGCTGTGATACCATATATAATCCCTTGAATACCAAATGAAAGGACACCACAACAGATATATATATAAAATAAAGTGTATTTATTCTAAGCAAACCCTCAGCACTCTTTATGAGATTAGAGGTAAGTACAACACAGTCTTATTTATGCATACATTAAGTCACACAGGTAAGTAATACAGTTAGGCCCTAGGGGCCACGCAAACCATATACTAAGTAAGTGGTATAAGAACCACTGTCACGGAAATAGAATAGGCCTAGGCCTAGGGAATCGCTGGGGCTACACTACGCTAGCGTTAGTTAGGAAGTGGGAGGCCCACGGGATTCGTGTGCAGAGTGGAAACACTCACGCGTAATGCGTAAAAGTCAATAGCAATAGTACAGTTTAGAAAACGGTAGATTTAGGACACTTCCGGAGTAACTAGGAAGTTGAAACTTGAAAACTAGACACTAGGATAGTCACTATCCTGATGAGCACCGGAGTACCCAAGTTACCTAGCCCACAGGCTGCGGGTGCATAGGGGTGAAGATGCGTCGTTTTCGTCGTCGACTCCTATGGATGCCTGAAGAAAGATGCTGACAGGCAGTCAGTGAAGAGTGTCCGGTGGATCCCAAGGCTGGGATCAAGAAGAGAAGAAACCTGCAAGCAGAAGGGACAGAGTCAAGGTCACTAGCCAGTGACCACGTGGAACCAGGAAGGAACCAGGCGATGTCGTGAAGATTGCAGGTGAAGGTGAAGCTTGTCGCTGCAGCCAGGAGGACCAGGAAGCGTCGAGGACGACCAGGACCAGGAGGCGAGCTGTCCCACGAAGGCTCTTGCTGTCGGCGGCGTCGAAGTTGGACTAGGACTCACCAAGCCTTGGCAAGCGGAACCCACGAAGAACGAAGGACTTGCTTCTGGTGCAGACCAGGAAGGTCTGGGGTGCTTCTTCTTTGCAGAGAAGCGGGAGCCAGTCTGGAGGAGCCAAACCAGCGCAGAAGATGTCAGGGTGCGTCGTCACAGAGGCCACTAGCCAGCGGGCAAGCAACCGGACAGACGCGGCAAGCAGGAAAATGCTGAAGGGCCCCACGCAGGACTCGTGGAGTGTGGGGGGCTGATCTTCGGTGCAGATGGTGCTTGGGGTTGGGGCTTCTCAATCCCCGGTGCACAACTTCGAGGGTACCTCAGAAGCTGCGCTGTAAGTTACTAGCCACTTTTCCCAGGTAGCCGGTCCCACGTCGCTCGTCGCCTCCACGGATCTCAGCTCTGCTGCAGATGTGGATGAGGGTCGGAGAAGTCTGGAAGTCAAGGCTCTGGTCGGGCTCTGCAGTCGGTTCCTCGTAGAACGGTCGCAAAGCAAAGGGTAGTATCTTGATGGTGCCTGTTTGCACAGGGTAGCCACTCCTTGGCTACAAGGGAGATTCTTCAGTCTTCTTCTTTCGTCGAATGTCGAAGGTCCAGAGTTTCTGTTCAGTTTTGCAGGTTCAGGATAATCTAAAGTCTTGAGGCCCAACTCCCACTCTTATACTAATCTGGGGGGCTGGGATACCTGCTAGGTCACGCCTTATGGGTGGGACCTGGGAGGGGGTGGTTATACCCACTTCCCTGTGTCCAGTTTCGCGCCAGAGCTGGGGCTGGAGTGCCCCAGCGCCGGTTTGAACTGGACTATGCAAGGAACACCTTGTGTGCCCCAGGCATGTCTCATTCCTTTCAGCCCACCCTGCCCCAATACACTAAAGGCTGTCTGGGGAGGTGCTAGCACCTCCCCAAGCAGGAAACCTATTGTCCAGGCCTCCCTGGCTGGGATCACTCCCAGCTGCAGGAGGTCAGACTTGTGTCGTGGCAGCAGCATCCATTTTGTGATGCTGAGGCTTTGGTCAGAGGCTAACAGTTGAAGTATGATTTTAACATGTCTTTCCCTCTAGAAGGGGGGAATAATATTCTCATGTCCAGAAATGGCATGGGGGTATTATTCCCTAGTGTTAGACACCTTACACGACATGTTTTGATAAAGCCAAACCATAGTTACCATAACCGTCTAAGATTATAAGGCACTTTAAGAGTATATGGTAGGCTATATCATAGAACAGCTATAAGGACAAGGTTCCGAAAGCTGCAGACAGGCTCAGCTCATGCTAGAGCACCATCTCACATGTTACCAAGCACTCTGCCTCCAGGATTGTCAAGGCCTGCCATAGGAGTGACTGATAGGTACACATGTGTCTATATGTAAGTTAGGTATAGGAATACTACACCTAAGCAAGGGGTGATTACACGACCTTGCCCCAGCTGAGTGATCAGCCAGTTGTGTCAAAATGGAAGGCCAGGCCAGGGGTGGCATAATACATGCTGCAGCCCCTGGTAGGCCTAGGGTACACCTATGCCCTGGGTACCTAGGGTACACTGTACAGGGGCCAATAAGGTGATCCTATCCAAATGGGTTATGCACCTAAAGTACATAGTATTAATTTAGAGAGAGAACAGCAGGGCTGTGGGTCTGATTAGCAGGCCCACAGCCACATCTAAGTCGAAAACCAGTAAAGCAAAAGCAAAAAGTGGGGGTGAACATAGAAAGCAGACCCTACTCTCCTACACAACCCCCCCCCAAACTTAGGGACATTAAACTAACCTTGACCAGTTGAGTCTTCATGTTCTAAGTGGAAATATCTGGAGAGTCCATCTGCATTGGCATGGTCAGTCCCAGGTCTATGTTCCACTGTGAAGTCCATCCCCTGTAGGGAAATGGACCACCTAAGAAGTTTGGGATTTTCACCCTTCATCTGATCTAGCCACAAGAGGGGCTTATGGTCTGTCTGAATCTTGAAGTGAGTGCCAAACAAGTATGGCCTCAGCTTCTTCAGGGCCCAAACCACAGCAAAGGCCTCCCTCTCAATAGCTGACCAACGTTTCTCTCTAGGGGTCAGCCTTCTACTTATAAAAGCAATGGGCTGGTCTTGACCATCTACATTCAGTTGTGAAAGAACAGCTCCCACACCTAACTCAGAAGCATCTGTCTGGACAATGAACTCTTTGGAGTAGTCTGGACTTTTCAGAATAGGTGCACTGCACATGGCCTGCTTCAGGTCATCAAATGCTTTTTGACAGCTTACTGTCCACTGAACTTTCTTTGGCATCTTCTTGGAGGTCAAGTCATTAAGTGGCGTCACTATGGACCCATAGTTCTTAACAAACTTTCTGTAGTACCCAGTCAGGCCCAAGAAAGCTCTGACCTGAGTCTGGGTAGTTGGAGGAGCCCAGTCCTTTATGGTCTGGATCTTGCTCTCCAGTGGTTGAACCTGACCCCCACCAACTAGGTGGCCCAGGTATACAACCTTGCTCTGCCCTATCTGGCACTTAGTGGCCTTGATAGTGAGGCCTGCCTTTTGCAGGGCCTCTAAAACATTCCTCAGGTGGACCAGGTGATCCTCCCAGGTGGAGCTAAAGACAGCAATATCATCAAGATAAGCTGCACAATAATCATCCAACCCAGTAAGGACTTGATTCACCAGCCTTTGGAAAGTGGCAGGTGCATTCTTCAAACCAAAGGGCATTACCACAAATTGATAATGTCCTCCTGGGGTCGAGAAAGCAGTTTTGGCCTTTGCACTCTCAGCTAGTCTGATTTGCCAGTAGCCTGCTGTTAGGTCAAATGTGCTCAAAAACTTAGCAGCTGCCAGTCTGTCAATGAGCTCATCTGCCCTAGGTATTGGGTGGGCATCTGTCCTAGTGACAGCATTGAGACCTCTGTAATCCACGCAAAACCTCATCTCTCTCTTACCATCTTGGGTGTGAGGTTTTGGCACAAGGACTACAGGACTAGCCCAAGGGCTCTCTGAAGGTTCAATGACTCCCAGCTCCAACATCTTTTGTACCTCAACTTTTATGCAGTCCCTGACATGGTCAGGTTGCCTGTAGATTTTACTCTTCACAGGCAGACTGTCACCAGTGTCCACCTCATGGGTGCACCAGTTTGTCTGACTTGGGGTCAGAGAGAACATATGTCTGTAGGATTGCAGAACTTGTCTGCAGTCCTGTTGCTGATGGACAGTGAGGCTGTCAGAAAAGACCACACCATCAACTGAGCCATCATCAGGGTTCTGAGTCAACAGGTCTGGGAGAGGGTCACTCTCTTCCTCCTGCCCCTCATCTGTAGCCATGAGTAGCCCCATGTCTGCCCTGTCAACATATGCCTTCAATCTGTTGACATGAAGCACCCTGTGGGGGCTTCTGGGAGTCCCAAGGTCCACCAAGTAGGTGACTTCTCCCTTTTTCTCAACAATAGTGTGGGGTCCAGACCTTTTGTCTTGGAGTGCTGCTGGGGCCACTGGCTCCAACACCCACACTTTCTGTCCTGGCTGGTAAACAGTCAGTACAGCCTTTTGGTCATGCCAAGCTTTTTGGAGTTCTTGGCTTGCCTCAAGGTTTTTAGAAGCCTTCTTCATATACTCTGCCATCCTGGAGCGGAGACCAAGTACATAATCCACTATGTCTAGTTTGGGTTGTCTGAGAGGTCTCTCCCATCCTTCCTTCACCAAACACAGGGGTCCTCTTACAGGATGCCCAAACAAAAGCTCAAAAGGGCTGTAGCCAACCCCCTTTTGTGGGACCTCTCTGTAAGCAAACAGAAGGCAGGGTAAAAGGATGTCCCATCTTCGCCTAAGCTTGTCTGGTAATCCTTTTATCATTCCCTTTAGGGTCTTGTTGAATCTCTCAACAAGCCCATTGCACTGTGGGTGATAGGGTGTGGTGAACTTATAGTTAACACCACACTCCTTCCACATTGCAGTCAAGTATCCTGACATAAAGTTGGTACCTCTGTCAGAAATGACCTCCTTTGGAAAGCCCACTCTGGAGAATACTCCAAGCAGGGCCCTTGCCACAACAGGAGCTGTTGTGGTCCTCAGGGGAATTGCTTCTGGGTACCTGGTGGCATGGTCCACTATCACCAGTATGAATCTGTGCCCAGATGCTGTTTGTGGGTCCATTGGTCCTACAATATCTATGCCCACTCTTTCAAAGGGAACCCCCACCACAGGTAGTGGTATGAGGGGGGCCTTTGTGGTGCCACCTGATTTGCCACTGGCTTGGCAGGTGACACAGGAGCGACAAAACTCCTTAGTATCTTCTGACATATGGGGCCAGTGAAAGTGAGGGACAAGCCTGTCCCAAGTCTTGTTCTGGCCTAAATGTCCTGCAAGGGGAATATCATGGGCCAAGGTTAGAAGGAAGCCTCTGAACTTCAGTGGTATGACCAACCTCCTGGATGCACCAGGCTTGGGGTCTCTAGCCTCTGAATACAGTAGCCCTTCATCCCAATACACTCTATGGGTACCTTGAGCATTCCCTGCAGCCTCAGCAGCAGCCAGCTGTCTGAGGGGTTCAAGAGAGGGGCAGTCTAGTTGAGCCTGCCTCAGATCTGCCCTTGAAGGTCCCCCTGTCCCAAGAAACTCAACCTGGTCAGGTTCAAGTTCTTCTAGGACAGTTCCTTCAGGGCTCTCAGAATCATCCTCCTGGGAGGGCTGATCCACCACCTGAGGCAGGGGGGAAGGCACAGCCTTAACCCTACTGCTCTTTCTCTTGGGTTGTGACTGGTCCATAGTTTCAGGATCCAGCACTTGTTCAGTGGTGCACTTTTTGGCCTGTGACCTGGTCACAGCAAGGACATGTGCATCTATCCCCAGCATTTCTGCATGGGTCCTATACTCCACTTCAGACCAAACTGAAGTTTCAAGATCATTGCCCAGTAAACACTCTACAGGAAGGTCTGAACTAACAACAATTTTCTTGAGGCCAGTTACCCCTCCCCAGGAGAAGTTAACAATAGCCACACTATGGGAGGTAGTGGCATTGCTAGCGTTGGTCACTAGGTAATTCTCACCTAGTATGATCTGTCCAGGGTCCACAAAAGCAGGTGTCACCATTGTGACACTAGCTCCAGTATCCCTGTAGGCCTGAGCCATTCTTTGGTTGATAAAAGGTGTCTGTCTGTACTTGCCCAGGTTACTGGGGCCTACAGTAGAGGACAAAGCTAAGTCCCCATCACAGATCAGAACAGCCTGAGTAGGTACTCTGACTAGGCCAGAATCCTCCTCAGTTCCCAGGGTTAACCCTACTACACCCTTTTGCTGGGAACCACCACTTACAGCTGAACTAGGGGGTACAGTTGCCTTAGGGGCAATGGTGGCTGGGGGCTTATCCTTTTTGGTGCACTCACTAAACCAATGTGAGTTGGACTTACAATAGTTGCACCATGGTTTCTTTTGGCCATCTTTCTTTTTATCCTTTTTGGAACCACCCTCCCCCTGAGCCTTTTGGGGGCCTGGTGAAGACTTCTGGTCTTTTTGTTTCTGCTCATTACCCTTCTGGTCTGCCTTTTTCTGATCACCGCCCTGGTTCTGGTTTTTCTGCTTAACTCTAGTCCTGACCCATCTATCTGCCTTCTTTCCCAATTCTTGGGGAGAAGTCAGATCAGAATCAATCAGGTGTTGATGCAATAGCTGGTTTTGACAGTTGTTAAGTATTTGCTCTCTCGTGATCAAATTATACAATCCTGTATAGTCCTTAACCTTACTTCCCATTAGCCAGCCTTCCAGAGCCTTAGTGGCACAATCTACAAAGTCAGTCCAGTCCTGAGTCTGTGTCTTCTGGGTATCCCTGAACAACAACCTGTATTGTTCAGTGGTTAGGCCAAACCCATCAATCAGAGCACTCTTCAGGACAGTGTAATTATCTGCATCCTCATCACTAACTGTGAGGAGCTTGTCTCTTCCTTTCTCAGAGAAGGAGAGCCACAAGATAGCTGCCCACTGACTTTGGGGTACCTGCTGTACTTTGCAAGCTCTCTCCAAAGCAGTTATCCATTTGTGGATGTCATCCCCACACTTGTAGGGAGGGACAATCTTGCTCAGGTTTCTATTATCATAGTGCCTGTCTCTATCTCTAGGAATGTTGCTGCCACCAGTGGGTTCTAACCCACTTAACTTTTGTTCTCTAGCCAGAGCAAGCTTCTCTTTGGCAAGGGCAAGTTCTTCCCTCTGAATCCTCAGATTAGCCTCCCTCATTCTGGCTGCATGCTCCTTTCTCTCAGGTGAAGTCATTCCCCTGTGAGAGGAAGCATTAGAGATGCTAGAGACATGGGAGTGGATTGATTCCCTTGAAGGGGATCTGTCCCTCCTGTTTCTCTCTGTAAGCCTACTTGTGGGTCTGTATGGGGGGACCCCATGCAAACTCCCATGTAAACTTAGGTTAGCCTGGCTAAGTCTTCCTACTTGGCCCTGGCTGTCTACCTCTCCATCTGAAGCCCCATCTGACTCCTCTGTGGTGGGTAGACCCTCCTCTGTGCCTAGGGCACCTGCCTGAGATGCCCTATGAGCATCATACTCCTCTAGGAGTTGTCTTAACTGAAGGAGGGTAGGGTTTGCACCCTGTTTTATTCCTCTGGAGGTACACAAGTGTCTCATCTCCTGGAATGTTAAGGTATCATATCTAGAGGGGATCTTTTGCAGACCTGATCCTCCTGAGAGAGCATCTACTTGATCTCCTCTCAGAGACATGATCTAGTGAGGGTGTGGTGTGTGCACCTACCTACACTAGTTGTATCTACTAAACCTCTCTAGTAGTTGTAGTCAGGGTGTGTTACTCCCTTCAACCTACAACTACAAAGTCCAGTAGGACTTAAGTATAATCATCTATGTTATATGTACCTAGACAATATCTGTGTGATCTTTCAATTTAGTATCTCAAGATTACAATGGTATTACAACAGCAAGCTCAGATCCCAACCGCTGCTCACCAATGTGAGAAGTTGGCCTGATGTATGATGTCACTAGTTATAGTGTACACCTTATATCAGTCCAAATACCCTTATGGTGATTGGTTGTAAAGTCAACCTTATAGACCAGCTATCCTAGTGGTAGCATGGACAAGAGCAGTCTTAGGCTAAACTCTGAATGGCATGTGAAGCCAGCTGTGATACCATATATAATCCCTTGAATACCAAATGAAAGGACACCACAACAGATATATATATAAAATAAAGTGTATTTATTCTAAGCAAACCCTCAGCACTCTTTATGAGATTAGAGGTAAGTACAACACAGTCTTATTTATGCATACATTAAGTCACACAGGTAAGTAATACAGTTAGGCCCTAGGGGCCACGCAAACCATATACTAAGTAAGTGGTATAAGAACCACTGTCACGGAAATAGAATAGGCCTAGGCCTAGGGAATCGCTGGGGCTACACTACGCTAGCGTTAGTTAGGAAGTGGGAGGCCCACGGGATTCGTGTGCAGAGTGGAAACACTCACGCGTAATGCGTAAAAGTCAATAGCAATAGTACAGTTTAGAAAACGGTAGATTTAGGACACTTCCGGAGTAGCTAGGAAGTTGAGACTTGAAAACTAGACACTAGGATAGTCACTATCCTGATGAGCACCGGAGTACCCAAGTTACCTAGCCCACAGGCTGCGGGTGCATAGGGGTGAAGATGCGTCGTTTTCGTCGTCGACTCCTATGGATGCCTGAAGAAAGATGCTGACAGGCAGTCAGTGAAGAGTGTCCGGTGGATCCCAAGGCTGGGATCAAGAAGAGAAGAAACCTGCAAGCAGAAGGGACAGAGTCAAGGTCACTAGCCAGTGACCACGTGGAACCAGGAAGGAACCAGGCGATGTCGTGAAGATTGCAGGTGAAGGTGAAGCTTGTCGCTGCAGCCAGGAGGACCAGGAAGCGTCGAGGACGACCAGGACCAGGAGGCGAGCTGTCCCACGAAGGCTCTTGCTGTCGGCAGCGTCGAAGTTGGACTAGGACTCACCATGCCTTGGCAAGCGGAACCCACGAAGAACGAAGGACTTGCTTCTGGTGCAGACCAGGAAGGTCTGGGGTGCTTCTTCTTTGCAGAGAAGCGGGAGCCAGTCTGGAGGAGCCAAACCAGCGCAGAAGATGTCAGGGTGCGTCGTCACAGAGGCCACTAGCCAGCGGGCAAGCAACCGGACAGACGCGGCAAGCAGGAAAATGCTGAAGGGCCCCACGCAGGACTCGTGGAGTGTGGGGGGCTGATCTTCGGTGCAGATGGTGCTTGGGGTTGGGGCTTCTCAATCCCCGGTGCACAACTTCAAGGGTACCTCAGAAGCTGCGCTGTAAGTTACTAGCCACTTTTCCCAGGTAGCCGGTCCCACGTCGCTCGTCGCCTCCACGGATCTCCGCTCTGCTGCAGATGTGGATGAGGGTCGGAGAAGTCTGGAAGTCAAGGCTCTGGTCGGGCTCTGCAGTCGGTTCCTCGTAGAACGGTCGCAAAGCAAAGGGTAGTATCTTGATGGTGCCTGTTTGCACAGGGTAGCCACTCCTTGGCTACAAGGGAGATTCTTCAGTCTTCTTCTTTCGTCGAATGTCGAAGGTCCAGAGTTTCTGTTCAGTTTTGCAGGTTCAGGATAATCTAAAGTCTTGAGGCCCAACTCCCACTCTTATACTAATCTGGGGGGCTGGGATACCTGCTAGGTCACGCCTTATGGGTGGGACCTGGGAGGGGGTGGTTACACCCACTTCCCTTTGTCCAGTTTCGCGCCAGAGCTGGGGCTGGAGTGCCCCAGCGCCGGTTTGAACTGGACTATGCAAGGAACACCTTGTGTGCCCCAGGCATGTCTCATTCCTTTCAGCCCACCCTGCCCCAATACACTAAAGGCTGTCTGGGGAGGTGCTAGCACCTCCCCAAGCAGGAAACCTATTGTCCAGGCCTCCCTGGCTGGGATCACTCCCAGCTGCAGGAGGTCAGACTTGTGTCGTGGCAGCAGCATCCATTTTGTGATGCTGAGGCTTTGGTCAGAGGCTAACAGTTGAAGTATGATTTTAACATGTCTTTCCCTCTAGAAGGGGGGAATAATATTCTCATGTCCAGAAATGGCATGGGGGTATTATTCCCTAGTGTTAGACACCTTACACGACATGTTTTGATAAAGCCAAACCATAGTTACCATAACCGTCTAAGATTATAAGGCACTTTAAGAGTATATGGTAGGCTATATCATAGAACAGCTATAAGGACAAGGTTCCGAAAGCTGCAGACAGGCTCAGCTCATGCTAGAGCACCATCTCACATGTTACCAAGCACTCTGCCTCCAGGATTGTCAAGGCCTGCCATAGGAGTGACTGATAGGTACACATGTGTCTATATGTAAGTTAGGTATAGGAATACTACACCTAAGCAAGGGGTGATTACACGACCTTGCCCCAGCTGAGTGATCAGCCAGTTGTGTCAAAATGGAAGGCCAGGCCAGGGGTGGCATAATACATGCTGCAGCCCCTGGTAGGCCTAGGGTACACCTATGCCCTGGGTACCTAGGGTACACTGTACAGGGGCCAATAAGGTGATCCTATCCAAATGGGTTATGCACCTAAAGTACATAGTATTAATTTAGAGAGAGAACAGCAGGGCTGTGGGTCTGATTAGCAGGCCTACAGCCACATCTAAGTCGAAAACCAGTAAAGCAAAAGCAAAAAGTGGGGGTGAACATAGAAAGCAGACCCTACTCTCCTACAACACCATTGTCCAGAACCTCTCCAGCCTGCTTGAAATAACCAACCTAAAACAACTCTACAATGAACCAACTCACATCAAAGGAGCAACTCTAGACGCGATCATCATCAGAAATGAACTAGTCTCTCTGAGATCAATCTCGCCCATTGACTGGTCTGACCACTACCTCATTTTGTTTAATATCAACTCACCTGTCAGACACCAACCAATACAATCGGACAAACCCAAGCACTGGATCAGGAACATCAATGAAGTCCCCATCTCCACACCCATCTACAGTCCCAGCCTACCACTATATCGGCCGTTGACCTTACAGCTCACTTTAACTCTACAATGAGGGAGGTGTGAGATCAAGTAGCGCCACTCAAACTTAAACAATTGAGATCTATCAAATCTAAATCATGGTTCAATGTGGATCTCAACACCGAAAGACGACAAGACCCTTCAACAAGGCACCTAGCTCTTCTTAGGTCTGCTCAATCAGGATATAAAAAGCACATTTTCAGAGAAAAGGCCTCATTCTTCCGCAGTCAACTAGACCAGGCTAAGAATAGACCTAGAGAACTCTTCAATATTGTCAAAAGGCAAACGATCCGTGAATCCCCGCATGAAATTATAGCAACCAAGGATCGATGTGAAGAAATTGCCAGCTTCTTCACAGACAAGATCACAAACATTTAGCAATCCTTCATCCAAATCTCCAATACATCTTCAATCTCAACCTGTCTCCCACTACTTGCCCTCGACCAAGCAGAACCAATTCTCACCAAGGACAACCTGGTCCGCTGCCAACTGAAAAATTATGCAAATTGGTCGGACTTCAAACTTGTGTCTGAAAACGAGGTCTTCAATATAATTGGGAGCTTAAAGCCCACCTCCCACACCATGGACCCCCTCCCAGCCACTATTGTACAAAACCTCAACCACATCATTACCCCTTTCTGGACTAAGATCATCAACTCCTCTCTCACATCAGGCTGTGTACCAGACTCCCTTCAATTAGGACAAATCACACCCATACTCAAACAAGCATTTGCAATGCAATAGGTCTCGCATTTGCAAAAGTTTCAGCTATTGTCATTGTTCATGACAATACCTTTTTTATCTATTTTATAAAACAAACGCATAAATAAATGGCATCATTTAAAATGCCAATAGCTAGTGTTGCATTATTATTAGCAATGCCAACTGCTCACACTTTTATAATGCAAGACCTATTGCATTGCAAATGCTTGTTACTTTATTACTACATGATCAGATATAATTATGTCAACTATATTGACTGGGACAGATTGTCCATAAGGGTTGTTCAGTATGCAGTATGGTTTGTTTTTCTTGGCCATGTCCTGTCCAGTCACATTTGTTCTTTCACCTTGCTTCCAGGTTGGTGAATATAATGATTCCAAAAATCCTAACTGTGGTTAGATCTCTGCTACTTAGCCGTGAACAGTCATACACGCGCAGTGTGGTATGCCACCACACGATCATATTAAAGTGGAAGGGGGGAGAGGCTGTGGAGATCGAGAGATGCAAAGATGGAGCAGGAGATGGGGAAGTTTGGGGACAAGATGGGGACTATGAAAGGAGCCAGGAGGTCACTGTGCTCTCCAGTAAAAACCTACTATCACCCTGGTCACACCGACAGGATGCTGGGAATTACCCCCTCTTTAAGGGCAGTGATGGAGAAAGAGCATGAAAGAGACCATACAAATAAACAACTATTTCACTGCATGCTAATAGGTTTACTCACAAAAGTAGGTAAATAGCCATCATCAACGAGAAAGGTGCATTTTTTTATTTGCAAAGTGCTCAAACAAATAAAACAATAGCAATACTAATCTTTTAAACTATTGATGTTTCTGGGAATTATTTAACCCAATGAAAAAACAAAATGGTGCCGGAGACCGGAGTCATTCAATAATAAACCCGCACAGGAATGTTTTATGTCTAGGCTCTCTGATGGAATGGCTGCTGCCTCTCCCACTCTTTTTATGAAGGTCATTAACGTGCCATTTTAATTTAGTATCTAATTCACAATTTAAATTAGGTTTTTGTTGTGCATGGATTATATATATCAAGACAATCACAGCAACAACAAATGAGAGGCACCTATGAACTCTTCTGATTTGGAAACTTTAATGTGATCCCAAATGTGATGTGAACAAAATGAGACGAGCTTATTGCCCACAGCACCGTGTAGCATCCAACGTCAAACATGCACTGCTAGATGTCTGCTCATTGCTCGCCTGTTTGCATCAGACACAAAGAGGAATGCAAAGGGGCTGAATTAGAGAGCAAGGGAGACAAAGTTTAAATGTGAAACAAACCAGCACATATGCAAAGGAATCTACATTTTAATGTGACTGAGCTGACTATTAAATAAGGTATCTTCCTGTTTCATTAAATGGTGGCCAGGTTCCACTCTCTTCTTGGTTCACTGGACGGTGCAACGTTTATTCACGTTTTGATGTATGGCACTTTCCAGCACTTCAGCACTGCCAGACAGTTCTACTACTGCTAAAAACCTGCACGCTTTTCAAACGCAAGGATATCATTTATTCCAGGTAGTGAGTAGTCTCGAGCCTCTGCCCACGGAGGGTAGTGATATCAAAAATCATACTTCAGACCTGAAAATGGGCTTTAAGGTGAAGAATAAGTATTTTCATTTCCATGAATATTCAGCTACCCAAAATATACATCTGTGTTTTATAATTTGAGACATATATATATTTTTTTATCTGCTTAAAAATACTTCCTTAATAAATGACTTCACTACCAACTTCCACAAGCAAGGTCTAAAATACTCTTCAAAACATTAGAAGCTGTCCTGCGATAGTTTGCACAATCAAAGGGCCATGACTTGTGGGATAAAGTACCCGCCATCATATATTATAAGGAGAATGAATGCAAGTCACCAAGGAGTTCCGTAACTATATAAAGGGAAAAAGCTGAAGGCGAAGTTCTTTCATAAAGCAATGGAACTCTGAGATGACTTTCAATTTCCATAAAGTGTACAGCAAATGGTATTGTATTCCGTACAACACAGTCACACACTCACCCTTCGTGGAAACCACTTAAATACTAAGTGTCTTGCGCTCTCATAAGAGACAGACATGAATAATAAAAGCGAAATCTAATGCAAAATTGAACACATCAGAAAGTAGTTAGTAATTTGGTGCAACAATATGATAGAATCGGTTTAATGTAAGCCAGATGCCAAATTTGGAAAACTCACTCTGTTTAGATAAATGCAGAACGATTCTGTTTTTCTTAGGTGTACAACAAAAAAAATCGTGTTGCCTTAAATACCTCCTTTCTGCTCATCCCAGATCCTTTTAAAACTAACAAAACAGAAAGCGACCTCGGAGGGCGAGGGCTGGCCGCGCATGCGCGGTACCTGGAACTTTTGCGTGCCCAGTGGCGGCGCGTGCGGCCGGTGTAGGCAGCGCCTGTCCCCTTCCGGGGCTCCCGTGGTGAAGAGGGAGCCCCGGCGCCAGAGAGGAAGCTGAAGTGCCGGGTCCCAGGAGGGGGCCCGGGTGAAGAGCGTTAGATAGCAGTGCGGGGCTCCCATGCCTAAGGAGAGAGCCTGGCGTCGTGCTGGCAGTAGTGGAACTGGAGTGCTCCGGAAGCGCGCCGCAGCCAGCTGCTGTCCAGGAGGATTCCCCCCCACAGACCGGGTGAGTAGGGGATTGTCTATTTGTACAGTGGTTGTGCCGATGAAGGCACAGTGTCAATATTTATTTCCTGAGCGGACCTGCCGTTGCGGGCCGCTCCAACGATGGGGCGAAGTTTAAAAAAAAAAATGATGTGAAAGTGAAACTGTATGCTGGCTTGCGAGGACGGAAGGGGGACAGGAGATGTGCACGCCGCGTGGCTGTAAGCGCGTACACAGGCTCCACTCCACCAAAAGCCTGCGCGTGCCCATCTCCTGTCCCACTTCCGAGGCAAGTCAGCAACAATAGATCTCGCTGGTGACAGCAGCGCTTTGCGCTGCGTTCGCCAGGCGAGACCTAAAAACCAGGAGCCGACCCTAATGATCTCAACAATCTCAGACCTATCTCCAACCTCCTGTTCCTGGCCAAAACCTTGGAGAAGTGCGTTCTCCAACAACTTAACAAACATATTGATGACTTCAACCTCCTCGACACCTTACAATCGGGAAAAGGGTGTAGCACTGAAACAGCCATGCTTAATATTTCGGACGATATACACAGAGCCTTAGACGAAGGTGAAGCCTGTGTTCTCATCCTTATTGACCTATTTGCGGCTTTTGACACAATTAATCACCTAGCTTTACTTGAGACTCTGAAGGGCTGTTCTGGCATTGATGGCATGGTACTAAAATGGTTTGCTTCCTACCTACAGCACCGGTCTCAACAAATTAAAATCAACTCCTGTCTCTCTAAGCCAACACAAGTCACACTCGGGGTCCCTCAAGGCTCGTTCCTCTCCCCTGCCCTCTTCAATCTCTTCATGGAACCCCTTACAATCATTCTGAATGAAGCAGGAGTTAAATATCACCTATTTGCAGATTACACTCAACTCTATTACAAAATCAAATCACACAGCGACATTCAACACCTCAATGTCACACTAACCAAAATCCAATCCTGGTTTAACGCAAGCCACTTAAAGTTGAACCCAGACAAAACGGAATTAATACTGTTCACTACAAAAAGCAACCACCTTCCTATCCATGACTGGCTCAAGAACCTGGATGCCCTAAACTGCTCCCTCGCTATAACCGACTCGGTTAAGTCACTAGGCATTGCCTTGGACAAGAACTTATCGATGAAGGACCACATCAAAAACTCTACAAAAGGTACGCTGTACTCTTTAAAACACCTGAAGAAAATGAAACCTTTCATAAGACGATTTCAAGATTGTTGTTCAATCCCTAGTCCTATCCAAACTGGACTACGGGAACGCTACCCTTACAGGGACGCCAAAAGCTCACCTAGCCCCTCTAAGGTCAGTCCTTAACATGGCTGCTCGACTCATAAAGGGGGTCTGAAGGTTTGATCACATCACATCATCCCTCCATTTCCTCAACTGACTACCCATTGAAGGCAGATGTATCTACAAATTGGCCTGCATCACACACAAAACCTTACACTCACATTCCCCCAACTACCTTAACAGCAAACTGGTCAAAGCTGGAAGATCCAGATCCCTGAGAAGTTTCAACTCGCTTCTTCTCATCCCGCCGAAATTCAAAAATACAACCACTCTGTCCCGATCCTTTTCTGGTAACGTACCCAGGATGTGGAACTCACTTCCGACTGACCTCAGATGCAACCCCTCCTTCCCGTGCTTCAAAAGGGACCTGAAACTCATTCTCCTCAAGAAATACCTTACCGCCCCAGTCAACGAACCAAGACTCCAGTAACCTAGTTGACTCCCTGCTTATTTGTCCATCATGGATAAGTGGAGACTGGACTGTTTCCAACCTCGTGAGCTCCCCCTCTATCCTTCACTGCATGCCTAATTAAAATGTGTTGCTTATATCCTCATGCACCGTTATGTCCTGCTATGTTATGTACGACTACTTATAATGTTTGGCTTTTATCTGTATGCATCCCTCTGTCATGCTATGCTATGCACCTATGTATTGTAAAGCAATCTGATACCCCCGGGTCTAGCTAGCGTTATATAAAACTTATAGAATAAAAATAAAAAATAAATAAAACGTACCAGTCCTCCTCCCCCCTCCAAAGGCCCCGGCCCCACCCCCACACGCCCCCCTGCACATGCTGGCTCAGAACTGGCAAATGAAAAATAAAAGGATTATAGTATATATTTTTCACCTGCTGGCTCTGAGCCAGTGGGGCAATGCTCCTCCGCCATTGCGGAGGAGCCGCCCCTGCTTTAAATACGCTTATGAGCCAGCTCCATCTGCTCTACTATGCAGAGGTGGTGGTGGGCCCCAGGTTTTGGACTGGTCCTTCCATCCTATGTCCTGTTGAAGAGCAGGGAAGTAGGCGGCGTTAGACCTTCGAGGGAGGAGATGTGGTGGGAGGGACAGTGCTCTAGTAATAAACTGAGGGAAGGAAGTCTTTTTCTGCTTGTGGAGTTTGGAGCTCGTGAGGGCCAGAGAAAGATGAGGTGGTGGGAAACAGGGAACATCACGTTTTGAGCTAGGGGGAATGATAGGAGATAGGAAGGAAGTGATTTTTGCTTATCGGGACACCGGAGTATGAGGCTACCGCCTTACGTTTTGCTAATCACAACACTTCTGGTTGCCATCTTTGGGTCAGGCCTGCTGGTTTCCATGGGAGAAGGTAATAAGGTGGCCTTATAGATTTCAGTCTTGCACTTGTGTCCTAAGAAAAACATTGAAGTAAGGCTACCACACAAAAAAACAAAAACATTGCTTTATGTATGCAATGCTGGTATTGCATAAGAAATCATGTGTGCGATGACCGTGTATACTTTTTATTTGTAAAATAGTCCCTTATATATGCCAATGCAAGTGCTCCATTGGAGACAGACGGAAACACCAAGGGGGAGTAGACAGAGCAGTATTGCTATGTCTTGAACCAAAAGCCCCCATATGCATATTTTTTAAGAATCAGTAGTAAAGCATCTGCTAGACAGCTAAAGCTGTCCGTAGCCAGACCTAAAGTAGTCATTTTCCACAGTGGGGAATAGGAGGAGACAACATATGAGATTACAACAACCAAGGGACCCAATTGATGCCTATCCTAGACCCGTGTGCACCAGTGTGATTCCGTTTCCATCGTGTGTGTCTCCTGGTGTTACTAGGAATGTATGGCTGTGATTCACAAAGACTTTTCTGTGGAGAGTTGGTGCTTTCTCCAGGTTTACTCCTGGATTACTGTGGATTTTATAGAGGGAACTTTTGAATCAGGCCATTAAAGCTGATAAAATGAGTTTACAGCTCCTTGTCTGGTTCAAGGCCATCAGGGATTAGGGATTTACCAGGCAGTGGATTGAAGGCCCGCGTGCGAGCGGTAGGAAGCACACGGAGCAATGTTTTACGTAGCTGTGGATCCAGGTGGGAAGATTTGAGGTCACTGCTCGAGGTGGAATATTTCAATCCATTGACAATCAAGTGGTGCTTTGGAAGTTGCTGCTGGGAAAGGTCACACGTGTCTACAGAGTGCTCTCGGGACTGCATTTTTAATGCTTCTTGGACTGCGCCCGGAAGCGGCTGGGGCTGGCAGTACGGTGGGGGCGGGGTCACACTTGATGATGATGGGCACTTGACACTGCTCCGTTCGCGCGCAAACTGTGTGCCTTTTTCTGGTGCGGGTAGACTCAAAAGTAAGAGCGCCTTTAAGTCCCCGCTGCCTGCAGTCTGGAGAGGGCGCGGGAGTTCAGCCCCGGCCCCTGGGGCCTGATGCCCCGAGACTGCTAGAGGTGACTCGCGGCTGGCTGCAGGCACAGCTCGCCCAGAATATCACCGAGCAAGCGGAGGGGAAGTGATGGGAAGAGACGGAGGGCGAAAATAAAAAGACCGTCAGAGGAGGCGGGGAGGGGAGGAGAGGGGCTGTGCTCTGGGGTGTCACATCTGCCTGAGCCCTGACTTGTCTCCTCTCAGGTCTTTGCTAAACTCATCCTGTATCATTTAAAACACACATCGCCTGCTGTACCAATGCACCTCCCCACATACTTACTCCAGCCCTCATTCACTCCTAGCTTATGTTTATATGGATTTTTTTAGTTTAATTGCACAATGTTTTATAAGGTAATTGGCTTTTAATGTATAATTTTTAATATAACTGTAAATTGTCATGGATAATATTGCGCTTGTTTTAACTAGAAGTTTACAAATGGTTTTAACATTTTGGTAGGGTATGTAATCCCAGTCAGTTTTGTTTTTAAAGTTGTGATTGCAGTTTTTTTTATCAAGCAATAAAGAATCAATTGATACACTGCACTCCTTGTTTTCCCTAGACTGTATTGGGGTTCCTGGGCCAGGCTCCCAAACCCCACACAAGGCAATCAAGGGGGGGCTGGAGAACAGGGCCCGACCTTGGCTTCAGTGTGCAGAGAATACTTGGTCTCTTTTCTGTGGTTTGGGTTGTATTTTGGAGTGGGGTCTGCACTCGTTTTTGGGGTGATGGGGGAAGGATTTTAGGGTGCATGAAGGACATTGGTGGTTTTGCATTGGGCCATGCCTGCAGGGTTGAGAAGGGGCTGTGGGGTGTGTCATGGGCTGGACTACCACTAGGGGCTTGTGGGCTGGGCAACGGCTGCCTTCCCTCCGCTGCACACCAGTTTCAGGCCTGGTGGTTGGACCTGGAATCGCTGGGGCGGGCCTCCTCTTGCACCTTGCACAGTCCTTTAACTTTAAGGTCACATGCTCTTAGAGTAAGGTTTGTATTGGCTGTTACACCTGCGTTCTGATTGGCCCTCATCACTAGGGTTTCTACAGGGCAGAGCTCACAGTTGGGATTTGATTAGTTGATATGGCTAGGGTTCTGATTGGCTCCTTGGGCTTGTGTTACTATGGGACCTAGGGCTTAGGTTCTGATTGGTTAGGGTTCCGATAAGCTCAAAGCCACCTGATCCCTAGTGCTAATTAATCCTATACCTCAGTGTCTAGGTAAAGGGCGACAGGTTAGAGGTGTTTGGGTTTCTTAGGGCCTTGGAAGTCTCTAAAGCCAGAAACTGCCTCTCCACCATAAGAATATCAGGCAAGCAACCACTCACTTACAACATCTGTATCTGTTTCTGCCCCGTAAACTCCACCTTACTAAATGCCCACTCCTCACATACAGTCAATGAACTAGTGACAGCACACAAACAATAGAAAACACAGTGAGGAGAGAGAGCGGGTGCATGTGTACGAGTAAGCAAGAGATGGAGAGGTGGGACTCGCCAGTGTATGCCGAAGCATAGAGAAGTATGGGGTGGGGATGGGGATAGAGAGAAAGGAGATGATGTGAGATACGCAGATGGAAGAATTCAGAAAGATGTGGGCGAGAAAAAGGGCGTAAGCATCTGATATTGTGAGAGATAGGATAAGGAGGAATGAGATGAGGTGAAATATGCAGATGGAGGATTTTAGAAAGATTGGAGACAAAGTGGATAGGCCTCTAATATAGTGAGAGATGGCAGACGAGGGTGATGTAACGGGAAGAAGAGGTGTGACTGAGACAGCCTGAAGACCACTACTCTATCCACAGATATAGTTACGTTTAACTCACAAGTCTCATATTTTCAGAAATGAAACATTTTCAATTCTAATTAGTTGTTACTCATGTATCTGATACTGCTGCTCACCATTGGCAAAACAATAGGTCTGGCTTGTTTTAGGTGTAAGTGTTTGTTGGTGCATGACATGTCTGGCTGTAATAACAGAAAGTGCACAGAGAGGCACCTTAATACTGATGTCAACTAGCCATCAGAGGCTGGGACTGGTTATTGTGGCATGGCTACCACCCAGAGAGTTTGGGGCAACCGCTTCTGCGCAGAAATACTGACAAAAGGCCAATGGTGACAAAGCTACTAATCACCTGCCTATCAAAAATACTTTTCACCTGTGTCCAGTGGGTGGCATTCCAAGCCCATTCCATTCTCACTCTCTGGCCAGAATGGATTTGTAGTATCCCTTTTCTAGCCCTGCTGGCCTGTCCCGTCCCGGGCCACCAGTTTTCTTGTGAACTCTCAGAATGTTGTAGCCCGTTTCTTCAGACACTCGCCCACTCCTTTTTCAGTCTCGTCACTCCTTTAGTTTTTAAACTTCCATATTACGCCTTCTCTCCCGGTTAATTTATTTCACCTTTTGCATGAATGCAGTGGCGGCTGGTGATTGAAAATAGCGGTGAGGCACAAATACAAACATGGAATTGCACCGTGCGATTGAGCCTCACCATCCACTTACTTTCAATCACTACTCACTCACCTGCTTTCAACAATTCACTCTCCCGATGCCTTCTGACACCTACCTTTTCACTCATCCACATTATGCTATGCACCGCCATTCACCCAACTCGTATACCCGGCCACCTACGTCAGCCCCCCCTGCAATCACAGACTCATCCATTTACACACACACACATAGCCACACCATCCAGTATCTAGCAGATTCAGTGATAAAAAAAACTACTCTTAGAGGCGTGGTTATTCGGTCTATTATTTAACCTTACATCTGTTTAATATGACAAATCACATTCAGTCATTAATCTGAAGAAATAATATCACACATCACTGGCCATGATCAAGTACCGAAACCACTGGGGCCAGTACTTAGAGGCAGGGCAGGGAAGGGACAGGGGAGCCGAGAGAACAGATGTCCACTAATTTTCTGTCAACAGGCAGAGCTCCAACTTACTCCTGTGTGCTCCTTGTCCTTGGCATCTTTATGGCTTGAGGTCAGGCCACACACTCTTATATAAATATATATCCCTCTATCTCCACTCTTACACTATCACGCCGGACAGTGATTAGATTTTTTTTTTAAAGCCCAGATGAGAATACGGTGGCCGCGGTGATATTTGATAACCCCTTTCCTACCGCTGAAGCCCACTCCTCGGGTGCTCCCCCCCCCCCCTCCTCCTCCCGCCACTTCCTCCTCCCCCCGCCATCTCCTGCCCTGCCATGAAGTGTGTTTCCAGTTCCGCGCTCCGCCCCCTCCACGCCGTTTCCCTAACTCGCTGGACCCGTGATTTCCCTCCCAGTGGAAACGCACACGCTTTGAACACAAGAACTCAATTATAGCTGTGCTGCTCGCAGAGGAGTCAGGCAGTGACCTTTAATCTTCAAGACAAGGTGACTGGAGTCCCTCCCCTCCGGCTCCTGGCAGCGGTGCCCCGCCCACTCTTGCCGGGCGCTCTGTCTGCGCTGCACAGCCTGGGGGGGAAGAGGTGAGGCTGGGGGCAGCGGTGGCGAAGGAGGAAGTTAGGTAGAGAGAGGCGGTGAAGGAGAAAAGCCCTGTGGATGAGAGCAGAAGGGATAAAAGAGATTCCGAACAACTTTGTAATGCAGGGTGTAAAGAAAATGGCGGAAAGCATATCACACTGGTATTTATATAGCGCCTTCAATACCCCCGTGAGGCCTAAAGCGCTTATACTGTAATGAACTAGATAGATCACAGACACACCATCACTGCTATACCTGTGGGATGTCACCCTGTTTCAGGGCACGCACAGAACCTAAAATGTGCCAATTTTAAGGGAGAGTGTTAATTAAGTAACTTAAATAATTTAAAGGAAATTTCGAGATAATACCATTACTTGGAGACATTTTCTCCTTAGAGATGTAGTTGACAGCAACAGTGGCAAATGCCATCAACGATTTCCACCATCACAGACCAGTTTCAGTCGGTTGTGTGCACTTGGAGAAAGGAGCTAAAGGGAACAAGAGAAAAAAAGTCAGAGGAAAAAAATTCAGTAGGGTTTGTATACTTTATGTTAGGGTGATTGAGAGGCACGAGGAATGAGAGGGGCAGAGGATGAAGACTCAAAGCAGAGCAGTAAGGCAGGGAGTAAACACTTAAAAGGGCAGCTAGAGCTCCCTTCTTAATAGAAGAGGGTCTGTTCTCTAGAGTCTGTAGAACTGGTGTCAAAGCCAATTGAGGGGTTCCCGAGTGTTCTTAGTGCGTTAGTGTTTGTTAGGGGGTCTGGGTGGGTGTTTTGTAGATTGTCAATTTTGGTGAATGAATATGAAAGTTGAAAGATGGCGCCAAGTATGACGCCTTAATGTTGAGAGCACTAGCAAAAGATTCTACTAATGCAATATTGCTCCTAATTTGTCCTTTGGATGGCATTGCATGAAGTCATTCACCCTGGACTGTTGAGCCACTAGTGTTGGGTCATCAAGGCCTTGAGTCTGCAGTACATAAAATTAAAGGTGGCAATGTTTCGATTCATTTGAAGCTCAAAAGACCTTCTTCAGGGGAAAACGAAGTTGGAGAGAAATAATGTTGGATGCTTAAAATGCCGCAATAGTGTAGAGACTCTAAAGGTTTTCACGGTTTGATGAGAGACTAGGTACCCATTTCGAAAAAATATAGAAATGTATATAAAATTAAACTGAATGCCTGAGTGAATGTGTGGTTGAGAACAATTTGCCAATGTATCAGTTACATCATTATATTATTCATAGATAGCTGTTATGCTACAGTAAGGTATATATTTATCAGTACTGAAACAAGATGGTGATTGGGTTCAAGTCAGCCGTTCAAACTGCACTTCATATCCTGAAGGAGCTTTTAGCCTCAGGTTGGAAAAAGTTGTATGTGTGCTTGATCTGGCTGAGTCGGGCATGCTGAGACCACTACGTCTGAGCCTCCTCAAGCACATGACCAACGCTAATGGTCACTGTTCACCCGACTCCAGCAAATGCCTGAGTAATTTTTGATTCCTGCTTTCACACCATTTACACCACTTAACAAAGGATACAAAGTGAGCTCATGGCATGGTGGTTACTCAGCACCCACACAGGCTGACACTTGAGCAACACTGGACTACTATCTCAATACTTCCCCCTCGATGGGCCCTCAAATTCAATATCTATGTCTACCAGTCGAATTGGAGACAATCTCCCCTGGGTCAATATCTGTGCACAAGTACTACAGATATTTCAGGACCCCGTCCTTATGTTGAACTCTGCACTCCGTTCCAGGGGTCGAAATGAGTGGACGCACTAAAAGGTGAACCATTATAATTATTCTATTGATTGGACTCAGCTTCAATAATTCATCTATGGGGAAAGACTCTTGCTGGACTCTTCCAGGAACCCTTGTTGGACTGATCGTAAAACAATATCTGATCCATATGCAGTAATCAGCTGGTGATTACTGCATATCTCGAGATCCCAGTACTGCATTGATTCCGCTTTCCAAATGGAACCTTCACTCCTGATGCTTTTTGAAAATGAAAGTTTTGCTGTAGAAATGGCAAAATACTTTGCCCCCTTCTATCTCTGCGTGGATGGCACTGAGCTAATCCTATGCTTAAAGACTTTGATAGACTAGTAGACATTTGGGGAAGGCAAATTTAGAGTGTCGCTGGTGTTGAGGGTGCTCTATACAGAAGCTGCTCTCCACCTAAACTTGGGAACTACCCAGAGTTCTCTGCTTCTTTTTTGCATAATTTATTCGTCACTCTATGCCTGAAAGGGTATTGTTTTGATTTCTACTGGGTGCTCCCTCATGTCTGGATAAAGCTAAACCTCTCTGAAGAGCTATAATGATAGCAAAACACGTGTCAGGGGTTGCTTTTATTCATTTCAGGTTGGCTTGGTTGGTGTGTTACCAATTCAAAGCAGTAATATTGTGCTTCGAGTGGTAAAAGGCTTTGGTCATTTTACAGCTCGGCATGGATAGCACTTTGCTAATCCTATGCTTAAAAAGTTTGTTGTATAAATGGAAAAAGACTTTGTCCCTTTCTATCTCGGCGTGGATGGCATTGTGCTAAATCCTGTACTTTAAGATTTTGATAGAAAAGCATACATTTGAGTTTAGCAAATTTAGAGTGTCGCTGGTGTTGAGGGTGCTCTGCAGAAGCTGCTCCCCACTTAAACTTGGGAACTACCCAGAGTTCTCTGCTTCTTGTTTGTGAATGTGTATATATATATCTATATATTTTTTTTTTCTCTCACTAAAAAAACAAAGGTTACAGGCATGTTATAGTTAGGCTCAAATTTCAATCGTCCAAAACCATAGAAATTCATCAGTTATAGTACCTGAGCTAACTATAACTTACAGGGTGCAATGCTCTGGTTATGACCTTACATATTACATCACCCATGATATGGTCAGTGACATCACTGATGACATCTCAAAAGTCATCACTGATGACATCATCCCATGACTGTATTTGTTTCGTAAACATTTGAGACTTAAAGATATATACTAAGCTACAGCAGCTGAGTTAAATTGCTGTTATTTCTGTACTCTTAATTAGTTATACTTCTTCTAACATATCTCATCTGAATGGCTTTCTGACTGTATCAGTGTGTGAGTGGATGTCTGAGTGGCTGTATGGGCGTGTTAGTGGCTGGCAGTATGAATGTGTTAGTGGCTGTGAGAGTGGCTGTACGGGTGAGGGAGTGGGTGTGTGGGTGGCTGTATGGGTGAGTGAGCAGCTGTTTCAGTGTGTGTATAGGTAAGTGAGTGGGTGTGAGTGACCATTTTGGAGAGTGAATGTGTGAGTGGCTGTAAATGTGAGTTAGTGGGCATGTGAGTGAATGTATGGATGTGTGAATGGGCATGTAATTGGTTCTGTGGGTGTTTGAGTGGTTGAGTGGCTGTCTCAGTGGCTATATGTGCGAGTGAGTGGTGTGTTAGTAGCTGTATTGGTGAGTGAGTGGCAGTTTCAGTGGCTGTATGGGTGTGTGAGTACTTGTATGGGTGTGGGAGTGGCTGTGTGAGTTTCTGTATTGGTGATTGAGTGGCTGTGTGAGTGATTTATACTACTTAGTCCACTGTGACATGGTGACTTCACACACCCCGTTTCTCCACAGCTGCAGCTGAAACTGCCCTGCTTCTGCGGTTCTCCCGGGTCTTAGGCTCGGCCCCAGCCCCAAACATCTATTATTGCCTTTTCCAGTGTTTTTACACCACTGTCTGCACAATCGGTGCTGTGAGGGTGCCCCGTGAGATAGCATAGAGTCCCTGCTGAGAGCCTGAGTGGGCCGCAGGCTCGCAGGGATTCTGTACAGGATGCCAACTGGAAGCTGCCCCAGATTTGGAGTTTGTTGAGGACTGGTTGGACCATCCCAGGAGAGGAGTAGTTCAGCTGGAAATGGAGCTGAGGAGCAGGAGCTTCTCTTGAGGAAAAGGAGTAGGTGTCAAGAGACTAGAGGCTGCATGGAGTGTCTTTGTTCAGGAAGTTTAGCCCTGTTGAACACAGTTGGGCCCACAGAAATGACCCAGATGCGCTTGCCGCTGATGGTATGGCGTCCTTGTCTCCTTCTCCCGGCACAGAGTTATGTGCAGCCCCAAACAATGCTCCCCATTTTTCTAGTTGATCGTGGTGAGCACGTTCTGCTCTCATTGCGTAGGTGGTGGGGGCTGGGAAGTGTTCCTGTGGAGGCGGGTCAAGAGGGAATTGCCGGACGAGCGGTTGGAGTGGGTAGTGAGAGTGCTCGGCCAGGCTAGGTTGTCGGTCGCACCGCTGTGTGTGGGGTTGCACCTGACTGGTCAGCTGGTAGCCTGGGTGTTGCCTGTGGGCTGAATTTTGACCCTAACATGGGTCCTTGTGGGGTTCATGGCCACATGATATGGGCGAAGTGGAGTCTGGGAGAGTTTTGAGGCCATGGAGTGCTGGTTTTCATCCACAGGAGTGTGCCGAAAGGATATTGTGAGCAAGTTTCTGCATCAGTCATCTTTTGGGTACAGGACCGAACGGGCCCTTCCTTTCCTTCCAGACATCCTTGGTTGCCCTTGGCTAGGCCTGACCTAGTGCCCTTGTTCAGGACTGACGCCTTGCGGAAGTGAAGGCTTAGGCTTTTCTTGATTCACATCTTTTTCACAGGGCACAACTTTGGCATAATATGACCACCAAAAAACTGAGTTCCAGCCTTACTCTAACTGCCCAACTATGTCAGAAGACAAAAGCCAACCCCCTGAGGAACTAAGCCCCCCATTTAGCGATACTTAAGGTGGGGCATAATACCTGCTTTTTTCAGAAATTATCAGAGGTCATTTTACAAGCAGGAGAAGTCCTACATCATCTCCAGTAGTGGCAGTAAATGAGGAGGTCAGACCATCTAAGTTAAAGGGGGCGAAGCAAAGGATGGCTCTTACTCCATCTCCCTCTCAAATACAAGGGGCAGTGTGTTGCTCTCTGGGGGAGAGGACCCCCTTCTCTGTATCAACAGGGGGGAAAGCCACGGAGGCCTCACATGCTCCATTGGCCACTCTTTCTCCTTTAAGTCTGGATTACACACTACCTGATATGACACCATTCAAACTGTCAACCTGAGGGGGAGCAGGGAGGATGGAAGCCCTGTCTGAAACGCCAATGCAGCGGAGACAATCAAGGGCTCTGTATTCGAGCATGCCCAGCATTACGACATCGGATCACATTAATCTGTCTTTTTCCCTGGATTTATTGTAGGGGTGGGCGGAATTTGCGAAATTCACTTTAGCAAATTATCGCGAAAATGTTAAAAATCTCTGCAAACACGCGGAAATATCGCGAAGATGCAGAAGTTTTTTTCCCACCCGTTCGCGGTATTTTCTGCGTGGTCGCGGCTCGCCAACTTACCCAATGCGGTTGCTCGCGGGCGCGGCCATCTTGTTTTCACTTGTCTCGTGGTGCATGATCGCAAAAAGAAAGACGTGATCGCGCGACGAATGACGTTACTGCGGGCGCGAACTGTTGCGAGACAGCGCAAATGGCTACCAACAATCCAACATCTCGTGGAGAACGCGACCGGATCGGGAAAACTTGTCGGCGAACGCGGTGATTCAGGTAAGGCGATCACGCGCGCACGTGAGAATGTATTATTTTACAGCGCGAGCAAGCAAAACATTTCCGGTAAAATGCGGATTGCGGAAATTTTGACATTTTTGCGCTCTCCGCGGAACGCGAAAATGTCAAATTATCGCAATTTCTGCGAGCGGAACGGAATTTTAGCCCAGGCCTAATTTATTGTTGAATCTCACAGTGAACATCTCAGCAGATGAGGTTTCTTTTTCGAGATCTCTGCAGAGTCTCAAACGTATACTGGCATCAATTATGTCCCTACTAGGAAGGAACACGGACAGTTCTGCCCACATATAGATATGTTATCAGTAAGACCAATGGGCCTGAACAAGAGTATGAGGCTGCTGCAAAGAGTCTTGTCACTTGTACTGCAGATATGAGCACTCAGGCGGGTGACCCTAGGATTATGACACATAGACAAGAAAAAAGCTGTGATCAATCCTTGGTCCTAAGTGACCTGGAAGCCCTGTTTTTGGAGGAGGATCTCTCTGCCCGTCAGGCTGTCCCCACTGGCCCTGCTCTGGCCCCAGGGGAACTCTGCAAAGTGTTTCTGATTTTTAACAAAGCCTTGAGGTTCATTACCAAAGCCACAACATAGGAGTCAGGCCTGCAGCATGGTAGAGGGTTAAGTAATATTAAACAAAAGAGTAATAAAAAGAAGGCAAAAAGGAACATTCCGAATAAATCCAAGAAGAGATCAAAGAAAGATTGCATTTCAAGATGAGGGTATATCATTTGATTCAGTGGTGCCGCTGTTATCTGCCACTACTCTCCAGGGATACAAGGATAAGCACCTCATGGAGCTGTCACAATGCCAGCCAAGCATGGGAGGGGGAGGGTCAGACATTAGGGTGGTGCTGAGACCCGTCCAGGCTGATCATGTACTCCTATGGCTTCCAATGTGGAGGGGTTCACTTGGGCAGAGCTGGAGTGGGGAAAGAGAGTCTGGAAGAGGATATTTGGTGGGGGCTAAAATCTGCCACCAATTCTACCGATTATGACGTCTGGGTCCTTCAATTTGTAGACATTTTTGCAGACTCTGAGTCAGAAGGATGGCTTAATAGATCTTGTATTTTATCTCTACTGCACTCAATACCTAAGTTGGTTGAAATTTCCATGAAGGACATCGCCTTGGGTGTACAGCCGAAACCCTGGGACTTATCGGTGGCCTGGCCTTATGTATGGGTTCACTTTTATTCCAGGGTGGTGGCAGAAGAGCTCTTGAAATTGTCAGCTGAGCTCAGGCGGGCAAGCCTTGATATCTATGCTTCTCGTACCCCACCGCAGGCCATCCCCCAATCTCAGTTAATGGACACCAAGAGGCAGGTGGTAGGGTGGGAGCCCCACCCCACCTCTTTCATCAACGGTCCCCCGCCCTGGATTGTGAGAGGCCAGGGGGAGTTGGCCTTGATAAGATCCTAGTGATGAATTGGAGGAGGGCAGGCAAATCTTCACAAACCGGGTGAAGTCATCTGAAAAGCATGAGTATGCCTGGAACTGGATAGCGGAGACCATCAACGCAAAGAGGGAACCCTCAAAACCCCTTTTTCAGAGATCCTGATGACATCAGGGTCAATCATTTGTCTTGGAACATAGCTGGCATGGAAAGCAGCTTGGAGTCACTCTTGCAGATCATCATGGTCAACAAAGTGGTGATAGCAGCCATTCAAGAAACCTGGGAAACAGAGGGCCGGGGGTTGCCCAATTATACTGTTTTCAGCTTTAAAGTAGTTAAGGGGAATTTTGGGAAACATGCTGGGAGCCTTGCCTTTCTGGCCTCTGCTATGCATAATGTTGTGGTGTCTGTCCTACCTAGTGATTCTCTGAGCTTTCTAGTTGTATCAGTATCTGGAACTCCCTTGGATGCTAGACGTGGGGGGCAAAAAGGGATGCCCTAATCAGAGTAGAGGAGACTACACGGGACACCCCAATTTGATTCTTATTAACACATATTTCTCCCCAAAGTTTGGGTATAAATATTCTATTTGGGAAATTGGCACTTTTTTGGGGCTAGACCTAAGGACTCTTTCCGTGTGCGCCCATCCCTGTGATGGGCGATTTTAATGAAAACATTCCTCCTAAGCAGATGAGGGACTTTATTCAAAGGGATAAAGATATGGCATTGAATATTCCCTGTCACGATTTGGGAAGTCCGTGAGGGGGCCGGCCCAGCAGGCCCTTGGAGACCCTACTTAATAGCTGGAATATGTCCATGATAAATGGTAGGTGTCCGGGAGATCAGCTGGCTCGGCCGATGTTTGACAATGGGAGGGTAACATCTCTGATTGAGTATATGATAATATCCTCTGAGCATTTTGGGTTGGTGAAGGATCTCTTTGTGGGTGACCTCGGGGGTAGTGGCCAAAAGCCTCTTGTACGCACACTGTTCAGGGGGTCTGAGACAAGAGAAGGGTGGCCTAATATTTGGCCGCTGCATTGTAAAAAGGTGTGTCGAGATGTGTGGTCAGCCAAATTAAAATGGCATGTTACAGATGGTCCTAGGGGGTTACTCACGGAGCAACTTAATGCACCTTTACGTCATACAGTAAATGCCTTCGAAAATCTTATTTCCTCCATAAGGGATTGGGCTTCCGTTGCCTTGTAAGGGGCAGGGTTAAAATTGATCTTTTTAGCTCTGAAAAGTCACAGGCCAAAGTTTTGCTCAATAAGAACATAAGGGAGGCATTTCGAGCAGGCGGGGAACATAGGAAGAGCCTGATCAAACAACATAGGAAAGCATTCAGGAAGGAAATGCGGCAAATTAAGTGGAGGGAAAAGGAGAGCCCATGGACTAAGGTAATCTTTTTCCTGCATACAGGCAACCTTAAGGGCTTTTGGGTCATCTCTCACCATACACTGGGGCTTGTTACACATATTACAACAGTGTCAATACCCGAAGATATCTGGTTAACCCCATCTCAGACCTCTATAAAATTGAAGAAGCTGATGGGGTTGCCACCGGCATGCCACAGGCAAGCCCGCAGGTCTAGGGGCAGGTTGAGATTATCCCGCTCTCGACTGTTTGTGGTAAGTGGTGATTAAAGGGCTGAGAAGCACCAGAGTGCAAGGCCCAGATGGTATTCCTGCTATTATTAAACTCAATCCTCTCCTGTGGGCACAGACTATGGCTCCTTTGTTTAGTGAAATAATTGGGAGCCAAAATATGCTGGAAACCTGGAAAGTGAGTTAAAGGGTATACCCCAATATAAAAAGGGCAACAAGCCATCTAATTATCGTATGATTACCCTACTGGATATCATTAGCAACATTTTTGCAAAGTATCTGTTAGGCCTTTTGGAAGATTGGGTGAGTGCAGCTAGAATTTTACCCCTGACCCAAACGCATTTTCAGAAAGGGTACTCAACCACGGAGAGTCAAGTTCAAGACCTGCTGTATTGTACAAAAAGTTCTGAATAGTAGGGGACCCAGTTATTTAACAGAAAAACGTACTTCCTTCCGTCCAAGTAGATCTCCACAATCGTAAAAAAAATCCCTGCTCATAATTTCCCGCCTTGGGAAAACTCGTGCTGGCAGCAAATCTTTCTTCTATCTGGCCCTCTTCCTCTGGAACCAGCTCCCTCTATACCTGCTTAGATTACCTTCCTTTTAGGAAACTCCTAAAAACAGAGCTCTTTTCTAATTAATACTCTTAGACTGTGTTAGTCTGCGATCCCTCTCGTAGCGCGGAGATACCCCTGCGGGGGTGAATCAGGCGCTTTACAAATAAGATAAATAAATAAATGGCTGCGTGTTTTTAAAGCTGCAGGCCAAGGATTATTCCCTCTCATGGAAACAACCCCTGTACTCAGCTTATATCGATTTATCTTTCGCGTTTGAATCCATAAGAAGAGCCATTTTATGGGAAAAGATGGCCGATGGAAGTGTCCCCCAGGGCTCGTGAAGCTGATAGTCCAATTGCATGAGGGCTCCTGGGCTTGAGTGGAACTTGAGGGGGCCAAAAAGATCAGTGCACCCAATGGCTTGAGAGAGCGGTGCATTTTGACCCTGCTCCTGTTCTTAATCTATATAGCGGATGCCTTGGAGGGTTGAAAGCAGGTCAGAGCCTTCCGTCCCAAGTTGGGATCGGAACCCGTAGTTGTGTAGTTTTATGCGGATGACGCAGTGCTATTAGATCTTAGGATGGTGGGGCTTCAGCGTCAATTCAATGCCTTTTCTCTCCATTGTAAGGGTAAGGATCTAAAGATGAATGTGGCTAAAATAAAGGTAAGAGTTTTTTCAAACGGTATGAGGCTCCCCCAAGGGTCAGTTGGTGGCTGAGTGATTTACAAATGGATGTGGTTACTGAATACAGATAGCTTGGTGTGTTCAAAAAAATCAAATCAAATCAAAACAAACTTTATTCGGTTGAAGACAAACAACCATAAAAGTACAAAGCAGTTCGATCTATAAATAAAAATGAAGAAAATAAAACAATATAGCAGAGCATATTGAATACAGCCATAAAATGAACAATAGAGAAAGCTAGCCACAATTCAAAAGCAAATCTAATAGGCAATTCCTTTATCCAAAGAATTTTTTAAAATTATTAATCATTAACAGGAGTTCCAGTTGATGAGAAATAAAGGATAAGTGGAATCTACAAATTCTGTCTATGCCTCAAGACTAATTTCAAAAAAGTGACTACCAAATTGGCAGATAGCTCAGTGTCCAAGAATTGGAGAGCCAAAAAGGCAGGACGACATCTGCGGAGGCCCCAGATCTTTAAAAGCGGGCCAAGCCAACGTTTCCGCAGGTCGTGGTAAAATTTACAGAACAATACTGTATGAATCGTGGATTGAGAGGAAATCTCATCACAAGGGCAAGGTTGAAGTGAATTTTCCCAGATATTAGACTTTGGGAAAGTGACCAAGTGATGGAAAATGTTAAGTCTAAATTTTGTTAGAAGGAGTCTCTCAAAATCTGTGCAGTTGTAAGTTAAATAGGGCTGAATGGACAGGGTTGTTTGGACCAACAACGAGTGTTGTACAGTTGGTTTGACGAACTCATTAGTCATTCTCAGGGATTCTAAGTGAGCCATACACATCTTTTTAAGTTGTTTCCTCGGTAATTCGGCCAGTGACAGGGGAGAGTGGAAAAAGCGTGCCATGCCCAAATCATCGAGGAATCTCTTTATGTAAGAGATCCAACCAATCTTATGTGCATGGTCTAGAGCTATACAGTCCTTAATGAACCCCTGGGAAAAAGTAGTGGCGTTCGACGTCCAACTACGATGCCATAGGAGTAAGGGTTGGGTCCTAATCAGATCTGTGAGATAGGGCAGACCCAGCTCTAAGTGGCAGACGTAAGTTGATGTAGCCCGCGGGGCAGCCAGGAGAAATCTCAAGAAGCTATTCTCCACCCTTTGAACTTCCTCGACTTTTGCATAACCCCAAATGCCAGCCCCATAGATAACACTAGATATACATTTTGCCCTGTAAATCTCCAGGAGTTCAACCGTTGGCCTTCGGCCGAGTTTATTCGCAAAATTAATCAGTGCAGCTGTGGATCTTATGAAGGTGAGTTTCCTAGACTCAATGGCACGTTTCCATGAGCATTTGTGATCGAATACTATGCCCAGATATTGATATTGAAGAGTGCTCTCTACTTTTTGGTTATCGATAATGAAGGTCTTATTATTCTTTTTCCTTGATCCTATGGACATTACAAAGGTTTTTTTAGTATTGATCCTTAGGTCAAGGTCAGCCATAAAAGTATGGTATTTCGTGAGAGCACGCTGTAATTCATTGGGAGTGCGTGCTAGGATAACAGCGTCGTCAGCGTAGAGTAGTGCCGGTATAGGACGGTTGTTTATGCAGGGAAAGTCCTGAGCCCCCTTTAACATGGCTTTTTCCAGGCCATTGGTATATAGGTTGAATAAAAAAGGGGCCAGGACACAGCCCTGCCTTACTCCGCGCTCGACTCTAAAAGACTTTGTCACCTCGCCCCCCAGTCCGTATCTCACACGGGCTGTGGCGTCTGAGTATAGTTCGCGCAAAAAACTTATAAGAGGCGCTTCTATACCCATACTTTCTAAGATGTCCCACAGCTTAGAGTGATTAACGCAGTCAAATGCTGCAGAAAGATCTACGTATGCTAGGTAGAGTGCACCCCCTTTTGCGCTAATATATTTGCCAATTATTAGGGATAAGTTGAGGGCTTGCTCGGTGGTACCCAAACCCTCACGAAACCCGAACTGGAGATCAGAGAGGGCTTTGTTATCAAGAGCCCAGAGCTGGAGGCGCTCCAGGATTACACGCCCCGCGACTTTCCCTAAGGAGTCTAATAGGGAGATCGGTCGATAGCAAGATGGCAAATGACGGTCCCCCTTTTTAAAAATAGGGACAAGAGTTGATTGGGACCAAGAGTCTATAGGCCCCAGTGCACAGGATGCTTGGAGGACCCTGGTTAGTATTGGAGACCACAGGTCCATAGTGAATTTGAAAAAATCAACTGGGACCCCATCGGGGCCCGGGGCTTTACCATTTTTACTAGTCGTTAGGGCGTGCTCCACCTCCTCATGGGAAATACTTATTGGCAAAGGAAAGGGAGCTATGTTTAACCTAGTAGAAGTTGAGAGTGTGGTGGTTGAAGGAAGGCTGAATATTCGCTCAAAATAGTCAAGCCATGTTTGTTCATCAATCGCCACCTCAACAGTAGGGTTTAAAGATGATTCCGTAAAAAAGGGGGACTTCACGACCTTCCAGAAGGCAGCACTATCTCTGAAAGCACATGATTTGTGTAGTTGGGCCCAGAGATCATTTTTCAAATTGTCCTTCCGACACTTTAGAGCCTGCTTGTAATCATTTCTAAGGGCTGCAATCTCCTTTCTATCTCTTGGCTTGTTGCAGAGGGCTACTTTCAAACTCTGATAGGCTTTTGTACAGGAAGAGTCAAACCAGCCCTTAGAGTTGGCCTTACTATTCTTAAGCTCTACGAACAGTGTTTCCTTTATCGCAGCCAGCAACAGAGCGAAGTTTTCCATAATTCCCTCGTGGGAAATAGTGGGATCAAGGCAGTTATTAATCGCTGTGGCCATTCTTGTAACAATGGATACAGTTATGTCCTTCGGGTCCACTTTTTCCCACCTTAAGGAATATCCATTTAGTCTATCTATTGTTAATTTGTTTTGGGTTACAGCTAACTCAATATCAGGGCTCTCGTGTTTCTTAAACAATTTTAATGTAAGACTAATTGGATAATGGTCGCTAATGGCGATATCGCGGGTCTTACAAGTGAGTAGATTTTTAACCCATAGAGTGGAAGAAAAAATAAAATCAATTGTAGATGACCTGCCTCTGCCAAAGAAAGTTGGGGCTAGAGGAATGGGAGGGTTGACCATATCATTTACAAGTGCGAGATCTAGACCAAACAAAATCTCATTCAGACAATGGCCCGATGGGGTGTGGGAAAAGTGGGTTATTGAATCCCCGTTTTCATCCTCAATTCCACAAACTGATTTCCCACTCTGAGTACATAAGTTTTGATTAAAATCTCCACCCCAGATTAAGGTTAATTCCTTGTGGATCTTTATGGATAATTCTTGAAGGCAATTGTATATTTCATTCGTTACCTTCATAAGTTCGTCCACAGGGAGGTTATTGTAAAAATTCACAAGTGCTATCGCCCTATTTCGATTCAGGTGCAGAATTAGAATTTGAAAGTTTGTGGCCAGTTTTAATGGTACTATTGATGAAAATCGCACAGTATTTGATATGAAGATAGACATACCTCCCTTTGCCCTGCCGAAAGAGGAAGGTAATGCTGGAGAAAAATAAGTCTTGAAGCCTTCGAGATGAAATTCAGATAGAGCCCATGTTTCCTGGAAACACAGGATATCGAAGTTGCGTGTAAAGGCAAGCCAGATATCGTTAGTGACCTTTGATCGAAGACCGGCCACGTTCCAGAAAAGAATTTTAATTAAAAAGTCATCCTTATTTAACGAAGGTTTCAAAGCTATACCCAAAGAATCCTCACAGCTAGGAAATTGTATGGGTTGTGGAGATGTAACTTCGATCACTGCGCCACCCCGGGGGAGATCGTCTGAATGCGCACCAAGGATTGGTAGAATACTGCCAATGTTTTCTTTCAGATCCTCCTGCTGGAGTCAATCCACTCTCTCCAATTCCGAGAGGTGCTCAAAGTGATTAAAAGTCGGGATGTTATATCGTGAATCCATCCTTTTTTCCCAGTTTCCAATTGGTAGACCCCTAGGGATGGAGGATGGCCGGCAAGTCAAAAATTGGGGATAAAAAAAAGTCAGGTCCCTGACTTGAATGTCAGTATTGGTGCTATAGGGGGAGCGATTACATATATGGCGAACAACTCACCTGTCCCTGAAATTTACTACAATACAATCCCCCAAGATAACCTTTCTTGTACTACCCAGCCAACTTGTCCTTCTAGAAAACAATATCTCACCAGAAATGTTTAACGGGAGTGGCCTGTTGCTATTAAGCCAAAATGCAACTTTATTTCTTAGCTCGGGAAAGGTCTCGATTTTCCCTGTTGGTAACTCTGGGACCCCGACAAGCACTATTGTGTATGGTAATGATTGTGGGGGTAAATCGATAGATGGAAATGGCGTTTTAGACGCAGCTGGCAAAAAGGGATCCTTAAGGGGGGTTGGAGTATCTATCATTTGATGTGTAGGTTCAAGAGGCCCGTGTAAATCATCCCCTGCTATGTCCGAGGGTTTAGAGACCTCTGGTGCCTTCAAAGAAGGCTTAGCGCTAGGATCAATATTCTCAGATGTAGTAGATAATACAGGGGTAGGGGCAGTTGGTAGCTTTGTGATGTTATCAGAACGGATGGTTTTGTGCCTAATATTTGGAGATATGAGAAGGCATTTTGAATGTACTCTATTTAACACAGCCCCTTGAGTTGCAAAAGAATCCTTAATAGCTGTTTCGATTTTGTCAACTTTTTCTCCTATGGATCTAACCCTTTCTTGTAATGGGGCCAGTAGGGACTTCATTAGATGTTCAATTTTCTGGAAGAGCCCGTCAGTAGATAAAACAGCGGGCAAGACGCTAGCTGATTGCTCTAGGGGTAAAACAAGGGAACCGTTTTCACAAGTTAGGGTAGAAACTGGCTTGTGTAGGTTATTGTCAACGTTTTCCCTTATTGGAAGAGGGGGTTTAGGGGCAGATTTCTTATAAATACGGCCACCAGGGGCCCGTTTTAATTTTTTTACATTTTTAGCGTTTTCTCCGTCTTTATTAGATTGTTTTAAACTGCTCCTAGCCTTCTGCCCTCTTGTTGTTACCCTCTGGGTATGCGTATCCGAGTTTAGCAACAAAGGAGAGACCAAGATTGGAGATGTAGATGTCTGACGAGAGAAATGGTCAGAAAGATCCCCTAACTGAGCTAAGGAGTCAGGGGAAGGTACTGTCATAAAGGTGGTAGGAGTTAACGACAACCTAGAAGGAACTAATAAAGGTTGGGGGGATACGTTATCTAAAATGGGGACTGTACCCATTGAAGGAATAGGATGAAAACCTGGGAGTGCAACAAAAGATGGAAGCAGAATCGAGTCTTGTGAGTTAATAGTGACAAATGAAGTATTGACCGGAGGTAGAGGGGGCAACATGCCAACAGGAAGAGAGAGGCGGCGTTTGGTGTGTTATTTAGCCATAGCCTTGACTTCTGGGGTCGTGTCTTGTTGCAGGAATCAAGGACCAAGGCCATTGCTGGCTCACTCCAGAGATGAGATTCAGCTTTGGGATATGTCAGTAGAAGTGTTGAGAGAGGCATGTAATGCGGGGATAGTCTCCCTGTGACTCTAAGGGTCTGAGGTTCTGTTACAAAAGATGTAAAGCGCTTGCAAATTATTGAAACAACCATTTGGAAAAAATGGTTGGGGTTACCCACAAACTCAGTGAGCAGTGGGCTAGCATTGGACCTCACTAACATGGTTTTTCCAATATAGCCAGAGGTTGCTCAATTATTGGGTCGGTTTGTTGAAATCGGATAAAGGCTCCTTGAGTGTGTATAGTACCTTACCTGCAAGGGTAACCCAAGGGACAGTGTGTAAATAACCTACAGGTTGTGGAAGTGTCCCTGAATCTACCTAACTGGTATGCTCCCCCAGACATGTCAGTGATTCAACAAAAACAAGCACTAAAATGCTTAATTAAAGAGCCACTCCCTCAATAATTATTCAATTGATGTGAGTAAGAGAGGCAGCTTGTAGCACCTAGTGGAAGTTCATTATTGTGGTCTAATCCAACCTTATTTTAGGGACATCAGGAGTAGATCTGTGAGGAGATGGGCTCTGAAGGTTAGGTTGGGCCAGGTTCCCACCTTTATTAAATGGGTTGGACCCAATCAGAGGCGGAGGTAAAGGGATTTTTGCCGTTTTTGTAATCTTGATGTATTATCATTTTCTCATCTTATTGTTTTATGTGCCTCTTTTACAATTATAAGACAAGGCTTACTATTGCTTGGTTTTAGAAAGCTGCAGGTTTGTTATATTAGGGACTTAATGAATAAAATTTGTCATTGTAATAATGTGATGCTCTGCTGGGCTTTGGCAAAATTTCTGCCCTTGTAGCCGGGGAGCTTCCCCGCAACCTTTTGGAATATTGCTACTTGCTACCTTACTTTTATTGCACCTTTTTTATTCTAAAGAGTTTGTATGTTTATGAAGTATGGCACTTTTCTGTCAGTGTTGCATCATTTGAAGGCTGTTTCCCCCTATATGAATTTTCTTTTTAAATTATTACGTTTAACGCATTTTTGCACAGTTTGTCATATTGCATAATATGCTTTGTCAAGTCACCATTCTTTTTGCTGATATCATTGCCTTGTATAGTATTTATGTGGTTTTTATATGGTTGGGGCTGGAGTGGGCTGTATTGCTAAAGTTGTTGGAGATCCCAATTAGGGTTGGAGCTTTATTGTATAAATTTTTGCATGTCTTATGGGTAGTTGCATTGTATTTATTCTAATATGTGTATGAGTGCAAGCCTTTCTGACTGTCGCCTCAGCCAATATTATCTGAATTGGAGGGTTCCAGTTGTATGCAAATATATGTGGCTCTTATTGCTGACTTAACAAATTTTCTAAAATTAATACTTCCTGTTTTTATTGTTGATGTTTTTTTGAGATGTGTGCTTTGTATTGCCTAAATTGGCATGAGAACACACTAATAAAATATACTGAATACTGATTGGCTGTAAGGGTATATGTGTGGGTGTGTAAGTGTCTGTATGATCGATGTGCAAGTGGCTGTATTGTGAGTGGGTGCATTAGTGGCTGTAAGGGTGAGTTAATGGGTGTGTGAGTGGCAGTATGAGTGAGTAGCTCTATGGTTGAGTGATTGGTTGTGTGAGTCCTGGTATAGGTCTGTGAATGGGTATGTGAGGGGTAGTGTGAGAGTGGGTGTATGAGAGGTTCGGTGATGGAGTGAGTGGGTGTAGGAGTGGTACTGTGGATAATATTATCAGGGGGCGTTACCAGTGATTTCACTGACCATGTCATGAGTGATTTAATATGTGAGGTCATAAGCTGTGCATTGCGGGCGCATAAGTTATAGTTAGTTAAGGCAACTATAACAGCTAAATTTCTATGGTTTTGTAAGAGTGAAATCCGAGTCTAATTATAATGTCCCTGTAAGCTTTGTTTTTTAAGTGAATTTCTATGGGGTTTTTCTAATTCTATTTTTTAACTATAACATCCCTGTAACCTTTGTTTTTTTCAGTGAATTTCTAAGGTTTTTAAATTTTATTTCCTAACTGTAACTTGTAACTTTTGGGAGTGAGTGTGTGAGTGAGTGCATGAGTATCTCAGTGGGTCTATGAGTGAGTGTCTGAGTGTCTCAATGGGTGTGTGAGTTGGTGTCATAGTGGCCTGGGAGTGACTGCATAAGTGTCTCACTAGGTGTCTGAGTGGATGTGTGAGTGTCTGAGTGGGTGCATGAGTGTCTGAGTAGGTACATGGGTGTCTGAGTGAGTGTCTGAGTGGGTCTGTGAGTGGGTATGAGAGTGTCTGAGTGGGTTTGCTAGCATCTCCATGTGTTTTACTCTATTTGGGGTAGTCTGTGAGTGAGTGCATTAGTGTCTGAATGCGTATGTTAGTGGGTGTATGAGTCTGAGTGGCTGCATGAGTGTCCCAGTGAGTGTCTCAGTGGGTCTGTGAGTGGGTGTGAGAGTGTCTCAGTGAGTTTGAGAGTGCCGCCATGTGTGTGTGAGTCTGTCTGTTAGTGAGTGAATGAGTGGCTGTGGAATTTAACTTAGGCCCCAGCAAAATTAGAGGTTGTGTAGCTGAATAGCAGTGTGGCAAATTCCTCATTTGCCAGGCAGGTTCCTTTACACAGAACTCCAACTAGGCTGCAGTGGTAACATTTGGTTTTCAAAACTAAATAATTCACCAGAAAAAGTATCAAGGTACTAGCGCTCATGTAATTTCCCAGGTGTGAAGCGTGAATGATGATGAGCACCTATTCTAAAATGCATTCTCCTACAGTTGTAAATGAATGGCCCTTGCAAGTCTTGCCATGAAAACAAGCCACTACCAGATCTTAAGCTGTCTCTTGAAGGATACTGCATGGCCTGCAAGTTACAAGATAGAGAAAAAAAAGTAACATTTGAGGAACAGGTATTAAAAGTAAATGAGGAAGAAGTGAGGGCATAATTGAATAGGGGAGGTAGGCTCTGTGTCCCCCTCCCGGGGACATCAATAGCTCCAGGGACCACATCCCCTAAAGCCTGTCCAAATGTGATGGGGGAGGGGGATTGCGTGGCCCCCTCCCAGGCCTGATTTTGGTCCTGGGGACCCCATCCCCTGGGGCCTGGCCATGTGCACCCAGTGTGGAGAATGGGGACCGCTGGGGGAGCCTAAAGGCCCCCTGAGCCCTGCCGGATCCCTGCCTCCTGCAGGAACTAGCATTGCTGCTTTATGCAGGAAGCTGCCGGAAAGGAGGTTTTCTGCCTACAGGAGCAATTGTTTCCTCTCTTTCCCTACCTGCATGTCTGTGGGCAGGGAGAGAGATGAAACCTCCGCTTCCAGCTGCGGTAGCACTTTGACAGCTCCTGCCTGCTGGAACCAGAGTGTTTGATTTTGCTTGGAGGGAGCTGTCAGATCCCGCCAAAAAAAAGCAAACAGCTATGTCCAGGGGGGGGGGGGGGGGGTGACACCGGGACATAACAGGAGCCAGTCCTGGGGATGGCGGTCCCCAGGGCCATTAATGACTCCAGGAGGGGGGCTGCTCAGTCCTCCTCCTTTACAATGCACGGGCGGGCCCCAGGGAGGTGGTGGTCCCCAGGGCACGGGGGTCCGTTCAGCTCTCGCACTATAGTTACATTAGCCCCGGGGAGGTCGTGGTCACTGGGGCTCAGAGGGGTCCAGGTGCCCCCCCCATATCATTTAATATTTTTGCCCCAGGGAGATGGTGGTCCCCAGGGTGTAGGGGGTCTGTACTGCGCCAAAACTATTATTGTATTAGCCTTGGGGAGGTGGTGGACCCCATGGATTGCAACAATCCAGTAGGGGGGTCCGTGTGGCTCCCCTCCTTTAATTAAATAAAGCTCCGGGAGGTGGTGGTCCCCGGGGCTCATTTGAGCTCATGGAGGGGGGGGTCTGCGCAACCCCTCACCTCTATGAATAATAAACCCCAGGGATGTGGTGGTTCCTGTGGGTCAAAGACCCTCAGGAGGGGCCCCGTGCACCCCATCTGGCCAACTACCCCTCCTGTTAACTCCAGTAAGCCCACACAGCTGGATTGCTGAGAGATTGTCAGAGGGCACGCCCCCTTACTCCACCCCTCTGCAAACACATCTCCCGGTGCACTACTGGTTGGGGGAAGTAGTCCATTTTAGTCCTGAGGCCTTCAAGAGTAAAGTGGAATTAATTCCCCAACCAGAAGCGTGCCAGGAGGCGTGTTTGCAGAGTGGTGGAGAAAGGGTGCATGGCCTCCAAGTCCTATCAGCAATCCCACTATCTGGGAATTACTGGGGGTAACAGGAGGGCTTGTTGGCCCCCAAAGACCCTCAGCATTCAAGGTGATTTCATTCCCCAACCAACACTATGCCAGGAGGCGTGGTGGCGGAGGGGGCATGGTCTCCGGAGACTTGCCAGAGTTTTTTTTAATCAAATATTTATTTTTAGGGAAGAAAGGCTGCGTAGCACCTGCTCCCAGTCATTAATCATGTCAAGGGAAAAGCAGTATTTAACAATGACTGGTTTACTGGACATACCAGAATATGTTCAAACTTTGCCTGAAAATCCTTTCTCTCTGCCCCCCTCAAGTAACTGTTCTTCAAAAAGCGGGGACGGCGACAAAATATTCACCAATATGGTGAAAAATTGTGTTGTTTGTGGTTTTCCTTTATATGTGGGTATTTTATGTGTGATTAGTGGATTTTGTGGTGTTTTTCCTTTTGGTGGATTTTGGGGGGGGCTCCTAACTGTTCACTCTTCCTCCCTTGCAGTAGCAGTTATGTTAAATGTCATTGAACACATCTGCTACTAAATTGCAATATGTGTTGTCTAATAATTGTAGCTAGGTTTTTTGGTGTGTGCCTGTGTTTATTTAAAGAAAATGCATATATTTTTTCAAAGTAAAATATAATTTTTTTAAACATAAAAAACTTACTTTTTTTATCTATTTGGAGTTTGCATTGTTTGCTTATATTCATTTGTAAGAAAGTGCTTGTAATTCTAGTGATTGTCCATGTGTTTTGTGTGGCTTTACTTGGCTTTTGTACCACTAGACTAGATGTGGGTCTAAATCCGGTGAACAGCTCCTGTCTTCATCTTTTTGTGGGTGTGTTTTGGTATGTTGATGTGCCTGCCAGTGCCCCTTTTCAGTTTCTTCTATGTACGATTGCTATTTTGTGGTAGATGTTCGCCATTTCTCAACCACTTCTCCTTGCCCCTCCCAGATTTACACCAAAAACTTGCACATTCGCGTGCAGAATGCTTGGCACTCTGCATATAGGTGATGGAGCATATGTAGGCGGTGATATCTGCCCATAAGTGAGTTAAGATTATTTGTAGGTATGTAAAGTAGAACTACTATAGTACTACTTGATGTACTCAAAATACGTTGATAAATAAGCCACACAAATTGTAAGCTGATCTAAATTCTCACTTTAAATTTTGCGAATTCTTACTATCAGCCCATGTCAGTCGTTAACTGTTCCAAGCACTGCGACTGTAGACATGGTTGCAAAGCCTTTATGCATTACCTTGCAAGTCATTGAAGGGGCAGAAATTAGAATGAATGCCTTCTTTGCTGCAGCCTTAACCTTATGACACAAATGGGTAGCAATGTGTGCATTTTGATGCACAGTTATCATGGTGCTGTGCACGTTTGTGCCACATAAATTGGTAGCCGTGGCGCTTTGAGAATGCAAAGTACCTGTGCGCATTTGGCGTAGAAACTTTGTATTTTTTTAAGTGTTTCATCCAGTGGCTCTCAACCTGGGGTTCATGACAACTATTCAGGGGGTTCCCAACTGTTTAGAAAATTAAATAATTTTATCAAACTACTAAAGTACATATTCATAAAAAACTAATTTGAAATTTTTTCAATGATCTGTGAATGAAGGAATTTGAAATCGGCGGCTCAAAATGAAGTTGGTATCCATAGCTTGAATCATTGGGAGCAGCAGCGGTAGAGCGAACAGAGTATACTATGAACAATTAGTGGCCTCATATAATAAGCACTGGCGTGTGCTGAAAAAAGAGAGCATGCATTAAAAGCAAAAAAGACAGATTGATGTGCTAGAATATATCAGATCTCTTTGTTGTTTAGATATAACAACAAACATTGAAATGCTCCAACCTTCCCGTTGAACTAAAAATTCAGATTTTTGTATAATTTTTCATCCACGGAATAAATAAAATATGTTGTATTTTGGATTTTGTTTGCTGTGTTCTTATTTCTGTCTTGTGTGTATTGTTTTGAGCTTCAAATCATAGGAATTGCTTGGTGGGGTGTCCCCGGCCATCAGCAGTGATTCGGTGGGGTCCACAGAAGTCAAAAGGTTAAGAACCGCTGCTTTAATCCATTGCAGGTAGCCTGGGGAATTCCAGAGCCCTATGGCACATGGTCAGCTAATGACCTCTGCGCGTTTTCCTGACTTCAGCTCGGGGCCTAATGTAAAAAACTGCAGTGCTTTCAGTGCACAAAATCTCCTTTTTCAATGATTCTTTATCGAACTTTTTTGATTTGTGTAGAAAACATAAATAAGGATGTAGCCTTACAACTAGAGCGGTCGACCTCGAAGCTGGGGAACCAGGTCCGAGTCTCAGCAGCAACGCTCAGCATCCTGTGATTCTGAGCAAATCACTTAACCACCCCGTGCCTAACAAAAATGAATGTGTCCATCTGTAACAAAACTGGTGCTCATGTAAAGTGCTCTGATACCTGATATCCTTGGGTCTAGTTTGAGCTATATAAAACTCTAAAATAATAATAATAGGTTGTCTTGGTGGTCGCAGCCTAAAATAGTGCAGCCGCATAGATATGCTGGTGTAATAGATTCACAATGAGGAGAAATGCCCTTTTTATTAAATATTTTATTTTAAGCTAATTCCTTTTTTGGAGTTTTTTTTATCTGAACTTGATGATGTAAGCTGTGTTCTAAGTGGTAGATCAATGCACAGATCTTTGCATTCAGAGTCTTGACTATCTGCCAGACCCTACCTCTTAGGAATATCGAAAGCCTTCGGGTTCAGACATTCATTCACATTTTTTTGTTTGAATCTGTTTATTAAAGTTTATGTTTTTGTACATATATCACTTTGGCAATGCAGATGAGAAGTGCTACAGCAGTTAGTCAGACATACAACTGCAGTGAAAGTCTATAAAGGACTGCCGACATCTGTATTATACAACGGCTGCCGGAACAGCTGGCCACCAGTCCATCATACAAGACAGTGTGTGTCAAGGCTTCGCGTCATATAGATCTATTCACCATTGAACATGCACTCAACTCCAGATCAGGTGACATCTATTCAATTTAAGGTACTATGGGACCCATTTTGAGAGCCGATGCCTCACTCTTGAGGCTTGTAGGAACAGCATAGTGCATTCTAAAAATTGCCTACTTGCGTTGTGAGAGCTGCCTGTCTTCGTACTTAGGACCACACATTTTGAACGAAAAATTTAATGACTCAAAAATCGGGGTTATTGAGAACCTCACTTGAGGCCACTGGCTAACAGGGTGTAATTACTTGTCTTACTCTTACATGAGTGACTGTCCCTGGGGCACAAATTGATTTGCCATTTTAATTCTCTATGACTGACCTAACTCACAAGTACCTTTTTAGACCTGAGGAAGTCAATGTCTTATACTGACAAGATGAAACGTGTTGGATACAATCTGTACATGGTGAGGCATCGGAAAGTGTATTAAAAAAAATAAGGTGTACACCATTGATACTCAAAGTATGGCCTGGGGTCCGCATGTGGCCCTCCTAACGTAACATAATACGTGTATTTGTAAAGGGCACATATCACCCAAGGGTATCAAGGCGCTGAATAACAGATGTTTATTGTTACTCCTGGCCTTTACATGCAGTACCATGATCAACAGCAGCACTGGCCCGCTGTTTACTAGACTCATCACTAACATCAAAAGAAAAGAAAATAAACAGGAAAGTCTTTATTTAACCCCTTCAGTGCCACGCCCTTTCCCCCTCCTGTGCCGGGCGTTACATTAGTGGGTGGGGTTCATGACGAGATAGTCTCGTCATGGGCACAGCGCAACCGTGCTCCATGACGAGACTATCTCGTCATGGGCACAGAAGAGGTTAAAGGTTAATTGAAGTTAAAGAAAGGGAGTAACTAGGTTGTCCTGCACCACTTAACTTTAGGAAGACCTTCTTTTACAAAGCCATCTTGCAGCAAAAGTGTAAAAATATGATAAGGTCTCTTCAAAAATGTAAAGAGTGTATTTCATTAACATGCAGACCCAGTTCACCTTAGTACATCAGATTATATCAGTGCATTGAGGAGTATGGTTTTCAAACATTCATTCTTCCCCACATACTTACAACATTGCCAGTAGTGAACTACGAGGCAAGTCAGTTGTTATGTGCACTCTTAGGGTGGCCTAGGTTCCTATAATACATGAACAACATTATAGTTTAATAAATCAAACACAGGAAAAGGTTTTGTACGGCGCGCATCCTGAAATCATATATTTTCGAGATCACCTTTTATGTGATAATGAAGAAAAAAAGAGGGAAACTGAAATAAAACAATTTCCTAGGATCACACAATTTGTTAAAGTGGGGAAGCTTGGGTTTTCTGGTTTCACATTCTGCAATTCAGCCACTAGATATACATGCTTTTCTTTCCCTACACCCACCTTACCGCAGCCCCCCTCCAGGACCGCCTCTCTGCTGGTGGCATCAATGTGGCCCTCGGTCACATCACAGACCAAACTTTTTGGCCCCTGTGAAAATGCTTGTGAGTACCCATGGTGTAGACAAACAACAGTGTGGGAAAGACATTAGTTGTGTGAGATTGTTCTCCCTTTAGCACATGGACTATGCAACATTGTCCCAAAATAAGGGCCATTGGCGTGGCTACTTCCTCATTGCCAATGACTAACTCTCTGGACCTAACAATTAATTAGCAGCTGGATCTCGAGTGGGCTTGCAGGACCTCTGCCACCACATGGTTGTTGTCATATTTTGAGAGCAGCTTCCTCTGCGCCTGTGAGGAGAGGGCATTTGAGAGCCACAGCGGTGCCTCCACACTGCAGAGATTTTTAACAGTGTGTTTTAATTCCCTCTTTCCTGCTCTGCAGTGCAGGCTGTTCTGTGCAATCGGTAATAGAAGGAAATGTGTTTGTTTTTTTCAGGCACACTGCACATCCTTGCCCAGGACGACCAATGCAGGTGCAGTTTGTATGCTGGAGTGTTGAGACGCATTTCCAGTTAATTCCAACGCTACACTAATGATAAGCCATCAATTTTCTGCCACACTACACCTGACAGTCGACATATTAGTTAAGTCTCCCAAGTGTCTATTGAGTGGGGACACCGGAATCTCTGCCCCTCACCCACCCACAGAGTGCAGTCACACAGTACATCCACCTTTGTACGGGAAAGGAGGTTCCGCTGTACATGCCTCAAAATCAGGGCAGTCCTTCTGCAGTGAAAGCAGGAGCAATGGTTTGAAACTGTTACTGCGGTGATAGAGAGAAAATATTTGCGATCTCTTCTGGTACTGCCGACAGCAACGCTCGTGCGTGCACTCGCCTTTCACATCAGACAATAAAGAAAGTTATTTCATAGGATATTGCATAATCCTTAAACCCAACGCGTTTTGGTGTGGAACCCGTGAACAAGGCGTGTTGGGTTTGTTTGGCTATATGGATTAAAAAATGAATATGCAATATCATATGAAATATCAACCTTTCTTGGCTGATGTAAAAGGAGAGTGTTGCTGTCGGGAAGGTGTTCCTTCCTGCACAAAAACAATCCTGCCAACAACGCAGAAACCCCTGCCAAATGGTGCACGGGTGCATGCACTGATGCTTGGCACCAATTTGTGCATCGGCGCACGCAGAAAGGACAGGAATGCGCTGTATTTCATAAATACAGCGCATTCCTGAGCTTCCCTTTTGAAGCAGGGCAGCACTACAAGCAGCCCTGCGACGCTGCCCTGTGCCAAAAAGTGGTAAATGAGGTCCTCGGTGTATACATTGAGGCCCACATGTTGCGTCAGGGTTGCGTCATTTTTTTGGCACAACCCAGATGCAAAATCTCATTTGTTAAATCATATAATGCGCTCAAATGTACTCGTTATAGACTTGCGAAACGTGTGAAGTGTTAAGATCTTTATTTTATTTTTACTTCCTGTGAGGTCATGGTTGAGATGTCACTTCCTGTGATGCAGTGATGTCATGCACCATGATGTTACTTGCATACCGACTGCCTAACTTGATTAGTTCCCCCACTTCTGTTTTTTTTAGGACTTGTTCCCTGGTACCACTACTCATGGTAGCCTATCCCTACCAAAATGTAAGGATTCCGAAAAGCCTACATCCGCTCCTTAAATGGACCACAGCGGATTGAAGGTGCTGCACGGCGCCAGAGTCCTGCTGTCGGTCCACCGGCCCAAGACAGCCTCCTTAAGGGTACAGTAGAGCCGCCTCATTATCGGGCGATGCTCTGAGGCTCGCGAGAACAAAGCGCGGGGGCCTGGCCGGCCGGGATAAGCCTCTTCAGACGCAGCTCCTCGGCTTCCCCTACAGGACGCCGTGTCGTCGCCTGCATTATCCTAATGAAATCTGAAACAGAATTAACATCAGACGGGAGGAAAGCTGGCCAACGCGACGCGTCATTTTCGGATTCTATCTCCGGACGCGCCGTGTGATCTTTTAATTCCATCTCCGCGCGGAGAGCCATCCCACCCTCTTCATAGGCTCCCGGCTCAATTAGCCGACGGCGGGAAGGCCTCGAGCCGGGTAGGAGTGTGAAGAGCTGCGCAGTCCCGGGACCCTGGAGTGATGGATCATGGGCGCCTCATTAAAGGCCGCGCCAGGCTGATGAATGGAAAATGGCCGCCCTTGAGACATCCGTCACGCCAGGCCCATTACTCGCCTCGGTCCGTGTCCCTTCGATTTTCTAAACAATATTCAGGCTGTTGGCTGTCTTTGTTTCTCTGACTCTCTAAGATCGATGTGTAGTCGTTGACTGCGGAGTAAAATATGTCGCAATCCTTCACAGGGTCAACATGTGACCCCGACGTAGGAAGATAGGGCACCAGAGCCCTCCCAAAGAACTGCGTGTGCTCCCCTCACAAGGAAGAACTCTCAAGTGTTGTAACATGGCCGTGAAACAGCTGCTCCTAATTGGTTGACCGATTTAGAAATTGATTTTATTCATATAGAGCATGATCCTGGTCTCAAAGCCCTTCTTAAAACTGTAGAAAAATATGGTCTAAGAATATGAAACCAGAACTGTATAGGAATCATTGACACGCGTCAGTACTGCTTATTAGCCCTGGACTTAAGTGCCTATTAGACCTAATGTCATCAACAAAAAAGAAAAGAGAATACAAGTGTGGGCGCACCTGTCATGATGCTGGGTGTGCGCACGTGTCATGATGCTCGGTGGCTGCTATGACCTGCTGCAGCTGCCATTTAGTTTCTTTTTAGGTCAAAGTCTACCAGATAGCGTGGCTGTCTGGTTTGCTGACTACATCTTGGGGACATTCGGAAAGCTTACCTGGGAGTGTATTCTGACTGTTGCTTACTATTGGCTTTTTGGTTTGTAACTCACATTTTCTAGCTTTCTATTTGCTGGCTTTATTTGTTTTAGGCTGTCTAGCTTGAGTTTGTCACTTCTCTTGCCCACACCTTATTTATAGTATCTTGTTCTTGTCACATTTGATGTGTATTGAAAGACAGAGAAACACACAAGGTGATGGACGGAATGTTGCACATTGGCAAAACATTCACCCCCAGTCGCTATTTTGCTCACCACGCCACCCCAGTTCAGACATGGCCATATGCAAATCAGTCTTGACCCTGTGCCTCATGGACAGAGGCCAAATGTCAGGGTCAGTCTTCGGAGGGACCTTGGTGTTTAGTTTTCTTTCTCTGACTTCAAAGTGAGAGGATTTATGTGACAATCATGCTGGCTACTGGGGGTTAATCTGAAGTACGGTGGAAACCAATATTTGAATGCCATCAAAAGAAATCAATACACTAGCTGAAGACATTTTCACAGATTAAAGTTTGTATGCTGTATACATTTATCAGTAAAACTGAACTGTATGTCTATGCAAATGTTTCAGTTGAAGATGTGTTGTCTGTAATGGCAGTGTGCAACCACACCATGCATACTCCACTTTACTCCACTGTCCTTCGTACCACTGCATGCCACTGCACTCTGCACCACTCAAACTACGCTACTCGACTCTACTTCAGTTACTGCACTCTACTCTGTACCACTTCCCTCTACGCCATTCACTCTGCACCACTCTTATTTACTCTGCACCACTGCAGTCTATGCCACTGCACTGTATGCCAATAAACTCTACCCTGCATCACTCTATGCTACTTGTAGGAAGGTGGAATCTGACTATATGGTTGCCCCCACTTTTTGCTTGGTGTTTTGCTAGTTTATGACTTAGTTGGACTGGGATCCTGCTATTCAGGACCCCAGTCTATCTGCTTTCTCTTTAAAATAGTTTGCATGTACATTATGTACATATATAATTGGATTCTGGAGTGCCTTATAATCCCCTAGTATATGGTATACTATGTACCTAGGGCATAGGTACCTCAGAGGCCTACCAGGGGCTGCAGCATATATTCTGCCACCCCTGGGAAGCACTCCAAAATGGCACCACAAGTCTGCTACTGCAGCCTGGGTAAGGGTGTGCTTGCACACCTTATAGTGGTATAGGCTACCTATATCCACACCTATATACAGACACATATAAACCTATAAGCCACTCCTATGGCAGGCCTTGACAATCCTGAAGGCAGAGTGCTTGGTTTTATGTGAGAGGGTGCCCAAGCATGAGATGAGCCCCTCTGCAGCTTTTGGAAATACTTCCTTATGGCTGTTCTGTGATACAGCCATACCATATACTCCTAAGTGCATTATAACCTCGCGGTAAATGCTAATTTTGGAATGGCTGCATCCAAACATGTTGTGTTTGGTGTCAAATGCTCTGGAATACTACCCCCCCACCAGTTCTGGCGGCGGGGATAGCATTCCACCCTTCTAGAGGGAGAGATGTTCACACTGGCTAAACCCGGTAGGACTTTCCTGAGCCCTGGCATCACAAAATGGATGCCTCTGCCACAGACACGGGTCTGGCCTCCTGCTGCTGACCGAAACTCCGGCAGGGGAGGCCTGGACAATAGGTTTCCTGTCGAAGGGATGTGTAACCACCTCCCCAGACAGGCAGATGTGTATTGGGGCTGGGCGGGAGCACTCTCTGATGCTTTGAAGTCCTGCACTGGGGGCACGTTTGCTGTCCCTGTGCATAGCCCAGTTCAAACCGGTTGCAGGGGCTACCTGCCCCAGCTCTGGTGTGAAACTGGACAAAGGAAATGGGTGTAACCACCCCTCTTTCCAAGCCCACCCATAGGTGGGGCCTTAGAGTTAGTCCATCCCCTAAACTTACTATAAGTATAGGAATCCAGTCCCTAGGACTTTAGATTACCCTGGACGAAACTCTGCAATGTACATCCTGGACCTTTGACGTTCTATCCTGACTAGAAGACTAAAGAGATCTCCCTTGGGGTCAAGGAGTGACTCCCCTGCTTGGCAGGCACCAAAGAAGCAACTGACCGGTCTGCAATTCTGAAGCTCCTGCCGGATGCTGAAGTCTCTGCATCCCCAGAGGTGGATTTCCAGACTTCCCCGAGGCTACCCTGAGTTCACAGCAAAGCTGAGGCCCGTGGCTATCGTGGGTGATGTGGATCCGTGACCCCTGGACACCGTGGACTTTTGCAGCAACACTATCTTCCTGGTCCTCCTCGAAGTTGTGCTTTGGGCTCCGAGTAGCCCCAGCCTTGAGCACCTCCTGCACTGAAGATTGTTGGCCTCCACTCCACGAGTGACCCGTGGGCCAGCTTCAAGTGCGAGCGCTCGAGGCTCCTTCGCGATCACTAGCCTGTTGGCTAGCAGGTCCCCACGAAGGCGACTCCTTTTCTGATTGGGCTTTCCTGGTTGCTCCAGACGTGTCCTGACTTACCCTCGTTGGGTGAGTCCCACAGACCTTGCTGGTCTGCACCGCAGTCCTTTCTCTGAATTCCAGTGACTTACCGTTGCCAAGGCTTGTTGGGTCCATTCTGGTCGCCGACACTGCAGCACTCGACAGACTTCGTAAGACAGCTTGAATCCGGCTGGTGGACTTCGTCGACGCCTTCTGGACCTCGTGGCTGAAGAGTCAAGACACCCATCAACTCACCTGAAGCACCCGACATCTGTGGGCATTGGTCCATCCTGCCCTAGGTCACTGGCAAGTGACCCAGACTCTGTCCCCTCTGCTTTCAGGTTCCTTACATCCTAGATCCAGGCTTGGATCTCTCCGGACACTTCTCCTCTTCACGGCAGCAGCAGTTCTTTGCAGGCTCCCATTGAAATCGACGACGCGACCCGACCCGACACCAAAAGACACCTATGCATCCGGCTTCCCTGGGTGAGGTAACTCGAGTACTCCGGTGCTCACGTAGGTGCTAGCCCTAGAACTTCCTAAGTCCAAAAGGGTTTGGTCCTGACTCGATTAGAAGTGTCCCTAATCTTTAAATTTCCAACCGCAACATTGGCCATAGAAGATAACGGTAACCCGCGGTTGTGTTCTCACGCTGCATACAGTCCCCGTGGGTCCCCTGTGTCACTACCTTGGGTGGTTCCTTGGGGTCCCAGTGATTCTAGAGGCTATAGGCCTAGTGCCTATCCCAGTCGTGGTTCTTATACCACTTTTTTGGTTTATGGTTTGGTACACCCCTAGGGCCCAAACGTGTATTTGTGCTATTACTGATGATTGCTATCTTGTAACTTAAGTACTTCGAACTCCAGTCTCATAAAGAGACTAGAGGGGTGTGTGTTAACCTAAATACATATATTTTAAATATATACCTGGTGTGGTTGTCCTTTCATTTGATCATTCAGGAGATTAGAGACTGGTAAAACAAGCTGCTTTACATTCCCTCATGACTTAGCCTGAAGGCTGCTCTCCATAGCTACCACTAGGATAGCTTTCATAAAGGTTGTCTTTAACCATTCACCATAAGGGGTTGTTTTGGACTGATACAAGGTGCCCACTAGAACTAGTGGACAGCATATATCAGGCCACCTTCTCACACTACTGTGCACCATTCCACTGTACGCCACTTCACTCTCCTCTGCACAACTCCACTCTTTTGCCACAGCAATGTACGCAGCACCACTCCACTCTGTGCCACTCCACTTTACTCTGTACCACTCTACTCTATGCCACTGAACTCTACTCTAACTACTGCTCTTTAAGCCAATACACTCTACACCACTTTACAGAAAAAAAATGCACTCTATGCCACTGTACTGTACGCCAAACTACTCTGCACCACTGCACTCGACACCACTATACTATACTCTGCAAAACTCCACTGCGCTCTTCACCATGCAACTGCAGTCCGACACTCTGTACTACTCTGCACCACTGTACTCTACACCACTGCTCTTACGCCACTCTTCTCTACATCACTCTACTCCACTGCAGTCGGTACCAATGCACTCCATGCCACTCTACTATACTCCTCTGCACTCTATGCCAGCCTACTCTGCAACACTGCACTCTGTGCCACTCTACTGTATTCCACTTCACTCTACGCCACTGCAGTCTACTCTACACTACTCTTCTCTATGCCATTCTATGCTAATGCACTCTTTGTCACTACACTCTACCCTGCACCGCTCCACTCTACGCCACTACACTCTATGCTCAACGACTCTATGCCACTCTAATCTACTCTGGGCCACTGCACTCTACAATGCTGCACTCTACGATACTGCACTCTACGCCACTGCCCTCTACACCAATGCACTTGACACCACTTCACTCTACACCACTCTACTCATTACCAACACACTCTACGCCAGTGCACTGTACACCACTATACACTACTGTGCAACACTCTACTCAATGCCACTGCACTCTATGCCAGTGCACTCTATGCCACTGCGCTCAATGCCACTGAACTCTATGCCACAGTGCTGTATTTCACTGCACTCTAAGCCACTGTACTCTATGCCACTCTAGTCTACTCTGCACCACTGTACTCTATGCCACTGCTCTCTACACCACTTTACTCTGTACCACTCTACTCAGTGCCACTGCCTGTCATTACATTTTAAGCAACTCTACTCGACACCACTGCACTTTCCATCATTGAACTCTGTACCACTCTACTCTGTGCCACTCCACGCCACTCTACTCAAACACCATTCTTCACCACTGCACTCTATGCCACTCTAATCTACTGTGCACCACTGTACTCTATACCATTACACTCGACACCTCTGTACTCTACTCTGCACCACTCTAACCTATGCCAATGCCCTGTATTTTACTATGCATCACTTCACTCTTCGCCACTGCACGCTACACCACCCCAGTCTACGCCACTCCACTCTACGCCAGTTCACTCTATGCCACTACTCTATGCCACTGCACTCTACCCTGCACCACTCCACTCTACCCTGCAGAACTCCACTCTCTGCTGCTTCACTCTACTCCGAAACTATCTACTCTACACTACTGCATTCTATGCCACTCTACTCTTTGCTGCACCACTCTATGCCACTGCACTCTGTGCCACTCTACTCCAAACCTCTGCACTCGACCCAATGTTTTCTACATCACTTTACTCAAAGCCAATGTATTTTATGCCACTGCAATCTATGCCACCCACACTGCACCTCTGCAGTCAATGCTGCTATGCTCTACTCTGCAATAGCAACCAAAACATGCCAATACTGATACCATTCAAACTCAAGCAATTATCCCACACACCAGATGACCTAAGCACTCTGGTTGAAAAAAGTAGAATTTTCTTTTTCTTCTTAAAGTACTCTTCTTTACTTATTAGTTATCTTTTTGTTGATGAATCATTGTTGATAAATTTAAACAATACAAATCAAGAGAACATCTTGGACATACACTGAAGACACACCAACACTAGACACACAAAGACACACACATGTGATACAAATAAAATACAAAATATATATACAATCTACAAATTATCTGTACAGCTCTTGTTCTAAACAGATTTTTTCACGTTTCAAAACATGCAGTGCCTCTGAAACCTTTTGATTATTTACATAACCTTTTTGCTCAATAATTCAGAGGACAATTCCAAATGGTGGACCTACTGGGCTCACTCAATACTTTCAAACTTTTTGTACACTTGATCAATGGTGAACATGGTCATCTAGTCAGTCTACATTCTGTAAACCAATCTGATAATTTAAATGCTTACTTGTGTGTTCGTTGAAAGAGGAACTCCTCCCCACATTCACTTATATTTCATGGATGGGATTCTTAATCATAGTCTCTGTCGGTGAAAAATCTGTGTATCAATATTTAGTCGATACCCAAATGCCATTGCACCTATTGTAATGTAGGCCAAAGTTTTGAAAGCACCCTCGTTCTTTTATAACATCAGGAGGATCATGTCGACAGAAATGACCTTCGTCTCATTTAGCGGAAATTGTGTTTTAATCAAAAACAATGAGTTATGCAACCTCCTTAGTTCCTGTCCGTAATAATGGCAATATATTAGTGTGTGGCTCCTCAAAGATATCACACACACTATACACGTCAGAGTAAAATTTTGCTGATAGATTTAAACAAAGTAATTTGTCCTTTCTCAAAGTGGTGGCCAATCGAAGCAGAACATTTTTGGTCAAATTTCGTTGTTGGAGTAATGCGCCCTAAACCCTATGAAATACGGCTTCCCGCTTTATCTAATCGGGCTCTAGATATGCCTGCTCTATTTAAATGAACTCACAGGTGTTCTTTGTTCAACAACAGTGCCTAACCCTGGCGCTTTTATCTTACGTGTTTTCTTGTCTTTTGGATCCTCAGTTTACGTAGTGAAGCAACGTCTCGACCCACGGGATCACTTCCGGTTCATTTGTCGCATATGCCTTCCGGGGCGAAATTTCAGCATGTTTTTTGACAATCCGAGAGCTTTATTGAGAACTGAGAATGTGAACACATGTAATTCATTCCCACTGCTGGACAGGTCGGATATAATTCCTAAAGTCCTAAAGGTACAAAGTAGATATAAAAACGCTTACAAAGCATTATGAATAGCCCTTGATATATCTAAAATTCTAAATCTTGCAAAACAACGAGGCACTTCAAACCTCGACTTTGCGTTGAACCTTTATTTAAATCTCCGATTATGAGACCTTTGAGTCTATCTGGAAAAAAAGATTATAAGTTGGTAGAAAAATAATAGTTACTTTTACTCGGACCAGAAGTGTCTATTGAGACAATGTTATCATAAATTTTGTGTGGGCACTATGTGAGTTCAATATGGTCCTCAACTTTATGTGGGCAATGTCTGGGTTCAATAGTGAAAATAATTTAACAAAACAGTGAATGAAGGATGGGATCATCAAATGGTGTCCAGAATGCACAGATATCCGTGCCAGGCAGTAAAGTTAACAGGCCTATCCAGGTACTCATAGGTTTTGGGCTTCTGTTTGTTCATTAAGCCCATTTTGTACTGTATTGAATTTCACGGTAAGGAATGCCTCTCGATGGTTCAGTTTGCGCTCTAAATCGCCCCCCTTCACCCACTTCAATCGAGGATATTGCTGTCCATTTTAAATCCATTTGTAGATGTTTCTGTTCTAACCAATGGGTCACCAGAGGTGCTTTCACTATATGTTTCCGTATTCTTGATTTATGTTGACAAATTAATTGTCGTACCTCCTGATTTGTCTTACCGATATAGAGTTTATCGCAAGGACAGATTATGCCGTACACAACGTTCTTGATTTTACAATTTGTGAAGGTGTCATGTTTCCAGTTTATTGATCCATAAGAAAACAGATTGCCTTCTATCGTTTGGCTGCAGCATACACATGTTCCACATTTCCGATGACCTTGAATAGGTGGCAATCTCAAGTAGCCACGCATATCTAGTCCTGAAGGTTGTTTTGGAAGGGAGGCTCTGACCAATTGATTTTTAAGACTGCTCTCTTTTTTAAAGGCAAATAAACGTCGTTTGAAGGAATTGTCCCAATTAGAAATTAAATGCCAATTTTGAGTTATAATTTTCTTGAATTCATTAGATTTTGTGCAGAAGGTGGATACAGAGACTAGTTGATCCAATTGTTGTTTACTTTTTTCTTTAGTAGCTCTTCACGTGGCGTCCACCATGCCCTTTTCATTGATCTCTTTATGAGCTGTTTCGGATATCCACGGTCTTTGAGTTTACCAATCAGATTCTCTTCATGTTGTTGGAATTCCTGTTTATCTGTAAAATTTTGTCGAATCCTTAAAAACTGGCTGTATGGGAGATTTTCCCTCAAGCTCCTCGGATGATTGCTTTTTTAATGTAGGGCCTTATTCCTGTCTGTTGGCTTTAAGAACAAAGTGGTTTTGAGTTTTCCTCCTGATGCGTAGACTTTCACAGAATGTGATGTATTTGTTATCTTGATGAATACTAAATGTAATATCCGGTCTACGATCATTCAGCCAATTATAGAACATAAGTAACATCTCCTTAGTTCCTGTCCAGATAAAAAATATATTGTCAATATAACGAACCCATCTTGAGATTTGATAAAAGAATGGGTTGTTATTGAACATGAATTTCTCTTCATATTTGGCCATATAGAGTACAGCAAATTCAGGAGCGAAGGGACAACCCATCGCTGTACCTTTCACTTGGCAATAATAATTATCACCAAATTTGAAATAGTTACGCTTTAGGCAGATTTGAGCCAAATTCAAAATACAGCTAGTTGGAACTTGCTCTACTCTGCAGCACTTTATACCACTGCACTAACTGCCACTGCATGCTGCACCACTCTTCACCATTGCACTCAATGTCGCTGCACTCTACCCCACTCTGTTCTACTCTGCACCACTGTACTGTATGCCGCTGCTCTCTACAGCACTCTACTCAGCAATACTCCTCTCTACACCATTGCAGTCTATGCCAATGCACTCTACTCTAATACAATTTACACCACTGCACTCCAAGATACTCAACTCCGCAAGACTGCACTCTCCGCCACTGAAGTCTACACCTCTGCACGCTATGCCACTCTACACCATTGCACTCTGTCACTTCACTCAAAGGTATTCTATTCTACTCTGCACCGCTCCACTGTATGCCACTGCTCACTACAGCACTCTGCTCTGCAACATTCTACTCTATGCCACTGCACTGTACTCCAATGCACTCTACACTATTGCACTCTAACACACTCTGCTCTGCAAAATTGAACTCTCGGCCACTGAGCTCTCTGCTACTCTGCTGTACTGCACTCTATGCCACTGCACACAACGCTCCGCCACTCATCTATACGCCAATGCACTCTTCGCCACTATACTCTACGCCATTCTAACTACTCAGCACTACTGCCCTCCATTTCACTGCACTCTACGTGACTCTACACCACTACATTCTATGCCACTCTACTCTGCAGCACGGTACTTTATGCCACTTCACTCTAGACACTGTACTCCACTCTGTCACTCCACAACACTCTACTGCACTCTATGCCACTCTACAACACTACTCCACTCTATGGCGCTCTATGCAAATCCCTCAACGCTACTCCATGCCACTTTACTCCACTCTATTCTACGATACCCTACTCTACTTCACTACTCTACCCTATGCCACTCCAGTACTCCTCTCCAGGCCACTGTATCCCACTTCACTCTGACAGTATATGTCACTCCATGACACTCTGCTCCACTCTATGCCATTCCAGTCTATTACATGACTTCACCCTATGCCACTCCACTCTATGACAATTTACTCTACACCACTCTATTCTACAATACTCTACGCAACAACCACTAAGTCCCTCCACTCTACACTACTCCACAACAATGTATGCCATTCCACCTTGCCACACTCTACTCCACTCTGACACTCTACTCCACTCTGCCCCACTCAACTCTACAACACTGCACGCCACTCTACTACCTTCCACTCTATGACTCTTTACTCCCTCCACAACACCATGCCACTCCACTCTATGCCACTCCATGACACTCCACGACACTCCACTTCACTCAACTCTACACCACTCCATGAATCTCTAAGCCACTCCATAATACCCCAGTCTACTCCACGATACTCTACTTTACAACACTCAACTCCACTCTGCTCTACACTACTCCACAACACTGTATGCTATTCCACTTTGCCACACTCTACTCTACTCTGACACTCTACTCCACTCTTCCCCACTCAACTCTACAACACTCTACTCCCTTCCACTCTACGACACTTTACTCCCTCCACAACACCATGCCACTCCACTCTACACCACTCCATGACACTCCACTCCTCGACACTTCACTCCACTCAATTCTACACCACTCCATGAATCTCTAAGCCACTCCCTAATGCTCCACTCTACTCCACAATACTCTACTTTACAACACATGACTCCACCCCACTAACTTTTAGCCATGCTGAACAGCTGCCAAGCCGGTGTACAACATGGCTGAAACATATTGCCAAAGCCAATAGCTCTTGTATAGGCAAGACCCATTGGCTTTGCCAATGCTTGTTTTATTTACCATTCTAGGATGGCAGGTGCCATTGGAGTGGTAAATAACAAATGTTGAAATGAATTTAAATCTGCGAAAAAGTGGATTTTTAAAACAGCAGACCGGCACCAAAATACAGCTGCATGGGCCTACAAAAAGAAAGAATTTGTGGAGGACTGCAACTGGAGGTGTGGGTGCAACAAAGCAGGGAAAGAGCCAAGTGGTCCAGGGAGAAGTCCATCCAGACAAGCTTTGAAGAAGGCACCAGAGGCAAGGGTGGGGGAAGTTATTGAAGCGGTGAGGGTGGAGGTAACAGGGAGCATCACTGAGCGTGTGGGTTGGGAGCAATATGTGAGGGACAGGCATCCCAAGGGGGAGGGAGCAAGAAAACCCATGCGCCCTCATGGAGTGCTGAAAGAATAAAACACATGTAGTGCCCTGCATGTAAGCAGTCAACGGATACAAGCCATCCAATCAAAAGAATGGTAAAGATGTATGCTCCATGGAAGGAACAAACATAAGAAAATGAAGTAAAGCTTTCAAACAGGCAAGCACATTTGGAAGCTAACCAAAGGTAAGAAATGGGCTGACCCAAAGGGCACTGTAAATTTTGGTACTCTCAGCAACAGGTAATTTGCAAACACACAGGCAGGTAAAAGCTGTCTGCAGGCAGGACTTAAAAAGTGGCTTCCGCAGAATAAGATGGTTTAAATTGCCTCCATGAAGTCCAGATGGCTATGAGTTGCCCTTAGGTGCAGAGGAACGCCATTCCAGAGTTTGGGGTTCCAAAAATGGTGTGAATCCTGGGGATCCTGAGCAGCTGGAAAGAAGTAGAGCTGAAAGGTGTGGCTGTACTATGCAGACCATTGCACTATCGGATAGAGAACCTCTCGGTTCCATTAAGCACCATGAAATAAGTCTGCATCTGCCACATGGCCCAGCCCTCTCTCCTACACAGATTTTGTTCTGGGGAAGGTGCAGTTGCACAAGGCAGTTGCATACATGCAACGTATTTGGGGAATGCACAAATTATTTTTGAATATTTGCAAATGTGCCTGGTCTGCACAAGATCTTTATGTGAAAAAACAGCTTATGAGTGCGGAACTTGGTGCTTAGAGTTTATTGATCGTCTTGATTTAAGCAAAAGTCTGAGATCGGATGGCTTGATCCTGACTTGAATAGGCAAGACCTATTGGCTTTGCCAATGCTTGTTTCATTTACCATTCTAGGATGGCAGGTGCCATTGGAGTGGTAAATAAAAAATTTAAAAATTAATTTAAATCTGCGCAAATGTGGGTTTTTAAAACCGAGCAGACCGGCACCAACATGCAGCTGCATGGGCCTAAAAAAACGAAATTGTGAAGGTCTGCAAACAAACAAACACAATAAACCCAGGCTCAAACACACCCAAACTGTACTAAATCCCATTGGAATGCTTGAGGAGTATACCAATAGACCAGATAAAATACTTAGGTTAATTAATGCACGTGCTTGGCGACATGGCAATCTGGATAAATCCATATTTTTACAGCCTCTCCTCTTTTCATAATCAATATCCGGCTGTGAAGTAGAGAACAGAGTTTCACACAGGCAATCAATTACATGGGATAATTAAGAACTAATCAATTCAGTTGCTTTGCCGTTGTGAGTGAAAATGAAGTCAACATGCAATGTCACAATTTCATTTGAACAATCCAGTTTTTTAGACTGAAAATGAAAATTCAAACTGGAGAATTGGTATAAAATCAAGATATTTAATTCTTGAATTTTAGTGACTCAGACGAAAATGTATATTTTGAAATTAAGAAAGAAGTACATTTATTTTACAAATAGATGATCTTTTTCGTCTTCCAAAAAGATCTTGCTTACAAAAAAATACTACCAAGGAATTCCATGTAATAAGTTCTGTGAGCCCAAGCTTTCTGATAGTGAATTGGAAAAAGCTGAATCAGAACTAATTTCTTAAAGATTAATCTCCTCCAATCAAATAATAATTTCAAAATGAATATATTCATTTGAAGTCAGTGGCAAATATGGAACCAAGTTATTGAACCTTAAACATGAGAAGTATGTTAAGTTAAATTAAGAGATCAACTCTCATCTCATAACACCAATGCCTCCTCTTTTGAAAACCAGATTTTGGCTTTGCAGATGATGATTTAAAATTATGATATCACGTGGAGTCACCTCAATGAAGGCTTGATTTCCTTTGTGCTAAAGTTTACAAAAAAATGATGGATTGAATGTTTGAATGAATCTCAGCCACTGTCAATCCCTCGGGCCGTATCAAAGTCAGTCATTATGTTCACCATGCCACCTCAGTTTGGACCCATCCATATGAAAATCAGTCTTGACCGTGCTCCAATGTAAGCAGTCCAGCTCAAACCGCCAGGCCAGGTCCACCCTGAACCAGAACACAAACAACCTAGGACTGCTTTTGCCCTACTTATGGTTCCACAGCCAGGTAATGCTTGATTCCAGTGACAGATACAATTCTCACCTTCATCTGGGCAATGGAAACATGGGGGAAACGGAAACAGCATATTCACCTGCTATAGCCTCTTGGGTGTTAGGTAAGTAATATGCAAGTATTTTAGCTGTATCGGCTGGAATCGTGAGGAAATGGCGAACTCAAGTGGGACCACTTGATCATCCCTCGAGTCTCTGTCATCCATGGGGCCAACCCACGCGCCCTGCCTTATATCTATCTTAACACAACATTGCAAATCTGTCATAAAACCTAACACGAAAAAAGTGACCCACCTGAAGGTGTAGCTCTCCTCTCTAGACACCTAAGAGGCCATGGAGACCACAGGAGCTAGAGGAGGACTGCCTAACAGTTCCATGACTCAAAGTGAGGCCTGTCCAAGGCCCCAATTTGAGGCCTCCACCTGGCAGTGGATGACCGTGGTCCTGGCTCTTGACAGTGACAGCTGTCAGTGGCCTCTGCAGATAATTGCCATGTGAGAGAGAGTTTTTCATGGGTTGGGGTACACGTCTGACCAAGTTGGCAGAATGGGCCACATCACCCTATTAGCCATGGTGGTACTGTCTGCTTACTAGGAGGTATCTGTGAGCAAGTTAAGGTTAGGATCCTCACAGATGGAGTATATAGATGAGGAGATGGGTTCCCCATGGGCCAGTACAGTGACCCCGGAGGATGGTGACAGAAGGGTACAGTTAGGTTTAGTAGGCTACAGAATAGAAAATTGCAACTGCAGAGGAGAAACATTTTCCATGTTTTATCACCTGAGCATGGAAGCCCATCAATGTATTGATTAGTCTACAACAGCTTTTGGCTGGGGGGCTGTGTTGGAATTTGCTCTCTTTTTCAAGGTCACCCTGGATATTTTGCCTTTTTGCTGAGCCCTATTTTTGTTGGGCATAGAACCTGCTCACCTTACTCCTGCGAACCAGTAGTAAAATACGTGTGCTCCCATTTTAAGCATGATGAAATTAGTATTCACCCGATTGGCATATTTGACATACCTATAGGTCCTTAGTATATCATGCAGAGTGTATGTACCCAGGCCCTGTAAGTTAAATGTCACTAGTGGCCGCAAGCACCCATTGTGTAACCTACTCCAATAAAAATGCAAACATAACTGCAGGCCTACCAAGTGGAGCCTAGTAGTTGCAGTTTCAATACTGCAAATTCGACCTGACTGCCAAAATAACCCATTTTGACAGGTCAAAACCTTCCTTTTAAATATGAATGTCACATCTAAGTAGGCCTTCCTGCCATAGGGCAAGATGCATGGTATTTAAAAGTAGAACAAATAACATTTATTGTTCCACATGCCCTTACAGTGAAAAAGGCCAAAAAGTTATTTTCACTGTAGCAAGGCTGGCTGCTCCATAGTAAAACACAGGGTTACATTATTACATCTACTAATACTAATTTCGGTTTGGAAGCAGCTAGAAATATAAATTAAGGACTCTTTAATAGTTATGCAATATCCAATTTAATTGTAAAATCCAATTTTGTATAACTATTAAGGAAAAAGTACTTTTAGAAAGTTCCCTATGCACTGCCTGAAGTACCTGGAAGCTAATCTGCATTTTGCTCTCCAACTTCTTCTAGCCATTAATTGGCATTTCAACACTTGTGAATGAGGTGTGAACTTGATCCCAGGACAGGGACAAAAGGCCTTGGCTGTGGAGAGGTGTTAATGTACCTTTGACAAGATGGCCTGTTGGCTGAGCCCTAGAACTCCATTAACATTCACGAGGCCGATCCTGTCATTGGCAGATGTAGCTAACACCCAGGTCTGAACCCTTCTTCCCCTGCCACCAAACTGGTCTCAATCACATTGGGCCTTCAGTTGACTTCAGTGTCAAGTCCAGCTCGATGGTCACATCGTGCTTAACAGGCCTGCTGGGGTTTTTCATATGATACCAAAAACAATGGTCCTTGACCAATGATCAATATATCTGAGACAATATGCTTCGCTTAGTTAATTTGTTTAGCTACTCCTGAGCCCAAAAAAACACAGAAATTTTCTTTAAGAACAATGGCTCGCAATATTCAATAAATAGTTCAAACTGAAAAAGGACAACATCCAAAACACTGTGAAATGATATACATACGTTTATTTTTGGCAATATTTAATATTAGGACAGAATGAGGTTGCTCCAAAGAGAGACGTGCATTAAGGGAAGGTGATAAAGGAGTGAGTGAATGAGACAAGAAATGAAAGATACATAGTAGTCAGAATATTCAATCAATTTTAGGCAATGTAGAAAAAAAAAAAAAAAAAAAAAAATCATTGAAGACAGGGCTCTAGTCAATGCCAAAGAGGCATTAGAGAGATTAGAACGCACCATCCAGGATTTTGATACAAACACACAGGCGACAAAGCTAGACAAAGTGACTAGGGACATTAAATTCTATGACAAGAAGATCACTTATCCATATTTACAGGAGGGTTACTATATAAGGGAGCAGCAGGGTACCTACTCCAGTAGAGGTAGGAGTGGCTTTAGAAGGTACACTACCTTCTCAGGCTCCTCCTTCGGTAGTAGTTCGGGGAGCGATACTGAACGTCCAGGACCCAGTGGAGCAACCCCCACTGGAGGTCAGAACCAACCAATCCAACAGCCCCCTTTTTTACCAGAGGAACCATGGTGGGGCCAACGAGGACGAGGCCGCCCCTGGGGGAGACCCAGGGGAAACAGAGGACAAACATGGAACCAAGGGAGAGGCCAGACAAGGAGACAGGCACACTTCCAACAGGAAACACATGGCGAGATCCAAACACGCCGGCAGCATTACAGATGGTGATCCATAAATCGGATAACCCTGTTAGGAGCCCTGGGAACCTTTACCCTGTTAGTTAGGGTGTCCTCAGGGGTAATTCTCACCCACTTGCTCATGCCAAGCATGAATGTGTTATTTCCAGACACCCAATTCAGAACACTCCTGGACTGGCGGAAGATCAGAAGGGGACTGAATCTGCCGTCTGAGTCCCAAGAAGAGCCTAGAAGACTGGACCTACTCTCCCTCTTGTACCCAGGACAAAAAACTGGACTCCAAGGTTCATAATGCTGACCACCTGTTGAAGTTATTGGGACACAACAAGCTGCAAGAGGCTTTTTCCTGAAACTGCTCAGCTGACCAGTGGCAACTGGACTTGAACTGGACCTTCCTGGGGACCTCTGCCTGCCACACTGTGAGTCTATAAGTGGCCCCACTGAAGTTCTGAGGGCTTTAGAAGTGTTCTCCTTTGGCTGATTGGAACTTAAAGGACTAAATTCAGAAGGTAAAACCTTTGATCATGATGAACCTGGTTAATGTGTCCATTGTAGTCAGTGTCAAATTGCGTCTAGGTCGTGTTTGGGCACGACCAGTAACTATCATTGGCTTTATTCTCCTTGACGCTATCTGTACTTAGAAACTTAAATAATGTATGTCTCTAGTTCCCCTTATTTGATTTTTGTCATTTTGATTATACAGTTTTACTCTATTTTCCTAATTCTTTTGGGGATTTTTATTGTTTTGTATTTAAACTTTATTAATGTTTTAGTACTGCCTAAATACTTTACACATTGCACTAAGTTAATCCTTCCTGCTTGGTGCCATAGCTACCGGCAGGTTGAATTCCAGTTAATTTTGTGCCTTTAAGGATTCACCCTGACAAGGACTGTGGTTATTAATTGAGGTGGGTACTCACTGCCCTTGACTAATACCCCAATTTCTTACAAAAAGTCTGTGAGGAAACCAGTGCTTTGCAAAGGAAATATTGTATCCACATTATGCACATTTGAAGAAGGACTGTGCATAATATTGACAATATCTGCTTTTGTACTTGTTTTATATGTAGTATAATAAAATGCTCATGTATATGATTAATAGATTTTGTGATTGAGCTTTGCATAAAGCTTACCTTCCCTTAAAGCTACAGGGACACAACAAGCTAAAAGATAACTTTTCCTGCAAATGGCCAGCTGCCAATGGCAACTGGACCGGAACTAGACCCTGCGGTTTGGCCTCTGTCTGACATCCTGTGAGTCTCCCAAGTGCCTTCCCTGAGGTCCAGGGGGACTTTAGAAGTGTACTCGTATGGTGGATTGAGACTAAAAGGATTGAGGTAGAAGGTAAAATCTTTGACCAAGAAGAACCTCGTTTGTATATCCAATTGCAATGGGTGCCAAATTGTGCGTAGGTCCCAGTCTTCTGCGACCATAGACAATCATTGTCACTTTGTGCGTCTTGGCGTGATTCCTAGTGTAAACTTTAAAAATTCATATATCCAGTTCCCCTTATTGGATTTTGTCATTTTGGTGTCCTTTTGTTTATTGAATTTATCAAGGGTAATTTACGTTTCATTGTCTATCATCATGCACTAAGCTGGACTTCGGTACACAAAAAGTCTAATCTGTGACCATAAATGACAGACAGTAATTTACAGAAACGGGATTGGTGTATCTTAATGGTCACAGGTAAAACTTACAACTGTAGGATATCTACTGAGTGGCTAGCATCTTCAAGTCGTAAAAGTAATTTTAGAAAGGGATAGAAAAATAGGAGATCTCGGAGAGGATCTTCTTCCTTTTTTGCATATATATTATATATATATATACACACACACATATATAGATAGATAGTGTCACGGTAAGTAGATATGGGTTTAAGAATATTAAACCTACACTTATCTATATATACGTACCTTGACAATATGGTAGTAGTCAATATTGTGAAGTCGATATTTGTGAAGATCTATATTTTTCTTCCTAATGTTCAGATATGCAGTCTAGCACCTTTAGCTTTCGTAGTAAAAGTGAAATCGGAAAAGTTAGGTTATGGAAACCTCCCCCTCAAAAAAAAGCATATTTACCGGCGGTGCTGGGGAAGGGATTTCACCAAATGTAAATTGATTTTCAAATAGTGAAAAATTGGAGAAAACAAAGGAATGTTTAGATGTTCTCAAATAGTGAACAAATAGAGCTTGCCAACGCAGGGAACCCGCAAGAGCACGTCTAGGTATAGCTTTCCAAGTGTACTCCGGTGGATTTGTGTGACTTCAGAAATCGGTTTATTTACTAACATCACACGAGTAAGCAGACAGCTTTTAAAAAATGTTATTAGAATCGGATCCCTATATGTATAAATATACTAAAAAGTGTAATTATTTTAACATGGGAAATAATTAGATTAAAAGAGAATGTCCCCAGAGTGCCTCATGGAAACACTTTGACACATGGAGAGGCTCACAAAAACAAAAATGGAAAGAATAGTTGCTTGTCCATTGGCTAAAACCAGTGATTAAAATGAACAGGGTTGTTGTATGCAGCCTGGAGAAATAAGTTATATTAGTCTAAATGTCATAGTTCGTGTGACATGATCCTTCTGCTAATCCCCCACAACTCCTGAACATTTGACATGAAAGTACAAGTTAAATAAAATATTGAAATGAAGCTATGTAGTATTTTTTTCTGTCCATAACCACAAGGTAAAACCTGGTGTAGATTCACAAGAACAAATATATATCGATTACATATAGGAGACAACTCCCATGGTGTGGGTGGCCATTAGTTTTTATTTGTCAAAACAAACTCTGGCTTTGGGAGTTTGTTTTTGAAAAATAAAACTTTGGAAATGCTTGATGACCAGCCGTCAGACTTTGACAGGAAGGGCTGTGATGGCAGCCCCTGCCAATGGATAGAGATGTCTGCGGGGCTAGCGGACATCTTTCAATTTCGCAGGCAGCGTAAAGGCTGGAGGGCAGACCTAAAATCTTCCACCAGCCTGTCTGCCTTTACTCTATCTACCAAACCATAAATCAGGCAACAAGAGACAAAAATGTTATCACGCTAATGAGAGAGAAATTTCTAAACCAATTAGCATATAAAATGCGACAAGAGGAAATTTGTTACTTTTCTGACCATAAAAAGAAAAGGGAAAGGAGACTTTCTGTCACCGTACAAGCAAAAGATAATAGACCATAATGCGTGTCTTGCATTACTCACCCCATCCCCTGACATCAGGTGATGTTATCGGAACAGATCAAATTCTCAGCACAAATAGAACCAGCAAAATAATCACAAACCAATAATGAATAATATCACATTATCATTGACCTTTATCTTGCAAAATCATTCTCCACTAACCAATATTTAATTTTAATGACACATATAAATTACTTGCATGTAGATCGATTATGTGTTGCTACTTCAATTCTGCTCGCTTTTTTTAATCTTGTGCTTCATGGTAGGGTCAATACACTACACCATCTTTTTTTAACTTTTCAGAAATCGATGATTAATTGAACTTTGTTTACTGCGTTCAAATAAAAAGGCTGTTTCTTCAGTCTTTTCCGCTGAAATTGGTTTATGAAAGGGTGCATAAACCCAGATCTCCATTTAAGTTGTGATTTGTATGGCGATTGCACCATTCATGGCAAACATTTAGCATTCTATATTTACTTTAAAGGGTTTTGGGTCTTCAGTCATTAGCTTCTTGGGTATGAAATATTTAGGGGTTGGCATGAGACAGTTTCAGTAAAATCTTGGCTAACCTTACAGGAGTATTTTAGTCGCACCATTTTTCTATTGGTGGTATGCGTGTGTCCTTCTGCAAGCACTTGAAAGCCTGTGGGACTATTTCACACATGATTTCAATCGGAGAGCAGTCTGGTATCACAGGGAGCAAGAACTGACAAAAGCATTTGAGGAATGGATTCTGGAGAAAAAAAATGCCTTACAGTATTCATTTTACAGAGGCTTTTGTCAATGCTTAATCTAAAGTGCTGCTCTGTGTAGCTTACTGTCTAATTGTAAACATGGCAGCTGTTGTGGAAGACTGTCCTACATATATTCAATTATTTTTTTACCATTCAAAGATGGCTGCTGTGTTTGTATTTAAAAATGCCCCAAATGCAGAAAACGCAGTAGTTCATTTGGCATACTTTTATTTACCTTGGTCACTGTGCTGTGTGTATTGAAAATGTTGGTTTTATGCAACAACAAAAAAAGCGCCACTAAAAACACACTTTGGGCTTTTTTCGTTAGACTTTTATTTACAAATAGCATACTTTCAGCAACACCTCTTTACTTTAGGAGCTAAGTTGCTCTTCTTCATTACAGTCCAACTATCATCTTGGCATGCAGCAGACAAGATGTGTATGTGTACCCACACTAGGAACCCAAGCACTGACCTGGACCTTTCTTGTGACTACTGACCTGCAACAGCCTTTACCCTTGTGTGACCAATCTCGCAGAGACTTAGGTAGATCCATCAGCTTTTTCTTCTGTACTTCAGTAGTTCAACCAGGCCAGAAACTGGATCTTTCTATAGTGTGCAGCGTTTCCTACTGGGTGGGGGTATGAGGAGCCATAGACAGTCTAACCTCTGTGAGCAGTCAAGAGGAAGAGTGCAGCAATAGTATACAAGGATAGTGTCCAGATCTGGTACAGGAAATCCATTCCAACTACTAGCTTGTGGTGCGGACACGCTATAGCATCTTGATCAGACAGCAGCAAGAAAAAACCTGGGATGGGATGGTAGCAAATTAATAGAAGCAAATGACACAGGGCTAACATCTCCTCATAATTTCCTACCATCCAATCCCACGTTTTTTCTGGTGCCCTCTGGCCAAGATGCTTTGATGAGTCTCAGTAAACCTATGCTAGTGGAAGCTTTCCTTTCCTTCCTGTTACCACTTATTGGGAGTACCAACAACATACTTTAACTGGCACTGATCAACATGAAAGTTATGGCTTCTTCATAGTGAAAAGGATTTACATGATGTCACAAACTTAAATGGCCATCATTCGCAGTCTAGAGTCTCCCAAATCCATGCTTGCATAACTAATCCAGCATTCTCTTAGCATTCTGTAACAGATCCAGCCTTATCATGGCATTCTGTAACTGATCCAGCCTTATCGTGGCATTCTGTAACTGATCCAGCCTTCTCTTGGTATTCTGTAACCAAGCCAGCCTTATCGTGGCATTCTGTAACTGCCCAGCCTTCTCTTGGTATTCTGTAACTTACCCAGCCTTCTCTTGGCATTCTGTAACCAATCTAGCCTTGTCCTGGCATTCTGTAACTGATCCAGCCTTCGCTTGGCATTCTGTAACTGATCCAGCCTTATCGTGGCATTCTGTAACTGATCCAGCCTTCTCTTGGTATTCTGTAACCAATCCAGCCTTATCGTGGCATTCTGTAACTGTCCAGCCTTCTCTTGATATTCTGTAACAGATCCAGCCTTCTCTTGGTATTCTGTAACCAATCCAGCCTTATCGTGGCATTCTGTAACCGATCCAGCCTTCTCTTGGCATTTTGTAACCGATCTAGCCTTATCGTGGCATTCTGTAACTGTCCAGCCTTCTCTTGGCATTCTGTAACCAATCTAGCCTTATCGTGGCATTCTGTAACTGTCCAGCCTTCTCTTGGTATTCTGTAACTGATCCAGCCTTATTGTGGCATTCTGTAACCAATCCAGCTTTATTGTGGCATTCTGTAACTGTCCAGCCTTCTCTTGGCATTCTGTAACCGAACCAGCCTTTTTTGGCATTCTGTAACCGATCCAGCCTTCTCTTGGCATTTTGTAACTGATCCAGCCTTATCGTAGCATTCTGTAACTGTCCAGCCTTCTCTTGGCATTCTGTAACTAATCCAGCCTTATTGTGGCATTCTGTAACCAATCCAGCTTTATCGTGGCATTCTGTAACTGTCCAGCCTTCTCTTGGCATTCTGTAACCGAACCAGCCTTTTTTGGCATTCTGTAACCGATCCAGCCTTCTCTTGGCATTTTGTAACTGATCCAGCCTTATCGTAGCATTCTGTAACTGTCCAGCCTTCTCTTGGCATTCTGTAACTAATCCAGCCTTATCGTGGCATTCTGTAACTGTCCAGCCTTCTCTTGCTATTCTGTAACAGATCCAGCCTTATCATGGCATTCTGTCTCTGTCCAGCTTTCTCTTTTGATTCTGTAACCAAACCAGCCTTTTTGTGGCATTGTGTAACCGATCCAGCCTTCTCTTGGCATTCTGTAACCAATCCAGTGTTTTTGTGGCATTCTGTATCCAATCCAGCCTTCTTTTGGCATTCTGTAATGGATCCAGCCTTCTCTTGGCATTCTGTAACTGATCAAGCCTTCTCTGGGCATTCTGTAACCAGTCCAGCCTTCTCTTGGCATTCTGTAACCAATCCAGCCTTCTCTTGGCATTCTGTAACCAATCCAGCCTTCTTTTGGCATTCTGTAACCAATTTAGCCTTCTCTTGGCATTCTGTAACCGACCCTGCCTTCTTTTGGCATTCTGTAACTGACCCAGCCTTCTCTTGTCATACTGTAACCAATTCAGCCTTCTATTGGCATTCTGTAACCAATTCAGCCTTCTCTTGGCATTCTGTAACCGATTCTGCCTTCTCGTGACATTCTGTAACTGATCCGGCCTTCTCTTGGCATTCTGTAACCAATCCAGCCTTCTCTTGGCATTCTGTAACTGATCCAGCCTTCTTTTGGCATTCTGTAACCAATTCAGTCTTCTCTTGGCATTCTGTAACCGATCCTGCCTTCTTTTGGCATTCTGTAACTGACCCAGCCTTCTCTTGTCATACTGTAACCAATTCAGTCTTCTATTGGCATTCTGTAACCAATTCAACCTTCTATTGGCATTTTGTAACCAATTCAGCCTTCTCTTGGCATTCTGTAACCGATTCTGCCTTCTTTTGGCATTCTGTAACTGACCCAGCCTTCTGTTGGCATTCTGTAACCGATCCAGCCTTATTGTGTCATTCTGTAACTGATCCAGCCTTCTCTTGGCATTCTGTAACCAATCCAGCCTTCTCTTGGCATTATGTAACTGATCCAGCCTCATTGTGGCATTCTGTTACCGATCCAGCCTTCTCTTGGCATACTGTAACCAATCCCGCCTTCTCTTAGCATTCGGTAACCAATTCAGCCTTCTCTTGGCATTTTGTAACCAATCCAGCCTTCTTTTGGCATTCTGTAACTGACCCAGCCTTCTGTTGGCATTCTGTAACCTATCCAGCCCTATTGTGGCATTCTGTAACTGATCCAGCCTTCTCTTGGCATTCTGTAACCAATCCAGCCTTCTCTTGGCATTCTGTAACTGATCCAGCCTCATTTTGGCATTCTGTAACCGATCCAGCCTTCTCTAGGCATACTGTAACCAATCCAGCCTTCTCTTAGCATTCGGTAACCAATTCAGCCTTCTCTTGGCATTCTGTAACTGATCCTGCCTTCTTTTGGCATTCTGTAACTGACCCAGCCTTCTGTTGGCATTCTGTAACCAATCCAGCCTTATCGTAGCATTCTGTAACTGATCCAGCCTTCTCTTGGCATTCTGTAACCAATCCAGCCTTCTCTTGGCATTCTGTAACTGATCCAGCCTCATTGTGGCATTCTGTAACCGATCCAGCCTTCTCTTGGCATACTGTAACCAATCCAGCCTTCTCTTAGCATTCGGTAACCAATTCAGCCTTCTCTTGGCATTCTGTAACCGATCTTGCCTTCTTTTGGCATTCTGTAACTGACCCAGCCTTCTCTTGGCATTCTGTAACCGATCCAGCCTTATCGTGGCATTCTGTAACTGATTCAGCCTTCTCCAGGCATTCTGTAACCGACCCAGCCTTCTCCTGGCATTTTGTAACCAATCCAGCCTCATCGTGGCATTCTGTAACTGATCCAGCCTTCTCTGGGCATTCTGTAACTGACCCAGCCTTCTCTTGGTATTCTGTAACCAATCCAGCCTTATCGTGGCATTCTTTAACTGTCCAGCCTTCTCTTGGTATTCTGTAACTTACCCAGCCTTCTCTTGGCATTCTGTAACCAATCTTGCCTTCTCCTGGCATTCTGTAACTGATCCAGCCTTCGCTTGGCATTCTGTAACTGATCCAGCCTTATCGTGGCATTCTGTAACTGAACCAGCCTTCTCTTGGTATTCTGTAACCAATCCAGCCTTATCGTGGCATTCTGTAACTGTCCAGCCTTCTCTTGGTATTCTGTAACAGATCCAGCCTTCTCTTGGTATTCTGTAACCAATCCAGCCTTATCGTGGCATTCTGTAACCGATCCAGCCTTCTCTTGACATTTTGTAACCGATCCAGCCTTATCGTGGCATTCTGTAACTGTCCAGCCTTCTCTTGGCATTCTGTAACCAATCTAGCCTTATCGTGGCATTCTGTAACTGTCCAGCCTTCTCTTGGTATTCTGTAACTGATCCAGCCTTATCGTGGCATTCTGTAACCAATCCAGCTTTATCGTGGCATTCTGTTACTGTCCAGCATTCTCTTGGCATTCTGTAACCGAACCAGCCTTTTTTGGCATTCTGTAACCGATCCAGCCTTCTCTTGGCATTTTGTAACCGATCCAGCCTTATCGTAGCATTCTGTAACTGTCCAGCCTTCTCTTGGCATTCTGTAACCGACCCTGCCTTCTTTTGGCATTCTGTAACTGACCCATCCTTCTCTTGTCATACTGTAACCAATTCAGCCTTCTATTGGCATTCTGTAACCAATTCAGCCTTCTCTTGGCATTCTGTAACCGATTCTGCCTTATCGTGACATTCTGTAACTGATCCGGCCTTCTCTTGGCATTCTGTAACCAATCCAGCCTTCTCTTGGCATTCTGTAACTGAACCAGCCTTCTTTTGGCATTCTGTAACCAATTCAGCCTTCTCTTGGCATTCTGTAACCGATCCTGCCTTCTTTTGGCATTCTGTAACTGACCCAGCCTTCTCTTGTCATACTGTAACCAATTCAGTCTTCTATTGGCATTCTGTAACCAATTCAGCCTTCTCTTGGCATTCTGTAACCGATTCTGCCTTCTTTTGGCATTCTGTAACTGACCCAGCCTTCTGTTGGCATTCTGTAACCGATCCAGCCTTATCGTGTCATTCTGTAACTGATCCAGCCTTCTCTTGGCATTCTGTAACCAATCCAGCCTTCTCTTGGCATTCTGTAACTGATCCAGCCTCATTGTGGCATTCTGTAACAGATCCAGCCTTCTCTTGGCATACTGTAACCAATCCAGCCTTCTCTTAGCATTCGGTAACCAATTCAGCCTTCTCTTGGCATTCTGTAACCAATCCAGCCTTCTCTTGGCATTCGGTAACTGATCCAGCCTCATTGTGGCATTCTGTAACCAATCCAGCCTTCTCTTAGCATTCGGTAACCAATTCAGCCTCCTCTTGGCATTCTGTAACCGATCCTGCCTTCTTTTGGCATTCTGTAACTGACCCAGCCTTCTCTTGGCATTCTGTAACCGATCCAGCCTTATCGTGGCATTCTGTAACTGATTCAGCCTTCTCCAGGCATTCTGTATCCGTCCCAGCCTTCTCCTGGCATTTTGTAACTGATCCAGCCTTATCGTGGCATTCTGTAACTGATCCAGCCTTCTCTGGGCATTCTGTAACCGACCCAGCCTTCTCTTGGTATTCTGTAACCAATCCAGCCTTATCGTGGCATTCTTTAACTTTACAGCCTTCTCTTGGTATTCTGTAACTTACCCAGCCTTCTCCTGGCATTTTGTAACTGATCCAGCCTTTGCTTGGCATTCTGTAACTGATCCAGCCTTATCGTGGCATTCTGTAACTGAACCAGCCTTCTCTTGGTATTCTGTAACCAATCCAGCCTTATCGTGGCATTCTGTAACTGTCCAGCCTTCTCTTGGTATCCTGTAACAGATCCAGCCTTCTCTTGGTATTCTGTAACCAATCCAGCCTTATCGTGGCATTCTGTAACCGATCCAGCCTTCTCTTGATATTTTGTAACCGATCCAGCCTTATCGTGGCATTCTGTATCTGTCCAGCCTTCTCTTGTCATTCTGTAACCAATCTAGCCTTATCGTGGCATTCTGTAACTGTCCAGCCTTCTCTTGGTATTCTGTAACTGATCCAGCCTTATCGTGGCATTCTGTAACCAATCCAGCTTTATCGTGGCATTCTGTTACTGTCCAGCCTTCTCTTGGCATTCTGTAACCGAACCAGCCTTTTTTGGCATTCTGTAACCGATCCAGCCTTCTCTTGCCATTTTGTAACCGATCCAGCCTTATCGTAGCATTCTGTAACTGTCCAGCCTTCTCTTGGCATTCTGTAACCGACCCTGCCTTCTTTTGGCATTCTGTAACTGACCCAGCCTTCTCTTGTCATACTGTAACCAATTCAGCCTTCTATTGGCATTCTGTAACCAATTCAGCCTTCTCTTGGCATTCTGTAACCGATTCTGCCTTATCGTGACATTCTGTAACTGATCCGGCCTTCTCTTGGCATTCTGTAACCAATCCAGCCTTCTCTTGGCATTCTGTAACCAATCCAGCCTTCTCTTGGCATTCTGTAACTGATCCAGCCTTCTTTTGGCATTCTGTAACCAATTCAGCCTTCTCTTGGCATTCTGTAACCGATCCTGCCTTCTTTTGGCATTCTGTAACTGACCCAGCCTTCTCTTGTCATACTGTAACCAATTCAGTCTTCTATTGGCATTCTGTAACCAATTCAGCCTTCTATTGGCATTCTGTAACCAATTCAGCCTTCTCTTGGCATTCTGTAACCGATTCAGCCTTCTCCAGGCATTCTGTAACCGACCCAGCCTTCTCCTGGCATTTTGTAACCGATCCAGCCTTATCGTGGCATTCTGTAACTGATCCAGCCTTCTCTGGGCATTCTGTAACTGACCCAGCCTTCTCTTGGTATTCTGTAGCCAATCCAGCCTTATCGTGGCATTCTTTAACTGTCCAGCCTTCTCTTGGTATTCTGTAACTTACCCAGCCTTCTCTTGGCATTCTGTAACCAATCTTGCCTTCTCCTGGCATTCTGTAACTGATCCAGCCTTCGCTTGGCATTCTGTAACTGATCCAGCCTTATCGTGGCATTCTGTAACTGAACCAGCCTTCTCTTGGTATTCTGTAACCAATCCAGCCTTATCGTGGCATTCTGTAACTGTCCAGCCTTCTCTTGGTATTCTGTAACAGATCCAGCCTTCTCTTGGTATTCTGTAACCAATCCAGCCTTATCGTGGCATTCTGTAACCGATCCAGCCTTCTCTTGACATTTTGTAACCGATCCAGCCTTATCGTGGCATTCTGTAACTGTCCAGCCTTCTCTTGGCATTCTGTAACCAATCTAGCCTTATCGTGGCATTCTGTAACTGTCCAGCCTTCTCTTGGTATTCTGTAACTGATCCAGCCTTATCGTGGCATTCTGTAACCAATCCAGCTTTATCGTGGCATTCTGTTACTGTCCAGCATTCTCTTGGCATTCTGTAACCGAACCAGCCTTTTTTGGCATTCTGTAACCGATCCAGCCTTCTCTTGGCATTTTGTAACCGATCCAGCCTTATCGTAGCATTCTGTAACTGTCCAGCCTTCTCTTGGCATTCTGTAACCGACCCTGCCTTCTTTTGGCATTCTGTAACTGACCCATCCTTCTCTTGTCATACTGTAACCAATTCAGCCTTCTATTGGCATTCTGTAACCAATTCAGCCTTCTCTTGGCATTCTGTAACCGATTCTGCCTTATCGTGACATTCTGTAACTGATCCGGCCTTCTCTTGGCATTCTGTAACCAATCCAGCCTTCTCTTGGCATTCTGTAACTGAACCAGCCTTCTTTTGGCATTCTGTAACCAATTCAGCCTTCTCTTGGCATTCTGTAACCGATCCTGCCTTCTTTTGGCATTCTGTAACTGACCCAGCCTTCTCTTGTCATACTGTAACCAATTCAGTCTTCTATTGGCATTCTGTAACCAATTCAGCCTTCTCTTGGCATTCTGTAACCGATTCTGCCTTCTTTTGGCATTCTGTAACTGACCCAGCCTTCTGTTGGCATTCTGTAACCGATCCAGCCTTATCGTGTCATTCTGTAACTGATCCAGCCTTCTCTTGGCATTCTGTAACCAATCCAGCCTTCTCTTGGCATTCTGTAACTGATCCAGCCTCATTGTGGCATTCTGTAACAGATCCAGCCTTCTCTTGGCATACTGTAACCAATCCAGCCTTCTCTTAGCATTCGGTAACCAATTCAGCCTTCTCTTGGCATTCTGTAACCAATCCAGCCTTCTCTTGGCATTCGGTAACTGATCCAGCCTCATTGTGGCATTCTGTAACCGACCCAGCCTTCTCCTGGCATTTTGTAACCAATCCAGCCTTATCGTGGCATTCTGTAACTGATCCAGCCTTCTCTGGGCATTCTGTAACTGACCCAGCCTTCTCTTGGTATTCTGTAACCAATCCAGCCTTATCGTGGCATTCTTTAACTGTCCAGCCTTCTCTTGGTATTCTGTAACTTACCCAGCCTTCTCTTGGCATTCTGTAACCAATCTTGCCTTCTCCTGGCATTCTGTAACTGATCCAGCCTTCGCTTGGCATTCTGTAACTGATCCAGCCTTATCGTGGCATTCTGTAACTGAACCAGCCTTCTCTTGGTATTCTGTAACCAATCCAGCCTTATCGTGGCATTCTGTAACTGTCCAGCCTTCTCTTGGTATTCTGTAACAGATCCAGCCTTCTCTTGGTATTCTGTAACCAATCCAGCCTTATCGTGGCATTCTGTAACCGATCCAGCCTTCTCTTGACATTTTGTAACCGATCCAGCCTTATCGTGGCATTCTGTAACTGTCCAGCCTTCTCTTGGCATTCTGTAACCAATCTAGCCTTATCGTGGCATTCTGTAACTGTCCAGCCTTCTCTTGGTATTCTGTAACTGATCCAGCCTTATCGTGGCATTCTGTAACCAATCCAGCTTTATCGTGGCATTCTGTTACTGTCCAGCATTCTCTTGGCATTCTGTAACCGAACCAGCCTTTTTTGGCATTCTGTAACCGATCCAGCCTTCTCTTGGCATTTTGTAACCGATCCAGCCTTATCGTAGCATTCTGTAACTGTCCAGCCTTCTCTTGGCATTCTGTAACCGACCCTGCCTTCTTTTGGCATTCTGTAACTGACCCATCCTTCTCTTGTCATACTGTAACCAATTCAGCCTTCTAGTGGCATTCTGTAACCAATTCAGCCTTCTCTTGGCATTCTGTAACCGATTCTGCCTTATCGTGACATTCTGTAACTGATCCGGCCTTCTCTTGGCATTCTGTAACCAATCCAGCCTTCTCTTGGCATTCTGTAACTGAACCAGCCTTCTTTTGGCATTCTGTAACCAATTCAGCCTTCTCTTGGCATTCTGTAACCGATCCTGCCTTCTTTTGGCATTCTGTAACTGACCCAGCCTTCTCTTGTCATACTGTAACCAATTCAGTCTTCTATTGGCATTCTGTAACCAATTCAGCCTTCTCTTGGCATTCTGTAACCGATTCTGCCTTCTTTTGGCATTCTGTAACTGACCCAGCCTTCTGTTGGCATTCTGTAACCGATCCAGCCTTATCGTGTCATTCTGTAACTGATCCAGCCTTCTCTTGGCATTCTGTAACCAATCAAGCCTTCTCTTGGCATTCTGTAACTGATCCAGCCTCATTGTGGCATTCTGTAACAGATCCAGCCTTCTCTTGGCATACTGTAACCAATCCAGCCTTCTCTTAGCATTCGGTAACCAATTCAGCCTTCTCTTGGCATTCTGTAACCAATCCAGCCTTCTCTTGGCATTCGGTAACTGATCCAGCCTCATTGTGGCATTCTGTAACCAATCCAGCCTTCTCTTAGCATTCGGTAACCAATTCAGCCTCCTCTTGGCATTCTGTAACCGATCCTGCCTTCTTTTGGCATTCTGTAACTGACCCAGCCTTCTCTTGGCATTCTGTAACCGATCCAGCCTTATCGTGGCATTCTGTAACTGATTCAGCCTTCTCCAGGCATTCTGTATCCGTCCCAGCCTTCTCCTGGCATTTTGTAACTGATCCAGCCTTATCGTGGCATTCTGTAACTGATCCAGCCTTCTCTGGGCATTCTGTAACCGACCCAGCCTTCTCTTGGTATTCTGTAACCAATCCAGCCTTATCGTGGCATTCTTTAACTTTACAGCCTTCTCTTGGTATTCTGTAACTTACCCAGCCTTCTCCTGGCATTTTGTAACTGATCCAGCCTTTGCTTGGCATTCTGTAACTGATCCAGCCTTATCGTGGCATTCTGTAACTGAACCAGCCTTCTCTTGGTATTCTGTAACCAATCCAGCCTTATCGTGGCATTCTGTAACTGTCCAGCCTTCTCTTGGTATCCTGTAACAGATCCAGCCTTCTCTTGGTATTCTGTAACCAATCCAGCCTTATCGTGGCATTCTGTAACCGATCCAGCCTTCTCTTGATATTTTGTAACCGATCCAGCCTTATCGTGGCATTCTGTAACTGTCCAGCCTTCTCTTGTCATTCTGTAACCAATCTAGCCTTATCGTGGCATTCTGTAACTGTCCAGCCTTCTCTTGGTATTCTGTAACTGATCCAGCCTTATCGTGGCATTCTGTAACCAATCCAGCTTTATCGTGGCATTCTGTTACTGTCCAGCCTTCTCTTGGCATTCTGTAACCGAACCAGCCTTTTTTGGCATTCTGTAACCGATCCAGCCTTCTCTTGCCATTTTGTAACCGATCCAGCCTTATCGTAGCATTCTGTAACTGTCCAGCCTTCTCTTGGCATTCTGTAACCGACCCTGCCTTCTTTTGGCATTCTGTAACTGACCCAGCCTTCTCTTGTCATACTGTAACCAATTCAGCCTTCTATTGGCATTCTGTAACCAATTCAGCCTTCTCTTGGCATTCTGTAACCGATTCTGCCTTATCGTAACATTCTGTAACTGATCCGGCCTTCTCTTGGCATTCTGTAACCAATCCAGCCTTCTCTTGGCATTCTGTAACCAATCCAGCCTTCTCTTGGCATTCTGTAACTGATCCAGCCTTCTTTTGGCATTCTGTAACCAATTCAGCCTTCTCTTGGCATTCTGTAACCGATCCTGCCTTCTTTTGGCATTCTGTAACTGACCCAGCCTTCTCTTGTCATACTGTAACCAATTCAGTCTTCTATTGGCATTCTGTAACCAATTCAGCCTTCTATTGGCATTCTGTAACCAATTCAGCCTTCTCTTGGCATTCTGTAACCGATTCAGCCTTCTCCAGGCATTCTGTAACCGACCCAGCCTTCTCCTGGCATTTTGTAACCGATCCAGCCTTATCGTGGCATTCTGTAACTGATCCAGCCTTCTCTGGGCATTCTGTAACTGACCCAGCCTTCTCTTGGTATTCTGTAACCAATCCAGCCTTATTGTTGCATTCTTTAACTGTCCAGCCTTCTCTTGGTATTCTGTAACTTACCCAGCCTTCTCTTGGCATTCTGTAACCAATCTTGCCTTCTCCTGGCATTCTGTAACTGATCCAGCCTTCGCTTGGCATTCTGTAACTGATCCAGCCTTATCGTGGCATTCTGTAACTGAACCAGCCTTCTCTTGGTATTCTGTAACCAATCCAGCCTTATCGTGGCATTCTGTAACTGTCCAGCCTTCTCTTGGTATTCTGTAACAGATCCAGCCTTCTCTTGGTATTCTGTAACCAATCCAGCCTTATCGTGGCATTCTGTAACCGATCCAGCCTTCTCTTGACATTTTGTAACCGATCCAGCCTTATCGTGGCATTCTGTAACTGTCCAGCCTTCTCTTGGCATTCTGTAACCAATCTAGCCTTATCGTGGCATTCTGTAACTGTCCAGCCTTCTCTTGGTATTCTGTAACTGATCCAGCCTTATCGTGGCATTCTGTAACCAATCCAGCTTTATCGTGGCATTCTGTTACTGTCCAGCATTCTCTTGGCATTCTGTAACCGAACCAGCCTTTTTTGGCATTCTGTAACCGATCCAGCCTTCTCTTGGCATTTTGTAACCGATCCAGCCTTATCGTAGCATTCTGTAACTGTCCAGCCTTCTCTTGGCATTCTGTAACCGACCCTGCCTTCTTTTGGCATTCTGTAACTGACCCATCCTTCTCTTGTCATACTGTAACCAATTCAGCCTTCTATTGGCATTCTGTAACCAATTCAGCCTTCTCTTGGCATTCTGTAACCGATTCTGCCTTATCGTGACATTCTGTAACTGATCCGGCCTTCTCTTGGCATTCTGTAACCAATCCAGCCTTCTCTTGGCATTCTGTAACTGAACCAGCCTTCTTTTGGCATTCTGTAACCAATTCAGCCTTCTCTTGGCATTCTGTAACCGATCCTGCCTTCTTTTGGCATTCTGTAACTGACCCAGCCTTCTCTTGTCATACTGTAACCAATTCAGTCTTCTATTGGCATTCTGTAACCAATTCAGCCTTCTCTTGGCATTCTGTAACCGATTCTGCCTTCTTTTGGCATTCTGTAACTGACCCAGCCTTCTGTTGGCATTCTGTAACCGATCCAGCCTTATCGTGTCATTCTGTAACTGATCCAGCCTTCTCTTGGCATTCTGTAACCAATCCAGCCTTCTCTTGGCATTCTGTAACTGATCCAGCCTCATTGTGGCATTCTGTAACAGATCCAGCCTTCTCTTGGCATACTGTAACCAATCCAGCCTTCTCTTAGCATTCGGTAACCAATTCAGCCTTCTCTTGGCATTCTGTAACCAATCCAGCCTTCTCTTGGCATTCGGTAACTGATCCAGCCTCATTGTGGCATTCTGTAACCGATCCAGCCTTCTCTTGGCATACTGTAACCAATCCAGCCTTCTCTTAGCATTCGGTAACCAATTCAGCCTCCTCTTGGCATTCTGTAACCGATCCTGCCTTCTTTTGGCATTCTGTAACTGACCCAGCCTTCTCTTGGCATTCTGTAACCGATCCAGCCTTATTGTGGCATTCTGTAACTGATTCAGCCTTCTCCAGGCATTCTGTATCCGACCCAGCCTTCTCCTGGCATTTTGTAACTGATCCAGCCTTATCGTGGCATTCTGTAACTGATCCAGCCTTCTCTGGGCATTCTGTAACCGACCCAGCCTTCTCTTGGTATTCTGTAACCAATCCAGCCTTATCGTGGCATTCTTTAACTGTACAGCCTTCTCTTGGTATTCTGTAACTTACCCAGCCTTCTCCTGGCATTTTGTAACTGATCCAGCCTTTGCTTGGCATTCTGTAACTGATCCAGCCTTATCGTGGCATTCTGTAACTGAACCAGCCTTCTCTTGGTATTCTGTAACCAATCCAGCCTTATCGTGGCATTCTGTAACTGTCCAGCCTTCTCTTGGTATCCTGTAACAGATCCAGCCTTCTCTTGGTATTCTGTAACCAATCCAGCCTTATCGTGGCATTCTGTAACCGATCCAGCCTTCTCTTGATATTTTGTAACCGATCCAGCCTTATCGTGGCATTCTGTAACTGTCCAGCCTTCTCTTGTCATTCTGTAACCAATCTAGCCTTATCGTGGCATTCTGTAACTGTCCAGCCTTCTCTTGGTATTCTGTAACTGATCCAGCCTTATAGTGGCATTCTGTAACCAATCCAGCTTTATCGTGGCATTCTGTTACTGTCCAGCCTTCTCTTGGCATTCTGTAACCGAACCAGCCTTTTTTGGCATTCTGTAACCGATCCAGCCTTCTCTTGCCATTTTGTAACCGATCCAGCCTTATCGTAGCATTCTGTAACTGTCCAGCCTTCTCTTGGCATTCTGTAACTGACCCTGCCTTCTTTTGGCATTCTGTAACTGACCCAGCCTTCTCTTGTCATACTGTAACCAATTCAGCCTTCTATTGGCATTCTGTAACCAATTCAGCCTTCTCTTGGCATTCTGTAACCGATTCTGCCTTATCGTGACATTCTGTAACTGATCCGGCCTTCTCTTGGCATTCTGTAACCAATCCAGCCTTCTCTTGGCATTCTGTAACCAATTCAGCCTTCTCTTGGCATTCTGTAACCGATCCTGCCTTCTTTTGGCATTCTGTAACTGACCCAGCCTTCTCTTGTCATACTGTAACTAATTCAGTCTTCTATTGGCATTCTGTAACCAATTCAGCCTTCTCTTGGCATTCTGTAACCGATTCTGCCTTCTTTTGGCATTCTGCAACTGACCCAGCCTTCTGTTGGCATTCTGTAACTGATCCAGCCCTATTGTGGCATTCTGTAACTGATCCAGCCTTCTCTTGGCATTCTGTAACTGATCCAGCCTTCTCTTGGCATTCTGTAACCAATCCAGCCTTCTCTTGGCATTCTGTAACTGATCCAGCCTAGTTTTGGCGTTCTGTAACCGATCCAGCCTTCTCTAGGCATACTGTAACCAATCCAGCCTTCTCTTAGCATTCGGTAACCAATTCAGCCTTCTCTTCGCATTCTGTAACTGATCCTGCCTTCTTTTGGCATTCTGTAACTGACCCAGCCTTCTGTTGGCATTCTGTAACCAATCCAGCCTTATCGTAGCATTCTGTAACTGATCCAGCCTTCTCTTGGCATTCTGTAACCAATCCAGCCTTCTCTTGGCATTCTGTAACTGATCCAGCCTCATTGTGGCATTCTGTAACCGATCCAGCCTTCTCTTGGCATACTGTAACCAATCCAGCCTTCTCTTAGCATTCGGTAACCAATTCAGCCTTCTCTTGGCATTCTGTAACCGATCCTGCCTTCTTTTGGCATTCTGTAACTGACCCAGCCTTCTCTTGGCATTCTGTAACTGATCCAGCCTTATCGTGGCATTCTGTAATTGATTCAGCCTTCTCCAGGCATTCTGTAACCGACCCAGCCTTCTCCTGGCATTTTGTAACCGATCCAGCCTTATCGTGGCATTCTGTAACTGATCCAGCCTTCTCTGGGCATTCTGTAACCGACCCAGCCTTCTCTTGGTATTCTGTAACCAATCCAGCCTTATCGTGGCATTCTTTAACTGTCCAGCCTTCTCTTGGTATTCTGTAACTTACCCAGCCTTCTCTTGGCATTCTGTAACCAATCTTGCCTTCTCCTGGCATTCTGTAACTGATCCAGCCTTCGCTTGGCATTCTGTAACTGATCCAGCCTTATCGTGGCATTCTGTAACTGAACCAGCCTTCTCTTGGTATTCTGTAACCAATCCAGCCTCATCGTGGCATTCTGTAACTGTCCAGCCTTCTCTTGGTATTCTGTAACAGATCCAGCCTTCTCTTGGTATTCTGTAACCAATCCAGCGTTATCGTGGCATTCTGTAACCGATCCAGCCTTCTCTTGACATTTTGTAACCGATCCAGCCTTATCGTGGCATTCTGTAACTGTCCAGCCTTCTCTTGGCATTCTGTAACCAATCTAGCCTTATCGTGGCATTCTGTAACTGTCCAGCCTTATCGTGGCATTCTGTAACCAATCCAGCTTTATCGTGGCATTCTGTTACTGTCCAGCCTTCTCTTGGCATTCTGTAACCGAACCAGCCTTTTTTGGCATTCTGTAACCAAACTAGCCTTTTTTGGCATTCTGTAACCGATCCAGCCTTATTATGGCATTCTGTAACTGTCCAGCCTTCTCTTGGCATTCTGTAACCAATCCAGCCTTATCGTGGCATTCTGTAACTGTCCAGCCTTCTCTTGGTATTCTGTAACAGATCCAGCCTTATCATGGCATTCTGTCTCTGTCCAGCTTTCTCTTGGCATTCTGTAACCAAATCAGCCTTTTTGTGGAATTCTGTATCCAAGCTAGCCTTCTTTTGGCATTCTGTAATGGATCCAGCCTTCTCTTGGCATTCTGTAACTGATCAAGCCTTCTCTTGCATTCTGTAACCAGTCCAGCCTTTTCTTGGCATTCTGTAACCAATCCAGCCTTCTCTTGGCATTCTGTAACTGATCCAGCCTCATTGTGGCATTCTGTAACCAATCCGGCCTTCTCTTGGCATTCTGTAACCAATTCAGCCTTCTCTTGGCATTCTGTAACCGATCGTGCCTTCTTTTGGCATTCTGTAACTGATCCAGCCTCATTGTGGCATTCTGTAACTGATCCAGTCTTCTCTTGGCATACTGTAACCAATCCAGCCTTCTCTCAACATTCGGTAACCAATTCAGCCTCCTCTTGGCATTCTGTAACCGATCCAGCCTTCTCTTGGCATACTGTAACCAATCCAGCCTTCTCTTGGCATTCGGTAACCAATTCAGCCTTCTCTTGGCATTCTGTAACCGATCCTGCCTTCTTTTGGCATTCTGTAACTGACCCAGCCTTCTGTTGGCATTCTGTAACCGATCCAGCCTTATCGTGGCATTCTGTAACTGATCCAGCCTTCTCTTGGCATTCTGTAACCAATCCAGCCTTCTCTTGGCATTCTGTAACTGATCCAGCCTCATTGTGGCATTCTGTAACTGATCCAGTCTTCTCTTGGCATACTGTAACCAATCCAGCCTTCTCTTAACATTCGGTAACCAATTCAGCCTCCTCTTGGCATTCTGTAACCGATCCTGCCTTCTTTTGGCATTCTGTAACTGACCCAGCCTTCTCTTGGCATTCTGTAACCGATCCAGCCTTATCGTGGCATTCTGTAACTTATCCAGCCTTCTCCAGGCATTCTGTAACCGACCCAGCCTTCTCCTGGCATTCTGTAACCGATCCAGCCTTATCATGGCATTCTGTAACTGATCCAGCCTTCTCTGGGCATTCTGTAACCGACCCAGCCTTCTCTTGGGATGCTTTAACCGATACAGCATTTTTTGGCATTCTGTAACCAATCCAGCCTTATCGTGGCATTCTGTAACCAATACAGCATTCTCTTAGCATTCTGTAACCGATCCAGCCTTTTTTGTGGCATTCTGGTACTAATAGGTCTGATTCTATATTGGGACAAAAAGGGCTATAAGTAATTGTCTAAACAAATAAGCAGTAAAGGATCTGATATACAAGCATAGTCCAGAAAGACCGTCAAGTGCAAGATTCCTTTGCCTGTTTACAACTACAGTACAGGCAGCAGGAACTGTGTCCTTGCACAAAACATTTAGAGAATAGGCATCAGCTCTGCAGGCAGGAATCTAGAGCCACTGGCTTAAGACGTTGTCAATCACATCTTGGCTCAGCCCGCACAAGTACTTTAGTCTAATTATTCTTTATCGACAAGGGCCTGGCAGCACTGGCAATCAACTACTGCCAAAAGAATCTGAAAAGTGGTTGCCAGAGCAGACAAAGCATCCCTTTTTTCTGTTGCTTCCATTTTTCAAATGTGTGTGCTGTAGTACAAAAGGTTTGACGTCTGCAAAGCGCGGGTACGTCTGATCTGCACACAATACAAATGTGAAACACGTTGACTTTGCCACTGCATGTTCAAAATTAAAGAACAATGGGGATAGTCATAATAACACCTCCATATACCAGGCAGCCATGACTGCTGCCACTTGTCGCCTTTTCTCCCCTATTTATCAAGGGCCACGGAAGAAGAGGGAGGAAGGGAGCCCGATCTCTTTCTCCCTCATGACCCTGGGACTAAGGCCCGAGTGACCCAACTGAGAATGAACAGTACTTCAAAGCAGTTGCTTCCCTCAACATAGAAAACTGTCTGGATGGGTGGTTCTCAGCAGCCATTTGGAAAGGTTCAAACACGATCCCTATTCTGATTGGTTGAACGTCTGGCTAAAACTATGGCTCAAAACTCTTTTTATCTCATGGCTTATTACCTTGCCATTTACAAGCTGACTGTTTTTTCTTGGATTCTTGCTTTCTTTCCCTGACATGCTGGTCAGGCTCAGGCTTGGTTGCACTGTGGGACTGACCATGAAGAAGAGGAGAAGGAAATGTAGGAATGAGGATATCTAAGCAACATCTAATGCATAAGATGTATTTGTCTGGTCGCACAGTCCCACTACTTGAAAACACCTGGACCTTCGCGCTCACCCCCTTCTGATTGTCAATTCCTGACTCGCCCTCTACATATCAGGCTGTTGATGCACCAAAGAACTCGTTTGCAAAGTACTTCTTGAGCCAATAAACACACCAGATGTGTCGGTGAAGGCAACAGCTCACCTCTTTATCTTTGAGTGTGTCACTCACTGGACAGAGGTATTGTTGGCATACTTGTGCAAAGACATATATTTTATAGTGATGTGTGTACGTAAATTCTAATCAAAACTGGATCATCCATCGATTGGCCTTTGCCAAACCCTAAGTTCATCGTGTCCATTGAGCACAAACATTAATTCTGATTCACAAAACAATTCTTTGCCATTTTGACGTAATCGTGAACATCACTAGCGTGGATGTATGACGTTACAACGCACACTTTTACAACGCATGCACTTACAACGCATTTTTTACAACGCATAATCCATTACAACGCATGACATTACAACGCATGACACTACAACGCATTTTTAAAAAATACCTTTACAACGCATTTCCATTACAACGCATACTACCTTTACAACGCATACCATTACAACGCATAATATTAAATTACATTTAAGGTAAGTATTAGATAGTATAGGGGTAAAAGTTACTTTTCTAACTCCAGGGGGTGCAACAGTAGGGTAAGTGTTGGATAGTATAGGGGTAAAAATTACTATTCTAACTCCAGGGGGTGCAACAGTGGGGTAAGTGTTGGATAGTATAGGGGTAAAAATTACTATTCTAACTCCAGGGGGTGCAACAGTAGGGTAAGTGTTGGATAGTATAGGGGTAAAAATTACTATTCTAACTCCAGGGGGTGCAACAGTAGGGTAAGTGTTGGATAGTATAGGGGTAACAATTACTATTCTAACTCCAGGGGGTGCAACAGTAGGGTAAGTGTTGGATAGTATAGGGGTAAAAATTACTATTCTAACTCCAGGGGGTGCAACAGTAGGGTAAGTGTTGGATAGTATAGGGGTAAAAATTACTATTCTAACTCCAGGGGGTGCAACAGTAGGGTAAGTGTTGGATAGTATAGGGGTAAAAATTACTATTCTAACTCCAGGGGGTGCAACAGTAGGGTAAGTGTTGGATAGAATAGGGGTAAAAATTACTATTCTAACTCCAGGGGGTGCAACAGTAGGGTAAGTGTTGGATAGTATAGGGGTAAAAATTACTATTCTAACTCCAGGGGGTGCAACAGTAGGGTAAGTGTTGGATAGTATAGGGGTAAAAATTACTATTCTAACTCCAGGGGGTGCAACAGTAGGGTAAGTGTTGGATAGAATAGGGGTAAAAATTACTATTCTAACTCCAGGGGGTGCAACAGTAGGGTAAGTGTTGGATAGTGTAGTGTAATATTATGCGTTGTAATGGTATGCGTTGTAATGGTAGTATGCGTTGTAATAGAATGCGTTGTAAAGGTAGTTTTTAAAAATGCGTTGTAGTGTCATGCGTTGTAATGTCATGCGTTGTAATGGATTATGCGTTGTAAAAAATGCGTTGTAAAGGTAGTGCGTTGTAAAAGTTGCGTTGTAAAGGTTGTTCCCCCACTAGCGTAGGTGAGACCCACAGGATCCAAGTCATTGGTTTATCTCTGGAACGTAAGAAATTTGCTGATCTCCTCGATGGAAAAGAGGTAGACAAATTGCCACTTGTGAGCGCGTGCCCTGTGCCATTGAACTCCACCTCGGAGTAATAGTACCACAAGTTATAATGTATCTGCTGCCCCGGAGGGTCCACTAGGAAGTTGTGCAAATGGTTTCCCAGATAGTCCCACCCACGAGCAGGTGCCCTATTCCGTTTTTAAGAATACAAATCTCGTCCTAGAATTTCTTACCAAGTCAGGAAAGCCACTCCCTGCTCTAAGAAAGAATGGAGAGAACATGAAGTTTGAAAAGATTCATGTAAATTACATTTTAGCATCAAATAACTTACTTTGACGATATTTCCATTTACTGATTGTGCTAAAACAGATTGCAAAATGGAAGTGTGTTTTACACTTATCTATATTGAATTTCTTGGTTCTCTTGTGGAGTTTTTTGTAATGTTTTGCACAGGCGCTAACACAACAGAATGCTTTGCCTCAATGTGCTTGCCATTAAAAAGGCCTCGAGACGCAGTAGAAAATCGTGCAGCACCGCATGAGTGACAGTACAGCCCCAGTAAATTCGAATGTATCTTTGGACCCCATAAGTAGTTCCTGCTTGGCCTAACTCAGGAAGCACAAATAAAAGGCAACACTTACCAGGGTACCTCAATTCAAAATCAATCAATCCCCTTCATCTGATAACATCTTTACACCTCCTACAGATCTAACCGGGGGTAGCACCCATGTGAGCTCTCTGTGTAAACAGTAGGCTCAGCATCAGCATGCAGGGCTGTGGTGTGTGATGCATAGTGTTATGCAGGTCCTAAAACCCGCTTGTGTCTCCTCATGCACCTTGCTTGCCTTTGAGGGGTGCAGATTTCTACATCTTTTGAGCGTTTACCATTTGCACCAATTGTGATTCTCCTAGTTTTCTTCCTTTGGGAGTTAAAGCAAGAGACCCCATCCTATCTTTTCTCCGAGGGGCTCATACTTCTGTGGAGGAGAAACACTATACAACCTTTGTTTCTAGTGGGGTCTGGAGATCTCTTGATAGATATATGAACTTAGCCTTACAAGGCCTGGTGGCGCAATATCCCTTTGTGTCCTCTCCTTAATTTACCCTCCCTATTATAGCAGGGGTCTCGATCTCTCTCTCTCTCTTGTTTGCTTTATTTTTACTTCTCTTTCTCTTCCTCAATACTTTCTTATTTCTTCTCTCTTTTTTTCTTCCTTTCTCTCCTTATCTTGCTGATTGATTTATACAAGTGATACAACTGATTCTCTCGTATTGCTTCTTTATTGCTTTTTCCACCATATTAATTGATATGTTGGTGATATATAGGACATTGATTATATCTATACTGATGAATGCTTATTTATCTATTTATTTATTGTGTAACTCTCTTTTTGGTTGTATTGCTCATTATGGTATTTTAATTGTTTATATTTCTTCTCTCAAACTAATAAAGATATTAGAACAAAAAAGACCTCATCCTCACAAATTGTTGACTTCAGAGCACAGGGTCCTCGTACAAGTGTCTAGCGCCACTCAGACAGGAGGTAAGTTCTTAATTGCATGTAAGGCTCTTAACCGACTGCAACAGCAGGTAGGTCCAGACAGGGCTCTATCATCCATCAAACTCCCCCTACGTCCTGGCTTCCACTCCACAGCACACACCAGCATTCTATCACACATTCACTTTCAGCACTCCAGACACCCGCTCAGACATACAGGGAGAACTAGACATTATCAGCACCAAGATCCGCGGATTGGCCTTGATATCGCTTCTATGGAGATCAGTGGATAGAGTTCAACAGCAAAACCAATGTAAGAGAGGCGAGCTCACTGACAGCACCAGAGACAGCGGAGAGCTCATATCGCCAGCATCAGGATCAACAGACAGATTTCAGTATCAATTCCAGGGTCAATGTCGACTGTCAGCACAGAGATTAGTAGACAGAACTCACCAGCAACACCAAGGACAGCGAGGAGAGCTGACCGACAGCACCAGAGTCAGAGGAGAGCAAATTATTATCAGCACCAGGGTCAGCGGACAGAGCTCGGTGTGAGTTCCAGCGGCAGTGCTCATATTCAGCCCCGAGATCAGGGGACAGAGCTCGGTGTCAGTTCCAGCGGCAGTGCTCATATTCAGCACCAAGATCAGGGGACAGAGCTCGGTGTCAGTTTCACCCGCAGTACGCCTATTCAGCACCAAGATCAGCGGACAGAGCTCGGTGTGAGTTCCAGCGGCAGTGCTCATATTCAGCCCCGAGATCAGGGGACAGAGCTCGGTGTCAGTTCCAGCGGCAGTGCTCATATTCAGCACCAAGATCAGGGGACAGAGCTCGGTGTCAGTTTCGCCCGCAGTGCTCATATTCAGCACCGAGATCAGCGGACAGAGCTCGGTGTCAGTTTCACCCGCAGTACGCCTATTCAGCACCAAGATCAGCGGACAGAGCTCGGTGTCAGTTCCAGCTGCAGTGCTCCTATTCAGCACCAGGATCAGCGGACAGAGCTCATCAACCGCACCACGGGAAGCGGGGAGTTCTCAATCAGACAACAGAGACCGTGGAGAGCGCGTATTACCAACACCAAGGTCAGTGGACAGGGCTTAGTAAGAGTGTAATCCTTATGATCAGCACCAACATCAGCGGACAGGGCTCATCTTCAGCACCAGAGCCACTGGGTAGAACCTCTCGTCAGCAGCAAGGGCCCTGGGCAGAGCTCATAATCAGCACCCAGCTCAGGAGGCAGAACTCTGCAGCACGGAAGAGAGAGAGAGGACACATCTTGGCATCAGTACCCGTGGAACTGCACAGACCTCTTAGGGACTGAGGTCAGACGCAGGGTTAATGAGTACCAAGGACCTCAGAGAGGAGGCAGAGCACATTGGTACCAGGAAGAAGGGTCAGAGCTCCTTGGCACAAAGAGCAGTGGAGTGAACTCCTCTTCAGTGCCAGGGAGAGTTGACAGAGCTCGTCGCATGTGTGACTATGATCAAACCAGATGAGCAAACAGGGCCGTGGGAACAGCTCATAATATCCAGCGTGTCAATACTTGGGGAATGAGACTACACTCCTTAGCACCATGATACTTGGAGCCCATAGTATGAAAAGGTACAAGGACAGGGGACAGAGCTAATAGGGAATGGGGCTCAACAACAGATCTGGGACAGAGCTCATCAGCACCAGAGACAGGGGAAAGACTCATCCGCCCTAGCACTAGTACCATGTCCACAAGGGCAATTGACCACTATCATCAGCACCAGGGTCATTGACTGATCCCATCAGTACCCAGGAAAGTGGGCAGGGCTCATAAAGACCAATGATTGTGGACAGAGCTCTTCAGCTGCGCACGGTACCAGAAACACACCTTCTCAGTACCAAGGACAGCAAAGGACCAACATCCGTACAAAGGACAACAGACAGGACTCATCAGCACCAGTGGGGGGGGGGGGGGGGGGGCGGGGCTCATCAGCACCAGGGATACAGCTTTTCAATCTCAAGGTTAGTCCTCATCAGCGCTCGGGACAGAGTGCATCGGCACCAGGGACATGGCTCACCGGGGACGGGGATAGAGCTCGTCAACACCAGGGACAGAGTCTCATCAGCACCAGGGACAGAGTCTCATCAGCACCAGGGACAGACTCTCATCAGCGCAGTGAACACCATCAAAGCTACATAAACAGCTGACAGAGCGCACCTGCACAAGAGTCATTGACAGAACTCCTGAGCAACAGGTGTAGTGGACAAAACTCATAAGCAACTGGGACAGAGGACATAGCCCATCAACAACAGCAACACGAGGAAATAAGTCATAGAATACAAGGACATTCAACCAGTCCCATTGGCAACAGGGTCCCTAACAGAGTTCACTAGCAGCACAGATAGTGGACAGAGTTCACCAGCAATGGAGAAAGCAAACAGAGCTCATCGACAGCAGACTCCAGGGTCAGTGTTCATCAGCACTCTCTACTAAAGCTCACCATCACTCAAAACAGAGTTCACTAGCACCATGACTCCAAGGGCAGTTGGGCCATTTCATCCACACCAGAGTCACTGGCATAGGCCATCAGCACCAAGGACACAGCTCACCAGGATTGGGGCCAGAGTTCATCAGCACCTGGTGCAGAGCTCACTAGGAAATTATGTCATTATCACCATGGCTACAAGGGCATTTGACCAATCTCATCAGCACTAGGGTTACTGACAGAACTCATCAACAACAGGAACAGTGGAGAGAGCTTATTGAGACCATTTATTGTATACAGAGCTCTTCTGCACAAGGTACTGGGAAAATACCGCCTCAACACCATGGACAACGAAAGGTGATCATCAGTTCCAAGGCCAATAGACAGAGCTCAGCAGCACCCATGAGAGGGGACAGAGCTCATTATGACAAGGGTAGGGGACAGAGCTTATTGGCAGAGGTGATTCTGGACAGAGCCCAGCAGCAGCAGGACTAGGATTATCACTCAGTAGCAACAGGGAAGATGGACTGAGCTAGTTCATGAGCCCTTGGGGCAGAGATCACGATAGACAGGGATAGAGGTCATTAGCACCATGGCTACAAGGACAGTTTACCAATCTCATCAGCACCAGGGTCACTAGTATATCTCATCAACAACAGGGGTAGTGCACGGGGCTCAACAGGAACAGTGGAGAGAGCTTATTGAGGTCACTTATTGGATACAAAGCTCTTCTACTGCACAAGGGACTGGCAGAATACCACCTCAGCACCATGGACAGCGAAGGGTGGTCATCAGTTTCAACGTCAATAGACAGAGCTCAGAAGCACCCGTGAGAGGGGACAGAGGTCATCAGCGCTGTGGACAGAGCTCATCATCACCAGGATAGGGGACAGAACTCATTGGCACACATGATTCTGGATAGATCCCATCAGTGATAGGGACAGCACTCAGTAGCAGCAGAAAAGATGGACAGAGCTAGTTCATGAGCACTTCGGACAGAGCTCACGACCGCTAGAGATAGGGGTAATTAGCTCCATGGCTGCAAAGACAGTTGACTAATTTCATCAGCACCAGTGTCACTAACAGATCTTATCAACAACAGGAGTAGTGGACAGAGCTTACCAGCAACAAGGACAGTGGAGAGAGCTCATCAAGACCAATGGTTGTGGACAGGGCTCTTCAGTTGCACAAGGGACTGGGAAAATACATTCTTAGCACTATGGACAGTGAAGAGTCCTCATCAGTGCCGAGGAAAATAGACTCACCAGCTAAGTGGGAAAATGCTTATGAGCAGCAGGGAAATAGGTCACCCACACCAGCTTTAGAGTTCATCAGCACCAGGGACAGAGCACCTAAGCCGCAGGGATGGGCACAGAGCATATCACCAGAGATAAGGGATAGAACTCATAGCACCAGCGAGAGGGGGCAGAGCTCATCCGCCCTGCGGGCAGAGATCCATATCATCAGGAAAAGAGACCGCGCTCATCAGCACAAGTGAAAGTAGAAGGAGCGCATCAGCAGCAGGGCTAGTGACAGCACTTACCAGCACCATTGAGAGGGGATAGAACTCATCAGCAGGAGGAATAGTGAACATGTTTCATTGGCAGCAGGGATGGTGAAGCTCTTCATCACCAGGATATGGCACAGAGATCATCAGCACCAGTGACAGTGGACAGAGCACACCATCACTAGAACAGTGGCGAGAGCTCATTAGCAGCATGGACAGTGGTCAAAGCTCAGTAAAGAACACGAGAGAAATCCCCCACTTAAAATGTATATGAATGGGTAATAACTCCAAATATAAATATGTCACCCACAGAAAGAACTCATTTTACAATTGTTTATTCATCTTGATTTAGAAATTCATTTCTTTTTTTTGTATAAATATTTTTTAGTGCATTGATATAAACAAACAATAAATACCAACACTCATATGTACATTACATAAATAGTCACAGAACAATATATACAACTGAGCAAAGAAACACAAGAGCCCTAAAGTAAAGTGAACAAAAACTATTAAAACTATACATACAAATGACCACCTCAACTACACATAAGAGGTGACAATGTAAACATCAACACATCCTAGAGAGAAAAGAATACATAACAAACAACTTACATTATACAACAAATACTTTAAATGTGCACCACATGTAACAAAGAAAAAGACGAAGGTCAAAGCTCACCAGCACTAGAAGCAGAAGTGATCAGGACCAAGGATAAGGAAAGAAACACATTGGCTGCAGAGAAGGTTGATCAATCTCATCTGTACCAGGGTCGCTGACAGAGTTTATCAGCAGAAGATGGTGCACAGAGATCGCCAGTGACAGTGGACAGAGCCCATCAGCAGCATGGCCCGTGGCAGCAGTCAGTGGCACCAGGGAGCGTGTACAGAGCTCATTAGCACCAGGCACGGTGGACCGAGCTTATCAGCATCATGAAAAGTGGCTAGAGTGCATCGCAAGTGAAATAATGGACAGAGCTCATAAGCAGCAGGGATAGTGGACCTAGCACATTAGCACCAGTGATTGTCTATGGAGCTCGTCAGCACCAGTGATTGTCTATAGAGCTCATCAGCACCAGCAATTGTGGACAGAGATCATGAGCAGCTAGAATTGAGGACAGAGTTAATCAGCACCAAGGATAGTGGATAGACCCTATTGGCACAGGGGAAGATGGCAGAGCTCATCACCACCAGGATAGGGGCAGGCTAATTAGCATGAATGAGGATGTAAATGTAAATGTGCAGAAATTTATATAGCGCAAATCACCAAGCGGTCTCTAAGCGCTTGCTTAGGGAACCCGTCCTGGTATTCCCCTGTGAGATAACCCGGCAGGGCATCCGCAAGGTGAAAGCCAGGCATCCCGCCGCAAGGGGCCCATGTGGAGATTAAGCAAGCTATTGCCCAGAGTCGCAGAGTGTGAACCCATGAGTCGAGTATGCACTGGAGCGAGAATTATCGAGTCCATGGACATTTATGGACTCAAGACCCAGCCGAGCCGGGAATTGAACCCTGGTCCCAGGCTGACCTCTGCTTCCAGGTCTGCCTCCTCTAACCAGTGAGCCACACTTCTCCACATAGAATGCTTCATCACCAGGATACAGAACAGACCTAATCAGCAGCAGGCATAGTGGACAGAGCTCATCAGCACCAGTGATGGTGGTTAGAGCTAATTAGCACCAATGACAGTAGACAGAGCTCATCAACACCAATAACATTCGGCAGAGTTCATCAGCACCAGTGACAGTGGACAGAGCCCATCAGTACCAGTGACAATGGACAGAGCTCATCCGAGCCAGTGACGGTGGACAGAGCTCAACATTACCAGTGACGGTGGACAGCAGCGCTCATCAGCAGTAGTGACAGTGGACACAACGTATGAGCACCAGTGACAGTGAACAGAGCTCACCAGTGACTCTGGACAGAGCTCATCAGCAAGAGAAACTATGAAAGGATCTCAATGGCACCAGTGGTGCTAGACAGCAGAGCTCATCAGCACCAGTGACAGTCGACAGAGCTAACTAGTAATGGTGGAGAGAGCTCATCATTGGCAGCATTGAAGGTGGACAGAGCTCATCAGCACCAGTGACAGTGGACAGCAGAGCTTATCAGCACTAGTGACAGTGGAAAGAGCTCATCAGCACCAGAGATAGTGGACAGAGATCATCAGCACCAGAGACTGTGGACAGAGCTCATCAGCACCAGTGATGGTGGACATAGCTCATCATCACCATAGACTGTGGACAGAGCTTATCAGCATCAATAACATTCAGCAGAGCTCATCAGTACTAGTGAAAGTGAACAGAGATCACCAGTGATGATAGACAGAGCGCATCATTGGCACCAGTGACAGCGGACAGAGCTCATCAGCACCAGCAAAGAAGGACAGCAGCTCTCATCAGCACCACAGACAGTGGACAGAGCTCATCTGCACCAGTGACAGTGGACAGAGCTCATCAACACCAGGGACTAAGGAAGGAGCTCACCAATGATGGTGGATGTGAGAAGTTGGCCTGGTATATGCTGTCCACTAGTTATAGTGGGCACCTTGCACCAGTCCAAACAACCCCTTATTGATGATAGGTTAAAGACAACCTTATTTGAAAGCTATCCTAGTGGTAGCTATGGAGAGCAGCCTTCAGGCTGAGTCTTGAAGGAATGTAAAGCAGCTTGTTTTACCAGTCTATAATCTCTTGAGTGGCTAAATGAAAGGAGACCACACCAGGTATATATATATAAAATATATGTATTTATTACTAAACACACCCCTCTAGTCTCTTTATGAGGCTAGAGGCAAAAGCACATAAGTTACACTTCAAATACTACAGCAAATTAGCACAATACACGTTAGGCCTTAGGGGCGGAGCAAACCATATACTAAGAAAGTGGTATAAGAACCACGAGTTAACTAGATACAAGGCCTAGAGCCTGTAGAATCGCTGGTACCCCAAGGAACCACCCAAGGTAGGGACAGAGGGGACCCACGGGGCCATGTGCAGTGTGAGAACACAGCCGCGAGCTTCTATGGGGTAAGTCGCGGTTAGAATTTTAAAGTTTAAGGACACCTAGAGGTGGACTAGGAACAAACCCTTTTGGACTTAGATGATTCTAGGGCCAACACCCATGGGAGCACCGGAGTACTCGTGTTACCTCACCCAGGGAAGCTGCGTGCATAGGTGTCAAATGGCGTTGGGTCGTGTCGTCGTTTTCAATGGCAGGAGATGGAAAAGTGCTGGTGCCGTGAAGAGGAGAAGTGTCCGAAGAGATCCAAGCCTGGATTGAAGATGTGAAGAACCTGAAAGCAGAGGGGACAGAGTCTGGGTCACTTGCCAGTGACCAGGGGCACGATAGACGAATGCCCACCGATGTCGGGTGCTTCAGATGAGAAGAGGGGAAGCTTGACTCTTCAGCCAGGAGGACCAGGAGGCATCAAGGACAACCAGGAGCTGGATTCAAGCTGTCCCACAAAGGATGTCGAGTGCTGCAGCGTCGGTGCCCAGATTGGACACAACAAGTCTTGGCAACAGCAACCCACACAGAAAGAGAAGAAATGCTTCGGTGCAGACCAGCAAGGTCCTGGGGACTCCCCAAGCAACAGAGAGTCAGGGCACATCTGGAGCAACCAATGAAGCCCAATTGAAGTAAGAGTTGCCTTCACTGGGACCCACCAGTCAACGGACCAGTGATCACGAAGGAGCCTCGAGCAAACACACAAAGGGCAGGCTCACAGAAAACTCGCGGAGTGTAGGCTAGCAATCTTCAGTAAAAAGGTGCTTGGGGTCTGGGCTACAAGTAACCCAGTGCACAGCCTCAAAGGACGTTGAGAAGCTGATGCACTTGCAAATGTGCACGGTGTCCAGGGGTTCTGGTTCCACTGTATCCACGAGGGCTACAGATCTCAGCTTTGCAGGGGACTTGGATCAGCCTCTGGGAAGTCTGGAAACCCATCTCTTGGGCCACAAAGTCTTCAGTGTCCGGGAGGAGCTTCGGAGATGCAGACCAGTCAGATGTGTCTTTGGTGCCTGCCAAGCAGGGCAATAACTCCTTTACTCCAAGGGAGATTCTTCAGTCATCTAGTCGTGTAGATCATCGATTTCTGTAGCAGAGTTTCATCTGGGATTTCTGTAGCAGAGTTTCATCCAGGTGTAATCTAAAGTCCTATGGACAGGGGTTCCTTCTTTATACCCAAGGAAGGGGTTGGACTAACTCTGGGGACGCACCTATGGGAGGGTTTGGAAAGAGGGGGGGCTACACCCATTTCCTTTGTCCGGTTTCATGCCAGAGCAGAGGCTGATAGCCCCTGCAACAGGATTGGGCTGCACTATGCACAGGGACACCACATGTGCCCCCGGTGCAGACTTCAAAGCACTCCTGGAGTGCTCCCACCCAGCCCTAATCCACTAAGGCCTGTCTGGGAGGTGGTAACACCTCCCTGTGACAGGAAACCTATTGTCCAGGCCTCCCCTGCAAGAGTTTCGGTCAGCAGCAGGAGGCCAGAACCGTGTCTGTGGCTGGCAGCATCCATTTTGTGATGCCAGGGCTCTGTTAGCTGGTACCGGGTATACCGGTGGTGTCATGTCTCTCCCTCTAGAAGGGTGGGATCATACTCCCACACCAGTTACTGGTGTGGGGGTGTGATTCCAAGGTGTTTGACACCAAATACGACATGTTTCCGTGCAGCCAGTCCAAAGTTAGCATTTACCGTTGGGTTATAATGCACTTAAGAGTATATGGTCAGGCTGCATCACAGACAACCCCGGAGAAGAGATTCCGAAGGCTGCAGAGTGGCTCTGCTCATGCACGGGCACCCTCTAACACAAAACTAAGCACCCTGCCTTCAGGATTGCTAAGGCCTGCCATGGGGTGACTGATAGGTGAGATATAGTGAACCTATATCTCAGTAAGGGGTGCATGCACCACCTTACCCAGGCTGCAGTAGCAGACCTGTGGTGTCATTTTGGAGGGCTTCCCAGGGGTGGCATGATACATGCTGCAGCCCCTGGTAGGCCTCTGGGGTACCTATGCCCTGGGTGTATAGTATACCATATACTAGGGACTTATAAGGGCACCCCAGAATCCAATCTCTGGTGTACCTAAGGTATATGGAATCAATTTAGAGAGGAAACAAAAAGTGGGGGGTAACCATAGGAAGTAGATCCTACTCTCCTACAGTGGACAGAGCTCATCATTGGCACCTGTGATGGTGGACAGAGTTCATCAACACCATGACAGTGGAGAGTGCTCCTCAGCACCAGAGACTGTGGACAGAGCTCATTATTGCCATCAGTGAAGGTGGACCGAGCTCATCAGCACCAGAGACAGTGGACAGAGCTCATCAGCACCAGAGACTGTGGACAGAGCTCATCAGCACCAGAGACTGTGGACAGAGCTCATTATTGCCATCAGTGAAGGTGGACCGAGCTCATCAGCACCAGAGACAGCGGAAAGAGCTCATCAGCACCAGAGATTGTGGACAGAGCTCATCAGCACCAGTGACAGTGGACAGAGCTCATCAGCACCAGTGTCGGTGGACAGAGCTCATCCTCGCCACCAGTGATGGTGGACGGAGCTCATCAGCACCAGTGACTGTTAACAGAGCTCATCATCGGCACCAGTGATGGTGGACCGAGCTCATCAGCACCAGAGACTATGGGCAGAGCTCATCAGAAACGGTGGGCAGTGCTTATCAGCACCAGAGACAGTGGACAGAGCTCATCAGCACCAGAGACTGTGGACAGAGCTCACCAGTGCCGGTGGACAGAGCTCATCATCGGCACCAGTGACGGCAGATGCAGGTTATCAGCACCAGTGAGTGTTAACAGAGCTCATCATTGGCACCACAGATTTTGGACAGAGCTCATCAGCACCAGTGACGGTGGACAGAGCTCATGAGCAGCAGTGATGTTGGAGAACAGAGCTCATCAGCAACAGAGACTGTGGACAGAGCTCAACAAAAACAATGACGGGGACAGAACTCATCAGCACCAGTGACAGCGGACACAGCTCATCAGCACTAGTACCAGTGGACAGAGATCATCAGCACCAGAGACTGTGGACAGAGCTCATCAGCACCAGTGATGGTGGACAGAGCTCATCAGCACCAGAGACTGTAGACAAAGTTTATCAACACCAGTGGTGGTGGACCAAGCTCATCAGCACCAGAGACTGTGGACATTGGTCAACAGCACCAGTGACGGTGGACAGCTTAAATCATCAGCACCAGTGACAGTAGAAACAGCTCATCAGCACCAGAGACTGTGGACAGAGCTCACCAGTGACGGTGGACAGAGCTCATCAGCACTAGTGACAGTGGACACAACGTATCAGCACCGGTGACACTGAACAGAGCTCACCAGAGACTCTGGACAGAGCTCATCAACAAGAGAAACTGTGGAAGGATCTCAATGGCACCACTGATGCTGGACAGCAGAGCTCATCAGCACCAGTGACAGTTGACAGAGCTAAATAGTAATGGTGGAGAGAGCTCATCATTGGCAGCAGTGAAGGTGGACAGAGCTCATCAGCACCAGTGACAGTAGACAGCAGAGCTTATCAGCACTAGTGACAGTGGGCAGAGCTCATCAGCACCAGAGACTGTGGACAGAGCTGATTAGCACCAGCGACGGTGGACAGAGCTCATCAGCACCAGTGATGGTGGAAAGTGCTCATCACCACCATAGACTGTGGACAGACCTTATCAGCACCTGTGATGGTGGACAGCAGAGCTCATCAGCACTAGTGAAAGTGGACAGAGATCACCAGTGATAATAGACAGAGCGCCTCATTGGCACCAGTGACAGCAGACAGAGATCATCAGCACCAGTGTTGGTGGACAGAGCTCATCCACGCAACCCGTGATGGTGGACGGAGCTCATCAGCACCAGTGACTATTAGCAGAGCTCATCATCGGCACCAGTGATGGTGGACCAGGCTCATCAGCACCAGAGACTATGGGCAGAGCTCATCAGCATCAGAAACTGTGGTTAGTGCTCATCAGCACCAGAGACTGTGGACAGAGCTCACCAGTGACAGTGGACAGAGCTCATCAGCACCAGTGTTGGTGGACAGAGCTCATCATCGGCACCAGTGACGGCGGAAGCAGCTCATCAGCACCAGAGACTATGGGCAGGGCTCATCAGTATCAGAAACTGTGGGCAGTGCTCACCGGCACCACAGATTGTGGTCAGAGCTCATCAGCACCAGTGATGGTGGACAGAGCTCAACAGCACCAGTGACGGTGGACAGAGCTCAACAGCGCGAGTGACAGCAGACACAGCTCATCGGCACCAGTGGACAGAGATCATCAGCACCAGAGACTGTGGACAGAGCCCATCAGCACCAGTGACGGTGGACAAAGATAATCAGCACCAGTGACAGTGGACAGAGCTCATCAGCATCAGAGTCTGTAGACAGAGCTCATCAACATCAGTGATGGTGGACTAAGCTCCTCAGCACCAGAGACTGTGGACAGAGCTCAACAGCACCAGAGACTGTGGACAGAGCTCAACAGCACCAGTGATGGTAGACATAGCTCATGCACACCAGAGACTGTGGACAGAGCTAATCAACACCAATGCACGAATGGGGATCATCAGCAGTAGCAACGAAGGACAGCAGATCTCATCAGCACCATGGACAGTGGACAGAGCTCATTAGCATGTCGAACAGTGGATAGAGCTCATCAGCACCAGGACAGTGGAAATAGCTCATCTGCACAAGTGACAGTGGACAGAGCCTACCCGCACAAGGGACTAAGGAAGGAGCTCACCAATGACGGTGGACAGAGTTCATCATTGGCACCAGTGATGGTGGCCAGGGTTTATCAACACCATGACAGTGGAGAATGCTCATCAGCACCAGAGACTGTAGACAGTGCTCATCAGCACCAGAGACTCTGGACAGAGCTCATTATTGCCACAAGTGAAGGTGGGCCAAGCTCATCAGCACCAGAGACAGTGGACAGTGCTCCTCAGCACCTGAGACTGTGGACAGAGCTCATCAGCACTAGTGACACTGGACAGAGCTCGTCAGCACTAGTGTCGGTGGACAGAGCCCATCATAGCCTTAAATAATGGTGGACAAAGCTCATCAGCACCAGTGACTGTTAACAAAGTTCATCATCGGCACCAGTGACTGTGGACAGAGCTCATCAGCACCAGAGACTATGGGCAGAGCTCCTCAGCATCAGAAACAATGCACAGTGTTCATTAGCACCACAGATTATGGCCAAAGCTCATCAGCACCAGTGATGGTGGGCAGAGCTCATCTGCACCAGAGACTATGGACAGAGCTCATCAGAAACTGTGGGCAGAGCTCATCATTACCACAGACTGTGGACAGTGCTCATCAGCACCAGTGACAGTGGACAGAGCTCATGAGCAGCAGAGATGTTGGACAGCAGAACTCATCAGCACCAGTTACTGTGGGCAGAGCAGATCAGCACAGAGACAATAGACAGTATAATTCATCAGCACCAGTGACAGCGGACAGAGCTCATCAGCACCAGAGACTGTGGACAGAGCTCATCAGCACCAGAGACTGTGGACAGAGCTCATCAGCACCAGTGACGGTGGAAAGGGCTCATCAGCACCAGTGTTGGTGGACAGGGCTCATCGGCACCAGAGGCTGTGGACAGAGCTCATCAGCACCAGAGACTGTGGACAGAGCTCAACAGCACCCGTGATGGTAGACAAAGCTCATCCACACCAGAGACTGTGGACAGAGCTCATCAACACCAATGCACGAACGGGGATCATCAGCACTAGCAACGAAGGACAGCAGATCTCATCAGCACCATGGCCAGTGGAAAGAGCTCATCTGCACAAGTGACAGTGGACAGAGCCCACCAGCACAAGGGACTAAGGTAGGAGCTCACCAATGACGGTGGACAGAGCTCATCATTGGCACCAGTGATGGTGGCCAGGGTTCATCAACACCATGACAGTGGAGAATGCTCATCAGCACCAGAGACTGTAGACAGGGCTCATCAGCACCAGAGACTCTGGACAGAGCTCATTATTGCCACCAGTGAAGGTGGGCCTAGCTCATCAGCACCAGAGACAGTGGACAGAGCTCCTCAGCACCTGAGACTGTGGACAAAGCTCATCAGCACCAGTGACTGTTAACAAAGTTCATCAGCGGCACCAGTGACTGTGGACAGAGCTCATCAGCACCAGAGACTGTGGACAGAGCTCACCAGTGACAGTGGACAGAGCTCATCAGCACCAGTGTTGGTGGACAGAGCTCATCATCGGCACCAGTGACGGCGGAAACAGCTCATCAGCACCAGAGACGGTGGACAGAGCCCATCAGCACCAGTGACGGTGGACAAAGATAATCAGCACCAGTGACAGTGGACAGAGCTCATCAGCATCAGAGTCTGTAGACAGAGCTCATCAACATCAGTGATGGTGGACCAAGCTCCTCAGCACCAGAGACTGTGGACAGAGCTCAACAGCACCAGAGACTGTGGACAGATCTCAACAGCACCAGTGATGGTAGACAGAGCTCATGCACACCAGAGACTGTGGACAGAGCTAATCAACACCAATGCACGAATGGGGATCATCAGCAGTAGCAACGAAGGACAGCAGATCTCATCAGCACCATGGACAGTGGACAGAGCTCATTAGCATGTCGAACAGTGGATAGAGCTCATCAGCACCAGGACAGTGGAAATAGCTCATCTGCATAAGTGACAGTGGACAGAGCCTACCCGCACAAGGGACTAAGGAAGGAGCTCACCAATGACAGTGGACAGAGTTCATCATTGGCACCAGTGATGGTGGCCAGGGTTTATCAACACCATGACAGTGGAGAGTGCTCATCAGCACCAGAGACTGTAGACAGTGCTCATCAGCACCAGAGACTCTGGACAGAGCTCATTATTGTCACAAGTGAAGGTGGGCCAAGCTCATCAGCACCAGAGACAGTGGACAGTGCTCCTCAGCACCTGAGACTGTGGACAGAGCTCATCAGCACCAGTGACACTGGACAGAGCTCGTCAGCACTAGTGTCGGTGGACAGAGCCCATCATAGCCTTAAGTGATGGTGGACAAAGCTCATCAGCACCAGTGACTGTTAACAAAGTTCATCAGCGGCACCAGTGACTGTGGACAGAGCTCATCAGCACCAGAGACTATGGGCAGAGCTCATCAGCATCAGAAACAATGCACAATGTTCATCAGCACCACAGATTATGGACAAAGCTCATCAGCACCAGTGACGGTGGGCAGAGCTCATCAGCAACAGAGACTATGGACAGAGCTCATCAGAAACTGTAGGCAGAGCTCATCATTACCACAGACTGTGGACAGTGCTTATCAGCACCAGAGACTGTGGACAGAGCTCATCAGTACCAGAGACTGTGGACAGAGCTCATCAGCACCAGAGACTGTGGACAGAGCTCATCAGCACCAGTGACGGTGGAAAGAGCTCATCAGCACCAGTGTTGGTGGACAGGGCTCATCGGCACCAGAGACTGTGGATAGAGCACATCAGCACCAGAGACTGCGGACAGAGCTCAACAGCACCAGTGATGGTAGACCGAACTCATCAACACCAGTGACAGTGGACAGAGCTCATCAGCACCAGAGACTGTGGACAGAGCTCAACAGCACCAATGCACGAACGGGGATCATCAGCACCAGTAAAGATGGATAGCAGAGCTCATAGGCACTATTGAAAGTGGATATAACTCATCAGCACCAGTGATGGTAAACAGAGCTCAACAGCACCTTTGACAGTGGACAACAAAGCTCATCCGCACCAGAGACTGTGAACCGAGTTCATCAGCAACAGTGACTGTGGACAGCAAAGCTCGTCAGCACAAGTGGCGATGGTGGTCATCGGCACCAAAATATTTGGGCAGAGCTAATAAACACCAGACACTATGCACACAGCTCATCAGCACCAGTGACAGAGAACAGAGCTCATCAGGGCTAGTGACAGTGGACACAACTCATCAGCACTGATGATGGTGGACAGAGCATTTCAGCACCAGTGACGGTGGAGAGAGCTCATCAGCACCTGGGACAGTTTACAGAGCTCATCGGCACCAGTGACAGTGGAGAGAGCTCATGAGCACCAGTAATCGTGGACAGAGGTCTTCAGCACCAGTGACAGTGGACACAACTCATCAGAGCAAGTGATGGTGGACAGAGCTCAACAGCACCATTGATGGTAGTCAGAAATCATCAGCACCAGTGACAGTGGACAGAGCTCATCCGTGATGATGGACACAGCTCATCAGCACCAGTGATTGTGGGTAGAGCACATTAGCACAAATGACAGTAGACAGAGCTCATCAGCACCAGTTACAGTGGACAGAGCCCATCATCGACACCACTGATGGTGGACAGAGTTCATCAGCATCAAGGACTGTGGGCTGAGCATCTCAGTAATAGTGACAGTGTGTACAGCTCTCCAGTGACAGTGGACAAAGCTCACCAGAACCAGTCACAGGGGACAGAGCTCTTCAGTGATGATGAACAGTGCTCACCAATGACAGTGGTTAGAGCTAATTAGCACCAATGACAGTAGACATGGCTCATCAGCACCAGTAACACTCGGCAGAGCTCATCAGCACCAGTGACAATGAACAGAGCTCATCCAAGCCAGGACCGGTGACGGTGGACAGAGCTCATCATTGGCACCAGTGATGGTGGACAGAGTTCATCAACACCATGACAGTGGAGAGTGCTCATCAGCACCAGAGACTGTGGACAGAGCTCATCAGCACCAGAGACTTTGGACAGAGCTCATCAGCACCAGTGACAGTGGACATACCTCATCAGCACCAGTGTCGGTGGACATAGCTCATCAGTCTTGAGTGATGGTGGACAAAGCTCATTAGCACCAGTGACTGTTAATAAAGCTCATCATCGGCGACGGTGACGGTGAACAGAGCTCTTCAGCACCAGAGACTATGGGAAGCGCCAATCAGCATCAGAAACTATGTGCAGTGCTCATCAGCACCACAGATTGTGAACAGAGCTCATCAGCACCAGTGATTGTGGGCAGAGCTCATCAACACCAGAGACTATGGACAGAGCTCATCAGAAACTGTTGGCAGAGCTCATCAGCGCCACAGACTGTGGACAGAGCTCATCAGCACCAATGACAGTGGATAGAGCTCATGAGCAGCAGAGATGTTGGAGAGCAGAACTCATCAGCACCAGTTATCGTGGGCAGAGCAGATCAGCACAGTGACCGTAGACAGTATAAATCATCAGTACCAGTGACAGTGGACAGAGCTCATCAGCCCCAGAGGCTGTAGACAGAGCTCATCGGCACCAGTGATGGTGGACAGAGCTCATCATCGGCACCTGTGATGGTGGAGGAAGCTCATCATCACAATAGACTGTGAACAGAGCTTATCAGAACCAGTGATGGTGGACAGAGCTCATCATTGGCACCAGTGATAGCGGACAGAGCTCAGCAGCAACAGTGATGAAGGACAGCAGATCTCATCAGCACCACAGACAGTGGACAGAGCTCACTAGCCCGTGGGACAGTGGATAGAGCTCATCAGCACCAGGACAGTTGACAGAGCTCATCAGCACCAGAGACAGGGGACAGAGCTCATCAGCACCAGAGACAGTGGACAGAACTCATCAGCACCAAAGACTGTGGACAGAGCTCAACAGTAGCAGTGACGGTGGACAGCATAAATCATCAGCACCAGTGAGAGTGGACACAGCTCATCAGCACCAGTGACGATGGACCGAGCTCATCAGCACCAGAGACTGGTGACACAGCTCACCAGTGACGGTGGACAAAGCTCATCAGCACCAGAGACTGTGGACAAAGCTTATCAGCACCAGCAATGGTGGACAGCAGAGCTCATCAGCACTATTGAAAGTGGACATAGATCACCAGTGATGATAGACAGAGTTCATCTTTGGCGCCAGTGACAGGAGACAGAATTCATCAGCACCAGCGATGAAGGACAGCTGATCTCATCAGCACCACGGACAGTGGACAGAGCTCCTTAGCACGTGGGACGGTGGATACAGCTCATCAGCACAAGCACAGTGGACAGAGCTCATCAGTGACGGTAAACAGGAGAGTTCATCAGCACCAGTGACAGTGGACAGAGCTCATCAGCACCAGAGACAGTGGACAGAGCTCATCAGCACCAGAGACAGTGGACAGAGCTCATCAGCACCAGTGACGGTGGACAGAGCTCATCATCGGCACCTTTGATGGTGGACAAAGCTTATCATCACCATAGACTGTGACCAGAGCTTATCAGCACTAGCGATGGTGGACAGCAGAGCTCATCAGCACAAGCACAGTGGACAGAGCTCATCAGTGACAGCAGACAGGAGAGTTCATCAGCACCAGTGACAGTGGACAGAGCTCATCAGCACCAGAGACAGTGGACAAAGCTCATCAGCACCAGAGACAGTGGACAGATCTCATCAGCACCAGAGACTGTGGAGAGAGCTCATCAGCACCAGTGACGGTGGGCAGAGCTCGTCAGCACCAGAGATTATGAAGAGAGCTCATCAGAAACTGTGGGCAGAGCTCATCAATACCTCAGACTGTGGACAGAGCTCACCAGCACCAGTTACTGTGAACAGAGCTCATGAGCAGCAGTGATGTTGGACAGAACTCATCAGCACCAGTTTCTGTGAGCAGAGCAGATCAGCACCAGTGACATTGGACACAGCTCATCAGAACCAGAAACTGTGGACAGAGCTCATCAGCACCAGAGACTGTGGAGAGAGCTCATCAATACCAGTGACAGTGGACAGATCTCATGAGCAGCAGTGTTGTTGGACAGAAGAACTCATCAGCACCAGTTACTGTGGACAGAGCAGATCAGCACCAGTGACAGTAGACAGTATAAATCATCAGGACCAGTGACAGCGGACACAGCTCATCAGAACCAGAAACTGTGGACAGAGCTAATCAGCACCAGTGATGGTGGACAGAGCTCATCTCCACCAGTGTTGGTGGACAGAGCTCATCAGCACCAGAGACTGTGGACAGAGCTCATCATCACCAGTGACAGTGGACAGAGCTCATCAGCACCAGTGATGGTGGAGGAAGCTCATCATCACAATAGACTGTGAACAGAGCTTATCAGAACCAGCGATGGTCGACAGAGATGACCAGTGATGATAGACAGAGATCATCATTGGCACCAGTGACAGCGGACAGAGCTCAGCAGCAACAGCGACGAAGGACAGCAGATCTCATCAGCACCATGGACAGTGGACAGAACTCATTAGCCCGTGGGACAGTGGCTAGAGCTCATCAGCACCAGGACAGTGGACAGAGCTCATCAGCACCAGAGACTGTGGAAAAAGCTCATCAGCACCAGTGTCGGTGGACAGAGTTCATCATCGCCTTCAGTGATGGTGGACGAAGCTCATCAGCACCAGTGACTGTTATCAGAGCTCATCATCGGCACCAGTGACGGTGGATGGAGCTCATCAGCACCAGAGACTATGGCAGAGCTCATCAGCATCAGAAACTGTGGGCAGTGCTCATCAGCACCACTGATTGTGGACAGAGCTCATCAGCACCAGTGACGGTGGGCAAAGCTCATCAGCACCAGAGAACATGGACAGACCTCATCAGAAACTGTGGGCAAAGCTCATCATTGCACCAGACTGTGGATAGAGCTCATCAGCACCAGTGACAGTGGACAGAGCTCATGAGCAGCAGTGATGTTGGACAGTAGAACTCATCAGCACCAGTTACTGTGGACAGAGCAGATCAGCACCAGTGACGGTGGAAAGAGCTCATCAGCACCAGTGTTGGTGGACAGAGCTCATCAGCACCAGAGACTGTGGACACAGCTCATCAGCACCAGTGACGATGGACAGAGCTCATCAGCACCAGTGATGGTGGAAAGAGCTCATCAGCACCAGTGTTGGTGGACACAGCTCATCAGCACCAGAGACTGTAGACAAAGCTCATTGTGAGAAGTTGGCCTGGTATATGCTGTCCACTAGTTCTAGTGGGCACCTTGCACCAGTCCAAACAACCCCTTATTGATGATAGGTTAAAGACAACCTTTATTGAAAGCTATCCTAGTGGTAGCTATGGAGAGCAGCCTTCAGGCTAAGTCTTGAAGGGATGCAAAGCAGCTTGTTTTACCAGTCTATAATCTGTTGAGTGGCTAAATGAAAGGAGACCACACCAGGTAGATATATAAAATATATGTTTTTATTCCTAAACACACCCTACTAGTCTCTTTATGAGGCTAGGGGTAAAAGCACATAAGTTACACTTCAAATATTACAGTAAATTAGCACAATACACGTTAGGCCCTAGGGGCGGACCAAACCATATACTAAGAAATTGGTATAAGATCCACGACTTGACTAGACACAAGGCCTAGAGCCAGTAGAATCGCTGGTACCCCAAGGAACCACCCAAGGTAGTGACACAGGGGACCCACGGGGACGTATGCAGTGTGAGAACACAGCCGCGAACTCCCGTTAGCTACTATGGGGAAAGTCGTGGTTACATTTTTAAAGTTAAAGGACACTTAGAAATGGACTAGAACCAAACCCTCTTGACCTTAGACAGTCGTAGGGTCAACACCCATGGGAGCACCATAGTACTCGAGTTACCTTACCCAGGGAAGCTGGGTGCATAGGTGTCAAATGGTGTCGGATCACGTTGTCGTTTTCAATGGCAGTTTGCAGAGAAGTGCTGCTGCCAGGAAGATGCGAAGTATCCGATGAGATCCAAGCCTGGATGGGAGATGTAAAGAACCTGAAAGCAGAGGGGACAGAGTCTGGGTGACTTGCCGGTGACCAGGGGCACGATAGACCAATGCCCACCGCTGTTGGGTGTTTCAGGTGAAAGGTGAAGCTTGACTCTTCAGCCACGAGGACCAGGAGGTGTCGAGGACAACCAGAAGCTGGATTCACACTGTCCCACAAAGGATGTTGAGTGCTGCAGCATTGGTGCCCGGATTGGACACAACAAACCTTGGCAACAGCAACCCATGCAGAAAGGAGAAAGATGCTTCAGTGTGGACCAGCAAGTGACGGAGAGTCGGGGCACATCTGGAGGAACCAGGGAAGCCCAATTGAAGTAACAGTTGCCTTTACAGGGACCCACCAGTCGACGGACCAGGGATCACGAAGGTACCTCAAGTGGGAATGCAAAGAGCGGGCTCTCGGAACACTCGTGGAGTGTAGGTCCACAATCTTCAGTGCAAAAGGTGCTCGGGGTCTGGGCTACAAGTAACCCAATGCACAGCCTCGAGAGTCATCGGGAAGCTGATGCACTTGCAAATGTGCGTGGTGTCCAGGGTTTCCGGTTCCACGGTACCCACAAGGGCTATGGGTCTCAGCTTTGCTGGGGTCTCAGTTCGGCCTCTAGGAAGTCTGGAAATCTACCTCTGGTATTGCAAAGTCTTGGGCGTCCGGCGGGAGCTTCAGAGATGCAGACCGCACAGATGCTTCTTTGGTGCCTGCCAAGTAGGGGAGTAACTCCTTTACCCCAAGGGAGATTCTTCAGTCATCTGGCATTGAACAGATCATCGAAGGTCCAGGATTCAGTTTCACAGTTTTGGCCATGGATATCTAAAGTTCTGGTTACAGAGATTCCTTCTTTATACCCAAGGAAGGGGTTGGACTAACTCAGGGGACCCACCTATGGGAGGGTTTGGAAAGAGGGGTGGCTACACCCATTTCCTTTGTCCAGTTTCACACCAGAGCAGGGGCTTGCAGCCCCTGCAACTGGTTTGAGCTGGGTTATGCACAGGGACACCAAATATGTCCCCAGTGCAGGACTACAAAGCACTCCTGGAGTGCTCCCACCCAGCCCTAATCCACTAAGGCCTGTCTGGGAGGTGGAAACACCTCCCTGTGACAGGAAACCTATTGTCCAGGCCTCCCCTGCTGGAGTTTCGGACAGCAGCAGGAGGCCAGACCCGTGTCTGTGGCTGCAGCATCCATTTTGTGATGCCAGGGCTCTTTTAAGCAGGTACTGGGTATACCGGTGCTGTCATGTCTCTCCCTCTAGAAGGGTGGGATCATACTCCCACACCAGTTACTGGTGTGGGGATATGATTCCAAGGTGTTTGACACCAAACACAACATATTTCCGTGCAGCCAGTCCAAAGTTAGCATTTACCATTTGGTTTTAATGCACTTAAGAGTATATGGTCAGGTTGCATCACAGACAACCCCGGAGAGAGATTCCGAAGGCTGCAGAGTGGCTCTGCTCATGCACGGGCACCCTCTCACACAAAAGCAAGCACCCTGTCTTCATGATTGCTAAGGCCTGCCATAGGGGTGACTGATAGGTTTATATGTGCAGTGATAGGTGAGATATAGTGAACCTATATCTCAGTAAGGGGTGCATGCACCACCTTACTCAGGCTGCAGTAGCAGACCTGTGGTGTCATTTTGGAGGGCTTCCCAGGGGTGGCATAATACATGCTGCAGCCCCTGGTAGGCCTCTGGCGTACCTGTGCCCTGGGTACATAGTATACCATATACTAAGGACTTGTAAGGGCACCTCAGAATCCATTCTGTTGTGTACCTAAGGTACTAGGAATCAATTTAGAGAGGTAGCAGCTAGGCTGGGGTCCTGAATAGCAGGTCCCAAGCCAGACTAAAGTCGAAAAACAGTGAAACATCAGCAAGAAGTAGGGGTAACCATAAGAAGCAGATCCTACTCTCCTACACTCATCAGCACCAGAGACTGTGGAAAGAGCTCAACAGCACTAGTGTCAGTAGACAGAGTTCATCAACACCAGTGACATTGGACAGAGCTCATCAGCACCAGAGACTGTGGACAGAGCTCATCAACACCAATGCACGAACTGGGATCATCAGCACTAGCAACGAAGTACAGCAGATCTCATCAGCACCACGGACAGTGGACAGAACTCAATAGCACGTCAGACAGTGGATAGAGCTCATCAGCACCAGGACAGTGGAAATAGCTCATCTGCACAAGTGACAGTGGACAGAGCTCATCAACACAAGGGACTAAGGAAGGAGCTCACCAATGACGGTGGACAGAGCTCATCATTGGCACCAGTGATGGTGGATAGAGTTCATCAACACCATGACAGTGGAGAGTGCCCATCAGCATCAGAGACTGTGGACAGGGCTCATCAGCACCAGAGACTGTGGACAGAGCTCAATATTGCCACCAGTTAAGGTGGATCTAGCTGATCAGTACCAGAGACAGTGGACAGAGCTCATCAGCACCAGAGACTATGGACAGAGTTCATCAGCACCAGTGACAGTGGACAGAGCTCATCAGCACCAGTGTCGATAGACAGAGCTCATCATCGCCTTCAGTGATGGTGGACGAAGCTCATTCGCACCAGTGACTCTTAACAGAGCTCATCATCGGCACCAGTGACGGTGGACAGAGCTCATCATCAGCACCAGAGACTATGGGCAGAGCTCATCAGCATCAGAAACTATGCGCTGTGCTCATCAGCACCATATATTGTGGACAGAGCTCATCAGCACCAGTGACGGTGGGCAGTGCAGATCAGCACTGGTGACAGTAGACAGAGCTCATCAGCACCAGTGACAGCGGACACAGCTGATCAGCACCAGAGACTGTGGACAGAGCTCATCAGCACCTGAGACTGTGGACAGAGCTCATCAGCACCAGTGACGGTGGACAGAGCTCATCATCGGCACCTGTGATGGTGGACAAAGCACATCATCACCATAGACTGTGAACAGAGCTTATCAGCACCAGCGATGGTGGACAGCAGAGCTCATAAGCACTTGTGAAAGTGGACAGAGCTCACCAGTGTTGATAGACAGAGCTCATCATTGGCACCAGTGACAGCAGACAGAGCTCAGCAGCACCAGAGACAGTGCACAGAGCTCATCAGCACCAGCGACTGTGGACAGAGCTCATCAGTGACAGTGGACAGAGCTCATCAGTGACAGTGGACAGAGCTCATCAGCACCAGTGACGGTGGGCAGATCTCATCAGCACCAGTGACAGTGGACAGAGCTCATGAGCAGCAGTGATGTTGGACAGAAGAACTCATCAGCAGCAGTTACTGTGGGCAGAGCAGATCAGCACCAGTGACAGTAGACCGTATAAATCATCAGCACCAGTGACGGCGGACACAGCTCATCAGAACCGGAGACTGTGGACAGAGCTCATCAGCACCAGAAGTTGTGGACAGAGCTCATCAGCACCAGTGAAGGTGGACAGAGCTCATCATCACAAGTGTTGGTGGACAGAGCTCATCAGCACCAGAGACTGTGGACAGAGCTCATCTGCACCAAAGACTGTGGACAGAGCTCAACAGCACCAGTGACGGTAGACAGAGCTCATCAACACTAGTGACAGTGAACAGAGCTCATCAGCACCAGAGACTGGACAGAGCTCATCAGCACCAGTGACCGTGGACAGAGCTCATCATCGGCACCTGTGATGCTATAGGAAGCTCCTCATCACAAGAGACTGTGAACAGATCTTATCAGAACCAGCAATGGTGGACAGAGATCACCAGCGATGATAGACAGAGCTCATCATTGGCACCAGTGACAGCGGACAGAGCTCAGCAGCAACAGCGATGAAGGACAGCAGATCTCATCAGCACCACGGACAGTGGACAGAACTCATGAGCCTGTGGGACAGTGGATAGAGCTCATCAGCACCAGGGCAGTGGACAGAGCTCATCAGCACCAGAGACAGTTGACAGAGCTCATCAGCACCAGAGAAGAATGTGGACAGAGCAAGCCTGGCTGAAGACGGCTGAAATGCCAGAAACCGGTCCTAGGAAGCTTGTTTCCGGTCCAGGGAAGACATAGCTTGGCAGTTCGGGCTGGACTGTTCCCATGAGGCACAGGGTCAGACTGATTTGCATATGGCCATGTCTGAACTGGGGTGGCAGAGTGGGCTAAAGAACAGTGATGGATTAAACCCAGATCAGTTGACTGGGGGTGAGTGTTTGCAATGTTCAACACTCCATCCATCATTTCCTTTGGTTTTTGCAGAGCTCATCAGCACCAGAGAATGTTAACAGAGCTCATCATCGGCACCAGTGACAGTGAACAGAGCTTATCAGCACCAGAGAGTCTAGAGAGAGCTCATAACCACCAGTGACTGTGGACAGACCTCATCAGCACCAAAGATGGTGGAGAAAGCTCACCAGTGGCGGTGGACAACACTTCATCATTAGCACCAGTGATGGTGGACAGCAGAGCTTATCAGCACTAGTGACAGTGGACAGAGCTCATCAGCACCAGAGACTGTGGACAGAGCTCATCAACACCAATGTACGAACTGGGATCATCAGCACTAGCAACGAAGGACAGCAGATCTCATCAGCACCACGGACAGTGGACAGAACTCAATAGCACGTCAGACAGTGGATAGAGCTCATCAGCACCAGAGAGTCTAGAGAGAGCTCATAACCACCAGTGACTGTGGACAGACTGTGAAAAAACCAACAGATCGTAACAGTTTATTGTTATATGGAAGTCACCACCCCATAGCCCTAAGGGACAATCTGCCCTTCGGACAGTTCCTACGTCTCTGTAAGAACTGCGAAAAGACCACCGATTACAAAAAAGAAGCGGCCATCCTTAGTCACAGCTTAAGAGTACAGGACTATCCTACATCCATCATAAAAAGATCAAACAAAAGAGCACTCAATAACAACCGAGAATCTCTGCTGGAACCAAAAATAAACAAAACTGATGAATCCCTGACATGTGTGACAACCTTCACACCGGAATCAAACACGATCCAGAAGATCATAAAAAAGAACTGGAAGATCCTGACTACAGGGCAACTGTCCTTACCCCTACCCAGGTTTGCGAATAAACGCACAAGTAATTTACGCGACATCCTGGTACACACCCGTCCAAAAGCGGTAGAAACCACGAAACAAGGGACCTTGTGGGATATGGACCCAGTACGAGGACATTTTCCATGTGGGCAGTGCGGAGTATGTGACCTCACGGAGGCGACCAAAGAGCTCAATCTTGAAACAGGCAAAGTCTGGACTCAGAAGAACCACACGAACTGTAACTGCGTTTATTTGATTACATGCCCGTGCGAATTAAGATACATTGGCATGACAACACGTCCAGTTAAAACAAGGATTATGGAACACCGTAGCAACATACGGTGTGGAAAATCGACGACAAAAATGAGCACACACTATCTCACTCATCCACATGGACCTAATAAATTACATTGGACTGTGATTGAAAGCAACCCCTCATGGTCCAACAATAAACTCTTTGAAACTGAGCAAAGATGGATTTTTCGCTTATCCACCCAAGAAAGGGGTCTCAATGATGATATCCCGTGGACTGAACTAATTTAAAACTATTCCACACTTCACTACAATACATATACACTACACGTGGATTCTGTCTATACCATTCTTCTGTAAACTGAGACATATACCATGCACTGTTTCGGTACCCTCTGTGGCACACCCAAGGGAGCCTCACGCATTTTATTAATATTCCCTGCTGTTCTCTCTTATATTGGAGAGCCCCCGCTCATTTTCTGCAGATTTCTACTCTTCTAATATGCAATTCTAACGAACATTGCATTATCCATCCATGCATAATTCCCCCTTTGAAGTGGGCTCATAATGTGCACATCCTTGTACTGTACCAACCACTTCTTTCCAATTGTTGGTCGTTTTGTTTTGAAACATAGTTTCTATTCATGCATTACCTATACATTTATGTCCCACCTTAACTTTATTTTGTCAGTTGTGGGCGTACTCTATCGGCCTTCAGTTTGCCGATCTCTGGCAATAGTTTCCCCGTCCTAAGTCAGGCACTTCACTTGGGACAAGATGGCGACCTCACGAGTATTCTCGCGAGACTTCGCTACGCAGCCCACGCTCATATACAGGAACTCTTTCCAGTACCGGTAATATCCAGGTGAGGAGAAGACGTGTCCTTTTTGGCCTGCCTGCTGCTACTTTCGGGTAAGTCCCCACGGCATGTTCCCTGCACGGGCCTTCGGTTTGGCTCGGTTTTGAGATAGTCGTGTAGTCGAGGGATTTTGATACCGCTAACTCCCCGGTTCACTGGATAGAACCCCTTGTCTCTCCTATGCGATCGTTCCCGTTACACTGTTACGGACGGGGCTAGTCTGTCACTCAGGCTGGCTCCCATGGGGTACACATGTTAAACATTAATACCAGGATAATATAGTTCACTATATAGACCGACACCTTTGTATTTATCCATATTATGAACCGTTGTCTTATTAGTATTCACTCAGGACCCGGACACTTCAGGGACCACCACTTATATTCCGTATGTAGCCGGGTGCACTCTCCACGTCCGACTTCACTTCGGGACATGCCTCTCACGAACTATGTCTAAAGGATAGAGATGTCCTTTCACCTGACATTTTGGCAACCTGATCGGTCTGAGCAACACCCTCCATGCTCATAGTGTTTTTAGAGCGGGTAGTTTCACGCCCCTGGTCCCTGATGTATAGCATGCCTGTTCTCTGGCGATGTCTTTGTTCTCTTCTGTTTTATTATAGTGGGAGTGTTCCAGTGGTCCGGTTGCTTCTCCATCATCTATGAAGCTCTGACCCTTCCTTTCTGAGGTAAGAACTAGTAAATTCTACTCTCCCGTGGCATCTTAGGCCACTCGAGTTTATTGTTGCTTGATAATCTCGTTAATTTTGGTTTTATTTGGTTTTACTAGTATTAGCTTATGTTCTGTTTCTCTTATTTTGAGTCTCTCTAACTAGTCTGTGATTGAGAGCAGGAACTCCTAGTCCTTTGGAGGGTTATCTTTGACCCCTCCTTAATATCTTTGGACAATACTTCCTTGATCGAGCTGTTAATGGGTGGTCTTTTGTTTGTCCTCTCCATTTTGTCTCCATCTTTTTAGGCGGAGACTTCATATCTGGACCCTAGTTAGGGTTTAGCATTGCTTGTGGTTGACCCAGTGTACCCTTTGATAAGAATTGAGGTATATCTACTTCTTGGTGGTCCCACGGTCCTGAAGAAGTGTCGCTCGATTTTGAGCACTCATGACACGAAACATGTTGACCTTTGTCAACTATAGGCTACCCTGATACCTAGAACCACAAGAGTAGCCTCCCTGGTTTTAGTTAGTCCCAGCCCTACATAACCTAATTAAAATCATTTAGGGGCCAGGGTCTATTTTAGCTTTTTCGAGCTTCCACATAATTTAGGAGTCACTGTCCTCCACAATTTCACACATGGTCTTCACATAACGGCGTTCTCAGATCAGAAGATCTCCGCTAAAGATGCCACCAGGCCCGTTGGACATTGCAGCGCCGGTCCGACGAGGAGCGCCCAATGATGAAGCATGACACCCTAACAGGTGTGTGAGGGCAACAAGATCTGAAATTTAAATTTCCCTCCCAGATCAGATTTAACAGCTGGCTAATAGCGATCCCTACTAACTTGGCCATCTAGAGGAACTGTTCTTTTCTGTTTTTTCCTGTGGACAGACCTCATCAGCACCAAAGATGGTGGAGAAAGCTCACCGGTGGCGGTGGACAAAGCTTCATCGTTAGCACCAGTGATGGTGGACAGCAGAGCTTATCAGCACTAGTGACAGTGGACAGAGCACATCAGCACCTGAGACAGTGGATAGAGCTGATCAGCACCGATGACAGATGATGGCATAGCTCATCAGCACCAGTGACAGTGGACAAAGCTTGGACCAGTGACAGTGGACAGACTCCACAAAAATCAAAAGAGGGAAGGAAGAGTAAAATGTTTTAACGTGCTCCTAAATCCAAGCTCCTCCCTGGGACAGTATCATGAATCTCAGGAAAAGGTTAGTTCCTCCGTAGCCAAATCAGGGGGCCCTAAAAGTGAACCTTTTTGCCTAATAAATCTGCCGTCGAAAGATCTGAATTTCAGATCATGATGCCCTCACACACCCGTTAGGGTGTCATGCTTCATCCTAGGGCGTTCCTCGTCAGGCCGGCGCTGCAATGCCTGACGGGCCTGGGGGTCTTTTTCTGAGATCTTTTTGATCTGAGGATGCAGTAGAGATGAATGCAAGAGAGGGGGCTACCTAACAGTGTAACTAGTGCAGGGTGGTTGTGGTGATTAAAATAGGTTCTGGTACCCAAAGAACAAGTATTATGGGGAGTAGGTGCCAGGTCTAGATAAAAACAATGGGCTTATATTGTCATCAAGAACCAGGATAGCTACTAAAAGGGTGTGGTCAACATGTTTCGTGCCCTGTGTTCCCCAAAGTCGGGTGGCACTTGGTCAGGACCAGAAGTGAGTGTGGTTTGCCCCTGTCTGGGGGTTAGGGTTACCCTCTAGTAGGGGATGACCCAATGTAATTGGCCGGTAATACCAGTCTAATGTTCTGCCTAAAAGAGAGGGAGACATAAAGTGGAAAGATACAAACCTCAGGTAATTGGAGACTGAAATCATTGTCACTAAAGACTTGTTAAAGTGGCTTCGTCCAAGTGACTAGAGAATGTAACAAAGTGTCTGATCACCTGTACATTGGTGTGATCGACGCTCGTTGATCGCATGTTAACAGTTTTACCAAGCATCTACTAAATTTTACGCCATGGTAATTACTTGTAGTGGGTACCACATGGTGGTTTGTGTCCGTCTATTGTTATCCATGCGTGAGACCTGGTGGTAAAAGACAATCACTGATGTGGTAGTGTTATCCATATCTTTTTCCAGGAGACTGACTTACCTCTATGGAGGTTGGACCGACTTCCTTAGGTAGGTGGAGGGACGCGATCGTAGGAGAGGACCCCTTAATATCAAGAGAAGAAAACTTTTTGGATCAAAATTAGCTATAGCAAGAGTTACTTCATTATACCCGCTGGTGTTCTAAACTTGTGAGAGGCACATTAGGGTAAACGTGATGGTTACGGTGTGGCTGGAGAAACAGCATCAATGATCAGACACTGTAGACAGAGCTCATCATTGACAGTAGAGCTCATCAGCACCAGTGACAGTGGACAGAGCACATCAGTACCAATGACGGTGGACAAAGCTCATCATTATCAATGATGGTGGACAGAGCTCGATAGCACCTTGGACAGTGGATGATAGACTTCATCAGCACCAGTGAATGTGAACAGAGCTTGATGGCACCTGGGACAGTGGACAGAGCAGATCAGCACTAGTGACTGTGTACAGAGCTCATCAGCAACGAAGACTGTGGAAACAACTTATCAGCATCAGTGACGGTGAACAGAGCTCTTCAGCACCAGAGACAGAGGACAGCAGAGCTCATCAGCACCAGTGATGCTGGACAACAGTGCTCAGCACCTGTGATGGTGGACAGAGCCCATCAGCACCAGTGACGGCAGACAGCAGAGCTTAACAGTGACGGTGGAGAACAGAGCTCAGCACCTGCAACGGTGGACAGAGCCCATCAGCACCAGTGATGGAGGACAGCAGAGCTCATCAGCCCCAGAGATTGTAGACATAATTCATCAGAACCAGAGACTGTGGACAGAGTTCAACAGCACCAGTGATGGTGGAAAGAGAGCACCAGTGATGGTGGAAAGAGAGCATCAGTGACGGAGGACAGAGCTCATCAGCATCAGTGACAGTGTACAGAGCTCATTGGTACCAGAGACAGAGGACAGAGCTCATCAGCAACAGTGATGGTGGACAACAGACCTCAGCACCTGTGACGGTGGGTAGAGCCCATCAGCACTAATGATGATAGACAGAGCTCGTCAGCACCAGTGACAGTGGACAGAGCTCATCCGCACCAGTAACGGCAGACAGCAGAACTCATCAGTGCAGTGTTGGTGGACAGCACTCATCAGCACCAGTGACGGTGGACAACAGTGCTCAGCACCTGTGACGGTGGACAGAGCCCATCAGCACAAGTAATGGAGGACCGCAGAGCTTATCATGTCCAGTAATGGTGGACAGAGCTCATCAGCTCCAGAGATTTTAGACATAATTTATCAGTACCAGAGACTGTTGACCGAGCTCAACAGCACCAGGGATGGTGGAAAGAGCTCATCAGCATCAGTGACGGAGGACAAAGCTCATCAGCACCAGTGACGGTGGACAACAGAGCTCATCAGCTCCAGTGATGGTGGACAGAGGTTACCTGTGATGGTGGACAGAGCTCAACAGCACTGGTGACGGTGGACAGAGCTCATCAGCATCAGAGACTGTGGACAGAGCTCATCAGCACCAGTGACAGTGGACAGAGGTCTCCTGTGATGGTGGACAGAGCTCATCAGCATCAGAGACTGTGGACAGAGCTCATCAGCACCAGTGGACAGTGGTCACCTGTGCTGGTGGACAGAGCTCAACAAAAGACACACAATTGATGGACGGAATGCAGAACAAATCAAAACTTTCACTCCCAGTCAAGAGATCTGGGTTAAATCCATCATTCTTTTGCTCACCATGCCACCAGCACTGGTGACTGTGGACAGAGCTCATCAGCACCAGTGAGGGCGGACAGAGCTCATCAGTGAGGGTGGACACGGCTCATCAGTGAGGGTGGACACAGCTCATCACTGCAGGACAGATGATAAGAGTTCACCATCTTCAGCACAGCAGCTGCTCAGTGGCTGAGCTATGGGGGGAGAAGGGGGGAGGAGGGAGGACAAGGAGCGGGAGGGGGCCGGGCCAGGCCGCTTCTGATGTTCTCTCTCCGCTCGCCTGGATAGGCTGAGCCTGCCTCCGTGTCTGCAGCATACTGGCCGGCCGCCTACCTTCTCCGCTCCCAGGCTGCCCGCTTCAGCCCCCCGGACTGCACGAGGACCCCCGCCCCTCTGTTCACGCCACCTGGGCTGCTCCTCCTGCGGCCCCCACCTCCGTCCTCCCCAGCCGCGCGGTGTCCTGCGCGCATCAAGGGTCTCCTCGAAGCCTCTGCTGGCTCCTGCTTCCTGCCCACCGGGTACCTGGACCCGCCTCTTCCTCGGCAGGCCCCGGCTGCCTGACCTGGTGCCTCACTCGGGCGCAGGCTAGCGCCTCGACTTCCTCCTCTCCCTAACCAGGCGTAGGTTGTGAGTCAGCGGAGGCGCTCTGGACGTCATTCCTTGAGGACTGTGAATCTCCCGGGACTGACAGAGAATTCATGCTTTGCGGGGCGGGGGTCATCTACCTGTAAATAGAACCCCGTCCGTCTGAGATATGTGCGTCTCCGTGCACAGAAGACCGTGGTCGCCCCTCCTCCTCTCCTGCTATGATGATTGTGGATTCCCCTGATCTGTGGTCATCAAATCGCCTGCTCCGTGGTCTGTGGTTTCAGCAGACCTCCGAGGACTCCGTGACATTTAACCCCATGCTTTGAGGACGGGTATTTCCTGGATCCAAATACGGGGGTTCCCCTCTGCAGAGGACAGTGGGTCCCCCGCTATCAGGGCTATGGAGTTCCCTGCACGGAAGTCTGTGGACTTCCTGCTCTGAGGGCATTGGACCAATTGCTGTGGTGTCAGCGGACCACCTGCCGTGGGGACTGTGGACTCAGGTTTCGGGTCTGAGACGCCCCCGCTTTGAGGACTGTGGGCTCCGTCACCTCCTGTCTGTGGACTCTTGCTTTCATAGGATCGCAGCCATAGGTTGCCCGTGCTCTGGGGTCTGTGGATCACCCAAATCTATGGACTTCGGTTTGCCCCGCGCTACACCCATGCTCTGAGGTCTGTGCCACTCTCCCCTGAGGGCTGTGAACTCCTAGCTCGGGGGCTGGAGACTCGCTTCTGTCTGTCCTTCTGGTGTGTGGACCCCTGCTGTGAACGGTCCGTACCCTGCTCCAAGGCCACAGACCCCTCTGTTTGAGTTCAGTGAAGCCCCGCTGTGAGTTCTGTAGACGTCCTACTGAGGTGCGTAGACGCCCTACTCGAGATCTGTGAAGTGCCTATTCTCAAGCCTGCCCTGTGGCCCCCTTGCCGCGAGGTCGTGGACGCCCTGTCTGAGGTCTGTAAACGCTCTACTCTGAGGTCTGTGGGCGTCCTACTCTGAGATTGTGAAGTCTCTATTCTCAGGCCTGTCCTGTGGGCCCCTTGCCGCGCGGTCCGTGGACGTTCACGGTCCGAGGGCTGCGGACCCCTCTCGAAGGACCAGGGACCACCTGCACTGAGGTCTGTGGACTCCCTGCCCTCCGGTCTGTGAGCCTTGTGTGAGGACTGCGCCCCTCCCCCTCCGTGAGGTCATGTGAGGCCCCATCCTCTGATGTCTGCGGAAACGGCTGTAAGGACTGTGGCTGCCCCGAGGTCCGCGGACCACCTGCTCATCGCGTCTCTTCGTGCACCTCCTTATAGTGCTTGCTCGGATTGTGGGCGCTACATGCCCGGTAGGATGCCGCTGCTGCAGTGAAGGCCCGGCTCTCGCAGGATGTCTCCCCTGCTCTGGCTGTGCCTCTGCGGATCCCTGCGAAGTAAGTGCGGCCCTCGCCTCTCACTGTTCGTGTGTGTGCACGCGCCCTTCCCCCTCCCCCTCTAACTTAACACAGCGTACCCCAATATACGAGCCGCCCTTCCCCCTCCCCCTCTAACTTAACACCGCGTACCCCAATATACGAGCCGCCCTTCCCCCTCCCCCTCTAACTTAACACCGCGTACCCCAATATACGAGCCGCCGCTGCCCCCTCCTTCGCTGTGGAGCCTCGAAGTGACACCAAACGGCCGAGAGTGCATAAACACTGAAATATAAGAAGTGGCATAAATGTAGCATAACAAATATTATTTAACACATTTATTACATGGCATGGAATAATTATCTCTTAACATGATGCAATACATTATAACCAAGCCAAACACAAGAAGCATTGTCTGAAACATTATAACAAAACTAGTCCAACCATGGTATAATGTAGCATAACGTCCCATAACTTGACAAAACATATCATGACATCGTATAGGATTACGCAATCTAATAACGCAGTTTAATCTGCCAACATACCCTCCAGCAGGAAATCATCTCATTTGATATGACAGTCATCCCATTGCGTGACGTCACATATCATCTAATATAAATTATTCTAATAAACAATACCATGTAACAGTCACACACATCACGGTGTAATTGAACGCATCACATCAGAATATACAGTAACCTCAACATGATACAATTCAACAATACACCAACGAAGTAACACTTTTCAATCAATCACAGAACGCAAACAATTTAACAGAGCAAAATGTAACACTAGACAATTTAAGATAACAATCTGTATAGGAGAAATCAAACACAACGCAGTTTAATACAACATTGTAGACTATGTCATGGCATGACGCAGCAAAACCGAACACGGCACAGCAGACACGAATATATCTTGCCTCATCACGCTACGACGTGGCATGAAAAAACACGTCTTCTTGGCGCTTCTTGCAAAGCGCCCAGAAACTCCCTTGCCACAGCGCGCGAGGCTCTATAAATAGCTATGATCGTAGTCCCCTTTCTGCTACGCATTCCACCCTTTCGTCCCGTGCCCTTTATATCTGCGCCTCATTATTTACAAACGTGTTTTTTGGGGGGGGGGGGGGGGGGCGTGTTACTACATTAGTAAAAAATGTATTCAGCTGGGAGAAAGGGACACAATTGTTGTAAAACGCGGGCCAAGGGCAGGGAGACATCCCGGGCTGCCCGGAATGGGTGGGGGAGGGGAACCCGCCGCTGAAATATGCGACTCGTGGCCTTTAAAGGGTTTCTCGTCGCTGGCCGTTTCCACGTCGTTCTAGAATCCAGGTTCCGTTTGAACGCGTCGGCCCCACCAACGGCATCTTGTTTGAAGGCAGCGTGCACGTGACGTACCACAAGTCGAAGTCCGCCATGAATGCGTGGTATTTTATGGTATTTGGCCTCAGTGCCAGTGGGCCTTGGTGCCGGGCTGCGGCGGAACTGGGTCAATGACAGCAAATGCTCTTTTTTTTTTATTGCCAATGCAGCAGATTCTTTGCAGGCTGGGCTCCTGCAGCCCGTCAGATTAAGAAGGGGTCCTTCGCTGCTAATCCACCACTGCCCTCGACCTCCTGCTCCCACACACGCACCACCACCCTCGTGCCTTTTCCTCGGGCAGAGCCATATTCTAAGAAACATCGCAGGCATACCCACACGAGTGCACGAATACTTAAAATACACGCCCAAAACCCAACACAATTACACCCCCACTAACAAACACACGAACACACCTACAGTAACAAATATCAACTGGGGAAACGAAACAGGCGCGAACTCACTAACAAACCGAAATAAACAACAGAAACACTCTGAAAGAAACTAACAGACAAACACGGGAGCGTGGGTGTGCGTGGGTGGGCGAGAGGCAGCGTGGGGGCATTGACACACTCCTCATACACACACAAACACATACAGCATTAAACACCCAACCACACAGACACGCGCCTGCATTAACAGACCCCAGTAAGCTACACGTGTTTCTTTGTGGATCTGTGCGTATGTGTCTAGGGAAGTTTCTGTTGGTGTATGCTGATGTGCAGGCACATCTGTGGGGTGGAACAGGTGCGGGTGAGGTGGGGGGGTACCCACAAGGATGAAACAGCACAAGCAGCAATCTATGGGGCCTATTGACAAAGGCACAATCAGACGTAAACTTAAGTTTACAATCACATTTCGATCAGATACACCTGCCAGGAAATCACCACTGCCACTGGAGGGTGTGGCGTCACAGCAACAGCTGCCGACTTTGGAACTGGGGAGCCAGGTTTACGTCTTGTAGTCAATACAACAGCCTATGATTCTGGGTAAACCAGTCCCTCTACCTGTGCCTACCCCCCCCCCCCTCCCACCCCCCAACAAAAAAACCACGTGACCTTCTTTAATGCAACTGGCGCTCACGTAAAGCGCTCCAATACCTTCGGGTTGGGTTTGTGCTGCATAAAACTGCAACAACAAAAAAACCCACACACGCACGCACACTCCCCCCCTACTTTTTAGTGGGCAGTAATCGCTGAGTGCACCAATCTTCACACAGGTGACTTCCTCTCAGATTCGTGCATTCCTGTGTTTGCCATGGCGTAGTTGTCCTTGGAGGGTTATGGGCGCCCAAAAACCAGTACATCTGTAGGGTTCACAAACTACAGCCATTTTCCTTTCCAGACTGGTAACGACCGTATATTATTTACTTCAACCAAGCGCTGGTGTAAATACCCTTTCCAGAGTGGTAGGGGAAATGGATCACCCTAAAATTTGGTGGTGTATACGGGGAGGGGTTCCTCAGGGTGAATATATACAAAAAAACAAAAAAAATGTGCCTCTAAACCGGGGAATCCATTTCCAGTGTACGGAGTGTTGAATTCTGTTGGAATGTATTCAAAACGTGGAAATCACATGATTTCCCAAGATGCACCAGGTGCTGCTCTCCATGGGAATTACTTGAGGAGTTTGCAAATTCCAAAAAGTAGTAAAAACCACTCTCTGGCGTAGATGTAAAAAACCAAGTGTAGTTTTGCTACTTTTTCTGTAAATTGCCCTCTATATTTGTGGGTGAAGTCGATAGTCATCCTTCTTGAGTGGATGTGACTCTGGTATTGTGTATGTCTGTGGGGGAAGTGGGACACGTATGTTCATTTGGTGTGGGTGATGTGTCTCTAGCAGGAGGAGACAGGAAGTGCATGTTGTCTTAGTTGCAAGTATGCCTATTATATGTGGAGGGAGAAGTGTCCCTTTGTGTGTCTGGAGAGTGGGCAGTGAGAATGGAGTTTGCGTGTAGAGCGTAGCGTTGTGTATATTGTTTCTAAGTGGAGAGAGTCAGTAGGCATTGTCTGAGGAGGTGTGGTGCGATAGTGTGTATGATAGCAGATGTGGGAAGCACTGCACATCTGTGCAGGTCGAATGGGGCTGTGAGCTTGTGTGTATGTGGAGTGGTGCAGAGAGCACAGTATATGTGTAATGGCCAGTGTGTGTGTTTAGTGTCTTTGGATAATATGTTATGCAAGTGTATGTGCACTCTGTCCTTTGTATTTGTTTGTATGTACGGGGACTGTGCAACATGCTTGGCAATTTGCGTCTACAGTGGTGAATTGTGCCTGGTGGTGTGTGTGTACGTGGTGGGTAGTTTTTTATGTGGAGCGGGACGGTGTGTTGGATGATAAAGGTGCTTCAATGAATGCATGGGATTGGGGCTGTGTTGATTGCACTGAGCAAATGGAGTGTGACAAGTTCTTGGTTGTATGTGAAGTGAGGCACTGTGCTTGGCTGTGGGTATGGTGAATGGCCCACTATGCCTGGTGTTTTGTGTGTGAATGCGGACACTGTGCTCAGTGGTGTGCATGTGAAGTGTGCAGGATGCCGATTGTAAGTGGAAGGGAACGGTGTGTTTGCGTGCCTGGACGTGGAGTGGGGTTGATGGCTTGGTTGGGTGTATTTCCAGTGGCCAGCATGTTTGGCTGTGTAGATGTGGAGGGGTTCAGTGACCCATCAGTGGATTTAAGTGGAACTGGACCTTGCAGATGGGGTGCAATCAGTGCTTATTTTGTGGGGTTAAAAAGTAACTACAATGGCCCAAAGTTTTTTTTATGCCCTCAGCTGGCGCTTCCAAATACAAAGGCTGGCTTCCAAATACAGAGGCTGGCTTCCAAATACAGAGGCTGGCTTCCAAATACAGAGGCTGGCTTCCAAATTCAAAGGCAGTCTTTCAAATACAAAGACAGGCTTCAAAATACAAATGCAGGTTTCCAAATACAGAGGCATTCTTCCACATACAGAGGCTGGCTTCCAAATAAAGAGGCTGGCTTCCAAATAAAGAGGCTGGCTTCCAAATACAGAGGCTGGCTTCCAAATACAGAGGCTGGCTTCCAAATACAGAGGCTGGCTTCCAAATTCAAAGGCAGTCTTCCAAATACAAAGACAGGCTTCAAAATACAAAAGCAGGTTTCCAAATACAGAGGCATTCTTCCACATACAGAGGCTGGCTTCCAAATACAGAGGCTGGCTTCCAAATAAAGAGGCTGGCTTCCAAATAAAGAGGCTGGCTTCCAAATACAGAGGCTGGCTTCCAAATACAGAGGCTGGCTTCCAAATACAGAGGCTGGCTTCCAAATACAGAGTCTGGCTTCCAAATACAGAGGCTGGCTTTCAAATACAGAGGCTGGCTTCCAAATACAGAGGCTGGCTTCCAAATTCAAAGGCAGTCTTCCAAATACAAAGACAGGCTTCAAAATACAAAAGCAGGTTTCCAAATACAGAGGCATTCTTCCACATACAGAGGCTGGCTTCCAAATACAGAGGCTGGCTTCCAAATACAGAGGCTGGCTTCCAAATAAAGAGGCTGGCTTCCAAATAAAGAGGCTGGCTTCCAAATACAGAGTCTGGCTTCCAAATACAGAGGCTGGCTTCCAAATACAGAGGCTGGCTTCCAAATACAGAGGCTGGCTTTCAAATACAGAGGCTGGCTTCCAAATACAGAGGCTGGCTTCCAAATACAAAGTCTCGCTTCCAAATACAAAGGCTGGCTCGTCTTGACTCCACCTCATGCCTCTTTCCTCCATCACCATACAAGTTCTTATCTCTTGGTCACCCCCTTGTTGGTTCTTTGTCATCCCTGCTTCCTTCCTCTGACACAATTTCCCCTTTTCTTTCTTTCTTCTTCTCCCTTACCTTACTTTCTCTCTCTTGCTCGTGGTCAAACTCTGATGATGACAAATAAGCCCCAGTCTAAAAAAATGAAAATGGGAGCCAGGGCCCGCCACCTGCAACTCCAGCACAAATTAAGCATCGTGTTGAAGAGTGTGTCTTTTGTGTTTGGTGTGAAGTGGAACCTTGTGGGTATGGCTGGATTGGCCATTCGGGAACTTTTCGATGGACTACAGGCCAGAGCGCTGCTTTTAGACCTGGGCGCTCTGTCATGATATACACAGATGAGAAACATTGGGCTGTAATATGTACCACTTGGATCCATTTTTGCTAGCAAGTTTCTTTCAACTGGAGGAAACCTCTCCTCGACCCCCCCCCAACCCCACTGGAGAAGGACAGGCTTGCTCACGAGCATTCCTCTAGCGATGTCATGTGGGGCTGTTTTAGCATTTAATCCAGGCAGATGTTGTTACCAGACTACGCTGCTTGAGAATGGTGTTAGGGATGTGGAAAGGGGCTGAGATTGTTGGTTTAACATGGTCAATACTGATTTGCATGTGACTGGGTCTGAACTGGAATGGCATGGCATGAGCAGCAAAATAAACGGATGGATTTAGGCCCAGATCTCTGTCATGGGGTGAATGTTTGACATTGAGCGGCATTCTATCCATCAATTGTTCTTTTTGAGATTTTGGTTCTATGCGGTGCTAAAAGTGTACACAATTTACTCCTGGATCCAATAAATTGGGGGTAAAGATGTGGCAGCAAAACAAATCTATTATTAAGAACAGATGTCCCTAGAGAAACAAAAATAGAAACAGGGGAATTAATATAGACCCAATCAGTACTATATTTGTTAGACTTGTCCAGCTGGACAGAGGTCTAATATTTAAAAATGTTGAATCCAATGAAAACAATATAAACAAGAATTTCCAAGTGGGACAAAAGCCTGCATCCTACTAAAACAAAATTATTAATGTTTGTCCGGTTTTGTTTTAGTAGGATGCAGGCTTGTGTCCCACTTGGAAATTTTTGTTTATATTGTTTTCATTGGATTCCAAATGTTAAATATTAGACCTCTGTCCGGCTGGACAGGTTCTCTTGATAGCTCTTAAGTTCTCAATAATGGCTCAATTTCCAAGGTCCCTGGTTGGCTTTATTTGGGTTTCCTTGTTTCCTCACAATAATATCTGGCTTATTAATCACTACTAGATGCCATGTCCAGCTGGACCCCCCCATCTCCTGCACTGGTTGTATGTTTGCAGATCAGCAGTGAACGTGATTGTGTGTATGAGGGGTGGCTCTCAGTGTGGTTGTCTGACAAAGAGGTGGTGTGCACAGAGGCTTGTAGTGTGGTGCAGTTGTCCAGCGTGCTTGGTTGTGTATGTGTGGACTTTGGCATGTGGGTGTTTTTTGGGAGTAGGCCGCATGCGTGTGTGGGATGTGATACATGTGCAGTAGATGCTTCACTGTAGAGTGTGATGTGTGTGGTTGTGCATTAATGGGGTAGGCAGTGGATTTGATTGTGCATCGCAATGTGTGCTTGGTTAAGTGTATCCGCAAAGGTCTGTGTGTGCTTGTGATAGGTGGAGAGCGACCTGGCCTATGGACGGGATTTCAATGGAAGGAGGCGGTGGACTTGGTTATGCCAATGTGGGGAGGGTGGTGTGCTTGGATGTGTAACATGCATTGTACGTGTATGCAAAGTGTAGTATGCTCGGTTTTGCGTGCGTGGAGTGGCCCGCTCTGTACCTGTGTGTACTTCTAGTAGACAGTGTTCATGTGTTTGTACCATGACAACAAGAAATGAAGTAGCATACTTGTTTTTGCAGGGCAACTATATCATGTATATTTAATGGACGGTGTGTGTGTGTGCTTGTGTGTGGGGGCGTGTCCTTGTTGTAGCTAGAAATGGAGCTGAGCTTTGTATTTCGGGCGTGTGTAAATAGAATAGTACGCTTAGTTTGTGTAGGTGTGAGGTAGCGTGTTTTGTGTTTATGTGGGGCAATGTGTTTGTTGTAGCTAGAGTGAAGCTGAGTTTTGTATTTCGGGCGTATGTAAATAGAATCGTATGCTTAGTTTCTTTAGGTGTGAGGTAGCGTGTTTTGGGTTGATGGTAGGTGTCTGATGTGTGTGTGTTTGTGTGTGGGGGCAGTGTGTTTGCTGTAGGGAGAGTGGAGCAGAGTTTTGTATTTTGGGCGTGTGTAAATAGAATAAGATGCTTAGTTTGTTTTGGTGTGGGGTAGCGTGTTTTGTGTTGATGGTAGGTGTTTGATGTGTGTGTGTTTGTGTGTGGGGGCATGTGCTTGTTGTAGGGACAGTAGAGCAGAGCTTTGTATTTCAGGCGTATATAAATAGAATAGTATGCTTAGTTTCTGTAGGTGTGAGGTAACGTGTTTTGTGTTGATGGTAGGTGTTTGATGTGTGTGTGTTTGTGTGTGGGGGCAGTGTGTTTGCTGTAGGGACAGTAGAGCAGAGCTTTGTATTTCGGGCGTATGTAAATAGAATCGTATGCTTAGTTTCTTTAGGTGTGAGGTAGCGTGTTTTGGGTTGATGGTAGGTGTCTGATGTGTGTGTGTTTGTGTGTGGGGGCAGTGTGTTTGCTGTAGGGAGAGTGGAGCAGAGTTTTGTATTTTGGGCGTGTGTGAATAGAATAGTATGCTTAGTTTCTCTAGGTGTGAGTTAGCGTGTTTTATGTTTATGGTAGGTGTTTGATGTGTGTGTGTTTGTGTTGGGGGCATGTGCTTGTTGTAGGGACAGTAGAGCAGAGCTTTGTATTTCAGGCGTATATAAATAGAATAGTATGCTTAGTTTCTGTAGGTGTGAGGTAACGTGTTTTGTGTTGATGGTAGGTGTTTGATGTGTGTGTGTTTGTGTGTGGGGGCAGTGTGTTTGCTGTAGGGAGAGTGGAGCCGAGCTTTGTATTGCGGGCGTATGTAAATAGAATAGTATGCTTAGTTTCTCTAGGTGTGAGTTAGTGTGTTTTATGTTTATGGTAGGTGTTTGATGTGTGTGTGTTTGTGTGTGGGGGCAGTGTGTTTGCTGTAGGGAGAGTGGAGCCGAGCTTTGTATTTTGGGCGTGTGTGAATAGAATAGTATGCTTAGTTTCTCTAGGTGTGAATTAGCGTGTTTTATGTTTATGGTAGGTGTTTGATGTGTGTGTGTTTGTGTTGGGGGCATGTGCTTGTTGTAGGGACAGTAGAGCAGAGCTTTGTATTTCAGGCGTATATAAATAGAATAGTATGCTTAGTTTCTGTAGGTGTGAGGTAACGTGTTTTGTGTTGATGGTAGGTGTTTGATGTGTGTGTGTTTGTGTGTGGGGGCAGTGTGTTTGCTGTAGGGAGAGTGGAGCCGAGCTTTGTATTTCGGGCGTATGTAAATAGAATAGTATGCTTAGTTTCTCTAGGTGTGAGTTAGCGTGTTTTATGTTTATGGTAGGTGTTTGATGTGTGTGTGTTTGTGTGTGGGGGCAGTGTGTTTGCTGTAGGGAGAGTGGAGCCGAGCTTTGTATTTCGGGCGTATGTAAATAGAATAGTATGCTTAGTTTCTTTAGGTGTGAGGTAGCGTGTTTTGTGCTTATGGTAGGTGTTTGATGTGTGTGTGTTTGTGTGTGGGGGCATGTGTTTGCTGTAGGTAGAGTTCAGCAGAGCTTTGTATTTCTGGCGTGTGTAAATAGAATAGTATGCTTAGTTTCTCTAGGTGTGAGTTAGCGTGTTTTATGTTTATGGTAGGTGTTTGATGTGTGTGTGTTTGTGTTGGGGGCATGTGCTTGTTGTAGGGACAGTAGAGCAGAGCTTTGTATTTCAGGCGTATATAAATAGAATAGTATGCTTAGTTTGTGTTGGTGTGAGGTATCGTGTTTTGTTTTGATAGTAGGTGTGGTTCTGCATGTATGTTGAGTGCATCAACTAGTGTGGAACAGTACATATGCATACAGGGGCACATTTACAATAACAGGCGCATCCCTACATATTTGCAGGGATGCGCCAGTTATTTTGCATGACGTTAAAAAAACCCTTGCACCACCATGTGTGCGCCGCATTTACAATGCGGCGCATCATGGCGTAAGGATAGACAGAATGCGTCACGCATCTGTAGGCGTAAAGGTGACGCAGTGCTGGAGTCGTGTCGCAAGCACGATGTAACTCCAGTACTGCTCAGGGGCGGCCTATACTTGCTGTGCTGCATCACTCCTTATGCCTGCTACAAGCAGGCGGAAGGTTTTGATGCAGTGGGGTCGTAAAAAAACTGCGTCACTTTTACGAGGCTTCCTTGCGATGGAACGCCCACCCTGCATACATTATACCTGACGCAGGTATAATGTGACGCAGGGCTTTACAACGTGATGCATCTCCCTAGATGCGTCACATTGTAAATATGTCACCTAGCGGTGCATTTTTTACGACGCCTCTTCGTCACAAAAGTGACGCAACTGCGGCATAAAGATGTTGCAAGGGGCTTGTAAATCTGCCCCTCTGTGTGTACCTGTAGACGTAGGACTAGGTGCACGGGGGTGTTGTGTGCGTCTGTGATGTGAAGCTTTGTGTATGCTGGTGTATGTGTGGAGTAAGCAGTGTGTCGCGTGTGCTTCTGTACTTGGTTGGAGTGTGTGAAGGAGGCAGAGTGGCTGGCTGTGAGGGCGTGCATCGAGTACAAAGCGCTAATGCTGAAGACACAGACAGCGCTACATTAACCATTACCATCGGCCAAGACACACTGCACTACCCACGAGGGATGCTGTACCCACAGGAGAGTCCCCTCAGCTCACACAAGACCACACAGACTGCCCCCTTCACTGCACGAGCTTCTCTAGACCAGAGCAAGGCCACTGTTACATTTAGGCCCAGACGCTGCCCAACTGGCAATGCATTGCGATACATCAATGAGTCACCCCTCATGTATACATGCATACTTCAAGGTGCTAGGGACTGACATAATGTTATCTCTGACCTTTACGTTGGGCGAGACTGGGGAACATGACTCACCAGATAAAGCAGTTGAGTGGGTTTTGAAAGCCCTCCACTGTGAAAATGTGCACATTGCAGCGCTCACTGGAGCATGTCTGGCCTTTGGCGTGTGGTACAGGCAAGAAAAAAAAGAAAAAAAAACACGAGCCAGCGATGAAATAAGCGCCTCTCAACTCCGATTTTGACTTGTAAATTACCCTTTTTTTAATTAACATTTTATATTTTCTGCATTCTGAATATTTTAACCCCGCTCGACTGAAACAGGCTAAAAAGAAATTAATTCAGGGAAAGAGGCCCTTTCAGCTAATCTTCTCTGCTTGGCTTCCACGCCATATCAATTGAAGGAAAAAACCCACTTGCATTCACGATTTACGTCATGGCCTTGACGGTGAGAGTGGTGACGTCTACGATGAGACATTCCATTGGTGACATCACAGAGGTCCTCGACAATGGCAAGCGTGCTGTAACCAGTGCTTCCGCTGATGCGCACAAGATCTCAGTAACAATGTACATATGACGTCATTAGTGCGGGCAGCGCTCTCACTGGGTATGAGAGACAACAATCACTGTTAAGTGTGTCATTGATTGGCATGCATGTGATGCAGGTGCAGTCACTGAAAATTGCATGTGTGATGTACTTGGTGATCCAACAATGACACCATCGGTGATGTCAGAATGCCCACTGTGTGTATCACGTGACCAGTGATATTGTTGACCATGGCACTGGTGATGATAGCAATGACGTAATCCGAGGTGTCTTGTGATGTCATAAGTAATGCATTGGTGTAGACGAGATAAGGTGCCCCTACCTTGCTTGGGACGTATGTTAAAATTTCGAGGACAAAGATATCGATCTGCCTAAATACTGTGGCTAAAATATTAACTACGTATATATTGTGTAGCTAAGTATATATATAGATACGTATGGATTTAGTTCGGTATAGTAAATCCATGCTTAACTCTACACACTTACCTGCACAATATGGTGGTAGTTGACGTTCTGGCCACGAGATTGTGGCAGGTTGATATTAAAATGTAAATATTCTGGTAGAAATCCTGTGATGCCATCATGCCTGCATTTTGTAAGTTTGACAAGCGGCCCGCATGACGAGACACGGCTTTAAAGTCCGCTCTTTCCCGAATATATAGATATAAGTGTATGAATTAACCGAAGAGAAGGCCCTGAATAGCACATTCCTGGAGCTGGGTTTCTTGAAATCTTTGTACGGGTTGTAAGATAGCGGCATCTGGTTAGTTTACCTTCCATCGGAAGCCCCAGAGGGGAGTTATTTTTATGCGCCGACCTGATCCAATCGGAATCCGTCTCTGGTCCGCAGAATATCGTAGGATTTTACGCTCGGAGTCTCGTAGTCAGCAGCAGCCGGGGTGGGCTTGTTATCTGGGACCTGAGAAAAGCCACAGTAGGCTGAGGAGAGGGGGGCCTAGGGGGCTCGAGGGTTCGCAGCCCTGAGGGAGCAGCGCGCCATTTCCTTATAAGCACATTGGTTTGCTGCTGCAGAGCACCAATGCCCCTGGGTATTTGCTCTGCAGTATTACAATGGGTCAGGATTAACTCTTTTGAACTCTATTAGAAACCTACAGATTCGGAAGCCAATATATTTGGAAGCGTGTGCTGTGAATGTAATGCCATGGTTGGTTATGTAAACACCTCACCTGGTAGGTATACTTTCAAACCCGCACGCAGCCCTTCTAGACATTGTTGGACACCCTCTGCAGTGCAGCATGGGGCCACTATTGAAATATTTTCCTTGTCAGCATTTTGTTCCCCGTCCAGCTCTGGCTGCTGCCGTCACTGGCCCAGAATCATCTCACGGTCTCTGAAAGCAGGGATCCCTCGGGCAGGGGAAGCAGCCGGGCGGGAGGAGAGGCCACTGACTGGGCCCCAGCCCTTCTAGGGTTTATGGAGCCCTGGCCTATCAGGAGCCCTGGCCTATCAGGAGCCCTGGCAATTCCTCTACAGACAGTCCTGCCTCTGTTGAATGTCTCCGCCTTTATTACCACGCATGCCCCCCCAAAACCCTATGTGACAACACTGCACCATCCCCATACACCTGCAAACAGGGCCTATGTAGAACACATGTTACATTGACCTAACAAGGGACACTGACTGCCCAGCTCGTTGGATAACTGGAACGTCTTTTGTAACCGCCACACTTGCACATAACACACTTCAAAGATATTTGTCTGCATAAAAAAACGTAAATGTAAATTGATACTTGTATAGCGCACTACTCACCCGCAAGGGTCTCAAGGCGCTTGTACGAATACCGCTGTGGAACCCATCCTGGCTTTCCCTGTGAGGCGTCCACTCCTGGGCACCCCCAAGGTGGAGGCCAGGCATCCTTAGCGTTGTGGGGGCTGTTGTGGAGATTAAGCAAGCTATTGCCCAGAGTTGCAGAGTGGGACTCCATGATTGGAATAGGCACCGAGGCGAGAATTATCAGGTCCGTGGAATTTTTGAGCCCAAGACCCGTCGAGGCGGGGAATTGAACCCTGGTCCCGGGCTAGACCTCTGCATCAGGGTCTGCCGCTCTAATCATTGAGCCACACTTCTGCATCAAACTTGTATTATTTGCATTGACCAACACAAACATTACTAAACAAGACATTTAACATATCTTCTAACTGAACACAACCAGATGCAATCAAAACACCACACACAAGTGTTCGATGAAAACTGCATAAAAAGGGTGCCTAGAAAGCCTGGGGATGTCCTAACGGTACAAGGCACCTTACAAGTGCAGGCATCATGCACCTTACAAGTGCAGGCATCATGCCGTCATGGAACATATTAAAACTTACATGAAGAGTTCTGAAGAGGATGTGGTCTAACGGCTAGTGCGACCGACCTCGAAGCCTGGGAACGAGATTCGAGTCTCGGCAGCGACACTCAACATCCTGTGATTCTGGGCAAATCACTTAATCTCCAAGTGCCTAACAAAATGAATGTGTCCGTCTGTAACGCAACCGGTGCTCATCTAAAGAGCTCTGATACCTTCGGGTTGAGTTTGCGCCCCCCCCCCCAAAAAAAGTATTTTGTTTTTGCAAGTATTCCTAACAGGCATTCACAAACCATCACGACCAGCATCCCGCTTATCTTGCAGGCAAGCTCACTGCCTCTATTGGTTCTCGGCACTCCATACAGGACACCATCAGACTGCAGACTAAGAAGTGTAAAAAAGAAACAACATGACAACTGGCCATTTCCGTCTATGCTCCTAGGATCTGGAACAACATCCCTGTATTCACCAGGACCACCATAACGCTGCTCCAACTGAGGAAAGAGATGAAGACGCACCTCTCTAAAGAGCTCTATCCGACATTGCATCAACCGTCCGCATCTCGGGGGCCCTCTCCTATTACTCGCCGACTTTATCTTTGCCTTTGTACATCGCTCCGCTCCCTTTGGTTAGGTTCACGCTACAGACATACCACATACATACATACACGTAGGCCACATAGGAGGCAGTTACTAATTGAGACATTTCTGGAAGCAAAGATGTGATTTTTCTGCTTCAGTAGGAACAGGAATATTCTGCAATTAATGTGAGAAGGAAAACATGAGCCCTACTACATTACCAGTGGCCCTAACTAACTGGTTGTAATCAGCTACAGCTGGTGCAGGTAAGAGCAGGGGAGCTGGGGGGGGGGGGGGGAGTCAATATTAGACAACGAGGGAAAATAAAAATGAAAAAAAAAACCACTTACCTTGCGCTCGCCGACTCGTTGATGCGGTGAGTGCAAGTTACGTGGCCCCACCGCTCATACCTGCACCGGCTGCGGCTGGCTGCATGTAGCAAACACTGCTGCCCAACTTCCCTGTGAAGGCCCTAAAGCGCAGAGGAGGTGTGTTACTTACAGACTTTTATTTTGCAGTGCAATAGATCTTGCAGAGGTTGTGAAATGCCTTGCACCACAAAGGGTCTTTTGCAAACCACCACCTCATGCTATTAAGAAGGCACTAACAGGATTGTAAGCCTTTGCGAAAAGTAATGAATACTGCGATGAATGCCCACCTATCACAGCACACCACCATCTGCACATCCAGATGAGCAGTTTGCTTGAATTATGACCCCTGCATCTCAAACAGTGGTAAATTGTGCAAACTGCACCTCCCAGTGGGTGAAGTCTCGCAAGCGAAGCATAAGTTGTCACATTTTTAAAACTACCCTTTGCAAAGGATTGCGATCCGACCAAACTATTGCATAAATTGCGAGCGTAATATCGGTTACAAGCAGGCACTTAAAGACCAGTAGCGTAGCAAGGTCGGGGTGGTCTGCTGTAGGTAGCACGAGTTTTGGGGGCGAGCAGCTTTCTCCCGCACTTACTTGCCATCATGGGGCAGCAATCCCCCCCATTCTACAAAGCGGCAGTCGCGGGGCAGCAATTGATGGCCAAATCTCGCCAGCACGCCCCTGCTCTTCAATGCTGTCCCGGGGCGGCAAACAAGGGGAGCCCCACGGGTGCCCAAAGGGCTAGCTACACCACTGCTTAAGACCTGGCTTTTCTGACAAGCATACAATTAGGGCATCTCTTTTTTACAGCACATGGTGGTTGTTCTGTTCTAGCTGCCTATTTAGCTCTATGAAAGCTTATACTGTACGTGCGCTCTATAAATATTTTTAACATAACATCTATGCATTCCCTTGTGAACCACAGAGGAAGAAACATCCTTTGGCCATCCGCATTCCTTCGAGACTCGCAAGGGTTTGAAGGTTGCATTGGGTTTCCTAATGGAGGTCACAGATCGCAATGCACTTTTGTGCATAGTAAGCTGTGATTTTGCATTTGAAAATTCAGTTGTACTAACTTGGCCAATGCCTAAAGGCATCAGGGATGGAGAATTGTAATTACCCTTGCTTGTGCAGACCTTTTCACCACATGGGCTACATTACAGAAACGGTGCATTGGTAACAATAAAAAAGGCATAAGTTCATTTGCATAATTTTTGGAGCTTCTGTAGATTGTATTGGAGCAACAATATTTACTCTAATCCACAGTATAGAAAGATGTGTAATAAGTAGTAGTGGTACACATTTTAGAAAGGTAGTGTTCATGGAAACAGTACTGTGAAAATAGATCTATATTTCTTTGGGACCAAGTCAAAGATATTCAATATTTTGACCCTTAATAGTGCTAGTGCTCAATAGACAGGTTTTAAATGTTTGGAGACCACTGTAGTCCTTTTTAGTTCTGGCCCTTTGATATACCTACGTAAAAAAATTGTTGTCCAGAGATTTTCATTTTTGAATTTGTGTTTTTGTATTATTAAAGAAGTGAAAGGGAATATCGGGACTGACATTAGGGTCAATGTCAGGACTGGAATATACTTAACTGTGAATACTGGTAATCTCCACACTAACTAGGGCACTACAGGAATATGCAGTCAGAACAGGAATATGGAATGCAAGACTAGGAATATTCATATGCGAGACAGGTCTGGATGTGTGCAGGCAGAACCAGGAACGGCAAACACAGGAACAAAGAGGTAGAATAAAGAAGAGACAAGCAACAAACAAAAATAACTAATCAGAACAGGAACATAGACTTAAATAACAATGAAAACAGAAGTCAAAAGGCAAGCTGGAATACAGTAGCAGGATAAAACAGAGTGCAAGAAGACTCGGCAGCAAGGTCAGTTGTGAGACACTGTACCCTGGGCTCACCAGGCAGAAACCGCAGGAGGCTCAGGGGAGGAGCACAGGTGCAGGAGAGAGTCAGGTGCAAGGAATCAACCAGGTTTGAGGAAACAGGGAACCACCAATAAAAGGAAGTCAGAACTATGACTTGGAAAGGGACAGAGCAGCAAAACCAGATGGGACAAGACAGGACACAGGAAAGCCAGGAACGGAGTATGGGTCTTAGCCAAGAGAATGAAAAGTCCAGAAACAATCATAAGAAAATGATGAGAGACAATTTAGTCACAATCAGTGAAGAGTCTGAGTTTCAACAATTTTAGTCCATAGTTCCCAGTTTGGAATGGGATAATTAGTTATTCTTTTTTCAAATTCAATATTCTCCTTTGTTAGGCATACAGGTGCAACCAACGCGTTTCGCCCATAAACAAGGGCTTCTCCAGGGCTCCATAGCAAATGGGTAAAAGTCAATCAATGTGGAACATGCCAAATTCCTGCCACGACTCCACAGTTCTTCTATAAACTTTTTAATAGGTCATCCTGTAGTTACATAAGTATAATGGCCACATCTTGGTACAAGCCAGATAAAGTGTGTTGAAATGTAATCTTCACTGCACAAGAAGACACAAAACACAAGTGATGATGATTACAAAGCACACATGTTGCTCATTGACAGGATGCTAATGTCACAATCCTCAGATATACAACATCTAATAATTTCTGGGCTGGCCTACAGAACAATAATATTCTATATGTGTAAAAGAATAGGCTTAGATTGAAAAGTGTAATCATAAAAGTGAATGATGCATCTAAACACCGCCCAGGCACTGGTAGATCCATTGTACCTGCACTGTGACCACAACTGGACTTCCACAGGCTGCGCCTTCCTATCCGTATCCTAATCCCAACACCCACATGCAGCTCCATCCTACCAGCTCACCATTCTTCTGGCTGCCCAATAACCACCTGAATCCCAACATTTCCTGTGCACTGGGAACTCTGTTGTACCCACCAGACCTCCTGTTTCATTGCATGATGCTCCTGGGTATTGGACAACACATGCTCCTTGGTAAGACTGGGAACGCCAGTTGGAATGGGATGTGGTGGAATGAGATGGGGCAATGGAGGGAGTTGCTGTCATGGCAGCGCGCCTTCAGATCGATTTGTGGTCAGTTACAGAAGATTGATGAGATCCTAAAATGCTGCAGCAGTTCAATCCAGACTGTCTACTGGGTTGGGCAAGATGGTTTTTAAACTGGAGACCCTCAGCCTGTTGATAGATCGGGAAATGGCCATTGCTGGTGCTTTTGCTTCATCGTATGGCAATGTGCAGACTTGCCTTCCTCCTCCCAGGTTTTGGGCAAAGCAGACAGGGAGCACTGAGTCCACCCCATTGGCAGGTAACACCCACTGGACGAAGATGGGTGCAGCAGATGCATCGTCATGGGCTATTGCTCCACTTGGGCTCTGAGGGTCTCCAACAATGGATATCACCAGCCACACTCCCTTATATTCCCCACCTGTCTCATGGGTGATCATCTCATCCCTGGCTGAAAGGGTGATGTGGGGCAGTGGCGGCAGCTATGGCACTTGTAGTATTAGTAGTAACAGCTGGTTTATCAGACACTGTGGTGATTGCAGATGTGGTGGTGGTACCTGTGTGTGATCCACTTGTTGCACTCAAGTGGGTGCCGTTGGCTGAGGAGTGGGAGAACCAGTGCTTAATTTGAGCTAGTGGTTTCCGGTGCTAGGCACCAGTACTTTATTGTCAGACCTAGCACTTATGAGAGTCTGACACATGATGGCACTCTTTGTCTAATTTTGTGCTGAGCACAACAGTTACTTAATAGTTCAATATACACCAAAATGACTAATATCTGTCACCCAAAGCTATAGGACTAGCCAGGCGGCAGGTATTAGTAATTTTTAATGTATAACAAAAGTTGGAACTGTCACATTTGTGGGAGTGGGACGGTTAGGTGTCTTTGCGCTGTCACTGGCAATGGGTGGTGCAAGCTGCAGGGACCTCCTGATGAGGGCCGGCACTTATTTTGTACTGTCAGCTGAGACCTCAATCGTATATATGCACACAAAGACGGTGGCAAATATGGCTATTAGTGCCCCGCCCAAAAAGAGCCCATTTCATATAGTCAAATGATTAAGTACACTTGTAAATGCAATGTACATCTACCATGATTCCTTCAGACTATACCTATCAATGAATACTCCAACACGTGGCAGGTCCAGGCTCTCTTTAATACTGTGCTTCCAAGGTCAAAGGGTCAGATAGAGAGGTATGACCACGATCCCTGATAGCCTCTATATCAGGTCATTCCACCACTTCTTGACTTTGTATCTCTTTAAGAGGCAGATGGAAGCAGTATTCACCTTATCAGTGATAATCCCTGATTGCACTATTGGAAAGATCATGAGGCCAGATGAACTTCCCATTTTAATGGTCCCAAATGCTCCAATTTTGCATTTTCAACCTTCAAAAAGCTTTCTCTCGTGTACTAATCCCATTTTAGGAGACAGAAAAGGTTTTCTGACTGCTAAAATGAGATTCTGAACAGATACCTAATCAGTATCCAGAAGTGGCGTATTGTTGGCATCCCTTCCAAATACTGAATCGGTATTATATATATCAATGTTTCCCAATGATATCCAGTCCATTGATATTTTACTGACACAGCAATGCATTTGCAAAAGTAATTTTCTATGAATGTAAAAGAAAAGTTTTTTAACAGTAGGGGGCCACCACCAACTCTAAAACAAACAAAAAGCATTTTTTATTTAAGCAGTCATTTCTTGTAAAGAAATAAAAAAAGGTTTGCTTTATTAAAAAGCAGTCACAGGCTTGGTGGTCTGCTTATCCCAGCAGGCCATCATTCTTGTGATGGCATACAATCATAGTAAGTCGCAGTTTTTGGCCTACCTCATGAATATTCATGAGGAAGGTTGGATTCCGATTCTAAGCGGTACAAAAGGGGGTGGTGATGGACGGAGCATCGGAACCAATCAAACACTCACACCCAGTCAACAGATCTGGGTTTGATCCATCACCGTTCTTTAGCCCACTCTGCCACCCCAGTTCAGACATGGCCATATGCAAATCAGTATGACCCTGTGCCTCATGGGAACAGTCCAGCCCGAACTGCCAAGCCATGCCTTTCCTGGACCGGAAACAAGCTTCCTAGGACCGGTTTCTGGCATTTCAGCCGTCTTCAGCCAGGCTTGCTTGAATCCAGTGGCAAAGTGAGCAAGGGACTCACGTCTGAGCATACCCTGCCAACTTATGGCAAACAAAGCGGTACAAAAGGGGGTGGTGATGGACGGAGCATCGGAACCAATCAAACACTCACACCCAGTCAACAGATCTGGGTTTGATCCATCACCGTTCTTTAGCCCACTCTGCCACCCCAGTTCAGACATGGCCATATGCAAATCAGTATGACCCTGTGCCTCATGGGAACAGTCCAGCCCGAACTGCCAAGCCATGCCTTTCCTGGACCGGAAACAAGCTTCCTAGGACCGGTTTCTGGCATTTCAGCCGTCTTCAGCCAGGCTTGCTTGAATCCAGTGGCAAAGTGAGCAAGGGACTCACGTCTGAGCATACCCTGCCAACTTATGGCAAACAAAGCGGTACAAAAGGGGGTGGTGATGGACGGAGCATCGGAACCAATCAAACACTCACACCCAGTCAACAGATCTGGGTTTGATCCATCACCGTTCTTTAGCCCACTCTGCCACCCCAGTTCAGACATGGCCATATGCAAATCAGTATGACCCTGTGCCTCATGGGAACAGTCCAGCCCGAACTGCCAAGCCGTGACTGGGGGTGAGTGTTTTGCCATTGTGCAACATTCCGTCCATCATCTTGTGTGTTTTGCTGTTCACCCTATGTGGGAAGGGTATGCCCAGACGTGGGTCCCGTGCTCACTACGCCACTGGAGTCAAGCTATCCTGGCTGATGACGGCTGATAGCCAGAAACCGGTCCTAGGATGCTTGATTCCGGTCCAGGGAAGACATGGCTTGGCAGTTCGGGCTGGACTGTTCCCATGAGGCACAGGGTCAAGACTGATTTGCATATGGCCCTGTCTGAACTGGGGTGGTGTGGTGAGCAAAATAACGATGGATTAAACCCAGATCTGTGACTGGGGGTGAGTGTTTTGCCATTGTGCAACATTCCGTCCATCATCTTGTGTGTTTTTCCGATTCTAAGGCAGAATTTTAAGAACTGATCTTTTAATATATAGGTCAATTTTTTAAATTTACAAACAGTAAATAGGACATGTGGCCCATGGTTACTAGATAACCGAAGAGCTTTGCCTTTTATTGATGCCTTGCTCTGCCAAGACCTTAGGGTCTTAGCGAACTTCAGCACAGATGTGGATGCCAGTGAACAGTTGTCAGGTGGAGCAGATCGTCACCAGCACGCCCGATGTCTTGGTGCTCAGTATGGCACCGTTTTTACCAATGATAGTCTTTCATGAAGTGCTCTGCTGCACAGCCCCGTCACCGGCTGTGCGGGTTTTAGGGAGCAGATTGAGAAATGCTCTCTGAGATTCCTATTGTTAGCCCTTGATGCTGCCACATGATCCGTGTCGTGGTCTGGCTTGACAGTGCAGCTGTCGCCAGACAATTATATGAGCATCACTAGAGAGGGGCTTTGGCTCTGCCCAAATGTTTGTGGCCGGGAGTACATTTTGATTGGGCAAAGGTGGTGTGCTTACACAAAAAACGTGCTTTGCCCTCCATGCAGCTGTGATCATTTTGTTTATCTATTCAGCTGTCTGGCCTTGACCTTTCAGGGGCACACACTATATTGTAAATCTATTAAAGTGTCTTAGATAACTAGATAATTTATTGTGTTTTTCACTGGCAGCAGCACTAATTGGAGGAGGACAGTAAATAATGTACATGGATGTGTTAGGTCTGGCTTGACAGTGCAACTGTCACCGGACCGTTTAACCTACACCAATATTCTTCTGCAGCTCTTTGCTGCCACAGAAATACATATCCATTCCTATACTATCTACTTGTAATGCTTCACATTACCATACAGCATCCCTTTAAAGCCAAACCTATAGCCATTGCCAATGCTTGTTAATGTTTGTTGTTCTCAGGGATGTGATTTTGTGTGCTTGTAGTTTTTGTGCATGCTGTAAAACATCACATAATTATTGCAGGTGGAAATACTGACCATTCGAAACACAAAATGTACACATAATCGATCTTTACTCCGTTTTACATTCGTTTATTGGTATTTGACAAAGCACCGTTTTTGTGAAGGGTTATTCGTCGGCTCAGCTCAAAGGTCAATTTACTTTCTCTACCACTTATTACGTAAACACGTTAAAAACCTAGTGTGAAATCAATGTGCTATGTTTGCCCCTGTGGTAACAATATTCCACAGTACAGAATTGGAAAGAATGATGCACTGCTCATAAGTACCAAGCCTAGGGGTCTATGATAAATTCCCAGGTTTGGTTGTCAATTGGATATTGTCATTTCCTAAATTCCAGAGCTAGACCCCGCCCACTTCACCACTTTATTAGAGACGAACTTTGGGCGGCTAAACCAATTTACCACACTATATTTAAAAAAGAAAAAAACCTTTTCCTTTACATTGAAACAACTGGGATTAAATTCAAGTCTGAATTTATCTATCCTCCCAATAAGCCTCTTAAAAAGATGCTTGAATCGTAAGAAGATTTAAGGTTCCGCACTCTGGTAATTCCTAATGAGATGATCTGTTTAAATTGATGCAAATTAAATCAGCGCAACTTTGCCACCATATTCTAACGGATTATGAGTTGCGTTGATTTATACTAAATCTCTAATCCAATGGTTTATATTGGAATATTCTTGCAGCGAGGTGATATACTATTACCATATATATTGCGAGAGGCTCATTTTGTAATATAGTTCCACATGATTTATAACATGTGATTTTTGTATGTCCAGTGTTGCTACCTTTAAGGCGTTGCTTTTTACTTAAGGTGTTTATCATATTAAAATAATATTTATTAATAGGCAAGCTTTGGTTTTTGTAATCAATTCAAAGAGAGTATAGCAATCTAGCAGTTTAAAAAGAAGTTTTATTCCATATTATTGAGGCTTTCAAATGTATTAATAAATGGGTTCATTAGTCAATTGACCTGTTTATGATATTAATGTCATGACTTTAATTAAGCAGTACAAAAGGGAGTGGTGATGGACGGAGCATCAGAACCAATCAAACACTCACACCCAGTCAACAGATCCGAGTTTGATCCATCACCGTTCTTTAGCCCACTCTGCCACCCCAGTTTCTGTCCATCAATTGTTGTTTTTGCAATTGTCACCCCGAGTGGGAAGGGTATGCCCAGACGTGGGTCCCTTGCTCTCCATGCCACTGTAATCAAGCTATCCTGGCTGAAGAGGGGTGAAACCCCGAAACTGGTCCTAGGATGCTTCTTTCCAGTTCAGGGAAGACCTGGCTTGGCAGTTCGGGCTGGACTGTTCCCATGAGGCACAGGGTCAAGACTGATTTGCATATGGCTGGGTTCAAACTGGAACGGCATGGTGAGCAAAAAAACGATGGATTTAGGCCCAGATCTCTGTACTGGGGTGAATGTATGACATTGTTCTGCATTCTGTCCATCAATTGTTGTTTTTGCAAATGACTTTAATTAAGGCATACGGATGTACACTTTATTTTTCTATGTGTTTTCATGCCAACGTTCTATGCCTTTAACAGACCACTGCACAACATGACAAACTTTTAATGATAATATGGGTACAACATGGGATAAAATCATCCACTGGTATGTGCTGGAAGAAAATGAACGAGTCATCCTTTTTGGCATGATGGGTTTTATCAAGCCACCGAGTCCCTGATCCTCATTTGCCCAAAAATGTAGTCTTAATCTAGAATCCAGATTTAACACAACAAACTATGCCATTCTATGTAATTTTAATTTTCACCTAGAGAACCGTTCAGATAAAGACTCGGAAACATTATTAGAAACCATGACCAGGCTAGGCTGAAATCACATAGTTCGTGACCCCACTCAAGTGGTGGGACTCGCCCTTGATAGGATTTTTACTGACAACCCCCTGTTAAAATTTTGAAAGGTCTTATAATTTACATGGTCCGATCATTTAGCGGTAATGTTTAATATTACACCAACGGAGAAAGCGCCTCTCACAACATCTAACAAAACCAAAAGAATACGTTCATGGCATGAATTAGACTGTAAAACTTTTACATTTGTCCTTACTAAATAAAAAAAATAATCCATGCTAAAAATCTAGACCAAACAGTTGCCAGTATCCCTCTTGGCTACACAACGTAGTCAGTTAGTTGGTGAGAAAAAAATCAACAAACCACAGATTGACACCCACTGAACCCTGGTATGCGGACAGGCTCAAAACACAAAAACAACTGTGTCGTAGACTAGAATGATGATGGAGACAGCACTATAACTTGAAGATAACGACCTATACAAAAAATCCCTAAAAGATCTTAAAATTATGATTTTTAAATAAAAATCATCCTTCTTTACCCCAAAAAATCAAAACCACCAAAGCATTAAAAAAAGAACTTTTCAAATCAGTGAAATCGCTCTCTAACATCCCTGAGAGTAACAACATCAACTCCATCAGTCTTTTTGTAATACACTTGCCTCCTTCTTCCAAACTAAAGTTGAAGATGTTTATTCAGCCTTTACAGCCAAACACATAGCGGCATTTAATTCATCTGAAGATACATCCTCTTCTACCAATTCAGAATTTTTAACCTAATTTTCCCCACTCACATCAGATCTGTTACTCAGACCGACTAAATCCATGAAATCTGGGTCCCCCTAGGACCCATGCCCTCTTACAAGTCTCCAATAAGTGCCGAAAATCCCAGATTATTTAACACATATCTTCAGCGATATGTTTAAAATCAGGGTACTCCCCAAAAGTCTGGAAAAGAGAATCCATTTTACCCCCAATAAAAAAACAGCAATCTCCCACCAACTGACCTGAGTAATTATTGGCCTAGATCCCAGCCGACATCTCCAGCAAAGATCATAGACAAGGCCATGAACCAACAGCTGACAGCCTTTAATCGATGCAAATTGACTTCTATTTGGCTTTAGAAACCAACACAGCACAGAGGCTGCATTAATTGTTGCATCTGGGAACATAAGAGCCGCCACTGATAGAGGAGGAAATGCTGCACTAATCTTGTTAGACCTCTCGGCAGCATTTGACACGGTCAATCATAGCATCTTGATTGACCGCCTTCATTCACTGGGAATCAGAGGAACATCTCTCACCCTCTTAACATCTTTCTTGGCAGAACAAGAGCAATGCGTGGCAATAGATGATTTTGTATCAAACTTTTTGCCCTTCCATGTGGTGTTCCACAGGATGCCTCTCCAAGCCTCACTCTTTTTAACCTATATATTACACAACTAACCTAACTCATAAAATCGTTTGGGTTCTCAGTCATTTCCTACGCTAATGACACCCAAATTGTGGTCTTGTCTCAGGCAACCCAGATCACACGGCTACCAAATTCCAACACTGCATGAAAAACATTGGTGATTGGATGAACAACAATTGTTTGAAACTTAATTCAAGAAAGTCCGAAATTCTCCTTTTTGGAAATAAGACATCCTTTTGGTCCCCTAGCGGGTGCCCCCACGATACGGGCGCCCTGCTAAAGCCAGACGAAAGAGTAAGGAACTTGGGCATCATCTTTGACAATAAGCTGACTTTTAACAGCCAACCATGCCAATCAAATTGCCACCTCTGTTTTTAACATCCTAAAAATAACCAGGCAAATCCTCACTTTTATACCTACCGACCTTCAAAAGACAGTTGTTACAGCTTACAGCATTAGTCTTGTCTAAAGTGGACTATTGCAACGCTCTGTAGATTAATATGCAACCCAAGGTTTTGACACATACTGCAAAATGTGGCAGCACGTCTCTCGTTTGGACTTCCTTTGCATCAGTCAGCAACTTTCACATTTAAAGAAACTTAAAGAACTACATTGTTACCTATAAAAAAGAATTACCTTTAAGGCTCTGTGTATTGACTTTAAGGCACTGCACAACACTGGATCAGATTACTTAATTCAAACCTTTTCTTGGTAAATCTCCACTAGACCATTACGCTTTATGGCTGCAAAAAATGTTGTAGCCCCTAAAATCAGGAAATCCCATTGGGGAGGCAAACGTTTTGTTGTTTGTACAGCCAAGCTGTGGGACTCTCTTCTTCTTAAGCTGAAAGAACTGACCAATCGTCTTCAGTTTAGGAAAGCCTTTGAAACATGGCTTTTTAAGCAATAATTCATTTTTGTTCAATTATGTTAGGCTTCCATTACCAAACAATCACAGTTCTAAATGGTTACCTTAAACAAGGCAGCACCAAGATACCTTTTGGTACACAAGCGCTTTATAAAAATAAATAACATAACATTATCAAGTGATTTTACCCAGAATCAAGGCACAAACTTCAGTGGTAATTTGATTCACCATACCTTCTGGCCAGCACATTCATTGGTCAGTTTTTTGGGGCCGGTGCGACTCAAAGGCAGTTGGGCAATTAATGATAATGATATGATAAAAGAGAGGCATCAGGTGCTACTGCAGGCTTGTTCAATTAACAAACGCTTCTTAAGACTACAAATTTTGGGGGGAGGAGGGATTGAAAAATAATGGCTTACACTTGGAGGATTGTGCGGGATGAAGGAAGTGGCCCTTAGGGGCCACCCGGGTTTACCTACAACCTCCTACTCGCCTTCTACCAAAATGAAGAGTCGGTCAGACAGTAGAGAATACAAACAGTTGTTTATTATCAATACTCTGCAGAGGAGTCCAATCTGACCTGCACCCTAAGAAGTCTGCTGAGGGACTGGCCCCCAAACAGTCTGCAACGCATAACCATTCCTCCCAAGAACCTCCAACCACGCCCACAGTGGAAAGTTACCAGCTTCGGCCGAACATGAACAAAGGAGGCACAGAAGGATGGGCTACCACCTGCTAGATGGGTACACACTATCACAGTTTCAAGGTTGCCGTGCTGGGTCTCAGCGTCTCCTAACTTGGAGCAGAGCTACACACACGGATAGGTATGCGAAGGCAGAATGGCCTATTCATTAGTAAGTCAGAAGGCAACCTTAAACAGGAAAGGAAATAATAACTAAATACAGTGTTCGGCTGAGGCAAGCAAGATGAATAATGGGGCCTAGTTCATAGTCAGCCTAATAGGGATTGCGAAATAGAAAATGGAGTCACACTCGCTAACTGAAGCTTGCACATTGCAGGGATAACTCAGTGGGTTGCATAACATGGATACAAATGGTGTCTAATTTAGCCGCACACTGCTAACCTAATATAACACGGAACTGGTGTATAACGAGAATGGGGTTTTCAAACCTAACAGCGATAGGGATGGATATGGATTTCAGGCACCAAATGTTTCATCCACAGTAAATTCAATTCCAATTACAGTAGTTGTTTTAAAAAAATATATGACTGATTACTGTCAGGGTAATCAGTTCAGCAACATGAATACGTTATATTGCATTAGACTATATCTTTGAATGTGTATCTAAGGTTATTCTGTACCTAGGCTGCATCTAAGATGAGACTTTCGGCACTTGTCGAGAGACAAAACAACTTGGTCCAAACTCAACTTAATAGCCAAGCATAGAACCTGCTGGTGAGCGTCCACCTTGCCACAGGCAGAGTCTTTCCAATGCTTTCGGATGAAGGAGAGAGTCCTAGTGCCACCAAGCAACAAGATCGAGTAGTGTCTGGGGCAGGTAAAGGTGCCTGCCTGTCTCAGCCACACGCTTGGTGGGATTGTGAATAGAGACACTCATGGTCAGGTCTAGGGTGCAGTGCATGGGCTCACACGGGTCTTGGCACATAAGAAGTGGCAGCACCTGGGCTCCAGTGCTTAATTTGTACAAGGCCACTGCAGCTTGCACCACCCATCGCCCCTGTCATCGCTGACAAAACAACTACTAATCATCTCTCTCACCTGCAAGTGCGACAGTTCAGATTATTCCAGGTCCCCAAAGCTAAAGGAATGGCTGGGGAGGCGGGTAGGAGCAATTGTAATGTATATTGTATTCATAAACAACCATTGTCCCGCTCATCTCTAAATTAGATGAGCAGCACCACCATGCACAAACATATTAGAATAGCTTGGGCAGCAGGTAATAGTCATTTTAATGTACATTGATGTAATAAACAACAGTTGTTTTGCTCAAATCAGACAAACAGCGCCAACATGTGTGATAAGTCCCGGTGTTGACAAATAAGTGCTGGTGCCGAGCTCTGGAAACCACTGGCTCGAACTAAGCACTACTGGGCTCACATAATCATCATTGACTGATGGGTGGTGCTTCAGAGCGTGGCACAGAAGCTCGCACAATCATTGGTTAAAGAGGCGCTGCAACGCAAGGGGCAGAGAGTGGGTGACCAGGTCCATCAGGCGTAGCAGGATCACCATCAAACGGAGTCTGCAGGCAAGCCTCGCATCGCGTGGTCATCAGCCTCAGGAGACGTTCTCGCTCAGCAGCCGCAGAAGCAGGGCAAGGCATGCAGGCTTCACCAGCCACTCACAGCAGAGGACGCAGGTTTGATTGCAGGCTTCACCAGCCACTCACAGCAGAGGACGCACGTTTGGTTGCAGGCTTCACCAGCCACTCACAGCAGAGGATGCAGGTTTGGTTGCAGGCTTCACCAGCCACTCACAGCAGAGGATGCAGGTTTGGTTGCAGGCTTCTGGCCTTGGTAGACTTGGCATCCGTGACAGCAAGACAGCAACCGATGAACTGGGAGCGGGACAGTTCCTACACTTGCATGAAGTCCACTTCCTGTGTCCTCCAGATGCATCAGAGGTTCATCCTCAGTCCGGGGGGTATAGACATTGAAAGCAAGACAGCCAAGAGTCCCGCCTCTGATCCTCGCCTTCTTCTACACAGGTCTGCAGAGCTTCTTGAAGTCAAAGTGAAGAAGGAGCACTGGACAGGCTGCTGGGGTCTACACTGCAGTAAGTGGACCAAACCCAAGATTTAAAGTTGGTCCCAAACATTTTCAGGGTCATCATAAAGCATAGAGGGCATTTGCTTTTCAGGGTCCCACAGCTCCAGGACTGCCAGTGTCAGGGGAAACGTATTCTGAGGGATTTCAAATCACTGCTTTGTGGTGCTGGAGAGTAGAGGGCGTGGGCATGGGGCGGGCAGGCCCTACTCACTGACAGAGGTGTGCATCCCTGCCCTCCCTTGTGTAGGTGTGGTTCTGGCCAGATCACAGACAGACCTGCTGAAACTGACCTGACCCAGGTCTGGTGAGTAACAAGGCAGCTCTTCTTCTCCTGGCTCCCTTAAGAGCTCTCGTATGTGCCAACCGTACAGACGTAGGTAGTAGACGCCTGTGTTTTAATGATTCCTACACCTTACTGATGTGGTTTCCCATTCCCACAGCTTGTTCATGGCTACAGTGGACCTTGGATAAGATGAGATAACATTGTCTTCGTCGGGCGAGTGCTATGAACTGCTTTCAACTTCGAAGAAATACAGCCTTTTATTTAAATCGGGCTTCTTTTATGCCGCATAACAATTAGGATTTCATTTTCTGCTTCTGAATGTTTCCCATTACTAGCATTTAGAAAGCGAGGCAGAACAAATGATTCCGCTCTCAAACCAGCCCTTCGAACATTTTTCATCTGGACACATAAGGACGCAGAGACATATCGCAGCCCTGCAGTTGCTGCTGCAGTTATTAATTGAACCAGTGCTAGGAAGATTAAGCCTGGCCGCGGTAATCAACGTTCACTCATATTGGGTTTGTAATTTATGTTTAGTGATGTCATCTGAGCCCAGTGCTTAATTTGTGCAAAAATAAGTGCCAGGGCCCTTGTCAGGAGGCCACTGCAGCCTGCACCACCCATTGCCCCTGACAGTGAGCTAATGACAGTACAAACACAGCTACTAACCATCACACATCTACAAGTGAGACAATGCAGACTTTTCCAGTCCCCCAAACCCATTAGAATAGCTTGGATGGCAGGTATTAGTCATTTTAATCAGAAGGGGGATGGGAGCACACTGCTTAACCTCCCAGCACAGTTCACCCCTTAGCATTATGGTAAATGCAGTTCACTTTAAATGCTTACTTGAGTTTTTGCTGAATTGTTTCACCAAAGTTGGTGCAGGTCAGCGCTGTGAAGCTCTAGACAAATGTGTTTCTGGATATTATCCTTCATCAGTAGAGATAAAAAACGAAATTCATCTGGGGTTGCTGAGAAAGCTGCCACAATCCTCTCAGGTCTCAGTACCTCTCTGGCACACAGGTGCATCTCCAAAAGCTTGTCAGCTCAATGGAGCCTTTTCAAACAGAAGGGGGATGGGAGCACACTGCTTAACCTCCCAGCACCGTTCACCCCTTAGCATTATGGTAAATGCAGTTCACTTTAAACGCTTACTTGGGTTTTTGCTGAAGGGTTTCACCACAGTTGGTGCAGGTTAGTGCTGTGAATCTCTAGACATGTGTTTCTGGATATTAACCTTCATGCAGTCGTTTTAATGTACATTGAAGTAATAAGCAACAGTTGTTGTACTCATCAGACAAACAGCGCCACCATGGGTAATAAGTGCCGGTGCCGAGCACCAGAAGCCACCATCTCAAATTGAGCACTGTCTGGGCCACATGATTATTCCCTCTGATAAAGCGACAATTTCATTTCTTGTGATTTCCTGTGATGTTGTTCGTGTAATGGCCTTGTGTTGCAGTTTCTGGTGATGTCATTAATGTGATCATTAGCTGTTTGACACTTGAAAATCCTACCTCTTGTTGACCACAGAATGTTGGCAAGTGTGTGATTGTACAAGTCATGCAGTTGCACTTGGCTCTACAGGGGATGTGGTCCGTCGACTGCGCTGCCGACTTTGGTGCAGAAAACCAAGGTTCGAGCCACGAGGTTGCGTCCACATCCTGTGATTCTGGGCAAATCACCTAATCTCCCCATGCCTGAATGTGTAATGTAAATACGGTGCTCCAATACCTTTGGGTCGTGTTTGCGCTATATAAAAGATGCAAAAAAAAAGACCTTTAGTGGGAGGGAAAAATCTAAGGAGAGGCAGATGTGGAGAGAAGGGCGAGAGGAAACGCAGACTACCACACCTGTGGCACATCTGGAATCTTATGCACTACATTGGTCCAGCAACACCAAAATAAGTAACCCTCCTTGTATGTTTCCAAACACCCTTATGCACACTTCACATGCAATCAGGGGGGGGACAGGAGGGTCCCAGTCATGACACACTGCACATATGTGCCAGAGAGAACCATCAGTTACCTGATGTTTGCAGTTCAGGTAAAAATACCCATACTTCACTACGGTAAGCTGCTGCCACCAACTGTGAGCAGTGCCATGGCCATGGAGCAGTAGTCCCCATGTTAAAAGGAGTACCACCCCAGATGGTCCCCTCACTCAGAGACTAGCACGCTGTTGGTGAGAGAAATATCATAACCATGTAGAGAACCTGTCAGGACACGTGGTACACATCTCTGGGAGACAAGAACAGAGGCTAGGTTTGCCAGAACAAATAAATGTTGAGCAGCCTATCCCACGCATACTGTCAGGGACTTTACGTCATACGCTTCATTCTGGCGGTAAAAACTCTCCCTAATGTCAGAATGGTCAAACGTTTCATTTTGATAGAAAACAATGTTTCCAGCCCTGTGTTTCTTTTTATTTTTTTACAATTTAATGCATTCTTGGACTTATCGTGCCTGCGTGCATTACTTAAACAAATTGAACGACCTTATCTGACGGCAGTGCGTTGTGAATGGTTCGTACTAGAATACTCTGGCCGAAATGTCATTTCCCAACAATATGGTGTCCTAAGTATTGTTTAAAAAAGATTGTCCAATCGAAGTTACAAATTGAAAATCTACACCCAATTGAAAAACGTGTTTGTAAACGATATGTAGGTCGCAGTATTCATGTCAGACGATATTTTTTGTCAACTATATTCTTACCTACCACCCTTTGTTAAAATAATACACAGTAAAGTGGTGACCACCAACCCTACACGTATGGAGTGAGATGATCGCGAGGAACGGTTCTTGTTGCCAAACTAGAAACGTTGCACCTTAACTGTTTCTAAATCCGTAATTGATTACACCGCCAAACGCGATGCAGAGCGCTTCGATTCCCAAAGGCCCGTGCCTTCACTCCCCTGCACCCAAGAGCCAATGCTGGCTACTGAGAGGAGGGGCTACGAGCGCTGCAGCACCTCTGACTGGCCGGAATTACACAGGTGTTTATTAACGGCCAAGCAAAGTAACCAATCAGAAAGAGGCTCTTCATATTGCAGCCAATAAATCAAGGATGCTGCCAAACGACAAGAAAAGGCCTACACATTTGGCTGTATCTTCGGCACAGGCAGTGCTCCAAAGGCACAACGCTTTTTTTTGGGTTCTAGGGAAAGAAACCCTCCCAGTGAACCTAAATGTCATTCGCCCACTCTGTATTGCATCGCATGTCATCCCCTCCTCGGGTGGCCACAGGGCAGCCAGGGGCTACTGACCCCAACCGTGCTGGTTGGGGTCATTAGCTTCCCGTATTCTGGGGTCTGTACTACCACGTCAGTCAGACTGGGCCAAGTACACCCATACTAGGGCAGACTTTCAGGACAGAGAGGGGTCAAAGGCTTCTCAGAGGGGTAGTGTGGGTAGCAAGAACTCAGAACTCAGCAGACAATCAGGAGACATTAAGCCCACCGCTTATCTTTAGCAAAATGGTACAGCAAAACCTAATACAACCGATGGATATAGAGCTCAGTTACATCATTCTCCAACATTACGGGATAGAAGAAACTTGTGTCGCTTGGGTACCCACCCCAGGTTCCTCGTTCTGGAGTGGTTCCCACTCCGGCGGTCTAGCACCATGCCTGTTGATCAGTTTGCATCTTGTTATAAAGCTCATAGCAGCACTTAGCAGCTGCGCCTCCTTTCAACACCCATTTCTAGAGCAAAACATGGTCTTGCAAACATGGCCTCATGTTTTACCTGTCCACGAGGAGCATGGCTCAGCGCAGTAATGGTTGAGAAAAACCCTTTGTTGCCACATAGCAGTGTCTCTGGGGTGGCAGCTCCGTCTCTCACAGCACATCGGTGAGGACATGGAATGGCAAGTCTCAGTCAGAGGTCTTCCTTCTGCAATTGTGGTCTTTGGGCCATCTTGGAATCTTCTGGTTATGGTGGCCTCTGAATTCATGGCTCATCCGTAGTGGCAGTCAGGCGCCTGAGGTCATGGCAGATGCTGGAGGGAGCCTTGGTATTTGGTGTTGGTATTGCTTCATGCAGTTTGCCAAGTGACCCGCGTAAGGTGCCCTAGTGACTGCTCTCCGCTTGAGTCGGCACCAGGCACACTCTTGAACAGAAGTTGTCTTCTTTTGGCTGTCCCATGCACCGGCTACTTGGCTTGCCTACTTCTTATGGATAGTCTCTCATCCTGCAATAACAAATACTTTCCTCCTTCCCTCTCTGGGCTGTTAGGCAGGTTTCTAGGCACTAGGCAGGCCCACAGTTTGTCCGGCAAGTGATGAAAACTTCAAGTGATGCCCTCTCACCTCTGAGCTGTCCCGAGATACAATGCTTGTGTCGCTGCAGCTCTTCGAATATTCTGCAGAGCACTGCCTTCCCTGGTCACGAAGAACTTGGAACTAAGTGGGATCGTTTTGATTCCACTTTTGTCCAGAATTTCCATACAGGGTCTATTGATCCACTGTCTGAAGTCCTGGAACCATCTTGAGGTAGTTTCCTTTCAAATGTCCTTTTCTGGCTAAAGTGCAGACACTGCCTTTGTGCAGGGTGATGCGGACTTCAAGCAGAAGTATCCGAAACCTGGGCACAATGAAGTGTGAAGACTCAGCACCTGGCTATTGTCAGGCTTGTTAAGTAGTGTCAGGAAAAGACAAAATGGCAGCTCTTTCCTAGAAACGTTCCTACTCTTAACAAGACAATCTGTGTATTCTCCACCTCCACCCCACCATCCACCAAGTTGCCGTGCTCACAAAGGACTAATCAACAATTTCAGTTATGGAAGACGACACATTTATGCAAGTCTTTAAAAGTAGATTTATTCAAGTAAAAACACAACGTCAGGTGTTCACAGGCTCTACAAGTTCCCATTCACCTCAGGCTCCCGCTCCAACTGTCATTTAGAACTCCAGGTTCACAGAGTTCTAAGGGTGGAAGTACCATGTATGAGGGGTGGAATGGACCAATCCATTTGTACAATATTGGCAAATAGAATAGAATATAACAAGGCCTTGCTAAAAGAAATCCTTATAGGATTTCTAAGGTTGCCCTGTCTCCATCCTCCTTCAAGTTAGGGTCTGGGTCTTATCCCTTCACCTCCAGGACTGGATGCAATGCATTGCCATAGTTTAGGGTTGCTGTATAGCTTCCTCCATCGTGTGCCATATCAAACCAGAGATTGACCAAAATTGATCTCGCTTGTCCCAGCGATCAGACTCTCACCATAAAACAGATTCTATTTACCATCCACGCTGTATATATTATACACGCAACATGGACATCGGATGTTCGTACAAGGGTCTTGTTGTTTCATCTAAGCAGGACTTTGCATGATGGGGACAGTATGTTGCACTACTCCTGAAACGGAAAAAAGGTCTGCTAAGTTCTATCAATTCACAAAAAGATATGAATACCAGTATACTGCCATCATCGCTTCATGTGAACAATCCAGGACACGGGCCATCGTACCAGGTTGGCAAAGAGGGCGTGGTCACCGAACAGGTTTTTGAACTTGACATTACCATGAACAGACATAAGCCTCAGTGCAATGCAAGATTAGTATGTCAATGGGGCAAACAAAGTCAAGATGCCAGCTTCACATGCACTCAGGTCTCTCAGAACTGGGGTACATGCTCATGTCACCACAGAAGGGACATTCCCATCCCAACATAGAATAAGGGTTCAAATTAAACATGAATTACCTTCCGACCCATCACTATTGCACTGAAGTTGGCACAATGAAGGGTGGGGCTGCTATTGGGAGTCTAACCATCCCCCAGCTGCATACTGTTTTGTGTAAATGGGCTTTTTTGTCAGCGATACTGGTCTGTGTACAGTGACCAACATGAGTGGTTGACCAATTAGAAAGCAGCTGTAATTCTAAGAGTCGTATAACATGAAATAACACACTTTCATTGAAGAGATGCTACCTCAGAAACAAAATCAGTTCTCAATGACAGCCTGGGTGGTGCAGCTGTTAGTGCTGGCGGAGACGCTCTTTCCCACAGTCCTTTTGTATTTGGTCTCAGTTCTCAGATGTTTTCTGAGCCATGAAAGCACCAATGCCCTATGAAAGGCTAGAAGCGGTTACAGCAACTGAATTTTCTATGTGGTGATATTAAAATGAGTCAAAAGACACAAGTACTAGACTCTCTTGTTGTCAGAGATGTTTCTGTAATAAGACAGGCCTCTCCGGTTGAAGGAGCAATGACAATGATTCAACTCAAGGCCAGAGGCTGCCCTATTAAAGAGGGTCAATCACCATATGCACGTATAGAAAACTACGGGGCATATCAGCAAAAAACGGAGATAATTATCGCTAAGCGCACTTAGCGCTCGGATAATTATCGCCGGCTAACATGGATTTTTATCGCTGAGATAGCGTGCTATTAGCAACGCTTATCTCAAAAGTGATAAAAATCCTAGTGCTAACTGCCTGCCGTGAGATTATCGCTGGAAAACCAGCGATAATCCCACAAAGTTTGGCGATAGCTTGCTGATAGGGCCTCACATACTTAGCCATGATATCCACCTTCCATAGGATATCATGGCTAAGTCAGTTTCAAAGCAGGCGTAAGGAAAGTAGCGATAACAGAGGTTATCGCTACTTTTCTTGTCGCTATGCTGCTTTGCGTGAGGCTTGATAATAGGAGAAATGTCGCTTAGCGACATTTTTCCCATTACCCTGGGGAGGAACGCCCACTTTGCATCTCATTAGAGATGCAAATATGGGCGTTCGGAATTCAGGAGCTAAGGCAAGGTTTCACGCGATAGCGTGACCTTGCTGATATAGCGATAAAATTATCGCCGCTTTTCGGCCGAAAACGGCCGCAAAAGCAGCGATAATTTTTTATCGCCCCCTTGTAGATATGCCCCCCATGCGTCCCCTTAAGCACTACTCAAGGCATTGCGAGGAGTCTACACTTTTAATCAATAATAATTAATGTTACTGTCATTTCATTCTATCCGTTTTAATAACCAAAAAGTTCCAGCTTCCAAGAATCATACATTTTATTAGTGTTTCATTTCCAGAGTGTGACCAACTTCCATGTGTGTAACCACTTCATTCCTTAATTTCCATCATTAACGGATGGCTGTACAATCTCGGGCTCCCCCAATCCCTAACGCATTTCTGGCCTGGAAGGCTTTGCGTAAGGGGAAAAGTGCACACAACAAGTAGGCCTAAAGTTATCTCCTCAAACTCTTGTGTCCAAATACAACTTTGTAAGTTGGTCACAGTGTGGAAACGAAACGCTAATAAAATGAATAATTCATGAAAACTGGAACTTTTTGGTTATGAAGAGGGATGGAATGAAACTACAATGATATTCGTTGATATTGATTAAGAGTGGAGACTGCTCGCAGTGCCTAAAGAAGCGCTTAAAGGGACGAGGGTAGTTTTCTATACATGCAAATGGTGTTTGACTCTGTCTCACCCATGAGCGGAGGGTGATACCAATGAGCCCACTATCCAGTGGAATTTTGATTAACTATTTATAAATGGAAGTACATTGATGAGTGCACAGGTTTTCTTCTAATTCTAACTATTAAAGAGGATGCCATGAGTCCGGATGTGCCACACTTAAAGTTGCCACCTTGGCTTGTTTTTTACCAGCCTGGCCACTGCTTTTTTTATGGAGGCTAGCAAAAAACAGGTGGCAAGTCTAGCTGGACATTAGGGACAAAACCAGTCTGAAAACACCTTGAGCTGTGAGCGGTAAACCGCATTCATTTGCTACGAGCTTTCGCCGCTTCAGATGTTCCTGATCTGTTTGTGGACCTCGCGACTGCTGGGCCCGTTTCCTTTCCTTGGGTTGGAGAGTCTCCACTTCTCTTGCTCTGGCACATGTGCTATGAAAGGAGAGAGTGAGAACAGCGTAATGTTCCTCCTCCTGGTCGCCGACAGTCCCTGGAAAACTGATCCCAACTAAAGAGAGAGTATGATTCTCTATAATTTCTTTATAATCCCAATCCAAGATGGCGTCAGCGACCATGTGAAGAGCTACTTTCTGGTTACTAGCTTTTTTTTTCGAGAAAAGAAGAGTTCAGGGGCCCTGTCACTGTGTCACAAGGGGGTCAAGTTCTTCGCCTCTCTATGTTCTATTTTTGTCCGTCTTTGTTGCTGCAGTGCTCTTTCGAGTACTGCTATAGTTTGCTCATCCCTTCAGCCCTGATGCAATGGCTCTCCCTGAAGGTTCTCCCCCTCGTCATCTCCTGGTCTCCAGTGCTACTTCTGCTATTATTTGGTGTTCCTCCGACCACCATGAACTCTGATGCTTGCCCTCACAGGGGCTTTTTCCTCCAGCGAGGGCCTCTTCTTGCAGACATCAGTCTTTTGACCATCAAACACAATTATTCTGAGGCACACCAGTTTCAGGAGGGCACCACCAGTATCTGCGAGTGTCCACACCTAAGATAAGCAAAGCCTCATCTCTCCCAGCCCTTGGCAGGAGGACTCCTCCAGGGCAGCTGAATTTGACATTTAAATAAACTCCTCAGAGAATTGGCCAGTCACTCAGGAAGGTGAACAACACTCAAGAAACACATTGCCAAGAAAACAAAACTAGCCACCTACTTGCTGTCTCCACTAAACAAAGTGAAACTGTTATTCCCCGAAAGGAGGTTCAGAGCTGCTGTTCATGTCCTCGTGTTCTTGCAAGTGGAGGATGGAAATGCCCGGCTCCAATGCCGGCATCCTACACACTACAGAACATCTTGTCCCGGGCCTTAGAAATATGATCACACCTCCTTCATCTTGATAAAAATAAACCTCTGGCTCCCCTTACCATCCTGCACCACCTTTAAATACAGCTGCATCATTTACAAAGACCTCAGACCTGCATTACTGGCTACCTGGGCTAACCGCGCTTAGAACACCGCAGCCAGGACGACATCAGAATAGAAACAAGGGAGTATAAAAAATGAAACAAAAGAAGGAAACAGACCTTTTACATCAATGCAAAACCCCTGTATCCATCAGGACTGCCCCAACGCTGCTCCAATTCAGAGTTGAAGACACGCCTCTTTAACCCCTTCAGCGCTGCGCGGATTCCTCCGCGGTGCTGAAGGGTTCGAGCGCGGGCGGGGCCATGACGGAACGGTTCCGTCATGAGCACAGCTCAACCGATGCTCATGACGGAACCGTTCCGTCATGAGCATGGAAGGGGTTAAAGAACACTACATCATGATACAGTAACAGACCACAAACCAGCTATGCCTGAAATCACTTGTTGACTGTATTCCTGCCTTTGAAACTTTGCAGCCTTCTGCTGCTTTTTGGCTAGGTCCTTGCTATTCAAATACTATCTTTACACACACAAATATATTCACCATCTCCTGGCCTTTCCAGAATCTCAACCAATGAAGAAACAGCTCAGATGTTTGGCAGGCAAGGGAGGCATCTCTACAAGAACCAGAAAGCACATGAGGATGAGAGTGAGCAAGAGTGTGTGTGAACAAGAAACCTAAAAAAAAGAGAGAAGTGAGAAAGAGAGTGTGTGTGTGTGAGTGTCTGGGTGGGAGAGAGTTAAGGTGAGGGAAGGGAAGAGGCTTCCTAGTGAGGACAGTCTTTTAAAAGCAAATGCAACGAGATAAGCACCGGCTTATCGAAGCCCATGAGAATGTGGAACCATCATTCACAAGACTAATGTCAGACTCATGAATTAAGGGTCAAAGTTCACAGATTATTGGATTCTCAAGAACTATGGTGAAACAAAAATGCAGTACTGTAAAACAGAATTTTTAGATTTATCATGGAACATAAAACATGACCGTAAATTATTATACAAAATTATGTGCCATATTATATACTATTGTTATATTATACAAATTATACATCAGTATGTAAAACATAGCTACAAAATATTTATATAGATGAATATTATATGCGTATATTATTAAACAATATATGTTATAATTGTTATATATTAATATATGAAACAAAACTGCATATTATAGAATAATATATTGTTATCATGCAAACAAAAAGTATTTAATGTATTGGAATATTGTGATGGTTTTAACTAACTATACAATAAAGAACTTTTTCACTTTTCACTATATTGTTATTATTACATTATTACACATTATATTATTATTATTACACACACTATATATTAGTTTATAACTGTTTATTATTGTCCTACTTTACACTCTTCAGTTGAGGTGAGAGTTACAGGCCACCCGGCTTTTTGACTTGTGACTAGTCATGTCAACATAATCCTTCCATACCTTTATAGGAACATAATTAGACCCACTACTGAAATTATTTAAATCCTCATCATCTGGAAATATCTCATATATAGGTACTTGCCACATCCGTAATCCACACCTCAACGTACTTGGTGGCCAAAGATCTTCCGTGGACCTCATAACATCCAATGCAACTGCAGCACATGCTTGTTTGTGGGTAGTGCATGAAGGAAAAGGTAGGATCTCAGGCCTTCCTCTACCTGGGTCAGATTGGTCTATAGGACAATCAGGCAGTTCCCGAGGGATTGGTCTCACATGTCATTGTGTGGGCCACTTTTTTGACTGTTTGTCGGCCTGTTTTAGGTTATGCTGGGCTGGATTTTACTAGTGATTTCCCTGATATTAAAACAAATTTGCCTGCAGCAAGCTCAAATCCATGCAGTTTTCCATACATTTAAAAACACTTATACACCGTGTCTTTACAAGCTAAACACTGCCCCAATTTGCACACGAGACACTTTTTTAGCTTTATAATTCACTAATGAAGGCCCCTTTTTAATGGTGCCCGCAACTATTTTCTGTCTCAGCGTGATCCTATCCTCCAAAGTCCCCCGAGGACCTGAACCTCCATCCAGTCCAGATCCCACAACCTTCCTTCCTTCTTGACTTCCAAAACCCGTCTCTTAAATCAACATGTCGATGCATTGCGTTCACCAGTCAACACACTCCCTCTGGTAACATCTTGCTCGCCTAGCACTGGGCTAGCTTGCCACTCTTCCCCCTTCCCTGTGTTTTTCCAGGTCCTCACTACTATTAATCTTGCCTCCACACTGATGTGTACTTCTGCTGCCTTCTTTGGCAGCTGCATGAAAAATCCTTCAATATTTAATTGATACTTAATATTTAAATGTGTTTTAAAGAGGGAGGAAATAATCATCCATCTATTTTGATTTTAAGAAAATTGTTCTGCCATTCCTGCAAATTCATTATATGCTACAAACGCTCATCAGCAGTTAATTCAAGAGTGGATCACAATCCAAAACCTTTATCTTCGGTGTTTTACAGTGTGATGTCCTTAACCTTAAAAAGCCTCTGACAAACACACTAATGTTTGTTTATTTAGTTATTTATTTTGGAGTTTTATAGAGCACTGTGGGGTTGCATCAGAATGCTGTCTGAAGTACAGAAAATGCATGCAAAGAAAGAGGGGACGATAGAGCCCGATCGAACATGTTAGTAACTCTGTCCGATGTTTTTTAGAAGCCATCCCTCAAGCTAGGGTCCTCCAAAGTCGGTCCTGGAGGGCCGGATCCATGTCAGATTTTTAATTTATCTAATTAGGATTATCCTAAAAATCTGGCATTGATCTGGCCGTCCAAGACCGACTTTGGAGAACCCTGCCTTAAGTTATGGTGAGCTCAATTTCAATAAAGTCTAAATACTTCAGTTCCAGGACCACTGGTGAAAAGATTCAGGTTGAAGACTAGGTCTGAGATAGTCTCGCAGTCTTTGAATTCCTGGGAATTGATTGGCATGTTATATCCTCCTGAACCATCAATGGTTGATCAAGTAGACAAACACAGAATGGAGAACACTGGTGAGTGTGTAATGAGTTGCCAGTTTCTGTAGGTATTAATGCCCTTTGCCTCAGTAGGTCTTGTTGATGGTGCATAATACTTTTGTCTTAGCCGCAACGGGGAGTGAGTTAAGTGCTTTTGTGGCCTAAGTATTTATGCTTGCAGAGGTCTCCACATATTTAGTTTGGCTGCCTCTAGAGTCTTCGTAGCCTGCGCTGAGATTCTTAGGGGGGCCAGCGTAAGTGATGTTGAAGTAGTAGAAGGCGTACCAAGATCAACAAGGCCGTCTGATCTACTTACTTAACAGTTCTGAGTCACAGAAGAATGCTTCAGAGTGAGGAGAGTTGGAGGTTGAACCCCTTTTCTTTGTTCACTTGAGGAGTAACTGTTGAATTGGAGGCAAACAGTTTCCCACTTTACTCCCTTCTCAGAGAGGTTGGAATAGGTTCAGATGCACACCATTTGAATGGCACATGATTACGCTTGGTTACTCCCTTCACTAGGATTTTGATTTTGGCTCTGATCCTCCAGAGAAATCTGTCATCATCCAAAAGAGATCATGGATTACGCGTTTGGTGAGACTGGTTCAATTGTAGTATTTCCTGTCTACCTGGAAGGGGATTGGATTCCGCTCTATGTACATTTGAAGTTGATGAGGTCTGGATAAACTGTTTGTATGATCCATGGGGGCACGCTGAAGACAAGTCGTGCCCACAATCCCCGGATTCAATCCTATTTTTGTCCCTCTGTGGTGGATTAGAAATGAGGGATCCATGAAAGAGTCAGTCCTGCTATGCCCACCCTTTGTTCCAGCGTTTCCAGCACAATCGCTTAGTCGACACATTAATAAACCACGGATAGGGCAAGGAGTATTGTTGCTGCTTTTCTCCCCCTCGTCCGTGGAAAGAAGGCGCTCTTCCCTAATGGTGATTGGGGCTGATTCGGGGTTCCTTTCAGATGAAATTCTAGAGCGATGGTTGTTGAGAAGGTTGAGGTTCATGCCTTCCTGCAGTTGCCTTATCACCTCCATTTCCATAAATCTGCTGAGAGTGTTAGAGGTGGTTCTGTACATTGCCAATATCTTCTGATCTTTTGATGGTTTTTGCAAGACAGGGTGCGTATTTCATCAGAACTAGAATGAGAGGAGGGTGCTTTATGAGGTTTTGTGTCCATCATGATAAAAAGGAGTTGTTTGAACTAAAGGATGAGCAGGGGGCATACATATGCAATGAAGATAACTGTTTGGCCAAACTGTTTCTGAATACAAGTGTTTTAGCGGCTCCTAACAATGACAAGAAATAAACACAAAACAGAAGGGCAATTGTATATTATAACATGTACCTGACATTAAAAGAGGGAAATCTTGTATTACAAAAAGTACATTTCTCACTGTGCCACTGGAATCATGCTATCCTGGCTGAAGAGGGGTGAAACCCCGAAACCGGTCCTAGGATGCTTGTTTCCGGTCCAGGGAGGTCCTGGCTTGGCAGTTCGGGCTGGACTGTTCCCATGAGGCACAGGGTCAAGCCTGATTTGCTTATGGCCAGGTCTAAACTGGGGTGGCGTGGTGAGCAAAAGAATAATGGATTTAACCCAGATCTCTTGACTGGAGGTGAATGTTTTGATTTGTTCTGCATTCCGTCCATCAATTGTGTGTCGATAGCTGCATACTTTGCTAGAACCCAAAATATTCTACTTTGCAATAGTAAGATTTGTGTTAGCAAAATGGTGTTGGTGTATTTCACTACTAGGTAACATCATTATTCGCTGGTGAACTACATTCCCGATAGAATGTTCTGTGTGGGTATACTTTTATTTCAATTAGGAAACTTTTGTATTTCAAATATCGTTTGAATCTGTTTAGCACTAACGTGTTATAATGCAGCAACTGAATGTGTTGCAAGAATTACCAGTCCTGGCTGCACAACTCGGCCAATGCAGCAAATAATGTAGTCCTCAATTGCCACATAATTCCAGTGACCCTGCTTACAGACAGTGCAATGCAGGGTTGTAGCACTATGATTTTATTCTAGTGGTCACAAAAGAAGATGTTGTACACCTTGTTAGTGGTAAGGCTATCATGAATAGCGCTAGAAGTTCCAAGGTGTATCAACTAGCTAGCTTTGAGAAGACTTGAGCCTTCGGAACAGAAGAAGCTAAGTCGGAACCAGAGGTATAGCAAAGAGAGGGGGCCACCCCAGACGGCACGAGATTTGGGGGGGCGAGTCCCCCCTCCCCGCTCTTACCTGCGGCCGTTGCAGAACGGCAAGCCTAGGAATTGCAAAGGTCTATCTATGCCACTGGTTGGAACAGTGTATTGCCCACTAGACACAACAGAGAAGTTACGTAGTGGCAGTGTTGGGCAGAATTATGCAGCAGTGTTGTGAGATTTATGCAGCAAAAAAGGGGATAGTTATGCGGCCTAATGTGGCACATTTTGTGATCACATTACTTCATTATTTTGTCATTTTTACACTTGTTAACACTGTCTGGGCATTGGCTGCACCTCATTAGCACCAGTTTGACACCCAAGTATATCAATGAGCTACAGCAAGATGATAAGTCAACCTTTGCAAAGGGTGTTCCACTGCGCAGCAACACGTGTCCCTGCATTTTAGTAACTTTTGAACTGTTTGAGATAGAATTTTTTTGTTGTTAAAATCTCCATATCACGCAGGAGATGGTTGATTATGTGGCAAATGCGGCACATCTTTAATTAAGTGAAAAACGCAGCAACCACAGAATTGCAGTGGCTCTAAACAGTAGGTTGTATTTACAAAGGGTTTCCTGCAGTGAAAATCAGACCTGGCTTTAACAGGTTTATGCAGCAATCACCATCATTTTTTTTTTTTTTTTTTTAAATTCAGAATTCCATACATTTTGATAGGACAGCATTTATAGAAGATGATAAAATATATCTTCAAACATTTATAAATAATTGTGTTTTGCCAGTCTTTTTCCACTGTAGTGCAGGCCACTGGCTTTAAGCTTATTTGTAGGCTTTCTCATTGTCAACGCATTAGAGAGTGGAAGAAAATAGAGTTAAAATATTCACAAAGGATTATTAGTCCACTGTAGTTTCTGTAGGACTTGGATACAACTTGTAACAATAACACTGATAATATATGAGATAGAAATAACAGTCTAAACCACACAAATATGTGCTTAAAGAAAAGTGATAAAAGCAGTAAAAGTAATAGCAATATTAAAAAGAAAATGTACCTACAACCTATTTTAGTGATAATAAGGGTAATGACAAACATAAGGCACCACTGCGTAGACCCCTCCCATAATCTTTTCCTAGTCCCTTCGGCACACTGATATGTAGGCTTTTTTTAAGAGGGCATTTCATCCTCCACATTATGTCCCTGTGGTGAGACTGTATCCGGTCTCTGTGCGCCCCGCACTAACTGTGCACCATATCACTGTTCGGCGCTGTTCTGAGTTAGAACCTTAACACTCTTTGCTCCGTGTTACTGTTTGCTCTGTCCTGACAGAGGTGGGCGAACCAATGAATTAACAGGGAGAATCAAGCCAGAGCTAAGCGAAGAGTCAACTCTAAGAAACTGTGCACGAGCCGAGCCTTGAAAATATTTGACATGTAATTTATGCAACAAACGTCATGTTAGAAGATAGTATGCTGTTTTCAAAATTCAGAAAAGTGCATTTCTTTAGCTTGCAGTAGCATTTCCCCTTAGTACATGAGAATATATGTCTGCATTAAGATGTATTTATGACACGTGAGAGTTTTTATACATTAACTGAAAAATATTCCTATCCCCACTTTGATGACAATGCTATTAGTGAACTAATAAACACATCGGTTGTCATGTGCACTTTGTAATGTGCCTCGATTCTTATTATGCCTGGAACAACATTATGGGCTATTGAATTAAACACAACAGGTTTTTGTACAGCATACATCCTGAACACACTTATTTGATGTTGCTATCATATGTCTTTATGATCAAAAAGGAGGCTTGATGAAATAAAGTATTTGTCTAGGATCGCACATTTCAAAAAGCAGGGAAGCTGGGACTGTGCAATTCAGCCACCAAAACGGTCTTTTTCTGCCATCAAACGTTTTTGCTTTGTCCTGAATTCTTGTAGGATAAGACTAGAGCATGGTAAACTATGCCCAAGGACACAATACATATAGACTATGTTAGACTTTTGGCACAGGGAGATATGCTGGGATTCTTTCTCACAAACGGGCAACTGGGCGCCCAGTTGCCTGTTTGTGACAAAGTGATTATTTGGGAGAATGCACCTGGGTATGTTATCTCCCGCTCTCTCCCTGTGAGAATATATATGCTGCAGTGCTTAATTTGTAAAACAGTAAGTGCCAGGGCCCCTCAGAAGCCCCCTGCCAGCACTGCTAACACAATTACTAACCATCATACTCTTACTAATGTGACAATTCAACTTACTCTAGGCCCCCAAAGCTATAAGAATGGCTTGGGCGGCAGTTAATAGTAATTTTTAGCAGCGCCACCATGTGGCAGACTGGGACCAGCCCCAGTGTTGACACTTAAGTGCTGATCTTGTGCACAGGAAACCACCGGCTTAAATTAAGCACTGATATGCTGGGATACACAGGATGCTGGGCCCAGGGCTGGGATTCGAACCTGGTTCTCCAAGTCTCATAGTCAGCAAATGCAGTCTTGGGCCCAAGGTTCCAAGAGTGCCTCGAGCTGGACCAGGGCCAGCTCAGGCCCCAGTTCGGCCAGCAGAGTTCTGCATTCTCATGTGAGTCGGTCCCCCACGGGCCAGTGCCCTGAAAGGCCAACAGGGTCTGGCCCACTGGCAGGGGAGGCGATTCCCCAGAGGCCAGTGCGCCTGTAAAGCCAGCAGGGCCATGTACGTCAGCCGAGGACATTTTAAGTCAGTGTGTATGGCGAGATGAAATAGTGGGGCTGGAGTTACGCAAACGCGCGTGGGAAGATTCCATATTAAACTGGTGTATTTGAAAGGCCAGCAGGAGTACAGTCGAGCAAATGTCACGTGAGGCTATTTTTCGACGAACGGGTGCTTCCGAGAAGCCAATATGGCTTTCTGTCCCATCTGCCTTTTCTTGTTCCCCCCGGGATGTCGGCGGACCACCCCCCGCAGTCCACTAATGGTACATGCCGTGCCTCCTAGCTCCTACCCAGTCTGAAGCGAACCCAGCGCCCTGTGGCAGCCCGCGAAGGGCAGCACCGGCGGCTGAAGCATGAGCCGAGATAAATATTTCAGAGGTTGTAACCAAGAAGAACGGGAAGAGTTACTGGAGGTAATAAATAGTGACGCGTGATGCTGCAGTATCGGACAAAAATAGATACAAATCGAAGTTACATTTTTTTAGGGGTTAGTGAGGGCGGGAGGTCGTTTATTTATGCACACGAGGTTTGCTGTCAGACCAGAACCAGCAGCTCGGTGTGTACTCGGCTTTATAAAAGAGATGTACAGCACTATATGCAACTTGGCAGCAGGACGATGCAGCTTTATTTAAAATGTTAAAAAGTCCATATTTTTAGAGCAAGTAAATTCATTTTCCCCACAAACTGCCACTTAAAATTTGAGAGCTCGAGTACTAGAGTATAGAGCAAAGGGTTTGTAGCAAATTTAACAAGAATAATAAGCTGGCGGAAGCTGGATTTCCCTTTGTGATGACATCAGAGGAAGTGACATCACATAGGTATGCAATCCATCGACTTCACACACCCTGATGAACTAAAAGTGGAATCAAACACACCTACAATAACTGTAAAATGAATAAACACCCGAGTAGCATAGAGGAGTACTGGGGCTCCATCTGCCTACCCTTCAATGACCGCCAAGATGCTAGTTACTGTGCCTCTGAATTCTTGGTCCTCGCGTCTTTCTTCTCCTCTCCTGGCGAGTGGAGGAGCCTCTAAAGGAGGCTTGTCTGTAACCGGGGTGTCTCCAGAGATCACACCTGTTACGCAAACCCTCTTGGTGGGGGTGGGTCGCAGTTAAGACCCCGTGCCCCATAAATGAGTTTAAGACCTAGAAATGACAAGCATTAATACGCAAACCTTGAAGAACAACCCATCATGACTCTCCAATCATTTTTAGGTCTCACCCATAAACAGCTTCGAGTGTTTCTCGTTGAAAGACCCATTACCAATATTTACAGTGGGCTTTGGTTCAGCCCCTTACTTATCATGGGTTCGCTTCCTGCCAATCTTATTTGCTTATTTTTTTTAGAAGGCTTTCCTTCCTCTGCTTGTGTTGTCTCTTCCTTGGAGCACAGCTTCTTTGCCACCCCTATGGTTAGATAATTGTTCTCCTTCCACTGCTCACATAGAAGCCAACTACTTTTTTCATTTCATTGTTAGCATTCTGTAGGGATGCATGTTGGTTTTTATTCTGACGACCTGGAAAGATACGAGAAGGCGGGAACACAACACAGGAAGTTATTAAATGAAGGTGGGAGGGTAACATCTAGCACACGTATTGAAACGAGAGGAAACAGGCATTAGCGCACTCGAGGTATGAGCTCGTGGAATTGTTTTTGAAAATAAATAGCCTCGAAGAGGAAGGGTGGTTACCGCATTAACAAGGGAGTTAAGCCGAGAATGTGTTGGGATTACTGAAGTTAAGAGCACTTCGGGTATTAATTGAAGGGGAGCGTTAAGGGAAAGATGGGGCATTTAGCAAGAGACATTAATAATTATTATGTATTCCAGTGGGCAAAACGTTAATTACGGGGTGAGCATTAAGTTTTTTGGTCGCATAATTTGATAAACAAAGGTTAATTTGTGACATAACCTAATAGTCATGTTTCTTTAACATTGTAGTGAACCCCTGACGAAGTGCCAGGAAGGCACGAAATGCATTGGGTGACGCAAATTATCTAATCGAGGAGTATCTATGCAATTTTCCATGCTACAGAATAAGGCTCGTTATGGCATGTCTATAGCATTAACCCCTTCCATGCTGCGCAGATTCCGCCGCTGTGCTGACGGAATCTTGCGCGGGCGTGGTCATGACGGAACGGTTCCGTCATGAGCACAGCTCAACCGTGGCTCATGACGGAACCGTTCCGTCATGAGCACCGAAGGGGTTAAGGAGTTTAAGTTGAACATAGTGTGTCCAACATGTGAATTAAGAATAACAGAATACATTGAATGACTTAACCAGAAATAAACATTTGGGATGAACTTGACTAATTCGGCATCTTTGTTATGCACTTAAAGGCTGTGCGTCCGGCGTGGGGTGGGTAATCCGCCCTACTTTCTTCAGTGATTTTTCTACTACGTGGCTGGGCAGTCCACAGTTCCGGGCTAGCATGCTTAAAAAATGATAAACATGAATGATTTTGAAATTTGAAAGATTTGGTGTGCACTCTGTCACTATCTTTGGTTTTTATTCTCCCCCACACGTGTTACTTCCCCCTCTCTTACACCCAGGCCTGATCCATGTTGCCCCCCAAAACGTGTTTGTCGCTTCCCTCCACCCACTCAGAGTTTTTGTCATTGAAACCCATCTTCCTATCGCCTTTACCAGCACTGCTCCCTCAACTCTCAACCTTTTTTAAAAAAAATCCCTTTATTAGAGGGCTGGCAGCAGGAATCTGCCCATTTATGATAATGTGCTTTTGAGGACATTACATTTTTTTTATTTACTGCCCAAGAATGGTGTCTGTCAAGGCAAGTCAAAATCATCTTTCTTCGTTCATTGTAGGTATCTGTCATCTCGATACAGTAAGTAAATAACAAGAAAAGGTCAATCACGTGATTATTTATGTGCAAGTATGGTGATGCGCGTGCAGGTGTAATGCATAACACGAAGACACAGCAGAATTAACACACATAGGTGCAGGTGCATGACAACGTGCGCGTACACATCATTGCAGTTTGTTTGCCATCCCTGTCCACCCTAAGCAATAATACTTTTTTTCTTATTCCCAAACTGAATTGCAAACAAGCATTGACAAAGGAAGTAGGTCTGAAACGCAAACCCAAAACTTGAGACCTATTGTCTTGGCCAAAGCTTGTTGGAAGAGGCCAATGAGAAGAGCAACACTTTTACCACCCTCACTCTATTGTAATCTCATTTCCCATGGATGTGCGCTCCTTTTGAGATAACAATGTGCGCTCAATCAAGAAAGTTCTGCTACCCTTGAGATGTAGCATGGAGCCCAGGGGGGCCACTTGAGGAAATGGCATCTACAAAGAGCTGTACTAGGTGCTCCTCGATAAAAACGGATCTACAAGGCCCTGGATAGAAAATGATACAACATTCACCAAGCATTATGCAAGAAAGTGTCATGGTAGTTTGTCCAAGATGAGCATGCTCTTTTGAGGGACGGAAGGAGATCTGGTTTTCCAACTTTCTGCCAAACCGCGGTACGCATGTTCCTATTCTCTGTGCTATGGTTCTTCCATCTTACTTTGCATATGCCTGTCCCACAGTTGTTCTGTTCTTAAACGTAATGGTTTTTGCATGGGGTGCTGTGTGCTTACTGTTTGTATCGGTTGAGTGTACTCTGCTCAATGTCATAATTAGCAGGTAAGTGGGCTATCTAACCTGAAATCACCATGATGGGCGTGTGGGAGGCAGGGTTTTGCAACCTTTGCCTTGCCTACGAGTTACGAGTGCCAAAATGGCTCCTATGAGTTGGCGGATAAGTGGGTGTTCAAATTGTTAAGCTTCTGTGTGAGCAGTGCTTAATTTGTGCCAGTGCTTGGCACAGGCGGTTATTTCTTGGCAACAGTGCTTATTCCTGACAGTCAACCACAGGGTGGCATTGTTTGTCTAATTTTGTTCAGAGAACATCCGAATAATGTTTAATATTTCAATATACTTTAAACTTTAAATAATACATATATTGCCCAGGCCACTTTTACATCTCTGTGTGGAACAGAGGAATCCAAATTGACACAATGGTTGGAGTGTGATGGTTAGTAGGAAACAGTGGCACTGGCATTCAAAGGCAGCAGTGGATAGTGCAAGCTGTACTGGCCACTCTCAGGTCATGGCATTAAAAAAAATCAAAAAAATCAATCAGTTTGTGAGTGTGGAGGACTAGCTCCAGATGTACAACTGTGTGCGGTCTTCGTGGTTCACATGTGGTTCACACATATAAACACACACATGCAAATGCTACTTTGCTAACAATGTGATTGTTTCTGTAGATTTTAATGGCAAAGTCGTATAACTTGGAACACTGTGAATCCCACTGAATGTAGCCTACCCTAAGCCGTCTGCTAATTGTCCGCATCGACCTCACAGATCACAACCTCTCTTCTACGAAGCCATATTCCTGCAGCCTAGCAATGCCTAACATCTTTTGCACAAACTCAGGCGAATAAACACACAAATCCTATTAATTTAATCCACCTCAAAGAAATAGGAGTAAATGCATGGAGTGGTTTCCTTGACCGCACAAGGCTAATCCCAATAACCAACAATAACCAATGGACTAATCATTGAACTTGGGTCCTGGAACTGCATGATACCTGCCTCGAAGCACTTCAATGCATCTTCATGGGTAGAAAGCGCTATATAAATGCAAATACAATGCAATACAATATCAGGTGTCAGTTCTAGCCTAGTTCAATGGTTCTGGCAAACGTTTCCCTGGACTACTGAGTTGTGGACACCGAGCAGTTTCAAAGTTGGCATTGCATGGGTTGCCTACTGACCAGGATGCTGCTCACTTGGTCTAGTATAGATTGTATACAACTCGTCAGCATGCAAATGTGTCGGTTTCAAGAGGCAGTCATGTCCCTGTATAACACAAGAGTTGAAAACATCAAATAAACATGCATGCCTAGTCAGGGTTCCCACTTTAAAAATGAATGATTTATATAAACATCTCAGAAACAGAGTACAGTAAAATGAAAGCTTAACGTGTCTAACCTACAGGCCTATATTCCTTACTATACTGAAAAGCCTGTTGGGGTCTTGCTCCACTGCTCATTGACCAGCCAGGGTTGCAGAGCCAAGGTCTGTTACTGTAGAACACCTCTCCCATGGGTTAATGGTTCAATATTATCCATTGAGAGATCTGTCCATTGATAATACCTGGGATGTCTGAGTACTCAGTGTTTTCATATGGGCCTCTATTGAAACTTAGCTATTTCAGATGTTACTTTGGGGGTCACATGCAGCACGCAGCACAGTCTGATGGCACCCCTTGATATGTACTCTTAAACTTCCCAGAATTTTGACCTTCTCAACTGGAGAAATAAGCTACTGCTCAACCATTAAATATTACAGTCCAAATACAAGTTAATTTTTTCCAGTGCCTTGGTCAAACTATTTCAGTCCGAGTGTAGTAGTGTCTCCAGGTACTTCGCACTTGCGTCATGAACCATCGTATTCTACCATGAACAACATATTGGTTTGCACAGGACGTGTCTGAAAAGTACTGTGCCCCACAATACTTGGATAGCCTCTCATTAGGGGGAGACCCTCGAACCAGGCCACTGGAATTATGCAGGAAGAGAGAGGGGCCAAATTATGCAACAGGGTTGACTAAATTATGCGGCAAGAAAAGCACAATTATGCAGCATAATTCAGCACTTTTGTGACAGCATTACTTTATTATTTTCTCACCTTTACACTCGTTAATACGGTCTAGAACAAGGTTGCCCTTCATTAGTACCAGTTTATCACCCAAACATAGCGATAAGCAACAGAAAGGTGACTAGTCAACTTTTGCAAAGGGCCTTCCACGGCACAGCAACACGCATCGCTGCATTTTTAGTAACTTTTGATCCTTTTGAGCCAACAAAATCTGCAGATTATGCAGTAGATGATGGATTAAGTGGCAAATCCATAATTAAGTGAAAACTGCTGTGGCCACACCATCTCATAATTGTTGAGGCCCTGCCTATAACTAAAAGCAGCAATATAGTTTGAAAGCTGGTTGCAGCAGTATACCTACTACAGCTTTGTGTTACAGGTGGTGCATTTTTGCTGTTTTAGGAGCTTCTCAAACCTAAGTATCATTGTACCTTTTGAGTCATACACAAAAGGCACATGGGCCAAACAGCAGTGTGAAGTCCATTTTAGGCGTAAAGGGTGTTGGAAAGCTGTCTAACCCCAAACAAATTGAGGGGCATATTTACAAGCTGGCGATAAAAAATTATCGCAGCTTTTGCGGCCGTTTTCGGCCTAAAAGCGGCGATAATGTTATCGCCTAATTAGCAAGGCCACGCTAACGCGTGAAACCTTGCTTTAGCGTCGGGATTCCTAACGCCCAGCTTTGCATCTCTAATGAGATGCAAAGTAGGCGTTTCTGACCTAACATGACAGGAGAAATGTCGCTAAGCGACATTTCTCCGATCATCAAACCCCACGCTATAAAGCATAGCATCAGGAAAAGTAGCGATAACCCCTGTTATCGCTACTTTCCTTACGCCTGCTTCAGGACTGACTTAGCCATGATATCCTATGTGGCTATCATGGCTAAGTTTGTGAGGCCCTATCAGCAAGCTAACGCCACACTACGTGAGATTATCGCTGGGTTTCCAGCGATAATCTCACGTTAGGCAGTTAGCGCGAGGATTTTTATTGCTGAGGAGATAAGCGTTGCTAATAGCACGCTATCTCAGCGATAAAAATCCACGTTAGCCGGCGATAATTATCCTCATGCTAAGAGCGCTGAGCGATAATTATCACCGGTTGTTGCTGATATGCCCCTGAGTTGTAAACCAGAAACAGATGGGCATAAAATACCAACAGGATCTTGCAGTCCTCTTATGCTTTTGAAATTTGGGGGAGGGGGTTGGTTGATCCTCTGCACAGCCTGTAAAATTCAGGGGAGCCCCAAGTCTATATAGAGAGTTCATCTTATACCAAGGCAACAGTCAGTGTTATGACTTGTGCTTCATATCATCATATGCCGAGGTCAGAGGGATGCTCTACAAGGTATTCAGAGGGTCCCCACTTTATTTATTCAAAGGTTGGAGTAGGGAAGAATGGTCGCCAAGCAGTTACCACTAAGAGATCAGATCAACTGTGCTGTGCTCTAGAGGGGTTATTTTCCAGAAAAGAGACCTCAGAGCCTTCCGAGTGACAGTTCCCCAACAGACAGACAGACAGAACAAAAAAATAGTGCCTTGTCCAGGGTCCAGGCCTTCAACCATTGCCCCAGATGAGCTTGATATTTTTCCAGGAAGTACCATGTGTCAAAGATCTCCCAGTTAATGGCTTGAGAGAGCTGTTAAAGGGGCCAGCTGCAATCAGCTCATTTCCAATGTTCAAACTTTTGAGCAGCTGCGTGGGGGGATAGAGTGGAAGGTGCAGGTAAGAGGGGCGGTGGGGCCGGCAGGGGGATTTCGACAGACGACGATGATGGAAAATTAATTATTTATTTAATTTTCTCTCGTGGTCGTCTGTCGAATCCTCGGTCGCCCCCCAACCTGGCCCCACCACTTTTACCTGCACAGGCCACGGCTGGAGAGGACTACGGGTTGTCTCCGAAGGTTGGTCACAGGAAACCATCCTGGGCTACTTATGGATGTAGATGCACTCATCTGGTCCAGACAAGGGGATAACTCCTCACATAGAGTTTATTTTTGCCTCAGCCACCCATCCTCTTGTTTCTTTTTTGACAAACTGGACGGGTGAGCAACACAAAGGAAAGGGTAGGAGTAAGTGCAGGAGGAGGGCTCAAAGGAGTGGCGGGGAGAGTGGAGCGGGGGCATATTTGGTCTGGTCAACACCCTCATTTTTTATTTTTTTTTAAATCGGAGGTTTGACCTGAAAGTACTTTAGAGGGGTACTTGGGATAAACATCCTACCTCTAGTAGAAGTTTACCATAACACAGTAAAATCATTAATAACAAAGAGTAGCAGTCAGCTGTTTTTCAGAGGGCCACCATAACATCGTTTGATGATCATGTGGAGATGGTTGTCAAAGGTTGGTGGAGATTCCAGCTTACCCTCATTGTCCCTACCACCCGTTTATGGTAAAGGGTCACCCTGCGGATACTTTTACACTTTGGGGAGACCAACCTGCCCACCGTGGTATGTTGCCAATCATGTGTTGGATTGCATTTTTAAAAGGAATAAATCGTTTTTACTGCAGTATTTGAACTATTACCTTTGTTTACAGCTGCCAATTTTGTAGAATAATTGTGAAGTAATACTTTTGTCATTCTGGGAGGGGTGGGTTGCTGATGAAATGATGTTCTGCTAGGGCTCTGGGAATTAAAACGTTTGAAGACCTCTGCCTTAAAGTAATCTGGAGCAAGCCACACACACTTTCCTTACAAGCACGTACACTGTTTGCTGCTATGGTGAAGTAATGCTCCTAGATACTATGCAGAGCCTGAACTATTAGAATCCCTCATGACTTTCTCTGTGGAACTACCTGGAAAACCTATGTCTACGAGGAGAATATCTGTACATGAGAAATGATGCTTTAAATCAATCTTAGGGCTACATCTTTAAAAGAACATTTTGGGGTATGACCAATACCCACAACAAAACGCACCATTCCGGCCCTGCCAGGAAACTACCATTTAGGTTGCACCATATGAAGGGTCAAGATTAGTAAATTGTTACGAAGGCTGCAAAGTCTGAGGCCGACATTTTCCTCTCACAACTTGCAACCAGGGCCACTGGAATTATGTGATTCTGCCACCGTGACGTTTTTCTTCATAAGTATGGATTTGCAACAACTGCCCCCAAAATACATAATCTGCTGCATAATCTGTAGATTTTAACAAACAAAATGTTTCTGAATCAAACCGAAAAAAATCTACTAAAAAATGGCGGGGTTCCTGCATTGCTGGCGAACCTTCTCAGAGGTTGACTAGTCTTTTTTCAGTTCCTTATTGCTGTATTTGGATATTGGCCTTATGCTAATAGGGTGAAGATTTTTTATCAGCAGAGTCGCCATGTGTAAAAAGAAAAAATTATGAAATAATACTAACAGAAAATGTGCAGCATAATTTGCCTTCTCTTGCCGCATAATTCAGTCAACCCTGCCGCATAATTTGGTCCTCCCGTGCCGAATAATTCCAGTGGCCTTGCCTGCAACCCGCAGATCTCTCAGTCACTATGCAGACCCATGAGAGGGATGGCTCCAGATCACAGGCCTTCTCGCTCTCACTCCTGCATGGGATACATGAGATGGATTGTGTAAGGATGGTCACAAGGGAAGGTCACAGGTGCCTGCTCTCTTGCAGTGAGTCACCGGAGAAGCTTTGCACAGATGTGTCAGTGGAATGGTGTGAAGTCACGGGTCTGTTCCCTCTTTATCAATAATGTATGAGTGCTGGCGCGGTGTTAGAGGCCTGTTCTCATTGTTGGTGTCCTACAATAGAAGAATGCCTGGGGTCACAGGTCTAATGCAGAAAGAACAATTGCTAGACAGAATGCAGCACAATGTCATACATTCACCCCAGTACAGAGATTTGGGCCTAAATCCATCCTTTTTTTGCTCACCATGCCTTTTTTTGGGCGGGGGGGGGGTTACAGGTCTGGCCCGTCTGGTGGTGGCACGAGATGAAAGACCTGGTCTGTCTGGTGGTGGGTTACATGAGCGGAAAGGTATTTTGTCAGAGGTCTGTTTTCCCTGGCGCTAGGTACAGGACATGGGTCCAGCGAGCTACAAATCATTCTTCCTGGTGCAGGATACACAATAAGAATGGTAGAAGGCCTCGGACCTCCCCTCTTTAGTAGCTAATACACAAGGAGGAATACTTACAGGTCTTTCATTCTCTGTTTCAGTGACCCATACAACGGAAGGGGTGCGGGGTGGCAGCAAGAGGTGAACGAGCCAACAACTAAACAGGGCGAGCTAAGCCAAGGGTCTTGCTTGGGTCTTAGACCCCTGCACGAGCCGAGCACTGAAAATGTTTGCTGTATAAATCATACAACAAACATCATTTAAAATATGATAGTCTCTTCAAAATTCTAAAAAGTGTTATTTAACATTTGGAAGCATTGACTTTAATATGTCACATTATAGCACTGCACTGAGAAGTACTCAATAAAAGGATAGTTTTTAAATATGCAGATAGAACCATTACTGCCCTCTACCACACTCTGATGTGAAAGCCATTAGTGAATGAAGAGTCAAGACGGTTGTCATGTAAACCCTGTATGTGGCCCAGATTGTTCTAGGTAAAGCAACTTTATAATCGATTAAATCAAACACAATAGGTTTTGTACTGCTGGTATGCTGAACTCGCGTAGTTGAATGTGCTTTCATAAGTTGATGAAGAAAAAAGGGGAACAGTAAAATAAAATATTTGCCTGAGATCACTCAAATTGGTTAAGAGAGAAGCTTGATGAATCCAGGTTTTCTGGTTTCACTCCGGAGAAATTTGCTCTTAAATGGTCGTCTATTTGTCTCTTCTTTTCACCCCAAATTTTAATGCTTTGCTTTTATCTTGCTGTGCACGAAGGTAGAGCGGGGTCGAAGAGTGAGGGTGATAGGAAGAAGCGATTTTAAAGCTCAGCTTGTTATGGACTCGAAGTTCCAACTGGACCTCAAGCTGAGCTAGGGCCAGGCTTCAGGATCGAGATTCAGCTGCTCACCCACCTCTAGGCGCAGGTAGAGCAGGACGAGCCAATAAATTAACCGGGAGACCCAAGCCAGAGCCAAGCCAAGGGTCTGGCTCGGATCTTAGAGCCCATGCACGAGCCACGTCCTGAAAATATTTGCCATGTAACTCATACAGCAAACACCATGTAAAATATGACAACGTCTGTTAAAAATTTGAAAAGAGTGTATCCTTTTAACATGTAAAGCTTTAACGTTAATAGGGCACATTTTAGCTTTGCCCAGAGAAGTACTTATTAAAAGGAATAGTTTTGTAAAACCGGTAGTCTGAACTCACACATTTGAAAGTGCTTTCATACTCGATAATGAAGAAAAAAGAGTTTTGGTGAAATTAAATATTTGCTGAAGATCACACAATTTAAGCCGAGAAGCTGCGATTTATCCAGGTTTTCTGGTTTCACTTTGCTTAAAATCAGCCAGTAAATATCTATTTGGTCCTCCTTTATATTAAGACTTTCTTTTTACCTTTCAGTGCATTTGTCTGCAGTTCTATAGGAGCACGTTTACATGAGTGCCAGTTATATTAAACAAAGTCACGTGCATTGTATGTAGGTATGGGAAGATTAAGGGGCATATGTATCAACATCACCATTTGCGATTCTTAAATAGCGATTTTTAAAGAATTGCTACTTGAGAATTGCAAAACGGGATGTATTTAAAAAATTGCAAACTTTTTGCGATTTCTTAAAATTCCTTAATTGCGATTAGCAAATTGCGAAATCGCAATTAAGGAATACCTGCCCATTCATTCCTATGGGCCAGGAGACCCATAGGAATGAATGGGAAGTAATTCTCAAATAGCGAATCGCAATTTGCTAATCGCTATTTGAGAATAATTTCAAAGGTGCAAGGGTGTCATGATGACACCCTGGTGCACCCCTGAAATGAGCATGTGTGTGCATATGGCGCACATACATGCCCTAAGGGCATGTATGAGCGCCACGTGGCACTTTGCAAAATTCAAAAAAGTGCATTTTGAAAGGAAATCGCAAATTACTACCAACTGGAAGTTGGTGGTAATTTGCGATTTCTTAAGGATAATTCGCACAACTTGGGTGCTTTTTACATATCATTTAAGAAATCGCAATTTGCGATTTCTTAAATGCTTACGCAAAATTAAGAAATCGCTAAATTAGCAATTCCTTAATTTTGCGATGGGATTTGGCTCATACATCCCGATTACCGATTTTTTAATCGCAAACGCTGTTATTTTGCGAATCGCAGCGTTTGCGATTCAAAAATCGTTTGATACATATGCCCCCAAGTGATTTGTCCAGAATCGCAGAATGTTGAGCCATGCCAAGACTAAAAACTGTTTCCCCGATTCCACAGTCGGCTGCTCTGACTGAAATGCCACATCTGGTAAGAGGGAAGCAAGCAGAAGCCACATGAAAGCTGGGCTTGTAATGAGCTCGAAGTTCCGACAGGTGCTTGAGCTGAGCAAGGCTTCAGACTCGAGCTCTCAGTGGCTCGGCCGCCTCTAGTCCCAGGTCTGTTTTCTTCTCCCTTGTAGTGGTCGCACAAAGGAACAGAAAGGTCAGAGGCCTCTCTGGAGTCGAGGCACAAGAGACGCATGTAGTGTCACTCTGTCTCTGTGGAAGACCAGCTTTCTTCGAAATCACACATACGATTGGTTTGTGTCAAGGTCTGGCACCTGTTCCCTTCTAGACTGACGCTGGCAGCAAGATGAGATGTTTGGCGCGAGGTCACAGATCGCTACCACATCATACGGTAACTGCTACGTCACCCTAGTTCAGAAACCACAAAGGAAGCAGTCTGCGGCGGGGGCTCTGCCTGCCACCTCTTCGGCACGAGCTGAATGGCTTGATATACGAGGCGCCAACGCGCAGGCGCACAAGCGCGCGCTTGTATACGCAGTGCACGCGGAGGCGCGCAGCTGGTGAAACGTAACTAGGCGCCCCGTCATACTGAGGCACGCCACGCACAGCCAGTCACAGTCACCATCTTCACACACGCCGTAACTGCATGCGCACAAAATCATTTACCTAGGGATATTAACCCCTTCCCTGCTCATGACGGAACCGTTCCGTCATGAGCCACGGTTGTCGTGTGCTCATGACGGAACGGTTCCGTCATGACAATCCTGCCGGCGGCCGCTCCGCCTGCGCGGCGCTGTTTCCCCGCCTGTGCGGGGCGACAACGCAAATGGGCGGAGTCATGACGGAACCGTTCCGTCATGAGCACAGCTCAACTGTGGCTCATGACGGAGCGGCTCCGTCATGAGCACAGGCCCGCCGCGCTGCCCCCCTGCCCCCCCCAGCGCTGCAGCGGAATGTCCGCAGCAGCGAAGGGGTTAAGCAACACAATAGTAGGTCACTAGTAAAAATACTACTACTCACTATACTAAGCACATGAGCACGTTCACAAATACCTAAACAAATGTCCATATGAACATATCAGCTTAGTCACCCCTACTTTTCCTCAATCTTTCCCACCCATATTCAAATCAAACAAAAAAAAATCCACCTCACTGGCGCAGTTATATCATCATTGTACTGAAATTAAATAGCCTTGCATCTGGGCCATAGTTGCGAAGCTTCCCTGATCCATGTGCAGAGGCGCAACTAGAGTCAAATTTCGGGGGGGGGGGGGGGGCTAAAAATTTTTTCGGGGGGGCTGAATCTTTAAGAAATAGGCAGAGTGGAGCTGCAGGGGCTCTTAGAAGGGATGAAGGCCTCATTAATATGCAAATGGTCTTTTAAAGACCTGTGAAGTGCTCGGGTGCGGCTGTGTGAGTGCCCGGGAAGCTGTCTCAGCCGGGGCTGCCACACACGACGAGGGGAGGGGGGGGGGGGGGGCTGAAGCCCTTTGAGTCCATGTGTGATGTGGTATGGTAGCCCAGGCCAGGCTTTTTGCTTTGAATTATGGGCTGTGAAGTGTTGCTTTATAGTAGAATAAATAAGACTACAAGTCTCAGAATTCAAAGAAAAAACTGGACTGGAGCAGGACATCACACATAGACCTTGGAAAGTAGACAGGGCTGCACCTGCCTACTGAATTTACTGACGTCATGCCATGGGCTCTCGCCTGCTCCTATCATCATCCGCACATCAGTGTTGTGATGTACTCACAACTCTATTCTGATCAGGCACACATACACAGGTTTGCATCAATATACTCATGCATATTCACAACAGCCTACTCCAGAGAGGTGGGCAAATGCCCAGGGCCCATACTTTGTAAGGGCCCATCCTCTCTACGGGGCCCCTCGGAAATTGAACTGTCTCTCTAGTTCACTTCAGTTTATTTCTCTGTCTTATCCTTTAACATATAATTCAATATTGTTAGGCAACATAGGGCTTGAATTAGTGAAAAGAAATGAGTAACAAAATTCAAAGTTGTTCAAAACAGAGCCCCCCCTTCAATTATATCGTGCCTGGGGCCTCCACAATGCTTTACATGGCCTACTCAAAGCCAGCATTCTTCAAGCCGATCTGCTGACTCCTTTCTTACACACTGCTTCTCTCCGTGTCTCTTTCTGTTCGCTATTTCTGCTCTGTTTTTCCTGCTGTCTTTGCTCCTGCCTGTGGTCCTGTCTTTCCCAGGGCTTTCAGTGGGAGGAAAAAAACTGGGGGATCTCTCAAAGGGGCGTGGCCAGTGTAATAAAGGGTGTGGCTTAAGAACAAGTAAGCCTACAATCTGTGCTTAGCATTGTGTGCCGCCCGACTTGTATTTTGCTGTTTCTGCCAGTGCTTCAAGATATATGACACAACTAATAACATCATACCTACAAGAAGTCAGGACTTTTGGCTTTGTCAATGGTTGTTAGTTGCATGAGATAAATAAGCAGCAACTATGGCTTGTATTTAGTATTTAAAAAGCTTCCAGTTAAAGCCTTGGCGACACCAGGACAATGTTGCTGCTCCAGAGAGAAAAGGACTCTCTTTAAAGGATTTCCCTTCCCCTACAACGCTCACCTGGCCCGACGTCATGCAGTAACTTCTGCACTAGTGAGAAGTGAGCAGCGTGAGCACGTGCACATCAATGTGCCTGCTGTCCCTGAAGTCCGATAATAAAGACGTACCGCCTGTGCCCGGGAACAAAGCAGAGCCCAATAGAGACCCGTTTCAAGGCCCCCTTTAAAAAAACTGCCGGTGCTCAGCACCGGTGGGACCCGACCCACTTAACGCCCTGGTCTTTCCCCCTGCCCTTCTCTCGCCTTTTCTCCATCTCGGTTTCTCTTTCAGTGTTACCGTGTATCTCTGCCTGGCTCATTGTTTGCCTCATTCCATCTCTTTAGTTTCTTTCTCACTTTCTCCATCTCTGCTCTCCCTTTATCTCTATGTCTCTTCTCTCTCGCTCTTTGCGTGTCTCTGCTCTGCATTCCCGTCTCCGTATATGTATTCGCTTTCCCCCATCCCCCGTAGTAATTAAAAGTGCCTCATGAGAAAAAAAAGCGCCTTCCTTGGGCCTCCAGCAGATACTGGCGTTTCCATGACGACGGGCAGTGCAGTATTAATGAAGGGAGATTTAAAAGCCAGCATCGCTGCCCTGAACTCGCTCTTGTGCTTCGTCAGAATTACTTCACTCCGGGGCCGTCACTAGTGCATCAGCTTGGGATCGTCCTGCAAGTGACACCACTTCCGTGTGCCGCCGGAAGTAATCCTGCAAGTGCCATGTCGGACGAAGCAGCCTCTACAGCCGATTTGCAAATTACTACATAAATATTATGTTTACTGTGCTCACCCCGCCATTAGTCTGTCACTCAAGCGGTAATGCCACTAAAAGGTGGTAAACATTTGCTTGAGTTAATGTTTCACATCTAATGTTTTATTTTGTTATGCTTAAGATGATTTTCATTGGATGCTGTTTTCTAATATGCATTTTATTTGGCTTCTTTGCACAAAAAAACACGAGGGTCGTTTTCGTCCAGCAGCCACCGAACACCAGTCGTGATTACTCCATAGTAACACAGCATTACCAGCGCCCATCGCGCCAAATTAAAACATAAATGTGTTTCCATTATGTCCATGAAACTATATCATAAGCAATTTGCATTATACCCAGTTAGCGCCTCGGACCAATGTCTATAGTACCCAGTTAGCGCCTCGGACCAATGTCTATAGTACCCAGTTAGCGCATCAGACCAATGTCTATAGTACCCAGTTAGCACCTCAGACCAATGTCTATAGTACCCAGTTAGCACACTAGACCAATGTCTATAGTACCCAGTTAGAGCCTCGGACCAATGTCTATAGTACCCAGTTAGCGCCTCGGACTAATGTCTATAGTACCCAGTTAGAGCATCAGACCAATGTCTATAGTACCCAGTTAGCGCCTCAGACCAATGTCTATAGTACCCAGTTAGTGCACCAGACCAATGTCTATAGTACCCAGTTAGCACCTTAGACCAATGTCTATAATACCCAGTTAGCGCACTAGACCAATGTCTATAGTAACCAGTTAGAGCCTCGGACCAATGTCTATAGTACCCAGTTAGAGCATCGGACCAATGTCTATAGTACCCAGTTAGCGCCTCGGACCAATGTCTATAGTCCCAGTTAGCGCACCGGACCAATGTCTATAGTACCCAGTTAGCACATCGGACCAATGTCTAAAGTCCCCAGTGAGCACACCGGACCAATGTCTATTGTACCCAGTTAGCACATCGGACCAATGTCTAAAGTACCCAGTTAGTGCCTCGGACCAATGTCTATAGTACCCGGTTGGCACCTTAGACCAATGTCTATAGTAACCAGTTAGCGCCTCGGACCAATGCCTATAGTACCCAGTTAGCACCTCGGGCCAATGTCTATAGTACCCAGTTAGCACATCGGACCAATGTCTAAAGTACCCAGTTAGTGCACCAGGCCAATGTCTATTGTACTCAGATAGCGCCTCGGACCAATGTCTATAGTACCCGGTTAGCACATTAGACCAATGTCTATAGTACCCAGTTAGCACACCAGGTCAATGCCTATAGTACCCAGTTATTACATTGGACCAATGGCTATAGTACCCGGTTAGCACCTTAGACCAATGTCTATAGTACCCAGTTAGCGCACCAGACCAATGCCTATAGTACCCGGTTAGCACCTTAGACCAATGTCTATAGTACCCAGTTACCACACCAGACCAATGTCTACATTACCCAGTTAGTGCAACGGGCCAATATCTATTGTACCCAGTTAGCGCCTCGGACCAATGTCTATAGTACCCGGTTAGCACCTTAGACCAATGTCTACAGTACCCAGTTAGCACACCAGGTCAATGCCTATAGTACCCAGTAGGTACATTGGACCAATGGCTATAGTACCCGGTTAACACCTTAGACCAATGTCTATAGTACCCAGTTAGCGCACCACACCAATGCCTAGAGTACCCAGTTAGTGCATCAGACCAATGTCCATAGTACCCAGTTAGCACCTCGGACCAATGTCTATAGTACCCAGTTAGTGCATCAGACCAATGCCTAGAGTACCCAGTTACAGCATCAGACCAATGTCCATAGTACCAAGTTAGCGCATCAGACCAGATACAGTATCTTTACGAAGAACCAGTCTTTGTTGCGGGTGGTATAGTCCCCCTATTCAGTCCTTCTCCTTCGTGCTCCTGTATCCAAATGCCACGGAAATGTGCCTACCTATAGAACCCAGTCAGTGCACCAGACCAATGTCTATAATACCCAGTTAGCGCACCAGACCAATGTCTATAGTACCCAGTCAGCGCACCAGACCAATGTCTATAGTACCCAGTTAGCGCACCAGACCAATGTCTATAGTACCCCGTTAGCACCTTACACCAATGTCTACAGTACCCAGTTAGCGCACTAGACCAATGTCTATAGTACCGAGTTAGCGCACCAGATCAATGTCTATAGTACCCAGTTAGCACCTTAGACCAAGGTGTATAGTACCCAGTTAGCGCACCGGACCAATGTCTATAGTACCCAGTTAGCGCACCAGACCAATGTCTATTGTACCCAGTTAGCACATCGGACCAATGTCTAAAGTACCCAGTTAGCGCCTCGGACCAATGTCTATAGTACCCGGTTAGCACCTTAGACCAAGGTGTATAGTACCCAGTTAGCGCACCGGACCAATGTCTATAGTACCGAGTTAGCACATCAGACTAATGTCTAAAGTACCCAGTTAGCGCACCAGACCAATGTCTATTGTACCCAGTTAGTGCACCGGACCAATGTCTATAGTACCCAGTTAGCACATCGGACAAATGTCTAAAGTACCCAGTTAGCGCACCAGACCAATGTCTATTGTACCCAGTTAGCATTTCGGACCAATGTCTAAAGTACCCAGTTAGCGCCTCGGACCAATGTCTATAGTACCCGGTTAGCACCTTAGACCAATGTCTATAGTACCCAGTTAACGCCTCGGACCAATGTCTATACCCAGTTAGCCTCCCCCTCAAGCTCAGACGACGGAGCGAGGTACCGACGGACAGAGCGGGGCCTCAATATCCTGAGCAGATGCCAGGCGAGGTGAGGTACATGCCCATAAATTTGTGGGTTTCCTACCTGTAACAGTTCTAATTGGACATACAGAGCAGATCAGGTTGTATGTTATACCCTCCTGGTGGAAATCATGTTTTTAACTTATAATTTTCTTTGAATGTTCCGTTTTTCACATTTTTGCAGTAGCGTATTTGGGTCCTGATGAGAGCTTGGACTCATTGTCCGATTGCCGAAACATGTCGACCATCAATCCAGCAGTTATTTTTTAAGCTGTTTACGCACAGGTTTTATTAATGGCATTTAGATAAGCGCCAGAATAAAATTATTAGCATCTAGATAGTCATTTTTAATAGCACTTTTTGTTTCACCTTTTGCACTGCAACCATCACCCTACCATTTTCTCTCACGACTGGGATAACTACTTGACCACCTTTACCATCTGAGTGGTTGGTCTCTGTAGTTCAGCCCTGTATTCCCAGATGATGATAAACCACCTCTGGTGGGTGATGGGAATTATATCTTTGGTATATTATTCATTGTAATTGTTTTGGAGGTTCCTTTTGTCTAGTTCGTTAGAGTTATGTACATACAGAATATTAGACCCTCAGTACTTGTTGTTAAGTATATATAGATTTGGGGATTTATACTGTAGATGGTCTTTAAATTTTCCCTTGGACCCTCCTCCACTTTCACACTTTGTGAGAACCTTTTGTATTCTATACCCAGTTAGCACCTCGGACCAATTTCTATAGTACCCAGTTAGCACATCGGACCAATGTCTAAAGTACCCAGTTAGTGCACCAGGCCAATGTCTATTGTATCCAGTTAGCGCCTTGGACCAATGTCTATAGTACCCGGTTAGCACCTTAGACCAATGTCTATAGTACCCAGTTAGCACACCAGGTCAATGCCTATAGTACCCAGTTAGTACATTGGACCAATGGCTATAGTACCCAGTTAGCACCTTAGACCAATGTCTATAGTACCCAGGTAGCGCACCAGACCAATGCCTATAGTACCCGGTTAGCATCTTAGACCAATGTCTACAGTACCCAGTTAGCGCACCACACCAATGCCTAGAGTACCCAGTTAGTGCATCAGGCCAATGTCCATAGCACCCAGTTAGCACCTCGGACCAATGTCTATAGTACCCAGTTAGCGCCTCGGACCAATGCCTAGAGTACCCAGTTAGCGCCTCGGGCCATTGCCTTGAGTACCCACTTAGTGCATCAGACCAATGCCTAGAGTACCCAGTTACAGCATCAGACCAATGTCCATAGTACCAAGTTAGCGCATCAGACCAGATACAGCATCTTTACGAAAAACCAGTCTTTGTTGCGGGTGGTATAGTCTCCGTATTCAGTCTTTCTCCTTTGTGCTCCTGTATCCAAATGCTACGGAAATGTGCCTACCTATAGAACCCAGTCAGTGCACCAGACCAATGTCTATAATACCCAGTTAGCGCACCAGACCAATGTCTATAGTACCCAGTCAGCGCACCAGACCAATGTCTATAGTACCCAGTTAGCGCACCAGACCAATGTCTATAGTACCCAGTCAGCGCACCAGGCCAATTTCTATAGTACCCAGTTAGCGCATCGACCAATGTCTATAGTACCCAGTTAGCGCATCGGACCAATGGCTATAGTACCTAGTTTGCGCACCGGACCAATGGCTATAGTACCCAGTTAGCGCACTTAACCAATGCCTATAGTACCCAGTTAGGGCATCGGACCAATGTCTGTAGTACCCAGTTAGCACATCGGACCAATGTCTATAGTACCCAGTTAGCGCATCGGGCCAATGTCTATAGTACCTGGTTAGCGCATCAGACCAATGTCTATACCACCCAGTTAGCGCATCGGACCAATGTCTATAGTACCCAGTTAGTGCATTGGACCAATGTCTATAGTACCTGCTTAGCGCATCGGACCAATGTCTATAGTACCCGGTTAGCGCATCAGACCAATGTTTATACCACCCAGTTAACGCATCGGACCAATGTTTATAGTACCCAGTTAGCGCATCGGACCAATGTCTATAGTACCCAGTTAGCACATCGGACCAATGTCTATAGTACCCAGTTAGTGTCTCAGACCAATGTCTATAGTAGCAAGTTAGCACATCAGACCAATGTCTATAGTACCCAGTTAGCACATCAGACCAATGGCTATAGTACCCAGTTATTACATCATGCATCTTTTGGTATGTCTAATAATCATTTTAGTGCTCCTTTCCATTGTGACATCTTTCAGAACATGACCTCTTTCTTTATTATGAGGGTCAGATTTCCTTACTGCAACAAACTAGTTGCCTTCAAGTCCACTCAGCAGACCATTTCTACCTCAGAGGCTCTCAAATTCTACCCCCTTTATCCCTCAGTCTCCACAATGGAGGTGTACCCTGCACAGATTCAATGTAGAGGGCCCATCGCAGGAGTAGGAAAGATACAACACACCCTGAGTGCAGATGCTGCTCCCCTAGTGCAACATCGCTGCTGCAGTTTTGTTTAAAATCATTTCTTTATTTCTTTCCTAAATTTGTTGTAGAGTAATATTATAGGGCATTACTGGACCGGAGAAGTCCATTTAATGATCTTAATCAAAACTTGACAAGGGACAAAGACACAATTTGATTCCATTGGAAACATTATTCTCATCTCTGAGTCTGCTCCAAAAATTAAAAAGCCAGCAACTCTTTCACCATTTTTAGAAGCTCCTCTTCAAACCATATGTCTATTTTGAGGTTCATCAGCTTGGCTTTGCCAATGCTTGTTTCTGACGGTACTGAATGTCACTGCAGCTCAGATTGTCTGTATGCCCACCTACCAGCAAGGGTACAACCATACGACTTTAACACGTCATTGTTTAACCAGACCAGTCTGAAACTAGTTGTAGTGTTAGGCCTGCTCTAAAAGCAACCATGAAACCAATCCTCAAAGGAGATTAATAGTAATATTCTTATTCCGCGGCACGCTACAGCTACTCCTGCGTATGCAACTGCTACCACTACTAATAATGCCAATATCGATAAAGATATCGGTAGTCTATGGCGGAAGAGGAGGTGCCTTTCAAGTTGGTATGCTGGGTTCAAGAAGCAATGGCAAAGCTAATAGGTCGTGCGTGCCTTGTAGGCCGATTGCTACGCCAATGTAGAGTCTAGGGATCAAAATAGACAGCTCCCTCTCCTTCCAACCGCAGATTCAAGCCCTAGTTGGGTCATGTTTCAGCGTGCTTCGCATGCTGAGAAAAGTTCTACCTCTGTTATCTGAGTCTGCTGGCTGAAAGGTAGTGCAGGCCCTTATTACGTCGAGACTTGACTATGGAAACGCTCTGTACCTCGGTCTCCCTGACTATCTCCTTACTAGACTGCAGGTGGTTCAGAATTCGGCAGCGAGACTGCTACTCAGACTCTCTCATGACCCCTCATCAGAGGGTCCTCCATTGGCTCCTGGTAAAAAAGAGGGCGGTCTTTAAGGCCATGGTCCTCATGCACAAGGCCTTGCATGGGACGGGCGCGTCCTATCTCAACGAGAGGATCAGTGCATACACCCCTGACGCACCCTTCGCTCTTCCTTGGCGTTCCTGGCAAGGGTGCCCCGCATTAGTCGCCTCAGAATAGGGGGGAGATCCTTTTCCTATCTGGGACCACTCTTCTGGAATACACTCCCACCAGACCTCCGGCTAGCACACAGCCTGGATATTTTAAGAGGAAATTAAAAACCTGCCTTTTTAACAGCTAATCCCGCTGCCTGTCCGTTTCCTCCACTGCCTAGCGCTGGGACACTCTGCCGAGTAGCTGTGCACTTTACAAAACAATATAACGCAACATAACAATGATTTTAGGTCGAGCCTGCACAGCGCATGCGCCATTCTGCGTGCCAAAAGGGGTGGGGGGCAAGAGAGAAGGGGGTGGGAGCGTTCAACAAGGTGTGTAAAGGATAAAATAAAAATAACACCAGTGGGGGGACATGGGGAAAAGCAGCACATGGGGTGAGAGCAACACAGAATACATGGCAAGGGGGATGTGTGGCGGGAGAGCACACAGAGAGAGAGCAACACAGAATACATGGCAAGGGGGATGTGTGGCGGGGGAGCACACAGGGAGAGAGCAACACAGAATACATGGCAAGCGGGAAGTGTGGCAGGGGAGCACACAGGGAGGGAGCCACACAGAATACATGGCAAGAGGGATGTGTGGCGGGGGAAGCACACAGGGAGAGAGTAACACAGGATACATGGCAAGGGGATGTGTGGCGGGAGAGCACACAGGGAGGGAGCAACACAGAATACATGGCAAGGGGGATGTGTGGCGGGGGAGCACACAGGGAGGGAGCCACACAGAATACATGGCAAGAGGGATGTGTGGCGGGGGAAGCACACAGGGAGAGAGTAACACAGGATACATGGCAAGGGGGATGTGTGGCGGGAGAGCACACAGGGAGGGAGCAACACAGAATACATGGCAAGGGGGATGTGTGGCGGGGGGAAGCACACAGGGAGAGAGCAACACAGAATACATGGCAAGAGGGATGTGTGGCGGGAGAGCACACAGGGAGGGAGCAACACAGAATACATGGCAAGAGGGATGTGTGGCGGGGGAAGCACACAGGGAGGGAGCCACACAGAATACATGGCAAGAGGGATGTGTGGCGGGGGAAGCACACAGGGAAGGAGCCACACAGAATACATGGCAAGGGGGATGTGTGGCGGGGGAAGCACACAGGGAGAGAGTAACACAGAATACATGGCAAGGGGGATGTGTGGCGGGGGAAGCACACAGGGAGGGAGCCACACAGAATACATGGCAAGGGGGATGTGTGGCAGGGGAAGCACACAGGGAGAGAGTAACACAGAATACATGGCAAGATGGATGTGTGGCGGGGGAAGCACACGGGAAGAGAGCAACAGAGAATAAAGGGGCAGGTGGGATTTGGCAGGGAAGAAACACACGGGAGAGAGAACAGTACACAGGACAGAACGCAACACAGAGTACAGAAGGATGGGTATTTGACAGGGGTGTGGGCGGGCAGGTAATTGGCAAGGGCTGAAGCACACGAAGGAGAGAGCTAGAAAACACATGCAGTCCATCGGAGTGCTGTACGAAAAAAAAATAAGTAGTACCCTAGATGTGAGCAGTGGAAGGGTATAAGTTATCCAATCAAAAGGACGGTAAAAATGCTGTGCTTCAGGGGATGGGCATACATAACAAGGGGAGTGACAAACACAAGATGGACAAGGAAACCCATCCAATAAAAAGCAAGCAAAACAAGTGTCAACATTGTCAACCAATGGTAAGCAATGGCTTTGGGACAAAGCCCACTGTACGTTTTTGGTAGAGTCCACAACAGGCTTTCACCTAGCAGACAGCATACAGTTGTCTGGTAGGCGTGACCTAAAATTCATAACCTCAGTTAATCTGAGTGGCCTTTCACTACGGGCTCCCATAAAGGAGAGGATGGGTAGGCACCAAATGCTGAAAAAGAAGAGGATTCTCCAGAAAGTAGTGCAGGCAGCCTACGTGGGATCTCTGAGATTTGCGGACAGTCCAAGGCACACCGTTCACAGGGGAGCGGCATGAAGGACCTCGTGATGTGAACTGGGCTTCTCACAAGTTAGACACCCTCAGTGATGGGCTGATCTCTGCATGCAGGCATGCCCAGCAGCTCAGGCAGCTTTGTGCTCAGAGAGGGTCTTGTGCTGACCACAAACCAGACAGGAGTGACCCCCTGAGGAAAGAGGGGGGCCTGTGTGGTCTGGCCACGGGCAAATGTTACTGCAGATGGAATCTTGAATTGTAGTGAATTATTCATTATGCCACTTGAAGTTTTTTTTTTAAGAAACCAAAACAGAAAGCAGAGCCTGCCCTGAACTAGGTATCACTTTTCATAAGACTGTTCCATTCCAGAGGATAAATTCATAGATAAACAAAGTTGCAGCCGGAATACACTGTGAATTATTACCACACCAACAGCAGCAAAACTGTTTACATTCTGCCAAAACACTAGAGTCGAAATATTGCATAACCTAAGCTTTAGTTGTCCGTCTAGTCTTTTTCAGATTTTAATAAACGTATGGGGCAAACAGACTTTTAGAAAACACTTTCTTTGCTAGCAGAGACCAATCCACATGGTCTTTCCAGTATTCAGTGACTGAGTCAGATGGCTTCCCCAAAATCACGCTACATCTCATCTGGCTACTACCAGACCAATATTCCAAAATATTTTTGCACTCTTTTGTTAGGGGCATTCATACCATGTCTCTATTAGAATCGTTTTGTTCTCCCACTGCCCAGCCTGCCCACTTCCCCTTAACGTATAAGATCTGCATCTTGCTGAATGTTTCGGCTTGGAACTGGATTAATAGGCACAGTGTGGAAGCTTCAAGGAAACAAGGCAACCCCCTACTCCTATTGCCACTTCCTTAGGGTATCTAAAGAGCCTCTTCCCATCAGTGGCGGCTGGCATCTACTGAGGAGGGGGCAAATGGGTGGATGAGCGCATGGGCAAACAAAATAAAAAAATAAATAAAAAAGAAAACACTTATCGGTTCGTGACGGATTACGTCCTCCTCACTGCGGACCTCTTCTACTGGAAAAGCAGTGCAGCCACAGCACACTCCCTCGATCAATCCTGGCGCTGCTCACATGCTTTTAACCAACATGTGAGCAGCTAATCGATTGGTTGGAGCGGCCTCTCTCAGCATTCCCCAGCGCACTGGAGGTCTGCACTTGCTCTCAACCCAGATGTCTTAAAACAGCTGGGATGAGAGGTTTAAATTGTGCATATCTGGCTGGCCGTTGCAAGATGGCGGTCCAAAGAGACATGCGCACTTTATACAGTGCACAGCCAGCCTCTGCCTACCACTTCTCAGTGCTGTCACTTTAGTAGGCCCCGCCCCGTCTGGACGCTCGGTTCATGACAGGCTGATGAAAATTTAAATGGTTATGAATGACCATTTTATTTTTAATCTCTGAGGCTTTGAGGGGCACTTAAGTGGGGCGACACTCCTCCGCTCCAATGGAGGAGCTGTCCCTGCTTCCCATTCTTCTCCTTCTAAGTGACTCCAATCGCTTTCTTACTTCATTTGGAGCTTTGCTCGTTCATTAGGCGTATTATTGAGCAATAGTCAATATATTCGAGATACTGTTCTCACAAATAGCGGGTCAATTTGTGGTCTAGTTTCCAATCGTGAAGCTTCTTGTTTCTTTTGTATCCTATTACTGTCTTCTTATGGCCCGTCTCCTACGTAGTTATTAAAATCTCTGTGAGTCATTCCATACAAATCCATCTTGAGTCTCTTCCAATGAATTTACACTCTCATGCCCCCAAATGCCCTTTAACTGTTAAATACCTATGAGGTCCCTGCTGAGGAAACCTCACTCCACCATAAGTCTCTCAGCCGAGGGTTTCCATCACGAGGGTCTGTTGTAAACCCAGTGCCCTGAAGCAAGCTTCCCTTGCTTGAATGACTGTTCTGGTGCCACTGACATACCTTTACCACTGGTATCTTTGTTATGTTATAGCAATTTATTAAGCGCATGAATACCGAAAGGTGTCTTGGCGTCAAACGGTTTATGGCACTTAATCAGGATCTGCTTTCCAAGCTCCAAATTCTTCAAAATACCGCAGCCAGACTTATTCTTAATCTTCCCCCCAGATCCCCTCTGCCCCGATTCTTAAAACCCTGCACTGGCTTCCGGTGCGTCAAAGAGGCCATTTTAAAATCTTGAGTCTTACACACAAGACAATGTATGATACCGGTCCTGGCTACCTAGCAAAAAAACTGCAATGGTATGTACCTGGACGATCCTTAAGATCTGGTACCAAATCATACCTTGCCCAGCCGCGTATTTGAACCTCTCGTAATGGTGGCCGGTCATTTTCCTACCTTGCCCCCATGCTTTGGAATAAACTACCATCAGATCTCTCATCCATAGCTGATGATAAATGTTTTCGTAAAAGGGTGAAAACCTGGCTCTTTTCACAATAAGTTTTCGCTTTGGGTATCAGGTTGTTGTCTGTTTTACTGTCATTTTTGCTGCTGGCGCCTTGAGACCTTCTGGTGATTTGTGCGCTTTATAAGAATATTTGACATCGACATTGACATTGACATGAGAAATGTTTCACATAACGTTAAAAACTTTAGGTTGTAAGAACAACTTAGTTGAGATTACACACTCACAATAACTTTGAGGTTTTTATATTTTTCCAATCACAAAACTGAAAAGAGTTCAAGCAGAATTTAATGACGTCATTTCCGCTGGCATTAAATGGGAACAGCCAGCTGTTTCCTATACAAAGGTGACCAGCACTCTTTCACAGTTTAAACACATTACCCTACAGCAATTGCACCAAGACATTCTTGGACATAAATGTTTCTCCTGATGACCCATGTCCACCTGGGGTCTTAATCCAAGCAGATGAAGTAATTCATCCGGTGATTAACACTCTATTTAACACCTTTCTGGACACAGCACTCGTCGCTAGTCTGGAAGTAAGCGAGGGTTAAGCTCCTTTTGAAGAAGCCATCTGCCGATCTTGTGTTTTATCTAATTTTAGCCGGATTCCCTTGCTCCCATCACTCTCTAAAGAACTAGAGAAACTCATCAATACACAACTGTCAGACTTCCATAGCAACCAGGCCTGCTACCCCCATCCCAATCAGGCTTCAGGCTGCAACACAGCACAGAAAATGTGTTTTAGAAGTTTCTAGTTACATTAAAATCTCGCTTTACAGAGGTCCTAACGCCACCCGAATTATTTTAGACTTATCGCGGCATTCGGCGTAGCTTATATGGGAAACGTGTGGCCAGTCATTACTATGGTGCCAGCCCCTACTCTGTGAAGACAACAAGCACCGTCAGCCTCCAATTTTAGCTGGGGAAGCCAGACACTTAATACGGAATCCCTCAGGGATCTTCTTGAAGCCCCACTATAGTCCATATATACATGGCCCCCTGGGAAACATTAATAGAGTCGTTTGGAATAAAAAGTCATTCCATACCCTGATGATATACAAAGCATTTTATCCATTGATAAAACCCTGGTGCTTCAGAGGAAACGTTTCAAACCTGCCTGTCTAGGGTGACAGAGTGGATGAAGCGGCGTTATCTAAAGTGTAACTCAGACTAAACCGAAACAATGCTTTTTGGGACTGTCAATGAGGGTTCAGTCAATGAGTGGTGGCCACAGGGCCTAGAAACCCCCTCCCACCCCCACCAGCTTCTACGGCTAGAAACGTGGGAGTAAAATTTGACAAAGATTTGCCCTTTCACCCCAGGTTCTTTGAGTTACGGGTACATGTTTCTTATTTTCATGCTCACTGGAGAAATTCTGAAAACTTACTTCCTCTGGAATCCTGGAAATTTGCAGTGTGTGCATTACTTCCCTCAAGGCTGCACTACGCCAGTAGGATTAACTTAGGTCTTCCCAAGTATTTGATTTACCATCTGCGGGTGATGCAGAATGCAGCTGTGTGATTTATTCGTAGAATACGCCACCAGTCCTCAACGTCTCACTATGGAAGCCATCTTCGCTGGCTGCCAGTACACACGCGGATTCCATTTTAAGCACTGGTTCCCCCACAGAGCATTTCATGATACCAGTCCTAGATACCTTTCGGATAGATTCTTCAATGTTCCCAGAGTCAGACTTGTGAGGAGTGGGGGAAACTCCTTTTCTTTTTTGGCAGAAAAAGCTTGGAAAAAACTACCTTTCGTCCTCCGGTTGACTAGCAAGTCATTTCAAAAAGTAACTAAAAACATAATTATTTTACACTCCTTAATCTTAGAGAAGGTTGATATACCTTGGTTCAGGCTAAGCCAGGAAACCATGTGGGGCAGCTTTTTAGTGCTGTATGAATCATAATAATTTATTAATTCATTCAAACTGGAAATTCCTCTCCAGTGGTGTCGGATTCTTTGTATATTTCTTCTGAAGGCCTTTCAGTGATTGGAAGGATCAGTGCTGAAAGGTTTGGAAGGATGGCGTAGGTTTGCACCCTGCCTCAGTCCATCATTCCACACATTTCCTGTCATGTGAATCCTGATTTCCCTTTAGAGTGATCAGTCGCTGACCTCACCGCACACAGAAGACACATATCCCATGGGCACCATGATTGGTAGTTACAGCACACAAATATTTTTATTTCATTAAAAGCTGAAACAGACTAGGTCGCTAATTTAATCTCCAACTGCACAGTCCACCGGCTAGTCCCGAGGGTACTCCCTCTCTCCCCTGTGAGTGATATACCCAACCAGTTGTGACTAGTAATTTGTCCGAAAGGTTAAAGTGCTCTGATTTACGCAGCCATCAGCGGCGCTAATTGGAATTCGTTGAACCAGTGTACATGTTGTAATTAATACAGCAGAGTGTCCAACATGGCTGCCTTCTCCTCTAATTGCCTTCGACTTGGGTTGCTGCTGCGCACTCCGGTGCTGGATTCGAACTAAATTCAATATGATTTGTAGAATGACACACTGAAGGCAGTGACTGCCTCAGTGACCACTAGATTACCTTCACTCAACCAACCGACAAACCACCAACCACCTTTCCACTGCAGGGTTATCAGTCCTAAGGCTTGAGGACCAGTGACTGCCCTACTCCGGTGAAGTGGCGTAACGAAAGTTGAAGGGGCTCCCCTGCAAGGCACACAGAGAGGCCCCGCTCCGGATTTAACCAGGAGCTCTCAGGCCTGAGTACTGTGCTGAGGGGCCCCCCTGCAGCTCGGGGGCCTGTGTTACGCCCCTACTCCAGTGCACAATATTACTTCAGATTCCGTGTGCGTGATTACGTCATGCTACTCAGCCTGACGGGCACCTCAGCCACCCAATAGGTGCCCTCCACGGTCAGTGTACATAACCTGCCGCTGTGCCTGGAAAGTGCTGGGTGGAACACAACCTGCATTATGTCTACCACATCTGGTGACTCCCCTTCATGCCACTCTCGGCTCAAACAAGAATACACCACAACTCCACCACAAAAGTAGAATCACTGTTACTCAGATACAGCAGCCGCTCGCAGATATTTAGAGTTTTGGGTGGAGGGTGCAGATCCCTTCGGGATCTTGCAGCCTTCGTACTTGTCCCTAGCAGCCGATGAGCAGCTCAGCCTCAAGCAGGTCATCCTGGTTTATAAAGTCACTTGTGATGATGTCAACCCTTCCATGACAGTGGCACACACACCTTGCAGACTCCCAATCTTAAAATCAAATTCACCAATCCCAGTCCAAGACAGGTCACCCATCCTGAGTCAGCGCCAACTCAAAAGCTTCCATGCCACTTTCGGTCATGCCAAACAAAAACTCAATGTTGCTATTTTGAATGAACTCATTGAGCATAGACTAGGCCAAAGAAGGCAACTTGTTGTCGCTAAAGCTTTGACTGATTATTTTCCCAGCTGAATGTGGAGGAATCTAAATAAAAGTGTGAAACAACCAGTGTTTGACTGCCTTCTCGAAACCTGTAGTGCTCAACAATGTCCTTGATGTTGGATGAGAGACAGTTCCACAAATTTTCAGTGAGGACGACTTAAGTGCATTTTTTTTTTTTAGAGAAAAAGTGTGCAACACCAGAAGCGGTGGATATCACCAGAATTTATTATTCGGGAAAGGGTCCAGTTAGTGAAAAACAGCCTGATCAGCTATACAGAGGGATTTATGGAAAATGCATTATTCTAATGTTAGCCAGTGGAAATATATGAGTGTAGGAATATATGAATGTATGGCTACCAGATTGAATTTTCTCAAGTAGACCAACATTAAATCGCTGAGTTTTAAATTCGGTCAGCATTGCAGGATATCAGTGCGGGCTGCCACCCGTAGTCATGTCGATGTCAAAAAAGTGTCTTAATAGAGGAAACTTTATGTTAGGGCGCCCAAAATCTTTTTCAATACTCTGTACAAAAAATAAGAACCTTGGGGAAGAATTGATGTAGGGTACCAGAAGGTCAATGGTAGATCCCAGGGATACGAATAAAATAGATGGCCGGTTCCAGTGGCACTAGTGCTGATCATCGCTGAAGACCACTGCCTCGCTTTTAAGAGGTGATTCCCATATGACTCCACTCATGATTGGACTGCCAGACGTAGTCAGGGCTATGTGGGGAATGTCTTCTGTAGCCCTTTTGGCCTAAGGGAAGAGGCACCGAAGTTTCCCCAGAATAGGTGAAAAAACAGAAAGCAAAAACGAAAAGAAACCGGGGAATGCTAGGAGTTGTCTTTGACCATTAGATCTTGTGCTTAATGTTTGATTTAGCCATGTTGTGCAGCATGGCTAAAAGCAAAGAGGGAGGCAGGATACTGGATGGAAGGGGGTAGAAGGATGTGGTGCTATGGGCAGAGCGGCCGTCTCCGCAAATGGGGAACACGGTTTGAGTTTCTCCGTCAGCTCAATATCCTGTGATTCTGGGCAAATCACTTAATCTCTCTTGTCAAGTTGTGGAATGTAACTGGTGCACATGTAAAGTGCTGATACCTTCAGATAGAGTTTGCGTGTGAAAATAAAATGCCAAAAAGGAAGCAATAGTACCTCAGCACGAGCAGTAATTGACACTAATTAACATTAATTAATCTGTACTTGGTCCATGCGCTCGTAAACAAAGAAAGTGACGCCTCTCATGTTCTGCCATATGCTGACTTATAAGGCAGCAAAGAAGAGTGATAAGGATGCCAACAAATGGTAAGTAATCAGTGGGATAAAAGCCCCTTTGCACAGTTTTGTAAAGTTCTTCTTTTTTTGACACAAGAGATCATCGCCATAGCGACAGCGTATGCGCTCTGCCTACAGGCGAGACCTAAAAAGAGGGGGCCAGGAGTTACCCTTAGGTACCGCACAGCCAAGAGCATTGACCTCTGAATGATAAGAGGGGATAGCAGTGCGAAGGATAACGTTCTGGTCTCATTCTAGCTTCCTGCAATGCCCAACCAGCAATAACTAACATAAAGACACCAGATACACAATGCCTATCACAATGCTTGTGTCTTTCTTAGGAGAAATTTAATCAATTCACATGAATAAATTATATGTGCTAATCCCGAGGCGCTATTTACCACTGCACAACAGATTTTCTTCTACCTGAAAAGGCAGACGTAACCTTATTTAATGCATCCTAGGAGCAAATCCTGGGTTTCTCAAACTTCCTTTCCATGATTCTACCTTCCTTTTGAAGAACTTGTCTGACAGTGCCATGACCCCATCACAGCCTCTTTCAAGCTAAATGGTTAGCTATTTTACTTGATTCGTCTGGCCCAACAAGCCAACCTCAAAATACATCCTGCCAACCCCACTAGGCCCATGCATTAATGGCGTGACAACCCAACCTCGGATCAAATAAACCACATTCCAACCATACAAGCAAGTTCCTCTACTCCATGTCTCTGTGGTGCTCTGTTGCTTGGTTGGTTTTTGGCGACTCCCTGCTGCTTCTTGTGGCATCCAAGTCTGAGAGAAGTTTGAAAGAATTTGAAATTGAGCAGCCATATGCAGTGTACTTCCATAGGGTGACCAGAGTACTGCTCCAGGTAACATGTTATTTCCAGGTTCCACATGTAACCACTTTAGAAATTTACATTTCGAATTTCCCACCTTCCTCGTGTATTGGTTGTTGCCAGCTTCGACAGGCCCATAAATATTACACATTATTGCAAAGCTAGTGCATTCTGGGAGTTACTGTCTTGGTTTAGAACAATTTAATTGATTGTACTAAAATATAATGGTTTGAAAGTAGGAAGAAAGGACTGAACATAGGCATTGGTTGACATGAAGCCACCAGGAGGTAAGGAGAAGAAGTCACTGCTCTCGCCTCCCACCGCCTCCACCCCTCCCCCGGTAACGAGCAGAGCTGGTGCGAAGAAATTGAAAACCAGAGACAGCCATTTAATCTGCTCCAACATAACTCATTTCCATCTTTTAAAGCTTTCTTCCAGGGCTGCTGTAATGGGTCTGCGGACGTGCTCGTAAGTGCAAGCATTATTGACCAGAACTGCCTATTAGTCAGGGTTATCTGCTGGCACGAACCCAGCTCCCAAGTGCCTGTCTGTCTTCGAACGAAGCCTTGGCGAAAAGCCCAACTCATCACTGGTATAATCTGAGCTGCACTGCATGGAGTGATGCACTGAGACAGCCTAGGGTGTGAGGACCAGTTTTAAATGGGATGCCTCTGGGGTGGACGGTTGTTGTCATAGGAGGGGGCAAACGTATGTGCCATGGGCCTTCTTCCATACGGATGCCCTCCAGAACCTGAGCAGTTTCTGCATATTCAACACATTGCAATGATCCCACGTCATACACTTGTTAAAGAATCAACACTTGTGGGGTAAGATGGTGCAACAGTTTCTAATATGCAGAATTTTATATTTGCATGAATGACACTAAGACATCTCATTTAGTCGGAGATTATTACCGGAAGGAGCCTGGCTGGATACCAGCTGTACTTGCATTATTAATACTGAGAGGACAATGCGCTTCCAGGCAAAGGAAGTTGAGAGGATTGTATCCTCAATTTTAATTTCAATGGACTCAGCACTCCGCATTCTAAGCTACTTATACATTCTAAAAATGCAATGGTCTGTCAGTCCAGCCCTTAATCTGAGAAGAATTATCATCAATAGAGATGGATTTAGTCTTGGTTCAATCTCCTGCAAGCTCCAATAGACTAGCCGCAGTCAGAGCCAGTTCTAATATTCCAAGGCTATCCACAGAGACCTACAGACAGGGGGGACAGAGCAGGACTTTAATAACTTCTAATCTGCTCCCTGCATGTTCCCACCTTTCCACTACAAAACTATTTCCGAACTAAAGTATTTACCATCTTCAAGCACATCCCTCTAAGAAGGACCAGATTTCATGCCCTGGACCACAATGCCTGCACCCATTCAACAGCAGCCAGATCCACTGCACAAGCATGCCAGGCATGGAAGGCTTCCCAATATACCTACTGCTGGACTACCTTAATAAGCTCAATATACTTCGGCACCAGCAATGAGGAAGACCCTCGTTTTTAGTCCCTATGTGTTGAAACGTATTGACCGAATTAAGGAGGACCAGATACAGCTTTTCCATATGCTGGCTTTAGTCCAAAATAATATACATTTCTGAAACAAAGCCATTACTTGCTTTTGATGCCCCCATCATGGTCTGACCTTAAAATACCCAAGGCTTTAAGGCTCATAAAAAGGACACTTACTTCAGATATTGGCGTTAACTATAAGTATCCACCGCTACTGAGATCCACTAAAAACGTTCTGGATAATATCATCGGATGTCCTAAAATGAGGCATTCTCAGCATGGGCTGACGTCTGGTGAATCAGGGACCAGTGGATTCATCAGGCAAGTAAACTCTGCATCAGGGTTATATGTCACTTCATCAAGGACGACAGCATCCACCTATAACATCATTGCATCCTCTTACATGACCTAGAATAAGAGGAATTAAGAACAGTATTGGAAACGGCTCTTTTTGCAGGGTTATCCCCAAACTTTTTGCTTCTTCCTCCTTTATTTTTTCTGACCCGTGGTTGTTGGCAATAGGACTCTGGGCACTTTACCACTGCTGATCAGTGCTAAAGTGCATATGCTCTCTGTATAAATTGTTATATTGATTGGTTATCCATGATTGGTATATTTGTTTCACCTGTTAGCCCCTAGTAAAATGCACTGAGTGTGCCAGGGCTGGTGATTCAAATGCTACTAGTGGGCTGCAGCACTGATTGTGCCACCCACAGGAGTAGCCCTAACATGATGTCTTAGGCCTGCTTGCAGTGCCTATGTGCAGTCCAGGACTGCCATGTCGACCTGGCCAGTGCACCCACTGACCAGGCCTTATCCTTCCCTTTCGGTACATGTCAGGCATCCCTATGGTGGCCCTAGGTACCCCCCTGGGCTGGGTGCAGTGTATCTGAAAGGTAGGGCATGTACTGAGGTGTGTAACATGCCCTGGTAGTGAATTACAGCCATTTTCATTTTTTCACTGCTGAGAGGCTATCTTGCCCATAGGATAGAATGGGGAAGGCTGTTTACATGCCTATCTTCCCATAAGTGCAAGATAGAAAATCCAAGTTTGGTATCTCTGTGTTCAGAATTTAATTATACATCTTTTTAGCAAGATGGTTTTTAAATTCACTGTGTGAGAATAGCACTTTTTAGAAAGTAGCTATTCTCCTGTTTAACCTTCCTGTGTGCCTGTGTGCTGGTTGGCTGACTGGTGTCATGTGATGGGCTAGGTGGCTCCAGGAGCCTGGATGAGTCAGCAGCAGGGTGAATAGGGATATCTGCTTTAGATAGGTGGGAGGAGTAGTCCCTGGGTTTGAATAGGGCTGCCCCTGCCAGCACAATGCTGGCTCCACCCCCTGCTGGCCAGGCTGAGGACTCTGCCTCTGCCGGCACAAAGAAGGCTCCACCTCCTGCTGAGCATCTAACGACCCTGCCCCTCACTCTGAAAGGAACCAGGTGCTCCAGAGCAGAGCACACCCAGGAACCAGTTTGATCAGGGGAATCCCCCCACTGGAAGAAAGAGAGACAAAGACTTGGAGGGGTATAAGAAGAGGACCCCAGACACCTAAACTTTAGATCACTTTGGAACTAAGAAGAAACCTCTGCCAAGGAGAAAGCTGAAAAGAACTGAAGAGGAGAAGACTGCCTGCTTGCTGTTTTGCTTTGCTGCCAAGGAGAGGGGAAGGACTTTGCTGTGTCCCCTTCTTTTGATTCTGATCTCCAAGGGCCTGAGAAGAGCTGGCTCCCTGTTAAGAAGTCCCAGGAACAAAAGGACTTCACCACCAGCTCCCCTGGAACTCTGCTGAAGGAGTTCTGACCTGCCTTGGAGTGCTTGCCCAGTGTTGGGGCCTCAGGAGGTCGTTTTGCTGTGTTTGGGAGCTGGGAAGCAGAAGCGTGAAAAAGAGTAACTGGTACCCAACGCATCATCCGATTGCGTGTCGCAAGAACGAGAGTGCGAGGAGAATTTCATCGCGGCGTCATCGCAGCACCCGGAGTCCCCGCATTGCCGAGTGCGTCGAGCATCGTCCCGGTGCGAGAAGATTCCTGACGCTGCGAGGGTCGTCGCAAAACCAGTTTGCGGGCCGCACCACTGCCGGTGCGTGAAAGTATCCAATCGCTGCGTGTTTCGACGCAGAGTCCCGTCACGTGACGCATCGAGGGTTGCGGTGCCCGAAGTCAACGCTGCGCCGCGCACCGCGACGCATCGAGGGTTGCGGCGCCAGAAGTCAACGCTGCGCCGCGCATCGCGCCGCACCGAAGATCGTCGCATCGTACCTGTGCGTGAAGCTTCCCCCTAAGAAACCTACGCAATGAAAGCCAAAGTCATCGCATCCTCCCCCTACAGATCGGAGCCGGTGCATCCACCTCTGCTGCGTGAAGCAGGGCTGCTGCAAGGCCTCCCCAAGATTTCAGGAGTATCGCATCGCCTTTGCCATCTTCCTTGTGATAGCTTTTGGGAACCTTATCGCAACTACAGGTACTGTTGGGTTCGAGAGTGTCGCATTTTGTGCATTGAGAGTCGCATTGTGCAGGACACTGATTTTTACATCCTGGAGTACTTTCTGCAAACTCTTGAACTATCTTTGAAGTAACCTTTTTAATTGTATGTTGGTTTGTCTGTAGTATTTGGTCTTGTGAACTTTTTAGTAAAGATACCTTATTTTTCTAAAACTGGTGTGGAGTAAATCTGTGGTGTTTTCACTGTGTTACTGTGAGTGTTGGTACAAATACTTTACACATTGCCTTTGATAGCCTAGACTGCTCAGGCCAAGCTACCTAGAGGGTGAGCAGGGGTTATCTTAACAGTGTATCCCCCTTTCCCTGACTAGAAGCAAGGGTCCCTACTTGGACAGTGGTACCTACCCTGCCAACTAGAGACCCCCAGATCTAACAAACAGTAAATTATACACTTACCTTTCAAAATAGTTGCAGGACGATGTAGTGGACGCATTATTTTTGTCTTCTGATATATTGCATTTGACATGGAGAGCAGCAGAGGTCCTCCCCGGGGAGGTCCTATTCCAGGCTGACCAGTTGGTGATATCAGTGACCTACCGTGTCTTGCTCTCCTCTGCCTCACCAGAACCAGACAACTGGTTACAATTGAATGAGGATTAGGGAAAAGGGTGGCCTTTGGCAGCATTGCACATACAAAGGGCATTGGTGCACCCAAAAAAACAGTGGGGCCCAAGCACCGCTAGAAAGAACGACACACAGTCAGGCCACAAGATGTCGGCATTATTGCAGAGGTTCCCATGCCACTTACTCGGGGAAAGGGGGGCGGAGAAGCACCCCCCCACACACTTCAGCAGCCTCCCATTACCTTAAGGGCCTGGGGCTACATATAAGGGACATAGTCCTAAATAGGAAGTGGAGGGTTCATATGGCAGAGACAGTGAATGGCCTTTCCCTCCATACCTGCAAGTGCACACACCTAAGCATCAGCCAGGCACCGCTTTGCTCTTGGGTGACCCTCACTTTGGTGGTGTGACCAGCATTTCACACTCACTCTCATATGTAGTTGTGAGAAGTTGGCCTGGCATATGCTGGTCACTAGTTATAGTGGCCACCTTGCACCAGTCCAATTCGACTCTTATGGTAGATAGGTTTAAGACAACCTTTTAAAGAAAGCTATCCTAGTGGTAGCTGTGGAGAGCAGCCTTCAGGCTAAGTCTCTGAGGAATGTAAAGCAGCTTGTTTTACCCTATAATCTCTTGAATTACCACATGAAAGGACACCACACAGGTATATATATATCAAGTATATATGTATTTATTTCTAGACACACTCTACTAATCTCTTTATGAGATTAGAAGTCAGGAACACATTCAAATATCAATGTTTCACAATAGGTTAAGCACAAATATGGCTGGGGCCCTAGGGGCGTACCAGACCATATACTAAAAAAGAGGTTTAGGAAAGTCGACTTGCAAGGGGACAAGGCCTAGGACCTGTAGAATCGCTGGGCTTCACTAATCCACCCAAGGCAGGTAAGTAAAAGACCCACGAGAGACATGCAGTGTGAGAACACAGCTGTGGGTTCCCTATTGATTTCAATGGAGCAAATAACGGTTGAATTTTTAAAGTTTTAGGGTACTTCGAGGAAGTCTACAAGCAAGCCACTTACAAGGTAAGTAATTCGAGGGCCAACACACACTAGGGCACCGGAGTGCACGAGTTACCTCACCCAGGGAAGCCGGGTGCATAGGTGTCTTTTCGTGTCGGGTGGCGTCGCTGTTGTCTATGGAAGCCAAAGAAGATTTGATGCTTGCGAAGACTGGAGAAGTGTCCGGTGGAATCCAAGGCTGGATTCAAGATGAAGAAGACCTGAAAGCAGAAGGGACAGCGTTCACAGTCACTTTCCAGTGACCCGGGGCCAGGAAGATGGATGCCCACGGAAGTCGGGTGATTTCAGGTGATCAAGGGTGTTTTGACTCTTCACCCACGAGGTCCAGGAGGCATCGACGATGACCAGCAGCTGGATTCAGAGTGTCCCACGACGTCTGCAGCTTACTGAGGTGTCAGCAACCGGATTGGAGCCAACAAGCCTTGGCAACAGCAAGTCTTATGGAAATTGAAGTAAGTCAGCGGTGCAGACCAGCAAGGTCTGAGGGACTCACCCAGCAAGGGTAAGTCAGGGCAGGCCTGGAGCAACCAGATGAGCCCTTTGGTTTGATGAAGAAGTCTTCAGGGGATCCACAAGCAAGCCAGCAAGGGATCGTGAAGATGCCTCGTGAGGATTCGCTTCACAGGAGCCCACAGTCACTTGAGACAAGGTAGGCCTCTGATTTTCGAGGAAAATCCTGCTGGAGGCTTGGACCACACGTTATCTAATGCACAAGTTCGTAGAACGTCGTCCAGGGGTTGCAGTCGACAATAGTGCACGGTACCCAGGTATTGCTGTTCCTCATCACTCGTGGGGTCTACTCGCCTCAGCTCTGCTGGGGACTCACAATGGCCGTTGAGAAGTCAGGATATCCACTTCCAGGGCTGCAGGGACTTCGGAGTCCGGCGGGAGCGGGAAAGTTTGCGACTGTTGATTCAAGTTTTTGGTGCCTGCCAAGCAGGGGAGTCACTCCAGAGGTAGTGGAACGTCGAAGGGCCAGGATTCTTCTCGTAGAGCGTCGTCCAGGAAAATCTGATTTGCAATGGCAAGGTTTACCTATCTTATAGTAAAAGAAAGGGAGGGACTAGCTCTATGACTACTCCTCTAGGAGGGTCAAGGGGGTGGGTGGTTACGCCCACTTCCCTTTGTCCATTTTCGCGCCAGAGCAGGGGCTGGTAGCCCCTGAACCGGTTTGAGCTGGCATATGCACAGAGGAGCCTACTGCTCCCCAGTGCAGGACTTAAAAGCACTCTAAGAGTGCACCCACCCAGCTCCAATACACTAAATCCTGTCTGGAAGGTGGTGACACCTCCCTGTGACAGGATGCCTATTGTTGGGCCTCCTCCACTGCGAGTTTCAGTCAGCAGCAGGAGGGCAGCCCAGTGTCTGTGCTGGTGGCATCCATTTTGTGATGCCAGGGCTCTTTCAGATTTCTACCGTGTTTCCACAGTGGGTACATGTCGTTCCCTCTAGAAGGGTGGGATCATACTCCCACACCAGTTACTGGTGTGGGGGTGTGATTCCAAGTTGTTTGACACCAAACACGACATGTTTTGATGCAGTAATTCCAAAGTTAGCATTTACCGGGAGGTTATAATGCACTTAAGAGTATATGGTTTAACCGCATCCACAAACAGCCACAGGGAATAGACCCTGCCAGCTGCAGAGGGGCCCTGCTCAGGCAGAGGCACCCCCTCACATTGTAAACCAAGCACCCTGCCCTCAGGATTGATAGGGCCTGCCTTAGGGGTGACTGATAGGTTTATATGTGTGTGTATGGTGAGATATAGGAACCTATACCTCAGTGAGGAGTGCTAACACTACCTCACCCAGGCTGCAGTAGCAGGCCTGTGGTGTCAGATTTAGTCTGCTTCCCAGGGGTGGCATAATAAATGCTTCAGCCCCTGGTAGGCCTGTAAAGTACCTGTGCCCTTGGTACCTAAGGTACCATATACTAGGGGCTCGTAAGGCACCACGGTATCCAATCACTAGTGCATCTAATATGCACTCCAAGTTGTTTAGAGAAAACAGAGAGACTGGGGCCCTGATTAGCAGCGACCCAGCCAGACTATCGCCAGAAACCAGTGTTAACATCAGAAAAAAAGTGGGGGCAACATAAGTGCAGATCCTACTCTCCTACAGCAGTGATTGTCTGCATTATTTTATTACAGTGCACTTCAGTGGAAGCTTCCGCAGGAGAGCATTTTATTATCAAGAGGACTTCATTACAACTTTGGAGATGCACCTGGCTGTCCGGGGCACTTTCACCAGGCACGTGTGGACACTTACTGCACCCAAAGCTGGACAGGTCATAGGCAGTCCAGGGAAAATCCAGAATAGGCCGAACACGAGGGGACTGCTTTCAGGGATGGGTGGATGGAGGCAACATCAGCAATCCAGCCTGGTACACAGACCAAATGGAGCACACACTACTTTATTCTGAGCATGTATATCATTTCCCCCACCTCTCAAATCCTCCTGAAGACAGTTTGAATCACTCACTACACTCACTCAGTACGATAGCAGCAAGGCATGGACACAATCTTCCAGGGTAGCCTTTGGCTCCTGGTCCACTACTGACAGTGGGCCTCTGTGCAGATGTAAACTCCCTAGAGGTCCCGAAGGGAGAACAGATCATGTGGTGAGAAGGCTAGCAACAGATGGCCATATATTGTCTGTCGGTTTAAGGGGTAGGTGCCAGGGGAGCTCTTATTAGTGAGAGGGAAAGCGAGAGAGAAAGAGAGAGGGAGAGAGAGAGAGAGAGAGAGAGAGAATGACAGAGAGCGGGAGAGAGAGAGAGGGAGAGAAAGAGAGGGAAAGAGAGAGGGAGAGAGAGAGGGAAACAGAGGGAGAGAGAGAGAGAGAGAGAGAGAGAGAGAGAGAGAGAGAGGGAGAAGGACAGAGAGAGAGAGAGAGAGAGGGAGAGAGTGAGAGAGAGGGAAAGAGGGAGAGAGAGAGGGAAAGAGAGGGAGAGGGAGAGGGAGAGAGAGAGAGAGAGAGCGAGTGAGAGAGGGGGGAGAGAGAGAGAGAGAGAGAGAGAAAGACAGCGAGAGGGAGAAAGAGAGAGGGAGAGAGGGAAAGAAGGAGAGAGAGAGAGAGGGAAAGAGAGACCAAGAGATAGAGGGGAGAAGGTTGTCAGCAATCATCTGATCTAGATCCTCATTCCAAGGCCAGTGGCATTACAAGAGAGAAATCATGGACAAGAAATGACCGACCCTGCAAGAACAGTGAGATGAACCCTTTGATATGAGGAATTACCATGGGAATCTGCGTTCCTCACCCAGTTCTCACTGTCAATTTTCATTTTCGGGTTGCGTCTCACCCACATATTTCACTTATTTTATCAAGTGAAATGTTCAGGAGCAGGGGAGGCATCAGAGGTACAGTTTTGCCACATCACCTTTAATCCCAAAAGGGCCCCAAGCTCCAGCTGAATCAGCGTTCCATCTGGTATTGGAATGCAGACTTTAGTGTACAGGTGTGTCTACGTGTGAGACCTGAAGCGGTACCTGTCTAACCTACATTTAGTGCTTAATTTGAGCCAGTGGTTACCGGTGCTCGGCACCAGCACTTTATTGTCAACACCGGCTCTTATCACAGCCTGCCACATAGTTATGCTATTTTTCTAATTTTGTGAGGAGCAAAACAACAGTTGTTCAATCATTTAATATACACTGAAATCAAAAAAGCCCTGCCACCCATACCTATAAGAATAGCTTGGGCGGCATGTTTTAGTCATTTTTTATGTATATTTAAACTCTGAATTGTCACACTTGTGTGAGTGATAGGGTTAGTTGTGTTAGTACTGTCATTGGAAACGCCAGTGAAGGCAATGTATGGTGCAAGCTGCAGTGACCATCTGACAAGGGCCCAGGCACATTTGTTTTTTACAAATTAAGCACTGGGTGTGTCTAAGTGTGTGACCTGAAGATCTACCTCTCAAACCTATATTGAGTGCTTAATTTGAGCCGGTGGTTGCAGGTGGGGCCCAGTGTTACTCATTTTTGAGAACCAGCACTTATTTTTCCTCATCAAAATTTGACCCAGAGCAAGAGAGAGAAAATCCAAAAGGAGACAAGGAGGAGGAGGAGGAGGAGAAAGAAGGAAAAATGGTGACAAAGGGAGAAAGCAAGGACAGAAATTGACCTGTAAGAGTGAATTAAATGGGCAGAGAGTGTATGTAGGTGGCAGAAAGAGGGGTGATGTGGAATCAATACTAGGTAATTGGCAATCCCGACATATGTCATCATCAGCTTCTGAGAAAAAATTTGAGGAACGGCACTTACTGGCTAAAAAATTAAGCAATGGCTGTATCCTCATTTATTTTATGTATATTTGCACTAGGTAGCCTCCTGCTACTGAGTGAATCAGCAGAAGATATATAAGCTCCTTTACTGGCTGAAGTCCCAGTGACTGGAGGGGTGTTGGTCTTGTACCGGTCACTGTTTGTGTTCCATCTCTTATGTGTTACAACTATATCTTCCCTGGTATTGTTATCCAACACTTTCTTACATATTCAACCAATATTAATATTTTAAGAGAATTTCTGATAGAAAAGTGCTCACATAAATAAAATATGTGTGAGGTGCTGGGAAGAGGCCCTGGTTTAATGAGAAGAGTGAGCTTTGAGGGGAGAAGCTGTGCTGATGAGCTGTGGTGAGGATGGTCTGCGAGCAGCAACAGGTTAATCATGGTGAGGTGTGTGTGCTGTGTTGTGAAGAGGAACGTGTGCACTTCTGCGCATGCTTGCTTCGAGGTGGGTGAACCCCCAAACATTTATAGGAAGATCCAAGGAGTGGCTTGGCCCTAAGAGTCAAATTACAAGCCAAGCTTGTAAAAATATTACAAGTTATAAAATGGATAAAGTCCTTAGGGCTGGCTACAGTGAGCTTTAGTAGCCTGGAAAACCTAATGTCATCAATGTGGCAAAATAACTAAATTAGGCAACCAGAGAGAAAGTAGGCTTTGGTCAGCCATGTTCAGCAATTATGTTTCATGTGTTTTTCTTGATTTTGCCATTGCTTGGATGTTCTGTCCATCCAGGCCACTGTGTTTAGTAGATACCTATATCAGCTTTGTGTGATGGGTAATCGTGGTTTCATATTGTTAAACTGCCGATGCATCCTGGCTTGTAATTTCAAGCCAGGATGTGGTATTTGATAAGAAATTATTGTAAGTTGATTTGTGGCATTTTTGTTTAGGATGCGTTTGCTGTTTAGATGCCCTAGCCTGTCATAAACAGTGCTATTCATTAATCACCCCTGCACATTCATTTGTTTTACGTTGCTGTCAAGAGAACATTGTTGAATTGTTCACAGATTTAAGGCTTATGCAGACATAGGCTTTCTTAAAGTTGCAACAAAAATATGGGCCCATTCTCTAGGGTTTTCTAAGCAATTTCCTCTTCCTAGGACAGTTGAAAGGGTTCTCCTGGTCTCATAATGGCTTTGCCTTTTGGGTTTTACAGGGAGTCTGGCCACGGACACCGAGGAGAGGCTGGTGGAGCACCTCCTGAACCCGTCGCGATACAACAAGCTCATTCGGCCCGCCACCAATGGGTCGGAGCTGGTGACGGTGCAGCTCATGGTCTCCCTGGCCCAACTCATCAGTGTGGTGAGTACTGTGCTTCTTTCAGCATCTTCCAACTCTTGCTTTGTATTGATTATGAGTGCTGGCATCAGTGTTTCTATCCATAGATGGTCAATGTGTGCTTTAGGTGTTTACATAAGCCACACGTGCATTCTACATACCCACAATGCCATATTCTTGATTCTCCTTGACAGAGGATACTCCATGTATGCAGTACTAGTAAGTTCACATCACTGTCCTGGGTAAACTTCAGTGTCACCATCGGCACCAGAACCTCTACCACAATCATCTGTCACAGCCAATCAAACCCTCCCTACCTTGGAAGACTACCAGGCTCACCACACATCACCACCCACAGTCAAGTTGTGGAAATGCTCCCCGACTTGATTCTGCAACACAAAAAACTAAACCGGTCTATCCAGGGACACTTAGAAGCTGGAGACCAAGATGCATGATCGAAGCAGCAGGAGAAGAAGGTACCACCCTCTCGAACACACCTAATCAATTCTCATCTCAAAAGCAATCCAAGTTGTGCACCTTCATTAGGACATTCGATGAGATAGCGCTTAATTTGTAAACAAAAACAAATGCCAGGGTCCAAAGGCTTGCTTAGAAGATTGCAACTGCCAACCATTGGCATACCCTACTTCACCAGTGGTGCTGCCCACTGCCTGCCCATCCTCTTCCTCCACTGCCACCCACTTTTTCCATCCACCCATGCCTGATCCAGGAAACACGTCACATACAGTTGGAGCCACACTTGACATTTCAGAGCCTTGTGAGTGATCATGAAGTGTTTTCAGCTCAAAAGTTACACAAAAAATGCCTCACATGGTGGGGTGCAGTGGCAGACCCTTTCCAAAGCTTAACTGAGCTGGTCCCTTTCACTTGCTGATGGCTGTATTTGGGCATTGAACTGTTCCTAATGAGGTGAAATATATGCCCAGAAAGCATTAACGGGCAAATGACAAAATAGTGAAATAATACTGCCACTAAATGTGACGCGTTACCTCTTCTAATTTCTTGCTCATATACATGCTCCAAAAAGAGCTCAGGTTCCTCCCATTGTAGAGATCACTGCCATAGCTGCACCATCAGCTGACTCTGTGCTGCCTCATAGGCCATCAGTTGCCTCACACCTCAGGACTCTGGTTCCCATGTGGGTCAAAATCATGAACATCTTCTTCCTCCATGTAGCCAATTGATCCACCTTCTAAAAAAGGTAGACCACCAAAATGATCATTTCACTACAAAAACCACTCTTTATGGGGAAGACCAGTCACACAGTGGCGGCTTGCCGAGGGAGTGCTGCGGGGCGGTAGGGTGGGTGGGGGAGGGGCAGGGTGGGGGGTAGTAAACTCCGGCATACGGCAGAACGGAGGTAAGCAACTAAATAAAAAAAACAATTTACATTGCATGTGCTGCATCGCCGAGTTGGCGTTGCAGTGCGCGCAATGTAAATTGTTATATTTATTTATTTATTTACTTACCTCTGTTCTGCCGTATGGCAGTTTACTACCCCCCACCCTGCCCCACCACCCTGCAGCACTCCCTCAGCGAGCCGCCACTGCAGTCACAACATTGGGGCAATACAATACTGAGGCCATGCACAGGGCCATTACCCCACTCCACCCACAATATGCATTGGAACCTCCCTCATGCCAGGACCCTACTCCTTACCTCGGTTTGGCGGTAGATAGGGTGCAGCTGGTTCAACCCATTGGGCATTTTATGCCATGTTGTCAGTCGTCCTTAGAGGCACAATGTCTTTTCCTTAGAGCCTGGTAATGCTACAGACCAAAGAAGTCCCTCCCGACACCAGTAGTCGAAGTGGGCGGGATCAGAGGGGCACAACATGCCCATACTTTTTTAATTTAGGAATAACTGTCCTCCTACTTTTCGTAAAAAGACAACCGTCCTGGGACAGTTAATTCTGATAATTTCAATGCTTCCGCTGATATGTAACGCAGGCAGGGAGTCGCCTGTGCTCTGAAACCGAAGGCAGGCAGACAGCTTAACAATAAACAAGCCTTCTCACTAGGGTGCCTGCCTGCTTGAAAGAAATGCAAATGTTCACCACTCAAACTGTAAATGTAAAAGGTGCTTGGGAGCCTGTTTAATTAATGTAATCACTTAAAGCTTTGTGATGACAAAGATTTATTCTTTTTGGGTGGTAGTGCAAGAAAGTTACCAGCAGAGAGGTGAAGTGCTTGCTTTTAAGGGACAGCTATATAAAAACAAGCATTGCAGTGCAATCGGTCTTGCCTTTGGGACCTTATATGTATTTAGCCATGGAGCACATTATCCTGGGTGCTGAATCATCTACTGTTCTTTAACATATCACTACATTAAGAAGTACTTGCAGCTTTATGGCAGGCGGCCACTCCTGCCAGATCGGGGTATGAAGGCTATAACCCCTTCAGTGCCACGCCCTTTCCCCCTCCTGTGCCGGGCGTTACATTAGTGGGTGGGGTTCATGACGAGATAGTCTCGTCATGGGCACAGCGCGACCGTGCTCCATGACGAGACTATCTCGTCATGGGCACAGAAGAGGTTAAACATAGGCAGGAGTCCAGTTTGATCTCCTGTAATCATAGGCAGCACTCATCTGTTTGCATAAATGTTGTAGCCCATTTAAAGCAGTGGATGGGACAAAAATCAGGTAATGCGCAGGGCAGCAAACAGTGGTGCGCGTGCATGCACCGCTGGGCTGATACGGAGAAGGCATCCATGTGTGACGAGGAAAGAGACCATCTGCTGTGCTCATTGGGTGCATCTTTTGCAAAAATGCACATCGGAATGTACCACTGTTGCCAACAGGGTGAGGCTAGCAACACCCCGCCATGAGCAACAAAACACCCAGCAAACCTGTGGGAGGGCAGTGTGAGCCTGCAGGCGGAGGGAAACAAGAGGCACTTCTGGCATGTCCTCGGGCAGTTAGACCCAGCTCCCAGGAACTCATGAGCTACCAATCCTCTGAGCCTTGAGATGGACAGAAGAGGTGTCATAACAACTACTTTTTATCCACTGTATTTTATTCATCCTATTTGCATTTGGTCGGCACCGGTTAATACAAAGTGCGTACAGTATCAGGTCACTTTTTGCATCAGAGTCAACCTGTAATGTCTTGAAAATAACATGCAAACAAGCATCACATGAGGCAAAAAAAGGCTAGTGCATGTGCAATGTAACTCACTACATGGCCTACACTCCACCACGTCTGATACCCGTACCGCAAGTAAGAGAACCAAAAACGAGAAGTTCCCCTAAAAACTTCAACATTAATTAAAATAGGAAAAGTAAACACGTTCTTTCCTGACACAATGTGAAAAGATAAAACGCGAGCGCCAATGTGAAGAACGAACGGCGTCCACTTTACTACATCCACCAGAAATGCGAAGTGGTAAAATATAAAGCGCAGTGCATTACAAATAAATCGTTTGCAAAGATGTAGTCGTGGATACATATAAAGCACATTGGATTTCCTTCAAAAAAGCAGCAATAGTTAAATGTTCATTGCGGAAATCCATTTAAAAGTAAACACTCAGTTTCCTGATAAAACACAACTGCCAACTCCCATTAAAACATAATCACAAACGAGACAATAGTAAGATGTCAATAACTATTATGGCAACAGAGTAGAGTATATACAGCACAAATACATGCTTATCTGTGGAAGTTAAAAAAAGAGTGCCCAAATCCAAATGGAAAAAAAGACCTCAGAAAAAGGATACCGTTTTAGGCCAATACTCAAGGGGAGGAGCAAGGTACAAGAAGGTGGGACAATTAAGGACAATAAGCCATTGAAAAGCAAGCTCATGGGAACGACACCCACTAGAACAAATCTGCTGCGAGGGGCGGAATTAAAGCCCACATACTGAACGCAGTATGTCTTCTGGACAGAGCATGCGCTGTCTAGGCTCAACCTAAAAATGCATTACTTACATTCTGGGTATTACTGAAATGTATATTTTGGAAGCACCATTTCTCCTTAACCTTTTTGCTCATTTTGTAGCAGTCTATCTTACACTCAGTGTATTGCAAGTTTAAAATAATGACTTACATATTGCTCTCTGCCACAGGCTGTGACCTCGTAGCACTATAAATACACAAGTCACTATTCTCCACTGCACCAACCAACATTTAGTTAAGTGGCTCTCTGGTTACACCTAGACCTCTGCAGTGCATTAACTAATAGAGATTTCATAATGTAATAAAGTGCATTTGCCACTGATTAACTTAACAATGCAAATGTATTTCTCATTTAAGCTGTGCGCTATTTTATATGTGGCTACCTGAAGGCAAAAGATTAAAATCAAATGACCGAATTTTTTGTTTGTTTCAACCACACCCTTAAGCCCGCCCCCACGCTCACTGCCCCTGCCCCCATGGCATGCAGCATCACAGTTCCCATACTCTATTTTAATGCACTTCGACCGCTGCTCGACAGACATATGGCAGTCGCGGCCTGACGGCACATTTATGGAGCTTGCAGCATTTTTACTTCGAAACTAGATGCTTTGGTCAAAACAAATCTGCAAAGCTGTCATCAAGGGAGACTTTCATCCACCTACACATCTCACTTCTTCCACAGAGAAGTCATGTCTTAAAAATTTGACAAAAATGTTTCTCTTCCTCTTGTCGAACAGTCTGCGCGGCTCCTTTCTGTTCTCCCAGTCATGCATTGATTGAAGACCCCTCTCCTCACCAGCTGCAGTGGTTGAAAGCTTTCCTCTTGGAGTTTATATAGGTTTCCCTTGATGAGATGGCATCAGAACTTCGCTTTCAGTGACCCGGCTCTGCAGGTCTGAAGGGGAAATATCACGGTCATATTATACCTCAGGACCCTGGTTCCCATGTGGGTCAAAATCATGATCATCTTCCTATATGTAGCCAATGGAAACAGCTTATAAAAAAGATAGATCACCAACATGATCCGGAGAAATACAATATCAAGGCCATGTCTCAATTTGAGAAAACACAGCACCAAATGCACCACTCAATTTATATAATACAAATAAGTCCAAGTCTTCAAAGTAGTACGTATTCCAAAAGGTTCTTCTTTATTGTTCAATTTAAAATGTGAATTTTTTGACAACAGCAAAAGCAGCCGACGCGTTTCGTCCAACTTTGGACTTCTTCAGGGCTAAAATCGTAGGTTGAATAATAAGCACATATGGTTCTGATTAGCTCAATTAAAGAGTCTATCACGATCCAATCGGATATGGTATATCCTTAGTATAAGATCACTGTCCTGTATAGAAAAGGAAATGAATAGTATTAATTAGAAGTAGAATGTACAGAAACGATGTTCCTTAGCCATCAGTAACAAGCCATATTCGAATGGTGGGTTTGAACGTAAATTCCTCCAATGATAAGAGCGAATTTGTCTTATCGTGGGATACCCGATTCAGTATCCAAAGACGAAGTCAAAGGGAGGCGTCCGCCCCGCGTCGGCTGCTTTTGCTGTTGTCAAAAAATTCACATTTTAAATTGAACAATAAAGAAGAACCTTTTGGAATACGTACTACTTTGAAGACTTGGACTTATTTGTATTATATAAATTGAGTGGTGCATTTGGTGCTGTGTTTTCTCATATGTATATTCCAAGTATTGGAACAGCATTGTGCTGGCGGGTGCTAACCAACAGTGCACACTCCTGGAGAATAAATAATTCCTTTCCCCATATTATTATATTGAGTTACTCTCAAATCCGGTGCTGTCTCAGTGGGATTCCTCTAGCCTTGTGGTTTTTACTTAGCCATGTCTCAATTTCCATCCGTCTCACCTCTGGCCAGTAGGACTCCCTCCGAGTCTGTGGCTAATCCTAAAGTTCCACGTGGACCTACTTCAGACCTTGAGTGCAAGGGAGACTAACCTGATCATGTTGCTTGATCTCTCAGTGATCTTTGGCACCCTTAACCATAGTATAGCACTAACAGTGCCCTTCTCAGGCTTTCCACTTTCTGAAGGGTAGATATATATTAGGGCCCTGGTTTTCTGGTTGTTTTTTAAAAAATTTTACAAAGTTTTATATCGCGCAAACTTGACCCGAAGGTATCGGGTATCAGAGTGCTTTACACGAGCACCAGTTGCGTTACATGAGGACACATTCATTTTTGTTAGGCACGGGAAGATTAAGTGATTTGCCCAGAATCACAGGATGTTGTGTATCTTTGCCAAGACTCGAACCCGGTCCCCCAGATTGAAGGTTGCCCACCCTTGCCGGTAGGTCAACTCCTCTCCCCAATATTTTTACTTTATTTTTTTTTAAGAGTTTTATATAGCGCAAACTAGACCCGAAGATATCAGGTGTGAGAAGTTGGCCTGGTATATGATGCTCACTAGTTAAAGTGATCACCTTGTACCATGCCAAGCAACCCTTATGGTGTGGTTGTAAGTCAACCTTTTCGGACTAGCTGCCCTAGTGGTAGCGTAGGCTAAGCAGTCTTTGAGGCTAAACTCGTGAAGCGTGTTAAGCCAGCTGTTTTACCAAATGTAACCCCCTTTTATACCAATGAAAGGACACCACACAGATATATATTCAAAATATATATGTATTTATTTCTCAAAGTAACCCCTAGTCTCTTTATGAGCATAGGAGCACAAATCGTCAAACAAGATTACAGTAGAATACACAGAAGTTGCACTTTATATGGATAGGCCCTGGTGGCCGCTCGAACCATATACTAAAATAGTGGTATAAGTACCACGAACAGAAAAGGGAAAAGGCCTAGGGCCTCTAGAATCGCTGGGCCTACAAGGAGCTAACTTCAGTTAGTGACCATGAGGTCCACGGGTGGCGTGTGCAGAGCAAATAGTCACACGCGTGCTCCCATAGGTTTCAATGGGTGCGTAAAAAGTACAAAGTTACTGCAAAGATTTGGAACACAGGCACTAGAGATGTAATACTACACTTGGGCACAGGAGTGCCAGCTTTACCTCACCCACAGGAAGCGGGTGCATAGGCCTCGAAGTGCGTCGGGTTTCTTCTATCTGTTCCGTGGAGCCTGAAGACAAAGATGCTGCAGGCGGTCGGTCCGGGAGAGATGCGGTGGATCCAAGAGTGGATCGGAGATGTTGAAGACCTGTAAGCAGAGGGGACAGTGTTCACAGTCACTAGCCAGTGACCAGCGTGGCACCAGGTGGGTACCAGGCAATGTCGGGTGCAAACAGGAAGAAAGGTGTAGCTTGTCTCTGCAGCCACGTGGTCCCTGGAGGTCGACGACATTCAGGAGTCGGTTCACGAGCTGTCCCACGCAGGCTCTCGCTGTCGGCGGTGTCGGCGACTTGATCGAAGCAAACAAGCCTTGGCAAAAGCAATTGTTGTAGGAGATGAAATAAGCTGATGGTTCTGACCAGCAAGGTCAGAGGGACTGCTCCTTTGGAGGGGAGCAAGGGCCAGTCTGGAGCAACCAGACCAGCGGTGTATTTTGTGAAGTTCGTCGCCAAGATGGCTACTAGCCAGCGGGCCAGCAACCGGTTAGGCGCGTCGAGTGGCAAAATGCAGAAGGGCCCCACGCAGATCGTGGAGATGCTGGAGGGCTCACCTTTGGTGCAGATGCTGCTCGAGGGTTGGGCTTCTCAGATCCCAAAGCACAACTTGGAGGGAGCCTCGGTTGTTGCACTTGTCAGCTTGTCGTGGTCGTTTCAAGATGGCTGGCTCCACGTGTCTCGGTGCCTCCACGGGTCTCCTCTTTTCAGGGACTGTGGATCGGGCGGTGAGAGGTCTGGAGGTCCAGGTCTTGTCAGTCTCTGGGCTCGGGCTCCGGCGGGAGGCGGCGGCAAAGCAGACGTTGATTCGCTGGATGGTGCTTGCGTTAGCAAGGTGGTCACTCCCTGACCACAGGGGAGATTTCCTTCAGTCTTCTGTGCAGCAGAATGTCAAAGTTCCCGTCTTCTTCTTAGTTTCAAGTTGATTCCAGGATGTCTGAAGTCTTAGGACACAGCTCCTACCTTTAAGCGGAATCTAGGGGCCGGACTACCTGCTAGGTCCCTCCCTATGGGTGGGACCAGGAAGGGGGGTGGTTACACCCCCAATCCTTTGTCCAGCTCGCCCCAGGCCCGGGACTGGTGTGCCCCAGGACCGGTTTGAACTGGCATATGCACCGAGGCTCCTTGTGAGCCACAGGCATGTCTGGTTTCTTTCAAGCCCTACCTGACCAATACACAAAATCCTGTCTGGGGTGGTGCATGCACCTCCCCTGGCAGGAAACCCTTTGTCCACACCTCCCAAGCTGGAAGGACTCCCAGCAGCAGGAGGGCAGACTTGTGTCTGTGGTGGCAGCATCCATTTTGTGGAGCTGAGGCTATGTCTGATTTTACCCGGGTTTCAGGTACTGTACATGTCGTGTCCCTCTAGAAGGGTGGAATGCTAACCCCGTCGCCAGAATTGGCGAGGGGTTAGTATTCCAATTCGTATGACACCTTACTCGACATGTTTTGATAAAGCCAAACCAAAGATAGCATTTAACCGCGAGGTTCATAATGCACTTAAGAGTATATGGTATGACGATATCTGGAAACAGTAGAAGGAAGTTGTTCCGACCACTGCAGACAGGCTCAGCTCATGCCAGAGCTCCATCTCACATGGAACCAAGCACTCTGCCTTCAGGATTGTTAAGGCCTGCCATAGGAGTGACTTATAGGTTACCAGGTGTCCCATTTAAGGTTAGGTATAGGTATACTACACCTAAGTAAGAGGTGATTACACCAACTTACCCCAGCTGAGTGATCAGCCAGTTGTGTCAGATTGTTAGGCCAAGCCTGGGGTGGCATAATACATGCTTCAGCCCCTGGCAGGCCTTGGGTACACCAATGCCCTGGGTACCTAGTGTACACTGGTACAGGGGCTGACAGGGTGATCCACTTCCAATTGGTTATGCACCTAGGGTGCATAGTTTTAATTTAGTAGAGAGAACAGCAGGCTGGGGGTCTGATTGGCAGGCCCACAGCCTCAATATGTCAAAAACCAGTGAAGCAAAAAGCAAAAATTTGGGGTGACCATAGGATAGCAGACCCTACTCTCCTACACAACCCCCCCCCCCCAAACGCTGGGACATTAAACTAGCCTTGACCAGTCTCGTCTTCATGTCCTAAGTGGAAGTACCTGGAGAGACCATCTGCATTCCCATGGTCAGTACCTGGCCGGTGCTCCACTGTAAAGTCCATCCCCTGTAGGGAAATGGACCACCTAAGCAATTTGGGGTTTTCACCCTTCATCTGATTTAGCCACAAGAGGGGCTTATGGTCGGTCTGAATCTTGAAGTGAGTGCCAAACAAGTATGGCCTCAGCTTCTTCAGGGCCCACACCACAGCAAAGGCCTCCCTCTCAATAGCTGACCAATTCTTCTCTCTGGGGGTCAACCTTCTGCTAATAAAAGCAATGGGTTGGTCTTGACCATCTACATTAAGTTGTGACAGCACAGCTCCCACACCCAACTCAGAAGCATCTGTTTGGACAATAAACTCTTTGGAGTAGTCAGGACTTTTCAGGATAGGTGCAGAGCACATGGCCTCCTTCAGGTCATCAAATGCCTTTTGACAGCTTACTGTCCACTGAACCTTTTTGGGCATCTTCTTGGATGTCAGATCATTAAGAGGAGTCACAATGGACCCATAGTTCTTAACAAACTTCCTGTAGTACCCAGTCAAGCCCAAGAAAGCTCGAACTTGAGTCTGGGTGGTTGGAGGAGACCAGTCCTTGATGGATTGTATCTTACTCTCCAGTGGTTGAACTTGGCCTCCACCTACAAGGTGGCCCAAATATACAACCTTACTCTGCCCTATCTGGCACTTAGTGGCCTTGATAGTGAGGCCTGCCCTTTGCAGAGCCTCAAGAGCCTTCTTCAGGTGGATCAGGTGATCCTCCCAGGTGGTGCTAAAGACAGCAATGTCATCAAGATATGCTGCGCAAAAGTCATCCAACCCAGTAAGGACTTGGTTCACCAGCCTTTGGAAGGTGGCAGGTGCATTCTTCAGACCAAAGGGCATCACCACAAATTGGTAGTGCCCACCTGGGGTTGAGAATGCTGTTTTGGCCTTAGACTCCTCAGCTAATCTGATTTGCCAATAGCCAGCTGTTAAGTCAAATGTGCTCAAAAACTTTGCAGAAGCTAGTTTGTCTATGAGCTCATCTGCCCGTGGAATAGGGTGTGCATCTGTCCTGGTGACAGCATTGAGACCCCTGTAGTCCACACAGAACCTCATCTCTCTCTTGCCATCTTTGGTGTGAGGTTTGGGGACCAGAACCACTGGGCTAGCCCAGGGGCTCTCTGAGGGTTCAATGACACCTAATTCCAGCATTTTATGTACCTCAGCCTTTATACAGTCCCTGACGTGGTCAGGTTGTCTGTAAAGCTTGTTCTTTACAGGCAGACTGTCACCAGTGTCCACCACATGGGTACACCAGTCAGTTTGACTAGGTATCAAGGAAAACATATGTGAAAATGATTGTAGAACCTGTCTACATTCAGTCTGCTGATGGGCAGTGAGGTTGCCTCCAAGGGTCACTCCTTCAACTGAGCCATCTTCAGGGTTCTGAGACAACAGGTCTGGGAGAGGGTCACTCTCTTCCTCCTGTCCCTCATCTGTAGCCATGAGCAAGCCCATGTCTGCCCTGTCAACATATGCTTTAAGCCTGTTAACATGGAGTACCCTGTGGGGACTCCTGGGAGTTCCTAGGTCCACCAAGTAGGTGACCTCTCCCTTCTTTTCCAGGATTGTATGGGGTCCAGACCATTTGTCTTGGAGTGCTGCTGGGGCCACTGGCTCCAACACCCATACCTTCTGTCCTGGCTGAAACTCAACCAAGACAGCCTTTTGGTCATGCCAAGCTTTCTGTAAGGCCTGGCTTGCCTCAAGGTTTTTGGATGCCTTCTCCATATACTCAGCCATCCTGGAGCGGAGACCAAGTACATAGTCCACTATGTCTTGCTTAGGCTTTTTGAGAGGTAACTCCCATCCTTCCTTCACTAAACACAGTGGGCCTCTTACAGGGTGCCCAAACAACAATTCAAAGGGGCTGTAGCCAACTCCTTTTTGTGGGACCTCTCTGTAAGCAAACAGAAGGCAGGGTAGAAGGATGTCCCATCTTCGCCTGAGCTTTTCAGGTAATCCTTTGATCATACCCTTTAGGGTCTTGTTGAATCTCTCAACAAGCCCATTGCATTGTGGGTGATAAGGGGTGGTGAACTTGTAGTTGACACCACATTCCTTCCACATAGCTGTCAAGTATCCTGACATAAAGTTGGTACCTCTGTCAGATACTACCTCCTTAGGAAACCCCACTCTGGAGAATACTCCCAGCAGGGCCCTGGCCACAACAGGTGCTGTAGTGGTCCTAAGGGGAATTGCCTCTGGATACCTGGTGGCATGATCCACTACCACCAGTATAAATCTGTGCCCAGATGCAGTGGGAGGATCCATGGGACCCACTATATCTATTCCCACTCTTTCAAAGGGGACCCCCACCACAGGTAGTGGTATTAGGGGGGCCTTTGTTGTGCCACCTGATTTGCCACTGGCTTGGCAGGTCACACAGGAGCGTCAAAACTCCTTTGTATCTTCATTCATATGAGGCCAGTGAAAGTGAGGGACAAGCCTGTCCCAAGTCTTGTTCTGGCCTAAGTGTCCTGCTAACGGAATATCATGGGCCAAGGTAAGAAGGAAGCCCCTAAATTGCAGAGGTATAACCAACCTCCTGGTAGCACCAGGCTTGGGGTCTCTAGCCTCTGAATAAAGGAGCCCTTCATCCCAATACACTTTATGGGTACCTTGAGCATTCCCAGCAGCCTCAGCAGCAGCCAGCTGTCTGAGGGGTTCAAGAGAGGGACAGGATAACTGAGCCTGCCTCAAGTCAGCCCTTGAAGGTCCCCCTGTCCCCAGAAACTCAACCTGATCAGGTTCAAGCTCTTCAGGGACAGTTCCTTCAGGGTCCTCTAGATCAGCTTCCTGGGAAGGCTGATCATCACTCTGAGGCAGGGGGGAAGGCACAGCCTTGACCCTCCTGTTCTTCTTCTTGGTAGGTGCTTGGTCCATTGTTCCAGGATCCAAGACCTGAGGTTCAGTGAGGCACTTTTTGGCCTGTGACCTGGTCACAGCAAGGACATGTGATGATATACCTAACATCTCTGCATGAGTCCTGTACTCCACTTCTGACCATAGAGAACTCTCTAGGTCATTGCCCAACAAACATTCTACTGGGAGGTCTGCACTAACCACAACCCTTTTGAGGCCAGTTACCCCTCCCCATGAGAAGTTAACAACTGCCACACTATGTGAAGTAGTGGCATTGCTGGCATTGGTCACCAGGTAGTTCTCACCTGGTATGTACTGTCCAGGGTCCACAAAGCCTGGTGTCACCATAGTGACACTGGCACATGTGTCCCTGTAGGCTTGAGCCACTTTTTCATTTATTAAAGGAGTCTGTCTGTACTTGCCCAGGTTACTGGGGCTCACAGTCAGGGACAAATCAATGTCCCCATCACAGATCAAGACTGCCTGTGTCAGGGTTCTGTCTAAGTCAGAATCTCCTTCAGTTCCCATAGTGATTCCCACTACACCCTTTGTCTGGGGACCAACACTGCTAACAGTAGTACTGGGAGCAGGTGCCTTAGGGGCAACAGTGTTGGGGGCTCCACCCTTCTTACAATCACTAGTCCAGTGAGTTGTATTCTTGCAATGATTGCACCAGGGTTTCTTTTGACCTTCTTTCTTCTTTCCCTTAGTTTGTTGTTGGGACCCACCCTCCTTAGCAGTAGTTTGGGGCCCTGTTGAAGACTTATGGTCTTTAGATTTCTGATCTCCATCCTTTTGGTCTGTTTTCTTCTGATCACCCCCTTGGCCCTGGTTCTGGTTCTTTTGCTTAACCCTGGTTCTGACCCATTTGTCTGCCTTCTTTCCCAATTCTTGGGGAGAGGTCAGATCAGAGTCAACCAAGTGTTGATGCAGTTGCTGGTTTTGACAGTTATTTAAAATCTGTTCTCTCATCATCAAATTATACAATCCTGTAAAATCAGATACCTTACTTCCCAGCAACCAACCCTCCAAAGCCTTAGTGGCACATTCAACATATTCTGACCAGTCCTGAGTCTGTGTCTTTTGGGTGTCTCTGAACATTAACCTGTACTGTTCAGTGGTTAAGCCTAACCCATCAACTAGAACACTCTTCAGGACTCTGTAATTTCTGACATCCTCTTCTCTAACAGTGAGGAGTCTGTCTCTGCCTCTTCCTTCAAAGGAGAGCCAGAGGATTGCTGCCCACTGATCTTCAGGAACCTGCTGTACTTTGCAGGCTCTCTCAAGAGCAGTTATCCATTTGTGGATGTCATCCACACTTTTGTAGGGGGGCACAACCTTAGACAGGTTCCTATTATCAAAGACCCTATCTTTGTCCTTAGGGACAATGCTGCCACCAGTGGGTATAGACCCACTCTCTCTAGGTTGCCTAGCCTTGTTCAGTTTTTCTTCCATCAGGGCTACCTCTAGCTCCTGCTTCCTGATCCTCAGCTGGGCTTCCTGCATTCTGGCCTCATGTTCCCTCCTCTGAGGGGTGGTCATCCTTTTCCTGGAGTGACCTTGAGAGCCTCTAGAGCCATGAGAAGCATTGGATTCACCTGAGCGATTCCTTTGCCTCCCAAGCCCTGTGTTAAGTCCACAGGGGAGATCCAATGGGGTAAACCCACTGTCAGTCCCCAATAGCCTTAGTTTAGCTGGGCCAAGTATAACACTTGGCACTGGACTAGTTCTCCCTTCATCATCACTACTTTCTGTATCCTCCCCACTTTCCTCCTCTGTAGTATGGTTCTCATCTAAGGGATGGCTATTGGAAAGGGGTACTTCTGTAGCATCTTCAGAAGGGGGGCCTCCTGTTCCTGACCCTAAGGGGGCTAACTGGGAAGCTTTCTTGAGCTCTCTCTGATTTTCATCATTTTGCAAGAGTTCTCTGAGCTCAGCAGAGGTAGGGTTCTTGGGCTGTTTAAGGCCTCTAAGAGTTGCCAAATGCCTGAGCTCATTCTGATTAAGGGTAGCAAAGATGGATGGTGCCCTCTGGGGGTCACTCTCAACAGAGATGGGTACAGTGGACCCCTCTGCCCCAGCCATTGCTCTTAAGTGTGGGTGGATGTGTTGCAATCTACCTACACTTGGGTTTACCTACTAAACCTATCTAGTAGTTGTAGTCAGGGTGTGCTACTCCCTTTGCTCTACAACAACTAAGTTAAGTAGAACTTATGTATATCTAATCTTGTTTTATATGTACCTACAGGTACCTATGTGATCTTTCAATTGGTAACCAAGAGATTACAATGGTAAAACACAGCAAGCTCAAATCCAACCGCTGCTCACCAATGTGAGAAGTTGGCCTGGTATATGATGCTCACTAGTTAAAGTGATCACCTTGTACCATGCCAAGCAACCCTTATGGTGTGGTTGTAAGTCAACCTTTTCGGACTAGCTGCCCTAGTGGTAGCGTAGGCTAAGCAGTCTTTGAGGCTAAACTCGTGAAGCGTGTTAAGCCAGCTGTTTTACCAAATGTAACCCCCTTTTATACCAATGAAAGGACACCACACAGATATATATTCAAAATATATATGTATTTATTTCTCAAAGTAACCCCTAGTCTCTTTATGAGCACAGGAGCACAAATCGTCAAACAAGATTACAGTAGAATACACAGAAGTTGCACTTTATATGGATAGGCCCTGGTGGCCGCTCGAACCATATACTAAAATAGTGGTATAAGTACCACGAACAGAAAAGGGAAAAGGCCTAGGGCCTCTAGAATCGCTGGGCCTACAAGGAGCTAACTTCAGTTAGTGACCAGGAGGTCCACGGGTGGCGTGTGCAGAGCAAATAGTCACACGCGTGCTCCCATAGGTTTCAATGGGTGCGTAAAAAGTACAAAGTTACTGCAAAGAGGATCTTCCGGATGGACTAGGAACTCAAGATTTGGAACACAGGCACTAGAGATGTAGTACTACACTTGGGCACAGGAGTGCCAGCTTTACCTCACCCACAGGAAGCGGGTGCATAGGCCTCGAAGTGCGTCAGGGTTTCTTCTATCTGTTCCGTGGAGCCTGAAGACAAAGATGCTGCAGGCGGTCGGTCCGGGAGAGATGCGGTGGATCCAAGAGTGGATCGGAGATGTTGAAGACCTGTAAGCAGAGGGGACAGTGTTCACAGTCACTAGCCAGTGACCAGCGTGGCACCAGGTGGGTACCAGGCAATGTCGGGTGCAAACAGGAAGAAAGGTGTAGCTTGTCTCTGCATCCACGTGGTCCCTGGAGGTCGACGACGTCCAGGAGTCGGTTCACGAGCTGTCCCACGCAGGCTCTCGCTGTCGGCGGTGTCGGCGACTTGATCGAAGCAAACAAGCCTTGGCAAAAGCAATTGTTGTAGGAGATGAAATAAGCTGATGGTTCTGACCAGCAAGGTCAGAGGGACTGCTCCTTTGGAGGGGAGCAAGGGCCAGTCTGGAGCAACCAGACCAGTGGTGTATTTTGTGAAGTTCGTCGCCAAGATGGCTACTAGCCAGCGGGCCAGCAACCGGTTAGGCGCGTCGAGTGGCAAAATGCAGAAGGACCCCACGCAGATCGTGGAGATGCTGGAGGGCTCACCTTTGGTGCAGATGCTGCTCGAGGGTTGGGCTTCTCAGATCCCAAAGCACAACTTGGAGGGAGCCTCGGTTGTTGCACTTGTCAGCTTGTCGTGGTCGTTTCAAGATGGCTGGCTCCACGTGTCTCGGTGCCTCCACGGGTCTCCTCTTTTCAGGGACTGTGGATCGGGCGGTGAGAGGTCTAGAGGTCCAGGTCTTGTCAGTCTGTGGGCTCGGGCTCCGGCGGGAGGCGGCAGCAAAGCAGACGTTGATTCACTGGATGGTGCTTGCGTTAGCAAGGTGGTCACTCCCTGACCACAGGGGAGATTTCCTTCAGTCTTCTGTGCAGCAGAATGTCAAAGTTCCCGTCTTCTTCTTAGTTTCAAGTTGATTCCAGGATGTCTGAAGTCTTAGGACACAGCTCCTACCTTTAAGCGGATTCTAGGGGCCGGACTACCTGCTAGGTCCCTCCCTATGGGTGGGACCAGGAAGGGGGGTGGTTACACCCCCAATCCTTTGTCCAGCTCGCCCCAGGCCCGGGACTGGTGTGCCCCAGGACCGGTTTGAACTGGCATATGCACCGAGGCTCCTTGTGAGCCACAGGCATGTCTGGTTTCTTTCAAGCCCTACCTGACCAATACACAAAATCCTGTCTGGGGTGGTGCATGCACCTCCCCTGGCAGGAAACCCTTTGTCCACACCTCCCAAGCTGGAAGGACTCCCAGCAGCAGGAGGGCAGACTTGTGTCTGTGGTGGCAGCATCCATTTTGTGGAGCTGAGGCTATGTCTGATTTTACCCGGGTTTCAGGTACTGTACATGTCGTGTCCCTCTAGAAGGGTGGAATGCTAACCCCGTCGCCAGAATTGGCGAGGGGTTAGTATTCCAATTCGTATGACACCTTACTCGACATGTTTTGATAAAGCCAAACCAAAGATAGCATTTAACCGCGAGGTTCATAATGCACTTAAGAGTATATGGTATGACGATATCTGGAAACAGTAGAAGGAAGCTGTTCCGACCACTGCAGACAGGCTCAGCTCATGCCAGAGCTCCATCTCACATGGAACCAAGCACTCTGCCTTCAGGATTGTTAAGGCCTGCCATAGGAGTGACTTATAGGTTACCAGGTGTCCCATTTAAGGTTAGGTATAGGTATACTACACCTAAGTAAGAGGTGATTACACCAACTTACCCCAGCTGAGTGATCAGCCAGTTGTGTCAGATTGTTAGGCCAAGCCTGGGGTGGCATAATACATGCTTCAGCCCCTGGCAGGCCTTGGGTACACCAATGCCCTGGGTACCTAGTGTACACTGGTACAGGGGCTGACAGGGTGATCCACTTCCAATTGGTTATGCACCTAGGGTGCATAGTTTTAATTTAGTAGAGAGAACAGCAGGCTGGGGGTCTGATTGGCAGGCCCACAGCCTCAATATGTCAAAAACCAGTGAAGCAAAAAGCAAAAATTTGGGGTGACCATAGGATAGCAGACCCTACTCTCCTACATCAGGTATCAGAGCGCTTTACATGAGCAGCAGTTGCTTTAAAGACGGACACATTCATTTTTGTTGGGCACGGTGAGATTAAGTGATTTGCCCAGAATCACAGGATGTTAAGCGTCATTGCCGAGACTCAAACCCAGTTCCCCAGCTTCGAGGTCGACCGCTCTATCCGTAAGGCTACATCCCTGTGTGTTCTCGGTTTGTTTTTTATTCATATTATGTGTGCTGTATATTCAGTCCTGGAGGTAATTAGTTGTCTAACACTGCACCATCATGCAAAGGTACACAAATGATATTCAATTCCATCTTCCCATCAAATCAATGAATTCATCCCCAACTCAAAGCTAGCTTCACCAACATATACAAGTGGATAGCACCCCAATGGCTCAGTCACAACAATATGAGAAGCAGTTCTTGTCATCTATTGTCTGAAGTGCACCCTTGTCATACCGCAGGGACTACACACCATTCCCTTGTATAGATGCAAGTGAAAACTTGCCAGAAAGACGTAACTTCTATGCAACGTTTCAGGCCCTGCAATATTTCACGAAAGACAAATCACTGACGCTACCCCGACTACCATACACCAAAACTTTTCCCGCTCTAAAAAAATTACAAAAAATGATGGGGCATATTAGCAAGGGTGTTATCGCCGCTTTAGCGACACTATTTGCAGATAAAGCAGCGATTTTTTTATCGCCCAATTACCAAGCTGTCGCTAACAGCAGTTAGCAACAGCTTCCAGGCGATAGCGACCGGTTTGGGGCCCGCTTTGCATGTCAGCGATTTTTATCGCTAATGACATGCAAAGTGGGCGTATCCAAACTGGTAGTGGCTGAAAGCAGTCGCAAACACAGCTATCGCCTATTAGCAATACCCGCGACACGATACAAAAACGCACGCTAACCGCGATTAGCGCCAGTATTTTACACCTGGTAAAAACCTGACTCAGCCATAATAGTCTATGGGAGGTGGATTCTATGGCTAAGTCCCCACCTGCCTATTAGCGAGATTTTCCTTAGTGATAGAATTTTTATCGCTGGGAATCTCACTTTATAGATGGGATTCGCCGCTATCGCTGGATTTTTTATCGCCGTGGAGATAAACGTTGGTAATACTGCGTTATCTCCGTGTTAAAATCCAGCGATAGGAGGCGATAAAAAAAAATCGTGCTGAGCGTGGTTTGCGATAATTTTCGCAAGTTGTTGCTAATATGCCCCGATGTTCTTAGATCTATCCAAGCCTTGCTCTTATCCAGACTAGTCTATGGCAAATCTCTTTTCATAATCCTCCCTAAGTGCACACTAGGGCCATAAAAAGACTCACTGACCCCAGCTTTGCATTCCGGGGAGTACTTCATTGACTCCCATCTGTGCCCTACACCCAAATCACTACGTATCCTGGACAAACGCATACACCCGGGCGCCCCTACATACTTCGTCAACAGATGCCAATGACAGTGATTACCCAAATAGCTGCTTCTGGCTTTACCAGATACCCAGCCACAAAAATATTGAAAAATCCAGGCCTTTTTATCAGTCATGGACTGAGGTCAACTTAAGTGAGATCAACTGAGGTCAGAGTTTCTATACCTTTATTTGAACAATTACATAGGAATACTGGATTTTACAACCATTTTCAGTATTCTGATACTTATGCTTTTTGTGATTAAATCATACCGATTCCTATTTTAATAGTATTTGGCACTCTTCGAAGCTAATTGTTTGACTTTTGCTTTTGATTATTGGGAGACACCGGAACACGTATTTGTTTTAAAAAGTACCAGGACTGATGTACTAAGCTTACATCCACGGAAATTGATTGCAAGTGGTGCACTGAATTTGTATGAATGAATTTTGATTTTGCAAACAGATCCATTTACAAATATGTAATTTCACAAAATACCAAATCTCCAAGGGTCATAGAATGAGCAGCTTAATATTTATAAGCCAGGTCGCAGTTTGCGACCCTCTGTATAGGGCAGAGCCAGCGATGGTGTCATGCAAAGGATAGCAGACCGCCATCCATGTGATTGTTTTCCATAATGGATTTTTTTTTTTTAAAGCATACCAAGGGGCATATCAGCAAGGGCCTGCGATAATTATCGCTCAGGGCTTTTAGCGCGAGGATAATTATCGCAGGCTAACGCTGGATTCTATTGTGGAGATAGCGTGCTATCAGCAACGCTTATCTCCCAAGCGATAGGATTCCATGCATTAGCTGGAAAACAGTGTGATTATCGCTGGAAATCCAGCGATAATCGCATTGCGACCAGTGATACCTTGCTGATAGGGAAGGGTGGTCTTAGCCATGTAATCCACCTCCCATTGGATTACATGGCTAAGTCAGATTACAAGCAGGCGTAAGGAAAGTAGCGATAACTATGGTTAGCGCTACTTTTCTTATCGCTCTGCTTGTTTGCGTGCAGCTTGATAATTGGAGAAATGTCGCTTAGCGACATTTCTCCAGTTATTTTGGCATGGAACGCCCACTTTGCATCTCATTAGAGATGTAAAGGAGGGCGTTGATGTAAAGGAGGGTGTTGGTGTAAGGGGCGCTAAATCAGCAAAACACGCAATAGCGAGTCTTTGCTGATAAGGTGATGAAATTATCACTGCTTTTCGGCCGAAAACGGCTGCAAAAGCGGTGATAATTTGTCATCACCGCCTTGTAGATATGCCCCCAAGTTCCTTAAGGGAGCCAGGACTTCTTTACGGAAAAAAAACAAAATTCTTTCAGTTTGGAAAACTGCAGTGAGAGCTGTCCTCCCGAACTACTGCCAAAACTCCCTGCAGCTGCCACTCTGATTCCTAAAGGGTGAGGGATCCAAAGAGAGCCCTTACCCTTTGTGACTCAGTTACCACACCAGTTTGAGAGTTGGTACCAGATCAATGGTTTGTGACCAGAATTACGGTCACGAACCACCGGTACATACCTTACTGACTAGGAAAGCCCTAAACATGCCCTTTCTAACTGCAATTCATTATGGGTTTTTTTTAAAAACGTTTTGTGAGTCAGAATTTTTTTTTAATTGTAAAAGGATGATAGGGGCATATCTACAAGGCTGCGATAAAAAATTATCGCCGCTTTTGCTGCTGTTTTCGGCCGAAAAGCGGTGATAATTTTATCGCTATATCAGCAAGGTCACGCTATCTCGTGAATACTTGCCTTAGCGCCTGTTTACTGAACGCCCAGCTTTGCATCTCTAATGAGATGCAAAGTGGGCGTTCCTTCCCGAAATAACTGGAGAAATTTCGCTAACCGACCTTTCTCCAATTATCAAGGGAATCGCTAACAAGCATAGCGATAAGAAAAGTAACGCTAACCATGGTTATCGCTACTTTCCTTACGCCTGCTTTAGTTCTGATTTAGCCATGATATCCAATGGGAGGTGGATTACATGGCTAAGACCACCCTGCCCTATCAGCAAGGTATCTCCGGCCACAGTGCGATTATCGCTGGCTTTCCAGCGATAATCACACTGTTTTCCAGCTGACGCTTGCATTTCTATTGCTTTGGAGATAAGCGTTGCTGATAGCACGCTATCTCCGCAACAGAAAGCAGCGATAGCCGGCGATAATTATCCTAGCGCTAAGTGCGCTTAGCAATAATTATCGCCGGCCCTTGCTGATATACCCCATAGTACTTAAAAAAAATAAAAGTGATTTAGTGGTTGCACACCCTGTGATTCAGGGTTGTGGCCGCTAAATCACTTTGTACATCAGGCTTCTAAGTCCCTTCTAAAACGTTCCTTTGCCCCACCCACACCGCATCAAACTGTTTCACATTGCATTTTTTCCCCCTACCAGTAATGTAGTTAGACTTACGTGCCCGTGGCGGCCCCTACGTTTGACCCCCCGCGGCAGCCATCTGAAAGAGCGGGGGGAGGCATGGGTGCTGGCAATTCCTTCTGCGGCTGCCCATGATGGCCGCAGTTAAGAGCAGGAGGGGGCAAAACTCGTGCCGCCTGGGGCCCCCCTTCCCCTTGCTACACCACTGTCCCCTACGATCCGTTTCTGAAACTGATTAGAGCAATGTCTGTCCACTCAATATCCACACAATTGCAACTCTAGTACGAATCCGAGAAGTGTTGCAACGTTAAAATGGAGATGCTTGCATCATTCTGAAAAATGTTTATTTCGAGAAACCCACAGGTTCTTCACGCCACGCCACCATTCCTACCCTATCCTGAAGACGTCCAGTGCTTAATTTGAACCGGTGGTTGGTGGTGGGGGCCATCTGCACTTACCTTGGGGACCGGCCGTTGTTTTTCTGCATCAGATATTTACTGAGAACAAGAGAGGGAAAAACAGACAAATTGGAAAATCCGAGAAAGATAAAGAAGGCAAACCCATCAAAAAGGGAGGAAGCAGGAACCTGCAAGAGGGAGATAAAGGGGCAGGGAGTGCCTGGTAGTAGATATAAGAGGCATCACGTGGTTTAAGACTACCACCCTAGATATTCAGAGTACCGATGTTTAATTGCACCGGGTGGGGATTTCTGAGCAAAGCTTCGGGCACCGGCACTCTTTCTTTTACAAATTAGGCACTGTGAAGAGCACTGCTTTTCATTAAACATCCACTAAAGCCAGGAAAATACTCCTTATGTTGGCTTTGGCGGTAGGGTGCCTCTGGATCAAGTTATGGAGTATTTTATGCTGTATTGTGGGTGGTCCTTTGAGGCATGATGTTCCTTATGTCGTTGGTTTTTAATTCCCTGGTGATGCATTAGCTCTAGACCACTTACCTGGTCCTGGTAGCCACTCCCCCTGCTGCGGCTACAGCACGGAAGGTCAGCTCCCGGCCCTCCAACTGAGCATCCATGGTTCGAGCCTGACCAGAGCCATCCATCTCATGCCTGTTGAGCCCTCTGCCGATTCCTTGCACCTCCCCATCATTAGAGAACTCCAGGAAGAAGCTCAAGACTTGGTTCTTCGACTGACATGGACACCCGACTGAGTCTCACAGAACCCCAGCGCCTGTCGACCCCCTGGGGTGACAAGTCGCACTTTACAGGATCCAATGACTGTTTGATTGATTGACGGATTAGAACAAAGAAGTTGTCTCTATCGACGCAGGCACATAGCAGTCACAGCCTGACTGCACATTTATGGAGCTTGAAGCTTTGTGGCTGTGACATTAGATGCTTTTCTCAGAACAAATCAGGAAAACTGTCATCAGGAGAGACTTTCATCCGCCTACAAATCTAACTTCTTCCAAAGTGAAGTCTTGTCTTAAAAACTAAACAAAAATGTCTCTTCTTCGTGCCAAACAGTCTGCACGGCTCTTTCCTGCTCTCCCAGTCAAACACAGATGGACGGTGCCCTCACCTCACCCGCTGCAGTGGATAAAACCTTCCCTTTTGGAGTTTATCTAGATGTCCTCTGGTGAGGTGGCTTCAGAACTTGGCTTCCAGTGATCTGGTTCTGTAGGTTTGAAGCAGAAATACCCAAGGGCTTCATTCTGAGAGGCTGTGAACTCTTATTTGGAAATTGATTTGGTCAGAAGCTGTATATAGCAGATCAGGCGGGACATCTCTCTCCAAATCGACCCCCTACCCCCTTCTGACATAAGCAGGTGAAATGGCAGAGGTCCAATAGTGTGGTAAATTCAGTTCCCCCAGTAATACACATTTCTAAACTGCACTCTCAGGGTCCTACTCTAAATAAAGTGATATTCCTGAATCCTGGTATTACAGATGTCTATGGTATCTGTAAGTCCAGGAGAATATGTGATGTTACAACGCGATCAAATTGATCGCGGAACGTTACATGGCAGTTTTTACAACGCAAGTCGTTACAATGACTTGCGCTGGAGGGCGCTGGACTTCGGAATAGTATGATTTACTATTCCAACACCAGTCTACGTACAGTAGGGAAGGTGTTGGAATAGTAAATCATACTATTCCTAAGGTGAGAGCGTCATCCAGCACAAGTCGTTGTAACGACTTGCGTTGTATTACCCGTGATGTAAAGGCATTGCGATGCAATGCCCGCGTGGTAATGGATGTTTCCCAGTCCAGGAGGAGAGATACTGGTACCCCCTTTAAAATGAGTTCCGAGGAGTTAGCAGGGAGCGTCGAAGCGAGTTATAATATCCATGAAACAAGGCCTTTGTTGGTGGATCTGAGGTTGTCAGTGGTTACTGAGCACCATGCTGTTGTTGTGCTGTTATTTAGCAATGTATGATGGTATTCCGCAGGCTGGAATCACGCTGTGCCTTCACAGCACCCTCATTAGACCACACGCATTTTAGTACGCATTTGTTCAGCACGCAAATCATTATAATGACTTGCCTTAAGGGGGTGCTGGATTTTGGAATAGGTTAATTTACTAATCCAACTCCAGTCTGCACAACAGCAGGGAAGGTGATGGACACTACATCCAACACCATTCCACCAATGCGACCCCTCAAGCAAGTCGTTATAATGACTTGCGTGCAGAACGAATGCAAACTAAAGACACGTTTGTTCTATTGCCGGCACTGTGAAGGCACAGCGGGATTCCAGCCTCATTCTAAAGGACTTTTCCCGTTATTTAGCTCTGATGTACCAGGGCCACAATACATTTACCCTCTATATGGATTACAAAGTTAAGGTACTCCTCTTGGGGATTTGACTCCCTCTAGGTAGTGAGGGGCAAATAGTGGAGACTTACCCCAGGACGTATAAGCCGTTTAAACTCCGATTCAACATGGAAACTGAAATTACATTCAATATGTTCAAGGTGAAGCCAGGACTTTCATTTTAAAGAAAAAAGAAGAGACATTAATTTACAGATATGTAAATAGAACAGTTAAAATTCAGATGTGCAGAGAAAACCAGAAGCTGCTAACACATTCTAGGGCCAAGATTCAACCCCCAAATCTTTTTTTATATAGCTCCTATATTCAAGGTGCTAGCATTTCTAGTCTAGTGTTCGCCCAGACTGATTTTCTAACATGATCTATATATCTACTCCTTTTCATGTGTTGGTGTTCTTGTTCTGTTTTTGCATTCACTATAGCATGGGAAATGGGTTAACCCACTTCAGCCATTGGCTAAATGCAGAGTGTTCAAAAATAATTGCGAATCTTGTCCTCCAACAAGCGGAATCATTTCAACGTAGAGGGATTGATGTGCTGCCCTTTATTAATAATGGAAATCATATGCTCTTTAGAAAAGGAGCTTCTGAGCTGGGATTTGGGCAAGAAGACCCAACCATTCAAAATAAAGATCTAAAGATACGGGTTTCTAGAGGAAAGCGTATGGTCTCTCAGGTACCTTCTCCCCCTGAAAATCTACTTATTTCCATGACAGAAGATAATCAACACTGGAATTGGCTTCCTGGAGTTTTATCCAGTAACACATCGAACAACTTAAGACCGCTTTTACATCTTTAACAGTCAATTAAAAATTATATCCTGGAATGCTGCAGGATTACATAATTGTCCCCAGAAGTTTGATTATCTGTTCTCTCTGAATGCAGATGTGCTATGTATTCAGGAAACATGGTACAAAGATTCTCTTTATGGGGGGAAAAATTATTTTGTATTTGAGGCCCCTGCCACACCCTCAAAAAAAGGGCACGCGAAAGGAGGAATAGCCTGTTTTTTATCAAACACATTACAATGGCAATTTTCCCATTATAAGGGCACTAGTAATCTTTTTCAATCAATTACTATTAATAATCTAGTGTCCACAGGTAGACGGTCCTCTCTTGTAATTCTTAATGCATATATACCACCTGAAGAGATTTTTAATACCGTTCTGAAGCGAATGTTTTCTTATGTCAAACAACTACTAGAGCTCGATCACCCCCCATATATTTTACTTATGGGTGACCTAAATAGTAAAGTGTCCACTTCGAGTACAGACATGTTTAGAAGTAATTTTAAGGAAGAAGCATACAATATACCCCAAGCAATCTTTCCTAGTAAAATGAAAACTAACAAAAGAGGAAAGATATTACTTGAAGAACTTAGCTATGTAGAGGGGTTAATTGTAAATGGTAGGATGCCCTCTGACACTCCGGCTAAGTTTACACATAATTCCTTTAGGGGTGAATCTATCTTGGACTATGTAATTACGGATTATGATTCATTTTCTTATGTTCAGGACATGGTGGTCTCTCAATCTTGTTTGAGCGATCATAATGTGATTAATATAATAGTTTCAATACAAACCCCAGATACTGAATCATGGTCTATAATTAATAAAGGTGTTTCTATTCATTGCAAGTCTGGAAGGTGTTTCTGGGACCCTTCCACTATGAAAGATGTACAAAATATTCTCGCCCAAACCTTACTTGAACTAGATGATTGGCAGGGTAGGGAATTTTCATGTTTCGAAACTCTTAAGGAAACCCTTACCATGAGAGCTAGGAAATTAAGTAAACCTAAAAAGCCATATCTCCCTCCTAGTTTATTATTACCCCTAAATAAGGAAATAAATAAACTCGTAAGGCAACAGTTCATTAGTAGAACTAAGGAAAATGAGTAGCCTTATTAAGAAGAAGGAGAGCTAGACTTAGAATCAAATTAAAAAGAGAAAAAGAAGATTCTCTCTGGATCAGGTTAAGAGAGGCATCGGCCTTTAATAAATCTAGAGAATTCTGGACCCTAATAGGGAAAGGATGTGGGGTAAGAACTTCCCCTATCCCTATCTCTATTGCTGAAAATGTCTGGATATCATTTATATCCAGTTTGTATGCTTCTAATAATGTAGAGGGGGACAGCTGGGATTCAGCCCTAAATAGTCAGCCTAATATAGAGCTCCCATCTGAGAAAACGATCGCTTCGGTGATAAAGAGTATGAGTGCGTCCGGAGCTATGGGCCCGGATGAGCTGCCCATGTCTATAATAAAGCAAGACGTTATATCCTGGAGTAGGATTCTCCTTCCAGTATTCCGTGCGTGCTTTTTACAGAGATCAGTCCCTAATTCTTGGAGGGGAAGTATATTAATCCCGATATTCAAAAAAGGAGAGAGGGATAGCCCTGGGAACTATCGTTTAATTGCTCTTTTAGATTCGATAGGGAACATTTTTGCAAAATGTCTTTTGATTTTAATCTCTGAATGGATGGAAGCGAATGACATCCTACCTTTGGAACAAACTGGATTCCGTAAAGAGCATGGTACACTTGATAACTTAACAGCATTACAGGTGATTGTCGATAAATATGTACGTGTTCGCGGTGGTGGAATATATGCGGCATTCATTGATTTCTCCACAGCGTTTGATAAGGTCGACCGACCAACCCTGTGGAGAAAACTCGCTATTCTAGGGATGCCGTTATATTTACTCGAACTTGTAAAAGCCCTTCACTCGAACACGTGGTGTAAGGTATTACAAGGTGGAGAAAGAGGTTTGTCTCAATCTATTCCCTCACCTAATGGGCTGAAACAAGGGTGCATATTGGCCCCTATATTGTTTTCTCTCTATACGGCAGACCTTCCTTCTTCCATTTCAGTGTGCGGTGGGATAGCCCCGATAATTGGAGGATCTCCTGTATCAATTTTAATGTATGCAGATGATATCCTCATATTAGATTTAACTCCGAAGGGCTTGTCTAACCGCTTATGTGCATTAAATCAATTTGCAGAAGCAAATTTCATGAAGATTAATGCTTCGAAAAGTAAAATCATGTGTATTTTTGGAAAGAAAAAATGTAGGTCTGTAAATTATGGATGGGCCATAGGCGGACATAAGTTAGAGGTGGTAAAAACCTACACCTTTTTGGGTAAAATAATCTCGGCAAACTTAAGTGAGAAACTCCATACAGATCATAACTCGCGTAAAGCATTAGCCCATGGTATGGGATTATGCTCCTTGTACAAGGCTACAGGGAAGAGACACCTTACACTATTTATGGAGGTATTTAGGGCAAAGATCCCTGCAACTTTATTGTATGGGTTAGAATTAGTAGAGTTAAAACACTGGGGATTTTTACATAGAATGGAAGGAAAGATATTAAGAAGAATTACTTCCATTAATACAGCTTGTTCTGTATCCTCATGTAGATTGGAGTCCGGACTCCGAAGTTGTTGGGTACAGGGGCTGATAGCTCTGGTAAGGTGGGTAACTTGCATAGCTAGAGGTAAAAAGGATTCCTTACGGGAAGCCATAAAAAATGAGCTTCTGGGCAATTTCAATGAGTTTTCCCTGTTAGTAAAAAACTTTAGAGAAGCAGTAATTCTGTTAGAGTTGGATGTAAGTACTCTGTTCCTACTTACTCCCTCTGAACTAAAGTCTAAATTAAAAAATGCATCTTGGGAGCTCAGTTATAAATTGGATATGATTGCCCAACAAGGAAAATCGAAAAGGCAACTTCTTTTAAACACATATACATTAAAGCTGCCACAACAATACCTCACATGGAATATCCCCCACAGAGTCCGTAGGTTATGGTACCTATTAAGACAAGATTTGCTTCCACTAAATCAACTTTTAGCTAAATGGTTTGGTGTATCTCCTATATGTAATCTTTGTCATAATGCTGTACAGGATCGTAATCACGTTCTGTTTATCTGTCCTGCTTTACGCCCATTGCGTTATAAATGGTTGAAACCTATTTGTTTACAATTAGGAATTTTAAATGTAAACACTTTTTTTCATGCACTTTACTGTCCTCCAAATGAAATGTTCTGTTTTAAAGTTTTTAACTTTTTTAAAGGTTTTTTAAATATTTATTGAATGAAATATAGAGAAATATCTGTCAATTGTCTGACCAGTGTATATGATGTATCTTCTTCTCAACTGTTTGTCTGTGATTTTATTGTAAGTATTGTTGTATAATTGTGTCTTTATTTTATGTGGCCCTCTTTGAGAGCCAAAACATAATAAACTTAAATTTGAAAATTTGCAGAGTGAGTGATGGAAATTTGCTCTTTCACAAGAAGCACATCCACACACAAAGTAGCTCCATTTAAAGCCATTAACCATTATGGCAAAGAGTGCTTTTGAGAGACACTTTTTCTTTGCTTTTAGCCAATTTTGTTTTATATCGGCGAGGTCCTGATAGCTCCCCCAATAAATAAGGTTTTAAAGACCCTTAAAAAAAGCATTAAAAAAAAAATACAGCAGGCAGCCAACACCAGAATAATGATTTTGCCAATGCTTGTTGTGGAATGTCCCCCCCCCATTCCATCATCAAAGATGCCCAATTAGGTTGGGTTCAGGTCTACTCTGGAGGTGTGGGCACACATCCTGTCTCCTGTCACATGCGAGGTATTTATGTTTGTGAAAGAGATGCAAATGTGGGGTCTATGGACCAAGTGCTTGTGATGGTCCAGCATGGATACCATGACCAGCATCTCAGTGGGCTGAAGCTGCAGCTGCTAAGATTACAGTACCCAAAACTCGAATCCAAAATCTCAAAACCAAAAGCCCATCGCCTATACCTCAAAGATCCCTACAGATAAAGTCCCTGGAGTAATCGCATGATCTGATGTTGCAGTTAACGGCGACAAGGAGTCCAGTTAGAAGTCCAAGTCAATGGAGCCTAGAACCAGTCAAGTGTCAAACTAATCCTATCTTTTTGGGAATATCGGACGCAGTTGAAGACTAGCATCGGCTGTGGAATACCGAGGTAACCTAAAAACAAAGGTTCCAGTATCTTAGACTCTACTGGTCTCTCAAGATTCTACAGAGACAGGCATCCACTGGCCAAAGGGACCCTCCTGGAGCTCACTGGTGTCACCAGTTCCCACAATCAAGAATTAATATCTTCAGAATGTACAAGCAAGAAAGAAGTTTCAGCCTGGCCAGAATGAGGACAACAGAACTGGACCTCCTGCCAGGAGTGTGATTGTTTTCTGCCTCATGGACCTTCTGGGACCGAGGAGAAGGAAAATGCCATCATGGTGCAGACGCGCCCACTGCTTGAGGACACGCATGTTGTAGCTCCATGAGCAGATCATGTTTTGCTCGGATCTTCCCTCTCCTGGAGATTCTGCAGTCAGCTGAGCCTGTGTGGATCCTGGTGGTGTCAGCACAGTCTAGCGCCTCCTGCAGGTGAGTAAACTTTCCACCTGTCCAGAGACCACAGCAGCAAGCCTTCTGAATGAACGCAGACAGAGGCGCAGTCTGCAGGGAGTGCACCCCACAGCAGAAGGTCCACTCCAGCGACGGTGTGCAGGCCTCCTCAGTGTCCACAAAAACTATAAAATACCGGTTCACGGGGCCAGCACTTATCCTCTGGTGTCCAAGACAGGTAGCCGGATCCACACTGCTTCATTTAACATTTCACACATTACCACAATCCTGAAGAATTGCATCTTCAGGCGGTTGTCTATAGTAGCGGCTGCTACAGGGCAGCAGTGGTAGGGCATGATAGTGGGGGTAGTACCAAAAGAAAAGAAAGTTAAGCTTACTTTACCGGCAGCCGGTCGACTCTCCTCCGTCCTTCTTGTCACAATGTTGGCAGGAAACAGGAAGCACACAGGCTCCCAGACTCTGTTAGCCAATCACAATGCTGCTGAGCAGCATTGTGATTGGTCTGAGTGATGTGGTTTGGCACTCAGACAGGGAAAGGTGTCCTGTTCATTGCAGCCACTGGTTGTACAGTTTTCCTGGCCTCTAAAGCCAAAAGGCACAGTACAGACCAGTTTGGACTGCTGAAGGGGTTCTTGCGTCGGCAGATCAGGCAGCCTGTGTGGCAAAAACAAATCCAAGTGTCCTTTATCCATCATGAAGCCATGCAGGGCCAACAATGCTGAATAGTAATGAACTTGGACGAGGTCTGGCTGGAGCTTGCTACCATCCTGATTTCTAACTGGAGGGAATATAAAATATGATCTAGAATATTTGGGCCAGAGTCTGTGTTACACCCAAATTCTGATATTTTCCAAACTGTGTTTGTTCACTCCAAAGGATAAGGAGCAGGTGTATTTAATTCCAGAACCATCATTTCCGGCTGAAACCCTTGAGTATTTCAAGGCGCACAGAGGGCACCCTGGAAGCCGATGCAGAGAGCACTGCCTGTGTCAACGTGGGGCATGGACACATGCTGCCCTTCCGTTGCTGCAAACATATCAAAGCAATCACCTTGAAATCTCATGAAAGGCGGGGGATGGTGGTATCTCCAGCGCGGCCAGTGCAGGTCAGAGCGGTGGGGTGTGGGTTGGGGGGAAATAACATTTCGAAAAAAGAAAACCACTTACCTGGCACTCGCCGCATCACTGCACGATGAGTGGATTTCTATTTTTTTTATTTTTGCTCGTCGTCTGTCGACTCCCTCCAAAGCCCCCCCCCCTTTTTACCTACACTGGCCACAGCTGAGTATCTCGCTAGTTCATATATTTTTCATGTTCAGGGTGTGGGTAAAAATGGAAGGGCCGAGATGGACCCGTCACAGCACCTGGTTTTGCAAACTGCCGGTACTGAGCACCAACAAGACCCGCCCCACATAAAGCCCTAATGGGGCACTGCGCTACTAGAGGCCACAGCTGGATGCCCTCCGTTAGAGGCATGATCATTACAAAAGACGGTGGGTATGACTACAGGTATAATGGGTGTTGTGATTAGGTTGAGAGATGTATAGCTAAGGTGATGCTCCAAGCCACTGGAATCAAGCTATCCTGGCTGAAGAGGGGTAAAACCCCAAAACCGGTCCTAGGATGCTGAGCAAAAAAACGATGGATTTAGGCCTAGATCTCTGTACTGGGGTGAATGTATGACATTGTTCTGCATTCTGTCCAACAACTGTTGCTTTTGCATTTGTCACCCCGAGTGGGATGGGTATGCCCAGACGTGGGTCCCGTGCTCTCCATACCGCTGGAATCAAGCTATCCTGGCTGAAGAGGGGTGAAACCCCGAAACCGGTTCTAGGATGCTTGTTTCCAGTCCAGGGAGGACCTGGCTTGGCAGTTCGGGCTGGACAGTTCCCATGAGGCACAGGGTCGAGACTGATTTGCATATGGCTGGGTCCAAACTGGAATGGCATGGTGAGCAAAAAAACAATGGATTTAGGCCCAGATCTCTGTACTGGGGTGAATGTATGACATTGTTCTGCATTCTGTCCATCAACTGTTGTTTTTCTAAGAAGTCCTGGCAGTAGGGCGGGTGCCTTGTGCAGCCACCCAGGTGATAATACTTCCTACCCATTTTTCAAAAATAATACTTTCTTGATTATTTGTTTGGCAAGTACCATAATGAGATGTATATTCATCCTGACACAATTACAGGGATTAACGCGTACACGACACAGAAGCGACCATTTAGAGCCTTAGGGCAATCATGTTTATTTAGAGAGATCTGGGGAAAAGTGTATTAATTCAGTGATATTACAGGTAAATACAGGGATATTTGTTATATGTACCGGTTTCAACCGAGTGTTGAATTCTTTACCTTTACATTTATTTTGGTCTATTTTGCCCACAACACTTACACCGCTGCTGCCCATGTAGAGCCGGTTTTATGTATGTAGGGCCGAGCCTACGCATGTAGTGTGACACTGGGCATTTGATGTGGTTCTTTGGCATGTGATGACTGTCTGATATAAGACGGCTGCATCAAGGTTGGAGATGGCTACAACTATGATATATAAACGCTGAACCCATGGCATATAATGGCAGTCCGCGAGGCGACCCTGGCCGCAGCATAGTTAATATGCAGGTGCTACTTCTAACTAAAACAGACCTTCTGCAGCTATTGTAAAATTTTGGTTCTTTAATTAATTGTTCACATATTGTTACATCATGAATGTGTTCAGGTTTTCAAATTCAACCATGCCACTGCCAGTTAGGTCATGAAGCCAACGATCATGTGAATCCACTTCCAGTGATATCACCAGGGTCAGAGTTCATACGAGGTTACCTGCTGTGATGTCACTGGGGCATCAGAGGGACCATTAAGTCACTTCGGCTACCACTAGCATTGTGGTGAATCGATTTCCATGAAGAGTGGGATTGGTGGGTTTCACTAGAGCAGCGGGATATCGGCTATTGAAATATGCTAGGGTGTAGCTTCAAGGGGGGCGTTTGAGGTGTTACACCCCCTAATAAATGTATTCAATAGTAAATAGTTGGGTACAGGTGCTTTAAGTCGGGTACGGTGAGGTGTTTTATCGGATTTCACTTGGTATTTTTAAAAACACACGCAGACAAACAAACGCACATACACAAACTTTCTCTCTCTTTCATCTCTGTTTTTTAAGGTCTTAATAAATGGATATTTGACAAAATATTGAGTTATGAGTGCCCATCAAAACCTGCACTCCTCTCCATCCCTACTGCTCCTGGAGCCGCTCTCCTGCCTTGCTTCCCCGATAGTGTACTTTAACCAGTGTGAGTTTTGGGAAATCTGACGCTCACTCACCTCCAGTTCTTACTGACCAAGCCTGGCCCCTGAAACATGCCTGGTTTTATGCTGCCCACACCCTCCATGTAGAACTGATTCAGGGAGTAGGACTTGGGGATGGATAACATGAATGCTGTCTTTTGCCAACTTGGACAAAGCCAACTTTCCTAAAGCAACCATACCATCTTGTTCACCAGCAGAGGGTTGCATGATTGTCAAAGCCACTGGAGGAAACCACAAGGATAACCAGAAATAAATATCAACAGGGCTGGACGGCACAGCTTTTCCAAGTTATGGAGAAGACATTGGTAGGAACACTAGACGGATAATCTACCTGATGACAAAAATATCTGGCGAAAACATTGTGAGGCTCTTTCATCATTTCCATACCACTCACACCAAGCAATGGATGAGAAACATGTGGCCTTTCTTCGTTATCCACAAAGGATCCGCTGACAACCACAAGGCCAGACCATATATCGCTGGCAGCTAGCGGAGATGGATTGTTGCACATCACGTTCTGCATTACCCAATTGGTTATTTTGAAGACGCTCCGTTAGAGTCCAAGACGCCAGGACCTGGGGGCATGGAACCACGCACAGGCAGATTGACACATGCCATATGGAATTGGTGGTGATATTGTAATTACTGATAACTAGTGGTATTTACCACAGAGGATTTAAGCCAGACACTTACCTGGTTTCCTAGACTGGATCACAGACTGGCCAGTGGATAGCTGCTACCTTGTATGGTAATAAATCAGACTATAGCCCTGAGGAGATCTCAAGATGCATTACAGGCCGAAACGTCGACATTTGTTTCACTTGGGTTTTTGATCAATAATTGTTTCACATGTTAAGATGTTATGTGCACATGTGCCTTTCTCTGTAAATACTTAGGGCTTCATTTATGAAAAGTGACGCATCGCTGCATGAAAACAGTGCTGCGTCACTCTTCATTGCACCCTCCATGCGACATGCTGGATACGTCATATTTACAGTATGACGCATCATGTCGTCAAGAGTTACAGATACATCCGTATTTCTGACGTATCTGTAGGTGCAAAAAGGACGCATTGCTGGAGTGTCTCACAAAAGTGATGCAACTCCAGCAATGTCCTATTACTTACCGGTAATCTTCATTACTCCGGGTCCCGTAGTCCTCGACACCGTCATGGACAAGTGAGATCTACTATCTCACTGACAGAAAAAAGAACGAAGGAATGCTGGACCTACCCTCCCCCTCCCACTGGGAGTACTTAAGGAGTACTGTCCCAGCATTCCTCCTGAAATACCAAGCACCAATGAAGGCCGGCAGACAGGGAGGGAGGGAGGGAAGTCATGACGGTGTCGAGGACTACGGGACCCGGAGTAATGAAGATTACCGGTAAGTAATAGGACATTACCCCCAGGTCCCTCCGTCCTCGACACCGTCATGGACAAGTGAGAAATACCAAAGCAAACACCGGCATTCATACCAGAAAACACAACAAACCACCAGGATAGCAAACAAACCCAGAGATTTATTGGAAATAAAGCAGAAAAAAACATTTAGGAGCGAACAGAGCTCAACACCCCCAATGCAAAACCTCCATCATCCCCCAAAAGATTGAGGAGACGATAATGCCTGATGAAGGTATTAGAAGAGGCCCACGTGGCAGCCCTGCAAATCTCAGAGAGAGGAACACCCCGAACCTCCGCCCAAGAAGCAGCCACCCCTCTCGTAGAACGACCCTGAACCCCCAAAGGAGGAGGAGAACCAGACAGAGAGTAGGCCAAGGAAATGGCTTGCCTCAGCCAACGGCCGATGGAGACAGAAGAAGCCTTACACCCCAGAGAAGCCGCACCAAAGGAGACAAAAAGGGAGTCCGACTTGCGAAATCCCGCAGTTTGGTCAAGATAAATGCGCAGAGCCCTGCACACATCCAACAAAGACCACCGGGAGAATCCAAGACAGAGCCCAGGGAGGGCAACACCAACTCCTGGCACCTGTGAAATTGCGAAGAAACCTTCGGCACAAAGGAAGAATCCAGGCGGAGGACAACCCCACCCTCCGTGAAAGACAGAAAGGGAGCACGTGCCATCAAGGCCCCCAACTCCCCAAGACGTCGAGCAGAGGTGACAGCCACCAGGAAAACCACCTTGAGGGTGAGAAACTTTAAATCCACCGTATCCAAGGGCTCAAAAGGAGTACCGACCAAAACCCGCAGGACCAAAGGCAAGTCCCACAGGGGAAAAGAAGGGCGAGGCACAGGCCGGGAAACAGTAAAACTGCGAAGAAGACGAGAAACCAAATCTTCAACATCCGAAAGATTCCCCCACGGGGAACGAAAAGCCCGAACAGCGGCCCACTGGGCACGCAGCGTAGAAACAGCCAAACCCTTCTCGAAACCTTCCCACAAAAATTGAAGGACAACCGGCACGGAACAGAACAAAGGGGAGACACCCAACGCAGAACACCAGCGATTAAAATTACCCCAATGCCGATCATAAGCTTTAAGGGTAGAAGGCCTTCGGGAACGCTGAAGAGCCATCGCTAAATGTTCCGGAAAACCGCGCCTTCGCCAACCCTGCCTTTCAACCTCCACACCGACAACCGCAACCGGAGAAGAGACAGGCACGGGGAAGACCGCAGAGGAGACGGAGACAGGGGAAGAAACCAAGGACCCTGCACCGCCAAAAGCCGCACCGTCGGAAACCAAGACCTCCGAGGCCAAAACGGTAGCACCGCCACCACCTCTCGATCCTCCTGACACAACCGGGCCAGAAACCTGGGAACCAGCGCCAGGGGGGGGAAGGCATAGAGGAGACGCGACGGCCACGGGAGAGACAGAGCGTCCACCCCCCAGCAACCCTCCTGCAGAAACCGGGAGCAAAACCGAGGGAGCTGAGCATTGTGCCGGGAGGCAAAGAGGTCCAGAAAGGGACGCCCAAACCTCCCGCACACAAGCCGAAACGCAACCGGGGTGAGAGACAACTCCAGAGAATCCGGAAAGCACCGACTCAGGGCATCCGCCACAAAGTTGTCCACTCCCCGAAGATGAACCGCCGTCAGAGACAGCAGATGGCCCTCCGCCCAACAAAACAGGGGCACCACTACCGCATTCAAAGACGCCGAACGAATCCCCCCTTGATGATTCAGATAGGCCACCGTCACCATATTGTCGGACCGCACCAACACGTTCCGATCGAGCAACAGAGCTCGGAAACCCATCACAGCCCGGGACACCGCCGTGAGCTCTCTCCAGTTGGATGACCGGCGGCTCTCCAGGAGGGACCAACGACCTTGAAGGGAGCGAGACCCCAAGGTCGCCCCCCAACCCAAGGCGCTGGCATCCGAAGTCAAGACCAGAGAAGGAGAAGACTGCAGGGGCAGACCTAAAGACAGATGATCCTTCACAGACCACCAAAGAAGAACCGGGAGGACCACTGGAGACACAGGAATGAGAATCTCCAAAGCGAGGGACCGGGGATCCCAAAGAGACAGAAGGTACACCCAAAGGGGGCGCAGATGAAACCGCGCACACGCTACTGTAAAAACAGTCGCCGCCATCAGACCCATAAGACACAACCAAAGGCGCACCGGAAAGGCTCCCCCCAACCAGAAACGATGAGCAAGGGACACCAACGTCGTCACCCGAGGTTCGGGGAGGAACACACGGTTCAGATCCGAACGGAATCGGGCCCCAATAAAAACCATGTCCTGAGACGGAGTCAGTTGACACTTGGGCAAGTTGATCAGGAAACCATGGGCCCGCAACGCCGAGCACACCACCTCCCTGGCCTCCAGCAACAGGACCCGAGATGGAGCATGGATCAACCAGTCGTCTAAATAGGGGTATACCATCACCCCTTCGAGATGAAGCCATGCGACCAAAGGCGCCACCACCTTCGTAAACACCCGTGGCGCCATCCGGAGACCGAACGGCAAGACCATGAACTGGAAATGACGTCCCTGAACACAAAACCTCAGAAACCTGCGGGACCGAGGATGGATCGGTACATGGTAGTACGCATCCTGAAGGTCGAGGGTACACATGAAGTGCCCCGGCAGTACCAACGGAATTATCCTTTGTAAAGTCTCCATGCGGAAAGGAATTCTGGCCACCCATTTGTTCATAACCCGCAGATCCAAAATTAAGCAGAAACCCCCCGTGTTCTTTGGAACCAGAAAGACCAGGGAATAGAAACCCAACCCCGTCTCCAACGGGGGAACCTCCTGAATGGCACCTTTTCGAAGAAGGTCCAGAAGCCCGAGAGAGAGATGAGACCGCTTTACGTGACTCGAAGGCCAAGGAGTCGGCCGAACACCCGAGTCCGGAGGCGGAGTCGTAAACTCCAGAACATAACCCTGGCGAGTGATGTCCAACACCCAGACGTCGGAACAAGACTGAACCCAGGCAGCCAGGAAGAAGCGCAGCCGCCCTCCAACCAACAACCCGGGAACCACCGCCAAAGAGTCAGGAACGTGGCTTGGCAGGAGGAGGGGATTTAGCCTTACGGTCCCGACCACGGCCAGAAGCAAACCTACCCTGGCCTCTCACAAACTGTCTACGAGAAGCAGGGCGAAAGAAAGATTTGGGTTTAGAAGGGACAGGAGCAGTAGTAGAGATCTTAAAGGAAGAGGAATGCTTCTTTTCCTTAAACAATTTGTGTAACTTCGCCTCCAACTCCCCCCCAAACAACATAGTACCCTGAAAGGGCAACCTCAAAGCGCATGCTTTCTGCGCAGAGTCAGTCTTCCAGTCCTTAAGGACAAGACTGCGCCGTGCAGCCACACAAGCTCCCCCGGAAAGAGCCGAAGCACGCACAACGTCAAAGGAGACATCAGATAGCAGTTCCACCTGACGCTCAATCTGCTCCAGCAAACCAGAACAGTCCGTGGCATTATCCATAGACTGATAGAGGGACTTCAGGTCAGACAACAGTGACTGCGACACATAAGTCCCGTAGATGCCTGCTCGTAAGGCCAGGTGGGAACCAGAATACACTTTACGGAGCGCCACATCCGCCTTCTTGTCAACCGGATCCTTCAGTACAGCATCCTCAGCAAGGGAAGTACGCCCCACCAAACTAGCCACAAACGAGTCAATAGGAATTGAATCAGGCAGTTCAGTAGCCATATCCTGCAGAGGATAGAGTTTAGTCATGAATCGCGGAATCAGGATGCGATCTGGATCAGCCCACTCGCGCTTCAAAACATCTCGGATGAAGGGATGGACAGGTACATCGACAGTGGCAGCACTCTGAAATTGTCGCAACAAAGGGCCCCTAGAGGTACTAGGCGCGTCTCCGTCAGGGAACCCCATGTTCTCTTTAACATGCTGCACAATTGCGGACATAGTTTCCTTGTCCACATATTTGCCTTTTAACTCCTCCTCTCCCAAACCCGCAGACTCATCGCCACTAGAGTCCGAAGAAACAGGAGCAGGACACCTGCGACGGGATCCAGCATCACCCATCTCAGACAAAGTCTCCCTGATCAAGCGCTTAATATGGGCATCAGCACCAGTATCACGGCGCCTGGACCTGGCAGGAGAGGGAGACCTGGAAGCACTAGAGGAAGAGGACGACCTCTCCCGGTGATGTCGTTTCCTGGAATGCTTTCCCATCACAAAAACACACCAACAACAGCAATTTTACCAGAGATAATAACCGCTATGCGGTACTCACCCCAAACGCTCGTATTTAAACGAGTTTCCCCAAAGCCAGCAAACACGAGGCGCCTGACTTCCGTCCCCACGCTCAAAAACCGGAAGTCAGGCATGACCACATCCGGCCGGGGAATCAGCGCCAACCAATCAGAGGAGCAGCGCGGCCGCGCCCCCCAGCAAGCCCAGCAGGCCGGGAGAGGCGGCCATCGGGCCAGGAGAGAACCAACGCGGTATTACACCGCCGCGAGGTCCGGAAATTGAAGAGGCCCGCGCCACTCCCCCCAAGCCCAGCAGGGAGGGAGAGGCAAACAGCGAAGGACCGCCGGCACCAGGTAAGACCCAGCAGCCACAACGCTACATCCAGAAAGAAGGCAGGAGCGCCCACGCTCCTGCCGCGTCCTCACACTGTCAGGATGACAGAAAAAAGAACAGGAGGAATGCTGGGACAGTACTCCTTAAGTGCTCCCAGTGGGAGGGGGAGGGTAGGTCCAGCATTCCTTCGTTCTTTTTTCTGTCAGTGAGATAGTAGATCTCACTTGTCCATGACGGTGTCGAGGACGGAGGGACCTGGGGGTAATGGGTCATTACACATGGGCAAGTGCCATTTCAAATGTGCCTACGTCAGTCTTACGCCTGCTGTGAGGCAGGCATAAGATATTGACGCATTTGCGTCCTAGAAGTGATGCAGTGAAATTGCATGGATTTCACTGCGTCACTTCTACGAGGCTTAGTTGTGTCAAGAACACCCACCCTGCATACATTATACCTGGCGCAGGTATAATGTGGCCCCGGGGATTACAGTGACGCATCGACCTAGATGCGTCACTTTGTAACTATGACGCAACATGGCGCATTTTTTACCCTGCTGGTGCATCACAAAAAGTGACGCATCGGCGGCGCAAAAGTGACGCAAGGGCTCATAAATAAGCCCCTTAGAACCAGTGAATGTTTGCATGTTGTGTCTTTTGTGTATAATTTGTATTTGTTTCTCACACTGGAGCACTGCGTCAACTGCACTCATGTTATTAGTTATATTATTATCTGCATATTTATTGGAAAATATAACTACATAAACCATTGTCAGCAAGTTGTGATAAAAAACTTTTACTTTCTTTTGTATGAAATACTCCCAAAGTGTGTATGTACCACTTGGTGCTTATGAGTAACACAGTGAATGGTGGCTTCCCTAAATGGATGGAAGAGGGATGCTTATTTTACTGTAAAGAGTCCCACGGTGGGCGCTGTTTGCATATACATTTTATTGACCCTGGTCCGTGTGGGCATAGAAGGGGTTGTCCTTGTGATACAACCACAAGCGCGGCATCATTGTTCGCTGCCTGACCACCCCTGCCCATACCTCCTGATCATAAATCGAGGCCTTTTGGCTCTGGCACTGCAGTGGCACGGACATGTAGGCACAGATTAACTAGGTCTTTGTGCCAGCGTTAGTGAAAAGTGGCGCAAGTTAGTGCAAAGTGGTGCATGCTATTTACTATCCAGAGCAAATTATGTTTTGCACTAGAAAAGAGAACTTTTTAGAGAGCAGAATCTGCTTTGCTCACCTTTGTGCCACTTTGCGGGCCATTACTGCAATGTTCCTGGATCACAGCAACGCAAACATCAATGGCTCTTGAAGCAACTTCCATTAAACTAGCATAGCCAGACAGGCTCTGTATAAAAAACATAACACTTAATTGAAGCAGGTGCAATCAATGAGAAATATGTTCATTTGTCAAACCAAATCACAATGTATGTGTGCCGCAGAGGACAGCACACATCCATGTGCAGGACCCCTCTGAGTTTGTCTATGTATAGGAATTTTTACTGGCATGATACGCCTCCAGTACCGATCCTATGTCAAACAGTGCACACTCAGCTCTGCACCATGGAGCAAAGACATGCATCGCGCAAGGCAGCCGGGAGCTTCTTCACAAGGAACTTGCGCCACCGTTACGTCACTTTTTTCCAATTTTAAAAGTGACGCACCAGCGGTGCAAGGGGCTTGTAAATAAGCCTCCCTGTTTGTGCACCAGAGCAGGGAATGACACCATCAGCAGGCCGGGATTTGCAGATATGGCGATGCCATCTCTCTGCTCTGCAATGAATATCTGGACACTGCACTGCATTGCGTCAAAATGCAGTACATGTGGACCGTAGGTCCTTGTTAATGTGCAGTTGTGTTATTTCGAATAGAGATGATGGAGTCTCCCACAATCTGGAAGTAAGTGTGGGAAATCATTTTTTGTTTGTGGAATGACCTCCCCATCGACCTCCGAACCTCTACCTCCCCTGCCAAACTCAGGAGTGGCCTCAAGACCTGGCTGTTCGAGTAGCCCCACTCCACGCAGCGCCTGGAGACCCCTCGGGGTGATTAGCGCGCTCTACAAAGATCAATTGATTGACTCTGCATATGATCACCAAAGTACCTGAATATTTGCGACCACATAAGAGTGTAGAACAGCCGCCTTTCTTATCGCGAGCTTCTTTTTGTGTATATTAGTGGTCTGACCTGCTCAGCTTCAGTTCCACCAGTGGTGGGAGCATACCATATGTGAGTGGATTTCGACTGTTGAGATGGCAATGAAACGTGTTTCCTGGAATGGATAACAGAAGCACTAGGCTACCATCCTGGGACTGCATCTGCCACCGCTCACTAAAGTTGCAGTAGAAATGACTCAATGTGTGATCTTCAGCTAATGGCTTGAGTAAGACCAGGGACAAGATGGATCTGAAACTTGGTTTTCTGCCCTAAACGGTATTTCAGGATTTTCAGTCATGAACGAAAACAAATATTTGTGAGGAATGCTTTTAAATGAAGTCAGCCGCAGTGGCCGGCTCTCTGTCACATTACTCTGCGCGGCCTCTAGAATATGGCTGCCTGACCCTGTCTCTGTTGCCGTCTCTTCTGCTCTAGGTGCGCCGGGTATGCCCAGACGTGGGTCCCGCGCTCACTACACCACTGGATTCAAGCTAGCCTGGCTGATGAGGGGTGATGCCCTGAAACCGGTCCCAGGATGCTTGGTTCCAGTCCAGGGAGGACCTGGCTTGGCAGCTTGGGCTGGACTGTTCCCACAAGGAACAGGGTCAAGACTGATTTGCATATGGCTGGGTCCAAACTGGGGTGGTGTGGTGAGCAAAAGAACGATGTATTAAACCCAGATCCCTGTGACTGGGGGTGAAAGCTTGCATTTTCCAGCATTCCTTCCATCAATTGTTTCTTTTGCATATGCCGTCTCTTCTAGTTACACCAGCTGAGGTTAGAGCATGCCTCAGTGGGTCTCCGTTTCCATCTTCCCTGACTTCTCGAATATCTTCCATTACACTGGTCACTGTAGATCTCTGCGCCTCTCGCAGCAGACCCGGGGCTCTCTGTGTGCTTTTCCTTTTAGCGCCAAATCGTCCATTCTGTCACGCTGGCATTTTCCCCAGTCGGCTGAGGGCTATGGTGCTGCTTTCACGGCGGAATAGGCATGGACGTGATTTAGGGGCCGCCAGGGGTCGCAGTTGTGACCCATAGGTTGCCCCTTGTGGCCCCGACACTGCCTATGCAACCCCTGGCCTCAGAAGTGCAGGAAAACACAATGGCAAACTGTCCTTGTGGATGTCGGTTGGGGCTCCACTGTCTTTGTTTTCTCTCAATTTCTTTATTACACTAATTGTGAATAATGTTTTATTATTCAATACTGGTGTAAAACAAATGGAGTACAATTAGCTGGAATATGACCTTCCCTGTCAGCTGAGGTAAGTAAAAAAACAGCTTTAGGTTGTGTGCATGCTTGCAGGTGAGTGTGTGCTATCGTGAGAGTGAGAGTGCGTGCAAGTGTGAATGTGTAAGCATGTCTATTAGAGTGGTATCGAAGGTCAAAGGGTGGGTGATGTCACTTCGCTACCCCTGACATTTTGGTGAATTGACGTTCATGAGAATGGGCTTCCATGGCCCAGCTGTGCTACCCCGTAGTCCCATTCAGTCTCAGCTGCCTGCAGTGGAGGACCAGTTTGTACATTTCTGCCAGGGCAGATTTTTGTTTCCAGTCAGCCCTGCTTCCTTGTAGAATAAACTCTCTAGTTTGCTTGGCTGGGAGGACAGTCCTCTTCGAGCATCCCCAAGAAGAGCCTGGCCTCTCAGGGTCTTTCACTCCAGGGCCAGTCTTTCCTGGGACTCTGGCTCAATGTCCTGGCCTCTCAGGTCTTCTTGTGGCAGAACCCACCTTCCAGAGTTCTCTTGCTGCCAGATCTGGCCTCTGGGGTTCTCTTGCAGAAGAACACGACCTCTGCAGTTCTCTCGTTGCAGTAAGAGCCTGGTCTCTTTGGGCCTCTCCCTGCGTCATCTGCTTCTCTGCGCATTACATTCACAGCCTGGCATCTTGTGCAGTAATGCTTTAAAGCCTGGCTTTTATGTATCTCGTGATGCAGATCTGGCCACCCTGGACATTTTACAGCAGATCCTGGGGCCTATCTGGGTCTCTTAATGATAAGATTCTTAAAAGACATCCTAATTTTGTCACAGCCTCTTTACATGACATGATCCTCTAGTTGTAGTTAGAGAAGATATGGAATGTTCTTTGCCTTCTTTAAATCCCATTGCCCTGGATGATGCTAAAACTGTTATCCGCGACCTTAAATCTGGTTCCCCTTCTGATCCGTGCCCCATTGATCTCCTGATCATGGGTGCGGATGTGATCGACCTGATGGTGAACAAACTACTTAATGATTCACTTGCCACTGCTGTCGTACCTTTAGTTTGGGAGAAGGCAAGAATACTCCCTCTTTTGAAAAATCCCTCGGCTGATCCTAAAATGCTGGCTATCTAAAGACCTATTTCCGTACTACCTGCATTATCGACGATGCAAGAGAAACTGGTGAATCGGCTGCTGTCTTATTATTTGTAGTCCACGATCTCCTTCGTCCCAGTCAGTCTGGGTTTCGGCCTAATTCGAGTACCAGACTCCTCGTCTACAGGTGACAGAACATATCAAATGCACTCTAGATAAAGGTGGCAAGGCTATGCTGATATTGTTAGATCTTTCAGCTGCTTTTGATACACTTGTTGCTCCTCTGCCGATTACAGGCCATTGGGTTGAATGACTTAGTGTTGACATGGATGGAATCCTTTCTGGAGACCAAAGGTCAAGGGGTTACCCCCCCCCCTTTTCAGCGTTGGGGGTGCTATAAGTTTCTGCCTTGAGTCCTACACTTTTTAATATCTATTTAACTCCTCTGACACACCTTGTAGAATTCTTCTGCGCAAAGATAATTTCTTACGCTAATGACATGCAGCAGCTCTTTTCCTTCAATAAAGGTGAAGGAACTCAGCCAGACCTCAGCGAACTGTGTCTGGCTACAGTTTTTACCTGGATGTGTCAGAATCTGCTGGTGTGTAATGCAGATAAGATGAAGGTCATTCTCTTTGACCTTGACTCTCCTTTCGATCGGTCCGAATGTTGGCAAACAGTTATCCGCCCTGCTTCCTCAATCGAAAGTGGTTAGGAACTTTGGGGCGAAATTTGATAGCCAGCTCTCTTCTCAACCTCAAATCTCAGCACTGGTGAGGACTTTTTTTTGGCTTCTCTACATATTAAAAACCTTTGTACATTTTCTTTCCTTATAGGTCAGGAAAATAGTGATTCAGGCCTTATTTACTTCTAGGCTGGATTATGCGAGTGCTCTATACTTGGGCCTGCCAGACGCTCTAAAAAAAGTCTTCAGGTTGTAGAACATGAAGCGGCGCAGCTTCTTCTTAACCTTCCTCTGAGAACTATGGTCTCCCCGTATCTCCACTCCCTTCGCTGGCTCCCAGTCAAGAAACAGATTCTGTTCAAGGTGCTTGTCCTGACATTTAGAGCCTTACATCATCTAGGCCCTCAGGATCATGTAACAAGAATACATTTTTACTCTCCCACTAGGGAACTCCACTCCCTCAATCTTGCCTTGGCAGTGGTGCCAAGGATCAATCGCTCCAGGAAAGGTGGATGCTGTTTTTCATTTCTGGTTCCTTCTGCTAGGAATAACCTTCCTCTTGACCTTTGCCTGGAAAGTTCTAAACAGATATTTAAGAAAAAGTTGAAAACATGGCTTTTTGTTCAGGTCTAACTTCTTGCCTAGCACCAGGACACTCTTCGGAGCATCTGTCCGCTTTACAAATACCTGCTTATCATCATCATTCTCACCTCTTGGACATTTGAATGCTGATCCTGGACCCTCTGGGGGTGGTCTTGCTACAGAGCCTGGCCTCTCTGAGATTGTATTTGCACAGTCTAGATTCTGTGGTCCTTTCGCTGTATAACCTGGCCTCTCTTGGTCTCTCGGTGCAGAATCTGCCTCTCTTTTCCTTTTGTTGCACAGGCTGCTTTCTCCTGGTCTCTGGCTCCAAAGTATGACCTATCTGGGTCTGCTGTTGCAGAGTCCGACATCTTGCTTTCTAGTTGCATACCTGGCTGTTTGCACCTCTTCAGAGTCAAGCCTCTTTACCCTGGCTGGGATCTAGGGCTCCAGGACGTGGATGTGCTTGGAGGTCTCCACTGCCTCAGTTCTCTTCCATGTGGTCTTCCAATGTGTGCCCTCCCCCTTTGTACTTGGGCAGATTGTAGCACTCTGAAATGCTCCTGTGGCTTTAGGCCTCCATTTTTTGTTGTGTGCCCTCTCTGTGCCTGCTCAGGGCCTGAGGTTCTGCAATACTCCTGTGACTTCAGACATCCATTCTATCTTCTGTGCTTCGCACCTCTGAACTTGCGCAGGGCTTGGCATCTGGAATGCTCCAATGGCTTTGGGCCTCTGTTGCCTGTTGTGTGCCCCCCCCTCTCTGCACAGTGTCTGGGCTCTGCAATGCACCTGTGCACGGTTGGACTGGCCTGTGGGTGGCATGGTGGGAGGAAAACGATGGATTGGGATGCGGCCCCAGCAATTGCCAGTGGCTGAGATTAATTCAAGCATTTTCTTTTTGCATTTGATGCCATGAGTGCACTTTGTATGCCCAGACGCGGTTACCGGGCTCACTGTTTCAATTCAACCAAACTATACCTGGCAGAAGAGCCCATAACAAGGGTGAAACCAGTCCTGGATCGCTTGCATTCCAGTTCAAGCTGGACTGTTCCAATGGGGAGCAGGGTCAAGACTGATTTGCATATGTCTGGGTCCAAACTGAGGTGGCATGGTGGGCGAAAAATGATGGATTGGGATGCCGCCCGAGCGACTGCCAGTGGCTGAGATTAATTCAAGCATTACATCCATCACCTTGTTGTTTTTGCATTTGTTGCTATAAGACATGGGTCCTGGGCTCACTGTGCCACTAGAACCAAGCTATACTCAGCTGAAAGCTGATAACAAGGTTTTAACCCGTACTTGGTTGCTTATGTTGTGTTCTGGTTCAGGAAAGACCTGGCCTGGAAGTTTGGGCTGGACTGCTCCCATGAGGAACAGGGTCAAGACTGATTAGCATATGTTGGGCCTCCACTGCCGGGTGTGTACTCCCCCACGTTTTGAGCAGGTCCTATTACTTTGGGATGATCGTACGGCTTTAGACTGTTAACCCAGGGCCGGACTGGGAACCGAATCCGGCCCTGGCAAACTGCTCGGCTGGCCCCCCAGGGGTTGTGAGGGTGTGGCCGAGCTGTTTGCTATGGCCGGTTTCGGCCGATTTTGTTGCAGGGGGCCGATATTGCTTGCCCCCGGTTATAAAATCGGCCCCCACCCTGGCGGCCCACCGGGGGAATGCCCTGTGCCCGCAATGGCCAGTCCGGCCCTGTGTTAACCTATTGTGTGCTCAGTGCTATGTTACTGTACCAGCTCAGGGCCTGGGGCTCTGGGATCTGGTGGGCCCGTGGCCTCCACTGGCTGGAGTGCTTCAACCCCCCACCTCCCACCTCCCACCTGGTCTATCCTTCCATTTCCATTCCACGCCGCAGTACAAGCCTTCTGTCACATCTCCCGCCCTGCACGGCCTGCAGTTCTCTTTTTGCTGTATTTTCTTAAAGGGTCCTCCCAGGAGGTGCAGTAATTGCTGCTGGTGCTGCTGTAAATCTCTCTGAGCTGCCTCTTCCCAGGTGTAATGGGCCATGCCATGTTCCTGGCAGATGCTGCTGGGGATGTCTTTGTAGATTTAGGCCTCCAATCTGTGTTTCTAGAACATTAAGCTGAGGAACATGGATTGCATCGTTATGTTTAAGGCCAGAGCACAAGAAGAGGGGGTCCTCCTTTTCTGGCTCGCGCCCCCTGCAGCTCGCAGGGTTCTATGCAGGAGCTGAATAAAAACAGACTAGAAGGGCACCCCTGTGGAATGCAGGCTGACTCCAAACTCTTCTCTCTACCTGGTTATTTGTACAGGGCACTATACAAAGGTTTGTGCGTGTGTGTACCCATGGAGGAAGTAATTGATTGCTGGATGACTCAATGAACCCAAATGATAAGCGAAATTAACAAAAGAGTTAATGGATGAAATAATGAATTGCTTGCTGGGTAAAATGAGTAGAGAATGACTGAACAATTCAATAAATTAACTGTTGCCTTAGTAAACGAGTACATTGAATAATGGATACATTATTAAATCCACTATTCAAGCCGTGGGTGTTCTCACTATTTGCTGGATAAATGCATTCATTGATGACTGAATTGCTAATTGAGTTAATCAAGCATTATTTGATTTGGTGGGTGAATAAATCAGCTAGCAGAAAAAGTGCATTGTTATCTAATTGCCAGAGGAATTTAAATTGCTGAATAATAATTGATTAATTCATTGCTGCATTAACAAATTATTGGATGAGCTACTTAACTGGCAACTTATTGAATAAATTAATGAATCCACTGAAGTCTTGGCTAAATCATGGGTATGTGAATTAATAAACGAGTGGTTGAATATATAAACAAATCAAGGGTATGCATCAAGACATAAGAAGTAGCAAAATTCATTGTTGATTGAATAAGTGAACATATTATTTGATTAATTTAAAAAGGAAGGAGCCAGTTGGTGGATGAATGATTATTCTGGGCTAAACCCAACAACCTATTGCCTCCCCAATGCTTCAGAAGACTTATGGTAATACTGAATGTGCTGATATGTTACTTTCCTAGAGTAACTCATTTACTCTGCCTTTGAACTATTGTTGTCAACTCTCCTATTGAAATCTTGACTTAATGTCACTTGCTGTATTTATGACAAGACAGTAGCCTTTCGGGCTTAGAGTGTCACATAAATTATTATGCATAAAGGAAGCAAGGAACTCAGGGTGGTTCCCAAGTTTAGGCGGACAGCACTCCGTATAAATAGTGCACCCTACAGACCAGTGGCACTCAATATCTGTTCTCCTTAAATGTCTGTTTATCTAGCAAAGTTTTAAGCATAGGATTAGCACAGTGCCATCCAGGCTGAGCTGTAAAGGGACAAAGCCTTTAGCCATTTTTACAGGAAAGTCTTTAAGTATAAAATTTGCCAGTGCCATCCAAAGTAAGATGAAAAATGACAAAAGCCTTTTACCTCTCCAGGCACGGTATTGCAGCTTTGGATTGGTAAAATTCCACCCAAGTCAACCTAGAATTAATAAATGCAACCCCTGACATGTGTTTTGCTCTAGTTAGAGCTCACCAGAGAGGTATAGCTTTGTTCAGACACAAGGAAGCACCCAGTATAAGTCAAGATAATACCCATTCGGGCTTAGAGTGCCGCATAAATTATGCAAGAAAGGAAGCAGGGAACTCTCAGTAGTTTCTAAGCATCGGCGGAGAGCAGCTCCTTTATACAGAGCACCCTACAACACCAGCGACACTAAATCTGATCACTGCAAATGTCTTTTTTTCTGGCAGAATTTTAGGCATAAGATTAGCACAGTGCCATCCCGACGGAGCTAGAAGGGGACAAAGTATTTTGCCATTTTTACAGCATTCTTTAACCTCTTGAGTGCCCATGACGAGATGGTCTCGTCATGGGCCGCGGTTGCGCTGTGCCCATGACGAGACTATCTCGTCATGAACCCCGCCCGCTAATGAAAGGGCCGGCACAGGGCTCAAGGGGTTAAGCATAGAATTAGCACAGTGCTATCCTTGCCGAGCTGTAAAATCATCACGCAAACCTTTTACCAGTCCAGGCAGAGTTTTACACTTTGGATTGGTTAAAGTGCTGGCAATGCTGAGTGGAGTTCAGATGATGCACGGCGTGAATGTGGAATCTGCTGTTTTCCTTGGTGGTGGTGCAAGCATGAAGCCCTGTCTGGAAAGACTCCATCTTTGGCCTGGCATTTTTCATACTAGCTTGTTGTGCACATCCATGCCCTACTAGCTGGAAATGTCACGAATTATAAAGTTGTCTGGGCTCTGTCAAGTACCATTACAATTATTTATTTTAAGGAATCCTTCATGTCTCCAGGGAAATGTAACAACATTCATGGAAATCAAAGGAAACTATTGTAAAGTGATTCATACTATAGCAAGTTTTAGTTTTTATCAATTTTAAAAGATCATAGGAAATCCATATTCTTCCTTTAAAGGAGGAACGGGAAAACGTTGAAATTGTCAAGTTCACAAACATCAAATACGTTTGGTAGCCTGGTAAATCTGGTTCACACAATGCATACCGGTAACTAGGCTTGCCAAATTGTTCCAAATAAATCAAGCACAAGGTTCTAGTCCGGGGCCTTTATTTCATAACAATGCATTCTGGGAGTTGGGGTCATTTGCTTCTCGTGAACCAATTGGACAAATGCAAATGAAAGGCCGAGGATTGGATACAGGGGGGCGGTTTGCTTTTCCATCCCAGCTGCTGTGAGCTGCCAACACAGAAACCCATATAAACTCATTAAAAAGGCGACTTGGACAAAATAAGAGACGCTGTCAACTTTATAAACACCTTATTTGTCGTTTTTTTTAATAGAAACTAATGATAACAGGTGCAAACTAAATTGTCCTTGGGTTGCTAGGTGCCTTAATAAACATAAACGCAAACGCGAAGGTTCTGGTGTGTATCCCTCATTTAACAAATCAGTGAATTCAGGAAACTGGAGTCGTGTTAGATTGGTTAGGTTTATTAGAATAACACAAAATTATATATTAATTAACAAAACCGGGTAGGAAGTGAAAAACATATCAAGATCTGGCAACCTTAGTATGACATACGCTAGTAATCACAAGAGGCCAAGAATGGAATGGGCACAAAGAGTGTCATCTCGTTACCTACAGCTGATCATTTAAAATAGCACAAGGGTTGGATGGTCATGGAGACTGAAGTGTTCCACTCCCCCATTGGAGATAAACTTACCAGGAGAGGCCAAGGACTGGATGAGCTTTGAGCCTCTAATCCACTGTCCCACCTCAAATGACATCACCTGGCAGAGGGTCTAAAAATCAAGCTTACGCATCCTCAGAACCAGTTATGCATCGATGTATTCATCTATCAGTCTGCATGAGTCAACCCCACTGTCCATGTGTACCTGTTTCAATGCTCTCTATTACTGTATGTGCATTGGCTACAACCAACCATATGTGTGTTTGTAAGTGTGATGGCCTCCCCTGTGTAAGTGAGCAGGGCTGTATATGAATAGCAGGGAGTGCTGTTCGTGTGCATGGGTGACTTCATAACCATGGGCAGGGGAGTACCAGAAAATTAAAATACCCCCCACTTGAAACATACCTCTAATCAGACCTAGTGTGTGAAGCGAGCAAACGCAGCCCTCCTAAAGAGGGTTCCTTTAACTCTCTTTCCATTTATGTATCCATTTATCCCTCCATCTTTTCACCCAACCATCCATCCATCAATCCATCGATATGCTCATGTATCCATCTGTGATGTAACCATCCAGCCAGTCCCTCTTCTCCCTCTGTGCATTCTCCTATACTTTCACTTTTCCACCCAGTCATTTTTTTCACCGTTTCATTGTACCTTTCACCTTTCTTCCATCTCTCCATTCGTTTCCTTTCCTCCTGCCACCCTTCCTTCCTCCTTCAGTTCTTCTTTCCCTTTGTATCTACCCATATTTTTTCTCTCATCATTACTTTTTCTTTCACATCCTTCTCTGTTATGCTCATCGTTTTCCTGTTTCTCTCTCCGCATCTTCTACTATTTAGTTTTTATCTTTAAGCATTTCCATTCGTGTGCTGCAGTTGAACATTCACAGCCCTCTCTTACGGTATTTCCTAACAGTGTTATTTATCAGCATTTTGTCTGCAGACATAAGAGCAGGGGCGTAGCTTCAAGAGGGGGTGTTACGGCCCCCTAATAAATGTATTGTGTAGTAAAAAGTTGGGTACAAGTGCTGTAAGTCGGGTATGGGGGGGGTGTTTTTATTTCACTTGGGATTTTTACATACACATGTAGACAAAAAAACACACACACACAATTTCCCCCTTTTTTTAAAGGTGTTACAAAATTGTTATTTTACAAAATATTGAGTTTTAAGTCCCCCTCAAAATCCGCACTCCTCTCCCTTCCTACTGCTCCTGGAGCCCCTCTCCTGCCTTGCTTCTCATGGTGTACTTTAACCAGAGTGCATGCTGGGAATTCAGAAGCTCATGCGCCTCCAATCTTCCAAGCTACGCGCCTGCATAAAAGGCCAATAAACAACGAATTCATGTTTATGTGGCTCCAGGTCACCATCGTATTACCCTAGTGGGAGCCCCGATTAAGCTGCTGAAGTGTGGGGGGGGGGTCCCTACGCCCCTGTCCATGGGCACTTGTATGTTTCTGTCTCTATCCATGGTTTTTGGTGGTGTGCATAGCCATCTACTTAACTGTGGGCCTGGTTTATGGGTTCCCATATGTCTTTGGGCATGTGTATTGGGTACCTGATTGCATGGTGGTCTGTATGAAGGAGTCTTGTAGGTCTTTAATATCTATTTAACTCCTCTGGCACACCTTGCAGAATCCTTCTGCACAGGGAGAATTTCTTACGCTAATGACACACAGCTGCCCTTCTCCTTCCATAAAGGTGAAGGAGTTGACACAGACCTCACTAAACCGTGTCTGACAATGTCTCAAGAAGAACTGGTCTGATTGGTTCATGACACTGTGGGATCAGTTTTTGAGTTGTAGGGTCAGGAAATCTTGACTCCTTGGAACAGAAAGTCAGAGCCCCACATCCCAGGAGGCCTCCAGGAAGAAGAATAAAAAAAAGGGATGTGAAAGGAGTGGAGAATATGAAAGGAAGGAGCAGATGGCCTAGATTCTGCAGCACGCGTGGAGTAACCTGGATCTGCCAGCTCGGTCTACCTGTAAGTGCCAGAGAGATTTAGTTCACCCGAATAAACAGTTCCCAGCAGAGCCACTTACGTTTCATCGAAACGTGGGGAGCATTCTATAAAAGAATGGGAGATGTTCATAATCAGCTTTCCCTATATATGAGAGAGGATACAGCACGGGTAGGCTTTTTCATTCGGATTGTTCAGGTTCATCGAGGTGAGCTCTTTTTGAATCCAAGTCTCAACATTTCTGCAGAAGTACTGAGGATCCTTCCCTTAGTGACTAAATAGAAAAATGAGTAGATGTGATGAGGCATGGATACACATTTTGCATTAAATAGTCCAAAGGCATCACCACTGTGAGGTCATTAGACGCATCAGGTTAGTAAAGACCATTGTTGAGATACATCAAGGGAATTCTAAGAAGCTACCAATGACACCAGCAACAATGTTGCATGGCACCAAGATTAAATCAAGCGTTACCCAATTCCCACAGGGGAGATTGGGTCTAGGTTGCTGTGTGCTGGCACCAGAAACTATAGGGATTGATTTAGAGGCAGGAGTCCATATAGGCAGAAGATCACAAAATGGCGATAGTCCATCCACCCTCTTCTGTATTTCCAAAACCTAAAATGAAAGCAGGCCTGAGCATTGCCAACCAACCCAATAGTGGGGGCACCAACGTTTCAGCCATGGGGCGATTGTGGTGACGTCCAAAACGATAGCCGACTGACCGCCCAATTTAGGTTTGATGTTTTAAGACTTTTTCTTTTTAGAAAGTAACACATATGGTATACATAGCTGGAAAGTGATTTGTTCAAATTGTTTATTTTGTATGAGGATGTTAAATGCTGCTTCGACTCAAGTAGGACTCGCAGCAAACATAAATCAGCTGTCCGGGGTTCTTGGCTTTCCTGATTGGGCAGATTTTGGTATACACTAGGAAGATGCATTATTCTTAATCACCCTGATGTTGACTACTAAGTGTTCTCTGGGTTTGAGACAACTTTGTCGGCTGCAGCGTCCATCCCTCTGCTGTGCCCCATCAAAGTTGGTTCCCTCTGAAGTTGAAATGAGATGAGAACAAAGGACCAATGAGAACTCTTCCTAGTAGGTACAACCACCCGCTATTTTGCAATTAGTGGAAGTCACATGTGAGACATTAGTGGATTTAAAGCACATACCGCAAGAGATTGGTGAGATCAGTTTGTTGTGAAAGTAAATAGTTCATTTTAGGGGTTTTCAGGATTGGTTCACTTTAGGCTAAAACAACTCAACAACAGAATATAGGATGGTCTCTGTACAGTGCATAACTCACCAGCCATTGACTTTGTCTGATCTTAAAATTGTTCTTGATTCTTGGAGCAAGAAGCCACTCCTATTAGAGTTGTCATAGCCCACACCACAGCGAGCTCTTGTATCCTGTGTCCATGGGCAATACCCCGGTGGGCTCTTGCATCCTGTGTTACATGGGGAACACAAAAGCGAGCTATTGTATCCTGTGGCCATGGCCAACACCACAGGGAGCTCTTGTAACATGTGTTTATGGGCAACACCCTGGCGAGCTCTTGCATCCTGTGTTCATGGGCAACACCACAGCAAGCTCTTGTATCCTGTGTCCATGGGCAACACCACAGCGAGCTTTTGCATCCTGTGTCCATGGGCTACACCAAAGTGAGCTCTTGCATCCTGTGTCCATGGGCAACACCACAGAAAGCTCTTGCAACCTGTGTCCATGGCAACACCACAGTGAGCTCTTGTATCCTGGGGCCATGGGCAACACCGCAGAGAGCTCTTGTATCCTGTGGCCATGGGCAACACAGCAGAGAGCTCTTGTATCCTGTGGCCATGGGCAACACCGCAGAGAGCTCTTGCATCTTGTGTTAATGGGCAACACAACATTGAGGTCTTGCATTCTGTGTCCATTGGCAACACCACAGCCAGCTCTTGAATCCTGTGTCCATGGTTAACACCCCGGCAAGCTCTTGCATCCTGTGTCCATGGGCAACACAACAGCAAGCTCTTGCATCCTGTGTCCATGGGCAACACTACAGCGAGCTCTTGAATCCTGTGTCCATAGGTAACACCCCGGCGAGCTCTTGCATCCTGTGTCCATGGGCAACACCACAGCGAGCTCTTGCATCCTGTGTTCATGAGCAGCACCATAGCAAGCTCTTGAATCCTGTGTCCATAGGTAACACCCCGGCGAGCTCTTGCATCCTGTGTTCATGGGCAACACCACAGCAAGCTCTTGTATCCTGTGTCCATGGGCAACACCACAGCGAGCTTTTGCATCCTGTGTCCATGGGCTACACCAAAGTGAGCTCTTGCATCCTGTGTCCATGGGCAACACCACAGCAAGCTCTTGCAACCTGTGTCCATGGCAACACCACAGTGAGCTCTTGTATCCTGGGGCCATGGGCAACACCGCAGAGAGCTCTTGTATCCTGTGGCCATGGGCAACACCGCAGAGAGCTCTTGCATCCTGTGTTAATGGGCAACACAACATTGAGGTCTTGCATTCTGTGGCCATGGCCAACAATGCAGGGAGCTCTTTTAACATATGTTTATGGGCAACACCCCGGCGAGCTCTTGCATACTGTGTTAATGGGCAATACCCCAGTGGGCTCTTGCATCCTGTGTCCACGGGCAACATCACAGCGAGCTCTTGTATCCTGTGTCCATGGGCAACACCACAGCGAGCTCTTGCATCATGTGTGAATGGGCAACACCACAGGGAGCTCTTGCATACTGTGTCCATGGGCAACACCATAGTGAGCTCTTGTATCCTGTGTCCATGGGCAACACCACAGCGAGCTTTTGCATCCTGTGTCCATGGGCTACACCAAAGTGAGCTCTTGCATCCTGTGTCCATGGGCAACACCACAGCAAGCTCTTGCAACCTGTGTCCATGGGTAACACCACAGCGAGCTCTTGTATCCTGTGTCCATGGGCAACACCACAGCGAGCTTCTGCATCCTGTGGCCATGGCCAACAACGCAGGGAGCTCTTTTAACATGTGTTTATGGGCAACACCCCGGCGAGCTCTTGCATCCTGTGTTAATGGGCAGCAGCCCAGCGGGCTCTTGCATTCTGTGTTAATGAGCAACACAACAGCAAGCTCTTGCATCCTGTGTCCACGCACGGGCAACATCACAGCGAGCTCTTGTATCCTGTGTCCATGGGCAACACCACAGCGAACTTTTGCATCCTGTATCTATGGGCAATACCACAGCGAGCTCTTGTATGCTGTGTCCATAGGCAACACCACAGCAAGCTTTTGCATCCTGTATCCATGGGCAATACCACAGCGAGCACTTGTATCCTGTGTCCATGGGCAACACCACAGCAAGCTCTTGTATGCTGTGTCCATAGGCAACACCACAGCAAGCTTTTGCATCCTCCGTCCATGGGCAACACCAAAGCAAGCTCTTGCATCCTGTATCCATGGGCAACACCACAGCGAGCTTTTGCATCCTGTATCCATGGGCAATACAACAGCGAGCTCTTCCATCCTGTGTGCATGGGCAACACCAAAGCGAGCTCTTGCATCCTGTGAGCATGGGCAACAGCACAGGGAGCTCTTGTATCCTGTGTCCCTGGGCAACATCACAGCACAGCGAGCTCTTGCATCCTGTGTCCATGGGCAACACCACAGCGAGCTCTTGTATGCTGTGTCAACGGGCAACTCCAAAGCGAGCTCTTGCATCCTGTGTCCATGGGCAACACCACAGCGAGCTCTTGTATGCTGTGTCCATGGGCAACACCACAGCAAGCTCTTGCATCGTGTGTCCATAGGCAACGCCACAGTGAGCACTTGTATCCTGTGTCCATAGGCAACACCACAACGAGCTCTTGTATGCTGTTTCCGTGGCTTTGAAGTTCTGCTCAACCTGAGATGGCCATCTGAATAGATCAAGGACAAACTTTATAAAGGTGCAGGAAAACTCAGAGAACCAACCAAGAATGCTGTTCAGCAAATCTGAAATCCATGCAGCAGCATAAGCTTTCGAGAACCATCTCCTGTTGGACGCTTTTCAACATTGCTTTTGTTTTTCACCTGGATGCCTGAACAAGCACACACAGCCTTGTAAAGTTCTTCCAGAGAGATGTGTTGAGATCTATCCTACTGGTGAAGTTTTTACTCTACAAAACAAACAGACAAATCTGGCCCCTCTCCCTTTCGATCTTCAGAAGAATTCCAGGCACTTACAGTCCCTAACCTTCACTGAAGGTTGATTTTAGACACAGTCAATAATTCTTCTATAGGGACCATGAAGATTCGGTAGGATCTCGTTTCTCTTCACTGTTGCCCTTTCGACACCAAGTGGCATATTATCAACGGCCAGCGATAATTATCGCTGGCCGTGCTTAGCGATAATAATATTATCGAAGGCTATCTCTGGAATTTATCGCCCTGGTAGCGCGTTATTAACAACGTGTTACTCCAGGGCGATAAAAATTCCAGAGATAGCGAGGTTATCGCCCTTTTGCAGGGAAAAACGCTGGTTTTCCAGCGAAGTTCCCTGCAAAACGGCGATAACCTTGCTGATACGACCCTGTGGGTCGTATCAGTATAATCTACCCCAATGTTGGGGATAGGTAAGTCTGCATTTTAGCACACGTTCATTTTTGGAGAAAACAGCTGTTTTCTCCAAAAACTAACGTGTGCTAAAATGCTGGGGCAGCCTTGTAAATATCGCGATGTGAACATCAGCGATATTTGCAAGGTTGTCCATCCGGGGTACGCCCAGTGACGCCCACTTTGCATCTCATTAGAGATGCAAAGAGAGGCGTTGGGAAAAAGGGTGCTAACATGCGATTATGCATGTTAGCACCCTCTTGTAATTAGGGTGATAGTTTTATCTCCGCTTTTTTGGCTTTTTAAGCCAAAAAAGCGGAGATGAATCCCTTGTAAATATGCCCCCAAGCTCGGAGGAGGTATAGTTCTTCATCTCTACTGAGTGGATGATAATGCAAGCTTTCTAGTGGTGGATGGGTCTTCTTCTTGGCAGCAGAAACACGGGTGGATCCTTTATGCGATGATGGGTTGAGACACTTAGGAGGCATAAACTCCCTTGCACAGAGTGGACACTTCTGTCCCACAGCAACACATGATGCTCTCCTTTCCTGCACTGAGCCTCCAAAGCATCACTCCCACATGCTCACACTCAATGTTCCTTCACAGCAGGACTAAAATAGAATGAGTGCTTGAGCTCCCAGGAGCCACTGGGAGATTCTGAAGCATCAAATTGAATATAACTGAGGTGCAGTATCAACGATACACACAAGTGGACCACGCCACGTGTTCACAGCCACAGAGGCACTCAGTGCTATTTGCAGATTTCTTTAAGATCCTGCCCTGTGGCCCATTTTATGTTAATACAACACAATAGCTTCCTTCTTGTGGCTCTAAGGTTTCCTTACTCCAAAACCTAGTCAAATGAAAAATTTAGCTTGTGTACTTTTTCTTCAACACCTAGAACAATCTTTGGAAGATTTACACTAAACCACCAGTTGAGGAAGCAACATTGCAACTGAAATCAACTATTGTTGCATCATCAGTTGTATGGGCAACACCACAGCAAGCTCTTGTATCCTGTGTCCATGGGCAACACCACAGAAAGCTCTTGTATCCCTTGTTTATGGGCAACACCACAGTAAGCTCTTGTATCCTGTGTCCATGGGTAACACTACAGCAAGCCCTTGTATCCTGTGTCCATGGGCAACACCACAGCAAGCTCTTGTATCCTGTGTCCATGGGCAACACTACAGCAAGCTCTTGTATCCTGTGTCCATGGGCAACACCACAGCAAGCTCTTGTATCCTGTGTCCATGGTCAACACCACAGCAAGCTCTTGTATCCTGTGTCCATGGGCAACACTACAGCAAGCTCTTGTATCCTGTGTCCATGGGCAACACCCAAGCAAGCTCTTGTATCCCTTGTCTATGGGCAACACCACAGTAAGCTATTGTATCCTGTGTCCATGGGCAACACCACAGCGAGCTCTTGTGTCCTGTGTTAATGGGCAACACAACAGCGAGCTCTTGCATCCTGTATCGATGTATTCAGTCATCGCGTATCAGTATGGGAATCTGCAAAAGCGGCCTCTAGTGGTGTAAGTCCACTACATCATCTTCTCGAAAATTGTTAAAGACATGGATTTTCTCTGTTCATTATTAGTAGATTGATTATAGTGTTTTGGCAGGAACGCTTAGCGCGAATACGCCTCTGCAATAAGCACTTTATAAAAATGCTACTTAATTACTAAATAATATAAATGTTATAAATATGTGTAGTCGGGTTTTGTTCATAGCCACCTCTCACTGCTTAGGTAAACATTTACCTCTATGTAACCTTCCCAACTTATAATGGTCCTATGTATCGGTGGATACATAGGAGCTGTTGTGTAAAAAAGGTAGCCTCACTCCTCATGAATACAAACAGAAATTTCAAGAAAACTACTCAACCATATCAAAAACCAAAGAATGATGTAAGCGTGCCACATATGTTCACACGTCCCCACCATAAGATACTGCATTGACTCCTGGTAACTGTGAGAACACAAACCCAGATCCCAAGAGCAGTCCTAGAAACAGCAGCAATCCATTACATATACAAAAATAAATGCAATAAAAATAATAAAATACTAAAATAAAATAAAAACTCCTTCTAAAAGCGTTGTGGCTCCTACTTAAAGTGACTAGTGTCAAGAAGTGACAGCTAATAATAAAAGTCAATATCAAATTAGTAAAACTGCTACAGAACTTCACTGACGAAGATTTGGGGCTTTCAAAAGTAATGGAGCAGCACACTGATTAGTCCAAAGCAGCTTCTGACACTTTCAGAAGCGGTGTGTAGGAGGGTTTCTACGGTGGTGGAATTGCACCCTAAACTCTGTTCAGGTCACAGAAGCGGCTTTGCACTCAGCGGCACTTAGAAAAGAGTTGCATTAAGTATTCATGTTGAAACCCATTTTACCAGAAGTGACATTTAGCCTACTGTGAGTGACAGCTCAATCTGACTTCCAAATGAGTGAATCTCACTCGCAATGAGTGAGACTTTAGCTCTGCTAAAGCAGGTATTGATACCTTTTTCAAGGCTGCGCAACAAATAAATACATAGATAAACATTATCATATTAATCTGTGATACAGGTGAGTTAGGGAAAACTATGTTTGCGTTGATTTGTTTTAGTAAGGCTGTAGTTGGGATGGGTTAGAATTTAATTCAGTTTCATAATACACACACGTACAAACTCATGAAAATACAATAGTATCAGTGTGACTATATGCTCCTTGTAAACAATTCACTGTTTCATTCCATAGTAATAGCAAAACTGTACCTATTGCAAATTCCAGTACTCCTGACCCAATAGAGTCTAACTTCAGTATTAAATCCATTGCAGTTTGCATTGTGTACACTTGATATATATACAATTTTGGACATATATAAGTTCTTATTGTTTCTATAAATAACCACAGATCATGCCTCCCATTGAATTAATACCCTGCTCATGATTTACAGTAATAGTTGTGGCCTCAATGCTGAGACCTGTAAAGCCCCATTATATGGTTGGCTCATTTTCTATGACGTCATCAAATATCCAGGTTGGTTCGCGTGATATCCTCGGTTTGAGTTCCTTGAGACATTATTTAATCTCACTGAAATGTCATGCCACAGAGTTAGATTTCGCTCTTTGTGACTTATTCCAGACAAACATTTACCTCATTTGTGAGTCTGAGGGCTCTAGGATTGCATTCGAATGCTCTTACCATAATCCCAAGTGACCACGTTTTAGGGTAACAGTACTCGGAAAGAAACAAGTCCAAAATAGAAGGATGGAAAACAAGAACAGAAGCATGATCTGTGTCTTATTTATCATAAAAAGAACACACAAGGACATACAGAAAATTAATTTTTATTTCGCTTCAGATTACTGCAGCTGTTTTTCATGCTGATTTTGGTATTTATAATATGAACAATGTGTGTGATTTTATTGCGACAAAATATTCAATACCGCCTTAAATTCTGATCTGCTTGAGGATTTGTAGGGCTTTGGCAGGTTAGTATGAGAGTATCTTCTAAAGGACCAACATACCTTCTGAGGCATTGAAATATTTCTCAGATTGTCCAATTACATCTTTTTAGAACCTTGAAGACATCTCCTGAGTGAGCGTCTCCTGGGGAAGGTTTGCATCAAACGAGGTTAAGCTGTTTAGACATGTTTTTAAGAAAGCCAAACTGCTGGGTGCTCTGGCGATCGCTATGGCACTAGATGGTCAAAAGACCATTAACAAGGTGTCCAGGCTTTTTCAGCATGCAGATTCTCTTTAGGAAAGGAATTCATCTAGATAGTCATGAGAAGCAAATCCTTTAGCTAGAATCAGCATTAACAGAGGGTTATCTAACAGCTTCCCATTACATCAGGGGTATACCATACGACAATAGGGTCCTCTATCCCCTTTGCTGTTGTTTCTATCAATAGAACCTCTTATATTATCCAATCAAGAAAATCCCACAATATATCTGGCTTCCCCACTAAAGCTGGGTCTTACAACTCCGCAGCAAATTCCGATAATGACCTTATATTTACTGTGCGAGCAAAAAATACAATCTGTGCAAATACTAGAGTCGCTAGACAAATATGCTAAAGTCCCACGATCTTCCCTAAAATGGATGAAACAGAAATCCTACCAAAAAAAACACAATCTGTGCCAATGCTCACCTGTAGCCAACACAGGACAGAGATGGGAAATAATCTAGGATACATTATCAAAGCATCTGATTTGAGTTTAATTTTTTTATTCTATAAAACACAATGAAAAATATCATTACTTTTAGTCAAACAATAATTGGACCAATGGTCATATAAAGTTATTATGTGGTTGGGCAGACTCAAAATAATTAATATAGCAGTAGTAGAAATAATAATCTTTTTTTTTTTTTTTTTAAAGAAACCATAAAGTACATCACATCAATACAATCATCATAAAATCTGTAAAACTCCATAAAATACCTTAAAACATATAATGTTACATTCAAATAGCAATCCTAGCCAGCATCTTGCCCCTGAAGTGCATGTGCATACAACCGTCTTTAGGCTGTGAGCGATCCCATAAAGGGGGAGAGGGATATACCAGTCCCCTGATAAAGTAGTCTAGCTCATGACCTAGAAACCTGTCTCCCAGATTTGCCTCTCAGCCTCCAAGCTTACAACAAATAACTGGACCAGGCAAACACAACCGTTCTGGGCTTTCACTCTTAAAAAGATTCTAATAGTATCTCTCTATTGTGTTTTAGATCAAATGTGGCAGACCGGGATTAACCACGTTTTTCTAATGACAGCGTATTTGGGGAAAAAAATAAGTGCTTTAGAGTTTCAGTGTTAGCCATACAAACAGAACAAATTGGAGAAATATTACAAATCATCCATCTGCTATGGAACTCGTTTACCGGTAGGATGACATATCTAAATTCTAGAAACAATGATTTGACCTGTGAGGCTCAATTCTGTTAATAAAACTTCACAATTCATTTCATCTTACAAATCCAGAAATCTACCAGTTAACTCCCTGATAGATGTGCGACATAACCATTTTTCATTGATATGATCCCAGTATCTCTTTGTAACATGTTATGGAGACTTTTTCTGGATACCTCTGGGATTAGACCACAATTCAGCCAACCTGAGGCTCATTGGCCATTTCTTAACATATTGTAACCATGGTATGATTCCTTCAGTGTCAAGTGCTATAATCTCATGGAAAGATCGTCGCAACAAGAGTTGCGAGTCATTAGACCATATTCTAATCCAAAAGGCCAAGGGTCGAAATGCTGCCACGTGTGCTATATTTTATAGACCAAGATCGAATCGTAATGGGATTGGGCTGTATTTCGGGGTAGAGCAAGGACAGATCTCATGAAGATATCCTCTGTTTTTTCCTAAGCCCTCAATATTACTCGCACCCCATATCTCAGTCCCATACAGTGCTCAACCAATACCTTTTGCCTGGTAGATTTCATCTGCTGCTAAAACTGGCCTAAAATGTGATGCTTTCAACTTTTCTGCTACAGCAGAGCTTACATGCTGTAGTGCCAGCTGACACTTGGCTGTTTGCGGGGACCAAGATAGTGTGTTGGAGAACCTGACACCAAGGTAGTTAATTTGCTTCACTTACTCTAAGTAAGCATTGCCCAGTTTGACCTTCCGTCTAAAAGATCTGTGGGGGCTAAGACTTATACATTTAATTTTTGCTGTATTGACTTCTAACCCGAATTTCTCAGAAGAGAGCCGAAATCGGTAAAGCAAATTTTGCAGCCCCATGGGAGATTTAGAGACTAATAAAGTGTCATCCACAAATAACAATGATGAAACCTTCTGATCTGCAATCACCCGGAATCACCATTACAGCCACCCAGAGTTTCTATCAACCCATTGATATAGAGGGTGAACAGGGTATGTGCTAATACACAGGCTGGTCGCACTCTCCTGTCCACCCTAATACGTTTGGCCAACTCACCCTTCTGGTCCATCTCACCTGAACATAGTTGCTTGTATGGAGCCTTATTATTACATACAATAAACTCTGGGGGACACCCATCTATTCAAGGGCTGACTTTTATTTCCCTCAGGGGATGATATTAAAGGCTCCTTGCAGATCTAGGCATATTACTTAAATATTTTCTTTCTTAATCGTCCCACACTTCCATAAAATTAACAAGAACCTAGATATTTGATCGATAGTAGACGTATTATCTCTTAATCCAGCTTGCAAAGGGGGATCAGATCTGTTCCTCATGCATCCAATCTTGTATTTTCTCTAACAGGTGCCTGCAAAATAGCTTGTTCGAAATGTCAATTAGGCGTATGGGCCTATAGTTGGAAGGATTCCCTTTATCACCTTGTTTAATATACTTGGACCACCTCCGCTCCCTGCCAGGAATCAGCTACCACCGCCCCCTTTAAGATTTCATTGATGCTTCGATTTAAAATAACGCCCCATACTTCCAGTTCTGATATTTTATCAATACCTGGTGCTTTATTCTTTTTTACAGTGGCAAGGGTCCACCTAGTGTCATCCTAGCTAAAAGTGATCCGGTCATCAATGCGCATGTTCCTAAGTATCAAAACATGATCAGTATTGTTTTCCACCATCTGATAATCCGGTAGGTCCGAGAAAAGTGAGCTAAACGGAAGTACCCAAGTTTGTGGTTGAATATGGAGTACTTCTTTGTGATTTGATTTTTTGTGCCCTTGGCTATTATGTGCCAGAACTGTTTACTATCTTTTGTTTTGGATGCAATCATAAGATCTCTCCCTATGGCCTCATCCCATTTCCTTTTGGCTTTGTCTTGTGCTGTTTATACTCTTTCCTTTTTTCGACCACTAAACTCCTCTGGCCGTTTGTTATAGCACCCATCAGCTCAGCCATCGCTGCCTTGCAATGGTCATTACATTGTTCAACTTTTTTGTTATTAACCAGCCCATCCCTATTCTCTTTAAAGAAATGTTTTTTTAGTTCTGCACCTAAGCTGCTAAATACCTCAATAGCTGTCTGGGCCTCTTCCGCAAGCTCTTTCAGAGCATATAGCGATTGCACAACAATGGTACAGATTTCTGCTAGGGTGGCTCCTTTTTCCTCAATTACAGGTAATTTAACTCTCCTTCTGTGGTTACTAAGGATTGCTGAATTTGTTGGAATCATCTCAGTTTGCGCCTGGAAGGTGTTAAGGGAATAATTCCATTCGGTCAGTTACCCACATATATATCCTGTAGTGCCAGTAGGATACATCTAGCAGGAAATAATAAATTCTTGCTCACCCTTTTCCCCGTTTGAAGGTGCGGCTAAGAACTATATCTGAACGGGTTCGATTGTTACAGGCTCAAAGGCTGTGTTTTAGTGCAAGGTATGCTATCTGGAGGGCTACCTCAGTGTTTCTAACAAAACCAACCTGGCTAAACTTAGGGATTCCATGTTCCTCATCCTCTTCCTGAGTGAGATTAGATGTCAATTCAAGCGGTTCGTAGGTAGCATTCAGGTCCCTTGCTAGTCCCAGATAGCTATTATTCACACTACTTTCTAAAAACTCATTAGGAGCTAGAATAGTTGATGATTCTTGGTTCTGGGAGGTGAATCTGTTCTAAATGTTAATCAAGAGAATTGACTTTTCACCATTATCAGTTGAACGCCTTACAGTCAGTAAATCTTTAGACCTTATGTCAACCTTTTTAATAACACCGCTGAGATGTATTTTGATCCACGTGATAAGGCCCCCTAGTGCCCGCTCCCCTGGGATGGTGATGCCTCAATGCTGAAGTTAAAAAAGCCCACACGATGAACCGGATCTATGGCCCATGTCTCCTTCATAATGCAAATGTCGAACTTGTCAATAAAACACCCCCAGTCCTCACAATTAAGCTTTGAATTAAGACCAGCTAGGTTCCACGATTAAATCTTGAGATTTTTATTTACTCTTGATGATGGGTTAGTGGAATTTAGGGTTTGCTTTACCCTCGTCTCTAATCTCACTAAATATGGACATCAATTGGGCGTCTTCCCACCCATGACGTGGATGGATGATGATACCTCCTCCCGTCATGCCCTTCCATTGACTACATCCCTAGAAGGCGTGTACACTCTTGGGTCACCTTGTGCTGTTTGGGCTAAATTAGCCATGGCCCGCTTCCACTGGTGTTCTGCCCTGGCCCCCGTGGTGGAAGATTAGACTTAAATTGTATCTGTGAGCCATTGGGGAGGTTAAGTGCATCAAGTGCATTGATCCAAATTCACTAGGCCTACTCCAAGGGTATCGTGAACTAGTTCTAAGATTATTCAAGTTTAGCATCAAAATTGTGCCTGCTTGCATCTACAATATCTGATCTTATTATTGAGCGACAGTTTCTTATCTCTCGAATCCAGTGTATGACTTTGTTAATCAATACCTCTCTTTTTCTCTTGACCCTTGAAGTGGTATGGGGACATTAATCATATATATTTTAGAACTATGTTCTTTCCCACTAAACGCAGGACCTGGTTGGGGTGCATTTCTCGCATGTGCACTGGATTCGTATGCAAGGGCAGTGTTACCCTCCAGGGATTGGGTCTTAGTCTCTCATCGTGTGGGTCATGCAGATAAGGAGAAAACCTATCGACCCCAATCACTGGCATCTAGGGTATGCACCTTCGGGGTGCAGTCACCTATGGGATACGTCGGAGCACATGCAGGGGCTTCCTACAGATTAGATTGTGTTGTGTTCTGACTTGTCACTGGGCACTGCTGAATCTGTCTTATAATAGAGCCACCCCTCATGTCCTCCCCTATACCTAGTTTTCCGGCTGTAATATTTCCATTCGGTACCACAACCCTGGCATACGGTTCCCACCTATTATCCTGGGACCCAACACCTGCTCTGCTTTTTTGTAACAAATTAAATTATGTTGATTTTATCGACACGCTTGCCCATAATTAAACGCATGGAGGCAACCGCATTAGCTAGTTTTTTAATCATGTCTTTGAGCTGGCCAACCTCATTCTGGCACACACAATTAATATCCTTTTGCTTGCCCAAACCTTTCTCCTAGTCTCTGCATTTACAGGGTTGCTCCCATTAGCCTCTTAATTTGCAATGTTTTATTTGGCCAACAAGCTAAAGTGGTTGGAACACACTATTTCAGGTACCCCAGCCTTGACATCGGGTTCACATCGAAAACATTATCTGCGGCAGTGCACCATAGCACTAAATCAGCTCCATCAAACCTTGCAACAGCTCCTTCCCGTGTTGCACACTCACTACCCTTAGTCTCTAAAGAGGTTGGTAAAACTGCCGGAGGATTCTCGGAGGGTGGCCTTTTTTTTTCTTTTTTTACATGACCGACAGTTTTCAACTTAAATCACACTGTTTAGAGGGGGGCCATCCAATAAACAATGTCTCCACCTTTTTGCCATTTCTGTAGCCCAGGTGAGCTTTCTTTCACTTTTCGTTTGCCCATTATAAAGTTACACCTCACCTCAGAGTTCTTGTAGCTCATGACCATAAAGTTGTGTCCAAGCGCAGTTGGCCAATCAAAATCTAATATAGTAATACGGATGCTCATTAATTTTAGGTATATCTCAATTTAATCTTTCTAATAAGTTCTTTAAAAAAAAGAGTAAATGTTCTTATTTATGATTTTGTATGGCACTCAAAAAAAGCCAAGAATATCTTTCAAAAAACGGAGGCTACCAAAATGTTGGTGTGTGGGGGGGGAGGGGGGGGGGAGGGGTAGCAGAATTCCACTTATTTCAAACTGTCTTTATACAATGGCTGCTTAACAATAAACACAGGCCTCCTCCATGGCAATCCTCGTCACTTTTTTACTGCACTATCTCAGCCTTACCTACATTGGATAACAAACTCCAAAACAACCAACAAATGACGGTTCATAGCACAAACAGTATTTTGGGATGTGGGCTGTAAAAGAGATAGTGCTGATGAAAGATCTTGGATCTAAAGTTTCCCACTTCCCCTTCCCTTCTTTGTTATCCAGGCTAAACACAGCCTAGACCACAAAAGCTATACAATTTACTAAAACTCAAGATCACATGTTCCAAAACTCAACTCCCACATGAGCCAGGCTTACCCAGTCTAACAAATAATCTTTTAAAAGGGGGTACCGTTCGTCTGAGGTTTACAAACTATCAACACATAGGATGTCAGAAATTTCTACCAAATCTTAGGGAAAACGAGAAGGTGTTTTTGATCAGTACTCTACATTCACCAACCAAATAATTTATTGGGAGAACATATGGATGGACGGTTCACACCTCATCTAAAATGGCTTCCTCACTTGCTCAATATAGCTTATGGCCAACCTACAATGCATTCTAGCCCCCTTTGAAACTTGAACTAGACATTGAAGACAAAAGATAGCTGCTGGAGCTGCCATGTTTAAAAGGGAAACGTTAGACATATGCTATTGCATTGCCCTTATATTAAATATTTCTGGAGTAAGGTAAAACAGTATGTTACAAAGATGCTGAACATTGATTAGATCCATAACCTTCTGTCAGTTATTCTCTGGGCCTTTCTCCTTTCTCTAGCCTCATTGCTTTGCAAGGGCAATAGCTCTCTCTTAGACGCCATGACACCTATTGGGGTTAAACTTTGATCCCGGACAGTATCAGAAGACTCTGATCTCAATGAGACATTTTAGCATTCAACGTTTTGATTCAGTGAGCCACTATTTGCAGTGATACTCAAAGTACGGCCCGGGGGTCGCGTGCGGCCCTCCTGACCTTTACATGTGGCCCCCCGGGCAGCAGCAGCACTGGGTTGCTGTTTACTCGACTCAGCAATAACATGAACAAAAATGTTAAATATACAGCAAGCACTTATTTAAAGGTTAATTGCACTTAGAGAAAGGAAGTAACTAAGCTGTTAACTTTAGGAACACCTTCATTTTTAAAGACAGCAAACATGTAAAAATACAATAGTCTTTTACAATTCTAAAAGTGTATTTCATTGACCTGTAGAACCATTTCACCTTGGTAAATCAAATTTTAGCAGTGCATTCAGAAGAATTTTTCTTAGAGTGATGCTTTTCAAACATTAATTTAGAAACGTTCATTCTTCCCCCCTACCCTGACAACAATGCCATAATTACATCCAAAACAATGAAATATTCAACTCGTGCACCTAAGTCACAACCAGCATGGCGCACAAGTTGAATATTCCTTCTCGTTTTTGAGTGAAAAATAATACCCGTGAGGGAAAGCACGCCCGTATTTGAGCAAAAGGAAAGTCCATTACACTCAGAGTTTTGAATTGGTGAAGATGCTGTAAAAATAAAGAGTCTTCAAGAAACTCAGTCCTGCCCATACTCTGCAGTAAAGAAATTCATACTGGCAAAGTGTTAAGGGAGCCTCGTAGGCAGTAACATAAACGAGTCCAGTGGCAGACAAGCCAAAAACTCTTGGAGCAAACGAGCTGGAGCAGCCGCTCCATCTCTAGAAAACAGAATATCCGGTCCATTTATATGAAGCCCTGATGATAGTCCCAGTACTATTCGCCTGGGTCTTGAAACGCGTTGGCATTTTGAGAGGCATTTAGTTAATTATGAATGCGGCGAGCTTGAAGGAAATCATTGGATAAAGGATTGATATACTATTCAGACACTCTTTTGACACTGGAGTTGGAATAACACATGTGGTTCATAACATTGGATATTTTCATGTTTATGACAAAATTTTGTATATGATGTAAATTTTCCTAAAAATGTGCTTTGCATCAGAAAAATGTATGGATTCATTTGCTGATTTCGTCATGTTGCAAGCTGTTGCCAATAATTTTTTCACAGTGTCTAAGTCCATTTTTGTCTTTAAGTGTATGTGAATTGTATATACGTGTAAGTTCATGTGTGAATTTGATAAGTCTGTGTTTCTTTTTCAGTCCAAAAAATTGTTTTGATCAATTTTTTAATTAATAAGAAACAGGAATGGTCTAATAAAAATTCCATTCGGACAGATAAAAGAGTTGACTGTTCGGTACTCCATGAGTAATAGGAGTGTACGGTAGTACGGAGCCGGGTTCATTGTTTTGTGTTCTGAATTTTCAATAGCCCTACTTGGCCCCGGCCCATCCAAGCACAGGAGATGGTTTTGAACAGCACACATCCTGAAGTCCTGAATTTCAAGTTTCTCTTATATGTGATAATGTCGAAAAAGGAGGGAAATTGAAATAAAACAATTGCCGAGGGTCACACAATTCGGTCAACTGGAGAAGCCGGGATTCATCCCAGGTTTTCTGGTTTTACATTGCGCAACTTCCAGCCACTAAATATACATGTTTTGCTTCCCCTACTCCGATTTTACACCCCTTGCTGGCATCAGTGCGGCCCTCGGTCACATCAAAGACCGAACTTTGCGGCCCCCGATAAAATGTTTGTGAGTAGCCATGCACTATAGCATTCAACGTATGTGCATTATTTGCCCTTCTTCTTCCACTACCAGCAATAACCTCTACTCTAGTTCTTCATGTCCTCTTTTTCACTCCTCCTCTTTTATGATTAGGCCTCTCTGATAAGGACTTATTACCAAATTTTTTTAATTGGTTTTATTTTGCATCGTTTACAACCGAGATATTGCTTTAACAGTGAACAGTAACCCATCAATGATGCTAAACATGTGCAACCTTCAGAGCAGGAGTACATTTCTACTATTCAACAGATCGTGTCTTCCAGGAGGCTAGCCCATTCCCTCCAATCCCGAGCTGTCTCCATTTGACTAGAGATGTTTTAAGGCATGGGCAAAGTGGGCTTCGACCCAGGGCCCCAGCCTTTCAGGTGGCCCAATAACAGAGTCAGCTCTGTTCTGCAGAGAGTCTTGCCCTGATTACCTTTAATAATTAATAAACAGAGTTTTGCAAATAGTGTTTTCCTTTAATTTATTTTTAATGTGGTCAATGTGTGAGTCTCTAATCCAACATTTATTTATTTTACATCAAAACAGGACCTCGTATGAGAAATGGGAGGGTGTCAGAGGGTATTTGCAGTAATAATAGTGAGCTGCTGCTGTGTTATAATATTGTCACTATCCCTGAGAATTAGATGTAAACATGTTTAGAATTTGGACGAGTGTGCCTGTGCACTGTCAGTGACCTGGCCAAAGAGGGCACTAAAGAACTGAACCTGGATCATAAATTCAAAGCAGATTCAAACAGGGGACCCCAAACTATGTTTGGCCCAGGGCCCCCAAAACCCTTAAGATGTCCATGCATTTGACCCTCTGTGTCTCTTCCTTTATTCACCCATAAACCATTAGTTCACAAGGTATCTGACCAACAAACCCAGCCCCGAACCCAGTCTTTTAGGTTGTCTCATCCATCAGGTTTTTCCATGGACCCCACACTTTGGTGTATTTCTGAGGGCATGTCCGTGCTTGGTATATTTGCTCCTCTGCTTGCATGCATCAGCTCACGTTGGCTTCCCAACCACCCAACGTCGGGATATCTGCACCTCCCCACCCTTGGCTCATGTTACGTGTGGCTACCATTAGTGCCGCACTGGAAAAGAAGAGCGAATGCCTGTCCTGCGAGTGATGTCCGATTAGTCCAAGCATGATCAGTCATGTGGTCAACTCCAGGAGTTCTTCTAGGGTCTGGGACACCCTACTCTGCACTCCTATCCAGAACAGCCTCACTTTGGGCCATTCCGGCATTGTGTCCAGGAACGTACCTCTTGATGTGCATCCCCTCAGGCATCTATCCATGTTGGCTCTGCCCATTACATACAGTCAAGTTCTGGTAAAATAAGCTCTATGTAAGAGGTTCATTTGCATCAGTAAGAACATAGCCTGAATCACCACCTCCCAGGGGTGCCTGAAGACCACTTCCCAGTCCTTGTCTTCTGGAGTGCCCAGGTCAGCTTACCATTTCTCCCTTAACGCACCCAGGAGAGGGAGGCTATTTACCAACAATGAGCTGTATATTTTGGATATGGCATGCATGTGAAGGTGTGCACCCAGCGCTCTATATTCATGGCCCTCTCATCCGGATTGCCGATTGGTATATCAATACACTCTACCAAAATGGGTTTGATCTGACAGTACCACATGTATCGGCTCACTGTTAGTTTATATTGTGTCTGCAGCTTTATAAAAGTTACCATCCCAGATGTCGCCTAACTTAGAGATGCCCAGAATGTCCCATTTTTTATAGCCTTCCACCCTCCTTACAGGGGCCAGGGCTTCTGCATCCCATAGTGGCACTTCCAACATTAGCCTGTCCTGCCATCCCGCCCCCCTGCTCTCCATTCTCCAGGCCCCAACGGCCATTGCTGTTGGAGTCGGCATGGCAGACTGTTTTCCCCTCTCATACAGTTGTCTACCGAACCCCTCCGATTCCATTGCTCTGTGGTCTGCCATCAGTGATGGCTCTGTCTGATACACATAGAACTAATCAATTAATTCCACCAACTGGGTTGCCCAGTAATTGAAGTGTGTATCCAGTAGGGTTAAACTTCAGTCAAAAGACTTCCTCGTTAATGACAGTGCTATTGTTGCTGCTCCCCATTCCAAAGCAATAGCCTGTTTTCAGCCAACACCATCCAAAAGAAATGACGAGAGACCTCAAAGAGGGAGTTCTGGAGTGCATACAGGAACCTGGGTAAATATATCCCTTTACAAAGGCCCACGTGTCCAGGAAGGACAGCGGCAGCCGACACCAGTGATTGGTGTTATTTCTGTAGCCCTCCAGAAGCCTCCCTAGGTTTCCCTCATGGAATAATTTCCAGTCTGAAGTCCTGTAAGTCCCCAGGTATGGGAAGCCCACCTTTCCTGGGTATAGGGGAATGCCACCCTGCCAGGAGGTTATTATACATGACCTGTTCTAATTAATGAGGATCCCAGAGTAGCCTTTGAAGATCCAGAGGATATCAAGGTTCCTATCAATGGAGCTCTCTGGATTAATTAGATACAACAAAAGGTCAACAGCATATAGCGAGATGAAGTCCTACCAGCCATGGTCCAAACACAGCCCCCACAGCAATGAGTCTTTACTTATCCAGGAAGCCACAGGCTCCATCACCACTGCAAATAGATCGGGGACAGGGGACACCCCTGTTTGGTCTCTCTCTTCCCAGTGTGAATTTCCCCAAAAGTGTTCTGTTCACCCTGACCAGAGCTGTTTGGTGGGTGTAGATGTCAGGAAGGAGGGGCCAAATCCGAGGCTACTATGTCATGTATCACCTTCAATAAGCATTTCACTAGCACCTTCGCTAAGAATTTTGTTTCCATGTTGAGGAGGGATATATGCCTATATGAAGAGCATAGCTCCGGCGATTTCCCTTTATTTTTGAAGTAGTTCTATTGCCGCAGGTATCGAGGTAGTTCGCCTACTTCTTTGGATTTGTATAAAATTGTTCTAATCAGCTTCATTACCCGGCTCCATACACATTTAAAGAATTCCAGACGCACTCCATTTGGACCTGGAGTCTTCCCATTCTTCAGTTGCATTAGGGCCTCTGCTATCTGCCCTCCTGGATCTGCCAGTCTAAATGTTTCTAATGTTTGTTCGCCTCTCTCTCAGGTCTGGGGGAAGGGATATCATTAAGAAATGTATTTAGATCCCCTCCCCGTCGCTGTGGGAGTGTGGCGCATATAAGGCTCTCAGAAAGCCTGCATACATTTGCACAATCTCCCTGCCATTTTCACCGATTCACCTCCCTCTGTGTGCACTTTCTGTACCCATCGTTGGCCTTGTTCCCTCCTTGCCAGCCACGCAAGACGTTTCCCCGCTTTGTTCTCAACCTCGTACAACCTATGGTGTTAGGACCATAGAAGGACTTTGCCTCCTGTTGCACTAATTACCTATATTCATCCCTTGTGTGCTCCATCTGAACGGCCAATTTTGTGGTCGGGGATTCTTCTATATATTGTGCCTCCCAAGCTGATAATTTTTATTCCAGCTCCCTTCCTTCCCTATCCTTCTCTCGCTTGAGACCTATTTGTTTTTTTTAATTGTATTTATAGATTGCAACACTCATCCCAAGGCGATATCACAGCGCTCGGAGAGCTAAGATCCTATAATGAAGATGATTAGATACCAGAGACATCAGCAGGTGGAACCTGAGCAATAGACTGCGAGGCGTCATCAATTACATCCTAGGAAATAGCTGTGTTTCTTCTTCCTAAATATCATATAGTCATCAGTAAGGCGGAGGTCTAAATGAAGTTCATTCCAATGAGCGGACGCCAGATAAGAGAAGAAGGGACACCCCGCTCTGACTTTCTTTAAGCGTCCGGTTTTAGCCAGAGCGTGATAACAAGACCTCAGTTTTCCCTACCATGTGGGAGATCAATTGATCTATCCCCACGATCTTGTATGCCTCTCAAAGGGCGACCCATGACTTCATCAATCCCTCATTCTCCCTGAAGTAGCAATCTGTTACCTCCTAGGTGAACAGCTTCATCGCCCAATCCGTCAGTACCCAGGTAACAAGTCGCAATACCAAGAGGGAATGAGGTGTAGGCTGCTGCAGCCTCATGCTTAGTGGTGAGTGGTCTGATATACCTTTCGGCAGGTATCTGAATTCTCGGCATCTGTATCCATAGCATAACAGCTCCAGCAAGTAGTCGAGGCGTGATAAGGAGTGCATTGAATTTGCTGTGTAGGAGTATTGCCGCACTCCTGGATAAGCGAACTGCCAGAGATCTATCAGCCCCAACACCTCAAAGGAAAGACTGCAGTCGCTTAACCTCTCTAAGCTGTCCCCAAGCCTCAGTCATTCTCACCTTGAAGAGTGAGATTTGAGTCTCCTCCCAGCATCCGGAGGCCCTCTGGTGCATTCATAATCCACTCCTCCAGTTTCCTCAATCTGGGCACTTGTAGGCCTGAAGGCAGATACAAGAGGCTACCACCCTCTCCCTGCCATGTCCCTGCACCGCCACCCAGCATCCCTGTGGATTGGACCACGACTTAGACACCCGAAATGGCAGGGTCTTGTGCACCAGTATACCTGTCCCTCGGGAGCCCACTATGTATCCAGCATGCACCATCATTTTGTATTTGCCCCTGCCCAAAAAGTTGCAGTTATTACCAATCAGGTGCGTCAGGTGCTTGACGTGACAGATAGGCCATAACCACCCCCTCTTTAATTTGTTACCCATCACCTTCACATTCCAGGATAAAACCTTAAGTGATGTGTCTCCCATTATCTGTTTTTGTCATAACTGGAATGCGAGGGAAAATGTATGTATGCACTCCTCAACCACCTCCATTTACATCTTAGATTGTCTATATGAAACACCATCAAAAGAACTCCTGAAACCCCCTTCCCCTCCCTACCACCTTGTGTGACAGGTTTAAAAAATATTCATCCTCCCAATGCCTGGGATCCCTGTCGCCCCCTCCTAAACAAATCACACCTCACCAACAAGGGAATTGTGGTATTCCTGCTAAGCTTTTCCCCACAGGCAGTCTCTCATCACCTTCACTCTTTGAAGCTGTAGCAGCCCCCAGTCCATGCGGTGCCAAGGGTCACACTATTCATCAGACCATATCATCCCCGGTCATTGGTGTGACCACCGACACTCTCAGTTCCTTAGTGTCCTCGCCAGGAGTCTTTATGCTGTCTCCAGACTTCACAGGAGTGCCTAATCAGCATCGATCATCTGTTCCCAACCGTCATGGGGTGACCCCACTGTACCTCCTTCACCACTCTTGCCCTCTCCGATAGTGCCTGGTCTTTACATGTAGAGGGGGACAGCTTTGAACATCATCTGGAATGGTGCTTTGATATATGCACTTGCTAGCCTGTGGATTGACTTCGTTTGAGGTTCTCTGGGACCAGTAGCCCTGAACTTTCCAGTCAGTCCCATGCTACTGCCGCTGTCCCAAAAAAGTGTGATTTCTCACAAGCATTCACCTTAATTTTCACTGGGAACAATAGTGCATATTTTAAGTTCAAAGTTCGTAGGTGTTTCTTCACTGAAATGAAGGTTTATCTTTGAATAGCAATCGTAGTCAGGGTAAATATTCCTTGGGCTTCCCTCAATACGACAGGACCCAGGGGTTCACGCCACCTGTAGAATGTGATTGCGGTCACACAAATTAAGTAATCTATCAATTATCAGCTGTGGCGAGACTCTTGGGGCTGGAGTCTCCCAGGGACACCGTGTGCCCATTCTAATGTGAAATGGTTTGACAACTGGCCTCCAAGCGCTGTCTCTAGCAACCATTGTTCCACATATAATTCAGTGCTGGTCACTTCAGCTCATTCAGGGACTCCTATCAGGTGCACATTGTTGCGTCATGACCTGCTCTCTGCATCATCCTGCTGGGTCATCGGTATATGGATATCCTTCCGTAGTTGGCATATTTTAGCCTCTCTGTCCTCAACCACATGCGTCACCTGTGCTATTGAAGCTTCTACCACCTTCACTCTTCTGTCAACTTTTTGTGGTCTGAGCAGAGAAACCCCACATCTATAGGCACCGCCTATATTTGGTGTTCAAGGCCTTTCTTGGTATTGCAGATTGTCACAATGATCTTTTCCGTGTGTGCAGCCAGGTCTGAGTCCCCCTCTATCATAGCCACGGTGGTCATGGTTTGGTGGGATGTGCTGCTGTCGTCTGCTCTTTTATTGTGCTTAGGTTGCACCATTGCCCCATGGGCTGGGGGGGGGGCTCCCAGTTTTTAGGAAGGTGGTGGCCCACAGTCCTGATAGTAACAGCATCCCCTCAGGGAAAAGGGAAGCCTGGGCACTTGTCTCTGTCAGTGTTCCCTATTTGCGTGTGGCGCTCTCCAGTAGTCTTGGGGTGCAGATGATGATATTATTCACGACTAGGCCTGGCGAGTCTACAGGCTGCCTCCTCCAAGCCACCCACGGTCAAGCCTTTACATAGTGCTGTGCCTTTGAGCTGTCTTGCATTCATCTCTCATTGCCCAGCATTCCTCTTATGCAAGCCTCAGCTCCCGTGGTGGTCCTGCAATCTCCCATTGCCCCCTCCTCTGGTCTTCTGAACTAGCCTCCAGCACTGGGTCACCCCGCGGATGTGTCAGCACGGCTGCGCTGTCGGGCCACTACTTAACCCCATTGCAGCAATGAGCCACTCTTATGGCCTACTGTGTCACCGTCTCCAGGAGTCCTCGAGGATGCATGGATGGCCTAAGGTCCCCACTCTGAGGCCCCGCTACTGCCAGTCATGGCTGTATGCGGCCACCTCCATACTGCTGGTCACGTCTCCTAAAGCTCCATGTTAGTCTTCTGTGGTCCACATCTCTGCGCGGCGAGCAGCATCGCACCTCTCAGGACCCCCTAACGCCGTACCCCAGCGTGAGTCTGGTGGACACTGTTTTTAGCAGGATGACCGAGCCTGCAGGACTCAGCCGTGAAGTTCAGTTTTAAGCGCCCATTTTCATCGCTGCTTAGGCCACACCCAGACTTATTTACTATTTATATTATTTAAATAGATACCAAAAGCAATGTTGGAATTAGTCAATATCAATATATCAGTATCCTCTGCATGTAAAATCTAAGACTGCAGGAGAGCGTATACCAGATTTATTTTAATGTGCAATGCAAGGACTTTTCTATTTTCAAATGTACTCATGAATCCTGCTACTTGATGTATAGAAAGCCTCTTGATCTTTAAAACTATATAAAAACTTTTTTTTTTTTTTACTTTGAGGGGTTTTGGTACTTAGCAAAACATCGACCCCCAGCAAATAGCAACTTGACACTGGTATCGAAGACCATAAGCTCCTGCAAATTTGGAAGGCGCGTGCTTATGCAGGAGTGCTGCTAGGAGTTTGAATTCTAATGGACTTTCATCTGCCACGTCTTGCAGCAGGTTTTTATACCCCTTCGGGGCATGCTGAAGCTGTTGACATCTATAGATCTGAGTGGAGGCCAGGTAGAAATGCTATTGCAGTTTAGTGAATGAGCGGAGCCACACATCTAGAATTGTTATCCCGATCATATTCCACTGACTCTTGCACTCCAGGCCCCTGAGATCACCCAAAATAGTGGATTCCCACAGAGGGGTTGTGGGTGTCAGCTGTTCTCCCCAACCCGTTTTACCGGTAGTTACCTTCAATGTATTGACCCCCAGGTCCATTGGGGACACTATGTGTTGCATAACCTGTACTGAATAATGTGTCCCTCCATCCCATAACAGTAACATTTGCATACACCCTTGATCACTCCATCATGTCCGCCAAGAAAACCACTGTTTTCCATCACTATTACCTGGGCCTCACCAAGCGTCAGCAAACATGTCACCCTTACCCAGGACAACAGAAACCTCTTCAAACAAACTTGCCTGAGACTAAGAACGCAATTCTACCTACAATCTAGTACAGGCAACAACACCATTTCAAACCTAACTGGGCCCCAACAAGGACACCCTCAAATTATACAAATCCACCAGGGGCAATTGCAATGGTCAACATCACCTGGGTCTCAAAAAGGACACGATCAACTACATTAACACACTTGGGCCCAAAAAGGTTCCCAACAAGTGGATCAAGCCAGCAGGGCGCCAATAATTAACTGTGCAATCGCATTTGATATTCACCAAGGCACATGGAGTGGCCTGGTCACATGAAGGACATCAACTCTTCTGCACTCCATTCACCCTGCAGCTAAAATGGATGCCACCCAGAGATGCGTGCTAAGAGGTAACGTCACAAAGACTTCTTGCGGTCATTCTGTGAAACGGATGCCCGCCCCTCTGTAAGCTGCCTACTGTCAACAAACGTGGTGGGCGCAAAGTGCTTTGTAAAGTGCTCGGATTCAATGATCGCAGGTGTGAGTCACAACGTAACAAGCACTTACTATGAATAAATAATAGTGCCTTTAAATGTGCTTTCGTTCTCAACTCGTCCTCGGCACATTAGAGTTATGGCCCATCGCGTCCCTTCTTTTGCCCTTCTCCCGTTGCCCCCCGTCTCTTGCCCGGCTGTTTCCCCTGCCTCTCCCTTCAGTGCTGCTGTCTCTCTTCCCCCTCTCACGCGCGGTGCTTCTGTCTCTCTCTCTCCCTCAGCGCGCGCGCTTCCTCTAATGGAGCCTCTCTCTGCTGCTCTCATCTCTTCCATGTACTGTCATCTCGAATTAGCTGCAGAGGCCGGCCGGGCTCCCAGAGGGGCACGTGCACGCACGCGCTCACGTGGGTTGAGCCGCACGCGGAGGCCGCGGCGCGAGCGGCCCAGTGTCAGATTGTGTAGACGTATGTGCGTATGGACGGAGACCGAGGAATTCAATCCGACACGCAGCTCGCGGGACACACACGTGCACAGCAAAGGCACCGTAGACCCTGAAAATATGCCGCATCTCCGTTGTCAGGGGAGGGCTGCCAGTCCTTGATTTAGCCATGCCCAGGGCTTAATTAAATTATAGAATGTAAAATACAATTATTACGTGCTGGTACTCGGCGTCAACATATCCGTATGCCAGGCTTCTGAGTACCAAGGCTACCCTGTTTATTAATGGTTTCCCCTACACGTTCTATGTCTTTATCCCACAGTTATGAGTTCTTGTTCATCCCTGCTTTCTCCCATTGTCTATGTTTTCATATTTTGTTCTTTCTTTCTCTCTTTGCAACCTTCTCTGTCGTGCTAGGGGTCCAGTTCTGATAATAAAGTAAAGACTCCCTGAAACGAGTGCCAGTCGGGGCCAGTGCCCACCAACTACAACCGCTGGCACAAATTAAGCAATGCCCATGCCCTAGTTTGCAGGACCGATTTCCACACTCAGGGGGTTTGCACTTTACAGATTATATATATATATAGCCAGGTTGATGATTGCACAGATCTCTGAGAGGTGATATCCAGGACAAGTTCTCAGAGATGTCCAACAGAGGGCTCTGACCAAGAATAGGGAGAAATTGCTGTTCTCAAACACTCAGGCGAAATCCACAACCACACCAGGGGGCACATGTAAACAGGACCAGGTGATACATTTTTTTATGGGTTACAACATGGAATATGGGTCCATTAGCTCCCTGATCAAGCGTAAATGGCACATTTTACAACATGATGAACATTTGAAAGATATCATAGGTCAAAATCCTCGGATACGTAGCTCAAGGCACCATTACTGGGTGACATGTTGACAAGATCCATGTTCTACCAGGAGCCAGACTGGCTGACAAGTAGGAACTATGGTTTTAAGAAACGTGCCACCTGCAAGGCTTGCAAATTTGGAACTAAGTGTGCAGGCTACAAGACATTTGAAGGCAGGTTATGCAAGATCAGGGAAAAGATCACATGTGAGACGGAGTTCGTGGTCTATGCTTTGGAATGTGGTTGTGGAATGCGTTATGTTGGCAGAACCATTATTAGGTTGAGACTAAGGAGTCTGCAGCACATCAGGACTATAAAGCATCAAGATCGAGCATACCCCATGGCAAAGCATTTTTGGGAAATGCACCAAGGCAATTAAAAAATCCTTGCAATATTATGGTGTAAAGCACATTAAGGTCCACCCATGCAGAGGCAATAGGGAATTGGAACTACGTCAGTGAGAATTGAGGATGATCATTCTCTTGGGCACTGAAAAACCATGGGGGCATAACCTTGATGCAGAGCTGCAGGTCCATTTATGAACAGTCAGTACTTGCATTTTAGAAACTGCATTTTTAGACCCAGAGTTTTATTGATAGAATATTGCCAGGCCCAGGGCCGGACTGGCCGTAGCGGGCACCAGGTGTTTCCCCGGTGGGCCGCCAGGGTGGGGGCCGGTTTTGGGCCCTTGGAGGCCGTTTTTGTCACCGGGGGGTCAGCAATATCGGCCCACTGTAACAAAATCATCCAAAAGCGGCCTTAGCAAACAGCTCGGCAACACCCCCCTCACCCTAGGGGGGGCCTGGCCAAGCAGTTTGCCAGGGTTGGTTTTGGTTCCCAGTCTGACCCTGGCCAGACCCTCTAGAATCTGAAAACTGATGCATTTGCTGAACAGGAAATGTTTTTTTTTATCTGTATATTCTGTTGTGATGTACTGCACATTACTTGCACTTTAGAGAATGTTGAAAGAAACATGTATTAGGCTTTGTCACAGCATCTTGACAAAATATAGTAGGCACAACGGGTTGAGCTTCAGTGCCAGGTTGAATGCAGAGGGATATGTGGAATTTATTTGGAATGGAACCATACTGAAAATAAAATATGGTTGGGTGGTCCCCACATTATTACTAAAGAGTACATGGTTGAATTCCAGGGGATGTAACGTAAGGGAAGTTGGGCTGGAGTGGCAATTGTGAACATACAACATCAGCACTTTAATTTACACATAATAGGAATTGTTTGGGAAATTGTCCATGTTTATGCATTTGCACTTTATATGCATACAGAGAGTGATCAGATCACATCTGCAAACGCCTATAAGTAACTTAGGACTTGAAAAGAATGTTTACCAACATGCACTTGCACCTTAGAAGCAGTCAGGCAGAATAGATAGAGGGACTTGTTTATAAATAGCACTTGCACTTCACACTGGACATACTTGATGCTTTTGAGTTGGTGCTTGTGAACATGCATTTGCACTTTAGGTGGCAGAAATGAGAGCATAGAAATGACAGTCCTTAACAAGCACTTGCACTTTAGTTGGGGGATGACTGATCCCCGTGGGAAATTGTCTAGAAGCATGCATCTGCACTTTATGCGTCTCGTGCAATATTATTGGGACAGAATTATAATGGATATTAGTTATTCAGGTGATTGCATGTGGAAATCGATACGTATTGGCTGCTTGCACTTTATTGTGAAATAACAATAGAAGCACTGGATATCTATAGTAGAAAAACAGAAAATAATACATTGGCATTTGCAATTTAATAATGTGTTTTAACAACAATATATATGGTATAGTGCTGTATTGAAGAAACATGACATTCCATGAGATGTGCAATGTATATTAGTTGCTGACCTGTGCAGGTATGGCAGGTATTGGATTGGTTGTGCATTAGTACTTGATAATGAATTCTTGGCTGAAGAGTTTCAAATCTGATCCATTCATAAAGTGATAATCATACCTGGAAAATCATATTTGAATAAGTGGTTCGAATTCGGGGACCATGTTACTGCATGTAATCAAAATTAAGTCCAATGTGGCTGAAGCCGTGAGACACGATAGGGAAGTAGGCAGTGTAGATGTTGTTGACAGGAAATGAGTGCAGAGCATGTGACAGTCTTATTAAACACAGTGGTTGTTGGTCATGGGAATGCCCGGTTGAAGGTGTAAGACGAAACGCGTTGTTGTCCTGTGTTGGGTATTGCTGTTTAATAATATATATATATATATATATATATATATATATATATATATATATATATATATATATATATATATATATATATATATATATATATATATATATATATATATATATATATATATTCAAATTTCAAAGGTTGCCCCTCGATGGAACTGCACTCCCAGAAGCTAGATACTGGAAGGCAAAAGCGATCCTCATAGACACAATCCCCTTATCCCACTGTCGAAGCGTTTCGGGCCAATGCCCTTCTTCCAGGACAGCTTGTGGAAATAAAGGCAAGCAGAAGAAACCAGTATAGTCCCTTGTTTATTTTATTTTATTTTCAATTACGCTCAGGTGAGCAACAGGGTTGCATTCTGGGACAGGTAGTCAATGAATACCCATGTGGGTCGCTGCCATTGAAACCATTAAGCAAAGTTTTTCAAAAGGGAAAACAATGTCCATAAGACTCGGTCTTGCTTATTCCAAGCCCCTCCTGCTCTGCACATCAGCTTCTCCAGAAGCAGCGGCGGACGCGCTCAGGCCTCACGGTGCTGCTGCTCCGTGGCCGAGTTGACCACATTGTATTCAAATTTCAAAGGTTGCCCCTCGATGGAACTGCACTTCAGTCCTAGAATCTCTGCAGACTGATCTGGTCTCTCCTGTCACGCAAATGCCCCGTTACTCGTCCAGTGCAGCAGCCCAGGTCATACAGCCTTCAATCAGCACAGGCTGTCTTGAGTCAACCTAAACTCCCACTCTTGTAATGACCCGTGCCCAACATCAAACCGTCTTCACATTCTACAAGTGATGCCATATGTGGGAGTTAAGGTTGAGGGAGGATGGCAAGGGCGGTAGCTAAGGCTTTATATGTCAGAATATTGAGCACAAAAATATCCTGCTACAATATGCCCTATCAAACTATCATGAAAGAATAGATTTGCTATTCTTAACTCCACATCTGTGTGACTTGATATATGTATTGTGTAGATACATATATGAGGAAAAGGTACAGTAAATCTATACTTACCTTTACATACTTACCGCTAGGATATCTGGTAGTCAATATTCTGGCTACAATATTTTGGTAGTATGATATTTAAAATGTGATGTTCTTGTACCATATCAGGCTAGGGTCTTTCCATAACTTCCCCAAACTAGCCATCACTTCCAGGGGTGGAACGGACATGTGGATAAGAGGCAGGTGTAGGAGTTAAGGTTACGTGATTGTGTAGAACTGTTCGATGTTGGAAATTGTGTGCAGTAGTGGGATTTAAGAAGATTTTAGGACAGTAGGCACGATAACCGGGGTTAGAGTTTTTACTGTTATCTGGAATTTTATGTCATTTTAGGTTTTGAGCTGCAGCTATCACATGCTCAACAACCAAAACTCCCCATCAACCTTAGATTTTTAGGCGCCTAGGCAGCGCTTGCGCTGTCGCTTCAAGACAGCTTGTATTCAGGATATTGGCATAAAGCTCCGTCCACTTTACGCCCATCTTTTTAATTGGCTCCTGTCCCTGTCCTTTGTTAATGGTGGCTTTTTATTGGTCAAAAGGTGTAGTAGTCCCTCCTTAGTACCACCATGTCTCTTCTTGTAACCTCCCATGAGGACACCCCTGTTACATGTGTTGTTACTCCATAGGTTTTAATTACAGGCTTAAGGCACTTTTTTTTTTAAAAGGCTTCAAGCAGTACACACACTTGGCCCTAAATTAGGCTGGCAGTGGTTACTTCACTCACTAGAAAATCTCACATTTATATGAGACCATCTATAAATTTCCCTTCATCAGGTTCAAACAGAGTACAACCTAATCCAAAATTAATGTAATAATTCTTTTGTCACATTTCAAAGCTACTAATATATATGGACATAGTTATTTGGATGTATTCGTAGTACTGTCTTGCATGCAATGCATTATGGGTAGGGTGGATTTACCATATCTTCTGCAAGGTGCAGTACCATATGTGACCAAAATAGGTCACCTTTTGGCCACATATGTTACTGCACCCTGTAACATGGCTGTGTAAAAAACATTGCCTTTTAATGCTATTAACTCCAACTTTGTAGACATATAGTGCAGCATGCGGTACTGCACCTAGACATGCAGTGCTGGGGCCAAGCTCACTATGGACCTCTAGGAGCAGCTTGCGGTACTGCACTGAGACATACAATGCTTGTTAATGGCTCACTACGCAAGCATTTGCAATGCACTAGATCTCGCATTACTGAAAGTATGAGCTACTGCGTGGCATTATTATTTGCAACACCAATACCTCAAACTATCAGTAATGCGAGACCTATTACATTGCAAATGCTTGTTTTTGAAGGGTCTTCTAATGGCAGAGACAAAGATAGTGCCCTGAGTGCTAAGATTTATCCTACTTGTTTTCAGGCTAAAAAAAACAACAATAGATTGCAGCTTCCTTGGTGTCAAGCTCACAATGGCAAACGGGTCTGGGGTACGGGACAACTGTCACAACTTCAATAGTTTGGGAAATATTGAGGGCGGGAGGGGGGGCAGCAAACAGCGCTGCCCCGCCTCTGTTTCTACTATTGAAATCTGGGTGGCAGAGCAGCTGGTCTTAACACCACCACCTTGTTAAAGGATAGGTGATGAAATCATTTTCAAACCCCGCCCCCACACTTTATCCAAGGGCATATTTCCTACATTGCTGCTTTACCCAAGTTTGGAGGTGATGAGTGTAAGCACCACCACGCCATGGTAAAGCGCAGGGGTGTGTTTATTTCTCACTCTCTCCTTGCCCAGTGGTACTGGATATTTCTCCTTCTTGCCCAAGGGAGGGCAGTTGGGGGTGAGGTAGTTTTTATTTAAGGAGTGGGGTTATATTTGTTAACCACCAGACTTGCCCAAGAGTGGGTGGTATATATATTGTTTTGGGGCTACAAGAAATTTGTTTAGCGCCACCCCTGCGGCACATTCTTTAATAGTCCCCTGTAGTTCACAAGCATCTTGAATACTAGAGAACGTTTGCACCCGCTAAGTGAACGTTTTTAGGTGAAATTCAAATTTTCATAACAACGACAGATATTTTTAAAGAAACTGAAATTTCATTAAAATCACTAACCCTAAGCTGGAGGTGTATTTTTCCCATTCTTGACTATGGGAGTGTTGAGTAGCCACTTCGCCGTGTGCAGGGGACATTTTTCAGTCTAGCAAATGGTCCTGAACAGTACAGTGGGGCAGCAGTGAGCTGCACAACCCTATATGGCCTCCTGTATTTTAAACTTGCAAATTATTTTGTTTTCCAAATGACAGTATTGATTTGTTACTATTTATATATGAAATAATTTATTAAGCTTACTTAACACATAACATTTACTCAAATTTAATCATCTCAATAATAATTATCTAGTTATCTAAGACACTTCAATGTTGTTACAAAGTTCAACCTCAAGCGGCAGGATAAGTAAACAAAGTCACAGCTGTGTAGAGGGAAAGCTCTTTTTTGTGGAAGCACACACCTTTTGCCCAATCAAAACATGTACTACTGGCTCCCAACATGTGGGTGGAGCTAAAGCCCTTCCCTGGGGGGCTGCACGGTAAACCAAACCATAAAAAGGACAGGTATGGATAAGTATTGATCCGTAACTTCTGTGAAAGAGTCACCTTAGATCAGGTGTCTCCAACTGTAGCTTGTGAGCTACTGTAGCTCTCCAGCTACCTTCTGAGCAGCTCATCTGTGTGCAGCACAGCTTATTAAATTAGATACCTTTGGCTTGGTTGAATTATTATACACATAAAAAATGTAAATTATACAGCACTAATAATATTATCAGCTGTCAATGCGTTTCATTGAAACTAATTAGCTCTCAGTACAGAAAAGGTTGGAGAGCCCTGCCCTAGAGACTATGCTCGTCGTGTCAATCAACTTGTTGACCACTGGGAAAATACCTTTCTTCGGACACTTAGCTTTAATAATCCTATTGGGAGAAAAGGCTTGTTTAGCCAAGAAGATTCAACATGTATATTGTTTCTGCTTTGCTCTAAACACCTCTAGGGCCAGCTCATCGCATTCAAAAGCGTGCTGCAGGACTCAGTTCCATCTTGGCCTAGCTCAGTTCCACCGCAGACCACGGCCTTTGGGTCTCCGTGGTAGAGAGGCGGATTACTCCACTGCACGTGGACATCGAGTGCTCTGTATAGTCAGGAGCCAAAAATCTCCCTCTGAACATCATTTGAATTTGGGATCGTAATATTCTCTGATTTTAGGGATTTCATTATTTCTACTAGCCGGGAGAGTTTCCACTTTATTCTTGAGAGTTGAACGCTAGAGGAGTAAGTTTCAGCAGGCTCCAGCGGAATACACCACCTAATCTGGAAATGATCTTACCAGACACTAAGGAAAATGAATAGGTCCACAATATCAAGGTCAAGTGACCAAACTTGCTTCTGATAATGACCCCTAATGTGCGTTCGGGTCCAAACATGTCTACTTAAGTTAATGGACAACTTGGAATCAACAAACTCTTTGGCAGGCGCGTTTTCTGCCAGGGCATTTGTCTAGAGATTAAAATGCCCAGTCACTCAAACACAAGAGTAATTCAACATGCTGTGAGTAATCAACTCCCCCAACTCAGCTAAAAACATACTACCATGTTTAGGAGGACAGTCCATTAAAATAACGGTACAAAATAGGTTATTCTTACCAAATGAGAAGTAAGGCATTCTGCATGGTCACAATTTAAGTCAGGTTGTTTGGCCACTCTCAAAGGATCCCTCCAAATAGCTGCCAGATCTCACCCCTTGAACCTGTGCTCGTTTCCATACAAGAATTAATAACCCTTGGGAAGGATAGCAATAATACATGGGGTTGGGCTATTCTTCACCCTATTTTAAGACGATAATAGAAGAACTAGATTGCATTGATCAATAAACTGATATTTTGATGCTATGTTTAGGCAATGAGCACGTGTTGAGAAAGGTGCATTTAATCCTACCAGGCCCCGCTCCCAAATCTATCTTGCTATTCAAGATTAATTCTTGCTTGGTGGAGCCATTAATCAGGATATATGGTTAAGAATATCAATACATAACTAGTCTATGAGATTAAGCACTGATTGGGCTAAGGAGACTTTTACATGAGCCTATTTCACTAGGTCCTCCTCGAAATAAGACGGTGTACTTGGAGTGTTCCTGACCCCTTGCCTGGCTGGGACCGGCTTGCTTTTGTCACTCCGCTGGTGAACCCACCGCGTGCATCCATTGCACGCGCACACGCAGTGGAGCCAGTTTTATTCAAATGCTGATCTCCACTCATGATCCCCACCTGGATCACCTACAACCTGTCTGTCAATCCTTACGATACTACTTGGTGCCACAGATGAGGAAAGCAAAATGCATAATCAGCAGCGAGAGGTGGCATTCTGAGATAAGTCTCATGGGGAAAGTGCAACTCGCACAAAGAAGGAGTAACAAATTAATCAGCAATTAAATGTTAGTTCTTAAAAAATGCTAAAACTCCAAAGGTTAGGGAAACTCTCCCAGTTATGATGTCATCTTTTCACTGTTTTGTAAGGAGTTTGTACCCTGATCTAAAATATATATCTGTCAATAATGACATTACATTTTAATTTGTAAAGTGTGCCCAACCTCATCACACCTTCCCCGTATCCATTACCTATCACTTTCTTCTCATCGTCACTGCCCACACCAAAACGACAAACGTTGATGTGCACATGTGATTTACTAATAGCTTAAACACAACTTCATAGGAGTTTTCCTAGGAAATTATATATTGTTGGCATGCATTTGGGGATCATCAAATGTGTCTAATAAGAATTGGATTGTACAGTATTCTGCATACTAGTCGCTGGGCTAACATATACCACTAGCTACACATGGCAAAGGAATCATTTACAACTGTGAATAATTTGTTTAGTAAACATGCACGATACCCAGTACGCTGCACATCACCACAGAGACACAGAAGTAATTACTGACTGGATCCTCATAAGACACAAATTCATGCAGGTCACAGGGATTTGGTGAAACCACTCTCATCTCCTCCACCAACCTAAATTCACTTACTAGAATAGATAAGAATGCTTCCTAAGCGGGTTTTTGTTGTATCACACACTCTGATTAGCTAATGCTTCCACTGTCTGAATAGTCCCTCCTCCAGATCGCGTGAAGATATCTAGCCCCCATGCAACTTACTCAGGACCTTGCTCGGGCACCACAGACTCCTTCATGAAGTGGTCACCAGTGGGTGCTACATTTTGCTGTTCCCATTTTTAAGTCGAGCCTGGGCAGCGCTTGTGCTACTCTGTGGAATACAGTATTGGAGTAAGGACTTGAAGCTCCGCCCACTCCTCGTCCATATTTTTCATTGGCTTGTGTCATTGCCCTTTGTAAATGCTGGCTTTTGATTCAATAATAGGCTTGTTAATCACTCCTTAGTTACGCCTGTTCTTAATTTGTAACCTCCCATGAGGACTGGCCCTTTTACTTTGGTTGGTACAAGGGGAGTCTGTTTTAGTCCGTAAGCACGATTTTCTTTAAATAGTTTCTCCTACTGCAGGCACAACATGTTTTCCTGCAACATTCAGCGTGCCATGCGCACTTTCACTTTCCAAGCAGCCTGAGACGGGCAGCCGCTGATTTGAATAGGTCTGGCGTTTACAAGAGTTTGAGCTATCAGCATTGTACATTAGACTGCTTTCTTTTCAAGCACATTGTACATGACAATGCCTTTTATTTATGTGTTAATTAGCAAAACACAAATAAAAGGCATTGTCATTTACAATGCCAATAGCTTAAACTCTCACAAATGTGAGACCTATTGCATTGCAAATGCGTGTTGATCTGAGCATCTAAGGTGGATTTACGAAAGAAAGTGTCTACACGCCAGTGAGGTAAAAGTAACAAGTTGTTCAACATGCCAATATCAGTTTCAACTGGCTTTTGTATAGGGCACTAGACATAAATGGATCCATTGGGAGAAGGCAAATATACTCCCCTCACCCCTTAGCACCCCCCCAAAAGGTTCTGTGGTCCCCAGACCACCAAGAATCCCACAAGTTAAATAAATAAAGCTCTACATTTGGGTGGCTTCTCACTGTCAAGACTGATTTGCATATAGCTGTATCTGATCTGGGGTGGCAAAGTGAGCTAAAGAACGATGATGATTCAACCCAGATCTGTGACTGGGGGTGAGTGTCTGAAAAGTTTCAGCATTCTGTCCATCATCTCCTTGTGTTTGCTTTGTTTGCCCTTAGTTGGCAAAGTATGCCCAGATGTGGGTCCCTTGCTCACTTTGCCACTGGATTCAAGCTAGCCTGGCTGATGAGGGCCGTTAGCCCGAAACCGGTCCCAGGATGCTTGTTTCTGGTCCAGGGAAGACATGGCTTAGCAATTCAGGCTGGACTGTTCCCATGAGGCACAGGGTCAAGACTGATTTGCATATAGCTGTGTCTGACCTGGGGTGGCAAAGTGAGCTTAAGAACGATGATGGATTCAGTCCAGATCTGTGACTGGGGGTGAGTGTCTGAAAAGTTTCAGCACTTCGGCCATCATCTCCTTGTGTTTGCTTCTGACTGTTTCCATCACCTTTTTTAGAAATTCTATAACAGCGCCAGCAGAGAGATGAGCGAACATTACTTTTGCACGGAGCGATCAGTCATACAAATGCAGCCTCTCCTGTTGATCAGAGTTGAAAAGTGCCTAATGATTGACTGCTCAGCTCGAGTAAGCATGGTATTGCATAGCAAGTGGGTTCTGTCAATGGCCTCCTTGCCATTATCTAATTCGGGGGCATCAATATCTATACAACACAGTCAATTCCAGAGTCACTTTTTCCTCTATTCTAAACAAGCATTGCAAATACCATGAGGTCTGACTTTAAAGGAATGATGAATGTTAATGTGAAGCATTACAAGTAAATAGCACAGGAATGAATATGTATTTGTGTGGAAGCAAAGAACTGTAGAATAATACTGGTGAAGGTTAACTAAAAGGTCAGGCGATCCTTGCACTGTCATGGTAGACCTAAAAATCGTATCTGTACAAAGAGAGGGGGACCAGGAGCCAGTTCAGGTCCAGTGCCCGTGCTCCTCACGTCAACCGTATTAATCAAACCAGGGGGCACTGTTCCACATAAGGGGTGCAGGTAGTCACCCACTAACTCAAGAGAGGAAAGTAGAAAGTACAAAAGATCCTAGGCTTAATGTGGCCCACGTGTGGAAGGGAAGAGCAAGTCTAGTCTCTTGATGCCCTCACACAACCCGAAGGATGTCACGCTTCATCATCGGGCGTTTTGCTCCTCGTTGGGCCAGCGCTGCAATGCCCTACGGGTCCCCCGAAGGGTCACTTTAGCAGAGATCTTTTGAGACAAAACGCCGTATGGTGCATGTGGGTGTGTGGTGTGGGTCCTAAAAAAATGGTGCAGTGGTGCGTGCAGAGTGAGTCTAAAACTGTCTAGGGTTGCCCAAAGAGCACTTTTAATGAGGAAGGGCACCCTTGGCAGGTTAAAAAACCCGTAGGTCAGGCGTTACCTATGTAGGCTAAATGGGCCCTAGGTAACTAAAACGAGGTCGACATGTTTTGCGCCCCTGTGGTCCAACCGGATCCGTGGCGCTTCCTCAGGACAAAGCAAATCGTTTAAATAAGTGAAGTGTAAGTGAAAGTGAGTTGAGGGATACTACCCTCAATGTGTATCCGGGCGTGCACGGTCTCAATGTACCCTGCAGTCTAACTGCTATAGCTAGTTAGATATTTTGCCGCTCCAGGATACTGCTTAAACATGAATGGAGAGTTGCTCCATAGGCTAGTAGGAGTCGAGCGCCCGCACCTTACCGGGAGTTTTGCTCGGGTGCTGGCTCTTGTGCATCTACCCCAATCGTACTCCTGCCTGCATGTGGACCTAAAAATCCACATATGTTAATGATCTCCCTCCTCACATGTGTTCTGCTGAAAGAGAAAAACAACATAATTTATCTAAGTGTCTTTAGTAGCATTCCAATGTTGTGTGTGCTCCTGATAGTTCATGCTTAGGCAGATGGATAAACACAATTATTACAGCTGCATGGAGGGCATTATTTTGTGGAGCACACAACTTCTGTCCAATCAACATATGCACTCCTGGGTCCCAACATTTGGGTAGAGTCAAAGCCCCTCTCTAGTGAGGCTCATATAATTGTCTGGCAACGGCAGTGCTTTCAAGCCAGACCATAAAAATATAAAGTTAGGACTTTGAAGCCTACAGACCAGATGTCCACCCATCCACTGACCTTAGTGTTATCTTCTTTTTTCAGCATGAGAGGGAGCAGATAATGACAACTAATGTCTGGTTGACTCAGGTGAGTTCAAATGTGCATCTATTCCTCTTCAAATCATCATCTCCTGCTATCACAGTTTCTCTTCTCTGTTCTATCGTTCCACTATCACAGCTACATTAGACTGCTTTCTTTTCAAGCACAGTTTTACTCTCCTCCATCCCACAGTCAATGTCAAGATCTCAAGGCCTGATGTGCCAAAGTGTTTTTCTCATTCTGGGTCTAAAGGAAAATGCACTGTTACATAAGACCTTGGTTTGTACCTGCCCATCCCAGTTTCTTCTCACACATCACACTTTGCCGCCTCTGGTTCACTTTCTCCTATTCCCTCCACTGTTCCTCTTTTAGATCACCATTTCTGTCTCTATCACTGTTTCATCTGCCACATCCCAGTTCACCTTCTCCACTGCTAACTGGTTCAGCTCTCTGACCTCCCTTTCTCTTCTCCCACCCTGTCCCAGTTTCTGTTTGAGGTCCATTTCTCTTCTCCTATCTGATTTCTCTTTCTGCAACAAAATTTTCCCTCTTGGAGACCCATTTCTTCTCTCCCTTCCCAGGTTTTCCCATTTGACACTAGTTTCTCCTCACCCTTAACAATTCTGCATCCTTCCTTGTCATTCCTCTATTACCATTTCTACAATTTCTGACTGTTGTATGTCTGGTGCAGGAATGGGAAGACTATCGCTTGACCTGGAAACCAGAAGAGTTCGATCAAATGAAGAAAGTCAGACTTCCGTCCAAGCACATCTGGCTCCCTGACGTGGTGCTCTACAACAAGTAGGTGCTGTGAGGGGTGCCTGGGATGATTCCTGGTCTGAGAAACTGTCACATGTTTAGAACGCTGCCTACAAATGCAGGGTAGTTAGACTTTATATCTACGACCGCGTTACATTTGCAGACTGGCCCTATAGAAACCCCGATACATCTCCTCTTGGACCTAAAATACTAATGTTGTCAAGAATTCCTGTCATACAAGGGAAACACGCCCTTATGTAAACAGGAGAGCTGTTACATAACTCAAGGGAAACACGCCCTTAAGTAAACAGGAGAGCTGTTACATAACTCAAGGGAAACACGCCCTTATGTAAACAGGAGAGCTGTTACATAACTCAAGGGAAACACGCCCTTATGTAAACAGGAGAGCTGTTACATAACTCAAGGGAAACACGCCCTATAAAGGGAGGAACCGGGAGGTACAAGGCTGTCGGATATTGTGTTTACACCGACGTACCTGCTTCGTGAAGAGCAGTGTTCCGGAGTGGTGCTCCAGCAAGGCAAGAACGGAGGTAGGTCGAGTCGTTACTCCCTGGGCCGTGTCTTGCCCCATCGTCACCTGTGAAGGACCCGGAAGCTCTACCGGTCAACCATTGAGCTTCGCTTTTTGACTCGGCTGAGTCCAAGCGCAGTGGCGCTTTTGCTGGTTGGAGTCGTAACTCCCAGCCCGACCAGAGACACAGGGACTGCCAGCTGTAACGCACACCAGGAGGTGTTTGCCGCGTTACAGACTCGGAAGTCCACAGGATCGATCGAGCGGCTGCTCTCGGTTCAGTCTTCTTGATTGTGATTGGGGTATCGGTGACGCATCACCAGGAGGTGACTCCGCGTCCCGGTGCAGTCTGAGGAAGAGGTTGAGCGGCTGCTCCCTTCAGGTAGAGACCCCGGCTGGGTGTTTCCCTGACTCCTCGATTCTCCCCAACACTCTTCGTGCCCCTCACAGCCTACCGATTGGCATTGTCGGCCATTTCATTTCTGCCCTCTGTTGGCATACGCCGGGATCGGCGTATATGCAGAGGACGGTTAGGACCATCCGTGCTGTGGGCTGGTAACGTACTTAGCCTGGAGGATTCCAGTGACTATAACTTTTGTTTGTTCTTTGTATTTTATTTGCCTTCATTAAAAGAACTAACCCTTCACAAGTGGTTGCGTCCTCATTGTCGTGTCTGTTAAACGATCCTGAGACGTTCAGGGCGTTACAAATGTAGACCGTTCCTTTAAGCACGGATTCAGGCTTAGACCTTATCTCAAATCACATTTGATTTTAATATTTTCCTTTACATTATTTAAATAATTCATTAGGGATATTATTGACTATGTTCAACAAATAATACAAGAGCATTGCTCCAACCTAGGACTTAGAAGACTACACCCCTTGGGAACCCACTGGTCGAACTTCTGATGTTCAGGAGAGGAATGAATTTAGAAGTCCAGAAGGTAAAGCAGAGGGCAAGGTGGAGGGTCAGAAAGGAAGATGGGGAAGGGGTGCCAGTTTATTAAAATAAAACCTTCCAAGGACCTCACAGAACTCACTGGAGAAAGGAACCAGAGTAATTTACAACCAGACCTCTGTCGGCCATTGTCCTGGCTGCCTTTATCTAAATACCACATCTGGTCAGAACTGTAATGTGATACATTGTCAACCACACATACCAGCAGCCATTTAATTGCGTAGATTGAAAATTGGTTTGAAGAGGTTAATCCTCACAGGTTTATGTGGGTAAACAATGGGAGTACTTCTGACGGAAGCCTGGTTTGCATGTTCCTGGCCTACAGTTTTAGATGAAACCGTTTACCTGTAAGTTATTCTCCAATAAGGGCTCAAGTATGTATGTTCCCTGTATGAGGAGATTATACTAATTTGAGCACATTGCAATTCAACATTAAATTGAGAACAACATAGCCTTGGTCACAGTAGTTCTCTTCTGCCTCCCTGACAGTAATTCTACATGCCAAAAATGAAATATTTTCCCAGGTTTGTGGAAGAATTATTAACAAAGCCTGAACCTAATGCATGCTGTGGGAGAAATTTAGATTTTGGATTGAAGGCAACAAACACCCAGCCCATTAACTTTGAAACTTGAAATACAAACAGGAATTATGCAAAGGAGTGGGACCTCGCAAGCGACACTGTGCTTGTGCCCTACAGGGGTGGGCACAATTACTAATCTCATTGCTGAAGGGTACAGACATGTTTTGATGCAATAGGGCACTTGCTGCATGGAAAGTAAGTGACTGGCTGATCTGTGCTTGCCATTTTGTAAATGTAGTTGTGACACCTCTTTTTGTCTTTCTCCAGCGCTGATGGGATGTATGAAGTCTCCTTCTTCTCCAATGCAGTTATATCATACGATGGCAGCATCTTTTGGCTTCCGCCCGCTATCTACAAGAGCGCCTGCAAAATCGAGGTCAAGCATTTCCCCTTCGACCAACAAAACTGCACCATGAAATTCCGCTCATGGACTTATGACCGCACTGAGATTGACCTGGTGTTGAAGAGTGATGTCGCTAGTCTGGATGACTTCACTCCCAGTGGTGAGTGGGACATCATTGCCCTGCCCGGCAGGCGCAATGAAAACCCAGACGACTCAACCTACGTGGACATCACCTACGACTTCATCATCCGACGGAAGCCCCTCTTTTACACAATAAACCTCATTATTCCCTGCATCCTCATCACCTCACTAGCTATACTGGTCTTCTATCTGCCATCAGATTGTGGGGAAAAAATGACTCTCTGCATCTCCGTCCTTCTAGCACTGACTGTCTTCCTTCTGCTGATCTCCAAGATCGTGCCGCCTACATCCCTAGATGTCCCACTGGTTGGTAAATACCTTATGTTCACCATGGTCCTTGTAACCTTCTCCATTGTCACCAGTGTATGTGTCCTCAATGTACATCACCGCTCACCCACCACGCACACTATGCCGCCATGGGTCAAAGTGGTCTTCCTGGATAAGCTGCCAACTTTGCTGTTCATGAAGCAGCCAAGGCAGAACTGCGCCCGACAGCGGTTGCGTCAACGCCGGCATACCCAGGAAAGGGCAAGTGGCAGCTTCTTTGCCCGAGACGGCGCCAAGTCCTGCACCTGCTTCGTCAACCCAGCCACCATGAAGAAGTATGGCGGCAAGTTTGCAGATGTGCTGGAAAGTGTGAATGGCTTCCGGGAAAGAGAAGCTCGTCAAGGACGACAGTGCTTTTGTGGACTGGAGGAAGCAGTAGAAGGGGTGCGCTTCATCGCTGACCACATGAAGAGTGAAGACGATGACCAAAGTGTAAGTCGGAAGGGCGGTTGGAAGGTGGCAGATTAGCAGCCATTATATCAGTGCCGAGAGATGTGAGGGGTGAGGTAGAGAACATCACCTACATAATCCACAGAGCAAATGGAGCCTAGTGGCAAAGGTTCCATTTTATAGAACCAAGAGATTTTATTTGCAATTACAGCACCCCTGTTTGAACACTGTGAGCCAGTAAAAAAGTCACTCCACCAACCCATGCCTCAATTCCCTTTCAAGCGGAATTTAGGAGGTTCGATACAGGCTGTTTTACCAGCAATAAATCCCATATATAAAAACAGTGGCGGCTCCTCTGCAATGGCGAAGGAGCTTTGCCCACTAGCTCAGCCAGCAGCTGAAAAATAAAACTATATTGTTTTATTTTTCTGCTGCTGGCTGAGCCAGCGTGTGTGGAGCGGGGCCATGGGAGGGGATGGAGTGATGTGCACTACTTACTGTGCATGTCTGTTTGGCTGGCCAACTTAGTCTTGCCAAACAGACATGCGCAGTTAGGTTTCTCTAACCTGGCTGTATTGTACAGCTGGGTTGTAGAAACAGCACAGACTCCCAGTCCTGAGAGGAGTGTGAAGGCAGCCCGCTAAGGCCAATCCCCACGCTCTTTTCATGCAGTACGAGAGCAGAACGGGGATTGGATGAGGAGTCTGCTGCTGTGCCAGTGTCTGCTGGGACCAGGAAGCAGAGGAGCTCTTGGTACCTGAACTATGTCACTGCAAGGTTACCTTTTTTGTTGAATCACAGGATGGAGATGAGGCTAGTGGTGGAGACTCTGGCCATGCTGTGAGAACAAAAGGCCTGATTTATATCTTGGCAGTATGTATACTCTATCGCAGAACAACAGGCTGTGCTCCAGGACTTATATCAGGCCCAAAGTCTCTTGAAAACATCACAGTCTCTCCAGAAATGTTATAAATTGAGTTGAGTGCCCCCAAAAAGTTTTTGCTTTAAAAATGATCAGCACTTACATTAAAATAAATGATTTATTTGGAAGAAAGAGAGTCTCAAATATCTTTTAGGGGGGGGGGGAAGAGTGCTCTGGGACAGGGTATCCTTTCAATGGGGCACAGCCATATGACTCTCATTGGAGAACGCGACAGTAGCTGTTGTGGCACTCTTAGCAGAGCCAGATACAAGCAGGTTATTGCCTGATAAAACAATGGGGGGCATATTATCAAGGACGGCGTTAAAAATTATCTCTGGTTTAGCGGCAGAAAACTGCCGCTAAAGCGGCGATAATGGGCTTGATAATATGCCCTGGAGAATTCCAATAGAAGCCCATGTTCACACCAGAACATGGACTTCTATTGGAATTCTCCAGGGCATATTATCAAGCCCATTATCATCGCTTTAGCGGCAGTTTTCTGCTGCTAAACCGGCGATAATTTTTAACGCCATTCTTAATAATATGCCCCATGGTTCTTAACAAAAGTCAAATATTGCATAGTTATTAAAGAAACAACCTAAGATATTTTTCCGCTCTAAGGACATGAGGCAGAATGTTAGGAGGTGAAAGCTTGTCTTTCTGGGAGTAGTAACAGCCGCACGGCCCAGAGTGACTAGAACACAGAATGGGATCATATGTTAGTTAATGATGACTGTGATACTCTTAGCTCCAGGCACACACCGAATAGCCACTCATGCCTGCCTCCTCTGGCGGGCCTGCAATCTGCTTCTGAAAGTTCTAAACCAAATCTCATTGCAGCTTTGCCGCATGCAGCAACTGAAGGCTTGTGGTACCTGGGCAAGCCCATACTTCACATTGCTGTGTAGCTTCCAACTCTTCAATACCATAAAATGTAACCACTCTTTACAACAATCAAGCTGAAGAGGAAGAGGTTCTGGTGGGAGGATGTTAGCAACAGGAGAGAATGTAGGCATAAGAGATCTGATGTAATCAAAAACTTACATTTTTCTCTTACTGCTCTCTGGCCTGACAAAGCATGGAGGCCTCTTTGACTCAGAAGAGACTGCACTGCCAGCAAATGTTTTGCACTGTATCACCTTTCCTGGGCTTGGCATAAAGAGGATGTAGAAAGTTCTGTTTGCTGTAAAACCTAAAATGTTTCACTCTGCATAGAGGCGAATATTTTTTTAGCCACGAAAAAAGTAAATATGTGATCTTCGCGAGAGTCTTACGCGTAAAGTCAATACACCAATAGAGGCCCGACAACGAACTAGAGACTTATCATTATGCAGACAACCGTGTCCATAAGGTCTTGTGGCATAAGGACCTTCCGACCCACTGTCTCCTACTGAACAAGGGAAATGGCAGGGTTCAAACCTGCTAAGAGGAAGGGGAGCACAGTCATTATTAATGGTCTTTAGAGAAGATGGGGAGTGCTGTCCTTGTTTATAGTCACAAGGCATGATGGGCAGAGCTGTCATTGTTTACATTAATTGGAGATGTTGTGGACGTAGTCATTGTTTACATTAATTGGAGATGTTGTGGATGTGGTCATTGTTTATAGTCACTAGGCGTGATGGGCAGAGCGGTTATTGTTTACAGTCACTAGGCATGATGGGCAGAGCTGTCATTGTTTACATTAATTGGAGATGTTGTGGATGTGGTTATTGTTTACAGTCACTCGGCATGATGGGCAGAGCTGTCATTGTTTACATTAACCCCTTCAGTGCCCGCCCCTTTCCCCGCCCTGTGCCGGCCGTTTCATTAGCGGGCGGGGTTTATGACGAGCTGGTCTCGTCATGGGCACAGCGCAACCGCGGCCCATGACGAGACCAGCTCGTCATGGGCATTGAAGAGGTTAAATGGAGATGTTGTGGGTGCCGTCATTGTTTACAGTCACTAGGCATGATGGGCAGAGCTGTCATTGTTTACATTAATTGGAGATGTGAACGCTGTCACTATTTACAGTCACTAGATATGATGGGCAGAGCTGTCATTTTTTACAGTCACTAGGCGTGATGGGCAGGGCTGTCATTGTTTACATTACTTGGAGATGTGGATGCTGTCATTGTTTATAGTCACTAGGCATGATGGGCAGAGCTGTCATTGTTTACATTATTTGGAGATGTTGTGTTTGCTGTCATTGTTTACAGTCACTAGATATGATGGGCAGAACTGTCATTGTTTACATTAATTGGTGGTGGTGTGGTTGCTGTCATTGTTTACGTTAATTGGGGATGTTGTGGATGTGGTCATTGTTTACAGTCACTAGAAATGATGGGCAGAACTGTCATTGTTTACATTAATTGGAGATGTTGTGGATGCCGTGATTGTTTACAGTCACTAGGCGTGATGGGCAGAGCTGTTATTGTTTACATTCATTGGCGGTGTTGTGGTTGCTGTCATTGCTTACAGTCACTAGACATGATGGTCAGTCACTTGAGATTGTGTGGAGTGGTGTCACTGCTTACACTGGTTAGAGATGTTGGAGATTGCGGTCATTGTTTACAGTCACTCGCAATAATGGGAAGTGCTGTCATTTTGTTTTTGTGCTCACTAGTGATGATGTGTAGTGCTGTCACTGTTTACAATAATTAGCGAAGTTGGAGAGTGATGTCGTTGACAGGCACTAAGGAGGGCGAGGAGCTTTGAGTGTTTATATTAGCTAAGGAAGACTGGGTTTACAGCAAGGTTTACACAGCGGATAGGAAGGAAGAACAATGTTTACAGTCATTAAGGGATGAGTGCTGCTGTCAGTGTTTACAGTCGGTAAGGATGACATAGCGGGCTGCCACTGTCCACAGGTGGTAAAGATGTGGCAAATAAAAAGCCATTGTTTGAATGCTCTGAGCTAGTCCTACTGCATAGGAAAATAGCCTTATTACTCTTCGGGAACAGATGTAGTGGTAGTCTCCTCCCACTCATTACACTCCTGTTATTACTATTTGTGGTAAAAAGAAAAAACAAAAAGAGAAAGTGAAGAGAAATAGTTCAATGGCTTTAGGATATGGGCTCCCGGATGAAAAGAGTGATGGTAGCGAATGGTTAGAACTGTAAATTCATAATCACTTCACTTTCAGAATTAGGGGTTCTGGGTGGAAGGAGACCAGAGTTGTGTGTATAGACCAACCTACTAAAAGGGGCTAAATGGAGGATGTCTGCACTGTGATGCCAAGTCCTCACATATTGCTTTGCCGCAACGGAAAAGAAAAAAAACTAAAGAAAGAAAGAGCGAACATACCAAAATGACTAAAAATGAGCAGCTTAAAACGAAAGGCCAATAACAATGGATGGTTAAAAGTTTCAGCACAAAATATCAAATGCTCTAAAAGTGATGGTTTTTATGAGAGTGTTAAAATAACTATGCATTTTGGAAGCTAATAATATAGTTGATATTTGGCAGGTTTGCTTAAGCAGGCCTTGCTATAATCACAAAAACTACTAGTACGCTTACACACCTGGAGAGCTCCTTGTGTCTTAGTGTTAGACTGCCCATGTTCTCCACATATTAAGTGATTGTTCTTTTACTCATGAGATGTTGTAAATGCTGCTCCATTCACTAACTTTGAACATTTCTCTACCCCAACACCCTTTGCAGGTAAGCGAGGACTGGAAGTACGTTGCCATGGTGATTGACCGCCTCTTCCTGTGGATTTTTATCTTTGTTTGTGTTTTTGGCACAGTCGGGATGTTTCTGCAGCCACTCTTCCAGAACTACACTGCTAACACTCTAATGCAACTCCATAATCCGGCACCAAGCGCCAAATAACTGAGACAATGTTTGAAAGATAGAGATGGAAACTTTATTTTAAATGCAAGTGAGAAGAGAAGGCCCCAGAGAATATTTTGAGAAGACAGAATACTTCAACGGACATGATGGGACAAAATTCTTGTTGGCCTTGTTTCGAAGGCCTATCATGTGCTGGGTGTCTAACTCTCATTTGGATAGGCATGAGGGGCCCACATTGCCCACGCAGGATGGGTTCTCTGGTCTGTTCAAAATATATCTCCAAGCATCTTGGAAGCTCTCTGCATGTGAAGTCTCAGGAGAGTTCATGAAATTTCTTCTTCAGTAACCTTCTTACTGTTTCCAGCGAAGAAGACCATGCTTCAGAAATGGTACAAGCCATGATCCTCCGATGAGCTTCCCTCCTGGAGTTCATGCAATGGGTAGAAGATAGAAAGGGTGTTGTGAGGAAATGGACAACAGCACCTCAATATATTAGGCGGTGCCAAATCATTAACATACTCTCCCTTTCTCCGGCACTCAGTTCAACATGTGGTTCATGCAATTCTGGGCTTCTCGTGCTCCTCAACATGTGGGTCATCGCCACCAGTGGCTGTCTAAAGTACAACATTCAAAACAGCATATAGTGGGGTCCTTAGATTTGTCACTTAATACCTTCCTATATGTCAGTCATTGAGATCTTGAGGTTCAAGTCAGTGACACAACACGTGGTTTGTTGAAACACCTGGGCTCAAGATCCACAATCGTCCACGTGTGGTAGTCAAACCATAGCCTCCAAGTGGAGCCACCACTGACATGTGTTTGTGTTGGGAATATTAAACTTTACGCTGTTTTGTTTTCAAAATAGGGTCAATTGGGATCTTGGTCTTCAAGCCGAATCCCTTTAAATGCGTTATCAGAATTCTCGTTTTCTATTTCCCCAAGGCACATTTTATTATTTGGCCATTTTTAAAATCCAAGCTGAACCTCTTTCATTGTGTGGTTTACTAGGAGGAAAGGCCTTCAAACCGGATTATGTTTAAAATATGGTTTATTAGGATCCTCATGCTTAAGCGGAGTTTATTAACATGCGGGTAATTGGGACCCTGGTATTCGAACAAATTAATTGAGACCCTCTTCTCGTGGTTCTCCGTGATCTCTGGCTTTGTGTTTATCACCACTGGGTGAGCCTTAGACCCTAAGGAGTTCAGTGGGTTGCAGGGCTGTAGGAGTTGTTTACACTGTTAAGGAAATGCTCAAAGTGTCTTCACACTAGACGGTCTACAAAGTGTAGCTATTTAGCATCATGGTTGTCAGGATAGTATTTTGGGAATTGAGGCCATCAAGCTTAGTAACTGTTAATGTCTTTAACCCCTTCAGCGCGGCGCGGATTTCCGCGCGGTGCTGAAGGTTCTGAGCGCGGGCGGGGCCATGACGGAGCGGTTCCGTCATGCGCACAGCGCAACCGACGCTCATGACGGAACCGCTCCGTCATGAGCGTCGAAGGGGTTAAATTTCTAAAATGAGGATTATTGAAATCCTAATGATCAAGTGACAAGCATCAACATGTGTGCTATATAGATCCTGGTCTTCAAAGCGAGATGTTATCAGGTGGTTTACTGGAATCTTGATCTTAACATTAAACACTTTTCAATGTGTGCAAATTAGGATCCTTGTGTTCAAGAAAGGCATTTAATATTACTAAATATTAATCCACTTTAACTTGTGATTTATTTGGTCTTAACTCTAAACACTCCAATGTGTGCAATTCAGGATCCTGGTCTTCCAGATGAGTCTTTAACATTAGCCAATATTAGCCGCATTAACTTGTGATATATTGGGATCCTTCTCATCAAGCTGGGACTTCTTTTAATAAGCAGTATATTGGGATCCTGGACTTCACAAGGAGTTTTATCAACATATAGTTTATGGGAATCTTAACCTTCAAGTTGAAACTTCTTTATGTGCGTTTTAAGTGAGATCTTAGTCTTCAAAGTTGATTCCCCCCTAATGGCTGGGTATTAGCACTTCAAAATAGGAACCTAGGAATTCAGACTGAAGCTACTTCAACATCTGGATGTTTGGCATCAAGTCTTCAAGAGGGGCTTTAAATCAGTTTTGAATTCAATCAATCAGTAGATTTGTGGAGCGCAACTTGTCACACTTGAGGGTATCTAGGCGCTGGCAGGCTCCAGTTGATTAGCTGAATAGCCAGGTCTCCAGGGACTTTCAGAACTCTGGAAGGGATGGGGAGCCCTTAGAAGAAAGGGTAGCTCATTCCACTTCTTTGCTGCTAGGTAGGAGAAGGAGCGACCTCTGCATCTGCCTTTGAAGGTGGCAAGGGCAGAACTGGCATTCTGTTCCTGAAGGTGACTCCACCCATGCAGTTTATGTGACAATTGAATTAAAACTGGTTACTCTTTACCAATCTGCTTTTACAGCGGAGCCTCTTTCAGGCTATTGTTTACTGCAGTGGCTACGTTGAAGCGGAGCATGGTGCATGCATCATGGGAATTTGGGTCTTTCAGTAAAACACAATAAGAATGGGATTCAGCATGACCTTGTGCTTCCTACTGGGTTTTATTATTTCATAATGGTGTCCAGCCAGGAAGACCTATTTATTACTGATGAAAGTCTCCATGGAATGTATTGAGCCACTGAGGGGATCAATGTGCATCATCATCAGGCTCTGCCTTTTAAATTTTCACCACTTCTTGGGCAGGGACTAGTACGACCCTTTATTTAATGTTCAGCATATTTCGCTCCTCAAATAGTGAGACATTAGACTGGCGACAGAGACCATTTGCCCTCGTGGTTCTCGGCGATCTCTGGCTTTCTACTTTTCACTACTGGTTGAGCATTAAACCCCATGGAGCACAGGGGGTTGTAGTAAATGTCTACACTTAAAGGGACATGCTCAACATGTAAGTATTTTGGTCTAAAATCATACCCACTTCAGATCCTGGCAGGGATCCTCTGAGTCTCTTTCTGAGCAGGAACCTTTAAATGCCATAAAAGCCTAGAATATTTGCTTGGGAAACCTTCCTTCAAGGTTTCATAAATCTTTGAAGTCTTAAAGACCTGATAATAGTCTACTCTTCTGTCTCGAGAGTCTACAAGAAAAAAGAAAAGAGTCGCTGGTCAATTTTTCACCAGATTGATCTCGCCTGCTCTCAGTACCGGAAGCGACAAGAAAACATTATTTTCACAGCACAAACTAGAACAACTTGGAATTTGAGACATATACGTTGCCTCTAGTGAACACAGGGGACACCACCCTGGCAAGCAATCTAGCTTCATTTAGCTTTATTTCCTTTAGAAAGAAAGTTGGAAGGTAATATCTCTGGAAGCACGCACAATTCCACTAGGATGCAAAGCAATGAGGAAGGTTAGGTTCTAAGAGCCACATTTAATCTATGAACACTATTCAGATTCTTTAAGAAACTGATTGCAGCTCCCTTATATTTTAATCTTATGCAACTACAATGAGTAATGCAGGTCTTCACGTCATCAATTAGTTAAAATGTGATGCCATGTGCTTCAACGGATAAAGGTCAAAAATAAAAAGCAATAATCTAATCTTAAAAAGGATAGAGCCTCTAAAGTGGTGGGAAGCGCATATGGGAGCTGATCAGAATGCAGTTCAACAACTGGGTTCTCTAGTAAGGCACATGTAATGTCAAATGATATATAGGCACTTATCAATGGCAAATAGGATCTGTAAAAATCTGAACTGGCCAGTTGGGTTATGCACTACAATTCTGCAAGTAAATCTTATCTTCCCATTGGGCGTCCTTGATTCACCTTCTGTGGCATGATTTGAGCAGCAAGGCTTGCATGTATTACAATTCAACAATTTTCAAGTTAAAATATATTAATAATGTTAAAATAGTTAAGATGAAAAAACAAATAATCATTCGTTTCTCAAAAGAAAACGCTATTAAAATGTGACCCGCAAGTCAAGGGCTATAAAGCTTCAAAGGTTGTCCTAGAGGTAATGAAAGGGTCAGCCAGCCATTATCAAAACAGTGAAAAAGAATAACTGAATTAAAAAAAATAACTGTGTATTATTCAATCGTTGTTCAACACTCCGACTGGTAGGTATAACTAGCTTGAATCAGCAGCTGAAGATGCAAATCTATGGTGAGTAAAAACGTGGGTACATTATGCCAAGTTTAGGGTTGATTAGGTCACAGAAGAAATTGAGATGTTACATACTGGACCGTAGTGTAGCAATGCTTGAGATGTTGAAATAGGCAGGTGAATTGAACTTACGTATGTAGCTTTTGAGGCACATCATACGTGGATGAGGTCTGAAACCCCCCGTGCCCTGAGTGCTGAAGATGGTTCAAGCTTAGCAAAAATATTCAAGCATATTATAATACGGTCATGTCACAAATCTCCATATGTCACATGCACTGACCAATTTATCAAGAATTTCTGGGTCCTTCGCACAAGTCACGGTCTGCAAGGCTCTCACATGAGAAGGAAAGAAGTGTTACAGGACAAGCAAGACCTAAGGTTTTGTCGTGTGCAAAAATCTCAGAGACGACTTATAGGCAGTAGATACCCATAGCATATCCAATGTTCGAGCATGCTTGTATTCAACCCTGGGAGACAAAAGGAAGCTTTCAAGTTATAACCCAGAGAATCGGTTATTTGGCTAAGGTTTCTTTTTTCTTCCAGTGTGGTTCTCATGCAAGGTGTCCTAGGAGGGTTCAAAACTATATATTGGTTGTAAAATACATTGCAAATACCTCAAAATTCCCATACCAGCCCAGCCTACCTTACCTCAGAATGATGCATTTCCTTTCTTGATAGTATGCTTTGAGGCGTGGAAACTCCCAAAGGTCTCTGTGCACAAAGGTCCACTAAGGCTAAGTAAAGGCTACTTGGATCAGGGCTGTTTCAAAGAGGATTTAAGAAGCCCATGGTAACTCTCCAAGGAATCTTATATGAACAGACAAACCAGGAGAAGCACTTTGGGGCAGATTTACAAGCCCCGTACGCCACATTTGCACCGCCGTTGCGTCACTTTTGTGACGCAGCGGCAGCACAAAGCCAGCGCCATGCTGCAGGGTATTTACAACGTGACACATCTAGGGAGATGCGTCACGTTGTAAAGCCCTGCGCCACATGTGGGCGTTCCGGCGCAGGGGGAGGGGGGCGTTCCGGCGCAGGAACGCCTCCTAAAAGTGGCTGAGTGAAATCTACAAGATTTCACTCAGTCAATTTTACGGCCATGCTGCGTCAAAACCCTGCGCCTGCTTGAAGCAGGCGTAAGGATTGACGCAGCATGTTTGGCATAGGGGCACCCCGAGCCTTGCTGGAGCTGAGTCGTGCTTGCGACGCGACTCCAGCAATGCTTCACCCTTACGGCAGCAGATGCGTCACGCATCTGTCTATTCTTGCCCCATGGTGCGCCGCATTGTAAATGTGGCGCATCCATGGTGGTGCAAGAGGTGTCTGCTGTGACGCAAAATAACTGGCGCATCCCTGCTGATATGCAGGGATGCGGCAGTTATTGTAAATCTGCCCCCCAGTATTTAAAGGAAACGTAACACTTACAGAGCAATCTCACTTTTGTATTGACAGTAAGCCGGGCCTGGTGGCTTAGTGGATTAACGCATCCACTCAACAAAGAACATATTACCATACAAAGTAGTTCCTTTCAGTGCCAAGGAACTATGGCTAATTTGCTTTATAAGGTCAAAAGATATTGCTGCATTAAGCCGGTGTTTTACTTGAATTTAAATTGATGAGGGACTGACAGTTCTTAAAAAAAAAGGTTTCACAAAAAACCATGGCAAAAAGCAACAATCACTGACAACATTAAATATTGGCAGCCAATGCCAGATCTGTTGGCTTTTCCAATGCTTGTCTTTCGAAGGGGCCAGTCACAGGTCCACTGTGTGTTGAGTTGCCTACCAATAGTCGAGACACGATAATCCGAAATAACACAAACTCCAGTGCTGAGGCCTTTGTGCCACTGTCCTCCACTTGGCAACTTCTCCATAAAAGCCGACTTTCACATGTTGACGATTAGTCCTTCTTCCTATGGGCTGTATTACAAGTCAGGCACAATCACAGGTGCAAATTGGGCACCCACCATGTCCCGACTACACTGGTTTTGTCAGACAGATGATAACATGCCAAATGCGTATGCATTTTGACGATTTAAAGCTGCACAAACTGGCACTCTACGCTATATGCCTTCCAGCTTTTGCTAGGCTATACCTGGCAAAAACTGAGAGCGCCAGAGCGACCGGGAGAAGGGATTCACAACCAACTTGTAATTCTGTATCAGCTGCAAAAACAAGGCCCAATGTTGGATTCGTAGATCAGTTGTAGAAGGGCCCTTTGTATCTATTCATTTTGCCAACTGGTTGGAGTTGCTTCTCACCGATACAAAGATCTGTAGAGTTTGATATATTTCAGACCAGCTTCCACAATCAGTCATCAGCCTAAACTTGGGTTCCCCTAAAGTCTTAAGACGAATACAGGTGACTCGAAATTCTGCATGGTGTCTGGTCTGTGGACTGCCGCGGCGCTGTCCCATGTCACACCATCTCAGACAACGGCAAGAGCTACCAATCAAACGCATCCGGTCGAAAGCTTTGTCGTTGGCTCGCAGAGCATATAAACGGCATTGGTCCAACATACCTCACAGACAGGTTTCTTCCTTGTCCGCCAAGCAGACTCCTCAGATCAAGCAAGGCAGTATCGTTTAAAATTCACTGGAGGAAAGACACTTTCCTTAGGAGCTAAAGCTTGGAATGAACTCCCTCGACAGTCGTTCCATCAAACCGGAGGATAATTTTAAGCAGCTGCCGAAGACTTGGCTGTTCACATCATTGCATGCTTCAACAGCGACTCTGGCAATCTGGCTGGCACCGGGAGGCCCTTTGAGGCAGATTTTTCTGCTTTAAAAATCAGCTGATTCTTCCCTTCATCTATTCCATGGCTCCAACGATACAGATTCTAAGTCAATGTCCTTTATACTGCCACCCGTTTCCGCATTGCCTAAAGGATCTAAAAATTGTCCTAAGACCTCCTGTTTCTGCCTGCAGGTGTGAGGCTCCAAGTAAGCATTCTCTATAGCTGAAGGTATAGAGGGTGCTAATGGGCCCTCGCACTGGGACACGCACATTGCAACAATGTTCCATTTATTGGTGCAAAGAACCCTCTAGAGCCCCGGCTGGGAGAGAACCGCAGAAAAACACATTGAGCAAATGGAGGCAGAGTTGCTACTCCAAGGTCCATCAAACATAATCTGTGCCCATCAGCTGCTGAGAAAGGTCCTGAGAGGGAGAAAGCAGCTCAAAGCTTGGCTGTGGCTGTGCCACAGCCAAGAGCCAGGAAACAGTTATGAGAAAGCAGTGAGGTGGCCATGCAGGTGGAAGTTCCTAGGAAATGAAGAAGAAAATAGTGCGCGAGCAAGAACTACATGAGCTCTACCAATTTTATGTCATATCCCCTGAGAGGAAAAAAAGAGCAAGGGTGCAAGGACAGTGGAAGAATGCAGGTGTGTGAGGAGTGAGGCCTCATACTTGGGCGGGACCGGGAACGTGCTCCGGCTTCCAGATCATTGCTCTGTTTTGTACTGTGCATACTTCTTCTTTCCTCCCTCCTACGGAGAGGAAATCCCATTTGTGTAGAGGAGGCGGAGTTAGATAAAGAAGCATCGATATTGCCAGTTCTATCATACTTGACCTAATACACATCCCTGGGGCATATATCGAGAATCACCCTATTGCGCATACCGCCATTTTATGATTGACATTAATTGCCGCCTTAGATCAGCATACCGGTCTTCAGTAAAATTCCTTTAAACACATAGCAAGCAATAGAAATGCCTTAGATGGTCGACAACACCAACAACAGCCCTGGCCCACCTGAGCAGTTGACGCTTAGAACAGCCTTACCGCTTGGCGTTGCACTATATACGCCAAGTTTGTCCATACCCCTTTCTTGGCCACACGTATCGGTCTTCCTCACAGCAGTAGCAGTGTCTAGTGTTACCCTCACAAAATATAAACCCTTCACTATGTCCTTCACCATACCCAAACAGGCATCACATCCCTCTGTCGCGATTCACACATAGTTTTCCCGGCTCTGGCCTGTCCCGTGCAAACACGATGCACCGATATTTGCAGACAGGACTGTTGCATCTTCTATTGTACTTGTTGAAACGCTAATAAAGTTGCTATTGGACCTCAAGGTATTCTTGTTCAGTTTTGTAAACCCAGAATATATATATATATATGTTTTTCTGCCTTATTTTGCACATGAGCACCAGGGATTTGGTACAAGGTAAATTCATTCTATCCACTTTGCTTGCATACATGCTTTTCCAAATCTCCTGCAAATTCTATGGGCCCTACCGAAGTATGTGATCTACTGGTTTTAAGGGACCATCTCTTTGGTAAGTTAAACCTATGGCTCCTTGGAGACCAGGATGGAGAAAAACAAAGGGCCTCGCTGTCCGCCAGGGTAGCGAAGGACATTGCATCCACCACTACTTATTTATTACCACCGGCCAAATTTGGAGATACCTGCCTGCAATCGATGTGTCTTCAGAGAAACCGGCTGGTTCTTCAGAAGGTACTACAAGAACGGTGGTCCACTCTATCAGATAGGCAGCTGTTCGAACGTTTTTGTTTTTCAGAAACAAACTCTCAAAGCAGGAGTTATTCTATTGAAAGAAAGAAAAAATAAGCTAATGAAACCCACATCCAGTGAGTTTTCTCCCAGGGTTTATTAGGCATTTTGTTTTCTGTGTGTGATTGGTAAGGGTTTCCTGGCAGTCACTGACAGGAAAAAAAAAAAATCTGCTCTAAATAGGGCAGGTGGTCTGATGCCCTTACTCCGATGGTCATTACTCCATCGGGCCATAGGAGTACGTTTTCTGACAGCGGAGGGGCCGGCACTGTCCTCATAACACATGCAGTCTACCGGACTCAGACTAGAGAGACCAGGCCCAGGGATTGTGGAACCAGGTACTCCGTGGCACTTATGACAGGGGACCTTGTTTACTAAACTCTACATCAGGCCCAAAGTCTCACAGCCAACAAACGTAAGACGTCTGGGGATATAGTCCACCACAGAGATATCAGGAACACCCCAAGATTTAACAAAGACAAAAAAAGGACAATGACAAGACTGCTTTATTTAGGATTTCACTTGTAAACGAAGGAATCGCTCACATCGACTAGTAGCGGAGAGCCCATGCTACCTATAGTAATGTTAGTTCAGGATCTTGTTACACCTGAGGATTCACGGATACAATGACATCATAACTCTCCCCCTCCTCATTAATGCGGATTCCTGTGTCTGGAAAAATACCTTAAACATTTGCCTACCACCATCTTCATCTATATCCATACTTGAAAGAGAATTGGCTACTGAGTTTCTACACTGAAAACACACAACACCCTGCATGCTATAAATGTGTGCAAAAATGGAACCATAATGATTCAAATTTCAATGTAATTTTTAATGGTTAAAGTAAGCTGTTACTAACAATTTTTCTTCTAACAATAATTTCCAGACAAAGTCCCAGAATATGCACATACCAAGAAGAGGTGTGGCGCAGCGTTCAGAGCGTCTGGCTCCGTAATGGGGGGTTTACAGTTTGATCCCCGACGGCAGCTCAGCATCAAGTGACTCTGGGCAATAGCTCACATAATCTCCCCGACGACCCCCCAGCACCTTGCAACCTTTAAGGGGGTGATATGTTTGCGCTTTACAAATAGGAATAAGAAGCTTCGTCTTCTCCTCACTTCTTCAAGCAGCAGTGGACACCCCTTTTTCCATCAACTAACTGAATAAAACAAAAAGCGATAAATGGTTACCAGATAACCTATTATAATTAAACACATAGGCAGAGCTTTGGAAAGAATCTGGAATCAAATAAAGATACAATTTGACCATAAAGCCTGAAGAGGCTACAAATCCCATTGTTACAGAACCAAAAAGAGAAGGCATCCAAGCCCACATTACAGAGCGGGGAAACTCAACCAAGCTCCTATTGTACATCTACAAGGAGATTGTGTCCCTTTGCCTCACATCAACCCTTTGTTGCCCTTTAATGACCTTTGTGATAAACTCACCTCATTAACAAAGAAAATGTGTGTCTTAAGAAAGAGCATCTCCTGAGCCACCCCATGGTCTGCAGACTCCAATCAACCAGAACCACCCACTTCTTGAGTTCCCTCCTGCCACGGAGGATGATAAAAGATAAATTTTCAGGTCCTTCACAAAACCCTCTACTGCAACGGATGTCTCTAGTAGTACTGTGGCTAGTTCTGGCCTCACTGGATTGGTGCCTCTCTTGATCACAGGGCTGATTAATTGCCCCTCTCCAGGGAAGCTATCCCTCTAACATACTATAATCACTCCTACACAAAAGGTACCTTTGTCAGGCCATGACGCTCTCCCCTACTACTGGCCTATCTGGGCCGCAACGCCACAAGAAGCACTGAAGTTCTGGCCTCCTTGGTGACTTCAAGTAGGGTTTTAGACTCCTATTCAATACCAGTTAAACATCTCCTCAACATCACTCAGGACCAGGGCATACCCAGAACATTGGTTCTAGAAGTCCTTTCAGATACCATTGACCCCACTAGACACAAGCTGCACTTCCATAAACTGTCTCGCTCTTTGTGCTTCTGTGGAACACCTTTGTCAAGGTTTCCTTTTTTCCTGGTACACCACACCCAGCAGGTGAATTTCTTGCCAGAGCTGCCAACATCATGTATGCGGGCTACCTCAAAGCTCGTCTTAGTCTCAAATCCTGTTCAACGTTTACGCAGCACTACGAGCCAGTATCCTGGATTCTAACAATATCAGCCACCCTATCAGTTTTAAAGTCAAAGTCAAGCGATGAATAAGGAAGGGCCTCATTTATAGGAGAGAGATAACAAGACATCAAGCAGAAAATGGCGGAGGTCCCACCAGCCCCCCCCTCTTCATTCCCCATCCTCATTCAGAGTCAGGAGGGAGGGAGGCTGCCCACTGGCAAAGACACCTCTGTTTCTGCCGCTAAAAAGCCCTTTATGAGGACCTGACGCGGATGAAGACAACAACAAAGCAATAACAGAGATGTCCTTTCTGGCTGGGAACCCCGTGTAAAATCATGGCATCCCCCATACCCTGAGGGAACCCTCACAGTGCTTAGCAGCCAAAAGGTGTGCCAGCATGCACGTAGAACATGTTGTCATGAATCAATTGTTCATAAAGTGCCTCTGGCGATGTAATCAATCAATCAATCAGGGGAACTTGTAAAGCGCGCTACTTACCCGTGAGGGTCTCAAGGTGCTGGGGGAGGGGGGGGGGGGGCGCTGCTGCTCGAAGATCCAGGTGAAGTGGATGCAGCGGTGGTCGGTCCAGTGGGGTTCGGAGGTGTGGTCGAAGGTGATGTGGGTGCTTGTGGAGAAGACGGCGTCCAGCGTGTGGCCTGCGGCGTGGGTGGGTGCGGTGACGAGTTGTCTGAGGCCGAGGTTTTCGATCAGAGTGGCGGAGTTGGCGTCGTTGTTGTTCTCGAGGTGGAAATTCAGGTCCCCGAGGAGGATGTAGTCCATGGAGGCGAGTGCGTGGGTGCTGGCGAGGTCGGCGATGGAGTCGCTGAACTGAGCCCGGGGTCCGGGGGGGTCTGTAGATGAGTGTTCCTCTGAGGGTGGTGTTGGGGTCGGTGTGGATCCGGAAGTGCAGGTGTTCGGCGGTGTTGAGGGTGTCGTCTGCGTGGGTGGTGACCTTGAGGGTGGACTTGTAGACGATGGCTATTCCTCATCCGATTCCGTTGGCGCGGTCCCTGCGGGTGATCTTGTAGCCGTCTAGGATGGCTATGGCGATGTCGGGTGCCGAGGAGTCTTTCCACCAGGTCTCGGTGAGGAAGGCCACGTCTGGGGCAAAGGTGTCGAGCAGGTCCCAGATCTCGACGGCGTGTTTGCGTGCGGAGCGGGTGTTGAGTAGAATACAGCTGAGGTGGTTGGGTCCAGTTCTTGGAGGTTTGGTGGGTCTGTCGCAGGTGAAGCTGCAGGTGCGGCAGGAGAAGGGTCCGTTTCGGGGCGGCCTGGAAGCAGGTGTCGTGTCGGCCGGCGTTGAGTGCATGGAGGGAGTCGGCGTCGTATCGGAGTCTGGCGTCGCGGCGAGCGTAGGGTCCAGGGGTTCTGGCGCTGGGTGTGGTCCAGGCACGGACGGGCTTGCCTTTGGCGCGCCCGCTGTGAGGACTCCATAAGAGGGGCTGAGGGAGGGAGGGGCAGCTGGGAGGCGGGAGCGGGGTGGCGAATGGGATGCTCGGGGGGCGGGGCCGCAGGGGGGCAGCGGCGGGAAACCAGGCAACAAGGGAAGGGGGGCAGGAACCAAGGCAGCGAGGGGAAGGGGGAGCGGGAAAAAACGAGCGGGAATCGGCAATCAGCGAGCGGGAACCAGGCAATCAGGCAGCGGGCGAAACCAGAGCGGCACTCAGGGGGGCAGCTCAGTGGCTGGAGAGAGACCTAGCAGGGCAAGGTACGCTCTCCTCACCGCTGCGCGGCCTCCATAAGAGGGGCTGAGGGAGGGAGGGGCGGCTGGGAGGCGGGAGCGGGGTGGCGAATGGGATGCTCGGGGGCGGGGCCGCAGGGGAGCAGCGGCGGGAAACCAGGCAGCAAGGGAAGGGGGGCGGGAACCACGGCAGTGAGGGGAAGGGGAGCGGGAAAAAACGAGCGGGAATCGGCGATCAGGGAGCAGGAACCAGGCAATCAGGCAGCGGGCGAAACCAGAGCGGCACTCAGGGGGGCAGCGCAATGGCTGGGGAGCGACCTAGCAGGGCAAGGTACCTACAAGGCTTTGCGTGTAAACATCCACAAAATGGCAGACGTATTTAGATCGAGGTGGCCAGCAACCACTGGAATTGAAAAGCTGCTGCTTCCGCCAAGCTTCCTAGGACCGGTTTCTGGCATTTCAGCCATCTTCAGCCAGGCTTGCTTGCAATGTTCAACACTCCATCCATCATTTCCTTTGGTTTTTGCTTTGTTCGCCATAAGTTGGCAGGGTATGCTCAGACGTGAGTCCCTTGCTCACTTTGCCACTGGATTCAAGCAAGCCTGGCTGAAGACTGCAGAAATGCCAGAAACCGGTCCTAGGAAGCTTGTTTCCGGTCCAGGGAAGACATGGCTTGACAGTTCGGGCTGGACTGTTCCCATGAGGCACAGGGTCAGACTGATTTGCATATGGCCATGTCTGAACTGGGGTGGCAGAGTGGGCTAAAGAACGGTGATGGATTAAACCCAGATCAGTTGACTAGGGGTGAGTGCTTGCAATGTTCAACACTCCGTCCATCATTTCCTTTGGTTTTTACAGTAGTGATGTGGCTTCTGGGCCACCACAATCAAAATTAGTTTCTCAGCGTCCCTGCATCTAATCAAGCCTGTCTCCTACATTTCGAATAGTCTGCTCGCGTACAAACGTGGAGCGGGTAAAACCCTGCCTTATAAGGGGAATAAGGAGTGCATATGTGTGAACCCTGCACACGGAGCTTAACTGGATAAATGAGTTGAAGGCGAGTGGAAATGGGATGACTTTGAAGGATAAATGTAGCAAAATAAAGGTGAGCTCTGCTTCAGAATTAGTAAGAACCCGAAACTAGCAACTAATCTACAAGCCAGAGCAATTCTGAACTTGCCACCATAGGACACCTATACTGTTAATGCAAAGAAATGGACTGGCTACAATACCCATTGGTCCATTCGTCTTTCAGTATATTTTTTCCATCTTAAGATGGCACAAGTATTTTCTTAAAAATACTTGAAAGCCTTCTGCAAAGTGACGTTATGGAAGTCCAGCTCTGCGGGGCTTTCGCCTTCCATCACTAGTGCACGCCGCAGCGACGGTAAGCCGTGTTGAGACCAGATCACCAACACATCTCATCCATAATAAGCAAAGGATCATCAATTTTCATAAATGCACCTAGACCTTCCACCATAAGCAGAGCATACGAGGATGGGATTCGCCTCCAGATGGGTAAACCTGTGCCGAAAGAGGTTACAATGGGGATCAAGATACAGACTGCACCGCAACCAAGAGCAGGTCCAACATTCCCTCCATTTCAGATAGACCTGCATCTCCTACACTGAATATATTTTATTCAAGACCATCTCCTATGTTGAATGTATTTTATTCAAGAGTAGCAGTGGAGCAGGAAGAGGACTGGTGTGGGCAGGAAATCTTGACATATGTCAACATCTCAGACCTTACAGTGGAGATACATTGTTGGATCCGCATCGGTGAGTTAAGGAAAGGTCTAAAAGTAAAGCAAAACCTCTAGCACAGAAATAGGCCTCTTCCGACCCTCGAGAAAACATGTCCATTGCATTTAGAAAGATGGCTCGATTAAGACAAATTGGGGAATTCATCAGTTTAAAAGGATTTCTAGATTATGCATCATCCCCTGCAAGCGTACCTCTTTTAAATCAAAATGCACCTCCACACCATCACTTGCTCAAATTTAAGTATCCACGACATATCTTGTGCAATATTACAAGATCGTAAGTGATGGAATGTAGAAGATGTTGATGTGAACCACCGGTCTTCCGTAACTTGCATGAGGATCCTCGAAATAAAATATTTTGGACTACTTTTTAGTTTGCTTTTTACTTTATTCTGGCTTCCAGCATCATGGATCTTCATTCAGTTTCTGAAATTGCTGACTTGAGGGCATATTATTTTTTGTGTGTGGGTTTTTTTTGTCTGTGTCAGAAGAGGAAATTGTCTAGATGAGAACTTGGAGGATTCAAGGACTGATCGATACCATCTCTTCTTAAGGCGTGCTGTGCATAGCTTTAAATGGTCAAAACAGTAGGATGAGGTGAAAGCGGAGGTAAATGATTTATGGAAAAACCCCCAACTCATGAGGTTTAGCTGCAACATCCGCACCTCACACTATGTTAACTCATCATCAATGGATCTGTGAAATACCTTCAACTGGAGATCAATGACTCCATCTTCTGCAGGTAACCAATCACATTTTGATCGTCATTTCTGTCCAACCACAGGCTCTGCTGAAAATTAGGAAAATCATGCCTTTAATTTTCATGGTATGTGTTTTAATTCTACTTATTATGACTGAGAAAACAACCTCTTGCATTGTCCACACTCGAAGAGCACATCTTTGACAGAACTGTCTGTACAACTGACTGGAAAAGTGCCAGTGTTTAATGCGTCTCTTTTCTGGATGGACTGCTGTCGTTGGGAGTGCTACAATTTCTAAAGGCGGTGGAAGGACTCTGCTGTGGGCCTTATTTGGAAGAAGCCTTTGGGGTGGGCTTGACAAAGAACCAGTGTCTGGGGTGGGTCTGTCTTGGCTATAGCTTTGGCCAAGACAGGACAAGCCCTGGTTGCACAGGAAATGGGCTCACGTATTTGGCCAGTCAGCAGAAAGGTGTTTATGGCAGGTGATCGGGTGCTCGTGGTAACAGTTGCTTTATTACAGAACACAAATACAACAGCCCTCCCTAACCAGACAGCATTCCAATAACACCAACTTTGAGTCATTTAGAGTCTGTAGGGGTCTGCTAGGTCAGATTATATGGCAAGGATGTAACGCAGGCCTCTGCAGTGTCGGATGGCTCCCAACCTTTCAGGCGCTCTAAGCCTTTCAAGGGGCACCCATTCAGGCCAAGGCCAATGAATATCTGTGAGATCTTGGGGGCCCCTCTTCACATTCTGCATAGCGGCCCCATCATTTTATGTAACGCAACAAGTACCTGGGGCTGGCTGCCAGGGTGAAACCGGTCCTAGGATGCTGGTTTCCAGTCCAGGGAGGACCTGGCTTGGCAGTTCGGGCTGGACTGTTCCCATGAGGCACAGGGTCAAGACTGATTTGCATATGGCTGGGTCCAAACTGGGGTGGCATGGGGAGCAAAAAACACGATGGATTTAGGCCCAGATCTCTGTACCGGGGTGAATCTATGACATTGTTCTGCATTCTGTCCATCAATAGTTCTTTTTTCAGGGTGAGGGTGCTGGCAAGCATCAGCAGTTCCTTATCAGGGATTAAGAGGGGGACCCTTGCCTACCGTGAGGCCGCACTTTCTGCCCCTTGCCTCTGCTGCGAAGATTTAACTGAGCAGTGTAATTGAAAACTTGAGTTTGGTGATTTCATGAACACTGTCAGTGCACAGCTCAGCCATCTTTACCTCCTCTCCAGGCTCCTGACGACAGGAGAAGGAGTGGGGGCTGAGGCACAATCCATCTACATAGTGTTGTTTCAAATTACAGCACTTTGTGGGTGGTTGTCTGGATTGCGCATGGCAGGAGCTTAGTTCCACCACGACCCCCTCACGCTGGCAAAATCCATTTTATTTAGCAGACTTACTGCAAATGCCTCAGGAAGCAGAGTACATCTTCTAAAATGTAGCTGTCAGGGCACAGTGTGTCCCTGAAGCCAATGAGGAGTCACACACAGCAGCAGGGATAGGATCGCCAGCAGTGACGCATCTGAGGGTTTTACCATGAAGGTAACATCCCCTGCTGCTTGTGGGAGCCCATGTTGTAGCAACATCTGTGTTACTAGATGTTTGCAGTATAATGGTATGACCACTAGTGTTTGATCAGCCATTTTAATATGTGGAATTCAGAGAAGGTAACTATAGTGGGGTAGTCCTTTGAAAGGTTCAGGCTTCAACAACCTACAGACTGAAATAGGGGCTCCCTTTTTGGCTGAGGAGGATTTTTCATTAACGCCATGGACATCTCCGGTTAAATGGAGAGTAGGGTCTTTAGGCACATGAAAAAAATTACTCAGGAGACCCATTAAATAAGTACCTGACCTAGAACGCTGGTGACACCATGTCATACGGTTCCTATTATTTCAGTAAGATTGTGCATTTGGGCAACATAAGCATCTAAACTATGTAGGACTGAGTCCATGCATACCATCAGAATACGTTGACCTCATTCCTGGCTAGCTCATAGTTTGCCATCTGGACCTCTAAACCTTACATGGTACCGGATGGTGTCTGCAACCTCAAAACAGGACAACCCTGATTCCTCAAGGAAATCGAGGAAACAGATCTACCCTTTCGCTGGTAATGGAGGCATGTCCAATGGGAGACACAAGAAGCACACAAACTGGCATTTCAAAGATTTATTGAAGCAATTGGAGTCTTGTAAACTACGTGTGCTGCAGTAATTAATAAAAGAAAAAGCATCACCGTAACCAGCATTACAAAAATGGTAAAAAAAAAAAAACATAACAAACTCAACCATTGCACATTTCGTTGATTATATGAATACATATAATTGTACTCTTACTTATCGCTGCCTTTCCTATAAAGCATAGGGTGTGCGGGTCTGCCAAAGTACCTTAGAGTGGTTTAACTCCCCATTTACCTGAGGGGGTGTGAGTCATCTGATAGCCAATCTTGGTGTGAAGAACAGGTCACTGTCCTTTACAGGATATGGGGCGACCTCAACAACCCATCAAAATGCGTCTGTGGCTAAACAAATGCTTGGGACAGTTTATATAATAAACTGGACCCATTTGTTCTGTGTCTGAGCCCTGGTTGGCCATCCTTGCGGATTCTACCCACCCAGAGCTACTGCCAAACAGACAACATGTTGCGCAGTGTACTTAGTCCTTGTACAGAACGTTCTTAGGGATGATAATGTGCCTACGAAGGAGTGTAAATGTGAGCAAACCATTTCTGAGTACACTATCTCATGCAGCCCCGCTAGCAAATGTGTGTTGAAAGTCATTGTTTAAAAATATGTCAACCTTAAACGTGAATATGCAAAATGGAGGCGTTGGTGCCCCGGCGCCTATGTAACCTAACGACACAACTTTTTATAGGGTTGTGTTGCCAGTCTAATCAAGAAGCTAGGAGTGGGAATTAGGGGGGTCGTCTCCTTTTCAGACCTGGCCTTGCTGATTTGTCTGGTTCCTCGTTGGCAATCATGGCTTGCTGGTTCTAATGCCCACTGCCAGATTCCTGCTCTGCTGCTGCCATGAAGCATCAGAGTAGCGATCTAACGAAGCAAGGTAGGCACAAAAAATGCTGTTTTTCTGTGCATGTTTGTGTATGTGTGAGTGTGTTTGTGTGTGATTGGAAGTGACTAAGATTGACTTAGAGTGTGTGTGAATGTGTTTCAGAGGGTCATTGAAAGTGACAGTGAGTGGAAATCTGAGTTTGAGAGAATATATGAATAAGTAGGTTACTGCAAGGGAGTTGGTGAAGGAGTGTGAGTGCATTATAAGGTGTGATTGGAGGTTGTGAGAGGACGTGGAAGGACATTAGGTGTATAGCTATCAAGGGTGCAGCAGGTGCAGTTGCACCAAGGCCCAGAGTCAATGAGTGTGAAAGGGAGATGGTGTGTGTTTGTAAGCGAGAGTGAGAAACAGTGAGTATGAGCACAGTTGTGTGTAACTGTGATTGTGAGTATAAGTGAGCGAGTGTGCGTTACAGTGAGAGAGGGGAAAGAGAGTGATTGCGAGAGGGTATAAGTATGAGTGTGAGGGTGTGGATGAGTAAGCGTGTGTACATTTGAGTGTTTATGACTGGGAGTCTGCCACTGGCCCTGCTAGACTTTGTATAGTTCTAGGCGTGTGGTCCAAGGTAACATGCTGCACTCACATATTGGAGATAATGCTTGCCATAAGTAAGGCACCCATGTCAAAATACAGGCCCTGCATACTAGAAGTAATTCTTGCCATGAGCCCTATGGAAAAATGCTGACCTTTGCATACTTGTGGAAATGCTTGGCACAGGGCACCTGTGGAAAAGCTTCAGAGATCATTTTTTAGCATAAGGGAGGACACCAAGGCAAAATGCAGACCCTGAAATATTCGATGAAATACTTGACATTAAGGGACTTCTATCGCCAAATGCTAGAGCTGGCACCATGATGCAATTATTTGCCTTAGAGATGGCAGCCATTGCATATTGGGGCAGAGGGGGTGGGTTGGGGGAAGCAAACCATGATAAAATACTGCCGCTGAAAAACTGGAGGTCATTTTTGGCATCCAGGCCTTCCATGGAATATGGGGAAGGTCAGTGGCAACATTCTCGTACTGGAATATTGTAGGCAATTATTGCCATAGGCTACCCATAACAAAATGCTGGCATTGGTACAAAGAGGGTGATTCTTAACATATAGGCAATTCTCAAGGTACATTTTTTAAAACTGGCAAGTATTACGCCCTCCATTTTTAAAATCACCTACCGCCACTGCTGGAGAGGTAACCCTAACCTGATAGGTCAGTGGAGACCTGGCCTCCGCAGACCTGGAGGAGAACCAGCTGCCAGATTTAGTGATCTGGTCTACCTGGTGGGGATCTCTGTCTCTTCAGCGGTGGCTCCATTGAAGCCCTGATCTTTTGCCAAGTAAGAAACATGCGAGATGCACCCATTCAATAAAGTGTTTTTGATTTTCAATAAACTCCCAAATAAGGAGATTGCTATTAATGAAAAAGTCATATGGCTGGACACGCATTTATGGATTCCATTTTGAGACCGACAGGCTTTCCTTGTTGGTACTGAATGGCAAAAATGTACGTTGGCAAGACTTCTCAAAGTAAAGCGGACATTCAAAGGTAGATTGACCGACGACCCTGTGATAGATGGGCTGTGAGTCAAAAACGTCTGTCGGACGAGCCATGCGAAGAGGCCTTCAGCAATGGCATTACTGAGTGTCCAGCAAATTGTCTATTTAACCTGCACAGGTCTGAAATCGCAATGGCAGCCCTAGTAGCCACTTGTGGCATGCGCTCTCCGTAAGCAAGCTTCTCATTAAAAAAAAGACCAAGAGATGTTTATATGAGGACACTCTTGCAAACTTTACTTCATCGAAAAGACTTACTGTGGACCAACTGCATCCCTTGACTCCTGCAGATATTGACGGTCAGCCTATTACATTTGGAATGAGGACTAAAAGTGACCAGCTGTCTTTGTAACCCAGTCAAGGTACAGTCTACCACAGTACATTCACCCACATACAGAAGCATATTAACTTTCGTCCCATGAATCCTGGGAGCGTTACATTTTACATTTTTACAGCGATCAAGAACACAACCTTGCTAAAGCTGTTGTCGATGGCAACCTGAACTGTCTCCTTCCCCCCTGCGGCAATGTACCCTCAGGGCCTATGTGTCAGTAAGGAGCACCATAAACAGCAATAACAGACAATTTTGGCACTATACCAACTTTTTTTTTTGTTTAATGGCCAAGATTCTTTGGTTTTATGAGTTGTACATAACAACAAAGAGTAAAAACATATACACTGTTACCATATAGGAGGATATCTACTTAGTGTGCTACCTAAGAAGCCGTAAGACAATCAGAATCCATGGAGTCCATAATAGGCCCACCATTTCCCCCAAATTTCATTATACTTCTGCGGACAACCCCTTGGTGCATATATTGGTTCCTCCAATTTCAAACACCAGTCCATCTTTACCAACTTTTTGGACCACGAAGGTCCCTGATAAACCAGCTCAGATGTTGCCTTAAAGCTTACAAAGCAGAAGATTAGTTCCCATGCTTGTTGTTTTGCTCGAGTGATAACCAAGTTCACAAATATAATGGACAATTAACGGGCCTGGTCGAAACACTGCTTGTTCAATGGGAATTAGTGCAGAGAAGTCCATTTCCCTCAATAACAAACGCGCTAGTAATTTAGATGTCACATCAATCAACAAAATATGTCTTTAAACAATGGGGTCTTCTAGTTTATCTTTCTTTAAAATACGCTTAATCAGTGAACCCATCCAATTGTTCAGAATGGTCCCTAAAGAAACTATTTGATTATAAAATCGAAAAAAATAATAATCTGCCCAATTCTTGGGATCTCTTTAGTACATAACATTAACAACCACATCAGGATCAGCCACGCTACTTGTGTTCAGAATCCTAACTTCTTCCAACATTCGTAGTAAGTGATCCTTAGGGCCGGACCGCCTTCCCCAACCACAGGTTTGAAAGGCTTATCACACTCTAATGGACCGACAAACAATTTTTGGAGATGATCCTCCCACTGTTATTTTCATTTTGGCCTTTTTGGCGTTTCTTGTATTTCTAAAAAATCATTGGCAACTTTTCTCCAAAATATCTTGGAAACCCTTGCCTAGATAACCATACCATTACAGCCCAAGCCGTAATAATAATATCCTATATTTTCTCCCTCTTCATCAGAGTTTTGAAATTCTTACGTTATTATTTTCTAATGAGTTCAACAGCCCCTCTTCTCCCCTTTCGAATGTAATAAAAAGTCCCTCAATGCCCACCTCACTTTTTGTCGTTTAAGATTTCACTCTAAATGAAGCCAAAGGTTTAAGAGGCTTATGTCATATACTAGCCTACCCCTTTCAGGACACTCCCCACCCCAATAACCCAAATATGTATATCAAATTTGCTTAACTAAGTCTAGAGCTTTTTATCCGCCTGGTCTTTTAAAATCTCTTCTCTTTTTCCAATCTATCCATTTTTACAAAATCTGGGAACCTGTGACCTATCAACATGGACTAAAGACTGGATACTACACTTTGTTTAAATCGGTTTCCCTCCGTGAAACCAATTCACCAAAGTCTGAAGATAATCTACATAAACCCAGTCTAGAGTTTAACATACCGCCCAATATCCCAAAAGTTAATGTACATGAGAAAAATTAGATTCCGGTTTCAATCCTGGGCATACGATATTTTGGCATGCTGGTCATTAGCAAAGCGACAATTTAATATTTTGAGATTTTCATCTTTTTATAAAGAACATGAGGCGGACTGCCTCCCATCGCTATCCCCCATAGCGGGATCCGAAGGTTCCCATATTCAGGAATTCAGGTTTAAATCGACTCTTATCACAAATTTGTATTAAGACGGCTCTCTCCCAGCATGGTAGAGTCTATGAACGGTGAATTAAAATTGGCCCTGGATGCAATGACAGAAACAGCAAAATACAAGTAAGGGCAGCACACTATGCTAAACACAGATTTTCAGTTTACTTGTTTTTAAGACACACCCTGTTCTTACCACAATGCCCGACTGCAGAAGAGACCGCCTCACGCTTGTTGTGGGGGCTGGGCCTAACCGGTAACTAGTTCTGGGCAGTGCACGAGTGCAGCAAGAGAAGACAGACTGCTTGCACCAGAGCCAGCGTTTTCAGCTATTACTGGCTTCACGGGAACCCAGCAGGTGCGTTGTGGCGGGGAATGTAGAATGCTCTCTTTGTAGCCAGCGGTAGAGAAGGAATGTTTATTTTCTTTTTAAAGATTGCTTCGTTGGGTTTGCATTTCAATTTCAAGACTTCCAATACATACCTTTTGAATCAAGATGCACGCCTTCTTGTGGGTAACTATGACTTTGATAAAACATCAGGCCCAAAACCAGGTTGTGTAGTTACAGGGCGGCGATCTTTTACTGTGAAATCATACTGCCACCAAGCGCGCTTTGTGAGAACTACACTCCAGACATACTAAGGGCCCGTTTATCAGCACCCACGCGAAGTCCCCGAAAGTGACGCAGACTACGTAAAATGTTGATTGGGGGCAGATTTACAAGCCCCTTGCGCCTCATTTACGCCGCCGTTACGCAGCGGCGGCGCAAATCCTGCGTCATGGCGTGGGGTACTTACAACGTGACGCATCTGGGAGATGTGTCACGTTGTAAAGCCCTGCGCCACATATAGGCGTTCCTGCACAGGGAGGGGGGGCGTTCCGGCGTAGGAACGCCTCCTAAAAGTGGCTCAGTGAAATCTACAAGATTTCACTCAGTCACTTTTCGGCCCATGCTGCGTCAAAACCCTGCGAGGATTGACGCAGCATTAACAAGATAGGGCCCCACAGAGCATTGCTGGAGCTGCGTCGCGCTTGCGACACAACTCCAGCAATGCGCCACTTTTACGGCACAGATGCGTCACGCATCTGTGACGTTTCTGCCCCATGGTGCGCCGCATTGCATCCATGGTGGCGGAGCTGTGGCGCACAATAACTGGCGCATCCCTGCTGATATGCAGGGATGCGCCAGTTATTGTAAATATGCCCCTTGATATTTACTTTCCAGCGCAAAACTCTATTTGTGCTGGAAAGTTACCGGAATGTAAAAGCAAAGTAGCGCGGTACGCCCCTCTGTGCCACTAACTGTGACGTGGGGTGCAGAGCCTGGTATAACCTGACTAACCTGAGGGCAAGGCTTTGCGGCAAAAAAATTACCTTGTAGGGGCAGGCACAAAGTAGAACACCGGTTTCTTTTTCCTGAACTTGTCTGCGTTTGCAAGTAAGTGTACGTCACTGCGCAACACGCATACATAGTGAGAAAAGTAACAAAAATTGTCTCAGCATAGTATTTTGTCCTGAAAGGGTACACTTCCAGCATGAAAACTATTAAAACAAGCATTGTCATAGCCAATAGGTCTCGCCTTTGGGACTTTGTAAGTGTTTAGCCAGAGCTATTGGTTTTGCCAATGTCTTTAAGCTATGTTGTAGAGCATTGTGACTTCTGTACACCATGTTGAAAAGTTATAGTAAAAAATGTTACGAAAGCAGTCCTCGAGCACGGCAAAAAGTAGAGTAGAGTGAGAGAGCAAGAGTTATAGGAAGTGAAAGAAAGAGTAAAAAGGGAGATTCAAGATGGAGGAAGTAAGCAAGTGCATGAGTTACAAAACACGATTCGACAAAGGGATTATACAACAGTGCCATCAGATAAATACATGTTCTCAAGAGGGAATCAAAGTATTTCATTTTCCAACCTTTGATGGAATAAGCACTCTGATGAATGAAGGGTTGTGGGTCAGTGTAAGTCTCTCACAGTGTGTTTTATATAGTACGCAGTGGTTAACCCTGTACTAAGAAATGTAACTAACAGGACGTGCTACTATCTAATTTAATGGTACTCAGTAGTAACGCTCCGCCTCTATGCGAGTTATTTTCTTGGACTATGGGATTCAAATGTGGGGTGAGCCCGCAAAGGTTTAGCACCAGATGTTGTGTATTCCTGGTCCTCATTGGCTAATCCGGCAGGCAGCCAGCTTAGATCATCTAGTCGCTGGCTGCCCTTGGATCGTAAACCATTACCTTATCAAGCAAACCTGCAACATCTATTTCTCCAAACAAAACTTCTGTGGTCTCAGTTATTCACCTGCAGACTTTTCCTTTGCATGCATTTATTGTCTGTGCGCACGCCTAGCTATGGAACATCTGTGCTATGTGGCTGCCTGCATCCTACGCAGGGCACCAATTTGGGCAGGTAGCATCTTAGTGTAAGTGCAGCATTCCCCTGCCAGGCTGTACACCAGGGGTCTCCAACGTTTTCCGAATTGAGAGCTACTTCAGCTCAAGGAAAGTCCTGTTGAGCTACTAGCAAATTTTATCACTGTAAAATATTGACAGCACATGTGAACATTACACTATGACCACCCTAAGCAGCATTATCATAGTGCCACCCAAGTATTCCAGGTGATAGTACCAGAAGAAATGCTAGGGAAACATTTATCAATATTAAATGCCCCCACCTGACTGATAAAGTAACATTTAAATCTTCACATGCCTTGTGGCACAAAGGACATAACCACAGCAATAGGTCTCCTCAATTCAGCTTGACTTATCTTTCAATTTCAACTTTAAATGTGTTTTGGAATTGCAACCTTTTGTCTCCACCAGCATATCAATTTCTGAAAATACACAGATTTTTCTATCACCACTTTGGGCAAACAAACAACATTTTCCTGAAGAAAACCCTTGTTTGAAAAAAATGCCTTTAAAATACACGTTTTCATTTTTAGGAAATGCATAGTACCCAAACATCAGCTAGTCATTTTAAATGGGCACTCACCTTTACAAATGCCTCACATGGACACACTGCTTCAAATGCTCAGGTATTACAGTCATAATCCATGGCACCATAGCACCGAGGACGACTGTATAATGCCAATAATGCCCACCAGTATAAATTGTGCCAAGTCTGGACACCATAAAGACCAGGATGGCCACCATATTATTAGTCATGGTCATTATTATGCAAGGGGCAGCCAAAATTAGATCAGGGACGCCTACATATAGTGCAGTCATGCTCTTAATATGTCACTGATGGCTGACGGTATACCATAACTAGACAACGAATACCCAAAATAGTAAAGGATGGCCATAATTATGTCATTGGCACTATTCTGCCATGAACTGACACAATTGTGCCACAGACAAAACCCATATGATGGGGGCTAGCATACCCATTTGGTAGTCCTTGATACCAGGTGTAGCTTACAGGAAGCAACAGTGTTTATAATGGACGCACACATAGATGAATGCAGATGAGGCTCTTCATTTTGTCTGCTAAGGATCATAGCTTTCCTCAACCCTTGACTGCTCATGCACCCAACTGAAACATTTTCACTCTGACTCCTGCAGTCCCACACTTTAGTGGGTCAGCACTGATTACTGCTCAGGCTACCACTACCACTCTTCATTTATGGCCCACTGTTCACACACATTTTGAAATTGATAAAGCAGGGGACTATCACATGGCCAATCACCTTGTGACTTAGTCCGAGACTGGATAAAGGTGACCATGTGGCAGACTCAATAGGCCGACACCGTGCGTGTTTGATTGTTAATATGAGTTCCTGCCGTAGGCAGGTTGGCTAAAGATCTTCAGATGAGAAGTGCTGCATTTTTTAATATGCTTAGAGTCTCTGCATAGACTCTCTGAATGAGATACTGGGATTGACTTCACCTCTGAGAGCTACTTTGTGGGTACTCGCGAGCTACCAGGAGCTCAAGAGCTACTCGTTGGAGACCCCTGATGTAGAGGGACGGTGAGACAGATTCTGTGCATTTCACAGCGCTTGGTTTAACATATTTTTCGTTCGTTCGTAGTGCCACTTAAAAGATGAGTCAGCTATTCATCTGCCCGACCGAACCCGTGACCTACAAGTTACACGTTACACACATGTACTTGACCCTATCTGTTCTAATTTTCCCATCTTAGAGGTAGAGACCTGTCTGGTGACCTGGTCAGATCATTTCATAACATATTTTTCCTGGGAGGTAGCCAGGATTGAACCCTTAGTACACCAAAGCCATAACTCTCTGTTTGGGAAAATTGATCCTGCAGCACTCAGCACAGCCTTGGCAGCTTCTAAGCCTACTTTGGTCGGAGATCTTAACACTCAGGTGGCAGAACTCTCCAGTTGGGTCCCAACAGCAGTGGCAAGGGTGATTTCCCCTTGGCCGAATAGGTTGACAAGAAAATCTCCGTCTAAACCTTGGTTCACTGCCCTTTTAAAGGTATTGAAACATGACTGCAAGGTTTTAGAACGGTCATGGAGAAAGGGCGGATATAGTCTGGAGGATAAGAGGAAGGTCAGGGACAAACAGAAGACCTATTATGCTTCAATTAAACTGGCCAAAGGGCTCTTCTACTCAACCCGTATAGAATCGGCAAATAGCAATGCCAGGGAACTATACACCATCGTTCAGAGCTTTATGGCTCCTGTGGCGCAATCTAGTGTACTGCCAATTTCCTCCGCCTGGTGTGACACTCTCTCCCGCGCTTTCAGGGATAAGATTATAGGCATCCAAGCATCCTTTGCCTCTCAGGTGATCCAGGTAGTGGATGTTTCTGTTGGCCCATCAGAAGGTACTGACCGCGTCTTTTCTGAATTTGGCCCAGTGGCCCCTGATGAATGTCTTAAAATCTTAAAGGCCTTAAAATCTGGATCGCCTTCTGATCCATGTCCGGCCAGAACATTGGCAACAGTCTCTGAGACCGTCCACAGAGATGTTACCTCCATCATTAATCTTTCCCTGAAGGAAGCGGTTGTACCTCTTCCCTGGAAGAAAGCGATGATTCGGCCTCTTCTTAAAAAGCAAACGCTTGACCCCCTTTGCCATGGGAATTATAGTCCTATCTCTTTACTTCCTGCGCCAGCAAAGATATGTGAAAAGGTGGTAAATAAACAGCTGACCGACTTTGTGGAGAGGGAGTCGATTTTACACCCAGCCCAGTCGGGCTTCCGAGCAGGACATAGCACTGAAACTGTGCTGGTCGAGGTGGCGGAGGCCATACGTGATTGTCTGGATGCGGGCGGGAGGGCGGCACTTATCCTGCTTGACCTCTCGGCCGCGTTTGACACGGTCCCCCAGCCATTGCTCCTATCTCGCCTGGCTAGGATTGGGATATCTGGGGCGGTATGGGAATGGTTTCGCTCCTTTTTGGAAGCCCGGACGGAGCAGATTTGGATACCACCTTTTTTCCTCCTCTCCACAGAGGGTCTCAACGGGAGTCCCGCAAGGGTCTGCCCTTAGCCCCCTCTTATTCAATATCTACATGACCCCATTAATTTATTTAGCGGAAGGATTGGGAGCTAATGTAATGGCATACGCAGATGATACCCAGCTACTTTTCACCTGGAAGAGAGAGATGGGCTCGGTATCTCAGGCACAACCTTGCCTGGCCTCAGTTTTTAACTGGATGGCGGAGGCAAAGCTTAAGTGTAATGAACGAAAATCGGAGGTTCTACTATTTGGTATGTTTCCCCCGAATTTTAGAGAGCAAATTTGGCCACCTGAATACCCCTGTCCAATATCTTCTGAGAAATCGGCAAAGAATCTTGGGGTTTGGTTTGACGAGCGTCTCTCGTTCGAGACGCACATCAAGAAGGTGGCTGGTGGCTGCTTCGGTCTGCTTAAATCATTTAGAAGTTTTTTCCCCTTCTGCCAATAGCTGCAAGACAAACACTCATATGTGGACTGATTATGTCTCGTTTAGATTATGCTAATGCCCTCTTTTCCAGTATTCCGGCCTATATGCTAAAGAAATTGCAGGTAGTCCAGAATACTGCTGCTAGATTGTTATCTGGGCTGTCCTCTAGGGACAGTGTACAGAGCCAGCTCCGTTTGTACCACTGACTACCAGTAGCCGCCAGAGTTAAATTTAAGCTACTGATTTTTGCCCACCGGGCACTTCATGGTAGCGGGCCCACATATCTTCAGAAGCTGATTGCCTTTTATGTACCTGGGCGGGCTCAGCGCTCCGCGTCTTTGTATTTGGTTTATGCCCTCGCTTTAAGCGACAGAGGATCGGAGGTGGCTCCTTCACAGTGAAGGCAGCTACTGTATGGAATACACTACCACTGAGTTTGCGTACCATCCAGGATTTGGGTACGTTAAAAAAAAAAGCTGAAAACCTTTCTTTTTGTTTGAGGATGAGCATACTACTTCCATAGATTCGCGCCGGGACACTCTTGAGTATCTGTGCGCGTAATAAATGCATATAACATAACATAACACACACCTCGGCAGCGGGCGCTTAACTCAGTAAATCAATTTAAAGTTTGAGCAGAACTCTTTAACCAGAGCACAAGGCTGATGTTATGAAACGTCGAGATTAGAAATCAGCGGGTTTCAAGGCAGTTTGTTGTTTGTGGGCTATGGGTGCAAACGGAAGGTCGATGATCTCTGCAGAACCGACTCAGATGTTCATGGCAGCGCGGTCGATGACATAATGGTTTAGCTAATAACACCTCTCCCCAAGGGCCTGGTCAACTCCGCGCTCTGCATAATCTGCTTTTCTGGTATTTTAGGATGACTACCTCTGCAAACAGCACGTGTTCTCCCAAAATAGGACCTTTTACAACTCAATTGAACATACACATCTATGAGTAAAGCCTTAGACACAGTTTTAATGTGATTGACAGGCGTCTAAATCAATACATATGTTCCTTTACAGCTCGCATAAACTTATTCTGAGCGCTATAGGGGAATTGGGAGATATCCTTCTGGCAGCTGGTGCTCGTGAACTCCGGAGAGGGCCGGGTAGAGGTAAATTTGTTTCACGTGACGTTGTTAGAAGCACGGGTACAGTCACCCCCTGGCACAGTTAGAACACTTTTTGACAGCCGTTGGGCTGGTGCACGCGTTTAATTGTTATGTTGAATATTTGGATGGCGCTATGGAGAATATAACGTTACTTCGGAGCAACGGGAGAGGCAGGAGGGATGGAAAATATACAGGCGGGGACTCGAAAGCGAGGATGGGAGTTTGATGAGGCCAGCTTCCCCAAAACCGCTCTGGACTGAATGACAGCACTTAGCGGAACGCCTGAAGGGTTCTTACGGGAAGGGAGGGAGTGGAAAAGATAGAAAGGAGGTGAAAGCAAGAGGGCACGGCATGGGGAGACGGGAGGGCCCTGTCAGGTAATGGTGCGAGAGAGCACAGTTCGGGGAATCCAGACAGGACTGAGTGAAACATCACAGTACGCCGGTTCAAAGATACCTGGGAATTCTGGTTTTAATGGGGCAACCTCCTGTGGGTCCCAGGCTTACAAGACGCAGCACCTGAGTGAATGAAAGTTAAGATGACAGGCCCCCTTAGACCCTGTGTTGACTACATGCCAGAGCGAGTGCATGAGTGAATGAATGAATGAATGCAATAAAGCAGTGCGCCCAGATGACATCACAGCCTTTGGGATAACTCAGAGTATTATATACAGACTATTTACTCCGACAGATCGTTAGTAGGGTCGGTGCAGCCACCCACATATGGGCGGCGTTTCTGAGGGCCGCTTGGCCTGGGGCAGAGTCACTGTCATGTTGAGTTCTGCCTGACTCGGCCCCGGCGCCCTTTCAAAGACAGCCCGGGCATGCATTCTGCCCTCTCCACATCAGCTTGGTCGGTACTACGCAGCGTCACGGGCATGTTTAGCTATTTATATGGTAAATTAAAATAGACGCACACAAACAGATACCGTCAGCAATTGAGAAACGCGCAGCAGAGCACACGGACATGAGGACACGTATAGGAAAATCAATGAGTAAGGAATGTATTTCCCCTGGTGGAACCCGTCCGCGACTCGGAGCGCAGCCATTGGATTGACTTGTCACTCACAGCCACGGCACGAGCTTATCCAAGCACGTTCCACTTTCACTTTCCTCCTTTGTGAAAGATTTCTTATCTTTATGGGGCCATGTGTTTGAAACACATGGCCCCATAAAGATAACAAAGCTTTTGCGACGACAGTAAGTCAAGTGAGCCAGTCCAAGTGGGACGGCTCAAATAGAGAAAACTGTACGTCAGCAAGTGCTCTTTCCCAATGGGTGGCCGCCGTTTAGCATAAACGGCGACGCCAGCCAATGGGAAAGAGGGACGGGGCTTAAAGCCCGATACTGACACTGACCCTAAATCATTAAATCTCGCCAGCGAGACTGCGCATGTGCGCAGTCTTACGCTAGGCTCGACCTAAAAAACTACACACACTCACTCACACTCTCTCTCTCAGACTCTCTTTCGAAAAGGTGTGTGCATGGTGCAAGGCAGCCACATTGCATGCCCCTGCTTGGGAAGAGAGCAGCAGTGCCACGGGGCAGATTTACTATGTGTCATGCAAAGCAACACAGCACAACTAAAGTTGCTATGCAGGGTTGCGTGCAGGACACGAGTCGGGGTGCACGCGGGTGGACAGCGTCCACCCACTATTTTCACAGGGTGGACTCTGTCCACTCTGCCAAGAAGTTGTTCCCCACTGAAAAAGATGCTGAATTTGCCTCGGTGTAATTTCCAAACACCGGGACACTTTCAGCAGCGCCTGCACGTTGTTGTCTGCTATTGATCGGCAACAACGTGCAGGCAGGGACGGGACAGGGCTCTCTTTTTTAGGTCTCGCCTGACCCAGCGCATGCGCTGGTCTGGCGAGACTTTTAGTGAGGGCTCAAGAAATGCTACCATGGCCAGCCTAGAGCTACAGTGCATGTGCGAGGGCGCGCGCTTAGGAGCAGAGGCACCATATGGCAAACCTCATCATGCTCATAAAGCGCCAGCGATCACTTTCACTTTTGCCCACACTCACTTTCGCGGCGCCCTTTTGATGATCTCGTTCAAAGAACATGTTGTTGTGTTAATGCTTTGCTGCGCCCGTTTGATTTACAATGTGCTTTCTCTTTCCACAAACTCGATGTTTGTGTTCCTTTATTTTGATATGCTTTTAGTATTACTGCCACACACACACACAACCACACACACAACCACACATACACATGTTACCAGTCTTGTGGGGACTATGTGTGAATACCTGCCTTGTGGGGACTAACCTTTCCCAATGTTTTTAAACTACACTAATAACAGAAAAATGTTAAGAAAAAATTCATGATACAGGATCCTGCTTCAAATGTGCAAATATACTGTTATTTTATCGTGCGCACAGCACCATACTTGTGGGGACTTGAACACGTGCTACCATCCTTGTGGGGACCTAGTCTATAACACTATTTGTGATTGAATACAGTCAAAGGCACATGGCTAAATGTTTATTTTATCAACAATATACACAAACAACATTATAATCTATTCATATATGAATTGATGCATATATACTAGACGAAGTATACATTAGAGACTGATTATGTTAATGTGCCAGAAAATATCATATCATGCTTAAAGAAAGACACTTAAAGCTGTATTTAACCTATTTATTAGTGCTTAAAATCTTAGGAGATAATAGAACTAATACATAAAGAAATTAACATATGGAACCAAGGAAAATGGTCAAGTGGAGTCCAGAGCTTGATTAGTTGATTACATTTTTGCCAAAATAGATGTTCAAGACCCCACAGAGATAGTGGGTGAACATCATTGTTCTTAAGTCTCCATAGAAATAGTGTGTACATTCAAAGCCCATTATAAAGAGTGTGAAGCTAATGATGTTCAAGTGCACACAGATGTTGTGTGTAATTATAGGAACTCTCAAGTCCCCACAGAGATGGTGTGTTATTACAGTGTTGTTCAAGTCCCCACAGAGATAGTGTGTTATTATAGCGATGTTTAAGTCCCCAAAAAGATAGTGTATTATCATAGAGATGTTCAAGTCCCCACAGAGATAGTGTGTTGTTATAGAGATGTTTAAATCCCCACAGAGATAGTGCATGAAGGTGATTGTGTTTAAGTCCTCATTAAAATAAGGCCCGATTCACAAAGGTAAACTTGGACAAAAAGTCTAACTTTACTACTTTTTTCTGTATTCCCAAAGGTAAATTTAGACCAAAAGTCTAACTTTACTACTTTTCAATATTCACAAATCCCCATACAGAGAATGTGAAGCTGATGATATTCAAGTCAAAGCAAACACAAGGAGATGATGGACGGAGTGCTGGAACTTTTAAGTCACTCACCCCCAGTCATAGATCTGGGTTGAATCATCATCGTTCTTTAGCTCACTTCGCCACCCCAATTCAGACCCAGTTATATGCAAATCAGTCTGGGCCCTTTGCCTCGTGGCACCCCCTGGAGGTTCAAGTCGAAACAGAGCTTGTGTTTAATTACAGGAATGCTCAAGTCCCCAGAGAGATGGTATGTTTTTATAGTGATGTTCAAGTCCCCACAAAGATAGTGTTTTATTATAGTTTTTTCAAGTCCCCACAAAGATATTGTGTTATTATAGCGATGTTTAAGTCCCCACAGAGAGAGTGCATGAAGATGATTGTGCTTAAGTCCTCATTAAAATAGGGCCCTATTCACAAAGGTAAACTTAGACAAAAAATCTAACTTTTCTACTTTTCAGTTTCACAAATGCAAACTTAGACCAAAAGTCTAACTTTACTACTTTTCTGTATTCACATAGTCCCATACAGAGAATGCGAAGCTGATGATCCTCAAGCCAAAACCGAGCTTGCATGTAATTACAGGAATGCTCAAGTCCCCAAAGAGATGGTGTATGACTATAGTATTACCACGGTCGCCAAGAAGCATGTGTGTGATTATAGACATGCCCAGGACCCCACAGAGATAGTGTGTGGCTATAGATATGCCCAGGTCCCCATAGAGATAGTGTGTGACTATAGTATTACCACGGTTGCCAAAGAGAATGTGTGTGATTATAGACATGTCCGGGTCCCCACAGAGATGATTAATGGGATGCACGCGGATAGCACACAGTGATAGTGCATGATTAAATTCATGTACAAGTCCTCACATAGAGATTGAGCGATTACAGTGAGGTTTAAGTCCTGACAGTGATAATGTGTGATTACAGTCATATTCAAGTCAAGTCAAGTCTCCACTGTGATGTGTGTATTGATAGGTTTGTTGGAGAACACATACAGATCGTATTAGTCTGGTGGCTTAAATGAATGAATCCACTTGAGGGATGTGTTTGACCACTCTCTCACATGTTTGAATCCTGGTGCTACCACTCAGCCTTTATTCCTTCCAAACAAGGTGAAACATGGGAAACTTTCACAAAGTTGAAACCTCTATTTGTTTAGCCTTTTATATCTGGAGTGTAAAATAGAAATCTTTAAACAAGGCTCAAACATTCTCAAAAGTGTCCATGTCAGCTACAAGAGACTTTCTCAGTGTTAATGGTCTTGTTATTTGAAGGGCAAATCTTATACAAGAGTCTTACAAATTGTATTCCTGAACTGAGCTTGTATGCTCATAATGTAAGAGTAGAGAAAGTCACTTTGGCTGACATGCAGCTGTCTTTTTCATGGGAATAAAAACCTCAGAATGTGCCTACTTTAACTATAGGAATCTTTCTCAATGTTAACAAAACTTTTTTGAGGAGTCTGCCCAAATGTCGTGCTTCGGTGTGTGTGGTGTATAAAACTAGGCTTCCTAAAAGGAGCCGGTGAATCATTTGTTCAGGAATAGAGAGGGAGTATTTGATAGTCATGCACTAGCTGTTTTTGTGAGAAAAGAAACCTTCCAAAATATCATGTGACATAAATATGTTGTCAAAAATATCACCACTGCAAAACTAAAGTGGAACAGAATATCAAAATATAGGGGCCGATTCCGATCCGGGTCGGAAGGGCACCGAACGCGATCCGGCTGGAAAAACTACACGCCGTACGCGTGTTTTCTGCCTGACTTGTACAGCTGTACGAGCGAGCAAGTACGATGCGAGCTACATGAAATTCGGAAGCTAACCGTGGCATGCAACGGATGTGATTCACAACCGAGCCAGTACGATGCACGCGACGGACAGCCTGTGCGAGCCGGAGTGTCCGGCTCACAAATCGTCCGGGTGGTTGCCTTTCGGGGTCCCCATCGGACCCCCTGTCACCCGCAGCCCTACGACTCGGACACAGGGGGAGACCCATGGGTCTCCCCAACACAGGCATGTACGGTGCGAATGGCACAGACTCGTACCTACTGTAGGGGGCGCACTTGTCCGCGACGTACCCATTCAGTCAATGGGAGCCCATGTACACAGTGTACGACCGGCTCCCATTGACTTATATGGGAGTCCGACCGAACCGAGTCCGACAGCATACGGCCGCATCGTACTTGCTCGGTCGGATTGCAGGACTCCATCTCGGTTGGAAAACACTCCGGATCCGGCTCGGTCGGAGTGCTTTCCAACCCGGATCAGAATCGGCCCCTAAGAATGCAGGTTTTATTGTCTACAATATGGTAATGAAGACAATTGTAATTAATATTGGGTACTTTAGTATACTTGTAATAAACATTGTTTTTAATTAAATATATATACTTATAATATTAGTAAAATTGTCTTTTTTAAATATAGTTTGCAATTTTAAATGTGTAATTGAATTTTCAATAGGTAATTAGATGGGTCTGGTGGCTCAGTACTATTGGGTAACAATAAGCACCTGTTAGAGCCAAGATACCTAAGAGTTAATGTGCGATCTACAAATACCTATGTTAAGTAGTTTATAATTTAGTAGGGGGATTTTGGGTTTTTAGGGGAATATGGTGGGAGGTTAATTACATTTTAACAATTTTTTTAATGTTAAGTAATGTATGGTAAAATCAATATATAAATGGTTAGTATGTAATGTTTTAACCCCTTCAGTGCCCGCCCCTTTCCCCGCCCAGTGCCGGCCGTTGCATTAGCGGGCGGGGTCTATGACGAGCTGGACTCGTCATGGGCACAGCGCCACCGCGGCCCATGACGAGTCCAGCTCGTCATGGGCACTGAAGGGGTTAATTGTTCTTTCGTTTATTTGGGTTTAATTTCAGATTTTTAATTTATATTTTTTATAGTATAATTAGTTATAGATAATTTAGCAGCATGTTCAGTTTGTAGGGGAATAGAGTGAGAAATTATTTAAATGAAAATAGATTTCTTTATTAATTTTTTGTTATTTAAATATTTAATGTATAAATCATTATATAATTTTTCATTGAATCTTTAAAATGAAAGAATAGTTTTATTTAGACTATGCAAGAAATACTTAGTAATTCATATCAGCAAGTGTATATTATATTTATAATTTTTATGTTTAATTTATTTTAATTTTATTATTGTTTTATTTATATTTTAATTTATTTTCTTGGTGTTTGTGGGTTTTTTCAGTAGTAGTGAGAGAAGTGAATTCTACGTATGTTTATTTAAATATTTCATTTAATTATGCATTTATTTTGTATATTTATAATAAATTGTGCATTTTATTTAAATGTATACAATATATGTTTTCTAATTTATCTATGGTTAGTCATTTTATGTTTTTAGGTATTTAAATTATTTTTTAAATGACTGTATTGGAATGGTATATGTAACCTTTCTGAAGTCCAACACTTTCCCTACTGGTGCTTAAATTGGGGTGGGAACAGTAAATCTAGTCCATCCAATTCCTATGCTTTCCTTATTATTGCTTAATTGGGGTGGGGCTAGTTAATATAACCCTTACAAAGTCCAACACTTTCCCTACTGTTGCTTTGGATGGAAGGAGAATTGTAAATATAACCCCTTTGAAGTCCAATACTTTTCCTTCTGTTTTATATATATTGGGGTGGGAATAGCAAATCTAATCCTTCTGAAGTCCATCACTTTCCCAGCTGTTGCTTACATTGCAGTGGGAATAGTAAATCTAACCTCTCCGAAATTCAGCTTTTTCCCTGCTTTTGCGTACGGTGGAATGGGAATAGTAAATTTGACCCCTTCAGAGGTTCAACGCCTTCCCTACTGTTGTTTAGACTAGAGTGGAAATGGCCATTTGAACCCCTCTGAAGTCCAACACTTTCCCTACTGTTACTTAGATTGGAGTGGAAGTAGCAAACACTGACCTTCTAGTGGACTTGATCCCTTCATAGCAAAGCTCTGCCTGGTAGCTGCTGCTGCCCCTGTTCCTGCTGCTGGCCCTTCGTCAGGAGATCGAGGCCCACCTCCGCCCGCAGACCCCTGCCTGCGCCTCATATCTGGTGGTTTAGTGGTAGAGCGTCACTGCTCTGCTGCTGGGCTGTCCCTCTGCCTCTCTTTTCTGATTTCTGCCTTTATTCAGCCTTTTACTTTTTTACATTTTTTCTTTCCTTTGTTTGCCACCCTCGGTCCTGTTGCTGTGATCTCCATGGCCTGACCCCTCCAGTGACCCTTCCTCTACTGCATTTCCTGCCTCTTAGCCGTCCAGCCCCCAGCACAACTTAATGGCAGCTGCTGCGCAGCTGCACCACTGGGGTGCCAAAGGCAGTCCTGTCTGCACCTGTCCATGCCTGAACCATGCCCAGCGCCAGGGACCCTGGTTCTCGGACCTTCCACCGCTATGATGCCAGCACCATCCTCACCCACAACTCGGGACGCCATACCACCTGCAACCTCGTATCACTGAAGACCCAAGGACCCTTCTTCTGCGAGAACTGCAGCCCCATCCTCACCCACGCCAGCATGCCAGATCCTCTTACCGACCAACAGCACACTCGACAGACTCAACTGCATACTCAACGTGCAATCCCTCCACAAACACGCCACAGAAATCTGGGACCTCCTCAATGTGGCCTCTCGCGACATCACCTTCTTCATGGAAACCTTGATCAACCCCTGATCCGGACCGGACATCGCCATCACTATCCCCGAAAGCTACAAAATCACCTGCAAGGACTGCACCGACCGACCAGGAGGAGGCATCGCCATCATCCACAAGAACACGCTCCGTCTGACCATGCACTCAAACGACCAAATGACAGTCATGGAACACCTCCACTTCCAGATCCAGACCAACAACACCCTTTGCAGCACCCTCATCTACAGGCCCCCAAGACCCCCGCCAGCTCTTCACCGACACCAACGTAGACCTCATCGTACCCCAGGCTCTAGCATCCACCGATTTGATATCCTACTCAGAAACTTCAACTTCCACCTGGACAACCCCAGTGACCAGAACACTGCCTCCCTACTGGTGAACCTTGCCAAAATCGGACTCAAGCAGTTAGTCACCACACCGACTCACTCAGCTGGATACATGCTTGACCCCATTTTCTCTGCCAGCAGAAACATCACCTACAGCTACACCACCGAGTTCGGCTGGACTGACCACCACTGCGTGCATCTCGCCTTTGCCATGCCCACCGTACACTATCACCCTCATCATCCCCCGTTGTAGCTGGAACAAGGACACAGAAGATCTTTTCGTTAACTTCCTCAGCACAACCACTCCGCCAACACCAACAGACGCCAACGCCGCAGCGCAAAACCTTCACCAATGGATATCCAACTGCGCCGACACTCTGGCCCCCTCCAGAAGACACCAGGCAAGCTACACTCGAAGAAAGCCAGCTGGTTCACTCCCGCCCACCATGAGTCCGGACGACTTGAGAAGTCAACATACATCCCACCCTCCCAAGACATCTGCAACAAACTTGGCGCCTTCTTCCACCACCAGATCAGGCAGATCGACTACAGCTTCACCACCCAAAACCCTGCTACCATTCGCATTATACTCATTTACTTGCAGTAAAATGTTGCTGCAAATGACACAATAGTATGTGAAGTGATGCAATTTTGGAAATTTTGCTCAGCAAGTGTAGAGCAATGTTCAAAACATTCTGTGACTCTCGCTGCTTTATTTAATTTTCTTGTGGTCTAAAAATGATGGTAAACCGTAATAATGGGAGTTGGTGATATGAGAAGTAGCACTACACCTTTTATAAAAGGAAGGCACACTGCCTAGTACTGTACGATTATATGTCGTTGACTTGGGGAAGAACACCATGATGTGGAAAGACTGATGCTCGGAAAGATTTTTAACTAAAAGAAGTACTGCTCATGCGATGATCTTATAAAGAGTACGGCATGTTATAAGAAAAATAAGTTGTGCATGGGTATTTGTGTGGTTAGGGATTTTTTAAGGTTTAGGGTGGGCACAGGTTTTGGGTGGCAGGGGAACTTTCAGGGTTTAGAGTGGGTATGGATTTTTGGGTGGCAATGAATCTTTAGGGTTTAGTGTTTGTGTGGGTTTTAGGGTGGCAAGGATTTTTTTAGGGTCGGTATGCGTTTTTGAGCGGCAAGGGATTTTTTAGGGTTTAAGGTGAATACGGATTTTTGAATAGTAAGGGATTTTAGGGTGGGTATGATTTTTTTGGGCGGCAATTGGATTTTTATGTTTTAGGGTGGATATGGGTTTTTGGGCAGTAAGGGTTTTTTTAGGTTTTAGGGTGGGTATGGGTTTTTAGGTGATATGGGCTTTTTAGGGTTTAGGGTGCGTATGGGTTTTTGGTTGGCAAGGGAAATTCTAGGGTTTAGGGTGGGTATGGTTTTTGGGTGGCAAGGGAAATTTTAGGGTTTAGGGCGGGCATGGGTTTTTGGGTGGCAAGAGAATTTTTACGGTTTAGAGTGGGTGTGGGTTTTTGGGGGCAAGGTACATTTTATGGTTTAGGTTGGGTATGGGTTTTCCGGTGATAAGGAATTTTTAGGATTTAGGGTGGTTATGAGTTTTTGGGTTGTGAGGTTTGTGTTAGGGTTTTGGGTAGGCATGGCTTTTTGGGGGGCAAGGGAAATTCTAGGGTTTAGGGTGGGTATGGGTGTTTGGTGTTGAGGTATTTTTTCGGGTTTAGTGTGAATATAGGTTTGTAGGTGATCGGAGTTTTTTAGGGTTTAGGGTGGGTATGGGTTTTTGGGAGGCACAGGAATTTTTAGGGTTTACGGTGGGTATGGGCTTTTGGGTGGCAAGGGAATTTTCAGGATTTATGGTGGGTATGGGATATTGGTTGGTAAGGGATTTTTTAGGTTTTAGGGTGGGTATAGTTTTTTTTTTTAAAGCGATATGGGCTTTTTTATGGTTTAGGGTGGATATGGGTTTTTGGCCAGTAAGGGATTTTTTTAGGTTTTAGGGTGGGTATGGGTTTTAGGTGATATGGGCTTTTTAGGGTTTAGGGTGCGTATGGGTTTTTGGGTGGCAAGGGAAATTCTAGGGTTTAGGGTGGGTATGGTTTTTGGGTGGCAAGGGAAATTTTAGGGTGGCAAGGGAATTTCTAGAGTTTAGGGTGGGTATGGGTTTTTGGTGCTAAGGTATTTTTTCGGGTCTAGTGTGAATATAGGTTTGTAGATAGGAGTTTTTTTAGGGTTTACGGTGGGTATGGATTTTTGGGTGGCAAGCGAATTTTCAGGATTTATGGTGGGTATGGGTTATTGGTTGGTAAGGGATTTTTTTAGGTTTTAGTGTGGGTATGTTTTTTTTTTAAGCGATATGGGCTTTCTTATGGTTTAGGGTGTGAACGGGTTTTTGGGTGGCAAGGGAATTTCTAGGGTTTAGGGTGGGTATAGGTTTTTGGGTGGAAGGGTATTTTTTAGGGTTTAGGTTGATTATAGGTTTTGAGGTGATACGAGCTTTTTTAGGGTTTAGGGTGGCTATGGGTTTTTGGGTGGCAAGGAAATTTTTAGGGTTTCAGGTGGGTATGGGTTTTTGGGTGGCAAGGGAATTTTTAGGGTTCAGGGTGGGTATGGATTTTTTCGTGGCAAGGTATTGTTTAGGGTGGGTAAGGGTTTTTGAGCGACAACTGCATTTTATAGATTTAGGGTGAGTATGGGTATTTGGGTGGGAAGGGATTTTCTAAGGTTTAGGGTGGGTATAGGTTTTTGGGTGGTAAGAGCTTTTTTAGGGTTTAGGATGGGTATGATTTTTGGGTGGCAAGTGAATTGTTTGGGTTTATGGTGGGTGTAGGTTTTTGGGTGGTAAGAGCTTTTTTAGGGTTTAGGATGTGTATGATTTTTGGGTGGCAAGTGAATTTTTAGGGTTTAGGGTGGGTGTAGGTTTTTGGGTGGTGAGGTTTTTTTTTTTTAGGGTGGGAATGGGTTTTTATGGGTAGCAAGGGATTTCTATCATTTAAGGTGGGTGTGGGATTTTTGGTGGCAAGGGATTTTGTATGATTAATGGTGGGTATGGGGTTTTGGGTGGCAATAGAATTTTTAAGGTTTTGGGTGGGTGTGGGTTTTTATGGGGCAAGGGAAATTATATGGTTTAGGTTGGGTATGGTTTTTGGGTGATAATGATTTTATTAGGGTTTTGCATTTGTATGGGTTTTTGAATGGCAAGGGATTGTTTTAGGGATTAGCATATACAAGGATACAGAAACATCTCAGAAAGAAACCAAAATGCTGGTTGAGTGACAAACTATGGGAAACAAAAATGTATTTTACATTTCCCTTTTTAGCGAGCCCCCACTTTTTTCATCCCACTTTCAAACCTGTCTGCACATATTTCCATATGACTGATTGCAGCCAGCAGGTGTGGGTGCTTCCTGAAACCTGGTTAGAGCATCATTTTCTTCCAAGTCGATGCTGCATGTAGTGCAAGTCGCTTGGCCTGAAGTTGTAGCGCTGTACAATTTTCACATTACAGTCACTGTTGAGCATGTTAATGCAGTAAGATACGGGGACATTTTCAATTTGTTTAATATTTTAAGACTATGTTTCCACTGCTTTAGAAACCTTGCATTCTCACTAAATTAGTTTGCACCATTTGCCAATTGTTTTTTTTTTATTCTTGGGAGGAGGTTCACCCAAACTTCATGTTTGTCCATTAAGCTTGCTCTCTTTGCTCCCTACTTAAAAACCATAACCAATGTTTACAAAATGCTACTTTTAAATGTCACCAACTGCCACTGGGCGAATACACACAACTCATTCTCTCCCTCTCCGACAAGAGACCCAACAGAAGAGTCAAGTTCACCGCATGCATGACCAAAGTTGCTAAATGGATGAGAGTCAACTGTCTCAAGCTTAACACTGATAAGAAAGAACAAGTGATTTTCGTAAAGAACACCTCGCCATAGGACTCCAACTGGTAACCAGTCAAGTTCGGACCCACAACCACACCCAGCACCTATACCAGGAACCTCAAAATCATCAACAGCATACTGGACATAAATGCACAAGTCAGCACCATCACCACACTCTGGAAATGCTGAGGAGTATTTTTAAAATGACTTCTAAGCAACACTAGAAAAATGGTCACTAGCAAGTTAGACTACCGGAACAGCCTCTACTCTGAGATCACCAAGCAACCCACTAGAAGACTACAATCCATTCAGAACTCAGCAGTCTTACTCCTCCACAGCATCCCACATAGTGCTCACATCACATCACACCACACCTCAGGGAGCTCCACTGACTCCTGATACACAAACACACTCATAACACCTCACACACTCACCGAAGGCACTAGCCAACTTAGACACCACGTATCTGAATAGTTGCATCTCCTTCCACCAGACAGACTAGTCCCCACTGTTCCACAGGACTCCAATCTGCATACATTTCATGCATACGCAGAACTAGGATGATGTGCGTTCTATTACATACCTCCTAAAGTGCGGAACGACCTCCCACTCCACATCGGAGCCTCCTTCTTTCTTCTCTTCTTGAATTCTGCAAGAAGCTGAAGACCTGATTCTCCAATCAAACAAACTAGAGATGGCTCAGGATACTGAAATTTTGAGTCAGGCTTGAGCCTGAATCCTGGCTCTGAATCAGCTTGAAGTTCTGTTAGAACCTTGATCCAAAAACAAGTCGATCTTTCATGTGGCTTTTGCCTGCTTTACTCCCTCTTCCCAGGATGTGGTGTTATGGCCAGCGCTGTAGACTGTGCAACTGGGTAACCAGTTTTAAGCCTTGGCACTAGACCAACAGTAATCCATGTTAGCAATGCAGCCCCTGTTTACATTTCACATTTTTTTAATGCTGCATTCCCCAAGTGTAATTTAGTTTTGCCAGATGTTATTTTTCTGTGGGTTTTTTTCATGCAACATAGAATTCTTGTCTAGTGCATACTGTGAACTGAGTCGCCCATAGGTGTCTGGGTGAATTTGGGTTGGGGATGGCAATTCCTATTGGGGCTCAGTCGAGGGCTTTGTACTTGAAGATGAGGGCAGTGAGAGTTTCTCACATCACATGGCATTGGGTCATAAATGTGTGCATATTACATGCTGATCAAATGTGTGGACTCTGTGCAGCACACGGAGCGATGGGAACAAGTTTTGCTTTGTTGGGTTGGCCTGCAGTTGCTGCTTCTGTCTGTGGGCAGTGGAAAGGATGGACTTTTGCCTTGCTGTGGTATCCCATTTAAGAAGATTTTATAAGGGCTTGAAGTAGAGCTTGATTCAGGGATACAAAGACTTTACCTGCAACTTGCTAAACAACACCTGGCTTCCTCTGCTGGACTCCTGGTTGCCAAAGGGTGCCAATTCCAGATCCAGGGGGAGCAATGCTGCAACATACACCGAGGCCGTGAACACCTGTTTGTGAAGTATACGACGCACTGCCCTGACTGCACCGCAGCTCTGACAACCGCCGATACCTGCAAGTTATCGTTCTTTCCAAAGCCAGCGCTCGCACTAACACCTGACGTCGCCAGCGACTGCATCTCCTCATCGCGAAGCCAATAACCGATGTGGGTGACTTCCCGAACTCATCGACACTGACTGCTGAATGGAATCGATGCCTCATGGACTCGATGTCTCGCCTCCCTGTGGCAGTAAGGAGCCGGCCCTCGCCTTGGCCCATTGACGCTTCACCTCCGTGATGCTGTGCACCATCCATTGACTCTGGTTTCCAAGGTACTGTTACTTAGGGATCAATGTGAATAGCTGGCCGGCCTGTACACCTTGCAGTCAGCGGCGTACTTGGGATTTGTGCCTGTCACGATGTCGTAATAGCCCCAGTTGGACCTATATATTGTTACAAGCGTTATTTTTGCAATACGCATTCTAAAAGTGATATTTTGATATATGTGTGCTGGATTCTTGTCATTGTTTGGTTTGGATAAAGGTATTTTAATTTTCTAAATTGGTGTGGTGTGCATTTGTAGTGTTTACACTGTGTTACTATGTGTTTTATGTACAAATGCTTTACACATTGCCTCTGATATAAGCCGGTCTGCTCATGCCAAGGTACCAAGGGGGTGAGCAAAGGTTATTTTACAAGTGTAAGCCCCCTTACCCTGACTAGAAGGAAAGTTCCCTACTTGGACAGGGTACAAACCTGTCAACGTTGTCTTTGGGTTCTTATGAGTCAGGACGCCCCTCCCTTAAGTATGACCTAAAATAGCATAATTTACTTTGTACATCTGCATATTTAGAAAATGGCGGCATATTTTGTCATGTAATTGTAAATTGTATTGATATAACACTTACTACCTTTGATGAGGCGTTGATGCATTTTGAGGCCAGTAGCACACTACCCAGGGGTACATGTTTAGAGTTAAATAGATAGCAGATTATTAATCTGTACAAGTTTTGCCCTTAACCCACTCAGAACGTATTACATTGTTCACAGAAACCGTAATAGCAACACCTCCTTATTGGAATCTGGTATCTGGATAGACCTTTGCAGGTCTGAAAAGGGCTCTCCTGCAATCAAAATGATTTGCACAGGAGTTAGAGGAGATGAATCCTCGCATGGAATACTCCTCTAGTTTGAGACTTTAACTGAATTCATATTTGTATTCTGGTATGTATGTTTTTCATCTTTGCCTAGTAAACTGTGAGCTATCGAAGTGTCGGGTAACATTTAGGCCTGTGCATATTCTTCATTAGTTGGGTGAAATCCGAAGTAATTTATAAATGTCACATTATGTAAAATGTGCAAAATGCTCACCATTTCACATGATGTAAAGTTTATACTTGTTTTCGCCTGTTGGATGCTGGTTTGAATAGAAGTTGTCACAAATATTATGACACCCATGAGGTAGAAGACAACTATGTAATCACAAGGCAGTAGGGGGATAGTCAACTATAAAGCCAATGAGTTGGGATCTGAAGGTAGTGGAAAATGTAACTGTGTGTAAATTAAAGAAACACCAGCCATGCACAAATCCACTTTTTGAAGTAAAGTGCAGCCTGAATCCTATGCGGACAAGACATGGCAAATGTTGTGAGAAGAAGCACATCTCACAAAAAGTAAGCATCCCTATCTTTACCATCCTTTGTCAAATAAAATTGAGTCTGAAGTGGACCTTCCAGAGGTACCAATGGTGTTTTTTTCCAGCTAGCTGTTCAGCATGTCCACTCTTTGTATGGGAGTGCACCCAGTTAAACATCCACAGCTCCCAGAGAGGTGGGAATAGCCATGACTCTACGGAAAAAGAGAAAAAGCCAGGTATCGCAGACCCCTTCTGTTGTCTAATTGGGGTTCTGGCGAATTAGCGCAAAATATATTTGGACCGGCACAGCTTGCAGGTGTGTAGAAAGAGTCCTCCTCCCCTCTCACTACCTAAAAACATGGTAATATAGATTTTTTCCAAGATACCATGGCGCCTAGTCTGGATGGCAACCCACTACAAGATGAAGAACTTGATTAGCATTTACTGCATAAGGATTGGTAACACCTATTGCTGAGTAAATCATTTAATAAGCCATTTGTGGGCAGAATGGCATGGCAGCCAGTATGACAGATAGAGATTGTATAGCTTATGTGATTATAGGCACAACACAGGCTGATTAAATAATTTCTGTTAGATACACTATAATATGTAGCAAAATACACTCAACCAAAATATACATCATTACTCATATAAGTCCTATCCTAAGAGCTAGTTAGTACAAGGGATTAGTACTGCACGCTACACTGCAATAGGGGTTATCATGTATTGCATGCATGCAACATCGCATGGTGTGTTACAGGTAATAGTAGGAAAAAAACATACAAGGTGGCAAGAGCACACCTGGGCCTTTATTACACAAAGTGCCCCGGGGGACAACAGGCGTTTGCACCCGCTTTGCACGTCCGAGTCACTTTGGTATTACAGAAGAGGCTGCAAATGCTTGTGCCGCCCCTTCTGTACTACAGATAGCACTGGTGCATTTATAGCACTATCATCAGAGGTTGTTCCCTCATTTGCATGGGGGCATGGCCCCATCCAAAGGAGGGAGTCTCTTTGCCTCTACGCCGTACTACAGACGCGGGCGCAAAGACAAAGAAGCACTCAGGAGGTGCTCTGAGAGTGCTCCACAAAAAGGTAGCACACAGTCAGTACACCCCTTAATGGCAGACCTCTGGAGGGGGTAAAGGGGGCTCTACAGACCCCCAGACATCCCCTTACAGGCGGGTGCAGTCACTCACTATACCCACCTGCATACAGCTCTCTATCCCCTCGTAAAAGTGCAGGTGGCTTGCCACCTGCACAGTGAAACACGGGGCAGCTGCTTTAAAGGTGCTCTGTATTTCACTTGAATGCGCTGCTCTAGGGGCAGCTACCCTGGAGGCAGTGCCTTCATCCTAATATGGCACACTTTCCTGGTTTGCGCAGGGCACACCTTTTGAAAGGTGCACACTGGCGCAAACAAAGAAAATGCACCATATTCGTATTACGGCCCCAGGTTGACTGGCAGTTCTGAAAAATCATAAATTATAACAATGATAGGTTTTAGATTAACCTGTGGGAAAACAACCTGGAAAGACTGATGTATGTTTCCTGAAACAGGTGGGTTTTTGTGGCTATGTAACATCCCAGTGCAATCCCTGAATGAATTGCTTCTTCCTGTGACATCATCCATGCTTGAACTTTTTAGGACGCGATAGAGCCGCAGGTCACAGACCTACAATGGTCATCTCTTTCTGATACAGGCACACCACTTCTGAGTAATCAATTTTGGAGTCCCTGCTTCCCAGCCGCGGCTCCTCCGCTAAGGCAGAGGATCGTCTCCCATCTGCTCTGGGAGCGGTTTAATAAAAAGAAAAAAGAAAATGATAATAACTAATATTATCATTTTCGTTTTCCTTCCTGCTTGGGAGCAGGGCGGGGTGGTGGTGGGGCTGGGCTGGCTAGAGCAGGGGCCAGGGGGAGGAGTGTTAGGCACACTCTAAAGTGTGCAGGACTGATTGGTCGGCCCAAGAGGGCTTTGCATGTTCCCCACCAGGATGCATTACACAGCCTGGTGGGGAACATGCATAGAATAAATGTTCCCATCTGAGTGCTGGACCACGATGCTCAGACCAATACCAACGCTGCATTGCAGCGTTGTGTTTGACCAGGGGACTCTGGGAGGCTGTGTGCTTCCTCTTGCGGCTCGGAGAAGACGACGGAAGAGAGGCGGCAGCCGGTGGCACCCAGGTAAGTCATTTTATTTTATTTTTTATTCCTCTCCTCTTCCTTCCCGCCCACCACCCCCGCTCAGTAGCAGCCGCTACTGCTGCTTCCTAACAAATCTTTGTTCAATTTGAAAGAAACCCAATTTACAGTCCCATGACATCCTTGGTTCAAAAGGTTTCTGTCTTACACCTGTGGGCTTGGGTTACATCATGGTCATTATAAGATAGCAAATGTTCCAGTCCTGAATAGGTCTTATCAACCTAAGGCTTCATTCTCTATGGGCTTTTATAGCTATCACTAGGGTAGCTACTCCTTACCAAGTGGGCCTCTCAGACCTACTACTGTAGGCGTCTATAAATATTGCTAGGATAGTAGCTAGTGTTCCGTAACTGGATAGTTTTTCTACTACTGTAGGTGCTGTATGAATGACCGTTTTTTTACCTTCTTCTGTAAGACAGTACATAATGCATAGCTGCTTACAAAAACCATAAATACCCAACTAAATGGCATTGTTTGTGACAACGGCATTGCAAACCAATTTCCTTATGCATGACAAAGTTAGTAATATTGTGAGGATGATTTTCTATAAATGGGCAGAGCAATCTGTGTACATATATATAAAACAAATGAGACAAAAAAAACTGCATGCAGATTGTCACACCCAGCATTACAATCACGGGATAAAGAGCTTGACAGTCAGTAACCCCTTTGCAGGAATATCATGACAATTTACATTTCCTTTAGTCAGATGCATCATTTCCGTTCACTAACAAGGGATGTGCTGAAGGAGAATCCACTTGACGAAACGACTTGCTTAAAGCATATCAGACCTTCATTATTTTTTTTAAGAAGCAGCAAGTTGATGTCCATTTAAAGCACAAGTCCTGTGTTTTAAAAACAAAATAGGTTTCCTCTGGACCAATTTCTACTGCCCCCAATGGCTCTGGCACGATTTAAAAAGAGGAGAGTGTACCCTTTGCAAATCAGATACTACCCCAACTCAGGGTTTGGTAATTCATCACACCTCTTTCATGATACTACATTTTTGCATTGCAGAAAGAATAGCAAATGCCCTTTTGAGTTTGCAGATCCTCTGATTATGGGCCAGATGTACTAATATTGAATTCACCAGAACTAGTCGCACTGTGAATCCAGTTAGATTTTGCAAACTGACCTATGGATTAATAGGCGATTTTGCAAGATTCCTGTATAAAGTGGCTCAAAATCCAACCTACCTCATTAGTATTAATGACATAGGTTGCAAGTTGTGACTTAGCCCAGTTGGTAGCACTTCTAAATCCCAATTTAGGAGTTGGTATAAGTGTACAGACTCTTAAAACCTGATTAATAGATAGGGAACACCTAGTTCGCCTTGCAAATCCAGCTAATTTGCAAATTTAACATCACAAAATAGGTCAGTTAGTCTGGCGCTTTGCAAATCGGAAGGTGTGTTTGACAGCAATAGAGATTTGTACATCTGGAAACTAGTTTCTGATTTAAGGTTTTGGAGACTTCTTGACAACTGTGTGATACACAGTGTAACAATTGTAATTTACTATACATAACATTTCCGATATAGAACACATCCCTTTTGTGAAGTTTGAACAACAGTCTGTAATATTCATACATTTAATCAGTGACACAAAAACAACTGCATATCAACCATGTAATAAAAGCATGATAGTCTGTAAATGTTGTGCATGATAACCTGCAACTCCTCATATAGATTAGCGTACTATATGTCTACAAGTCACGTCAGTACTTTAGGTATTAGCCCTACACAATATCTATACCATACTTTCTGTTCTTACCAACCTTCGATCTATCTCAAAACCTAAAACCAGGACCAACGTACCCCTTTGCATTGCCTATCTTATCAGAGAACATTTTGTAATTTACATTTCTGGTGCTCTATATAGTAAACACGTGCAAACGGTTTGCATGTTCAAATGACTCACTTCTTACGCTCCGCTATAGGAAAATCATTTTTGGTGCTATGTATTTCTAGTACGCAGCATTGCCAGACTGCTTGTGTGCGCAAATTATATTAGCGCTAGTGTAATGTCGAATTGTACTAATGGCTAGTTTGTGTAGGCCATTCCACATTATCTATATGTCAGGTTGCAAAAGGTTGAATGCTAAACCAAAGCTGAGAAAGTAAAGCTGGGGATTGCTTACGACCTATGCTTTTAAAGGTTGTGCGCATTTTCTTTCTTTTTCCTCTCAATGTTGCTGGCATTTTGATTTAAAGAAAATGTGCATAATTTTAAAAAAAATACGAATATTTTCGTTATTTAAACAGTTTATGAAACCACAGATAGATTTTAACTAGGGTGGCTTCTGTGCATTACAATAATTTCAAACGCTGTGGACTGCTATCCAACTGCTTGACAGACATTTTAATGACACCATCGATTAAACAAATATTTCTCTACAATACAAAATCATTGCGACTTTTATCGGAGCAGTAATATGAGTTAAAGAATCTTATCTGTAGTTATTACAAACTGAAGGAGTCACTATGTTTTAAAACTATATTTTTATTACACAGTAGCAAAATGTATATTTAATAATAAAACAAATTGTAAGGCCGTATACCTGTAAATGATTTAACTAGAGCCAGCATTTCCTACAGGATGTATACACCTGCCAGTCTTCACTCTGAAATTCACTTTACGCTGCTGCTCTGGAGAGGCCAAAGGCACATTGCATCTTAAAGTCCTGCTAATGCTTGGCGATTCCGGTGGGGCATGGGGGATGGGAGCAGTTGCTCGGCAACTATAGATATGGTAATGGAATCCTTCAACTCGTGTTTTGTGCTACTGTTGAGGGAAGGGTGTGCCGCGCAGCCTAGCCCAGGTGAAGTGATGTGCTAATTACCGCATTGTTACGTGTAGCTGCCTCATGCTGTGACTGTGGCGAGCTGTCATCCTGGAGTCACTTTCAAACCAATTGCACTTTCAAGAAGACCTAGCATTTTAAAAGTCCCAAACTCCAAGAAAGCTCTGCCCCTTGCAGAAACATACCTGGATGTGTAAATTAAATTAACCAGATTTATTTCTGCAGTATATTTCCCTTAAGGGATTAGAACATCTGAACAGCAAATGATAAAAATAATTCCGGTTTATTTACAAAAGATATGTAGCATTGATTTACAGAATAATTAACGGCTCCTCAAGAAGGGATTCCATTATACGTGTAGGACTTTATATTCTAGCTTCCCACATTCAACAAATTCTGCATTGTAAAGTGGGGAATACCCCGAGGAAGTGAGGTAGCATAATTCTATAGCATTTCATTAAAAAAATGACATATCATTAAAACAGTCAGCCCATTTCTACCAGTTAAAAATAGTGTGGACTGGACCCTGTTGCAGGTTTCTAGGTTTATGGAAACCCACTGAACTGCTCACGAGAACATTTGATTTAATTTGACTTGTATTCTGAAACTGAATATCGACCTCTAATTCTGTCGAATGTAGAAGAAGCTGATAATCTAACTGAAATAGTGCAGTGTTTTTGATTATTTTTTTTTTAAAGCAGTAAGCTGTATTCGGTTCTCTCTTCCTCATGTTATAGTGCATAACACTGAGGAGCTATGCACCTAAAATTACTTTAGCATATGGTACTGGTAACGAACTACCAATATGGTTTTCCCACACAAATAATAACGAAGGCCTTGGCATTAAGTATATCTGAAGTGAGCGTATTTGATTACATTACAGTTTGCATTGTTAGAAATTTTAGGAAAACCATTATTAAACCGCTCCTTATGCCAAAATACCTCTATTCCCTTTGTCAAAATGGCTCAGTGAGTTAAGCGCTATATGCTGAAAAGTGTGCCAATCTGTAGGTCATGTGTTGGAATCCCAATAAAACCTACTCAACCTTCCGTTCTTCTACAGTTTTTAAACCTACCACGATTAAGGTGGGTAATAGTAACACCCGTTATTTTGCAGAAAGAGTAGTTACTATTATGGTGCTTCTTTCACTATCATTTTTGGGCAAAAGGCACAAATTAGCTATGCAGCATTAATTTTACCTGGATTACAAAACTGGTATAAAAAAGAATTTATGCTCGCCCTTGCCCTCTACCGATTACCATTCAGGTGTAAACTGGGCCCACTGGCATTTTGTGCATGATTATACCACCTGTTTTTGCAGATTGGAACATGGCACATAAATGGTGAAGTACAAAAACTGATTGCGCGCACACTAACTTGTAAATCTGGTGTAAAGGCACACCACGCACCCAATTTATATGTTTTTGTGCCCGGGTGTGTTTGCACCCGCTGCTTAGAATAAGATTTTAGTGCTAGATAAAACGTTCCAAATTCTCTCACTGTCAACATGCGTAGTGCAATTGTGATTTAGCTCTGGATGTGAAAGCTTCTCAGGTCTTACTAATGTCTGGATTAGTTATCAGTAGTTTACCAGCCCTCTTCCTCTCTTTTAGGTCCACATTCTGATCCTAGAAGAATTACTGTGTGCTAATTTCCCTTTAGGAGCCATTAAAAATCACACATCTGGCCTCATTCTCAATTCCCTGTTATGTCTGTGAGGGTATACTAATGGGTGTCTACCTTGAGCTAATAAGGATTACAAATCCACCCCCCCAGAATGGTAAATAACATGCAGATCATATATTTGCAGCGCCAGTTCTGCATGTTTTCTCCTTTCTGGTGCATAAATGGGCCTAAATTCACATACATTTACCACCTTCTTACAACAGGTGGTAGATTTTATGAGGGTTTTCATTTTCTTGGTCGCCGGGGGTAGAAGGGTAAACATCCTTTACAATGACTACGTTACAACGCATATCATTACACCACATTTTTTACTCTGCAAAATCTTTTACAACGCAGGGCTTTATACCGCAAACCATTACAACGCTCCGGTGGAATTAGAATAGTAAATTGTGTTGTAAAGGACAATGCATTGTAATGGATTGCATTGTAAAGCCCTGTGTTGTAAAAGATTTTGCGGAGTAAAAAATGCGGGGTAATGGCACGCATTGTAAATGCGTGCGGGGTAAAGTGTCATATTCGGTAGAAGGGGTCAGGAGTGGCTGGAAGGCACAGTTTCCTTAACTTCACCTAGGAAAAGCATTTTCCTTCCCATGCTGAAGTATGAGTGTGGGCAGTGTCTGAGCACAGCAGCCTCCCGCAGCCCCGATGCTCCTAGGAAGTCTTCACATCCTGTGTCTCTTGGCTTAGAAAAATCAGTTCAGAAGTTTGAGGACCCAATATCTAGGGGCCCAGAAACTCCAAAAAACCTGTTGTTGCCCAGAGCAATATTTTGCCATGTATACCACTCCAGACCGCTCTAAATGAGGTTCTTAGTGATTTTTTTCCAGGGGGCAAATATGATTTTTTCTTCTCAGAATAAGAAAGAATGTGTGGAATCTGGGTTATAACATTAGATTTCCACACATTTTTCCTCTTCATGACCAGTTTCCAAAATAAACTTTTTGACAGGTACTACCTGGCAAAATTCAAGCATGGAAAAAGCTTTACTACACTCTCCGACACTTTATTCCACTTAACGCTATACCACCACACAATGCCACTCCACTCCACCCTACTCTGTGCCATGCCACTCTGTGCCATGCCACGCCACCCCGCGCTACACCATTCAATGCCACTGCATTCCACGCCACCCCACCCCGCGCCACGCCATTCAATGCCACTGCATTCCATGCCACTCAACTGCATTCCACGCCATTCCACTGCATTCCACACCACTCCACCCAGCGCAACGCCATTCAATGCCACTGCATTCCATGCCACTCCACCCCGCGCCATTCAATGCCACTGCATTCCACGCCACGACATTCCATTCCACTCCACTCCACGATATTTCATTCCATGCCACTCCACGCCATTCCATTCCATGCCACGCCATTCCATGCCACGCCATTCCACTCCATGACATTCCATTCCACGCCACGACATTTCATGCCACTCCACGCCATTCCATGCCATGTCACTATGACATTCCATGCCACGCCATTCCACTCCATTCCATTCCACGCCACAACATTCCATTCCACTCTATTACACTCCATTCCACACCATGACATTCCATTCCATGACATTCCATGCCACAAAGTTCCATTCCACGACATGACATTCCACTCCACGCCATTCCACTCCACTCCACGCCATTCCACGCCACGACATTCCAATCCATTCTACTCCATGACATTCCATTCCATTACATGATATTCCTGACATGACATTCCTGACATTCATGACAATCCTGACATTCCTGGCGTTCCATTCCATGACATGACATTCCTGACATTCATGGCATTCCATTCCATGACATGACATTCCTGCCATTCCATGACCTGACATTCCATTTCATGACATGACATTCCTGACAATCCATGACATTCCTGACAATCCATGACATGACACCTGACATTCCATTCCATGACATTCCTGACATTCATGACATTCCATGATTTTCCTGTCATTTCTGACATTCATGACGACATTCCATGACATTCATAACATGACATTACATGATATTCCTGACATTCCATGCCATGGCATGACATTCATGATAATCCATGACATTCATGACAATCCATGACATTCCTGACATTCCAGTCTGACATTCCATTCTATCACATTACGTTCTGACATTCCGTTCCATGACATTCCATGACATGACATTCCTGACATTCCATGATATTCATGACATGACATTCCATGACATGATATGACATTCCATGACATGACATTCCTTGACATTCCATGACATTCATGACATGACATTCCATGACATTCATGACATGACATTCCAAGACATTCATGACATGACATTCCATGACATTCATGACATGACATTCCTGGCATTCCATGACATGACATTCCATGACATGACATTCCATGACATGACATTCCATGACATGACATGACATTCCATGACATTCCATGACATTCATGACATGACATTCCTGGCATTCCATGACATGACATTCCATGACATGACATTCCATGACATGACATGACATTCCATGACATTCCATACATGACATTAATGACACATGACTTTCTATTCCTGACATTCATGACAGTCCATGACATTCCATGACATTCCATTCCATGACATGACATTCCATGACATGACATTCCATGACATTCCTCACATGACATTCCATGACATGACATTCCATGACATTCCTCACATGACATTCCATGACATTCATGACATTCCATGACATGACACTCCTGATATTCATGAGATTCCATTCCATGAAATTCATGACATTTCTGACATTCATGAAATTCCATGACGACATTCCTGACATTCCATTCCATGACATTATACCTGACATACATGACATGACATGACATTCATAATATTCCATTCCATGACATTCCATTACATAACATTGCATTACATGGCATTATTGACATGACATTCAATTCCTGACATTCATGACATGACATTCATGACCTTCCATTACATGACATTCCTGACATTCATGATCTTCATGACCTTCCATTCCATGACATGACATTCATGATATGACATTCCTGGCATTCCATACCATAACATGACATTCCTGGCATTCCATACCATAACATGACATTCCTGCCATGACATTCTATTCCATGACCTTCCATTCCATGACCTGACATTCTATTCCATGACATGACATTCCTGACAATCCATGATATTCCATGACATTCCTGACATGACATTCCATTATATGACAGTCCTGATGTTCATGATATTCATGACATTCCATTCCTTGGCATTCCATTCCATGACATGACATTCTTGACATTCATGACATGACATTCCTGACATTCCATTCCATGACATTCTTGACATGACATTCCTGACATTCATGACATGACATTCCTAGCATTCCATTCATGACATGACATTCCATTCCATGACCTTCCTGGCATTCCATGACATGACATTCCATTCCTTGACTTCCATTCCTGACATTCCATGACATTCCATTCCAGATATTCCATTCCATGACATTCCATGACATGAGATTATGATATTCCATGACATGCCTAACATTCATGACATGACATTCCTGACATTCCATGACAATCCATGACATTCTATGAAATGACATACCTAACATTTGACATTCCATGACATTCATGACATGACATACCTAACATCGCATGATATTCATGACATGACATTCCAAGGCATGACATTACATGACATGACATTCCATGATGACATTCATGACATTCCATGACATGACACTCCTGATATTCAAGACATTGGCATTCTATTACATGAAATTCATGACATTTCTGACATTCTTAAAATTCCATTCCATGACATGACATTCCTTGACCTTCATGACATAACATTCATGACATGACATTCCTGACATTCAAGACATGACATTTCTTGACATTCATGTGACATTCCTTGACATTCATGACATAACATTCATGACATGACATTTCTTGACATTCATGACATGACATTCCTCACATTCCATTACATGACATGACTGACATGACATTCATGACATTCCATTCCATGACATGACATGACATTCATGACAATTCATGACATTCCATGACTTTCCATTCCATGACATGTCATTCATGACATTCCATGATATACATGACATTCCATCACATGACATGGCATTCCATCACATTCCATGACATGACATTCATGACTTGACATGACATTCCATGACATTCCGTTCCTGACATTCTATTCCATGACATTCATGACATTCCATTCCTGACATTCTATTCCATGACATTCCTGACACGACATTCCACAACATTCCTGACCTGATATTCCTGACATTCCATGAAATTCCTGGCATTCCATACCATAACATGACATTCCATTCCATGACCTGACATTCCATTCCATGACCTGACATTCCATTCCATGACCTAACATTCCTGACAATCCATGACATTCCATGACATTCTTGATATTCATGACATTCCATTCCATGACATGACATTCCAGTACATGACATTCCTTATATTCATTACATTCCGTTCTTTGACATTTCATTCCATGACATTCCTGACATTCCATGATTTTCCTGACATTCATGACATTATATTCCATGACATTCATGACATGACATTCCTGGCATTCCATTCCATGACATGACATTCCTGATAATACATGACATTCATGACAATCCATGACACTCATGACATTCCATTCCTGACATTCCGTTCCATGACATTCATGACATGACATTCCTGACCTGATATTCCTGACATTCGACATTCATGACATGACATTCCTGACATTACATGACATTCCATGACAATTATGACATTCCATGATTTTCCTGACATTCATGGCATGCCATTCCATGACATTCATGACATTCCATTCCATGACATGACATTCCCGACATTCCATTCCATGAAATGACACATTCCCTTCCATGACATGACAGACAATCCATGACATTCCAGACAATTCATGACATTCCTGACATGACATTCCATGATATTTTATGACATGACATTCTCTGATATTCATGACATTCCTGACATGACATTAATGACATGACATTCCATGACATGATGTTCCTGACATTCCATGACATGACATTCCTGACATTCCATGACAACACTCCTGATATTCATGACGTTCATGACATTCCATTCCATGAAATTCATGACATTTCTGACATTCATGAAATTCCATGACATGACAGTCCCGACATTCATTATGACATTCATGACATTCCTTGACGTTCATGACATGACATTCCATGACATTCCTGACATTCCCTGACATTTATGACATGACATTCATGATATTCCATTCCATGACATTCCATTACATGACATTAATGACAGGACGTTCTATTCCTGACATTCATGACATGACAGCCCTGACATTCCTGACATTCATGATATTCCGTGACATGAAATTCCTGACATTCCATTACATGACAGTAATTCCATGACATTCCTGGCATTCCAAACCATTACATGACATTCCTGACATGACATTCCTGACCTGACATTCCTAACATTCATGACATGACATTCCATGACCTGACCTTCCATTCCATGACATTCCATGACATTCATGACATGACATTCCATTCCATGACATTCCTGACATTCCATTACATGACATTCCTGACATTCATGACATTCCATTCTATGACATGACATTCATGACATGACATTCCGTGATATTCATGACATCCCGTGACATTCATATTCCATGACATGACATTCCTGACATTCCATGACCTTAACTACATTCCATGATTTTCCTGACATTCCATTCCATGACATTCCATTCCATGACATTCATGATGTGACATTCCTGACATTCCAGTCCATGGCATGACATTCTTGACATTCCTGACATGACATTCATGACATTCCATTCCAAGACATATTACTTTCATGACCTGATATTCCATGACATTTCAAGACATTCCTGGCATACCATTCCGTGACATGACATTCCTGATAATACATGACATTCTATGACATTCCTGACATATATGACATGACATTCCTAACATTCTATTCCATGACATGACATTCCATTACATCACATTCCTGACTTTCATGACATGACATTCTATTCCATGACATGAAATTCCTGACAGTCCATGACTTTCCTGACATTCCATGACATTCATGACATTCCATGATTTTCCTGACATTCCATGACATTCCATGACATGACTTTCCATGACATTCCTGGCATGACATTCCATGACATGACTGACATGACGTGACTGATAATCCATGTAATTCATGACATTCCGTGACATTCCTGACATGACATTCCATGACATGCCTAACATTCATGACATGCCTGACATTACATTCCATGACATTCCTGACATTCCATGATTTTCATGACATGACATTCCTGGCATTCCATGACATGACATTCATGACATTCCATGACTTGACTGACATTCCATTCCATGAAATTCTATGACATGACATTCCTGACATTCCATTACATGACATGACATTCCACGACATTCCATTCCATGAAATTCGACATTTGACATTCATGAAATTCCATGACATGACATTCATGATATGACATTCATGATATGACTGACATTCCATGACATAACATTCATGACATTCCTTGATATTCATGACATGACATTCCATAACATGACATTCATGACATGACACTCCTGATAGTTATGACATTAATGACATACCATTCAATGCATGACATTTCTGACATTCATGAAATTCCATGACATGACATTCCCGATATTCCTGACATTCATGACATGACATTCCATGACATTCATGACATTCCATGACATTCTATGATATTCCATGACATGACATTCCATGATTTTCCTGACATTCCTGGTATTCCATGACCTGACATTCCTGACATGACATTCCTGACATTCCATTCCATGACATGATGTTCCTGACATGACATTCCTAACATTCCATTCCAGGACATGACATTCATGACAATCCATGACATTCCTGTCATTCAATTCCATGGTATTCCTGACATTCCATTCCATGACATTCATGACATGACACTCCTGATAGTTATGACATTAATGACATACCATTCAATTCATGACATTCATGAAATTCCATGACATGACATTCCCGATGATATTCCTGACATTCATGACATGACATTCCATGACATTCATGACATTCCATGACATTCTATGATATTCCATGACATGACATTCCATGATTTTCCTGACATTCCTGGTATTCCATGACCTGACATTCCTGACATGACATTCCTGACATTCCATTCCATGACATGATGTTCCTGACATGAAATTCCTAACATTCCATTCCAGGACATGACATTCATGACAATCCATGACATTCCTGTCATTCAATTCCATGGTATTCCTGACATTCCATTCCATGACATGACATGACATTCCATGACATTCCTGACATTCATGACATTCCTGACATTCATGACATGACATTCAGACATTCCTGACATTCCATAACATTCCATTCCATGACATGATATTCCTGACATTCCTCACATTCCATTCCATGATATGACTGACATTCCATGACATTCCTGATATTCCATGCCATTACATTCCATGACATTCCATGACATTCCTGACATTCCATGACATGACATTCCTGACATTCTATTCCATGAAATTCATGACATTTCTGGCATTCATGAAATTCCATGACATGGCATTCCTGATGACATTCCTGACATTCATTGACATTCTTGACATTCCATTCCATGACATAATATTCATGACATTCCATGACATGACATTCATGCAATGACATTCATGATATTACATTCCATGACATTCCATTACATAACATTCCATTACATGGCATTATTGACATGACTTTCTATTCCTGACATGACATTCATGACCTTCCATTACATGACATGACATTCATGACATGACATTCCTGGCATTCCATACCATAACATGACATTATTGACATGACATTCCTGGCATTCCATACCATGACATTCCTGCCATAACATTCCATTCCATGACCTGACATTCCATTCCATGGCCTGACATTCCATTCCATGGCCTGACATTCCTGAAAATCCATGACATTCCATGACATTCATGACATTCCTGATATTCATGACATTCCATTCCTTGAGATTCCATTCCTGACATTCTATTCCATGACATTCCATGATTTTCCTGACATTCATGACATTCCATTCCATGATTTTCCTGACATTCCATGACATGACATTCCACTACATTCCTGACATTCCATTCCATGACATTCCTGACATTCCTAGCATTCCATTCATGACATTCCTTGACATTCCTGACATAACATTCATGACATGACATTCATGACATGACATTTCTTGACATTCATGATGTGACATTCCTTGACATTCATGACATGACATTCATGACATGACATTTCTTGACATTCATGACATAACATTCATGACATGACATTCCTCACATTCCATTACATGACATGACTGACATGACATTCATGACATTCCATTCCATGACATGACATTCATGACAATTCATGACATTCATGACATTCCATTCCATGACTTTCCATTCCATGACATGACATTCATGACATTCCATGATATTCATGACATGACATTCCATCACATGACATGACATTCGACATTCCATGACATGACATTCCTGACATTCATGACTTGACATGACATTCCATGACATTCCATTCCTGACATTCTATTCCATGACATTCCTGACACGACATTCCACAACATTCCTGACATGACATTCCTGACATTCCATGAAATTCCTGGCATTCCATACCATAACATGACATTCCTGACATTCAATTCCATGACCTGACATTCCATTCCATGACCTGACATTCCATTCCATGACCTAACATTCCTGACAATCCATGACATTCCATGACATTCATGACATTCCATTCCATGACATGACATTCCTGACATTCCTTATATTCATTACATTCCGTTCTTTGACATTTCATTCCATGACATTCCTGACATTCCATGATTTTCCTGACATTCATGACATTATATTCCATGACATGACATTCATGACATGACATTCCTGGCATTCCATTCCATGACATGACATTCCTGATAATACATGACATTCCATGACATTCATGACAATCCATGACACTCATGACATTCCATTCCTGACATTCCATTCCTGACATTCCGTTCCATGACATTCATGACATGACATTCCTGACCTGCTATTCCTGACATTCGACATTCATGACATGACATTCCTGACATTACATGACATTCCATGACAATTATGACATTCCATGATTTTCCTGACATTCATGACATTCCATTCCATGACATGACATTCCCGACATTCCATTCCATGAAATGACTGACCTTCCCTTCCATGACATGACAGACAATCCATGACATTCCGGACAATCCATGACATTCCCTTCCATGACATGACATTCCTGACATGACATTCCATGATATTTTATGTCATGACATGACATTAATGACATGACATTCCATGACATGATGTTCCTGACATTCCATGACATGACATTCCATGACACAACACTCCTGATATTCATGACGTTCATGACATTCCATTCCATGAAATTCATGACATTTCTGACATTCATGAAATTCCATGACATGACAGTCCCGACATTCATTATGACATTCATGACATTCCTTGACGTTCATGACATGACATTCATGGCATGACATTCCTGACATTCCCTGACATTTATGACATGACATTCATGATATTCCATTACATGACATTAATGACATGACGTTCTATTCCTGACATTCATGACATGACAGCCCTGACATTCATGATATTCCATGACATTCCTGACATTCATGACATGACATTCCTGACATTCCATTACATGACAGTAATTCCATGACATTCTAGGCATTTCAAACCATTACATGACATTCCTGACATGACATTCCTGACATTCATGACATGACATTCCATGACCATCCATTCCATGACCTGACCTTCCATTCCATGACATTCATGACATTCCATTACATGACATTCCTGACATTCATGACATTCCGTGACATTCATATTCCATGACATGACATTCCATGACATCAATGATCTTCATGACATGACGTTCCATGACATGACATTGCTGACATTCCTGATATTCATGATATTCCATTCCTTGACATTCCATTCCTTGACATTCCATGACATGATATTCCTGACATTCCATGACATGACATTCCTGACATTCCATGACCTTAATTACATTCCATGATTTTCCTGACATTCCATTCCATGACATTCCATTCCATGACATTCATGTGACATTCCTGACATTCCAGTCCATGGCATGACATTCCTGACATGACATTCATGACATTCCATTCCAAGACATGATATTACTTTCATGACCTGATATTCCATGACATTCCATGACATGATATTCCTGGCATTCCATTCCGTGACATGACATTCCTGATAATACATGACATTCTATGACATTCCTGACATATATGACATGACATTCCTAACATTCATAACATTCTATTCCATGACATTCATTACATCACATTCCTGACTTTCATGACATGACATTCTATTCCATGACATGAAATTCCTGACAGTCCATGACTTTCCTGACATTCCATTACATGACATTCCTGACATTCCATGACATTCATGACATTCATGACATGACATGACGTGACTGATAATCCATGTAATTCATGACATTCCGTGACATTCCTGACATGACATTCCATGCCTAACATTCATGACATGCCTGACATTACATTCCATGACATTCCTGACATTCCATGATTTTCATGACATGACATTCCTGGCATTCCATGACATGACATTCCTGACATGACATTCATGACATTCCATGACTTGACTGACATTCCATTACATGAAATTCTATGACATGACATTCCTGACATTCCATTACATGACATGACATTCCACGACATTCCATTCCATGAAATTCATGACATTTGACATTCATGAAATTCCATGACATGACATTCATGACATGACATTCATGAAATGACTGACATTCCATGACATTCCATTCCATGACATAACATTCATGACATTCTATGACATTCCTGACATTCCATGATATTCATGACATGACATTCCATAACATGACATTCATGACATGACACTCCTGATATTTATGACATTAATGACATACCATTCAATTCATGACATTTTCTGACATTCATGAAATTCCATGACATTCCTGATATTCCTGACATTCATGACATGACATTCATGGCATTCCATGACATGACACTCCATGACGTGACATTATATGATATTCCATGACATGACATTCCATGATTTTCCTGACATTCCTGGTATTCCATGACCTGACATTCCTGACATGACATTCCTGACATTCCATTCCATGACATGACATTCCTCACATTCCATTCCAGGACATGACATTCATGACAATCCATGACAGTCCATGACATTCCTGTCATTCAATTCCATGGTATTCCTGACATTCCATTCCATGACATGACATTCATGACATGACATGACATTCCATGACATTCCTGACATTCATGACATGGCATTCATGACATGACATTCAGACATTTCTGACATTCCATGACATTCCATTCCATGACATGATAGTCCTGACATGACATTCCTCACATTCCATTCCATGACATTCCTGATATTCCATGCCATTACATTCCATGACATTCCATTGCATTACATGACATTCCATGACCATGACATTCCTGACATTCCATGACATGACATTCCTGACATTCCATGACATGACATTCCTGACATTTCTGACATTCATGAAATTCCATGACATAGCATTCCTGATGACATTCCTGACATTCATTGACATTCTTGACATTCATGGCATGACATTCCTGACATTCCATTCCATGACATAATATTCATGACATGACATTCCATGACATGACATTCCATGACATGACATTCATGATATTACATTCCATGACATTCCATTACATAACATTCCATTACATGACATGACATTCCTGGCATTCCATACCCTAACATGACATGACATTCCTGGCATTCCATACCATGACATTCCTGCCATAACATTCCATTCCATGACCTGACATTCCATTCCATGGCCTGACATTCCATTCCATGGTCTGACATTCCTGACAATCCATGACATTCATGACATGACATTCTTGATATTCATGACATTCCATTCCTTGAGATTCCATTCCTGACATTCTATTCCATGACATTCCATGATTTTCCTGACATTCATGACATTCCATTCCATGATTTTCCTGACATTCCATGACATGACATTCCACTACATTCCTGGCATTCCATTCCATGACATTGCTGACATTCCATGACATTCCTAGCATTCCATTCATGACATTCCATGACATGACATGGCATTCCATGATTTTCCTGACATTCCTGGTATTCCATGACATGACATTCCTAACATGACAGATGACATTCCTGACATTCCATTTCATGACATGACTGTCATGGATTGTCATACCATGGACTATCAACCTATGACATCCATGACATTCCATGATATTCATGACATGACATTCCATTGCATGACATGACATTCCAACACATGGCATTCCTTATATTCCTGATATTCCGTTCCTTGACATTCCATTCCATGACATTCCTGACATTCCATGACATTCCTTTCCTGACATGATATTTCATGACATTCATGACATTCCATGACATGACATTCCTGACATGACATTCCAAGACATTTTGACATGACATTAATCACATTCCATTACATTCATGATATGAAATTTCTGACATTCCATGATATTCATGACATGACATTCCATGACATGACATTCCCGACATTCATTATGACATTCTTGACATTCATGACATTCCTAAACATTCATGACATGACATTCCTGACATTCTATTCCATGGCATTCCATGACATGACGTTCTATTCCTGACATTCATGACATGACATCCATGATATTCCATGACATTCCTGACATTCATGACATGACATTCATGACATTCCATTACATGACATCCCTGATATTCCATTACAGGACATTCCTGCCATTCATGACATGACATTCCATGACATTCCTGGCATTCCATACCATAACATGACATTCATAACATGACATTCCTGACATATTCCTGACCTGACATTCCTAACATTCATGACATGACATTCAATGACCTTCCTTTCCATGACCTGACCTTCCATTGCATTACATGACATTCCTGACAATCCATGACATTCATGACATTCTTGATATTCATGACCTGACATTCCATTCCATGACATTTCTGACATTCATGACATTCTATTCATGATTCTATTCCTGATATTCTATTCCATGACATTCATGACATTCATGACATTACATGATTTTCCTGACATTCCATGACATTCGATGACATGACATTCCATGACATGTCATTCCGTGACATTCATGACATTCCATGACATGACATTCCATGACATGACATTAATGACCTTCATGACATGACATTTCATGACGACATTCCACGACATTCATGAGAAAATTCCTGACACTCAATGACATTCCTCACATGACATGACATTCCATGACATGACATTCCATGACATGACATTCCTGACACTCCATGATATTCATGACATGACATTCATGACATTCCATGATATCCATGACATTCCAAAACATGACATTCCATGACCTGACATGACATTCCTGACATTCCCTGACATGACACTCCTGATATTCATGAGATTCCATTCCATGAAATTCATGACATTTCTGACAATCATGAAATTCCATGACATGACATTCCTGACGATATTCCTGACATTCCATTCCATGACATAATATTCCTGACATTCATGACATGACATAACATTCATGATATTCCATTCCATGACATTCCATTACATAACATTGCATTACATGGCATTATTGACATGACATTCCATACCATGACATTCCTGACATTCCATGACATTCCTGGCATTCCATACCATAACATGACATTCCTGCCATGACATTCTATTCCATGACATTCCATTACATGACATTCATGACAATCAATGACATTCCATGACATGACATTCCATTATGACAGTCCTGACATTCCTGATATTCATGACATTCCATTCCTTGACATTCCATTCCTGACATTCTATTCCATGACATCGCTGACATTCCATGCTTTTCCTGACATTCATGACATTCCATTCCATGACGTTCTTGACATTCATGACATGAAATTCCTGACATTCCATTCCATGACATTCATGACATTCCATGACATTCCTAGCATTCCATTCCATATGACATTCCATGACATTCCTGTCATTCCATGACATGACATTCCTTTCATGACATTCCATTCCTTGACTTCCATTCCTGACATTCCATTCCAGATCATTCCATGACATGCCTAACATTCGTGACATGACATTCCATTCCGTGACATTTCATGATTTTCCTGACATTCCTGGTATTCCATGACATGACATTCCATGACGACTGATATTCCATGGTATGACAATCCATGACATTCTATGACATGACATTCCTAACTTTTGACATTCCATGACATTCATGACATTCCATGATATTCATAACATGACATTCTATACCATGAAATTCATGACATTTCTGACATTCTTGAAATTCAATTCCATGACATGACATTCCAGACATTCATTATGACATTCCAGACATTCATTATGACATTCCTTGACATTCCTGGCATGACATTCCTTGACATTCCTGACATGACATTCCTTGACATTCATGACATGACATTCCATGACCTTCCATTCCATGACCTGACCTTCCATTACATGACATTCCTGACAATCCGACATTCCATGACATTCTTGATATTCATGACATGACATGACATTCCATTACATGACATTCCTGACATTCTATTCCTTGATATTCCATTCCATGATTTTCATGACATTCATGACATTCCATTCCTGACATTCCATGACATTCTATGACATGACATTCATGACATTCCATTCCACGACATGACATTCCGTGACATTCATGACATTCTGTGACGTGACATGACATTCCGTGACATTCTATGACATGACATTAATGACCTTCTATGACATGACATTAATGACCTTCATGACATGACATTCCATGACACGGCATTCCCTTTTCTGAAATTTTTCCTTGACATAACATTCGACATTCCATGACATGACATTCCTGACATTCCATGACATTCATGACGTGACATTCCTGACATTCCATGACATTCCATTCTTGACATTCCAGTCCATGACATGACATTCTTGACATTCCTGACCTGACATTCACGACATTCCATTCCAAGACATATACCTTTCATGACATATTCCATGACATTCCCGGCATTCAATGACATGACATTCCTGACATTCCTGGCATTCCAGGACATGACATTCCTGATAATACATGACATTCTATGACATTCCTGACATTTGACATTTCATAACATTCTATTCCATGACATTCCTGACATTCCATTACATCACATTCCTGACTTTCATGACATGACATTCTATTCCATTCCATGACATTCCTGACATTCATGATATTCCATGATTTTCCTGACATTCCATGACATTCATTACATGACTTTCCATGACATTCCTGACATGACATGATTCCATGACATGACTGATAATCCATGACATTCCTGGCATGACATTCCGCGACATTCCTGACATGACATTCCATAACATGACATTCCATGATATTTGACATGACATTCCATGACATGATATTCCATGACATTCCATTCCATGACATTCCTGACATAACATTCATGACATTCTGACATTCATGACATGACATTCCTGACATTCCATGATATTCATGACATGACATTCCAAGACATGACATTCCAAGACATGACATTCCTGACATGACATTCCTGACATGACACTCCTGATATTCATGACATTAATGACATACCATTCAATTCATGACATTTGACATTAATGAAATTCCATGACATGACATTCCAGATGACATTCCTGACATTCATTGTGACATTCATTACATGACATTCCTTGACATTCCTCACATTCCATTCCATGACATGACTGACATTCCATGCCATGACATTCATGACATTCCATGACATTAAATTCCATTCCATGACATGACATCCCTGACATTCCATTCCATGACATGACATTCCTGACGACATTCATTGACATTCATTGCATGACATTCCTGACATTCCATTCCATCACATTCTATTCCTGACATTCATGACCTTCCATTCCATGACATGACATACATGACATTCCTGGCATTCCATACCATAACATGACATTCCTGACATTCTTGGCATTCCATACCATGACATTCCTGCCATGACATTTTATTCCATGACCTGACATTCCATTCCATGACCTGATATTCCATTCCATGACCTGACATTCCATTCCATGGCCTGACATTCCATTCCATGGCCTGACATTCCAAAACATTCCTGACATTCATGACATGACATTCCATTATATGACAGTCCTGACATTCCTGATATTCATGACATTCCATTCCTTGATATTCCATTCCTGACATTCTATTTCATGACATTCATGACATTCCATTCCTGATATTCCATTACATTCCATGATTTTCCTGACATTCCATGATTTTCCTGACATTCCTGACATTCCATTCCATGACATTCATGACATGACATTCCTAGCATTCCATTCATGACATTCCATGACATGACATGACATTCCATGACATTCCTGGCATTCCATGACATGACATATGATATTCCATGACATGACATTCCATGATTTTCCTGACATTCCTGGTATTCCATGACATTCCTGATGACATTCCTGACATTCCATGACATGACATGACATGCCTGATATTCCATGGTATGACAATCTATGACATGACATTCCTGACATTCGACATTCCATGAAATTCATGACATGACATTCCATAACATGAGAATCCATGATATTCATGACATGACATTCCATAACATGACATTCCATGCCATGACATTCCTGACATTCAAAGATATGACATTCATTACATTCCATGACACGACACTCCTGATATTCATGACATTTGACATTCTTGAAACTCCATGACTTGACATTCCAGACATTCATTATGACATTCCAGACATTCATTATGACATTCCTTGACATTCATGACATGACATTCCTTGACATTCATGATGTGACATTCCATGATTTTCCTGACATCCATGACATTCCTGGCATTCCATTCCATGACATTCCTCATTCCATTCCATGACATGACTGACATTCCATTCCATGACATGACATTCCATAACATTCCATGACATGACATTCCTGACATTCCATGACATGACATTCCTGACATTCCATGACATGACATTCCATGACATTCATGACATTCCATTCCTGACATACATGACATGACATTCCTGGCATTCCATAACATGACATTCCTGACAAGACATTCCTGACATTCCATGAAATTCCTGGCATCCCATACCATAACATTCCATTCCATGACCTCACATTCCATGACATGACATTCCTGACAATCCCTGACATTCTTGATATTCATGACATGACATTCCATTCCATGACATTCCAACACATGACATTCCTGATATTCATGACATTCCATGATTTTTCTGACCTTCCATTCCATGACATGACATTTATGACATGACATTACATGATATTCCTGACATGACATTCCTGGCATTCCATGACATTCGATGACATGACATTCATGACAATCCATTCCTGACATTACATTCCTGACATTCTGTTCCATGACGTTACATTCCTGACATTCCGTTCCATGACATGACATTCATCACATGACATTCCATGACATTCCTGACTTGATATTCGACATTCATGACATGACATTCCTGACATTCCATGACATTCCTGACATTCATGACATGACATTCCATGACATTCATAACATGACATTCCATGACTTTCATAACATGACATGACATTCATGACAATCCATGACATGACATTCCTGACATTCCATGACAATTACGACATTCCATGATTTTCCTGACATTCATGACATTCATAACATGACATTCCATGACGACATTCATGACAATCCTTGACATTCCTGACATACCATGACATTCCTTTCCTGACATTCCTTTCCTGACATTGCTTTCCTGACTTTCCTGACATGACTTTCCTGACATGACTTTCCTGACATGACATTTCATGACATTCTGACTTGACATTCATGATATTCCTGACATTCCATTCCATGACATGACATTCCAAGACATTTTATGACATGACATTCCATGACATTCATGACATGACATTCCATGACATGACATTCCCGACATTCATGACATTCCTTGACAATCATGACATGACATTCATGATATTCTATTCCATGGCATTCCAAAACATGACATTAATGACATGACGTTCTATACCTGACATTCATGACATGACGTTCTATTCCTGACATGCATGACATGACATCCCTGACATTCATGACATTCATGATATTCCATGACATTCCATTCCTTGACATTCTATTCCATGATATTCATGACATCCCATTCCTGACATTCCATTCCATGACATGACATTCCTGAGATTCATGACATTAATTCCATGACATTAATTCTATGACATTCCTGGCATTCCATACCATAACATGACATTCCTGACATGACATTCTTGACATGATATTCCTGACCTGACATGCCTAACATTCATGACATGACATTCCATGACCTTCCATTCCATGACCTGACCTTCCATTCATTACATGACATTCCTGACAATCCATGACATTCATGACATTCTTGATATTCATGACATGACATTCCATGACATTCCATGACATTCTATGACATGACATTCATGACATTCCATGACATGACATTCCGTGACATTCATGACATTCCGTGACATGACATTCCATGACATGACATTAAGGACCTTCATGACATGACATGACATTCCATGACATGACATTCGTGATACTTTTAACTCTCAATTATTCACTATTCACCACACACGAATCAGACCCCCCAGGATATAGCGGCATGGATTAGCAAATTTAGCGGCACAAATATGGAAACTTAGCGGCACAAATATGGGAATTTAGCGGCAATTTAGCAGCGTTTTATTTGGCAGTTTATCCTACAACAAACACAGATCTCTTTGTTTTTTGAGTTATTTAACACCATGAAGCTATGTATATTTGGTTTATTTACAATGTAGAGACTTTGTTTGTCTTCAAGACTACAAATAGGACATAAACCTGTTACTGAATAAATGCCACTCATACCAGTGTAGGGTGTCCGAGCACTTTACATCACACAGAGACAATCAATCATACGTGTGTAAATCAGTGTATAGGAAATGTTACATAAGCCAAAGGACTAAAAGTGTAGGAGTCACATGTCATCCTTACTCGTAGGCAGTATAGTTTAAGAGTGCCTGGTGCGGAGAAGCACAAACGCAGAGTCGAAAAAGAAACAGCAGAGTTGGGAGTTTTCTTTAACCCCTTCAGCGCTGCGCGGATTCCCCCGCGGTGCTGAAGGGTTCGAGCGCGGGCGGGGCCATGACGGAACGGTTCCGTCATGAGCACAGCTCAACCGATGCTCATGACGGAATCGTTCCGTCATGAGCATGGAAGGGGTTAATAATAGCCAAATTAACTCTTTTTGCAACATTAATCAATGTTCTAATAATGTATACTTTGCGGTGTGTATGCAGTTCTGGGATGAAAGGTAATAGCTCGCTGTTCTATATTAGGACTTTAAGTTATAAATTGCAAGTAACAAAAGGATGTCTCTTTTGAAAGCAGTAACCTGCTGATCTGTTTACATCCTACGCATTCTGTAATCTACTTGGTACACGTTCTTTGCAGCAGGCACATTAACCCTCTGCACTAACTTCACCCAAGTCAAACCCTGAACTACACAAAATGCTGATCTCTATCCAGGAAGATAATTAATCACAGGAGTTATCTTGACATTTATGTGAGGCCTGGTCATTGCCCGCGGAAAGAAACGCTGCAGCAGGTGCTTCAAAAGCTCAATAAACTTTCATTGACGGCGCCCCCAGGAAGCCAGCACCCTAAAGCCGGCCCTGAATCAGAGTGCAACGTATAACTATATACAATCTATAGCCCTTCTGCTGCGGCGGCCAGCACGGGTCGATCCTTCACTTTTCTACCGCTGCTGAAAAGAACTCAGGCGATATGGATTCCCACTATTGCCTGTGGAAGCAAATGTTAAGGGCGAGAGACGCCTCCCAGCTCACAGCAGCTTACCTGGGCCTCCCGAGACGACGACGATCCGACGATCCACCACTAGCCAGATGATACAATGACGATCCAGACCAGCAGCGCCGCTCCAGACCAGGTGAGTCGCGTCGTCATCGAGTCGTCAGCACTGCCTGCTGTGAGGACCCCCCCTAACCCCCTTCTATTGGTCTATTGGACCCGTGGCAAGAGCCACTGGCCCAATAGAACAATAGAAGAGGAAGAGAGGTGCGTGATCTGCTGTCTGCTGCTGGATGGGGGTGGGATGCCGCCAGGATGCCAGGATTTCGCGGGCACTTTTGTAAAAATCGCGGCATTTTTACAAAAGTGCCGATTTTGCGATTTTTTTGCAAATCGCGAAATCGCGAAATCCTGGGGGGTCTGACGAATAACCAGCTCCGCAGTAACTCTGGCGTTGCAGCACAGCAGGGTGCCACTCGGCCTCTCCTGCTGGGGCCCAATGATGAAGCATGTCACCAACCAGGTTGGTGAGTGAGGGCTTTATAAAAACCAAATTTGGTTTTTCCAGTCGTGCTCTACATACTTTGTTTCAAGGCACACTCTTCTGTTATGATTAGACTTACCCTGGGGGACTAAGAGTGTTTCCTGATCTATTTCCCTCCCTCTCTTGTTGTTTATATCATATATTAGCAGCGCACAGCTGTGAGAGTTCTCTCTTCTAAGAGGTTCCTAAAACACCTCTTTCTATTCTTTTTACTGTTTCCGCACCATTTCATGATGGAAAACCTGGGTCTCACCTATCCCGATTCAGAGGTAGATGCAATTCTGGCACGCCCTTCCCTCTTTGCTGATCCTGCAATCTCGCAGGCTATAACTCACAAGTGAATGGGACAGATTGTCAGAGCAAAAGAAAAACAGGATTCGGACCATTCTACATGGGACAATATTAACAGAATACCTTTGCACTAACACCGCACCAAAGGGTCTTCTAGTCACAAATACCCTACGTATTTTCCTAGAAGATGCTACCTTTAGGAAAGAATGGGCAATGATCGCGAGGCATTGCACGCGCAACTGGCTGGTGCTAATTATCAAAACAGCATTGAGACTCTCTGAAACACTAATGACCGAGATTCAACAAACAGAGAACCACTCTTACGGGCTATAAAAAGAGATTGTGATATCTTTATTGATTTCATCCAGAGTATAAAGAGGGTCTGACGCAGGCCAAGGTAACCAAGTTTCAGAATGATCTAAAAAAAAATTACCTTAACTAAGGCCTACCCATATGCTGACCCTACATATACTCCGCCAAGTAGGACATTCCGTTCCATGACATGACATTCATCACATGACATTCCATGACATTCCTGACTTGATATTCCTGACATTCATGACATGACATTCCTGACATTCCATGACATACATGACATTCCTGACATTCCATGATTTTCCTGACATTCATGACATGACATTCCATGACATTCATAACATGACATTCCATGACTTTCATAACATGACATGACATTCATGACAATCCATGACATGACATTCCTGACATTCCATGACAATTACGACATTCCATGATTTTCCTGACATTCATGACATTCATAACATGACATTCCATGACGACATTCATGACAATCCTTGACATTCCTGACATTCCATGACATTCCTTTCCTGACATTCCTTTCCTGACTTTCCTGACATGACTTTCCTGACATGACTTTCCTGACATGACATTCTGACTTGACATTCATGATATTCCTGACATTCCATTCCATGACATGACTGACCTTCCCTTCCATGACATGACACAATCCATGACATTCCGGACAATCCATGATATTCTTGCCATTCCATTCCATGACATGACATTCCAAGACATTTTATGACATGACATTCCATGACATTCATGACATGACATTCCATGACATGACATTCCCGACATTCATGACATTCCTTGACAATCATGACATGACATTCATGGCATGACATTCATGATATTCTATTCCATGGCATTCCATTACATGACATTGACATGACGTTCTATACCTGACATTCATGACATGACATTCTATTCCTGACATGTATGACATGACATCCCTGAGAAATTCATGATATTCCATGACATTCATGACATTCCATTCCTTGACATTCTATTCCATGATATTCATGACATCCCATTCCTGACATTCCATTCCATGACATGACTGAGATTCATGACATTAATTCCATGACATTAATTCTATGACATTCCTGGCATTCCATACCATAACATGACATTCCTGACATGACATTCTTGACATGATATTCCTGACCTGACATGCCTAACATTCATGACATGACATTCCATGACCTTCCATTCCATGACCTGACCTTCCATTCATTACATGACATTCCTGACAATCCATGACATTCATGACATTCTTGATATTCATGACATGACATTCCTGACATTCCATGACATTCCATTCCTGACATTCCATGACATTCTATGACATGACATTCATGACATTCCATGACATGACATTCCATGACATGACATTCCGTGACATTCATGACATTCCGTGACATGACATTCCATGACATGACATTAAGGACCTTCATGACATGACATGACATTCCATGACATGACATGAGTGATACTTTTAACTCAATTATTCACTATTCACCACACACGAATAACCAGCTCCGCAGTAACTCTGGCGTTGCAGCACACCAGGGTGCCACTCGGCCTCTCCTGCTGGGGCCCAATGATGAAGCATGTCACCAACCAGGTTGGTGAGTGAGGGCTTTATAAAAACCAAATTTGGTTTTTCCAGTCGTGCTCTACATACTTTGTTTCAAGGCACACTCTTCTGTTATGATTAGACTTCCCCTGGGGGACTAAGAGTGTTTCCTGATCTATTTCCCTCCCTCTCTTGTTGTTTATATCATATATCCAACTTTAACCTCTGCCAAACCTCTGGAGACTGTGGACTCTGTACACACTGTACCTATATGGGAACAGTATATACAGAACCACTTTCTCACACCTTGTATGGCTGGCTCTTTAAAAAGTTCTGGGGTACAAGCCCTTTATCATGGGTAATTATTGGGCTTATCTTTGCGACGATGATGTTTCAAAAAGGAACTGGTCTTCCAAAGGTTCAGTATGTGGTGGAACCTTGTGGTAGTCAGCAGCCCAGTGTATAATATTGGGATAGGTAGTAGTATTATCAGGAGGAGAGTGCATAGCTGGGTACAGATCAGGGTCAGTGTATGTATGAGGATTTGTATCCTAGGTATCATTGGGGGGGGGGGGGGGGGAAGGAATACTGATCCCCATTGTTCCAGTTATGATCATTTTCTTGTCCATGGAAGGAATGTATGGACCCCTGAGTTGAGTAGTGTCTCTCTGCAGGAGGCGAGTGTGGTAGTGAAAATGTTTGTGGAACTACCGGTGGTGGTAGTGATGGAGTAGCAGGTGGTGGACTAGTAGCCTTGTCCAATCTTTTGGTGTGGTTTGGCGGGCATGGTGGCAGTATTGCCTCCTCAAAGCCTAAATGTCTTTAGGCAGGCTTGTCCATAGTTTGAGGCGGTGTTAAAATGCATCCAGTGCCTAGATGGATGAGGAGTTGCTTCGGCCTCAAAATGGTCCAGTAAGCACTGTAGTTCTGGTTGAACAGTTTCGATGTAGTCTGTGTTTTGAGCTGCCATGTTTATTTGGCGCCGAAACTGCTTTCAACTTGGAAGGTTTTGGTGCAATAATTTTCGATGCTGAAGTGCTCAATTAGGAAACCGAAGATGGATGGTGCTTTGGCACCAGAGTTTTTGGCTCAGTCTCAGCTTGAAGAATGGTGGCCAGTAGCCTTTTTCTGGTCTTTCAACACTGAGCAGGGGCTGGGCATGTCTGATTTAGCAGTTCGGTGCATACCATGGCCTGTGGTGGCCCGTGGAAAGGCTTTGTTCAGTTTGAGGTGCAAGGTTAACCTTTTAGAATGTTTAATTGCGGCCAAGTTTGGGAGGGGGGCGCAGTACTCAAACTGTTCTGCAGGTAAGTCTTGGATCTCAAGCTCGGATCCAGAGCGGTCTTCCTGAGGGAAGGTCTCCCTCATCCACAGACAACACATGGACTTGAGCCTGCTGTTGAGACCCTTTGGTCCCAAAGAGGTCTGGAGTCTCTTCGATGTTGCGTCGAGACATCTCAGCTCTTCTTGCGTGATGATTGCGCATCTTTGTGGATCGAAATGACTGGCACACTTCACATGGATCATAGGGATAGTCTAGTGAAATGCAAATGCTACACACTACATGTTGGCCTGTATGTGGGAACTTGACATGGCAGTGTGGGAAAATCGAAATGGCATCCATTCCATTACCAGCTGCATATGGCGTGGACGGGATGTTGAAAATAAATCTTTTGCCCTGAAGGGTGAAGGCCCTCTGGGACTCGCTCAGGCAGAACGGTGTCAACGAGCGACCCATGGGTATGTTAAATAAAGCACTATCAATACAAACAATTTAGGCCTACTAAGAGACATTGGTATTGAGATGGAGCACAGCAACATGCGTCTGACCCCGGTGATGGAAAAAATAATCTAACAATCGCGGTGATGACCATGCGCACTGTAAGCAAGAGGAGTAACAATACCTCATGACTTGAAAGACTTCGATCAAGAAAAACAATGTACACTTCTGATACCAACACTAGATCGCAGACCTATGCATGTGTATCTACAGCCATACATGCCATTTTTTATATATATATATCTCCTCCTGGTTTCAGTAGTGTCACTAGGAGACCCCAGATCATGTTCAGGAAGGTGAGGTCAATGAAGGACCTTTTGGTAAAAAATGCTCCATATGCAAGGCCTGCACTAACAGCAAAAACATAACAAACTTGACACCATTCAATAAGATAAGAACAAGAACAAGTCTGACATGCAAAACAGATTACGCAGTGTATGCATTATTCTGTCCTTGCCCTTAATGGCACATAGGAAGTGCAAGCCTACAGGTGCACTAGTGCATTCTTCAACACCTACGTGCTATAAAGAATGCTGACACCTATCCTGTAGCACTACACTTTCAGAAAGAGCATGGAGGTGACCATAGTCAATCACACTTTAAGAGAGTAACCCAAGTGCCGAAGAAACCCAGAGGGGTGGGGGACTGAAAGAGCTTAGAAGGCTTCAACCAAGGTACTTTCTAGAAATGGATTGCAAAGACCAACTAGGTTTGAACGTGGACGAAGAACTGTATGCGCATCTCTAACCCCATATTTTTATTCCAGGCTACCAACTCTGAAAACTGTTAGAATAGTTTATAATCTTTAATTTTGTGCATATAATGTGCGTTTCTACAGAAACGCAAGCTTGAAATTATTGAAGCATAGAGGGTTTTGTAACAGCAGAAGCAACTCTATTCTCGGAGATGTGACAGGAGAAGCAGAGTCACATCAACTGTGCTGGTTTGATTAATATTATAATTCAATATTATTTGGTAATGAGAAGTGTCTTTTCAAAATTGATGTATCTGAATGTAATGTAATTAACGCTGCACTGGGCAGAAGGGCTGAAATGTTAGGTACAGGGAGCCAAGCAGAACAAACATTAAGACCGGGTTGTGAATTGGTCGAACTGCTGGCATTATTGATGAATTACCCACAAGGGGGATACTACAAAATATTTGTAGACCCCATGCTAAGATGGTGACCGTTGTTCCATGTGGATTTGTAGGTCAGATAAGTCTGTGGCATATTTTGCAACAAATGTGAGATTAACATTTGATGAGAAAATTAAGTTAAATCGATTGAAATTTGGAGTGTGCACAAACTGTAAAATGTTTACCAGAAATGTGCACCAACGATAAGTTGCAAGGCTTTGCTAAATTAGTAGCAGTTACTAGATGTGGTGGGTGATCCATGCAAAAAGCGTGTGCTTCATGTTGACATGTTAAAATGGTGATTGGCTTATACGGTCAGCGTTATGACTAAGGTACCATGGGGCACCAAAACGTGTTGATGCTGCTTTTCTGCATGTAGATTGAATACATCTCTGATATCAACTGCACCAGTGCCATAGCATTCTTGATCGCAAGGAAGCCATTTGTTTGGGGACACGTTTACATAATATATATACACATTTCTATTTGCAGCATGTGTGGCTGTATATACATATGCTCAGTATAAACTGTAAGGAATATGCTACTTACCAGTATGCATCTGTTCTTGGCATGTAGAGCTGCAGATCTACACACTTGTGCATAGATCGCCATTTGGTGTTGGGCCCGGATGTTTGCAGTTTGTTTTTCCTCTTGGAAAGTCTTTGGAAGTCACGAGTTCGGTGACTCCTCCCTTGGATCGTATTGCGCACGGGCTTCGGCTCCATCCTCAGATTGTTTTTCGCCAGCAGGGAAATGATGAAGCGTAGTAATAAACAGTGAAGATGCCCATGTGTGCTGTATCTAAATAAGATAAGCTGGAACAGATACAGGTAGCCGGAGAGGCGGGTGGGCGTGTGTAGATCTGCAGCTCTACATGCCAAGAACAGATGCATACTGGTAAGTAGAATATTCCGTTCGAGGCATATGAGCTGTAGATTACACACTTGTGCATAGATTATATAGCAGTACCCACCGTTAGTGGCGACCACCGGTATCTGTTGCAGTGGTTTGAAATAATGTTCTGAGTACAGCCTGGCCCACACTAGCTTGTTGCTTAGTTTGCACATCTACACAATAGTGTTTGGTGAAAGTGTGCGGTGTTGACCATGCAGCTGCTTTGCAGATATCATTTAATGGGATGTTCCCTAGAAAAGCCATTGAAGCCCATATTTTACGTGTACAATGGGGTTTAGGGGGAACGGATAGCGTTCGTTTTGCCTTATTGTAGCAAATTTGAATACATTTGACAATCCACCTAGCTATCCCTGACTTGGAGATGGGGTTGCCCTTGTGTGGTGGAGAGAAAGAGACAAACAGTTGTTTGGTCTTACGGAAAGGTTGTGTTCTCTCGATGTAGTAGAGTAAGGCTCGTTTGACATCTAGTGTGAGAAGAGCTCTTTCTGCAACAGTTTGTGGTTGCGAGAAGAATACTGGTAGTTCTACCGATTGGTTTAGGTGGAAAGGAGAAATTACTTTGGGAAGGAATTTTGGGTTGGTATGGAGAACCACCTTATTATGGTGCATTTGTAGAAAAGGTTCTTGAATAGTAAATGCTTGTATCTGACTGACCCTTCTGAGGGAAGTGATGGCTACAAGAAAAGCAGTTTTCCATGTTAAGAATTGAAGTTCACATTTGTGTAGGGGTTCAAAAGGAGGTCCCATTAGTCTGGTGAGAACGATATTTAGGTTCCACACAGGTGAGGGTGGCACTCTGGGGGGAATTATTCTTTTAAGGCCTTCCATGAAGGCTTTAATGGCAGGTACTCTAAAGAGTGAGAGATGTTGCCTGTTTTGTAGGTAAGCTGCTATGGCTGCTAGGTGTAGTCGAATGGACGTATAGGCTAGATTGCACCTTTGTAGGTGGAGTAAGTAGCCTATGATGTGTTGAATGGACACATCTAGTGGATTGATGGTGTTATGACAATAGATAACAAAACGTTTCCACTTGGCAGCGTAGCACGCTCTAGTGGTAGGGCGCCTAGCTTCTTTGATGACGTTCATACAGTCAGGGGGAAGATTTAGGTACCCGAATTCTAGGATTTCAGGAGCCAGATCGCAAGGTTGAACTGAGCTGGGTCCGGGTGTCTGATCTCTCCATGGTTCTGGGTTAAGAGGTGTGGAGAGAGGCGTAATTTTTGATGCGGTACTACCGATAGTTCCAGCAGTGTGGTGTACCACGGTTGTCTGGCCCAAGTCAGCGCTACTAATATTAGTGTGAGGGAGTGCTGTTGTAGCTTGCGCACTACTAGTGGAATGAGTGGGAGAGGCGGAAAAGCGTACGCTAATCTGCCTGACCAGTTCATCCATATCGCATTTCCTTTGGACAATGGGTGTGGGTATCTGGCAGGGAAGCTTGGGCATTTTTTGTTTTCGTGGGTGGCGAAGAGGTCTATCTGTGGATGCCCCCACATTTGAAAGTAGGGGTGAAGAACTTGCGGGTGAAGTTCCCACTCGTGAAGTTGTTGTATTTGTCTGCTGAGTAGATCTGCGATAGTGTTTTGTACTCCTGGGACATGTTGGGCTAGGAGAAAGATTTTCCGGGGTATGGCCCATCTCCATATGCTTTGTGCTAATTGAGAGAGCTGTGGAGAGTGTGTGCCACCTTGTTTTTGAATATAATCCATGGCTGTCATGTTGTCTGTGCGGATTAGGACTGCTTTGCCCAAAATTTGTGTCTGAAAGGATTTTAGGGCTAGGAAGATCGCTAGTAACTCCAGATGGTTGATATGGAGTAGCTTCTGTTGAGGTGACCATTTGCCTTGCATGGTGAGATGTAATAGATGAGCTCCCCAGCCGGAGAGCGATGCGTCTGTTAGTACTATCTGTGGAACCGGGTCCAGGAACGGTCGACCATTGGAAAGGTTTGTGGTAGTACACCACTGCAGAGAGCGATGGGTACGACCGTTTACCAACACCAGATCTGTTAATTGACCCTTGGCCTGGTTCCATTGGTGCGCTAAGCACTCTTGGAGAGGACGCATCTGGAGTCTTGCGTGAGGTACTATGAAGATGCAAGAGGCCATCATCCCTATTAGTTGCATGAACACCCGAGCTGGAAGGGAGTGTTGTGCTATGAATTTTGCGCGTAGAGCCTGGATGCTTGCAATCCTGGCAGGATTGGGGTAGGCGAGCGCTTTTGAGGTGTCTATAGTGGCACCTAGATATTGTTTTATGTGGGATGGTTGGAGATGGGACTTTGTGGTTTACTGTGAAGCCCAGCTGATGAAGTAGCTGGATGGTGGTGTGTGTGTGTGTGTGTGTGTTGTACACACTGATTGTATGAATTGGCTTTTATCAACCCGTCGTCTAGGTAAGGGAAGACATGAATGTGTTGTCTTCGCAGATGTGCTGCCACCACTGCTAGGCACTTGGTGAATACTCGTGGTGCGGTTGTGACTCCGAACGGGAGCACTTTGAATTGGTAGTGTTGGCCGTCCACTACAAATCTGAGGTACTTCCTGTGGGCCTTGTGCACTGGAATGTGGAAGTAAGCGTCTTTTAGGTCCAAAGTGGTGAGGAAGTCGTTTTGGGAAAGTAGCGGAAGTACCTGCTGAAGCGTCACCATATGAAAGTGGTCTGAGTGTATGTATGTATTTAGGGGCCGAAGGTCTAGAATGGGCCGTAGAGTCTCGTCCCTTTTTGGTATGAGAAAATACAGGGAGTAGACCCCCCATATTTTGTTGGTTGGAACGTGTTCTATTGCCTCCTTGTCTAGGAGGGAGATTACCTCCTGCTTGAGTAGCCGCAGATGGTTCTGGTGACATCGGGCGTTGTCTGGGTGGAATGTTTGGAAGGGTAGATGTTAGTTCTCGGCAGTAGCCTGACCAAATTATTTGTGTTACCCATTTGTCTGAGGAAATGTTGGAGTCTGCCCCCGACCGGAGTGTGATGGTCTGGGGGAAGTGGAGGGAAGTCATTGGGGAGGCGCGGTGGCAGAGCGGGGCGGTATTTGTTTTGCCTCTGCCTTTGTTATTGTTGCCCCTGTAGCCGCCTCTTTGGTAACCCCTTGTAAAGGTGGACTGAGTAGGGGATTTGTATGCCGTGGAAGCGGAGTCTGAGGAGTAGCCTCTGGATGTGCTCCGAAAGGAAGAGCACGCGAAAGGAGCGTCTGGGAGGGTGAAATTGTAAGGCTCCCATGGATTTTGCCGTGTCCTTTTTCATTTTCTCTAGGGCGTCATCCACTTTGGGGCCAAACAGATGTTCCTGGTCAAAGGGATGGTTGAGGATGGAGGATTGTACCTCCGGTTTAAAACCTGATGTCCTTAGCCAGGCATGGCGACGGAGGACACTAGGATTGATAGCCCTAGAGGCTGTGTATGCTGGGTCTAAGGCACAACGTATGGAGGTATTAGTAATTGTTTTGCCCTCCTGAATTAGCTCATTGGCCCTAGCTTTGTATTCATCAAGGAGATGGTGCATTATGGCTTCTAGCTCGTCATAATGGGCCTACCTCGCTAGTAGTGCTTGTGTATTGGCGATACGCCATATATTGGCCGCTTGAGATGCAGTACGTTTTCCTGATCCCTCCAAGAGTTTAGACTGTCAGGTGGTGGTGCATCACCTGACGCCTGAGAGTTGGCCCTTTTTCGTGCTGTGGATACCACCAGAGAATCTAGTGGAGCTGGCCCTCTGATGTAGGAGGGATCTGTTGGGGCGGCTTTATATTTTTTCTCAATGCGCGGGTTAATTACCCTGGCCCTGACTGGGTCTTTAAAGACCTCTGGCGCATGTTTTATAACACCTTTTAGCATAGGCAATATGGAGGTGGTCCTATGTGTGGTGTCAAATGTGTCTAGGAGGAAATCCTTCTCCACTGGGTTGGTATGTAAATCTACCCCGTGGTAGTGTGCCGCTCTTTGCAATAAATGATTGAACCCCCAAGGAGTCTTCTGGTGGAGAAGGTCTGGTAGGGTACAGATCGTCTTGTGGGACGTTAGGGACATCAGGGATATTATAATCGTCCCATGGGTCTGGGGTCCCCTGTAGGTATATCTTGGGGTACATCCCCTATATCGTCGTATGGATCCCCTTGATCATCATCCAGGAGTGGGGGAATGATGAGGTGGTGGAGGAGGGGAAGGTAGTCTGAAAGGGGAGGTAGCAGAGTCCTTCCTTTTTGGAGGTGGAGGCGGAGCAGGTTTGTCTAATTGTCTCTTTTTGATAGAGAGCATTAAATGTCCAGTTTTGGGATCCTTAGGTAATGTTTTTTGTAAGGGATCCGGTGTAAATAGTTCTGGAGAGGTTGGTTGGTCCGTCGGGGCCGTTGATTTTTTAGGCTTGTCGGTGCTGGTTCGTTGTTTGGAACCATGCTTGGGAAGCTCCGGTTGTTTCGTCGGCGCTGAGATGGATTTCGGCTTCGAAATGTCAGTGCCGGTGGTCTTGTGGGCTTTTGTCGGTACAGAGGATGGGGTCGGTGCCAAGGAGCTGGGTCTCAACCCCGAGTGTTTCGGTGTGGGGCTCGGTGTCGAGATGGAGGCCGGTTTCTTTTTTGGTGCCGAAGGGTGTTTATCGACTCAGACGGTGGGCTGGCTCGAGCCCGAGCCGCCAAGAAGGCTTAATTGGCTTCTTTACCAGCCCCGAAGGTGCGGTGTGGGAAGCAGTGTCTTTGGTCTTGCTTAGGCGCGAAGGCGTGACTGAAGCCTTTTTCGGTGCCGGTGGGGGGGGCGGGGTAGAGTAGTACTCACGACCCTCTGTGCCGGAGTGATGTCCTCCACATCTGAATCGTCGGCTTCGGAGGCGCTGACGAGTCCCTCATCGGTGTGGTGTTCTTCGGGAGCGTTGACGCCTTTCCCGAAGATGTCGTCCGGGATTGCCGAAGTGTGTGCCATGGTTCTTCTGTCCCGAATCGTTTTCTTGGACCGGAAGGATTTACACGCCGGACAGTCTCGAGCCTCGTGTTCAGGGGAGAGGCAGAGGTTGCACACCTCGTGGAGATCGGTGTGGGGGAATTTTGACCCACATAGAGGACACTTTTTAAATGGAGTCCTTTCCATTAGCCAGGACCGGAGCTTGGGTAGGCCCGAAGGCTGCCACCGTCTGGAACCGAAGGTCTTGCCGATGAGAGACGTGGGGAGATCGCGATCGAAAACAATACTGCGAATTGGGGTGAGGATTGCGCGTCGATCTGGAAGCTGTTCGGACCCGAGCGCGAAGATTACATCTGAGCCCGATGGCGGAAAAAAACAATCTGAGGATGGAGCCGAAGCCCATGCGCAATACGATCCAAGGGAGGAGTCACCGAACTCGTGACTTCCAAAGACTTTCCAAGAGGAAAAATAAACTGCAAACATCCAGGCCCAACACCAGATGGCGATCTATGCACAAGTGTGTAATCTGCAGCTCATATGCCTCGCACAATATTTTCTCCCTAAGCAATGGCTATAAAGAAGATGCAGATATTTGAAGAAGAAAAAAACTGCCTGGCAAACTATCCTAAACTGCTAATATGTCCAAACAGTAATGCTTTGTGAAGGTGTGTGTCTGTAGTTGGTTTATAGATGTCACCTAATGGGGATGTTAACCAAGAAAGCTATCGGCTTCTTCTTGTATGTAGTATGGTCTCGGGGAGATGCTTTGAGATCAGGTTTAGGATTGGTGTAGCAGGTTTATATGCACCTAATGCACAAGTTACTTACTTGTGTAACAATATATCTGTAAGAGACATTAGTTAGTGATAGATTCCTTACCTTAGAATATCCCCAGGCGTCAGACTGGATCCGGAACGTTTGTGTCAGCAGTACCCCTGCGCGTCAGTAGGCGTCGCCGTACGGGTTGGCATCGTCGCCGAGATGATGTCGCTGGAGCTACTTAGACGCGCCCATGCGCGCTGACGTCCGTTCTGTCCACGACTTTCCGTGCCAGGAACGCAGAGCCATGCAAGATACTGACCACTGGTGCATTGAAACTAGGGACCTGAAAGGGATGACCTTAACCCTAGAAATCAGTTCGCAGAACGGGGAGGATGGGTGGGGCGGTAAGGAATCTATCACTAACTAATGTCCCTTACAGATATATCATTACACAAGTAACTTGTGCATCTCCAAGAGACACGTTAGTGATAGATTCCTTACCTTAGAATAGATACCCCCAGCAATACCAACCCCGGTGGTGGGTCTGCGAACCAAGATCACACAGAAAGTCACAGAGAACAGAACAGGCAAAGAAGCAGTCTCTCCAGACTGGACTGTCAAGGCAATAATGCTTAGTAAAAGTGTGCAGCAAGGCCCACGTGGCTCCATGACAGATGTCTTGCAGGGGGACACCACGTCCCAATGCAGTACTAGCTTCTGTCGCCCTGGTAGAATGGGCGCGCAACCCCACCAGGGGTTCATTTATAGCCAGAGAATAACAGGCTTCGATACACAAGACGACCCAGCGGGCGATGGTCCTCTTGTGTACAGCCTGGCCTTTCTTGGCGCCAACGTAGCCAACAAAGAGCTGGTCATCCACCTGGAACTGTTGTGTGCAATTCAAATAAAATGAAAGCACACATTTTGGGCCCAGACGATGGAGCCTCTCTTCCTCTCTGGAAGGGTGCAGAGGCAGAAAGAAAGTGGGCAAGGTGATAGTTTGCCCAATGTGGAAGGCAGTGACAACCTTTGGCAAGAAGGAAGGACGAGTGCCAAGCACAACCTTGTCCAGATGAACTGACAGAAAAGGAGGCTTCCAGGAAAGAGCCTAGAGCTCACTCACGCGCCTAGCGGAGGTGATGGCAACCAGGAAAGCAGTCTTCAAAGTTAATAAACGAAGAGGACAGTTGTGAAGCAGCTCAAAAAGAGCGCACATCAGAAAGGTAAGAACCAGACTTAAGTCCCACTGCGGCATCACAAACGGAATAGGAGTGAAAAGGTGAGTAATGCCTTTGAGAAATCTATTAACAGGGGACTTGAAAAGAGAGGGCTGATCAGGAAGCCTGAGAAAAGCTGAGTTTGCTTTGGGCACTATTAAGGGCTACCTTTCTGCAAAGCCCTGCTGGGCCAGAGAAAAAAGGAACAAAAGGACCTCTGAAAGAGGGACAGAAAGGGGGATCCACAGCCTTTGCTGTGCACCATGCTACAAATTTGTTTCACCTGCAGGAGTATACTGATTTAGTGGCGGGACGCCTGGCTGCCAGAATGATATAACAAATTTCAGGAGTCAAGTCAAACGGAATCAACTTTCGCCGCTCAATCTCCACGCAGGTAGGTGGCGGCTGGACAGGTTCGGGTGGTAGACCGTCCCCCTGTTGCTGCGACAGAAGATCCTCCGGAAGAGGCCGTCAGATCAGGGGATCCATGCTCATACTGAGTAGATCGGGATAACAAACTCTTCGAGCCCAGTCTGGGGAGCACAAGAATGACTTGGGCCCGGTCGCGCCTGATCTTCTTCAGCACTCTGGGTAGAAGTGGTATAGGTGGAAAGGCATATAATAGACCGCAGCTCCACTCGTGATGAAAAGCGTCTCTGAGCGAGTGCCGCCTTGGAAACTCCAACACACAGAAGTGATGACATAGTGCATTCCCTTCGGTGGCGAATAGATCCAACCAAGGCTCTCCCCACTGTTGAAAGAGACCTTGCGCCACCGCCGAGTGAAGATGCCATTCGTGATCCATAAGGCACCGGCAGCTGAGTTCGTCCACCCTGGCGTTCAAAGAACCTGCCAGGTGTTGAACCATCAAGGAAATGCCTTGACATTCCAGCCATGTCCAGAGGCGCAGAGCCTCCCGACATAGGGTCCACAACCCCACCCCGCCTTGTTTGTTGCAATACCACATGGTGGTGGTGTTGTCTGTGAACACCTGCACTACCCTCCCCTTGACAGAGGGAAGGCATGCCTTCAGTGCAAGAAGGATCGCAGAAGCTCCAGAAGGTTGATATAGAGACGGGACTTCGCCGGAGACCAGAGGCCTCTGATCTCCACTTCTCCCATGTGGCCACCCCATCCCAGGAGGGACGCATCCTTCACCACTGTGTGCTCCAGCTGGGGAAGGAAGAGGGATCTGCCACTGACCCAATGCTGATTCGTTAGCCACCACTGCAATTGTTGTGCAGTGCCCTCTGAGATCTGGACGTAGTCGGACAGGTTCCCCTGATGCTGCGCCCACTGGAACTTCAGGTCCCACTGCAGAGCCCGCATATGTCACCTGGCATGATTGGTCAGCAGGAGGCCATGAGGCCCAGCAGCCTCACGGTCATTCGGACCGAAACCCAGGACAAGGGCTGAAAGATTGGAATCATAGCCCGAATGTCCCAGACCCGCTGTTCGGGAGGATAAACCCAAAACTGCGCCGTGTTCAGAACCCCTCCAATGAAGAGGAGCTTCTGAGAGGGAATCAGGCGCGACTTCGGCACGTTGATGGAGAACCCTAGCAAATGCAGGAGGTCGGCTGTAGTCTGGAGGTGGGAGAGGACTGTTTGGGGCGAGTCCGCCTTCAACAACCAGTCATTGAGATAGGGGAAAACTGAAACCCCAGATCTGCGCAGATGAGCTGCAATCACCGCCATCAGTTTGGCGAACAACCGATTGGCGCTGGTAAGGCCAAAGGGGAGCAGAGTGAACTGAAAATGCTCCTGCCCTACCGTAAATAGCAGGTTACGCAGATGGGCCGGCAAGACGGGGATACACGTCCTGCAGGTCCAACGCTACCATCCAGTCTTGCAGGTCGAGGGGAGACAAGACCTGAGCAAGTGTGAGCATCTTTAACTTGTCCTTCCGGAGGAAGTGGTTGACGTTCCGAAGGTCTAAGATGGGACGCAAGCCCTGAGGAAAATAAAAATCTATGAGGCCTATATGTCCCCATGTGCCCCCCAACGCTTATGTGCACATGCATGTAACCTATGCATTTCCCCTCCATGGCCTTTCCTATCATGATACTTATGCTATAACGTGGCCTGCCATCATTCAGTCCCCCATGAGAGAAACGACAAATCTGTATTGAGGCCTACACGTTTTGCATCATGTTTTCCTGCACCACATAAAAACCCGTGTTTGTGGCTCAGCTAGACCCGAACAGAGGTTTCAGGCCTCAGACGTTCAGAAAGCTGCAGCTGCGTATCCTTGGCCTTACACACTTGGGCCTCAGCCAAAGGGGCCCTGACACAAGGTGCCGAGACAGTATTGAGCACGGTTATCTGCTTACTCCTACAGAGCCGCATTCCTGCCTGGAGAAGGAGGGATCAGCAAAGGAGAAAGCCTAGCCTTTCTGTCTCGGTTTGTGAGATTGCAAAGCTCACGCCAGTAAAAAGCCCATAGCCCCCATGTAAGGCCTCTGCAATAAATGAAGTAAATGAAGAAATAGATGCCACATCGGCTCTTGGTGATGAGCAACCTATGTCACAAATCAGTCCTTGCTCCAGACATCGGATATCAGATAATACAAGATGTGCTGGTCGTCCTGACACTGAAGGCCTCACCCACTGAAGGCCTCACTTCCAGACTTCCCGGTCGCATAGCAACCCTTCCCCACGTCAGTTACACGTCATGCTCGAGTTGAGCACAAGTAAGGCAAAGTTCCAGTACAATTCCAGCAGATCACGCAACCCCCTCCAGGTATCCACCTACCTATGACATGCTACCCATTATCATCAAGTGGACGCCCACATGGACGCCCACCTTCACACTTACTTACACGCCCACATGCTCTTATCTCACTCTCTTTTGCTCTTTTTGTTTCCGATGTATATATACTGTACTCTGTGAATAATGTTTTGAGAATACTTTTGAGTCCCTTCCAGATCCCTTGTGGTGATGGTAATATTCTCCCTTTGACTCGAGTTATTGGAATAAAGCCCTTTTTGAACCGGATACCACAGATTCAGCCTCTTGCTTTATGCATGATCCTATTGAAATTCTGAAATACATAGAGCGTAATATTTTATTTACGACATAATGGCGCCCGAACAGGGACAATTCTCTTTCCCCACACGCCGGAGATGAAGGTCCAGTTTTGCCCCCTTCCACAGCCGTGACGGACTTCAAGTGCGCACGTCGCGGGTTTTCCCGCCAACTCCCTCAGGCCAACGAAGGAGACGGACTGCGACCAGACATCCATACGAGGCGGTGAGGAACGCAGATTGTCCTACCCAGAGCCCACCTGCGAGAGAGCTGTGTCCGAGGTTTCTGGAGATCCACCTAGGTTACGCCATTCCCCGCGCAGCGTCAAGTTTCGGAGGCCTTCGACTGCAAGTTCAAGTACAAGTTCAAGTTCAAGTTCAAGTTCAAGTTCAAGTTCAAGTTCAAGTTCAAGTTCAAGTTCAAGTTCAAGTTCAAGTTCAAGTTCAAGTTCAAGTTCAAGTTCAAGTTCAAGTTCCGCTTCCCGGTGAGTTTCTCATGGGGGTTGCAATCAAGTGCATGCAGTCAGAGTTATAGGAAATAGAGATCTCAAAGTATTCAAGGTGCACCGATATACCTGTATGAATGTTATTGTCCTAGCCAGGTTCAGTTAGGTTTGAATGTGTCAGGTTTTATGTAAGTTTGTTTTATTATAGTTTTTGTTTTTACAGCGCTATTGTGATTTTTGATTTTGGCTACATTCCAACATGCCGTTATTTTCGAAACTACGTAAAATATGTACCAGAAAAGGTGTACTAGAGGAACCAGTTAACATTCCTCCTAGGGACACTCCTGGACATTTCATGTACTGTAAGCATGGTTTAGATGCCGTGTTGTTCTTGGAACTATGGGTAGATTACACGAAGGATTTAGAGACAAAATATAGATGGCCTATCACGGGAACGTGGGATGCGGAAAGCATTATGAAAGTAGAGGAAGAAATATGGAAGAGAAAATCTAGACCTGCTCAGAAAGATGCCATTGAGTTGTGGCGCAAGGAGTCACATAGAAGAACAGAAAAAGAGTTCCACAAAATAGAGAGAAGCAAGCAAGAATCAGAAAAAGCCAAAGAACAGAACTTACGAGAGGAAGGGGAACGAGTAAAAAGAGAGCAGACTGAAAGAAAAATGAATACTGTCGTTGCTGGTATTTACCCCGTCCTTTCAGAGGAACTAGCAAAAGTGACTCCAGTAGAAAGACCCAGTAGAGAGCCTCCGCCAGTACCCCGAAAATTAAAAACAGCATCCGACAGGTTTATTGACACCTATCTAGAGGAATCCCCACCAGCCTACGTGGACGGATCTTTCCCTGCACCACCAACGCCAGAACAGCTCCAGGAGCTCGATGACGGCGGGGAGGGGGGATCCGGGACAGCGTCAGGAGGGGTGTCGACAGTAAAAGTAGACATCCCCGAATGTATATATGATCCAGACCCAGGGAAGGGCAGGATGCTTGTGTTTTCACTACGGTTTAGAAGAGCAGTCACAGATCTGGAAAAATTACCAGATATGGATAAACATCTAAATAAAATGTACACATTCATAAGAACAGGGGAAGGTCCTGAGAGCATAGCAGATGCTATACAAAATAGAAAAGTGGTTGTTAAGAATTACATCCTTCGCTTCCTAATTAATTGTCTGATCAGAGAAAAAGACGAAGGAAACGGGGATGTAGACCATCGTTATACTGGTTGGAGTGATCGCATAGATGCCGGTCAGCATGATAAATCAGGACAGACAGACCACATGTTGACCAAAATCCGAAAAGCAATAATAGCATCACACGAAGCAGGACCGCACGATAAAGCTGCTTTATCATCTGATGATGAAGCAGGGGACCAAGATAAAATACAATACGTGGGCCATGCCCGACGATTCGAGAAACCCAAAGGCCTGAATTACCGTAAACAGGGAACGGCTATAAAAAAGAGATTTTCCCTTGAAAATTTGTTCCAAATCACCGACAAAGCGGTGAATGAATGGTTAGGTAATGAACAGCCCTTAACCCCGACCGAACTCGAATTAGCACGATCAGCCACTCTGTGGGTATCCCAATACGATTTATATAATAATGATGTCGTAGCACAGACGTTTTTGAGCCTTCCACCGAATGAACAGCGCTTAGCTGGTGTTTACATGGTCCAACATTTAATAACGTTGTATGAAAGTCAGTACTCTGGTCCTGGTATATTGTATAGGTTGCTGGACGACATAATACTAGACAGATGGATGAACTTGGGTACTGAACTGATTAATGTAATCTTGGACCAGCGACACAAATACATAGTATATGTAACTAGATCCCTGCTTCCCGTTCCACCGCAGGTTAAAGGACAGACCTACGACAAACTGAACCCCCTACGAGAGGTACATCCTGTAAAGGATGCAAACAATGAACTACAACGGGTGTATGTCTACACCCCTCTGTCAAAATTAGAGATACTGGAAATGAAAAAAATGTTGCCCTCCCATGACAAAGACCCGGGGGGTTTTCACACGGGAATTAAAAGACATTCTCCGCTTAGGGGAATATACATATGCGGACGTTCTAAAGTCATTAAAAGTACTATTGCCTGCTGGTATTTACGAGAAACTTAAAGAAAAAGACTGGGAGGTGGGAGAGAGCAAGATTAGCTGGGATGTGTTACAAACCGAAGAAAATGCAAGAGGCCCGGGGGTTGGTCTGGGTCCCCGAGCTAAAGAATTACCTGAACTCCTTGTACAAGTTCTGCCAAGATTATTAATTACCAAGAAAGAAGACTGGGATGCCATTTCGGCTTGTAAACAGAAGCCAGACGAGGACACTAGCGATTTTTATTCTAGGTTTGAGAAATGTTTTACTATCAACAGTGGCCTTAAGCCCGGTAGTGATTCATATCCCCATCTATTTGTGAGCAAATTAGTGGAAAATTCCTTACCTGACGTAAAGTATAGAGTACTGAAGGTTGAGAGTACTTGGCAAGCAAACAGCCCTTCCCAAATGTTACAGATGTTACAGTACCACCAGAACAGAATTAGAGAGGAACATGACCAAGAAAAGAGACGCATGAAAGACACAAAGATGAAGATGCTGGTTGCCCAATCGACCCCGGCAAACACAAATACCAACGCGAACAAGAATAGCACAAAACAAAATGGTGGCACTTGTAATTATTGCAAGGAGCCAGGCCACTTCGTAAATGAGTGTGCAGTGCTGAAAAACAATATAGCGCTAGGTAAAACAAAGCCTCGTCAATATCCTCCCAAGGACAGTAACACACATCAGATACGTTTCCACCGCCACCACCGCCTGTCCATGCACCTGCACCAGCCCGAGCTACAACACAAATGTATGAACACGCTCAAAATAACTATCCAGAATACCATGCATATTCATGAAGCTGCCCAGAGAGGGAATTCGACCTGCCCCTCATTCCAGTTCCTGTGGACCAAGCGGGTCCCTATGTACATGCACGGTTACTGGGACAAAATAAAAGGTTTTTGATTGACACTGGGGCTAGTAGAACTACCATTAGTCATTCCGAGGTGCCCGGGGCACCCCTCTCGGGCTCAAAGAGTGTATCCCTGGGATTTTCGGGTAAACCTATCGTTAATGAGGTTTCAGAACCAGTCTCCTTAGGAGTTGGTCCACTGATACACACTACGGACTTACTACTTACTAAATCATGTCCGGAAAACTTGCTCGGGATAAAGACATTAAAAGAACTAGGAGCAGTAATCTGTTGCTCACCAGAAGGAGTGCGACTGTATTTACGTGATTTTAAAGGACATTTTGTAATGAAGGAACTTGACATCAGGCTCCAAGATGTACCACAGCACCTATGGGCACAAGGCCCAACTGACGTAGGTTACATGAACATTACGCCACACCAGGTCACCCTCAAGGAAGGTGTAGTGCTACCACGGATCAGACAATACAAAATACCACCTGAGGCTGAAGTAGGTTTACTAAAATTAATAGACGACCTGATTGCACAAGGGGTGGTGATTGAGACTGATTCAAACATATGTAATTCACCGGTACTTCCTATTCTTAAAAGAACTGACCCCAATATACCACCTGTATATAGATTAGTTGTGGACCTGCGAGAATTAAACAAATGTGTGGTACCACAGTACCCTGTGGTCCCGGACATCTCTTCGATATTGACTGCCATTGATGCGAATGCTACGTTCTTTACAGTAATAGATCTGAAGAACGCATTTTTCAGTATTCCAATACATCCGGACAGCCAATATCTTTTCGATTTCAGTTTAAAAGGTCGCAGCTTCAGATTCACAAGAGCACCACAGGGCTTCACGGAAAGTCCTAGCATTTATAGCCAGGCTCTGAAACGACAACTTGATAGTATTCATATGCCTAGCTCTACAGCACTGATAAAGTATGTCGACGACATTCTCATCACTGCACGATCGGACCATGATTGTGAAGATGCTTCCCTGATGGTTTTACATTTCCTGGCTGACAAGGGGCACAAAGTGTCCCCTTCGAAGTTACAATTCTGTGAACAGCAAGTGGCGTACCTTGGGCACTTGCTATCCAAGGAGGGTAGGAGACTGACACCTGAACGTATACAATTAATTTCAGGTCTTTCACAGCCCACGACACAAAAGGAGGTACGTGCATTCATTGGCCTCACTTCATATTGCAGGCAGTGGATTCCCCAGTATGCTTACATAGCCAAGCCCCTAATACAGTTGACGACACAGGAGGCAGCCTCTACTAAAGTCCTCCCTTGGACACAAGAACACACTGTGGCATTCGAAGAATTAAAGAGAGCTTTATGTCAAGCACCAGTTTTAGCAATCCCTGATTACAACAAATCGTTTATGCTTTTTGTGACAGAGCGGGATGGAACAGCACTATCTGTCCTCACACAAGATCATGCAGGAAAACACAAGCCCTGTGCTTATTTTTCTAGTACATTGGACCCAGTAGCACAGGCTTTGCCTGTGTGCCTAAAATCTGTTGCAGCAACGGCCTTAGCCATAAGACAAAGTGACTCGATAGTGCTGGGCCACCCTCTGACAGTACAAGTACCGCATGCAGTGGAGGTTCTCTTGAACCGGACACAAACCCAACACCTGACTGTAGCTAGACTGACAGGCTATGAGCTAACGTTATTTCAACCACACATAGAGATCAGACGATGCAACATACTGAATCCCGCTACTCTATTGCCCTCCAGTACAGAAAGCCTTCCCCCACACGACTGTGTTGAAGTAATACATACCGTGACTAAGCCAAGACAAGACTTGACAGACGTTGCACTTCCAGACCCCGACCTAACACTATATGTTGACGGCTCATGCATGAGGACAGGGGCGGGAGAATTAGTGGCAGCATATGCAGTGACTACTGATACTGAAATAATAGAGACTAAAAGAATAGACATATTGTCAGCACAAGCAGCAGAGCTCATCGCCCTAACACAAGCATGCATAAGAGCTGAGCACCTGAAAGTAAACATTTACACCGACTCCCAATATGCATATGGGGTGGTTCATGATTTCGGGGTGCTCTGGCGAGAACGAGGTTTCTTGACCTCTCATGGGGCCAAGATACAGCATGGCCCCCTTATTCACGCCCTTCTGGAAGCGATACATTTACCAACAGCCATAGCTATCCTAAAATGTAAAGCACATACTAGAGCCACAGATACCATTTCCCGAGGCAATGATCTGGCAGACCGAACTGCTAAACAGACAGCTCAGACCCCACTAGACATGACAAAGTCACAGGTACCATCAGTGTCCAAAGCCATGACAGTTAGGGATCCTTCCAAGGATGTACAAGACATATAGACACATGCTACTATAAACGAATTAAAGAAATGGTCGGAACAAGGAGGGGTACTGACTGATCAGGGTTGGATGACTAAGGGCAAATCCACATGGTTTCTTCCTGATTCGATGGTACAAGTAATCATAAATACCGCACATAGTCCTGCACACTTAGGAGAGAAAGCAATGCTAGACAGCTTACAGAATATATGGTTCAACAAGCACCTGCGTGCAGCAGCGAAACAAAAGGTCAGAACATGTATGATCTGTTGCCAATTCAATCCAGGTAAAGGCATTCCGATGGAACAAGGTGGATTCCATCCACCTGACCATCCTTTTGAGGTCCTCCAAATGGATTATATCCAAATGGATAGATGTAGAGGTTACAAATATGTCCTGGTAGTAGTATGTTCATTATCAAGGTGGACCGAAGCCTATCCAGTCCCTGATTATACTGCTGTAACTACCGCCAGACAATTGGTACGAGAATTTTTCCCACGTTATGGATTACCGCGTGTCGTATATTCCGACAACGGTCAGCCTTTCTCCTCTGAACTCATGAAACAAGTGTCCCTTCTGTTAGGGTATACCTGGAAGTTCCATTGTGTGCGACATCCTGAAGCAGCAGGCCTTGTAGAAAGACATAATCAGACCTTAAAAATTAAACTAGCAAAGATTTGCGCAGACAAAGGTGTAGATTGGATGGTAGCCCTACCGGTTGCCCTCTTTTACATGCGAATGGTAGCCCATTCTAGAACAGGCTTATCTCCCTATGAAGTGGTCTTCGGTAGACCACCGAATATGTGGGGCACTCCAATGCCGAAAAAAATTACTGATGTTGATAGTAACATGCTGACAGATTACCTGGCTTCCTTGATGTCTGCACTACTCTCTTGTCGTTCGCAGGTTGTCGCCGCCTTCCCTGACAACACCCAGGTCAGAGAATACTCAATCGCTCCTGGCGACTATGTCCTAATCCGGAACTTTGATAGATCAAGTCCTCTTGAGCCGAGGTGGAAAACGCAGAAACTGGTGTTGCTAACAACAAGGACCGCCGTTAAAGTCGAGGGACGGAAAGGATGGATACATCTTCACCACTGCAAACGCTACTTCGGGAATAACTGCACGTTTAAAAAGAACACTGACTGCTCGGACTTTGAGCCCCCTTTACGAGAGGAGACTCCGCAGCAGAAATATAAAGCGAAACTTAGATCTCATAAGTCAGAACCCGTTTGATCGATTAAGTCCACTAGGTGGTGAAGCGGTTGAACATGTATTCTGGCTTGCATGAGATCTCGAACAAAGCAAACGAGAGAAAGAGCAGGATGAAAAGCAAATACTGTAAATTATTACGTGGTAGATGTATAGTTACTTTGATTTTTCTGTCTCTTCTATGCATCACGATAATATGTATCAGCTCAATACTACATGCTATTTTTCCTCCTATTGCCTCACTCTTACACTCCTCCACTAATGATACCACAAAACACACATTTAGTGATCTGCCATCCCATGAGTTATCGTATCGACTTGCCTTACGCAACAATACCTTTATTCAGATGCTGCACCATTCACATCAGGCTAGCAATGCTACAGACTGCTGGGTCTGTGGCCGACTTCCCCCGTATCAGAAGGTGAAGGGAGTGTTGCCTCTTTTCCCTTTTCCGTTCTCCCATAATGGTTCTTGCGGAGCATGGTTTGCCTTAATGACATCCATCAACGGTGATGCCAAAGAATGTCAAGAGGAGGATTGTAGGAGCGAGTGGGTATGGGGTAACTTGAATAAAGTCATGAACAAAGCATGTTTCCCAGATGAAGAGGGTCTTCCCCAAATGAAAGGTACAGATCTAGAAAATGAAGAGTATCTGCAAGGAAATGCGACCCTCGATTTCATAGTGTTGAACGTAAAGCCCCAACACATGTCAGGTCCGCCTTCAATTACAGTCCTGCCAGTAAAAGGGAACTTGTGTGTCAGAAAAGAAGGCTCAGTACATTTGTGGCACAGTGAGTGTGATACTATAATAGTATTCAAAGACAAAGGAAAGTCCTATTTCAGAGCATCACGACACACCTACTTTATTTGTGGCCAGACAGCCTATGTGCAGCTGCCCTTGGACTGGGGTGGGACGTGCTACATATCATTTCTCCTACCACCCGTTTTCTTGGCCCCATCGAGCTATCACCAAGATCTTCGGCTCACACTTGTCAGACACAGACGAGGGCTCGATGCCTCTGGCATTGACCAGACAGACAGCTTGGGAGCAATATACAGATTTCAATAAAGGATTCTTTTTCTTCATAGGTCCCGTCCAGAATAGTAAACTTATCCGAAGGCTAACAAGGATTCTAGAAACAGTTGCTAATGTGACTGCATCGGCCCTGGGGAATCTGACCCAGGAACAGTATGCTATGAGACTGGTCGTTCTTCAGAATCGTCTTGTTCTTGACGTCATCCTGGCGGATAGGGGTGAGGCTTGTAGGGTCATCGGTTCTAGCTGTTGCGTTTTCATACCTAATAACGCACCGTCTGTATACAAAGCAATAACAAGGCTCCACAAGATTGCCCAAAGCATACATCAAGACCCAGGCACGTGGACATGGTCCGGTTGGCTCTGGGGATTAATATCTGCTTGGGGATGGAAAGTGTTGACCGTCTGTGGGTTGATACTATTAATGATATTCAGTTGTTGCCTATGTCTGCAGTGTGGCCCGGCCATTTGCGGCCTGTGTGCCACTGCATGTGTTCCACATCCCCATTTACAAAGCATTGAAAATGGAAAAATAATGCTGCAAGAACAGATCGACTGTCTCATGAAAATAGACGTTACATAGGGGGTTCACTAGGGTACAAGGAGGGAATGAGGAAAATAAAAATCTATGAGGCCTATATGTCCCCATGTGCCCCCCAACGCTTATGTGCACATGCATGTAACCTATGCATTTCCCCTCCATGGCCTTTCCTATCATGATACTTATGCTATAACGTGGCCTGCCATCATTCAGTCCCCCATGAGAGAAACGACAAATCTGTATTGAGGCCTACACGTTTTGCATCATGTTTTCCTGCACCACATAAAAACCCGTGTTTGTGGCTCAGCTAGACCCGAACAGAGGTTTCAGGCCTCAGACGTTCAGAAAGCTGCAGCTGCGTATCCTTGGCCTTACACACTTGGGCCTCAGCCAAAGGGGCCCTGACACAAGGTGCCGAGACAGTATTGAGCACGGTTATCTGCTTACTCCTACAGAGCCGCATTCCTGCCTGGAGAAGGAGGGATCAGCAAAGGAGAAAGCCTAGCCTTTCTGTCTCTGTTTGTGAGATTGCAAAGCTCAAGCCAGTAAAAAGCCCATAGCCCCCATGTAAGGCCTCTGCAATAAATGAAGTAAATGAAGAAATAGATGCCACATCGGCTCTTGGTGATGAGCAACCTATGTCACAAATCAGTCCTTGCTCCAGACATCGGATATCAGATAATACAAGATGTGCTGGTCGTCCTGACACTGAAGGCCTCACCCACTGAAGGCCTCACTTCCAGACTTCCCGGTCGCATAGCAACCCTTCCCCACGTCAGTTGCACGTCATGCTCGAGTTGAGCACAAGTAAGGCAAAGTTCCAGTACAATTCCAGCAGATCACGCAACCCCCTCCAGGTATCCACCTACCTATGACATGCTACCCATTATCATCAAGTGGACGCCCACATGGACGCCCACCTTCACACCTACTTACACGCCCACATGCTCTTATCTCACTCTCTTTTGCTCTTTTTGTTTCCGATGTATATATACTGTACTCTGTGAATAATGTTTTGAGAATACTTTTGAGTCCCTTCCAGATCCCTTGTGGTGATGGTAATATTCTCCCTTTGACTCGAGTTATTGGAATAAAGCCCTTTTTGAACCTGATACCACAGACTCAGCCTCTTGCTTTATGCATGATCCTATTGAAATTCTGAAATACATAGAGCGTAATATTTTATTTACGACAGCCCTTGTGCTGCTTTGGAACCAAGTAGTGGGAGTAGGAACCAAGAAGTAGTGGGAGTAGGAACCACGACCTATTTCTGGCATCCAAACGTGCTCAATGGCTCCCTTGGCCAAGAGGGCTGTAACTTCCTGCTGGAGAAGTGCCAAGTAATCCCCCGACATGCGGCGATACTGTGGTGGCATGGCTGAGGGGGCTGTCTCGAAGTGGAGGGGAGGGAGTAACCCCTTCGGACAATTTGCAGAACCCACCCATCCAATGTGATGGTGCTTCAGTGGTGGAGGTGATGGCAAACCCTGCCACCCACTGGTGGCTGTTGGGCCTGAAACACCGGACTAGGAAGGTTTGGAGGCAGGGGGGGGGGGGGGGGAGAGAGAGAATCAGGATGGTGGACTGACGTGCACGCTGGCCCCGTGACCCGCCTCAGCGGGTCCCACGTTCGTGGCTGCGCTGAGACTTGCTGCGCAGGCCTGTGGCTCTGAAACCAATGTGCTTGGGCGCCCCTTCCTTGACCACAAAAGCAGCGAAAAGCAGAAGGAGTGCGTGTGGCGGAAAGGCCTAAAGACTTGGCTGTAGCTCACGAGTGCTTAAAACACTCCAAAGCGCAATCCGCCTTATCGCCAAACAGGCAAGTGCCATCAAAGGGCATATCCATCAATGTGTTCTGGACATTCCCAGAAAAGCCAGTAGTTCTCAGCCAGGCGTAGCGCCACTGTCGTGGAAATCGCCCTGCCCAGTGAGTTAGCAGTGTCAAGACCACAACGGATCGTGAACTTGGCTGCATCTCTCCCCTCAGCAATAGCTTGGGAGAGTACTGTCTGAGCCTCCACCGGACACTGAGGCAGCACTTGCGCAACCATATCCCACACAGAATGGGAATAACGGCCCAAGAGACATGCGGTGTTCACAGACCGCAGCCCTGAACTGGCAGAAAAAAAATCTTCCCAAACCGCTCCAGTTTCTTGGATTCCCTGTCCGGTGGTGCGGAAGGGAACACGCTCGGGGATGCAGAGGCCTGGATAACCAATCTCTCAGGTTTAGGGTGTTGGGAGAGGGAAACTGGGTCACCCGGGGCTGGGCCACATTCTTATCCACAGGAGCCCCTGTGTTGGGCCTGGACCAGGTGCCCAAAAGAACGTCCGAGAGTGCATCATTAAAGGGCAGCAGCAGCTCCGTAGAAGAAGACGCAGGCCAAAGCACCTGTCAGGAGGTTAGTCCGGACGGCCACGGAAGGAAGCTTGAGGTGGAGTGTCTCAGCCATCCTACGCAACACCATAGAGTAGGAACCACCATCCTCCGTAGCCACGGTAGAAGGAGACAGTGAGCCAGGTTCAGGAGTATAAACCTAATCACCTGGATCCTCATCCCAGTCTGGGTCTAACTCGCTTTGTGCTGCGAGAGGGTCCTCAAACCCCTCCCAGTCCTCCCCGTCTTCCACAGCCTGCCAAACAGGTGGAACATAAGGAGGTGGCTGAAGAAAGGAATAGAAATTCCCAAACGGCGTCATAATCTGCGTTGGTAGATACCCTTCCAACACCGTCGCGCCGTCGGGGAGGAGGCCAGGGACGGCGTCAGCCGACACTGCGGCAGACGCTGGTGGTGGCGCCATCGACAGGACGTACTGGGCCAACCGACATGGACGGGGATCCATGGGGGTCTCTCAGCGGCAAGCCCGAAGTAGTCGCACATGTTGGGGCAGGAACCGGCGATGCCGAAAAACGAGGACCCCCAGTCGGGCACGCAGGAACACCGGCAGGGCAAGACGGTCCGAAGACACGTGCCATAGCTGACAGGAACTCCTGCAGTTGGGCAGGAGTCGCCGATGGACCCCGAAAGGGCGGGTAGGCCATCGGCAACTGCCGAGGCTCCGGTGTCACCGGGCAGCGCCACCTGCACCCTCAGCCGCGTCACAGAACCGGCTAGGGGAAGGCGAAGAGCGACGGCACTTCTTCGACTTCTTGTGCTTCGCCTTACTTGACTCAGAGTGCGAAGACTTGGAATGATGGTGATGGCTCCGCAGCCGGTCCCTCGACCTCCCACGGGACCGAGACCTAGAACGGCGCGAAGCAGACTCCCGGGCCTCCAGCCTCTTTTGGGACCGCTCCCGCGAAGTTTTCGGAGCCATGGCCCGGCAGTGGGAGCACAACTGAGTCGTGGTCGCGCCCCAGGCAGTAGAGACAAGCACAGTGCAGGTCCGTCTCCGACATCGTGCGGGGACAGCCCACGCAAGACTTGAAACTGGGCATCCCTATGCACCTGGAGTGTAAATATTCAAAAAACAGAGACAAAAGTACCAAAAACTCAGTCAAAAAATTACTGGGGGTACCGCTCTCTCCGGATCTGCACTTGCTGGCGCAGAAAAATAAAGAACTGACAGCGCGCTTGGGCGCGTCCAAGTAGCTCCAGCGACGTCACTCGGCGACTAAGACGCCAACGACGTACGCAGCCCCGTACGACGACACCTACGGACGTGCAAGGGTACTGCTGATGAAAACTTTCCGGATCCAGTCATACACCTGGGGATATTCTAAAGTAAGGAATCTATCACTAATGTGTCTCTTTCAGATCAATTTTACAATGTCTGTCATGGAAATAGCAAGACCCTTGTGGGGGTTGGCCAAGTCTACAAAGAGCTGATTAGTCTTGTGAAAGGACTTCGTGCCGCCACTGTAATGCACGAGAGATGTTAAATTTCTGCAGCAGCCTTTGAGCTACAGAATCCAGTTGTAGAAATAACACTGGCAGCAATATGGTCTGGTTAATGTGGGAAGGTGAGACAGTCTTGCAAATGAAATCAGGGTTAGCTCTAAGGACTACCCAGTACCTGTATGAATGGCTCTTGAAAGGGGGGTGTAACGGACTGAAGTGAAGTTACACATGGAAAGCCACCTTTCAGGTAAGAAACTGCAAGCTGTAAGAACTAAGGCATTCAAAAGGCAGCCCTGTAAGTCTCATCAAAGTTCCAGAGCTGGAGGTGTTTTTGAGCGCATCACCCTTTGGAAGCCCTGCATGGACGCAAGATCACCATAAGCCTGTTGTGCAGGTTTGCTGCTGCTAACTGAAGGTGTATTGAGGTGCATGCAATATCTGTACTCTGAAAGTGTACGAGTTAACAGATCTCTTGAACCTTGACTATGAAGGAGTCTAGGTGCTTAGAGATGCAGAAGTGGACAATTTTCTTCTATTTGTCTGAATATCATTTGTACTAGATCTACATGCCCGTGAATGCATCTCAGAGGTTCTGTTGGAAAGTGAGTTTCTGTTGCAGTAACCCCCCCCCCCCCCCCCTCACACCACTTTTTGCCTGACTACTAATACACTTTCTTGGTGTGCCCTGGGTCCCTGACAGTCAGGTTCCCAGGGCCTGTGTTCTTTACCCAAACAAACCCAATTTGCATCTCTTGCCACAGGTCAGACCCTGGTAAATGGTACCACAAGTACCCAGGGCACTGTGACCAGGGAAGATCTCCAAGGGCTGCATCACTTATTGTGCCATCCTTAGAGGCCCTATACCTTTACACACACACACTGCCTTTGCAGGCTGTGTGTTTTGGTGCAGAACAAAGTAAAGGATCGACATGGCACACATCCCTGTGTGCCATGCCTACAACCCACTGCCCTGGCATAGATTAGTCACCCCTCTAGCTGGGTGCCCTATCCCAGTGGTGAGGGTACAGGTACATGAGCCCTGTAACCCTACAGTGTCAAAGTCCATTCTTAGGCATTGTAAGTGCAGTGCGGCTATTAAGAGTATATGGTGGTGGGAGCTTGTCATTACGAACTCCACAGCACCACAATGGCTATACTGAAAACTGAGAAATTTGGTATCAAACTTCTCAGCACATTTAACCCACACTGATGCCAGTGTGGGATTTAATGAAAAATGCACAGAGGTCATCTCAGCGATGCCCCCTGAAAAACGACCAGCCTCTGGTGGGTTCCCCGACTGGTACACACCAGCCTGCCACCACGAGACATGTTTCTGGACCCCTAGGGTGGGAGCCTTCGCTCCCTGAGCCCAGAAACCAAGCCTTTCCTGGGCGGAGGTGTTCACACCTCCCCCAGGCCAGGAAGAGCCATCTGTGGCAGGGTAGCTTCAACGGCCTGGCAGCCTTTGTAATGCGACCCCCATCCTCTCCTGCTATCAGGAGCAGGCCCCCTTCCTGTCTCCCCTCCCTTTAGGCGGGAAGACTGGCAGGAAAAATTAGCCAGCTCAGGACGTGTGGCCACCTCTGCCAACTCCACCCCTCAGGTGGGGGAGGCGAGGTGAAGCCCACTCCCCAGTGCTTGCCATCTTGCAGATGGCAGGCACTCCCCAATCAGGACTAGGGATTGTGCTTCCCCCCCCCCCCCACGTGAGGTGCGCACACCAATGGTTTATTCACCCTAAGGTCAGTAGCCCATTGGCTTCTGACCTCATGACCCCTAAAACGCCCCCTAAATACAGTATTTAGGGGGCAGCCCTGAGCCAAGAAGGCAGATCGAGCCTACCTACAAAAACAAAAGGACGAAGAGCCATGCAGAGCTAACAAGAGGGCGACGCCCACTGACTTGGCCCCAGCCCTACATGCCTGCCTCCCCGCGAACCTGCTCCTGCAAAATCCCGGCATGTCCAGCAGCCAGCAACCTCACAAACCCCAGAGGACCTGCCTGCCTTCACTTCCCAGACTGTTTCTCCTGTGAACACCGGACCGTGTTTAAACTGCAGCTTCTGGTGCCAGCCAGAGACTGCAAATCCAGCCCACTCTGCACCCGCCGAACATGGCCCGAGTGGAAAAACACCACAAGGAGGTCCCCCGGCGATCCTGACCCGAGATCCGGCGATCCCTGACCTGCCTCAAGCCTCCAGACGACACCTGTAGCCTCAATCCAGAGGAACGCCCCTACCGCGACCAGAGAGAGTAAGAAAATCCGACCCCCCACGGCCTTGTGTGCCCAAACCAACGGTGCCTAACCAACCTACGACATCCCAACTCACCCCTCAAAGTGGTGGTCACACCCAGAAGATCCTCGTCCCGAGCCTGCAGTGTTTCTTTGTCCCGGAGGTTCTCCATTGAAAACAAGGCACCCGACCTCAAAACAGCACCCTGCACCCGGCCGCCCTAGTGCTACTGTGTGAGAAAGTGTCATCTTTCTTGCATTGTATGCCCCCACTTTTTGCTGAATGTACTTTGACTGGGTGTGCCCTGGACTCCTGCCAATCAGGTGCCCAGGGCCTATGTTCCTTCACTAAACAAAAACCTAAAAATCAAATTGGCAAACCCTGGCCACATGTCAGTCCCTGGTAAGTGGTACCCTAGGTATCCAGGGCCTTGTGATCAGGGAACGCCTCTAAGGGCTGCAGCACTGATTGTACCACCCTTAGAGGCCCTGTACCCTAACTAACTAACACACACACACACACACACACACACACACACACACACACACACACACACACACACACACACACACACACACACACACACACACACACACACACACGACAAAACAGAGACGACATGGCACACATCCCTGTGTACCATGTCCACAACCTACACTACCCTGGCATACATCAGCCACCCCTCTAGCTGGGTGCTCTATGCCAGTGGTGTGGGCACAGAGGCAGGAGCCATGTGCCCCTACAGTACCCAGGTCTATTCCTGGGCCCTGTAAGTGCAGTGCTGCCATTTAAGAGTACATGGTGCTGGGAGCTTGTCAAACACGAACTCCACAGCACCATAATGGCAGCACTGAAGACTGAGAAGTTTGGTACCAAACTGCTCAGCACATTAAATCCACACTGATGCCAGTGTGGGATTTAATGTACCAAGCACCAGAGGGCATCTTAGAGAGGCCCCCTGAAACCTAACCTACAATCCATGTCTGTTCTGAGGCTGCCACACAGCAGACATGTTGCTGGACCCCTGGGTAGGAGAGCCCCTGCTCTCCTGGGTCTGCAACAATGCACATCCTGGGCGAGGTGCTAAATCTCCTCCCCCAGGATGGGCAGGGGGACGCTTCAAAGGCATGCCACCTCTGCGAGCTTCCCCAGGCCACTGCAACCCCCCCACTCTGGCGGGAAGCTTGGCCGGAAACCCCAAATAAGAACAGGGGATGTGCCAGCCTGCCAACCCCACCCCTCAGGTGGGGGAGGCGAGGTGAGGTGACGCACATCTGCGGGCTCTCGCCATCTTGAAGATGGGAAGCCCTACCCAATCAGGATTAGGCTACTGCCCACTCCCACAGGAGAGAGGCAGGATAGGGGGTGTACCCACCCCAGGACCGGGACCAATTGGTCCCTGCCCTTCACCTACCTGTAACGCCCCTAAATCTATTATTTAGGGGCACCCTGAACCTTCCTTCCTTGAATCTTCGTCCCAGAGCTTGCAGTCTTTTTCTAAACCAGAGATTTCCCATTGAAATCAATTGAGCGCCCGAAGGCTCAAAAGCACCCTGCACCCAGCCGCCCGAGTGGCCCTGGCAGTGCAACCTCTACACCTATCTACTTCCCCACTTGCCCTGAGTAAGTGACCAGGAGCCCAGCTCCCACAGCCGCGTGGCCTGCTAGTCAGCAGCCACCAACCAAGGCCCCCCCCACCTCTCATAGGATAACATTGGGCCTAACTCTCTCTGCACCCATCCGCCATTGTGCCGCTGAGGGTGAACCAACTGTACCTACCTGACCCCCGAGTCTATGGCCAGAACCTTAACTCTGCCAGTCGAGTACTTACCTTTAAACCGATAACTCAATTTTCTACATAGGGTAACATAGATGAAATTTCAGGAAAAGCCAGTCAAAGTGTGGACTTTTCAAAACTTAAAATTTTCACCAAAAATCAGCTGAGGAACGAAAACGAAAACACTCACCTGCTCTTAGGTGAGTTCCCGGTGCTGGATCTTGGTGCCTAGCACTGACTCTGAAAAATACTTACAACTGTACTTACCAGTAATCCAATTTTCTTCCATAGGAAATCATTGACTGTTTTTCTGTGAAATTTCTTCGAGGGGCAATTTCTCCAATCTTTAAACATTCTTTAAAGATCGTATAGTATCTGAAAACGTAATTACTTACCTGTTTTGGATAAAGGTCCAAGTACTGAGTCTAGGCACCCAGTACTGGATTACAAAAGTAACGAGAACCTACTATACCTGCAACTTGAATTTTCTGCCATAGGGAATCATTGACTGTTTTCTATGAAATATTTTTTGTGTCAACTTTTAAAATAGCAAAATATTGTCTAAAAATCATCACAGTAATTAAGTCGACTTTTATCACTTGATTCCAAGTACTGACCCAGGACTGAATCTAGGATCCAGTCCTGGAATTCCAAAAGTAATCCTAAAAATAATCTGTTGCAAATAACTTGAAACTTTCATTGAACTCAATGCATTATTGTGTTTAAAATTGTGTTGCCTATTGCAACCACTTGTAACTTTATACAAAAGTCAACTGCATATTGCAAAAGTATGTATATAAAGCATCTCATTCTGAGAAAGTATATTTTAATACCTATTGTTGGTTCTAAAATAAAACCAGCATATATTTTTTATATATAAACCATTGGCCTAGAGTTCAGTTATTGAGTGTGTGAGACTATTTGCTGGCTGAGTGTGTGCAACAAATGCTTTACACTGTCCTCGGATACTGCCTTACTGCTCGACCAAGCTACCGCTTTAGAGAGTAAGATTATATCTAACTTTAGCCTCTGCCAGACCTCTGGGGACTGTGGACTCTGTACACCCTGTGCCTATTTGGGAACAGTATATACAGAGCCACTTTCTCACACACCGAGGGTGCACCTTTGACGCTACTTCGGTCCCCAACTTGCCCTGAGCTTAACCCTAGGAGCTATGCTCCCACAACCCAGTGGCCTGCTTGCCAGCAGCCACCAACCGGAGGCCCCCTATCACCCATTGGATAACGTTGGGCCTCAACACTCTGCACCCGGCTGCCCTAGTCCCGCTGAGAGTGCAACAGTGCATTACTGACCCTGGAGGACCCCTGAGTCTAACCCCAGAACCTTAACTCCCACAGTTGTTTACTTGCCTGCAAACCGATAACCTGTTTTTCCTCCATAGGATAACATTGACAATTTTCCCTCCAGAAAAACGACTGTGTGGAGTTTTGAAAACCACTGTGAGAAGTTGGCCTGTCATATGCTGGTCACTAGTTATAGTGGCCACCTTGCACCAGTCCAAATCGACTCTTATGGTAGATAGGTTTAAGACAATCTTTCAAAGAAAGCTAGCCTAGTGGTAGCTGTGGAGCGCAGCCTTCAGGCGAAGTCTCAGAGGAATGTAAAGCAGCTTGTTTTACCTTATAATCTCTTGAATTACCAAATGAAAGGACACCACACAGGTGTATATACATGTCAAATATATAGGTTTTTGCAGCGTGAATCTTTCTGGATTCACTATGCTGTGCATTATTCCGCTGTCTGGTGGTTGGGTCCGGAATCGTAGTCTTTCTTCTTTTTTTGTAGCCCAGGTAGGTGTCGACGTCCCACCATTTAGTGTACCTCTTGTGACGTCGGCACGCTTCCTGCGGAAGCACCCACCTCGGGCGCCATCTTCAGATTCTTCTTTCCGCCGTTGGGTCTGGATCGTCACCGTGAAGCTCCAGAGTTTTTGGGAAGAAAAGAAGAAAAAGCAAGAGGGTCATCGAAGAAGAAGTGGAGGAAGACTACAGAAAGGAAGATCAACAAGCCGAGATGACGAAGAATGAGAACCTCGAGATCTTCGACGTCCAACGGAGAACGCGCACTCGGGGACACTGTGTGCAGGAATGGACAAGACACCCTTTAAATTCTGCCCTAACTGCCACCATAAATACACGCAGAAGGACCAGCACCCTGTCTGCAATCTTTGCCTGCCAGTCGACCACGAGAGCAAAGACTGCAACGCCTGTTCCGCCTTCACACCGAAGACACTCCGGGTTAGAGAGAGACAGAGGAGAGCGAATTACAACATGCAGGGCAAGGGACAGGCCCCATCGCTGTACGAACTGGGCCTCTCCACCGACGATTAAGACAACGTTGCAGAGGGACCAGATGACTTCACGGTCGCAGAGACCGATAAGAAAACGTCTGATAAGGTAGGAGACACGTCGAACACTAAGCCCTCGACAGGGCCCCAAAAACCCGAGTCAGACTCTCGAAAAACAGAGTCAAAGTCCTCGAAAGGAGCACCGGCGCTGAAAAGGTAGACGACCGCAGCTGCATCCAAGGACGAAAGGCCCGGCGGATCCTTCGAAAAGGCATCCCAGGTGCAGAGGACCAGCGAAAAGCCAAGGTCGTCGAAGCAAAGCCAAGAACTGGGTTGCTTGACTTTGAAGGAAAAGGTTGCGGCGAAAAAAACCACGCTCGACGCCAAACAGGCCTCTGAGCTGGAAAAGAAGAAGAGGAGGCTCGAGGCAGAAATGGAGAGCATCCTACAAAGGAGTTAGACGAAAAAATGAAAAAATTCACAATTCCCACGAAACCACCGTCGGTCATCGTAGACGTCGAGGAACAGGAAGAGTTTGACGCCGAAGAATTGTCAAACTCCGGGAGAAGAAGAAGAGGACCAACAATCAAACTACGGCTCAGCGCCATTGACGTCACAGGACCTGGAGTGGCAGGACCTAGACGCCGAAAGCCCGGAAGAGCCTGTCGAGACTTACCCTTCAAGGCCTTCGCCACCAGATGACATTGGGGCCTACAATATGGTCATCAAAAGCGCAGCTGCAGCTTTTGGGGTCAAGCTGGAGGAAGAAAAGCCGAAAGCAGACTTTTTACTGGAAACACTGCTCCCCATCCAAACGAGGAGCCAGTTCTTCCCCCATGCTCCAAAGTGTCATGAACCAGGGGAAGGAGGCGTTTAAGGACCCAGCAACATGCAGGTCCATCACACCTAGGACGGAAAAAAAGTATAAGCACTCCTCACAGGTCCCTCCCTACATCAAGGGATCCGTCACAGCGGACTCCATCATTGCGTCAACTGCCAGGAAAAGGGCTAATGTCCCTGCAACCTCTGGCCCACCACCAGACAAGGAAAGCAGGAGGGTGGACCTGCCTGGGAGGAAGATTGAGAGAAACGCGACAATGCACTGGCGCATGGCGAACTCCAATGCCCTACTGAACAGACACCAATACCAATGATGGAAAACCCCTAAAAACAGTCTTATGCGAGTTAGATTTTTGATAATGAATTGTTCTTATTATGGTGTTTTTATAGATTTTATTGTTAATGTGTAATTGAATTATGTTTTTTTTTTAATGTACTTTTATGGATTTTATGAAACCCGAATAAAGGTCTTTTGAATTGAATTGACACCAATACCAACATTGGGACGAAATGGGGGACCTAATCAAACACCTGCCCGAACAATACCAGCAAAGAGCCTTGCACCTGGTGGAGCAAGGGAAGAATATCGCAAATTCTTGCCTTAAAATGGCCTTAGATAGAGCCGAAACATCAAGCAGGTTGATGGCAATAGGGATAACGGAAAAAAGGCAGGCCTGGCTCAGGATCTCAGGCTTCAAGCCGGAAGTCCAGAACAACATTCTGAACACCCCTTTCAACGGGGAAACGCTGTTCAGAGCCCCGGTGGATGAAAAACTCACCCAGCTCAAAAAGGAGAACGAAACAGCAAGGTCCATGAGGGCCCTGCAATTCAGAGGGATGAGAAGAGGTACCCCAACACGGAGACCATACGGCAGGGGCGGAAACCAGCCGGGAACATCACACCAGACTTTCCAGCAGGGGCACCAGGGTGACAATCACGGCCAGCAGAAACAAAATTGGCAGTACCAGCCTCAGGGCCAGTCCTTCGCAGTAGAGGGAACGGACGAGGGCAAAGACAAAGAGGGGGAGAACAACCTGCCTCAAAGTGACTCAGCCCGGCGAAGCGTGCTCACCCACAAGATCCCTCCGAGGGGAGAGCACAAAAAATTAAACAAGAGGGCTTACACAGACCAAACGCCAACGAGAATGCAACACCAGTAGGCAGCAGGCTGAGATTTTTCCTTCAGGAATGGAAAAAGATAACAGACAAATGGATACTCAACATCATACAGTTTGGATACTGCATAGAGTTGGGAAGGAAACCACCGAACAGGAAACCAAAGAAAAGGGAACACTCAGGACAGGAGCTAGTGCAACTCGTAGAGGAAGCACAAGAGCTACTCCAAAAGGAGGCGATAGAACCAGTACCATTCAAAGAAAGGAACAAGGGTGTGTACTCAAACTACTTCCTGGTACCAAAGGTGGACGAAACACTAAGACCCATCCTGGATCTACGGTTCCTAAACAAGTACATAAGGACACAAATTCAAAATGACGTCCCTACAAGAGGTACTCCCTCAGATGAGAGACGGAGACTTCATGTCCACCGTGGATCTCAAAGATGCATACCTGTACATTCCAATGAACAGGCGGCACAAAAATCTGTTAAGATTTACCATCAACAAAGATCACTACCAGTTCACAACCATGGCATTCAGACTAAAGTCCGCACCAAGGGTTTTCACAAAATGCCTTGCGGCAGTGGCGGCATACCTGCGGAGGGAAGGGATTCATGTATACCCTTATCTCGACGACTGGCTAATAAAAGCAAGTTCACGCGAAAGATGCGAGGAACACACACAGCGGGTCACAAGGACGCTAACAAAGCTGGGATTCTCCATACACTGGGGGAAATCCTCAATGGAACCGGAACAGGTGAAGATCTTCCTGCGAGCACAGATCAACATCATACAGAAAACAGTGATCCCCAGCGACAAGAGAACAATGGCCCTGCTGAGGGAGATGCGCCTCTACCAGAAGGGGCAGGCTCTGACAGTGAGGACAGCAAGCAAGATCATTGGGATGATGGTGTCATGCATTCACCTAGTCCCCAATGTACGCCTGCACATGAGACCATTCCAGGAATGGCTGCAACAACAATGGTCACAAGCAACAGGAAGTTGGGAGGATCTAGTGGTTGTAACACACACATTGCAAGAAGAGATAGCGTGGTGGAACAAGGAGAACATAACAATAGGAAAGTCCTTGACACCACCAAGCCCAACAGTGACCATCACCACAGACGCATCCCAGATAGGATGGGGAAAACATATGAACAAGCTCAGAGTGAGGGGTCTGTGGACTCCAGCAGATGCGGTCAGACACATCAACTACCTGGAATTGAAGACCATATTCCTAGCCCTGACGGCCTTCCAGAAAAAACTGTACAATCAGAAGGTGTTGATACAGACAACACGACTACGATGTTCTACATCAACAAGCAGGGAGGAACACCATCTATTTCTAGACACTCTACTAATCTCTTTATGAGATTAGAAGCCAGGAACGCATTCAAATATCAACGTTTCACAATAAGTTAAGCACAAATATGGCTGGGGCCCTAGGGGCGTACCAGACCATATACTAAAAAAGAGGTTTAGGAAAGTCGACTTGCAGAATGACAAGGCCTAGGGCCTGTAGAATCGCTGGGGCTTCACTACTGCAGACACGGAAGACGCATGCAGTGTGTGAACACAGCCGCGGGTTCCCTATTGATTACAACGGAGCAAGTCGCGGTTTGATTTTTAAAGTTTTAGGGTACTTCGAGGAAGTCTACAAGCAAGCCACTTACAAGGTAAGTAATTCGAGGGCCAACACACACTAGGGCACCGGAGTGCACAAGTTACCTCACCCAGGGAAGCCGGGTGCATAGGTGTCTTTTGGTGTCGGGTCGCGTCGCTGTTTTCTATGGAGACCAGTGAAGATTTGCTGCTTGCGAAGACTGAAGTGTCCGGTGGAATCCAAGGCTGGATTCAAGATGTAGAAGACCTGAAAATTGAAGGGACAGTGTTCACAGTCACTTGCCAGTGACCCGGGGCCAGGAAGATAGATGCCCACGGATGTCGGGTGATCACGGGTGTTTTGACTCTTCGCTCACGAGGTCCAAGAGAGATAGACGATGACCAGCAGCTGGATTCGGAGTGTCCCACGACGTCTGCAGCTGATGGCGGTGTCGGCAACCGGATTGGAGCCAACAAGCCTTGGCAACAGCAAGTCTCGTGTAGAGTGAAGAAAGTCGATGGTGCAGACAAGCAAGGTCTGAGGGACTCACCCAGCGAGGGTGAGTGAGGGCAGACCTAGAGCAACCAGGGGAGCCCTTTTAGTCGATAAAGTCTCCGGGGGACCCACAAGCCAACGGGCAAGGGATCGCGAAGGCGCCTCTTGAGGAAATGCTTCACATGAGCCCACGGTCACTAGGGACGGGGTAGGCCTCTGATTTTTGCTGCCAAGCCTGCTGGAGGCTTGGGCCACAAGTGGTCCAAAGCTCAAGTTCGTAGAACGTCGTGAAGGGGTTGCACTCTACATTAGTGCACGGTACCCGGGTATTGCTTTTCTTCGTCACTCGTGGGGTCCACTCGCCTCAGCTCTGCTGGGGACTCACAATGGCCGTCGAGAAGTCAGGAAATCCACTTCCGGGGCTGCAGGGACTTCGGCGGAAAAGTTTGCGACCGTTGATTCAAGTTTTGGTGCCTGCCAAGCAGGGGAGTCACTCCTTGACTCCAAGGGAGATTCTTCTGTCTTCCAAAGGTAGTGGAACATCGAAGGGCCAGGATTCTTCTTGTAAAGCGTCGTCCAGGGGTTATCTACTTTGCAATGGCAAGGTTTCCCATCTTATACTAAAGATAGGGGTGGGACTAGCTCTATGACCACTCCTCTGGGGGGGTCAGGGTAGGGGGTGGTTACACCCACTTCCCTTTGTCCAGTTTCGCGTCAGAGCAGGGACAGGTAGCCCCTGAACCGGTTTGAGCAGGCATGTGCACAGAGGAGCCTACTGCTCCCCCAGTGCAGGACATCAAAGCACTCTAGAAGTGCACCCACCCAGCCCCAATACACTAAATCCTGTATGGAAGGTGGCGACACCTCCCTGTGACAGGATGTCTATTGTTGGGCCTCCTCCACTGCGAGTTTGTCAGCAGCAGGAGGGCAGCCCAGTGTCTGTGCTGGTGGCATCCATTTTGTGATGCCAGGGCTCTTTCAGATTTGTACCGTGTTACCACAGTAGGTACATGTCGTCCCCTCAGGAAGGGTGGGATCATACTCCCACACCAGTTACTGGTTTAGTGTTATAATTCCAAGTTGTTTGACACCAAACACGACATGTTTTTATGCAGTCATTCCAAAGTTAGCATTAACCGGGAGGTTATAATGCACTTAAGAGTATATTGTTTAACAGCATCCACAAACAGCCACAGGGAATAGACCCTGGCAGCTGCAGAGGCGCCCTGCTCAGGCAGAGGCACCCCCTCACATTGTAAACCCAGCACCCTGCCCTCAGGATTGATAGGGCCTGACTTAGGGGTGACTGATATGTTTATATGTGTGTGTATGGTGAGATATAGGAACCTATACCTCTGGGAGGAGTGCCAACACTACCTCACCCAGGCTGCAGTAGCAGGCACGTGGTGTCAGATTTAGTCTGCTTCCCAGGGGTGGCATAATACATGCTTCAGCCCCTGGTAGGCCTGTGAAGTGCCTATGCCCTGGGTACCATATACTAGGGGCTCATAAGGTACCACAGTATCAAATCACTAGTGCATCTAATATGCACACCAGTCATTTAAGGGAGTAAGCAGATAGGCTGGGGTCCTGGATAGCAGGATCCCAGCCAGACTAGTCAAAAACCATTCAAACACCAGGAAAAAAGTGGGGGCAGCCATGCAGTCAGATTCCACCTTTCTACAATGTTCCAGTGCTGAATCTAGGCATCCAGCACAGAGGTAGAAAAAGTAACGGAAAAGTAACTTACCTGCAATTTGTTGAAAAGCCTATTTATTCCAATGTACTGCATTTGCTAAGTGTTGCATACTACTGCTTCCCTGTAAATCAAACAAAGTACAATTTCTATTGCATTTTCAAACTGTCCTATATCCAGTAACTTATTACTGAAAAGTATTTAATGCTTACCTGTACCAGGCCAGCTTGGTTCTAAAAATAAACAGTATATTTTTATACAACAATTGGCCTAGAGTTCAGTTCTTGAGTGTGTGAATTCCTTTGCTGACTGAGTACATTAAATGCTTAACACGGTCCTCTGATACTGCCTTACTGCTCGATCAAGCTACCACCATTAGAGAGTAAGGTTCTATCCAACTTTAACCTCTGCCTACCTCTGGGGACACTTGGACTCTTACACACACTATACCCCATTTTGGTGTAGTATATATAGAGCCAGTTTCTTACAGGTTCTCAACCAGAAAGTCATCCTCATCGTCTATAGCATAAATGTTAAGTTTATTGTTGTGGGCCACTCTCTGAATGACTGCACGATATGGTATCATCCGACAGATCTGTAGGTTAACATTACATAAATCCCAAAAGTCATCCTCAGCCACCAGCAGCTTGGTCATCATAGCATCCCTCTCAATGAGCTACTAAAAGGAATGGGCTGACCTCTTCGGACAATCTGGTAGAGCAGTAATGGTGGCATTGGTTAATTTGCAAGAGGCAGTGGGGTCGAGTGCCTGGGTGTGAGAAGCTGTAGCAGAGGGCATGTAGCCTTGCCATTATGCCTCTTAGGGACTGGATGGTGCGACACATCGAAGGCGAACTCCTACTCGTAAGTTAATCTGAGTTTCTCAGGATTTGGAAGCAGCTTGGTCAACGGTTCCCCAGGAAGCGGTTTTGGCAAAAATCTTTCCAGTCTCTTAGAGAATTAATAGCCTCTGTTGCCTTGCATACAGTTCCTCAGCCAGTCTCTCTAAAATAGGTGCTTGCACTTCTCTCATCTCAGCTTTGACTTGGCGCTCAATTTCAAAGACAGTCTCAGTGTAGATTTAAAATCTGAAGTAGCAGACTTGTTGCCATTCAGGTGAGAGGATCTTTTAGCTCAAGACCCTTTGTTGGGAGCTTGCTTGGCTCCAATGCATTCTCAATGCTGACTGGAGCCTGTGGACACACATGGCCCGGCAGCTCAGATCCTTTTATTCTGGCCTGCTCAGGTCCAGCTCTTGTGGGAGAGCAGCTCTTAATCGGCATAAGGGTATTTGGGTGGGTGAGCCTTCTCCCCATGGCTCAGAGGCAGGGTAGTAATCACAGCCCCCAGAGTAATCTTCATGCATGGCATTATTGCTGTCGACAACACCCTCTGCTGGGAGCTTGCTCTGTTTCAAAGCCTTTTCTCAGTGCTCACTAGTCCCAGATAGCACAGATGGATTTCAGCTCATTTTTTCCCCTACTGTGCTCATGGCTCAATGTCCAACTCCTGTGGGAACAGAGCTTGGCATAAGGGTATTTGGGAGTGGGCCTTCGCCCCATGGCTCAGCAGCAGGGTAGTAATCATGGCCCCCAATGTCTTCTTCATGCATGGCATTGTTCGTGCCAACTCTAAAGATGCCCCTGTCTTGCTAAACTTCCTCGGAGGTTGCCGAGGACAATGTTTTCAGGATGGGCATAAGCTGGGCTACTGGGATGTCACAGAGGCCAGCCTCTTCCTCCTTGACAAAAGTAACCCTGTTCCTGAACGATGTTGGAAATCTTGGAAGAGGATTCTTGATGCAATTTCTAGTGCGCCCAAAGCCTTTCCCTTAGGTAACTCAAAATAGTTTACACACAACGAGCAGTCAGAATTCATAGGATGACTCATGACCGAGCGAGCATACACTGTCCTGGTCTGCCCACTGATATTTTAAGTTGCATCTTGGCCAAAATTGGAAGGGGGTGTGTTCCATCACCCCCTTCACTTCAATATCCTCCAAGCTAAACAAGGATCGAAGAGGACTCAACTGAGTCAAGGGGTAGGCTGCGGGGTTTGGTTGGGTGAGTGTGTGTGTGTGTGTGTGTGCTTGTACTGCTCAAGGTGTTTAAATAAAAAAGTGGAAGATTTAATTCTTACAGAACAGAATAAATAGGTATAGAAAAGACTATTATTGTCCACTCCTGCCCATGCCATCAGTACACAGGACAGATGTGCAGAGCCAATTGTTCTAGGGGAAAGGCAGCTTTGTCTGCTCTACCGATGTGTCTTCAGTTAATTTATTTGGCAACTGTCCAGCTCTATATACTCTTGCTACACATGATCCAGATGTGTTCAGTTAAATTTGGAAAAGTGATACTTCAGGGCAACTTGATTTGAACACGTTGTAGCTGGCCGATAGCCAGATTCCTATGCAGGATGCTTTAGAAGACAGCTATACAAGGACTCTGCAAGTACATATTCAGAAGAAAAAACGACTTGCCTTCAGTAAAGCTGTTTGATGGCGCTGCATGAATATGCTACTTACCAGTATGCATCTGTTCTTGGCATGTAGGGCTGCTGACATTCATCTGTGCATAGATCGCCGCCTAGTGTTGGGTCCGGATGTTTGCACGTTGTTGTCCTGGAAGAGTCTTCGAAGTATCACGAGATAGGTGACTCCTCCCCTGGACCACAGTGCGCATGGGCACCCTCTCAATCCTTAGATTGTTTTTCGCCATTGTGGCAGTGATGGAGTAGATACAGTAAGTGATGACCATGCTATACAGTAATTCTGAGAGCTGCAGCTGCTACAGGCGCCGGGGAGGAGGGTGGGCGATATGAATGTCAGCAGTCCTACATGCCAAGAACAGATGCATACTGGTAAGTAGCATATTCAGTTCGAGGCATGTGGGCTGCTGAATTCATATCTGTGCATAGAATACATAGCAGTACCTCCTATTAGCGGCGGCTACCCGTGTCAGCTGCAGCAGTCTGAAAAAGAGTTTTGAGAACAGCCTGTCCTACAGCTGCCTGCTGTTTTGAGTGTACATCTACACAGTAGTGTTTGGTAAATGTATGTACAGTGGACCATGTGGCTGCTCTACATATATCCTGTAAAGGAATGTTTCCCAGGAAAGCCATGGACGCCCCTAACTTTCGTGTTGAGTGGGCTCGTGGGGAAATCGTTAGTATGTTTAGCTTTTTGATAGCAAATTTGAATACATTTAACGATCCATCTGGCTATACCTGCTTTGGAAATGGCGTTGCCCTTGTGTTGTGGAGAAAAGGCAACGAAAAGTTGTTTTGTCTTCCTAAAGACCTTAGTTCTGTCTATATAGTACATGAGGGCTCTCTTTACATCTAGTGTATGGAGCATTCTCTCTGCGACATTTTGTGGGTTTTGAAAGAAAACAGGCAGTTCAATAGTTTGATTCATGTGGAACTGCGATATCACCTTGGGCATGAATTTGGGATTGGTACGTAGTACAACCCTGTTTGCGTGAACCTATATGAATGGCTCTTGAATGGTTAGTGCCTGGAGTTCACTAACTCTTCTTAACGAAGTGATTGCCACCAAGAAAGCTACTTTCCAGGTGAGGAATTGAATCTCACATGAATGGAGAGGTTCGAAGGGTGGACCCATCAGTCTGGTGAGGACCAAATTGAGGTTCCACACCAGTGCTGGTGGGTGTCTTGGGGGAATTACTCGTTTGAGTCCCTCCAAGAAGGCTTTGATGGCAGGCACTCTGAATAAAGAGAGGTGCTGCCTGTTTTGGAGATATGCTGCTATTGCGGTTAAATGGATACGTATTGAGGTGTATGCCAGATTGCATCGGTATAGGTGTAAGAGGTGACAGATGATGTTTTGAATGGATGCGTCCAGCGGGTTAATGTCATTGTTGTTACAATAAATGACAAACCTCTTCCATTTAGCCGCATAGCAAGCTCTGGTAGTGGGTCTCCTGGCCTCCTTGATGATATCCATACAGTCAGGTGGCAGGTTTAGGTAGCCAAACTCGAAGACTTCAGGAGCCAGATTGCCAGGTTCAGCTGTTGCGGATCTGGGTGCTGAATCTCGCCATGGTTCTGCGTCAAAAGCGCGGCTTTGATCCGCAGCCTTTGATGCGGCACCACGGAAAGTTCTAGAAAGGTGGTGTACCATGGTTGGCGCGCCCATGTGGGAGCAACTAGGATGAGTCAGTGAGTGTTGTCGCAGTTTGCGTGCCACTAGAGGTATTAATGGCGCTGGGGGAAAAGCGTACGCAAATCTGCCGGACCAGTTCATCCATATCACATTGCCCTGTGACTGTGGATGTGGGAACCTGGCGGCAAAGCTTTGGCATTTTGAGTTTTCGTTTGTGGCGAATAGGTCTATCTCTGGATGACCCCACTGTTGGAAGTACGGTTGGAGAACTGACGGGTGTAGCTCCCACTCGTGCATCTGGTGGCTGTGTCTGCTGAGCAGATCCGCCATCTGGTTGTCCTTGCCAGGGAGGTGTTCCGCCATGAGGAATATGTTCCTCTGAATGGCCCACTTCCACATGCTCTGAGCCAGATGAGACAACTGTGGAGAGTGTGTTCCTCCCTGCTTCTGTATGTAGTACATGGCAGTCATGTTGTCCGTCCGGATCAACACTACTTTGTTGCACAAGTGTACTTTGAATGCCTTCATGGCTAGGAAGATTGCCATCAGTTCCAGAACGTTGATGTGCATCTTCTTTTGTTGCGTTGTCCATAGTCCCTGCACTGTGTAAGTGAGTACATGACCTCCCCAACCCTGGAGAGAGGCGTCTGCCGTCAGTATTATTTGTGGAACAGGCTCTTGGAACGGTCGGCCCTTGCAAAGGTTTTGTGGATTCCACCAATGCAGAGAGTTGTATGCCCGACCGCTCACCAACACTAGGTCTTTTAGTTGCCCGTGAGCCTGATTCCATTGACGTGCTAAGCACTCCTGAAGCGGGCGCATATGTAGTCTCGCGTGCGGGACTATGAAAATGCAGGAGGCCATCATGCCTATCAACTGCATGAACACTCGCGCAGGAAGGGAGTGTTGAGGTTTGAACTTTGAGATCAGCAGTTGCATGCTGTTGATCCTCATTAAAGCTGTGGCTGCCAGAGTGTTTATGGTCGCGCCCAGGTACTGTTCTGTGTGCGGGTTGGAGATGTGATTTTGGGTAATTTAGTGAGAATCCTAGACTGTGAAGAAGGTGAATGGTGAGGGACATGTGGCTGGCGCATTGCTGGGCTGACTTTGCCTGAACAAGCCAGTCGTCCAGGTAAGGGAAGACGTGGATTTATTTATTTATTTATTTATTTATTTTTGAGATTTTTATTGCGCAAACAATTACCCGGAGGTGTCTCGGTGCATGTGTGAGCTAGCAGGATCATAATAGTAGAGTTCACTGATCAAACAGCCATGTCTTTACGAGCCTCCGAAAGCTCATCAGGTTGGGGGCGTTTTTGATATTTAGTGGGAGAAGGTTCCAGAGTCTTGGTGCAGCCACTAAAAAGCGACGATCTCCCCAGGTTGCCGTTCTGGTGCGAGGTACGGGCAGAAGGCAAGTGTTAGCCGATCTCAGCAATCTTTTGGGGGTATACAGCTGGAGTGCCTCAGTCAAGAATTTAGGTCCTGTGCCATGCATGGCCTTGTAGGCAATGCAAAGGGCCTTAAACTTAATACGGCTCTCTACTCTGAGCCAGTGAAGCTGGCGGATGGCTAGGGTGGTAGGCTGGCGGTGAGGGATGTTTAGAAGAGTTCTGGCAGCCGCATTCTGTACAGACTGTAGTTTTGACAGCACTGATTTCTGGGTGTTGAGGAAGAGGGCATTTCCATAGTCCATTTTGGAAAATACCAGAGTGGTAACTAAAGTCTTCCCAGCAGAGGAGGGAAGATAAGGCAGCAATTTCTTTATTTTCTTTAGCATGAAGAGAGCAGAAGAGACAACCTTGTTGACATGAAGGTTGAAGGTTAGTTTGCTGTCGAAGATGACTCCCAAGTTCCTCGCTTTTATCACTGGGACAGGAGGAGAGCCCAGTTGTTTGGGCCACCAGGTGGAGGACCATTCTGGGGCGAGGTTGCCGAAGGTCATAACCTCGGTTTTATCCGAGTTAAGCCTTAGGCAGTTGGAGGACATCCACGTACTGACAGCAAGCATTGCTTCCTGAAAATTAGCTGCCACTGCTGTGCCATTCTTATGGATCGCCAGCACCAGTTGGGTATCGTCTGCGTAGGAAGTTAATCGCACCCCGTAGGCCTTTATTACCCTCGCTAAGTCCGCTACGTAGATGTTAAATAACGTGGGACTTAGCGAGGAACCCTGTGGTACTCCGCATGGTAGTGCAGAGACGGGAGAGTAGAAATTACCCAACTTGACTGTCTGGGTGCGGTCGGCCAGAAAAGATGAAATGAGATTTCTAGCCAGGCCGTCAATCCCCAGAGCTGTGACACGGTCGACCAAAATGGCATGGTCGACCGTGTCAAATGCTGCGGATAGGTCCAGAAGAATTAAGATGGCCATTCCTCCCTGATCCATGATGGTTCTGATTTCATCAGAGGCTTTTATTAGAGCGGTCTCCGTCCCGTGTCCCTTCCTGAAGCCAAACTGCGTTTCGTCTAATAGTTGGTGCGTATCGACGAACTCTGAGAGCTGTGTATTCATCAGAGCTTCGCAGATTTTGGCCGGGAAGGGAAGACAGGCAATAGGTCTATAGCTGACCGGGGCGGAGGGGTCCAGGGAGGGCTTCTTCAGAAGAGGCTTGATCACAGCCTTCTTCCACGGGGCTGGATAACATCCGGATTGAAAGGCATTGTTGCAGATTTCCATAAGTGGGTGAGAAATCACCTCACTTAGATTAGCCATCACAGAGGGAGGGCATGGATCCAGAGGGGATCCAGACTTGGTGATGGAGATGAGTCTGCTGATTTGGTCTTCTGAGGTGTTAGCAAATAAAGAAAGACGGTCATGATTGATGAGGGGGGGTTCCTTATTGCTGGCAATGGGTCTGGCCCCTGTATCTCCACCAAAGGATGCATAGATATCTGCCACTTTAGTAGTAAAAAAGGTGGACAATGCGTTACAGAACAGTTGGGAGGGTTCTACTCCGAGACCCGATGGAGGTGTAGATAGGGAGTTGACTACTGAAAACAATTCTCTGGCCGAATTCCTAGCATTGTTTATTTGGGTCGAGAAAAAAGTCATCTTCCGAGTAGTGATAGCCTTTTTATATATGGTTAAGGCATCTTTGTAAGATTGCTTGGCAATGGGGCAGTAGGATTTCCTCCAGCGTCTTTCTAAATTCCGACAATGTTGTCGGTGAAGTCTAAGTTCTTCGGTGTACCATGCCGCCGAAGGCGACTTTCTATTAGGTTGGATAGATTTTTCTGGAGCGACCTGGTCAGCAGCATTCCTAATCCAGTCTTGGAAATCAGAGGCTGAGGGGACAGGATTGGATTCTATAGTAGGGGAGGATGATATCAGAATATTTGCCATCTGGGGGATGTCAGCATTCTTCCAGGCACGAATTGCTGCCCTGCTAGGTGGTCTGGAAGCGGGAAGGTTGACTGGGCGTGTGTCAATACCAAATATAATAGCTCTATGGTCAGTCCAGGTAAGGGGTAGAGTGTCTAGTATCGTAATAAGAGGGTTGCTAGTGAACACACCGTCTAGTGTGTGTCCCGCCTGGTGGGTGGGTCCCTTGACCAATTGTTGAAGTCCTAAAGTAAGGAGATCAGCAGTGAGTTGGAAGGTGTCGTGATTTCCCTGCTCTTCCAGAGGGAAATTGAAATCTCCCAATACTGTGTAATCAGCGGAGCCTATAGTGTAGTTATTTAGCTCAAAGAGGGACCCAAGAAAAGAATTCCGAGGTCCAGGAGGTCGGTAGAGCAGAGTACCTTTAAAAGTTTGTTTGCAGTTAATGTTGATTGCAAAAGTTGCAGCTTCACAATTAGTGGATAAAATGGGGTCAAGCGTGGTACGATACTGATTCTTATAAATTATAGCAAGACCTCCACCTCTTCCTATTTGTCTGTCATGTCTCACAACGCTATAACCATCCGGGGTGGCCTGACAGAAGTCAGGATGTGTTGTCTTCGTAGATGTGCCGCCACTGTCGCTAGGCACTTGGTAAAGACCCTGGGTGCTGTTGTTACTCCGAAGGGGAGAACTTTGAACTGGTAGTGATGCCCCTGAATAGTGAACCTGAGATGTTTCCTGTGTGAAGGGTGTATGGGTATGTGGAAATACGCATCTTGTAGGTCCAGTGTTGCTAGGAAGTCTCCCTGACTGAGCAGCGGGAGAACCTGCTGTAGGGTGAGCATATGGAAATACTCTGAGATAATGTAGTGGTTGAGGGGGTCTCAGGTCTAGTATAGGTCTGAGCGACCCGTCCTTTTTTGGGATTAAGAAGTACAGAGAGTACACCCCTGTCCCCTGCTGGTTGACGGGCACGACCTCTATTGCACCTTTTTGCAGCATACTTAGCACTTCCTGCTGCAATAATGCTAAGTGCTCTACGGACATAGGACGGTGCTTTGGCGGTATGTTGGGTGGAGTGGAGGTTAATTCGAGACAGTAACCGTGCTGGATAATGTCCCTGACCCACCTGTCTGTGGTGATGGTTTTCCACGTGGACAGGAACCGCTGGAGTCTCCCCCCCCCGACAGGTGTTATGTGGTCGGGGGGAAGGGAGAGGGCGTCACTGTTTGTTTTTGGGTGAGGACCTGGTGTTGCCGTAACCACGTCCTCTGCCCTTGGTGCTGGAGCCATGATATCCACCTCTGTTGGTTTTATCGTAGGTACTCTGTGTGCCCCCTTTAGTGTATTGCTGCTGTGACCCCTGGCCTCTAGCTGCTCCTCTATTCCCGGGGCGACGAAAGGAGCCACTACGAAACTGCTGCGTCTGCAGAGCCCCCATTGATTTCGCAGTGTCAGTTTCTCTCTTAATTTTCTCGAGGGTAGTGTCAACTTCAGGGCCGAATAAGTAGTCGGGGTTGACTGGTTGATTTAAGATGTTGTTCTGAATCTCCGTCTTGAAGCCTGAGATTCTCAACCATGCGTGTCATCTCAACATGACGCTTGTGTTGATTGCCCTTGCCGCTGTGTCGGCAGCATCCAGGGCGCACTTGATGGATGCATTGGTAAGGAGTTGTCCCTCTCTGATGAGGAGCTCCGCTGCCTCTTTGTATTCATCTGGCAAATGTTGGAGTAGTGATTCTAGTGTGTCGTAGTGGGAACGATCATAACGAGCCAGGAGTGCCTGTGTGTTGGCAATGCGCCAGATGTTTGCTGCTTGCGCTGCAATCCTTTTGCCTGATGTCTCCAGCACTTTGGACTCCTTGTCTGGGGGAGGAGCATCACCTGTTGTCTGCGAATGGGCTCGTTTGCGAGTGTTAGCAACTACCATGGAGTCCAAAGGTAACTGACCCCTAATGTACATAGGGTCTCCGGGTGCAGGCTTGTATTTTTTTTCAATCCTTGGGTTTAGCACCCGTGCCCTGGTTGTTTCCTTAAAAATGTGTTTTGCAGGTTTGAGAACTCCTTTCAACATGGGCAGAGTCTTGACAGTTCTTTCGGAAGAGGCGAAAGTGTCCACCAAGAAGTCTTCTTCGACAGTGTCAGAATGGAGTTCTACTCCATGATTGGCAGCAGCCCGTTCTATGAGGGTATTGAAGGCAGCAGTGTCCTCTGTGGGAGATGTCTTTGTGCTGTAAAGCTGCGTGTCATGGGTATCTGGCGCGGTACCCTGGTCTGTAGGGTCATCCCATGCCTGATCTGGGTCTTGCAGATGCTCATCAGGATCGACACCCCCAGGGTAGTTGGTATCATCTCCCATATAGTTCTCTACTGCGTCTGTCTCTGAAGGCGTAGGAGAAAAGGACTGGGGATCCTGATAGGAGGGTTGTAAGCGTTCATGAAGAACTGGTTCCGACCCTGCTGGCAATTTGTGCTTGAGAGGTATTCTGTAGGAGTCCAATCCCCTCTCTGGCGTGATTTGCCGCTTTCGGAGCATCAGTTTACCAGTGTTGGCGTCGAATTGTGGCTGTGAAGGCTCAGAATCTGTGTCCAGTAGACGGGGACTGTGTCTGGCGGACACGTGTTCGGATCTCGAACATCTTCGGCGCCGTGGACGGCGGCAAGCCAAAAGTGATGTTGGTCGGCGCCGAGGGTGCTTTCGGAGCCTTGTGCGTGTCGGGGCCCGACGTGGATCGGAGGGCTGCCCGTTCCCTGATGCGTTGCAACGATGCCGCGACTTGTTGCACGGAGAACGCAGAAGGCTCTTTTGAACCGGTCGGCACCTTGGAGGTAGGCGTCGACTGCTTTGGAGCCATGGGGTCATCGATCCGAAGAGAGGTATCGGTCGTTGGAGTCGACGACTTGGTGTGTGCCGCTGTCGTCGACGTTGATGCAGATGGGGCGGCCACTTTGACTTTGGTGGTCGGGGCCGACGGCTTCGGTGCCAGAGGCCGAGGCGCTTTGGGGGGACTGAGGGCCTTTTTCTTCGGGTCGGCACCGATATCCGCTGCAGTGAGTTCGGCGCCGAAGTCTCTTTTACTGCGTTCGGGGCCGACGGCCTTTGCTGGCGTCGAAGTAGTGGAGGGCTTCGAGGCCTTCGAGCCGATTACAGCCAGTTTCACTTTTGGTTTCGGTGGAACTGGTGCGACGATTGGTTTCGGTTTCGCTGAAGGGAATCCAGTCGTTTCCGTTAATAATGGCTCGTGCGGGATGTTCGAGGCCGGGCCTGAAGGCGGGGCCGAAGAACTTTGAGATTGATCTCGGGTAAGGCCCGGAGGCGATCCCTCGACCTGAGCCTTATGATGACGCACTTTGTCGGCCTCCGTATCGACGGGTGGGCCTGGCTCCTCGCTAGAGCTATCTTCTTCGGCCCCAAAGGCCTCATCGTAGTCTCCTACCTCGTCGATGACTTCTTCCCTTTGAAAAAGCACCTCATCATCGTCTTCCGATCGGGAATCGTCGATGGAAGTTCGATGTTCGGACCAAACGGATCCGAAAGGCTGGAAGAAGGTTCTAAAGTAGTAAAGAAACTAGTCGATACCGAACGGGAACAGTACCGACGAAAACTAAAGGCCTTTTGGCCTTAAACTGAATTTTCCTAACTTGAGCTAAGATAAGCACATCCGAACCCAATGGCGGAAAAAAACAATCTAAGGATGGAGAGGATGCCCATGCACACTGTGGTCCAGGGGAGGAGTCACCTATCTCGTGATACTTCGAAGACTCTTCCAGGACAACAACGTGCAAACATCCGGACCCAACACTAGGCGGCGATCTATGCACAGATATGAATTTAGCAGCCCACATGCCTCGAACATTACCACTCCAATACGGATATGCCAAATTATTTATAGTTTATCAAAGCTGTTCTTTATTAATTTACATTTTACTCAGCCTTTTGCGTCCTTAACCCTTGAAGGTATCTGAAACAGCAGAGAAACTGTCGTCTAAGGAAGCTGTGCAGATCCGCAGTCAACATTAGGCACCATGAATATGTACCTTTGAACAGTGAAGGCTGAAATTTTATGGAACCGGTCTAGGAAGAACGTTAATGTCAACAATCTGAGTGAGCAGCTTTTAAAAACAAACAGGCACATGCATCAAGAAAAGCTTTTGCGAGTCCGTAATTGCGATTATTAAGGAATCGCAATTAAGGACTCTCAAAAGCCTATGCATGTAGGAATCGCTATTAAAATAGCGATTCCTAAACATTCCTTAATTGCGGCTCACAAATTGCGAGTCGCAATTAAGGAATGCCTTCCCATACACAGGCCCATAGGAATGAATGGGAGATTGCATGGGCAATTTGCGAGTACCAATAGGTTCTCGCAAATTGCTCAAGCAATTTGAAGGGTGTCTAAACGACACCCTGTTGCACCCCTGAAATTGCTCTGTGCAAACATGTTGTGCACACACACATGCCCTTGCATAAAACTTTGAATAAAGCACTTTAGTGCATTTTTCAAGGTTTTTGCAAATCACCATCATCTTCATGGTAATTTGCACTCCCTAGTAGCGAAATCGCTATTTTTAAGTGGTTCTTGCATTGCATTTAAGGAATCGCAAATTGCGATTCCTTAAATGCAATCGCAATTTGAGGTATCGCAATTAAATGCGAATTCTCAAATTGCGAGTGCCTTGAACCTTGATGCATCGCAAATGCCCTTTTTGCGGGCGCAAGTGGACGATTTTTGCTAATCGCACCGTTTGCGCTCGCAAAAATGGTTGATGCATGTGCCTGAAAGGCACCTACTCTCGATTTTAATTACAACCACTTAATGAAGTCAAGAAAACTAGTGAATCTATCAGAGGTACGGTAAGGGTACTGGCTGGTGCAGGAAGCTGGATCTTTATATAGTGGACCAAAATGAGATACTGTGTAAAGAGTACAGGCAACGCTTATTGGTTTAGAGAGGCAAAAATGCTCTCTTTTGTGGTAGAGTGAGCGAGCAGTTCAGACTTATCCGATAGTGCTAAGGATTTGTTTTATTTACAGAGGCAATAAATAAGATCCACACACTTGTATACATTTTGATACAAAGAACTTTGTTATCAAGTACTTGTTTAAATATGAACTTTTACAGGTAACTAAATAGTTCACTTAAATGTGTCATTACGCAGTAATGCTTCTCTATGGGAGAAAAAGGTAAATGTTGCTTTCAGTTTTTTGCTGTCGCTTTCTGGGATTCTCCTTCGGGACTTAAGGAGCCAAGGTTTAAACTACCACCCCTACCACTACTCGTTACCTGCCCTGGAATGTACGGGTGCTGGTCAGGTTCGTAGCTGTGCCACCTACACGGGTGAAAAGAAAGAGGGTCATCTAGGAACAGGCTGCAGAGGGGGACTTGGAGTCAAGTCAGAGTTCTCAACGGGGGGCTCAGTTCACAAGGGTCCTCAGGATAAAGGGGCACAGCCAGTTTATCGGTACCCAGGATGGGGCGCTCAGGTGCCGAGTGGAAAGGTCTGCTGGGCTCTTGTGTGTCCTAGGGCCGTAAGGTTGTCGGTCTTCACCGGTTGAGGGTGAAAAATCATGACAGCTGGGCACTCTGGAAGTGGGTCTCTGTGGTGCCGACGTCCCTGGTCGGCTGATCGGTCTCGGTGCAGTGGGAGTCTGGACTGTCGCAGTCTGTTTGCTGCATGGGGTACAGTACCCCGGGTATTGGTCTTGTGCAACTCGGTTGGTCCTGATGTCCTCTCACTTGGTGGGGAAACAGGTCTGACGTTCATGAGCAAAGGGTCCTCTTCCTGGGAGGTTGCTGTGTTGGTACGGCCGGGAAGTGGCAATTCTGTGAACCACACTGTTTTCGGTGCAAGCGGTCTGCAGGGGAGTAGCTCCTCTACTCCTAGGGAGATTGTTGGCAATTTGTGAAGGGCGGGCAGTCTCCTGGGGTTTCTTGGAAGTTGGTCAGCTGCAGGATGAGTCGCTGGTCACAATTGTAGAGACTGGTACACGCAGGCAGAGGTTTTGCGCCAAAACGCCGCAGCAGTCTTCAGTTCTTCTCTTCTTTGTCTTCTCTTATTGATCTGTCAAATCTGAATTCCTGGTTTAAGGGGTGCCGCCCAAATACTCAATTTAGGGGCATTAAGGGGAACAACAAGTAGATGCCAAAGGGCTACTTACCTTTAGGGTGTCTACACCCTCTATAAGACCACTTCCTGTAGGGAATGTCTATAACCCTCACCTAGAGAGCCCAATTCTGCCAAAACGAAGATGATAGAATTCTAAGAGTTATGTCCAAATCAGGTCAGTCCACATTAGGGGTAGAACTAGCCTGAGAGAGGGACACGCCTCCTAACTAGCTAATTTTCCCACCTGTACGGGTGCCAGATATGGCACGGGGAGGGAGTAGCATTTCCCCAGTCTTCGAGAAGCCTTGGGTCGCATATCAAAGGTGGCAGAGGCCTTTGAATCCTCCTGCCTTGATATGCTGATCACTTAGCCATCCTGCTTGGAAAACCTATGAAATAAATAAAAAATAAGGTGGCAAAACCTCCTGCTGGAGCAGGCATTGTTTCTGCACTCAGAGCAGGCTCTCACCAGCAAGGGGTCAGAAACCAGTCTGTGGAGGAAGGCTGGTCTGCATCAGTCAGCCAGTACACTAGTAGTCGGTAGGTTTTCAGGGGGCACCTACAAGGTGCCCTCTGGGTGCCTGTATTAACAAATCCATCACTAGAATCAGTGTGGGGTTAATAATAAGATGTTGAATACGCAACATCTCTAGTTTCAGTGAAGCCATCATGTAGCTGGGGAACTCGTAAATATCAGTGTCCAGCACATGTTCTCAAAATGGCTTCCTTGTTGCTTTGTAATATTTAAGAATCGACTTGGGCATCACAGGGGTATATCCGCTCAAGCAGATATGTCCAAACATGTAGTATAGTGCACCCTGGCTTAGGGCAACTATAAGGCCTGCTGTAGGGATGACTTGCCTATACTGCATGCAGTGTCTGGGGGCATGGCACACTGGTGGTGCTAGGTCGTGTCTTCACTTTTCTCTGCACCATGGCATGCAACCTGAAAAGACTAGTTTGCGTGTTGGTGCTGAGGGGTCCATAGAGGTTGCACAATACATGCTGCAGCCCTTGGGGACCCTCTTCAGCCTCCTTGTCCTATGTACCATTTACTAGGGACTTACAATGGGGTGCCAATAGTATTGCCAATTAAAAGAACAATTACAGTTTTAGGGAAAGATCTGGCACTGGGGACCTGGATACAAGGAACCTAAAGCACTTCTGTCAAACCTGCATCAGATACAAGATAAAAAGTGGAGGTGGCCTTGTCAAAAAGGGGCACTTTTCTACAGCTGGGGTATACACACACCCTCAAATGTTTTAAATAGGTTTATGCTTGGTAAGAATAACACATATTGGCCCTATGTGTAGGATATCCGAGTCTGGAACAAAGGGGATTGGATGCAAGAGTTATTAATGAGGAAAATCTTAAACCAGTCATGCAAATTGTCATACCTACACCGACATCCAAGAAGTACGTTTGTCCATGTTGAAGGCCATAGGCAAGTGAGTAGACAGAGTAGACCAGGCTGTTGTCAAGTGAGACCAATCCTCCGTTCTTGGTGGCTAGTGTGGTCACCATCCTATATCCCAGCCGTCAAAACTTACTACAAAACCGTGATAAAAATGCATGAAATTTACATAATAATGAAAATCTTGAAAAGAGAATCCATTGTTAAAGTTTTTATTTTAATTGTTCAGGTCCACAGTAACAGCTTTACTTCTATGAATCCCAATGATTAGGAGTTCTAATTATCCAGGAAGCTAAGATTTGGGAGGAGGTTGACTGCGAGGGAATCACATCTCTAGAAGTGTAAAGACCGGGCTTCTTTTCTTGCCGTAAAAAAAAAAACTAGTGAGGACGCAGGTTCCAAATATTCTAACTCCAAAGTGTTTGTACTGATCTGTATCAATATGATCTAACTATTACCCAATAACAATGGCATTATGAGACTGATCAATGGCTATCAAATTGCAGTGATCCTGAACTAGAATATTTTATCAACTTATGGAGTGTTAATGTCAAGAGAAGTAAACACTACAGTAACCTACCAAACATTGAGTGAATCTTTCATTAGAGCATAATCATTTACTTGAAACTCAGACCTAGCTTTTTAGCTCAAATGGCAAGGTTAAAATAAACCATAAATCTTTGTAAAACATTTATTTATGCTATTTAACATGACACAAACTAATAAAATAACCATCATAACTATTAAAAAAAGAAAAACCCTCACTAAGCTGTCCCGTTTGGAAAGAAATTTGGCATGTGCATATCAGTGACCTGCGAGGAAACAAGAAGTAACCCTCATTATTGATTAAGCTGAGCAAACCAATTTTTATGTTGGCCTACTATCAAAATACTTCACTCAACTAAACTGTTCGACATTTCCATGACTGAAAGAACACACAACGAAGTACGGAAAAACATGTTCAGTTTATTTAAACAGAGGAATGTTATATTGTGGTCATAATGGGGATTGAGGCTGGCCTGGAAGTCTCAAGGTGTTGGTTACCTAGTGCAGAATAAACATTACTCAAACATCATGGGCACTCGTACTTTTCCCTAGTTTATAGCAACTCATATTAATCCGCTGGCAAATTACTATGATTTAATCCTTGTCAGCAAACGGAGTGACTTGCCACCATGAGCTGACGATCCAGGGAAGGGACCATTGCTCTGCACACCCAGAGTGTATAAACAGAAATAAACCTAAGCAAAAAACATAACCGCTTCCTTCAAGGACAATGAGCGGAGCAGATCTTACTCCAATGCCTCTCAATTATGAGAGGTGGAAAACTAAACAAACTTCCACCCCACGTTTCACAAAAATGGAAAATTACAGGCCTTGTCTAATTTCCTTAGTGACACATCCGTACATATGAAGTCAATTTTCAAAATTAAAAGCCAACGAGCAGAAAAAAAAAACAGAAAAAAAATGTACCTTGGGATGCCCATGGTCAAGCTTTAAAGAAAACAAGCATTATTTCCAAGTGCAGGCTGGTTTAGATCCTTCAAAGTTTCCTCCAAAGCCTTGAATTGCTAGTTCATATGGCGCACTGATCTTAATGTCAGTCTTCAAAAAACCTTTGATCCCCCAAACCAACCAGGACGGTTCCATTCTTTGCTGACCTACAATGTAAATAACACTAGAGAGTTCATACACCTTTCTAATGAACAAAAAGAGGTGAGCTTTACTATGAATGCTTTAACTGTCACATTTGTCAATGGAAAAACTTCTTCCTAACCCTTTGGGAAGTCTCTTAATTGCTAAGAATGCCCTCCATTTTGATAGCCAATTTCAACCTTTGAAACAAGAAATGACTACGGAGTAAAAAGTAAAAATCAAGCATGTTAAATGCAGAATGACAGTTCTATATTATATATATATATATATATATATACACACATCAACATAAAAAGTTGCATTTTCTTTCAATTTCTCATTAAGAATATGTAACGTTTTAATTGCCATCTACGCTGCTACAATGGATATGAAGATTGTACTTCGTCTCCTGAATTCATTTCCAGCATTAAATGTTAAAACAGTTTAACGTGATGGAGGATAAGGAAAAAAGCTTCTGAAGTCAACAAAAGGTAACAGTAAGCATAAAGGCAATTTATTTTTTCTATAGAGCAGGTCTTCAAGGCTTTTCTCCATTCGATTCTAGTCAACCACAAGGGATTATCCATCAACAGTGGTTGAACCAAACAAGCAACATCACAGCCTGAGACCCTGCTTTTTATTTTATTGTTGTGATCTTAGGATAATGCATCACGTCCTGCCTTCCGTGCCTAAAATAATTAAAGAACAGGCCGGTTTAAAGCATTAGGAGCAGCAGCTCTCATAAGGTCAGAGTGTGCGGTTTGTAGAACTCCATGCAAACATGATTGTGACAGAAGAAACAGTACATGCATAGGTCAGCAGAGATCTAAAAGTTTCAAAGTTGAAAAAATAAGGTTACACCTTACATGCTAGACTTAATCTGCCTTGGAATAGAAATTCCTTTACCAAGAGCATCTCAACAGGCCACTTCAGAGATTTCTGTCTTTACTGTAGTACTGATTTAATTTCCTTGACTGCAAACCTCTTCAACAGAACAAACTAAAAGACAGCTTAAAATTGGACACTACGCTACCATCATGTAGAGGATGAATTAAACTACCTTTCTCCTTCTCTGGCAACTGCACAAAATAAGGTGAAAACGCCCTCAAAGACTGTGGAAGTGGAATTTATCCAGACCAGTTAAACAAAAGGTACCACATGAGGACAACCATACTACAACATGACAATTGACAAACATTAGAATTTCCACCCATGACGGGATATAACCAAGGTACTTGCAACAAATGCACTTCATAATTACCTTTTACTCACAGAACACGGTCTGCATCAAAAGAAATAGTCAATGTCATGGCCATGTTACAACTGCAGTACTTTTCTGTACAGCCTTTTTTCGAAACCACTAATATGTTGGATTTAAGTGTCACTTCTAAACATGTTAACCTATGAATGGTGTCACTTCTAAACATGTCAACCTATGAATGGTGCCAAGAGAACATGAATATACAGACGCTTTCACAATGCTACTGAAAGCGCTCCAGGTTCCAAAACAGTAAAATTACATGAAATTAAAAAAATGACTGCAATTGTGCTCCAGTTTCCAAAACAGTAAAGTTACATGAAAGTAAAAAATGTAAGACCACAATCAAAAAAAAAAAAAAAGCAGGCAAAAACTTGTTAAAACTGATTAAAACTTTTTTTGACCTACATAGCGCAGTGTTAACTTTGGAAAACAGGACATCGTTTTTCAATTAGTCCAAATTTGATTGGGAGCAGTTGACCGTCAATTGAGAAACATCAGAAATGAAGTTATGTTGCAAAGTCCTAATTCCACTCGTTTATAATCGAGGACAGGCAAAAAATGTTTAAAATCTCAGCATTGTAATATCCCTCATGTTTAGATAACAATCCTGGTTCATTATAAAAAAGAAAACATAAACAGACATTATTCAACAGTGACGGTAAAGCTCTTCTCTTCCTGTGGTTTGCAGATCCAGTTGCCATACCCTAGGTCTGCCAAAGCTTGAACAAAGTGTTCTTTGTTGGCTTTATAGTCCAGAGCGGCTTCTTTGACATCACTGTATGAGGTAAAAGACAGCAGGTCGTCCCGGTTTGTCTTTCTGCAGAGCTCTTGGTACAACTGGTAAATATTTTGCTTGGATACCCTTGAAACTTCAAGTTTTGGTCTAGAGGAAAGAAAAAAGCATTGTAAAAAAGTTGGTCATAACAGGTTTGCCATCCTTTAAGATGCAGATAATGGCCTAAAAGCACTCTGAATAATGTTCCAATACAGTGAGTTGCATGAGGGGACCATAGCAGACACCTCTATAAGGAATATGCTACTTACCAGTATGCATCTGTTCTTGGCATGTAGAGCTGCAGATCTATACACTGTGCATAGATCGCCATCTGGTGTTGGGCCCGGATGTTTGCAGTTTGTTTTTCTTCTTGGACAGTCTTTGGAAGTCACGAGTTCGGTGACTCCTCCTTCGGTCCGTACTGCGCATGGGCTTCGGCTCCATCCTCAGATTGTTTTTCGCCAGCAGGGAAAAGATGGAGCGTAGTGATAATAGTGAAGAAACCCATGTGTGTTGTATCTAAATAAGATAGCCTGGAACGGATACAGGTAGCCAGGGAGGCGGGTGGGCGTGTATAGATCTGCAGCTCTACATGCCAAGAACAGATGCATACTGGTAAGTAGCATATTCCGTTCGAGGCATATGAGCTGCAGATTATACACTGTGCATAGATTATATAGCAGTACCCAACCCTAGCGGCGACCACCGGTATCCGTTGCAGTAGTTTGAAACAGTGTCTTTAGTACAGCCTGGCCCACACTAGCTTGTTGTTTGGAGTGCACATCTACACAGTAATGTTTTGTGAAGGTGTGTGGTGTTGACCATGTGGCTGCCTTGCAGATGCCATCTAAGGGTATGTTCCCTAGAAAAGCCATAGAAGCCCCTATCTTTCTTGTAGAGTGGGCTTTAGGTGGAACAGATAATGTTAGTTTGCTTTGTGATAGCAAATTTGTATACACTTTACAATCCACCTAGCTATCCCTGATTTTGAAATGGGGTTGCCTTTATGTGGTGGAGAGAAGGAGACGAACAACTGTTTAGTCTTTCTGAAAGGTTGCGTTCTTTGTATGTAGTACAGTAAGGCCCTTTTAACATCAAGTTTATGTAGAGCCCTTTCCGCAACAGATTGAGGTTGCGAGAAAAAAAACGGTAACTCCACCGATTAAGATGGAAGGGGGAAATGACCTTGGGCAGAAATTTTGGATTTGTGCGAAGTATCACCTTGCTGTGATGTACCTGTAAAAAGGGTTCTTGTATAGTGAACGCTTGTATCTCGCTAACCCTTCTAAGGGAAGTGATAGCTACGAGGAAAGCTGTTTTCCAAGTGAGGAACTGTAGCTCACATTTATGTATTGGTTCGAAAGGCAGACCCATTAGCCTTGTAAGAACTACGTTTAGATTCCACACAGGTGAGGGTGGTGCCCTGGGCGGAATTACTCTTTTAAGGCCTTCCATTTAGAGGCCGGAGGTCTAGAATGGGCCGTAGGGTCTCGTCTTTCTTCGGTATGAGAAAGTACACAGAGTAGACCCCTACATTTTGCTGATTGACGGGTACCTGCTCTATAGCTTGTTTTTGCAGGAGGGAGAGCACCTCTTGTTTCAGAAGTGTGGTATGTTCTTGTGACATCGGACAGTGTCTGGGTGGAATATTTGGGGGGGGGGGGTAGAAGTTAGTTCGAGACAGAACCCTGACAGAATAATTTGGGTCACCCATTTGTCTGACGTTATGGTCTCCCAGGTTTGAAGGAAGTCTTGTAGTCTGCCCCCGACCGGAGTGGAATGGTCTGGGGGGAGCGGGGGAAAGTCATTGTGTGGGCGGTGTGGAAGAACAGAACGGGCGGTGTTGGGTTTTGCCCCTGCCTTTATTATGGTTTCCTCGATATCCACCTCTTTGGTAGCCCTTTGTGAAGGTATTCTGAGGAGGGGACTTATAGGACGTGGAGGCGTTATCGGAAGAGTAACCTCTGCCAGAGCCTCGAAAGGAGGAACGGCGAAAAGAGCATCTAGGGGTGTGTGATTGGAGGGCTCCCATAGACTTCGCCGTATCTGTATCCTTCTTCATTTTTTCCAGGGCTTCGTCTACTTTTGGGCCAAATAAGTGTTGTTGGTCAAAAGGGTGGTTTAATATAGATGCTTGGACCTCTGGTTTAAAGCCTGAGATCCTGAGCCAGGCGTGGCGGCGAAGCAGAACACTGGTGTTTATAGCCCTGGACGCCGTGTCTGCTGCGTCAAGTGCACATTTAATAGAGGTGTTGGTAATAATCTTTCCCTCTTGTATCAGTTCATGAGCCTTATTCTTATATTTCTCTGGGAGATGTTGCATGAGAGCCTCCAGCTCATCATAGTGCACTCTATCGTACCTCGCCAGCAGCGCCTGCGTGTTGGCGATGCGCCACATATTGGCAGCTTGCAAGGCAGTGCGTTTGCCTGACGCATCTAAGAGCTTGGACTCCTTATCAGGTGTTGGAGCCTCACCAGATGACTGAGAGTTGGAGCGCTTCCTAGCTGTGGAAACCACTAATGAGTCTAGGGGCGCAGGTCCTTTAATATAGACAGGATCCGTGGGGGCTGCCTTGTACTTCTTTTCTATTCTGGGGTTTAAGACCCTAGCTCTGACGGGGTCTTTGAAAACCTCTGTGGCATGCTTGGTCACCCCTTTAAGCATGGGTAATATAGCGGTGGATTTATCTGCTATGTCAAATGTGTCAAGTAGGAAGTCTTCCTCAACTGGATCACTGTGTAACTCCACCCCATGATAATGTGCCGCCCGTTGTAAGAGGTGGTGAAACCCCAGGGAGTCCTCGGGTGATGATGGCCTGGATGGATAGAGATCATCCTGAGGCACATCTGGATTGTGATAATCCTCCCATGGGTCAGGTGTTCCCGGAGGAGTGGGGTCCTGCGGGGCATCTGTGGGATCATAGAATGGATCTCCGTGGTCATCAGGGTCTGGAGACGGGGTTGGAGAGCGATGAGGCAAGGGTAGAGAAGGTGGGGGCGGAGATGGAGGGAGTGGAGAAGGTGGTGGGGAGGGTACTCTGAACGGGGATGTGGCAGAGTCCTTCCGTTTTGGTGGTGGAGGAGGAGGAGTTGGTTTGTCCAAAAGTCTTTTCTTGGAAGACAAAATTAAATGTCCAGTCCTTGGATCCTTTGTTAAAGTCTTTTGAAGATCCGGTGTGAAAAGCTCCTCCGGCACCGATTCCTCCATCGGTGCCGATGTTTTCGGAACCTAAGGCTTCGTTGGTTTATCCGCGCCATGCTTTCTCAGGGTGTCCGATTTTTTGGTCGGCGCCGAGGCAGGCTTCGACACGGAAGCGTCGGTGCAGAGGGATTTGTGTTTGGTTGGCACCGAGAGGGCAGGTTTCGACACCGATGGCTTCGGAACGGAGCTTGTTTTCTTCGGTGCCGAAGAATGTTTTTCGGCGCCGCTAGGAGGCTGGCTCGAGCCCAAGCCGCCAGGAGACTTGTGATGCTTTTTCACCGTGCCCGAAGGTGGGGTGATGGAAGCAGTATGCTTGGCTTTCCCTAGGCCCGGAGGCGAAGGTGTAACCGGAGTCTCTTTCGGTATGGGCGCAGGAGTGGGAGGGGGTAGAGTACTCACGACCCTCTGCGCCGGTGTGATCTCCTCCACGTCGGAGTCGTCGGCCTCGGAAGCGCTGACGACATCGTCCTCCTGCTCGGTGTGCTGCTGTCCCAAAGCTCCGGTGTCTTCTCCGAAGAGGTCAGGTGGAGCAGAGGTCGATGAGTGCGCCATGGTGCGTCGAGCTAGTCGATCCCGAATAGTCTTTTTCGATCGAAAAGACTTGCAAGCGGGGCAGTCTCGGGCCTCGTGTTCGGCAGAGGTTGCACACCTGATGGAGGTCGGTGTGGGGAAATTTAGACCCACATTTTGGGCACTTTCTGAAGGGAGTCCTTTCCATCGGCCGAGACCGGAGTCGAGATAGGCCCGAAGACCGCTGCCGATACCTGGAATCGAAGAAGTGCCGAAGAGAGAGATGAAGTCGATTTCGTCTAAAGAATCTCGATGGACGAGGATTTTTCGTCGAAGGTCGAACTGGGAGGTTCGAAGCCGGAGCACGAAGTATTACATCCGAGCCAGATGGCGGAAAAAAACAATCTGAGGATGGAGCCGAAGCCCATGCGCAGTACGGACCGAAGGAGGAGTCACCGAACTCGTGACTTCCAAAGACTGTCCAAGAAGAAAAACAAACTGCAAACATCCGGGCCCAACACCAGATGGCGATCTATGCACAGTGTATAATCTGCAGCTCATATGCCTCGAACATGTTTTTTCCTAGAGAAAACTTACCCATCTACTTTGCCCTTTGTTCCATCCAGGATTTCCACAGACGTTTCATCAGCCAAACACCAATTCACACTTGACTCCTTGGTCTTTCCAGTTTGTCGCGTAGAGTCATACACACTAACTCGACCGACCTAAATAATTGTAGCAGAAAAAATAAAAAGCAGTATTTATTGCCTACATTATTGCTTCACTGCTGCTTTACAATGATCAAAAACACAGATTAACAGAAAGATTCAGGTTAGCACAAAAACACAAGGTACACCACAAGGTAAAGTTAACTAGCAACACACGTGTGCCATAATGGGTACCTTCTGTGTATTCATAAACATAAGGATATCATGGTTTAAAAGCTGGATTTTAGAACTTATTTTTCCACATATCTTTCTGTTGCAAATGTTCTTTAAAAAAAAACACATACAGAGGGTATATTTGAGTCAACTATAATGAATGTGAAACTGTCCAAAAGCTATTAATAAGTAGTCAAGAAATAAAGAACACAGGAAAGTAGAGTATGTGGGCATTCTCCTGGCATTTGTAAACTGTCCTTTTAAAGGATCTAAAAAACTTTGCTATTTCTGTGCCAAACTTTATAGACATACTGAATAAAGGATTACAGCTCTGGCAGGAGCATGGCCTGATATCCATCTGTACTTTCTCATAGAAGATCCATTGGCTAGCCACCTGATAGGTGATAAGTGTTGAGGTGGATAGCTTACTCTATTTTTCAATACATATTTGCCATGATCAACAATCCCCTGGCAAATTGTCCCGAAGACAATATAGTGAAACATTCGCAAGAGGTACATATGGAGGATCAGCATCTTTTATGGCAGAGATCCAACCAAACATTTTATAGCACTAAAATCCAACTGCTTGGTTGGAGATCTTCTGAAGCATTGAGCTTTATGGTTCTTGGAAAAAGCTAAACGGCAACAAAGTGCTCTAATGGTGGCCGAAGAAGACCCTGGACCTATCTCTCGTACTACAAGGTTGACTAAAAGGGGACCAACATAAAAAAAGTCACAGGCCAGAATAAGAGGTGGAGTCCCAAAAATGTAGACCTCAAATGCCAAACAAATAAAAGGCATTAAAAAAAAAAATAGTGTGCACACTCAAAAAGTGATTGCAGCTTCAACCAGTAATTTCTCAGTTCTACAAATATTGGTCAAACAATCCCAGAATCATTGCAGCCTACTCCAACCAGTACAACCTATACCAGGGGTGAGAAGACCAGTTATTTTCTGGTCCATCTGAGATTGACAAAACTAGTGACTGAGTCTGAAAATCTTCTTGATGACAAACCTGTGCGTTAATCCACCATTTAGTGGTTTAGACCAGATGTACGAGTTACTTACCTGCGGTAACGATGTATCTGGTAGAGACGATTCTAGCAGCAGATTCCTTCACTTAGAATTATCCCCAGGCGTGAGACTGGATCCGGAAACTTTTTGCCACAGCATCCCTGCTCGCCAGGGGGCGGGGCTACACCACGCGACTCCGCCTAGGTGACGTCCGCGTACGTGACATCAGCGAGGTCACATAAGCCCCACCCCAGCGCGCCTACGTTAGTTTTCTTCGGAGAACTTTTCCGCGCCAGAACGCGGAGCCAACAGGCAAACTGTGGGAGCAGGGGGAACAGTGTGCGAAAGAGTAGAAACAAGGAATGGAGACAAGGGACACCATAAGGAGCGGTGCAACACTGCAGCCTCCAAAGGCAGGGGCGGAATAAAGAACAGAGCAGAGCCCCGAGCAGCCACCCTGCGAACAACCGTCCCTCCCCTCCCCTAGAGACAGGGAGCATATGTAAAGGCAGGACACCTGTAGCAGGCCTACAACCCCCACCCGGAAATAGGGAAGGGAAGCCAGTCCCAGAACAGACAGGAAAACAACCCTCCAAGCCAACCCAGCACAGAGGGCAACCATTCTCCAAGGAACAAGGGCAGGTGACCCCCAGAAAGAGCACGGCAGAGGGGCAGGGACCCCCAGCAGCAGAGGAAGGGAGGGAGGGCAGGGATTGAAGGTAACCCCCCCCCCCCCCCCCCCCCCCGAGCCTGAAGCAGCAAGAGTAGTAGGGCACAGGAGCAGCATAACCCCATCCTCCAGAGAACCAAGTAACAGCAAAAAGACGGAGCAACCCAAGAGCAAAGGAATGCACTCACAAGAGAGACAGCCCCCACCAGGAGGCGAGTGCAGAGACCAACCCACGGGTCCTTGCAGAACGGGGAGGAAGGGCGGGCCGTGAAGGAATCTGCAGCTCAAATAGTCTCTACCAGATACATCGTTACCGAAGGTAAGTAACTCGTGCATCTGATAGAGACTACTAGCCGCAGATTCCTTCACATAGAATAGATACCCTAGCAATACCCACGGAGAAGGAGGGTCTGCGAAAGGACCCCCCCCAGCCATAACAGGACAGCGGGTCACACAGGGGACTAGACCTGCGGACCGGGCAATAACCCGGCCCCTCCCAGGCAGGAGGAGCACCTCACAAGCAGAACCCCACCGACCCCAGAGGGACGGAGGAAGAAGAAGAAAAGAAAGGGGGGGGGGGCCTTCACTCTCACGATCGAGGAACCAAGGGACAGGCTGAAGAGGCCAAAGTACCCCACACCCCTTCAAGGCAATAAGCTTCCCTCCAAAGCCGGGGGGAGAGCCCAGAGGGCCCAAGGAAACGAGGGAAAAGAAGGCTAGGCCACACCAGATGGAAGGCAACAGGCCAACCAGACCGGTGCTAACAGACAAGCCGCCAGAAACAAGAAAAAGCAGCCCAGGGCACAAGGAAGACCGAGTGGGCAACACCTGACAAGGGAGGGCACAGAATTATCCCAAGCAGGGAGAAGAGGAAAGGGCCGGACACACCCCCACGAGGTGCCGCGCACAAGCCCACAAGAAGCAAAGCAACATACAGAAACGCCACGGATAACAGGCATCATAGGGCCACCAGAACTCCCAGGCAGAGCGCAAGCTGTAGAACTGCTACCACTACCCCACATAGGGTATGTTAAGTTCCAAGACATGGGAACCCTCTTTGGAACAACTTCCGCAACAGAGGAAAAAACAAAGAGCCACAGGGAAAACACCCCGCGAACGGCTTGACAATCAGTCCAAGGAAAAAAAGTCCCGGAGGAGGGCGAGGGGTTCGCGCCCAGCCTCGACCAGGACGAGGAGAGTGCACCGACCCCTGTGGCGCCGCCCGGTCCAGCAGCTGCCGGCACCGTAGCGGCGTCACCTCGGCCTTAGACACCTTGTCAAGGGACCGAGAGGGATTCAGGTCGCATTCCCGAGTCCCGGCGACCTCACGCGACACCACAGGGACTCCTGCGGGAGTTTGCGGAGAGTTAGACACCATGGTGTGAAGGAGGGACCCCAGAGGAGCCGCACCAACAGCACCACATCCTCCAAGCCTGGATCCGACCCAGTCTGTGCCGGAGCCTCCGGCGGCGCCGCGGAAAGCCCCGCGCAAGGCAAGGGAACCGCTGACGCCCCAGGAGGGGAAGGAAGAGGAGGAGACGCCAGCGGGACCTGCAAAGCCGCCGCGTATGTCGCCATCTGGACTTTCAGCACTCCATCACCGGGAAACGGTAGGTAGGACACGCAGGCCGCCTCACCCGCGGAGAATTCACACCCCCGGCAGGCCAAAACTCAGCCCCCGGGGACACACTGCGACACTTACCCACCGGTGAGCGACGCTCTCGCGACATCGGGAAAGGGCGATGACTACAACCACAGCCGTATCAGAAGCAGTCTGCCAAGGGGAGGAGGTCGACCTGGAGAGACGCGCCAAGAAGTTTCATTCGGCGCTCCCGCCGCAACTTCGGCTTCAACTGTTGGCACACCTCACAACCCTGGTGCCGTGATCCTCCCCCAGACACCACATAGAAATGCGATGAGGGTCCGTCGCCGACATAAGACGCCCACACGACGTGCAAGCTTTGAAGCCTGAAGGTATTCGCACACTGTTCCACCAAGAGAAGGACAATGATGAAGAAAAAGGGCCCGAAATATGCCAGTAGCAAGACCGGATCCGCGTTGCACGCGAAAAAGGAAAAAACTGACGTAGACGCGCCGGGGTGGGGCTTATGCGACCTCGCTGACGTCACGTACGCGAATGACGCCTAGGTGGTCAGGTAGTTACAGTTGGTACACCCTCAGCGGCACAGGGGCAGCCGGGTGCAGAGGTAGTTCGGCCCAATGTTATCCAATGAGAGGCAGGGGGCCTTCGGTTGGTGGCTGCTGGCGAGCAGGCCACGCGGCTGTGGGAGCTGGGCTTCTGGTAACTTGCTCAGGGCAAATGGGGAAGTAGATTAGGATATAGGCTGCACTGCCAGGGGCACTCGGGCGGCTGGGTGCAGGGTGTGTCAGGCGCTCAATGTTATTCAATGGAGATCTTGGAAAGTGAACAAAGGCTGCAGGCTCGGGGACGGAGGATCTTCAGGAGTGACCAACACTTCGAGGGGTAAGTTGGAATCATGGAGGATAGGTAGGCACCCAGGAGTTGGGCACAGGGGGCCGTGGGGCGCCGGGTGCAGGTGTGTCTTGACGTTGGCATATCTTACCCCCTGCTGGTCGCGGTTGGAAGGGTCCCTGGTTCTGAGGCTGCAGGCGGTCTGTCATTGAGGAGGGTCCTTGGGCACTGGATTCCAGGTCAGAATCGCCAGGGGGACATCTTCAGGGTCTTTGTCCACTCGGGCACAGGCCGGGCTCGGCGGGTGCAGTGTGTGCTGAATTTGTGGTTCCTGGCTGGCAACAGGGGTATTGCTGTTTGAGCAGAACCACTGCTCGTGAGAGTCCCAGTCTTGGTAGAGTCTCAAGGTGGTCAGGTCCTCCGGGGTTTTTGAGGTTGCGGACCACTGAAGGCGCCGGAGTTCCACAGGAGCAGGTTCAAGGATCAACAGGCCGGTAGGGCTGGGGGCCAAGTCAGTTGGTGTCGTCCTCTTTTTAGCAGCTGCGTGGCGGGTCTTCTGGTTTCTTGATCTTCTTGCTTGTTTTCGAATCGGGATCTGAGGATGTAAGGTTCAGGGTACCCCTAAATACTAAATTTAGGGGCGTTACAGGTAGGGTGAGGGCAGGAACCAATGGGTCCCTGTCCTGGGGTGAGTACAGTATATTTTGATACCTCCTGGTTGGTTCTAAAATAAAACAACCATATATTTTCCTATATAAACCACTGGCCTAGAGTTCAGTTCTTGAGTGTGTGAGACCATTTTCTGAGTGTACAACAAATGCTTTACACTGTCCTCTGATACTGCCTTACTGCTTGACCAAGCTACCACTTTAGAGAGTAAGGTTATATCTAACTTTAACCTCTGCCACACATCTGGGGACTGTGGACTCTGTACCTATATGGGAACAGTATATACAGAGCCACTTTCTCACAGGGGGCAGGAGTCTAGCTGTGATTGGGCAGGGCTCCCCATCCTCAAGCTGGCCGGAGCCCGGAGTTGTGCTTCACCTCGCCTCTCCCACCTGAGGGGTGGAGTTGGCACAGGCTGGCACACCCCCTTTCCTCACGTAGGCTTTCCCGCCAGTCTTTACGCCAGAGTGGGGGTCAGAACCGGTGGGGGCCAGTTACTGAGTACAGCAAGTGGCCTGGAGAAGCTCACAAAGGCGGCATGCCTTTGAAGCTTCCCCTGCCCATCCTGGGTGAGGAGACTATGCACCTCGCTTAGGATGTCCCTTGTTGCAGGTCCAGGAGAGCGGAGGCTCTTCACCCAGGGGTCCAGCAACATGTCTGCTGTGTGTCAGCCTCTCAGACAAGACGTGCATTGTAGAGGTTAGGTTTCAGGGGGCATCTCTACGATGCCCTCTGTAGATATCAAACTTGTTAGTCTTCAGTGTAGCTATTATGGTTCTGTTGAATTCGTAATGACAACCTCCCAGCACCATATACTCTTACTTGCATCACTGCACTTACAGTGCCCAGGAACGGCCCTGGGTACTGTAGGTTCACAGGGCTCATGCACCTGTGTACTCACCACTGGCATAGGGCACCCAGCTAGAGGGTTGGCTGTTGTATGCCAGGGCAGTGGGTTTGTGGGCATGGCACACAAGAATGTGTGCCATGTCGACTGTTTAGTTCTGCACCAGGACACAGCCAGCCTGCAAAAAAAAAAAAAAAAAGTGGACACACACAGGGCCCCTAAGGGTGGCACAATAAGTGCTGCAGCCCTTAGGGGTCTTCTCTGGTCACAATGCCCTGGGTACCTAGGGTACCATTTACCAGGGGCTGACATGTGGCCAGAGATGCCAATTGGGTTTAGGCTTTAGTACAGTTTTTAGGGAAGGAACACAGGCTCTGGGTACCTGATTGGCAGGGACCCAGGGCACACCAAGGAAAAGTGCCTCAGTTATCAGGCAAAAAGTGTTGGGGTTACTGCAACAGACACCCACTTCCTTACACATATACAGAGCCACTTTCCTACACCTACCCTTTCAACGGGTTTCTCCACAGTGCTACTCAGCTCTACTGCAGACCACCTTCAAGTCCTGTAACAGGAGGGGGAGGTGTTATTCCGAAACAGCACAGTAAAGTTGGTGCCAGACAGGAGTGAGGTCAGGGGTGCTACTCACAGTACTTCCTGGTCCCCAAAAAGGGCGCAGTGTTCGTCAAATCCTAAGCTTTAGTGTTCTGAACTGGTTCCTCGAAAACAAAAAGTTCAAAATGCTTTCCCTAGCTCAGTTTCTACTTAAGCTGAAACCTGGAGACTGAATGGTGTTTGCTGACCTGCAGGATGCCTATTTCCACATTCCAATCATGCAGTCGCACAGGAAATATCTTCACAGTAGGGTCCAAACATTACTACTTTGCGGTCCTTCCATTGGGTCTCCAACTTCAGCACCACAATTTTTCATGAAGATGATAGCAGTGGTAGCCGTCCATCTCAGCCAGGCAAGTATCCTGGTATTGCCGTATCTTGATGAATGGCTCAACAATGCCAGCTCGCCAAAGATGGTGTTGCATCACCAGCAGAGCTCTGTCATGTTGCTGTTTGATCTGGGCTTTTCAACGCCAATCCCAAATACCACATGGTGCCCCCCCCCCCTCCCCTCAGCACATCTTGTCAAAGGGGCAGTACAGGACACCAGACTGAGTCAAGACTTTCTCCTTCAAAGTGGGGTCAGGACATTCAGCCTAGGAGTCAGATGTTTCAGAATGGAGCGCATGTGCTGGTCCCGACGGTAAACAGCGTTAACTTTGCATGCCGAACACATGCTATAATTTGGCATACCGTTACAAAGCAAATGGAAACCACGACTTGCATGAGGGGAAAGAAGGTGTTGGATTTAAAATCCAACACATTCCCTAGTGTCCGCAAAGACTGGAGTTGGAATAGTAAATACTATTCCAACATCCAGCACCCCCTAAAAGCAAGTGGTAGTTTCGACTTGCGTTGTAACGGTATGTGAAATAACGACCGCATTGTTAATACATGCATTGTAAAGGCATGCGAAAAAAGGCCTGTATTCGGTCCAGACTGTATTACGCCAGCACGCTTCCTACATTTGGTTAATCACTCACGCACACTGGCACACGAGAGTTTGAGCTAATGGCATTGTAAAAGACAAAGCCTTTGGTTTATGTGCGGTTTTTAAAATAGATAAATAAAAGGCACTGTCATTTACAATGCCACTAGTTTAAACTCTCAAATGCGAGACCCATTGCATTGCAAATGTATTTGGCGCCCGTGCTAGCCCTCTGAGTGAACAAGACAAGCCACTGTTCACATAGTTAGGAAGATTTAGGAGGAGCATGGATGGCGCTCATGAAGGTTGTCTGGGGTACTGTATTTCTCACCAGCTGTCTTAGTTGATAGTGCATAAAGTGCTGGACATGCCATTTCCTCTTTCCACAGAATGTAAAAAATATTTGGCACCATCAGAAGGCTAGAGTATCATAAGCACGGGCTGCGTTTTACGATCAAAACACATGGCACCTTACCTGATTGAAAACACTTCCGCCTTAAAAAAAATTGCACCCAACAACCAGCGCTGTCACAATACTGAAACAAAGCCCTCAACAAAAAAACTAATAGCCGCTCTTATGACTTACCACCGCTGAACCGCAATTACGTTTTCCATTGTTAATGAAAAATTAGGACATATTTTGCTGAAAGAAACTGCACGTGTATTTTTGTTTTAGAAAGCACTTTCGCAAATTACGCCTTTAATGCTGAAAGACTAATAGAAGGCAATCGATAGCCCAAAATTTGGGTGAGGACAAATGAACCGCAGCGGTGTACTTCCAAAATAACAGTGAATATATATTTTGGAACCTTAGAGTCTAGACATGCCTTGTCTGCCTGGGAAGGCGTCAACAATTACCAAATGCAAATCAGAGATCTGATGTAATGAATAATGCAAATAAGTGCTCTTCTTCCGATGAGCCAGGCTGCAGGATTAACTATGTTGGATAATATCCAATCAACATTTGTCTGATATGGATTGTCAAATGGGAAGAAACGTATCTTCCCACGACTTGTTAGTGGGCTGGGAGGTATGTGTTACTCTACCTCTTCCTTTAAAATTGTTCACTCTATAGCCACCCTTATAGAATCCTCGGGGGGGGGGGGGAGGGTTTTTTTTAGGTCTCGCCTGACTATCGCGTAAGCGATCGCTCAGCGAGACTTATGTAGGGGCTTCAGAAAATGCTCCCAAAGGCTTCCCAGGCGGATCGGGTGGCGGTCACGCGCACAACCACGTGCATTCCATTTGTCACCAGCTACTTCCTGCGCGTGTGCCGCCTCACGCATTCAGAGAGATTTAGTAAGGGGCACAGACCTTAGGAATGCGGTTTATGGCCAGTGCATGTGAGGCATTCAAGCGCGAAGCTGGCATCTGACTTGAAAGCAGCAGACTGCTTTCGCCAGCACGCACTCGGCCTCACTTCCTGCATCCCCTCTTACAACAATTAGCTTTCGTTATAACTCACACCCCATTTGCTCGTTCCCTCCCACCCTTCCTTTGATGTCTGCTTTTCTTGTTGTTTACAAACCACGCTGCACTCCACACACCGCTGCACTCCACACACCGCTGCACTCCACACACCGCTTTTATGCGAGTTTATGCTACTGACATTGTAAATGACAATGCCTTTTATTTGTTTTACAACCAAAACAAATAAAAGGCATTGTAATTTTACAATGCCAATAGCTCAAACTCTTATAAATGCGAGACCTATTGCATTGCAAATGCTTGTTTTATCTTGCATGAAGTTCCGGCCGCATCTGTGGTGTTGGTTTTAGAGCCTCTTCTGTAAAAGGAGCAACAAAAGGAACCTCTGTTAAAAGGAGATTGAAGTGCCCCCATAGATTTTGCTACTCCTGTATCCTTTTTCATCTTTAAGGGATTGGTCTATTTGAGGCCAAAGAGGTGCTCTTTATCAAACGGCGCATTAAGAATGGTTTGTTGCACTTCGGGTTTAAAACCAGAAATTGAGCCATGCATTTCTCCTAATCAGAATGCTAGTGTTGATTCCTCTAGCTGCAGCAACTAATGCACACCTGAAAGAGGAATTAGAAATAGGTTTCCTTCCTGCCCCCTTCTTTTTGTGTGTTCTTCTAGGCGATATTGTAATAATTCTTCTATCTCATGCCAGTGAGCTCTACCGTATCTGGACAACAGGCCCCGAGTATTAGCTGTATGCCAATGGTTGCCTGATTGAGCAACTACTTTCTTCTCTGGTGTATCTATCAGCTTGAATTCTTTATCTGAAGTTGGTGCCTCTCCTGGTGTTCCTAAATTTGACCTTTTACGGGCATTAGAGACTACTAAGGAATCCCAAGGCAATGGGCACCTAATAAAAACTGGGTCGGATGGTGGGGGTTTATATTTTTTGTACACCCTAGGTGTTAATATACATACTCTAACTGGGTCTTTAAAAATATAATTAGTATGCCTCATCATACCTTTTACCATAGGCAACATTTATGTTTTGTGTACGTTTCCTAGATTTTCGAATAGTAAACCTTCTTCTAGTGCTTCTTTGTATAAAGGGACTCCGTGGTAATTGGCTGCCCTAGAAATTCATTCCTGATTAGTGGTCTCATCATCAGGAGGGGAAGGTTTTGCTGGATATATGTCAAGGTCTGTATCTTTGTCCTCATCCTTTCCTATATCAGGATTTATTTGGTATAATGGGCATTGGTGCAGAGATTTGAGGAATGTTAATGGGGCTGGTAGCCATTTCATTTTTCTTCGTGAGAGGGATTCTGCATTCAGCGTCTGTTTTCCTTTTTGAAGGTATTACTGGTTTAGCGGTTATGTGTCCAGTATCAGGACTCATATGAATTTTCTTCTGGGATCCAGCTTTTCTTTAATTTATTCCAAAATCGGCTCCGGCAGCTTTGAGGGGAGTCTTTGTTTTGGTGCCGAAATTTTAATTGCAGAGCTGGATGTCTTTTTTGCTCTTTTGATCTGGAATGTTTTGGAACCGAAGGGGTATTATCTAGGCTCGGGCCCAAGCAGCAAGGCCTGACTTGCTGTTTCGGTGCAGAGTCGGAAGGCGGGGTGTTTGAATTAAGTCTCGACACCTTCCATGGTCTGATAGCAGTGGTGGCCCAACAGGGTTTAGTGGACACTGGTTTGGGTAAAGAACTTTGGTACTCACTGCACCCTGCCAAGCTGGAATGTCGTGGTACTCTAGTTCGATCTCAAACTCGGAACTGCAGACGCGTCCATCTTTTCTTACTCGATATCTTCTCTGAAGATATCAGGAGTGTCCTCAATACTCTGCCGCTGCATGTCTCTTCGTAGAGCCACACTGTCCCGCAGTCTCTTTTTGGATCGGAACAGCCGGCACGCGTCAGTCTTCCCCTTTATGTTCCGCGGGAAGACAGAGGTTACAGACCTTATGCTGGTCGGTGCACGGATATTTGGAATGGCATCAAGGACAGAATTGAAACGCCGTCCGTTCCATCGGCAGAAGGGTGGATGCAGGGTTTTCAATTAGAAGTTGATCGAGAAAACAAGGTAAGCCCGAAGGTTGCGGTTTGAGTTTTTTCTATTAGTTACAGTTTTTATCAATTTCGGCATGAAAAAGGTGGAAGACACGATCAAAACCATACCGACGAGGGTAGAGTGAATTGCACACTGGAGAGCTATCGATTGATGGTTTCAAATCGGAGTGCTGTAATATACGTCCGAACTCGATGGCATATCGAAAACAATCTAGCAATGATGTCGATGCCCATGCGCACTATACCGAAAGGAGGAGTCACCTTACCTCGTGACTGGAAAACACTTTTTCGAAGAAAAACAGCTTGTAAACATCTGCACACAACACTATATGGCAGGAGTATGCAAAGCATGTGAATCTACAGCACATCTGCCTCGAACAGTGATTTTTCACATCCACCCTCCTTCAAGTCATTATCCTCAAGAGGCTGAGGAGTGCAAAGCGTCATCGAGCAGCAGAGGTTCTTGTAGCAGAAAAGGTGTTCCCTTGGGTCTAACAGTCAGCAAAATCCTATTTTCCATTACTAAGTGCAGATTCACGTAACATTTGATTCAAGGTTCAAACATTAGGGGAAGAAAAAAATACAATCACAGGCAAGGTCTCGTTGAAACACTGTTTCAGGCTGGTTGGCCATAAGTATTCTATACATTTGCATCTGCAAAAACTTTTGAAGAAAAGTTACAGTATCCCTAACCAACACTAGATGAAGAGTATACACAACATGTGATCTACAACATATACTGCAAACCTACCATTATAGGGAAGAAACCAATAAAAAAAAAGTTTAAGCTTAACCTTTTCTCGACTCATACTGTGCATCAACAAAGCAGAATTTTCTACCTTTAAGGTAGAGGGTGTGAAGTTAATAGTAGCATACAAATGTGAGCCCAATCTGAGCTTCTTTCATTGATTGAACATCCACACAGTAATGTATTGTGAATGCATCTGTTAATGACCAGGGGGCAGGAAGAAAGCTATTTTAGGGACAGTTCTTGCATATGCTATTTCAGCCCACTTCTTTCGAGTGGAATAGGCCCCATCGTCCCCATTCCATTTTTTCCTGCCAAAGTAGTAACACATCTGGGTCGTTTAAAGAATCTACCTTATAATGGTTGCCTTTATGACTTGATTTCCCATGACTCGAGAGGAGTGGTACAAAAATACTGGCTATGTCTTAACAGTATCTCTTCTAAGTGATACGTTTTTACTCTTAACATCTAGAACCTTTTGCCCAGGAACGATCTGACTTTAGAAACACTGTCGTTTAGTTGTATTTATATGGAAACTAGAAAGCTTATTAAACACGAATTCTGGATTTTTTTCTCATTAAAACTCCATCATGCATCATTTGGTAAGAATTTTGAATCTCACCCTACATACAGATGTGATTGGCATTAAAAATGTATCTATTTTTTATTCTGCTTAGCCGCTTTTAATCTTCATGCCCTACTTTGTGTGTCCATAAACACAATGCATTGGTGGTACTCTGACACCTATGCTATCTTCAGTAATCCGCTTGCATTTGACAAAGGGTAAGCAAGTTACTTTATCTTCACATACCCAAATACGCTTATTTCATAAGTTAAATCCATTTCAATTCTCATCAATATCATTGCACTTTATTTTATTTTTAGCAGTTTTCACTGATGCATTGCCCTATAAATGTTTCCCAATCCATTTCAGGCTCAGACATTGCTCTTAGTCATTGGGTCCCCCAATCATATCTTCATAGCTTTCTATGAAAGAACAATAATTGAAAACAAAATTAAACTGTCTGTAGCTAATGCAAAATTGCTACGAAACAGACTTATGAATATCATTGGTTCCTGGTCATCATTTCTTTTCCAGTCACTAATGCTGCACAGAAAATTGCACACCTCATTTTACTGAATGCGTCAGGCATGGGTTGCTTTCTCAATCACACGCCTAAACGCTAACCTCAGCAGATTTTGAAAAAGGTTCTTTTATGATGCAACTCCAGCAATGTAGTTATAATAATTTATGCATGCGCCAAAGCAAGTAACCCTACCATAGGATGGTTAAGAACGAACGGAGCTGTAAGTCCTTCCTGGAAAGCATCTCCATTTTTCGACAAGCGGCAGCAGACCGCTCGTGACAAGTGACCCTGGCTGTACAAGTAGCCTGAGAAATAAAAACCAACTACAATTAGAGAAAACAAGTAGCAAAAGTTACAGCTTTGTCGAATTAAGAATACAAAATGCAACTTTAGCAAAAATTTTGTCCAATATATTCTTCAGTCACTGTGTAACCGGAGCAATCGGATACAGATTATTAGTTCATCTGCATCACTAATGAAACCTGCATTTTGTTTGGTACTTCATGGCAATGAAAATAGTCAACTCTATATCACATTATTCATTTTCACTTAAGAAATGCATTTTAGGAAACAATCTTTTATAAAATCACTACATGGAACCTCAATTTTTAATCATTAGAAATGCATGGAAACAGTTCCGCAAAGTTATGAACACGCAACTCTGATCGATTTGCATTACTGGACTCTGACCCTTGCATGCATCCCCATCCAACTGACTTCTCAGAACTTGAACACCTATGACTAGTGACTTTTCATAGATGAGGACTGTGATAAGTTACAAAACATTTAAGGCAGAGAGCGCTGAAGTCACTTATGAAGAAGAAAATAACACCTTAAGTAACAATCATTCACAACTTGAACTGGAGGTAAAAGCTGCTATTTTTAATGGTGCAGGTCCTACCTACACAAAACAAGTAGGTCAGCCGTTTCAGTTTTCTCTCAAGTAATAACCATTTTAAACATTGCAGCATTTAGAAGAAACTAAGTGAAGTCCTTGAAACCCATTTATGAAAGACAGAAACATGAAGGAAAAGGAGCCTGTCCAGGGAAAAGTGTGCAAGGCCAAAAAAACTACACTTCTCCTTTAAACAGCAAGCAGATGCCATCTCCTAGCATGCAGGGCACTGGAAGTTTGCCTCACAGCCTCAGTTCTTTCTGAAGGAGTTGCACAAAAATTATTAAGTAACAGTTTCATTTTTAGTTTGAATAATTAACAGCCCGGAAGGAGGATGGGTTGTTGATAGCTTCTGTAAAGATACTTACGATTCAGAACTAGGCTTTTAAGTACCATTTCCTTTGGTATCATGGGATCATCATAAATGTAAAACAGAACACTAAGCTTATCCCAAAAAGAGTGCCTAATAACCAAAACAGCTAAAAATGACAGTGTGGTACGGTTCAATGAGAATCAGAACCGTATTCAAATAATGTTTTCAGAGCAGCTTGGTAAACCAGAGCATGAGCTCTTTAATATTCACCTAAACAGTATTATTTATTTAACATGTGAATATACTTCCAGGTGGCTGCCTTAAATATTATATTTCGGCTACTGGAACATTCTTTGACCAGGCAGCAGGAGGCATGTGTCCCTCTCATAGTAGGATTCCCAAGTTTGCCAGAAAGGAATTTATTGGCGGACAACAAAAGGCAAAACAAGAGACTATCCATGATAGTTTGTAGGACACTATGCCAGTACAATAAGGACCTTAACTGGCAGAGAGTTTGTTATTTTGTTAAGATTTTGTACCTTTTCACATAAAAACTCAGAATTAGTCTGAAATTGAGAGTGAAGGAACTGTCCTGCCAGAGCAGCGATTATGGAAGCTGGGTCTGTATATAGTATCACTGTGTGATTATTCGGAGCACTGCAGCACCAAACATACACTATCAAACATACACTACCAGCGGCACAGGGGCTGCCGGGTGCAATTTCGACGTTGTGCACCCAATGCTTTTCAATGGAGATTCATCTTTTGGCAATAGGCTCCAGGTGTGGCACCAGAGGTTGAAGAAGGGAGACCAATGACAACAGAGGTAAGTAGAGATTTAGGGGCACCATCATTCAGCACACCAAGGCCCAGGGCCTTCAGGAGCAGGGGTGCCTTTTGTGTTCTGAATCTCCTTACCGTAGCCAGCTGCGAGGAGCCTCTGGATTCATACTGCAGGCGCCGCCAAGGAGATCAAGCGAGGTTAGCCAATGCTGGACACAAGGTTAGGAACGCTGGGGAGACTTCACTGCACAGGTAAGCAACTCGGACCGTGGGTGTCGGGTGCAGCAGCAGCATGGGCAGGGATCGCAGTTCCAGCTGGATTTGGAGCCCTTGGATTCGGTTTCTTAGGGACAGATGCACTGTCCATGGGAGATTGGAGTCTTATTGAAAGGCAGCAGCCCCCCCCCAGGGTTTTCAGAGGTCGCTGGCTGCAAGAAAGGTCGCAGGTTCGCAGAAGCTGGAGACAGGGTGGTAGGGCTGGGGCCAAGGCAGTCGTCTTCAGTCTTCTCTGCAGGGATGGCGCGAACCTGGAGACAGGGTGGTAGGGCTGGGGCCAAGGCAGTCGTCTTCAGTCTTCTCTGCAGGGATGGCTTCTTGCTTCTTAGGTCGTTGCAGATCTCATTTTAAAATCTGGGGGAGCAACCTAAATACTGGGTTTAGGGGAGTAGAATTTAGGGCCAATGGGCACCTTACCTGGGGTTACTACACCCTATATTGTGCCACCCTCCTGTGGACGGGGGAATAGACCCAACCCCGATAGGAGGGGTACCCCCCAATCTTAAAGATGGAGGACTGAAAGATGTGGTTCACTTCGGCTTTCCCACCCTATGGGTTGATTTTGCAGAGGGGGGCACACCTATTCTCCTGAGTTTTTCTAACTTTTTTCACGTCCAAAGTGGGGGTGTAAAACAGGGGCTACCATCAGCAGAGGCTGGGGGTCGTATTACAAAGGCGGCAGGCCTTTGTAACTTCCTCCTTTGAGCACTGGCCTATCCTGGAGGAGGATCCTGGGGGGGGAGGTGTGACACCTGCCCAGGATGTGCACTGCAGCAGGGCTCTACCCAGGTGTCCAGAAAAATGTTTGGTGGCGGATGGCGGCCTACAGCTGCTCCAAGATCACACCAGGTTTGCTAGGTTTTTTAAGGGGCACCTCTGAGGTGCCCTCTGAGTACATAGTACAATATATTCCACACTGGCATCAGGGTGGATTTATTGAAAGGATTAGTTTGGTACCAAACATTCCTGTTTTCAGTAAAGCCATCATGGTGCTGTGGAACTCGAGTTGTCGACTTTCCCCAGCCAATGTACACTCTATGGCTTCACTGGCACATAAAACATTAAGGAATGGATCCCAAATATTGTAGGGGTACATCTGCTCTTGCAGTTATGCCCTCACCAGGGGTATAGTGCACCCTGCCTTAGGGCTGGTGAAGCCTGCTAGAGGGGTGACTTACCTATATTCTGGGCAGTTCTGGTTGGAATGGCACCCAGGGAGTGTGCCATGTCAACTTTGCCTTTTGTCTGCAACAGGTGTACAACTTTGTTGTTTTGTCTGCAGTGGCAGTCTGCATGGCCTAGGTGAGGGGTCCCTAGGGGACCCTCTTCAGTCCCAATGCCCTAGGTAACCATGTACCTTTTACCAGGGACTTGTAGGGGGCCTGAAGAGACAATTGTGGATCAGTTTTAGGGAGAGAGCACTGGTAACCTGGAGAGCAGTGATCCAGTATTCTACAGTCAAAGTTTGTGAGAAAGTGGCTCTGTATATACTGTTCCCAAATAGGTACAGTGTGTACAGAGTCCACAGTCCCCAGAGGTTCGACAGAGGTTAAAGTTAGATATAACCTTACTCTAAAGTGGTAGCTTGGTCGAGCAGTAAGGCAGTATCAGAGGACAGTGTAAAGCATTTGTTGTACACACTCAGCAAATGGTCTCACACACAAGAACTGAACTCTAGGCCAGTGGTTTATATATAAAAAAATATGGTTGTTTTATTTTAGAACCGACAATAGGTATCAAAATATACTTTGTAAGAATGAGAGGCTTTATTTAAATACTTTGCAATGGGCAATTGACTTTTGTAGGTAATAGTCACAGGCTGTTGCAATAGGCAACACAATTTCAAACACAATAATACATTGAGCTCAATGTGAGTTAAGTTATTTGCAATAGATTAGGATCCTAGATTCAGTCCTGGGATAGTTCTTAGAAACAAGTGAGTAAATTCGTCTTAGTTACTGTTGTGATTTTTAGGCAATATTTTGCTATTTTAAAAGTTGACACTTAGAAAAAATTTCATAGAAAAACAGTCAATGATTCCCCATGGGAGAAAACGAATAGTTTACCTGTCGGTGTAGTTTTGCAGCTTGAAGATCTTTCTGGATTCACTATGCTGTGCATCATTCCGCGATCTGGTGATTGGGTCCGGATTCGTAGTCTTTTTTTTTTGTAGCCCAGTTGGGCGTCGACGTCCCACCATTTGGTGTACCTCTCGTGACGTCGGCGTGCTTCCTGCGGAAGTCCCACCTTTGGGGCGCCATCTTCAGATTCTTTTTTCTGCCGTTTGGTCTGGATCGTCATAGAGAAGCTCCAGAGTTTTAAACGAAGGAAGAAGGAAAATACGCGAGTTTCATCGAAGGAGAATTTACAGAAGACTACAGAGAGGAAGGAATTACAGCCGGGCCGGCGAAGGAGGAGATCCTCGATTCTTCGCCGCCCATAGGAAAATGCGCATTCAGGGACTCTGAGCGCAATGGACAAGACACCATTTACATTCTGCCCTAACTGCCACCACAAGTATGCGCAGAAGGACCAACATCCGGTCGACCACGAGAGCAAGGACTGCAACGCCTGTTCCGCATTCACGCCGAAGACTCTCCGGGTGAGAGATAGATAGAGGAGAGCCAATTTCAACGTGGAATGCAAGGGTAAGGCCCCGTCGCTGTACGATATGGGCCTCTCCACCGACGATGAGGACCACATCGCCGAAGGATCTGATGTCTTCACGGTCGCAGAGACCTATAAGAAAACGCCTGACGAGGTAAGAGACACGTCGAGTGCAAGGGCCCCGAAAATCTGAAAGTGTAAGATTGGGAGTACTTTTCAGGGTCATTGCTGGGCACCAAGATCCAGCACTGGGATCGCTAATAGCAGGTGAGTATTTGTTTTCACTACTCGGTTTATTTTAGGTGAATATTTTAAGTTTTAGAAACTCCACACTTAGAAGAAATTTCAGAAGAGCCCAGTCAATGTTACCCTATGGAAGAAAATTGGGTTATCGGTTATTGGGCAAGTACTCGACTGGCAGAGTTAAGGATCTGGGCACAGACTCCAGGGTCTCCCAAGGTCAGGTTGGTACACCCTCAGCGGCACTGTGGCAGCCGGGTGCAGAGAGAGTTAGGCCCAATGTTATCCTACGGGAAGCAGAGGGGCCTTGGTTGGTGGCTGCTGACTAGCAGCACACGCGGCTGTGGGAGCTGGGCTCCTGGTCACTTGCTCAGGGCAAATGGGGAAGTAGGTAGGGGTGAAAGTTACACTGCCAGGGCCACTCGGGCGGCTGGGTGCAGGGTGCTTTTGAGCCTTCGGGTGCTCAATTGATTTCAATGGGAAAGCTCCAGGACGAACAAAGGCTGCAAGCTCGGGGACGAAGATTCTTGAGGTGCCACCACCACTTCGAGATGCAAGTTGGAGGATAGGTAGGTACCCAGGAGTCAGGCACAGGGGGCAGTAGGGCGCCGGGGTGCCTTTTAATGTCGGGAAATCTTACCCTCTGTTGATCGCGGTTGGTTGGGGTCCCTGGTTCTGAGGCTGCAGGCGTCATCAGGAGCATCGAGGTGGGTCCTTGGGTCCCGGATTCGGGGTCACAGCAGAACGGGGAGGATGGGTGGGGCGGTAAGGAATCTATCACTAATGTCTCTTACAGATATATCGTTACACAAGTAGTAACTTGTGCATCTGAAAGACACGTTAGTGATAAGATTCCTTACCTTAGAATAGATACCCCAGCAATACCAACCCCAGTGGAGGGTCTGCGAACAAAGATCACACCAGAAAGTCACAGAAAACAGAACTGCCAAAGAAGCCGCCTCTCTGGACTTGACTGTCATGGCAGTAATGCTTGGTGAAAGTGTGCAGCGAGGCCCACGTAGCTGCCTGACAAGTGTCCTGCAAGGGAACGCCGTGTCCTAAGGTAGTAGTGGCTGCCGTTGCCCTAGTAAAATGGGCACGCAGCCTCACCGGAGGCTCCTTCTTAGCCAACGAGTAACATGCTTTGATGTACAGAACGACCCACCGAGAGATGGTCTGTTTGTGCACGGCCTGACCATTTTTGGCACCCACATAGCCAACAAAGAGCTGGTCATCCACCCGGAACTGTTGTGCGCGCACTTCAGATAGAACGAGCGTGCACGTTTTGGGTTCTAACGGTGAAGCCTCTTTTCCTCTTTGGAAGGATACGGGGGCGGAAAGAAGGTAGGCAAAGTGATGGTCATGCCGATGTGGAAGGGCGTGACAACCTTTGGCAAGAAAGACAGACGGGTCCTTACAACCACCTTGTCCGGATGAACAGAAAGGAAAGGAGGTTTTCACTCACTCTTCTGGCAGAGGTGATAGCTACCAGGAAAGCCGCCTTGAGAGTGAAGACCGGTATGAAGAGGCTCGAAGGGAGCGCACGTCAGATATGTCAAGACAAGGTTCAAGTCCCATTGAGGCATTATGAACGGCACGGGAGGAAACTTGTGCGTAATGCCTTTTAGGAAACTTAACCGGGGACTTAAAGAGAAGGCTGATCTGGAAGTCATAAAAAGGCGGAGATGGCCGAAAGATAACCTTTGATAGTGCCCAGAGCAGAGCCCTGCTGGGCCAAAGAAAGAAAGAACAGAAGGACTTCGGAAAGAGGGGCAGAAAGGGGATCCACTGCCTTAGCTGTGCACCACCCCACAAACTTGGTCCACCGGCAGGCGTACACAGTCTTAGTGGACGGATGCCTGGCTGTCAGAATGACATCACAGACTTAGGGAGGAAGATCGAAAGCTGTAGCCGTTCAATCTCCAAACATGGAGGTGGAGGCTGGACAGGTTTGGGTAGAGGACCGTTCCCTGCTGCTGCGACAGAAGATCCTACTGCAGAGGCAGACGGATCTGGGGATCGATTGCCATGCTGAGTAGATCGGGATACCAGTATCTCCGTGCTCAATCTGGATCCACAAGGATGACTTGGGCCTGGTCGTGCCAAATCTTCAGCACTCTGGGCAGAAGTGGTATAGGCGGAAAGGCGTACAACAGACCGCAACTCCACAAGCGACGAAAAGCGTCGCCGAGCATGTGCCGCTTTGGAAATTCCAAGGCAGAGAACTGATGACATTGCGCGTTCTCTTCGGTGGCGAATAGATCTAACCAAGGCTCTCCCCACTGCAGAAAGAGCTTGCGCCACGTCCGAGTGCAGATGCCATTCGTGATCCATCAGGCACCGGCGGCGGCGTTTGTCCGCCCTGGCGTTCAGAGAACCTGCCAGGTGTTGAATCACCAAGGTAATGCCTTGATGTTCCAGCCATGTACAGGGGCGCAGAGCCTCCAGAGATAGGGTCCACGACCCCACCCCGCCCTGTTTGTTGCAATACCACATTGCAGTGGTGTTGTCCGTGAAAACCGGCATCCCACTTCCCCGGACAGAGGGGAGAAATGCCTTCAGTGCAAGTCGGATCGCCCGCGGCTCCAAAAGGTTGATACTTCGCCAGAGACCAGAGTCCTCTGATCTCCGCCTCTCCCAAGTGGCCTCCCTATCCCAGGAGGGACGCATCCGTCACCACTGTGTGCTCTGGTTGGAGAAGGGAGAGGGATCTGCCATCTACCAAATCGCGATTCGTGAGCCACCACTGCAATTGTCGTGCAGTGCCCTCCGAGATCTGGACATGATCGGACAGGTTATCCCTGATGCTGCGCCCACTGGAACTTCAGGTCCCACTCCATCTGACATTGCGCGCCAGCAGGATGCAGGAGGCCATTCGGCCCAGGAGCCGTAGGGTTATCCTGACTGAAAACCAGGATAGAGGCTGAAAGATGGGAACCATAGCCTGAATATCCCGGACTCGCTGTTTGGGAGGATAAACCCGAAACTGCGTCGAATCCAGAACAACTCCTATGAAGGGGAGCTTCTGAGAGGGACTCCGGTGAGACTTCGGCACATTGATGGAGAACCACAGCAGATGCAGGAGGTCAGCCGTAGTTTGAAGGTGGGAGACGACTGCCTGGGGCGAGCCCACCTTCAACAACCAGTCGTCGAGGTAGGGGGAAGACTGATACCCCTAACCTGCGCAGATGAGCTGCGACCACCGCCATCACTTTCGTGAACACCCGAGGGGCGCTGGCAAGGCCGAAGGGGAGAACAGCAAATTGAAAATGCTTGTGGCCTACCATGAACCGCAGGTAACACCAGTGGGCCGGCAGGACAGGGATGTCAAAATACGCGTCCTGCAAATCCAACGCTACCATCCAGTCTCCAGGGTCAAGGGCAGCCAAGACCTGACCCCGAGTCAGCATTTTGAACTTCTCCTTCCGGAGGAAGCGGTTGACGTTCCGGAGGTCCAAGATGGGACGCAGGCCCCCTTTGTCCTTCTTGGGGAGTAGAGGGAACAACAACCACACCCTACTTCCGGCCCCGGAACGCACTCGATGGCCCCCTTGGCCAAGAGGGTCGTAACTTCCTGCTGGAGAGTCACAAAGTGTTCCCCAGACATGCGGTGGTACGGAGGTGGCATGGCTGGAGGGGTGGACTGAAAGGGAAGGGAGTAACCCTTGCTGATGACTTGCAGCATCCACGTGTCCGTTGTGACAGCGTGCCAGTGGGGGAGGTGATGGCAGATCCTGCCACCCACTGGCGTGGGGTGCTCCACAAAGCTTGTATTAGGAAGGTTTGGAGGCAGAAGCAGCGGGGGCGGAGGAATAGTGGCCCAAGAGGCAGGCAGTGTTCACTGACCTCAGCCCTAAGCTGGCCGAAGAGAACAACAGTTTGCCGAACTGCTCCAGCTTCTTAGAGTCCTTTTCCAGCGGAGCTGTGGGAAAGGCACTCTGGGACGTCGAAGCTTGGATGACCAAACTCTCGGACGTAGGATGAGTGGTCAGAAAGGCAGGGTCACCCGGCACCGGTCGATGACGACTGGCGACGACCTTATCCACCGGGGCCCCTGTAGCCGGCCGCGACCAAGTTCCCAGCAAGACGTCAGTGAGGGCGTCGTTAAATGGCAGCAGGGGCTTCGACAAAGTGGACGCTGTCTGGAGCACCTCGGTGAGGAGATTAGTTTTCAGGGCCACTGTAGGTAAATCAAGGTGGAGGACCTCAGCAGCCCGACGAAGCACCATCGTGTACGAGGCGCCCTCCTCCATGGTAGGCGGGGGAGAGGCAAACCCTGGATCAGAGGAGAGATCGAGGCCGCTGGCTTCCTCTAACTCGTCTGCCCAGTCCTGCTCGGAGTCACACTGGTTAGCAAGAGGGTCCTCAGACCCCTCCCAGTCATCCTCCACATGCGTGACAAGCTGCGGCGGCAGGTCAGGGACCGGGGAAGGAACAACCGGCACCAGGAACAGCGCCGGACGGGGCCAAACCGGCACCATGTCCCAGTGCAGATCCCAGGTAGGGACAAAGTATCCGAGAACTGGAGCAGGGGCTGGACAAATGGTACCCACTGCGGTTCCGGAAGCACAGGACCTTGCGGCGCCGTGGCCGGAGCCAGAGGCGCGGGATCCTGCGGCGCCGGAGCCGCCGTCCTGACCGGATCCTGACACGGGACCGCGGGGCCCGAGGGAGCGCCGTCGGGAGCCTGAGGACTAAACAGTCGGTCCTAGGTGGCAAGAAATTCTTCCACCTGAGCGGGAGTCACCGTCAGACCCGGGTAAGGCGGATAGGCCGCGTGATTCCCGGGCTCCGAAGGAGCCGCAGGGGCAGAACCTCGGTCCCCCTCGTCCGCATCCGGAGATAGACAGGGGGACGCCAGAGAACGACAACGCTTCTCCGACTTTGTGTCGTCTCTTATCCGAATCCGAGGGTGAAGACTTGGATCCCGAGGAGCGGTGATGGTGGTCCCGCGAGTGTTCCCTGGAGCGGCCCCTGGACCGTGAACGGCGCAGGGAGGAGTGCTGGACCTCAAACTGCTTCCGGCGCCGCTCCCGCAAGGCCTTCGGACCATGGCTAAACAGTCCATTCAGGCCCGGGAGTCGCGGTCGCTCTCCAGGCAGTAGGCAGACGTCATGGGGGTCCACCACTGACATATTGCGACGGCAGGCCCCACAAGACTTAAAACCAGGCATCCCTACGTGCACCAGAGTAGCAACTGACAAGAGACAAAAAGTCTCAAAAAGATAGTCAAAAAGTGACTGAGGTACGTGCTCTAACCGGATCTGCGCTTACTGGCGCGGAAAAAAAAGAACTGACGTCAGTGCGCATAGGTGGCACCTAAGCAGTCTCCGTGACGTCATCTCGGCACATACGACGCCAGCGACGGACGCGGAGCCGCACGACGCCACCTACGGACGCGCAGGGGTACTGCTAGCGAAAAAACTTTCCGGATCCAATCTGACGCCTAGGGATTATTCTAAGGTAAGGAATCTATCACTAACGTGTCTTTCAGATAAAGGCAGTCAAAGCTCTGAGAAAAAACCCCGCAAAGCGAAGCATGGACCCTCTCCAAAGGCTGAGTAACAAGGGAAGAAATCGCAACAGTGAAGATAGATTGTTATTACCATGTAGAACTGTGCCAACCAACAAGGACGGGACACAGGAAGAACAGTGTACTGCGAGAAGGTATGAAAAGAATGGTATTTCCCTATTGCAAGGGAAGGCCAAAACATAGCCCAGCAGATCCCCAAAGAAGGCAACTTTAGAGGAGACAAGAGTCCTGACTCATAGGAGAATCTCCTGATAAAGGTGAATGAAAAGGCACTGTTTTACAGGAAAGAAGCCACCTGGAGGGAGGCAGCCGCATATGGCAATTCTTAAAGAGGGCACAAAATGTGAGCACCCTGAAAGAAAACCCATGGCAACTGAAATGAGGCTAAGTGGGGAAACCCACCTGGCAAGTTCCTCGCAGAACAGGGAGGATGGGTGGGCGATAAAGAATCTTCAGCTAGACGTCTCTACCAGATACATTGTTACCGAAGGCAAGTTACTCGTACATCTGATAGAGACATCTAGCCGCAGATTCCTTAACTTAGAATAGATATCACAGCCATACCCCCAGGGGGAGGTGGGTCTGCAACAGAACAACATAAAGTGCCCGAAGCACTAAGCCGGCAACAGAGTGACGGACCATGGGGAAGGCTGTGGCGGAACAGCCAGACAGCAACCCAAGTGGCCCGAAAGAGGAAAAGACAAGACATCCCAAACTGACAGAATAGCGCGACACCATAACCATAAGAGTATGAGATGTATAAACATCACTAGCCATATTCCAGAAGAGAGTCCAGAACGAAGGAGGGAGAAGGACTACTCCCAGCTCAATGGTGCATTAAGTGGACACCAACGGAAGCTATAGGATAACAAGAAATGTAACCAGAGCCTACCAGGCCAGCCCATGCAAGGGAGGCCAGAGAGGCCACAGCCAGGAAGCGAAAGGGCAGAGGCAGGAACTGAGCAACATTTTAGAAGAGCAGGCAGGCACAAAGACACACCAAATGCACACCTAGTAACCAAAAGGCGTGACAGGGGCGAAAAGTATCAATCACTCTGAAGCACGCTGAAGCAGACCACAACTAAAACATGCACAGAGCAGACAGCCACGTCGAAAGCTAAAATGAGCATGGAACTGCCAAACCAGGGAGCTTGTAGATCGAGGTGAGAACTCACCCACGAAATACAGAGAAGCAGGGTGCAGCACCTGGGACAACCTGCATCAGAGGAGCTGCCCCTCAGGCACAGAAGACAGTAGGGTGACGCCCAGTAAAAAAAGACATCTGAAGGGAGTGGCTGCAGAGGCACCGAAAGTGCCAATAGGACCTGTGAATAGGAACACACATAACTGTTAAGAACCTCAGATCTCCAGACCACTTCCTCAGACTGGGAGGGGAAATCCATCCCCTACAGAAGAATGGGACTGTTTAGTATAGGCCAAGAAAGAAGCATCGTGAAGCGGGTGGGAGTGGAACGCAAGGAACCCTTAGTGCCGAAGATGCAGGAAAAGACACCGAAGTGCACTTAAAGGTGCTAGAAAAGACACCGCCGTGCAGAACGAGGGCAAGCTCGAGTACAAGCACTGACTTGCTCGTTGAAACACGGAGATGTAGGACCAGACTTCGCAGTAGCGAAGAGAGGTGGAGAGCAAGGGGGGCAAGCTACAACCACGCAACTACGGGTGCCATAGAAGGAACCCACCTAGTGCACCTGTGGCAGGAGGTAGCCACGTTTTGAAGCGTGTTGAAATACATTGAAAACCTCCATAAGAGGAAAATGAGGCACATATGCAAGGCGAGACCCATGGCGTGAAGGAGATAGAGCCAAAGGCATAACACTGAACACCGTGCAACGGTAAGACAAGGGCGTCATTGGATGTCGACAGCCCAAAGGGGCCTCCATGCCCGCGTGATGCATAGAGCTATACAATAGCATACAGGTACTCCAATTGGAGTATGGCACATCCCCAAGAATCATGGGGGAACACCTCTTAGGGCAAACCACAATCAGAGGACAGAACACAAACAATCTGTGGAACATCGCCACAGTCGGCTTACCGCCAGCCTAAAAAACGCATAGTGCAACTGGTGCACACCAAATAAAAGGGCAACCACCCCAGGTCATGTGAAATGGAAACCTTTGAAAAACAGACTTATGGGGAGAACGAAATCCCGCAAGGAGGCGCTGAACAGCGGAATCGGCGTGGGTATCAAACAAAAGGACCCCAATCAAAGGGTAGGTCAACAAGGCGTTCCCGGATATTCTCCAGAAAGACGCATCCAAGCATGGCGCCGTAGGGCCACCGAACCAGCCATAGCACAGCCCAAGGAATCCGCAGTATCCAAGGCCGAACGGATTGTAAATTCCTCCAAACCACGGCCATCACGGAGAAGAGGAAGGAGGTCAACACGAGCGCCCTCAGAAGTGGCCGCTAGAAGAGACTTGGCAGTGTCTCAAAGGGCAGAAGTGGTCCGAGCCAAGACACTATTTAGTGATCGAAGAGCTGCGCTAGTGGAGGCGAAAATGTTGCGGCCCCACGACTCCAGCCTTCTGGACACCCGGGAGGGATGAAGCAACAGCTGAGGCAAGGAAGGGAAAGTAGTTTGCAGGACAAACCCCTGAACATCTGGGTGAACAAATAAGCTAACTGGATCATGTGGAGCAGGACGGTGGCAGTGCAAGATAGAACGAGCCACCGGAAGCTTGCCGAGCCATGGTGCCCAAAAGGATATCATAAAGAGAAGCTTCGAAAGATAGAAGCAGCTATACGTTCCCTGAACCGTGGTGGATAGCCAGCAGAGGATCAACTGGCAGGGGGACCGAAGGAGGGTGCATACTCAGAACACGAGTGGCCAAGGAGACAAACCCAATGAACAACGCACTGGTCTCGGTAGCCCTCCGAGGAGGGGACAGCAACTCATCTGTGGGTGAGGGCTGTAAACTAAGCCTCCCACCCCAAGGAGGTTGACCAATGAACGGAGGATGCGACCAATGCCCAAAAGAAGGAAGCCCTATTGACGAATGAGGGTCCTGACGGGGCTCCTGAGGAGGCGGGGTGCCCGCCGGGGCCACAAATTCCAAGGGGGGGGGGGGGGGGGGGGGTTGCGCGCGGAGAGAGGAAAGGACAGATCCGGCATGGGGGGGGGTGGCAAGGCAACGCTGGACTCCCCCCGGAAGCCTCCGGAGAGCAGTCAATGAACCTGCGTCGGGGCGGTGCCTGGGAAACTTCGTCCGGCACCGACTCGGCCTCGTCCGGCACCGACTCAGCCTCAACCACGACAAGCTCTGCTTCTGAAGGAGACTGCGCCGGAGCAGGAGAGGCAAGCCTACGACGCCGGACCGGCACCGACTCAGCCTCAACCACAACAGTCTCAGACTCCAAAAGGAAGGAATAGAGTCAAGCCGGGGATGCAAGTCTACGGCACCGGACCGGCGTCGACCCCGCCTCCGGACAGGCAGATATTTTCGCCAACAGATTTGAACGTGGAATGTGCACCGGGATGAAAAATCAACTGCTGCCTTTTATATGTCATGGTCTTCAACGGAGGGTTGTCAAAGCGATCTATCCTAATGTTCTGCCACATTTAGATATGGTACACCACATGGTCACTTTTCCCAATATGAAGCCCTGCCTCTCAGAGATGGCCCCTGTCCATGCGATGGTTTGAGCAAACAAAGCATGTTGCTCTTTAGGTTGTTTTACAACCTGTATAAAAGTCTCCAGTGTTACTATCTCAAACCTATTTTTGTTGCACAGAACATTAGGACCCAGAAAGATGCGGTCATATTTACTTGCGCTAAACTATCATTTTGTCTCTTTCAATTTTGCCCTTTTTATTATGAAGGCCTAGGGAAAAGCCTCATGTTTTAGATATTATGGAGTGTAACAACTGATTTTATTTGTTTTAAACGACTTAAGGTACTGATTGTTCGCTAATTATGTTTATTTATTGGATTTGTTTTTACACTGTATAAATTAACACGTTTCATGTGCCGGACGGCCCACGGAGGGCGTGTGCGGACGGCTGGGGGCCGTCCAATTTCCACACGCGTGAAATCGACCGGCACAGCGGGGAAATTTGGGCCGCAGCGAACGGGTTAAATTGTATGTACTTTTATGGATGTTTTTAACTTGCCTCACAAAGGTTTTGAACTGAACCGAATGGGCACTACTAGTCCCTCTTGCACAATGTCCATGAAATAGTCTGTTCTGCAGGAGCTCCTCTGATAAACAGTTCAGGGATTCACACAGGGCTACGTCATACCATTACAGTAGGCCTGCAGTGCTAGCTGTCTTGAATGGCGTTGGTGTAGACACACAAACTCAACAGCCTGATTAAATAGGCCAAATCTTCCCTTCACAAGGCACCCAGGTTTACTGGGTCCCATCCCGTTTTCTTGCTGACAATCGGGACTATGGCAGAGTCAGGTTTAAGGGGTGATTGATATACACGCACAGACACCAGATTCAGGTTAGATGGACATCGTGGCTGAGGAGAGGAACTTTTTTTCCTGCAGCCTCTGCAAAGCTGGTGACCAAAGGCAAGAGGGGCACTGAAGGAGATTGGTGTTGCGGCATCTATATGATATGAGAGTGGCGGTTGGTGCCGGAACCTGTTCTCCCCTTAGGAGCACATGAAGGCACATCAGGATGTCACCTACAGAATGAGCTTGATGAAGTGAGTGTAGGACCTATATGACTTTTCTGACAAATAATGCCCCGAAGCAGGAGGAGATAATATTTCCATATGCTTTCCAGAAGATGATGCATGAGGAGAGATGGGACAATTTGATGCACCAGCCATCAGTGATGGATGTGCTGAAACCAGATGTATCCTCCTGATGGGTGACATGCCCCTAGGAATCATCTCTGGCCTCAGCGGAAGACCCAAGGGTGCAAGTAGTACCTGGAGAGGATCATTAGAATTAAAATCGTAAGTGGATCAGATGGCAACAGTCACACCAAGGACAAATTACAGATGGTAAGGCATAAAAAAAAAAGAGCTGCTGGGAACCGTACTCAGCCATGATGGCAAATACCTAGATATCTCTTTGAATATTGTGAGGTGTGCTTCAATGTTGAGCGTTGTGACAAAAGAGTAAATGTTTCCACGACGATGGTGTGGCAACATTAGTCGGCATGGGACCATGGTAAAGGACTTCTTCTGTCAGTGGATTCCTCCTAATGTCCACATTATGCCTGCAGGAGTGCTGGACTTTGACAGCGAGCACATTGGTGAGGAGTAATGCTTCAACAATGAGACTTAAGATGTAAACAGTTGGCTTAGGAAAGGCCAGAGTGTCCAGAGATTTTGCCCTTCTGGAGTATTTTTTTCAGGAGGAGCAGAAGTATGCAGTAGAAATTCGGTACGGTATCCGATAGATGCTGCAATGTTTATTACCTCAAAGAAAAATTCTGAAAAAAACGACCCGCATGTTCTACGGAGGTTGGACTTGCATTTTGGAAAATTGAGTTTTTACCTCCAATGCAAGATATGGATGATTTTTTTTTACTTTGTAATTAATAACATAAGTTTACTGTCCCTGTACAGCTGGGGAAATTCTACATTTTTGACTATAAGTGAAGCTTCGACAATGCAGAGCCCCCCCAAATTCCTGTACAGCACTTTCAAGAGGTTGAAACAGGTTGAAACACAAGGCAGGTTCCCTAGGAGTTAAGGTCCCTACAATGTGGGCTCCTCTCAACTCTGAGATCAGAAACCAATAACAGGTTCGAGAGATTTTTTTTAATGAATCTATTTACACTTGTTTCCATTTGAATTGCACAAAATGAGAAACTGGGACTATGAAGCAGCCAGCAAAGTTAGTTACATGCCCAATCAAACTCCAACTTCCTCCAAATTCTATTTTGAATTATAATTTTCATTACCCCTTTCATCACCCTGTAGTAACAGAATGGTTACTTACCAGTAGGAGTAGTTTTGTAGTTTGTAGAGTTTTTGGGATTCACATGCTGTGCATTATTCAGTCATCTAGTGGTTGGGGCCGCGCCTTGTTTTCTTTGGGGCGTCAACCATCATTTGGTGCTAGGACCAGCGCTTGTGTGACGTCAGACAGCACCCTGGAAACTCCTTTGTGTTGTAGCACTCTTCAGATTTTTTTCATCCTTTTTCCAGAGGGTACATCTTAAATCTTGTTGTCTTTAGATGTTAGTTCTTTGGTTTCAGTGATCTTTTGCCCCACCGGTTAGCATTCCTCCTCTCAAAGGAGGTGGGTGGGTCGCATGTGAATCCAGAAAACTCTTCAAGCTGCAAAGCTACTGCTACTGGTAAATAACCATTTAGTTTTGCAGCACAAATCCTTTTCTGGATTCACATGCTGTGCATAGATTATGCAGCGTTTTCCCGTTCCTTGGGGTGGTTGCGGTAAGATGAGGAAGACCTTGCGAACAAGGGTTGAAGTACCTTTTGTCCCACTTGAGCTTCCTTGGTCATTTGTATATCCATGCAGTAATGTTTGGTGAATGTGTGTGGGGATTCCCATGTTGTCACAGCACATATGGTGTTTATTTTATTTGAAAGGTTTTATATAGCTCTGGCTGGACCCGTGGGTATTAGAGCGCTTTACGTGAGCGTCGATTGTTACAGTGAAGACAATTGTTCAATAGGATAAAAACAGACGTCAGGATAAAAACATTACAAGTAGGCAAAAAAGTATTGATTGTTACAGTCTTTCTTGGGGTGCAATCCCTTTGGGTCCAGAAATCTTTTGATGACGACTGCTGTGAAGAAACCTTTACATGAATCTCCCCGGGGATAGGCTACAATTGCTGCCAGGTGCACCTTGAGGCTTGATTAGTTGATGTTACTGTTGAGCAAGTGTGTAAGATATATGAGCACTGTTTCCTCTGTGGAAGGAAAATGCTACTTACCAGTATGCATCTGTTCTTGGCATGTAGAGCTGCAGAGATTCACACTGTGCATAGATCGCCATCTGGTGTTGGGCTCCGATGCTTGCATCCTGTTGTCCTGGAAGAAGTCTTTTGTAGTAACGAGATAGGTGACTCGTACCTGCATGTCTACACAATAGTGTTTGGTGAAGGTGGGTGTGGTAGACCATGTCGCTGCCTTACAAATGTCTTCTTGGGGAATGTTCCCTAAGAATGCCATGGAAGCTCCTAGTTTGCGTGTTGAATGCGCTCTAGGGGGAATTGTTAATGTGAGTTTTGTTTTTTGAAAGCATATTTGAATGCATTTGACTATCCACCTGGCAATTCGAGCTTTGGAGATGGGGTTGCCTTTATGAGGTGGAGGGAAAGCTACAAACAGTTTTGTCTTTCTAAAGGCTTTAGTCCAGTCTATGTAATAAAGTGAGGCTCTTTTGACGTCGAGCATGTAAAGAGCTCTTTCCGCTACCGAATCAGGGTTTTGGAAAAACACTGGTAACTACTGATTGATTAAGGTGAAAAGCAGAGACTACTTTGGGAAGGAATTTTGGATTTGTCCTAAGAACCACTTTGTTACGATGTATTTGTAAGAATGGTTCTTGTATGGTTAAAGCCTGGATCTCACTTACTCTTCAGAGAGGCAGTTGCGACAATGAAAGCTACTTTCCATGTAAGGAATTGTAATTTGCATTTGTGTAAAGGCTCAAATGGGGGACCAATGAGTCTAGTAAGAACAATGTTTCGGTTCCACACTGGAGTGGGTGGCAGTCTAGGTGGAATTTTCCTTTTAAGGCCTTCCATAAAAGCTTTGATAGCGGGTACTCTAAACAATGACAAATGTCTGTTTTATAGGTAAGCGGCAAGGGCAGCCAGATGTAATCTCACAGATGAATATGCCAGATTGCATCTTTGTAGATGTAGCAAGTAGCAAATGTTTTGAATTGAAGCATCTAATGGGTCAATTTTGTTATTACAGTAAATGAAGTATCTTTTCCATTTAGCTGCATAGCAAACTCTAGTAGTAGGGCGTCTGGCTTCTTTAATAATGTTCATACAGTCAGGTGGGAGGTTGAGGTAACCGAACTCTAGGATTTCAGGAGCCAGATCGCTAGAATCAGTTGTGCTGGATCTGGGTGCCTCATCTCTCCATGGTTCTGCATGAGCAGTTTTGGGGAGAGCAGTAATTTTTTATGTGGAACTACTGAGAGTTCGAGTAGTGTTGTGAACCATGGTTGCCATGCCCATGTGGGAGCAACCAGGATCATCTTTAGAGACTGTTTGAGCTTACGTACTACTAGCGGAATGAGCGGGAGTGGCGGAAAAGCGTACGCAAATCTGCCAGAATAGTTCATCCATATCGCATTGCCCTTGGACAATGGGTGCGGGGACCCGGCGGCGAAGGTTGGGCATTTTTCATTTGTGTGTGTGGCGAACATATCTATGTCCGATTGTCTCCACATTTGGAAAAAGAGTTGAAGAACATCCGGATAAAGTTCCCATTTGTGTATCTGTTGAGTTTGACGACTTAACAGATCCGCAATCTGATTGTTCACTCCTGGCAGATGTTCCGCCAAAAGATATATGTTTTGTGAAATGGCTCATCTCTACATGCTTTGCGCTAGGTGAGACAACTGCAAAGAGTGTGTCCCTCCTTGTTTTTGTATGTAATACATGGCTGTCATATAGTACGTGCGGACTAGGACATTCTTGTTGAGGAGATGTGTTTGGAACGACTTTAACGCTAGAAATATTGCCAGTAGTTCCTAGTTGATGTGGAGCGCTCTTTGTTGGGTGGTCCACCTATCCTGAATTGAGTGGTTTAGGAGATGGGCTCCCCAGCCGGTGAGTGATGTGTCTGCTGTTAGCATTATCTGTGGAACTGGCTCTAGGAACGGCTGACCTCTGTAAAGATTGTGTGCCACCACTGCAGATAGCGATAGGTGTGGCTGTCCACCAACACCAGATCTGTAAGTTGACCTTGAGCCTGGTTCCACTGACGTGCTCAGCATTGTTGTAAATGGCGCATCTGAAGTCTTGCGTGAGGTACAATGAAAATGCAAGAGGCCATCCCTATGAGCTGCATAAACAAACACTCGCGCTGGAAGAGTGTTGGGGTTGAAACTTGGTGATGAGTTTGCATACTGGCTATCCTGGCTGGATTGGGGTATGCTAGGGCTTTGGAAGTGTCTTGTGGCTCCTAGATACTGATGTAGGTAGGGGTGCTGAAGGTGTGACTTGGCATCGTTTATTGTAAACCCCAAGTTATGCAGCAGTTGAACGGTTTGAGAAGTATGGAGAACACATTGGTTGTGTGACTTGGCTTATATCAGCCAGTCGTCCAGGTATAGAAATACATGGATGTGCTGCCTTTGCGTGCGCCGCTACTACCGCAAGGCACTTTGTGAATACCCTGGGTGCTGTGGTCACCCCGATTGATAGTGTTGGCCGTCCACTGTGAACCTAAGATATGTCCTGTGAGCAGGGTGTATGGGAATATGGAAGTAGGCGTCCTTCAGATCTAGTGTGGCAAGGAAGTCGCCTTGTTGAAGCAGTGGAAGGACTTGTTGAAGAGTGATCATGTGAAAATGATCTGATTGTATGTAGAGATTGAGAGGTCGGAGGTCCAGTATTGGCCGTAGGGTACCGTCCTTATTGGGGATTAGGAAATACAGGGAGTATACTCCTGTCCCTTGATGCTGTATGAGGACTGGTTCGATGGCATGCTTGTGAAGCAGTGAGAGAACTTCCTGTGTGAGGAGTGTCAGATGTTCTGTGGACATCAGACGCTGCTTTGGTGGTATGGTGGGGGGATTTGCAGCAAGTTCCAGGCAGTAACCATACTGGATAATTTGTCTCGCCCACTTGTGTGTAGTGATGGAATTCCAGACAGGTAGGAACTGTAAGTATCCCTATGACCGGAGTGAAATGGTCTGGAGGGAAGTCACTGTATGAGTGGGAGAGGCGGGAGTGTTGTTGTTACCTCGGCCTCTACCCTTGTTACTTCCTCTGTACCCACCTTTAAAATATACCTTATTGGGGGATGTTTGTGTGGTGTTTTTATATGAGGAAGCAACCGTGTCTGTACTGATGTTTTCGGATACTCCTCTATAGAAGGAGCGTCAAAAAGGAACCTCATGTGGATGGAGACTGTAATGCTCCCATGGATTTAGCAGTCTGTCCTTTTTCATTTTTTCTAAAGCTATCTACAGCTGGACCAAAAAGCTGTTCCTGATTGAACAGCTGATTGAGTATAGTCATGTGCACCTCCTGTTTGAAACCAGAAATATGTAGCCAGGCAGGTCTTCTTAGTAACACACTAGTGTTGACGGATCTAGATGCGGTGTCTGCTGCATCGTGGGCACATTTAATTGATGCATTTGTTATTAATTTGCCTTTTTGAATCAAAGCATTGGCTTTGTATTGATCAGGCAAATGCTGCATTAAGGATTCAAGCTCGTCGTAATGAGCCCTATCGTACCTGGCAAGTAATGCCTGCGCATTGGCTATCCTCCAGTGATTAGCTGCCTGGGCAGCAACTCGCTTGCCCCAAGCGTCTAATAATTTAGACTCCTTATCTGGAGGTGGAGCAACACCGGAGGACTGAAGAGTTGAAACGCTTTCTAGCGTTGGTCACTTCTAGGGAATCCAAGGAAAGTTGACCTTTGATGTAGGTGGGATCATTTGGGATGGGTTTATATTTTTTTATCAATTCTAGGATTCAGAATTCTAGCTCTTACAGGGTCTTTGAATATGTCTGGGGTATGATTAATGACAACTTTTAACATGGGTAAAATTTGTACTGTCCTTTGTGACTGTGCAAATGTGTCTAATAGGAAGTCTTCCTCTGTGGGGTCCGAATGCATTTGAATACCATGGTACTGGGCATCCCTATCAATGAGCTGACTAAAGCAAACATTGTCATCTGGGGGAGATGGCTGTGTCGGGTATGCATCGGGATCAGGAAGGTCTGGAGGACCTACTGGGTCGTCATCAGTCATCCAATGGGCCCTGTGGCACGTCTGTCATCAGGGTAAGTGAAAGGGTCATTATTCCCTCCCCCACCCCCTAAATCATAGTCATCCTTTGGTGGTGGTGGTGGTGAGTATGGAGGAAGTATGGGAGACTTTGGAGGAGAGAAAGGCTTAGTAGGAAGAGAAGAGGGTCTTAAAGGTGAAGTGTCACAGTCTCTTTTCTTTACAGGCACATCAGGGATATGTGGGGTGTCCAACTTCCTCTTCTTGTGTGGAACGTTGACAATATGGCCTGTCTTGGGGTCCACTTGGAGAGTTTTCTGTTTCGGATCAATGGGAAGGGGTTTTTGGATCGTTCGGCTTTGGTGTCGAGTCAGAAATTGAATATGCTACTTACCAGTATGCATCTGTTCTTGGCATGTAGGGCTGCTGACATTCATATCTGTGCATAGATCGCCGCCTAGTGTTGGGTCCGGATGTTTGCACGTTGTTGTCCTGGAAGAGTCTTCGAAGTATCACGAGATAGGTGACTCCTCCCCTGGACCACAGTGCGCATGGGCATCCTCTCCATCCTCAGATTGTTTTTCGCCATTGTGGCAGTGATGGAGTAGATACAGTAAGTGATGACCATGCTATACAGTAATTCTGAGAGCTGCAGCTGCTACAGGCGCCGGGGAGGAGGGTGGGCGATATGAATGTCAGCAGCCCTACATGCCAAGAACAGATGCATACTGGTAAGTAGCATATTCAGTTCGAGGCATGTGGGCTGCTGAATTCATATCTGTGCATAGAATACATAGCAGTACCTCCTATTAGCGGCGGCTACCAGTGCCAGCTGCAGCAGTCTGAAAAAGAGTTTTGAGAACAGCCTGTCCTACAGCTGCCTGCTGTTTTGAGTGTACATCTACACAGTAGTGTTTGGTAAATGTATGTATAGTGGACCATGTGGCTGCTCTACATATTTCCTGTAAAGGAATGTTTCCCAGGAAAGCCATGGACGCCCCTAACTTTCGTGTTGAGTGGGCTCGTGGGGGAATCGTTAATGTGCGTTTAGCTTTTTGATAGCAAATTTGAATACATTTAACGATCCATCTGGCTATACCTGCTTTGGAAATGGCGTTGCCCTTGTGTTGTGGAGAAAAGGCAACAAAAAGTTTGTCTTCCTAAAGTTCTTAGTTCTGTCTATATAGTGCATGAGGGCCCTCTTTACATCAAGTGTATGGAGCATTCTCTCTGCGACATTTTGTGGATTTAGAAAGAAAACAGGCAGTTCAATAGTTTGATTCATGTGGAACTGCGATATTACTTTAAGCATGAATTTGGGGTTGGTACGTAGTACGACCCTGTTTGCGTGAACCTGTATGAATGGCTCTTGAATGGTTAGTGCCTGGAGTTCACTAACTCTTCTTAATGAAGTGATCGCTACTAGGAAAGCTACTTACCAGGTGAGGAATTGAATCTCACATGAGTGGAGAGGTTCGAAGGGTGGACCCATCAGTCTGGTGAGGACCAAGTTGAGGTTCCACACCGGCGCTGGTGGGTGTCTTGGGGGAATCACTCGTTTGAGTCCCTCCAAAAAGGCTTTGATGGCAGGCACTCTGAATAAAGAGAGGTGCTGCCTGTTTTGGAGATAGGCTGCTATTGCGGTTAAATGGATACGTATTGAGGTGTATGCCAGATTGCATCGGTATAGGTGTAAGAGGTAACAGATGATGTTTTGAATGGATGCGTCTAGCGGGTTAATGTCATTGTTGTTGCAGTAAATGACAAACCTCTTCCATTTAGCCGCATAGCAAGCTCTGGTAGTGGGTCTTCTGGCCTCCTTGATGATCTCCATACAGTCAGGTGGCAGGTTTAGGTAGCCAAACTCTAAGACTTCAGGAGCCAGATTGCCAGGTTCAGCTGTTGCGGATCTGGGTGCTGAATTTCGCCATGGTTCTGCGTTAAGAGTGCAGGTTTGATCCGCAGCCTTTGATGTGGCACCACGGAAAGTTCTAGAAAGGTGGTGTACCATGGTTGGCACGCCCATGTGGGAGCAACTAGGATGAGCGTCAGTGAGTGCTGTCGCAGTTTGCGTGCTACCAGCGGTATTAACGGCGCTGGGGGAAAAGCGTACGCAAATTTGCCGGACCAGTTCATCCAGATCGCATTGCCCTGCGACTGTGGATGTGGGAACCTGGCGGCAAAGCTTTGGCATTTTGCGTTTGTTTGTGGCGAATAGGTCCATCTCTAGATGACCCCACTGTTGGAAGTACGGTTGGAGAACGGACGGATGTAGTTCCCACTCGTGCATCTGGTGGCTGTGTCTGCTGAGCAGATCCGCCATCTGGTTGTCCTTGCCGGGGAGGTGTTCCGCCATGAGGAATATGTTCCTCTGAATGGCCCACTTCCACATGCTCTGAGCCAGATGAGACAACTGTGGAGAGTGTGTTCCTCCCCGCTTCTGTATGTAGTACATGGCAGTCATGTTGTCCGTCCGGATCAACACGACTTTGTTGCACAAGTGTACTTTGAATGCCTTCATGGCTAGGAAGATTGCCATCAGTTCCAGAAGGTTGATGTGCATCTTCTTTTGTTGTGTCGTCCATAGTCCCTGCACTGTGCAACTGAGTACATGAGCTCCCGATCCCTGGAGAGAGGCGTCCGCTGTCAGTATTATTTGTGGAACAGGCTCTTGGAACGGTCGGCCCTTGCAAAGGTTTTGTGGATTCCACCAATGCAGAGAGTTTTATGCCTGACCGCTCACCAACACTAGGTCTTTTAGTTGCCCGTGAGCCTGATTCCATTGACGTGCTAAGCACTCCTGAAGCGGGCGCATATGTAGTCTCGCGTGCGGGACTATGAAAATGCAGGAGGCCATCATGCCTATCAACTGCATGAACACTCGCGCAGGAAGGGAGTGTTGAGGTTTGAACTTTGAGATCAGCAGTTGTATGCTGTTGACCCTCACCAAATTTGGCTGAGCTGTGGCTGCCAGAGTGTTTATGGCCGCGCCCAGGTACTGTCGTACGTGTGTGGGCTGGAGATGTGATTTTGGGTAATTTAGTGAGAATCCCAGACTGAAGAAGGTGAATGGTGAGGGACATGTGGCTGGCGCATTGCTGGGCTGACTTTGCTTGAACAAGCCAGTCGTCCAGGTAAGGGTAGACGTGAATGTGTTATCTCCGTAGATGTGCAGCCAGTGTAGCTAGGCACTTGGTGAAAACCCTGGGTGCTGTTGTCACACCGAAGGGGAGGACTTTGAATTGATAGTGCTGTCCCTGGATAGTGAACCTGAGATATTTCCTGTGTGACGGGTGTATGGGTATGTGGAAGTACGCATCTTTGAGGTCTAGTGTGGCTAGGAAGTCTCCCTGGCAGAGCAGCGGGAGAACCTGCTGTAGGGTGAGCATATGGAAATGCTCTGAGAGAATGTAGTGGTTGAGGGGTCTCGGGTCTAGTATAGGTCTGAGTGACCCGTCCTTTTTTGGGATTAAGAAGTACAGAGAGTACACCCCTGTCCCCTGCTGGTTGACGGGCACGACCTCTATTGCGCCTTTTTGCAGCATACTTAGCACTTCCTGCTGCAATAATGCTAAGTGCTCTACGGACAGAGGACGGTGCTTTGGGGGTATGTTGGGAGGAGTGGAGGTTAATTCGAGACAGTAACCGTGTTGGATAATGTCCCTGACCCACCTGTCTGTGGTGATGGTTTTCCACGTGGACAGGAACCGCTGGAGTCTCCCCCCCGACAGGTGTTATGTGGTCGGGGGGAAGGGAGAGGGAGTCACTGTTTGTTTTTGGGGGAGGACCTGGTGTTGCCGTAACCACGTCTCCTGCCCTTGGTGCTGGAGCCACGATATCCACCTCTGTTGGTTTTATCGTAAGTACTCTGTGTGCCCCCTTTAGCGTATTGCTGCTGTGACCCCTGGCCTCTAGCTGCTCCTCTATTCCCGGGGCGACGAAAGGAGCCACTACGAAATTGCTGCGTCTGCAGAGCCCCCCATTGACTTCGCAGTGTCAGTGTCTTTTTTTATTTTTTCTAAGGTAGTGTCAACTTCGGGGCCGAATAAGTAGTCGGGGTTGACTGGCTGATTCAGGATGTTGTTTTGAATCTGGTTTGAATCCTGAGATTCTCAACCAAGCGTGTCGTCGTAACATGACGCTGGTGTTAATTGCCCTTGCTGCTGTGTCGGCAGCATCCAGTGCGCACTTAATGGATGCGTTGGTAAGGAGTTGTCCCTCTCTGATGAGGAGCTCCGCTGCCTCTTTGTATTCATCTGGCAGATGCTGGAGTAGCGATTCTAGCGTGTCGTAGTGTGAACGATCATAGCGGGCCAGGAGGGCCTGTGTATTGGCAATGCGCCAGATGTTTGCTGCTTGAGCTGCAATTCTTTTGCCCGAGGTCTCCAGCACCTTGGACTCCTTGTCTGGGGGAGGAGCATCACCTGTTTGCGAATGGGCTCGTTTGCGAGCGTTAGCAACTACCATGGAGTCCAGAGGTAACTGACCTCTAATGTACATAGGATCTCCGGGCGCAGGCCTGTACTTCTTTTCAATCCTGGGGTTGAGCACCCGTGCCCTGGTTGTTTCTTTGAAAATGTCCTTTGCAGGTTTGAGAACTCCTTTCAACATGGGCAGAGTTTTGACAGTCCTCTCGGAGGAGGCGAAAGTGTCCACTAAGAAGACTTCCTCAACAGTGTCAGAGTGGAGTTGTACTCCATGATTGGCGGCAGCACGTTCTATGAGCGCATTGAAGGCAGCAGTGTCCTCTGTGGGAGATGTTTAGGCGCTGTAAAGCTGCGTGTCTTGGGTATCTGGCGCGGTACCCTGGTCTGTAGGGTCATCCCATGCCTGATCTGGGTCCTGCTGCTCATCAGGATCGACATCCCCAGGGTAGGCGGTATCATCGCCCATGTATTATAATAATAATGAACTTTATTCGATATGTAAAAACAATATCATAAAAGTACATATTCATAAAAATATAAAAAATAAAGAAAATTCATTAAAATGATTAAAAGAATATAACGGATAAAGTTTCAATTATTTTTCAGCTATCACAAGATCAATTAAAATGCAGGTACACGACAGGACATTAAGACATGTATCAACTAAATCTGCATTGATGCCCTCAATTTCACAGTCATTTTCAGATAAGATGAGACGGCAGCCAAGGCTAAAGGGGTTTCCAGGGATTTTAATTTATGGTAAGCTGCTCTGCATGAATGTAGTCCCCATGATTTAAGCAGAGGTTTCAAAAAGATAGCCCTTGGCAGTTGGTAGAATCAGCAGAATAAGATGCAGTGAATATTACATTGCTTTGACGAATCGTCACAGGGGCATTTCTCCAGAACACTAGACCAGCAATTTGGGTTGGGGAATGTTAAAAATCTGAAAAAAGTGTCAGTGCGAAAACGAGTCAGGAGCATACGAATAAAGGGCGATGGTTCTAAAAGTAAATATTGCTGAATCCCATTTGTGATAGTCAATTGTTGATAGTCGACGATGGTGCTATTTAGTTTTTCTGAGGACCACCGACGGCTACTCAAATGATTTAAGACAAGACGTTTTAACGTAACTCTTACTATATTATTTAGAGTTGAGGGATCAGAAAAAAATTCAGGGTGCCCTAGATCAGAAAACAAGTTATTTACATAATTCAGCCATTTAATGTTCTTGACCTCGTTCAATTTGAGACAATCTGTAATAATGCTGTTAAAAGGTGTCTCTTGGTTAGTCCAGACTTTATGCCATAGGGTAATGGGGGCAGAGTTGATCGTGTCCGCGATGTATGCAAGACCTAGTTCAGTATGCGCCAGGTAAGTGGATGTACCACGCGGGACAGCCAGGAGATAACGCAAGAAGGCGTTCAAGGCGTTGAATTTGGTCAACAGGTTCGATCCCCCAAATCCCGGATCCATAAGTGCCGGCTGAAATGCACTTGGCCCGGTAGATCTGTAGTAAGGGGTTTATCGGGCGGCCCCCAAGTTTCTTAGAGAAGTTGGTCAGTGCACTGATAGCTTTAGACAATGCTAAGCCTCTGGCTTGCGCAGCAGCCCGCCAGGTGCCCCTTTTGTTAAAAATAATACCCAGGTAAGGGAATCTATCAGTGCTATCCAGTTTTCTGCCGTTCAAAAAGATAGAACATTGTTTTTTCCCAATCCCCAAGCCACGGTGAAGGTTTTGGAGGCATTAACGTTTAGGCCTCTCCTTGACATGAACAGTGAATTCGTCGACTGCCCTTTGTAACCCCATACGGGTCTGGGACATAATTGCTGCATCGTCCGCATAGAGGAGGATGGGTATGGGTTTGCCATTAATAGTAGGGTAGTCGTGGAAAGATCTGTTTAGGTAGTGGCCTACAGAATTAATGTAGAGGGTGAAGAGTAGGAGCTAATATGCATCCCTGTCTGACACCTCGCCTGATGTAAAACCTATCAGAGCATTCTCCACTTCTACCATATCTGACGCGGGCTGATGCTCCCCTGTAAAGCTCTTTGATAAATGCGGGAATGGGGGGGTCTAAACCTATCTCTGCAAGAGATTCCCAAAGCAGCTCATGATCGACGCAAACTAATGCGGAGCGAAGGTCTACAAAGGATATAAAAAGGTTTCCTTTTTTAGCCTGGGTGTATTTGGCTTTTATAAGAGTCAGATTCAGACCTTGCTCTATAGTGCCTTTGCCATGTCTAAAGCCATATTGAAGATTAGAGATAATGTCTTGATCATTTATCCAGTCAAGTATTCTGTTTAGAATGATTCGCCCAGCTACCTTCATGAGGGAGTCTAGCAGGGAAATTGGGCGATAATTGACGGGATTATCCCCGTCGCCTTTTTTAAAAATCGGGACTACAATCGCCTCGGGCCAGGTGGAAATAAAACCTGTGGTGTTCAGGGAGTTCAGAACATTGGTAAGCAAAGGAGCCCATAGGTCTGGCTGTGATTTAAAAACGTCTATAGGTACACAGTCCGGGCCTGGGGCCTTCCCTAAAGGACTTTCTTTTAATGCCACAAGTACCTCGGCGTGGTCGAAAAAGATGTTCAAGGGAAAAAGGGTGGAAATATTTAGATCTGGCAGGGAATTAGAGTTGCTTTCCCGCGCGCTCAGTCGGTCTGCCGGGTCAGAAGGATTATATAAGGTACTAAAATGTTTAACCCAAATTTCGGCAGTTATGGCTGAGTCCATGTATTCCTCCACTGCGTCCGTTTCGGAAGGCGTAGGAGAAAAGGACTGGGGATCCTGATAGGAGGTGTGCAAGCGTTCACACAGAACAGGTTCCGACTCTGCTGGCAATTTGTGCTTCAGAGGTATTCTGTAGGAGTCCAAGCCCTTCTCTGGCGTGATCTTCCGCTTGCGTAGCATCAGTCTACCAGTGTCGGCATCGATGAATTGTGGCTGTGAAGGCTCAGAATGTGTGTGTCCAGTAGACGGGGACTGTGTCTGGCGGACACGTGTTCGGATCTCGAACATCTTCGGCGCCGTGGATGGCGGCAAACCAAAAGTGATGTTGGTTGGCGCCGAGGGTGCTTTTGGAGCCTTGTCCGCGTCGGTGCCCGACGTGGATCGGAGGGCTGCCCGTTCCCTGATGCGTTGCAACGATGCCGCAACTTGTCGCACTGAAAACGCCGAATGTTCTTTGGTGCCGGTCGATACTGTGGAGGTAGGCGTCGACTGCTTTGGAGCCACGGGGTCATCGATCCGAAGACAGGTATCAACGGACGGAGTCGACGACTCTGCGTGTGCCGCCGTCTTCGATGTAGACTCAGATGGAGCGGCCATTTTGACTTTGGTGGTCGGGGCCGACTGCTTCGGTGCCAGGGGCCGAGGCGCTTTTGTGGGACCGAGGGCCTTCTTTTTCGGGTCAGTACCGATATCCGCTGCAGTGAGTTCGGCGCCGAAATCCCTCTTAGTGCGTTCGGAGCCGACGGCCTTTGCTGGCGTCGAAGGAGTAGAGGTCTTCGAGGGCTTCGAGCCGATCACGGCCCGTTTCACTTTTGGTTTCGGTGGAACTGGTGCGACGATTGGTTTCGGTTTTGTGGAAGGGAATCCAGTCGTCTTTGGTAATAATGGCTCGTGCGGGATGTTCGAGGCCGGGCCCGAAGGCGGGGCCGAAGAACTTTGGGATTGATCTCGGGTAAGGCCCTGAGGCGATCCCTCGACCTGAGCAGTAGAATGACGCACTTTGACGGCCTCCGTATCGACGGGTGGGCCTGGCTCTTCGCTAGAGCTATCTTCTTCGGCCCCAAAGGCCTCATCGTAGTCTACCTCGTCGACGACTTCTTCCCTGTGAAAAAGCACGTCGTCGGCGTCTTCCGATCGGGAATCGTGTTCGGAAGCGGGGCTGGAGTTTACTTCTTCCACGCTCTCTACGTCCTCGTCGCTGAAGATGTTGGCCGGGGCAGGCGCCGATTGCTGCGCATCTAATCTCGCTGCCCGTTGATTCCGGAGAGTCTTCTTCAATCGGAATCGGGCACAGGCCATACATTTCGATTCATCGTGATCCGATGAGACATTTGTTGCATACCGGGTGGACGTCGATGTGTGGGTATTTGGCGTGGCATAAAGGACACCGTTTGAATGGGGTCCTCGATTCCATCGCCGATGTAAGTTCGATGTTCGGATCAAACGGATCCGAAAGGCTGGAAGAAGTTTCTAACTAATCAAGAAAGCAGTCGACACCGAACGGGAACAGTACCGACGAAAACTAAAGGCCTTATGGCCTTAAACTGAAATTTCCTAACTTGAGCTAAGATAAGCACATCCGAACCCAATGGCGGAAAAAAACAATCTAAGGATGGAGAGGATGCCCATGCGCACTGTGGTCCAGGGGAGGAGTCACCTATCTCGTGATACTTCGAAGACTCTTCCAGGACAACAACGTGCAAACATCCGGACCCAACACTAGGCGGCGATCTATGCACAGATATGAATTCAGCAGCCCACATGCCTCGAACCTGTCGGTTCCGAATGTTTCGGATCCACGGCCTTTTGCTGCTTCGGTGCCGAGGTGTTCGGTGCCGATGTCTTTTTGGGAATTGCGGAAGTAGGATGAGCTCCCGGCTTCAGTGCCGACTGTGTCTGAGGGGCACTGATATGCAGCTTGCTCGGCCCTGAGCTGCCAGGAGGCTTTTCTTTTGTCTTCGGAGCAGAGCCTGAGGGCGGGGCTTCTGAAGTTTTGGTTTGGTCGTGACTGGGGCCTGCAGGTGAAGTTTTGACCGGTGCTGCCTTTTTCTCAGATAGGGTCTGGTGAGGGGCACTTGTACTCACTAGTTGACCTGGAGTGATGTGGTCATCAGAGTCGTCTGCCTCAGAAACGATGTCCAGATCCTCCGAATCCTCTGCCTCAGGAACATTGGGGCCTTTATCGAAGATGTCTTCTGGCACCAGAGCAGCTTGTTGTGCCATAAACGTGTCGTCAGGCCCGGCGATCCCGGTTAGTCTTCTTGGAGCGAAATGAGGCGCAGGCTTGGCAGTTTTTCTCCTCGTGCTCAGGCGAGAGACAGAGGTTGCAGACCTTGTGTTGGTTGCTGTGTGGAAATTTAGCTCCACACTGGGGGTATTTTTTGAATGAATGGAGTCCTTTTCATTAGCCGTAGGCCCAAATGGCGCTGATAGGCCCAGCGGCCCGCGTCGACGACCGGAATAGAGTATTTGAGCAGCACGTCGAAAAGCACGCGATCGAAAACAATACAGTTGAGTTTGATATGCTTTGCGCGTCGAAATGGTTTGGATAATATGGTACCGGAGCGCTGAAATTACATTCAAACCCGATGGCGGAAAATGAATATGCTACTTACCAGTATGCATCTGTTCTTGGCATGTAGGGCTGCTGACATTCATATCTGTGCATAGATCGCCGCCTAGTGTTGGGTCCGGATGTTTGCACGTTGTTGTCCTGGAAGAGTCTTCGAAGTATCCTTGGATAGGTGACTCCTCCCCTGGACTACAGTGCGCATGGGCATCCTCTCCATCCTCAGATTGTTTTTCGCCATTGTGGCAGTGATGGAGTAGATACAGAAAGTGATGACCATGCTTGCAGTAATTCTGAGAGCTGCAGCTGCGACAGGCGCCGGGGAGGAGGGAGGGCGATATGAATGTCAGCAGTCCTACATGCCAAGAACAGATGCATACTGGTAAGTAGCATATTCAGTTCGAGGCATGTGGGCTGCTGAATTCATATCTGTGCATAGAATACATAGCAGTGCCCTCTATTAGCGGCGGCTACCCGTGCCAGCTGCAGCGGTCTGAAAAAGCGTCTTGAGAACAGCCTGACCTACAGCTGCCTGCTGTTTTGACTGCACATCTACACAATAGTGTTTTGTAAATGTGTGTGTAGTGGACCATGTGGCTGCTCTGCATATATCATGCAGGGGAATATTTCCTAGGAAGGCCATGGAAGCCCCCAACTTACGTGTTGAGTGGGCCCGTGGTGGAATAGTTAATGTGCGTTCTGCCTTTTGATAACAGATTTGAATACACTTAACTATCCATCTGGCTATCCCTGCTTTGGAGATGGCGTTACCTTTGTGGTGTGGGGCAAAGGCAACGAACAGTTGTTTTGTCTTCCTGAATGGTTTAGTCCTGTCGATGTAGTACATGAGGGCCCTCCGTACATCTAGTGTATGTAGTGCCCTTTCTGCAACAGTTTGTGGGTTTTTGAAGAAACGGGCAGTTCAATAGTCTGATTCATGTGGAACTGCGATATTACCTTGGGCATGAATTTGGGGTTGGTACGTAGTACGACCCTGTTGGCGTGAACCTGAATAAATGGCTCTTGAACGGTTAGTGCCTGGAGTTCACTAACTCTTCTAAGGGAAGTGATCGCTACTAGGAAGGCCACTTTCCAGGTAAGGAATTGAATCTCGCATGAGTGTAGAGGTTCAAAGGGTGGACCCATCAGGCGTGTGAGGACCAAGTTGAGGTTCCACATTGGGGCCGGTGGGTGACTAGGTGGAATGACTCGTTTGAGCCCTTCCAAGAATGCTTTGATGGCAGGCACTCTGAATAGAGAGAGGTGCTGCCTGGTTTGCAGATAGGCTGATATTGCGGTCAAATGGACACGTATAGAGGTGTACGCCAGATTGCATCGGTATAGGTGTAAGAGGTAACAGATGATGTTGTGGATGGATGCGTCCAGCGGGTTGATGTCATTATTACCGCAATAAATGACGAACCTTTTCCATTTGGCTGCATAGCAAGCCCTGGTAGTGGGTCTCCTGGCCTCCTTGATGATGTCCATACAGTCAGGTGGCAGGTTGAGATAGCCAAACTCTAGGACTTCAGGAGCCAGATCGCCAGGTTCAGCTGTTGCGGATCTGGGTGCTGAACCTCTCCATGGTTCTGCGTCAAATGCGCGGGTTTGATCCGCAGCCTTTGATGCGGCACCACGGAAAGTTCGAGGAAGGTGGTGTACCACGGCTGGCGTGCCCACGTGGGAGCAACTAGGACGAGTGTCAGGGAGTGTTGTCGTAGTTTGCGAGCTACCAGCGGTATCAACGGCGCTGGGGGAAAAGCGTACGCAAATCTGCCGGACCAGTTCATCCATATCGCATTGCCCTGCGACTGCGGATGTGGGAATCTGGCGGCAAAGATTTGGCATTTTGCGTTTGCTTGTCGCAAATAGGTCTATCACCAGGGAGGTGTTCCGCCATGAGGAACATGTTCCTTTGAATGGCCCACTTCCACATGCTCTGAGCCAGATGAGACAACTGTGGAGAGTGTGTTCCTCCCTGCTTCTGTATGTAGTACATGGCAGTCATGTTGTCCGTCCGGATCAATACGACTTTGTTGCACAGATGTACTTTGAATGCCTTCATGGCCAGGAAGATTGCCATCAGTTCCAGAAGGTTGATGTGCATCTTCTTTTGTTGTGTAGTCCATAGTCCCTGCACTGTGTAGTGGAGTACATGAGCTCCCCATCCCTGGAGAGACGCGTCCGCTGTCAGTACTATTTGTGGAACAGGCTCTTGGAACGGTCGGCCCTTGCAAAGGTTTTGTGGATTCCACCAATGCAGAGAGTTGTATGCCCGACCGCTCACCAACACTAGGTCTTTCAACTGTCCTTGAGCCTGATTCCACTGACGTGCTAAGCACTCCTGAAGCGGGCGCATATGTAGTCTCGCGTGTGGGACTATGAAAATGCAGGAGGCCATCATGCCTATCAACTGCATGAACACTCGCGCGGGAAGGGAGTGTTGTGGTTTGAACTTGGAAATCAGCATTTGCATGCTGTTGATCCTCACTAAATTTGGCTGAGCTGTGGCCGCCAGAGTGTCTATAGTCGCACCTAGGTACTGTTGTACGTGTGCGGGCTGGAGATGGGACTTTGGGTAATTTAGTGAGAATCCCAGACTGTGAAGAAGGTGAATGGTGCGGGACATGTGGCTTGCACATTGCTGGGCTGACTTCGCTTGAACGAGCCAGTCGTCTAGGTAGGGGTAGACGTGTATATGCTGCCTCCGTAAGTGCGCTGCCACCGTAGCTAGGCACTTCGTGAAAACCCTGGGCGCTGTTGTCACGCCGAAGGGAAGGACTTTGAACTGATAGTGCTGCCCCTGAACAGTGAACCTGAGGTATTTTTTGTGTGAGGGGTGGATGGGTATGTGAAAGTACGCATCCTTGAGGTCCAGTGAGGCTAGGAAGTCTCCCTGCTTGAGAAGCGGAAGGACTTGCTGTAGGGTGAGCATGTGAAAGTGCTCTGAAAGAATGTACTGGTTCAGGGGTCTCAGGTCTAATATAGGCCTGAGCGACCCGTCCTTTGGAATTAAAAAGTAGAGGGAGTAAACCCCCGTACCCTGCTCGTGGATGGGTACGACCTCTATGGCGCCTTTTAGAAGCATACTTTGCACCTCTTGCTGTAAGAGCGTTAAGTGCTCTGAGGACATAGGACGGTTTCTTGGTGGTATTGTGGGTGGAGTGGAGGTTAACTCCAGACAGTAACCGTATTTTACAATATCTTTGACCCACCTGTCCGTGGTGATGGAGTTCCACGTGGACAGGAACCTTTGTAGTCTTCCCCCGACAGGTGTTGTGTGGTCGGGAGGAAGGGAGAGGGCGTCACTGCTTGTTCTTGGGGGAGGACCTGGTGTTGCCGTAGCCACGTCCTCTGCCCTTTGTACTGGAGCCACGATATCCACCTCGGGTGTTTTTATCGTAGGTGGTCTGTGTATTGCCTTTGTTATACGTTTGTTGTGACCCCTGTCCTCTACCTGCCCCCTTGTTTCCGGGGCGACGAAAGGAGCCGCTCCGAAAGGACTGAGTTTGGAGGGCGCCCATGGACTTTGCAGTGTCCGTGTCCTTTTTTATCTTTGAGGGTGGTGTCAACCTCTGGGCCGAATAAATAGTCGGGGTTGACGGGCTGGTTCAGTATGTTGTTTTGTACCTCAGGCTTGAATCCTGAGATTCGTAGCCAGGCATGTCGTCGCAGCATGACGCTTGTGTTTATGGCCCTGGCAGCCGTGTCTGCAGCATCTAGTGCACATTTGATGGAAGCATTTGTGAGTAGCTGTCCCTCTCTGATAAGAATTTCTGCACCTTCTTTGAACTGGTCAGGGAGATGTTGGAGTAGTTGCTCCAAGGTGTCATAGTGCGCTCTATCGTAGCGAGCGAGGAGCGCTTGAGTGTTGGCTATGCGCCATATGTTGGCAGCCTGGGCGGCAACCCGCTTGCCGGAGGTCTCTAGCACCTTGGACTCTTTGTCCGGGGGAGGAGCGTCACCTGTCGTTTGCGAGTGTGCCCTCTTGCGAGCATTCGCTACGACGATGGAGTCGAGTGGTAATTGTCCTTTGATGTAAGTAGGATCCCCAGGTGCTGATCTGTATTTTTTATCAATCCTGGGGTTTATCACTCGTGCCCTGGTGGGTTCCTTGAAAATGTCCTTAGCTGGCTTGAGGACCCCCTTCAGCATTGGCAGAGTTTTAACATGTCTTTCTGAGGATGCAAAAGTGTCCATTAGAAAGTCATCCTCGATGGTATCTGAGTGAAGCTGTACCCCATGGTTATTTGCAGCACGTTCAATAAGAGCGTTGAACGCCGCAGTATCCTCCGTGGGAGATGTTTTTGCCCCATAGAGTTGTGGGTCCTGTGTATCGAGAGGTGCACTGGGGTCTGCAGGGTCGCCCCAAGTTTGATCAGGGTCCTGCTGGTCATCAGGGTCTGTGTCTACATGGTAGGGTGCTTGGTCATCCATGTAGTCCTCCAATGCATCCGTGTCGGAGCGTGTGGGGGAGAACCGGTGTGGATCCTGGTAGGAGGAATGGAACGGTTCATAAAGGAGAGGTTCTGATTCCACAGGCAGCTTCCTTTTTAGTGGGATCCTGAAAGGGTCCAATGGCGGTTCCGAAGTTATTCTTCGGTCGTGGAGACTCATCCTGCCAGTGTCGGCGTCGATGACACGTGACGGAGACGTCTCGTCCGGTGGAACCGGAGTCTGGGTAACCCGTGTCCTGAGTTGGAACATCTTCGGGATTGTTGACGGAGGCAAGCCGAAGGTAATGTTGGCTGGCCCCGTAGAGGTTGCTGGAGCTCCGATCGGGCCGGAACCCGGCGGGTCCTTGAGGGCCGCCGTGGTTTTGTTGCTTTGCGTCGCAGCAGGCCGCACTTGAGGCGTCTTTGAGGCTTTGGCACCGGGCAGGTTCGTAGAGCCGGGCGTGGATTTTTTCGGTGCCGGCGGGTCCTCGAGTCGAGGTGTGGAGATCACCGTCGATGTCCTCGATACGTGAGGCTTCGGCGTTGTCGAGGGAGCGACGCGAAGCAGGCGGTATTGCCCTCGGTGTAGTTGGCGTCGGTAGCCGAGTAGGTTTCTCGGTGCCGATGGCCTTTTTCCGGTTGTCGACTCCGATGTCGCCCGATTCCAGTTCGGCACCGAAGTCCCTCTTGGTGCGGTCGGTGCCGACGCGTTGCGCTGGCGTCGAAGGCGTGGAAGGCCTCGATCCGACTAGCGCCACTTTCAGTTTCGGTTTCGTATGAACCGGAGCAGCTTTCGGTTTCGGTTTCGTGGTAGGGAAACCAGCTGGCTTATGCAGCAATGGCTGCCGCTGAACGTCCGAGGCCGGGCCCGAGGGCGGGGCCGAAGAACTACGGGATAGGTCTCGGGTAAGGCCCGAAGGCGATCCCTCGACCGGAGCCAAAGGCTGTGGCGCTGGTGTTTCTTCGGTTTGAACAGGTAGGCCTTGTTCATCATTGGAGCTACTCTCTTCGGCCCCTAAGGCCTCCTCGTCGTCTCCTACCTCGGTGTCGTCTTCACCTCTGTGGAAGAGTGACTCGTCGCCCTCGTCCGATCCGGGGTCGTGTTCGGAAACGGGACTGGAGGGTATGACTTCTAATTCTTCGACGTCGGCCTCGTCGAAGATGTCCGTTGGGGCCGGTGCCGCGTGCCGCGCCTCGAGTCTCGCCGCTCTTCGGTTCCTTAGAGTCTTCTTGGAACGGAACCGGGCACAGGCCATGCATGTCGATTAGTCGTGGTCCGGCGAAAGGCATTTGTTGCACACCGGATGGACGTCGATGTGTGGGTACTTCGCATTGCATACCGGACACCTTTTGAATGGCGTCCTGGATTCCATCGTCGAAGTAGTCGATGGACAGGTAAATGCGAAAGAAGTCGGTGCTGAAAGTTAGTAAACTAACAAAATTCTATCGAAACCCGATCGATAAACAGTACCGACGCGAACTAAAGGCCTTTTGGCCTCGACCAAATATTTTCCTAACTTGAGCTAAGATAGCACATCCGAACCCAATGGCGGAAAAAAACAATCTGAGGATGGAGAGGATGCCCATGCGCACTGTAGTCCAGGGGAGGAGTCACCTATCCAAGGATACTTCGAAGACTCTTCCAGGACAACAACGTGCAAACATCCGGACCCAACACTAGGCGGCGATCTATGCACAGATATGAATTCAGCAGCCCACATGCCTCGAACAAAAAAACAATCTGAGGATGGAGTCGATGCCCATGCGCACTATCTTCCAAGGGAGGAGTCACCTATCTTGTGACTACAAAAGACTTCTTCCAGGACAACAAGGTGCAAGCATCCGAGCCCAACACCAGATGACGATCTATGAACAGTGTGAGAATTCTGCAGCTCACATGCTTCGAACATATTGTTTTGTGTACACCATGTGGTGTACAGTTTCCGCTTCGCTGAGTAGCATTGTCGTGTGGTCTGCTTTCTTGACTCCTTTATTATTTCCATTGCTCTTTGTGGTAAGTTCAAATGTTCGAACTCTACGTATTCAGGCACCAGGCTGAACGGCGCTGGTTCTGGGTGAAAGATTTGCCCCCTTTGCATCATGAGGATGTCCTGGTCTGCCTTGAACTTGTTAATCTGTCCCCTGGACAGTTAAAGTAGGCTCGAGTACCCAGTTTGTCTTGCCCATTGAGGGGCTAGGAGTATTAGGTTGTTCCTGGTTGTCTGGCTTTCCCGAGAACCCTTTGTATTAGAGGAAAAGTGTATGCAAATATCCCTGACTAGTTTAGTGAATGGGTATTCCCTTTTGATAGGTGGCGTTGAAACCTGGAGGTGAAGGATTGTCATTTTTTGTTCTTCATTTATTTATTTATAAAGTTTTATATAGCCCGAACATGATTCCGAAGGATATCAGAGCGCTTTACAATTTGAGGGAAAGGAAGGAAATAGCAGCAGTACAATCGTCAGAAGGGGTACCAACCCAAACAAATCACATATGCATATCAAACAAAAGGTTACAATCAAAAGGGACAATAAGGGGTAACAAAAACTGGAACATAGGGAACTGGGAGGGGAGCAAGTGACTAGTAAAGCAGAATAACACCAAAAACAGGACTTAGGGTGTAGGTCCAAAGCATTAGAGCAGAGGATCCAAGACCCTTTTAAGGTAGGAACTTGTTCAAGAGGAATCTTTTTACTTTCAATTTAAAGGCAACCTTGGAGGAGATTCTGCGTATTTCTGGTGGGAGAGAGTTACAGATCTTTGGCGCAGAGCCGGAGAAAGCTCGGTGACGCGTTCTCTTTTTGCGAAAGATCTGAGGTTTCAGGAGAGATTTAGCACTCTGAGAAGGTCTACTCCCTCCGGTTGTTGCGAATAGGTCTATTTCTGGAGTTCCCCAGAGGTTGAAGACCTGTTGCAGGCTTCTCGGTTTTTTCTCACATTTGTGCGAGCTGCTGTTCTGTTCGCTGAGCTGATCCGCTTTGGTGTTGACTTTTCCTGCAGGTGAATCGTCTGTAGGCTGATTTTCTTGCTTGTTTTTGTAGGCGTTCCCTTATTTCCTGTCTTAATTCGAAGAGTTCTGTTCCTTGGAACCTGGGTTTGGTAGGGGATTGTTTGTTAGCTCTATACAATAGCCGTGGCGGACCACATTCAAAATCAAACTGTTGTGAGGACTTTCCAATGAAGTAGGTGGTGTGCTAGACTACCTCCCACTGGTGTTGTGTGGGGGGTCTTTTGCTGTGGGCAAGTCACTTGGAGTTTGCCCCCCCCCCCCCCCCCCTCGAGGGTTGTCCCCTGGCTCTTCCTCAGCCCTGAGAGGGCTGCCTTGGTTGCTGTTGAGAGGCTTGGTAACCGGACTGCTGGTTTGATTGCTGCCTGCGCCATGAATTTGCTGTTCGTTTAAGACTCCCCTTCCTGTGGGTCTTCCGAGGTTAAAACCTCTTCTTTTGAAGGTGAGCCTCTGTTGTAGGGCTCCCATAGCCCTGGCCGTCTCATTGTCCTTTGTTATAGGGATTTATCTACCTCACTTCCAAACAGGGCATCTCTTGCTTGAAGCCTGATAATCGAGCCAGGCGTGCCTTCTTAATGTTGTGCCTGTGCACATTTGTATGCTGGCTCGATCAGCTGCGTCTAGGGCCGATTTCTGCAGGTGTTTGCTATGTTTATTCCCTCCAGTATTATGGATTTTGCCCTCTTTCTATCCTCTTCTAGAAGCTTGTTCAACAGTTCTTCAATGTCATCCCATTCTTGGTGGCCATACCTGTTCAGGGCACTGGAGTTTGCAATGCGTCATTGCATTGCAGCTTCTTTTTCCATCTTTCTCCCCACCATGTCCATTCTTTTGCTTTCTCTGTGGATGTAGGAGAGTGTTGCTCCTTCCAGCCATGGTGACAATGAAGGAGTCCCGCACTGCGTTTCCCTGACTGTATTTAGGGTCCTTTGAGGAAGGTTTATATTTCTCCACCCTTGGAATAATCCCTTTTGCAGAGGCAGGCTCCTTGAAAGCCTCCTTGCTCTGGGGTCTAGGATGCTTGGTAGCATTGGGATGTATTGTGTTCCCTTGGTGGCTGATGCCATAGTCTCTAGGAGGAAGCAGAAGTCTTTCTCCTCCAAGGCGACCCCGAATGTGTTAGCCTTCTGAAACAGCCTCACCAAGAGAGCAGCTGTGTCATCTGGTGGCAAAGCCTTCGAGGGATAGCAACAGACCTCTACTTCTGGCCTTTCTGTGTCGAGGTCATCCCTTCTGCCTCGAAAGTCCCCGAGGCTTCCTCCTCTACTGGAGTGTAGAGATCCTCTTCGACATCCTCTTCATGAGGTTCGGGAGTTACCAAAGCTTCGAGGATATCTTGCTCCTCTTTGGCGTTTTCAGTGGCAGGTTTTGTGGGAATTCAGAATTCCTTCAGCGATTCGTCAAACTCCTTTTTCCGTTGAAAGAGTGCCGCCATTTCCGCTTCCAGGCGTATTTTCCACCTCGAGGGCCCTTTCGGCGTCTGAGGCCGGGGAGATCCTCTTCTTGGGTGTGGTGGATTCTACCTCAGAGGGTTTGATATTTCGCCTTGCGGCCTCTCGCTCGGCGCTTGCCTTCGCAGATTGAGAATCTTCCCTCGTCTGTATCCCTGGGGTGGGATCCGTGGGTTTCTTTTGGTCGCGGCAGACACTCGGTCGTCGTTTTCTTTGACACCTGGGATGCCTTTTGTGCCTTCTTTTTGGGGCCCTCAGTTTCCGACGGGTAAGGGTTTCTTACCTTGTCCGTCTTCTCTATGTCCTTCGCCACGTTCTTCGCGGTACGCCTTTACTCAGCGTCACCTTAGAGGAGCTTGACGTCTGATCCCCTTCATGTGTCAATTCTGCGGCCACTCCCAGTCAGAGTCACTTGAGAGGTCCAAGTCCCTCAGCGATGGTGGTTTCTGGCTTTGAGGCATGGCTGCATAATGGTCCTCCCTCTGCTTTCGGCGTACCTTAAGTGTCTTCGACACGAATATCACGCAGGCCTCAGTCTTTATCCTTGTGATGCAGAGGATACAATTGTCGTGAGGATCGTCTTGTGCAAATTTGAGATGGCACTTTGGGTATTTTCCAAGGTCCCAACCTCAGCTTCCTTTGATCCATCTGCGTAGTTGCTTCGTCGGGGTCCCCAGAGGGGGAAAGGTGCCCAAGGTCTCTCACCTTTTCCGGTGTCTTCTCAGTCGATGACCAATGGTTTTTTTTTTTTTACTCTCATTCCTTGATTCTTTCAGGCATTTCATACAAAACTTCGGAGTGTCTCCCTTTGCTTACAGACCCAACGGCAGAAAAAAGAATGTGAAGATGGCTACCATGCACAAGAACATCAGGGGCGCCGTCTCGAGGTCACACAAGGGATAGACCTAGCACCAAATGGTGGTCGGCAGAATAACGCACAGCATGTGAATCCAGAAAAGGATTCATGCTACAAAACTGAAAGGTTACACACAGCACTTCATAAAACATCTGAATAAATACATAACTGATAAAGGAGGTATGCTGGATACCTACCTCCTCCCCAGGAGGATCCTGATCATAGGGCCATGTTGTGTATAGGGCAGAAGGTTCGGAGGGGAAGCATTTCAATTTTCTTTCTGACAAACTAGCACAAGCTGTCAGGGAGCCCTACTAAGGATCTGCAGCAAAGCAAATGTAAGGCAAATGATGAATTTCTTGCCCAAATGATGTGCCTGATCTGGTATTTTGGATAGAAAGAGGTTTAGCCTTTGGCAATGGAGTAAAACTCTCAAAAATTGTTACAAGTTCGCACCAAAGTTGTAAATGATGAACCGCCATTTGTTAAGAAGTTATTCCCTTAGTGCTTTGTATTCAGAATAGTGCGAACAATACAGTTAGTCTGAGAGAGGGTGCACCACCAGTCCTGTCCTCCGCATGTACATCTTGCTGAACATCAAGTAGATATAGCATTAACCCCTTGAGTGCCCCGCCCTGTGCCGGCCCTTTCATTAGCGGGCGGGGTTCATGACGAGATAGTCTCGTCATGGGCACAGCGCAACCACGGCCCATGACGAGACCATCTCGTCATGGGCACTCAAGAGGTTAACAGGATGCCTCTGTCATCTAGAAGAACAAGATGGGCTAAGAATAGGAGTGGGGGCCAACTGGGACTTTCCGCAGCTTCTAACCTGGTGTGTTGCTAGCTTTGGAAACCAAGACAGCGACATGGCTTAAAATAAAACTTTTGATGAACTATGTACCTTATAAGGAGCTTCCGCTTTAAAGCTCCTGAGAAGTGACGCAAATTATGTTCAACTTTCTTATGCTCTGCGGTCAAACACCTGCTAAAGTTGGACTTTGAGGTCAACGGTTCCTCATTAAAGGTGCATAAAAGGGCTGCTCACTGACCTTTTCAATCATTTCTCACAGTGTAAATTCACGATGAGTTGCTCCCAGCTAGCTGATTTATTCAGCATTCGATAAGGTTATACTGCTTCATTGTACTTTGATATTTAATTTCTCTCGCTCTATGATTTTAAACTTGAAAAGACTGCATGTTTTTGTTCTTGATCAACGATGTGTCTTTGTATGGTGTTATTTTCGATTAATGAGGAGTCTTTGGCACTTGTATACATTTTTAAATAGTGTCACTCCTGACTCGATTCCTGTATTTTCAGACATGTATCTGATTTCAGGAAACACGTTTGTGGTATTTTTTGTGCTGAATAAACCACCCTAACAAAATTACAGGAGAAAAAAAAAAAAACTGTTCAGCCTACACAGAAGGGCAACTTTAGTTAACCTAGAAAATTTCGAAAAAGGAGCTACTCAAGAGGTACTCGTGTCTGGTAAATACACCGCCCGAAAGAGCAGACATGAGCAGCGGTGTGAGGCAGCACACTGGACACTGCCACAAACTGCTCCTTGATAGCCATGCGTTGAATGTCAGGACAGAGGGAGCAACAACTCATTCAATGGAGGTTCCACAGATAGCACAATAGTCAAAGTTCCCCATCCGCCACATGACGGAACACAGAGGGTAAGAAGGCGAACAGCCCACCAAAGAGTATTAAATGCTTGTAGGAATTTTGAAATCACTTTTACAGAGTGGGAGGGGAAAAAACTATTTTGTTCATAAAATTTGAAAGAAAAAAAAAAAAAAAAAGAACATTTATTGAAAGAAGGGAATGTGTTTTAAGAAAGCATGAGCCGACAGAGAGATAGTTGTACAGATAAACAGAAGTTTTTAGTGATGGTTAGTGATGCAAGTCTAGAAGGGGTGATTTGTGCACAAGGGAATGAAGCCCGAGACGCGTTCTTTTTGAGATCTGTAGTGATAAGTTTCTCAAAAACCTTTCCCAGTCCCACTTTTGACATTTTAGGCTTGCAAGCAAATCATACCAAGTGTGATGGAGTGGAGATATACTGGCTCCATGAAGTGCGACAGGATCGCCCCCTGTAGGCCAAGCACATTCCAACGTAGAATTTTGTCACTGCAGGACATGGTGCGCAGTCTTTCCCCATGCTGAATGCCATCCCATGTTGGCACTATGTCACTAGACTCCACAGGAATGGTACCTTCTCCTGTAGGAGATGTAAAAGACATGTATTAAACAGGTCATTTCAATCTTCATCACCATAAACACACGAATAGCCAGGACGCCTTCCTCAACCTTTTAAAATATGCAGTCACTAACAGACCAAAATACCACCTACTAAAACCACTTCCATTCTCCCCTTTAGCATGTTTATAGATGTAGGGACTCCGGGATCATAACTACCAGTAGGTACCAAGTAAAGAAAAAAGTGTGTTCTAGTTTTTGCATCATAGCCTATTGAACCAAGGAAATCAAAGGTCCCAAATAGCATTCTCTCATTAGGGTAATAAATAGGAAATCCAGGGCCACAACCATTTGCCTCACTTCTCACAAAGGCTACCAGACCCGGGGGATCTGGCCTAGAACTAAAATGTTATGAACATTGCCAGACAAATGTAAAGAGTGTTTCAAACAACTCTTTGGTTTCATGGAAGACTTAGCCCCAACCTCCATTTCCCCACGTCTGCATGCAGTGTTACGAAAATACTACACACGACTCCAACAAGGCATAGCAAATCACATTTCCAAGGTTTTTTTATTTTTTATAAATCCACTTGGCATTACCATTACAAAAGAGAATGACACCACATCTACCACCTGATGTAAAAAAAAAAAAAAAGATTGTTGAAGGGACGTTTAGTCAGCTGGACCTGAACTCACCATTCTCCACTTTGGTGCGCAGTTTCCCCTGCTTGGGATTCTCAAAGATCGGATGATGAGTTGTGCTCCCTTCTTCAGCTGGAGGATCAGAGCAAGACTTATCGAAAAGTGCACCATCCCCACAAGGCGCAGTGCTACAGAAGGACACAAGTTAAATACAGCTCTATTAACCTCATACAGAAATCAAGCTATACTTATTTTATGCTTGCTTTCACATTCGGAATGCACACGTATTGTGGACCATTAGGGATGCGATGAGGGAAGGATTGAAAGGGTGAAGGTTTTCAATTGAACTGCCCAGCCTTGATCAAAAAGCTTTAATTCGACGTAAAATTATTTTCTGCGTACATTTCAGCATGGGGAGACTACACTACGCTCCTTTCAGACCTATTCACAAAGGACCATCACCAACCATACGGTTTACTTGCTCTATACACCCAGCAGGAATGCCTTCAACGCATCACAAAGAGCTACACAATGACCTGGACATGATTTACTGTAATTTGCAGATATGAGCATTTTGTGTTCTTTCCAGCTCCAAATGGACTTCCCCATAGTTGGAATCTTCTGCTAAATTTGTGCAAATTTCCCCATATTTTTTTCAATCGGATTGACAGGTATTTGGACTTTGGAGACTGCTAAACTCAATGAATGTGATCAAGGTCACATTTATAAGGCACACTTCGAACAAAGGTCAGCTGACGTGTATTTCAGTGTACATTTATATTACACATTAAATATGTGGGGTCAATTTTTGGGCAGGTATCTAGTAATAGGATATTAGTGAACAGTTACAATACAAAGCAAATCCAATGTATTTTGCCCATTACAGGTAGGGCAGGAAGAACTCCAGAGATATTCTGCTATTGAAGGACATAGAGGAGGAATTACCTGGCTGGGTTTTCCAGTAAACTGGTATGAAGTGCTGCAAAGGGCTAGTTTGACGCTGGGCACTTTCAGGTACCAATTAAAAATCCTCACTAATCACAGACTAGTAACTGCTTTAATGAAGGCCTCCAAACACCAGCATCTTGGCACACAACAGGACATAGGAGTAGATAAAAGGTCTACCCAGCTACTGTCTTCATCTGGCCGAGGATTCATCTGCTTTCCTCTTCTTCCTGAAAAATGGTAATGCCGCCTGACCTCCAGTTGTCCAGGGACAGGTCAGACAAGAAGAGCGTCTTTACATAAGAACCTGCAGACAAGTGAAAACTCTGATCATTGCAGAAGCTCTGGCTCAAGAAAGCGGTTAATCCTGCTTCCCACTAAGGATTACTGGGTAGGCCTATATCGGGTAGGCCTATATCTTTTTTGCCTTATCAGGCACCAATCTCGTCCAACACTAGAATATGTTCTTTGATGAATTTTTTATTCTTTGGAGGGATTTGGAGTTGGGTCTGTGCACTGGATAGATTGATCATCCTATGTGAACAACAGACTTGCCAGTGGGGACACCTCATTCATGAATAAACGAAATTCCTCAGCCTTCTCCCGACAGGTGGTGAGTGATTGGAGAGAAGCACAAGAGTCAGTGGTTGAATGCTGTGCACACACCACTTCTCACCGACTAGGGGCCATTCTGCAGCTTTTGTGCATGCTTAAAAAACAAGCATTGGCATAGCCAATAGGTCTCGCTTTGAGACCTTAAAAGTATTTAGTTAAGCAGCAGAATATCCTTGGTGCAACACCACCAACTGTTGCATGGCTAAACACTTATAAGGTCCCAAATGCGAGACCTATTGGCTATGCCAATGCTTGTTTGAGTATCAGAGGGTCTCCCTAATAGACATTCACATTAAAGCAGTACCACAGGCAGGTTGGTGTGTTCAGGGGACCATACGCTGAAACATTTGAGCAGCACGCGGATATAAGTCGGGTGTGCACTGGCGCGTGAACATAGAACCTTGAAAGGATTGTACCTTATCTGCACAGCCACAGGGGGGAAGCAGATGTCCTTCTGGTTGGTGTAAATCTGACTTCCCAATGCATCGCTTCTCAATTTAACATAGTGCCTTTGATACAATTGGGTGAAAAGACAGTACTACCTCTGTAACACAAATGTTCATAGGTGTGCAGCGCATTATTGCTGATGTGCAGACAGTTTACTTGTAGGCACTATATAAAGTCCAAGGTGAAATATTTTCCAGGGTATGTTGACATGCCTTAAAATATTGAAAAATGTGACAAGTTCTGCCGGTTTTCCTGCAAACCCCACTGCGTTTATTAATATTTGAAAAATGATGCTGTAAATTGTACGATTTTTTTCAAAAGCAATTCTCGGGTAGGAGCTTCTTTGTCTTGTGCACTACATTGTGGGGCTGGTATATACTTTTCTTCCGATGGTGGTTTGTGTCTAAATTCAGCCCTGGTAGCGCTTTCATTTTATACGGCTGTCACGAACATGTTTAAGTAGGTTTCTAGGCAACCAGTGTGTGTGTTTAAATTCTGCTCGGAAGAGTAGAAACTGTGTTCATGCACTACACAAACCTGCTACAAGAGGGCGCTCCTCCCCAGTACAAACTAAGCAGGAGATTGTCTGCAAGGATAATTGTGCAGTGAAGCACGACATTTACGTAAATTGACTTCTGCAGTTGTGTTTTGAATAGCAGCTGTTAACTTTACTCAGCTGATCGTCCTCAGAAACAGATACGCTTGATTTGGCCCAGCTGGAAATTTAGGACTTGCACATCACTCACCCTAGATGTCGGCAACAAGTTCATAATTTACAGTAACATTTCCACCATATAGCACCAAGTAGTGAACTTTACACGTTTGTATCTAAGCATTGAGCCATTCATAAATTAATTAGTTTCTGCCGCTCAGGAGACTGAGCAAAAGGTGTTTACTACTCCATCGTGTAAATAGAGAGCATACCTCTACACCAAAGAAGTACAAGATGCACTTACTCTCCATATTTTGATAAAGATATTATTTCCAAGTTGTGCATAATTATTGAGCTGGATGGGAGGAAGGAGTCTTTTATATATTTAAACAGAAAAGATAAAGCCGGTGTGCTATGACAGAACATTATAGTGCGCAAGAGCTATTAACAACCAAAGAGACAGATGACATTAAGCCATTAAAGAACAAGCATTGGGCGCGTGCGTGCCTCGCGCTCCAAGTTAAAAAAAAAAGCAGGTGGCCTTTTCAAATGAAGAGACTAACTTAAACCTTCAAGAACAACAGAAGTGACGCAACAGTGACAGCGTGTTTACAGAGCAACAAAGTTCCCAAAAAGGTAATAGCAGGCATCATGTAACTATTAAATTTTGAGTGTGAATCAAGCATCGCGGCACCGGCGCTTTACTTTTAACATTAAAAGTAAAGCGTGGGTGCCGCGATTATAACAAAAGTAAAGAAAGATGTTTTTTTCTATTTCTTTACTTTTGCGAAAGTGAAAGTCATCACGGTGCTAATGAATCGTGAAAGACACATGGCGGCCGGCTGCGTGAACGCAAGCGCTAGACCAGCCAGCAGCACTTTGAAAACTCATCTAGCCTCTCCGAGTAGCGCATGCGCGCTGAGTCAGCGAGACCTAAAAACGTACTACTTGAAAAGACTTGAGATGGCACAATGTAAGTTATTTCCTGTAGAAATGCTCAGCTGCTAGGAAATTAAACATTTCGCAGAAGAGCTGTAGAATTAGCAAAAACCCTTAACCTCTTCTGTGCCCATGACGAGATAGACGGTTGCGCTGTGCCCATCTCGTCATGAACCCCGCCCGCTAATGTAACGCCCGGCACAGGAGGGGGAAAGGGCGTGGCACTGAAGGGGTTAACATAGCTTTCCTGACCATTTTACAGATCATGGAGTGGCCCTTTTATAACAGGAGGTGTGAGGGATCTGGTGCAATGGCAGATACTGGGTCAGCATGAGTCGACATAAGTAGGGTGATGTGATGCAAATTTTTGCTTGTTCTATTCTTTGTAAATCTGCATTCTTTGTTAATTATTGACCGGTCCTCTGAGGACACACACTGAATGCACTATCAACAAAAGGCCTATTTCCACTCCTCTCAAGAGTAGTAGTCTCTATACACATGAGAAGTCTTTTGAACTAGACTACTGCATGTTCAAATCTCACCTAGTACTAGATACCTACATCATAAGACTCACAATTCTTCCACTAAGTGTAAAGGAACATTTCAACATCTGTGTTGTTTCCTGAGGGGTACTAGATTTTAAACAAAATCATAGGACAATAAATTAAAAAAATATATAAACTGGCTAAGGTCCCCATAAAAGAAGATAAAGCACTAACCTCAAAACTTGAGACCACATGCAAGCGTCTCACACAGAGACATCTTAACTTTGTGGTCAAACCTCAAACAGCCCTTTTCAAAGCAGTGGGCAAAACTGACCTGCCGCATGATGTAAATATATTACAATTAGATGTATTTTTGCAAATGGGAATACCTTGATTCAGCTTCAATGCAAACAATATGAGGAAAACCCCATGCCAACTCTAAGTAGTAAGGATAATTCGAGAGATCGATCCAATAATGGGATGCCATTCAAAACCTGCTAAGAAATGTACCTAGAGTCCCTAGGGACAATCAGTAAGTACCTGATGTAGAGGTGAAAGGTAATATTGTCCTTTATTTTCAGCTTCCCACTTTCTGCCTCTTCAAAAATGCCTTCTGAAGATTCTGGATCATGCTTCATGAGTTCACTGAACAGGAACCTGAAAGTTACAAATACCAAAAATTACCTGACAATCTGTTATACAGATAACAGCAACTGCAGAACAGAGGGCACATGACCAAGCATGTGCACCAGAAGGACAAAAATGCACGGAAAAAATATTGGAACAGGAGTTTTCCACTTCCAGCGACAATGCGGAGGCTGGCACAAGGGCACCCACCTTACCGTACAAAAACTAGGAGAGGCCAGCAAAGAAAGGAAATGCAAACTTACCATAGTTCTCCATTTTAGGAACCTTTACTGAATAGCTACTTTTAGGAGTAGGATTCCAGAACACTTCACAAGAATATGTTGTTAATGCCTATTTACAAACACATTCTCAGTCATTTCACAAACTAGAGTGGCTCCCACAAAGTTATGATTCCCATTCATTGCAAGATGGACGTTTTCTTTGTATTGATTATGAACCTGCCATAAAGAAGTTGGTTATAGAAGAGTGGACGTGATATTTCTGTTCAGTTACACCATTTAAAAAGGAATCTATAGGTATGGGGAAATTATCTTGTGATGATGTCGTTAAAAATGCTTCCAAAAACCTTTTAGAACTAGTCAGCGCCTCTTTGCTGACCAAGGGAAGAACTTTTTGCCCCTCACCCCAAACGGGTGAAAATACTAAGAGGCCAAATGCTGTAAATGTGCTTAAAATTCTGTATCAAACTCAGCAAGCGCGACTTGTTTTATTTCTCTATGCTGCATTATGGATGTCAACTCTTTAAGGGAGGGCGTGGCAAACGGCTGAGGAAGATGGCCGCACACTAATGCGGCTTCGGCAGCCAAGCTCGGCATTGCGATCCATCCGCATTAAAATCTGCAACAGTGAGCAGACTTTGGGCATCACAACGCCCTTAGGAGCCCGTAGATCCCGCGAGGGCGGAGGAAAAACGACCAACAACTGCCCAGAAACTAGTAATGCGAGCCACCACGCGGCCCTCGAGAGTCCTCCGCAAAACAGCCCTCCTTTGCCGCCGGATATAAGCAGCTGCCGGCGGCCGTACAGACAGCATTGTGTGGGTCAGGCGGGCAGGGGACGGCCACACGACGCAGACGAATTAAGACAGACTCCGGGCAGCAGAGGGAAACGGCAATCCAGCAGCCGGCAGGGCCCGTTCTGAAGAGCGCTGTTGCATCTGCCCTGAGACGCTTTAACCCGCCCGCCGCAAAGAGGGCCGGGTGCTAGGTTAAATGTAGGGACCACATCCCAGGACCCAGCGGTGGGGAGAATGACTCACGCCAGGCCGGCATCGGACACAGCAAATGCAGCATTATTGACACAGCCCGGGCGTGGAGCTTTCCGGTGGCTCCCCAGAATAGAGTACGGACCTGGCCCATAAAGAGCATTCCCAGGCAGAGATGCACTGCTGAACCCCGACATGTGGGCACAGAGACACCCAGCCCGACCCAGAGGGTGAGAAGACCGGTCCCAGAGCAAGATCCACAGAGAGGCTGCCATAGTAGAGGTACAGGGGGGTGCACACATGGCGGAAAGAGCAAGCCAGTGAAAACCGGACAGGCCGAGTAGGGTACTCGTATTACGGCGCAGGCAGCGGCCTTCGACCCCCCGGGCGCCCCCAAGAGCGCCGAGAGAGGCAATGGCGGGAGGCATAGGAGGCCACGCCTCGCTGAAGACTAAATTGGACAAGTACGCGTGGTAGCAGGGCCCTGGTGATCAAATAAAAGGCACGGGGGATGCCAAACAAAAGCGCGCAAGAGGGTTTAAGCCATGCAACCTCAAGGTTTAGGGGTGGGCGAGAGGAACTCTGCAGTGTTGGGGAGGCGGGAGGTTCCAGATCCGCCATGCAGGGAGGTGAGATTTGAGGGTTCACAAAGTTGGGGTAGGGGGTTATTTCAGTTACGTTTCAACTCAGCCATTGCAGCAGGGTGAGGGGGCAACGAGACGCTCTCGGAACTCACTGGGTACAGCTGGGAATCTCTGCCCGGGCCTATACGGCGATAACAGGGCTCACACACAAGACCTCAGACTATCGCAGGCACCACACATGAATAGCAAGCTTGGAAGGAGATCAGGTTCCTCACATGGAACGTTAATGGAGGAAATGTTCTCTGTGAGAAGTTGGCCTGGTATATGCTGCTCACTAATTCTAGTGATCACCTTGTACCATGCCAAACAACCCTTATGGTGGTGGTTGAAGTCAACCTTGATAGACCAGCTATCCTAGTGGTAGCGTGGACAGTGCAGTCTGCAGGCTAAACTCTTGAGGGCATGTGAAGCCAGCTGTTTTACCATATTGTAACCTCCTTGAATACCAAATGAAAGGACACCACACAGATATATATTCAAAATATATATGTATTTATTTACTTAAAAGTATCCCCTATACTCTTTATGAGCACAGAAGCACATTCATTTAAACAAGGCAGTGTTAAAATATGCAAAAGTTGCACAATTATGGATGGGCCAGGTGGCCAGCTAAACCATATACTAAAATAGTGGTATAAGAACCACGAATAGAAAGGAAGGAAGGCATAGGGCCTTGGGAATCGCTGGGACGACAAGGAGCTAACTGTAGTTAGTGACCAGGAGGCCCACAGGATGCGTGTGCAGTGTGAAAAGTTACATGCGTGCACCTATTGATTTCAATGGGTGCGTAAAAGTCACAAAGTTAAAGTCTTCCGGATGGACCAGAACCTAACAACTTGAAACCTAGACACTAGAGATGTTTCTCTACCCAGGAGCACCGGAGTGCCAGCGTTACCTGACCCACACTAAGCGGGTGCATAGGGGTCAAAGTGCGTCGGGTTTTGTCGTGCAGGTCTATGGAGCCTGAGGATGAAGATGCTGCAGGCGGCCAGGCAGGAAGAGTTCGGGTGGATCCAAGGGTGGATCTGAAGAGTAGACGACCTGTAAGCAGAGGGGACAATGTTCAGAGTCACTAGCCAGTGACCGGCGTGGAACCAGGAAGGAACCAGGCGATGTCGGGTGCCAACAGGTGAAGAAGGGAAGCTGGTCTCCGCAGCCACGTGGAAGTGAAGGGATCGACGATGTCCAGGAGTCACTCACGAGCTGTCCCACGAAGGCTCTAGCTGATGGCGGTGTCGGCTTCTTGATCGGAGCAAACAGGCCTTGGCTAATGCAAGCCACGCAGGAATCGAGGAAAGCTTGGTGCTCTAACCAGCAAGGTCAGAGGGACTGCTCCTTTTCACAGGAGCAAGGGCCAGTCTGGAGCAACCAGACCAGCGGTGTTGTTCGTAGATTGTCGCCGCCAAGATGGCCACTAGCCAACGGGCCAGTAACCGGGATGACGCGTCGAGTGGCAAAAAGCAAAAGGGCCCCACGCAGATCTCGTGGATGCCGGAGGGCTGATCTTTGGTGCAAATGCTGCTCGGTGGTGGGGCTTCTCAGGGCCCAAAGCACAGCGTTGAGGATGCCTCGGGTGCTGCGCAGTCAGCTTGTCGTGGACGTTCCAAGATGGCCGGTCCCACATCTCTCGGTGCCTCCAAGGGTCTCTTCTTTGCAGGGACTGTGGATCTGGCTTCGAGATGTCTGGGAGTCTGGGTCTTGTCAGGCTCTGGGCTCAGTCTCCGGCAAAGCAGTCGTTGAGGTGCTGGATGGTGCCTGTATTCACAGGGTGGTCACTCCTTGGCCACAAGGGAGATTCTCTTCAGTCTTCTGTGCAGCAGAACGTCGAAGTCCAGCAGTAGTTCTTATTTAAGTCGAGTTTCAGGATGATCTGAAGTCTTAGGACACAGCTCCTACTCTTATTCCAAATCTAGGGGCCGGATTACCTTCTAGGTCCCTCCTCTGGGTGGGACCAGGAAGGGGGGATGGTTACACCCCCCTTTCCTTTGTCCAGTTTCGCGCCAGGACTGGGCCTGGAGAGCCCCAGCTCCGGTTTGAACTGGCATATGCACAGGGACACCTTGTGTGCCCCAGGCATGTCTCAATCTCTGCAGCCCTCCCTAACCCACTACACAAAATCCTGTCTGGGGTGGTGCAAGCACCTCCCCTGACAGGAAACCCTTTGTCCACACCTCCCAAGCTGGAAGGACTCCCAGCAGCAGGAGGGCAGACTTGTGTCTGTGGTGGCAGCATCCATTTTGTGATGCTGAGGCTCTGTCTAACTTTACCCGGGTTTCAGGTTAGGTACATGTCGTGTCCCTCTAGAAGGGTGGAATGCTACCCCTGTTGCCAGAACTGGCGAGGGGGTAGTATCCAAATCGTATGACACCTTACTCGACATGTTTTGATAAAGCCAAACCAAAGTTAGCATTTGACCGCAAGGTACATAATGCACTTAAGAGTATATGGTATGGCAATATCATGAAACAGCTAAAGGACATTGTTCCGAAAGCTGCAGACAGGCTCAGCTCATGCCAGAGCACAATTTCACATGAAACCAAGCACTCTGCCTCCAGGATTGTTAAGGCCTGCCATAGGAGGGGCTGATAGGTTACCATGTGTCCATATATGTTAGATATACTAAATCTAAGTAAGAGGTGATTACACCAACTTACCCCAGCTGAGTGATCAGCCAGTTGTGTCAAATAGTGAGGCCAGGCCAGGGGTGGCATAATACATGCTGCAGCCCCTGGTAGGCCTTGGATACACCTATGCCCTGGGTACCTGGGGTACACTGTTACAGGGTCCAATAAGGTGAACCAGTTCCAATTGGTAATGCACCTAGGGTGCATTGGCATTAATTTAGGGAGAGAGCAGCAGGGCTGTGGGTCCGATTAGCAGGCCCACAGCCACACTAAATCATAAAACCAGTGAAAAGCAAAAATTTGGGGTGACCATAGGATAGCAGACCCTACTCTCCTACATTCTGCAATACCTAAAACGTCATATGCCTGAAATAGTTTTACTACAAGAGACCCATCTAGTTGGTAACACCTGTAAGGCTCTAAACCGGAGGGGATATCAACTAATAGCACACGCCAGGTTCACATCTTGTTCCCGTGGGACGGGCATCCCCATTTGTAAGATCTTCCCATTCATAGTTGGTAAAAAATGGGTGGATGCCCAGGGTAGATTTACAGCTGCCACAGGTTTATGGGAAGAGGCACCCTAAGTGCAATTTCCACATATGCTCCCCATGCACTACAAAAATCCACACTAGGAGACTTGAGAAAATTAATCCTGGACCTCCCTGTGGGAACGTTGTTACTCGGAGGGGAATTCAATCGAACACTAGATAGCTCTATAGATAGACGGCCCCCAAGACAGGGTCCCCATATGAGGTCAACGCTGGCAGACTTCCAGTCGGCTCTCGGACTGGTTGACATATGGAGGCAACTTCAAACACGCCACTATACCTTCCACTCGGGAGCTCACACTACCCAGTCACATACTGATTAGATAGATGCCCAGAAATTTGTTGAGGCCAGGTGTTTGGCTAAGGGTATCTCCGACCACTCCCATGTCTTGGCCCGCATGGGGCTGGACACCCAGACCACACATTCAACCTTCACAATCAGCCCATGGGCACTGAAATCCCACATATTAAAACTGAGCTGGCCAAAGACACCGAGATACACATTACCGAAAACGCTGGGTCAGTGACTTCAGCACAGCTCCTTTGGGGGGCGTTCGGACCGGTCATAAAAAGGTAGAGCACTAGTGCTGATGGTAGGGCATAAAAAGGAACGGACGCGACGGGTCGAAACGCTGGAGAGGGAATTTTTGGAGGCCGAAAGGAAACTAAGTCAAGCCAACAAGGCCTTCGTTCGACACTAGATGCCAAGAAGCAAGACTATAAGCAATTACTGACAGAGTTGGCCAGATCGAGACAAAAAAATATATATCACAAGCTATATGAGCATGGGGAAAGAACAGGAAAATTACTAGCCTGGCTAGAGAAGAGAGATCAGGCCAGCTGCTGGGTCTACAGTCTGCAAGGGAGGCTAGGAGAGGAGCGGACGGACCCACGGGAGATTACGGAAGCGTTCGTGGCTCACTTTGAAGCAATCTACACATCCACTACCACACCCCAAACCCGTGAAACCCAGCAGCTCTTAGCCACAATCCCAGTCACTGTCCTCTCACCTGAGGAGCGGGAGACCCTTGAGGGTGACTTAACCGAACAACAAATAGGTTCTTACCTGTCAGTGTAGTTTTGCAGCTTGAAGATCTTTCTGGATTCCCTATGCTGTGCATTATTCCGCGGTCTAGTGGTTGGGTCCGGAATCGTAGTCTTTCTTTTGTCTTTTTTTTTTCGTAGCCCAGGTGGGCGTTGACGTCCCACCATTTGGTGTACTTCTCGTGACGTCGGCATTCTTCCTGCGGAAGTCCCACCTTGGGGCGCCATCTTCGGGTTCTTTTTTTCCCTTCTTTTTTTTTTGGGGAACCCTAGGCGTTTCAGTATTTTCCATCTTAATATATACCTTTTTCAGTATCTTCTGGTTTTATTTTCTGTCCTTCTCCTGCCTCACCTTTCTGGCGGAGGTGGGTGGGTTCGCTAGTGAATCCAGAAAGATCTTCAAGCTGCAAAACTACACCGACAGGTAAACTATTCGTTTTGCAGCGTGAATCTTTCTGGATTCACTATGCTGTGCATAGATTTTGTAGCGGTTTGTTATCTTTGTGGCGGTTGGGTGGAAGATGAGCGTTGGTCGTTGAATATATGTTGAAGCACCTTCTGCCCTAATTGTGCTTCCTTGTTAATCTGTATATCCACGCAGTAGTGCTTAGTGAACGTGTGCACTGAAGCCCATGTTGCCGCCAGGCATGTGTCTTGAATGGGTGTGTTTGCCAGAAAGGCAATCGTTGCTCCCTTCTTCCTTGTGGAGTGGGCCCGTGCCCCCTCCGATAGCTCTTGCTCTGCCCGTTTGTGGCAGAATTGTATTGTTAGTGCGATCCATCGTGCAATAGTGCCTTTAGTTACTGGTCTACCCAGGAAGCTGGTTGCGAAGGACACAAAAAACTGCTTGGTTTTCCTGTGCTCCTTGGTTCTCTCGATGTAGTGCATCACCGCCCTTCTAGCGTCTAGTGTGCAGTGCCCTTTCTGTGCTTGTGGCCGGGTTCTGAAAGAAACTTGGTATTTGTATTGTTTGGTTCATATGGAATGCCGACACCACCTTTGGCATGAAGTGTGGGTCAGTCCTCGTGTATTTGGATGTAGGGCTCTTGCAGCGTGAACGCTTGCAGCTCGCTTACTCTGCGCAGCGAGGTTATTGCCACCAGAAAAGCTGTTTTCATTGTCCGCATTTGTAGTGAGGCCTTGTGGATGGGCTCAAAGGGCGCCTTCATAAGTTTCGTCAGGACTATGTTGAGGTTCCACGCCGGCGGTGGCATCCTCTTTGGTGGCGCTATCCTTTTTGCTCCTTCCAGGAATCTCTTAACTCCTCATGACGTAAAGAAACTTCCTCCCGTCTCACCTCGTGTGTAAGCTACGATCGCCGCTAGGTGGACCCTTAGCGAGGATGAGCATAGTTTAGCCTTTAGAAGGTGTGTGAGGTATCTAAGCACCGTTGATTCCCTTGTGAACTTATTTTGCAGTTTATTTTTGCTGCACCACAGTGTGAACCTCTTCCATTTTTCCCCATAGCATTTCCGTGTCGTTGGTCTCCTTGCCTCCCGCAGCACTCGCATAGTGCTTTGAGGTAGCTTAAGGTGTGCGAACTCTATGTCTTCAGGAGCCAAGCCGCTAGTCCAAGGCTCTCTGGCTCTGGGTGTAGAACCTCTCCGTTCTGCATGGAGAGTAAGTCCTTTCTTCTGGTGAATTTGTGTGGTGGTCCCTGTGCCATTTCCACTATGTGAGTACCAGGTCTGTCTTGCCCACTGTGGTGCCCCTAGGATCAGAGTCATGTTGCTGGTCCTGCACTTGTTGAGTACCCTGTGTATCAGTGGTATTGGTGGAAAAGCGTAGGCAAATGTTCTTGACCAACTTATCCATAGGGCATTCCCCTGGGATTGTTTTTCTGGTTGTCTGGATGCGAAATTTTGGCATTTTGCATTCTGGTGTGTTGCAAACAGGTCTATTGTCGGTGTACCCCACCTTCTGAACAGCCTTTGCGTTTCCTGTCCATTGAGCTCCCATTCGTGGGATGCTGAAGTCTGCCTGCTGAGGCAGTCTGCTTCCACATTGTCCTTCCCTGGTAGGTGTATGGCCAGCAGGTCTATTTTGAGTGGGATGGCCCACCTCCAAATCTCCTGAGCCAGGCTGGATAGGGGAAACAATTGTGTTCCTCCCTGCTTGTTGATGTAGCACATTGTTGTAGTATTGTCAGTTTGTATCAACACCTTTTGGTTGTACAGTTTTTTCTGGAAGGCCTTCAAGGCTAGCAGTACGGTCTTTAATTCCAGGTAGTTGATGTGCCTGACCGCATCTACTGGAGTCCACAGACCCCTCACTCTGAGCTTGTTCATGTGTGCTCCCCATCCTATCTGGGATGCGTCTGTGGGGATGGTCACCGTTGGGCTTGGTGGTGTCAAGGGCTTCCCTATAGTTATGTTCTCCCTGCTCCACCATGCTATCTCTTCTTGCACTGCATGCGTTACAACCCCTCGATCCTCCCAACTTCCGCTTGCCTGCGACGATTGCTGTTGCAGCCATTCCTGGAATGGTCTCATGTGTAGGCGTACATTGGGAACTAGGTGAATGCATGACGCCATCATCCCCATGATCTTGCTCGCTGTTCTCACTGTCAGAGCTCGCCCCTTCTGGTAGAGGCGTGTCTCCTTCAGCAGGGCTATTGTTCTCTTGTCGCTGGGCATAACCGTTCTGTCTATGGTGTTGATCTGTTCCCCCCAGGAAGATCTTCACCTGTTCCGGTTCCATTGAGGATTTCCCCCAGTGTATTGAGAATTCCAGTTTCGTTAGTGTTCTTGTGACCCGCTGTGCGTGTTCCTCGCATTTGTCGCGTGAACTTGCCTTTATTAGCCAGTCGAGGTAAGGGTACACATGAATCCCCTCCCTCCGCAGGTACGCTGCCACTGCTGCAAGGCATTTTGTGAAAAACCTTGGTGCGGACTTTAGCCCGAATGCCAAGGTTGTGAATTGGTTGTGTTCCTTGTTGATGGTGAACCTTAACAGATTTTTGTGCTGCCTGTTCATTGGGATGTGCAGGTAGGCATCTTTGAGATCCACGGTGGACATGAAGTCTCCGTCTCTCATTTGTGGGAGTAATTCTTGTAGGGATGTCCTTTTGAATTTTTGCGTCCTTACGTACTTGTTTAGGAATCGTAGCTCCAGGATGTGTCTTAGTGTTTCGTTCACCTTTGGTACCAGGAAGTAGTTGGGGTACACCCCCTTGTTCCTTTCCTTGAATGGGACTGGTTCTATGGCCTCCTTTTGGAGTAGCTCTAGTGCTTCCTCTATGAGTTGCGCTAGCTCCTGTCTTGAGTGTTCCCTTCTCTTTGGTTTTCTGTTTGGAGGTCTCTTTTCCAACTCTATGCAGTATCCGTACTGTATGATGTTGAGTATCCACTTGTCTTGTTATTTTTCGCCATTCTTGAAGGAAAAAAATCGCAGTCTTCCGCCCACCGGTGTTGCATGTTCGTAGGCGTTTGATTCGTGTAACCCTCTCATCTTAGTTCTTTTGTGCTCTACCCTTGGAGGGGTCTTGTGGGTGAGCACTCTTCTCCGTGTGAAGTCACTTTGAGGCGGGTTGGTCTCCCCCTCTTCTTCTTTGGCCTCGTCCGTTTCCCCTACTGCGAAAGGACTGTCCCCGAGGCTGGTACTGCCAGCTTTGTTTCTGCTGGACCTGTTGCCCGTGACTCTCACCTTGCTGGAATGTTTGATGTGACGTTCCCGGCTGGTTTCCTTCCCTTCCGCAAGGTCTCTGTGTTGGGGTACCTCTTCTCATCCCCCTGAATTGCAGGGCCCCCATGGACCATGCGGTCTCATTTTCTTTTTTGAGTTGGGTGAGTTTCTCATCCACCGGTGCCCCGAACAGCGTTTCTCCGTTGAAAGGGGTATTCAGGATGTTGTAATGGACCTCTTGCTTGAATCCTGAAATTCTGAGCCAGGCTTGCCTCCTTTCCGTGATTTCTATTGCCATCAGTCTGCTTGATGTCTCTGCCCCATCCAGCGCTGTTTTAAGGCATGAGTTTGCTATATTCTTCCCCTCTTCCACTAGATGCGAAGCTCTTTGCTGGTATTGTTCAGGGAGATGTTTGATTAGTTCCCCAATTTCGCCCCAATGTTGGTATTGATGCCTGTTCAGTAGGGCATTGGAGTTCGCCATGCGCCAGTGCATTGCCGCGTTTCTCTCTATTTTTCTCCCAGTAAGATCCATCCTTCTGCTCTCCTTGTCAGGAGGTGGTCCAGAGGTCGCCGGGACATTAGCCCTTTTTCTGGCTGTAGATGCAATAATGGAGTCTGCTGTGACAGATCCTTTAATGTATGGAGGGTCCTGGGAGGAGTGTTTATACTTTCTCTGTTCTGGGTGTGATGGACCTGCATGTTGCTGGGTCCTTTAACGCCTCCTTCCCCTGGTTCATGACACACTGGAGCATGGGGAGGAACTGGCTTCTAGTTTGGATGGGGAGCAGTGTCTCCAGTAAAAAAATCCGCTTTCTGCTTTTCTTCCTCTAGTTTCATGCCAAAAGCTGCAGCCGCGTTTTTGACGACCATGTTGTAAGCTCCAATATCATCTGGCGGCGAAGGCCTCGAAGGATAAGTCTCCACGGGCTCTTCTGGGTTTTCGGCGTCGAGGTCCTGCCAATCCAGGTCTTGTGTCGTCGACGGCGCCGAGCCGTAGTTAGATTGCTGTTCCTCATCTTCTTCTCCCTCATAGTAGAGGTCCTCTTCCTCGGGAGTTTGACAGCTCTTCGGCGTCAAACTCCTCCTGTTCCTCGACCTCTACGATGGCAGTCGGCGGTTTCGTTGGGATAGTGAACTTTCATCTTTTCGTCAAACTCCTTCCTTTGAAGGATGCTCTCCATCTCTGCCTCGAGCCTTCTCTTTTTCTTTTCCATTTCGGAGGCATGTTCGGCGTCGAGTGCTGGCCTTTTCGACTGAGCTTGCGTCGACGCGACCTTGTTCTTCGTAGTCGAACGCCCAACTTCGTGGGTCTGTTTCGACAACCTTTGCTTTTCGGCGGTCTTTGGCACCTGGGAGTGCTTCTCGAAGGATCCGCTGGGCCTTTCGTCCTTGGATCCACTCGCGGTCGGCGAAATTTTCGGCGCCGGTGCTCCTTTCGAGGACTTGGACTCTGGTTTTCGAGAGTGTCTCTGGTTTTCGGGGCCCTGTAGGGGCTTTTGTGCTCGACGTCTCTCCTACATTGTCAGACGTCTTATCGGTCTCAGCGACTGAAGTCATCAGGCCCTTCAGCGACGTTTTCTTCATCGTCTGTGGAGAGGCCCAGGTCGTACAGAGACGGGGCCTTACCCTTGCCTTCCATGTTGTAGTTGGCTCTCCTCTGCCTCTCTCTCACCCGGAGTGTCTTGGGCGTGAAGGCGGAACAGGTGTTGCAGTCCTTGCTCTCGTGGTCGACTGGTAGGCAAAGGTTGCAGACCGGATGTTGGTTCTTCTGCGCGTACTTGTGGTGGCAGTTACGGCAGAATTGAAAAGGTGTTTTGTCCATTCCTGCGCTCAGTGTCCCTGAGTGCACATTCTCCGTTGGACGTCGAAGATCGAGGTTCTCCTCCTCCATCGTCCCGGCTCGTTCTTCCTCTCTGTAGTCTTCTTCAACTTTTTCCGATGAAACTCTTGCTTTTTCTTCTTTCTTCGCCAAAAATCTCTGGAGCTTCTCTGACGATCCAGACCCAACGGCGGAAAAAAGAATCTGAAGATGGCGCCCCAAGGTGGGACTTCCGCAGGAAGCATGCCGACGTCACGAGAAGTACACCAAATGGTGGGACGTCGACGCCCACCTGGGCTACGGAAAACAAAAAAAACAAAAAAAGACAAAATAAAGACTACGATTCCGGACCCAACCACCAGACCGCGGAATAATGCAGGGCATAGTGAATCCAGAAAGATTCACTCTGCAAAAGAACAGCCTGCAATCCGGGATATTCGTTCGGGCAAAGCCATGGGACCCAATGGGCTCCCTATTGAGCTCTTTAAACTCATGGCCACTAGGGTGACGCCCTACCTCCGCGAAATGTACCTGAACAGCTATGAAAAAGGCACCCTACCTAAAGAGGTCAGACTGGCCTCAATAGTGGTTATCCACAAACAAGCTGATCCCCATAATCCTAGAATTAGTACACCCCGATCAATCAGGCTTTATGCCCAGCCGCAACACAGCCCTCAATCTCCGTCATTTGCATGAGGTGTTGGGTAGTGCAGGAGGACTCTGCCCTGCTTTCGCTCAAAGCCAAAATGGCTTTAAACACAATTGAGTGGTTCTTCCGGTTTGCAGTACTGGAGCAAATAGGCTCTGGTCCCAAATACCTGAAGTGGATAACGCTCCTCTACACAAGTCCTATAGCTTAGATAGTTGTGAACTGTCACACGTCCCAAACTATCCAACTAAGCTGGGGAACTCGCAGGGATGCCCCCTGTCGCCGTTCATCTTCGAATTAGTGCTGGAACTGCTGGAGGTGTGAGTTAGGGGAGATCCCCTCATCAGGGGTTTAAAATGGACAGAACAACATTAAGATATAATATCCATCTATGTAGACTATATACTACTATACCTCGTGGCTTCAGCAGCGTCAGTCCACCGTATCCGATATATATTCCTTATATTTGGCAATCATTCAGGCTACACAATAAACTGGGCCAAATCCATACTGTTTCTCATACACAGCCCAAAACCACTTAAGGCATGTGAGGTCCCGGTGGCCACGGATGGATTTAGGTACTTGGGAATCTACGTGACCCCAAGCCCATCGCTCTTTTACGAGGTCAATCTACAGGTGCCCCAAACACACTTACAGGCCGATATCCGCCACTGATGAACCCTCCCCTTGACTCTCCTCCGTAGGGCAGCCCTCTTTAAAATGCTTTTTTTGCCGCTGTTCTTATACACACTCCAGAATACCCCCTTTAAGGTCCCAGACTCCTACTTTTCAAACATCAAGAACGCAGTGAGAACTTTGTTATGGGATGGGAGGTCGACACGCATTGCACTGCGGAAGCCGACCTGGTTATGGTACGGTCGCCGGTTCGCCCTGCCGCACCTCAAACTGTACTATTGGGCGTCCCAATTGACTAATAATCCGCTGGGTCCACAGCCCTCACATGGGTCACCAAACCGATATTTGGCTAATGGGGCAAGGTGGATATCGCAAAGCTCTATAAACAAGCATTTGCAATGCAATAGGTCACGCATTTACCAAAGTTTAAGCTATTGGCATTGTAAATGGCAATGCCATGTATGTTTTAAAAACAAAAATAAAAGGCATTGTTATTTGCAATGAAATAGCTAAAACTCGCGTAAATGCGAGACCTATTGCATTGCAAATGCTTGTTTTAAACCAGTGACCATGTTTCACAAGTCAAAATTTAACCATTATGCGCGTACAATACGTTAATGTACTCCTCCACAGTTTGACCACAGTTAATGAACCCAGTGTGTGCTCAGTGCCGTCGGGTACAGTATCACAAACACAACTACATAAGCAGAAGAGTGGCATAGAAGGGTGCCATGTGCCATGATGCAAACAGGGGAAATTGGCTACCCATCCCTTGGTTTGATATTGGCAGTAAAAAACAGCTACAGGTGGGATGCGTTGGACCCCTTCGACTGAAGGGCTCCGGTGCCACTGCACCATCTGCACTGTAGATAGCTACAACCCTGGAACACAAGCAGTTTGTGTTTGCAAAGTCTGAAAGACAAGCTGCACTGCATGGGTCTGTGAGCGCGTGAATTAGGTCTTCAGAAGAGTGGAAAGTAGAAGAAAGCACCCTTGTAGTTTATTTATCTATGAATAACTCACTGTGCCCCATAATTTAACTCCGGCTGACACAAACCGCTTATGTTGCCCAGAGACAACTCCCTGCTGAGTGTCCTGCTGCTCAAACGATGTATACACAAATACATTGTCGCAGCAGGAGAGGTGCTGCGCTGAAGTGAATCACGCTGCAGCTGCACTCTTTCAAGTATGTGCGTGCCCAATGCATCGGTCTACCTGGAGCGTGCAGAGAGGGTCTTAGAGCATCATGCAGCCTGTGGGGTGAAAGGGCAGTCAAGGCTACCCAGGGCCAGGCAGCTGCAGGACGGGTCGTCAATCTGTACACAGCCCAGCCTTAAAACACGAGATAAAGGGTGTCGTGAGGGCTTCTGAGAGGCATGCCTTTATCACACACTGGGAGACCAGTTCGAAAACACTGTCAAACCGGAGGACCCGGCTGGATAGATCCAAAGATATGTCTTTCTCATTTAACATAGTGTATACAGACTGCAGTCTGGGGCCACGGAAGCGGTGCAGTCCGTGGGGTGATGTCCTGGGCTGTGGAATGACGAAGTGTGGCCCAGAGATGGACTACAAACACAGGGCAGCGTGGGAAAAAAAGTGGCAGCTCTTGGAGCGAGCGAGCGAGACCTGCGGATGGTGTATGATAATGTAAGCCTTGTGCGGAGTATATAGGGGAGACCGTCAGATCCCACGCGCATCCTAACGAGGGATGTCCTTTATTGTTATATTATGCTAACACCATCATGCACGAGGGAGGCGGAAACTGTACTAGATGCACTATATACAAGAAAATATTACATCTGCCTAATTGTTACACATCCAGGGCGGAATGCGAGTAATCAAGAGGTCCTTTTAATGCTGCGAGAAGAACGCCTGCGCCAAAGATTGATAGGTACTTTGTCAGTGACGGTCTCCCGAGGGCCCCGATCTGTCCCCGGCCCTGCTGCCCGCGCCTTATTGGAAAACAGTCCGACCCAGTCAGCATTCAGCATTATCCTAAATCAAAGGCGCCCGCTGAGCCAATGAGAAGCCGTATTAATGGGATGGTAATTAAAAGGTACTCAATCAGCCGCGCACCTGTATCAAGAGTTTTTTTTTATTCATTTACTTTAAAAAGGGATGTGCTGGCGACCTTTAGACGCGCTCGAGTGACAAGATAAGTGAGCCATATTTAATGATCACTTATGCCCTGCAGGTAGTTAATTCTGACCAAGAGAAGACGTTTGAGCTGCCTTAGCAAAACAGTAAATGGAAGTTTCTCGGAATTTGTAATATTTGCAAGGCTGAGAGTAAATCACAGCTTGCACTATTGACACGTCTCAGAGGAATTTCCATTAGAAAGTCCATGGTGGTTTAGGAGGAAAGGAAGTGGCCGGATAAGAAGGGAAAGCTGTCTTCAAGTAGGAATAGCCAGTGTTCATTTACAACAAGCATCGATCTCTTATCTTTATGGGGCCATGTGTTTCTAATTAGCGTTTTCTCAAAGGAAAAAAATCTTGACGAAGAGGCAGTGCGCTCCTCCACACTAATTAGAAACAAATGGCCCCATAAAGATAAGAAAGTACTTTGCGACAGCAGCAAAGTAGGCGACCCAGTCCGGATCGGAGGCAAAAGGGCGCCAACAAAAACCCCTCATTTCCAATGGCAGGCCACCGTTTAGTATAAACGGTGACGACAGCCAATGAAAATGAGGGGGTGGGGCTTCAAGTCCCCTTCTCAAATCTCCTACAAAATCTCTCGCCCGCAAGCAGCGCTTTGCGCTGAAACGCCAGGCGAGACCTAAAAAAAAAAATCCCTGGGCACCTACACCTCACTGGCCCTACTGCTCGTACTGTAGAAATTTGGCACACGGTAAATAAACTAGGGTGACATAACAAAATTATACAGGCTACGCCTTTCTGGGGGCCGGAATGGCTCGGCAGATTGGGCTCATGCCCTGGGTTTGACAAGTTGAACCTGATAGCCATCTCTTTAGTGGGTGACATGTGGGAGAAAAACTGACTCCTCTCTTTTGCTGATCTACAAAAATAAATCTTTTAGGTCTCAGATACCTGAAGCATATGGTCTCTGGACCAAAACTTTCACTCCCTGGATAGTAGTGTGTGACAAGTCAGGGACCTCAGGAGCAATCTTGGACTCAGACAATGAATTAAACAATGGGAATCTGAACAATATGCACCGGAAGCAGATCGGTAGATGTTCGATTTATGTAAAACTGGATTACTTTTTTACCCTCAAAGAAGCAATGTTCCACTGTTTGAGGGCTGCTTTTAGAAAAGACTGAAAAATAACTTGTTGCACCGAATCAGATAATGCTTTGAGAAATTCTCCCCATGTCAGTATCCCGCAAATTTTCACTTGATTGGCCCAGAGCAATACTATACTTTCTAAAGGGGCTCTCAAAAAGGCAGAAAAAGCAAGAAAAAAAGTCTCTCAGGAAAACAAACAACCAGCTTGCCTGTAAAAAGGCAAACTGGTGTAACTAGGGAAAAGAAAATGGTGAAAGCATTAATTGTGTTTCTTTTTAACGAAGCCATGAAAGGCTGGTCCTGTGTTACTGTCCGATGCGAGTCTTCAGACATCAGAATCACACTGGTTCGCTAAAGGATGCTCAAAGACTGTAGCACAATAATCATTTAGACGCTTCAATTAAAAAAAAAAAAAAAAACCAAAAAAAAAAACATGAATACAAAATCAAAGTCGCAACCATGCCATAGGGGTGGATATGTGACTTCAATCATTAAAAACAGTGCAAGTTTCCAATTTAGACCGGATACCCTGCAAACTAGTCCTACAGTGGACTGGTTCACGGCAAAAGCAACAAAAAAAAACAACAACAAAAACTAAGAGTTTGAGCACTCTGATTAAGAACAAAGACTGAGGAGCTGAAAAGGCAAATGAGATTGGTTCTTACCTGATGAAGCCCCTTCGAGAAATGACCTCTGCATGACAATCATTTACAGTCTCACCCTTCAAACTCAGCTCTTCTCCTTTCACACACCGGTTACCTGCAAACAACATTTTATATTAAACAAAATAGTCCAGGACTATCTGATAATACAGACTAATAAGTCAAGTCTTTACCACCCATCTTGTCCCCAAAGTAACAGAAACATACTTGCCTGTAAATACAGGGTTTCGAGTATCAAGTAAGCATTTTTCAGATGCATACTACAAATCCATTCCTTAATAGCAGATGAAGATCCCCACGATATCTTCACAAATGTCAGTTAACTGAATTTGCAGAGTGCTCCTACACCAGAAATGTATACTTGGATGCACTATTGTAAGAAACTGGCTCTATATATACACACACTGCACCAAAGTGAGGTACAGTGTGAATAGAGTCCCCAAAGGTAGGCAGAGGTTAAAGTTAGATAGAACCTTACTCTCTAATAGTGGTAGCTTGGTCAAGCAGTAAGGCAGTATCAGAGGACAGTGTTGAGCATTTGATGTACCCACTCAGCAAATGAATTCACACACTCAAGAACTGAACTCGAGGCCAATTGTGTTTCTATAAAAATATAACTGTTTATGTTTAGAAACAAGCAAACCTGGTACAGGTAAGCATTAAATACTTTTCAGTAATAAGTTAAAGGATATTGAATATGCTACTTACCAGTATGCATCTGTTCTTGGCATGTAGGGCTGCTGACATTCATATCTGTGCATAGATCGCCGCCTAGTGTTGGGTCCGGATGTTTGCACGTTGTTGTCCTGGAAGAGTCTTCGAAGTATCCTGAGATAGGGGACTCCTCCCCTGGACCACAGTGCGCATGGGCATCCTCTCCATCCTCAGATTGTTTTTCGCCATTGTGGCAGTGATGGAGTAGATCCAGAAAGTGATGACCATGCTATACAGTAATTCTGAGAGCTGCAGCTGCTACAGGCGCCGGGGAGGAGGGTGGGCGATATGAATGTCAGCAGCCCTACATGCCAAGAACAGATGCATACTGGTAAGTAGCATATTCAGTTCGAGGCATGTGGGCTGCTGAATTCATATCTGTGCATAGAATAAATAGCAGTACCTCCTATTAGCGGCGGCCACCAGTGTCAGCTGCAGCGGTCTGAAAAAGAGTTCGGAAAACAGCCTGTCCTACAGCTGCCTGCTGTTTTGAATGTACATCTACACAGTAGTGTTTGGTAAATGTATGTATAGTGGACCATGTGGCTGCTCTACATATTTCCTGTAAAGGAATGTTTCCCAGGAAAGCCATGGACGCCCCTAACTTACGTGTTGAATGGGCTCGTGGGGGAATCGTTAATGTGCGTTTAGCCTTTTGATAGCAAATTTGAATACATTTAACGATCCATCTGGCTATACCTGCTTTGGAAATGGCGTTGCCCTTGTGTTGTGGGGAAAAGGCAACGAAAAGTTGTTTTGTCTTCCTAAAGACTTTAGTTCTGTCTATATAGTACACGAGGGCTCTTTTTACATCTAGTGTATGGAGCATTCTCTGCTACGTTTTGTGGATTTTGGAAGAAAACAGGCAGTTCTATAGTTTGATTCATGTGGAACTGTGATATTACTTTAGGCATGAATTTGGGGTTGGTACGAAGTACGACCCTGTTTGCGTGAACCTGTATGAATGGCTCTTGAATGGTTAGTGCCTGGAGTTCACTAACTCTTCTTAACGAAGTGATTGCCACTAGGAAAGCTACTTTCCAGGTGAGGAATTGTGAGAAAGTGGCTCTGTATATACTGTTCCCTAATAGGTACAGGGTGTACAGAGTCCACAGTCCCCCAGAGGCTGATAGAGGTCAAAGTTAGGTATGACCTTACTCTCAAAAGTGGTAGCTTGGTCGAGCAGTAAGGCAGTACCAGAGGACAGTGTAAAGCATTTATTGTACACACTCAGTCAGCAAATGGTTTCACACACTCAATAACTGAACTCTAGGCCAATGATTTATATATATAAAATATATGCTTGTTTTATTTTTAGAACCACAAAGGGAGTAAAAATATACTTTCTCAGAATGAGAGGTTGAATATAAATACTTTTGTCTTAGGCAATAAATTTGTGTAAACAGTCACAGTTGGTTGCAATAAACAATCCTATTTCCTAAACATAACAATGCATTGAGCTCAATGGTAAATTCAGGTTATTTGTAATAAATTACTTTTCAGATTACTTTTGGAATTCCAGGTCTGGCTCCTAGAACCAGCCTGGGGTCAGTATTCAGAATCAAGTGATGAAAGTCGACTTAATAACTGTAATGATTTTTAAATAATATTTGGCTATTTCAAAAGTTAGCACTTAGAAAATATTTCACAGAAAACATTCAATGGATCTCTATGGCAAGAAATTCAAATTGCAGGTAGAGTACTTTATCGTTACTTTAGTAATCCAGGACTAGGTGCCTAGACCCAGGACTGGGGTCCTTATCAAAAGCAGGTAAGTAATTTCGTTTGCAGAAATGGTACGATTTTAAAAGAATATTTCAAATTTGCAAAAGTAGACACTTAGAAGAAATTTCACAGAAAAGCAGACAATGGTTTCCTATGGGAGAAAAATGAGTTAGAGGTAAGTATAGTTGTGAACACTTTTCAGAGTCAGGGCTGGGCACCAAGATCCAGCACTGGGAGCTCGCCTAGGAGCAGGTGAGTAAATTCGTTTTTGTCACTTGGCTGATTTTTGGTGAATTTTTGCAGTTTTGAAAAGTTCACACTTAGAAGATTTTTGAAGAAAAAGTCAGTCAATGTTACCCTATGAGGAAAACGAAGTTAGCGGTTTAAGGGTAAGTACTCGACTGGTAGAGTTGAAATTCCGGGCATGGACTCAGGGGTCCCCCAGTGTCAGGTAGGTACAGTTGGTTCACCCTCAGCGGTTTCAGGACGGCCGGGTGCAGAGAGAGTTAGGCCCAATGTTATCCTATGAGGGATAGGGGGGCCTTGGTTGGTGGCTGCTGTCTGGCAAGCCACGCGGCTGTGGGAGCTGGGCTCCTGGTCACTTACTCAGGGCAAGTGGGGACGTAGGTTAGTGTAGAGAGTGCACTGCCAGGGCCACTCGGGCGGCTGGGTGCAGGGTGCTTTTGAGCCTTCGGGCGCTCAATGGAAGTCAATGGGAATATTCCGGTTTGGAAAAAGGCTGCAAGCTCGGGGATGAGGATGCTTCAGATGCCACCACCACTTCGAGAGGTAAGTTGGGTAGTTGTAGGTTAGGTGGGTACCCCGGGATTGGGCACAGGGGGCCGCAGGGCGCCGGGTGCAGGGGTGCCTTTTGATGATGTCGGGAATCTTACCCTCTTGTTGATCGCGGTTGGGGTGGCACTCTGTTCTGAGGCTGCAGACTTCTTCCGGAATGTCGAGGGGGGTCCTTGGGTGCCGGACTCGGGGTCACAGTCGCCGTGGGGTCGTCCTCAGGGTCTTTGTTCACTCCGGCACTGGCCAAGCTTGGCTGGTGCAGAGTGTGCTGGGTTCGCGGTTCCGGGCTGCTGCCAGGGGTTAGAGATAGGTTTCTGAGTAGAGCCTCTACTCATGGGAGTCCCAGGGGCTTTAGAGTTCAAAGGTAGCCAGGTCCTCTGGGGTTTTTGAGGTTGCTGGCCACAAGAGATGCCGCGCTGGAGCAGGAGCAGGTTCGAGGGTCGACAGGCCGGTAGGGCTGGGGCCAAAGCAGTTGGTGTCTTCCTCTTTTTAGCAGCTGCAGGGCAGGTCTTTGTTCTTCTTGCTCTTCTTGTAGTTTCGAATCTGGGATCTGGGGAAGGAAGGTTCAGGGGGCCCCTAAATACTAGATTTAGGGGCGTTACAGGTAGGTGAAGGCCAGGGACCAATGGGTCCTTGTCCTGGGGTGGGTACACCCCCTATCCTGCCTCTCTCCTGTGGGAGGAGGGCAGTAGCCTAATCCTGATAGGGTAGGGCCTCCCATCTTCAAGATGGCAAGAGCCCGGAGATGTGCTTCACCTCGCCTCCCCCAACCTGAGGGGTGGGGTGGGCAGGCTGGCACATCCCCTGTCCTTGTATGGGGTTTCCGGCCAAGCTTCCCGCCAGAGTGGGGGGTTGCAGTGGCCTGGGGAAACTCCAAATGGCGGCCTGCCTTTGAAGCTTCCCTTTGCTCATCCTGGGGGAGGAGATTTCTCACCTCACCCAGGATGTGCATTGTTGCAGGCCCGGGAGAGCAGGGGCTCTCCCACCCAGGGGTCCAGCAACGTGTCTGCTGTGTGGCAGCCTGGGCAGCCTCAGAGCAGACGTGGATTGTAGGTTAGCTGTAAGGGGGCATCTCTAAGATGCCCTCTGGGGTGCTTAGTACATTAAATCCCACACTGGCATCAGTGTGGGTTTAATGTGCTGAGAAGTTTGATACCAAACTTCCCAGTCTTCAGTGTTGCCATTATGGTGCTGTGGAGTTCGTGTTTGACGAGCTCTCAGCACCGTGTACTTGTAAAAGGCAGCACTGTACTTACAGTGCCCAGGAATGGACCTGGGTACTGTAGGGGCACAGGGCTCCTGCTCCTGTGCCCACACCATAGGCAAAAGGCACCCAGCCAGAGGGGCGGCTGACATATGCCTTGGCAGTATAGGTAATGGGCATGGCACACAGAGATGTGTGCCATGTCGACTCTTTGTTTTGTCCTGCACCCAGACACTCAGCCTGCAAAGGCAGTGTGTGTGTGTAAGGGTACAGGGCCTCTAAGGGTGGCACAATGAGTGCTGCAGCCCTTAGAGAACTTCCCTGGTCACAAGGCCCTGGGTACCTAGGGTACCATTTACCAGGGGCTGACATGTGGCCAGGGTTTGCCAATTGGGAGTTTGTGTGTTTTAAGGAAGGAACATAGGCCCTGGGCACCTGATTGGCAGGAGCCCAGGGCACAACAAGGAAAAGTGCATCAGCTATTAGGCAAAAAAAGGGGGGGTTACTGCAACAGAAACCCACTTTCTCACAGGAATTGAATCTCGCATGAGTGGAGAGGTTCGAAGGGTGGACCCATTAGTCTGGTGAGGACCAGGTTGAGGTTCCACACCGGTGCTGGTGGGTGTCTTGGGGGAATTACTCGTTTAAGTCCCTCCAATAAAGCTTTGATGGCAGGCACTCTGAACAAGGAGAGGTGCTGCCTGTTCTGGAGATAGGCTGCTACTGCAGTCAAATGGATACGGATTGAGGTGTATGCCAGATTGCATCGGTATAGGTGTAGGAGGCAACAGATTATATTTTGAATGGATGCGTCTAGCGGGTTAATGTCATTGTTGTTGCAGTAGATGACAAACCTTTTCCATTTAGCTGCATAGCAGGCTCTGGTAGTGGGTCTCCTGGCCTCCTTAATGATCTCCATACAGTCAGGTGGCAGGTTTAGGTAGCCAAACTCTAAGACTTCAAGAGCCAGATTGCCAGGTTCAGCTGTTGCGGATCTGGGTGCTGAATTTCGCCATGGTTCTGCGTTAAGAGTGCAGGTTTGATCCGCAGCCTTTGATGCGGCTCCACGGAAAGTTCTAGAAAGGTGGTGTACCATGGCTGGCGCGCCCATGTGGGAGCAACTAGGATGAGCGTCAGTGAGTGCTGTCGCAGTTTGCGTGCCAACAGCGGTATCAATGGCACTGGGGGAAAAGCGTACGCAGATCTGCCGGACCAGTTCATCCATATCGCATTGCCCTGCGACTGTGGATGTGGGAACCTGGCGGCAAAGCTTTGGCATTTTGAGTTTTCCCATGTGGCGAATAGGTCTATCTCTGGATGACCCCACTGTTGGAAGTACGGTTGGAGTACTGACGGATGTAGCTCCCACTCGTGCATCTGGTGGCTGTGTCTGCTGAGCAGATCCGCGATCTGGTTGTCCTTGCCGGGGAGGTGTTCCGCCATGAGGAATATGTTGCTCTGAATGGCCCACTTCCACATGCTCTGAGCCAGATGAGACAACTGTGGAGAGTGTGTTCCTCCCTGCTTCTGTATGTAGTACATGGCAGTCATGTTGTCCGTCCGGATCAACACGACTTTGTTGCACAAGTGTACTTTGAATGCCTTCATTGCCAGGAAGATTGCCATCAGTTCCAGAAGGTTGATGTGCATCTTCTTTTGTTGTATTGTCCATAGTCCCTGCACTGTGTAATTGAGTACATGAGCTCCCCATCCCTGGAGAGCCGCGTCCGCCGTCAGTATTATTTGTGGAACAGGCTCTTGGAACGGTCGGCCCTTGCAAAGGTTTTGTGGATTCCACCAATGCAGAGAGTTGTATGCCCGACCACTCACCAACACTAGGTCTTTTAATTGCCCGTGAGCCTGATTCCATTGACGTGCCAAGCACTCCTGAAGCGGGCGCATATGTAGTCTCGCGTGTGGGACTATGAAAATGCAGGAGGCCATCATGCCTATCAACTGCATGAACACTCGCGCAGGAAGGGAGTGTTGCGGTTTGAACTTTAAGATCAGCTTTTGAATGCTGTTGATCCTCACTAAATTTGGCTGAGCTGTGGCTGCCAGAGTGTCTATGGTCGCACCCAGGTACTGTTGTATGTGTGCGGGTTGGAGATGTGATTTTGGGTAATTTAGTGAGAATCCCAGACTGTGAAGAAGGTGAATGGTGAGGGACATGTGGCTGGCACATTGCTGGGCTGACTTTGCCTGAAGAAGCCAGTCGTCCAGGTAAGGGTAGACGTGAATGTGTTGTCTCCGTAGATGTGCAGCCACCGTAGCTAGGCACTTGGTGAAAACTCTGGGTGCTGTCACACCGAAGGGGCGGACTTTGAATTGGTAGTGCTGCCCCTGAATAGTGAACCGGAGATATTTCCTGTGTGACGGGTGTATGGGGATGTGGAAGTACGCATTTTTGAGGTCTAGTGTGGCTAGGAAGTCTCCCTGTCTGAGCAGCGGGAGAACCTGCTGTAGGGTGAGCATATGGAAATGCTCTGACAGAATGTAGTGGTTGAGGGGTCTCAGGTCTAGTATAGGTCTGAGTGACCCGTCCTTCTTTGGTATTAAGAAATAGAGAGTACACCCCTGTCCCTTGCTGGTGGACGGGCACGACCTCTATTGCACCTTTTTGCAGCATACTTAGCACTTCCTGCTGCAATAATGCTAAGTGCTCTGAGGACATAGGACGGTGCTTTGGCGGTATTGTGGGTGGAGTGGAGGTTAATTCGAGACAGTAACCATGTTGGATAACATCCCTGACCCACCTGTCCGTGGTGATGGTATTCCACGTGGACAGGAACCGCTGGAGTCTCCCCCCGACAGGTGTTATGTGGTCGGGGGGGGGGGGAAGGGAGAGGGCGTCACTGTTTGTTTTTGGGGGAGGACCTGGTGTTGCCGTAACCGCGTCCTCTGCCCTTGGTGCTGGAGCCACGATATCCACCTCTGGTGTTATCGTAGGTACTCTGTGTGCCCCCTTTATTGTATGTTTGCTGTGACCCCTGTCCTCTAGCTGCTCCCCTATTTCCGGGGCGACGAAAGGAGCCACTACGAAATGTCTGTGTTTGCAGAGCCCCCATGGACTTTGCAGTGTCTGCGTCCTTTTTTGATCTTTTCTAGGGTGGTGTCAACTTCCGGTCCGAATAAGTAGTCGGGGTTGACAGGCTAATTGAGGATGTTATTTTGAACCTCAGGTTTGTATCCGGAGATTCTTAACCAAGCGTGTCGTCGTAGCATGACGCTGGTGTTTATTGCCCTCGCAGCTGTGTCGGCGGCATCCAGTGCACACTTAATGGATGAGTTTGTGAGAAGTTGTCCCTCTCTGGTGAGGAGCTCCGCTGCCTCTTTGTACTCGTCTGGTAGAGGTTGGAGTAGTGACTCCAACGTGTCATAGTGTGAGCGATCGTAGCGAGCCAGGAGCGCCTGTGTATTGGCAATGCGCCAGATGTTTGCTGCCTGGGCTGCAATCCTTTTTTCGGAGGACTCCGGCACCTTGGACTCCTTGTCCGGGGGAGGAGCATCACCAGTTGTCTGCGAGTGCGCTCGTTTGCGAGCGTTAGCAACCACGATGGAGTCCAGAGGTAACTGGCCTCTAATGTACATAGGGTCCCCTGGCCTCTAATGTACATAGGGTCCCCGGGCGCAGGCTTGTATTTTTTCTCGATCCTGGGGTTTATCACCCGTGCCCTGGTTGTTTCCTTGAAAATGTCCTTTGCTGGCTTGAGGACACCTTTTAACATGGGCAGAGTCTTGACAGTCCTCTCTGAGGAGGCGAAAGTGTCCACTAAGAAATCATCCTCAATTGTGTCCGAGTGGAGTTGCACTCCATGATTGGCCGCGGCACGTTCAATGAGGGCATTGAAGGCAGCAGTGTCCTCTGTGGGAGACGTTTTGGCGCCATAAAGCTGCGTGTCCTGGGTATCTGTAGTGGCACCCGGGTCTGAAGGGTCATCCCAAGCCTGATCTGGGTCCTGCTGCTCCTCAAGATCTATATCCCTGTGGTAGGTGGTGTCATCACCCATGTAATCCTCCATTGCGTCCGTGTCGGAGGGCGTCGGAGAAAAGGACTGGGGATCTGGATAGGAGGTGTGGAGGCGTTCATATAGAACTGGTTCCGATTCTGCTGGCAGTTTTTGCTTTAGAGGGATTCTGTAAGAGTCCAAAGCCTGGTCGGAAGTGATTTTCCGTTTTCGGAGCATGAGCCTGCCGGTGTCGGCGTCGATGAATTGGGACGGTGAAGGCCCAGTAGGAGAGTGTTCAGTAGATGGGGACCTTGTCTGGGTGACACGTGTTCGGATCTCGAATAGTTTTGGCGCTGTGGACGGCGGCAAACCAAAAGTGATGTTGGTTGGTGCCGAAGGTGCCTTTGGAGCCTTTTTCGGCTCGGAGCCCGACGTGGACTGGAGGGCTGCCTGTTCTCGGATACGTTGCAAGGACGCTGCAACTTGTCGCACCGAGAACGCCGACGGTTCTTTGGTGCCGAGTGGTTCTGTAGAGGTAGGCGTGGACTTCTTCGGAGCCACAGGGTCATCGAGTCGAGGAGAGGTAGTAGCGGTCGACGGCGTCGATGACTGGACCGTAGTCGCTGCCTTCGAAGTGGATTCCGATGGAGCGGCCATTTTAACCTTGGTGGTCGGGCCGATTGCTTCGGTGCCGGGGGCCGAGGTGCTTTGGTGGTACCGATGGCCTTCCTTTTTGGATCGGTGCCAACATCCGCTGGAGCGAGTTCGGCGCCGAAATCCCTTTTGGTGCGTTCGGAGCCGATGATTTTGGCTCTCGTCGAATGAGTGGAGGTCTTCGAGCCGACCAGTGCCAGTTTCACTTTCCGTTTCTGTTGAACCGGTGCGACGATTGGTTTCGTTGAAGGGAAACCAGTCTTTTTCGGTAATAATGGCTCTCGCTGGATGTTCGAGGCCGGGCCGAAGAACTGCGGGATTGATCTCGGGTAAGGCCCGAAGGCGATCCCTCGACCGGAGCCGTAGACTGACGCACTTTAATAGCCTCCGTTTGGACGGGTAGGCCCTGCTCTTCACCAGAGCTATCTTCTTCGGCCCCGAAGGCCTCATCGTAGTCCCCTACCCCATCGTCGGGTTCTTCCCTGTGAAAAAGCTCTTCATCTGCGTCTTCCGATGGGGAATCGTGTTCGGAAGCGGGGCTGGAGTGTATGTTTTCCACGCTTTCAACATCTTCGTCCTCGGTGCTGAAGATGTTGGTCGGGGCCGGTGCCGACTGCTGCGCTTCTAATCTCGCCGCTCGTCGATTCCGGAGAGTCTTCTTGGATCGGAACCGGGCACAGGCCATACATTTCGATTCGTCGTGATCCGGAGAGAGGCATTTGTTGTACACCGGGTGGACGTCGATATGTGGATATTTGGCGTGGCAAACAGGACACCGTTTTAATGGGGTCCTCGATTCCATCGTCGATGTAAGGTCGATGGTCGGATTAAACGGATCCAAAAAAAGTTGATAAGGTGCTAAACTAGCAAGTAAGCTGTCGATACCGAGCAGGAACAGTACCGGCGAAAACTAAAGGCCTTTTGGCCTGAAACTAAATTTTCCTAACTTGAGTCAAGATAAGCACATCCGAACCCAATGGCGGAAAAAAACAATCTGAGGATGGAGAGGATGCCCATGCGCACTGTGGTCCAGGGGAGGAGTCACCTATCTCCGGATACTTCGAAGACTCTTCCAGGACAACAACGTGCAAACATCCGGACCCAACACTAGGCGGCGATCTATGCACAGATATGAATTCAGCAGCCCACATGCCTCGAACAGAACAGTTTAAAAATGCAATAGAAATTGTACTTTGATTTACAGGGGAGCAGTAGTATGCAACACTTAACAAATACAGTACATTGAAATGAATAGGTTTTTTCAGTAAATTGCAGGTAAGGAATATGCTACTTACCAGTATGCATCTGTTCTTGGCATGTAGAGCTGCAGAGTTGTACACTTAGCATAGGTCGCCAGCTGGTGTTGGGCCCGGATGTTTGCAGTTTGTTTTTCTTCTTGGACCGTCTTTGGAAGTCACGAGTTTGGTGACTCCTCCTTCGGTCCGTACTGCGCATGGGCTTCGGCTCCATCCTCAGATTGTTTTTCGCCAACAGGGAAATGATGGAGCGTAGTAATAACAGTGAGAAACCCATGTGTGTTGTATCTAAATAAGATGGACTGGAACGGATACAGGTAGCCGGGGAGGCGGGTGGGCGTGTACAACTCTGCAGCTCTACATGCCAAGAACAGATGCATACTGGTAAGTAGCATATTCCGTTCGAGGCATATGAGCTGCAGATTGTACACTTAGCATAGATTATATAGCAGTACCCAACCTTAGCGGCGACTACCGGTATCCGTTGCAGCTGTTTGAAAGAGTGTTTTTAGTACAGCCTGGCCCACCCTAGCTTGCTGCTGGGAATGCACATCTACACAGTAGTGTTTTGTGAATGTGTGCGGTGTAGACCATGTGGCTGCCTTGCATATGTCATCTAAGGGTATATTCCCTAGAAAAGCCATAGAAGCCCCTAACTTTCTTGTAGAGTGGGCTTTAGGGGGAACAGATAATGTTCTCTTTGCCTTCTGATAGCAAATTTGTATGCATTTTACAATCCACCTAGCTATCCCTGATTTTGAGATGGGGTTGCCTTTATGTGGTGGAGAAAAGGAAACGAACAACTGTTTGGTCTTCCTGAAGGGTTGCGTTCTTTGTATGTAATATAGCAACGCTCTTTTCACATCTAGTGTGTGTAAGGCCCTTTCCGCAACAGATTGGGGTTGCGAAAAGAAGACAGGTAATTCCACTGATTGATTGAGGTGGAAGGGGGTAATGACTTTGGGCAGGAACTTCGGATTAGTTCGAAGTATGACCTTGCTGTGATGCATTTGTATGTAAGGTTCCTGTATGGTGAACGCTTGTATTTCACCAACCCTTCTAAGGGAAGTGATAGCTACAAGGAAAGCTGTTTTCCAGGTGAGAAATTGTAGCTCACATTTGTGCATTGGTTCGAAGGGCGGACCCATTAGTCGTGTAAGGACCAAATTTAGATTCCATACAGGGGAGGGTGGTGCCCTGGGAGGAATTACTCGTTTGAGGCCTTCCATGAAGGCTTTAATAGCGGGCACTCTGAAGAGTGACAAATGCTGTCTGTTTTGTAGATAGGCAGCGATCGCTGCTAGGTGTAGGCGTATGGATGAATACGCCAGGTTACACCTGTGAAGATGGAGCAGATAGCATATGATGTGTTGTATGGATGCATCTAGAGGGTTGATTGTATTGTTACGGCAGTACATTACAAATCTTTTCCACTTTGCGGCATAGCATGCTCTAGTGGTAGGACGTCTGGCTTCCATGATGATGTTCATGCAATCAGGGGGAAGGTTAAGGTACCCGAATTCTAAGATTTCAGGAGCCAGATCGCCAGGTTGAGCTGAGCTGGGTCCGGGTGCCTGATTTCTCCATGGTTCTGGGTTAGGAGGCATGGGGAAAGGTGCAGTTTTTGATGTGGTACCACTGATAGTTGTAGTAGCGTGGTGTACCACGGCTGTCTGGCCCACGTCGGAGCTACCAGAATGAGTGTGAGGGAGTGCTGTTGTAGTTTCCTGACCACTAATGGAATTAGTGGGAGAGGTGGAAAGGCGTATGCAAATCTGCCTGACCAGTTCATCCATATCGCATTGCCCTTGGACAATGGGTGTGGGTATCTGGCGGCGAAGCTTGGGCATTTTTTGTTTTCGTGGGTGGCGAAGAGGTCTATTTGAGGATGCCCCCACTGTCGGAAGAATGGGTGAAGAACTTGTGGATGCAGTTCCCATTCGTGTAGTTGTTGAGTCTGTCTGCTGAGCAGATCTGCTATGGTGTTTTGTACGCCTGGAACATGTTGTGCCAGGAGAAAAATGTTTTGGGGAATTGCCCATCTCCATATGCTCTGGGCTAAGCGGGAGAGCTGGGGAGAGTGTGTCCCCCCCTGTTTCTGTATATAATACATCGCAGTCATGTTGTCTGTGCGGATGAGGACTGCTTTGCCTGAAATCTGCTTTTGGAAAGATTTTAGGGCTAGAAAGATCGCCAAAAGCTCCAGATGGTTGATGTGGAGCGTTTTTTGCTGTGGCGTCCATAGACCTTGCATTGTGAGGTGTAAGAGGTGCGCTCCCCAGCCGGAGAGCGATGCGTCCGCTGTTAGAGTCACTTGGGGAACCGGGTCCAGGAACGGCCGTCCCTTGGAAAGGTTTGTGGTGTTCCACCACTGCAGAGAGTGATGTGTGCGGCCGTCCACCAACACCAGATCCGTCAGCTGACCCTGGGCCTGGTTCCACTGTTGTGCTAGGCACTCCTGAAGTGGACGCATGTGGAGTCTTGCATGGGGCACTATGAAGATGCAAGACGCCATCATCCCTATGAGCTTCATAAACACTCTTGCTGGTAGAGAGTGTTGAGGAAGGAATATTTTGCGTAAGGCTAGAATGCTTGTGATTCTGGCTGAGTTTGGATAGGCAATACCTTTTGAGGTGTCTATGGTGGCCCCGAGATATTGCTTTGTGTGAGATGGTATGAGGTGGGACTTTTGGTAGTTCACCGTGAAGCCTAGCTGATGAAGCAGTTGGATGGTGCTGTTTGTATGTTGCACGCATTGGTGGTAGGACGCGGCTTTTATGAGCCAGTCGTCTAAGTAAGGGAAGACGTGAACATGTTGACGTCTGAGGTGTGCTGCTACTACTGCTAGGCATTTGGTAAACACCCGTGGTGCAGTGGTGACCCCGAAGGGGAGAACCTTGAATTGGTAATGTTGCCCGTCCACCACGAACCTGAGGTATTTTCTGTGAGAGGGGTGTATTGGAATGTGAAAGTACGCGTCTTTCAGATCCAGTGTTGTGAGAAAGTCTCCCTGGCAGAGGAGTGGGAGGACTTGTTGTAAGGTGACCATGTGAATGTGGTCTGAATGTATGTAGGCATTTAGAGGCCGGAGATCCAGAATGGGTCTGAGGGTCTCGTCTTTCTTTGGGATTAAGAAATATAGGGAGTAGACCCCTAGATTTCGTTGATTGCCGGGTACCTGCTCTATGGCGTGTTTCTGGAGGAGCGAGAGTACCTCTTGTTTGAGCAGTGTGGAATGCTCTTGGGACATTGGACGGTGCCTTGGTGGGATATTGGGTGGGGTAGATGTTAGCTCGAGGCAGTACCCTGACCGAATGATTTGGGTCACCCATTTGTCCGATGTTATGGACTCCCATACGTGGATAAAATCTTGTAGTCTGCCCCCGACCGGAGTGGAATGGTCTGGGGGGAGCGAAGGGGAGTCATTGTGCGGGTGGGGTGGCAGAACGGGTATTGTTGGTTTTGCCCCTGCCCTTATTGTTGTTGCCTCTGTAACCACCTCTTTGGTTGCCCTTTGAAAAGGTATTTTGAGGAGGGGATTTGTAGGAGGTAGAGGCATTATCGGTGGAGGAGCCTCTACCTGTGCCACGAAAGGACGAGCGTCGAAAGGAACGCTTAGAGGCTTGGGTCTGGAGCGCTCCCATAGACTTCGCTGTGTCTGTATCTTTCTTCATTTTTTCGAGCGCTTCGTCTACCTTTGGGCCAAAGAGTGTTTGCTGGTCAAAGGTGTGATTAAGTATGGATGTCTGGACCTCAGGCTTGAACCCTGATATCCTGAGCCAGGCATGGCGGCGAAGCAGGACACTGGTGTTTATGGCTCTAGAAGCAGTGTCTGCTGCATCGAGGGCACACTTAATGGAGGTGTTTGTGATTAGTTTGCCCTCCTGTATCAGGTCATGAGCTTGGCGTTTGTATTTCTCTGGAAGGTGCTGCATAAGAGCCTCTAATTCATCATAGTGTGCTCTATCATATCGCGCAAGCAGTGCTTGTGTATTTGCAATGCGCCACATGTTTGCAGCCTGGTAGGCGGTGCGTTTACCAGACGCGTCCAGAAGTTTAGATTCCTTGTCTGGTGGTGGGGCATCTCCTGAGGATTGGGAGTTAGCCCGCTTTCTAGCTGTGGAGACAACTAGGGAATCTAGAGGAGCAGGGCCCTTGATGTATGCAGGGTCTGTGGGTGCCGCCTTGTACTTCTTCTCTATTCTAGGGTTTAGTACTCTGGCTCTGACAGGGTCTTTGAATACCTCTGTAGCGTGCTTGGTGACACCCTTAAGCATGGGTAAAATAGCAGTGGAACGATCTTGTAAATCAAATGTATCCAGTAGGAAGTCTTCTTCCACTGGTTCCGTGTGCATGTCCACCCCATGGTAGTGTGCTGCTCTCTGCACTAAATGGTGAAACCCTAAAGAGTCCTCTGGAGGAGACGGCCTTGATGGGTATAGGTCGTCTTGAGGTACATTGGGTACATCAGGGTTATTATAATCCTCCCATGGATCTGGGGTCCCTGGTGGAGTGGGATCCATTGGGGCGTCCCCTGGGTCATTGTCCGGGTCCCCGTCATCCGGGTCTGGGGATGGGGCCGGATCGTAGTGAGGTAAAGGTGGAGGGGGTGGTGGTGGGAGGGGGGGTGGCAGTGGGGAGGGTACTCTAAGGGGAGAAGTAGCTGAGTCCCTCTTTTTGGGTGGAGGAGGAGGAGGAGCCGGAGCCTCAAGGCGACGCTTCTTAGTAATCACAGTCAAAAGGCCAGTCTTTGGATCTCTGGACAAAGTCTTTTGTAAAGGGTCTGGTGTAAACAGAGCCAATGGCGCCGAGTCGTCTGTCGGCACCGGCGATTTCGGAACCGGAGGTTTCGATGTTCTGTGTACGCCCTGCTTTTTGGAGGTCTCCGTGTGTTTCGGCGTCGAATGCTGTTTCGGCGCCGGAGCGTCGGTGCCGACCGATTTCTGTTTGTGTTTGGTCGGCGCCGAGTGTCCAGGCTTCGGCACCGGTGGTTTCGGAGTCGAGCTGGATTTTACAGGCTTCGGTGCAGAGTGGTGTTTATCGGCACCGGGCGTCGGCTGGCTCGATCCCGAGCTGCCGTGAGACTTTGAGTGCTTCGACACCGGGCCCGAAGGTGGGGTGATCGAGGCTTTGGTTTTGCCCAGGCCGGCAGGCGAGGGAGTAACCGGAGTCTCTTTGGTTTTCGGTGCGGGGCTGGGAGGGGGCATTGTACTCACGGCCCGCTGTCCTGGTGTTACGTCCTCCAGGTCGGAGTCGTCGGCCTCGGAAGCGCTGACGATGTCTTCTCCCAGTTCGGTGTGTGTCTGCCCCGAAGCTTCGGCGTCGTCTCCGAAGATGTCCGGTGGAGCTGTCGAGGATGAGTGCGCCATGGTGCGTCGAGCCCTTCGATCTCGGATCGTTTTCTTCGATCGAAAAGACTTGCAGGCGGGGCAGTCTCGAGCCTCGTGTTCCGGAGAGAGGCAAAGGTTACACACCTGATGGAGGTCGGTGTGGGGAAATTTAGACCCACATTTTGGGCACTTTTTAAACGGAGTCCTTTCCATCGGCCGGGACCGGAGTCGCGGAGGGCCTGAAGGCCGGTGTCGATGTACGGGATGGAAAAAGTGCCGCTTCGAGAGATGAAGATGATGAAGGAACTCGAAGAATCGAGGATTTTCCGTCGAGGCTGGAACCGTAGAAGTTCGAAGCCGGAGTACGAAGTATCACATCCGAGCCCGATGGCGGAAAAAAACAATCTGAGGATGGAGCCGAAGCCCATGCGCAGTACGGACCGAAGGAGGAGTCACCAAACTCGTGACTTCCAAAGACGGTCCAAGAAGAAAAACAAACTGCAAACATCCGGGCCCAACACCAGATGGCGACCTATGCTAAGTGTACAATCTGCAGCTCATATGCCTCGAACGTTACTTTTTACGTTACTTTTCTAACTCCGTGCTGGATACCTAGATTCAGCCCTGGAACATTTCCTAGAAACAGGTAAGTAATTAAGTTTTGGTTATTCGCATGATTTTTTTAAAGAATATTTTCAGTTTTCAAAACTCCACACAGAAACGTTTTGAAGCAGTACATTGAAATTATTGGTCTTCTACAATATATTGCAGGTAAGTTACTTTTTACATTACTTTTCCAACTCAGTGCTGGATACCTAGATTCAGCACTGGGACTTTTCCTGCAACCAGGTGAGTAAACACGTTTTGGTAATTTGTGCTATTTTTAAGGAATATTTTTAGATTTCAAAACTCCACACTTGAAAACTTTTTAGCAAGAAAGTGTCAATGTTATCCTATGGAGGAAAACAGGTTAATGGTTCTCAGGTAAGTAATAGACTGTGGGAGTTAAGGTTCTGGGGTTAGACGCAGGGGTCTCCCAGGGTCAGTGATGCAGTTGTTGCACCCTCGGCGGCACTAGGGCAGCCGGGTGCAGAGTGTTGAGGTCCAATGTTATCTAATGGGGAATAGGGGGCCTCGGGTGGGTGGCTGCTGGCAAGCAGGCCACTGGGTTGTGGGAGCGAAGCTCCTAGGGTTAAGCTCAGGGCAAGTTGGGGACCAAAGTAGCACCAAAAGGTGCACCCTCCGCGGTACTAGGCCCGGCCGGGTGCAGGGGGCTGTTTTGAAGTCGGGTGCCCTGTTTTCAATGGAGAACCTGCGGGATAAAGAAACACTGCAGGCTTGGGGACTAGGATCTTCTCTGTTCTACCACCACTTCAAGGGGTACGTTGGGATGTCGTGGGTTGGTTAGGCACCGTTGGCTTGGGCACACAAGGCCATGGGGCGTCAGGTGCAGGGGTGCCTTTTGAGGTCTAATTTTCTTACCCGCTCTGGTCGCAGCGGGGTGGGGGTCCTCTGGATTGAGGCTGCAGGCGTCATCTGGAGGCAGGTCAGGGGTCACCGGATCTCCGGTCAGGATTGCCGGGGGGACCTCCTCATTCAGTTTTTCTGCTCGGACCGGGTTCGGCGGGTGCAGAGTGCACTGGATTCGCGGTCTCTGGCTGGCACCAGAAGCTGCAGTTTAAACACGTCCGGTGTTCACGGGAGAAACAGTCTGGGAAGTGAAGGCAGATAGGCAGGGCCCCCGGGGTTTGTGAGGTTGCTGGCTGCTGGACACGTCGGCATTTCGCAGGAGCAGGTTCGAGGGGAGACAGGCCTGTAGGGCTAGGGCCAAGTCAGTGGGCATCGTCCTCTTGTGAGCTCTGCACGGCTCTTCATCCTTCTTGTAGGTAGGCTGGATCTGAGGAAAGAAGGTTCAGGATGCCCCTAAATACTAAATTTAGGGGCGTTACAGGTAGGTAAAGGGCAGGGACCAAAGGGTCCCTTCCCTGGGGTGGGTACACCCCCTATTCTGCCTCTCTCCAGTGGGAGGGAGGCTGGAGCCTGTCCCTGGTTGACTGAATCCCCCCCCCCCACCCCACCCTCAAGATGGCGGGTACTCAAGGTTGTGCTTCACCTCTCCTCCCCCACCTGAGGGGTGTAGTTGGAAGAGGTGGGCACACCTCTTCCTCAATTTTTTTCCCCGCTGGTTCCCCCTCCCAAAGTGGGGGGTAGAACCAGTGGGGACCAGTTGCTGAAAGCAGCAAATGGTCTGGAGAGGTCTTTGAAGCTTCCCCTTCGTGAACCCTGCCCATCCTGGGGGGAGGAGGCTTGGCACCTCGTCCCAGGATGTGCATTGTTTCAGGCCCCCCAAGAGCAGCAAGCTCTTGACCCAGGAGTCCAGAAACATGTCTGGTGGTGGCAGCCTAAGCAGCCACTCAGCCAGGTCACTAGTAGTTGGTCGAATTTCAGGGGGCATCTCTAAGATGCCCTCTGTTGTGCATTTTACATTAAATCCCATCCTGGCATCAGTGTGAGTTTACTGTGCTGAGAAGTTTGATACCAAACTTCCCAGTCTTCAGTGTAGCCATTATGGGGCTGTGGAGTTCGTAATGACAAACTCCCAGCACCATATACTCTTAATGACAGCACTGCACTTACAGTGCCCAGGAATGGACTTGGGCACTGAAGGGGTACAGGGCTCATGCACCTGTACCTTCAGCACTGGCATAGGGCACCCAGCTAGAGGGGTGACTGATTTATGCCAGGGCAGTGGTTTGTGGGCATGGCACACAGGGATGTGTGCCATGTTGACTTCACTTTGTTCTGCACCAAGACACGCAGCCTGCAAAGGCAGGGTGTGTGTGTGTTTCAGGGTACAGGACCTCAAAGGGTGGCACAACAAGTGCTGCAGCCCTTAGAGGCTTCTCTGGTCACAGTGCCCTGGGTACCTGTGGTACCATTTAGCAGGGGCTGACATGTGGCCAGAGATGCCAATTGGGTTTATTTTGGGGAAAGAACACAGGCCCTGGGAACCTGAATGGCAGGGACCCAGGGCACACCAACAAAAAGTGCATCAGAAGCCAGGCAAAAAGTGGGGGGGGTTACTGCAACAGAAACTCACTTTCCTACAACTATCTAGCACAGAGGTGGTGCAATGTATCAGAAATACTAGGCACCAGTATAGCGATAGCCTATGGATACTTAGAGACATGTGGAGGAAAGTGACCTTTGAAAGGTTCCCGAGCGGCAATCTGAGGCAAAGAATATAATGTTTAAAGAAGCATACCAGAAGAGTGTGGTCCATACTATGGGAGAAGGGTGTGCGCGCAAATAATTTAAATAACACATAGAATTGCCTCATTGAATGGAAACCAAAGATGATGCAACAGGACAGGTTAGATTTGATCTCTGCATCCCTTAATGAATGTTAGATAGACTACAATGTTGAAGATTTTCTGGAGGGGGAAAGAAACAGACACTGAAGAAGGTCTAACTGGACACCATTGCATGCGTCTACCTGACAAGGCACTAGAGCAGAACTGAAAACTAGCATTGAGCAAAGTAACAGTGGGCCTTTTTTAATTATGAAAAGGTGTTGTGAAGCTTTGCTAATGGACCAATACTGGTGATCATTTGGCGGTTGCAATGCAAGAACACATAAGGACACCAAAACAAAGAAACACTGACAGCGGACTCCCCAAGTCACCCAAAAGGTACAATATCGCTACAAACTTATACGTATATATACACACACACACCAAATACAACCTAAGTGGATGAGCAAGCTTTTATACACTCCAGCAAAAAAAACGTGGACTGGTAAGATGTAAGTATTCCTCAGACACAAGGGGCACAGGCAGGTGGAGCAGCAGTGTACATTTGCCTCAGTCAAAGCAAGTTCGAAATCTTCCATCTGTCAATCACAGACACACACACACACACACACACACACACACACACACACACACACACACACACACACACACACCGTTTGAATGCAGTAGCAAATCAGGCTCCCCTTAAACATGGTACTTGCAAGCAGGGAAGGGTATACAGGCAATGCAAGAAAAGGTGCATGCAATTCTTAAGCAAATTTTTCACTAAGGATGTACTACTGCTAACTCCAGAATCTTAAGGTTCAACAACCACATGGAAACATCCATGATCAGCCCAGCCTTAACTCCAGAAAGTGGACTAAACTGAATCTGTGCAGAATTTAGAATGGTCTACGCTGCAGGAAGGAAAGGGAAAGCCAATAAAAGAAACATCACTATGGTCAGTAGAAACCTAAAAGGGTTAGCCAGCATGAAGGAATTTTTAAAATGGGATTTCAAAATGAGATCTTCATAATAAGAATGAAATAAAATACATCAGGCAAACCTTACAAAGACTTCCAACTGAACTGGAAAGAATTCTATAAATACCTACACAACGGTTATGTCCTTATGGAATAGGTGGCAGTAAAGCAAATGCAAGATGTGATTCTGACAGACCGCAGTTGAAATCCTGCTCTCCTGGACATACAAGTCACCTATTAAAGCACTGGATAATTTGATATAATTTAAGAATAAGTGTGTTTACACATGAGATGTGGTGATGTAGTCAGGTGTCACTGCCGGAATAAGATATGATCTGAGCTATGAAGCGTTACAGAATGGAGAGTAGACTATGTCCTAACAGTAGCATTATTACGTACAAGAAGAGATGCGGAGATGTCCTAATACTGCAGCTGCTCGTGGTGGGTTTAATGGGTGTCTGGCAGGGCCCTGTAAGAAAATGGGAGCAACACAGTGGAGCAAAACTCCTTGCCTAGTGCAGTGGTATGGACCAAGGAATGACAGTGACAAAAGGAATCCATGAATGCGGGGCAGTCTGAAAAGCTCAAAATATAGAACACTTGTAAATGTTGCTAACGCATCGAAGTAAAATATCTACAGGGTTGGGTGGATTTCTGAGTGTGAAAGGAGAAGTGAAGGCCACACTGGGCTGGTGTGGAGAAAGGTGTAATGAGAGGTGGAATGGTTTTTCAAACTAACGCTGAAACGTAAACTCAACATGCTGCTAAAGAACAAGTTACTTACCTTCGGTAACGATGTATCTGTAAGAAACATTAGTTAGTTAGATTCCTCACCTTAGAATATCCCCAGGCGTCAGACTGGATCCGGAAGATTTTTCGTCAGCAATACCCCTTGCGCGTCGCTAGGCGTCGTCTGCGGCTCCGCGTCCGTCGTCGGCGTCGTGCGCCGGGATGACGTCGGAGTACTTAGACGCCGCCCTCGCGCGCTGACGTCAGTTCTTGTACATAGCCTTCCGCGCCAGGAACGCAGAGCCATGCAAAGACCGACACTGGTGCCAAAAATAAAATCTAGGGGCCTGAAAAGGATAACCTTAACCCTAGATGTCAGTTCGCAGAACGGGGAGGATGGGAGGGTCGGTGAGGAATCTAACTAACTAATGTTTCTTACAGATACATCGTTACCGAAGGTAAGTAACTTGTTCATCTGAAAGAAACACGTTAGTTAGATTCCTCACCTTAGAATAGATACCCAAGCAATACCATCCCCGGTGGTGGGTCTGCGAACCAAGATCACACCAGAAAGTCCTGGAGGACAGAACGGCCAAAGAAGCCATCCCTCCGGACTTGGCTGTCAAGGCAATAATGCCTGGCAAACGTGTGTAGCGAAGCCCACGTCGCCGCCTGACAGATGTCCTGCAAAGGGACTCCCCGTCCCAAGGCAGTAGTAGCCGCCGTGGCCCGAGTAGAATGGGCGCGCAGCCCAACAGGAGGGTCCTTTTTAGCCAAGGAGTAGCAGATTTTTATACACAAAACGACCCACCGAGAGATGGCACAGCTTTCCCCTTCTTAGCGCCCACGTACCCAACAAAAAGCTGGTCGTCCATCCGGAACTGTTTTGTGCGGTCCAGATAAAAGGAGAGCGCACGTTTTGGGTCCAGACGGTGGAGCCTCTCTTCCTCTTTGGAAGGATGCGGAGGCGGAAAGAAGGTGGGCAAGGTGACAGACTGCTCAAGGTGAAATGGAGTCACCACTTTAGGAAGAAAGGAGGGACGAGGCCGAAGGACAACCTTGTCCGGATGAACAGACAGAAAAGGAGGCTTTGAAGATAAAGCCTGGAGCTCACTCACCCGTCTAGCCGAGGTGATGGCTACCAGAAAAGCAGTCTTTAGAGTGAGAAGACGAAGAGGGCAATTGTGAAGAGGCTCGAAGGGAGCGCACATCAGGAATGTCAAAACCAGATTCAAGTCCCACTGAGGCATCACAAAAGGGACAGGAGGGAACGTGTGTGTAATGCCTTTGAGAAAGCGTGTAACCACAGGGGACTTGAAAAGAGAAGGCTGATCAGGAAGCCGCAAGAAGGCGGAGATGGCAGCAAGATAACCTTTCAGGGTGCCCAGGGCAGAGCCCTGCCGGGCCAGAGAAAGAAGGAAGAGGAGAACATCAGAAAGAGGGGCGGAAAGGGGATCCACAGCCTTTGCTGTGCACCATGCCACAAATTTGTTCCACCGGCAGGCGTATACCGACTTTGTGGAGGGACGCCTGGCTGCCAGAATGATATCACAGACTTCAGGAGGCAAGTCAAATGGCATCAACTGCCGCCGCTCAATCTCCACGCATGGAGGTGGAGGCTGGACAGGTTCGGGTGGAGGACCGTCCCCTGCTGCTGCGACAGAAGATCCTCCCGAAGGGGCAGACGTATCGGGGGATCGGTCAACAGACTGAGTAGCTCGGGATACCAGTATCTTCGTGCCCAATCCGGAGCCACCAGGATGACTTGGGCCCGGTCGTGCCTGATCTTCTTCAGCACTCTGGGCAGAAGTGGTATAGGCGGAAAGGCGTACAACAGACCGCAACTCCACTCGTGACGAAAAGCGTCGCCGAGCGAGTGCCGCCTTGGAAATTCCAACGCGCAGAACTGCTGACATTGCGCGTTCTCTTCGGTGGCGAATAGATCTAACCAAGGCTCTCCCCACTGCTGAAAGAGGCCTTGCGCCACTTCGGAGTTCAGACGCCATTCGTGATCCATCATGCACCGGCGGCTGAGTTCGTCTGCTCTGGCGTTCAGAGAGCCCGCCAGATGTTGAACCACCAGGGTGACGCCCTGGTGTTCCAGCCATGTCCAGAGGCGCAGAGCCTCCTGACAAAGGGTCCACGACCCCACCCCGCCCTGTTTGTTGCAATACCACATGGCGGTGGTGTTGTCCGTGAACACCTGCACGACACTTCCCCTGACAGAGGGAAGGAAGGCTTTCATGCAAGCCGGATCGCTCTCAACTCCAACAGGTTGATGTGGAGACGAGACTCCGCCGGAGACCAGAGGCCTCTGATCTCCGCCTCTCCCATATGGCCACCCCATCCCAGGAGGGACGCATCCGTCACTACGACATGCTCTGGTTGGGGAAGGGAGAGGCTCTTGCCCTTGACCCACTCGCGGTCCGTGAGCCACCACTGCAACTGTTGTGCAGTGCCCTCCGAGATCAAGACATGGTCGGACAGGTTGCCGTGATGCTGGGCCCACTGAAACTTCAGGTCCCACTGCAGAGCCCGCATGCGCCGCTTGATGCACTAGTAGGATGCAGGAGGCCATCAGCCCCAGAAGCCGCAACACTAGCCTGACCGAAACCCGGGATAGAGGCCGAAAGATGGGAATCAGGGCCCGTATATCCCGGACCCGCTGTTCCGGTGGATGGACCCGGAACCGCGCCGAATCGAGAACCGCTCCGATGAAGAGGAGCTTCTGAGAGGGACTCAGGTGTGACTTCGGCACGTTGATGGAAAACCCCAGCAAATGCAGGAGATCCGCCGTAGTCTGGAGGTGGGAGACGACTGCCTGGGGCGAGCTCGCCTTCAACAACCAGTCGTCGAGATAGGGGAAGACTGGAACCCCTGATCTGCGCAGATGAGCTGCGACCACCGCCATCACTTTCGTGAACACCCGAGGGGCACTGGTGAGGCCGAAGGGGAGCACGGTAAACTGAAAGTGCTCTTGGCCCACCGTGAACCGCAGGTAACGCCGGTGGGCCGGCAGGACGGGGATGTGGAAATAAGCGTCCTGCAAGTCCAACGCTACCATCCAGTCTCCAGGGTCTAGGGCAGCTAAAACCTGAGCCAACGTTAGCATCTTGAACCTTTCCTTTCGGAGGAAGGCATTGACGTTCCGGAGGTCCAAGATAGGGCGTAGGCCCCCCCTTGCCCTTCTTGGGAACCAGAAAGTAGTGGGAATAACAACCACGACCTACTTCTGGACTCGGAACGCGCTCGACGGCCCCCTTGGCCAAGAGAGCCGAAACTTCCTCGCGGAGAAGATCCAAATGATCCCCCGAGATACGGTGGTGCTGCGGTGGCATGGCTGGAGGGGTCGTCTCGAAGGGGAGGGAGTAGCCCCTTCGGACGATTTGCAGCACCCACCTGTCCGATGTTATGGACCGCCAGTGGAGCAGGTGATGGCGAACTCTGCCGCCCACTGGCGTGGTATGGGCCTGAAAGCTCGGACTAGGAAGGCTTTGAGGCGGATGCTGCCGGGGTGGATGTGGGCTGACCACGTCGGCCTCCATTTCCGCCACGGCGGAAGCCACGTCCGCGACCGCGCGCAGGTTGGTTCTGCGGCTGGTGGCTTTGCGGACGTGAGGAGGCGCCCCTTCCTTGGCCACGAAAGGGGCGAAAAGCGGAGGTGTGCGCCCGCGGAGCCGCGAGGCCCAAGGACTTGGCCGTAGCCCGGGAGTCCTTAAAGCGGTTCAGCGCACTGTCCGCCTTCTCACCAAACAGGCGAGTGCCATCAAAGGGCATGTCCATGAGGGTTGTCTGGACATCCCCGGAAAATGACGTGGACCGCATCCAGGCGTGGCGGCGGAGCGCCACCGTGGTGGAAATCGCCCGACCCAGCGAGTCCGTGGTGTCAAGCCCACATCGTATGGCGTGCCGTGCTGCATCCCTCCCATCGGCCAAAGCCTGGGTAAGACGCGTCCGGACCTCCTCCGGACACAGGGGCAGCACGTCCTCCACCGTATCCCACAGGGAATGGGAATAACGGTCCAAGAGACAGGCGGTATTTAAGGACCGCAGGCCCAAACTAAGGGACGAAAACAGTTTCTTGCCGAACTGCTCGAGTCTCTTGGAATCCCGATCCGGCGGAGCGGTCGGGAAGGAGGATTGGGAAGTAGAGGCCTGGATAACCAGACTCTCGGGGGTGGGGTGTTGGGACAGGAAACTGGGGTCGCCCGGAGCAGGGCGGTGGCGCCTGGCAACGTTCCTATCCACAGGAGGAACTGTGGAGGGCTTGGACCAGGTGCCCTGCAGAACGTCAGTGAGGGCCTCGTTGAACGGCAGCAGAGGCTCAGTGGAGCTTGCTGAGGTTTGAAGCACCTCAGTGAGGATGTTAGTCCTCACAGCCACGGCAGGCAACTCGAGCCCAAGGGCCTCGGCCGCCTTGCGCAGCACCACAGAAAATGCTGCACCCTCCTCCGAAGCCACGGTCGGAGGAGAAGTGAATCCAGTGTCTGGCGAGGTGTCCAGCCCACTGGCCTCCCCCAGTTCATCTGCCCAGTCCTGAGAAAGCTGTGACTGAACAGCCAGAGGGTCCTCGAACCCCTCCCAGTCGCCCCCTTCTTCCGATTCCTGATAAACAGGAGGAATGATCGGAACCGGACTGTAGAGATGGTAGGACTCAAGCGGCGCCGGATGCGGCGTCGGCGGACGCCGTGCCGGCGTCGGGTCCGGATGAGGGCTAAACCGGGGTGTCGGCGTCACAGGCGTCGGCGGTGACAGCGTCGGTGGTTCAGGCGTCGGCGCCGGTGGAGGAGTGACTAGGTCAACCGGCGTCGACTGGGGCCCAGGCAAGGGCCCCGCGGGGACCTGCGGCGTCGAGACCGGAGTCGTCGACGGCGCCGGGGCCGGAGCCGCCGGCACGCGAGGTCGCCCAGTCGAGTCCGCGGGGCCCGAAGGCGCGCCAGCGGGCGTCGACGGCGGGACCAGGCTCCTCATGGCCGAGAGGAAGGCACTGATCTCCGCCGGCGCCGCGTCAACCCCAGGGACCGGAAGGTATGGGGGCGGACGCGGCACCTGCGGCTCCGCCGGAGCAGCGGGGGTGGAACCACCCTGACCCTCGGCCGAGTCGCGCGACCGGCGAGGGGAGTCCGAAGAGCGATGTCGCCTCTTGGACTTCTTTGAGTGTTTGGACTTACCCGACGACTTGGAGCCGGACGAGCGATGGCGTCGGCTAGGGCTCCGCGAGCGATCCTTGGACCTCCTCCTGGACCGGGATCGCGCACGACGCGGAGCCGAGTGGCGAAGCTCGAGAAGCTTGCGGGACCGCTCCCGCCTAGCCTTCGAAGTCAGGGCCTGACAGTCGTTGCACGACTCCGCGTCGTGGTCGGGGCCTAAGCAGTAGAGGCACCGGCGGTGGTGATCGGTCACCGACATCAGACGATGACAATCCTCACAAGCCTTGAACCCAGGCATCCTACCGGCACCAGATGTCGACAGACAAGGATCAAAAATGATCAAAAAGATTTAGTCAAAAAAGACTAAAAGGGGTAGCTCTCCCGGATCTGCGCTTACTGGCGCGGAAAAAAGAAGAACTGACGTCAGCGCGCGAGGGCGGCGTCTAAGTACTCCGACGACGTCATCCCGGCGCACGACGCCGACGACGGACGCGGAGCCGCAGACGACGCCTAGCGACGCGCAAGGGGTATTGCTGACGAAAAATCTTCCGGATCCAGTCTGACGCCTGGGGATATTCTAAGGTGAGGAATCTAACTAACGTGTTTCTTTCAGATTCACGATGTGCCTGATCTTTGCGCTAGTGAGCAACAATATTAACAAAAATAAACAAAAAATAACCAAGAAAGACGCATCACACATGCAAAATCCAACTTTAACCGCATAAGAGGACAGAAAGGCTGCAAACAACTTGAAACGTCGTCTCTCAACAAGTACCCTCTCAGCTTCCCCCAACACAACTATCAAATTACACGAATTCACTACAACTAGGTGAAAGGGACCAATGAGGAGTCAAATTTGCATCAAACTTAGGAGAAATCAGTGTGCTAAAATTAAGTAAAGACTGGTCAAATGGTTCACAAGTTATTTTGGGAAGGTTGGGCAAAACCTATTACTTCAAATTTAAAATAAGTGTGCCGTGGAAATTTCTTTTTTTTTGGTAGTAGTCTGAATCTGCTCAACAAAAGTGACAATTTTGAAATGGTATGAGGGCAGAGCCTTTTCTGACATTCTATGCCTTTTCATGGTAAGATGAATTTTGGTGCATTAGCTTCTGAAAAAGACTTGGACTCAGCAAGAGCTTCCCAAGCACAACAGCCGCCATGCCGTGTGATCAGGTCCCTATAAACGATCATATACCCACATAACATCAAATGCAGACAAACATACAGCAGACACCTCCACACAAACACCTAAGGGCTACATACGCACGATCAGATGCTCCCACACACCATCACATATCCAATCAAATGCCAACATACAATAACTGACCAGCATTCACAGTCAAACTTCCAGACCCTCAGTAAGATGCTAACATTCAGACCCCACATACCAACAGATACCCTCACGCCTTCAGTCAGATACACCCACACAAGATGTTTCCAAACACAGGTACCCATAAACTATGCTCACAATTCTATAAGATTTCTATTAACAATCTGCAAGCTGTTAAACCAAACTTTACAAATAGCCCAAAAGAAAGGAGGATATAAATTCAGTTAGGTGACCAGAAAACTCATCCCATTAGCCCAATTGTCAGAGAACAAAGCAAAGGAATAAGCAGTCCTAATCTTCTTTACTCACAAGGCCTTAGATAGGTGACCCCTGCAGAGTTTGCAACTGTAAACAGACTACCAGCAAACTCAGCTAGTGTCATTGCCATAAAACAAGTGGATGAAAAAGGCTCATAACTGATGGCACACAATACTCTTCGTTATATCCAAAGAGTGCTGTGCCAGCTACAAGTTACCTGGACTACTTGAAAGAACCATTTGCATGCCATGAAGGTGAAATATAAGTGTCAGGGTCGCAGGCCACTTTCATTCTTTCAAACAGTTAAGTGAAAAGGGCCTGGCCAGCTATCATCTACCTGTGCAAACGGTTTGTCACAGCACACAAAAATAAAGAGAAGTTCTCAGTTGCTGTACCACAGCCATTATGACAGTACCTAAAAAAATAAAAAATAAAATAAAACTAAACCCCCTATAAAAATATATTTCAAAAAAGTTAATTTGAAGGTAAGTTAATGTTAAAGGGGGTCAATAGCGGACAGAGCACAAAACCTCCAGAGCAGAATATTCACAAACAGAGGTATGATCTTCACCAAATCACCCACACTTCAAGATTAACAAAGAACCTTTATCACAACAGATTAGTTGGCATATAACAACAAAAGAAGACCCGATAGGTCACGCTTCCATGGAACTTTAATGGCCCAACAGAGTTTGCAGCCTCAGTCAACTCTTCGAACACAACACACGCTAATTTTAGTAAATTGTACAGCAAGACCCACAGAAATTGATCTGTAAAAGTCCATTTGTAGAATATATAGAAGCAATCTTACCAGTTCCAATGCTGATTACTGTGCCAGTGTCCTCCTCCGAAGTCCGCATGATGATTGCTGCCAGAATCTTCCGGCCAAGAAGACTATGCTGGACACGTGAAGTAAGGAAGTTGAAGCACTGGTGGCTAAGCATTGCAATGTGATCATGGAAAGTGCTGCCAGACACTTGTAGCTGCTGAAAATACAAAGCACTCTTTTCAGTCTGTATGTAGACAACCACGGTTAACTCAAATTAGAATCTGCAACAGAAGCCTTTTGGCAAATTTCAGTTCTCCTATCACTCAAGAAAAAGAGCTGCGAGTGTTACACCGAATGGGTAGAAGTAGGTCAGCCTCAAAATAAATGAATAACTTCAGGAAATGGTCTTCAAGTTAGAGCACCATATTTCACCCCACTAGAATTAAAATATTTTAATGACAGCCATGTACCCCAGAAAAGCAACGAACATTTAACTAGAGCATTCCAACACTGTCACCAATCACCGCCTCAAATGCTTTTTACTACTTTTCCCACCATCTTCAGTATATTGAATAGTTTTAAATTCAGCAATAAAACAGTAAACCATCCACCAAGTGCAAGCCAAATCTGCCATTATCAATTAGGGAAATTGCTTATGTACTTAATGCTTTACTTTTTAGAGAGTTCCAAATTGGTTGTTTTATTATTAACATTTTGTGAGAAAGTGCCATCTTTCTTGCATGGTATGCCCCCACTTTTTGCTGAATGTACTTCGATTGAGTGTACCCTGGGTTCCTGCCAATCAGGTGCCCAGGGCCTATGTTCCTTCCTTAAACCACACAAACTCCCAATTGGCAAACCCTAGCCACATGTCAGCCCCTAGTAAATGGTACCCTAGGTACCCAGGGCCTTGTGGCCAGGGAAGGCCTCTAAGGGCTGCAGCACTCATTGTGCCACCCTCAGAGGCCCTGTACCCTTACACACACACTGCCCTTGCAGGCTGAGTGTCTGGGAGCAGGACAAAACAATGAGTCGACATGGCACATATCCCTGTGTACCATGCCCATCACCTACACTGCCAAGGCATATGTCAGCCACCCCTCTAGCTGGGTGCATTACGCCTATGGTGTGGGCACAGGAGCAGGAGCCCTGTGCCCCTACAGTACCCGGGTCCATTCCTGGGCACTGTAAGTGCAGTGCTGTCATTGAAGAGTACATGGTGCTGGGAGCTTGTTAAACACGAGCCCCACAGCACCAAATTGGCAACACTGAAGCCTGGGAAGTTTGGTATCAAACTTCTCAGCACATTGAACCCACACTGATGCCAGTGTAGGATTTAATGTACTAAGCACCCCAGAGGGCATCTTAGAGATGCCCCCTTACAGCTAACTTACAATCCACGTCTGCTCGGAGGCTGCCACACAGCAGACACGTTGCTGGACGCCTGGGTGGGAGAGCCCCTGCTCTCCTGGGCCTGCAACAATGCACATCCTGGGTGAGGTGAGAAATCTCCTCCCCCAGGATGAGCAAAGGGAAGCTTCAAAGGCAGGCCGACATTTGGAGTTTCCCCAGGCCACTGCAACCCCCCACTCTGGCGGGAAGCTTGGCCGGAAACCCCATACAAGGACAGGGGATGTGCCAGCCTGCCCACCCCACCCCTCAGGTGGGGGAGGAGAGGTGAAGCACGTCTCCGGGCTCTCGCCATCTTGAAGGTGGGAGGCCCTACCCTATCAGGATTAGGCTACTGCCCCCCTCCCACAGGAGAGAGGCAGGATAGGGGGTGTACCCACCCCAGGACAAGGACCCATTGGTCCCTGGCCTTCACCTACCTGTAACGCCCCTAAATCTAGTATTTAGGGGCACCCTGAACCTTCCTTCCTCAGATTCCAGATAGAAAACTACAAGAAGAGCAAGAAGAACGAGAAAAATGAAGTTAGCGGTTTAAGGGTAAGTACTCGGGTGGCAGAGTTGAAATTCCGGGTATAGACTCAGGGGTCCCCCAGTGTCAGGTAGGTACAGTTGGTTTACCCTCAGCGGCACAGGGGCGGCCAGGTGCAGAGAGAGTTAGGCCCAATGTTATCCTATGAGAGGTAGGGGGGCCTTGGTTGGTGGCTGCTGACTAGCAAGCCACGCGGCTGTGGGAGCTGGGCTCCTGGTCACTTACTCAGGGCAAGTGGGGAAGTAGATAGGTGCAGAGGTTGCACTGCCAGGGCCACTCGGGCGGCTGGGTGCAGGGTGCTTTTGAGTCTTCGGGCGCTCAATTGATTTCAATGGGAAATCTCCGGTTTAGAAAAAGACTGCAAGCTCGGGGACGAGGATTCTTCAGGTGCCACCACCACTTCGAGAGGTAAGTTGGGTAGTTGGAGGATAGGTAGGTACCCCGGGGCACCGCATGCAGGTGTGACTTTTGGTGTTGGGAAATCTTACCCTCTGTTGATCGCGGTAGGGGGGGGGCACCTTGTTCTGAGGCTGCAGGCTTCTTCAGGAGGGTCGAGGGAGGTTCTTGGGTGCCGGACTCTGGGTCACAGTCGCCGTGGGGTCGTCCTCGTGGTCTTTGTTCACTCCGGCACCGGCCAGGCTTGGCTGGTGCAGAGTGTGCTTGGTTCGCGGTTCCAGGCTGATGCCAGGGATTAGAAGTAAGTTTTGAGTAGAGCCTCTACTCATGGGAGTCCCAGGGGCTTAGAGTTGAAGGGTAGCCAGGTCCTCTGGGGTTTGTGAGGTTGCTGGCCACAAGAGATGCCGGGTTGGAGCAGGTTCGAGGGTCAACAGGCTGGTAGGGCTGGAGCCAAAGCAGTTGGTGTCTTCCTTTTCTTAGCAGCTGCAGGGCAGGTCTTTCTTCTTGCTCTTCTCTGTATTTCGGAATCTGGGGAAGGAAAGTTAAGGGTGCCCCTAAATACTAGATTTAGGGGTGTTACAGGTAGGTGAAGGGCAGGAGCCAATGGGTCCCTATCCTGGGGTGGGTACACCCCCTATCCTGCTTCTCTCCTGTGGGAGGGGGGGCAGTAGCCTAGTCCTGATTGGGTAGGGCTTCCCATCTTTAAGATGGCGAGAGCCCGGGGATGTGCTTCACCTCGCCTCCCCAACCTGAGGGGTGAGGTTTGCAGGCTGGCACATCCCCTGTCCTTACTTGGGGTTTCCGGCCAAGCTTCCCGCCAGAGTGGGGGGTTGCAGTGGCCTGGGGAATGCCTTTGAAGCTTCCCCCTGCCCATCCTGGGGGAGGAGATTTAGCACCTCGCCCAGGATGTGCATTGTTGCAGGCCCAGGAGAGCATGGGCTCTCCTACCCAGGGGTCCAGCAACACGTCTGCTGTGTGGCAGCCTAAGAACAGACGTGGATTGTAGGTTAGGTTTTAGGGGTCATCTCTAAGATGCCCTCTGGGGTGCTTGGTACATTAAATCCCACACTGGCATCAGTGTGGGTTTAATGTGCTGAGAAGTTTGATACCAAACCTCAGTCTTCAGTGTTGACATTATGGTGCTGTGGAGTTCGTGTTTGACGAACTCTCAGCACCATGTACTCTTAAGTGGCAGCTCTGCACTTACAGTGCCCAGGAATGGACCTGGGTACTGTAGGGGCACAGGGCTACTGCTCCTGTGCCCACATCATGGGTATAGGGCACCCAGCTAGAGGGGTTGCTGAAGTATGCCAAGGCAGTGTAGGTGATGGGCATGGCACACAGGGATGTGTGCCATGTATGTCTTGCACCCAGACACCCAGCCTGCAAGGGCAGTGTGTGTGTGTAAGGGTACAGGGCCTCTAAGGGTGGCACAATGAGTGCTGCAGCCCTTTTCTGGTCACAAGGTCCTGGGTATCTAGGGCATACATGCCAACATTTCAGAATAGCAAAGTGGGAGATTTAAAAAAGAAAATAGGGAGAATGGGGCCTTGAATCGGGTTACTATCATGTATGGGCTTTGGAAGTGTGCTGCTGCAGGATCGGACATTTGAAACGCAAATGCACTTTTTCTTCTTACCTTTCAGAAGCATGGAGCGCAATGGCAGGCTGAGAGAGGGTGATGCAAGTAAGGGTTGTGCACTGGCCTGGCAGGATGCTGGCAGTGCATACACCCCCCCCCCCACCTCCCCCCGTGTGGCGGCCTGGGCTGAAACAGCTTCCGGGGCACAGCCCCCCCCCCCCCCCCAAGTACTTCACAGGTCTTTAAAAGACCATTCGCTTGTTAATAGGCTTTGTTGGTTTTTCACCCCTTTAGAGCCCCTGCATCGCCACTCTGACTATTGCTGAAAGAATTAGCACGTTACACAATACCAAGCCCTGTTAGCTGAAACCCCCGAGGAATCGGGTTTTTGCTTGCAGGAATCGGGAGGCCAGCCTTGAAATCGGTAGTCTCCCGCCTGAATCGGGAGGGTTGGCATGTATGATCTAGGGTACCATTTTACACGGGCTGACATGTGGCCAGGGTTTGCCAATTTGGGTTTTGTGTTTTTAGGGAAGGAACATAGGCCCTGGGCACCTGATTGGCAGGAGTGCAGGGTACAGTCAAAGTACATTCAGCAATTCAGCAAAAAGTGGGGGCATACCATGCAAGAAAGATGGCACTCTCTCACACCAGGGCCGAGTCTTTTTGAAATCCACTTACCAAAAAATGTCCCTAAAGGAACTGCTGAATGTATCCTAAAATCATCTCAATCCCTACCAAATATGGTGTGGAATCTTGAAAGGTAAAGGTTACAAAGCAAGTTGTGGATTTGTATTACAAGGTATTGAACTGTATCACATTAAAAAAAGGTTGCTTTTATTTTGTATTCCCTTTCTAAAATGTACTAGTAGTAATTTTTTATGTAGGTGAGGGTCACAAGGTTGTACATTGAAAAAATGATTTTCTGCTTATAAGCCACCAAGTGATGAATGTAAAATGGTATTGATTTTAAATAAGCAATGCATAAATTAACCAGTTTTCTTCATTTGAATCGTGCTTATAAACTGCAACGGTTTCTTACACCTATCCCTCCTTAAAATGTATGGAAACGGGCCCCCCAGGACAGTCAACGGATTAGTTTTGAACCTAAAACTCAGATAATGTTTTGTGGAGGCTGGTCTACCTCGGCTTTCCACTTTACTACCCCCACCCAAAAAAACATTTTACAGCAAATTAGCCGGCAGAGAAGGTACTTTGTGTCTGCAGGAGGCTGATGCCCGTTTACTCAAGATTGAAGATGCAGATGAACACCAGGATCTCCTCTAATTCGCTTAAGCAGGAACGCCGGTCCTAACTCGTACAGCCTCTAGAATAATATGGTTTGACTCTGCTTTGCTTACGTTGAACAGTTTTCTAGATCAATAACTCTTACCAGTTACAAAATGTAAATGTACAGCACATTGTCTGCTCAGTGGACAGATTTGTTTCAGACCAATAGATTTTATAATCCTCATCCTATGCTTAAAATCTTTGCTAGAAAAACAGACATCTAAGGCGAGCAGATTTAGAGTGTTGGTGGTGTGGTAGAGCATGCCACATGAAGGAGCAGCTCTCCATCTAAACTTTGGGAACTACCCATGGTTCCCTGCTTTTTTTTCCCATGCATAATTTGACACTAAGCCTGACAGGGCATTGGGATGACTCAAGGGTTGCTTTCATTCATAACTGGCGGGCTTGGGAGGTAATTATCAATCCAAAGTTATAAATCTGTGCCTGGAATGGTAAAAGATGTTTGTTACATTTCAGCTCGATGTGGATGGCACTCGCTAATCCTAGGCTTAAAATCTTTGCTAGAAAAATAGAATGTCGCTGGTGACGAACAGTGTTCCATGTAAAGGAGCTGCTCTCTGCTCTAAAATTTGGGAACCATTCAAGGTTCATATATATAACTCTCTCTCTCTCTACTGACGACCGCCAGTAGAGAGATTATATATATATATATATATATATATATATATATATATATATATATATATATATACATACACACAAAAAGGGGTGAAATTTGATATTCCACAGCTACCAAATAAATTCACTGCACTGTGCTCATGTCTTGCTTCCGCCGACTGGACTAGAAGACTTGCTTTAGGATACTAAACACGCGTTCCACACCCGTCAAACAAGCCACCGCTTGAAGTGGCCACAGGCTCTATGAAATAAAACGTTTTTACACACACGGAGAAAAACATTCTTAAGAAGCATTAATATTTGCAATACAAAGCACATTCTGTTTCACATCCGTAGCATCACTTCCACTGTCAAATGAGCATTGTTACATGTGTGCATTTCCTGCAGCTTGAGAACCACAGGTGGCATGTAGATGGTCGTTTCAGTACACCATCAGAACCCACAGACAAAAGACTAAGGCAGAGCATTACCTGTGGAGGAAGCTCTCCAGTCCGCTCTGCTTTTTCTGCCTCTCCAATCAGGACACGAAGCGCGGCATCAGCTGCTTCCTGCTTTGCCTGCTTTTTGCTGTGTGCAGTGACAGCAGGAAACCAGCGCCCTCCCACCTTTGCTTGAAAAACAAACCTGAAAGGACAAGAGCATTCGGAGGTGATACTTGTGCTGTTACTGGATCCATGTAAAAGTATGATGTGTGAACAAGTGATGTCATCCGTTCATATTAGAGTGAATACATGCATAAACTGGTTTAAAATGGAAAGCAAATGTCCAGAGCAGATTAAAATTAAGTGCATTTGAGGCCAAATACTAAAAACATTTGCTCAGTGTATTGCATTCAACTGCATACAAATCTTATGTAGTTCAGCATTCACTAAACATTCATAACACTGATCAAAATCAGGGAGCACGTGTTCAGCATAGTTCCATATTCAGAGTGCATTAATTCAGTTTCAGTATATACAAAGTACATTTATACCATGAGATTAAGAAAAGTGAAAATCAGTGCACATCAGTTTTAACCCGATTAAGAACAGTAATGAAATTCATGAAAATGGGTCGATAAAACTACAACCTGTAGGATTTTTTTGGGATCTAGTCTATAGTCCGAGGAAAGGAGCAATGCTCGTTTAGAGTTTGTGGCTTGAAAGGTATTTGAAACATGCAAACTAAGACAAAAACAAAGTTTTGGGATTTAGAGAAAAGAAGTGAAGCCATTTGAGGCTAACTTTAACACTGGCATTTCCAAGAGCACATGGGTCAATCTATATATAACCAGTAGCCCCCTGGAACAGCCAGGATGTGGCACTGCAAAAAGCACTACATAACGCTTCTTATATCCAGGACTTACTTTGGATCATGGGGCGGTCCGGACTGGTCCACTAGTTTGAATTCAGCAGCAAAGCCGTTGGCACGTGAATACTCTAGCAGTCCACTGATAGGATTCGCATTAAGGTATTTGATAAGATCACCAACGTGGGCTGACTTAGCAGCATTAAGCTCTTCAGGGGTAAGTGTGGGCACATCAGATGCTAACTCTGTTGAAGTGTTGTTCTCAGACTGCGGTTTTGGCTGTGCCACCTAAAGAAACAGTGAATAAGCTTTAGGTTACCATCATGTCCATATTACAGTGTAAGCTGGTGGCGTTGAAGCCACCAGGAGCATCAAGAATAGTTGAAGGCAATTACCGACGTATAGGAGTTTTTAGGGATTTGTGTATACTTGTGAGCATGTCCATAAGGCCGAGAATTCTAAGATGATGTGGATGGGATTAAGGAGATTGACAAAAAAAAGTGTCAAGATTGTATGACTTGTAATGGCAGCACAGAAACAAACATGGAACATACCATTTCTGGAACTTTTAATGTGCCCTCTTCGGAGAGTTTCTTCACTGCAACTTCAGCCGCCCGCTGTTTTGCTAGTTTTTTGCTATTAGCAGTAACAGCTGGGAAAGTCTTTTCACCCAATCTTACACTGAAGGTAAACCTGCCAAAAGTACAGAGAGAAGTATAAAAATATAAAAAGAGAAACCTTAACAAAAAAGCAGGAAAAAAAACTGCAAAACTGAAAAAGTGTAGGAATTAACAACAAATCACTGAGTCTCCAACTAGAAAGCACATCGAAGGCATTGGAGAGAAGGTTGATTCATTAGATCAGCCTCTCTGGCATTATCTTTGGTAGACTGATCACTCCTAGACAAGATTCCTCTCTCCTCAAAAGGAGGAATTATCCCCAAAAAATAGTTAAATATCCACAGAAACTGCCACCATTGCCATTCATAGAACATTTTTTCAATGCACTGACTTAATATGCAATCCCTAACTCCGTTCCTATCCAAATAGTTAATAGAGTGTAACCACACAGACTCTTAAGCTGCGATTACGAGTTATGTGGAAAACGAGGCCATTTCCAGTGGCTATTACTAGACCGACCCGCCAGCTTTTCACGATTTGTGTTTTGCAAAATAAACGCAAAATTTGCTGTGAAGCTTGGGCCCCACAACTTTCCTGACATTTGCCTCAATAAAAGCAGAGTAACATTGCAGTCTGTTAAAACAGTGATAAAGGAAAAAAACGTTGGCTTCACTTGTTACTTAAATGAATAGATTGACAATCGCAGTGGTTTGTATTTTTTGTCGATTACTTGTCATAAAATGTTGCAAAGATTTAACTTTTTTAAACTCCACTTTGACAATTTTTTTTCTATTGCGGAGACTTGTAAAATTTATGTCATACAATGAAAATTATTTAGCATATCAAACCCATATCCATCAAGATGTTCTCATACTTGCTGTGGAATTTCAAGACTGTCTGCACCAAATTTACCGAGGATTCCTGTCAGAGCAGCAATAAAACTTGCTGTGCTGCATTTCATGAAATAAGAGTGCAGAACAGCAACATGACTAGTAAGAGTACCCTTTATCTCCACCCCTGTGCTAGTGCACTGTACGCTGTCTTGTGCCAATTCACACACCCTCTTGCACCATGGGAAACCGCCTTTATTACACATGTTAAGTATTTTTAAGGTAAATATAATAGTCACTAAAAAACGAAGGTTACAGTAACATTCTAGTTAGGTGAAAATATCAGTAACAAAGTAACATTTTAAACTAAACGCAAGTTATAGATACAGTAGGGCACTAGCTATAGTTACTTGAGGTAATTATAACTGAGGACGTTGTGGTTTTCAGAGTATAAAAGGTTACGTCTTTACTGAACATTTCACTTAACTAGAACATTCTTGAACCGTTGTTTTTTTTCACTGAACTGGAGTTTTTTTTTTTTAACCTTTCAATTTTATTACTGTACGTAAAGCCAACCCGCGCAGGCAGCCAACCCTACACTGAGCAGAGCCTTCAAAAGTGCCTAAAACGGGGTTGGTAACAGGACCTGGCCAACCCACCTGGTGGCAGCCAATTCCACCCCACGTGTAATCTTTGGTTGTGCGTGGAGTTGGTACCAAGACCAGCTTGCAGTTCAACCTCATGTCCAAACTCCCTGCAGACAACCAATTTCATGCTGTGTACAGCCTTTACCCATGCGCAGTAAAAGGTTGGCCACAAGGCTTGGCCTGCCGCCAGGCCCTGTGGCCATCCCCCTGCAGGCTGCCAACTCCATGCCACACAGCATTTGGTGTGCGTGGCCTAGGCTTGGCCTTCGGTCCTTGAGGATCTCATCCTCCTGGGACAAAACAAATATATTAAGGGTGGGGGGGGGGGGGGGGGGGGGGGGGTGCTGCACCTCAACAGAACAGAAAAATGCTTCAAGACAGCGGGAGCATGTTTAATTCTTTGGCCATGTGGGAGCAGACTTGCATGTTTGAAAATGCTCCCGCCAAGCGGTAGCAAACATGCGTTTCCGTGCCCACAATAGTGTGGGCAGGGAAAATACTTCACAAGACACAGTAAATGTCGGCCCCAGAGGATGGGGTCCCTGGAGCCTTTAAATGCTCAGGGTGCGGGGCAAGTGCATTAGGAGAACAGGCCTTTTGTTAGAACTTACACCCATTCGCTTTTCAGGCTGTACAAAATTAGGCAGACAAGCAATATGGCACTTACCTGCTGGTATTTAAACTACAAAACAAAGTAGCACAGTCATTTGCGATGTTATGATGTCATAAATGATGCCATAAATGATGCCACAGGTCAGGAGTGATTTTATTTCTAAAGCCATAAGCAGTGCAAAGCGGGGGACACAAGTTGTGAATTTGTGTTTTTTTTTTTAAGTTCAAAATGTTAGATTTCATTGCCAAATTCACTTAACTATAACACTACTTTAACCTTTTTTTTAAGGTGAATTTCCTCAGTTTTTTTGTTTGGTCTTTTAAATGCAAAGTAATAATTACTATACGTAAAAGCAACCCCTGCCACAAACAGCTGCTGTAGGGCCAGGCCTTGCAGCTAACCCCCACATGCAGACATCAAAATATTGTGTGCGGCCTTCAGCCATGCGCAGTGGGAGGTTGGCCTCAGTGCCTGGCCCTGGGGACCCCATCCCCGTGATCCAAGTTGTTAAACATAGGATTGGCACAAAGGTGAAAAAGCATTGCGAAATGCAATAGGTCTCACATTTGTTGGAGATGGACTATTGGGATAATACCCATGTATTCTACTTGTGCAATAGATATGCATTCCACACCTTAATAAAATTAAGAACTCTGTTGTGTGTTCTTTATGTAGTACAACTGCAATGGTGCGGTAGCACTGGGAGTGAAAATGGCAATTCCAACTCCACGTTAAAACAAGCAGTGTTGTGAGGGTGCAGGACCATAGACTGTCACTAGGTGTCCCTTTGGACCTCTTTTTGCCACAAATAGTAATGCACTCAGCAACATGACTAAGCAAAGGGTGTGGCGCAGCGATCAGAGCTGCTGGCTGGGGAGCCTCGTTCGAGTCTGCGGTCAGGCTCAACCTCCTATGATAATGGGGTGATTGTTCAATTTCCCCATGGCTAGGTGTCCTGTATAAATAAAAGCATTTGTAGAGTAACAAATCAACTAGAAAAACAGCAGGGATTTCAAGCAGTGTTGTGTGAGGGGGAGGCACACTGGGATTAATAGATATGAAGCAACTGAAGCAATGTTGTGGGATGGATGGGGGCACAGGAGATAGTGACCACAAGCAAATTATGCCACATAAGTTTCACTGCATAAGTAAACAGAACAGCTAGCGGGCAAAGAGGAAGGTCAACTAAAAAATAAAAAGTTCTCTCCAAGTATACAAAACCTGAACAGTAAGAACACATGTAAGAAGGGTGACCTTCATTGGAGGATACAAAATTCCATATGGAGGGACTACTTAGTGTATTCACCAATAAAAAGCCAGCATTTCTAAAAGACAACAGGAACCAATGAAAAAGATGGGCGTTTTTTTGAAGCACATAGCCTAGATACAGCATGTCTCGAAGAGAGCGCACAAGCCCTGCCTAGGGGAGACCTAAACTGTACCAAGTAAAACATTGCTTTTGAATTCTAGCGCAGCCAAAACAAAGCTCTAGCCACCAATTGTACATGGCATACAAGGCAATTTAAAAATAAACAAGCATAGCTTCCCGTAAAACAAGAAACGCGCAGTAAGGAAATGTATCAAAATCTGGATGAGTGTTGTAAATACACAAGTTCTGGCAGTTCTGCTCTTCCTGGTAAACCGCTTTGGCAGCTGTCAAATGAAAAAAATCTTGTGTACTCGGCACAGATGTGTTAGTCGTCTCACATCATGTTTGCAATGAAATGAGAAAGGATACTCAGAAAAGTGGTTGTCCAGGATCACATAGTTTAGGCAAGGATAGAAGCAGTGTTTGTAACTTGCGTCCTGAATTGAGAGGCAAGAATGCGCCACGAGACCACACCTCACCCAAAAGCACCTGGCAAGAAAAGAAACTTCAAGTACCAGACTGCACAGCAAACCCCAGTTTACACCAGCTAGCCTCACCAGAGGCGCATTGAAGAGGCCCGATTCTGCATGCAGAACGCACAGCAACTCAACCCCTCAGGCCTGCCCTACTCAGCTCCTGGATACCCTCATAGGTGATTAGTGGCGCTATACAAATTCGCGTAACATGGCATGGTCAGGCATCTATTGTAGTAAATCTGTTGTAGTGTAATTTAAAACAAAAATATATACTTTTTTTCTTGATTGTGTGAACTGCAGGGACACCCATTTCTGGGTTAACCAGAGTATCTCGAAGTCAGGTATGGCTTTGCTTACACCTGGTGGCAAGAATTAACCATGTTTAAAGCTCAGGACATATTACACTTAAGTTCTGCACTAGGTAGGGTGGCCCCCCTCACTCCCAAGTCATCGCAGACACCGTTGTCTGCTTTTATGTTACAACTTAATTATACTAACGCACGTCATCGCTAAGATTTGCAAATCAGAAGTCCAGGATTGAAAACAGCGTCCATGATGCCACTGAGTAAAGTTGTCTCCCCCAAGTTGTCTCCCCCAAGCATAGGGACGTGCTGCCCATACATGAAACTGTGGAAAAGGGAAGCGGGCTGGAGGACAGAGGTTGCTTTCAGAGCTGCAAGGACAGAGGGGCCCAGACCTGAAGGAGCCCCAGGGCACAGAATATACTTTTTTTATAGACACCCATATGGTTTGCTGCTGTGGAGAAATTATGCTTCTTGGTGCTGTGCCAGACCATGCTATGTTGAAACCTTTTGGAACTACCTGAACAACCAATGGCTTTTGTCCACTATATTGTACACGTGCGTTGTAAAGCCGATCACTTGTCCCGAAGTTTGACATTCCTTTTGCCGGGTCCCAATCTGCAGCTTGATTTCTTAGATGCTGTGGGTAGAGAGCAGACCTCAACAGACCAGCCAGACACACCCTCCAGGAAACCTTTCGGTAAATTACAAACACAGAAGCAGCACAGGCAGCTGTGGGGCAAGCGTCCCTCACACAGACCAGTTACAGCTCATGTCACTGTAGTGCAAGCCTTCCGTACACAAAATAGATCAAGCGGTCACAACTACACGCATCTCACAAAAAAACTGGTAGATCTCCAGCAACAGCAGTACAAGAACCCCGACTCCAGCACAAATTCATAATTAACAGCCTAGGCAGCAATGCAAGCTTCTCACACGCAGGTGATGAACGGCATCAGTAGAAGCACTGCAGAGTAACACATACAGCAGCAATGTGAGACACATGACAAATGTACAGCGGTGGCAGAAGCAACACACAGCATATACAGCACAGGCATAAGTAATGCAATCATTCCTTGTGCACAAGTACAGCAGTGGAAGTGTACCTCACAACAACAAAGAATCGGTGTCAACGTTCTCCACACTCGAAACAGGAGCTGAACAAACGGCAGCAGTGCAAGATTAATTTGCACACTTCTAAAGTACAAGCACGGCCACTGGAACTGTGTGGTCGACGGGTAAGTACTCAACTTACAGTTCCAGTCTTCAGGGGTTAAGGTCAGCAGAGGACAAGTTTCAGGTAAGCAAAAAGTTCGCACAACCAGCAGCACAGGGGCGGTTGGGTGCAGAGGTCAAATTCAAAGATAGGCTCAATCCATTTCAATAGAGACTAGGGGTGCTCGAAGCCACGTTGCCTGCAGGTAGGTAAATCTGTTGCAGGGGCCAAGCTTGGGGGTTCCGAGCCAGCTCGGGGGCCAAAGCAGCAACAAACAAACTACCAGTAACACAGGCGTGGCCGGATGCAGGGTGCTTACAAAGTGTTGGGTGCCCAATGCTCTTCAATGAAGAAACTCGGTTGGACAAACAGACTGCAGGAATCGCACTGGAGACCGCAGGAGGGAGTGCAGCAACAGCAGAGGCAAGCTGAGGTATTGAGGGTTGTAGGGACACTTATTTCATCTAACCAATGCCCAGAGCCTTGGGGGATGGGGGGTCCTGTGACGTCATACTGCTCATCAGAACCGGTCGAGGGGAGCCTCTGGATTAAGTCTGCAGGCAAAGTCGTGGACTCCAGGAGAGGTCAGCAAACACTGGACTTGAGGTCAGGGTTGCTGAGAAACCTGATCTGGATCAGTGGGCCAACTGGACATGGGCTGGAAGTGTTGGGTGCAGAGTGGGCAGGACTCGTGGATCCGGAGGGCACCGGAGTCCCTTGCGTAGGTTTCTTGGCGACAGATCCACTGCCCTCGGGAGTCTCTGGTCTTTTTCAAAGGGCAGGCAGTCTTCTTAGGGTCCTGGAAGTTGACATCTGCAGGACAGGCAACGTCTCATCTGCAGGGTCTTTGAAGCTGGACACAGGCTGGTAGGGTTGTGCCGGCTGGACGCCCGCTAGAGAGCCCCACTCTACATCAGAGCGGTTGGGTTAGCATGCGTACCTTTGGCTAAAATAGCCACAGACAGAAGCTGTTAACTATATCAACCAAATTAGGTCCCAGCGGTGGACTCACTGAACACATGGTTCAGTATACATCACCGTCTTTTCATATTTCTTTTACACATTCACTTATTGCAGTAGTTGTTTCCCAGATCCTGATGAAGGCCAAGACACTGGATAGGTTACTAAAGGTTGAAACATGTCAATCTTGTTAATGCAGCTGTCTTGAATTCTGACAGTCTCATTGTTTTTAATCCTGTCACAGGGTAGTTTAATAAAGTTCCTGATAGCTAGCTCTGTAGGCAGTTTTAACTCACTTTTCAATTCACGCTAGCACTGCACTACACTTTTCACACCACGCTTACAAAGGGTTCTTTGTACAACCCATGTGCTTAGATTGAAGAAATATCCCAGAGCTCCTCCCTCGTAGAGAGGGGGTTGTAGCCCGCGCCAAGACTAGGTTCTTGACGCGACGAGGCAGCTCTATGTTGAAGCATGCCACCCCAGGTGTGTGAGGGGAACCGTACTTAAAAAGGGATACCTTCCCCACTCCACTCTGTTTCTATCTTGGTGTTTGGTAAATGCGTTCATATAATAAGAAAAAAAGCCCTCGCCACTGGAAGGGCTACTCTAGTGAGAAATAAATCGCTTAATCAAGTTGATTCTCCATTTGTTGCTTAGTTTATTCATCAATACATTTCAGATGAAAAATAATCCAAACTTTGCGTAATCGTAATTAAATTCTTCATTATGACAATCATATACAGTCATCCATATATGTGCTTCACATGAATTATGTGTCTAGCGCTTCGAAATGCATCGGGGATTATTATATCATATCTAACCCCTCAAGGTCAGGAGGTGATTCTCTACAGCACCCTTACATTTGGACTGGAGCTTATATTGTTTACCTTTATCTCAAAATAGGAGTGCAACCATTTTTCAATTTTGGTATATGCGTTCCACATACTTCATTTCATACCCTGGACCCGTGGGCTCCTTGTGAGTTGAGGGTTGTGGCCAAGACAATAGAGGTCTTCAGTCTTCGCTGCACGGCATCTTCATCATCCTCCTTCTTAGGTCGGCATGAACTAGTTTCCAGGTATGGGGAAGCCATCTAAATACTAACTTTAGGGGCATTTTAGGAGAACACTAGGTAGGCCAATGGGCACCATAACTGATGTGACTACACCCTCAACTATACCAACCTTTTAAAAAAGAATTATGGATAAAGGACAGAGCAGTAAGCTACCTGTACAAAATCCTACCAGATTTTCAAAACAGCCACCAGATTTTCTATTTAACTTCGGAGTATGTGAATATATTTGTCCTGTGACATTCCATACCTTTATATATTATATTGCCACTACGTTGTTCTTAACTGAAAACCCCTAAAAAAATTGTTAAAATAAATAATGGATGAATCACACAGCAGTTAGCTACCGGTCAAAAGTTCTCCCAGATTTTCACAATACCCACCATATTTTCTATTTAACTTCTGTGTATTATGAATATATTTGTCCTGGTTAGACGAGCAATATGGTCTCGGGTCCAGGCCCTCTAGGGTCTTTGTAGAACATCTGAGAGTAAGGGAATCTAGAACAGGCAGCTTCAGCACCGTTGTCAGTAGTTCCACGTGACGAGGCACCCAACTAAAATACTCCAAAAGTTAGAGGACGAGTTGGTCCCTAAGTGGAATCAAATATGTGACATGCAGGTGAAAATAGGTGCTGTAAAAACTACAAAATACTAAAAGGAATCCTCAGAGAAGTACAAAACATTGTTCAAAACAGTGGATAGTATTGCAAGGCCATGATCGGAGCCACCAGAGAAACAAGAATTACAAGGATTTCCTCGATGCCAAGCTCTGTGAACCAATGAAACCCTAGATGACAAAGAAAACATATTTAAAGTCTAGATAAGACTCAGAATTGTGCCCTTTTTTATTTCTGACTTTTTGAACAATGACAAGAATATATACTTTTAAGAGTTTCTGTGGCACTTTTCGAAGGGTACAAACCTGGGGAAGATCACATTCTAGAGCAATCTGTGAAAGATAAATTCTAAGGTTGTAGGAAATGTAGCCTCTCCCCATTTGAGGAGACTGCCCTCAGCAAAGTCAATACCTTACCCTGTAACAGACTGGGTTCTGCATCACTATTTTTCTAAAGAAAAACAAGTTAACTCAACATCTGTTGAGGTAACATTAACAAAATACAGTAAGAACAAACCTGGGGTCATGGGCTGGTCCGTCATGGGATAGTAACTGAAACACACAGGTTTCGCCCATCTTTTGAGCAGTCTCCATCAAAATACTGACTGGATTCTTTCCAGTGGGAAGAGGTGTTACTGCTTGGGGCTGTTGGAATAAAATACAGGCAATTTTGTCAAATTTGTGGGTTTCGAAACAGGACTGAATAAAAAGTCACCGTAGAGCCTTTCATCACTTTCAACCACGATTCTCGCACCAGACCACCTTCTCCTCATGTCCCGCTACTAGTAGGTCTATATCTGTTGTCTGTCCAAAATGAGATTTTAAGTATTTTAAATCCCAGTTGTAAGATAACCAGTTACCCCTCAAGCTTAAAGACAGATGTTTCCCATCTCTGTGTTTCTTGAACAAAGGATAGCAGGCATTGATGGCCTCAAAATGGGAAAGAAAAAGCAAGAAAGGAACAGTATGTGAATGTACAGTAAAATATGCTAATAGCAAATCAAATCCTCCATCTCCCTGAAAGTTAAAGACTCAAGAGGCACCATTCTTTCTTCTTCAGTAAATAATCATATAAAGAGCTAAATAACCCTAGTGTCACTCACTGAATTACCCAAAAATTCCCTTCAGTGGAACAATATTATTTCAGAAATTAAAATTGTTTACGTACCACTTTCACTTTCTCCTGCTCAATTTCAGGCTCTGGAGCCTCCTCTGCTTCCTCTGCTTCCTCTTCACCACGCGCCTCACGCAAAAGGATCTTCAAAGTGCAGGCAGCAGCCTCTTTCCTTGCTAACTTTTTGTTAGCCGCTACAACCTCTGGAAATTGGCGACCATCAATAACTGCCTGAATTTTAAATCTTGAAAGTATTTAGGGAATAAAAAAATACAAGGAAAGGGATGAACAGAGGCATTCACTTCAGATTCTAAAAACAGACCCTCCCTCCCTCCCTCCAAAAACAAAAACACAAAAAAACAGAACATTACAATTGTTTCAAATATTGGTCTACTGGATATTAAGTAGACAAGCCCAAACTTTGTGGGCATGGTGCACTGCCCAAATACACTCGGTGTGCCCTGGGCATTAACCATCATTCTACAGGAATACAATATTTCATCATTGGTGCAGGTCTTGGCCTTTCATTAAACAGATCTTGGCTGCATCCCTGCCAAATTAGAAAATAAATATTCTATTCAGAGCAAGTAAAAAAATACACCTAAAAATGTGGCACCTTTTGGAGCAATTCCAGAGCCCAAGCTTCTCAGACACAACTTGGGCTGCAGTGAAACAGTTATTCCAAAGTTACTCTAAATGGAGAAGTGTGGCTCAATGATTAGAGCGGCAGACCCTGATGCAGAGGTCTAGCCCGGGACCAGGGTTCAATTCCCTGCCTCGGCGGGGCTTAGGCTCAAACATTCCACGGACCTGATAATTCTCGCCTCGGTGCCTATTCCAATCATGGAGTCCAACTCTGCAACTCTGGGCAATAGCTTGCTTAATCTCCACAACGGCCCCCACAACGCTAAGGATGCCTGGCCTCCACCTTGGGGTGCCCAGGAGTGGACACCTCACAGGGAAAGCCAGGATGGGTTCCACAGCGGTATTCGTACAAGCGCCTTGAGACCCTTGCGGGTGAGTAGTGCGCTATACAAGTATCAAATTTACAATTTTTTTTATTTCTCTGGCCCAAAGAAGCGATCAATGTATGTGCAAACAGCAAAGTCATAACTTGCATGGCAGGACAGTCATAAAATCAAGCACAACAAAAACACATCTATGTAAAAAGGGTGGCAATATTCAAAGCGCAGAGTGGTTCTACGCAGGCAGAAACCTGTGTATCAGACATCAATGGCCAGGGAATGTTTCTCGATAGTACTGACATCCAGAAACTATGAAGGTTGCAAAGTGCAACATCTATGCAAGTTGAAGCATTCGGTCCTTCCCTTGTCTAATCGGAAACGCAGTTACTGTTCATGCAAACTGCACTATGGTCATCCATACAGACACTCAACATGCAAACCATACTAGGCACAAGGAGTAGAGGCATTCAACATTTCTGCTCTTAATGCTGTGTCTCTGCACCCTGTATTACACCCACAGAAACACAAAAAGTATGAATGAGCATCAACTCAGAAAACTGCCCGTTGAACAATTCAAACACTGGAAGAGAAACCGACACATTACATTTGATTGGGCTCATGCAGACCAGTTAACCAATCAACAAGTAAATGCATATTTTACACTTCCAAAGAAGCCATACTTGCGTCTAACATGCATCTAAAAAAATTAAGATGACAGATACCGATCCAGGCCTTGGAATCCAGGTATTAAAAACAATAAAACTGTGTTAAAAAATAACTATTCCAGGTGACTATGTCAAACTTCTCACCTGATATTATACTGTTCTCGTGTTACCCTTTCAAGCAGTCAACAGAAAAACAAACAGGTCTATATGTTTAAAAGGATAGAGCATCACTTAACTGACTGGCCACGTATAGGCAAACTGTTACACAGTTCCACTCTTACTGCAATGTGATAATATCGCTGCCAACGTGACTATCCATCAAGTACCCTACTCCAAATTGCTTCACCTCTAATAGCAAAGTCTGAAGCATACCCAAGCAGAGTACTAACCCAGACAGTCATAAAAGTTATTGCCACCAAGCGAACCTCAGTCTTTTGCTAGAACAAATGCAAAGAAAACGACAGTGCTGAGCTCACCCATCCAGCCTCAAAGGAAGGCTGCCACTATTTCAATTTACCTTGGATCATGTGATGGTCCAGTTTGCTGCAAGATGATGAAATCGCATGTCTGATTCAAAAACTGTGTGTACTCCAGCAACCCACTCACTGGATTTTTCTCAATACACTGCAGCAGCTTCTCTAGTGGTGGCACACGCTCAACTGGGGGTTCTGCAAAATTCAGTGGTGTTCCCACATTATCTCCAAACTCTGTGACATCATCTGTGGCAAAACTGCCATTCAGTGACTCATCCTTCATTCGCTTCTTCGGAGGCTCACCAGAAGATCCATCCAAATCAGGAGTGTTGTCATTCAATGCTTCTTTTTCTCCTCCATTCATATCGTCAGAACCAAAGCCGGTTCCCAAATTCTCAGACTCATCTTCTCCTCCTTCAAATGCATCGGAAGATGGATCCAAATCCTCCACATCCTTCACCGATTCAGCTACCAGTACCTCATGAGCCTTTCTCTTCAGCTGCATCCTGTCACGCTTTTTCTCAGTGAGGGACCACTTGGGTGGAGTTGTGGCCTCCCTGCAAATGTCGCCTTGTTTCTCCATTTGATAAAGAGTGATGTTCACATCTTTGGCCTTATTAAGTCCAATATTTTTTGCAATGTTCATTGCAGTCGATTGTTCAACGCCAAAAAGATATTCGCAGATTTGTTCCCTGTTTACAACCATGGTTTCAGAATCAAATTCTTCAGAGTTTACGGAAGAGTTTCTTTCGTCAATTGAACTTTCTTCGTATGTGGATTCACTTTTGATTCCGACCTCTGCAGTCTTTTGCACCGGATGGAAAGTTGCTGAGATTTCAGGAGAATGGGGTGTAGATTTTCCCCTGTATTGAGAGGAGTCTTCCTCTGTGCTTATCTTGGAGTTTGGACCTTTAATGTTACTATAAATGTCTTGTGAGTGTCCAACAGAAGATTCTGCAATAGACCAACGTGGAGGAGAATCACCTTTTTTCTGAAGCTTCCCTTCTTTGTGCAGCTTGTAGATATAACGATTGGCTTCCCCCTTCTCTATTCTGAGTGTGCGTGCAATATCACGAGCTGGAAGGAAATTACCGTGGCCAAGTCGTTGCAAAATATTCAAGATCTCTTTCTCATGATCACTCTTTAGAGAAAGGTTTTGCAGACCAAGTGAAATTTTATCAAATGCTTCTTCGGAGCACCTCTGGATGTGCTGTGGCCTACACACAGAGTACTGGGTGTGTGACCAGTGGCTGCTGTTGTTTCGTGGGCCTCCCAAGTAGGTATGTGGACTGCTATAAGAAGTTTCACCTCTGGAATAAGCCTGTTGATTCCTATAGGATGTGGCTTCACTGTAATAGCCCTGTGGGTTGTTGAAGAATGCTGTACTCCTGGAAACAGGTGCCCGATTTCTTCCTAAATGAAATGGCGCTGGGTGTCTGAAGGTTCTTTCGTTGCACAAAGCTACATGCCTCAAACCTCTGGCTTGATTAGTCGGGAAACCTGTATTTTGTCCTGTCAGGAAATTTCTTTGTTGTGCTTTAAATGCTTCAGAATTGAATCCCTATGGAACAAGAGAAAGGAAATGGAGAATTAGAGTTGGAGCAGGTTTTTGCACAGCTGCTACAAAACTACCACAATCCTTGTTCATAGTTCAAATAATGGAGCTAGTCTACAATTCCTACCATACACGCATGTGCTGTGAGCTGTAGGTAGAAGTGTTCAGTTCAGAATTCAACGCTGCTACAAAGAGTCCGGGCCAATTGATGAGCGCAAAGAATGCATAAGCTCCCATCACAATTTCCAAGTGCGACATCCTCACAAGGACAATCAAACTACTTGTAACGCTATCAAAACCTCTGATCATTTCAGTCTAGTTATGGCATGTACTTCACAGATACACACTCCATTGCCATATGCAAGCACGTTAAGCACAATCAACCTCACGTGTCATCTTACACTAAAAACTGACATCCTACACTAAAACAGCCAAAATGGTGGTTTGAAGATGTGTATAGAAGCTTTATGTGACATGAACTGTCCAAAGGTGGCTCGGAGCAATTTACAATTAGAAGGAGCAATCAGCTCCTACCAGGACCACATTAGCCCTGTTTAAAACAGACATGAATGTGGAATACTTAGGGAGGTCCTGCACAGGATTTTAAATATTTCATTTATACTGCTTTACTTTGAATTTAATTCTGCACCGGGCACAGATCTCAATATATATTGCAGAACTGATATGATAATAAGTTATGAGTTGTAATAGTCACCCATAACACCAAGTGATTAATAGTGACCAAGCCAGCGTTAGTCCAACAATCAAGTACACATGCAGGGGTGTGGAATAAATCAAATATCTACATGTCCATGGGACAGGTGACTTCATAAATCTACCTGTCCTGTAACAAAATTCACTTGTCCCTTTGGTGCCACATGGTGCATCAGCAAATAATGGCAGCAATCTCATTATTGAAGAGCTCTGATAATAGCCTCTATGGTTATGTCAGGCTAATAAAATATAAGGATTTGAATTGGGAGGGGTGTTATCAGCTCTTCTCTAATCTTTTCCCATACTGAGAAAGGTTGGAAATTTACTGACAACAGCAGAAGTGAAGTTTCATCAAGGGCTGGGAAAAATGTGGTTGGAGAAAAAGTGAACTTGTAAACACCCAGATTTTCTCGGGGGGGGGGGGGGGGGGGGGGGGGGGGGGATGGGGGGGAATTACGCATTCATATTTGCTCATGCAAAAATGCAGTTCACAAACATTTTCTAGGAGTGCGGTTTCCTGGCCTACTTAAGGAAATTAATGTGAATTCATGAAAAAAGTAAATCTGCATTAATAGAAAGACATATCATGGGTGCACTTTTCTGACTTTCTTTAACAATTGAGCGCATATTTACATCTGAGTTAACCAAGACCTTTTGTTTTTATTAAAATGCTAGCTCGATCTATCGGCTGGCTACATTGTGTGTGACAGCATTCTGCTCTTTTGCAAGGAGCATATCGGTACACAAAGTAGTTTTGTTCAGTGCCAGGCATTACTATGGTAATGTGGCCTTTTTGAGACCAAAAACTGAAGCTAAAGGAACAGCGCGCTAGCAAACAGCACCACGCCTACCTGATAAGCCCCAGATAGAGGAAGGAGTATTGTACAGACAAAGTGAGTAACCAGAAAATTAAAATATCCCCCACTTTGAACCAAAGCTCTTATGCCACCAAGCAAGCGAAAAATGTTATTGGAACCGTCTCCAGAGGAGCTTGTGTCTCATCCAAGCAACTATCCATTCATCATTCGAGTTACTGATATCTAGCATTTCACCTTTACATTGTCATCCATTAGTCTTTCACCATTCTATTCGTTCATCCGTCCATATCCAAACCTACCCGTCCACATCCGAACCTATCCATCCATCTACGAACCTTTCAATTTCAGCCATCCGTCCATCCTTTTCCTCATCCATACTCCCACCCTTTCACTGCATCATCCACCCTCTTTCACTCATCCATCCACTAACCGATCCATTTTTCCTTTTCACTCATCCATCCTTTTCGTTTCCTAATCCATACACCCTGTAACCCATCCATCCACCCAACCTTTCCTCCAACACATCCATCGTTCATCCCACTCATTCATACATCCAGCAACACTCACTCATCCATTCACCCACACTTCCTATCACTCGCCTACTCTTTCACATTAAGAGCCTTTGTCTGCCGAGCTGCAGACAGGAGCGGCTCATCAAGTGCTCCACTTCTACTGTAGCTGCTAAAGCGGGGGGGGGGGGGGAGGGGGGGGGGGTGTCACAAAGACACTGTTCAAACCAATCCTTCAATCTCCAAACCTATCCATTTCACTAATTATCCCTCCTTGCTTCCACTAACACATCCTTTTGCTCATCCATCCTTTCACCCTTTTGCAAAGTCATCCTATGCTCCCCCCCCCCCCCCAAACTTTTTGCTGACTGGTGGTAACTTACTGACTCTGGACTCTGCTTGCCCAGGGCCAGTGCAATGCTGAAAACCCTTAGAATACAGTGAAAGCACCTACATACACTAGGGCACACTAAGGGCTGGGGTACCCCTGTGATTAGCATGACCTACCCCATAGGGCACTACTACATAATAGGGCAGGGGGTTTGAAACTACTTATCAGTCCCTATTATATAATAGGGGGCAGTTTAGAGGACTGCAGACCTTTCTGCACTTGCATGTGTGCACTGATTAAGCCTGAGGTCAGGTTAAAAGTGGTTCTGTGCTACAGGACTACTTTTAAAAAGTAAATTGTGCCCAAACACGACTTGTGTTTGGGGCACTTAATGGTTAACCTACAATGTTTGGGCATATTAGCTACCCCACAGGGTCTCCCCTAGGTGTCCCAAGGGGGGGGGGGGGGTCAGGTATCTATAAAGGGGACCCTTATAAAATGAGTTCAATATGCCCTGGGGGAAAGTGAAATTACACATTTCACTCCAATATTGTGATAAAGTGCTGCACAAAATCGACATTGGTAGTAGGAGCACCGTGGAAGGAGGATCTGCAATATTATTTTTTTTTACAAATTCAGATCCCTAAAGTCTCCCCTAGGTGTTCCTGGGGTGGGGGTCCAGTAGATATATCTAGAGTACTTAGAAAATATGTTTCTATAAGCCTTGGTGCTGGAAAAATGGCCGAAGTCACTTTTCCCATTGCAAATCCCTTGCCATAGGTTCAAATTGGAAAAGGTTATTGGTTAATAATTGGAGAAAGAAAAGCCATAGAACTAGGATTAAAGGACTCAGTAGAACGGTAATGATTAATCCAACAATATGCTATTGTTGAAGTTATTGTAAAAGGTACAGGCAAATTTCAACCATGTACTGCTCTGCCCTGTTTGATCAGAGATAAGTGGGTGAGCCTGGCTGCTTTGAAGAGGTGATCAATGACCCCTGGGGTTAGGGAGGAGCGGTTGCTGGGCATAGGAGTACCAGAGCAGGGGGAGGAGTCGTAAACCATGGACTTCAAGAGAAGGGGAGGACCCCAGTGTCATTTACAAGCTTATGCTCTTCACCTCCAGACAGATGCTAAGATTAAGGCAGGAATGAGCAGATGCAAGGAGGAAGAGACTATGGAGATTAACCATTCTAGTGGTGTGTTTAGCCAGCTCTTCCCTCCTTGCTGAAAATTCTGACCTATTGAATTTTGGAAGAATAGTATTTTCTGGGTTAGCATTTTGCCACACTCTGCAGGAAGTGGTCAGACCTTTGGGTGAAACCCTGCAGCTCATTGGACAGGAGTGCCCTCCTACTTAGCCCCCCAGAGAACACTGAATAACTATCTGAGAGGGGCGGTGCCTCTCAGATCTGCTGCTTGAAACATAGGAAATCAAGAGGGGCCATGCTGGAAGTTTGATGTGCATTTCCTAAGGCCTGCAGTCTGAAGAGTGCGCCTTTTTGCACCATTTGAAACTACAGCCCTGTGGATCAAACCTGCTTCAAAAGGACTAAAGCGTGGACTCCCTGCAAGATACAGGTTAACAGAGGTCACCTGGACTATCACCATGGATTTGAGTGTTTTGTCCAAGGGGATTGTGGGAATTGAAGTCTCACACTTTCAAGGACCCTCTTGGAGATTCCAGAACCTTGGATTGTGAGTTGGATACTTTGGGACCCCCAAGAAGAACTTCAGGAAGGAGTTCTAACAGGACCCACCCTGCAGGAGGGGGCTGCACAAGACTGGTGAGAGATCCTCCAGAACAATTGCTAAAGGTGAAGGCGTCCCTGTCAGAAGCAACAAAATGACTAAAAGGTGCACTGTTAATTTTTAAGCACTAGAAAATGACTAGTCCTTACAAAATCGTATCTCAGGTTCCCTACAGTGGACTTTTTTCGTTTTGGTGTCATTCACAAGATAAAAATATTTCCTATATTTATAAACTGGTGTTGGATTTATTTTGTGTTGTCAATTATTTACTGAATTGGGGTTATTAAATGCTTTACATTCCTGTCTTTGAAGTTAAGCCTGCCTGCTCACAGCCACGTTATTAAGAAGCCATATACTGTGTTAGTGGCTTATTGCCAGTGGCAGACCTACATTTGCCCCTACCAATAATCCACTTTTCAACACACCCCAAAAATCCACCCACCCTTGCACCATCCCCCCATTCACCATCCCTTCATCCACCCTTGCACTCAACTACCATAGATCCATCCATTCACACTTCCACCCACCCTCTGCCATCCTTTCACTCATCCACCCACCCACCCTCTGCCATCCTTTCACTCATCCACCCACCCACCCTTGCACTCACTCATCCACCCACCCTCAGCCACCCACCCTCAGCCACCCACCCTTGCACTCACTCATCCACCCACCCTTGCACTCACTCATCCACCCTCCACCCACCGCCACCCACCCTTGCACTCACTCACCCACCGCCACCCACGCACTCATCCACCCACCCACCCACCCACCGCCACCCACGCACTCATCCACCCACCCACCCACCCACGCACTCATCCACCCACGCACGCATCCACCCACCCACCCACGCACTCATCCACCCACCCACCCACGCACTCATCCACCCACGCACTCATCCACCCACGCACTCATCCACCCACCCACCCACGCACTCATCCACCCACCCACCCACCCACGCACTCACCCACCCACGCACTCATCCACCCACCCACCCACCCACGCACTCATCCACCCACCCTAGCACTCACCCAACCACCCTAGCACTCACCCAACCACCCATTCATGCATGCATGCATCCACCCTTTAGCTCACCCAACCACTTATCCACCCGTTCACGCATGCATCCATCCACCCGTTCACGCATGCATCCATCCACCCGTTCACGCATGCATGCATCCATCCATCCGTTCACGCTTGCATGCATCCATCCATCCATCCGTTCACGCTTGCATGCATCCATCCATCCATCCATCCATCCGTTCACGCTTGCATGCATCCATCCATCCACCAGTTCACGCATGCATCCATCCATCCACCCGTTCACGCATGCATCCATCCATCCACCCGTTCACGCATGCATCCATCCGTTCACGCATGCATCCATCCACCCGTTCACGCATGCATCCATCCACCCACCCGTTCACGCACGCATCCGTTCACGCATGCATGCATCCACCCGTTCACGCACGCATCCATCCACCCGTTCACGCATCCATCCATCCACCCGTTCACGCATCCATCCACCCGTTCACTCATGCATCCATCCATCCATCCAGCCACCCGTTCACTCATGCATCCATCCATCCAGCCACCCGTTCACTCATGCATCCATCCATCCAGCCACCCGTTCACTCATGCATCCATCCAGCCACCCGTTCACTCATCCATCCAGCCACCCGTTCACTCATCCATCCAGCCACCCGTTCACTCATCCATCCAGCCACCCGTTCACTCATCCATCCAGCCACCCGTTCACTCATCCATCCAAGCATCCATCCATCCGTTCACTCATCCATCCAAGCACCCATCCATCCATCCGTTCACTCATCCATCCAAGCACCCATCCATCCATCCGTTCACTCATCCATCCAAGCACCCATCCATCCATCCGTTCACTCTATCACCCACCCACCTACAGACCTGCAGACAGAAGAGGCCCAACGAGAACTCCACAGCTGCTGCAGCGGTGTTCACAATGCCCCTGCTGTAGGCACAAAATGAGAGGAGAGCACCTGTGCAAGGACAGAAATGGGGGTGGGCCTGAGGCCTACATGAAAGCCCCATGGGGAAACTAATGAGCTTTAATGTAAGCCCTGGACAATGTAAGATACGAGAGGCCAAGGGGAGTGGGTCAGGGCTGTTAGAGCAGGCAGCGAGGGTAGCAGGTACAGGCACCAGGTGAAACATAAGGTGTAAAGGAAAGGCAAATGGGGTGAAGTGCACGAGCTGCATGAGAAGGGAAATCAAGGTGCTTTACTGTAGGCCCAGGAGGTGAAGGTGAGGAGGGATCTTGGGGTCGCATGAGGACCAAGGGTGGAACAGAGAATAAAAGGCCGGGGTGGGTCACACGGTTTAAGTCAGAGCAGGGGCCAAAAGGCAGATAAGGAAGCCTTTTACATGCCAGTGCTGAGAGTGTACTGGTGCTGCAGAAGCTCGATGTTAGTCTCATGCTGTAAGAAAAGAGGACCACAGGGAGGGCCTAGAAGCCACAAAAGAGTCTACGGAGCTGACTGCAACTTTGAGCTCTGCTGTATCATGTTGTTCTTCTGCTATGGGGAAATTAAAGTGCAAGCCCCAGATTTAGCATGGACCCTTTCACTGCCAATAAACTGCTCAGAGCTACTACTTATTAACTGGCTGTGACCAACAGGATTAAACAGCTGTGTATCGAATTACCATAAGACTTTACTTGTCCTTTAGGACAAAATACAAATAAAAATGTCTTGCCCTTGTAAGAAATCTAGAGGTCTCGGGCGTCGGGATAAGAATGCCCCACCCCTGTGACACGAAGGTGTCCAGGTCAGAAAATCCCACCCCCTCCAAAAAAAACACATTTTGTCTGGAGGGTGGAGTGTAAACACTATGATTAGTTGAAATCCTGCCTGAAAAAAAGAAAACAAGCATTTACAATGCAATGGTCTCGGCATTGGTAAAGTTAGAGCTATTGGCATTGTTATTTACAATGTCAATAGCTTAATCGCTCTCAAATGCGAGACCTATTGCATTTGCACCCACACACAGCCACCTACACACACTGATTAAGCTATTGACATTGTAAATAACAATGCCGTTTCTCTACAGGTTTTAAAAACAAACAAAAATAATGTCATGAGCAATGCCAATAGGTCTAACTTTAACAATGCCGAGACCGTTGCATTGTAAATGCTTGTTTTTCTTCTCTGGGTAAGAAGGAAAGGACAGAGTCCTGTTACTTCTCTGCCGCCCGTCCTCGAACGCCAGGAACGCCGAGCTTTATTTATAGGCGATGGTAATTTCTTGCGCCCCGGGACGCATTTTGAAAATAAAAAAGTAGGGGAACGGAATCCCTGGAATTGAAGAAGTAGGGGTATGCCGTGCCCTGCCGTTCCCCCCCACTTTGACCACTGGGTGTAAATAACATATTCACTCTTATTAAAGTGTAAGGTGTAGGGAAATCAGATTCATGTTGTGGTTTTGAGATATGTGACTGACCAGCCTCAATAAGAACAGACATACACTAAGGCGAGCATTGCACCACTGAGAAGGTCCCGAGACCTAAAAAGTGTATGTTACTTACACTGTAAACATCTATTTGTAGCAAGTAGTGCTGCAGAGTCACATGCTATGCACCCTCCTGCCACATAGTGATGGGCCCGGTCTCTACAGTTTGTTTTTTACAAGGAAGTCTTTTATAGTTGACGTCGCGCAACGCATCCCTATATGTAATGTGCATGTTCAATGGTTCCTTCCTTGCAATGTTTTTTCGGCTGCCATGCAGGGAGAAGGTCATATTCTGCTAGGGTTTGCCGTGGAACATGCTTGAATTAGGTGTATATTTTAAGCCATCTAATACCGGCAGGGGAGGCGGGAGGGTGCATGTTGCAGCACTAGGTGCTACGAATAGATGCTTACAAGGTAAGAAACACTATTCGTAGCATGCGTTGACTGCAGATACACGTGCATAGACTTTAAAGGGGTACTCCTCTCACGGTGGCTTTAAGAATCAGAGAATGTATTTATTTGCTTGAAATAATGTCTGCAGAACTGTTTGTCCAACTAGAGATTGTAGTCTGGCTTGTACATCTACACAATAGTGTTTGGTAAAATTGCGTGGGTTTGTCCCTGTAGCCGCTTTACAAATATCTAGATGATTCCAAAGGCGGCCACTGATACTGCCTTTTTCCTTATGGAGTGAGCCCATAGGGGTTGAGGTAGTACTCTTTTCGCTTTTATGTACCAAATTTGAATGCATTTAAGAATCCATCTCGCAATTTCTGCCTTTGAGATGGTATTACCCCTCCTTGGGTTTGATAAAGCAACAATTGTGTTTTTCGAAAGGTTTTGGTTCCTTCCACATAGCACATATGGGCCCTTTTATATCAAGTGTGTGTGGTGGCCTTTTTGAATGGTCTTTGGCTCGAAGAAGAAAACCGGTAGATCTAGAGCGATTCGAGTGAAAAGGTGAGATTACTTTTGGCAGAAACTTTGGGTTGATTTTGTCTTGGAAAACCTGGAAATAAAGTTTCTCAATAGTTAGGGCATGTATTTCATTAACTCTCCTTAAGGATGCAACTGTGATGAGGTAAGCCACTTTCCAGGTTAGAAACTGCAACTTGCATTTATGCATAGGCTCAAAAGGTGTAGGCATCAATCTTGTTAACACTGTTAAATTCCATGATGGTAGAGGAGGTGTATGTGTTGAAATTACTCAAATCATTCCATGAAAGCTTTCATTACTGGTATGAGAAAAAAAAAATGTGTTCTGTTCAGAAGATATGCAGCAATTGCTGTTAAATGAAGTCTTATGGAAGTATATGCTTAATGCGATTTCTGTAGATATAACGAGTAACATACCAGTTGCTGTTCAAATGGAGTGCATGGGTCTATATTGCATCCAGGACAGTGTACAAAAAAGTGTTTCCATTTTGCTGCACAACACGCCCTTGTGGTTGGTCTCCTGGCTTCCTTTAGAATGTCCATACATTCTGGTGGTAATTGCAAGTACCCAAACTCTACAACCTCAGGATCCAGATTCCAAGGTTGAGTTGTTGTGCATTTGGGTGCCCGACTCTGCCCTTGCTGCTGAGTTAGAAGATCTAGAACGTTGGGAAGTTTTTTGTGATGTATTAGGGACAGCGCTAGTAATGTAGTGTACCCTGGCTGTTGTGCCCATGTTGGAACTATGGGGATCATTTTGAGTGATTAGTGTCTGAATTTCCTGAGTAGCTATTGAATGAGTGGGAGAAGGAGGAAAAGCGTACACATATATAATCGGCACACAACACATGGACAGAGCCCCTCTCTAGTGGTACTCGCATAACTGTCTGGTGACAGCTAAGCTGTCAACCAAGACCATTAAAAAAAATGGTCTTTGCTCCTTTCTTCAAACATAAAGTGCACCCCCTTGTCCCTTACACAATCTGGTGTAGACTCTTAAGATCTGCACAGATTAGTGTTTGGTGCATTTCTAGACTACGGTCCACACAATAGCTCATAGTAAGCTGAAGAGCAATATACTACACAAAATACAACAAACCGGCCTGACAGCCGGATCTTAAAACACTTTTGATCGTTGCTTTTAAACTGTTTTTTGGTCAGAGTTGGTGCTTTACAAATAAACTATGTTATATGGGAATACAAGAAAGTGTATTTATTTTGGATGAAATGGTAAACCGCCATACATGAGGCAATAAAACAAAGCTACTTCCCACAGCAATCAAGATGATAGGAAAGATGTGGTGGTATATGAATATTATTCTGGGTGGGATAATAAAGTACAAATCTGAAAAAGTAAAAAGAACCAATACATCAGGGAAACGTTGTGGTTGTTTTACATTAAAAACACAAAAAAGGTTGAGGGGAATGCTTGCAAATAGGCACCCACTCTGGGCATCATTTTTCGGCCATTCTGCTTCTATTGATTAAGCCCTACCTGATGCAAATTGATACGTACTCTGCTCATCGTGGGGCTAGAACCTCCTAAATTCCCAGGTGAGGCCCACTCCAGAAACCGGTCTCTGGTTGCTAGTCTGTCTAGAGGGGACATTACCTGGCAGTTCAGACTGGACTGTTCTTATTGGAGCAAGACCATGACTGATTTGCATATAGCAGGTACCTTGTAGAGAGTGGCAAAGTGAGAGGAAAACGATGGTCTGGAATATAGCACGAGTGATCACTGGAGGCTGATCAAATTCAAGCATTTATTCTTTCTTGAAATATTTACACAGCACATAAAAGTTGGATTAATGGGTTTGTATGTGCACACAATGTGACAGCAAAGTGATTATAAAAATCATTAAAAAAAAAACGTAACATGCCAGGATGAGTGAGACATTGCGAGCGGCGTAAACTGAAACTTTCAATTCAGATGTCCAACTGTGTGCAATTTAGCTACAATTCCAGTAAAAGTGGCCGCAGTGAGATTATAAGGCACTCCCCTGCTGACCTGTAGTTCTTAACCCAAGATGTATGGACACCACAGGTCCTAGATTTCATCTCTGGGAGTCTGTGAACGTTTAGACAATTATAGAATATTAACAGATTAATAAATAATAAACACATAAAAAAGACAAATTGAAAAACGTCAAGAAGCCCTCCAAATATGAAGGAAAGTGAAATTAGAGGCTAAAAATTAAGTTGTCATGTTTGCTTGGTTCGTGGGAGAACGACATAGTAAGAAGTATGGAGGATTGGTGGCCTAAATTGGAGCACTAGTATACAAAAATAAAAAGCGAGAATGCATCAGGGCGAGTATACAAAAATAAAAAGTGAGAATGCATCAGGAGTAAAAACAAAATAAAAAAATTGTAGAAACCTAGGGCACTGGCAAACCAACCTAATAAATACAATTTCGTTTTGTGTCATTTTTAGTGTGAATTATAGAAAGCAGTTAATAGCTTGTGTATTTGCTTGATGGATACTTGTGTAGTTTAGTGTATTTGTGGATCAATTCGTAGAAACTGCTGTGGCTGGAGTCCCGGACTTCCAATAGTGAAGTGGGGATCCACAGACAAGTTAAGAAGCACTGCTGTGAACTGTGGGTGGATACTGGTGGTGAGGTGGGCAGGGTGGAGGATTAAGCTTACAACTCAAGATACAAGCATGACGAGGGTTCTCTGGGTTAGGATGGGCGACCCAGCAACAAAAACAAGCATTGGTTTTAGGATACATTTTGTACCCTCTGCATTCGTAGTTTACTTCCCGCCCACGCCAGTTACCTGTTGAGCTCTTACAGTGTGTGGCGGCGTCATGAAAGTCATGGAGGCGGCCTCGGGGAGCTGGAATCCAAGCCCCGGTGCCCCTCTCTGCTTCCGAGTCGGGGCGAGTCCGGGCCAATGCAAATCTGCGCTGGGTTCCCGGTTCCCCAAACCGGATGTCAGCCATAGACCATGGCCGGGAGGGTCGGCGGGAGGCTGGTGATAGGCCACGGCTTCCGCGGGTCGCTGGAGGTCCGGGGCTTAGAGGTTTTGTGCCGTGGAAATCATTAAGTGGCCATGGTTGGCCCGGGTGACTTCTTAGGCCGAGTGCCGGCCTGTGCCTGCCTGCATCGAGTGAGGCAGCGAGAAGCCCAGGCACCCTCTCAGCCCCGGAGCACTTTCGGTTTCCATTCCCAGCTCTGCTCTCGTTTCCTAGTCTAAGGTTGGATGCAGGGCGGAGTTACAGTGGCCGGCAGCGGGTGCCATCTTGAGAGTGGAGGTTTTCGCGGGGCAGTCTTGGGTTTCAGATAAGGAAGCATCCCTCAACGTAACGTGGAGTTGTGAAACACACGGGGCATTTCATTGCGGGGCGTTACCAGTCAGGGGTTACCGGATCCGTACCGCGTGCGTATAGGAGTATCTGCTGGGAGTGACTAACTCTCCAAGCAGTTAAAACGGTAAACGGCGCCCGGCAGGACTCCAGCTTGTACCTGGCCAGTCAGTGCCAAACAGGACAGCAATCTACGCCAAAGGGTCTGGCAGTGCCGAGTAAACAATGAGAGATCTGGCGTTCCTGCCAGAACAGGTGACTTCGGGTCTAGGAAATCAGGTTCGAGTCCCGGCGTCAGCTTTGCATCCTGCGATTCTGGACAACTCACTCAATCTCGCTGGGCTTAGAAATAAAATAAATAACACCCGATCTTGTGTAATGTAACCAGTGCTCATTTAAAGCGTTCCGATGCCCCAGGCCGAGTCCTCGTTCTATAAAACTGCACACCAGAAGCTGCGCTATTCAAATGAAAATTCTAGGAGCCTGCCCGTGTACCGCTAAAATAATACCCCTAATAAGCGCTAGCACAGCAGCCTTGACACTACAAAGGCCGCACTATAAAATCCTTGTCCTAATAAAATTATAGTTTTAGTGGTCTGAAGTTTCACTGTAGCGCCGCACATAAACTGTTGGCGCGTACACGACAGAAAGGGAACCAGTATTCTGGAAAGTGCTAGTCTCGTTTTCAAAAACTACCAACCATGCCGGGAGGTCCTCAATGCCCTGCCTCCCCCCTCGCTGACAAATGAGGGTAAGGCACAAATATAATTCGACAGCCCACCCCCCCCCCCCCCCCCCAAATACGTTTTGGCTTTCTGTTAGTGAAAACGATATGCCAACGATTGACCAAGGTGGGGGAGGGAACATAAGAGCACAGGTGACAGTAGTGAAACCTGTAGAGTACAGCCGCTGCGCACAAAATCCACTTAGGACTCACTTGCACCCAGCTAGTAAGATGGCTACCAGCGTTCATTTAGCCTGCCGGCGCCTTGCATCGAAAACCCCCAGAGCCCCTATTCTCCAGAAGCCCAACATCACAAAGAGATGAACAGGGCAGCTGGCACTCCCCTACAAGCCCATGCTCTAAAAACTCGAAGCACTAAAGGTAAATGTATTTAGTGGTCAGAGGAGGCAAAATAACCTTTTGTGACTGCAGAGAAGTCATTTGGGGACCATGCAGTTCGCCACGGACAGGGTTCGTAGGACAAAGCAGCACCAAGACAGGTAATAAACTATAACCCGCACAGACAGGGGCAAAAGGCCATCTGTGCACTTGTAGTTGACAGTAAAGCAATCCCATGGGTAGTTCTGCTGGGACTGCGGACCTTCGACAAGGACTACAGTTAGTACATTGATTTTTGTATCCCCCATTACCTCCCGATAGGGAAGACACCAGTTTTCACTTTAAAATTTCACCACTGGCCACTATTTCTGCCAACAAATAAGACTGCGTACTTGATGTACAATGAGCCTCATAGAATATGTGCCCAAGTCCATATGTGTTGTAATGCCCAAGAGCTAAAAACTGAAAAATGGCAGAATCATTATTCAAAAAGAGACTTAAAAACAAAGTGAATGGTTCCAAACTTTTCAATAGTACTAAGAGAACTAATTGGTTTGGATCATGACAAGATTGTGCAAATCTGATAATTAATGTAGCGCTATGTGGAATATGGCACATCCTTGCGTTTTATACCCATCACAGCATTAAAAGAAAATTTGCCATTATATTCTGTATTAATCTCGTCACATCTGATAAAGTGTTATGACCTGTATATTGAGAAAGGTAATATATTGTCATCTTACTAGTGGCATCGTAAAGGGGGAGATCAGGTAAATGGGTGGGGGGGGGGGACAAACAAGGAAAAACGTGTAAACGATAAGTACAGTGTGAATGCAGATGAGGCAGGGGACCGAGATTAGGTGAGACTGTGCCACGCTCCTGCTGGAAATACATCTCACAGCGGAAAAAGCCAAGTCACGCCACGGGGGTCCCTTGTGTGCCTCTGCATAGAGTACTTAATGTTCAAAACTTATAATACCCAGAGATTAGTTTATTGAATGGGGAGAAATATGTCAAAAAGTTGGGAGCTGTATCTGTGGAAACATACATGAATAAAACGAGGGGGGAATCAGTTATGTGTGGACCAGTAGGAGGCTGCAAGTCATAGGCAGGAGAGAGATGACCTGCATATGGACTCGTAAGGAGTGCTTGTTCGGAAACGCAAAGACGCAACACATATAAAGAGACTAAGTGCTAGGTGAGCTTCTGGAGGGAATTCGGTGTTCTTGCCTCTGTCCCAGAGAACACAATGAGACAAGATGTGATGTAGCAGTCTAGCTGTCGACTTCGGACCAAGGTTCAAGTCTAGAATCAACATCATGTGATTCTGCACAAATCATTTAATCTTAGTGCTACTACAAAAAAAATGAACGTGTAACGTAACTAGTCTTCATGTAAAGCACAAAGTACATTTCACTAAACTGCAAGCATGAGAACTGAACTCCGAAAACACAAAATTAAACCTCCATCTAACAAGCAGCAGAAAACGTAGTGACATTAAACTAATTGCTGCAGGCTGTACATTTTTTTTCTTCTTCCAAACAATGACAGGCTGTTTGCGGAATTTTGCCGCTGTGTCTCGTAGTTTTTAGCACTATTTAACATCTCGGGTGGAGTAGGTAAATAGATTGAAAGAGGTAGGATTTGGTTCGAAGGAGCTCTGCATCATAAAGGTGTAAAGCAGTCTTCCTTGGCACATGCAGCAGGATACTGCCAATGCTGAAAGCAAATCTGCCAAAAAGGTTGAGTTGTATCTTGGAAGGAGAAGGAGCGGAGGAGTCAGGATGAGAGCAGCGCAAGCACCAACGATGAAGAAGCAATGCCGACAGGGGAAGCAAGAAGAAAAAGCAAATTCCCCCACATTCACATGACATCAAAACTCCAAGTTGAAGTTCTAAAAGGGGATTTGGATGTTATAAATGCCTTAAGAGTAATAGAAAATAAAATAATGTTTATGTGTAAAGTAATTGGTTTGGTAATTTGCAAACTCAATGAAATAAAATGGGCATCCTATGATGCAGTCGAAATGAGATTATTTTGGGCATAGGACATCCTTGCTACACCTCTGCTTGATTTGCTTAAAGCACCTTCCATTCAAACAGCTGAAGAAAGCAAGGCTCAAAGAGTGGGGAGAGGATGTTGCGTTGCGGCTCAAGCTGCAGACTTTAGAGCTGGGGAACCAGATTAAAGTCTTGGCATCGTCACAACATCTTGTGAGTAAATTGCTTAATCTTCCTGTGCCTACAGATATAAAAATGTGCAAAGAACTCGCACCAAATAAAAGAAAACATTTAATTTGGTACGACATACAGCCACCATGAAGTAGGTCGAAAAAAGAGGCATGCTCACTCGTAATTAAAATAACAAAGAAGTTCAAACGGATGGAAAGGAGAACTTCGTCCCCGGGACACCGATAAGCAGAAAACAGGAAATTGTATGCTACAACCAAAAGAAACAGAGGAAAGTAAGTGACAAGCACACAAAACAACTAGAGACCATCCATCGGAAGGGGACAACAATCTATTTCTCAATGAAGCCCCTGAAGAAAGTTCTGCCCGATCGATCACTGGATACCCTTCTACAGGTGATCAGAGCACGTCTACAGCCAATGCTCACATACGGTAGTGAACCCATGCAAGGGAAAGATGCGACTGCTCTAGACAAAATAATCAGTAGAGCATACAGGGCAATCTTCCATCCGCCGAACTTCGTGTCCCCTGCCCAAATCCGCCTCGAATTTGGTCTCCAGAGACAAACGGTGGAGAGAAGAGGTGCCTATATAAAAAGCTGGTGCAAAATCAGAGGCGCGGAGCAAGGATCTTTAAACGCCCATCTCTGGACCGAACTGTCCACCCGAGAGAACTCACCCACCAGGAAGTATCTATTAGAATCACTGCAGTACCTGGAATTAACAAATCTCTGGGAGTCATCCACAGACAAAAGCTTCAAAAAGGTGGTAACAAAAGTAACCAAAATGATACCATCCATAGAAGACAAAGAAATTCTGGCCAAGAGGGCTCATGGATGGACAGTGCTGAAAGATTATAAAGTTCTAAAGCCGCAGGAATACGTGAAAATGGGTCTCACGCAGAAGACAAAAGGCATTTTTAAAACCGCGCTTCGGCATCCTACCAATACTACCTCACCTGGTACCTTGGAAAAGGGGAACAGAAGAACACCTTGCCGTCTTTGTAGAACAGGGAAAGAGGACCTAATACATATAATTTGCATCCGCCCAAACCTGATGGACACTCCGAGTATTATGGAACCGAAAGGGCATTACAAGCTGCAGGCAGGCTGTGAATCTGTGCTTTAAACCTGAAGAGATCCAGCTAAATTGTAGACTAACGAAGTACTTTGATATTGCGGCCAGAAGACTCACGAGCTAGCCATACGGTACATCTGAAGTACAGCAAGCAACAGCAAAGGAACAGTCCGCCAAGACACTTGCCAAGTCATAATTACGCTCCGGCAAACAGAGGCACATTCACTTTATAAACTTAGAAAAGGACTATACAGACAATGCAGTTGAGACTGTCTCTGTATTATAGAGTGTAAAATACTTTTTTTCTTCTTATTCGAATAATATACGTGTAAATCAAGGTTTGAATTATTTTTAATGATGGAAGTTTAAATTAACTGTACAATAAAGAAAAGAAAGGACAGGGTGTTAGCCCCTTTTCACACTCTTGGTGTAAAAGTAAAGGCTGTAGGGTGTGATTCTTGTCATAACAAAATGTAAATACCTTTAAATTTACTGTATACATTTAGCAGTTAGAAGACCAAAAATGAAGCACATTTCATTTATTTTGTAATGCTGAAGTGTGATAGAAACAATGATTGCAATAGGAAGAGGACAAACCCAAAAACTTTACTTGGTGATGCGCATATAATAAATATTCACTGAAAATCGGGATTTTCAAGCATTGCGTGATTTTTAGGTCTCGCTGAGACAGCGAAAGCTGTCTCTTTGTTAGGTCTCGCTGAGACAGCGAAAGCTGTCTCTGAGACATTTTGTAAGTGGGCTTTCAAAAGTGCTACCCACATGGTTTTGCTGGCCTAGGGCTTTAGTGCACGATGGCGTGCACAGCTGCTTCTCTGCTGCTTGCATTCCCCCCTCCCTTCTCACCCAGCCCTTTGATGCTCTGCTCGATTACTTTCACTTTCGCCGCTTTGATGTTTGATCGCAAACGCGATCACTTCCGCTTGGCATAGCCTGTACTTGTTCTTATTCGCTTCCGCCGCACACTCGTAATCTCCACATTTGTCTTTTCCCTTCTCAGTACATTATTTCCGCTCGGTTTCATTCATCACTTCTCCTCTTGTGAACTGTCATTGGCCTGGTTATTTTTTCCTGTGTTTGTTTATTTTTATTTAGGAGATTAACGTCACAGGCCCCTTTATCTCTGAGACCATTTCCTGTTATCTCTCTACTGCGGCATTTACATTCTCTTGTCTAAGATGTTTTAGTTAGGATTCAAAAAGCCAGGCCGACGTATTGGCTTCGCCAATGCTTGCTTGAAACGGAGTTCCACCCCAGTGTCTGACGTCACCATGGCCCTGTGTGCTTAAGCCAGTCACTTCAAAGCCGGGGGCACTTCCTGTATTTGATCACATGCTACCACCAGTCAGGCCCCTTTCTCATTGCCTTCACGCTGAGGGAATACCCATGTGTGATTAACAAAAGTAGTACCACAGGGGGCCTCACTTCACCCACATTTCCTCCGCCCCAACACCAAAAGAAAGAATGTGCAGGGGTTTTGAACAATAATTGAGAAGGAACAATCGCGCCTAAACTCAAGACATTAGATTACACAGTTGGTGCATTTACGACTATCCACAACAAGCAGAGACACAGGCAGACACAATGACAGTCACTCAGAGAGCCAGACACACACTTATACACAGATACAGACTTGCACCTAGACACGCAGACACACAAGCAGACACATTTACAGACACTCAGAGAGGCAGACACACACACCACGCATACACCCAAACACACTTACACACTCGCACCTCGACACACAGACGCACGTACAGACACATACAGACGCACGTACAGACACATACAAACACACATACAGACACACGGAGGTACACGCAGATGCTCGCACAGACACATGCAGACACACATACACACACTGGCTGAGACACACACACACACAAGAACACACAGACGCAAAAACAGACATGAGCACATACACAGACAACCCACATACAGATACACATTCAGTCTCGTAGAAAGGCACAAACACATGCAGACACACCCAGGAGAACCCGAGGGGAGTTCTGAGTGTGAAGGCTGTGTGTGAAACAAAAGAAGGACATATCAAGGTGCAGTTCTAAGGGTGAAAAAAATCATTAGAAAGGCTGTGTGTGGAACAAAAGAAGTGCATTGTTGTCGTAAATAATCATTCAGTTAGTTCACTTGAAGCAAGATATAAACTCCCAGGTGTAATATTTGGTTAAGATCTTTTAACTGTACGTACAAGACTAGAGACGTGTTTTATGTAGAGTAATCTGACGACGTTTGCTGCACTGAGCTCTGCACATATTAATAGGATCAGATTTAATATTCCAGAAAATATTCCTTTTGTTTTTAGGATGATGGCCCTTCGACTTCTTTGCCCTTTACTCCTTTCGAAGAAATTGTTTTGTTCTTGACCACGCAGTGTGTGAGTTCTGTCCCGGGGATTGCAAACTGATGTGATTGAATTTGTTGTCAATGACCAATCGCTGCATTGCAAAGGGCTGAAGGTCTCTGACAAATCAATAGAAAGTCTGATTTCATCCCGCCAGTTTGCCTTCTGTATCGTGACAAGTAATTAGCATTTTTAATGACATGGACTAATGAAAAAGCAATAAACGATACAAAAATCACACTAAACGTAACATTGCGCTAACACCTAACTCAACTATTTTCATGGTATACTAAAGTCGTGGGGTGACAACGGAGGTGTCTAATGTGCCTTCTTTCATCTACTGAAAGGGCCTGAAAGGGGGCTCCCCTGTGGAAGAATGGCATCTCCACAGACAGCAGATCACTGGATGGAGTCACAGCTGCTGGCCCTTCTCACCAGGTGTGCTTTAGCATGTATTTACTTGCCCTGTCCTTCTCAAAAGCCCATCACTGGGGGAATTAGCTTGGTAGATGGGCAGTAATGTTTTTCACTGTTCTTTTTTTTCCCCCTTCTGTATGTCTACGGACTTCCTTCTGGCATGAATCTCGATACTTAACATAATCGTACGTCAAAGTTTAGCAAGGTATTCTCACAACAGTTCGTATTTCTAGACATCCCCCAAATCGCAATTCACGAAGACATCACAATATTCAAAACAAGCATTGGCATAGCCAATAGGTCTCGCCTTTGGGACCTTATAAGTGTTTAGCCATGCAACAGTTAATGTTGGTTGCACCAAGGATATTGTGCTGCATAACTAAATACTTATAAGGTCCCAAAGGCGAAACCTATTGGCTATGCCAATGCTTGTTATGTAATGTAGTTGTAACAGTAAAACTGCCCGTCTGCAAATTTAGTGGCCATTTCAATGGAAAATGCGCCGTCTGTAAATGACAATGCGTGACCACATGATGCTTTAGGTACATTAAAAAATAAATAAATAAATAAACAAACATGCCCGGCTCATGCACAACCTTAGGTAGGCTGAGCAACACATCTGGGTAATATTATGGACCTCAAGAATCTAGTATTGTACAATCTAATAAACACAAGACTGCAGACTCTGTACAGCCATATAGCTGAGAAGTTATATAATTTATTTAATATAGCAACTACCCGACACTGGAAATATATGGTGTATAGAAAACAATATAATGGGCATTTTATATCCATTATAGAGGTGTAATGTACTCCTGGTATACAGTGTGCAGCAGACTGCTAATCAAACTTAAACACATTTGTATACGTAGGAGCAAACATACATGAAAGAGCGATTACAGTTAGAGCTTCCAGTTTTTTCCCCCGCATCTCAGTCAGTATCGTTTTCTGACTTTCTTGTTATTTACCTATATTTTCTGGCTGGTCCTTCTTACCTGTTTTCATGCATTTATTTTTTGTACATGACAAATTAAGTTGCAAGTATAAACATACTTTTAAATGATAAATGTTGTAATGTACAGACAGATTGAGGTCTATAGCGATGAAACGTACAAAGCACTCTTGACCCACAAAAAAACAGGACCTGAAATTATTTAGCTTTATAAATAATTTATTCTATTCCCTATTGCACTGTGGGGGCTACCTATAATTGCGACAGAGATGGCCTCAAATGGCACGAGTCTGCATACGCTCCCTGCTAACCAGCCTTCACACTTACAAACTGAGTCAAACGTACAGCACTGACATAAAATGCATAAGTCTGGAACACACACTGTGGGCATTAAGTACTAGATGAAAATGTCAAACTTCTGATAACACCACAGCTGACACCTTTCCTCATTCATGCACACGATTATTGGGTCCTACCCAATCTCCCACTTACAGAGCCTCAATATTAGAAACAATGCTGTAAAGAAACACCGCAATAAAATGCCCGAAGAGGCATTCAAACAAAGATATAAATTCTGAATGTGTCTGTTTTTAAAAGTAAAAAAGTTAAACCGATTGTTTTCTGTGGTAAATTTGGGTTGGGAAATCTGTAAAATAATTAACTGGAAACTTCAGTAATAATCATCCCACAATCTATCATACTAACTAAGCCTACCGTTAACTCCTAATATTTCAAGCACCAAATCACATCTGCCTACCTCTATTCTACACTAAAACCTTGCTGCTTTGATCTACAGCCCTGATTGTTCACTGTCTTTCCACTGACTGGGAAAATGGGAGCAGCTCTCAACATGTAGAGCAAGCAGAGAAGTGAAGATTCGGCAACACAGCAAAATGCACAGTGAAAGAAGATGCAAGTTTACTCACCAGATTCGAATCAGAAGTACCATGTACACAAAAGGTAGGTGTATGATGTTTCCTATGCAAAGCACAAGCAAAATACAGAAATCTTACCGACGGTCTGCAATAACGTGGCTGTTGTACAATGCCCACTGATTTATTTTGAAATTGCAAACATAAAAATATATTCTCTGAGCCTTAGAATAGAAACACTTTCATAATGAAAACAATCAGAAAAGGGGAATGTGATGTCTGCCAAACAAGAACAAGTATTGACAATGCCAATCCATTTGTGTTTTGTATATGGAAAACGTTTTCTGAACCTTCAGCAAAACAGACAGAAGGGAAGAGTGGTTCAAACATAACAGGTACAGCAAAGGCAGCTGCAGTGCAAGCTTCATCCACACAAGAGCTAAACGGGAAAATTGCTTCAGTTAGGTTTTGCTGGGAACAGGTGAATCGATTCCCGTTTCGGCACAGCAGAGACTGGTGCCAGAAGTTGGAAAAGGGCATGGGAAACAATGTGAGGCATGACATGGGAACACCACACATGCCCCTGTTCTAATACACAAATGACAGAGTGGTAGAGCTCCAAACACCATCTGACCTACAAAGAACTCTAGTAGTGCTGGATGGCTTTATTAGATAAAACCATTTGTGAACTTTGGCAAATCTAAGATTCTTGTATACAAAAGACGCCATTGGCATTATACATAGACAATGAGCGACCACCTCTTAGCGAATGTGGACATGTAAAACTATGTGGGGTCTTGCAAAAAGTTAAACCAGGTTATAAAGCTTAAAGTTATTTGATTAAAGTTAGAACTTTCTACTACAATGTATGCACTTGGGTCTTATTGTCTGGGATGGCCTGACCTATAGCAACTCAAATCAAAACCCGAACTAATAATATTGCACGAAGCTCTGATGTTCAGAAGTAAATGTGGGCGAATCATTACACTTTGGAAAAGGCTTCTGTGTAAGCTGAAACGAGAGTGTCTAGAAACTGGATGCTACAATGCAATAAAATATTTTGCACACAAACTTGAGTGCCTGCTGTCTTTCGACCGGCCGTGACAGACAGATATATATACACACACACACATATATATATATATATCTCGCATAGCTAAAAGGGTGCAGAGACATGTACATGGTCAAAGACAAGCATAAAGCCAACGAGTGGCAGAAGAGGTAGACATATGAGCGATTAATGCATTGTGATCACACCCTCCTTTGAAGAGCATTAAGACAGTTCAATTCTTTACTCCAATGTACCACACAATGTCAACTAAGGAAGGAGTTTGCAATATTTAAGATACCAATGTAATTAGATGTGGCTTATAAACAAGAGTCCCAGTTTTTCAGTTTTAAAGCTATAGGTAGGAAACTATCAACTTATGTTCGCACGTATTTTTAATTCTGAAAAATGTGGGAATAATAGGAGATCTTTGATAGTATTAATATTTACAGCCAGGCCAAACGCTGTGTACACGCAGGGCAGTTAAAAAACGTAATCAGTTGCAGCTGTGCATTGTAGTAAAATGTTATTTACAACAGTATTGAATGTTTTATATGGCTTCTTATAGCAAAAAACAAATCTTGTGAAACAACTGATGGAATAAAGGCACAGTACAATAAGGACCAAGAACTTGACGAACTGTACTTTTTGACTACTTTCTCTATTATCGGACCTCAAGTGTACTCTGGTATTTAGTACACAGTATGTTCAACACCAAACACATTTGTCCTAGGCAGATGGACACCCTTGGAGGCAGGGTGCGCATAGTACCATGTTAGAACATTTTAACTTTCATTATTACATACTGTGCATGTTACAAATTCCCCAACAAAGAGTACGGAATTTGGATGTGCAATTGCTGTCAGAATAGCCACCACTTGTATTTATATTATTCATTTTCTACTCAATGAAGCAGCTCCAGGGATTGAGGTGGGATGTGAAATGCAATGCGTGTTTACATTATTGAGATATGGTTAAATTCTCTCAAAATACGTCTGGTCTGGAATTAGAATAGTAAGTAAGTCTTCAATTGCCAGGGGGAAGTTTCATTTCTCCCAAATATTCCCGAACTGAAGTTAGTATAGTAAATTATCTGTCTCATAGACGCAATGCAATACCCCTTCAGCCCAACGATTTTGAATAGGAAGGCGGGAGTCCTCAACGCACCAATCTACAAGACCATTTGGGGGGCATTAATTCTATTCCCAAAACTCCGCCCTCGATCACACTGCACTGTTCACCTGGCCTGTCTTATTGACCTTCCTTCCCACTCTTTTCTTTCCATACCTAAGCGCTTCGAGACACCCCAATAACTAACTGAAGCACCTTACACTCAGCCAATGTAACATAAATAGCGTTAGTAGGCCGTGCGTCTTAAAGTATAAGGTAAAAGTCGTCAAGTTTGTCACATTTCGGCAGCGGTGATAATCTAAGCAAAGTAATCGTTGTTAGGGCATTCGGCAGTTGCAGTTTGCCCGTTACAGTTAGTGTGAGACGGAAAACGCAATGATAGCTGACCCGGAACAACAATGGGGATTGGAGGTTACGACACGGGGATTTCGCTCCATTTTCGTCTGCACCCTCCTCTAGAAAACGATGTGCCCTAACTGCCATGGTCTTTTCGTACACGCGCATTTCGACCCCACTTTCTCTGCTCACCCAGTCCAAGGAGCCGCTGCCCCCTCCTCTCTCCGTGGCCGGAACTGAAGACGGTGGATCGTCTTTGTCCGTTTCCCCTGCCCAGGTGCCGGCAATAGGGCTTTGCGAGCGACAATCCCACACACGCTACAGAGCGAAGATCCGGTGCGACGCGATTACGCGCTAGTCAAGCCGGAAGTGGACATGGAAATGAAAGACGGACTACAATGAGTTGAACGCTAGCAATTTTAGGATATGATACCCATACAATGTAAACGTTGTCCTGCTTGAAAGACGCAGTATAAAACTACGCACCCCTATACAGTTATTTTAGTATATTTAAATGTCAGCGTTGAATATATTTAAACGTTTTGTGTATAGCTCGTCAAAGTGAAACATGCTTGAACATTTTAATTTGTATAATTCGTGAATATTAGTATTTTTCAACAAGGTTACTAATTCTAGACTTTGAAATTAAGGTTTCTTAAGTTTATCGTTGCAAAGAAAAAGTCCGACTTTAAAGGGGAGGAGATGTGGTCCGTCGGCTGCGCTGCCGACTTTGCTGCAGGAAACCAGGGTTCGAGCCTCGAGGTCGCGTCCACATCCTGTGATTCTGGGTAAATCACTTTAATCTCCCCGTGCCTAAATATGTAATGTAAATACGGTGCTCATGTACAGCGCTCCAATACCTTCGGGTCGAGTTCGCGCTATATAAAAGATGCAAGAAAAAAGAGGCCGGCATGGTTGCTTACAACCGATGGCAGTTGGCGAGCGTAGTCTAATTTGGCGGCCATCTTACATTTGTAATTATAAATTATTTCATCGTCGTGTATCGTCTAAATTAGAAGTACACACTCCACAGGCAAACTATGGGTGGAGCAGCTGGCTTGTTTAATATGTTTCTGCAGGGCATTTCTTGTTTACACTTTTGAGCCTCAGTTTGTGTAAATGAGTGTTATGATGATGTAATGTAGTGTGATTTCACCTTTTGTGCTGTAATGTATTCATTGTACTTCCATTGGGACGGCATGTCACGCCACTTCTCAGCATTCTATAGTTGTCGGTTACGGATCAAATGTGAGATCAGATGCTCTTTGCCATCAAGAGAACTTAAAGTATCTGGGGGTTTTGGAACAATCTTCCCTTACCCCATTAAGAAGACTTTGTCTTTATTACCATGGCCTGAGGTAGAATAAGAGATCTTTATTCGAGATAATGGGTACAGTACAAGGTCAGCATATTGCCTAACATTCACTGCTGCTTCCAGAATGACCACACCGGTTCTGGAAGTGGAAACAACCAGTGCATCAGAACTCAACATGTACAAATACAAGTAATGATAATAGACATAACATAACACATCTCTCCTCCTAAATAGGAAAAAAAAATACTGCTTTATCCTAACAAAATAACACATTTGTGCACGTATACAAAATAAATATAATATTAACACACTAAGGTGCTAGGCAAAAGTTTACATTCTGGCATTTAGATAATTGTAAATGAAAATTAAAAACTCAATTGCAAACAAATGACTCCAGATATCTGGGTTTGGATTTGCATCGCACGCTAGGTTCCATTCCATTTCTCATCACCCTTTCCTTTTCACCACCACTTCTTCTCATCCACTCTCCACCTTCCACTTCGTTGCATATGGCCACTTTTCTGGTGTTCCACAATTTTCCGTCGTCCAACTTGACAACATTCCCCCTTACTTCAACAGTCAATCAATCAATCAATCAAAACACTTGTATAGCGCGCTACTCACCCGGAAGGGTCTCAAGGCGCTTGGGGGAAGGGGTCTGCTACTGCTCGAACAGCCAGGTCTTGAGTTGTCTCCTGAAGACGAGGTGGTCTTGGGTCAGCCGAAGGTGGATGGGGAGGGAGTTCCATGTCTTGGCCGCCAGGTAGGAGAAGGATCTTCCTCCGGCGGTGGCCCTTCGGATGCGTGGTACGGCGGCGAGGGCGAGGCTAGCAGACCGTAGCTGGCGGGTGGGCGTGTGGAAGGTCAGGCGGTCGTTGAGGTACTTTGGGCCCAGGTCGTGAAGAGACTTGTGTGCGTGGGTGAGGAGCCTGAAGGTGATCCTCTTGTTGACGGGGAGCCAGTGCAGGTCCCTCAGGTGGCTGGAGATGTGGCTGCGTCGGGGGATGTCCAGGATGAGTCGGGCGGAGGCGTTCTGGATGCGTTGCAGTCTATTCTGTAGCTTGGCTGTGGTTCCAGCGTAGAGGGTGTTTCCGTAGTCCAGTCGGCTGGTGGCGAGGACCTGGGTGACCGTCTTCCTGGTTTCGGTCGGGATCCATCGGAAGATTTTGCGGAGCATGCGGAGGGTGTGAAAGCATGAAGAGGAGACGGCGTTGACTTGTCTGGTCATCGAGAGGGAGGAGTCCAGGATGAAGCCCAGGTTGCGTGCGTGGTCTGTTGGCTTGGGGGCGGTGCCCAGGGCTGGGGGCCACCAGGAGTCGTCCCAGGCGGAGGGTGATGGTCCCAAGATGAGGACTTCCGTCTTGTCTGAGTTCAGTTTCAGGCGGCTGTTCTTCATCCACTCGGCGACGTCTTTCATCCCTTCGTGGAGGCTGGTTCTGGCGGTGTCGGGGTCTCTGGTGAGGGAGAGGATCAGCTGGGTGTCGTCGGCGTAGGAGATGATGTTGAGGTTGTGTTGGCGTGCGATGATCGCGAGGGGTCTCATGTAGACGTTGAAGAGGGTGGGGCTGAGTGACGATCCCTGCGGGACGCCGCAGATGACTTCGGTGGCCTCCGATCGGAACGGGGGGAGGCGGACTCTCTGTGTTCTTCCGGCGAGAAACGAGATGATCCACTTCAGTGCCTTTTCTTGGATGCCGGTGTTGCTGAGGCGTTGGACAAGGGTGCGGTGGCAGACAGTGTCGAACGCTGCGGAGAGGTCCAGGAGGATGAGTGCCGCTGTTTCCTCGTTGTCGAGCAGGGCTCGGATGTCGTCGGTGGCTGTGATGAGGGCGGTCTCGGTGCTGTGGTTGGCTCTGAAACCGGACTGCGAGGGGTCGAGGGATCCATTCGTCTCGAGGAAGGCAGCAAGCTGTCTGTTGGCGATCTTCTCGATGACTTTGGCCGGAAAAGGGAGGAGCGAGATGGGGCGGAAGTTCTTGAGATCAGTGGGGTCTGCTGTAGGTTTCTTCAGTAGGGCGTTGAGCTCGGCGTGCTTCCAGCTCTCCGGGTAGGTGGCGGTGTTGAAGGAGGTGTTGATGACGTCTCGGAGTTGGGGTGCGATGGTGGAGGCAGTCTTGTTGAAGACGTGGTGGGGGCAGGGGTCAGTCGGAGATCCGGAGTGGATGGTATTCATCGTGCGGGCTGTGTCTTCGGTGGACACCGTGGTCCAGGTGCGGAGGGTGGCGGTGGGGGGCGTTTGTTCGACGGTTGGGTGCGAGGGTGGTGTGCCGAAGCTGTTGTGGATGTCTGCAATCTTGCGGTGGAAGAACGAGGCGAGGGAGTTGCAGAGATCTTGTGAGGGGATGATGTCGTTGTTGCCGGTGCTGGGGTTGGAGAACTCCTTGACGATGCTGAAGAGTTCCTTGCTGCCGTGGGCGTTGTTGTCCAGTCGATCCTTCAGTGATTTCTTCTTGGTGGCGCGAATGAGCTGGTGGTGCTTGCTGGTGGCGTGTTTGAGGGTGGTCATGTTGTCAGCGGTCTGGTCGAGGAGCCAGGCTTTCTCGAGAGTGCGGCAGTCACCTTGGGTGTTGAAAGCTTGGAACACCCTATTTTATAGAGGTGATCAGTATGCATCATGCGTTTGTCAAATACCTTTCTTTCATTTCTTAATCCTTCATTGTGGCTTTGTCTGCAACTTGTCTGATACTTGTCCACTTTTTCACTCAATTCTGTTTAATTTGCTTTAACTGAACCAGCTCTAGCTATCCAAGCTGATACTGCTACAGTGCATGGCAAACTTCCCTTTAGCAAACTAAATGGTGTCACACCCGTTGCCGAATGAGGTGTGACACGATAATTCCATAACATCTCTTTCACTTGATTCTTCCAACACAGATTGCTATGCTTTGCTAACTGAATGCTCTCCCCCCAAAATACGGTTGAACTGTTCTATTATACCATTCCCCTTGGGATGATAAACGGGGGTTTTGCAATATTTATTACGCCATTTGTTCAGAAAACTGCTGAATTCTTCTGACACAAATTGCGGACTAATGTCTGTCAGCTCTTCCGCTGGACACGCCTCACGACGAAATATGTCCTCACAAAATGCAAACACATTTTTTGTCTTCAATTCCTTCACAAACCCCACTTCCGGCCATTTTGAGAAAAAATCCATCATTACAATGGCATATTTTTCATTTGCACCCAAGCCTTCAAAGGGGCCACAAATGTCCATGGCTAACCTTCCCCATGATGTCTGGGTAAAGGCATTGGACATATCGATTTCTCTTGAACCTTGTGAGATTTATCACTGCAAGCACAGAGAATGCAATCACGTATACATCTTTCCACTTGCTTATCCATCCCCGGCCACCAAAAATCCATGCGTGCTCTTTTCTTCATGGCTGTCATGCCTCCATGCCCATCATGAAGCAAACTCACAACTCTCTCTCTGAAACCCCTCCGTACCACCAATCTCTTATTCCTTCTGACAATGCCATTCACCACAGATAACTCCTCCCATACAAACGTAAAAGGTAACAAATCCTCCTGTTTATTCCACCCATTGCATTTGGGAAGTGCATCTATAAGTTTCACCAAGGCTGGATCCTCCAAAACCACATCCTTCCACGCATCTTCTCCAATAGCACAACCCAGATCCTGTATTTCAGCCACCATCCATCCCACATCACCTCCCCCCTCACTATGCACCAATGGTAATCTAGATAGGCAGTCTGCATTAATATTTTTCACACCTGGTACATACTTTATTGCAAAAACATATTCTTGAAGACAATATAACCATTTTGCAATGTGAGGTGTGACTTTACCTGCTCCTGATGTGGTAAATATATCCACTAGAGGTGTGTGATCAGTTTGTAATTCAAATTCTAAACCTCACACAAAATTTTTAAAATGTTGTAGCCCCCACCAACAGGCAAGAGCTTCTTTCTCGGTTGAGTAATGCTCTCCAACCCTTTTATGGTGCGTGAAGCGAACGTAACAACCCTTTCCTTGCCTCCATGTACTTGCATAAATACCGCCCCAAGACCACAATTGCTGGCATCGGTCACTGTTATGGTTTTATCCTCCGGGTCAAACAGTTTGAGGGTGACAGCATTCAAAATGGACTTTTTCACAACATCAAATGTGTGTTGACATTCATCAGACCAGCTAAATTTGACTCCTTTTTTCATAATCTCTCTTAAAGGATTTACCATGTCAGTAAAATGGTGTACAAATTTGGCTTAGTACTCTGCCATACCCAGGAAAGACCTTCAGTGGTCCTTGCCTTGGGGTGCAGGAGCCTTTTCAATGGCTTCAACCTATTTAAGTTTAGGTTTTACTCCTTCAAATGTCAGGGTGTGTCCCAAATACTATACCTCTTCTGTACAAAATCTGCATTTGTCTAACCCAATAGTTAGTCCTGCATTCTCCAGTCTCTGTAGCACCTCCTTCAGTACATTGTCATGTTGGCTCACTTTATTTCCCTAAATCAATACATCGCCTTGAAACACCAAAACATTTGATATGTCCTTCAGTATTCCCTGCATGACCCTTTGGAAAACTGCAGATGCAGATGCCAGGCCGAAAGGCATGCAAATAAATTAGTAGGCCCCTTCTGGTGTTATAAAGGAGGTCAAATCCTTCGAACCCTTCTCTAGTAGAATCTGGTGGTATGCTTTGGATAAATCCAATGCAGTAAAGTACTTTCCTCCCTTCACATTGGCTAGCATTTCATAAATTCTGGGTAAGGGATAGCGATCAATCCTGATGCAACTATTGAGAGCCCTAAGGTCGACACTCATCCAAATTTTGTCATCCTGCTTCCTTGCAGTCACGATTGGACTTCACCATTCCAAAGCCTCAATAGGTTCAATTACGCTTTCGTTGCATAGCCTCTGTTATTCATCCTTCAATAACCCTCCTAATGAAAGTGTTCCGGTCAGTAATGTTCCTGACCTAACGTACCTTAGGCAACACACCTTGTTTCAACACTATGCAGTGTTCAAACTTAGTGAGGCATGCCAACTCCTTCCTGGATAGCTTGGGAAACATGTTGACCCACTTATTTTCAAACTGAGATGAAGATAACAAAACCTGTTTTGGGATGATTGGTGTCGAGTATCATACTTAATGCCTTTTGCTCCCTTCAACCTAACAAAGACCTCCCTTTTTCAACTACATACACTTTGCTAACAGCCTTTCTATCAAGATACACAAATTCTGTTTCATAGTAACCTAAAATAGGTAGTTTCTCACCACCATACCCCTCAGGTTCGACATCGGTGCTACTTAACTTCCCTGATTGCGCTTTCTCCCACATTTTCTTGTCAATTAGTATGAATAGCGACCATGAGTCCGCCCACATCAGTACCTCTTTCCCATTCATGCTAATGGTACACTCAGGAGGGCAATTAGGACACATGCTCACTTCATTTTGTTCACCACCCACAACCAGTCTTTTAACACTGTCATCATCACTTCCATCAACATCGTTAGGTTTTAAGGTATCTCTGTTTACCATGTTGGCTGAATATTTGAACCTGGTTGTTTGGCTTTTTTTGCACTATCTCTAAAAATGTCCTATCTTTTTGCATTTAAAACATATACTGTTCACCGCAGGACAATTACTAAATTGCTCTGTGTGACATGTGCTCCCACACTTGAAACTCATTCTGGGTTATCATTTGCTAAGGGTTTGGTTCTCACACAATTTTCTATATTTGATTTGTATATTTTTTTTTATAGCACACACATCACATGTTTGTTCTTCACCTCCCTCTCCCTTGATGGTTTCACCTCTTAATTCCTTAACGTATAACAATGTGTTTTCAATATGTTTGGCTAATTCTAGTGTTTTTTCAAGAGTGGGATCCTTGAGACCTAACAATTTCTCCTGTATTCTAGCATTACATGTTCTATTGATCATCTGGTCCTGTATGATTTCATCTCTGAGCTCACCAAATTTGCAAGAGACAGCTATTCTCCTTAAGGCAGCTATGAATTGATCTATCGATTTACCCTGAGATTGAGCACGGGGGAAAAAATTGTGACGCTCTACAACAATACTTATCTTTTCCCCATAGTTTTCTTCTGACACCTTCAATGCATTATCAAACACATCTTCTTCATCGTCAGATTCAGCATCGACATTTCTACCTTTGATAGGTAATGTTTTCAGTACTTCTCTACCTTCTACCCCCAAATTATGTTTCAAAATTGCTAATTTCCTTTTGGATATATAGTCATTGCCACCAATAGCCTTCAAATATGTAGTAAGCGCTTCTTTCCAGTCCTCCCATCCCATGCAAGGCTGACCTGGATGTTCCAAAAATGCAGGAGGAGCAGGGATGTTGTGAGTTGCCATGATGGGATAGAGTCAGACAAGCAGATGTGTTGTTCGGGTGTACCCGTCACTGAAAAAGAAACGGGAAATACTGAGGGAAAAGGTGTGAATATCACCCGGTTTTTCGTGATAGGCTTCATGTTACCAAACTTGTTGCTGCAGTGCCTAATAACAAAGCAACTGCGCTAACAGCTTATTAGATCACACACGTTGTCATTTCATACGCATTGGAAATGTTGGACTGCTCAACACTTCCTGGATCCTTCGCTTTTTGACGAGGTTGCTAGGCAGCACGCATGCCCTGACTAATTCCTTCTCGTCAATTTCCTACAGCGGCACTCGCTGTGTGGTTGCTTAACAACACACTGCATCCTCCCGTGCGTTAGCTTGAGGAATGGAGTACGCCACAACTCCAGTAACTTCCTGATGACACGCGACGTCCTCATGTTGCGCCGATTGTCACGCGGCAGCTCACGGTCAGCCACCAACTCCAGACGCCTCCTCGTGCCGGCAGCTCCATGGCACAACTGTCGTCCTGCGCAACAGTTGCCCAGGTAATGGCGAGTTCAGCCCATCGTGCTCGTCCTGCACACACACGCCGCTTGCCACAGACAAGCCAATTGTGCGCTTACTCGATATCCAGTTTCCAACAGACGAGCACACAATTTTACACAATTGCGTCCACTGCTGCTCGCCGCCCACAAACCTGCCTGTAATTATGCCTTGACTGTTAAATCGGATGGTAACCTCCTTCCTGAACGTCTTTTCTTGACCCGGGGCCGCAGCTCTTAGAGTGTGTGTTGCACATCAGGTGCTGTCCAGCTAGCTAAGCCCGTTGTCGAGTCGCACACCGCCTGCTTCCAAATACCTGCTCGTCGCCAGTCTTGAAATGAAGATGAGGCCGTGGGCAGACTAAGAGATCTTTATTCGAGATAACGGAAATGGCCCCCGGTCAGCAACTCTCCTAATAGTCACTGTCGCTCCCAGCTTCCAGAATGCCCACAAAGGTTCTGGAAGTGGTTGCAACCAGTGCGTCGGAACTCAACATGTACAAATACAAGTAATGATAATTGACATAGCATAACAGAGATCAGATGCTGTTTGCCATCAAGAGAACTGGAGGGAGGAGCCTAGCGCGCATCCAAGATGGTCGCGTGAGCGCAGGGCTCCCCGGACCCTCTCTGCTCCCCGGAATCTATCCTGAGAATATCCTGACGTGGCTTATGGAATCTGGGAGATAAAGACCAGCTGAGCATATATCTCTTTTCAAAACTCAAATCGGACCTGGGAATCCTGAGTTGTCGTCGTCGGAACTTTTGGGACCCACCCGACGGAGGTGACCGGGGTGAAGGTGACCCGAGGGGCCGGGCTGCAATTGAACAACAGCGGCTTCAGCGCGGTGCCAGCTGCCGATCCACCACTTTCGGTTTCGGTTTTGCACTTCAGGAGACCGGCAGGGGGGTGCGCTCGGGGTGGCGAGGTGCTTCCTGGGCCTCTGCATGAGGTTTTCTTTCACCTGCCACTAGAGTGCCTATCGCCTCGGACCCCCTATACCGACATTTTGTGGTCTTCTTGCTGGCGCCCTTACACCCTTTGATTGGAGGTCCCCTCGAGTGACCGTGTTCACATGGGGGGCAAAGGGGGTCCCGAGGGCCGCAAGACCAAGGCTTCCCTCCGCGGGGGAGCGGTCCAGAGCAATAACATGGACCGCTACACCCAGGGCAGGGGGCCCTCTGGCGCTGCTGGCCTCCCCTCGGATACTGCGGAGGGAGGCGCGACCGTCTCTACGGAACTATCCCTGCAGGACATTATGGGCGCCATAGATGGCATTAGGGAAACCATCGCGACGCAATATGAGGCCCTGGCCCGTAAGATTGACACTGTCGCGATTGATGTCACCCTGATCCGGGCCGACCTCTCTAAAACTAACGAGAGGGTCCAGGCTCTCGACACACGGACCTCTACCCTTGGTGCGGAGGTGTCGGATCTGCGGGCCGCGCTTGGAGACATCAGGGTGGTCAACGACCATATGGCCCGGCGGCTTGAAGACTTCGAGGGACGGGCCCGACGCAACAACATCCGCGTCATAGGTGTACCGGAGTCCTCCGACGGCCGCCCGGTTGACCTCGTGGTCGAGGAACTTATCATGAAACAGTTGTCTCCGGCTGGCCTAAGCAAGTTCTTTGCCGTGGAGCGGGCTCATCGAGTTCCGGGCGGTCGGCCACGACCGGGGGCCCCCCCGAGGCCTATCGTGGCCAAACTGTTCTACTACAGGGACCGCGACGCTATTCTGCAGGCCTCACGGACCCACGGCCCGGTTCGTCATGAGAACTCGACCATCAATTTTTATCCGGACTTCACGCAACTGGTCCAGAAACAACGGATGGGATTCCAAGGGGTGAAGCGTCGTCTCCGCGAGCTGGGCCTAAAGTATTCGATGCTCTACCCTGCAAAACTCCGAGTGGAACATGGGGATCGGACAGCCTTTTTTGACTCTCCTGTGGCTGCAAGTGACTGGCTGGACTCTCTGCCGGACGGAGGTGGCCGTCCCGGACCCTCTGCGGGCACCGCGGGTGACGGGTCCCCTTTAGAGTGACTTTTGGTCCTTGATTTTGCTGTTTTGCATTGTACAGTCGGGTCTTATTTCATTTGCATATTGTGTTTTACCAGTACCAGTGAGGGGGGCGGGCGGGGACGGGTCCCTTACCTCCTCCGGGGTCTTTTCGTAGAATGGGGTTAGAGGGGCGACAGGCACACTGCAAGTTGGGGGGGTTTTTTGGCCCGCAGGGGTGCAGGGTGGGGGGAGTTGGTCCTGGGGTGGGGTTGGGGGGGTGGAGGGGTTGTTTTGCTGTGTGTTTTTTGTTTACAGGGCGAGGTACTGATTTTTGTTCACATTTGGGAACTGTGCTGCAGGCTGGGGGACCCTTGATCTATTGGGGGGGATGGGGGGGACGGGTTGAGGCTTATGTCATGGAACGTCAATGGGTTGGGGGACCGTATCAAGCGGGGTGTAGTACTGCAATATTTGCGTCGTTTGACTCCTGATGTGGTGTTTCTCCAGGAGACGCGTCTGGTTGGCAATGTTTGTCATGCAATGAACAGGGGGGGATACCGCCTCGTGGCCCATTCTGGTTTCACAACTGGTTCCAGGGGGGTGGGCATTCTCCTGCGAACCTCACTTCCGGTGGAGATCACTAAGATAGTCTCGGACGACAGAGGGCGCTATGTGTGTTTGATTGGGAGGTGGGAGGGGCAGCCCCTTGCCCTGGTTTCAGTTTACGTCCCCCCGGGCCTCCAGAACTCCACCTTCACTGACTTGGGTCGAATGCTGCTTGACCTTCCGGGCGGCCTCCTGCTCATGGGCGGGGACTTTAATTCTGTGGTTTCGGGTGAACTGGATCGTCACCCACCAAGGACCCTCCCCGCTGCCCAGGCATGGTTGGGTGGGATGCTGGAGACCTTCGGCCTGGTGGATAGTTGGAGATTAATGCATCCGACCCAATGTCAGTTCACCTTTCACTCGGGGGCGCATGGGAGTCTCTCTAGGTTAGACTACTTCCTTATGCCCGCGGCGCAGACTGGTCGGATTCGAGAGGTCAGGCATCTGGCGCGGGGTATCTCCGACCATTCTCCGCTGTGGCTTCTTTTTGACACCGGGCCGCGGTCTGCGGGGCGGATCGCTCCCATTAACCCATGGTACCTGCGAGACCCTACGACTCGTGAAAGCCTGGTTAAGGCTATGGACCAATACTTCCTGGATAACGAGGGGTCGGTGTCGTCTGCAATGTCCCTGTGGGAAGCCTTTAAAACCGTGATCCGCGGACACGCCCTTTCCCAGATAGTGGTGGCTAAGAGGGTCAAGAGTGAGGAAGTGGTGAGGCTGGAGACTGACATCTTGGGGCTGGAGTCGGCCTTGGAGGCGACTGTCACTCCGGACGGGCTCCATGCCCTCAGCCTGAAACAGTTTGAATATAGGTCCCTGGTCACTGACGCGGCCAAAACTATGTATAGGGAGCAGCAGGGTCGACTGTACGATGCCGGGGACAAGGCGGGAAAGCTGATCGCGTGGCCGGACAGGAAGGAGAGAGTGAACCGTGTGGTCCCGGAGTTGCGTGCTGCGGATGGTGTGTGCGTGACGGAGCCTGACGAGATTGTGGAATGTTTTGCCGACCACCTCCGGGCGGTGTACTCCTCAGCGACTGACAGGGATGAGGACGACTCTCGCCTTCTGCTGCGGGATATCGCCTTGCCCGGCCTGTCCGTTGAGGACCGTGAGCGGCTGGACGCCCCCTTGTCGGCGGATGAAATAGCGACCGCGATCCGCTCCCTTCGCTCGGGCAAGGCTATGGGTCCCAATGGTCTGCCCATTGAGCTATATAAATTGCGCCCTGACAAGCTTGCGCCCTTCCTCAGTCGCATGTTCCGTGAGTCTCTGGCAGCGGGTTCCCTCCCGGCCGACCAGCGTTTGGCCACGATAGTCGTTATCCCCAAGGAGGACAAGCCGCGAGACCGCTGTACTTCTTACCGGCCTATTTCACTGCTAAATGCGGAGCCTAAGATCCTGGCGAAAGTCCTTGCCAATCGTCTGTTGAGCGTCGTGTGCGATCTTATTCATCCGGACCAATGCGGATTCATCCCGCATCGTAACACCGCTCTTAACTTGCGGCGTCTTCATGGCGCCCTTGCCAGGGCGGAGCTCCTCTCCGAACCGGCCGTGCTGGTTTCTTTGGATGCCACGATGGCTTTTGACACCATCGAGTGGCCATTCCTCTGGGCTGTCTTGGCTAAATTTGGCTTTGGGGAAGGATTTATTGGCTGGGTGAAGCTTCTTTATACCGGACCCATGGCTCAGGTGGTGGTGAATGGGCGGGTCTCTCGACCCTTTGCCCTCGGCAGGGGCACGAGGCAGGGATGCCCGTTGTCCCCTTTGCTCTTTGCTCTCGCCCTGGAGCCACTCGCGGCTTGGCTCCGCTGGGAGCCCTCGCTTAGAGGGATCCGGTGGGCCCCGTGCTTTGAAGATCGGGTTTCGCTGTATGCGGACGATATTCTCCTATATCTCACCTCACCGCGGCAGTCGCTCAACGTCCTCTTTGACGTTCTGACTTCCTTTGGGAATAATTCGGGTCTCACGATCAATTGGTCTAAATCCTGCGTCTATCCGATCTCCGGTGGTCCTCCTCTCCTGCCGCCTCGGCTTCCGATCCAGGTGTCTCTGAGCGGCTTTAAGTACCTGGGGATATACGTTTCGCTGGATCCGGGGGCTCGCTATGAGCAGAATCTCCTGCGTCCGCTTCGGCGATTGCGAGAGGACACGGCCCGGTGGTGCAGGCTGCCCCTGTCCCCGCTGGGTCGGGCCGCGCTGTTCAAAATGATGTCCCTTCCCAGGTTCCTCTATGCACTCCAGAACTCCTTCGACGTCATCCCAGTGGCCTACTTTCGGGAGGTAGAGAGCCTGCAGAGGAGACTGGTGTGGGACGGGCGGGCGCGTATTGCTCTTGCTAAGCTTACTCTCCCCTGGTACGACGGGGGCATCGCGCTTCCCGACATTCGCAGGTATTATTGGGCCGCGCAGCTTTCGGCCATTAACCACGCCACGTATGCGCCTGGCCTGAATCCTGCGTATGAGATGGACAAGTTCCTGCTTCCCGGCGGGGACTATAACAGGGCGCTTTACTCCCGCTCGGCTGGCCGGACCCTTACGGGTCCTACTAAGATTGCGGTGCGGACCTGGAGGGCTGCCACTGCGGCCACGGGCTGGAGTGAGCGACTGACATGTGCTACTCCTTTGTTTGCCTCCGAGCGCCTGGGGAGCCTCTGGACCACGAAGGGGTTTGACCAGTGGGATACGATTGGTATCAGCAAAGTGGGAGACCTGTGGCATAAGGGCGCGGTTAAGACTTTCGCGGCTCTTCAGGCCGAATATGAGCTTACGGACAGGGAGTTCTTCCGCTATGCCCAGGTTCGACACGCCCTGCTCTCGGTCTTTGGAGAGGGGACCAAGATCCCGGTTTCCTCGCCCCTCGAGGACCGCATACTTGACGGACATGTCCCTGACAGTACTATTTCTTTAATCTATAAGAAACTGATTAATCATCGGGCTGACCTCTTGGTGCGCCTTCGGGAGGCTTGGACGGGGGACGGGGTGGAATTGGACGACGAGGACTGGCAGTCTGCACTGTCGTCCCCCAAGGAGGTCGCCATTCCAGCCCGTCTCCGGTTGGTACAGCTTAAGATTCTTCATCGGGTGTATGTGACGGGTCCTCGCTTGATCTCGATGGGATATTCCGACGATGGGCTCTGTAAGCGGGGTTGTGGGCTCAGCGCCACCTTTCTTCATATCCTGTGGGAGTGCCGCGAGGTGGCGGACTACTGGCGCCGGATACATACGGTTATGGGACAGGTCACTGGGGTTGTGCTGCTGCCGGAGGTGCGTCGCTGTGTCTTGAATGTGTGGGAGCCCAATGATTATGGCGCGGCTCAGACTCGGTGGGCGGCCCTGGGGAACATGATTGCCAAGAGAGATATAGCGCAGCTTTGGGGTGCCCAGCGGCCGCCCACCGTGTCAGTATGGAAGGAGAATATGGACTGGTGTATGTTCAGGGAGAAGACTGTGTATGTTGCCCGTGGTAAGCCGGGGGCATGGGGTAGAATCTGGGGGCAATGGAATGCATATCGCGGGGGTATCTGTACGCCCCCCCTGGTGGACACCGATATCGCCATGTCCCCCTGACCCTTGACGGTTCCGGGCACCTTTTGTAATGACTACATATGGACGTTCGTTTCCCTTGGCCCCCCCCCCCCCGTCCCCAGCTTCCCGGTACTTCTTTCTTTTGCGTGCTGCTTAATGGTCTGAACTGGGGTTCCCCGGAGGATGCCTGATCTGCGCTGTTTGTCTTTATGCCTCGCCTTTTGTTTTTCTTTTAGTTTTTTGTGTTTGTTGGATTTAAGTCTCCTGTTTCTTTAGAACTATCCGGAGTCACTACGGGGCCGAGCCCCGGGACCCGACCGCAGCTTTGATAAATGTATATTTCATTCTGTACTTAGCGGCCGGCCCTGGTGGTTGTAGGCCCGTGCTTGTAATCGAATTATTGTACAATAAAACTTTATAAAAAAAAAAAAAAAAAAAAAAAAAGAGAACTGGACATGTCTGGGAATTTTGGAATAAACTTACCTTAACCCATAAAGAAGACTTTGTCTTTATTACAAAGTGGCGACGCGAGGAGTTTGAGTCCCAGACACAGCGTCTCGTGAAAATATCGGCAGCTTGGATGAAATTGGTCTGCAGAGTGTTACAGCGCAGAGTGTTCCTGCCAGCACGACCGTGTGCCCTGTGTTCAGCCTTGGTTTTGCCGGAGTCAGGAGCGTCGGACGGCGTGCAGAAGCGGAGGCATTGCGAGCTGTGATCGGAGGTTAGCGGAGTGATCGATGTTCCTTCTGAAGAGCGGATAAAATAATGATGACGTCGGAGAAGGGGAGTTGCTGAGTCGTACTTGGGAGCGGAAGTTTCACGCCTGTGATATGTGCCCAACCCACTGTAGAAAACTACGTGGAACTACGTCTGGCGGCCATCTGTGGGAGCTTTCCTGAACTATTGCACCACAAGAGGTTCGCGCACCATGCCAGTGCTTGAGGTGACTGGTAGTACGTTTTGAATCTCAGTGGAAAGATTACAGCTTGCAAGGGTGAACTTTGCCTACATATTTTGTGCACTGAGGATGGCTGGCATATTCTAATCCTTGCTCTTGTAGTAATCAGTGGCAGTGAAAACATTGCTTTGATAGTTCACGTTTTTTTACTCTGTAAAAAAAACATACATTGGCATTACTAAGAGTGACAGTTTTAGTCATGGAACTGGGATATTTTTTTAATATAAAGTGTCTGATTCTTAGCATTGCACCTAGTCATATGTAGGGGTACATTAGGAAATCATTTTAAGGGAAGTTTTTTTTTTATTTTCATATAAACGTCCAAGTGGTTGAAGTGACCAATATTTTTGGCCAAGTACACTGCAGTACTTTATTTAGTTGTAGCAATGTGTGCTTTGAATTTGACGAATCTTACAAATCCTCATCCATTTATACCTCCTAAGGGTAAACCATCCATGCCATGGAAGGAGTATTTTTGTAATTACATGGACACTTTTGAGGACGAGGATTTCACTCCTGAGAAAAAAAGAAAAGTATTACTGTATTGTTTAGGACCTATAGCCAAATTGAGAAAAAAACAGAATGAAGGGGTGATTTTTTTAAAGATGCTTTAGAAGATTTGGGTGCACATTTTTTACCATTAGCATGTGTGGCTATTGACAGATACAAGTTCTTTCAACGTAAGCAAGGGAAAACAGAGAGTGTTGATGATCATGTGTCAGCTTTAAGGGCTTTAGCCTTAAGATGCAGGTTTGGAGTGTTACAGTAGGAACTCATCTGTGACCAAATAATCATGTATGCTAGTAATACTAATATCCAAGATAAGCTGTGGGTCAATGGTGAGTCTCCTTTAAAAGAGGTGGTGACTTTAGTTAAGAAAGCTGAGTTGACGGGATGGTGTGCAAAAGCTGTCCTTGAAGAGTCGCAGGATGCTAAAATTGTTAGTAAAGTTAGTTCTGTTAGGAACAAGAGGCCTGAGGCTAAAAGAAAATGCAATTCTGATTGTGCAAGGGAAACACACTTTTGCGGGAGAAAAAAAGAGTCCTTGGAGATCTTATAAAGAAAGATAAACACAATTCCTGGAGTTGTTATCGATGTGGTTCTGTGGAACGTGTCTGGCCAAGTATCAGAAATGTTATTTATGTGGCATGGTTGGACAGTATGCTAAAATGTGCAGAAGGAAAGTTGGTGGCTCTAATGAGAAAGTTCAGTGTGTGCATGAGGATAATGAGGGAAACTCTGAAGTTTCGGATGATTTGGACAACCCTAATATTAACTATGTGTTCTGTATAGAATATGATATCTTGGATGTTAATCTTGTCAAAGTTAAGAAACCGGTGTGTGAAGTAGATATGGGTGGTGTGATGTTGAGTGTGGTGGCAGACTCGGGCTCACCTTATACCATTGTGAGTGAAGAGGTTTGAAAGCATTGCTGTGTTGTGAAATTGGGTGTTCATGTGGACAAATCCGATGTTAGAGCCAAGAGTTACACAGGGGACAAGATAGATTTTGTTGGATGCATAAATCTTGTTTTTTAATTCAAGGATCGGAAAGAGAATTGTAAATTTATGTAGCAAAAAAAGGACCCTCTGTTTTGGATTGGAGTGACCAAGGGGAGTTGGGCATCCTTCTCAATACCAAATTGTTCTGAACCTGTTTTATCAATTAATGAGACGGACAAAAATTGTTCCGATTTGGTTAAAGATGTTCCTGAGGGTTTTCTGGTAATGTGGTATTACTTAATGATTTTGAACATAGAATTGAAACCCACTGCTATTCCGTGCAGTCACAAGATTAGACCATTACCTATGTCCATCCAAGATGAAATACATATGGAATTGAAAGAGTTAGTTACCAATGACATCATTGAACAAGTGTAATGCGCTGAATGTTTTTCTTTATTGGTAGTTGTTAAACAACGCAATGGCAAGGTTAGTTTTTTTTTTTTTTAATCTTTTTATTGAGATCAGGATAAGAGGTCAAATCAACAGTACATTTAAAAGTACAAAAATAATTTTATACATATTCATATCAGTATAACTTGCAGGACATGAATATAAATGTCAAAGTAACTTTCATAAATGAAAAGGTCATTTTTATTCAAATAGCAGGTATAGCAAACAGCAAGAAAGAGTAAAGCCAAAAAAAAAAAAAAAAAAAGATATATGTATATATATATATTTTCAGAGGAGTTCAAATAAATGAGGACCCCCAGATACTATCTAGCTTCTGTAAGGATTTTGCTCCTCTAATTTTAGCTAGAGAGGATTCCATAATATATAGTTCTTTAACCAGAATCCACCAATCCATCACTTGTGGTGAGTTACTTGCGATCCAAGTTCGAGCTAGAGTCAGTCTAGCACAACCAATTAAGATATTGAAGAGATCTGAATGTGAATCTACTGGTGAGTTATTGTAAATCTGAATACCGAGCAATACGTTAGTTATGTTAAGTATTACTGGTCTAGACAAAATCAAAACCATTCCTTGTTTTACCTTAGTCCAGAATTCCGCAAGTCTAGGGCAAGTAAACAGCATATGTTCTAAACTTGCAGCAGGAAGGTCACACTTAGGGCACGTTGGTTATCAGTACTATTACTATACCACTTAAAAAGTCTTTCGGGAGTATAATATAACTGACAGATAGTTTTATAATACTGTAACCTCAAGCTGGAAGAGTGAATTATACAATTTGTATTACAGATAGATGTAGAGATTTGATTAGCAGTAATATTTAGGCCTAGTCGAGAGCTCCATTTCGCTGCTATTTTCCCACAATCATCAGGTTTATATAAAGTTAAGACACCGTATCCAACACTAATAAATGACCTATCCTTGCTGGAGTAGAGACATTCCCAAATATCGGAGTCAAAAATATTCAAAAGCTTCATTTTATGAATAAGAAAGTCATGAATCTGTATATATTTAAAGCGTGATGTTTCAGGTAGTTTGTAAAGTCTACTAAGAGTCTCAAAGGTCAGAAGACCATCATTGCCATATAAGTCACCAAGGGCCTCATGTAGGTAGCCAAATACCGGTCGGTAACGGCCGAAATTCGGTAAATTTCCCGTTACCGACCGGTATTTTGTCAAGTGAGATGTAGGAGGCCAAAAACCTAAAATCGGTAAATATGAAGCGGTAAATACCGATTCATATTTACCGAGTTCTAAAATACCGATTCATATTTACCGAATACATGTTTACCGATTCGGTAAATATGAAGTGGTAAATATGAAGTGGTAAAACGGAAAAAGACCTGTAGGTAAATTCGGTATTTTAGAAATCGATGAAATTCGGTAATTAACACAGATTGAAAGTAGGTGGTAATCATCAACAGTGCATAAAAGAAATCCCAAAATGCATCAGCGTGGACAACATGGCCGCTCTGTATGTCATTGCAAGGCGTCTACGTCTACAGGCAGCAGGACTGAGGATTTGGAGACGGGAGGAACGCATTTACAGACAGCGCATCACACTATTCCAACTGACTGAGGATGAGATACATGAAAGGTACAGGCTACACCCCCAAACCATCATGGACCTGATAAGGGACCTGCACCCACTCCTGGACCAGCCAACACCAAGGGCGCATGCCATACCACCACATGTGCAGGTACTCTGCAGCCTACATCTCCTCGCATCTGGCAGTTACCAGGTGGTGATATCTGCGGTGGGCGGTGTATCCCAGAGTTGCCTGTCCCGTTTCTTCAGGAAGTTCCTGGATGCCATGATGCAGAGAATGCACCACTACACCAGCTTCCCAAACACACAGGCTGACCTGCAGAAAACTAAAACTGACTTTTATCGCATGGCACAGTTCCCCCATGTAATTGGCTGTATTGATGGCACACACATCCCAATCTGCCCACCAGCTGCCACTGAGCACATCTACAGAAACAGAAAGTCCACCCACTCCATCAATGTGCAGGTTATCTGCGATGCAGGGAACATCATCACTGACATTGTTGCCAAGTTTCCTGGGAGCACCCACGACCCATACATCTTCCAGAACAGTGGGATCTACACACGACTGCTTGCCGGAGAATTTGGAGAGGGATACCTGCTAGGTAAGTAACAGTGACGCACCATGAAACTAGCAAATCTAAGTGTATTGAGGCATGTGACTGATGGTTCCCTTTCACTCACCCAGGCGACAGTGCATATGCCGTGCGCTCATTCATCCTCACTCCCTACCTACACCCATCAACCCACAGTGAGAGACGATACAACGTGGCACACAAATCAACTCGCAACGTGGTGGAGCGCACGTTTGGACTATTGAAAAGCAGGTTCCGCTGCCTCCACAAGAGCGGAGGCGCACGCCAGTACACACCCATCATCTGTTGCAAGATCATCGCCACTTGTGCAATGCTGCACAACCTTGCCACGAAGAGAGGTACAGAGGTGGAACTCACAGATGTTGAGGACAATGAGGATGATTCAGGACAGCCAGAGGCCAACGCAGATGGAGTGCCAACAGCAACAGATGGGAGAGTGAGACGGGCAGAGATCACATGCAACTATTTCTGAGTAAGTAAGGGGACACAGGCAGTTGTTGGTTGTCATGTAGTAGTTTAATAATGCGCCACTACGCCACGAAACCAAGATAATGCAAATCAGGTAACATTGCACATTCACAAGTGTGAAGACCAGGGTTACGTCACCCAATAGTCTATTGCTACGCGGTGCAGCATCAAAGTTTGCGGCCACGCGCTACATTGTGAGATGGCACGGATTCAGCCTCCTCACTGGTGCCAGCCCCATGCCGCCTGCTGCTCCTGCGTGTTTCTGGGATGGGGGGTGTGATGCTGCTCCTGCTGGTGTCCATGCTTTCAGCAGCATCCCCTGCACCACTTGTGGCCGCCTGACTGGTCAATAGGACCTCCAGGGCACTGGTGACCTGCACCATCCCCCTAGTGACGTCGCTGCTGCAGTGTGTCAGGCCCTCCTGCATGTTCACTGAGCGCCGGCAGAGAAGTGATGTTGCAGTTGCCAGGCGGTTGAGTGCCCTGGTGTGCCTGTCTCCCCTCTGCCGTTCCCGGCGCCTTGCAGCTCTCTCTGCGTCCAACTTGCTGCACAACAGCTGCATGGACTGTGAGACGTCCCGCAGGCCCGCTGCCATGTCAGAAATCCCCGCCGCCATTGCGCCGATGTTCCTGTCCATGTGTCTGAATGTTGTTCTGAGTCCCCGCACATGCCGCTGTACTGAAATTACTGCCTTTGTTTGCAGGCGCTGTTGTTTTAACATGTTGGCCTCAAGGCCCCCAAAGACCCCATGGCTGAGATGGATTGGTGGTGGACTTTGCTCACGCGACCTGCGGCGCCGTCCTGCACCCGTGTCTTCTCCCTGTGAGGTGGATGGCCCAGTGGTATGTCTCCCATCCTGGGGCATAGTATTTGGCTCCGGGCCTCTGCTGTCATCAGATGATGTGTGCAACACGCGCAGCCTGGCAGCAGCACGCCTCCTCGACCTCACTATTGCAGGCGGTGATGTGGCCGGTGACTCCAGCATGAGTGGTGATGCTGGCTCAGGTACTGGGGATGCTGGCTCAGGTACTGGGGATGCAGGCTCAGGTACTGGGGATGGTGGCAGTGGCAACGCTCTCTGGCCAGAACTTGTGCTGCCCATAGCTGAACTGGATTGACGGTGTGCCCCCTCTCCTGTGCCATCTGCAGTCCTGCGCGATGTTACGTCTGTGGACAGAAATGCAACATCAGCTCAGTGTACCTGAAGGCATGCATTGCAAGCAAGACAATAAATTGTTGTAACACTCTCACATTGTCCTCTGTCTGCTTTAGGCTAATGTCTGTACCATGCATCATTGTTCTGTGCTATTCTGTTCATGGTGGGGGATCCCTGACTACATCTCCCATAATGCATTGCCTGTCTGCAGTAACACATGGACTGGAGTGGGATACTCATTTCACATTGGGGGATGTGGGATAGGGGTAGGGGGTGCTACATTGCTGTGCATTCCTCTTACCTTGTTGGGTGGCGGCTCTGGCAGAGCTGTCGGCATCCCCAAGGCCCACGACACTCTCGGGCTCGATTGTCGACTGCACCAGCTCCTCCAGTTCGGTGAGGGCAGGTGCCCTGTTAGTTCCACCTCCTGTCCGGCTGGCCTCCTTCTGGATGTCCCCCATCTTCCTCTTAGTCACGATGCGCAGGTCGTACCAGCGTTTTTTCAGAACGTCAATGTCCCTGTGGGTCACTCCCACGGCATTTACCTGCGCCTGGATTGCCAGCCAAATGGTGCGCTTCTCACACTCTGCCACTTGCAGGGATTGCCTCCCAAAAAGCTTCTGGTGCTGCTTCACCACCTCCTCCACTAGCACCTGGAGTTCCTTGGGGCTGAATTTCACCTTGCGCCTCCTTTCCCCTCCTGTCCTCTGGCTGGACATAGTGTAGTTTGGTCTCAACAATCAGCCACTGGCTCCCTGCCTCTCCTCTGCACTCCAAGCCTCTCCTGAGTCTGTTGATTGAGTGCACCTGCCTGGGTGTGGCCACTTCCTACTTGGGTGGGGTTTGGTTGCACAGGATTGGCTGTTTCAAACAGTCATGTGATTTCGTTTTTCCGATTCGGTATTTTCCGATTCGGTATTTACAGATTCGGTAAATACCACCTAGGTATTTACCGATTCAGTAAATACCACCGCGGTATTTACCGATTCGGTAAATTCCGATTCGGAAAATACCGAATGTTACCGATTCGGTAAATGTTACCGAGTTGTTACCTACATATAACTTACCGATTCTTAAATACCGATTCGGTACGGGTCGGTATTTAAGAATCGGTAAATTTTATTTACCTACATGAGGCCCCAAGTGTTTTTATTCCAGCATTTTCCCAGATTTTAAATGACCCGTCGTGAAATATTCCTGGGAGACCTGGGTTTACCCATAAAGATAGTTGAGGATGATAGAGCGTCGTATTGCATTTAGTCAAAATCAATTGCCAGATTTTAAAACTGTCTTTGGAAGTCTTAAATTTAACTCGTTTAAAGTAGTTTGGATCGTTCATTTTGGCTAAGAACATATTAGAATCCTCACCCAACGAAAGTTGATAACAAAAATATGTGTTCTTATTGCGAATAAACAGGCTACGCAGACGACTAAGAAAAGCTGAGAAAAAGTATAATCTAAAATCAGGGCAATTAAGACCGCCTTTGTGATAGGGCAGTTTAAGTAGGTTAATTGACCTGCGAACCCTTTTATATCCCCAAATATATCTACTAAAAATCCAATCCAATCGCTCAAAGTAGGAGTTACTTACATAAAGAGGTATGGACCTAAATAAATATAGAAATTTGGATAGTATGTTCATTTTGATTAGGTTAATTCGACCTATGATATTAAGGGGTACCTTATGCCATCTTTTTAATGTTATAGCCGTTTCTTTAAGAAGATCATCATAATTCAAAGTAACTATATCATTGATATTAGAATACATTTTAATGCCAAGATAAGTAGCTATTTGGGAAGTACCTAAGATCGGAGTAGGCGGTTTATAGTTCAAGATAACCTGTGTCTTATGCGTGTTAAGTTTATAGCCGGACACAGACCCGAATTTATTAGCCTCATCAATAATACCCAATAAAGCTTCAGATGCATTAGAGGAATAGACCGCTATATCATCGGCATATGCCGTAATTTTTAGCATAGTCTGGCCATATGTAAAAGGAATAATTTTGGGGTGAGCTTGTAAAAGGTTCCAGAGATAGCGCGAAAAGCAAGGGTGATAGTGGACACCCTTGCCGTGTTCCACGAGAGATTGGAAAGCTAAGCGAGGTTAACCCCGCATAGCTAAGCTTAGCCTTTGGGGAGTCATATAAAGCCTGTAGCCATTTAAGGTATTGACCAGTAAAACCCATAGTAATCAGTGTGGACCAAAGGTAGTCCCACCCCACTCGGTCAAACGCCTTTTCGGCGTCCAAGAGTATCATACCGAGTGGGGTTGAGCTAATCCCGGCCACGTCAAATGCCGTAATAGCTGTATTGATATGGGAAGTAGTATCTCTTCCCATAACAAAGCCATGTTGAAAGGGAGTCACCAAATGCGGTATGAGTGGAGCTAGTCGTGTGGCCAATACCTTGGCGAAGATTTTTGTCACCGTCCAATAGTCCTCGGGGTCGCACGATGCTGTAAGGGGTCCACCTCCAGATAGCCCCTTGGTCTGATATAAATATGACAGACACAGAAGGGCGATCAGGCGAGGGAAGGAAAGGATGGGAACTGCGGGGAGGGAGACCTGAAAGAGAAATAAACAGTATGCTATGGTTAGAACTGCCCTAGACCCCTGGGCACATTGCTATCCCCAGCTACCCTGCAGTACCTGTAAAGGAAATAACGGCTTGGGAGACGTGGATCCCCTTGAAGCTGATGTTCGGGAGTCCTACAGAGAAGGCAGGGATTAGCATAGGGGTCACCCTCTCACTCTACTCCCCCACTCACGTATCTCCCTAGGTTTTCAGTACCTACCACCAATCCTGGGTGTTCGGACTGTACAGGGGGGGGAGGACGTATGCCAGAAGTCACCTCACCGCCCCTGAATGGAGTACAAAATAAACAAATGACGTGCAGATGGGACTAGCGCCCCGGGTAATTCCTGCACCCCTGTGCGGTGTTCAACACACCCCTATAGCACTGCTCCAATACGTCTTGTGCAGTACTAGCAAGTAACAAAGTAGGACCCCCAACAGTATCGCAGCGGTTTTACTACCACAATGTTCAGATAGTAAGTACTGCTAGCTCTGGGAGCCTTCGCTGAGTCCCTTCTAAGACGAAACCGCTGTATGCCTGGTTTCTCTCGGACTCGAACCTCGGATTGTCTCGAGGATTCTATACCATGAATTCGCGACCCCGCAATGCCTCGTAAGGCTCCCAACGGGATCGACAATGGTCTATTCGGAAGCAGAAGCAAAAGCCTTGGCGATCCCGCAATGCCGTGATCGGCGTCCAACGGGATCGACTACGTTCGAAATCACTACCGATTAAGTTCAGACCGGTAATGCTCAAGAAGTGCAAGCCCTTGAGCCTGCGAGGAAAAAGTAAGTCGGTGCGGAGCACCCCTACCAGTACGCAGCACTCTGTCTTGCTCGAACCAGGAAACCAAAATAACCGGCACCTGAGTTCCGCCGGATGTTCCTTTTGTTCTTGATTGCGCCGAGCGCGCTGACGTATGTACGTCTGCCCGCCTTGCGCCCTGGGAACTGTAGTTCCCCTTACTCCCGTTTACCACGGGTGTTCTTCCTGTAACCTGGCAGTGCTCGTCGGCGCCCTCTGTGGGTCGTGACAGTACATCCCTCCCCCGAAGAGCACTGACAGAAACAAGCTTTCTTTGGATGGGCCTTATGATACTGAGCAATCAGCTCGGGAGCATGGACGTTGGAAGCAGGTTCCCAAGAGTTCTCCTCCTCCCCGTATCCCTCCCACGCCAGCAGGTACCACAACCGGTTGCGATAGATCTTGGAGTCCAGTATTCCCTTCACCTCGTATTCGACCTCACTGTCTATGATGGTAGGCGCAGGGGTTTTACTGGCCCCCCCACGGCAGGTTTCACGAGGGACATGTGGAATGCCGGGTGGATTCTCAGCGAGGAAGGCAAGGAAAGCTTCACCACTACAGGGTTTACTAACTGCACCACCCTATATGGCCCGATGTATTTGGGATTAAAGATGCTATAGCGCTCGAACCTTATGTGTTTGGTGGACAACCACACGTAATCTCCTACCTTATAAATAGGACCCTGCCGTCTACTCCTGTCCGCATAAGCCTTGTAACTGCCCTTCGCTGCTCTTAAATTGGTTTTAGCTGCCTGTAAGTTTTTCCGGATGCGTTCTATTCTATACTGCGCCTCAGGCACCTTAGTAGCAAGAACGGGTTTAAGGAAGGGAGAAAACCAGGGGTGGAAACCATACGAGCAGAAAAAAGGAGTAAGCTTGGTGGACGAGTGGGAAGCGCTGTTATATGCCACCTCCGCCAACCAGAGTAAGTCCACCCACTCGTTCTTGGATGCGCTGGAATAACACCTAAGATATTGTTTCAGGGTTTGGTTCACACGTTCGGTTTGCCCATCCGTCTGTGGGTGGAAGCTGGTGGAGATGTTGGACTCGATCCCCAAGGCCGAACACCATGCCTTCCAGAAATGGGCAGTGAACTGACCACCTCGATCCGAAACAATCTTCCTTGGCAATCCGTGCAGTCGCACCACGTTCTCTAAAAGCAGGTGCGCTAGTTGTCCTGAAGAGGGTAGTGTCTTACAAGCCACGAAGTGTGCCATTTTCGTCAAATAGTCCACAATGACCGTAATCACGGTACATCCTTTATCACTAGGCATTCCAACGATGAAATCCACTGAAATGTTTTCCCAGGGGAGGTCGGGTGTGGGGAGAGGATGCAACAGTCCTGCTTGTTTCGTATGTGAGGATTTCATCTGACTGCACACTCGACATTCCTCAACCCAGGCTGTGATATCTTTGTGTACCGAAGGCCACCAGAATTGACGCAAAATCCTGTCTAGAGTTTTCTCTTTGCCATTGTGACCTGCACAAGGTAGTTGATGACACCATTTAAACGCCTGCAGGCGTAGAGATCGGATTGGAAGGAGCAACTGCTTTTCCCTCATCGGCAGGCCTTGTACTAGCTTCCACTCAGCATTATTTCTCAGCCAGTCCCTCCACCTGGGAGTTCTGACGTTCTGAGCTATACTCCGTAGGAACGGATCCGTGCAAGTAGCCCCGATGACGTGCTCCGAACTGATGATGGCTCCTTTGGGAACTGCCGAGGGGATACCCTGAGAGGCTTGTCGGGATAAAGCGTCTGCTTTTTTATTCTCTCTCCCGGGCCTGTAGGTAACAAGAAAGTTGTACCCTGCAAAAAAGAGAGTCCATCTCAGTTGACGGGGTGTGAGGTGTCTCGCGGCCGTCATGAACTGTAAGTTCCTGTGGTCGGTGTAAACCGTGACCACATGTCTGGCGCCCATCAAGTGGTGCCTCCATTCGCTGAACGCATCCTTGATGGCAAGCAGCTCTTTTTCTGCGATGTTATAATTACACTCCGCGGGGTTTAATTTCCTAGACATGTAAGCCACTGGATGCAGTCTGCCTGTCTCGAAGTGTCGCTGTGACAACACCGCTCCCACGGCTGTGTCAGAGGCGTCTGCTTCCACGATGAATGGGTATTCCGGGTGAGCATGAGCCAAGACCGGGGCCTTTGAGAATGCGTCCTTCAGTTCTTCGAATCCTTGTTGGGCTCTTGCGGTCCACTGAAACACTGTTTTCTTGTGCAATAGTTGAGTGAGGGGATTTGCCATGTCGGAGAATCGATCGATAAACCGACGATAAAAGTTGGCAAACCCCAGGAAACATTGCACGTCTCGAAGGTTGTGAGGGGTTGGCCAGTTCTTCACTGCCAGTATCTTCCTTTCCGACATTTCTTGGCCCCAGGGGGTGAGGTTCACCCCTAGAAATTCCACCATGGTTACCCCAAACTCACACTTACTGATCTTACAAAATAAGTGGTGTTTTCGCAAGGTGTGTAGTATGATCTTTACATGGCGAGTATGATCCTTGGTGTCTTTAGAATAGATCAAGATATCGTCTATGTACACTATGACGAAATGATCAAGGTATTCACGAAGGACGACATTTAGGAAAAACTGAAAGGCAGCCGGGGCGTTGCACAGCCCAAACGGCATAACCAAATACTCGTAGAGGCCGAAGCGCGTTTTAAACGCGGTCTTCCACTCGTCACCTCTCCTCATACGGACCAAATGATAAGCTCCTTTTAGGTCCAGACGCGTGTATATCACAGCCTCCTTTACCTGCTCCAGCAGCACCTTAATTAACGGTAGAGGGTACCGGTTTTTGACTGTAATGGCGTTTAACGCCCTGAAGTCCACACACGCACGGAGCTCGCCATTTGCTTTGGGAATAAAAAAAAGAGGTGACGCTGCAGGAGACTTAGATACTCTGATAAACCCCAGGCCCAAGTATTTATCAAGATATTCCCTAAGGTATTTATGTTCGGGCTCCGTTAGGGCATACACCCGTCCGGCTGGAATGACTGCTCCGGGTATCAGATCTATTTGGCAATCGTATGCCCTGTGCGGAGGTAAAACTTCAGCCTTGTCTTCATTAAAGACGTCTTCGAATTCGGCATAGGCTTCCGGCAACGCAACCGCGTGTTCCACCGCAGTTGCCACTTGATAACCAGTTGCCAACGAGGAGGCTGGGTTCCGAGGGGAAACGGAGCAATTAGCCATGCAGTAATCCGAGGCGAACTGTAGGGTCTTCTCGTGCCAGTTGATGAGCGGATTGTGGAGACGTAACCACGGCAACCCCAAAATGACGCCGTAATGGGGGGCCGGAATAACATTAAAGGAAAGAACCTCCTGGTGTTCCTTTCCCTGCCGCACCGACAAGGGTCCTGTATGGAATCTCACGGGACCGGAATCCAACTTCTTTCCATCCACCGCAAACACCATCTCTGGCGTACTCTTCTCCTGTAAGGTTATTCCGAGACGTACCACCTGGTCCTGATCGATAAAGCACCCTGTGGCCCCAGAATCCACTAACGCCTGGACTGGAAGCCACTCCCTCGCTACCAGGATATGCAAGTCCACGTAAAAGTGATTTCTGTTCGGGGTTTTCAGCTCTTCCAATGAAGGGATATACAAGGTGCTCAAAGAATTCCCTTCCTTCTTCTTTAAGCCGAGTCGTTTCCCGCCGAAGAGAAACTAGTTCGAGTTACTGCTGCCTTTTGATCGGGACGCAAAATTTTTGGCCTCATACTGCATTCCCGTATGAAATGACCCTTCCGCCCGCAATACAGACACAGGCCTCTCTTCCTCCGATACTCTCGTTCCTCGGCGGTGAGCGGGGACCGTACCGCTCCAATTTCCATGGGCTCTGGCTTACTGGGCGCCGCGTTGTGGGTCGACCTGGTATTCTCCATGTTAGGTACTGGTCTCTCTCGCCTTCTGTGCTCCCCTTTTCTCTCGCTCATCCTATGGTCCAACCGAAGGACCAGACTTATGAGAGCCTCACAGGAAGTGGGTTGTGGGTCGATCTGTGCCAAGACGTCTTTCATCTCGTCGCATAAGCCCTGATGGAATATAGCCGCGTGTTTCCCTTCTGGCCACTCTGATTCTGCTATTAGTCGCCGGAAATCATTGAGATATGAGATGACATCCCTATTGCCTTGTCGCAACTCCAGCAGATCCCTGTCTGCCGAAAGCGTAGCGGCTCTGCGATTGAAAGTTTTCTCGAATTCTACCAGAAAGGCGGTCCAATCGTACAGGAGCTGGTCGTCCCTCCTCACTAAGGGAACTGCCCATTGGGCTGCATCCCCTGATAAATAGGAGAGAAGGAAAGCGACCTTCGAATGGTTGGTATTGAAGGCCCTGGCTTTACATGTAAAATGTAACATAACTTGCGCCAGGAAGACTTGCAATTTACCGCCGTCCCCGCTGTATCTTTCCGGGGTGGCTAACGGACTTGGCGTGGGGATTTCCACCACTACAGGGGCCGCGGGGTGAAGGCGTTGTGAGCCAGCATCAAAGGGATTCCGCTCCAAGCGGTCTACCTGCGCCTGTAGTGTGGCAGTTTCTGTTCTAGAGGCAACCACCTCGGCCTGTAACAGGGCCAAAGCGGCTAAGACGTCCTCTAAGGTGGCCATCCCACCGTGCGACTGGGAGGACAGTAATTCGTGGGCCGGTTATTTTGTCACCGTCCAATAGTCCTCGGGGCCGCACGATGCTGTAAGGGGTCCACCTCCAGATAGCCCCTTGGTCTGATATAAATATGACAGACACAGAAGGGCGATCAGGCGAGGGAAGGAAAGGATGGGAACTGCGGGGAGGGAGACCTGAAAGAGAAATAAACAGTATGCTATGGTTAGAACTGCCCTAGAACCCTGGGCACATTGCTATCCCCAGCTACCCTGCAGTACCTGTAAAGGAAATAACGGCTTGGGAGACGTGGATCCCCTTGAAGCTGATGTTCGGGAGTCCTACAGAGAAGGCAGGGATTAGCATAGGGGTCACCCTCTCACTCTACTCCCCCACTCACGTATCTCCCTAGGTTTTCAGTACCTACCACCAATCCTGGGTGTTCGGACTGTACAGGGGGGGGAGGACGTATGCCAGAAGTCACCTCACCGCCCCTGAATGGAGTACAAAATAAACAAATGACGTGCAGATGGGACTAGCGCCCCGGGTAATTCCTGCACCCCTGTGCGGTGTTCAACACACCCCTATAGCACTGCTCCAATACGTCTTGTGCAGTACTAGCAAGTAACAAAGTAGGACCCCCAACAGTATCGCAGCGGTTTTACTACCACAATGTTCAGATAGTAAATACTGCTAGCTCTGGGAGCCTTCGCTGAGTCCCTTCTAAGACGAAACCGCTGTATGCCTGGTTTCTCTCGGACTCGAACCTCGGATTGTCTCGAGGATTCTATTCCATGAATTCGCGACCCCGCAATGCCTCGTAAGGCTCCCAACGGGATCGACAATGGTCTATTCGGAAGCAGAAGCAAAAGCCTTGGCGATCCCGCAATGCCGTGATCGGCGTCCAACGGGATCGACTACGTTCGAAATCACTACCGATTAAGTTCAGACCGGTAATGCTCAAGAAGTGCAAGCCCTTGAGCCTGCGAGGAAAAAGTAAGTCGGTGCGGAGCACCCCTACCAGTACGCAGCACTCTGTCTTGCTCGAACCAGGAAACCAAAATAACCGGCACCTGAGTTCCGCCGGATGTTCCTTTTGTTCTTGATTGCGCCGAGCGCGCTGACGTATGTACGTCTGCCCGCCTTGCGCCCTGGGAACTGTAGTTCCCCTTACTCCCGTTTACCACGGGTGTTCTTCCTGTAACCTGGCAGTGCTCGTCGGCGCCCTCTGTGGGTCGTGACAGATTTTAGCGTCTGCGTTGATTAAAGAAATGGGTCGGTATGACCCACATTGGTCTCCTGGTTTACCTTTTTAAAAAAAAAAAACAATCCTAGTTGTGTTCCAAGATTCAGGGGCCTTCCCAGTACTGCCTATAATATTTACCACGGTAGATAATAAGGGTATGAGTTCCTCTGAACATAATTTATATATTTCAAGTGGGATAGTGTCCTCCCCAGTAGCTTTACCAGGGGGAAGTGAATTAATGGCCAGGCTTATCTCTAGCTCGGAGATATTAGCAGAGAGCGACTCAAATCCTTCATACTGTTGGTCCTTACCTAAATTCGTATCTAGATATTCTTGAATCTGATTCATAGTCGGATAGTCCTCTGGGGTATATAGTGCTCGATAAAATATAACAAATTGTTCCAGAACCTGCTCTGGTTGAGTATATACTGTGTTATTTTGGCCCTTGATTTCTTGTACAAGAGTTCTAGACTTGCCATCCGCTACTTTATACGCAAGAATTTTGCCTACCCTATCACCGCTCTCATACTGAGAGAGATGGTACTTACGTAAGCTAACCGCATTTTTTTCCATAAGCCTTGTTTTTATATTAAGTTTAGAACTGGCTAATTTTTGGCATATATCTACTATGTTTGATGAGCCTTGAGTCAGAGCCAATGAAAGTTGTTTTTCTAATGTACTTACTGCATTAACCAAAACATCCAAGCTAAGTTTATATTGTGAGTTTTGGTTAAGAACATAATGCTGTGTAAAACCCCGAATACTTGCTTTAACCGTGTCCCACACTGTACTGGGTGTAGCAGAATTTATGTTAAATGAAATAAACTCCACTAAATGTGCTTTTAATTGTAGAATGTAATCCTTATTAGACAAAAGATGCCGTGGAAATGTAAATGGCCTTGGTTTTTGGTAGCTCTGTTGATTAGCAAATGTTAATATTATAGGGTTATGATCCGAGGCGACTCTCGGACAGATTTCCATGGAGCAGTTTGATAGTATATTATCTGAAACCCAGGCCATATCAATTCTTGAGCAGAGTTGGTGTGGTGCTGAGTAGTAAGTGAAACCAGCAACAGAAGGATACAGTGTTCGCCACGCGTCTTTAATGTTATGGATGCGCCCGAGTTTTCTCCGAAATGATTGATGGCGGGTAGTGTCAATGTTATAATCCATAATGAGATTAAAGTCGCCCATTAAAATAAGTTCTCCTCTACTTTCAAGTAGTTCAATATTTAACCTATCTATGATAGAAGGATCATCTATGTTTGAACCATATAATACACAAAAGGTATAAGTATTACCATACCACTCTATTTGGGCACTAGCCCATCGTCCAGCTTTATCCACCTTAGTATTAATTATTACTAAATTTAAACCCTTCTGTTTTAAGATTGCCACACCTCTAGTAGGAGTGCTACATTCTGAGCAGACCACCACTTCATACCCTAGTTGTTGAAGAAGCTTGCGGTCAGCATAAGTAATGTGAGTCTCAGATAACAAAGCCAGCTGTGGTTTATACATTTTTAACTCTTCAGTAACAAGTCATCTTTTGTTCCTGCTGTTGAGACCTGCAACGTTCCATGCCAAACATCTAATTATATCCATTATATGTGCATATTGCAGCTCCCTGCTCATTCTTTTGCAAACCCATATATCGTCTAAAAGAAAAACCTAAAAAACAGAAATAATCCCTCTCGTCCTGATCATTTAAATTTAAACACTTTTTATGGCAAGGTTAGGTTATGCATACATCTCAGGGAACTCAATAAAAATATATTGGTGGATCAGTTTCCCCTATCACGAATCAATGAAATGTTTTCAGCTACTAAAATAATGTGTTGGTTTTCAACCATAGATGTAAAATCTGCTTACTAACAGGTACCATTACATGCTGACAGCAAAAAGTGCACAACGTTCATAACACAGTTTGGGTGCTTCCAATTTACCAAGTTACCTTGTGGACTGGTGTCTGCTGCCGCCCTTTTCCAAAGAGTGATCTCAAATATTTCTAATGTGGTGAATGGCATGATGTTTTTCCAGGACGATATTCTTATCATGGGCTTTAATAAAAGGGAGCATGATGTCACACTGAAGCAAGTTCTGGAGATTTTGAAACTGAAGGGTTTAACTGTGGAACTTGGTAAATATAAATTCACACAAAATGAGGTTGTGTATTTAGGTCACAACATAATTAAGGAGGGCATCAAACCAAAACAGGGTCTTCTTGATGCAATTGTGAATACACCCAGCCCTACTAGGAAAGATGATGTCAGAGCATTTCTCGGTCTAATGGAATACTATTCAAAATATATTAAGAAGTTTTCTGAGAAAACCTACCATATTCCTCAACTTCTGAAAAGTAAAACAAAATTTGTTTGGTCCAATGTGTGCCAGGAATCTTTTGACAAATTGAAAAAAGAAATGTGCAATGCACCATTCCTTAAAGGATTTGATCCAACATGTCAAGTCAAAGTAACCACTGATGCCAGCAATAAAGGCTCGGGGGCTATGCTTTCACAATGCGACAATGAACTCAAAGAGTGGGTGGTTGCCTTTGAATCACGTTCTATAACCTCTGCCAAAAAAAAATATTCAGTGATAGACCATGAAACGTTAGTATGCACATGGGCTCTAAAATATTTCCGCATTTATGTGTGGGGATTTCATGTCTTGTTGTGTACCGATCATAAACCCCTTACAAATATATTATCAACGTTGGGCCTACAAAATGAATCTCCTAGACTTAGCAGGATGTCTGTGAAATTATTAGACTACACATATGATGTAGAGCAGTGATACTCAAAGTACGGCCGGGGGTGCGCTTGTGTCCCTCCTGACCATCACATTCGGCTCCCCTAGTGAACAGTAGCACGAGCTGCTGTTAAATTGATGAATTCTAATATTCAGAAAAACTGGTAACTAAACGGGCAAGCATTTATTAACCTGCAAATAAATGTTTGCTTGTTTATTTAATTTTTTTTTAGACCTCCCTACACAATTCCTGACCCACCCATACCCCCTACTGCCACTCTGCTGGCATCAGTGCGGTCCTCGGTCACACCACAGACTGCCCTGGATAAATGTTTGCGAGTACCCATGATGTAGAGTATTGCCCTGGTGTCAAGAACAGGGCGGCTGATTTATTAAGTAGGTTACCTTTACCCTTGGCAGATGAAGAAAAGCTTTTGTATAATGATGATGAAAAAGTTGCTTTCCTGTTCAGTTATTACACTTCCGGAGTGGAAGGATCACATGTCAAAAGATTTCGGTTTGCAAAAAGTAACAAAATGGGTATCTAAAGGTTTGCCCAATAGAAGCACACTCAGTATGAATGAAAGAGTGTACTGGGAAGTTAAGGATGAATTGAGTGTAGAGGATGACATGCTATTCAAAGCTGGTAAAGCAATTCCACTTGTCAACCTAAGGAAGTGGGTGTTAAAATTGTGTCATGAAGGACATCTTGGAATATCCAAGACTGAACAAAGAATGAAATATAATTACTGATTCCCTGCTATCGACAAACAGAATAAGTTGTTAGTCAGCGAATGTGTTGCGTGCAATGATTCAGATAAGTGCCTCAAAACCTTTAAAACCTCATTTACATTCCAATGAAAGTCCAAGCATGTCTTGGGCGAGAATAGGAGTGGATGTTGGCGGTCTTGTTGAAGGAACCAATGGTGAGTGTAAGTACATCTTAGATCTAGTCGATCATTTTTCAAAATGGTCTGAAATAAGAAAATTTCTCAATACAGGTAGTACAAGCATCATCTAATTTTTAGACAAAAGATTCATGAGAGAAGGATTACCAAAATGTGTTATTACGGACATTGGCACACATTTTACATCATCATCTTCCAAGGATTTCTTGAAGCATATTTGCATTAGCATAATACCACGTCTGTGTATCATCCCAAAGGGACTGGTCTAGTCGAGTACTTTAACGGAGTCCTCAAAGGAAGTATTCAATTGTCTAGGTCTAGTAAACTGAATTGGGAAAATTAGATTAGAATTACAGGCCACAGTCCTTTTATGATGATGAGGGGAAGGCAAGCCTTAAGCAAAGACATGGGTTGGATGCCTGTTTCCAAACAAGCTGAGTGGTCACAAGAATTGGTAAGGAGAAAAATAACTTCAGCACAAAAAACTTACAAGGAATGGCATGATAAAAAACATGGTTCCAAATCGATGTTGTTCGATTGGGTGAAAGTTCGTTTAGACAAAAAAAAACAGATAGGGTGAGAGCAGATTCTCCTGCCCATTACAAATTTGAGAAATATATTGCAACTCAGTCAAACTAATCGATGGTAACGTTTGGCACATGAGTAGACTAGCCAAATGTAGGCCCAATGGTAGGCTACTTGACAACATACGATTTGATGAGGTAAAAGCAAACAGTGATATGTGGTTAGACTTTGTTGATGAAAGAGACAATTTTCTTGAATTGAACAATGATACAGAGGTTGTGTTGCTGATAAGGCACAAGTTTCCACAGAGACTTCACCTAAAGATGTGAATGTTAGTGGAGGTGGTTTCGGTCTTACTGTGGAAATGTGCCTTTTTGGGCACCACGGGTGCAGGTGTTCACCCTTATCTGTCCACGGGTCCTTAAACCAACAATGAAGAGATTGACGCTGAAGCTGGAATTAAAAAATAACAAGTTTATTCACTCATGAGTGAGACCACGTCCATAAAACACCCTCAAGTGTTCCAGGAGGTAGTGGCTTGAATACACAGACCATGTGCCTTATATACTGTGTTTGTTGCGGAGTAAGCATGTAGACTCAAATAGAAGGTACAAACATACACAGGAATAGCTATCAACTAACATGGGCAGATGGATATCACTTAGTCAGCAAAGTGGGAGGGGAGACAGAACTGCTTACATCAGTTACATTCTCAAACAGGTGCATTCTAGCAGTTACAGGCCTTTCTGAGCTCATACATTGCTAGAGCTTAGAATAGAAGGAGTTAACTAAAGCTGATGACTAAAGCTGATGACTCAAGCAGAATAGAAAGGCAAGCAACAGTGAGGACGCAAGAATTTTTGATTTCCACATAACCAGTGGATTGGATAATCCTGTTGGTAGACAGCAACCTACTAGTAGATATGGTAGAGGCATAATCAAACCTAAGAAATATGATGACTACATTACAGATGTGTAGTTCTTAATGTGTAACACTTGTGTTCATCTATGGTACATTGTAGGAAACTGGCTCTATATATACTACACCAAAGTGAGTTATAGTGTGTATAGAGTCCAGGTGACCCCAGAGGCAGGCAGGGGTTAAAGTTAGATAGAACCCTACTCTCTATTTTTGGTAGAGTGGTTGAGCAGTAAGGCAGTATCAGAGGACAGTGTTAAGCATTTGATGTACACACTCAGTCAGCAAATTAATTCACACACTCAACAACTGAACTTTAGGCCAATTGTTTTTGTATAAAAAATATACTGTTGTTTTATTTTTAGAACCAAGCAAGCCTGGCATCCCCAAGGCCCACGACACTCTCGGGCTCGATTGTCGACTGCACCAGCTCCTCCAGTTCGGTGAGGGCAGGTGCCCTGTTAGTTCCACCTCCTGTCCGGCTGGCCTCCTTCTGGATGTCCCCCATCTTCCTCTTAGTCACGATGCGCAGGTCGTACCAGCGTTTTTTCAGAACGTCAATGTCCCTGTGGGTCACTCCCACGGCATTTACCTGCGCCTGGATTGCCAGCCAAATGGTGCGCTTCTCACACTCTGCCACTTGCAGGGATTGCCTCCCAAAAAGCTTCTGGTGCTGCTTCACCACCTCCTCCACTAGCACCTGGAGTTCCTTGGGGCTGAATTTCACCTTGCGCCTCCTTTCCCCTCCTGTCCTCTGGCTGGACATAGTGTAGTTTGGTCTCAACAATCAGCCACTGGCTCCCTGCCTCTCCTCTGCACTCCAAGCCTCTCCTGAGTCTGTTGATTGAGTGCACCTGCCTGGGTGTTGCCACTTCCTACTTGGGTGGGGTTTGGTTGCACAGGATTGGCTGTTTCAAACAGTCATGTGATTTCGTTTTTCCGATTCGGTATTTTCCGATTCTGTATTTACAGATTCGGTAAATACCACCTAGGTATTTACCGACTCGGTAAATACCACCGCGGTATTTACCGATTCGGTAAATTCCGATTCGGAAAATACCGAATGTTACCGATTCGGTAAATGTTACCGAGTTGTTACCTACATATAACTTACCGATTGTTAAATACCGATTCGGTACGGGTCGGTATTTAAGAATCGGTAAATTTTATTTACCTACATGAGGCCCCAAGTGTTTTTATTCCAGCATTTTCCCAGATTTTAAATGACCCGTCGTGAAATATTCCTGGGAGACCTGGGTTTACCCATAAAGATAGTTGAGGATGATAGAGCGTCGTATTGCATTTAGTCAAAATCAATTGCCAGATTTTAAAACTGTCTTTGGAAGTCTTAAATTTAACTCGTTTAAAGTAGTTTGGATCGTTCATTTTGGCTAAGAACATATTAGAATCCTCACCCAACGAAAGTTGATAACAAACATATGTGTTCTTATTGCGAATAAACAGGCTACGCAGACGACTAAGAAAAGCTGAGAAAAAGTATAATCTAAAATCAGGGCAATTAAGACCGCCTTTGTGATAGGGCAGTTTAAGTAGGTTAATTGACCTGCGAGCCCTTTTATATCCCCAAATATATCTACTAAAAATCCAATCCAATCGCTCAAAGTAGGAGTTACTTACATAAAGAGGTATGGACCTAAATAAATATAGAAATTTGGATAGTATGTTCATTTTGATTAGGTTAATTCGACCTATGATATTAAGGGGTACCTTATGCCATCTTTTTAATGTTATAGCCGTTTCTTTAAGAAGATCATCATAATTCAAAGTAACTATATCATTGATATTAGAAGAAATTTTAATGCCAAGATAAGTAGCTATTTGGGAAGTACCTAAGATCGGAGTAGGCGGTTTATAGTTCAAGATAACCTGTGTCTTATGCGTGTTAAGTTTATAGCCGGACACAGACCCGAATTTATTAGCCTCATCAATAATACCCAATAAAGCTTCAGATGCATTAGAGGAATAGACCGCTATATCATCGGCATATGCCGTAATTTTTAGCATAGTCTGGCCATATGTAAAAGGAATAATTTTGGGGTGAGCTTGTAAAGCTGTTAGAAAAGGTTCCAGAGATAGCGCGAAAAGCAAGGGTGATAGTGGACACCCTTGCCGTGTTCCACGAGAGATTGGAAAGCTAAGCGAGGTTAACCCCGCATAGCTAAGCTTAGCCTTTGGGGAGTCATATAAAGCCTGTAGCCATTTAAGGTATTGACCAGTAAAACCCATAGTAATCAGTGTGGACCAAAGGTAGTCCCACCCCACTCGGTCAAACGCCTTTTCGGCGTCCAAGAGTATCATACCGAGTGGGGTTGAGCTAATCCCGGCCACGTCAAATGCCGTAATAGCTGTATTGATATGGGAAGTAGTATCTCTTCCCATAACAAAGCCATGTTGAAAGGGAGTCACCAAATGCGGTATGAGTGGAGCTAGTCGTGTGGCCAATACCTTGGCGAAGATTTTAGCGTCTGCGTTGATTAAAGAAATGGGTCGGTATGACCCACATTGGTCTCCTGGTTTACCTTTTAAAAAAAAAAAAACAATCCTAGTTGTGTTCCAAGATTCAGGGGCCTTCCCAGTACTGCCTATAATATTTACCACGGTAGATAATAAGGGTATGAGTTCCTCTGAACATAATTTATATATATCAAGTGGGATAGTGTCCTCCCCAGTAGCTTTACCAGGGGGAAGTGAATTAATGGCCAGGCTTATCTCTAGCTCGGAGATATTAGCAGAGAGCGACTCGAATCCTTCATACTGTTGGTCCTTACCTAAATTCGTATCTAGATATTCTTGAATCTGATTCATAGTCGGATAGTCCTCTGGGGTATATAGTGCTCGATAAAATATAACAAATTGTTCCAGAACCTGCTCTGGTTGAGTATATACTGTGTTATTTTGGCCCTTGATTTCTTTTACAAGAGTTCTAGACTTGCCATCCGCTACTTTATACGCAAGAATTTTGCCTACCCTATCACCGCTCTCATACTGAGAGAGATGGTACTTATGTAAGCTAACCGCATTTTTTTCCATAAGCCTTGTTTTTATATTAAGTTTAGAACTGGCTAATTTTTGGCATATATCTACTATGTTTGATGAGCCTTGAGTCAGAGCCAATGAAAGTTGTTTTTCTAATGTACTTACTGCATTAACCAAAACATCCAAGCTAAGTTTATATTGTGAGTTTTGGTTAAGAACATAATGCTGTGTAAAACCCCGAATACTTGCTTTAACCGTGTCCCACACTGTACTGGGTGTAGCAGAATTTATGTTAAATGAAATAAACTCCACTAAATGTGCTTTTAATTGTAGAATGTAATCCTTATTAGACAAAAGATGCCGTGGAAATGTAAATGGCCTTGGTTTTTGGTAGCTCTGTTGATTAGCAAATGTTAATATTATAGGGTTATGATCCGAGGCGACTCTCGGACAGATTTCCATGGAGCAGTTTGATAGTATGTTATCTGAAACCCAGGCCATATCAATTCTTGAGCAGAGTTGGTGTGGTGCTGAGTAGTAAGTGAAACCAGCAACAGAAGGATACAGTGTTCGCCACGCGTCTTTAATGTTATGGATGCGCCCGAGTTCAATAATAGCCGCTCTAGATCGGCGCATTCTCCGAAATGATTGATGGCGGGTAGTGTCAATGTTATAATCCATAATGAGATTAAAGTCGCCCATTAAAATAAGTTCTCCTCTACTTTCAAGTAGTTCAATATTTAACCTATCTATGATAGAAGGATCATCTATGTTTGAACCATATAATACACAAAAGGTATAAGTATTACCATACCACTCTATTTGGGCACTAGCCCATCGTCCAGCTTTATCCACCTTAGTATTAATTATTACTAAATTTAAACCCTTCTGTTTTAAGATTGCCACACCTCTAGTAGGAGTGCTACATTCTGAGCAGACCACCACTTCATACCCTAGTTGTTGAAGAAGCTTGCGGTCAGCATAAGTAATGTGAGTCTCAGATAACAAAGCCAGCTGTGGTTTATACATTTTTAACTCTTCAGTAACAAGTCATCTTTTGTTCCTGCTGTTGAGACCTGCAACGTTCCATGCCAAACATCTAATTATATCCATTATATGTGAATATTGCAGCTCCCTGCTCATTCTTTTGCAAACCCATATATCGTCTAAAAGAAAAACCTAAAAAACAGAAATAATCCCTCTCGTCCTGATCATTTAAATTTAAACACTTTTTATGGCAAGGTTAGGTTATGCATACATCTCAGGGAACTCAATAAAAATATATTGGTGGATCAGTTTCCCCTATCACGAATCAATGAAATGTTTTCAGCTACTAAAATAATGTGTTGGTTTTCAACCATAGAGGTAAAATCTGCTTACTAACAGGTACCATTACCTGCTGACAGCAAAAAGTGCACAACGTTCATAACACAGTTTGGGTGCTTCCAATTTACCAAGTTACCTTGTGGACTGGTGTCTGCTGCCGCCCTTTTCCAAAGAGTGATCTCAAATATTTCTAATGTGGTGAATGGCATGATGTTTTTCCAGGACGATATTCTTATCATGGGCTTTAATAAAAGGGAGCATGATGTCACACTGAAGCAAGTTCTGGAGATTTTGAAACTGAAGGGTTTAACTGTGGAACTTGGTAAATATAAATTCACACAAAATGAGGTTGTGTATTTAGGTCACAACATAATTAAGGAGGGCATCAAACCAAAACAGGGTCTTCTTGATGCAATTGTGAATACACCCAGCCCTACTAGGAAAGATGATGTCAGAGCATTTCTCGGTCTAATGGAATACTATTCAAAATATATTAAGAAGTTTTCTGAGAAAACCTACCATATTCCTCAACTTCTGAAAAGTAAAACAAAATTTGTTTGGTCCAATGTGTGCCAGGAATCTTTTGACAAATTGAAAAAAGAAATGTGCAATGCACCATTCCTTAAAGGATTTGATCCAACATGTCAAGTCAAAGTAACCACTGATGCCAGCAATAAAGGCTCGGGGGCTATGCTTTCACAATGCGACAATGAACTCAAAGAGTGGGTGGTTGCCTTTGAATCACGTTCTATAACCTCTGCCAAAAAAAAATATTCAGTGATAGACCATGAAACGTTAGTATGCACATGGGCTCTAAAATATTTCCGCATTTATGTGTGGGGATTTCATGTCTTGTTGTGTACCGATCATAAACCCCTTACAAATATATTATCAACGTTGGGCCTACAAAATGAATCTCCTAGACTTAGCAGGATGTCTGTGAAATTATTAGACTACACATATGATGTAGAGCAGTGATACTCAAAGTACAGCCGGGGGTGCGCTTGTGTCCCTCCTGACCTTCACATTCGGCTCCCCTAGTGAACAGTAGCACGAGCTGCTGTTAAATTGATGAATTCTAATATTCAGAAAAACTGGTAACTAAACGGGCAAGCATTTATTAACCTGCAAATAAATGTTTGCTTGTTTATTTAATTTTTTTTTAGACCTCCCTACACAATTCCTGACCCACCCATACCCCCTACTGCCACTCTGCTGGCATCAGTGCGGTCCTCGGTCACACCACAGACTGCCCTGGATAAATGTTTGCGAGTACCCATGATGTAGAGTATTGCCCTGGTGTCAAGAACAGGGCGGCTGATTTATTAAGTAGGTTACCTTTACCCTTGGCAGATGAAGAAAAGCTTTTGTATAATGATGATGAAAAAGTTGCTTTCCTGTTCAGTTATTACACTTCCGGAGTGGAAGGATCACATGTCAAAAGATTTCGGTTTGCAAAAAGTAACAAAATGGGTATCTAAAGGTTTGCCCAATAGAAGCACACTCAGTATGAATGAAAGAGTGTACTGGGAAGTTAAGGATGAATTGAGTGTAGAGGATGACATGCTATTCAAAGCTGGTAAAGTAATTCCACTTGTCAACCTAAGGAAGTGGGTGTTAAAATTGTGTCATGAAGGACATCTTGGAATATCCAAGACTGAACAAAGAATGAAATATAATTACTGATTCCCTGGTATCAACAAACAGAATAAGTTGTTAGTCAGCGAATGTGTTGCGTGCAATGATTCAGATAAGTGCCTCAAAACCTTTAAAACCTCATTTACATTCCAATGAAAGTCCAAGCATGTCTTGGGCGAGAATAGGAGTGGATGTTGGCGGTCTTGTTGAAGGAACCAATGGTGAGTGTAAGTACATCTTAGATCTAGTCGATCATTTTTCAAAATGGTCTGAAATAAGAAAATTTCTCAATACAGATAGTACAAGCATCATCTAATTTTTAGACAAAAGATTCATGAGAGAAGGATTACCAAAATGTGTTATTACGGACATTGGCACACATTTTACATCATCATCTTCCAAGGATTTCTTGAAGCATATTTGCATTACCATAATACCACGTCTGTGTATCATCCCAAAGGGACTGGTCTAGTCGAGTACTTTAACGGAGTCCTCAAAGGAAGTATTCAATTGTCTAGGTCTAGTAAACTGAATTGGGAAAATTAGATTAGAATTACAGGCCACAGTCCTTTTATGATGATGAGGGGAAGGCAAGCCTTAAGCAAAGACATGGGTTGGATGCCTGTTTCCAAACAAGCTGAGTGGTCACAAGAATTGGTAAGGAGAAAAATAACTTCAGCACAAAAAACTTACAAGGAATGGCATGATAAAAAACATGGTTCCAAATCGATGTTGTTCGATTGGGTGAAAGTTCGTTTAGACAAAAAAAAACAGATAGGGTGAGAGCAGATTCTCCTGCCCATTACAAATTTGAGAAATATATTGCAACTCAGTCAAACTAATCGATGGTAACGTTTGGCACATGAGTAGACTAGCCAAATGTAGGCCCAATGGTAGGCTACTTGACAACATACGATTTGATGAGGTAAAAGCAAACAGTGATATGTGGTTAGACTTTGTTGATGAAAGAGACAATTTTCTTGAATTGAACAATGATACAGAGGTTGTGTTGCTGATAAGGCACAAGTTTCCACAGAGACTTCACCTAAAGATGTGAATGTTAGTGGAGGTGGTTTCGGTCTTACTGTGGAAATGTGCCTTTTTGGGCACCACGGGTGCAGGTGTTCACCCTTATCTGTCCACGGGTCCTTAAACCAACAATGAAGAGATTGACGCTGAAGCTGGAATTAAAAAATAACAAGTTTATTCACTCATGAGTGAGACCACGTCCATAAAACACCCTCAAGTGTTCCAGGAGGTAGTGGCTTGAATACACAGACCATGTGCCTTATATACTGTGTTTGTTGCGGAGTAAGCATGTAGACTCAAATAGAAGGTACAAACATACACAGGAATAGCTATCAACTAACATGGGCAGATGGATATCACTTAGTCAGCAAAGTGGGAGGGGAGACAGAACTGCTTACATCAGTTACATTCTCAAACAGGTGCATTCTAGCAGTTACAGGCCTTTCTGAGCTCATACATTGCTAGAGCTTAGAATAGAAGGAGTTAACTAAAGCTGATGACTAAAGCTGATGACTCAAGCAGAATAGAAAGGCAAGCAACAGTGAGGACGCAAGAATTTTTGATTTCCACATAACCAGTGGATTGGATAATCCTGTTGGTAGACAGCAACCTACTAGTAGATATGGTAGAGGCATAATCAAACCTAAGAAATATGATGACTACATTACAGATGTGTAGTTCTTAATGTGTAACACTTGTGTTCATCTATGGTACATTGTAGGAAACTGGCTCTATATATACTACACCAAAGTGAGTTATAGTGTGTATAGAGTCCAGGTGACCCCAGAGGCAGGCAGGGGTTAAAGTTAGATAGAACCCTACTCTCTATTTTTGGTAGAGTGGTTGAGCAGTAAGGCAGTATCAGAGGACAGTGTTAAGCATTTGATGTACACACTCAGTCAGCAAATTAATTCACACACTCAACAACTGAACTTTAGGCCAATTGTTTTTGTATAAAAAATATACTGTTGTTTTATTTTTAGAACCAAGCAAGCCTGGCATCCCCAAGGCCCACGACACTCTCGGGCTCGATTGTCGACTGCACCAGCTCCTCCAGTTCGGTGAGGGCAGGTGCCCTGTTAGTTCCACCTCCTGTCCGGCTGGCCTCCTTCTGGATGTCCCCCATCTTCCTCTTAGTCACGATGCGCAGGTCGTACCAGCGTTTTTTCAGAACGTCAATGTCCCTGTGGGTCACTCCCACGGCATTTACCTGCGCCTGGATTGCCAGCCAAATGGTGCGCTTCTCACACTCTGCCACTTGCAGGGATTGCCTCCCAAAAAGCTTCTGGTGCTGCTTCACCACCTCCTCCACTAGCACCTGGAGTTCCTTGGGGCTGAATTTCACCTTGCGCCTCCTTTCCCCTCCTGTCCTCTGGCTGGACATAGTGTAGTTTGGTCTCAACAATCAGCCACTGGCTCCCTGCCTCTCCTCTGCACTCCAAGCCTCTCCTGAGTCTGTTGATTGAGTGCACCTGCCTGGGTGTTGCCACTTCCTACTTGGGTGGGGTTTGGTTGCACAGGATTGGCTGTTTCAAACAGTCATGTGATTTCGTTTTTCCGATTCGGTATTTTCCGATTCGGTATTTACAGATTCGGTAAATACCACCTAGGTATTTACCGATTCGGTAAATACCACCGCGGTATTTACCGATTCGGTAAATTCCGATTCGGAAAATACCGAATGTTACCGATTCGGTAAATGTTACCGAGTTGTTACCTACATATAACTTACCGATTGTTAAATACCGATTCGGTACGGGTCGGTATTTAAGAATCGGTAAATTTTATTTACCTACATGAGGCCCCAAGTGTTTTTATTCCAGCATTTTCCCAGATTTTAAATGACCCGTCGTGAAATATTCCTGGGAGACCTGGGTTTACCCATAAAGATAGTTGAGGATGATAGAGCGTCGTATTGCATTTAGTCAAAATCAATTGCCAGATTTTAAAACTGTCTTTGGAAGTCTTAAATTTAACTCGTTTAAAGTAGTTTGGATCGTTCATTTTGGCTAAGAACATATTAGAATCCTCACCCAACGAAAGTTGATAACAAACATATGTGTTCTTATTGCGAATAAACAGGCTACGCAGACGACTAAGAAAAGCTGAGAAAAAGTATAATCTAAAATCAGGGCAATTAAGACCGCCTTTGTGATAGGGCAGTTTAAGTAGGTTAATTGACCTGCGAGCCCTTTTATATCCCCAAATATATCTACTAAAAATCCAATCCAATCGCTCAAAGTAGGAGTTACTTACATAAAGAGGTATGGACCTAAATAAATATAGAAATTTGGATAGTATGTTCATTTTGATTAGGTTAATTCGACCTATGATATTAAGGGGTACCTTATGCCATCTTTTTAATGTTATAGCCGTTTCTTTAAGAAGATCATCATAATTCAAAGTAACTATATCATTGATATTAGAAGAAATTTTAATGCCAAGATAAGTAGCTATTTGGGAAGTACCTAAGATCGGAGTAGGCGGTTTATAGTTCAAGATAACCTGTGTCTTATGCGTGTTAAGTTTATAGCCGGACACAGACCCGAATTTATTAGCCTCATCAATAATACCCAATAAAGCTTCAGATGCATTAGAGGAATAGACCGCTATATCATCGGCATATGCCGTAATTTTTAGCATAGTCTGGCCATATGTAAAAGGAATAATTTTGGGGTGAGCTTGTAAAGCTGTTAGAAAAGGTTCCAGAGATAGCGCGAAAAGCAAGGGTGATAGTGGACACCCTTGCCGTGTTCCACGAGAGATTGGAAAGCTAAGCGAGGTTAACCCCGCATAGCTAAGCTTAGCCTTTGGGGAGTCATATAAAGCCTGTAGCCATTTAAGGTATTGACCAGTAAAACCCATAGTAATCAGTGTGGACCAAAGGTAGTCCCACCCCACTCGGTCAAACGCCTTTTCGGCGTCCAAGAGTATCATACCGAGTGGGGTTGAGCTAATCCCGGCCACGTCAAATGCCGTAATAGCTGTATTGATATGGGAAGTAGTATCTCTTCCCATAACAAAGCCATGTTGAAAGGGAGTCACCAAATGCGGTATGAGTGGAGCTAGTCGTGTGGCCAATACCTTGGCGAAGATTTTAGCGTCTGCGTTGATTAAAGAAATGGGTCGGTATGACCCACATTGGTCTCCTGGTTTACCTTTTAAAAAAAAAAAAACAATCCTAGTTGTGTTCCAAGATTCAGGGGCCTTCCCAGTACTGCCTATAATATTTACCACGGTAGATAATAAGGGTATGAGTTCCTCTGAACATAATTTATATATATCAAGTGGGATAGTGTCCTCCCCAGTAGCTTTACCAGGGGGAAGTGAATTAATGGCCAGGCTTATCTCTAGCTCGGAGATATTAGCAGAGAGCGACTCGAATCCTTCATACTGTTGGTCCTTACCTAAATTCGTATCTAGATATTCTTGAATCTGATTCATAGTCGGATAGTCCTCTGGGGTATATAGTGCTCGATAAAATATAACAAATTGTTCCAGAACCTGCTCTGGTTGAGTATATACTGTGTTATTTTGGCCCTTGATTTCTTTTACAAGAGTTCTAGACTTGCCATCCGCTACTTTATACGCAAGAATTTTGCCTACCCTATCATCGCTCTCATACTGAGAGAGATGGTACTTATGTAAGCTAACCGCATTTTTTTCCATAAGCCTTGTTTTTATATTAAGTTTAGAACTGGCTAATTTTTGGCATATATCTACTATGTTTGATGAGCCTTGAGTCAGAGCCAATGAAAGTTGTTTTTCTAATGTACTTACTGCATTAACCAAAACATCCAAGCTAAGTTTATATTGTGAGTTTTGGTTAAGAACATAATGCTGTGTAAAACCCCGAATACTTGCTTTAACCGTGTCCCACACTGTACTGGGTGTAGCAGAATTTATGTTAAATGAAATAAACTCCACTAAATGTGCTTTTAATTGTAGAATGTAATCCTTATTAGACAAAAGATGCCGTGGAAATGTAAATGGCCTTGGTTTTTGGTAGCTCTGTTGATTAGCAAATGTTAATATTATAGGGTTATGATCCGAGGCGACTCTCGGACAGATTTCCATGGAGCAGTTTGATAGTATGTTATCTGAAACCCAGGCCATATCAATTCTTGAGCAGAGTTGGTGTGGTGCTGAGTAGTAAGTGAAACCAGCAACAGAAGGATACAGTGTTCGCCACGCGTCTTTAATGTTATGGATGCGCCCGAGTTCAATAATAGCCGCTCTAGATCGGCGCATTCTCCGAAATGATTGATGGCGGGTAGTGTCAATGTTATAATCCATAATGAGATTAAAGTCGCCCATTAAAATAAGTTCTCCTCTACTTTCAAGTAGTTCAATATTTAACCTATCTATGATAGAAGGATCATCTATGTTTGAACCATATAATACACAAAAGGTATAAGTATTACCATACCACTCTATTTGGGCACTAGCCCATCGTCCAGCTTTATCCACCTTAGTATTAATTATTACTAAATTTAAACCCTTCTGTTTTAAGATTGCCACACCTCTAGTAGGAGTGCTACATTCTGAGCAGACCACCACTTCATACCCTAGTTGTTGAAGAAGCTTGCGGTCAGCATAAGTAATGTGAGTCTCAGATAACAAAGCCAGCTGTGGTTTATACATTTTTAACTCTTCAGTAACAAGTCATCTTTTGTTCCTGCTGTTGAGACCTGCAACGTTCCATGCCAAACATCTAATTATATCCATTATATGTGAATATTGCAGCTCCCTGCTCATTCTTTTGCAAACCCATATATCGTCTAAAAGAAAAACCTAAAAAACAGAAATAATCCCTCTCGTCCTGATCATTTAAATTTAAACACTTTTTATGGCAAGGTTAGGTTATGCATACATCTCAGGGAACTCAATAAAAATATATTGGTGGATCAGTTTCCCCTATCACGAATCAATGAAATGTTTTCAGCTACTAAAATAATGTGTTGGTTTTCAACCATAGAGGTAAAATCTGCTTACTAACAGGTACCATTACCTGCTGACAGCAAAAAGTGCACAACGTTCATAACACAGTTTGGGTGCTTCCAATTTACCAAGTTACCTTGTGGACTGGTGTCTGCTGCCGCCCTTTTCCAAAGAGTGATCTCAAATATTTCTAATGTGGTGAATGGCATGATGTTTTTCCAGGACGATATTCTTATCATGGGCTTTAATAAAAGGGAGCATGATGTCACACTGAAGCAAGTTCTGGAGATTTTGAAACTGAAGGGTTTAACTGTGGAACTTGGTAAATATAAATTCACACAAAATGAGGTTGTGTATTTAGGTCACAACATAATTAAGGAGGGCATCAAACCAAAACAGGGTCTTCTTGATGCAATTGTGAATACACCCAGCCCTACTAGGAAAGATGATGTCAGAGCATTTCTCGGTCTAATGGAATACTATTCAAAATATATTAAGAAGTTTTCTGAGAAAACCTACCATATTCCTCAACTTCTGAAAAGTAAAACAAAATTTGTTTGGTCCAATGTGTGCCAGGAATCTTTTGACAAATTGAAAAAAGAAATGTGCAATGCACCATTCCTTAAAGGATTTGATCCAACATGTCAAGTCAAAGTAACCACTGATGCCAGCAATAAAGGCTCGGGGGCTATGCTTTCACAATGCGACAATGAACTCAAAGAGTGGGTGGTTGCCTTTGAATCACGTTCTATAACCTCTGCCAAAAAAAAAAATTCAGTGATAGACCATGAAACGTTAGTATGCACATGGGCTCTAAAATATTTCCGCATTTATGTGTGGGGATTTCATGTCTTGTTGTGTACCGATCATAAACCCCTTACAAATATATTATCAACGTTGGGCCTACAAAATGAATCTCCTAGACTTAGCAGGATGTCTGTGAAATTATTAGACTACACATATGATGTAGAGCAGTGATACTCAAAGTACAGCCGGGGGTGCGCTTGTGTCCCTCCTGACCTTCACATTCGGCTCCCCTAGTGAACAGTAGCACGAGCTGCTGTTAAATTGATGAATTCTAATATTCAGAAAAACTGGTAACTAAACGGGCAAGCATTTATTAACCTGCAAATAAATGTTTGCTTGTTTATTTAATTTTTTTTTAGACCTCCCTACACAATTCCTGACCCACCCATACCCCCTACTGCCACTCTGCTGGCATCAGTGCGGTCCTCGGTCACACCACAGACTGCCCTGGATAAATGTTTGCGAGTACCCATGATGTAGAGTATTGCCCTGGTGTCAAGAACAGGGCGGCTGATTTATTAAGTAGGTTACCTTTACCCTTGGCAGATGAAGAAAAGCTTTTGTATAATGATGATGAAAAAGTTGCTTTCCTGTTCAGTTATTACACTTCCGGAGTGGAAGGATCACATGTCAAAAGATTTCGGTTTGCAAAAAGTAACAAAATGGGTATCTAAAGGTTTGCCCAATAGAAGCACACTCAGTATGAATGAAAGAGTGTACTGGGAAGTTAAGGATGAATTGAGTGTAGAGGATGACATGCTATTCAAAGCTGGTAAAGTAATTCCACTTGTCAACCTAAGGAAGTGGGTGTTAAAATTGTGTCATGAAGGACATCTTGGAATATCCAAGACTGAACAAAGAATGAAATATAATTACTGATTCCCTGGTATCAACAAACAGAATAAGTTGTTAGTCAGCGAATGTGTTGCGTGCAATGATTCAGATAAGTGCCTCAAAACCTTTAAAACCTCATTTACATTCCAATGAAAGTCCAAGCATGTCTTGGGCGAGAATAGGAGTGGATGTTGGCGGTCTTGTTGAAGGAACCAATGGTGAGTGTAAGTACATCTTAGATCTAGTCGATCATTTTTCAAAATGGTCTGAAATAAGAAAATTTCTCAATACAGATAGTACAAGCATCATCTAATTTTTAGACAAAAGATTCATGAGAGAAGGATTACCAAAATGTGTTATTACGGACATTGGCACACATTTTACATCATCATCTTCCAAGGATTTCTTGAAGCATATTTGCATTAGCATAATACCACGTCTGTGTATCATCCCAAAGGGACTGGTCTAGTCGAGTACTTTAACGGAGTCCTCAAAGGAAGTATTCAATTGTCTAGGTCTAGTAAACTGAATTGGGAAAATTAGATTAGAATTACAGGCCACAGTCCTTTTATGATGATGAGGGGAAGGCTAGCCTTAAGCAAAGACATGGGTTGGATGCCTGTTTCCAAACAAGCTGAGTGGTCACAAGAATTGGTAAGGAGAAAAATAACTTCAGCACAAAAAACTTACAAGGAATGGCATGATAAAAAACATGGTTCCAAATCGATGTTGTTCGATTGGGTGAAAGTTCGTTTAGACAAAAAAAAACAGATAGGGTGAGAGCAGATTCTCCTGCCCATTACAAATTTGAGAAATATATTGCAACTCAGTCAAACTAATCGATGGTAACGTTTGGCACATGAGTAGACTAGCCAAATGTAGGCCCAATGGTAGGCTACTTGACAACATACGATTTGATGAGGTAAAAGCAAACAGTGATATGTGGTTAGACTTTGTTGATGAAAGAGACAATTTTCTTGAATTGAACAATGATACAGAGGTTGTGTTGCTGATGAGGCACAAGTTTCCACAGAGACTTCACCTAAAGATGTGAATGTTAGTGGAGGTGGTTTCTGTCTAACTGTGGAAATGAGCCTTTTTGGGCACCACGGGTGCAGGTGTTCACCCTTATCTGTCCACGGGTCCTTAAACCAACAATGAAGAGATTGGCGCTGAAGCTGGAATTAAAAAATAACAAGTTTATTCACTCATGAGTGAGACCACGTCCATAAAACACCCTCAAGTGTTCCAGGAGGTAGTGGCTTGAATACACAGACCATGTGCCTTATATACTGTGTTTGTTGCGGAGTAAGCATGTAGACTCAAATAGAAGGTACAAACATACACAGGAATAGCTATCAACTAACATGGGCAGATGGATATCACTTAGTCAGCAAAGTGGGAGGGGAGACAGAACTGCTTACATCAGTTACATTCTCAAACAGGTGCATTCTAGCAGTTACAGGCCTTTCTGTGCTCATACATTGCTAGAGCTTAGAATAGAAGGAGTTAACTAAAGCTGATGACTAAAGCTGATGACTCAAGCAGAATAGAAAGGCAAGCAACAGTGAGGACGCAAGAATTTTTGATTTCCACATAACCAGTGGATTGGATAATCCTGTTGGTAGACAGCAACCTACTAGTAGATATGGTAGTGGCATAATCAAACCTAAGAAATATGATGACTACATTACAGATGTGTAGTTCTTAATGTGTAACACTTGTGTTCATCTATGGTACATTGTAGGAAACTGGCTCTATATATACTACACCAAAGTGAGTTATAGTGTGTATAGAGTCCAGGTGACCCCAGAGGCAGGCAGGGGTTAAAGTTAGATAGAACCCTACTCTCTATTTTTGGTAGAGTGGTTGAGCAGTAAGGCAGTATCAGAGGACAGTGTTAAGCATTTGATGTACACACTCAGTCAGCAAATGAATTCACACACTCAACAACTGAACTTTAGGCCAATTGTTTTTGTATAAAAAATATACTGTTGTTTTATTTTTAGAACCAAGCAAGCCTGGTACAGATAAGCATTAAATACTTTACAGTAGTGAGTTGCTGATTGTAGAACAGTTTGAAAATGCTATAGGAATTGTACTTTGTTTGATTTACAGGGGATGCAATAGGTTGCAACACATAGCAAATACAGTACATTGAAATGAATAGGCTTTTTCAGTAAATTACAGGTAAGTTACTTTTTACGTTACTTTTCTAACCCAGCGCTGGATACCTAGATTCAGCCCTGGGACATTTCCTGCAAACAGTTAAGTAAATACGTTTTGGTTATTCGTGCGATTTTTAATGAATAATTTTAGATTTCAAAACTCCACACTTAGAAACGTTTTGGAAGAAAATTGTCAATGTTATCCTATGGAGGAAAATCGGTTCACAGGTAAGTTATTGACTGTGGGAGTTAAGGTTCAGGGGTTAGACTCAGGGGTTTCCCAGGGTCAGTGATGCACTGTGGTTGCACCCTCAGAGGCACTAGGGCAGCCGGGTGCAGAGTGTTGAGGCCCAATGTTATCCAATGGGGGATAGGGGGTCTCCGGTTGGTGGCTGCTGGCAAGCATGCCGATGGGTTGTGGGAGCAAAGCTCCTAGGTTTTAGGTCAGGGCAAATGGGGAAACAAAGTAGCATAAAAGGTGCACCCTCAGCGGCACTGGGGCAGCCGGGTGCAAGGTACTGTTTCGTGGTCGGGTGCCCTGTTGTTTTCAATGGAGAACCTCCGGTTTGCAAAAGCTCTGCAGACAGGGAGACAAAGGACTTCTGGTGTGACCACCACTTTGAGAGGTAAGTTGGGAAGTTAAGGGTGGGTTAGGCACCGTTGGTTTGGGCACACAAGGCCGTGGGGCGTCGGGTGTAGGTGTGCCTTTTGGGGTTGGATCTTTTTACCAGCTCCGGGTCGCCAGGGGGTCCGTGGGGCCTTCTGGATATAGGCTACAGGCGTCTGCTGGAGGCTTGAGGCAGGTCAGGGGTCGTTGGATCTCGGGTCTGGATCGCCGGGGTGACCTCCTCGTGGTGTTTTTCCACTCGAGCTCGGGTCGGGTTAGGCGGGTGCAGAGTGGGCTGGATTCGTGGTCTCCGGCTGCTGCCAGAGGTTGAAGTTGAACAAATCCAGTGTTCACAGGAGAAGCAGTCTTTGGAAGTGAAGGCAGGCAGGTCCTCCGGGGTTTTTGAGGTTGCTGGCTGCAGGACACACTGGGATTCCACAGGAGCAGGTTCGAGGTGAGACAGGCCTGTAGGGCTGGGGCCAAGTCAGTGGGCGTCTTCCTCTTGTTAGCTGGCTTCACGGCTGTTCGGTCCTTCTTCTTCTTTTCTTCTTGTCGTTTCTGGATCTGAGGAAGCAAGGTTCAGGGTGCCCCCTAAATATTACATTTAGGGGCATTACAGGTAGGTAAAGGGCAGAGACCAATGGGTCCTTTCCCTGGGGTGGGTACACCCCCTATCGTGCCACCCTCCCGTGGGAGGGGGACAGGAGTCTTTCCCTGGTTGGTTGGGTCCCCTCATCCTCAAGATGGCGGGGACTCAGAGTTTTGCTTCACCTCGCCTCCCCCACCTGAGGGGTGGAGTTGGCAGAGGTGGGCATACCTCTTTCCCTCACTTATTTTTCCTGCCGGCTCTCCTGCCCAAAGTGGGGGGTAGAACCAGTGGGGACCAGTTGCTGAAAGCAGCAAATGGTCTGGAGAGGCTAACAAAGGCGGCATGCCTTTGTAGCTTCCCCTTTGTGAACCCTGCCCATCCTGGGGGAGGAGGCTTGGCACCTCGTCCCAAGACGTGCATTGTTTCAGGCCCCCGAGAGCAGCAGGCTCTCGACCCAGGGGTCCAGAAACATGCCTGTAGGTGGCAGCCTAAGCAGCCACTCAGTCAGGTCACTGGAAGTTGGTCGAGTTTCAGGGGGCATCGCTAAGATGCCGTCTGTTGTGCATTTTTCATTAAATCCCACACTGGCATCAGTGTGGGTTTAATGTGCTGAGAAGTTTGATACCAAACTTCCCAGTCTTGAGTGTAGCCATTATGGTGCTGTGGAGTTCATAATGACAAACTCCCAGCACCATATACTTTTAATGGCAGCACTACACTTACAGTGCCCAGGAATGGACTTGGGCACTGTAGGGGTACAGGGCTCATGCACCTGTACTCTCACCACTGGCATAGGGCACCCAGCTAGAGGGATGACTGATGTATGCCAGGGCAGTGGTTTGTGGGCATGGCACACAGGGATGTGTGCCATGTCGACGCTTCACTTTGTTCTGCACCAAGATACGCAGCCTGCAAAGGCTGTGTGTGAGTGTCAGGGTACAGGGCCTCTAAGGGTGGCACAATAAGTGCTGCAGCCCTTAGAGGCCTTCTCTGGTCACAGTGCCCTGGGTACCTGTGGTACCATTTACCAGGGGCTGACGTGTGGCCAGAGATGCCAATTTAGTTTAGGCTTCAATGCAGTTTTAGGCAAGGAACATAGGCCCTGGGTACCTGGTTAGCAGGAGCCCAGGGCACACTCAGTCAAAGGACATCAGCAATTCAGAAAAAAGTGGGGACATACCATGCAAGAAAGAGGGCACTTTCTCACATACATCAATTAAGCATTCAATTCCATTGTATCTTCTAGTTATAATTTTTTTCTAGTTAATTTATCGTTTGTTCCTATATCACATATATTTTTAACGATTTTACCAAATTCAAATGTGTGAAAGAAGGATGTATTATGTTGATGTAATGTAGCGTGATTTTACCTTTATTGTGCTGTAATGTATTCCTCATACTTCCATTGGTACGGCATGTCACACCACTTTTCAACATTCTATAGTTGTCAGTTACTGATCAGATGTGGGATCAGATGCTGTTTGCCCGGAAGAGAACTGGACATGTGGGGCTTTTGGAATAAACTTACCTGAACCCATAAAGAAGACTTTGTCGTTATTGCAATTAGCGGTGTAGAATGCAGAGCTCTCCATTTCTGAGGTCCTCCTGCAAGTAGTTCTGGTCCTGTACTCCTACATTTATAAATGAATAAACAAAGACTTTACATTTCATCATGCTAAGAGAAATTCTGGACTAGATGAACTTCTTGTGCATGGATCAGAGAAACGTAAGAGGTTTTTTGTGTGATGTTTCAAAAGAATTGCGTCGCTCCAACAAAACCCATCTATTTCAGCCTGAAGCATACCGTCTGTGGGTGTCAGGAGCCCTAGACTGCATGAGGTAGAAGAATGAGCATTCCAAAAAGACCTAGCATTTGTCAGCGTCCCCCAAAACCCTCCATGCTACTAATACCAGCTGGTTGGATTGTACCACAGGATGAGGATTTCCCGCGGGATCCATGAGAATGTCCTGGAAGCTGGGAATCCGAATCAGAACATGACAAGAAATCTTCAGCAACAAAAAGAACCATGGCTGAACTCTCCATAGAGGGGAGATAAGAATCAATTCGGCCATCTGCGGTCCCATTTGCAATATCACTCTGGAATCATGATAAAAGCGGGAAATGCGTAATAGAGATTCCTCTGCCAGGGATGCAGAAAAACATCAAAGTTTCCTGCCAGGGGATCTGGTCCCCAGCTGAAGAATGTTGGGAGTTGGGCTTTCAGGCGTGGCACAAATAGATCCACTAAACAGAGGCCATAAATCAGGTTGAGTTGAAAAATCTGTTGATGTAGTTTCCAGCCACTCAAATCCCTGAGGAATCAAGACTTCCAGTCCACTATTTCATTTGGTCTCCTCAGAGTACTTCCCAATACATTTTTGTTCCGGAGACAACAATTCCCGAAATCTTTGGCAATCTCCACCAAGGGACGAGACCTGGTTCCCCCCTGTCCATCCGCAGCAGAATGCAGCATTGGGACCTGAGAGGAGACAGGGTCTTGACCCCAAAAGATCCTGCTAGCAGTTCTAGGCAATTGATACAGAGGTGTAGTTCCTCTGGAGACCACCGGACCCCTGTGGATATCGGACCACATCTCGCTCCCCAATACCAAAGGCTGGTCTCTGATTCCATCACCACATCTGAAACGTTGCCAGAAATGGCCCTACTGTTCCATGCATCCATATGGTCCAACCACCAAGATATTTCCAATCTGACCTCCTCAGACTGAAAAATCATCTTTGAGTAAGACAACCCTTTCTGAAGATGGCAAATCTTCAATCGCTAAAGGACACAATAGTTAAGGGGTCCCGAGAAAATCACCTCAATAGAGGACGCTAATAAACCCACAGCCCTGGGCAGGGATCTCAAAGATACCATTCAAGATTATAGGGTCCTCCTCATTTCTTTCTTGATAGAAGACATGTTTTGTGAAGGAAGATGAAGTAGAGCTTGAACAGAATCTATCTGTAACCTCAAGAAGCCCATCTGCTGGGATGGGATCAGGCAGGGCTTGGGAACATTGACGATGAACCACAATTCCTGTAGCAACTGAACTGTACATTGCAGATGTTGGAGCACCACTTCGTGCTTTTGGAGCATAATTATAAGATTGTCCAGTTTAGTGATCAGTCGAGCCGCTCTTAGCCTGAGAGATCTCTAAGATTGGGGAAGGGGCCTGTCTTTTTGGAACTGGGTCCCATAGAATTCTATTTTGAACCCCTACACCGAATCCAGAGTCCAAGGGTCATTTGATAATTGGGTAGGAAATGTCTTACTCTGCCTCCTAGAATCACCCCTGAAGGAGGAATAATTGGCACCTGAATAGGAGGAATCTCCTGCGCCTGACAAGCTTTCACGGTAACCGCACATGTGGGAGCATTCACGTCCTTGTTTCTGTCGAGTAGGATAGACATTTCCTTGTTTGGAGACGTTATTGTAGCCTTTGCTTCTAAGATGGTAGCCTCAAAACGAGGTATGGGCAAATCTTCAGCCTGGCGCTCGACCCCTGTAGCACCCAGCCCTGTTAAAAAGGGGGGGGTGAAATACTCTTTTAAGTGAAGTTTGAGTCTTGTCTAGAGTGGAAAAAGTGGTCACATATATGCCTAGGTCTTTTACGAATCTGTCACCAAAGAGTTGCTCATTTGCCAATGGACCGGCTTCAGAGGTTGCCAGTTCAGCAAAATTTGGATCTATGGGCATGAGCAGAGACCAGCTTCAGAGGAAAGTGCTCAATTGGCATTCTCCAGCAAGAAAAGAGCCCGTTGGGCCCATTCCATCAGAACATCCGGATCGACTGGGGAAATTGACTCTTTATAGTGAACCGCTAGTTCCAAAAGTTTGGTCAAAGGACAAGCGAGGTCCAATAGCCTATCCTGCCAACCACACCAGGAGCAGTCAATGCCCCTTTCAAGATCCTTCACATATTTACGCATAAAGACCGCCATTCTCTGGTCAATCTCTGGCAACTCAGCCACTTTACAAGCCAAAGAAGGCCGGGGACATTAGGAGCATCATTTAACCCTTACTTCTATCTCAAAGCTCTTGCACAATCTTGATTGCACATAATCAGCCACCTCTGAAGACAGACACCTATCGGATGATCTAGGGTGAGTAATTTTGTCTGGGTCGAACACCAACAACTTATATGGTTGGGGATGAGGTTCCACATAATGTGCTTTGTGTCTGTATTTTCTAATAGATAGGGAAGCCTCGTCCTGTGAAGCATCAGATTTAGAAGAAGTGGAAGAGGCCTAATTTGGGTCTTCTTGAGAAAGCACTTTCGCAGGGAAGTGCTAGGAAGGTCAAGGGCCCCATAGCTGTGATCGATAAGGGCGTCATTGGCTATACGGTGCAGTGCCTCCTTATGTGGCCAAGAAGATTCAGCAACAGTGGCAATAGATAAACGAGGAGAGGTGCCTGCAGCTCCCTGACACATTTCACATTTTAAGGGGTCCCAAAACGGATGCAGAGCCACAGCTAAAGCTTTATTAATAGACTCCAGGAAGGAGTTATCAATGGCTTCCTCAAGTTCATCCTAACAAGAGCATACACCCGCTCATTCATAATGCGTGTTACCTGCACTTCTGAGGGTAGTAACATTTATTGGAGCAGCAATGCCATTTGGAAACCAACCAGTATGCTCCTCCTGCTGATTCTCCGAGGTATCGTTTTACCCATAGAAACCTTCATATTCATGTTGGATAAAATCTGCCATTGTAGTCACTGAAGAAAAAGTGCTTTACAAGCACCCAAAGGTGAAGGATGAGGAGGGCAACCTCAGGCAGGCAAGAAACCCGTGGCAATAAAAACAACTGCCATTGAATACTGAAATGCTGAGTTGAAGTCTGGAGGGAGTTGCTGCTACCCGACAGGGCAGAGCTTTTTGTAAACTATAAGTAAGGCTCCCGGTTTTATGGTATTTATTTTTTGAACATTTGCGTCTGTATTTATCCGTATTTATTTGTGGGCATTTTATTGGTATTTATCCATATTTATTTTGTGTTTTGTAAACAAATGAGGTGATAACTCGTATATTTCCGCATTTATTTAAAAGGATAAACGTTTATTCATACTTTGATGCCTGTCAGGTTTTAGCATATTAGACAGCCAAAAATATTAAAATAATATACCCACATTAAAAAATTGTGTAATAACACATATACATGTCGAGATATGCAGTAATTTAAATGCATCCCATTGAGCTTTGTAGCTCCCCATGCTGTCGTTATGTACAGCTACTGGCCTGAAAGTAATTAATCTCAGCATGGTGAATCATTCAAAAGAAGCTAAAATATCTGTATTTTTCCACTTTTAAAAATAAATACGGAGAGGAAAGACCGTGTTTTCTGTCTGTATTTATCTGTAAAAATCAGTAAAAACGGAAAACGGGGAGCCCAAATTATAAGCAGCCCTAGGGGATGGTATGCACAATAGTTGCGTCACACTCAGTAAAGTTTTCTTCTCCCGAGGGCGCGTTAGAGCCCTTCATGTATACGAGATCAGGTGCCCGTTCTAGCAGGGCCAGCGCTAGGCATGGGCAGTGTGGGCAGCTGGCCAGGGACTTGGGCTCAGATAAAAAACAGGGCGCCCCACTTCACTGTGAAATGCCACACTTTCACAGTAAGCCCACCTGCTCCTCCAGGGCCCCCTGCCCCACACAATCCCACTACAAATGCGAGATGTTTCGACCTTGTTTGTCGGGGCGTGGTGGCACTCCTGGGGGTGCAGGGGTGGGGGGGAGGGACAACAAGATTGGGGAAGGCACAGCAGCCGGGCTAGCAATGATCTTGGCTCACAGTGTCAGAGGCGAGGCAACACCTCTGTTAAGTACCAGCCATTCCCTGTCTGCATTTTGTTGCTAGGTGACAGAAGGCCCTTTTGTTTCCAGGACCAGCCAGACACAGGTAAGGAGAGGTGGGTGAGGGGAGGAGGGAGCAGCCAGATCAACTGGCTTTTGTTAACTTTTGCAGCGCCCGTTTTTAGGTCGAGGACGTCCGGTCTGCCGAAAGGCAGAACCGGAAGTCGGAGATTTAATGACTTGGAGAAGAGGGGCTTGAACCCGCCCCTCTTCTCCCCTGTTCTCCATTGGCTGGCCTCTTGAATGCTGGCCAGCCATTGGAGAAGAGGTCAGTCATTCAGATTAGGCCCCGTCCTTTTCGGATCGGGGGGCGTGTTTTTTGCAAGAAGTCTCAAGGAGGAGACAACAGCAAAACACGCCCCCGAATCCGAAAACGACGCTGCCTTTCTCCGAGGCATTTCTGCTCTGCCTCGGAGAAAGGCGGTGGTATCTTCCGGTGCCCTCGGCTTGTTGAGACTCCTGGCGGTGTTTTTTCAGCTGAGGCGCCCACTGTGCGTTCCCATCCGTCGCATTACAACGCCAAGAGCTTTAACTCTAAAAACAGGCAACACCTATTATTACATTGCAAATACTTTTTGAAATTTATTTATTTGGTTTTGAGTAAATATAGTAAACGTGTAAAACTTGTTTTTTATCTCTGCTGTTGGGCAGAAGGGAGGTGAAGGTGTTATAGTTGGGCTTTTGTTATGGTGCTGTTCTATTCTGGGCAACCCGCCCTTTCTCCTTGTAATGCGCAGTAGAATGATTCCACTCGAGTCCGTTGATCCGTGGGTGGCGAAGGGAGGAATCACGCTCCGTATTGCTGCTGTGTGTCAACGCCTTCCTGTTTCCTTCGATCGTGTGAGAGTCACTTTAACATAATCCTGAGTGAAAACCCATCGCGCCCGAAACTGTTGCCACAGAAGGGGGATGCTACAAAATAATTTATTTTTTTTGGTTTAATGGGTCCAAAATGTGTTTTTACTGGTGTGTAACTTTCTGCGAAATTGTGCAGGCTGTGTGCAGCGCAGCCTTGGTGCTGCAGTCATTGGTTTAGAAGCTCTTTTGGCGTGGTGTTTTATAGGGACAATAAACATGGAAGAAGTCAGAGTCACGGGGGTGCCAGGCCAGCCGTCCCACCCTTGTGTCAGTGCGGCGGTGTTGTGTGCCGTTTATAGCCTCGCAGAGGTGATTCACGAGCGGGTGTGTGCTTTACTCGCCATTCTGCCAATGATATGGATTTCTGTCCCGGGTTACATGCATTTCTACCCTGGTGACGCTAGTGCCAGTGCGTCATGGTCGCTAGAGCAAGGAAGGGAAACCCCTGGCTGCTCTTTGATTTGTAATATGCAACAACAAGGGCGCTCTGGGCTGAATTAGAGTTGGTGTAATTAAGTACAACTTCTTAAATGAAAGCAAGCATAATTGTCTGAATAATTCCGCATAAGGTGATTGCTCCTTACTGCACATCCTTAGTTCTGGACATCAGTTTCTGTTTTTAAAATGCTTCTTTTGAACTTGCATATCAGAAGAAAATGATTCAACACATTAACCCCTCCACGTCTAAGATTCTTTAAGGACAAATTATGTTTGTGGTGCCGCTTAGACCAATTCAGATAAATATTTGGTTCAGAAGGGTTAACCGTAGACGACCTGAGACATGGGAGTAAGGCCGTTGGTGATTGACAGCGGGAAAAATAACAAGCATTTACAATGCAATGGTCTCGGCATTGGTAAAGTTAGAGCTATTGGCATTGCTCATGACATTATTTTTGTTTATGTTTTTTGTTTTTAAAACATTTAAAGAAACGGCATTGTCGTGAGCAATGCCAATAGCTCTAACTTTAACAATGCAGAGACCGTTGCATTGTAAATGCTTGTTTTTTATGGGAATGTGCATTTAAAATGTATGTAGAACTGCCGTGGTAGGGCAGTGTTTTATGAAATGGTTACTGCTTCGAGGCCTAGGGAGGGGGGCCCTTTCCCTGGGCCTCTAAGCTCTAGAGCAAGCTGCAAGGTCCAGGTGTGGGGGCCCCTCCCCTGGGCCTTGTAGCCATTACTCTTTCCTTTATTTGTTCCCCACAAAAGAAAAAACACTTTTGCTGGAAAGGTCGTCTTTTTCTGACATTTTTCACTTCCAAAGTGCACACTCGGGACGGAGAGAAATAAAAGGTTAAAAATGTGAAAAATAACTAAAGCAAGACAGAGTGGGTCGAAAAGGGGCCAGGTTGATTTTATTCACACCCAAAACCCATTAGCGCCACTTTACAGAGTTTGCCAGTGAAGCGCTACTTTTGTTTTCTTGTCTTTCTCTGAACAGCACTGTTTTCCCGGGTGGGGAAGTGCGCCATTCCTGGATGTACCGCAATACCTGCTTCATGGGTGGAATAGAAAACAAAATGCATACCGCGGCTCTGTATTCACGAATGTGGTCTTGTCTTTTTGAACCATACTGCTTACGTTGTGTAAGGATATAAGCAATGGACATTGAAACGGGTCCATTCCGACCCTGCAGTCATGTCCTTAACTTTTCATGGAAAAGCCCTCATTGATTACTGAATAATAAGTGCAGAAGCGTAAGGTAACCGATTTGTTCTTTCTCACATTTCACATGCTTTACTTAATCTTGCGTTCCCTATGAGCGTTTGTTTTTTCCAGGATGTTGTCACTTTTTTTAGGCAGCATATTACTGTAGTCTAGTATGTAATTTGAATTAAGTTGCATCCAGGTCTTTATAGCGGGCGCAATTGGGTTGTAGTTAAAGGCAGTGTGAGTTTCTCTCAGTGGGGCAGTATGGTGTTCATTGGGTGGAGGATGTGGCACTATGACCAGAGCTGCCGACTTGGGAACTGGGAAAACCAGGTTCAGCCTTCATGACCAGTCCGCAGACCACTCTCCTGAGGGAGCACAATCCCATGCTAGACCTTAGAAGCCCTGGTGTCTTAGCACCAGCATGTGGACCCTAGCGGTGGCAAGTGTGGGTTAACCTTGAAGGCCTGTCCACCGCAACCCCTATTAAAGCTCACCTCAAGTCTTTTGGGCAGGCCTATGAAGCAGCACACCCTAGAGCAACAGTGACTCTGTCACTCAGGTCACAGGACCCTTGAGCAAGGAGGCTCTTGGGCGATGCGACCGGTGACATCGTACTGAGCGCTCATTTCGGGTGGGGGCGTCATGTATGCAAGTATATTATGTTTTTAAAAGCGCTTGCTGCCTCCTTCCTAGCCTCCAGCAATTTTGGGCAACAATAAAAATGTCATGATAACTCCGATGCTTAATGTTCTTCCTAGAGAGAGATGGAGTTTTGTCAAGTGGAAGTTTTGACTTCTGAAAAGGTAGCTCAGAGGGTTAATGTGCCTGCTACAAAGAATATGTACCATGCAGATCACAAAGTGCCCATAATGTAAATAGGTCAGTGGGTTGCTGCTTGTGTCATTGAGATCCTTTTGTTACTTGAAGTTTATAAGTCAAAATCCTAACGTTGAACAATGAGCTATTAACTGTCATCTAAGAGCTGCAGGCAAATTGCAAGGTATAAATTAGAGCATCATGGTTTTTTCTCCAGTCTTTCATTATCCTAATGTTGCAAAAAGGGTTTGTTTGGGTAGAAATCAATTCTGGTTATTAAAGAGAACCAAGCAAACACAAGGAGATGATGGACGGAGCACTGACACTTTTCAGACACTCACCCCAGTCACAGATCTGGGTTGAATCCATCATCGTTCTTTAGCTCACTTTGCCACCTCACTTCAGGCCCAGCTATTTGCAAATCAGTCTTGACCCTGTGACTCATGGGAACAGTCCAACCCGAACTGCCAAGCCAGGTCTTCCCTGAACCGGAAAACAAGCATCCTGGGACCTGTTTCTGGGTAACACCCTTCATCAGCCAGGCTAGCTTGAATCCAGTGGCAAAGCGAGCAAGGGACCCATGTCTGGGCATCGCTGGCCCTATGGGGGCGATCCGTCCGCCATCCATCCATGCCTGAATGACCGCTCGCCATATTAGTATGGCTGAGGGGTCCGCGGTGGACGGAAAGAACGTCCGCCGCTTTTCTGGCGGTCGACTCGTCGACCGGGCTGAAAAGGAGCATAATATGGTGGCGGCGTCTGTAAGACACCGCCAACCATATTATGATGCAGGCGGAGATTTGCCTTTCCATGGCGACAATGAGGCATGCGGTCCTGGCTGTTGGAGGCCCGTTATGGGCCCCCAGGGCGTCGGGGGTGCACATGGAGGGTACCCATGGTACCCCCGACATTGGCATGCACAAGGTGGCATGCACCGTGCGGTGCCTGTCACGTTGTGCATGCCAATGCATAACGTTCATTCACAACATTGTGGCGGGCGGTGCTGTGGGCAATGTTGTGAATGCCGGATGCCACCGCCACGGTAGCATCCTTATTGACGCTGCGGGACCGCTGCACCACTGGCGGCCGGTCCCGGCACCGCTAGGATGGCGGGCGGACAGGAGTCCGCCCACCGTCCTAATGGGGCCCTAAGTTTTCTAAGCTTTCATAACAGAGTCCCTGTGACTAAAAACTTTTTAGTTGCTGCTTGACAGGCCTATATATGTCTATTGATAGTTGTTTTTTGAAGTTTATATATTACATTGATATAGTTTTAATATAATCAAGAAATAAGTAATTCATTCATATTTTACATTTTATTCTCTGGTAGAAAATTTGGTGGAACTAGGGGGTTGATGTACTAACAGACAACCTGCAGACAAACGCTCCTTATATCTACATTAATATCACAAAGAGGACACTGGACACTGGACCTTGTATAAGCTCCCTCTTTTGTATAGTAATTCATATACGGCGGCTCAGCCGTGGGACCTTACTATTTCCCTTTTTTTTTTTTTCTTTTTCATAGGCGCACGAGACAACACCTTTTTGAAAGTGGCTATCCCCTATGTGCAGGCACCAGCAATTTTGACCCCCTGTGTATTCACTGGGTCTTCGAACAGTAATGTGGGAACTTTTCTCACTTGAGGAGATCTTATATATCACAGCAATTATTATTGATTGTGAGCACGAGTCGAGTCTACATTTTTATTAGTAGACGTTTTTTGCATTATCGTGTGTATAGAGCGGATGATTTGCGCATGTGTTGGGGAGTAGTGTGCCCCACCAATGCACATGCGCGTTAAGTTTAAGTACACGAGCATGCGCGCTAAGCTTTCTATCTTACAGGATTTGCCGGATAGAGTTAACGCCCAGTACACCTGACCCCGGTGATTTGTTGTAAATGTACCGCGTAAAGTTCCGTTATCTTCTGGCAAATGCAACGATGGGGTAGGTGCGTAGGCGGCAGTATCGGAGGAAAAATGTGAGTAGCCTTGTTTTAAAGGGACACGGGCACCACGACTAGTGGGGGTTCAATATATTAGGTTCCGTATCTGTTTGTATAAACTCCTGGTGATCTCCTGTTTTCACAGCCCGTTAAACTAGGGGCATCCATTGCTTGTGCCAGCGGTTCTTCCTCAGCAGTGCGAGGTAAGCACTCATTAAGAACCAATTTTTTAATATTGATGGGGCGTTATATGTATAACACTTAGAGCGGTCGATACCTCTGGACATAGTGTCCACAAGCACTATTCGGTGTGGGTTTATGTCTCATGCGCCTATCTATTTTTGTGATTTTTATGTACTGGATGTGCACACAGCGGTGGCACATCATGTGGCATCAAGGTGTTCCTGATGCTTAAATTTGTTTTTTACCTTGCTTTGCTTTTCTTTCCTAGGTACCCGATCAGGAGCGGTTACATCATGCAGCTGTAGCCAGATTTTGGGTGATACAGGTTACTGGCCGCCCTGATTGTTTGAGGGTATTTTAATTGGTTTTCACGTGCACATTACATTTTAGAGTTCTGGTCCTGACGAAGCGCCAACGACCCTTAAGGCGACGCAGGCGCGAAACATGTTGACCTATGTCTTTCCATACCCGGGCATAGTATGCCATTGGGGCTAGATTTTATTTAGCAGTTGAGTCTGCTTAGGGTACACGATTCAGACAATTGCTGCATGTTTACCCTTTACGAATTTCTCTTAACACTTGCACGCACTTTTGTTTTCACCCTCATTGGACCCCACACACCCACATGCACCATCCGGCAGTCCTGTAAAAGATCTCCGATAAAGAGACCCTTCGGGGGACCCTTGGGGAATTGCAGCGCCGGCCCCACGAGGAGCAACTGCACGATGATGAAGCATGACACCCTATGGGGTGTGTGAGGGCAACAGAGGACACATAATGGTTTTTCCTTTTATCTGAGGGTCCCTTCACCTAGGATTTCTTCTTTTCCTTTTTCTTTTCTTTTTTCTTCTTTTAATACATGGTGATTTTTGCACCTTATTGTATCGGTGACTTTTTGCACCCTACTTTTAGGAACAGTGTCCTCTTTGTGATATTAATGTAGATATAAGGAGCGTGGACACTGGACCTTGTATAAGCTCCTTGGTCCCCCCTCTTTTGTATAGTAATTCTTGAAACAGGCATGCCAAAAAAATACTGCAGAATATGCAAGTATTTATAATCAAAGTAGTGCTTAAGGTACTCTCCGTACGTTGCACCGTTCAAATTTTATACAAAGTAGAGAAAAATCTCCTCATGACCTGCCTATACAAATTGCAATTTGCATATCAATCCAATACAAATCCAAAGTTGGCCAACACAAATTCATAACGACTCTTACCAATAAAAAGGTTGTCCAAATTCTAACTGCCAAGTTCTGAATGACCTAACGGTCTTTTTTAGAATACTCACGCCAAAAAAAAGTTCTCAGTCAGGAGTGATATCATGTGGAGGATCAAAATCAGGAAGATCAGAAATATACTGGGCTGCAGAGACAAAGACTCCCCAGAATCTCCGTGCACAGAGTACCTCCTTAGTAGAATCCTGTCCTCCTCAGTAGATTTCAGTCTCCTGACAAGATCGCTCCCTCAGATAGCCACTCCTGATGAGCCTCAGAGAGGGCACCAATTGAAGAAATTCAATACTCCTTCTCAGGGTTAAACTAACAAAAAAAAGAAGTTGGCACAGAAACTGAAATATAAAAGAACATCTTTATTAAACTCAAAATGAGTGTGACTACGTCACCCAGAAGCCGCAGCAACTGAATGAGGCAGTCCAAAGAGAGCAGAACACTGGGGCCTTATATATGTGAGGGTTACATACTCAGCATAAAAGAAAGGGGCAGTCCTGGCTCATGCAAGCATGCAAAATGCCAGTATGGACATACAAGATCTGCCAAATATTAGCCAATAGGAAAACATTCAAAACAAGGCATCATGTAACCAGAACGTCCCCCTTGAGTCGTGTTTTTGCCCAACCCCATGAGTCAATCACTGACAGCACCTATAGGTCAATCAGTAATGGCAGGACATATTTGTGTGCTTCAAAGGACAACTTGCAAAATAGGATAATGCGGAGAAAGAATACTGAAGGCCAACAAATAGTTGGGACAAGGATTAGTCAGTATAGGCAGGGATTTAGTCAGTCTGGCTAGTTCCTGGAATTGGCTTCACAACAAGGAAGGGAAGGTTATTTGACACGTGGCAGTACAAAGGGCAAAAACACTCGGTTTACCAAGCTGCCTGAGTGAGGGCAACAAAATGGCGACAAAATACAAAATGGAGTTAAAACTGAATTACCTCAGGATGTGCGCTGTCCAAGTTTTTGATCCAAAAGTTTTCTCGCTGCAGTAAGAATTTTCTGTTGTCTCGTCCTTCTGCTTTTTGTACCACTGCGAGGATTAAGTAGTTGGCTGATGTTGTGATGGTTTTCATGGAAGTGTTGTGCCACAGTTGACTTGAGTTGTTTAGTACGTATATTAGATTTATGTTCATTGATTCTCGTCTTTATTTTTCTTTCTCACAGCTACCTGTAATACCAACAATGTAGTGTATCTGATTAAATCCCCATGTGGCAAAATCTACGTGGGAAAAACAGAAAGAAAAATTATATTCACCACAATGGCACATAAACACACTCCAAGATGGCCCCCAATATGATTACACATTAATCACACCTACACACTCCAAGGTGGCTCCCAATGTTAGTATACCCTAGTCCTTTCACTATGTTACTTACACGAACGAATCCCATCATATAGACGCTCTTCGAACGGTATTGCACATATCGGCAATGAAAATTCTTCACTAAGGAGCACTGAAAGGATTCATGGTATGTAACGGCATGAACTTTGTTGATATTCAATCTTGCGTAACGCACCGATAGCACGGATAGCAACACTAAGCACTTTCGGTTTTAGAACGGCACGTTGCGAACACTTTAACGGCTACCTGCTTCACCTCATTGCTTCACTTTATTGTATAACGCATGAAAATAACAGTTATTTAAATCATTATCGATAACTTTTTTCCATCACGAACCGGTCACTAACTCTTAAACCATCTAGCGTAATGAAAACCCACGGGCATGTATTTGTGGACGCTAAACACTGTTTACTTTATTCATTCACACGGTTTGAAAAATTCTATGACACTTCCCGTACCGTGCACCATAATTTGAGTACGCTTTTCTCGCACCGAGCGGCGAACTAAATCAGATAAAATTCATGACTTTAATAATACACTGCAGTCGCTACTTCACATGTAACTTTTTTTCACAAATTCAACAACGAATGTATGGAAACACAGTCCTAATTTGATTACCCAAGCAAGCATATCAACCAAATGTGATAATACCTTATACAGTTTTGTGCACAGTTGTTTATGATACTTATATTCTTACTGCAGGACTAATCCCTGACGAAGGGTATTTATACCCGAAATGCATAGGAATAAATAGTCCATAAATAAGAACAACCAATTTAGTATGGATATTCACAATGTATGAATAAAATACATGAACTGAAATTCAATCTACCACGAGTCGCTTCAAATATTTTAAAGAAAGATAGAACGGATCAAAAGCTGTGCCTAGGGGAACACATCTATGAATGAAGTGCAACAACTAACAGTATTTATGACGTTTTGAATGAAAACGCCGCCCCAGGAGCACGCAACAAAAGGTACAAATAAACCAAATCAAAGGAATAGCAACCAATCAACTAAGCATATCAGGTAGTAGCGCGTATTCAAACTCATTTACTTACAAATCATCGACATCATATGTTTAAGTCTTATCAGTTTAACTGAAGCCAACAGACCCTTCAACATTAAATGCATTAAAGTACTTGGGGTGCGGCTCCCCTGGCTAGGTTTGGAGGCTCCCCAGAGAGCCACGGCGCACAGTTTGGGAACCATAGTAGCTTATTCATTAACAATGAAAAAATGCAAACTATAACAACCATCAGTATTGAACTACAGAGCATTTGACCGACATGATCCAATCAACAGTTTCCAAGTCCATAAAATCCAGGGGAGCTGCCATTTCACAGTCTTTCTTTTGCTGTTTGGCAGCGCGCAGAAGTCATTTTATCGTCTTGATTCAGTACTAATTCAGTACTAATTAGAACTTGAGTTACAGGGCCTGACCAACCTTGTATTTTGCATCCACTTGACTTCTGCTGGCCACAAATGGTGCAGTGATGTAAGGGATAGTTTCCTCTTGCGCATAATTACAGAGTTGCATATACTCTGGTACTGCCTTGTGGTAACTGCCAGAGGAGCCGCATTTAGATTCACTCATCCTTACAAGAACATACGCTCACTCATTTATCATGCATGTTACCTGCACTTCTGAAGGCAGTAACATTTATTGAAGCAGCAATGCCATTTGGAAACCAAACAGTATCTCCCCACCATGGGTCACTACCTATGGTGTTCCTCTCCCCCTTGCCTAGAATACCCTATAGTAGTGTGGGTTTAGTGGATAAGGCCCATCCAAACCAGGGTTAAATTTTAAGGTGCACCAATTTTGCAGGGTGTGATATTGGTTGACCGTTTGTCCCCCACATTGTCTGTCATGGCTGCCAGGCAATAGTTATCTTTCCCAGGGAAGAGCATGTGGCCATATTTATAATAGGGGACAGCCTATGTCACACTATAAATTTGACAGTGCAAGAGAGAGTTGAGTTCTGATTTATACCCTGGCAGACGTCCCACCATGTGTCAGGATGGCAGAGGCTATCTCCTATGCTACCCTGCCCGCCAAAATAAGAGAAAACTGCCAACCCCGCCGTGATCTCTGTGCCTTCACAGGCAAATCCTGTGACAACACGGGAAGTTTGGTGGGCTCCCCACGTCATTTAGGTGGACATTTGCACTGAAACTGGCAGAAAAAGGGCATCAGACCCACCCATAAGGCATATGGTCTGATACCCTAAATCCGAAGGTCCCTCCTCTATCGGGCCTCTGGAGTAAGGGCAGTACATTTTCTGACGGTGAATCCAGCTGGGGCACTGCCATCGGATAAGTGATGGTCCGCTCAACTCTTAATTGAGTGGGCAGACCAAGAGTTTGGCATCCCTTTTGCTACTGTGCACCTTGTCTGCCAAACTCAAAATCAGCCCCTTGATAAGGTACTGACCAAAGCACTAAAACCAATTCTGTACCAACTTCAAAACCTCTCTGTCCCTACCCTGAGGGTGACATTAAAAACCATGAGAAACAGTTACATCAGGGTCATGATTACTAACGAAGACTACAAGAAGACAAAGGGCAAAATGAAGAAGATGGTACAAAATGATCCATTTGAGAAACCCGTGGAAGCATTTCAATCACATACCCAAGAGTACAGTACTAAATGACTCTTTATTCTGTTCCCATCCAAGCAACTTGAAGAACCCAAGTAATCTCCTCAGTCTTTGGGAGGATAACTCTCACAATTCTTTTAATAACACAAGCATTTTGTCAGTCAAGTCATAAGATTCATAAGATGCATGGCCAAGGATCATTGTGCCCCCTTTCAGGTAAAAGGAATAGAGACTGTGTGACCAAGATGACTCTAAGGAGGATATACAGATTCTATAGCACACAAGATTGATCACATGTTTTTTTTCCAGATGACATTGTGCACCCACATTTGTCAAACTGCACTCCGTCGATTAAGATGGCAACTCGTGTGCAAACTATTCTGCCACAGGCGAGATGTGCAACAAAATGTGGTCACCTTTCCATGTCTCGACCGTGCTTGGAGAGGGTGCCAGGATAGGCTTGTGGATCTTTTGAGCTCTTTTTTCAAGATTCCAGATCTCGTCAGGACTGCCAAGGACAAGGCATTGGCGATGACTAACATACCGGCAGGCCGAGCTCAAAGAGCCATATGTTATTTAGGGAAAATAAATGCATCATCTCAGGAAAAAGATGCATTCTATGCTGATCTGCCTTGAACCTACGCTTGCAGACTAAGCCTCTTCATAGGCGTGGTCGGGAGGCTTGCTATTTGAAACCCTTTAGTCAAGGGTCTGATCAGATTTGTAACCACGTTTCTCCAGTAGATAAAACCCAATCCTGAAGAAAATATTTAATAATTCTTTTTTTGATGGGCCAATTGTTGTAGAGGGCATGAGCCATTTCGTCCACAACTGGACAAAGGTGTCAGCTGCAAGAGTATTAAACACTGTACAGGATTTGTATGTAGTGTGTTACCTCTCCCTGTGCAAGCATGCATCCCAGTCCTTAATCTTTTTCTTCCACAACTTCTCTGTTGTAGACAGAAATTCAGATGCTACTGCATAAAAAGGGCGTTACAGCGTGCTTCTGTCAGCCAACTGGGTTTATCAGTAATATGCTCCACGGAGGAAATCTCCATGAGTGATCATTATCCCATTATTCTTAGGTTGTATGCTCAGACAATCTGCACAAAAATAGGACCCAGGTACAATATGATCATGGGGTGCGTCTGGCGACAAAAAATGGGTATACCCTAAAATGGGATAGAATAGAACCTGACACTTTTTTGCACAGTTTAATAATTAAAACTCAGGCCGAATGGGACATATGCCTTACACAGGGGACTCCCACCACAGATGTCTATTTTGCTTATTTAAAGATAGCTGAAGAAGCACACAGTCTCCTTAGGAGGGAAAACAATCGAGAGAGAATAAAAGCAAAGAGGTGGTTTGATGGTGATTGCTCCAGAGCTCATACCCACCTTAAAAAGATATTACATATAGTACCTAAATGTAAAGAGGATATAAGAAAGGCAAGGAATGTTTATCACCAAGCCCAGAAAAAGCGTAAAAGCCGGCTAAAGAAAGAAGCCTGAGAAGCATTACATCAGGCGAGTCTAAGGAAGGACAACATTAGTTTCTGGAATGCTGTAAATGCTCCTTTCTACCAAGATAGAGAGGAAGATGTTATAGACGTGGCAATTACAGGTGAAAGGTGGGTGGAATTCTTTAGGGATTTTTTTAAATCCACGGGAGTGGTCCTGGATAACCGAGTTGATGGCACTGATGATGTTTTTCCTCTGGGTCTGAATTTCACCCTGGAGGAGGTGATAAGAGCAATTAAGGAGAGTGCGGCAGGGAAGGCCCCTGGCCCGGATGGGGTCCCTGTGGATGTCTACAGATCAAATATTGACCGGTTAGCCCCACTATTAACGAGGGTTTTGAATAGTTGTTCTACTTTTAAACTTATTCCCACGTGATCAGACGCGATAGTGGTCCCCATTTTCAAGAAGGGCAATAGAAATGAGCCTAGTTGCTATCGGCCCATTTCACTCCTGAATGCCCTACTGAAAATTGCTGGGAGAATAATTCTTAACAGACTCCAAACCTGGGCGCTTCAGGCAGGTTTTTTAACAAAAATACAATATGGCTTCCGCTCAGGCATGGGAAGCATTGAACAGGGATTAAATTTAGCTCTGATCACAGATAAGTATACTAAAGCAAAGAGGGGGAATCTTTTTCTTACATTTGTAGACTTGAGTTCAGCTTTCGATGGGGTTGATCATGGCATGTTATGGAATACTTTAGAAGATCCTAAAGTAGACAGGGTTTTAATACTGTTTATAAAAGAAATGTATAGGAATGCGGGGGCAAGGGTTCGCTACGGAAAAAAGGGGGAGTGTTCGGAAAATCTTTTAATAGAAAAGGGAGTCAGACAGGGGTGTATACTGGCCCCTTTTATTTTTACACTCTACATCAATAGTCTGGGACAACACATCAATAGAGAACAAAATGATTACCCGACTATTGGGGGTAACCCTGTCCCCGCCTTACTCTATGCCGACGACGCGGTGATCATGTCAAGAACTCAATTAGGCCTCCAAAGAACAGTAAACAGCTTTGTCATATATATGAGAAAGAGGGGCCTAAGAGTGAATACAACAAAGACATACACCATGGTCTGTGGCTGTAGTAGAGGCACAACATGTAACATTTTTATCGATGACAGAAAAGTAGAAACCATAGGTTCCTTCTGTTACCTGGGCATAAGCTTTGACAAAAAGGGAACATGGAAATCAGCCATCAAAGCTAGGAAATTGAACTTTAGCAGAGCCCAGGGGGCAGTTATTAATTTTACTAAAAAAATAGGAGGAAGACCTGTCCCAGAACTCTTGAAAGTTTTCAAGGCCAAATGTGTGTCCATGGGGTTGTATGGGGCCGGATTATGGGGCATTGAAAACCCAGACATTATACAAACGTGTGAAAATGGTTTTATCCGTTATCTTCTGGGAGTACCCATTTCTTCTGCCACGTACAGTTGCCATCAGGAACTGGGACTCTCTTATATATCGGATACTATCAAGATAGCCCCACTATTATTGTGGCATATGGTGTGGGTCACAGATGAGACCGTTTTTAACAGAGAAATAATTTTAGATTGCCTTAAGCTGGAGAGAGTCAAAGATATGGCGTGGCTTAATTATATAAAAAAGACTACTCGGGCTATGGGGCACCCTGCATATTTTACAGATCCTAGCACCTTGGTGGATATTTCTAGGAAAAATTTGAAGTCACTCTGCCTGAAATATTTTGAAGATCAAAGATGGGCTCAGGAGAGTGTTAAGCATTCCGTTATGGCGAACCACTTGATCTTGAGTGGCTCGGGCACTCAACATTATTTGCTGCTAGTACAAGATAGTTTTAGTCGCATGCTCTTGGCCCGTTTTCGACTTGGCTCCTTTTATAGAATGGTTTTATTTCCAGTGACAAATGTTTGGTCATCTCAAGCCTCTGTATGTCCCTGTGATGACGTGTCACTACAATCAACAATGCACTGCACTTTATTCTGTAAATACTTTTCTATACCCAGGCAGCGATATCTTAGACCGATCCTTAAAAATTAGAACATTAGATACTGCAGGGTAGCGTTTTTGAGATTACAACTTATGGAAACATCGGACACGATCATGGCAGTCAAAACTTACTTGAAAGCAATTATTAGGTCACGAGCCACAATGTAATTTTGGTAACTTGCTATTTTAATATTTTTAATATTTAATTTTTCTTTTACCTGTGAATAGAACATTATGATGAATTGCTTCCCTTTTTTGTAACATGTCTTTTGTACTTGCTTACTGTGGATATGCCTATGTACATGCTGCTATTTTGAACTTTTATGATTTCCATGTGATGAAATCGAATAAAGTATTTTGATTGATTGATTGACAGTAATATGCTCTTAGTGGAGACAAACGTCAAAGAATTTCACCTAGTTATAAACTTGAGGGATCTCAATGTCTTTAGTCTCAACCTTCATTTCAAGATGGATGGCAATCATCGCCTAAAGGATATCCTGAGGCAAGTGGACTGCACAGTCTGTCTAGAGTTGAATGATTCACACTTGGCCATCAGAATATTTACTTCTCATGGAAGATTACTGTAATTCAAGTTGAAAACCAGATTTGGCCTGGCATCTGTATGATGGTGTTGAACAAGGCAATGAGACCTGTGATGGAGCTCCAAAGGACCTATAGTAAACATCTCATCATTTTGATAATTGTGTCAAAGATTCAGTGCTACTTAGAAGTCATCTCACATCTGCGATAGACCTCTTGCTGAGTTTGTGGTTTATTATAACAGTTCAAAGCAGGATCTGACACCCTACCAACAGATGGAATTCTTAAGTTTTCAGATAGATGCCCCAAATGCGATACTTCATTTACCAAAGCAAAAATAAATCTCATAAAGAAGTTATTGAGATTTGTTCTCTCCAGGGACACTCTTTCTCTGAAACATCTACCGAAGATCGTAGGGCTGCTATTGTCACCCATTCGGGTGATTTTCCCAGGAGCCACTACACTACAGAGACCTCCAAAGACTCAAATTCTTTCTCATGAGAGGTCTGGCATATTCTAGTTCAATCAAATTGCTAAGTCGAAGGCCTTTCAAGAGAATCTTCTGAGCTCATCTAGCAATCCTGGGCCAAAAGCACGAAGAAACATTACAAAGTAGCATGGTCTAAACCATGGGTACTCACAAACATTTTCCCGGGTGCCGCAATGTTTGGTCTATGGTGTGACCGAGGGCCGCACTGATCCCAGCGGTTGTGTAAAGTGGGTGTAGGGGTAGCAAAGCATGTATATCTAGTGGCTGTCTTTAAAAATGAAGGTGTTCCTAAAGCTAAGGGCCTAGTTACTGCCTTTCGCTAACTGCAATTCTCTTTTAAAGTGCTTGCTGTATATTAAAAAAAAAATTCTATGTTAGTGCTGAGTCGAATAAACAGCAGACCAGTGCTGCTGCTGCCAAGAGGGCCACGTGCGGCCCCCGGGCCGTACTTTGAGTATCACTGGTCTAAATGGTTCAGTTTTTGTCATGAACAAGATCCCTTTGGGAAAGATATAATCAACATCACTATTTTCCTTGGGAGCGAGTATGCTTTGGCTTTGCTTTCCGTACAGTTAATTACTAGCCAATTGGCGTATGTTACTCAGTTTATATCCTATAACGGAATATCTGATGTAAAAGCTGTTGACCCCCGGCATTAGACTTTTCATTCTTGATGGGGTGATCTTTGGGATTACTAGGAGCACTAAAGCATCTACGTGATCGATTTCTTATCGGCCCCAAATAACGTATTGACCAGTGTCTAAAAGAATAAGAAAACAGGATGAGAACCTTTACACCTAGAAGAGCTTTGCAACTCCAAGTTTTCCCTTTGAAACTTTTTGAATTAACATAAGCTATGCGCTCCATTTCTTATGCAGCCCAAAATGATGTTCCATAGAGCATGAAGACATTTATTTATTTATTTATTTGAAAAGTTTTATATAGCGCTGGCTAGACCATGATGAGTGATATTACACCTACAAGAGCTTCTTCTAATTCATGGTGAAACCCTCTGTACTGGTTTCGACTGCTACTTTGATAAGTTGGGATAAACAGGTGATGACACAAGCAGGAGATGAAATAAATACATTTTCAGATCCCTCAGTCAGGGGAACCATGGCTACCAAGCCAATTTTAGCAGGTGTGCACCTGAAAGTTACCATGTAGGCTGCAGATCTATCGAAAAAGTCAACATTTAAGAAGTTTTACTTTAAACTCATTTTCCATGGTTTTACAGAGAGACATCTAAGCTTTGAACTTGAGTAATCCTCCCCTACAGTCCGAGCATAGAATACTAAATATCCTAGCTTTCTCATCCGAAAGTATGCATTTTTTAAGGACACAAAGGTAAGGCTTATTTCCACCCAGTCAAAATAATAGATTTGCTATTATTTACTGTCTTTATTTGGTTGATTCCATGTTATATTTTTTATGGCATAATAATGCTCTTGCTTGAAATGACCTCCTTTGCATTGTTATACATTTTGATAATTAGGATGTTTACAGTAGATTATATTTTGCCTCATTCTTTAGGGAAAGGTGTGAAACAGGTTAAATGAGAAATTGTTGAGAATACCTCACAACAAGAAAGATGGCGGCTGTAGTATTTTTGGACTTGGAGACTGCTGACTGCATCATATTGGTTATGTATTTTCTAGTTCAGTACTGATGTTCATAGTTTGTGTTTTTACTTGCTTTCAATAGTAATGAGCTGCTGTGTAATAAAACTAAACACAAATACACCTTCATCTTTACCTCTATGTCCTTACTAGAACTAACACGTTCAGACTCAAAAGCTAAGAAATGTTGTATTTCCTTGAGAGGAAACTGAAATGGTCTCCATCTCCTTCACTCTGGAAAGCGTTGTTTTTTTAAGGGTTCAGATCCAATCTTGGCTTTGTCCTTGTTCATGGAGATTAGCCTTTGATAGGACCCAGAATCCAACACCAGCAACTTGTGGTGGGAAACTGCAGAGAGCTTAAAAACAAGGGACTGTGTGCATTCACTTCTAAACCAGTGTTGTCTTACTAGTCACATGTCTCACATGGATCTCTTGAGGTGTCAGCACCTTGAGAGATATAGAGGGATAAGTGACAGGCATCATCTCAACATTTGGGTACTTATCTGAGGCATCTTCTGCTTATTTTCTCACCTGCTCTTCCTCAGTGTGTCTGCTCTGTTCCTCTTTAGTTCCTTGCTAAATTAAAATCTTCTTTCTCTCAGGACAAGACAGGGACCAGAACGCAGCCAGTGACAAACACCATTGTCATTATCCTCATAGCAATTTAAAACACTCCACTTTACATAGACCCCAAAAAAAATCTTGTTATTGGAATTTACATGCAGCAGTTGAGCTTTACATGATAGAATGGAAGAACAATTACTATGTGAAGACCTGTTATTTCCATCATCATAGTAAACTTTATTTGATTTATACGAATAATATGAATAGACCATAAAAGTACAATAAAAAGGAAAACATTACAATACAATAAATATTCAGCGGTATCTTTTCCAATACATTACTAAAAATATAATTCATTAAAAAGCAGTATCATATCTTGTCATCATACCTGTCTATGACATCTAGTATTAGTTTTACATTTTGAGCTGAAGTCAAAAGGAACGGGGGAAGAGCAAAAACCTCGAATAGGGGTAAGCTATGCGATCCCACCTACCTCTGTTTCGCTTACAATTATCAAAATGTGTTACAAAAACTTTGTACAGTATTTACATCAAAAACAACATAGGGGTCAAGACAGGAATACGTTATGTTAAAACCCCTCAGTGTGCATCATATAGAGGTCTTATAATGGTACAGTTCATCAAACCTGGCCCCTTGAATTACATAAATGATGAGGCAGGCTATGACCATGAGAGCCAAGACAGGAATATGTTAAGTTCTAACCACTCAGTGTGCATTGGATAGAAGACTTATAACGGTACAGTTCATCGAGCCCGGCCCCCTGGGTTACAAAAAAAATGAGACGAGCTATGACACAAACTAATAAGGTCATGTATAAAGGTCACAACAATCCAAGGTGGCCACGGTTAACCCACATTGATTAATCACAACTGGATCTGAGCATGATTGCAGACCTTAAACAACTATGGACATACAGTACTGAATTGATGGAAAGCATTTGTAAAAAGATAAAAGCGGATCTGACCTGCCTAAAATGTACCTTTTTTAAAATGGGAATAAGGTAGGACTTTCTTGGTACCTCATAAAACTGCAAAACATAAAAAAATGCATTATGTCCTGTGGTGACTTCCCGTCGCAGCCACAGGTAGAAAGACTATGGCCCCTGTGCGCCCTATGCGGGTGGGCCAGAAGATAATGAAAATGGTCCAATCGAAACCTGGTCAGTAAAAAACAATCATGGCTGCTTTTAAACCATAAAAGGTAAGGCTCGGTTGATGGCACCGTTTTTAGTAAAGAATGCCTACGTACACTGGCCTTTCTCAGTTCCACTTGGTCCCTATCCAGCCGCCGCTTTTTAAAAAAGTTCTCCTTCACCCAACACAGGTCTCGCCTACAGATTTTCTCAGGGTTGGTTAATAGGTCGGCCCGTCTCAAACCCATAAGGCATTCCCTGACATACTTGAGCCAAGGAACACGATAACAATGGTGCAAAGCGAGGCAGTCACTTAAAATGTCCTTGCTTAAGGCGATTCCTTTCCTAAGCCACAAATTCATCCACAGTGATGGGGGCGGTAGGACAACATGTCAGGGAGAAAATCCGTCCCCAATTGTTCGTGCACTATGAAGGAAGGGTTGCTCTGCAGTAATCTTAATAGTTATTTTAAAAAGATGTTTCAAACAATTTGAAGTTCCTCGTGCTTAGTATAACCACAAAACTCGCTGCCATAGGCCACCTTTATGATGCACTTGGCCATATAAATCTGCAAAAGGGCCCATATGAATCTTTTGCTTAATCTAGATGCAAACTTAAAAACAGCGGCGTTGACCCTAATGAGATCCTCTTTCTACTAATAAGAGGACCTCAGTTCATGGCAGCGTCAAGCACTAACCCCAAGTATGAGAAGGCATCAGTCTTAGGAACCAGCTTGGACCCCACCACAAATGTATTAGGTTTGATAGGACTAGAACCCACTTGCATTACAAAGGATTTGTTGTTATTGACCAACAAATCCAGGTCCTCCATAAAGTGGACAAATGAGTTGAACAAAGATTGCAATCTCCTGGCTGTCCTAGCCATGAGAACGGCATTGTCTGCGTACAATAGTACCGGCAGGCTTCGCCAACCCACCTGGGGACAGTCAGTTTTCAACTTCAAAAGAGTCTCCTCCAAATTATTGATATACAGGTTATAAAGGAAAGGGGCTGGAATACACCCCTGTCTGACCCCTCTCTGAATTGAGAACTGGCGAGTGACTCTAAGGTCTTTAGAATAATGAACCACCATCTTGGTACCTCTGTGAAGGTCCCTCAAAAAGAGGACGAGATCTGCGCTGACTCCTAGGTACAAAATTATCTGCCAGAGCTTCAATCTGTTGACAAGATTGAACGCTGAAGACAGGTCCATGAAAGCTAGAAGGACACTATCGGGGCTCGCAATGGTGTACTTATTCAGTACCATATAGAGATTCAAACTCTGGTCCACTGTGGATCGTCCCGGGTGGAAACCATATAGGGCATCTGACAGAACATTATTATCGTCTGCCCATCTAGAGAGGCTATTAAGTACAATGCGCCCCACCACCTTTACCACTGAATCAAGTAGGGAGATGGGCCTATAACAGTGGGTACTGTCTCGGACTCCCTTTTCGAAAACCTGTAAAATTGTAGATAATGACCCGGCGGCGGCATTAATGATCGAGGTAAGGACCGGTACCAGATGTCCATGTTTGAGATGTAAAGGTCTGGGGGTATCCCATCAGGGCTTGGAGACTTGTTTTTTGTCAACCCTGCTATACCCTCTCTTACTTCCTCCAGTTGTAAAGACCGCATCAGGTATACCCTCACCTAAGCGCAGGTCTTCCCTCAGGGTGGGAGAGGACAAAAACATGTCCTCAAAATGCCTTACCCATTCATCTTCAGTTATATGGGAGTCCAGTAGATTGACACTGTCGCCTGGCAGAAAAGGATTATTTATAATGCTCCAAAAATTTGAGCTGTCTTCTATGAGATCTACCCAGGCCTTGTTCTGCAAGGCACTCTTACAGTTAACCAGGGCAGCCTTGCATTGTCTGTAACAAGCCTTAACAGTAATGGAATCTCTTGGTTTGGTACCAAGGGCTACCTTCAGGTTCCTGGAGGTGTGTGAGCATTCTGAGTCGAACCATCTCGTGGCCAACGGGGGTCACGGCACCCTCGGGGCCTTCAATAAGTTTGCTATAGAATCAGATATAACACTATAGGCATCTAAGATGTCTATGGGCTTGGCCAGCCGATCTATGCAAGTTGGGAACTCCTTGTGACACTGAGAGAGCAAAGAATCGTAGAACTGATCTGGGGAAATCTGTACCCACTTCAGTCTCCTCCCACCATCTTCCGTTGTCAAGGACCTCCTGATTTCAACCTTTTTATGCTGTACTGCCCGCGGCCAGCAAGCTGACATACACACTGGGTTGTGGTCGCTATGCGAGCTCGTCTTTATCGAAAAGTCCATAATGTATGCAAAGAAGGGGAGACAAAAATAAAATCAATGTACGGCTCACACCCTCTCCCAGTAAAAGTGGGGTGGATATCCTTCTTGTCTGAGGACATCTTGTTCGTAGCTAAAGTTAGGTCAAACTCGTTTACAATGGCATTGAGTATATTACCCTGTGGTGTGTGTTTCACATGCGGGCCAGGAAATCGTGCACAACCCATATCTTTAATCCCTTCACATCTCAGGTCCACGCACATATGAACATTAAGATCTCCTGCAATCACAAGGTTGGTGTAACTCTGTTTACTCGGGTGCAAATTTCTCAGAAAAGAGCCCAACCTGGAGATGTTACAAACTTCAGCAAGAGGGGATACACCATTCAAAAATTCAGGACCAGCAACTTGTTCGACCCACTAGAGAACAACAAGGCCTGCAGAGTAGAGAGCTCTGTGGGCATCACTGTAAGACTTCTACGAACAGCCAAAGAGTAAAAACTAACCAGACCCCCCTTAGCTCTACCTACGCTCGAGTGAGGGTCTTTTACAAAGAGGGTCTAAAGCCTTCCAGGAAAAAACTATTGACAGTGGCCCACATTTCCTGTTCGCGTTGAACCGTCTTATAAAAAGTGCCCAACCTGGATCATGAAACTTACTCGCCAGCCCTGCAATTTTCCAAGAAATCAATACAAACTGGGAGCGCCTGTCCTGGGGGCCTAGTTGGGTGCTATATGAAAAGGGTCTTAGGTTCTAGTAAGGCTCCCACAGACGGTCAGTCACAGCATTCTAATGATATTAAGGGTGCAAACCTGTTATACGTGTCTACGTCTGAGGTGACCTCCTGCCGTGTCTCCTGGCACAAGTCATTGGATCTACACGAGTTCCTGATTCCAGGAAAGAACGGGTGAATCTGGGGCCTGTAAAAGTATCCCAAGGGGAGAGCCATGATGGCCGAGCTGGTGCCATTGCTAATGAGCTGCGAGGCCGATGCGAGTAGTCTATCCACAATGTGGTGATTATTAAAGTTGATGACAACACAATCGCAATTACAATCCTTCCTGACCCTTCCCACCCAGCTTATTCTATGCAACATAATGATGTGTCTTTCCACCCTCAAGCCTGGGGCAGTGTTGGAGTTCATCCAGTGCACCACTTTATTCTTGAGTTTGCCAAATGTTTCCTTCACTCCAGATGGGAGAACTGCTACATTTGCAAGAACTACTACAAAAGGGGTAGATTCTGGTGGTAGGTGTAGAGAGGTTGAGCATCGGATGGGAATGATAGGTGCCTCAGAACGAAGGTTGTTTTCCCCTCCTCTGGACATCATGATTGCCCTACTCACGACATCTCCAGGGCCCGATTTAAACTTGGATTTAGAGGGGGCGCCCTCCTTCGGGTTAAAAGACAAAGATGGTGGATGGGCAGGCCATAGGTGTGGGCATATGTGATTAGGGGGCATATGTATCAAAATCTCCATTTGCGATTCTCAAATAGCGATTTTTTGAGAATCGCTATTTGAGAATTGGAAAACGGGATGTATTTAAAAATTCGCACATATTTTGCGAATTCTTAAAATTCCTTAATTGCGATTAGCAAATTGCGAAATCGCAATTAAGGAATACCTTCCCATTCATTTCTATGGGCCAGGAGGCCCATAGCAATGAATGGGAAGTCTTTCTCAAATTGCGAATCGCAAATTGAGAATCATTTCAAAGGTGAAAGGGTGTCATAATGACACCCTGATGCACCCCTGAAATTAGCATGTGTGCCCATATTGCGCACATACATGCCCTAAGGGCATGTATGTGCGCCACATGGCACTTTGAAAAATGCCAAAAAGTGCATTTTTCAAAGAAATCGCAAATTACCACCAACTTGAAGTTGGTGGTAATTTGCAATTTCTTAAGGAGAAATCGCACAACTTGGGTGCGTGTTACATAGCATTTAAGGAATCGCAATTTGTGATTCCTTAAATGCTTACGCAAAATTAAGAAATCGCAAAATTAGCGATTTCTTAATAATGCGATGCGAAAATGGCAAATACATCTCATTTTACGATTTTGTATTCGCAAACGCTGTTTTTTTGCGAATCGCAGCATTTGCGAATCCAAAATCGTTTGATACATATGCCCCTAGATGTGCCCTCCGGCACGGACTCCAATAGGGGTTGTGGCAACAGACTCTTGTTGTCACGCACCTGCGTGCTATGACACGCTGCCTTGGATAGAACCGATGAGCACAGGATCCCTGCACTCACTACCACAAAATCAGCTCGGGAAGAAAAATTCAGGGTGGTAAGGCCCCTTTCTAATGCTGATAAGCATTGGACAATAGGAATCCATTTTAGAGTCCAAAGCAGCTGTTAGGGAAACCATAAAAGACTCCAACATGGCGGCCAGATCAGTTTTAGATAGGACCGAAAACTCTGACATAGCCTTTGAGGAGGATAGGTTGGAATCCTACAACGTGAAAGAGTTGAAGGCTATTTGCAAAAACCTTAAAGTCCAAGTCAGAGGCCTCACCAGGAAGGAGGAGCTACAAAAGGCGCTGAGGGCCTGGGTAGCATCCAGACATGCCTGTGGGCAATCTGGCAATCTCAGTGGGGAGCGGGAGGAGCCTCTTCCTAGGGTGGATGTGCTTTTGGGAGGGGGAACCATCCAGGCCAGGCAGCAGTGGCCTGTCACCAGAGCAGCTGAAGGACAGGAGGGAAGTAAGGACGTTTGAGTTGGAAAAACTCAGGATGGAGAATGAAAGGGAAGATAAAAGGATAACCATGGAGGACAGGAAGTAGTCTTAAGGAGCTCGAGCTAAGGAGTAAGCCCAGTTCAGATAATGGCAGCAATTCATCAGAGCAGGCAGATAGAATTGTGCACATCCCCAAGAATGTAGGCAAGGAAATCAAGAAGGGGGATGACATACAAAGGAGGTTTCAGGGATATGAGACATCTATACACATGAATGGGGTCCCTGAGAAGAATTGGGGGGGCAGGATTGTGGCTTCTTTTCCCAGAAGAAGCAAGGGACACTTTAGTGGCTTTGTGTAAGGGGTGTAACCTCACCTATGCTGACATGAAGGGAGCCCTTCTCACCAGGTATGGTCTCACTCCTGAGAAGTGCAGGGATCAATTCAGGTCCAGTAGGAAGAGTAATGCCAAGACTTAGTTGGAGTGTGTGGATTCGTTTTGCAGGTCACTGGATGTCTGGGTGAAGGGCAGTAATGTGACAGATTATCTGGGGCTCTACAATTTGATTGCATGGGAGCACTTGTCTAGTCTATGTTTTGAAGAGCTGCACCAGCACTTGGTTGATAGTAAGCTGACTGACCCCAGGAAGCATGCTATGGAGGCGGACTGCTGGGTGAGTACCAGGGTCCACAAGAAAGCGTTTGGGTGTGACTCAGCCAAAGGTGGGCAGGGTCCCCAGCAGAAAAGGGGGGGGGAGGACAAGGATAAAGCACAGAGGGTTCTCTAAAGGGCCCCAGACTAATACCCAGGGAAAAGGTTCTGATCTCCCAGGAGATAAGAAACAAGGGGTCTCCTCAGGAAAGCCTGCTGAGACCAGTCCTCGGATGTGCTTCACCTGTAAGCAGGAGGGTCACATAAGGGAGGATCCCAAGTGCCCCAAGAAGGTGGTCTCACCAGGGAAGAATTCTGCAGGGAGCAGAAAGAATGCCCTAGTCTGGAGGGTTTGAGGCAGCAGGCTGCAAACCAGGCAGCTGGTAATCAGTCTGGATCATACTGGATCTACTGAGAGAATGGTCGCCTTTACAGTGAGCCTATGGTCGCTGAGCCTGGGTCAGCCCGTGTGCTGGTGGTATCTCAGCGCTTCAGGACCTTCCTACTGGGTCTGGCTCAGGGCGTGCCTTTAGCAGGAAATTTGGGGTGTGACAAGACCTTTGACAGGCTTGTCACCCACTTCTTTTGGCCCCAAATGCGAAGGCAGTCAGATGGACATTGCAGGCCTTACCAAACTTGCCAGGCAAGTGGTAACAGTGGAAGGAAGTGTAAGGCTCCTCTCCAAGCTTTTTCAGTCATTGGAACCCCTTTTGAAAGGGTTGGGATGGACATTGTGGGGCCACTGGACATGTGTTAGACTTGGCATCTTTTGGCATGTTTCCCCTGTCTTTTTGCTTTCTGATCTCCCAGTTTTACTCTGTCTTTGCTGGTTTTGTGTCTATGTGCACTTTCTCACTGCTGTTCAGAGTTAAAGTGCAAGTGCTCCTTTTGTAAATTGTTGTTATGGATTGGTGATTCCGTGATTGGTTATTTGATTTACCAGTCAGTCCCTAGTACAGTGCACTGTGTGTGCCCATGGCCTGTAAATCAAATGTTGCTAGTGGGCTTGCAGCACTGGTTGTGCCACCCACACAAGCAGCCCTTCAAAGGTAACTCAGACCTGCCACTGCAGTGTCTGTGTGCAGTCTAGTACTGCCATGTCGACTCAGCAAGTGCACCCACTTGCCAGGCCCTAACCTTCCCTTTTCTTGCATGTGAGTCACCCCACAGGTGCAGTGTATGTGAAAAGTAGGACATGTCCCTATTTGTGTGGCATGTCCTGATATTGAAATAATGCCAATTTTGTTTTTCACTATTGAAAGGCTATCAGGCCTATAGGAAAGCATGGGAGTTACTTTATAACATCTTATAAATATAACTTCCCATTGGGACCAGATAGGAAAATACAGTTTTTTATGCCTGAACTCAGAATCTAAAGATGCATCTTTTAGTAAATGTGATTTTTACATTCTGTGTTTGAAAATACCACTTTTAGAAAGTAGGTATTTTCTTGCTCAGTCATCCTGTGTGCCTCTGCTAGGATGTAGTGAGAGGAGTTCTCCTTGCACTTGAATGGGCCTGGTCTGTTGCAGACAATGCTGTCTCCTCCTCTTGCTGGGAAGCTGGGCCAGAGAGGACCAAACTGGTTTGGACTAAGCACAGACACTCTCTGCCTAAGAGGTCAAGTGAATTTGGAATATAAGTATTGGGGCCCAGAGCCCAGAACTTTAGAACTCCTTTGGACCAAGAAGACTGCCAAGAAGAAGAGCTGGAGAAGGTGTGAGGAGTAACTACCACTTTGCTGAGTGCTTTGCTGTGTTGGCCTGAGTGGCATCTTCTGTCTTGGGCAGTGAAAGGACTGGACTGAACTTTCTATAACTTCTTTATTGACTTTCTCCAAGCGCTTGAGGTAGAGCTTGCCCCCTGTTCCAGAAGTCTCAGGAACAGCAAAGACTTCAAGCTCTTCTGCCATCAGCCCTGGGGACTATGTGTTTTTGTGTTGCAACAGAAGAAAAAGCAACCCAACGCAGTCTATGACGCTGCTGCTGACTCCGTGTCCTGAAGGCACCGCAAAGGGCACCACTGCATGCTGCACTGCAACCCTGGTCTCACCGACGACGCCACCCAATGCCGCCACCGAGCCACTGCTTGCATGGCGACCTGTGGGCACCACACTTTGCACCGCCTTGCTTCACAACTCCGCCTTGGTATCTCCGCCGCCGCCGCTCCATGCCGGCATTGACGACACTGCTTGCACCGTGGTTCGAGGGCACCACTCATAAGTTACAAGAAGCACTGTCCTCATCCCGCACCTCAGCCTTGGCCCACCGACGCTGGCACCATTGACTCCAGTTCGTCAGCAGACAACAATGCTTCAGCAACGACGACGCCGCTGCTTGCACTGTGACCTGCCAGCACCGCAACAAGCACTGTATCACTTCGCACCGGAGCCCTGGTCTCACCGATGTCACTGGACAACTGTCACCGAGCTCCTGCCTGCACCGCGACCTGAGGGCACCGCACGCCGCACCACTGGACTTCGCACCACAGCCCAGATGACTGCCAATGCTCCCGACTTCAACCGCGAGGAGTTCGATCTGCAACGCGTGTGACTTCAAGGGCCTGACGACTCCTGCACCGACCTCCGAAACCGACGCCTGCGGATGCCATCCTTACAGAGCTCATCGAGCGGTCGCTGACGCCCTACATTTCTAAAGGTACTGTTTTGCGGGTCTTCCCCACACTGTAGTCGGCCCGCAACGCCGCGGTCCATCAGAACTGTTTGGATTTGTTGTTAACGACGCAGTTATAGCCCCAGAAGAGCTATCAACTTCAAGGAACCGTATTTCAAGTCTATTTTGATTACTGAATATTTCTGAGAACTCTAGGGTGGATTTTTTTAAATCATTTTTGGTCTTGTTTTGGATATATAAAAATATTGGATATTTTCTAAACTGGTGTGGTGTCTTTTTGTAGTGTCTTCACTGTATTACTGTTGGTTATGTGCAAATGCTTTAAACACTGCCTCAAAGATAAGCCTGACTGCTCTTGCCAAGCTACCCAGGGGGTGAGCATGGGTAATTTTAGGAGTGTAACTCCCTTACCCTGACAAGAGGAAAAGGTCCCTACCTTGCCAACTAGAGACCCCCATTTGTAACAATTACTCAAAAACAATCTAGTGTGAAATATCACGAGCATTTGCTGGCTCGTTGTGCTTGAATTTCCTTCTCCTCCACCCCCATGATTGGCCGGGCAACAGCCATCATGCCCTTAAACACAAGTTGCCCATGTTTCTTGCCTCACCAGTTCACGTATTACAATAATTTTGGTGGCATGTAAGCATTCTAAATATGGTAGTGACAAAAGAGAGACAGCCCCACAAACAATGGGGACAGGGCTCAGTATCACAGACTGAAATAGAGTTTCCCATTTCATGAGCAATTCTAACACTTGGATACTGCATCATCACTCCTCAATCTTTCCAAATGCTGAAATCCAGTACCACAACACTATAGCAGGAATGCAAAAGATTTAATTTTGTCCCTCTTTAAAATACATTACAATATGTATGCACTCAAAATTTGAGCGATCATCACAATGAACAATTAAAATACAATTTAAAATGGTTCTCTCAATAGTTAAAAACTCTTGTGTGATCTTCACAGCATGCCACAACAAAATTTAATACGACAAGTAAGAATTTTAAATTATATTTGACAATGACACAAAACAGGGAGAAGAAACACCAAACAGACACATCTGTCTAAAGGACTGATCTGTTCAATCTGGGGTATACAATACTTCATGTGGTGTCCACATCACCATCTAGCAGGTCCCCAGTCTTCACAGATTCAGTGCTATAGATTACGTTGACGCGTTTCGGTGGACCAAAGTAATAGGTCCCCAGATTCCTCAGAACATGCACAATGATTCTCCCACAAATGTGTGACCCACAATACTGTGAAGAAATATAATACAAATATCACAAATGTGAAATATAATTTTTCCATCATAAAGTTACAATGTGCATATGTCATTGCATTCCATCAGATGACAAAAGTGCTTGCCTACCATACTGTGATGGTACTAGAATTCTAACAATTATAGTCCATTCTCATCGATCATTCCATCAGTTTAGCAAGGTGGGCCACAAAGTTCACACACCATCGATATCCTTCATGCTTCCACAACTCTCTACCAATCACTCTGTTTCTTATATGGACCATTTCATGTTGTCCACTTACACACTCCCCTCCAATTAAAAAAGATCGCCCACAAGGCCTCACCTATAGCCCTGATTGGTAATCCAAAAGCGTGTAGAAATCCTCAATATCATAGGGAGACCACCCTCGTTGTAACCTGGCAATCTGCAATAGAGGAAGCAAACATTTCTATTAGACTGAAGCCCCTTCCTGCAGTGCTATAAAATGACCTATTCATTGCCTAGTTGTCTCAATATTTTGGAGGGCTCACCTTGTACGATATCAAAACTTCACATGAGTCACAGCGGTTCGCTGAGATTTCATCGAATACTTTACACGGGAAACGTCCATTACCACGCAGGCATTACATCTCAATGCCTCTACAACGCAACTTTTACAACACAAGTGCCTTTACATTGCATGCCAATACAATGCATGCCATTACAACGCATGTCATTACAACGCATGCCATTACAACGCATGCCATTACAACGCATTATAAGGTTAGCAATGGAGAATTTTAAGTTTTAGGGTGGGTATGGGTTTTGGGATAGTTGGAATAGTAATTTTTACCCCCACGCTATCCAATACTTTCCCTACTGTTGCACTCACTGGAGGGAGAATAGTCATGTTTACCCCAACGGTGTCCAACACTTTCCCTACTGTTGCACTCACTGGAGTGAGAATAGTAATTTTTACCCCCACGCTATCCAATACTTTCCCTACTGTTGCACTCACTGGAGGGAGAATAGTCATGTTTACCCCAACGGTGTCCAACACTTTCCCTACTGTTGCACTCACTGGAGTGAGAATAGTAATTTTTACCCCCACGCTATCCAATACTTTCCCTACTGTTGCACTCACTGGAGGGAGAATAGTCATGTTTACCCCAACGGTGTCCAACACTTTCCCTACTGTTGCACTCACTGGAGTGGGAATAGTAATTTTTACCCCTACGCTATCGTTGTATGCGTTGTAATGGTAGTTTAAAAAAATGTGTTATAATGGTATGCATTGTAAAATTATGCGATGTAATGGTAGTTGTGTTGTAAAAACTGCGATGTAAAAGCATGCGTTGTAATTGTTTGCGTTGTAATTTATATATTCCTTCACAGTGCTGAGGGTTTCGCCCCCCCCGTGAAAAGATATTCTAGGATAGAAAGGATTAGATATTATAATTCATCCCTCATCCGTAGCACATGGATGCTTCACGGCTAGCCTTGTACCATATGGATGGTGACCGTTCTTACCCAGTAAGGAGAAGGGACAATCAATGCTCCAAAACGTGGCCTCTGAATGAAAAATAAACCCAGGGACACAAGCTTCCTATGCTAATTGCACAGCAACTCCGGGGTTTTGAACCTGCCTTAGTGTCGGAGTCGCCTATAAACACAGAGCGCATTTTAAAACCAGGAGGGGGGGGGGCACAGCCTCTGGGTGATAAGTTCACTAAGACACTGCACATTTAGGGGCAAATTTACCTTGACGTGATGGAGGGCGGCGTCAGCCTCCTTGGCTTAACACCGCGCTCCGCCACTTCTAAAACGCAAGGCTGCACCATATTTACAACAATGTGGTGCAGCCCTGCGTTTCCCCCTTAGCTGGCACTAAATTTAGCTGCTTAGCGACAACGCAGGCACCCTTGCACCAGAGTGCAAGGGTATCTGCGTTGCTGGGGAGGATTGTTTATATGCAAAAAGGTGTCCCTTCCTGCACATAAACAATCTTTAAATAGCGTTTTGTGACTTTTAAATGTGCTGCTTAATGCAGCACACATAGAAGTTGCAAACATCATTTTTTTTAATGATTGTTTATGTGCAGGAAGGGACACCTTCCTGCACATAAGCAATAAATGGCGTTTTGCTGTTTAAATGTGTGCTGCACAGCTCAGCACAGCTCAGCACATATGGAAACAGCAAAAACGAGGAGAAATAAAGCATTTCTCCTGTTTAAGACCAGGTTGTCCCTGGTCTTAATGTTGGCTCTGCCTCCTATGTACGCTGCCCTTGTAAATATGGAGCAGTGTCAAAATCAATGGGTGTTGCAGTGAAACGCCCACCGCAACACTCATCGCCCTCCCCTTTCACACTAAGCATAGCGTTAAAGGGTGTCTTATTTACAAGGCAGTGTTAAGCCACGTTAAGTGGCTTAATGCTGCCATGTAAATAAAATGTAGCCCCTGTCGCCAACATAATGTCCAAAAAAGTGACCTTGTGGAGGAGATAGGGGCTTGTAAATATGCCCCTTACTGTGATTAATAGCTGCACTATTCATCTGGTTACCTATACATTTATAACCCTAAACGTCTTCTTAAATTAACGAAATACAGAGGCGCATATGTGTCTTCACACAAATCGGACCCCTTCCCTACTAATAGGTATGATGACCATAACATTCACATCAATATCTTAAATCTGCAGCTCTATATCAATTAAGGGCTTGGCTATCACAATCCACGCATTCCTACATCAAAGAACGAAGCGAGTATGGCCCGCTACGCTTTTTTCCCGCTACCAACATATTAGGCATGCATTATTAAGGTGTGGTTGATCAGTTTAAATTTAACCCACCACCTCTATTTATAGTGAGGTTACCCGCCCCCTGTATCTGAACAGTGTAAAGCAGGGATTAATGGCCCTCGTGCAAATGGACTTAAACTCTACATTTTGCAGTCGTGTAATCTAACGTGATGAGGGCACCCTTACTCGCCTTACCTCCTTGAGATTACAGCCGCAAAGACTTCCTACTGCATTTTCCCTCGAAAATGCCGCTCGTTTTAAACCACACCCTTAAGTACTATTTCCTGGACACATGCAAGTTACATGTGGCTACTGAACTATCACAAGCCTACAAAAACGGTCTTAGTGTTACACCTCAACATGGGCGCCATCTTAGAGTAGAATAGGTGTGGACAAGAATGTCAATCTTGTCCTAAGTGTACAACAGTAGCACTAAGCCTATACATCATTACAAGGGCTTTGTCATTGCTTATATTTATCCAAATAATACAATGATCCAGACCATGCTGCACTGCAACCCTGGTCTCACCGACGACGCCACCCAATGCCGCCACCGAGCCACTGCTTGCATGGCGACCTGTGGGCACCACACTTTGCACCGCCTTGCTTCACAACTCCGCCTTGGTATCTCCGACGCCGCCGCTCCATGCCGGCATTGACGACACTGCTTGCACCGTGGTTCGAGGGCACCACTCATAAGTTACAAGAAGCACTGTCCTCATCCCGCACCTCAGCCTTGGCCCACCGACGCTGGCACCATTGACTCCAGTTCGTCAGCAGACAACAATGCTTCAGCAACGACGACGCCGCTGCTTGCACTGTGACCTGCCAGCACCGCAACAAGCACTGTATCACTTCGCACCGGAGCCCTGGTCTCACCGATGTCACTGGACAACTGTCACCGAGCTCCTGCCTGCACCGCGACCTGAGGGCACCGCACGCCGCACCACTGGACTTCGCACCACAGCCCAGATGACTGCCAATGCTCCCGACTTCAACCGCGAGGAGTTCGATCTGCAACGCGTGTGACTTCAAGGGCCTGACGACTCCTGCACCGACCTCCGAAACCGACGCCTGCGGATGCCATCCTTACAGAGCTCATCGAGCGGTCGCTGACGCCCTACATTTCTAAAGGTACTGTTTTGCGGGTCTTCCCCACACTGTAGTCGGCCCGCAACGCCGCGGTCCATCAGAACTGTTTGGATTTGTTGTTAACGACGCAGTTATAGCCCCAGAAGAGCTATCAACTTCAAGGAACCGTATTTCAAGTCTATTTTGATTACTGAATATTTCTGAGAACTCTAGGGTGGATTTTTTTAAATCATTTTTGGTCTTGTTTTGGATATATAAAAATATTGGATATTTTCTAAACTGGTGTGGTGTCTTTTTGTAGTGTCTTCACTGTATTACTGTTGGTTATGTGCAAATGCTTTAAACACTGCCTCAAAGATAAGCCTGACTGCTCTTGCCAAGCTACCCAGGGGGTGAGCATGGGTAATTTTAGGAGTGTAACTCCCTTACCCTGACAAGAGGAAAAGGTCCCTACCTTGCCAACTAGAGACCCCCATTTGTAACAATTACTCAAAAACAATCTAGTGTGAAATATCACGAGCATTTGCTGGCTCGTTGTGCTTGAATTTCCTTCTCCTCCACCCCCATGATTGGCCGGGCAACAGCCATCATGCCCTTAAACACAAGTTGCCCATGTTTCTTGCCTCACCAGTTCACGTATTACAATAATTTTGGTGGCATGTAAGCATTCTAAATATGGTAGTGACAAAAGAGAGACAGCCCCACAAACAATGGGGACAGGGCTCAGTATCACAGACTGAAATAGAGTTTCCCATTTCATGAGCAATTCTAACACTTGGATACTGCATCATCACTCCTCAATCTTTCCAAATGCTGAAATCCAGTACCACAACACTATAGCAGGAATGCAAAAGATTTAATTTTGTCCCTCTTTAAAATACATTACAATATGTATGCACTCAAAATTTGAGCGATCATCACAATGAACAATTAAAATACAATTTAAAATGGTTCTCTCAATAGTTAAAAACTCTTGTGTGATCTTCACAGCATGCCACAACAAAATTTAATACGACAAGTAAGAATTTTAAATTATATTTGACAATGACACAAAACAGGGAGAAGAAACACCAAACAGACACATCTGTCTAAAGGACTGATCTGTTCAATCTGGGGTATACAATACTTCATGTGGTGTCCACATCACCATCTAGCAGGTCCCCAGTCTTCACAGATTCAGTGCTATAGATTACGTTGACGCGTTTCGGTGGACCAAAGTAATAGGTCCCCAGATTCCTCAGAACATGCACAATGATTCTCCCACAAATGTGTGACCCACAATACTGTGAAGAAATATAATACAAATATCACAAATGTGAAATATAATTTTTCCATCATAAAGTTACAATGTGCATATGTCATTGCATTCCATCAGATGACAAAAGTGCTTGCCTACCATACTGTGATGGTACTAGAATTCTAACAATTATAGTCCATTCTCATCGATCATTCCATCAGTTTAGCAAGGTGGGCCACAAAGTTCACACACCATCGATATCCTTCATGCTTCCACAACTCTCTACCAATCACTCTGTTTCTTATATGGACCATTTCATGTTGTCCACTTACACACTCCCCTCCAATTAAAAAAGATCGCCCACAAGGCCTCACCTATAGCCCTGATTGGTAATCCAAAAGCGTGTAGAAATCCTCAATATCATAGGGAGACCACCCTCGTTGTAACCTGGCAATCTGCAATAGAGGAAGCAAACATTTCTATTAGACTGAAGCCCCTTCCTGCAGTGCTATAAAATGACCTATTCATTGCCTAGTTGTCTCAATATTTTGGAGGGCTCACCTTGTACGATATCAAAACTTCACATGAGTCACAGCGGTTCGCTGAGATTTCATCGAATACTTTACACGGGAAACGTCCATTACCACGCAGGCATTACATCTCAATGCCTCTACAACGCAACTTTTACAACACAAGTGCCTTTACATTGCATGCCAATACAATGCATGCCATTACAACGCATGTCATTACAACGCATGCCATTACAACGCATGCCATTACAACGCATTATAAGGTTAGCAATGGAGAATTTTAAGTTTTAGGGTGGGTATGGGTTTTGGGATAGTTGGAATAGTAATTTTTACCCCCACGCTATCCAATACTTTCCCTACTGTTGCACTCACTGGAGGGAGAATAGTCATGTTTACCCCAACGGTGTCCAACACTTTCCCTACTGTTGCACTCACTGGAGTGAGAATAGTAATTTTTACCCCCACGCTATCCAATACTTTCCCTACTGTTGCACTCACTGGAGGGAGAATAGTCATGTTTACCCCAACGGTGTCCAACACTTTCCCTACTGTTGCACTCACTGGAGTGAGAATAGTAATTTTTACCCCCACGCTATCCAATACTTTCCCTACTGTTGCACTCACTGGAGGGAGAATAGTCATGTTTACCCCAACGGTGTCCAACACTTTCCCTACTGTTGCACTCACTGGAGTGGGAATAGTAATTTTTACCCCTACGCTATCGTTGTATGCGTTGTAATGGTAGTTTAAAAAAATGTGTTATAATGGTATGCATTGTAAAATTATGCGATGTAATGGTAGTTGTGTTGTAAAAACTGCGATGTAAAAGCATGCGTTGTAATTGTTTGCGTTGTAATTTATATATTCCTTCACAGTGCTGAGGGTTTCGCCCCCCCCGTGAAAAGATATTCTAGGATAGAAAGGATTAGATATTATAATTCATCCCTCATCCGTAGCACATGGATGCTTCACGGCTAGCCTTGTACCATATGGATGGTGACCGTTCTTACCCAGTAAGGAGAAGGGACAATCAATGCTCCAAAACGTGGCCTCTGAATGAAAAATAAACCCAGGGACACAAGCTTCCTATGCTAATTGCACAGCAACTCCGGGGTTTTGAACCTGCCTTAGTGTCGGAGTCGCCTATAAACACAGAGCGCATTTTAAAACCAGGAGGGGGGGGGGCACAGCCTCTGGGTGATAAGTTCACTAAGACACTGCACATTTAGGGGCAAATTTACCTTGACGTGATGGAGGGCGGCGTCAGCCTCCTTGGCTTAACACCGCGCTCCGCCACTTCTAAAACGCAAGGCTGCACCATATTTACAACAATGTGGTGCAGCCCTGCGTTTCCCCCTTAGCTGGCACTAAATTTAGCTGCTTAGCGACAACGCAGGCACCCTTGCACCAGAGTGCAAGGGTATCTGCGTTGCTGGGGAGGATTGTTTATATGCAAAAAGGTGTCCCTTCCTGCACATAAACAATCTTTAAATAGCGTTTTGTGACTTTTAAATGTGCTGCTTAATGCAGTTCACATAGAAGTTGCAAACATCATTTTTTTTAATGATTGTTTATGTGCAGGAAGGGACACCTTCCTGCACATAAGCAATAAATGGCGTTTTGCTGTTTAAATGTGTGCTGCACAGCTCAGCACAGCTCAGCACATATGGAAACAGCAAAAACGAGGAGAAATAAAGCATTTCTCCTGTTTAAGACCAGGTTGTCCCTGGTCTTAATGTTGGCTCTGCCTCCTATGTACGCTGCCCTTGTAAATATGGAGCAGTGTCAAAATCAATGGGTGTTGCAGTGAAACGCCCACCGCAACACTCATCGCCCTCCCCTTTCACACTAAGCATAGCGTTAAAGGGTGTCTTATTTACAAGGCAGTGTTAAGCCACGTTAAGTGGCTTAATGCTGCCATGTAAATAAAATGTAGCCCCTGTCGCCAACATAATGTCCAAAAAAGTGACCTTGTGGAGGAGATAGGGGCTTGTAAATATGCCCCTTACTGTGATTAATAGCTGCACTATTCATCTGGTTACCTATACATTTATAACCCTAAACGTCTTCTTAAATTAACGAAATACAGAGGCGCATATGTGTCTTCACACAAATCGGACCCCTTCCCTACTAATAGGTATGATGACCATAACATTCACATTAATATCTTAAATCTACAGCTCTATATCAATTAAGGGCTTGGCTATCACAATCCACGCATTCCTACATCAAAGAACGAAGCGAGTATGGCCCGCTACGCTTTTTTCCCGCTACCAACATATTAGGCATGCATTATTAAGGTGTGGTTGATCAGTTTAAATTTAACCCACCACCTCTATTTATAGTGAGGTTACCCGCCCCCTGTATCTGAACAGTGTAAAGCAGGGATTAATGGCCCTCGTGCAAATGGACTTAAACTCTACATTTTGCAGTCGTGTAATCTAACGTGATGAGGGCACCCTTACTCGCCTTACCTCCTTGAGATTACAGCCGCAAAGACTTCCTACTGCGTTTTCCCTCGAAAATGCTGCTCGTTTTAAACCACACCCTTAAGTACTATTTCCTGGACACATGCAAGTTACATGTGGCTACTGAACTATCACAAGCCTAAAAAACGGTCTTAGTGTTACACCTCAACATGGGCGCCATCTTAGAGTAGAATAGGTGTGGACAAGAATGTCAATCTTGTCCTAAGTGTACAACAGTAGCACTAAGCCTATACATCATTACAAGGGCTTTGTCATTGCTTATATTTATCCAAATAATACAATGATCCAGACCATGCTGCACTGCAACCCTGGTCTCACCGACGACGCCACCCAATGCCGCCACCGAGCCACTGCTTGCATGGCGACCTGTGGGCACCACACTTTGCACCGCCTTGCTTCACAACTCCGCCTTGGTATCTCCGACGCCGCCGCTCCATGCCGGCATTGACGACACTGCTTGCACCGTGGTTCGAGGGCACCACTCATAAGTTACAAGAAGCACTGTCCTCATCCCGCACCTCAGCCTTGGCCCACCGACGCTGGCACCATTGACTCCAGTTCGTCAGCAGACAACAATGCTTCAGCAACGACGACGCCGCTGCTTGCACTGTGACCTGCCAGCACCGCAACAAGCACTGTATCACTTCGCACCGGAGCCCTGGTCTCACCGATGTCACTGGACAACTGTCACCGAGCTCCTGCCTGCACCGCGACCTGAGGGCACCGCACGCCGCACCACTGGACTTCGCACCACAGCCCAGATGACTGCCAATGCTCCCGACTTCAACCGCGAGGAGTTCGATCTGCAACGCGTGTGACTTCAAGGGCCTGACGACTCCTGCACCGACCTCCGAAACCGACGCCTGCGGATGCCATCCTTACAGAGCTCATCGAGCGGTCGCTGACGCCCTACATTTCTAAAGGTACTGTTTTGCGGGTCTTCCCCACACTGTAGTCGGCCCGCAACGCCGCGGTCCATCAGAACTGTTTGGATTTGTTGTTAATGACGCAGTTATAGCCCCAGAAGAGCTATCAACTTCAAGGAACTGTATTTCAAGTCTATTTTGATTACTGAATATTTCTGAGAACTCTAGGGTGGATTTGTTTTAATCATTTTTGGTCTTGTTTTGGATATATAAAAATATTGGATATTTTCTAAACTGGTGTGGTGTCTTTTTGTAGTGTCTTCACTGTATTACTGTTGGTTATGTGCAAATGCTTTAAACACTGCCTCAAAGATAAGCCTGACTGCTCTTGCCAAGCTACCCAGGGGGTGAGCATGGGTAATTTTAGGAGTGTAACTCCCTTACCCTGACAAGAGGAAAAGGTCCCTACCTTGCCAACTAGAGACCCCCATTTGTAACAATTACTCAAAAACAATCTAGTGTGAAATATCACGAGCATTTGCTAGCTCGTTGTGCTTGAATTTCCTTCTCCTCCACCCCCATGATTGGCCGGGCAACAGCCATTATGCCCTTAAACACAAGTTGCCCATGTTTCTTGCCTCACCAGTTCACGTATTACAATAATTTTGGTGGCATGTAAGCATTCTAAATATGGTAGTGACAAAAGAGAGACAGCCCCACAAACAATGGGGACAGGGCTCAGTATCACAGACTGAAATAGAGTTTCTCATTTCATGAGCAATTCTAACACTTGGATACTGCATCATCACTCCTCAATCTTTCCAAATGCTGAAATCCAGTACCACAACACTATAGCAGGAATGCAAAAGATTTAATTTTGTCCCTCTTTAAAATACATTACAATATGTATGCACTCAAAATTTGAGCGATCATCACAATGAACAATTAAAATACAATTTAAAATGGTTCTCTCAATAGTTAAAAACTCTTGTGTGATCTTCACAGCATGCCACAACAAAATTTAATACGACAAGTAAGAATTTAAAATTATATTTGACAATGACACAAAACAGGGAGAAGAAACACCAAACAGACACATCTGTCTAAAGGACTGATCTGTTCAATCTGGGGTATACAATACTTCATGTGGTGTCCACATCACCATCTAGCAGGTCCCCAGTCTTCACAGATTCAGTGCTATAGATTACGTTGACGCGTTTCGGTGGACCGAAGTAATAGGTCCCCAGATTCCTCAGAACACGCACAATGATTCTCCCACAAATGTGTGACCCACAATACTGTGAAGAAATATAATACAAATATCACACATGTGAAATATAATTTTTCCATCATAAAGTTACAATGTGCATATGTCATTGCATTCCATCAGATGACAAAAGTGCTTGCCTACCATACTGTGATGGTACTAGAATTCTAACAATTATAGTCCATTCTCATCGATCATTCCATCAGTTTAGCAAGGTGGGCCACAAAGTTCACACACCATCGATATCCTTCATGCTTCCACAACTCTCTACCAATCACTCTGTTTCTTATATGGACCATTTCATGTTGTCCACTTACACACTCCCCTCCAATTAAAAAAGATCGCCCACAAGGCCTCACCTATAGCCCTGATTGGTAATCCAAAAGCGTGTAGAAATTCTCAATATCATAGGGAGACCACCCTCGTTGTAACCTGGCAATCTGCAATAGAGGAAGCAAACATTTCTATTAGACTGAAGCCCCTTCCTGCAGCGCTATAAAATGACCTATTCATTGCCTAGTTGTCTTAATATTTTGGAGGGCTCACCTTGTACAATATCAAAACTTCAGATGAGTCACAGCGGTTCGCTGAGATTTCATCGAATACTTTACACGGGAAACGTCCATTACAACGCAGGCATTACATCTCAATGCCTATACAACGCAACTTTTACAACACAAGTGCCTTTACATTGCATGCCAATACAATGCATGCCATTACAACGCATGTCATTACAACGCATGCCATTACAACGCATGCCATTACAACGCATTATAAGGTTAGCAATGGAGAATTTTAAGTTTTAGGGTGGGTATGGGTTTTGGGATAGTTGGAATAGTAATTTTTACCCCCACGCTATCCAATACTTTCCCTACTGTTGCACTCACTGGAGGGAGAATAGTCATGTTTACCCCAACGGTGTCCAACACTTTCCCTACTGTTGCACTCACTGGAGTGAGAATAGTAATTTTTACCCCCACGCTATCCAATACTTTCCCTACTGTTGCACTCACTGGAGGGAGAATAGTCATGTTTACCCCAACGGTGTCCAACACTTTCCCTACTCACCGGAGTGGGAATAGTAATTTTTACCCCTACGCTATCGTTGTATGCGTTGTAATGGTAGTTTAAAAAAATGTGTTATAATGGTATGCATTGTAAAAATTATGCGATGTAATGGTAGTTGTGTTGTAAAAACTGCGATGTAAAAGCATGCGTTGTAATTGTTTGCGTTGTAATTTATATATTCCTTCACAGTGCTGAGGGTTTCGCCCCCCCGTGAAAAGATATTCTAGGATAGAAAGGATTAGATATTATAATTCATCCCTCATCCGTAGCACATGGATGCTTCACGGCTAGCCTTGTACCATATGGATGGTGACCGTTCTTACCCAGTAAGGAGAAGGGACAATCAATGCTCCAAAACGTGGCCTCTGAATGAAAAATAAACCCAGGGACACAAGCTTCCTATGCTAATTGCACAGCAACTCCGGGGTTTTGAACCTGCCTTAGTGTCGGAGTCGCCTATAAACACAGAGCGCATTTTAAAACCAGGAGGGGGGGGGGGCACAGCCTCTGGGTGATAAGTTCACTAAGACACTGCACATTTAGGGGCAAATTTACCTTGACGTGATGGAGGGCGGCGTCAGCCTCCTTGGCTTAACACCGCGCTCCGCCACTTCTAAAACGCAAAGCTGCACCATATTTACAACAATGTGGTACAGCCCTGCGTTTCCCCCTTAGCTGGCACTAAATTTAGCTGCTTAGCGACAACGCAGGCACCCTTGCACCAGAGTGCAAGGGTATCTGCGTTGCTGGGGAGGATTGTTTATATGCAAAAAGGTGTCCCTTCCTGCACATAAACAATCTTTAAATAGCGTTTTGTGACTTTTAAATGTGCTGCTTAATGCAGCACACATAGAAGTTGCAAACATCATTTTTTTTAATGATTGTTTATGTGCAGGAAGGGACACCTTCCTGCACATAAGCAATAAATGGCGTTTTGCTGTTTAAATGTGTGCTGCACAGCTCAGCACAGCTCAGCACATATGGAAACAGCAAAAACGAGGAGAAATAAAGCATTTCTCCTGTTTAAGACCAGGTTGTCCCTGGTCTTAATGTTGGCTCTGCCTCCTATGTACGCTGCCCTTGTAAATATGGAGCAGTGTCAAAATCAATGGGTGTTGCAGTGAAACGCCCACCGCAACACTCATCGCCCTCCCCTTTCACACTAAGCATAGCGTTAAAGGGTGTCTTATTTACAAGGCAGTGTTAAGCCACGTTAAGTGGCTTAATGCTGCCATGTAAATAAAATGTAGCCCCTGTCGCCAACATAATGTCCAAAAAAGTGACCTTGTGGAGGAGATAGGGGCTTGTAAATATGCCCCTTACTGTGATTAATAGCTGCACTATTCATCTGGTTACCTATACATTTATAACCCTAAACGTCTTCTTAAATTAACGAAATACAGAGGCGCATATGTGTCTTCACACAAATCGGACCCCTTCCCTACTAATAGGTATGATGACCATAACATTCACATCAATATCTTAAATCTGCAGCTCTATATCAATTAAGGGCTTGGCTATCACAATCCACGCATTCCTACATCAAAGAAAGAAGCGAGTATGGCCCGCTACGCTTTTTTCCCGCTACCAACATATTAGGCATGCATTATTAAGGTGTGGTTGATCAGTTTAAATTTAACCCACCACCTCTATTTATAGTGAGGTTACCCGCCCCCTGTATCTGAACAGTGTAAAGCAGGGATTAATGGCCCTCATGCAAATGGACTTAAACTCTACATTTTGCAGTCGTGTAATCTAACGTGATGAGGGCACCCTTACTCGCCTTACCTCCTTGAGATTACAGCCGCAAAGACTTCCTACTGCATTTTCCCTCGAAAATGCCGCTCGTTTTAAACCACACCCTTAAGTACTATTTCCTGGACACATGCAAGTTACATGTGGCTACTGAACTATCACAAGCCTACAAAAACGGTCTTAGTGTTACACCTCAACATGGGCGCCATCTTAGAGTAGAATAGGTGTGGACAAGAATGTCAATCTTGTCCTAAGTGTACAACAGTAGCACTAAGCCTATACATCATTACAAGGGCTTTGTCATTGCTTATATTTATCCAAATAATACAATGATCCAGACCATGCTGCACTGCAACCCTGGTCTCACCGACGACGCCACCCAATGCCGCCACCGAGCCACTGCTTGCATGGCGACCTGTGGGCACCACACTTTGCACCGCCTTGCTTCACAACTCTGCCTTGGTATCTCCGACGCCGCCGCTCCATGCCGGCATTGACGACACTGCTTGCACCGTGGTTCGAGGGCACCACTCATAAGTTACAAGAAGCACTGTCCTCATCCCGCACCTCAGCCTTGGCCCACCGACGCTGGCACCATTGACTCCAGTTCGTCAGCAGACAACAATGCTTCAGCAACGACGACGCCGCTGCTTGCACTGTGACCTGCCAGCACCGCAACAAGCACTGTATCACTTCGCACCGGAGCCCTGGTCTCACCGATGTCACTGGACAACTGTCACCGAGCTCCTGCCTGCACCGCGACCTGAGGGCACCGCACGCCGCACCACTGGACTTCGCACCACAGCCCAGATGACTGCCAATGCTCCCGACTTCAACCGCGAGGAGTTCGATCTGCAACGCGTGTGACTTCAAGGGCCTGACGACTCCTGCACCGACCTCCGAAACCGACGCCTGCGGATGCCATCCTTACAGAGCTCATCGAGCGGTCGCTGACGCCCTACATTTCTAAAGGTACTGTTTTGCGGGTCTTCCCCACACTGTAGTCGGCCCGCAACGCCGCGGTCCATCAGAACTGTTTGGATTTGTTGTTAACGACGCAGTTATAGCCCCAGAAGAGCTATCAACTTCAAGGAACTGTATTTCAAGTCTATTTTGATTACTGAATATTTCTGAGAACTCTAGGGTGGATTTTTTAAAATCATTTTTGGTCTTGTTTTGGATATATAAAAATATTGGATATTTTCTAAACTGGTGTGGTGTCTTTTTGTAGTGTCTTCACTGTATTACTGTTGGTTATGTGCAAATGCTTTAAACACTGCCTCAAAGATAAGCCTGACTGCTCTTGCCAAGCTACCCAGGGGGTGAGCATGGGTAATTTTAGGAGTGTAACTCCCTTACCCTGACAAGAGGAAAAGGTCCCTACCTTGCCAACTAGAGACCCCCATTTGTAACAATTACTCAAAAACAATCTAGTGTGAAATATCACGAGCATTTGCTAGCTCGTTGTGCTTGAATTTCCTTCTCCTCCACCCCCATGATTGGCCGGGCAACAGCCATTATGCCCTTAAACACAAGTTGCCCATGTTTCTTGCCTCACCAGTTCACGTATTACAATAATTTTGGTGGCATGTAAGCATTCTAAATATGGTAGTGACAAAAGAGAGACAGCCCCACAAACAATGGGGACAGGGCTCAGTATCACAGACTGAAATAGAGTTTCTCATTTCATGAGCAATTCTAACACTTGGATACTGCATCATCACTCCTCAATCTTTCCAAATGCTGAAATCCAGTACCACAACACTATAGCAGGAATGCAAAAGATTTAATTTTGTCCCTCTTTAAAATACATTACAATATGTATGCACTCAAAATTTGAGCGATCATCACAATGAACAATTAAAATACAATTTAAAATGGTTCTCTCAATAGTTAAAAACTCTTGTGTGATCTTCACAGCATGCCACAACAAAATTTAATACGACAAGTAAGAATTTAAAATTATATTTGACAATGACACAAAACAGGGAGAAGAAACACCAAACAGACACATCTGTCTAAAGGACTGATCTGTTCAATCTGGGGTATACAATACTTCATGTGGTGTCCACATCACCATCTAGCAGGTCCCCAGTCTTCACAGATTCAGTGCTATAGATTACGTTGACGCGTTTCGGTGGACCGAAGTAATAGGTCCCCAGATTCCTCAGAACACGCACAATGATTCTCCCACAAATGTGTGACCCACAATACTGTGAAGAAATATAATACAAATATCACACATGTGAAATATAATTTTTCCATCATAAAGTTACAATGTGCATATGTCATTGCATTCCATCAGATGACAAAAGTGCTTGCCTACCATACTGTGATGGTACTAGAATTCTAACAATTATAGTCCATTCTCATCGATCATTCCATCAGTTTAGCAAGGTGGGCCACAAAGTTCACACACCATCGATATCCTTCATGCTTCCACAACTCTCTACCAATCACTCTGTTTCTTATATGGACCATTTCATGTTGTCCACTTACACACTCCCCTCCAATTAAAAAAGATCGCCCACAAGGCCTCACCTATAGCCCTGATTGGTAATCCAAAAGCGTGTAGAAATTCTCAATATCATAGGGAGACCACCCTCGTTGTAACCTGGCAATCTGCAATAGAGGAAGCAAACATTTCTATTAGACTGAAGCCCCTTCCTGCAGCGCTATAAAATGACCTATTCATTGCCTAGTTGTCTTAATATTTTGGAGGGCTCACCTTGTACAATATCAAAACTTCAGATGAGTCACAGCGGTTCGCTGAGATTTCATCGAATACTTTACACGGGAAACGTCCATTACAACGCAGGCATTACATCTCAATGCCTATACAACGCAACTTTTACAACACAAGTGCCTTTACATTGCATGCCAATACAATGCATGCCATTACAACGCATGTCATTACAACGCATGCCATTACAACGCATGCCATTACAACGCATTATAAGGTTAGCAATGGAGAATTTTAAGTTTTAGGGTGGGTATGGGTTTTGGGATAGTTGGAATAGTAATTTTTACCCCCACGCTATCCAATACTTTCCCTACTGTTGCACTCACTGGAGGGAGAATAGTCATGTTTACCCCAACGGTGTCCAACACTTTCCCTACTGTTGCACTCACTGGAGTGAGAATAGTAATTTTTACCCCCACGCTATCCAATACTTTCCCTACTGTTGCACTCACTGGAGGGAGAATAGTCATGTTTACCCCAACGGTGTCCAACACTTTCCCTACTCACCGGAGTGGGAATAGTAATTTTTACCCCTACGCTATCGTTGTATGCGTTGTAATGGTAGTTTAAAAAAATGTGTTATAATGGTATGCATTGTAAAATTATGCGATGTAATGGTAGTTGTGTTGTAAAAACTGCGATGTAAAAGCATGCGTTGTAATTGTTTGCGTTGTAATTTATATATTCCTTCACAGTGCTGAGGGTTTCGCCCCCCCGTGAAAAGATATTCTAGGATAGAAAGGATTAGATATTATAATTCATCCCTCATCCGTAGCACATGGATGCTTCACGGCTAGCCTTGTACCATATGGATGGTGACCGTTCTTACCCAGTAAGGAGAAGGGACAATCAATGCTCCAAAACGTGGCCTCTGAATGAAAAATAAACCCAGGGACACAAGCTTCCTATGCTAATTGCACAGCAACTCCGGGGTTTTGAACCTGCCTTAGTGTCGGAGTCGCCTATAAACACAGAGCGCATTTTAAAACCAGGAGGGGGGGGGGGCACAGCCTCTGGGTGATAAGTTCACTAAGACACTGCACATTTAGGGGCAAATTTACCTTGACGTGATGGAGGGCGGCGTCAGCCTCCTTGGCTTAACACCGCGCTCCGCCACTTCTAAAACGCAAGGCTGCACCATATTTACAACAATGTGGTACAGCCCTGCGTTTCCCCCTTAGCTGGCACTAAATTTAGCTGCTTAGCGACAACGCAGGCACCCTTGCACCAGAGTGCAAGGGTATCTGCGTTGCTGGGGAGGATTGTTTATATGCAAAAAGGTGTCCCTTCCTGCACATAAACAATCTTTAAATAGCGTTTTGTGACTTTTAAATGTGCTGCTTAATGCAGCACACATAGAAGTTGCAAACATCATTTTTTTTAATGATTGTTTATGTGCAGGAAGGGACACCTTCCTGCACATAAGCAATAAATGGCGTTTTGCTGTTTAAATGTGTGCTGCACAGCTCAGCACAGCTCAGCACATATGGAAACAGCAAAAACGAGGAGAAATAAAGCATTTCTCCTGTTTAAGACCAGGTTGTCCCTGGTCTTAATGTTGGCTCTGCCTCCTATGTACGCTGCCCTTGTAAATATGGAGCAGTGTCAAAATCAATGGGTGTTGCAGTGAAACGCCCACCGCAACACTCATCGCCCTCCCCTTTCACACTAAGCATAGCGTTAAAGGGTGTCTTATTTACAAGGCAGTGTTAAGCCACGTTAAGTGGCTTAATGCTGCCATGTAAATAAAATGTAGCCCCTGTCGCCAACATAATGTCCAAAAAAGTGACCTTGTGGAGGAGATAGGGGCTTGTAAATATGCCCCTTACTGTGATTAATAGCTGCACTATTCATCTGGTTACCTATACATTTATAACCCTAAACGTCTTCTTAAATTAACGAAATACAGAGGCGCATATGTGTCTTCACACAAATCGGACCCCTTCCCTACTAATAGGTATGATGACCATAACATTCACATCAATATCTTAAATCTGCAGCTCTATATCAATTAAGGGCTTGGCTATCACAATCCACGCATTCCTACATCAAAGAACGAAGCGAGTATGGCCCGCTACGCTTTTTTCCCGCTACCAACATATTAGGCATGCATTATTAAGGTGTGGTTGATCAGTTTAAATTTAACCCACCACCTCTATTTATAGTGAGGTTACCCGCCCCCTGTATCTGAACAGTGTAAAGCAGGGATTAATGGCCCTCATGCAAATGGACTTAAACTCTACATTTTGCAGTCGTGTAATCTAACGTGATGAGGGCACCCTTACTCGCCTTACCTCCTTGAGATTACAGCCGCAAAGACTTCCTACTGCATTTTCCCTCGAAAATGCCGCTCGTTTTAAACCACACCCTTAAGTACTATTTCCTGGACACATGCAAGTTACATGTGGCTACTGAACTATCACAAGCCTACAAAAACGGTCTTAGTGTTACACCTCAACATGGGCGCCATCTTAGAGTAGAATAGGTGTGGACAAGAATGTCAATCTTGTCCTAAGTGTACAACAGTAGCACTAAGCCTATACATCATTACAAGGGCTTTGTCATTGCTTATATTTATCCAAATAATACAATGATCCAGACCATGCTGCACTGCAACCCTGGTCTCACCGACGACGCCACCCAATGCCGCCACCGAGCCACTGCTTGCATGGCGACCTGTGGGCACCACACTTTGCACCGCCTTGCTTCACAACTCCGCCTTGGTATCTCCGACGCCGCCGCTCCATGCCGGCATTGACGACACTGCTTGCACCGTGGTTCGAGGGCACCACTCATAAGTTACAAGAAGCACTGTCCTCATCCCGCACCTCAGCCTTGGCCCACCGACGCTGGCACCATTGACTCCAGTTCGTCAGCAGACAACAATGCTTCAGCAACGACGACGCCGCTGCTTGCACTGTGACCTGCCAGCACCGCAACAAGCACTGTATCACTTCGCACCGGAGCCCTGGTCTCACCGATGTCACTGGACAACTGTCACCGAGCTCCTGCCTGCACCGCGACCTGAGGGCACCGCACGCCGCACCACTGGACTTCGCACCACAGCCCAGATGACTGCCAATGCTCCCGACTTCAACCGCGAGGAGTTCGATCTGCAACGCATGTGACTTCAAGGGCCTGACGACTCCTGCACCGACCTCCGAAACCGACGCCTGCGGATGCCATCCTTACAGAGCTCATCGAGCGGTCGCTGACGCCCTACATTTCTAAAGGTACTGTTTTGCGGGTCTTCCCCACACTGTAGTCGGCCCGCAACGCCGCGGTCCATCAGAACTGTTTGGATTTGTTGTTAACGACGCAGTTATAGCCCCAGAAGAGCTATCAACTTCAAGGAACTGTATTTCAAGTCTATTTTGATTACTGAATATTTCTGAGAACTCTAGGGTGGATTTTTTAAAATCATTTTTGGTCTTGTTTTGGATATATAAAAATATTGGATATTTTCTAAACTGGTGTGGTGTCTTTTTGTAGTGTCTTCACTGTATTACTGTTGGTTATGTGCAAATGCTTTAAACACTGCCTCAAAGATAAGCCTGACTGCTCTTGCCAAGCTACCCAGGGGGTGAGCATGGGTAATTTTAGGAGTGTAACTCCCTTACCCTGACAAGAGGAAAAGGTCCCTACCTTGCCAACTAGAGACCACCATTTGTAACAATTACTCAAAACCAATCTAGTGTGAAATATCACGAGCATTTGCTAGCTCGTTGTGCTTGAATTTCCTTCTCCTCCACCCCCATGATTGGCCGGGCAACAGCCATCATGCCCTTAAACACAAGTTGCCCATGTTTCTTGCCTCACCAGTTCACGTATTACAATAATTTTGGTGGCATGTAAGCATTCTAAATATGGTAGTGACAAAAGAGAGACAGCCCCACAAACAATGGGGACAGGGCTCAGTATCACAGACTGAAATAGAGTTTCCCATTTCATGAGCAATTCTAACACTTGGATACTGCATCATCACTCCTCAATCTTTCCAAATGCTGAAATCCAGTACCACAACACTATAGCAGGAATGCAAAAGATTTAATTTTGTCCCTCTTTAAAATACATTACAATATGTATGCACTCAAAATTTGAGCGATCATCACAATGAACAATTAAAATACAATTTAAAATGGTTCTCTCAATAGTTAAAAACTCTTGTGTGATCTTCACAGCATGCCAGAACAAAATTTAATACGACAAGTAAGAATTTTAAATTATATTTGACAATGACACAAAACAGGGAGAAGAAACACCAAACAGACACATCTGTCTAAAGGACTGATCTGTTCAATCTGGGGTATACAATACTTCATGTGGTGTCCACATCACCATCTAGCAGGTCCCCAGTCTTCACAGATTCAGTGCTATAGATTACGTTGACGCGTTTCGGTGGACCGAAGTAATAGGTCCCCAGATTCCTCAGAACACGCACAATGATTCTCCCACAAATGTGTGACCCACAATACTGTGAAGAAATATAATACAAATATCACAAATGTGAAATATAATTTTTCCATCATAAAGTTACAATGTGCATATGTCATTGCATTCCATCAGATGACAAAAGTGCTTGCCTACCATACTGTGATGGTACTAGAATTCTAACAATTATAGTCCATTCTCATCGATCATTCCATCAGTTTAGCAAGGTGGGCCACAAAGTTCACACACCATCGATATCCTTCATGCTTCCACAACTCTCTACCAATCACTCTGTTTCTTATATGGACCATTTCATGTTGTCCACTTACACACTCCCCTCCAATTAAAAAAGATCGCCCACAAGGCCTCACCTATAGCCCTGATTGTTAATCCAAAAGCGTGTAGAAATCCTCAATATCATAGGGAGACCACCCACGTTGTAACCTGGCAATCTGCAATAGAGGAAGCAAACATTTCTATTAGACTGAAGCCCCTTCCTGCAGCGCTATAAAATGACCTATTCATTGCCTAGTTGTCTTAATATTTTGGAGGGCTCACCTTGTACAATATCAAAACTTCAGATGAGTCACAGCGGTTCGCTGAGATTTCATCGAATACTTTACACGGGAAACGTCCATTACAACGCAGGCATTACATCTCAATGCCTCTACAACGCAACTTTTACAACACAAGTGCCTTTACATTGCATGCCAATACAATGCATGCCATTACAACGCATGTCATTACAACGCATGCCATTACAACGCATGCCATTACAACGCATTATAAGGTTAGCAATGGAGAATTTTAAGTTTTAGGGTGGGTATGGGTTTTGGGATAGTTGGAATAGTAATTTTTACCCCCACGCTATCCAATACTTTCCCTACTGTTGCACTCACTGGAGGGAGAATAGTCATGTTTACCCCAACGGTGTCCAACACTTTCCCTACTGTTGCGCTCACTGGAGTGAGAATAGTAATTTTTACCCCCGCGCTATCCAATACTTTCCCTACTGTTGCACTCACTGGAGGGAGAATAGTCATGTTTACCCCAACGGTGTCCAACACTTTCCCTACTGTTGCACTCACTGGAGTGGGAATAGTAATTTTTACCCCTACGCTATCGTTGTATGCGTTGTAATGGTAGTTTAAAAAAATGTGTTATAATGGTATGCATTGTAAAATTATGCGATGTAATGGTAGTTGTGTTGTAAAAACTGCGATGTAAAAGCATGCGTTGTAATTGTTTGCGTTGTAATTTATATATTCCTTCACAGTGCTGAGGGTTTCGCCCCCCCGTGAAAAGATATTCTAGGATAGAAAGGATTAGATATTATAATTCATCCCTCATCCGTAGCACATGGATGCTTCACGGCTAGCCTTGTACCATATGGATGGTGACCGTTCTTACCCAGTAAGGAGAAGGGACAATCAATGCTCCAAAACGTGGCCTCTGAATGAAAAATAAACCCAGGGACACAAGCTTCCTATGCTAATTGCACAGCAACTCCGGGGTTTTGAACCTGCCTTAGTGTCGGAGTCGCCTATAAACACAGAGCGCATTTTAAAACCAGGAGGGGGGGGGGGGGGCACAGCCTCTGGGTGATAAGTTCACTAAGACACTGCACATTTAGGGGCAAATTTACCTTGACGTGATGGAGGGCGGCGTCAGCCTCCTTGGCTTAACACCGCGCTCCGCCACTTCTAAAACGCAAGGCTGCACCATATTTACAACAATGTGGTGCAGCCCTGCGTTTCCCCCTTAGCTGGCACTAAATTTAGCTGCTTAGCGACAACGCAGGCACCCTTGCACCAGAGTGCAAGGGTATCTGCGTTGCTGGGGAGGATTGTTTATATGCAAAAAGGTGTCCCTTCCTGCACATAAACAATCTTTAAATAGCGTTTTGTGACTGCTTAATGCAGCACACATAGAAGTTGCAAACATCATTTTTTTAATGATTGTTTATGTGCAGGAAGGGACACCTTCCTGCACATGAGCAATAAATGGCGTTTTGCTGTTTAAATGTGTGCTGCACAGCTCAGCACAGCTCAGCACATATGGAAACAGCAAAAACGAGGAGAAATAAAGCATTTCTCCTGTTTAAGACCAGGTTATCCCTGGTCTTAATGTTGGCTCTGCCTCCTATGTACGCTGCCCTTGTAAATATGGAGCAGTGTCAAAATCAATGGGTGTTGCAGTGAAACGCCCACCGCAACACTCATCGCCCTCCCCTTTCACACTAAGCATAGCGTTAAAGGGTGTCTTATTTACAAGGCAGTGTTAAGCCACGTTAAGTGGCTTAATGCTGCCATGTAAATAAAATGTAGCCCCTGTCGCCAACATAATGTCCAAAAAAGTGACCTTGTGGTGGAGATAGGGGCTTGTAAATATGCCCCTTACTGTGATTAATAGCTGCACTGTTCATCTGGTTACCTATACATTTATAACCCTAAACGTCTTCTAAAATTAACGAAATACAGAGGCGCATATGTGTCTTTACACAAATCGGACCCCTTCCCTACTAATAGGTATGATGACCATAACATTCACATTAATATCTTAAATCTACAGCTCTATATCAATTAAGGGCTTGGCTATCACAATCCACGCATTCCTACATCAAAGAACGAAGCGAGTATGGCCCGCTACGCTTTTTTCCCGCTACCAACATATTAGGCATGCATTATTAAGGTGTGGTTGATCAGTTTAAATTTAACCCACCACCTCTATTTATAGTGAGGTTACCCGCCCCCTGTATCTGAAAAGTGTAAAGCAGGTATTAATGGCCCTCGTGCAAATCGACTTAAACTCTACATTTTGCAGTCGTGTAATCTAACGTGATGAGGGCACCCTTACTCGCCTTACCTCCTTGAGATTACAGCCGCAAAGACTTCCTACTGCGTTTTCCCTCGAAAATGCCGCTCGTTTTAAACCACACCCTTAAGTACTATTTCCTGGACACATGCAAGTTACATGTGGCTACTGAACTATCACAAGTGTCAGGCGCGGATCTAGGGTGCCTACCGAAGGTACAGTCAGAGGAGGACTACATCCCCCAGAATCCCCGGCTGTATGGAGGCGTGACCAAGATGGGTAAATACCCGCGTTGCAAGCCAATCGAGGCGCGTAATACTGGAAGGTGGTTGGTGCTGGAGAAGACGCCCAGCAGAGAAGGAGGAAGACGCGTGTGTTCGCGTCTGTTATCGAGTTAGGAGCGTGCCGGGTTGTGGCGGAGTGCCGCCGCGAGGTACGCGGATCAGGGAAGCCAGTTCCGGCTTCACGAAACCCCACGCGGGACGCTGACGTAAGTGTCGCCGCGTTTCAAGACCCCAGGACTGAACGAGGTACGGAGCGTTTCTGTCCCATCTGAAGTCGAGGGAGACGCGGTGAGACTCCGACAAAGGAAACAGGTATCTCGGGACCTCGGGAGGGGTCGGCTCTGTTCAGGACAGTTTCTCGTTGCCAGAGAGGAGGAGGAAGGGAACCCGGAATACGAGACATTTGGTTAACTCTTCCCTTTCGTGCAGGCAAGGGAACAGCAAGCGCTAACTCTCTACATGATGTCAATGCAGGATTAGTGACTTTGGGATTAGGGCACTTGTACATTATTTCGGAAGCGCTCAGTAGCGCCACAGGGGAAACCGACAGGGGAACGAAGGGGAAGAAGGTCTGTTAGATCTTGCGAGTGTTGGAGGGGGCTGGTCCTCTCGAGTCTGAAGTGAAGGCTACGTCCCTATGGGGGCCATGGTATGCATGAAGTGACACATTTGGCAGCTACACTTAGTGAGACCTAACTGAGAGTAGTTTACCTTGTGGTTGTATCCTATGTTCTTTTCTGTTCTTTCTTTGCAGGGCTCCCAATCCCCGCGGTCCCCGTTTTAGTCCTTTTCCCTCGCCTGATTGCCCTGGCACTCTGTGTCTCTATAACCAGAGCCAGGTACGTCGGGAGGTGGAACCCTTGTGCTTCATTCGGATCTACAGGAGCCACAGCGGAACGTGACAGAATTACGCGCCGGAGGCGGTGCGTTCGTTCCACGCCCGATTCCCGGACAAGCCTGGTCTTAGGAGGCGCACGGGAAGGGGGGCATACTGTCAGGCGCGGATCTAGGGCGCCTACCGAAGGTACAGTCAGAGGAGGACTACATCCCCCAGAATCCCCGGCTGTATGGAGGCGTGACCAAGATGGGTAAATACGCGCGTTGCAAGCCAATCGAGGCGCGTAATACTGGAAGGTGGTTGGTGCTGGAGAAGACGCCCAGCAGAGAAGGAGGAAGACGCGTGTGTTCGCGTCTGTTATCGAGTTAGGAGCGTGCCGGGTTGTGGCGGAGTGCCGCCGCGAGGTACGCGGATCAGGGAAGCCAGTTCCGGCTTCACGAAACCCCACGCGGGACGCTGACGTAAGCGTCGCCGCATTTCAAGACCCCAGGACTGAACGAGGTACGGAGCGTTTCTGTCCCATCTGAAGTCGAGGGAGACGCGGTGAGACTCCGACAAAGGAAACAGGTATCTCGGGACCTCGGGAGGGGTCGGCTCTGTTCAGGACAGTTTCTCGTTGCCAGAGAGGAGGAGGAAGGGAACCCGGAATACGAGACATTTGGTTAACTCTACCCTTTCGTGCAGGCAAGGGAACAGCAAGCGCTAACTCTCTACATGATGTCAATGCAGGATTAGTGACTTTGGGATTAGGGCACTTGTACATTATTTCGGAAGCGCTCAGTAGCGCCACAGGGGAAACCGACAGGGGAACGAAGGGGAAGAAGGTCTGTTAGATCTTGCGAGTGTTGGAGGGGGCTGGTCCTCTCGAGTATGAAGTGAAGGCTACGTCCCTATGGGGGCCATGGTATGCATGAAGTGACACATTTGGCAGCTACACTTAGTGAGACCTAACTGAGAGTAGTTTACCTTGTGGTTGTATCCTATGTTCTTTTCTGTTCTTTCTTTGCAGGGCTCCCAATCCCCGCAGTCCCCGTTTTATTCCTTTTCCCTCGCCTGATTGCCCTGGCACTCTGTGTCTCTATAACCAGAGCCAGGTACGTCGGGAGGTGGAACCCTTGTGCTTCATTCGGATCTACAGGAGCCACAGCGGAACGTGACAACAAGCCTACAAAAACGGTCTTAGTGTTACACCTCAACATGGGCGCCATCTTAGAGTAGAATAGGTGTGGACAAGAATGTCAATCTTGTCCTAAGTGTACAACAGTAGCACTAAGCCTATACATCATTACAAGGGCTTTGTCATTGCTTATATTTATCCAAATAATACAATGATCCAGATCCTCCCTATTATTTAAACCCGACCTTCTGGTGTTAAATTTTGAGGTAAACCATTATTCCCTAATCTTTCTTCTCTCATCTGGGTTTCCTCCTCTCCTTCTGTTCATTACTGTTTCCAGTATAAACCATCTAATGTCTGTGCACGCATGACCTTTTTCCAAAAATAGATCCACTAGGAGTGCGTTCATTTTCTGCAATCGTACAGCGGATTTGTGTTTACCTACCCGCAACCTAATTTCTCTATTAGTCTCCACATATAGATCCCAGGCCACAGGGACATAGCAGAAGATAAATTGCATTGCGGCTACGGCAGTTGTTAAATGAATTTGTTGTGATTCTGATCCCCTGATATTCATGTTTTTTTCCCCTACATTTGTCACAAATTCTGCGGCTTCCGCATTTGTAGCTACCTGGGATTTTACTCATCCCCAACGTCATTTGGAATCGTGATCGTTCTTCTCTGTAGGTTTGCACTGAGGAATTCTTCAAATATTGGTTCCTCTTAAAGGCAAACAGAGGTTTGCTCTATTTAACCTTCTCATTATCATTCAAGATACGTTGATAAAAAATATCTATGGTAGTACCATAAAGTCTGTCCCCATAACTCATGCCACTGGTGATTGATGTGTCGTTATGCAAAGGTCTCATACAGAACATGTCTGTTTTGATTTGATTCAATCGCCACAGTTTCAGGCTATACTTGACATACCGTGGCTGGTAAAGCACAATCCTGATATTGATTGGAGGAGTCATACACTTTCCTTTCATTCTGATTATTGTGATGAACACTGTACACAGGGGATAGAAAGCCAGAAGGCGATAACTGTGATAACTGACACAGTTGTACCTGAATTACCTTTGTGTTATTAGATTTGGTAAAGCTGTTTGATTAAAAAAAAAACACTTCTCTTTTTCCTCACAGACCTTATGACAGTCATATTTACTTAAATACTGGAGCACATATTCCCTGCAGTAGGATTTATGCGTTGACAGAAAAAGAAAACATTTACCTCAGGGATTACTTGGATAAAATGCTTCAAATCTGGTTTGTCAGACCCTCCCGCTCCCCAGCATCCTCTCCTAATTCTTTTATTCCAAAAAAGGAGGGTTGTCTCAGGTATTGCATTGACTATAGATCCCATAATCACATTACTATAAAAAGCAGATACCCTCTGCCATTAAGTCAATCATTGCTTGATCAGGTCAAAGATGTGAAAATCTTCACTGAACTAGATTTAAGAGGGGGCGTATCATTTGGTACGAGTTCAGGAAGGTGATGAATGGAAAACCGCTTCTCGCACTGTGGGCCCGATTCACAGAGGCAAACTTGCACTTTTGTGTAAGTTTACTACTTTTCGCTATTCACAAATGTAAACTTAGACCAAAAGTCTAACTTTACTACTTTTTGGAATTCCCAAAGGTAACCTTAGTCAAAAAGTTGAACTTTACTACTTTTCAGTACTCACAAAGGTAAACTTAAACCAAATGTCTAATTTTACTACTTTTCGGTTTTCACAAAGGTAAACTTAGACCAAAGTCTAACTTTACTAGTAGTTACTTACCTTTGTGAATACTGAAAAGTAGTAAAGTTAAACTTTTGGTCTAACTTTACCTTTGTGAATACCATGAAGTAGTAAAGTTAGACATTTGGTTTAAATTTACCTTTGTGAATCGGACCCTAAGTTTTGGCTATATGAATATCTAGTTATGCCCTTTGGCCTTTATAATGCAGCTGCTGCCTTCCAATTCTTCATTAATGAAATCTTGAGGGAATTGTTGGATGTTTGTGCTATTGCTTAAATAGATGATATATTAATTTACTCATCTGTGGAAGAGCACACAAAACATGTCAGAGCTTTCCTGGAGAAACAAAGGGACAATAAGTTGTATTTAATATTGGACCAATGTGAATGTAATGCGCCTGAACTTACCTTCTTGGGGTTTGTATTATCTCCAGAATTGGTGAGCTTGTATCCTCATACGATATAAGCTATTACTCAATGGAAGTCGCCCCAATCTGTAAAAGTACAACGCTTTTTAGAGTTTGCTCATTTGTATAGGTGCTTCATTGATAACGTTTCAGCTTTAGCAAACACAAGGAGATGATGGACGGAGGTGGCATGGTGAGTAAAAGATTGATGGATTTAACCCAGATCTCTTGACTGGGGGTGAATGTTTTGATTTGTTCTGCATTCCGTCCATCAACTGTGTGTCTTTTGCTTTTCAGCTTTGGCTTCTCCTATCACTAAGCTGCTACTTAAGGGAATATTATTTCACTAGAATCTTGAGGCCGAAGAGGCCTTTCAAAAGTTTAAAAAGGGGGTTACCAGTGCACCCATATTGAAACACCCAGATCCCTCCCAAGCTTTCTTAATTGAGGCTGATGCTTCTCAGGTAACGATTGGGGGGGGGGGGGGGTACTATCCCAAAGAGACAAGTCATCAGGTCGTTTACATCCTGCCGCTTTCAATTCCCATAAACTCAGTCTCACTGATCAAAACTATTCAGGAGGAGATAGAGAGCTACTTTCCATAAAAAGGGCATTTGAAGAATGGAGTCAGTAGCTGTTAGGAGTGTTACACATTTTTACAATTCTTACAGACCAAAGGAATCTGCAGTTCATCAAATCAGCACATGCATTTTCTATGAGACAATTGTGCGGGACCCAATATTTCAGTGAATTTGATTTTGTAATAAAGTTTGAGGTCGGGAGAAAGCACAGAAAGTCTGATGCTCTCTCACGTTTGGGTTATGATGCTCGTGAGACTCCTAGTGATCATCCAATGATTATAGCCAAATAATGCATTCTAGGAGCATTATATTCAGTAGAAAGGTTTACTAGTGAGGTATTAAAGGTGACACTCCAAAGAAGTGACAGTCCTTGATCAAACTCAAAGAGCTGAGAGGATAGAATCTCCTATACATACAAGGGGGTTTAGTTATCCCTACAGTACCTTTGCAGCAACAATCTTTAGAATGGTGCTATTCACATTTGCTCACTGGTCATCCAGGGAACAAAAAGACTATCAAACTCCTTAGAAGGTATTTTTGGTGGCCCACACTGTCAACCGATGCCAAACAGTATGTACAACAATGTCACATCTGTGCACAAAGCAAGAGTTCCCATCAGGTACCTGCCGGCCTCCTACCCCTATGCCCACTGCTTCTTGGCATTCTGTTTCTATGGACTTTACTATTGAACAACCAAAAAGAGAACAGGGTTTCACAGTTTTCCTAGTTGTGGTTGGTATGTTAACAAAAATGGCCCATTGCATTCCCATGAAACAATTACCTACATCTGCCTTTAGAGGGCAGGTAATAGCATATACATTGGCGCAGCGGAAACAACGCTCTCAGAAGATGATTTCCCTACAGGAGGAGGTTGAAAAAGTTAAAGCTATTTTAAAGACGGCTAGGTCCGAATCTCAAAACACGGGTCTCCTTCAAGATCTAGCAGAGGCTAAAGATAATCTCAGGCAATTATTTTATCTGCAGGTAGTCAAGGGAAGCAAGGCCTACAAACAAAAACTGTACGAAGAGAGTCAACATATAGGACGCTATCTGGCCTGGTTAAGAAAAACTCAGAATAGTCAAAATACAATTACTCGGATTAAAGAACCAGTTTTGGATACAATTGCAGATTCCAAAGAGGAGATTGCAGTTTTTTTATGGCATTTTAAAATGATATATGAGGAGACGCAGGAAATTACTCAAGCATCACTTATACACTATTTTGTATCCTTAGAAATGCCTTCTATTTCTAAGACAGTACAGGATTCTTTTGATAAATCTATTTTTCAAGGTGAAGTTAGTAATGTATTGAAATCTATAGCCAATGCAAAAGTCCCAGGTAATGACGGTATCCCTGTTGAAGTCTTTAAGATTTTTGAACCTTTGCTTTTACCTTTTCTTACTAAATTATACAATTTGATAAAGATGGTGAACCAATATCTACAAATTTTAAGGAAGCAGTTGTGGTCTGCTTTTTAAAGAAAGATAAGGATCCCACCGCTGCTGGTTCATACAGACCTATAGGTCTTTTAAATATAGACTATAAAATGTTTATGAAAATCTGGGAGGTAAGGTTGACCCCAGTTGCACAACAGGTGGTTCATCTGGATCAGTCAGGTTTTATTCGGAATAGATCTATGGCCTCCAATACATACTTTTTGACACAAGCCATTGATTACCTGTCAGTCAACAAGGTTAAGGCAGCAATCTTAATGCTTGATGCAGAAAAAGCATTTGACCTTGTTGACTGGCAGGCTTTGTTTTTTATATCATCTAAGTTCAGCTTGTCTGGACGTCTGATCAAAATGATAAAAGATGTGTACTCAGGTTCATCGGTGAGAATCTTAATCAACAGAGAATCCGTGAGTATAGTCAAGATTCGACGTGTGACAAGACAGGGATACCCGCTGTCCCCCTTTTATTTGCACATTTAATAGAACCCTTGGCAATTAAAATCCGTGACAATCTTCAGATAATGCCTCCCATAGCGGCTATCCCAAAAATGAAATTATTCGCAGATGATGTTATTTTATATTTATCAGCAGAATCATCTAATATCTTAAATGCTTTTAAGGAAGTAGAAGAGTTTACACGAATAGGTGGGTATAGACTAAATCGAGCAAAGACGGAGGTGCTTTGGTTCAATGCCTCATCGGTGTCACTGCCTTTTCTCCATCAGCAGAAATCATCTAATCCTATTAGATATTTAGGGTTATGTGTAAATTGTCACTATGATCATCTTTTTAGGCTCAATTATGGAAACCCCTTGGAAAAAGTTAATAGGCTATTAGATTGTTGGTCTCTTCTTACTTTAACTTTAATTGGCCGTGTATCGTTGGTCAAAATGTCAATCTTGCCAATATGTGTATTTTTATTTATCCTTCTTCCAATTAAAATTCCTAAAACATATTTCTTGGGAGTACATGCATTAATTCGGAATTTTATATGGGCACAGAAACAGCCTAGAACCTCCTTAGCAATTTTACAACTAGATACTTCTCAGTGGGGGGCTTGCCCTCCCCAATCTTGAGCTTTATTATCAGGCTGCATTATTTAATTAATTGGTTCAACTTCCATTGGCAGCATCAAAATTTGAGAATTTTTTATTAAAAAGTATGGTGCAAGAGAGTACAATCCAATTACCCTCTTTTCTACGCTCTCCGAAACTCCCTAAAAAATCAGGATACAAGGCATTAGTTGACCTTGGTTGTCGCATACAAGTATTTTTTAATCTACATAAAATTCCTAGATACCATCTGTATTAAAAAATGAGTGAGTGCCAGCCCTTTGGTGTGCAGCTTTCTCGGGGGTCTTTGCATTTATGCCTAGAGGTGGGTTTTGAATGTTTGGGTGACTTTTTTAGTACATCTAATTTGATTACCAGTGAGATGTTGTCCCAGCGGCAGGGCCCTAGGTTTCCAACTTTGGCATTTAGTTTTAATCAAATTTCGAGCTTCTTAAAAGCAAATTATGTTGTGACTGATGGTGTAACTTTAAACATCTTAAACCAACTCTATGGCCAGGGCCTATGTGGAGTAGGCAACTGGTATTCTTGCCTAATACAGCCGGGCCAGCAGAAAGTGCTCGATAATTTATTTCCTAAATTATTGAAAGAAACCGACTGCAGTGTTAGCAACAAGCATTGGCATAGCCAATAGGTCTCGCCTTTGGGACCTTATAAGTGTTTAGCCATGCAACAGTTGATGTTGCTGCACCAAGGATATTGTGCTGCATAACCAAATACTTATAAGGTCCCAAAAGCGAGACCTATTGGCTATGCCAATGCTTGTTTTTTCATACCACTGGTGACAGCCCTGTTATCCAATTAGTGTTTGTTTTGCTTAATTTAAGACTGTTTTATGCACATCAATTGCAGCATAAATGTACCTAGCTGTGTTTTGAATATCACCTGGGTAGAGCACCGGCACTTGGAGACTGTATCTGGTATCTTAGGCATTCCAGCTGCTGAACTTGCCATCAGGGCCAGTAAGTGCTAGGTTGTAACCGGTCCAAAAAGCCTTCAGTAACTGCTTGAAAAATGTCCTGGTAAATGCCAAAATGCAATACCTCTGTATGGTCTGTTGTGGGCACCACTGTTTTTCCACAATAATTTAAACAGGAATTAAGACCTAGATAATCCACTCATTTGCCTCACTTTGAAAATGTAATGAGGCCCCGTCCAAAGGTTTACCATGGCATAAGAATGCTCTCCGGTCTGATTGTGCTTTGCAAACGTGCTGCATTCTTCAAATAGATAATACTTTAATAGAGGGCAAAGCTGTTTTGAGAGAAAACAACCTTCAGCAGCACAGATTTATTGTTACAGAAGTGTTGTGCTGTAGTTCTCTGTGCTCTGAAGCGCATACCATGTGCTGAGCACCCCTTCTCCCTCCAGACTGTACTGCGTGCTTTACAGATATTGAGGAGCATGAAAATAAAAACAGCAGGCACTGGCATGCTTCATATTCAGGCACGTGTTGATTGGATGTGACGGGATGACGGAACACCACGGTGGTTCATTAGCTCGCTCTGGAATGCAGGAATAGTGATTCTCAAGCTTGTGGTTGATTAATTGATTAAGACATTCAAGGTGTAATATTGAGTCGCCTTTTCTCTTGTCTGGGGAATGGTGATGTGGTAATCCATGAACTTGCCACTTGGATAACGCAAAACTTATTGTCTCATATGTAGAATATTAATTTTAAGGAGTGAATGGTGATTATACAACAGCATTAACTGGTTTTCTTCCTAAGGTTTCCCTGTACTGCACAATGGGTTATCCGGGCCAGTTGCTGATAGACAACCCTTATGTTCTATTGTTTAGCTGTTCGTTTGCCATCTGAACGTTGACTAACATGAAGTGGATGTGATTGCTTGTGAGTGAAACGCCCTTCTGTCGAGTTACTTTGATGTTTAGGGAGTGCTGCGTGTATGATCAGACTTGTGATTTTATGCATTTTGTGGTTGAAATGTGTGTAGCATGTATGAGTACAGTGGTGTGGTACTTCACCTGGGTTAGAGTGCCAGTGCTGTGTTGCCTACGTCTTTTACATCTGATGGTTGCTTCTCTGCAAACGAGGTTGGGAACTTGACGTGTTTCAACTTGAATGCAATGCTCAAACGGCATCAGCAAACAAGCAACAAAAAGAAGCGCGGCCGCGCTCTGTGGTGGGGGAGGGGGAGAAGCACTTCCCCAAACGGATTGCATGGCGGCACGATGCACGTGATTGTGCGCGTGCTCGCCATGCAATCCACTTTTGGGAGCACTTTGAAATGCCCCTCTTGCTAGAGTCTCGCCTAGCGATTGCGTAAACGCAATAGCTAGGCAAGACCTAAAAAGGAATGGCAGTCTCTATGTGAAGTAGGCCATAAAGCGCTCAGAGCTGCAAACTATAGAAGAATGGCTTATTTGTCAAGATGGCTAACTTATTATACATCTAAAAGATTGAATAACATTTTCCCGGCCTCGTCGGAGTTTTGTTTTAGATGTGGGAATCCAGGGATAGGGTCCTGGAACCATATTTTTTCTATTGTCCTGATCTATATCAATTCTGGTCCAATGTTTTTTTCGATAATTAATCAATGTCTAGCTTTTTCAGTCCACATTACTCCCACTATTACATTAGTTCTTATTGGGTGTTCAACAGAGGTTCAACATTTGTCTAAATACCAACAATATTTCTGAACAATAGCTATCACAGTGGCCAGGTCTTTAATTTTACAAAATTGGAAGTCTAATAAGATACAGTTGATTCAGCAATGGCAAGAGAAGATGGTTAAGCCATATATATATAGGAGGAAGAATATGCTAAGTGGGTAGGGTCTCTTAGAAGATTTGTAGCAATCTGGTCAGGGTTTTTCAATAGTACATTATAACATGCTCATAGTCATCTATATCCTCAATGTGTCATGAAAGTAGATCATTAACTATGTGGCATTTGATCATCTACACTTTACATCAAAGTATAAATAACTTGCTGCTATCGATATATTGCCTGACTTTGTACTGTTAGCATTTTATTTCTATAGCATGAGCACTTTCTTGATGCATTTATGAACAAGTGGTTTTATTGATTATATGTTGTGATGCTTTTTAAGCCAGCGATATAAAGGGTGTTTCAATTTTAGAACTGTATTGATAAGCTATTAGCACTTTTTTAAAGGATTTTTCAATCTGGTAATGATTATGGTTTTCATCCTGCTCTTTTGCACCCTCCTAATACTTCCACCATTCCATGAGCTCAGGATCTAGTAGATCACATACATGACACACAGAAAACAGCTCAAGTCAATTTAGAGATGGAATGCAGATCTCCATCGCTGCCCGAGTCCTGTTTATTCTATTGAGGATATGGTTTGGTTATCCACATGTAATATTGCAGTTAAAGGTACACGAAAATTCAAGCCACGTTTTATTGGTCCCTACAAGATCATTAAGATAGTCAATCCTGTTGTCATGAAGTTGGAACCGCCTCCCGCCCTGAAAATACATCCGGTCTTCCATCTATGTTGGTGGACAACAAACCAGAATATGAACTGGAAGCGATTTTGGACTCCAGGAGGGTTAGACGGAGGTTGCAATACCTGGTGCATTGGAAGAGGTATGCGCCAAAAGATCAGATGTAGGAACAGGCTGGTCATCTCCATGCCCTCACTTACTGCGTCTTTTTCACAGACGATACCCTCACAAACCTAAGCCTCTCGGAGGGGTGTACTATCAATCTTGTTCCGCACCTGGCTGGGCTTGTGGCAGGGGCGGAGCATTGCCAGCATAAAGCCAGCCTTCTCGGGCGGAAGATAGCTATGCATTCTAATTGACACACATGCGATTCTCTAGCCCTTTATCACATACCTTTTCCGCTTCTGGGTGCACAACACGTCGCGGTCTGCATCTCCTGCTGGCTGCAGATCGGAGGTCCTCTTGTTCTTCCTTGGCATCCTCCTCTGCTTCCTTTCAGCTGCAGAAAACTTGTTTGGAAATCCCTGCATATAGAAAAGGACAAGACCACTTAAAGCATCACAAATTCTACAGAGGTGGCACACGCTTTGCGCTCAGAGAATTTGTTACTTATGTCTATACTTATCTAATGTACTCTGCTGCCCATTGGAGATCCCTTTTTTTAATTGTATTTGCCTTCTGGGGATCTATTAAGAAAAATCAAGCTATTAATTTGGGCTCAGTTTCTGCTTGTTTAAGAAACACATACTTATAGGGATTAAGGCCCTACACCTTTTTTGTGTGTTTGTTTTGTTTTTGCTGCTAGACAGAAATTACAAGAAGTTATTGTATACACCGTCCCAGATATTGGAATTACTACAATTTTGGGCCTTTCTTTATCGCTGATTACAGAAAGCTTTTAGGTATGCTTGAACTGTTCAGAATTTTATGTACGACACAATAGGTACACTGTGTTATCTCTCAAACTGATGTCCTCTCTCTATCTGTTTCATAGATTGTATACCACTCCTACATATGCAAACACTTACTTAATTTGCGGGAGAGGAGATTGTTGCAGGTATTACTATATATAGAATTATGAAGCCCTGTTAGTCGTTTAATTCCTGTAGACTCCTAGACACACTGATCTCTCTCTTTCTTCTTTGTATGAAGGAGACATATAGAGACTTCCTGGGACCCACACATCTCCCTGCACTGACTCCGTGGGACCTTGTGTTTTTCTTTTCCCGTCCCCTCTTCCCCACTTCAGCTCAACTAGCTTTGATATCATTGGGCGTTCTTGGTGGTAGAGGGAAATTTGGACCTACCTTCAGTAATTCCTATCACTCCTGTGGAAATATGGGTGAGAAGTGACAGATGATTGAGTTATATATATTGTAATGTATTTTAAAGAGGGGCACATTAAATCTTTTATATCCCTGCTACAGTGTTTCGGTACTGGATTTCAGCATTTGGAATGACTGAGTAGTGATGATGCAGTATCCAAGCATTCTACATATATACATCAAATATTCATATGGGAGGAGGTAATGTGAACTCTGAATCGGATGTAGATTCCACATGATTTGCAAATAAATCCTCAGCTCACCAATCTATTTTAGGTCTGTAGTAGTTTGATCAGAGGAATAAAATGTCACGGTTGAAGTAGGTAAGATGTATTTAGAGGGGGTTCTCTCAGAAAGAAAGAAAATGTAGGAAATACTGACATCTTCAAAACTTGATCCCTGTTTCTTTGAGAAATGGTGTTATAGCAGAAGAACTTTATTTAACGTTATTATTAAATATTTTATTAGATATATACTTTTCAAATTATCATCTGTCCTTCTTACAGAATTATATGCTTCTTAATGGACTTTAATTTTTTTCACAGACTCTCCCTTTATGTTGATTTAGCTTTGGCACCCAATACTGAGTACCTATTTCTGGGACATGAACAAATCTTATATCCTTTCTCAGGTGCTTTGCCTCATACACCAGAGCCAGGGACCACTTGCTGAAAAACTGACGATGGGATTATGCTTTTTTCAGAATCGAGTTTTAGTAACCAGTGTCCCCTTTATCAGAGGATTTGAGCATTATGCCTTTCGACTAAGTTTCACATGTCTCTTTTTTCTTCCTACTCCCTAAAAAAGCACTATCTCTTGAGCTCTAATGAAACACAGGGGGCACACTCCCATCTAACGGAATTCAAGGTGTTGGAATCAACTATGTATATGCTAGGCCAAGAGATTAACATTTTATGGCACACTCATATTTTAAGGACATGTTTCCAACGTACTGTTTTTCATAGACCATTTCTATCCTTCCCTTCACCTTGTCACATTCTTCTAAGACAAATCCAAATATATTGAAGCAACACTATAGTGCACTGAGTTTAACTTGAGTAAGCAAAGGGGCATCTGCAGATTCAGCATGTATAAGACACGGCGATGCCAATAAATGCTTTGAAATTAGACATTCTCTTGTCACATTTATTTACTGCTTTGCTACTCATTCTCAACAAGACCACTCTTACTGAACCTTGGAAACATTTTGTATGTTGACAAACAATGTGAGAGAGTGAGAGCAATGCCACTAAAATGTGTCCCCATATGGCAAGGATGTCTTCCTTGCTCACAACCTAATGTTATACTTTGACTATGACAAAACAGGGGGTTCACACCAAATATTTCCGGATAGAAGCTGTCCTATTCCAGTTGGAACCTTGTGCCAATGCAGGCTCTGTTGAGTGTGCCAGTTTAGTTTCACCTATTCCAAAAAAGATAGCCCTCAAAGGCTGGTGTGGCTGCCACCATTCCAATCTGTACCTGCACAAAAAAAAAATCAATATGGTAACAGGGATCACGCTGTCCATCAATTCACCTAAACATCACCACGCTACATATTTTCAGTGAACCATGACTTTGTTACTCCCATTTTATCACCATTGTTTCAAGATTATCCCCCAAAACTGCTTGTTTGCCTCAATTGTCCATTTTCATTGCCCTTTTCAAATTTTACATATGTGACAAAGTCTACTCCACTCGCTCTAAACACACCTTCTAAGAGCCACCCTTTGAACAGCTCATCATATGCATCAACTTTGCTGAACATTATTTATTTGGCCTATATTTGGGATGACCCAAAGGTTTCTTACACCTAATATCATAAATGAAGAAACTGTCAGTAGATACAAAAATTCTCAAAGATTCTAAATGGGTGGCAGCCAAGGATAATGCAAAGGGGGTATATTGGTGGTGTTGAGGTAAAGACTAGATGCAGTAAAAAAGGAGAAGTGGATAGTGAGGTTGAAATGTCGAAGCAATGGTAGTGCACCTGGTAACTGATCATAAGTAACTCTTCCCTATCTTTGGAGCCTATGTGTGACAGACAGTGACATTCACAGGCTCTGAATAAATGCCCCAGTTGAATTTTTATGGGATGTACTAGCATAAGATAGTGATTGAGTGTGGAGGAAGGTGTGCAGTTTGGTTACGCTTGGTGAAAGACCCAATTAGCTCACACCTTGGATCAGCCTCAGTCACAGATAGCAGTTCTCAACCCACCAGGGTCAGAGAAGGTTAGCAATGGAGATTCCTTCCTATGTCTCTAGTCTTGCAGCACCAGATGCACAATGCGATCAATGACTGAAGTGCCCAGTTACAGACTACCCTAGGTAAGGCAGTGGATGGATTGCATTACTTTGGCATTCTTCTTTTTCTGATACCCCTCACCCCACAGTGGCTTCAGGAACTCTGGGACTTTCTGCAAAGCCCCCTGTAATTGAAAGCACCCGGAGGATACATTTCCTGGGGAAAAGGAGGCTTGGTCCACAAGTACACCTCTCTCAGAAGAGATCACAGGGCTGCATCGATCATTATGCTTAATGGCCTCCCCACCATGAGGCCAATATTGGGGAGGTTGAAGAGGATGTGACTTACAACTTGGAGGAGGACCTTTCCTCCTGCATCTCGCTCTCAGGCAATAAGGATGATCTTCCTGGTGCTGGTGCTTTTCACCAGTACTCTTTGGATGTTCCTGTTTCCGCACCCATACCCACAACTTCCAAATTCTCCATTCATGATTTGCGGGGTGATCCTATGTTTGGCCAATGTGACTTATGTTTGACCCTACTTAGTAGAGGCACCCAAAATACTAGTATGGGCTACCTTCTCCCCTTGTGACTTTGTTGACCGATGGTATTTGCCTCCTCGCACCGGAGAAATCGGATCACCCCTTGCTCTGCATTTCCCCACCCTTCATACAAGGCAAGCTGTGCTCAACCTTCCCCCCCACATTTCATGACATTAATTTCTTTGCGCTGCTAAGTGTCCTTTCCCTTCTCCTTTGCCAGTCGCATCTTTGGGCCTTTCTTATTTGCTCTGCTACCTTTCTTGCTTGTTGCTTCGGTTACCCGGAATGCTTTGCAGCAGTGCTTCTGTTGAATCAGACACTGGCACAACCAATGCGTTGCTTTTTGACTAATCTGCGCACCAGTTGCTTCGCTTGCACATTGCCATGGTTACCTGAGCGGCCCTGTAGCAATGGCTCTATTGCATCTCATATTTAGAGAGTCAATGAATATATGATCCAACGGAAGTGCACTTATATATATATTTTAAATATTTTATCTGCTCTATCTACTCTCATTCAAACCGTACTGGGCCCTTTACGATTAGATGATCAATTCCATTTAACACAGAGGCCATGATCATCTGATGAATGTTTCTCCACCAATAGAACGGGTGGAAATTACGGTGACTAAAGTCACTGTTCGCTTACCAATGAGGACCATTAATTGACTGCAAACACACAAATTCGAAATCAAATTTAGATACACCATCTCAAAACTATACTGTAACTATAAAGAATAGCAACTGGAAGTCCCAACCTCCTAAAGAAGTTAAGACAAGGAAGAATTATTCAAACTGATAACTCTGCAGTTGCAACACATATAAATCATCAATAGTGGCACGTTCTCATGCAGGGAACACAACTGACCCTCGACAGCCTGACTTTTGCTCAGCCTTAAGGTGTGCTCCCTCTTCCAGGATTTCCTTGGGACGCTCCTTGCTGCAAAAGTTGGTGTGTTCACGGACTTCAAGTGTGGATAACTTGATTCCACACAACTATTGTTTCTTTTCTCTTATGTTGCTTTTGAAGGCACAGTGATGCCTTGGTATCATATCATCCCATAGGATTCATGTGGGATATGGACTGCTGAAAGTCATAGGAACTCGTGAAGCTCTTACTTTGTGTACCTTCCACTACTTGCTATCTTACTGGTGGCTTTACCCTCAATTCGTCATGGTTTCGTGAGAATCAAACAACTCATAGTCGTAGAGCGGCTGCGCTGGTACTGGAGTGCTATTGGTATTGCCCCTGCTTCGCCTATACCTGGTTTTGTTCTTTATTTTCATGTTTTAGAAGAGAGAGAGCATAGGGGGGCATCCAGGAAGATACTGCGCTTGCATATCCAGCATTTCCTCACCTAACTAGGGTATGTAGGATGTGGCTTCATGCTTCAAGATGATATAATAATGTGACATGTTAGGTGTTATACATTGTCAAACCACATTGTTTGTTCTCCCTTCAGATTAGCTTTCGTGTTGGAAGTCTGCGAGCACCCTCTTCTCTCTCCTGATAATGCCCCTTCCTTTTTTTCCTACAGGTAGTTATTTCTTGTGAATATATATTGAGTCTGGGTCTGTTGCTTCTAGCTCCTGTGGAGGTATTTTGGTTGTTTACTAATCTGGTGTTCTTTCTGTGTCATCCACAGATCTCCCTCCATGCTGTCCCTACCCTTTCCTTCCTTCACTTGACTATCCCACTAGTCAGTGTATATTTATATTCCGGACTTGGGGCAGTCGAGAGGTGGACCCCATTTGAGCATCGGCACAACCCTGAGGATTCTGGACAGTGAAACCTGACAGAATAATGGGCCCACGAATTTCGTATCCTCCCGGTTGTGCTGGTGGTAGAATTGGCCACCTTGGAAGATGTCATAGCAGCTCTAGCGTTAGTACAAACCGAGCTCACAGCCTCACGTACTGAAACGGCTGCACTCCAAGCACAGGTGACCAGGATGAAAAGAAACCCTTTTGATGCAGGGGGATCGTTTCATCCCACGCCCCCTTCTGTAGTAGTAGAAGTACCATCACAGATACCACTAGCCCCTCCAGAGCGATACTATGGGGACAGTCATAAGGTACAGGTTTTTATGACTCAGATAATGCTCCATTTTACAAGTAAGATGAAGATGTTTGCCACCAACCAGGCCAGAGTGGTTTTTTTAATTTCGTACTTGGCAGGTGAGGCAGCACAGTGGTTGGTTACCATAGTCTGAAGAGATGACCCAATGCTCTACGATTGGGATATGTTCAAAGAAGAATTTGAAAAAACGTTTGACAGCAGGGCTGAGACCTTTTCGGCGGACAGGGATTAATTAGAGCTAAAACAAAGGAGCTCTGACTTGATCAGTTATCTCAACAATTTTCGGAGATTGGTGGCCGACACAGACTGGCCTGAATCCAAACAGGCCGTCCTTTTCTATCAAGGATTCAAAGACTAATTAAATGACGTCATCGCCCAAATAGACCCTCAACCCCGGACATGTGCAGCACTGATAGACCTAACCATGCGACTAGATCACAAGTTGAGAGAACGTAAAGGAGACACTAAACGTAAGGCCAGATAGTTACACCCCAACGTTTGATCGGTCGAAATCCACTGATCCCGGATCATCCAAGTCTGAGCCCATGGAGATTGGAACCATCAGGGCATCTTTGACCCTAAGCGAAAGAGACCATAGATGCAAACAGGGCCTTTGCCTCTATTGCGGGAAGATAGGCCACTTTCTACGTGACTGCCCCATCAAGCCACGTGGTGGTCGTTTACGTACCGGGCATGTGGATACTGTAACAGCCGAGAAGGGGCGGAAAACTCCAGAGCTTGAAGGTAACAGAAGGGGGACCATCAAGCCATAACACAATCCCTTCAGTGAATCAACACTCTATCATGGAGTCAGAACATTTCTTTATCACCATGGAAATTACGGTAAACCAAGACCAGAAAATACTAAGAGCAATTGTGGATTCAGGAGCTACTGGTTGCTTTATGGACAAGACTTAAGCCCAAAGGCTAGGAGTGCTCTTACTACAGAAAGGAACCAAGGAGGCGGTGTATGCGGTGGATGGCAAGGAGCTGGAATCCGGTCTGATTCGTTACACCACCCCTGAGTATGAGTTGTCTTACAAAGACCACCATCAAGAGATGTTATCCTTTAACATCATCCAAGCACCCCAGTATGGAGTGATCCTAGGCCTCCCATGGTTACAGAAGCAAGAACCCACCACAGACTGGTCTAACAAGGTGTTGCTGATGCAGTCAGAATATTGCCAAACCCATTGCAATACTCTGCCCTCCTTCCCCTCCAAAGCCTTAGCCTTGCGACATCATATTGCAACGGGTGCTGAAAAAGACGCGACCCTACCGACTTGTTACCAGGAATATGCAGATGTGTTTAGCGACATGATGGCCGAGAAACTCCTGCCGCATAGTGAATACGACTGCTGGATAGACCTTCTTCCTGGAGCAGTGGTTCCATACGGATGGGTGTATGCCCTCACAGAACCAGAAAACCGGCATCTCAGGCAGTATCTGGATAAATACCTTGCCTTGGGTTTTGTTCGTCCCTCCAGATCTCCTGCGGCTTCTCCCCTCTTCTTCATCCCGAAAGCAAATGGGGATTTGAGATGTTGCATAGATTTCAGAGCGTTAAACCAAATCACCGTAAAGAATCAATACCCCTTACCTCTGATTCCCGTTCTTCTGGAGCAAGTCAAAACTGCTGTCATACACACCAAACTAGACCTCAGAGGGGCATACCATTTAGTCCGTATGCGTGCTGGAGACGAGTGGAAAACAGCATTCAAGACTCGGTACGGGATATTTGAGTATCTCGTCATGCCGTTTGGGCTTTGCAATGCCCCTGCGACTTTTCAGTTCTTTTTGAACGATGTGGTCCGCGACTTCCTAGATCGCTTCGTTGTGGTGTATATTGATGACATCCTCGTATACTCATCTAAGGAGGAAGAACATGTACAACATGTGAGCCACGTCCTACACGCATTACGGGCTCATAGTCTTTTCTGCAAGATAAGCAAATGTGAATTTCATGCGACCACAGTGGAATTTCTAGGGGTTATGCTCACCCCGTCAGAACAAGTGATGGCAGAAAGGAAGATAAAAGCTATAATCGAATGGCCTTGCCCCCAGAATGTTAAGGATATCCAAAGTTTTCTGGGGTTCGCCAACTTCTACCAGAGGTTCCTTCATCAATTCTCCAAACTGGTAGCTCCGATAACAAAACTGACGAGGAAGAACGTACCCTTTCTTTGGTCAAAAGAAGCACAGACCCCGTTTGAGCTACTAAGAAGGCATTCACCTCAGCCCCTGTTCACACCCACTCCAATCCGGAGCTCCCATTCATAGTAGAAGCTGATGCTTCCGAAGTGGCGGTAGGAGCGGTTCTGTCTCAAAGGCACGCAACTACAGGCCGAACAAAACTATACTATTGCAGAGAAGGAGCTCTTGGCCATTAAAGATGCCATTTTGGAGTGGAGGCACTGGCTGATGGGGGCACAACACCAAGTCACCATATATACGGACCACCGCAATCTCCAGTTCATGAGCCGCCCGTCATCTTACTACACGCCAACTCCGCTGGATGCTATTTTTTGCAGAGTTCCACTTCATAGTTACCTTTAGCCCAGGCACTGAGAACAGGAAGTCAGACGTACTCACGCGACAAGAAAACTCCATCACCCAACAAATCTTGGCTGAAAAGGCCATTATCGAACCCAGTAAAGTGTTGTGTGTGGTACAAACAAACGACTTTGTACAGAAGGTTAGGCAAGGTATTCAGTCATTTGCTTGGAGGAGTTGGATGAAACACCACCCGGAATAGCAGATGAGGCATGGGATCCCCATGTACAAACAAATAGTGCTGGTTCCTACTCTGGAGTTACTAAAGCTTGTATGCCAATGGTGTCATGACATTCCTGCCACTGGCCATGTAGATGGGAAGAAAACATTAGAGAAAGTATTGAGACAATTTTGGTGGCCCACAGTACGTCCTGATGTTCTGTTATGGGTGAAACGTTGTTCCACCTGTGCGCAGATGAAGACCGATCATCGCAAAGCCCAAAGCCTTCTTCAGCCTTTACCCACACTAGAATCCCCGTGGAAAAGGATCTCAGTGGACTTTATAGTGGGATTGCCAAGGGACCAGGGATGCAGTGCCATAATAGTGGTCGTTGACTATCTCTCCAAAATGGGACACTTCATAGCTTGCCAACAAGCACCGTCTGCGGGACAACTGGCACACCTGTTGCTGATACACATAGTCAGAGTACATGGCCTTCCCAGGGTTATAGTGTCCGATACGGGTACTCAATTCACCGCTCTCTTTTGGAAAACATGGTGTTCTGCATTAAGGATCACGCCCTTGCTGTCCACCAGTTTCCACCCCCAAACTGATGGCCAAACCGAAAGACTGAATCAGACCCTAAAGCAATACCTAAGGTGTTATGTGGACAATCACACAGAAAACTGGGTGGAGTGGTTTTGGCTAGCTGAGATTGCCTATAATAGTGCCACACACTCTTCCACACAACACATGCCTTTGTTTTGCACCTATGGCTTTCATCCCCGATGTATGCCTGTGTTCTTCCCAACCACAACACAAAACTCCCTGAGGTACACAAAAGAATGCTTCACATAAGGAAGACTTTGCTCAACACACAGACCAACCTACAACATGCAAAAGAGCAATACAAAAGACAGGCAGACAAACACCGTCGGCCAGGCCCAACGTACAAGAAAGGGGATCTAGTTTGGTTGTCAACAAGAAACATCAGGTTCAAGAAACACAGCGTGTTAAAGCCCAAATACATAGGTCCCTACAGGGTGTTGAAACACATCAATCCGGTTTCAGTGAAACCGAGGCTTCCCACACATTTTCGTACACATCCTGTCTTCCATGTTTCTCTGTTGAAGCCATCACATAGTCCTGTTAAGAAAAAACCTGTTCCTATTTGGGTGCATGAAGACCCAGAATACAAAGTAAAGGGCATTCTAGACTCCAGAATCACAAAACACAAACTCTGGTATTTGGTATCCTGGAAAGGGTATGGTGCTGAGGAAGATTCATGGGAACCAGCTGTGGCAGTACATTCAGCATGGCTAGTAGCTGCCTTCCATAAGAAATATCCAACCAAACCTTGTGTCTGTCAGTGTTCTCCGAAAGGGGGATGTACCGTCAGGATGCATCAGCCCGGTAAACCCTGACATACACGGAAGTAGCCGGCCCAACGAAAACCACAACTCCCGGCATCCATAGCGCCCATCACGTTGTCACGGGACCCCGATGCACGTCGTAACAGGATTTAGACAGAAGAGGAAGGCAGAACACTGCTGATTATTCCGTGAGTCTCCCAGGAACTTCGGCATCTCTGGACTTCTTCAGAGGCGGTAAGGGTGCTTTGCACCACCCGAAGTAACTGTGGCAAACCTCCTACTAATATCCACGCTCACTTCTCCTCCGTTGGCTAGGCCACGCTTTCAGCGGTCTTTTGCGGAGGAGAGAGTTGAGGTTTCCGTGGCTGTGTGAGGTTTGTGCCTTGTTCCCTGTTGGCGAGAGCGCATAGGAGCGCGTTCTCATGCAGGGAACACAACTGACCCTCGACAGCCTGACCTTTGCTCAGCCTTAAGGTGTGCTCCCTCTTCCAGGATTTCGTTGGGGCGCCCCTTGCTGCAAAAGTTTGTGTGTTCATGGACTTCAAGTGTGGATAACTTGATTCCACACAACTATTGTTTCCTTTCTCTTATGATGCTTTTGAAGGCACAGTGATGCCTTGGTATCATATCATCCCATAGGATTCAGATGGGATATGGACTGCTGAAAGTCATAGGAACTCGTGAAGCTCTTACTTTGTGTTCCTTCCACTACTTGCTATCTTACTGGTGACTTTACCCTCAAGTCTTCGTGGTGTTGTGAGAATCAAACAACCCATAGTCGTAGAGCGGCTGCGCTTGTACTGGAGTGCTATTGGTATTGCCCCTGCTTCACCTATACCTGGTTTTGTTCTTTATTTTCATCTTTTAGGAGAGAGAGAGCATAGGGGGCATCCAGGAAGATCCTGCGCTTGCATATCCAGCAGTTCCTCACCTAACTAGGGTATGTAGGATGTGGCTTCATGCTTTAAGATGATATAATAATGTGACATGTTAGGTGTTATACATTGTCAAACCACATTGTTTGTTCTCCCTTCAGATTAGCTTTCGTGTTTAAAGTCTGCGAGCACCCTCTTCTCTCTCCTGATAATGCCCCTTCCTTATTTTCCTACAGGTAGTTATTTCTTGTGAATATATATTGAGTCTGGTTCTGTTGCTCGTATCTCCTGTGGAGGTATTTTGGTTGTTTACTAATCTGGTGTTCTTTCTGTGTCATCCACAGATCTCCCTCCATGCTGTCCCTACCCTTTCCTTCCCTCACTTGACTATCCCACTAGTCCGTGTATATTTATATTCCAGACTTGGGGCAGTCGAGAGGTGGAGCCCATTAGAGCATCGGCACAACCCTGAGGATTCTGGATTGTGAAACCTGACAAACAGACATAGGCAAGTTTAAAATATGAATTATTATATTAAAGATGCAAAGTTCATCATAATCAGCAATTGCTTCTGCAGCTCAGTTAGAAATATAACATCTTTAATAAGAATACCAAGCATTTAATCAGACGTTTAGATCAAAATTAGCCACAGATTTATAGAGTCCGTCTACGAAATAGGCAGAAAGAAAGTTTATAGACTAACAGCTCAATTCTAAGGGATGGAAAAATTAATTTGGAGTCCTTTATGGGCAAGTCCATTAGCATAATGCTTAAGGAAAGTTCGGGAGAAGTACAGTCTATATGCTCCGACTGTACCATAGACTATGCATTCCAAAGTTAGTAAAGTTCAAAAATCGAATAGCATCCAAATCTGTCTCAGTCCATAACGCAAAATTAGCATGCTCCAAAAACGAAGAAGTTTGATTAGCAACTGCACAAAGGTAAAATAAATCTGCATCAACAAGAAGGTAAAGAAAAGTAAAGGTTCTGCATTTATCATGTTGTTCCTATAAATCTATATAGGATCTGTGCGTTTAGATGACATAAACTAAGGGATTGGTGTCTAGACTGATTCCAGACACCCCCAAAGGATATATTAGTCTGTAGACCAGCTTGCTCACAGTGCCGCTATAAGCCTCACATCCTTACCAAGTAGTGAATAGTTTCTGGCAACTATCGAACATGACAACCCTGACCCCTCAAGGATCGTGGAAACAGTACAGTAGTTTTCGCTCAGTCACTCTTGCTCACTTTACACAGGATAAACGGTGGGGATGTTTTCAATAAGCCTTTATTGAACCAGAGTCATTCTACTATAAAATATGTATGTTGCAACAACCATTAGACAGAAACAGATGTATATGGTTATAAGCACCAACAGAGTAAATAAAAGGTAGAATTCTACCATGGTGCTAAAACAATGAGGTATATGGAGGCATATAGATACATGGTAGTAATCATGAGTACTCCAAAGATTCAAACCCTAACTAAATGTACCTAGCATGTATGTAGGTGTATAGCCAAGAATCCCCCCTAGGAAAGAGCCAACCCCATTATCTGATGGGAGAGAATTAAGGGACCCGGCTTTGGTCTTGAGTTTGACAACCTGCGACGAATGTCAGGCCACACTGTGCTGGAATGTCTGCATGCAGGGACCTTGGCATCTCATGTCAGCATAAAAGCATCTCCTCTGGTTTGCCCAGCGAAGATGTGGTACTTATATACCTGAAAGGTACCCTCAAAGGTTCTACCTAGAAGTGTCATGGTACTGTGGGCCGGTCGTCCAAGGATGACAATAGTGGTGACTTTTGTACAGAGTTATTGTGCAGAAGATAGTAATCCTGCTGTGATACTAAGAATAATCATGCATAATAAATGAGGCTAGTTTTCGAAGAAACCCACACGACATTTATTCGGCACCTAACTAGGTAAAAGGTCAGCGTCAGAGCCCTTATGTAGAGCAAGGTAGGACAAATGTAGGTAAAAGGTCATGCAGCTACCTTGGGGTACATTCGGGCACATAACACCCACTCCTCATTGACTGGATGATACAATTAACAAATGCTAAAATATGCCTGTTTAAAAAGCATAAAAGACATTGCTAAAATATGAGTATAAAAACATTGAAAAACATGGCATATGTTAAAAAAACGATGGAAAAGTAAAAAACTCTATAAGTCCTCTAAATAGTCAATTTACTGTTAGACCAACTGAGCATGCCAAAAGCCATAATGTTCAGTGAGAGCAAGAGAGAAAAATAAAACAAAAAATATGTTGTCGAATTCCAATTTGGATTGTTTTGGAAAAAGGCCGAATTGTTCCTGTCACACGGAATTCCAAATGTTTAGGTGTACTGTGTGGGAGACAACATTACTGCTGCTTGCTTTCGTAGATGACGGTCCCTGTAACACCACTTGGATCAGGTAAATGGAGCAAACGTGATCTTCTCCAGTTCCCACAGCCATTGCTGAGGAAGTACTTGATGCCTGTGAACCTCTCATAGAGCCGGTGTCCATTCCGACAGAAGCTGAAGCATCCTGTGGTGGCTCTAAGAATGCCGACATCAACATTGAAATACGCTGAGGACACTGCAATACGTGGGCCTATAATGAGTCCAGTAGTACATCCGCAGGCGCAACCAATGGAAGTGATAGACATATATCCAACACACATTCGTATCCGCAGAATATGCAGCGGAGCATAGGCAAGACGCAGTCAACGTAGACTGATCTGAATGATAGGAACCAATGCTCGCTTAGCTCCCGAAGCCAAGGTGTGCCCAGATGGAGTACCATGCGTTCACAGCATCGTCGCACAAGGACTGCTTTTTCCATCTCTTTGGAAACTGGGACGTCCATTATGTAGCAGGAAAATAAAAACCAGGATACCCATTACAAGTAGTAGGAACAGCAGAAGCCCTCCAAAAATGCTTCCTAATACTGAGTGTATAAATGATGGAATAACTCCGAAGATCGTCTGAAAGGTGCTCAGTAATCCAGAACCTATGCTCTCAAATCGGTGTACTATCCCACTCGTATCAAACATGTTAAAGATACGGAGTACCATTTCCCCAAAATTGAGCGGGAAGTTAGTTCAGACTAGTGTCTGTATCTCAGCTGAGGAACTTGCAACCTGGATATCAAAAGTCTCTTGGGCTGAGGTTAAGGCCAAATCCTTCTGTAAAATCTTGGCTTTCAGTCTGCTCAGAGAATCAAACCATATAAGGGAAACATCCAATGAAGGCCATAGCGCCGCCTCCCTGACAGTGTGGGTCATTGGAAACAATACTTGCATCCAAGAAGTAATCCTGGAATTTACTGTGACCAGATATGCGATGCCTGGCAGCATTCCACAACAACGTTAATCATTCAACATCAAATAACTCCCATTCGAGATCCGTTTGAACACCGGATGACACACAGCAGCTGGGGATCCTTTCAAGTGACACAATAGGTTTGCAACCAAAGCATTACATGTTCCGTGAAGCATAATATCCTGACAAATTACAGACCCACTTAAAGAACTCTCACAGTCTGAGTCGCTGAGAAAAACTTCAGAGTCCCCATTCCTGCATCTAAATCTATACGGTAATTCCCAAGATTCATATATGTATTCCTTACTCAAGCTTCATACCTGCTACCTGGTGATACTGTAGACAGTAATGAAATTGGAATGTCGTCACTGGCAGTATAATATGGCCATGGATTAACCATTCTGTGGAAGGTGACTGAGCCACGGTAAAAGGTAATTTTCCCAATCTTTTATGTGCAGCACTGTATATTTTGATTCTCTTTGTGCCATTGTTGTCTGTCTTTCTGTAGGTTGTATGCAGAAAACAGAGACATACTGTAGATATACCACCAGGGCACGTAACCAGAGCGCAATGATTGTAGTGTCCAGCTTAATAATAGAATGGATCGCAATTGTGATTGTCCATGTTGAAGCATAGCCAAATCCCTTTCTATTATATCTATAGCATAAGACACAATGTTCCCTAGTGCATAAATCCTGGAAATCAATGTGGTTATGCTGTTGTCGACCACAGCCAAAGCCTTTGCTAGGTTAACCCTGTCAATCTCACCCAATATCTCATCAGCCTCCTGTTGTGAGATTTTTCATTCTTTATTGTAAATAGCGCATAAGGAGTGCTTCCCACGTGGTTTCTGGGGACCTAACAAGAAATCCCGAAGATCCATGTCATCCGGGAGTAAGGACAAGTGTTGTTTCACCTGGGACAGTGTTGAGGTTTTTAGCCACTCTAGGAACAACTTCCCAACACTTTAAGATGTCACCACCGAATGTTCTTTTTGTATGTAGCATTGGTCAGGCCTATGGATACTAAACCAATAGGTGGTAACCCTGAATCTTGACTGACACCTATTTCTGTTGATAGGCCAAACCAAGCATTCCTTCCAATTGGGGTCTGACAAATTGTATGAACCATCATGTAGAATGTCATGTAGTGTATCCTCACTATGTTGTGTGTAATTCTGCCAACCCTCAAAGTGTGTAGGTGAGGGAATCTGAGGTGTGTTCAAATCCTTTATTTTAGCTAACCCAAGACAGAAAGTCTGTTGCACAGTGTCATTCGGGAAGATAATTTGCTGTGGTATGAGGCATGCTCTAAATAAAGCCTCAGTTCCCTAAATTTTCCAAATCTTTAGTCCCCAGACAGATTTTGTGGCTATTGTGTCCCTCCAAAAGGCAAAACCCTGTAAAGGCAGTTGGGAAATAAAGGTAGCAGAGTATATCTGTTTCGAGTTGGTGAGCATATTTTTCTTTGTAGGTGTAGGTGCAATCTTGTAATAATAAGATGACGGGTCTGAAGTGTTAAACCCGGAAAAATAAGCAACATTTTTAGCAAATGTTTGTGAACTACTCTTCGGTGGTGTCGGGCAATGTTCCCATTGAAGGTAAGCGAAAACTTTACACGGGATACTTGCTTTGTGCAAGAAGTGATAACCACAATGTTGGTAACAATACATGGTGTCAAATTCAGATGTATCATCATACAATTTGGTACTGAAAAATGCAGCAGATTGTTCTAAATCAGACAGCATGTTATTTACAGTTTCAAAAGTCCAATCATCAGAGAAAGTACTGGAGGTGATGATATCACCTAAAGAGATTTTAAATGTGTGGTATTTTCAAAAGTTCAGTTGGACCATATACATCATATGAAACCCTATCCCAAACTATTCCTTCAGGAACTGGAACTGCTGTAATGTTCCCAAAGGACAGGTCTCTTCATTCACGAGATGATGTATGTAGTTTCTGGACAAAGTTTACATGTTCTACTGCAGGGCATTCTGGGAGATAGTGTCCATTTAGGAGCAGGAAAAAGATAGTCACTACACCTATCCAAAGGACTAGGAAAAGTAGACCAATTGCAATCTAGAGCTGTAGCCAGGGAGAAACAAAGTAAGTCTTTTTTAGCCAAAGGTAGATATCATATATTTTATCTTTGCGGGAAACAGGAGCTGGCGGTGACTCAGGTTCACTTGGATCCAGAGAAAAGGTGTCAAAATCGATGAAGTAGCCAGACGCAGTTCGATATATAATTGGTAGCTTAGCATTTTGTGTAGAACTGGCTGGTGACTAGTTTCGAGACATATTCACATAGATGTTGGTATTAGGCCCTATGAGTGGATAAAAGGATAGTGATTTTTCACCAAATCTTCTGTTCCAAATAAAACTTGAAGGAATATCAAAAGCAATGGTCTTCAAACTTGTATATGCCATGCTTCCCCATGTAAAAATTATTGGGACCACCTAGAATGGCAAACATATTTTCTCACAATTATTCTAGAACATTCACAGCTCAGAACATATTTAACAAGTGTATGCACTGATATCCCTTTTAAAAATGTGATTGTTTATTTTTATTTTATTTTTTGTCAATCGTCTGTTGGCTGCCAGGTCTCTCTAAAAGTGTAAAAGTATTCACAGTGGGATTCTTTACCTGAAATATGGGGAGCTCCCGCACCCCACTTTGACATATACTCTCAACAAGGACATAAGTGTAAAAAAGCACTAACTGATGGCCAGTTATACAGTGGAAATCACAAAAAGGTACATCCTGTTAAAAAGAAAAGGAAGAAAATGTGTGTGTGTGTGCAATTTTGTTTTTTATTATTTATGACAAGAGCCCTCACCCACCCAAAGGTGACATGCTTCATCATAGGATCTGTCCTCAAACCTGAACAAATTGTACCACCAGTGGCTCACTGCCACTTTCTTTTCTTTCAGTAAAAACTCTGCACTGTTTTCAGTGTGGTGTTTGTCTCTGTTCCCTGGGGCCTAATAAATGCTCCTCTTGGATAGAGCCTGGTGCCCACTCCCTCTGGATATCAATTGAGGCCCCTCTGTAGGGTCCTACCCAAGGTTTGGAGACCTCGGTTTCCTAAAAATATGCTGGATTGAGCTTATGATTTTTTGCCATAGAGGTTTCAAGCAGATCGAAAAATATGTCATATAATAGAAAATGTAACATAAGTCTGGGTCTGTGACTCAGTGAATGTATCACTCCAGGGATTTGTATTTGCTTGCTTTGTGCGCCATTCTGCCTTTGATACTTCTGAAGTTGATGAAATGAACACTCTTGAGTTGGGCAACAATTAGAGTCTGTTTTTCAGTGCCAAGATGCCCCAAGGGGTGAATGTGCATCTTATCTTTTGAGAAATCTTGGAGGTCCTGAGGGTTATGTCACAGGAGCTGGTGCCCATCAGGGACTTAACACAGGATGCAGCAGCACCTGCGGCACAGGGGACCCCAAACATATCAAATGGCCCCCAACACTTTACGGGGGCTCCCCCATTCAGCTTAAGGCAAATACACAACTGTGAGGTATGGGAGGCTCGGGCCACTCGTAACATTCTGCAGAGGGGGCCCAATCATTTTGCATTATATCATTGCCACCAATCCCTTGTGAAGTCTCATAATTATCGGGGAATGAACAAGTTTACAAAAGTCAGAACTCACCTCTTTGGTGGAGAAGTGTGGCTCAATGATTAGAGCGGCAGACCCTGATGCAGAGGTCTAGCCCGGGACCAGAGTTCAATTCCCCGCCTCGGCGGGTCTTGGGCTCAAAATTCCACGGACCTGATAATTCTCGCCTTGGTGCCATTCCAATCATGGAGTCCCACTCTGCAACTCTGGGCTATAGCTTGCTTAATCTCCACAATGGCCCCCACAACGCTAAGGATGCCTGGCCTCCACCTTGGGGGTGCCCAGGAGTGGACGCCTCACAGGGAAAGCCAGGATGGGTTCCACAGCGGTATTCGTACAAGCGCCTTGAGACCCTTGCGGGTGAGTAGTGCGCTATACAAATATCAATTTACATTTACCTCTTTGTAACTGCAACTAAGTCATTCTCTTGTAAGGCTTCATCAGAAATGTTTGGCTCAGCTGGTGAGAAAAAGTGACGGGTGTGAGTAAGGGAACTGTTCAGAAACCTGTGTCGAGTGCTGCATCAATGTCAGGGCTTGTGACAGTGCCTGTAGACAGAGATGACATCCATACTGCCACACATATCAGAGTACAAGGAAAAGATTTCGTTCAAATCTGTTCTTGGCTGCAACATTACCTGCCCCACATGACGACGTCAACATCACCTGCCCAGCATGGCGATGTCTGCATGTCAGTGATGTCACATTGCAAGACTCATCAGCCATCTTGTTTCATAGGTTGCAGAGGGATAGGTTTGCCACCTTTGGGGAAGAGGCAGCGCAGCACAGACCACTGTCATCAGGTCTGTGTGAAAAAGGCCTGAAACAGGTGCACATAACAAAACAACCTAGGCCTTTGTCTTACAAAACTAAAGCCTCACTATACAAATTTGCTCATCTATGTCAAGCTACCCCTCCCCTAAAATCTCCCCACCACAAAATGTTAAAACAGTAATGAGGTACCCACTTCAGAGCTGCTGAACTTCAACTATGACCTTAAAACTCTCCTGCCCCTTTACTGCAACTATTACCATCTAATCAACTAAACTTACTACAGAACCTTTAACTTCCTTGCTCATCCAGGTGTGATTTATCCACCCGTTCCCTTTCAGCCTGAATTGCTGCTGTCAACGACAATAAAGTTTGGTAAACTTTGGCAACTTCTCGGCCAACAACCTATGCACCTGCTTCAAAGCGACAACCCTAAACACATAATGAACCCAATGTTCACATGTTTGAATGAAGTCATTCCTAATGAACTAGAGCCCTGGAACCCCACCTCCCTCCCCAGAACCCTGACTCAAGGGACGGGTGGGTGGGCGAAATTGCTGTCTAACGAGGTACCAGCCACCATCTCATCAAGACAAAATGGTAGCTGGCACCTCAAAAGAAGTCCCAAAAGCCAAACAAACTCTTGGTGCAGTGGTTGGACTACTCAACTTCCCCAAATTCCCCTGGGGGGGGGCACACCTCCCTTTGGTCGGCTGCCCCCCCAAATCCCCATTTGGGAAGAGCATAGCATAGACCAGTGTAATGACAATAAACAGAGGGCAAATTTAATGTCACTATTTGCCATGAGCACACCCTGTCCTACTTTCTTCACAACAGATAACGTCACATCGACAGATGAGTAAGGGTCTGAAACCTGTTCTTCTGGTATGAAGTCATTCATAGACTGGTCCTTCGGCCATGAGAGGTGCTGAATCAGCCTAAACTGGCCCGAATCTTTCTTCGACACCACCCCAGTGGGGAACACAATCAAGTCATCTATTTGCCATCGTCAAAAGGCCCGCAATCCTACCCTCTTGGATTTCTTTGAGCAATTCATCCCTCACTACCTGCTTGTGTTCGCTAGATGATTTCAAATTAGTTCATATTATCTGCCCAGCGTTTCACCCATGGGCCCTCGTACCCTAGTATGAAACCCTAAGTAAACCCTTGCAACAAAATCCTAGCATCATCTTGTCATAATGAGAAAGCAAAATCTCAATCTGTCCAATTTAATGGACATAAGAGCCCTTCCCTGCAGGTCCTTGTCCACCGCTCCCTGATCTGTGACCCCCTTATTGAAATCCCAGCAAGCTCCCAATTGGTTAGCCTAGCCTTTGCCTGTTCTTCCCACCCCTACCCAGATGGGGCACTCCTGAAACAGCCGATACACAATCAGTAGCCTGCTAGCCATAAAAATCCTTTTACCAAACTTTGCTGCCCAATTGTATGCTGCCAAAGGTCCGTATTAATTGCTCCCCATTGAGCCTCTGGGTCAAATGCCATATGGGCCCTGAACTCTTTATTATACTGGGCCCATGTGTGGCCACCATCATTTATTTGTGCTTTTCTAATGACATCAATGTATTTGAAAAGTGCGACCGACCTCTCTGGGTACTTTTCGCAGTATATGCTAGCATATATAAAGAATGCTGCTTTCCAGTTCTCAATGTTGACCAGCACCTTTGGCAACTTGGAAAACTCAAATTATTTTTCTTTTGAGCCTTCATTTGACCTTAGCTCCCTGTGTAATAGCAACTCCAGCTGTTTCTTACCTGGCTCTGTCATACCTGAGCTTTCTTGCACTCCCTGTTTGTTGTCCCCCCCCACTGAACCACTTGCGCTCATAGTGTGTTTGTTTGTACCCACACCTGTGTCCTTAATGTAAATACCTTTGCTCTAGAGAGGCCCTCTCCTCTGACTGGAGGCTCCTTAGCCTCTACACCCACTGATACCATCAAAGCGTCGTTTGACCGCTCTACTTTGCTTACCTGGTGTTAAATTCGATGCCGGCTCTTGGGCCTGCCACTTCGTCTCGCTGCATGGTTCCACCACTTCCACCTTGAGTGTCCTGGGAACCTGCACCCTGCAAAATACTATGGCCAGATTGATTAGTAGCTCCCCCCAACCTGAATGCTGCTGCCCATCCCACTCTACCCACTGCACCTCATCGTCTTGTTAAAGTCAAATTTTATCTGAAAGGATAAAACATTCAGTACGCGGTCATGGTGCACTAATGAAGCAAAGTTTATTTTGTTTAAGCCCCAGGGGCACAAACATACAAAGCGTGCTCTGCTAAATGTTCCAGTTTGCTTACATTACGCTGTGTTTTTTATACCTTTTTACATTCATTGAATTGCATTGAAATTGCTAACTCATTTGACTATAGAAAGCTGCCATGTGTATACACCAATCAAATAGATAAGTTTGTTGGCAGAGTGCATCTGTAACAAAAACACTTGAGGGGCCTGTACCGTCCTGTGCCCATCTACACCCTCTAATTAGAAAACCTTTGCCTAAGCAGTAACATTTATGCAATAGTTAATTATAAACACATTCCACCTTCATCAACCTTAAAAGAACTATTTCCTCGCACTTGAGCATCTAGACAGAACATCTATGAAAACAACCAATTTTCCGTTCAGCTTATACGTTGGTTCAAGGTTTCAGATGGTACATAACTGAAATAAGGCGACTTTTACGTGCCTGTGCTTCCACACCTGCATTGTACATTTTAATGAGCAAGATTGGGGAGGTTCATGTTTACCTCAAGTAATTCTTTACTACTGAAAAACATGTGCGTGTTATAAGAAGCACAATACAAAATGGAGTTTCTATTGCAATATGTTTTGAACAAAGGTTCATCTCTACACTCCCTTTTTCCCTTGCTTTCACAGTCTTCACACACTTCACCTTCCTCTAAGCTCTTATCCTCCTAATCTAGTGTGCTTACATCATGGAGCACCATCACATTTTTAACCAATTTAAGCTGGGGGGCTGTACTCTGCCCTACCAACCTGTCCGCTGATTCTGTACTGCTCCTTCTGTAAACATGACCGTCAGGGTTGCACTCCACCCTCATGCCCAATGCACCACCAAGGCCACACCAGACCTTCCTGGAGCAATGATCTTGTCGTCCACCACTGCAGTCCAGCTAGCCGCAAAGAGCTGCCCTTTCTCTTCTCTTCTCCTCAGGGCCAATGAGCCATACTGAGCTCTCCCGAGTCCGCTACCGCTAGTGTAGTGACAACCTGTGGGAGATAAGACAGCCTCCGTGTGATGGTACAATCCCAAGACCATAAAACCTTTAACTCACCAATGCCCTGAACACTGCCAAAGACCCTGCGCCCTTCTGCTGGCACTACCTGAGACCTGGCCTGTGCACTGGAAGCCACACATGACTGTGGTCTGTAGCTGAGACCCTCCATCTCACCTCTGCCCGACGGCTGTCATGTATCCCCGTGACCTGATCTACCGTAAACCTTCAAGGGGGGCCTAACCTTGTAATCCACTGCATGGCGACGTGCCTGGGTCCCGAATATGTCCCCTGTGTCGCCCTCCTGGTCATCCTCCTCATTCTCACTCCAAATCAATTTTGAAGCTGCCACTGCAGACGGGACCTCCCCTAGCATGGGTCCGCTCTCCTACCCCTGGATCCACCAATCCACCCTATGTAGTGGCATCCCCTGCAGAGAAATCTGGTTCCAAAATGTCCCCTTGCTGCTGCTCCATGAGATGCGACTGCGCCCTCACCGCTGTGGGTGTCCTGCTCAGCCAACTGCCCCTGTTGCAATCAATGCGGTTCCATCTGCCCTTCAGCATCCCACTTGTGTCTGCTCCTTCATGCAAAGTTGAGCCCTGTACCTGGGTGTCCCCACTTTCATGTAGCAACTGATAGTAAACCTGCCTGAAATCCACTATGGGTGCCCGCATCTCTGCTGCCTCAACAGTATTATCACTATGAGTAGCCTGTATATCCCCAGAAATGCTCGTTTCAAGTTAATCCAATTTTACATTGTGCATAGGGCATATCTTTTCCTGGATAAAATCAATCGGTACTTTAACAGACAGGATGAGTGTTGTCCGCGTTGTAAGACTGTAGATGCAGATATTTTGCATATGCTCTGGTCCTGCCCTGCTCTGCTGACTTACTGGGAGGGGGTGCTTGATGCGCTAGGCACCTGCACAGACAGGGAGGTGCTGAGGACATGGGAGTCGTACATCATTGGTGAATTTCCTAGAAATAAAAAACACAAAGCATCCACCAGGTTTCTTGATCTGGTTTTGTTTGTGGCTAAACGATTGATTACTCGTAAGTGGAAGTCCGAGGAGTCCCCCCCGATGAAAGCTTGGCTCCTCTCCACGCTGAACTGGGTGAAGGCTGAAGCGGTCTCCCTGATACGGGAAGATACGCTGGGTTTGCGAAAATTTCCCATATCTACTGAATGGAACACTATGCTGTATGCGCTGCAGGGACTGTTGGATCTGGATGCCCCTTTAATTGACCCTCTTGTTGATGGTTAGTGACATTGGCTCAAGGAACCCATATCCCAAATGATGTGTTGATGTGCCGACTGAGATCTCTGCCCACCTTGTTGGACGACCTTTACTCCTGGTAATAGGATGAAGAACCCTTTGAGTAACTGAAACAATCTTGTTACCCTGATTCCCCTTCCTCCCCTCCTGTGGCCCTTATATTTCTCCCCCCCCCCCTTCTTTCCCGATATGTGTTTTTAAGTTGTTTGGTGTTTGCATATACATGTTTGAATCTGTACACCGATTCATGTAATATGGCGGAGTGAAGTCATACAAAATGTGATTATGTAAATTGTTGCATGTTGCACAGGCTGCAGCTGTGTTGCGGCTTAATACAATTATTCAGATGCCTTGAGGGTGGGAGGGACTGCTTTGTCTGACGGGAGTTACTGAATGTTGTTGCCTATATATTCATGCTTACGGATGTAACCAAGCAGTTATATTGTTGTTTAGTTATCTGGAATTTCTGATTTCCTATTGGCTCTGTATGGCGCTTTTCCTGATGATGCACTGCATTGTTTTTATGTATACAAAACAAATATAAAATCTTTAATAAACAGATCAAACAAAAAAAAAATGAGTAGCCTGTATATCTCCCCCGGCCCCTCCCTTCACCCCGGTGCTTCTCTGTGTGCCAGAACAGTCTCTATGCCCTGTACGCGCAGCTTCCCCTACCTCTTCTCTAATGCTGCATGCGCATCCGCAGTGGCCCCACCCTCGTCACCAGTGAGGCCTCACCCAAAGACGGGCAGGCCTCGCACAAGGCGCTCATTGGATTCTGGCTTGGGAGGGCCTCTGCGCTCCCCAGCTGCTCACGCTCTAAGCCTGTATGCCACATAGGCCCTCCTGATGCCTCCAGCAATCCCCCCACATGACATGGGCCGCTTTCTGAGTATGGGAGCTGCCCCTTCTGCTTACCTGGCAGCCACCACACTCAGGGGTCCGGTGTGGTGCGGAACAGGCCAAGACCACAGCCGCAACCCCCTCCGCCGCTTTTTGCATAGGGCGACCATTACGCTGTGCCCCCACCCTCCAGGATAAGGTCAAGGCACCCCGCGGCCTCCAAGAGGTGCAAGGCATGCGCCACCATCTCCTCCCTGGACAACATCACAGACATTCCGGCAAGTCCGCAAAATGACGTGCTCCAACAAGGGAAAGTATGATGCTTCTCCTCAACATAATTGCCACCAATCCTAACTAACAAGTTACAACACCAAAATCACTGTATAACGAGGTACCAGCCACCATGTCACCAAGACAAAATGGTGGCTGGCATCTCAAAATGCCCGGTTATAAACCCCTTGGGCTACAAAAGCAGCCCAAAAACTGCACACACCCTGAGCAGTCGTCAGACTGCTCCACTTCCCCAAATGGCCTGGGGGGCAGACCTCCCTTTGGTTGCCTCCCAAATCCCCATTCTAAGAGAAAAATACTGGGCATTTGATGTGTCAAGAATCTGCATGTGCCAGGCCATGATTTTAAATAGGACGTTAAGCGCAATCTAACGTATTTATCTGTAACATTACTTTTTCACCTTTGTTTACCTTTAAATATTAGTCATGGATCGTTAACTGAGCTCTAGTACACATTTAAGACATTATTCTTTAATATTTACTGTTTGAAGTATGTGCAATTAGTGCTAAAAATACTGGATTTGAGTGATTTTGCTTATTTTTGTTCCAGCTGGGGCATCAAAAAACTAGTCATGCTGGTAGAAAACTGGCCCAGTGGTAACCCTGCAGAGGGAACCCAGCATTGCCACTTAAAACCGGGAGAAGAAGTAGTGTATAGGATGGGCATCCTAGGTGGAACCTACAGTGTTTAAGGTACTCAAACAAATCTAAATTCCAGTGTGTCATTGAACTTCAAGTTATATGTATGCTTATCCTTATCAGAAAGAAGGAAATGGAGGCATATTCAACTATTCACTCTAGGTATTTTTTGACTGTCTACACATAATAACTACACACCGTGCATATACACTGTTCTACGTTCCTGTGTTACATCACTAAGACGTTGAGACCATGGCTATAATTGGGCCGGGTCCTAAAAGAAGGTGCCGAGACAGGTCCCTACTGGGCTCTCATTTTTACCTTCAGAGTGGGGGGAAAAAAAGCTTAACTCTGTAATAGTACCGCTCGTCACTGCTTTTGATGTAACTTCCATTAGGCTCATTTTTCAGTTTTATATAGCGCAAACTTGGAGCAAACATGAGCATCAGTTACATTACACAACCACATATTCATGTTTTGAATCACAGGATGTTGAGCTAACGTGAGGCTAGAGACTGCTTTTTCCGCTCGAAAGTCGTCAGCTCTTGTCATAGCCACAACCTCGCCCACAAGAACCGAAGCATTTTCAATATTATATTCAACGTAGTGATAGTTGTTGCTTATTTATCTTATGCAATTTACAAGCATTGACAAAGCCATTCTCTTGGCTTGTTGTAGGTGCAAGGTTACTTGTGTTATATATCTGGATGAATGGACAGAAGCAGCAAAATACCAGTGGTGCGGCATGCTATGCTAAGTACAAATTTTTACCTTAAGTGTTTAAGCCACGCCCATAATTACATCAGCCTTACCCCGATGGTAGACCCTCCCCCCAGTTTTTTCAACCCACTTAAAGCCCTGGTCGAGACATTATCAAATATTCAAGCAAGTTAGCAGCAAGCTTGTCCTAACCTCCACAAAACCTGACTAAGAATTTTGCCATGAAAGACATATTTTTTTAGTTTTATAAAAGTTTTATTAAAGTGAAATGCAAATGTACAGAGTTATCTGTTACTTAAAGTGGAAAATCAAGTTATGAAATAGAATATCTAATAGAAGAGATAACAATAAATGTTATCTAAAACATATTGGAAAAAGTTGCACGATAAACTTATTATGATAATATCGTAATTCTGCACTTATGATATCGCAATCTTTGTATTTTGTATATTAAGAGAAAGAAAGAAGGAGGAAGAACGCAGAAGAAATCTAAAGAATAGAAGAAAGCAAGAAAGAAGAAGAAAGGAAGAATAAAACAATACTTGCTGCATATCTATACATATACTACATAATAAACCTTATAACTTGTTATAACTTATTCCGTATAGTAGTTTCATTTCATATAACAATGTAACTCATATAATAACAATTGCAAAATAACTATGCATGATATTAAACAAGAAGGGAAAATCAATCATGGGGGTTGAAAAGCCATTGTAGAATCCTTAGAAGGTTTATGTTTTTTGTTTAAGTAACCAATAAGCGGAGACCAAAAGAGGTCTTTATTTATCATCTGTAATGTAGATGTAGCTGATGCTGTATCAAGCCTATGATGAGAACAAAGGAGATTCCACCAACTAGTAATATTGATATTCTTGGCATTCTTCCAGTTTGAAGTAATGACTTGAAAAGCAATAGCAAGTGACAAACCTAGAAATTTACCTAATTTAGAACGTACTGGCCAAGAGCATGAAGAACTTCCTAGAAATATATGGTTGATATCGAAGGGGAAATTAATAGAGCAAATACTGAAAATAGTTCTACAGACCTGTGACCAAAAGACAGAGGTTGGCGGACAATGAAAAAACATATGTAGATATGTGCGAGGGAGGGTTCTACAAGACCAACACATATTTGAATGACGTGGGTTATATTTTGCAAAGAAAGTGGGGTGATATACAGTCTATTATAAAAATAATAAAGGGTTTGTGTAGTGCTGGCATTGGGTGAAGTATGATGTATTTTGGTCTAGATTGAACCCCAAACCTTTAAAGATAAGGGATGTTGAAGATCCGATTCCCATAATGCCTCAATTTTAGACTTGGGATTAGAAGGAGCAATGTGATGCAGATATTTATATATATGTGATGCTTTAAGAGATGATGAAAGTGCAATTGGATCAGGAGGTGAAGAACTTATATGAGGTTGCGATTGAGTAAGTGTGGGGATAGCTTGGAAAAGAGAATCCTTGAGAGACTCCTATTTAGTAGCATAAGAAGAAGGAAGATCAAATTTGGTTTGAATTACGGAAAAAGGAAGAGGAGTCATAGCGCATAATATTTGTTTTATTTGGATTATACCTTTCAGAACCAGTTGTTTCCAGAAAATAGTTCGATTCGAGATTTTGAGAGATTTATTATGCCATATAGAAGATTACAATTTTTATTTTATTGGTGACAAGGACTTCGGGAAAATACAAGCGGATATCATATTGGAATATTTAATAGGCGGAGCGGAGAAGGATCAAGGAGGTTTCAAAAAAGATGGTGAAGAATAAAAAGGTAAAGGTGACACAAGCGAGTCCTCCAGTTTGGGCCAGATATTATTGGGTGGAGAATCAGTGTCTCCCACACACGGTAGAACCTGTTTTAGGATGAAGGTATCATGATACTGCTGGAAATTTGGAAAACTTACACCCCCCAACTCTTTGTGTTTATATAAAGATGCTAAAGAAATACGAGCCTTCATGCCATTCCATAAGAATGCAGCAATTGATTTATTCAGTAATTTAAAAAATGTTAAAGGTAGTTTAATAGGCAACATGGACAGGTAAAAATTAATTACCGGTAAAAATATCATCTTAACAGTAGCCAACCTGGCCCACCAAGACAAATACAATGGGGACCATCTTTCTGACATTTGAAGGATCTTATAATGACCATCCTCTAAATTTATTTGAATAGTCTTTGCCATGGAGGTAGAATATTTAATTGCCAAACATTTGATAAATTGTGGAGACCAATTACGTCCAGTGTCATCAAACATAGCCCTCAAACCATACTTATTAAGAGGGAATACCTCCGATTTAGAAAAATTCTATTTATATCCATCCCTGTATGGTACCCCGTAAAAGGGTAAAATATTCTGACTGGGATCCATTTAAAATACAGACGTCATCGGGGAGGAATATAATATAGCTATATATTTGAGAAAGGCTGAACTGAAACCATGCCATTTTAGAGCCCGCATCATAAACTTTCAGTTGACACGGTCAAAAGCCTTTTCGGCATACAATGTTACAGCAGCTAGAGGTGTACTATCATAGGAGGCCATATATAAAATATCCAGAAACAGCCTAGAATTATCAGTCATGTGTCTAACCTCAACAAAACCTGTCTGCTCAAATCCAACCATATCAGGAATTAAGGGAGAGATCCGATTTGACAAATTCTTGGCAAAAGGTTTGCAATCCAGATTAATAAGGGAGATGGGCCTATAAATGGCACATAAGGAGGGGTCCATATCTTTCTTAGGAATCAAACAAATCATGGCTTCCAAAGTCCCCTTAGCTTCCTCCTGTGAAAGAAAATATTCATACAATGTAAGTAAGTACGGAAGCAAAAGATGTAAAAAAATAGGAGTAAAATTCAACATAATAAACGTCTGCACTCGGCGCTTTATCCTGGGTAGCACACAAAGAGCAGACCTTAGTTCAGAAATTAAAATAGGCTCTTCCAGAAAAGAAAGATCCTGCATCTGTTTCTGTCTTGGTGGGAGAGAGTAAAAGAAGGAATCTAGTGCTTCATCAGTGGGGAAGTAGTCTGGTGTGTAAAGATCTGTATAGAAATCAGTAAAACATTTCATAATTTCATCATTTTTACCATGAGGATATTCATTAATATCCATAATTTTTACTATTTTAGATTTTTGAGACTTAACTTTCAGATAGTTGGCAAGTAATTTGCCAGCCTTATTATGTCCACCATAGAACTTAGAATAATTTTATAACAATGAACCAGTGGCTTCCTCTGTTGACCTTTTATTAAATTCAAATTTAAATCTCATTAAACGTTGAAGCACAATATCATTGTTGGTCGTGAAAAATGTGTGTTCTAATTGTTTGATGGACTGAAGCAGTAATGAGGATTCTTTATTGGCTTTTTTCTTTTTAGCCAGAATGAAATGAATTATATAGCCCGGGCAGAAGCTTTAAAGGCATCCCAAACAGTATGAAATGGAATATCAGATGTGATGTTATGTAAAAAAATATTTTATAAAACATTCAAAATTCTGTACAAATTCTTTATCTTTCAAGAGACTATTTTTGAAACGCCATCTATTAGGTTTAGAGGCCTCATGCAATAAATCCAAATCTATCATAACCGGTGCATGATCTGAAATTATTATGGACCCAATTTGAGCATGAGTAAGGGAGGCAACTAGGGAGGGTGAAAGAAATAGGTAGTCAGTTCTGGATTGGGATTTATGTGTTAGTAAAAAGTGTATTCCAAAGTGTCCGGATAGAATAGCCTCCAGGCATCAACTAATCCACTGGAATGGCTAAACCATGTAAATTATTTCTGCATCATGTTAGGGACATTTTTAACTTGAGACTTTCTATCCAAGAAAGGGTCAACAATCTGATTAAGGCCACCGACAACTATTAAATTTGCATTTGAACAAGAGCGTGGAACAACTGACATTTGTTCCCAGAACAGTATATCTATACCAGTGGGACCATAAATATTCAGTATAGAAATAGGCATGCAATGAATGGTGGCATGTATTAGGACCCATCGGCCTTCCGCATCTCTTTCCTCTTTTTCTATTACCAAGGGAAGGGATTTGTGGACAAGAATAATAACCCCATTTTTATGATCAAGGGCTGGAGAACAAAATTTGACCGACCCAGTTTTTACGTAGTGAGTTTAAATCTTTATCCAGTGAGTGCGTTTCTCGTAATAGAACAATATTACATTCAAGCCGAGCTAAATAGGTCAGAACTCACTGTTTTTTAATAGGGTTACGTAAGCCCTTGATGTTCCAAGAAATGACCTTAAGAGAGTTTGCCATTGTGATACTTTAACACATATATTTAACCCATGCATCCATAAAAGGAAACCAGAACAAACAAACCATCTGAGTCTATGTAATTGATAAAAAGTTCCACTCATCGTATTCAATGAGGAACTAAAATGTGTAGTAAGACCAAAAAAAGAAAATATGAAGAAAAAGAAAAAAAAGATAAAAAAGAAATAGAGAAAGAAAAGCAAAAGAGATAGAGGAAAAGAGAATACGAAGAGGAACAGTAACTCTGATAGGAACAATAGAGATGACAAAAAGCCAAAAAGCTTTAGTCATGAAAAAAGAGAGACACATCCAGTGTAAGAAAAATATGATGGAGGGGTAGAAAAGCGCAAGACCACAGACGAACGGCAGGCAATGGTCAATTTAAATGACATAACAATAGTGACGGACACAATCATTATATTGAAGAAGAAACAGAGAATATGAAGGGAGAAGGAAAAAATAAATGGAAAAAGGAGGTAAAGACACTGTAACAATCCACATGACTATGACCCATAAGACAACAAGACGAATAAGTCAACTATAGAAATAAATAGTACATACATATTCTATAAACACAACTTACCAAACACGACGGTAGTATGGAAACAGTAGGTCTAGGAGGAAGGCACTTGGGGAACAACATATCAAAGGAGGGAGTCCACATTAGACGACAGACAGCTGTAAGGAGGAATAAATAAATAAGAATGTTAGCAATTAGACCAATTTGGTAAGGACAACAACTGTAAACAAACACCAAAACAATTGGAACATGGTACCTCTGATGACGCTCTAATTTGTCAAACAGGATAAGATATGTATTCAATTCAGAGACAAGAATTAAAGGCAAAAGTCTATGAAAAGTGAGGTGACATTCAAAAAAGTTCACATTTTTCTGAGATCCATTTCTTCACCCTTATGTTGGAGAATACATTTCTTCAGGTCTTCAGGACAATCGTATAAAAAAGTTCGATCCTTACATGTGACTTTATAAAAGCATGGGTGCACAGGTCCATATCTTACATTCATAGCGGCATATGTATCAAAAAAGAGAATTGCGATTCCCAAATAGGGATTTTTACCAAATTGCTATTTGAGAATTGCAAAACGCGATGTATGTAAAAATTCGCAAAACAATTGCGATTCGGTAAAAATCGCAATCGCAATGACCAATTTCTTACATTGCGATTCCTTAATAGCGAAATCACAATTAAGAAATCGCAAATTTGCAAATCTGCTATTCAGGAGCAGAATGATGACATCTCAACCAGAAAGTGTGACTGCCCATGCTGTTTCTGATTGCCTGAGGCTGTGTAAGAGGCTGGAAGCAGGAGCACACCACTCTCAAGTCCACCTGTAGTGCAAAGACACTATCCAAACCGCTATGGATACACAGGAGAAAGCAAAGGAGGCTGCTGTAAGGAAAGGGAATTTTTTTTTTGTGAAAATGAACTTGAGGTCCTCATTGAGGAGATGGTGAAGAGCGATGAATAGCTTTTTGGCAAGAAATCTCTGCACATCCCAGAGTCAGAGAAGCAAGAAATCTGGCTGGACATACAGGCTAAGGTAAATGCCATTGGTGTCACACAGCGCTTCTTCGAGGACCTACGCAAGTGTTGGTACGACTTGCGCTCAAGGGCAAAAGATAAGGTTGCCAACAGGCTGGCGAAGGCAAAGAAAACTGGTGGAGGTCCCTCTACTGAGCCTGCATCCACACCCCTTGAGGATTTGGTGGAGCCCACCCTACAGCCAGAAAGCATCAGCGGGGTTGCAGATATTGACAGCTCAGCCACGCCCAACACTTGACAGGGTAAGATGCTTGCTAAATCAGCCCTGACCCATTACCCACAAAACACCACACTCAGGAATGTCTCAATATCTAAGTATCAATGCCACTCCATTCCACAATTTTGTGGTCACACAGCAATGCATCATGGGAGATGTAGTCACACACATAACACAGTTAAGCATTGACACACAGCAATATATCTGCAGTTGAGACACAACATTAAAAAACAAAATGAATCACAGCAGTTAGGTACACCAACTGTATCAAATTTAATTTTGTGAATAACAGAGAGCAAGACACACAATAAGTAGTTCTCTTGTATTCACAGGTGAACCTGCGAAACAGGGTGATGACACAGAACTTGATGAGGCACCACACCTACAGGAACAGGCAGGGGAAGAGGAGACAGAGCACACAACACAGCCAACATCTGCGCAAAGGCAACACCATTACACTGTGGCTCCACTCCAGGAGTTGGAAGGAGAACTGGAAGGCATACAGAATGAGCCACATCTAGGGCAAGAAGAGCATGCACGGCAGGAACATCGCCAATCTCCTATGCAGCGTAGGGACAGCAGTCGCATGAGACGCAGGCCAAGGGCACAAAACACCGCAGATGTAGGAGATGATTCTTCTGTCTTTTCTGGGGTGGAGGGCACAATGGTCAAGGTTCAGCGTCTGCAAGCAAAAGCATGCGGTCAATGAACAGGCAGCTGGTGTCTGTCAATCACAATCTAACAGGCATAAAGGAGGGCATCAGAGAGCTAAACCACACAGTTGAAGAGGGCAATAAGGCATGTGCAGACAGCATTAAGGAAATGACTGGAGCCATCAAAGAGCTCTGTGTCACAACGCAGAGGGACCATGCATCCAGACGCAGGGAAAAACAACATCTATTCACCCGTCTGGATCATTACACTAAGGCAGTCAACCGTTTGTGCAATGCCACATCTGTACTATCAAGACGCACTGTGTCAATGCAGATTGCAATGGCACACTGCAGCCAGGATGTTGCCAAGGGTTTGGTGCAGGTCATCAATGCAGTTGACCAGCTACAGACAGCAAACATAGCTGCCACAGATATTCTGGGGGCAGGGGACAGCGAGGAGGTCTCCAGCCGCAGCAGAATTACCCCACCCTTGACTAGACCCAGATGGCGTAGTTTGAGGCAGGGAAAAGCATCAGATGTCTCCTCAAGGGAGGGCAGTCAGAACACTGAGCGTGCAACTGCAGTCCGTGGATGGAAAAATAGACAGTGTTGCCACAGCTTAATGCTAATGGGTGATGTAACCCATGACATACGTACATATGTCATTCCATTTTTCATGTCCTGTGTACATGACATATGAAACAACAAAAGCCACACATTACGTGTGATTTGTAGGCTGTGTGAATACATTTTACCTGATGTTAAGGTATATTAAAACACAGTTATTTTACAGTAATGATTTGCTTTGTGTCATCATTACTCACCTAGAAATAGTTGCGTGTTAGTTCATCATGTTCCTGTCTTCCATCTGCTGTACCTACACCACCTGCTGGTCTGAGACGTGGACCTGGTACCTCATCCTCATTTGATTCTGTATCTGTGAGTTCCACTGGTATGCCTTTTGTTGTTGCAATGTTGTGCAACATGGCACAAGTAGCCACGATCTTGCAGCAGGCCTCTGGCCTATACTGCAGTGTTCCTCCATTTTTGTGCAGACAGCGGAACCTGCTCTTCAGTATTCCAAATGTCTGCTCGATGACATTGCACGTTGAATTATGTGTGCCATTGTATTTTCTCTCACTCTGATTACCCGGATTGAGGTACGGTGTGAGGATGAATGAGCGCACAGCATATGCACTGCCACCTACACGATGAAACGCATATGGTTAATCACTGTCCTATTTCTACAGCTCTAAGGGGTCTATCAGAGTGAGTAACATGCATTTACCTAGCAGGTATCCTTCGCCAAATTCAGCCCCAGTGAGACGTGTGTATATTCCACTGTGTCTCAATATGAAGGAATCGTGTGTACTGCCAGGATATTTGGCCACTATATCAGTTATTATGTGTTTTGCGTTACATATGACCTGTATGTTGAGTAAATGGAATGATTTCCTGTTCCTGAATACGTACTCATTATCTGAGGGGGGACAGAGGGCTACACGTGTCCCATCAATGCACCCGATTACATGGGGAAACTCTGCTATCTGGTAGAAATCCAGTTTGGTCTGCTGCAATGCCTGTTGTGTCGTGGGGAATCTGATGTAATGATGTATCCTCTGTACCAATGCATCCAAGAATGCATGAAAGAATGGCGACAGGCAACCTTGGGACACCCCTCCTTCTGTAGCTATCACCCCCTGGAAGCTCCCTGATGCTAGTAAGTGTAGTGAACAGAGGACCTACACATGTGTTGCAATGGCTTTGGTCCTACGGGTTGGATGCTCCAATATTGGTTGTAGGTCAGCTATCAGGTCTACTATAGTTGCTGAGTCTAGTCTATACTTCTCATGTATTTCTTCCTCTGTCTGCTGGACCAGGGTTATGCGCACTCTGTAAACACGTTCCTGTCTCCTCCTCCTTCTCTGTGCTGCTGCTTGAATCCCCATCCTTTTCTCTATGACATACAGCACTGCCGTTGTGAAAGACACTGAGGCATTCTGAGCCTGTTTAAATAGATTGCACCTGGTTACCACGTGCCTTGAGTTGGTGGTAATTTCAAGGTGCAAAATTGCGATTTCTACATATTTGCAATTAGCAAATTTTCCATACATTCTATTGCGAATTCGCAATCTGCGACATACATTTTTGCCAATTGGCAATTTGGTACTCTCAAATTGCGAATTTGCGAATGGTTTTTCGCATATTTGTTGCCTCGCAAAATTATCGATGCGTAACACTGTCATACATTGGGACATGCTATTTTGCTTTTTGCGATTAGTAGCGTTTGTGACCGAAAAATAGCTTGATACATATGGCCCATAGATCCTAGAGTTGGCCGGAAAGATAAAAGTTCCTTCCGACGAGCGGCAGTTGCACGTGCTACATCCCTGCAGCACGTGTTATATACAGTTGCTTCTAGGCTAAAGGCCACCAGAATAGTTTCCAAATAATGTGTTCTTTTTAGCTAAGCGTCTGACCCTGCACCCATTGTGCTCAGGTTCACAGTCCCGCACTTTCGTTTAAGCACTTTAAGCGCTGCTTCCAAGTCAGTAAAATAACATGTACATATTTATTTAATGTGTGCATCATATCCCAGGGTGCCATGGAGATGTTCTGTACATGTGAGAAGAGATTGTCCTGAGTCCTTGTGCTCTGCCAACTGCTAGCAGTGAGGTGGAGGAGGGGAAGCCCCCATCTCTCGCCTGTCAGGCCTGCGCACACACCTGCAGTGAGAACCAAGACTGTTTGACGTAGGCAAGCAGGCAGCCAAATGTCAACAAGTATTCGGCAATGCCAATACCTCTGGCCTTGGCATGCAATGAGATGTCCGTTGCAATGGCTTTTGGTTTATCTTGGCAAGTATAAGGAACACAAACAAAAGGAATAAAATGTTCGCTGCTGCCTAAATGAGATTCAGCACTGTGCTCATAACTCTTAGAAACGGGGTGTGACCCATGTCTACATTAGGGTTTGGAAGAATTACTCCTAAGAACGATGGCTGTGACATTTACATTTACACTGTTACAGTGCTTTAATGGGGTGATCCAGCGCGGACCCAATAATTTGGACAGGGATGAACGTTCAATTATTTCATTTATTTTGGCCCATACACATACACCCAAGTCCCTTTGGTGCTGGTGCCAAGTTTGCGAATTTCTTACCACTTCATATTCAACAGTTGAAATTTAGACAGTTCATAATCTACACGATAAACCTTCTCATTCAAATTTCCATCTTTTTGGTCGATGGACCAATTAGTTGAAAAATTGAAGGTAACAGTCACTCAAATAATAAACTAACAAAAATAATAACAGGCTCATTGATTGCAATTTGTTAAATTTATCTAACTCAAAATGCATCCGTCTTAGAAAATACCTCATGGGAGAAAATACACTCTAAACCGTCAACAAATAATCAATCTCAAGAAAACATAGGTTGCATGGAGGGGATAGATGGAGAGACATCAGACATGTGCATAATCAATTCTCAGTTTGGAAGGATAGATGAAGAGACAAAAGAACACGGATTATAACTTCGAGATATCAAAGATACCACCCAAACAATAGGAACAAGGAAAACCACCACCCAGGCCTAAGTAGCGGCAGGGGACTCCCAGACAAAGTGTCAGGGATCAAAGACTCTAAGATCAGGATAAGGGTAGGACTGGAACAGCTAGGCCTCTCTGTAAACCGACAATCAGCAGCACACCCTTTCTCTCCTCACACCTAATGCAGCAGCCGCATCTGCCACCCTCGCTTCTAACCCGCCCCTAAATCACCTATTCTTTATACCCTTACCATACAGATTCCATCCTACTAAAGTTGCTAAATTCACCCTGTCTAGTTACGGGATTGGTCAAAACGTGAGCCGGAGGATCACCCTGTCATTAAGTCATACTTCATTGACTAACCCCATTGTTAGACCTTTCGTTCCCTTATATTCAGTATACATCCTGATTCTTTCATGAGGTGAAAGTATCAAATTAAGGACAAATTTTAATACATTCAACATTTTGTGGATTTTCACACAGAGTCACTGGAGTTGGCTGCACGTCAAACGTCATGTCCTTCACCGCGCCATGCTCTTTCAGCTTGTTCAGCATTTTAGCCACTCAGTCACGTGGTTTATGCGCGCTGCAAGTTTCACTCATCACAGTTCGGCTAACTTAACCCAAAATGGAGGCTCGTCCATTTACTAAAAGAACAGAAAGCAGACATTTATTAATAATGTGGTAATGAAATCTTCCCTGTTAACCACCCACCTTAACTCTAATCCATGTTAACAGTTATCCTAGCATAACATAAGCAGAAAGCGGCATTAATAATTATGACAAAAGCAACACGTCATGCTTTTTACTACATATACATGCAATGTGCCATGTAATACATTCATAACACGTTCTACACACCATATTATTACATTTTCGGTTATTTACGTAGTGTTAAGATTAATATTCTGCAAATTGAAAAGCAAAATTTCCCACGTGTGATATGTGTTTGCATGTTAGAATACTTACTGCTAAAATTAGTACGTATTACAGGGGTACTTGATACAAGCGGGTTTCTTTTTTGTGAATCCCTGCTCCATCAGGGTGCCCTCTTATAATAAAATCTGTTTCCATTCCAATTAAAGTCCACATTCCCAGATGTCTGCCACGGTATCACTGTCCTAATTCCATTATTAGAACATTGGAATGCTTAGTGCTCCATTGAAAACAATGGAGTGCTCCGGGCTTCTAATAGCCGGTAGAAGCCTGAAGCATCAACATTATAATGTTTAACAATGGCCTCACAGAGCCTGAGGGGATTTCAACCCCCTTAGGCTCCATGAGACCTTTGTTTTGCAAATTAAAACTTTCTGCCCTTTAGTGGTGGAGTGTTCTAATAGCCCTAAAGCCCTCCAAAATGGGCTCTACCGGCCAATAAAGGCCCACTCCCTTGTTAAAGGCCCTAGCTGAACGCTGGAGCGAGCCTTTAATGGCCAGTAGAGACCAATATGGTGGGCGCTATGGCTATTTTAGACTGCAAAATATTGTGATAAAGTTCTCCAGGCAGAATCTTGAGAAAGAGACAGCATGTTTTGTTGGGTGACAAAATAAAGACCTGGGATGGCAGCATAACTAAATATCTTGAGAGTGACTTTGAATTTTAAAATAATTATGTGACAGTGTCCCATTGTGCTCAGAAGCATTAAATCCAAGATTCAGAAAGTCATTTGCACATCTAAGTTGAACATAGACACACAATATCTCTTTTATACGAGTTAATGATCCATCCTCTATAATGAAGCCACTTCTTTATGGCAAATATAGAGAATCGCCTTTTAGAATAGATTCGCAGGGATAAGTTGCTTCCTCTTCAGTCTGAGCATTGCTTCTGCGTGGCTCAAACCTACAATGCTCTTCTTGGGCTAAGACTTTGAAGTTAGCACTTTGAAAAGAAGTTCAAGGAAGGGAAGCAGGTCTCCTACTAGCAGCCTTTCCAGCTCTGAATGGTAACTGGCATTGGTGCTGATGCTAGGCTGCAAAGAGTTCAATGTTAAGATCTGATTAAAGGTCACCTAGAAAGGGTAGAATAAAAGTTCAGTATTCTCAGTGCAGTGAAGCTGCCCTTGCCCCACTGAGGCCCAGCAAGGTCTATCTAGTAAAGCAGGGCACAAAAGAGACAAAGCTGAGACTGCCTCAGTCACAGCTCCAGGTACCGCTGTTTTCAGTTGCTAGAGACTGCCTTCACTGCTACTGCATCGTATGTGTTTTGAGCGGTGTTAGAAATGGGATTTCTGGTTGGCTAAGGCTTGCGCCAAAGTCAGGCAGAAACCACCACTCTAGTCAGGGCAAGGAAGTTACACGCCAAAGATAACCCCTGCTCACCCCCTTGGTAGCTTGGCACGAGCAGACAGGCTTATCCCTGAGGCGATGTGTAAAGCGTTTGCGCGCGCACCCAGCAACAACACCCAAGGCCCACCACAAAGGAAACTCCACACAAGGTATTATATAAAAATAACCTTTGTATTATACACAACACATCAGATAAAAACACACACTTTACAATGTGCCAAAAGGCACGGGCAGAATTTACAAGGGATTATATATACAGGGGACAGGGCCACATGGACCACTGTCAGGAATTAGCACTTTGTAGAAATAGCACTTAGAACGTAGGAATAATATTTTAGAACATAGCACATACAATCACTGTAGCACTAAAAATAGAACATATAGCACACAACCAGTAACTACTGGTATCAGAACGTACCACCTACGCAACCCTAACCACCTTTAGGAATATCACGCAGGGAACTAAGACCTCACTAGTGCCACCTGTGCTAAGGAGAAAACAACCACCTAAGTATCACTCTACCTGTAGGGGTCTAAGCACACAAACACATGATGCATAACATTCAGAGGTGTAAACACAATTCAGGGCAGAAAATATCATGAAGGCATTGCGCAGGCGCAAAAGTACATATATGCAGATCACCAGGTACCCTAGGGGAGGGCACAATACAGAAAACTGTCCCCCAGGCCAACTGGCCTCTCAGGGGTGCAGAAATGCCCAATCCAATAATATCAGGGCGCGACTTGCGCAGGCTGCGCGAGCCAGGCGCACCCTGCACAACCCAGGCGCACCCTGCACAACCTAAACGTTGCAGCTGCCCACTAAGTGCTGGGCAGCTGTAGGGACTGGGGCCGGGGCACCTCTGGGCCCTTAGCACAATTATGGCATACGTTGGAGCCTCTCTGGGCTCTGAATCAAGAATATGGCCCGAGATAACGCTGGAGCGGCCCGCTGCCTTCCGGGGCCGCTCTGATGATGAACAAAATGCCCCCGTTACCGTGGGAGTCCTGCTCAGGGACTCAGCACAGTGAAATGCCGCCTTGGAGCCTCGCAGGCTCTATACACTGCCCGTGTCCTCGTACGGTGGAGCGGCCCGCTGCCTGCCGGGGCCGCTCTGGACATCAAGAGACTGCCCCCGTATGAGTTGGAGTGAGTCCCGCTCGGGACTCTGAAACAACAATGGCCCCAACCATTGGAGTCCCGCTCGGGGGACTCAGCAAGATAGCAGGCACCAGCGTGGGAGCGACCCCCCCCTCACTCACCGGGGCTTCGTCGAGGTAACTTCCTGCTGGTTCTCTGCTTCGGTCCCTCGCAGCGGGGCGGCGGAGCTTCTTCTCTGCGTGGGGAGGCTCCGGCAGCAGTACGTCTTCTTCAGCGGTGGGGGCAGGCACCGGCAATGTGCCTCGGGCCCCCTCCGCTTCTGCTAGCCGGCTGGTGCACTTGCGGGGCTCTCCTCAGGGCATGGGAGCCCCGCGATCCCCAGCACGTCCGGAGTTGGCCCCGCCCACATCCGGGCCGGGTCCTTACGATTTCCGGGTTGCCGCGGGCAGCGGCGGTGAGCTCCTCAGTACGGCGGCAATGCGGGGTGGGCTCCCGGAGTGAAAAATAATTAAAAGGCGGCCATGTGGGGTAGGCACCCACTATCTAATGAACATAAAAGTGCGGGGTGGCACCCGCTATCAGCAAATCACTCCAGTAGCGGGGTGGGCTCCCGCTTGGTTCTCCTAGCGCCGTGATGCAGGGTGGGCACCTGCTCGATAACTAGACAATAAATCGAGGTGGGCACTCGATATTGCGGCAATGTCCCTGGCAGGGTGGGCACCTGCCAGGGGACCTCCGGATCAGTCACGAACAGGGCAAATGCCGGGTGGGCACCGGCTTGCAGCAACAAAGCGCTCCTGAGCGCTGAAGGGAAATAAAAGCGCTTCCAGGCGCTTAGGGGCAAAATAAGGCGCTCCCAGCGCTTAAAGGACAAAAGAACCACAAAATCCAGCAAAGTCCTTCCCTGCATGCAGCAGGGCAGGGGTGGGGGGCAAGGCTGGACCCAGAGCCAGCTCACTGGGCCTCCAGGCAGGGAGGTAATCCAGGTGGCGGTCCTCTGGTCCAGCAGCAGCAGCAGCCCCCCTCAGGTAAGATCCTGGCAGAGAACAGTTTCTGTGGGGACACAGCCCCATTTTTATACAGGCAAACCCTTTGTTCTGGGTTCAGGGTGAGGGGGAAAACCAGTCGCAGCTGGTTGGGGAGCACCCTTGATGTACTCAGCCCCTCACTCTATTCACTGGCAGGGCTAGGGTCGTCAGTCGCACCACAGGGGGCGGGGCCAGCATTGTGTGTGGAAAACCCTGTCCTATTCAGGACCCAGGTGTACTCCTCCCACCCATCTAGCTGCTGATCTCCCCATTCACCACTGGGTGACTCATCCTGACTCTGGGGAATCCCTAGCCCGTCACATGACATGACCAGCCAATCACGCGACAGACACACTGCACACAGAAGTGCCCACTTCTAGAAGTGGCACTTCCACACTAGGTACATGCACGCCGCACACATCATCGCGCAGCATTCACTCCCACGAGTCCGCACATACCAAACTCGGGCCTGCACACCCCATGCATCAGGAACTACTAGGGACACATACATTCCCCATGCATTCCTATGGGAGGGCAGGCCTATCTCACCACATGCACTCAGAGCACGCACGCACTTTACCCTGGGACACAGGGAAAGTGCGCAGAGACCAAACAATTACCACACCAAGTCATCAGTAAAAAGAAAAAAAGTTCAGGGGTGAACCTGCCAGAAGGGCCAAGTCCAACAAGCGGTGAATGTAACTGTAATTAGAAAGGTGAACTGTCTTCGCAGGTCCATGCAATCTTTTTAATTTTTTGTACATGCTAAGCCATTTCTAAAACTACAGGTACCACTGCAACAAGTGTTTAATGACTTTATTTCGGAAACAAACCATTAAAGCTTCACAAGTTAAAACAAACGTTAATACAATAAAATAGTTAAGATGTATAAAATTATCATTAATGTACCACTATTAAGGTGCCGATTACGATCCTGTAAAAAAATTCCCCGTACGACTCGTATCCGGTCTTTTTACCGTACGAATCGTACAAGTGCCGTACAAACTGCCAACTACGATTCGCATGGGAAAAAGTCCATACGAATCGCATTGGGAATAATTCCCCACACGTCCTCGGGTCGGAAAATGTGCCCGACACGTCTCCGGACGAATTACCGTACAAATGTGAAAAGTGAAGTCCGACCGCGGAAGTACGATCCATCCCGTGCGTCCGATGTTACAACCGGATGGGCAAAGCACCGTCCGCACCGAACTCCCATAGCAACCATGGAGACATGTGCCCGCATACGCGCCCAACACTCCCCCCAGCCCCCGTATGTACGCGCCCAACCACCCCCCCAGCCCTCCTATGTACGAGTCGAACCCCCATCCGTGTATGTACACCCATGTACGTACGAGTCGAACCCCCACCCGTGTATGTACACCCGTGTACGTACGAGTCGAACCCCCACCCGTGTATGTACACCCGTGTATGTACGAGACTTACCCCCACCCGTGAATGTACACCCGTGTATGTACACCCGTGTATGTACACCCGTGTATATATGAGACGTACCCCCACCCATGTATGTACACCCCCGTACGTACGGCCCGTACCCCCACCCGCGTATGTATGGAGCGTACCCCCACCCCAACCCTGTATGTACACCCGTATACGTACGAGACGTACCCCCACCCGTGTATGTACACCCCCGTACGTACGGCCCGTACCCCCACCCGCGTATGTATGGAGCGTACCCCCACCCCAACCCTGTATGTACACCCGTGTACGTACGAGTTGAACCCCCACCCGTGTATGTACTCTCGTGTATGTACGAGACGTACCCCCACCCGTGAATGTACACCCGTGTATGTACACCCGTGTATGTACACCCGTTTATGTACGAGACGTACCCCCACCCGTGTATGTACACCCCCGTATGTACGGCCCGTACCCCCACCCGCGTATGTATGGAGCGTACCCCCACCCCCAACAGTGTACGTACGGACCGTACCCCCACCCGCGTATGCATGGAGCGAACCCCCACCCCAACAGTGTATGTACGGCCCGTACCCTCACCCGCGTATGTATGGAGCGTACCCCCACCCCAACCGTGTATGTACGGCCCGTACCCTCACCCGCGAATGTATGGAGCGTACCCCCACCCCAACCGTGTATGTACGGCCCGTACCCTCACCTGCGTATGTATGGAGCGTACCCCCACCCCAACCGTGCATGTACGGCTCGTACCCTCACCCGCGTATGTATGGAGCGTACCCCCACCCCAACCGTGTATGTACGGCCCGTACCCCCACCCGCGTATGTATTGAGCGTACCCCCACCCCAACAGTCTAAGTACGGAGCGCACCCCAGGCCCCAACACCAGCACCTTCACCCAACATCGCGCATGTACGAGTCGTACCAAGCCAGAGACAAGGACAGCACTGTACAACAAAATTGCCGATGTACACATCGTACACAAGCTAAAAACACACGTACACAACCAGGACAAAGCAAAACAACACAAGAATACTCTATTCGAATCGCACAAAGCCACAAAACATGTCCAACAAGCACAAATACAACACATTCACTGACCTGCAACTGCCAAACTCCCAAACAGAGGCCCAAAACACAACCACTCCTTATGACACACCCACCCAAAGTTCAAACACAGCCACACCCACCAATGGACCAATAAAAAGGGCCCACAGACACAAACCATGAGCCTTTGCAACAGACTCACTGCTGCCAGACCCCACAGACAACACACAGCACCATACTTGAACCTTTACTACACCTTACACTTGCTCACCTTCACACAACCACCTTCACAAACACCCCCTCATCACATTCACACACACACCTGCACAACCACACCCACACACCCACAACCATCCACACCCACACCCCCACAACCATCCACACCCACACCCCTCACCATGCCCACTAACAAGAATCCAAAGTTCACTAGCCAAGAGTTGGAGGTCCTTGTCGAGCCACACCTCTTTGGAACATTGGTCAGACAGACCAGCATTTCCGAAAAAACAGCCATGTGGCAGACGATTGTCAAAGCTGTGAATGCTGTTGCGTCCACCAGAAGGACCAGGCATGAATGCCAAGCCAGGTGGTACGATCTGCGGAGGAGGGTCCGAGCCAAAATGACAGACGACCACAACCAGGCCAACATCACTGGAGGAGGGCCGCCCCGCAGACGCGTACAATACCATCCCTGGGAGGAGAGGGTGATGGCCATACTGCCGGTGGTGGCAGTGGATGGAGTAGAAGGACTCCGAGAGCCGGGTGAGTACACAAACAACTCACCTCACATGGGGGGAACGTCATCCACAACCAAACCCACAATCATGCACGCAACCACCCCAAGCTATCGCATGACTCAACCACACTCCATGAACACGCACATGCCACTAGCGCCACCATGCCCCATGCACCCAGCTGGACAATGCCAAGTCACAGGCCACAGAAAACACCAACACAAGACACAGTAAGCCGGATGGCGGGAGTGTGGGCCCCAAAAATCACATAGTGCAACTCAGAAGCAGACAACAATGCCCTCTGCCCATATGGCCTAGGTCACAGCCAGACAAACAGTGTGTCCCCACACAGGAAAGACTTGCCAGCAAATGGCGGACGCCTTGCATTAAGACACGGGGGTGAAGGCACGTTTTTGCACATGACAGCAGCTAATGAACAGTGAAAGAGTGGCAGCACACACCACCACAGCAGCAGCGCAGACACAGACACTACACCCAATGGGTGCCTGGAGATCAGAAACAAACTCACTTGAACAAGCTAAGGGCCATTCAAAGATCAGCAAAAAGTGTGTGCCTAGGAAGCTGGGCTGAGGTGACAGAAGGTGACACACAGAGGGAGGGAGAGGGGGAGAGAGAGGGAGGGAGACACAGGGAGACGGACAGAGGGAGGAGGCTGACACAGGGAGGGAGGGAGAGGGGGACAGAGAGGGAGTGAGAAAGGGAGACACAGGGAGACCAATTCAGCCTTGGGTGGTGTGGGAATGTCTGCTCGTCAGCAGGTGGACTGCGTGCATGTAGACAAGGGTGGCCAGTGCCTGAATCCCCCTCTCTTCTCCATGGCAAAACACTGGGCCATGTCTCAACCTGTGCACGAGCACAACGCCAGCTACCTGCATTATATAAGTGTGTGGAACAACTCCATGTGCCCACGTACAGTGCAACACGGAAGGCGCCAATGCATGGCTCGCCACACCTGCTCACTCCACTGCTGACTGCAGTCACAATTGACGCAGCAAGTAAGACTGTGTCACACATAGGTAAAGTCTCAAAAGCTGTGGCCAAGGGACATACCCATGCACAAGTGCACTGTGAGTGGAATGCAAGACATATCCAAATACCCAGAGGAAATGTGCCAACTTAGAAACTAATGAAACATGGATGTTGCATGGAACAAAAATAACATTGTCTCTCTCACACACAGGTCAACGTCGTGGATCACCCCCCAACACTGGGGGGGAAGACTCACAGGACCCGGCTCTGCGGGATGACGATCCCACCGGCAGCGACGACTCTCACCACTCTGTGGACGACCCCGACCAACCTGGCCCCACTGGTGTCCAACCACCTGCAGCACCTGCGTCAGGTACAACTGGGCCAACCACCACCCCCACTCCTGCCACATCCCAGGAGACACCCAGGATCCCTGCCCCACCACCACAATACAGCCAGGCTGACCAGGAGGGACACGGTGTACCGGGCACCCAGGAGGAGGCAGGCGACAACGCTAATGCCACCCCTCAGGGGTCCCGGAGACCCGATGTGCCCACAAGGGCAGGCCAGGTGCAAGTGGGCAGGGGTGGTGGGAGTGGAGGATGGCGGAGGCGCGAGCCTGACCAGTTGGCTGCGGAACCGGTATATTCCCATGTCAGAAACATCCTGGACACATACCGGCAGGACACCACGGGCATGGGCCAGGTTGTGTCCACCCTCAACGAGATGAAGGGGACCCTTGAGGAGATCAAGACCCAGCAGGCCCAGCAACATGCGGAGCAACATGCCTGTCTACTGCGACACCAAGGGCGGATGGAGGACAGACAGGCTGAGCTCGTGACGGTGTTCACGGGAATTCACCGTACACTCCGTCGGATGGCCGACAACATGGGCAACCCTCCCTGTGCCACCAGGCCAAGAACATCACCACCCACAGGGACGGATCAGGAGGAGGAGGAGACATCCGACGGAGCATCCCAAACATCGTCACGGCCTGCTTCTGAGGGTTCCCGCAGGAGGGCGGGTCGTCCACGGAAAAGACCGTGAGGGTCGGCGCAACAGCACCATCTCCCAGGACAACTGGCCTGGCACCTGGCCCACTGGACCAACAGCAGCACATCAGCAAAAGACATTCTCTGCCACATGGACTTGCTGGTCACTGTCTGACCAATGTTGACAAAGACTGTGGCATGGACTCTGATGATTTCCAATGGCAAGGACACCAACTCCCCCAGTGAACTTTGGATTCCACACACCCGGAAAGCCCCACTTGTCATACCCCCCCCCCCACGTACCCCAACACAAATAAAAAGTTACACGATAAAGAGATGATGCCTACATTTTGCATTATTACCTTACATGTGTCTTGTAAAGTCTAACCATGCCTGAGTTCTCATATGACTTCAACCATCCATACCCTGGGGCCTGAGTCTGGCACAGGACACACATGGGTCACAATGTATTAGGCAACACAGACATGGAGCACCATACACACCCGTGATGGGCCCAACCAGCTGAGGGGGTGGCCGCACAACCGTGCCGACAGACATATTGAGTACAGCGACAGTCATGCGCAGAGGTCAGGGATCATGTGGAGTGTCCTGGGGGGCACCCAGGTATGTGTAGACAGGTGGCAGAACCATGTCCTGCAAGCTTGAGTCAGGTGGATGCAGAGAATGGTGGCCTGGCCAACGTTGGATGCATGGGGATGGCACATGTCACAATACCCACACAGTCATGGGCATCATGCACAATACAGAGTCTAATCCCACACAAACAGCTTGCATCTTGCTACTCTACACATAGACACATAGCCACTATCACGGAAAACCATGCCAGACATGCCGTATGCACCGTGGCAACACACCAGCATTGACTGAGAAGAGGCACCTTGGAGGCATAGGGACACCTTTATTAGTCATGTATTCGGGAATGCAGAGGCAACTCGGAGTACACATACACAGGTCATGTGGAGTAACATGTGGGTCCAACACTGGAACCCCCCTTCTGCAGCACAAATGCGTGATAGCCATGGAACTGGCACACAGGTGTCGGGTAACAGCTAAACACCCACTGCTGCTCACGGAGAGGATGCCATACACCATTGATCCTCTGATGTGGAAGTCCCACACCATGTCAAGCCAATGCAAACCGTATGTGTCCGAGGGCGGTGTTACACACATTGATGCCATCATCACAATCCACTATCCCATCACAGATGACTGTCAACAAGTCTGACCATCTATTCAGGTGTACCCAGCTACATGTAATGTGTCCCATGGTGATGCGACATGTCTGCAGAGGAACCAAACATCGACAGGGGCAGTGCGCACACATCGTAAACAACTGCCACACCCAATACACCCCTGATGCATCCCTTACCCTAAGGAGACTTCCAAACTTGTCCGTGGCATACATGCAGATGGACATACACATCGCAACACATGCCACACGGGGACCAATGCATGCACACTCAGACACTGGTACTCACCACTAAGCAAAGAAGTCGCGTATGAGCCGACTCAGAATGTCCTCTTGTGGAACCACATCCTCCACATCACTAGCCCCATTGCCAAGCCCTTCGTCCTCCACGGGTGGATGGTCCTGATCATCTTGATCCAGGATGAGTGGCACAGCTTTCTCAACTGCCATGTTGTGCAGCATGCAGCAGACCATGAAGATTTTGCAGACCTTCGCCGGGGCATATGGGAGGGCGCCGCCGGTCTTGTGGAGGCATCTGAATCGGCTCTTCAGGAGGCCAAATGTCCTCTCTATCACTCGCCTTGTCCGGCCATGGGCGGTGTTGTAGCGGAGCTGGGCCGGCATGCTGGGGTTGCGGAGAGGTGTGATCAGCCATGGCATGTTGGGATAGCCAGCGTCCCCTACATGGAAACCACATGGACATAAGCGGTCGTGCTGGAAGTCTACGCAAAATACAGGACAGACAGAGTGTACCCACCAACAACACATGCTCGTTCGTTGCGCAGCTGCGTCATCATTTCAGGCACCCTGCTACGCCTCATGATGTAGGCATCGTGTGCTGATCCTGGAAAACGAGCACAGACATGTGAAATCACCATGTTGGACAGAACACCACAAGGGCATTGATGGAGTGGTAGTGTTTGCGATTCCTGTACGCTACCTCCTGTGCCTGTGGTGGTACCAAAGCCACATGTGTCCCTTCTATGGACCCAATGACATGGGGCATCCCTCCCAGGGCATAGAATCCACGCTTGACCCCAGTCAACTGTTCAGGAGTTGGGAAATGGATGAACTCATCCAGGTGAAGCAACATGGCCTCTAAGAAATCATGCAGCACATGGCTGAACATGCTCTGGGACATGCCACCAACATGAGCTATGGTATATTGAAAGGTACCAGTGGCAAGAAAATGTAGGGCTGCCATTACCTTCAGCTTGGGTGTCAGTGCCGTAGGATACCTGTGCAGCGGTTGCAGGTGTGGTGCCAGCCTTGCCGTCAACTCCTCAATCAACGGTTGGGGGAAGCGGTAGCAGCATATACAGTCATTCTCCCGCATGTCAGCCAAGTCCGAAATTGGTCGGGGAAGAGGCGGCGCTCTGCAGTAATTTGGAAGTGACAAGGAAGAGTGAGTGCACTACAACAACAATTTATTTGTACTGAGCACATGTTAATCTGTCAATACACATATGCGACATACGGAGTCAGGTATGTGCCACATGCCCTGGACACGTATGGCTGCCAGGTGACACTCCTACCAAGACCCAGCTACACACGGAGATTGTGAACCTCCACACGCCATGGCATGGGACTAGCTGTGTCCCAGTGTAAGTGAACAGCCAGACGCAACACAGGAGTGACATACATCAACACATCAGCAGAAGTAGGATGTCGATTGCAGAGACAGGTAGCGGAACACTAGAGCCACAGGTCACATGACATTACACTAGGACAGCCCACACACCTTGCCATTAAGGTGTACATGTCATGACTCACCACACATACATTGAGAGGATGCAGACAGGTCCTTGTTACGCTACTCCATGCATGCATACACACCTCACATCCGATACCACATGTGGCCTGGTATGCGTAACAGTGTGCCATGTCCATCTACACACAGACACATGTTGGTTGCTGCAACAGCTGATGCTTTTGAGGGAACACCAACATCAAGCTAATGGGAACACACCACACATACATGACATAGACACATCGTGCACCGTGGGTAGTCACATGTCTGGTGTGGTAACCCCTGTAGCGGGCATCAGGGGACACTTGCGTGTGTTGTTGACTGTGCCATGCCAGTGACGCTCATCCCAAGTGTGCAGTACGACATGCACACATGTCAAAGGAGTTAAGGGCATGCCTGCCACATATTGCACCGTCACACATAACATCTGTACACATCTCATCATACATCTATTGCCTTCTCGACTCAGGAGTAATGTGCCACATCACAGCCTTTCACACCTGTGCCCCACACATGTAGTACTGCCCAGACAATGCCTTGATGTCCATCCATGGACAAGTATGTCAGCTCTATTCCTTCCTGTGTGCTGCCTGTCACCACTGTGATGTGTGAAAGGCACCGTACATTCGCTCTGAGGGCCTGTGTACGTTCCCTATCACTATGGGAGTGCTGCCGTAGGCCTACCCATAGTGATAGTGAGCGTACGCGCGTGTGTATGGTCCGTATCACTATGGGTACGCATATGCGAGCACACCCATAGTGATAGTGAGCGTACGCGCGCGTGTACGGTCCGTATCACTATGGGTACGCATACGCGAGCACACCCATAGTGATAGTGAGCGTACGCACGTGTGTACGGTCCGTATCACTATGGGTACGCATACGCGAGCACACCCATAGTGATAGTGAGCGTACGCGCGCGTGTATGGTCCGTATCACTATGGGTACGACACTCATAGTGATACGGACCGTACACACGCACGTACGCTCACTATCACTATGGGTGTGCTCGCGTATTCGTACCCATAGTGATACGGACCGTACACGCGCGCGTACGCTCACTATCACTATGGGTGTGCTCGCGTATGCGTACCCATAGTGATACGGACCGTACACACGCCTGTATGGGCCGTTGCTATGCATTTGGGGTGCCCTAGGGCCCCGGAACGCACCGTACTTGTGTGTGAATCTCCAAATTTCATAGGGGACACATGAGGGACAAGTATAAAGGCCTACATGCATGCTGGTTGTCATGGAGACCAAGTTTAAAGTATGAATTTTTTTCTGCAGGTGCACAGCAAAAGTCAGTTTGGATGAATCTACTTTGTTGCAATGTGGTTGTGGAGTTGACATCATGCTCAAGAAAAAAAACAATAAAAACCCACTGACTGTGCTAGGTTTGAAGGGATTGGAGGAAACATAGGATGCAAATGTGAGTGACCAATCACTCTGTACTCCTGTGCATTAAACAGGCCAGCAAGGCAGATATAAGGCAGCCAGGTCCCATGAGAGAGCACTTGCCTGCACATCTTTGGATTCTACGACCCAGCTCCTGCTCCTGATTCCCTGGAACCATGTCAAGGTCTGTGGAGAGGGCACAGCCTTTCACCCTGGAGGAGAACCTGGCATTGCTGGGTGTGATCCTCCCACAGTACCCCCTGCTGTATGGGTGACCAGGGTATCAGGTGAGTGCAGAGTCCACTAGCACAGACTGTGTCCCTTTTTTGTGACTGTGACTTCTGGCATTGTGCCCAGGTGTGACACACATGCAATGTACTGTAGGGGGGGTCCCAGGGGGGGGAAATGCCTGATGTCTCCCAGCCAGAGCATGCTGTGGTGCATGTCTGCCGTCCTCACTTGCATTGTGTTTACTATGACAATCACTGCATGGTGCATGCCACATTCTTCCTGTCTTATCCTCCTGGGAATGTAGCCTCTACAGTCCTCATGTGATTATGTGGTCAGCCCAGTGTGACAGGTGACTGTACCCACAGATGTGTGTTAGTTCTGTGTACCTGTGCTGAGAGTGTCCACATGATGTGTTCGTACCCTGGACATCGGTGTGTGTGTAAGTCCCCTGTCATGTGGGTGGGTGCATATGTGGAGTGTAGCACCCAAGCTGCATGAGGGATGGATATACCCTGCCCATGTGATGTGAGCAGGGAGCAATTCTGTGTGTCTGACGTGCAGAGCCAGCCCCACACCTGTGAGCCCCCCCCGTCTAGTGGCACATGTGCAGAGTGAGGTTTGTAGCTGCATTTGGCAATGGCAGGTGAATGTCCTGTGCCTGTGTGTGTCTGTGTACTCTGCTGAGGTAGCGTCAGTGGCCTGTGGCATGTGACTGCTTTGAGGTGCTGCACATAATCCTGGTGTAGCTTGTGATGCACAGTGTGAGCCTGGATCATTGATTGTGTCGCTGCCCTCATTCCACCTGTGTACTTTCAATGGCACGTACTGCTTTTGCCCTTCCCCAGAGGATAATGTCCCTATGACAAAGGTGCAATGCGTTGGATGCATACTATGCCTTGTTGTAAACAGCAAATTTGTTCTAATATGTGTCTCTGTGACATGTGCCAGGTGTATTGATGTAGTGTCACTTGTTCATCCTCACAGGTAGGCGCCTCTGCCAAGAAGCAGATCTGGATGAACGCCGTCAGTGCCGTGAGGAGGACGGACGGTCGCAAGCGGCGCCTGGCCCAGGTGAGAAAACGCTGGCAGGATATCCGGTGCTGGACGTGGAGGATCGCACGGGTCCTGCTGGGGGACTCACCTGAGACCCATAAGAACCGCGGGCGCCGCCGTCTGACCCACATCCACAAGCGTGTGCTGGCGGTGGTCTTTCCAGACTTGGACAGGCGCTTACAGGAGAAGCAGCAGCAGGAAGGGGGTAGGTACATGTGTGTTTGTTGTGTGTCACCAGCATTTGTAAGTGCACAGTTGCATGGATACACTGCCAGGGTTTAAAGGTGCTGTGCAGATGCTGTTACCCACAGTATAGCGGTGCTCTCCTGCCTCCCTTCCCCTCCTTGCAATGTGTTCCCTGGTCTGTGTGTAGTCACTCCTTCACAAGGTTATCTAGGCTGGCAGTTTATCCACGTGAACAATGCCTGTAGCATAATGTGTGGGGGTGGGGTGTAACAGGTTTTGGGACCTTGCCTGTGTCCTGTCCAGTTCAGTACTTGTGGGTTCCATGTCAGTTGGCACTGATGCTGAGTCCAGACATGGGAGTTAGTCTCTCAAGTGTCATGCCTTACAGCACGCATGTCCTATGTTGTGGCCTGTTACATGATGTGCATGAGTGTGCGATACGCATAGTGCAGGGATGGTGGCGTGTGTTGCAGTCATTCCCATTCAGGACCATGGAGTTGTGTGGCCACTACTGTCCCCTGCGGCATATTTTCCTAGGTGTCATGTGTGTCATCACAAAATGTGGACACTCTCAGTGTCTACAGCATAGGTTGTGCTCTGTGCCATTGTCCCCTGGCACCATGTATATTGACGTAAAATGTAGTACAAGTGTCCACTGTACAGCCTGACCTGATTTTCCTTGTTCATACTCACGGTGGCCAGTGCCTGTGTGTCTTGTTACAATCATCTGATGATGACCATTTGTCCATGATTATTTGGACAGGCGCACCTTGGGTATTTTGTGTCCAATCTTGCATTTATCCAGCCCATGTGTATTTCACCCAGACTAAGAGATGTAAGTGCTTCCTGTGTCTCAACAAATTGTCTCATGTAGGGGGTGGTTGGTGCGGGCAAAGCCTACATGTCAAAACCTGATATCTCCTTGCTAGGTCTGGCCAGTGTGTGATGTTTGTCTGGACATACACTCAAGGTGCAGTGAGCCAGTCATGGTGGGCATGTTTTCAGTATTACCTATGCAGCATGTGCCTAAAGTTCATGGATATGGTCCCTGCTCATCCCTATTTTCGGCAACGCTGTGTGGTGCAGATGCAGTGCTGGATTGTCCCCAGAGCCTGGCTCCTCTGTCAAAATCCATTTCATGTCATTTGCTATTGTGTCATGCTCTCCATAGTTTTTCAGTGGCATGGTGGGTCAACCAACTGTGTGTTGCAGGGCCTACATATGTACCTTGTTTTGTAGATGTTACTCATCTTTCTTTTCAGGCTATGCACTGTAACCTATGTAGATTGGACTCATGTGACATATGTATACAGGTGTATGATTAATTCCTGTCTCTTCACCTTGCCCACAGCATCGTCGGGGGACACGGAGGGAGACATCAGCACAGACCGAGCGGAGGGACCGAGCACCAGTGCCAGCGGTGACATCTTGGCTGGCACATCGAGTGGAACTGAGGCGGAGGGGAGTAAGGCGGAGGACCTGTCCACTGCCACCACAGAATATGAAGCTGACGGGTCTGAGGCTGAGCTCTCCGAGTGGGCGGAGGCTGCACCACCAGCTGACAGCGGCACAACATCTCTCCCCGCCCCCTCCATTGCCATCAGCCGCCTCACACTTGCTCGTGTCCCTTCCCAGCGTGCCCGGTCACCACATGTCTCCTTCCTGCCAGGCACCGCACCCCCTGCCCCTGTCTCCACTGCTGCCGTCAATGCCGAGTCTGTGGACATCCAGCGGCAGTTGCAGGTTGGTCAGGCTTTGATGCTTAATGTCCTCCATGGCCACAGCCAAGTGCTGAACAACATGGAGGCATACTTGGAGGGCATTTTCTCATCGCAGGCTGACCAACGCAACTTGCTGAGGTCCATTGACTCGACACTGACTGCAGCAGTGGGTCTCCTGCAGCGCTTCGTCCAACACCCTACCCCTGACCCATCCACACTTCCCACTCCCATGCCTGTCCCACATACACCCAGACGTCAGCATGCACCCACCACAACAGACACAGGCACCACACCAGCAGGGAAGGTCAAACGCACACCTCCTGGCACGCACACACAGGGTGAAGTAGGCACACCCACTGGGTCAGGGGGCAAACGTAAGACACGCAGCCAGAGTGGGAGTCCGCATTCCACAAGATCCACTCCCTCCAAATCCCCTCCCCTCAGCTCTCCTGGCCAAAAGTCAGATACAGGGTCAGTCCTGCCCAGTCTGTCCATCAGCCCCAGTGTGGCACCACCCCGCAAGCGGTGGAGGCAGGACACCGGCAGGGGAGTTGAGTTCCCCCCCCGTCCACACCCTCCCCCAGTGGCGCTGCGACCCATCCCTCCGACCCCCCCCCCCTCCTTGGGGCCTGTGGTTCCTTCGGGTGCAGGGGAGTCGCTGGAAGACCTTGCTAAGGTGTGCAGCGCCATCCTGACCTCCGCCTTTGGCGCTGCCCCACCCCCTGTGGTGGAGTCCTCCGTCCCTGCACCCACGACGCCTACCCTTCGCCCTCATGTCCCTGCGGTGCCTGGTCCTTCCCCCCCACATGATGCCCCCCCCCCCTCTGGAAGACAAAGGAGTCTGACTGTGCAGGCAAGCTAGGGGACACGCGTCCCACTGTGTCCCCCACCTGGATTTGAACTTTGGATGCCCTATGGGCATTGTACATTTTGAACTTTCAAGGGACAAACAGATTTTTGGATGCTGTATAAAGCAATTTCTTTTTCCTTAGTACACTACTGTCTATCTGGTATTGCTGTTGGTGGACCTGCTCCATTATTTTGGGTGGTGATAATGTGTTGGGTGTGTGGGAATTGTCGTCTTGTGCTGGTCATAGGGTGGACCCTGGTATCTGTGTGCCATCACAAGCTGTTGGCTGCATAACTTTGTTCATGTCAGCAGTTACTGCATGGTGACACCGTCCCAAGGTGTGTTCCTTCCTCTGTGTAACCTGACATCTTCCCTGCAGGGTCATTCCAATATGTGGTGCTGAGCTGTGTCTACACTGGCTGGGTGTGTGACGGACTCGTTAGACTTGGGCCATGCATGCTGAGCGATGTCTCCACCTGCATCATTCGTGGCGTCCTTGGTGGTCACTGTACTTGTGTATGTAGACTGTTGACATGACTTCATGTGGACATGTTTTCTTTTCGGCACTATGCATGTGTATACTCCCAGCCTCGCACACATGTGGTACATGTACTGCAGGATCTTTGTGCACCTGACTGACATTTGTGGGCATTGGATCTGTGGTTACTCCACCCTTTTCTTTGCAGGGGCACTGCTGTGAGTGTTAGGCACCCACCCCTCCTGTGTCTGGGCACTGCTGGGAGGACTCTGCACACACCCCTCTTATGTCTGGGTACTGCTCTGAGTGTTAGGCACCCACCCCTCCTGTGTCTGGGCACTGCTGTGAATGTTAGGCACCCACCCCTCCTGTGTCTGGGCACTGCTGGGAGGACTCTGCACACACCCCTCTTATGTCTGGGCACTGCTGTGAGTGTTAGGCACCCACCCCTCCTGTGTCTGGGCACTGCTGTGAGTGTTAGGCACCCACCCCTCCTGTGTCTGGGCACTGCTGGGAGGACTCTGCACACACCCCTCTTATGTCTGGGCACTGCTGTGAGTGTTATGCACCCACCCCTCCTGTGTCTGGGCACTGCTGGGAGGACTCTGCACACACCCCTCTTATGTCTGGGCACTGCTGTGAGTGTTAGGCACCCACCCCTCCTGTGTCTGGGCACTGCTGTGAGTGTTAGACACCCACCCCTCCTGTGTCTGGGCACTGCTGTGAGTGTTAGGCACCCGCCCCTCCTGTGTCTGTGCACTGCTGGGAGGACTCTGCACACACCCCTCTTATGTCTGGGCACTGCTGTGAGTGTTAGGCACCCACCCCTCCTGTGTCTGGGCACTGCTGTGAGTGTTAGGCACCCACCCCTCCTGTGTCTGTGCACTGCTGGGAGGACTCTGCACACACCCCTCTTATGTCTGGGCACTGCTGTGAGTATTATGCACCCACCCCTCCTGTGTCTGGGCACTGCTGGGAGGACTCTGCACATACCCCTCTTATGTCTGGGCACTGCTGTGAGTGTTATGCACCCACCCGTCCTGTGTCTGGGCACTGCTGTGAGTGTTAGGCACCCACCCCTCCTGTGTCTGGGCACTGCTGTGAGTGTTAGGCACCCACCCCTCCTGTGTCTGGGCACTGCTGTGAGTGTTAGGCACCCACCCCTCCTGTGTCTGGGCACTGCTGGGAGGACTCTGCACACACCCCTCTTATGTCTGGGCACTGCTGTGAGTGTTAGGCACCCACCCCTCCTGTGTCTGGGCACTGCTGGGAGGACTCTGCACACACCCCTCTTATGTCTGGGCACTGCTGTGAGTGTTATGCACCCACCCCTCCTGTGTCTGGGCACTGCTGTGAGTGTTAGGCACCCACCCCTCCTGTGTCTGGGCACTGCTGTGAATGTTAGGCACCCACCCCTCCTGTGTCTGGGCACTGCTGGGAGGACTCTGCACACACCCCTCTTATGTCTGGGCACTGCTGTGAGTGTTAGGCACCCACCCCTCCTGTGTCTGGGCACTGCTGTGAGTGTTAGGCACCCACCCCTCCTGTGTCTGGGCACTGCTGGGAGGACTCTGCACACACCCCTCTTATGTCTGGGCACTGCTGTGAGTGTTATGCACCCACCCCTCCTGTGTCTGGGCACTGCTGGGAGGACTCTGCACACACCCCTCTTATGTCTGGGCACTGCTGTGAGTGTTAGGCACCCACCCCTCCTGTGTCTGGGCACTGCTGTGAGTGTTAGGCACCCACCCCTCCTGTGTCTGGGCACTGCTGTGAGTGTTAGGCACCCGCCCCTCCTGTGTCTGTGCACTGCTGGGAGGACTCTGCACACACCCCTCTTATGTCTGGGCACTGCTGTGAGTGTTAGGCACCCACCCCTCCTGTGTCTGGGCACTGCTGTGAGTGTTAGGCACCCACCCCTCCTGTGTCTGGGCACTGCTGGGAGGACTCTGCACATACCCCTCTTATGTCTGGGCACTGCTGTGAGTGTTATGCACCCACCCCTCCTGTGTCTGGGCACTGCTGTGAGTGATAGGCACCCACCCCTCCTGTGTCTGGGCACTGCTGTGAGTGTTAGGCACCCACCCCTCCTGTGTCTGGGCACTGCTGTGAGTGTTAGGCACCCACCCCTCCTGTGTCTGGGCACTGCTGGGAGGACTCTGCACACACCCCTCTTATGTCTGGGCACTGCTGTGAGTGTTAGGCACCCACCCCTCCTGTGTCTGGGCACTGCTGGGAGGACTCTGCACACACCCCTCTTATGTCTGGGCACTGCTGTGAGTGTTATGCACCCACCCCTCCTGTGTCTGGGCACTGCTGTGAGTGTTAGGCACCCACCCCTCCTGTGTCTGGGCACTGCTGTGAGTGTTAGGCACCCACCCCTCCTGTGTCTGGGCACTGCTGGGAGGACTCTGCACACACCCCTCTTATGTCTGGGCACTGCTGTGAATGTTAGGCACCCACCCCTCCTGTGTCTGGGCACTGCTGGGAGGACTCTGCACACACCCCTCTTATGTCTGGGCACTGCTGTGAGTGTTAGGCACCCACCCCTCCTGTGTCTGGGCACTGCTGGGCGGACTCTGCACCCAACCCTCCTATGTCAGGATATGTACGCTTAGAACATACACGGGTGTGGGTTCGCTCCATGCATTCAGGGGTGGGGGTACGGTCCGTATGTACACTGTTGGGATGGGGGGTATGCTCCATGCATACGCGGGTGGGGGTACGGTCCGTACATATCCGTACCCACGCTGTGGAATGCTTGTGCGGGCCGTACCCAGGCCTTTGCCACGTGGGTACGAGCCGTCCCGCCATTGTTGGGGTGACGTAGGTGTGGGCGTGGTACGACTCATACCCACGCTCGGGACGTACCTGTGTTGTTGTGTTACCGGTTCGCGTCGTCAACCACTTCCGTTGTGGCGGACGCTGGCTTTGCTGGACACGCCCCCACCCCCTCGTAGTGACCAGGGCCTGGGGGTCAGGTATGTCCAGGGCATGTGTGCTGTGTGACTTGGGTGGGGGTTTTGTGGCCTGCCCCTGCTCCTGCCCCCCACCCCTTTCCCCCCTCCCTTTGTTGTTCTGACCTTCTGCGGCGTCTGCGGCGGAACCTGTAGAGGAGGTCGACTGCTATGAGGGCCGGGATGACACGTAGGTTCGGGTCCATGTCTGTCCGTTGCGTGCAGGTACTCCTTGTTCGCGTCGTCCTGATTTCCCGGCAGTTTTTGGCTGCCGGAAAATATTCTCCGTGCGGGATGACATCGGTGCGAATCGTACTTCCTGGTTCGTGAAAGGCAGGCTGCGTGCGTCCCGACGTCACGTCGGCGCTTTCCCGGATCACATTTGTATGTATATTTTCGTCGGTCGGTGTTTTGTACGAATCGTACGGAAATAGTATTTCCGTGCGAATCGTACTTCCATGTTTGTATATTGTTCCGACTGGGTACACGTCGGACGGAGAATATAATCCGTCCGACGGTTCGTACCTGGTTTTTACAGGATCGTAATCGGCACCTAAGTGTCTTCCTTTAGTTAAGTCTGTGGTTGAATGAATGAGTGTGTGTGTTTGTGTGTGTGTTTTTCGCAGTTACAAAACCTGCCAAGCATGACATGCAACCTAATGAGGTTAAAAAAGGCAAACACCTAATAAAGTATTACAAATAAAAGAGTGGCACACCAGTACACACACATTCCCTTGGCAATGAGGTGTGCTCCTTTTCAAGCAGCTGTGCACATGTATCAGGCAAAATGAAGTCACTCATAGAGTAAGACAACCAATGGGTGAAGGGGGCTGACCCTCTGCCATGTGTTGTAGGTTGTGATTGGTGGAAGCAAAGTATAAATGACACTCGTGCAGACCAATGGATGAAGAGAGCTGATCAAAATTCCCAGCTAAGTATGTAGATATGTATGTATATTTTAGTTGACTTTTCTCGAAAACGTGAGGATGGCAAGACAGCTAAAGCTGTCTCTAGGTCAGACCTAAAAAGGATGGACATCGCTGTAGCCATGATACTGAGACGCACTGACCTGCTCCTGTAGAGAACCAGACTGATCCTCCTTCAAGGCAGACATGGCACATTATGAAGTCCTTGCAGTCAATAACCTTGCATCATTGAACAACAGGAAAAAAGCATCACCGTTTGGCTCCTTCATGGAAATCGCAATCTTTGCGCACCACAGAAAATCACAAATCTGGGCTTTGTGATTTAAGAGAGCATTGGGAAATTAGAGCCAGAAGAGGGAGAGCCAAGGGACATGAACATTGGTTTACATAGTTAGATGATATTAGAAATTCACAGATGATTTGCAAGGATGCTAAGTAAAACTGTAAGGGAGGAGAACTGTGTGGCATGTCCAAGGAACATAGTGTGCTCTTGTGAATTTGGTGAGCTTGTGTATTCATCAATACAAGACCAATTAGTAAGGTGCACTAAACATTTCAGAGAGCAAGAAAAGCTGTTAGCAACAAATCTGTATCTCAAAGATGCAGTAGGAATTATGGAAAGGATACAACACACTATGGCTTGGGTGAAGGAGACACTTGAGAGTGCTGGTGTGAGTGAATGAGCGGTACATAAATTGACCACCACTACAGAAGAAAGTGATGATGAGTTACCTGGAATACAGAGTGTGAGAGGTTATTTTAGGATGGTTGTATTTAGCAAGGAGGCCAGGGGAAGATTTTTGAGATAAAGCAATATTGTCCATTTACCCAACAGTGTGCACAGTTTTGGCAGAAATACTTTGTGCAGGAAAAGAAGTGTCTGAGTGGCTGGACCCTGTCGTTGTGGTGGATAAAGATTAGGCCTGGGCTAAAATTTTGTTCCGTTTCTCGGAAATTGCGATAATTTGACATTTTCGCGTTCCGCGGAAAGCGCGAAAATGTCAAAATTTCCGCATTCCACAGCTTGGCGATAATTTGTTTCTTGCTAGCGCTGTAAAATAATACATTCTCGCGCGCGCACGATCGCCTTACCTGAATCCCTGCGTTCGCCGACAAGTTTTCTTGATCCGGTCGCGTTCTCCATGAGATGTTGTATTGTTTTTAGCCATTTGCGCTGTCTCGCGACAGTTCGTGCCCGCAGTGACGTCATGCGTCGCGCAATCACGTCTTTCTTCTCGCGATCATACACCGCGAGACAACTGAAAACAAGATGGCCGCGCCCGCGAGCCACCACATGGGTAAGTTGGCGAGCCGCAACCATGCAGAAAACCTCGCGAACATGCGGGAAAAAAACTTCCACATCTTCGCGATATTTCCGCGTGTTTGCGATATTTTTAACATTTTCGCGATAATTTGCGAAAGTGGATTTTGCAAATTCCGCCCACCCCTAATAAAGATTGTGGAAGGAAAATAAGACTGTTCGACGAAAGAGGAAATAGTTAATACTTACTGCACATGAGGTGCATTTATGAAGGAATCTCATTGATCTCCAGATGCTGGCAATGACACATACTGCTTGGTCAGGTCCTATCCTATACCTGCAATGGAGATCCAGAAGAGCACTGGTGTCAATTGGGGTTGGACATCATGAGCCCTTTGAAGATTCTTATGTTGTGTCTTGTTGGTGGCGTGTTATATGTTAACGCAGTTGTCTGCAGTGCTGGACTGGCTACCATGGGTTTCGGTGTGGGGGCTGATTTTGTTGCTGGGGGACCTGCCAACCACGTTCCTATTTGCAACTCTTGTAAATAAAGAATGCAAAAATAGAAGGTTTTAAAGTGTGCTTAAAACTTACTTTAACTCTATTTGTTTTGCATTGTTTATTTAGAACAAAACACCCGGATGCCAGTCTGTTCCTGGTTGTGTGCCAGGTATGTGAGCTCAGTTCGCAGCAAATTAATGTTAACGTTTCTGGAAGAAGAGTTACTATGTGATAGAATAGCAAAGTTCCTCAACACAGATGATAGAGTCCAGTTCCTGTTCCATGGGATTCAAGACTTCCTGAAAAGGTTGTCTATTGTCCACCAGAAGACCGCTTTGTACTCATCCCAGCCTAATGTATTAGTGGAGTTTATGAATAGTCCTGTCATGCGGTGTGCAGAGGGCTGAGAAGCTGAGAGAGCCTCTTAAGGAAGTGCTGCATGGCACATTGTGGCCACACAACGGATAACTGACGAAATATCGAGAAGAAGAACATCGAATTGCCAAAATATCGAAGGAAAAATATAGAATGCCAAAATATCGAAGCCCTATCTCCAAACAGGTAAGTACAAAAATATAGAATCCAAAATATCGTTGTAAAAGATATAGTTAGTCACAATATCGAATTATTTTAAATGTCTTAAAATTAATGTAAAATTAATGAAATAAAACATATAATTAACTGAAACATACTTAAAAATACTTAAATTACTTTAAAATTAATAAATAATTAATGTAAGTAAAAAAAACATAATAATACATATATATTAACGTAATATTAATTTAAAAAATGCAATATTTTTTGCGTAGGATAGCGGGCGGGTAAAATTTACTATTACTACTCCAGTAAGTGCAATAGTAGGGAAAGTGTTGGATAGCTGGAGGGTAAAAATTAGTATTCCCACTCCAGACAGTGCAATAATAGGGAAAGCATTGGATACCGTAGGGGTAAAAATTTATATTCACACTCCACAGAGTGCAACAGTAGGGAAAGCGTTGGATAGCGTAGGGGTAAAAATTACTATTCCCACTCCAAAGAGTGCAACAGTAGGGAAAGCGTTGGATAGCGTAGGGGTAAAAATTACTATTCCCACTCCAGTGAGTGCAACTCTAGGGTAAGCGTTGGATAGCGTAGGGGTAAAAATTACTATTCCCACTCCAGAGAGTGCAACAGTAGGGAAAGCGTTGGATAGCGGGAGGGTAAAAATTACTATTCCCACTCCAGAGAGTGCAACAGTAGGGAAAGCATTGGATAGCGTAGGGGTAAAAATTACTATTCCCACTCCAAAGAGTGCAACAGTAGGGAAAGCGTTGGATAGAGTAGGGCTAAAAATTACTATTCCCACTCCAAAGAGTGCAACAGAAGGGAAAGCGTTGGATAGTGTAGGGGTAAAAATTACTATTCCCACTTCAGAGAGTGCAACAGTAGGGAAAGCGTTGGATAGCCGGAGGGCAAAATTTACTATTCCCACTCCAGTGAGTGCAACAGTAGGGAAAACGTCAGATGGCGTAGGGGTAAAAATTAATATTCACACTCCAGAGAGTGCAAAAGTAGGGAAAGCGTTCGATAGCGGGAGGGTAAAATTTACTATTCCTACTCCAGTGAGTTCAACAGTAGGGAAAGCGTTGGATAGCGTAGGGGTAAAAATTACTATTCCCACTCCAGAGAGTGCAACAGTAGGGAAAGCGTTGGATAGCGTAGGGGTAAAAATTACTATTCCCACTCCAAAGAGTGCAACAGTAGGGAAAGTGTTGGATAGCGTAGGGGTAAAAATTACTATTCCCACTCCAGTGAGTGCAACTGTAGGGTAAGCGTTGGATAGCGTAGGGGTAAAAATTACTATTCCCACTCCAGAGAGTGCAACAGTAGGGAAAGCGTTGGATAGCGGGAGGGTAAAAATTACTATTCCCACTCCAAAGATTGCAACAGTAGGGAAAGCGTTGGATAGCGTAGGGGTAACAATTACTATTCCCACTCCAAAGAGTGCAACAGTAGGGAAAGCGTTGGATAGCGTAGGGGTAAAAATTACTATTCCCACTCCAGAGAGTGCAACAGTAGGGAAAGCATTGGATAGCGGGAGGGTAAAATTTACTATGCCCACTCCAGTGAGTGCAACTCTAGGGTAAGCGTTGGATACCGTAGGGGTAAAAATTATTATTCCCACTCCAGTGAGTGCAATGGTAGGGAAAGCGTTGGATAGCGTAGGGGTAAAAATTACTATTCCCACTCCAGTGAGTGCAATAGTAGGGAAAATAATAATTGAATATTTTATTAAAAATAAATAAATTATTAATACCAATAAAAATATTAAAATTAATTACCAATCACACAATATTTAATAATTAATATATTATAAATACCATTTTTTATTAATAACCTAATAATAATTAATTAACAACCAATTAATTTTCAATACCAAAAGTTAATAAATAAAATGTATACCAATTAATAATTAATTAAGAATAAATTAATTAGCAATATACAAAAATTATTTCAATAATTAATTATTTACAATTAAAGTAATTCCCACCATATTCCCCTATAAACCCACAACCCGCTACAAATAATAAACTAATACAATTAACATAATTATCAATTAAACAATTAATACTAATTAATTACCAATTAATACTAATTATTTACCAATTAATAATTAATCAACAACCAATTAATTTTCAATACCAATTAATAATTACCTAATAACAATTAAATTACTTCCCACCCTATTCCCCTATAAACCCACAACCCGCTACAGAAGTAAAACACAAAATTAAATTAAAAATAATTAATAATTCCTAAAAATTATTATTTAATGTACTATAATTAAATTACTTCCCACCCTAATCCCCTATAAACCCACAACCCGCTACGGAATTAAATTACACAAAAATTAAATAACATAAAATTCATTACTTTAAAAATATTCAAACATACATTCCAAAATTTATACATACTTTAACACATATACTAACACTTAAAACACTATAGAAAAAAATTGATATTATTAACAACTATATTATGACTGTCGATATTACTTACTTCTATATTATTTAAATCGATATTTTATTTCTTACCTGATTTTCGATATTCTTCACCACTATATTTTGGCAATTCGATATTCTGTCCATTCTGTATTAAAAACTCGATATTCTGTCCTGTCGATATTTTGAATTCGATATTATGTCTGTTTACCCACACAACACCTAACGTTGTGGCTTTGAATTCACCTTTTGTGTGTTTGTTAATGGATAGGCTGCCTGGGTCATAATTATATCCTATCTGGTAGAATTGTGGTTCAAGGCGAAAGGACCCAGAGAAGGAAGGAGGCTCTGGAAAAAGGAAGTTTTACCAGCAGTGAGATCAGAAGAGATATGATGAACAGAAATGTGCCACAAGGAGTGAGACAGTGGAAGATTGGAAAATAAGTTCTGGTGAAGAAACTGGGCTTGGTGAAGATAAGCAAGTCTAGGTTCATAGGTGTTTTCGAAATCACTGAAGTAAACAACAATCTAGCAGTTATCCATAAAGGTGAGCAGTTGTGTGGAGCATGTCCAGACTGGCAGAATGGGTGAGGCAAGATGAAGGAATGACTGGCTCCAAGGAAGCGCCTCAAACATCTTGCACTGTGTCACAAGCAACAGGAATTCTACTAATAACGAGAAAAAGTCGCAGACGTTCTTGAGCAGTATCAAGAAGTCAATCTGGAAAATTATCGTCATTTTGTGAGCGATGCATTATATGTGTGCATCTTGTTTCTTCATATTTGTGTGCATTCTTATCCTTCATTACTCTAGTAATGTCCTTGCTTTTGCAGGTCAAATGAGTTTTCTTAAGTGCATCTTTGTTTATTGTGTTGTTTTATGGGTGGAATGTGTGTTGTGGTCTCTTTCAGTCTTGATTTCTGTTCAAAACAGACCTTGTGTATTCAATACAGACTCAGGGTGGCCTATATACAGGGCCACTGGAATTATGCAGGAGGGGTGGACCAAATTAGGTGGCAGGGGCAGACTTGATTATGTGGCAAGAAAAAAAGAATTAGGTGTCATAGTGAGGAAAATCTTGTGATAGTATTACTTCATATTTTGTCATTTTTACAATTGTTATTACTGTCTGGACGAGCATTTCACCTCATTAGTACCGGTTTAACATCTAAACACAGTAATAACCAAGAGAAAGTTGACCAGTCAATCTTTTTGTGGGGCCTTTTACTGCACAGTAACATGTGTTGCTGCCAACTTTGGAATGCAGCAAATATTGGATTATGTGGCAAAATGCTGCAAATACATAATTATGTGAAAAAAGCCACAGCTACAGAATCAAATAATTCCAGTGCCCCCCTCCCTCATGATTTGATGGCACTTTTGTCTGTCTCAGTTCCCTGCTACTTATTTGATTGCTTTTTTCCCTATTCCTGGCTTTGTCCTATGGCTTTGCACCAGCACTAACCCTTTGACAAAACAACAATCCAAGAATACTTTAACCAAGCCTATCCGTTCCTTCCAACACATCTCACACAATGAATTTATGGACCTGGTCAAAGCAAGCAGGCCTGCCGGCAGCCCTTCTGACCCGTGTCCACCACAAACTTTCAAGACAATTCTTTTAACTAACTCTGCTGCCACTCCAGTAAGAAGAACCATCAATGATTCCTTAACTACCGGAATATTTCCAGAAGAACTCAAAAAGTCATAAATACGCCCTTTACTGAAGAAAACAAACTTGGACCCGCTGAACACTGACAACTACAAACCCATTACAAATGGACCTTTCTTGGGCAACTGATAGAAAGAGCAGCGTTCACCCAGATGTTACAATTCATTGAAGAGAATTACATAGTTTCAGACTTCCAAACAGGTTTCTGTCCGGGAAGAGGCACTGAATCTGCCCTCCTTGACATCTGGGATGACCTGAAGAACACAGTAGACCGCAACGGGGTTGCTGCACTTCTTCTCTTGGACCTCTCAGCTGTCTTTGACATGGTTGACCATGACACTCTGAAACAAAGAATCTCTGAAGCCGGCATGGAGGGGGCTGCTCTAGACTGGATCGTGTCCGACCTTCGAAAAAAAACTAATGTCATCCATACCCCACCTTTCTCATCGAAACAATACTCCACAAAAGCAGGGGTCCCTCAAGGCTCTATCATCTCGCTCATGCTTTTCAACATCTACATGAAGTCCTTACCGGCACTGATCAATCAATTTCACCTCACGTGCTATAATTATGAAGATGATACACAAATACTCCTTCAACTGGAATGCCCCAAAGACATTGGAAGCTCCCCAATTTTCAGTTGTCTCAGAGCCGTGGATCAGTGGATGACTTGGAGCCACCTCAAATTGAATGCTTCCAAAACGGAAATACTCATGTGTGGGATTGGAAACATTATGACCCGCCTGTCACCTGGCCTGATGAACTGGGATCACCGCCTAAAGTATCGAAGGAAGTAAGAAACCTCGGAATGGCCATGGACTCCGAGCTATCAATGAATGCCCTAGTTGATAAACTAGCAAGATCAAGCTTTGTCACTATAAATACGCTGCAGCATATTTTCCCTCATTAGGGATTTCTACACAAGGTCCAAGCTACCATCTCCCTTGTTATGTCCAAACTCGATTACGCCAATAGCTCTTCCACGGATCACCTTTAACGACCATGAAAAGACTACAACAGATTCAGAACGCGGCTGCCAGACTACTCTTGCATATCAAACCGCAAGACCACATCTCACCTGCCTGGAAAGCCCTGCATTGGTTACGGGTTGCCAGAAGATCCACGCTCAAGCTGCTTTGTATCACCCGCAAAGCAATACATGGAATGGGACCGCTCTTCATCAGGAATAAAATCACCAAACACATTCAACAAAGGAACCGCCACTCTAAAATGGCACCTCGCCTCAAAATCCCAAAATACAAGAAGAAAACCCTGGGTGGCACATCCTTCTCTGTTCAAGCAGCCAAACTATGGAACTCTTTACCACCCTATAGTAAATTATCTCTAAAAAAGAGTGGGGGTCCAAGGGATGTAGTTTAGCGACTCAAACAGTTCTCAATCCCTAATCCAGCACATGTATACACAGTAGAAGAACTGAGAGTCCAAAGAATGTTTAGCAACAATAGTGTAACCACTCTACAAATATCGAACAAGGTGTTTGCTGGTGTCAACAAAGTACACAATGTGTCCATGAGTGTATGTACACGTAAACAAAGTTCCCATCACCCACGACAAGTGGCTTGCTTCATCATTTGGGAACCGGGGAACTTGACCAAGGAACCATCTTCTACCAGATTGATGTAGATATTGGTTCGATGGATGTCCCAAATGTGTAACTGGATCAAAGGGGCCACAAGCGTAATGATAGTGGGTGATGTATGCAGTGCAAGTGATAAAGAAAAAGTGATTTAAAATTGGTTGTCAAGATACAATTATGTGTTTATTCTAGTGCTACCTTGATACCAAGTTAAAACTAAACAGTGCTATACAGTTCAAACAAATAACTGTGTTCTTAAAGACTGGTCTACATGTTTCAGCTCTTGGATATACTCTATCCCAGCTTTCGTCAGGACCAGAAAGCTACTGCATATTAACGGTGTAGTGAATACAAAAAAACTCAAAGACATACAACCTGGACCATGATCTTGGTACAGGTAAATACCTGTAAAAGCAACAACAGTGGTCAATGCAAACAGAGTGGTGACATGTTACAAAAACCGCATCCACAATGAAATGTCGATTTTAGTTCAGAATTACCAAATAGTGTAATAAATAATTCTACGTCCATCACCGCAAGTGAAACGTTAGAATTGTAACTCACCCGAATTACACTGGGTATGTGCCTCACCCCACCCGGCAACTGCTCAGGTATAGGAGGCACCGCTCTAAGGAAAAAGTACTAGCGTAAAACATTACATAACAAATGCTAGTGAAACATTTAAAACATTAGTACATTGCGCGCAACCCTTAAAAACAGACAAGGCAGGAGATTCACGGTCGACTGAGCGTCGAAAGACGGTTGTCAGCAAACATGTCTCTGTTATAAACAGACGAAGTGCCCATGCAGTTGGTTAAAGCACTATCATTTCTCTACCCCAAAGTCTACTGCTATACTGCGTTATTTAAAAGCCAGTGACTGATGTGTGTGGTACCGGAGAGTGAACAGTGAAAAATCCACAATACGGCATTTCCTTAGTCAAAGGTTTCCTGTTCGGTATTCTAAGGAAGACCCCAGAACTAAGCCAAGAAATTGACCAGGGACTCAAGGCACCGTTATCATATTAACAGATGTTGATTAATAAAGTTACGGGTACTGCACCAGACCTAGTCAGTTTATATCTGTCCACCTACCTCTCCGTCGGTACCTCTCGCGGTGTATGAGCGAGAAGGGGAGGTGTACTACAGCAGTAGGGAATCCCATTTGAAGAGTCGCCGCGCGTCACTACTGACATGCGCGGTCGGCGGCTCCAAGCTGTCCCTCGCTGATGACGGCGCGGCATTGTGGCATAGACGCAATGCGCATCGGGAAATGTAGTTTATTATGATTTATAAGGAGATTGCTTCCCGAAACAATGATAACTTAGTGCCATATGCTCATAGATGATTGTGCTTTTTGATCTATGTGCAAAGGCTACGTGGTTAGCGTGTATTATATCTAACTTAAATGTGGTGGATGTTATCGTATTCCACAAATAAACCACGTAGTCAAATTACAAATAGGCATTCTAAAAGTGTAACTCATGATCTCAACCCGGGTGTTTAAGCAAATTCTTATTAACGACCCGTCAGTTTAAAGCGAGGTCCATGGTATTTGGTCATTCAGACCTACACAGTCGCTATGCATTTTGAACACCCATTTCTGTTCCCTCATGAAGAGGAACTTGTGGATATCTGTAACGTGAGGTGGAATAAAGGGTTGTTCTAAGATTACCCAGCGCAGATCTTCTGGTCTGTGATTGTGGGACAAAAAATGGCTAGTTAATCTGGTCGCTTGTTTTTTACACCTGATGGTGCTTTTATGTTCGCTGATACGGACCTTTATCTTACGTGTGGTCATCCCTATGTATCTAAGTGAACAGGGGCACGTGATTTGGTAAATTACCCGATCAGAGTTACAATTGGTGTGCCGTCGTAGGATCCAGGGTTTCTCTAACCCTAAATCAACAGATTTGGTTAACTGTGTCTGTGGGCAGGCTGTGCAAGAGCCACATGGATAGTGGCCTTGTACTGGTGGTAAGTCCCATAAGGTAGATGTTGTCCATTTGTCTTTGGCCCTCGGTCTTGTGTGTACCAAATTGTCGCGCAGATTCGTACCTCTCTTGAAAGAGAACAAAGGTAGTGGTATCTCTGTGTTTCCCACATTGAGGATGCGCCAGTGTTTCCGCACCGACTTCTGGACACTATTTGATAGTGTACTAAAGGTGGTGACAAAAGTCATTCTTGTAAGTGGTGCCTTAACTACCGGGGGCTCTAAGAGAGCGTCCCTGTTATTGTTTGACGCCCGTTTCCAGGCTTGTTTGACTAAATGTGTAGGGTATTTCCTGACTTGCAGTTGCCTTGAGAGTGCCTCAGCATGATGCTGGAAATTACCCAAATCTGAACAGTTCCTACGGATCCGCAGGAACTGCCCTACTGGAAGATTGTGTCGTAGGGACTTGGGATGATGACTTTGGAAACCAAGCAATGAGTTTTTTGTCTGAGGTTTTTTGTATAGTTCACTTCCCAGCACTCCTAATGTCGGATAGATCATGATATCCAAAAAGGGGAGTCTTGCTTTGTCATGGGTTACTGTGAATCTCAAAAAATTGTTTTGAGCATTAAGCCAAGAGTGGAAATCTAGCAAAGTACCACCAGAACGGAACATGGATGACCACCTTTAGTACACTATCAAATAGTGTCCAGAAGTCGGTGCGGAAACACTGGCGCATCCTCAATGTGGGAAACACAGAGATACCACTACCTTTGTTCTCTTTCAAGAGAGGTACGAATCTGCGCGACAATTTGGTACACACAAGACCGAGGGCCAAAGACAAATGGACAACATCTACCTTATGGGACTTACCACCAGTACAAGGCCACTATCCATGTGGCTCTTGCACAGCCTGCCCACAGACACAGTTAACCAAATCTGTTGATTTAGGGTTAGAGAAACCCTGGATCCTACGACGGCACACCAATTGTAACTCTGATCGGGTAATTTACCAAATCACGTGCCCCTGTTCACTTAGATACATAGGGATGACCACACGTAAGATAAAGGTCCGTATCAGCGAACATAAAAGCACCATCAGGTGTAAAAAACAAGCGACCAGATTAACTAGCCATTTTTTGTCCCACAATCACAGACCAGAAGATCTGCGCTGGGTAATCTTAGAACAACCCTTTATTCCACCTCACGTTACAGATATCCACAAGTTCCTCTTCATGAGGGAACAGAAATGGGTGTTCAAAATGCATAGCGACTGTGTAGGTCTGAATGACCAAATACCATGGACCTCGCTTTAAACTGACGGGTCGTTAATAAGAATTTGCTTAAACACCCGGGTTGAGATCATGAGTTACACTTTTAGAATGCCTATTTGTAATTTGACTACGTGGTCTATTTGTGGAATACGATAACATCCACCACATTTAAGTTAGATATAATACACGCTAACCACGTAGCCTTTGCACATAGATCAAAAAGCACAATCATCTATGAGCATATGGCACTAAGTTATCATTGTTTCGGGAAGCAATCTCCTTATAAATCATAATAAACTACATTTCCCGATGCGCATTGCGTCTATGCCACAATGCCGCGCCGTCATCAGCGAGGGACAGCTTGGAGCCGCCGACCGCGCATGTCAGTAGTGACGCGCGGCGACTCTTCAAATGGGATTCCCTACTGCTGTAGTACACCTCCCCTTCTCGCTCATACACCGCGAGAGGTACCGACGGAGAGGTAGGTGGACAGATATAAACTGACTAGGTCTGGTGCAGTACCCGTAACTTTATTAATCAACATCTGTTAATATGATAACGGTGCCTTGAGTCCCTGGTCAATTTCTTGGCTTAGTTCTGGGGTCTTCCTTAGAATACCGAACAGGAAACCTTTGACTAAGGAAATGCCGTATTGTGGATTTTTCACTGTTCACTCTCCGGTACCACACACATCAGTCACTGGCTTTTAAATAACGCAGTATAGCAGTAGACTTTGGGGTAGAGAAATGATAGTGCTTTAACCAACTGCATGGGCACTTCGTCTGTTTATAACAGAGACATGTTTGCTGACAACCGTCTTTCGACGCTCAGTCGACCGTGAATCTCCTGCCTTGTCTGTTTTTAAGGGTTGCGCGCAATGTACTAATGTTTTAAATGTTTCACTAGCATTTGTTATGTAATGTTTTACGCTAGTACTTTTTCCTTAGAGCGGTGCCTCCTATACCTGAGCAGTTGCCGGGTGGGGTGAGGCACATACCCAGTGTAATTCGGGTGAGTTACAATTCTAACGTTTCACTTGCGGTGATGGACGTAGAATTATTTATTACACTATTTGGTAATTCTGAACTAAAATCGACATTTCATTGTGGATGCGGTTTTTGTAACATGTCACCACTCTGTTTGCATTGACCACTGTTGTTGCTTTTACAGGTATTTACCTGTACCAAGATCATGGTCCAGGTTGTATGTCTTTGAGTTTTTTTGTATTCACTACACCGTTAATATGCAGTAGCTTTCTGGTCCTGACGAAAGCTGGGATAGAGTATATCCAAGAGCTGAAACATGTAGACCAGTCTTTAAGAACACAGTTATTTGTTTGAACTGTATAGCACTGTTTAGTTTTAACTTGGTATCAAGGTAGCACTAGAATAAACACATAATTGTATCTTGACAACCAATTTTAAATCACTTTTTCTTTATCACTTGCACTGCATACATCACCCACTATCATTACGCTTGTGGCCCCTTTGATCCAGTTACACATTTGGGACATCCATCGAACCAATATCTACATCAATCTGGTAGAAGATGGTTCCTTGGTCAAGTTCCCCGGTTCCCAAATGATGAAGCAAGCCACTTGTCGTGGGTGATGGGAACTTTGTTTACGTGTACATACACTCATGGACACATTGTGTACTTTGTTGACACCAGCAAACACCTTGTTCGATATTTGTAGAGTGGTTACACTATTGTTGCTAAACATTCTTTGGACTCTCAGTTCTTCTACTGTGTATACACTCTTTACCACCCAACATAAGATCCACGGACAGCAACCTTATCTTCAGAAAACTGCTCAAGAATTGGCCCTTCCCCACATAAGCACCATACGCAAACAGAAAAATTACAGCCTATCCCTCTGTATATAATAATTTATTTTTACTGTAGATGTGTACCTATCTTTGTGTATTGCTTTGTATAAACATGTAGAATAATTATGTTAAAAACAAAACAAAAATTAAAGTACAATAGTAGTTGAAAACCGGAGTTTATCTGGTGCGTCTTTGGTCTACATGTACTTCTCCCATTGTGCATCTGTGTACCTTCCATGTACTTGGATCTGTGTGTTTGTTACTTTCCTCCTGAAAAGCATATCCAATGCACTACCCTATTTCTCATCCTGTACCTCTACCAATATACTTTCAATGTACTTATGGATCTATATATTTATCACTTTCTTCTAATTCAGCATATCCAATGCACTACCCTATTTCTCACCCTATACTTCTCTCAAAATATCTTCTAGCCCAACTTTCTGAGTCATCTCAAACTTCTTTCTACTGCTCTTTCCAATGCACTACACTATTCCTCACCCTATACATCTTTCAATATATCCTCTACACCAACTCTCTCATTTATCCCAAACCCCATACCACTACTATGACCCCCCAAATAACCCTTTTCTATACTCTTCCTTACTCTACCACTCCTTGCATCATCTGACACCTCTTTTACTATACCGATCCCCTAAACAAACCTTTCTAAACCCTCTGACTCTTCCCCTCCACAACCCCTTTTTACTCATCCAAAAGCCTCCTCCTACTGCTATGACCTCCAAAAAAAAAGAAAAAAATCCTTCACTCTCCTATCCCTCCACTATCCTTTTCAATCAAAATAACAGACTAACATGTTTACTTCTCAAATTTCATATTCCACTATACTACTTCACCAATAATCCTTTATGGGTTCAGGAGTAGCGTGCTACTCGCCAAAAAAGCGCTTCAACACCTTATCAGAGGTAAGCAAGCATTATATAAATGCAAACCTTTTTCCCTCTTCTATCCCTCTGCTACCTTTCTCTATCCAACTGAATAACACATCCACCACTCAAACTACTTATATATTTTACTATACTAATTTTCAACACTAATCCTTTATGGGTTCAGGAGTAGCGTGCTACTCGCCAAAAAAGTGCTCCAACACCTTATCAGAGGTAAGCAAGCATTATATAAATGCAAACCTTTTTCCCCGCTTCTATCCCTCTGCTACCTTTCTCTATCCAACTGAATAACACATCCACCACTCAAACTACTTTCATATTTCACTATACTAATTTTCAACACTAATCCTTTATCGGTTCAGGAGTAGCGTGCTACTCTCCAATAAAGCGCTTCAACACCCCATCAGGGTTACAAGCGCTATATAAATGCAAACCTTTTCCCTTTTTCTACCCCTCCCCAACCCTTCTCAGTCCAAATGACTGGCTAACATATCCACCACTCAAATTACTTTCATATTTCACTCTACTAATTCAACACTAATCCTTATGGGTTCCAGAGTAGCGTGCTACTCACCTAAAAACTGCTTCAAACCCCATCAGGGGTAGCAAGCGCTGTATAATACAAACCTCTTTCCCTCTTCTATCCTGCCGCTACCCTTCTCTATTCAAATAACTGAATAACATATCCACCACTCAAATTACTTCATATTTCACTATACATAATTTTCAACACTAATCCTTTATGGGTTCTGCAGTAGTGTGCTACTCTCCAGAAAAGCGCTATATGAATGCAAACCTTTCTCCTCCTTCTATCCCTCTGCTATCCATCTCACTCCAAATAACTAACTAATATCCACCACTCAAATTACTTTCATATTTCACCATACTAATTCACCGCTAATCCTTAATGGGTTTCCGGAGTAGCGTGCTACTGCCCCCCCCCAAAAAAAGGGCGCTTCAACATGCCATCAGGGGTAACAAGCGCTATATAAATGCAAACCTTTTTCCTCTTCTATCCATCCGCTATCCTTCCGAATCCATATAACTGACTAACCTATCCATCACTTTAATTACTTTCATATTTCACTATACTAATTCAACACTAATCCTTTATGGGTCCCGGAGTAGCGTGCTACTCACCGAAAAAGCGCTTTGACGCCTCGTCAGGGGTAGTAAGCGCTATATAAATGCAATTGCAATACAATACAATACATCGAGCATTTTGATCTCACTTTCTTTTGATTGGATAAGTTGTATCCTTTGGTGTTGACATCAGACATTTCAATGTAGTGCATGAGGAGTTATTTCCTGTCTTCTTTCTTTAGTAATTCCTGCTCCCACTGTCCTTTTTTCATGCATAAAAGTCATCTAAAAAAAACCCCAAGAATTGGCATAGCCAATAGACAGGGGCATAGCTTCGAGGGGGGTGTTTGGGGTGAAAATGTATTCTGTAGTAAATAGTTGAGTACAAGTGCTTTCAGTCGGCTAGGGTGAGGTTTATGTCGGATTTCACCTCGGATTTTTAAGTACACATGGTCAAAAAGTAAACACACACACATGCACAGACACACATACTCGCTTTCGTCTCTGTTTTGAAGGTCTTAAAAAATGTTGCTTAGTTTTAAAAATATTGTTTCAAGTACTACTAACTAACTGCTTCTCATATAATGTATTTCAACAATATATGCTAGTGTGATTGCTGGGAAATCTAAAGTTCACCCCCCCAATCTTACTGAGAGCCTATGCCCCTGCCAATAGATATGCGCACCGGTGTCATAGCAAGACCTATTTGCTTTGCAAGGATTGTTTAAAAGAAGTTCTGAGACTTCCTTTGGTGGTATAAGTGACTCTCAGATTTGGACAGTGTTAGAACTGGCACTTTCTGGTTGACCGGGGCTTTGCCCTAGCCAGGCAGAACCTATCACTCCCGTCAGGGGTGGGTGATTACACTCACTGTATAATATGCACTCACCCTTGGGTAGCTTGTCACTGAGCAGTCAGGCTTAACACAGACGCAATGTGTAAAGCATTGGCGCAGCATTCTCACACAATAAATACACTAAGTGTTACAAAAGAGACTTCACACATGATGTATGTAACAAACATTTGCATTTAACACACACATGAATTAACACAACATGAACATCATCAGCACTAGGCCCAGCCGTGTCAAAATGACATCAGTAGTATGCACACTTGGAAAAGATCCTACTTTACCCCCCAGCACCCTTATGCGGTGCGAAATGTCAGAACTAGGCCCACTTAGGCAGTTATTACAATTCAAAACCACACAGTCATAGTGTGCACCTTAGATCACAACAATATCAGAAATGTGTACACACAGATAATTACACCACTTTTAAACAGCACCGTTGGCCATGGCCATACAGGTAAAAACCAATGTCAAATGTAGTATCTTTTGGGCAAGGAATCACCGTGCCTAATAACATCGCCGTGCAGTGTAATTAATAACAGGCGGTCCTCATACAGTGACTCCCACACACTCACCCAGCACCTCAAAGCGGTGTAACGGATATCAAGCAAGTCCTTATGGGTCATACTTGCACACACATGCACACAGCACCGTAATATGGTGCAACTGAAATCCAGCATGTCAGTTGACAATACAAATGCAGACCCCGTGGCCCAAGCCCTTCTCCACTTTTCAGCTAACCCTGACTTTCCTATGAACATGGGTTGGAGATAAAAGAACACCCTCCCCCTGATACTAGGCCAATTTAATCCAGTGTTATACTTAGTCCGGGTCCCAGGGAAGAAGGTGAGTGTAGGTAGTAGAGCTAATTAGGCACCAATCAACAAATGGGAGTTTGGCCACCACTCTGGAACTTAACCCATGGTATGTGGAACAGAAGGGGGATGAGGGCGATATTCGTTCAATTAAAGGCTTCTACCATTGGTCTTCCGGCACCAACCCAGTTCTGCGAAGCATGGGACAGGGGGGTCACGTAGTCTCATGGCTCACTTCCGATCAATCTTGAAAGCGTTCCTCAGCCCAGTCAATTACTCTCACAACCCAGGCTCGATCCGGGCTATACTGCCTGGCAACACAAGGTCATTGGGGGCTGGATGAGGAGAGGGCACTTGATCTGTTGCACTCAGGGTATAAAAGGAACAATCGATAAATGGGAGGTGAAGCGAGGAAGCCTCTTGGAAGAAGGAGGCACCCCATCAGACACACGTCGATCAAAGTAGTACCCAGGCAAGCCAGGCACAATGGGACACTAATCCTCTTCTCCGCACCTGCTTGGAAATGAGGCACAACGTCTGGTGCGCACTGATCCGAGTTGCACTAGACTGTTCCGGTTACACACAAGGAAGAGTTGCAGATTCCATACCTCCCTGGAAATTAAGCACCACGTCTGGTGCATGTTGATACGGGTCGCACCAGCCACTACCGATCACACACAATGAAGAGTTGCAAATTCCGTACCACTCTGGAAATGACTGGTGCATGTTGATACAGGCCTCACCAGACAATTCCAGTCTCACAAACACACACACAGGTGCAAGTTTAGCAGTGCCGCACAAGGTAGAATGAGGCACTACTACGGGTATGCCCTGCCTCTGAGGGTCACAACCTGTGAATCAAACACCGCATGCAATGAACACGCAGTCGGCGTGTCGCACAAGAGAGATGCGGCATGCTTGACAAAGCCGGCCACGCTGGGTCCTACAACTGGGAAACCCGCTCACCACCAGCAAGACGCTTCTGCTTGTTGAGGCCCCCACAATGCAGGGGCCACACTCCTTAGATGCGGGTAATACTTATGAGGCTCCCCCACAAGGCAATCAGGACTCCAGGCACAACACTTAATTTCACGCTCACGCAGCATTACCAGTTGGGATCCAGCAGACGATGTGGGCAATTAAGAGGGCACCGCTATTCAGGTGTTACACGTAGATGGTGTGGGTCCCTCGGGGGAGAGAACAGGAGGCAAACCAACAAGCCCTTGGAGAGCATACTTCAGGATGCCACACAGCAGCAGGTAGTTAGCACAGGCCAGCCACTATTCAGGAAGGGTTCACGGTCCCTTCCAATGGCAGTAATCTTCCTTTTGCACAACAGATTTCTCTGGCAGTGTGTACCATGCAGTTCCAGGATGTCCGGTCCAATGCCTCCACAAGTGTATTGCTGCCCTGTTGAAGTATGTCACCAGCAGTTATACAGTAGTGTGCCTTTGAAGTAGGGGGTGGTTCAGAGGGTTTCCCTTTGAACCACACATGTCTCAATAAATGTCAGTCTTGTCTGTCATGAGGCCGTAGAATGCAGATCTTAATCTTTAGTGGGGCCATAATCTGGCTCCCAAGAGGCCAAGTGTCAAAACCTCTCGCTCCAGTCTATCCAGCCAAGCCCTCAAATGACAAAGGTCTGTCATTCCAAATGCAAACCCAAAATTTATAGCTGTCACTGGGTATGCACAGATGTGCTCCCCCAGCCTCCAGTGTGGACTGGAGTCAAACTGAAAAGCACACAAATAGTTTTAGAGCAGATAAATGCTCACTTCTAGAAGTGGCATTTCTAAGCTATTAATGACAAATACACTTTTACCACTGGAGAGTGTTTGTCATTATGAATCCAATGATAGAAAACATTATGAGTCTGCTCGACTGTCAGACACTATTGCAGCTTGAAGTAATTTCAACCATTCCCCTATGTTAACCTATGGGAAGAGCAAACCTCATAGGTAGGGAAAACACACATGGGTATTCTTCACATGGGTACCTGCCCTGCCTTTCAGCTACCACTTGCTTCACCCCTCAAGACGTACCCTAGGGGTGCTCTAGTGGTAGTCTAAGGTCCCCTCATGAGTGGCCAGAGGTTTTGAAAGGCCTACCTGAGCACAAGTGCACATGCACACACACAGGCCTGCAATGGCAGGCTTAAGACATGTTTAAAAACATCATAGGTGCAAGCGCGTGCACACAGGCCTGCAGTGGCAGGCTTGAGACATGTTTGAAAACATCAGGTAAGCACCACTACCTAACATGTGTAGGACGGGGGCACTCTCTTTCACTCTGCATTTGCAGTGGGAAAGTGGCCAGAACCCGAAGGCCACTAAAAGAGAATCAGCCACCTCAGTGTTGTTCAGTGGAAAGAGCCAGCCTCCTAGGTATGTAACGGTCAGAACTTCTCTTACCAACTTTGGTGTGCTGGGATGGTTCCCGACTTTGGTTCTGGTCAGTCTGAGGTAAAGGCCACCATTTCTGATAGCCACGTTGCTGCCGAAAAAAAAATACCAGAGCAGACTGTGCCTTCCAGAAGGGGTACCAAAGAGGAAAAACCTGGAAGGGAAAAAACCTCTTACTGCAGGCGGAGAATAGAAATAGGTATAGAAAGGAGTCAAGGGCAGAAGGCTCTAAGGATTCCAAACAGGAACAGCAAGCGAAGATACACCAGACGGGAGTAGAGTGCACTAAGAGAAGTGAGGACACACCAGCATGTAATGAAAGATTCAACCCCTTATATACCTATAGACAGGAAGTGATGAAATAGGAAGTAAGCAGTCACCATCTTGGATAGGGAAAAAGTAGTAAAAAAGATAGGAAAGGTCACCATCTTAGTATGGTGCGACAAAACCCCTCCCAAAGCCTTCTGGGAGAAGACTGGAATCATGGGAAGAAGAAAGGCAAGAAGATGGCCACAAAGCAGAAGTATGGCTATCTGGATATCGCTACCTGTGTTCCCCAGACCAGAGGTAAGAACTGCACAGCTTAACTATAAATCCTCCAAGAGGTCGCAGTCCTGGAACTGGGATGTCCCCTGGACATTTCAAGCCGCCGTAACACTCAACGGTGTGCCTGAATGAAAAAAGACAGTGAGAGCATCACAGGACATACCCACAATGTTCTAACATCAAAAGTGGGCCGTAACGGGAGACCGCGATGCACCCAAACAGGGATTTGAGGTGCTGCAGGCTGAATCATGGCCAGCGGCGGTGAGGAGAGGGACACCACGAGGCTGCCGCACAACCTGTGGCGGTGTGGAGGAGGATGCGGTGGGCTGCTGTGCAACCCACGTCGGTGAGGAGGAAGACACCGCAGGAAGTTGTGTAACCCACGGCATAACAAGGTAGGGAAAACCTACATGGAGTTTTTCATTACCTGAGCCTGCAACACCCATGTGTACCTGCCCTGCCTTTCGCCAGCCACTTGCTCTGCCCTGCAGGGCTTACCCCAGGGGTGCTCTAGGGTTAGCTAATGAGTTAGAAATGCCAACCTGCACATAACCAAAACTGCGCACCCACAGGCCTGCAATGACAGGCTTGATACATGTTTGAAAGGCTATTCTGGTGGGTGGCGCAATCAGTGCTGCATCCCACTACTAGCCAGTGCACTACCTGCCCTGAGTCTGTGGTGTACCTTTTTACAGGGCACTCACAGGTAAAACACCTAAACCAATCAAGCAAGCACCACTTCCTAGCATGGGTAGGAAGGGCGCGCACGCTTTCACACTGCATTTACAGTGGGACAATGGCCAGAGCCCTAAGGCCACCAAATGGGAATCAGCAAAAACCAGGAGGAAAAAAAAGAAAAAGGTTTTAGGGAAATCCCCTAGGTAGGGCTATGTATAACAGACAGGTACCAGAATTGCTTGGCCATGTCCTGATTTCTTGGATGTTCTTGAACTTTTGAACTTTCAGCTTTTTGTTGTTGTTTTTTGTTGCTGTTTTCTGCGCACAAGAAAGCCATTTATGTTGTCACAAGTTGAAAATGATATGGGGAAGAGGTGTGGCGCCTGCGCCGGGGCCAGGGCGACTGACTCCGAAATCTGGGGATCATGGTTCGATACCGGCAGCTGATTAACCCAGCACCACGTGACTCTGGGCAATAGTTTACTTAATCTTCCCGACGGCCCCCAGTGCCTAGAGACCCCTAGGGGCGATTGTTCGCGCTTTACAAATGTGTTTTTTTATTATTATTATTATTATTATGGCCAAGAGCAGAGGCGCAACTAGAGACCTGGGAGATATTCATGCGGTATTCATATTCAGAGTTCCACAAATTCCGCATAAAAAGTTCAAATAAAATGTAAACGTTACTATGAACTAATCAAACAAACGAGCGAGTATTTCCCAACGAAAATTCATACTTTCCTAACATTAGACGGGCTTGGAGCCCTTCGATAGGGGCTGCGAATAAGCTAATGAGAGAGTGACGCGGTTATCCTGAAAACACTTTTTCTTCTACTTCCATTTACAAAGATACATTACTAGCTCACTGCCACGAGGTGGCAGTCTTTGCAAGGACACCAAAATACACGCCTATCTCCACTAATGTTGCTGTTTACTAACTACATAGCATAGGCCAATTTATAACGTGCATTTATTTCGAGTGCAGAATGCTTTCAGACTTTACGAGCAACAGGTGTTTCCGGTTCTGTCCATTTGGACTGAATCCACATTTGTAAAGCGCAAACAATCGGGGCCGTCGGGAAGATTATGCCCAGAGTCATATGGTGCTGGGCTAATCTGCCACGGACGCCAGGGATCGAACCGTGATCCTCAAATTGCAGAGTCAGTCGCCCTGGCCGCGGCGCCACACCTTTTTCCCTGAACCTATCTGCACCTCGGGGAAAGGATTCTGTGGTGGGCGCATGACACTCATACATATACGATGGTGGGGGCATCATCGTTGGTGGGAGCCAGCACTCCTATGTCGGCCTCTGTAGGTATATTTATTTTCATACTGGCTTTTTGTAGAACACAGCACATTACCAAGCAATAGAGCCAGGGCACTTTAAGTCAGCCAGGGCACTTTAAGTCAGAGACATCTGCAGTCAACAACCAACACAGTTGGAAACTGGAGGCATTGACCTGTATGCAGCTAATGGGATAGATGGTGAAGTCCTAGAAAATAATTAATAGAGTCCGAAACGTGTCCAGAGGCCTGTTTCAGGCGCCTAAATTGTAGGCTTGAATTATGGGAGCAGAGGGGTTGTCTAGCACCCGAGAGCGGGTAGGTTTTTAGAAACCCTCTGAATCTGAAAAAGTCACTTCCACTTCGTAGGTGCGTTGGGAGGATTGCATGAAGTCGACCCTTAGAATGAAAGGACTGATGTAGCGCTTAAAAGTTTGAAAATTGTAGGGGTGCGTTATATTCACTGTTAGTCGGCACCCGCATATAATCAAATGTGTACTCAGGTATTTTGTGTGCAATGTATTACGAATTGTATAACCTATATCGATTTCAATAGAAGTGTTAGGTATGTACAAGCATCTTATGTATATATTGAAGCCATGCATAGAGCTTAGTCCTTTTTGAACAATGTGATGTTAAAACGTGTAGATTAGAATTCGTGTCTGTAGACTGTTTAGTTTGACCACACATGAAAGAAAGACGTAAATGTCAATACTGTGATTGAAACCTGCTTGTGTAACCGAAGTAGTGGCCAGAATTCGCATATATCGTTGAGGCGAAAGGCCTGGTATTTTCTTATGTTAGCCAAGGGCAATAGGCCAAAAAGGATTTATTCCAGTAGAGGTTTTAGGCTGTAGTAAATTGCAACTTAAAAGATGTGAAGAATGTCTGCTTTGCATGATCTCACCCCAGGTGCAAGGACAGTTGCTCGTTAGTAGAGAAGCTCTTTGTTCACAAATTGACTTATGTAGTAAAAGCCAGACATGGGAGTGTGTTGGAATGTGCCAATCGTAACTCCTAGTGCGGATGGCGTCTGGGACTCAAGGCCAAGCGATGGACGATGGAACTGGACAGCGCTCTGTGGAAATTTACTGAAAGACGACCCCGCAGAAGAGGAGGCGCAAAGGGCGTGTTCTGAGATTTGGGGTTCTGTATTAGGGACAGCGCCCCGAGGGTGGAGGCAGATCAGAGCAGCCCAGAGCAGAGGAAGGCTAGGCGAAGAGATAGAGGGGGCAACTTAGACCAGCTCTCTAAGTGAAGTCTTCTTATGAAGTTTCACTCTGACACCTTTTATTCGATGAGGGTCTCAAGGGATTGCTAAGTAGGGATGTCATCTAGTGCAGAGTAGGGACAGAGATGGTATGGTTCAGTGTCCCTAGTATCGACATTTGCTTGGTGGTGTTCTACCTCATGCTTTTAGAGATTGTACTTTTAGTTATTTTTAGCCGTATGCGGATTCTCCGTAGAGTAGCTTTTGTGTTAGTGCCTATGTACTTGTTGTGCCTCGTATTGAGGACTTTGTATCTGCAAATCTTTATGCTGATAATAAAAACCAGAGAGCCAAGAGATTAAGTTTCGAGTCTTTGATTATGGCAAATTGCGGACAGTAATTTTGATAATTGTGTTGTTTTCCCTCCACGCTATTGGGCAAGTAAAAAGGTCCATCTGACCAGAGTGGGTTCCAGTAGATGATTGCGAGATACTAAAATGGGCCGGAGCAGTTGGTAGCAGAGGATGGTTTCTTACTGATAGCGAGGGAAGATTAGATAAGGATAAGTGACCCTTGAGGCCCAAGAGACGATAAGTGATGCTGAATCATCAGATGGCGAGCAGCAGACGGCAGCAGATGAGCATCGACGGCGAGTAGCAGCGCGGCAGAAAGCAGCAGTTCCAGGAGTGAGTATGAACATAATGAGATGTTGTAGATTGCGGTGTTGATTTGTTGTGTGATGTCTTGCGGAGTTGTTGTGTATGTCGTGTGATTGTGAGATCAGGCTGTGAGCGCGCGCAGCCCGGGAATTGTGGTGTAGAAGACACCTGAGATAGATTTTGTTGACCACCCAAAGGAGATCGTGAGGTACCATCGATCACCTGGACCGAGATAGGGGGAGCGAATGCGTGTGTGTATGGCAACTTAACGCTGGTCGTGGGTTGTGGTGTGCAGATCGGAGTGTTAGTAACCTATCAGAGGCGAGTTGTCTGGCCGGACGGGGGCAGACGGGCGCCAATTGAGGTCAACAAGGTCGAGAGACTGTGGACGAACAGTCAGAGGCTGTGGACGGACAGCCAGAGAAGTAACCTAATTGGTTATTTCAGTGTGTGAATGGGACGTGAGTAAGCGTGAAACGAGTTTGGGGAAGGGAACTGCTGCGAACGAAGGAAGGTGACGTCAGAGGGTGTCGCGCTGTGATAGGCCGGTTGGTGTGAGTCGCGCTGTTATTGGAGGATTTGAGAACAAGAAGTAAATAGAGCGCGAGATCGAATTTGCTCATTATGAAGTGCCTTAGGGCTTTGCGAGAGTTGTGTAGAGGCGATAAGCATGTGGTTGTTCGTGGGGGAGAAGAAGCCCCTCCCGAGGATACCCCGGCACATTACATGGCACAGAATGTGGGGTTACATACTATAGTTTGGATCGAGAATTGGCACAAGGTTACACAAGGTGAAGGGGAATTAGCTTTCCCGAGGTACGGCTCATTTAGATTAGCGGTGCTGTACCAACTGAAGACGGTGATGGGGTCCTTAAAACCCTTGCCAAGACCAGCACAGTTTGAAGCATTACATGCGTGGATTAGAGCAGCGCATGATAAGGAAAAGGGAAGAAGTCAGGAGAGAATGAGGAAGTCGATTAGGGCATTTCAGGATGCCAAGTGGGACGCAGCGGAGAAAAGATGGAGAGTGCAGACAATTGAGGAAGCGAAACTGTATCCCGCGCTAATGGAGGAGACTGGGATAAGGCATGGGAAAGCACAGGAAGAGGATAGTGATTCTGATGATGGGGTATTGCAAAGATTGCTAGACGAGAGACCACCCCCTTATAATCCAGATGAAGAGGATGATAGGTGGGGTGATAGGGGAGACTCTAGGAGGGTAACAATCCAGCCTGAGACCCGAGTGGAAGGGTTGGTTTCGTTTGAAACAGCGAGTTCACAGGGTCAGTCGGAGACCAGTGGAAGGATTGGAAGAGAGATGAGGTTACCGGATGCCTTGAGGGTACCGGTCACCATTGGACCGATTGTGTCGATATACAGTCCGGAATCAGAGGAAAGGGAGAGCTCAGAACAAGTGGCAGAAAGAACGAGGAGAGAAAGCGGGGAAAGTGAGTTGGAAGGGGCAACGGCCCAACCTCCAAGCCCTGTACAATGGAGTACACCATTAGCAGCGGTATCAGACACATCTAGGGGCGAAGAGGACGAGAGACCGGTGAGGCCGAGGACTCTGATGGAGTCGAGATCAGATTCAGGGTCGTGGGTACCGCCAAAGAAGCAAATGAGCTGGAATATGGGCAGAGCGGGGACAACCCCAGTTGCCTTTACGAGCCATTCTGCTCCCATAGAACTACCAGAAGAAAGGAGAGAGCAGGAACCGGAATGCGAGTATGATGAGGGACGTGGAGCAAGTTGTCAGGTGTTGAAAGGGGCCTTGAAGGCAGGAATGATAGATGTAGTAAGACTTAAAGCAGAGGCGGATGAAATAATATATGGGAATCTACCTCTTGAGAGAGTAGTGACATATACTCCAGATGAATTGCTTTTTGTAGCAAAAGATGTGACTCGTAAAGCACGAGTGGCACATGAGAAACTGGCGGGTTTGGCTAGAGAATATGGGGTGGATCTGTCCAAGACTAGAGCATTACAAGGGAACCATAGGATGCATTGTACCGAGCGGGAATTGGAAGAGAAAAGAGTTGTTGGTCTAAGGTCACATACTAAGGAACTGATTGTAGCTATGAGAATATGGCTGATGCTTGACAAATGGCAAGAGAAATGGGCTAGGAAAAAGAATTCTAGGGGAGCGAAAGGAGGGAGCTCTGAAGGAGATTTGCAGGAGGTAAAGATCCTTCCCTTGAGAGAGGTGGCGAATGGAGGATATGTGCATGTACCATGGAGCAGGGGGGATTTGGCATCATTTACGAATGATTTTCCCAGGCTCAGGGAGAAGCCTGCAGAGTGGTACAAGCAAGTTGAGCGTTTCGTTAAGATTTCGAAGGTGTTGTGGATAGATCTGAACACCTTATTCGATATCGTAGTTCCGGGAGATCTGTGGACCGCATGTAAAATTGCTGTTGATTGGCCGGACTATGAGCCTGATAGGAACATGGTCACGAATGGTCCGTCGCCCGTGGTAATGAGGCTGTACGATAAGGTAATTACCTGGTTGAAATCGAAGGTTTCACCCCAAGACATCGATTGGGTGAAGATAGACAGGACAGTGCAGGAGCCAAAGGAGACAGTACATGAATTTTATGAGAGACTTTTGAAGGCTTTTAAGCAGTACAGTGGTTTAGATGAGCTGGAAACGAAGGACATGGGACAGTTTGTGTCTAAGTTCGTGCTGGGTTTGAAGCCCGAGGTCAGTCTTATGATACAGCAGCATTTGATCTGTTGGCAGAATAAGCCTGTAGATGAGATCTTGCGGTACGCCAGGTACTGCACGGATGAGATTGAGTCCAAGCACAAGAAGATGAAGGATAACTTATTGCTCATTCAGATGCAAGCTGCCCAGGGACCGCCGAATGGGGGTCCAGTGGTGCGGAGACAGGGAAACTATCAGACAGGGAATCAGAATATGCAGGGTCAGGGAAGGCCGAGGCCCGTTGACCCTAGGACAGGCATAGATGTAGCGATCTTGAAGAAGACGACTGCTTGTCACCAGTGTCACCAGGTGGGACACTGGAGGCGCGAGTGTCCCTTGAACCCCTATAATCAGCCGCAGATGGAGGGAGGAATGGGTCAGGTCCCTGGGGCAGAACAGGTACAGACGGTGACTGTACCGAGAATGATGCAAGGGGGGACCGGCGTCTCGCAGGTGCAGGTTTCCCAGCCACCCCGGATGCAGAACATACAGCAGGGAGCTCGGACTTATTTGCAGATGCCCATGTTCGAAGTGGGAGAGGAGAGGGATGCAGATTTGCTGGCGCAGCTAAGTTTAGGTCAGGATGATGATTGCCTACTTAGGGCTATTCTAGAGGTAGATCAGAGAGGACCCTTTGTGGAAGCAGAACTCGATGGACACCCTACTACCTTTTTGGTAGATACGGGGGCTACCAAGTCAACTATAAGATCAGCAGTAATTCCGGGAGTAGCCCTTTCGGGGGAATGCATACAAGTGGTTGGAGTGGCGAATAAGAGGCTAGTTAGCCCCTTGACAGAACCGATTCCAGTCAGGATAGGCAACTTTAGGGATCGACATCAGTTCGTGGTGTGCGATTCTAGCCCTGTTTGTTTGCTGGGAAGAGATTTATTGTGTAAGCTCAATTGCACAATCTACTGTACCCCGAAAGGAGTAGAGGTACAGACAAGAGATGATGACGCGACCTTCAAGGTTGCAAATCAGCGGGTGTGCGTGGAAATGTACCCAGCTTTGACAATGGAGGAGCTTCCACAGGATTTGAGGGAGTCAGTGTCGTCCGACGTGTGGGATTTAAGCGGAGAGGAGATCGGTTTAGTCAGGGGAGTGGAACCAGTGAAGATACAGGTTAAACCGAATGCAGAATTCCCGAGAACACCTCAGTATAAACTATCGCCTGAAACAGTTGCAGGGATTAAACCTGTGATTGAGTCTATGATTAGGCAGGGAATACTGGTGGAGATCATGGGTAGTCCATGTAATTCACCCATTATGGGACTGCAGAAACCAAGTGGGAAGTTCAGGATAGTGCAAGACCTGCGGAAAATAAACGACATAGTTGTTCCATGTTGTCCAGTGGTACCGAATCCATCTGTGATACTGTTCCAGATCCCATGCGAAGCTGGATGGTTCACAGTGATTGACTTGTGTCAGGCATTCTTTTCGATCCCCCTACATGAAGAGAGTAGATTTCTTTTTGCATTTAGGCTAGAGAATCGTATATTAACGTGGTGTCGTATCCCACAGGGGTATACGGAGAGCCCGTCGATTTTTAATCAGCTCCTAAAAAAGAATCTTGAAGGTCTTGTGTTGCCGAAAAACTCTGTTTTGGTGCAATACATTGACGACCTGCTTGTCGCATCAGAGACAGAAGATGCTTGCAGGGTCGATACCATTGCGTTGTTGAATTTCCTGGGAGAGAACGGTCACAAGGTGTCTCCAAACAAGCTGCAATACTGTTTACCTGAGGTACAGTATTTGGGGCACAGAATTGAGAAGGGTAAAAGGAAAGTGTCTCCAGATCGCATTGATGCGATTATGAGGATGCCAGTTCCCTCGACACAGAGGGAAGTTAGAATGTTTTTGGGAATGGTGGGCTATTGCCGCCAGTGGATCCCAAACTTTTCCTTTGAAGCGAAGCCTTTACAGCGGCTGACGCGAAAGGATGTAAGTGATCCGGTACCATGGGACGACGACTGTTTGAAATCATTTCTGAGGCTGAGAGAAGCCTTATGTAGCGCTCCTGCATTGGGAATGCCGGATTACAACAAGGCATTTGCATTATTCTGCTGCGAAAGAGAAGGTTGCGCATTAGCAGTGTTAACCCAGAATCATGGAGGTGTCCGTAGACCAGTTGCATATTTCTCAGCTACTTTAGATCCAGTAGCTTCTGCGTTGCCCGGATGTCTCAGATCCGTTGCGGCAACAGGTGTCAGCATCGAGAGATGTGAGAGCATTGTGATGGGACATCCTCTTACTGTACATGTGCCACACTCTGTTGAATTGTTGATGACTAGGACTAAAACACAGCACCTCACGAATAATAGGCTGACTCGTTATGAGCAAGTCATCCTTGCAGCCGATAATGTGACATTGAAGAGGTGTGCTGTTTTAAATCCTGCTACATTGTTACCTGTTCCAATTATAGATGATAATGAAGATTGTGAGGACCATGATTGTCTCGACGTTACGGAACTATGCACCAAACCGAGACCTGACATTGTCGATGAACCACTCCCAGTTTCAGATGAGATTTTCTTTGTGGACGGTTCATGTTTAAGAGACAGTGTCGGTCGATTGAGAGCAGCATTCGCTGTATGCACCATCACGGGTGTGGTTGAAGCCGCTTGTCTAGAAGGAGTACACTCCGCGCAGGTGGCTGAGCTCATTGCTTTGACTCGTGCCTGTTTGGCAGCCGACAAGATCCGTGTAACTATTTACACGGACAGCCAGTATGGGTTTGGTGTGGTTCATGACTTCGGACAGCTATGGTCCCAGAGAGGGTTTATGACGTCTTCAGGTTCTCCTATAAGAAATGGTGAACATGTACGGAAACTGTTAAAAGCATTGCAAGGTCCTGATGAAATTGCTGTTGTTAAATGTGCTGCACACACAAAGGGGAACGATTTTGTTTCGTTGGGAAATAACTATGCTGATGAAGTAGCCCGATTTTGTGCAGAACAGGGATGCAACTTCACTGAGACCCACGTCGAGGAAACTGGGGAGGAGGTGGTGTACGGTCAGATGTTAGCAATGGCCGACTCATGGGAGGAACTGAAACAGCTTCAGGAAGGGGTCTCGGAACAGGAACGTGACAGCTGGATACGAGCGGGATGTGAGAAGGGAGATGTGGATATATGGGTTTCGAATGATGGACGAGCAGTGTTGCCGGAAAGTTTGTTGAACCCCATGGCGAGGTTGATACATGGTGCTGTACATCTTGGTAGGGATGCCATGATGAGAGTGTTTCGTCAGACTTGGTACAATCCGAAGTTTCGTGCAGTGGCTGAAACTGTGTGCCAGAGGTGTGTCACTTGTCAACAGATGAATGTAGGGAAAAGAACTGCTGTGACGTTGAGCCACATAGGGAGGTCAGGGGGACCTTTCAATAGGATGCAGTTGGATTTTGTCGAAATGCCGAAGTGTAATGGGTTGAGGTACATATTAGTGATAGTATGTGTCTTTTCCAGGTGGGTGGAGGCATACCCTACACGCAGATGTGACACACTTACAGTAGCGAAACTATTATTGAGAGAACTCATTCCAAGGTACGGGTTCCCGACGTCCTTTGAATCGGACAGAGGAACTCATTTCCACAGCGAAGTTATGAAGTTGCTTTGTGCTGCTTTGAATATAGACCAGAAGTTACACTGTAGCTATAGACCAGAAGCTTCAGGGATAGTGGAGCAGGTGAATGGAACTCTGAAGGCTCGGATGGCGAAAGTGTGTTCGTCTACGTCTTTGAAATGGCCTGATGCATTACCTTTGGTCCTTATGAGCCTCCGAAGTGTGCCTGATAGAAGGACTGGGTTGTCACCCCATGAAATCCTCATGGGAAGAGCGATGCGTTTGCCTGCAATACCTGCTACTGCTCTGATAAATATCACTGATGATATGATCCTGGACTATTGTAAAGGCCTTGCTGACGTGGTCCGTTCTGTGTCTCAGCAGGTGCAGACAGCAACGGTTCCAGCTGCGAGTGACCGGTGCCACGACTTGGACCCAGGCGATTGGGTCCTAGTCCGAAAGCACGTGAGGAAGAGTTGTTTGGATGCTAGGTGGCGCGGCCCTTTCCAAGTGATCCTTGTCACGAACACAGCTGTCAAGTGTGGAGGTTTACCGAACTGGGTGCATGCTTCTCATACCCGTAGAGTTCCAGCACCCTTGGAAGATACAGCCCCTCTCGAGAACAAAGATCCCGGTGAGCCGACAGAGCCTCCTGAGAGGGCCAGTCAAGCTGTAAGGGTTGCTGAAGCGGCTGCTGGTGCACTGAATCGTATTGGGGAAGAGCGTGAAAGGAGTACTGACCCAGAAACCGGCGAAAGAGCAAGAGGTGCAGTGGGTAGTACAGAATCAAGTTCTGCCGAAGAAGAGGAGGTCAGTGCACAGGGTATCGAAGGATAGACCGGAGGTGTTACCGAAGCAGAAAGGGTTTGGCCCGCAAGACAGAACCGGGTAAACCTGAGGTTGGCTCCGGACACAGACCTTGCACCAGTTTCGGAAGAGCCAGGAGAAGAATCAGGAGACGAGGAGAATCCTCAAGGTGGTGTGAGAAGGTCCAAGAGAACTCGAGTGCCAAGTCGAAAGTACGCTTCACCCGAGTGGGCATATCAAGTGACTGATGCCAGGGTTACCGAGCACGGGAAGGTTGAGGTCGATGACATTGGTCAACAGTGTCCCGCTCCAGAGGGTGGAAGTGTTGCTGAAGGTTCCGGGATTGGAGATCGAAGGAATTTTGACGATTCACATTCCGAGTCCACCATTCCTGAGTGTCATTCGAGGTATGATCTTGGACAATTTGGAGTTCCCGACGTTCACGACTGTGCCAGACCCACAAGAACTGATCATTCTTAAGCTTGAAATATTGCAGGGAGTCCTGGAACTGTTGGGGCCAGCGCTTATGTTAGATTGATTTGAGAAGGTTGCAAGCAGAGAAGAAGATAACCTAGATCCGAGCGGAAGAAGAACAAAATCAGGGATTTTTCCGTTATAGAACGAAGAAAGTTAGGGAGGTTTGCCTAAAGTTCCCGAAAGAGACACTGATGAGAAAGAGACTTACCCTTTCAGAGACTGTATTGGACACTGGGTATATTCCGAAGATGGCTGATCCTGCAAACCCACATCGTAGGGCTAAATTGATAATAGGCACATTGGTAGGAGTTGTGATAGTCACCATATTTGCGGTAGTGATAAGTTCATACATGGTGGCTCACAGGCAAGAGGGGAAGGTTCAGGGAGCACCCACACCTATTACCCCAGGGCAGAGAGGTGTCAGTATCAGAGAACAGGAAATATCGAAGTTGAGGGATGATCGCAGACTCCACATGGATTTGTCCAAGGGTGATTTCAAGCTTAATGCGTATGCAAGGTTGCTGTATGAGTATGTTGATGCGATGGATGTGAAGGATTGCTATGTGTGTATGCAGTTGCCTGCTTCAGTGGATGAGGGTATCAAGTATCATCATCTCCCATTGACATATGGGATTTCTTGTAGTTTATTACTCAGTTTATTCTATGACAGGAGACAGTTCGAGTATTTCTTTTCAAATTTTGACACGGTACTTCCTGAAGTTCCAGCAATCAAGCATTTGAACAAATATGATTCTAGCAAGAAAGAGGATAGACTCCTGAAGTATTTTAGACCGACTATGAAGTTGGATACGGCGCATGCTCACAGGAATAACCTGACATGTGCGTTATCTGAGATAGAGAAGAAATTCATAGACCAGGTAGAGGACAGATACAGACAGTTGACCCAGACACGACACACCGGAGATAGTCCAGTAGATTGGACAGACGAGGAGAGGGCTCACAGATCCAAGGGAAGTTATGGACCAATAGCGTTAGATGAGGTACAGAGAGGGAATTTGTGTATTGGACGGCCTCAATCCGATACGGATAAGGTCGCAGTAGGACATAGCACTTGTTCTCAGACCTTCACAGTGGAAGCTTCTGCTAAGAATTTTATGGTAGGTCCAATAGAGGTAATTCCGACAGTATATTATGTATGTGGGAAGAATGCTTATGTCAGGCTACCTGCGAATTGGTATGGCATATGCTATTTGGCCATTATATTCCCGAAGATCTATCACACCGAGGACTTGGAGTTGTTAGAGATGAAGCGACAGTCTAGGAAACGTAGGGCTACGAACGCCGGTGCAGTGATTGGGGACATATACGGAGCAATGATACCTAGTATGGGTGTGGTGTTGAATGATGTGAAGATTAGGAGGTTGGCGACTGTGGTTGATGAGTTGTCTATGAACACTGCGAGATCTTTGTTGTTGGTGGCTGGAGAGATGTTGTCGATACGGAATATGGTTATGCAGAATCGCCTTGCTTTAGACGTATTATTAGCAAAAGAAGGCGGAGTCTGCAAATTATTGAAGGTTCAGGAATGCTGCACATATATTCCAGACAACACGAAGGAGATAGGGAAGTACATAGACAACATCACGACTATTCACAAGGAGATTATGGATTTGACGGAGGAGAATGTGTGGGAGAAGATTGGATTAGGATTTGGAAGAGTGGGAACTTGGTTTGCGAATTTGGGAAGAGGATTTCTGGGATCAGTGTTGAAGCCAATTATCATTGCTGTGGTTTGCGTGATTTGTTTGTGGGGATGCGTGAAGGCATGGAAGTGGTATCAAGGAGGCAAGGTTGAAAGGGCTCTTAAGGCAAACGAGAAAAGGATGGCGAAGCTCCAGGAGCAGCAATATGAGAGTCTTAAGAGACTGGAGGGAGTTCGACATGGCAAAGTTATGACTAGCGCGGTCTAAATCAGTTCTAAAGAAGAGAAATGTAATGGTGTGATGACGGATGTCATCAAAGGGGGGAACTGATGTAGCGCTTAAAAGTTTGAAAATTGTAGGGGTGCGTTATATTCACTGTTAGTCGGCACCCGCATATAATCAAATGTGTACTCAGGTATTTTGTGTGCAATGTATTACGAATTGTATAACCTATATCGATTTCAATAGAAGTGTTAGGTATGTACAAGCATCTTATGTATATATTGAAGCCATGCATAGAGCTTAGTCCTTTTTGAACAATGTGATGTTAAAACGTGTAGATTAGAATTCGTGTCTGTAGACTGTTTAGTTTGACCACACATGAAAGAAAGACGTAAATGTCAATACTGTGATTGAAACCTGCTTGTGTAACCGAAGTAGTGGCCAGAATTCGCATATATCGTTGAGGCGAAAGGCCTGGTATTTTCTTATGTTAGCCAAGGGCAATAGGCCAAAAAGGATTTATTCCAGTAGAGGTTTTAGGCTGTAGTAAATTGCAACTTAAAAGATGTGAAGAATGTCTGCTTTGCATGATCTCACCCCAGGTGCAAGGACAGTTGCTCGTTAGTAGAGAAGCTCTTTGTTCACAAATTGACTTATGTAGTAAAAGCCAGACATGGGAGTGTGTTGGAATGTGCCAATCGTAACTCCTAGTGCGGATGGCGTCTGGGACTCAAGGCCAAGCGATGGACGATGGAACTGGACAGCGCTCTGTGGAAATTTACTGAAAGACGACCCCGCAGAAGAGGAGGCGCAAAGGGCGTGTTCTGAGATTTGGGGTTCTGTATTAGGGACAGCGCCCCGAGGGTGGAGGCAGATCAGAGCAGCCCAGAGCAGAGGAAGGCTAGGCGAAGAGATAGAGGGGGCAACTTAGACCAGCTCTCTAAGTGAAGTCTTCTTATGAAGTTTCACTCTGACACCTTTTATTCGATGAGGGTCTCAAGGGATTGCTAAGTAGGGATGTCATCTAGTGCAGAGTAGGGACAGAGATGGTATGGTTCAGTGTCCCTAGTATCGACATTTGCTTGGTGGTGTTCTACCTCATGCTTTTAGAGATTGTACTTTTAGTTATTTTTAGCCGTATGCGGATTCTCCGTAGAGTAGCTTTTGTGTTAGTGCCTATGTACTTGTTGTGCCTCGTATTGAGGACTTTGTATCTGCAAATCTTTATGCTGATAATAAAAACCAGAGAGCCAAGAGATTAAGTTTCGAGTCTTTGATTATGGCAAATTGCGGACAGTAATTTTGATAATTGTGTTGTTTTCCCTCCACGCTATTGGGCAAGTAAAAAGGTCCATCTGACCAGAGTGGGTTCCAGTAGATGATTGCGAGATACTAAAATGGGCCGGAGCAGGACCTTCCTCCAAACTCTTGTAGTGGAATGGTCGAATAGCAGGGTTGGATCGGGATCGAAACTATGCCCAGGCACCCCAAAACAAAAGTAACTTACATTTCCACAAAACCCTGCTTTAGTGTTTTAAATATAATGAAAAGAAGGAGGTGGGGCGAGGTTCTCTAAAAGAGGCATGTGTTCTTAACTTCACTGAGGTAAAAAAAAACTGCAAATGTTGCCAAGACTCTTTGTGCGTGGATTAGTTCACAATGGTGAACCACATCTGAGTATAAGTGAGGCCACTTCTGCCCAGGCCTCCTGCACCTGTTCATTCTGCATACGTTAATGGGCTGGCTGAGCGTGAGACCAAGGGGGGAGAGGGGGCTCTTCCACTAAGGTGGAGGAGAACCGCCCCACTGCTCTTACAGCAGTGAAAAGGGGAAAAATAAAATGAAAAAATTATTTTCTTTTTCTTTTTGGTTGCTGCGGGGCTGGGTTAGGGTGGGGCGGGGCTGGTGGCTCAGGGAGGAAGAGTGGTTTGTGCACACTAAGGGGGTCATTAGTATGGCGGGCGGATTTTGTCTGCCCGCCATACCCCCGGGAAACGGGACCGCCCGCAATGCATGCGGCGGTCCCGCAACTACAATGAGGATGCGCCTGCCACACAGCCGGGCGCATCCCGCATTTGTAACATTACGGCGGGCGGTGCTGAAAGCACCGCCTGCAGCAATGCCACAAAAGCAAGTTGTGCCATTCAATGCACAGCGTGACAGGTACCGCGCGGTGCCTGCCACGCTGTACATTGAAATTCAGGGGGGTACCATAGGTACCCCCCATGTGCACCCCCCACCCCCCAGAATCCCTGGGGGCCCGCTACGGGCCCCCAATGTTGAAGACCGCATGCCTTGCCGTGGCGGCGTCACCGCCACAGAAAGGCATGTCCCCTCCTGCATTCTAATATGGATGGCGGTGTCTACCAGACACCGCCACCATATTAACAGCTTTTCCGCCCGGTAGGCAATCGGGTGGATTGCCTACCGGCGGAAAACCGGCGGATGGTCTTTCCGTCCGCCGGGGAGAATGGCATGCGGGCAGGAAAGAATGTCAGGCAGATTGCCACCACCATGCGGGCGGTGGCGATCTGCCCGACATTCTAATGCGCCTCTTAGTGCGCATGACTGCTTGGCCGGCAGCTTTGTGCCGGTCAAAGTGTTATGCGCACTTTGCATGTTCCCCACCAGGCTGTAATGCACAGCCTGGCAGGAGAACATGCACAGGCTCCCTGTCCCCATCGGAGCTCCGAACCACGGCGCTCAGACCAGGCACAACTCTGCATTGCAGCGTTGTGATTGACTTGTGGGAGCCTGCTTCCTTCCTGTTTCTTTCGGACTGGAGTCAGGAAGAGAAGAGAAGCGGAGACGCCGAGGAGAGACAGCGGAAAAGGTAAGTGTTTTAAAAAAATATTTTTCAACCCCCCCTCCGTCCACGCCGCCACCCCCGTTCCCTACCAGCAGCCACTGCATGAGACTGGGAATGAGACGTCCACTCAATGGTAAAAGGGAAGTAATAACAGCGGTGCATTAAAAAAGTTTGGGAACTGTAATACTTCATGCTGTGGGCATGGGGACAGTGAGCGTGAGGGCAGGTTCCAAGGTGTGGCAAAAAATATATATATTCTGTAAGGTGTTTTTGGTCTTTCACCGTCAGGTAACTTCAAATATAATAACATGTAGCTTAAATGTAATTTCTTTTAAGTTGTTACTCGTTTGGAAATGCACTGCAGTACATTATAAAACCTCTTTAATTAATGCACTGCAGAGGTCTGTGTCTGTAACCAGACAGCTACAGAAGAAATCTTGTTTGATGCAATGGAGAATAGTGACATTTTTTTTTTTTTTGCGCTACGGGGTAACATCCTGTGACAGAAAGCACTGTGAATGGGAAACATCGGTGACAACGCGGTCTTTACAACGCCATACATTTACAACATGCCCATTACGATGCAAGTCGTTACAATGACTTGCACTAGATGGCGCTATACACTAAGGAATAGTATGATTTACTATTCCAACACCTTCCCTACTGTTACATAGGCTGGAGTTGGAATAGTAAATCATACTGTTCCTAAGTCCCGCGCCCTCCAGCGTAAGTCGGTGTAACGACTTGCGTTGTAATGACTGCGTTGTAGAGGTATCGCGTCACTGTGAATATATAAATCATTATTTAAAACTTGCATTTCACAGTATGAGTTAGACTGCTACGAAATGGACAAAAAGGTAGAAGATAAAATGGTGCTTCCAAAAAATAGATTTTAGTGTATGTAATGTCATTTTTTACATTACTATCCCTTTAACATCGCCAGGGTGTAGTAAGCGCTGTATAAATACAATTACAATTAAAAAGCAGACACTTCACAGCTCAGTTGTTAACTCTTCGCACTACAACTGAAAAATAATAAAACTTTGTCATCACAAAGCTTCGAGAGATTTGATCATTCAAAGCCTGTACCGGCTCCAAAGCATCCTTTAAGTTTGCAAATGACACTTTACATTTAAAAATGACACTTTACATTTGCAGATTAACTTGTAGTGCACATTTGCAGGTCTTTCAGGCAATCAGACACCCTGGCAGGAAGGCTTGTTTCGCTAACTGCCAGGCTCGGGTTTCACAGCAGAGGATCCTCCCTGAACGACACTTCAGCATTTAAACTGTAGGAATTAACCGTTCTGGGACTGTTGTCTTTCTACAAAAAGTAGGTGAATGTTATTTCATTAATCCAATAAGTATGGGCCTGTCATGCTCCTGCGATCCCACCCACTTCGACCACTGGGTAATAGAGGCCGATCTGCCTCTGGAAAAGCTGCTCAGGCCACCACTGTGCCACTGGCGGCATTTGAACAACACAGACACTGGCCAAATAGGCCACCAAACTCCCCAGAAAAGCAGCCCACAGTTGCAACTCCGATACCAACCCATTGCCCGAGTGCCCACCTTACCAATCCGACCCTGCCGAATAGACAGAAAGTTCAATCAATCAATCAATCAGGCATTTGTTAAGCGCGACTACTCACCCGTAAGGGACTCAAGGCACTGAGGGGGGGGGGGGGTGGGGGGGTTAGCAGGCTCCAGTCCATCAAGGGGGGGGTCTGTCGAAGAGTCAGGTTTTGAGGTTACTTGCGAAGATGGGGAGCGATGTTGTCTATCTGAGGTGGAGTGGCAGGGCGTTCCAGGCTCGGGCTGCGAGGAAGGTGAAGGAGCGGCCCCCCGATCTGGTCTGTCTGGTGCGGGGGACCACAGCGTATGAGAGCTGGGCAGATCATAGGGTCCTCTGGGGTGCGTGGAATGTGAGTCGGCTGTTCAGGTATGCTGGTCCGGTGTCGTGGAGGGCCTTGTGGGCGTGGGTGAGCATCTTGAAGTTGACTCTTGCTTCGATGGGGAGCCAGTGGAGTGTGCGCAGGTGCTGGGAGATGTGGCAGTGTCTTGGCAGGTCGAGGACCAGTCTTGCGGTGGCGTTCTGGATGTTCTGTAGCTTGCGGGTGAGGTTTTTGTTTATTCCGGCATAGAGTGCGTTGGCGTAGTCGAGTATGCTGATGACCAGGGCGTGAGTGACAGTCTTTCTGTGTTCGAGGGGAATCCATTTGAAGGTCTTACGTAGGAGGCGGAGGGTGTGGAAGCAGGAGGGTGAGACTGAGTTGATCTGGCGGTCCATTTTGAGCTCGGAGTCCAGGATGATTCCCAGGTTGCGTGCATGGTCCGTGGGGGTCGGCAGGCTTCTGAGGGCAGGGGGCCACCAGGTGTTGTTCCATGCATCAGGGTTTGGGCCCATGATGAGTACTTCTGTTTTGTTGGTATTTAGTTGTAGGCAGCTGTTTTTCATCCATTTGGCGAGGGCTTCCATGCCTTCTCGAAAATTGTATCTGGCGGTATTGGGTTCGTTGGATAGGGAGAGGATGAATTGGGTGTTGTCTGCGTAAGACACAATGTTGAGTCCGTAGGTTCTGACGATGGGGGCGAGCGGAGCCATGTAGACGTTGAAGAGTGTAGGGCTGAGGGAGGACCCCTGGGGGACTCCGCAGTTGGTAGGTGTAGGGTCGGAGAGGAAAGGGGGGAGTCTGACCCGCTGCGTTCTGCCAGAGAGGAAGGAGCAGATCCAGTTGAGGGCCTTGTCTTGGATCCCTGCGTCATGGAGTCTGTGTATTAGGGTGCGGTGAGAGACTGTGTCGAACGCCGCTGAGAGGTCGAGGTGGATGAGGACTGCTGTTTCTCCTTTGTCCAGTAGGGTGCGGATGTCGTCTGTTGCAGCGAGGAGGGCGATTTCCATACTGTGGTTTTTTCTGAAGCCGGATTGGGAGGAGTCGAGGATGTTGTGCTCCTCGATGAATGTGGCGAGTTGGCTGTTGATGGCTTTCTCGATGACTTTCACTGGGAACGGGAGATGGGTCTGTAGTTTCTGAGGTCAGTGGGGTTCGCCGAGGGTTTCTTCAGGAGGGGGTTGACCTCAGGGTGTTTCCAGTCATCGGGGAATGTGGGTGTTGCCAGGGAGCGGTTGATGGTGTGGCAGAGTATAGGTGCGATGGTGTCGGCGGCTCTGTTGAAAATGTGGTGTGAGCAGGGGTCCTTGGGGGCCCTGGAGTGGATTGACTTAATTGTCTTCAGTGTGTCTTTGGTGGTGAGGGCTGTCCAGTTGTCGATTGCTAGCTTCAGGGTGTCGGTGGTGGTTGGTGAAGGTTCAGTGTGTTGGTTGCCTTCGTCGAAGTTGTCATCGTAGATGCTCTTGATTTTGTGGTGGACAACGGTGTTGAGTTTGTCGCAGAGGTCTTGTGAGGGAGGGATGTCGGTGGACTCGCTGGTGGGTTGGTCGAACTTCTTGATGATGTTGAAGAGTTCTTTGCTGTTGTGTGCGTGAGTGGAGATTCTGTCTTCATTCGTCTTTTTCCTCGTTTTTTTGATGAGTTGGTGGTGGGCGTTGGTGGCGGCGCTGAAGTTGTTGTAGGCTTCTATGGATTTGGTGTTCCTTCAGGCCTTTTCGAGGCGGCAGCAAGTGTGTCTGGACACACGAAATTCAGTGTTAAACCATCTGGCTTTCTTGGCGTGGGTGTTGTTATTTTTCTCGAGGGGGGGCTATGGTGTTGTCTCTGTTGAAGATCCATCTGTGCAGGGTTCGGGCTGCGGTGTTGGGTCGTCGTTTTCCGCGATGGTTGGGGTGGAGTTGCTGAGTGATGAGGTTAGCTGGTCGTCAGTGATTCTGGTCCAGTTTCTTCGTGGGAGCAGGTGCAGGTGTCTGTGGATGGTGGGTGTTCTGAGGGTGAAGTGGATGCATCGATGGTCAGTCCATGGGGGTTCGGTGGTGTGGCTGAAAGTGATGGAGTTACATGTTATGAAGAGGGGGTCGAGGGTGTGTCCTGCTGAGTGCGTGGGTTCGGTCACGATCTGGAGGAGTCCAATGTTGTGGAGGAGGTCCAGGAGGGATTGGTGCTGGGGTCCAGTTGGCTGTCGAGGTGGAAGTTGAGGTCTCCCAGTAGGGTGTAGTTGGTGGATGCGATGTCATGCGGGGAGATGATGTCCGTGATGGAGTTGGCGAAAAGTCCGCGGGGTCCAGGGGGTTGGTAGATGAGGGTTCCTCGGAGAGTGGTGGTAGGGCTGGCCAGTATCTTGAAGTGAAGGTGTTCTATCAGGTCTGTGGGCTCATCAGGGAGTGTGCTCAGGTGGAGGTTGGATTTGCAGACGATGGCAATTCCTCCTCCCGGGCGGGTGGGGCGGTCCTTCCTGGAGATCTTGTATCCTTGGGGAATGGCAATGGCGATGTCCGGTCCTGAGGTGGTGTTGGTCCATGTTTCGGTGAAGAACGCTTCGTCTGGGGTGGTGCTGTCGAGGAGGTCCCAGATTTCGGTGGCGTGTTTGTGGAGGGGTCAGACGTTGAGGAGGATGCATTGCAGGGTCTTCGGTTGGGTTGTGGTCTTGTGGGCGGGTTGCGCCGGGTCCGTGGTCTTGGCGGTGCTGCAGGTGTGCCGGCAGCGGTGACAGCTGAAGGGTCCGTGGGTGTCGGCTGGTGATGCTAGCTTGCAGTTGTTGTTGCGTCCTGGGTTGAGATCGTGGAGTGCCGCTGGGTCGTAGCATTGGCGTTGAGAAGGTCCAGGGTTCCTGGCGTTGGTCGTGGACGGTTCGCGGACGGGCGCAGACGGGCTTGCTTTTGGTGCGCCTTCGGCGAGCCAGCGGACGCGCAGCGGCCGCCATTCAGTAGGGGTCGGGGAGGGCTGGACTGCTGGGAGGCGGGAGCAGGGAGGGGAGCTGGAGTGAGCCGGTCACGTTGGTCGTGCTGGGGGGGGAGGGGCCACGGGGGCAGCAGCGGCAGGGAAAAACAGGCAGAAAAGGCAAAAAGAGAGGAAAGAGTGAAAATGAGGCAGTGAAAGGTGCAAGAAAAGTGGGGGAAAGACACAGAAGGCGAGTGAGAGGCAAAGATTAAATCAGTGAAAAACTAGTGAAAACGGAGGAAAGATACAGAGGGGGAGTGAAAGGGGGAGATTGAAATCAGTAAAAACGAGTGAAAACGGAGGAAAACGGAGGAAAGACACAGACGGGAATGTTGTGCTCTGGGGATCGTTACCATCTTGATGGAAGGGTAGGGACGGACTACTTCTTTAAAGATTTTGAAGTTTGCTCTTTCCATTGCTGGGAGTCAGCGGAGGGGCTTCAGAAGAGACGTGACAGGACCATAAAAATCCACGCCAAGCAGAAGATGAGCAGCATGAGTCTGGGCTCTTGGGAGTTTGGAAATTGATTTGTAGGGGAAGCCTTTAAGGGTGTTGCAATAATCACAGAGGAAGAACACCACTGCAAGGACTTTGACACTTTTCTGGGAGAACGTAAGTTGTGGAATGGCAGAGACAAATGGTGGGAAGAAGATTTGGAGACACTGTTTATTTAGGGGAATGAAAGAGTGAACTCTGTCGATCATCACAGCCAAGTTGCTGCTTTTACCACTGATGATGGGTAAAGGCCCAGGGACTCTGGAAGGAAAAAGGTAGGTAAACTGGATTGAACACCTTTAGAAGCAGGATTTCAGATTTTTTTCCATATCCAGGCCTAGTCACTTTTTAGGTCGAGCCTGAGCAGCGCATGCGCTGCTCTGCGAGGCATGCTGTATTCAGGTATGGACTTGAAGCTCCGCCCACTCTCCGCCATATTTTCCATTTGCTTGTGTCATTGTCCACTGTAAATTGTGGCTGTTCATTGGTTAAGAGGCTTAATAGTATCTCCTTAGTACCGCTGTGTCTCATTTTGTAACCTTGCTTGGCGACACCCCCTGTTACGTGTGTTGTTGCTCAGTAGGCTGTAATTACTGCCTCCAAGCACTATTTTCTCAAATAGCTTTGTCCTGCCTGCTGTTACAGGCAGGACACGCTCTCTCCTAATGCTTTATTTTTATTTTTACAGCACAGGTGCCGAACCCATTTGCAATGCAAGAGGTCTAGCATTTGCGAGAGTTTAAGCTATTGGCATTGTAAATGACAATGCCTTTTATTTATCTGTTTTAAAAACAACACATAACTAAAAAGCTTTGTCATTTACAGTGCCAATAGCTCAAACTCTCGTCAATGCGAGACTTATTGCATTGCAAATCCTTGTTCTGCTTCCAGCCGGGACATTAGCAAAGGCAGTGCGATACTTCCATTGCGTAGCCAGAGTTGACTTCAAACTTAAGATGGAGCCACGCATCATCTGAGAACAGATAATATCCTATTTCACAGTGACCTTGGAGCTTGACTAGTGGGGTCAAGTAGATGTTGAACAGTGTTGGTGATAAGGCAGAAACTTGAGAGACTGAACATGTGATGGAGGCAGATCTAGAAAGAGTGCACTCAGTTTGCTCTGATGGGTATAGATCTCTAAGCAGCAGGAAAAACAGATTAGCACTTACCAGGTGTTAAGTATTTATTGCATAATATTCAGTAATGTTCATTACTTGTAGTCTTTTCTGATTTCAGTTGCTATTTGTTTGAATTTTAGTGAGTTTTTTTCACAGTAAATTCCAAACTGGAGGCAATCAGCAGTTACCAGTGTTTACATTTGTGCTGTAACAATCCAGGGGGTCTGTGTTCTTCCAGCTCTTATAAAGAATTTTGCTTTTATTACCTTCCTTTCCCCCTTCATTCGTATTGTCAATTCTTTGTTACTGCTCATTATTTCTTAATTTTACTCTTTCCTTTAATTTTCACTTTCAACTGACTTTACCTTTGTCTCTATCAACTCCTTGCCTGGTTTGTTTTGTGGCGCTCAAATTGCTTTTCCTCGCGTGCCAGTCCCCCTCCCCCCGCCCCCCCCCCCCCTCCCCAATCTCAGGGACGGATATGACTGCGGATATGTTTGCATCTCATTAAGATTTGATTAGAGTGGACAAAAAAGGTCAATAGCTGACATTCAATGCATCATCTTACTGTTTTCTTTCTTTTTTCAAATGAAAAATGATTGGCTGAAAGGGAATTGTCACCTTTGGGCATCAGTCAGCATTTGTTTTTGGGAAATCTATGCTCCATTATCGCAAACCAATGTTATGTTGTTTTACTCTCTGTCACTGGATCCCAAGGAAAGAATGGTCTTATAAATGTATTACTACCTTTCCAGCTCTTCTTGGTCATTGGCTAGAAGCCTGCTAAAGGATGAATATGCAGATTGTTGACTGCAGGGCCTCTGGTGAGAGTTAGGTGCTATGAATAGATGAGCTGTTGAGGTAGTAAAGAAACTTCATGACTTGTAGTTGACCTGTGGTCATTTGACTGTGGAGGTCGCAAGTCAAGTTGTGAGACATAGGAGATGAAAACTGCAGCGTATGGTTTGTGACTATTTTTAATGCTTTCCTTTTCTTTATGCTTGTTTTTGTCTACATTGTTGGGAAGAGCCTAACTGATAATAAAAATACTTTTATTTGATCTGTTAAAACCATAAAAAGAGTGGAACATACCACCATGATGAAAGCATCATAATTCAGATACAGAATAAAAATTACATTAAAACATTTTTAGTTGTCGTAACCCTCGTGTGGGACGAAACCAAAGAGCAGCAGATTGTTATAACACCAATGTAAACATGTCCATGCTTTTTGTTGTAATTAAAGTGCTAATGCCAACGAAAAGTGAGAAGGGAGCAAAGTTCAAGACTGCTATGCATTATTGTCTATCCAGTTTCTTTAGTCACTATGGTTTCATATCCTGGAACATTTACTGGTATGATCATATTTGTGCCTGGGGCTTATCATAGACAGGGGCTTTGGAGAAAAGGGAGCACAGGGGCAGGTCTAAAAAGGACTTGGGCTGGCTACTTTATACCCTTCTGCCAAGTTCTTATTTTGGTGTTTTATTCTTTCCAAGATTTTATGCTGTTTCTTTCTTTTCTAGTTCTTTTGCTGCTAGTGACTAGAATTTGACAGTGTTGCAAGACAGTTGAACTGAAGAACCGCTGAGGCATTTTATGACAGCCGCTCTGCAAGTCCGAATTTGAGTTTCTCTTAGGAATGGCCTTAAAAGTGACATTCTTAGGTTACGTAGTGCCGGACAGATGCACAATAGATGTAGTACTGAGTCTGCTCCCTTACCCCAGAGGCGGCAGTCCAGGGATGGCCAGGTCTGTAGCCATTTTGGGGTGAGATCTTTATTTGAAAAAGAACCCAATCTCAATAAGGTCAATTTCCACTTGTAGTGGTCTCTGAAGGATTCTTGCAGATAGGGTTGTGTTTTCATATGATTAAAGGATGGAATCACCGACCATGCATGAAGAGCCTAACTGGAGTTACTCCTCCGTTGGAGCGGAGTAGCATCGCACCACTTAAGTTACCCCCAAGGATGAAAAAATAAAATGGTAATACATTACTGTTTTATTTTTCATCCTCCCATCCTGAACTGAGTGTAAGGACGGGTACGGCACCCCTGCTGACTGACAGCAGCAGGGAGGTGGGTGGGCTGTTTCGGCACTTTTCAAAGTGTGCATGTCCCTTTAGCCGGCCGTCTTGAGACAGCCAACCGGACATGCGTTCTTTGAAAACCTCTAACCCAGCTGTCTTTAAACTGCTGGGTTAGAGTAAGTACAGGCATCCCGGGCGCTGAGGAGTGTCGAGTGAGGCTGCTCTGTCCAATCAGGGCGCGGCTCTCACAGCATGAGCGCAGCACCACGATTGGTGTCCGCTCTGCAGCATCTGGTTCAGAAGAGGTCCGGTTCAGAAGAGGTTTGAGCAAAGGAAGTCAGCAGAGGACGTTGGTTCAGTTATTTTTTTTGTTTAATATTTGCATGAGGACAGCCACCCCCCCTCCCCATAGATGCCAGCCACCACTGAGCCTAACATATACTGTGCTAAATTAGAAATGAGTGTGAGGACTCCTATGCATTTATTTCTGCAAGATATGTGTATGTCTCGTTTATTTTAAAGCATTAAAGGGCCTTCTATACTCCCCCAGACATACGTGAGAATTTCACCAGCTACTTTATATGTGTATTCTGTTGAGCGGTCCACACACAGGTACTGTGCCAGTGGATTTTCCATCTTGTCCTGAAAGAACCAACACAGTTTGATAATGTTACCATTAAGTGCAGTACACCGCATGCAGAAGACATCAAGTTGAATCCAGTTGAGGTCAGTCATTCTTCCAAAGTGGTATGGAGAGGGAGTTGAAAATAGGTCTGGGGGCTCACCAAGGATTGTAAATGTGGCACACTTTAAGCATCCATCATAGGAAAGTGCTTAGTATAATGGTTCGATAGCACAGCACGCCAAAAGATTATAAGCACAACACAATTCAGTTTCTTCCACTTTCCAGTGAAAAGCAAATTTTTGATTCAGTGGGGGTTTATTGGTTATATTCAGTTTTAACTGAAAACAAAAAACCCTGATTATATGCTTTTATGGGGTCTAAAACCTGACTGAAAATGTGCCTGGAAATTATTGTTGCCAACTATACAGACATTGTTTGAGAAGGAGGATATATATTGAGTGGGGTTCAGTAGATCATATGTAAAGGTGGTGTGGCATTTCCTGGAGGAGGATGTCTCGCGGCTCCCATAAAATATGTGGTTGTTTCACTGACTACTTGGGTAGCAGATACTCAAAGGAGTTCAATGAAATGCCATTATTCAGTCTCTGCAAATAAGTGGCAATCCGCCACCTCTACCAGGCATCCATTGGATGTTGTAAATAAGAGTGAAGAGATTGGTTATTTCAGGCATGGAGTAACCACTGAACCAGTCTCGGTGAAGGGGAAGCTAGTAGTGATAATGGACCGCTGGAATCAAGCTATCCTGGCTGAAGAGGAGTGAAACCCCGAAACCGGTCCTAGGGTGCTTGTTTCCAGACCAGTGAGGACCTGGCTTGGCAGTTCGGGCTGGACTGTTCCCATGAGGCACAGGGTCAAGACTGATTTGCATATGGCTGGGTTCAATCTGGAACGGCATGGTGAGCAAAAAAATGATGGATTTAGGCCCAGATCTCTGTACTGGGGTGAATGTATGACATTGTTCTGCATTCTGTCCATCAAATGTTGTTTTTGCATTTGTCACCCCGAGTGGGAAGGGTATGCCCAGAAGTGGGTCTCGTGCTCTCCATGCCACTGGAATCAAGCTGGCTGAAGAGGGGTGAAACCCCGAAACTGGTCCTAGGATGCTTGTTTCCAGTCCAGTGAGGACCTGGCTTCGCAGTTCGGGCTGGACTGTTCCCATGAGGCACAGGGTCAAGATTGATTTGCATATGGCTGGGTTCAAACTGGAACGGCATGGTGAGCAACAAAAACAATGGATTTAGGCCCAGATCTCTGTACTGGGGTGAATGTATGACATTGTTCTGCATTCTGTCCATCAACTGTTGTTTTTGCATTTGTCACCCCGAGTGGGAAGGGTATGCCCAGGCGTGGGTCCCGTGCTCTCCATGCCACTGGAATCAAGCTATCCTGGCTGAAGAGGGGTGAAACCCCGAAACCGGTCCTAGGATGCTTGTTTCCAGTCCAGTGAGGACCTGGCTTAGCAGTTCGGGCTGGACTGTTCCCATGAGGGACAGGGTCAAGACTGATTTGCATATGGCTGGGTTCAAACTGGAACGGCATGGTGAGCAAAAAAACGATGCATTTAGGCCCAGATCTCTGTACTGGGGTGAATGTATGACATTGTTCTGCATTTTGTCCATCAACTGTTGTTTTTGCATTTGTCCCCCCGAGTGGGAAGGGTATGCCCAGACGTGGATCCCGCGCTCTCCATGCCACTGGAATCAAGCTATCCTGTCTGAAAAGGGGTGAAACCCCGAAACCGGTCCTAGAATGCTTGTTTCCAGTCTAGTGAGGACCTGGCTTGGCATTTCGGGCTGGACTGTTCCCATGAGGCACAGGGTCAAGACTGATTTGCATATGGCTGGGTTCAAACTGGAACGGCATGGTGAGCAAAAAAACGATGGATTTAGGCCCAGATCTCTGTACTGGGGTGAATGTATGACATTGTTCTGCATTCTGTCCATCAACTGTTGTTTTTGCATTTGTCACCCCGAGTGGGAAGGGTATGCCCAGACGTGGGTCCCGTGCTCTCCATGCCACTGGAATCAATCTATCCTGGCTGAAGAGGGGTGAAACCCCGAAACCAGTCCTAGGATGCTTGTTTCCAGTCCAGTGAGGACCTGGCTTGGCAGTTCGGGCTGGACTGTTCCCATGAGGCACAGGGTCAAGACTGATTTGCATATGGCTGGGTTCAAACTGGAACGGCATGGTGAGCAAAAAAACGATGGATTTAGGTCCAGATCTCTGTACTGGGGTGAATGTATGACATTGTTCTGCATTCTGTCCATCAACTGTTGTGTTTGCAACACATAAAGTGGCAGCATATTAGAGTGAAACACATAGGATAAAACCAGTAGAAGCAGACAGAGAGGGCTATAGTTGTAAAATAGTTCCTCCTGCAGTTCAAGGCAAGGACCTGAGTGTATCTGGAAGTATACACCCAACAGGCAATAGCATTAGGTGAAAGATGAATACTTCACATGAGGCAACCAAGATGTAATTGACAAAGTCTCACGCCAATAGGTGAAAGATGCTGTTTGAAGAAAGTCAATGGTTGAATGGGGTGGGTGTAAATTCTGTCCATGTGTATTGTAAACAATAGGTCTGTTCGAAAGATGTGCTGCCATGATCCAGACTTAAAAAGTTTGGCTCAGTCGCATTGATGGCTGGAGTTAATGTCATGCTCACAACTCATACAGTCTAAAATCTGAATGGGGGGGGGGGGAGGGTCCAGTGTTAAATTCATGCAGTTAAATGAAGTCCTCACTGCCGAGCATTCACTGTGGGTATGTTAAAAGAGACCAAGATTATCTTATTATAATAATAATCCACATTTGTAAAGCGCGAACAATCACCCATAAGGGTCTCTAGTCGCTGGGGGCCATCGGGAAGATTAAGCAAGCTATTGCCCAGAGTCACATGGTGCTGGACTAAGCTGCCTCTGGTGCCGGGCATCGAACCGTGATCCACAGATTCCAGAGTCAGTCGCCCTGGCCGCGGCAACACACCTCTTCCCTAAGGGTTCACTCCACTCTTAAGGGATGAGGAGAGTCAGGGGACCAGATGCTCCAAGTTACTAAATAGAGCGACCAGCAATGAATGTTATACTGAGCTGGAACAAGGATAGATGTATTGTAAGCCGCAACATCTCATTGCTTAAATTTAGAAATATTAAAATACAAAAAAAGGAAACAAGATATAAACCTGCCAAAGCAAACCCCTCCTAAGATTACCTACATGTTTAGTGCTATAAGTCTCAAAGGGAATTCACCAATGAGGCAGGAAACAGATGGACCTGCTGCAAACAAGAAGGCGACTTCCAGCCTTACCTTCTGGGAATGTTTGTGTGAGCCTAAGAGGCTTGAAAAGGCTTTAGCAACATTTTTAAAATAAAAATGCCCGGAAATAGTAGGCAGTTGGCTGGCTTGAAAGGGAGAGTGGACAACGTCCAAGAGTGCATACTGTTCCAAGCTGAATACCACGTTAATTAATTTGGTTTCACTTTTCCCCATTGCCCGTCAGTACATTTCCATCCTATAATATTTTGTTTTTAATAATTCATTTATTTTTATTTTCTCTTTTTCTCTTTTGTTCATTTTTGACGTTTTTACAAAATTGGTTTTCAATGGCCTGTTTTGTGTAGGGAAATTGGACGAATACCTTTTTTAAAATGTATTGATTATTGTCAGGTATGGAAAAATCACATAAGGAACACAACGCCAAATGTAATGTATTTACATAGTGTAGTTATTCCATCTAAATACCCAAGAGTAAAATATATATATTGAATATTCCTATTCATTAATACTTGGATATTTCATATTTACCGAGTTAGACCCCGTGCGATTTATTGGAGTGCAATTAGTCAAAATCTATTTACATTTTACAGATTTTTTGGGGCTTGCATCAAACACTGTCCAGATACGCTTAAATCTTGTTTCATTTTCTCTTAGAACTAACATGTATTCTAGCTGACAAATCTTTTTTTTCTGTTCATTCATTTAATGTCTGCTGAAGGCTAAAATCATATCAATCTGAAAAAAACATTGTCTGAAACCAACATTTCTTTTAATCTCAAAAATCATGTATTGCAATAGTAATCGTTGCCACTTACGGGAAATACTTTGTGTATGGATGTACTCCTTGTAAAAAGTTATAATGCTGTCACTCACAGTAAAGTTAGCCAATGCCTGAAGTGGGCAAACCTATTGTTCCATGATGTATACTGTATTGGGTAGAAGAAAAAATGTTAATGACATAATAACAGAACACAGCCTAAAAGGGCAGACTGACAGCCCCTGTAAAGTAGTATAGTACACTTAATGTGGGCGATGTGCATTTGCTCGTAACCACTGATCCTTCTACTAGTGCACCAACATGTGTTGCATTGACCCTACAACTTTTTTTAATTTTTTTTAACAACTTGTGTATCTGCTCTCTGCTCCTTTCGGCTGTAAGGTGTGCCCCCCGTAGCAGCCTGTTATTTACCTGTTAATTTTATTACTTGTTGGGTACCATTTGTCTGTGATTATTGTGACTACAACTGTTTGGTACTTTTACTCGATATCATTACTGGAGTCTTATTCTCCCTTTCATCCTTGTGTAAAGCTCTCTGATATCCCTCGGGATCTTGTTCGTGCTATATAAAACTTAATAAAAAAAATAAAAATAAAAAAAAGTTTAGTAACATAATTTTCTTGCTAGTGATAGCAATTATCTGTTTCTGTAAGTTCAAAAGTGTACGCACATTCCTTAAAGGGCCAGTCATCCAGATTGACATTGTAGGATTTTAGGTATGTTGGCTGAAAAGCAGGAAGATGCACTTTCCCAAAGAGGCCACTCTTGTAGTTCTTGTCCCTGGCACGTGACAGTATGCATCCCCCGCAGTACTCTTAAAACTCTCATGCTCCTCCCTGTTATTCGCAGAAACACATTTTTTTATTATTACATTAGGATCTACATTTGTCACTCCCTGAAGACTGTCCTCCATGCCACTGTTGACCTCATCAATGAACATAAAACCTTTTACCAAATGACCCCAATTTCTCTTCACTTGTACTGTAGCAGGCATCATTTCAAAACATACTATATAACATATTATATAATACACTGTATAAAACATTCATCAGCAAAAATGACTATCTTACTGAGAATCTTGAATTCTCAGGTGATTAAAAACCAACCTGCAGTCTTAACATCAACCCTCTGAAAATCCAGAATGGAAAGCACAGACAAATAAGCTTTTTCCTGCCACACTCCCAAATTCTGGAATCCTTTGCCTTTACAACTAAGGCTGTCCCATGCAGGAAGCACCTACACACAACTCCTATGCCAATATGTGCATAATCATGGGTTTTATACACCCCTAAAAGTGTAATGGTTTATCGTATTTCTCTGGATTTGTCTTGCTATGCAGGGGCGTAGCGTAGTCAAGTAAGATGGGGGGGGGGAGGTTTGACTTCAAATTTCCAAAGCATCACGCTGGCATATAATGTTAAAATATATTATTTTACAAGCATGAGTAGGGCATAAAAGGCAGTGGAAAGGAAGAAAAATACGGATTAATAGAAGTACTAAATTAAAGAAACACAATATTATGTAAAATATTGTTTTTACGGCTTTCAAAATAGAGATGAGAGAGAGTGCGTGTGGGTTTGTGTCCGTGTATGTAGGCAAATATCCCAGGTGAAATCCGACAGATACCTCACCATACCCGACTGAAAGCACCTGTACCCAACTATTCATCCGGAAATACATTTCTTAGGGGGGTTGTAACACCCCAAACACCCCCCTGAAGCTACGCCTCTGTTGCTACGTACACCCTTGGGTAAGGTTGACACTTAACGAATAACCTAAAAGGCTTGATAAAATAAGGCACAACCCATACTGCAAAAGATATGGGTTGATTTGGGATATTATTACTATACCCACTTAGAGCTCCTTTTATACAGGTATGACAAAACATGAATAGTTGCACAGATCTTTCATGAAAGACTTGTGAAAGCATTCACGTTGGTGCAAATCACAATCGCTCTCCTCTGTATCGACTCCTAAGTGACCATTTGAATAGTCAGTCAGGGAGGCAAACCTGGGTGTAAACTCCAAACAGCGAATTACAAATCCTACTGCTAAAACATAGCAGAAAAAAGAAGGGAAATGATATTGGTTGGACAGGTTTAGGTTGGGAATATTGAGTACATAATATTGAATGGTCACAACATCGTTACCAGAATATTGGGGGACAAAATATCGAAAGGTAAGTATGTATACATTTTCTATACCTAACTCCACATATACGTTACTTGGTGATATATCTACCTTCAAGGTACAAAGATGTGGAGTTAAGCATCGTAAATCCTTACCTCTTTCTGTGCAGTTACCTGTTTGATAGTTTGTACCTCGGATATTTTGGTCACTATATTGGTACCGTTTGGTATTTAATCCTAGAAATTCCCTACCATGATTATCGAATAAAAAGTACTTGTCTAAGCCAATATTCACCATCAAATTCTCATAACCACTTCCAAAATGCAACTTCATTCAACGGGATTTATTTCACTAGCAGTTCAGTATTCATACAGAAATCTGTAAGCCACATACTATAGCTATGCCTAGATTCCAACAGCAACAGCAATGGTGAAAGTCTAGTAAAGTCATGTAGTTCCTATATTACCCATACACGACCTGCGTGTTCAGTTAGCATAAACTGTGGGTTTGGTGACAGACTGACTCTGAGCACCCCCACCAAACAGGACCGGCTTTAGGGCAGTGCAACCGGTGCGGTCGCACTGGGCGCTGACCTCAGGGGGCGGAGGGCTGTGTTTGGCAATAACTTACAATTGGAGAGATGAAGGGCACTTTTGCCCAGTGGTAGTAAGAGAATCCGAGGAGGCGGTCATGGGGTGTGTGGCGCCAAACATGATTGTCGCACTGGGCGCCACCCAGCACTAAAGCAGGCCCTGCCACTGAAAGATGTTAGCCTGTTTGCATTAGCCAGCTCACAGTGCCACTAGTGTCTCCTCTTATCGGGGAGAGAATAGTTTTTGGCAACCTTAGAACATGACAAACCTGATCCCTCAGGATCGTGGAAACAATGTACTACTTTTCGCTCAGTCACTCGTGCTCACTTATTCGGTCTCAGAGAGTTACACAGAAGAAACCGTCGGGCGTGTTACAATAAGTATTTATTGCACAGTTGTTCTTCTAGTGTAAAATAGATGTGCTGCAACAACCTTTAGACAGTAGCAGATTTATTTAATCATCAGTACAGTAAATATAAATGGATAGTACAGTTCTACCATTTTGTAATAATCATAAATGCATACATGGATATAAAATGCATGATAAAAGAAAGTGCATACTCCTACGATGCCTATCTAGAGGTACCTAAGTGTACCTAGCAAGTGAGTAGGTGTGAAGCCAAGAATCCCTCTAGGATTTAGTCGAACCCCATTACCTGAAGTGTGAGAATGGAGGAGCCTGTTCTGGTCTCGAGTTGGACACCATGCAAGGGATGTTTAGACCACTGTCAGCTGGAGCGTCTGCATGCAGGAGCCTCAGCGTCTCTGGTCAATGTGTTGGCCTGAAGCCTCGGTTCCCTCTACCAACCCTAGCAAGACGTGCTGTATTAAACAAAAAAGAATCTAGGGTTTCTTTGCCCCTTGTCTCATGTATTAGCCAATGTTGGATTTGAGGATGACGTATGAGATAAACCTTGTACGTAGATATGGTGGGGTAGGTGGTGTAGCCCCTGACTGGTTTCAAAGAACTCTTATGAATATTCGTTCATACTGTGTGAGTCCATTGATGAAGTTATTGGACTCTATTGTTTAGGAAAAACCCTCCTTCCGCACCCAGGACTAGAACTAGGTAAAGGTTCAATCCTAAAGGCTCGTTACTGTGTAGTGTAAGGGAGATAATGTAGATGACGGTGTCTTGACTGTGTGACTGCTTGAGCACCTCCTGAGGCGGAAGCCGGGAGGCTGTGTTACTTAGCATTGTTTCTGATTTTACTTGCTTTTAAATTGTACAAACTGCTAAATCGGCGTTTTATCCACTTTATTGCAATTCTAAGCAATCTAGCTTGATTTAATAAGCTCTAACCGCCCACTTCGTTCCCCCTCTTTCCCGCTGCCCTGGGCCACTCCCAGCCGAGCATTGACGCTGTGGAGCCGGTCCCGGGCACTGAATAGCGGCGGCCATCTTGTGTGTGGGTGGGATTGACAGCGCTCTAATTGCGCATAAAAGGGGATGTCCATGTCTTCGCGCAGCGAACGCGCACAGCGGGCGCGTCTGACTCGCGCCGGAGTCGCGCCAGAGTCAGCCCTGTCTACGCCCGTCCATGCCAGGACGGGCCCGGGGACACTGGACCCGGTTCCGCTTCCTGCAATCCCTGTCCATCATGGTGCTAGTTACATCTACACTGGTGAGGAGTTAAAACGGCTTAATTACCACCCCCCCGCACAGTGCACTACATGTGTATTGCCAGTTCATAATTTTAAATGCACCCACTGCGGCTTTATCACGGGCCGAATGTCAAGGTGTAATCAACTGAAAGCATTACATAAACGGGGTAAACCGAGGGGTAGAACTAGGGCTGCTAAAACTCCCTCCTCCCTTACAAAATTGCAGTTTTGGAGTGTGAACTGTAGATCACTTCCAAAACATAAGACCAACATTTACGACTTTGTAGTAGACGAAAATCCTGATGCCATGTTCCTTACAGAAACCTGGCTTCAGGTTATTTCGGGGCCTGATATTGCCATAGCGATTCCCGACGGTTATTAACTTGTTAAAATAGATAGAGACACTGGTAAAGGAGGTGGCATTGCGATAATTTTTAAGTCAAACTATACATGTACTCTTGATGCTTTCCCCATGCTTGGATGCGAAGCCGGACTTTTTAAGCTCGCTATTAGCCCTCAGTTCACTTTGTCTGGTCTCCTGATTTATCGTCCCCCCGGTAACGCTAACACCTGGATAACTCCCTTTGCAGACATTATTGCTCCTCTTTCCCTGAAAGCGGCCAACTTTTCCATTCTTGGTGACCTGAACCTCCATCTGGAAGATGGTCAATGTAATGTCAGCAAATTGTTTTTATCTGAATTGGAAGCCTTAAATATCTTATTATGCAATTCTGGGCCTACACATTCTGCCGGGCACTTATTGGACCCTGTCTTTTCAAATCTTCCTTTTGAATGTTCTTCTCTTGCCCGTCCATTGGAATGGTCGGACCACTATGCTGTACACTTTGCCTTATCTCAGACAGAAATTCAAAATAAAAACAGCAGCAGTAAGGATGTGTTTACACGTCGTTGGCACAAACTTAATACTATTGATCTTAACGCACGTTTATCGAATACCCTTCCTAATACCAACACATCCACATCTGTATTAAACTCCGAAGTATTCAAATGGCTGAATTCTGCCATCGATGAACTTCTTCTCTTAAAACCTAAAAACTCTTCATCTCATCGACCTCCTGCACCTTGGTTTGCTGAAGATCTAAAACGCATGAAATCTAGTTGTAAGATTTTTGAGAGAAAATGGAGACGTTGTTACTCCGCCTCCCGTAAAATAGCCTATAAGGAAGCCCTTAGGGACTACCATCATCATTGTAAATGGCCAGAGCTGCCTTTGTTTCGAATACAGTAACCAATGCCCAAAATTGTCCCCGTACTCTCTTTTCGGTTGTGAAGAAATTAACTGGAGCAGATACGGTACCAGCCCCTCCTGCACTAGAAGAGGCTCAACGTAATTCTGTTGCTAATTTTTTCATATCTAAAGTAGAGCGCATCTATGACTCATTAAGTCCTTCTACATCTAATGATACGCCTCTGCCAGAACCTATCCTGACTCCAGATGTTTCACTCCTCACAAGGACGAAACTTGCAAACTGGTTACCCTTTGATGATGCCTCTTTTTCCCATTGCCTAAATAGCATTAAATCTGGCTCCCCACGGGATCCGGTACCCGCCAAGATTTTAAAAATACTTGAACTCAGCCCACGTCAAGTGCTAATGCAACTTCTCAACTCTTCATTACTTGAGTAATATGTTCCACAGGAGTGGAAGCATGCAATGATAATTCCTTTATTAAAAAAGGCTGGAGCGGACATCACCAACCTGTATAACTTCAGACCAATTTCATTGCTCCCCATTCTATCAAAGATCCTGGAAAGGCACATTAATACACAATTGACACATCTTGTGGAGAGATCGGGCTTTTTACATCCGTCCCAATCAGGCTTTAGAGCGCATCATTCGACTGAAACCACACTCCTAGGAGTCACCGAGAGTCTGCGACACAGTGTCGATCGCGGAGAAACATCAGCCTTGATCCTTCTCGATCTAAGTGCGGCGTTCGACACTGTGTCTCATTCCATCCTCCTCATGACTCTCCGGTCCCTGGGAGTAGAGGGTGCGGCTCTTGCCTGGATAGCCTCTTTTTTAAAAAATCACACTTTTCAGGTGTTTTCTGCTTCTGCTTCTTCTACAACTTATCCCTCGGCGTATGGTGTTCCCCAAGGGTCGATACTCAGTCCCTTATTATTTAACATTTATGTAAGACCCCTAGCTACTATTGTGGAGGAAGCTGGTCTTACACTGTACTCCTACGCCGACGACTCACAGATCATTTTTTCTCTCTCTAATAAAGAGTGCAACAACACCTCTGCTCCGAAAGAAGGTCTGATTCGTGTTTCCAAATGGATGAAGAGTAACTTTTTGAAGCTTAATGGTGACAAAACCGAGGTTGTGATACTGGGCAAGAACAAGGATCTCTGGGGCCCCCACCATTGGCCCAATGATATGGGACCTACCCCGCAACCTGTAACTGCAGTTCGCAATCTCGGGTTTCTCATTGATGAGAAACTTACAATGAGACAGCAGGCTGTAAAGATGGCCTCTATCTGTTTTGCCACCTTGAGATGGCTTCAGAAGATCTTGTGGATGTTGCCCCTTTCCACACAAAGAACGGTAGTCCAGGCGTTGGTTGTTTCCCGCCTGGACTATGGCAACATCCTATATCTTGGAGCCGACCTAACAACCATAAAAAAACTTCAGGTTGTGCAGAACGCTGCTGCCCGACTGCTCTGCGATGTTCCTATGAGAACATCTGCTTCCACAGCACTTCGTGACCTTCATTGGCTTAAAATTCCAAACAGAATTAAATTCAAAGCCCTGTGTCACGTTTTTGAAATCAAACACGGCTCAGCCCCAAAATACCTTCAGGGCCTTATCCAGGCCTATAAACCCAGTTGAACTCTAAGATCATCAGTACACGGTGATTTTTCTGTCCCCAGATTTAGGCTGGAAAAAATGGGAGGCCGTTCTTTTGCCTATTTAGGTCCTAAATTTTGGAATGCTCCTCCTTTGACCCTAAAGACAGAAACCAATCTCTTTCGTTTCCGCAAGGGACTTAAAACTTGGCTCTTCCAGCAGTAATTTGTAGCCCAGTAAAATCAGCTTGCTATTTTTTCTTCTTCAGTCTGTCCCTGAGCGCCGGGAAACCCACTGTGGGTAGCTGCGCGCTTTAGAAGTTTAAATAAATAAATAAATGATATTACCCGGGCCTATATTAGGGTACCTATATGAAACATAACACATATGCACTGTCATGGAAATGATGCGGTAAAGAAGGTCATAATATGTGCCGTAGTGGAGTCATTTATGGGACAAATAGAAGGCAAATTATACGGCAAGGAAAGATACATTATGCAACACAAGTTTAGAGGCAAATGATTCCTCAGATGATTTGGTACTATTTTGTTCTTTCAACTCATTCTGCTACAATAAAAGAAGAATATTAAATGCAACGATTTCTTAAAAAAGAAAGAAGTATATTCAGAGGTCCTCTTCAAGGTTTATGCCAATGTTAATTAATGATTTTACTTTACATAAAAGCACAATAATGCTATTTCAATACCATTACTTCCCTGTTTCCAAAAGTAAAATTGTTTTTGTAAAATTCATACAGCGATATACTACACAGTAAACACTCCTATATGTACATTTCCTGTACTAAAAGGTTAATCTTTTTTATTCCTAAAACTTGGTCTCATTCTATGTTTGCAATGTAAGCCCTCCAAAACCACTCTTTCCGTTGAATAACAGCCATGCCATACTGTATATGTTATGTAAATAATTCACTATGATCCACTTTATGATTCATGCGAGTTGAGTGCATTATATAATGCACTTTACCCAACTTTAAACAGACTTGCAAAATGCTTGGAAATCTTCTAAACTCCACCTCTCCTCTGTCTTATGTAGACATGCATTTGGATAAACAGTGACTCAAAACATTTTCATGACAAGGCAGGATTTATTCTATTCAACCTGTTTGATGTACACTAAGGATGTAAGTTGTTTTGGTGCTGCAGATGAAATACATTTCTCGAGCCCATCCTTTTGGTATACTAAAGCGACCTATCAAAATGATCATATCTCTAAGACACAAATACAGCAATTGACAGGTAGTTTGCAAAGTGGAGGGTCTGCAAAGAGCCTTATTTTCTGATTCTCTCCCCGTGCAGTGGTTTTAGCAACTTTGATCTGTTTCAGCTAGTTTACTTTTTTCATGAAAGCTGAAACTTAAATAGCATATAATGAATTATGAGGAAAGTAAGTCAAATCTAGATTTACCCTGGAGATGGTGTGGCCTCATGAATTTCCAATGACTCTGTCTATTTAGAAAGTAAGGCCTTTCAAAGACAAGTGTAGATAAACAGACAGGAAAACCGCTGATGTTCTTACAGCACCCAAAAGGTGGACCCACACGACCACTGGAATTATGCGGCAATGCAGGATCAAATAATCCCCCCTAATAGACAGAACTTTGTGCAAATAAAAGACACATTTTGTTCCATACTATGAGATTAAAACCAAATTATGCATTACATATATTATTTGACATTGCTATATTATTGAAACAAATAATTGAATCAAATGATTTAAAAAAAAATGCAGGTGCTTCCTTAGAAAGAAAATGTTACAATTTCAACAGATACTTTTCAAAATATTATTCACCAACAATTAATGATTGTATCCTACATGAAAGGACAGGAGCATTATGTTGCGATACTCGCCCTTTTAAAATTAAGGATAAAATATTTTGGGCAAAACATATGCAGTTTCACACACAGAGACATGCTTCTTGTAATAAAAGAATCACCTTTTATATTCAGTATGTGTTGGCGATGGTTTAAAACCTGTCACTGGAACAGTGACAGGGTTATTCTGTGTTCACCTAATTGGGCTTCTGAAAATACTCTTTGCCACACTGAAGCAGCCCAGCAGAACAGTATATAGCATATACACTGAGCCCAATCACAAAGAATTTCTTGTGGTTTACATTTGTAGTACTTTTGACTTACTCCTGAAATCTATGAGTAAGCCACAAATCATCCTTATCGTACTCCAGATTGACAGAAATACAAGCTTGAGTCACACATACACTTACTAAGGGTCTGATTTAGAACTCGGTGGACGAGTTACTCCAACACGACGGTGACAGATATCCCGACCGCTGAAATTTAAATCCCATAGGATATAACGGGATTTGTATTTGAGAGGATGGTATATTAGTCACCGTTGTGACAGAGTAACCCGTCCGCCGAGTCTAGATCAGTCCCTAACTCTTAATAAATTCAGCCAGTTATGTAAGCACCATACTAGGAGCAAACTTTGGGATATAAAAAATCATACCGTGAAAGAGTTGAAGATATTTGTGGCTTTTAAATTTTGACTGTTTTTTCAAATATTGCGGTTCCAAAAATGCTGTATTACAGCAGTTAAATGGCGCCTACGGTGAAACAAAACGTTTTCAGGACAGAGCTATCCGTAAAACATGTTCACAATCTATTTAGAAACCGAGGGTCTTGTTTCTTGTTGTACACAATACACACACTCCCTTCACCAAACCATCAAGAGCTAGATTGCTTTAGTGATGTCATCCCCATCTGGGATCATTTCTCCAATCCTTACAGTTTGAATACTGCTATCAAGAGGTGAACGTTAACCAGTGGCTTTTTGCGATGAGCCAGGAGTTGCATTAAGTTTCATATTCAGTATTCTTGGGAACCTTTGAACCTTTTGAGCTAGAAATAAAAAACATGTAATCTGCAGATTATGCAGTAGATCATGAATTATATGGTGAATGTGGTCAATTCAATAATTATGCTGATTATGCAGAAGCAAAATAACTACAAAGCAGAAGTCGCCTTTCACCGATTAGGAAACCTTTCCCCACAGTGGACACTATCCCCGATATATAGAAGACTGAAAAGGAAGCTAGGTGACAGTAGATGAAGGGGGCATGTGTCCGTGAGAGCAGCTGAGCGGTGCTCACTGTTTTTCGCTTCCCTATGCAACGCTGAGCCAGTTACCAGTTTCAATATGCTTTAATATGTTAAACGCTGCCACCCTTTATCGTCGTTCTACTGACCTGCTTTGGCGGTCGGTGATCACCGGCTTGTTGCAGCTGAGGTGGACGGTTCTACATTTTCCTCCGTTCTGTGTGGACTGTAATCGGGGCTTCAGGTGTTTCAGGTGTTGTTCAGCCTCGAAGTCGGCGTCCTCCAGTGTAATGCCGCCGAAAAACTCCAACACCGCAGCGAAGAAGGCAAAGTCAAAGCTGAAGACACGCACGATCATTGCTGCAACGGAAAGCCTGACTTTGGAGGCAGACATTCCTGTGACCGCAGCGGTAATACCTTCTTCGAACCTGCCGATAACATCAGGGCGGGCGGCGCCCCTGGCTCCCCTCCCGGAATGCCCTACGTCCCGTTTGAATGGCGAGAATGGTGAAAACGGTGAGGAAAGCTTAACTAATTGTAATACACGAGGAGACCAGCCAGTCTCGGGCAAAGGTTTAGATACACTGAAACAAAAGGCTGCAGCGGTGCCTTCTGGATCCGGTAGTTCTGGGGCTGATCCGAAAATTCCTGGAATGTTTAAAATGAAAAAAAATGTGACCTTGGTGAATCCTCTGACCCCTATTCAGACCCCTCCCTTATCGAGACTACTTCTTTAAACACTGCATTTAACAAAATATTTGAATCACCTGCCAAGTTAACAACTGATACTAATACTAACATTCTTCAACCGGTAGGGCAAATTCCGATTGTGTCTTCACTGGTAGATTTGTCAGAAAGCAGCTTAAAGGGAGGTCATTTGGAACCAAGCAAAGACCCGGTTATCACCGATCCAGTGTTACTCGCTTTGCCGCCTGGCTCCATACCTATCGATCTCTCAACTACGGAAGTTAACGTGGATACAGAGTCTGCTGACTCAGCTGGCAATTTCTACTCGATGTCTGATCTCTCCAATGCATTGGAGCTGGGGAGTGTGGATGACGAGGCGCAGGAGTGGGGGGACGATACAAGTCTAACTACCTCACTTCAAGATAAAGATCAGAATTCATCAATTGAAGAGGAGGCTGATAATGAAACCCCTTTGTCAGCTAGAACAGAGTGGGGTGTAGGAGACAACACGGTGCGCAAGGCCCCAGAACTTCCTGGAAAGAGCCCCCCCCTCGCTTCTCGATATCTGTCAATACCCTCTACAGGAGTATCGGAGGATCAAACCTATCCACCTGAAGTCACACTTAATATGCTATATCAACTCATGCTCCAACATCGAGAGGAAACCAAGATGGAGAACCTGCGAATACAAGGGGCAGTCCGCCGACTCCAAAATAATTTTAGGAGAGTGGCGAAAACCTGCAATGAAACATCTGCTAGAGTTCTGGAAGCTGAAGGAAGAATTTCGGCAATCGAGGACGCTATAGTTGAATAGAAATCCCAGCTTTCTTCTCTTGACACATTAAAGGATGACATCAATTGGAAGTTGATTGATTTAGAAAATAGGTCTAGGCGAAATAATTTACGAATTCTTGGAATTCCCGAGTCCAGCGAGGGGTCAAATGTCCGGCAGTTTGTTATTGAGCTCTTTACAGAGGCATTTCCTGATCTTTCCCAGTGGCAGTGGGAAGTTGAGATACAAATAGCTCATAGGTTTCCTTTCTTACAGAAGAAATCTAGAGATGTTTCAAAAACGATGTCCAGAGCCATTCTGATAACTCTTAACAACTTTCTGGCCCGAGAAGCCTTATACGATCTGGCTCGCCCAGACTGGAAGCGTAAGGGGAAAAATCTGGATTTCTTTGTTCGCCTGGACTATTGCCGTGCTACGATTCAACAACATTGGCAACTACGTCAATTGATTCCCCTTTTTCAAGCTAAGGGCGCTCAGGCCTTTCTACTTAATCCCTCAAAGCTTAAAGTCATCCATAAGGAAAGAATACATTTCCTGACTACAGAGAAGGCTACTAAGGATTGTTTACAATCGCTTTGATGTTACTGTAAATTTTTCGTTGTAACGGATAATCATCTGGCTTATCGGGGGTATCATGGATATTATGGCTTATTTAGGATGTGAAAGGGAAAGGTATATGAACAAACTTCTAAAAAAAACAAAAAACTTTTAAACAAAAAAAATATATATATACTTGGCAGTTTGAGTTAGGATGTAACTCAATTATGCTCTTTCTTTCTTGTTTTCTTTTTTTTCCTTTTTTTCAACTTTGTAGAGTTGAGGATCTCACTTCATATTTCACATAATATATCCTTTATTCTTAGTTTGTTGTTTAGTAAGATACCCTATGCAGCTGGAAGCGAACGGTGAGTCACACCAAGCTTCTCTATCCATCATTACAGGGACTTTTCAGTCCCTATGCCCTTTGTGGGTGGGTGTTGGGAAGGGAGGGGGGAGGGGTTCCAATGGGTGGAGGGGGGTTGTGGTGTTAGGTGGGGGGGCAAGCAGGGACAGCTTTAGCAACTTCAAGAAACATTGTGATTGTGAAGGACTTTTGTACTTATATTTATTTTTAATTTTTCATTGTTTAACATCTCTAATATTCAATTTATATTATATGACAGTATGTGACCCATTGTTCAGACATGGATTAATCTGTGGTGATGTCTAGTATCAGAGTATGTTCTTGGAACGTCTGCGGCCTTACTAATAAAAAGAAAAGGGGAATATGTGCACAAATAATTCAGAGTATGAGGCTAGATTTCCTTTGCATACAGGAAACTCATCTTAAATGGAACAATAGAGCGTGGTTGGCTGATTTGAGTATGCATGTAATTGGCTGTACTAATCAAGGCACTACTACTAAGGGGGTGGCTATTCTTAGCAGAAGAAATCAGGCTGTTCTGAAATGCATAAAGACCGATCAGTATGGTCGGTGGGCAATAGCTGAAATTTTAATAGACTGTACTTCATGGACTCTTTGCTCTATGTATGGCTCAAATACAGATGATCCTGATTTGCTTAATTTTTTAAGTGTAGAACTTGCAGACTGGCCTTCCACCCTTATTCTATGCGGTGATTTAAATATCGATTTGGAAGCAGATTTTGATATTTTTCATTATTTACCATATACAGGGTCAAAAAAAAAGATGTTTAAGGCACTATATATTTTGGTCTCTGAACTGGGCCTTCAGGATGTAGGCTTTGTAAAAAGAAATTCTCTCCCTGGCTATACTTTCTTCTCAGCACCCCATCAAAAATTTGTTCGCTTGGATTATTTTCTCATATCTTCTATTTTAATATCTGATTGCAAGTATGAGATATTTCCAAAAATAATTTCGGATCATAATCCTATTGTAATAGAGATTAAAATAGACTCTAGATTGCTGGGTAAAGTAATGACATGGACATTCGAACAAAGGCTTTTAGCAGATCCATCCTATAGTGAGCATATGGAAAAATGGATTAAGGATTTTTTTGACTTCAATATGGGTTCAACGTCCATTCAGATGGTATGGGACGCTTTTAAACAGGGGTGAGAGGGGAGACTCTCTCTTATTCGATTAATAAGCAAAGAAAGTATCAGCGCAAATTAACAACTTATTATAATGCAGTACAGGATTGTGAGATAAAACTAGCTGTAGCCATTAAGAATTCTTTAGATACTGATGAGATCAAAGCTACTCTAGCCATATTCAACTCCAGGCTATATGAGAATTTTGCTTCCAAACTTGCAGAACAGCTTGCTGTTTTCCGGGCACAGGTATATGAGCTGGGTGAGAGGTCAGGACATATCCTGGCCAAAGAAAATCGGCAAAAAGAAATTTTTAACACTATAAATAAAATACAGGATGAATTCGGCCAAGTTCATGATCAGCCTGATAAAATTCTGGAGGTTTTTTGTCTGTTCTATAAGAATTTATATACGGAGGAGGTGATGTCGTATACATCGGACTCGATCTTAAATTTTACTGCCAATAATAATATTCTTAGGTTGTCATCTACACAGACAGTCTTATTAGACAAAGATATCACATGGGATGAGATAGAAGCAGCCATTCTTTCTCTACCAGCGGGTAAGGGGCCATGGGACCAGACAGAATTCCTCTTGAGTTCTACAGAACTTTTCGGCATGTGTTAAAACAGGCGTTACTCATCATATGCTTGGACGCACAGAAAGGGACAACACCCCCTTCTTGGAGTGCATCAATTATCATGGCCTTCCTTAAAAAGGAGAAACCACCTTTACAACCGGCCTCATACAGACCCATATCTCTTTTAAACGCAGACAGCAAAATTTACTCAAAAATATTAGCCTCCCGCCTATCTGGGGTTATCTCTACAATTGTTTCGCATCTGCAGCATGGGTTCATTCCTAACCGAGATACCACTGATCATGTCAGACGAGTGATTGCCTTAATGGACTGGCCCCATGGTTCGAATACAGATTTGGGAGTCACCCTGTTGGATGCCGAAAAGGCATTCGACAGGGTGGCGTGGCCATATCTTTGGGATCTTCTTTCCCGAAAGGGTTTTGGTCCCAAAATGGTTACGGCTTTAAAAGCACTTTACGCTGCCCCTTTTTTCTGCATTAGTATTGGTGGGAAGAAATCTCTTCCCTTTAACATCCATCGTGGGACCAGACAAGGCTGCCCGCTTCACCTCTTCTTTTTGCTTTATATATTGATATTTTTTTAGATAGACTTAATAACGCAGAGGATATAAAACCAGTTCAAGTGGCTGCCACGATATATAGAGCTCTAGCTTATGCAGACGACATAGTTGTACTGACAACGGATATTAAGGGGGCAATACCAATAATTCAAGATCTTGCATCCCAATTTGGCAACTTTTCTGGTTATAGGTTGAATATACAAAAAACTAAAATTTTGTTTGTCGGGCTGAATCCCCCATCCCAACTAAATATAGTTCCAGTGGCCACTTATTTGGGCATAAAAATAACATCACCAGTTGCTGCTATTCCAGAACTTAACTTGACTCCTGTACTCAAAAAAGTGAACTCATCTTTAGAACGCATTGACCATCTTCATTTATCTTTATTTGACAGATGCAGCGTTCTAAAAATGATGATCCTACCTAAATTTCTATATATGTTTAGGGCAATTCCATTAGCGTTCCCCTCGACTCTTTTTCAACAGTTGGAAAGGATGTCTGCCAGATTTCTTTGGGGGTATAGAGGCCATCGTAGATCATATAAAAAAATGATTCTTCCTAAATTAAGAGGAGGCTGGGGAATCCCTCACTTTCTTTACTATTATCTGGCTGCAGTGTTACAGTTTCTCACCACTGATAATTGGGCCTAGAATACGTATTCCAGCTAGTCACTCACCATCTATCTATGAATTTGCAATGGGTACAGAATGCCAAGGAAGCTTCTTGAGAATTATAGAGCCTAGTTACTTAAAAAAAAACAAGTTTAAGATTCTGAGCGCCGCCTTTGGTGCTTGGCGGCTAATTAAAAGGCAAATGGGTATCGATAAAATCTTGGTGTATACCCCGTTTAAATCATTTAATATCTTTCCAGTAATTTTTCAGGATGTTGTAATGACTCGGTGGTGTAACTTAGGTATTAGCTGCATAGACGATCTTTGGCAGGATGGCCAGCTAATTCCCTTTTCATCATTAGAGAGCAAATATAATTTAACCCGCAATGATTATTTTAAATATGTGCAGATACATAGTTTTTTTAATACTCTTCGTCCGCAAGACCGATCTCAGTTAAGGAGGATCCCACTTATTGATAGTCTTTTTACCAAAAAAAAGTTTGGCACATATTACAATTTACTTTTGGCCTCACTTCCAGACAATATTTTGCTATATCAAAACAGATGGAATGAAAAATTGGGGATTGCTAATACTAAAATTCAAGAATCCATAGTTTTGGCTAACACTATATTATTAACAGGGAGAGCCCGCACACAGCACAATATGGCCTTATTTGATTTATATTCTTCACCCGCCAAAATTAGTAAATGGGGTACTACTGTAGGTACCTCATGTAACAGATGTGGACTCTTTGCAGCAGATGCACTTCACATGTTTTTTGCGTGCCCTCGACTGTCCTCTGTACTGTCTGAAATTCAAACTTTTCTTAAAATATTGATGGGGCAGACAATTGTTTTGTCAGGAGAACTAGTGCTAATAGGCGTATCGTCTCTTGATCTATCCGAAGGTCAGACAAATTTTCTCTTTATCTCTATGTCTACTTGGAGGGCATGCATCACTCAAGCCTGGGTGAACCCAGACTCTCCCTCTTTTTCTTCTTGGAGAGCACGCTTACTAGCCAAGTATAATTTGGAAAGGGCTATATATAGGGCTAAAGGTAGGAAAAGGAGAATGATGGGCGTACAACTCTGGGCGCCTTTAGAGAATTGGATTAACGAGATTACGATCTAAGATGTTTATTTATTTACCATGTGCCTGGACGCCTTCTATCTTTGTTAACAATCATGTATATTGTGTTAATATATTATGTGTATTGTTTCTTTGCTTTTGTTATACAACCGCTGTTCCTTGCTTGTATTAAACGAAAATGTCAATAAAGAAATTTAAAAAAAAAAAGGAAGCTAGGTGACAGTAGATTTGAATCTATGTCCCTGTAATGGGCAGATTTACGCATGTAGCTGAGACCTAGATTTGCTTGACACAGAGACATATGGTTTTGCTATATGGATTTGTATGATGTACCCCACTCAGATGGCCAGAAGTGTATTTTTAGTTCATTTTTCCCGATAATTAATCTCAGGCTTTGGCTTTCACTGTACTGTTGAGGGAAAACCACCTGATACTTCAAGGCAGAGGTGTGATCGCAGCAGCTACGAATATAGACAGGTGGTGTGCAGACGTGAATCACTAGCAAAAGTGTGTCAAACAGATCTACCTCTCTACAGAATCAACTCCTGCTTACGAACAATGTAAACCGGGGCATTTTTCAAGCAAACAAGTCAAGTTTACAAAATTTAACAAAACAACAGTAGAATCTGCCAAGATTACTAAATGTAAAGAAAAATGCTAGAATTAGTCAAGATTGTAAAATGCGGCAAAGCAGCATTAGTTCCGGTCAAGAATACAAAACATGTTGGTGTAGAACCTGTTAAGAATACAAAACTTGGGAATACATCGATAGAACCTGTCAGGCTTACAAAACCTGTTTAAACAGTTGTAGAACCTGTGATAATTGAAAAATGTGGTAAAACAGTGGTAGAACCTGTCAAGATTACAAAACTCAGTATAATAGCACTGGAACCTCTCAAGATCACAAAACTTTGCAAAATGGCAGTAGAACCTGTCAAGATTACAAAACATGTTAATGTACAAACTGTTAAGATTACAAAACTTGATAAAACAGTGATGGAACCTGTCAAGTTTACAAAACTTGGTAAAATAGCAGTAGAACCTGTCAAGATTATATAGATTATAAAAATCGGTAAAATAGCAGTAGAACATGTCAAAATTACAGAACATGTTACAGTGGAACCTGTTAAAATCACAAAACTCGGTAAAATAGCAGTAGAACCTGTCAAGATTACAAAACTCAGTAAAATAGCAGTAGAATCTGTCAAGATTACAAAACTTGATAAAACAGTGATCGAACCTGACAAAATTACAAACATGCTACAGTAGAACCTGTCAAGATTACAAAACTTGGTAAAACAGTAATAGAATCTGTCATGGTTACAGTAGAACCTGTCAAGATCACAAAACTCGGTAAAATAGCAGTAGAACCTGTCAAGATTACAAAACTCAGTAAAATAGCAGTAGAATCTGTCAAGATTACAAAACTTGATAAAACAGTGATCGAACCTGACAAAATTACAAACATGCTACAGTAGAACCTGTCAAGATTACAAAACTTGGTAAAACAGTAATAGAATCTGTCATGGTTACAGTAGAACCTGTCAAGATCACAAAACTCTGTAAAATAGCAGTTGATCCTGTCAAAATCACAAAACTCTGTAAAATAGCAGTAGAACCTGTCAAGAATCCAAAACTTGGTAAAATAGCCGAAGAACCTGTCAAGATTACAAAACTAGATAAAACAGTGATAGAACCTGTCAAGATTACAAAACATGTTACAGTAGAACCTGTCAAGATCACAAAATTCAGTAAAATAGCAGTAGAACCTGTCAAGATTACAAAACTTGGTAAAACAGTGATAGAATCTGTCAAGATTACAAAACATGTTACAGTAGAACCTGCCAAGATCACAAAACTCTATAAAATAGCAGTAGAACCTGCCAAGATCACAAAACTCTATAAAATAGCAGTAGAACCTGTCAGATCACAAAATTCTGAAAAATAGCAGTAGAACCTGTCAAGATTACAAAACTTGGTAAAACAGTGATAGAACCTGTCGAGATTACAAACCATGTTACAGTAGAACCTGTCAAGATTACAAAGCATGTTAGTGTACAACCTGTCAAGATTACAAAACTTGATTAAACAGTGATAGAACCTGTCAAGATTACCATACATGTTACAGTAGAACCTGTCAAGATCACAAAACTCAGTAAATAACATTAGAACCTGTTAAAATGATAAAACTTGATAAAACAGTGATATAACCTGTCAAGATTACAAAACATGTTACAGTAGAACCTGTCAACATTATAAAACATGTTAGTGTATAACTTGTCAAGATTACAGAATTTGATAAAACAGCTATAGAATATGTCAAGATTACAAAACATGTTACAGTAGAACCTGTTAGTGGTAGATTCTGTTAAGATTACAAAACTTGGTAAAATGGCGAAAGAACCTGTCAGAATTATAAAACATGTTAGTGGTTCACCCTGCTAAGATTGCAAACTTGGTAAAACAGCAGTAGAACCTGCCAAAATTGCAAAACCTGTTAGTGGTAGAAGCTGTCAAGATCACAAAACTTTGTGTAGTAGCAATAGTACCTGTCAGGATTACAAAACCTGTTTAAACAGTGTTACGACCTGGCAAGATCACAGAAAGTGGGTAAATAAGCAATAGAGGCTCTCAGGGAAACAAAAGAAGCACAAAAAAAATAAACAGCGGTAGAACCTGTCAAGATTATAAAACTTGGTAAAACAGCGGTAGAACCTCTCAAGATTATAAAGTGTAATTGAAGGGTGGTAAAACGTGTCCGAATTGCCAAACTTGGTAAAACAGCGGTAGAATCTGCCTGCTACATATTTATTTATCTTATTGTGTCATACACAAACCTGCAGGCAATAGTCCACATATCTGCACCCTTTACTACTCATAAATCAATCATATTGATGCTATACATGTGTGGCCTTTAAGCGGCGGGCGCCTGCCCCGTGAGGTTGACCAGGCATGTGTGGGAACACAAAGACACGCTGTGTGATCCTCAGCTCCCTAAGCTGCTATATTAAAGGCTCTGCTTGGGGCATGAAGATAGGCCTCAGATCAATGGAAGGAAACAGGCACCCAGCCTGCTCTGTAATTGCTCTCCCGGGAATGGCTTTCATGGCTCAGGTGTCAGACATCAGCACTACACCTTACCGTCTGACTCAGCAGGTCACCAGAGGACAGAGAGTCACCCTGAGTGGCATTTCACAAGAAAGCAGAGAGATGTGCAGGGATTTGTAAGTGTTCACCAAAAAAGCAAATGCTTAATAGAAAAAGTGAAGATCACAGACAAGAAATTTAGTATGTCCATTCATTGTGACGTAATGTAGTGTGTTAGCAGGGGTTTAAGTCTAATTATATGCATATGTCCCTTTCCACTGCCAACATTACAAACTAAGGGGCAGATTTACAAGGAACTAGCGCATCTGCATAGATGCGTTAGTTTCGTTACGCCAGCGCCAAATGTCCTTGTGCCACCATAGATGCACTGTATTTACAATACAGTGCTCCATAGCGAAAGGATTAACAGATGTGTCAGAAATTCTGATGCAACTGTTGGCCCAAAAGTGAAGCATTGTTGGAGTTGCTCATGAAAGTGACGCAACTCCAGCAATGCGCCGCAACAGATGGGTGAGTCCCTTTCAAAAAGCCCTGGGTCATTCCTTACGCCTGGTCTGAGCAGGTGTAGGGATTCTGACGCAGTGAAGGTGTAGAGTGACGCAGTGAAATGTTGCAAATTTCACTGCGTCAGTTCTACATGGCTTTTTGTGTGGGAACGCCCACCCTGCATACATTATACCTGATGCAGGTATAATGTGACGCAGGGCTTTACAACGTGATGCATCTCCCTAGATGCATCACGTTGTAAATTAGCCGCCTTGTTTGCACTATCGATGCATCATAAAAAGTGACGCAATGGCGGCGCAAAGAGGCGCAAGGGGCTTGTTAATCTGCCCGAATTGCTTATTGACACTAAATGATATTACTACACAATTCAATGGAAATCTTTTTATTGGTGTTTGAAGAGTGAAAGCTTGTTTTAGCTCTGCAGCGATTCAAACATGCAGCAAGCAGGGTGCAGACAGAAGATTGTAGCAAGCATGGAAGCTGTTGAACTATTTTCCGAGATCAAAACCTGTGACCTGCAGGTTACACATGAATGTCTGCAACAACTGCAGGAGCTCACTGAGCTATCTTACCAGGATTTCAACCTGTGACCCGCAGGTTACAAGCAGCACTGTGCAGAAAGCACAGTAATGTTGTATGTAATCTACAAGACCGTGGTAACAAGTGGTATGTAAAATAGAACAATGACAATTGTGTGTGTGTGTGCCTATGGGCGCACATGCATATTTGTATATACTTAGGGGGAGATTTTCAAACCTTTTGTGTGGGTTTAGCATCACAAAAGTGACGCTAACCAGCTAAAAAAAATGTTTGTTGCTATATTCTTTTCAGCACAAAACATGTTTTGCGCTAGAACGCACCCTCTAGTAGCACAAAGGAGCGCATTACTTTGCAATGAGGGGGTGTTACAAGGGCGGTACATGGGTGTTCCCATGCCTTTTGACACAAAACCATACTGACAAAGATTTGTAAACATAGTTTTGCGCCAAAAGTTAACGCTCATTCAAAGGAGGCGCAAACAGGAGAAATGCATTCATTTCTACGTGCTTTTCCAACTTTCCATGCGTGCTGCACTGTGCAGCACGAATGAAAAGTGGGAAAAGCTTTGCATCGTGCCTAGCATAGTATTTTGTACAGGAAGGGTACTCTCCCTGTACAAAACCTATGATACACTCATGCACACGCCCTAATGCTGCAGCGCTAAGGTGTGTGCATGGCGCACAGCAGCTGAAATCAGTGCTGGCGCAAGGGAAAGTGGAGGAGAGAGACAAATCTCTGAAGATATAGCGTTCTCCTGCTCACTCCCTGTCGCGCAGCGCAGCCTCACAGGGGGCTGCGTTGCGTGACTTTTTAAAAAATCTCCCCCTTAGTGTGATAAATGTTGTTTGAAAGGAGCACTTTACCTAATGCAAGGTTTAAAATTTGGATATTGCTTAAATGAAAGGAGATATTCTAGAATCTACAGATTAGTGACGAGCCTAGTTGCACAGTTTATGCAGGGCAAATTTTGTGTTACTCAAGGTGGGGCTCAACAGAACAGTTGGAAGACAGCCACTACAAATATAAAAGACAGTGTAAGCAAAAAAGCAACAGTATCACCTACAGGCATAAACAAAAACAGCAGTGGCATGCCTAAAAAGCAGCAGCAGGGATAACCCAGAGACTCACACTACTGCCGAAATTTTTCAATGCACTTACCTTTTTTTTAGTATGAGATGCGCTTCTTTAAATTTTGATTCCAGCCGAAGGTCCTTGAAGAGAACCAAAACAGGCGAAACATGTCTGAGGTGGCGTGCATTCCAGTGGTGAGAGTGCGTGGCTTAGCAGTTTTGACCTGCAAGCTCTTTTTGATGCAGGCAACAGGAAATTGGGCAACCCAAGAAACTAAAGCTGAACCTGGCTAAATTGTATATATAAAGGCAGTGCTTAATTTGTAAAAGAATAAGTGCCAGAGTCCAAAGTTTTGCCAAGAAGCCTGTAGTCTGTAGGGCCAAATACCGAAGCTGCAATGTCTTGATTCCACCTCATGCCTCTTAATTTCACCACCCTGCCTCTTTACTTAACTTTTGCAGCTTCTTTTTCATCTCTGCTTTCTCCCTTTCTGTTTTTTCCTTTTTTTAAATGTCATCCTTCTTTTCCTCTTTTGTGTTTTTCTCTCTCTTCCTCTGGGTTAATGATTGTTGGGGAAATATAAGTTCCATTCCCCAAACAGCAGTGCTGGTCCGTGGCACCTAAACCATGAGCTCAAATTAAGCACTGTAAAGGGAATAAGGGTTCCAATATGTGTCATTTTATCAACCATTACAAATCATGTAGTAATGTCTTTTAAAAATTTGATTTTTTTTTTATAATTCTTGGAACTAAACTCACAAACAGCAGATGTAATTGATGTCAATTATATGTTTTTGATTTTTCAGGGTTAGTACTATGTCTTAGAGCAGTGTTTCGAAACGGTGGATTGCAAGTTGATTTTTGGTGGGTCGGGAAAGTACGGGCAATCAATAAAAATGACTTTCAAATTCTGTGTTTAAATTGTCAGATTTGCAGTGCTTAAACAACAGAGATTAAATGTCAGGATATGTTTTCTGGCAAATCGCTGCAGATTCTTTTAAAGTGGGATTGGTGTTTAATTTTCCATCTCTAACTGGAAAGTAAGAGACGTTTTTAAAGTGAATTGTATGGCAATCGTAGGATGTATTTTTTTGGGAAATACACAACAAAATGTAAATATCGGTAAATGAACTGTATGCATTCAGCAGTTAGGAAAGGAAAACGGAAGTACATTTTTGGGTAATTCTGAAGTGTTCTGGAAACAGAGATTTTAATAGGATCAAAATAAATAAAACCACTTTAATTGGTGATGAACAAATGTTAAATATTTAAAGAAACCTCCTTTCCACACGTTGTCATTTGTGTGTAATATAGTTGTATCAGTAAACTATATTTATGTGCAAAGTTAATGGGCATTTCAATGCAAAATGTGCTGGCTGTAAATGACAGTTTGCTACCACAGGATGAATTATTTGCATTAAAAAAAATCACACCTCATGTCCTGTAAAGCTAGGTGGGTTACGAAAGTTTGTCGTTCTAAAAAGTGAACCGTAGTTCTAAAAAGTTTGGGAACCACTATCTTAGAGCCTTTATGATTTGTGATGAAAAGACACCTTGCTGGACTATTGATAACTAAACATAACCTTTCGACATATGGCCAAGATTTCCCCCGGCTCTGCAAACCAACCACCAGAATAGAATAACACACACAACCACTACCACTGCAGTCATCTGCTAGATCCAATGAATCCCTTGTCGATTATCCATCCCCTGCAGCAAAGTTAATTTCCGCCTCTTCCTCACACCCCAACCACAAAGTCAGTTGCCACTTGACTACACACCTCAGGACTTCTATCATGGCTACCCCTGAGGCCATACAATTAGTAGAAGTGCCATATACAAGCGTAACATGGATGTTATGGCTGGTTTTGTTCTGTAAAGGTACTAGTGAACGACAAAACAAATAAAGGGAATGTAGCCCACCGGAAGGTCCAGTTAAGAAGTGTTGGCTCAAACATTCAACCCTCTTTGGCTGTCCCAGTGAGGATCCATGACGCATGGGTGGCGGAGCCAAGATGGCCGCCATGCACCTTAGCTTCCTGAACCTTGTCTCATTCTTCCAAGAAGCCCAACCTAAACCTCATGGAAAGTTGAAAGAAGGAAAGCAGGTTTGTTGCTGAATCTGCACACACTGGTAGACCTGTCAATGGCCTCAACGTATCCAGAGCGAGCCAAGAGAGATGGATTTAGAGTCTAATGAGAGAGGCCAATCACATGTATTAATGGATGGTCCTTAGAACAGAGAAGTAACGGCTGAGGGTAGAATGTATCACACAAATTGTGAATTCTACAAAACCAATACTGAATTTCATCACAATCCGGACCCGGTGCCCAGCTCCCAAGATTATGTTGTAAAACGTAAGGCACTGACTGGGTGCTATCTCTACTCAGAACTTCACCATCATCCTTTTGCAGTTCAGAGGCTTGCCAATATACAGTAATGGCAGACACTTAGCTACCTATATTAACACTTAGAAAGCTTGTGAAGTGATTTTAAAGAGGTGAGCAATTAGCTTTTTCATTTTCACTATCCAATCCCTCCATTTTTAGCACTTAGCTAAAGAGAGCTGTGGCTGTCTGCTGGCATCGCTTATAAGTTCTATGCTACTGGAGACCTGGCATGTTGCGGATGTGTACATCTGTTGCTTTTATTGAAAACATTAGGGCATAAGTGAAGTGGCTACAATCACTTTCTGCTTCTCAATATCTAATGCACTGAATAATGGTGTCACCTTGTGTCTACTTTATGTGTTATAGTTAAGCCAGATGGAGAGGGGAGAGGAGTTGGCCTAACGGCTAGGGTGGTGGACCTCGAATCTGAGGAACCGGGTGAAGTTCGTCGTATATAAAACTTTGCGGAAAAAAAAAAGGTGCGTCCGCATTCCAAAATGTTTGTGTTTAGATCCGGACCTCTAGACAATGCATGCGCTGTCTGTTGCAAGACTTATTGTGAGCGTGCAAGGAAATACCAGTTCTGGAGCCCGCCCATTAGTTACTATTGGTTGACTTTCCTGTCACTCACATTTGTCTGCTTCTTTTTCGTGTCCCAGAATGTCAGCGTTTGCCCCTTCCGTTGAGTATAGTCTCCTTACCATCTCCTTTGATTGAGTGGCTGCACTTGCTTCCTCTGCTTACTTTTCCAGGATTCGTTTTTCCTATTGGGTTGAGCACTCCATGGGAGTATATGTGTTTTGCAGCTGCCTCCCATCTTTAATACCCTCCTGTTGCACTCAATGCTGCTTCCTGTCATCTGTGTGCTTCTCCCTGCCCCCTTCATGTTGTGCTTGCCCTCGTGTACCTCCCCACGCCTGCTGCTTTCTTCCCATGTGCTGCTTTCCTGTCCACTTCATGTCGCGGCTTTCACCCTTTTGCTCCCCACAATGCTCCTCTTTGCTCTCTCTCTCTGTCATCTGCTTTCCCCTGCACCCACCCGGGGTGTTGCTTCCCCCACACACACCCTACGCGTTGCTTCTCCACACCCTCACTGCCCATGTATCTTCCTCCACCCACGGCCCGTGTTTCTTCTGTACCCTACCAGTACCCACGTCTTGCGTCTGGCTTCCATGCTGCTTCCTCCCCAGCCCCGTGTTGCTTCTGTCACACTGTTTCTACCGCCTTTGTTGCTACCGCCCCAAACTTTAAAAAAAAAAACAAAGAACTATTTCACAGATTATTTTTTGTTAGTAGCCGTTACAACTCGGATTGGTAACTAAAATGAAAAAAAAAAAGAACTGTGTCATTTTGTAGGTGCATGCATGTGTGGTGTGCATGCCTACAAAAAGATGCAGCTGGCCATGTAAAGGGTTTTTAAAAAAAAATCTTTTGATTCGGGGATGTTGGGCTGCTTAGCTAAAAACCATTGGAACAGTCACTAGGTTCCAACGGCAAGTCCCATTGGCTTTGCCAATGCCTCTTTGTTTTTTTTTTTATCCGTCTCAGGCATAATTGGAGGGCTGAGAAGGTAACTGTTTTAAGACTTGTTTTTTAAGTTTGGACCTACAGACCTCTTTAGACCTATTGTCAACAATACGATACACTTAACGAGCTTTGCGTCAGCCCCTTGTTTATGATTGGATAACTTCCATGCCTATCTCTTTTCCTTGCTCCTTTTTCATAGTTTTCCTCCCTTTTCTTGTGTATGCCTCCCTTTCCCCTGGAGCACATATGCTTTAACTTTTCTGATTGGTCAAAATTTCTGCTGATGACTTGTGGTTACTACTTTTTTTTTACAACACTCCACATAAATGCATCTATTTTGTTGCTCTCTTCTATTCCATTGCTTTAAAAAAAAAAAAATAACATTCTTTTTAACTTAAGCTTTGGCCATGCAGCTCCATTGTGCTATCAGATTGCTGACTTTTGGGCCCCTGTTTCGCACGCCATCATCTTACCTTTTTGGTGTGCTTTTTTTTAATGCTGTAGGATTTTTTTTTTTTTAAACATATTTTATTTGTCAAATGCACATATAGCGGAGCTCTGTAATTCAGAGGCTTCCGTAGCATCAAAGTACAACATCCTGACTTAGACAGTTTTCTCATATAATAAAAAAAGGAATAATGGAAGGACATGCTTATGAAATACAATAAAAATTTACAAAAGGAAAAAAAAACTAATAACATCCCCCACCCCACACCCCATCGCACTGATGCTGTAGGATTTTAAATACTTTAACCAGGTCTGTTTTTCGGAAGCAAGACACATAAATCCTGTTTTGGGTAATGCGACCTATTTAAGAGAGGGGAAGGAAGAGGTATAAATATATATATATATATATATATTAAGTTCCACAATGCAACCACGCAAAGGTTGCCCTGTTGGAAGTGCCACCACACGGAAAGGTTACCGCACAAATGCCGTCGGTGGCCTCACACAGCCTGCTACACACCATTCCTTGTACTTGCCAAACGCGTTTCGGGCGTCGTCCCGCCCTTGATCACTGGCTGTATCACAGAGATTAACTGCAGGTCGTGCACAAATGTTTTTTCATCTTTTTATTGATTATTACAAGTCCCACCCCTGGGTGGGGCTCTGGCAGAGCATTGTGGTTCTTGCAGTTCTACACCTCACTTGCTCGTGCAAAACCCAAGTGGGTGCCTGTGTTAGTCCATGATAAAATGTCCAACCCCAGTGGGTAGAAAGTGACGTGATACCAGGCAGTAGAGTCACCAATATATGCCGACGGCTCAGGCCCCCTCCGTTCCGTTCACCGCTCGAGTTCATGAGCAATGTGGAACCGCTAAGCAACAGCGGCGGGGCACCTCCGCGACTGGACCAGCCGCTTTGTGCGGTAACCTTTCCGTGTGGTGGCACTTCCAACAGGGCAACCTTTGCGTGATGTGTAAGAAGCGGCTGGTCCAGTCGCGGAGGTGCCCCGCCGCTGTTGCTATATATATATAGGGAGATATTAGAGAGAAAGAGAAAGACGAGAGAGAGAGAGAATTCAGACAGTCTCCCTACAATTCCTTGACATCACAAACTTCGTGCATACAACATACACCCCAACCCTCCCGATTCAGGTGTGAGACTACTTTCTCGTTGGGCTTCTGCCGACAGGGACTGGTCTTGTGTGACTCGGAGTATGTACTGCCAGTAACCTGCTCCTGCAGGCCAGTGACCAACATTTTTGTCACACTCTCTCTGCCTGCCATAGCACTTTACCCGTGCTCCTAATAGGTAATGAAAATAAAACGTATATTTGCATTTCTGGTATCCGAGCCTCAGCAGCACACTTGCAAGCCCTGCACATGCCAATAGACCCGATTCAGGCCTCAATAGAAGTCAATGGCAGAAAAATATTCTCACAATTCTTTTATTTAAATCTCCCACTTACCTCTTCTAAAACGTTGGCATCTATGATACAATTAAATGAGAAAGTAAAGGGGTAGAGGAGATGGCCTAACGGCTAGGGCGGTCGACCTCGAATATGGGGAACCGGGTTGGAGTCTCGGCAATGACGCTGAACATCCTGTGATTCTGGGCAAATCACATAATCTCCCCGTGCCTAACAAAAAACATGAATGTGCCCTCATGTAACGTAACTGGTGCTGTGTAAACCCTGTCCTTTGTCCTGATACCCGATACGTTCGAGTCAAGTTCACGCTAAATAAAACTCCGGGAAAAAAAAGGGACCACTGAATTCTGAAGTCCCGTAGTTCACAGATATTCACAGCCCGAGACTGATAACAGTCCCTCCAATCAGGACTGGATTCGCCATAGCGGGCACTACGCGTTTCCCTGGTGAGCCGGAGAGGTGGGGCTGGTTTTATGGCCGAGGGAGCCGGTTTTGGTCACTGGGGGGCCTGTTTTGCAGCAGTGCTGCAATATAGGCTTCCATTAACAAAATCGGGATCTGTGCTTTTTACTAGCACCCCCACCGCCCAGAAGGCCGGCCACGCAGGAGACCCGATAAGAGGGCGGCCGCCTTAGTGCCACAAGAAGGCACAGGAAGCAGCCGCCCAGTCTTTGGGACACTCTAGGGTCCAGTAGGGTTACGTCACTTCCGGGGATAGGAGGCGGGGGGGCGAGGTATTTATACCTTCCCCGGCCCACCTGAGGCCCTCTTTTCCACGACCCTGACACTGTTTCCCACCCTACCTCATATCCGGCGTAACAGCAGGGTGTGGGTGGGGGTTTTTATCTAATGTATTCTTTTGTGTTGCAGGCGGAGTTACAGGGCGATCCAGAGGCTGTAAGGGACATATGGGTACCCTATGCAGGAGCACAACAAGGGTGCAAAGGCCAAATATCCACAGGAAAGTCCTCCGGTTTGACCCTGGAGGAGCGACGGCGCCCCGTTAGTCCCACGGGCGGTTGTTGACCTGAGCAACCGGGGGTGGGCGTGAGCAAAGGGGGTGGGCTGTTGGCCCACTGGGGGGAGGTGTCTTCCCTCCCCCTAATATGGCAAACACCGTTGGGCAAGGCCCCGGTGTAGGTTGGCTCATCAGGTGGCAGGCGGCGAGGGGCTGCCTGCCTGAGGATCGCCCGTAAGCTAACCCACCAATCTTGGCATAGTTGTAATGCTAATAAACCTGCAGCAATATTTCTTTCCACACAAAAGGTGTCTTGTCTGGTTATTTCTGAGATTGCTGTGTAAGGGTCTGGGTGGTAAGTGTTGCCGATATTGGCACTATTCTGCCAGGGCTGATTGCCGTTCCCAGTCCGGCCCTGCCTCCAATGACTTGGATATCCAGAATTTTAATGTCGCAGCCCGTACAAAAATTCCGAAAATCACACAAAGCCAATAGTTTTCCTCTTAGCAGTACATACTTAAAATGGCAATTGTAAGATTACTGTCAATGGCGTGCAGCCCTACAGTGGAGCTGACGAGTAACCATACTTGCCAACAGACTCAATTCAGACAGGAGACCCATTTTTTAACCCAAAACGTTTTTATTTGATCCGTCTCCCACCTAAAATTACCCCTGCTCCCATGCAAATCAACGGGAAAAGTCCCCAATTATCTTTTCAAAATATCCCTCTTTGCAGCTTGACAATGTCGGCATGCATGTGTAACTTCCGGTCTCAGGTTTAAGTCCTTTATTTTTTTTTTTTTTTTTTTATTTTATTCGAGCAAAATTCATACAGCATAATAAGTCAAAACAGTACATAGAAACACAATAACAGATCTGAAATGGGGATTCAAATAAAAATTTAAACAAACAGATAAGCAAGTAGAAAGCCAAGCAGACAGCTTATTTAGTTCAAGAGAGGTGGATCATTAGATCTATGTTTTAAATACCATTTAGAAATAGGAGCCCAGATCTGGGCCCCAAGAAGCCGAGCTTTTTTACCTCTAGAACTATAAATTAAGAGCTCTTGTTTATATGTTGCTAAAAATCGGCTAAGCCACATCTGAAAAGTAGGTGACTCTGTATCTTTCCACCGTGCGGCTAAAATAATACGAAAAATAGCAGTACCCAAAAAAAGTATCCTTTGTTCTTCCGTATTATGACCGAGCGAATCATCATGCCCCAATAAATAAAGAGTTATTGAATCTTGAATATGATGACCAAATATTCGGTTCCAAAAGCCCATGAACGAACCTTTTAATAAATCTAATTTGGAACAACTTGCAAACATATGTACTAAATTTGCTTGGGGTTGATTACATCTCGGACAGCAATCATCAGCCCGAAGACCCCAAGAAAATAGCTTAGCGGGGGTAAAATAGAGGTTATAAAGGACTCTGTAATATTGGGCTTTAAGATTCGAGGGAATAAAAAGCTCATCTGAAAGAACCAGGCAAAAATCAACATCAACATTTGAATTAGCTAATCTTATAGCCCAGGCCTGTTCAACCCGTTCTAAATCATCTGGAGTACTTTGGTTCAGCAATTGATAAAATGTGCCAATCCTAGTGAAATGTTTCCCAATAATAGAGAGCAGCTTAATATCATCCAATTTAATACTGGGAATCCGGTCACGAATGCTTGTAAACACCTGCAGATATTTCAAAAAGTCAGTGGAAGGAACATTAAATTTCTGTTGTAACCGTCCAAATGACAGAGTAATATCATTGCCAAAGAAATCATCCAATGTATTAATACCTAAAAGTTCCCACCTACGGGTGGTAGAATCATTAAGACTAATAGGTATAATTGCACTGCGCCATAAGGGGGTGTATTTCGAATATTTTGGAATCGCTAAGTATTTAGATACAGATTTCCAAACCTTCCAAGCATCCGTGACTACCCTTAATTTAATTTTTTTATAGTATAGTTGCTCAACCTGTCTTAAAAATAAACCTCGACAGTTATTACCAAGACTCAGCTCATAAATAGAAGGGATATGATATTCCATACTAGGCAAGATGTTAGTTTTATACCTAAATAATGGAGCCATTTGTTGAAGAAAAGTTGCCCATAAGTATAATTTTAAACTGGGAATACCAAGCCCGCCTCTCCTCTGGGGCAAAGTTAAAGATGGTAGGGCTCTTCTAATCTTTCCAAAGCTCCAAATAAACTTAGACATGGAGGAATCAATGATCTTAATAAAGCTGTCTCCAGGTAAAAGCGGTATTGCACGAAACAGATAGAGTATTCTTGGGAAAATATTCATTTTTAAATAATTGGCCCTGCCAATTATAGATAGATGTAAGTTATCTATTCTCCTAAGGTCGACCTTAATTTTATTAATCAAGGGAGTATAGTTAAGATGATCAATTTCGCTTACATCAGAAGAGAGACATATACCTAAATAAGTAGCTTGTTTCACTCTTAGGGGGCTATCAAAGACCGTATTATTTGTGCACAGAACCATTGTTTTATCCTTGTTGAGGGAATAGCCTGAAAAGAGCCCAAAGGACTGAGTGATTGATTCGATTTCCTGAATGGCCTCAACAGGATTTGTCGTTAAAATGGCCACATCGTCGGCATAGGCCAATACTTTCGTTGATGACACACCAATATCAATAGGCCGAATAACGGGTGAAGAAAGCAGTTTGACAATTAATGGGTTAATATAAAGAGAAAATAATATAGGAGAGCAGGGACATCCTTGCCTCGTGCCTCTCTGTATATCAACAAAATCTGACTCAGCACCGCCAATGGAGACTTTTGCTTTAGGATCAATATACAGGGATTTTATAGCTCTGACGAACTTATTCCCAAAGTTGTTAGAATCCAGGATATTCCAAAGAAAACTCCATGATACGCGGTCAAAAGCCTTCTCGGCGTCGAGAAGGATCAACGACATCTCGCCCCCCGTGCTGCCCATGATATTAAACAGGGTGATGGCTCTCCGCGTATGGTCCGTGGTACCCCTGCCTGGGATAAAGCCATGTTGCCATGGGGAGACAAGATGTTCAATGATCCCACTCAGCCGATTAGCTAAAATTTTAGCATATAATTTTGAGTCAGAGTTTATCAGAGATATAGGTCTATAGGACGATGGATTATGTGGGGGTTTGCCTTTTTTCAGAAAAATAGCTATGTTGGTATATTTCCATGACTCCGGTGGAAGTGAGTGGTATTGAACCCCCAGAAACAGGTCCAGTAGATAAGGTAGAATTTGTTTGCCTAGGACCTTATAGAGATCAAGTGGAATTTTATCCGGTCCAGCAGCCTTCCCATTTGCTAAATCGTAAAGTGCAGACTCCAGCTCTGACATTGATATTTCTCTTTCGAGATCTGCTTTAACTAAATCATCAACCATCGGGTTAAGGTCCTGACCCGATAGCCAATTTTTAAAAAACGTTTTTAAGACATTATCAGAGTGTGGATTATCATTGTGATACAATTTTTGATAATATTTTCTAAAAGCCTCTACAATCTCGGTTGAAGATTCATATTCCTGACCCTCGTACTCAATTTTCTGAATCTTGTTTTGAGATAGCTTTTGGCGTGTTCGAAGAGCTAAATATCTGCCTACATTCTCTCCAGATTCATATAATCTATCTTTATTAGCTATATATGTTTCTGTCGCTTTCCTAGTTAGGGTACCGTTAATTTCTGCTTTTAATACCAGTATTCTTTGAAGAGTATCGAGAGTTGGAGCTCCCTGTTGTATCTGGGTGGCATGCTGTGTCTCGAGGTTTGACAATTCTCGCATTAAGCTCCGATTAATATTGTCTTCAATCTTTTTACGTTTAGCAACAAACGCAATAGTCTCCCCCCTTAATGCAGCTTTAAAACAATCCCATACGATCAGTCTCGAGGCACTAAACCGATTACAGTCGAAGAATTCCTGGGCCCAAGATGTAATATGCGCTATGTATTGATGATTAACAAGTAACTTCCTATCAAAGGACCATTGCGTTTTAGGCTTCATATTGTTTGGGGAATCAAATATAAGGGTAAGTGCGTTATGATCTGAGATCGTTTTCGGGGATTTAATTATATCTACCAAGAGCTGGGGCTCTAATGATGACATAATATAATCGATTCGGACATACTTGTTGTGTGGATATGAGAAATAGGTAAATCCATCATCATTTTTCTTTTTTAGCCCCCATATGTCCTGTAAGTTATGGCTATTCATCAATTGACACAAGGCCCTATATACCTTAGGTTTACGTCCCTTGTAATTAATAGAATTTTGATTATAGAAATGAGTCCCTGTAGCTATGTTTAAATCCCCACATAAAATAAGGGGTCCGGACCAAGAGGCTAATTCCAACTCTAAATCTCTAAAGAGTAGGGGATCATCCAGGTTTGAGCCATAGATTACACAAATTACGAGACCAGAATTTAATTGAGCTATGGCCCACCTGCCATGACTATCGGCCAATGTTCGAATAGGATCACCGATTACGGGCTTAACAAGAATAGCAACCCCGCGTGTTTTAGTTGTTTGTGATGTTGCTATAATAACATTATATCCTGGAATATTAAGCAATTCTTTATCAGATTCAGAAATATGCGTCTCTTGTAAACATAAAATATCGACAGGATCCTGCCGCAGGAGTTGGAATAATTGTGCCCTTTTATTTCTGTCATTTAAGCCCGCAATATTCCAACTACAAAGGGCCCGACTAGGGGAGGGCAAGATGGCGGCGGTGCCGTAGACCGCTGTGAGATCTCTCTGACCAGCGCTGGCTCTGACTGTAATGGACCAAACGGGTGCTTCTCATTATCGTTAGAAATATACAAGCTTATTTTCTGATCTATGCTTCGACATTGACTTCAATAGGATTCAAAGGATTCAAGGGATTAAGTCCTTTGCGAGCCTAATGGAATCGGGAGGTGGCTCGGCGATTTTACTTTCTAAGCACTCTCACCTGCGGGTCCTGGCTTCTCTGATCGGCTTCGTAGTGCTGCGAGCAGTTGGATGTTCACGTTCTCGGCTGACTGGATCCTGTATTGAAGCCCCCGCTGCTGCAGCTGACCGGGGAGACCGGGGAGACGACACAGCGACCGCTCAAAAGTTAAAAGGCTCCCAAAATACTATTACTGTGCTGGCCGCGGCAGGTTTGGACCAAGATACAGCAATGGCTCCAAAGAACGCCGCAGCAACCTCGGCAACCTCCAAAACCCGAGCAGCGAAGCAAGCACTAAGAGACCGCGAGCTGTCAACGCGACGTGGGGAGATTCATGAATCGGGCAAAAGTACATACCCGGACGCTGCCTCCGTGAGACCGGTCAAGACATCTAAGCATCTCCCTTTCACTCCGGGACCCGGTCCTTCGGTAATGGAGTTGCTTCAAAAAGTGCCAGGGATTTCCTCCCCCGCTCTCCCGTCCACCCCTGTCGAGTTGGCTTCGCTGATCCAGAACGACCAGAAAGACCTGCCTGGAGCTGGCACTCTCGAACAAGAAAAAATTACGGCGAGCCTGCCCGGCACTGACTCAGTAAGCAGTATATCGATAAATCTAGCGGGAGAAGGAGGAGAGGGGGGAGAAGGAAGAATTCAACCACCGACCTCTGAAGATCATATGCAAATGAATGAAGACTTCGAAGGTAGGGTTGTCAAAGCTATTTGCCCCCCTTTACAAGCTGTTGTGGTTTCCAATGTCCCTTCTGTGTCTGGCGATTCCTCTGCAAATACCAATCATGCCAAAAAAAAATGCGGACATCGTGCCCTGGCTCCCAGTGGGAAGGCGTATGCTTCTGACTCTTTTGACACCGATAAAGATCCCTCGGATTTTTACTCTATATCTGAGGGTTTGGAGGAGGAGCTTAGATGGTCTCAAGAGTCAGATTCGGACTCGGACTCTAAAATTAATACTGGTCCTGATACCGTGCCAACAGAAAGCGATTATGATTCAAATTATGGAGAGTCTAGGGAGAGCAGACGGTCCGTGCTGCGTAAGAGAAGGAGTCTTCATATAGCATATAGCATCGGGGTCAGCACGGGATCAAACCATAGCGGTGCCACCGAACCCACAGGACCATGCCTCTGCTTCTTATTCTGAGTTGCCCGCTATTGAGCCGCAAGGCACTGCATTATCAGTTGTTATGGATACAGTACTCCAGGCTATCGCCTCCCATCGGGAACAGACTTCTAGGGATGGTCGTAGGGCGCAAGTAGCCCTCAATAAGGTTCAAGGCGTGGTCCGGAAGCTTTCTAAAACAGTTACAACCTTCAACACAAGACTGACGGAGATTGAGGATCGTATAGTTACCAACGAAACTGAAACCGCTACAATTCAGAAAAAAGTCGAGGCTCATGAGGACGATTTGAAGGATGCTAGGTGGAAAATGGAGGAAATGGAAAATCGCCTTCGTCGTAACAACCTTCGTGTACTTGGAATACCAGAGAAAATTGAGGGCGATGATGTTCGCACATTTATAATTCAACTGTTCAAAGATACACTTCCGGAGTTGGCATCTTGGAACTGGGACTTAGAAATCCAACGTGCCCATAGAGTCCCAATAGCTTTAAGGTCCTCACCACAAGGGGGGTACCCCCGTGCAATTTTGGTTTTTTTCGGTAACTTTTTACTTCGACAGGCTATCACGGAGAAAGCAAGACCTGAAGCTCGGCGTAACCGAGGCACTATCTCCTATTTCGTGAGGCCTGATTTTTGTCACACTACTGTTGAAAGGAGATGGCGTCTCCGCCAATTAATCAAACCCTTTCAGGAAAAAAAAATACAGGTGTATCTTAACAACCCTGCAAAGTTAAAAGTTATTCACAATGGTCAGGCCAAATTTTTTATGTCAGAAATTAAAGCTAAGGAATTTTTGGATAGCCTGCCCTGAATTTAACCCTTTCAAATTCGTTAAACTCTCTTGTTTATATCATGTATATCATGTATATTACATACTACACATATCAGTAATACTTGTAGCATTGAGTGCTGAAAAAGGTCGGGTTGTTTAGCTTTTCTACCCTTTTTTTTTTTTTTTTTTTTTTTTTAACGATTGCACCATTTTGGTCTTATTGATTTTTCACTCTTGATGGTTATTCATTGTATGCTGGTTAGGGTATATCTCCCCATCGCCTTAGACTCCTTTGGAGTCTCATGCCCTTTCGGCTGCTGTTTGGGGAGGGGGGGGTGGGGAGAGGGAGAGGGGGGGGGAGGGGGGGAGAGGGGAAAAAAAAACAAAAAAAAAATGAGCAAAATCATGCAAATAAGGTAATCTTTAGTTTTTTCTGCATGGAATATATCCAAGTAATTAGAGGGGACCAGATTAAGATTTATGCTGTCTTTTCTATACAACTTATCTTCTTTTTTTTTTATTTTTGGAAATTTTTCTTGTTTCTATAGATGGGGAGAATAAAACTTTGTAGGTTTAAGTCCTTTAAGGGATGATTCAGGCTTTGACCCTTTCGACCTTGATTTGATTAAATGAGTGCCAACAAGTTTGATAATATCACATATTGTTTTTGTGCTCAGAGAGAACATTTTATTTTGAGCACATGCTACATTGCAGATTTATTCTTTTCAAAACATGTTATTGGCTTTTCAAGGATATAAAAACATTCATAGTGTATACAATTTAATCAGTCTGGGAGGTATGACATATGTACGATATTGAAAAAAAGCATTGTTCAATGTAAAGCTACATTGCAGATTTAACTGCGGTTTTATTCTTCTCTCAGTGACATTTGATGAAAGTAATTTAATTTCGCTGTTGGTCGATAGTCCTTTTCAGAGCAGTAAAACGAGTCCTATTCATTTAGGTAATAGTGGGTTATTAGTGACCTCTGAAACTGAGTTTGCAGTGTGCACTGCATTAATAATTCACATTAATATGAATATGAGGGGAAATTAACTCTTTAGCTGGCACATGATGTGAGACATGCATGCATTCTCAGATTCTGAGGTTGCATGATCTGTGCTAACACAGCAGTATTTTCCTTCAGGACTGGTGCTGAGAAAAATGGGTTTCGGCTTTCACAAGACCTCAAGCCTCCAGGGATGGAGAGGGGTCAGTTTCGGAGGAGGCGATGAGGAGGGGGAGGATAGCATTCGATACAAAATGGAGCATCTGTGGATCAAATGATGCCTGGGTAGGAAGTAGGTGACTCACCTTCAGCCCAGGTCAAGGATGCAGGCCCTGACACAAGACAACATCCCTTTTAGGGACATCAACCAGGGACACAGTACTTAATTTGAGCTGGTGGTTTCCGGTGCTCTGCACCGGCTCCGAATTGCCAGCACCTGGGCTTATGGCAGTCTGCCACATGGTGGCGCTGCCTGGCAGGTTTAGGTATGAGCACAACAATAGCAGTTTATTAGTTCAATTTACATTTACAATGACTATTCCCTGCCTCCCAAGCCATTCTTATAGCTTTGGGGGCCTGGAATAGTCTGAATTGTCAGACTTGTAGGAGTGTGATGGTTAGTAGCTGTGTTTGTACTGTTACTGATAGTGCTGGCAGGGGCAATGTGTGGTGCAAGCTGCAGTGACCTCCCGACAAGAGCCCCAGCACCTATTCTTTTACAAATTAAATACTGCAGGGACAGACAACAAGAGACCAGCCTGAGGCCTGTGCATGAGAGAAGTAACAAGGCACGGCCCGCACAGGTAAGAGCGGTGGGGTGGGGCAGGGGGGGAGTCAACAGAAGACGGGATGGGTAAAATAAAAAATATTTTTTTTTAAACCACTTACCTTGCACTCGCCCAACTCAGCGAGCGCAAAGTAAGTGGTTTTATAAATTTTTTAATTTTATTTTGCCCATCCCATCGTCCGTCGACTCCTCACGCTCCGCCCTGCCCCACCGCTCTTACCTGTGCCGGCCGCGCCTGGAAGAAACCAGCGCCAGAGGAGATGCCAATTGTTAAAGAATACGTGTCGGGCACAGGTTTTGTTCAGATGCTTGCGGTTGAAGGCCGAGTGCCTAATACCAAGGCTGCATTATCTTGCTTCTACCTCCTGCCTCCTTCATGTACCACCAGACACTCCCTGCCCCTTTATTTCATTCTTTCGGGTTCTTTTTCTTCCCTGCTTTCTTTCTCTGTCATTGGTTTTCTGTCTTTCTCGTCCTCCTTCTGTCCTCTGTTTGTGTTTCTCTCCTTCTTACTCTGGGCCAATGCCTGTGGGGGAAAATAAATGCTGCCCTCCTTTAAATTATTGCCGTGGACCACAACAACCAGCTCAAATTAAGCACTAGGGCCTTCCTCTTGTTCACTTTGCCTCAGAGCAAGCTCATTCAGACCTGTCAACTCGCCCACATTTGGTGGGCATCGCCTTCTTTTTATTTTTATTCGCCCATCTGACAAACAAAATGTCTCCATTCACTTTAATTGGCTCACCTTCATAAATGCATAACCTCATCTGCATTTTTCATTAAAGAAGTTGATATTTTGGGGCCTATGGGCAAAGCATATTTTAGGGCCCCCATTCTACACAAAGGTAAACTACCCGTTTGACGTAGAAAAAATACTGAATTTTTGGTTAACCTTTCAAAAATGGGTGGCACAGATTAGAGCTAAAAGAACAAGTTGCCCGACGTCCCAGGGGCAAATAGTCCCAAAAGAAAGCTTGAAGGAGCGACAATAAATAATTTCCTTTTACGCTTCGATCTGTAAATTATTAGACAACAACAATATTTTATGGGTAATTCAGTGTTTTCTTTGAATTGTAAAATGTAGGCACATGATGTTTGAAATTATTGAGTTAATTGTGAAATATTTGTAACTACAATTACATTTTTAAAGTATTCTTGCCCCAGTAGTGACAATGAAAGCTCTAATCTGAGAATTGTCACCATTCCGTTGGGTGATTTCTGATCATTTTCTCTTTAACACTCTTGCCTGGCCTTGTCCCTCCTCTTCTCCTTCTATGTGTACACTTCTCTATCTAGACAGTGAGCTCTGACTCTGTTGAGTAAGAAAGACAGGAGTCTGCGGGAGATAGGGGAAAGACAGAGGGGCATATTTACAAGCCCCAATCGCCACAGGAGCGTCACTTTTTCTGATGCTCTGGTGGGGTAGCGCCATTTCCCATATTTACAAGGATGTGCAAAGCTACTTAACGTGGCTTAGCACCACCTTGTAAATATGCCCCTTTCCGCCACAGTCCTCTGCGTCAAAGGGGCGGGCAATGGGTGTTGCTGTGGGCATTCCAATGGAACACCCATTGCTTTTTGACGCTGCACCAGATTTGCAAGGATGAGGCAGCCCCAAAAACAGCACCATTCTAACGCCATGGATTACCAGGTGTTGGAATGGCGAAACAAGGAGAAATCATTAATTTCTCCTTGGTTTTTGCATCTTCCATGGAAAGAGCAAATTGGCATAAATTATTGTTTATGAGCAGGTAGGTGTCCCTTCCTGCACATAAACAATAGTCCCTGCAGCGCAGGCACCCTTGCAACATGGCAGCAGGGTTCCTGCACTGGCGCTAGACAGCTTTTTTTTGCACCAGCGCTAGGGGAGACACAGAGGTGCGCCATATTCATGTGAATTCTTGAGAGGCATGTGGGTGCCATATGTATAAATAGGCCCCAGGAGTACAACTCACATACCACAAAATGGAATTCCGAAACCTACAGGCATACACCCCTGTCTGCTCTTTTCCTATCTTTTCTGTGTGTTGGTGGTGATCTCCATACACCTGGGTATACATTTCAGTTGTAAATGTAGGAGAGACAAGGGGGGAGTGGTTGGACAATTGGGAATACTATACGAGAGGGATTAAGGGACGTTTAATGAGAGAATTAGGGTGGAACATGCAAATTCAAACATGCTCACAAAGGGGTAAGACCTTTTTCATTCACAAACTACACTTCTAACGTTACCACAGAACTAGAGGCGTTGCAACCGGTAACGAGCTCTGGAGTAAGTCAAACATCACGCATGACCACCACTCACAGGTACTGCATCAACCTTGCATAGAAACAAATGGTGACAGAGAAATTAAATAGCACTCCATAGCCGTGCTCCATGAACGAGACCAGGTAGCAGAACAGCCAAATCTTTACAGTAATTAACTTCTAGTATTTTGGAACACAGGAGCAGTGGTTAATTGAGCCCGTGGTTGCAGGTAGGGCACCGGCACTCTTTTATTTGGGCTAGCACTTATTTCTCTTTATCGGCTTTTGACCCAGAGCAGGAGCGAGACAAGCACAAAGGGGGAAAGAAAGAGGGAGAGAAGGATAGAAGAATAGTGACAAAGACAGAAAGTAGGGATGCAAATGTGAGTGAAATAAATGGGCAGGGAAAATCTTGTGATGAATAAAAGAGGCATGAGATGGAATCATGAATAGTACACACAAAAGAAGGGGTGAGGGTACGGACTCACCTACCTCGAACCCCCTATCAACACTTAATACACCAGAAGGAGTAGGGAGTAATAAAATGTATTGCGTGATGGCACGTGCTGTATGTGCTAATACTGCCCTCACTCACACAGATGTGTAACATGCTTCATCATTGGGCTGCTTACAAAAACACACCAGCGTAGCCACGCGTGAGGTGGAGCAATAGGGTAGGGGAAGACAATACAACACAAAGAGACACAAAATAATTATACAGTGACTAGGAACGACGGTAGTGAAAGTGCAGTGTAGTGTGGTTTAAAACTAGCTCGGAAGTGTCGCTGTATCTAAAACGTTATTCCTGGATCTTCCGGCCAGGGTTAAAAAATGTGAAGGATGGTGGTGATTGGGAGATGCTATGTGCTCCTAGAACCCCTTCTTTACTGACAGGTGGTCAACATGTTTCGGCCGTTAGTGTATGCCCCTCGTGTAGGGTCACACCGGCCTTTCTCAGGACTCTACCTGTCCCAGTGCACTCTCACTCTCACTCTCACCTCCAATTGAGATAAGAAGGTAACTTAAAACCAGTTCCTTCCGTGTCGAGGAATTCCCTCTAGCTAGTCAAGAGAATAGGAGTTTACCCTACACGGCGGAAGGAGGCGAGCATCGTCAGCAGAGGACCACCCTTGGAGTAAGTGTGACTATAGGGGGCCTCCCCTTGCTCGCCGCCAGTTCTAATACGAAATAGGGGTAAAGTCGTATTCAAAGTCTTGATTCTGCCTCATGCTACTTTTTCCCATCACCATGCACTTCTTGTCTCTTTATCTCACTTTTGAAGATTTGTTTTATCCTCCTGTCTCCCATTGTCACTATTTATTATGTTTCTTTGTGTTTCTCCATCTTATTGCCTTTTCTGTTTTTCCTCTTTCTTACTCTGGCTCAAAGATGATAAAAATTAAGTCAATGCCCCCATTATATGTTCCATGTTTCAACCTTATGCCATGAAAGTCCTCTGGCCAAAAGTGTAAAGAAAACCTGAAACTGAAACTGAAGATCCCGAAAAAAGAGTTCCAGTGCAACAACCTGCAACCACCGGCCAGGAATGTCACTTCTTATGGTGCAGCATGTATAGGGGCATCTGGGCCCAGAGGCCAGGGGGGCCCTCTGAACCCTGAATATTAATGTGTTTCACAGTTCAAACAGCAGCCGCGAGGAGCATGTCCTTCCTTGCATTAGGGTCCATGACACAGTGGCTATGTCACAGCCACCTGCAGAAATTAAAGGGGACATCCAGTCAATGATGGCACCATCATGGCCGGACTCTCCGTACTGGGCATCAGGCATTTTCCCGGGAGGCTGGAAGGGTGGGGCTGGATTTGTTACTGGCGGCCCTTTATGTGGCAGTGCAGCAGTTTAGAAAGCACATGCTGCAGAGTTTCTTGTATATCCAGTAGTTTTCAGGCAACAATAAAAGTGTCAAGATAACTCTGAATGTACCTGCTAGAGAGAGATTGAGTTTTGTCTAGTGGTAGTTTTGACTCATCTAAGGTAGTGTAGAGGGTTAATATGCCTTCCGCAAAGGATGTCTACCATGCAGTTCACACAGCAGTATTTTTGTGAATAGCTCAGTGGGCTACTGCTTTTGTCACAGAGATCCATTTGTCACTGTGTAGTTCATAAATTACAGCCATAATCTAGCACAGTGAGTTATGAAGTGTCATCAAAGAGCTGCATGCAAACTGCATGGTACAGATTAGAAAGTTATGTTTTTTCAAGTCTTTCATTATCTTAATGTTGCTAAAAAAGGTTTATTTGGGTAGAAACAAATTCCTATTATTAAAGCCAACCCTAACCAATGTGTTACGTTCTGAATCCTGAGTTTGTGCTTCTCCAGACCAAGCACTTTTAAAAAGTGGCTACCAATTTGGATGACATGAATCCCTTCCCTTTGTCTTATATAACATTTTCAATACACTGATTTACACAAGTATGATTCATTGTTTCTGTTTTTGTGTGTGATGTAAAGTGCTCTGACACCCTACACGGATATGAGAGGCACTATAAAACAAATGAAATACATGTGAGAGAGTGGCTATGGAGAGATGAGAGGCACTGTTGGAGGAGGATAGTGAGGTAGCCATTGAAGACCCCCAACAAAGATTGTTGTATCCTGATGCACAGAAAGGCCAGCATTTACTATGCTTTAAAAGTTAACAAATTGAATATAGATGACAAATGTGTTGTAGAATGTACAATATCTGTTCACATTTGTTTGGGGGGAGAACCCCACCAAACCCTCCTTTTAGTGGTGGGCCACTCGCTATGCACCGTATGGAGGCTGGTCTGACAACATTTGCCAGGGCTGTTTTGCGTTCCCGGTTCAACCCTGGTCACACTACATCTCACACTCTAGCAAGACTTCCACAAACAAAAGATTCCAGAACACACAATGGTATTGGACAGAGATGCCTGACTATGTAGGGAAGAGTGTTCTTTTCTATATACTGTATGGACATGTATTTAATGTACTGACATTTTTCAGCACCATGGGGCACACAATAAAAAAACAGCTACAGTCTGAGCACGTACAGGGCGTCAAGTCACGAAGTAGGAAGACCCAAGTTCCTGCAGTTTGTAGAGAGAAAAATACCAGCTGGTATTTCAGAAATGGGGGGGGCATCCTGGTTCACCTCTGGGATCATCATGTGCTAAACTTAGCTTTTCAGTGTTGTGCAAAGTCCTGGCTGTCTGACTCCTACATGCAAAGGCATCTGGGATTTAGTCATCAGTAAGAACTCCAATTCCCACCTTGAATTCATCACATTCAAACCCTTGGTCATCCAGGGCCCTGTGCCTCTCACATTCGTTCAAAAAAATTACAGTGCAAAAAGGCAACCTGCCCTGGAGGAAGACTTGCATATTTATTCATCTGTCAAATTAATTCCATGCAGTTCACTTTTTATGAGGCTGTAGAATTGGCCAGAGTCTCTTGAGCTTGTTTCTAACATGCTACATACATATTTCAAGTTGTCCCCCTATTTGCTGGGGGTGAGCATAATTGTAATTGATTTGCAAAATTTTGAATAATTTACCAAAATTCCAAACATTTTGTAAAATTTACTAGATGGTCTCTCGTGAGTACATTTAACATGAGGGAATATCTGCACCAGTATTTCACATGGCTGCACTGGCGCTAGTTGTGTCTGCGTGCCACAGTGCGCGCCCGTTGGCATTATGGAGGCACATCTTCTAAGGCGCCGTGATTGTGGCGCAGAATTTGCACTCTGTCTTCATGTGCGTTTGCAACTGTGTGCAAATTGTATTAGGGCCGGTGCAAATACATTTTTGGATGGAGCGTCCACGTGCATATGGGCGCAGAAACGGTTTGACATTATAGATAGTTTTTGCTCAGATCGGAACATGGAGCACTGTTCCAGATAGCTTGTACCCCCTTTCATGTGGCGCGTTCTTTTGCTTAAAATGTGCCCCTGGTTTAATTTTTTCAATACCTCACTATATGTTCTCAGGGCAGTTCTATTCCAACCTTTTAATAAAGGAGGGTTGTTCTATTGTCACTCTAAATGTCATACGCATCACTTTGCATGTTGGTGTAGTTACATTTTTGATTTGGAAGTTTTCACAGAAGGTGCAGCGTCATTCAAAGGAGGACATTGCAGGACTAATGGAGGGAAAGTGAGAGAGCGCAGGAAAGGGTCAGAGGCACGCATAAAGGGGCTTTTAAAGAGAGTAGAGATGGGTCAAGCCGGTCTTGAACCAGATGCCTGGATTCGGCTCAGCTCAAAGTTGTCTTGGACCTTTGAGCATAAACCGATGAGAGCTTTCATCTGCCAAGAACTAGCGATAAAGCATTAACCACTGACGTAAAACAAGAAATGCCCATTGCAAAGAAGTGCCCCTTTTTGCATGGTTATCCCCTAACTTTTGCCAGATACCTGATGCCAACTTGACTGAGTGTCTGCCAGGGTCCTGCTAACCAGGCCCCAGCACCAGTGTTCTTTCCCCAAACTCTACTTTGTACCCACAATTGGCACAACTCTAGGCCACATGTAAGTTCCTTGTAAAAGGTACGCCTGTTACCAAGGGCCTTGTGACCAGAAAAGGCTTCTGAGGGATGCTGAATGTACTGTGCCACCCTCAGAGATCCCTCACCCTAGCACTCCCTCCCTGCCATGGCAGGCTGCGAGTTCTGGTGCAGACCAAACTGAAGAGCCATGCCCACCAACACTGCCTGTGGAATGGGTAAGTCACCCCTCTAGAAGGCCTTATAACCCTTAAGGCAGGGTGCACCATACCCCAGTGAGGGCATAGCTGCAAAAGTAATATGTGCCACCAGTGTCTGTGCCATTGACGGACATTGTAAGTGCAGTGAAGCCATTTTGAATGCATAGACTGGGAGTTTGTCAACACAAACTCCACAGCTCCATGATGGCTGTATTGAAGTCTGGGTAGTTTAGTATCAAACTTCCCAGCACATTACACCCACACTGATGCCAGTGTAGGATTTAAAGGAAAATGTGCTCAAAGGGCATCTTAGAAATGCCCCCTGAAAACCGACCAACCCCGGTGTGGTTCCTGACCGGCTCCAAGCCATCTGCCACCACCAGACAGGTTTCTGGACCCCTGGGTAGAGAGCCTCTGCTCTCTGGGTCTGGAAACAAAGGACATCCTGGACAGAGTTGTCATGCCTCCTCCCCCAGGATGGGCAGGGTCCTCAAAGAGGCAGCTTCAAAGGCCTGCTGCCTTTGTTAGCTGCCCCAGCCTTTTGCTGCTATCATCAACCGGCTCCTACTGGTTCTGACCCCCAGTTTGGGCACACGAACCGTCGGGAAAACTTAGCCAGTAAGGGAGGTGTGCCCATCTTTGCCAACTCCACCCCTCAGGTGTGGGAGGCAAAGTAAAGGCCACCTTTCAGTCCCCACTATCTTGGCGATGGGGAACCCGTCCAATCAAGAAGAGGCCTATGCCCCCCTCCCACCGGATGGTGGCATACTAGGAGGGTGTAGACACCCCAGGGAAGGGACCCATTGGTTCCATCTTGCACACTCCTGTAACACCCCTAAATCTAGTATTTAGGGGCACCCCCGAACCTTGCCTCTTCAGATTTGACGTAACATGGAGAAGAAGGACTGAAGAGCCAGGCAGTAGAAGAGGAGGACAACGACAACTGCTTGGGCCCGAGCTCTACTGGCCTGTCTCCTGCTTTGTAACCCCTGCAAGCTGAAACCGGCGTGCCCTGCAGCCAGCAGCTCCAAGCACCCCGGGGACCGGCCCTGCCTTCCTAAAGAACTCTGATCTACCGTCGACACTGGATTGGTCCAACGCCAGCCCAAGCCAGGACTCCAGCAACTCTTCATCTTCATGCTCCAGTCATTGGTTCCCTTCATCCAGTCTTCTGGCTCCAGCCTGCAGCCCTTAATCACGACCAACAAGAAAAGCAGTGGCCTCCCGACAGCTCCTGAGCACCCTGCACATGGCTGCCTCTGCGCCGCTGGTGGCGTGGACTTGGTGCCAGCCTGGGTCCTTCTTTGCCCTGACCTTAGTCCTAGGAGCTTGGCTCCCTAGACCGAGTGGCCTGCCCGTAAGCAGTCTCCCACCGAGGTTCTCCCTAGTCCCATTGGCTAACATTGGCACCCTGCACTCTGGACCTGGCTGCCCTAGTGCCGCTGGTGGTGCCCCTTGAGTGCCTACCTGAACCTTGGGGAAACTTGGTTCTACCCCTCAAAACTCCAATCTTAAAGGCGTTTACTTACCTGCAAACTTAACACTTTGTTTTTCTCCATAGGACTGAATGGTGGGTTTTCTCTGAAAATTCTTTTGTGTTGAATTGTCATGTACTGCAAGAAAAAGTAACTTAGTAGTTTCACGAGAGTTAACCTGTTTGCCAATGTCCTGTGTTGCTTAAACTGAGTGTGTTTCATGCCAAACTAGGAAAGTAACCACAAAGTAGCCCAAAAGTAATCGCAAAGTAATTTCAAGTGTTTTGAACAGTCTACCAATCATTTTTCCAACTGCAAAAGTAATCTATATATTCCTAACCACCCAGTATTTACTGCCTGTTGAAAAGTAACATTGTATGAAACGTATAACTTACCTGCTACTAAGTAAATCTTGGTTCTAGAAATAAAACAACAAAATAACTTTTTATTCAAACAATTGGTCTGGATTCAGTCTTTGAGTGTGACATCATTTCTTGTCTGAGTGTGTACAACAAATGCTTAACCCTACCCTCTGATAAGCCTGACTGCTTAACCACACTATCACAAAAGAGAGTAAGGTATTATCTAATTTAGTCTCTGCTATACCTTTGGAGATCTACTGGACTCTGTGCACACTATACCTTACTTTGGTATAGTGTACACAGAGCCAGCTTCCTACACCCATCTTTTGTCTACAATATTTAAAAATCTGGAATCAATTCCGGGTTCCCACATGCCCAATTTGTGTGATCCTCGGCCAATGTCTCATACCACCATGCCTCCTTTTCTTATTCATTATTGCCTTTTGGAACACCTTAAAATGCGTGACTTTAGGATGAGGGCAGTACAAAAATCTTTTGTGTTGTTACTTAATAGACTATTATTTTGTGTTACGTATGATAGGAATAGGAAATTAGGCTTCACATAGGGTGCAAATGACAACTGCCTTATATCTTGGTTCTCTAATGGTATTGCCTGGGTGGGGGACGACCACCTCTTTCTGGGTTGTGTTTAAAAACTCACTGTTATTAAATGCTCCTTAATGCAGTGATATAATGTAGTAAGCCAAAATGTGTCTTCCCCGTGTTAGAAATATACACGTATTTGAATTGTGATGAGCCTTTACTTTCTTTTTATATGATGTATATGCCACGGTTTACGTCACTCATTATTATGGCTTGGCTCCTGCACAGGTTTTTAGAGTTAAGCCATACCCTTGGCTTGGCTCTCCGTGTTAATTAATTGGGTTGTCTATCTGTGCCAGAAAGAGAGAAGGTTAGAAAGAGCGAGGGATAAAGAACACAAAGGGACACACAGCTGGAGGCAGGGACCCAGAGAGGGACAGAGTCGGTGAGTGGTCTTTAACAAAGGGCGAGAACGCCTTAGAGGAAGGGGAGGAGAGAGGGGGAAGAAGGGGGAAGGTAACATCGAGAGGGGCATATTTACAAGGGAAGTGGCAGAGTGAGACGCTAGCCTTCCTGCCTTAACGCCTCACTCCGCCACTTCAGAAACGCAGGGATGCACCATATTTACAAGAATATGGTGCAGTCCTGTGTTTCCCCCTGTGCTGGCGCTACTCTTAGCAGCCTAGCGTCAACGCAGGCACCCTTGGACCATAGTGCAAGGGTGTCTATGTGCAGGGGAAGATTGTTTATGTGCAGGAAGGTCCCCCTTCCTGCACATAAGCAATCTTTAAAGGCAGTATATATACTCCTATGTGTGCTGCTTAATGCAGCACACATAGAAGTTGCAAAACGGCATTTAAAAAAAATTATTGTTTATGTGAAGGAAGGGGCCCCTTTCTGTACATAAACAATCATTGGCCTTTTGCAGTTTCCATGTGTGCTGCACAAAGCTGCACACATGAAAACAGCAAAAACAAGGAGATATGAAACATTTCTCCTCGGTGCGACAGGTTAAGACCAGGTTTTCCCTTGTCTTAATTCCGGCACTGTTTCCTATTTATGCATCCCTTTTAAATAGGAGGCATTACGCCTCCCTTGTAAATAGGAGGCAGCGTCAAAATCACTTGGTGTTGCGGTGGAACGCCCACAGCAACACCCATTGCCCTCCCCTTTCACGCTAAGCATACCGTGAAAGGGGGCCTTATTTACAAGGCAGTGTTAAGCCACGTTAAGTGGCTTAGTGCTGCCTTGTAAATAAGGCAAGGCCCCAATTGCCACAGGAACGTCGTAAAAAGTGACATTCCTGTGGAGATAGGGGCTTGTAAATATGTCCCAGAGTTTAAAAAATGTGTTTCTGTCTCGCTGTTCAGGTCAGAAACCGACTGTGTGATAGAGCCTCGGAGATAGGAACCCACAACAAAGAGAAGAGCTGGGACTGGGAGAGCGAGGGCACTGTCAGAAGGACATGCAAAGACAGACAGAGGGACAGCGTTGGACAGGAATAGAGGGACTAGGGCGTAGAGTTGGTGGGGGGAAGAGAGAGGGAGAGAGAGATAGAGATAGAGAGAGAGAGAGAGAGAGAGAGAGGGGCAGGTGATAAGTAGAGTCATTTATCATTCCATATTTGTTTCAGAATAATTACACCTGCTTCACTGGCTCATTTGGACACCTTGCTGCAGGTGTTTGTGCACTTTAAGTAGGCACTTCACTTCCATGCACCTACTTTTGATGCTATTTTATGTGTTACATTGCTTTCTTGTTACCTTGTTATCCTGTTTCTGCCACCATGCTTGTCTTTTGTCGATTCTCTCAATTATTTGTGGTCACGTTACTGTTTCTCTCTTATTTGTTGTCTAGCTGTCTACACTGAGTACTCCATTTGTCCATGTCCATGCGCGGGTTTCTCATTCAATTTTGATATTTGTTTTGAGGTGTGATATCCATAGATAAGTTAATGAATTTTCAAAATTCTGGACTACAAGTCCCAGAATGCTGAGTGGAAACCTCAATTGAATTAGCAACTCACAGATCGACATGGAAAAATAGAGTGCTCTGTTTCTGTCCTTTCTCTCAATCTCATTTCTATTGTACCTTGAAGTTTAGATCTAGGTCAGGTCTTTTTTTTGGAAACTATGAGGTTGCTTTGAGAAATAGCCAGTATTTGGCTTTCGATTCCCAGGGCGTTTATTTGGTGGGTGAACTGCACTCCCATTATCTGTTTTGTCAACCTCTGTTGGGAGACAGATTTTTTGGGCAGCGTATCACTCCTTAACTGCTACAGAAGAGACACTTTACTTTTGCACATGCTGAATGGCCAGTTACTTATTATTTTTTGTTTAATTTGTGGCTGTGTCATAGAATTGTGTTGACATATTCGTCTTTGTATATCTCGAGGAAATGTGCACATGGATAACCTCACAGTGGAGTGCAGATTTTTTTTTAAACATTTATTTATGTTATTTTTCATTTTCTGTGAAACTGTGTAATGTATTTTTTTCATTTCGAAATTGTTTTCCGTTTCTTCTCAATTTTGTTCTGGGTGGTGGCCAGGTCTGTGATTTAATGGCTTTCTTGATTTTGTGTAGTAGTGCATATTCATTTGCTTTTCTGAAGAGGAAGCTCACACCTTCGGGTAATCGCGCGCTCTAGAAATCGCTTTAACATAACATAACATAACTGCACTCCTTCCGTTTTGTATGTGCAGTACTTCACGTGGTGGGAGTAGATAGGCATGTGCGAAGCGGCTGTGATGGCGGCAGCCATTTTCAGATAGGCAGTCCGAGGAGAGTGGCTGACATAATTTTTTTAAAGAATTTGGATTTGTCTCCTTTTTCTCCCATACTGAGTTGCCAACTGTAAGCGATGAATGATAGTTTGGAGTTTGGCAGTGTTGTTATTGCATCTGCTTGTTCTACAATGAGGAGAAGCCTGCACATTTGCAGTCAGTTTTTTGTACTGGTCTTGAGGGAGGGAGAACACTTGGTTCTATGCTTTGCAAGTGTTTGTTGTAAGAGGAATAGGCTATGTTTATTTTGTGAATTTTTCATTTTAACTCCTTCCGTGAATGGGATGGCCTGGAGCCGTCCCACGTCACGGTGGGCGTGTGCGTCGGATGGCTCTCGGCTGTCCTAGCACCCACCCACGGGGGAAGCGCCGTGGGCTGCCCTTAAGGTTGCCCCCACCGGGGAGGGCACCCCCTTCCATATCATCTAATGACGTCAGCGCGCACCGCGTGCCAACGTCATTAGCTGATACCAGACATGCTGGAAGCCATTTGCTTCTAGCGCGTCGGAGGGATAAGAGGTAGTTTCCCCTCAGGGAGGGGGTTATATAAACAAAAGAGGCATCGGGGGAAAGGAAAGGGTTTTCTTTTCCTCTGATGCCTCTTTTGAGCATTACTGCTGCACTAGACACCAGGGATTAACATTTTTTCTTTTTTAAGGGATTATGATGTTTGCTGGTAGCAGCCCCTTGCGCAAGGGTCGCTCCCCATAGGAGAGCAAAGATTTTGGTTGTTTCTGCCCCCTTGGGGCAGTTCGGGCTATTCAAAAAAAAATTGTGCCCCACTAGACCACCAGGTTGTTTTGTGAGAGGTAATGTTGATGTCTCCACAATATGTTTTGGGCCCTTACCTGCTGTGGATACTTGGTCCACCCATAGGAGTGAGGTACCATTTTTATTGAGGAGACCTGGGGTAATGCTAGGTGGTTGGAAATTTTTGTCATCCCGGTGATTCCACAACTTTCCCACACAGAAAATAAAGAAAAATGTGATTTATTTAAACTAAATTTGAGGTTTACAGGGGAATCTGGGTAGGAAAATGATGGGGGGGGGGGGGCACGCAAGCTATACCTCCCTGAACTCCCCCCCAGGTGTCTAGTTTTCAGAAATTTGTGGGCTTGGGAGGGTTCCCTAGATGGCTGCTGAGCCCTGGGCCAAAAACCCAGGCGACCCCCCTGCAAAATCAGGTTGTTTTGTGATAAGTAGTTTTGATGTCTCCACAATACATTTTGGGCCCTTCCCTACCACGTGCACTTGGCCGACCCACAGGAGGGCAATACCATTTTTGTCAGGAAACCTGGGGGAACGCTGGGTGGTAGGAAATTTGTGTCAGCCCTGTGATCCCACTTTACCACACCGAAATTTGAGAAAAATTTGATTTGTTCAGCTAAATTTGAGGTTTGCAAGGGATTCAGGGTAGGAAAACATTGGAGGATCCACGCAAGTCATACCTCTCTAGACTTCCTTGGTTGTCTAGTTTTCAGAAATGTGTAGTTTTGGTCGGTCTTCCTAGATGGCAGCCGATCCCGGAGCCAAAAACCCAGGTTACCTCCCTTGCAAAACCAGGTTGTTTTCTGATAGGTAATTTTGATGGCTCCACAATACTTTTTGGGCCCTTCCCTGCCTCGGGCACTTGCTCCACCCACACAAGTGAGGTACCATTTTTATTGGGAAACTTTGGAAAATTCGGGGTGGGTGGAAGTTTGTGGATCCACGCAGATTGCAGAACTTTCCATCACAGAAATGTGAGGAAAATTTGTTTTTTTTACAAAGTTTGAGATTTGCATGGGATTCTGGGGAACAGAACTTGGTGAGGGCCACACAAGTCACCCCGTCCTGGATTTCCCTGGTTGTCTAGTTAAAAAAAATGTATAGGTCTGCTATGTTTCCCTAGGGGCCAGCTGAGCTAGGGTTCAAAATCCACAGCTAGGCACTTCGCAAAAAAAGGGTCAGTTTTCACAGTAAAAATGTGGTGTGTCCACGTTGCCTTTTGGCCCGTTTCCTGTCGTGGGCACTAGGCCTACCCACACAAGTGAGGTACCAGTTTTTTTTAACTCAAAATCTGTTTATTATTTTCAACATACAAGGAGTAAATAACAGGCCTCCAGAGCAACATTGATTCATCTTAGTTACAGTAGTACTCTAATGCAGCCCATGTTATCATACAAGAGCGCTTATCGTAGCCATTACAGTGCGGTTAGAGAGAGAAGGGAAGAAGGTGAAACAATGTTGCAGTATACTTTAACCATGTTGCAGGCTATAATAATAGGACAGTGAGTGAAAAAACCGGGGTGCCCCTGAGATAAGTTCCTAAATCAGGGTGCTTAGGACATTTATTTGCAAAACAATTTAGGAACAATGTTCAAAACACAAAGACCTACAGAGCGGACAAAAATAATGAGATATATACTAGTAAATACAAAGTAGCAAAAGTATACTTTATTTATATCTCTTTATATGGTGATTATAAAGGAGATGACATATCGTATTCATATATTTTGGAAACAAAGGAGACAAAAATTGAAAATAAAACATGTGTCTCATACACTGTTATATACAATTCATTTTTGTCGAGAAAGTGTATCCGAAATCAAGTATGATAGATGAGCTCAGATATGTATCTGTAATAGATTGGTACAAAATCACAGGTTTCAATTATAGGTAGTCATGGCTTGGTCGGTGTTAGATCCTACGCGCGTTTCGGCTTGAAGCCTTCATCAGGATGCCATGTAACTGTGGTTTCGTAATCCTCAATAAGATCGCGTTGTCCCCAAAAAGGAAAGATGTGTCAATGCATACAGATCGGTCTGGAAATTAAGATTACCATCTTTACCTATTTTGGACCTACATTTCCAGACCGATCTGTATGCATTGACACATCTTTCCTAAATTGTTTTGCAAATAAATATTATAATAATAGGACAACCACCAGAAGCCAATAGCATGCAAGACCATCACTCCCCCTCACGTTAGACAAGCATGTTATAATCTCAGTGAACGTCGCGTGTAATGTCTGTTAGGTCCGAAAACATTTGGCAGTTTATACCAGCTGCGGACGGGTCGTGACTCTCAAGGACTTTGTTGCCTGGGTAGCTCATCCTGCCATTGACAGTGTCCATGAGTACAGGAAAGAGGGGGCCTTGCATCTTCCTATATTTCTAAACAACAAATTTGAAGAACACAAAAACAGGTCAAAGTCAGCGATCAAGAGGGCAGGCGAAGGGCAAGAGGGTCGCTCCGACATGTCCCAGAGCAGCGGGTCTCCCTTAATCGTGAATGTAGGGGAGGTGAAAGGCACGGGGTGTCTTATAAGTGTTAAATTAGTCAAAGAGTTTGAGTAAGCGCAGTTGCACAGGGCTAAAGCAAGTGAATTTAATGCGCATTAGGTATTGAATGAGAGGCTTCCAATTGCCTTGAAATTGTGTGTCTGTGTGTGTCAGGGTGTGTGAAAAGCGCTCCATGGCCAAGACATGCCAGGTGCGGGCAAACATTGTGACATGGGAGGAGGGGTTTTCTGTTTCCATTTAAGTTCAATGTTCTGACGTGCCGCAAGAAGGAGATAGCTGATGAGTTTCCAGTTAGCATGTGTCATTGCACCAAGATCTGAGGGACGAATGCCAAGTATGACTATTGAGTACGAGGACGGGATAGGGAATCCCACAGCCTCCTTAATATGGCCCGGAATCTCTTTCCAGTAGGTTGTGATCGACCTGCAGCGCCACCATATGTGTTAGAAGTCCCCCACTTTGTCCCCACAGCGCCAGCACTGAGGGGATGTGCCCAGGAAGATGACAGAGAGACGTGATGGGGTGAGGTTTCATTGGAACATCCGTTTATAAGCTGTTTCCCTGATTGAAAGGCTGCAATATGTCTTATGCGTATCCCACCACTTGGTCTCCCATTGTTGAGGCGTAATCTCCGCTGGCTAGGAAGACTGCCATGCCGAGTGATAGGGGTGCATGCGCGGGGGTGTCGAGCGCTGCAAAACCTGGTAGGTGCTAGATATGAGACCATTAGAGCCAGCTAAGGCACGGATGCGCATTTTGAAGGAGGAGTATGGCTGGACCGCCGCAGGGTATACTGAGGGATGTCGAGCTCAGTGTCGCAGCTGGCAATATTGGAGTCGGGAAGTGTCTGTGAGTTGGAAGTCTGTCTTACACCGTGTGAAAGATTTCATCTTAACTCCCGCAAATAGATTGCTAAGCGTCGGACATTCTGCCTAAGTCCACTTGCTAAACACTGCGGGGAGGAGCGCCGGAGGGAAGTCAGGGTTGTGCACAATCAGCTTGTTCGGGGAGGGGAAGGAGGTCGGGCCCCTCTTACGTGCCATGCTGTCCAAGATATTGAGTATTGTGTGGGTGGGGGTGGCAATGTACGCACTTTGGGGTCAGGCGGCTTTGGGGAGCCATGCTAGGTCCCAAAATGTGTGGCATGCCTTTGCTCTGTCCATGTGAACCAGTGTTTATCGCTCTCCCCGACCAACTACTCCGAAATATATCGCAGGTGGGCTGCTCGGTAGTAGTCTAGTAGATTAGGGCACGCCAGCCCCACCCCCTCTCCCGTGGGAGCATTAGCAGTGCATTAGATATACAGGGTTTTATGCCATTCCAGATAAAGGTGCGCACATCCCGTTTTAGCCGCAAGATAGCGTCCTGAGGGATGGGCATAGGCAGTGTTTGAAAGAGATAGAGTACTCGCGGTGGTATATTCATTTTAACGACATCTACACGTCCGAGCCAAGACACATGTAGAGATTTCCATCTCTGGAGATCAGATAGGATGGAGCAGCGTAAGGGAGGCCAGTCAGCCTGTGACCAGGTCGAGAGCGTGGAGGTGACATGAAGGCCCAAGTATGTGATCGAGTAAAGGGACCACTGAAATGGGGCTAGGCGATGCAGCACCGGGAGCTCTTGTGGGGGTAGAGTCAGATTGAGCACAGATGATTTTGACATATTTAACCTTGAGCCAGGTGCTTCCTCATAGGCTCGAAGGCAGTTCACTGCCCCAGGGAGAGAAGTTTCAGGCTGGGTCAGTGTGAGGAGGAGGTCGCCCGCGAATAGGCTAATCTTGTGTTGCTGTCCCCGAAGGGAACACCTCTAAATGCTTCTGAGTTGCAGATCCTTATGGCTAAAGGTTCCACCACCAACGTAAACATGAGGGGGGACAGAGGACACCCCTGACGCATGTCTCGCATTATAGTGATGGGTTCTGTTAACTGCCCATTACCCAGATTCTGGCCTCCGGGGTAGTATATGAGGCCATTATCTCCGAGATCCTTCCTGGGCCTAGGCCGATCTTTTCAAGGACTGCACGTAAGAAGGACCAGTTAACCCTATCAAACGCCTTCTCTGCGTCTAGGGAGAGAAAGCATGCTGGAAAGTTCTGGCGATTTGCTTTTTCCACCAAGTGCGCTATTCGGTGGACGTTGTCCACACCTTATCTATGATGGATGTAGCCCACCTGGTCCGTCTCGATAAGGCCGGAGAGGTAGACCTCTAGTCATTGTTCTAGTATTTTTATAAATAGCTTACGTCTGTATTGAGTAAAGCGATGGGACGGTAGGAAGAGCAAGAGGCAGGGTCCTTGCCAGTTTTATGAATGAGAATGATATCGTCAGAGGCCATCGTGGGCGTAATTCCCAAGGTGCAAGAGAAGTAGTTAAACAAGTGAACCAGGTGGTCTTGCAATTCAGGCATGAATAGCCGATAAAAGGCGACTGGTAGGCTATCAGGGACAGGTGTCTTACCCATGGGAAGGGCACCCAATGCTGTCTTCAGTTCCTCAATAGTAATTGGTTCATCAAGCAGGGCAGCGTGGCCAGGGGGCAGCGGCTCCCATTCAGAGGTGTCCAGGTAAGACCGAATCGTCTCTGGTGCAGGTTTCTCCCAGGAATAATGTTTTTGGTAATATTCATAGAAGCTCCGATGCTTGTCTCCCTCGGTTGTCACCCAGCTGCCATCCTCTGCTCTCAGTTCTGCAATATACGCCCTAACGGGTAGTTGGTGGTCTCTGCAGGCCAGGAGTCTACCCACCTTGTCTCCTCCCTCATAATAGCGCTGTTTTAAGGCCAGAAGCGCCCACCTTGCCTTCCCTGATCTGAGTACACAAAGTTGACATCGCAGCACAGCCAGTTGCCGTTTGGCGCTGCTGGATATATTAGGCTTATCTTGCTGCTCTACTTGTTTAATGTCAGTGGTGAGCTTGGACTCAACTAGTCTAGATTATCTCCTCTGCACGATTGCGATGGACATGATTGTGCCCCGTACAGTAGTTTTGAAGCCGTCCCAGAGAGAGTTCGTCAACTGGCCGGGTATAACATTGGGGGAGAAGTATTCTGTAATGCTTTTCCGAATTTCGGCTACATCGACAGGGTCCTCTAAAAGGAATGGCAGAGGACGCTAGGACAGTAAAGCACTCAGGGGGGGGGGGGTGGCGACTGTTGCACTACCACATCAATTCTACATGTGCATGGTCTGAGATCAGGATATCGGACATGTCCGCTGTGCCAATGCAGCGGAGGAGGGTGTGCGTGACTAAGACATGGTCTATGTGGGAGTAGGAGGTGTGGACATGAGGAAAAAAGGAATAATTCCTCGTGTCAGAGTGCTTATCGTGCCAGGCATCGACCAGACCCAGATTCCCCACTTTGCGCTTGAGATACATGACATAGTCCCTGTGTTCTGGAAAGTAGTTCCTCTACAGTCGAGGGGGGGATCCCACACCAAGTTAAAATCCCCTCCCGCCAAGATGTCCCCCTCTACCCCATCCAGCTGCTCACTCAGGACCCATCTGAGGTAAATGTCCTGGGCGGTGTTAGGGGCATATATATTGAGGAGGGTAAGTTTCCGTTGCCCCCTAAGGAGATGAATCATTAGATATTGTCCTTCACTGTCCTGCATCACCCAGGAGTGTAGAAACCCGCCTTGCATAGAATACCCTCACCTAGGGCCTTTGGGGCTGTGTGCCCAGAAGCGCTTCAAATAGCATGGATGTGCCATGCGGTGACAATCTGTCTGGAGGAAGTGGGTCTCTTGCAGAAGGAGAACATCTGTGTCATGTTGTAATATGTATCGCCAAACCTGTTTGCATTTATTGGGAGAGTTTAAACCCCGAACATTCAGAGATATCAAATGAATGTCTCCCAGCATCTGCTTGGGTGTCTATGGGGGGCTTCGGGAGGGTTTGTGCACTGCATAGTGCGCCCATGGGCCCATATCCCACCTGTGACCTTAGTTAGGTGCCCACCCTTGAGAGAGATTGACCTGTAAAAACAGAAAAGGAAAAGAACAAAAAACAGTCAGAACAATGGGCCAACTGGGCCCAACAGGGACTGCTACACCATGAGCAGGCCAACACAAGTAGTGCCGGGCCTGCAAGAAGGGTCACCCTCCCAGAGTGGTGGTCGTCGGGGGTGGCCATTTGGGAGCCAACCGGATACTCCATGAGGGGGTGGCTTGTGTTACTTCTCCAGGCATCGGGCCCACCTCTGCTGCTGTGCAAGCAGCAGGTCTCAGGATGTGGTAATGCGTGGCGTGTTCACAAGACGCAGCTGGAGGTAACAGAGTCCCTCCAAGGTTCTGGAGATGCTGCATAATGACTTGTTTGGTTTTCTACTAGGTTTCTGCAGCCTGTCGTTTGTTGGGGCAGTGCGACCAGTCTTTGGTTCAGGTTGACTGTATGTTTTTCTCAACAGAGTGTCTGGGTGGTGGATTGGTAAGGTCGCTGGCGTCTCCAGGAAGGCCCACCAGGTGCTTGGCCTCCAAGAGCGATCTGAGCGAACGGCGTCTACCCTCTTATTGGAACAGGAGGGCAAAAGGATTGCCCCATTGATAGCCAATCCCCAGTTTGTGAAGCTTGTCAGTGACCGGCTTGAATTCCCGTCGTTTTGGTAGCATGATGGGGGGGAGATCATGGAAGAGTTGCACTGTATGACCACAAAACATCACCTCTGCTTTGCCTCTGGCGGCCAGGAGGATGGCTTCTTTCTCAGTAAAGATGTGAACATGAGTGAAAATGTCTGGAATAGCGCCTTTGCTTCCTGGGCCCACAGCTACCCGATGGGCTCTGTCAAGAGTCGGTGGGGAGGTGTCGTCATCCCCCCTGATCTCATGGAGAAGGTCGGCTGTGTAAGACAGGATGATGTTGCCTTCTGCCCCTTTGGGACACCGTGGATGTGTATATTACGATTTTGACAACTCCTGTTTTCAAGGTCTTCCTGCTTGGATTTAATCTCTATGTTCTGTTCCTCCAGGGCCGCCACCGTCTCCACAGCAGTTCTTGATCTTCCGAGCGAGCATCGACTGTGCGCGCCAGGTTATCCACCCTCTCCCCAATTTCCGTGACTTCTTTCCCCGTATCCTTTAAGCAGGATTTGAACTCATCTTTGAGGGAGCTGATTTCGGTATGAATCTCCTGTAGGAAGCGATCCCTGTAGGCCTGGATGACCGGGGCAGCAGCTAGGGGGTCCATTGTTGGTGTGCTGGGGGAAGCCGTCTGCTCAGACTCAGGAAGAGGTGTCTTGGACCAACAGGAGGTCTCCGAATTTTACTTCATCGCTTTGCAGCGTGGCATATCCGTCCTGGCAGTATGAGGATATAGGAAAGCTGACAAAGTGTCCCAGTGCGTCTCAGTCCACCACCTCTCGTGCAGTTGGCCACGGGTTCAAGGACCAGTCGCAGCAGGGATCCATGTACTCCGCAGGTGTGCAAATCTGCCCAAAATGTGGTGAAGGTTCAATCCGCCCCCATGGGACACTGAAGGAAGGGCGCATGTACCAGGGAACTGGGCCCACGTTGGGGGAGGCGCTCCACGGAGGGGACAATCACTGACCGGGCCACGATAAGCACCCCCACCATCAGACTCGTTCACTCCTCTGGTTGAAAGGGGCCGCAGGGTGTTTGCGCTGCATGAGCCTTGCTTGGTTCCCGCGTATATCAGGCCTCCCTCTGCTGTCAAAGTCTGCTAGTACTCTCTTATGGGGGCCCCCAGCGCAGTAACTTGAGTGGGTGGGTGCGCCGATGTGCTCCGTGGGCCCTCCTCCCAGTTAAAATTCATGATGCTTCTGGAGAAAGGGGCTCTCTGCGCTTCCTCTCACCCCCGAGTCCAAGCAGCACAGACCCAGCGGGCCCATGCAGTGCAGATGAGAGCAATGAAGATTAGTGCCCCCAGCTTACCACAGAGGAATAGGACACGTTACAATGCAAACTTTTACAACGCATGCCTTTATAACAGGGTTTTTACTTCGCAACATCCATTACAACGCATGCCATCCAAACGCATTTTTAGAAACTACACTTACAACACATTCCATTACAACGCATAATACTTTTAGGGCAACAGTAGTGTAAGTGTTGGATAGTGTAGGGGTAAACATTACTATTCCCACTCCAGTGAGTGCAACAGTAGGGTAAGTGTTGGATAGTGTAGGGGTAAAAATTACTATTCCCACTCCAGTGAGCGCAACAGTAGGGTAAGTGTTGGATAGTGAAGGGGTAAACATTACTATTTCCCATTACTTACCTTATAATGCGTTGTAATGGCATGCATTGTAGTGGTATGCGTTGTAATGGCATGCTTTGTAGTGACATGCATTGTAATGGCTGCGTTGTAATGGCATGCGATGTAAAGGATGTTGTGTTGTAATGACTGCGTTGTAAAAGTAATGCGTTGTAATGACTGCATTGTAATAGCTGTTTCTCCCACAGAGCAGTCAGCTGCTACACTGTTTCTTTTCCTTATTTGTAGGTCACAGTAGCAGCCGCCTGGTGAGGATTCCGGAGTGGTGCTGGGCTCCTCTCCCCTCTCCAGGTAGGTGGGAGGCTTCTAACTGGGTCGTGAGTAGGTGCTCCTGCCGCCCCTATGCCCAGAAGAACGCTCTCTCGAGGAGGCACCCCCTCCCTCTCTTGGGGGGCCCAGCCACAAGCGGATCGCCGCCCAGACCCCAAGCCCACCTGGGAACCCCCTTCCCTTCGAGGGCCCGGTCTTGGCCGATGGGCCCTCCGGCGAGCAAGGGGGCTGGGGAAGTAGGCGGGGTCAAGGGCCGCCGATCCACCTCTACTCTGTTCATCGCTATCTCTGTCTCCGGTCTCGGCTCGTTATCATGGGTATGCTCTAGGCCGGGTTTCTCGGCCCGCTTCTCTGTACTGCAGGCAGTCTCCACTGGGGCGAGCGCCATAAGCCCCCATTCCACTCCAAGCGTCCCCTGGGGCAGAAGGGTCCACTGTACGCCATCAGCAGAGACTGTCGCCTCTGAGTATCGTAAGGGGCGAAGAGGGCGCCAGCAGTACCAGCCGTCTCCACTCTGCTCGTGGTCACGGCATGGCGCGCCCCGGCTTCCACATTGGCTTTGCTAGTAGGCCGAGCTCCGCTGCTCAGAACCCTGTTGGGGCAGGGTTCACTTCCTTTCTGGCCGGTATGCTTTGTGCACAGTCGGTAACAGGGGGAGGGTGGCTTACCCCGCTCGCTCTCATTAGGGTGCACACCGGTTGCCTGCCAACAAGATGGTGCCCAGAGCACGCCGGGCATGCCCGGGCGGTGGTGCAGAGCCACGACTAGATCACCTCACCACCTACCAACGCCTAGCTGGTCACCCGCCTGCTAGGCACTTCCTCGTCTGCCTCCAGGGTCTGGGATCATGCTGTTTCGCCGAGGATGGCTGTGGATGGGCCCCTGGCTAATGGAGCATGAGCAGAGTATGTCCTACTCCATTGCCCTCCAGGCCACACCCCCCCAGGAACCATTTTTATTGGGAAACTTTGAGAAATGCAGAGTGGGTGGAATTATGTGGATCCACGCAGATTTCAGAACTTTCCGTTACAGAAATGTGAGGAAAATGTTTTTTTTTTACAATGTTTGAGATTTGCAAGGAATTCTGGGTAACAGAACCTGGTGAGAGCCACACAAGTCACCCCATCATGGATTCCCCTGGGTTTTCAACAATGTATAGGTTTGCTAAGTTTTCCTAGGTGCCGGCAGAGCTTGGGTTCAAAATCCACATCTAGGAACTTTGCAAAAAAGGGTCAGTTTTCACTGTAAAAATGTGGTGTCCTGTTGCGGGGACTAGGCCAACCCACACATGTGATGTACCAATTTTATTGGAAGTGTTTGGGGAACGCTGGGTGGATCCATGCAGATTCCAGAATTTTCCATCACAGAAATGTGAGGAAAATGTGTTATTTTGACAAATTCTGAGATTTGCAATGGATTCTGGGTAACACAACCGAGTGAGAGCCACACAAGTCACCCCATCCTGGTTTTCCATGGGTGTCTAGTTTTGAAAAATGTATAGGTTTGCTAGGCTTCCCTATGTAACGGCTGACCTAGGGTTCAAAATCCACAGCTAGGCACACAGCAAAAAAAGGGTCAGTTTTCACTGGAAGAGTTTGATGTGTCCACGTTGCAATGTGGGCCATGTGCTGTTGCGTACACTAGGCCTACCCACACAAGTGAGGTAGGGTTTTTATCGGGAGACTAAGAGGAACGGAAAGTAGTAGAATAAGTGTTATTACTAATTGACTTTCTTTGCATTTCTGCCTTCCAAATGTAAGACAATTTGTAAAAAAAGAAGTAATTTTGAAAAATGACCTCTAATTGACATGCTTGTATGGGTACACACAATTTTGGAGATGTGCAAAAAACACTGCTTATAAACTCTATATTTTGTTCCCATTTTGGAAATATATTGGTATCCTTGGTACCTGTTTTTCACTCTTTATATTTTATTAAATGAATTGCTATATACCCGGCACACAATGAAAAACCACTGCACGACGCAGCTCAGTTATTGGCTCTGGGTTCCTCTGGTTCTTTGTGAACCTACCAATCCTGTATATCCCCACAACCTGAAGGGTTCAGCAGATGGAACGGTATATTGCTTTAAAAATCTGTCATACATAGAAGAAGTTACAGGTGAAAACTTTGGCACACATGGCTGTTTTTTCAACTCAATTTCAATATTTTCTATTTTCAACTGTTAGTTTCTATAAAACAAAACTTACAGGATCCACACAAATGACCCCTTTCTGAATACAGAATTTTAGTTTTCAGAAATGTATCGCTTTCTGGGAACCATTATTGGTTTCATACCCATTTCTACCACTAACTAGAACGAAGTTGAAAGCACAAAATATAGGAAAAAATAGGCCATGTCCCAGTAAAATGCCAAAACTGTATAGAAAAGATTGGCTTTCTGACAAAAGTCTGCCTGTCCTTGAAAGCTGAGAAGATGGTGATTTCAGTATCACAAAACCTTTGATCATGCCATTTGCAGGAAAAAAAACGTATGCTTTCTTCTGCAGCAATTCATTCCCCATCTAAAAAATAATAATAATAAATTGCTGTAGTTTGGCTAATTTCTGGGGAATCCACAAGCCCAGGGTACCTTTAGAATTCTGTGTGTTGTAAAAAAAGGGCGCACATTTGACATAGATACCTTATGTGGATAAAAAGTTACAGGGGTCTAAGCGCGAAATACCCCAAATAGCAAAAAAAAGGCTTAGTACGGGGGGGGGGGGGGGGGGGGGGGAGGCGAGTGCTAGCAGCGAAGGGGTTAAAGTGTGTGCTCTGTGAAATACATGTATTGGTGCCGGAAATGTTTTCAGGAAGTTATTCTAAGTGTTTTTTTGGCAAAAGTCTGTTGAGCATCTTAAAGTGCATATTTTCTTAGTTGTGTAAGGCTTGTCTGTTACTTTGCATGTTTTGTGGTATAATCAGTTTAATCTGAAACTGATGGTGTGTTCTTGATTGGTGTGTGGTATGCATCATCAAACTGTATCTTACAAAATAGGAAATGAATTGCATTCTTTTTGCAGTCATAAAAAACATTTAAAATGAACATGACATTTTCAAAACAGGAAAAGTATTCCAAAAGCAAATACCAAGGAGTGCATCATTTTACATGCAACCACTCACGCTTCACACTTTAACTTCGAAAACAAAGGAGTGAAAACAAGGCCTCAGCTCAGTTTCAAAAATACATTAGCACGCATGTGCACAATTCCTCATCATCACCAGTGTGCTTACTCTTCATCTGCGCCAGCACAGATATTCTGTGAAGGAGGAAATCGTCTGGGTTTTGCGCCTCAGCAACATAATACGGTGCATAAACAAACATTCAAAACGGCACAGATGACACTGCGCACGTTTGTATGCACCAGTGTTAGAAATGGGGGTCTCTAGATGGCAATGGTTTGCACCCTTGTTTCGAGTAGGGACCATTGCTGCTAGTCAGGGGAAGGGAGTTACACCCTTAGGTAACCCCTGCTAAACCCCTTCGTAGCTTGGCACGGGCAGTCAGGATTATCTGAGCGGCAGTGTGTAAAGCATTTGTGCACACATACAGTAACACAGTGAAAATACTACAAATGGACACCGCACCAGTTTAGAAAAAAAGGTAATCTTTATCTAAACCAAACAAGACCAAAACAACAAAAATCCACCATACATTTATCAAGATATCATCAAAAATAGGTTACACACAAAAATAAAGCTTGTAACAACAAATAGCTGAACTTGGGGCTATTACGACGTCTTGACTGATGAAAATCCCAAAGTACGGCACCGACCGTGATGGATTCCGGAAGTCACCCGCGTCAGGTATCGGCTCCGCTATGATGAGGCGCCGGGGACGTCGGTGCTGCGGTGCTAGTCGGGACGGTGCGTTGTGGATGCCACAACTGTTGCCCTCGGCTCCGATGCAGGCAGCCGCCTCAGTGACGGGGTCAGGGTCGACATGGTGCGGCATCAGCAGGTGTCGGGGCTGCGGTGCAAGTCGGGAGGTTCATCGCACACTTCACAAGTGGTGCCTGCGGCTTCATTGCAGGTCACGGCATCGCTCACCGGCGTCAGTGTTGCTTTTTCCCTTTGTGGAAACTGAAACAGCAGTTTTAGGTGCAGGAGGACAGAGGGAGTTAAGTCTTTGTGTCCCTGAGACTTCAGAACCAGAGGCAAGCTATACACCAATCCCTTGGAGATCTTCTTCAAGCAGGATACACAGCACAGTTCAGTCTTTGTCCTCCCCTTGGCAGAAGCAGCCACTGCAGGCCAACCCAGCAAAGCATCCACACATCAATGGGGCAGTGCTCCTCCTTACAGCTTCTCCAGCACTTCTCCTTGGCAGAGGTTCTGCTTGAGCCCAGACATTTTTTAAAGTTCTGGGGTCTGGGCCCCAATATTTATACCACATTGTTCTTTTGCTCTCTTGTGGCAAAAGGTTTCTTAGCTCAGTCCAAACCAGTTCTATCCTCTATGGTCCAGCTTCTTGGCAGGAGGTGGAGATAGCATTGTGCATGGGAGACAGGGCCTATTTAGCTGCAAGGAAAACTCCTCCCACTACTCTAAATGCAACCTAGGTCTATTCAGCTCAGCTCCGAGTCATCCAGGAAAGGCAGGATACACCTCAATCCCCCAGTGGCTGTCTGCAGTGAATGCACATCCCCAGCCCCTGTCACTCTGAAACCAGACAGTCAATTCACACTCAGCAGAGGCACATAGGATGGTTAAGCAAGAAAATGCCTGCTTTCTAAAGTGCCATTTTCCTACCCACAATTCAAAAACCACCTTTACTAAAAGATGTGTTATTAAATTCTGAGTTCAGAGAACCTAAACTTCAACTTTCTATCTTGTCCCCATGGGAAGTTATACTTGTAACATGTTACAAATCAACTACCATGCTATCCTATGGGACAGATAGCCTTTCAATAGTGAACAACTAAATACACAGTCTTTCACCAACAGGACATGTCACACATCCAGTACATGTCTTACCTTTCACATACACTGCACCCTGCCCATGGGGTACCTTGGCCCCACCTTAGGGGTGATTCACATGTACGAAAAAGGAAGGTTAGGGCCTAGCAAGTGGGGGCACTTGCCAGGTCGACATGGCAGTAAAAACTGTGCGCAGACACTGCAGTGGCAGGCCTGAGACACCTTTGAAAGGCTGCCTGTGTGGACAGCACAATCAGTGCTGCAGGCCCACTAGCAGCATTTGATTTACAGGCCCTGGGGACACACAGTTCACTGTACTACGGTCTTAGCAGTTAATCAAAGAAGGCAATCATTGAAACACTAACCCATAAACACAATTTACACAGAGAGCATATGTACTTTAGCACTGATTAGCAGGGATAAAGTGCCCAGAGTCCAGAAGCCAACAAAAACAGGTCAGGAAAAATAGGCGGAAGAAGCAAAAATGTGGGGGATGACCCTGCAAAAAGAGCCATTCCCAACAACCAGGCACAACACATTCCATAATATGGCCCCTAGTATTCACAAGTCACACGAAATATTGGTGGGATACTGGTTTGAAGAGCAAATATGTTGCTCAATACATTGTTTGTGTGAACTGGTATCCTGTGGGGATACATTTCACAGCAGTGAATTATGTATACTTTATGAAATCCACATAAAATAGAATTTGTGAATGTCACTGGCATAAACAACAACTTTCTCCCTGGCCTGCTAATTACACATGCATTGGAATAGATATTAAATTTACCAAAAATGCAATGCCCCAAACAATTTCATGCCTTCATTGTGGTGCAAGTCTGGTTGTGGTGTTTTGTCCTGGACTTTTAACAGGAGTCCAGTCAGAAACCTCTTCGGATGCATTATCCTGTAGTATCAGTGTAGGCTAAATGAAGATGACTGTAGATTGCATGTAGGAAACAAAAAGGAGTTTATTTCCAAGTCCAAGCAATAAGACTGTCGGCCAACTGCTGGCTGCTCAGGTAAAGAACTGGTGAGAACTGACTCTCACGAAGCAACAGAGATGGAGGTTCCGTATAGAAATACAGAACCTTCATTCACATAACCTTCTAACAAGTAACAACATAGTGAAGATACTAATTAAGCACACTACACTTTCTTCTCCCCATTAAATAAAATTAACATAAATCCTAATCTAAAAACTTTACAGGTAACTTGGAAACACTTTTTGCTAATGAAATCCTGTAAAGAAGTGGAAACAGAAGTATTAGGATTAACAATCTTATCCACCACATTGTATTGCAACCTCTGAGTACGTTCAGTATACTGTACCTTGGAGACATCAGCACTGGAAACATCACATTTAAAATTACATTGTGTAAACATGCTATCACTTTTGGGACTGTCAGACTCACAACAGATGAAATCTTCATCAAGAGCAACTTGTGTTCCATTGTATATTTGCAGCTTGCAGCAGCTAGTGCAGAGAAGGAGGTACTTCCCCATCTCTTCCACCTCGTCTTAGGTGCAACAACCAGCACTGCATCAGCTGAGAGCAAGGTTCCGGAGGGGCGATAGTGGGTAGTCACTTGACTAGATATTTCGGGCCTATTCCATAGAAAGATCTATGGGCTTGCACCAGTCCCTTGAACTTCACTCTTGCCCGGATGGGAAGCCAATGTAAATCTTTGAGATGGACCTGAACAGAAACATTCCTAGGAATATTGAGAAAGAGCCTGGCTGCTACATTCTGAACCAGCTGGAGTCTCTTAAGTTGATACAGGGGAAGGCCCCAGTATAATGCATTACAGTATACCAGCCGTGAGGTTATAAGTGCATGGACTACCATCTTCTGAGAAGAAGCAGTAAGAAGGGGCAAATACTTCCTCAGGAGGTGAAGAAGGCCAATGCAGGTTCCAACTGTGCTCTCCACTTGCGGTTTAAAGGACGTATTGCTATTCAACCTCACTCCAAAGTTTTTGGCCACCGTAGTTGGGGTCGGAGGAGAAGGAGCAGAACGAGGCCAGACCTCACCACCCCACAAAACAGAAGGGGGGAACCAAAAAACAGTACCTCTATCTTGCTTGTATTGTACTGGAGGTTGCTCTGGCACATCCACTGAAACACAGCTGACAGACATGAGTCAAATCTGCATTGGGCATCAGAGATGTGCTTGTCCCAAGTTAGAAAGATCTGTGTGTTGTCAGCGTAAGAGATATTCTGCAATCTGAAGGACTCCACCAGGGTTGTCAGAGGGGACAGGTAAACATTAAAAATGTCAGAATCAAAACAGAGCCCTGGGGGACCCCAAACTCAATGGACTTGGAGTTGGACGCAAATGGTGGCATCCACACGACTGACATCTGTTCAATAGAAAGGAATGCAGCCAGGCCAAAGCACTCCCACCCATCCCGATGTCCTGCAAGCGCTGCATCAGGATAGAATGGGAGACCATGTCAAATGCTGCAGATAGGTCTCAAAGCAGCAAGGTTACTTTCTTCCTGTTGTCCATGGCCATTTTAATAGTGCTAATAATTCAAAAGGGATGGCACCTGTAGTGGAGTGCACTGTAGAGTGATAAGCTGTAAACTTGTCTTTTAAGAACTTCTTTACATCAATACCAGAGGAGAGAGCAGATTGAATACCTTCCTTAAGAAAGCGATTCACCCTCTCTACCAAACCATTGACAGAGGGGCTATATAGAGCTACTTGAAGATGTTTGGTATCTTGTTTGGAAAGAAAGTTTTTCATTTCATTGGTGACAATATGAGTACCATTGTCCGTTACTATTTCTTTGGGAATTTCTTCTCAGGAAAAAACATCCTGAAGAAAAAATAGAACAGATTGTGTGGAAGGAGATTCTACAAAAGAATAATAAATCAATTTTTGACCAAGACTATCAAAAATCTGCTGGAAAAAGGTACTAAATTGAACAGACCCATAAACTCCAAAGCAATCTTATGCCATGGTTGATCAGGCAATAGAACAGAGTGAAGAGGTTTTTCCACAGTCTTCCAATGCATATCAGAAACTATGCACTGAGTACACAAATTAATAAAGGATGAAACATGATTCAAAATGGGAGGTCACCAATTGTGTTTTTTAAGTTCTTTGCACATAGCTGTGATACCTAAGTGGCCTTCATGTGCTTTTTTGATTAACTGTTCTCTCAACATCCCTGGAGAAATAAAACAACCACTCCTGACACATATAGCTTTTTCATAACACAGTTCAGCAGAAATTTGGGCAAACGGTTTCAAGGAATCTGAAAAATTATGAACGGGTGTCGATCCCTTTTTTAAATATTTCAAAATACTCAATAAAGCATCATCTTGAGCAGTAGCTTGCAGCCACTCTTTTTCAGTAAAACCCCATCAAGTTCAGACACAGCATCAATAGCAGCAACAACACTCTTATAATCTTCCTTAATGACATCACAGGCATGCAATGGTAAACGTGACAGACAGTCAGCCCCAACGTTTTTACTGCCTTGAATATACTTGATGGTGAAATCATACTCCTGCAACTTAGAAAGTAACCATCCAAGGTGTGCAGAGTCTTTGCCCAACCTGTTACCTTTCAATAAGAAGACTAGAGGTTTGTGGTGGGTATACATTTCAAATGAGTTACCCCATAAGCAGGTTTTAAATTTCTGGAAAGCCCAAACACAGGCTAATGCAACCCTTTCTATTGAACTTTAGGTTTTTTCTGCCTCTTGCAGGCTCTTGAAGGCAAATGTTATGGTCATTTCTCTACACTTCACTTTAAGTCCAAACACAGCTCCAGTGCCTTTCATGTTGTGATCAACTGTGATGAAACATCTCGGTCCGGAAATGAAAGGGCTTAGAGCAGGAGCATTAACTACCAGTTTATTGATGCTGTGAAAAAACCTCATCAGTTTCTGTGGGCCAAACAAATGTAATACCTTTTTTTAGTAAATTTCTTAATGGTTGAACAGTAGAGGCATAGTCAGGAACAAAACAAGAGTAATACTTGCATAAGCCTAAGAATGACATTAAGGCATCCTTATCAGTAGGTGTGGGTGCTAAAGTATGGCTTTAAAATTGCAGAAGTTGATTCTGATACCATCAGCAGATATAGTATGTCCAAGATAATCAATTTGTTGGACCAAGAACCTATATTTTTCTGGTTTGATCGTAATCCTTCTATCACTCAAAACACTTAGCACTTTTTCCAGAACTACAAAATGTTCTTCCTTAGTGGTGGTAAAGATGAGAATATCACCTTGGAAAGCTTGCACGTTGCTTATATCTCCGAAAAGAATGACCATGGCCTTCTGGAAAATACTCGCTGGTGAAGCGAGACCAAAAGGTAGCCGTAAATACTTGTTTGCTCCAGAGGGTGTTATAAATGTAGGGAGCTCTTTGGAAACAGTATTTAGGGCAATCTGATGATAGGCAGAGAGTAAATCGATGGCTGAAAAGTATTTGGCCTCCCCTCTTTTGGCCAACATGTCCTATATGCAAGGCAATGGATGACAATTTACTAGGATGTTACCATTCAATAATCTCAAATCCACACACAAACTGGGTCTCCTGTTTGTTTTCTAGCTAGAACAATGCGAGAGACCCATTCTGTGCTCTGTGAAATACATGTATTGGTGTCGGAAATGTTTTCAGGAAGTTATTCTAAGTGTTTTTTTGGCAAAAGTCTGTTGAGCATCTTAAAGTGCATATTTTCTTAGTTGTGTAAGGCTTGTCTGTTACTTTGCATGTTTTGTGGTATAATCAGTTTAATCTGAAACTGATGGTGTGTTCTTGATTGGTGTGTGGTATGCATCATCAAACTGTATCTTACAAAATAGGAAATGAATTGCATTCTTTTTTCAGTCATAAAAAACATTTAAAATGAACATGACATTTTCAAAACAGGAAAAGTATTCCAAAAGCAAATACCAAGGAGTGCATCATTTTACATGCAACCACTCACGCTTCACACTTTAACTTCGAAAACAAAGGAGTGAAAACAAGGCCTCAGCTCAGTTTCAAAAATACATTAGCACGCATGTGCACAATTCCTCATCATCACCAGTGTGCTTACTCTTCATCTGCGCCAGCACAGATATTCTGTGAAGGAGGAAATCGTCTGGGTTTTGCGCCTCAGCAACATAATACGGTGCATAAACAAACATTCAAAACGGCACAGATGACACTGCGCACGTTTGTATGCACCAGTGTTAGAAATGGGGGTCTCTAGATGGCAATGGTTTGCACCCTTGTTTCGAGTAGGGACCATTGCTGCTAGTCAGGGGAAGGGAGTTACACCCTTAGGTAACCCCTGCTAAACCCCTTGGTAGCTTGGCACGGGCAGTCAGGATTATCTGAGCGGCAGTGTGTAAAGCATTTGTGCACACATACAGTAACACAGTGAAAATACTACAAATGGACACCGCACCAGTTTAGAAAAAAAGGTAATCTTTATCTAAACCAAACAAGACCAAAACAACAAAAATCCACCATACATTTATCAAGATATCATCAAAAATAGGTTACACACAAAAATAAAGCTTGTAACAACAAATAGCTGAACTTGGGGCTATTACGACGTCTTGACTGATGAAAATCCCAAAGTACGGCACCGACCGTGATGGATTCCGGAAGTCACCCGCGTCAGGTATCGGCTCCGCTATGATGAGGCGCCGGGGACGTCGGTGCTGCGGTGCGAGTCGGGACGGTGCGTTGTGGATGCCACAACTGTTGCCCTCGGCTCCGATGCAGGCAGCAGCCTCAGTGACGGGGTCAGGGTCGACATGGTGCGGCATCAGCAGGTGTCGGGGCTGCGGTGCAAGTCGGGAGGTTCATCGCACACTTCACAAGTGGTGCCTGCGGCTTCATTGCAGGTCACGGCGTCGCTCACCGGCGTCAGTGTTGCTTTTTCCCTTTGTGGAAACTGAAACAGCAGTTTTAGGTGCAGGAGGACAGAGGGAGTTAAGTCTTTGTGTCCCTGAGACTTCAGAACCAGAGGCAAGCTATACACCAATCCCTTGGAGATCTTCTTCAAGCAGGATACACAGCACAGTTCAGTCTTTGTCCTCCCCTTGGCAGAAGCAGCCACTGCAGGCCAACCCAGCAAAGCATCCACACATCAATGGGGCAGTGCTCCTCCTTACAGCTTCTCCAGCTCTTCTCCTTGGCAGAGGTTCTGCTTGAGCCCAGACATTTTTTAAAGTTCTGGGGTCTGGGCCCCAATATTTATACCACATTGTTCTTTTGCTCTCTTGTGGCAAAAGGTTTCTTAGCTCAGTCCAAACCAGTTCTATCCTCTATGGTCCAGCTTCTTGGCAGGAGGTGGAGATAGCATTGTGCATGGGAGACAGGGCCTATTTAGCTGCAAGGAAAACTCCTCCCACTACTCTAAATGCAACCTAGGTCTATTCAGCTCAGCTCCGAGTCATCCAGGAAAGGCAGGATACACCTCAATCCCCCAGTGGCTGTCTGCAGTGAATGCACATCCCCAGCCCCTGTCACTCCGAAACCAGACAGTCAATTCACACTCAGCAGAGGCACATAGGATGGTTAAGCAAGAAAATGCCTGCTTTCTAAAGTGCCATTTTCCTACCCACAATTCAAAAACCATCTTTACTAAAAGATGTGTTATTAAATTCTGAGTTCAGAGAACCTAAACTTCAACTTTCTATCTTGTCCCCATGGGAAGTTATACTTGTAACATGTTACACATCAACTACCATGCTATCCTATGGGACAGATAGCCTTTCAATAGTGAACAACTAAATACACAGTCTTTCACCATCAGGACATGTCACACATCCAGTACATGTCTTACCTTTCACATACACTGCACCCTGCCCATGGGGTACCTTGGCCCCACCTTAGGGGTGATTCACATGTACGAAAAAGGAAGGTTAGGGCCTAGCAAGTGGGGGCACTTGCCAGGTCGACATGGCAGTAAAAACTGTGCGCAGACACTGCAGTGGCAGGCCTGAGACACCTTTGAAAGGCTGCCTGTGTGGACAGCACAATCAGTGCTGCAGGCCCACTAGCAGCATTTGATTTACAGGCCCTGGGGACACACAGTTCACTGTACTACGGTCTTAGCAGTTAATCAAAGAAGGCAATCATTGAAACACTAACCCATAAACACAATTTACACAGAGAGCATATGTACTTTAGCACTGATTAGCAGGGATAAAGTGCCCAGAGTCCAGAAGCCAACAAAAACAGGTCAGGAAAAATAGGCGGAAGAAGCAAAAATGTGGGGGATGACCCTGCAAAAAGAGCCATTCCCAACAACCAGGCACAACACATTCCATAATATGGCCCCTAGTATTCACAAGTCACACGAAATATTGGTGGGATACTGGTTTGAAGAGCAAATATGTTGCTCAATACATTGTTTGTGTGAACTGGTATCCTGTGGGGATACATTTCACAGCAGTGAATTATGTATACTTTATGAAATCCACATAAAATAGAATTTGTGAATGTCACTGGCATAAACAACAACTTTCTCCCTGGCCTGCTAATTACACATGCATTGGAATAGATATTAAATTTACCAAAAATGCAATGCCCCAAACAATTTCATGCCTTCATTGTGGTGCAAGTCTGGTTGTGGTGTTTTGTCCTGGACTTTTAACAGGAGTCCAGTCAGAAACCTCTTCGGATGCATTATCCTGTAGTATCAGTGTAGGCTAAATGAAGATGACTGTAGATTGCATGTAGGAAACAAAAAGGAGTTTATTTCCAAGTCCAAGCAATAAGACTGTCGGCCAACTGCTGGCTGCTCAGGTAAAGAACTGGTGAGAACTGACTCTCACGAAGCAACAGAGATGGAGGTTCCGTATAGAAATACAGAACCTTCATTCACATAACCTTCTAACAAGTAACAACATAGTGAAGATACTAATTAAGCACACTACACTTTCTTCTCCCCATTAAATAAAATTAACATAAATCCTAATCTAAAAACTTTACAGGTAACTTGGAAACCCTTTTTGCTAATGAAATCCTGTAAAGAAGTGGAAACAGAAGTATTAGGATTAACAATCTTATCCACCACATTGTATTGCAACCTCTGAGTACGTTCAGTATACTGTACCTTGGAGACATCAGCACTGGAAACATCACATTTAAAATTACATTGTGTAAACATGCTATCACTTTTGGGACTGTCAGACTCACAACAGATGAAATCTTCATCAAGAGCAACTTGTGTTCCATTGTATATTTGCAGCTTGCAGCAGCTAGTGCAGAGAAGGAGGTACTTCCCCATCTCTTCCACCTCGTCTTAGGTGCAACAACCAGCACTGCATCAGCTGAGAGCAAGGTTCCGGAGGGGCGATAGTGGGTAGTCACTTGACTAGATATTTCGGGCCTATTCCATAGAAAGATCTATGGGCTTGCACCAGTCCCTTGAACTTCACTCTTGCCCGGATGGGAAGCCAATGTAAATCTTTGAGATGGACCTGAACAGAAACATTCCTAGGAATATTGAGAAAGAGCCTGGCTGCTACATTCTGAACCAGCTGGAGTCTCTTAAGTTGATACAGGGGAAGGCCCCAGTATAATGCATTACAGTATACCAGCCGTGAGGTTATAAGTGCATGGACTACCATCTTCTGAGAAGAAGCAGTAAGAAGGGGCAAATACTTCCTCAGGAGGTGAAGAAGGCCAATGCAGGTTCCAACTGTGCTCTCCACTTGCGGTTTAAAGGACGTATTGCTATTCAACCTCACTCCAAAGTTTTTGGCCACCGTAGTTGGGGTCGGAGGAGAAGGAGCAGAACGAGGCCAGACCTCACCACCCCACAAAACAGAAGGGGGGAACCAAAAAACAGTACCTCTATCTTGCTTGTATTGTACTGGAGGTTGCTCTGGCACATCCACTGAAACACAGCTGACAGACATGAGTCAAATCTGCATTGGGCATCAGAGATGTGCTTGTCCCAAGTTAGAAAGATCTGTGTGTTGTCAGCGTAAGAGATATTCTGCAATCTGAAGGACTCCACCAGGGTTGTCAGAGGGGACAGGTAAACATTAAAAATGTCAGAATCAATACAGAGCCCTGGGGGACCCCAAACTCAATGGACTTGGAGTTGGACGCAAATGGTGGCATCCACATGACTGACATCTGTTCAATAGAAAGGAATGCAGCCAGGCCAAAGCACTCCCACCCATCCCGATGTCCTGCAAGCGCTGCATCAGGATAGGATGGGAGACCATGTCAAATGCTGCAGATAGGTCTCAAAGCAGCAAGGTTACTTTCTTCCTGTTGTCCATGGCCATTTTAATAGTGCTAATAATTCAAAAGGGATGGCACCTGTAGTGGAGTGCACTGTAGAGTGATAAGCTGTAAACTTGTCTTTTAAGAACTTCTTTACATCAATACCAGAGGAGAGAGCAGATTGAATACCTTCCTTAAGAAAGCGATTCACCCTCTCTACCAAACCATTGACAGAGGGGCTATATAGAGCTACTTGAAGATGTTTGGTATCTTGTTTGGAAAGAAAGTTTTTCATTTCATTGGTGACAATATGAGTACCATTGTCCGTTACTATTTCTTTGGGAATTTCTTCTCAGGAAAAAACATCCTGAAGAAAAAATAGAACAGATTGTGTGGAAGGAGATTCTACAAAAGAATAATAAATCAATTTTTGACCAAGACTATCAAAAATCTGCTGCAAAAAGGTACTAAATTGAACAGACCCATAAACTCCAAAGCAATCTTATGCCATGGTTGATCAGGCAATAGAACAGAGTGAAGAGGTTTTTCCACAGTCTTCCAATGCATATCAGAAACTATGCACTGAGTACACAAATTAATAAAGGATGAAACATGATTCAAAATGGGAGGTCACCAATTGTGTTTTTTAAGTTCTTTGCACATAGCTGTGATACCTAAGTGGCCTTCATGTGCTTTTTTGATTAACTGTTCTCTCAACATCCCTGGAGAAATAAAACAACCACTCCTGACACATATAGCTTTTTCATAACACAGTTCAGCAGAAATTTGGGCAAACGGTTTCAAGGAATCTGAAAAATTATGAACGGGTGTCGATCCCTTTTTTAAATATTTCAAAATACTCAATAAAGCATCATCTTGAGCAGTAGCTTGCAGCCACTCTTTTTCAGTAAAACCCCATCAAGTTCAGACACAGCATCAATAGCAGCAACAACACTCTTATAATCTTCCTTAATGACATCACAGGCATGCAATGGTAAACGTGACAGACAGTCAGCCCCAACGTTTTTACTGCCTTGAATATACTTGATGGTGAAATCATACTCCTGCAACTTAGAAAGTAACCATCCAAGGTGTGCAGAGTCTTTGCCCAACCTGTTACCTTTCAATAAGAAGACTAGAGGTTTGTGGTGGGTATACATTTCAAATGAGTTACCCCATAAGCAGGTTTTAAATTTCTGGAAAGCCCAAACACAGGCTAATGCAACCCTTTCTATTGAACTTTAGGTTTTTTCTGCCTCCTGCAGGCTCTTGAAGGCAAATGTTATGGTCATTTCTCTACACTTCACTTTAAGTCCAAACACAGCTCCAGTGCCTTTCATGTTGTGATCAACTGTGATGAAACATCTCGGTCCGGAAATGAAAGGGCTTAGAGCAGGAGCATTAACTACCAGTTTATTGATGCTGTGAAAAAACCTCATCAGTTTCTGTGGGCCAAACAAATGTAATACCTTTTTTTAGTAAATTCCTTAATGGTTGAACAGTAGAGGCATAGTCAGGAACAAAACAAGAGTAATACTTGCATAAGCCTAAGAATGACATTAAGGCATCCTTATCAGTAGGTGTGGGTGCTAAAGTATGGCTTTAAAATTGCAGAAGTTGATTCTGATACCATCAGCAGATATAGTATGTCCAAGATAATCAATTTGTTGGACCAAGAACCTATATTTTTCTGGTTTGATCGTAATCCTTCTATCACTCAAAACACTTAGCACTTTTTCCAGAACTACAAAATGTTCTTCCTTAGTGGTGGTAAAGATGAGAATATCACCTTGGAAAGCTTGCACGTTGCTTATATCTCCGAAAAGAATGACCATGGCCTTCTGGAAAATACTCGCTGGTGAAGCGAGACCAAAAGGTAGCCGTAAATACTTGTTTGCTCCAGAGGGTGTTATAAATGTAGGGAGCTCTTTGGAAACAGTATTTAGGGCAATCTGATGATAGGCAGAGAGTAAATCGATGGCTGAAAAGTATTTGGCCTCCCCTCTTTTGGCCAACATGTCCTATATGCAAGGCAATGGATGACAATTTACTAGGATGTTACCATTCAATAATCTCAAATCCACACACAAACTGGGTCTCCTGTTTGTTTTCTAGCTAGAACAATGCGAGAGACCCATTCAAAAGAATCAATGGGAATGCTTATTCCTTCTTCAGTCAACTTCTCAAAGAGTTTCTTTAAATCATCACGGACACTGATAGCTACTGGTCTTAGCGTGTGAACAACTGGCATTGCGTTACTTTTTAACCTTATTTTGTGTTCAAATCCCTCGACAGTTCTTATTTCATCTCTAAAAACACTGGGAAATTTAGAAATCATACTGGGTAGTACATCAGTATCAGCTTCAATAGATTGAATAAGTACTTCTCCAAGTATAATGGGATTTTTATGCCCTGGTTTTAAATGGATGTCTAATTTGGCTAATTCCATCCACCCAACTAAATCCCTACTATTGACAGCACCATATACATTTGTCCAAACACTTCTACCTAAAATTTGTAATAAAGAATGGAAATGCCCAAGCAAACAGATTTCTTTGTCTCCAAATGCTTTGAGACTAACATCAGGGGCTTCAAGTTTGAAAGTGGTAGCCCAAAAAGAGAAAGAAGTACTATCAGCCAAAACGGTGATGAGTGTCCTGGAATCCGCTATGACTTTGAGAGATTTGGCACCAATCATGGCTTGACATTGTGGTAAATAAAATTCATTACCGGGACTTAATTTGATACAGAAACATAATAAAATAGCTCAGTAAAATAAGAGGCAGAATCCGTGGTATTAGAGGTTCGGAATGGGCTTTATTCCAATGATCGATTATAATCGGTTGCTCCAAGTTCCGTCACCACGAAGGTTCAGGAAGTGAAGTACATACTTTATTGACAAGAAATGACTTTTATAGTACATACATTACAATGAAGCGAATGCAGTAGGCGTAACAATTGATAAGGAAAATGACGATTCATATGCGTAACCGAAAATGGGTGTAATAAGGAGTAAAAAGGAACATAATTGGTTATGATGTCATATATAGGTGGATCTATAAGATAATACTTGGCATAGATGCGCGCGCAGCAGCATGACGTGTGATTGACGTGCAACTAGGGGGTGAAGGGGACTTGACATTTAGCTCTACATGTGGAGACAAGAAGTCTGGAGGGTCAAGTCAACCTAATCCCAAATCATATCTAACATCCCATGTTTAAAGAACTATGTTATCCACAAAAGAAGGACTCTCGGACAGAATCTATGCTATACTGACTGTGCGTGCGTGTACAAGCGTCTAAGTGTCTACACTAAATGCGAGGGGGTAGGAATATTCCATGGTAACAGGACTATGAATTACTTGCATAAAGACAGAGAAGCCGGGCCTTTTGCTCGGTAGCTGGAAGAATGTTTACTTAAACTACTAGACAGGAATGCATCGGCTAAGGGGTGAAGCAGATAACTCGAAGGTGAAATACAGTTCTTGGCAGAGAATAGGCTGATGTCAGGCTTCGTGAGCCGCGCAGAGAATGAGACAAAGTTCATGGTCACAGATGCAGGCTCAGACTGGAGTTTTCAGAGGCAGAAGGCAAGAAGAGTTTGATGACAGAATCAGGGCCTACTTGCCTGGACTGTAGAATGGCATAAGTGAACCATATAAAACCGGTGGCCTTTCATACTTAGGAATGGAATGTCCGGCCTATTCATGGCGGATCTGACAGAGGACATGTTGACGGTGGACGCACATGTGTTTGCGTCTTCATAACTGGAACTGGAGGGAACATACATGTACTTGTAACATGCACATGGAACCGTTGGGGTCCAAGATAGGGGACATAACTGACCAGAAAAATCCATATTTCCACATTCCCTCCTTGTCCCCTATTTGCCCGTCAAGAAATATCAATCTTCATTAATCCATTGATCTGTTCATATAACATCATTTGTTCTTCTTTCTTCTTCCGTGACGAATGAATTCTTGGTGGTGGAATACACGATGTGGCACACAGACCACAGATCGCTGGTCCACATTGTAGACATAGACAGCAACTGAATAGTATGAGAAGGCCAATACCTAGGAATGATAGAACTCTCCATCCCCAGGCTGATATCACACTCCAAAACCAACCGGACCAAGTCCAAGTGCCTGGGTTCTGGTGTATCTGGCTTACAATCTTATGAAGGCGAGTTATAGCTTTATATACAGATGGCGAATTTTCTGGTATGAATACGCAGCAGCTTGATCCGATGACCCTACAAGCTCCGCCCCTATCAGCCAGGATGACGTCAAGGACAAGACGATTTTGAAGCACAACAATCCGCATAGCAGACTGCTCTTCTGTTAAATTGCCTAAGGCGGAAATAGTTTCATTCACTACTGCTTCAAGGGTTCTAGTTAATCTACGTATCAGCTTACTATTAGTAACAGTACCTATATAGGGAAAGATGCCTTTATTAAAATCTACGTACTTGTCCCATGCCGTCTCAGTATAATCGACAATTGGGAGATCTCTCCGCTCTCTGTTGTGTACTAAATGAATATTTCTATAATAATCAGGAGGAGCTAGGAAAACAGGTGGCAAAAGGAATGCAATGTAGCAGGTACCATCCCAATCTAGAGGTAGACGCATATATGCAGTCTGACCACATATAAAGTAGGAGTGGCGACAAGCTCTAAATGAAGATTTGCCTTGATCACTGAATTCTACTATAGTAGTGCATTTACTATGGCCCATATGTATGGAACCAACCTTTCTTACACACAATTCACCCTTCGCTGGGAATACTGACATTGTTGGTAAAACTAGTTCAACTTCGGATTCGACATTTAGAACCATGAGATTAGGTGTGAAGTTACCTAATCCATATACTTCATTTTCTAGATCAGTTCCTGTTCCTTTGGGGCGACCCTCCTTGTCAGGGTAACAGACTTTGAATAAAACTAGGTTCAGATTTCCCCATACCCACTGGTCTTGGTAAACTGCTGTGTCTGAGTCTATGGAATTCATTAAACTAAACCATGCTCCACAGGAGCCATTATGTGTAAACGGATGTGGGAAGAAAGGCAGGACTCCTTCATAATTCTGATAGGGAGGGAGTCGGCCACACACCCAACAATTAGTAGCATTACTAGTCTGGTGGGAATGATGTAACATACTAATGAAAGTGTTATTGCGCAGCGCAAGTCTATAAGACAATTCATGTGGCGGTAGGTCACTAAAAGAATGTTCAGCAGTAACATTGTAAACATTTCTGGCAATAGGGTAATATATGTGCAACAATATACTTGCAGTAATTATTAAAAAACTTAAGAAAAACAAGATTAATAATGTCACTATGCAATGGCTACGCAGTGATTTACAATACGCCTGTCGTTTCGTCATTTTTTGCGACTGTCCATGATTCAGGTCTAGGGGATACATGTCGGAGACAGATTCAACCGCTTCACCTAGGAGAGGACTTAAACAATCAAATCGTCCGACGGTCTAGGCCTTAGTTTTAGTTTATAGAGTTCCTTGCTGTTGGTCTCAGCCAAAGGTAGTTTTGAGTCAATGGGTGAAGACACACGAGGTGGGCTATTTACATCTGCAGGAAGTCCATGAAATTTCTTGATATGACTCGAATGAATCCATCCTTTTCTGCCTTCAATCTTCACGGCTGTTCTTGTGGTCAGCAGGACCAACTTGGGTGTCTTCCACCTGGGCTCCAGCTGAGTCTTTCGGTCGAAATTTCTCACAAGCACAAGGTCCCCCGGAACTACGTCATGGGGTTTCACCTCAGTGTTGTCGGGAAAGGCTGCAGCTACCTGTGAACGACAAGATTGTAGTGCAGACATCAAGGAAGCCAAGTAATCTGTCAGCATATTACAGTCAATATCAGTTATTTTGCGTGGTATAGGCGTCCCCCACATATTTGGTGGTCTGCCGAAGATCACCTCATACGGGGATAGCCCTGTTCGAGAGTGTGCTACCATTCTCGTGAAAAAGAGTGCAACTGGTAGTGCTACTACCCAGTCGACACCTTTCTCCCTGCATATTTTGGACAATCTAATTTTCAGGGTCTGATTATGTCTTTCTACGAGACCTGCTGCCTCAGGGTGTCGGACACAGTGGAATTTCCACTGATAACCTAACAAAAGTGAAACATGTTTCATTAGTTCGGATGAGAACGGCTGGCCGTTATCTGAGTGAACAACACGTGGTAAACCGTATCGTGGGAAGAATTCTCGAACTAACTGTTTGGCAGTAGTCGGGGCAGTGTAATCTGAAACCGGGTATGCTTCCGTCCAACGGGACAGAGCGCAGACAACTACGAGAACATATTTGAATCCTCAACATCGTTCCATCTGGATATAATCCATCTGGAGTACTTCAAAAGGGTGATTAGGAGGATGAAATCCACCTTGTTCTACGGGAACACTTTTTCCTGGGTTGAACTGGCAACAGATCATACAGGTACGGACCTTTTGTTTGGCTGCTGCTCGTAAATGTTTATTGAACCAAATGTGTTGAATGCTGTCTAGCATAGCTTTTTCTCCTAGATGTGCTGGACTATGTATAGTGTTAACTATAACTTGGACCATTGAATCAGGAAGGAACCACACAGACTTTTCCTTCATCATCCATCCTTGGTCCGTTTGGATCCCTCCTAATTCAGTCCATTTCTTTATTTCGTCTGGTGTAGCATGTGTCTGTATGTCAATTACGTCAAGGGTAGGATCTTTAACTGTCATACAATGTGTCGGCATCGGGACTATTGTCTTTGTCATGTCGGATGTTTGAGTTTGAGCAGTCTGTTTAGCTGTTCTGTCGGCTAGATCATTGCCTTGAGAAATGATATCAGTAATCTTCGTATGAGCCTTACATTTCATAATTGATATTGCAGTAGGTAGATGTATTGCATCTAATAAGGCATGAATGAGGGGTCCGTGCTGAATGTGGGCACCGTGGGAAGTTGAATAACCTCTCTCTCGCCATAGCACGCCGAAGTCATGTACAACTCCGAATGCATAACGTGAATCAGTGTATATGTTGACTTTTTTATTTGTGGCTTGAATACAGGCTTGTGTCAGAGCAATGAGCTCTGCGGCTTGAGCTGACAAAGTATTTATATGATTTGTTTCAATGACTTCAGTATCTGTTGTGACTGCGTAAGCAGCCACCAACTCTCCTGTATTTGTTCTCATACATGAACCATCTACATACAATGTCAGGTCTGGATCTGACAATGGGACATCGGTTAAGTCTTGTCTAGGTTTCGTCGTTATTGTAATAACTTCAATACAGTCATGGGCTAGTGGGTCTGTTCCGATTACTGGCAAAAGTGTGGCAGGATTCAATGTGTTACAGCGTCTGATTTCTATATGTGGCTGAAACAATGTAAGTTCGTACCCTGTAAGTCGCGCTATAGTCAAGTGTTGTGTTTGCGTTCTATTTACAAGAACCTCTACTGCATGTGGTACTTGAACTGTCAATGGATGTCCTAACACTATGGCATCGCTTTGTCTGATTGCTAAAGCTGTCGCTGCCACTGATTTTAGGCACGCAGGCAAAGCCTGAGCTACGGGATCTAACGTACTAGAAAAGTAAGCACATGGTTTGTGTGCTCCTGCTTGTTCCTGTGTGAGTACTGACAAGGCAGTACCTTCGCGTTCTGTAACAAAGAGTGTAAACTGTTTTCTGTAACATGGCGTTGCTAAAACAGGTGCTTGACATAAAGCTTTCTTTAGGCTTTCAAAAGCTTGTGTATGTTCCTGAGTCCAAGGGAGAACAGTCGATGTGGCTGCCTCCTGTGCTGTCAACTGAATGAGTGTTTTTGCTAGAAATGCGTACTGAGGGATCCACTGCCTGCAATATGACGTGAGGCCTATGAAAGCCCGCACCTCCTTTTGTGTCTTGGGTATTGGCATGTTAGCTATTAACTGAATGCTGTCGGGTGTAAGCTGCCTTCCCTCCTTGGACAGCGAGTGTCCAAGATAAATAACTCGCTGGACATAGAATTGCAGCTTAGAAGGGGACACCTTGTGCCCCTTTTCGGCTAGAAATTGTAAAACTGTCAGTGATGCTTTTTCACATTCCGGTTCGCTTCTCGCGGTGATCAGCAGATCATCGACGTATTGAAGCAGAGCAGTGTTAACTGGCATGTGGATACTGTCGAGTTCTCGTTTCAGTGCTTGGCTATAGATGCTGGGGCTTTCTGTAAATCCTTGAGGTGCGCGTGAGAATTTAAAGCTACGCCCATTTAAACTAAATCCGAACAAATATTGGCTTTCCGGATCTATTGGGATGCTGAAAAAGGCATTCTTGAGATCAATTACAGTAAAGAATGTCGCTTCGGAATCAATAGCTGTCAGTAGTGACGAGATATCTGGGACCACAGGAAATTGTGGCACAATGCATTTGTTTAATTCGCGTAGATCAATAACCAATCGATATACTGGCGGGGCCTTTGGATCTGTTCGTTTAAGAATCGGAATTATCGGTGAATTACATACATTGGAGTCTGTTTCTACAACTACTCCTTGGGTAATGAGCTCGTCAATGATTTGTAGTAAAGCCACTACAGCATCTGGTGGTAACTTGTATTGTCGCATTCGTGGTAGCACCACTCCTGCCTTTAATGTGACTCGATATGGTGTAATATTCATGCATCCAACATCAGTAGGGCCTTGTGCCCATAGATGTGTAGGTAAAGTCTGCAGTCGGGGATCCATGTCTCTAGACACATAGTGACCTTTAAAATCACGTAAAAACAACCTTACTCCTTCCGGAGAACAACATATTATAGCTCCTAGAGCTTTCAGTGTTTTTATTCCTAACAGATTTTCTGGACATGATTTAGTAAGCAATAAATCTGTAGTTCGGGTCAAAGGTCCTATCGTAAGTGGAAGAGGCTGTGACACTTCATTAACAATAGGTTTTCCTGAAAAACCAAGGGAAATATTCTGTGAGCCTGAGAGGGGTGCCCCTGGAACTTCACTACGTTTTATGGTTGTCCGACTTGCCCCTGTATCGAGTAAAAATTTTCTGTCTTGGCCTAATAATTCACTATGTACATAAGGTCCTTCTTGATCTACAGGGATCTCGATAAGGGGTAAGTCAACTTCCCTCTCTAGGCTTGTTCATGCGTATCGTTGATAATCAGGATAGTCGTACTGTGCGGTCTGATACAGCTGTCGTGTCGTGGTTTGTGTGGCAGCAACAGGCAGCGCTGGTGCAGCTGGCACAAACTGTATAGACTGTGGTGGAGCTGGCATGGACTGTGCATGCTGCGGGGCTCCTTGTTCATTCTGGTCCTGTCTAGGTGGCCGTGGTCTTTCTTGTGTTTTACCTATGGTGATATTATGTTTCAAAACTGGACAATCGTGTACGTAATGACCTGGCTTTTTACAATAATTGCATGTCCCTTTTACAGGTCCTGCTGAATCGGAATGTGTCATACCCTTTTTATGTCCTTCAGCTGGAACTGTCTGAGAAACTAACATTTTCATTTTCGTGTCTTTCATGCGTCTGTGTTCATGTTCTTGTTCCTCTCTAATTCTATTGTGATGGTACTGTAACATTTGTAACATTTGTGATGGAGTGTTACCTTGCCAGGTACTCTCGAATTTTAATACTCTATTCTTTACTTGGGGCAGGGCATTTTCTACTAATTTTGTTACAAACAGATGTGGGTATGATTCGCTACTTGCTTTTAGGCCACTATTTATACCAAAACATTTTTCAAATTGGGCATAGTAATCACTAGTGTCTTCATCTTGCTTCTGTTTACAGGCTGAAATTGTACCCCAATCTTCCTTTTTTGTAGTTAGTAAACGTGGCAGTACCTGTACTAATAAACCTGGTAGCGCTTTAGTTTTATCCCCGAGTCCTGCTCCTGCAGTTCGGGCCTTTTCTTCCGCTTCTAATACTGACCATTCTATCTTTTGGTCTCCTACCTCCCACTCTTTTTCCCTGAGTTTCTCATAAATGCCAGCAGGCATCAATACCTTTAATATTGTCATAATGTCGGGATAGGTATACTCTCCCATGAGTAACATGTCTTTAATTTCTCGGTGAAAACCCGCTGGATCTTTGTCATGACTGGGTACCACTTTCTTCATTTCTAACAATTCTATTTTCGATATGGGCGTATATACAAATACGCGCTTAAACTCGTTGTCCTCGCCCTTTATTGGGTGCACTTCTCGTAAGGGATTCTGTCTATCCATGTAATACGTGGTTCTTTCCTTGATGGGCAATGAGACACGGTCTGAACATACAAAAAGAATATACTGCTTTCTTGATTCTAGAATTTCTTTAATTAATTTAGTACCTGAACCTCTCCATCTATTCATAAGCAATTCAGTCAATATGTCAGGTAAGGGACCAGGGTCCGAATGCTGACTCTGATATAGTATAATGAGTTGTTGAATCATATAAATCCCAGCTAACCGCTGTTCATCTGGGGTGAGATTCAAAAATGTGCGTGCTACTGTATCATCACTATATTTTCCGGGACTGTCCACCCAATGGACAGCTGCCCTAGCTAAATCTTGTTCATCCATAGAATCGAGGAAATGATAACCCCTTCGTTCTCGGAGTAGTTTGTCGGCGGCTTGGAACGAATGCTCGTTAGACCTTATATGGACTATGGGTGTTGGGAAACTCCTGTTATTGTCTGGACATATCGGACGTATCGGGTCAATAAGACATCTATTACTATTACAAGATCTTCCTCTACCTACATAGGCTATAGTGTCTGACTGTCCTGTGGGCAGTCCTGATCCTTCTTCCTCGTTTTGTTCGAACTGGTCTACCGCTAATCTTTCTTCGTGTAGGCGTTCTATTTCTTTACGGATCTTTCGGCACATGGCTATTATACAATTTTGTTTATCATGTCTACCTTCTGATATATTCTGGCTCCATCTGGTAAGAATTTGCATTGCTTCCGGGTCTACCCCCGGTCGGTCTTCATTTCTGATCACACAATTTATGAGGAAACGTAACAGTTCCCCCTGTATCTCCACTTTCTGGTATTCCATAGCTCTGTTAATACATTCAGAATCTCGCCCTGTTTGAACAAAATGATATATATTATCTAGATGCGCAGTCATTCCTGGTAACTTCCCTAGATACACCGCGGCTCGTCTGATACGTAATGATGCCAGGGTCATTTCGTCCTCTTTGCCGGGCACAGGGTCATATCTACAATCTACAAGAAGTTCCTTAAGCGTGCGGGCATTTATGAGTTTGGGGGTACGTGAATGTGCTGACTCTTGAAAAGTAAGTTTATTTATTCTGGGTGGCGTAGAAAAAATGTTACTAGCACCTCCCGTAGCCCCATCTGGGGTGTCGGGTGTGAAAGGATTCGTTGAACGTGACACAGCAACTATAGGTGTGGACACAGCTATAGAAGCAGCTGTGGGAACAGATGTAGAAACAGATGTGCTTGCCGGAACTTGTGACACGATCTGTTGCTGTAGGGATACGGGTACTGGATCTTGGCGTTGAACCTCCCTGGTATGCGGTCTATGTGGGGCGGAATTAGCATATTCGGGAGCTGCGTCGTCTAAATATGAGGAGAGAAAGACATCTTCTGCGGTTCTAGGATGCCCCTTAGGATGTACCTTTATTGGGAATAATGGGGGCGGCAAGTCTTTCGGTATTTCTGGAGTAGCTTTAGGTAATCCTTCGGCCAGAAGGGGATACATACCATTCATAAGGGCATTTCTTTGTCTGTCTACTTGTTCTGATTTCACTCGGATACCTTCCTCAATCAATAGATTTTCTCGAACTTTATTTGAACTCTCTTTATTCTTTTCTTCCTGTCGAAGTGCTTTTTCTGTACGTCTATGAGATTCTTTACGCCATAACTCAATGGCGTCTTTCTGTGCCTGTCTGACTTTCCTTTTCCATAACTCTTCTTCTACTTTCATGATGCACTCTGCATCCCAGGTTCCCGCTGTGGGCCACCTCTGACTTTCTGGTAATTCCTTGGTGTAGTCTACCCATAAATCAAGAAATAATATAGCGTCTAAGCCATGTTTGTGATACATGAAGTACCCTGGAGTGTCCCTAGGAGGAATAGGAACGGCTTCTTCGAGTACCCCTTTTCTTGTAGTGATCTGTCTTAATTTCGAAAAGAGCGGCATATTGAGAACTGCTCTGATACTTGATTTTGAACACACTTAGTACAAAAGCACAATAATGAACAACCATTCATACCACGATATGCAGGACGTTTAACACATCAAACATTAAACACTAAACATTTTTTTTTTTAACCTTTAAAATAACCAACAATGATGATCGTCTGCATAACTAATCACCAAGCATAATTCTTTGACAATAACTAGATACTTCGGAATACTTGATATACTGCTAAACAGTACATATACACTGCTAAAACAGTGCAGACCGGATTTGTGTACCCAAACCCGTCTTGACCGGCACAACCTATGTGCACGTCAGAAATGCCTCCCCAGTAATGGTACTCACCGGGTAGCTTCGGAAACGGAAGGCCTCGGAAACTGAACTTGGACCGGACTGGACTCGACTCGACTCGTCGGAGACTGGACTCGACTTGGGACTTCGGAAACTGGTGGGCCTCTGTATACCTCGGATCTTGCTCTCTCAGCTAGGCTCTGGTCGGGATACTTCGCACTTCTCACCGCCTCGTCTGGGTGTCGATTGCAGCCTCAGTCGCCCCCGCTTGACCGGAGGGAGATACAGGAAATCCTGCTGGTACGCGTTATTGTCCGTCCAGCTGTGGCAGGAGACCGGGCCTGCAACTCACCGCCGGCGCGTGAGATGAGAAAGTGTCCCTGTTCGGGCGCCATTCATGTGGTAAATAAAATTCATTACCGGGACTTAATTTGATACAGAAACATAATAAAATAGCTCAGTAAAATAAGAGGCAGAATCCGTGGTATTAGAGGTTCGGAATGGGCTTTATTCCAATGATCGATTATAATCGGTTGCTCCAAGTTCCGTCACCACGAAGGTTCAGGAAGTGAAGTACATACTTTATTGACAAGAAATGACTTTTATAGTACATACATTACAATGAAGCGAATGCAGTAGGCGTAACAATTGATAAGGAAAATGACGATTCATATGCGTAACCGAAAATGGGTGTAATAAGGAGTAAAAAGGAACATAATTGGTTATGATGTCATATATAGGTGGATCTATAAGATAATACTTGGCATAGATGCGCGCGCAGCAGCATGACGTGTGATTGACGTGCAACTAGGGGGTGAAGGGGACTTGACATTTAGCTCTACATGTGGAGACAAGAAGTCTGGAGGGTCAAGTCAACCTAATCCCAAATCATATCTAACATCCCATGTTTAAAGAACTATGTTATCCACAAAAGAAGGACTCTCGGACAGAATCTATGCTATACTGACTGTGCGTGCGTGTACAAGCGTCTAAGTGTCTACACTAAATGCGAGGGGGTAGGAATATTCCATGGTAACAGGACTATGAATTACTTGCATAAAGACAGAGAAGCCGGGCCTTTTGCTCGGTAGCTGGAAGAATGTTTACTTAAACTACTAGACAGGAATGCATCGGCTAAGGGGTGAAGCAGATAACTCGAAGGTGAAATACAGTTCTTGGCAGAGAATAGGCTGATGTCAGGCTTCGTGAGCCGCGCAGAGAATGAGACAAAGTTCATGGTCACAGATGCAGGCTCAGACTGGAGTTTTCAGAGGCAGAAGGCAAGAAGAGTTTGATGACAGAATCAGGGCCTACTTGCCTGGACTGTAGAATGGCATAAGTGAACCATATAAAACCGGTGGCCTTTCATACTTAGGAATGGAATGTCCGGCCTATTAATGGCGGATCTGACAGAGGACATGTTGACGGTGGACGCACATGTGTTTGCGTCTTCATAACTGGAACTGGAGGGAACATACATGTACTTGTAACATGCACATGGAACCGTTGGGGTCCAAGATAGGGGACATAACTGACCAGAAAAATCCATATTTCCACAACATATGGGGCCCCTCACCTTGACATCTTTCTGACAATTGTTTAGAGGGAGAACAACATTGGTAAATCTATTGGAGCAATCCTGAACCTGTGTGTCAACAGTCCTAACATTGCTAGAGTACCCATGAACATCTACTTTATGTATTCTGATACCAATCCCAGTAGTTTGAGCCCTACATACAGCTTGAAAGTGTACATTTCTTTTTACATTTCACACATTTCTTGCCAATGGATGGACATGCTGGGCTGTTGCCTATGTGGTTCCTAGAGCCACACCGATAACAAATAGTTTGCTTCCTTCTATCTCGTCCATTTCTGATAGCAGAAATTGCGTTCTCATCAGATATGTACAACACTGGTGAATGTCCCCCCTCCTGATTGGCCAAAGCTTGAGTGTAAACCATAGACCTTTCGATGCTTTTGACAGTATCCTGCACTTCTGAAAGAGATGGATTCCTACAGGTAAGTAGCCCTTCTTGCATTTTTTTGAGACACAGTTAAAAATAAACTGGTCTTAGATGTGGATACCAACAGAATTCTCAAACTTGCAAGATTAAGCCAGAACATGCAAGGCTACAATGTCTTCTTCAACTGACTCATCACTGGTTTGTTTGCTTTCCAAGAGCACACTAGCTTCTTCAGAAAATTGTTTCTTCAATCTTTCTAAGGCTTCTACATAAATATTGCATACACCGTCACCTCCAGGAGATGGCACATAGGGAAGATTATCAAAGATATTTTGAACAGCTACACCCAGATGATTGAACAACAAACCCAATTTTATTGAAGTTTCTGTGGAATCTAGGGAATCCCAGTGTGTGGGGGTGCCTGGCAGGTTGCTAGGCATATGTAGGTTTCTAGGAATGTAGTGGGATTCCAAGGAGGGTGGTTGGAGAAAGCTGCCTGATGGAAGACGAGGTTGATCGAGAGCATGTTGAGGTGATAAGATGTAACTTTCAATAAACCATCTTTAAGAAGCTTACCTCGACGTGTGAGTCTGGGTTTTACACTGGTGATAAGCGGAAACAATTTAGTGCTCATCTCAACAGCTGCAATTTTTGCTTGTTAGAGTTCCGCAGTCTGAGCTCCTTGTAGTTTCTGTAACTAACTGTGGTCATCTACAACCACCTTGCAGTACTGTTGCAGTGTCCGATGAAGGTTGCTTAAGCCATTGGTGTAATTTTAAGCAATTGTGAGTACTTTGTGCATCTACCTGCACTGCTTTGCTCGTGGACCTATGTGACTTCATAGCGAGTGCTGCAAGTGCATGGGACAGCACTAGAAAGCTCACCTGCTTCCTACTGGAGGGCTCTATGAGCATCATCGTGCTCATCACGTTGTGGTGGCCATATTGAGAGGAGCATTTCCAACAATTTTGAGTGAACAGTCATGTATTGAAGTGTGTGTGCACTGAGAAGACTAATGTATTCTGGTGATACGCACACCTATTGTCTTCATGCAGTGCTTATACTCCCTGCGGATGATTTCAGCAATTGTGCAAACATGTGTGTATTCCTTTTGGTGATTCTCACACCATTTGACAGCGCCAGGATGCCCGTGGGGTTGCAGTGCGCTCTATAAATGCTATAAATAAATAAATTGACTGCGCATGAATTGCATCTGCTCATTGCACAGCCACAGATTTCAGTAAGTATGCGTGCACTTTATGCATATATATTCTCTTTGGTGATTCGCACACCTTTTGACTTCGCAAAAGTTGTGTCTGCGCTTGATACAATTTAGAAATTTATGGTGATTCGCCCACCTGGGCGAGCACTTACAGTGTCCTATACATCACTTTTGTAGGCATACTCTGCAATGATGACCATAGAGTAATTCAGTTTCACATGTTTACTGTAATCACAGCCTAATTTATTTGTGTAACTGATGTTGAGTGAAGACCGCTCAGTTTGTAACCAGACTCCAAGTGCAATCTTTGGCCAGTCTCTTTCTCAGTTCATGCACCAAGTTACTCTGCACAGATCACACTTATACTATGTAGATTTGGTGGGGGGAAAAGTATAAATAGGCTGTTTGCATAGGACTTGTTAAGTAATAATTATTCTTGACTGGTGATTACTCTGGAATTATTCGTATACTGGTGCATTCTTTTTTTTGGGGGGGGGGAAGAAAGAGAACAGTTACATTTGTTTTTGGTTGATTACTTCAAGGTCCTGATTTTAGTCATTTGCATTGTGCACTTGATTCAGCAGACCTGAATGAATTTGAAATCACAACAAAGCAGGTGGACTTGCATTATTTGCCTAAGGTGAGCACCGTGCTGGAGCTGTATCATTTTGGGAAGCAAATGCAAATGTCTGATGAATCATTGGAGGAGTATATAACTTCGTTACACAAGTTGGCCTCTTCATGTAATTTTGGTGCTACATGTGAAGAGCGATTGTGGAATCAGTTTATGCTAGAGTGTGTTATTGAAAAAGCAAGAGAGGCTTTATGGCAGAAGGATAATCCGACTTTGAGCAAGTTGCTGCATACAGTAAACAAACTCTGGAGTATTCTATGGCACATGTTGATAACCTCAAGAAGAAAGCCAATGCATATGAGAAGGGTGCATATGAAAGGGGTGATGGTAATACAATTTGTACTATGAGAGTCAAATAATATTAAAAAGACAATAAAGGATAAATGTAAAGATACCATGGAGAATTGAAAAGATGTTAGGAAAACACAACTTCATTGTTTCCGTTGCAATAGCTTGTCGCACCAGGCTAATTGCAAGGATTGTTGAAGTTGGAAGGCCATTTGCAAGAACTGTAGACAAAAAGGTAATTTTATTTCTAATTGCAGGTCTGGTGGAGACAGGGGCAAAGTGAGAGAGGTGGAGTATGAATCAGATGATGATTGTTATCTGATCGTATTGCAAGTGGGTGCCAAAGTGAAGGAAGGACTCGTTGACGTGGTGAGTGTGGAAGGTGCTAAGGTGAGCATGTTGTTTGACTACAGAACTAAAATTACATTAGTACCAAAATAATTCTATGAACGGGAATCGAAAGGTAAAGTCAAATTGTTTGAAGCATACATAGAACCTAAAGGTTATGGTGGTGAACCTATAAACCTGATAGGGTATTTCCAAGGTGAAATTGAATTTGGGAACAGAGTCACGGTGGGGAAAATGTACGTGTCTATGAGGGGTGATTCTCTCATAAGTTGGATTCACCAAAGAAATCTTGGTGTTTATTTGGATCTGAATGAATGCCCTGCTGTGTGATTGAGAGAAAGAGTGAAAGTGGTGCAGTGCAATCATCAATATGAACGCTCTTATCATAATGTGTTGAAGAATGGCCTGGGTTGTTTGAAGAAGTACCAGCATTTCACAAAAATCAAAGGGTCAATTCCCCAAGTCTGAAAAAGGTACGTAATGTGCCTTTGAAAGTGAGGGAGGACATGATGTGAGAATTGGAAAGATTAGATAAAGATGGAATCATTGAGAAGGTGGAAGGGGGTCTAAGTGGTTGTTCCTGGTAGTCATGACTAGGAAGGCTAATAGTGAGGTGATGTTATGTGTGGATTTGCCTGAACTTAATCGATGTTTCAGAGTGGATAGGTACCCTTTATCAAATATAACAGAAATGTTAAGCTCCATAGGGGTTGCAAAGCGTTTTTCTTCCCTGGAATTAACATCCGCTTACTTTCAGATAAGATTACATCTCTTGTCTCAAGACTTGACGTCTTTTGTTAACCCGTTTGGAACGTTCGAGTATGTACAGATGCATTTTGGGTTAGTCTCAGCTTCCGCAGTGTTTCAGAGGGTGATGGAGGATGTCCTGGGATGTGTAACTGGAGTCAAGATATACAAAGATGACTTGTTAGTATTTATGATCTTGGCAGCAGAGCATGATGAAAGATTACATTCTGTTTTTGCCAGACTGGATGCTTTTGATCTCACACTCAAATTAAGTAAATGTAGGTTTCATGTGGATAATATTGAGTATTTAGGTAATAGGATATTCTCCAAAGGAATAAGTCCTAGGGAACCACTATTAGTAGTATGCCAATGCCTAAGAACAAAGATTAATTGATTACATTTCTTGGGATGGCAGAGTACAATGGATATTTTATGGCTGATTTTGCAGAAAATAGTATTAACATGAGAGAATTGCTGAAGAAAGGGGTGGGGTTCAAATAGAGCGAGGATTGCCAAAAGCTATTTGTGATAATAATGTCTAAATTAAAGAATGCTCCCAGCTTATCAATCAGGAAAGGTAAGGGTGCTGATGACGGATGCCAGTTTGAAAGGTTTAGGTGCTGTTCTGCTTGAAGTGGTCAATAGTGAGGAAAAAAACATTTTGTTTGATTCTATAAGCTTGAGAGGGGCAGAAGAGAACTACTCAGTTATTGAGAAGGAAGCTCTGAGTGTGTTTTGGGCAGCAAAGAAGCTGTAGAAATTTCTACGGGGAAGTACGTTTATGACTAAAACGGATCATGTCAAAAGGCTTTGATGCAGTATCTTAGTGAATTTGCAAGTGGGTAATTGCACTACAAAAAGTTGATTTTGGGGTAATATATGTGTCCGGTGCTAAGAATTTATTTGCGGGCTGTGTATCCTGCATGTGTAGTTAGAAACTTTCTGTTGAAAACAATGACATTTTGGAGGGAGAGTTGTGTGAGAATGAAATTCAAGTTTGTGAGGTCACTCGTGGTTCTATTCTTGAGGAAGAATGGGTTGATGAAGTGAAAGAGGACCAGGAATTGCATACGTAGAGGCACTGGATATTGTCAGGATGATAAAAAAAATAAAGATTTGGGGAGCTGCTTTTTAGAGGTAACAAGTTGATTCCTGCCACTGTGTTAAGGAAATTGATCATTTCTTTCTGACATAAGAGCCACATGGGAATGTTGAAGACAAAAATGAGAATTAGAATGGACTATTGTGGCCTAGGATGGATATGATGGTAGAAAGCAAAGTGAGAGATTGTGTTCAATGTCTGGCTAGCAATATAATTTTGAAGTGCCAAACTCAACCCATGGTAGTGAGGAAGTTGCCTTCTGCATCTTGGGAGGAGATTTCTCTCGACATTGTTGGGCTTATTAGGTTGGGAAGCGTTGAACAATATATCTTGAGTTGTGTGGATTGGTACTTGCGTTGGCCAGAGGTGACAATTGTAAATTCAGTAGAGACAAGGAATGTGATAACATTTCTGGAAAGCTTGTTTGATTAAGAGTGGTGTCCTTCGGTGTTGTTGACTCATAACGGGATGTAATTGACGTCGAGAGAAATGGAAGACTTTCTAAGAGACAAGGGAATAGTCCATAAGAAAGTTTTGGTTTATCATTCTGAATGTAATGGCATCATGGAGAGATTCAAGAAGGTGTTGAAAGAGACGATCCAACGTTTAAGGATGACTGATAAGTCATGGATGAAAGAGGTTCAGAATAAAGTGAGGGTGTATAGACTACAGGTATAACACCTCATTCGACTACAGGTATGACACCGTTTGAGCTTTTTAGGGGGGAGAAAACCCAACAGTGTTATTTGCCTCAGTTGGGTAAATAAGATGAGAAAGAATAGGGTGAGAGAGGGTGTTGATGAAGCAACATGGAAGGGTAAAGAAAGAACGTAGAGTTTGACAATCGTAAGAAGGTGAAGGTGACATGCATTAAAGGTTGGTGACTGGGTAAGGATCAGACTTTCTGGTCTTGGTGCAGGAAAGTCTAAATTTGGCAAGCCTGTAGAGGTGATAAAAATGTTTACTAATGCAGTAAAAATTGATGATCATAAGATATGGAATTTAAACCGAGTTGCTAAATTCAACATGGTGGAGTTGGAAGGAATTGAGGAAAAGAGCTTGGAGTTCAATAAAGGAGGAGAGAATCTTGAGGTACGAGAAGAAGTGCAAGATCCATCGTCAAGCAATCATATTCATAGGGTGTTAAAAAATAATGTGCATAAGTCAATTCTTTATGGTTTCCTAAATCAAACATGTTATATTTTGTTAAGAGGGGAAGGTGTGTGTTATCAATAGAATCCTGGTGTGTGTGGATGCCTGACAGGTTGCTAGGCAAATGTAGGATTCTGAGATTGTATGGAACTCCAATGAGGGCACTTGGAGTAAGCTGCCTTAGGGAACATGAGGTTGATCAAGAGCTAGTTGAGGTGATAAGATGTAACTTTCAATGAACCATCTTTAAGAATCTTACCTCAACGTGTGAGTCTTGCTTTCACAGGTTCATATGCGAGACCATCAATAGCTACCAAATAGTTCTCGAATATTGTATTGTAATCATTATTATATAGCACTTACTACCCCATATAGGGTGTCAAATCGCTTTTTGGCGAAAAGCATGCTACTCCAGAACCCAAAAAGGTTTAGTGGTGCGTTAGTATAGTGACAATAGATCCTGCACGACCAGAGAGAGTAATGGAGGGAGCGGACATGATCTTGTCGTACATCGCGGAACTCATCCTCTGCTCCTTCCAGACGGGAGTAGTCCCAACCAAATGGAAACAGGCCATCGTCAGACCACTCAGGAAAAAACCATTGCTAGAATATACAGTATTAGAACACCTTCACCCAATCTCATTACTACCATTTGTGGCTAAGATCGCAGAAAAAAATCACAAACAAACAGCTGGTTCACCACATCAATACTAATGACCTACTACACCAATCTCAATCAGGTTTTAGAATGGCGCACTCCACAGAATCAGCACTACTGATGGCCACAGAGACGCTGAGAAAATATGCTGATGAAGGGCAAACGGCCGCGCTGATCCTGTTGGACCTTAGCGTGGCGTTTGACACCGTCTCGCACCAACTGCTCCTCCAAAGACTAGAGGCCTGTGGCATCAGGAGGAACGCTCTGAAGTGGCTGACATCGTTTCTATCCGAACGGAGCTTCCAAGTTGCACAACAGACGCATCTGTCCGATAGCTTCCCTCTGCCCCAAGGGGTCCCACAGGGATCGCTTCTGAGTCCCACCCTTTTCAACCTGTATGTGGGACCACTAGCAGAATGTATAGAGAAACATAAGGTGTCGATAGTGTCATATGCGGATGACACGCAGCTAGTTGTAATGCTGTCCCAAGACAAAGATCAGGTAGCGATCCACTTCGCTAAATGTCTAGAGGAGGTGGCTGACTGGATGTCAAACCATTGCCTCAAGCTAAATGGGAATAAGACGGAGGTAATGGTGGTAGGCAAGACACCAACCATATGGTCATCCACATGGGGGCCAGAATCACTGGGCCAAGTCCCCTCCCCAAAAACAGAGGTGAAAAATCTCGGAATCTGGTTCGATTGCGAACTGTCATTTGACAATCAGATTCGGAGGGTAGCTGGGAAGTGCTATGGGGTCATGAAAATCCTGAGGAAAGTTATAGATGTGTTACAATCTAATGCCAGGAAAACCATAGTACATGCAGTAATTACTTCCCAACTGGACTATCGAAACGTATTATACCTCGGCGCTTCCAAAAAAGGACTATCCAAATTGCGGAGGGTACAAAACGCGGCGGCACGTTTGGTTCTCAGCCTTCCAAGAAGAGCCAACACGAAGAAATCCCTGACAGCTTTACACTGGCTGCCAGTGGAGAAGGGAGTCGTGTTTAAGGCGATGTGCCACTGTCACTGCATCCTCTCAAATAAAGGTCCTAGATACCTTCATCCACTACTGACTAAATACACCCCAGGACGCAATGTAAGATCCATGGGGATGGCATTGGTGACAGTTCCAAGAATACTCAGAGCACGTATAGGGGCTCGCTCCTTCAGGTACTTAGTAGCAAAAATCTGGAATACCTTGCCAATCGCCATCAGAACTGAACCAAGCGAAAGTATCTTCCGCAGACAGCTGAAGACATGGCTGTTCACAAAAAACTGAATATAGTACAGTTTAACGGGCCTTACTAGGGGCAGCAGCAGACTCATTAGATATGTCTCAGCGCGGGGACACACCAGTTGGTGTAACCATGCGCTCTACAAATGAATAAATAAATAAATTCAATTAATTTGAGTGGTCGACATGCAAGTTTGTTAGTTGGATTGAAAAGTAAAAGGAGAATGGGTGGGGGATAGAATAGGGACGAGTCTAGAAAGTGTTTATAGGGAGATCATAGTAATAAGATAACGTTTGGGATAAGTATAAGGCGAGATGGAGGAGGGAAGAATATCTAGAAATGGATTAGGGAGATCATAGTGGTAAAATGAGTTTTGGGATGAGTCAAAAGAAGGATAAGTGAGGGAAGAATTTAGAAGGATTGTTTAGGGAGATCATAATATAAAACTGAGGAGTGGGGTGATCCAAGGAGGGAAGCATCTAGAAAAGATTATTTTGGAGATCATAGTAGTAGAATGAGGTTTGGGGTGTGTCAGAGAGTGGAGGTAGAGGATATATCGAGAGAGGTATAGGGTGGAGTATAGGGTAGTGCATTGGCGAGAGTCAAAGTTATTCTTTTTTTTTACAGTAGGAATAAAGAAATAAATATAAAGATACATAAGCACATAATATTATACATATTTATATCAAGAAATACACATATTTAGATATATACATATAATCAAATTAAATGTTTATATGCACAGGGATATGCTGTACATTTGTGTTTGAGTATGATGGCTATGTAGGAAAGAGCCAACTATTGAGTAGTCTTCTGAAGATATGATAGTTATCTGAGGATCTGATGTTTGGGGGTAATGAATTCCATAGTTTGGCTGCTTGAACAGAGAAGGATGTGGTTCCTTTATTGAATGTTTTTGGTGATTTTATTCCTGATGAAAAGCAGTCATGTTCCATCGATTGCTTTGTGGGTGATACAAAATAGCTTGAATGTGGATCTCCTGGAAACCGGTAACCAATGTAGGATTTGCCAGGCTTTTGTAGGAATGGAGGTGGTTGCACACACTTTTGAGTAGTAGCCACGAAGAAGAAAAGATAAATTGGAAATAGACCAATTAAAAATGGCCAGAAGATGCAGAAACAGTCTTAAACTTGAGCCATGAAATAGTGAATTAGAAAAGCACTAATTCAAAATGTCTGCAGTGCATGTGACGTCATCACGCGGTATCCCAAAACTCTTTGGAACCCAGCCGTAGAAAGCAAGGTGCACAGACAATCAGTATGCAGCCCAGCACAAGTGAACGGCCTTGTCAGAACAGACCGGTGAGAAGCAGCAGGTGCAGCAAGCACTCAAAAGGCTAGAGCGAGAACACTGCTGCATGGGAACAGTAAGCTCGAGTTCCCATAGCCGAACAAACACTGCTTGGGGACTGTAGGTAAGCAGTGTGAGGCCCTTACAGTTGACAGATGCCACGACGTGGCCTGGCCAACGGAAGCAGGTCGAACAACAACAGTCTGTCTAAGCCACAGTGCGACCAATAAAGCAAGTGTCACACACCTCAAAACAGCGAAGACCTAGATGAATACATTTTTAATTTTCGTTAGCTTACAAAGAAGGTGAAAATTAATGAGTGGGTCTACGGCAATTTTCAGGAAAGAAGCGCTCCAATTATTTAGCCTTTACCCCACTTCTGGTACCAGAATGTAGTATCGGGGTTGGCTAAATAAAGATGAGTGGAGACCGCAAGTAGGAGACAAAGGGAGTTTACCTCCTAGTCCAAGTAATAAGACCCACAACCAACTGCTGGCTGCTCAGGTGAAGAACCAGTGAGAACTGACCCGCACTAAGCAACCAGAGATGGAAGTTCCATATAGGAATACATAAATTCCATACACATAACCTTCTAACAAGTAACAACAAAGTAAAGATTCTAACCAAGCTAACTACATATCCAATCCTGTATAAAGTGTAAAATGTATCCAATCCTGTGTAAAGTATGGAACCCTAGCATTTATTGAGTAGCTACAAGTTGACCTCCTATTTGATGGCTACATGCCTCATTAAAGGGGACTTTGCTAACCCCTGGAGACAGGAAGCAATGCACATCTTGAACTGTCGCCATGCCAACAATCTTGCTATAAAAGTTGGGATGTAAAAAAGTCAGTAACAATGTAAATCAGATCAAGAAAAAAAGTTACGAAAAATGTGGGGAACATGTGAAGATCCAATGGATCAGAACCTTCCGTCTCAGATTGCCATGATATCAGAGCTGGATGTAAAAGGGTTTTCCAGATCAACACTGCGCAGTGAATATCTATAGGGTTCACTTCCATAAAGAGACCAATGACACTATTTGCTGCTGATGGTCCGTGCGTTTGTTCACCTTTCATGAAGTAGGCTTTCACTGCTAGCGTGCTCCTAAAATTATAAGCAGCTGTCCCTGTTCTGTGTCACCATGTTGAGGACAAAAATATCAAACTACAAGAATATTTAGATAGGTATGCAGATGCATATCAACTCAAATGCTATGGGGCCTATTTATAAAATGCATTTTGCAGTACGTGTGGTACGTTTAGTACTACTACAATGGTATTACTCATGTACTACAAAATGCTATTTACTAACCTATGCATAGAAGTCTACACCTCTCCTACCATTTCTGCATAGAGGTCCCTGCCCAACTTTGGAGCTCTCCACACATTTACACCTACAATTTAGTAGTAAATGTGAGAGGGGCAGTGGGTGTGGCTGGGAAATTGGGAATACTGCAAAGTGGGAGGGTTTTATGTAGGCTTAAGGAAGGTGTTAAGTGAGGGTTAAGGAGCATTTAGGAAGAGGCATTCCTTAAGTTACTACAGCTTGAAAGGACCCAAAAACGTCATAACTGCACTCCAGGTCAGACTTGGTGTAAGTCCAGCACCACACATTGCCAACTACTGACATTGTATTACCCTCTTGAAGAAAATAAAGGAGGCGAGAATTTAAATTAAAGACCATAGGAACTAATGCTAAATCAAATTTATTTTAACTTTTTAAAAATATAAATAAATGTAATTTAATGTTCTTTTATTGTTAAACAATTGTGTATAAATAAAACTTAAATATTAGTTTATTATAAAAATCTGTTAATTACATTTCTTTAAATTGAAACATTAATGTACCTTTAATTAAAAAAAATAGTTCATTTAAATGTAACCTACACAATAGTTTAAATATTTGTTAATGTATAATAAAGAAATATAATATTTTTACTCTAGGTGGGAACTTTTTATTCATTTAAATCTTATGAAAATAATTGTTTATGTAATATCATATATTAAAAACAAAACAATATTTAAATATACATTAATTTTATAAAGCTGTACCATTTTTAATGTTTTTCTATATTTAACATAAATATTTTAAATTAAGTTATGTTATCTTCAAAAACACTTTTACCAATGTTTACAAATTTTGTAAACTTTAATAAGCCTTTAAACTATACCCTATACTTTAACTTGCGGCGGTGTCCACCCTGGTGGCTGAGGTCGTCGCCTGCGTATGAAAAGTTAAAGCAAGCAGCTTTACACTCATAAACTAAGATCCACCCATCAAATTCAGAATTTTGGGGCAAGTAAGTCTACACTTTTGAATAACTTTACACTCATAAATAGTAAATAGCCAAAAGTAGTAAAGTTACTCAAGAGTGTAAGATTAAACATAGCCGTGTAGATTTACTTACATGCACGTTTTACCTTTGTGAATGGCTCACTTTGAGATCAAATTGTGTTTTGATGTTCTACTCTGTTTTCAAGTTTTTCTCCCTCTGAGATGAGGCAATCTATCCAGCTTCCTTGTTGGTGGGATTTCTTCCTTTTGCCTTCCCTGGCCTTGCCAGTTGTCTTTTGGATTTATATTGATGTTTGCTAACCTAAGCTGGTCAATTGCACTGTTGATGGCTACACCCTTTCCAACAAGGAACTTTACAAGCATGGACCATAAGCAAACCCTGCCACAATATTTCTAGGACCAGAAGGGAGGGAAAGGTGGCTCAGGGGGACCACATGCAGGATAACCAGCCTTGGCAAAATGGAACCTAATCTTACATCAGGAGTGACGGCACGAGATCTTTAGCTGCACTTGGGACTGGGACAGCTGATAATAGCACCCAAAGTTATGGTATGGTCAGGGACAATGCAGACTCAAGAGTAAAGATGCCTTTCCATACCTCTGCAGCTCCACATTGAACGGGATGGTTGCTTTTAGTATTGTGTTTGTCTTCCTGCCAGGCCAGCTAAGCTCATGGGATATTGTGACTCCCCAGAGGCACATTCCACAAAGATCTTTAGTCAGCTAAGCCTTGTGCAGGTCTTTAGAGGGAACAGGAGAAGGGTGTTTACGTAATCAATCATTGGCCCCGCCAAGGGGCAGGGTTCTGTCTCCTGGCAATGCATCTGCCCAACACTAGGGTGAAAGGCCTCCTCAACTACATGCAATCTAGGAGTTATTCACTTGAGCAGACCAGTATTTATCCAAATTTGGAGGCCCAGCCTGGAAGATTTGGTCGAACAAATTTCTACTTTTAATCATATTAGAGCTTCCAATCATAGTTCATCTTCTGGCTTTATGCAGAGTTTCCACAGCCTCCAGGTGCAGTCAGGTCTGGGTCAAGCACGCTTGAACTGGTCAAGGTGCAAGTCTATTGTTGGTGCTAGACAAAGCCAATCAGAAAGCCACCATTGCCATGAGCCAACCAACAATGAGAGGACCAGGGGAAGGAGTGAGTGTCAATGTATAAGGGAAAACCTACCCTGCAGAAAGGTTAAGAATGTCACCCTCTCAAATCCCCAGATTGGACTCGTTTCTGAGTCCTTAGTTTACGCATGTGGCACCATGAGCACATGCTTGTGCAGGCTGTCATGACCGCCATGGGTGAAGCTTGCGAGGAGACCATCATCTACTGCAGTTGTGCACAGTGTCCGAAATGGACACCTTCCATTCATGTATGCAAATACACGTCCGCGCACCATGCACATGTGCTATTGGCTCATGTATTGCACATGAGAACAGACAGGGGAATCCAGTAATGGGGACTGGAAAGACTTTTATCGGGAGAGCCTTAGACAATCTTTCCACCAGGGGTTCAGCTGGAAATTGGCCTGTCCCCCTGAACTTTAATCCCTACCACTAGTGATAGCCTCCTCACTAACCTCGATAAGGGGGCATTAGTTACCTTCACGTAACCGCTGTCAGCACAGCGTAGCTCTGTTGATGAACATCTAATGAGGGACACCAAAATTAAACCAAGGTGCACCACCAGTGGACACTCAGACCACCAGGTTTACAGGAGGAAAGCAAAGGGAACACTAAAATAAAGAGCAACAGGGCAGTGTGCTAAACATCTCCCAAGCTAAGGCCTTCACCCCATCACCCTCCCCACCCCAACACCGCACAGGATTATGGAATCCCAAGATTCTAGGACAAACTTTTACGGCATCCCAGTGACAAACTATTGTGAAATATGCATCTCTAAACACTAGCAACGCTTTGCAAAGAGTTGCAAGACTAGTCCCTCTCTCCATAGAGACTTCTGTATGGTAACCAGTAACTAGGGGTTAGCAGTCAGGGTGACAGACAGACTATAGGGAATGTGAGCAAAACAGATGACCACCAAAGAAACCTTAAGCGATAGGACCAATAATTCCACACAAAACTAACATGAACACACTCTCAGAATCAAGCAGCACAGGTAGGGGCAATAACACACAGACGTGGGTTAAGGCTGAGGGTCATACGACCAATAGGTTACCCTCTTATGTGTATTAAGCATTCACCAACCTTATAAACCCATATAGCACCAAGAGGTGGTTTAAAACATTGGATGTCACTCTGTACAACACATTGCAACATTATATCACATTTTCCCACCTTGGGTCTTGATTTAGATCTCTGTGGACAGGGTACTCCATCACAAGGGTGACGGATATTGAGTCCGCTGAAATATAAATCCCATTATGTCCTATGGGATTTATATTTTGGTGGACGGGATATCTGTCACTGTTGTCCTTGTCTAAATCAGGCTCTTAGTCACCAAAATGGTCTGTCTCTTCTTGATGGGTACTCACATCCTTGCTGCTCAAGGCAGTCCAGTTTCCCGGTTGTTGGTGCTTTTATTTCCTGATGCCATAAGCAAGTAAGTTTCCCTGCTGGGTGGACTTTCCCTCCTGCAGTCCCACACTGGTCAATGTTGCTCCTCTGCAGTGGAGTGCTCTGCCTGCCGTGTGCCACAGACTGCTCAGTTTCCCTGGAGAAGGGATCTGCCTCCACTTTTAACTAGGGGTGGTGGATTCCTCCATTGGCATGAATTATCCATCATTGAAGCCCTGTGTTGGTCAATACTCTTTGATGGATGGTCTCCTGATTTGCTCACAGTGGCCCACTAGTTTCCTATGTTGTTGGGTAGTGTTGGTACAAGGATGCCTCAGCGGGTCAATTCCGCTGTAGGTCCATGTCTCTTCTTCTGGTTGACATATAAAGTGCAGATCACATCTTAGTAGGTATTTTTCATTTCTACTTTCCCAGGATGGTATGTTCCCCTGTTGTTGGGCATTCTGCCTCTTCCCTACTTACCAGCCCGATCAGTTCATTCATTTTTGGTCATTCTTCCTTACGACTTGCTACAGGTCCTGGCCAGTTGCCACCTTGTGGATAGGTGTTTCCTCTCTCGTTCTCTCCTGTTCAGCATGATGATTAGCTCCCCATATGGTGCTTTTGAGATTTCCCGCTCTCTATCTTTGTTCCCCTAGTATGAATAGCTCCACCCTTGGTTTCCCATCTCGTCCCTCAAGATTGCCTGAGCGCCCGTAGCATCACCAAGACAGAACGTTTGCCTACAAGTAGACACTGCACCACCACAAACATTAGACAAGAAATTCGACCAAGAAAAAACCATGTTACAGCAATATCCTTTATAATATAATTATATATTTCATAGTTAAAATAAACTATTAGGATTTATCCTATTCTTAAAAAAGCAAGCAGTACAGAGGCTAGATGTAAATTGGTATTTCATAGTGTCCAAGACTTATTTTATATAAATGTTTTAGTTCTTGTGATCTTGACAGAGTCTTTCATTCGCCATCTTCTTGTGTTTTGACTTTCTTTCGCTGTGGAAGTCGCTGACATGAGGAGGAAGATGGGTCTTGAGTCATTCCTACTGGGAAAGTAAATGTCCAGGCATCTGAGGGGGCATGAAGTACTTCATTCAGAAACCCAGACTTGGAACCTGTCTCTCCCTTTCAGGAGTTTTGCACTTCTTATGGACCCTTGGAATGTGCGAAGGTCGGAGAACCTACGTCTTAGTTGTCGCTAATGTACGCTGCTCCCTGACATTGATCTTGTATGTAAATCCTTAATTGTTTGGCTTAGAACTTTATTCCTAGCCCTGGGTGTCTCACTTTAATATCCTGTCTGAACTGCTTGATGTGTGATGTCAATGGCAAACTCAAGTCAGTGGGCGCTGAATGTCAATTTCTAACTTGGTCCCAATGGGTATGATTTCAGTTATACAGATTACAGGACCAGAGATTCCAGCCTGGTGCAGGACTTGAGTATCCATACGTGTTACCGAGTAGTAGGGTGGTATCTGCACCTTGATCGATAGCTGTGATATCAATTGCCATCTTGGGACCATTCACATCAGTTAACGTGGTACAGCCCTTTAATACAAACACAATAATTCAATAATCAAAGCCAAGTACATGGACATGGGGTTTCTAATTACTGCCTTGGTCACAGGGACCACGATTTTAGTCCTTCCTGTCAACACAAGTATGAGTTTCAAACCTGATCTCTAACCTGCTCTTTGTGTGTAGCTTCGGGTAAATGGTCACTGTATTTGTGGTTGTCTATGTGCATCTCAGAACCTAGGGTTTTGTTATACGGCTGTTGTCTTTTAGCTTGTCAAGTGACTGCCTGTCCTGAGGTAAGTGAAGTCACTGTCTTTCACCAAACGCTTGAGTACCAACCATCTCAGTCAATGCAACCAACATTTACAGCTCTTATTTTACTCCTTGAGCTTTCTCCATCTTTTGGTTCTCACTGCGAATGGCGCCTGTGCTTTTTCTCTCCAGTTTCCTGGTTTTGAGCTGGAGAAACATGGAGTCTGCTCCAGAATCTCTGGAACCCCAACCTTAATGTGTTCATAGTGGGAATATTTACAGCTGCTGATCCACAGGGCTACATAGAGATTTGTCGACTGGTCACACACAGGGAGGTTGGGGTTCCCATCACCCCTGTCACATTTATGTCAGTTGAGTTGAGTGTCAGTGATGAAATAAAGTGGCCACTGATATGCATTTTTTAATATAAAGCCAATAGAGTATAGTGTTGAACTAAGGTCCAGGTTTATCAAAGGCTTGAGTTGCCCTTATGTCACGCAAGGTGACGCAAGGGCAACGCAAGATCATAGGTGAGATTTACCGAGCCATGGAAAGCCACCTTGCCTGGCATGGTAAATCTGGAGTAATGCAAGACAGTGCAAGTCCCTTCTTTGCGTTACTCGTCACCCGGAAGGTGTTACATGAGTAGGGAGTGCGTGTTCTCGCGCATCCACCCATGTATTTTGGCGCATTCTCAGATTTACTAACACTAATAAACCTGGGTATGTGTGAAGATGCTATGCCTTCCGATGAGAGGTGCAATGAGGAGAAAAATCTCTCTTTCTCCTCGTTTTTCCCCTTTTCCCCTTTTCTACATAGAAAGAGGAAAATGACTCTGAGTATCGTTTTTGTGCAGGAAGGTGCCCTTTAACTGTAATGCAGGCACCCTTGCACCATGGAGGAAGGGTGCCCGGGCTGGCGCTTGGCAACCACAAGGGCACCAGCATACAGAGAGAACAGGATTGTGCCATATTTTAGTAAATATGGCGCATCCCTGCCCTCTCCATTTGATGCAGCACAGCAAGTTGTTTTGCTGTGTTGTGTTGCGTCAAATCTTGATACATTTTGGCCTCCAGGGTCAGAGTGATAAGGCCTCGTGTCTTTGATACTCAGATTGAATATTAGAGTTGATGGAAGTTGGTGTCAGTGATGTAGAAAGTGGGTTTTACAGATGCACTGAACAAGTGTCAGGAATTGCGCGCCTTCCCTGGCACTGGGGTCCCAAATTAAAGCTGAGTGTCATGGTTGGCTGTTGGTGGTGGCAATTACATTTAATCTGGAGAGCAATTTGGTGTAGGTGCCCATCACACATGAGGCATGACTCCTCTTCCTCAGGCTTAGATGATGCCATTGGTCCTAAACCCTGAGCCAATCATAGCTGCCATTATACACCTCAAGCCTAGAGTTCAAACAAGGTCTTACATTGCAACTCAACTGGAAAGTACAACACAGGTTTTCCTAGAAGGCACATACATATCACAACCATTGCAGACTTCTACCAATGTACAGCAATGCTGGAAAATACCAAAGTGCTTTGCTGGTGTACTCCAAGTGCACAATCCTACATCTCTGCTGAGACACATGAAATCATGAAGCATGAAACCCTTTGGTTGTGCGCCTCTGCCGAGTGGGTGAAATATATGCTAGGGTCATCATTAGACTAACTCTCCCAGACATACTAGCCAATGAGCACTTCCAATCACAACCCATGTAGTCCACAAACATCATAATTGCTGAAAGTATCACACTCATTGACCAATGTAAATCCTACTCAATATCCCAGACAACAATGCCCGTCACTACTGGTATCCTACACAACCAATAAACATCAGTCCGGAAAACCGACAAAGCAGAAACATATGCCCAAGCACCCCAAATAGGTGAGACATTGAGAACCATTTCTGGCATCAAAAACAACCAATAAACACACACTTTGTGGTTACTTATAAACTCAGCATCCAAAGCAAAATGGGAAATATACATAGTCCTGACTTTCTCTAACTAATAAACATTGTCCCAGGCAGGTTTCGCAACCACAAACATCACCCGAAACCTCAATCTATACATTTTACTTCATAATTCAAACCTGGAAACCAACTCCACCTACTCCTGGTCAATCAGTGAACCCCATAACCACCTCCTCCATCCAGGGGCGTCACTGGTGACACCTCTAGAGTAGAACTGTCTTAGGATCTGAGAATCCATCAGAAGTTCTACTGATGCTGAAAGATATTGTTAGAAATCCAAAGCCATTGACAGCTCTCTGGCTTTTAATTGCTCAGTATGTTTATGGACCTAATGCTTTTGGGGTCCTCACTAATGAATGCCTTCAAAAATGTCATGGAGCGATTCTAGCGCCGTGATATCCCACTGGGATGAGTGATGCGCTCTATAAAACTGTAAATAAATAAATAAATATGGGGCAAGGTGTCTACCGTTCAAATCTACTGTATTGTAGTGGCTTTCACTAGCCCTGAAGATGTATAGTCAGGTTTCAGACCAAACTACCACCCCAACACCATATTGGTAACAGCTATGCATGGCACTCAGCATGTAATAGCCAGTGAGGGTGGTGTGGTGTTGGTGGCATTTGTCATTCAGAAGAATTCACCACCGCAGTTAATCAATCATTCACAGACCAAAAACAGAATCCAATGCCAAGGGCTTGCCTTGTGCTGGTGGCCAACATTGATTAGAATGAGAAGCAAGAAGAAATGATTTCACCTGCTTCTATTAATCTCTGACTTGGGCCCACTCTGCTCTCCCTGGCACGCCCACAAATGGCTGTTGCGCAACTTTGAGCTCCACCACTGGAACAAATGCATTTGAATCCATAAAGTAGCAAAGAACAATAACAAAACCTGCTGTTCTGGGATCCCACATAGATTTTCCTATCCCCATGTGACCCAACTCTCCTAAGTATTTGTTCTTCTTTCTATAGGCCATACCCATTCTCAGTTTTTTCTAAGGCATGAGGGGGGCTTCCCAGTCCTTTTTGCAGTGATGTTGGTATCGCAGTTTTAGGTGCGTTGGCTTCTCGTGATAGGTCCAGTGTATGGCACATGCATAGGTCTTAGGCCCCAATTACAGTCGGCTCGATTAACTGCTACATTTGTAGTATCCTTTATTAGGATGAGTGTGATAAGCACTACACTTCTAGCATTTTCCCCAGTAAATTCAACATGTAAAGACCTGCTGGAATTTACTGGGGGAAAAAGCCTGGTAAAGGGTGGGATACAGTGGCGCAGCATGGGCGGACGCAAAATTCTTAAGGGCATTGTTAGAGGTGCAAAATTGTAAAAGAAAAGTGGAAGGATTCTTGCCTTGCCCTGGGTGCTCACAACTGCTGCTGATGGGACATGTGAATTTTATCGACAAAATCCACGTTATGGCACACTTAACTGGCACACTTAACTGGGTTATATTTATCGCATCTGGTAAACTCGTATCCCAGCAGTGTCTGAACATATTGGGTGCGATAAATAGTGCCCACTTTTCCGGGCCAGCTGAAATCAGGGCCACAATGTATCTGCTGATCATGCCTTTGATGTTGGCATCCCAGAATCAGATCCATTGAAATTGGCACCATGATTGTTTTGAAAGGGGATGGAGTGCACTTATTTCGTGGGTATGGCATTACACCTGGTAATCTGTTTGAAAGCAGACTCAGTCAGTAGGTGTGGCGCCAAGCTATTCCTTGGTGGGGTCACGTGTCTGGAATTCATTCACTGAAGTTGATATTATGTGGCAGATTAATCATGCAGCTCAGATTTGAGGTCATCTAATGTGCCACTGCAATTAAAGGCACTTGAAAGCCTGGATGTTGTGGCACCAAATAATTTGTGGAATGACGGGAATCATTCAGGTTAAAAGGCAGAACATTAACCATGGTAACGTGTGGAATGCAGGCATCCGGTTAAAAGGCATGGCACAAAACGTATTACTGCATGGAATGGCAGGCATATTGCTTCATACTCCTAGTCATATAGGAGGGCTTGGCTGGGAGGCATTTGGTGATGCAACGTTACGTGGAATTGGCGCTGGGTGGCATGGCATAAGACGTAATTGTATGAAATGGTAACCAGCAGGTTTGAAGCCGTGGCACCATTCTCATGTCTGAGTGATGCATCAGTTGTTTATATGAAATGTTTTGCACCAGAACCATCATTTCTATGAATAGTGTTACTGGCTGGAAACCTTGGAATGGAGGCCATCAGCTTTACTGACATGAAGGAAACTTTGGAATGGGAGGTCATCAGCTTTATTTTCATGAAGGAAACTTTGGAATGGGAGGTCATCAGCTTGATTGTCATGAAGGAAACTTTGGAATGAGAGGTCATCAGCTTGATTGTCATGAAGGGAACTTTGGAATGAGAGGTCATCAGCTTTATTGTCATGAAGGAAACTTTGGAATGGGAGGTCATCAGCTTTATTTTCATGAAGGGAACTTTGAAATGAGAGGTCATCAGCTTTATTTGGGAGGTCATCAGCTTTATTGTCATGAACGAAACTTTGGAATGGGAGGTCATCAGCTTTATTTGGGAGGTCATCAGCTTTATTGTCATGAAGGAAACTTTGGATTGGGAGATCGTCAGCTTTTTTGTCATGAATGAAACTTTGGAATGGGAGGTCATCAGCTCTATTGTCATGAAGGAAACTTTAGAATGGGAGGTCATCAGCTTTATTGTCATGAAGGGAACTTTGGAATGGGAGGTCATCAGATTTATTGTCATGAAGGAAACTTTAGAATGGGAGGTCATCAGCTTTATTGTCATGAAGGGAACTTTGGAATGGGAGGTCATCAGATTTATTGTCATGAAGGAAACTTTAGAATGGGAGGTCATCAGCTTTATTGTCATGAAGGGAATTTTAGAATGGGAGGTCATCAGCTTTATTGTCATGAAGGGAACTTTGGAATGGGAGGTCATCAGATTTATTGTCACGAAGGGAACTTTGGAATGGGAGGTCATCAGCTTTATTTGGGATGTCATCAGCTTTATTGTCATGAACAAAACTTTGAGATGGGAGGTAATCAGCTTTATTTGGGAGGGCATCAGTACGATTGTCATGAACGAAACTTTGGATTGGGAGGTGATCAGCTTTTTCTTGTTATGAAGGAAACTTTGGAATGAGAGTTCATCAACACCACTGTAATGATGGGCAGGAGTGTGTATATAAGGCATGATATCAAACTGTAATTGAATAGAATACTCATCAACAGCCGGAAAACTGTTCGAAGGGTATAGCAATTGCTTGGATGAAAGGTATGAATCAACACCCTAAATTGTGGGAGTGCTTTTATTGGCTGGAATACTGGAAATGAAAGGCCATAGACGTCACTGTGTGGAAGAGCATTCATGTGTCTAGAAGGTATGGCATATAACATATAATTGTATGGAAAATTTATCAACAGCCTGAAAAAACTATCAGACTCATATTTGAAGGGCACAACCGTTGCATGGAGGTAAGGTATGACATCAGTCCCATCATGGTGTGGGGCATCAGTCCCTTGACTAGTGTGAGTGGCAGCAATATAATCAGTGCACAAAAGCAAGACTAGTCGCTTGGTGTGTTAGGTTATTTTTACAGCCAGCTAGCTTGACCTCAGACTTGTTGTCGGAATCAATGGTCACTTACATAGCTAGCTGGCATGTCCCTCAAAGTTGTCATTGTTGTTCTATGGATGTCACCTAGGTCCCAGTCACAGCAAATTAGTCCTGGGTACTAGAAATCAGTCATTCCCTATGGATCTACTTAGAGACTCAATGCAACCTCTAGATACAGAATCATGTGGGAAAGTGCGTGGGACCAGAGTCCTTTTTTCAGCAGCCTTCTCCCTTCTTGCCCCAAGCTTTTGCTTTTCCCTCCTGGTTTCAGTGTAAGAAAGATGAAGGTTCCTAGATCCATGTGACCGAAGATCCTGAATCGTTCAAAGGAGTGTCAGTTATCCACCTGTGCTTCTTCCGCTGGAAGACCTGAGAATTGACGGGAGTGTGCATTCCCCCATCCGCCCACTCTCCACCCTGACCCCTCTGTGCTATGCCGCCTGCAGCTATGATTCCTGGTGTCGGTAGAGAGCCATGTGTGCAGCTTCTGGGCTTCTCTTCTGTGATACATCAACAGATGTCTTGTCTGGACTCCTTGTGACACTGACTTTACCTGACCCTTTTGGACCTGGGTAGAGAACCAGGAGGACTCATAAGACTGTGGAAGGCACCTCGTCCCAAAAAGGGGGTGAGGACTGTTTACTGTTGACTTAGCAGCTGCTGGAGCTGGTGTAAGGGGTTGGGAAAGAGGTGGAGCTAACCCCGATGGGGCTTTCAGTCAACAGGGTAGGCGGGGTTCCCACCACGGCACCGACCCCTCGCGCCTCTAATAGCGCGGTCAAAAGCTGCTGCTGCTGTGTCCGCAGTGAGTCCACAATGAGTAGCGGGAGAGTGCTGAAGCTCGATGTGATTTGTTCCAGTTTCGACTCGAGGCTACCAATCTGCTTCTCCAGGTCCTCGCTGCGGTCGTTCAGCTCCGTGACGAGGTCATAGATAACGCTCTGCATCTGAAGGGGTGAAACAGAAACATGTTCACCAATCATTGGACAGACAAAGGCACACAGTCACCACAAAATTGCATATATATTCCTATGCATCTATGGGACACAAGGCTGTATTACGTGGAGAGGTCAGTTCAGCATTCAGCTAATTCCTGATTTTTTTCCATACTTGTCCTTGGTTGGTAGCTTTGAGGTTTCTCCACACTGCAAGGCTTTGTTAGAGTTGAATGATTGCATACGGCGGTGGTGCCGTGTATAAAGAGTTTGCATAGGTGAACCTTGCTTGTAAACCGGTGCGATTATTCTCCATCAAGTACCTATGATGGTGATATATTTAGATTGTTACAACTGATTCTACAAGAGCTGATGGCCTCCAATATTTGTTTCTCTAGTAGTCTCAGCTTATTTGTATAATTAAAATACCTGGGGCATATTTACTAGAAAATGTCAGAGCGCGAAGCTGTACCAAATTTAGCAGTGCCGCTCTCCCACATTTTCAAAATGCAGGGATGCGCCGTATTCACAAGAATACGGCACATCCCTGTATTTTCCCTAACGCTAAATTTAGCTGCCTGGCACCTATGCAGGCACCCTTGCACCAGGGAATAACTGTTTATGTGCAGGAAGCAGATGTGGCTGTCTCTGACTGGGGCTGGCAGAGCGGGGGGCGGGTGGGGGTGGTTGGGGGTTTTAAAAGAAGAAAATTACTTACCTTCTCCAACGCCGCAGCATGCCTCTCCTCGTCCTTGCTCTTCTCCAGCTCCGGAAACACCCAGGCTTCCGGACTCTGCCAGCCAATCCCGACACTGCAGCAGAATCATTATGATTGGTCTGAGGGCCTTGTTTGGACACCCAAGCAGTTCCTGGTGAGGCTGGGCATGTTCTCCATTTGAGCTGTGGAACACAGCCCTATGGAGAACATGCCAAGTGCGCATGACTGTTTGGCTGGCCCTAGAGGGCCGGTCAAAGTGTTGTTGCACACCTAGGAGTGGGCAAACCACTCCTGCTTCCTCTGATGCGGGATGCCCAGCTCCGTCCGACCTGGCTGGAGTCTAAAGATATAATAAAATTATAATAACTGCTTGTTACTATCATTTTTGTTTTTCTTTTGCACTGCTCAAACGAGCAGTGGGGTGACGCTTCTCCGCCTAAGCAGATGAGAGGAGCCGCCACTAGCAGGAAGGTGTCCCTTCTTGCACATAAACAATCACTAACGGCGATTTATTACTTCTATTAGTGCTGCAGAATGCAGCACACATAGAAGTAACAAATCGCCATTATGTAATGATTGCTTATGTGCAGGAAGGGACACCTTCCTGCAGATAAACAATCATTAATGGCATTTTGCTCTTTCTATGTGTGCTGCATAATGCAGCACACATAGAAAAAGAAAAAACGAGGAGAAACAAAAGTATTTCTCCTTGTTTCGCGATTCTAACTCCTTCTCTTGCATGATGTTAGTTTTTGGCGTGGCCTCAGATTTGCACCTCCTTGTAAATCCGGGGCAGTGCCAAGTGCCAAGAGCAATCGGTGTTGCGGTGGAACGCCCAGAGCAACACCCAGTGCATGCCCCTGTCACGCAGAAAACTGCGTAAAACTGTACCATATATACAAGGCAGCGTTAAGCCACAAAAAGTGGCTTAATGCCGCTTAGTAAATATGGAGAAGGGCATATCGCCACCAGAATGTCGCAAAAAAGTGACATTCTGGTAGTGATATGCCCTCGTAAATATGCCCAGCTGTTTAGTTAGGGCCAGCGCAGGAGGTTACCTGATCAATAGCTATCGGTCAAGTGGAGACGATCCTCAAAGTACAAAATGAGGTGATAGGCAAACTCCATACAAGTTAGTTACACGTTTTGACTACTACTTGGCGTTAATATGTGATTTGAGCTGTGTACCAGCTACACAGGGCCAAATTAGAAATCTTAAGTTTTTATCAGGTTCAACCAATGTCATTGAGATTTTGGAGGCCCCAACATCTCTTGGAAATTCTTTGCACCCAGTGTCTGTCTCTAGTAATAGGCCCCAACAGACTTTCCATATGCACTGTGAGGGACTGTTTGTCACCAAGGACTTGCCATTTGTTTTGTCCCTGGTTTATAGTGTAATGCGTTCAATTACCAGGCACAGGAGCACTCCTGACTACATTCACCAGCCTGATTGCATCGCCCTCTCGCATGGAGGGGATGGAATCGAACATGGTGGTGTCTTATAGCATGCTTACATTTGGTTAGTGGTCCTGCACTATTTCCAGAAGTGCAACGACTACCTGAGGAATAATCTTGAAGGGCATTTCTGACGCAGCACAGCACTGAATGCCTCTTTAATGCGTCTGCAGTGTGTAAAGTGAATTATTTTAACCCAATATTTCTCTGAGTTAGTGCTTCAACAAATGTACATTTTGTTGGAGTTCAAATCTGCCTGTAACAGTGGCGGTTCCTCCACTAAGGCGGAGGAGCATTGCCCCACTGCTCACTGAGCAGTTCAAAACTGAAAAATAAAATTATGATAGTAAAACGTTATTATCATTTTATTTTACCATACTGGCTCAGTTGGTTGGCAGGGCTGGGCTGTTCAGAGCTGGGGGAGGAGTTGTAGGCACTTTCTCAGTGCACATTACAGTTTGGCCGGCTTTCTTCAGTCGGCCAAACAGTCATGCGCACTTAGCATGTTCTCCACCAGGTTGTATTGCACAGCCTGGGTTGAGAACATGCACACCCTGCAGTCCCTCTTTGAGCGCAGAACCACGACACTCAGACCAATCACAATGCTGCTGTCATGCAGCATCGTGATTAGCTAGGGGATTCAAGGAGCCTTTGTGCTTCCTGCTGCCGGAGGAGAGAAGAGAACAGAGGAGAGGCGGCGGCCGGCTGTACCAATGTAAGTGATTTTATATTTTCAATTCTCCTCACCCCCACCGCCGCGTTTGGTAGCAGTCACTACTGGACTGAAATATTGTAAGGCTTTTCACTGCACATTGTAGTAACTCTGTAGCAGTAAGAGTGGGTGCATGTGTCTATCGAACTGAACTAGTGAGAGCAATAATCCATGTACACGGAGGATTGTGCGAGAGCTAAATGCCATACTGGAAGTCCACATAGACCTGGAACCTCGGTTTCTCCTTTTGGGAATCCCGTCAGACGTGGATATCCCGCGACGTAAACTTGTACTAGCCAATCTGGGGCTAGTGGTGGCAAAACGGGATATAGCGAAATACTGGGGGGCTCCCCAACTACCAATATTGAAAGAGTGGAGGGCATGTCTTGATCTTTACATGGTTGCGGAACAGGTGACATACAAGGCCAAGGGCTGTCCTTGGAAATTCCGGAAGATATGGGCACCATGGATCAAGTACTATGGCCTAGAAGTGATGGGGGGGGGGCGGAGGAAGGGGGATTGCGGTTTTGAGAAGTGGGAAAAGAGCCTTGATTGATGCAATGTTAGTACCCATTAATTGTAACCATGACCCTTTATTCCTCTACGACCAAGTGGCTCAGACCCCTCCGTGGATCCATTTGATATGGACATTTTATTTATACAATAGCCATATACGTCACAGTGCTTTGTCATTACTGGTGCATCATGTACTCATGCTTTGTTTGGAGTTTGTTTTATTTTTCCAAAATAAAATACAAATATTCATTAAAAAAAAAATTCCACGTATTCATTAAAAAAAAAAAAAATCCACATACACTCCACACTATTAAGGCTATCTACTCTGGGTTAGCACATGTAGACCTTTGTATTGTGTTGCTCACCTCTTGTGTTCATTTGTCCATGCTTTGTTTTAATCTCTTAATATTGCTAATTTACACCCAGTGCTTAATTTGTGCCTGTGCTGGCAGGCGGTGGTCTCAGGAACTCATTTTGGGCAGTCTGACTGATGTTTTTGCCATGACTTTGACCAAGAGCAAGGAAGAGAAAGCAGTAAAGGGAGCAAGAAGGAGGAAGAGTATGATAGGAAAACAAGGAGAGGGGGCAGGGGGTGAATAAGAACTTGACAGAGTGAGACAAAGAGATATCAGGTAAAATGAACACTAGGTATGTGTGATATCCTGTTCTTATCCCATTATGTCATTGGAAGGGGTGTGTAAAGAGCCCTCAGTCTGAGACCATTCTGGTTTATTAGAATCTGCTCCCTCAAAGCCCAATGCCTGGAAAGTGTTGGTTTGAAAAAGCGAGTAGTTGGTGAGAGGCTGGAGTTGGAAAGTGTACGGAATATCCTAAATAAAGAAGCCTCTCTTACATCTGTTGGTGCTGGACTCATCATTACAATGGTGATGAGGATGGGATCTGAACCCACGCTTGCATGATGGAATGCATCTTTAAAGATCATAAAGGGATCAAGATTTATCAAGATGACATGTTAGTTTTTGGAAGCAGCATTGAGGAACATGACAACAGGGTCAGGATGGTTTTGAACAAATTAAGAGAAAATGGGCTCACTCTTAAAGCTAAGAAGTGAAAGTTCAGTCTCACCGAGAGTGATTACTTAGGGCACAAGATTACTGGCTCAGGTATTGAACCCAAGAAGGTGTTGGTTGAAACAATTAATAACTTTGCCACTACCACCAGAAAGGAGGAAGTAGTCAAATTCTTAGAGATGTCGGAGTACTATGCTAAATGTATTCCCAACTTGGCGGATAAGATGCACAACATGAGACAGTTGTTAAAAAAGGGAGTTCCATTTTCCTAGAACTCGGTGTGTGAAAGAGAGTTTGTCTTAGTAAAGAGTTTGTTGACCAAAGCATCCTCACTGGGAAGTTTTGAGCCAGATCAAGATATCTCCGTTATGACAGATGCCAGTTCCATAGGATTCGGTGCGTAATGATGCAAAAACACAAAGGAGAAGAAAGGACTACTTTGTTTCTGTCAAGGATCTTGAGAGGGGCGGAAGTTAATTATTCAGTAATAGAGAAGGAAGCTTTGGATATATTTTGGACCATAAGGAAACTTCTCAAATTCTTGTGGAGCAGTAGTTTTTTTGTTAAAACTGATCACAAGCCATTGAGGGAGGTTTCTGAGAAAAAGGGGCTAGATAATATATCTTCAAGGATATGAAAATGGGTTGTAGCTCTTCAAGAGTTTGATTTCCAGGTCTTGTATGTTCCAGGAGCAAAGAACAACTTGGCTGATTGTTGTTCTCATTTGATCAACAGAGATATCTCTGAGCAAGGTGTGGTTGAAGAGGAATTGAATTACTTTGATGAATGTACTGTTTGTTTTGTCAACAAGGGTATGATTAAGGAGGATGAATGGATTAGTAAGCTTGAAAACGATGAAACGCCACAAGCTGTGATGCGGGGCATCAACAGTATTTGGTGCAAGTATTCCAAAGTGGATGAATCATTGAATGTTTTTTTTAAAGTAAGGGAGGAGCTAGCATGTCAGAATGGTTTGCTGATGAGGGTTACTACATTGATTCGTCCGTTTAGTTTAAGAAAGCAACTGGTTGATATTGTACATGTTAGCCATCCTGGCATTACTAAGACCAAAGAAATTCTTAGACCAATGTATTGGTGGCCAGGAATGGACATTAGTGTTGAAAGAAGTGAAGAGAGCGTGTCGAGTGTGGTAAAAGTGACAAGATTTTAAACCCAGAGTTCAACCCATGACCCTAAGGAAACGTCCCAAAGAGGTGTGGGAGGAAGCAGCTATTGACAGTGTGGGTCAAATCAGGTATGCCAGGGTGGATAAGTATTTGATAGTACTTCTGTATATTTATTCTAGATGGCCAGAAGTTATGGTTGTCAACTCAGTAGAAACCGAGGATGTCATGACATTTTTAGACAAAATTTTCAATAAAGAAGATTTTCCATCTACCTTATTGTCTGACAATGGGGTTCAGTTTACCTCTAGAGATGGAAAAGTATTTGAGTGATAGAGGTATATGATATATAAAGGGCTACTCTATATTACCCAGAGACAAATGGGATGGAAGAGAGATTCAACAGGGTGCTCAAGGAGACAATTCAGGCGGCTTTATCTAACCAGAAGTGTTAGAATACCCACATTTTGAAGAAGGTTGTGAATTATAAGTTCACCCCTTATTCCATGAGAGGGAGGACTCCGTTTGAATTATTTCACAAAAGGAAGGCATGTACCAGGATGTGTCTCTTTTGGGTCATGGAGAAATCACAATGTTCTCTCTCACATCTGTTGGTGTTGGACTCATCATTACAGTATGCTAATTTAAGATATGGTCCCTGTCACAGTTTTGGGCTGACCAGTGTCGTAATTAGTTAAACAGCAGAAATGGTGGCATTTTACCATCTTAGATAGTGGTGAATTGTTGTTTGTCACCCTACCATTTGAAGGAATTTCCTACCTTTGCCTGAGAATGTAAAAGCATTTGTTGAGATTGCTGAAGTACTTACAGAGCACAACAGAACACAAAACAGTAATGTAACAGTAAGCAAAATAACAGAAAAACATAGCAGGAACCAGTAGAAGAAAACAGTCACAACAGATTGCACAAATAACATTGAACACTTCGCCATTCCACAGAATGCAACACAACAACTATGCACAATCATTCTGACTACATATTACCCTTTCCACAAATCTGCTTTCATTACAGTGTGCTAAAGGATGTTTTCACCAGGAACTCCTTTCATGCAACAAGGCATATGTAATAGAGTCAGCAAAAATGCTTTGTTGTCTGGTGTGGAAGGTGTAGGATGGTGTAAGAAACAGGCATGAGGAGGGATCAGGATGAAGCTGGCTTGGTATTCAGCAACCCAGTCATTCGGCAGCACCAGCAGCGGGCGACTAAGGAAAAGTCTTGAGATCAGTGCTTAATTTGAGCCAGTGGTTTCCGATGCTCAGCACAAGCACTTAATTTGTTTCCGGTCCTCGGCTCCGGCACTTAATTGTCAATGCCGCACTTAGAACAGTCTGCCATATGGTGGCGCCACTTAGCTAATAGAGATGAGCAGAACAGCGGGTTGTTTATGAATGCAATATACATTAAAAATTACTAATACCTGCCTTTAGTTTTGGGGACCTGGAATAATATGAAGTGTCGCTCTTGCAGACGAGAGAGATGGTTAGTAGTTGTTGTGGCAGCGATGACAGGGGCGATGGGTGGTGCAAGCTGCAGTGGCCTCCTGGTCAGGGCCCTGGCACTTATTATTTTACAAATTAAGCACTGCTTGGGATTGATGAACATCCATTACAAGTCTGTGTGTGTGTGTGCCTTAGTGATGTTTCTCTATGTTGTTCATGCACTGAAACACCTGTCTGCCCAATAGGTTCTGTAGACGCGGGATGATCAGTCATCTAGCGATCCCAAGACCCGGCAGAGCAAGAGGAGCCAATGGCTGACCCTGGAACCAGAGCTTTTCTTGAGTACAAAATGAATTGCATGGACACAGCTGCCACCCTGAGAGATTAATTCAAAAATGAAATTCTCACAACATGGACAAGTGACTAGGGATGGCTGGCAGTAGGTGTACATGAAACTGCCGCCGTCTGTAGTTATCGTTAATCATTGCAGCTCGGATAGGTCTTAAACGAACCATGAGCACAGTCTGTGTCGCACTCCTCCGGAGGGTTAATTACAGCACCGGTCCAATGGCACAGAGGCTTTGCGCACAGTGACCACCTCATTTGTCTAGTGGAGGACTGGAGTATATGCCATTGCGAATCTACATCATCCGAACGATATCTACGGCAGCTATTCTAGCCCCCACGCATATGAGATTCTTCCTTCGTTCCTTCCAAAATGATTGTAGCTCAATAGTTATGGTTGAACTGATTTGGCCCAGATTTACAAATGCTTTGCGTGGGGTTTGCATTTCCTTTCTAATCAGGTGGGATTTACTATCCCACGCGATAGCAAACTAAAGCAAAGCAAAGATGCACAATGCACGGCCTTGCGTTACTTTGCATCAAGGAGGCGTTCCATGGGTGGTGCATGCGTGTACTGAGGCAACCGCCCACAGGTTTTGACACAAATCCCTATCAACAAAGAAATGTAGAACTGGATTTGCGTCAAAATCTAATGCCTCATCAAGACAGGTGAAACAAGGAGACATTTTAAATTTCTCCTCCTTTTTCCTACTTTGAAAGTGTGCTGTACTGTACAGCATGTGCATAAAGTGAGAAAAAACTCCAGACATAGTTTTTGTACTGGAAGGAACCCCTTAAAGCAACTTTACTTGCAGCCCTGCACTGCGTGACTTGTTGATAAATCTAGGCATTAGTTCATAGGAAAATACATTTTTTTTTTATCACTGATAACTTTGGTCCCCTTTGTTGAAATTTTGCAGAAACTTTAACCATTTCCTTCAAATGCATACTTAGCTATCTATTTTGTATAGAGTGGTCAATCGGTTCAAAATTAATATTTATTTGTAATTTTTTACAGTGTTATTTTTAATCCTGGTAGTCTCAGTGTGCTTTACATATAAAAAAAAATTAAAAACATAAAAGCAAAGTCTCTGACATATTTACAAAGAGCAGTACAGGAATAAGGACAACAAAAGTTGGGACATCAATCGATGCAGCCAGGTGGAAAAGGCAGAACACAGTGGGAAATATGGGGCGGGGGCGGCTATAGTGGCTGAGATGCGATGTGGCGGAAAAGGAGAAACAAAACAAGCAGTAAAACCATAATGAAGCGCTAGATATGGAAAAATAAAGGGAAGGTTAGAGGGTGATTTCAGGGTTGTATAACAAAGTCTTCAATTTTTCTGGAATACATTGATAGCTTTCTTGACGTCTCAAGCCCTTGGAAAATTTCCTAAGGGGGATGCAGCACCAAAGAAAGTTCTAGTCATGGCTGGGTGGGATTTTTCGTATGTTGTACCTTATTGTACAGCATTTATGTTTTCTCCCTCTTAGGTCCCTTGCAGGTTCAGTGTGTCATTGCTATTTCAGATTCCACATTACTCTGCTATGCCGGTTTGTGGCTAACCCTTGCAGAACACCAATGACTTCTGGACGAGGTTGCTCTGACCGTCTAAAACAGGGTTTTCCAGAGTCAGTCCTGGAAGGCCAGATCCATGCCAGATTGTTTAAATAACTACATTTATCTAAATGGGGATATGCTAAAAATCTGGCATGGATCCGGCTTTCCAGGACCGACTTTGCAGAACTCTGGTCTACAGCCAATCAAATCGAAATTATTGAAGAATCCTATAAGACCATCCTGTGTGTATATTTCTTGCCACCTATCGTATATATTACATCAAAGTTCATCTTACTTCACAACATGCTGAGGAAGACTAGACTACCCTTAGCTCTGTTTTGTTTTCCAACATTTCCCTCAATTCCCCATGATCCTCTGACTGAGCCTTTTAATCGCTTTGAGTTTGCGTCTCAGGGTTGGTAGGAATAGTTAGACTCACATCTATATATATATCATGTGATCAAGGCAGGGGATCCTGCCGAAACGCATCATAGCCCTCGATAATATGCAAATAAAATAATTTGGAGGAAATACCTTTGTTGTTGTGTCGGATTCCGGTGCCGAAGGAAACGCGCTGGTTTTTGTTTTGATATATATATATATATATCTATATATATAATATATATATATATAGATATATATATATATATATATATATATATATATATATATATATATATATTTGTATCCAGTTTGCGGTAAACACTGGTGTGCTGCCTGATCACTGGTGGTGCTTTCAGGGTGGCGCTACCGCTAGCGCTCAGAATGTATGAAAAAATAATCCCCAATCGTTTCAGATTAAGGAACAAGCACTCTTCATCGTGGGGGTTCTCTCGTTTATTGTGCAAGTTACATCGGACCCATGGACATAGCAGGGACGCGTTTCGGCAGTCAAGCTGCCTTTATCAACCTGCTTGCACAATAATATATCTTTGTATATGGAATATTTAGTGGCCTGCTCTGCCCACGAAGATACCCCACTGCTGCAAAGCGGGTCCTCGCGCTGTCAAGATTACGGCGCATACAGGGAGCGATGTTACCAGTTGGGCAAAGCACAAGAAATGCATCACACAGCTGCGGTTTAACCAGCGACCCAAAGGGATGCAAAGAATGGTGGAATATTAGCAGCAGCACCACTACTGATTTAAGTATGGAGACTACGAGATCCAGAGTGCACTGATGCACACGCCCGTGGGGGCGGGACTATTTAAATAATCGCAGGTGCGGGAAGTTTTGCAAAGCTGTGTTTTCACCAGAAGCCAAGCCAGTGAACAAGGGGAAATCCTGAAACGCGTATGGCGAGAGGCAGATTTTGCGCTGAGAAGCCGTACCTGTTCGTGCTGCAGCCTGTCTATCAATAAATGGTGAAGTTAGACATCGCGTGTGGTGTCTTCAATTGTTCAATTGTGGGAGCTATTTCATATGGAATATATATATATATATATATATATATATATATATATATATATATATATTACCTACTGGCGGTCGCCAGTAGGTAGTTATAGTTAGGACCACGTTTCCATAGGAAAACCTCAACATTCTATTTTGAATAACTTTGGCGCCGGTTGACGAATCCTCGCGAATTTCTCAAAATAGGTGGGGCGCTACGCTCCGCTCCTACCCTGAAAGTCTCGGGGGGATTCGTCAAGCGGGGGCTGAGATAAAAGGGGGGTCCCAAAACGCGTTTTTCCCATGCATTTTTCCATAGGACCTTTAGAACGAGCTACAGCCCGAACGGCTGAACAGAATTACTAGAAATTTGGCAGAGAGGAAGTCCCTAGGTCAAGGAAGTGCCTTTTGTAGGTTTGGTGTAAATCTGTTCAGTAGATTCTGAGAAAATAGCCTTTAAATCAATATATATATCTGAGCCCGCTTACGGTACGCTTACCGTACGCTTACCGTACGCTTACCGTAAGCTTACGGTGGCGTGCGCGAGCGCGATTCTGATTGGCTCTTAGATCTTAGTAAACATTCGAATCGTCCGAAACCAGGAAGCGGCGTCCGCCATTTTGTCTCTCGCACTGAGTGTTGTTTATCAAACATGATGGCCAAAAACATGTTACGGGGCTGTTTTGACAACTCCCTCCCACATAGTCATGTTGAGGGAGTCCCCAAACATCCCCCAAGAGCAAAAACGGTTTTATTTTTTTTTCGGCAATTTCGCGGGGTACGCTTACCGTACGCTTACCGTACGCTTACCGTAAGCTTACCGTACGCTTACGGTAAAAAAATAAAAATAAAAAAAACACTATCCACACTTACCCCACCCCCTGTGCTTTTGGTGGCCGCAGGCCACCAAATGTGCAGGGCTTATTAATAGAGAAAAAAAACGTAATTTTGGCAACATGAAATTATAAAATCGAAATAAAAAAAACACTATCCACATTGACCTCACCCCCTGTGCTTTTGGTGGCCGAAGGCCACCAAATGTACAGGGCTTATTAAAGTTGATAAAAACCGTGCACGGAACGAACTGCGTTAAGTGGGCGCGCACGCCACAAATGGCGTAAAGTAACTTAGCATTTAAAAAACCGTACAAATTCACTGAAAAAACCATAGGTTTCACACACGTTATAGTTAGGAAATAGCATTTAAAAAACCTTGCTAATTCACTGAAAAAACCATAGGTTTCACACATGTTATAGTTAGCTGGACATTTTACTGATAAAAAACCAATGAAATTCCCCCGTTATAGTTACTGTAGGCAACTATAACTCACGCGACCGTAATCCTCTGCTGATGACATATGTGTCTTTATGAAAAAAAAATATTTGTAATATATGTATAGCTAAAATTTAATGGAAGAAGATATGGGCAAATAAGTGTCTAAATACAGTATTAGCATCAGCAGAGGATTGCGGTCGCGTGAGTTATAGTTGCCTACAGTAACTATAACGGGGGAATTTCATTGGTTTTTTATCAGTAAAATGTCCAGCTAACTATAACATGTGTGAAACCTATGGTTTTTTCAGTGAATATATATATATATATTCACTTAAAAAACCATAGGTTTCACACAGGTTATAGTTAGGTGGACATTTCACTCGTAAAAAACCAATGAAATTCCCCCGTTATAGTTAGTACAGATAACTATAACTTGCGCGCCCGCAATCCACTGCTCATGACGTCACATATTACATCACTCATGACATGGTCAGTGGCATCACTCATGACATCACTGATGACATAATTCTTGTGATAGAGTGGCGGTCGCGCGAGTTATAGTTATCTGAACTAACTATAACGGGGGAATTTCATTGTTTTTTTACGAGTGAAATGTCCACCTAACTATAACCTGTGTGAAACCTATGTTTTTTTAAGTGAATTTGCAAGGTTTTTTAAATGCTAATTCCTAACTATAACGTGTGTGAAACCTATGGTTTTTTAAGTGAATTTGTACGGTTTTTTAAATGCTAAGTTATGTATTTATTAATATATATATATTTTTTTTAGTGCGCGCACCCCGCGATTATTATAAAAAAAAAAAAATGTTTATTTCAACCATGGGGGTCCTTCTGTGACAAAGGCTAGGGTGTCAGGAACTCTCTTCCCTGCCCCCTTTTCACGTTTTCCACCTTTTTTACCCCTTTCCTTTTCAGTGCGAGAGACAAAATGGCGGCCGACACTTCCTGATTTTGACCGATTCGAATGTTGACTGACATCTAACAACCAATCAGAATTTCGCTCGCGCACGGCACCATGCACGCACGGGCGCGCGTATAGATATTTATATGCTTTTAAATGCTATTTTCTCAGGAAATACTGAACAGATTGACACCAGACCTGCAAAAGGCACTTCCCTGACCTAAGGACTACCTCTCTGCCAAATTTCAAGTAATTCTGTTCAGCTGTTCGGGCTGTACCTTCGACTAAAGGTCCTATGGAAAAATGCATGGGGAAAACGCGTTTTGGGACCCCCTTTTTTCTCGGCCCCCGCTTGACGAATCACCCCGAGACTTTCAGGGTAGGAGCTGAGCGGAGCGCCCCATTAGTTTTGAAAATTTCGCGAAGATTCGTCAACCGGCGCCAAAGTTATTCAAAATAGAATTTTGAGATTTCCTATAGAAACACGGTCCTAACTATAACTATCTACTGGCGACCGCCAGTAGATAATATATATATATATATATATATATATATATATATTTGAACAGAATGATGTCGCACTCCAGTATTGTTACAACCAGAGGTTTTTCTTTACCACTGCCGACCGGTGGCAGTGGTAAATAAAAAAATCTGATTGCAATAATACTGGAGTGCGACATCCTTCTGTTTAAATATATTATATGGGGCTGGATTCCACCCAATTGATGTCAGCACCGGATGGCTGAGTGCGCTGTGTGAAGGAATCACATAGTTTGACAAAAAATAATATATATATATAGATATATACATATATAATTTACAAAGGCAGTCACCGAAATGCGTCTTTTGTGTTGTGTTAAAATGTCAAAACCCAATAAAATCTGGGTGATTAGTTTCCAGTGAGTGCTGTACTTTTGTACTTTGCAGCAGTGATATATATATATATATATATATATATATATATATATATATATATATATATATATTTTGGGGGGGGGATATTCTAGTGACATTACAGTTAGGCCTTACAATGAGACAAGCACTAACATTAAAAAAACAAAAAAATACTGAAATACACCAGTTGTACTATAGTATGGCGAGCAGTGCCCTACGACACATTTGCAACTGAGTGCACTACTTGCCAAACTTTGAGTCAGACCTTATCGTTTTTGCATATCCTGGCCCCATCATGGCTCCTAATATTCTCTTGGCACTCCAAGAAAGGTTTTCTGGAGATCTGAAGAAGTTTGCATTTTTTCTTAGCCAGTCAATTACACTTTTTATGTAAATCTACGGGTGTCCCAAATGACTAAACTTAAGTTTCCTTTGATTTGTCTTATTTAGGAGGGAATATTCCATTAGAAGCAATAAATGGTTCCTTGCTACATCATTTTTCTGCCTTTTGGGAGCAGATGCTGAAACTGTTTGATAGAAAGTGATATACTTTGATGAGTTATTAACCTTGAAACACTGTCATGGAGATTTATTGAGCTATATTACATTTAATCGCTTGGTGTTTGAGGCTGTTTGGTTGGAAGAGAAAAGAGTGTTCTCCTTCTATCATGGATTGCAAAGTCTTGACACACATTTTAAATCCACCCGCTGAGTATGCTGGGGTCGCCGCTCTAGTGGTTCAATTGGAACATCACAATGAATGCCGTTCTGAGAAAACTACTAGAGGCGTGGCCTAAGCTGGAGGAGACTAGAACCACAGTAGCGCTAGAACCTATGTCAGGTGACCTTTAGATACTCCTCTCCACCTACAAATGTCAGTGGCAAGCAGAGTGACAAGTCGGACGGTGATATACTGTGCTTTGTTTCTCTCTTCTGCCATTTCCTTCCCCATTTTCACTATTGGTTAGTGACGGCTCCTCCGCTAAGGCAGAAGAGCGTTGCCCCATTGCTTCACAGCAGTGAAGTAAAGGAAACATAAAATGATAATAACTTGTGTTATTATCATTTTATGTTTCCTTCGGCTGCAGCTTTGTGTTTGGAGCAGGGCTGCTCTGATGACAAAAGGAGCAGGGGAGGAGTGGTTTGCCCACTCCTAAGTGTACATGACTGTTTGGCAGTCCCTCTCGGTCCGGCCAAAATATTCATGCGCACTTCGCATTGTCTCCATGCAGGCTGTATTACAGCCTGCCTGCAGAACATGCCCAGGCCCCCATTCCCTGGCTGAACGCTGATCCACGCCGCTCAGACCAATCACAACACTGCATTGGCGCGTTGTGATTGGCAATCGGGAGGCTGGGAGCCCGGTGCTTCCTGATGCTTCCTGCATCCTGCTGCAGGACTGGAGTCAGGAAGAAAAGGACGGAGGTGAGGCGGCAGCAAGCCGGCCGTTACAGGTACGTTTTTTGTTTTTTTACTTAGTTTCCTTCATTCCCTGCCCCCATCCCACCACCCAAGTACAGTAGCAGCCGCTACTGCTATTGGCCCACATATTACTACAATGAAGGGTTGGTGGTAGATGTGGTGTGGGACGGAAGAGGGGGTCACCCCCTCAGTACTCATACCCAGCCTACCTAGAGTGCAATGCCAGCAGGGGCTGGAAGCAATCAAAGGCTTTGGCCTTTGACCATGTCTTGTGCTTAATGTCTATAACCAGTGTTCCAGCAGGCATCGTCTCCAGTCAGACCCCAGAGGTACTCGGCTCAAAGAAACCCGTCAGCCATGCCCTGCAGCTAGCACTCATGCAAAGATAGGAGCTGGTGATGACATGTTTCATGAAGACACACTGAATCTCTATGGCCAGAGGATTTGCAGGTCAATTGTTTGGCTGTCAACATCAGATAATGAAATGTGTTTGCCTCTTACAGTGCCTAACCTGGAAGTACTGAAGTAGCTTGGTATCCAAGCTCTGATCATACTGTACTGTAGTCTTTGCAAATGTGCATGATCAAGCCAGCAACACTAAACATCTTTATATATTCTTAACAATGGAATCTGCTATTGTTGGTATTATATATGGCACTCCAAGATTAGCGGGCAGCTTCTGAAACATGCGAGCACCATATTCTCTCTTAGTTAGGGGTTGTATATCAGAACATCCAACACAAAAACATTGTGTTAAAAAAACTATTGTTACTCAAATAGTTTTACAGACGTTATATTTAGAAATTAGCATTTAAAAAACCTTAGAAGTTCACTGAAAAAAACATAGGTTTCAGGGACGGTATAGTTAGAAATTAGCATTTAATAAAACCTTAGAAATTCACTGAAAAAACCATAGGTTTCAAGGATGTTATAGTTAGTTGTACATTTCACTCGTATAAAACCAGAGAAATTCGGCTGTTATAGTTAGAAGAGCTAACTATAACTCGCGCCCACGCAATGCACTGCTGATGACGTCACATATCACATCACTCATGACATGCTCAGTGACATCACTGATGACATTACTGATGACATCCCAAATGCAGGATTGCCCCCGGGACCTGGCCCACCCGGGGGTTTGAAAAACATTTCATTTTTGATGGAGTTCGTGCACCCAGCGGGATGAGGCGTAAATTGTAATAAAAAAATGCTTTTTTTGGACCTGGGGGTCAGGGTATTTTTACCATGCCCCCTTTTCTTGTTTTTGTATGTTTCTCTCACCTTTTTCATTCTCCCTCAGTGTGAAGCACAAGAAGGCTGCCAACCCTTTCTGGTTTGAAGAGTTGGCAGCCAATCAGACTCATGCTCGGAGGGCTCAGCCAATCAGATCTCACAATTCTCAAATACCGATATCTGTAAATCTTTAAATATCTCAAAAACTACTGGAAGGAATTACACCATTTGAAACAAAGCGTGCTTTCTGGTCCAAGAGCTATCTCTCTGCCAAAGTTGGTGTAATTCCGTTCAGCACTTCAGGCTGTAGCCGTGTCTAATGTTTCCTATGGAAATTAACATGGTGAAAGCATCTTTTGGGACCCCCCTTTTTTCTTGGCCCCCCCCTTGACAAATCAACCCGAATCTTTCAAGACAAGAGCTGACCTGAGTGTACAATAAGATTTGAAAATTTCGTAAAGATTTGTCAAACGACGCCAAAGTTATTAGCAAATCAAAAATCACTTTCCTATGGAAACTAGGTTCTAACTATAATTACTTACTGGCTACCGCCAGTAGGTAAGATATATATATATATATATATATATATATATATATATATATATATATTTTCCAAGAGTTCCCCAGATGCGGGACCGCATGGGGAGTGTAGTTTATTACGCCAATTCTTACCCTCCAGTGGGTTACCCTGCCGCACTCAATGAAGGACAACAATGTTCACAGCCCTCTGGTGGGCTTCAGAAGAGAACTCCACATGTCTGCTTGATTCACCCAATACGCCCATGCAAACGTGAGTATTTCACTTGCGGGTCCATCAATGATTCGATTTGGTGCGTCGTCCCTGCGGCCTGGAAGCGCCGCGTATACTTGTTTTCCAAGAGTTCCCCAGATGCGGGACCGCACTCCGTATTTGGTTGGAAACATTCCTTTCTTCTTTGAGACATGTGGCTTTCCCTCCCCGTATCTCGTCCCTGGCCTGACGCGTTTCAAAGCGTTCTTAGCTTCTCATCAGAGGCCCATGCAGCAGGTTTAATTCACAGCATTGCCACACCCCCTCCACACGTCTTCATTAATTAATAGGCTTCCGGTGTGCCCTCACAATGGATGACTGTGGCTGATGCACGGTGGGGAGTGTAGTTTATTACGCCAATTCTTACCCTCCAGTGGGTTACCCTGCCGCACTCAATGAAGGACAACAATGTTCGCAGCCCTCTGGTGGGCTTCAGAAGAGAACTCCACATGTCTGCTTGATTCACCCAATACGCCCATGCAAACGTGAGTATTTCACTTGCGGGTCCATCAATGATTCGATTTGGTGCGTCGTCCCTGCGGCCTGGAAGCGCCGCGTATACTTGTTTTCCAAGAGTTCCCCAGATGCGGGACCGCACTCCGTATTAGGTTGGAAACATTCCTTTCTTCTTTGAGACATGTGGCTTTCCCTCCCCGTATCTCGTCCCTGGCCTGACGCGTTTCAAAGCGTTCTTAGCTTCTCATCAGAGGCCCATGCAGCAGGTTTAATTCACAGCATTGCCACACCCCCTCCACACGTCTTCATTAATTAATAGGCTTCCGGTGTGCCCTCACAATGGATGACTGTGGCTGATGCACGCTGGGGAGTGTAGTTTATTACGCCAATTCTTACCCTCCAGTGGGTTACCCTGCCGCACTCAATGAAGGACAACAATGTTCGCAGCCCTCTGGTGGGCTTCAGAAGAGAACTCCACATGTCTGCTTGATTCACCCAATCCTCTGCTGATGACGTCAGATATTACATCACTGTATTTAGACACTTATTTACCCATGTCTTCTTCCATTAATCTTTAGCTATACATATATTACAAATATTTATTTTTCAGAAAGACACATATGTCATCAGTGATGTAATATCTGACGTCATCAGCAGAGGATTGCGGTCGCGTGAGATATAGTTGCCTGCACTAACTATAACGGGGGAATTTCATTGGTTTTTTACGAGTGAAATGTCCAGCTAACTATAACATGTGTGAAACCCATGGTTTTTTAAGTGAATTTGCAAGGTTTTTTAAATGCTAATTCGTAACTATAACGTGTGTGAAACCTATGGTTTTTTCAGTGAATTTCAAAGGTTTTTTAAATGCTAATTTATGTATGTATTTTTTATTTTTTTTATGGGATTTTTAGCGTGCGCGCACGGTGCGCGAACCTCGCTTAATTTTCAGTTAAAAATAAAAAAAAAATTACGTGTGTTTTTTCTTTTTTTTGCCCTTGGGGGTCCTTCTGGGACCCCCTGACAAAGGCTAGGGGGTCAGGTACTGTCCACCCTGCCCCCTTTTCACGTTCTCCACCTTTGTTTTTCACCCCCTCAGACTGCGAGAGACAAAATGGCGGCCGACACTTCCTGGTTTCGACCGATTCGAATGTTTACCGACATCTAACAACCAATCAGAATTGCGCTCGCCCACGGCAGGGTGCGCGCACTGTGCGCGCACGGTGCGCGCGTATAGATATTTATATGCTTTTAAATGCTATTTTCTCAGGAAATACTGAACAGATTTACACGAGACCTTCAAAAGGCACTTCCTTGACCTTATGGCTACCTCTCTGCCAAATTTCACGTAATTCTGTTCAGCCATTCGGGCTGTACCTTCGACTAAAGGTCCTATGGAAAAATGCATGGGGAAAAAGTGTTTTGGGACCACCCCTTTTTCTCGGCCCCCGCTTGATGAATCACCCCGAAACTTTCAGGGTAGGAGCTGAACGGAGCGTCCCATTTTTTTTGAAAATTTCGCGAGAATTCGTCAACCGGCGCCAAAGTTATTCAAAATAGAATTTTGAGATTTCCTATGGAAACTAGGTTGTAACTATAACTATCTACTGGCGACCGCCAGTAGATAATATATATATATATATTCACTGAAAAAACCATAGGTTTCACACATGTTATAGTTAGCTGGACATTTCACTCGTAAAAAACCATTGAAATTCCCCCGTTATAGTTAGTGCAGGCAACTATAACTCACGCGACCGCAATCCTCTGCTGATGCTAATACTGTATTTAGACACTGATTTGCCCATGTCTTCTTCCATTAAATTTTAGCTATACATATATTGCAAATATTTTTTTTTCATAAAGACACATATGTCATCAGCAGAGGATTGCGGTCGCGTGAGTTATAGTTGCCTGCACTAACTATAACGGGGGAATTTCAATGGTTTTTTACGAGTGAAATGTCCAGCTAACTATAACATGTGTGAAACCTATGGTTTTTTCAGTGAATTTGCAAGGTTTTTTAAATGCTAATTCCTAACTATAACGTGTGTGAAACCTATGGTTTTTTCAGTGAATTTGTACGTTTTTTTAAATGCTAAGTTACTTTACGCCGTTCGTGGCGTGCGCGCCCACTTCACGCAGTTCGTTCCGTGCGCGCACCGTGCGCGCACAGTGAGCACGCGGTGCGCTTCGCGCACCGCGCGCCCACTTTACGCAGTTAGTGCCGTGGGCCATGCCGTGGGCCATGTACGCACGATGCGCTTCACGCATCGTCCACACACGGAGGACATATTATGCGCTACGTTGTGAAATGTTATTTATTAAATGTTCTGAATGTTACTATGCCATGCACAAAAGGTGCCCTTCTGGGAATATTTTGCACACGGGGTGTGGAAAGTGTGGCTAATTTTTTTTTTATTTTTTTTTTTACCGTACGCGTACGGTAAGCGCAATCGGCGTTTTTTCAAAAAAAAAATAAAAATAATTTTTGGCCTTGGGGGTTCTTTTGGGACACCCTAACAATTGATAGGTGGTTAGGAGCTGTCTAGCATGCCCCTTTTCTTGTGATCCGCCTTTGTTTTTCCTCCCCCCGTCAGAGTGCGAGAGAGAAAATGGCGGCCGACACTTCCTGGTTTCGACCGATTCGAATGTTTACTAAGATCTAACAGCCAATCAGAATCGCGCTCGCGCACGGCACCGTACGCGTACGGTAAGCTTACCGTAAGCGCACGGTAAGCGCACCGTAAGCTGCCACAGATATATATATTGATTTAAATGCTATTTTCTCAGGAACTACTGAACAGATTTACACCAGACCTACAAAAGGCACTTCCTTGACCTGTAGACTACCTCTCTGCCAAATTTCAAGTAACTCTGTTCAGCCGTTCGGGCTGTAGCTGTGTCTAAAGGTCCTATGGAAAAATGCATGGGGAAAATGCGTTTTGGGACCCCCCTTTTTTCTCAGCCCCCGCTTGACGAATCCCCCCGAGACTTTCAGGGTAGGAGCGGAGCGTAGCGCCCCATTAGTTTTGAAAATTTCGCGAGGATTCGTCGACCGGCGCCAAAGTTATTCAAAATAGAATGTTGCGGTTTTCCTATGGAAACAGGGTCCTAACTATAACTGCCTACTGGCGACCGCCAGTAGGTAAAATATATATATATATATATATACATATATATATATATATATATACACACACATAGTTATGCAATCACCCTAGAGCTTAGGAGGTCACTCGGCTGGGTTCCTGCCATCTGGCTGTCATTTCTCCATTCCCCTCGATGTGCAACAAATCTGCTTCTGTGCCTTACGCGTTTCGATGCGACGGCATCTTAATCATAGGCATGACAGTTGTAGGAAGTGCTCTTTTATTTCTAGTTTTCAAAATTGATCACATGCCCCCAGTGGGCTGTCACAATTCTCCCTTTATGCATGATGGGACACGTAGTCCTTTACAAGCGTAATTATTCCCTTAGTAGGGTCCTGCACCAATTCAAAGTTCAATAGAAAAGCACAAGGGAAACCCTACTCACAACGAACCAGGGTAAGTACTGTATGTCACGAAACAAAGGTTCTTGTGGAAACAATATTATACTATATTGATAATGCAAAGCACACTGGCAATAACAATGGGTCGTATGGATTTCAGACAGAAAGGAGGCCGAGTGAAGTATGATTGAGTATGCACAGTTTATATCAATTTTCAAGAGACTTTTCAAATATATACAACAAGTAGTGCTTAGTGTCCCCAGTGTGTAATGGAACCAAAAGACGAACTAGTGAAAAATGTGACATATACAGCTTGATTTCCAACATTCAAAAAACGACCATTTACAATTCTTAAGTATATTCAGACACCGTGTTTAGTGACCAGTGCTGATTCAATGAATCGTTTTTTTATATATGTTGACGGCGTTTCGACCCTTCCAGTGATGCAGGGTCTCTTCAGGACCTAGTAATATAGGGACATCTGAAAAAATTATAGCAATGCGCGCAGCCACGTGTGAGAAGTGAAGAACACCGGTCAAGTGGAAAGAAAATGGGAATATACTCATACTGGACCCAGCCGGGTACTCAGTGTTGGGAGGGGGGGGGCGCGAGGAGAAGGCTGGCGGTGGAAGATGAGACACGGCGGATGCCGCTGTCTGCAGTTCAGAGCTCTGGAGGGGTTGCCCATATTTGGACTCCCGTTATTGTGGGCCGAGTCAGAAGTTGCAATAATGAGGGCGCGAGAACAGGATGTGTCCCGTCATTGTCTTCGTACAATGACAGACGCTTCCGAGGAGACGTGTAGCAGATGCACGCATCGGTTACCGATTGAATCGAGATATCCAAGGACAGGACACATCCTGTTCACGCACCTTCATTATTGCAACTTCTGACTTCTTGACGGATAAGTCAAAAAAAAAAAAAAAGAAAAATTCAGGGCAGGAGTATAGGGGCCATTAGCGAAGGTCCCTCGCCTGCCGCTGTAACCTTATGTGCTGGCTGTACCTAAAGGGAATATTTCCCCTTTGGAGATGTTGGCTAGGCCATAAAAGAAAGGCAGTGATGCCCCTGTCTATCGTATCACCACCTCGCAAGTTTAGTCTCAGTACTTTAGCGTTGAAAAAGGCTGTGTCGCAAAAGCAGATTATTGTGAATAATGCATTACACTCCAGGTGTAACAGTGCTGTGGTTTTTACCCAGAGCATTAGATGAATATTAAATTACACAGGGGTGAGCGGTGACCTAGTGGAACACCAGAAGTCAGCTGAGTTAAGACTAAAGAGTATAAAATCCTCGAGCAACAACTGAATTAAACCGGACCACTGAAGCTCGAGATCGCAGTTAGGTCCCTCAACCCATCCAGTAGTTAATGTAATCCTAAGTTGTTGAGCGTGGGAGGTTGGGCGCAGCGGCCAAGGCTTCCTGACCCCGGACTAAGGGGTTCGCGGTTCGAGCCGTGGTGCCAGCGGCAGGTTAGCCCAGCACCATGTGACTCTTGGCAATAGCTTGCTTAATCTCCCCGACAGCCCCCAGCGCCGGGACAACTTTTTGGAGGTAGCTGTGCGCTTTACAAAAAGGCTGGTATGTCATTCCTGGTATGTTTTCAATCAGCATCAAAAGACAACCTCGCTATACTACAATGCCAGATAGTGATAGTGTACTCAAGAATTGCCAGGCCATTACCGTCCTTCAACGGACACCACACGCTTAGAATGGCGAGGGATGCATGAAACCAGGGTGTGTGCCAACCCTGGAGGTGAAGCCTGGTGCAAATGTGGAGAAACACAATCACTCCACAGACATTAACAGAGGCAGGCAAGGCGGGGATGCTTCTCGAAGGACCAAGGTCAGGCCCTCAGGCTTTAGGTCAGAAGAATGGTGACCCGGGAACTACTGAACGAGACGTCCAATTTGTCCAGTTCAATACTGGCGAAAGCATAGTATAGAAAAGGAGGATATTTCTAGTACGAAACCACGCCAGGGGTTAAAAATTGGCAGGATCAATGGCTTCATCGCTGACAGCGGTGTAAGAACAAGTCAATGGAGGCGGCATAAGCTACCATTCAATTTCTAGGCAAAGTAGAAAGGTTACAGAAATCCTAAAATAACTTCTAAGGGGAATCTGTAATTTTGTGCTACGTCTAATCGAAGCCTGGGAGTTAATGTGAATAAAGTGTTAGGTAAAATAACAGAAAGCCAAGTGGATACCTCTCCATGGGGTGGAGTGTTCGGGGGGCGCTGAAGCCATTCGGCACAGAATCCGTAGAGAAATCTGCCTAGCCTATACGTTGGACAGTGGTGCCGGCATAGAATCATGTTTCATGCTCACTGGGTTACCGAGAAGGTGCGTTTCTGGCAGTATAACGCAGGTTTTCTTCCTCCCAGTGTAAGAATTAAGCACATTGGAGTGAGTAGTACAGCCGGGCAAATACCAATCAGGATCACTGATTTCGCAGGGGTGCTTACCGGGGGGAGCCTGCCAGGCGCATGGGCGAAGTAGAGAATGTGATTTAAGTAATGTATGTTGTATCATGCCTCCACAAACGGTATTTGACTGTCTCCCAATTTTTGTTTTCATATATGACCCTTGGTGAGAGGAGACAGTGCTGTAAGACTCCGAACAGGACACAAGCGTCTCACCGCATAATGGCAAGGACGGAGAAGAGCACCATGGTGTTTGTGGGAAGATTGCCGTCAGAGCGTACCGGGCGTCAGCCTCCACGAAACACAGTTAGAGGTTGGTAGCCTAGCGCTTGAGTGGGGGAACGGCAAGGGCAGGCTGCACAGAGAGCAGCAGCAGGCGTAAAGGGAGGACATAAGGTATGGGGGAGCCTCAGGAAGACAGAAGCCTCCCTGGCAGCGTGGCAGAAACAAAAGGTGTATTGGCTTGGTTATGGAAACACACTGACAGGATGGTGTGTAGAAGGAGGGCCACTCACTCTGGGATGCCTCACGGCTAGTTGAGTACGCCTGACAAAAATCGGGGTAGCAAACGGAGACGGCACTTGCAGCCCAGCCCCCGCCAGACAACAGGGCACAAAAGAGACTAACAAGGTAGCGAGTTGGGGCCTAACTCCGGGGAAAGGCTACCCCCCACATGCAAGGGGGCATGGAAAACAACAAAGAACAATCTACGAGCTGTCAGGGTGATTTACGACCCTAGGAGATGCAAATGAGCAAAAGACAAATCAGTGATTTACGGCCGGACGATGATTTATGGCCGATGATTTATGATGATAAATAAGAAAGTATGCTGTTCCTAAAGAGAATTATTAGTGAAAAAAGAGATAGATGAGTCCCTGATGTCAGGAGGGAAATCCTCCTTTAGGAAAAAGACCCTCACACACCCGGCAGACTAGCTGTCATATGTCGTCAGCATGTGGCCCAGATGTAAAGTGTCATCATCGGGTCTGCTCCGAATCGGGGCGGCGCTGCAATCCCCGATCGGCGACCCCAAAGGCGCCTTTTAATGGAGATCTTCATTCCATAGTTGCCGGTGGGTGAATGCAGGTGAGGGCCTTAAAGTGAAAAGAGTGTGGTGAGTGGAGTGTATTTAAAAATAAGTAGTGGGGAGCCTGAATAGTGTTTATTAAATGACTGGGGTCCCACTCTTACAATAAAAGCAATACAGTGCGTAATATTACAGTTAGATTGACTGTATTACGCTGTGGTCATAGATGGTCAACATGTTTCTTGCTTAAGTATAGTAACCGCAATTCTTCAGGACCAAGTGATTCACACACTCATTGGTAGTGGTAGTGGCTAATATGGCACTTACCACACATACAGCACCCTAATAAGTGGTGACTAGTGCAGGTTTAGGAAAATGCCCTTAACTGCAGGGCTGAAAAATCCAACGAGCTGGCGCTGGAGGCAGACACCGGATAGTACAGTGTCAGAAGTCCGTAGTACAGGACGCCTATCCACCTACCCTTGATCCACGCCGAGTCGGCGTGGATCAAGGGTAGGTCCTGAAGAATTGCGGTTACTATACTTAAGCAAGAAACATGTTGACCATCTATGACCACAGCGTAATACAGTCAATCTAACTGTAATATTACGCACTGTATTGCTTTTATTGTAAGAGTGGGACCCCAGTCATTTAATAAACACTATTCAGGCTCCCCACTACTTATTTTTAAATACACTCCACTCACCACACTCTTTTCACTTTAAGGCCCTCACCTGCATTCACCCACCGGCAACTATGGAATGAAGATCTCCATTAAAAGGCGCCTTTGGGGTCGCCGATCGGGGATTGCAGCGCCGCCCCGATTCGGAGCAGACCCGATGATGACACTTTACATCTGGGCCACATGCTGACGACATATGACAGCTAGTCTGCCGGGTGTGTGAGGGTCTTTTTCCTAAAGGAGGATTTCCCTCCTGACATCAGGGACTCATCTATCTCTTTTTTCACTAATAATTCTCTTTAGGAACAGCATACTTTCTTATTTATTTGAGTACTTCTGGGCTATGTATGCTGGACCTGTCATAAACAGCCCCTGTTCCTCCTCTTTTTAAGTACGATGATTTATGATGCCCATGCAGAATGATTTATGACAACAGAATGATGACAGATTGTGACAGGATGATTTATGACAGTCTGATGATTTATGACCATGATTTATGGCTGATGATTTATGATGATCAGGCAGTGTGATTTATGACAGCGAAATAATAGCCGGTTGCGGCAGAATGATTTATGACACCCAATGATTTATGACCCATGAGTTATGAAGTCCAATGACACCGAGTGATAACTAATTTGTGATCATGTATGATAATGATTTATGACCCTGGCCACCAGAAGGGGTTCAGGGGATTGTACAAATATGATGTATGTAATGAGTAATAAAAACTGCGGCCAACAACCACCACAAAAATGCAATGACTGTTGGCTGTGTTCGTAATGCAGATACACAAGTTTGGTATGGTTCCCGGAATGGGCGCAGTGCGGGGGTTATGAGCGTGTCTCTTTAACTTAGTGCCGCAGAGAAACTGTGGTCACATTCTGCACCTTTAGTAGGAGTTTTTTTTATCTTTCGTAGTTTGATGTATCAACATAGACGAACCTTGCATAGTATACACATGAGCTGGTGAGAGTGTCACAATTTGGCACTGAAATGAATGAGTGATGTGCTGTGCATGTCACTGCACCAGCCACACTAGCCTCACAAATACTGTCCCCTGTGAGGCTCTGGCCTGCCTGAAAGACTTGAATTGCCTGAAGGGCAGTTTACCTTTAGCCATATATATTCAAGAGAAGGTTAACACTCCTCTCTGATGCCGAAGACTGTGTCTCAAAGTTTCACGCTGAAGAGTGAACGTAAGAAAGTGATGGAGTAAAACCCACTCTGTGATATGTTCAAGATGTGCAACGGCAAAGCTTAAGCTTTCATGTTGATATTTTCAACAAGCATAGGCAAATGCAACAGGGCTCAATTATAACTAAAAGTGCGTGGATGCTTCCAACGATCAGGTCACTCATCTATTGGTCAATACACTCATTTACCCAGAATACACTCACTCCTCCACTCATCTCTGCGTTAATGTATCTGTCCTTGTAATCCATTGACTCATTCTTGCATTCACCCACTGATTCATCCACCTCCTTAGACACACATTCATTGCTCAAAAAAGAGACGATTTCAATGATATGTCAGACCTATTCTACGGGTACTCAGTTAAAATATACATGTTGTGTCTCATCTGCAATCTAACAAAAGCACTACTTGCTGTTCCATCACCAACTCCCAATGGGAACTTAAAGAGAACAATGTAACAATGCTCGAGACACCACTGATAGGCCATCCAAGCCGAAGCAAAGAATGAGCAAATCATGGTAGCCAATAGCTGAAGGGAGTTGACCCAAAACCCGCTCTTCTGACCACTTCCTGTTGTGCTTGTTTACAGAGTTGACGGCATGACGTCCTCCTAAAATGAGTTGTCTGTAGTTAGACCTAATCATAAGGAATTCTTTTTTTGGTGCATCTCAGAAAGGACCGCTCTGCCCTCGTCGCTGCACTTTTATAAATCTTTTAAGCATATTTTTTTAGAAGTGAAAGCACAGAGGTGATCGGGCGAACAACCTTTACAGCGTGGTCGTTACACCGCGGTATGTTTACATCGCGGTCATTACAACGCAAGTCGTTACAACGACTTGCGCTGGATGGCGCTATACACTAAGGAATAGTATGAATTACTATTCCAACACCTTCCCTACTGTTACGTAGGCTGGAGTTGGAATAGTAAATCATACTATTCCTAAGTCCCGCGCCCTCCAGCAGAAGTCGTTGTAACGACTTGCGTTGTAATAACTGCGATGTAACGTACCGCGGTCTAACGACCTCGTTGTAACGACACATAATCTTGTGAGAGAGGGCGGCAAGAAGACAGAGGAACAACAGAGAGAGAGGACAGAGAATAAGCAAGGTTGGGTAATGAGCAGTATGAAGAGGTGGTTGATGTCGAAATGGTGAACAGAGAGGCACGAGGCAACAAACAGCATACAGGGGCGAGGAGGAGAAGGATCTCTGTGGGGAAGAATAGGGAAGGAGTGAAATGGGGCGCGAGCAGATATAAGGAGGTGCTGAGGCAAAAGAAAGAAGATGAAAAGAGTGACCTGGGGCGAGAAAGAGAGGTGGAAAGAAATGTGAGAACATGAGATAGAATGTGCAGAGAGCGCCGTCACATGCAGACAGAGATAGGTGGTAAGGGAGAGAAAAAAAGAGAAAAGGGGCTAGTGAAGCGGAGACTATGGGAAGGTGAGAAGAAGGGTGCGAGTGGGGAAGACATCAATAAATAGATGATTGCAGTGGACTGAAATAGAGGGGAAGAAGTGGGGGTATGAAGCAGAGAAAGGATAGAAAAGGAAAACACATAAAGGGATGAAGGGAGTGAGTCGGAGCAGGGCATGGTGACTGAGGTAAGATGGAAGGAGGTGCAGAGTTGGTGAAATATCAGGTAAAGTCTGAGTTATAGCAAATAATAAGGAGATCGTGAGAGAGAGAGGCAGGGCACTGGAGAAATATAATTGGGGAGAGAATGATAGAAGCCTTGAACCAGGGGCAACGACTTAGACAGCAAAGGATACACCGGTCAAAAGACAGGCGCAGGGAGATCACAGGGGCCCTGAAGGAGGGATGGAGAGGGGTAATATACAGGAGGAGGCTGGCAAGGCGAGAGAGAAGTGGCAGACGGGCGGGGGTGATGAAGTCAGGGAAATAAGGCAGGTGGAAGCCGTCGAACAGGGAAGATGTCATGGTACCCGACTGCACAGCATCAGTAATCCCGTTGCCTGGTGACAGGATACTGGAAACACCCCCTGGCCAGGGAGAGCGAGGTGGAAGCTGCGTGAATGGTCCCTGGACAGAGCAGAGAGAGAGGAAGTGGGTGACAGGCAGCGAGGTGGTGAGAGAGAGGGAGAGGTAGGAGAGGGGGCAGAGAGAAGATGGCGTGGATGTATGGAGGGGGAAGAGGGTGAAAGAGAAACGGGTGAGAGAGAGAGTGAGTGGCAAGAGAGCAGCCTTCACCTTGCAGTGTGTCACCCCCACAGAAGCCCAAAGCAATCACGCCAGCCCTCCAGCGGGATCTGATAAGAGGGGCTGCATTATTCCTCATCCCCGGGGTGAGCCCCCAGACTTTCAGTGCACATATCTCAGAGCCCCAGCTGCCAGGTCTCTCCTTCATGGGGACATGTGGCACCTTCAGATGCCCCCTACCACCAGCGCCGCCATGTGACTGGGCTTCTGCCCGGGGAACCTTACACCAGAACCTTTTCAATCCAACAGATAGGAGTGGAATGAGTGCCTTCCCGCCCTCCCTCGTCCACGCAGCAAAGAATCATTGAGTGGAGGAGGTGAATGAAATGCCTCGTCTCCTCTGGAGCCGTTAAAACACATCTCCCTCGCCCCTTCCCTTTAGTGCAGAGTTCTGCGACAGAGGATGCCTGTCCCTCACCCACCACGCACGACAGTGCCCTCCATCACACCATCTACCGAACACCGAGGCTCGGTGCAAGATGGCGCCGCTCCCTCCAGCCTGTCAATCAAGCACGTGGATCCGGAGCTGGGAGCAGAACGCCCTCACCTCTGTCAATCCAACACAGAGATCTGGAGCAGAGAACACACGCCCCTCACCCCTGTCAATCCAACACAGAGATCTGGAGCAGAGAACACACGCCCCTCACCTCTGTCAATCCAACACAGAGATCTGGAGCAGAGAACACACGCCCCTCACCTCTGTCAGTCCAACACAGAGATATGGATCTGGGAGCACATACCCACACCTATGTCAGTCCAACACAGAGATCTGGAGCAGAGACCACGCCGCCCTCACCTCTGTCAGTCCAACAGTGAGATCTGGAGCAGAGAACACACGCCCCTCACCTCTGTCAGTCCAACACAGTGATCTGGAGCTGGGAACACACCGCCCTCACCTCTGTCAATACAAAAGAGAGATCTGGAGCAGATAACACACGCCCCTCACCCCTGTCAATCCAACACAGCTGGAAGCACACCGCTCTCACCCCTGTCAATCCAACACAGAGATATGGAGCTGGGAGCACATCCCCTCACCTGTGTCAGTCCAACACCGACATCTGGAGCAGAGAACACACCGCCCTCACCTCTGTCAATCCAACACAGAGATCTGGAGCAAATAACACACCACCCTCACCCCTGTCAATCCAACACAGAGATATGGAGCTGGGAGCACATGCCCTCACTTCTGTCAATCCAACACAGAGGTCTGGAGCAGAGAACACACCACCCTCACCCCTGTCAATCCAACACAGAGATCTGGAGCAGAGAGCACACCACCCTCACCCCTGTCAATCCAACACAGAGATATGGAGCTGGCAGGACATCCCCTCACCTGTGTCAGTCCAACACCGACATCTGGAGCAGAGAACACACCGCCCTCACCTCTGCCAATCCAACACAGAGATCTGGAGCAGAGAACACCCCCCTCACCTCTGTCAATCCAACACAGAGATCTGGAGCTCAGAGAACACCACCCTCACCTGTGTCAGTCCAACACCGACATCTGGATCAGAGAGCACACCGCCCTCACCTCTGTCAATCCAACACAGAGATCTGGAGCAGATAACACACCACCCTCACCCCTGTCAATCCAACACAGCTGGAAGCACACCGCTCTCACCCCTGTCAATCCAACACAGAGATATGGAGCAGAGAGCACACTGCCCTCACCCCTGTCAATCCAACACAGAGATATGGAGCAGATAACACACGCCCCTCACCTCTGTCAATCCAACACAGAGATATGGATCTGGGAGCACATACCCACACCTGTGTCAGTCCAACACCGACATCTGGAGCAGAGAACACACCGCCCTCACCTCTGTCAATCCAACACAGAGATCTGGAGCAGATAACACACGCCCCTCACCTCTGTCAATCCAACACAGAGATATGGATCTGGGAGCACATACCCACACCTATGTCAGTCCAACACAGAGATCTGGAGCAGAGACCACGCCGTCCTCACCTCTGTCAGTCCAACAGTGAGATCTGGATCAGAGAGCACACCGCCCTCACCTCTGTAAATCCAACACAGAGATCTGGAGCAGATAACACACCACCCTCTCCTCTGTCAATCCAACACAGAGATATGGAGCTGGGAGCACATACCCACACCTATGTCAGTCCAACACAGAGATCTGGAGCAGAGAACACACCACCCTCACCCCTGTCAATCCAACACAGCTGGAAGCACACCACTCTCACCCCTGTCAATCCAACACAGAGATATGGAGCAGAGAGCACACCGCCCTCACCTCTGTCAATCCAACACAGAGATATGGAGCTGGGAGCACATGCCCTCACTTCTGTCAATCCAACACAGAGGTCTGGAGCAGAGAACACACCACCCTCACCCCTGTCAATCCAACACAGCTGGAAGCACACCACTCTCACCCCTGTCAATCCAACACAGGGATATGGAGCAGAGAGCACACCGCCCTCACCTCTGTCAATCCAACACAGAGATATGGAGCTGGGAGCACATCCCCTCACCTGTGTCAGTCCAACACCGAAATCTGGAGCAGAGAACACACCGCCCTCACCTCTGTCTATCCAACACAGAGATCTGGAGCACAGAGCACACCGCCCTCACCTCTGCCAATCCAACACAGAGATCTGGAGCTCAGAGAACACGACCCTCATCTGTGCCAATCCAACAGAGAGATCTGGAGCTCAGAGAACACCACCCTCACCTGTGTCAGTCCAACACCGACATCTGGATCAGAGAGCACACCGCCCTCACCTCTGTCAATCCAACACAGAGATCTGGAGCAGATAACACACCACCCTCACCCCTGTCAATCCAACACAGCTGGAAGCACACCGCTCTCACCCCTGTCAATCCAACACAGAGATATGGAGCAGAGAGCACACTGCCCTCACCCCTGTCAATCCAACACAGAGATATGGAGCTGGGAGCACATCCCCTCACCTGTGTCAGTCCAACACCGACATCTGGAGCAGAGAACACACCGCCCTCACCTCTGTCTATCCAACACAGAGATCTGGAGCACAGAGCACACCGCCCTCACCTCTACCAATCCAACACAGAGATCTGGAGCTCAGAGAACACCCCCCTCACCTCTGCCAATCCAACACAGAGATCTGGAGCAGAGAACACACCGCCCTCACCTCTGTCTATCCAACACAGAGATCTGGAGCTCAGAGAACACCACCCTCACCTGTGTCAGTCCAACACCGACATCTGGAGCAGAGAACACACCGCCCTCACCTCTGCCAATCCAACACAGAGATCTGGAGCAGAGAACACCCCCCTCACCTCTGTCAATCCAACACAGAGATCTGGAGCTCAGAGAACACCACCCTCACCTGTGTCAGTCCAACACCGACATCTGGATCAGAGAGCACACCGCCCTCACCTCTGTCAATCCAACACAGAGATCTGGAGCAGAGAACACACCACCCTCACCCCTGTCAATCCAACACAGCTGGAAGCACACCGCTCTCACCCCTGTCAATCCAACACAGAGATATGGAGCAGAGAGCACACCGCCCTCCCCTCTGTCAATCCAACACAGAGATATGGAGCTGGGAGCACATCCCCTCACCTGTGTCAGTCCAACACCGACATCTGGAGCAGAGAACACACCGCCCTCACCTCTGTCTATCCAACACAGAGATCTGGAGCACAGAGCACACCGCCCTCACCTCTGCCAATCCAACACAGAGATCTGGAGCTCAGAGAACACCACCCTCACCTGTGTCAGTCCAACACCGACATCTGGATCAGAGAGCACACCGCCCTCACCCCTGTCAATCCAACACAGCTGGAAGCACACCGCTCTCACCCCTGTCAGTCCAACACAGAGATATGGAGCAGAGAGCACACCGCCCTCACCCCTGTCAATCCAACACAGAGATATGGAGCTGGGAGCACATGCCCTCACCTCTGTCAGTCCAACACTGAGATCTGGAGCAGAGAACACACCACCCTCACCCCTGTCAATCCAACACAGCTGGAAGCACACCACTCTCACCCCTGTCAATCCAACACAGAGATATGGAGCAGAGAGCACACCGCCCTCACCCCTGTCAATCAAACACAGAGATATGGAGCTGGGAGCACATCCCCTCACCTGTGTCAGTCCAACACCGACATCTGGAGCAGAGAACACACCGCCCTCACCTCTGTCTATCCAACACAGTGATCTGGAGCAGATAACACACCACCCTCACCTCTGTCAATCCAACACAGAGATATGGAGCTGGGAGCACATCCCCTCACCTGTGTCAGTCCAACACCGACATCTGGAGCAGAGAACACACCGCCCTCACCTCTGTCTATCCAACACAGAGATCTGGAGCAGAGAACACACCACCCTCACCCCTGTCAATCCAACACAGCTGGAAGCACACCACTCTCACCCCTGTCAATCCAACACAGAGATATGGAGCAGAGAGCACACCGCCCTCACCTCTGTCAATCCAACACAGAGATATGGAGCTGGGAGCACATCCCCTCACCTGTGTCAGTCCAACACCGACATCTGGAGCAGAGAACACACCGCCCTCACCTCTGTCTATCCAACACAGAGATCTGGAGCAGAGAACACACCACCCTCACCCCTGTCAATCCAACACAGCTGGAAGCACACCACTCTCACCCCTGTCAATCCAACACAGAGATATGGAGCAGAGAGCACACCGCCCTCACCTCTGTCTATCCAACACAGATCTGGAGCACAGAGCACACCGCCCTCACCTCTGCCAATCCAACACAGAGATCTGGAGCTCAGAGAACACCACCCTCATCTGTGCCAATCCAACACAGAGATCTGGAGCTCAGAGAACACCACCCTCACCTGTGTCAGTCCAACACCGACATCTGGATCAGAGAGCACACCGCCCTCACCTCTGTCAATCCAACACAGAGATCTGGAGCAGATAACACACCACCCTCACCCCTGTCAATCCAACACAGCTGGAAGCACACCGCTCTCACCCCTGTCAATCCAACACAGAGATATGGAGCAGAGAGCACACTGCCCTCACCCCTGTCAATCCAACACAGAGATATGGAGCTGGGAGCACATCCCCTCACCTGTGTCAGTCCAACACCGACATCTGGAGCAGAGAACACACCGCCCTCACCTCTGTCTATCCAACACAGAGATCTGGAGCACAGAGCACACCGCCCTCACCTCTACCAATCCAACACAGAGATCTGGAGCTCAGAGAACACCCCCCTCACCTCTGCCAATCCAACACAGAGATCTGGAGCAGAGAACACACCGCCCTCACCTCTGTCTATCCAACACAGAGATCTGGAGCTCAGAGAACACCACCCTCACCTGTGTCAGTCCAACACCGACATCTGGAGCAGAGAACACACCGCCCTCACCTCTGCCAATCCAACACAGAGATCTGGAGCAGAGAACACCCCCCTCACCTCTGTCAATCCAACACAGAGATCTGGAGCTCAGAGAACACCACCCTCACCTGTGTCAGTCCAACACCGACATCTGGATCAGAGAGCACACCACCCTCACCTCTGTCAATCCAACACAGAGATCTGGAGCAGAGAACACACCACCCTCACCCCTGTCAATCCAACACAGCTGGAAGCACACCGCTCTCACCCCTGTCAATCCAACACAGAGATATGGAGCAGAGAGCACACCGCCCTCACCTCTGTCAATCCAACACAGAGATATGGAGCTGGGAGCACATCCCCTCACCTGTGTCAGTCCAACACCGACATCTGGAGCAGAGAACACACCGCCCTCACCTCTGTCTATCCAACACAGAGATCTGGAGCACAGAGCACACCGCCCTCACCTCTGCCAATCCAACACAGAGATCTGGAGCTCAGAGAACACCACCCTCACCTGTGTCAGTCCAACACCGACATCTGGATCAGAGAGCACATCGCCCTCACCCCTGTCAATCCAACACAGCTGGAAGCACACCGCTCTCACCCCTGTCAGTCCAACACAGAGATATGGAGCAGAGAGCACACCGCCCTCACCCCTGTCAATCCAACACAGAGATATGGAGCTGGGAGCACATGCCCTCACCTCCGTCAGTCCAACACTGAGATCTGGAGCAGAGAACACACCACCCTCACCCCTGTCAATCCAACACAGCTGGAAGCACACCACTCTCACCCCTGTCAATCCAACACAGAGATATGGAGCAGAGAGCACACCGCCCTCACCCCTGTCAATCAAACACAGAGATATGGAGCTGGGAGCACATCCCCTCACCTGTGTCAGTCCAACACCGACATCTGGAGCAGAGAACACACCGCCCTCACCTCTGTCTATCCAACACAGAGATCTGGAGCACAGAGCACACCGCCCTCACCTCTACCAATCCAACACAGAGATCTGGAGCTCAGAGAACACCCCCCTCACCTCTGCCAATCCAACACAGAGATCTGGAGCAGAGAACACACCGCCCTCACCTCTGTCTATCCAACACAGAGATCTGGAGCACAGAGAACACCCCCTCACCTCTGCCAATCCAACACAGAGATCTGGAGCAGAGAACACCCCCCTCACCTCTGTCAATCCAACACAGAGATATGGAGCTCGGAGCACATCTCCTCACCCCTATCAGTCCAACACAGAGATCTGGAGCTGGGAGCACACCCCCTCACCCCTGTCAGTCCAACAAGAAGATATGGAGCTCGGAGCACATCCCCTCACCTGTGTCAATCCAACACTGAGACATGGGGTTCAGAGCACATCCCCTCATGCCTGTCAATCCAACACAGAGATAAGAAGCTCGGAGCACATCCCCTCACCTCTGACAGTCCAACACAGAGATCTGGAGCAGAGAGCACACCATCCACACCACTGCCAATCCAGCATTGAGGTCTGGAGCAGATAGCACAACTCCCTCACCCCTGTCAGTCCAACACTGAGATCTGGAGCAGAGAGCACACCGCCCTCACCTCTGCCTATCCAACACAGACATCAGGAGCAGAGAGCACACCACCCTCACCTCTGCCAATCCATCACAGTGACTTGGAGCAGAGAGCACACTGCACTCACCTTTGCCAATCCAACACAGAGATCTGGAAAAGAGAGCACACCATCCTCACCTCTGCCAATCCAACACGTGGATCTGGAGCAGAGGGCACACCACCCTCTCCTCTGTCAATCCAGCACAGAGATCTGAACCAGAGAGTACACCACCCTCACCTGTGTCAGTCCAACACAGAGATCTGGAGCAGAGAACACACCGCCTCACCTCTGCCAATCCAACACAGAGATCTGGAGCAGAGAACACACCGCCTCACCTCTGCCAATCCAACACAGAGATCTGGAGCAGAGAACACACCGCCTCACCTCTGCCAATCCAGCATAGAGGTCTGGAGCAGAGAATACACCACCCTTACCTCTGCCAATCTAGCATTGAGGTCTAGAGGAGAGAGCACATCTTTGTCACCTCTCTCAACCCAGGACAGAGATATTATCAGCACGTGATACATCTCCTTCACTTCAGTCTAACCACCACCAATGCTGCAGAGGTGGTGTGGGGGTGGTTGACAAATTAACAAATGTTGGTGCAGAGGATATTTCTCACTAGGCAGTGTTTCTGTTTTGCGGTTGGTCCTATGAATTTGTAGATGTCTTGTATGCAGTTCTCCTTGTCTGGAGGAGTCTGGGTCTTCTGTAACAACTCCACTGGACACTTTGATTCACTGAGGTAAATCACACACGATGGGTGGCAGGGTAAGTATGTGCAGAACATCAGGGCCTTAGGCAAAGCTTGAGGTTTGGTCTCAGCCGGGGAAGAGGGGTCATCAAGGAGCTTCGCACGCAGGAAGGAACCAGGAGGTCCATAAACTTCTTGTCAGAGAGAGGTTCTCTGAGTCCTATAGGGGAGTTCAACCATATCTTCACAGTTCTTGGCATTCAGCCAACAGCACTCGACCAATCAAATCCAGCATACTGTTCACTGCTAGATTGCCAGCCAATAAGTTTGGAGGTCTCATTGTGGGCTTACTCCCACTCTTCAGAAGCAGATGTGGAATCCTGGCTGGTTACCCCGAAACTGGTTCTAGGATGCCTTTTTTTGGTCCAGGGAAGACCTGTCTTGGCAGTTCGGGCTGGACTGTTTCCATGAGGAACAGAGTCAAGACTGATTTGCATATAGCTGGTTCGGAACTGGGGTGGCAAAGTGAGCTAAAGAATGATGATGGATTAAACCCAGATCTGTGACTGGGGGTGAGTATCTGAAATGTTTCAGGGCTCCATCCATCATCCTCTTGTATTTGGTAGGGTCTATACCAGTTCCATACCCTTACCTCAGGCCCCAGAGTGACCAAAAAATCTATATTATGTCCACTGCTGTTCTCCTGCTATACAGGGCTGTCCCTTTCACTACCTTTGGGTACTCTACTAGGGTTACTTACAGAGCATTTCAATTTATGATTCAATTAAATCAAATCCATGGTTACTTTTTTATGTCTGTATTATAGTTTAGAACACATTATTAATTGGAAATTTCACAAACAGTAGAATGTTCTCAGATTTCCATTCTGAATAATATTTTTTAAGAATTGATGCTTAAAATGTATTTATGGCTCACTACTATTCATCAGGAACAGAGCATCTGAATGTTACTTGCGGTCCTTTCCATAGATCCAAATATGCCTTTTTCATCAGTAAATCTCAGTTGGGAAGAAAAAACATCGAAGGACACGTTTCGGTCTTCACCTTAGTACTTCACAGCGGAGACTCCCACTCTGCACCCCAAAGTGACTAAAGCATTTGGAAATCTTTGGTGAACCACATGAATGCACACTAGAGATCTTGTGAATAAAGCTCAATAGTAGCCATGAGAATCCCACTATCTCTTGTGACACCTCAGTGAGAAGATACTCCTGAAGAAGGAGCAGGAAGCTGAGGCTTACCTTGGAGAGGTCTACCAGAGTGTTGGCCTGGTCACTGAGTTTCCTCTGCTCCATCTTCACACTCCTCAGCCTGTGGAAACAAGCACAGAAGGGACATGAACTTGTGAATCCTCCATAATTTTGAGGACAAACGACGTGGAATGGCAGGAACCCGCTTTCCCCCGGCCCCTAAATCTAGAGAATGAAACAAATTAAGAATAATTTTCTGTCTAGAGGCAGGGCTCTACATTCTATAACTACTTGCTTCACTGAAGGATCAGAAACATGCCTCATCCCCCTAACCCCTTTATTAAATAGGACACTCACCTAAGCAACACTTTATAGGCAACTTTACTATTTGTACTTCTTGTAGGGGATTAAAGGTTTCCTCTGTACTGTAAACTTCCTAACCCCATGTATTAAGGTCTGTCTAAAATCTGGACACATAGGAGGGGAAATGTTGAGCTCAGCTCAAAGAAACAGAAATCCCTGTGGAAAAGATGGCTTAAATCCTCACTATGCCAAGAGTACAGCCTATGAGCAGAGAAGGGTTTCCTTCTAGTGTCTTATGTTCTAACATAAGGCAACAGGATGGTAGAGTCCACCCTGTCACATGATCACTCTCTCATTGGTAGAAAGCTATTGTTCAAAGCTGAACTGGACTCCCAAGTTTTTTTTATCTCTAATAATCGAGGACATGGGATCACATGGGCACCTAGGTATGTATTCTCCAGCTAAGAAAGGCTACAGTTATCAGGGCTTCATTGTGGCACCCCAAAATCAAGTCAACCTAAGACCCTCAACTGACAGTGAACAGACTACAAAGAGGGTTGCTTTACAAATATCTCAAGAGACAAATAAGACGGACAAATTAATGAACCCTTGAATGCCTCATTTTCTACCACGCACCATAACTCCTGTATTAAGATATGTCAATTTTAAGACCTCATAGTGCATCAGAATTTCATCTGAATCAGTCCCTTGTCATACCCTTAATGGAGGACACCATCTTCTTTTTCCGACAACTGTTGGCAGAGAGCGACTACAAGTTCTCGCCTCTCCACTAGTCTAGGCAGATATCAATTGTTCTTCCTTTCCTGTCTCCTGTTGACTGGCAACCATTGCTTCCCCCCTCCCAGGCATGCCCTTGGAGGGGATCCAAAGTGCTCACTTGCCTCCCAGAAATGCGCACAACCTCACTTACTGGTGGATAGCCTGAAGAAACTTTCTCTGGTGTTTTCTCACTTTGGCGTGGTCAATCTTTTTCAGCAGCTTGGTGTGTTTGTATATGAGCCAGGTTTCTCGTAGAACGTTGGCAGCTGCATTCTTAATCTATAGAGAGAAAAGCAAACGGAAGGCACTAATGGCTTCTCTGGTGGACCAAGTAAGGGGCAGGTGGGGAAGGTCACTCAGGGATCACGCACGTTTTCACAGACGACTGGAAGGTAAGTCAGGAGGTAAATAGAGCCCAATAAACTACAACTAGGGAATGATAGAGGAAATGAATAAAGGAGTATTCCCTCACTGCAGTCAGATTCAAAAGAAGGTGATGTTACCAAGTGGCACTGACCTCAGAAGGCCTCTAAGTGAGAGGCACAGTAAAACATCGAAGAGATACGTGGACTGAAATTCATAAGATTTACACCGCTGTGGTATCTAAGGAGCTCACACATAACTGTGCAAGGTTTCAAGGAACTCCACACAGTATGGGAAGAAGGAATGGCTCCAAAGACTACAAGCATCCTACTTTTGGGGCAAGAATCCCTAGTCTTATTTGAAGTGAGTCAGAGTGGGAGTACTAGCACAGTGGTGGAGCTCAGTCCACATGTTTCTTAAAGGACCATCAGGCTGACAGAGGAGATCCCTATCACTGACGATTGAGTGATCTTCAAGACACACACCATGACAAAACACATCATATGAACCTCAAAGCACAACACAAAATAACTGCAGTGGTCCACAGATCTATCACACCTTGTTCAAGAGATCCTTGGATACACTTAACACACAATGAATTGAGGACTTAGCCATAACAACATGACATGAAACAATATGACATAACACAACATCACAAGATGGAACCATACACACCAAATATAGGACTACTAGAAAGCATCCTTTAGACAGTGGCCCTGAGGAACACAATACCTAGGATTAGAGAGGGGTTTAGGTAACCCAGAGGTATGGGTTTTGACATGAGGCTACTATTTAAAGCAACCCCCTAATCGCCTATCGCTGACACCAAAGCATTAGTTGCCTTTGTATAAGAGACACTAGCCCATACTTCTGTAAGCCAAACACTCAAATCAATCTTGGGGTGCAAAGGGCAGCTGTGGGTGAGGACTAGAGAGAGTGGAGCAAGAAATGACATAGCACTGTGCTCTTCTAGGGATGACGGGCATTCATAAAAAATGCCCTGCTCTTTAGTGAGAGTATTGGCCTCTCATTTCTCATGTCATAGTTCAAGGAAAACTCACACAAATGAGAACATTCGGGCCACCCTATGCCCACAAGTGGTAGGTTGATACTGTTTAAAACAGACAAAAGAGAACTATTTTGGGTGTCCCATACCCATGGGTGAGAAGTTGGGGCAGTATTGATCAGAATCTGAGTATGTGTAAAACGGTGTAGGCGGGGAATATCGAACCCCAAATATCAACGGGACATAATATTGTAACCATGATATTAAGGGACAAATGTTAAAAGCTAGTTAGGCAGGTTTAATAAGTTTCTATACATTTTCTACACCTAAATCTACACATATGTATCTTGGTGGAATATTAGAGTGACCAGAACTTTAAAGCTAAAACTGGGACATTTCCAAAAAATAGAAGAAGGACTATAATTTTGCTTCAACCGAGAGCACAGAATGACAGCGCTCCTCAGCAGAGAATCACCAGTAAGAACATAAATAAAATGCCATTTTTAAAGCCAGTAGCATGACTGTTAATTCAATTGCTTTCTAATAACAGCTGGTAACTATCCCTGCTTTGGAAAACATAAAAAGTCTCCTCCCACCGTTTTCAGTTCTCTAAAAACCAGGACATGAGCTAAATTTCCAGAAATCTGCCTGGACAGCTGGTGGAAACCAGGGACTGCCCCAACAAATCCGGGACGCCTGGTCACCCTGTGATATATGCTTCTGTGCACTTAACTTGTGATGGTTGGTCCCGCCGATATTCTGGTAACGATATTCTGCCCTGTCGATATTTGGGATTCCATATTCCCTACTACACCCATGTAAAAGGAACCCAATAACCGTGTTACTTTCAGGGTTTGCTCTGGGCACAACTATTTCAGTTCTCAATGGGGCAGTAGCTCCTTTTCAGTACACACAGGCCGCTGACAGCACAAGTTGAGCCTTAGAGTTCTAAGCATCTTGATGTCAGTGCACCTCTTACCCGCTTGGTCAGCTGAGTGTCCATCATGAAGTTGTGCACATGTTTCTCAGCTTTCGTGAGTTCCAGTTTTCTTGCGACCACCGCAACTACCAAAGCCGTGCAACCAGCGCCCTGGGATGAAAGAATAAGAAAGAATAATTCAGTCAACAAGGTGCAGTCCCACAGGAACAAGACAACACCGTGAACAATGCAGGACAACCAGCAACTTCCAGACAGAGAACACAAGGTGGATTAACCAAACCAATGGAATGCGGCCAACCCTTGAAAAAGAACACCAAAGAATAACGCAAGCAAACAGAGCAGAGAGTCCGCCGCATCCCTTGAGAGAAATTCAAACAAGGTGGTCTAGACGCATCCTTCACTTACCTGCCTCCGCTGCCTGACGCCTGACTGCCGCCGCCGCATTTTTAAAATTATTTATTTTTTTCTCCTCACTTACCTGACGCCGCTGCCTGCCTCCTGCTCCCAGGTAACGCCTGCTGCCTCCTGGCCGCCCCCCACGCCGCTGCCTGTACTCCTCTCGCTAGCTGACCCCCGCTGCTCACCTGGTCACTCCTGGTGTCCGCCGCTTCCCGCCGTTTTCCCGCCGCCGCTGCCCCAGGCGCACCCTCCCAGTCCCGCCTCCACCTACTGTCCCGCCCCCCCTCCCTGCCCATTGGCCACCCCGCTCCCGCCTCCCGCTGACACTCCCTCCCGGCTCCTTATTTAAGGGGACCCTGCGGGCTGGTCAGTGCGACCCCTGTGCCCCCCACAGACGGACGCTCCCCTCCACCGCTCTGCTGACCTACCTGCCTCCGCTGCCTGACGCCTGATTGCCGCATCCTTCACTTACCTGCCTCCGCTGCCTGACGCCTGACTGCCGCCGCCGCATTTTTTAATTATTTATTTTTTTCTCCTCACTTACCTGATGCCGCTGCCTGCCTCCTGCTCCCAGGTAACGCCTGCTGCCTCCTGGCCGCCCCCCACGCCGCTGCCTGTACTCCTCTCGCTAGCTGACCCCCGCTGCTCACCTGGTCACTCCTGGTGTCCGCCGCTTCCCGCCGTTTTCCCACCGCCGCTGCCCCAGGCGCACCCTCCCAGTCCCGCCTCCACCTACTGTCCCGCCCCCCCTCCCTGCCCATTGGCCACCCCGCTCCTGCCTCCCGCTGACCCTCCCTCCCGGCTCCTTATTTAAGGGGACCCTGCGGGCTGGTCAGTGTGACCCCTGTGCCCCCCACAGACGGACGCTCCCCTCCACCGCTCTGCTGACCTACCTGCCTCTGCTGCCTGACGCCTGATTGCTGCATCCTTCACTTACCTGCCTCCGCTGCCTGACGCCTGACTGCCGCCGCCGCATTTTTTAAATTATTTATTTTTTTCTCCTCACTTACCTGACGCCGCTGCCTGCCTCCTGCTCCCAGGTAACGCCTGCTGCCTCCTGGCCGCCCCCCACGCCGCTGCCTGTACTCCTCTCGCTAGCTGACCCCCGCTGCTCACCTGGTCACTCCTGGTGTCCGCCGCTTCCCGCCGTTTTCCCGCCGCCGCTGCCCCAGGCGCACCCTCCCAATCCAGCCTCCACCTACTGTCCCGCCCCCCCTCCCTGCCCATTGGCCACCCCGCTCCCGCCTCCCGCTGACCCTCCCTTCCGGCTCCTTATTTATGATGCCCCTTCAGCGACCGCGCAGCGGACGCGCGCAGCGGGCGCGCCTTATGTGTGCCGAAGGTGCGCCAAAGGTAAGCCCGTCTGCGCCCGTCCGTGCCCGGACCGCGCCCAGCGCCAGACCCCCTGGCCCCCGCGCTCAGCGCCAGAACCCCCGCAGGACCTACGACTTCGCCACACTCATCGCACTCAACACCGCCCGAACCCCCGGATGCTACCAAGCAACCCCACGACGCACCCATGGACCCTTCGTCTGCCGATCCTGCAACTTCTCCTGCCTCCGATCCTGCACCGCACCCGCCAGAACTGGAAGCAGTAACCACCTGAAGTGCATCCTGCTCAACACCCGCTCTGTCCACAGACACGCCGTCGAGCTCTGGAACCTCCTCGACACCGCATCCCCAGACGTCGCCTTCCTCACGGAAACCTGGATGAACGCCCCCTCAGCCCCCGACATCGCCATAGCCATCCCGGACGGCTACAAGATCATCAGGAAGGACCGCGTCAACCAGGCCGGAGGAGGCATCGCCATCGTACACAAGAGCACCATTCGCATCTCGGCTGACTCCATCGACACATTCGGCGCTGCCGAATACCTCCACTTCCAGGTCCGCACCGACCCCAAGACGACCCTCAGAGGCACCCTCATCTACAGACCCCCGGGACCGCGGGCACAGTTCTGCGATGACATCACAGACTTCATCAGCCCACACGCCCTCCACTCCACCGACTACATCCTCCTCGGGGACCTCAACTGCCACCTGGAGAACAACAACGACCACAACTCCACCACCCTGCTGGACAACCTCGCCAACCTCGGACTCAAACAACTGGTCAACACTCCCATGCACCATGCCGGCCACACGCTCGATCCAATCTTCTCCTCCAGCAAGCACGTCTCCTTCAGTCATTCCACCGGGCTCCACTGGACCGATCACAGCTGCGTCCATTTCAGCTTCACAAAGAACACGACCCACCACCACCCGAAGCAGGCCCCACACCGAAACTGGAGCAAGATCACCGCCGACCAGCTCACCATCTCCCTCAGCCAGAACCCCCCCGGCAGGACAACAGACCCTAACACTGCAGCCTGCAACTTCACACAGTGGCTGTCCGCAAGCGCCGACAACCTCGCCCCACTGAAGGACCCACTTACCAGGCCCAGGAGCAAGAAGGCCCCCTGGTTCACCGACGAACTCAAGGACTCCAAGAAGGCCTGCCGCACCCTGGAGAAGGCCTGGCTCCTCGACAAGACCGCCGACAACATGACCGCCCTCAAGCTCGCCACCCGCAGACATCACCAGCTCATCCGCACCACCAAGAAGAAATCACTGAAGGAACGATTGGACAGGAACGCCCATGACAGCAAGGAGCTTTTCAACATCGTCAAGGAATTCTCCAACCCCAGCACTGGCAACAACGACATCGCCCCCTCACAGGACCTCTGCGACTCCCTCGCCTCGTACTTCCACCGCAAGATCGCCGACATCCACAACAGCTTCGGCGCACACTCCCCGCGCCCATCGGTCGAACCCACGCACCCAGCCGCCACCCTCCAGACATGGACCGAGGTGACCCCTGAAGATACTACTCGCATCATGAACACCATCCACTCCGGATCCCCGACCGACCCATACCCTCACCACGTCTTCAACAAAGCGGCCCCCACCATCGCACCCCACCTCCGAGACATCATCAACGCCTCCTTCGACACAGCAACCTTCCCGGAGAGCTGGAAGCACGCCGAACTCAGCGCCCTGCTGAAGAAACCAACAGCGGACCCGACCGACCTCAAGAACTTCCGCCCCATCTCGCTCCTTCCCTTCCCGGCTAAAGTCATCGAAAAGGTCGTCAACAAGCAACTGGCCGCCTTCCTCGAGACGAACGGTTCCCTCGATCCATCACAGTCCGGATTCAGAACCAACCACAGCACCGAGACCGCCCTCATCGCAGCCACGGACGACATCCGAACCCTGCTCGACAACGGTGAAACAGCAGCACTCATCCTCCTAGACCTCTCCGCAGCATTCGATACGGTCTGTCACCGCACCCTAGTACAACGCCTCCACGACACCGGCATCCAAGGGAAGGCCCTGGACTGGGTCACCTCATACCTCTCCGGAAGAACACAGAGGGTACGCCTGCCCCCGTACCGCTCGGAGGCCACCACAGTCATCTGCGGCGTCCCGCAAGGATCATCACTCAGCCCTACGCTCTTCAACATCTACATGAAACCTCTAGCGGCCATCGCTCGCCAACACAACCTGAACATAATCTCCTACACCGACGACACCCAGCTGATCCTCTCCCTCACCAGAGACCCCGACACCGCCAAAGCAAACCTCCACGAAGGGATGAGAGATGTCGCCGAATGGATGAAAGACAGCCGCCTAAAGCTGAACACGGACAAGACAGAAGTCCTGATCCTGGGATCATCACCCTCCGCGTGGGACGACTCCTGGTGGCCCCCGGCCCTAGGCACTGCACCCAAACCAACAGACCACGCACGCAACCTGGGCTTCATCCTGGACTCCACCCTTTCAATGACCAGACAAGTCAACGCCGTCTCCTCATCCTGCTTCCTCACACTCCGCATGCTCCGCAAGATCTTCCAATGGATTCCGACCGAGACGAGGAAAACGGTCACCCAGGCCCTCGTCACCAGCAGGCTGGACTATGGAAACGCCCTCTACGCCGGAACAACAGCCAAACTTCAGAAGAGACTCCAGCGCATCCAGAATGCCTCCGCCCGACTCATCCTGGACATCCCTAGACGCAGCCACATCTCGAGCCACCTCAGAGACCTGCACTGGCTCCCGGTCAACAAAAGGATCACGTTCAGAATCCTCACCCACGCACACAAATCCCTCCACGACCTGGGCCCAAGGTACCTCAACGACCGCCTGACCTTCTACACACCCACCCGCCAGCTACGATCCGCGAACCTGGCCCTCGCCGTGGTCCCCCGCTTCCAGAGAGTCACCGCCGGAGGAAGATCGTTCTCCTATCAGGCTGCGAAGACATGGAACTCCCTGCCGGTCCACCTGCGGCTGACCCGGGACCACCTCGCCTTCAGGAAACAGCTCAAGACCTGGCTGTTCGAGCAGTAGCAGACCCCACTCCCCAAGCGCCTTGAGACCCGTCCGGGTGAGTAGTGCGCGATATAAATGCCATGATTGATTGATTGATTGATAGACAGGGAACAACACTAAGAAGTGATACAACCAACATGATGCAGTCATCATCACTTTGAGCCCAAAGACAGTCACCGCATGATCATTCAACCGAGGTTGTGGAGCCTTGCTTTATTGGGTATACCTTGGATGGACAATGGCTTACTGCACGGGCCATGAATATATCTTGCTGGTCCTCTCAATTCACCGATATACAAACTGAACAGACCCATGCAACAACCAACGCTGTGGAATCAGCACCCAGTCCTCAGGGAATGCAAAAACATCTCAACCAACACAAAGGCAATACATTTGTCAACCACTGCGGCACTGACAAGTGCCCTCCAGTCACAGACAAATGTGACAAAAAATAACTGGGCTAGTGCTGTGGACCCAGCACTCTTCAGTCAAAGTAAAAAAATAACATAACCAAGGAGATACGGAAAACTCAGCGCTTTCCAAGAAGAACTACTAAACAAGTGCTCTGCAGCTTCAGAGTAACTTAGCCCGGAATGGTGCAAAGAAGACACGTCTCTTAAGGAAAGAAAACAACAGAAAATAGCTGATACAATGGAGTGCAGCGAGCTCTATGCGCCCTATTTCAAAATAATACCTCAACTAAGGTGGTACAATCAGATATTTGTAGCCAGAGAAATAGACCAATGAAGGCCAATCAGATGCAGACAGCAGCCTGTGGTCAACTAAAGCATCAAAGACTAACTGAGCCAGCTGGATGCAGTCAGTGGCATACATCAACCGATACACAGTCAAGACTGTCTTACTAAAAATGGTGCAGTTACCACCCTGTAAAGAAAAACACCAAATAACACCCAATCAACACAATGCTGCTATTGCTCAACAGCTAACAAAACCAGAAAGAATAACGGAGCTAACACATGAGAACATGTGACACATCCTTTTCCCAAATAAAACCCTAGACCAATTTTAACATCACACTAATTAGCACACAAAAATACTTTTGTCCAAAAATATCTGTTTTGTCTAGACAATGCAACTTCAGTAGCTGGATTTTTAACTTCCAAGTAAGCACATTTAGGTTTTTGAAATGCGTCATAACATTTCATTACCGTTTAAAAAGCAAACAGGAAAAAAGCAACTCAAAACAGCAAAGGGCATTTTTCTGATGTTAATATTCTAAAGCAGACTTCTCAAAATTGATAGGTATTTGAAATGATGTCTGTTTGACTTAATGGTGTTAAGGGAGTTCCCCTCAACAGGAAGGGTAATGGAGAGAAAAGGATTTGGGGAAAACTGCTCTCCTCTTGTTCTTGGCTATGAACTCATGTGTAAAAAAAAATCATTTTTTTTTTTACAAAACCCACGTGATACAATAATGAAATTACATGAAACAGTTAAGAGGAGGCTGCAATTTATAAAAAGATGATTGGGTCAAAAAAATGGAAACACTTGTTCAGTCAAAATAATGTATATAGAAAAACAGGATTTTTTTTTTATTACAGATTCGTTTTAGGAAAACATGTACAAATGGAGTTAAAATATGATACCTTAACATAGTTTAATTGTTCGGAGAAAATGTTAAAAAAATATTTTAATCAACGCCAAGGACTGATTCCCACGAAAGTTATGCAGACAGCACGCTATTTAAAAAAATAAAAAACACTTGAGACATAGTCAGCCAATCAAGAAACACCCTGATAGAGCCAGTCCCAATCAACAAGCGAAAAGCAACAAACGATTTCTCAGAAAGTGAGGTAAACCCCGCCCACCTTGGCCAGAGTGAGAATGAATAACTCAAGCCACAGATACAGCGAGCAAACTCAGACCCTAGCAACATACCTAACACTAAACCACTTATTCAGTAGGGCCCCACAACCTATTTAGAACGTAAATTAAACTGGGGCACGTGCTCCCCCATAGTGAAAGTAGGACACCCAAGAATGACTAAACCGTCAAGGTGCAGTCAACATTCTGCTACCAGAGCATGTGCATAGTACCAACTTCATTTTTTGGATGTCTGCCATGCATAGTAACCCTTTGACCTAAATACTCCACACAGTTGTCCTTTATTTGGCATTGATTACTTTTCAAAGTAAGTCTACAATTCTTCAACATTATTTGTACTGTGTGGATTTTAGCCTGGTACTATTCCTGTGCTTCCCCATATACCAGTATATTATCTTGAAAATGTTTTACTTCTTCAGTCAGATAGTCGAAGATCTTATTTATTTCCTTTGTAATGCCACCGAGGTTTACATCAAACACAAAGACATTCTTTATATGGATATGTTGTGCATAGTTGTACCATGGACTACAGGTGACATGATTAAGGGCGGATTTAATTCTGATAAAATGCTAAAGAAAAGTCTAAATAAAGAACTATTAGGCTCTACTCAATAATACTAACATGTTGCTAATGTAAAAAAATATGCATATTCACTCAATTCTCCTATTCAACTCCCCACATAGTTATACATAGCTATCACAATGCTCAAAGCATGTGGTATAAGTACCATAGTTGCTAGCCAGTCGTATGATTTGATTGACTCAATCACCCTTGCTTAACACAAATCCACCAACCTCAATTTTATCTTACTCTCTGAACCCTTCTTACCTTATGTACAGTAGCGATGCCACATTTTTCAATAATATTTGAAGCCACAAATTCGCCAGCTTTATTAATTGCCATGTGTATAGAGGTAGAACTCTAGCACTTTTTTTATAGCTTCTGCCACCTTTGATATTTGTCTAGCTGGTTATGTGCCAATTCCTTTTCGAGCCATTAATGATGTTGCTACTTAGAACTGGTAAACCAGTCGGAGACCACAACGTAATCCCAAATGACAGTGTTTCAGCCATCTGGATTACGATATCCGTTTCCGACAGGCTATCCATGCCGGGCTTTCCAACACGGAAAGCCTGTCACAAAGCGACTTTGAGGGCCCCTAGCAGGCCCTCCTTCTTCGTGCTGCCTCTGGTTGGGGGCCAAGGGGGCACCCCGTAAATCTCTGCAACATGTGGCAGGCACAGTGAGGGTCCCCATCCTGAGACCATGATGCTGTTAGTCGGAGGCAACTCTGACCAACATCGTAATCGAGCCCGTAGGGTCTGTCGCCAGCTGCTACTCCTCTTCCTCGTTGTCCTTCCACTCTTGTGCACCATCATGCTCACAGACTTCTCTTCATCTTCCTGCCACCAACACAACTCCCATTATTATAAACAGGTTTTTTACACAAACAAGTACAAAAACTTTCTGACCACACATCTATGGGACAACATGTTTGCTGATGGCTATTCTTTGTCATTTATCAAATGACTGGGATGGTCACACATGTAGAACACATGATTAGTTTCTCCCATAAGTTCTCTTCCACCACCATCTTTATTCTCCATTTCCATGCCATGGTCCTCACATGGTCTTCAACCCCATATACACACACCCCTGCAACACTCTTTCAACTTCCATGCAGATCATCAGCTAAAAAGAGGCTCCTAACCGGTTACCATTGTTGGTGAACTTTCTGGTTAGCTGTTTACATCAACTGATCCTGTAAATATTCCTCATGCAAACGTGTCAACCAAAAAGGTATCTAGAAACACCGGTGAGACTTTCTCTGCAATTGTCATGGAAAAGGTACCTGTAAAACAGTGTATATAACATTAATGCAATATTCACTATCTGTCCAACATGCTCTTTTAACTTTATTAGTGATTTTTGTTGGAGGTTCTCTCTATCACCAGTTTAGCACTCTTCGTGAGCTAGAAAATTACGAACAATTCTCAACCTTTCAAATTCTAAAATAAAATGTTTCATCTTATCAGGGTATTCTCCCCCCCCCTAAACTGTTTATCCATCTATCCCTGTGTTTCACGGTACTACCTGTACCTCGGGCAAAGCCAAAAGATATAGTTTGGTGACGTTTTGTGGGACATGTTAGACACACAAATTAAAATAGAAATTTAAATTTACATCTTTGTTAAATAGAAGATTTAAACTTTTTATGCAATCTTAGCTGTCTCCTTTGTTCCTGATCTCCTGAAGATGTCAAATACACAAAATAGTGGAGGTGAATAAGCCTCCTATGCCACCAATTTCACAGTGGCTTCACATTTTACTTATCATAGTCACTGCGGTGTTGTTCAACAATATTGTGGTTTGTATTACTGTGTATACTAGACTATAGGCCGGCCATTTGTTTGTATGCAGGCTACTGAGACACCTGTGCTCTGTTGTCCACTAGTGGAAAACTTCTCAACCGCAGAGCTCTCGAAAAGACGACAATGAGTAGTTATGAGCTGCTGCGACAGCCTGCAACTTCCGGTTTACTTCTTTTGTGCTTGGTTAGTGTGGCTTTAAAAGTGGGTCTCTGCCATGAGCTTAATGGACAGCAGCAACCAGTCCATAAGCCTAAGGTCGGAGGGGCCCTGCTCCCACCTTTTGGCTAACATGAAGAGTGTCTGTCAAGCTGAGCAAAGGTCAGACCGATAGGTACTATTCATGCCCAGGTCAGGCAGCCAGGTGCTTTACATGCGCTAAATGTGCAGGCACCCAGCTGTCTGAGCTGTACTTTGCCAGGCTGAAGATGTCTCAGCCCTGTGGTCGTGACCTCCTCAACCTGGCTGAGCACGTGGAGGACCAACCCGCCATGCAGAGGGGGAGCATCACTGATAGCCTCTGACATGGGCCCTTCAGTTTTAAGCCCTGAAGTGCCCAGGACTGAGTGTCTATCATTGACGCCTCATCACAGAATGGGGTGGAGTTAGCAAGTTTCACTTACCCCATTCGATTGTGTGAAGAGGTAGGGGCAGCAGCCTCTTCTCATTAGCTGACCTAAGGTTAGCCGATGAGAGGAGGAGGCAGTCCGAGTCCACCAGGAACCTCGGAGACCCAGATCACTGCTACAGCCTATATGTTATTTGTTTCATGTGTGTGTGCGTGTATGTATGAATGTATGTTTATATGTCAGTGTGTACAGTGAATGCATGCGTGTGGTTGAGAATGCTGGGTGTATGTGTGCACGCTAGTAAATGCATGGGAATGTGAGTGAGTATGCATGCTGATGTGTGAGTGTGTTTGTGCTTGTGGCCTGCCCGCATTACTGGAATTATCGGGCCACCACTGATAATTGACAAATTGCTCCTGCCAAATACTTTCTTTTCAGAGTCACACAGTCCTAAAGCATGCAGAGAAAATAAGCCTTTATTGTGTCTGCAATGCTACTTGGCAACCTCACACCAGGATGGTGGTCAACAAAAGCCTAATGCAGCCAACGGGCCAGGATGGACTCGCACATTACTTAGTTTAAAGACTATTGACCCCTTGTATAAACAATGTTCACAGCTCTGTCAAGTTTCCCAGGCACTTGTGTGACGTGCTGCTTCAGTCCAGGTTTATTCTTTGACTTGTGGGACTTGTAGTTTTTAACTGTTGTGTGTTCCCTATATAGCCCATTGTCATTTGTTCTATGTTAGCATAACTTTGCATGCTGTAGGCCGCATTTGCTTTGCACACCTTACCAAATATCACACTTTTTACGGCACATTGTATTTTCACAAATAGGCAGCACATGTGTTTGTATTTTGTTCTCTTCCTGGGATTTAGTCAGAACAATCCATGCAAGGTCAAACAACATTGCTCCTTGTTATTTTCTGTGGTAGCACACTAGCACCTAGACATAATAAAGAAACCCAGCTCCTGTTTTGGAACACACAGGTTTTGTCATATATCCTGGGACTTGTTGTTTTGAAAAACACAAGGAGTGGATACTTACAGGCAGAGAAAAGGTCCTGAAATGAAAGGGCTGTGCCAGCTGAGATTTAGAATGGCTATGGTTTCCTTTAAAAAGAAAAAAAACCTATATTTTCTTGCATTCATTTTTCAAAACAAAATGAAAAGGCCTCTCACCCTGCCTGAATTAACCCACCTCCCTCCCCACCCTTGATCCAAATCAAAATTAAAGGTGAAACACGTTTTTTTCTTTTTGACAGCATACAAACAAATTTGGGCAAAAACATACATACACAAACAATGTGATTTACTAATGGAAAAAACTGAGAAACAAAAAGATGACAGGGAACGAGCGCCCATCCTCCTTATCCCGAAATGTGTTCAATAGCTCCCTCAATCTCGTTAACCCACAGTCTAATGGGGGCCCAAATTTCAGAGCCTCTTTTCCGGGCTCTATGTCTCCTTCGTTCATAAACCGCCATCTCCCATCGGTATACCACTAAAAGTCTGCCCAACCATTGGTGCCCAGATGGTGGCTCAGGGTCTAGCCAGAATGTAGCCAAACAGAGTCATCCAGTCATAGCCGTGAATAAGAATATCTGGGCTCCGATCATTCGCCGGTGTGGATTTGTATGGATTTTGGCCGTGGAGCGGCAGGTAGGGTTGCCCCGATTAACCCCTGGTATTTTCGTGACCCCAGGACTCGTAGCGCGTTGCTGAAAGCGGTTGATCTCTACTTCTCGAAGAACCTTGGCTCGGTTACCTCCGCGGTGTCTTTGTGGGAAGCGTTTAAAGCAGTACTAAGAGGGGAGGCCCTCTCCTTGATAGCGGATGTCAAACGTCGGAGAGATGTGGAGGTGGCGCAGATCGAGGCTGAGATAGTGGCATTAGAGTCTGTCCTGGAAGACGAGGTTACGGCGGAAACACTGCATAAGTTGAGATTAAAACAGTCTGAATATAAAGCACTGGTGACAAACGCGGCTAAGGTTCTCAGCAGGGAACAACAAGGGCGATTGTATGATGTGGGCGACAAAGCTGGGAAATTAATAGCGTGGTTAGACAGGAAAGAACGAGTGAATAGAGTTGTGCCAGAAATACTGACGGATGGCGGGGATATTGTTACAGAACCCGATGGGATAGTCCAGTGTTTCGCGGACCACTTCCGCATGGTCTATACGTCCGTGTCGGACAAGCCGGAGGAAGACTCGCATGAACTGCTGCGAGACATTGCCCTGCCTTGTCTATCCTACGTCGACAGGGAGGACCTTGATGGTGACATCACCGCGGATGAGGTTGCAGTTGCTATCCGCTCGCTACACCCGGGCAAGGCCTCGGGCCCGAATGGCTTGCCGATCGAGTTGTATAAAGATTGCTCCGTATTTGCGAGATATGTTTGTAGAGGCGCGGGAGCATGGGTGTCTCCCATTTGACCAACGCCTGGCGACAATAGTGGTTATACATAAAGATGGCAAGCCCCGGAACAGATGCGGATCGTATAGGCCGATCTCCCTACTCAACGCTGAGCCAAAAATCCTCGCCAAACTGTTGGCTAACCGTTTGATCAGGGTCATTGGGGACTTGATCCACCCGGACCAATCCGGGTTTATCCCGCACCGCAACACTGCGTTGAACCTCAGGCGACTCCATGGCGTGCTCGCGAGGGTTGGGACGATGCGGGATTCGGCCATCTTGGTGTCACTCGATGCCACGATGGCTTTCGACACTGTGGAATGGCCGTATCTGTGGGCAGCGCTCACAAAATTCGGCTTCGGACCGGGTTTTATAGGCTGGATTAGACTACTTTATGAGGAACTTTTGGCTAAAATCGCGGTGAACGGTAGGGCGTCATCTCCGTTCGAGCTTGGGAGGGGCACCCGGCAGGGTTGTCCTCTGTCGCCACTATTGTTCGCCCTCGCCCTTGAGCCGCTGGCGGCATGGATTAGATGGCAGCCAGACATAAAAGGGATCCGATAGTCGCCAGACCACGAGGACCGTATTTCTTTGTATGCAGACGACATTTTGTTATACTTGACCTCACCTAGGAAATCCCTCATAGTGGTCTGTGACGTTTTGAATTCTTTTGGTAGAAACTCGGGTCTCGCCATTAATTGGGGAAAGTCGCATCTATATGTTCTCAGTGGAGACACCCCTACCGTCCCGCGGAATTGCTCCATCCAGATCGCCCAGCGGGGCTTTCTGTACTTGGGGATATATATTTCCACCGATCCCTCTGTCCGATACGAGAAGAACCTACTCCCTCCATTGTCACGCTTGAGACGGGACGTTGCGGGTTGGAGGCGGCTACCGCTCTCCCTCTTAGGCCGCGCCGCATTGTTTAAAATGATGTCTCTTCCCCGATTTCTCTACGCCTTACAGAACACCCTAGAGTTAGTTCCTGCCAGTTATTTTCGTGAGGTGGAGAGCCTCCAGCGCTCGCTGTTATGGGACGGTCGACCGCGTATAGCTATAGCAAAGTTGACCCTTCCATGGTACGACGGGGGGATAGCACTCCCTGACATCAGAAGATATTATTGGGCTACCCAATTGGGAGCGATTAACCACGGTGTTTACGGTCCGGCATTGAACCCTGGGTTTGCTATGGATCGGTGGCTGTTGCGCTGGGGTAATTATCTTAGGGCGCTGTATTCCAAATCATTGGATGGGTCCCTCACAGGACAAACCAAGACGGCAGTGCATGTGTGGAAGGCGGTTACAAACTCGTTGGGCTGGAAGGACAGACTTACCCAGGCTACTCCGCTTTTTGAATCCGATATACTAGGGAAATTATGGCACACGAAAGGGTTTGAGAAGTGGGACCTAATTGGGATTTCTAGAGTTGGGGATTTGCTGACTAAGGGTAAGGTGAAATTGTTTCCGATGCTGCAGACGGAGTACGAATTAGGGGGCCCTGAATACTTTCGATATGCCCAGGTGCGTCACGCTCTGCTATCTGTCTGCGCCGAGGGGGAGGTCGTGCCTGAGTCTTCTCCGTTGGAGGATCGGATTCTGGATGGTCATATGCCGGAGAGTACAATCTCCTTGATTTACAAGAAGCTTGTAAATGTTCGGACCGACCTCCTCCTTGATGTGCGAGAACAATGGACTAGGGATGGTCTCGAACTGGACGATGAGGACTGGCAATATGCCATCTCCTCTCCGAAGGAGGTTGCGATCCCGGCTAGACTGCGGCTGGTGCAGCTTAAGATACTTCACAGGGTATATGTCACGGGCCCCCGCCTGATTCATATGGGTTTCTCTGACGATGGCTTATGCAAGAGAGGCTGTGGGATGTTGGGCACCTTTCTACACATTATTTGGGAGTGTGGGGAGATCGTAGAGTTCTGGAAACAAATTCATGATGTGATGGAAGAGGTCACGGGTATCGCACTCTTCCCGGAGGCAAGACGATGCCTATTGAATGTCTGGGGTCCCACCGACTATGATGCCGCTCAGACCCAATGGGTGACCCTGGGGAATATGGTGGCGAAGCGAGATATTGCGCAGCTGTGGGGATCCCAGAGACCTCCCACCTTGGTAACATGGATGGAAAATATGGACTGGGGCATGTTCCGGGAGAAAACGGTGTACAGTGCCCGAGGCCGCCCTAAGAAGTGGCATACGATATGGTGGCAATGAAACCATTATAGGGGAGATATTTGTGTGCCCCCGGTTACTGAGATGCTCGATGTGCAACTTTCCCCCTAGCCCTACTCCCAACTATATGCGTAAAACTGTTCATCACCTGGAGTCTGTACCCCTGCTTTCCCCTCACTTCTTTGGCGTGGCGTACTGCTCCGCTGATGGGAGTGGGACCTCGCCCCGGCTGAGAACTAGCGCATGCTTATTATATGCTTTGCCTTGCTTGTGTTTTTATTTTTTGGTTTACATTAAAACTAAAACCTTTGTTACTCCTGATGTACGGATATGGACCTTCCTACGTATTGTTCTCATCGTGCTGCCGGACCTCCGGGATGTCGGCTGAATAGCTGTGTACCATGTTGACGTAAATAAAGGTTTTTAAAAAAAAAAAATAAAAAAAATGAATATCTGGGTCGGCCAAGGCACTTCCAAATCGCTCACATCTAAGACTATCAACTGGGGGGTCAGACCAATCGCAAATCCCAACTGTTCTCCCAGACGTTTAGCAACCTCCACTTTTAGAATATTAAGCTTGGGACAGGTCGCGGACATATGGACACTATCATCTGCAAAGTACCCACATCGCGGACAGGGAAGACCAGAAGTACCCCCCCACTTGGATATCTGAGCCGGCGTGACATGTAGGTTAAACCAGGTTTTAAAGCACTGTACCTGCAGATTGGCCGCAATGAATGCTGTTTGAGCCAAGTGGAGCGAGTATTCACACTCTCCAGTCCCAGCTTCTAAAAGGTCCTGCCAGCGGTCAATATGTTTTGTGAGATCATCAACCATTTCCTTATTTAACAATTTATATATTGTAGCCAGTGTAGGTGGAGACCTCAGCAATATGTCTCTCAGAGTGACCCTAGAGAAACCGGCCATTCTCCCTGCATTTTTAACCAAGAAGTCTCTTATTTGTAGGTATTTGAATGGCCATTCCCTATCCCGTATTCATCCTTGATTGCATCAAAAGGAAGAATCCCCCCTTTACAACTAAGTCCCTAATTTTCCTCAATCCACTCTCATCCAAATATTTCATGTACCCATCATAAGAGGTGGCCGGGAGTAAGTCATTGTTATACATGGGAGTGTATCTGTGAACCCAGCCCAATCCAAACTTCTTCCGTATTGCTGTCCATACCTTAAATGCGCCAATCAAAATCTTGAATCTAACCCTCTTAAAATAGTCAAAGTCAATATGGCGCATGAGACATCCTCTAGACTCTGATCCAAATATTAGTTCATATATGGAGACAGAAGGCTCCTCCTCTGAATCTGCTCTTTCCCCTGTTACTAGGCCTGCCATCTGCTGCAACATTGCTGCCCAATAATATCACTGAAACTTAGGAACAACCCATCCTTCCTGCTCTCTTGGGAGGGTCAAACATTTTGGGGCTCTCCTTGAGCGCTGGCCAGACCATAAAGACCTGGAAATCAACTGGTTTAAGACTTTGAACCACGAGTTGTCAACCTCTAAGGGAATGGCTCTGAAGAAATGTGTAACATTTTTGGTAAGACCATCATTTTAATAGCATTGCTTCTCCCCATCAATTTAAGTTTCAAATTGTTCAATCTGGCAAAGTCAGTTTTGAATTTCTGGAGCGCTGGGTCCAGATTTAGCTCAACAATTTTCTCCACATTTGTCGTGATCTCCACTCCAAGATACCTGGCATTCGGAACAGCTATGGTTTCTAAAGCATGGGGTTCGTCACTAGTCCCAGCGATCTATAATATAACAGTTTGCTTCTATACTGAGGGTGGGTTTAGGCAAATATGTCAGCCAATATGACAGGGCTTTTTTATTGTATATAGTCTTTTAATCATGCTAATGACATTACTGACCTGCATATTCTTTCTAATTGGGGCACAGTTATTGCATTTTAGAGCACGATATTTTCAATAAATATGGTAAGATTCCTTCGTATCTATTTTCTATTTATTGTGGGCATGTATGAGCGAGAGAACAAAAGGGGGTTACCTGCTACCGAGATCCCTGAGAGGGTTGAGAGGGTTGTATTCTGGGGTGCTAAATAACTTGTCCTTCTGGAAGGTGAGGAGGGCATTTGAGGCACTATAGGCAAGTAGGATTCAGGTCCATAGGTGCTGATGTGGTATGGAAACTCAGTCCATAGGTACTGATGCTCTATGGTCCCAAGCATAGTTCTGTTCCTGAGCAGAATCCCTGCAACAGTATATTCCAATAAGTCTCAAAAAGACTCAAAAAGAATTAAAAGAAAAAAACATGTGCTGGAGCAACACATCGCACTTGCATTCTGGGAAATTTGGTAGCTATGTGCTACTAAGGGGTGAACAACCTTTACAACGCAACTATTACAACGCACTACACTTACAACGAAATTTTTACAATGCAACATCCACTACAACGCATTCCATTACATCGCATGACACTACAACGCATGTTTAAAAACTACCTTTAAAACGCATTCCATTACATCGCATACTACCTTTACAATGCATACCATTACAACGCAATCCAACACTTACCCTACTGTTGCACCCCCTGGAGTTAGAATAGTAATTTTTACCCCTATACTATCCAATACTTACCTTAAATGCAATTTAATATTATGCGTTGTAATGGTATGCGTTGTAAAGGTAGTATGCGATGTAATGGAATGCGTTTTAAAGGTAGTTTTTAAAAATGCGTTGTAGTGTCATGCTATGTAATGGAATGCGTTGTAGTGGATGTTGCGTTGTAAAGAATGCATTGTAAGTGCATGCGTTGTAAAAGTGTGCGTTGTAACGACATACATCCGCTACTAAGGTGGCCCAAATGTATTAACAAACCTTTCTTTTACTAAGGGTAAATTGCAACGCGACTGTTGAACTTTCAATGTGGTGAGTTCAAAGACCCACACTAAGTTTCAGTGATCAAACCCTACTTTCACAAGGGGTTCTTGTGAAGGAGTGGGGGTTTCTCCATTCTGCTTACTAGTGACCATATCTATCTATTGGATGACACTGCACCTGCCACTTGTTATTAGTCAGTAAAACTATGTTTCAGGCTGCAGAAATTGAACTCTTCAGCCCCAAGATCCAGGGGTGTAACACAGGCTACTGCAGCCCCTGTGGCAAAGGCAGGCCTCCAACCCTTGAGGGTGGGGTAAGCATTCAGGGACCTCCATTTAGTCTAAATCCTATGAAAATTTGCGAGACATGGGAGACTCAAGGGAAAGTTATCACATTCTGCAAGAGGGGCCCATCATTTTTGTTATGCCACTAGCCAGATTGTAGAACAACATGTCAGGCCCAACACAACCAACGGTCTGAGGCTTCTAAGAGAAAAGCAAGGGGCTCTCCTCATTGACTCACTTTAATGTAAAGAAAGAAAGAACCGTTCCCTCCTAAATGTCTCTATATAACTAAAACAAAAGAAATAGGACCTGATTTAGAGTTTGGTCGGCAGAGTAAAGGCAGTTAGAGTGGTGGAGGACTTTACATCCACCACCACCCCTGCCTTTATTCCAACCACTAAATTGAGAGTTCAATGTCAGCCCTGCGGTTATCTCTATGGGTTTGTATGAACCGCCATCATGGTGGTTCATACAAAGCCATTTAAATGTTTGGTCCATTTCCATCGTTGGTGACGATGCTTACACCAAACTTTTGAACGTTTTTACTTTTCCAAAATCAAACTCTTAAAGGGGGAATTTGTTGGGAGTTTATTTTTGGGAAAGTCAAAATGATTTTCCCCAACCAATGGGAGATTGATCTCATGGTATAAGGGTCATTGTTAGGCTTACAGACCACCCATTGCATAACATTAATTTGTATCATTGTCACTCTTATTTTCTGCCTTTTGAATGGCAGTGCATGCTGGCTTCACTTCCTCTTCTTTCAGCTGGAGCATGGACCAAGTACTGATTGCATCAGCTTGATTGCTGTCCTTCCGCTGATTGCTCTGTGATTGAGGCACTATTTTGAATTTATTTTCTTCCCTGTCCCTTGTTGAACCTCTTACCATTTGCAGCTATGTGTTACTATGCCACAAACACTTCAAAGAAGCCCTTTCTCCTTTTAAATGGATGTTTATTGTGGCAGTTGTTATCTGCTTTTATTGTGACAGCTGATGTTGTCTGCTTCTGAATGCATTTTCACTGAAATGTATGCAATTGCTTTCATTGTGTGATGGGATTTTTGTTAGCAAATAATGTTTATTTTTTGTCTTTTTCACGCATGTGGAGATTAACTGATTTGCTCAGAATCACAGGGGTGTTGTGCGGAGACCTAACAAGCATTGGCAATCAATGAATCAGGGAATTGTAAGCACGCTATTCACCCGTGAGGGTCTCAAGCCGCTGGGCGGGTGGGGGATGGGCTGGGGTCAAAGAAGCAGCTCCGCTCAGTTGAAGAGCCAGGTCTTGAGTGTCTTCCTGAAGATGTTCAGGGAGGGCCGCATCTGATGTCGATCGGGAGCTTGTTCCAAGTCTTGGCCGCGATGTAGGAGAAGGCTCTTCCACCTGTCCTGGCTCTATGGGGCTTTTCAACAAGGGCGAGGTCAGCGGATCGGAGGTTTCTCTTGGGTACGTGGTAGGTGATTCTCTTGTTGAGGTATTGAGGTCCGGTGTTGTGGAGACACTTGTAGGCGTGAGTGAGTATCTTGAAGGTTACTCTCTTCTCAACGGGGAGCCAGTGGAGGTTCCGCAGGTGTTGGGTGATGTGTTTGTGTCGAGGGATGGCGAGGACGAGTCAGGCTGTGGTGTTCTGTATGGTCTGGAGTTTGAGGAGCAGGGACTTTTTGATCCCGGTGTAGAGGGCGTTTCCGTAGTCCACTCTGCTGGTTATGAGTGTGTGGGTGACGGTCTTTCTTGATTTGGGGGGGTCCATTTGAAGGTTTTTCGGAGGATGCGTAGGATGTTGAAGCAGCTGGAGGCGATGGCGTTGACCTGTCGGGTCATGGAGAGGGAGGAGTCGAGTACGATGCCGAGGTTTCGGGCGTGGTCCGTTTGGGTGGGAGGGCTGTCGAGAGCGGTGGGCCACCAGGTGTTGTCCCATGCAGCATGCAGAGGGGAAGGGTCCGAGGACAAGGACCTTTGTCTTTTCTGAGTTGCGTTTCAGTCAGGTTCTGCTTATCCAGAATGCAACATCCTTCATTCCTTCCTGGAAGTTGATTCCAGCCAATGAAGCCAATAGGTTTCATCTTCGTGACTATTGGCTCTACCATTGCCTTTTGTTCCTGCTGCATAGCATGGGCATTGCCAACTTTGGCAGTGATCTGCAGGCATCCTGTATAGCAGCGTGGCTGCTGTGCAGCATGGCTAAAAATAACAATAAAATAAAGGACTATATTGCATTCAGCACTAATGCTCTTTTAAAAAAGCACATTAGCCCTGGCTGTGTCATAGCACTTTAAAAAATTGGTTTAGCCACACTGCTAAGCATCCACGCTGTGGTTCAGCCTGGCTCCAAAACAATGCTGAAGCCTGTAGCTATCAAAGGCAAGACCTATTAGCTTTCCAATGCTTGTTTATTTTTACTGTCCTCTGTACTTTAAAAAAAAACATGATCAGTCTGTGGAAGAAAAACTTTAAACAAATAATCACGTTACCATCATCATTAAAGCTTCACCTCAGTTTGCATCTTCATTGTAGAAGAAGGTAAAGGGGGCATTCCAACCTTCCTCGAAATGCAGGAGTGCTGGACACCTCCATACAAGGCAAACTACCTTTACAACGCGGTCGTTACACTGTGGTACGTTTACATCACGGTGAATACAACGCAAGTCGTTACAGCGCCTTGCGCTGGATGGCGCTATACACTAAGGAATAGTATAATTTACTATTCCAACACCTTTCCTACTGTTACGTAGGCTGGATTTGGCATAGTAAATCATATTATTCCTAAGTGCAGCGCCCTCCAGTGCAAGTCGTTGTAATGACTTGCATTGTAATAACTGCGATGTAACGTACCGCGATGTAAATCATCGCGTTGTAACGTCAAATATTCCCATTCAAGCAATGGCATATCATGATAAAGCACGACAACCAAAGACTGTAGAAGGTTGGTCTAAAGCCCACTCTCTCTCACTCCCTTTCGCTCTATTCCACTCATTGTACTTGTTCAAGTATATTGATAACATGAGGTCTTCCACACAGCTAAAGCTATCTACAGCAAGGGATAAAACAGTTGAAATAAAGGAAGTAGAGAAGCAAAGGAATAAAGTAAGGTTGAAAGAGAGCAACGAGAAAGAGGAAAAATGGGACAAGTAAGGAAGACAAGCAGTGAAACTAGGAGATGGTGCAGTAAGGAGATGAGAACACAACTAAACAACTAGGAACAAAGAGAGAGGAGACGAATGGGAGAGAACAAAAATTGAATTAACCCATACATGCACGAAGAGCAGGAAAGGAACTAAAGGGAGATCTGTGAAGGAAAAAAAGGAGAAAGAGAAAGAACAGATGCAAGGAAAGAGAGGAAGATGTGGACAAAGGGAGAAGGCAAATTAGAGAAAAACGAAAGAGGATGAAGGAAAATAAAAGAAATGGGAGAGGCAAAGGGAAGAGTAGAAATCCCAGAATAAGGACGAGGAGAATAAAACATAAGGATGATGAATAAAAGAACAGAGGGTATGAGAAGTAAGGAAGCAGCTAAAAAGGAAATTAAAGCAAATACTGATAAAGTTCACTAAAGGAAGCAGGAAAAGCTAAAGAAAGAGGGAGAGGAAGAGGAGAAAGAACAGAGTAAAAGAAAGGAGAGAAGTGGGCATATGTAACCATTGTAAACAAAGGGAAGATAAGAATAGAAAAGAAAAAGAAGAGTCGAATCAAAGGAAAGGACAAGGATAAGGGAAGAGGAGAAGTAAAATATTGACAATAAGGAAAGCAAAGGACCTTAGAGGAAGAAGAGGGCCTGGGGAGTAAAGGAAGTATAGAAGAATATAAATGGTAAGAGGACAAATAAACATAAGAAGAGAAGCAAAGACAATCGAAGAAGAACTGAAAAAAGGAAAAACAAAAGAAAAATGAGAATCAAAGAAAAGATGGAGAGGGGCACAGGAAACAAAACAAAGAAAAGAAACGCATAAAAGAAGAGGAGACGCCAAGGCAAGAGTTATGTGTCCTCACACTGTGATTTGTATTTCTAACCACCTAGCCATAGGAAAGGAAGCCAGAAATAAACATTCCCTCTCTCCTCACACATCCTCGCCCTCTTCCCAGAGTCTCCCATGCAGATCTCCCCTTCAGATCTCTGAACAGCAGTTTTTCTATTCCAATTATAGGGCGAAATGCCATCCCCGCGTGTGATAGGGAGAGTACAGCAAATGTCAGCGTGTTTCCTAAGCGCTCTGACACAGCTCCTATGAATATTTTTTAGATAAAAGATGAATCTGTGCCTGCCATCTCTAATTCCCACTTGGTGTTGCATTTACATCGCAGTCACTCAAGGCTCCTGGCTCACAGTTTTGTATCCAAACCTCCCTGACATACATTTCCCTTGTTATCCTTTGGCCAACATACATTTCACACATTAACAGCCACTCCAAAGGTTAACTGCTAGCCAGGATCATATAAATACAGCACCAGCAAGCACCTTTTCGCCACTGCCATGTTTAGGACAGCACATCTTTATTTAAAATCTCTCCACTCCCGCCGTGCTTAACTTGTGCCGGTCCTTGCGGGCGGTGGGCACCGGCACTTATTTTTGGGGACCGGGATACATTTTTCATCATTAGACTTTGGGAGCATGAACAGGGTGAACGAAGGAGGTAGAGAAAAGTCGGAAAACCAATGCTTAATTTGAGCCGGTGGTTTCGGTGCCCAGCACCGGCACTTAATCCTCAACACCAGTGCTCTTCATGAGCACCAGTAAAGGACACATTCATTTACGGGGAGGTTAAGTGATTTGCCCAGAATCAGAGGATGTTGAGTGGTTCCCCAGCTCTGAAGCCTGCAGCTCTGGCCATTATGCCACATCCTCTCCCCACTTTCACTGTTAGTGGTTGGTTCTGTTTTAGGAGGCGCTGACAAGAGAAATAGGCGGGTGCAAGATGCCTCCTGGCGAGAGCCCTGGCACTTATTGTTTTACAAATTAACCACTGCGGAAAACCTTCAGAAAGGGAGATAGCCCGGATGGTAAAAAGAACCTCCAAGAGTGAGATAAAGAGACAGGATGTAAGATGCACTAAAAATAAGAGGCATCGGGTGGAATCAGCAATTTGCAGCCCTGTCTTTTTGAGGCAAGTTGGGCATTCAACAGCCCCGTCTGCGGGCCCTAAAATAAAACTTTGGACCCCTGCCCTTATTTTTATTTGAGAAAGTTAAAGGGGTGGGCTAGTGAGGGACTGGAGGGTTACATGTGGAAATGTGCACCACTTTATATAGAAACAGGAATTCAAGAAAAATATCACATTTCTTATGCACGTGCACACGATTTTTCTTCTTCTCCTGGCTCAACAGAGTCTTGAAGCTCTGCTTATGTCATACTCTCCCTTGCCTCTGGACCCAGAGAAAAATCAGGGTCGAGGTTCAGTCGGTTTACATTTTGCTTGCAACATTAATAAGATTTGGACTTTGCAACAATTGAAAGGTGGCTAATTTTGTAAATCTTTGACTGCAGCAGAGAATTTTTGCAAAAAAAAGTTTTGAAGTAAATTTCCCTGCAAACTGTGTTGTAAAAGAAAATATATCACCAGGTAAAAGCTTTTAGGATTAACAAGTCTGAAGAGGAAAGTTTAGCATCTCTGCACGCCATTACTGTAAGAGTAGGATATTGTTCAAGAGATTTTATTCTCGCCTCTATCCCTGAATTGTCCAGAGATGTCATGGGCTAGGTGTATGTCATTCTTTCTGTTAATAGTCTCCGCTAATTTTATTTTAAGCCTTCACACATATCTATATATGTAAAAAAAATACAAACACAAAAGCGGGGCCTCGTTGGTTTTTGATTAACTAGCATCCGGCACAGCAGAATGCAGGTGTCACTGAAAACCAAGGCTGCCTAGTTGTGATTTGTGATTCTAACTCATGCCTTTTTCTACCACCGCCCTGTACTTCCTGTCTGTTTAATTCATCCCTCTAATGTCATCATTGCTTTCTCTTATTGTCACAGTTTTCCTGCCTCCTTATTTCTCAATTTTTTGCTTCTCTCTCTCTTGCTATGGGTCAAAGTCTAACGGTGAAAAATGAGTCCTCTTCCCCAAACCTAGCCCACCACTAGCAACCGCCTACGTAAATTTAAAAGAGTGCTGTAAATTGAGTTCAGGGCTTTCATTGTGCCTGAGTGAGGAGTTGTGGCCCTTAATCTAGGCAATAATCCCTTCACTTATCTAGACATTTTTTCACATCTAGGAAGCCAAGTCCCGGTCAAGCTCAATCATTAAACTCTGTCGTAATGACGAATGATCATACGGGGCTGTAGGCAGGAAAGATTTTTAGGATAACCACTGAATATGCAAATGATTTCCTTTAAGAACCATACTTTGTAAACCTGCCTTAAGTATATATTCAAACAAGCATTGCCAAAGATAGTAGTCTTGCCTTTAACTAATGGAACCTGACAATTTGCCTTTGCCAGTGCTTTTTCCAGATACGGTTGGAAAAAAAAGGCTTGTTTGTCAAAGAAAAACAGCATCAGCAAAAACACAAAAAAATGCCAGCCGCAGAATAGTGATGTTTACATGCACAGGTGTCACCATGCATGTTCTCATACGAGTCACGTGAATGCAGGTCTAAACAAAAGGAGCCCGTCTTAGTAAAGTGCAGACACTGAGCCCTCCAAAAGAGACAAAACTTTTTTTTAAAACAATATGATGGGTGTAGCATAGGAGCACTAGGAATAGGGGGTCTGAGGAGGCATGAAGGACAATGAGAGAGCTTGAAAAATGTTACAAATGGCAGACAAGAGCGGAAGGGGAAGGGCGGGGCAGACAATGGATACGCTGAGAGACATTGAGAACGCTGGAGCAGGGATTTGATGGGGAGAAACATAGGAGGAAGCGAGCAAGAAAACACTTGAGCTCCATAGAGTGTGGAAAGTAAATTTTAAAAAAAGTTGTCCAGTCAAAGTGGAAGGATTCAAGTAATCTTCTCAAAGGAGCCGAAAATAAACTTCACTCCAGGATACGGGCCAACGCATGAAGAGAAAGGAAAGCCATCAAATAAGATGCAAGTGAATGAGATTGCCAAGAAAAACAACCAGCGATAAGCAACCCAAAGCATAATGTAAATACTGGTATAGTACACAATAGGTCTTCGACACCAGACAGATAAAAGCTGCCTGTAAGCGAGACTTAAAAATTAGGGCGTGCATCTTGCGTTCATGAATCAACATTGAACACCGCTGCTGTAGATCAACATCCGCCAAGCTTTCCAGAAATCCTGCAGCTAGAGAAACACCTATAGCACCCTCTGCATTTACACAGCAACCATGGTAGAATGGCCCTCTGGATGAAAAGAGCTGGATTTAGGTTTCAATTTAATCCTCAGCTAACACAGATGAACCCTTTCAAGCTGGCGACTCTGTCAGTGCAGAGTGCCCGAAACGCCAGTCCAACACTGTCTCCCACAATACTTTTATATGTTAAGTTAGGGAAGACCAGATATATTAATATGTAAACAGAGTGCTCTGGCTTCTTTATGATTGTGTTTGTACCATTGAGATAAACAGATGCATTTTAATCAATGTAGCTTGATCCTCAGTGTACACTACTTTAGAAGATAACCTTTTGTGATTAAAACACACTCTTTTTTTCTAGAAATGCATTACTAGGTGCCTAGTATTTTATTCCTGATTTGTACATTTCTTAAGGCACCTTTGTAAAACACATTGACCACAATGTACCAATGTAACTCTGGAACGACAAGTATAAATCAATCAATCAGGGGTTTGTAAAGCGCAACTACTCACCTGTGAGGGTCTCAAGGCGCTGAGGGGGGGGGCGAGAGGGGGCTGCTGATCTTTCTGGTTGTAGAGGTTCAGTCGAAGAGCCAGGTTTTAGGGTCCTTCCTGAACAGGGTCAATGACGCGGATTGCCTGAGGTGGGAGGGTAGGATGCTCCAGGTCTTTGCGGCGAGGTAGGCAAAATGTTGTTGTTATATTTAGGCAAAAGTCACTGTAGTGTTTTCCATATTTATTCTACCTAGAACGCCTCTTCCTTGAGGTTCCTTGTTGATGTTTAAATAGGAACATTCCTCAGCGGTCAGTTTGTTCCCTGACCAGCTGGAGAGTGTCCGTTTATGTTGGCGTCTCCATCCGAAATAAAAGGGATCTCTCACCTTCGACCAGAGGATTGTGTCTTCCTTTACAGCAATCTACATCCGGTTCTGGTCTTGTAAATCTTTGGGACAGAGGCCAGGGCGAGATGGGAAGAGCGGAGGTGTCTGGTGGGTGTGTGGAAAGGGAGGCGGTGGTTCAGAGACTCTGGTCCTGTGTCATGAGGGCTTTGTAGGCGTGAGTGAGGAGCTTGAAGGTGATTCTCATGATGATAGGGAGCCAGTGGATTTGTCGGAGGTGATGTGTCATGTGGCTGTGACGGGTGATGTCGAGGACTTTGCAGCACTTTGGACGTTCAGTAGCTTCCTGAGCTGTTTCTGGGTGATGCCAGCATAAAGTGCGTTGCCGTAGTCAAGTCTGCTGGTCATCAAAGCGTGGGTGACCATCTTTCTGGATTCTGTGGGGAGCCATATAAATGTCTTTCGAAGCAGGTGGAGCATCTAGAAACAGTACGAGGATACTGTGTTGATTTGGCGGTTCATTGAGAACGAAGAGTCCAGCATGATGCCGAGATTGCATGCATGGTCCGTAGTGATGGGAGGGGAATCTAGAGAGGCGGTCCACCAGAAGTCATCATAGGCTGAGGGGGGTGGCGCACAGGATAAAGCAATGTCCTTGAATGTAGATATGTGGCAAGAAGTGGGTAATTCCTGGGGCAGAATTGTATACTGTTTCACCTGAAAATCTGAGCTGCAATCCCAGCTTTCACACTAGGCTGTACTGGGTGATCCTAGGCAAACCAATTTCTGTCACTGAACTGAATCATCCTTAACAGCAAAAGCACTTACAAGTAAATCGACCCGACTTAGTCATCAACAAAACTTCACTTATACATATTTAAATGGTGGAGTGCATTTAACTGAAGCACAAATGTCAACAAAAGAAACATTTTTTTGAAAACTTACATTTAAGCAACCTTGTCATAGTTGTACATGTCATCCGTTGTGTTATTTATGTGATCGCTCTCTCGATGGCTGTTAGCCTTGGGTATGGTTTGGGCCTCCTACCTCTCTGGTCACCTTTTACTTCCGGAGGAGCTTGTCTCGACCCGTGCTGTCCTGGTACAACTCTAGTGTGGAGTGTCCTGCTCCTCCCCCACTTCCTGTTCAGTTCCTGTGACAGGAAGTGGTGTCCCAGGGTCCTGGCTGTGAACCTGGGAGATCTCCGCAGGATCTTAGTTTCCTCACAGCTTGACATCATATGCGATATGTGGGGGAATTAAACTGTCCAAGAGATTAATATGCTAAGCTATGAAAGCTATGATTCTGGCCATTCTAGCTCAAGTGATCTCTCGCTTGGATTATGCCAACTCATTGTACGTTGGCATTCCAGCATACCAACTGAGGCGCCTCCAACTAGTTCAGAACCAGGCGTCCAGGCTGATCTTTCATCAGCCTAAATGGCATCATGTCAGCCCATTAATGAAAAGCCTTCATTGGCTTGCAGTGAGTAAGTGCTGTGCTTTTAAGATGGGTTGCACCATTTTTAAAGCACTACATTGCAACGGTCCGGCTTTTATTTCGGCCCGCTTGCACCGCTACACTCCCTCTCGTAATCTTAGATCCTCTCACTTGAATATATTGGAAACTCCTTCAGCCAAACGAAAGAAGCATGGCGGACTAAGGTTCTCTGCTCTTGCTCCGCAATTTTGGAACTCCCTCACGGCGGAGATTAGGTCTTTGACTTCCCTTGCCCAGTTCAGGAAACAGTTAAAGACTTGGTTGTTCATTCAAGCATATACCGATTAAAGCAATCTCCCTGCTTTTGCCGCGATCCTTATCTGAGCGCCAAGAAACCGTTGGTGTATGTGCGCTTAATAAATGCTTTTAACATAACATAACATTAATATACAGTCCATATTTATACTGAATGGTAAAGCTATCCTTGTAGGGCAGATGGACAGATGGGTGCGGGAAGCCAAATAGTAGCTAAGGACCTTTCACCTTGAAGTAAAAAACTGGGAGTTAGTATAAGAATAATGGGGCATATCAACAAGGGCTTTATCTCTGCTTTTTTGGCTTTAAAAGCCAAAAAAGCAGAGATAAAACTAGCGCCCTATCAACAACAGGGTGCTAACACGCAAATTTGCATGTTAGCACCCTTTTACTCTACGCTTCCCCTTGCATCTCTAATGAGATGCAAAGGGGGCGTTCCAGAGTAAAATAATAGGAGAAATGTCGCTAAGCGACATTTCTCCTATCGTCAAGAATGTCGCTAACCCTGTTAGAGACAAAAAAAGCAGCGCTAACCGCGGTTAACGCTGCTTTTTTACGTCTGCCAATTTTCAGACTTAGCCATGATATCCTATGGAAGGAGGATATCATGGCTAAGTTTGCCTGTCCCTATCAACAAGGTAACGTGTGATTATCGCTGGGTTTCCAGCGTTAATCTCACGTTAGCCTGTTAGCGTGTAGATTTTTATCGCTATTGAGATAAGCGTTGCTAATAGCACGCTATCTCAGCGATAAAAATTCACGCTAGCCGGCGATAATTATCCTCACGCTAAGAGCGCTGAGCGATAATTATCGCCGGTTGTTGTTGATATGCCCCAATATGTTTTAGGAGGTCTGGGTGGCAGGGAGTGACTCTTGACTAAATAAAACTGAAGATTTAGCAAGAACGAGACAAATGTCAGACGTGCCAATTCATACGGTGCCACCATGTGTCCCACGATTTCGGCTCCCTTCATATGGTCGCCCGGTGGGAAGCTGAAATCACATATTACAGGGAAGACTGCACAAAGTGGCTTTACAGCTTGTCTTTGGAGGATGTGAGCAGTAAATGTCCATTAAGAGGTATGAAAACACCCCAGGGAATTGGTGACAGGCTCAGCAACCCTTTGCGTTTTTAGGTCTCGGGACCATCCGGTCGGCAGACCGGAAGTCCGGAGATTTAATGTCTTTGAGAAGAGGGTCTTGCACCCGCCCCTCTTCTCTCCTGTTCTCCATTGGCTGGCCTCTTAAATGCTGGCCAGCCACTGGAGAAGAGGTCAGTCACTCCGTTGAAGCCCCGTCTTTTTCGGATCGGGGGGCGTGTTTTTTGCGAGAAGTCTCAGGGAGGAGACAACAGCAAAACACGCCCCCAAATCCGAAAATGAGGCTCCCTTTCTCCGAGGCATTTTTGCTGTGCCTCGGAGAAAGGCGGTGGTGTCTTCCGGTGCCCTCGGCTTGTAGGCATCAGCTGGGTCAGTTTGTGGTTATACTCTGTCATTTCTGATGACGATGACTCTCTCTGCTCAGGTGGTGGGGTGTTATATAGAAGCATATAAATATCTGTAGTGCGCACCGCCCGCTCATTTGCAGCTGGGAGAGTGGCACGATTTCTGCATATCTTACCTAATGTTATGTAGGCAGGTGTTGAAACTTATATCATTGTTAAAAGCTGATATTTTTTTTCCAGGAAAGATGGCAACCCTATTTGCAAAGCCCAGGAAATAATACTTTAAAAAAAGTTTGCGCAAAATTCCCTATTATCTTTCTAAATTTGACAAATCGGTCTCGATTTAGCTTAAACGTCATTATTGATTGCATAGGTAGTTCGAAAACACCGCCGGGAGAAATACCTTTCGTGCACCCGGAAGGGTTTCAAAAGAGTAACTATTAGCAAATATCTGTAGCTTTTCTTTACACGCTGATGCTTTTATGTCTCCAATAGAGAATGCTTCGCGTATTATCGTTTACTGTGTCCGTGCATTGATGACGTACTCGGAGATCGTCGATATTATAGTAGGGAAATCATATTGCTAATGCATGAACACGTTTATTGTAAAAGTTTAAATGTTAAAAGCCCGTAAATGGATTTTGGGAGCGCTCGCTTGTGCTGAGCCGCATCACGTGCCTGGCGCCGACCTCAGTCCTGCTAAAGGGCGCTGCGAACATCAGAAAGCATTGTATCGCATTGCGTTTCAATATGGCCTCTGCAGTCGTTGAAACCCCTTACTATCTTCTAGAAGTAATTGAACAAGATGGGAGATGCAGGCTTGTGCTACATTTTTTTTCAAGTCACTGTAAATGTATTTAGTTTCTGAACTAATTGGGAAGCATGCAAAAAGTAAAGGTAAAAGTGAAACAACACGAGGTGCGGAACTGCTGCACGGGTAAATAGAGCAGCCATCTTGAAACGGTAGTATATCTCCATGTATTAGAAGTCCAAATCACCAGTAGTAGGACACGCCATTCGTGCACAGGCGTACAGGAAACACACGAGGCAGATTATATGGAATTTCCTACCTCCGCATCTCATCGCAGAATTGCTAGTCACTTTTTCCTAGGACAGAAGTGAAACTTCACTGCACTTACCGTGTGAAACAGGTAAAGCGTTGAACGCACAATTTGTTGATTGCAGCAGCAGACGGTCTTAAATCGTCATATAGGGTAGCGATTCTCACCCTACTGACTGTATCTGCTTATCTGCATTCTTGCTTGCCATGCGCACTGCCTAGCCGTAGCCGATGGAAGGGGGGAGGGGGGCTATTACGTAGCTTAAAAGTTCTTGGAGTTTTCTGGGTTGGCTCTCACTCTGTTTGCAGTGGATACAAGGCAGCCTGCATGATCAGCATGTCTTTAGAGTGTGTGCAATTATGAGACTGATTCAGAAAAGTAAAATTACCCGTTTTGTGTACTATTTGTTTTTGCTATTCACAAGCTCATCCCTATTTTTAGGTCGAGCCTGAGCCAGCGCGCAAGCGTTGCTCTGAGGATTTGTTGTAGGTACTGCAAGGAAGAGAAGCCCTGCCCACATTTGTCATTGGCTTGTGTTTTTGTCCTTCGAAACTGCTGTCGTCTGATTCCGTAATAGGATTGTTAGTCTCTCCTTAGTATGGCCATGTGGCCATGTCGTCATTTGTATCCCCCCCATAGCTGGCCACTTTACTTGGTTGTTACACGGTATGTCTCCTTATTTAGGTCGAGCCTAGCGGCAGCGCACATGCTGTAGTCGAGTATGCTGTGGAAGCTTTGCCTTCTCTCTGCCCATATTTTTAATTGGCTGGTGTCATTGTGTTTGGTAAATGCTAGCTTCCGATTGATAATGAGGCTTGTTAGTCTTTACTAGTTACTGCTCTGTCGCCATTTGTTCCCTCCATTGAGGACTGTATCTTTTACTTGTGGCGTTACACAGTTTCCTTCATAAGTCGGTAAGCAGCATTTTTAGGTCTCGGGACCATCCGGTCGGCAGACCGGAAGTCCGGAGATTTAATGTCTTTGAGAAAAGGGGCTTGCACCCGCCCCTCTTCTCTCCTGTTCTCCATTGGCTGGCCTCTTAAATGCTGGCCAGCCACTGGAGAAGAGGTCAGTCACTCCGTTGAAGCCCCGTCTTTTTCGGATCGGGGGGCGTGTTTTTTGCGAGAAGTCTCAGGGAGGAGAAAACAGCAAAACACGCCCCCAAATCCGAAAATGAGGCTCCCTTTCTCCGAGGCATTTTTGCTGTGCCTCGGAGAAAGGCGGTGGTGTCTTCCGGTGCCCTCGGCTTGTAGGCATCAGCTGGGCCTCAGGAACCTCTGCTGGGACGAGGAGCAGTTTCTCCTCTGCAGCTCAACGAAGGCAAACATCGATCTACTGTAATCAGAGCCTGGGCTCTCTGCCCTCTCTCCTCCACCCCATCCAGCCACGCTCGCTTGTCTTGTTTTGAACGAATTCGGATGACTGAACATTCAAGTCAGACACTCCTGCCAGGCGCTTAGAAAAGGTTACGAGTGCGAGTGTGCGCTGTGCACGCTGCGTTAACTCTCTTCCAGCTGTGAGCAGAGGGGATCGTTTGTGAGCTGAAGGGTTAAAGAGCAGGGGGGGCTGAGTGTTCAGAGACTGCAGAGGTGGAAGGGTAGTGTGGGAGCACACAAGCAGGCAGTGCTTAATTTGTACAATTGGTGTCCGGGCCCTCTTCAGGAGCCCACTTCCGCTTGCACCGCCCATTGCCGTTGCCAGTGCTGCCAATAACAGGAACAACACAACTACTAACTATCACACACATGCGAGTTTGACAATTCTGACTATTCCAGACCCCCAAAGCTATACGAATGGCTTTGGCGCAGGCATTAGCTGTGAGCAGAGGGGATCGTTTGTGAGCTGAAGGGTTAAAGAGCAGGGGGGGCTGAGTGTTCAGAGACTGCAGAGGTGAAAGGGTAGTGTGGGAGCACACAAGCAGGCAGTGCTTAATTTGTACAATTGGTGTCCGGGCCCTCTTCAGGAGCCCACTTCCGCTTGCACCGCCCATTGCCGTTGCCAGTGCTGCCAATAACAGGAACAACACAACTACTAACTATCACACACATGCGAGTTTGACAATTCTGACTATTCCAGACCCCCAAAGCTATACGAATGGCTTTGGCGCAGGCATTAGTCTTTTTTTTAAAGTGCATTGAATTAATAAACCACTGTTGTTACGCTCCTCTCTAAATGAGACAAAGAGCACCACCAAGCAGCAGGATGTCATAAGTGCCGAGCACCGGAAACCACCGGCTTAAATTAAGCACTGCGGGGAAGGAGCAGAGATCTGGAAATAAAGTTAAAGGCAAGGTCAGTTTTAAAAATGGACCAAATTGCAAACCTACAATAAATGTATGAGCCTGCCTCGGTCTCACTTGCAGGTTTCACCAAAATTATATTCAAAATTTGATCAACCGGACCCCACCAAATATTTTATGAACTTGGCTCCCGTGTGCACAGTTCAACCCTTAGCCGTAGCACAGAGTGCAGTCTTTCTGTAACCAGGCAGGCGTGCCCAGGGCTGAGTCACTGGCAGCCAGGTGGGTGTTTAAAAACATGGGATCCGAGGATGCCAAAGTCGAATCCAGGAAAGATGATGGAAGTCTCCACAATGTGCAGAGCTGCCGGGGGGGAGGGGCGAAATGCAGCGCCCGGCTCCACTTCAGGATAACGTTGTCGTCAGTGAGGTTGTCAGAACAACCCAATCTTTTCCCTCAATTATCCATCCCTTGACCCCCTTCTCACGAGAGGAGTCTCTGAAGGATTTGGTTTGTTCTGGTGTTTTTTTTTCATTTTTGTGTCTTTCTGTCCAAGAAATGCGACATGACTTCTTTGTGCGACAACACGGGAGCGAGGAAAGGAGCCGACGGCGCTGAAAGGCTCTCGGACCGGCCTCTGTGAGCGCCCTGGTGGGAAGTCGTCGGACTTTTAGCAGCAGAAAGGCCGTCTGTGCACACTGCACCCCCTCTCGCCGCCACTCCCCTCCCCTCCCCTCCGCCACTCCCCTCCCCTCCCCCTTTAGGGGCCTGCTGTCTCTGGGGTGCGCGTGCGCCCCGTACTGTGCTCTTTCATCAAGTCACCCTAGGAACTTTACGTTGCCTTGTACCTTTCGGACAATAATGCACTCTCTCCCTTAACAACCCAGTGTAGTCTGGGAGTTGTGGTTCTGCCTCTCAATTGAATCCATTAGAATTAATTTCTATGTTTTTTGAGGAAATGGAACGTGGTGTCCCAGGGGACAACGGAGTCTTGTTGTAAACTTTCTCTGGCGGAACCTATCCATGGGCCAAGTGTGCTAAATTCATCTTTTAGCCGCTCACAGTTTGTAGTAACTACCGTTCTGCATTCTGGGGCTAGTAGTAGGCTTTCACTAGTAAAGCAAAGTTGAAGCTACAAGCTCCAGAACAGGGCCGGCTTTAGGGCGGTGCGACCGGTGCCACCGTGTTTGAAAGTTTATTATGCTTTTGAGCACCTGCTGCAGCGTTTCTTTCCCCCGGCAATTACCAGGCCCCACATAAATGTGGTAAACCTGAAGATTGCTGATGTTGATACATTTGAGGGATTCTGCATGTGTTCTTTCTGCGTGCTCGTTGCTGCTCCTGTTGTAAATATTTTGTCTGCAAACTACAACCTGACGCGACGCACAGCGCTCGCAGCTATAAATGTAAAGTCTTGCATTTGGTTGTTTCACAAATTTGCTTCCAGAGCCTACTCTTTTAGAATCGTCAACTCTCACTTATCTGCAGGTACTTTTTTGTTTAAGAAAACCCATTCCAAGACAGCAGACAATGTATCATCATGATTGTGCACACATGGACTGATGTATGTCATTACCATGCATGCCTTTAGTACACATTGCCTCTACAACAAAAATGGTAAGTTTGTATCAGGCAACTCAAAAAACCAATATATATATCAGTTGCTCGCTTTTGCTTCGTTGCTTCTTTTCGCCAACAAACGAGTGGACCCAAATATGTGCAATTTTGATTTATTTACCGCTCAAAACAGCCACGCCATTACGCGTTTCGGCAGCTGCCTGCCTTGATCACATGACATATAGACACACACACACAACAAAACCTTTTCTCTTGCGCAGAAAAAAGCCATTGAGACCTATTCCATGGAGTTCACGTGCTTTATTAAAACAGATACAGTTCATAAGTTGCGTGCAAATATTCTCTGTCAACGCGTTTCAACTCGGTTCTTGAGCCTCGTTCACGGGGAAATAATCACTTGCTTTTTTGAAATGACCATGATTTAACAGCAGGAAGCTCTGTGTCTGCTACATTGATGCCGCCTTATTTGAGTATAGGCCCCTTTCACGGAGCAACTTGGGGAGGTGATTTTTTTGTCAAAAGAGGCCCTACTCACTCTTATTATGCTTTGGAAAAAGAGGGGATTTCCCAATAATATTACCAAAGAACACGAGGCAAGGATGTGAGCTGGAATACCCTTCAAACTCACGGATTCCGAATGAAGTAAGATACGATATGGACTATCATGTGGTGCATGCCTGCAAATCTGGTGAATTGTGGTTTTATTCAATGACTTTGCGCACTGAATTGGCTTTTAAAAATGACACTGCAGTGTGTGCAATAAGTCAAAATGCTGCATGAAAACACCAAGTGCCGATTTGTATTCACTGTGCATGCTAAAAGTAAATGACCTGCAGGCTCCGTGAATTGTGTAATCAAGGGGTCTATAAAAAACACATGGTCATTTCAAACAAGCATTTACAATGCAACGGTCTCGGCATTGTTAAAGTTAGAGCTATTGGCATTGCTCATGACAATGCCGTTTCTTTAAATGTTTTGAAAACAAAAACATAAATAAAAATAATGTCATGAGCAATGCCAATAGCTCTAACTTTACCAATGCCGAGACCATTGCATTGTAAATGCTTGTTGTTTTTTTGGGAGGAGTTGAGGGGATCGGTGAGAGCAGAGTGCTTCTTAGGTAACTCTTGGTACGAGGCCCTTGCCCTTCCAAGGCCACGCCCCCTCCTCACACATTGAAATGTATTTATAAGTTGTCAGTTCTAAGATGCACACTTGGAAGCATTCTCTGCTTAATAATAAATGAGCTTGCACATCGCCAAGGAACACAGACAAGCAAAACTTGTGTCACTGGTGACACATATCTCTCATCCAAGAAACAAGCATTAGCACAGCTAATAGATCTGGCATTGGCTGACAGCCTCTTGGCTTTGTTTTGTAAAAGTTTTTGCAAAAATGCAATGTTGGGGAAGCTGCCTGGTCTTTGTCAATCCCCCATCAAAAACACAACAAATTGGCTAAAAACAAAAATACTGTTTTAATTTAAAAAAACACAAAGTGCCAAAGTAGTCTCTGGAATTGAAGGGACCTACTTGTGTTCCTTGTAAATGGGCAGAATGCCCTCACTCACAGTGAAGTTAGACAGTGGCTAAAGTGGGCGGCCCCATGTCCCATGCTATATGGGGCAGAAGAAAAAATGTGACACAACAACAGACCAAAGGATGAAGAGGTCTGGCAGAAGGTCGCAACAATAAGTGTATTATACATATCATTTTAGTAAAATCAAAAGGTTTTAGCTATTGCCCGACATAAAATGGGGCCTATGGTGGCAGACAATTCAGAAGAGGTGCCCAAGGGGTCCAAGTACAGGAACAACCTGGCTTAACAAAACCTCCTTCTGTGGTATAAACTATTATAACTGCAGCAGGAAGTAGGGTAACATCGCAAGTTAGCACCCGCAGAAAGACGGTGCTCACTCAACACCTTTAAATGTGTTAAAACACACCTAAGCATCAATTCAACACGTTATTCTACGTTTAAAGCTAATTTTCTGAAATTGTCTCACCCTCTTTCGTTATCTAACAATCTTTTTTTCTTACCTCTCTCAATCTTTTTTTGTTGCGGTTTTATATAATGCAAACTCAGCCGAAAGGTATTGAAGCACTTTACACGATCACCAGCTATAGGCCCCTGTAGATTAAGGACCTGATGATGAGTCCGTCACATTTTTCCCGATTAAATACCTCAACCTTCGTTATAAGTCGGCAGGTAACAGGGGAAACCATACAGTAATTACCATATCATGCAGATTTAGGCATGCTAAACACCAAAAATCCATGTGCTATTTCCCCCAAACATATAATAGGTGCTACTTATTGCACTCAATAAATAAAAAACCCATTGGTCTTGTTATTTATCAGGTGCGATAAATATCAGCTGTACTCGTAATCAGGCCTTAAGTGATTTGCCCAGAATCACCTGATGTCGAATGGTAGAATAGAAATGTTTATGCTTTTACAGTGATCCATGTAAGTTAGCATTCGCTGTGCCATTTTCTATTTTGGCGCCATTTTCGGCTGTTCGAAACTGATTAAGTTCAATTACGAGAAATATTTCTCTTCGAGTTTCGTTTCTACCACGTTAGGCTTGTTTTAGTAATGAGCACACTGTTCATGTCAACACATAGCTTTCTCACTAGATAGAGGCCCTGTCCCCCTTGTCTTATGGCGGGCTCTGGATGGAACGACCTGTTACTTTGTGTAAGATCTGAGCGCTGGTCCCGTTTTTTTCTGTATTTTGCTGTTTAACTGCACCTGCTTGGAACATTCCACTGTGGGCGTGTTCTCTCCCGGTTATGAAACGTACATAATGATTCTTTATGCGTGTCGCTTTCAGGTCCCTCTGCAGCACTCCCAGCGACCGGGCAGATGGGGCTCCGCTCTGAGTGTATATGAATAAACAGTTATTGGTTTGTATTCTCTACTGTCTGACCGACTCTTCATTTAGAACTGAAGGCTGAGAGGTGGTCATTAGTGACCCGGGTGGCCCTAAAAGTGTTACTTCTTTCATCGAACAGAGGCCAGGACTGGAACCTGGTTCCCCAGTTCCAAAGGGAGAAACTCTGGCCATTAGGCCACATCTCTTCCCTCCATCGTGGCCCGTCTCTCTGCTCCCCCTCTGTACCTATGTATCTGCAGTGATTTCCTGCCCTACACCTTTGTGCAGCACCCTGCCAAGTTGCAATCAGGCAGCCAGTCTAAATCTGCTGGTTTACAGCAGCGTCTCCCGCCACCTCTCTTTCTCTTTCCATTAAAGATCCGAGATGGGCCAGTGACTCTGTGCCAGGGCTGGCAGCGGTGGCAGGGCCTTCTTTTCCCAGGCACAGAACTGGCAGACAGCAGCGGGCACATCTTGTTCTCAGCTAGAAACAAGCAATCCAGTTACTGGGGAGGGTGTGAGAAAGCACATGGGTCTCATTTGTCCCGCTGACCCTCTACAAAGGTACAAGATACAATTACCCGGCAGCGTCCGTCCAATAGAGCAGGACGCTCATTGCCAGGCAACCGAATGGTTTTGCCTGAGGACGTGTAAAGAGCAGAGTGAGAGTAGAAGCTAGATTCAGTACCTGTCACACAGTGCTGCAGAATGGAGAAGTCACACCCCTGAAATTATGTGGCGGGGAGGACCAAATTATGCAGCAGGATTTACTAAATTATTCCTCAAGAAAATGCTAATTATGCAGCATAACACGGCACATCTCGTGATATAATTCCCTCATTAATTTGTCATTTTTACACTTTAATATTATCTGGCCAAAGGTTATGTCAAACAAGCATTTGCAATAGGTCTCGCATTTGCGTGACTTTAAGCTATTGGCATTGTAAATGGCAAAGCCTTTTATTCATGTGATTAGAAAACTAACACATAAATAAAAGTCATTGTCATTTACAATGCCAATAGCTTAAACTCTGGACCTCGACCTCGGAGGAGTGGTGGGGTAGGCAAGTGGGAGGGGCGAGATGGTGTTGGGCACAGCGTGGGAGATCCAGGAGATGAGGGAGTACGGAGTACTTGCCAATGGCAGCCACACGCCTTTATGTGCAAAATGCGCGCCTCCCTACTCCAGGCCTGTGGCAGCGATTGGATAGTACTCCGATAAAAATAAAAGATGGCGGCCGCTATAGTTAAAGCGGACCGCCGTGGCAAAACAAATAAAGAAAGAAGCGCGGCTGCTGACTGCGCTGGCAACTTAAATAAAAAAAGGAGCGTGGCCTTTATAGTGAAAGTGAACTGCACTTCAAAAGTAAATAAAGAAAGGAGTGCAGCTGCTATACTTAAAGCGGACCGTGCTGGCAAATAAAATAAATAAAGAAGCGCTGCGCTATAGTCAAAGTGGACCGCCATCGTTAATTCAAATAGAAAAGCTGGCAGCACGCTTCATTGTAGGAGAGCTCGTCGTGGGCGTTATAGAGGAAAATCATTAAACAAAATAGGCCTCAAAGACTAGATAAAGCACATTGTGTAACAACACAAGTAAAAAGTCCAGTCCTTAGGGGAGGTTACAAATGCAGACAAGGCGGTACCAAGGAGGAACTACAAAGCCTATTCATGAATCAAAAGCAACGATTTAGAAAAAACAATAACAGGAGCCAATTGAAAAGATGGGCAGGAAATGGGTGGAGCTTCAAGTCCATACATGAATACAGCATGCCCTGCAGAGCAGCACATGCACTGCGGGGGCTCGACCTTAAAAAAAGCATTATCTGGCCAAAGGTTTCCCCAAATTAACATAATTCCAGTGGCCTTGCCTGTACTCCACACACAAACTAACTCCAGCAGAAGGCTACAACATATCATGAGCTGTCATCGCTATGATATCATATCCTCAATAAATATTAGCAACTTAGCTATTTGCATACAGTGCTTAAACATCCATTAGGAGCTGTACGTAAGGGCTCCAGCCCTTCCTCCTGTCATACGCTGCTAGCGCCAGGACAACTCCGTTGGAGGTAGCCGTGCGCTCTACAAGCTACAATAATAATAATAATAAAAATAATGATAATCAAGGAGAAGCTCTTAATCCACGCGTAAGCATCTCATCCAGTCCATGTTTTTTCTTTGCACTCTGGGATTTGTAGTCTTGTTTATCCCATTAGAAAATTAGGACTTAAGGTCCAAGAATGCAAAGAAAAATCCTGGACTGGGAAAACTGATGGCGCGTGGACATGGGTGACCTGAGAACTCTGGCATTAGTCTATGGGTCTCACAAGGCAAATAAGGCACCCCTATGATTCCCTCCCGTGACCTTTGACTTTAGGGCTACCAGGTGGCTATGGGTCATGAGGACGTGACGCTTCCTGTCTTAGAGTGCCATTTTAATTATTTCCACTGTGGCACATGTGTTTGTGTAAGTTAGCTTAAGACAGCAACAACTAAAACTCCCATAATTCATTATTTCAGTAAGGGAAAGACCATAACATCAAATCCTGGGTCCTCGTGCCACAGTCATGTAGTTTGTGGTGCACACAGATCTTTCAGGCAGATATGTTAAGCAGTGCAAAATGATGCAAGATTTTTACATGTACCAATATAACACTGGCAGTGTGTTCTACCGTAATATAAAAGGGTTATTATTGGGCTGCAATTATGCTCCAGAATATCTACTACCAGTATATCAAGGTTAGTGTGTGTGGGGTTCGTATATCCATACTTCCCTGGGTGCTCTTACCTTGAGGATATATTGATATTCGATATTGTGGAAACAATATATATTCAGATCACCATTATTGGCTTCAATATTGTGAGATATAACCAGGGCCTCTAGGATTATGCAGCAGGTAAGGGCCAAATTACGTGGCAGGGTTGAATAAATTATGTGGCAAGAAAAAATAAATTATGCAGCACAATGCAGCACATTTTGTAATAGTATTACTACATTATTTCATAATTTTTAAAGTTGGTAACACTTTCTGGGCCTCGGTTGCATTACATTAGTGCAAATTATTACTCAAATATATCAATAAGCAACAGAAAGGTGACCAGTCGAGCTTTGTAAAGGTCCTGCCACTGTAGAGCAACACTTGCTGCCGCATTTTTCGTAACTTTTGAACCGTTTAAGCTAGAAACTATTTTTTTATTTGTTAAAATTTGCAGATTATGCTGCATATTATGGTTTATGTGGCAAATGCGGCAAATCAGTAATTATGCAAAAATCACTGCATCCACACAATCGCATAATTCCAGTGGCCCTGGATATAACTATTGGGATCAGTGGGATTGGTTGCAACCTTACCATTACTTTTAAGGGTGTAATGGAAACCAGAGACTGCTGATATGGTGTTGTTGATGTGGTTCACTAGAAGTCAAAGTTGTGAAATAAAAATTCTTTCATGTCTTTAATTTAAAGTTAAAGTTTTACAATGTCCGCCACTGGATTGGAGCCTCTCTTGGCTAGCGGTTATTGTTTTGGGCCTTCAAAAGACAAAAGAGGACAGTATCTCAAAAATAAAATTGGTCATGTCTGTGTTCTTCTGTTTCATGGTGCTTCCTTTTGTCTCAGTCGAATATGACTCATTACAACACGAGTCATTACATCACTTTATTTTAAAACACGGTTGTTACTACGACCGCGTTGTTACAACGCAGTATCATTACAACGCAAGTCGTTACAACAAATTGCTCTAGATGGCGCGCTGGACTTAGGAATACTATGATTTACTATTCCAACTCGAGTGTGTGCAACACTAGGGAAGGTGTTGGAATAGTAAATCATACTATTCCTTAGTCTAGAGCGCCATCTAGAGCAAGTCGTTGTAACTACTTGCGTTGTAATGACACTGCGTTGTAACAACGCGGTCGTTGTAACGACCGCGTTGTAAAGGTCTTGCAGTGTAATTACCCCGTTGTAAAGGTTGTTTCCCGTCTCAGTCATATTACAGTCTGTCTGGGCACACTGGTCATAACTTCAAATTCACAGACAAAGATTGGGATTTAAGAGAGCCCCAGCACTGTTTTGAACCTCACATTCTTCATGGTTTTGGTTAGGGAGCGCCAGGAAGCTTTATAGGTTTGTAACTCAGGATACAGCAGCCTCAACATGCCTATAAGGCACGGTCACTACTCATGACAGCTCAGTTGTGCTTTGTTGTCATTGTGTTCATTCTGGTCAGTTCTACGATGTTCCTCAACTGCTTCTGCAGCCTCAGGATAACTTGTAGGTGGGTAAAAGGTCAAATCTCATTTCTTCATTGTTTTAGGTGTTAAAAATAAACAGAGAGTGGGCTTTAGCTAGACTCAGAGATGTATCAGTCTCTCGCCTCATGCTATTGGCTACTTAGTGTATCATTCCGCCTTTTAGGAAGTGCTTCCTTTGGAATTTATGGGGGACTATTTTACATATGAAAAGTACACTCAGTCATCAAACTGTTTGTCACATTTAATTATTTATTTCCCTATGCATTCTATACAGAAAGCAATCATTTTTGCTACCTTGCCGCAGGACTGCCAAACCCACTAGGGCCGGCCTTAGTGTAATAAACAGCGTTTGTATATGGAGCGCACATTCGCAGCATTTGTGTATGCCTGTCTTTTTGGCACATTAAAATCGGGCCTACTGTCTTGCCATTGCTTCTTTTTGAAGTTTCTCCTGTCAGCAAACAAGCACTTATGGCAGGAAGGCACTTCAGGTTGGGACCAAGGCAGATCTACTTTGCAGCATGCCCCCATCAGGTGGGCAAAGGACAGTGAGCACTTTGAAAGATCAGCAAGCCCTCCTCAGGCCCATGCAGGCCTTCAGCATGCCAGTCTTCAAAGTACTAGCATTAGGCACCCGGGATTCATTCAGTTTGAGGCAACTGGAAAGGGATACAGGTCTCCGGAATTGTGCCGACTATCTTCGATTCCGTAAGCTCTTGAAAACCGCACTCTTCTGATTTCCTTCCCCGCCCCTCTTAGCACTCTGGCAGTGCGGAGATACCCTTCAGGGGGTGATTCGGGCGCTATACAAGACTCTAAATAAAAATTTAGGGTTCAGACACTTAGAAAAGAGGGCAATTTCATGGTCTTTCTTTTCAGGCTAAATGAGCTAGGAAACAGTATGTGTATTCTACCCCAAAGCGAGACGTCTAAAAAACAACTCCTTATTTGGATATGAATGCTGGTAGTGGTTGTAAGGGTAAAGAAGGGCCCTGCCACCGCTAGCTCGCTTTTTGGTGTATGATTTCAAACATGCATCCTAGAATAAAAATGGTGTCCATTCATATCTGATGCTTACTAGATACTCGCAATAAAAAGTAAGGTTGGGTTTTGTGAATTTGATAGACTGCAAACAACCAGCCTGTCTCACCAAACTGGTGAGAGAGATTATTAGGATTATTAGAAAAGGCCACTGTTGGTGTTTCAACAGCTAGCTAGAGTAAACCTGAAATATGCATACGAGATACAAAAATCTCAGCATGGAACACCCTGGACAATCTAGGTGCTGTTTCATATGTAGCAGGAATAGCAATAAATTGTGTTTGTGTCAGATTAATAGAGAGTGTGTTCAATGTTTAGTTTTGACATTAGATAAAGCTATAAATAAGGTGCAAAGCTTCAAATGTAACCTTTCCACATGGCTCGGAGCCATCACGGTGGAAACATTATTCTAATCCATCCTTTCCTTGTCCTGTTTTTTCTTGAGGATGTGGCATTACGGCCAGAGCTGCCGACTTTAAAACTGGGGAATCAGGGCCGAGTCTTCAAATCGGCCCAAGATCCTGTGATTCTGGGCAAATCACTTAGGGCCACATGTACAAAAGGTTTTAGTAGTCGGACATGGAGAATCAGCCCGTTAGTGACCACTAAATGGCCTTTTCACACGTTCTAACCATATTTTATGAGTCAGTAACCTATTAGAGACTCGCAAAATAGAGTTTGCGAGTTGGAATTAGGACGGGATGTATCAAGGGCATCCCTTCCTAATAGCGAGTCGCAGGGGATGTATGAATGTTTTGTGACTGGAACGTAGTCGCAAAACATTCTCAGTTTACTGCCTACTTCAAGTAGATGGTAAGCCAGTCACAAATGGGAAGGGCTCCCTAGGGGTTGCAAAAACGTTTTTTAAGAGTAGGCAGTTTAAAATTAACCTGAAATGGTTAATTTTTCTGTTTGAAATGCATCCCGTTTTCCTTGAAGGAAAACAGAAGCATTAAAAAAAAAAAAAAAAAACATTGCTTTAATTAAAAGCAAACACAGGCATGGTGGTCTGCTGTCCCCAGGCAGGCTACTATTCCTGTGTTTTGAGCAATTTCCAATGGGTCGCAAATTGCAACCTACCTCATGAATACCATTTTTCTGCTCCATAGTGTCCTCTCTGAGAGCCGTCCCTGGCAACGGTCACTTCGCGCGACAAACAACCTCAGGTCTCAGAGAAGTAATCCCACTTCTTGTTTCTCTTCCCACGCCCTGGGTTGGCAACAACAAGCGGGCTGCCTTGGCCCCCCAAAGGAGTTACACAAAAGCATCTGTCAGACAAGGAAGGAGGAAGTGAGGGAGGGAGTTCACACACAGGAAAAGATGAATTAACCTCCCTGTGCTGTGGAAACAAAAAGGGGCTGCCTCCGGCAGGGCCGGACTGGCCGTAGCGGGCACCGGGCAATCGCCGGTGCGCCGCACGGGTGGGGGACGGTTTTTTTACAGGGCCGTCTTTAATCGGCTCTGTAACAAAATCGGCCGAAAACCGGCCCTGGCAAAGAGCTCTTAGAGCGGACCGCCCCAGGCAGCTCAAGTTTTAAGGGCGCGGCCACCTTCCCCTAACCCCGCTCTTACCTGCGGCAGCAAGATTCGCGGCAGCGCCCCCGCTCTTACCTGCGCCCGTCGTGGCCGCATGAATGGCCAGAACCCCCCACCCACTCTTCAATCAGGCCGTCGCGGGCGGCAAATTCAGGGGCCGCCACGCAGGCCTAAGGCCTAGCTAGGCCACTGGTGTGCTTTATGGTTCCTGTAAGTGCCAGGACCTTGAACTGAGCAGGATTGGGGACCCTACCTAAGCACAGGCCAGAGCAAAATGTCCATAATGGCAGCGTAATTTCGCATTGTGATTGTTATGCGTAATTCCTGTAATTACACCGCAAGGCGCAATTAAGCTGTATAGATATAGGAACAGTATGCTTGACCAGAATGCGAGCAGTTGTTTGAGGCATTTGTGGTTTTGAATTAGGATTTTTAGCATTTAATATATCCTCTCATCCAAAATGGACACAAGAATTTATTTTGCGCTAAATGCCTGTTTTGTACTTGATGTAATCTTGCGTTATTTTGCATTGCTATTTACAACTTCGCATTATTATTCACAAAACTCATTTTATGGTGTGTGGACAGTTCACCATCCTGTGCAGAAGTAATAGTACAGAGAGGTCTCTGCTTGAAATCTATGCATGATTCCTTCTCCTGTGGCTACTGGGAGAGTGACAGCCATTGTAGAAGCCAACAATAACTCGAAAATCTCAGAACAGGCCTTTGTTCAGATAGCGTCCCAGGCGAAACAACCTCAATGGGGAGAGGAGTTAGCCTAATGGCTAGGACGGTAGACCACAAATCTAGGGAACCGGGGTCGAGTCTCGGCAAGGACGCGCAACATTCTGTGATTCTGGGCAAATCACTTAATCTCCCCGTGCCTAACAAAAAAAAAGAATGTGTCCTCATGTAACGCAACTGGTGCTTGTGTAAAGCGCCCTGATACCCGATACCTTCTGGTCAAGTTCGCGCTATATAAAACTGCGTAAAAAATAAAGGAATTAAAAAAAAAAATGCCCTTCCCCATTTGGGTGACCAGATGGCTCCATGTCACGTGAATGCCATTTTTCCATTTCAGGACTTTGCTTTTCCATTTCTTTGCATTCTGGGAGTGGTAGTCTTGATTCATTTTAATTGGACCAACACACCTGGTAACAATGATATGTAAAATTACCCCTCAACTTGTGACACTGGTAATCTGGGAGGAGCACACCAAGGGCAAATATGTACTTCTTTTTTTGTATTGTTGCTTTGATGGTAGCCAGACAGGTTATAATTCGATTCTAGGGCGGCACATCTGTTCTGACGCTGGAATTGCGGGTGTCAAAAATGGATTGGTGTATATGGCCGGAGGAAATGGTATACAAGCCGTGAGAATGGCCCAAATTTTTTTAAAATATGGGGGCCATGGAAAAGCATAGGTAAACAAATGGACTGTTGCTTGAGGGAACGTTGCCAAAAGGAATGGTTATTGTGGGATCAAGCAGGTAGGTACCTGTCCAGATTCGACTGGGATAGTGTTCATAAGTCAAGGGCTGGTGGGAATCAGCCCTGTTAAAATATCTGCACGCCTGCCACGTGATGTAATGTTGAATATTTCAACTCTGACAAAGACCTGATATATCAGCTGCAAAGTTGTTTAAGTAACATTGTTATATTCATGTTATAAAGAAAATATAATAAAGATATTATTAAAAACACAATTATATGTAAAAGCAAAGTCCAGGAATGGCATGTTAGTGTCCTGATTAGATGGAGCCTTCTCTTAACCCTATTCCTGATACCTGTCCCAACAAACCACACCACTCACTGGGCCTTATACTTCTCTAAGCGCTATATTTGACATGTGCTTTTATTCCTCTTTTCAGTTGCTGACGTGAAATGCAGTTTTGTGCAGATGCAAGGCCAGTAGCAGACACTGTAACAGAAAGCTAGTGAGAGCGCCTAAAAATGATTTTGAGAGCGCCTAAAAATGATTTGATGCAGATATAAGATTGTACACTGACTGGACCAGTTGTATCTGAAATATACATCTCTGTGCTGTAAAAATAAAACAAATATCTTCTTGCGTTTGTACTCCTTGGCATTACACTCCATGTGAGCCATCAAAAAAATGGGCCCCCACTAACTGAATCCATGTCTTCTTCTGCCTGACACTGATTAAACTGTAAAACTAAAACCCACTGAGGTCCTCTCATTAGACTCACTGATCCAGCCTGTAGAAGCATGACCCTAAATATATATAACTGTACTCCCTAACAACTCCGCTTGAGCATGGGAGCGTCACCCCGCCTGTTGTGAGCGCGGCAGGCACAGACGAATAAGTAGGCTCACTGTTAGAATGTCAGCACCTAAAATATCCCCTTACCAAACTATTGTGTCATAAATATAGATGTAAAAAATATTGACATCCTATATTTATAATGGTAAGTACAAAAAAAATCAGCAAAAATATCTTGATGTCATTAATATAGTTGTACAAAATATAGTTTTTTATATATATATAAAATAAAATAATAAATATTATATATATTAAATAGTAACATTAATCTTTAAAGAATGAATTAGATTTAAAATACATCTTAACAAATAAACTTAATTTTTAATAAAGTTAAACACAAATATAATAGTTAATATATATTTACATATATCTACTTTAAAACAGTTATTAAACTAATATTTTTTTATATTTTAAAAATGATATAAAAATATAAAAAATAAATATATATACATATACCAATTACATAAAATCTATAAAAAACCAAACCGTTATAATTAAATTAAAACAATGAACTATTTAAAAATCTTTAAAATTAGTTTAAAAAAAGTTTCACATTGCAAATATTAATAATGAAAAATATTATAATTCAAAATGAACAAAACATAATAATATAAATTATAATAATACAAAATAAATTATAAAATGTAATACACTTATTATTCCCACCACAATTTAAACAAAACTACGCAAACCATTAAAGTAAATATATAAAAAATTTACCACTCCCACTTGGCGCAACATATGGATATTAATGAATGGCTAAAAATAAGATTTACAAATATCCCTTCAGTAAATGTAACAGTAGTAAAGGTGATAGACTGCACATAGGTAATATATACTATACCCATTCCAGCCAGTACAACAGTAGGAAAACTGTTAAAGTGCAGACGGGTAAAAATGTACTATTACCACTCTAATAAGTGCATCAGTAGAAAAAGGGTTGGATAGCGGAGGGGCAAAATTTAGTATTCCCACTTCAGTCAGTGCAACAGTGGGGTAAGTGTTAGATAGTGGTGAGGTAACATTTACTATTCCCACTCCAGTCAGTACAACAGTAGGGAAAGTGTTGGATAGCAGAGGGTTGAAATGTACTATTCCCACTCCAGTCAGTACAACAGTAGGGAAAGTGTTGGATAGCAGAGGGTTGAAATGTACTATTCCCACTCCAGTTAGTTCAACAGTAGGGAAAGTGTTGGATAGCGGGCGGATAGAAATTACGATTCCCACTCTAGTGAGTGCATCAGTAGGGAAAGTACTGGATAGCGGAGGGGTAAAAATGACTATTCCCACTCCAGTAAGTGCAACAGTAGGGAAAGTGTTGGATAGAGGAGGGGTAGAAATTACTAATCCCACTCCAATGAGTGCAACAGTAGGGAAAGTGTTGGATAGCGGAGGGGTAAAAATTGCTATTCCCACGCCAAGAAGTGCAAGAGTAGGGAAAGTGTTGGATATCGAAGAAGTAAAAATTACTATTCCCACTTCAGTGAGTACAACAGTATGGAAAGTGTTGGATAGTGGTGAGGTAACATTTACTATTCCGACTCCAGTCAGTACAACAGTAGGGAAAGTGTTGTATAGCAGAGGGTTGAAATGTACTATTCCCACTCCAGTTAGTTCAACAGTAGGGAAAGTGTTGGATAGCGGACGGATAGAAATTACTATTCCCACTCTAGTGAGTGCATCAGTAGAGAAAGTACTGGATAGTGGAGGGGTAAAAATTACTATTCCCACTCCAACAAGTGCAACTATAGGGAAAGTGTTGGATAGCGGACAGGTAAAAATTACAATTCCCACTCCAATAAGTGTAACAGTAGGGAAAGTGTTGGATTGAGGAGGGGTAACAATTAATATTCCCACTCCAGTCAGTTCAAAATGAAAAACAAACAAAATATTAAAAACAAAAAATATTTAAAAACAAAATAAATAACAAATATATAAATATGTAAAAAATGTAAATACAAATATATTTAATATTAAAAATAAATTACATTGCATATTATAATGTTAAATACATAGGACAAATACATTCAAATATTATATTAAATGAATTAAAAAATAATTTCCAAACAAATAAATATTTTTAATTAGAAAATATTTAGAAACAAAAACATTAATTATTCCAAACATTTAATTTTTGAATTTCCTATCCTATAACACCACAAAATTCACAACCCACATCTAAATTTTAAAAAATCTACTTCCATTGTTAACATAATTAATTACCAATTAAAGAAATATTATTACTTAAAAAACAAATTAAAAGTCATACAATTAATTAACTTCCCACACTTTACCTCTATGATCCCCACAACCAACAGCTAAAATTAAACTGTAAAAAATTAATTACACAAATAAAACTTCTTTTCAATTAAAAAACTAATAGTATTTAACAACTAATTATAAAGTAAGTAAAATTAATTTACTCCCCACCCTTTACCCCTATAAAAGTAAAACCCACACAAAAACAATGACCTTAATTAAATATCCATTCATTAATTAAGATTAATGATCAACTAATTATTAATTAAACATAAATTACTTCCCACTCTTTATCCCTATAAAACCCCACAACCCACACCTAAAACGAATTACACACTGACCATAATTGTCAATTAATTGATTAATGTTAATTAACAACTAATTATTAATTAATTAAAAATAAATTACTTTCCACCCTTTACCCCTATACACAATACAACCCGGAACTTAAATTAATTACACAATTACCATAAATAATTGTCAATTAATTAATTAATGTTAATTAATGACTATTTATTAATTATTTAAAAAAGTACTTCTTAACCTTTACCCCTATAAACCCTACAACCTGCACCTAAAATGTACCCCAAAACAATTTAAACACAATTGACATGATATAATCGCAATTAAATAAATATTACAAAATTAAAAATATTCATTAATTTATTATAATTAAATTACTTCCCACCCTATTCCCCTATAAACCTGCAACCTGCTACGGAACTAAAAAACACAAATGTAAGTTAAAATAAAATTAATAACTGCTAAAAATTTGACAAATATATTAAAAAACATAATACTTATACAAAAAATACATCACATACATTTAAAATATATACTAAAATACATAACACTAATTAAAAAATCGATATTTTAAACAAATATATGTTTGCAACCGATATTAATAACTTCTATATTTTTAAAATAGATATTACTTACCTTCAAATTGATATTCTTGACAACGATATTCTTGCACTCGATATTTCCATTCCACAATATTTTAACTCAATATTATGGTAAGTTGAATTTTTTACCCTCGATATTCTGTCTCATTACAACCCAGGGTTTAATAAAGAACCACATACCACCAATGATTGAGACACCACCTCCTACACCAGACTTCACCGAAGACCTAGCTATAGTCATTGAATAAAACACCAACACCAATCCGGCATAACTAGAAATTGATGTATCGTCAGTGGATCAGGCATCGCCAAGGGCCACATGTCCAAGGCATTGTCACTGGTACCAGACAGCAGGGACTGCACTGGCATCCACAAGAACCAGACAGGCGAACAAGGGCTCACCAGCATCAAAGACTCAGGAGTTGCCATTGAATCAAGCACCATCCAGAGCCAAAGACCAAGATTGATGCACGAACAACAGCCTGGGATCGCTAATGGCCAAGGCATTAACACCGGTTCCAGACACCGGAGTCTGTGGGGTTAATATAAACCCAGAGAGCATCAATGACTGAGTCTTTGCCAGCATGAACAAAGGAACAATTATTTGACAATGAATCAAGCTATGCCCATAGCCCAGTCAACATCAAGGACCCACCGAGGGTGGAGGCATCACAACATCCCCTGAGGGTCAATGACTTAGATGATTTCATCCGCTCTAGAAAACCTGGGATGCAAGGAACTTGAACAAAAATATTGGTATTTTAAGTGGTAAAAAATGTATATGTAAGTATGTGCAAATGTTTCACCACGTGTGGCATGCAAAAAACATATGTCTAATACCATCCAAATTACACGTTCACAACTCACCTCTTTAACGCATTCAGGTTTTTGTAATCTGATTTCAACCATCTGGTGGCCCATGAATTGCCAACACCCAAATATCGCCAATGGTGAAGGTCCAGCCTGTTTCTTGCTTTGCCAAGATTTCTAGGATTCGTTGCAAGAGCAGGTATCTTCAACACTCCGAGGAAGCCGCTCCGTGCTAGGAGTCAAAGATTACCCAAAGTGCCTCAACCTTCTGCAGTCTCAGTTTGCCCACGCTAACACCGTTTCACCATGTGGAAAGGGGCAGCACAGCCACTTTATCACTGGTCAGCAGTGTTCGCTTGAACCTGCGCGCGTGCGCGCGCCCACCTCTTTCACCCCGAGCGCGCACTGTCCTATATGAAGCGCGCACATAGCCGATCCCTCGAGCAGCTTGCAGCAGGGGGATAACTCACTCAGCTCGATCTGGGCTGTCAAACGTAACACTCACTCTGCAACATTCCGGCGCGGCACATTCAAATTCACTAGCACCGATGAGACAATCAATTAAGCAGCCTATTATGATGCCTAACGTCGTTCATCAGTCATCCACGCAAAGACCACCCACTCAGCTGTCCATCTCCTAAACGTAGCACATCCACCATTGCGACCTTTCAGAACGGAGACTGCCCCGCAGAAATGTCTGAATCTCCGCTGACCATACAATAAAAGTAACAAGTCAATGGTCTTTTAAAGACATGTGAAGTACTCTGGTGCGGCTGGCAGCTGAAAAACTGTCTGTGCCCGGGAAGCTGTCTCAGCCCGGGCTGACACACTCGACGGGGGAGGTGGTGGTGGTGGTGGGGGAGGGGGGTACCAGATGGAGTCTTTCCGTGGGATAAATGATACATATTTACATAGCAACTGATGTATGTGTTTGGGTAAACTACTAAAGAAAAAAGGTTAAAGTTACAGGGGGAGAAGGACTGAAGTGAGAAAAGCATTTCGTAAATAAAGGAAAGTGAAATGAAGGAGAAGCAAGAGTATTGATGAAAAGTCGAATGTGAATTAACCAATAAGAAACGAAGAGGTGATTTGTAGTTTATTACACCCAGTGTAGCTTTTTACTAGCGGATTTGATAGGGGTGGGAAAGAGATGGGAGGAACAACTTCTATTGTGTCTATGGACCACTATGCAAACCCAAAGGCTGTTCGTAGCGCTCATTTGGTGGCACAGAGACTAGGGTGACCAACTGTCCGTAAATTTCACGGACCGTCCGTAAATTGGACCTTACGTCCGTTGTCCGTGGGGATCCCTTTCATGGACGCCTTTTGTCCGTAATTTTGGGCCTTTTGGGGAACAGAGCTGTTCCCTTGTGAAAGGCCTCCGCCCCTGATGTGGCCGCTTCGCACTCCTCTGAGCACAAGAGCAGCCCCACCCGCCCATTGTCATTCTGTGTGGGGCTGATTGCCACATACAGAATGACAATGGGTCAGTCTGGGCTGGCACAGCATGTGATGGCCTCCTCCAGCCTCAGTCCAGGGCAGGGCATTCTGTCCCATAGAAGTGCAAAAACGCCCATGCTGCTGCTAGGTGAGAATCCAGTTAACCAAAGGAAGGCGGTGAAAAGTTCAAATGAAAGGATTATAGTTCTCTCAAAGTCTCATCGTTTTAGAACTGATGCATTTTCTAAATTATATTCAAGGAAGCCATGGTTGCTGCTGTATTATTTTATGCAACTAACAACCATTGACAAAGCCAATAGTTCTGGCTTGCTGTAGGTGTAACGTTACTTGTTCTAGGTGTAACGTTACTTGTTGTATTATATATCTGGATGCAATGACAGAAGCAACAAAAAATACCAGTCGGGCGGCACATTATACTAAGAACAGATTTTTAGCTTACGTGTTTTAAGCCACACCGTAATTACATCGAACATCCTTTCGGCGAGATGCCCCTAGTTTTTTCATCCCACTTAAAGCTCTGGAAATAACACCATGTCACAGTCGCCCCAGGTCCAGGCACTCTGCATCATGCATGACTCATGCCTTCCACTTTTTCAGATTACCTATGTGCAGGGGCATAGTGAACCCTGCCCCAACCCACCCCTTGCTTTAGGAACTACAGTGAGGGTGGAGTTATTGATGGGACTCTTCTGTCTGCAACTCTGCAGACAAAGGATCAGCTCATAATTAATGTGAAAAGGTGAGTGAGTGAGTAAGTAAGTGAAGGGATGGGTGGATGGGTGGCTGGATGGATGAGTGAAATGATGGATGGATGAGTGAAAGGATGGATGATGGACGAGAGAATGGGTGAATTGATGAGTGAAATGATGGATTGATCAATTAATTGATAAGTGGAAGGGTGGATTGATGAATTGATAAGTGAAAGGGTGAATGGATGGACGGATGAGTGAAAGGGTGGATGTAAGGGCTTGTAGATGGGCAAAAGGATGGATAGATGAGTGAAAGGGTGGATGGATGAGAGAAAGGATGGATGAGTGAAAGGATGGATGAGTGATGTTCATTGGACGGATTCATGAGTGGATGAGTAGATGGATGGGTGGGTGGATGGAAGGATGGATGGCTAAGTGAAAGGGGAATTGAGAGAGAAAGGAAGGATGGGTAAATGGTTGACTGAACAGGTGAATGGGTGGAAGGATGAGTGACTGGGTGGATGAATGAGTAAGTGAAAGGATGGCTGGATAGGTGAATGGATGGGTGGAAGAGTGAATGGATGAGTGTACGGATGGATAGGGTGAAAGGGTGGATGGATGGATGGATAATGGATGGATAATTAAAAGGGTGGATGGAGAGATGGATGAGTGAAATGATGGATGGAAGGATACGTGATGGATAGGTTTGTAAATGGTTGAATATGGATATGGATGGGCACACAGATGGAAGGACAGAATGAATGGTGAAAGACTGAATGATGGATTAAAGTATGATTACACATTGTAAGCCTCATTATCGTAAGCAACATTTCCTATACATTGACTTTAACATTTATATGAGTGATTGTCTCTATATAATATGTGTGTGTTGTAACGCACTCCAACACTCTGCCCCACATACTTGGGATGAATAGCACTATAGAAGAAATTAAATACACATGAGAGAGGCTCTATGTGAAGGTGAGGGGCGCCATTGGAGGGTGGTAGCAAGGCCGGACCGGCAGGACTGGGCATCAGGCGTTTTCTCTAGGAGCTGAAAAGGTGGGGGCGGTTTTGTTACCACAAAAAGACCTGCACATTTGCTTAAAGCTGCGCGCATACTGAAAAACCATGAAGTGCACAATTGTCTCAACCTAATATAAACTTACTTTCACTTGTACTTTAGTAGTTGTCTATTTACTTACTTATATACTATTGCGCAACCTCCTCTGATGTGTCTGTAAAACTTACCTTTTGCCTGAATTTTGACCTCCTGTCCTGAATTTTTGTCCTGAATTTTGACCCTTTGTCCTGAATTTTTACACTCACTGTCCTGAATTTGCACCCATGCCAGTTGGTCACCCTAACAGAAACTTATGCATGGTCTGGTGGAAAGTCAAGCACTGTACACTGCCAAAGTTCATGTGAACCTTTTTCAGTCGCACAGTCAGACACAGAGTCGGCACCCAGAACCCAGGACCCTTGATAATTCCACACCGTCCAGAATATTCTGGTAATTTACATAGGTTCCGTCTGACAAATACTTGACCAGCTGCACACAACAGGGAAATCAAACAAAACAAATTAGATCATGTCTCGTCTTCTGGTGAAGTTGGATTATGGTGGCGCCCAACTACATCTTTGAATAAGTCCTTTCGACATACACATGGTAAATGCCTTCAGAAGAAAAAGAGACCACCAGCTTATATTTGATTTAAAATCGAAAGCCTGTGGGAGGGCTCCAACTTGACTGCTTAATGCGACAAGACACAGTGAGCATGCACCTTGGAGCATTGATATCAACAGCCCCCCAGTGCACCACCCCTTACCTCGGGTTAGTTCAAAGCAGAACAAAAGCAAGCACACAGCTGTTTCTTTATTAGCGCTTACTTGTCTTGAAGTTCCAGCTTCGTCTGGGAGACCGAGGACGCCAGCAATACGGAGGCCAGAGTCAGACTGGCAGCATTGTGAGTGCAGCGATTTCTGGCTCCTCATATGCTCCCAGCCTCGCTCACTGCCCACAATCGCCATTTCAGATTCTGGCTCCATCCCTTCTTCTCCTCCTCACCCCAGCTCCTCTGCTTTCCTCGAAGGCCCTGGTGGTGTATAGTGCACGCTCTCAGGGTAGGAAAGAAACGGAAAGTGGTTCACGTTAACTTTGTGCCAACGTGAACCTAACCAATCCTGAAGCTGCTCTCAGCATGAGAGAAGCCTCAGGATTGGTTTGAGCAGGCTAACCTAGTGCTCCTTTTGAGCCAAGGACCCTGTGCCTGCAATACCCGTCAGGTTAACACCAGCTGTGCATTGTGCAGTGTGAAGTGCGCATGTCTAGCTGGCCGTCGCAAGACGGCCGGCCATTCTGACATGCGCACTGGGCCAGCATCAAAAATCACTCCGATCCGGCTGCTGCCAGTCTGACTGCCCTGAAACTCTGACACTCGCCACTAGAACAGCTTGCACGTGCCAGACTGCCTGTGATAATTATAAAGTAGTAACAATGGTATGGTCTAGAGGGTGGGGGAGAGTCACCGCAGGTGGGGCAACGCTCCTCCGCCCTTTAAAAGGAACCACCCGGGGGTCATACTAGAAACAGTGCCCTGGGGGCCCAACTTGCGCTTGTGCACATTTTCTTCACACAGCGCCGTATCATTTTAGGCCAAGCGCCTGTTTGTTTTTAGTTCAAGCCTGGGTAGCGCATGTGCTGCTCTGCGAGGCATGGTTGAGGTATGACATAGAAGCTCTGTCCATTTCCCACCCATCTTGTCTGCATTTGTATTCTCTCATAACGACTGGACTTTTTACTTGTGTTGTTACACGGTCTGCTTTATCTAGTGGGCGAGCACTGTTTTCTTTAATGATCTTCCCTATTCCACCCAGGATGTTGCAGCACGCCGCCACCTTTTATATTATGTCATTTACTCATGTATTTTTTCATTTCTAGCGCAGTCCGCTTTAACTACCGTGGCCGTGCTTATTTATTTAATTTATGGTGCGGTCCGCTTTCACTTGAGCAGCTGAGCTTATTTATTTATTTAATTTACAGCGCAACCGCTTTCACTTTAGTGGCTGCGCTACAAAAGCTTTCTTTCTTTCTTTTTATTACACTTTGTGTAAAAGTGCCCCATAGGCACTTTCACTTTAATGTTGGCCGCGCCCCTTTCTTTAGACGCGGCACCCACACATGCGGTCTGGTTCCTGGCGCACATAACCTTGGCTGCAGCGCACAGAGACCTTACTGCTGCCGCACACAGAGGGAAAAAATTAGAGGGAACATTGCTGGTAAGTACGGGTAAAGTGCACAGAGGTCTACAGCCAGCAAAAATATAGGGTCCAAAAAAAGGTCAAACAAACTGAGATGACCCTGCAGAATGAGTACATTTCCTACATTGCCAATGTACAGACTTGTCTGCAGGGCTGGCGGAAAACTCTAAATTTGGAGGGCGGAGGTCCTTGGGATGGCAGAAGTCATGCCCTTCACCATCCTGACGGAGTAGCCTCCGTTGACCAAACTCTAAATATCTAAGGCATTGTCACCACTTAGTGTTGCCTTGTAAATATGGGAAATGGCACTACGCCACCGGAGCATCAAAAAAGGTGTCTTCGGTGGCGATTGGGGCTTGTAAATATGCCCAAAAATATCTAAGGTATGGTCACTATTTTAAGCCTCTCTAGTTGCCCTGGCATTCCTAGTGGCTCATGAGTTCTCAACACCCAAATATCACCAGTGGGTAAGGTCCAGCCCTATGTCTGGCTTTGCCAAGAGTTCTAGGATTCGTTGCAAGATCACGAGGATGCCGCTCCCTGCCAGGAGTCAAAGATTACCCAACGTGCCCCCATGCGGATACCCTTTCAGTACACAGGAATTGTTCAAATTGATACTCAGTACATAAAAGAATACTAATTTTCTTTGGCAGCAAAGCAACCCTCACTAACATGCATTTCGAACTCTCAGAAATAAACAGCTCCTCACTGACCCATTGCAAAAGTCAACTGCTCTCTCTCAAGTAGTGATTGGTGTTCATCTGGTACCAACGAGGTAAAACCTTTTGCAGAGACAGTATTATTGTGTTTTAAAATAGCAACATTGGAAAATAATATGGACAAAAAATATGCTGCCTAACTTGCCTTTTCTTACTACTTAATTTAGCCAACCCTGCTGCATCATTTTGGCCCTGCAAAGTAGGGCCTTGCATTGCCACATAATTTCAGTATCCGTGACTAGGGTGCCATAATTCTGGTACAAAGGGGCTCCTTACGATTGCGGGCGGACATGAGTCCGCCCACCATCGTTGCGGTGTTAGGGACCGGCTGCCAGTCAGGCGGCGGTCCCAGCACACAAATTACGATGCGCCCGCCAGTATTGCAGGTACATCCCGGGCCTTTAACATTGCGGACGGTTCGCAATGTTAATATGGCATGCACTGCATTTCCCTGCACTACGTGGCAGGCATCATGCGGTGCCTGCCACTTAGTGCTGGGAAATGTTGGGGGGTACCATCGGTACCCCCCCCAGTGCACCCCCCCCAAACACAGAGGGGGCCCACAACGGGCCCCTGAATCCAATCACTGTCAGCCTTTCCATGGGCCCACCACTGCACGGCTGGCGGTGGCGGGCCTTCCGCCAGCCTAATCGGCCCCAAAGTACAGTATGAAGACACATAACATAACCTGTGTGTGTCTCAATGAAAGGTGAGTGTGCCACTTTTTGTCCAGGTACAGCTTCCTGGACACATTGAGACTCACTCATCATGGGAGTCACTTTTGCACACAAAATATTAACCAGATTTTGGGGTCTACTTATTTACTAAGATTATCGCCATGTTTGTATCACAAAGGTGAAACAAAACAATGCTATATCTTTTTTTTTTGTAATTTACTTTCCAGTCCAAAACAGACTAAAGCAGCGCAACGCTTCTTTGCATTACATAGCATCATGGGGGCGTACCATGGGTGGTGCATGGGTGCTTCCATGCAACCACCCAAGGTTTCTGTCACTAAACCTTATTTAGTTTAAATGTTAACAGGGTTTAGCATGAGAAAACAACACTCATTTCAAATAGGTGCTATGAAGGAAAATAGCTTTCGTTTCTCCTTCCTTTTCCGACTTTGTATGTGTGCTGCACTGTACAGCACACTGCCTCAGTGAGAAAAGGTTCCATTGTGTCTATGCGTGGTATTTTGTACTTGAAGGGTTCTTTTCCAGTACAAAACCCATGCTAGGCTCATGGAGACACCCTTGCACTATAGTGCAGAGATGCATCCGTGGCACACAGCAGCATATTTATGTGCCAGTGCTAGGGAGAGTGGAGGAGAGTGTCATATTTCTTTAAATATGGCACTCTTCTGCTCACTCCTTCTCATGCAGCGCAGCATTTGCGGCTGATGCGCTGCTCTACGTGAGAAACTAGCAGATCTGCCCCTTAGACTACTGAAAATATGAACCGCTCCTACTCAAACAGAAAGCCTCCTGTGGTCTGTGACTGCATCCTGGGATTGAAGGTTCCAAAAACCAGACAGCCATGCAAGGCCATGTTAATGGCAATACAGCGCTATACAAATCTCTGTTAACAGAACAAAGCTGAATGCCTGCAGATGAAATGCATGGTCTCACGAGAGGTGAATCACCCCTTAAATTCAAAAGCAGCTCCTCTTTGTTTGCGCATCTGGTCTCGTCTGCTGACGTCGTAAGATGGTGAGAGCGCCACTGTGTCTAGTATCCAGCTCCAGTCCTCCTCTGAGATCCGCACACAGCTTCCCGAAGCTTGTTAACCGGAGAGCAGCTCCTGGGACTTGTGTGGCCTATGACAAGCCACCTGCACGACTTCTTTGTTCTCCCCATTCACCAGGGCCTGAAACACATTGGGCTAGAGGGTACAGCACAGACCGCGGCACTGACCCTCATATAGTGTGGAAAAGGCCACTTTATTGAAGCAGGTGCATATCTGGGGAGAGGATTTGGCCTAACGGCTAGGGTGGTCGACCTCGAATCTGGGGAACTGGGTTCGAGACTTGGCAATGACGCTGAACATCCTGTGATTCTGGGCAAATCACTTAATCTCCACGTGCCTAACAAAAAACACAAAAAAAAATGAATGTGTCCTCACGTAATGCAAGTGGTCCTATGTAAAGTGCTCTGATACCCAATTTGGGTCAAGTTCGCGCTATATAAAACTCTAAAATAAAAAAAATAAAAAATTATCACAGAACCTTTAACCCTAGGAAACTCTGCCTTACAAAAATACAACCTCAGTAAACATCAGCTTCTTCTACCTTCCCCCACCCCTAAGCGCTCCCCCACCCTCTCCCCAGCAGACTGCAAGTCATTGTATCTAATATCCCCTTCTGAACTAATGGAAACTAATGGAAACCCTTTCCAAACTGCTTCACCCACCCCAACTGCAATAAAAACCAATTCAACCTGCAAAACCTGCCTGAAAAAAACACCAGTGCACCTGTCCAAAGAGACAACCTTACAACAATCCCCCAACTTCTTGCGTACCTGCTTCAACACAATTCAGTCCTCCAAACCACAACCCCCGCTGCCTCAACCATAATGAGGGATGGGTGGGTTGGAAAATCATTCACTGCCCTGCCTCTACTACTACGCTACCAGCCACTGTGTTGCTACACAAAATGGTGGCGGGTAGCCCAAACCTAAATACCTATACTGCCTGAGACCGCCCATGCCCACTAACATACGCCCAATCTGGCTACAGTCCTCTGAGCTAAACCATCCCGCCAAAAAGCCTGCAGGCGCATTACCTCTGGTCACCTGCCCCCCAGGTCCCGCTTTTAATGGCAGACGGTGAATCTTCTTCTAGACTGGGAAGCCTGGAGAGATCTGTCTTACAAAAGTAAACATGATTATATTCACAGAGAATTTGTGAAACCATCCTGATGAGTCCCTGCAGACTGAATCTTCACTAATTTGAAGTTATTCCCCAGCTGGAAACACACACCAACACATGTTTTGTACCACTTTCTGCTACACAGTTGAATCCCCTCATATGTGATCATCCTGTACCAAATAACCTCCTTTAATTGTAAGTGCTGCTGCCAGACATCTTTTTTGGTTTTAATTTGAGGGTGATGGCTGCAACCCGGAAGTAGTTATGTATCACTTTGCTGTGTTTTTTTCCGTACTGGGTCCCTGTGTCTACTTTTTTCATGTTTTACATGGGTGTGCACCCTTGTACCCTTGAGCCTTTTATTTTATGGTAGTGCCCATGCAACCTTATTCTTTTTTGGTCACCACCCGCTGCAGTGTAGAATTCTGCGATCCAGTAAAAGTGGTGAAGTGACTGATGATGTGGAATGAGCGGCACAAGGGCCTCCTACCTTGAGGGCAGAACCGGGATGCAGAATGCATGTGAACACTAATGTCCTGGCTTATCAGGGCCACCTCAAATATTGTTGGACCACTTGATGATATAAGAATACTTCTAGCTCGACTTAGGAAACAACAAACAGCCCTGAAGAAGTCCTAAACTGAGTGAGGGCCAAAAGCAATGGAATGGATTTTAACAGTAGATAGATTGATTTTGTATGATGGACCAACTGGGTTTGGACTTTTTGAATAGTGTCAATCACATCCAAACTGAGGCCTTAAGAACAAAGGTTGAGCAATTAGTACAATAATCACCGGTGCAAATTGCACACCCGGGATTCAGATAAGTTCACTCACACATGTGCAAATAGCTCATTGTCGCTACTTGCCATTTGCCTGGAAGATTTGTACCAGGTTTGACTGGGTGAAATTCTGCTGGTCAAAAACACGCAAGTGAGCGTAATTTGCCCCAGAGTTATAATCCAGTGTCGGGCGCTAACAGGAGTAGTGCCCGACATGGGACTGTGCTCAGATTGCAACTGATGCCTAAGCATTTTCTGTCTCTGGGCAGCATAACTGCTAATCAAAAACAACAAATAAAATAAAATAAAATAAATCAGGAAAAATATTACCACATACAACACTACTATGAGGCCCTTAGTGTGAGTTTAAGAGGGTTGAACATTTTTGCCTGAGCTGATTTTGGTCACCAGGCTAACACTGGTCTGCATTTTATACTTGGCTAATGGATGACTTGTTTTGGCTCAGAAGAACATAGCTGCATGTTCAATACATACCCTGTTGATTCCTTGGCATCAGTAATTTGTAGTGTTTACGTTTTAATGCACCATCTTGAGAAGTATTTTTTGGCCTGGCGTGCCTCCTTCGCTGCCAAGGCAACATCCAAGCTTATGACAGTGTAATTTCTTAAATCCTACAAGCACAACAAACCCTCAGGCATCTAAGTGCTGAATACAAACCCCAGCATTAGTAATGAAAACCCTAAAATTAGATGGTCCTAACCTGCATGGGGACGCAAATATAGGGAGTCTTTTTTAATAATTTATTTTGGGGGGGAGGGACCCCGTTAAACGTACATAACATCATAAATACAATAAAACACTCTTTAAAATAGACTACATCACAACTCAATCCATATCAATATCAAGTCAAATCATGATGGTACAAATAGATGTGCTTATTTCATCTGTTGTACTAAACATGTTTCAAGACGTCTACATCTTACCTGCCAAACCTACAACATATATCTGGAGACAGAAAACACAACCCACTCAGTATTTTCAGTTCTTAGGATATAGGTGGCAACTATGAGGAACAAGTTCGCAATCCTCACTCCTAAATAATCAAAATCCCTAAATTGCTCCAAGCTGATAGGACCCAACTTCACATCCCCTCTGAAAGACCTATGTACGCGGAAAGCTGTGAATTTAGTTTTAGTGACATTAATTTCCAAGTCATACTGTTCACAGGAAATTGAGAACCAATCAAGTAGGTTCTGCAAATCCATAGGGTTTTTTAAAAGTAATAATGTATAATCTTCATACACTAGGGCAGGTAGTCTTTGGTCTGCCAATTTGAGAGGGTCGCCTTTGCAGTCATAGAGTGTGTCAATTACCCCATTGGTGTAAAGTGCAAAGAGGGTTGGCAGTAATACACAGTGCTGACAAACTCTCTTTTTGATGTTAATATGGTCTGTAAGTTCTCCCTCTCTTCCCCATCTCACCTGCGCATAGTTGTTGCTGTACTAGCGTATGCTTGTCAAGCAAATTGGTTGGCATCGTCATACGTTTAAGTACAGCCCATAACCGTGCCCAGGTAATCAGCTCAAAGGTTGATCTCAGGCCGACAAATACTACAGACAGGTGTGCTTGGTTTAAAGTTACTCTTCTCCATAGGATTAGAATGTAATGAAACACATGATCTATAGAACTCACGTGTGACCTGAAGCATGTCTTAAAGTGCGATAACACTTGGTTTCCTTCCATCCAGGTTTCTTGCCCAACAACTGTCTACTGAATATTTTTTGGCCATTATCCATCAGGCTTATTTGTCTATAATTAGATGGTTGTTTTTATCTCCATTTTTATGGATTGTAATTATTATCTGCACCTCTCTGTGTTTCCGGTATCTCTTTTCCCCTGGCTATGGCATTAGACATTCCATTCAATATAAAGCCCCATACAAATGGCTCAGAACTATAAAGACCTCCTGGTAGCTTGTCCAACCCTGGGGCTTTCTTCGTTTTTGTGATATCTATGGATGATTAAGTCTCTTCAAAGGAAAAAGAAACCCAAGGAGCACACTCACAGTCATGCACTGTGTTCCAATGATCCCCCTTGGCATCTGTACCCTCACTCCTGGTCTGATCAGAGTAGAGATGGGTAAAATACTGCGCCCAAATGTGTGAATGGATACGAAACTCTTCATCTCCTGAAGTACGTGCGAGTATGTGCCAAAAAGCTCTACTTTCACAATTGCGGCTCTAGCCATTTCTCGACAATTCCCTTCTCCCTGGCCACTAACCGCACACTTTTATATTGTTTCCTCCCCTCCGCTAGAGAACCTCTATTACCACGTTTTATGGCAGCCATTAGCTTGTGCTTGACCTGTCTGTATTCTTTGTTGTACCAAAGATGTCTTTCTATCTATATCGTTTTATCTTCAGACTTCTATAGAAATGCACATTCATTGATTAAATTAATTCCTTAAAAGTATTTATAAGTGACTTCTTTCTGGACGGGATCATTAAACAAGCATGAGGCATCAACAACTAGAGTATAAATAGGTGCCACTGTGTCCACATTAGACAGTATGGTGGGCCAATTAATCCGTCTTTTGTTGATAGAGCAAAAAAGTGGGCGCTTCAACTTGTAAAGTCATCTGTTGACAGTTTAACAGGGAAATATTCCTCAATGCCAACGATAGGGCGGTATGGTCACTATCATTTCTATTGACAACCTTCATATCCTGTAGATTGGGCCATAAATGCCAATCAAGTAGGACATAGTCTTTTCTACTTCTAGACAGCGCCCTCGTGAAGGAACAAATTGGCATTATTCAATGGTGTACGGCCATTGCATGCACGCAAGCCACGTGATTATGTTAGGGATGTCGTTTGTAAGGCAACTTTAACCATTTCTATAAAGGAGGAGTCATTAACCTAGGAATACACCTTTCCTCATCTTCCTCCTTCATGAGGGTTCAAACAAGTCCTCTGCCAAAATAAGATGACTATCAATATTGGATTGTTCCAAGCAATCGTCAAGACAATTAATGTCGGTAACTCACAACTTTGTCAGAGGAAACCATTGTATATATTGAATAATCATACTACAAATGACCCAATTGATGAATTAACATATAGCCCTAATATATCAGTGTTTTCAAGATTCAGCAATTTGATTTTACAGACTAATGACAGACTTTATCCAAATTGCCAGACCACCCGATGGACGGCCTGCTCATATATCCTGAAACACACAAACATGGAATTTAACAATATAATCCCCTCCCATTCTGGATCATTCAATTTGGATTTTAACTCCGCCAAATTACAAGAAAGCAGTTTAATCTGTGTGGGGGAAGTGGTTAAACGTATCTACCCCTGTTGGGTGTCCAAGTTAACATCTACTTGTGTGTCTTCCCCCGACAAAGTGGAATTCGTCGGATTCATTTCCCCGTCATCTCCTCCCCACTGGATATTAGACCCCCTTCATTGCGTCGGTCAATCTTAGTGAGATCCACATTAGTGCATGCCTCCGATGTAGAAGTAATTGCCCTTTTGTCAATGGCCTGTAGGTCTTTGCACCCATAGCTAAGTACTTCTTTATGGGAGGATTGCACTTAAATTGTATCAAAGAACCCTTTGGAAGCGAAGTGGGGTGATCCAGGCTCACCGTCCTGTTGACATATTCTTCCTTGGTCAGCTACACGGACGGCTCCACGGCCAGATAATCAAAATGCTTGTTTGGTAAGGAGCAGCGCTTAACAGCAAGGAGATCAGATCTTACTATTAAATAACAGTGCCGATAGGGCCTTACCCAATGAATCACTTTATTCTTTAGTGATTCACTTTCCTCCTTAACTCCCTGGCGTAACCTGTGGACATTAACCAAGTATAATTCCGTCCCAATAGCTCTTTGGGTCCGCCCTTATTGTCCGTCCCTCATCCCCCTCTAGTTGACTTCTTTTCCAAGTTATCCCAGTAATGGGACACCTTATGGTTATTCCTTTGTTCCAACCTCTGATGATCTTCACCACTGGGTATTCATAAGCGGCACTAGTGGTGTAACGGGGGTGTACTTGGAAGGTCTATATAATGAGTTTGTGGTGTGCTATACTTTCCTTCACTGAAAGTCTCTACCCTGCTGGTTGTAACTAGGGACCATGGATGGAATATTCAGGATATGACTCCTTTCTGGGCCCATACACCTGTGCAGGACTTCCCTATCCTCACCATCCATCCCACCCCTACATTCCACCTCAGGGTCACTTTAAGCCATGTCACCCTTCATTACCCCCCCCCCCCCCAATCTGAGTAAGCCACATTCTCTCAATTGTATTTGCTAATAACTCAACCTGTGAATGTAATTGACTAATGTCTTCCCTCATCTGAACAGTTGTCTCCTTAAGGTCTTTATTACAGTCATGTTTCATGTCTGATTTGTTCAAAACGTACAAATATATGCTGTTTCCTTCGTCCCTTCTTGGAACCTCAGACGTAATGAGGGAACTATGGGCCAGATGTATCAAAGGATTTTATCCATTCTGTGTCTATGGGAAAATGTGTTCATACATATGGCCCTATATCTCATTGTGCAAGCTGTCTCAGAGATAATGTGAGTATTGGTTTCTTGGCACTCTTTTACCTCATCATGCCTTTGTGACAGTTTATACGTTTCATTGTCAGGCTGTGCTCTGTCCTCCTGGTGCTAAAAGCCTTGGTGGATCGTCAAAATCTGGCCTTTGTTAGATGGATGAGGGCACAGATGTGTTCCCCTTTTGTAGACGGCTGCACCCTTCGGGCCTGGGTCTGGGCAGTCAGTTATTTTTCCCTTGTTTGAAATGAACTTCACCTCCTCGATGAGGTTGCCAATTTCATCTAGAATGCAATTTTCTGCGGCATGCTGGGCCAGCTTCTTGTCATTCACAGCTCCTTGCGGGCTTCCCCGGGCTTTCCTTTTTCCCATTACTGCGCGAGCATCTAAAGCACGCTGTAAAGCAAACCCTCCCACCTCGGGCAAAATGTTTTAGAGTGCAATTCTTCTTCAGTCCCTGTCTAATTCCAGCTGGTTATCAATTAATTGCATGTGTTCGTTCTTTACCCATCCAACTACTAATGTCTGCTTCCCACTTATGTGGAGTCTTTACTAGGTGCGGCCCGTGCAGGTAAGAGCGGTGGGGTGGAGGCAGAGTCGACAGATGAGGGAAACTTTAAAAATAAGAAAACCACTTAACTTGCGCTAGCCGCAACACTGACTCGGCGATGCAGCGAGCGCAAGGTAAGTGTTTTCTAATTTTTGTTTTTCCCTCGTTGTCATCTGTCAACGCCCCACCCCACACCCCATCCCACCTCTCTTACCTGCACGGGCCACACCTGGTCTTTACACAAGTTTATGCTTGCACTACCTCTTATCAACAAAAAGCAGTTACCTCTCGTAACCAGGACCACACTGGCCATAGTGGGCATCAGGCGTTTCCCCAGGAGGCGGGAAGGGTGAGGGCTGATTTTGCAGTGGTGGGGACCGTTTTTGTTATTGGGGGCCGGTTTTGCAGCGCTGCTGCTATATCGTTTCCCAGTAACTAATGCAGCAGAGGGCTGGTCAGTCAAAATTGCCAGGGCTAGTTTGGGTTCCCAGTCTGGTCTTGCAGAGAGCCCCAGCTCAAAGACCCAGTTTGCCAAATATTAGCTTCCTACCAAAGTGAGCGAAATCATTTCTTGGAACAGGGGGTAAAAAAGAAATTAAGGCCTTTAGCAATTCAGTCCCCCTGGTGGCTGCTCATTAGGAGAGGTTATTGCAATCCTCCTGGCCAACCTGGCAAAATCTACGAGCAAAGAAATGGTGGACGTTTTGGCTGTAGCCCTACTCTGCCTCTTCCTGGCTCAGAAGGGCTAAGACAGGCCAAGTCTTGGCCTGGGTCCAGCTCTGGTGTGCCCAGCGCTGTGGGGGATGGTAACATGCTTTAAGGGGGAGTCATTTCTGTGTCTGATGGTCTCCACAGACCTCGTTTCCCACCTCATCTTAGTTTGGCATTGTAGGCTCAATTGGCTTGGCAGTTGGAAACTCCGTGGCGACTATCCACTCAAGGCCACTTGCTGCAAAATTGCCAGAATACTCGTTCTAGATAGGGCTGGCCTTTGAACAAATGTTTTCAGTTCCCCAAAAAATGGGAACCAGCATTTACAACGCGGGCAGAACCAGGCGTTCCGTTACACTACAACCGTTACCACGCTTGCCTTTACCACGCATATGTCTTTACCATGTATATGGGTGGTAAAGGCAGTCCGAGCTCTAGATTAAGAGCAGATGGAGTGAGAGATTGGAAAGCGGATCAGGAAGAATCGAGACAGGATGGATCAGGACGCGGCTTGGTAATTTGGGCTAGGGGCTGGATTTGAGAGCTCAGGGCAGGGGGGTCGGAGTAGTTTTTAGGGCTGGGGCTGGGTTTAGGGCCCAGGGCAGGGTGGCTGGGGTCAGGATAGTTTTTAGGGCTGGGGCCAGGTTTTAGGAATCAGGGAAGGGGGTTGGAGTAGTTTTTAGGGCTGGGGTGGGGTCGTTTGCAGGGCTGGGGGCTGGGTTTTAGGGCTCAGTGAGGGGGGTTGGGGTGTAATCTTTACCACGCATGTGCCTTTACCAATCATGCTTTTACAACAAAATTTGTTGTGAAGGCATGCATGTAAAGGCATGCAAGGTAAATATGCAGATGTAAGAAAAACAGCATTGTTAAGGCATGTGATATAATTGCATGCGTGGTTCCGTCATACAACCGAGAGAAAAACAGGCGGTTGAGAACAGGAAATTATAATAGTGACCCACCACACGCTGGAAGAAAAGTCGCAGTGCATCAGTGTCATTGCTTTTTTGATTTTCAAAAACAAACACCCACTTTGGGCGACTGGCTGGAATTACATTTTCTCTAAAAGTGCTCCTCTTGAGGTGGCGAGAGGCCTCTTGGAGTAAAGATCCCCAACAAACCAGCAGAGAGCTTTAAATATTGCAAGCTGTGAGTTACACACTAAGTGGAAACCTATTATCACTTAATGCTTAATGCTTAGTTCCATATTTCAGGTAATTGATTATTGTAAGGTCTATTCAGAGATCTCTGTCACTGAAACAGTGCCGGCTGGCATGTTTCGCGGGTGGGGGGCAGGTGCGGGCGCGTGGGTGGACACGGTGCGCAAGTTAAAAAAAAATAATATATATATATTAAAAACAAAAAACTTACCTTGCCGTGTCAGTCCCGCTCTCTGCTCACCTCTTCGGACTTCTAAAGCACAGGAAACACAGCCAGGCTCCCCTGACAAATCACAACGCTGCAATACAGTGTTGTGATTGGTCAGCACCCAATCTCCTCTGACCAATCACAACGCTGCAATGCTGCAGTCCTTGTTCGACGCTCAGCCAGGGAATGGGGGCCTGGGCATGTTCTGCATTACAGCCTGCATGGAGAACGGGGAAAGTGCGCATGACTGGTTAGGGCGGCCCAAGAGAGCCGACCAAACAGTCACTGCACACTTAGGAGTGGGCAAACCACTCCTGCCCTGCTCCGAGAGCCGAGCAGCCCTGTCCTCCCACCCGCAAACTAAGCGGAACATAAACATAAAATGATAACAACTTAAAGTTATTATCATTTTATGTTTCCTTTGTTGCACTGCTCAAAAGCAGTGGGGCGATGCTCCTCCACCATAACTGAGGAGCCGTCACTGCACTGGAAGAGCCACTACCTACAGATTTTTAGGACAAGAACGATCAGTGAAATGAAAATGCATACCTCAGATGTTCTGGGTTACGAATACAGCAAACTCCCCATTCCTCGGCTGTATGAACCTGTGCAAAGATGAGATCTGGGTAGCTGTCAGTGTTCTCCTTATTCTGTTTCCTTTTAGGGTTGATTTTCTACCTGACTACTCTCTCAAGTCTGTCGAGGACATCCTGAGATTCAGTTTTCAGTTATGCATAGTACAAGTCTTGAAGACGTAGCCACGGACAGCAATCCACTAAAACGCCATGGGTAGCAGAACTGACACCATGCACCCTATGATGTCTGATGACATCACTATGTGTTTACTCCTTGGCCCAACTTGTGCTTCCCAACAGCCACAACATATTTGCTGATAAAAGGACGGTAAACCTAAGAAAGTGAATATGGATCTTAGAGCTCGTTTACTTTCGATTCCCACTTCTTCCTTCATGATTTCTGAGATCATTGATGCCAACGGGCATGCCAAGCCTAGTAGCTGCTCCCCCTACCTACCAATAGTTGACATTCATGGGTGGAACTGTTCAATGCATTGCAAATAGGATAAGGGGCTGTGGTGTGCCGCTCAACCTTCTGTCAGTTGTTGCTGGGGGAGGAGGCGCACAGCCCCTCCCCCTCTCCACCCATTTACTGGCTGCAGATTAATGCCCGTGTCTTGTATTTTTAGGCCTGGTAATTTCAGGTCCAGAAACACCGGATCACTCGTATTTGTCTGGAGTGGTGCCAGTGCTAAATTTGTATAAAAAATACGTGCCAGGGCTCTTGGCAGGAGGCCACCGCAGCTCGCACCACACATTGCCCCTGCCAGCGCTGCCAATGATAGTAACAACACAGCTACTAACCATCCCACTCCTACAAGTGTGACAATTCGGACTATTTCAGGCCCCCAAAGCTATAAGAATGGCTTAGGGGGAAGGTAATAGTTATTTTTGATGTATATTGAATTAATAATTAACTATTGTTGTGGCCATCTCTAAATAAGCCAGACAGTGCCACCTTGTGGCAGACTGCCACAAGCCCCGGTGTTGACAATTAAGCACTGGTGCCGAGCACCAGAAACCACTGGCTCAAATTAAGCAATGAGTGGTATCTCCTAGCCATACTCTTCTTGGCAACTTGTAATGGGGGCCATACGGGTAGTTGATGCACTGGATGCTGTATTTTTGCCATGAGACATATCTCAATCGTTGCAGTTAGCATCCAGCGCGTCTAAGATGGTAGGCCAGAGAGTGCCCAATTATTTGACAAAGCTCCAGAATTCCTTTGAGACTTTCTTGAAGTCTAGGGACCTGAGGACTGCTCCTTGGCCTTCTGCAACTCATGGCGAGCTGCTCAACAAGCACTTTGTAATGCTCATTAAATGCCACCGGAGGTTGAAAAGACATTTTATCATTTATGACCGAAACCTATTTGAGGGAGGAATGGTTCAAAAGATATGTGTTTCAATAGAATAAGATTGCGTTCACCGGGGGAAGGTGATGCCTTCCTGATGAGCCCAAAAAAAAACCTTAAAAAGCTTTATCGAGGCCTGGATGGTGCTGCCTGAGCAGGAAATGCCGTCCTGTACTTTCGCGTGAGATTGCCCCTCCTAGGCAAAGGCAGATGGATGCGCTTGTCTGAGTCCCTTTTCGCTTTCCAGGAAAAAAACCAAAAGAAACTGGAAGCCTGCACAGCCTGAGAGGATTACCCATCAATCTTATTGAGCTGTTTGTTCTAATTCCGAGCAGGAATGCTTTTAATGCTGCTAACTCTGTAGATACAGATCACGGATATCTGTATGAAGAGCTATATCTTTTCATATGACAGAAAGCAATGCTATGCGACGCTACAGCTCAGCCTCTATAGCCAGTATGAGAAATATGCCTTCTACGCATGCCCAGAATCCAATGCTCATTTCATTATATCTTGATTAGGTCTTCCAAGGTCAACCTTCTGTGTTCAATAAACAGAGAGTGGGCTTCCGGTCACCTCCCTTCAAACTGGTGGCTTGCTTGGCTGAGCCCGCTTGAGCCATTGGCCTAAGGCAGTGTCAATCACATCTTGGATCAGTCCAGGGGAGTATTTTAGCCTCGCCGCTCTGCTATTGGCTCTTTGGTTGTGTCCTGGGATGCATTTTCATTGGAATGCACAAGGGGTAATTTTGTATCGAAACAGGACACACAATATTCACTTTTTAGTCACATTCATTTCTTTATTTCATAGATGTATCTTACATTTTTTTGGTATTTTTTAATGCAAGACATAATAGTTCACTTTAGATCAAAACTATTAATTTGCTATGGATGGCCAACGACCAGTCATCTAATGGTTAGCGTAATTATTTATTGGCATCCGTAGGTACCACATTCAAGTTCTGGACCTTCAAAGGTTTAGTCCGACTATCAACTCCCTTGCTTCTTCTGCTGGGAGTACGTAAAATACTACTTCAACCCCGCTGCCTTTGGCAAAGGCATCAAGGGGCATATTTACAAGAAAAGTGACGGAGCGCGGCGTTAGCCTTCTTGGCCACTTTTGAAACGCAGGGCTGCACCGTATTTACAACAATATGGTCCAGCCCCGCGTTTCCCCCTGCACAGGGACTAATTACAGCGCCAACGCAGGCACCCTTGCACCATAGTGCAAGGGTGCCCGCATTGTGTGGAATAGTTGTTTATGTGAGGAAGGTGTCCTTTCCTGCACATAAACAATCTTAAATGGTGATTTATAACTTCTATGTGTGTTGCTTTGTGCAGAACACATAGAAGTTACACCTCGTTTCATTTTAAAATGATTGTTTATGTGCAGGAAGAGACACCTTCCTGCAATAAACAATCATACATGGCATTTTGCTGTTTTTAGTTTGTGCAGCACACATAGAAACAGCAAAAACGAGGAGAAATAAAGCATTTCTTCTCGTTGTCCCATGTTAACACCAGTTTTTTTGGGGCTTAATTTTGGGTCTGCCCCATATTTACGCCACCCTTGTAAATATGGAACATCGTCAAAATCAATAAGTGTTGCGGCGTAACGCCCACCTTAACACCCATTGCCCACCCCTTTCATACTAAGCATACCGTGAAAGGGGGCCTTATTTACAAGACAGCGTTAAGCCACGTTAAGTGGCTTAACGCTGCCTTGTAAATAAGGCGAAGCCCCTATTGCCACAGGAACGTTGAAAAAGTGAAGTTCCTGTGGCAATAGGGGCTTGTAAATATGCCCCTAATTCCGGATTACAATTGAAAATTCAAGTGATTCTTATTGCCTTTGTCATTTTGTGTTCTCTTTTCAAAGACATTTCTACATACCTAAAGCCAGTCAGCAGTTTTGGCGCTGGTGACTGGGGGTATAGGAATGTCACCCCTTACAGAAGACTGAGAGCAGACAGATTCATACGTAGGCTTCTGGTTGTACCGTAATCTTCATCTATGGTGTGTTGTCATGCTGAGGTGGGGCTGCGCTTGGTTGTACACTACATTAAATTACAACCTCTTTTATTATGGTTGAGAACTTTGAGGAAGATAGAAGTCAACCTCACCAAAGAGATTTTATTGTATTGTCTTGCCTTCAATAATGCAGCTGGAATTCCATGGTTGACATATATTAAGGACTCTTCCTTCAAGTTAAGGGTCCCAGAATTATATTTAAACCCTATGGGTTTCCGGCACTTAAGTCCTGGTTTGGTGAAAGGTTTGTTTGTTAAAAAGTGTTTTAACAAGCATAGGGCTGAACTGTTGGTAAGGGATCCAGGGTTATTCTGCTGTAGAACTGATATGAATCCTGTCCCGGAGGTTTACCTTCAATTATTCTGAAAGAATGGCATAGGTTTCTCCTTACACGGTGACGCTTTACCCTTGTCCACTTTTTAGTGGCATTCCCCACTCCAGGATTATGGTTTGTGTCCCTCCCTGCATGCCCATGCAACGGGAGATCTATTCAAAGCATGTTACACTTTATTCTTTTTTGTGGACCATTCATGGACCATAGTAAGCATTTCCTATAACCTTTTTACATAGTTTTTCTGCTGGATCCTATACAGTGGCCTTCCGTCGCATACAACAATTAGGTACTCTTGAGCTATGTTATGCTGTGTTAAATATTATTACACGCTGTCTGCGTACCAGGAAGAGATATTGATAGCTGAGATATGCATGGATGTTTTTGTTCCGTCTGATTTTAATATCATCTTGCTGTAGATGTGTATACATGTATCCATTTTTATTTCTTTTTATAATACATTTGCTTGTATATTGCATGTGCACTTTTATGGTTGTGAGTACGGCCGAATAAAGTACGTTTTGAATTTGACTAGGTACCACATTCAACTTCTGGACCCTCTGAGATTTAGTGCGCCTATCAACTCCAACTTCTGAACCTTCTAAGATTTAGTGCGTCTATCAACTCCAACTTTTGAACCTTCTAATATTTAGTGCGCCTATCAACTCCAACTTCTGGACCTTCTAAGATTTAGTGCGGCTATCAACTCCAACTTCTGGACCTTCTAAGATTTATTGCGTCTATCAACTCCAACTTCTGGACCTTCTAAGATTATGGGGCATATTAACAACAGCCAGTGATAATTATCGCTGGCCGTGCTTAGTATTAATTCTATTATCGCAGGCTATCTCTCGCATTTAGCACCCTGGTAGTGCGTTATTAACAACGCGTTACTCCAGGGCGATAAAAATTCCAGAGATAGCGAGGTTATCGCCCTTTTGCAGGGAACATCGCTGGTTTTCCAGCAAAGTTCCCTGCAAAAGGGCGATAACCTTGCTGATACGACCCACAGGGTCGTATCAGCATAATCCACCCCCTATGTTAGGGATGGCTAAGTCAGGATTTTAGCAGATGTTAGCAGATGTTAGGTTTTCGCCAAAATCTAATGTGTGCCAAAATCTAATGTGTGCTAAAATCATGTGGGCTGCCTTGTAAATATCGCGATGTAAACATCAGCAATATTTTCAAGGTAGTCCATCTTGGGTACGCCCAGTAACGCCCACTTTGCATCTCATTGGCGATACAAAGTGAGGCGTTGGGAAAAAGGGTGCGATTATGCATGTTAGCACCCTCTTGTAAATAGGGCGCTGGTTTTATCTCCGCTTTTTTGGCTTTGTAAGCCAAAAAAGTGGAGATAAAGCCCTTGTAAATATGCCCCTTAGTGCGCCTATCAACTCCCTTGCTTCTTCTGCTGGGCGTATGTGAAATACTAATTCACTCCCCTGCTGCCTTTGGCAAAGGCATTAAGTCTAGATTACAACTGAAAATGCAAGTCTTTCCTAATGCCTTTGTGAATTTTTGTTCTTTTTACAAAGAAACCTCTACATACCTAAAATTCCCTGGAAATTAGCTGCCCTGTTAACTGCCAACTAATCTCACTGGCCCACATATGCAGTCCCAAGCCTGCCCTATTACTGAAATATAGTCATGTGCCCTGTTCTAATTGCCAAGGAGGCATAGCTTCCACACTTAACTTATGGTGAAACTGTGAATTGACAGTCACGAATAGCAATCACCACCTCCCTTCTAGTTTACTGAGAATTTCTCCTCCTCATGGGCTTCTAAAATATAAAGTTTGATGTTCATGGAAGAGTAGAACAAAATACTGATCTGAAGCCTTGCATTCTGGGATGAATATTTGATGTAAATGAGAACTCACATTGTCTCCCATAAGTTTGTTTTATAATTTGGTAAGGTACAACCTGTTCTCTCTCAGGAATCATTGCTGCTAAGTCATGAAATGCCCAGTAACTTCCCTGGCGCCAGAGAATATTTACTTTTTAATGAACAACCTTGCAAAGTGGTTTTTGACCCAGTGCCCATCCTATATTGCATGGCATAGCCTTAGAGTAAAGCATGTAAGCATAAACATATAGAAACTCGTTTATGTATAGCTGCACACTCACATCAGCAGAAATAACAAATATTTTTGGGCCACAGAGATAAAAAGGCATCGAGGGGAAATGCATTATCCGTGGTGAAACCTTAGTTCTGCTACAACAAAAAGTAATTGACACTCAAAAATAAGCCAACTCCAGGATAAATTGTAATGTAAGGTTCAACTCACAGGTTTCAGCCATTGAAAGAATTACAACCTTCACTCTTAGTTGCATGTGACAATGTAGTCTGTGAAAAGAGGCTACAAAAATATTGACTTAAAAATATAGAGCACAAAAAAAACATACTAAGGGGCATATCGACAAGGAAATGGTGCAGCGGCAAATTTTACAGCACCGCGCTACGTCATTTTTAAAAATGCAGGGATGCGCCGTATTTACAACAATACGGCACACCTGTGTTTTCCCTTACGCTGGCACTAAAATTAGCTGACTAGCACCAACACAGATACCCTTGCGCCATAGCGCAAGGGTGCCTGTGTTGCAGGAATTGATTGTTTATATGCAGCAAGGTGTCCCTTTCGGCACATAATCAATATTGATGATTTCCTACCTCTATGTGTGCTGTATTCTGGGAGGTGGAGTAGGGGGACCCAGCAGTTCTTATGTTCTTTTTTCTGTCTGGGAGATTACAGATCTCCATTAGTTATGAATGCGACTAGGACCCAGGGACCTGGGAGTAATGATTGTTTATGTGCAGGAAGGGACACCTTCCTGCACATAAACAATCATTAAAGCTGTTTTGCAGCTTACATAGTATAAGCAAAAACGAGGAGAAATAAAAATATTTCTTCTCGTTGCGCCAATCTAATACCTGCTTTTGCATGGCTTTAGTTTTTGGTGCTGCGTCAGATTTACAGATTCTTGTAAATCGAGGGAGGCATCAAAAAGCAATGGGTGTTGGTGTGGAATGCCCACAGCAACATCTATTGCACGCCCCTTTCAATCAGAAAGCTGAGTGAAAGGGTACCATATTTATAAAGCGGCATTAAGCCAAACAAAGTGGCTTAACGCCACTTTGCAAGTATGGTTCAGGACACGGCGCCATTGGAACGTTGTAAAAAGTGACGTTGCGGTGGCGCAATCCCCTTGTAAATATGCCCCTAAATATCTACTAACAAAAAAATAAACATGCATGGTATTAAGATACAAAGTTCTTGCCACAAACATGCTAAGAGCAGAGGTGGAATATTAATTTAATCCAGTGCTACAACAAGTGGCAAGTGGATTTTGCATGATTTGAATATTTTTAACAGATGTTTTAGTTGTTAGACATATTAAAGGAAAACTATCAAACAGGTGATACTCAATGGCATTGTGCTGGTCTACTAATTGGCACCAGAGGAGTGTTAACTAGGCTACTGTGTCCCCCAAGGCGGTGGGTTTATGGTCCGTGCGTGTGGATTGAAAGAAAAAGAAAGAGGACTGGGAGCAGGGAGAAGGCCGCTACAGAAAATTAAATTGCCACCCGAAGCCATTTGTGGGAGCCATTTGTGAGCAGTTTATGAAGTTTTATATAGCGTGAACATGACCCACAAGGGTATCAGAGCGCTTTACAATACACCGTTTTTAAACATTAGGTGATTGGGACAATATACATACATTCGAAATTCGACTTTTAATACAAAAGAGGTAGACAATGGTATATGGTTAGCATAGGTGGCTAATAGTCATCAAAGAATTAAGGTCTTAGGATGTGAATTTGTGCATTAGAAGCATTTTACTTCTTTTTTGAAGGAGGTACAGGAATAGATTCTGTGTACATCTGGAGGTAAGGAGTTCCAAATCTTCGGTGTCATCCCTGAGAATGCTCTGCAACCAGTTCTCTTTTTGTGGGGGATTGTGGATTCAGTTATAATAAACTCGCACTTCCCGATTGTCTGCATCCTCCCGACTGCTCTAGTTTTTGTGCTAAGTAACTGGGGGTATTTCTATGTAGGACTTTATGGGTCATGCAGGCGATCTTTAGTTATATTCTTGCCTCATAGGGTAGCGTGTTCAGAACTTTCAAGGTCGGAGAAATGTGGTTATTTCTTTTAGTTCCTGAGACCAGTCTGGCCGCACCGTTAAGAGATGCCCTCAGCGGGGCCAGCTTGTATTTGGGAAGACCGCATAGAGTGGTGCTTCCATAGTCCAATCTTGGTAACACTAAGGCTTGTACCGCCATTCTTAAGTCGGTCTGTGGGATCTTAGAGATCACGCCAGTGTCAGGGGGGATGGTTGTGGTAAAAGCCCTCTAGCCAGCACGGTGGAACGACATTCAGAAAACTGAAATGTCACCCGCCATCAATTCATTGCGTCCTGGGGACATCACTTTTTTGTTTTGCTTCGAGGATTCCTTTGGGCAAAGATAAAAAACAAATTGTTCTAACCAGAAGAGAGTTTATAGTGAATGGCTGGCAGACACATAGGTCACAATGACCCCCACTGTCCTACCAACCTATCAGAAGAATCCAGGACCAGCAATTTGAATACTGGCTGTCGACATATTTTGTGACCTGCGTGTCACAAGTTTGATTCCCACCAGAGCCAAATCAGCCCTTCATCCTTCCCATGCCGATGAACTGTGGATAACTAATCATTGAACCATTAACCCCTTGCATGCCCGCCCCTTTCCCCGCCCAGTGCCGCGCCTTCCATTAGCGGGTGGAGTTCATGACGAGCTGGACTCGTCATGGGCACAGCGCCACCGCAGCCCATGACGAGTCCAGCTCGTCATGGGCACTGAAGGGGTTAAATCGGGTAATAAAACCCATTTAGGAGTATTTCGTAATGGCAACAAATGAGTTATTAAGCACATAAAGGTACGTTAGTATTATTATTAAGTACTATTGCTATTACGCATATAGAGGTATGGAGGTCAGCTACACTACCTGCCAGCTTTCGAATGTCTATACTAACTCCCCAAATCACCCAGAGTGTTTGGTGAGTGTTAAATAAGTATAAATCAGTTGTTCCTCTTGGCTAGCTGCAAAATTATTTCTATCCCGAATTTCTATCTTTGTGTACCAAAAATACACATTTTTCTTAATTATATAATGTGGTGCCCTCATTACTGTTTCGCGGTGGCTCAAAAGATTAAGGCTGATGAACGAGACGCTGCGATTTGTTCCAGATCACAGGAATTGTCAGCGGGACGCCCGATTGACCCCTCGCTGCTTTATTTATCCGCTCGATGGGAGGCCTCGAACCTGTGTGTCCTAGATTCCCCTCGACCCTCCCTCCAACTTCCCTCGCCGGGAGAAAATGCTGGTATGGTGTGTTATGCCAGTCTGATTTCAGACCCAGCGATATGTAGGTCAGGAATGTCACTTAAAATGTATATTTCCCCCGGTGGGGATGGGCTGTCACTCCGCAGACTGAGTTCACAGGCGCGGCGCCTGGAGGAGCGCGACTGGCGCAGGCTCTGGCGCGTGCATAGTGGCAGCGCGAGCCAATGAAAGAAGAGCCCCTGAGGACGCCATCTTGTACAGCGGCGGGCTGGAGACTATGGACACACAGATGCTCCTCTCATGGCTTTTCGTGACAAACAGAGGGGCAAGAGCCGGTCCGCTCTGCATCCCTGCAGAAATAAGATGTCCCCGTGCACTTCAGATCATTTTAGGGAGAGATTCAAGGGAGGGCATAAGCTTGCTGTGTTGGTCTCCAGATACATTACGTTGGGTTCTTTCTAGGTGGTAGTGTAAAATATTTACTCTCTGGGAACCCATAAACTTATGGTGAAGAATAAGGGGAAGTTGAAAGGGGACAAAGTAATGAGGAATAAAGTCAATAATAGTAGTTTGTTAATGGGTCGACTAGCCTAAATAGATTTCCATTTCCTCGACTTAAATGCCTGTGTTACTTTTCACTCACCTATTACACATTATCACTGTTTGCGCCCGGGGCACCTTTCAAAAGGTGCGCCTGGCGCAAACAGTGAAAATGCACCCCATTATGGTGTATGCGCTGCCCCCAGGGCAGCACATTCATGTGAAAACACGGAGCAGCTGTACCATGTTTTCACAGTGCAGGTGGCACCTGCCAGAACTTTCAAAGGGGTTTAAAGATCCCCTTGCAGGAGGGTGCAGTCAGTGATTGCACCCGCCTGCAAGGGGCTGTCTGGGGGGGGGTCCATGGGACCCCCTTAACCCCCTGCACAGGGCTGCTGCCAGGAGGCGCACTGACAGTGCACCACCTTTTAAATGGCGCCTCCTGAGGGCTTCTTTGACTCTGCGCCCGCGTCTGTATTATGGCGCGGGCGCAGAGTCAAAGGAATTCCCTCATTTGCATAGGGCACTACCCTGTGCAAATGCGGTAACACCCTCTGTTGATAGCGCTGGCTCTTTAAGTGCACCAGCGCTATCGGTATTATAAAAGGGGATGCACAAGCCTTTGCGTCCCCTTCTATAATACCAAAGAGCCCGGGGGCACGCAAAGCAGGTTCAAACGCCTGTTGTGCCCCCGGGGCACCATCTGTAATACGGCCCCTGGAGGCGAAGAGGTGCTGCTGCGATAATTTGTCCTGTATAGGTGCTTCAGGACATGGCCCCAATGTAAACAAGTATTGGCAAAGCCAATAGGTCTCACCTTTGTGAGACGCATTGGTTTTGAGAATGTCTTTTAGCCATGTTGTCCAGCAGTGTTGCTGCTGTTCAGCATGGCTAAAAGTTAGGTACGTGGCATTGAGTAGAATGACGTAGAGTGGCATAGAGTAGAGTGGGGTGATGTAGGCTCGAGTGGCATAGGGAAGAATGGAGTGGCGTAGAATGGCGTAGAGTGGAGTAGCATAGGGTAGAGTGGTGTAGAGTAAAACAGAGTGGCAGAGGGTAGAATGGCATAGACTGGAGTTGTGTAAAGTAGATTGGCGTAGAGTGGCATATTGTAGGGTGGAATGGAGTAGCGCAGTATACAGTGGCATACAGTTGAATGGCGCAGAATGGAGTAGGGAAGAGTAGAGTGGTGTAGAGTGGAGTAGAGTAGCATGGAGTTGGACAGAGTGGGGTAGTATGGAATGGTGAAGAGTTGCGGGGCCAAACTATGAACGCAAGGCAGCCCTGGCAATTTTCTGGGACCAGCCCCAGGTAAAGCACTGCCTGGCCCATTGAGGCTAGAAACGCTTGCTTTTTTGCTTTTGTTACTGGGGCAGATATTGCAGCACCGCTGCAGAACCGGAAACCAAATAACAATAACAAAACAAAACCCCACCCTTCCAGCTTATGGGGAAACGCCTGATGTCCAGTACGGCCAGTACGGCCCTGAAGAGTGGTGTGGCAGAGACAGGAGTGGAGTAGAGTGGCTTGAAGTGGCATAAAATCGAAAGGCATAGAGTGGCATAGAGTAGAATGACATAGAGTGGTGTAAAGTGGAGCACAGTAGATTGGAATAGAGTTGAGTGGCATAGAGTGTAGTGTCATTGAGTGGCATTGATTAGGGTGGGATGGAGTGGAGTAGAGTGGCGTGGAGTAGAGTGGCATGGCATAGAGTGGAGTGGCGTAGATTGGAGAGGTGGAGAGTAGAGTGGGGCGGAGGGATGCAGAGTGGCACAGTGTGGCAAAGAGTGGTGTAGAATAGATAGAGTGGCGCAATGTAGTGGCATAGAGTACAGTAGTGTAAAGTAGAGTAGCATAGAGTGGAATAGAGTACAGCGGTAGAAACTGGAGTGAAGTGGCATAAAGTAGAGGGGCATTGATTGGGGTGGCACATAGTGGGGTAGAGTGGACAAGAGTGGCATAGAGTAGAGTGATGTGCAGTAGAGTGCCTTAGAGTGAAGCGACTAAGACTGGCATGGGATAGAGAGACATGGAGCGGCATAGAGTAGTGTGGCATAGCATAGAGAGGAGTGGTGTGGAGTATAGTGGCATCACGTACAGTGGCATAGAATAGAGTGGGGTAGAGTGGGGTAGAATAGAGTAGAGTGGCATAGATTGGAGGGACATACAGTGGTGTGATGTAGAGTGCAATAGAGTGACACTGTGGATTGAAGTGACATATATTGAAGTTGTGCAGGTTTGCGTGGAGTAGAGTGGCATAGAGTAGTATATTGTTGAGTGGTGAAGAGTGGCATAGAGTAGAGTGCCATAGAGTGGAATGGGGTGCCATAGAATAGAGTGGCAAAAAGTTGTATGGAGTGGCGTAGAGTTGAGTGGTGAAAAGTAGAGTAGTATGGAATGATGTAGAGGGGGCAAAGAGAGGAGTGGTGTAAAATGGAGTAGAGTAGAGTGGAGTAGTGTAGAGTGGCATTTTGTTGAGAAGCACAGAGCAGAGCAGCACACAGTGTCATAGAGTGGAGCAGTATAGAGTAGTGCGGAGTGTAGCAGCGGTGTAGAGTAGAGTGGTATAGAATAGGGTGGCGTAGAGTGGAGTGGCATAGATTAGTGTAGAGTAGAGTGGTGTGGCGAGGAGTGGCATAGAGTAGAGTGGCGTGGCATAGAATGGAGTTGTGTAGAGTAGAGTGGCATAGACCAGTGTGCACTGGCGTAATGAAAGTTGAGGGGGCCCCCTGCAAGGTACATGGAGGGGCCCCGCTCCGGATTGAATCCAGAACTCCCAGGCCTGACTACTGTGCACAGGGGGTCACCTGCAGCTAGGCGCACTCCCACACCGCGGGGAATGCGGGTGCCTGTGTTACGTCACTGCCGGTGTGAACTGGTATAGAGTGGTGTAGAGTAGAGTGGTGTGGCATAGAGGGGAGTGGTGTAGAGCGGAGTGGTGTGAAGTGCCAAAGAGTGGCATTGTTGGAGTGGAGTGGTGTTACAGTGGTGCTAAGTGGTGTAGAGTAGAGTTCCGTAGAGTGAGTGGCATAGAGTGGACTGACATAGAGTGGGGTGGTATAAAGTAGAATGAGTGGAGTGGAATGGCATAGAGTCACATAGAAAGGTATAGAGTAGAGTGGCATAGAGTGTAGTAGAGTGTAATGTAGTGGTATAGAAGTGTTGAAGAATGGAGTGAAGTGGTGTAGAGTGGCATATGATGAAGTGGCTGAGAGTGGCACTGTAGGAGAGTAGGGTCTGCTATCCTATGGTCACCCCAAATTTTTGCTTTTTGCTTCACTGGTTTTTGACATATTGAGGCTGTGGGCCTGCCAATCAGACCCCCAACCTGCTGTTCTCTCTACTAAATTTACACTATGCACCCTAGGTGCATAACCAATTGGAAGTGGATCACCCTGTGAGCCCCTGTACCAGTGTACACTAGGTACCCAGGGCATTGGTGTATCCAAGGCCTGCCAGGGGCTGAAGCATGTATTATGGCACCCCAGGCTTGGCCTAACAAATTTGACACAACTGGCTGATAACTCAGCTGGGGTAAGTTGGTGTAACCACCTCTTACTTAGGTGTAGTATACCTATACCTAACCTTAAATGGGACACATGTTAACCTATAAGTCACTCCTATGGCAGGCCTTAACAATCCTGAAGGCAGAGTGCTTGGTTCCATGTGAGATGGTGCTCTGGCATGAGCTGAGCCTGTCTGCAGTGGTCGGAACAACTTCCTTCTACTGTTTCCAGATATCGTCATACCATATACTCTTAAGTGCATTATGAACCTCGCGGTTAAATGCTATCTTTGGTTTGGCTTTATCAAAACATGTCGAGTAAGGTGTCATACGAATTGGAATACTAACCCCTCGCCAATTCTGGCGACGGGGCTAGCATTCCACCCTTCTAGAGGGACACGACATGTACAGTACCTGAAACCCGGGTAAAATCAGACATAGCCTCAGCTCCACAAAATGGATGCTGCCACCACAGACACAAGTCTGCCCTCCTGCTGCTGGGAGTCCTTCCAGCTTGGGAGGTGTGGACAAAGGGTTTCCTGCCAGGGGAGGTGCGTGCACCACCCCAGACAGGATTTTGTGTATTGGTCAGGTAGGGCTTGAATAGAACCAGAAATGCCTGAGGCTCACAAGGAGCCTCGGTGCATATGCCAGTTCAAACCGGTCCTGGGGCACACCAGTCCCGGGCCTGGGGCGAGCTGGACAAAGGATTGGGGGTGTAACCACCCCCCTTCCTGGTCCCACCCTTAGGGAGGGACCTAGCAGGTAGTCCAGCCCCTAGAATCCGCTTAAAGGTAGGAGCTGTGTCCTAAGACTTTAGACATCCTGGAATCAACTTGAAACTAAGAAGAAGACGGGAACTTCGACGCTCTGCCGCACAGAGGACTGAAGCCAATCTCCCCTGTGGTCAGGGAGTGACCACCTTGCTAACACAAGCACCATCCAGCGAATCAACGTCTGCTTTGCCGCCGCCTCCCGCCGGAGCCCGAGCCCAGAGACTGACAAGACCTGGACCTCCAGACCTCTCACCGCCCGATCCACAGTCCCTGAAAAAGAGAGACCCGTGGAGGCAACGAGACACGTGGAGCCAGCCATCTTGAAACGACCACGTCAAGCTGCAAGTGCAACAACCGAGGCTCCCTCCAAGTTGTGCTTTGGGATCTGAGAAGCCCAACACCCGAGCAGCATTTGCACCAAAGGTGAGCCCTCCAGCATCTCCACGATTTGCGTGGGGCCCTTCTGCATTTTGCCACTCGACGCGCCTAACCGGTTGCTGGCCCGCTGGCTAGTGGCCATCTTGGCGACGAACTTCAAGAAATACACCGCTGGTCTGGTTTCTCCAGACTGGCCCTTGCTCCCCTCCAAAGGAGCAGTCCCTCTGACCTTGCTGGTCAGAACCATCAGCTTATTTCGTTTTCCACAACAACTGCTTTTGCCAAGGCTTGTTTGCTTCGATCAAGTCGCCGACACCGCCGACAGCGAGAGCCTGCGTGGGACAGCTCGTGAACCAACTCCTGGACATCGTCGACCTCCAGGGACCACGTGGCTGCAGAGACAAGCTACACCTTTCTTCCTGTTTGCATCCGACATCGCCTGGTACCCACCTGGTGCCACGCTGGTCACTGGCTAGTGACTGTGAACACTGTCCCCTCTGCTTACAGGTCTTCTACAACTCCGATCCACTCTTGGATCCACCACATCTCTTCCGGACCGACCGCCTGCAGCATCTTTGTCCACAGGCTCCACTGAACAGATAGAAGAAACCCGACGCACTTCGAGGCCTATGCACCCGCTTCCTGTGGGTGAGGTAAAGCTGGCACTCCGGTGCCCCAGTGTAGAGTAACATCTCTAGTGTCTGTGTTTCCAATCTTGAGTTCCTAGTCCATCCGGAAGATCCTTTTTGCAGTAACTTTGTACTTTTTACGCACCCATTGAAAACCTATGGGACTATTTGCTCTGCACACGCAACCCGTGGACCTCCTGGTCACTAACTAAAGTTAGCTCCTTGTAGGCCCAGCGATTCTAGAGGCCCTAGGCCTTTTCCCTTCTCTGTTCGTGGTACTTATACCACTATTTTAGTATATGGTTTGAGCGGCCACCAGGGCCTATCCATATAAAGTGCAACTTCTGTGTATTCTACTGTAATCTTGTTTAACGATTTGTGTTCCTGTGCTCATAAAGAGTCTAGGGGATACTTTGAGAAATAAATACATATATATTTTCAATATATATCTGTGTGGTGTCCTTTCATTGGTATAAAGGGGGGTTACATTTGGTAAAACAGCCTGCTTAACACGCTTCACGAGTTTAGCCTCAAAGACTGCTTAGCCTACGCTACCACTAGGGCAGCTGGTCCGAAAAGGTTGACTTACAACCACACCATAAGGGTTGCTTGGCATGGTACAAGGTGGTCACTTTAACTAGTGAACATCATATACCAGGCCAACTTCTCACAGGCACAGAGTGGTGTCGAGTGATGTCAAGTGGCGTAGAGTAGAGTGGACTAACGTAGAGTGGCGTGGAGTGGGGCAGAGTGGCATAGAGAGGATTGGAATAGTGTAGAGTGGAGTGACATAGAATAGAGTGGCATAGAGTGAAAGTGTAGAGTCTCATAGAGTTGTGTATAGTGGAATGGAGGAGCATAGTGTGGCATAGAGTACAGCGGAGTGGTGTAGAGTGGACTGGAGAAAAGTGGCATAGAGTAGTACAGTTGTGGGTGTAACGTCATTTAAACTTAGGAAATCACAGTGTGAGGCTGAAAAGAAGATGGTATGTAAGTCCTTTAATTTCTTTATTGCCAACAAGACAGGAGCAACGAACCGCAGGTCTGTCAGCACAGGCTCAACTGTTTCACCGACGCACCTCCCGTTCTGGAATTCCACGGTGGTGGAAGTTCCCTAAAGTCATGAGAGGCACGGTAAGCTAAACAATACATAAATGACCATGCACAATATATATACAACTCAACAGTGTCCTGTCTCGCAGGGTGCGCATTAAGTGCTACCCTGGCCTTTGCTCTCACTAGCAAAGATTGTAGAAGCCAAAGCATTCATCGTTTCTATTGTAGTGAGACCAGGGGGTTTGGATTCGACAGGATAGTCCCAGTTTTTCACAATCTGACCCAGAATCTTTCAGCACATTTAGCACATGTCCCGGCTTTCAGAGAGGGTTGACTGAACACAGAGGGAGGCAAGTTGTTATATTTTCCAGTGCAAGATAATAGCAACATAATTAACACAGCTGATGCAGTACAAAAATTGCTGTTAATTGCCTGTCAGTGCCTCAATGTTGTTTTTCTATGTTGGGGAGCACCGTTATTTAAGTAATTCTGTGCCTCTTGTTTGATGTAAAATTGTAACCCTACTTGTATATTTGTGGAATGTCCTAGTTTTTGGATTTCAAAATCATACTTTGACATGCATCACACATGTACGTATATATGCAGACAACAATCGACATCCATACACAGACAGTACATCTTCAGACACCAATACACAGAAGCCACCAGACACAGAGGTGTTCGGGTTCACAAACCTACAGGCATGTATGCATAATAGTTCATAGATATACAGGGACCAATGCATTCAGACCAGTACACAAAACACGAACATACACACACACGTACCAAAAACACATACAGATATCAATGCACACGCAGAGAAAATCACCAACAGACTTCACATAGGGAAACACGCCTATGGATATCCATGCACACACAGACCAACAAATCTAAGACACCTCCTCACACACAACCACATAGTGAGGCACCTACAGACATAGACCTTCAAGCACTCATGCATTCAGAGTTTCAAACATTCAGTCACCCATGCTCACCAACTCATAGACATACAAATGTCCATACACACAAAAAAACACTAAGGTGTTTAGAGATAGTCATATACACAAACACATACTAGCTTACAGATGTCCATGCTTAAGTTGACCAATACTCCTACAAACACAAAGACAGAGACAACCAGGTACGAAGATACTCATGCACACAGATCTACTGACACTCATGTATACAGACTATCAGATATAGCAGTTACCTATGCACACCAATTCATAGACATACAAGAACCTATGCAGTGAGCAAACAAAGATTTCTGCACAAATGTGTACAGAGCACAGACATATATAAACACATACATAAACACACACATTCATGCACACAAATAGAAAATCACTAACTGGGTTCCATGCACACCCAATAAAACACGTTATAAATGGGGTCTCTAGTTAGCAGTGGTAAGTACCTTTGTCCAAATAGGGACCCTTGCTTCTGGTCAGGGTAGGGGGGATACACACTTTAGATAACCCCTGCTCGCACCCTGGGTAGCTTGGCACGAGCAGCCAGACTTATCCCAAAGGCAATGTGTAAAGTATTTGTAATCAAAATACACAATAATACAGTGATACCACAAATGGACACCACACCAGTTTAGAAAAATAAAGTATCTTTATCTAAACTCAACAAGACCAAAATGACAAAAATCCAACATACTTGTAGTAAGAATATGACTTTTCAAAGGTTTCAAGTAACTGGGTCCATAGAAAACTATGAATGCGTGATTCTACACAAAGTACCTGTAGGTGCGTCAAAATTCACAGGGCCAAAAAGCTGCAGAGATGGGAAGCGTAGAGAAACAAAGAGATGCGTCAGTTCCTAAGTCCTTGGGGAGGCGATGTGACAGTCCTGCTGCACGCAGGAGAAGTGATGCGTCGAATCCGGACTGTAGGGGCAAGTGATGCGTCGACTCCAAGATGGTTCTGGTCTGCGGGCGATGTGTAGGGAAAACTTGGTGCACATTTGTGATGCGTGGAAATCTGGGATGCGTCAGCCATTGAATCGGCAGGGGCGAACGGCACTGCGCTGGTTTCTTCAGCTGCGATCCCACAATGCATCGGTTTTTGCTGCCCCGACAGGCGCTGCATCGTCTCTGCAGTGGCACTGCGATGCGCAGAGATTCTTTTCGCATTGGCGGTGCTGCGTCAGGAAAAACAGCCGCAAGAAGGGTGATGGGTCGATTTCTTCAGCTCTTCAAGTTTCTTTACAGCTCCCAACAGCAGGAACAACCTCCAAGGGCCCGCAACTGAAAAGGGCACCTCCTGGCAGGTCAGGACTCTCAGCAGCAGATTTCAGGGGAGCTGGGGGTAAAGTCTTTGTGTCCCTGAGACTTCAGAACAGGAGGCCACACACACACAGGCCATTGGAAATTCTTCTTCAAGCAGGTTCACAGCAAAGTTTCAGTCTTTGTCCTTTCCTTGGCTGAAACAGCAACTGCAAGCCAACCTCACTCAGCACACAGCAAAGGGGCAGTATTCCTCCGCACAGCTTTTCAGCTCTTCTCCTTGGCAAAGGTTCATCTTGAGTCTAGAAGTGATCTAAAGTTCTGGGGTTTAAGGTCTACTACTTATACCTAATTTTGTCTTTGTTCTCTTTGTGCAAGGGTCTCTGAGCCCAGCCCAAACCAGTTCTGTCCTCACTGGTGTAGTTTGACCCCAGGGGGTGGAGACAGCATTGTGCAAGGAAGACAGGCCCTTTTCAGGTGCAAGGAAATCTCCTCCCACTACTCTAAATGCAGCCAAGCCCCATTCAGCTCTGGGTCACCCAGGAAGGGCCAGGCACACCTCAACCCCCCCCCCCCCACAGTGGTTGTCTACAGTGAATGCATAGCCCCAGCCCCTGTCACACCAAAACCAGACAGTCAATCCACAAACAGGCAGAGGCACACAGAATGGTTAAACAAGAAAATGCCTACTTTGTAAAAATGGCATTTTCAAACACACAATTTAAAAACCATCTTTACTAAAAGATGTGTTATTAAATTCTGAGCTCAGAGAGCCTAAACTTTATTTCTCCATTTTGTCCCGATGAGAAGTTATATGTGTAAGATGTTACAAAGTATCTCCCATTCTGTCCTATGGGGCAGACAGACTTTCAATAGTGAACAACGAATTTGGCAGTATTTCACTATCAGGACATGTCACACACACCAGTACATGTCTTACCTTTCACATACACTGCACCCTGTCCATGAGGGTACCTTGGGCCTACCATAGGGGTGTCTTACATGTAATGAAAAGGGAAGGTTAGGACTTGGCAAGTGGGTGCACTTACCAGGTCGACATGGCAGTTCCAAACTGCGCACATACACTGCAGTGGCAGGTCTTAGAGACCTTTTCAGGGCTATGCATGTGGGTGGCACAATCAGTGCTGCAGGACCACTAGTAGCATTTCATTTACAGGCCCTGGCCCACTCAGTGCACTTTACTAGTGACTTACCAGTAAATCCGATATGGCAATCATGGATAACCAATCATGATAACAATTTACACAGAGAGCATGTGCACTTTAGCACTGATCAGCAGTGGTAAAGTCCCCAGAGTCTTATAGCCAACAACAACAGATCCAGAAAAAATAGAAGAAAAAAGCAAAATGTTTGGGGATAACCCTGCAAAAAGGGCCAAGTCCAACAACACACCTATAAACACTCATGTGAACACAGACCCCCACAACCACAAACACCAATACATGGAGGTACCCATGCACACAGTCCTTCAGGAACTTCTGCACACAAACCTTCAAGCATGCAGTCACCCATGTACCCAAACTCACAGACATACAGATACCCATGCACAAAAACACACAAAGACTCTCAGACATATAGACATTCATGTGTGTACGCGTCACACACACACACACCTAAAGACATGAATGCACACATAGACCATCTCCTGTATGGACACCAACACACACTCAGACAGCCAGACATGATGGCACCCATGCACAAAGACCTACAGGCGTTCAAGTATATAAACCATCAGACATGCAGTTACCCCTGCACTCCAACTCATAGACATACAGGTAGGTACCCGTGCACACTGACTCAGACAAGCACACATATACACAGAAGGCTCAGATACAGATATTTCAGCATTCCCAAATAACACACATGCAGCCAGAGAGAACAAAAATATGCCTGCCAAGATTGGCTACAGTACCTATGGCTACAGGTAGAGAGACGGCTGGACAGATGGATGATGGTTTCATGCATACTTGGTGTATGATTTTGCGTTGAGTGCAGTAGAAAATACTGAAAAAATCGGAAGCGAGTCAAGTCCAGTTGAGAATCCACAAGCAGAATTTCCTCCATGAAAGGGCCTGTCGGTGAAGGAAATTCTGTTATTGGAATCTCCTCCAGGTTTGGCACTTGATTCAAACATAGGTGGACTCTCTATTATCACCAACTCTAGGCCTTTCATCAGCAGCCATTCAGCAGAGAACATTACATTTGGAGGTGGATAAAAGAGTAAGGGTCAAGTTCCATTCCAATGTTGGCTCTTGCTAAGTGTTTAGTGAACAAGTCCTTCAGTTTCCATGCACTTCCAGTGGGATAAGTGTAAAATAATAGTGTAACTGTGAGCAAAAGACAGTTACAGGGGATATGTCAGGGAACTAAGTCTACCTTACCCACAGTGCGCCGACTGGCTGGCCAGGTTGCTTCTTACTCACTAGAGATTCTATATCAGGCAAAAGCAGGGAACAACCTTCCCCCGCACCTCTGGACCGCCTCATCGCTCCAGCAATTCAGGAAAGGACTCAAGACCAGGTTGTTCGAATGAACAGATCACCACGCAGCAGCTTGCAACTCCAGTGCCTTGAGACCCTCACAGGTGATTTGCAAGCTCTATAAATGATTGATTGAGGCATTATCAAGTGACAGAATGCATTTTGAGCATGTCCCAGTGGACCACTAATAGATGGGTGACCGATTTCAGAAGCAAGCACCTCAGACGTTCGTGTGAGGCCTGGGGACAAAGCTTGAGGCGGGACCCTCTGGATGCTTCTCCTGTTTCAGCCAGGTGCGATAAGCAGCATCTGGTTTAAGTACTAAAATATATGTACTTCATGGCACGTGGAGCTATCTAGTTGTCTGGTTACACTTATCGCCTCACTATTGATCACGACAGCAAAGTGACTTGCAATTAGTTGCTGAAGAGGAAGAGTGAAGCCTGTGAAAGTGTGGAGCCTATGGCGTAATGTATCTTGCGTTCATGGAAAATATGGCAAATATATATGTCAGCCTCACACCAGGAACAAATAGATAATGTTATTTTAAAATCAGCAGATATAAAGAAACATGGGATGAAAAATACTGATAAACAAAGTAAATAAAGCCTAGGACCCAAGTATGGACCATTTGTCAAGACCTGGCAGGAAACGGACATACCCAATGAAAGAAGAAGGCTTCACCTGTTGTCACACTCTCCGGTACTACGGTTAATCATCGGTACAGCACAACCATGGCAGACATTTCTGTTCACTACTGCAGAAATAATTATGTGACTAGAAAACAGAGCGATGGAGGGACGGATGGATGGATGGATGGATTACCTGCAGGTAGCAATATAGGGGACCATCCTTAACAACGACTCTGGAACAACGAGTTCCGGAGTCACGCAAGCCGAACAATGACTTGCAAGAACAATGACTTAGCCTAAACCACGCATGTGCGTGGTTCAGGCTAAGATGGTCTACTGTTCCGGAAGGGCTGTCCCGAGGAGCGTCGGAGGAACAGGAGAGGTGAGAGGGGTTTGGGGTGGGGAGGGGGGCTGGGTGTTCGTTTTCAGGGGGCGGGAGGGGTTCGGGATAGATTTTAAGGGGTGGGGATTTGTGTTACTTTGTATTGGTTTTTAGGGGTTGGGGGAGGTCATGATCGTTTTTATGGGGGGTGAGGGGTTTGTGTTAGTTTTTAGGGGGTGGGGGGTTTGTATCAGTTTTTAGGGGTTGGGGGGTTTGTGATCATTTTTAGGGGGTGGGAGGGGTTTGTGTAAGTTTTTTGGGGGCGGGAGGGGTTTGTTGTTAGTTTTAAGGGAGTGGGTGGGTTTGTAATCGTTTTTATGGGGTGTGGGGGGGTTTCCTGATAGTTTTTAGGGGGGGGGAGGGGTTCAAGTTAGATTTGAGAGGGTGGGAGGGATTTGTGTAAGTTTTTAGTGGGTGAGAGGGTTTGGAGTTAGTTTTAAGGGAGTGGAGAGGTTTGTATTAGTTTTTAGTGGGTGGTGGGGGGGGGGTTCCTGATAGTTTTTAGGGGGTGGGAGGGGTTTGAGTTAGATTTTATGGGGTGGGAGGGGTTAGTGTTAGTTATTAGGAGATTGGGGGAGGTTCGTGAAAGTTTTTAGGGGGTGGGAGGTGGGGGCTGCACGGGGTAGATTTTAGGTTGTGGGAGGGATTAGGAATAGATTTTAGGGGGTGGTTTACCATGCATTCCTTTATCACGAAAATTCATGGTAAAAGAATGCGTGGTAAAACAAAATCGTTGTTGCGATGCTGTCGTAGGACAGACCGCACGGTTTAGGGAGTCGTTGTTGAGGAATTCATTGTTCCAACATACAACCAGCAATATAACCCCTCGCTTGGCACCTCTCAATGAAGTGCCCTCATCACGCCCTTGCTATTCTCGGCCTCTTTGCTAAGGTCATACTAGTGCAGCCAGGGGCTTAGCTTCCATTGGTGCAGCAGGTGCAGTGGCACCTAGGCCTAGAGGCCTGAATTCCCCTTGAACCCTAATTGTTGCTGTAGTTCACAGTCCAAACAGCGGCCAGGGTGGTGCCCATCTCCTTCCTTGCACTAGGACCCATGGCACACCGGCTAAGCCACTGAGCACAGCATGCCCATTAATCCCCTCTTTAAGGCGAACATATGTCACACTGCGGGCCATCAGAGCTCAGTTTAAGCCAAAAAGGAGAGCTTTCCTTTTCCAAATTACTTTTCTTCGGTTCTAATGAGGATGGAAACATTTGTCACCCGACTAGACACAAAGTGCTGGAAATACCCGGATAGATATGTCAATCCCAGCTGAACACTGCAATTTGAATGCATTAGCTAAAACAGGTTTTTTTTTCCAGGCGGCGCATACTTTGAGAGTTTTCACAATGTGGACCATTAGATTTGATTTGTTTTGAGGATTTGAAAGTTCTAAATACGTTTTTGCATTTTGCAAAAAATAGATGTACTGCTTGGTTTGTTAGCTGTGTGGGCTATTAAACATTTTCGCTAACTTGTCTTTGTTTTATAGATACAATGATCAGAGAATTGTAAAGAATCCCTCAAAACGAAGCCTGTACTGCCCCATCCCCTAAAGACATTGCCCATGACCTTTAACACCCAGAAAGGTCACCCACAGCTGGATTTTGACATAACCGTTATATACATTTGATTGTTAAAGACACTCTCGGGCATATTTACAAGCTCCTAATGCCATGGGAGCGTCACTTTTTTGGATGCTCCGGTGGCGTTGCGCCATTCGCCATATTTACAAGGTGGCGCTATGCCACTTACAGTGGCTTAACGCCAGCTTGTCAAGATGCCCCTTTCCGCCGCAGTCCTCTGCGACAAAGGGGCGGGCAACGGGTGTTGCTGTGGGCATTCCAACACATCACCCATTGCTTTTTGACACTGCCCCAGATTTACAAGTTTGGTGCAGCGCCAAAGACTTAGGTCAGGTAATACCTAATCTTAGGACAGCGATGCGAGGAGAATTTTGAAATGTTTTCCTCGTTTTTTGCTCAGCACACGTAGAAAGAGCAAATCAACACTATTGATTGTTTATGTGCGGGAAACAATCACCCCTGCAGCGCAGGCACCCTTGCAACATGGCGGTAGTGTGCCTGCGCAGGCGCTAGGCAGCTTTTTTAGCACCAGCTCTAAGGGATAAGCAGGGGTGCACCGTATTTTTGTAAATATGGCGCATCCCTGCGTTTTTTAAAAATGTCGGAGTGCGGCATTGCCAAATTTGACGTAACACAGCGCTCTGGCATTTTCTTGTAAATATCTCCCTCTATGTGACAAAGATGCTTCACGTCAAACACTAACTGACGTGCCACCTGCTATGCCTGAAATATGAAAACCAATAATGACTAAAAAAGCATGTTTGTCTGGCAGAAGAAAATGAACTGCTTACAATAAATCACCGTAATACACACAAGGTAAGTAACTTCCATTCTATAATGGTCAGCAAAGTGCATTGGTGGCTACTTGAGAACCCAGCGCCAGAGGTACAACCCCTTTTTATGAATCGGAAGCTTAAGACCGCAAAAAGGGTTTTTCGTATGTGCCAATCTGATTTTAAGAGTTGGTAAAGTCTTACCAAGCGTGTTATTGGTATCTTTTTCAAATACTAATTCGGTATGCAATGTATTAATGATTTGGGAAACTAATTTGTTTAGGGTATCATTGAAAAGTTACCCACACCAAAGTTGGTTTGCATAGGAGAAGAGGTCCTCTATGGGCTCCTTCCAATTTGTTATGTTAAAGTTCCATAGGGGTAAGACACTACTTAAAGGGAATCACTGCCAACTGAACTCACAGTAAAACTTTTTAAAAAACCTTTAAAGATAAATAAATTAAAAAAAAGCAATCCTGTTTCCTTTAAGGAAAACGGGCTGCTTTTGTTTTTTTTATAAAAAAAATATTTATTTAAAATTATTCACAGAAGTGTGAATTTTATGAAGTAACCCGCTCACAAAAAGACTGGTCAGAAATTATGACTGCCTTTCGCGGCCATTATAATCGTACATCTGTCCCCTGGAGCCTAAAACTGTCACAGCAGTGAAAACAGCAGCTACACAGGTATATTGTGGTTTACAGGCCAGGCTCCATCCTAGAGGTGGGCGAGACAACAACCTCACAGGGAGAGCTGAGCCACAGCCGAGCAACATGGTCTGGCTGGGCTCTAAGAGCCCATGCACAAGCCAAGCTTTGGAAATGCAACAAAGACCATGTAAACATATGGTAGTCTCTTTCAAATAAACAAAGGTTATTGATTTTACATGCAGGAGCGTTTCGCCTTAAGACATTTGATTATTTTTGTACAGCGTGTACCCTGAACTCAAGTACTGAAGGATTCTCTTATATGTGAGAACGAAGAAAAAGCAGGCGCTGTGAAATAAAATATTTGCTTAGAATCACGCATGTTGGTCAAGAGGGGAAGCCTCGATTGGTCCCAGGATTTCCGGTTTCACATTATGCAATTCACCTACTAGATGGCAACCTCTTTTTCTCCTTTAAACACCAAGGGGCATATCATCAACAAAATGCGATAAGTATCGCAAATCGCGCTTAGCGCGTTTTTTAATATCGCCTTCTATCGCTGGATTTTCTCGCCCTGTTAGTGGCGTATCATCAACGCGTTGCGCGGAGGCGATGTGAAATCCAGCGAGAGTGGCGTAAGGCAGCGATAGCGGGATGAATCCTGCGATGAATTTCAGTGATAATGGAAAATCTCGCTAATACACAAGTCTGGTCTTAAACTTAGAATCCACCTCCCATTGTAAGGATGGTTTAGTCAAGTTCTGATCAGGCGTACAATACCTGCGATACTCGCGGTTAGCACTACTTTATTTATCGCTGGTGCTGCATTGTAAACAGTGCGAAGTTGTGCCTGCGTTGTTTTTCATGCAGTCATTGTAAGGAACGCCCACTTTGCATGTCATTAGCGATAATTATCGCTGACATGCAAAGCCTTAACAAAGCGGCTGCTATCGCAAGTAAACTAGTGCTACATCATCTTAGCGCAGCCTTGCCAATAGTGCAATAATTAAATCGCCACTTTTCGGCCGAAAAGTGACGATAAAGTGGCGAAAAGTCGTTTGATGATCTGCCCCCAGAGGTTTATGCTTTGTTTTTAATGCTTGGCGCATGTTTGAAGTGTGGGGGTGGCAGTAAGAAGCCACATTAAAACTCGACTTATTTTAGACTTGAAGATCCCAGAGGTCCTCGAGCTGAGCCAGCGCCAGACCTGTGGCTCGAGCCTGGCTCAAGACTTAAGTGTCTCAGAGCACAGAACAAGGAAGTAAAACATGGGTAGTAGCAGTTCAAAGTTTTCTCAAATTCAGCATAGGTGCAAAATAGCAGTGCAAGCTTCCCTCTGGCACGGTGAGGTACACCCTGACAAGCAGCATCTTCCCTACAGAAATACAACACACACTGCATGTACTGCTGGTCTGCAAGCTTCCCTCACCTACAGCAGAGGTACACATGAGAAGCAGCATTGTCCTTACACAAACACTACACGTACAGCATGTGCTGCTGGTCTGCAAGCTCCGCTCTCGCACAGCAGAGGTACACCCTGAGAATCAGCATCTTCCTTACACAAACACAAGATACTGCATGTGCTGCTGGTGTGCAAGCTTCCTTCACACACAGCAGAGGTACACCCTGAGAATCAGCATGCTTCCTTACACAAAGACAACACATACAGCATGTGCTGCTGGTCTGCAAGCTTCCCTCATGCACAGCAGAGGTACACCCTGAGAATCATCATCTTCCTTACACAAACATAACACATACAGTACGTGCTGCTGGTCCGCGACCTTCCCTCGCACGGCAGAGGTACATCCTGAGAAGCAGCCTCTTTCCTACACAAACACAACATATACAGTATGTGCTGCTCATGTGCAAGCTTCCCTCTCACACGGCAGAGGTACATCCTGTGAAGCAGCCTGCTCCCTTACACAAACACCTCAGATAAAACATGTGCTGCTGGTCTGCAAGCTTCCTTTGCATGGCAGAGGTACACCCTGAGAAGCAGCATCTTCCTTACACAAACAAAACTTATGCAGGATGTGCTTCTGGTCTGCAAGCTGCCCTATCGCACAGCGGTGGTACACCGTGAGAAGCAGCATGCTTCCTTACACAAACACAAGAGATACTGCATGTGATGCTGGTGCGCAAGCTTCCTCCACACACAACAGAGGTACACCCTGAGAAGCAGCATCTTTCCTACACGAACACAGCACATACAGCATGTGCTGCTGATGTGCAAGCTTTCCTCTTGCACGACAGAGTTACACCATAACAAGCAGCATCTTTCCTACACAAACACAGCACATACAGCATGTGCTGCTGGGATGCAAGCTTTCCTCTCGCACGACAGAGGTACATCCTGAGAAGCAGCATCTTTCCTACACAAACACAGCACATACAGCATGTGCTGCTGATGTGCAAACTTTCCTCTCGCACGACACAGTTACACCATAACAAGCAGCATCTTTCCTACACAAACACAGCACATACAGCATGTGCTGCTGGGATGCAAGCTTTCCTCTCGCACGACAGAGGTACACCCTGAGAAGCTGCATATTCCTTACACAAACACAACACATACAGCATGCTTCTTTCACACTGCAGAAGTACACCCTGAGAAGCAGCATGCTTCCGTACACAAACACAGCACATACAGCATGTGCTGCTGGTGTGCAAGATTCCCTCACGCAAAGCAAAGGTACACCCTGAGTAGCACCATCTTCCTTACGCAAACACAACACATACAGCATGTGCTGCTGGTGCGCAAGCTTCCTTCACACACAGAAGAGGTACCCTGAGAAGCACCATCTTCCTCACACAAACACAACACATACAGCATGTGCTGCTGGTCTGCAAGCTTCTCTCTCACACGACAGACATACAGACTGAGAAGCAGCCTCGTCCTTACACAAACAAACGGCATACAGCATGTGCTGCTGGTCAGCAAGCTTCTCTCTCACACAACAGACATACAGCCTGAGAAGTAGCATGCTTCCTTACACAAACAAACGGCATACAGCATGTGCTGCTGGGGTGCAAGCTTCCCTCACACAAAGCAAAGGGACACCCTGAGTAGCAGCAGATTCCTTACTCAAACACAACACATACAGCATGTGCTGCTGGTCTGCAAGCTTCCCTCATGCACAACAGAGGTACACCCTGAGAAGCAGCATGTCTCCTTACAGAAACAAACGACCTACAGCATGTGCTGCTCGTGTGTAAGCTTCTCTCTCGCACGGCAGAGGTACACCCTAAGAAGCAGCCTCGTCCTTACACAAACACCTCAGATACAGCATGTGCTGCTGGGGTGCAAGCTTCTCTCACACAGAACAGGTATAGTCCGGCCAGCAGCAGCAGTCCGAGCTACCATGCACAGAAAAGAGCACGTACACAAACCTTCAATGACACTGAACAGCAACTGTACGGAGAGCAACAGTCCGGCCTCCCTCTACATACGTCATATGTTCAACAATGCAGCCTCAGGAAGATTCCCTGAGATATCCAAACTCACACACATGTGCACCAATGTGATGGTAGCAGCAGTGAACAGTTCACATAGACATACCTGTTCAACACAGGCAGTAGCAATGCAATGCTTCCTTCACTTGCACTGCTCAGGACAGCAGCAGCAGCTCAAGCTTGTTTCACACACAGGGCCAGGCTGCCCATCCATGTTTATTTAATGTCCTACCAGCAGGGCGGGGACAGAGCCCAACGCACGGCACAGCAAGGAGTGTGTCAGTTGCTTTAGTTGAACTAGAACAACTGAAGTGAACTAGGACTACAACTCCCAGAATGCATTATATTGTTAAAAAGGCCCAGTGCGGGAGCTCTCAGTCCTTGGTAATCTTAAGAAGACTCAAATATGATCTCTGGTAGCCACATGTTTTGCTGTTTACAACATGGATGATTAGGAGGGGAAGGGCAGCCTTTGGTTCCCCTTAGGTTCTTATTAGGGGAGAGGGTGTGGCATAACGGTCAGAGCTGCCGCCTTTAGAACAGGGGAACCAGGTTCGAGTCTCGGTGCCAACTCAGCATCATGTGATTCTGGGCAAACCACTTAATCTCCCTGTGCCTACAAAAAAATGAATGTGTCTTTGTGCAATATAACTGGTGCTCATCACAATAGCTTCAGGTCGCGTTAGTGCGCTATGAAACTGCAAAACAAATCTGTTACTTTGGCTAAACGCCGTGATGTCCAGTGACGTCAGCCATCTGTAAACAAAGCACACCATAATCTATTTTTGCAAAGGTATTATAAATGTATACTAATGTAGGAAAAAGCAGACATCTAAAATAACTACACCTGGTTATGTGATAAATGCAGCTTCCTTAATGCACCCCAAAGAGGTGGAGATTTGGTGCTTGAATAGTTGTATATAAAATATGTTTTTATCTAGCTGTGGATATAGTAGTTTTGCAGTTTCTTAGTTCTGAAAATATTCGGTTTACAATTACAGAACTAAATTCCATTCAGTTTATCAGACTCGGAAGGATGAAAAGCTGAGTTGGCTCTGCAGATATATAAACCTGTCACATTCAAGTTACCGCATAACTTGTTGTAAAACACTCCCAACAACCAAACATAGTATTTAGTTGTTACCTAATTGTTCTCATTGTATTTACCCTGAAGAACGACCTAATGAGGAAACCCTCTGGGACTGAAACCTGTCACTGCACGGTTTGGCTCTGCTGTGGATGGGGTAGTGCACCAGGCCACCAGACCACACACAGATGAGTGCAAATGCTTAGCTCAGTGTGCTACATGCAAGACCTAAATGTAGCCGCATAATTTATTAAAACACAAGTAATAAATGAGCACACAGGTGCTGCACTCACTCTCACTCTTGAAGGAAGAAGATGGCTGGGCTATATGAAAAGGCTGGTTGGGCTGGGGTACAACCGGGTATTCATCGGTCGTCTGTAACACGCTTGAGCAGTTGGAAGGAGCCTGTGAAAGCGCTTATGTTAGAAAAGCATGTGTGACTGTCTCCGCCCCAGCACTTCTGTGCTCAAAGATATGTCATCAACCGACTGGTGAGTAGAAACATGCTGAGGGTTATTAACCTGTCTCTCACACTTTACCACATTGTGCAACCATGGTGTGGACATTCTAACTTCCAGCAACTCAGGGAGCATTTTTATCATTATGTGGCGCAGCGCAGCACAGCACGCCACCTTGCTGCGTTGCGTGACAGGGAAAGGGTGGGAAAGTGACGTATCTAACATAATATGGTGTATTCCTGCCTACCCTAGTGCTGGTGTACGCTGTGCTGCCAGGTGCCCATGCAGGCACTCGTACAACATGCTGCAAGGGTGCCTGTGTTGTAAGCAGGATTGTTTTTCAGCAGGAAGGGGCACCTTCTTGCACAAAAACAATCCCCTGAGGCATTTTCCTCTTTCTAAGCATGCTGCAGAAGGCAGCACACATAGAAAGTGGAACAAACCGGGGGTGGGGATATAAACATATTTCTCCTCGTTATGTCTCACCTGGGTAGGCGTACAAGTTTTGATGCATTCCCAGGTCTACCAGTAATAGTAAATCTGGGAATGCGTCAAAATCCATGGGTGTTGCTTGGGAACACCCACGCACCAACCATTTTACGCCTCCCTGGGGTAGAGTAATGGAACGCAGCGATTTGTACTGTGCTGCGTTACTCTGGATTTATCACGCCACTCAGGGCCACAGAAGGTGGCCTTGCGTGACTTGATAAATTACACTTAAGGGTTGCATCGCAAAAGCGGCGCAACCCTTTGATAACTATGGCCCCTGATTCATTACCTGTCCAGACGTCTAGCGCTTAGTAATGAGCTACAGCAAGTGCTCAAGAATAACACATATGCAAACAAATTCAAATGGTAGAACCAGGGCTGCATCATATTCGATCTAGACGTGACAGGTGATACTATTACTCAATTTATCGTACTCAAATTAATGCACTCAGAAGGATGGAAGGCTGAGCCTTCCTTATGTACATTCAAACATGTGATCTTCAGATCCCTGCATTTGTAAATGGAGGATTTCAGCTCGCTGAGCTGCACAGCAGAGTTCCTACAGCAGCCCATCTTTTAATAGGTGAATTCATATTCAACAGCATGGCACCAGCTGTTGACAATAAGTGAAATCCAAGTAACACACATAAAAACACTAAGGGCCATATGTAGGAAGCCAAATTGCGATCGCAAATGCTGAAATTCGCAGAATTTCAGCATTTGCGATCGCAATTTGGGCAGTGTGCTATGTAGCACACAAAAACCCACATGCAAAATAAGGAATCGCAAAATTTGCGATTCCTTATTTTGCTAATGCATTTAAGGAATCCCAATTTGCGATTCCTCAAATGCAATATAGGAAGCACCCAAGTTGTGCGATTTTGGCTTAAGGGATCGCAAATTACCACCAACTTCAGGTTGGTGGTAATTTGCAATTTCTTTGAAAAATGCACTTTTTTGCATTTTTCAGAGTGCCATGTGGCGCACATACATGCCCTTAGCGCATGTATGTGCGCCACATGTGCACACATGTTTATTTTAGAAGTGCAAAAGGGTGTCCTATTGACACCCTTGAAATTGCATTCTCAATTTGCGATTCTCTATTTGAGAATCGCAAATTGAGAATGTCTTCCCATTCATTCCTATGGGCCTTCTAGCCCATAGGAATGAATGGCAAGGTATTCCTTATTTGCGAATCTCAATTTGCGATTCACAAATAAGGAATATGTGGGATTCACAAAATATTTTGCTAATCCTACCTACATTGTGTTTTGCGATTCTCTAATTGCGATTCCCTAAAAATCGCAATTTGAGAATCGCAAAACACGTTTTACCTACATATGGCCCAAAGTCGCATATGTGTGCAGGGGTGGATCGCTAGCATTTCTTCTACAATGTAGGAAATGGAGAGCGGCGCCCATGCCATGATGATGTCACAGGATCTCAAAACCTCAGCACTATACATTTTCAACTTGTCACTAGAAATGCATCTTGATTTCCAAGCACACAGGATTGACCCATAATGAAATGCGTAAGTGCTGTGTGCCACAGTTATAGCATTTTAATAGTCTGTTATTGTTTGAAGATGTTGAAAGGGCAGCCCCTTCCTTCCCTATCTAGGATTTAGAGCCTTTTATCGTCTGACACTGGCAGTGATGATTCCTTTCCCCTCCAGCCCTCAGTCAATTATTTCACTTCAGTGGCCCAGCTGATAAAGGGTGGCCAGCTCGGCTCGTCTCGGATTGTGTGCTTTTTATGGTTTGGCTTGACAGCACGGCTGTCACCAGACAATTATGTGAGCATCACTAGAAAGGGGTCAGCAGTACATGTTTTGATTGGGCAGAATGTGTGTGATTCCACAAAAAAAGTGATTGCCCTCCACAGAGCAATGATAAAACTTTCAGGGACACACACATGACATTGTAAAGCTGTAGAAAGTGTCTTTGATAACTAGATCATTTTTTTATTTTTATTTTACAGAGTTTTATACAGCGCGAATATGACCCGAATCGGGTATCAGAGCGCTTTACATGAGCACCAGTTGCATTACATGAAGACACACACATTTTTCTTTTTTGTTAGGCACGGGGAGATTAAGTGATATGCCCAGAATCGATTGATCTGTTATTGCATAATTCTTAGCTTACTTCAGCCGGGTTCCGTAGCAGCGTGCTACCTGCCCCCAAAAAAGCACTTCAACACCTCATCAGGGGTAGCAAGGACTATATAAATGCAAACCCTTCCTTCTTTCATCCCTCCACTATCCTTTTCAATCCAAATAACAGACTAACATGCCCACCTCTCAAATTAATTTCATATTTCCCTTTACTAATTCCCCACCAATCTTGTTTTGGTCTCCGGAGGAGCGTGCTACCCACCAAAAAGTGCTTCAACACCTCTTCAGGGGTAGCAAGGGCTATATAAATGAAAACCCGTCCCTCTTCCATCCCTCCTCTATCCTTTTCAATCCAAATAACAGACTAACATGTCCACCGCTAAAATTATTTTCATATTTCCCTATACTAATTCCCCACCAATCTTGTTTTGGTCTCCGGAGTAGCGTGCTACCCACCAAAAAGTGCTTCAACACCTCTTCAGGGGTAGCAAGTGCTATATAAATGAAAACCCGTCCCTCTTCCATCCCTCCTCTATCCTTTCCAATCCAAATAACAGACTAACATGTCCACCGCTAAAATTAATTTCATATATCACAATACTAATTTCGCCACTAATCCTTTCTGGGTTCTGGAGTAGTGTGCAAAAAAGCACTTCGACGCCTCGTCAGGGGTAGTAAGCACTATATAAATGCAATTTCAATACAATACAATACATCATGGGGCAATGGGCGAGCCCATGTGTTCATTTTGAGACCGATAGAATATTTTAACTTTTTTCCATTTTTTTGAAAAATATTCTCAAGGGCCCCTGCAACTACCATGAGAATGTTTTTTATAAAAAACAATGGTAAAAAAAAGACTAAGTACTAGCAAAGCCTAAAGGCTGCCAGCCAAACCGATTGGTTTTGCTAATGGTTGTTAATTTTTACATTCACTAAGGCAAATTTCATGCTCCCTGTGGGTCCGGAAAAAGTTTATTGCAACTAAACACATGCAAGCGCAAAGGCGGCATATTAACCACACCCATTACTGATGACACTACACAAACAACCACAAAATATATCCAGCCTCTGAAACTATTCCTAAGTTCAAGGGTAAAGGCACTCAAATCCGAAGCGCCTCAAGGCCCTACAAATGGCAATACAGTGCTACACAAGTGTCTGACACACTACATGTAGCTTGTACTTAGACCAAAAAGCACCAGAGCAACGCATTTCATTGCTTGTTAAGCGCTTATTTGCATGAAGCATGATCAGTGCGCTATACTTACAGCAATCCGCACTGCGGCATGACGCACAGCAATGGAATAACCCTATGAGAGAGCAGCAAACGTAAAGCTTCTTGCCTGAAGCTCCACTCTTGTAATACCAATGCCCTAGTTCACCCTGACCCCATCTAAGCTAGAATAAAAAGCATTGGTAAAGCTAATTAGCCCGGTTTCTGTTTTGAGACCCGAGTAAAGCATTACAAAAATGCCTGCCACAATATATAAACAAAAAAAATGGTTGCTTTCTGCATACAATGAATCTATGAGATGAAACATTTAAAGATGTGATGATCCAGTATACTTTTAGGCTGTAAAATAGTCCCCTATGCATTGTAAAGCAAGCACTCCAAGGAGGCGGAATGATACATCAAACCGCCAATAGCATGAGGTGTTAAAGAAATGTACTCCCCGAGGCAGAGCCGAAGCCTACTGAATTGGTTGCAGTATGTCTTGCATGCAGTTGTTCTGTCAAGCCACATCTGTAAATGATGGGGCACTAACATTCCTTGTGAGCAAATGATCAGTTTTGGAATAACTCTGCTCTCCCTTGGGATTCAACCAAATCCCTGCCTGGTGGGTAGGCAGCTATGCAACATTAAAGATCTCAGGCAAGGTAGGGTGGAGTGAATTCACATGGACAATCTCAATATGTCTGCAGCAGTCATTCACTGTTTTTATTCAAGGTAGTTGAAGAAAGCAACTTAAAATCAATGTCTCCCCTCTCCTTTGGTGCAGGCAAAGTAATCAGGAGCTGCCACTCAGGTGTTCGCGACCACCGAACGTCATTAACAAGATTTTGCAACAGACATAAGATTAAATACCTAAATAACTTCCTCTTCATTTTATCACAGTAAGGAAGGGGTTTTTAATCTTTGCTATTAGTCAGTACAGCCTGACCATATTATAAAGTATGTTTAGTACAAGGCGAATAAAATAAATACCAACACTTAAGTCACAGAGCAGGTGGTGAACGGCACAGCAGAAGACCATGGAGTCATTCAGAGATTGGCGGAGCCAAAGGGCTCCTCCTCCGCGGTGCTTGCAGATCTCCAGACCCGTGAAGAGATGGAGGAAAGCGGGGTTTCTGCCAGTGGAGACTAAGCAGGATCTGCGGTTGGAAATGCTTGAAATCCTTGCCTTCCGCAGGGCCTCCAGGCCACAGGTGGTAGCCCTATCGTATTGAGGACATTGCTACTGATTTTTGCTTCCTGAGATTGCCTGGGTCATATGAAGGCCAAGCAGTGACAATGACAATCTGTCTCATCTTTAAATGCGAATGAGACCAATTGGCATTGCCAGTGCTTGTTCATAATTCTCCTCAAAGTCTGGCAAGATCAATATTGTATCTTCCACATTTCTGCTGCAGTTTTTCTAGTGACCACTAGGTGGTACTGAAACGCAGCAAACTGGTGTTGTTTAAACGTGGCTTTGTTTTCTTACATGGAATGCTGCAGTCTGAGCCAGAGGGATGACAGCTCTATCAATGGTGAAACCAAAAAGCTTCTGTGAGAAGTCAAACACAGAAAGGGAGGAATGCAAGACGCAACTGAGATTGACACAAAATACATCAAATCTTGAACAAGGAATGGCTCTGTGGAGTATTGTATACATAGCCGACACTGCTATGTGTAGCGAGACTTAAAAAAGGTAACACTGTCCCTGATGTGCAGGGTGAAAATTACCTTCATCTGATAGAATTTTTTCTTTTGTTTTTCAGGAAAGGACCTTCAATTTGGGCATTTGTTACTTAAAAGCAAAAGAGATTGTCGAGAGGAGCCTGTTCAGGATTTAGTGATAAAAGTGCATGCACCACACCGGTAGCAAGGGATCTGAGGATATGGCGGATGGTCCTGTGATGAGGGGGCGAGGCAAGGGCCTCTGCCAACATGGCTGGCTTGCAGGCTGTCAAAATGTAAATGACTCTGCGGTGTTCCCTCAAATGAATCAAGGAAAGATGTGACAGATAAGCCAAAATATATCAGTTTAATCCAGTAACAAGAACCGGACATGATGTCTCAGGTACAGCTGAAGTCCAACTCGAATCAGCGAACTGATTGGAGTTTGGGGCTCGTACCGAGAGCCATGACTAGTTAAATATAAACATTCTAGTAGTGAAAGGCACAGAAATAAGTGAACAAACTTCCATAGTTACAATAAACACATCAGAGAAAAATACTCAATACATACCAAAATCCTGCAGATGCTTAGGTCTATGAGAAACCCGCCTGGACCTGTGTTCCACCCAAGAATGTTCAGCAAAACATCATTTTGAGAACAGACATTAACTCTGACTTCAGTCAACTCCCCTGTCAAGATCATTGAGTCCTCTACACCATCACCTCCACTAGTTACCTGGAGATCACACCTCTCTTGGCTCTTACTTGTATCTTCATCAAAATCAAAACACAGTTCTCCTTTTACATTCTCTTAAAGGCTGTTCACCAAGACCACCATCTGCACCAACTCTTTGCATCACAGCAACTCCCCTCTTACTCCACCATTCGCCATTATCCACCAAGACGGCAAACAAGATTGATGGAAGGATACAACTTTGAAGACCTCTTCCTGCAACTGGCAGGTCTCTAGATTTTAACCCTCATCATCAAATACATTTATTTTCGATCACAAGGATCTTACAGAGTGCACAGTGCAACACAGATATAAGATAGCACAGGCAATACTAGATTTTAACCACATCCACAACTCGAACATCCTGTGTCTTGATTATATTCAATTCATCGTACCTTGCTTTACTCTTCTCCTACGCAACTTCAAATCTTTCGCCAACTTCAGACAAACACAGGCGCACTTTAACTGCCACCGTTTTTTGAAGCACTCATCCGGGTGAGAGCCTGTTTGAACACTTCCGTCCAAGCAACAGCAAAAACAGAGTTTTCCAGGTGGTGGAGTGAGGAATGTTCCAAATTCTGCCAAAGACAGTTTCTTTAACATTCAACCCTGAATTACATGCCAACTGAATGGTTTCCCCCAACATATGATTCACCCTCTTGATCAAACCCTTTTTAGAGGCTATATAAGGATCTTGGGCGATGATGGATTTCCTATGGACCTATAATGAAACGATGAGCTTACGCCTATTCAGAGCTTAAGACCGCAACTATTTGACACACACACCTCTTCGTATATTTATGAGTGAGCAGGAGCAAGGCCATTGTCAATGGGGACCACATGCATGTGCAACCTTCATCCTGTTGAGCAGACATATCACGGTCTCTCTAACGAGGAAGACTCTTTCCATAAATAGATGGGTAGCCTGTGGCACCCTTGGCTGTGGGCACCGACAGCCATCCTTTACATATAGGTTTGCAGTTTATGCAAAGGTAGACATGAAAAGAGAGGTGTGGGATTCTGCAAAGGCCATACCTTGTCTAGGGTGTCAAATGCCTTGAGAATGCCCAACTCATTTCCTCCTGCCCCACACAGACAAATGCTACTCACTGTGTAATGATCAGATACATACTGCCCTCACTGGTGAGCAGACATACACCCGCTTTCTGTGAGTTGATGCACCTTCCGCCTCTTCTTAGGAAGTAAGCCGTCAACTTACTTCTTACGACCTTCGATTGAGCGTTTACATTACGCTCTTCAACGGAGACAACATATTTCACTCTCATTTAGTGAAAAGTCATAGGCACCTACCTTTTCAGTGTTGGGACACCTACCTTCATATCTCTTCAGTAGGCACAGCCTCCACCCCCATTGCTCTACCTCACACCTTTTCCATCGCTGAGCAGCAAGCACGCTCCTATCCTTTGGCAAGCAGGCCGGAGTCCAATGAACAATGTGGTGAGCAACTTACCACTTCCATGATAAGGATATATCATTCCTCCTCTCTGGGGCTCAGACCCCACCCGCTGGTAAGTTGAGAGTTTCCCTGTTGAGCAAGCACTGACCCCTTGAGGCATGATCCCACTCTAGTGAGAACGGATACCTATGTGCCCTGTCCAGCAAGGAGACCTCGCCTTCACTAGGGGGAAGAAACCTGTTTCCTTGACCTGTGAACAGGCCCTTGCTCCTGTGGCATGCCCCTGGCTCAGGAAGTCAACACCTCCTTTCTCCAATCCAATGACCAGACACACTCTTCCTGGGTCATGCTCCTTCTTACCATGATGCCGGTGAGGAGGCATACGCCCTTGCCACAGTATGTATTTGGCACCATATCGCCATAACCGATGGACAGGAAGGTGATGGATATGAGCCACATGGCACTGAGGAAGTTACTGGTGACATCTTGCTGGTCGTGGTACCTGTGGAGAGAGACACAACATCAAGCTGTGGCATTATGGGAGGAGGGATTAGAAAGAAGTGAATAAAAAGGGAGGTGTAGGGTGCTTGATTCGGACAGGATTTTAACCCTGTTCAATTTTCAGACCCACAGCCTGGTATTTACATGTAGAGTTCCTGTCCGTATTTGTAAATATCTTAATATGGGCATCTAATGCTCTCTGGACCCGTTTCATGATTAAGAAAAACTAATACATCCATAAATTATCTGGTAGCAAAAGTGTTTTCTAGTAGCAGGAGGGGTTGATCATTGGCAGGAATAGGTGGTGGTTTTGTGGTACAGGGATTCATCTTGCAGGGAAGTTTGGTTTGGCGGGATGAGGAACCATCCAGTAGGTAGGAGGTGATTTAGTCAAGCAGAAGAAGGCGTGGTCGAGAGCCAAGGGTCATGCAAGGTCAAAATGTGGTCTATATCCAGCCTTTCTTCTCTTACCTCCAATCTGAAACTTTTAAATCCCTTACTGCCATCTGCCACTGAATAGCTCTAAGATGTCCCTGGATGAACGCAACAGTGGGGACCATTTCTTTCCCACCATCAGGTCCTATCTGCTTACCTTGCCAGACCATCTTTCCTCTGGACACCCTTCCTGTGGCCTTCTTTGGCAAGAACCCGAAAGTAAATTTCTGACAACTAAATGTAGCTTGAAACTTTTGTCTCAACCACAGCGACATATGAGAAGGTATCCAGGTATCAAAACGCCCCCAACTTCTGCCCCCACGTTCCTTTCTAATCAGATATTTAATTTGTCAACATCCTTAGTATGACCAAGCGGAAACACAGCAACAGTCCTATGTCCAGCCTCTCACTGCACTAGCTTACCCTTTTAGACATAGTTAATAACTGCAGCTGAGGAGACTGTTCATCTTTCCACGTCACTAACACGGTTAATGGGTTCCGCAGTAGCGTGCTACTCGCCAAAAAAGCGCTTCAACACCCCATCAGGGGTAACAAGCGCTATATAAATGCAAACCTTTTTCCCCTCTTCAATTCCTTCGCTATCCTTTTCAATCCAAATAACTGACTAACGTATCCACCACTCAAATTACTTTCATATTTCACTATAGTAATTCACCACTAATCCTTATGGGTTCCGCAGTAGCGTGCTACTCGCCAAAAAAGCGCTTCAACACCCCATCAGGGGTAACAAGCGCTATATAAATGCAAACCTTTTTCCCCTCTTCAATTCCTTCGCTATCCTTTTCAATCCAAATAACTGACTAACGTATCCACCACTCAAATTACTTTCATATTTCACTATAGTAATTCACCACTAATCCTTATGGGTTCCGCAGTAGCGTGTTACTCGCCAAAAAAGATCTTCAACACCCCATCAGGGGTAACAAGCCCTATATAAATGGAAACCTTTTTCCCTCTTCTATCCCTCCTCTATCCCTTTGCTATCCTTCTGAATCCAAATAACTGACTAACCTATCCACCGCTCAAATTTCTTTCATATTTCACTATACTAATTCACCACTAATCGTTATGGGTTCCAGAGTAGCGTGCTTCTCGCCAAAAAAAGCGCTTCAACACCCCATCAGGGGTAACAAGCCCTACATAAATGCAAACCTTTTTCCCTCTTCTATCCCTCTGGTATCCTTCTCAATCCAAATAACTGACTAATATCCACCACTCAAATTGCTTTCATATTTCACTATACTAATTCAACACTAATCCTTTATGGGTTCCGTAGTAGCTTGCTACTCACCGAAAAAGCGCTTTGATGCCTCGTCAGGGGTAGTAAGCGCTATATAAATGCAATTTCAATTACAGCTTGTCTAGCTTCTCTCAAAGTGGTCCTTCACACGGCAGCGCGTCGGATCATCACACCTGTCCATACTTCCCCTAGGCTGGCTTCTCTGGGAACATCGCTTTGTCTGGAAGACTACATGAATCATGTGCAAAGTTATCCACATTAACAGCTCTGAAGACATCACTTAAAATCTTCAGATTTCCCAGGTTTGGAGACCCCCAGATTTAGTAAGACCTTCAAGCTCAAAGGTTTCTTCGAGATGCACTCACCCTCTCCTTCTGCACAATATTGGATGTTTTCTGAAGGATAGTAAATGTGTCGAGTCCAATAGGAGGTTGGGTTCCTAAGCAGTAAAGGTTCTTGTCTGATTGCAAAAGAGTTAAGATCCCATTTGCAAGGCAGGGAGCCAGTGTTCATGCCCAGACGTGGGCTGTTTGTCTCCTATTTTGACCCTGATTGCAAAAGGATCAGGGCAGTGGTTAATTTGTAAAACAAAAAGTGCTGGGGCTCTCGTCAGGAAGCAGCTTGCACCAGCCCATTTTTCCTGTTAGTGCCACCTAAAACTAGAACCAAATAATAACCATGAAAGGGGGGAGAGGATGTGGTGTGATTGCCAGAGCTTCCGACTTCAGAGCTGGAAAACCAGGTTTGAGTCTCTGGTGGGCTCAACATCCTGTGATTCAGGGTAAATCACTTAATCCACCCCCCCCCCCCCCACCCCCGATGTGCCTCCCATAAATGACTGTGTCCTTAACTGGTGCTCATGAAAAGTGCCGGTGTTGATGATTAAGTGCGAGTGCTGAGCACTAGAAACCACCCGCTCAAATTAAGCACTGGATCATGGGGTTTTTACTTCCGGGAATACAATTTCTAGGCATTAGTGAGGCTTCGTGAGAGATTCCTTTGCACTAGTCCACAATTTTGGGGCATGTATTTGTCTGTTATTTATTATTATTACAATTTTCAACAATTGATATTTGTGTTGCTTCCAGCCCTGAGGAAGTCGTATGGGTTAATCCCTTCAAACGACGAAACGCGTTGGGAGTGGAAGAATCTTTTGTGAATAAACAAGAAGAACTGAAGTTTCTATTGGATGAATTTTTCCTTTTGTTAATACATGGTCTAACTTGCAGCGCGTGCATCAATAACATTAATTGTCACTAGAAACCACCCACTCAAATTAAGCACTGGATCATGGGGTTTTTACTTCCGGGAATGCAATTTCTAGGCATTAGTGAGGCTTTGTGAGAGAAACAGCTGCTGTTTCAAGAAGCACAATTATTGCTCTTGGTGACAGACGGAGACACAGGGTGGTAGGCTGCAGAAGGGACAGTGGTAGTGAAGCCCCCGCTTAAGTATTTTAAGTGGGGGCTGCCTTTGGGCCCGATGGGTTGGCAGAATGAGTCCCACTGAAACCTCAATTACTTGTTTTTGGGCGTCTGGCTCCCCCTCTGCATGAGAAGTGTTAATAAATAATGCTGTTAGGGAATACCATAACCGAGGTGTGAGGGTGGGGAGGGGGGTACAAGGGGGGGGGATCTGATACCCAAAGCAAAGGAAACAAAAAGATGAATGATGAAAACAGGGAAACTCACAGAGAGAGAGAGGGGGAGAAACAGAAAAAGTGATCATGAGAGAAGGTAAGAAAGAAAAAAATAAGGAAAAGAGATCTAATTTCGGTGTCTAGAAAGATGGAAGAACGGAAGGGTGAAATGAAGGAAGGAAATGTGCAAGGAAATAAGGAGGGAAAGGTGAACGATGAGGTGGAAGGAAGTGTGAAAGTAAGGAATGAAATGTTGGAAGGCTGGATGGAAGACGGAATATATGGATAGGTGAAAGGGTGAATGAATGGAAGGATGAAGAGTGGACAGATGAGAATGGATGCAAGGGACAAGGGATGGATAGATGGATATACTGATGCACCATGGGACAACATATGTCGTTATTTACCCTATATACGATAGAGTGAAAAGATGAATGAATTTATGAATGGGTGAAAGGATGGGTGAACGGGTGGAAAGCAGAAGGGGTGGAGTGTTGAATATGTGAATAAACAAAAGGGTAAAAGGATGGATGGATGCGTGGACGGATGGATGAATGGATAGGAAGAGGATTTTCGGGGAGGTGACTATCTTAAGAGGGTCTGATTGGCTCACTTTACATTCTCTGAGTGATTAGAAATATGGTTCACGTGGCGGTGAGGGGTTTATTCGTTGTGGCGTGGGTGCATGCAGCAACAATGACCCTAAGTCTATTGGTGAAGATGTTGGACTATTGAACACAACAGCAATCGATTTCCTTCCTTGAAAACTACAAAATCTACAGGCATCTTCTGCCATTAAATGTAATTCATTTTATTAATCGTCTTGTCACCATATGGCTAGTTCTGACTCAGGGATGCACAGATTTATTTTGCAAAAAAAAAAAACTCTATAGCTGTAACACCAATAACTACAGACCTGTAGGCTGAAGTTGTCAGATGACTCCATAGCAACGCAGAAGCTGTTTCCCAGTTCTGGGCTTTCCTTGAGCTTGAATTCTTCGAAAGTTTTATACTTCGAATATTTGTTTTTCGGGCGTGTTAGTGCAATTCGATCAACTGACTTCATCGAGGGCTACAACTCCCAGCGGGTGTTAGGCTGTGGTTTCAGGGCCCAGAAGTGGAGCACAGCGCCTTCGGAGAAATGACGTCATCTGGTAGCCTATAGCAGCGCAGGAATGTGTTTGCGATTCAGGGCTCGTGAGGGGAAAACCGGAGCTGATTGGAGGGTGGCCTGGCTGGGGTTCCTGACAGAGAGTGAGTCCAGCCAGGAGCGCGAGGACTGTTCTGGAGCGCGAGGGCTGTCCTGGGCCAGGCCTCACACTCATGGCCGGACTGCATGGTGGCGGACTTTAGCGACTCGGGAGGAGAGCACAACACAAACAAGCCTTGACTGCAATACAGTGTACCGTTTAGCGCCTCAACCCCTGGAAGAGCAAAGCGGTCTGCAATTGAAGGAAATGAGCCGAGGAGAGAAAACAGAGATAAGGGCTGAGAGTAGGAAATGGATGATGAAACCCTGAGAGAACACAGTGGCAGCATTGAGCCTTCCGTTTAATCTCATGAGAATTGCTCACTGTCCCCAATAAAGCCCTCACCGACGCACCCTATTGATAAGCTTCACTGTCTAGCGTGCATTTACCATTAGGAATAGACACTGTTCTAACTCGGGTTACAAGGGATAGTTTTATATTCCTTATATGCGCGTTGTGCAAACAGATAGGCATCTTGGTAGTAAAAATGAATGTGGTGAACCATATGTACTATGTGTACAACTGCAGTGATCAGAGCCTCTACTTGTATATGTGTGCTCTGGATGCCGAGGAGACCCCCTGAAGGGGCCACGGTGGAGACTCCTTACATGTATTGTATTGTAATTGCATTTATATAGCGCTTACTATCCCTGACGAGGCGACAAAGTGCTTTTTCGGCGAGTAGCACGCTACTCCGGGACCCATAGAGGATTAGTGTTGAATTAGTATAGTGAAATATGAAAGTAATTTTCAGTGGCGGATGGGTTAGTCAGTTATTTGGATTCGGAAGGATAGCAGAAGGATAGAGGAGGAAAAACGGTTTGTATTTATATAGCGCTTGTTACCTCTGATGGGGTGCTGAAGCGTTTTTTTCTGGCGAGTAGCACGCTACTCCGGAAACCCATTAAGGATTAGTGTTGAATTAGTATAGTGACATATGAAAGTAATTTGAGTGGTGGATATTAGTCAGTTATTTGGAGTGAGAAGGATAGCGGAGCGATAAAAGGGGAAGAAAGGTTTGCATTCATATATCACCTGTTACCCCTGATGGGTGTTGAAGCGCTTTTCTGGCGAGTAGCACGCTACTCTGGGACCCATAAAGGATTAGTGTTGAAAATTAGTATAGTGAAATATGAAGTAATTTGAGTGGTGGATATGTTATTCAGTTATTTGGACAGAGAAGGGTAGTATGTGTAGTGAGGCACTAATGAGATCCCTTGGATGCGTTATTTGTAGTGCAGCACTAACGGGGAACCCCTGACAAGTAGAATGTGTAGTGTGGCACTCAGGAGACCCCTTGCATGTAATATGTGTAGTGAGGCACTGAGGAGACCCCATACATGTAGTATGTGCAGTGAGGCACTGAGAGGACACCTTGCATGTAGGATGTGTAGTGAGGCACTGTGGAGACTCCGTACATGTCGACTATGTAGTGGGGCACTGAGGAGACCCCTTGCATGTAGTATGCGTAGTGAGGCACTGAGGAGAACCCGTACATGTAGTATGTGTAGTGAGACACTGAGGAGACCCCTTGCCTTTAATATGTGTAGTGAGGCACTGAGGAGACCCCGTACATGTAGTATGTGTGGTGAGGCACTGAGGAGACCCCATGCATGTAGTATGTGTAGTGAGGCACTGAGGAGACCCCGTACATGTAGTATGTGCAGTGAGGCAGTGTGGAGACTCCCATACAAGTAGTATGTGTAGTGAGACACTAATGCGACCCCTTAGATGCGTTATTTTAGTGCAGCACTAAGGGGACCCTTACATGTAGTATGAGTAGTGAGGCAGTGTGGAAACCCCCATAAATGTAGAATGTGTAGTGAGACACTAATGCGACCCCTTAGATTTGTTATTTGCAGGACAGTACTAAGGGGACCCCTTACATGTAGTATGTGTAGTGAAGCACTGAGGAGACCCCTTACATGTAGTATGTGTAGTGATGCACTGAGGAGACCCCTTGCATGTAGTATGTGTACTGAGGCACTGTGGGGACCCCATACATGTAGTATGTGTAGTGGGGCACTGGGGAGACATGCAGTATGTGTAGTGAGGCTCTAATCGGACCCCTTAGATGTGTTATTTTAGTCCAGCACTAAGCGGATCCCTTGCATGTAGAATGTGTAGTAAGTCACTGAGAAGACCCCTTACATGTAGTATGTATAATGAGACACTAATGAGACCTCTTAGATGCAATATTATTGTTAGTGCGTCACTCAGGGGACCCATTACATATAGTAAGTGTAGTGAGGTACTGTGGAGACTCCCATACATGATACATGCACTATGTGAAGTGAGGCACCAACAAGACCCCTTAGACATATTATTTGTAGTGCAGTACTAAGGGCGATCCCTTACATGTTCTATGTGGAGTGAGGCACTGAGGAGCCCCTTACATGTAGCATGTGTAGTAAGGCACTGAGGAGACCCCGTGCATGTAGTATGTGCAGTGAGGCACTGAGAGGACACCTACATGTAGGATGTGTAGTGGGGCACTGAGGAGACCCCTTGCATGTAATATTGTAGTGAGGCACTGAGGAGCCACTTACATGTAGCATGTGTAGTAAGGCACTGAGGAGACCCCGTGCATGTAGTAGGTGGAGTGGGACACTAATGAGACCCATTATATGCGTAATTTGTAGTGCAGCACTAAGTGTACCCTTTACATGTAATATGTGTAGTAATGCACTGAAGAGACGCCGTACAAGTTGTATGTGTAGTGAGGCCCTGTGGAGACCCCATACATGTAATAAGTGTAGTGAAACAGTAATGAGACCTCTCAGATGTGTTATTTGTAGTGCAGCACTATGGGGGCCCCTTACATTTAGTATGTGCAGTAAGGCACTGAGGAGACCCCTTATATGTAGTATGTGTGGTGAGGCACTGAGACCACTTGTGTGTAGTATGTGTAGTGGGGCACTGAGGGGACTTGTTGCATGTAGTATGTGTAGTGAGGCACTGAGGAGACCCCTTACATACAGTGTGTGTAGTGGGGCACTGAGGAGATTTGGTACACACAGTGTTAGTAGTGCGGCACTAAAGACATCCCTTACATGTAGTGTGTGGAGTGAGGCAGTGAGGAGATCCATTACATGTAATATGTGTAAGTGAAGTAAAGAGGAGACACATTTAGTTGTAGTATGTATAGTGGGACATTGAGGAGAACCCTTACATGTAGCACGTATAGTGAGGTTCTGTGGTGACCCATTTGCTACTAGTGTATCTAGTGGTGCAGTGAGGCCCGTTACAGGTAGTAGTCATAGTAAGCCACTGAGGACACCCCTTGTATGCACTATGTGTATTGAGGCACTAATGAGGCTTGTAGACTTGTTAAATATTGCATGACTCTGAGGAGACCCCTTACAGGTCGTAAGCTTAGTAAGGCACTGAGGAGACATGAAACATGCAGTGTTAGTAGTGAGGCACTAAGGTGACCCCTTATGTGTAGTATCTGTGGGGAGGCACTGAGGAGACACCTTACATGGAGTTTTTTATGGAGGCACTGAGGAGGCCTGTTCCACGCAGTATGTGTAATACGTCACTAAGGTGACCCTTTACATGTAGTATGTGTAGTGAGGCACTGAGGAGACCTGTTACATGCAGTATGTGTAATGCATCACTAAGGTGACCCTTTACATGTAGTATGTGTAGTGAGGCACGGAGGAGACCTGTTACATGCAGTATGTGTAATACATCACTAAGGTGACCATTTACATGTAGTATGTGTAGTGAGGCACTGAGGAGACCTGTTACATGCAGTATGTGTAATGCGGCACTAAGGTGACCCTTTACATGTAGTATGTGTAGTGAGGCACTGAGGAGCCTGTTACATGTAGTACGTGTAGTGAGGTACTGAGTAGACCCTTTACGTGTAGTTTGTGTAATAATGCTCTTAAGACACCCATTTACATCTAGCATGGATAGACATGGCCGGGCATTGGGGAGAAACCTTACATGTAGTATGTGTTGTGAGGTACTGAGGAGACCCTTTACGTGTAGTTTGTGTAGGAATGCTCTTAAGACACCCATTTACATCTAGTATGTATAGGCATGGTCGGTCGGCCATTGAGGAGAACCCTAACATGTAGTATGTATAGTGAGGTACTCAGAAAAACAATTTTCTTGTAATATTTGTAGTGAGGCACGGAGGAGAACCCTTACATGTAGTATGTCTAGTAAGGCACTGAGGAGCACCCTTACACATAGTGGGCCCGATTCACAAACGTAGTCTCTGTACTCGTGGCAGAATCTTCGCACTCGAGGCGGAATCTCTGTATGGTCCACTCTGTGCAGTAGGGCCCTGCGTGCTTAATAAGGCACTGGAGATAACTCTTACATGTAATATGTGTAGTAATTAGGTGTGGCCGAAGTATTCTGTTCCACTGGCGGAATTGTTGGAATTTTGGCAACTTCGCATTACTGTTGTAACGCGGTGTTCTGGCCAAATTCCACTATCCGCTGTGTGGCATAATTTTTTCTTGCCTGAGGCTCTAAAACGGTAAATTGGTAATCGCGAGCAAGATTTGGTGTCCCCTAGTGTGATTTCCAGTTTCTAGGAGGACATCCAGTGAGATTATTCTAATATGGGTGGTCACAAATGTTCGCGGTCAGAAGGCTGCCACGCAAGTAGAAAATCAAGCGCAGATTTTTCAGCGTGGAACGCGCTCCCGGTGCTACATCACAGCGTGACCAGCATGATGTGCCTATTTTCGCCCATTGGCGGAACTCCACGGAATCTCGCTGAGTTTTTATGTAACTCTGTGGAATGAAATTCTATACGTCCTGACAACCCCTAGAAGTGATGCATTGCGGAGTCATCATACATGCTGCAGTGGATTGCTGAGCCGACCCTGCACATGTAGGAAGTATATGGGTCACTGAGAGGACCATTTACATGTGATTTGGTTGGCAGGTGCCCTCTTAAACGAAGTGTGTGGTTACTCACAATGAGGTGACCACATGCATGTAGTGTGAGTGTTGGGGCACAGAAGAGTCCAATTTATATCCTAAGTGTATAAGGATACTGAGGTGACCCCAAATGATGTATGTTTATAGGGACACCGAGGACAACTCTTAAAAGGAGTACGTGCCTAAAGGCCTGAGGAAACACCGATAGTAGGCACTTTAGCAATTGTGGAACACTCCATAAATGCATTATGTCTATAGGAGCACTGTGAAAGTCGTATGCATGTAGGGGCAGTAGTAGGTGTCTGGGGCGCCCAAGCAGATCCCTCAAGTGTGTGTGTCCAAGGGGCTTAGCAGAGCCTTTCAAAAAGTATATCTATTGGTGAATTGGAAAGTGGCTCTTTAAAACCGAAAACACTACATAGGCGGGGCCTCCAATGGCGCCCTTTAATTGCGTCATTGTTCAGGGTTACTGGGATTATTCCATCTACAGTTCATGTGTAAATGCCTTTGAAGGCTGTGTAGATGTGTGCTCAGCAATGTGCTTAGGCCTTCGGGGGAGCGGCTGCTGGCGCGGGTGAAGGGAGTTGCTGAGCTGAGAGTTTTGTGGCCTTGAGGGGTGTGCACAGGGACGGTGGGGTACTGGGATTCAACATCCGGAGCCCGCACCCGGCCTAACAACAAGGCATGATGGAACGGTGCAACAGAATCTCTTCTCCCACATGCGGAGTGACAACCGGCTCAGCCGCGGCCGCCATTACAGCACGTTGCTAAGCAACAGGCTGCCCAGCAAAAAGCCTGCGCGTCTGGTTCATGGGGCTGGAGCATGATGGAGCAAAGAGGAAGCCAAGACATGAGATAAGCAGGAAATAATTAGAAATCCATAGTGATATGGAGGGAGGGCAGGGACAAAGTGAGAGAGAAAGACAAACGAGGTGAAGAGAGAGGAGCTGCAGATCGACAGGGCGGAAAGAGTGCAGGCTGATGGAGATGAAGACATGGAAACAATAGGAAAGGAAGTCGAGGGGAAAAGGGGTAAGGTGGGAGAGAGGTGGCGTGATGACAATAAGGTACGGGGTAACGGAGAGATGGGAGTGTAATTAAGTGGGAACTACAGCAAGCTCAAAACGTCCGAAGAAAAGCGAGGTTTAGAGCAAGAGAGAGATCGATGTAGGAGGGTCAAAGGGGAGACAGGAAGTAGATAAGCAGCGTAAAGAGGGTGACTGAGACAAGATGGAAGGAAACATAAAACGATTTGGAACTAGAAAGAGGGGTAGGGAAAGAGAGCGCGTAGGTGAATCCTAGCTGCATCAAGGAAAGAAACACAATTAGCAGTGCTCTACCACATGTCTGACATGCCCTCTGTGCGAGGCTTACCGCCTTCTTTCCTTCCTTGCTGGTCCTGCTGAGAGCCCACCTCTCGCCCCTCCACCATCCCGCCCATGGGGTTGTGTTGAGTCATGGAATGAGCCGCGTGACTCAGCAGTTAGAGTTGAATCCACCACGTAATCAGCAGCTAGCACATATTTTTTTTATACCAACAAACTGTGTTATTTTAGTTTGTGCTTCAAGATAAGTCTATCTGCTTCATGTGTTATTTAATTGGTACCCTAAATACTGCTACGATAACTAGGTACCTCACTCGCCCACTCCCAGTCTTAGAGCCTGACTTAGATCCTGGTGGACGGGTTATTCAGTCACAACTGTGACGGCTATCCCGTCCGCTGAAATATAAATCCCGTAGGATATAATGGGATTTATATTTCGGCAGACAGGATATCCATCACAGTTGTGACAGAGTAACCCGTCCACCAAGATCTTAACCAGGCCCTTTCCCTCACAATCTATTGCAAGACGGTACTTTGGCCTACCCGGGTCAACTGAAGAGAGTCAAGATGAGAATTCCCAGATGGTACTGGTTTGTGAACTATGCACCCAGGACTGACACGATGGTTCTTTGTCTGTGCCCATATGACCAACTTCACCCACTTTCAGAACCCCCAGTCCTCTCTTGTTTGTACCTGGTCACTTCCATTATCCTCTAAACTGCTCGATTCACCCTTGACATCTGTTTCGGTCGACACTCGCTTGTCACCCTGTCACCGTAGTGTCCCTCACTCGAATCTTTGTTATCCCTTGATCCTATCACACTGCACCTAGTTACATCTTCCTCCTTTCACAATGTGACTGGCAACCCTTCTGCTGTCCTTAGCTATTGTCGTCTTCACTTTCCCTGGAAATTTCTCACTGCCATCGAGGCGACGGCCAATTTGACCTGCCACTTAAATTTTCACAAGTCTTTAACCTGCACACCCCTTAAAATTCCTAAATGCACCCATCACCTTCCCTCTTTCATCCATGTATTTGTAGACTTCTCCTCTTCCCTGGCTGGACCTCTCTACCTCTTGACATAACCTTCTATCCTTATATACCATTTATATACATTTCATCCCTCTCAAAGACTCCTCTACACATCCTGCTGGTCCATATTTGAGAAAGCTCACCTCTCGCACACCCGTACCGTCCAAGCTGCTATGATCCACAGGGAGATGCTGAAGACCAGAAGAACAGTCCCCGGGCAGATGGTCATGAGCGTTTTCATCACAAACCGCGTGTTAAAGTTGATTTTGTTGAGGGCTCCAATACTCCGCGACGAGGCATCCGTAAAGAGTTTGCTGTGCAGCAGCATGACCCTGGCAATGAGATACAGCCTCAAGAACATGGGTATGCACAGGATAATGTCCACGTCTGCCTCTGCCTGAGAAAGTGTGTAAGAGAAGGCCAGGCGAGCATTCCAAAAGAACTTGTACTCCCCAGGAATGGGGTGGATGGCACAGATTAACAGTTCAAGGCTAATGTAGAAGATTCGCTCATATGTCATAGCTATCCTCCAGTCGTCAGCTCCATTGTCTATCACGAAAAGCTAAAGGGAGGAAATCAAGGACATGGTTAGAAACAAAAGTAAAAGCAGTGAAGACAGCAAACTCCCTGTCTCTTCTCACTGTGGACTAAGAGAGGCAGGCACTGAAACTAACATGAGGAAGAAGAGACTTTAAATCAGAGCGCCATTAAATTTAAATTTCCATCCATGATCCCTTGACATCTATACAAAGAATACCTAGTGTATCCAAATGAAACATTTCATTTCTGCTTTCTGCCTAGAATCCTATCCTCAAGCGCAGAGAACCCAATCTAAGTTCTATTTCGCCCAGCGTGGATGCCAGGCACCTGCTCTTCAAGGAACTCCATTGTCCATGGCCCGGTACCAGCTGACCATACTGAGGAAAGTGTAACCATTCATCCCAGAAAGTGACTTCAGAACTGCTGTTCGAGCCCTCATATTCTTGCAATTGGATGGCGGCAATACTTTGCTCTGCTGCTTGCCAAACTCCACACCGGGCTCCTTAAGGGCATCCTATACACCACAGCACAGCCTCTTCAAGGACCTAGAGATATATAACAATAATTATAATTCCTATTTGTAAAGAGCAAAAATATCACCCATTAAGGGTTTCAAGGCGATGGGTTTGTCAGGGAGATTAAATGAGCTATTGCCCAGAGTCACATGATGCTCGGCTGAGTTGCCTCCGGCGACGGAAATTGAACCCAGAGCCCTGCAGTCAGCCTCTTTAGCCGCTGCGCCACAACCTGTCCAAACATGATTGCATCACCTCACCCTGTTAAAACTTGACTACCCCCTTGCCTCACCATCTTAAAAACCAGCTGCAACAGCTTTAAAGCCATCTCGACCATGGGCTAGGGGACAAAGAAATGCAAAAAATAAAAATAAAAGTCAACAACCCGTCTTCATTTATGTACCTAGGATCTAGAATAATATTCGTGTTTCCATCACAACTGTCCAAATCCTGCTCCAATCTAGGAAAGAGACACACCTCTTTAAAGACCATTACATCACGACAAAATAACTGTTCAACTCTATTCTCAGAGCTTCGCATTCCTTCCATTCATTAATTGACTTTATTTGTTCCCATTGGCCCTGTATTGCACTCCGCTGCCACCCTAGGGTTGCACTATATCAACACTACACCCATACAAGTCCCTTAAGCAGACCTAGACACATTTTGCTGTTAAACCCCATCTTTCTGTCTAGGTTTGTAGAATCTGACCCAAGTGGCTGATAGCACAGTGCAGTGCTAGAATACAAGGCATTGGTATTTCACAGTAGCAGTGATGAGGTTTAGACTAGTGGAGGGTCGGTTCATCGGTACACGACATGCTACAATAGTCATGTTGTAGGACAACTCAGTTGGGGACCAGCTGCTGTCAAGCTGCATTAGCCCTGTCATTGGGCATATAGCCCGCAGGGGGCCAACTGCAGTGATACAGTCAGTAAACATCACTCCCCAGCTGAGTCATGAAATCTTGATGCTTCCAGGAAGCCGTAAGTCCTTATACATGTTCTGTACTCAGCACACCGGGGGGGGGTCTCCCATCAGGTGATGCAGGCAGAAGGTCTTGCACTTCCTTATCACCCCTAATTATTAATACTTTCAAAATAATGCCATGTCACAAATCTCACCTACCCCTATCTAGAGGCACTCGGTCAGAAAAACAACAGTGCTCTAATAGTTGCCCTGCTAACTTCAGAATGGGTGGATCTGGGATCTAATTTTGGCTTCGGCACTTGACTGAAGTCAAGTCATTTTGCATAAATCACTTGGGGCCTGAATCACAAAAAGTCTCCGCAGTCATAGCAGGGGCTCCCCAGTCGTGGTGGACTCTCTGCATTGCAGTTCTTATTACACAGATTCTGCCATGAGAGCAGAGACTCCACCGTGACGGCAGGGCCTCCACCACGAATGGAGAGACTCTGACATGACTGTGCGGCCTCCATCACGACTGCAGAGACTTCACCACGACTGCAGGGCCTCCACCACAAGTGCAGAGACACCACCGCGACTGCAGGGGCCTCCACCACAAGTGCAGAGACACCACCGTAACTGCAGGGCCTCCACCACAAGTGCAGAGACACCCCTGCGACTGCGGGGCCTCCACCGTGAGTGCAGAGACTTTACCGTGACTGTGGGCCCTCCATCATGAGTGCAGAGACACCACAGCGATTGCGGGGCCTCCACCACAATTGCAGAGACACCACCGCAACTGCAGGGCCTCCACCACAAATGCAGAGACACCCCCACGACTGCAGGGGCCTCCACCACAAGTGCAGAGACACCACCGTAACTGCAGGGCCTCCACCACAAGTGCAGAGACACCCCTGCGACTGCGGGGCCTCCACCATGAGTGCAGAGACTTTACCGTGACGGTGGGCCCTCCATCATGAGTGCAGAGACACCACAGCGATTGCGGGGCCTCCACCACAATTGCAGAGACACCACCGCAACTGCAGGGCCTCCACCACAAATGCAGAGACACCCCCACGACTGCAGGGGCCTCCACCACAAGTGCAGAGACACCACCGTAACTGCAGGGCCTCCACCACAAGTGCAGAGACACCCCTGCGACTGCGGGGCCTCCACCATGAGTGCAGAGACTTTACCGTGACTGTGGGCCCTCTATCATGAGTGCAGAGACACCACAGCGATTGCGGGGCCTCCACCACAAGTGCAGAGACACCACAGCGATTGCGGGGCCTCCACCACAAGTGCAGAGACACCACTGTGACTGCGGGACCTCTACCACAAGTGCAGAGACTCCGCCACCAATGTGGAGGTTCTCTGTGAATCAGGCTCTTAAACTACCCATTCCTAAATATGCGAAATATAATGTACTCTACTTTAATGTAATTGACGGATTCAAATATGTTAAAACCCACCTGACAATATTATATCCTTCACTAAACCCCTACCCCATTAATATACACCTATTTTTCCCAAACTAGTTTTGCTAACAATAGGTAAACATACATACAAGACTGTGGGATAAAAAGTAAGGAGGAAACTGAATTTAATATATGGTGGTGGCAACAGCGATCTTTGAGTAAAAGTCTTTGGCAGTAGCAATGGGTTCATAAATTACTTTGTCTAGAAAAACTCAGAGTGTAGGGTTACTGTAGGTTCGGATTTAGTGTACTTTTAGTGTGATGAAAGGAGTGGTGTAAACATGTTGTGAACAGTGATATGTCCAATTGTGCAGCCGCTATAATGTGTGAGCTGACATGGTCCATATGGTACTGGGATTAAAACTGGCCATGTATTGTGGAGTTCTTGTGATCATTGCCTTGTGTTGATGGTGTGACTAATAGCATGCTGTGTGTAGGAAGCACTACATTTGGTACATCTATGGCATTTCCAGATAAAGCCAAGAATAGGTTGGTTATCATGATAGGATCTGTAACCTAGAGTTCCTTCTAATGAAGATCAGACTGTTATCATGAAACTCTATCCGAGCAATATCCTATTCTATAAAGCCGATAAAGAGACTCCAAATGCTTATTCTACGGTATAGAAAGCCGATGGTTAAACAATCAGATTTTCTTAGACAGACTTTCTATTGATTTTTTAGTGAATGCATCCATAATACTACAAGCAATGTAAAAGAAGTGTAGAGCAATCATCAAAGGTCCACCCATGCAACATTATGTTGTTTCCCTCACCCTCTTGCATCAACCTTGTGATAAAAGTAATAATTTACTAGTTATGTCAATTGCAGTCCACACTTTTCTGACCAGGGATCCCTGTTCTTTTAAAGCTGGTTTGGGGATATCCTAATTTGATACAGTCCTCTCTCCTGATAAGCCGAAATTGGTGGAATGTCTTAGTTTCTTTTAATCACGGTTGCTTTAAGGACTCGAAGTTGCCCGTATGTGATAGTGACAATGTCTTGGTTAATGATACATTACATATTGTCATGAACTGTGCGAAACATAATTTACGACACAAGTTTTTACAAGTAAATGAATTTTACCCAAGTTAGGCCAGCATTATTGTACTTACAGTTTTTAAACACTCCTACAGTATGTTTTATTCTTTTACGTTATCTTACTGGGGTCTTAAAGCAAGTGTAAATTTTAGTGATGTTATTTTTTGTGTTTTGTTTTAAATTGACTTGTCTTTTATGATTTTATTTTTAAAATCGAATAAATAAATTGATTGATTGATTGGTGGAGTGTTACCACTTGGCCACTAGCGAGCAATGTCTCTTTTTCTAAATGTATTACCCTGATCTACCATTATTTCTAACTCTGCAACTTTTGGTGAAAGCTCCAGTGGACCACCAAGTACTTGTATGAAGATGGATTCCCAAGCCACACCAAAATTAGCAATCAGCCAATCACTTTGCTCACACTTAAGTAGGCTTACATTTAACTTCATTACACCGTGTCTTGTTAGGCATCCTCCAAGGCTAATCTGTTGCAACTTGGTTCGGATACACGATGTGGTAGAAAAGTTGACCATGCTCCCTATCTTTTGTCATCGTCGTCATGCCTGCAACAAACCATACTAGCCCTCCACCAAGTAACAATAGACAGCTTATTTTGGTTTCTTTTCAGCAATAACTTATTTTGATCCCTGTCAAGGATGGAGTGCAGGTCTGACACAATTACTTCATTGAGAGACTTCTTGGAACAGTCTAATGACACAGGGGATGTGGCTAAACCTGGCTGTTGCATGATCAGTGAATACTAGAGTTGTATGACATTAGCTGGTAATGATTGCGAGACTAGATTTCCACAAACTTTTGATTTGCTCAGACACAGTTTTGAAGTTTCTGTTGTAATAACTTACAAAATCCACTCCCTTACTCCATTTGTCATGTTCCTCAAATCACGGTTCCCCATGTTCATGGTGTAGTCCAACAGAAGAACCTTCATTGTAAGATAGAACAATCTAACCCTGTCAGTGGGACCCCGGGAGAATCCTGAGAAGAGAAGGCTTCAAATGTTGGGTCTTGTTGATGGTTGGAATAAAGCATCTTAGAAAACCATATCCTGTGGTGTCTGTGATTACAACAATTTCCATTCCTCAATAAACTAGGGGCCTTATCTACAGGAAAGTGACTCAGCGCAGCACCGCAAGCCATTTGGCTGTGCTGCACTGAGTCACTTTGAAAGCACAGGAATGCATCATATTTACAATTATATGTCGCATCCCTGTGCTTTCCCCAGCGCTCGTGAACAATTGGCCGCCATGCGCCAACGCAGGCACCCTTGCCCCATTTTGCAAGGGTGTCTGTATTTTAGGAGAAATTGTTTTTGTGCAGGAACGGAGAACTTCCTGCTCAAAAAGCAATCACAAGAAGTGATTTACTCTGTCTAAGTGTGATGCACAATGCAGCACATGTTTAAAGAGGAAAAAACGAGGAGAAATGAAAACATTTCTCCTTGTTGTGCCTTCCTACACCTCCCCTGGGGAGGCGTAGCATTCTGACTCATTCCCAGGCTAATGAAACGTAAATCTGGGAATGCAATAGCAGCCATGGGTGTTGTGTGGAAACAACCACAGCAACACCCATGGGTTGCCCCTTTCACGCAAAGTGCTGCGTAAAGAGGGGCATTATTTACAAGGACATGAAATCCATGCAGGGTGGCTTTACGTCTCTTTGTACATATGGGGCAGAAAAATGCGCCGCCGGTGTGTCACAAAAAGTGACGCATCGGCAGCGCAAGAGGCTTGTAAATATGCCCCTAGGAGTGGAGCAAAGGTGAGTTAACTGTAACAGTGTACTTTGCCGATGATTCAATCAACAAAGAGGGAGTTCCTGGATTAATACAATGGACAACCATCAGTATCAGGGAAAAGACTTTGAAACTTGTACAGGACCTTTCAAATGGTCACCAGGAGGGAGTGACAGGCGTCCCTGTGGAGGACTTGGATATCCCTCCAGCTTCACTTCCTGTCATCTGAGGTGGTGCACGGAGGATTGCCCTACATAGGAGCACTGAAGTTGTCGACTTTTTCTCCCACCATATCCTGATCTACCTTAGCCTGATACAACAAAAAGTGTTTGACCACTCGTGAGAACCGGAGGCGGTAAGCAGAAGAACCTGCAAGAGTGCTGATACACCTTTTATTCTTAGAGCCATAGACCAACCTGAGGGTGCTATCCTTAGCGATCGCAGGAATCTAACGTCGTTCAAGCAGGAGAGTTGGATCAATCACTCCCTAAGTCTTAATTCTTGGAGTAGAATGAATGAAGGGGAAATCCATAGGATGCTCGACTACCCTGACCTGAAATGGGAGTCCAGGCGCTAGAGGTAGGATATAGAGGAGGCAAAAGACCACTGACTGGTAATTAGAGTGAATCAGCTAGTGGGAGAACAAAGGAGAAACTCAGTTTTAGCAGCCAGTTGGCCATAATCCTTGTCTAAATTACTCCACAGTTAACACTTCACTGCAAGATGTCTCGTGCAGAGTCAATGAAAAATCACTTGGACCTGTTTAAACCATGTGTGAAGCTGCTGTCACTCAGGCCATAGTAATTCCCGTGGTCAATGAGCATGGACAATAAACTTGAGGAGAGGCAAACTCTTCATGGAACACCACAAGTGACTACCGATCCAGTGGCGTAACGAAACTTGAAGGGGCCCCCCTGCAAAGTACATGGATGGGACCCCTCTGGATTAACTCAGGAGCTCCCAGGCCAAGGTACTGTGCTGGGGGGGGGAGGGTTTGGAGCTTGGGGTACCCCACAATGTGGGGGCCTTTGTTATGTCACTGTACCATTCCATGACCACAAGCGGCACACAGCACTCGCAATTCTCCATAATGTACTGAAGTAGCATCATGGACCTCCTGCGGAGCTTTGATGATGTGACCGATGGACTATTATTCTGTCCCTTGGGGTTATAAAGCTGGCTGCCATTCTGCCTGTAGTCATATACCGGGCTGAGACCATCACATCATTCTGGACGCAAAATGACCCAGAACCAGCCCTGGATGCCGGGCTGGTTCTGGGTCAAGTCAAAACTAGACAGCGGGCTTTAGCACTACAGCCAGGAGGCACCAGGTTGCAGCAATCATAGCCTCTTTTCATGGAAAGGTGCACCAAAAACTAAATTTCCCAACAGTGGCAAAAATCTTTGCACCAGGCATACCAGGAAGAACCCCACACGCCCTGGCCCTATACCAACTTTTTTTTTTACATGCAAGATTTCACGTGGGGGAAATACAAGAAATTACCAGCCGAACAACTGCTAGGTATCACAACTTGAACAATTGGTGTCACAATCGATTAACAGCGAGTGGGACAACTTGAACAAGATTTTATAGTTTATATCTGAAAAAAGTATTTTGGGTTGATTGCCTTTATCTGTAATGCAACAGAAAAAGATTGACCTAGCAATAAACTGCATCTCATAACACATTTCTTAAATGAAACTGTAGTTATTGGAAACCTGGAGGAAATAGTTTAGGGCGACAATTCAATTGACGGAGAAGCTGTTACAGAATAACCATGGTCCTCTTTGAGAATCAGAAGGTCATTGAAACCTTCTTGTCCCCATGATGGTGTAATTTGTACATTGGCTGGAACAGTCCAATAACTACAAAGTAGATTGTGTGGACATCCATGGTAAGTCCTCTTTTTAGGTCAAGTGATATATAACTGGGTTCAAACAAAATTGAGCTGGAGGGGAGGCTTGATTAATGATCCTCGCTCTGGCCGCATTCCATTCAATCGTTCATTGATCACTCTATCACATTAATCAGCATTGGCGTGCTCCAGAGGAACAGTCCCACCTGAACCTGTAGGCCCAGTCTCCTCTGAGCAGGAACATAAGCAACTCCAGGTTATTTTCAGTCTTGTTGAGCCTCACGGTTGAGGTGCAGCTTGAACAAGGTCTGGACTAAGCCTTCGAGTACCTCTTGGAACAAAAAATAATGATTTATACATTGATTATCGTGATATGGTGCGGGACGAGAGGCGGCTGGTGACATTTGGAAGTGGTGAGGCGTAAAATAATCGTCGTACTGTACTATGGCGAGCGAGCACAGCGAGTGAGCCCAAAGCTGGGTGAGGGTGACCCCAAGCTTCACCTGAAAGTCGCCCACGGCCCCCGGATGCATATCAACTGTCGTTTAACGTTACATCCCTCAGAGAAAGTCTTGCGCCAGAGTCCAGGCACCTTGCATTAATTAACAGCCCAGACAACCAGCACCGGCTACCCCATCCTCTGCACAGGCATTCCATGAGACACCCTGCATTAACCGTCCAGACTCCCTGCATCGACAACCCCAGATACCATATCCTGGCTCCTCCAGACTTCTTGTGTGGGCTGTTTCTTCCCCTGCAAAGGCCTTTCCCAGACACCCTGCACTGACAACCAAATAAAATGCCCTGGCGCTACCAGCCAATGCACAGACCCGGCTGGACACCGTGCATAACCACCCCCTAGACCATGCATGGGATCCCAAAGAGGACCCCCCCCCAACAGTAGCTCCCCCCGCCCACCAACAATCACCTTGAATTAATTCCCAAAATACCATGTATCATATTCGCTCAGACAGAGTCAGCACCGGTACACGCTCCTACTCCCTACTTCTGTATATTTACATACAATCAATCATAGCGCCTCGATGCGAGCCCCTACACAACAGGTCTTGTTAGTACGCATGCAATGGCCAGCCAATGATTACCTCCACTGTACGTGGTTCGGCTGAGGCGGTCGTGAACTTCATGTAAAATATTCTGGGTCACCGCGACGCCAGCTGTTACTGATGGAACTGGTGCTTTCCAACAGTTGAACGGACAGACGCTTTGAACCAGGGGGGACCCGTTCAAGCAGTGCAATAAGTAAGAAGGCTTTTATGGGGAACATAACTGTTTGCTTTGCACGATTTGGAACAATTGATTCCTTAAGAACTTTAAAGAGGGATTTGTCTTTTAAACCCTAATCAGCTTCGTTACACTTAGGGTGCTGGCACGGGTGCTGCTAGGGTGGAGTAGGACAAGCTTTTATAACACATGTGGACTAATGGCTCGCAGAAGCAGCCCACGCCAGAGAAAACCCACCGAGCTCTGTTGTTCTGAATTGTCAAGTGACTCATGCCCACCAGGGAAATGTCCGATGAAATAAGATCCCAGTCTTGCCCAGATCCATTAGCAATAATGGGGTAACCCTGTGTCCTTCAGAACCTGGGTATGTATGATAGTCTTGCCCAGATAGCATGGCAGGCGTCAGGCGTATGAGTACTCACAACGTCTGTTCTTGATGGACTTGTGCCCCGCTAACTGCTGCCGTTTAATGCATCTGGTACCAGCCACTGTATTCTGCAGTATCTCCCTCCTAGGTGATGTGATTTAATTTCCTGTGAAGACATCACAGGGGCAAGGCCTACATATGGCGTAACTTCTGGTGACATAATTGTGGTACTTTGTAATGTTGAATCTTGCAAACTCCTGCTTCAGTTTGGTCACAACATTCTGGCAAGTATGACTTTTGTATCTCGAGTTTATTGTGTGTACTGTGTCGTGTTCACTTTTATCAGCCTATGCCAGCCGCCACCCCCACCCTCTTCCCAACACAATAATAGGCAAGGTGACAGCTTGGACATCACGCACGACACACACGCTGCTTCTAGTAATGCCCCCTGACCTTTCAGGCCTCTCTCTCCGACCTTTCACAGCTCGTCACTTCTTAATGCTAATCTCTGCCGCTCAAATGATAGCCTGGCTGATGAGGGTTATGAACCCGCAACTGGTCCCAGGATGCTTGTTTCCGGTCCAGGGAAGACATGGCTTGGCAGTTCGGGCTGGACTGTTCCCATGAGGCACAGGGTCAGACTGATTTGCATATGGCCATGTCTGAACTGGGGTGGTGGAGTGAGCTAAAGAATGATGATGGATTAAACCCAGATCAGTTGACTGGGGGAGAGTGTTTGATTTGCTCAAACGCTCCGTCCATCATCCCTGCGCTCCATGTACAATTTCTTATTTCGTGAATAAAGGTCAGATTAATTGTATTGGGAAACTACAAGAAGTGACATTTTAGACAATGGAATGTGGGTTACATTATAAAATTGGCAAATGCTTAGAAATCTCACTTTGAACTAAAATGTACATTTTTATAAATGTTTAATTAAAAAGAAATAAACAGCTCAGTCTGATGGCATCTGATACAATGCAAGAGAGAACGAAGGTATTCAAATCTCCTATGGTTTCAAGGCCCATACTCACCCGCAAAGGGACAGGCATCAAATGGGATGTGGAAGGACGTCCGCCATGGACGAAGATAGGAAAGGTAGGTCTGCGTTGGTGCATAAGTTAAACGGCTGCCAGTGTGGGACACAGTAAGAAACGCTGAATTGAAGCTTGAGTTCGAAGAGACAGGTATTGACAAAAGTGTCAATTCTACTTTATAACGAAAACATACATAATGTGTAAAGTTATATTACATGCCATGTAATATAACGTCAGGCAGTCGCGGCCAGCAAGACAGGCGGGTGGGGGGACGGTAATTAAAATAAAATAAACGTACCTTGGCTTCCTCCGGATCACGCGCCGCCGCCTCAGCTTCTACTGCTCCGTCCTTGCAGCATTTAACTAAGGCAGCCTCCCTCCCCTAAGCCAATCACAACGCTGCAATGCTAGCGTTGTGATTGGTGAGGCGCAGCGGAGAGCGCCCCAGCCGGGCCCTTTTCTCTATGTAGGCTGCATGCAGCAGCCTACATAGAGAAAAAGGGGGAGTGCGCATGACAGCTTTGTTCGGCCCTGGGGCCGACCAAACAGTCAAGGCCCATAATATTGGGCAAGCCACTCCCCCTACCCTCGAGCAGGACCACCCACACACCCGCCCCCAACCAGGCACTTCTGCTTTCTCGCAGTGCAAGAAGCAGAAACATAAAATGGTAGTTTTACCATTTTATGTTTCTGCTTCTCGTACTGCAAGAAAGCAGTGGGGCGACGCCCCCCATGCCCCCATGGAGGAGCAGCCGCTACCGTTGGGCTATATGTCTATGACATGTTAATAGCTCTTTATTCCACTAAGATAGACCCTCTCACTAATCATTTCTGCTCCCTGGTAGAACCTATCAACTTTCTCATGCGGAGAACATAGCTATCCCACTATTGATACCGTTGTGCATTTTTTATTGCTTGCGAGAGCATATCCCTGCGTAACAGGCAATAATGGTTAGGCGGTTGCATGCCACAATATATATTGTGTTATTGACCTCCAATAATGTTGTGTGCAGAACATAACGCCAGGCACATATATACATGTATGTAGATTTACAGCTCTTAACTCCACATTTATTTCTCTTGACAATATACATATCATCAGGGTCGATAACAGACATTTGATCAAGTTGTAACAAACCATCCAGTTGGGATAATAATTTTACTGGTATGAGCACACTTTTTGTTGGCACCAAGGATGGCGGACAAACCTAGCATGGAGGATTCTAACTTTACCTCCATGAGCTCACCTTTTGTTGGCACCACAGAGGAAACCAATTAAACAGACACCAACTGTTGATGCCCAGGGGATCATATGGTTGCTAGGACGCATATTGCCGCCATGGCAACTACCATCTCCTCTTTGCATCTATGTCAATGGTGCAAAACCTGAAAGGACCTCTGCCTCAATTACACACAGATACTGATCACTTTCTGGCCCAGAGGGGCTTGGTTACGTGTAAGGATTCATCGTAGCACCCAGACTAAGACTCCTACCACATGCTAATGATTTCTTTTGTTGAGTGTTTGCGCTCTGGGGATTGATTGTCCATATACATCTGTGCACATTGTGGAGTTTTATATAGCACAAACTAGACCCGAAGGTATCAGAGCGCTTTACACGAGCACCAGTTGCGTTACATGAGGACACGTTCATTTTTGTTAGGCACGGGGAGATTAAGTGATTTGCCCAGAAGCACAGGATGTTGAGCTTCCCTGCTGAGACTTGAACCCGGTTCCCCAACTTCGAGGTCGGCCGCTCTAGCCGTTAGGCCACATTCTCTCCCCAATCATATACTGATTTACAACAATCCTGTGTCTATGTCTCCTTTCTTCCAATTCGAGAGGTGACCCATAACCAAGCGCTGCTAGGTAGCAGTCATACAGAGACACAGCAGGAGACCAACCCCCAGCAGAGCATAGTGCAAAACTGTGAACCGCCAGGGCTTGAAAGGTGACTACTAGGAATACAAACCAAGCAGCAGCTCTTACAACTGAACCCTAGCAGAGCAAAAAGGATCTGTTCTAGTGGTGTCCAGGGCTTGATAGAGGTCTGCTATGAATCCAACACTATCAGCAGGTCTGACAAATGGACTAGACAGAACAAAGAGAACCTGTAGGAGAGGTGTCCAGGGCATGGCAGAAGGGTGCTATGAATACCACCTGAGCAGCAGCTCTGACAACCGAACCGTAGCAGAGCAAAAAGGACCTGGGTGAGAGGTGTCCAGGGCATGGCAGAAGGCTGCTATGAATACCACCTTAGCAGCAGCTCTGGCAACCGAACCATAGCTGAGTAAAGAGGCCCTGGGTGAGAGGTGTCCAGGGCATGGCAGAAGGCTGCTATGAATACCACCTTAGCAGCAGCTCTGGCAACCGAACCATAGCTGAGTAAAGAGGCCCTGGGTGAGAGGTGTCCAGGGCATGGCAGAAGGCTGCTATGAATACCACCTTAGCAGCAGCTCTGGCAACCAAACCATAGCTGAGTAAAGAGGCCCTGGGTGAGAGGTGTCCAGGGCATGGCAGAAGGCTGCTATGAATACCACCTTAGCAGCAGCTCTGGCAACCGAACCATAGCTGAGTAAAGAGGCCCTGGGTGAGAGGTGTTTAGGGCATGGCAGAAGGCTGCTATGAACACAACATGAGCAGCAGCTATGACAACTGAACCTTAGCTGAGTAAAGAGGACCTGGGTGAGAGGTGTCCAGGGCATGGCAGAAGGCTGCTATGAATACCACCTTAGCAGCAGCTCTGGCAACCGAACCATAGCTGAGTAAAGAGGCCCTGGGTGAGAGGTGTTTAGGGCATGGCAGAAGGCTGCTATGAATACAACATGAGCAGCAGCTATGACAACTGAACCTTAGCTGAGTAAAGAGGACCTGGGTGAGAGGTGTCCAGGGCATGGCAGAAGGCTGCTATGAATACCACCTTAGCAGCAGCTATGACAACTGAACCTTAGCTGAGTAAAGAGGACCTGGGTGAGAAATGCCTAGGGCTGTTGGATACACCTAAACTTACTACGCAAATAGGTTTGTGGGTCGAGCCAGCAGTTGTTTGGTATTGAGGCTTCCTGCTGAACTGTGGTGATGTCATTTGTACACCATCTGAGGACAACAGCGGCCCAGATCCCGCATCCCCTTAAAATGAGCACGGTACCTTAGACCGACCTCTCAGGCTCACCGTACACTGACCCCTTACAGGTCACCTAACGGGGACCTCTTAGGATTGGATAAGATGGACGCGTTGAATGAGCGGCTGTTCTCACAGTCTGGGAATACAAGTCAGCATTTGACTCTGGAAAAAAGCTTTCTTCGACAGATGCAACAATGCGTGTCCTGCAGGCAAATGGCGCTCTTGTAATACATGCATTCTCCTGACATGTTCATTAAACCGCCAGGGCGCTCATTACGGGTGGACCAGGGTACCGCTGCAGGTCATTCCGAGGAGCCTGGTGTTTGCAGGCCGGGATTACCAGATCTGAAAACTCTAGACCTGTAATCCCTTGGCTGGAAACACTGATCCTGGGCCGGCTATACTATGTTATGTTATGTTAGATTATATTTATAGAGCACCAAATCACCAAAGGTCTCTAAGCGCTAGCAACTTAGATCAAGAAGTCAGGGATCCCATGTTCCAGCTAAACTCAGCACACGATCGGATGGAATTATCCAAACGCCTCACTGAACAAAATGGTCTTGAGTTTCCTTCTAAACGGGAGTAAGTTGGCTTCCCTTCGCAAGCTATCCGGTAGTTTGTTCCAGGTCTGGGGAATCACCACTGAGAAGGCACTACGTCTGCACAACAGGGGAGCTGCAAATGATACCCCTACTTCCGCCTCCTGTCTCTTGCCCCCCCTCCACCCCCACCCAGGGGCGGCTCCTCCGTAATGGCGGGGGAGCGTCGCCCCACTCACAGCCAGCAGATGATTAAAAAAATGGCAATAATACAATGTTATTATCATTTTATTTATCGCTGTCTGAGCCGGGCAATGACTTTAGGGCAGGGGCGGGGCTGGGTATGGCTAGGTAGGAGGAGTGTACACTTATAAAGGCACATGTCTGTTTGGCCGGCCGTCTTATGCCGGCCAAACAGACATTCGCAGTTATGTTTCTCCAACCCAGCTGTGTTGCACAGCAGGGTTGGAGAAAAGCCACAGGTTCCGAGGAACTGTCGGAGCTACAAACGAGGCCACTAAAACCAATCCCGGCACTGCTCTCATGCTGGAGAACAGCATCCGGATTGGGTTGGGAGCCCGCGCTTTGAGGCACATCCATTTCCAGGATGGACGAGAGGAGCAACAAGGTGGCTGGCGACGTCAGTGGAAGCAGAGCGGCGGGCACGTTTTAAAATGTGTACTTTATTCCCCAACCCCCTTCCTCCCCCTGCTGCCCTACCACTTTAGATAGACGGCGGCCGCCGTGGCTCTACCACCCGCCAATGGCAACAGCGGTCAAAAGAAAGCCCCCACATGTCCATTTGCCACCTGTTCCACACAATTGGTAAATGGATGCAGATTTTAGCCTGTTATTTTCACCAGTATAGGAAAAAGCACATGGATTTAGACAGGGCATTCACTAGTCCATGTTTTATTCCTCTATTCTAGGGAAAATAACGAATTTATAGGCGATAGGACCATAAGTATGTTAGTGATAGCGCATACTTTGGCTCCGGAGTGTGGGCTATTCTACAACCTGTCCAATTCAATGTGGGTGGTCGAATGGGAAGTATCAACTCAGCCTTACCACCATGGAAAACCTCTGGGTGGGGGACAGTGAAACCATTTAAATGACTCCCACACAAAGCATGCCAGCTCTGGTTGTCAGTGCCGGCTGTTCCGCTAAGGCGGGGGCGAGTCACCCCACTTCTTTCAGCAGTGGAAATAAATAAAAAAAAATGATAATAAATTGTTGTTATTATCAGTTTATTTGTTCCTACGGGGGCGTCTTTGCGGGGTGGGCGGGGCGGTGCGGTCTGCTCTGCTCTCACAGCAGGGGGGAGGAGTGGTTGTGCACTGTAAGTACGCACAGACTGATTGACCTCCATTACAGCCTGGGCGAAGAACATGCCCAGACTCCCATTCCTTGGCTGAGCGCCAAACCACAGCGCTCAGACCAATCACAACGCTGCATTGCAGCATTGTGATTGGTCAGGGGAGCCTAGATGTGTTCCTGTTCCTGGCTCGGTGAGAGACGACAAGAAGACAGAGGAGAGAAGCAGCAAAGAGGTACATTTTTTAAAATTATTTTTTTACAACCCTCTCCTCCCCTGAACCCCCGCCTCGCCACCCGGATCCATGCCGGCTGCCACTGCTAGGTGTGTGATTGTGTGAGGATATTAGTGTTCCTTTTTCAAAAACAGAATCCTGCTTTCGGATTTTGATTTAAAAAAAAACGAAAACAAGTGAAAAATATGTAGATAGAGACGTCCCTCAAACTTTTAACACATTTACAGGAACTGCCCGCTAGTATTAAGCAATGCTTAATTTGTAAAAAAAAAAAAAAAGTGCCAGGGCCCTCATCGGGAGGCCACTGCAGCTTGCACCAGACATTGCCCCTCCCAGCGCTGACAGTGAAAGTACCAACACAATTACTAATCCTCACACTCCAACAAGTGTAACAATTCAGCCTATTCCAGGCCCAAGAGTTGTAAGATTGGTTTTGGCGGCAGTCAATAGTCATTTTTCATGTATTGAAATAATAAACAACTGTTATTGTGGTCATCTCTAAATATAACAGAAAAGCGCCACCATGTGGCAGACAGTTACAAGCTCCGGTGCTGACAATCAAGTGCTGGTGCCGAGCACCAGAAACCACCGGCTCAAATTAAGCACTGGTGTTAAGAGATGTCCGCAGGACGTCTCTAAATGCAAGGGACGAGTACTCTGCCTGGGTGGCTGAGTATTTTGGTACGTCACAGAGATGGAGGAAAACCTGTCCTCTACACTCTAAATCATGCTCTAGTTAAGTAAGGAACATTTCATACCATATCAATTTTATAGAGTTCATATCTTTTAAAGCGCTTTAACACACTTACGATAAACCGAGCCTTTATACTTAGGCAGACTCATCTCTATTTGGGGTCTATCAACCACTGAGTGGATAATCCCTTTCTGCTTGTGGTGACTGCCTTTATATTCATGGAGTGGTAATCTGTATGCATACAAGTGAACTAGTAATGTAAAGCCGAAGGCTAAACCCGTTCCAAATGGGATGTATATATGGGTGGTGATCCCTTCATCCAGGCCCTTTATATGCCCAGTGGACGGGCAGTTGATACACATGGTGGGATGGTCCTTCATGCATACAGCACAAAGGGCCTTTATAAAAAGGATGGAAAGCCGGGTGAGCCCTTCCTCTGCAGGTTGGAGAGGCCCTTGTGAACTGGTCAATAGGCTTTCATAAGTGGGCTAGATAGGCCCTCCCTAGTTATGCTACAGGATTGATAAACATATAGAAAAAAGGTTTTCCCCAGTTGCTTTTAGGTCCAAGAGGGGGGAAAAAAACAATTACACAAGGTTTCAGCCTCTTATCCGACCTATCAATCTTTTGTCACCGGTAAATACTCACGAAAAACATATTTATATAAGTGCATCAACAATTCCCCATAAACAAAAACAACTCATTGTCTATAAAAAAAAAAATGTGTCTTTTGTTTTTTTCATTTATCAAAAAAATCAAATATTTATCTTTTCTGTATTTTCTCTTAAGAGAAAATACAGAAAAGATAAATATGAAAAATTTATTTTTTTGATAAATTGTATAGACAATGAGTAGTTTTTGTTTATGGGGAATTGTTGATGCACTTATATAAATACGTTTTTCGTGAGTATTTACCGGTGACAAAAGAGTGATAGGTCGGATAAGAGGCTGAAACCTTGTGTACAGGATTGATAAGCCCTTTGTAGACAGGGGTTGATTGGCTGTATTTACGCGGGGTAACTGCGATCTTTAAAAATGTTTTGATAGGCCATTAGGGGGGCCTGTTTTTAATACATGGGATGGTTAGGCCCTTTACGCATGCGTGGAGGGACCCTTCCCACAAGGGCTGGGCAGGCCCTTCATACATAGGGGTGAAAGGATGCAAAATTGGTGTCCTGCTTCTTTTTTCCTGGGGCTGGGGCACCAGAAAGGGCCAGGAGTGCAGGGGCAGGACCAGACACAAGTTGGCTTATGGGGAAATGGAGTCATTGGATGACATAGCAAGTTGAGAATATGCCCCCCATCCCTATCTTTGTTAGTAAAAGACAACCATAATTTAATTAAAAGGACCCCCAAAACTCAAGGGCCTTGTGCTGTCCACCAGGCCTTGCACGTTGGCCTCAAACATGAGGCAAAATGGCAACCTAAGGTAAATGCCAAACCAAGGAAATTGCAGTCCAGGCAACACTACTGTAGTCTTGTGATAGGACCAAGCTGTCAGCACCGGGTGCACTGCCCAACCAGAAGGCCAGGGGCCCAATGCAAGCAAGGGAAAAGCCCTCCCCTGTCATTCTAGCGCCAGATCTCTGTGTCACTGCACCTGCTGCACTATTGACAGCTGCGCCTAAGAGTCGGTGGATGTCTTTGTCCTGCCAAAGGTCTGAGTAGGCCCAGAGCCCCTGCGCGTATAGCTCCCTCACCAACTGCTAATAACTGAATAACAACAGTCATTTTGTTGTTAATAATTAGAATGGAAAATGTCTCAAGTAGGAAATTATGTGACTGCTAATTAAAAATTATTAAGGCCTATGCAAGCGGTAGAGGTCTTCAGAGCGCTTTGTTCACTCCAACCCCTCAAGTAGACAGACCCATTTTTCCCCAGAGATCTTTCTGAAACCCTCTCTCTGGATATATCACACCTCATCTCTTTCCTCTTCAGCATCATTATTCACTCTCTTCTGCACACACATACACAACACATCCACTCGCCTGTAAGCACTGCATCCTCTTTTACTTCCGCCCTGTCAATGTTTTGGCATCATTATACCCCCTTCCCACACTTGCACAAAGCCACAACTAGCACACATGGCCACTGTTCTGTAGGCTCTGCAGGGAGGCCATGTGTGGAATGGGCATGTAGCTCCCACACATTCGTGACCCACAGGTAGGCACTGTGAGAAACTCGCACTGCCTTCAGCCTCAACCCCAGAGCGCCCACCAACCACAACCTGCGCTCACACAGACACCTTGAGGCAGCACAGACCACAGTACCCACTACACACGGGTAAAATGTGCATGAACAACACTACAGAAACGAAACCTCCTGCAAAAAGCAAATGCTCCTATGACATGCAAGAGTAAGAAGATCATAAGATCATGTGGAATGTCAGCAGGAGCTGCATTGGTCACATGATTATCCTAAACTTTTTACTTCAGTGTTCAGAAATCGATCAGCTATTTTGCCTGAAAAGTTAAGTCCATACACATAGGGCCCGGCAAGCACCCCTTTCAACTTCAGTTTTTAATGGTCTGCGACCAGCAGGGAGCCACCCCATATACATCCTAACAACGCCTTTAGTAGATGCTGGCTACTGGCCGGTGGCATTGTTTTACAATTACAGAGCCAGCACATTTTCTAAAGGATTCTTTGGCTCATACTAGGGGCAGGGAGGCTGTTTGTGTGGTTAAACTCTGGGGTGCAATAGACACATTCATCAACATTAACTGTCTAAATAATACGTTGGATATTCCATAATAATCTCATTATTCCCATCCTTGTTCGTTCCATTAAATTGTGCCCTGCACCCACCTTCAGACAGGCTTCCTACTGCCCAGGAAATAAAATCGACAAGACTTCCCTTAGTTAGCTCCTCCCATTAAGGGTGGAGCCTTAAAACACCACTCGAGCCAATTAACCCGCTGTGCCACCAAAGTGGCGACCGCCAGACACGTGTCAAGGCATGGGCAAAGAGGGCTCTGGCCCAGGGCCCCCACCTTTCTAGGGGTCCCCATCATTAAGCTTCCAGGACAGTCCCAGACAGTGGCATACCGCTAAGATGATGGGGCCCCCTGTAAAATATGAAAAGGGGATCACAGGTCTCCAATATCTCATAAATACTCAAAGGCTTTGCAATGAATGGGGGCCCCCTGAAGGACTGGGGTCCCCTTAAAGATTTTTTTGAGCCGACGAAGAGGGTTGGGAATGATCAGACCATAGCTGCTGAGGGCTTAAATGAGCAGAAAATGGATAATAAATTCAGATTTGCTCCGTGCAGGGGGGACCCAAATAAGGTTTGGCCTGGGGACCCCAACATCCTTAAGATGTCCCTGGCAACCGCAACTTACAAAACCACAAGCCAACGTTGGCAGGGTGGCCGGGTTCTAAGGAAGGGTGAATCAAAGTAATGAGATTACCAGTAAGTATTCAAGGGATTAGCTCTTCATCAAACATCCTCGTCCAATTCCTTATTGCATTATCAGGTTCTTCCCAAGCACAGACGTACGGACCCTGCAGCAATAAAACGCACAACACACCAGATGCCGGCTTCGCATCCAAATGTAATTCTTGGCCAAGCAATGCCGTGAACAGAACCCTGGAACCAAACTCCAGGACCTGTGAATCCATGGATGGACCAAACCAAGCACCGTCTGAGGAATATCTTCTAAGAAGTACCCCGGGCCTCTGTTTACATGTACTTGGAAGATCACATCTGTACGCCCGGTGGCCACTCCACCCTCGCCAAACCATAAAATATTGCATTCACCGAAGTCATGGATCCATGAAATATCACAAACTCCATCTCACAGACTGATAGGAACAAGAAGACTGCCCACCTCCATCATTTCTCTCAATGTACACTACCACCAACCCTTAAATATCCAGTGTGCAGTTCGTCAGCCGACACTTGACCAGGAAAGTAAGAGGAAAGTTTCATCTAGTCCCTATGAAAAGTAAATGACATTTTAACACATACCTCCAACACTGCTTGAGGACAGCTTTTCAAGAAATACAATCAAATATGGAGTCCTAGACATCAAGAACCATAATTCCTCCAGAAACAAGCATTGGCAAAGCTAATAGGTCTCGCCTATGAGAGCTACTGGCTTTGGCAAATCTTTGTGGCCATGCTGTACCGAACTAGTGCTTGGTGCATCCTCGTACTTTTATTATTATGAATATTTTCACCCATGTTGCACTGTAGCCACCCTACTATAGAGCATGGCTACAAATCATTACCAAAGTTGGCAATGCCCAAGCCGTACAGCATGAACAAAAGGCAATGACAGAGCCTACAGTCTCAAAGGAGAGACCTATTGGCTTTGCAAATACTTGTTAGGTCTCTGAACAATACCCCTGTGATTCTGAGTAAATCTTTTCATCTCCCCATGCGAAAAAAGAAAAGAAAATATGACATTTGGCAAAAAATCCTATCATATAAGGAAAGCAATTACAACCATGTTCATGTCTTAGTGAAAATACATTTGGAAGCAGATAACATTTGTTGTAACAATAAAAGCAGATAACATCAGGTTTCACAATAAACATCCATTTCAAAGGAGAAATGGCTTATTTGAAGTGTGTTTCATAGTAAAACATAGTTATAAATGGCAAGAGGTTTAACAAGGACAACAGGGAAGAAGAAAAGCTAAACGTAGTACTTCAATCACAATGCGATCAGCAGAAAGATAGCAATTAAGCTGAAGTAATCAGTACTTGGTTCATGCTCCAGCCGAAAGAAGAAGTGAAGCAGGCCAATTCAAAGTTAGCAAATAAGAATGACAATGAAGCTAGCAAATGTTATGCAATGGGGGGCTGCTAGCCCCTTGTTGTATACAATACCTCTCGCTAGCAAGAGCGCATACAGGCTATGTGGTGTGGCAGGTGAGACCATAAAAGTGAAGTTAAAGAAAGACACTTGAATTACATTTTGGAAGAAAGCTCAAAGGGGTCCCGTTGTGGTGCAGAAAAGGCATGGGGAAGATCCACCAATGAGGGATAAACCTTCTTTATATGTTAAACCTACTGAAGTTATGCAACATACTGCTCATCGCAGACCACACCACTGTTCCTTGAAAGGCACAATGGCTCACTCTGGCCGAATCGCCGAAATAGCTATTCTTAGCTGAAAGCTCTCCTGAGAGAATTGCTAGAAGCCTCAGAAAAAGAGTGGGTGTGTGTTTGTGTGTCCGTCTCTCTCCCCTTAACTGCCACCGCAAACCGTTTAGACGATCAATGACACCAAAACCCCAGCCTTTCAGCTTCCAAGCCAGGAGATGAAGAATTCGAGAGAAGACAGGGGTGACCGTCACAAAGGGCTGGTCACCTTAAATGTGGGAATAGGGCATTTGCCTTCAGTAGGGGAATAACTGAATCACTAGAAGCACTTTGTCCCAGATCTGAGCCAATTCTCTGGGGATAAGAGGAAAACGAGCGAAGGGATAGAACAGGGACTCTGGTCAATGGCAAAGAAGGGCATCCATGACGCAGCCCTCACCGCCTTCTTCAAGAGATCACAAAAGGAAGAGAATGTTCTCTCTGTATTGAATGGAGCAATCAACACAGTGTATATAACCTGTGCCATGACAGGCAAAGACCTCTATGGACAGGCTGTAACCCTGTGGAATGGGGGCACGGGCAAAGGTCCAGAGCGCGGCTCCATCATTTGGTGACTTTTTGATTTTCCCTTATAAGTAACCCAGATTGCAATTTTTCTACCTGGTGGCACTTAACCATAAACCACCCAGGTGCCACCACAGAGGCACTATGCATGTTTGAAGAGCAAACAAAATGCTTCTCCTTTCAACCCTATGGACTGATTTCCTTGGTGGACCCACACACGGCCTAGTTGCTGGTAATGCTATTTTCTGTACATTGAGAGATGCATACTCAAGTGAGGTTACCCCTGTAGGTACCTTTGCCTGTTACTGTGGATATGTGTATGTGCATAATTCATATCTCACAATCTTTTGAAGTATCTTGGTGAGTAAGAACCAATTTTGGCTGGAGAGTCCTGATTTTTTTTCTGTATTATGACAAAATGTTATCTTCCCACAGTGTGTTTAAATCCTAATAGATAAATGTGTGGTTGGATATTTAGCAAAATAGTAATATTAATATACAAGAGCTTTGTCATACAAGCACACTTGTGCCAGCTGTGAACCTGTCTGCTAGGCTGTCAGATGCCTAGCTTAATGAGGCAAATGTTGAGGGATTGAATGAAATGATGGGCAGCCGGTCAAGAGTTCAAGTCCCAGAAGGGTGGGAAAGTTGAGCACCTTCTACAGGGTAATGGTAACTGCTACAATTTACAGTCCTGTATTAAAAAAAAGCAAATTATTGTTAAATTCCATTTAACATAGATATTTGAGATGGGGATGTGGCGGTACGGCCAGAGCTGCAGACTTTTGAAATAGGTCCGCATACCCTTACAGATGATAGTGTGCTTTGCAAATACACATAATATAGCATAACCAGATTCAAGTGCCATTTTGTTTCAACATCCTGTGATTCTGGGCAAATTACCTAATCTCTCTGTGCCTAAAAAATGAATCTGATCTTGTGTAATGTAACCGGTGCTCATGTAAAGCACGCCAATACCTGAGGTCGAGTTTGCTCTAGATAAAAAAAATATATAGATGCTGTTGCCAATAATCTGGGTGAACAAGGGAGGGTGGGTGGGTGCAGGGCCCCCAACAGTGTGAAGGTGTCAACAGACTGCCATGGGTGGTCTGCAAAAGGCTTGCCCTACTGGAGCCGGACCTAGAAATGGGGGCAGAGCCTAAGGAAGATTGAGAAACAGATGGTTAACTCCATAGCCGCTTCTTTTTTGTAGTGTGTAGAAATAGATCCACCATTTTAGAGTGATGTGGACGGTTGTTTCATGGACAATTGACCACACTGTTTGCCAGTTTCTCTACCGTCAATCAAAAACACAGAGCAGTCAATCCACGGTTTTACTATCTAGCAACTGTTGTCAAACAATGATGAAATATCAGTTAGCAGCACACACCGGAGCAAAGCGGCATTCTCTAGTACGCATTGCACAAAGTGTGCGAAAAAGAGACCACATAATAGGGTAACGACACACAGGAACCCACTCAAAAACAGCAGCACAAGACCAGGTGATTGACCCTTGCACAAGCCTCTGTTGGGGTCGATCAAAGGCTACCAGCCCACCACACCATGGACATTGCCTTTCACGTATCAAGACTTGGGGCGGTCCTTCTGATGTATAGTTCCAATGATGGACTACACCATATAATGCATAGCAGACTTGACAGGTGAGACGAGCAGGGAGAAAACTCCCTTTCGAGTCAAGGCCACTGACGCTGTGGGATCTCTAAATATGGCAGGCAGGCTTCCACCAGGACATCAGAGGTGGCCTCAACTAACCCAGCCGCTGGCAGACTGACCCACATGCTCAAAATGACCACTACTATCTGAATCACTACTATCTGAATCACTACTATCTGAAGTCAACAATATTTGTTCTATCCAAGTGCAAAAACAGAGAACAGGATCACCGGGACAGAGACAGATATAAGAGGATCATGGGAGGACAGGCAATAAGAAACAATCACAAGTGGTGAGTCAATGCTTTCACCCTGAAAGAGAAAATGAACTGCGACCAGCAAGTCAGACACAAACTAAGAAAGGGCACAATCACACGCGCTATGAAACGCTGACTTTAGCAATGTACAAAAACAATCCAACACTACAAGTGGAACTGAGAAACACATAGACTACTACAGGGTGACTCTAGAAAAAGTGACATCTGTTACAGGGAGTAGTCAGACAAGGAGTGCTAATATTTAATTTGTGCCAGTGTTTATGGGTGGAGGGCACTGGCTCTCGGTGTCCTTGCAGGCATTTGTTATTTATTATTGTATTTATTTACTTATTTACTTATTTATTTTTTACAAATTAAAAGCCAACTTAAGGACAGGAACCACACAGCACTTGGAAACAATGGGCTACTGAAACAAAGCAACAAGGAGACTCTGGGTTTCTGTGTCTGGCAAACACTGGGACACAGTATGTAGAATTGAGAACAATCCATGAACAAGCATTGAAAATGCATTAGATCTCACATTTTTTAAAGTTAGAGCTATTGGTATTGTAAATGGCAATGTCTTTTACCTAGAAAGGGAGGGAGCAGCTCTACACAAGACCGTTCGGCTGCGGCTTCCGATGCAGCTGTGACAGAATGTGCCATGTTTATTGCCGTGCAACAGTGAGCACCGCAGTAGAGTCCTGTGGGAAAATGGCGGCGACCAAGCCCTTCATGAACGCATACAGGATTGAGTCAACAAAGAAAAAGAGAGTGTGATAACAAACCAGAAATAAACAAAAGAGTAGGGGGACATGTAACAGGCCAATTTTCCAGGGGAAGAGCAACACACGAGAAGGTGGTACATATAACCACAAACAATCATAGAGAAGAAAGCTTTTTGGAACAACACACTTTAACCAATTGGCAGCGACGGCATGGCCAAAGCCTATATAGTGAATACAGCATGTCGCAAAGACAGTGCATGCGTGCTGCCTAGGCTCAACCTAAAAATCACTATAGGGACTGCTAGGTGGTCCCTACTTGATATTAGGATTCTTGGAAAGGTCCATGCTCCCGGTCTCAGCACTTTTTCCACCCTACTCCCTCTTACCACCAACTCCATAGGACAAAGAGGAACACCAGGGAATAACTTTTCCCTTGGACTAATCCACAGAAGACCCTGCAACATTGTTGGTTACATCATGCCATCAAGGAACCAGATGACAATGACACATGTACACCACTATCTGCCCAAGATCCAGTGGCAAAACCCTGCATAGCAGAACTCATCATTCATGCAGAAGGCAGTCATCTTCTTCAACTGAGAATCAATAAAAACCAGACCGCTGTCTCCACTCTGCATATCAGAACATGACACCTCAAGAAAGGTGGCACAACCTGGAGGCCATGTTGAGTGAGAGGCTACCTACATATCTCATTATGAAGAAATTGAATGAGAGTCATACTTTATTCATAAGTCTCAAGTTTGATGCAGTCATTCATTTTATTATGCAATGCCACTGAAAATTGCTTTCAGTAGAAATGTGTTCATTTTATTGGAAGCTATGCAACTGTTGTGTTGTAGCCTTCAGTGGCGGCTCCTCTGCTAAGGCGGAGGAGAGTCGCCCCACTGCTCAAAAGGAATAATAAAATGATAACGTATTGTTATTTTCATTATATTTTTCCTATTGCAGTCAGTGGCTCTGTTTCATGGGGGCGCAGTGTGGCTGGCCAGAGCAGTGGGGAGGAGTGGTGGCACTCTATAAGTGCGCATGACAGTTTGGCTGGCCGTTTTGGACCACCCAAACAGTCCTGCACACTTTGCATGTTCCCCACCAGGCTGTAATGCACAGCCTGGTGGGGAACATGTACAGACTCCCAGTCTCTGTCAGAGCGCTGAACCACGGCGCTCAGACCCATCACAACGCTGCATTGCAGCATTGTGATTGGCTTAGGGGAGCCCGGGTGCTTTCTGCTGCTTCCTGCTGCCGGGATGGGAGACAGGAAGAAAGAAGATGAAGAGGGAAGAGGAAGGAGGAGAGTTGACGTTCAGCTGTTCCCACAGCCACGGCCAGTATAGGGCGTGCTACCAGGGCGGTGACGTAGGACGGGGGAGGGGCAGAGTGGGGGGTTGTAAAATGCGGCATATGACCGATTTCAGGTAAGTCACGAAAAAAAGAAAAAAAATAATTTTGTTGCGCGCGCTGCATCGCATTTGGCGATGCAGCGCGCGCAACGAAATTTGTTTTATTTATTTTTTCGTTACTTACCTGAAATCAGCCATATGCCGCATTTTACGACAACCCACCCTGCCCCTCCCCCGCCCCACGTCACCGCCCCGGTAGCACGCCCTATACGGGCCGTGGCTGTGTTCCCAGGTAAGTGCCTGTTTCCCTTTTTTTCATTCTACCCACCTCACCACCCCCGTCCAGTAGGAGCCGCTACTGGTAGCCTCCTTGTTAAGTAGTGTAACCTCTTCTCTTGTAAAGCACTTCGATACTTTTTTGGGTCTTGTTAGCGCTATATGAAACAGCAAAATAAATATTTGCACAGATTACACTGAAGTGGGCCAACCAGATATGCAACCAGACGAGCTTTGGAAGGGGCATGTAGATTAAGGCAGGGGAATTTGGGGCACGCAGAGAAACAGATTGAGACCACAAGTTCCTCTGAAAGGCAAGGGAAAGGGTAGCAGTTAAACATTTACAAGATTAAGAGGGCCAAAGCACTCCCACGGTTTGGCAGCACTAGGAGACCGAAATTAAGGAATGGACCTGGGCAAATGCTTTTCGTGTTTCGTGAAACGGGGTAGCTAAACAAATTCAGGTCGCGGAATTTCGCTTCCACAAAATATATGGGATAAATAAAACATCACCGAAAGAAGGTGAAGAAACACAACAAATTCAAGAACGTTTAGGAGTTTCTGGTGTTTTTTGAAACAACATGAAACCCTAAAACATTCACAAAACGTTCCTGAATTATTAAAAAAGCTACAAAATTCAAATGGCTTTTCTACAAGTTCAATTGCAGACCGATTTCGCCCAGTATGGTGGAATATTTCATTCCATCTGAGTAAAGATACGCCCATACAGGTTCTGGGCGAAGGTTGAATGGACAAATGTTCCCCAAAACTCTCCTCTAGGCTCTCTCGAACACCGGAGGCGCCAAGAAGCCATACAAACAGCGTAGGAAGCACTATGCCAAGAACCGTATACTATGACACAGCCGAGCTGTCACAAGCACACAGATGATTACCAATTGGCGCGGCCTCGCTCGACTCAAACACTCAATGAACGACAATAAATGCCACCCAATAGAAACACTGCGGTCAATGAAAAGCTGCTCTGTCATTCGATGACAGCACTTTCAATCAAGCTCGGGGCTCAGATGATTAAACAGCGTTACTGTCAATCACGTACACATCCGCAGGGACTTTAACATGATGGGACACTGTCAGGGAGAGCCCAGCGCCAGATGTGTGCAAATAATGCTGCTTTTACGGAGCACACTGGGCCTGGGCATGGTTGCTGTCACCTTTTCTCACTCCACTGCCTCGCATAAATCAAGAATAATTAGATGAAATTGAGAAACGTCTCTTCTGGCATAAAAACTCCAAACACATCACTTGTCTGATTAATCACTGTGACATATTAAAAGGATGCAATGGTGGTTGCCTCCAGCTTTCCCATAATTCCCCGGGCTTCTGCATTTACATTTGGCTGGCACGACAGCCCCTGGCAGCACAATCAGTCCTCTTGAATACCAGTTGAAGTCAGTGTATTCTTTAAGGTGAACTTCTGAAAGGATGAATACATGGGCGTCGGCAGAATTTTTTACAGAGGGGTCTGGGGGGCATCATTTAAAAAAAATCAAGGTCGCGCTGCCGGTATTAAACCCCTTCCAGGCGGCGAGTCATCCCTCCCTGCTCCCCCATGCTCATTACCACCACTGCGCGCTTTCCCTTTAATCACCACTTGACCACTTCTTTGGTGCCTGAAAAGGTCGCAGTTTATTTTCAAAAACAAACATTCAATTTGACATGAAATCTCCACATTTCAAAATTCAACATTCATGGTCATAGTATAGTCCTTCAATGTCCATGTTTAACTTTCCTCTATTGCTCGTTGCAATTTCTCTATTTGTATCCTGGACCCGGCCTCCTCAATTTCCTGGGAGAGGTGGGAGGGGGCCCCTCTCTCTGAGTTTCGATTCATGGGTCTAGGCTTCAACCTGCTACCGATTTGGAGTGTGTCCTTTTGGACCTGCCTGGGCTGCAAGTGCCGTCCCGCTCGCCCTGTACCCTTTCGTGGGCCCTCCCAGGGGTCCCTGCCGTTTGTCATTCCAAGGACCTTACTTGAGTATCTACTCTATTTTTCTGAGGCTGGGTCCTTGCCATCTTCTCCCTCTGCACCCCTGCCGTAAGGCATCCCAAGGGTCCTGCGGGAGTGTCACCTCTATTCTCTCTCTGGCGGCACGTCGCCCCATGGCTCCCTCAGTGCCCTTGCCGTGAGGAATCCCAAGGACACTGTGAGAGCCTTCCGTCTATCTTCTAGTAATTTTGCTCTCTATTAGCTTCCTCGTGTTTTGCTCCGCTACCATTTCCCCCCTATGGCTGCGACGCCCGTATTCTTAGGTGTGGGTGGGTGGGCTTCTTGTCTTCTTCGCTCACCAGGAGGAGGGTTGAATTGTGCCTTTTTGGGCCGTTGGCCCTTCTTTTAACCCCCTCCTTGCCTTAATTGCTTGCCCCCCGATTGGGGGGAGCCCTTCTTTGTTTGTGGGCCAATCCTGGCCCCCCCCGGCCTAGCCTGGATTTAAATTAGGGTGCGGGCTCCTGCCGCCGGCCGGCGTCCCACCCGGGCCCAGGTCCATACTGGCAGCGCAATCTTTTTTTTTTTAAAAGGCATGTGAAAAATCCAGGATTCGGGGGTTGGGGCGACAGGGGGCAAGCACCCCCCCTCCTTGCGGTCACCCGAGACACGTATTGTATTGTATTTGCATTTATTTAGGGCTTACTACCCCTGACGAGGCGTCAAATCGCTTTTTCGGCGAGTAGCACGCTACTCCAGAACCCATAAAGGATTAGTGTTAAATTAGTATAGTGAAATATGCAAGTGATTTAAGTGGTGGATAGGTTAGTAAATTATTTGGATTCAGAAGGAAAGCGGAAGGATAGAAGAGAGAAAAAAGGTTTGGATTTAAATAGCGTTTGATACCCCTGATGGGGTGTTGAAGCGCTTTTTTTGTGGGGAGTAGCACACTACTTTGGAAACCCATAAAGGATTAGTGGTGAATTAGTATAGTGAAATATGAAAGTAATTTGAGTGGTGGATATTGGTCAGTTATTTGGAGTGAGAAGGATAGTGGAGGGATAGAAGAGGGAAAAAAAGGTTTGCATTTAAATAGCGCTTGGTACCCCAGATGGGGTGCTGAAGCGCTTTTTTGGCAAGTAGCATACTACTCCGGAACCCATAAAGGATTAGTGTTGAAAATTAGTCTTGTGAAATATGTAAGTAATTTGAGTGGTGGATATGTTACTCAGTTATTTGGATAGAGAAGGGAAGCGGCGAGATGGAAGAGGGAAAAAAAATCAAGGTTGTGCTGTCGGTATTATACTGGCGGCGCGATCTTCATTTTTTTTTTAAAGGGCACGTGAAAAATCCAGGATACGGGGGTTGGGGGGGGGGGATGCAGGGATAAAGCACCCACACCCCCTCCTTGCGGTCGCTCGAGACATGTGATATAGACTATTTCAAATATACAGAAATATTGCACTCCAGAACACGATTTTCAAATCCTCTTTTTATGGTGAGAGAAAAATGATTTTCTAATCACGTCTTTCTTCTATCAATCCAGAACCAGCCGACACATGTTTCGCTGTTTCAAAATACCACTTTCTTAAGTCATTCCTTTTAGATGTTTACTGCAAACTAAATCACCTCATATTTGTATTGTATCCTTGAATTCTTAATAACTGTGAGGACTAGTATACAAGTAGTCAGTTAAGTTTGATAGAAACACAGAACATTAATGAGACAGGACCTGCACTTCTCATGCGGTCTAGAAAATGTTATGACTCCAAACCAGCACTTCTCCAAGCACCAGCGGGCTACGACACTCTAATGGCACAGTACAAAACATCCAACTTTGCTCCAACACTTAAATGACAAGCAAACACACTCACTAGTAGGAATAATGTACTTTATTGCCTCAGGAACAACACTTCTAATTGGTCAGCTATAAGTTAATGACATAGGACTGGCACTTCTCAGACCTGTTGCTATACTTTAATGACACATGACCAGCGCTTTTCAGGCCTGCTTCTAAACTTTAATAACACAGAACCAGTGCTTCTCAGGCTGGCTGCTATACTTTAATGACACAGGGCCAGCGCTTCTCAGACTGGCTGCTACACTTTATTGACACAAGACCAGCGCTTCTCAGGCCGACTGCTATACTTTAATGACACAGGACCAGCGCTTCTCAGGCCGGCTGCTATACTTTAATGACACAGGACTAGCGCTTCTCAGGCCGGCTGCTATACTTTAATGACACAGGACCAGAGTTTCTCAGGCTGGCTGCTTTACTTTAACAACACAGGACCAGCATTTCTCAGGCCAGCTGCTATACTTTAATAACACAGGACCAGGGCTTCTCGGACCGGCTGCAATACTTTAATGACACAGGACCAGAGCTTCTCAGACCGGCTGCTTTACTTTAATGACACAGGACCAGCGTTTCTCAGGTCTGCTGCTATACTTTAATGACACAGGATCAGCACTTATCAGGCCGGCTACTATACTTTAATGACACAGGACCAGCGCTTCTCAGGCTTGCTGCTATACTTTAATGACAAAGGACCAGCGTTTCTCAGGTCTGCTGCTATACTTTAATGACACGGGACCAGCGTTTCTCAGGTTTGCTGCTATCCTTTAATGACACAGGACCAGCTCTTCTCAGACCGGCTGCTATCCTTTAATGACACAGGACCAGCGTTTCTCAGGCCTGCTGCTATACTTTAATGACACAGGACCAGCGCTTCTCAGGCCAGCTGCTATCCTTTAATAACACAGGACCAGCGCTTCTCGGACCGACTGCTATACTTTAATGACACTGGACCAGTGCTTCTCAGACCAGCTGCCATACTTAAATGACACAGGACGAGCATTTCTCAGGTCTGCTGCTATACTTTAATGACACAGGATTAGCACTTCTCAGGCCGGCTGCTATACTTTAATGCCACAGGACCAGAGCTTCTCAGACTGGCTGCTATACTTTAATGACACAGGACCAGCATTTCTCAGGTCTGCTGCTATACTTTAATGACACAGGACCAGCATTTCTCAGGTCTGCTGCTATTCTTTATTTACACAGGACCAGCACTTCTCAGACCGGCTGCTATCCTTTAATGACACAGGACCAGCGTTTCTCAGGTCTTCTGCTATCCTTTAATGACACAGGACCAGCACTTCTCAGACCGGCTGCTATCCTTTCATGACACAGGACCAGCGCTTTTCAGGCCTGCTTCTAAACTTTAATAACACAGAACCAGTGCTTCTCAGGCTGGTTACTATACTTTAATGACACAGGGCCAGCGCTTCTCAGACTGGCTGCTACACTTTATTGACACAAGACCAGCGCTTCTCAGGCCGGCTGCTATACTTTAATGACACAGGACCAGCGCTTCTCAGGCCGGCTGCTATACTTTAATGACACAGGACTAGCGCTTCTCAGGCCGGCTGCTATACTTTAATGACACAGGACCAGAGTTTCTCAGGCCGGCTGCTTTACTTTAACAACACAGGACCAGCATTTCTCAGGCCAGCTGCTATACTTTAATAACACAGGACCAGGGCTTCTCGGACCGGCTGCTATACTTTAATGACACAGGACCAGAGCTTCTCAGACCGGCTGCTTTACTTTAATGACACAGGACCAGCGTTTCTCAGGTCTGCTGCTATACTTTAATGACACAGGATCAGCACTTATCAGGCCGGCTACTATACTTTAATGACACAGGACCAGCGCTTCTCAGGTTTGCTGCTATCCTTTAATGACACAGGACCAGCACTTCTCAGACCGGCTGCTATCCTTTAATGACACAGGACCAGCGTTTCTCAGGCCTGCTGCTATACTTTAATGACACAGGACCAGCGCTTCTCAGGCCAGTTGCTATCCTTTAATAACACAGGACCAGCGCTTCTAGGACCGACTGCTATACTTTAATGACACTGGACCAGTGCTTCTCAGACCAGCTGCCATACTTAAATGACACAGGACGAGCATTTCTCAGGTCTGCTGCTATACTTTAATGACACAGGATCAGCACTTCTCAGGCCGGCTGCTATACTTTAATGACACAGGACCAGAGCTTCTCAGACTGGCTGCTATACTTTAATGACACAGGACCAGCATTTCTCAGGTCTGCTGCTATACTTTAATGACACAGGACCAGCGTTTCTCAGGTCTGCTGCTATTCTTTAATTACACAGGACCAGCACTTCTCAGACCGGCTGTTATCCTTTAATGACACAGGATCAGCGTTTCTCAGGTCTTCTGCTATCCTTTAATGACACAGGACCAGCACTTCTCAGACCGGCTGCTATCCTTTAATGACACAGGACCATCGCTTCTCAGACTGGCTGCTATACTCTAATGATATAGGACCAGCGCTTCTCAGGCCGGCTGCCATCCTTTAATGACATAGGATCAGCACTTCTCAGGCCGGCTGCTATACTTTAATGACACAGGACCAGAGCTTCTCAGACTGGCTGCTATACTTTAATGACACAGGACCAGCATTTCTCAGGTCTGCTGCTATACTTTAATGACACAGGACCAGCATTTCTCAGGTCTGCTGCTATACTTTAATGACACAGGACCAGCATTTCTCAGGTCTGCTGCTATTCTTTATTTACACAGGACCAGCACTTCTCAGACCGGCTGCTATCCTTTAATGACACAGGACCAGCGTTTCTCAGGTCTTCTGCTATCCTTTAATGACACAGGACCAGCACTTCTCAGACCGGCTGCTATCCTTTCATGACACAGGACCAGCGCTTTTCAGGCCTGCTTCTAAACTTTAATAACACAGAACCAGTGCTTCTCAGGCTGGTTACTATACTTTAATGACACAGGGCCAGCGCTTCTCAGACTGGCTGCTACACTTTATTGACACAAGACCAGCGCTTCTCAGGCCGGCTGCTATACTTTAATGACACAGGACCAGCGCTTCTCAGGCCGGCTGCTATACTTTAATGACACAGGACTAGCGCTTCTCAGGCCGGCTGCTATACTTTAATGACACAGGACCAGAGTTTCTCAGGCCGGCTGCTTTACTTTAACAACACAGGACCAGCATTTCTCAGGCCAGCTGCTATACTTTAATAACACAGGACCAGGGCTTCTCGGACCGGCTGCTATACTTTAATGACACAGGACCAGAGCTTCTCAGACCGGCTGCTTTACTTTAATGACACAGGACCAGCGTTTCTCAGGTCTGCTGCTATACTTTAATGACACAGGATCAGCACTTATCAGGCCGGCTACTATACTTTAATGACACAGGACCAGCGCTTCTCAGGCTTGCTGCTATACTTTAATGACAAAGGACCAGCGTTTCTCAGGTCTGCTGCTATACTTTAATGACACAGGACCAGCGTTTCTCAGGTTTGCTGCTATCCTTTAATGACACAGGACCAGCACTTCTCAGACCGGCTGCTATCCTTTAATGACACAGGACCAGCGTTTCTCAGGCCTGCTGCTATACTTTAATGACACAGGACCAGCGCTTCTCGGACCGACTGCTATACTTTAATGACACTGGACCAGTGCTTCTCAGACCAGCTGCCATACTTAAATGACACAGGACGAGCATTTCTCAGGTCTGCTGCTATACTTTAATGACACAGGATCAGCACTTCTCAGGCCGGCTGCTATACTTTAATGACACAGGACCAGAGCTTCTCAGACTGGCTGCTATACTTCAATGACACAGGACCAGCATTTCTCAGGTCTGCTGCTATACTTTAATGACACAGGACCAGCGTTTCTCAGGTCTGCTGCTCTTCTTTAATTACACAGGACCAGCACTTCTCAGACCGGCTATTATCCTTTAATGACACAGGACCAGCGTTTCTCAGGTCTTCTGCTATCCTTTAATGTCACAGGACCAGCACTTCTCAGACCGGCTGCTATCCTTTAATGACACAGGACCATCGCTTCTCAGACTGGCTGCTATACTCTAATGATATAGGACCAGCGCTTCTCAGGCCGGCTGCCATCCTTTAATAACACAGGACCAGCGCTTCTCAGGCCGGCTGCTATACTTTAATGACACAGGACCAGTGCTTCTCAGGCCAGCTGCTATACTTTAATGACACAGGACCTGCACTTCGTAATTTGGATACTATATCTTAATGCGGCAGGAACATTACTTCTCATTTAGGCTGCTATATTATTGTGATTAAGTACTTTTTATGGGGGTGTTACGATTTAATGACAGAAAGCCATTTCTTTACACTGAGGCTGCTATACTTCAATGACCCAGGACTAGTGCTTCCCAGATGAGCTGCTAAATTTTAAAGACACCTCCAACACTTCTCTGCGGGACTGCTATATTTTAAGGCACTGGACGAAGGCTTCTAAACTGGACTGCTACACTGTAATGACACAGGACCACCACTGCTCAGCTGGGCTGACATACTTTTAATGACACAGGACCAGTGCTTCTCATTCACATGAAACATTTATGATACAAGAACAGCACTTCTTAGTAGGGCTACTAGGATTTTAAGGAGCGAGAACATCACGTTTCACCTGAGTCTCTCTACTTTAATGACACAGAGCTTTCACTTCTCAACTGATCTGCCACATTTTAATTACACAGCACCAGTCCTTCTCACCTGGGCTGACATACTTTAACGACACACAAACTGCACTTTGTATCTGGGCTTCCATAATGTAATGACACAGAACCAGCACGTCTTCCATACTTTAATGACAAAGGACCGGTGATTATCAACTAGGCTGACATAATTTAGAGACATACGACTGGCACTTTTAAGTCTGGCTGCTGTACTTTACTGACAAGATCAGCACTTCCTGGCTGAGGTGACACACTTTAATGACAAAGGACTAGTGTTTCTTGGCTGAGCTGGTATACTTTAATGGCAAAAGACCAGCACTTCTCATTTCACTGCTACACTTTTAGGATTCAAGGACAGCACTTCTCCTTAGGTCTGCTATGATTTAATGACAGAGAATGTTACTTTTCACCAGTACTGCTCTACTTTGATAACACATGACTTCTTTACAAGGCTGCTAGTTTTTTAATGACATTGGACTAGAGCTTCTCAGACTGGCTGCTATACTTTAATGAAACAGGACCAGTGCTTCTCAGGTCTGCTGTTATACTTTAATGACACAAGGGCAGTGCTTCACAGCTGGGCTGATATACGTTAATAACACAGGACCAGCGCTTTTCAGACCGGCTGCTAAACTTTAATAACACAGGACCAGTGCTTCTCAGGCCGGCTGCTATACTTTAATGACACAGGACCAGTGCTTCTCAGACTGGCTGCTATACTTTATTGACACAGGACCAGCGCTTCTCAGGCCCGCTGCTATACTTTAATGACACAGGACTAGCGCTTCTCAGGCCAGCTGCTAAACTTTAATGACACAGGACCAGCGTTTCTCAGACTGGCTGCTATACTTTAATGACACAGGACCATCGCTTCTCAGGCCGGCTGCTATACTTTATTGACACAGGACCAGTGCTTCTCAGGCCGGCTTCTATACTTTAATGACACAGGACCAGCACTTTCAAGGCGGGATGCTAAACTTTAATAACACAGGACCAGCGCTTCTCAGGTCGGCTGCTATACTTTAATGACACAGGACCGGACCAGTGCTTCTCAGGCCGGCTGCTATACTATTAATTACACAGGACCAGCGTTTCTCAGACTGGCTGCTATACTTTAATGACACAGGACCAGCACTTCTCAGGCCAGCTGCTATACTTGAATAACACAGGAACAGCGCTTCCAGACCAGCTGCTATGCTTTAATAACACAGGACCAGTGCTTCTCAGGCCGGCTGCTATACTTTAATGACACAGGACCAGCGCTTCTCAGGCTGGCTGCTATCCTTTAATGACACTAGACTAATGCTTCTCATGGCCGACTGCTATACTTTAATGACACAGGACCAGCGTTTCTCAAACTGGCTGCTATACCTTAATGACACAGGACCAGCGCTTCTAAGACTGGGTGCTATACTTTAATGACACAGGACCAGCGCTTCTCAGGCTTGCTGCTATACTTTAATGACACAGGACCAGCGCTTCTCAGACTGACTGCTATACTTTAATGACACAGGATCAGCGCTTCTCAGGTCGGCTGCTATACTTTAATGACACAGGACCAGCGCTTCTCAGGCTTGCTGCTATACTTTGATAACACAGGACCAGTGCTTTTCAGACCTGCTACTAAACTTTAATAATACCACAAGACCAGCACTTCTCAGGCCGGCTGCTATACCTTAATGACACAGGATCAGCCCTTCCCAGGCTGGGTGCTATACTGTAATGACACAGGACCAGTGCTTCTCAGGTCTGCTGTTATACTTTAATGACACAAGCCCAACGCTTCACAGCTGGGCTGCTATACTTTAATAAGACAGGACCAGTGCTTTTCAGGCCGGCTGCTAAACTTTAATAACACAGGACGAGTGCTTCTCAGGCCAGCTGCTATACTTTAATGACACAGGAACAGCGCTTCTCAGAATGGCTGCTATACTTTATTGATACAGGACCAGCGCTTCTCAGGCCGGCTGCTATACTTTAATGACACAAGCCCAACGCTTCACAGCTGGGCTGCTATACTTTAATAAGACAGGACCAGTGCTTTTCAGGCCGGCTGCTAAACTTTAATAACACAGGACGAGTGCTTCTCAGGCCAGCTGCTATACTTTAATGACACAGGACCAGCGCTTCTCAGAATGGCTGCTATACTTTATTGATACAGAACCTGCGCTTCTCAGGCTGGCTGCTATACTTTATTGACACAGGACCAGTGCTTCTCAGGCTGGCTGCTATATTTTAATGACACAGGACCAGCGCTTCTCAGGCCGGCTGCTATACTATTAATTACACAGGATCAGCATTTCTCAGACTGGCTGCTATACTTTAATGACACTTGACCAGCACTTCTCTGGCCAGCTGCTATACTTGAATAACACAGCACCAGCGCTTCCAGGCCGGATGCTATACTTTAATAACACAGGACCAGCGCTTCTCAGGCCGGCTGCTATACTTTAATGACACAGGACCAGCGCTTCTCAGGCTGGCTGCTATCCTGTAATGACACTGGACTAACACTTCTCATGGCCGGCTGCTATACTTTAATGACACAGGACCAGCGTTTCTCAAACTGGCTGCTATACTTTAATGACACAGGACCAGCGCTTCTCAGGCTGGGTGCTATACTTTAATGACACAGGACCAGCGCTTCTCAGGCTTGCTGCTATATTTTAATGACACAGGACCAGCGCTTCTCAGACTGACTGCTATACTTTAATGACACAGGACCAGTGCTTCTCAGGTCGATTGCTATACTTTATTGACACAGGACCAGCGCTTCTCAGGCTGGGTGCTATACTTTAATGACACAGGACCAGTGCTTCTCAGGTCTGCTGTTATACTTTAATGACACAAGGCCAGCGATTCACAGCTGGGCTGCTATACTTTAATAACACAGGACCAGCGCTTTTCAGGCCGGCTACTAAACTTTAATAACACAGGACCAGCGCTTCTAAGGCTGGCTGCTAGACCTTAATGACACAGGACCAGCCCTTCTCAGGCTGGGTGCTATTCTGTAATGACACAGGACCAGTGCTTCTCAGGTCTGCTGTTATACTTTAATGACACAAGCCCAACGCTTCACAGCTGGGCTGCTATACTTTAATAAGACAGGACCAGCGCTTTTCAGGCTGGCTGCTAAGCTTTAATAACACAGGACCAGCGCTTCTCAGGCCGGCTGCTATACTTTAATGACACAGGACTAGCCCTTCTCAGGCCGGCTGCTATCCTTTAATGACACTGGACCAAAGCTTCTCATGGCCGGCTGCTATACTTTAATGACACAGGATCAGCATTTCTCAGACTGGCTGCTATACTTTAATGACACAGGACCAGCGCTTCTCAGGCCAGTTGCTATACTTTAATTAAACAGGACCAGCGCTTCTCAGGCCAGCTGCTATACTTTAATTACAGAGAACCAGCACTTCTCAGGCTGGCTACTACAGCTTTAATAACACAGGACCAGCGCTTCTCAGGCCGGCTGCTATACTTTAATGACACAGGACCAGCGCTTCTCAGACTGGCTGCTATACTTTATTGACACAGGACCAGTGCTTCTCAGGCCGGCTGCTAACCTTTAATAACACAGGACCAGCGCTTCTCAGGCCAGCTGCTATACTTTAATGACACAGGACCAGTGCTTCTCAGACTGGCTGCTATACTTTAATTACACATGACCAGCGCTTCTCAGACTGGCTGCTATACTTTAATGACATAGGACCAGCGCTTCTCAGACCGGCAGCTATACTTTAATGACACAGGACCAGCGCTTCTCAGACTGGCTGCTATACTTTAACAACACAGGACCAGCGCTTCTCAGACCAGCTGCTATACTTTAATGACACAGGACCAGTGCTTCTCATTCCTATACTTTAATGACACAGGACCAGAGCTTCTCAGACCGGCTGCTACACTTAAATGACACAGGAACAGTGCTTCTCAGACTTACTGCTATACTTTAATGACACAGGACCAGTGCTTCTCAGGCCGGCTGCTATACTTTAAAGACACAGGATCAGCATTTCCCAGTAGGCCTGCCATATTTAATGTGGCACAGGGCCAGCAGTTTCCACCTGGGCTCTTATACTTTAATGACATAGGACCAGTGTGTCTAATTTAGGCTGTTACACATTTATGATTAAAGAACCTCGCTTCTACGCAATACCGCTATGATTCAATGACAGAGAGCATCACTTTTCAGCGGGGCTAATATACTTTAATGACATAGGACCAATACTTCTCCGTAAGGCAACTAGGTTGAATGGCTGACAACTATCACTTTTATGCTAGGCTGCTATACTTTAATGACACAGGACAGCACTTTTGAGTATGGCTGCTAGGGTAAATGACAGATGTCACTTTAAAACCGGGCTGCTATACTTTAATGAAACCGAAAGCACTACTCCAAAGGGCTGCTGTGGTGAATGACAAAGAACTTTTCAGTCGCGCTGCAATACTTTAATAATACTGAACAACATTTCTCCAAAGGGCTGCTATAAGTTTACAGGACTGTACTAGTGCCTCTCAGAAGGAGCCAAGTGCTGTGAAAGAAAGAAAGATCCTGAATTACCCTTTGGATTAAAAGTGCTGTCACTGCAGAAATGTAATTCCATGCTTTCCCCAAGCATGGCCGCCATCATTGACTGCAAATGTATGGGTCAAGTCGTGAAGAGTGCAGATACCAGAGTACCTGGCAAGAGCAATGTGTCTCCACTCCAGAATGATAATTAATGATATTTGACCAATTTGAGATTCTGTGGTGGTGAGGAAGTTCAAACAATATACATTACCTCCTATAGAATAGATCACTCAGTTCCAAGTTCTTTGTGTTCTGTGACTTGTAGTTTATCCTAGAAAATCGTGAAATGATTTGGATGTTGTTTGAATTAGCCAGGACCAGCTGGAGACTTTACATGTGATATGTGGCAACTAAGTAGCAATGTACCAATATTTTTAGCCAATTTCTGTCCATGCTCTAGTGTCATCTCAGTCACTGCAGCATGGACAAAACAGAAGATCCATGTGTACTGAACTTGCTGTCCAGCGCCCTCATGTCCTAATGTGATATCTTTAGCCAGGCCTGACTGTTTAACCAGCAGCAGGTTGCACTCTGGGATTAGTAGTATAGATGTTCACATTGCAAGTATGAGCTAAAAAAAAATCCCGAATGCAAAGTGCTGGGATCTGAAAAATCATAACTGGCTGAAGGTAAGGGTGACCAGATTCTGAAAACAAAAAAGCGGGACAGTTCATAGACATAGAAGTAGGACTACAGTTTGCAGTAACTGTCAATATAAAAGTAGGACTATTTGACAGCTGTCATGGACATAGAAAAGGGACTACAAAGACAGCCGCCTCCACAAAGATGAAGAATTACAGATAACAAATCAGATGTGTGACACAAACAGTAATGGATTTTTAAGATAACAGCATGTGCATTATGGGATGTTGGGTTTTTGCTTTAACAATGCCTAGAACGGCCTCCAAACTAGTAACTTGCAAAAATGGCTAAAAAGCTTGCCCCATGTCAGAAGTTGAGAAGGGGAAGGGGAAGGGGAAGAAGGAAGCGAAAGGGAGACAAAAGGCACAATGATGCGGGAAGGGCTGAGGAAGTAGGCCTGTCTGTGTCTCTTAGATGAGGGGAGGGATGAGAGAAGGACCGGAAACAAGCATCCTGGGACCGGTTTCAGGGTAACACGCCTCATCAGCCAGGCTAGCTTGAATCCAGTGGCAAAGTGAGCAAGGGACCCACGTCTGGGCAAGACCAACACATCTGACATTCTTACAGTGCATGCATCTCTTTTTACAGGGAATTAACAAAGTCAGAAGCATGCCTCTCTTAAATACCTCTGAAGTGGTAACAAGCTGTGTGCTTTTGTTTCCCATCCGTTGCGTTTGCATTCAAGTGTGAGGTTCCAGGCCACGCACAGTCAGGATACTCAATGAAAAGGAAGCCTGATGGCCTCTTAACTTCGGCCTTAATGGGTGGCCCAGTTGGAGGTGAAAATTAAAAAGCTCCCTTCCCTGCCTGCACTTTGCTGCTGGGAATGGAAAGCAGACAACGTGCAGGCCCCGCTGAACGTGTCCTGGTGTCTAAAAATGACACCAGGACCAGTTCAGCATATTTCTGTGGGGCCCAACTTGTTGGCAGGGTGGACGGCGTCCACCCTGTGAAAAACGTGGGTGGACGCAGTCTACCTGCGTGTACCCCTGACTTGTGCCCAGTCTGTCTCTGAGGTGAGTGGACGGGGACTGTGGCATTTCTCAGGTACATGTCTAACTCTAAAATAGATGCAGTATTTTTCTGGTGATGTCCGCTCTATGCATGCTGCTGTCGTACATAAGTGTCTAGTGTTGAGCAGTTTTAAAAATACCTCTAGGCAAGGTGTATGCATCCATTCTTTGCTGTGATAAAACCCATGACATCATAGTACTCAAAAACATTTCCCCTGAGTTCATTTTGGGGAGTGCCTTTCTTCAGGGGGCAGTTACTGTCCAATTACAAGCCAGCATTTCTGGTCTTCTGGTAGAACCACCCAGCGCCCAGCTTCCTCCCAGGTAGGTGATCTGAGTAGTGCGGAGAAGGGTACTACAGCACGGACGTGATGTAGGTCACAGCAAGCAGAGCTCTCCTCTGACCCTATGTATCTCACCCAACCATGTCCCATGAGACAACTGCACCCACAGACGTCTCACCGCTTCTACGTCACACAGGGCCTTCAAATGTAGTAGAAATACTACCCGAGCCGGCTTGGAGGATGCGGAAACTTGACCACATCACCACTAACACACGACACCCGACGATTTCCCCCACATTCCCTTCAATCACTCATGCACCCTGTGCTCTCCCAGCACTCCCAAACCGGGCAGCTCGTTGGAGTCCCGTAAAGCGCTCTACAAAGACCAGGTGGCATGACAGAAGTACCCAGGCTCTAAGTGGAATGAAAAAACAGGGGGGTCTCTCAAAGGGGTGTGGCTTAAAACACATAAGCTACAAAATCTATGCTTACAATAGTGTCCCGCCCGAAAAATGTGATGCTTCTGTCCTTGTATTCAGATGAATAATACAACATGTAACATTACACCTTCAACAAGCCAGGACTATTAGCTTTGTTATTTGTTGTTGGCTGCATAAGATAAATAAGCAACAACTTTGGCTTTGTTGTACATAACATTGAAAAAGCATCAGTTCTAGAATAATGGACCTGTGAAAGTATCATAACGGGTCACTTTGAAGGCAGTGAAGGAGGGTGGTATTGCTGCAGCGCTAAGATTTCTTTTTCATCCTGTGGACAAAACTGGAGAGCCCAATAGAGACCCGTTTCAGCACCTGTGCGAAGTAAGCAGAGAAAAGCCCAGTTTTTTAAATAGTGTCTTGGTGCGTGCGAGACACTATTTAAAAACGGGACATTTCCCTGTTTAACCCGGGCATTGCACAAAAACCGGGACATTTCTGTAATTTGGAGCAAAGTGTCGGGACACCGGGACACTGCTCCGAAAACCGGGACCGTCCGGGGAAAAGCAGGACGTCTGGTCATCCTACTGAAGGTAGTACACACATATGGTTGACACTTTTTTTGCTGACCTCCATGGAAAAACACTGGACAGGCCGGTAAAAACCGAACGGAAACTTGGTGTCCGGTGACATGAGGATATCTGGTCACTCTACATGTTTACATGTCAAATTGAAGCTCAGGCTACCAGATGGCATTTGGTTCGGGTTGGGCTTGCCTTTTACAAATCGTTTTAAGGGACGTTAGTTAAATTGTGTCAGATGAACTGAACAAAGACAAAAACTTCCAGAATGCATGCATTACTTGCAAGTGGAAGGTCTGGACTGGATTAAAAAGTGTCCCTGATGGACTGGCGTCTTTTGGAAATCTTAATTGGACTCAAACATAAATGTACAGCATATCCCTGTGCATATACGCATTTATTTGGAATATATGTATGTATCTAGATATGTGTATTCCTTTCTATAAATGTGTAAAGTGATTATCTTTCTAAATATATAGATATTCATTAGGTCCGCTTAACAAATGTACATATGACTTATGGTTATATTATTCTATGTTTAACATGTATGTAGGTCACTGCGTAAATAAGTACATTTTTTATCATAACTATTTATTTACAATTGCTTCATTATTGAATTTTTTAAAAATCTTAATTTACATGGTTTCCACATCACTTTTGGAGGAACTGGTGCAAATAGTTGACACAAATCGTGAACACGCTTGCTCATTCTATCTGCGTACCACCCCTGATCATATGTCCTTTCGGAAACAAATAAAAACGTATCTCTTTCCTTAGTTTCTGGTCCCCCCCCTACTGTTGGTACTAGCGCTGGGATGCCTCCGGGTAGCCATGCGCTCTATAAATGCTTTTCCATTCCATTCCATCCTGAGTGGCCAATTTCTAGTTATCCAGACTGTAGATCTTAAGCCCCTTTGGTTCTACCTATAAACCCGGTAACCCACCAATAAGTGTGAAATCTGACCTTTGACACTAAAATCAATGACACTAAATCATTTTAGAAGCATGATGACGATCTCTATAGCAGAGATGTGAACTGCCTCAGATTCATATGAGTGCCTCATTCAGGTCACATTTATACTTTCCATTCTGGGACTTGCAGTCCTGATTTAATAAAGGGGTTAAAGAGGACTACAAGTCCCAGAATGCAAAATCAAAACCCGGACTAGATGGGCTACACACACATAACCTGGAACTATTGAGAGCCTTGCCAACGAGGATTCCTGTCTTTTCAGCCTATGGAGGCATGTTGCTTGTTCGTTGGAGGTTAGGAATAAAAAGTGGGTGACGCGGTCACCTACCAAAATGAGCGAGAGTTGACAGTAAAGTTACGTGATGACAACATCACACTGTCCTGAGCTTTCTTTTCACAACCTAATGCATTCTGGGAGTTGTAGTCTTGCTTCATTTAAACTGTATATATTTGAGAAACAGACTTGCAAAGGAATCCTTGAGGACAGCCCAATCCTGAACACTGTGTTCCTGATGACATGGGGCGTCATGCTTCATCATCTGGTGACCTTTGAAACGTGTTTTTTCTCCAGCCTGCCCTTTTCACGTCCACCCAGCCCTCCCTCGTTCCTCATTCCTCCCTCCCTTTCTGTAGGTTTGCTCTTCTTTCGCATCGAGCTGGCAGATGACTCCCCTGGAGCCCAATTCGCTTTTACATAAAACTGTTTAAAAAAAAAAAGAACTAAAAGAACACTAAAATAGACCTAGGCCGCCCTGAGACTGGACTTCAACGCACTTCCTTGAATCCCAGATGCCAATGTCAGCAGCCGACTGTCTTAATGCCTTTTCCTCGAGGGCTTCAATTCTTTGCCAAACAGACATTTTTCTGTCGGCTGTGAGGTAGCAGCCCCAGGGAGCCTCGACACTTCTGAGGTAGAGTCTAACAGGCCCCGTGCTCTGTAGTGACAATCAAGTGTGTCAGTGTTTGTTTAACACTCTTAAGACACTGAAGGGGGAGCGAGCGCGTGCCTAATTCTGCAAGGGATTCCCTTTGTCACAGCAGCGGGAAAAAAGCTTCCCGATAAACCGTGTTTTTTGAAATTATAAATCTTTTTCGGAGAATCTTTCTGTTGGAGGAAGGCCTAATGGGTCGATGCTTTTACTGCGAGGCGGGAGAGGGGGGATGGGCCAAGAGCCGGCAGGAGGAGGAAAGGCGGGAAATAGAAAGGCAGGGCAGACAGCTGTTCATTGATTGGCCTCTCAATGAAAAGCTAGCTGTGAGGATGGGAGAAGGGGCTTTCAGGGGGGTGTGCCAATGGCTTTAAGTGGGATGGAAAAGTGGGAGGAAGGTCTCTAAAAGGGGCGAGACCATTGTAATTAAGGGTGTGACCTAAACAAACCATGGACGCCATTTAGGGGTCTGCCGGGGTCACAGCTGCGACCTTTGGCTTGTCCCTTGCACTGGCTCTGCAACACCTGGCCTCAGAGGTGTCAAAACGAATGCCAGGCACACAAGGGCAGCTCCACTTACCTTGTTTTTTGTCAATTCTTCATTACACATTTTTTTTTAAAATAATTTGTTATTGAGCAGAGCAGGAGAGCAACAAAACCAGTACACAGTAAACAAAGTTCATGAGCAGTAGATCAAAATAATTATAAAACAACAAACTTTAGACAAAAGTATATATATCCATAATTTCAATTATGGAAATAGTGCAAAATATGCAAAAGTAAGCAGGGTAACCAGAAGCCTATAATAATTACCTTATTCAACCTGGCCTCCCAATACATAGGATATTAATTATCTATACATATAGTTTCAATTGTGCAAATAGTGCAAAATGTGCAAAATAAGCAAAATAGCCAGAGGCCTATAACAGTTATATTATTCGACCTGGCCTCCCAATACATAAAACATGAATTACCTATACACATAGTCAATATACTTTATAAAAAGTCCCTACAACGCTGCAATCTCAGCTTCACATGGCCACAGGCCTAACAGAAAAATAAAAGTGCTTAGTGCTTGCTACAATCGCTAATTCAATAAAGTGCTAACAGATTTTTGAAGTGCTAAAAATACCTGTGTTAAAGATGTATCTAATTAAAAACAATAATAAAAACCAAATACTAAAGTGCTATGTGACATACATAGATAAATCACTATCCCATAATTTCCAGATATTAGTAAACCTTTTTATTGCCCCAACTCTTTTGGCATAGGCCTCTTCATACCTTTTTATCTTTTGCATTTTATTCACCCATTTCGAGTATGATGATATATACTCGGATCTCCAATTTTAGAGAATTAAGGAGCGGGCTACTAACGAACAAATCGCCACATAAGACTCTTCGGCGTTAGATAAGTCCGTTCTTTTTCTCAACAAGCCAAAAAGAGCCACCTCAGATTCAGGTTCGAGCTCTTTTCTAATTGCTAAGCTCATTGCTGCGAAAATCTCACGCCAAAAAACTTCAAGCGTCGGGCATGTATAAAATATATGAAGCCAATCTCCCCCATTTTGAAGCTGGCAACGAAAACATTTATTATCCACTTCCGAAAAGCGTCTATTAAGAACCTTCGGAGTGTAATAAGCCAGCCAGCGAGATAAAAAAGACATCCTTTTAAAATTGGCTGTTCTAAGAGTCTTACTTCCTAACTGAGCGATTTGTTCCCACTCCGGTCTCGTGAAGGAGCAATTAGTTTCACAAGTTATTTTACTGAGAATTTCTTCGACCAGAGGAGACTCTTTGCCCTTTCTTAATAGAGTATACCAGTTTCCCACACCTTTTAATGTAGTTTTATATACGGTGTTGGTCAGAGCAGATAATGTCCCACATGTTGACATATTATATTTATTTATAAAGTTCAATATCTGGAGATATTCCAAAAAAACGGTTGCTAAACGATTATCGGATCTCTCTAAGACCTCCTGCCAAGTAATGAATTTCCCTGCGGCAAAAAAGGAACCCAATTCACCTAGACCACAGTCCTTCCATCTTTTACATTTAGTGGAATGGATTTGGAGCCCTAAAGCCTTAGATTCTTCCAGATTGAGATAATAAAATCCACCAAACCCAGCTTGTTTAAAGAAGGACTGGAGTCTATCAGAAAAATCCCGAATAGTCTTATAACGGGTCTTTTTGGGTAGTTTAGCTGTTTTAAATAAAATAGAAACTTGCGAACCCGACTCCTGAATCATTCTATCATAAAATAAACTATCCGGCCACCCATTAAGATCTAATAATCGTGCTGAAAGATCGAGGACTGTCGCCAAATAATAAGTACGAATATCTTGTAGCGCTAGCCCCCCTTGGGTTATTTCTAACTGCAATATAGGTAGCCTGACCCTAGGTACTTTTCGATTCCATACAAATTCTCTGATCATAGACTCAATATCTTTTAAAAAATGGGAATTGATTTTTAGCGGTACGTTAATAAAAAGAACAACCAATAAAGGAAGAATCGACATTTTAATAAGTGCTACACGACCAATCAAGGTCAATGGTAAAAAAATCCATCTCTCCAGCAAGCCCTTAATTTTATCTCGCATTACTAAATAATTTAGATTAAATAGTTCCTCAAATTCACTAGAAACATAAATACCTAAATATCTAATAGGTTCTACTTTTAGAGCTTGAGATTTTAGATTAGATGGTAGAAAATTATGGTCTACATTCAAGGCAAGAACCTCAGTTTTATTTTGATTAATTTTATATTCGCCTATCCTTTCATATTTGCTAAATTCGAACAAAACTAGATCAAGATTTAATTTATCTGGTTGCAGATACAAAATTATATCATCAGCGAATAATTTTATTTTCGCCATTCCTTCTATTGGTGGTTTAATTTCCGGATTACCACAAATTCTTAATGCGAGCGGCTCAATAAAAAAAGTAAACAAAATAGGGGACAATGGACAACCTTGCCTGGTGCCTCGATTTATATCAATTACCCCTACCGTGTTAGCGTTAATCACCACTCGAGCTTGGGCACCTTGGTAAATATTTTTCAACATTTCAATCACCCGGACCGGGAAGCCAAATCTTTGCATTCCAAAAAAAAGAGCCTCCCAGTTGACCAAGTCAAATGCCTTCTCGGCATCGACCATTGTAACTAAAGTTGGAATTTTATTGCTAGTGACATAATCAAGAGCCTGAATTAAAAATCCAGTATTTGAGGCCATTGTCCTTCCTGCCACAAAACAAGCCTGGTCCGGGTGTATTAGTGACTGCGCAATTGGAGTAAAACTTTGGGCCCATATTTTCATAAGAATTTTAAAATCAGTGTTGAGCAAGCTAATCGGCCTGTAGGAGTTAACATCCTTATGATTCTTCCCCTTTTTGACAAAACTAACCATGATGGACTCCTTAAAACTCAGAGGAACATTACCACCCATTCTAACAGCATTAAATAGTTTTGCCAAAAAAGGAGTCAATTCGTTCACAAAAGTTTTATAAAATTCAATCGGGAACCCATCCGTTCCACAGGCCTTAGCCCCTGCTATTGATTTAATTGTGTCCGCAATTTCTACCACCACAATTTCACGTTCAAGTTGATCTACCATTGGGTCAGACAAAATCGGAACATTAACTTCATCAAAGTATTTACGGATAAGATCTAAGCCTACAACATACTTTGTAGAATACAACTGAGCATAATGTTCTAAAAAGACTTGAGCAATATCACCCTTCTCTCTGCTGATGTTTTGAGTCTTAAAGTCAATAATTTCAGAGATGAAGGCGTTTTCCTGCTTTGATTTTGTCTGCCCTGCCAACATTTTACCCACCATTTGGCTCTCCTCATAAACTTTCTGCTGAAAAGTTCTAGAACTATTAATTTCTTCAATTAAAAAAAATTCTTTAAGGGCTAATTTTTCTTTTTCTAGCTGAATAGCAGCATCTCGACTCCCCTGGGGCTGAACGTCTTTTAAACTCACGGCATCATTTACAGCCTGTTGGAGTTGGTTAATCTTTATCTGCCTTTTTCTCGACAAAGCAGCTGAACGGGCAATTATCTGCCCCCGCATAGCTGCCTTAAACCCACCCCATACTGAAAAAATATCTGTTGTCTCTTCATTTATGCTAAAAAACTCCAATATCCATTTTTTAGTTTGGGTAACCCAATTAGGATCTTGCAGGAATAGACGATCCATCTGCCACCTGGATTCCGTCTTAATCCCCCCTTCAATTTCCAGCTTTAACGAAATAAGGGAATGATCTGAAAATGGGTTAACCCCTATCGTGGTATCTAGTATTTTCAAAGAGCGTGAAGTAAGAAAAAAATCAATGCGGGAGGCCGTATGAAATAGTTTAGAATAGCAAGTGAATTTCATTAACCTGGGGTTAGATTTACGCCATTGATCAACTAATAAATATTCCTGCCTTATGGCTTCCAAAACTTTCTTTGTTTGGGGTTTCAATTCTTTTTTATTTTTATTTGACGTATCTGTTTTGAGATCCTGAATAAAATTAAAATCGCCACCAAGAATTATTTGTCCCGGGGTACCCCTAAGAAGCTCCGCAATCTTTTTTAAGGATGTAGAATCGTCTACTTTCAGTCCCATAATAATATATAAAATTTAGATTTATCCCATTTAATCTAGCCCCGACCCACAACCAGCGTCCCAATGGATCTCTCCGAATTTGACCGAATTCCCACGGAAGACTGCGGCAAAAATATATAGCGACACCCCTTTTGGCCAACCCGGCTGAAGCAAAAAAGACATGCGAAAAAAACCTAGGAACATACAGCTTGGGGTAGTTGGTTTTTAAGTGTGTCTCCTGAAAAAATAGAACCTGAGGGGAGGAGGACACCAGCCACCTTATTAAGGCTCCATATTTGGATTTATTCAATATCCCATTGACATTGATGGAAACAGTATCACAAGTACTCTTCATAGCAACTTATATAAAAATACAAACTGCATACAACAACTATGAATATTTCCCATCCTAAGTTTCTTAAAAAGAAAACATTATGCACTAGTGCCCCTGCTTCTGCTCTTTTTTCTGTTTTAATTTCCACTCCCTTCCCCACCCCACTCAACCCACCCTCCAGGGAGGTGTCCTACCACGCTATCCACCTCCACCTCACCCCTGCTAACTTAGAGGGCGCCATGGAACTGCACCCATCGTGACCCACCACCCCACCTCACCTCTCGACAATGGATTACTACAAAAAAAAAAACAACCCCGGTCGAAGAGAAAAAAAAAAAAAAAAAAAGCCAAATATTGCAACCATTAATTCTCTTATTTTCAAAGTTACTTTAAATTAATTACCTAACTCCCATACCTAATATACCTTCAAGATATATAGAAGGAGGGGGAGGAAAAAAGCCTCAATCATCCATTAATTCCTTACGTAGCTGACATTTCTTTAAGGAAATCCTGAGCATCCTCTAAGTTGGAAAACATATGGAAACCCAGAGTTTAGACTGCTGAGCAATTGATGCCGGTGCACCTTGAGCTTTAACCAAGAAAAGCAATTTAACAAATTCTTTGCGTCTCCAGGCTGCAGTAGCGGACATATCTGGGAAAATTCTACAATTAGAGGTCTCATTCACTGGAAACTGTCTTTTTTGTATCGCTTTAGCCAAGATCTTTTCTTTTATCCGATAATCTGCAAAGTTGACCAAGATGGTGCGTGGGCCACTCGTGCTTGGCAAAGGATGAAACGGAACTCTATGGGCTCTAGTAACTGTAAGATCCCCACCAAACTCGGGAAGTACTTTTTTAAATAAAGGATTCCACCCATTGCGATGTCTGGGCACCTTTCACTCTCTCAGGTACCCCCACTATACGTAGGTTTGAGCGGCGAGAGTGGTATTCCAACTCCTTGAGCTTGTTCTCTAACGAGCTCCTGTCCCTTATGGCCTCACATACTTTAGTAGATAATCCGGACATCTGATCCTCCAACTGAGAGATCCTAGATTCTGCTTCCGGTATCTTGACTGGTAGACAAGCCACCGCGTCTTCGATCTTCCCAAGGAGGATATGAAGAGAAGCAATCTCATTTTCCTGCGACCTTTTCATTTCGCGAATCTCTTCGAGAATAAGGTTAAGCAAAGTCTTAACAGCTAATTGTTTGGTGGAGCTTGTCTCTACAGGAACATTTATATCTAAAGCCGGACCAGTAGCTATATCGGGAGCTGGAAGTTGTACCATATCTGATACCTTCTGACTCTTATGAATGGACATTTGCTGACTTTGAAGATCCCGTTGGTCTAGTTGATCCTGTTCCAGAAGCCCGGAGGAGAGCATCAAACTACTGGCGCTCCGTGTCCGGTTTGGGACTATCTGGCAGCATAACTGGGCTCCATCCTTTGCAGCGGGTAGAGGAGGAGGATTCAAGGCACTGTCATCGAGCTCATTCGTTAAAAGAGTCGAAGTTGTGGACTTTAGAGCACACAGAGGTACTGGAGAGCTAGGAGAGGTGGCGGTTGCAGAGAGCTGGCATCTAAAGAGAGCTGCGACAAGCTATGAGGATCCACCACCACTGTCTGCGGTGCCATGGACTGGAAAAGAGCTGGCTGCATTAGCTTTTTCGTGAAGAGGGAAAACTCCTTAACACTTTTTCCCTCCTCTTTGCTGCTTTCATTAGTGTCACTCTTATCCGCTTTTAAATTGCTCTCCTCCCCATTTACTTCAATTTCTGGTATAGATATGGAAGGAGAAGTTCTAGATGCCTGACTTACACCAACGGATTCCGCTACCAGTTCGTCTTCGGAGCTTTCGAAACTAGAACTCTGATCAAGGCGACTCCACACAAGTCCTGTTCTTCCTATTCCAACAGATAGCGCCTTTGCCTGCGCCAGGCGAGTCTTAGCTTTCAAACCAATCACTGCATCAATCCTGCCAGCTGGGTTGCTTTGTTTGTTATGTCTCCCCATTGCAGACCTACTCCAGTGACCGATACTGGTACGAGGAAGTGAGGGAGAGAAAAGGGTACTATAACCCAATTCTACCTGAGTTTTTCCCCCCTCCTTTTTCCCACTTTGCAGTTAAAACACCACTGTGTAAGCTTTTTCTCCTTCAGCAAAAATCCTCAAAGACGCCTCAGCCCCAATTCTGCCACTCCAAACCTCCTCACCTCCTCACCTCTCACTCCTTATTTAAGCTGTTCGCCGTCTTCCTTTAAAAGCCAGGCTGGTCATTCAAAATCCAAAAGTCACCACCAAATGTTTTCCTCGTGGACCGCCTCGTGGACCGCCGCTCTCTTTTTTTATTTTTTTGGTTTATTTGGAGGAGAATCCCCTGGTCAAGAGTCCGCCTGGCCGTTTTTTGTTTTTTTTCACTGGTCACAGGTCAATGCTCCCCCGGCGAACCCCCTGATAAGGCTCCCACCGACCGACACTTTTTTTTCGCTTTTTTTTTTCTTTCCCTTCCTGCGGCAGGATTACAATTTTCCCCCTGGATTCCTGCTGCTACATCTGTAGCGCTGAAATGCCGTTGCCGCCATTACCGCCATTGCCGAGAAAAGGGGGCGTGGTCACGAACTGCTACTCGGAGGCGTGGAACTCCGTCATAGCCCTCCTCTTCATTACACTATTAGTGTGGAATATTTTTTCACAATTAGAGTAATAAATTAATTGAATTTACCAGATGATGAAGCATGACACCTCTTGGGGCATGTGATGGCACTTACTCGAATTGGAGGCTATTCCACTGAACTGACAACCCTTCCCTGTCCCAGGAACTGCACACCCTTGCATTTAATTACTACAGAAGGGAGCATGTGTGCTGGACCTAACCAATAGCTCCTGGTTTATCTTGTTCAGATGACAGGAAGGAGAGCGACATGAAAGAGAGGGGAGAGGCTGTAAGACAAAAAAATTGAGAGGTAAGGAGAGGAGAAGAAAGAAAAGACAGAGGAAAGGAGTGGCTGAAATAGGAAGAGGGGAAAACACAAGAAAGAGGGTGAAACGAAGATCTATGAGAGAATGTGGCAAAAGGACAAAACATTAGGCAGTGGTGAGGGGTGGCGGAGAAAGAAGAAATACTAGATTACAAGAGAATGAAAAGGGAGGATTAAGAAGGAAGATGTGGGTGGAGAGGCAGTGTTTCTTTTTAAGTACATGTCTCGAAAAATGCCCATTCAGACTGGGGTGGAGGCGTGGAGCAAGTCAAATGTTAGGCTGTGTCTGACACATGCCCACTGGCAGCAGGATGGGCAAGTAAACGGATAGCTCCCTGCTAACAAAGTGCCATGTTCTGAAAGGTATGAGTTTGATTCCTGCAAGGCAGGCTCAGCTTTCCATCATTCAAAGGTCGATAAACTGAGCACCTTCAATTGGGCAACAAGACCTATTGTTTACAGCAGTTAGAAATAGCACAAATGAGCATTTTATCGCCATAAAAAAGCCTAATTACTAAACTTTTATTAACCTTCTCCCGTTTCGGAACTGGCCTTGCATGTTACGACTTTGTCTTGACACTATTGGCCTGTCTGGCAAAAAAAAATTTTTTGGTTGGGTTTAGATTTTCTATCTAGTGAGATTAAATCGATCAATGTGCATGTCAATAGAGCTACAAAAACAAAAGTTGATGGACAGAAGGCAGAACAATGTCATACATCCACCCCAGTACAGAGATCTGGGCCTGAATCCATCGTTTTTCTGCTCACCATGCCATTCCAGTTTGAACCCAGCCATATGCAAATCAGTCTTGACCCTGTGCCTCATGGGAACAGTCCAGCCCGAACTGCCAAGCCAGGTTCTCCCTGTACTGGAAACAAGCATCCGGGGACCGGTTTCGGGGTTTCACCCCTCTTCAGCCAGGATAGCTTGATTCCAGTGGCATGGAGAGCACGGGACCCACGTCTGGACATACCCATCCCACTCGGGGGGACAACTGCAAAAACAACAGTTGATGGACAGAATGCAGAACAATGTCATACATTCACCCCAGTACAGAGATCTGGGCCCGAATCCATCGTTTTTTTGCTCACCATGCCATTCCAGTTTGAACCCAGCCACATGCAAATCAGTCTTGACCCTGTGCCTCATGGGAACAGTCCAACCCAGATCAGTTGACTGGGGGTGAGTGCTTGCATTGTTCAACACTCCGTCCATCATCCCCTTTGGTTTTGCTTTGTTCGCCCTAAATTGGCAGGGTATGCCCAGACGTGGGTCCCTTGCTCACTTTGCGACTGGATTCAAGCTAGCCTGGCTGATGACAGCTGGTTAGCCAGAAACCGGTCCCAGGATGCTTGTTTCTGGTCCAGGGAAGACATGGCTTGGCAGTTCGGGCTGGAATGTTCCCATGAGGCATAGGGTCCGACTGATTTGCATATGGCCATGTCTGAACTGGGGTGGCGGAGTGAGCTAAAGAATGATGATGGATTAAACCCAGATCAGTTGACTGGGGGTGAGTGCTTGCATTGTTCAACACTCCGTCCATCATCCCCTTTGGTTTTTGCTTTGTCAATAGAGCTACAGCATGCAGGTATTTATTTTATTTAGGCTCTGTATTATTTTTTTTATCCATCTCACAGATGTCCAGGGAAGTTACTTTTTGTAAAGTCAGTGTTTTCAAAGTGGTAAAAAGGTCAAGTGATGTCACTTCCTATAATGTCAAGTCATATGTAATTTAGAGGGGCCTTGTTCACCACAGGACCTCAAACATCTCAGGACCGGCCCTCTGTGATCCTGTTTATTCCAATATAAAATAAGACCTACAAGTCCATGGGCGCCAAGTAAAACCTGGACTGGATGAACTACTCACGCATGAAACTGGGAAACCTGTGAGCTCTGCTTCTAGGCAGTGGCTGTGAATGTTCTGTGCACCTTAGAGCAAGGAGAATGATGAAAGTGCTCACAGGCCATCCCTGGCAAGGATGGTACTAGCTTGCACCCTCTCCAACACTACTTCCTTAGAAATAACTCACTATCTACATATCCCCTCAAACCACAGTTTTGCCATTTCTGTGCTCTGTAATTTATTCATTAAATGTTCCTATGGTCCACAGACCTCGCAAGGAACAAAGGCTGGGTTGGCCTTGCTGGGGTTAGAACCGGGAACCTGCGGGCCATTGTAGATGCCAGCGAGGAACATTTAACTCACCGAGTCCTCATGCCACTTTAAGGTGGCACTGTAAGAAGGCAACCTTCTACCTTCTTTCCTTGAATCTCTCCTGATCCAACAATCTCCCCGGCAGATGCAAGTGCTAACAGCATTTTGTTTTATTGTTCAACAGAAACTGCTCCCCAGGCAAGTAAATGAGAACTTTAATGACCAGGCCCACTAATAAACTACTGGAGAGTGAAGTCAGCTACTGAACCCAGAGGTCAAAGGCTCCATCATTTTCTACCAATCAGAGTGCTGCAGCCATGGACACCAGTGGACATGCTCACAGGCTTCTGTTGTTTAATGGGCCCATCACATGGATTATGTTGAAATACAAGTCAAAGTAAAAACATCAGGAAAGTTCCCAAATGCCTGTCTGCAATGCCACCATGGTGTGCGCACCACATGTTTTCAACACCAGCGGCATCACCTACAAGACTATCTGAAACAAAAACCCAGCATATTGGGGAGAGGAGTTGGCCTACCGGCAAGGGCGGTCGACCTTGAATCTGGGGAACTGAGTTCGAGTCTCAGCAATGACACTGAACATCCTGTGATTCTGGGCAAATTAATTAATCTCCCCGTGCCTAACAAAAATGAATGTGTCCTCATGCGCAACTGGTGCAATGTGAAGCGCTGTGATACCTGAGGGTCAAATTTGCGCTATATAAAACTCAGTAAAATAAATAAAAAATACCTGCTGAGAAACTATTTTGGACAAACAACACCTAATGGCAGGGCAAGGGTGCCATGGGTACTTGTGAAAACAAGAAATGCAAGGACTGTAGGGGTGCAGCGGACATCCCGGACCCTGGTGCCAAAGCACTGCTGCACCATTAATATCTATGCCATACACGCAGCTGACACATCGCTAAATTGGCAGTGAAGATGTGCAGTAAAAAAGATGATAAAACATGCCATATCAGATTAGGGCACAGGATCTGGAAAAACATTCCCATTTTAATTAAAACGGCCCCTACCCTCCTGAGATTCAGAAAGAATCTGAACACACATCTCTTCACAGAACATTACCAACTTAACCACTTGGCATCCGCCGTCTCCCATCTCACTGGAAATGTTCCAAAGCCCAAACGTTCCAAAGCCCTAAACAACACAAGACCAGAATACCTGAACAGCAGTATACACTTTCACCAATCCAACAGACACCTACGCGCTGCCTCACTCTCACACACGCCTGCATCCGCAAAAGCAAAACTGGAGGTAGCTCGTTCTCCTACATCATACCCGAGACATGGAACGACCTTCCTCAACACATCAGAGCCTTCTCCTCACTTATTGAGTTCCGCAAGAAGCTGAAGACCTGGCTCTTCATATAAGCACCTTGGGATCACACACCTACACACCTCGCCCAAGCACCTGGATACCCTGCTCGGGTGATTAGTGTGCTATACAAATCAACATAACATAACATAACATGCTCCATTGAGCCTCTCTCCCCTATGTTCTGCACCTCCCCAGCTAGGTTTGCTCTATTCAAATATAATACAAAATACTAATACCCCCACACAATACCTTGAAAGTGGGCCTTGGTGCAACCAAAGAACATGGGCTCCCTGTCTGCTGGTTGGGTAATTAAAACGAGCTTTAATTGGATTTCCAAACTGAACTCACCTGCACCTCCCGGGCATGGTAGGCGACAATGAGGCCCAGAAGGATGACAGTGGATAGGCTGATAAGGCATTTCAAGGCCAGAGAAAACATGGACTCCTGCAAGACAAAAAGAGACTTAATTAGGAGAGCTTCAGCAACCTTGTTTCATTAGACTTATATTGCACACCAGCTCAGGTAGACACAGGCTCACCTTACCTGCTAGTGGTTAAACTTGTTTTACGCAAGGCACCTCATAGTTTGATACTCAATTTATTACAATTCTAACTCCTCCAAAAGAAACTCTGAGCACCTGCATGCCTTGAACACATTCTTGGATCGCCACGTGGACAACCAAATCTTGTCCTTGCCTCTAATACTCTTCAGAGACTTTAACATACACCCATGTATCAGCCCTGTTATATTAGGGAAAGACCACATAGCTACTAACATCCTACACCACATGGAGCACTCCATTCAAGGGAAGACACCTAACTCCATACTAGCCAATTTCAATTTAGCCTTCACTACTGATAGCTGATAGCTTTGTGGCCCACACTCAGATAGTGTGGGAACTGGCACTTCTGGTTGGCTGAAGGGATAGCCCCAGCCAGGCAGAGCCTACCACTCCCATCAAGGGCGGGTGATTACACGTGCTGTATAACCTATGCTTAACCTACAATGGCAGGCCCGATACAGGGCTGACAGGTAATCTGGTGAGTGGCACACTCAGTACTATGTCCCACTACTACCCAGTGCCGTACCTGCCCCAGTTATGTGGTGTACTTGTTTCAGGACGCACAGAGGTATGGTACCTAAATCTATCATGTACACACCCACTGCCTACTGCAGGTGAGGCGGGTGCACACACCTTCCCTCTGCAGTACAGGGTGAAGGTGCACCCTGGTCTGGCTGAATAAGAAGACAGAGCTCAATCGGGCAATACTGAGAGACTCTATGAATTTGGAAGGCTCCCCTGGGTAAAGTATGTTAAATCTGTTCTCAGAGATATGATCCAGAGTTATTTGATTTGCCTGAATCTATTGTGGGATCTGATTTAGTTTTGGGTAAAAAGGCACTTCATGGTGATAGAGCACGCTAGGAGAAAGACGAGACGTGTACAAACCAATGGTACAGACCTGCCATATTAAAAACGACATGGCAGATTTACAGGCCCCTTGCAACACTTTTCCACTGCCGTTGCGTCACTTTTGTGAGGCAATGGCGGCGTAAAAAATGCGGCAAATTTACAACATGACGCATCTAGGGAGATGTGTCACGTTGTAAAGCCCTGCATTACATTATACCTGTGTCAGGTATAATGTATGCAGGGTAGGTGCTCCCACGCAGGAAAGATACGTAAAGGTAACGCAGTGAAATCTACATGATATCACTGCGCGACGTTTAGGACGCCACTGCGTCAAAACCATACTCCTACAGGTGCGTCAGTTTCTTGTAAATCTGCCCTGACATGTCCAAGAAACCATACATGTTGCTGGTGTCTAACATGAATCACAGATTTTTATTAACGAGATTCAGGTTAAACATGACACACTCTCAGTTAGCTATCCCTAAGGGATGGAATCAAGTTGAATATCTAGGATCCTGTGGTTGCGATTCTTTCTTTAACCAGGACACGCTGCACTTTCTTATGTTTTGTGATCACCTTGTGGATTTGCAACGTAAGTATATTTACCACTCCTGAGAGGGATTTTTTTTTAGCTAGTTCAGGCCAGCACTGACCTTTTACAAATGCTCCAGAATAAATTGTATGTTTTAATGTTGCAAGTTTTTTTTTATCAGAAGTTAAGATCATCACTGTCTAAGCAGAGCCACTAATATTTATCTTCTGATTTAAGTACTGTTGTCAACTGACCATCTTGAATAAGCAATAAGCAATAGCGTATGGATCTGTGGTTTAAAATTCTTAAGGATATGGGTCTTATTGTATTGTGTGTTTTCGTCTCAGAATTTTTGTGTGTATCATTTTTATGTATTTGTACGCTATAGTGTCTTTTACGGTTATTTGTAAACCGAATAAAGATTTGCTTGACTGAATTAGAAGAAATAGAGAAAGGACTATTTAGGTGCTTGTTGAACCAAAAACAATTGCACATCTATTCATGTGTAAAGAAGCATCATGGTGGGGATAAAAGGCCACTGTCTCACTAACAAAAGTGAACATGACGTTTATTACATGAAAAATAAAACACATGAAAAACGTATTTGTATTGTCAATTAAAATGATTCCAAACTTTAAAACAAAGAGGATTTAAAAATGTAATACATTGCATTAACAGTGATGTGCCAGTCTGAAAATACAACTAGACAGTAATTTAACCTAATTCTAATCCAAAATTAAACTAACAAAATATAATAGATGAAAAATACTTGACAGATGATCATGAGTCAATAATTCAATTTCAGCTCTCAATCATATTCATTATGTTTGTTTTTAACAGACACCAATAATTTCTCTCAAGCCTCTTTTCATTTAATAAATCTGTTAATTGAGGGCCATCACCTGTGAGACAATAGGTCAGTGCCTTTTGGCAAGTGGTAACACCTTAAAGGTTCAAAAGCTCGTCAAACCGCTTGCATTCACTGGAAAATGATGGGCAACACATAATGAGCCAAATTTATAAACATTAAGCACTGGATTTGCACAAAACATGACGCAAACCTCCGCAAAATTTATTTTTGGGATTTGTTTTCTAGCACAAAGCTTGTTTTGCACTGGAAAGTTGCCTGAAACTAAAGCACTGCTTTGTGTGCCTTTGTGTGAAGGGTGCATACCATGGGTGGTACATGGGCATTCCTGAGCAACCCCCAATGTTTTTGTTACACAACCCTAACAATAGTAGAGAGGATTTTGCACTAAAAAACTAACGCCACTTGAAGGTAGGTGAGTAATGCTTTTATTTCACCTTACTTTTCCCACCTTACATGTGTACTGAACTGTACAACACACATTCAACAGGGTAAAAGTTTGCCTAAGCAAAGTATTTTTGAACTGGAAGGGTATCCTTCTAGTACAAAACAAATGCTCGGCTCATGCTAGACTCACGCAGACACCCTTGAGTGCTGCCCTGCTTTGTGTGATAGTTTGGTAAATCTGTGCCAATATGTGCAAAACTACCTCAATCTTGAAGGTGCACAATCTATAACTTTTTACTGGCTAGTGCAAGGGTGTCTGCGTTGCAGGGAATTATTGTTCATGTGCAGGAAGGTGTCCTTTCCTGCACATAAACAATCACTAATGGTGATTTGTAACTTCTATGTGTGTTGCTTTGTGCAGCACACATAGAAGTTGCAACTCGTCATTTTTAAATGATTGTTCATGTGCAGGAAGGTGTCCTTTCCTGCACATAAACAATCGCTAATGGTGATTTGTAACTTTGTGCTTTTTGCAGCACACATAGAAGTTGCAACTCGTCATTTTTAAATGATTGTTTATGTGCAGGAAGGGAAACCTTCCTGCACATGAACAATCACTAATGGCGATGTGCTGATTGTATGTGTGCTGCATAATGCAGCACACATAAAAACAGCAAATACCAGGAGAAATGTATAATTTCTCCTCATCTCGCCAGGTTAGGACCAGGTTTTCCCTGGTCTCATTTTTGGTGCTGTCGCCTATTTACACCACCTTTGTTAATAGGAGGCAGCGTCAAAGGCAATAGGTGTTGCGGCGGAACTCCCATCACAACACCCATTGCCCGCCCCTTTCACGCTAAGTGCTGCATGAAAAGGGGCCTTATTTACAAGGCAGCGTTAAGCAATGTGGCTTAAAGAGGCCTTGCAAATAAGGCGAAGGGCTTATCACCACCAGAATGCCACAAAAAGTGATGATCAGATGGAGATAAGCCCTCGAAACTAGGCCCCATTATCTGATCGCCAGTCACTGAGTATCGACGCCTTCTTACCACCCCATGAACAGATACTACAGTTACTCAATAAATAGCAAGAATTGCTATTTAAGAACACAACAGGCTTTGCAACCATTAAGGGTTTAAATTGTTTCTTAAACACAGTATTCAATATATGCTTTTTTCCAATTAATGTATATATTTGTCTATGTATTTGTTTCTTCCATTAGTGACTTCAGTTGTTCAGTAGTACTGTTGCATCTAATTTCTTGAGTTATTGAATTATGCAACAAATTTTGCACCACCAACCATTCATTGCATTGGAAATTTTACTTGTTTCTGCATTTAAGACTTCAAAGGCCTTCCCCTGGACTGTTTCCCCAATATCACATCTGCACCTTGGGGTACTTATTTTAAACATCTGACTTTGACACAGAGTCAGAAAGATACTGGCAGAAAAGAGAGAAAAGGAGAGGAGAATGATAGGAAAGCAGTGACAAAGGGAGAAAGTAAGGATGAAAAAGAGCAGAATTAAATAAAGAGTCGGGAAGTGAAAGAGGCATGAGGTGGAATCAAGACTAGGCAGTATTGGTATTTTGTAACCCTGGCATTCTGCTTCAATGACTGCAGACTTTCAGGAAAACATAGGGCCTCATCCTCTTAGGGTTTTACAAAATACTCTCTCGTTTCAGTGCCTGTGTTATCTAGCTACATGACCTAAGATTCTGGTCTTGTATCAGCTAAGACATTCCATATACCATATTCATTGTGTGTTTTATTCCCCAGGGTGGAGCTAGGGTAAAGTCGGTGAGCATGGACATAAGAAGGGTCCAAGTAGTCCAAGAAACTTTAAAGAAGAGCCGATGGCTTGTTAAAGCATAGGATGTTTAGGTTAGCAAAACCAAGAGTGAAAGTAGGGGCATGGCATGCTCTAACCTAAGATGGATATGGCAAAGAGGGGCAATCTATGGCTTTAAGCACCACCAGAAGAAGTATATGAAGAGCCACCCTTCTTAGAGAATAGACAGTGATCAGGGCTGGCTAAAGGTAAAGAGGGGCCATTTTAATTTGACACATGGGGCTCCGCTGCCTGAATGTAGACCATTACTCCAATAGCAGCTAATGCACAATCTAATGCACAAAATAGCAATGCGTTACGCTACTCTCAGTCAATCTCTTTTTTGTCATTCTTTCATTGTCTTTGCCCACGATTGGGTCTGGTGGTTTAGTGGATTCATGCATCCGCTACAGGGGCCTGTGTTTGACCTCATGCTCACAGGTTCAAATCCTGGTGGCTCGACTCAGCCTCTCATTATCTGAGGTCAATAAAATGAGTACCATTGAGTTGGGTAACAATAAACATCTGTTATTCAGCTCCAAGATGCCCCTTTGGGGTGAACGTGTACTTTAAAAATAAACATGTTATGTTATTTCACGCTTTTTCCTTTCTGTTGCTCTTGTACTGTAATTCTTTCTCTCGCTGCTGGTCTCTTGTGGTTACGTCACCTTTCTCTCTGTCATTTATCCCAGCTACTCAGACTTGCTCTCTGACACCCCCTCTTCAAACCTGTCTTAGTTGCTGTCACTTTCACATCCCTCCTTGTAACTTTGTCCCTGCATTTCTTTTCTCGTACCTGCTAACTCTCCATCTCAGGACACACCCTCACCCTGCCTGGACAAATCACACCTTCCACTGGAGTCAATTCACAAAAGCATTTATAAGTATGTGCAACAGTACTACAGGAGGACTCTTTCACATACTGCTTCATGCATTTGTAAAGAGGCCCGAAACATCCAACTCGCTATTAGTAAAAGTACTAAGAACTTACTGTGTATTTGAATATTCCCTGAATATTGCCAGTTTATTCCCATTGTGTCTTGATGACCGACTAAGGCATCCAATCAGCACACACTTTCAGAACAAAAAAGCCATAACTGAGCAATTAAAATGTGTTGTGTCAGCAAAGTAAACACATCAAAGAACACACACAGGCTTTCAGTTACAATCTATACATTCGGTTGCGACAGCAGTCTAACCAAAGGCCACTTTGATGCATCACCAATCCTGATGGAATCACAAATTTAACAAAATCACCAGCAACAAAAAACACAAGAGTTTGCGTGTAGCCCATTAAAGCACTGGCAAACCGTGAAAAACACATGATAGTCAGTAGCTGAAAGTGGCTGGTTCAAATTCCCCTCTCTCTTTCTCTGTATTTCTTCTGATTTCACATATTGAAAAATTGATGACATGAGGTCTACCAGGCAGCAAATGCTATGTGTACCAGACCTAAAACATGTTTTGAGTTTCAGATTTTCTCTGCGACTCTGTTTCTATGGAGGCAATTACAAATTGATGAGTCAAGTGCGAGAGAGAGGATGGAGGTGCTCTTCTATCTAATGCATCACTTCACATCTCAGTGGTGGCGGCTGAATCATTAACACTATATGGGAATCTGGCTTTCCATCGCACACGGCTAATGCTCCCCGCCATCTAGTTCAATACCTACAACCTAGAGCTGGAGTTCATACTGAGGAGCAAAGATAGGCAATAAGTGACTCAATGAACCATTAGAAGCACAGTCTATGAACCTGGGAAAGAGGAGAAGGTACAGTCTGAATGCTTCTACTCCTACCCTGGCTGAAGTTGAAGCTGCAGACTCCAAGCTCTCTCCATCCATCATCTGAACTTCCTGATTCAAAGGGTAGCAAGAACTCATTAAGGGTGGACCGCCGAGGGGCACACTTTATGTGATCAGATTAAAATGCCTTGACACCATCCCTGAGAGTGATGTGGGTGTATGAGTGATGGGGGTGAGCAGGTTGAAAAGTAAAAAAAGACTCTAGGCTTCCTAATCAGACACCAGACAGTCTTGATTTCCCTATAAATCTAGTAACAAATCAAAAGTTACCACCTATGTGCGCAGGATGTGCACCACCTAATATCAAGTGAACTTTACCAGATGTTATTGTTTGAAAGAGCTTCATACATGGGGGGGGGGGGCCTGCAAGGCCAGCTTTAAGTCCACTTTGCGACAGGGCGATGCAGCAACATTGTAAAATCTGCTGCTTAACACTTGGCACTGTCTTACAATCCTGGAACACAGAAGTGCACTTCTTTTTAGGCAGATGTGTATATGTGATCAGATGAAAAGCCATCACTTACTGGGCAAGAGACTCAATGACTGTAGTGACCTTAACCAGTGCCACATGCAGTATCCTGTGGTGGATGTACACAAAATATGAATGACAAGTGAACAGACCAATGAGTGCACAATGACTGAGCCAAGGTCTCTCTCTACACACACACAAATGTGTGTGTATATATATACATACACACACACACACACACATGCATATATATATATTCCCTAAAATACCAACGATTACAGGGACGTTATAGTTAGATTCAGACTTGACGCAAACAGTCATAGAAATTTAGCTGGTATAGTTATAGTTATTTCAAGCAACTATAACTCAACCCCTAAGGTAACTATAACTCGCGTCCTCACCATGCACAGTTTTTTCATCAATTATTTTGCTGCAAATGTTATATTGATATGATCAATGACATCATAGAAGATGTCTTGAGTGATGTAATATCTGGGGTAATTAGCACTGATGGTGAGGGTTTGAGTTATAGTATCACCCTTTAACTTACATTGAAAAAGAGGAGATTTTAGGTAGTAGACAGGTAAAATAAAGTCCTTTTGGGCTTAAAAACACCCGAAGTCTCCTGCCTGAATCAGGTTTGTTTGCATGTATGTTTGTTCCGCCACTGCCTCTTCCTTCTGCCCTCAACGGTCTGGTATTTTGCTACAGCCTCTCTTGACTGTCCTGCATGGTTGGTTTGTTGCCCAGACCCCCTTTTCCTCTGGCCTCCATAGTACGTTGTGCTGACACTGCCCCTTCCGCCTGCCCAGCTTGGTCAACTTGTTGCCTCTGCACCCTCCTCCCTGCCCTAAATTATTTGAGTCTGTGTCCCTGACCTCTGCCTCCCCACAGTATACTAATAAACAACTATATTTCTAACATTCTATATCCATTACAAAAGTGTGGCACGCCTGATGTCATCTTGATGTAATCAAAACTGTATTATCTACAGCATTTCCTTTAGAAATTATAAAAATGAGAGGGACTTATTCCCATAGAAATTATGGTTAGTGCTCTAAAAAACTAAAATGAGGACATATTTTGTGCTCAAATAGCGACAAAGCACTTTAAAATTATTTGCTATCTTTATGTTTTTTATCCAGTTGATCACTTGGTTATATGTTACCCGGTAGATGTGGCATTATGACCAGAGCTGCAGACTTTGTAACTGTGTCTAAAATCTATGGGAATTAACATGGGAAACACACTTTTTTTACCTCCCCTTTTTTTTTACCTCCCCCTTTTTCTCAGCCCCTTTGACGGATCACCTCAAAACTTTCCACTCACAACTAGAATCACCAGCATGCTTTTTTGGGAAAATTTCATAAGAATACGTCAAACGGCACAAAAGATATAGGAAAGTCAATCTATCTAAGTTTCTATGGAAATGTGGTCCTAACTATAATTACATATATAAAATATATATATATATATATATATATACATTGAAGCTCAAAAAGAGTTCGGCAGATGGGTGAAACCTTGGAGCGTTGATACATATATACATATATATATATATATATATATATATATATATATATATATATTCACTGAAAAAACCATAGGTTTCACACATGTTATAGTTAGCTGGACATTTTACTGATAAAAAAACCATTGAAATTCCCCCGTTATAGTTAGTGCAGGCAACTATAACTCACGCGACCGCAATCCTCTGCTGATGCTAATACTGTATTTAGACACTTATTTGCCCATGTCTTCTTCCATTAAATTTTAGCTATACATATATTACAAATATTTTTTTTTCATAAAGACACATATGTCATCAGCAGAGGATTGCGGTTGCGTGAGTTATAGTTGCCTGCACTAACTATAACGGGGGAATTTCAATGGTTTTTTTATCAGTAAAATGTCCAGCTAACTATAACATGTGTGAAACCTATGGTTTTTTCAGTGAATTTGCAAGGTTTTTTAAATGCTAATTCCTAACTATAACGTGTGTCAAACCTATGGTTTTTTCAGTGAATTTGTACGGTTTTTTAAATGCTAAGTTACTTTACGCCATTCGTGGCGTGCGCGCCCACTTAACGCAGTTCGTTCCGTGCGCGCACAGTGAGCATGCGGTGCGCTTCGCGCACCGCGCGCCCACTTTACGCAGTTAGTGCTGTGCATGCACGGTGGGCCCACGTTACGCTAGATGGGCCATGTACGCACGATGCGCTTCCCGCACCGTGCGCACATGGAGGACATATTATGCGCTTTGTTGTGAAAGGTAATCTTTTAAATTTTCTTTTTATTGATATGCCATGCACAAATGGTGCCCTTCGGGCACCATTTGCACAGAGGGTTGGGGAAAGTATGGATAATTTTGTTTTTAAAAAAAATTTTTTACCGTACGCATACGGTAAGCGTAATCGCCGAAATTTTCAAAAAAAATAAAATTACCTTTTTGGCCTTGGGGGATCTTTGGGGACACCTTCATCAAGGCTAGGTGCTTAGGAGCTGTCTAAACAGCCCCTTTACATGTTTTTTGCCTTTGTTTTTCCACCCCCCCTCAGAGTGCCAGAGAGAAAATGGCGGCCGCCGCTTCCCGGTTTCGGCCGATTCGAATGTTTACTAAGATCTAACAGCCAATCAGATTCGCGCTCGCGCACGGCACCGTACGCGTACGGTAAGCTTACCGTAAGCGCACGGTAAGCGCACCGTAAGCTGCCACAGATATATATATTGATTTAAATGCTATTTTCTCAGGAACTACTGAACAGATTTAGACCAGACCTACAAAAGGCACTTCCTTGACCTGAGGACTACCTCTCTGCCAAATTTCAAGTAACTCTGTTCAGCCGTTCGGGCTGTAGCTGTGTCTAAAGGTCCTATGGAAAAATGCATGGGAAAAACGCGTTTTGGGACCCCCCTTTTTTCTCAGCCCCCGCTTGACGAATCCCCCCGAGACTTTCAGGGTAGGAGCGGAGCGTAGCGCCCCACCTATTTTGAAAATTTTGCGAGGATTCGTCGACCGGCGCCAAAGTTATTCCAAATAGAATGTTGCGGTTTTCCTATGGAAACAGGGTCCTAACTATAACTACCTACTGGCGACCGCCAGTAGGTAATATATATATATATATATATATATATATATATATATATATATATATATATATATTGACCTACTGCGTGCTCCCTTGTGTCCGAACAAAGCTTTACCTCTCTGAAGAGCTCTAATGAGATCAAAACACATATTAGGGGTTGATTTTATTTATTTCATGTTGGCTTGGATTGTATTTTACCAATCCAAAACTGTAATACTGTGTCTGGAGTGATAAAAGGCTTTGGTCATTTTACAGCTCTGTATGGATAGCACTGTGCTAATCCTATGCTTAAAGACTTTGCTGTAGGAATGGCAAAATACTTTTTCCCTTTCTATCTCTGTGTGGATGGCACTGTGTTAATCCCATGCTTAAAGACTTTGATAGAAAAGCAGACATTTGAGGTGAGCAGATCTAGAGTGTCGCTGGTGTTGAGGGTGCTCTACACAGGAGCTGCTTTCCACCTAAACTTGAGAACTACCCAGAGTTCTCTGCTTCTATTTGCATAATGTATGCATCACTCTATGCCTGAAAGGGTTTTGATGTCCCATCGATCTAGGATGACATTGCTATGTCCTAGTTTAAAGAACACAAGTGGTCTTTAGCAGTGATACATTAATTGTGTAATTCCTAGCACCAGCACACAACTGTATGTATCTCCGGATAAGAGTGGTCCTAGTGGGATCAGTCCATGTTCAAAAACAATTAAATTTCTTAGAAGCTGTAAGGGGAATACAATTCCCATCCTAAATTAACTGATATCTTCACCTAGAAATGTAACTCATCTCTCGAACTGACCTTCTTTTTTATTGTAATTGAATTAATTGTCTGTCGACCCTTACTTGAAGCTAAAGCTAGCGGGTAACATTTGCCATTTTCCAAAAGACAAGTTGCGTAGAGTGTTGCTAAAAAGCTTACAGTGTTGACGCAGAGTCAGTTGAATGTCAGACAAAACTGCACATGGTGGGTTTGGGGTACAGCCGACCACCAAGGGGTCTGCCCCTCAGGCAGATTGAGAGGGTGGTGCACTCCTAGAACTGCCTTTTTGTATTGAGCTACATGCGTAGCCCAATATAGCCCAACAATATATAGGGGGTTACATTAGGCTCCATGCCACCATTAAAGGCTCCGGTGACCTGGTGGCAGGTAGTTATTGGCAGCTTTATTCTGGTCAAAAGTGTTATTTCACTTTCAGTGAGAGTTAATTTAATATAGATATCACCTTACTGTGTTGAGAGCAATGTCATCGGAAGCCCGAGGCAGCCTCTTCAGGAGGCCGGGAGACTTGACTTCATGGTCAGATGGGAGGCTGTGATGTCGGCAGCCCGCCCAGCACAGCATGCGTTTGCGTGTTGTGGCCACAGCAGTGTTAACTTGTTCACCGCCGTGGAAAGGTCGAGCAGCAGCTTCTGCTGAAGCAGGAGTAAGTGGGAGGGGCTCTATGTCCTGGAGAGCGGACCCTCGTAACACGGCCGAGGCAAGAGCGGGGCCATCTGACCCAAGGTGTTTGGTGGGCGGGGAGTGGCAGGAGCAGGTGTCGTGACCTGAGCGTCGGTGTTGGGGCAGCTACAGCCGCAGGGCCACCAGGCACCAGGAAGGAAATTCAGTGGGCCCCTCCGTGCACTCTGCGCGTGTAAAGGGCCATTAAAATCAAGAATGGGCAGGAGCAGGCGGAGTCAGCTGAGCCACCCGCTCGTTCCGATGTGAGAGGGGGGTAGCGTAAGTACAGGCAAGCGGCGTCTGCTGAGCCGCTTGAGCTGGAAATGGATGTAGCAGACCTGATATAGAAGTAGGAGGGGTAGGGGCGTGGCAATGAAGGCACAGTAACGGCTGCTAGAAAACCCTTAAATGAACAGCAGGTAATGAGGTTTTTGCCACCTGCTGAAACACAGCAATTGTTTGATGAGAGTGGTAAGGAGGATAATGAGTTGCCAATGAGCCCTGTCCCAGACAGCAATGTAGCAGACTGGGGGGCTTGGACAGATTGTCACTGGGAAGAGGCAGTGAGGGAAGGCGGTGGCACAGCTTGATGCACATTTGGGGAAGGATAGGACCCTGCAGTGGAACAATCAGGGGCCCCTAGCCCACAGTGCGGAAGGGGGTTTGGGGGAGGGGTAACTGGCCCCCATAGGGCCAGGAGGGGATAATTTAGAGTCAAGGACGGGTCCCACGTCTGCAATAGTGGCTAGTATGGAGCGGGGAAGATGACAGAGACGATGAGAACTCCTGGAAGGTGAGGTTTTTATAGATGCAGCCTTACGGCGATCCGGGGGGGGGGGCGATGGGGGAGATGGAGGGAGTGCAGAAGTCCTTGCGCAGGAGAGAGGTCACTTTGACTGGATGGAGGCCATGGGGGGGGTTCAGCGGATAGGTCAGGGCAGGCGCAGGGTACTAGCATGCCAGTCCTGTCATCTTTCGTACAGGTTCCAGAGCAGTGCAGATATACAAACTTGGTAGAGCTGGGAGCGGCTCATCAACACTGAGGGAAAAAAGAGTGTTGGGCCCAGTGTGGTTCGCCTAACGTCACGGGGGATCCCTACACACCCAACATACAAAGGTCCAGCACAACCTCAACAGTCCCATCGGCTGGTAGGTCTAGGATGGCCTCTGTTGCGCACACTGTGGAGGGCAGGCAAGTATCGTCTGCAGAGTGGCAGGGATGGATTAACTCAGCCCCCCTGAAGCCGCACAGCGCACTACTGTTTCAACTTATAGGTCAGTTTCTAAGCAGGATTTGTGCGGGCCCAAGTTAGGGCAATATGGTGGACCCACTCGGGATCACAGTACTAGTCTATGACGAGAATAGCCTTGTAGAAGGCGAAGTGTGGGACGAGGAGCCTAGAAGTGTTGGGAGTGGCTCAACTAATCAGATGTAAAGTGTTTTATAGGCTTACACGGGGCGGCCGACTAGGGTGCCGGAAGTGGAGAGGCCCCTGACGAGGTAGACTGCAACAGTACGGGTACCGACCTTGGCGCCAAGTAAGGCCAAAGACATAGCAGGGGCACCACAGATGGTATTCACAGGTGTGGATGTTGGGGGCATGCCAGGAGGAGGGAGAGCAAATTTGCATAATGGGAAGTAGATGATGGATGTGGGTGTGGGCACAGACAAAAAAGACAGTGCCCAAGGTAAGCAAAGCGAAACAAGCAAGACGGAGGTTGGTACAGTCACAGGGGCAGGTAGTGGGGAGACAGAAAAGGCAGGGGACAAGAAAGATGGGCCAGAAAGCAAAGAACTCAAGATAACATGGTTACCATACATGAGTGTAGCTAAGCCGTTGGGGGCTCATCTCCTGTTAGCCGTGAAAGAGCGAATTTGGAATGGGAAGTATATGGAGATACTTAAACTTCTCCTTAAAGAGGTGCACTCCAAGGAGGGTTCAAACGAGAAAGAATATGAGCTGGCAAAGAGGGTAAAAGTACACCTCACAATAGGGAATTGGACTGCTGCATTTTTAAACTATGCAAGCTTATACTGCGAAAGAAGTCCCGAGTGCTGCTTGGCCATGTTTAAGTACACAGATGTCATTCTGAAGCTCCACATCACGGGGAAGGCTATGCCTGGGCCCAATACGATGATGAATTTTGGGCACGCTTGACTTGGGACCCTGTGGCTGAATGGGGGAACTGGTTTCCGATTGCTGACGATACACCATGGGGGGCCACAAAAATGGGTAAGACCATTTTTACAGCAAGCGGCCTGCCGATAGTATATTGACCCTTTTAGGGCTGTCCCACCCAGAGGGGGATGAGGGTGGCAGCAAAGGCACAGCCAGGGACAGGGGTGCATCTGCTGCGATTTTAAAAAGGGAATGTTCACTCGGGAATACTGCCAATTCTGACACGAGTGCTCAAACTTTGTGAGCCGATATCCCATTGTTAACTGCTTTGGAGCAAGGTGAAGCTACCAGGGGCAAGGAGCAGAAAAGTGGCAAGAGTTTGGGGATGGTCAAGTGGTCCATCAGCAGCAGCAATTTCCTGGTTCTCAAGGTGGAAGGGGAGCTCCTGGGTCTGGGGCAAAAAGCCCATTCTTCGGTTATCCTCGACAGATGGCAGTATTTGCTGGGGTTATACGGTAGTTCGGAGGAGGATAAATTGTTACGGGAGGGGTTTCGTTGGGGCTTCCGTTTGGGGTACGAGGGTCCTCGGGTGCTGTGATGGGCATACCATTTGCACCTCACCAAAGAGCATAAACAGGCGGTGCAGGAAAAGATGTAGAAAGAGGTTTCTGAGGGAAGGATGGTGGGAGGCTATCATGATTGGCCGATGGAGGACTTGGCCAGGTCATCAATTAGAGTGGTGCCTAAAAAAGAGAAGGGCCAAATGAGTTTGATACAGCATTTGTCCTGGCCAGAAGGAGGGTCAATGAATGTTTTCATTGCAGAGGATGTGGCATTGGTGTCATGCTCCTCAGTTGACATGGCCATGTCACTAGTAGTGACTCCCGGCCAGGGTCATTGATGGCAAAGTTTGATGTGAAGTCAGCTTTTTGGCTGCTTCCAGTGCACCCTGATGATATTCAGCTTTTGGGCATACAATTTGTAGGCAAGTGGTATGTGGAAAAAGCATTACCAATGGGATGATCCATATCATGGGCCCTGTTTGAATGCTTCAGCTCATTTTTACAGAGGTTGTGTACATGGCATACAGGCCGTCACTTGGTAACCCACTACTACGATGACTGTTCCCATTAGGCGCAGGGTCAAGACTGATGTGCATATGGCTGGGTCTAAACTGGAATGGCATGGTGTGCAAAAAAACGATGGATTTAGGCCCAGATCTCTGTACTGGGGGTCAATGCATGACATTGTTCTGCATTCTGTCCATCAATTGTTCTTTTTGCCTTTGTTACTCCGAGTGGGAAGGGTATGCCCACATGTGGGTCCCGTGCTCTCAATTGCTACTGGATTCATGCTATCCTGGCTGATGAGGGCTGAAACCCGAAACCGGTCCTAGGATGCTAGTTTCCATTCCAGGGAGGACCTGGCCTGGCAGTTCGGGCTGGACTGTTCCTATCGGGTGCAGGGTCAAGACTGATTTGTATATGGATGGGTCCAAACTGGAATGGCATGGTGAGCAAAAAAACGATGGATTTAGGTCCAGATCTCTGTACTGGGGTGAATGCATGACATTGTTCTGCATTCTGTCCATCAATTGTTATTTTTGCATTCTTTTTCGTGACGGCATCCGGTTTGATGGACTGTCAGACTCTCCTGGTAAGGTTCCAAGAGCTCATGGATGACCTAGGAGTGCCTTTGGCGCAGGAGAAAACAGTGGGTCCACAAACAGAGATATCTTTCATGGGAATTGAAATTGACTCTTAAAGAATGAAGGCCAGGTTGTCACAGGAGAAAAAGTATGCTCTTGTTGTTGATTAGCATGCTGGCAAAGGTGAAGATGAAGGTGAGGGGGTTCAGGTATTGTTGGGTCACCTAAACTTCGCTTGCAGCACGGTAAGGGCAGGAAGGACTTTCTGCAGGAGGCTGAGACGTGCGCTCTCCAGCTTTTCCCTACATCATCAACATGTTGGGCTTTCATCAAGGGTCAATGAGGACCTTTGCATTTGGTGTTTTTCATGCAGTCGTTTAATGGCATTCCTTTGGTGAGGCAGGATGACTTGGATTGGGACGTCAAGATTTTCTCAGATGCAGGTGGGGATTTGAGTTTCGGTTTGTATTGGCAGGGCAGATGGTATGCAGAGCCATGGTCTGCACAATGGCAGAACGGGGGAAGGAGCATAGACTTTTGGAACTATTTCCTTTGGTGGTAGCAGTGACACTGTGGGGTGAACGGTTAGCACACAGGAAGGTGCCCTTTCGAGTGGACAATATGTCTGTGATGGAGGTGGTGAATCGACAGTCTGCAGGGACGCGCAGGTACTGAAGCTGCTGCTGGATTTTGTGTTGTGCTGCTTGCTTTATGACATTTCATTCAAGGCACAGAATATGCCCGGTGTGGAAAATGACATTGCGGATACTTTGTCTCACAGTGAGGGAGATTCAGTGGGCTGGCCAGGGACATCGACAGAGACCAGAAACCCATGCCAGAGAAGCTGTGGTCCGTAGTCAATGGTACAACTAGTGGTAGGGTCTCTCGCTGAGTCGACACAGATAGCGTATGTTCAGGCATGGAAGGAGTTTTTAAGATCATGGGCTCAGCGTTGGGAGGAGGTATGGATGAGAGCAGAAGACATAATTCAGTATATTCTAGACCTAACAGAAAATGGTCTCTGACAAGGTATCACAGAAAAACTGGCTGGAATTGCGTTTATGGGCAAATTGTTATGGGTTACCCCCATCGGGGGAGTATTGGGCAGCAGGATGCTGGAGGGTTGAACGCAGGAGCAGGGGCAAGTGCGGCGGGCTCGGCAGGCAATATGTTGGCACATAATTTGCAGGGTTCTGCGCCAGTTGCCGGAGGTGTGCTGGAATGCATTGGAGACCTGCTTATTTTCCACCCTTATATTCAGGATATTTTTTGGGGCTTTCAATTTGTCGGAGTTGCTGGGGGGGGGGAAGGGGTCTGGGTGAAGTCACATGGGAGTATGTTTCCAGGAGGGATGGTAGATTGGAGATATGGCTTAGTCACTCCAAAGTGGACCAAATAGCGTGGGGGAAGAGAGTCATATTGCACGCATTAGGTTCCCCAGGTCCCTGCCCAGTTGTGTGGGCTGAGCGCTGGGAGAGTTGTTGTGGAGTAGACTCTGGGTCTATTTTTCATCACAGGTCTACGGATAAAGTGTTGACCTATCAGCTGCAATCGTTGCTGCGAAAGGCCTTAGTTTGGTTGGGAGAGTCTGCTGTAGATTACAGCATGCATTCTTTTTACATTGGGACAACATCGGAAGCAGGAAATAGAGGTTGGGTGCACAAGGATATCATGCATTTGGGCCACTGGTCATCTGAGTGTTACAGGAGCTACCTGAGGGAATTGGGGGAAGAAAGATGCGCGGTGGGTGCAACCATGTGAAATTCTTACTGCTTGTTTGTTTTTTCCAAGTTCAGTGGTGGGCCCAGCGGCAGAGGAGGTGTCCATTTGGGTGATGAGACGCTCTTTCATCAAATGGGCTGCTATACAGGCACAAAAAAGGGACTTCGGGACCAATTTGGGCTTTAATCAATGCCTGTTCTCTATTACTTGGAAAGGAAAGGGGGACATGTGTTGGATAGAAATATTACAGATTTTGAATGAAATGATGGCGGGCGGCAGATGCCCGGATGTTTTAATTGTACACCTCCGGGAGAATGACTCAGTTAAAGATAAAGGGGTAGTGTTGATGAGGAGCATTAAAAGGAACTTGGCGCTTATTAAGGAAAAATGGGCTGGCAATTTTGTTTTGTGGACAGAATTTGTACCACGGAGGACTTGGAGAGGAGCATGCAAGCCAGCTGCTATAGATAGGGCAAGGCGGAAAGTGAATAGGGAGATGGCACATTTTTGCAGGGAGCTTGAATTTGGATGGCTATGCCACTCAGATATTACATTGAAAGCCAAAAAGTTCTTTTTGAGGAGACGGGGTGCACTTGTCATTGACTGGTGTGAACCTCTATCGGTTGGAGCTTAGAGAAGTGTTGGTCAGGACTTTGAATATTAGGCGTTAGGGAACAGACTAGCAAAGACACTTAAGGGGTGGGGGAGCCCCCTCCCCCCCCTTTTCAGAATGGTGAGGGGTCTGAAAAGTTTGCCAGGAGTTGGCAGAAGTTTGGTTGGCATTGCCAGTTAAGGAACCATGTGCAAGGGCAGGGTAGGCAGGCAGTTCAAGGTTCAGTTTAGGACATTTACTGGTTCATATGCAAATAGAACAGTTAATGGATGGAATACTGACCAATGTCAAACATTCAGCCCCAGTACAGAGATCTGGGCCTAAATCCATCATTTATTTTGCCCACCGTGCCATTCCAGTTTAAACCCAGTCATATGCAAATCAGTCTTGACCCTGTGCCTCATGGGAACAGTCCAGCCCGAACTGCAAGGGGAGGTCCTCCCTGGACCGGAAACAAGCATCCTGGGACCAGTTTCGGGGTTTCACCCATCATCAGCCAGGCTTACTTGATTCCAGTGGCATAGAGAGCACGGAACCCACATCTGGGCATACCCTTCCCACTTAGGGCGACAAATGCAAAAAGAACAATTGATGGACAGAATGCTGAACAAACAAGTTCATACAAGCAGTCATAGGATGTACGGGTGATAGCAAGTTGATAATGTAGAAATGCACTACATTTAAATGAGTTTGCTGTGGGTGGGTATGTTGGGGGGATTGTAGGGGTGGGGACATTGGTTAGTTTACTTGATGTATAGCGAGCTTTTAGTTTTGTAAGGCTGTTGGCCAGGAAAAAATTGTGATGGGCACCTGTTTCAATAAAGCAGCCCTTTTCACACAGTTAAGTGGTCAGTTTTATGTGCTGCGCCCCTCTCACCCAAGGGACTGGATCTGCACTAGACTGGCTGCTGAGGTCAGGTTACATTAAGTTCTTACACCGCCATCACAAATGGCCATAAGTTGAAGCTAGGTTGCATCAAATGGCTTTGTTTGTTGCCAGGGAAAAGCAAGTGATTGAATGGCAAAATATAATTTGGCCTGCAGTTCAGAAGATCCTTGAAAGGATTAAGGAAGCTTCCTGACCAACGTTTGGAAAGCATATACTGGTCTGCAAAAACATCCAGTTCCCTATAACCTTCTTTTTTGTACCAATCAAACACTGGTGAAAAGTCACTCTCTCTTCTCCTGTCACAAAACCAGCACTGGGTGATGAGGCAGACAATCGGTGTGAATACTTCACCTAGTGTTGGTTTTCTGACAGGAGAAGAGAGTAGAGTGACTTTGCACCAGTGTTTGGTTGGTACAAAAAAACAGTCGCGGGCCGGCATTACTCGCGGGTTGGGGGCGGTGAGTCGCGCGCGGAGAGGATCACATGGGGGAAGGAGGGTGTATTTTAAATTTAAAAAAATTAAGTTAACTGACCTTAGTCGGCCAGGTCTGGTCCCGCGTCGCGTCACCTTGCATGCCTCTGTTCCTCACAGGAAGCAGGCAGCCTCCCTCCCCTCCTCTAAGCCAATCACAATGCTGCAATGTCAGCGCTGTGATTTGCTGGGACGCCGACTGCACAGACGTCTATGGGGAGGCCATTTTCTCCATGTAGGCTGCATGCATGGAGAAAAGGGAGAGTGCATATGACTGGTTTGGCTCTGGGGCCAACCAAACAGTTAGCGCCCACAACAGTGGGCAAGCCACTCCTCCTCTGGAACAGGACCGTCCACCCGCCCACCCCCAACCAAACCCTTCTGCTTTCTCACAGTGCAAGAAGCAGAAACATAAAATTGTATTTATAATACCATTTTATGTTTCTGCTTCTCGCACTGCGAGAAAGCAGTGGGCGGCGCTCCTCCGCCCACGTGGATGAGCCGCCCCTGCAAAAAACGAAAGCATAAGTGCATGAGGCCAAATCTTTACTTGGTAGCACACCGTCACTGCTGCCATGTGGCACTTTTAGTAAAACACTCTAGATTTCACCAACAATATTACCTGGGAGAACTGGGAACAGGACTCAACTGATAAATATGGGCGGGTACCCAGGGAACTGCAGCCGGATCCAGAAAGGTGTGTTAAACACTCCCTTCTGAGCTTTTTTTATCCCAAAATATTGTATTGTAATGTAAGGTAAGGTGGATTTGTAGAGTGCTGCCTGTCACCTGTGAGGGTATCCAGGCGCTGAAAGTGTGGTTGAATGTGTATATCATTTTCCTTGTCCTTGTGAAGCATTATAACATGTTGTTTGGTATTTTAGTTAGTCAGTACTCCGGTTATTTAGTTATCTGTAATTATCTGGCATTTAGTGCTGAGGCAATACACTGCTTTGGTCAGTCAGGGCTCTTGAGATTTAGTAGTCTGGTTATTTTGCACCCTTGATATTTATTGAGGTGGTATGGATAAGAGATAGGATAAGATAATAGAGCGCGCTGATTATTTGTACTCTTGGCTTTAGTAATGCGGTTACTTGGTATTCAGGTTAGTTATTACTCTGAATATTTATCCCTCAGGCTATCTAGTGAATATTTTGTACTCTTATTATTTAGAGGCCTGTTTATTATGGGCTTCGGCTATTTACCACATGGGTTATTTTTTGGAACCTGGTTATTTGGCACTTTTGTTATTTAATGTTCTGCATTTTTAACAGATTTTTTGTACTCTATTTTGTACTCTGACTATTTAATACTCTGGTTATTTACTTCTGAAACAATTGATTATTAAGTAATGTGGTTATTTGATAATCTTGTTATTCAGTAATCTGGTTATTTTGACTCTGGTTATTGTGTATGCTGAATATCTATCTAGTGTTTTTGTTATTAAGAGGTTTGGTTATTTAGTGCTGTGGTTATTTGACACTAATATTATTTAGAAAACTGATTATTTTGTTCTGTCATTATTTAGTTCTTCAGATATTTACTGTTCTTGATATTGAGCTCCATGGTTCTGCAATACTCTGGTCATTTAGTAATAAGGTAATAGATATATTTGGCTATTTGGTACCCTTGTTATTTAGTAACCTGGTCATTTAGTACTGAGGTTATTTTATGCACTGATTGTTTAGCACTTTGGGTTACCTGGTGCTTTGGATATTTAGCATTCTGTTTATTAAGTGGTCTGTTTATTGAGTTATTTGGTTATTTAGCAGTTGGGTTATTCAAAGGTAAGGCAGTTGAGTCCTCTGGTAATTTGGCGTTCTTGTTATTTTGGAATTCGGTTATTGAGAACTACAAGTTTATCTTGTACTCTGATTATTTAGCACTTTGGTAATTTAGCGCTGTAGCTATTTTGCACCCTTGTTATTTAGTCGTTTGTTGATTGAGCTCACTGATTATTTAGCACTCTAATAATACAATTGCTTAGTACTCTCATTATTTAACGCTCTAGATATGTACGGCTCTTCGCAATAAGTTCGCCAACTACGCAATACTCCGGTAGTAATCTAGTTATAGTATTTTACTCTGAGTATTTGGTTACCTGGGAGCATATGTACAAGCCCCTATCCCCACGGGAACGTCACTTTTTGTGATGTTTCCCCGACGATAGGGGGTTCACCTTATTTACAAGGCAGCTTTAAGCCACTTAACTTGGCCTAACGCTGCCTTGTACATAAGGCACCCGTTCACACTATGCTTACCGCGAAAGGGGTGGGCAGTGGGTGTTGTGGTGGGCGTTCCACCGCAACACCCATTGATTTTTACGTAGCCTCCTATGTACAAGGGCAGCATACATAGGAGGCAGCGACAGAATTAACACCAGTGAAAACCTGGTCTTAAGTTGGCAAAACGAGGAGAAATGCTTTATTTCTCCTCGTTTTTGCTTTTTTCATGCGTGCTGCCTTGTGCAGCACGCATGGAAAAAGCAAAACGCCTTGGATTGTTTATGTTCAGGAAGGTGTCCCTTCCTGTACATAAGCAATCCTTGGGGAAAAAATTACATTTTGTAACTTCCATATGTGCTGCATGAAGCAGCACACATGATAGTGACAAAATGGCATTTCAAGATTGTTTACGTGCAAGAGGGGACACCTTCCTGCACATGAACAATCCTCCCCTGCACGCAGACACCCTTGCGCTTTGGTGCAAGAGTGCCTGTGTTGGCGCTAAGTTGCTCAACTTAGCGCCATCGCAGGGGGAAACGCAAGGCTGCACCACATTCTTGTAAATATGGTGCAGCGCTGCGTTTCAGAAGTGGCGGGTAGAGAGTCGTTAAGCCATGACAACTAATGCCTCACTCCGCCACTTCTTTGCAACTATCCCCCCTAGTGCTTTTGTTATTTAGCACTCTCGTTCTTTTGCGGTTTGATTATTGAGCACTCTACTTCTTGATCGCGTGGGTCACTTTGAAATAAATCTGATTATTTAGTACTCCTATTATTTAATGCTCAACATATTCGCTGCTCTTGTTATTTAATCTCTGGTTATTTCGTGATAGGGTAATAGTGTGTTCTGGATATTTAGGGCTCTTGTTACTTAGTCTTCTTTTCCTTTTGTCCTCTAATCAGTCAGTGCTCTGATTATCTCGTGCTTTCGTGATTTAGCGCGCCCATCATTTGGTGGTGTTTACTGAGTGCTGTCATTATTGAGCACTCAGGACATTTGGTACTTTGAATACTGAATGTTCAGGATATTTACTCCTCCTCAGTATTTAGTTCTCCAGCTAGTTAATATTTGGGTTATTTAATGATAAGGTAATGGAGCACTCTGCTTATTTGGTACTGCTGTTCTTTATGAACTTTGCTATTTAGTACTCTGCTTATTTGGTACTGCTGTTCTTTATGAACCTTGCTATTTAGTACTCTGCTTATTTGGTACTGCTGTTCTTTATGAACCTTGCTATTTAGTACTCTGCTTATTTGGTACTGCTGTTCTTTATGAACCTTGCTATTTAGTAATCTGCTTATTTGGTACTACTGTTCTTTATGAACCTTGCTATTTAGTACTCTGCTTATTTGGTACTGCTGTTCTTTATGAACCTTGCTATTTAGTACTCTGCTTATTTGGTACTGCTGTTCGTTATGAACCTTGCTATTTAGTACTCTGCTGATTTGGTACTGCTGTTCTTTATTAACCTTGCTATTTAGTACTCTGCTTATTTGGTACTGCTGTTCTTTATGAACCTTGCTATTTAGTACTCTGCTTATTTGGTACTGCTGTTCTCAATGAACCTTGCTATTTAGTACTCTGGTTATTTGGTACTGCTGTTCTTTATAAACCTTGCTGTTTAGTACAATGGTTATGTTGTACCTAGATTATTTAGAACTCTGGCTATCTAGTACTTTGGCTATTTAGCACTTTCATTATTTATGTCTTTTTATGTACTGCTCCTGTTATTTTGCACTTGGGTTATGTATTAATCCTGTTTTTTAGAACTCTTAATTTTAATGCTCGGTATATTTGCTGCACATGCTATTTAGTTTTTTGTGTTTTTTAGCACTTGGCTTAGTTGATGCTCTGACTAGTTGGCACTATGGTTATAATAAAGCAACTGCCCATGTTTCTTCGCCCTTTCAGGCTTTTGATGCAAAATCACCATTGGCTGTCGCGCATGGGCCAGAGTTGTGTGGCAACAGTGATGGTAAGATAACGGAAGTGCCAGAGAACACCTTCCTATATTGATTGTGCACTTACACCCGGTACCCTGATGAAGGCCTGAGAATGGAGCGAGAGGTTTTTAGTGTGTTCTTGAAAACCCCGCTCTGCTGTATATAGCCATGGGTACCCTGATGAAGGCCCTGAGAATATAGTAAGAGGTTTTTAGTGTGTTCTTGAAAACCCCGCTCTGCTGTATATAGCCATGGGTACCCTGATGAAGGCCCTGAGAATGGGGCAAGAGGTGTTTCATGTGTCCTTGAAAACCCCGCTCTGCTGTATATAGCCATGGGTACCCTGATGAAGGCCCTGAGAATGGAGCAAGAGGTGTTTCATGTGACCTTGAAAACCCCACTCTGCTGTATGTAGTCATGGATACCCTGATGAAGGCCCTGAGACTGGAGCAGGAGGTGTTTCATGTGACCTTGAAAACCCCGCTCTGCTGTATATAGCCATGGATACCCTGATGAAGGCCCTCAGAATGGAGCAAGAGGTTTCTCATGTGACCTTTAAAACCCCACTGCTGTATTTAGCCATGGATAATCCTCACCCCAGAGTCTATCTGAACATCTGAAAGAAAGCCCCTTTGTGCCTGATGCCCGCAATATCCTAACACTACCCCAGAGGGAATCAGTACTTTATGGACTGGGCCAGATGTATTAAAGGTTTTACTGGTTGCAAACGGGCCGATTCACAAAATCGGCCCGTTTGTGAACAGTAACAAGCCTTTTGGGAGGTATCAACCCAAAAGGCATTCGCAAAATAGGTAATCACATTTTTAGCGATTACCTATTTGTCAAATGCAGTTAGGGAATCACAATTTGCGATTCCCTAAATGCAATGTAAGAAGCATTCTCAGAATGTGACTTTGCTTTAAGGAATCGCAAATTACCACCAACTTTAAGTTGGTGGTCATTTGCAAATCCTTAGAAAAATGCACAAAACTGCATTTCTGTAAGTGCCATGTGGCGCATACACATGCCCTTAGGGCATGTGTGTGCACCACATGTGCACACTTACATTTTTTGCGAGTGCATCAGGGGGGCCTTCTGACCCCCTGGCACCCTTGCAATTGCATTCGAGATTTGCGATTACCTATTTGATAATCGCAAATTGCGAATGCCTTCCCATTCATTCCTATGGGCCTCTAGGCCCATAGGAATGAATAGGAATGCATTCCTTAATAGCGAATCAAAATTTGCGATTCACTACTAAGGAATATGTGGGAATCTTTATTTTTTTGCGAAACCTGCATACATTGCATTTTGCGATTCTAAAATAGCGAATCGCTAAAATTCGCTATTTTAGAATCGCAAAATTTTATGTTGATACATCGGGCCCTATATTTGGAACAAACCCAAGAGGGTCTATGTTTGCAAGTGTTTAAATCATGACAAAGCGCTCTAACATAATCAAAGTGAAGACTGAAAGTCATTGATGCCTGTTATTTACAAGCAAATCTCTATAAGTCATTTGAGCTATATTTGGGCCGTATGCATCCTCCAGGGTTCGGTCTTTTTACCAAATGTTTAGATTGCGATCTCTATCACGGCTACAAAAATACATATATGGAAATCATGTTGTTGCGCTTTGTTGGTGGATTTGATGAAGTGTACCTGAGGAGCCAACAATATTTGTTTTGGTTTTCGTAGATATAGTGTGATTCTTGTTTCTAATAAGCATTGGCAAAACCCAAAAGGCCTGAGCTTAGTTGGTGTGATGGTTACAATTGTATTTATTTTTACTGCATGCATGTGCTACCAAAAAAAAAGAAAAACCATGCAGCCACCTACAATTGGAGGTTATATGCTTGCAATAAACCCTTAACCATCCCATATAATTTTAAAAGAACATTATGGTTGCTCATTAGCATGCATTTGTACGCAGAACATGTATAAAACCTCATTTTAGCTTATATACACGCCACATTAAAATATGATTTGAATTGGCATAAAAAATGTGCTTCGAAATAATGCAGCCATACTTTAGACGTACAGTGAAATATTAAAAAAAATACAAAAAAAGGATAAATCTAAAAAATAAAAGCAAAGAGAACACAAAGTATTTGCACATAATCCATGCCACTGAAGTACACTTCTTTTTAGGTAGGTGGGCACATGTCATCAGGCAAAACGGCATCATTAACAAGTGCTCGATAGCCGCTGTCTGAGGTCTCTGACTCACTGCCCCATACGGTGAGCTGTGATGGGCTGACCAGTGGTGGCTGTCTTGGAACGGGGGTGGTGAGGCGTAGGGAGGATGGATAAAAAATAACATGAAACTTACCTTCGCCTTCACCGCTGCCGCCGCACGACAGACCTCCATCCTCATCTCCCTGCAATGGCAGCACAGGAAGCACTCAGGGTTCTGGACTCTCCCAGCCAATCACGACGCTGCATGAGTAGCTTTGTGATTGGTCTGGCCGCTCAGGCAGTGCATGGGAGCCTGGGCGTGTTCTCTACCGTGCTATGCAACACAGACAGGTGGAGAACATGCTAAATGCGCATGACTGTTTGACCGGCACGAGAGGGCCAGCCAAATAGTCATGTGCACTTAGGGAGGGCAAACCACTCCTCACTCTGATGGCGGCGAGCCCAGCCCCGCCCGACATGGCTCCAGTCCCACATAGAAATAAAATGATATTAATGTCTTTTTATTATGATTTAATTTTTATTTTTTAAACTGCTCAAATAGCAGTGAGGCGACGCTCCTCCTCCTTAGCTGAGGAGCCGCCACTGGACAGACGAATGGATGAACAGGGCTGACCCAAACCCCGCTAAATATGTATACATGTGTGCATTTTTTAGTTAATGTTTTGATTACACAGGCTGAGGAGACAGCTAAAATCGTCTCCAGGCCAGACCTAAAAATGGAAGTGCCCGTCATGTTTAAGAGGTATATTTAGTGATGCGCCGTACAATGAATGAAGTAAATCAATTTGCAACAGTGTCATTTCTTCGGAGAGCATAGGCCCAGCTATGAAAATTGAGTAGGATAAGATACTGAAATTGCCTTATTATTGCTGAATTGATATGCCAGCTAGAGATTACTTACATAGGAGTTTGCCCTTCAAAATATATTACATTATATGCATTTTAGAGTTTAATGCACTTGATCTTTCATTATCAACTGTGACCTGTTTTTTTCTGAGACTATTTTTATCTTTCTTAATATATGTGTTGAATTGTGTTGGGTAAATAGTTGATGTATATACTTTATGCATTTTTATTGAATGGCTGTGCCTATAATACAGTTGATGGTGACTTTGCTATTTGGTTATCTAACCCATTGGTAGCGTAGCACATCTGGAGGAAATATTTACATTTTCTGTAATTTAGTACTCTGATTATACATTACTCCGTATATTCAGCATTCTGACTAGTTAGTTATCTGGCTAGTTAAGTGCTCTAGTTATTAAGCACTCTCTGGAGATTGTTTTTTTGAAAATCAAGCACGGGAATATTGTGGAACACAACTATCACGGGTTCTAATATCATGGGTTCTGGGCCTTCATTTCGCTCCTAGTCCCTCTTCCATTTTTGATTGATTGATACATCGCTAAAATCATGGACAAGATCTCAAGGGACAAAATACTGAAGGTAACCACACGGAGGAAACTATAGGGTTACTATTCACAATTGAGGCATCTTTGTACATTATTGATATATGTATCTTTAAGGAATATATGGCGATACAACGCATTCCATTACATCGCGGTATGTTACATCGCGGTTTTTACTTTGCATGTCGTTATTACGACTTGCGCTGGGGGCGCTGGACTTTGGAATAGTATGATTTACTATTCCAACTCCGGTCTGTGCGGACAGTAGGGAAGGTGTTGGACTAGTATATCATACTATTCCTTAGTGTACAGCGCCATCCAGTGCAAATCGTTGTAATGACTTGCGTTGTGAAAAACGCAATGTAAAAGTATCGCGTTGTAAAGGTAGTGTAGTAAAGGATGTCTCCCATCTTGAAGGTACGTAGATGTGAAGTTAGGTCTAGAAAATCTCTACATACTTACCGCTCAATATTTTGTCTATGGTATTAATGTCCCATGATATCCGGGAACTGGTTTTCAGGAGCCACACCCTCTCTGGATGTTTGATTCTCTCATAATTTAGTAGTGTGTTCATTTAGTAGTCTTTAATGCTCTCTATATACTTACTGCTCTTGACATTTAGTTCTCTGTATATTTAGTTTTCTATTTATTTACCATTACCAACTCCAGTCACACCTTCTCGAATACCAAACTAACTCCCAAACAGGGCAGTTGGGTTAGTGTCTCTCTATTGGTGGAGATAAAAGCAGATCTGCTCTTTGATCCACCAATACACTGATCCATGGGTGCCCCGTTTGTGAGTTTGTTCGTTTGTCGTGGAGGTGTGGCTATTTTTAGGTCTTGCCTGACCCAGCGCATGCGCTGGTCTGGCGAGACTTATTGAGAGGGCTCCAAAAAGTGCTACCAGGCCAGCCTAGAGCTACAGTGCAAGTGCGCGGGCGCGCGCGCCGTGCTTTAGCGCGATTTACTTTCACTTTCGCGCCCGCACGGCCGCTTTGATATTTGATCGCGATCACTTTCACTTTCGCGGCCGCACGGCCGCTTGGCATAGCCAATAGGTCTCGCTTTTGGGACCTTATAAGTATTTAGTTATGCAACTGTAGCATGGCTAAACACTAATAAGGTCCCAAAGGCGAGACCTATTGGCTATGCCAATGCTTGTTTAAATTGATGCGGGATTTCACGAACCGCCAGAATGGTCTTCACCTCTCTTGGGCTAAGGCGGACATTTACAAGAAATTTGTGTGATACTTAAGGATATTTAGCGCCATGGTTAGTTAGTTCTTGGGTTATTTAGTATGATCTGGTTACTCAGGGCTGTTTACTTAGAAGACTTGCTGTTAATGCTCTGGTTATTTAGCAATCTTGGTATTTAATGCTCTGGTTATTAAATGCTGTGTATATTTAGGTCTCTGGGAATTTGCTATTCCATCTTTTAATGCTTTGGTCATTAAATCCCCCTGTTATGTAGTACACAACTTATTAACCACTGTGCTTTATTAGCACACTTGTTAGTTAGTATCACAATTCTATAGCAACAGGTTATGAAATGCTACAGTTAAATAATGCTGTCTCATTTAGTTCTCTGCTTATTTATTATTCTGGTTGTTTAGTACTCTGGTTCTGTGTTACCTATGTTTTTTTGCTATCTTGTTGCTTGGCGCCCTAGATGAAATCTTACAATATTCTGAGAATACTGGGTATGATTTGTTGGGGTGTCAAGCTAAAATCCAGTGGCTAGTTAGAAGGGCCAGGGGAATTGATTCTGTGAGTGTGGTTAAAAGAAGGAAGAGTGGAGGTGAGATAAGCCCCTGAGAAAAGGCGAAAACAGAGATGTGCAGGAGGAGGGAGGTGCAAAAGAGGGAAGAGATGATGTGTGAAATTTGCAGATGGGGATTTTCAGAAAGATGTAGGGTGAGAAGGGTGTGTCTCACAAAGGGAAGCCGTGTGAAGGGGAGCACAGGATTGATTGTGACAGTCTGAAGACCACCGCCCTTTCCACAGATCTCAGTAATGTTTCATTCAGTCTCACATTTTCAGAATGCAAACAGTTTTGGTATGAATTATTCCCAACGAAATCATTGTTGCTACTCACGTGTATTGTCAACACCAATAGGTCTGGCTTATTTTAGATGCATGTCTGTTATTGTGTGATATGTCTGAATGCAAAACCAGAATTCTTGTAGACAGGCACCAAAAATACTGTGGCACGCTATGGAAGGCACAGGGTTTGTGAGTGCATGCTTTAAGGCTGCACCCTTAGTTACAGAGGCCATGCCTCCTGGAAAGAATTTCTAGATACATTTCTTAGGCCTCGCCACTTTTAGAGACGCCCCACATTTTTAATCATATCTAAAGCCCTAGAGAAATGAGAAGGCGCAGGGTAGAGACAGCACTAAAGAAAGAACAAGTTAAGTATAAAGCTCAGTACAGAGACGGCAGGAGAGAGGGACGAGGACTGATGAGAAGGCAGAGAGAGAGAGACAGCAGAAGAGAGGGGTGGGGGCTGAGGAGAAGGCACGGGACAGAGACAGCAGGAGAGAGATGGGGGCTGAGGAGAAGGCACAGAGAGAGACAGCTGGAGAGAGGGATGTGACTGAGGAGAAGGCACAAAGCAGAGACAACTGGAGAGAGGGATGGGGGCTGAGGAGAAGGCGCAGAGACGGCTGGAGAGAGGGATGTGACTGAGGAGAAGGCACAAAGCAGAGACAACTGGAGAGAGGGATGGGGGCTGAGGAGAAGGCGCAGAGACGGCTGGAGAGAGGGATGTGACTGAGGAGAAGGTACAGAGCAGAGACAGCTGGAGAGAGGGATGGGACTGAGGAGAAGGCGCAGAGACGGCTGGAGAGAGGGATGTGACTGAGGAGAAGGCGCAGAGACGGCTGGAGAGAGGGATGGGGGCTGAGGAGAAGGCGCAGAGACGGCTGGAGAGAGGGATGTGACTGAGGAGAAGGCACAAAGCAGAGACAACTGGAGAGAGGGATGGGGGCTGAGGAGAAGGCGCAGAGACGGCTGGAGAGAGGGATGTGACTGAGGAGAAGGCACAAAGCAGAGACAACTGGAGAGAGGGATGGGGGCTGAGGAGAAGGCGCAGAGACGGCTGGAGAGAGGGATGTGACTGAGGAGAAGGTACAGAGCAGAGACAGCTGGAGAGAGGGATGGGACTGAGGAGAAGGCGCAGAGACGGCTGGAGAGAGGGATGTGACTGAGGAGAAGGTACAGAGCAGAGACAGCTGGAGAGAGGGATGGGACTGAGGAGAAGGTACAGAGCAGATACAGCTGGAGAGAGGGATGTGACTGAGGAGAAGGCACAAAGCAGAGACAACTGGAGAGAGGGATGGGGGCTGAGGAGAAGGCGCAGAGACGGCTGGAGAGAGGGATGTGACTGAGGAGAAGGTACAGAGCAGAGACAGCTGGAGAGAGGGATGGGACTGAGGAGAAGGTACAGAGCAGATACAGCTGGAGAGAGGGATGTGACTGAGGAGAAGGCACAAAGCAGAGACAACTGGAGAGAGGGATGGGGGCTGAGGAGAAGGCGCAGAGACGGCTGGAGAGAGGGATGTGACTGAGGAGAAGGTACAGAGCAGAGACAGCTGGAGAGAGGGATGGGACTGAGGAGAAGGCGCAGAGACGGCTGGAGAGAGGGATGTGACTGAGGAGAAGGCACAGAGCAGAGACAGCTGGAGAGAGGGATGGGACTGAGGAGAAGGCGCAGAGACGGCTGGAGAGAGGGATGTGACTGAGGAGAAGGCACAGAGCAGAGACAGCTGGAGAGAGGGATGAGACTGAGTAGAAGGCCCGGGTGTGTCGCGCGGGGCCTCCACGAATGCACTGCACACGCAGAGCGCCAATGGTCGCGTGCAGAGGAGCGCGCGCGCAGGGGTGCGCGAGGAAGGGGCCTCGCCTGCCCCGGCGGGGTCTCCGGGCTCGTTGCCAGTTCTCGCACGCGCGCCCTCCATCCCCGGCTCCATTATGGTAATGCGGCGCCGGCGGAGGTCCTCGCGGCACCTATTTTTAGCAGGAGGTGTCTCTGAGGGAGGAATGCCTGGGATTAATTGTCATTAGATGTCGATTCCTCAACGCTTCCATCACCAATTATTCCCCAAATGCCAATAATAGCCTGGAATTAGGTTAACCCTCAGCGTCCTGGTGCCAGGGCGAGCTGCTGTATCCACCATGGGGTCACCTGGCGGATGCCTGACCTCTGGGCGAGATTATGACCTTGGCCGGTAATTAATGCTACCAGATGACTGGGACAATGTGCGGTGGTGCGGCGCTTTCCTTCTGTATATCGCTGTTGCGTCCGTACAGGTGTTTGCCTTGAAATAAACCAAAACTACAACTACCATAATGCACCCGATCAAGTAAAACCCAGCGCTCGAAAAAGATGTCCAAGATGACATCAGCCATTCTGGTGACTTTACCAGTAATGCAGGGATTGGACCAATCCGAATGGCCAGAACAAATCCATAGCATAATGTACTCCCCTTGCGTGTGACGGCCAAAACATATTCAGATGTTTCTGAAGTTGGCAGTGGCTCGTCCCTAAAGGATCACACACCTCCCACCGAGTAGCCTAATAGGACACTTCCTGAGTCAACGACTTTCTCTGCTCGACCCTGGGCACTAAATATTATTAGATCATTGGAATGTTGGCTCAGGCCTGTAACCCAGGAAGAGGGCCTTTAACAACTGTTATAGCCCCCGGCACTAACTCATAGGGTTTGGAGGGACTCAAAACAGTCTCAAGTCGGATACACAAAAATCTATTTTATTTCTTCGATAGTGTTCGCAATTTATATCCATATGTTCTTTCTATTTCAAAACACCCACAGAAAATATATGATCTCAGGTGAATGAAAATAGTGACACACCTAGGATATAGCACACACATATTAGCATTGGCATGTCACTACACTGTATACATTCATCGTAACATAAATTCTTGTAAACATTTGCATTTCATCACTTTTCACACTGCTCAAGCCCTGAAGAAGCTTTACTATCAAGAAACACGTGCCGGCTGGTCTGGAAACATAGAAAGAACGTTTGGATACAAATTACGAACATTATCTATGAAATAAAACAGATTCTTTGGGACATTAAGTAAGACTCTTCTTTAAATCCCTCCAATCCTTTACTTGTCGGATACCACACTGTTGTGGAAATAGGGGGTTGGTAGGCAGCCATATGTTCAGGCCGGCCCTCTTGTTCAATCCCAAAATGTTGTTTAACCCAGTGAAGTATTAATGGTACCTTGCATGGGATGCTAAGATTGGTCCGGTCAATCAGGAAGCTCAGAATGTTGCATTACCAATATTTGTTTTCCTGCATTTTAGTTCAAGTGGGATGGAGGAAAATTAAGCATAGACATTTGATGGGTTTAATTGCCTGTTTTGGGTGGATTAGGGAGACGGGTGCTAATAGTTCTCCTGCTCATTGCTGTTAACATCCGTTAATTTCCCGTTCCCTGATTAATGACAGAGCCGTAGGCCCAGGCCCAGGGGCGGCTCCTCAGCAATGGCGAAGGAGCTTCGCCCCACTGGCTCAGAGCCAGCACCTTAAAAATAAGACAATATGCTTTCATTGTTTTCTTTTTCAGTTGCTGGCTGAGCCAGCGTGCAGTACGGAGGGGCAAGGCCGAGCCAATGGGAGGGGGGAGGAGGAGTGCTATGTGCACGTCTAAGTGGGCATGTGTGTTTGGGCGGCCGCCTCAAGCCGGCCCAACACACATGCGCACTTACCGGTGAGTAATTTGGCATTTTGGGCGGTGCGGCCTAAACTCTAAGAGATCTCCAAATACCTTTCGAAAGGCCTGAAAAGGAAATGCAAGTTAAAAGCGGGAGCAGTGAATTCAGGAGTGACCTATGGTAAGTATTTGGGACTGGGAGATGGATTCAAAGGACCTGGATTTTTTTGAGGCCTGGAACAGAAGAAGGAGGTTGGGGTAACTCAGTTCAGAAGAATGATATAAAAGCTGCAGATAAAGAAATCTAACAGATTATTCCAGAGGGGTGGGTTTGCATAGAGAAGCCTTCTGCACACTCTTTGGTTTCCATCTTTTGGGGGCTTCTGACATCTGGGCCTTCCTGGTTCATGTCTTGTTTAAAATGATGGTCACCCTACACTGAGTCCTCTTCCGTTCTGATAATCAGCCATATCTGTTCTTTTGCGTTGCAGTTCAGGAAAGAAATCTGTGCGCCTCAGGATGTGGTCAAACATCTCTGCACAGAGTGTTGTGATTGGAGGAGACCTCTTTCCGATGTCGTCGTGTTCCGTTTAACTGTTTCCCGCATGCACGTAGAAGAGGGCTCAGAGGAGCTGCGTTTCCGCGGAAAGAAGCCCCGGTGGCCGTCTCACTGCACTCCAGGAGTTACCACCGAGATGGACATTAACAGGCAGTTCCCCACATGTTGTTTATGAATAACTATTGTATGTCCTTTCTTAATTGTATATTTTTACAAATTGTCTTTGAAAATACTGTTTATGGGTGGCTGTTACATGTGTTTATCTTAATAGTAAAGCGCTCAAATGCCCCCATGGATCTGATTACCGCTATACAAAATTATAAATAAATAAACAGTGTGGGTAGGCGCATGTGTGTTTTACGTTTGTGAGTCTGTGTTTCTGAGTTCGTGCCTGTGAGAGTGTTTGTCGTGTTAGGGAGTGTGTTTGCAGGCTGCCCGGGGTCCACGAAGGAGACCCGCTGAAAGGGCGGCCTATTTAGTTCCACAAAAGGCACAGGAGGCAGCCTCCAAGTGTTTGGCACCCTCGGGTCCAGGTGTGCCGCGTCACTTCCGGGGTGAGGTACATATACCTCTCCCCGCCCACTGGGCGCCCTCTTTGCCCACTGCATCGATGCCGTTTCCCTCCCTACCGCATACCCGGCGTTCAAGTAGGGTGTGGGGGGGTTTGTCTAACGTATTCTTTTGTGTTGCAGGCGGAGTTACAGGGCGATCCAGAGGCTGTAAGCAGGGCCGGCTTTAGTGCTGATGGCGCCCTGTGCGACAATGTTTGTTGGCGCCCCCCCAATGACCACCTCCACCACAGATTCTCTCACTAGCACCCTTTAACAGTGACCAAGTCTCCATTACCACACCCTCTCACATGCATTGAATTAGTTATACAGCACCACTCATACCAGTGTAGGGTGTCCGAGTACTTTGCATCACACACACATTACACAGAGCCAATCAATCATACGTGTGTAAATCAGTGTATAGGAAATGTTACATAAGCCAAAGGACTAAAAGTGTAGGAGTCACATGTCTTTCATACTGGTAGGCAATATAGTTTAAGAGTGCTTGGTGTGGAGAAGCACAAACTCAGAGTCGAAAAAGAAACAGCATAGTTGGGAGTTCTCTTTAAAAATAAGAATCGATTTCTAGCCAAATTAACCCTTTTTGCAACATTAATCAGTGTTCTAATAATGTATATTTTGCGGTGTGTATGCAGTTCTGGGATGAAAGTTAATAGCTCACTATTCTATATTAGGACTTTAAGTTATAAATTGCAAGTAACAAAAAGATGTCTCTTTTGAAAGCAGTAACCTGCTGATCGGTTTACATCATACGCACTCTGTAATCTACTTGGTACACGTTCTTTGCAGCAGGCATATTAACCCTCTGCACTAACTTCACCTAAAAGTCAAAACCTCAACTATACAAAATGCTCATCTCTCTCCAGGAAGATAATTAATCACACGAGTTATCTTGACATTTATGTGAGGCCTGGTAATTGCCGGGGAAAGAAACGCTGCAGCAGGTGCTTCAAAAGCATAATAAACTTTCAAACACGGCGCCCCCAGGAAGCCAGCACCCGGTGCGGTGGCACCGGTCACACCGCCCTAAGCCGGCCCTGGCTGTAAGGTACAGACGGGTACCCTCTGCAGGAGCACAACAAGGGTGCAAAGGCCAAATATCCACAGGGAGGTCCTCGCGTTGGACCCTGGAGGAGCGACGGCGCCCCGTTAGTCCTACAGGCGGTTGTGGACCTGAGCAACCGGGGGTTGCCTGGCAGGCTCCGCCCCTTTATGGGGCGTGAGCAAAGAGGTGGGCTGTTGGCCCACCGGTGGGAGGGGTCGCCCCTACCCAAACATATGGCAAACACCGTTGGGCAGGGCCACGGTGTCAATTGGCTCATCAGATGGCAGGCGGCGAGGGGCTGCCTGCCTTGGGATCGCCCGTAAGATAACCCACCATTGTTGGCATATTTGTAATGCTAATAAACCTGCAGCAGTTTTCTCCACAAAGAAGGTGTCTTGTCTGGTTATTGCTCTAGGAGAATGCTGTATGGGGGAGGGTGAGTGTTTGCCGATATTGGCACTAAGCGTTCTTGCGAAATCGGGTCTGTGGAGGTTGTATAAGTAAGTACTTCATAGGCAGGAGAACCGTTTTAAATTTCTGTCAAATTCTGCCCTGCATTCCACCGTGTTATATTGGTTCGCCCGCGTGTGTGTTTGTGTCTGTTTGGGTGTGTGAATGCCTAGGTGTGTTTTTCTTTGTGTTCGTATGTGCGTGTGAGAGATGGTTTTTGTTTGTGTGTGGGTGGTTGTGTCAGATAGGTTGGACTCTAGGTAGAAGGCTGCAGTGATTCATTTGTAAAATAATAAGTGCCAGGGCCCAAGATATTTCCCAGGAAGGCACTGCTGCTTGTCCCACTTCAGATTCCAGCCAGCGCTGCCAAATACCAGTGCCAACACCTCCATGCCATTACAGTCCTACAAATGTTACAATTTGAACTTTACTAGGTAACCCAAAGCTTTAAGTATGGGCTAAGTACCCTACTATTATTACTTTTAGTTGTATATTTAATTAATAAACACTTTTCACATCTGCTTTTTCCCCCCAAAGAAATAGACTGACAGCGCCACCATGTGATGGACTGCATTAGATATGTTACGAAATAAGTGCTGGTGCTGAGCACCGGAAAACACCGGCACAAATTAAGCACTGGAAGGCCGCTAACATGTACTATGTGTGTGTGCATGTGGGTACTGTTTAAGCAGTGCAAGCTGCTGATTTTTGGTCACTTTCCGCTCTCCGTTTTACCTCGTCCACCACACATGTTGTGGAATGAAATTCAAGTAAATGGTTTACGAAGACTCATTCTGCAGCGACCTAGAGGCCTAGAAAGGGAATGTGGTCTGGTAGTTAAATTGTCGAATGTGGAAACAGCACACCAGCTTTCTAATGGCCGTTTCCTCATTTCGTTGTGTGTATTTGTGGAAATCCTCACTTCTTTGGCTACTTCGATTGTTTTAACTGCAGTAGCACTTGGAACCAGTCCAAACAGCAGTTATGCGCTAGGGGAGGGAACCTATAGCGCTTAGAGACTGGTTGGGCGGGTTTGCTCATTGTCACACACTCTCTTACAGGTATAAACACACTCACAACCCTAAAACAAACACACACGCACACAGAAACAGCAGAAGAGCGTGTGTTCCAATCCTACATAAGAAAAACATAAACGAAGCATAACTCCAAAAAAGTGGTTTCCTCCCCATGTCCTGAAAGAAGGTGGCCAAACATAGACCCAGGAGGGGAGTCAGAGCTTCTGGAGAACCCCTGCTCATTGAACTGAGCTGAGTTTAGACTGCTTGCATGAGTGTGTATCCCATGCTGGTACTCCAAACTCTGGCGTGGGTCCAGGCTTCTTGGCCCACACTGTTGTTATTGTCACAGAACAATGCTCTTTGCTCCTCCTTCGGTTATTTGACTTTTTCAAATAAGGCCTCCTGGAAAACACATCCACTTGGAAAGTGTTAAATGGCAAAAGTATACGCATAGGGGATTTTGACGTAAGATGAAACTCCTCAAAAATCAGAGTGAGAAGGTGGAATAACGGGCACTGCCAGTTTTTACCAGGACAGATCACAGAGGGTTTCGGAAGGCCTTTAAATCCCATCTTTTCTGATGGAATCCATTGTCCAGTGGCCCCCACCTTCGTCTACTTCTAGCACCAAGAAGGCTTTGAGCTCATTAATTAATTATTTCATGAATCAATCACTCAATTCATTGATTCATACATTGAGTGGTTGATTCATTCACAATGTGTGCTAGGAGCCTTTGCATAGATGCCATTACTGTTGCCTGCCCTAGCCCTGTAGCTTGTCCCGGATGCGCGTTTCCTCTGGGTGGAAGGTTTTGCTTCAGGAGTAACATATGAATTGTCTTCCGATGATGGGGTTCAATTGTTGCGTCCGTGTCCTTTCCTTAGACTCGTTGCAGCCATTGGATCCCACCAAAGGCGGAGCACTGGGTTCAACTGCTTCAGAAGTGGTCGTGTTAGATCGATGGGTAACAGTGTCCTGTTCGTTGAGTTGGGACAGCAGGACTTTAGTCAGGGTAAGTTGGGGCTGGAAGTTTTACCATTTTCCTATGAATCTCTCTCAGGTCGGTTGGTTGCCCTGTGTGCCCTGCCCATAGGGTACTTCCGTGCAGTGGTGCTGCTGCTATGTGGCCCACCTGTGCAGTGATATAAATGTTTTTAATGTGTTCATCTGTGCTGAAGATGTACACGTCTTCTTCGATCCTCATTATAAGTGGCTGCGGAACCTGCGATCGCTACTCAAACACCTGTGTCATCACAGATCGCAATGATTAGTGTTTCCTGGGTGCAACAACGTGTGCGTAACTCTCTCAAATCTCCGCATATCAAACCTGCCAGAATGTAAATTGGGTAAAACGCCTGTAAAATATCAGGATATGCTCATGTGGGTGCAGAAACCGCTAAAATATGCACGGTACGCCCCTTTTCATGCATACAACTTGTAGTAGGCGATAATTGTCTCACACGGTGTGGGATTTGATCAAGTCTGCTAATTATTGTAACCAAAACTAGGTCATTCGCAATGAGGGCCTTCGTGGTTATTGCTGCTGGGACCAGCGATCCTGCATGTCTGTGTGGTGTTGGTTGCATGTGGTTGTTCAGCCTAAGTGATCTGATGCAATAAATGTGTGATTGGCTTACTTCGACTGTTGTATTTTTGTGTTGTGTATCTCCGTGGCTACAGCTGTCAAATATTGGCCCAAAAGACCTACATTATGGCTTCCTGTGCTCTGTTGGATGTCTAATGTGCTCTTTTGTGTATGAGTAGCTTATGCTGTTGGATGTGATGTGATGCTACACAACATGGCATTTATGTGCTCTGTTGGTTTATGTGAAATGTGTTGAATTGTGTCTATTAACTTTTAGTGGGACATGCTTTTTGGTGCTGCTGGATTGCTGGCTGTTAAGCACACCAGTTCTGTGGCTGGTGTATTTCAGATATTCTGTGTAATGTGGTCTGTTGCATCTTTGTGTGGGGCATCTCGGAGGACAGTGCTGTTGGGAACAACATAATTGACAACTAAGTGGTGCACCCCGGTTGTGCATGATGTACGTGTGATGTTCTGTCTCGTTAGTTATATTGAGATTGTGTGTGTCCGCTATTATTGGACAGCGTTATTGGAAGTAACGCGGCTGCCAACAAAAGTGCTTATCTGTGCCCTGTTTCGTATGTGTGTGATATCCTCCCTAAAGTGATCTGTTGCGTTTACACGCGCTTGGTGTAGGACAACAACTCACATTGAAAGTCAATATCAATCTGCTCCAGGCGTTCACCGGTGTGGAGATGTTCCACCATGCTTACTCCGGGAGTGCTCTCTGGTTTTTTGGACTCCAATCCTTCAGGTATCATGGCCTTGTCTGCTTGGAACCATTTACAATATAATTGAAGTGCTTATCATTCCAGCGTCATTCCCACCTATGATCTAACGTCACTCCCACCTATGATCTAATGTCACTCCCACCTATGATCTAACATCTCTCCCACCTATGATCCAGCGTCACTCCCACCTATGATTTAACGTCACTCCCACCTATGATCTAACGTCACTCCCACCTATGATCTAACGTCACTCTCGCCTATGATCTAACGTCACTCCCATCTATGATCTAACGTCACTCCCGCCTATGATTTAACATCATTCCCACCTATGATCCAGTGTCACTCCCACCTATGATCTAATGTCACTCTCGCCTATGATCTAATGTTACTCCCGCCTATGATCTAATGTTACTCCCGCCTATGATCTAACGTCACTCCCGCCTATGATCTAACATCATTCCCACCTAAGATCCAGCGTCACTCCCACCTATGATCTAAGGTCACTCTCGCCTATGATCTAACGTCACTCCCGCCTATGATCTAACATCATTCCCACCTAAGATCCAGCGTCACTCCCACCTATGATCTAACGTCACTCTCGCCTATGATCTAACGTCACTCCCGCCTATGATCTAACGTCACTCCCACCTATCATCCAGTGTCACTCCCACCTAAGATCCAGCGTCACTCCCACCTATGATCTAACGTCACTCCTGCCTATGATCTAACATCACTCCCGCCTATGATCTAACGTCACTCCCGCCTATGATCTAACATGATTCCCACCTAAGATCCAGCGTCACTCCCACCTATGAACCAGCATCACTCCTACCTATGATCCAGCGTCACTCCCACCTATGAACCAGCATCACTCCCACCTATGATCCAGCGTCACTCCCACCTATGATCCAGCGTCACTCCCACCTATGATCCAGCGTCACTCCCACCTATGTTCTAACGTCACTCCCGCCTATGATCTAACATCACTCCCACCTATGATCCAGCATCACTGCCACCTATGACCTAACATCACTCTCGCCTATGATCTAACGTCACTCCTGTCTATGATCTAACGTCACTCCCGCCTATGATCTAACGTCACTCCCACCTATCATCCAGTGTCACTCCCACCTAAGATCCAGCGTCACTCCCACCTATGATCTAACGTCACTCCCGCCTATGATCTAACGTCACTCCCGCCTATGATCTAACGTCACTCCCGCCTATGATGTAACATGATTCCCACCTATGATCCAGTGTCACTCCCACCTATGATCCAGCGTCACTCCCACCTATGAACCAGCATCACTCCCACCTATGATCCAGCGTCACTCCCACCTATGAACCAGCGTCACTCCCACCTATGAACCAGCGTCACTCCCACCTATGATCCAGCGTCACTCCCACCTATGATCCAGCGTCACTCTCACCTATGATCCAGCATCACTCCCACCCATGATCCAGCGTCACTCCCACCTATGATCCAGCGTCACTCCCACCTATGATCCAGCGTCACTCCCACCCATGATCCAGCGTCACTCCCACCTATGATCCAGCGTCACTCCCACCTATGTTCTAACGTCACTCCCGCCTATGATCCAGCGTCACTCCCACCTATGATCCAGTGTCACTCCCACCTATGATCCAGCGTCACTCCCGCCTATGATCTAACATCATTCCCACCTATGATCCAGCATCACTGCCACCTATGATCCAGCGTCACTCCTGTCTATGATCTAACGTCACTCCCGCCTATGATCAAACGTCACTCCCGCCTATGATCCAGCATCACTCCCACCTATGATCCAGCGTCACTCCCACCTATGATCCAGCGTCACTCCCACCTATGATCCAGCGTCACTCCCACCTATGATCCAGCGTCACTCCCACCTATGTTCTAACGTCACTCCCGCCTATGATCCAGCGTCACTCCCACCTATGATCCAGTGTCACTCCCACCTATGATCCAGTGTCACTCCCACCTATGATCCAGCGTCACTGCCACCTATGATCCAGCGTCACTCCTGTCTATGATCTAACGTCACTCCCGCCTATGATCAAACGTCACTCCCGCCTATGATCCAGCATCACTCCCACCTAAGATCCAGTATCACTCCCACCTAAGATCTAGCGTCTCTCCCATCTATGATCAAGCGTCACTCCCACCTAAGATCTAGCGTCTCTCCCACCTCTAGCATCACTCCCACCTATAATCTAGCTCCCAAGGTCATGTGTTGTACTCTGTACTCACTTCTTTGTCTCCCAGTGTCCCATGTGTCCAATTGACCTTCACTGTGCTCCAGTTTGTGTTGTTCTCCATCCTGATTACTTGTACCTCCGTTTACTTCTGCTAAAGTTGAGGCTTTGAACCACCTGTGACCACAACCATAGGCAGTAAAGTTGTAATCTATGGTGTATCTCTCTTTATTCACCTATAAAACTTACAAGACCTTCCTTTATACCGTTCTATATGTTTGTATGTTACATGTCGCAACAGTACATGTAAAAATGCCTTGCTACATTACTTTGAATTTTGTTGCTCATCTCTGAATTAATATTGTTCCCATATAAGCCGCTCTGCTTCCAGTATGCATGGGTTTTGCTTTCATTGTAGAAAACGACAAAATAGATTTGGAAATAAATAGTCTTATGATTGTGGACATGATCCTATGGCCACCAGTAGGGAGCTACTAAGTTACCAGACATTGGGAGGGAGGGTCTCACCTCAAGAATGCATTTGCCATGTGATGTGGCTGTTCAAGGCTCCCTAAAGTCCTTGTTCGGCTTATTAGGGAGATACCAAGTATTCATTATGAGAGGTACCATCCCCTGGAATTTACCATTACAAAGATATCGTCCTATGGCTTGGGCCAAGCTCCCATGGGTCCTTGTTACTGTTAGTTTGGTAACAAGTTATCTGTTTTGGTGAAGGCCTCACTCCAAGAGTTTGTCATTATGATATCTTGTCATATGTCTAGGTCAGGCTCCAAAGGTTCTTGCAAGAGAAAAAAGAGTTATCAATCTGAGAGATCTTTCCCCATTATGAGGATGTCATGCCTTATGGTTTAGACAGGCTCTCAATGGTCTTTATTAGGGAGATACCAATTCATTAATTTGCGTGGGGAGGAGTCTCACTCCACGAATACTACGAAAAGGCAGACAGCAAGTCACGAGACAACACATCAGACACTGATCTCCTGCTCCAAGGAGTGACATCACAAACGAGTGAGGGTCGGGGGTGAAGTAGACCTTCCCGTAGCCCCGCGTCACCTCAAGTTCCAGAGGAACAGGAGTAGAGGGGGACACTGGCAGCAAAGAGTGCACCTAGTAAGGGAGAGAGAGCCGAGGCTCGGCGCCAGCGTCTCAAACGTGGAGCCAGAATGAGGCAGAGTGACAGAGAGCCAGCTCCATTTTATGAACTTCCGAGGCTTGATATTACACATCAGCCGAGGGCCCGTAAAATTGAGAAACTGCTTCTGTAACCTTGTTGTTTTTCAGTCAGAGCAATGCGCGCGCGCGCGGCGCGGGGGCCCTCTACACAGGATGCTGGCGGCCCCTCGGGGACGAAAGGAAATATATATCATGTGGCGCCCCAGGTTCCGGGCAGGTCAGATATATATACCATTGTTAGAACCGGCGGTCTCTAGTTGGCAGAGGTATACACTTCTGACAAATAGGGACCAACCAACTCTAGTCAGGGAAAGGGGATTACACACTCAGATAACCCCTGCTACCCCCTTGGTAGCTTGGCAGAGCAGACAGGCTTATCTCAGAGGCAGTGTGTTAAGCATTTATGACCACATACAGTAATAAAGTGAATACACTACAGATGGACACGACACAGAAGTTATTATAAAAATAGTATTTTTATATAAGGCTTAGCACAAGACCAAATAACGACAAAAATATACCACAGTCTTAATAAATACTCTTTGGAAGGAAAAATATTAGTTCAAGTAAGGTTTCTTCTTGGCAAATAGTTCTTTAGCAAAGTATTCTTCTGAGCACAGTTCTTTGGCAACAATGTAACCCCCACAGGAGTCACACGACGTCGAGTCTACAAGATTCCCAAGGTTCGGCGTCGACCGCGAGGAGCGCTACGTCGAGCCTGGAGTTGCAACAGACCCCACAAGTACAGTACCTTGAGAAACGAAGAAAACGATGATCCACGGCGTCGAGATGTCGGCGTCGAGGTCGGCGTCGATCGTGCCTCGGAGTCGGGTCAATCCGCAGCGGCGTCGAAGGATGTCGGGCCGGAGCAGCGCTCACGGCGTCGAGAAGGGCGTCGAGTCGATGCGATCAGCAGCGGCGTCGGGACGGGGTCGCTTGGAGGTAGAGCCGATACTCACTCCTCACTGGCGTCGATTCCGGCGTCGAGACGGGGTCACTTGGAGCCGGGGCCGATACCCACTGCTCACTGGCGTTGCTGCTGGCGTCGATTGGGCCCGGCGGCCGGCGTCGAAGGCTCAGGACACTGGAGCCGTTACTCACGATGTCGAGCTGGATTCGGCGGCGTCGGCGGCGTCGAGACTGCAGATTCTCCCTTGTGTACTGGAAACAACACTTTCCAGCAATTCAGCAAATGGTGAAGTCCTTTGGCCCTGTGACTTCAGCAGGAGACTGGCACTCTTCCAGCCCTTGGAGATTTCCTAGCAAGTGTTCAGAGAGTACACACCAAGTTCCTCTCTCCTTGTTCCTTGGCAAAAATAAAGAAGCAGCTTTCAGGTTCCTCCACAGCAAAACAGCACTCTGGCAGAAAGGGGAGGCCAGTCCTTAGATCAGCAGGCTTCTTGTCCTTGGTACAGGTTTCCTTGTCAGAAGTGATCTGAGTTCTTGGTTCAGGGGTCCTTCTCTTATACCCCTTTTCTCCTTTGTTCCCTTTGTCCAAGCAGGGAAATTCCCACCATCTCAGGTTTGTTGTGGGTGTTGCCAGGCAGAGGCACCTGGCCTATTCACTGAGCAGGGCAGAGTCCTCAGCCGCCCAGCAGGAGGCGGAGCCAGTATTGTCACTGGCAGGAGCAGGGCTATCAGTCGCCCAGCAGGAGGCGGGGCCAGTATTGTGTCAGGCAGGGCAGGCTACTCTTCCCTCACTCTACGTGTAAACGCCCCATTCACCCCACACTGACTCACTCAGACCTCTGGAGCCACCCAGCCCCTGACACACACACCAAACCAGCAGAGACCGGTAGATAGTTGGACAAGAAAATAGCCACTTTCTAAAAGTGCTATTTTCAAACATAGAATTTAAAAACCATCCATCCTAAAGGGTGTGTTATTAAATTCTGAGTTCAGGGATACTAAACTCGACTTGCTACCAGGCTCCCTGAGTCAGATAGATTATAATGGAGTTAATAATCAGTCTGCCCAGTCTGGCCTATTGGAGGCAGGTAGCCCTTCAATAGTGAAAAACGAAAATGGCTGTAATTCACTATTAGGTCATGCCACACACATCAGGGCATGACCTACCTTTTACCAACAATGCACCCTGCCCTAGGGCCTACCATAGAGGTGTCTGAAATGTGGCAAAGGGAAGGTTTAGAGACTGGTAAGTAGGTTTCCTTACCAAGTCGACATGGCAGTCAGGGACTGCACGCAGGCGCCGCGGTGGCAGGCCTGAGACACATTTTGCACGCTGCTTCTGTGGGTGGCACAACCAGTGCTGCAAGCCCACCAGCAGCAGTTAACTTACACGCCCTTGGCACACGCAGTGCACTAGACTAGGGTCTGAACAGTAAGTCAACCAAGCCAATCATGGTAACACCAATCAATGTAACAATTTAACATAGGGAGCACTTGCACTGTGGCACTGATCAGCAGTGGCACAGTGCCCAAAGCAATAATCCAGCAAAAACATCGTAAACGGAGGAGGCAAACAGAAAAAAATGGAGGAGAGACTCATGCCAATGATGCCAGGTCTAACAACCATGAACACGCAAACAATAAGTACACAGGCCTGGAACAAGCGCCGAGTGCCTTCCGAGCGATTTCTCCCCAGGAACACTTGATGCCATGTCTTAATCCCCTGCCGCGGCTGGGCACATCTGGGTGGGATCCTGTACCGGGGCGAGGGGATTTGGATTGGGTGAGAAGGAAAGCCTAGTTTATGAAAAGTCACAGATGGTCAAGGAGAGCTACAGAAGGGACGGTGATGGCGGAGGCCAAGGGGGTGGGAGTGATGAGGGGGGGGGGGGGGTCAGGGGGGTCTGTGGGGAAGGAGGTGTGTGTAGTATAGTGGGAACTTGGAAGGCCTGCTCTTTCGGGGTATGTCTCACTCGTTTTAGGATTTTATAAGGTGTTTTTTATTCATGGATCTCACACCACAGGAACACGCCGTAAAGTCTCACTTGTTTTCACGCTTGCAATTTCCATTTCTCACTCGTTCCGGAACTTGTCAGCCAAAGCGGAAAGGAGGGTGGGGGAGGGTGGGGAGAGAATGGGGAATGAGAAACGGAAGAGAAAGGAGCGGGAACCATGTGGAAGGGAAAATAGGCGAAGAAAAGGAGAAAGTACATGGGTGGGAACCGGAAGTGAGGAAGTGTCGAGAAGGAATGTATGTGATTGAGAGAAAGGTGAGGAGAAATAGAAGTATAGAGGACGTGCGGAAAACGTCGAGCAAGAACGAGTAATGAAGACAAGGCGAGAAAGGGGGAGAGAGAGAGAGAGAGAGAAGAGGAATGAGACTGCACACGAGAAAAGGAGTGAGAGACCAACATGCATCGGTGAAATGGAGACTGAGGGAGAAACATGTGAGTGAAAGCGATAGAGAGGGAGTGATATGAAATGATACTGAAAGAGAGAATGAAAGAAACCGAGGAAAGAGACTTTGGGAAAGAGAGGGATAGAAAGAGGGGGCAAGACAAACACAAAGACAGAGAAAGACGTGTTGAGAGAAGGGGAGAAGGATGGGAACAGACAGGAGCCGATAGAGAGAATGTACAATATGGAAGGTAAGATAGTGTGAAGGAAGTTAATGCTAAAAGTGCCTACAGCTATTTATGTCGATTCGGACACTGTTATGTATTTACATGTTACCTAAACTTCATTATTAAGCATGTATGCACCTGTGTATTTATTGTATGTGCTATGCTGGATCTACGCTTCAGAAAACTTAAATAATGTTTTTTTTTTTTTTAAAAGATAGTGCGAAGGAAGGAGGCCGATAGAGACCAGTGACAAAACGACAGAGGGGATTAGACAGATAGACAAGAAGGCAGACAGACTGACAGAGAGATATATAGATAGATCGATAGATATATAGATAGATAGATAGATAGATAGATAGATAGATAGATAGATAGATAGATAGATAGATAGATAGATAGATAGATAGATAGATAGATAGATAGATAGATAGATAGATAGATAGATAGATAGATAGATAGATAGATAGATAGATAGATAGATAGATAGATAGATAGATAGATAGATAGATAGAAGTTGTCTCTCTCTTGGGGGGAGGCCTGATGGGACGTAAGTCCTTTACTAGTTGCACGTGCACACACAGGGTCTATCAACAAATCACGGGACCAGATGAATTCTATGTTTCTGAGGGATGTTTCAGCAACAAATGGCTTTGCTTTTTTGTGCAAACTACCACATAGATCAACTTTTGGATTCAAATACTCCCCCCCCCCCGAAATCTGACCACTGACTCTGATTATTGCTGTATTTTATAATTCAAACAGGAGACAGGGGCCTATTTCTTTGCCTGCTCTAGGGCCAATGACACACTGGAGATGCAGAACTCCAAGCACCCATGTAATTTATGCTATGGTGGCATAAGAGGGGCGAATAGCGAAAAAAACACACACAGATTTTCACGCAGAACCTGGTCGACTCAAATAGCGTGACCTAGCTTTGTGTTATAATCCTAACACCAAAGAACACCAGGTGCAAACACGGGGCAGGCGGAATATTGTGTGATGCTTAAATGTGCAAGCTGTGTTATAGCCATGAAATTGCAGATTTAACACGGCTTACATTGGCCGGTTATCCTTTTGTTGAAATTTGTACTGGATGGTTTAATTTGTCTACACGTCTCATGCTAAGCACCGCCGGGTAGCCACTGTCCCATAGCTCAACAAATAGTGGCTACCAGAACACTGAGTTTTTATATATCGTGCTCCGAAAATATTGTAGCCAGAATATCGACTACTAAAATATTGTGAGTGTATGTATCTTGATAGTATGTATATCTTTAAGACAAAACAGCTGTATTACACGCACAAATACTGCTCAGAATTCCCCATCTGCACAGGACCAGAAAGAAAGACCATTTGGACCAGCATGTATAGGACAGGTCTGCTACTCAGCATAAATATCTGAGAAAGAGGTCCGAAGTTCAGAGACGAGGCAGAGACTCGGCCTAATTCACAAAGGTACTTACGTGTAGTAAAGTTACGAGTGAGAAGTCTCTGAACTAGGGACGCACTCTCCGCACTACAGTTCTTAGTGTGGAAATTCTTCTCCACGTGCGGAGACTCTGCACTCGTAGCTTTACTACACGCGAGTACGTTTGTGAATCGGGCACTCAGAGTTTAGCAATGGAGCAGAGGCTCCGGGGTCGAGACAAGTGGGGCTCAGAGATGGACCATAGGTTCAGGGTTTAGAGTGGCCATGAATGCTAGGATCAAAGGTAAGGCAGAGGCTTATGGCTTATGACAGTGGTCTTCAAACTGTGGGGCGCACCCCCCTGGGGGGGGCTTGAATGGGGTCCCAGGGGGGCGCAAAATTTGTCTGCAATTACATGCGAATGAATATGGCCTGGAAGTGCAGCGATGTTTACTTTCTGCATTTCCAGGCTATCTTCATTTGCTGGGAGTGCTGTGGGGGCGTGGGTCAGTGAGTTTGCTGGCAGGGTCAAAGAGGTTACTTTAAAGACAAGCATTTGCAATGCAATAGGTCTCGCATTTGCGAGATTTTGAGCTATTGGCATTGTAAATGACCATGCCTTTTATTTATGCATTTAAAAAACCTGCAATAATAAAAGGCATTGTCATTTACAATACCAATAGGTGAAAGTTTTGAAAATGCGAGACCTATTGCACTGCAAATGCCTGTTTAAGAATGGGCTGGATGTGCGTTTTTATAGCTGCCCGTGCCATCTGTGCCAAAACGTGTTTCGTTCAATAAATGCGCTATTCCAGAAAAGAGTAAACATACACCTTTTGGCTCATTTATCCCAAATGTCTTTGGGGGCCTATTGAGCTAGTTTAAACTACCGCTCGTCCCCACTTATGCCACAGGGTGTACGTGGCTCTGCATGCCTAACTCCATCCACGGACCATACTTTTGTGATCATAGGTTTTGCTGCTGTTACTGCCATGTATTTTGGGGTGGAAGGGAAGGCTTCCGACATCAATTAGGGCAAAAAGCAAATAACGTTAACACACCACTCTTACTTCTGTGTTTTTGACTATTGAGATGGACATGGTTTTAATATGGCTGGAATTGGGGTGGAAAGCAATAGTACTGCTCCTTGTAGTCTTGTATTCTCGGGCTCGGAATGAGTAAACAGATACCTTTGTTTTCCACGAGAAAAGAACCTGTAAAACGTGGGTAAGTGATTGTTTATTTGACAGGTTCAGTGATGACGAGCCGACAATGGTTCACAATCCCTCTGGTCTTCGAGGGGTGTAGTCTGGTGCCTGCCCTGGACGCTTTATTATCTGGAGAGCTGGTAGCCTCACACAAAGGAGACAAACACTCTGCAAGGGGTGCAAACAGACACATGCATGTGATACACGTGGTGATTCTGAGTGCCAGGGAAGTGTTTGCACGGGCAGTAAATACAAGCATTTGCAATGCAATAGGTCTCGCTTTTGCGAGAGTTTAAGCTATTAGCATTGTAAATGACAATGCCTTTTATTTATGCTTTAAAAACCAAAACATACATAAAAGACATTGTCATTTACAATGCCAATAGCTCAAACTTGCATAAATGCGAGAACTATTGCATTGCAAATGCTTGTTTCCTGACGTGACTTGACTGCTCCTCACACAACAAGCACACAGACTTCTGAGCACAATTTTAAGTAAGTGGTGAGGCCCAGACGTGATCACACGCGACCCCTGCTGTGTTGACAGGCAGTGAAATCACCTATGTAAACAATGGATAATTGTCCCGGCTGCTTGGAATGCATGGCGCGCTGAATGTAAGGAAAGCATGCCTTGCCTGCAGCAGGGCAAAACCCATTAAAGAAAATAGTGCTTATAGACCAAATAAAACATAGTGTCCCAACAGAAGTAAAAGGGCCAGTCGCCATGGGAGGTTTCAAATGAAGACACCGCGGTACTAAGGAGGGACTAACAAGGCGATTAAGGAATCAGGAGCCAGAATTTACAAAGGACAAGGACACAAGCCAATGAAAAATATGAGCGGAGAGTGGACGGAGCTTCAAATCCCTAACTCAATACAGCATGGCTCGCAGAGCAGCAAATGCGCATGCGCTGCCCAGGCTCGAACTAAAAAAAAAAGTCTAAGTGCTTTGTGTATTCACAGTCATGTAAGTGTGTATAAAATAATGCACAACAGCTTAGTTGAAAAATAAATGCAAGTTAAACTAGCCAGTGATCAATGTACTCTTTTAGGTTATGAAACCTCATCTAGCAACTACCATCACTGAAGATGTCTGTGTGTGATAAAGCTGAGTGACACATAATTGAACCCTAGTTGGTGCAGAGGAACAGTGACCTTTGTATTTATAGTCAAGGCCTCTGGAATGATGCAATTTTGTGGATTGGGCGTTTTGTGCATAGTTCTGGATTTCCCGCATTTTTGCCACATAGTCTATCATCTGCTGCATAATTTGCAGATTTTAACACAAACAATTGTTTCTAGCTCAAACGGTTCAAAAGTTACTAAAATGCAGCAACACATGTTACTCTGCAGTGGAAGGCCCTTTGTAAAGGTTGACTGGTGACCTTTCTGTTGCTTATTGCTATATGTGGGTGTTAAACAGGTACATATGAGGGGCAATATATGCCAGCACAGTGTTAACAAGTGTAAAAATGACAAAATAATGCAGTAATGCTATCACAAAATATGCAGCATTGTGCAGCATAATTCGCCTTTGATTGCTGCATAATTTCGTTAACCCTGCTGCATAATTTGGCCTTCTCCTGCCACAAAATTTCAGTGGCCCTCTTTATAGTGCTATAAGGTCCCAGCCTGTGGCAGAAATCACTGTGTATATGTAAGTCATTATTTTAAAATAGTTTTTACATAGTCTAAGGGAGGCTGCTGCAAAATGATGCAGTGATTGAGATAAAACAAGTTCTTACAAAATATACTTTTTAGTATAAAGTAATCAAACTGTATGTAATGCAGACACTGTTGTGTCTCCATTATTCCAGATCTCAGCTGATAACACTCCTACATTGCATCTCAAAAAGAATAACTCTTTTCCACCATGAAGCTTTATATGCAGAGCCACTTGAATTATTCAGCAGGAGAGAATCACATTATGGAGCAGGGTTGACTAAATTATGCAGCAAGAAAAGGTAAATTATGCGGCACATTTTGTGGTTAGCATTACTTCATTATTTTGTCATCTTAACTCTTGGTAACACGGTCTGGGGAAATATTTCACCTAATTAGTACCAGTTTAACACCCAAATACAGCAGTAAGCAATTACAAGATTACCAGTCAATCTTTGCAACGGTCCTTCCTCTGCTCCGGAGCACTTTGCCACGTTTTAAGAAACTTTTGTTCTGTTTGAGCTAGAATCAAGTTTTTTTTTGTTGCTGAAATCTTCAGATTATGCATCAGATTATGGATTATGTAGCAAATGTGGTAAACTCATAAATATGTGGAAAACGCTGCTGCTGCATAAACTCATAATTCCAGTGGCCCTGGCTTTAAGTGACTCAATCAATTACAGCTGGTAAGAAGACTGTTTTCTTTTTTAACTTTCTGCACTACCACCACACCCTTCTCTTTCAGGCAGAGCACCTCAAAGTCAGCAGTAACCATTCAGGGGCAGATTTTTTTATGTGTATGCGGAGTCCATGGGGTGGCAGGTGGAAGGCCATCAGGGTTGCATTCAGATGCAGAGCCCTAATCCTTTCGACCCCTGGGGCTTCACAGCAATGGTCCAGAAGACCAAGGAAAGGAGCAAGATTCATAGATATTGTCAAAGAGAAGGCCCAGAATAGGGAGCATTGTATGGGGACTCATTCATTGTTATGTTTACAAATGGCCAGAGACAGCTTCTTCAGAGAGATACCCCAAAGAAGAGGAGAATATAAGTGGTCTTTTTTTTTTTAAAGGGCCATTCATTAGGGAAGTGGGTACTGCTGCCAGATGTGTAAGTGGCCATTGATGGTTACCATTAAGGAAGCAGATGCAGCAGGACTGGGGCCCAGGGGTTTGAGGGGCCCACTGCATCACAAGTATGACTGTCTATCATTAAAAGGGGGCATGGGAGCTTATTTTCCTTTCTAGCATTAGAACCGAGGTGATGGTCAGTCATGGTGGTACAAAAGGGGGTGATGATGGACGGAGCATCAGAACCAATCAAACACTCACACCCAGTCAACAGATCTGGGTTTGATCCATCACCGTTGTTTAGCCCACTCTGCCACCCCAGTTCAGACATGACCATATGCAAATCAGTCTAACCCTGTGCCTCATCGGAACAGTCCAGCCCGAACTGCCAAGCCATGCCTTCCCTGGACCGGAAACAAGCTTCCTAGGACCGGTTTCTGGCATTTCAGCCGTCTTCAGCCAGGCTTGCTTGAATCCAGTGGCAAAGTGAGCAAGGGACTCATGTCTGAGCATACCCTCAGGTGAAAGATGTAGAGGAGATACCCTGCTACTCTGAAGTGCGGTTATCATTAGTGCAGCAGGACTAGTTGCATTGGGGTCCAAGAGTGTGAGGGGCTCACAACACCCCAATTATGAGGTGCAGGATGCTTGGGATAATGCATGTTTTTGTCTGATACATTTGCTGTTGTATTTAACAGTTTTAAGTCTCACATTTAGTGCGGTTTATGAGCTATAGAAAAAGTACTCCTGAAATTATCTCATAAGCCCTGCATGCAGACAAGTCCCTCCCTCTCCCCCAATTCTTTCCATAAAGTTTTGGAGGGGGGCCCGACCTCAAAATATTTTGCTTAGGGGGGAAGCTCAGAGGAAAAATGCTTGAAGACCTCTGGCTTATGTGGAAGCGGAGACTGAAACTCCAAAAAAATAACTGAAATTTAGGGTCTGATTTATATATTGGTAGGGTGACCAGACATCCTGGATTTGCCCAGACAGTCCCAGTTTTTCGATGAAGTTCCTAGCGTCCTGACACTTTATAGAAAAACATATAAATGTCCCAGTTTTGAGAGAGGGTTGGTTGAATACGCATATATACCATTTTATTTTGACGGCTCGCAGTCACACCGGCCCTCTCATGACACCAGGAACAGAGTGTTGCTTGAAATAGTCTCCTACAGTCTCCTACTGTGTTGCCTGACTTAATTCAGGCAGCATAGCAGGATATAATGAGAGGGAGCACCCGAGGCCAGAATCACAAAGCTTCCCTTGCAACACACCCCAGCTTTGCCGAGGGAGTCCTTTAACACACATACACCTCTGTAGCATTAAAATTAAAGACTTACTTGGCTGTGCTGTGTACCATATGGCTGTCAGATATCTATCTATCTATCTATCTATAGATCTATCTATCTATCTATCTATCTATCTATCTATCTATCTATCTATCTATCTATCTATCTATCTATCTATCTATCTATCTATCTATCTATCTATCTATCTATCTATCTATCTATCTATCTATCTATCTATCTATCTATCTATCTATCTATCTATCTATCTATCTATCCACCTACCTATCCACCCATCCATCCAACCATCCACCCATCTCTCTCTCTCTCTCTCTCTCTCTCTCTCTCTCTCTCTCTCTCTCTCTCTCTCTCTCTCTCTCTCTCCCTCTCCCTCTCTCTCTCTATTTATATATATTTTTACCCCCTGAAAAACCATTGACAGAGAAATAGGACTAAATGTTGACACTGCACTAACCAGTGCCAGCATTTGGCCCTATTTCTAAATCAATGGCTGTCCTGTTTTGTTTCTTCTGAAAATCTGGACACCCTATATATTGGCAGTATGTATACTGCATCTTAACAGAGTGTATGCACACCGCTAATATGAAGGTCCAACCACCCAATTTAGATGCAGACAGACTTTCAGTGTGGCCATGGTAGAGACTACTCTGTATCTGCGTGGCCAAACTTCTCCAAAGGCCTTGGGAAGTATGGGCTGTCGGATAAATGGCTCCATGTCCGCCCACCCAATTAGGGTAGGCGGACATGTAGTCATTTTTTACTGTTTCTTACCGCCAGGTTTTGTCAGTAAAATCATTATAATGCTCCCCCACCATGGGAGAAGACTCATGGTGAGAGGACCATTATATTTTTTCTTTTCAAAACAAAATCCTGTTTCAAGATTATTTTTTACATTTTTTGCATCCTTTTGACACAGCCCTGCAACAACCAGTAAAATGCATTGACAGGAACCGCCTGCCAATGCAGTTAAAAATGACAGCGTGGCACCTCGATGTTGCGGCACAACGCAGCTGCTTACAGTCACTTAAGCTTCCACAGGTCCCACAGACCTGGAATGAAAATCTTAATGCCCCCATCACAGAGGAGGAGGTGGTAAAGGTGATTGCAGCACTTAAACCTAACAAATCCCCGGGGCCGGACGGCCTGATGGCTAACATTTACAAAACATTTGCGTCAGACTTCATCTCATAGCTTACAAAAGAATGTAATGCAATGGTGGAGGGCTTGGTTGCCTCGCAATCAATGGTGGAAGCTGTTATTTCGGTCATCCATAAGCCTGGGAATAATATGAAAAATCGTGCCTCGTATAGGCCCCTAGCGCTCCTGAACCTGGATGCTATATTATACTCCTCAATTTGCTAGAGGGCCTGTTACAAAGCTTAATCCACCCTGATCAATCCAGCTTCATAAAGGGCAGACAGACTCACAACATCTGTAGGACCCTTCATTTGATCGCGAAAGCATCCAAATTAGGATACCGGTAGTTGTGGTGGTTCTGGATGCTGAGAAGGCATTTGACAGGGTGGATTGGGCGTTTCTCTTTCTCACCCTAGAGCACTTTGGGTTCGGCAATCCATTCATAGATATGGTATGGGCTAATTACGTGCATCCGCGCTCCAAAGTCCAGGTCAAAGGGATTCGCTCGGCCCTCTTCTCCCTGGAGAGGGGGACACGACAGGGCTGCCCGCTCTCACCTCTGCTTTTTGCTCTGGGCATAGAACCTTTGGCGTTTCGAAAACGGGCGGCAGTAGATATCCGAGGTATTCCCTTTGGGGGCGAGGAACATAAGATATCGCTCTTCGCTGATGATGCGTTGTTATCCCTCACCTCCCCTGCACAATCACTACAAGCACTACAAGGGGAACTGTTGGACTTTGAGGCGTTGTTGGGCTTTAAAATAAACTTGACAAAGTCATTCATCCTGAACCTCACACTCCCGGAGGGTGAAACCGCTAGGCTGAGGGAGCTCACCTCACTGCAATGTGCCAAGCATTCATTAAATTACCTGGGTGTACATTTAAATCCCATACTGGAAGGCTTATTTAAAGCTAACTATCCCCCACATTTGCTTCATGTCCAACAGGACCACAAACGCTGGAAGCTACTTTTTAAATAAGGATTGGGATGCATCCACGCTATAAAAATGACTGTCCTATCCAAACTTTTATATCTGTTCCAGGCCTTGCCAATAGACTTGGAGAGGGGGTTCCTGCCCTGATTACGCAGTCTCATTATACGTTTTATGTGGCAAAATGGCAGAGCGCGGCTTCCCTTTCACACACTACGATGTCCGAGAAGCGAGGGAGGGGTGGCGCTTCCTGACTTTGAGCTATATTTTAAAGCTGCTCAGTTAAGAATTTTGCAGAATGGTCCAAGAGGGAATCCGGGAAAGCATTGGTTACACATGGACAGGGCAATAGTGGGTAAAACGATCTGGGATGTGATATAGAAGCCTAAGAAAGATAGACCATCAAATGCATAACTTAGCACCCCCACACGGACCACACTCAAGGTCTGGGATGAAATGTCCAGGGGACGGGATTGGTCCTCATTCCCCTTGCCCTACACCCTGATTCATTTTAACTTGGAATTGCTCCAGCATTCCACGAGGGACCATTTGATGTCTGGAGGGAAGGAGGGTACCTGATGATCTCTGACCTATTTCATAATTCTGATATCCTAACGTTTGACAGTTGCCTGAGGGATTTTAACGTTCCGCCAAGTGAAAACGTTTATTACCTTCCACTTAAACATTGGGCACTACAACCACAGGTCCGGGAGGCTGCAACGTGAGAGAAGACACCAGTATGGAAATTTGTACAATGGGTGAGCTCAATGAGGGGGGTGATTTCCTTTCTATACAATCTTCTTCTCACTACCACACATGCACCGAGACCCCGATACATGCAGATATGGGACCAGTGGGCAGGGAGAGAGATCTCAGAGGTAGAGTGGAAGCAACGGTGGAGGGACATGGCCAAAGATAACCATTCATTAGATCTGAGGGAAGCACACTATAAGATTCTCTATGATTGGTGTCTATATCCGACCAAACTCAAAAAGATCTTCCCAGAGACATCAGATTTGTGCTAGAGGGTATGCGGTCTCCTAGGGGATTTCTGTAATATTTGGTGGGATTGCCCCACGATACGTCCCTTTTGGGAGGAAATCCTATGATATATGAAGGATATGCTTGGATACCCTACTCCAACAACCATGGAGGGTGCCCTACTAGGTTTGAGAGGTCCAGAGCTAGAGCACCAAACCAGAGCGGATAGGGCCATTAGAGGGGCTTGCCTGGGAGCAGCCAAGATAGCGATTGCAGCGACCTGGAAAAAACAGGCAGCGCTAGCACTTTCGCAGTGGTATTCTTGCCTCTGGAAGATTCTGACCATGAAAGGAAGACGGATATCTTTAGGGATGAGTATAACAACTTCAAATATAAATGGGGCCCGCTTGTCGCCTATCTGACAAAGGGTCTCCCCTTAGCGGCCTGCCCACCTTCACTACGTGATATGCACCTGTTTCAGTTTTAGTTGAGAGTCGCGGGAACATCCGGCAGGGCCGGCCAATCACCGGCATTGCACAGTATGACGATGGACACAAATATTAGACCTAGAGACCAATACTCTTAAGTTCTACTATTCGCCCTCTATATGTTCTTTTATTTGGGGGAGGGAGGGGGTGTCGGTGGGGGGACATAATGTTATTGGGATTGTTTAAAAATTTGTCTTGTAAAGACAGGACGAGCGAGCATGTACAGAAAAGTTTGGGCCGATCCCCTCATTGCTAGAAACTTTAATTTCGTTAGATTGACCCCTAATCAACGGGATATGGTGCTCTTTCTTTGTTAATGTGAAATGCAGCCATCCTGTATTTGGTTAAAATGCTTAATAAAAAGAACTTTGAAAAAAAAATGACAGCGTGCTTGGTGATCATTTTTAAATTAGGTGGGCGGCCTCTCCACCATGGGGACAGAGTAATTGACTCCATCCCCTAGGCAGAATGGAAGGCCGCCCACCCAGATATAAAACCGGGCCTTAGTTGTCAAAGGTGGTGGAAGACACTGAGGTGCCAGAGATGGTGGAAGAGGTTCAGGACTGATATGGTGGTAGACACTCAGGGCTCGGAGATAGCTAATGACATTCAAAGCACAGAGGCAGCAGAACAGACTCAAGGTGCAGATGTGGTGGTGGGCACTCAAGGCTTGGCTGTAGCAATGTGAGTCACTTCTAAGAGATGGGAGGGACTCAGAACTCAGCGATGGTGGTAGATCTCAGGGCTCAGAAGACACACAAAGCTCAGAGGGGAAGAATACAAATGTTTATTGTTTGATTCAATAAAATCTTACAATGAGCAATAGAGCCATAGAAATCATACATAACACAAGAAATTACAATAAAAGTAACATCTGTAAGCACTTAATCACAGAGCTGCAAAATTGAATTTGTCATGTAAGACCTCAGGCTCTTAAAATCACCTATCAGTATTAAGGAGTCAGCAAAATGAATTAAAGTAGAAAAAGTGCATTGAGAGATTACTGTAATAAATTCAAATCCATATTAGCTCCAGAGTGCATCAGACAGGCTCCTCTACTGAATTAACTTGGCATGTATAGCATCCGATTTGAAAATCCTCGAATTAAAAAAAAAACACAGCTCAGCAGAAAAATAAATGGGATATAACAGTGCAAGTGAAAGTATATTCAGGTAGACCAAGACCCAGTTAAAACCAATAAGCAGAAAAATAGTTTGGGAAGACAAGAGCACGTACAAAGATATTCCAGAAGGCTCAAGATCACAAAAAGAACAGAGGAGCAGAAAAAGAGTTCATAAGGGAAAAGTGCATATGTAAAGTTAAAATACCTCTATGCAATAGATCGAATAAGGGATGCCTGGTCCAAAAAATTGGGAGCTTCTTCTCACTCGAAGTTGAGGTACTCAGTTATTAAAAGCTTAACTGTTTTCTAATACTTTTTGTCACTTTTCAACGATCATGAAAACTCTGTTAACCGACATGTGAGTCGAATATTAACCCGCTCCATACTTTTAATCATAACCTGCCTGCAAGAACTTATTTTCAGAGTATTAAACGATGATTTAAGCAGGTAAATTCACTCTACTTTAATTTTAATACATGGGTATAAGGGGTGTCTGACCGCCCCTTAGTGTTTGTTAGTCACAATAAAAACATGACTTCAGTATGAGTGGTTGTTTCCATGGTGGGGCTTAGTCTTCTGAAGGCAGACATCCAAATCTGTAAAGCAGGAAAAAAGGACTGAGAAGGTGGAAGATACTCAGGGTTCAGAGTTAGCTGATGACGGTCGGGGCACAGAGGCAGTAGAACGGACTCAAGGCGCAGACATGGCGGTGAGCACTCACAGCTCAGATGTACGATTTGACTCACTCCTGAGACACAGGAGGGACTAAGAATGGTGATGGTTGTAGATCTCAGGGCTCAGAGGTAGCAGAAGAATCTCAAGGCTCTGAGATGGTGGTAGATACTCAAGACGCAGACATGGCGGAGAGCACTCATGGCTCATATGTACGATGTGACTCACTTCTAAGACATAGGAGGGACTAAGAATGGTGATGGTGGTAGATCGCAGGGCTCAGAGGTAGCAGAAGAATCTCAAGGCTCTGAGATGGTGGTAGACACTCAAGGCACAGACATGTCGGAGAGCACTCATGGCTCAGATGTACGATGTGACTCACTTCTAAGGCATGGGAGGGCACTCATGGCTCAGATGTACGATGTGACTCACTTCTAAGACATAGGAGGGACTAAGAATGGTGATGGTGGTAGATCGCATGGCTCAGAGGTAGCAGAAGAATCTCAAGGCTCTGAGATGGTGGTAGACACTCAAGGCTCAGTGATGGCGGATGTGACTCAGGTCTTCGAGATTATGATACAGACTCAGGACTCAGAGATTGTGGCAGGCACTCAAGGCTCAGAGATGGTGGATGACACTCTAGTCTCAGAGGTAGCAGAGAATCTCAAGGCTCAGAGATGTTGGTAGACACTGAAGGCTCAGAGATGGTGGATGACACTCAAAGCTCAGAGATCGTGGTAGACACTCAAGGATCAGTGATGGTGGATGTGACTCGGGCATTTGTAATTGTGGTTTAGATTCAGGACTCAGAGATGGCAGATGATAGTCAATGCTCAGAGGTAGCAAAAGAGACTCAAGCCTCAGAGATGTTGATTAGTGATCCATGAATTGGATGACATTCACAAAATTCCTTAGCAATCAGAAGATGCATCAGTTCCTTGAGACAAATTTGCAGCGAGACTCCAATAGTGAAACTGCATCTAAATTCTGCACGATACGTCACCAGAGGGGAGTGCACAGAAAGGCTTTAATTAATGATGGTAAAGGATCGTACAATTAGTAGTGGGTTTCAAATTCTGTTCCTAAGCTGCACTTCATAGATACACTATGAAGCGTACCAAGAGCGAGAAAATACAGCAAGGCACCCTGGAACTAGGTCCGGGAGTGACGACTGAGGGCACACCGCTATTACTGAGGTGGGCAGTGGTGGCTTCTCCGTTATGGCAGAGGAGCATCGCCCCCCCTGCTGAAAGCCAGCAGAGACAAGGACATAAATAAAATAATAATAAAAACATTTTTATTATCATTTTATTCTGCGTCCTGCAGGCTTCCTGCCAACTGAGCCGAAGGAGGGGTGGGGACAGCCACTGTGATGCTGTAGCACCAGGGAGGAGTGGTGGCCACTGTTAAGAGCGCATGATGATTTGGCCATCGCGAGAGGGCCGACCAAACCGTCATGCGCACTTACTCTTTCTCCTCTTAGCTGTGTTGTACAGCTGGGTGGGGAAACCAACACAGGCTCCCAGTCAATGTCTGAGCGCCGACCCGAGGCGCTCAGAGAAATCACATTCCCAGCATGTGAGCAGCGCAGGGATTGGGAGCCTGCGCAGTGTGTGCGCAGCAGTTCCTGGAAGGAGGCGAGGATCATGAGGAAGGCGGTGGCCGTCAAAGCAGGTAAGTGCTTTAACATTTATTTTTCTATTCTGTCCTTTTTTGTGTTTCCCCTCCCCCCGCCTCACCACTTCACAGTACTAGCAGCCGCTACTGGAGGTGGGTCGAAAATGTGCTAGCATTCAGGCGCAATGGAGGACAGGTAGATGAAGCAGCGACATTCCAGAGATGACATGATCACAGAGAGGCACCAGTCAAGATATGTCGCCGACTCCATTTTAACCAGAAAGTAACACCAGAAGCAGTACAGAGAACTGCAAAGCATCTCGAGTCACATAGAAGATGTGCAAGTCCAGAACTTATTAACGGGCTCTGGGAGGTTGAGTTCAAGACACAGGAGCCCAGCCAGCACCTCATCTCACTTTGGCAAACACTCTAACAACTTTCTATATTCAGGTATGTAAATTCAAACATAGCCTCCTGGCCGTCGCTAATCCTGATACTATAACACTCGGCAGCTGTGCAGCCGGTTCTAAGTCAAATGGACTTCATAATAATTTCCTTATACTGCTTGACCCTCTTACACTCACATAAGACAGAGCTATTACAGGTCATGTATATCATCACCCAGTGCTTTACCAGTACCCAGCAACACACCACCCATTATCATCGAAACTAGGACGATCGGCTACATACCGCTGTACACCGAGGACTCGAGTTCACTACTGCATGTACCAACCAACTACATACTATAACCGCTTCCCGACTTCTCACAGTGCTATTCATAGAAGGCAGGATTGTAAGGAGGTCCATCCAGCAGATGTCCTAACCATCCTATGTCTGCTCAGGACCATAAACAAACCAACTTAATGGATTGTGAAATACAGCACAAGGACCTGCAGAGCTAATCAAAAACCCCAGCCTACCAAAAACCATAATCTGCATGCTTGGCTAATCATAAACTGTGTGCTTGGCTAACCATAAACTGCATGCTTGGCTAACCATAAACTGCATGCATGGCTAACCATAAACTGCATGCTTGGCTAAGATAAACTGCATGCTTGGCTAATCATAAACTGCATGCTGGGCTAACCATAAATTGCATGCTTAGCTAATCATAAACTGCATGCTGGGCTAACCATAAATTGCATGCTTGGCTAATCATAAACTGCATGCTTGGCTAACCATAAATTGCATGCTTGGCTAATCATAAACTGCATGCTTGGCTAACCATAAACTGCATGCTTGGCTAACCATAAACTGCATGCTGGGCTAACCACAAACTGCATGCTTGGCTAACCATAAACTGCATGCTTGGCTAACCATAAACTGCATGCTTGGCTAACCATAAATAGCATGCTTGGCTAACCACAAACTGCATGCTTGGCTAACCATAAACTGCATGCTGGGCTAACCACAAGCTGCATGCTGGGCTAACCATAAACTGCATGCTTGGCTAATCATAAACTGCATGTTTGGCTAACCATAAACTGCATGCTTGGCTAATCATAAACTGCATGCTTGGCTAACCATAAACTGCATGCTTGGCTAACCATAAACTGCATGTTTGGCTAACCATAAACTGCATGCTGGGCTAACCATAAACTGCATGCTTGGCTAATCATAAACTGCATGTTTGGCTAACCATAAACTGCATGCTTGGCTAATCATAAACTGCATGCTTGGCTAACCATAAACTGCATGCTTGGCTCCTGCACTTCTTCACCCATCACTTGGCTAAGCTCTGCATCCAAAACTCGATAACTGCACCTCGATGGTCATCATGCATGACATGGAAACCCTTCCTACACAGGATCAAGCCAAGGACAGCACCCTTCCATGATCACACCCAACACGGTTTAAAATGCTGCTCTTGTAGGAAAAACAACCCACACAGGAGTAGTAAACACAGACAGACGGTCCTTGTCAAGTCACAAAAATAAGATAAAATTGCACCGAAATAGTGTTAAATTTAATACGCTGTAATCCTCTGCGCCAAATATTCCCCATATCCTGCATTAACCTATCTGCTCATGATTAATTAACAAGAAAGAGAGGTCACCGCCATCTGTAAATGTACAAGCATAAAAATGAGTGTATTATTTCTACTACAGAAAACAAAACATACACATGTGGTTTGTATTCCTGGGAAAAACGCCACTTAGCCTTAATTACAAATGATGACTGTCTAAACACGTGTAACATTAAAAAAGACGGAGGGGAGCGCATAAAATAAAGACATTCCAATGTTGGATGGCCTGAAAAATGATTTGCACTTTCTGTGTAAATAGTAAGCATATGAACTAAAGGCCATCAGAGGGATCACTAAAAAGCTAGAGTTGAGAACATTGAGTTCCCTATCTTTCAGATCCTGTGTCCCGCGGGAAATCTATGCTTTTATTCAAAAAATTAAAATACTATTGTCCTTTTACAAATATCATGTAGTGGTGGGCTTGAAAAGATTGTAAAAAATCATCAATTAATTAACTGAAACTGGATTATGTTTTCATGTAAATTTCATACTAAACAGAGACAGTCACCGCTAGAATCGTGTCCATGTCTTCAAAGTATCAGCACATTTATATTTGAGGGAAGTGTTCGCCAACCCTTAAAGGACGTAGGGGCATATTATCAACGGCCAGCGATAATTATCGCTGGCCGTGCTTAGCGATAATTTTGTCATCGCAGGCTATCTCTGGAATTTATCGCCCTGGTAGTGCGTTATTAACAACGCGTATCTCCAGGGCGATAAAAGTTCCAGAGATAGCGAGGTTTTCCAGCGATGTTCCCTGCAAAACGGCGATAACCTTGCTGATACGACCCACAGGGTCGTATCAGCATAATCCACCCCAATTTTAGGGATAGGTAAGTCTGCATTTAGGCAGACATTAGTCTTTGGAGAAAACAGCGGTTTTCTCCAAAAACTAACGTGTGATAAAATGCTGGGACTGCCTTGTAAATATTGCGATGTGAACATCAGCGATATTTACAAGGTTGTCCTGCCCAGTGACGCCCACTTTGCATCTCATTAGACACACCCTCATTAGACCTACATTACACACCCTCTTGTTAATAGGGCGATAGTTTTATCTCCGCTTTTTTGGCTTTAAAAGCCAAAAAAGCGGAGATACAGCCCTTGTAAATATGCCCCCACATCTCTTACTTAAACTTCTATTACTGATCATCAATAATCATAACTCTGCCCATGACGCTAATCGCAAAACATGTAGGTGTTGACATAGAGCATTGGCGTCCCATGTATTGTATCTCCGGGTGCACCATTGCGGACCTCAAGAGGAGTTTTCATGCGTGAATGGTGGTCGGCACCAACGACTGGACAAAATCTCACACCCAGCCGACTTGGACTAGAGTTAGTTGTCTAGCAGCTTCACCAGGAGAGAGAAAATGTAATATCAAGGACGGGTGAGGCTGCAGATTGCATTGCTCTTCAAGTCCTGGCGTCTGATGCATCAATTGACAGAGCAGAGAGGTGCGATAACCGTCCACCACCCTGCAGGAAAGCGATTGGGCTATGAACATACATTCCAACATTTTACACCAAGAAAGTGGGAGATGTTGAAAAAAAAGAATCGGGGAAAGGTATTTTTCCCATTGACTTCTATTGAAGTAGAGGCAATTTCAGGCTGGTCTGTTGGCTCGTAATGGCTCTGAAGGAAACATACAGGGCAAAAGAACCAATTCAGGAGGGAGAATCCTGAATTTTTTTTAAACCCAAAATGGCTTTATTTTAGCTGTCTCCCTCCTGAAATTGCCTCCGCTTAAATAGAAGTCAATGGGGGGAAATACAGTCCCCTGATAGTTTTTCAAAATCTCCCACTTTCCTGTTCTGAAATGTTGGCACGTAATGAACTAGGCCTCACTGCACTCAGTGTCAGCGTCATGTTGAAAGTATTTTAAAGGCAGTAAATTAGTAACTGGTGCAGCTCCATAACATTTTACGTGGGAACTGTTCTCTCAAAGTGTCTGCTTACAGCTCCACTGTTCTTGCGCTGCTTCATTTTGAAGGTTAATTTTCCCTAATCGTTGTCCCGTCTGGAAATTTCTACCCAGCAGCTTCATTTGAGTTCTTACGGTTCTTGGATTACAGATTGTTTTAAACTAATTTGTTGCTAATGTTTTTGAATGTTCTGGAACAACCGTAATAGGTCCTGGTCCGTTATCTCCGGAGCCCGGGTGTAGGAAGCTGCCTCGTTATGTGATATATCAAGAATCTGATATACTAAAGAGTCCAGGGGTACCCTTATGAGTGGACAGGGGCTTGATATGCAATCCCAAAGTGCTCTAATAGGGGGTAGTGTGGTCGAGCAGCCTTAGGCTTAACACAGAGGAGAGCAAGACATTTGCAAATGCACACAATGATCAATAAATGACACACTCGACTCAAGAAGGAGATCCACACCAATTAAAAAGAAATTGCAGGTATCTTAATATGTGTTTAGGCATCAGATGAAAATCGTTCAGGTAAGTGCCTTTTTAAATATAAACTCTTTTCACTTTAAAAAGTGGACACTGCAATTTCTGAGTTCTGCAATGTTATCCTATGGAAGGAAGAACAAGTTCTGCATACATGCATACCACAGTGACTTACAAGATCAATCTCCAGGAGTAAAGGTAAGCGGTGGGCAAGGTCCAAGGCTGCACTGACATTACACCACCAGCAGCATGGGGGTGGCCAAGTGCAGGGTGCACAACAGCGTTGGGAGTCCAATGTATTTCAATGGAGATCGGTAACTGCGAAAGAGGCTGCAGGCTCTGGCCACGAGGCCAGTTGGACAGAATCAGCCAGTGGGTTCAATCCTTGAGATACTCTGGGATGGGGACACCTTTGGTCCTCTCTTCTGCAAGGCCCAGTGGCGACTGGTGCAGGGGTGTCCTTAGGCGTCAGGTTTTTCGTTACTGGAGCAGTCACAGTTGAGGGGGTTTGTGTGCAGAGGCAGCAGGCGACATCGGGGGGTCCAGGTGGGGTGAAACCAAGATGGACTCAAGCTCTGGCGGGCTGGGGGACCTTGTTGACACTGGTGTCCCACTTCCACTTGGGCTTGAGGCGACAGGTGCAGTGGTGACTTCGGGTGTTGGTTTTTGGAGGTTCCGGAGGCCTCAGAATCTTCTTTTTTGGAGTTTCTTCAGAACAGGTCTGCTGCTCATGGGAGATCTTGAGTCTTTTTCGAAGGGGGGCAATCCTCCAGGTCGGCAGGGCTAGTACCAGGCCAGCTGCTTCTTCTCTCCTCTCAGCTTTTGCAGCTTTTTGGTATCCTCCCTCTTCTTATCCCGCTTTTCTGGTGCCAGGGCCTCCCTAAATACTGAATTTAGGGGTGGCAGGGTAGTGTAGGGTACTAGCCAATCGGCCTTGGGGTCACTACGCACCCTATATGGCCACTTTGTGAGGAAAGTGGGCATAACTCTGTCCCAGAATTCCTAAGTAGGTCATCACAAGGATGGCTACTTATGTAAACTCGTGGTCACCTCACAGCAACCCATCTTGGGGGTGGTACTAGCCAGCAGGTGGCACGCCTACCAGACTAGCTAATTTTCCCGCCTGTCCAGGTGCCAAGGGCGGCCCTTGATAAAGGGTGGCAGCGTCCTCTCCTGTGAGCGGGAGCCAGATTTGCATTTCAAAGGCGGCAGCCCTTTGAGGCTTGCTGCCTAAGGAAGGCTAATCAGCAGGTCATCCTGCTGGAGACGGTGTTACACCCTCTTCCCCGACAGGCTTTTTTTCTGGGTCTCCTGAGAGCAAAAGGCTCTCACCCTAGGAGGTCAGAACAGCGTCCCGGTGGTAGGCTGGCAGAAAACAGTCAGCAAAGACACCAGAGACTGGTAGATTTACAGGGGGCACCTCTAAGGTGCCCTCTGAGTGCATGTATTGGTAAATCCAACACTGGCATCAGTGTGGGTTTACCAATATGAGATGTTTGATACCAAAAATCCCAATTTTCATTGAAGCCATCCCCCTCATTTTCACCACTGTCCAGCACATGTTTTAAAATGGCTTCCTGTCCCCTTTCACAGGCAGTAATAGGACTGACCAACACACGGGCATATATTTGCTCATGCAGGTATGTCCTCACATGTAATATTCAGCCCCCTGCTTTAGGGCTGTTAGAACTGCTGTTGGAGTGACTCACAAATATTACATGCAGTGGCAGAGGATCCCTTAGGGTGGCTCACTCCGTGCTGCTGCCCTTGGGGGCGCTCTTTAGTACCTCAGGAATACCATTTACTAAAGACTTACAGAGGATGCTAAAGGGGTTTTCAATTGTGGGAAACAATTTTACAGTTTTGGGAAAGAGCTCTGGTACTTGGGGACCTGGTTAGCAGGAACCCAGTGCACTTTCAGTTGAAATCACATCCTTTACCAGGCAAAAAGTAGGGAGGGGTCATGTCAAAAAGGGGCACTTCCTAACTGCGGCTGTGATTTTCTTCTCAAATGTTCTATTTGTCCGACTATAATTTTCATTTTTTCGTTGCAGCCTTTGACTGGCACACAGTGCTGTACTGGCCATACCAGGCATCAGGCATTTCCCCAGTGGGCTGGAGGCCAGGGGGACAATTTTCAACTATCGGGCCACGCTCATTAAAGGCTTGGACGGGACACAGTAATTCCAGGACCAGTGCAATGAAAATCAAGGCTCAGTGCAGCCGAATGGAGCTGCCTGAAACTGACTGCACTGTGCAGCTCAGCACAGTGCCCAGTCAATGAGAAGCACTGAGGCTTGGTGGCCGGCATTGCCGCCTAGCTTCAGTTCGAGGTCGTCCTCACGCATTCATGGGTGACAATATTGCTTGTGTAACGTAGGGGTGAATAGACTGTCCTGCATAATTTTTCATTAAAACTAAATATCAGTTTGAAATGTGAAGGCTTGCGTTCACTGCAGTGTGTGAGAACTCTGCTCTTTAAATGAGCCAAGTACGCATTTAAGTAAACTGGGCACCAAGGCACGTTTGTTAGTCCCAATTTTCTTGAACTCAAAGGCGAGAGAAGGTGCCACTCCTCTCACATAGGCAAATCATCCCCAGACACCTGTGCACTGATTAATGGAGAGGAGAACAGAGGACAGAACAGAAAAAGTTAGAAGGAAGACAGAGAAGAGGTAGGGCTGAGAAAGAGGTACTAAGGAAGAAGAATAGGGAGAAGTAAGAGCGGGAAGGTGGCAAGAGAAAAGGGCAAGAAAGAAAGAACGAAGGAACAGGGATCAAAAAAGCAGAGGAGGAGAGAGGATTACTCAGGAGGGGAAAAGAGGAAAGACAGTGAGGGGAGCTAGGAAAAGGAGATGGGTAGACAAAAGGGCAGGAGAAAGAGGATTGAAGTAATACCAAGGGCGGTAGAAGGACAGCGAAATTAAGAAGGGAGCATAATAAAGGAAGGGCCAGGGGGTAATCATGAAATCTTATAGACAGAGAATAGTAGGCGAGGAATCGACAAAAAGAATGAGCAGGCAGAAGAAAGGAATAGTGAGGGGGGAATGGAGATGCGAAAAGTGAAGTATGTCAGGAGTATTGTGTTGCAAAACCACACCCATTGCCCCCAATAAAAAAAATGAATGGCGAACCCCTCAAACCTGCCATACAGTCTCATGCTTCCCTCGCTCTATGTCTACGGAGTGAGGGGGCTGGTCTGACAAAATTTCCAGGGCTGCCCTTGGCTCTCAATCCAGCCCTGGGTGCAGGGCCCTGCTTCGCAGAAGGTGGCATTAAACAGCAGGTGCCCATATACTGAGAGCATGAGGTGTTGACAATGAAAACCACTGTTCCTTTTACTCGATTGTATGTGATCCCCCGTGCCAGGGTTAATTCAGGTTTTGGGGTTTTCATGGACACCAGGGGCCCTATTACAGAAGATGCCTCGGGGGCGCAACGGGTGTTTGCCCCCACTTTGCGCACCCCTGGGGCACTTTGGTATTACAGAAGGGGCCACAGACATCTGTGCATCTCCTTCTGTAATACTGAAAGCGCTGGCGCACTTACAGCACCAGAGCTTTCTCAGGAGGGCGTTCCCTCATTTGCATGGGGGCATGGCACCATTCAAATGAGGAAATCCGTTTACCTCTGTGCCTGAGCCGTATTACAGATTCGGGTGCAGAGACAAAGAAGCTCTCAGGAGGCGCACTGTCACTGACGCCCTCTGATTGCACCCCTCTGGCGGGGGAGGGAAAGGGGGTCCCATAGACCCCCCCAGTCATCCCCTTGCAGGCAAGTGCAGTCACTGGCTGCACCTGCCTGGAAGGGGATCTCTAATCCCCTTTTAAAAGTGCAGGCGGGTTGCCGCCTGCACTGTGAAAACAAGGAGCGGCTGCTTCAAAGCCGCTCCGTATTTCACTTGAATGCGCGGCCCCAGGGCAGCACGAGTTCGTGGCTGCCCTGGGGGCAGCGCATTCTATGTAATAGGGCACACTTTCCCTGTTTGTGCCCGGCGCACTTGTTTTAAGGTGCGCCAGGTGCAAACAGGGAAAGTGCACCATTTACATAATAGGGCCCCAGGTATGTAATGTATCCTCTCTAGGAATCTGTATTTGACCTCGTGGTCACACGTTCATAACCAGCCTTTTATCCTTCTAAGGTTGATAACATGAGTATTAGTGAGTTGAGGAAAAATAAATATCTCCTAGCTGTTAATAGTGCCACGAACCCCCTTGAAAATGCTGCAACTCACCTCCCCAAACTTCAGTTACCAGCAAAAACTACAAGCTATTGTCACTCTTGCAGTCTCCAAGCTTGACTATACCAATAGCCTACATCACGGGACACCCTGTTTTATACTACACAATATTTAACAAATATGTAACACTGCAGCAAGACTGCTTCTCCACCTTCACCCAAGAGAATACATCACACCAATCCAGCCTGCCCTGCACTGGCTACCCGGGGCTAGACGTTCAAAGGTTAAAGCTCTGTGTCGTCCACAGAGCCTCCAAAGCAAGGGGGTCACTATACCTTCAGATTAGATTTAAACAATGCAAACAAAATAGGACACTGGCCTCCAGGATAGCGCCACCTATGGTCATACCACTTGACAACAAGAACTCCATAGGAGGCTCTGCTTTCTCGGTACAATCCATCAAGCTTTGGAACTCATTGCCCACCAAGACTTGAACACAGTTGTTCCTAAAATAACTATATCAACTGCTGACCTGGGAATGGAACCCAGGTCAATAACCCTTCTAAGAGAATGAGCACGGTCTAGAGCCATGAAACAGTCTCGACCAACACACCATGTAAAGAGGTCAGACACAGGCAACCAACTTAAATTGAGGAGCTCCGCCCAACGCAACCTCACAGTGACTTCTACATACAGATGGAATATAATAACTATGAAATCCTGATGCGAATCCCTGAACCACTCCCAAAATCGACCAATCTCTGTTCAAAAATCAAAGCAATCTATAAAACTCATTGTTTGACACAGTGGGTAATTTGTAAAAAACATAAGTGCCGGGGCTCTCGTCAGGAGGCAGCTTGCGCCAGCCCATTTCTCCTGTTAGCGCCGCCTAAAACAGAACCAACTAATAACCATGAAAGTGGCTAGAGGGTTCGGCGTAATGAACAGAGCTGCCGACTTTTGGGCTGGGGAACCAGGTTCGAGTCTCGACGTTGGCCCAACATCCTCTGATTCTGGGCAAATCACTTAACCTCCCCGTAAATGAATGTGTCAATAACTGGTGTTCATAAAAAGCACTGGTGTTGATGATTAAGCGCTGGGCACCGGAAAACACTGGCTCAAATAAAGCACTGGTTTGACACTACTCATGCTCAGTGTCTGACACAAACAGGGCTACCTGAAGAACATCTAAATCCTGGGGGCTGCAAATTAATCCAAGATCTAGCAAACCAGATGTTAGGGCTCAAGCAGTGTCTTTAGAGGCATAAGAAAACGGAATGAGAAGCTGGCCTCTTTCCCAAAGTCTAAAAGCAGATCCTTAATTGCGAATTGCGGAGTGCAGCCCAGGTCTTGATCTGAAATGATGAAGAGAGGCAGGCCGAGCGCCAAGCTGTGACACGACACAGGCCAGTCCAGTAGGCCAGCTCGACAGCTTATTAAATTCCAAGGGCTTCCATTTCTGACAGATGGAGGTTTGAAAATTGAGAAATGCAATCTTGGTACTCAGTGAAAGAATTGCGTTGAGGATCCAAAAACATATGAGCGCGAATCACCCAGCGGGGGGGATTAGACTTACATATCAGTTTGTGTGCTTAACACCAGATGGTTGAGATCCAGAGTCTCCCAACAGTGACAAACAAAGCGCAGATTATCTGCCAAATATGTGTCTTCCTCTTCTTATCCACGCAAGGAGCCCAGAAGTGATCACCCGGCGCTTGGGCTGGTTACAGCTGCTGCAGATTATGGGGGGGGGGAAGAACAGATTCCCTGATGGATGCTTTAGGGAGTCTAGAAATGCAAACTGTGGGATGGCTTCAGAGAGGGGACATAAGAGGTGGAGGAAGTAAGAGTGTGGGGGAAAAGTCAAGGGATATAGAGGGAAGGAGAACGATGAGTGAGAACAGAGGGGCGTTTAGACGAAATATTGGGGAATGATATCCTGTGATTAAATATTATGACAAGAATATTGAGTACAAAAATAGGTGAAGGTAAGTTTCTATGGGCAAGCAAAGTTTTACTATATATAACAAATATGTCCCTTGACAATATATATGAAATACCAGCATTTGAAAGCGCACAGCTACCTCCGGAGAGGTGTCCCGGCGTCAGGAAGATTAAGGGAGCTATTGCCCAGAGTCACATGGTGCTGGGTTAACCTGCCACCGGCATCGAATCGTGAACCCTGTGGTCCGGAGTCAGGCACCCTGGCCGCTGCGCCACACCTCTTCCACATAGAATTAGAGAATAGTAAATCTATACTTACCTATTTGCACTTACCTTCGGCATATCTTGGTCCTCAATATTTTTGGCACGATATTCTTTACACCCAATATTTTGGTGAACGATAGTCTGTCGGTGAACTGACCATGGCAAGGTAGAAAAAGAAAAAAACAAAGAAAGAAGAAAAGCATGGAGGGGCAAGCAAGAATGAGAGTCGATGTAAAGAGAGAGTGTGGAAGGAGAACAACAGGAGAAGAAAGTGCAACGAGGAGGAGGAGTGAAATTCTCTCAGTGAAACACCATTACATTGAACCACAGGAGAGCAGAGAGAAGGAAGGAGCAGGGGAGACAGGGACAGAGAGGAACAGAGAAAGAACTGTGAGAGAGTGAACTAAAAGAGGAGGGGGATTGACACAGAGCGAAAGAACAAAGAAATAGAGAAAGAGAGAGATTTCAAAGTGAGACGCATAAACAGGGTAGCGGTGGAGAGAATTCGAGAGAAATAAAGATCACAACTGATCGGTAGATAGATGACAGAGAGAGACGAGAGAGTAAAAGTGAGTACATAGACAGAAGAAAAAGAATCAGAGTAAAAAGAGAGGGGAGAATGAATGAAGGAGGAAGCCTGAAGAGAACATTGATGAGAGAGGGGAAAAAGCAGGAAGATAAAGTGGAAGAAATTAAGACGAGTAAACAAAAAAGAGGAATTGATAGAGGAGAGAGAGAATGGAGACAATAGAGAGAAGGTAGATAGATGGAATAAAGGGTGCCTGTGTGCATGCCACAAAAGAGTGAGAGACTGAGGTGAGGGGATTGCTTGTGTGAGTGTGAGAAATGTGTGCGGGAAAAGAGACAATAGAGAGCAATAAGGAGAGGGGGCAGAACACGAGATAGAGAAAGAAAGAGAGCTAGCTACAATGCAAATGTGTCACTGAGACATGAAAGAGAGAGTAGAAGAAAACAAAAAAGACAGAGGAGCTTTCGAGAGAGGAGACACCCTGCGACAGAGAAAGAGGGAACATAATAGATGGACTGACACAAAGAAGAAGGAAGAGAAGATAAATCAGAAAGTATAGATAGCGATGGACATACGTGTGTGTGTGTGTGTGAGAGAGAGAGAGAGAGAGAGAGAGAGAGAGAGAGAGAGGGGTAGGTGATGTAGACTCAAGATGGACAGAAAATGCATTGTGATGTTTTCTTTTTCTTTCTGTGAACTCACTGTTGACCCAGCTGTGTCTTTTTTATATTATTGTTGCTTCTTCCATGTTCATTTCACACATACACTGAGCAGGGTGAGAAATGTTACAAAATATAAAGAGTTTGGGAGTTATCAGGATGGGAGAAAGAGAAGGAAAAGGTGGAGAGAAGGCCCCGACTTCCTCTTTCTACTGGGCAGGACGCTACGCTGCTGTGGGGCTCCAGGATCGCCTGAACACAATGGGACTGGGAGGACCGGGGAGCATTGCGCTCCGCTAACCAGGCTCACCTGCTCCTCTTCCTGAAGACCCGCCCTCCTTACTATTTAACTATGTCCACGTGAATCCGCAGCGCGGATCGCAGCGCGGGCGAAGCCCGGGCCAAGGGCGGGCCCGTTGTAGCCCGTTGGAGACCGAGAGAGACCGGACCGGGCTACCCCTCTTTCACCTACGGCTCTAGCGCGTATGTGTTCATTACATGTCATTTCTATTGCATGTGGTTGTTTTGTTTATATGGTCTTGTGGAGGACACATCGCTGCTATATCAGAGTAATTGCGCACTGTGTTGCATCCTAATTGAGCATGGCAGCCAAAGAGGGTAGGAACCATGCGACTAAAGGCAATCTCACTGGTACACTAGATCAATTCATAGTTAGAGCCAACTCGGTGATTGACCAGGGTATTGTCCTCATGGAGCGCAGAGTGTCGCAGGATTTGGCCCTAGCAAGAAGATCTTCCTTGGGCCTCCTTGCATCTGCACGCACCCCAAATGGCACTGGTAGTAATGCCCTTCCTCTTACCCAATTTATTGATGAGACTTCTAGCAGTGAAGCTTCTAGTGACAATGACCCTGTGGTCAACCTTAGAACTACATCCCCCCCAGTGACTAGGTCGGGACCGATTCTACGGGAAAAAAGGGCCACTAAGGTAGGGCTGTCCGCAAACTCCAAGCCAAAAGCCACCAGGCAAGTTCGCTCTAAGCCAGGGGGAGCTAAATCTGCACACCATGGTGCAGCTTTAGTGGCAGACTCGGTGGCTAGAGATGGTCAGGGTAGCTGCTCCCTCCCTCCAGCTTCGTCTTCCTTTAAGTCTCCTGGGGATCACCCTGCTCAGGCATCAGCTCTGCCTGAATTGATGACACAGTCACAAGGGGACGCAATAGTTCGGCAACAATTAGATCTAATGCTGCGCGCGCTACTGGCACCCCTGGAATCCAGGTTGGAGGGAATAGTCACCCTTCTGACTAAGCTTGAACAAGGAATTAAGGATCACACTGAGGGTGCCAACAACAATAAAGTATTCCCCGCATGCTTTTGCAATTGCCACTGTACCACTATAGCCGGGGCCTTACCAGTCCCGGCGGCCCATTGCATAGCTTCACGGCTACCATCTGTCCCGAAAGCTACATCACTGGCAATTCCAGCCACACTTAACACTCCCTCACTAGAACATCATGAAGTTAGGCCTCTTACTGACCATCACACAGATAGTAACACCTTGGGAGAGGCCCCCTTGGGTAATAATAGTGACAATATGAGGACAGTGAGAAAGCGAACCCAGGATAAGGCTACTAGGATGACTTCTAGAATAGATTTGCCCCCGGAAGCTAGCCCATACATGGTTGTCCTAACAGGGGTTCCTGAAATGAATGATCATAATACTGAGGAGTTCCTGAACCTAAAAAACAAGGCAATCCACTGGCTCTCAAACCATAGGCCCCTGCCACCGCAGGTTAGTTGTGAGATCATTATGGTTAGAAGGGTGGGGTGGGTAGGGCACACTCCTAAAAACTTAACTGGCGACTGTGTCATAGTTAACTTCCGGGATGCCAGGACAGCAGATTATATCTGCAACTGGAAAAAACCCCGCTTAGACACCAACATTGGGGTGCGCCCCCTCTCCTACTTCTACCCAAATGATCATCTGAGGATAGAAGAGAGCGGTTGGACATATATTCCGCATAGACAAAGGGGAGGTGCTGGGAAATCAAGGCATCTGCCCTCCGACGCAGAATGGGCTTATCCTATTTGCTCAAACAGGTTTAGCTGCCTCGACCAGGTCGATTGACTGGCCAAGCCAACCCAGGTAGCTCAGGGTTCTATGGGGGATAGTATTCCAGGTTTAGAGCCCCTTGGGCTGCATGAGGAAGGGAATTTGACTCTTGACACCATGGGCTGCACCACTAGTACAGGGGAGACCAGTTACAGTAGCACTAATGGCAATCCCCAAGCGCACCCCTTGCAGTTTTCTGCTTCCCTTCCAATGTCAGTCGACTCCTATAGTGCTAGTTCCACCCTTATAGGGAGAATTGATCCCCACCAGAGGAGTAGCATTTCGTCTGTACCAGATCCCCCATCCCAGCACACACTTCGCCACCAATGTATGAACTTATTATCATGGAATGTGGCAGGCCTAACAAATAAGCTAGCATGTCCTGAATGGGGCTCTTTTGTGGACACTGCTGACGTGATTCTATTGCAGGAGACCTGGGCCAGGGAGGTGGTTCATAGAGCCGGGTATGCTTCCTTTAACATCGCAGCTCGGTGGGGAGGCAAGGGCCGCCCTTCTGGTGGCCTGACAACATGGATAGGTGTACACCTGGGTTGCAGTGTGGATTTGATCCAGACCAATTCGGATGACATCCTTTGTGTCCAACTGTCCTGGCCCAACTCATATAAATTGGCAGTTGTGAATGTATATTCACGCCCTACTGCTATGGCTAAAGAATCAAACACCGTAGGGGAACTATCATCTTTCCTGGAATCCTTGGACCATGATATTAACTGTGTGATTGCAGGAGATTTTAATTGCCACTTTGAGCCCCTTCCAGGGCTGGGTGAGGGGGCATTGCAGGAAGAAGATGAGTTTTGGGGTATCCCACAGTGCAGGTCCACCTATGCAAAGGCATGGACCCCATTGGCTATCCAGGTCATGACTCTAACCTTGCAGTTTTCAGTTAGGGCGGTTAATGGCCGAATGCCTTCGGACATTCCATCCAAATGCACCTATAACAAAAAAGACCATGAATCCCATCTGGACTATTTTTTGGTCCAGACCAGGTTATGGTCTAAAATTATGGATTTGGAGGTCGTGAATAGATCGGACAGCGATCATAACGCCCTACTGTTGAGAATGGAAATGCCAAACTCTGCTAAAGCCCATACGGAACCAACTGTTGAACTAGGATTGGTTCTTACCAACAATAGGAGGAGGGTTAAGTGGGAAACCCTATGTGAAAGGCGGGATGCATTGCCAAGCTTATACTCATCTATTCTCCCCCTGCTCAAGATGGCAAGTGACATCTGGGACAAAGGGCAGTCCGAGGATAACTCTGCACGCTTCCTCAATGTCCACAGGGAATTAGTTGATACCCTTGCAGGCTTTTTAAACCCTATAGTTCCTGCTAGGCAACCAAGGACTATCCCGCCATCCTGGTATAATGCCGCATGCAGGAGTGCTAAAACTGTCTTGATTAATGCCATCAAAACCGGCAGTGACAAGCTAACAATCTGTTCACTTAGGGTTGCCCATGAACAAGTTTTAAAACAGGCTAAGATAGATTGGGATTGGGAGAGATGGGAAAGTTTATCATCAGCCCTTGCAAATAAGGAATTGAGCAGATTCTGGGCCATTGTGAATTCTGGGTGCGCGGAACCCCGCAATGCCATCGAAGCTAATCTTGACCCGGGGGTGTGGGAATCCCATTTTAAAACTCTTTACGCTGCCACTTCTGATCTAGATCTCTTGCCTTTTCGGCTTTCGTCTGTGGGGGATGCCGAAGCCCTGGAATTCACCGTAGATGATGTTACGACTGCCATAGGGAAACTGGCAATGGGTAAAGCACCGGGCATAGATAAGATACCCGGGGATTTGCTCAAAGATCAGCCTAAGATATGGGCACCGTACCTTTGTGCACTCTTCAACTCAATTTTGCACGGTACGGAGGTCCCGGACTCTTGGTTGGGAGCGGAAATCGTACCGATATATAAGAAGGGTTCTCCCCTGCTCCCCGTTAACTATAGGCCTATCAGCCTCATTGACGTCCCCCAAAAAATAATGGCAAGACTTATTTTAGATCGCTTGCAGGACTGGATCAATGAGAATGATATCCTTTCTCCCTATCAGGCTGGTTTCAGAAGTAAAACATCTACCATGGACCAGATCTTCCGCCTAGTAATGTTATACTGGAAGACTGTGTCGTTGGAGGGTGGCAGTCTCCACATGGTATTTGTTGATTTACGCTCTGCGTTTGACACTGTTCCTAGGGGCAAACTTTGGGCTGTTTTACGTGATCTGGGTGTACCCATCTCCCTACTGGGTATATTGGTGAGGCTACATACTGAGAATTTTGCCCAGGTCAGGTGTGCAAGAGGAGGTGTATTGTCTGACAGGTTTGCTGTAAACAAGGGAGTTAGGCAAGGGTGTGTCCTGGCCCCTACTCTGTTCTGTATTTATGTGAATGGATTGATTGCCAGCCTGGATGCAGTCCCTAACAACGATGCACCCAGGTTGGCAGGTAGGAAAGTAGCAGCTATAATGTTTGCGGATGACACCCTGCTCCTTTCCAAGACACCAATGGGCATCCAACGTATATTGGAGGGATTTAGTAACTTCTGTAGGGAGCACGGACTTCAGATCAATGTAGATAAGACCAAATACATGATTTTTAATCCCCCAATACACACTAGGCCACCACCTACCCTTGATTCAGTTGCACTCGAGAGAGTTCACACCTTTCAATATCTTGGTGTTACCCTAGGCGAAAAACTTTCCTGGGGCCCACATCTTGCAAAATCCCAACTTAAACTGACCCAAATAGCTGGGGGAATTTTAAAGATGACAAATGCCTCCACTCTTAAACCCATCAGCCCTAGTCTTGAAATCTACAAGATGAGGGCCAGAGCGGCTGCACTATACGGAGGGGAACTATGGGGGCACGTCACTAGACCAGGACTGACTAAGGTCGAGAACAACTTCCTGAGACAATTGCTCGCGCTCCCCCAAAGTACACCCCTACTACCGCTGAGGCTTGACTTAGGTATACTCCCCATCCAGGAGGAACTAGCCATCAAACCTCTTAGGTTTTGGAGGAGGATCTGGCTGACCCCCGAGCTGGAGCAGTACAAAACAGAGCTTCAAGAAATACTGAGATTAGGTAGGGCAGCACATATCCCCTGGCTTTCCTATATCAAAGATGAATTTACGAATCTGGGTCTTGCAGATATGTGGGTGAATCCAGCAATAGCTTGCAGAGAGATCCCAGGGAAAACATTCACTGAGCTATACCGATTTCGATGCTCTAATGCGTGGCTCCATGATTCAAAGAATGGTACCATGGTGAAAGCATTTATAGAGATCAAATCTGTTTATTCATTCGAAGATTTTTTGGATGTAATTTTCCCTGTTATGGCTAGGAAGCTATACATACAATGGAGGTTTGGTGCACTCCCCCTAGCGTGTTTAACAAGCAAATGGTACCCGACTAGGTCCTCACACTGTATTGGCTGTGACATGATTAAAGAGGATGAAAGCCACATTCTTTTTTTCTGCCCACTCTATAGCAGAGCAAGGCAGAATTGGATCGTACCTATCTGTAGGAACCTTGGATTTAGGAAATGCTCGGACGCACTAAGGGTTTTTAAGACTGAAACTGCAGGTCACATTGTATTTGCCTTAGCCAAGTATCTGCATGCTTTCTGGATTAAAAGGAGTTTTATACTATCTAATACTGCATAGTAGCCGGGCATGCTTTCTGCTTGTGTAACGCCAGTTACAGATACAATGTGTGTCCTAAAATTAATATTAACACTGACATTGATTTACATTCCTGATCTGCATTTGCCTATGTCATTTTAGATGCTCTTTTAATATTGTAATTTTAATGTGTATAATATGTTGTGTACTCTTTTATGGCTGAAATACTGCCGAAATAAAGATTTAAAGAAGAAAGAGAAGGAAAAGAGAGAGAAAGTGAGGAAAAAGATAAGTGGTAAGAGATGAGATAGTGAGACAAATAGTAGAGAGAACAGAGAATGAGGGACGAGAGAATCTTTGCGAGAGGGAGAGATCATAGACCCCAAGAAGGAGAGCTGGCCAACATCAAACACCCTATCAGACTCAGGGCCACTGGAATTATGCAGCAAGCTGAAGACTAAATTATGTGGCAGCGCTGACTAAATTATGCTGCCAGAAAAGGCTAATTATGTGGCGTAATGCAGCACATTTTGTGATAGTATTACATCATTATTTTGAAATCTTTACACTTTAAACACTGGACATAGGTCTCACCTTGTTAACAACAGTTTAACAGCACATATGGTAATAGGCAAAAGAAAGGGGATCAGTCAATCTTTGCGAATGGCTTTTACTGTGTGCATTTTTTGGGCTAAAATCGCAGGGTATGTAGAAAATGATGCATAATGTGTCGAATGCTGCAAATCCATATTTATGGGGCGCATACAGCGGCCGCACAATGACCCAATTCCAGCGGTTCCGATCATGCTGCAAAACTACTGGGGCTGGTGAATAAATAAAATAACAAGCATTGGCATAGCCAATAGGTCTCGCCTTTGGGACCTTATAAGTGTTTATTCATGAAACAGCTGCATAACTAAATACTTATAAGGTCCCAAAAGCGAGACCTATTGGCTATGCAAAGCGGCCGCGAATGTGAAAGTAATCGCGGTAAAGCGTGGCGCGCACGCCCGCACACATGCACTGTAGCTCTAGGCTGGCCTGGTAGCACTTTTTGGAGCCCTCTCAATAAGTCTCGCCAGACCAGCGCATGCGCTGGGTCAGGCGAGACCTAAAAAAAAGAAGCAGTGACCATCCAGAACAAATCCAAATAATACCCAACCAATAGGAGCTTAGGGCAAATTAGGACAATATGTAACCCAGAACTAAATGAATCTATTTAGGAACAACATTATGAGGATATTGAACATTCATTCATGAGACGACTCCATTAAAGGGCTGTATGGGCATCCTGAACACTCAAGGCCTGAGCTCCAAGATGCATGGGTTCCTGTTGAACCAGGACATGTCACCTAACCGCTTGACCTGCCGACTTTGGAGCTGAGGAACCATTTTCGAGTCCCGGCGTCTGCGCAGCATCCTGTGATTCTAGGCAAATCGCTTAATCTGTTCATGCCTTAAAAAATCTGACCTTGTGTAATGTGATCTGGTCATTGGTGATCGGTGACCCTCAAAAGTGGAGAGTCCTCGAGCCAGTGCCAAACCCAGGGGCAGGCACTGTGAAAACTCAGAATGCCTTTAGGCTCACATTCCAAAGCTCTCAATCATGGCTTGGTAACAGATTTTATAATGGCTTGCAGTGGCGCAGCAAGGGGGGGTCACCGCCGCAAGGCGCCAAACGAAACAGAGATCTCGCCAGCAATCCCCCCCCCCACTCTTCACTCTGGCCGCCGCGGATAGCAAACTCAGGGATCACCACGGGCGGCCAAAGAGCTAGCTACGCCACTGACGGGCCGTGACTGAGAGCTCTGGAATTAAGGCCGAAGGCAATGGAGTTTCTCACAGGGCCTGTCAGTGGGCGGAAAAGGTAAAAATAAAACAAAAAACAAACGCACCTTTTTCTTCTTGATTACAGTGAGCGCGATCCTCCTCGAGGCTCAGCCGGCTCCCCTCTCCAACTCCCGACGTTGCTTTCATGCTGCAGATAGGCAGCAGGGCAGCAGCGCCAGGATTGGCTGGAGCGTGCTGCCGCGACGCTCCAGCAGGCACAGGGGGCCTGTGCCTGCTCGGTGGGGAGGTTTACACTGCGCATGTCAGGCTGGCCGTCGCAAGACACCCGGCCAAAGAGACATTCAGAGTGTAAACAGGTGGAGTGAGTACCACTACCCTACTGCCAGTCAGCAGCAGTGGCCCCGCCCCCAAATACTGCGTGGGTTAGGAACCGTGTAAAAGAAAATGGTAATTCATTTAATTACCATTTATTTTTCACTTTTGCCGCATTCGCAGTAAGGGGGGTGGGTCGACGCTCCTGTGCCCTAATGGGGGGGGGGCTGCTGCTGGCTCTAGTGCTCTTGTAAAGCATTCTTACGCCTTTGGGCCAATTTGCACTACAAAAAACATCAAATAAATTAATAAAAACCTATTTATGAAAGTATTTGATGATGTGTCAAACCACTACTCCTTGTGACAGCTTGAGCTCTGAATGAACAATTATATAAATTGGGAAGGTAACCCACTAGAAAACAGGCACATGCAGGTAAACCACTAGAAAACAGGCACATGCAGGTAAACCACTAGAAAACAGGCACATGCTGTGCTGCAAACACAAAACGAAGGAGCAAAGCTCCCAGCAATGCCTGCTGGGTAAAACTAGGATGACACACAAAACGTGCCCTAAGACGTCATATGCACCAAGAAAGATTTGAAAGAAAATATTTAAAGAGCAAAGACATTAATACCTACGAAAAGGAGACAACTGTTCTTACAATGGGAGATGATTAGGTTTTGTTTGCCTTTCATAAAGGTATTGTTGAGAACACAACAGAGAAGCATTTAGGCCCGTGGATGTGAGTCTGTGCTATTAACGGCACAATCATAGATTCCCTGCACCTGCCGTACAATTTGCATCATCATTTGCAGATTTCCACAATGCCGGCACTAGCTCAAATGAATCTAAACACCACTGCCAAAGAAGATGTCCTCGATTGGCACATAATCCTAGTGGCCCTGACTATGGTAAAGCTCCGCAGAGTGGTCTGGGGGACTATATTAGAATGATGGAAACCATATTTTACTATGACCCTTTAAATATTAGCTGTTCACTTTGAAATTTGGGTTTTTGAAGCACTGCTCTTTGTGCGATGAAAGCAGATAAAGGTTTAATGTGTGTGTGTATGTATATTTATATATATATATTTATTTTTGTGCGTGTTTTTTTTCTATCAAATGCCTCCAGAAAAAGCCCCAAATTGGGTTACTTCTGCCAAAACACTAATTCACAGGGCATGGAAAACAACAGCATGGCTCCAGGTTCCCAATACGCTTTTATTTTAAATTCCACACAGGTGCAAAACACAAGACAAACACGTTTCAGCCGTAGCCTTCAACAGGGTCATAAGGTTACTAAAGTGCAAGTTGTGCTTTTAAAGGGACAACCCCTTTACTCCACTTCCGTTTAAAAACAGCAAGACTGCTAACCACACTTTGCATATGGCACACCTTTTCCACCATATTGTTTGTAAACATATTATATGTTTTGTATAACAAATTCAGGAAAAAGTACAATAGTACTGAATTTTTGGATTGTCATGAAAAGCAAAAAGAAGAAAAGGAAAGAAGAATCACGGTAAAGTGCTCGAAACAAATCCAATTCCTAATGATTAACAATATGATATCCAATCATGGCAAAGGAGTGCATGAAAATATCAATTCAGAGAATATCATGATATTCATTTGCAACAATGAGCCAGATAAGATCAGAAGGGCGGCAGATGTATACATTCGATCATGATTCTATATATTCCCTCTTAGTTTCTATATGAGTGTTTCTGTTCCGTATGCCTTATAGAATTTCATACCATATGATATCCCAAGGATGCGGTTAACAGCATAGGTCTTTTCGATTCAAAGGACACACGCATTCATGTGCTGTATCCGTCGTCATTTACTATAAATGAAAGGAATCCAGTTACAAAACAGGAACCTGTGTTTTCATCGCTGTGTTAAGTGGAGCACGGCAGGGCGAGGAACATTCTTCAGTGGGCCCCCGTGTGGTGAGTGGAATTCAGCATGACATGTTAAAGAAAACTGCGTGCTCGTTCCCACTTAGGGACTGGGTGTACTATAATGGATATGTACGAGCATGCAGCCAAGCTCACTGAGAGATTAAAAGTTTTCATGCTGACATGGCGCACGGAACAACAAATAGAACTATAATCACTGTTGTCCGTCTTCACTGACCTCGCTCCTCACAACCAATGGGGAAGCACATATGGACATTTAAACGGAGGCAAGGTGACTAACAAACACTAGAGGCATTGATAAAGGCGTAATGCTGAAACCGGTCTGCCTGAAATAAAATCCTTGAAGCATGTAAAATCCGAGGAGTGCATTGTTTATTCCTTTTGGGAATTGTTGAAGAATAATATATATATATATGTATATATTACCTTCTGGTGGTCGCCAGTAGGTCGTTATTATAGTTAGAACCTACTTTCCATAGGAAAAGTGTTTTTACATTTGCTTATATCTTTGGCACCGATTGAGGAATGTTCACGAAATTTCCCCCCAAAAATGGACACTCATTTGAGCTTGTGTCTGAAAGGTTTCAGGTTGGCCCATCAAGCAGTGGCTGAGAAAAAGAGGGGTCCCAAAAAACGTTTTAACACATCTGCAGCCCAAATCGCTGGACAGAATTACACTATATATGGCAGAAAGATAGATTTTGTTCCACAGATCACGCTTTTTGTGATTTGGTGTAAATCTGTTCAGTAGTTTTTAGAGATATTAACTGAAAAACAAATTTGTATATATAGGGACGTGGATACTCTACGGAGTCGCCTGCAGGCATCTGCGGATCCATGCACCAAAGCAAAGTCCTGATTGGATGTCCGCACCTTTATAGAAAAGCTGCAGCCTCCATTTTGTTTGTTGGGAAATGGTCCCCGGGGCTGAAAATTTCTGTCTGTGCAAAGTGAATAAAGGAGTCAGGGTTGAGGTACCCTGACCCCATGGTGTGTTAGAGGAGTCCTGGAGGGACTCATAAAGGCCAATAAATTGCCTTATAATGTTTTTTTTCTCAATACGTGTGAATCCACGAATCCCACATGGTGGTCAGCACGACCGCGTCCCCTGTGCAATCGCAAATTCTTATGCAGCTCATTAAAGTCCCCACCCCCTTTGTCCACCACTCTGCAAAGGTGCCTCCTGGTGCACTGCTGGTTGGGGGATGAAGTTCCCTTGGATGCTGAGGGTCCTTGGGGGCCAAGAACCCCTCCTGTTACCGGCAGTAAGTGCCACGCAGCAGGATTGCTGAGAGCTCATCCTAGGCCCCACCCCCTTTCTCCAACACTCTGCAAGCATGCCTCCTGGTGTACTACTGGTTGGGGGATGAAGTCTACTTCAATGCTGAGGGTCCTTGGGGGGCAAGAACCCCTCCTGTTAACTCCAGTAAGTCCCACACCCCGGAATTGCTGAGAGCTTGTTGGAAGCCCCGCACTGTTTCTCCACCACCCTGCAAACGCACCCCCTGGCGCACTACTGGTTGGGGGATGAAGTCTCCTTAGATGCTGAGGTTCCTCGGGGCCAAGCACCCCTCCTGTTATCACCAGTATGTCCCACACAGTGGGATTGATGGGATTTCATTGGAGGCCCCACCCCTTTGGCCAGCACTCTGCAACCATGCCACATGGTGCACTACTGGTTGGGGCAGGAAGTCCCTTTGGATGCTGATGATCGTTGGCCCAAGAACCCTTCCTGTTACCATGAGTAAGTCCCACACCGCGGGATTGCTGAGTGGTTGTTGGAGGCCCGCCCACTTTGTCCAGAACTCTGCAAACACGCCTCCTGGTGCATTACTAGTTGGGGGATGAAATCCCCTTGGATGCTGATGATCTTTAGGCCATGAACCCCTCCTGTGACCACCAGAAAGTGCCAGATAGCGTTATTGCTGGGAGCTCATCGGAGGCCCTGCCCTCTTTATCCCCCCCCACTGTACAGAGCCATACAGCCACTCACACACCCATTCACAGACCCATAAAGCCACTCAAAAACACACCCCCACACGCTACTCACACACCCACTCACAGACTCATACAGCCACTCACACACCCACTCATAAACCTATAGAGCCTATCACACATACACTCACACATCCACTCAGACACCCACATAACCACTCAGACACCCAGTCACAGACCCATACAGCCACTCACATTCCCACTCAACGACCTATTTAGCCACTCACCAATGCAATTTGAAAGGTTAGAGGTTACAGTTAGGAAATAGAATTAAAAAACCCTTAGAAATTCATGAAAAACAAAGGTTGCAGGGACGTTACAGTTATGCTCACATTTCACTCCTATAAAACCATTGATATTTGGCAGTTAAAGTTACCAGAGCCCCCACAATGCACTGCTTATGACCTCACGTATTACATCATTCATGACATGGTCAGTGACATCAATGATGACATCTCAAATGACATCAATGATAACATCATCCACAGAACCATTCATATATCCACTCACACAGCCACAAAACTGATACACTCACTCATTCACACACCCATACAACTGCTTACACACACACTCACTGATCCATAGAGCCACACACACACCCATTCACTTACCCATACAGCAAATCACACAGCCACTCTATCACCCAAACATCTCATGCAACCATTCACTGCTGACATGCAGCTCCCCTCACGTTGTTTAAAAAAAAAATTCAGCCATATTCATGCACCGCGCACGAATCCAGCTGAAAATATTTTTATTAAATGCTTTTTTGGCCCAGGGGGTCCTTGTGGGACCCCCTGAGCAGGCCTAGCGGTCAGGGTGTTTCTACCCTGCCCCCTTTTCTTGTTTTTGATCCTTTTTTCACCTTTTTTCTTCTGACTCAGTACTGAGTCACAAGATGGCTGCCAACACTTCTTGGTTTGGAGTGTTGGCAGCCAATCAGAATGAAGCTCATGGTTGGGAGGGTTCGTGAATCCTCCTCAGTCACCAGATATCAATATTCTTTTGTTTTTGAATTTCTTAGGAATTACTAAACGGATTTACACAATTTAAAAAAAAGAATACTTTCTGAACCAAGACCTACCTTTTTGCCAAATTTGGTGTAATTCCGTTCAGCAGTTCGGGCTGTACCTTTGTCTAAAGTTTCCTATGGAAATTCACATGGAGAAAACACGTTATGGGACCCCCCTTTTTCTCGGCCCCTGCTCTACGAATCACCCCGAAACTTTCACAACAGGAGTTGACCTGAGTGAACCACTAGTTTTAAAAATGTTGTGAAGATTCATCAAACGGCACTAAAGATATTGGCAAAAGCAAAAACGCTTTTTGAATAGAAACGAGGTCCTAACTATAACTACCTACTGGCAACCGCCAGTAGGTAATATATATATATATATATATATATATATATATATATATATATATATATATATATATATATATATTACCTACTGGCGGTCGCCAGTAGGTAGTTATAGTTAGGACCACGTTTCCATAGGAAAACCTCACCATTCTATTTTGAATAACTTTGGCGCCGGTCGACGAATCCGCGCGAATTTCTCAAAATAGGTGGGGCGCTACGCTCCGCTCCTACCCTGAAAGTCTCGGGGGGATTCGTCAAGCGGGGGCTGAGATAAAAGGGGGGTCCCAAAACGCGTTTTTCCCATGCATTTTTCCATAGGACCTTTAGAACGAGCTACAGCCCGAACGGCTGAACAGAATTACTAGAAATTTGGCAGAGAGGTAGTCCCTAGGTCAAGGAAGTGCCTTTTGTAGGTTTGGTGTAAATCTGTTCAGTAGATTCTGAGAAAATAGCCTTTAAATCAATATATATATCTGAGCCCGCTTACGGTACGCTTACCGTACGCTTACCGTACGCTTACCGTACGCTTACCGTAAGCTTACGGTGGCGTGCGCGAGCGCGATTCTGATTGGCTCTTAGATCTTAGTAAACATTCGAATCGGCCGAAACCAGGAAGCGGCGTCCGCCATTTTGTCTCTCGCACTGAGTGTTGTTTATCAAACATGATGGCCAAAAACATGTTACGGGGCTGTTTTGACAACTCCCTCCCACATAGTCATGTTGAGGGAGTCCCCAAACATCCCCCAAGAGCAAAAACGGTTTTATTTTTTTTTCGGCAATTTCGCGGGGTACGCTTACCGTACGCTTACCGTACGCTTACCGTAAGCTTACCGTACGCTTACGGTAAAAAAATAAAAATAAAAAAAACACTATCCACACTTACCCCACCCCCTGTGCTTTTGGTGGCCGCAGGCCACCAAATGTGCAGGGCTTATTAATAGAGAAAAAAAACGTAATTTTGGCAACATGAAATTATAAAATCGAAATAAAAAAACACTATCCACATTGACCTCACCCCCTGTGCTTTTAGTGGCCGAAGGCCACCAAATGTACAGGGCTTATTAAAGTTGATAAAAACCGTGCACGGAACGAACTGCGTTAAGTGGGCGCGCACGCCACAAATGGCGTAAAGTAACTTAGCATTTAAAAAACCGTACAAATTCACTGAAAAAACCATAGGTTTCACACACGTTATAGTTAGGAAATAGCATTTAAAAAACCTTGCTAATTCACTGAAAAAACCATAGGTTTCACACATGTTATAGTTAGCTGGACATTTTACTGATAAAAAACCAATGAAATTCCCCCGTTATAGTTACTGTAGGCAACTATAACTCACGCGACCGTAATCCTCTGCTGATGACATATGTGTCTTTATGAAAAAAAAATATTTGTAATATATGTATAGCTAAAATTTAATGGAAGAAGATATGGGCAAATAAGTGTCTAAGTACAGTATTAGCATCAGCAGAGGATTGCGGTCGCGTGAGTTATAGTTGCCTACAGTAACTATAACGGGGGAATTTCATTGGTTTTTTATCAGTAAAATGTCCAGCTAACTATAACATGTGTGAAACCTATGGTTTTTTCAGTGAATATATATATATATATATATATATATATATATATATATATATATATATATATTCACTGAAAAAACCATAGGTTTCACACACGTTATAGTTAGCTGGACATTTCTCTCATCAGTGATGTCATGAGTGATGTCACTGACCATGTCATGAGTGATGTAATATGTGACGTCATCAGCAGTGGATTGCGGGTGCGCGAGTTATAGTTAGCTGAACTAACTATAACTGGAGAATTTCAATGGTTTTTTACGAGAGAAATGTCCAGCTAACTATAACGTGTATGAAACCTATGGTTTTTTCAGTGAATATATATATATATATATATATATATATATACATACATATATATATATATATATTACCTACTGGCGGTCGCCAGTAGGTAGTTATAGTTAGGACCACGTTTCCATAGGAAAACCTCAACATTCTATTTTGAATAACTTTGGCGCCGGTCGACGAATCCTCGCGAATTTCTCAAAATAGGTGGGGCGCTACGCTCCGCTCCTACCCTGAAAGTCTCGGGGGGATTCGTCAAGCGGGGGCTGAGATAAAAGGGGGGTCCCAAAACGCGTTTTTCCCATGCATTTTTCCATAGGACCTTTAGAACGAGCTACAGCCCGAACGGCTGAACAGAATTACTAGAAATTTGGCAGAGAGGTAGTCCCTAGGTCAAGGAAGTGCCTTTTGTAGGTTTGGTGTAAATCTGTTCAGTAGATTCTGAGAAAATAGCCTTTAAATCAATATATATATCTGAGCCCGCTTACGGTACGCTTACCGTACGCTTACCGTACGCTTACCGTAAGCTTACGGTGGCGTGCGCGAGCGCGATTCTGATTGGCTCTTAGATCTTAGTAAACATTCGAATCGGCCGAAACCAGGAAGCGGCGTCCGCCATTTTGTCTCTCGCACTGAGTGTTGTTTATCAAACATGATGGCCAAAAACATGTTACGGGGCTGTTTTGACAACTCCCTCCCACATAGTCATGTTGAGGGAGGCCCCAAACATCCCCCAAGAGCAAAAACGGTTTTATTTTTTTTTCGGCAATTTCGCGGGGTACGCTTACCGTACGCTTACCGTACGCTTACCGTAAGCTTACCGTACGCTTACGGTAAAAAAATAAAAATAAAAAAAACACTATCCACACTTACCCCACCCCCTGTGCTTTTGGTGGCCGCAGGCCACCAAATGTGCAGGGCTTATTAATAGAGAAAAAAAACGTAATTTTGGCAACATGAAATTATAAAATCGAAATAAAAAAAACACTATCCACATTGACCTCACCCCCTGTGCTTTTGGTGGCCGAAGGCCACCAAATGTACAGGGCTTATTAAAGTTGATAAAAACCGTGCACGGAACGAACTGCGTTAAGTGGGCGCGCACGCCACAAATGGCGTAAAGTAACTTAGCATTTAAAAAACCGTGCAAATTCACTGAAAAAACCATAGGTTTCACACACGTTATAGTTAGGAAATAGCATTTAAAAAACCTTGCTAATTCACTGAAAAAACCATAGGTTTCACACATGTTATAGTTAGCTGGACATTTTACTGATAAAAAACCAATGAAATTCCCCCGTTATAGTTACTGTAGGCAACTATAACTCACGCGACCGTAATCCTCTGCTGATGACATATGTGTCTTTATGAAAAAAAAATATTTGTAATATATGTATAGCTAAAATTTAATGGAAGAAGATATGGGCAAATAAGTGTCTAAATACAGTATTAGCATAAGCAGAGGATTGCGGTCGCGTGAGTTATAGTTGCCTACAGTAACTATAACGGGGGAATTTCATTGGTTTTTTATCAGTAAAATGTCCAGCTAACTATAACATGTGTGAAACCTATGGTTTTTTCAGTGAATATATATATATATATATACACACACAATATATATATATATTTATATCAGTGATGTCATGAGTGATGTCACTGACCATGTCATGAGTGATGTAATATGTGCAGTCATCAGCAGTGCTTTACGGAAGCGCGAGTTATAGTTAGCTCAACTAACTATAATGGCGGAATTTCTCTGGTTTTGTACGAGTGAAATGTCAGACTAACTATAACGTCCCTGAAACCTGTGGTTTTTTTCGGTGAATTTCTAAGGTTTTTAAAATGCTAATCGCTAACTATAACGTCCCTGAAACCAATGTTTTTTTCAGTGAATATTTATAAATATATTCAAATTCTCGCTTGTAACTTCTGATCCAGACTTGAAAAACGAGCAAGGACCCGATTTTGTGCAAAGTGTCATTATTGCCACCAAGTTAGTCCGCCATGGCGCGTTTCGGCCGGACCACGGCCTTGATCACATGATATATATACGCACACACCAAAGAGATATATGTTAGATCAAGACAAAGAGGAAGATCAAGAGAGGTACAAAGCGACGTTCAAATGGGGGGGTGGTTGGAGAAACAGTGACTGAAAGTCAGGGAGAGGCGAGAGTTGGAGTTTGAATGAGGCAGCGGGGAGAAATTGAGAGAGAGAGAGACAGGTAGACAAATGAGGCTAGGAAACAGCAGAATTATTTTCATCATCTAAATTATCCGACTGCACAGCATACATCCTGTTCTTTCTGTCAGGGTCTATGATCCACAAACTGGATTGCAATTTACATGCTGTCCCGAGGCTGATTTCAATCATCTTTATTCAGTCTCTAAATCCACTGGGAAGGGAGGCAAGTTGGGTGAACAATCTATAGAACACGACAAAGTGTCTCTATAGCTCCATGTAGTAAGTCCGGGCGAAATGTAAATTAGGATGGCATAATTCATGTAATTTTGCGGGTTTCACATTAAGCTTATCATGCGAAATTATGCACCATTTACAGCAAACGTTTACCACAAGCGTGTGGGACTAATGTGAAAGGAAGGAATGTGAGCATCTGTTGCTTAAGCCACTAGAGTTTTTGCTGCTATGTTTTTAATCCCGAAATGCATCCTTGCATAAAAATTGGCACAAGGACAGATTTCTCAAAAAGATATAGCTCTAAATTTCAGATTTTAATTTTGTGTAATTACACATAATTTTCGAGAAATTTTCCCCAAATTAATATTTTTACACAAAAGCGAATTACATGAATTTCGCACATCCCTACCACTCATTGGCTACGGCATGATAAATTGTGCGCTTGACTTAGAACAACATATAGTTCCAACTCGCAACAACCCGCAGCGTCTGCATGGTCAGCAGGTTAGCAAGACTGTTGCATATCAGACAATGCCTACTGGCCATGGCTTGCCGGGAATAGTGGTGCAGTGAGGTACATCTCAGAAAATACCTATAAGCCAAGGTTTTCCCATAATCAATCATGTGCCAGACTACACATGTAAGCCCTTTTTACAGTGGCCTGTTAGGAAATCTCTTACTTTTACTGTAGATCAGTCAACATTTGGACTCCTCTGCTTCTGTTACGCCTCCTATCAATGTTTTCCTGGAAGCAGGCCCATTACATTAAGCTAAATCACTCCAAGCCAGAAATGACCATTACTGATGTGAGCCTTCTCTCTAGTCTAGTGACCTGAGTGCTAATTCATCTGCCTTTCGCCGCCTTCATTGGCCTCTAACCACAATCAGGGATTTCTAATTGATGATCAAATTTCCTTGAGTTTGAGTCTATATCGATCACTTGCACTTGTTTAGTCTTCCTGCTGCTGTCTGTCTTGTCCTTCCATATATGGCATTGCCTTCCAAGCCTTCTTCAGTTTCTATGACAGTCTCTGCTAGGTTTGGCCATAGCATCTAACGCAGACTGGCCCAATAGCAGCTTGCGATATTCTAGGCAGTGCAGAACTCAGGAGGCAGGGGTGAACACATCTATCTAGCACTAAGGACCCAGTGTGCCAACAGAAGGGAGGAAAACAGTGGGTGCAAATTGTGAACTGACTATTCTTATTATTATCATGATTGTCATCATCTTCATCATCATTATAATTAGAAGCAGTAGTATAATTATTATTATTTAGAAATGTATAGAGCACAATTTTTGGGAAACATCCTTTGCAACGTATGTCATTACCCTGCATTTTTTACTCCGCAATAACTTTTACAATGCAGGGCATTACACCGCAAACCATTACAACGCATTCCCCATTGCAATGCCCCGGTGGAGTTAGAATAGTAAATTGCGCTGTAATTGACAATGCGTTGTAATGGATTGCATTGTAAAGCCTTGCGTTGTAAAGGTTTTTGCAGAGTAAAAAACATGGGCTAATGGCAAGCGTTGTAAATGCGTATGGAGCAAAGTGTCCTATTCCAACTCTTACCTATATAGGTGTCCTGGAGCTCAGTAATAGCAAACAAAATAAACATAGTGAATGCTCAAGAGCACTTAAAGCCTCATGGATCGCAAAGGTGGAAGTAGGCTGTTCCATAGGCAGACATCCCCAACCGAGAAGGCCCTGCCTCCTGCTTGTTGTAGTCTGTACTTTGGAACAACTCACAGGTTTGCATCAGCGGAATGCAGAGAAGGTCTGGGTATGTAACTTTCAAACTTCTACTGAAAATGCAATGGGCACGACCTAAGGGTGGCCTATGCACATAGCAAAGAGCTTTAAAGATTACTATCTTAGGTAAAGTCAATCATTACAAAGCATCAAGGGCACCTGAAGCAGAAGAATATTAAGGGCATTGTAAAGCCAGTTTGACAGCAGCAGTTTAAATATGGTAAAGCTGTTTCACAATATAGTCTGGGGAGCCCAGAAATGAAGAATTACAATAGTCAAGTCTGCTTAGGATCATCGTCTGTACTAACACATGTCGAGAACGGGCAGAAAGGAGTGATATATATTTTGTGCAGACACACAATAAAGAAAAGTAGTATGATGATGGTTTATTTCATATTTGATGGATCATCGTCCATATGGAAACCCAAATTCAAACTGAGGCCGCAATAGAAGGCATAGAGTTTCCAGACATCGGCCAAAAATTAAATGAGAACAATCACATATTCTGGGAACAACTGTGGTAAATATTTCTCCTTTACCGGGACTGAATTTGATACAGGAACATAGTAAAATAGCTCAATAAAATGAGAGGCAGAATCCGTGGTATTAGAGGTTCGGAATGGGCTTTATTCCATTAATTCGATTATAATCGGTTGCTCCCAATGTTCCGTCACCACGAAGGTTCAGGAAGTGAAGCACACACTTTATTGACAAGAAATGACTTTTATAGTACATACATGACAATGAAGTAAATGCAGTAGGCGTAACAATTGATAAGGAAAATGACGAGTTGTTCTGCGTAACCAGAAATGGGTGTAATAAGGCGAAAAAAGGAACATAATTGGTTGTGATGTCATGTATAGGTGGATCTATAAGATAATACTTGGCATGGATGCGCGCGCAGCGGTCTGACGTGTAATTGACGTGTAACTAGGGGGTGAAGGGGACTTGACATTTAGCTCTACATGTGGAGACAAGAAGTCTGGGGGGTCAAGTCAACCTAATCCCAAATCATATCTAACATCCTATGTTTAAAGAACTATGTTATCCATAAAAGAAGGACTCTCGGACAGAATCTATTCTATACTGACTGTGCGTGCATGTACAAGCGTCTAAGTGTCTACACTAAATGCGAGGGGGTAGGAATATTCCATGGTAACAAGGCTATGAATTACTTGCATGAGGACAGAGAAGCCGGCCTTTTGCTCGATAACTGGAAGAATGTTTACTTAAGCTACTAGGCAGGAATGCATCGGCTGAGGGGGAAGCAGATAATTCGAAGGTGAAATACAGTTCTTGGCAGAGAATAGGCTGATGTCAGGCTTCGTGAGCCGCGCAGAGAATGAGACAAAGTTCATGGTCACAGATGCAGGCTCAGACTGGAGCTTTCAGAGGCAGAAGGCAAGAAGAGTTTGATGACAGAATCAGGGCCTACTTGCCTGGACTGTAAAATGGCATAAGTGAACCATATAAAGCCGGTGGCTTTTCATACTTAGGAATGGAATATCCGGCCTATTCATGGCGGATCTGACAGAGGACATGTTGACGGTGGACGCACATGTGTTTGCGTCTTTATAACTGGAACTGGAGGGAACACACAGGTACTTGTGACATGCACATAGAACTGTTGGGGTCCAAGATAGGGGACATAACTGACCAGAAAAATCCATATTTCCACATTCCCTCCTTGTCCCCTACTTGCCCGTTAAGAGATATCAATCTTCATTAATCCATTGATCTGTTCATATAGCATCATTTGTTCTTCTTTCTTCTTCCGTGACGAATGAAATCTTGGTGGTGGAATACACGATGTGGCACACAGACCACAGATCGCTGGTCCACATTGTAGACATAGACAGCAACTGAATAGTAGGAGAAGGCCAATACCTAGGAAGGATAGAACTCTCCATCCCCAGGCTGATATCACATTCCAAAACCAACTGGACCAAGTCCAAGTGCCTGGGTTCTGGTGCATCTGGCTTACAATCTTGTGAAGGCGAGTTATAGCTTTATATACAGATGGCGAATTTTCTGGTATGAATACGCAGCAGCTTGATCCGATGACCCTACAAGCTCCGCCTCTATCAGCCAGGATGACGTCAAGGACAAGACGATTTTGAAGCACAACAATCCGCATAGCAGACTGCTCTTCTGTTAAATTGCCTAAGGCGGAAATAGTTTCATTCACTACTGCTTCAAGGGTTCTAGTTAATCTACGTATCAGCTTACTATTGGTAACTGTACCTATATAGGGAAAGATGCCTTTATTGAAATCTACATACTTGTCCCATGCCGTCTCAGTATAATCGACAATTGGGAGATCTCTCCGCTCTCTATTGTGTACTAAATGAATATTTCTATAATAATCAGGAGGAGCTAGGAAAACAGGTGGCAAAAGGAATGCTATGTAGCAGGTACCATCCCAATCTAGAGGTAGACGCATATATGCAGTCTGACCACATATAAAGTAGGAGTGGCGATAAGCTCTGAATGAAGATTTGCCTTGATCACTGAATTCTACTGTAGTAGTGCATTGACTATGGCCCATATGTATGGAACCAACCTTTCTTACACACAATTCACCTTTTGCTGGGAATACTGACATGGTGGGTAAGACTAGCTCAACTTCGGATACGACATTTAGAATCATGAGATTAGGTGTAAAATTACCTAATCCATACACTTCATTTTCTAGATCAGTTCCTGTTCTTTTGGGGCGACCCTCCTTGTCAGGGTAGCAGACTTTGAGTAAAACTAGGTTCAGGTTTCCCCATATCCAATGATCTTGGTAAACTGCTGTGTCTGAGTCTATGGAATTGATTAAACTGAACCATGCTCCACAGGAGCCATTGTGTGTAAATGGGTGTGGAAAGAATGGCAGGACTCCTTCATAATTCTGATAGGGAGGGAGTCGGCCACACACCCAACAATTAGTAGCATTACTAGTCTGATGGGAATGATGTAACATACTAATGAAAGTGTTATTGCGCAGCGCAAGTCTATAGGACAATTCATGCGGGGGTAAGTCACTAAAAGAATGTTCTGCAATAACATTGTGAACATTTCTGGCAATAGGGTAATATATGTGCAACAACATACTGGTAATAATTATTAAAAGACTTAAGGAAAACAAAATTAATAATGTCCCTATACAATGGCTACGCAGTGATTTACAATACGCCTGTCGTTTCATCATTTTTCGCGACTGTTCATGATTCAGGTCTAGAGGATACATGTCAGAGACAGATTCAACCGCTTCACCTAGGAGAGGACTTAAACAATCAAACCGTCTGACGTCCTAGGCCTTAACTTAACTTTGTAAAGTTCGCTTTCAGTTTTTTCCACCAAAGGAAGTTTTGAATCAGTCTGTGAGGGAGTGCAGGGCACAATGTCTATATCCGAGGATTGTCCATGAAATTTTTTGATATGGCTTGAATGAATCCAGCCCTTGCGGCCCTCGATCTTCACGGCTGTTCTTGTGGTCAGCAGAACCAACTTGGGTGTCTTCCACCTGGGCTCCAGCTGAGTCTTTCGGTCGAAATTCCTCACAAAGACGAGATCCCCCGGAACTACGTCATGGGGGTTCACCTCAGTGTTGTCAGGAAAGGCTGCAGCTACCTGTGAACGACAAGATTGTAGTGCAGACATCAAGGAAGCCAAGTAATCTGTCAGCATATTACAGTCAATATCAGTTATTTTGCGTGGTATAGGCGTCCCCCACATATTTGGTGGTCTACCGAAGATCACCTCATACGGGGATAGCCCTGTTCGTGAATGTGCTACCATTCTCATGTAAAAGAGTGCAACGGGTAACGCTACTACCCAGTCGATACCTTTTTCTCTGCATATTTTGGACATTCTGATTTTCAGTATCTGGTTATGTCTTTCTACGAGACCTGCTGCTTCGGGGTGTCGGACACAGTGGAATTTCCACTGATAACCTAACAGAAGTGAAACGTGTTTCATTAATTCGGATGAGAACGGCTGGCCGTTATCTGAGTGAACAACACGTGGTAAACCGTATCGTGGGAAGAATTCTCGAACCAACTGTTTGGCAGTAGTCGGGGCAGTGTAATCTGAAACCGGGTACGCCTCTGTCCAACGGGACAGAGCGCAGACAACTACGAGAACATATTTGAATCCTCGACATCGTTCCATCTGGATATAATCCATCTGTAGGACTTCAAAAGGGTGATCAGGAGGATGAAATCCACCCTGTTCTACGGGAACACTTTTTCCTGGGTTGAACTGGCAACAGATCATACAGGTACGGACCTTTTGTTTGGCTGCTGCTCGTAAATGTTTATTAAACCAAATGTGTTGAATGCTGTCTAGCATAGCTTTTTCTCCTAGATGTGCCGGACTATGTATAGTGTTAATTATAACTTGGACCATTGAATCAGGAAGGAACCATACAGACTTTTCCTTCATCATCCATCCTTGGTCCGTTTGGATCCCTCCTAATTCAGTCCATTTCTTTATTTCGTCTGGTGTAGCATGTGTCTGTATGTCAATTACGTCAAGAGTAGGATCTTTAACTGTCATACAATGTGTCGGCATCGGGACTATTGTCTTTGTCATGTCGGGAGTTTGAGTTTGAGCAGTCTGTTTAGCCGTTCTGTCGGCTAGATCATTGCCTTGGGAAATGATATCAGTAACTTTCGTATGAGCTTTACATTTCATAATTGATATTGCAGTAGGTAGATGTATTGCATCTAATAAGGCATGAATGAGGGGTCCGTGCTGAATGTGGGCACCGTGGGAAGTTAAATAACCTCTCTCTCGCCACAGCACACCGAAGTCATGTACAACTCCGAATGCATAACGTGAATCAGTGTATATGTTGACTTTTTTATTCGTGGCTTGAATACAGGCTTGTGTCAGAGCGATGAGCTCTGCGGCTTGAGCTGACAAAGTATTTATACGATTAGTTTCAATGACTTCAGTATCTGTTGTGACTGCATAAGCGGCCACTAATTCTCCTGTACTTGTTCTCATACATGAACCATCTACATAAAATGTCAAGTCTGGATCTGACAATGGAACATCGGTCAAGTCTTGTCTGGGTTTTGTCGTTACAGTAATAACTTCAATACAGTCATGGGCTAGTGGGTCTGTTCCGGTTACTGGCAAAAGTGTGGCAGGATTCAATGTGTTACAGCGTCTTATTTCTATATGTGGCTGAAACAATGTAAGTTCATACCCTGTAAGTCGTGCTATGGTCAAGTGTTGTGTTTGTGTTCTATTTATAAGAACCTCTACTGCGTGTGGTACTTGAACTGTCAATGGATGTCCTAACACTATGGCATCGCTTTGTCTGATTGCTAAAGCTGTCGCTGCCACTGATTTCAGACATGCAGGCAAAGCCTGAGCTACGGGATCTAATGTACTAGAAAAATAAGCACATGGTTTGTGTGCTCCTGCTTGATCCTGTGTGAGTACTGACAAAGCAGTACCTTCGCGTTCTGTAACAAAGAGTGTAAACTGTTTTCTGTAACATGGTGTTGCTAAAACAGGTGCTTGACATAAAGTTTTCTTTAGGCTTTCAAAAGCTTGTGTATGTTCTTGAGTCCAAGGGAGAACAGTCGATGTGGCTGCCTCCTGGGTTGTCAACTGAATGAGTGGTTTTGCTAGAAATGCATATTGCGGGATCCACTGTCTACAGTATGAAGTGAGGCCTATGAAAGCCCGCACCTCCTTTTGTGTCTTGGGTATTGGCATGTTAGCGATTAACTGAATGCGGTCTGGTGTAAGCTGCCTTCCCTCCTTGGACAGCGAGTGTCCAAGATAAATAACTCGCTGGACACAGAATTGCAGCTTAGAAGGGGACACCTTGTGCCCTTTTTCGGCTAGAAATTGTAAAACTGTCAGTGATGCTTTTTCACATTCAGGTTCGCTTCGGGCGGTGATCAGCAGATCATCGACGTATTGAAGCAGAGCAGTGTTAACTGGCATGTGGATACTGTCAAGTTCTCGTTTCAGTGCTTGGCTATAGATGCTGGGGCTTTCTGTAAATCCTTGAGGTGCGCGTGAGAATTTAAAGCTACGTCCATTTAAACTAAATCCGAACAAATATTGGCTTTCCGGATCTATTGGGACGCTGAAAAAGGCATTCTTGAGATCGATTACAGTGAAGAATGTCGCTTCGGAATCAATAGCTGTCAGTAATGACGAGATATCTGGGACCACAGGGAATTGTGGCACAATGCATTTGTTTAACTCGCGCAGATCAATAACCAATCGATATACTGGCGGGGCCTTTGGATCTGTTCGTTTAAGAATCGGTATTATCGGTGAATTACATATATTGGAGTCTGTTTCCACAACTACTCCTTGGGCAATGAGCTCGTCAATGATTTGTAGTAAAGCCACTACAGCATCTGGTGGTAACTTGTATTGTCGCATTCGTGGTAGCACCACTCCTGCCTTTAATGTGACTCGATATGGTGTAATATTCATGCATCCAACATCAGTAGGGCCTTGTGCCCATAGACGTGTAGGTAAAATCTGTAATCGGGGATCCATGTCTCTAGACACATAGTGACCTTTAAAATCACGTAAAAACAATCTTACTCCTTCCGGAGAACAACATATTATAGCTCCTAGAGCTTTTAACGTTTTTATTCCTAATAGATTTTCTGGACATGATTTAGTAAGCAATAAATCTGTAGTTCGGGTCAAAGGTCCTATCGTAAGTGGCAGAGGTTGTGACACTTCATTAACAATAGGTTTTCCTGAAAAACCAAGGGAAATATTCTGTGAGCCTGAGAGGGGTGCCCCTGGAACTTCACTTCGTTTTATGGTCGTTCGACTTGCCCCTGTATCGAGTAGAAATTTTCTATCTTGGCCTAATAATTCACTATGTACATAAGGTCCTTCTTGGTCTACTGGGATTTCAATAAGGGGTAAGTCAACTTCCCTCTCTAGGCTTGTTCATGCGTAACGCTGATACTCGGGATATTCATACTGTGCGGTCTGATACATTTGTCGTGTTGTTGTTTGTGTGGCAGCAACAGGCAATGGGGGTGCAGCTGGCACAAACTGTATTGGCTGTTGTGCGGCTGGCATGGCCTGGGCATGCTGCATAGCTCCTTGTTCATTCTGATCTTGTCTGAGTGGCCGTGATCTTTCTTGTGTTTTACCTATGGCGATATTATGTTTTAAAACTGGACAATCGTGTACGTAATGGCCTGGCTTTTTACAATAATTGCATGTCCCTTTTACAGGTCCTGCTGAATCGGAATGTGTCATACCCCTTTTATGCCCTTCAGCTGGAACTGTCTGGGAAACTAACATTTTCATTTTCGTGTCTTTCATGCGTCTGTGTTCATGTTCTTGTTCCTCTCTAATTCTATTGTGATGGTACTGTAACATTTGTAACATTTGTGATGGGGTGTTACCTTGCCAGGTACTCTTGAATTTTAATACTCTATTCTTTACTGGGGGCAGAGCATTTTCTACTAATTTTGTTACAAACAGATGTGGGTATGATTCGCTACTTGCTTTTATGCCACTATTTATACAAAAACATTTTTCAAATCGGGCATAGTAATCACTAGTGTCTTCATCTTGCTTCTGCTTACAGGCTGAAATTGTACCCCAATCTTCCTTTTCGTAGTTAATAAACGCGGCAGTACCTGTACTAGTAATCCTGGTAATGCCTTAGTTTTGTCCCCAAGCCCTGCTCCTGCAGTTCGGGCCTTTTCTTCAGCTTCTAACACTGACCATTCTATCTTTTGGTCTCCTACCTCCCACTCTTTTTCCTTGAGTTTTTCATAAATGCCAGCAGGCATCAATACCTTTAATATTGTCATAATGTCGGGGTAGGTATACTCTCCCATGAGTAACATGTCTTTAATTTCTCGGTGAAAACCCGCTGGGTCTTTGTCATGACTGGGTACCACTTTCTTCATTTGTAACAATTCTATTTTCGATATGGGCGTATATACAAATACGCGTTTAAACTGATTGTCCTCACCCTTTATTGGGTGCACTTCTCGTAAGGGATTCTGTCTATCTATGTGATACGTAGTTCTTTCCTTGACGGACAATGGAACATGTTCTGAACATACAAAAAGAATATACTGCTTTCTTGATTCTAGAATTTCTTTAATTAATTCAGTACCTGGACCTCTCCATTTATTCATAAGTAATTCAGTCAGTATGTCAGGCAAGGGACCAGGGTCCGAATGCTGACTCCGATATAGTATAATGAGTTGTTGAATCATATAAATCCCAGCTAACCTTTGTTCATCTGGGGTAAGATTCAAAAATGTGCGTACTACTGTATCATCACTATATTTTCCGGGACTGTCCACCCAATGGACAGCTGCCCTGGCTAAATCTTGTTCATCCATAGAATCGAGGAAATGATAACCCCTTCGTTCTCGGAGTAGTTTGTCGGCGGTTTGGAACGAATGCTCGTTAGACCTTATATTAATTATAGGTATTTGAAAATTCCTGTTATTATCTGGACATATCGGATGTATTGAGTCAGTATGATATCTAGTCTGATTCCTATTACAAGATCTTCCTCTACCTACATAGGCTATGGTGTCCGACTGTCCTGTGGGCAGTCCTGACCCTTCTTCCTCGTTTTGTTCGAACTCGTCTACCTCTAATCGCTCTTCGTGTAGGCGTTCTATTTCTTTACGGATCTTTCGGCACATGGCTATTATACAATTTTGTTTATCATGTCTCCCTTCTGATATATTCTGGCTCCATCTTGTAAGAATTTTCATTGCTTCCGGGTCTACCCCCGGTCGGTCTTGATTTCTGATCACACAGTTTATGAGGAAACGTAACAGTTCCCCCTGTATCTCTACTTTCTGGTATTCCATAGCTCTGTAAATACATTCTGGATCTCGCCCTGTTTGGACAAAATGATATATATTATCTAGATGCGCAGTCATTCCTGGTAACTTCGCTAAATACACTGCGGCTCGTCTGATACGCAATGATGCTAGGGTCATTTCGTCCTCCTTTCCAGGCACCGGGTCATATCTACAATCTATAAGAAGTTCCTTAAGCGCACGGGCACTAAGGAGTTTGGGTGTACGTGAATGCGCTGACTCTTGAAAAGTAAGTTTATTTATTCTGGGTGGCGTAGAAAAGATATTGGTAGCTCCTCCCGCGGCCCCATCTGGGGCGTCGGGTGTAAAAGGATTCGTCGAACGTGACACAGCAACTACAGGTGTGGACACAGCCATAGAAGTAGCTGTAGGAGCGGATACAGAAACAGATGTGCTTGCCGGAACTTGTGACTCGATTTGTTGCTGTAGGGATACGGGCACTGGATCTTGGCGTTGAACCTCCCTGGTATGCGGTCTATGTGGGGCGGAATTAGCATACTCGGGAGCTGCGTCATCTAAATATGAGGAAAGAAAAACATCTTCTGCGGTTCTAGGATGCCCCTTAGGATGTACCTTTATTGGGAACAATGGGGTTGGCAAGTCTTTTGGTGTTTCTGGAGTAGCCTTAGGTAATCCTTCGGCCAGAAGGGGATACATACCATTCATAAGGGCATTTCTTTGTCTGTCTACTTGTTCTGATTTCACTCGGATACCTTCCTCAATTAATAGATTCTCTCGAACTTTATTAGAATTCTCTTTACTCTTCTCTTCCTGTCTACGTGCTTTTTCTGTTCGTCTATGTGATTCTTTACGCCATAATTCAACGGCGTCTTTCTGTGACTGTCTGACTTTCCTTTTCCATAACTCTTCCTCGACTTTCATGATGCACTCTGCATCCCAGGTCCCCGCTGTGGGCCACCTCTGACTTTCTGGTAATCCCTTGGTATAGTCTACCCATAAATCAAGAAATAATATAGCGTCTAAGCCATGTTTGTGATACATAAAGTGCCCTGGAGTGTCCCTAGGAGGAATAGGGACGGCTTCTTCGAGAACCCCTTTTCTGGTAGTGATCTGTCTTAATTTCGAAAAGAGCGGCATATTGAGAACTGACCTTATACTTGATTTTGACCTGATACTTGAATTTGAACAGACTTAATACAATAAACACGATAATGAACAGTCATTCATACCACGATATACAGAACATACTTAAACACTTTAAACATTAAACATTAAACCTTTAACTGAAACAACAATGATGATCGTCTGCATAACTAATCACCAAGCTTAATTCTCGACAATAACTAGACAATAACTAGACACTTCGGAATACTTCGGAATACTTGATATACTGCTAAACAGTACAGATACACTGCTAAAACAGTGCAGACCGGATTTGTGTACCCAAACCCGTCTTGACCGGCACAACCTATGTGCACGTCAGAAATGCCTCCCCAGCAATGGTACTCACCGGGTAGCTTCGGAAACGGAAGGCCTCAGTAACTTGAACTTGAACCGGACTGGACTCGACTCGACTCGACTCGTCGGACACTGGGCTTGACTTCGGACTGGTGGGTCTCTGTATACCTCGGATCTTGCTCTCTCAGCTAGGCTCTGGTCGGGATACTTCGCACTTCTCACCGCCTCGTCCGGGTGTTGATCGCAGTCTCAGTCGCCCCCGCTTGACCGGAGGGAGATACAGGAAATCCTGCTGGTACGCGTTATTGTCCGTCCAGCTGTGGCAGGAGACCGGGCCTGCAACGCACCGCCGGCGCGTGAGATGAGAAAGTGTCCCTGTTCGGGCGCCATCATGTGGTAAATATTTCTCCTTTACCGGGACTGAATTTGATACAGGAACATAGTAAAATAGCTCAATAAAATGAGAGGCAGAATCCGTGGTATTAGAGGTTCGGAATGGGCTTTATTCCATTAATTCGATTATAATCGGTTGCTCCCAATGTTCCGTCACCACGAAGGTTCAGGAAGTGAAGCACACACTTTATTGACAAGAAATGACTTTTATAGTACATACATGACAATGAAGTAAATGCAGTAGGCGTAACAATTGATAAGGAAAATGACGAGTTGTTCTGCGTAACCAGAAATGGGTGTAATAAGGCGAAAAAAGGAACATAATTGGTTGTGATGTCATGTATAGGTGGATCTATAAGATAATACTTGGCATGGATGCGCGTGCAGCGGTCTGACGTGTAATTGACGTGTAACTAGGGGGTGAAGGGGACTTGACATTTAGCTCTACATGTGGAGACAAGAAGTCTGGGGGGTCAAGTCAACCTAATCCCAAATCATATCTAACATCCTATGTTTAAAGAACTATGTTATCCATAAAAGAAGGACTCTCGGACAGAATCTATTCTATACTGACTGTGCGTGCATGTACAAGCGTCTAAGTGTCTACACTAAATGCGAGGGGGTAGGAATATTCCATGGTAACAAGGCTATGAATTACTTGCATGAGGACAGAGAAGCCGGCCTTTTGCTCGATAACTGGAAGAATGTTTACTTAAGCTACTAGGCAGGAATGCATCGGCTGAGGGGGAAGCAGATAATTCGAAGGTGAAATACAGTTCTTGGCAGAGAATAGGCTGATGTCAGGCTTCGTGAGCCGCGCAGAGAATGAGACAAAGTTCATGGTCACAGATGCAGGCTCAGACTGGAGCTTTCAGAGGCAGAAGGCAAGAAGAGTTTGATGACAGAATCAGGGCCTACTTGCCTGGACTGTAAAATGGCATAAGTGAACCATATAAAGCCGGTGGCTTTTCATACTTAGGAATGGAATATCCGGCCTATTCATGGCGGATCTGACAGAGGACATGTTGACGGTGGACGCACATGTGTTTGCGTCTTTATAACTGGAACTGGAGGGAACACACAGGTACTTGTGACATGCACATAGAACTGTTGGGGTCCAAGATAGGGGACATAACTGACCAGAAAAATCCATATTTCCACACAACACAGGAGTTCCCCTCTATCTCCATTGAATTTCAAAAAGTTTTGGGATAGCCAAGAAGTGAAGTCATGCATACATTGAAGACAGGCATCAAAAGAATGAGATACTGTGTAGTCAATTGCTATAATCAACTGTGTGTCATCCGCATAGTTCATAAATTTCCTCCGGAAAACATTCTGCCTTAGTAGTGGTAACAAACTTTTTGTATGCTCTAAGAGCTTCTTTAAGCTCAATTTTCAGCATAAGAAAAAAACACTGCCCACCTTCTTTCTATCATCTTACAACCCAGCTTGGTATTTCTCAATACATCATACCAAGGAGCAGATGGACAATGTGCTGTGGTTTAATCTCTTTAAAGGAAGAACTTTATCCAAAACCTCATTTAACTGCTCATGGTAGTTACAATATTCAGAGTTGGCAATAATTGGTTTGAGGTTTTAGCTAATGAGCTCTGTGTAAGACAGTTAAACCACAGGTAGAACTAAGGAAAACTTGTTCTTCATGGATTTCCAAAGACCTAACTTCCCGGAGCCCTTACTCTGGAAGTAAATCAGGAAGTTGTCTGTCCAGACCGGAGGCTCACTTCTAACATTGGAAACGGATCCACCGGAGGCAAAGATCAGGTCTGATGTGTGACCATCCTTTGCCACCTCTTAATTTTGTGATGCAACCAGGTACTATTAGGTCATGTTGCAAAACCTCAAGCCACAGGAAAGCATACAACAACCAGCCTGATGAATATTATTTAGACAAGTTGCTATTTGCAACCACCTGAGATTGCTCCAAACACAGGAGTGGGGCCCACATGAACAGCTGATCACCATCCCATAGTCTGCATTTCCAAACAGGAAACTATTTTAGGTCTCGCTTAGGCAGCGCTTGCACTATCTCTTAGAGACATGCTGTTTTCAGGATATGTAATATCAAAAACAATGGTCCTTATCCAATGATTAATAAATCTGAGATATGTTTTACTTAGTCAGTTAGTTAACTAGTCATGAGCCTAAACACGATTTTTCTTAAACAGAGGCTCGTAATATTCAATAGGTAATTTCAAATCAACGAAGGACAACAACCAAAACACTGAAGGCCGTTATATATACATTTATTTTATAGTTTTGGCAATTTTCTACAATATTCATAGAACAGAAAAAGGTTGCTCCAAGAGAAAACGTGCATCAGAGGAAAGTGATTGAAAAGTGCGTGGATAGGACAAGGAATGAAAGATGCATAGTAGTAGGAGTGATCAATAAATTACAATTACAGGCAATGTGAATCGGTTGTAATTCACCGTCCACAAGCCAAAAACCTGGTCACATTTATTGAGTACACAATTAATATATTTCAGAAAAAGACCCCATTGGTGGTCTTGCACGAAGGACTGGAATTGTGTCCCAGGTAGCAAAAGGGTGGGCGTCGACGTTTCGACCCGTCTTGATGGCCTATGGGGATTTTTTTTTTTTTTTTTTTTTTTTTTAAAAACCTTTATTCGTGCATCTTAAAAGAACAAATACGGGCCTACAACCGTCAGGCCGGCCACGATACAGTAAAGCACTGATACCCACATTACAGCCCCCGTGCATCAACGGTCAGGATTAACAACAGGTTATGAGTCGCATACTGGAGATATCTTTGAAACCCGGGGAAGGAGAAGTGAAGGTTAATTTTAAGTTTTTTGATAATTTTATCAGAGAAAAAAGTCAATGGAGGATAAGAGCAAAGTAGATTCGAGTCCGCAAGATAGCTTCACCACACGGGCGAGCAGCAACATCAGTAAGAACAACAATGGGAGTAAAATCTCAATCAGTGAGGCGGTGCAGAGATATATCAGGATAGTCACATGAGCAAGTACGCGCCCCTCCAGAGCCGCCCCCACTCGATCCACCCCACACCCGGAATCGAAGAAAGTAGAGCACAGAGACATAAAAGAAGAAAGGCCCATAGAACTAATTGAGAACAGAGTATTACCCCCCCACCCTACACCAATGCGGAGGCTACGGCCTACCCCCCCCCCAGCATAGTGCCTGTCGCCCAAGGAACCCGAAATATAGAGAAGAGAGAAAGTAGGAACAGAGTAAAGAAGGGAAGAAAACAGAAAAGAAGGTGGGGAGGAGCCCACTAGACACCAGAGCGCCCCGAACCATCAGCCAGTTGTGGCCCCCACACACTGAGAGCCCTCTACGCCAAAAACGGCATGCAAAGATACCATGGCACCACAGTTTAAGCAAGGGATACAAGTCGCGACAAGTGCGCGCAAAACATACATACAGTCCCAGTCCCAGGCCAGCCCGTCCATAAACCATAGCGATAGAAGTCAGACTAGCCCTGGCCCGATCGCGGGCTTGGGATTAAACCAGCTCCTGCGTGAAGGCCCCGTGTCCCGAGCAGACAAAGACAAGATGGCCGCTTGTGAGAGGATGGGGAAGTAGGATCACGAAATGGCCGCCGACCATCGATTGAGGTCCCTTGTTGCACCACATAAAATCCAAACCTGGCAAGTAAGGTACAGGAGTTCCACAAAAAGGCAGCAGTGGGCCACCGCGGACGGTCCCTCGAAGCCGTTAAGTATCGCTCAGCAGAATAGCCTCGCGGACGCGATGAGGCAGGGAACAATGAAGCAGGCAGCCATGACCAGGGGGACAAAGTATCCACAGTTGAGGTGGAGAGCGGTGGACCCTGGGCGCCGGGAGCGCTAGATGAAGGCACCAGTGTAGCACAATCATACACCGCCGCTGCGTCCCCGCAAGAGGACAAGAGCACCGGAGGACCCACGCCCTGTGGATGACAAACAGTGCGCTCACGGCCCGCAGCCGACAGTATGGGGTCAAACCTCTCACTCAGCGCCTGCAGGCCAGCGCACATCTGTAGTTGAAAGTCCCGCAGGACAGCCAGAACGGAGCCGCATGTCAGCGGAAGCTGGGCCCCAACATCGGCAGCAATCCGGGACGGCACTGTGGAGCTGGTGTCCGGAAGAGGGAGGGCGAAGTGGGCAGCGGGCGAGACCGGAGTATCACCCCCCAGCCGCGAGCAGGCACTCAACGCCATGTTTTGCCGCTATACGGTGCAATGGCCAGGGGGGGGGGGTCGTGGCAAGTGGTCAATTCCCCTCAGGTCTACGCCGCAACAGGAAAGGCCGACAGTCGCTTATCTTCTCGCCGGTCCCCCTCGCCGCTGGCTAGGCAATAGGCAAAGGGGGCAGCAGCCCCCCACAGCTCGGTCCTCAGAGCGGGGCAGGAGACTCACCGCACCGGGGCCCACCCCACCGCTCCAGCCCGTCAGGCACAGGGTGCAGAAGGTGTCCGGCCGTCTCTCCCCGGGCTCATCCGGCAACGATCCATGGTGCGAGGCGAGATCGGGACCGCGGGGCTCAGGTTAGCGCTAGCTGATCCGGTAACTGCGGAGCTTCCAGGAGGCCGGCAAAGGCCGTAAGGGCGCAGGGTTTCAGTGCCGAGGACAAAAGCACCCAGAACTCGGGCATCCGGGCGGGTTGAGACTCCGGGAAAGCAGCAGCGCGGTCAGCGCGTCTTCGCACACGGTGCACCTCGAGAATCGGCGAGGATGGGCATCAGGATAGTAGTCCGAGGCCACGGACCGACGGAGCCGGGCGCTCAAGCGTCTGCTCCGGTCGCCATCTTGGCTCCTCCCCCCCTATGGGGATTTTAAACCTTGGCCTTGCGGGTCTTCATCAGGACCAATAAGGGGCAACCTGACTGGAGGGTACTTTAATTGAACCACCTGAAATATCAAAACAATGGGGTGTGAGGAGGTTGTCCTAATTAAAAATATTTAAAAGTTGCGGTTTGTAGGGAATTGTTCGCCTACCTAGTGGTATGGTTCCACTGAGAGATTTGCCGGGTTAGAGGGCTTGGTTTGGAAGGGTCTTTTAATTCGTGTCTAATGGAAAAATAATTAGAATCAATAAGGGTAGGTATGCCAGACAACCAATGTAAAACATATTGGATTTAGCCAAAAACGAAACTGACAAGGTGATGGCTATCTATCAAGCTCTTCGTGAAAAGTGGAAACCCGGGCATCTTACCGCTTCAAAGGGTCAGTCGAAGCTAGTAACGATGTATCCAATGTCTGTTCCTGGATACCCAATGCAGAGATTCAATCAGGGCTAAAAACAAGGAGGGGGCATGGTTACTTAAAAATCCACCCTGGTTAGTGATTGATCTATAAACTATGAGCGGTGGTACTGGTAGAGCTTACCATGCGATTCACATCAAATGTGTTCGTAAAACCGGAGCGTCTGTCTCCGTTGAGGGCCCGGCGCAGTGTGAGCTCGTCCGAGGCTCCGTGCGGTTACCAAGGTAACCGTGAGTGAGTTTATGTCAGAAGGCTGAGAAATAGTAGACGGACTGCAACTTCGCGTCTCGATTGGATTAATGGGAGTGCTGCATAGTGGGAGCGAACTTGTCCGAGGCTCCGTGAGGTTGCCAAGGTAACCATGCGTGAGTTCGGAATTAGTGAGGGGACTGCGAAGATACTGAAGGTCCCGATCGAGTTTACAGGATACAGGGTAGATCGCGGCACAGTCCACCTATGCTACCGGATATTGGATCGTAAATCTCCCTATTTGTGCAAGGGCACCGTTGGTTCCCGTGTTATTACCATTGGTAAACCCAAACAATTGGTAAACCCAACCAATTGAATAGGCAGCGTGGAACAACCGGTGTGTGTCGGGGGAAATAACATGTATCACTCAAAAGAATTCAATTAAGAAACATAGTGAAGACAATCAGCTTATGAGAACAACTTGTAATCACAGTTTGGATGCTGCAATACCTCACAGGCACTGCCTAGGGCAACAGATGCTGTTCAGAAACCCTATATTGACAATTGTTAACAGAAACAATGGTACAAAATAATAATAAATTCACAAACATTGTATACACACATATTGACAATTATAAAACACAATATATACATTAATGTCATCATACAATGGACTGGTATCCAGGTGATACTTAACAGTCTATTCCCACTCAATACGTTATACTGATTAAAGATCCCTTTAATCACAGAATGAGTTGGGGAGGAGATACACTCTATCTTTGATTCATGGTGGAAACTTGTTTGTTAGTTTCTTCCAGTTCGTTCAGGCCCCTGGTGACCGTGTCAAGAGAATGGATCCATCTATACTCACGTTTATTCAGTATTTCAGTGAAGTCACCTCCTCTAGGGTTAGGTTTGACTTTTTCCAAAACCCACCACCTCAGGCTGTCTGCTGTATGTTCAAATTTGGTGAAGTGTTCAACCAGAGGGGCCCCAGGTGTCTTGCATCGGATACGACTGCAGTGTTGCAGTATACGGCACTTAACCTTCTGGATGGTTTGACCCACGTATAGAAAGTTACATGGGCAGGCGATAACGTAAATAACTCCTGAGGTGTTACAGTTGCTGTGTTCTCTTAATTTGTAGGTGTGGTTGTTGTGTGTACCCTACAAACCGCAACTTTTAAATGTTTTTAATTAGGACAACCTCCTCACACCCCATTGTTTTGATATTTCAGGTGGTTCAATTAAAGTACCCTCCAGTCAGGTTGCCCCTTATTGGTCCTGATGAAGACCCGCAAGGCCAAGGTTTAAAATCCCCATAGGCCATCAAGACGGGTCGAAACGTCGACGCCCACCCTTTTGCTACCTGGGACACAATTCCAGTCCTTCGTGCAAGACCACCAATGGGGTCTTTTTCTGAAATATATTAATTGTGTACTCAATAAATGTGACCAGGTTTTTGGCTTGTGGACGGTGAATTACAACCGATTCACATTGCCTGTAATTGTAATTTATTGATCACTCCTACTACTATGCATCTTTCATTCCTTGTCCTATCCACGCACTTTTCAATCACTTTCCTCTGATGCACGTTTTCTCTTGGAGCAACCTTGTTCTGTTCTATGAATATTGTAGAAAATTGCCAAAACTATAAAATAAATGTATATATAACGGCCTTCAGTGTTTTGGTTGTTGTCCTTCGTTGATTTGAAATTACCTATTGAATATTACGAGCCTCTGTTTAAGAAAAATCGTGTTTAGGCTCATGACTAGTTAACTAACTGACGAAGTAAAACATATCTCAGATTTATTAATCATTGGATAAGGACCATTATTTTTGATATTACTAATTCACCCAGGTCCTTTTTCCTTGGGTTACACCATTTTTGTAATGGTTTTCAGGATATGGGCATGCCGCTCCGCCCACTTTCCACCTATCTTTTTAATTGGCACCTGTCATTGTCTTTTGTAAATGGTGGCTTTTCATTGGTCAATAGGCTTAGTAGTCCCTCCTTAGTACCACCTTTTCTCTTCTTGTAACCTCCCATGAAGACACCCCCTGTTACATGTGTTGTTACTCGGTACATTTTAATTACAGCCTTGGAGCACTATTTTCTTAAAAGGCTTTCTCCTGCCTGCTGTTGCAGGCAGGACATGCTCTCCCTCAACACTATTTTCTTAAATTTAACTAACGCACCATGCCTCCGCTGGAATAATGGCGGCTGTGCCTTTCTTTTGTAAATTGCGATAGCTGAAACGACCAACATGCCTTTTTTCTGTTTATTTACTTTTGTTAAAATGGCGGCACCTGCGCTTTAGCTTTAAACATCTTAAGCTAAAGCGCTGGTGCAGCGATTGCTTCAAAAGTAAAGAAATAGAAAACAAAATGAATTCTTTACTTTTGAAGCAATCACGGCACCTGCGCTTCAGCTTAAGATGTTTAAAGCTAAAGCAAGGGTGCCGCCATTGTAACAAAAGTAAATAAATAGGAAAAAAAAGATTGTGGCCACTATTTTTTCTGTTTGTTCACTTTCTTTTACAATTGCGGCATCCGCGCTTTAGCTTTAAAAATCTTAAGCTAAAGCACGGGTGCCATGATTGCTTTAAAGGTAAAGAAATAGATTTTTTTTTTGTCTATTTCTTTACTTTTGAAGCAGTCAAAGCACCCACAATTTAGCTTAAAATGGTTAAAGCTAAAGCGTGAGTGCTGCAATCCATTTGCAATGCAATAGCTCTCGCATTACTGAAAGTTTGAGCTATTGGCGTTGCATTATTATTAGCGACGCCAATAGCTCAAACTTTCAATAATGCGAGATCTATTGCATTGCAAATGCTTGCATTTTAAAGCAGCCATGTAACCCCAGGGAATAGGAGCTGTTTATGAAAAATATGTTTCTTATTTAGGAAGGCATAGGGAGAGCAACCCCCGCAGCCACCAAACAAGATTGCCAAAGAGGTAGCTGCCCTACAGGGACAGTTTCCCCCTTGCGCATCTGCTACTACCTATTTTAAGAAGCCCGTATCACCTGCATCACAAATCAATGAAATACCTCAATGATGTTTGCAGTTTGATGGGCATGCTCCTTTCCTACCGCATTAATTGCAATTCAGAATGAGCTGCAAAACCCTTTTTGCAATTCTGAAAGGTTTTGCCAAATTGCAAAAAGGATTTAGTAAACTGTAAAATGTAATTGTGTGTTCACCAGTGCTTGAAATGGAATAATGGAAGTGCAGGTACTCTGTACCAGAGTACCTGCTCGTTTCTGAGAAGTGCCGGTACTCCACAATTATGGGCCATATTCTCAAGGAGCTATCGCCGAGTTAACGGCACTGTAACGCAGCCAAAGTCGCGATAAATTTACCGCCCCATTCATAAGCTTGTGCTAACAGCCCATATCACCAGTTTTCCGGCGATAGCAGCCGCAAAAAACATCCCCACAGATGACCCCAGCAACTATCGCTAACGAGATGCAGAGTAGGCGTTCCCGTGCAAAAAGGAGCAACAACACCACTTCGCAACATTCTCAACGACCAGCCTGATCTGCGATAAGATCACAAAAGAGGCGCTAAGGCGCGTTAGCACCAGGAAACTAACACCTGCTCTGACCTGGTGCAAAGTCGGACTACAACCTGCACCAGAAAAGAGAGCCCAGCCCAGAGCCACACCTGAAGAACAACAGATTCCATTGAGCCACTGAGCATGTGTGCCGGACACCCAAGAGGGCCACAACACCCACTGCCACCACCCCCAGGACCCCCCTTCTCTGGCACCCCCCCGGCCACAGACATGCCACATCACCCACACTGAATCATGTACCAAATAACCCGCATTATTTCGCACAATTACATCTGGTGACATGCATGTGTCGTCACAAAAATGAGCATCACACATTCACCTTCGAAGCAACAAAAGATAATTTATTAAAATAACACAGAACAGAAATGAAGACACATGGCGCCTCCCCTCGGGACATTCCATAGGTCACAGCCTGCAAGAGAAAAATCATGATAAGAAGGTGTGTCCTGCGCACATCAATGGACAGAGAGAGAGCGAAGGAGAGAGAGAGAAAGAAAGGGACAGAGAGATAGATGGACAGAGAGGGCAAAAGAGAGCCAGACGGACAGAGAGGGGGAGAGACCGAAAGACGGACAGAGGGGAGAGAGAGAGGCAGACGGACATAGAGGGGGAGAGAGAGACAGACAGACAGAGAGGGGGAGAGAGAGAGACAGACGGACAGAGAGGGGGAGCGAGAGATAGACAGACAGAGAGGGGGAGAGAGAGACAGATGGACAGAGAGGGGGAGAGAGAGGTAGAGAAAAGAAGAGAGGGACAGGGAGAGAGAGTGCCGACACTGCACACCCAGGCCACACTGCCCACCTGCTGCCACCGGTGTGTCTCCAACCACGTGCTGGTATGTAGTGCAGTTTACCAGGTCCCACATCTGAGACAGACCCGTCATCTGAAACAGAGTCCAGATACCTGAATGGCAAAGTACATGCAATTGCAAGTGACATCATCGCCTGTTTGCCCCTGCGCACCCAGGCAGCTGCACCCCAGCCCCTCCCGCTGCCCAGCGGTGCATACCCGCCCCTACGCACCCAGGCAGCTTCACCCCAGCCCCTCCCGCTGCCCAGCCGTGCATGCCCGCCCCTGCACACCCAGGCCTCACTGCTCAGCTTCCGCCACTGGTGTGTAGCAATGAGGGCCCACCACGTGCCGCTGCAAGCCACAAGCCCGGGGCCCGCGGACATGGCACACTCTACATCATGCAGCCCCACTCTGCAGGCCACCAGGTCTCACATTTGGTGCTGGGTCTTGATTACTCCATGGCAGAGGACATACCAGTGCACCCGGCATCATCGCAGGCTGCACACCCGCTCAGCCTCATAGGTTCCACTGACTCTGTGATCCAGGAGGTGATGCCACATGGTGGTAGGCCCGCGCTGCCCACTGGCTCAGGCCTACACTGTGGTCCAGCAGGGCACACAAAACCTGAGCCGTCCAGACCACCGGACGGGTTCATCGTCGCAGGCTGCACACCCACTCAGCACTTAAAGTGCCCCTACCTCAGTGCACCGAAAGCCACCGTCCCATGGCGGTGTGTCTGTGCCAGCCATAGTGTTTCCGGTGCCACCAAGTCTGCGCCCCGCTAGTCATGGACCCTCTATGATTGGGTATCGTGGTGCGGAGGCCATCATGTCACCTCCGGGCCTGCGGAATGTGATGTCGCAGGCCCATGGGCCCCCATGCCTACATGCACACCACAAGGATACACCCCGAGAGAGGTTGGAAATGGCGTCGTGCACGTGCGCACGGCCCTATTTATTTGCAGGGTCGCATGTGCTGTGACGCGTGTGCTGGATAGGTGTGGTGTTGGGGGTAAATCAACCAGCCGTGAGGGAGTGGCCGTGGCATCCTGAAAACTAGACTTATGAGCAGAAGATCACTACAGGGGAGTCCTGGCACATGTGGCGTTGTTGTCCCCCCCTGGAGCGTATGCCAGTCCAGCGAAAGGGTTTGAACAATGACCCCAGGGCTCTGGCCGTGGTTCTGTACTGGGCTGGACAAGGACGTAACAAATGTGTGTGTCGCTGTTGTTGCGTCGGCGCCACCAAGACGACAATCGGCAATGTGTCACCCTGCGACCCAAGTCCAACCACATAAGCCACATGGACGTAAGAGAAATTCACTGACCCTACATTCAGCCATAATACCACACTTGAAAGACCATAGAGACAACACATCTGTGTGAATCTGAATGTTTAAATGTACATTCAGTGGAGTGTTGCATCTGGAGCAGTGCAGGGCCATGCAAACCCCACTTTCAAATGTTGGCCCGTGGAGGGTCAGCCAGAGTCATTCAGGGAATGACAAGTCCAAAGGAAGTGGAAGAGTTCAGTCCACAGTCTGTTAGCTGTGTCATTGGCGATCAAACAGAATATGGCAGTCCATTGCGAGATCCAAGGTGAGTGTCGCAGAGTGTATCCGGGGACAGTGGAAGGTGATGATGCAGAGGGCAGAAGCAAACTGTAACCGGCCATTTGGCGGAGATAAATGCTACAGTTTTCTTCGTACCAGTAAGGCGGTTTAATCAGCATCTTCGTCCTCTGCTGTTTCATGTGCCTCACGTGTGGGTGATGCGGGCCTTTCTCCAGCACTGTGTGGCAGTGACACCTCAAGGGCCGGAGGTGGAATGTCTGCCACACTGTGTGGCACTGACACTTCAGGGGGCGGAGATGTGGATGAAGTGGTAGCAGCAGCATGCATCTGCGCCACGCCTTGTGGCAGCAATGCCATGAGGATGGTTTTGAGGTCATTGTGGAACCCAGCTACCTCTCGCTGGTGTGCAGCCATGGCAGCCACTCTTTCCGCATTGGCCCGTTCCATGTTCTCCATGAGCCTCCGCATGAGTCCCAACACCCGGGCGAGCTCGCTGGAGCCACCCTGACTAGACAGTCGTTCTTGTCGCACAGTCAGGACTCTGGCGATGTCAGCCATGGTTCGTAGGAGGGCATGGAGCGGACTGTGGGTGTCCGTTAGGAACTGTGAGTGGTCCCTGATGGGACTTAGACACCCACGTATGGTGTCTAGTTTGTCTGCCATGCGGTCGAAGCCCACCTGCACCTGTTCAGCCAGCTGCTCCTGGCATCCCAACACATGGCTTTGGAAGGCCATGTGTTCTTCATGGGGGTCCTGGGAGGCAGCCGTGGTGGTGGGTGCTGCCTGCTGTGTGGTCTGTGCAGGGGGTGGGGTGTCCCCGTTACAGGCGGGCAGCCCTGCTCCTGGAGGTGGGCTGCGGAGACTGTTAATGAACTCTTGGAGGGCATCGGAGTTGAAGCTGTTGTGGTCCTCTTCGTCATCAGAGAAGAGAGGTTCGGGCGGCTCTGCAGGAGGTGTTGATTGTCCCTCTGCAATGTGAAGGGGAGATACAGTTTAACAATGTGTTCACATGTGTGTTGTCGCATTGTACATGTTTACATGCAGACTGCATGACTGTGTACATCGTGGCTGTTTCGGAGGGGCTGCCCATTTGCTGCGGGACAGTGGACATTTCAACAACATCACGGATGTGTGTTTGTACTTGTACAATATAAACTCAGATTTCCCTGCAATGCCACTTGTGATTGGCCAGTGTCTACACCCAGTCGGCACCAGTTGTGTCCTGTGTTCTGGTGTGGACGGGTTGGGGTTTGTGCTACTTTGTTGTCAGTGTTGATGTGCTCTGTATGTTATGTGTGTGTGCTGCATTGGGGGGGAGGTTGGCCCCTGCTGCTCTGTTTTGCTGCCTCTTTTCCCTTTCATGCAGTGTGCCTTTGACTTCTGTGCTTGTACAGTGCAGAGATGTTGCATACTTGGGTACATTGTTCTCTTGGTGGGAGTTGGGGTCTGGAGCATGGTTTGTCCGCAGATGTGCTGTGCTTACTTGTGCATGTGTGCCATTGTGCCCATCTCCCCCCGTCCCCCCAGTCCCTGGTTGTCACGCACCCTGGTGCTGTTGTGTCCAGTCCTGTTGAGCAGTGTCAGGTCCCCCCGACTCCAGCCACCGTCTCCCCACTGATGACTGTGGACACCATTTCCTCCATGTCGTCCAGCTCCTCCTGTGGTGCAGAACTCCCACCTCCAGTCTGCATTGCTGCCTTCCGGTTGTTGGCGAGTTTCGGCTTTGTTTTTCGCTTGACGTCATTCCAGCGCCTCTTGACCTCGTCCATTGTCCTCTTCAGCACTCTGACTGCATTCACCTTGTCCACGATGGACTGCCATAGTCCATTTTTTGTTGCCAATGACACAGTGGAAGGAACGAACAGTAGTTGATGGTGTTCGACCACCTCCGTTAACAGGATCCTGTTTTTCTGCGGACTGAAGCGCTTCTTCCTACTCTTCTTCTCCTTGCCCTTTCCTGACCCGAGGTCCCAGGCAGGTCCTCCGGGGGGCTTGTGGGGTTCTGGTTCTCCTCCGTACTTGCTCCGGCAACATCCATTGTGCTTGGCTGTTGTTTGGCACTTGTTTGTCAGTTTTTTTTCTACTTTTATGGTGATTGTTCCCGCCTGACGTGTGTGAATTGCAGGCCTGTAGCTGGTTTTCGCTGATTTTTGTATCGCGATTGGCCTCATCGCATCTTTTTTGCGTTCGCGTTTAGCATTTTTGCGGCGTGGCGTTGATTTTATCGCGGTCAGTTGATGTGTTATTTGGTTACTATCACATGGTACCACCATGTTGTGAATACCTGGTTAACACGGCGTAAAGTTCCCGTGATCGACTGCGATGTTGTAGGTTGCGAAAATTAACTTTTGCGATGGTTATCACCCGTTCTTGAGAATATACCCCTAAAAGTATTTCATTTCTCTTGAGAAGTGCTGGTACTCTCCCTCTAAAAATAAAAAAGTGCCGGTACTCAGTACCGGCCCATTTAAAGCACTGGTGTTCGCTAACCCTCTGATTTTGTGAATCGCAGGATTTGCAACTGTAAAATGCTTTAGTACATTAAAGTTAATTCTACGTATCGCCTATTGCCTTTTACTCTGAACATCCTACTCCTATGGACTTCCTATTCTGACGGATAAGTGAGTCCCGTGGACCAATCCACAAAGGCCCGTTAAGTTCAACTTGCGCCTGCAAATAGGGTTTTTTAAGAGTGCAAGCATTTAACAAAAGTTGAAGATTAACTTCTATATTAATTTACTGACAAGTAATATTAATCCTGATGAAGTACTGTAAGCAGGGCCACTGGAACTATGCAATTGTGCGGACACTGCCTTTTTGGATAGCTTTGGATCTGTTGCATTTGCCACATAATCCATCATCTGCTGCACAAACTGCAGATTTTAACTCAAAAAAATAGTTTGTAGCTCAAACATTTCAAACGTTTCTTAAACACACCATGAGGTGCTGCCCTGCAATGGAAGGCCCTTTTCAAAGGTCACTTTTCTGTTGCTCATTGCTCTTTTTGTGTTCTAAGCTGGTACTAATGAAGTGCAACCAACACCCAGACCATTTCCAAGTGTAGAAATGTCAAAATAACCAAGTAATATTATGACAATATGTGCTGCATTGTGCTGCTTAATGTGCCTTTTCTTGCCGCATAATTTAGTCAACCCCTCCTGCATAATTCCAGTGACCCCAACTATAAGCAATGGATAGTTATGCAATATAAGACATGGGTACTCTCATTCTCTGGGCAGGGAGTGGATAATCCTGGAAAGTTAGGAAATGTTCACAAACTCACCACTACTGGTGGCAGAGGGAAACCCAGCCGCTGGCGCCACCAAGATCCTTTGTGGCAGCAAACTGAAATCGCATAAGTTCCTTGATCCTTCAACATTCCAAATACATTTCTGATCATGCCAGAAAAATTGCAGTGCAGCAGAGGCAGTCTCAGAATTGAAATTCCAGAATTCAAAGATTCCCAAAACTGGGCATCAACCTTCAATCAGGAAGACACGCACTGCTCACAGAAGACACCTCCACGGCCAGTGGGAAAAGACAACATGGTGACATTCTGTCCAGGTCCATGGTGAAGAACACCATGATAAACAAGTTGACAGAATACAGAGATGTATTACGCCCTCACTACAGCCCGCCACACCATGAATGGAGCACGCCATTGGTCCTCATTGACGTAACTCACACGTTTAGAGCTGATTTACAAGGGCATGGAGGAGTTCATGAAAGAGTACTCCTGTAGCCCTCTTTTACGTACTTTTACGTGCTTGTGAATCAACCCCAGACCTCTAAAATGGGAATAAAACGGGAATATTCAGATCATATTAAAGTGCAATTAGCACAAATAGAAAGGTCACCACTTTGCACTTTTAGTAATGGGAGTTGGAAGTTTCAGTGCCCAATCACAAAGACATGTAAGAGCACATAAAAGACTACACCTGTAGTACACAACAAGATGATGTTGTTTCCGGTCGAGGGACGACCTGGCCTGGCGGTTCGGGCTGGACTGTTCCCATTGGGCACAGGGTCAAGACTGATTTGCATATAGCTGAGTCTGAACTGGGGTGGCGGAGTGAGCTAAAGAACGATGATGGATTCAACACAGATCTGTGACTGGGGGTGAGTGGTTGAAAAGTTTCAGCGCTCTGTCCATCCTCTTGTTGTGTCTGCTACGCCTGTAGTACCACTTCCTGGACTTCCTGTTTTTGTAAATAGCTCACCAGTCATCGCTTCACGTCAGCAACCTCCACATTGCTGTGAAGACCCTCCCCCAGTATCCTGAGCAATCCTCTCCATACCTCTTTCTTTCACACTGCTGCTGCACTGTGCCTGCACATCTCCAAGAATACATCTACACACACATCAGATCAGCTGAACAATTCTTCCCACACACAGACCCATCAACCCACACATGCATGCATGTGCAATCATTCACAGGACGTGTTAAGAGCGCCTAGGTGCCAAGCGCCGCTAAACAAATGCAATGGCTGTAAGCCCTGGTAGGGGCAGAGAGAAGTATCAATATGTTGATAAACTTCCATTGGGAACTTCAAAATGATGTGTAGATGATCGCCAGAAGTGATTTTGGGAAGCAGGTCGGAGCAGTGTAACAAGTACTGATTATTCAGGACCACTTCACTTGTTAGTTGATTTTCCAGATGATTTTATTGGCACAATTTAATACTGAAATTTGTTTACATTCAAACATCAATATACCTAATTGAGGAATAATGGACTGAAGAGAGCAATCACTGGATGAAACATGTCTGCGATGAGCCCTAAACAACATAAGTATTATATCAGTACACAGAATACCCAGGGATTCAGAGAGCCAATCACTGTGGGTGTGCAAAGCATTGTGGGTGAAGGCGGGCACTGTCAAAAAAGCTGTGCTTGTTTATGTGGAAAGAAGTGTTCCAACTTTATCCAACTTCTTTCAAGAAGAACTCCTAGCACCCAGACCAGTGGTGCGACAACAATATTAAGAGTGGGGGTGCTGCCATCAAAGTTACATCACTGAAGTCACAGGGTTTGTGAAAAATCAAAGCGCTACATGAAGGACGCATGTCGCAACCCACTCACGTCCATTCAGCAGCAGATCAGTAGAGTTGTAGTATGCGTCCACTGGTGCAATTTGAGGGACATTGTCCCGAATATAGGAGCTAAGGGGCATATCAGCAATGAGGCGATATAAAGTTATCGCCGCTTTTGCGTCCGTTTTCGGGCAAAAAGCGGCGATAATTTTATCGCCTAATTAGCGCGTGAAACCTTGCATTAACGCCCAGATTCTTAACGCCCAGCTTTGCATCTCTAATGAGAGGCAAAGTGGGTGTTCCTGACCTGACATGACTGGAGAAATGTCGCTAAGCGACATTTCTCCTATCATCAAGCCTCACGCTATGAAGCATAGCGGCAAGAAAAGTAGCGATAACCCCTGTTATCGCTACATTCCTTACGCCTGCTTCAGGACTGACTTAGCCATGATATCCTATGTAAGGTGGATATCAAGGCTAAGTATGTGAGGCCCTATCATCAAGCTAACGCCAAACTTCGTGAGATTATCACTGGGTTTCCAGCGATAATCTCACGTTTGGCAGTTAGCACTAGGATTTTTATCGCTTTTGAGCTAAGAGTTGCTAATAGCACGCTATCTCAGCGATAAAAATCCATGTTAGCCGGCGATAATTATCCTAGCGCTAAGTGCACTTAGCGATAATTATCGCCGGTTGTTGCTGATATGCCCCCAAGTTTTTAGTATTGGGGTTTGTTATTTTACTGTTTTGACTTTTTGCCCTATCAGCCCACCCTCCCAGAGATTCCGTCATATAATGTTCCTTTCTTGACTGTATTTATATTGATTGTAGATGTCTCTGTTTTTTAACAAGTGTAAAGCGCTCTGATATCCTCCAGGGTATTGTTCATGCTATATAAAACCTTCAAAATAAATAAATAAAAGTACTGACATTTACCAAGAGCACCTTTTTCCATTGAAATGTTCTCTTGAAATGGCCATTAAATTTGCATCAGTCATACAGCTTTTCTGCTAAACCTATAGGGTGCACAAACAATATAAACGTGCGGCAATTTGTGTTCTGTACATATTTATCAAACCTGTAAAGTATCTTGGTTTGTTTTGATCCTATTAAAATCTTTGTTTCTGTCACACTTCAGAATTGGAAAAAAATAATATGCCTCATTTCCAAATGTATCTTTTTTCCAATATTTGAGGTATCTTCAGTCGCCATTTGCTCTTTACTTGCTGGTGATATATTTCGAGGTATTTGTAAAGCTCACGTACAAGTATTTCAGTTGTGTTGTGCGTTAGAAAGCTTTTGACATACTGCAGCAGAATCTTTTCTAACTCAGTGCCCCAGGATGATTTGTAGGGGAAAGGTAAACACAAATCTCCATGTTAAAAAACGAATAAGTAACAATTTGTCAGAAGGCAATGCATGATGTTTGACCTCTGTCTTTGAATGTACAGCAAGGATTACACCATAAAAACTAAATGAAAGGCCTGTTGAATTATCATTTTTGCTTTAAACTCCTGCAAGGTTATTCTGGGGCTTCTACAATACCACTGGCACCCAAAGTCCCAGCACCCCTGACCCGACCTGCCCTATTTGTAAATTAACATTACTGTACATTCATATGGGTTTATTTAAAAAATCGATTTTTGAATAAAAAGTGAAACTTGTTCTTCGTGTGGACGGCTGTAGGGTTACTAATACCATCACTTTGAACTTCGCCTTACAACCTGGTAGCAGGGGTGATTTCCTGCTGCTAGATGTTCCAGGCATGGGGCATCATGTAATGTGAAATTGGACTGTGAGCATGACTGCTACCCTACAGCCATCTCAAGGGGAAATATCCTTTACTGAGTGGAATATACAACAATCAGCCTTTACAAGGAAGTCAGTACCCTGCATGCGATGTTACCACATGCTACTTTACAGCGCAAGTCGTTACAACGGCTTGCTGCAGGAGGCGCATTGTTGGATTGGTATTGGATTTTTAAGTTCAACATCTTCCCTACTGTTGTGTAGACTGGAGTTGGAACAGTAATTTATACTATTCCAAAGTCCAACGCCCCCTAATGCAAGACGTTGTAATGACTTGTGTGCTAAAATAATGCGTGGTAACATCGAAGGCGAGGTAGTGACTGCGTTGTAAAGGCGTGCGGGGTTCCGTCATACAATCATCTCGAGAGTATGATATGGGGAGAGGTTGAACAGAGAATTGCCCAGTGGCAGGGAGCAATATCGGTTTGGTGAATGTTGAGAGCGCTATGAGACCTGTCGGTATATATGCGCTATACAAGATTAAATTGACATTAACATTAACATTAAAGGATGATGAAAGATGGTGTAGAGCATACCAGGAAAGGGATGGTGCAGAATGTAGAGGCCCGGACATGCCACATTCAGGTGCCCGCCTCCGGAGTCCGTCTTAGAGCAGGGATATCATAATGGTTGTCAAGCTACATAAGTCCATAGACAGCCCTTCACACCAGTGAGAACAACTTCCTGTGGCGACTGAGGATTGCTAATGCACATCTCTACAACTCACTTTACTATGTAGTCCTCTGAATTCCTGGACCCCGTTGACCTTCTGCTACTGTACAATGTCTTGTTAGTCTAAACCATACTCATATTTGATAGCCCTGGTACAACATCTGCTTGTGTTACTTGTAAACCCTTCTTCTTGAGAAGGATACATGTGTTGCATTTGTATTCCATGGATACTTCTTTGCTAATGTCTACGCATTGGCAACCAAAGGTTTTCAATTGAAGCCTAGTTTCAACTGCTTGACATGGAGTGGACCAATGCACTAGCGTGTTTTCACCAAGCACTTCCAAGGACCGACCTTGACAGCCGGAGAAGCAAGAACAGCGACATTCCAGATGTAATAACATTGACTGCCTCTTTGAAGAGTTAGGAAGTCAGTTGTCTGCATTGATGGAAAACTGTGGGTCGTATACAACATATGGATGTGATCATCCCCTCGAAAACAGCTGCCAGACTATGTATCAGTCTTTCTGGCACCCTTTACAACAACACTTCAACGTATTTAGCAGCTGCTAACAGCTGCTTGTTTGGGGTAGCAGGATGCGGTCAGTGGAACAGCGTGTAAACTATGCAGCCGTGTTTCTGATTGCGGGCAGTCATCGATCATGCAGCAAACCAATGTTGTCTACTTTCCCATCTTTGCGGGGGGAAGTCAAGATCATGCAGAGGAACATTCTGAGTTAGAATGCTGAACCAGTGTGGAGAATTAAAGGGGCCATCCAATGTAGACAAAGAAAGCCCTGCATACCCGACAATGGGCTTTCCAGAAGGTTTGTTTGTTTGATGACGTCTGATTCGGTTTTGACACACATTGTGACATCATTTAATGGAAGGCTCTTTAATGTGTAATGCTAAAGAGATCTCATGTATAAGTTGAGAGAAACAGAAGATACAGTGACTTCCTTGACTAAGGATACCCCAAGCATGAAGCAGGAGGTATTACATCATCTGCTGAACAGTCACGACAGTTAATATTGTGGACTTCGATAGCCTAAACAATGCGCTGTCATGACAATAAGGTACAAGCTTGAAGCTTAACGTATTTTATGTCACCGAGAGGCTGCAGTTGAGCATGGATTTCCAAAATGGGTTTAACAGGGCCAGAACCTTACAGGGTAAAACCCTGATTATAGTGTGCACTGTTCCTATAGTATAGAACAACCTGTTCAAATGATAAACACACTTGTTTTCTTAATACAAAAACAAACTAAACCAGCATTTTTTAATTTTCAAGAGATTGTCATTAAATAATAAATCATTAATCATAGTACATTTCTATACATTTGTATCCTTCTATGCAACCATTCAACACCAAAAGTTGCGTTAACAAAGTAAATCCTTGATTTCTTAAATCAGAAAAAACATAATATGTACAATATATATTTTTCTAAACAATTTCTCCTTGTGTTGCAATTCCCATTTTGAGCGGTGCATAGCTGTCACGAAGCCCAATGCATTTCGGGACTCACTGGTCCCTTCCTCAGGGGCAATATTCTGTGAAATATTTCAATGCCATGTAGCGTAAAACTGCCATAAAGATCACAGAAGTAGGAATCCGGAGCCGTGGACGCTCCACTCGAAAATAAGGGCAAGGCTGTAAACTCGAATGAATGGAATACCGCTGAACACGTAGTGAAGGAAAATCTTCTGCGTAGTTAAAGCCTGTGCAAAGGATCTCTGACTCAAGAAGAAATGTTCAAAATCCGGTAGTATGCGGATCACGTGTAACCGTTACATACTGGCTTCTATGCATAGAAGCCAGTATGTAACGGTTACACGCGATCCGCATACCTTTCTGATTTAAGAAATCAAGGATTTACTTTGTTAACGCAACTTTTGGTGTTGAATGGTTGCATAGAAGGATGCAAATGTATAGAAATGTACTATGATTTATGATTTATTGTTTAATAACAATCTCTTGAAAAGAGAAAATGCTGGTTTAGTTTGTTTTTGTATTAAGAAAACAAGTGCGTTTATCATTTGAACAGGTTGTTCTATAGGAACAGTGCACACTTTAATCAGGGTTTTATCCTGTAAGGTTTTAAGTTTTAATAATGTGTGAAGTCAACACACTATAATAGTGTAGCACCCTTGGATTATAATTGCCACTTATTTTAACTTTGAATTCCAAAGAGTGCGCCTCCATCCCCTTACGCAGATTCAACAGGGCCAGGTCATTGAGAGGTTTCCATGATATCATTACCAGAGAAATGTGCATACAATGAATCAACAAGTATTTGCAATGCAATCGGTCTCGCCTTTGGGACCTTATATGTATTTAGCTATGCAGAACATTAGCCTGGGTGCCGAAACATCTACTGTTCTTTAACATGGAGGTAAAGTAAGCACCAAACTGCGTGACACGCCAGGTATGGGAACACATGGAGAGAAATATTGCCTTTCAGTGGGAAATGGTATAGTTCAAAGCTCTGCTCTTCATATAAAATCAGGGCCATCAGTGGTCATATCACTGAAATTACTAGATTTAAAAAAAATATTATTGTCTACGGATGCTCGTGGAAGACAATTGCTATAGACTGGACTCTATGGAATGCTAAAGTGATTCTGGTATTTTACTGACCTCTGCTGGTCGTTTTCTATCAAGAAAGTTAAATAGAGGCAGTTGCCAGAAAAATTAAAAAAAATAAAGTCTATCAGCAGAAATCAATTCTGGTATTTTACTGACCTCTACTGGTCGTTTTCTATCAAGACAGTTAAATAGAGGGTGTTGAACAGAAAAAAAGTCCCTTAGTGGAAGCAAACAAGTCCTAGGGTGGATCTCCAGAGCCCACAAAGTACATACACATATACGTAGATACTAAACTATATACAAGAGGTCTCGAATACTCGACCTAAAAAGGAACCCATTTACAAAGTCAGTGGTTAGCCTGAAAATCTGGAATTGATCCAGGCCCGAGCATCCTCCAACGACTCCTGGAGAGCAGTAAAGAGGAAAATGGTGGTCTAAGTTTATTCCAAGTTGCTTTGATGTGATTCTGGTGTATTGGCGATTTAAAAGGCGGTCTGCAGACTTTTAACCACAAGAATGAGAAGATACTGTTGAGCATTTATGGAAGGGTCCCCATTCAGGACGAACCAACGACACTAGGTAAATCCGCAGAGTTCTGTTGGGGCGACTATAACGTGGAGAAGTTTAACCAAATGCAGCCCGCAGTTTATAGCTATTGCAGCCTAGTGGCGGAAAGCCCAATCTTTAGGTGTTGTAATATTGTTTCGAGGTGTTGCATTTAAATCAGTCATGCCCCCGCTTCAGGAGTGAATCAAATGGAGGTGGGTGTGCTGTTATGGACAATTCTTTATTTTGCTTCTTCCATCACTACTACAGTTTGCACCTACTTCTAGGGAGCTTGTCTCAATGTCATGTGTTCTCTTCCTCCTCTTTCCTTCCCCCTGCGTGTTTCCTGCCCCCCTTCTGTTCACCGGAAGTGATGTTGAATATCCAGGGGAGAGGTCACAGAGGTCATGGTGGATGCAGGGTCCTACTGTCCTGCATACTGCATGAAGGTGGGGACACATATAGTCAACATAAAGTTCTCAGCCCACAGACACCTTCTGATGACGTTAAATTGTTATTACACTGTTAGCATTGTCTTTACTAATATTCGTTACATCAATTTTAGTTGACAATAATCATTTTACCATTTCAACCTAGCCTTTCGTTCAAAGCTAGTATTTGGTCACAACTGAAGGTGATCATGACAAGCGAAAATTAATTGCGCCTAGTCGAAGCTCTCTCTGACTGGTTGTGCGCTTCACACCTTAGAGAATAATGCTACGCATTATAAGTTACACTTCGTGGCGCACAGTCTCAATCATTTGAAATGGATCGCGCACCTTTGTGTAAACTTACCCGCATTGGACACAAGTCTCACGCCTTGACGCGCCATCTTGCTTTGCGAGCAAGACTTATCTGAAGGAATCCAAACTAACGCATTGGTTGAGAGAGTCACTTCTTGAATTATAGACTCTCTAATCTGGTGTCACTCCCACACCTTGACACACAGACTCTTCCATTAGCTGTTAGGCTCATACCATAGAGAACAGTATATCTTGCTGGGTGTGAGTGTCAATTTTTAAGCAAGGTTGCTTCTTAAGTTTTATTTCTTAAGGCACAGTCTCAATAAACCCCACTGCATATAGCGCAGTCTAACTTATCTAGAGAAAGCTCCACCCCTTGGTATAAAGTTTCCTAGCTGGGGTGTGTGGTCTGCACCACTGCCTACAGCCTGACGTATATAGTGTGAAACCCACATCTGGGAGTTGAGATTCACCCACCCGGTGTAACTATCACGTCTGAATTCTCAGTCTTACTGATGGATATTGTTGACGGTCCCAGTGACCGAAACATGGTTTTTCACTAGAAATGTGGGTACAGACCATCTCAAACCTCAGCCCTGTGGACTGCTGGTCTGCTAATGTCTTGCCTGGGGCTCCGGTTGCCAGAAATTTGCCTACAGAGCGGGAAGGAATCAACTAGGTGGAGAACCAGAAACAGGATTTGCAGTTCTGCATGGAGAGATCAAAGCAAAAAGAATTGAAGGACCAAATTATCCAGCATGATTGAATAAATGATCCACATTTGGTGGCAGTATTGCGCCATTATTATGCATTTTTTTTACATAACACTATCTTTGGAAAAGTTTCTCCTCATTCGTATAAGTTTCAAACCTAAAAAACTGCAACAAACAACTGAAAGCGACCATTTCATTGTTGCAAAGAGCCTTCTACTGAGTTGTAACATGTGTGACAACATTTTAGTAACTTTTGATCTGTTTGAATTAGAAACAACATAGGGGCATATTCTCAAGAACGTGTGATAACTATCAAAAAGTAACTTAACGCAACTCTCAACATCGCAGTCTATCGCGGGAAAATTACGCCGTGTCAACTAAGTATTCACAACACGGCGGTACCATGCGATAGTCACCAGATAATAAATCAAATGTCCACGTTAAAATCAACGCCACGCTGCAAAAATGCAAAACACGAACGCAAAAAAAGCTGCGATGAGGCCAATCACGATACAAAAAGCAGCGAAAACCAGCGGCAGGCCTGCAAATCCCACGCGTCTGGCAGGAAAATGCACTATAAAAACTACAAAAACAGCACACCAGAAACAATCCAAAGTGCGCAACAATATGGATGCACCCTGCCCAAGCACAGAGGCCAACGCAAACCCCACAAGCCCCACAGACCACCAGCAAGGAACAACGGGGTCGGGGAAGGCCAAGGCGAAAGAGGAAGACTAAGTGAAGTCCGCAGGAAAACAAGATCAGCGTCACAGAGGTGACAGAACACAACCATCAACTTACCCCCAATCAGACCACCTGGAATGCAGTCGTAGTGTCAAGGAGGCCAATGGAGGAGGCCAAGAGGTGCTGGCATGACGTGAAAACCTAAACCAGGCACAAAGCCTGCTACCAACAGGAAGGCAGAAACGGCGACAGGAGGTGGGAGTCTTGTGCCACAGGAGGAGCTGAAGGAAATGGAGGCCAGTCATCAGTGTGGAGACGGTGCAAGGAGGTGGGAGTACGGACACAGCTCGAGAGGACCTGACAACAACAAAAGGGTGAGTAACGACCATGGACTGGGAGGACGGGGGGAGATGGGCACAATGGCATACATGCACAATTAAGTATAGCACACTGCACACCCACAATGACCCAGGATCATGTCCCTCATCCCAGTGGCACACTGCAGCACACACACATAGCAATCACAGCACATCCCATGACAATGTGGTAGAAAGTGCAACACCGACACTGCAGAACAGGGGACACAACTGGGTCCGCTCATGCGCAGACACAGGCCAATCACATTTGACAGAGCAGGGAACTGTGAGATGCATATGTACGGGTACAACCTCACATCCGTCATGTAGTTCAAACGTCCACTGTCCCCCCTCAAATTGCCAGCACTGCCCAAACAGTCACAATATACAAATAAATAAAAAAGACCAGACTCTGACCTTATAACTTGCAATATCCCTAGTCAAGTCTGGGTCAACCACTTTGCTAAGCTGTACTCTTCCCCTTCTAACAACACTATTATTGGCACTCCCAAGGATGACCAGGAAAGGAAGGTGTCTTCAGTAAATTGTGACTCCCAAATAAGAAGAGCTGAGCATGTTACTGATATAACTGATATCACTCCAGCACAAAAGGATTGGGAGTTAGACCTATTAAACTTTGATTCCACCTTCTCCATAAAAGAAATAGAGCATGCCATTAGTACCATTAAGCCCCAAAAGGCGGCGGGGCCAGATGGTATCCCCGGCGATCTGTTACGCTCTGATGTCCCGAAATGGGCTAAAATTATTCACTGCTTGCTTATTGCAATTTCCAAGGGTGCTCGAATCCCCTCATCCTGGAAAGGGGCTGAGGTCGTACCCATCTTTAAAAAAGGGGCGAGGGACGACCCAGCTAACTATAGACCCATAAGCCTGCTGGACATAACTCAAAAGGTGGTCGGTAAAGTATTGCTGCTTAGAATATCACAATGGATTAGAGATAATAACATCCTTTCCGACTACCAGGCAGGCTTCAGAGCAGGCACTGGCACAATTGAACAAGCATTCAGACTTCTCTTAATATATTGGAAGGTGGTGGTCATAGGCAAAGGCAGTCTTTATCTTGCGTTTATTGACCTGAAGACTGCCTTTGACCTCGTCCCTAGGCTGAGTCTTTGGAGAGTGCTTGGTGACATGGGGTTACCCCATTATATTTTACGATTAATTGTAAGACTCCATGAAGACACTTTTGCCCAGATTAGATGGGGACCAGAAGGCGAGAAGACTAGTAGAATTCCGGTTGAGAGAGGGGTCCGTCAGGGATGTGTTCTTGCTCCCACCCTTTTTTCACTATATGTCAACGGAGTGGTCGAGCATCTGTTGAAAGACCCATCAGATGAACCTTCCCTGGCGGGTGAGCGCATACCGACCCTCCTCTTTGCGGATGACACGCTCTTACTGTCTAAATCCCCGATGGGCCTCCAAAAATTGCTTAACAACTTCCAGCATTTTTGTGTACAAAGGGGCTTGATTATCAATACTGAAAAAACCAAGTTCCTGGTGATGAACCCCCCCAAAAAAAAATCTGTTCGTTCCCCACAATTGAACGCTATACCCTTGGGGAGGGTGGATGTATTTGACTACTTGGGAATTCGATTGTCACATAATATGCAGTGGGCTCCCCATCTAAGCAAAATGTTACTAGCACACAAGAGGGTAACAGGGGCACTTTTGAAAGAGCAGCGCGCCTGTGCATCTAGACCTATTGCCCCTGTCATTGAAATCTATGCTGCTAGGGGAGTCAGTTCTGCTCTCTATGGGGCCGAACTCTAGGGCTCATATAATATCAGTGAGTTAATTAGATCTGAGAGGAAGTTCTATAGAGCGATTATGTCACTTCCTCAGGGCACTCCAATGATCCCGTTGCTGTTAGATTTGGGTTGCCAACCCATTAGCGATCTAGCAAAACTTCGCCCACTACTCTTATGGGCCAGGTTGTGGAGAGTCCCTGAACTGGCAAAATATGCAAAGGGCCTTTCCGAAGTAATGTCATCCCCTGGGTGGCACAAGATAAAATGGCTGCGAGACTTGAAAGCCCTTTTATGTGATTTGGGTCTAAGTGAAGCCTGGGAGAATAGGTCCTCACCTCCGAAAGCATTCTTGAAGAAATTATTTTGGAACTGGATCGCGACCCAGCGGAATACTAATAACGCCTTGGGCAGCCTCACGGAGGACTTCCTGAAATTCAAGGACTTACCTTTCCGGGAACCATACCTAGATATCATCGAAAGACCCTTTGATAGGTCCCTCTACTTCAAATTTAGAACTGGTTCTCTTCCTCTGCGTGCGTTTACCTCTCGGTGGAAATCCAATGATCAGATCACTGATCTCTGCCCATTTTGCACGTCCAGAGAAGAGACTGTGGCACACTTTCTATTTGAATGTAAGGAGTATGCTCACCCAAGAAGCAGATGGCTAAAGCATTTGTGTCGCTTGTTGGGAACTAGGCACCATGTTGAAGCATTGCGCATTTTAATGTCGGACTCCCGCCCTTTTTATGCTTGTGTTCTGGCAAAATTTTTAGCATGGGCATGGGCCATTAGAAGTAAAAGGCTAAAAACACTTGTTTAATCCCTTTTAATATGATGATGTATTTATTTATTTTTACTGAAAAGGTATACTTTTAGATGAACTTATAATCAAATTTCTCTGTAAATTTTTAAATTGTGATGCTTTTATGATAATTTTTATCGAAATAAAGCCTTTTTGACTTGACTTGACTTGACATTGTCACACAATCTGCATGTCAACAAGAACAATGCGCCAACATAAATGTCAACACAATGTCAACATGCATCTCCCCTTCACATTGCAGAGGGACAAAAAACCCCTCCAGCAGGTCAGACCAGACAACCCATCAGTGATGCCAGAGACGACCACCACATCTTCACCACCGATGCCCTACAACAGCTCATGGACATCTCAGGCAACCCACCCCCAGGAGCAGGGCAGCCAAGCTACCTAGAGGAGACCCCAGCCCCTGCACAGACCACACAGCAGGAAGCACCCGCCACCACGGCTGGCTCCCAACACTTCACCGAGGCACACATCGCATTCCAATGCCAGGTGTCAGAATGCCAAAAGGAGGTGGCCGAACAGGTGTGGGTGGGGTCAGAGCTCATGGAAGTCGAACTAAATCACATACGGGGGGTCGAAGTCCCATCAGGGACCACCTACACCCCATATAGAAGACCCACACTGCGACAGAGACACACGCATTTGCACATTTCCTGTACTGAACTACACCGAGAGCCCCGTAAATATCATCCACACACCACGCTGGTCCTCTGTACGACGGTCCAGTACACCCCTCTTACGTATCAAGTGGCTGAGAACAAAGCTACATCTCCAAGCTCTAACCTGCTGTCTGCGATGACATGGTTTGCTTCCGCTCGTGCACACATCATGACCACACGGACACACGCAGATAGTTTTTGCAACTGGCTACGGGCACGTGCGCCCGAACCCTTTATTGGCAGGGTCACATGTACAGTGACACCTGTGCTGGATGTGTGTGAGGTGAGTGCAAGCAAGCCCTCAGGGAGTTGTTGGAGCTGGCAACAAATACAACAGTGAACACCATGAATATAGAAAGAGACAACACCAGCATTACAGGGACGACTGTGGAGCATCATGGAGGTAGCCGGAGCAAGTACAGAGGTCACTCAATGAGCACACAGAAGTGTCCGTGAGTTGCAGTACGCTGAGGTTGGGGCACTAGAGCTGAACGCGCTGATGCAAAGAAAATGTCTCGGATTGTGTCCCTTCGGGACATTCCTGATGCAGCTGCAGTGGGGGGGGGGGGGTGTCACACCTGCATCATCTTCCTCATCATCGTCCCAGGTCTCCCACAATGCCTGAGGTGACATTGCTGCGTGGGCTCTCCACAGTACATAACCAAGACAGTAATGGATGATGATTCGTGGTGCACTGAGTTAGTGGCACCTGGAGTGCTGAGCAGTGGATCAGGCAGAAGATGGCATCTACGACAGGTGCGAGCAACTCCGTCAGTCTGCCAGTACGACCGTTTCGACACTGGCAGTTGGCGGTTGGAGTTGGTCCTGGCAGTGGTGGTGTGTGCCTCCTGTGGTGATGCGACGTCTGGGCCACTCAGGACTCAATTTGATGTGTGAGCCCTGGTGAGCCGCAGTTGAAGCTGGAGGCAGCGGACAGCACAGGGCCACAGACACATGGCATTGATGACCCCAAGGCCATCGCCTCAGAGTCCATCCAGTATCTCAGAAGAAGGGGTCCCTGACCTAACCAGCACAGATTTAGTGGCCCCGCATGCACAGCGGCTGGCACAGGCACCCCGCCACGGGACGGTGACCTGCGGAGCATTGAGGTAGGGCCACGCAGACTGAGCGGGTCCTTGTCGATATCAAAGGTGAATGTGGCGGAGGGTTGCGGGGGACAGTGGAAGGTGTCCTCCAGGGCATGATGCAGATGGCAGAAGCTATCTGGAAGCAGCAAATGGAGGAGTGGAAAGTGACAGCCTTGTTGCCACCACCAATAGGGCATCAGATGCATGAGGATGAAAACTACCCCCTAGTCCATAAACTCAGACGCCACCAATGTATATCCAGAGAGTGTCCATGAATGTCGGGGAACACACCTAGTGGCACCGGGGCTGAGAGGGGATGCAGTCTGCGATGACGCCGGTACACTGATATGAACTCCGGCATTGCCAAATCAAGACTCTGTGACCTACTGGACCGCAGTGTAGGCCGGAGGCAGCAGTCAGCAGTGGGCCACAGCCACGTGTTGTAGGCTCCCGATGCACAGAGTTAGTGACACCAGGGCAGTTGTCGGTAGTGTTTGATCACCTCCTTAACGATGATCCTTTTTTCCTCCCAAATGCAATGCATCATCCTTTTATGCCTCTCCTTGAGTGCAATGATATGTACTCTGCCTTTGAATAATCGATGTTCAGTTCCAATTCTGTGACCTACCCGAGCGCAGCGTAGGCCGAGAGCAGTAGTCCGCGTGGGCCCACAGAATCTTGCGGTTGTTATGTACTACTAAGACCTGGTGGCACCACATCGAAGGGTGTATAGTGACATACACTCAGTCATAATTAATGTGCTCTGCCATGGTGTAATCAAGACTCAGTTCCAAATGTGCGTCCTACTTGTCCGCTGTGCATGCCGGTGGAGTACGTCAACGAGAAAGGTGTACTGCGGGCCTGTGTTGCAGAGGCCGTGATGGTCTGAGGAGTCTGCCAAGGTCGCAGGCCTCGGGCTTGGAGATTGCACTGGCATGTGGTGGGCCCTCTTCGACACACGCCGGTGTCAGCAGGTGGGCATTGAGGCCTGGGTGCGCAGGGGCGGGCAGGACTGGTTCGGGGACCAGCGTCCCGGGGTGCAGCAGGCGCAACACCGCTCATGGTGTCGGCCTCATGGCGGGGTGAGAGGCGCCGCCCTGGCAGAGATGTTGGGCATTCCGGAAGAGGACCACGCCCAGAGTTACGTGCCTTTTATTCACACCCCTACGCTGGCCTGGCATACGCCGGGCCAGCCCACTCCGCTCACGCTTACGGGGGGGGATGTATCAAGCTACATTTCCGCAATCTTCCCCACTGGCTGGGGTGACATGGTTGCGTCCACTGTCCACTACACTCCAAACACCAGCGGTGTGTGTCGACATGGATATGTTTGTGGTCTGCAAACTGCAGTCTGGCCAGCACATCCACACCATACTTGGCATTGTGTACAGTCTCATTCATCGGTCACTTGCCTCCTTCGCACATGCCTGGTCCCAACCTCTTCCGACATTCTGCTATTGTGTGGCCAAGGTGCCATGCCGTTGATGGTTAATGTACAAGGCTGGCCCAGGTTTCCACAGTGAGATGTGCTGTCATGTCTGGTGGGTGTGCATGTTGTATGTGAGCTTGTGACGGGTGCATTTCCTGTGTTGTGTGTTGCATGATTGTGGAGTTGAGGTGTATGGTGTGTGCATTTGGTATTGGCCAACGAGCAGTGCATTTCTGTGGGTGCCATCCTGGTGCAGGTTGATGATGGACTGTCGGAAGGTGTAGCAATCATGCATACTGCCAGGGTGGTTGGCGGCGGCATTGGCGAAGATTCCCCGGTGGTCCACTATTACCTGCACATTGGTGGGATACGTGCGCTTTCTGTTGCGCTTATTGTGTGCAGTGTTGCCAGGGGCCACTAGTAGGACATGTGTGCAGTCAATTGCACCCTGACACGTGCGAGGACCCAGCTGTGGCGTACATGCCTTGCTTGGTCTCTGGCAGTTCCTGGGCAGTGTGTGGGAAGTATAGATAGTGGGGTTCCAAGCTGATGGTGTCATCCATGACCGTTGTGAGGGACTTGGATTGGCCTGGCTGTGTGACTCCTCCGTCTCACGCGGATGTTGGTTGGAGGGTACCAGAGGCCAACACGTGCAGAACGGCCAGCTGCTTTGTCTGAGGTGGGATGTTGGTTTTCCACTGTGTTGGTACCGTCAGCCTGTAGGCAATGGTGGTCAGGATGTGGAGGAGGGTTGTCCCTTTGAGCATGTAGTGGGCAATGACATTCTCTTGTGTTGGGTCTGTGAGGTTGGTGCATTTTCGGAGGGTCACTGTCTTTGTCTGCGCTGCTTCAGTGTTGGTCCAGGGGAAGTGGTCCTGGGGGTGGTGGCGGTGGTTGTTGGGACCCTCTTGGGTGTCCAGCCCGCATGTTCAGTGGCTCCATGGCATCTATTGTTCTTCAGGTGTGGGTCTGGGCTAGGCTCCCTTTTGTGGTGCAGGCTACCGTCCAACTTTACACCAGGTCAGAGCAGGTATTAATTTTCTGCTGCTAACGTGCCTTATCACATGTTTCGTGGTCTTTTTGCCAATCTGGCTGGTCATTGAGTATGTTGAGAAGCCGTGTTATCGTGGCTTTTGGCTTGGGAACGCCTACTCTGCATCTCATTAGCTTTAGTTGCCGGGGTTATCTGTGGTGATGTTTTTTGAGGCTGCTATCGCGGGTAAACTGGTGTTATGGGACGTTAACCTCAGCTTGTGAATGGGGCGATAAATTTATCACGACTTTGGCTGCGATAAAGTGCTGTTAACTCGGCGATAGCTCCTTGAGAATATGCCCCATTGTTTTGTTACAGTCTGAAAATTATGCAGCAGATGATGGATTATGTGGAAAGTGTAGCAAATCCATAATTATGTGTAAAGTTGAGAAGCAAAAGAATCACACAGTTTATGTGGCTCTGAATATAGGTAACCACACCTGCTGTCTGTCTCTCAAAGGAAACTAACATTTCAAGCAGAGTAGGATGGGGAAATCAAATCAAGTCAAGAAGATAATGACCAGCCCACTCCATGTTCAGTACTTGGTAACTTGGTAAACAGTTTGAAGGGTGCAAGTGGGTATCGCCTTCTGATCAAAAAGGCGTGTGAATCAGCCCAATCAAGCGTCTTCCTGAAAGGGAACAGACGTCCCCACCAGAAATCAAATCAAGTGCCACTTTAGGTAAAAAGAAAATTACAGATTAAATTACACAACGAATCAGAATCTACCCAAGATTGCATCCTTGACCAAATCCCTTTTCTGAAGATTTTTCCAGGCGCATCAAAGAGTGAACATGAAAGGCAGTCACAAGGTGTTGATGGTCTGTTTTGCAGAGTCTGGTCATTTTTGGCTTATGTCAAGTATATGGGTTTCTGCTGCTTGCCACTGTCCTGCCCAGTGCCCCACAAGCATCCCATATGCCCAGCCCAGTCCTGCTGCTACATTTCGAAGTTTCAATGCAGCATTCATGTATAAACCTCCAGAGTGGACATCATTGCAACCCCTGTATCACCATGATGAGGAACAAAGGGGGAGATTTGCTAAGCTTTTGCGCCATGTTTGCGTCACAAAACTGACGCAAAATGACACAAAATCTTTTTTTTGCAATTTTCTTTCCAGTGCTAAACTTGTTTAGCGCTGGAAATAACGTAAAAGTAATGTGAAGCAGCGCGTTGTGCTGCTTCGCGGTACTTTGTACCGTGGGGGCGTACCAAGGGTGGAGCATGGGCATTCCCGTGCAACCACCCAAGGTTTCTCACACTAAACCCAATTTGCTAAGTAAAGTAGATTTGTTTTAGCTTGAGAAAACTGCGCCCTTTTCAAGTAGGCGAAAGGAAGGAGAAATGCTTTAATTTCTCCTTCCTTTTCCGACTTTGCATGCGCGCTGTACTGTGCAGCACGCATACAAAGTGGGAAAAGCTTTCCCTTGTGTAGAGCATAGTATTTTGTACAGGAAGGGTATCCTTCATGTAAAAAACCTCTGCTGGACTAATGCACACACCCTAGCGATGCAGTGCTAAGGTGGTGTGTGGCGCACGGCAGCTGTAAACAGCACCGGCGCAAGAGAAAGGGGAGGAGAGAGCTATATCTCCGAAGATATGGCGCGCCCCTGCTCCCTCCCTGTCGCGCAACGCAGCACAGCCTCGCGGGGTGTTGCGTTGCGCAACTTTTTTGTAAATCTCCCCCAAAGTGTCTGCCAAAGGGATTGCTAATGTTTCTGTATCTTATGTCCACTTTTCAAAATCTGAAGTGCTTCACTTTCCTGACACACATGCAACAGGACTGCTGGAATTATGTGATTTTGCTGCCACAACATTTTCTGCATAATTCTGAACTTACTGCACTCACTGCACAAGCCATTACCTTCTGCCTAATCTGAAGGTTTTAACAAAACACATTTTTGTTGCTAGCTCAAACAGATTGCCTAAAAACACATGACAGGTTGCCACAGAGTGGTAGTTCCTCCGTAGAGTTTGACTGGTCACCTTTGTGTTGTTTACTGCTGTATTTCGGTGTTAAACTGGTACTAATGAGGCGAAGATATCTGATATCTTCTCGTCGAATTTGTGCTATAAAAAACTATAAAAGTAGTGTTAGCATGTGTGAAAACTACAAAGTAACCAGGTACTCATATTGCTAAATGTTTTACATTATGCCACATCATTTGCCATTCTGTGTTGCATAATTCAGTGAACACTGCCACATAATTGGTCCTGCATGCCGCATGATTCCAGTGCCCTACCAATACCTGACCAGCACTATCTATTTCCTGTCCTCCCTTTACCATGACAGTCTCCTCCTCTGCTAGAAATCCCTGTGTGCTGTCGTATAGATGCTATAAAAACATTTATCACAACAGGGGTCTTGGCAGAGTGGTGCCAAGTACTTAAAAATGAGAAATAAATGTGCCCCTTTCTTGCATGCTACACTGCCAAACACTAATTAACTCTCTGGTACTTTCAAAACTGAACTATTTCAACACCATGCGTGTCAGTATCCCTCAGGACTCCATCTCCCCACCAGGCAAGTTTATTAATTTCACCACAAGAACATTCTTTAATCTTCAAAAACACATACCCATCACATCTTTTCAACGCAAAGCAGGATGGCTGACAGCAAAAAACTGTGCACGCCGTCAACTATTCGCACCAGCATCAAAAGCCGCTAATGGAATCACTCCCGTTTACCTGACTGACATTTTGACACCATGCACCACCCCGCAGAATCTTCAATGTGCCGATCAGAATCTTCCAGAGACTCCCAAACCCCCCTGTGCAACACCCAGATTGTGGTCTGTCTCTGTTCTCCAGTGGTGGCTCCTGGAGGAAAGCGTGGCGTGGCAAGGTGGGGTGAAAGCGACAAATGACGGGATAGGGAATGTAAAATAAATAATTAAATAAAACCACTCACCTTGCGCTCGCTGTATCGCTGATGCGACGAGTGCAAGATAAATGGTTTTAATTATTTATTTAAAATTCCCTCTCCCGTCGTTTGCCATTTTGACCCACTCCCCCTCCCCCGCCCGACCCACTGCGCTTACCTGCACCGGCCGCCATGCTCTTCTCCGTCCTACTAACTGTCATTAAGGTATGATCCTCACTTGTGAGTTTGAACTTGATGTGGATTCACACTGAATGTGATCAGTATTAAATAGAATACAGCCTTTTAGCCCAATGCCAAGGGTTAAACAGGATGTCAATGCCTCTGAACGCAAGTTATAGACCCGATCAGTGGCGTAACGAAACTTGAGGGGGGCCCCCTGCAAAGTACACGCAGTGGGGCCCCCACGCTCTGGACCCAGTACGGAGCTCTCAGGCCAGGGACCTGCCAGTGCCGGAGGGGGCCCCCAGAGCTCAGGCCCCCCCACACCACAGAGGCTGCAGGGGTTTTTGTTACGCCGCTGGGCCTGATATGCAGGTGAGGGCCTATAACAAGGGAGAGGCCTTTAGAAACCAACCTACCTCACGCTGGAAGGCCTAAAAGGCTTTAGAACATCCCACCGACTGAGGGTAGAACATCCTAAATTAAAAAGAGAAATCAAAAAGGGAGAAACAGAAGGCAAACAATGGTTAGAGCAGGATGCTTACACCAGCCGGCAGTAGCCCTGACCCACTTCATTGTCTTCAATGTAGCTCCCAACATTCCTGAGTTCTCATATATGTTAGCTGGGCATTAGCCTAAAGTTTTGTAATGTGCTTTTTCATCAACACTATACTGCTCCTTGGTATGTCTATAATCCTTTCGGGTTATGTTACTCATCACATTCAACTCTTGCACTGTGCACCGAACAGGACAAGTTATAACGCACGCATTTACAACACGTGCCATTACAACGTATTTTTTACAACGCAAAAGCCATTACATAGCATGTCATTACCACGTGAGCCATTACAACCCTAAATCCATTACTACGCAAAATGCCATTCTAACTCCGTCGGGGCGTTACTTTGGGGAATGCGTTATAATGGCATGCGTTGTAATGACATGTGTTGCAATAGATTTTGCGTTGTAAATATTACGTTGTAATGGCAATCGTTGTAAATGTGTGCGTTGTAGCGTGTCCTATTCGGTGCGCAGTGCAAGAGTCGAGTGTGCACCTGCCTCGTTCTCCTCTACAACAGTCCTGTTCAAAATGTTCACCCTGAGTCAATAAATTAAATAGCACAAACCGCTGACAGCTGAAATGTAAACTACCTCTAGAAATAAAGCAAAGAGTACACTTTCTGACTTCGCAGCCTCTTTTAATAGGTACCTCGCTGGAGAAGCCGGCGTGATGCAGTTCCCTCGTGTGTTAGCTCTTCTTAAACACCACCAACATAAACAAACATTAACGCTAATTCACCCCTTCCAGCACGGCTTCCTGAACAGCGCCAGCTTCCCCACTGCTTCTGTAAAATATTCATGCGCTTTAAAAACCTCATTCAGTGAAAACAAAATATTAGAGCCGGAAATTTAATTTCTTTTCATAAAATTTTGAAAGAGGCCGAGCTCCGTTAGCGAGAATAGTACAGCGGAAAATTCAGGTTCAGTGTCAGAGAAGAGTGTTAAAGGAATGCAAGGCCAGCGTTAAACACATTTACTAGGCGCCTAGCCGGTTGGAGAGGAAAGCGCCTTCAGAACATTGTGAGGGGCCGAGGAAGGAGGGGGCTCCGTACCGGAAGTGAGGTAGGCAGTTTATGAGCGTTTCATTTCGAGGCTGAGGGCGAGGCGCGCAGCACCATGGACAGCAGCAGATGCTGCGGATACTCTTACACAGACAGAAGGAGCAGGAAAGTTACTTGGTGGCCCCTGTATCAGGGCCGGACTAGGAACCCAAAGCAGCACTGTTAATTTTGTCAGACTATCTATCTCCAAGGAGCAAAATGGGGCCCCCACTGCTGCAAAACCGACCCACCCGTCCAGTCCCCAAGGGAAACGCCCAATGCCTGCTCCAGCCAGTCCGGCCTGGCCCTGGATAGGTACAGTGCGACTTCATTCAGACATACCCTGGCGCTGATACCCTATGGGCACCCCGGGATAAAAGAAACACCTTACAAAGGTCAGCCTATGCCACTATAGAAGGGGTGGGGGAGAAAATGCCAAACAGGAGAGGTACAGGACAGAGTGAGACGTATCACTCCATACCACATTGGAGCCTCCTCCACTCTTCTTGAATACTGCAAGAAGAGTATGTAGCGTTACGGCTAGAGCAGTCGACCTCAAAGCTGGGGAACTGGGTTCAAGTCTCAGCAGAGACGCTGTGACCTTCAAGATCCTCACCCACGCACACAAAGCCCTCCCCAACACCGGACCAGCATACCTGAACAGCCGACTCAACTTCCACGCACCCCAAAGAACCCTACGATCAGCCGAGCTCTCCTACGCCGTGGTTCCCTGCGCCAGAAAGACCAGATCGGGAGGCCGCTCCTTCTCCATCCTTGCGGCCTGAGCCTGGAACGCCCTACCGCTCCACCTCCGACAGACAACACCACTCCCCATCTTCATGAGAAACCTCAAAACTTGGCTCTTTGACAGACCCCCCCTCCTTGATGGACTGGAACCTGCACCTCCCCTCTTCCCCAGCGCCTTGAGACCCTTACGGGTGAGTAGTCGTGCTTAACAAACACGTGATTGATTGATTCTGGGCAAATCACTTAATCTCCCTGCACAAAAATGAATTTGTCCATCTGTAACAAAACTGGTGCTCAAGTAAAGCGCTCTGATACCTTCGGGTCAAGTTCCCGCTATATAAAACTCTTAAAAAAAAAAGCTAAAGATCTGGCTTTTTTCAATGAAATAACCTACCGTAGACAGGGCTGGACACACACATCTGCTCAGCGCCAGAATATGCTTGTGGGTGATAGTGCGCTTTAACAAATACACATAACATAACATATCTGAGCAAGCAAGGCTAGTATCAGACGCCTCTGATAGCTGGGAGCAGATACCACATCACTGGCAGCATTCGTCATCCTGTGACAAGCAAAGCGTGTCTCAGACAGTCATGACGGATGGCATGATTCAACAACTGATGATGGAATGCTTTAATTAGTCTCAGCCACTGGTAATTACTTGGAGCACATTTCAGTCCCCTGGTTGTTCACAAGTGACCCAAGACCACTTTTGACTTATTTGGGCCTCTTCAGTCGGGTGTAACTTGGTTCAGTTGGGACAATGAAGACGGGACCCACATCTTGGCATAACCTTTGCACTCGGGGCATCACTATGAAGAAAACTATTAAGTGTTGGATGGAATGCTTGAATTTATCTCTGCCACTGGTAATTACTCGAGGTTACCAACCAGTCCATCATTTTTTGTGCCCCATGCCACCTCGGATTAGGCCCAGTCATACGCAGACCAGTCTTCTTCCTGGTTCAGTAGCAACAGTCCGTCCTGAATTGCCAAGCCAGGACCTTTCAGAAATGGAACACAAGCAACCCAATACTCGTTTTGGCTTCTTTGGGCTGGTTCACTCCAGTACTGCTTGGTTCCAGTGGCACAGTGAGCACATCGTTGTTTTTGCAGTAGATGCCCTAAGTTCGACCGGTGTGCTTAGACATGGGTCCCAGGCTTACTGTGCCATAGGACTCAAGCTAACCTTCACTGATGAGAACTAAGTAGGTCGAAAAAGGGCTGAGTCTGCTCATGCTCACATCTAGAGGATACCTAGCCTGGCTCTTCAGGCTGGACTCTTCCTATTGGAGCAGGACCAGGACTAATTTGCATAAGGTGGGCCTCTGTCTAGCATGCCACATTGGGTGAACACTGATGGTGTGGAATGTGGCCCGAGAGATTTGATCATTCTGATAGCTACGTTGAAACTGGACTTTGGTAACTTCTGCTCCCATCTGGAAAGAACCTGGCCTGGCAATTCGGGCTGACAGCTCACACTGGAGTGAGACCAAGACTGATTTGCATAAGGTAGATTTCTGTTTAGCACAGCAAGGTGGGCGAATTTCAATAGTCTAGACTGTGGCCTCTGAGCGGTGTGTATGCCCACATGTATATCCTGTGCTCACCGTCCCATAGAAATCAAGCTATACCTAATTGATGAGACCTACGAAGGTCGAAACCAGTGGGAGGTTGCTTGCATTCCTATATGGAGACGACCTGGCCTTGTAGTACGGGTTGGACTGTTACTATGGAAGTAGAACCAAGATTGATTTTCATAGGGTCTCTAGCATGGCACAGTCGGTATAACACAATGGTCGGGAATGTGCCATAAGTGATTCCCACTGGCTTAGATTAATTTGAGCATTCCGTCCATCAACTTGTTTTTGGAGTAGCCGCTCTAAGTGCAATAGATATGCCCAGACTTGGGTTCTTTCCTCACTATGCCATTGAAATCAAGCTATACCTCAGTGGTGAGACCTAAGCAGTTCGAAACCAGTCTGGAGTTGCTTGTGTTCCCATCTGGAGGGGACCTGGCCTTGCAGTTTGGGCTTGACTGTTCCTATTCCAGCAGGACCAAAACAGATTTGCAGAAGGCGGGTCTCTGTCTTGCATTATACAGTGGATGAAAAACGATGGTCTGGCACTGCCAATCAATCAATCAATCAGTACATTTGTAAAGCGCACTACTCACCCGTGAGGGTCTCAAGGCGCTGAGGGGGGGAGGGGTGCTGCTGCTGCTCGAATAGCCAGGTCTTGGGTAGCCTCCTGAAGTTTAGTAGGTCCTGGGTCTGTCGTAGGAGGGTGGGGAGGGTGTTCCAGGTTTTGGCGGCGAGGTGGGAGAATGATCTGCCGCCGGTGGTCGCTCTTCGGATGCGGGGGATGGTGGCGAGGGAGAGGTCGGCGGAGGGGAGCTGGCGGCTTGGGGTGTAGAAGGTGAGTCGTCTGTTGAGGTATGCCGGTCCGGTGTTGTGGAGTGCCTTGGGTGCATGGGTGAGAAGCTTGAAGGTGATCCTTTTGTTGACGGGAAGCCAGTGCAGGTCTCTCAGGTGGGGTGTGATGTGGCTGTGGCAAGGGATGTCAAGGATCAAATGTGCAGAGGCGTTCTGTATGCGTTGTAGTCGTTTCAGGAGTTTCGCTGAGGCTCCTGCATAGAGGTCGTTTCCGTAGTCCAGCCTGCTGCTGACGACCGTTCTTCTTGTTTCGGTAGGGATCCACCTGTAGATCTTAGGGAGCATGCGGAGGGTGTTGAAGCATGAGGATGAGACGGCGTTGTCTTGCTTGGTCATGGAGATTGTTGAGTCGAGGATGAACCCCAGGTTGCGTGCGTGGTCGGTGGGTGTTGGTGCTGCTCCCAGTGTGGTCGGCCACCAGGAGTAGTCCCAGACCGAGGGAGTGGAGCCGAGGATGAGGACCTCCGTCTTGTCCGAGTTCAGCTTCAGGCGGCTGTTCTTCATCCACTCAGTGACGGCTTTCATTCCTTCGTGGAGGTTGGTTTTGGCAGTGTGGGGGTCCTTGGTGAGGGAGAGGATCAGCTGGGTGTCATTGGCGTAAGAGATGATGTTGAGGTTGTGCAGTCGGGCGACATGGGTGAGCGGTGCCATGTTGATGTTGAACAATGTCGGGCTGAGGGATATCCTTGGGGTACGCCGCAGATGATCTCGGTGGCTTCGGAACGGAAAGGGGGAAGGCGGACGCTCTGGGTTCTGCCGAAGAGAAAGGAGGTGGTCCATTCCAGAGCCGTGTCTCAGATCCCTGCGTTGTGGAGGCGCGTGCGTAGGGTGGGGTGGCAGACAGTGTCGAAGGTGGATGATAGGTCCAGGAGGATGAGTGCAGCGGTTTCGCCGTTGTCCAGCAGGGCCCTGATGTCATCGGTGGCGGCGATGAGGGCAGTTTCGGTACTGTGGTTGCTGCGGAACCCGGACTGGGATGGGTCCAGGATGCTGTTCTCCTCGAGGTAGCGGGTCAGTTGTCTGTTGACGGTGTTCTCGATGACCTTCGCCGGGAACGGGAGCAAGGAGATGGGCCAGAAGTTCTTGAAGTCCCTCGGATCCACCTTTGGTTTTTTGAGTAAGGTGTTGATCTCAGCGTGCTTCCAGCTCTCCGGGAAGGTCGCAGTCTCGAAGGAGATGTTGATGGCCTTGCGGAGATGGGGTCCGATGGTGGCGCTGGCTTTGTTGAAGATGTGGTGTGGGCATGGTGTTCATGATTTTGATGGTGTCGTCGTCGTTTATGTTGGTCCAGATGAGCAGGGGGTCGATGTGGGTGGTGGCGCAGTCGTCGATCCACTGTCTGAGGTTGCGTGCGGCGGTGTTGGTGGGGTCGACGGGTGGGCTTCGGGCAAGGGGGGTGTTTAGCTGGTCTTCGGTGACTTTGCTCCAGCTGCGGCGGGGGATCTGTAGAGTGCGGTGGTGCGTGGTGGGTTTCCGGAAGGTGAAATGGATGCAGCGGTGGTCGGTCCAGTGGAGTTCGGTGGTGTGGCTGAAGGTGCCACAGATTATAATTAGAAACCCAAGAACAGAAAGGGAACAACCACTGATGTCCCGGGGCAGGAAAGACTAGACACACCAGAAGAGGTAGAGACAAGGCACAGGTACTCCAGAAGGACCAACGTGCAGAGTGGACACAATATGAGGCACTAGGGGCAGCCTAAAACATTCAAAAACAAGCAAATTAATCGAAGCTTCAAAGGCTGGACGGTGTAAGAGACCATGAGCCCATCCAGCTCAGAAAGAAGTCCAGAACCCAGAATACTCTGACTGGTACATACATGATTTGCTGCTGCAGAAAAATACTGCTCCTGGAGACTGTGTGTGATATAAGCAGGGAGCATTCTCAAGGACATCAGCAGAGGCAGGGAGCAGCCTCAGGCATCCTGGGGTAGGCATATCTCACACTCATCAATAGGTAAAATCCTGGGCAGGTGATGGGCAGTCGGGAAATGCACAGGACAGTATAAAACACCATGGCAGGCATATGCAGCCTGCTACACATCATGGGAGGAAACAAATGTAGGGAAAAAACCCAATATACCCTTGAGGGCTTGGGCAGACAAATTGGAAGGTCAGGGTGCCAACAAGGGATTTTGTTTCAAACAAACTAGTTGTGTAATTCAAAAGAAGTTGATTAGCAAGTGTATTTCAAAATTAACACCAATCAGAGATATTGATTAACTGACTCAATCATTGAATATAAAGAGCAAACACGGGAAATCTTTTTGTGAAATAAACACAAATATTTTTATATATAAATCAAGTTAAAAGGAGTACAGGTGAACCAATGGTTCAGCAATAAATCATGAAAAAAGGGGTCAAATCATATCCACATTTCATGAACAGACATCTATTCCAGTACAGTCACCAGAGATATATCTCATCCTTGAGAAAATAATAATCAACTGTGTATAATAAATATTGTAGAAATAGATGATGGAGTCGACGTTTCGGTCTTGGATGGCATCAATCCGTCAGACCATCTTCAGGACAGTAATTATTGCATACAAAAGACCCTTCATAGATATCACACGACTATTCTTTATCGTGGTATGAACATTCTTGCTACTGCAGATGTTTTTCAATTTTCTGGCAGCAAAGTCATATAGAGGGGAATCCTTCCTCGTTTATTTTCAGAGATTTCTTGTCAAACAATGGAAGCGCTAAAGTCTGTCCAAACGAAAGGAGCACCTTTTCGATAAAGAATAGTCGTGTGATATCTATGAAGGGTCTTTTGTATGCAATAATTACTGTCCTGAAGATGGTCTGACGGATTGATGCCATCCAAGACCGAAACGTCGACTCCATCATCTATTTCTACAATATTTATTATACACAGTTGATTATTATTTTCTCAAGGACGAGATATATCTCTGTTGACTGTACTGGAATAGATGTCTGTTCATGAAATGTGGATATGATTTGACCCCTTTTTTCATGATTTATTGCTGAACCATTGGTTCACCTGTACTCCTTTTAACTTGATTTATATATAAAAATATTTGTGTTTATTTCACAAAAAGATTTCCCGTGTTTTTGCTCTTTATATTCAATGATTGAGTCAGGTAATCAATATCTCTGATTGGTGTTAATTTTGAAATACACTTGCTAATCAACTTCTTTTCAATTACACAACTAGATAGTTTGTTTGAAACAAAATCCCTTGTTGGCACTCTGACCTTCCAATTTACCACACATCATGGCAGGCAGTGACCAGCCTCATGCTCCCCAGTATAGGCAGGAGAGAGACCCAGACACAGGCAGACACCAGTCTCTGATATCCCTTGATGGGCACAGGCCAAGCTCTGAAAATCCAGGGCAGGCAAAGTCCAACATGGTAAGGGCACAGAGGCATGTCTCCACTCTTTTCATTAAAGCTCCCCTTGTTTACTTTTCCTCCTTCCATTTCTTCACTTGACATTTTTTGCAGGGTATTTACTCTAAAGTATTTTCTTATACCCGCACCAAGAATTGTTTTATAATTGTATCCAAAAGTGAGTGCAGAAATAAAAACGTATAATGAGTTGCTCATCCATGAGACTTTCTATTTGCCTGGACCTGCCTGACCTCTGAATCCAGTGCCTGCCAAGCTCGGGCTTTTCATCCACAGAACAATCCCATGCACTTGAAAGTGCCCTGCCAGTCGCACTCACCACTGGGGAAATCTTTGCAGCTAGAACACAAAGAGACCTTAGCGCCAGACAGCAGCAAAACAAAACAGAAAAACACAAGGGAAAAAATGAAATCTGAGCATATTAATAGAACTAAACTGAACAAACCTGGGAAACGTAACCCAACAATACAACTTGCAAAATCCCAGCTCGTCTGTTCACACCATCTAAAAATGGCTGCCACAAGGGTCCACTCAGTAAAGCTGTTGTATTGTATTTCACACAACCTCCACTGGCACCTAGAAAATGCGCATCCATGGTGTTGCCAAGTGGCTCATGTCGCATGCAATACCGTTTCCCAGTATTTGTGGGATCAGAGCTTTGCATTCTGCAAGAAAGGGGTATCCAGAAGAGGTCAAAAGTATGGGTACATGCTAGAATTGTAGGATAACTGCAGACTGTATGTGGTATTTGTATCGCGTGAACCTCGCCAAACGGCAGTGGAGCTCTGTACAGGGTCAAAGGCAAGGATACAGTCAATAAGTGATCGGAGAGGTAGCTTGGCTCTGTTAATAAATTGTGATGTAGTCTACATATAGTGATGCCGTGCCCCTGAAGGATGGGCGTAGTCAGCTGTTTCATATATTGAAGCAGGGTTGGGGTAGCCCTGATGGATACGGGGATGTAACTGCATATAGATGGAGAAGGCCTGTTGCCTTGTTTTCGACTTGATGCACTTTGGTGTTTCCAGTCTGATGGTGTTCGCTCTGTAGGTGTGCCGAGGGCTACCAGAGGTGGTGATCTTTCCAGCCAGGCAGGCAGCAGCACCAGTCGTGATGGCTTTGTTATGCTATGTTGTGTTATATTGATTAGTATAGCGCACAGGCTACCTGTGGCTTTGTTAGTGGTGCAGCTGGTTTTCAAGGCGTGGCTTCCAGTGGGAGCAAGTGGCGTTCCATCATATATGAGTGATTTGGGCAGCAGCAGCTGGTCTATTGGGGCTGAGGGGCCACGCCTCTCTACCTTTTGCCCCTCACGAACAGTGTCTGAATGGCTGAACAAAGGCCAGCCTGACAGACATTGTTCACTTTCAGGTCAGGCAGCCAGGAGCCAGACATGTGCATTTAGCGCAGGCTCCCAGCTGCCTGAACTGAACTTTGCTAGGCTGAGGAAGTCACAGCTCCTGTGGGTGTGACCTCCTCAGGTCAGCAAAGGTCCCTGAGCCCCTCCCCTCAGTGACGAGGGGAAGCGTCACTGATTGCCTCGCACCTGGGGGCTTCAGTTTTCAGCCATGCAGCGCCCAGGGTCGAGTGTCAATCAGTGACACTTCATCACAGGGTGGGGTGGGGTCAACAGTCTTGCTGACCCCATCCCACTCTGTGATGACGGTGGGATTGCTGCCTTCCCTCCATCAGCCAATGAGAGAAGGCAGCAGTCCCAATCCTCCTGGAACCTCCGAGGCATAGCTGTCTGCAGGTAAGTGTGTGTTTTCTTTTAAATTAATGTTTGGTGCATGCGCGCATGTATGTATGAATGTTTGGTAATGAGTGTTGTGAATGGATGTGTTTGTGTGTGTGCGCGCATGTGAATGCATGGCTGTGAGTGTTATGTGTGCGTGTGTCCCATCTGCCCCACTCCCTCCAAAACATACCGGCCGCCACTGGATTTGGGGCCGTTTGTGAGGCTTGCTGCAGCATATAGGATGCCCTTAAAGGGTGGGCCATTGTGGAGTCTGGGAGTCTGCACACCAGATGTTAAGGTTATCCAGATGTAAGACTTTGTAAATGATTTCCATGTTGTTAGTCTGAGCCCATTGTGTCATAATCAGAGGCAATGCAAAGCTTTTTGTTGCCCTTGGTAAAGTGATGTTTTGCTGCTCCCCTTCTCATTCACTCTGGCAATGTCACCACAGGGACCCATGGTTGTGACAAACCAGGCAGCTGCTTGGAACTCACTTCTACAAACAAGTGGCCAGATGCTGTCCTGTCCAGAGGGGGTATGGATGAATACTCCGTTTGGCTGCAGGGCAGTCACAGCTTCGAAGGCCTATCGGTGCAAGGGACCATGAGCCCATCCAGCTTAAATAGAAGTCTAGAACACAAGATATTCAGACTGATACATACATGATTTAATGCTGCAGAAAAATGCTGCTTCTAGGGACTGTGTATGACCCATTAGCACTGGAATTATTTATGAAGTTCCTTTATGGTGTGCCTATAATTCCCCTTCCCTTAATTGCCCAAACAATACTGGTCTAGGCCAGACATGCTCTTTCTCGATCAGTGCAATGTGGGGCTGATATTAAAGCATTTTGCAGTGATGCTGTTGTCTTGGGAGTCCATCCCTGTTAACCCCTTCAGCGCGGCGCGGATTACCGCGCCGTGCTGAAGGTTCGTTGCGCGGGCGGGGCCGTGACAGAGCGGTTCCGTCATCCGCACAGCGCGACCGATGCGCATGACGGAACTGCTCCGTCATGCGCATCGAAAGGGTTAAGCAAACCTCTGACTTCAGAAAGCACAGGGCTGGGTGAAGGTGTGACAAAAGACATGGGCCACTTAGCAGCAGCGCCACCTCCAGAGCAGACGGGAAGGGCCAGAGACCTGTATTGTGTTCTGTAAACAGCTGCTGAGGTAATGTCCCATCACCCTTTCAATCTGCTCCCACAAATGCCTGCCCCTGGCATCTGCCGGAAGCTTGGTTGGCCATATGCGCATGAGCATCCTCGACTGCGCAGTCATGCGGAAGCAGCAACATTGGGGCCTGCTCGAAGAGCAGCAATCAGCTCTGGAGCATTTATGAAACTGACAACAAGCCATTGGGAAACTGGATAGTGGAAAGAGAAGATGGAGAACAGAAATTGAGCAACATTTGTGTCAAAAGATCCCAGCCAGACTACCAAAATAACGTGTAGGTAATTACATATTGGTAAATTGAGATTTGCTAGTCTTAATTCCACATCTATGTACTTTGAAGGTAGGTGTGTGTGTGTGTGTGTGTATATATATATATATATATTCACTGAAAAAAACATAGGTTTCAGGCACGTTATAGTTAGAAATTAGCATTTAAAAAACCTTAGAGATTCACTGAAAAAGCCATAGGTTTCAGGGACGTTATAGTTAGTTGGACATTTCCCTCGTACAAAACCATAGAAATTCCCCCGTTATAGTTAGTTCAGCTAACTATAACTCGCGAACCCGCAACGCACTGCTGATGACGTTACATATTACATCATTCATGACGGTCAGTAACATCACTGATGACATTACTGATGACATCTCAAAGGACATCACTGGAGCCCCCCCCCCCACAGGTTATTTTTTTTAAAATTAGAGCCCCAGGGAGGTGGCGGTCCCCTGGGATGATCGGGGGCTATGTGCCCCTCCGGGTTTTTATCATCAAATCCCTGGAGAGGTGGCGGTCCCCGGGCGTGTGGGGGGGCTCGAGCCCCGCACACAGATTTTTTTTTAAATAGAGCCCCGGGAAGCTGGTGGTCCCTGGGGCTGCAGGGGCCCCGGCTATACATTTTCTGCATGCCCCGGGACCTGGCCCACCCAGGAGTTTAAAATATCGTTCGGATTAGCGCACTCTGCGAATTCGGACGATTTTCTTCTTCAAAAAATGCTTTCTTTGGCCCTGAGAGTCCCTGGGGGACCCCCTCAGCAGGCCTAGGGAGTCAGGGGGTCTGTACCCTGCCCCCTTTTCTTGTTTTTCATCCTTAGTTCTCTGTTTTCTTGTGACTCGGTTACCGAGTCACAAGATGGCTGACAACACTTCCTGGTTTGGAGTGTTGGCAGCCAATCAGAATGAAGCTCGTGCTCGGGAGGGTTCGCGAACCCACCACGGCCATAGATATCAGAACTTTTTCTTTTTCTAATTTCTCAGGAACTACTGAATGGATTTACACCATTTAAAAAAAAGGGGATCTTTCTGAACCAAGACTTACCTTGTTGCCAAATTTGGTGTAATTCCTTTCAGCAGTTCGGGCTGCAGCTTTGTCTAAAGTTTCCTATGGAAAATAACATGGGGAAAATGTGTTTTGGGACCCCTCTTTTTTCTCGGCCCCCGCTTGACGATTCACCCTGAAACTTTCAAAACAGGAGCTGACCGGAGCGCCCCACTAGTTTTGAAATTTTCACTAAGATTCGTCAACCGGCGCCAAAGTTATTGGGAAAAGAAAAAACGCTTTTTGAATAGAAACAAAGAAACAAGGTCCTAACTATAACTACCTACTGGCATATATATATATATATAGTACAAGTATGTGGAGTTGTGGCGTTAAGCATACCAAACCAATTCGATTTTACTTATACTTACCTTCTCAGTGTTTTACTAATCAATGTATTGGCTATATCTTTTAGGCCCAATATTTAAGATGTACCAGGGTCACATGGGACTAGTCCCACTCTTTTAGGCCCAACCTCGTATTCCAAAAGACATTCAAAGAGCACATGTTCCAACACCATCCACTTCTCTGCTATGGCCTGCCCCGCAGCCACTTTGAAAAGTAGCCACTGACTCCTATCCTCCTAGGATCATCTCCTGCCTGTCCATGGCACCTTATACTTTTTTCTCTTTAGAGGGTTGCTCGCTCTCAACTCCCTTCTGCAGAATGCTCTATCCAGGAGGCAGAGTTGTCTGCCATCATCACATCTTTGGGGTTGGGCATCCCTAATTCGCCTCAGGTCATTTTGACTGATTCCCACAGGTGTAATTTAGTGCTTAATTTGAGCTGGTGGATTCCGGAGCTCAGCACGGGCACTTAATCATCAACACTGGTGCTTTTCATTAACATCAGTTAAGGACACATTCATTTATGGGGAGATTAAGTGATTTGCCAAGAATCACAGGATTTTGAGCAGACGCCAAGACTCAAACCTAGTTCCCCAGCTCTGAAGTCAGCAGCTCTGGCCATTACGCCAAATCCTCTCCCCGCTTCCATTGTTAGTAGTTGGTTCTGTTTTAGAAGGCGCTAATAGGAGAAATGGGCTGACCAGAGTGCCGACACTTATGTTTTTTACAAATTAACCACCGGTGTAATGTTTCTGATTTGGCCTAGTTTTGCAGGTAATATAAACAGCTTGTGGGACAAACGTCTGATCTAGGGAGATGGGGTTATTCCCCTGTGGAACAGGTCCTAGGGTATTTAACCTTAGTAATTGCTCTGCAACATTCGAACTCAATACCACCTAGCCAGAAAGCTTTTATGAAAGTGAAACTTCATGATGCCAGGAGATTACCTCAGGGGGAAGAGAACTATAGAAACTGTTTAAATGATGGGATAGGAGCTCAATGAAAACAGATTTCTGCTAAAATAAAAAATAAAAAATGTAAGGACTGCATCTACAATTGCAAGGAGTCCATCTACAGCAATGCCACGGGGCACACACCTATGGTTTGCTCTGTGCTGCTTTGTGGTGCTGCCACTTCGGTTATTTTGGGGTCTTTAAAGTGTTACCCTTTTAGGTCTACTTAGAAACAGTTTCAGCTGTCTCTCCAGCCTCACGTTTTCCAAACAAATCAATAACATGCATACAGCCACTGAAAACACTTTAGGTAAAAGTGTAGTTGTGGTTAGCTTGGTTGTGATGCCTTAATGTATGTTTTAAAAAAAACTACAATAGTCAGACCTTAAAATCTTAGTTATAGTCCAATTATGGTTATGAAGTAAAACCACAAAACCACTGAAATTCGCACGTTATGGTTGGGACCACACTCCATAACCCCCCAACCCATCCAACAGTTCTGCAAACCATAACGTGCACACCAAACGCATGGCTCGTGACCTCCCCTTTAATAAAGCAGAAGCAAGTACAAATGTTGCAAACCAACTTACAAATATCAAAGAAAACTTTCAATGCAGTTTCAGTTTATAGTTTGATTATGTGTTGTTCTTTAATTACATGTTGCTTTTAGTTGTATTTATTCTTTCGTATAAATATTTATATAGTATGTAATTATTGGATCAGCCCATGCTCGCTTTACTCTGAATGACAGCATTTTGCTATTGTACTGGTCACATCTACCTAGAATGTAGTTCACTTCATTGGCAGGGCAAATCACCGCTTTCATTTGTGCTTTCATTTTATTTATTTTATGTTTGCAATGGATCGCTTTTTATTTACTTTTTTCTCAACACTATCTTTAGAAATGTCTTCATTTTACTTTTTAATTATTTTGTATTACTTTTACACTTTTAATGTATATTGCATATGCTTGAAAAAAAAGAAATTACAGGCTGGCCAAGGCCAGGCCTATTTGCTTTGTCAATGGTTATGCAGCTTTAGAGTGGGTCTGCTGTTACTTCTTGAGATAATTCAGAGATGTTGCTTGAAATTATAACCACTAAAAGAGGGATAGCTAAACTTGGCTCGGCCTCACAGGTGAGATAAATACGTCAGACTAAGGCCTTGATTACAAGTCTGTCGATCCACGGACAGACTCCTGGGGGATCGGCGGTGGCGGTCTTCCAACTGTCCTATTACAATTAAGGCGGTCGGACCCCCATTGCCCCGCGCAGCCGCTGCCAGGCAACCGCCGTCCCCTGGCGGAGGTGCGGCAGTTTAAAGGCAGTAATATGATTGGCGTGACCACCGCAGTCATGCCAAGCATATTACAAGATTCCCTTCCACCACAGTTTTCATGGCGGTTCCACTGCCGTGAAAAGCGTGGTGGAGGGGAAACAAAGACCTCTGCAACCTGGGATGCACACATGGGGGGGCACAAAATGTGCCCCCTGTGTGCATGCACATCAGTTCCTGCACGGCATTGACTTTACAGTCCATGCTGTGCAGGAACTGGTTTTGGTGTTCCCATTTCGGTGTTTATTATCAGGGCACTGCCATTGCAACATCAAAAACAAAGCCCGCCAGACAGGAGGAAACTCCTAATGTGGTGGGTGGCCCAAGCATGGCTTTGGTAGTACAGCTGCGGGGCGGACCTGGCGCCGCACCGCCAAAGTCATATTCAGACCCCTAGCGTGCGTTGTGTGTAAATTATCCATAAGAATGTGTATTTACCACATTCCTAGCTTATGTGTAAATCGAGAATACTAAACGGCTAATCATCATGGTCATATAATGCCACTAATGGACTAAATCCCATGTACTAGTGATGTCATTTTGAAGAAGTAACTGTCAACGCTAGGTTTCCTCACATTTCCCTGGGACTTTTTCCTTCTCTTTCACACCCTCCTGGTCCCTCCTTCTCTTATATGTCCCTCTGCACAATGCTTTGAAGCAATCTTAAAATGGAATGAAGCACTACGCCAATACCTCACTCTGGCAACAAGAAATGCACACTAGATTTGAATAGGTAAGTTGGGGTTGTGTGTGCATCAGGGATGCCTTCACACAGGGCCTGCCCCTCACCATACATAAACAAGATATATTTCCCCCCACCCTTCAGTAGCACTCCCTTATTCATGGAGTCACTCACTGACTCATTATTGTCTGACTCACCTTCCCCTAGCAGCCCCTGTTTCTCTCAGCCTATCAGAGACCAGTATTCTGACAAGGTCTCTTAGTAACGGATGTATCACATGTTTATGAGACAGGCCCAGGCTCTCTTTTAACGGAAGTGGCTCTTAAGGATAGTTAAATAGATGAGTGGGATCAGGGGCCTAGTTTGGTCAGTAAGATGGTGGTGGGGGGCTGGGGGGGGGGGGGGGGGTGAGATTCAGATTTTCCATCAATCACGCTGCCTTATAAAGTTAAAAAATACAGTATACAAAAAGCAGGGCGCACGAGAGGGGCTTAAAGAGCAATGGAAACGGAGAGGAATGTGGATTGGTAGGGGAACTAAGTGAGAGAAAACAATATTTTGTAAAATAAACATTTTTGAAGACTTTCAAAAGAGAGATGGAGAGTGTGTGTGTGCGTTTTTGTCTGTGTGTATGCACAAATCCAACAAACACCACACCAACCCCGACTGAAATTACCTGAAAATACATTTATTGGTGGTGGGGGGAGGGGGGGGGGGTAATAACACACCAAACACCCCCCTGAAGCTAGGCCCCAGAGCGGAATGTTAGCTTGTGGACATAGCTCCTATGAGAGCCCAAAGCTGGCTTAACGTGACCCCAGCCCCTGCAATTGACCACTTTAAGCCTCAAAGGCCGATGGGGTTCCACAAACTAGACACCGCGTCGTCCGATCTTCATTCACAAAGTCCTCAGCACGCGGCGAAGGCCCACCAGGGCGAGTGAATGAACTCCCATCAAGTACCCTTAAATGAAGAACCCTCATTCTTCTCATTGTGCCTGGCTGGTTTGTTTCAGCATCACTCTGTGCACTCAGTGTCTCAGACCACTCTGGAGTGTCAGTCAGGCCGGCGGTCTGTGCGCTATAAACCACAGAAACAACGTACATCTGTTGTCTTACGTTTGCCACAGATCAGAGCCCTGTCCGCCATGGAAATCTGGGAAAGCCAATGTGGGACTACTGAAAGCCCATCAAATTCTACACAGCGGGTACACTCTGCCCTGTGTTCATGCCAAACTAGAATCTAATTTCATAATTGCTAATGCCAACTTGGCAGGGCCTGTGTTCTGAATCCTCAGGCACTTGGCCCACACACAAGCTCTGGCCCTCACAGGAGCCTTACTGGAACCTTCCGCCAGGCAGCTCGGTGTGAGGTTGAGGGCTGGGGACCCTTGCCACAGAAGGCGCAGTGAGTGCTAGAGCCCCCATCTCAACACCCTCTCTAGGGGTACTTGAATCCTGTTACCAATGCCGTCTTCACACATGGGCACCCTGGCCTGTTGCCCGGAGTCCCCAAGAGACCCATGCAGACCAGATAATAACACTAATTTTCTGTAAAACATTTTTATTCCTGTGAGTGGTTGTGTAGGCAGCGCTCAGTGCACCGCTTTGCCCCGGGGCCTACAATGCTGGTAAGACGGCCCTGCCTGTTACCTCCAGTCTCACAAAAGCCGGAGCACCCAGGAAAATCAGTAACCCCCATCCCCTGTGTCACTTCAAGCGCTGCTGCGGTGGTAGCTCCACAGTTGATTGGTTGAGACTATTGAGAGACCAGGCTGTAGGTATGGCGTAGAGGTAGAACGAGGAAGTACCACTCCTTGCCAATCCTTGGCCTACTGCCTCTCAGGAATTGTAACATTATTTCAAATTCTCCGTGTGGTCTTGAATACTCACACAATCTCCCCCTAATGCCCGATGTGTAAGTTCTTTCCTCTCCTGCCTTCCTTTCCCTTCAACCAAACTCTACCCACAATGCATTATTCCACCACCTGATGAGGTACTAGCTTTTGGTGAAGACCACTCCATCCACAAGGTCACTTCCTCAAGCCCTATTTCTTTCGTCTGTATCCCCTCAGCAATGGTCCAACTTGTACTAGGTGTACCACGCATTGCCTGCAGAAAGGCACCTTGTGTAACTTTTGCATCCACCTAAAACCACCCGTAGTGCTTGTATCCATACATGTGCATGGTAAGTAAAAGAAACACTGCTGGAAGGATTTGGTGTTCTGAGCGTTAACATGAAATTTATCAATTAGGTGCCCTGTGCTTCTGATCTCTGATGGTGGGCAAATGACAATAGGAATAGAAAGATTTACCATGGCGGCTTCTCCGTTATGGCCATAACCCCCACCCCCTCCCCACCCCCCGCCCTACTGAAAGCCAGCAGAGGCAAAGGACAAAAATAAAATGATAATAAAACATTTATATTATACTTTTATTTTAAACCCTGCAGGCTGCGAGCCGAGAGAGGGGTGTGGCCTCCTATACTTACGCTGCAGCACCAGGGAGGTGGGGGAGTGGTGGGCACTGTCAAGTGCGCATGACAGTTTGCCCGGCCCTCTGGGGCCTGCCATACTGTCATGCGCACTTAGCCTTTCTCCACCCAAGCTCTGTTGTACAGATGGGTGGAGAAACCAACACAGGCTCCAAGTCAATGTCTCAGCGCGGAACCGAGGTGCTCAGACCAATCCCAGCGCTGTTCACATGCTGGGAATAGTATTCATAGCATGTGAGCAGTGCTGGAATTGGGAGCTGGGAGCCTGTGCAGTGTGCAGCAGCTCCTGGACGGAATGCGAGGATCGGGAGCAAGGGGGCAACCGTCGGAGCAGGTACATTTTATTTCTTATTTATTTACACTTCTGGTTTTTGGGGGGCGGGGGGGTGTTCCCCTCCGCCTGCCCCACCACTTTACAATACGAGTGGCTCCTCCTAAAATTTAGTGACCTCCCACCCACAACCTCTGATGCACCTGATTCATCATTATCAATCGCAGAATTTATTCGCAAAGTTTGTTGCCCATTGTGTAAAAAAGCCAATGCTAGAGGCCATTTATTTATGTATTGATTTAGGGCTTTTATATTGTGTTTCTCTGTCGTCTTTCGGTGCATGCGAGACTGTTCACTCCAAATGGTTGAGAGGCAACTGCGGTAATAAGAGAGCGTAATATTTGGTATTCTAAGGACAGATGTCCTTAGGCTTTTTGCTGGCCTAACGGGTCTGATTTGCAGAATCGGGCCATTTGCCGCTACAAAATGGCTGTATGGCATTTACCAAACACAAATTGCGATTTGGTAACACGTTACCTAATTACAATTAGTGTCTGCAACTACATGCTGAATAGGTATTTGGAAGGGGTGTGTTTGAGGCATCCCTTATAAACAGCCATTCGGATGGGACGTATTAATATTTTGTTAGTGAAATCCCACCATAAACCATTTATATTTTCCAACTACACAAAATTAGTGGTGACCCATTTGCAAAATGGCAAGGGTTCCCCTGGGGGGCCCTTTCCTTTGTTAATGTTGACAAAATGTTGCCATTTTTTAAGAGTATGCAGTGTTCCTCATTAATATAATTGAGATAGGTTGAATTGTGACGCTCTACGATGCAGTATTTTGCACACTGTCGCAAATTTGCGCACTGATTGCATACGTTTTTTGTTGCCAATGTTTAGTACATGTGCCCGCAGCTCTCTGTTTGTCAACCAGAGAGGGCTGGGTGAGTAACAGCGAGGTGTTCAGCAGTGTATCTAAAATTTGGGAAGGGGGTAAGTGGGGTGCTTACACTGTCAGCATGAGATCGAGAAGGTAGAACCTGGTCTGGAAGTGAGGAGGCCCATTGTTGACCCTTTCGTGGTTTCTGAATTCGACTCTGTGATTTAAATGATCATTTTTAGGTCGAGCCTGGGCAGCACATGCACTGCTGCGAGGCATGGAGGAGTGGATCATGGCTTTGAAGCCCTGCCCACATTTTTTATTGGCTTGTGTCATTGTCCTTTGTAAACGCTGGCTTCCGAGTCGTTATTAGGCTTGTTAGTCCCTCCTTGGTACTGCCTTTTCTGCATTTGTAAATTTTCATGGCGACTGGCCCTTTTACTTCTGTTGCGACATGGCATGTCTTATTTAGTCTGTGAGCACTATTTTCTTTAATGAGTTTCTCCTACTACAGGCACGACGTGCTTTCCTCACCATGCGCGCTTTCACTTTCAAGCAGCCTTGGGCAATGGCGGCCGCTTCTCTGAAGTGAAATAGGTCTCGGATTTACAAGAAATAACAATAGCTTAAACTCTCATAAATGTGAGACCTATTGCATTGCAAATGCTTGTTTAAGTGTGCCATTAACTATATTTGAGAGTGTCAATGTGCTTGGGTTCCCACCCAGTAAACACTCTGGCTTCAGTAGGAGGCCACTTTAACTGGCTATGTTGTGTTACGTGATCATGTTCTTGTTGGGAGTTCCATGGGTGTCAGATTTGAGACTTTTGTCTATGATTTTGTGTTGAATTCTCGTCATCATATGTCTGCTGTTTTCATGACTCTTCTCAAATGTAGGATGTTGGATTCGGCTGTCAAGAATCGGCTTAGGGCATCTTATGGGAATGTTGTGATCTGCCTGAGGTCCATTAATTTTTGTGCACGTTGCATAAAATCATGAGTATCTTCCCTAGCTGGGAATCAATGGGCAAATGTTGAAGCAGGTGGCATGCGGTGGCATCTCTTAAGACCGAAATGTAGAGAGCCAGACTCTGGCGAGTGACCGGCAGGGCTGCACGGTCAATGGAAGCCATCTGGTGGACTGTACTCCGCTGAGGAGGTGCCCAATACTGTTTGAGATCTCTCTTAGATTTAGGGAACTCTCCAAGACAAGCAGGAACCGCTTTGTCTTCAGTGGAACTGCTGCCACAGCATGTCCACCGGCGGCACTCTACTTTGCAAAATGGCCACCATGCAGTGCTTATATTGTAAAAAAGTAAGTGCCAGGGCCCTTCTCGGAAGGCTACTGCAGCCTGCACCACCCATACCCTGCCAGCACTGCCAAGACAACACCTACATAACACCTAACCATTGTTCTCCTACAAGTGTGACAATTCAAACTATTTCAGGCCACACACAGCTATAATAATGGCATGAGGGGCTGGCATTATTCATTTCAATGTATGTTGACTTAATAAACACGTTTGTTGTGCTCATCTCAAAATTAAAAAGACAGCTCCACCATGTGGTGGACTGTCACTAGAGCCAGTGCTGACAATTAATTACCAGTGCTGAGGACCATCAACCACCGGCACAAATTAAGCACTGCCGCCATGTATGTTATCCTCGTTGGCCAACATTGATTGGATGAGAGAGATGAAGAGATGGGAAGACAGAGTGGGGGATGAAGGAAGGATGGAGAAAATGGCTGATGGGTGGAGAAAAATATGAATGGATGGAGAGAGATGATAGAGTGATGGATGGAAGGAAACAAGGAAGGTAAGATGTGTGGCTGGAGAGCAAAAACGACGGAGAGGAGAATTGATGGATGGCAATAGGGAAGGGTGGATGTTGGATGAAAAGGAAGGAAGAAGACAGAAGTACGAGAGAAGGAAGTATGTATAGTAGATTTAGAGAAGCAAAAAAAGATGGGTGTATGCATGATTGATAAAAAAAATTGCATAAAAGATGTTAAGAAGGAAGGAAAGCAGGATGGAAAAAGATAGTGAGAAGGCTTGAGAGAAAGCAGGAATATGGACAAAGAAGGATGACGAAAAGCAAGGAACAAAATGTAAGAATTTTGAATTCCTTCCGAGGAAGCAATCTACTGAACAACTGCTGGATTTGCATGCCCCACCCACACCCTCTGACCTATTTCAGAAATGGTTAAAAGTTAAAGTTATTTTTTTTTCTGACTACTTACTTATGCAAAAGACATATGGTATAACATCAATTTAAATCCCTTAAATTTAGTTAAGACATAAGCCTAGTAAAAAGAAATTCAAAAAATGCCTCTTTTCTGTAAGGGAATAGGGAGTGCTCCAACTGCAAAATCCTATTTTGCCTACATCAATGAAAATCCTTGCGCTGTTCCCATGACAGCAGTCCTAAAGGTCACTCGGAGAAATGCAGCTCTTCCCTGGGTTATCTTCTATTACACTGGTAAAGTTCATTAGAATGCATTAATCAGTAGTAATGGTCTCCTCAGCACCGTAGTAAACATACTGATATACTACTGGCACCTACTCAAGAAAAAGAATTTGAGTATAAATTCATCCTCTTTGATAAATCCACCAAAAGGGGCATACGCGACTACGTCTGAATCTAACGAAGATAGAAGAGATGTTAATTGGGTTCGCTGGCAGCGCAAATCGAATCATCCATGGAGGTAATTGATCCAACTCCAGGTCAATAACACTCAGGCAGCCTCGGTAAGATGCGCCGAAGGCCTACAGCGCTGCGCTGTTGCGTAGACGCGGAAAGGCGGTAGACCTCACCACACAATACTATGTTTTGTACTGCACTTTCACCTACAATTCAGATAGCAATTAGGAGAGATTTGCTTTGGTTGCCTTTGACCTCTTACCTCTCTTATCCTCCTACAGTTAACATTCCACATGTTGAACTCCCCAAACCGCCTTGATTTTCTAGTTTTTCACCTCAACTTCACCCTTCAATCTCCTTCTATTATTTTCGATATACATCTTTTTATCTTAATTTTTTTAGGAACTTAATTATTATAGATGCCCCCCCTTTTGTTTCCTCTTCCCTTCCCCTTAACCGTATACATTTTTGGATGCTTTTTGCTCTATATAGCACTCTTGTATTTTTCATAAGTTTCAGAGCTACGTTCTATTTAGTACCAGCCTAGTTTTTATTTTGGGTCAAATTGTTTTTTCTCTTTGATAAATAATTGTATTATTACCATGTCATGCCTCACCACTGTATGCTTCTCAATTTTTTCTGTATTTCTCAATGTTTTATTCTTAATTAAAAAAAATTGAACTTAGCAGAGAGGATGTTGACAAGATGGCGGCAGATTTTTAAGAGTGTTGCCGTATACGTGAAAAGCCTTACATGGTATAATGTATTCAGAGAGCTCATGCTCCCTTTGAACTTATGGAATAAACGAAGCGCTCGCGTGCTACTCGAACAGATTCATGGAAAAGACTTGAATCTGTTGCGTATGGACACGTGTTGACACTTTAAAGGGAATCTTGCGAAGAAATGATTTCCTTTGAAAACTACAGGATTAAGTAATGGTATTTGCACAGCACCAACTAAGCTAAAGAGCAACAGAGCGCTGAACAGGGGGCGAGAGTCCAGAAGTACGATTCAAGATCGTTCACAACGAGGCAGGTAACAGTGGGTCCCTTTTGCGTCAGATGGCAAATCCGCTTGAATTCTGGTTTGCGTATGGCCGGATCCAAACCAGAGGTGGCTCCTCCACATGAGCGGAGGAGCGTCACCCCACAAGCCGCTGAGCTGAAAAATAAAATGGTTACAGTTTTATTTTTCAGAAACCCGTCATGAACAAAGTGTCATGACCAGGCGGGTCAGTGCTGTTGAGTGGCAGCAGCAGGGAGCTGTGTGCTTTAAAATGCGCATGTCTCGTTGGCCGGCCGTCTTGTGTTGGCCAGCCAGACATGCACATTTTAATGTTCTGTAACCCAACTGTCTTAGACAGCTAGGTTAGAGAAAGCGCAGGCCTCCAGTGCTCTTAGGGGCCCTGAGAGAAGCTGCTCTATCCAATCCTGGCACTGCTTTCATGCTTTGAAAGCAGAGCCAGGATTGGGTAGTGCAGTTTCCTGCTTCCGGGGCTTCCAGAAGATTCCAGAGGGAGGAGGACGTTGCCTTTGTAAGAAAGGAACAAAGTACGTTCATTTTGTTATTATTTTTTTTGTTGTCCCTGGGCCTAAACGACCGTTAAACAAGCCCGCTCAGGCCAATGCCTGCGCTGTTCTCATGCTACTGGTAACAGCACCAGAGCAGCACAGGGATTGCACAGGGAGTCTCTGATGCTGCTCCAGTGTCTGCTGGGACCAGGAAGCAGCAGAACACCGAGGTGCGAGGTGGCAGAAGCAGCATCAGGCAAGTTTTTTTATTATTCCACCCCCCCCCCGCACTTCCCCCATACTCCGCCGCACCCCCTCCACCCGCCCTACCACAGTTTATTTGTGTCGGCCGCCACCGGTCAAGCCCCTGTCTGGAGAAGCAAATTCAGCTGCGGAAGGATTCTGGGTTGACTGTGTGTGCAGTAACGAACTACTTTATCACATCACCAAAACCATAATGTAGAGTCAATGGAGCAGTTGAACCCTCCGCAAACTACCGTGACCCTGTATTGATCGCATTAGATCTCGCAAAAGACAGCAGAAGCTGTAGTGGAGTCTGTGCTCAGGAAGCAGGAAGGGTTGTTTCCTTCCACTGCTGCTGCTTGCAGTGCACAGAAACTGTGTTCGGGAAACTACATACTTGCTACCCTCACAGCTTCTAAGGAAAGGTGGCCATTGGCTCTGTGAGAGGTATGCAGGACGTGCACAATGTGGCATCACAAGTAATAAATAACATATTACAAGGAAACAGTGGCTTCGATTTCTTTTTTCTCGTGCGTTCTTACATCAGAACTGCATACTAGATAAAAAAAATACAATTACTTGAGATTATATGTAAATAAAGATTTCCTCCCCTCCCTTTTTTTGTTTCCTGAGGTGAGGTCACTTCCCAGATGTCACATCAGTTTTGAAGCGCTCCTCCACATTCCGAGCTGGGAACGGTAACTCTTCCAAACCCTTCTCGGAGTACATAAAAAAAATGTCAAAGATAAGAAACTAACTGCAACCCATTGGCAAATTCACAAAAAACTGTTTGCGTGAGTTTAAAAGCATTTGCAAGTGGACCTTTGGGGAAACGCCCAAAAACGGCCCTAACCTTATTTTATAAATGTTGGCTTCCCTAATACTGGATGAGTTTTCATATTGGCAAATCACATTTGTGAGAGCAGAAATCTACCCTTCAAATAAAAATATAGAGAGGGACTTGTCTTCAACTTATCAGGTGGGATATATTTGTGTCAGCCAAACTCATCTAAGAAAGGACTCCCCTCTGGAGGGAAGAATTCTGCCAGCACCATGCTTAATTTGAGCCGGTGGTTTCCAGTGCTCAGCACCTGGCACTTAATCATCAACACCAGCGCTTTTCATCAGCAGCAGTTACAGGCACATTAATCTACAGGGAGATTACGTGATTTGCCAAGAATCACAGGCAGTTGAGCCGATGGCAAGACTCAAACCTGGTTCCCCAGCTCTAAAGTCGGCAGCCCTGGCCATTACGCCACATCCTCTCCCCACTTTCATGGTTAGTAGTTGGCTCTGTTTTAGGCGGCGCTAACAGGAGAAACGGGCTGATGCAAGGTGCCTCCTGATGAGAGCCCCGGCACTTATTTTTTGTACAAATTAACCACTGGCCAGCACCTTCCTACATAAGCAAACAGCAGCACCTTGGGTCAGGGTGACGAGGGCATGCATGACGCCTATGTCACTGAGCATCTCAACAGGGTCGCATGTCAGACTTCAGCAGAGCTCTGATGTTTGCCAAGGCGCCCTACTTTGCCATGCGTAAGCCATTTTAAATTCAGACCTACATTTACCAGAATGCACAGGTGCAACCTGTCCACAACTTATTCACCCAACCAATTCAGGCATGGGAAACCCGATACCCCGGATTCAGAAAGATGTTCAAAATGACTGCCTAGTTTGATTTTTATTATTATAATTTATTTGTATTTCTATGATAGATCGTCATGTTCTTGATCGAAGTACTGACTGTCCTCAATATGTCTCATTTGCTGCTTAGGTGACCCAGGGGGACATAGCGTACCCCTAATGAGTTTTGTTTCAGGACTTTTTTTTGAGGTTTATTTATTGATTTATAGAGTTTGATATAGCGCGAACGTGACCCAAGGGTATCAGAGCGCTTCACAGTTACAAGAGGTACTATATATGAATCAGGCATATGTCTTTCTTACCAGTTTCAACAAAGCAAGTTTAAGAACTGTTTCGAATACAAAGGTGTAAGCAGTGGTATCATACAAAATGGTTCCGATGTGTACCTTTTGAATGTTTTACATCAATACTATAACAATCCATTAATTGTAGTACTGAACAGTTAAAGAGGTTTTCGCAGCTAACTGGTAATTTTATTTTTACTTTCACTGTTGATCTGTAGAGGTAACACCTACATCAGCTCTAGTTGGCATCAGTCTTTGGTTAGTTTTGGTGTCTTTGTGGTTATTTTGTACAGGATGTATCCATACAAGACAGGGCTATGCGACTTCTGGTTATTAACCACGGTGCAGATGATGAACAGTCTTGACTAGGGAAGGAACTTGCTCATTAGGAAGATCTTCACTTTCCTCTTGAAAGTTGCCATATTTAGAATTTTTCTAATGTTTGGAGGGAGTGAATTCCACATTCTGGGGGCCGCTCCGAAGAATGCTCTGTCATACGTTTTCTTCTTCCGAAAGAGGGACGGTTTCAGCAACAGTTCTCTGGCACTCCTGGCCGGCCTGCTTCCCCTGATAGTTCAATTTTCTGGGCTAAGTACATTGGTGTTTTGTCGTGGAGCGCTTTGTGGGTAATACAAGCCAGTTTAAGTTGAATTCTGGCTTCGTCTGGAAGCCAGTTTAATGCTTTCAGATGTGGGGAGATATGGTCGTATTTTCTAGAGGTTTTTGTGCCTTTGGTTTTATCTAAGCTCTGAGATATTTTACTTGACAATTGATGTTGTATGATTATTTATTTATTGCTATGAATTGGGATCATTATTTTTATTATACACATTGTTCTGCATTGTGCACTTTTATGGTTCAAATGAGCCGAAATAAAGTTTGATGATGAGGATGACTGTTAAGGTTTCCTTTTATAAGGGAGTCTGACGTGATAACTCTGTTTCTGCCTTATAAGCCTTTCAGCAGCAGTGGCCTGTTGACAATTCACCTGAATTAGAGAGTTTCACCATGTAATGGAAGTTGTTAGCAGGTATAAAAGTAGGCATCACCATCGTCCCAGTCAGGCAACAACTGCCACCACCTCGAACCTTTGCTGTTTTGTAATAGAACAGCCCACTAAAACATTCTGGGGCAGATTTACAAGCCCCTTGTGCCACTTTTGCGTCATTTTTAACATGGGAAAAGTGACGTACGGGTGGCGAAAGGGGCTTGTAAATAAGCCCCTCTATAGTCTTGCATGATGTATGCATTACAGTACATATAGACCATTAACAGCTCTCCGTAGGCTATTCTATACGTTTCGGAGTGGTGCCCTTCATTCCTATCCTTCTGCAGGTCTCCCTCGTGGAGGGATTGTTCATGGTTATGAGGAGCCTGTCGGTGCTTTGTAAGTAGGAATGGTGTGATAGTTTTCAGCACTCCAGGTAAATTAGAATATTGCTAGAGGGCACTGTCCATTTACTGAAAAAAGGCAATGGCTGGACTTTTTAAGTGATGGGTCACAATCACTAGAAGGCGCCCTAACGCCTTATCTTACCTTGAAGAAGCGCAGGCTCTGCCTTTGAGAGTAGCAACCAAGTCACCATACTCTGGGTGTTATTCTGAGATCCCCCACAATCCTAATTCAGCTGCAAATGAAAGGTGGCCCTCAATTAGGTATTACAGGCGGTGAGTTTTTTCCGCACACAGAATGCCAGGTAATACACGCCTCAAAACACTTCAAGATAGTGAGTTTTGCAGTCCGGGATAGGGTAAATCGTGTGGCATTACTGCATTATTCCTCACTCTGGCCTATGGAACTTATAATGGCCCGGTAATGGAATACCTGGGTAATACCACACCACGCATTATCAGTATTGACTGGGTTTGGTATTGTTGGCTAAAGCACAAGTCAGCAAATCAATGCCAGGTGATGGGAGGTTGACATCTCAACCCTTTGTATGTCCATAGCCATAAAGGAGCATTTCCTCGGGTTACTGGGAGTGCAATAAGGCAACCAACAAACCACGAGTGAGGTCTGCCTATAGGCAGGGCCACTGGAAATATGTGATTTTGCGGCTGCAGAGATTTCCGCATAATTACTGATTTGCCACATTTTTCAAAAATTCCTTCACTTGCTGCATAATCTGCAGATTTAAAGCAAAACATATTTGTTCTACCTCAAATGTGCCATTAGTTACCAAAAATGTGGTAACTTTGCAAAGATTAACTGGTCACCTTTCTGTTGCTTAAATCCGTATATGGGTGTCAAAGTGGGACTAATGACTTAAAACCTTCGCCCAGATAGTGTTAACGTGTGGAAAAATGCTAAAATAATGAGGTAATACTAACAAAAATGTTCTTCTTTAGGCTGCATAATTTGCCTCTTCTTGATGCATAATTTCGTCACCTGTGCCGCATAATTTCGTCATTCCCTGCTGCATAATTCCAGCGGCCCTGCCTATCGGTCAGGTTAGGCTTTAAGATTTTACAGGTCTTGACCTTCTGCGTTGCCCTTCCTTCTCAAACCACCGAGGCATCGGCGCCTTTACGTCAGTGATTGTACTGAGGAATGCCTGGGGCTGGCTGGACCCTGCAAGGTGACGCCTGCTGCAGGACTATGATTAACAGCAGCAGAGAAAGGATGTCACCTCCCTTCGGGCTCAGAAAATGGATCAGTTTGAACTGATGCACGGGTCACGTGGTATCACTGTATACCCCCTGGGCCACCGGACTGCAGCTCATTTATGTGGCCCCCCTCCGAGGGACTGGCAGGTTCGACCTGCTATACAGCCCCTCACATGAATGAACACTTCAAATGTAAAGGTACAGGGATTTGCGCAACGCTTGATACGAATCCCTTTTTTTCTAGGCGCCCTCAATGTTGGCATCCACGGGATAAATTGATAGGCGCAGGCTCAGACTATTTGGTGAAGTATGAGCCTAGCTCACGATTTCACCCAAGGTCACTGGAATTATGCGGCAACGGAGGAGCAAAATATGCCTTAAAATATGCAAACAGAAAAGTTCAATTAGGCAGCATTCTGTGACAGTAATATTAAGATACTATTTTGTCATTTTAACACACAAGTGAATTAAAACTAAATTGGAATGAGATAGTGAGAAATAGAGCTAATCACATGTCTAAAAGTATAGGTGACCTTTTTCAGTTCGCTAAAAATTTAGGAAATGAACCAATTCAAGAAATGTTGGAAACCTATTTAGCGAAAACGATATCCATAGCTACTAATGGGGCAGTAATTTGGGGCATTGCACAAGTTGAGACACTACAGATTATAGAAGATAAATTTGCAAAAAGGCTACTGTCCACTCCTGGGTCATGCTCCAATTTTATCGTCCATAAAGAATTAGGGTTGCCCTATATAACCGATACCATTAAAATGGCCCCTCTATTATTATGGATATCTATATGGAAAAGGAATTCTGTTCAATTAAATCAGCTCATTATAAAAGACGTTATGAAGCTGGACCGTGCTTCACCTATTTTTATTTTTATTTTACGCAGTTTTATATAGCGCGAACTTGACCCGAATCGGGTATCAGAGCGCTTTACATAGCACCAGTTGTATTTCATGAGGACACCTATTCCCTGCTTAACCTATGTGAGACAGTTCTTTAGACGGATCTTTTTAACTCGCCGTGTACATTTCTCCAAAACTAGATTAAAAGATCTTTTTTTTTAGCTAAAGTAGTCAAGACAGATGGCTAAAAAATGAAGCAAAAAGCTCAGCAATAACGTATCAGGTGATGCCCCCTGTCTTGTTTGGGCACTTTTCCTGTCTCTCTTTTGTAGTTAATGCCCTCCAGGGATTTTTATTAATAGGATTTCGCTTAAATTATATCCCTTTAATGCTGGATTATCCTGCCCAAGTACATTTACTAAATCGGCTTTCATGTTGCCTCTGCGATGATAATTCATACCAAACTAGTTCTCATTTTTTGTGCTTTTGCTCTACTGCAAAAATTCAACTTACATTCTTATAGTTTAGCTCTCTCAGTAATAAAACAACTGGAATCGCCTTTTCTATGCTTTAAGATTGCATCTTATTTCCAGGCTGCTTTAAAATCTGGAAGGGCTGCTGCTACAATGATAGCTCAGTGAGATACAGTTAATTTACAGTTTAAGGACATATGTGTAGTTTATTTTAGTTGGAACTAAGCGGCATATCATCAAGGACCAGCGATAATTATCGCTAAGCGCACTTAGCGCTAGGATAATTATCGCCGGGTAACGTGGAATTTTATTGCTGAGATAGCGTGCTATTGGCAACGCTTATCTCAAAAGCGATAAAATTCCAAGCGCTAACTGCCAAATGTGAGATTATCGCTGGAAATCCAACGATAATCTCACAAAATTTGGCAATAGCTTGCTGATAGGGCCTCACATACTTAGCCATGATATCCACCTTCCATAGGCTATCTTGGCTAAGTCAGTTTTGAAGCAGGCGTAAGGAAAGTAGCGATAACAGAGGTTATCGCTTCTTTGCTTGTCGCTCTGCAGGTTAGCGTGCCCATTGATAATTGGAGAAATGTCATTTCTCCAGTTATGTCAGGGCAGGAACGCCCACTTTGCATCTCATTACAGATGCAAAGCTGGGCGTTTAGAAAACGGGCGCTAATGCAAGGTTTCATGTGATAGCGTGACCTTGCTGATTAGGCGATAAAATGATCGCCGCTTTTCGTCCGAAAGCGGACGCAAAAGCGGCGATAATTTTTTATCGCCTCGTTGATGATATGCCCCTAAATGTTCTATTATTAGACAGTTGTGATTTGCTCTGTATACAATCCACTCAGATAGCACATTCTTTGTACATTCAATGGGGTTTATACTGGCTATTTATTCTAATTATAATTGGAACTTGGCTGTTTTATACCACACATGCTGTTTTTTAAGATTTCAAAGAATTCTGTTTGATTTTACTGGATTGAATAGCTGTAACTGATGTTTTTATCTAAATTTTAGTGTTTTTAGAAATTGCACGTTTTTTGGAATTATCGAAAATTATATTTATCAGAATTGTAATTGTACAAACGTTTATGCATTTTTAATGCGAAAGGAAGTTGATATTGATTGATTGAACTCACAACTAAAAGTATGCGGAGAAAGCCACAGCCACAAAGTAGCATAATCCACTGGCCCTGATTAGATCTCTTGTCTGTGACTTTCACTTTGGACACTTTGGACACCAAACCACATTATCCCGGTGCTTTCAGCACAGGCGACTTTCACAGAGGCAGTCAACAAGCAGGGAGAGGTATTACCCCTTTCAGACAAACCATTATCTATTTCTTTTGGATAGCACACTTGGATGAAATTTGGGTTTGTGACTAGGTACTCAACAAACCAACATCATTGCATCTCTAGTTTATAACATGGGTTTAAGAACCCTGCCCCTTGTTCTGGTTTCCATTGCATTGAGGTCCATTTAGTAATACATACACTGTTCATCTGTTTTATCACAACTGAAAGGTACAATGGCCCCAATTTTCAAATCTAAATGCATTATGGTTCTTGTAGTTATGTGGAAACCATTTCCATATTTTCTTTTCCACTGAAATTCCTCATACGTGTTGTGCTCTTTTTAGAGCACTTGTGAGGAATGTGGCAACGTAGTTTAAAGCAGTTATTCATACAACAAAATGCTTTGGTGCCTGTTCAATTTACAGCATATGTTCAATGCACTATCTCTTCAGTCGCCACAACCTTCTTCATCAAAAACCTGTGATGTGTCTTTACCCCCAAGAAACCAGCATCAAATGTTCTGCTGAAGTATATACCTTGGTTTTTATAGTCCTTCTTCTATTGTTGCTCTTCTGTTGCATTGCGGACATTGTAGTTATATGATCAGCACTTCAAAATCATACACAGGTTTCAACAACCCCATTGAGTTCTGGCTCGTATAGTTGGTAAAGACTAAACATTTTCATATGTGTTCAACGGTCAACAAAGGAATCTGTGTTTATATCTCAGATTCTCTGGTTCCACCATCAGTGCTTATTTAGAGTTTTAAATAACCTACAAATTCTCCAACTTTTTGAGGAAACTCTAAATATGGAGTAGAAACAGAGGCTGAGTTTCCTCCATAACCGCTATAGTGGAGGAAATGTAAACGGTGGGTAATACTACATTTTTAGAATTTCTTCCAGAAACTCGAAGATTGTCACTTACCTCCAAACTCAAAATAAGGTTCTTAAACACGTGAACAAGTCATCATCTCACTGTAAGTGCCAGTGACATCCAGTGTACAAACTCAGTACTGAATTTGGTGGGGTTTTGTATCCAAAAATCATGGTACAAGGCCTCACGTGCCGTAACCCTGGTCTATCTTCCTCCAGCGAGAGGTAACTTCCATATCTAACACTTGATTACCAGGTTCTTCAGCTAGCAGAAACCCTTGTGTTGTGATGCTTCACACCAGCCTTCAGACAGACTCCGCCAGCGAGTTCTGCCATTGCCACGCGACTGGGCAGTTGTCTTTGTGTTTGGGCTGCAAACCTGTCACCTCCCTGACTTTGGCACCATGGACTGCTTTTCAAGCTCCTCTGTGGCATCTTGACTTCTACTCATTCTTGAAGCCCCAATAACCTAAACTGTGTGGCCCTTGCTTGGTTCTCAAGTGTCTTTGTGCCCGACAGCAGGTCTTTGTTCGCCAGACCCAAAGATCTAGTCATTCCTTCATGCTGAGTCGAGTCACATATTGCTCCGTCCAGTACCTTCCTGCTTCTTTAACTGGTTCTACAAAGTAACTTTAACTGCCTGACAGTTTCGCTAGGCTTTAGTCTTGACAGATTCCACTTTTTGTCCTTACCAACACCCTCTGATGGCAGAAAACTCACATTGCCTGTTTTGGTACCCTTTAACTTGATGTACCAATAGGGCTAGTGTCCAAGGTGATGTAACAAAACGGTTACACTATTCAAGGGGTGAGTAACATAGGTCCAGGAGGCCAGATCCAAGCCAAATTTTAAGGATAAAAACTATCCAGGTAAACTACTTGAATTTAGATACACACAATTCAAGTGAATCTTATACGTGTATCTGGCATGTGTCCGGCACACATAGCTGTTTGATGTGCAGCCCTGCACTCATTATTCAATGGATAGGAGCCACCAGGGCGGGCCACTGGAAGTCATAGACCTCATTTAGGAGTCGCCAGGGGTCGCAGGTGCGACCCCTAGTTTGCCCCTTGGGACCTCTGACTGCCTGTGCAACCCCTGGACTCAGAGGTGGCAAAATCGGGGCCAGAAAAACAGGTGCGCCTCGTCCTTATGGACATTGGTTCGGGTTCCAATCTCCTTGTTTTTTGTCATTTTTATTACACTAATAGTGAATAACAGAATGTTATTCACCATTAGTGTAATAAAAAATGGAGTACAACTAAGCTAGAATAGAACCAGCCCGGGCAGCTAAAGTAAGTAAAACATGCTTTTAAGTGTGTGTTGTGTGTATGCACGCTGGTGAGTGTTTTTATGTGAGAGAGTGTGTGAGTGTGTTATTGTGTAAACATGCATGTTTTTGTGAGTAACTGTATACTTCAAATGTGGTGTGATGTCACATCCACTACCCCTGGCCTTGTGCTGAATTGACGTTCATGCTGAAAGTATGCATTCTGCGGCAGTGGCGTTTTCTAAATAATTACAGGTTTGCCACTTATTTTGCCACATAATCCACCTACTCCTGTATAATGTGCTGATTTAGCAAAAAAATGCTAGCTAAAAAACTTGCCTTTTCGGGCTGTATAATGATCAAATGTTTCCTGCCGAGGTCTACGAGGCTTGATTCTCCAGCATGTGCGTGAGGAGAACCACGTGGGCCAGAGCCATCTGGCTATAAATTAAACCCGATACGACCGGACGTGCCGCGATGAGTGACGTGCCTGCCCTATCTAGGAACGCCTAGCTCTTCTAGCCGCCTATGAAACAGGATATTTACAACTGAGATCAACCTGGACGCCTGACCCTCCATGACAGCAAGGGGTATCTGCCCTGGCATTCCAGGCATGTGCGACATTTTGGAATGGGATACACAGGCGCACGCTCCGTCGGGCAGCGTCAAGGTCTGCCACATTATCCAGTTGTTGTGAAGTGTCGTCGTTCTATCAATCGGCCACAAGAGGCTTGCCACTGCTCGGACTCCTGGTCTATTCATTTAAAGCTCGTGTCCAGGCAACAGAGGGTCACTTTGTCAGCAGTCGATGACTGGGCTACTAGCAAAGGCTGGCGCGTGCCACTCTACAGCTGCATAATCCACCTTGCGCCTCTTTAATGTTCTACTGGACACTCATTCATCTCACTCTTGTAGGTTACTTCTTTCTCCCTTTGTGACGGGATGACCGTTTTTCTCTTCCTCCCACTCTCCTTTTATGCGGTGGGAAATGTCTTCTCAAGAAAAATAAGTGCCTGTCCCCAAAAATAAGTGCGGCTCATGGATGTCATTTAGGGTGTCACCAGGGGTAGCAGCTGTGACCCCTGGCTTGTCCTGTGCAACCCCTGGCCTCAGAGGTGGCAAATTGAGTGCCAGGAACACAGGGGCAGCTGGCGCTTCTCTCTATTTTCTTTTAATTTTTGTATTACTCTAAGATTGAATAAATAAAATATAATATTCACTAATAGTGTAATAAAAATGGAGAGCAATAATATGGAATATGTCCTTCCATGGCAGCTGATGTAGGTAAAAGATGCTTTAAATGTGTGTTGCTTGCGTTTGAGAGTATATGTGCGTGAGTAAAAGTGGAGGTCAAAGGGCGTGTGATGTCACTTTCGCTACCCCTGGCATTTCGGTGAATTGAAGTCCATGGTGCCTGTAGCCCTCTGCAACTATCAGTTCAAATTAAGCACTGACAAGGTCACTAAGACGCTTCCCAAGAAGAGATGGCGGGAATGAGGGGATTCTGTTGGTGGGAACAGTTTAAGGGGTCCCGGACAGACCCCTAGACCAAAGCGGTCTTAAAGAGTTTTGGGGCTGTAGGCAAGACATTATTTAGCCCCTCTGTTTGTAAAAAATATGAACTTTATTACCCACTTTTCTGCTAGGTGCAACCAAACAAACATTCAGCAACAGAAAATCAGCTGAAATTTGTCTTTCCAAAGACCCCAAAAATCCGAAGATGACACTGGGCACAGAGAGACAAGGGTAGAGGTAAGAGAGACATAGAAGAGGGGTTCAGATACAGGAACAGGCAGAGGTGAGCTAGAGAGAGAGATTAAATGTATTTTGCCTGGGGGCCCTTTAGAAGGTGGGGGCCTACTACCTACTGGCCAGTAGGTGGTTCTAGTTAGGACCTCGTTTCTATTCAAAAAGCGTTTTTTGTTTTATCAATAACTTTGGCGTCGTTTGACGAATCTTCACGAAATTTTCAAAACTAATGGCACGCTCCGATCAGCTCCTGTCTAAAAAGTTTTGTGGTGAATCGTCAAGGGGGGGACCGAGAAAAAAGGTGGGGTCCCAAAATGTGTTTTCCCCATGTTAATTTCCATAGGAAATTTAGACACGGCTACAGCCCGAACTGCTGAACGGAATTACACAAAATTTGGCAAAAAGGGAGGTCTTGGTTCAGAAAGCGACCTTTTTTTAAATGGTGGAAATTCGTTCAGTAGTTCCTGAGAAGTTAAAAAAAGAAAACTTTTGCATCTTGAGACTCGGAAACTGAGTCACAAGAAAAGAGTTAAAAAAAAGGTGATAAACAAGAAAAGGGGGCAGGGTACAAACACCCTGACCCCCTAGGCCTGCTAAAAAAATCGTCTGAATTCACACTGGGTGCGCGAATCCGGACGAAAAAAAAAAAAATTAAGCTCGGGCCCCTGCGCTTCATTTTATATAAGCCCCCGGGTGGGCCAGGTCCCGGGGGCAATGTGCCCCCCGCAGCCCTGGGGACCGCCACCTCCCCGGGCTAAAAAATAAATGCTTGGGGGGTCCCAACCCCCCCCCCCCACATGCCCCGGGGACCACCACCTCCCCGGGGCACATACTAATTTCAATGCAGGGGTCTGTAGTGGAACCCGGGGACCACCACCTCCCCAGGGCTTTGAAATGCTGGGAGGGGGACCACGCAGGCCCCCTTCCTGGAGACCTTGATGGCCCTGGGGACCACCACCCCCCAGGGCCGGTTCCTGCAATGTCCTGGGGTGCCCACCCCCGGGACATTGCTGTTTGCTATGGCAGAGCGGGAACACGGCACATCCTTTTCTTCTTTCTGCACCTTTCTTCGTCTTTCTGGACTTCTGTTACCTCTTTCTGCATTTCTCTTGCTTCTTTCTGCACATTTCTTCCTCTTTTTGCACATGTCCTAGCTCTGTAGGCATAGTTAGTAATTAGCATTTAAAAAACCTTTGAAATTCACTGAAAAAACCATAGGTTTCAGGGACTTTATAGTTAGAAATTCGCATTTAAAAAACCTTGGAAATTCACTGAAAAAAACACAGGTTTCAGGTATGTAATAGTTAGTTGGACATTTCACTTGTACAAAACCAGAGAAATTCAGCCGTTATAGTTAGTTCCGCTAACTATAACTCGCACCCTCGCAATGCACTGAGGATGACGTCACATATCACATCATTCACGACATGATCAGTAACATCACTGATGACATCTCAAATAACATCACTGATGACATCACTGATTTTTCAGTGTATATATATATATATATTATCTACTGGCGGTCGTCAGTAGATAGTTATAGTTAGGACCGTGTTTCCATAGGAAATCCGCAACATTCTATTTGGAATAACTTTGGCGCCGGTTGACGAATCCTCGCGAAATTTTCAAAATAGGTGGGGCGCTCCGCTCCGCTCCTACCCTGAAAGTCTCGGGGGGATTCGTCAAGCGGGGGCTGAGAAAAAAGGGGGGTCCCAAAACACGTTTTCCCCATGCAATTTTCCATAAGGACCTTTAGTCCAAGGTACAGCCCGAACGGCTGAACAGAATTACTTAAAATTTGGCAGAGAGGTAGTCCTCAGGTCAGGGATGTGCCTTTTGCAGGTCTGGTGTCAATCTGTTCAGTAGTTCCTGAGAAAATCAAAAGTAAAATCATATATATATGTGGGCGGAGCCTAACCACACATCTCATCCTGAGATCTGATTGGCTGTCAGCACTTCATCCAAGAAGTGTTGGCAGCCATCTTGGGACCAATATACATGATAGCACCTCATTAAAAAGCATTGCAGTTAATAGAAGGTTTTAAGACTTTAGTTACATTATAAATCATTTGTTGATGGTACCATACTCATTTTAGGAATTGTGGTATGTTCTAAGGTGATTTCACCATGTGAAAAAGCCTTCTGCTGGGATATCATGATTGAGAGAAAAATATTTTCTCATGCTTTTCCCACAGAGGTTTGGAAGGTGATCTATAAGCTAAACTGAGAGCTTATTTTCTGTAAATTCACATTATCTTTCTCAGTCATGTGAGAATGAAGTCTGAAATTCTCAGTAAAACATGTACTGCAGCTTCCCAGAGTGTTCCAAAGAACAACTAGAGCGCTAACAGTCCTACTTATGATAAACGTATGGCACACCTGAAGCCATCTTGCTTGGATTAAAGTGGTAACTCTTAAAACATTTAATTAAAAAAGGAACAAAATGAGGGGGTTCATTTTTCCATAAAAAGTATGATTAGTGCTGCAGAAAGAAAAATTAGGGCACATTTTGAGTGACTTCTCAAATCCTCTTCTATTTCATTAAAAAATTCTGACATGCAGACTGAAACATGCACTTTCAATACCAGCAGCAGTTTTCCCTGGTGAGCAGTAGCTTTACTACAGTGATCTAATGAGCAAAAAGAGTGCTAACATTCTGAATTTATGGCAAATGTGTGACACATCGGAATGCCTTTGGAATCAAAGTAAAAAACTGAAAGTATTTCCTACTGAGGAGACTGCAGTAAATGAGGAAATTAGGAAACTTCATAACAAATAAGTCTGCCAAGATGGCCACCAGAGACAAAAGAGCCCAAATGTAGCCCAAATATCACCCAGATGTAGCCCAAGTATAGCCCAATGACAGAATGTCCCAGAGTGTTCTTAAAAACAACTAGAGCGCTTACTGTCTTCATTATGACAAAAGTATGGCACACCTGAAGCCATCTTGATTGGAATAAACTGGTAACACTTAAAACATTTAATTTAAAAAGGAACACAATGAGGGGGTTCATTTTGCCATAGAAATTATGATTAATGCTGAAGAAAGAAAATGAGGGCACATTTTGAGTGACTTCTCAAATCCTCTTCTATTTCATTAAAAAATTCTGACATGCAGACTGAAACATGCACTTTTAATACCAGGAGCAGACTTCCATGGTGAACAGTAGTTTTACTACAGTGATATAATGAGCAACTAGAGTGCTAACATTCAGAATTTATGGCAAATGTGTGACATATCTGAATACCTTCATGATGGAATCAAAGTAAAAAACTGAAAGCATTTCCTACTGAGGAGACTGCAGTACATGAGGAAATTAGGAAACTTCATAACAAATAAATCTCCCAAGATGGCCACCGGAGACAAAAGAGCCCAAATGTAGCCCAAAATCACCCAGATGTAGCCCAAATATAGCCCAATGACAGAAGTGTGCAAAACACTTATTATTTTGTGTATTTGCAGTGTTATATAGTGCAGACTTGTCAGGTATTGGAGTGCTTTACATGAGCATTGGTTACATCACACAAGAACAAATTCATTTTGGTTGTAGACATGGGGAGACTAAGTGATTTGACCAGAATCACAGAATGTCGAGCTGAAGCAGAAACTCCAACCTGGTTCCCCAGTTGCAAAGTCTGCAGTTCTGGAAGTAACACCACATCCTCTCCCCTAAGTGCAACATTTAATCAAGTGGTCAACTGGATAAAAAAACATAAAGGTAACAATTAATTTAAAAGTGCTTTCTCGCTATTTGAAAACTCAGAAAATATGTCCTTATTTTAGTCTTTTAGAGCACTAACCATAATTTTGATGCCAATAAGACCCTCTCATATATGTAATTTCTAAAGGAAATGCTCTAGGTATTACAGTTTTGATTACATCAAGATGACGTCAGGCGTTCCACACTTTTGTAATAAATATAGAATGTTAGCAATCTAGTTGTTCATTAGGATACTGTTGAGAGGCAGAGGCCAGGGGCACGGACTCTGAAAATTGAAGGCAGGTAGGAGGGTGCAAAGGCAACAATTTACCCACACCGAGCAGGCAGGAAGGGCCGTGGCAGCACAACAGACTATGGAGGGCAGTGGAAAGGGGGGCAGGGGCAACAAACCAACAATACAGGACTTGCAAGAGAGGCTGTGACAATGTAATAGACCATTGTGGGCAGAAGGAAGAGGCAATGGTAGTACAACCATACATGCCAACAGACCCGATTCAGCCAGGAAACGTCCAATGTTTTTAAGCTCAAATGGGCTTTATTTTATCTGTCTCCTGTCTACAATCTCCTTTTTTTCAATGGAACTCAAAGGGGAAAATCAATACCCCAGTTTTTTTTCAAAATCTCCCTCTTACCAAGTTCAAAATGTTCGCAAGTATGGTACATTGGATCATGGAAGGAAATGGGGTAGGGACATGGACTTGGATAACAGAGGACAGGCGGGACATGGAGAGGTGCACCAAACTGACCCTGCAGGGCAGGCATCAGGGTTTGCAGCACCACAATACACCACACAGGGCATGCGGGACGGGAGTGCAGCACAACAATCCATAGAAAGCAAGAGGGAGGGGACAGGACCATGCACATGGACAACAGAGAACAGAGGTGCAAGAGGCAGGACCATAATGGACAGACAGGAGAGAAAGCTGCAGCATAACAGACCATAAAGGGCAGGAGGGATGGATCAGGGGCATTACAATGGAACAGACAAGCCAGGAGGGAGGGAGTAGGGGTCTGCACATGTAAACAGAGGGCTGGGGGCAAGGGGGCAGGGCAGGAGCAGCAAGATAGCCATGGAGGTCAGGCAGGATGGGCACTAGAAGCAAGACACACCATGAAGAGCAACAGTGAGACTGTGATGGCATACACACAGACCATGGAGGGAAGGTGGAAGGGGTTCAGGGGCAGCTAACTGACCACACAGGGAAGGTGGGAGGGGGCATGGCAGCACAGAAGACCATGCATGGCAAGTGGGAGGGTTAGTGGTAGCACAATGGCTATGATGGGCAAGAAGGAGGGTGCAGGGGCATGCACAAAGGACGATGGAGGATAGAAGGGAGGGTCAGGGCCTGTGCACAGACAAGAAAGTTCAGGGGAAGGGGCCTCACAACAGACCACACGGGGCAGGCAGGAGGAGCAGTTGCAGCACAACAGACCAGGGAGGGCAGAAGGGTGTGGCAGTACAATGGACCATGTAGGACAGGAGGAAGAGGATAGGGGCTTGGCATGTGGACAGGCACGGTGGAGGTGGCAGGGACAGGTTACAGTCATCTGACAATGCTAGGCAGGTGGGAGGGGAGTGGCAGCTCAACAGAACACTCAGAGTAGATAGGAGTGGCAGGTCCACGGAACATGGTGGGCAAAAAGGATGGAGCAGGGGCATGCACAAAGACATCGGAGGGCAGGGGGAAGGAGAATAGGGGCAGCAAGCTAAGCACAGAGTTTAAGCAGGAGGTCAATGATGGGGCATAGAATTGGGCAATGGAGTGCAGGAGGAGTGGACTGGTACATCATACTAAATTGAGGGCAGTGGCAGCACATCAGACCATGCATGGCAGGAGGGAGGAGGCTAGCCCATGGATTCACACAACAGAGAACTACTTAAAATATGAACAAGTATGCAGCATAATCTCACTTTTATTCAGGAAGAAGAGGACGTTTGTGACTGTGACTCGTGGCTCACTTGGCAGAAACACCCCCTGACCCTCCACCCCCTATCGCAAAATGTAATGCCCGTGAAAAGGGTAGGTGAACACAGTGTTATATAGAACATAGTCCTGAGAGCACGATTGAAAATGAAAACTAGATATAGTGTATGGTATAAACTATGCACCAAAAAGTGTGATATAAGATGAACCGGGCGTGAAATATAATATGCAATACATGGTGCGCAATGACAGATTCATTGGAGAGCGCGAGATAGCACAGGCACTAGCGCGTGCTATGCGATATGCGCCTTGGAGTGTAATATGCACAGGGCAGTGTTGTGTAACCTAACTAGTCTCTAAAGTTGTAATATAAAATATGTGCTGGGGAGTGTAACGTTGCATATGCACTGTGACAAAGATATGGATCCCAGATTGTAATATGTATGGCATAGCACTGTGCATTATAACATAGGCATCGAGGAAGGCACGTTAGATGGGGCAATATAACCCGTGCGAAGACAAGTGTGGCATGACATATTCACGGGGTGGTGTTACAGTGCACATGGGCTAGAGAGTGTCATAGCATATGCACTAGCTAGTGGAATACAACACAGAGGTGTGTGGCACTCAGCAGGCAATGGTGGGTGTAACACAGCATTGGGCTCTGCCAGAGCTCGCTGTGACTCTCAAGTGATGTTCGTCCCCTTTCCAGAGAGTAAAATAAAAAGTATTACACATCCGGCAGTGGATGTGTGTTTTATTAACCGTGAGGGGGGTTTCTTGCATAGTTTTGGTCGAATTTTTGTCGAATCCCCTTTGAATGGCTTGGTGTGCATGTGTATTAAATGTGCCCGTCAATAGCTATCCATGTTTGTATAAGTAAACGACAAGGGTGTGTACCGGGATTAGGCACGGTAGGGCATCAGACATGTCAGAGCTTCACTAGTGGTGTAAATATATTCCACGTGGATTCATTGTATGCATAGTCGCCTTTTAATGAATATCACGCAAATCGTCATGGTGATAGGTACGTACGGTTTGTCCAGCATGTCCTAGGTGTGTCTATAAATATATATTTTTTTAAAATAATAAAAAACAGTGGCCGGCCCTGGGGATTGGGGTCAAAAAAATATAATTAGGAGACAGGCCCTGGGGGATGGGGTCATCAGGGCCAATAAATTAGAATAAGAAGGGGAACCACACAGCCCCCCTTCTTAAAAAATTAAAATAAATAAAAGACTGGCATCGTGCCGGAGGCCACGCCCCCTCCTTGCAGCACTCTGCAAACGCGCCCCCTGGCGAGTTGTAAGTTGGGGAATTAATTCCTCTTCAATACTGAGAGTCCCTGAGGGCCTACTAGCCCAACAGGCATCTCCAGTATGCACCAGGGAGCTGCGCTGCAGACAGGTGTTCTGAGGCCAAGCCCCTTTTTACACCTCTCTGCAACGCAGCTCTATGTCGCTTACTGGAGGTACCTAGTGGTCTAGTTTGACCATAGGGACCCTTAGGATTCAAGGGGACTTAATCTCTCAACTTAGAACAGCCACAGGGCGCGTTTACACAGTGGTGAAGGGAGGGGACGGGGCCTGAGGTGACGTGTGCAAACACGCACTATGGCACGTTTTAAATTGGGGATATAATTTTCCTTCAATACTGAGGGCCCCTGGGGGCTAACTAGCCTACCAAGTGCTTCCAGTAAGCGCCACTGAGCTGCATTGCAGAGAGGTGGTCCAGGCCGTGCCACTTTTTACACCTCTCTGCAACGCAGCTCTGTGGCACTTACTGGAGGTACCTAGTGGGCTAGTTGGACCCTAGGGACCCTCAGGATTCAAATGAACTTAATCTCCCAACTAAAAACGGACACAGGGCGTGTTTACACAGTGGTGAAGGGAGGGGACGGGGCCTGAGTTAACGTGTGCAAAAACGCCCTGTGGCCTGTTTTAAGAGGTAGTTTTAATCCCCCTGCCCTATTATATACTAGGGGCTTACAGAGGAGGTCATGCTAATCACAGGGGGACCCCAACGCATAATGTTCCCTAGTGTATGTAGGTGTTTTCACTGTATTCTAAGTGTCTTTTAACATAGCACTGGCTCTAGGACTGGTTAGTCAGACTCAGTTACCACCAGTATCCGTCTGAAAAAGTTGAGGGTACAGGATGATTTTGCAACAAGGCTTCTTTCTGCTCTTCTTTTTGTTCTTTCTGCACGTTACCCTTCTTCCTGCACTTTTCTTCGTCTTTGAGGACTTCTGTTGCTTCTTTCTGCACTTCTTTTTTTTCTTTCTGTGCATTTTTTCTTCTTTCTTCACATGTCCTATCTCTGTAGGCATAGTTAGAAATTAGCATTTAAAAAACCTTTGAAATACACAGAAAAAACCATAGGTTTCAGGCACGTTATAGTTAGGAATTAGCATTTAAAAAACCTCAGAAATTCACTGAAAAAACCATAGGTTTCAGGGGTGTTATAGTTAGCTGGACTTTTCACTTGTACAAAACCATTGAAATTCCCCCGTTATAGTTAGTTCAGCTAACTATAACTCGCGCGCCCGCAATGCACTGCTGATGACGTCACATATTACATCACTCATGACATGGTCAGTGACATCACTCATGACATCACTGATGACATCTCAAATGACATCACTGATGACATCACTGATGACATCATCCTTGTGATAGAGTGGCAGACCTCCTCTCACCCTAATATAACCTTTGATACACACATTCAAAAATAGAGACTAAACTTTTCAAAACAATGGACATACCAATACCAGTTACAACAACCTCTTCAGTAATTCTAAGATCCACATACACATCCACTCTTTCACCAACAGTCCTATACAGTCACTCATACATGTATTCACTCATCATATGTACTCATACACCTATACATCCTGTTACACAATGCCACTCATCCATAGAGTTACTCACACACATAGTCACTCATGCTAATAAAGAATCAAACATACATTTATTTGCATATACAGTTATACACACACCACCACACTTACTTCTACGGAAACTTACACATACTTAGTCTTTTAAACAATCACTTATAGAAACACATACTCTCACTCTCACATATACTCACTTATATACACCAATAGTCACATATACTAGTTTAAAACATATGTAGTTACTCATAAAGACACTATTGAGACAGTCATTCACTCACTAACACACCCATACACACACTCATCCACCCATACAGTCCTGCACACATGCTGTCTTCAACACATACAAAGAGTGAGTCACTCATTCATGCACCTATGCACTAAGTAATACCCCCCACCAAACCATGCAGACACTCAGACTGATACTCAAAAAACCAACTAATAACCTATATAGACACCCATGTAGCTACTCACCAACCCATGCAGCCACTTATACACAAAGTGAGAGACTGATACAGATATTTACATATTTAAACATTACTCACTAAGCCATGTATTCACTATGATACACTTAATCAGTCAGTTACACAATCAATTTTTCAAAAACAAATCATCCATTTAGACACTTATATACCCATTTAGTCTTCCATCGACCTTGAGATATATAGATATATAAAACATAGTTAATTTTCAGAAAAACACACATTCACTGGATGATGTCATCAGTGATGTCATTTGAGATGTCATCAGTGATGTCATGAGTGATGTCACTGACCATGTCATGAGTGATGTAATATGTGACGTCATCAGCAGTGCATTGCGGGCGCGCGAGTTATAGTTAGCTGAACTAACTATAACGGGGGAATTTCAATGGTTTTGTAGAAGTGAAAAGTCCAGCTAACTATAACACCCCTGAAACCTATGGTTTTTTCAGAGAATTTCTGAGGTTTTTTAAATGCTAATTCCTAACTATAACGTGCCTGAAACCTATGGTTTTTTCTGTGTATATATATATATATATATATATATATATATATATATATATATATATATATATATATATATATATATATATATATATATATATATATATATCCCAAAACTTGCTCCTTCCGGACGCGAGGGACCCAAGAGAGGTGGTGCATATGCTGGCGGAGAGCACCGGCTAGTAAATGTCTCCAAACAGTTCCAATAGAATGCGCTCTCAGAAAACAGATACCTATTGTTTGGCAACAACATGTGATGTCAGAACGAAGTCCAAGAGATTAAGTAACACAATTTATGTGGATCAACATTCATCTAATGTACACAGACATATGCATGAAAGGCTGATTTTGTAACAATACTCCCTGTGTTTTTACCATTCCAACATGTCTGCCATATTCTTTGACATTGCAACAGACATTTTCTTGTGTCCCTCATCTATGTTCACTATTGTAAACTTTTTCAATCCCCATGGTTTTGTGCACTAACCTTACGTGAACAAGGCTTTGCAACGAGCTGAAACGCGTAAGATTAAACATCCCTGTGGAAATTGATTGAACTGGAGTATCTGTTTTCTGAGAGCACATTCTATTGATATATATATATATTCACTTCAAAAACCATAGGTTTCACACATGTTATAGTTAGCAGGACATTTCACTCGTGAAAAACCAATGAAATTCCCCCGTTATAGTTAGTGCAGGCAACTATAACTCACGCGACCGCAATCCTCTGCTGATGACGTCAGATATTACATCACTGTATTTAGACACTTATTTACCCATGTCTTCTTCCATTAATTATTAGCTATACATATATTACATTTTTTTTTTTTCAGAAAGACACATATGTCATCAGTGATGTAATATCTGACGTCATCAGCAGAGGATTGCGGTCGCGTGAGTTATAGTTGCCTGCACTAACTATAACGGGGGAATTTCATTGGTTTTTCACGAGTGAAATGTCCTGCTAACTATAACATGTGTGAAACCTATGGTTTTTGAAGTGAATTTGCAAGGTTTTTGAAATGCTAATTCCTAACTATAACGTGTGTGAAACCTATGGTTTTTTCAGTGAATTTGTACGGTTTTTTAAATGCTAAGTTATGTATTTATTAATATATTTTTTTATATATCTTTTTTCCTTTTAAAATATATTTTTTTTTTTTTGGTTTTTCACCGTGCGCGATTTTTAAAAAAAAATGTATTTAAAAAATTCTGACTTTGGGGTCCTTCAGGGACCCCCTGACAAAGGCTAGGGGGTCAGGAACTCTCTACCCTGCCCCCTTTTCACGTTCGCCACCTTCCTTTTTCACTCTCGCACTGAAAACAAACAAAATGGCGGCCGACACTTCCTGATTTCGACCGATTTGAAAGTTGACTAACATGTAACCACCAATCAGAATTACGCTCGCGCACGTTAGGGTGCTCGCACGGTGCGCGCACGGTGCGCGCACGGTGCGCGCACGGTGCGCGCGTATAGATATATATATGCTTTTAAATGCTATTTTCTCAGGAAATTCTGAACAGATTTACACCAGACATGCAAAAGGCACTTCCTTGACCTTATGGCTACCTCTCTGCCAAATTTCAAGTAATTCTGTTCAGCCGTTCGGGCTGTAGCTGCGACTAAAGTCCCTATGGAAAAATCCATGGGGAAAACGTGTTTTGGGACCCCCCCTTTTTCTCGGCCCCCGCTTGACGAATCACCCCGAGACTTTCAGGGTACGAGCGGAGCGGAGCGCCCCATTAGTTTTGAAAATTTCGTGTGGATTCGTCAACCGGTGCCAAAGTTATTCAAAATAGAATTTTGAGATTTCCTATGGAAACTCGGTCCTAACTATAACTATCTACTGGCGACCGCCAGTATATATATATATATATATATATATATATATATATATATATATATATATATATATATTGTTTCAACGTTAGCTAGGCTTCCCGGAGGGTTGGTTAATATCGCTTTTCTGGGTGGACTTCACATTGCATTTACCAAGGCTGCCTAACAGTGTCCCCGGTGAGGTAGAGCCTCTGTCTCCTCTGGTGGGTGAATGGGCGTAGAGTACAGTGATTTAGATTAGAGTGCCATAGACTAGAGTGCAGTGGCACAGCATAGATTGCTTCAGAGTAGAATGAAGTGGAGTGGAGTGGTGCAGGGTAGAGTATAGTGGTGTAGGGTAGAGTGCAGTAGCATAGAGTAGTAGCATAGAGTGCAATGACATAGAATAGAGCGGCATTGAGTAGAGTGGTGCAACGTTGATTGCATTGGTGCCGAGGGGAGTTGTGCAGAGTAGAGTGGCATAAAGTGCAGTGGCACATAATGCAGTGGTGCAGAGTAGATTGTTTCAGAGTAGAGTGAAGTAGTGTAGAGGGGAGTGGTGCAGGGTGATGTGGAGTGGTATAGAATAGTGGTGTAGAGTGCAATGATGTACAGTGCCGTGTTGCCGAGTAGAGTGGCATGGACTGGTGTAAAGTGCAGTGGCGGAGAGTGCATTGGTGGTTAGTAGAGTGGCATAGAGAAGAATGATGCAAAGTGAGAGGCATAGAGTGAAGTGGCGTAGAGAGCAGTGTCAGAGTGGGGTGGTGCACAGAGATTAGAATGGCGTAGAGTGCATTGGCATAAAGTGCAGAAGAGTAGAGTGGTGCAGAGTAGAGTGGCACAGATTAGAGTAGCGCAGAGTAGAGTGAAGAGTGTTCAGTGGCAGAAACTGCAGTGCTGCAGGGGAGAGTGTTGTATAATGCAGTGGTGTAGAGTAGGGTGGCACAGAGTGATTTGATGCAAAGTAGATTGGGGTAGAGTGCATTCGCTTTGAGTAAAGTGGTGTAGAGTGCATTGGCGTAAAGTGCAGTGGCATAGAGTGCAGTGGCATAGAGTGCAGTGGCATAGAGTGCAGTGTTGCAGAGCAGGGTGACATAGAGGGGAGTGGCACGAAGTGGTGTAGAGTGCAGCGGCAAAGAGTGCAGTGGTGCATGGTAGTGTGGGGTTGGTGTATTGGCATAGAGTTAGGTGGAGTGGTGTAGCGTACAGAAGCACAGAGTGCAGAGATGCAGCATGGAGTGGAGTGACGTACTGTGGAGTGGTGCAGAGCAGAGTGCAGTGGGGTAACGTGGAGTATGCATGGTGTGATAGCCCACTGCCATTACAGACAACACAGCTTCAATTGAACTGTCTATTGCATTTGCACTAACATACAGTTTTACTAATAAAACTACGCAGCAGACAAACAATATTGTCTGGAAATGTATTCGCTCAATGTATTGATTTGATCATCAGCACAGTTCATTTACAGACAATTACATTTTGTTGTGTGCCAGAAAAAGCAATAACATCGGTACAACCTTACTCAAGCAGACACCCACTAACCAGCATGATTGTCACATAAATCCTCTCACTTTGAAGTCAGAGAAAGAAAAATAAATACAAAGCCTCCTGGAAAACACAGCGTGACATTTGGCCTCTGTCTTTTACTGCACAGCAAATGTGACAAGATAAGAACACCATTGAAAGGCTTGTTAACAAAAAACAAGTTTGTGAAAGAATACAGTAAACAAGGTTTGGGTGAATGGAGGGACTAACTTGAGCTGGACAGCTTAAAGCAAATAATGCCAGAAAATAGAAAGCCTGAACATGTGAGTTAGAAGTCACACAGGCAACAGTAAGCCAAGGACGGAATGCATACCTAGGTCAACTTTCTGAATGTCCCCAAAATGTCTTTATCAAACCAGCCAGCTGCGCAGTCTGGTAGCAGGCTACCTAAAAAGACAGCAAGACCCAGAAGCGCTTGTTGCACACTCTCTGCAACACCTCATGCTTATGCGAAGTGACGTTTGCTGCACTGTATCTCGGAACCTCTCACGCAACACCTCCTTACAGGCCTAGATACAATATACACCTTTGAAACCACGAAGTCCAAAAGTGTGACAAGAATCTGACATGAATCAGAGTGTCTGGTAGCCTCCCCAGGGCTTTGATGCGCTACATACATTCTACAACACATTAAAATACAACATCCCTTGCTCATTACACTTCTGCACGCGCAGGCTATAGGGGGTTCATTGAAGATGCCAGTGCTTTTATTGTACTTCATCTCGGCAACAGGCATGTGGATAAGCTAAAATACAAAAACTAATATAAAATAAAGATAAAAAAATGTAGGCGGCAAAAAGAATACCATACAAAAAGATGTGCTTTCCAAAATATATGCTTGCAACCATATGGCTCCATTAAGCACTGGGTTCCAAAAATCCTGGAAGTGGAGAATTTAAACCAGTCCTTCAACAGGAGGTGAGTTTATGTGATTTAGGGAATTTATAAAGAAGTTTATATATCGTACATGGATATTTTTGATTGGTATACATTTTTGCAGTCTACGTTTCTGCTTTATTTTTGTAATAATCTCTGTTTTTGTGGTCCATATTTTCACCTGGAACCCGTAACCTGCGGCTGGGCGCAAGAGATCCATAGAGGTTTGCTGAAATTCATCTTTTGATCGACAAAAACTCAGGCTCCCAGCTGCAATTCATTTTTGTATTGATCTGGCCTATCCGGGTGGCTGCCTGCAAGATCTATTGAAATAACACACATCAGACAGTGCAGGGAAACATGGAGGGATCCCTGGAGAAGGCAGGCACCCAAGGAGAAATCAGGGACACCCGTCGCTGCGGATCTACCTTCAGAGGTAAAAAGGGAAGTGCAGGGGTCCCCTGGGGGGAGCACACATACACCACCTCTCAAAAAAAGCTCTAACACATCAGCAGGAGAGGTACTGAGGTGGCAACGGTCTGGTTCGATCTTTGTCACTTTCGTACATCTCCCTCATTATCAACCGATTTAACCTTTTACATCCCCGAAAGGTCGAATATTTAGCTTTTTTAATTTTCTGGTGATGTGGTAAATACCAAGCGCATAGATGCCCTTCAGATCACAGTGTGCACTAGAAGAAAAATATGCTCCTTTATAGCTGTGGTCTTTTGTTCCTGAAACTCAGTCCAACCAAGGCAGAATTCCTGCTATTTGCCAAGAACAACAAGCAAGAAACAGTACAAACCAGGCTCGATGACATGAACCTTGACAACTTTGAACCCCAACTTCCACCAATGGCCAAGTCACTTGGATTAACCTTGGGAACCAACCTCTCCCACTAGCAACACATTACCAAAAATCAAAGATGGCTTGGTAGTTGGTACCAGTCCTCTTATAAACAAAATGAAACAATTTCTTCCAAAAAGCGACTTCAGAACGGCTTTCAAGCCCTCGTACTCTTGCATCATGATGGTGGTAACGCCCTGTTCCATGGCTTCCCAAATGCCAAACTGGAACGATTTGAGGGCATGCTACCTGTCGCAGTACATCTCATCCAGGGCTGGACGAAACAGGACCACTTTGCTGCCATCCTGATGGAACTTCATTGGCACCCCTTGCCACCACACCTTCTTCAAAACCAGCTGATTCGTTTACAAAGCCATCACGAGCATTAACCCCGCTTATCTTGCAGACAAGCACGCCATTTCTTGTGGATTTCTGCACACATACAACTAGGACAACATCAGACTGCAGACTAAGGGATTACAAGTATAGGTGCTGTTAATCGCACCTGGTAAATAACGTTACCAAAGAGTTCAGTATTTATCGAGTGCGATAAATACCACATATTACAATTTTCAGGGGAATAACATGCAGATTTTGGTATTTAAAGCACCAAAATCCGCATGATACGGTAAATACTGTATGCTTTTCCCTGGTAATATTTCCGGCAGGTTTGACCTGCAGAATTGCAACGAATGTTGAGTTATTAAATGCCTCCAATAATTATCAGATGCGTCAAATAAAACCAAACTCCTAACTCCTTCCTGTGCATAAACAAGAGTTTAGGCATGGGTCAGAATTTAATGAGGAACTTGTAATCAGGTCCTGAGAAGGGTAAAAAAGTGAATCGGGCTTTTTCCATCTATGCACCCAGGATCGGGAACAAATATCCCCTTATTCATAAGGACTGCCCCATCCATGCTTCACTTTAGGGAAGAGTTGAAGACATACCTGTTTAAAGAACACTACATCCTGATGCAGTAACGATTCAGTGAACAGGCAAATATTCCCTTTAAAAATGTAAGGACTGGATGCATGTGCAACCAGAGATATGTCACACTCATGTGAAAGTATACTGAGAGCATGTTTCTGTTGGCCCGTTATGTGTCTGTGCGTGGTCTCAAGGGGGTGAGGAACTAACAGCTTACCCTAACAAAAGGAGAGTCACTTGGTAGCAACCTTGGTAGGTCTAGGTAGGCGGGCCAACCATCTGGGATGTGTGAAGACCCATGAGGGGCCTATTGGTATCTCTCACTTGAGTAAACATTGAAGACCAATGTCTGTGCTCCAAAAAGACCCACAGACCCTTGTTCTTTATACCCAAGCGCTAGGGTGGCCCCTGCGACTGGAAGACGGGTAAGTAAGGGTGCTGATAATGTGAAAATAAGGGATGTATGGACTTTAACTTTTGCAAGCATATTTCAAGCCTTTCGTAACTGTGTTGATCTACATCTCTTCGTATTCCGACTGTAGCATTGCATACAGAGGGCTACCAAAAATGCCTCTTGAAACAGGCTGCAAATAATACAGAATCAGGCAACTAAATTTTGTCTTTGTGACCACATGAGACTTGGCCTAAAAGTGTACCATTGGCTCACATTTACATGGACAATCAATTATAGCTTGTGGCTCCATTCACAAGGGCGAAGGGAACTGATGACCTAGCTTCTTGTAAGAAGGTGCTTCCCGATACACACCAGCCAGAAACCTACATTCGACCAAACACGACCTGATTCACCAAACCACTTAGAGACATATGAGACGTGTAATTGGGTCACATGGTATCTAAGGCCAGACTCTAGGATGCCTGAAACATTACCCAGAGAGCAGAATTCAACTTTGTAACTGCAAAAATCTCCTCAAGACACAGCTCTTTAAGGGTTAAACACCTGTCTGCGAAGGTATGGAATAATGCACACCGAGTAGGGATTTTACTTCGCCCATGTTCAATATGACTCAAACCCAGTGGCCTTCAATTTTTTTAATTCCTCGACCTCCCCCATCCCCGTTAGGAAAAAAAGTAATGGGGTCCCCCTTAGAAATTTTCACAATTATTCTATTAAATTAGCAAGGCTTACGTATGTCTAGACTTATTTGAACATTGCAGTTAAGTATCCACAGTATGATTATTAGAAATGGGGGGGGGGGTGATTTTGAAGAATATTTAGAGTCCCTTCCCTTTTGGCACCTCTCCCAGCCAGGATATAAATGACAAAAGATGTTAGTGATAGCCCATTACAGAGCAGCTTACTGCCGCTCATTGTTTATGCTTAAAACAAAGCACTGTTATCAGCATAATGGCTTCTTTCGGCCAGAACCTGCCCTCCCTTCCTCCCCCACGGGATCACTTTAGGCCCCCAGTTTGAAGAACCCTGCTCTAACTACTCCAGAAATGGCCGACGGATATCATGGCCTAGATATTGTCTGACAAACATATAGTATTCTGAATATTGCTTCCAAAATATTGCCCCTTTAGAGTGAATAAGAGCAAGTCTACACCTAATTATACGATATTTTCATAAACTGAATTTAGGCCACAATACTTATGTCAGACAATATTTTTGTTATTGTTACTGATATTCTGACGCTCAGCCAAGTACTACTTCTGCTTACAGCTGTTCTTTTCTTCAACCATCTATGCTAGAGCCCTGCAGTGGCCAGAATATACTTTATAAAAACTCTAAAATAAACATTAATGTTCAACAAGTCCCTGTTGAAGGCTCTTAGGGCCCAGGGTAAATAAATCCTCTCTCGAGTGTAGCACCATGTCTGTCCAGGGCCGGACTGGGCATAGCATGCACCGGGCGTTTCCACGGTGGGCCGCCAGGTTGGGAGCCGGTTTTGGGCCCCTGGGGGCCGTTTTTGTTACCGGGGGTCTGCAATATCGGCCCCCTGTAACAAAATCGGCCGAAACCGGCCCTCGCAAACTGCTCAGCTGCACTCCCCCTCGCCCCAGGTGGGGGGGCCGGCTGAGCAGTTTGCCAGGGCCGGTTTCTGTTCCCAGTCCGGCCCTGTGTCTGTCCCAAAAGGCTAGGCGAGCTTCAGACCTCTAAAAAGTATTTCCCATTATTTTAAAGAGAACGTTTTAAATAACCTATTCTCTTAATACTATTGTGATTGCAGATGCCATATTATATCAATATTATAACATGTGATGCCCGTAGTGGGCGTGGCTTGCTTTTGTTTACAAGTGTCGCCTTTCTAATACCCGTAAACAAGGGCGAAATTTTGTGGCTTGATTCTGCCAATGAATATAACACTAATAAACATTGACCAGACATCTTGATAGCCAATATCTGTACCACGTTCATACATAGAATGAGCAACACGTGGTAAACTCTACAGCCCCGAATGCGAGTAATGAAGATTACCACGTTGAGGGGGATAAGTGCAAGGAAGTGGGGTAGAGAGGTGTTAGCCTTCCTGGCTTAACACCTCTCTCCTCCACTACTGAAACTCAAGGCTGCACCATATTTACAAGAATGTGGTGCCGCCTTGCGGTTCCCCCTGCGATGGCTCTAAGTTTAGCAACCATAGTGCAAGGGTGACTGTGTGCAGGGGAGGATTGTTTATGTGTAGGAAGGTGTCCCTTCCTGCACATAAACAATCTTAGAAATGCCATTCTGTCACTTTCATGTGTGCTGCTTCATGCAGCACACATGAAAGTGACAACATTCAATTTCTTTTCAAAGTTTGTTTATGTACAGGGAGGGACACCTTCCTGTACAAAAACAAACTATGGCCTTTTGCTTTTTCCATGTGTCCGTCCCCTGGTGTATGAAGGTTTGTATCCTGCCTCCAGTACCGCCCCCTGTTAAGGGGAGCATTGCACCCTTTCCAGTACTGTCCCCTGGTGTGGGGAGGTGTGCATCTTCCCTCCAGTACCATCATTTGGTGAGGGGAGCATTGCATCCTCCCTCCAGTACCGTCCCCCGGAGTAGTAAGCATTGCATCCTCCCTCCAGTACCGTCCCCTGGTGAGGGGAGCATTGCATCCTCCCTCCAGTACTGTCCCCTGGTGAGGAGAGCATTGCATCCTTCCTCCTGTACCATCCCCTGGTGGGGAGAGCATTGCATCCTCCCTCCAGTACCGTCCCCTGGTGTGAAAAGCATTGCACCTTTCCTCCAGTACTGTTCTCTGGTGTGGGGAGCATTGCATCCTCCCTCCAGTACCGTCCTCTGGTGTGGGGAGCAAGGCATTCTCCCTCCAGTACCGTCCTCTGGTGTGGGGAGCATTGCATCCTCCCTCACCGTCCCCTGGTGTGGAGAGCATTGCACCTTTCATCCAGTACCGTCCTCTAGTGTGGGGAGCATTGCATCCTCCCTCCAGTACCATCCCCTGGTGTGGAGAGCATTGCACCTTTCCTCCAGTACCGTCCTCTGGTGTGGGGAGCATTGCATCCTCCCTCCAGTACCATCCCCTGGTGTGGAGAGCATTGCACCTTTCCTCCAGTACCGTCCTCTGGTGTGGGGAGCATTGCATCCTCCCTCCAGTACCATCCCCTGGTGTGGAGAGCATTGCACCTTTCCTCCAGTACCGTCCTCTGGTGTGGGGAGCATTGCATCCTCCCTCCAGTACCGTCCCCTGGTGTGGGGAGCATTGCACTTTTCCTCCAGTACCGTCCCCTGGTGTGGGGAGCATTGCATCCTCCCTTCAGTACCGTCCTCTGGTGTGGGGAGCATTGCATCCTCCCTCCTGTCCCTGCTGTGGGGAGCATTGCACCTTTCCTCCAGTACTGTCCTCTGGTGTGGGGAGCATTGCATCCTCCCTCCAGTACCGTCCTCTGGTGTGGGGAGCATTGCACTTTTCCTCCATTACCGTTCCCGGGTGTGGGGAGCATTGCATCCTCCCTGCAGTACCATCCCCTGGTGTAGGGAGCATTGCATCCTCCCTCAAGTACCGTGTACGATTCCCTGGTGTGAAAAGCATTACACCTTTCCTCCAGTACCGTCCTCTGGTGAGGGGAACATTGCATCCTCTCTCCAGTACCGTCCCCTGGTGTGGGGAGCATTGCACCTTTCCTCCAGAACCGTCCCCTGATGTGGGGAGCATTGCATCCTCCCTTCAGTACTGTCCCCTGGTATGGGGAGCATTGCATCCTCCCTCCAGTACCATCCCCTGGTGTGGGGAGCATTTTATCCTCCCTCTAGTACTGTCCCTGCTGTGGGGAGCATTGCATCCTCCCTCCTGTACCATCCCCTGGTGTGGGGAGCATTTTATCCTCCCTCCAGTACTGTCCCCTGGCAGACCGAGTACTTACGAGCTTGTGCACCTTAGAACAGGGGCTAACATTCGTTACAACCATTTTCAGGTGTTCTGCGGTCTACGACTCTGAATTGTTGAGTAAATGCCCACCCACTAAATACCCCCCCAGCCGCGTCAGCATGTAACGGGTGACCCACAGCTCACAGTCTCCTGCTTCTGGCTAACACTGCTGCAGGTCACTTCAGCATTCTCAGCATCACCCACAGATCCTTTTGGAATAAGGGTCTGAAACATTATCAAAGTGAAGCTTATAGACTGTCCCTAGTGTGACCTTGTGAACTGAAAGTTCCAACCCCTGCCCTTACTCACGTACAAACAGATAAGCGGTCAGAGGGTGGGGGTGGCTCTGTAATATCCCCCCTCGGTGGAACAAGGTGACTGATAGCCTCAAGGAGATCAGATATCATGTCATGTCCAGATCAAAGCCGAAACTTCTCCACTTCCAAGGGCCTTCTTCAGGCTGGGCATGACTGGTGTACCACAGATGGACCAAGCCCATATAGCCCTTCCGCCCTGAATCGTATATCTGTGCAATCGGTCTCTCAGGGGTTCTCTGTAGTCAGGATCCACAAGTCCATCAATTAACAATACACTGCAGAGCATTTGAGAAGCTATCAATTTCAGCTGGCCAATTTTAAGAACTTTCCCTTTATTTATCTTATTTTTTACAAATGAGTTTTGTTGTCTGGAAAGAAAGCATAGCCACTGTAGAAATGTTTGCAATGAGAGCCCTCATGTCATCTTATGTTGTTTGAAACAGCATATCTACTTGTAGGCCGGAACTTCTGCCTTTGCGCAACTGGCCACACCCCTGACGCACTCTCGATAGTGGCGGGCCCTGATTTCTTCAATGATGCCCTACCCTATTTAGCAATCAAGAGTCTCTTTGCAATTATAGTTTGAGCAGATCTAGCAACAAATACTTAACATACCTACAGTGATAGATCAGTGGCAACAGGTGGGAACATTGGAGTTCGACATTAGACCGCTTGGGCCCGGACACATTTTCCAGTACGCCGACATAATCTTGCGTAATTTTGCAAATTTAACATTAGACTTGTACATGGAATTCTAACAATTAGGTATGCTTTCTGCAAAGATTTGTTATACAGGAACAATGTGAGTGACCAGAACGCGAGTGGCTGGTGTTTGTGGCTCTTCTGTTTTTTGCGCTAGTTTTCAGCAAATGTACGAGAAGACGTATTTCACATTAAAATATAGCACTAAATGTTGTTTTTGCATTTTGCAGGTTCAAATCATTTTTTTACATTTCATGCATTTATGCAAAGGCAAATTACACAATGCTAATTGTATGGAGACTAATTCCTAATTTTAACATCTTCCAAAGTAGCCTAAACACTTTTCCCTTCTGGAGCGGCCATTGCTTTATAGTTTGAGATGGACTCTTCCAATGAGGGACAGGGTCAATACTGATTTGCACAAATTTGGCCCTTATCTAGGGTGGCATGGAATGTGAAAGGATGGACTGGAAAAGTGATTGCCAGTGGTTGAGAATAATTCAAGCATTCCATCCATCAACCTTGTTGCTTGGTTGAGAAAATACACAACACTCTTTAATAATCTGGAACGTTGTGTACGTCGAACCTGCTCTTCCACCGTAACGCAAACACCCAATCACCTACTGTTGTTTCAGGCCATATTGAGACACACTTCATTAGTGCAACAAATAAAAACCTAACTATTGGCCAAACACACTTCTACAGTGCTGGAGGACAAGTGGTCATGGAACCAAGGCTGGAACCAGATGATGCGGTGGAGAAACGCCAGAAGGGTCAAATCTTGCGCTATCTTCAATTTCTATTATGACTGCACAAACATGCTTCCCTCTTCTGGTTTATTAATTTCATCCTCCGCTATTTCCCGTCAAGCGATGCGGCTTCAATCTGCCACAAAGAAATTCATTTTCTTCTGATCTGCTAAGTTTCATCTCACCCGACAAATCATTTTACGTCTTTCAGTACTTTAGAGAAATCCTCTGTCCAAAAGAATATTAATTTTTCTTCCCAATGGGATTCCTGAACCATGTTGCCAGTGATGTCACTCACTTTTGAAGCCTAATCGCAAGTTGTTAACTTTACATTGACTGGATTTCTGTTAAAAAAAACTTCATCACACACAATGGGACCTCTTTTAATTCAAGATAATGCAAAAGACGCAACCGTAGCTGAATAGGTGAAGTATGCCTATCCAACATCACTGAATGCTCAAAGGCACGCGTACAAATAAGTGAATAACGTAAAGAGCTCCAAAGGAATCTAAAATAATGCACCAGTGGTGACTAAGTTGATAATCCCTTATTCAACCTTGGCCAAACTGCGTTCATGTCCTTAAACAATTAGACCGGCCGGCAAGATCAAGTTTATCAAGTTGCCGGAAACTGGTCAATTTCCTAAAATGAACCAAAGAAGGTGTCAATAACTAATTGTAAACTATTCTAATACTGTTGTGAAAAAAATTACAAATATTACATAGTTTCTGAAGACCTCATGATCCGGGAAAGCCTTGGGATCAGCGTGTAAGTTTATTTCTGCAAAAAGCGTAGTAGCCTTCAATTTTGTGCCCCTACTAGAAGGTTTTTGTCTTGGGCTTTACTTGGAGGCTGCGAACCTACATCATTACGTTATTGTTTATGATGTAATAAATCCTTTCCTGTGATGTAATAAATTATTTCCCGTGATGGTGATTATATACCTTCCTATCGGATACTAAATGACTCCACCATACACACTGGACTCCATATTGACATCCAGTTGTTCATGTCTAAAATTTAAAAAGAATTTGAAAACCAAAGGAAATCAATGTGTAGCTTCAAATATGATTAAAAATAACATCATCTCCATCAGCCAATGAGCACTGTCCTTCCCACCCAAATCATCCTATCTTCTGTACAGCTTCAAACACATTCAAAATAACATCATCTCCATCAGCCAATGAGCACTGTCCTTCCCACCCTAAGCATCCTATCTTCTGTACAGCTTCAAACACATTCAAAATAACATCATCTCCATCAGCCAATGAGCACTGTCCTTCCCACCCTAAGCATCCTATCTTCTGTACAGCTTCAAACACATTAAAAATAATATCATCTACATCAGCCAATGAGCACTGTCCTTCCCACCCAAAGCATCCTATCTTCTGTACAGCTTCAAACACATTAAAAATATCATCTACATCAGCCAATGAGCACTGTCCTTCCCACCCAAAGCATCCTATCTTCTGTACAGCTTCAAACACATTCAAAATATCATCTACATCAGCCAATGAGCACTGCCGTTCCCACCCAAAGCATCCTATCTTCTGTACAGCTTCAAACACATTCAAAATAACATCATCTCCATCAGCCAATGAGCACCGTCCTTCCCACCCAAAGCATCCTATCTTCTGTACAGCTTCAAACACATTAAAAATAACATCATCTCCATCAGCCAATGAGCACTGTCCTTCCCACCCAAAGCATCCTATCTTCTGTACAGCTTGAAACACATTAAAAATAACATCATCTCCATCAGCCAATGAGCACTGTCCTTCCCACCCAAAGCATCCTATCTTCTGTACAGCTTCAAACACATTCAAAATAACATCATCTCCATCAGCCAATGAGCACTGTCCTTCCCACCCAAAGCATCCTATCTTCTGTACAGCTTCAAACACATTAAAAATAACATCATCTACATCAGCCAATGAGCTCCCACCCAAAGCATCCTATCTTCTGTACAGCTTCAAACACATAAAAAATAACATCATCTTTATCAGCCAATGAGCACTGTCCTTCCTCCCAAAGCATCCTATCTTCTGTGCAGCTGTCACCACATACTTCTGTCTGACTATCTCAGGATTCCAAGCAAGACTCCCTTGCAATAGATTCTTCCACTGAAAGTTCCTCAAAGAAAACACCATCTTAAAATCCAGCCTACCAGTAACCAGGCACCAGACAGCACCCCACAAAATAACATCCATAAGTAAGAAACTCCGGAGTTTAAAAGGCATGGAACTACATGCAGAATCTAAAAATATGGCAACCTACGTCTAAAACTCTATACAATCCCAGGATAACCCTGACAACGGCAATTTAAACACTTCTGACAAATTGCACAAATCCTGTCAACATTCAGTCCATTCTCATTGGACACCAATGTCGAACTCTCACTTCCTCTTCAGCCCCTGTGGCAAGCAGCATTACTACTATTTCTAATGTTCGAAACTTTCATGTCAAGTATTTCATAAAACCACACTATGAGCACACATTTTCTCTTTTTATTAATAAAAAGGCAAAATAATTAATCAAAAGGATGTTAAGGCTTGAGGAAGAAACTGACCCCACCAACCCCTCATCTAAGGGGTATAATCATCCTCTCCGGAAACCTAGCCCCAAAGCATGCCATTTGTATGTTAGCAGACATGTGCAGGATCACATGTTAAATTAGGAAGAAACTAAGCTTGCGCATACTTTCGGTCAAAGAAGTTGGCCACCACGCCATGGCTCACATAGATCAGTGGAGAGATGGAACTACATTTGAGACCAGTTACCTGTCCACATCTACTGGGACATTCTCTATGGGGCACTGACTGCCTGTCCAAATCTGTAGGGACATTGCCAATGAGAGACTGGCTGCCTGTCCACATCTACTGGGACATTGCCAATGAGAGACTGGCTGCCTGTCCACATCTGCAGGAACATTGCCTATGAGAGACTGGCTACCTGTCCACATCTGTAGAAACATTGCCTATGGGATGATTGACTGCCTGGCCACATCTGGGGAGACATTGCCTATGAGAGACTGGCTGCCTGTCCACATCTGGGGAGACATTGTCTATGAGAGACTGGCTGCCTGTCCACATCTGGGGAGACATTGTCTATGAGAGACTGGCTGCCTGTCCACATCAGTAGGGACATTGCCTATGAGAGACTGGCTGCCTATCCACATCTGCAGGGACATTGCCTATGAGAGACTGGCTGCCTGTCCACATCAGTAGGGATATTGCCTATGAGAGACTGGCTGCCTGTCCACATCTGCAGGGACATTGCCTATGAGAGATTGGCTGCCTGTCTACATCTGCAGGGACACAGCCTATGAGAGACTGGCTGCCTGTCCACATCAGTAGGGATTTTGCCTGTGAGAGACTGGCTGCCTGACCACATCTGCAGGGACATTGCCTATGGGAGACTGGCTGCCTGTCCACATCTGCAGGGACATTGCCAATGAGAGACTGGCTGCCTGTCCACATCAATAGGGACATTGCCTATGAGAGACTAGCTGCCTGTCCACATCTGCAGTCCACATCTGCAGGGACATTGCCTATGAGAGACTGGCTGCCTGTCCACATCAGTAGGGACATTGCCTATAGAGACTGGCTGCCTCTCCACATCTGCAGGGACATTGTCTATGGGAAACTGGCTGCCTCTCCACATCTGCAGGGACACTGCCTATGAGAGAGTGGCTGCCTGTCCACATCTGTAGGGACATTGTCCACGGGAGACTGGCTGCCCGTCCTCATCTGTAGGGACATTGCCTATGTGAGACTGGTTGCCTGTCCACATCAGTAGGGACATTGCCTATGAGAGACCGGCTGCCTGTCCACATCAGTAGGGACATTGCCTATGAGAGACTGGGTGCCTGTCCACATCTGCCGGGACATTGCCAATGAGAGAATGGCTGCCTGTCCACTTCTGCAGGGACATTGCCTATGAGAGACTGGCTGCCTGTGCACATCTGAAGGGACATTGCCTATGTGAGACTGGCTGCCTGTCCACATCAGTAGGGACATTGCCTATGAGAGACTGGCTGCCTGTCCACATCCGTAGGGACATTGCCTATGAGAGACTGGCTGCCTGTCCACATCTGTAGGGACATTTTCTGTGGGAGACTGTCTGCTTGTCCACATCTGTGGAGACATTGTCTATGGGAGACTGGCTGCCTGTCCACATCAGTAGGGACATTGCCTATGCGAGACTGTCTGCCTGTCCACATCTGCAGGGACATTGTCTATGGGAGACTGGCTGCCTGTCCACATCAATAGGGACATTGCCTATGAGAGACTAGCTGCCTGTCCACATCTGCAGTCCACATCTGCAGGGACATTGCCTATGAGAGACTGGCTGCCTGTCCACATCAGTAGGGACATTGCCTATAGAGACTGGCTGCCTCTCCACATCTGCAGGGACATTGTCTATGGGAGACTGGCTGCCTCTCCACATCTGCAGGGACACTGCCTATGAGAGACTGGCTGCCTGTCCACATCTGTAGGGACATTGTCCACGGGAGACTGGCTGCCCGTCCTCATCTGTAGGGACATTGCCTATGTGAGACTGGTTGCCTGTCCACATCAGTAGGGACATTGCCTATGAGAGACCGGCTGCCTGTCCACATCAGTAGGGACATTGCCTATGAGAGACTGGGTGCCTGTCCACATCTGCCGGGACATTGCCAATGAGAGAATGGCTGCCTGTCCACTTCTGCAGGGACATTGCCTATGAGAGACTGGCTGCCTGTGCACATCTGAAGGGACATTGCCTATGTGAGACTGGCTGCCTGTCCACATCAGTAGGGACATTGCCTATGAGAGACTGGCTGCCTGTCCACATCCGTAGGGACATTGCCTGTGAGAGACTGGCTGCCTGTCCACATCTGTAGGGACATTTTCTGTGGGAGACTGTCTGCTTGTCCACATCTGTGGAGACATTGTCTATGGGAGACTGGCTGCCTGTCCACATCAGTAGGGACATTGCCTATGCGAGACTGTCTGCCTGTCCACATCTGCAGGGACATTGTCTATGGGAGACTGGCTGCCTCTCCACATGTGCAGGGACATTGCCTATGAGAGACTGGCTGCCTGTCCACATCTGTAGGGACATTGTCCGCGGGAGACTGGCTGCCCGTCCTCATCTGTAGGGGCATTGCTTATGTGAGACTGGCTGCCTGTCCACATCAGTAGGGACATTGCCTATGAGAGACTGGCTGCCTGTCCACATCAGTAGGGACATTGCCTATGAGAGACTGGGTGCCTGTCCACATCTGCCGGGACATTGCCAATGAGAGAATGGCTGACTGCCCACATCTGCAGGGACATTGCCTATGAGAGACTGGCTGCCTGTCCACATCTGTAGGGACATTTTCTGTGGGAGACTGTCTACTTGTCCACATCTGTGGAGACATTGTATATGGGAGACTGGCTGCCTGTCCACATCTGTAGGGACATTCTTTAAGAGTAACTAGCCACCTGTTCACATCTAGTTGCTTACTGATATAGTCATTTTTAGGCATTATAACTCTTAATGAATTTGCCAAGCAAAGGTTCCAGCTCACACGTATTAAACCATGTCATTATTTACATAAGCCACACCTCCTGTAAAGAATGCTTAGTTATGGTGCAATGACCATGTCCCTATCAGACAATTCCCCCACCCCTACTTACTCATTTCATTTCCATTTAAGCCACTAACTGCAGCGTTGAAATGCATAATATTTGATCTAGACTCAAATAGTGACTTGTTTGGACCAGTGCTTTGTAAAATAATTGGTGCCAGAGCTCAAAGCGCTGCTCAGACACCCGGCTGGTGCTAAAGAATGTCAGAGTGTGAACAGCAAGGCTGCACAGTCCCGAATCCACCTGAGGCCTCTTCAGTTCACCGCCAGTCACTCCCTGCCACGCTATCTCACTCTTAAAGGTTCAATAACACTTACGCTGTAGTAATGTACAAGGGAACGCACCTCAAAAAGGTCTATAATCAGATCGGGTAGTCAAATAATATTTTCAATTTGATAATTTACAAAAGACAGAACAACAATTGATTGTGTTGCCACTCAGGATAAAAATGCACCTTACTACCTAGATGCCGGACTACACAGATCATGCAATGCAATCACCGTGATAAACAATATAACATACAAATATCCCGGCACTCAAAAGTAACAACTCTTTTTCATATTTGTATATAGCCAAAACAAACTACATTGAGTATTGTCGAAACATCACTGGCAACAAAATGGATTTTGATTCGTACAAAAGTGTGATTTTTTAATTTAGAAAAACATTTGTATAAAACATCACAATTTTCAAACAAGACCAAGAAGGAATCAATGTCCCTTAAATAAGTGTGACATTAAAGAGACAGTTCATAAAACGATGGTTGTAGCCTTATGGTCTTGGTCCAAATGAGCAACAGCCGACACGTGTTTCGTCACGTCAAGTGACTTCCTCAAGGCTCTTTCAAAATGTGAAAGCTTTCACGGTCTCTTACCGGACGCGTCCTGCCGAGCCCACGCCGTTGGAATTGCACATAGAAACACAAGGGGCCTATCATAGCCTGTTGGGAATTCTATAAATGTGATGGTGATACTAGAGACTGTAAGAAACTATTTTTTTCTTAATGAATAAGTATTCGCATGATGGAATGAAGAACTTACCAACGGGGACCAATATAATATACTAAAAACCTCTTGGGCCGATCATACTGTGGGAACACGTACAAATTGCGACACAATACAGAAAAAAATTTGAGGTATACTTCTTGAACTACCTGGGCTGGCAGTTCTCCCATAATTTTGAATAAAAAAATAGGTGGACCACGTCTAAGAAATTTTGAATTTTTATTGGATACTCTTGTTCTTTGTTGGAGAAGATATTGGGAATCAAATATAGGTGCAGTCATTGAAACCTTTAAAATTTTAAAGAGCCTTGAGGAAGTCACTTGACATGACGAAACACATGTCGGCTGTTGCTCATTTGGACCAAGACCATAAGGCTACAACCATCGTTTTATGAACTGTCTCTTTAATGTCACACTTATTTAAGGGACATTGATTCCTTCTAGGTCTTGTTTGAAAATTGTGATGTTTTATACAAATGTTTTTCTAAATTAAAAAATCACACTTTTGTACGAATCCATATCTGTTTTGTTGCCAGTGATGTTTCGACAATACTCAATGTAGTTTGTTTTGGCTATATACAAATATGAATAAGAGTCGCTACTTTTGAGTGCTGGGATATTTGTATGTTATATCACTCTTAAAGGTGTCTGCTTTCTCCCTCGGTGACGGTTTTTCTGTGTTTCTTTTTCTCCGTGTTTTTGTTTTGTTTGATTTCCCCTCTGTTGGCCTCTGGAAATGTTTGAAGTGGCAAAATAAGTGCCGGTGCCCCCCAACGGCAAACCACCGGCTCAAATTATGCACTGGTTTGGGGTTTCCATCAAAGAAGAATTTTGAACAAAAGGAACAATGGAAACTGTATATATTTCTGAAAAGAAAAGTAGACATCCTTGGGAACTTTCATTGGGTGACTTGCATTGGCCAATAAGCTTTTCCTACCCACAATCCTCTTGTAAGACCAGCAATACTCCCTATGTATCAATTGTAGTTTCTTGAGATGTCTTACAAACCCCTCCTCCCCTTTCCCACCCCTCAACTCTAAACTCAGGCCCCCTTCATGCAAATATATAACTGACTGAAATATTGAAATAACCCCACCAGTCTGCTGGACACAGAATTCAGCTGCAACTTCATGTCCTGAATTACAAGGGCGGCAAGGGAGAGGTGTGGCGTAGCGACCAGAGCGGCTGACTCCCGACACGAGGTTCACGCTTCGATCCCCGGGCGCCCATGGCAGCTCAGCTCAGCATCATGTGACTCTAGGCAATAGCTCACTTAAACTCCCCGACAGCACCCAGCGCCTTGAAACCTTAAGGGGTGATATGTTGGCGCTTTACAAATATGGATTATTATAAGAGTGAACTTTTATGCAAGACGGTAGTACTCAGTGGCTTAAGGATTGGGCAGCTCTAGCTGACTGCTCACATGAGCATAACTATAAGAGAAGGAAGAAAGTGGGACCAAGCTGCATCACTTTAACAAATTTGATAATCTTTACAACCAAATTCCGATGGGCACGCAATACGCAACAACAACTTTCGCCTACAGTTCTATAAGCCCACATAAGATTTTGCCCTCGTTTTTCCTTAATCTTGAAAATATGCTTTTAGGGTGGAGAGATCTCTTCACATCTCCTCCAGAAACCCATAAGATAAGGAGGGATTTCATTATTTTATACCCACTTTGAAAATGTACTCTAACATTAAATACCAGTTTTTACACGTGTGGAAATTGGGTGGAAAAATTATTTTGGTTCACTAATTAAAGATATTCCAGCACTGAACCAAAGTTTTAAAAAGCCACAAAGGGAGGAGGTTTTATTTGAGGAAAAGGCATTGAGGTAGGAGATCCCTTACAAAGGAATTTCAGACGGGTGATGTGTGGGTGGTACTTTCTTTTCCACCACTACTTTGCCTGAGTTTGGATTTGACCTTGGAAACATTTTAAGATTCCCCTTTATGACTACTCAAAGAGCTTCCTATGTGTCCAATGGCCCTTAAAACTGCGCAGGCAGAAAGCACAATGCATATGTTCAAGTACATTTTTCTTAATTCGTTCAAAAGGAACCATTCCTTGTAAGGAGTAAATCTATGATCATATCCAATGTAAATGAGTCTGAATCAAGTTTGTAAATACCCACAAACTCGCAGGTGAGTCAGTATATACAAACTTTCCAAGTCACCCCCGCCCTGGAACGCCCACTCCTGCCCCTGGAGTAGCATTCACCCAAATCACTAAATCAATTTAGGCCTTCTAAATCACTTTTTGTGAATTTATTGCTCTTTGAATCCAGATCTTTGCGATGTAACTTGAACTTACATGCGCTGACAGCTTTGTGTGTCGGCCACTGTGTGGGGTCTCAGTCAAGGGTCTGCTCCTGGGCACGAAGCGGGGAATCGCAGATCACAATTATGATACGGCAGAGAAAAGTTGACTCTGGTCTAGTACTCCTTGTTCTCAGGCACAAGTGTTACCAATCCCTCCAATCCAATGAGCGATTGGAGAGTGACGACAGTCACAGTGGAAAAGTAGTAGGACTGACTGCAGAACGTAACCAACAAAAAACATTACTTAGACCATGATGGGGACGAGAGAAGGATCTCTTGAACCCAAGAGTGTCAAAGCTGCCTTTCTGGTGATACCCTAAATCATATTCTAAAGGAGACAAGGAGGGCCCAGTCCATGTCATATTTTCAAGATAACTACTGACTATGTGACGATTTGCATTTATGTTCAGTGTACCCAAATAAATTATGAGGCTAGCCTGAAAAGATGGCATGGAACTGGCCTTTTAAAGATGTACGTTGGGCGGCTGTACTTTAATTCCATGTATTTTGGGTTTTCAAGTGGTTACCTGCTCCCTTGTTTCAATTTGTTTTTAGATATGTACGTTGGGCGACTGTACTTTAATTTCATGTATTTAGGGTTTTCAAGTGGATATCTGCTCCCTTGTTTCCATTTGTTTTTAGATATGTATGTTGGGCGGCTTTACTTTAATTTCATGTATTTAGGGTTTTCAAGTGGATATCTGCTCCCTTCTTTCCATTTGTGTTTAGATATGAACGTTGAACGGCTTTACTTTAATTTCATGTATTTAGGGTTTTCAGGTGGATACCTGCTCCCTTGTTTCCATTTGTTTTTAGATATGAACGTTGAACGGCTTTACTTTAATTTCATGAATTTAGGATTTTCAAGTGGATACCTGCTCCCTTGTTTCCATTTGTTTTTAGATATGTACGTTGGGCGGCTTTACTTTAATTTCATGTATTTAGGGTTTCAAGTGGATACCTGCTCCCTTGTTTCCATTTGATTTTAGATATGAATGTTGAACGGCTTTACTTTAATTTCATGTATTTAGGGTTTTCAAGTGGATATCTGCTCCCTTGTTTCCATTTGTTTTTAGATATTCAACAGGATGTTGTCATGTACTAACCCGTTAACTTCAAGCTACCATTATATCAGGAATAATACTGCATTTTTGTATTGCATTTATGTAGCACTTGCCACTCCCGAAGAGACACTGAAGCTGATATTGGCATTTGTATTGCACAAATCTGCTACTGTTATGGCATAGCTGCCAAGTTTCACAGGTCTGTGCATGATAAGCTGCATTAGTTCATGTTTTTTTCCTTTGAATTCTGGGACTTGTAGTCCTGGTGTTATACATGCATAAAAAAAGAAAGGTCCCAGAATTTAAAGAAAAATCCTGGACTGGAGCAGCTTGTCTTCTATTGAGCAGAAACACTTGGCGAGGCTACCACGGGGTCGCAGCGCCTTGGTAGCCCATGGCAACTTTCAAACTGTGCCGAGGTTTCCATTGCTGAGTAGAGTCCATCTTGTGAGAACTACCATCATTAGCGTGATTGACAGGTCCCTTGTAAAGTGAATGTGCCGACTTCATTTGGTGGTCGGTGAATTTATTTATATAATGCATGTTTATATAGCGCAGACTTTACCCAAAGGTGTCAGAGCGCTTCACAATAGAACCAAGTACGTTACATGAGGAGAGTGTCTCAACATTTACATGTTACAGAAACAAACGCGAGACACGAAAAGGTAAAATAAAGCAATAGATGGCAGTCACTCAAAAACACATATGTGAATGTTCTGGTTGGTTGGTTCTGTGTTTGGTTTCAGACGTTTCACGCATTACACATCACCATGAGGGAAACAGATTTAGCGCCGGAGCGTGATTGAGTTGCGGGCTAAGTCCGGACGCCCAAAAAGCCAGCGACAGCAGCAACCTCGGGGTCAACTGGGGTTATGTTTCAGAGCACGCGCCGGAAAGGAAGCAGGGGACAGCCGGGTCCCAGCACAATCTGGTCAAAGAGCTTTCAATGACATTCCATTGCCCTCTCACCCTTTGCTACCGCTGAGAATCACACAGTGCTATCCTTCACGGAGAGACCCCGCCTGAGGTTCCCACTCGAAGCCTGTCAGTACAGTGGCGTAATGTAAAACAAGCATTGGCAAAGACAATAGGCATCGTCTATGCAAGGGCTATTGGCTTTTTCAATCTATTTTTGTAATATTGTACACCTGTGTGGCTGCTGTTCATCATGGCTAAAAGTGAGTGGCGTGGAGGGGAGTATCATAGAGTGTGTCATAGAGTGGACTTTCATGGAGGGAGTAGAGTGTTGTAGAGTGGAAGGGCATAGAGAGGAGAGGCGTAGAGTGTCATCGAGTGGGGTGGAGTGGAATTAAGTGTGGTAGAGTAGAGTGGAGTAAAGTGGAGTGGGGTAAAGTAGCATGGAGGGACATAGAGGGAGTTGTGTAGAGTGGAGTAGAGTGTCGTAGAGCGGAGCGGCATAGAGTTGATGGGATTGTTGTAGAGTGAAGTGTCAGAGTGGAGTGTCGTAGAGTGTAGGGTTGTGGAGTGGAGTGTCGTGAAGTAGAGTGGGGTAGTGTAATTGAGTGGAGTGGAATAGAGTGGACTCAAGTGTTGTAGAGTGAAGTCGAGCAGTGTTATAGAGTAGTGGCATAGAGTGGAGTAGTGGAATAGAGTGGAGTAGTGTGTCATAGAGTAGAGTGGAATAAAGTGCGTGGAGTAGCATAGAAGGAGTATCATAGAGCGTCGTAGAGTGGAGCAGAGTGGGGCAGAGTGTTGTAGAGTAGAGTGGCAGTGAGGTGATTGGAGTAGAGTGTCGTGGAGGGGCATAGAGTGTCATAGAGCTGAGTATCGCAGAGTGGTGTACAGTAGAGTAAAGTGTCATAGAGTGGAATAGATTATCATAGAATGGTGTAGAGTGAAGTAAAGTGTTGCAGAGTGCAGTGGTGTAGAGTTGATTGCCGTAGTGTGGAGTAGAGTAGAGTGCAGTGGTGTGGTGCAGAGTGGAGCAGCGTAGAGTGGAGTAGCATAGAGTAGAGTGGAACAGAGTGTCAAAGAATGGAGTGTCATAGAGTGTCATGTCATAGAGCTTTGTGTCATAGAGTGGAGGGGCGAAGAGTGGAGTATTGTGTGCTAGAGTAGAGTGACTTGTTGTAGAGTGGAGTATCATAGAGTGGAGTGGCGTATCACATAGTGCAATAGCAAGGAGTGGCATGTTACAGAGTAGAGTGTAGCGGTGTGTCGTAGAGTGGAGGGGCGTGGCATACAGTGGAGGGGCGTGTCATAGAGTAGAGAGGTGTAAAGCAGAGGGGCGTTGAGTGGTATCTCGTAGAGTAAAGTGGAGAGGCATGGCATTGAGTTGAGTTGAGTGGCATGTCATAGAGTGGAGTGGTATAGAGTGGAGTGGCTTAGAGTAGAGTGGAGGGTCATAGAGTGTAGTGGCGTGGCGTGGAGTGGAGTGGCGTGGAGTGTCAGAGAGTGTAGTGGCATGTCATAGAGTGGAATTGCATGTCCTAGAGTGTAGTGTAGTACAGCGGAGTAGCATGGCATGGTGTGGCTTGGAGTAGAGTTCAATAGAGTGGCGTAGAATGGCATAGTGTGGAGGGGCACAGAGTGGCAGAGAGTGGAGTACAGTGTTGTAGAGTGGAGTGATGCAGATTGGAGTGGAGTATGCATAGTGTGGTAACGCACTGCCATTACATACAACACATTTTCAATGGAAATTACCATTAGCGTTGCGAAGACACACAGTTTTATTGATAAAACTATGAAGCTCAGAAATGATAATGTTTTGAAATAGCATCAGCTAATTTGTTGAATTGTTTTGATTGTATTGAAATATTTGTTTCCACCACACTTCAGAAGTACAAAATATTTGCTTCATTTGTGCTTTCCTAATTCTGACACATTCTGAAATATCATGCAAAACAATAGAGGGTCCCTGAGTAATAACATATAAGGAGAGGAAGGCAGGGTGCAATGGAACAACAACAAAGAACCTCTCCTTACATATAATTAATAACATCAAAAAATGAGTTCATATTCTTTTTATTTATCAAAAATATTTTTGTATATTCATTTTTCAAATGGTATAAATCAAATCAATAATATAGGAGCCCCAAAAAAAAACAGTTCAAAAAAGAAACTCAAACCATGCACTCAACCATCATCAGGCACACACTACAATCACACATGACACTATCATACTACCAGACATAGCTCAACAACTCAAATACATATCATAATACATTTCATAAATACATAAGATAAAACATAAGAAGAAAAGCGCCGGCGCGCGTTTTGGAGGGGGGGTCCAAAACCCCAGATTCCTTCGTCAGGGCGCAGCTGGTCAATTACACATTGGATAATTAGTGGTCATTCATAAACCTCCAATACATTTCTTATACGTGGTGCACAGCGGGCTCTATATAACAATAATTAGAGCTTTATTTCAACAGTTAATCTGTGGGAACAATAAAAAAAACTCACATAAGCACATTTATAATGTAAAAAGAACAATACTGTATGAAGCTTTGGCCATACTCCCATAGAGTAGTGCTCAGGAAGACACTATAGTTACACCCAAAAAGTGTGGAAGAGAAAATAATTTTTATAAAAAATCAAGTCAAACACCATAGTCAAGTGAATGTGCAAGAGAGAAGATAACTTCTGAGGAACACAACAACCTACAAGATGAAACTTAGTGAAATCTTGAGTTTCTCAAAACAGTAGCGGTTGTGAAGCCAAATTGCCTAATTGTTTTCATCCTCAGAGATAAGACCTGACAGTTCTCCATTTCATGTGTTTAAAACTCATGTAGGCTTGTAACTATAGTGTCTTCCTGAGCACTACTCTATGGGAGTATGGCCAAAGCTTCATACGGTATTGTTCTGTATGCATTATAAATGTGCTTATGTAAGTTATTTTCAAAATTGACTAATGCATACACCGCTACACTGACCTCCCTTCATAGCTTAGGAACGCAGAAATATCCACCATATTGGGAATTAGCCACCAGAGTTATAAAGGGGCTAAATCTGCCAAAGAAGAAGCCACTTTGGGAAAACATCCAATGTAAAATCTGCCAGTGCTTATGTTATAGGTTTGAATTTCCACCATCAATTATGGGCACAAATTTGGAGGGCAATGCCCATCTATTGAATCTCTTTAACATGGTAGACGTTGTTCTACTTACTCTTAGGGGCTCTTTACATGAACACCTGCCTCCTTTCCCTATGCAGTCTTTTACTTCTACATCTAAATCTCCATCACCAGAATTACTTAGCACAGTAAGATCATTTTTTGTCTGGTTCCAAACAACCCTATCTTGTACTAACACAAGTTTAGGGACAGGGAAAGAAAGTTACTGATCCAAGTGGGCAGAGCAGTAACAGAAACCAGTTTCACGTGCCCATTGAATTAATTTAAGAGATTATTCATTTAGGTGATTCTTCTAGGTAACTCATTCAGACTGTTTTAATTAATTTCCTGTCCCACCTCCCCAGGGTGGGTAAAATCTAGGAATGACATAGATGAATAAATCATTTGATAACAGCGTTTGATTTTCACAGCACGGTAGAAGCCTAAATTTGCTCCCACATTAGGGCAAGAAAGCCATTCTGGACGGTTGTTCCATTTCCTCTGCGGCTACCTACAATATCCTATGAATAGTCTACAGTCAGCACTCCTCTTTGTAAGGGGTGCGAACACACATGATCGCATCATTCCGCTTCTTAAGAAACTACAGGGCATATTCACAACAGAATGGTGGAGTGCACAATTGGTAACATGCTGAAAACGCAGGGATACACCATATTTACAATAATAAGACGCACCCCTGCATTTCCCCTAGTGCTAATCCTAGCACCAACACAGGCACCCTTGCACTATCCTACATTGGGGGAATGATTGTTTATGTGCAGGAAGGTGTCCCTTCCTGCACATAAACAATGCAGAATGGCAAATTGTAACTTCAAACCCGTCATTTTCTAATAAATGTTTATGTGCAGGAAAAGAAACCTTCCTGCTCATGAACAATCACTACTGACTGCTGTTTCTATGTGTGCAGCACACATAGAAACAGCAAAAACAGGAATTAATAATTTCTCCTCATTGCGCCAGTTTAAGATCAGGTTTTGCCTGGTCTTATTTTTGGAGCTGCCCCACATTTACGCCAGCCTTGTAAATCGGGGCAACATCAAAATCAATGGGTGTTGCTGCATAACACACACTTAAACACCTATTGCCCGCCCCTTCATGCTAAGTGCTGTGTGAAAAGTGGCCTTATTTACAAGGCAACATTAAGCCACATTAAGTGGCTTAACGCCACTTTGTAAATATGGAGGAGGGGTTATCGCCACCAGAACATCAAAAAAAGTGACGCTCTGGTGGCGATAACCCCTTGTAAATATGCGTCCCCCCAGAATTTGTTGCACATGTGTTTTTTAAACCATCTCTGTAGGGCAGGAGTTTCCATCATAGCTCCACGAAGGCAGTGTCCAGAATAATAACTGCTTTATATAAATGAGTTCCATATAGATTTATTGCATGACTGTTTATCACACTTCACACAAAATTTGGGCTTCGCCATCTTATGGAAGTTATTTTTAAAATGTTGTCAACTTTTACGCATTTTTGGACGAGCATGAATAACAGCCGGTGGAAATTCCTGCACAACCTGACTTTATGGGTGAGAAATTGAATTATCAGACAGATAAAGTGTTCTTGCTGGAAAACATGTTTAGTGGGTGCATTGACCTGATCCGGGAGAATAAAAATTTGGCAAGCTCTCCCAACTCGACACTTAAGTTTTCTTGGTCAAAAAAAAGGAGATTAAACCGCAAAACCAGCCATATCATGCTTCAGGCGTAGGATTTGGATCATGCAACATGAAAAAAAGCTGTATCTTCACTCTAGTGGCTTACAAAAAGCCCCAAGACCCCTTATTCACGTGTGAATTACCATAACTGACTTTTAGGCCACCTCTAGTTGCTTATGTAATTTTCTAAGGGCACAGCCCTCTGGAAATGTGAGGGGTTCCTTCAACAAACATACCCGAGACGTGGGTCTCCTCAGCCCTGGTGACCCGTGGACCTTGCCGCTTGCTGCCACTCCCTCACTGCCTGAACCGGTCTCGGCTCCCGCCGCCGCACTGCCATCTTGCGCGGCCGCAGTGGGGAGACCGGACCGGACTACAACACCCAGGAGCCCTAGCGCTCTTGGACCACGTGACCTCGACCAGCGCGCCAGGAGGCGCATAAATTCACGTCGCTGTTGCGGCAGAGCGGGTTCCTTCAACAAACATACCCGAGACGTGGGTCTCCTCAGCCCTGGTGACCCGTGGACCTTGCCGCTTGCTGCCGCTCCCTCACTGCCTGAACCGGTCTCGGCTCCCGCCGCCGCACTGCCATCTTGCGCGGCCGCAGTGGGGAGACCGGACCGGACTACAACACCCAGGAGCCCTAGCGCTCTTGGACCACGTGACCTCGACCAGCGCGCCAGGAGGCGCATAAATTCACGTCGCTGTTGCGGCAGAGCGGGTTCCTTCAACAAACATACCCGAGACGTGGGTCTCCTCAGCCCTGGTGACCCGTGGACCTTGCCGCTTGCTGCCGCTCCCTCACTGCCTGAACCGGTCTCGGCTCCCGCCGCCGCACTGCCATCTTGCGCGGCCGCAGTGGGGAGACCGGACCGGACTACAACACCCAGGAGCCCTAGCGCTCTTGGACCACGTGACCTCGACCAGCGCGCCAGGAGGCGCATAAATTCACGTCGCTGTTGCGGCAGAGCGGGTTCCTTCAACAAACATACCCGAGACGTGGGTCTCCTCAGCCCTGGTGACCCGTGGACCTTGCCGCTTGCTGCCGCTCCCTCACTGCCTGAACTGGTCTCAGCTCCCGCCGCCGCACTGCCATCTTGCGCGGCCGCAGTGGGGAGACCGGACCGGACTACAACACCCAGGAGCCCTAGCGCTCTTGGACCACGTGACCTCGACCAGCGCGCCAGGAGGTGCATAAATTCACGTCGCTGTTGCGGCAGAGCGGGTTCCTTCAACAAACATACCCGAGACGTGGGTCTCCTCAGCCCTGGTGACCCATGGACCTTGCCGCTTGCTGCCGCTCCCTCACTGCCTGAACCGGTCTCGGCTCCCGCCTCCGCACTGCCATCTTGCGCGGCCGCAGTGGGGAGACCGGACCGGACTACAACACCCAGGAGCCCTAGCGCTCTTGGACCACGTGACCTCGACCAGCGCGCCAGGAGGCGCATAAATTCACGTCGCTGTTCCCGTGTCGCGGGATCGCGCGCGGGCGGCGCCGGGAGAAGCCCGGGACAAGGGCGGGACCGTCTGTGGCCATCAGGGGCCGGAAGAGGCCGGGCTGGGCCATATCCCCTTCGCCCTGAGACTGTGAGTCACTACGGTGTTTTATGTTATTGATTCGTAGTTGATTAGTATTAGACACAGGCACATGGATAAGCTAACTACCCACTGATGTACAAAGACCCTCCATTTACGGACTAGAGACTACCAACTGCTTGGATTGCTATTCCCATCTACTGTTTACTAGTGGCAGAATTATCTCTATATTGTATTTATTTGCTCTACGTGATAAAATAAGGAAATGATGAAACGGGGAAGGAAAACAAATGCCAAAACCCCTGCAACACGGTCACATACTAAGTCTTTAGCTGCAGGTCCCCAGCCACTATCAACATTGACTGCTATTGATAAGATGTTGCAGCAGACCATTGGGGTTGTGGCTAATGCTATCGAGAATACCGAGAGACGGCTTTCCATTACACCATCACTGTACATTCCAAGTCAGGAAAGAGACACTTCGGTCACTATGACTGAAGCTCAGGAGGCTAGTTCTTTTATGACATCATCTTATATAGATCTACCTTCCAGCCAGGTGCCAACAGAAAATTCTAAAGATCCCCGAGATAGATCTATTATACTGGCTTCTCCCCCTGTTGTAAAGAAAAGGGTGGATACATGTAAGCCGTGTCCAAGGAATAAAAATAAAAATAAAAATAATATTGCCCCAACTAAATTAAACAAAAATATCCATACCAATCATGACCTGGTGACTCCATCTGAAAATCTACGTGACTCAGCGCCAGGAATACCGTGTTGGGTTGCTAATATGGTCACGGACCTACAAACTTCCTTGGAACGCACAATTCTCACCCAGCTTAAGCCACTGGTATCAAAACTTGATAAATTGATTTCCATGTTGAACGCCAGAGGTGGGGGGTAAACTGAGGCAGCTAATCCCCAAAGATCATTGGCCCCTCTTGTTATGGAAGCCCAACAACATACAGCTTCCTGTACTTTAGTACCTGGCACTATTAGTCAACCGGTACAGATTGTAAATACAGGAGTGACTTTGGACACCCAAAAACTTACATCCTCTCCACCCCAAGACACTTTTAGTGTTGGTTCTCAGCAAAGAAATAGCCAACCTACAAAAACTCTGGCAAGTAAACCTGATAAAGTCCCGATTAAATCAAAGCAAGGCCAGCTGAGTAACAATGCTAGCATCCCCATGAAAGTTAATATGATACCAGAAACTAATGCCCAGCACTTACCCACAATAAACTTACCTCCCGAAGCGCAAACCTTTGTTGTTGCACTGGTGGGTGTTCCACCTTTAAGTGAGGGCAAAAGAGAAAACGAGGGTGAGCTAAAAAATAAGTGTATTCAGTGGCTCACAGTAAACAGGCCCCTACCAAGAGACATTTCAGGAGCAATTTTGCTGGCTAGAAGAGTGGGCTGGATTGGGAGGAACCCAAAGACTGTAGCAGGAGATGTAATAATCTTAAATTTCAGGGATGCCACTGCTGTACAATATATATGTAGTAGTGGCACTTATAGACAAAACACCCAAATATCTGCTCTACATCTCTCCTATTTCTATCCTACCCCTAGCTGGGAACCACACTGTTCTAGAGCCAGGCTCTTCAATAGGGGGCATCACCTCCCACCCTGCAATTCGGAAAGTAGAGGAATACATGGAGAAGGCTGGCCTATCCGTACTCCTCTCTACCCGCTCCAGCCACATTGGAATAGATTCAGTGTACTGGAAGAGGTGGATTGACTTAGCTTAGGCGGAAAATTAGATCAGCAACCCACCAGTAAAACCTCTAGCCGGACAAGGGTCATAGAGGAAGAAGTACCGCTAGCAGATTGTACAAACAGCTCACAAACTGATCAGACGAGCGTGAGCCGGGAAACCAATATAAATAGCTTGGACACTGAAAGTTCTGATGATCTGACACAAGGTTGTATAAAATTGGTCTCCTGGAATATAGCTGGCCTAAAAAACAAGTTGGGTACCCCAGATTGGACTGCATTTATGACTAAATTCGATATCTGTCTAATGCAGGAGACTTGGGCATTGGAGGATAGCAGTAGCCCGACTTTTGCTACCTACAATATCCTCGCAACATCACTAGGCAAAGGCCGCCCCTCTGGGGGATTATCGATATGGGTAGCCACACATTTGGGAACCCAGGCTGTACAAATACCAACAAAATCGCTGGATTTCCAATGTGTTTTATTACAACGGCCAAATAACCCCCCAGTAGCACTAATTAATGTTTATTCGAGGCCAATCAGAAACGGTAAAGAATCAACCACATTGAGTGAGCTGACATCATTTATCTCAGGGCTAGATCCTTGTACTTCTATAGTCCTTGGTGGGGACTTCAACTGCCAGTTCGAACCATTGGGTGGGGTGGACCAGGGTGAGCAGGATGAGGTAGATGCGCTATGGCACATTCCAGACCCTGATATTTCCCCAGTCAGAGCTTGGACACCTTTGGTATTACAAGTAAAATCCTTCTGCCTTACAACGTCTCTGCGGGCGTGTAATGGGAGAATGGACTCTGACCGCCCAGCAATAGGAACGTTTAACCAGACAGACAGGGTCTCCATCATTGACTATATAATGATAGAAGCTAAAAACTGGAGTAAGTTAAAGAACTTCAAAGTTGAAAAAAGGCAGGATAGTGACCACAACGCTCTGATTTTAACTTTGAAGCCAGGGTCCTTCGGGCTAAAAAACCCTGAGACTCCATTAAATGTGGCAATTCCTCCCCTTGTATTATCTAACAATCGCAGAAGGGTGAAATGGCCTTGTCTGGCAACGTCACCTTCACAACTTGCGAAAATTTATCAAACTGCGATACCCCTGATAACCCGGATGGCTGCTGAAATAGGGCCTATGCAGGTAGTGGAAACACACAAACAGTTAGTGATGGAATTGGGGGATGTTTTCTATCCAATAGTTAGAGCAAAGAAGTATGTGCCCAAAGCTTTTCCTTGGTTTAACACTAGGTGTAGGGAACAAAAAAAGAACCTTCTCGCTGCAATTAAATTAAAAAATAAACCCAACATTCGAGATGCTAGACAAGCGTATAAGAAGGAACTGTCTAGGAGTAGGTTGGAATGGGAAGAAGAGAGGTGGGAAGCGCTGAGGGATGCCTTGGTGACAAAGGACGCTAAACTCTTTTGGGAGCTAGTGAATTCTTCTGTAGGAGGCAGTGGGGAATCCTTTCTGCCAAATATTGCTCCCTCAGTATGGGAAACGCACTTTGCCACATTGTATTCTTCCCCCTCGATCACCTTGGAGCCACTGAATAGGGCTCTGATAATGCAATCAAATGACCAACTCTGTGTGCCATCGGATTTAGATCCTACACACGAGCATTGTCTACAGGAGCTGTCAGATCGTGGAAACCACTCTGGCCACCTAAGAAATAGGAAGCAGATGACTTCTGAAAGTATTGAGGATATCTCAATCAAAGAAGTAGAATCCGCTATTGCCAGGCAGCCCTCTAATAAAGCCCCAGGGCTTGATAAAGTGCCAGGCGATCTCTTTCGTTCACAACCTAAAATCTGGGGACCTTATCTAGTTGTTTTATTCAATGCAGTTTTGACAGGAGCTAATTTACCAGATACCTGGGCAGGGGCTGAAATTGTTCCTATTTATAAAAAAGGTTGCCCTTTAGTTCCCTCGAATTACAGGCCTATAAGTCTCTTGGATACTACACAGAAACTTATGGGCCGGATCATATTAGATAGAATACTTGGGTGGACAGAGTAGAACAAGATATTAAGCACCTACCAGGCAGGGTTTAGAGCAGGGATCTCGACCCTGGACCAGCTCTTTAGATTACAGGTCTTGTTTTGGAAGACCGTAATTCTGGGAGGGGGTAGCCTCTACCTGGTCTTCGTAGACTTACGGGCTGCTTTTGACCTCGTGCCTAGAGAAAGTCTATGGAAGGTCCTGAAAGATCTAAACCTCCCGCCTTACCTATTGGAAGTTTTGAAGCATTTCCACAAAGAGAACTATGCCCAGGTACGCTGTGGGAAAAATGGAGAGCTTTCAGAACGTTTCCCAGTTACCAGAGGAGTACGCCAGGGCTGTGCCCTGGCCCCCACTCTCTTTAGCCTCTACATTAATGGTCTGGTGGGTGAGTTAGATAAGGTTAAGAATAGCGATGTTCCTCGGTTGGCATCTGGATGGGTGCCTGCATTGATGTTCGCAGACGACACTCTACTGTTGTCTCGAACCTCTACAGGCATCCAGAGGGTATTGGATGGCTTTGTAATATTCTGCGCTTCGCGGGGGCTTGAGATCAATCTAGAAAAGACAAAGTTCATGATCTTTGGCCCCCCGAAGCGCACTCGCCCCTGCCCAGTCCTAAATGGCATCCCATTAGAAAGGGTTGGTACCTTTGTCTACCTGGGTGTTACCCTGACTGAAGATTTTGGCTGGGGCCCACAGGTGGTTAAATCTACCCTGAGGCTCACACAGATAGCGGGGGGTATAAATAAATTTCAAAGGAAAACGCTATTTAAACCAGTCTCCCCTGGTCTTGAAATATATAAAGCCCAAGCTAGACCTGCTGCAATGTACGGTGCAGAACTCTGGGGCTATACCCGTGTACTGGCCCTTTCCAAGGTCGAACATACATTTATTAGGAATTTGATAGGGCTCCCCCAGAGCACCCCGCTGATACCCCTGAGACTAGATTTAGATCTAGAGCCTATCTCTGAACTCCTGGCGAGCAGACCCAGGGACATCTTAAGGATTTTGGGGGCCCGGGTCCAAACGTATTTTGGGGGCCCCTGTTCGGAATAGTTTTGAATGTATGATACAATTTGAGCTCTTTCATGCTTTCTTTAGCTAGGTCAGACAGTGCACAAGCACGCTTGTCCAAATTCTAAATATGTTTACATTTAATCGTGAGGGATAATGATGTGTGTCTTTAATATTGCAACACAGCATCGCTCATTAATATTACTGCAAATAAACTCTCATTCAATTTTTATTGAGGATGTTGCATGAAACAAACAACATTTCACTGCAAAATGTCCATTATAGACTCCCACACAGCACCCACATTAAAAGCAAATTAAAGGAGAGCAGCATTTAAAACAGTGGGGCAGATTTATGAGCCCCTTGCGCCTCATTTACGCCGCCGTTGCGTCACTTTTGTGACGCAGCGGCGGCGCAAATCCTGCGCCATGCTGCGGGGTATTTACAACGTGACGCATCTGGCAGATGCGTCATGTTGTAAAGCCCTGCGCCACATGTAGGCGTTCTGGAGCAGGGGGGGGGCGTTCCGGCGCAGGAAGGCCTCCTAAAAGTGGCTGAGTGAAATCTACAAGATTTCACTCAGTCACTTTTAAGGCCATGCTGCGTCAAAACCCTGCGCCTGCTTGAAGCAGGAGTAAGGATTGACGCAGCATTTTGAAGATAGGTCCCCTCAAAGCATTGCTGGAGCTGCGTTGCGTTTGCGACGCAACTCCAGCAATGCGCCACTTTTACGGCACAGATGCGTCACGCATCTGTGCCGTTTTTGCCCCATGGTGCGCCGCATTGTAAATGCGCCGCATCCATGTTGGCGGAGCTGTAGCGCACAATAACTGGCGCATCCCTGCTGATATGCAGGGATGCGCCAGTTATTATGAATCTGCCCAAGTCTGTTTAGGGATTATTCAAGGCCATCAGGGCAAGCCTCTCTGCAGAACAGAGCAGGCTCTATCAGGGGGCCCCCTGAAAGGCTGGGGCCCTGGGCCAGAGCCCACTTTGCCCATGCATTAAAACTTCTCTGAGCAGACCCCTCCTGTACTGGAGAAGGTTGTGGACAGCACCAGAGCTCGGCGATTACAGAGCTGAGTTTCTAGCAATTTGAGATCAGCTGAAGAGTAGAAACATACCTTGGCTATCCCATATAAAGGCCACATTATACCAGATTGGTCTCCCTCAATTATGGGAGACTCCAGAGGAAGGTTGTATGGCGATAAAAAGAACGGAGTTGTTAGCTCTAGTTAGACAGCACAATCTGGACCAACTATACCGCCTGTCATCCATGGGTAGGCTGACTATGGAATTCCTGCAAGTAAAATTGACCCCTAGCAGGGAGGAGTTCCTAGACTTGATCCAGCCGCCAAGAGCAAAGAAATTATATATCCAATTAAGGTATGGTTGTCTCCCGATTGGGGAACTGACTTGTATGTGGACGGGAAGAGGTGCGGGGGTTTGCCCCGTCTGTAATAAAACCAAAGAAGACCTTGCTCATGTTTTATTTTTCTGCACCGCTTATAATGAAATACGCAGAGCCTGGCTTGTGCCATTGTGCAGAAATTTGGGATTAAAGCATTGTGCACAAGCCTGTAGGATTTTACGCTATGACACCTCCCCCCCAATTGTGTTCTCTGTTTCCCGTTTTTTATATGGTATGTGGAGAAGAAGGTCTGCCTTGATAAACTAACCAACTATTTACTTTTAATACAAATGGAATCTAATTGTTCATTGCTGCTACTTTGATAACTGTTGTTTAATAACTTTTTATCTAAAATACTGAATTATTTATGTATTTTATGTATATGTATATATTTTATCTGTGCTTTTATGGTCACCGACCGAAATAAAGCTATCAAAGTGAAGTGAAGTGAAATGTCACTTTTATTTTTCACTGAGCGGGGTGGCCTACAGTCTGTCTAGGAAAAATCACTACTCTCCTGATATCTTAAAGATCCAGCTTCGGAATAGCTGAATAAATAAAATAAATAGAACATTCGAGTTGCTTCTTCTTGGCAGCCATTTTCTAATGGCGTAATTTCCTGCCTGACAGTTCATAGCCATTCCATCTCAGCGGGGAGGGGGTTTGCTGTCCCTGCTCGGTAAATTCATGCTCCCAAAAGGTCCTACCTCAAGACAAAAATCCTTTCACTCACATAAAAGCTCAATGAATGATCAAAGCAAAGTTTTATCTCCTCCAGGCTTTTCCAGACTTCAAGAATTTAAACCACTTTTTAAAATATATATTTTTTTTTAAGTTCGACCTCAGTTTGCCCCAGTTGCCAAAGGTCAACCTTAAATTTGAATATTATCTGGAAATGTTCTCAATTATTTTGCTAGAAAAACCTTATTTTTACAGAAGGCTTTCTTTCAGAGAAGGTGGTGAGTTGGGAAAAATAATGGAAAATGTGGAGAGAGTGGTTTCTATGCAATAAACACAAAACGACGTATCACATAGGCAGTTATGAGTACCGCAAGTAGTGCTCCGGGAATACTCTTTTACGTGCTCTTACGTGCCTTTGTGAATCAACCCCGGGAAGCCCAACTCCCTAATTGTAAAAGTACAAGGAGAGACATGGTCCATTTATACATACTAACTATGAATATATGACGTTATCTCGCAAACAATTAGGCCGCATACCATCACTCCGCATTTATTACAACGCGAGTGCAATCACTCCTCAATACCATCACTCCGCAAACTTTTACCCTGCATATGACTTTACCACGCATGCCATTACAACGCAATTGCATGCGTGGTGAAGGCATAAACATAAAAGTACTTATCCTAAATATATATATATATATATATACATATATATATGTATCTATATTTATTTATATATAAGTATATTTATATTGTATATTTATATATAAATATTTTAAGAAAATATCATAATTAATTAATTAAAATATTATTTATATATATATATATACATAAATAATTCTTTTTTTAAAAAAAATACCCTTTGGACCCTATAAACCAAACCCACCCTGATCCCTTAAAATTCCCCTGCACCCCAAAATCCCAACCCACCCTTACCCCTAAAACTTCACCTCACCCCCCAAACCCAAAGAAACCCTGAACCCTAAAAATGCCCCTTTTCCCCAAAAAACCTAAACCCACCCTTACCCCTAAAAATACCCCAGCACCCCAAAACACTAACCCACCCTAAACCATAAAAATGCCCCTGTACCCCAAAAACCTAAACCCATCCTTACCCTTGAAAATGCCCCTGTACCCCAAAAACCTAAACCCACCCTTACCCCTAAAAATACACCTGTACCCCAAAACCCAAACATACCCTGAAACCTAAAAAATGGCCCTGTACCCCAAAAACCTAAACGCACCCTTACCCCTAAAAATACCCCAGCACCCCAAAACACTAACCCACCCTAAACCCTAAAAATGCCCCTGTACCCCAAAAACCTAAACCCACCCTTACCCCTGAAAATGCCCCTGTACCCCAAAAACCTAAACCCACCCTTACCCCTAAAAATACACCTGTACCCCAAAACCCAAACATACCCTGAAACCTAAAAATGCCCCTGTACCCCAAAAACCTAAACCCACCCTTACCCCTAAAAAAACACCTGTACCCCAAAACCCAAACATACCCTGAAACCTAAAAATGCCCCTGTACCCCAAAAACCTAAACGCACCCTTACCCCTAAAAATACCCCAGCACCCCAAAACACTAACCCACCCTAAACCCTAAAAATGACCCTGTACCCCAAAAACCTAAACCCACCCTTACCCCTGAAAATGCCCCTGTACCCCAAAAACCTAAACCCACCCTTACCCCTAAAAATACACCTGAACCCCAAAACCCAAACATACCCTGAAACCTAAAAATGCCCCTGTGCCCCAAAAACCTAAACCCACCCTTACCCCTAAAAAAAACACCTGTACCCCAAAACCCAAACATACCCTGAAACCTAAAAATGCCCCTGTACCACAAAAACCTAAACGCACCCTTACCCCTAAAAATACCCCAGCACCCCAAAACACTAACCCACCCTAAACCCTAAAAATGACCCTGTACCCCAAAAACCTAAACCCACCCTTACCCCTGAAAATGCCCCTGTACCCCAAAAACCTAAACCCACCCTTACCCCTAAAAATACACATGTACCCCAAAACCCAAACATACCCTGAAACCTAAAAATGCCCCTGTACCCCTAAACCCAAACCCACCCTAAACCCTTAAAATACCCCTGAACCCCAAAACCTATACCCCTACACCCCCATATTAAAACCATATACTTACCTTAAACATAAATATTAAAAACATATGCGTTTACCCGTCATGCTTTTACAACGAATTTCGTTGTAAAAGCATGCGTGGTAAAAGCATATAAGATGTAATGGCATGCGTTATTATAGTATTGCGGAGTAATGGTACTATCGTGATAATGGTATGCGGAGTGAAGGTATGTGGAATGAAAGTTTTGTTGTGAAGGTAGTTTACCCCTAACTACATATGTATGTTATCTGAACATTCCAATTTTTGTGCCTTTTAGCACCAACTTAAATCTATTGAAACTTTGGCCCCAATAAATGCAGTGGGACATATGGAACGATAGAGCATAGAAATGCAGCGTTGAGCATAGCGCATAGAGAACAGACCTCAGGCCACCTCATCGCCCCTTCCTCTGCCTCACACAACCTACTACCAGCCGCGGCCGGCACAGTTAAACGCAGTGGGGCGTGGAGGTAGGGCCGGGGCTGAGCGGGGTGTATAATTAAATAAATAAATAAATAAATAATTAAATAAATAACACCTATTCCTATTCCGTCGTCTGTCGGCTTCCCCCACTGTCGCGCCCTGCCCCGTCTCACCGTGCTTACCTGTGCCGGCCGCCGCTTGCTTTCTACCACTCAACTCCCTCAATAAATCGACTCCAATGTTGAAATAACCAACACAGCCTTGTGCATTGAGGCTTGCACTGAAGCACGCCAGTCACTAAAACCACCAACCCAAAGCTACAGCTCTCTGCTTCTCGCAGGAGTCAAACATGCATAGGAGGCGGTAGCAAACTTAAGAAACTCCGGCATAAATCACAAGCCGCGTCTGGCCTCACCGCAATGGCGGCCACTCGGAAATCCCACAAACAAGCTATTGATTGTTTCGAGCCCAACATGAGATGAGAGCACATCCCTCTTCAAAGTGGCAACTCAGTGCATTAACTTCTTCCTCCAACTAGGATCCTTCGCTAATGGCCGCTTGTGAGCTACATCAGCGCCAAGCAACAATATCTATAAATCACCCCAGAGCTGCAAGCACACCTACCACTGCTCTATCAACAAAATCAATAGCATTCGACTTAACATGGTCATTAGCCCTTCTGGCAACCCCACCTCACCCCACCGCGCCACCACACAACACACTTACACCATACCCGCTCCATGTTATGTTATGTTACATGTATTTGTAAAGCACACATTGCATTCGCAGATCACAGCTTGGATGGCCTCGCCAACATCATGTGTATTCTATAGATGTACCATACCCGCTTGCTGTGTACCATGGTCCGCAGCCACTTAGGGGCAGATATGTCAATAACAAACTCTATACATGAAATGACATTTCTGAAGAATGCATGCAATTGATATGTGTGCTCTCTCTTTAATTCGCAGCCTAGATTACAAATTCATACTCCTCACTCTGCAAGTATGATACAAATACATCATTTTAACATCACTTATACAATAAACATACACACAATCTACATACACCATACGAATACAATATTAACACATCTCTCAGTAGATAAGTATGATGCACCTCTTAGCCTACATATACAAGGTGTATACCTATCTCTCATCATACATGTGTAATGTACCTGCTAGACTACCTACACAATACATGTAGAAATTTCTCGTCATATATGTACAACATGCGGGTTCACTGGAATAGGGCGATTCTCCTCCTGCGGCGTTTTTTGCATAATTATAGATTTGTTACATTTGCCAAATGATCTATCATCTGCTGCATCAGCTATACATTTTAACATTTAGCTCAAACAGTTCAAAAGTTACTAAAAATGCAGTGACGTGTTGCCGTGAGGTGGGAGGCCCTCTGCAAAGGTTGACCGGTCACCTTTCTGTTGCTTATTGCTATATTGACTCCCAGACAGTGGGAACGAGTATAAAAATTACAAAATAATGAAGTCTGGCCATGACAAAATGTGCTGCATTACGCCACATAATTTGCCTTTTCTTGCCACATAATTTACTCAAAGCTGCCGCATAATTTGCCCCTCCCATGCCGCATAATTCAAGTCGCCCTGACAACATGACTCTGATCCCTCATTTGAAATAGGCATAGCATGCAAACCAGGTGCTATGTTCGAAAGCGCGCTTTCCTACATACTTCAAATAAATGCTGTCTTCCAAATGTACCTTGAGCCATTTGTGTCTGGTAAGGGATATCCTTTCACCTTTTCACTACTTGCAGAAATGTGCCACATACTGCCAGGGGTGATCTCCCACATTGATAACTACACTGGGCCGGAAGTCTCTCCATTAGACACAGAGGCCTTGAAATACCCGTGTCTTGTTCACAAAGGGTCACATGGTTGATTACCAAGTGCTTGGCTACATTTCTCGTCCCTCGTCTTTCATCTTCGAGATGAAGCAAGGCGACCTACAGCTAGGGCCGGATTTTGAGTCAGGACGAACTGGATACGGTTATCCCCGAATGTAAAAGCCCCAGTATTCCCGCGCCTAGTTTTCCTAAGAGTGGGAGTCACAGCCGGCTTCAGTGCTGGTGGCACCCGCTGCGACAATCATTTCTGGCGCCCCCCCCCCCCCCCCACACCCCATGACTGCCTCCTCAGATTCTCTCTCTACCCCTGGGAAAAAATGCCCCTCAGCTCTCCAATCATAAGTCATTACTAAACAGTGCCCCCTCCCTCTCCCCAGATCAGCGCCCCCTCCATAGGTGACTGCCACAACAGCCTAGCTCCGCCCCCCAGACACTGTCAAGCTCTGTCTTTAGCCCCCCTTTCCACAAATATTCTCACCCCCTCCCTCCTGCACCCTTCCTGCCCCCTGCTCTCCACCCCGCCCTTCAGCGAAGCCACTGCGGCCGTTTACTCCTTGCGCGGAGCACACCCTTGGAGCGGGAGATATAATTGTACATAATTTGGCGTGGTAGGTCTGTGTCTGCAGTGATTTACCCCTTGCACGGGGCCTAACTCGTAGTAGGCGGAAGTCCCTGCGGAGAGACCAGCCAGGAAGAGCGATTCCAGCTGCCGTGAACCTCTGCACGGAGCCCGCCTCAGTCATGATGAAGGCTTTGCTGTCCATTCTGCCAATAGGCAGGCTTAAAAGCCTAGCCAAATGCATTAAGCGCTATATAAATGTAATTAATCTCTCCCTCCTTCTTTCTCCCTTTCCTGCTTTTTTCTTACTCTGGTTCAAAATGTAAAACGCTTAAAAGCCTAGCCAAATGCATTAAGCGCTATATAAGTGTAATTAATCGATAGCACTTGGTCATATGAAAAAGCTCTGATTTTCAGTAAAAGACTTATCGGATTCAAAAGGTATGTTTCTGTGTTCTCAGATGCAGCAAATCAATTAGTCGCCATACAGCAGCTGAATGAGCCCTATATATGAAACTCCCATGGGATCTGGGCACTACGATGGCAGGTCAAAGGGGAGGCCGCAGTGAAGCACAAGGGAAAAGTGCCAACTGGGGGTCAAAGAAAGTTCACCACTTCCCAGTAGGTCTCTGTGTTTCGGATGCACGGAAACGGAGGAAAACTCGATTTATTTGGGATTTGTTTTATGTAGCGCTGCGCGTCGCATCATGGACCCTTCACACCGCTGTACAGTCGAGGGTTCTCTGCTACAGTCATCGTCAGGAAGGTACATTTAAGATCACGCAAATCCCATGTTTGTTAAAAATAACACTAGAATTGTACATCCAGTGGAATAAGGGATTAACGTGCTGTTAACCAATATTATCTGGTCCATCCACTCCTGACTCACAGCTGGCCCTAAGAAACTCACTGAAGACATGGCTTCTCTCCACTACCCAATCTTTCTTTGGGTTCTGTAGGTTTATATCTCAGCTAGTGCCAAGACGCCTCTTTTGGTATTCGAGCGCTTAAGGAGACTATATAACATAACATTTATATATGTTGGTTCCAGAATCATGTCTCTACTTAGGTCCTGCCCTGGCTACCAGTGCCCCTGTTGGTTGCAGTAAAGTCGGTACCTTTTGATAAAGTACATACTGCGAATCGCAGTTTAACGGCAGCAAACATTGCACCCTGGCACTTTTCCACAGGTAGATATCAGTAGGTCACGCCTGCCAATATTGTTCCGTGGAAAAAGGCCCGGATGTACCAGGACAGGTGGATTCTGGTGCAGTAAACAAACACCAACATGTGAAGAGTCATTATCATGATGACACTCGTAACTAAAATAACTTATCGCTTCCGATAAATACCGATACCGTATCAGGACACACATAATCCGGGCTTTTTCGTGACTTTGTCGATGAGCGTTTTTGGCTGGTTATTTTACTTTTAACAATAGCCCCTGGCTACACATATATGTCTCATTCTGAGCAGGGGAACCCTGAATGCGGATAATGCGGCCGGCACTGCGAGCTGGACAGTTAAAATGTCCGGGTGGAATCCCGCCACCCGCAATCCCAGATGTCTCGGACTCATAATTCTAGGGTGTTGCAGACTCCGGACATGTCTTTGTTGCTGCAAGGTCTGTGGCAGCCGCATAGCCAGCCCAGCCGGCATCCTCGACAACCCACGCTGAGACTTTCCGTCTCCTCAGGGCAGGTGGAAAATGTCAGCAGATCAGTGACTCATTTGAGCCGGTGGTTTCCGGTGCTCAGCATCAGCACTTAATCAACACCGGCGCTTTTTATGAGCACCTGTTAAGGACACAGTCATTTACGGGGAGATTAACTGATTTGCGCAGAATCACAGGATGTTGAGCCGATGCCGAGACTTGAACCTGGTTCCCCGGCTCTGAAGTCGGCAGCTCTGGTCATTATGCCACATCCTCTCCCCACTTTCCTAGTTAGTAGTTAGTTCTGTTTTAGGCAGCGCTGATAGGAGAAATGGGCTGGTGCAAGCAGCCCCCTGATGAGAGCCCCGGCACTCATTGTCTTACAAATTAACCAGTGCAGCAGATTTTCCTTGGAATCGGAGAAAACTGCCAGGAAAAGGCCCTGTTATTTCTAGAACAGGTCCTGATATTTCTGGTTGATTCTGCTACGCCCATACCAAGTAGAGAACGTACAATCACAGAAACACTGCCGGAATCAGGGACTCCAGCCCTCTGCTACCCCTGCACCAAACACTGGCACGCTTGTATTCAGGGTGAGTATCGGTATTTACCGGGACCCATATTACTAAGGGCTAGTGTTGTTATTGCATCACACAAGGCAACGCAGGCCCTTAAGTGAGATTTACAACGCCACGCAGAGCCAACTTGCATGGAACTGTGTGGCATAGTAAACCTGGAGTAATGCAAGGCAACGCAAGTCGCTGCCTTGGTTACTCTGCCATGGGAAGGCGTCCCATGGGTGGAGCGTTTTTTAACGCTTTCCCACACATCCCCCATGGTTTTTGGCGCATTCCCAGATTTACAAACACTACACCTTCCCAGGTGAGGTGTAACAAGAACTAATATGTTTACTTCTCCCCCTTTTTTCCTCTAAGTGTGTTGCAGAAAGCCTCACAGGATTGTTTTCGTGCAGGAAGGTGCCCCATCCTGCACAAAAACAACCCTGGCTCTAATGCAGGCCCCCTTGCATTGCGGTGGAAGGGGGCCTGTGTTGGCGCTTGGTTGAACACAGTGGGCCAGCGCAGAAAGACAGCAGGAGTACACCATATCTTAGGAGATACAACGCATTCTAGGCCCAAGTTGTCTTTCTGTGTTGCGTTGCGTGACTTGTTAGTAAATCTGCCCCCCCCCAGTGCACAGTTACCACACCCAGGAGCCTAGAGCCAAGCACAGAGCGGAAGGTGAACTTAGCATAGTTTATATCCACCTCGTCCTAAAACTGACTTAAGAGCACAGAGGAGTTCTGTCTGAGCTCACAAGTCAACCCCACAGTCCACAAAAGCCATGTTCATTGCAAAATCTGGCAAGACTGAAATTGATACAAACAAGCACTACATGAGGATACAAAGCGCTATAAAAATGTCACTCTGACTTACGTGTCTCCTTTTCTTCGCTGTTATTATTGTGAATATTAGAATGTATTAATGTGGTGAGGGTATTGTACGATATTGTAATGCTGTGATAAAGAATGTTTCTATGTATATTTTATTGTATTGTTTTTTAATCTTGTACTTTTATGATCTTTTTCTAAGGTCGCATAATGAAGAATGGATTGATAATCTGGTTAGGGTGCATGCTGAAATTCTCCTTCATGTTACAGTAAACTGGACATGAAACTCTCGCCCAAACTTTGATGGCCGTGTGCCAAAATCTGCTTATTCGAAGCGAGTATAAAGTGTTTTATGTAGGGGCGTTTTAGATTTTTGCAGAAAACGCCTTACCCGGAAATTAATTTAAAAATAAGTGTTTTTTTTAATTTCCCAGGTAGGCGTTTCGAGTGTAAGCCGATGTCCGTGCGCTCCCTCCAGAACATTTTTGTGCACATTTCTCTCTCAAGCCATGTAAAAATGTACTCATGAATGAAATCCAGTTATACTGTGGCATGCTTCATTAATTAGATGTAGGAACTTTGTCATATACGTCCCTAATTACAACTATAGGGAAAATCACTGGTGCAAAATGCACATCTGCTAATTACTACAACCGTGGGGCGCAGTAATTAGTAGGTGAGTAATTTGCACCTGTTTTAGAACTGCACCACCTGGAATGGGGTCTTGCATACTTGTCCCTGTGCCTGATTTCAGGGTCGGATTGGTAACAAGAGGCACCCGGGAAATGGCCGATGGGCCGGTAGCCGAGTTCTAGCTGTGGGCTGCTTTTTTTGGCAGCCTGTGGACTGTCTGTGCTGTTAGGATGCCGCTAGCGGCCCAGAGGGTGCCTGAGTGGCCTTTCTAGAGGCAGATGGACGGAGGTATCACTCCCTTCCTCTCGCAGGGCCGGTCCATTAATGTGTGCTGATTAAGCTGGGGCAGGGGGTCTGAGCAGAAGTGGTCTCAGTTGCACTCATGTGTGGCTCAGCAGTGTGAACTTATCTGTGCATTTTTTTTTGTCTAAGTGAAGTTAATAACACATGAGCCCCACCACGTTTCTTTTCATAAATCTTTGCTTAAGCAGTGTTTTGCGGAAAGGAAATAACCAAATGTGGGCCACTTTTTTTTTGGTGTACCGATTTTTGATCCCACTCCAACCCTGCCTGATTTTATTGCAATATGCCCCAGTTTATCAGGGAGGCCAGATCCTGCCTCAGACAAAAGTATACATAGGTAGGGATTTAAACATTTAACCCATTGGCTTTCTTCTACCAGCCTCTTTCAGCCAATCCCATCTTGGTTCAACTCAGTGGAGTTTCAACTCTGCTCTAATGCTATTGGCTGTTTGAGTGTATCCTTCTGCCTCCACTTGCATTGAACTCCACAAGCCGGGGCTACTTTACAAATACAGCTCTCTCTGGCCTCTCCTTCTCGCTCTCCTCTCTAATGTACTAAAGTTTAATTTAATAGCATTTGAAACCCATAAGAATTGGCGTAGCCAGGGCTGGTTTTCCTAGGCTTATTTTGTCAGCCACTTTGCTACTCAGGACAAGGGGCAAGAGAGATCAGCGGCAGGTCAGCGTCTAACATGATTGCCCAAGAGGTGGAACACTTCCGAAAGGTCAGGGGTTAGATCCAGTGCCGTGCACGGAACTTGCGCTGAGGATCATGGGGCTTTGTACTGGTTGTCATGAGATGGGTGGTTACAATTTGACAGACCGGGTTTAGTAAATCACTCGGAACATCATTCGATGCAATGTTTATGGAGGGGAAATATTTCGGCGGAATGGATGGAAGATGCGTCCTCTTTTAGATGGGCGGACATATTCCATTTCTCTGCTGACATATTTGGTGGAGGGAGGGTGGGGAGCCTGTTGTCGTCGCCAGAAGCGCGCGGCCTTCCTCAGACTGGACAGGCAGGCGGCGAGGGTGCGAAACCCCTCTCGGCACGGAGGGCAGGGGTGGGAATGTGGCCCCCCAGCAGCAGCTGTGGCCAGCCCTAAATTAGATCCATGTCACATTTTGAAACAGCTGAAAAGCTAAACATCACCCTCCCTATCGACAGAATGGGGGTGGAAAGCCTTGAGGTCGGCTCTTCCACGCAGTGCAGCAGGCTGGGCTCTGATCCCTCCATGTAGTGCTGGAAGCTGGCTCGCTGTGGTTTCTTTCAGTGAGGAAAGCACTGTGCTGATTCCACTCAGTCTAGAACGCTGGGCCCTGACGATTCCAGGCAGGGAAGATGGGCCCTGACGATTCCATGCAGGGAAGATGGGCCCTGACGATTCCACGCAGGGAAGATGGGCCCTGACGATTCCATGCAGGGAAGCTGGGACCTGACGATTCCACGCAGGGAAGATGGGCCCTGACGATTCCATGCATGGCAGATGGGCCCTGACGATTCCACGCAGGGAAGATGGGCCCTGACGATTCCACGCAGGGTAGCTGGGCCCTGACGATTCCATGCAGGGAAGATGGGCCCTGACGATTCCATGCAGGGAAGACGGGCCCTGACGATTCCATGCAGGGTAGCTGGGCTCTGATGATTCCATGCAGGGAAGACGGGCCCTGACGATTCCACGCAGGGTAGCTGGGCTCTGATGATTCCATGCAGGGAAGATGGGCCCTGAGGATTCCATGCAGGGTAGCTGGGCTCTGATGATTCCATGCAGGGTAGCTGGGCTCTGATGATTCCATGCAGGGAAGATGGGCCCTGACGATTCCATGCAGGGAAGACGGGCCCTGACAATTCCATGCAGGGTAGCTGGGCTCTGATGATTCCACGCAGGGTAGCTGGGCTCTGATGATTCCATGCAGGGAAGATGGGCCCTGAGGATTCCATGCAGGGTAGCTGGGCTCTGATGATTCCATGCAGGGTAGCTGGGCTCTGATGATTCCATGCAGGGAAGATGGGCCCTGACGATTCCATGCAGGGAAGATGGGCCCTGACGATTCCATGCAGGGAAGATGGGCCTGACGATTCCATGCAGGGAAGATGGGCCCTGACGATTCCACGCAGGGAAGATGGGCCCTGACGATTCCATGCAGGGAAGATGGGCCCTGACGATTCCATGCAGGGTAGCTGGGCTCTGATGATTCTAGGCAGGGTAGCTGGGCCCTGACGATTCCATGCAGGGAAGATGGGCTCTGATGATTCTAGGCAGGGTAGCTGGGCACTGATGATTCTAGGCAGGGAAGCTGTGCCCCGATGATTCTAGGCAGGGTAGCTGGGCTTTGATAATTCTAGGCAGGGTAGCTGGGCTCTGATGATTCTAGGTAGGGAAGCTGTGCCCTGATGATTCTAGGCAGGGTAGCTGGGCTTTGATGATTCTAGGCAGGGAAGCTGTGCCCTGATGATTCTAGGCAGGGTAGCTGGGCTTTGATAATTCTAGGCAGGGTAGCTGGGCTCTGATGATTCTAGGCAGGGAAGCTGTGCCCTGATGATTCTAGGCAGGGTAGCTGGGCTCTGATGATTCTATGCAGGAAAGCTGTGCCCTGATGATTCTAGGCAGGGTAGCTGGGCTCTGATGATTTTAGGCAGGGAAGCTGTGCCCTGATGATTCTAGGCAGGGTAGCTGGGCTTTGATGATTCTAGGCAGGGTAGCTGGGCTCTGATGATTCTAGGCAGGGAAGCTGTGCCCTGATGATTCTAGGCAGGGTAGCTGGGCTTTGATGATTCTAGGCAGGGAAGATGGGCTCTGATGATTCTAGGCAGGGTAGCTGGGCTCTGATGATTCTAGGCAGGGAAGCTGTGCCCTGATGATTCTGGGCAGGGTAGCTGGGCTTTGATGATTCTAGGCAGGGAAGATGGGCTCTGATGATTCTAGGCAGGGTAGCTGGGCTCTGATGATTCTAGGCAGGGAAGCTGTGCCCTGATAATTCTAGGCAGGGTAGCTGGGCTCTGATGATTCTAGGCAGGGTAGCTGGGCCCTGACGATTCCATGCAGGGAAGATGGGCTCTGATGATTCTAGACAGGGTAGCTGGGCTCTGATGATTCTAGGCAGGGAAGCTGTGCCCTGATGATTCTAGGCAGGGAAGATGGGCTCTGATGATTCTAGGCAGGGTAGCTGGGCTTTGATGATTCTAGGCAGGGAAGCTGTGCCCTGATGATTCTAGGCAGGGAAGATGGGCTCTGATGATTCTAGGCAGGGTAGCTGGGCTCTGATGATTCTAGGCAGGGAAGCTGTGCCCTGATGATTCTAGGCAGGGAAGATGGGCTCTGATGATTCTAGGCAGGGTAGCTGGGCTTTGATGATTCTAGGCAGGGAAGATGGGCTCTGATGATTCTAGGCAGGGTAGCTGGGCTTTGATGATTCTAGGCAGGGAAGATGGGCTCTGATGATTCTAGGCAGGGTAGCTGGGCTCTGATGATTCTAGGCAGGGAAGCTGTGCCCTGATGATTCTAGGCAGGGTAGCTGGGCTCTGATGATTTTAGGCAGGGAAGCTGTGCCCTGATGATTCTAGGCAGGGTAGCTGGGCTTTGATGATTCTAGGCAGGGTAGCTGTGCCCTGATGATTCTAGGCAGGGTAGCTGGGCTTTGATGATTCTAGGCAGGGAAGATGGGCTCTGATGATTCTAGGCAGGGTAGCTGGGCTCTGATGATTCTAGGCAGGGAAGCTGTGCCCTGATGATTCTGGGCAGGGTAGCTGGGCTCTGATGATTCTAGGCAGGGTAGCTGGGCCCTGACGATTCCATGCAGGGAAGATGGGCTCTGATGATTCTAGGCAGGAAAGATGGGCTCTGATGATTCTAGACAGGGTAGCTGGGCTCTGATGATTCTAGGCAGGGAAGATGGGCTCTGATGATTCTAGGCAGGGTAGCTGGGCTCTGATGATTCTAGGCAGGGAAGATGGGCCCCGTTGATTCTTTGCAGTGCAGGCAGCTGGATTCCGTTCACTGTCGGGCGTTCTGAATAGTGGTGACCGATGGGCCGTGGTCATTCCATACACTGGTGGAAACTGGGATTCCTAGTAGTAATGAAAGATGAACCCTAATAATTGAATTCACTGGTAGAAGCTGGGCCCTGATGATTCCATTCAGTGGCACAAGCTTAGCCAGGAATGAAAAATTTGCTTTTGCATAATTACACTTATTTTTGGTAGATATGTCATTTTGCTCTATATTAGCAGAAAATACAACCTCAGTATCATTTTTGGTTCAAGGATGCATTTAAACAAAGCACAGCCCCTTGGGTTCTGTTGTTCGCATACGTTCACTGAATGTTTTACTGCATATGGTGCATACCGCAAATAGCGTAATTTGAGATATTTTGCCTAACAAGCGTAAATCGAAATTCCCCAAATTATGCTGGCGTAATTTAAATTTTGCTCATGCCTAGGACCTCAATGATTCCCTTAAGTGATGGAATCTGGGCACTGATGATTTAGTATAGTGGCAGAAACACCACTCTGTCCCTACTTAGAGTACAGGAAGCTGGCTCACTACAGTGGAGGAGCCTGGGTCCTAGTAATTGCCGACAACGGAGGAAGGTGAGACTAGTGGTTCTGGACAGTGCATGATGTAGTGCCTTATATTTCATACACTGGTGGGAAGATGGGCCCCATGACTGCATAGCTCTGAGGAAGTTCAATGGAATGGAGGACGCTGGCCAGTGGTGACAGCATACAGCGGTTGAAGTTGGGCACTGGTGACTCCATACAGGGTGAGAAGATGGACGTGATGGTTTCATGCAGGTGAAAAAGCTGGGTAACCGTGTCCAGCTGGAGTGTCTATGTCTGATGATTTTAATACAATCTGAAATAAAGAAATGATTTTTGCATCTATCTTTTGACTATTGGACTTTGTGAGCTGCTCACCCCCATTGATCTTAGAAGCTGGGTAATCGCCTGCAGTGGGGGAGGAAGGGTCCTGGTGAATCCATATAAGTGGAAGATGCTTTATATGGAGAATTCCGTAGAAATGGAAGAAACTGGCCTCTGGTGACACCGTCGAGCATAAGAATTGGGGACCAGTCAACAGACAAATCTGGGGCCAGTGCGTCCACACAGCAGATTAGGTCAGACTCCAGTGAATCCATGCAGTGGAGAAGATGGGCTTTGGTAAAACCAACCGGTGTACTAGGCTAGAACCAGGAGAGTCCATATTATGGTGAAGCTGTGCCCCAGTAAATCAAAAGACGGGTGAAGCTTGGCTTCGATTAATCCGTATAGTGGGGATGATGGACCTCAGTGAATCAGTATAATGTGGCAGCAAGAGCATGTTGAATGGATACAGGGTAGAGTTAGACGATAGCAATCAAACCATGGTGAATACTAGACCATGGCTGCCTCATAATTTCCACCTGCGTGGTCACAGACGGAGTTAGATTGGATTATTTTACTTCTAATTCTCTTGCCTTCATATTTCTGATGACAACTTCAGTTTCTACGTCTACTTCTCTTCTTCATCGCACCCAGAGATCCCTTTCTAGGAGGTTCTTATGCTGGATCCTCATCACCCTCACCGGCAGCCGCGGCCCGTGCAGGTAAGAGCGGTGGGCCAGTGGAGCCGGGTTGGGGGAGGGGATTCGACAGATGACCACGAGGGAAAATTAAATAAATAATTAATTTCCCCTAGTCGCCGTCTGTCGAATTCCCCCCCACCCGGCCCCACCGCTCTTACCTGCACGGGCCGCGGCTGCTCACCGGGGCCTCCATTCCTGATCTCTTCTTTTACTGCTGACTTCCAGGGCTCTTCTTTCTGCAGCCCTCGCTCCCTTTTCCTGTTGTCCATCTCCCCAGAGTACTCTCTACCTTTCTAGATCACCTTAAGTCTGTTGGGTCCCTCATTGTCTCTTAGACAAACTTGGAATCCTTAACCTTTGCATCACTCTGCTCTTACATTTCACTTCTGGATTCCTATCGCTCTCATGCCATTGTTATTTGCACTTCTCAGTTACTGTAATTCTCCTATTATTGGCCTTCTAGCTACCCTTTGTCTGGATACTTCAGAACTCAACCTTTTTCTTTATCTACAATTTTACGTTCTTTGTTTCCTCCTCTCCTCTCAGTCACCTAATTCATAGGGCTTTCAATTCCCCACGAGATTATTCCCGCATGTCTTAGCACTAGCTTTAAATATACACAGGGGAGCATATTTACAAGCTCCTAATGCCACTGGAGCGTCAGTTTTTTGACGCTCCGGTGGTGTTGCGACATTCCCCATATTTACAAGGTGGCGCTAAGCCACTTAACTTGGCTTAACGTCATCTTGTAAATAGGGCCCTTTCTGCATCAGTCCGCTGCGGCAAATAGGCGGTCAACGGGCGTTGCTGTGGGCGTTCCACTGCAACACCCATTGCTTTTTGAGGCTGCCCCATTTTTACAAGAATGGCATAAATATGGGGCCGCCAAAAATAAGACCAGGTAATACCTGGAGTTAGGATAGCGATACGAGGAGAAATTAATAATTTCTCCTCGTTTTTTGCTCTTTCTATGAAAGAGGAAATCGCCATTATTGTTTATGTGCAGGAAGGTGTCCCTTCCTGCACATAAACAATCACCCCTGCAGCGCAGGCACCTTTGCAACATGGCGGGAGGGGGCCTGCGCTGGCGCTAGTCAGCTTATTTAGCACCGGCACTAGAGGAAACACAGGGGTGCACTGTATTTCTGTAAATAAAGCGCATCCCTACATTTTGAAAATGTCAGAGCACGGCATAGCCATATTTGGTGTAACACCGTACTCCACTCCGGCATTTTCTTGTAAATATCCCCCAAAGTCTTTTTAGATGCGTCCTCAAATGTAGACAAGCCATCCTGTTCTCTTATAATGCTTTCTCAAGTTAACCCAGATTCACAGTCCCTGAAACTATCTTCCAAATAAATCAGTCTCTCAACATATTTTGTGAAAAACTAACCACTTACCTTTTTCCTAACCTAAAGCTTGATGATTAAGCATATGCCTGCTTTGAATTGTCTGCTTCTCTGTCACTTGTGGGTCTGTCCCCCGTATTTGTGCCGGACTTTGGATGAAGACACTATAAATACGACAAGTAAATTGCTTATGGTATGGATTTCTTTTCAAGGAAGGAAGTGGGACTTGAGATCCCATCCGTCAGAGGAAGCTGGGCCCTATTGTTTCACACACTGGAGAAGCCTCGGCTCTGTTATTGTCAATCAGTAGAGGAAGCCGTTGTCAGGGACAACTGAGTTACCCACTCCAGGGCTTCCCTTTCCTTCAGTTCTAAACATCCGAACTCTACCACATGGACAGCCTGATGCATCCCCATTGGAATTTTCAATTCTCGACTTTCGGGTTTTAACACTGACGGTCAATTTCACTTTTATGGACTGTCTAATCTTGTCTATAGTCTGGGCAAATATTCCAGTAGCCCTGGTGAAGTGGAATTTATCAAGTGCAACCTGCATATCGTGAGATATTGTTCAAGGGGGACCCCTCAACCCACGGCAGGTTCCAGGAACTCTAGCAACGCTTAGGGGTCATATAATATCTTGACAACCTTGATTGGGAACCGAGGTAACTAGGGGGCATATTATCAAGCACGGCGTTAAAATTATCGCCGCTTTAGCGGCAGAAAACTGCCGCCAAAGCGGCGATAATGGGCTTGATAATATGCCGCAGAGAATTCCAATAGAAGCCCATGTTCAGCCGCGGCCCGTGGAGGGAGTTCCGTGGGGCGGTATGGCGGGGCGGGGGAGGGGCAGGGTGAGGGTTCTAAATACCGGAATATGGATAATTGCAGGTAAGTAAACAATTAAATAAATAAAACGAATTTCGTAGCGCACGAACCAGAACATGGGCTTCTATGGGAATTCTCCAGGGCATATTATCAAGCCTATTATCGCCACTTTAGCTGCAGTTTTCTGCCGCTAAAGCGGCGATCATTTTAACGCCGTTTCTTGATAATATGCCCCTAGGTTTTTATCCACCTGTAATTAAAATTGAGTTAGCTTGATTCAAACTTGGGTTTAGGTCAAAGAGGAATTGGCTTTGGAGATAAGACTTAGAGGAGAGAGGGTAGTGATTCTCCCAGCGGTGGCTGGTAGCTCTGAAATCTATCTTCTTTCTGGAGCAACTCTATTGATATCCCCTCGCTCTTGCCTCACTTAAGTTCTTTGAAACACTCTATTCTTTTTGCATTCTTTCCTTGCATCCCTCTCTCCTTGGATTCCTTTCTTATTTCCCACTCTCTTTCATAGCGTTGCTCTCCGTGGGTGCTCTCGTTCTATGAATATGTGTCTATATTCGTCCACATTCGTTCCTTGTATCACTCTGTATTCCTTTGCTGTTTCCTTGCATCGCACTCTTACGCAATACCCTCAATTTATTTGCTTTAATCACGTTTTTATTTTTTTTTCTCTTATTGCAAGTCTCTGTGTCTCCTCACTCTTTCCTCGTTTTGCACATTCTCTTGCCTTGCATTGTTCATTCTCTATACTCTTCTTTTCTTGCCTACCTTTCTCCATTCCCTAACTCTTTCCTTATGTCACCCTCTTGCTCAACCATTGTTGTTTTCTGACTTCTAGTTTTTTTTGTTCTTTTGCCCCTTTGTAGCGCCACTCTCTCAGACACTCTCACCCTCTCTTTTTGTGTGTCTTTCTCTATCCATGCGGTCACTGTCACTTCTTGCATTAATGTCCCCACTGGTTGAATTGCTGTCTCCCTTGCTATGCTCTCCAGTGCATCCCTGTCTCATTTCACCTTAGATTCTCATGTCTAGTTACATCTCCTCCCGCTCTCTCAGTGCGCACTGGCCTGGTACCCTCTTAGCTGCACTTTCTTTTCTTCTGTGGGTCTCTCTTCCATTGTAACTACAAAGAATGGGAACCCCCCTCTCAGGAGTAGCTAAGGTCAGGGAGAAAGAGGGGAATAAGCAATAAAGACAACCAAGCAAAAAACGCTTCCTTTTGACCTATATTACTTTCCAAAGCAGAATATATCTGGTATGGGTGTAAGCAAAATCACATAAACATAACTACACAATTATGAGATACAAATCTATTTATTTTTATATTTGTTTTTGACTTATTATTTATGATGAGTTTTACCATAATCAATATATCATTAGAAACTTCTTACAACAATTTTTTTAAATACATTTTTTCTTTTTATACAAATAATATGCCTAATATTTATTTAAAAAATAGTATAAAAAACTTATAAAGATACTGTCCCCCTACAAAATAAACAACACTATACCATTAACAGCCACACTCATTCATTCAACACAAATGTTTCACAGTCATTCACTCACTCACATGTACAGCACGTTAGCACATGTGTATATTTTCATCATCTGCACCCTTACCTTCTTCCCTCATCACTTTAGCGATGCACTGGTGGGTTTAAGGATATCTCTGTTTTGTTTTCGTCAGCATCACATGGAACCTCTTTCAGTAAGTACGAGAGGTCCCGCAGAATCTTGATTTTAAATGCCCGTTAAATGAGCTGTTAGAAAGAAACAGCATCATCACTGGGTATGTGGCCTATCTGTCCTCTCCCTGTACTTTGTCTTTTTCTTTTATGAATTGAATTGGTCCAATCAACTATGCATAGATAAACACAGTCATGTATGGGTTATTACAAATAAATTGCTTATGCTCCATAGGTACCCCCTTTTCAATAGTTTGTATGAAAATCCATGCCATTTGGGAAAGGTCCTGAAGAAGGTGGTTGACATCGTGTTTCAACCCACCGAAACGCGTGTCGACCTCATCTGTCCAGACCTTGCTGTACTTGGTCATCTAAGATTGTTTTGGAGACTTTTTGACATCTGTGTTTTCTCCTCACACCCAGATGTTTATGTGTTTTTGAATGACTGTGAAACGTTTTTGTTGAATGAATAAGTGTGGCTGTTAATGGTATAGTGTTGTTTATTTTGTACGGGGACAGTATCTTTACAAGTATTTTTGTACTATTGTTTTAAGAAATATAAGGCATATTATTTGTATAAAAAGAAAACAACTATTTAAGAAAACTGTTGTAAGATGTTTCTGATGATATATTGATTATGGTAAAAGTCATCATAAATAATAAGTCAAAGACAAATATAAAAATAAACAGATAGATTTGTATCTCATAATTGTGTAGTTATGTTTATGTGATTTTGCTTACACCCATACCAGATATATTCTGCTTTGGAAAGTAATATAGGTCAAAGGGGATCGTTTTTTGCTTGGTTGTCTCTCTTCCATTGTGACATTGTGTCCTAGTGACTTATTTTGGATACAATGTACCATTCACCTACCTGGTTAACAGGTATATTTTGGGAACGCCAAGCAAGTCCCTGCTCAAAGACCAAGCAATGGAACTGACTTCCCTTCAGTTGAAAGAGGCTGGACCACAAGACCCCAGTCAGTGCTCAAAATGCAGAATCAAGCTATCCACGTCTAATCTCATTGGTTCTTAGTCAGAACACCCTATCCTCGTCAGCTATCAGTCAGGCCATCTCATCCTCATTGGTTCTCAACTGGATGATCCTGTCCTTACCTTTTTGACTTTGGATCCTCCAATCCTCATCAGATCATACCCAGAAAGCCTTGTTCTGTTGGTTGTCAATCATACTGCCCAATCCTCATTGGTTCACAATTAGACTGTCATATCACTAAGGTTCTCAATCAGATCACCTCCCCTCAATGGTTCTCAATTGAGCCATACTGTCCTCATTTGTTTCACGTCATCCTTTCCTTAGAAGTAGTTACTCAGAAACTTGCGTCCTTATCGGGTCTTAATTTAGTCCTACCTTCATCGGTTGACTGCCCTACCCAAATCAGATCTCATTTGGACCATTAGTCCTTAACCAGACCATCCATTTCCTAAACATTCTTACTCAGGCCACCCTACCTTCATTGGTCCTCAATCAGAACTCCTAGCCATATCAATTGCTAATTGAACCATCTTGTTTCATTTTTTTTATTCATGCCATCGTGTCCTCATCGGGTCTTAATTAGACCCTCCAGGCATCTTCGGTTCTCAGTCAGACAGTTGTGTCCTCATCTATTCCTAATTAGAGCATCCAGCTTTCATTTCTTTTTAATTAGGCTGTCCGGCCATCATTGATTCTTAATCGGATTGTTGTATCCCCATTGGCTCTTAATAGGCCTAGGGTATTCTCACTGGTGCTTCATCACCCACTCTTACCTTCCTAGTCTTAATGTTACCTTTTTGTAATCAAGCTGCTCTTAAATGGCCTGCCATAAACTCATTGTCTCTTAATCGTACGGCACTATCCTCATTGGTTCTCCATTGGACTCTCCTCTATGCATTTGCTCTTAATCAGAATAGCCTATATTCATTCGTTCATAAGCTCGCTGTTGTTTGATCACCAGTACTTAATTGGATCATCCAAACGACATCAGTTCTTGATTGATTGGTCATTAATCAGGCCATCCTATCCCCATTGGGTCTCAATCAAACGATCCTATCTTCACCAATTCTTATAGGATCATCCTTTCCTCAATGGTTCTTAATTGGACGGTCTAGTGACCCTCATTTTTTAATTGGACAGCCCTATCCATAGCGGTTATTACACAGACCCTTCAGTCCTCAGTAGTTTTCCTAATCAGCTCACCCAATCCTCATTGGTTCTTAATCAGACCACCCTATTATCTTCGGTTCTTAAAAGACTGTCATTGTCCTTTCTAATTGGACCTCCCTAAACGCATCTGTTCTTAATCGTACGTCCAGTTATTAGTCCTTCTAAACTTGACTGGCCTGACAATGTTGGTTCAAAATATTTTTGTTATGCCCTCATCAGATCTGATTCGGGCTTTCATTTCATCATTGGCTTTAAATTAACACTTCCTTTCACTGGTCTCATTGATTTGGAAGTTGCCCGTTTTATTCTCATGGGCTCTAGATCAGAACGTCCTACGACAGTTCTAAAGTTGGCATTACTGTTTTTATCCTTTCTAGATTGGACTGCCCTGCCATAACTGGTATTGTGTTGCATCGTCCCACCTTCAGCGGTTCCAAATCTATTCAACCTGGCCTGGTCTGGTCTGAACCTGTCCTGCCCTCATCAGCTATACCAGAGCTTCCTGTGCTCAATGGGTCTAATTCTGAACATTTTTACCTCTTCCGGTTCTAAATCAGAATCTCTTTCCCTAAATCTCACCCTCTCCTGGTCAGTGTAAATCAATGCATCCTGCCCTCATGGATTCGACACCTGCGTACCCCTCCCCATTCTAATTCAGGCCTCCCAGTCCTCATTGGAACAACATGGTGCTGCTGCGTCCTACATTTGAGGTGACCAAGTCAAGCAAGGCACAAGCCTGGCACAGGCTGAGTGTCAGGCTCTGTCCAATGAGGACTGAAGAGCCAAAATAGAGCCAGGCCCAGCATCCCGAGAACCGCCCTTTTTCATCTATTTAATGTAGGCTTTTTTTTTTAAGACAAAGGGGGAGATTTACAAAAAATTCACGCAGCGCAGCCCCCAGCGAGGCAGCGCGACATGGAGGGAGCAGGAGAGCGCCATATTTCCAAAAATATGGCTTTCACCTCCCCTTTCCCTTGCGCCGGCGCTGATTACAGCTGCCGTGCGCCATGCACACACCTTAGCGCCATAGCGCTAGGGTGTGTGTGACTCCAGCATAGGTTTTGTACAGGAAGGGTACCGTTTCTGTACAAAATACTATGCTGGGCACGATGCAAGACTGTTCCCACTTTGTATGCGTGCTGCACAGAGCAGCGCGCATGCAAAGTTGGTAATGGAAGGAGAAATTAAAGCATTTCTCCTTCCTTGCGCCAAATTTAAAAGGGCGCAGTGTTCTCACGCTAAACCCAATCTACTGCGTTAAGTAAATTGGGTTTAGCGTGAGAAACCTTGGGTGGTTGCATGGGAATGCCCATGCACCACCCTTGGCATGCCCCCATGGCGCAAAATAATGATTTGCATTACTTTTACGTTATTTCCAGTGGTAAGCAAGTTTAGCGCTGGAAAGTAAATTAGAAAAAAAGATTTAGAGTCATTTTGTGTCACTTTTGTGTGTCGGACTCCTCTTTCTTTAGCTGATTGGTGTAATTGTGTCATTGAGGTGGGGACCCTCTCTGTCTTTACTGTTTGTTAAATCAGGGCAAGGCAGTGATATGAACTTAAAATTAGCTTCCTCTCTTCCCTTAACTTCGCACTTTTCTGAAGAAGACATTGTGACATTTTACAAATATACTGTGTCAGAATGAACTAATGTGATACTTGTATTTTATAAACATAGTGAAGTTCTTTAGGCCAGGAAATAACTTGAACACAAAACTTTGTACTTAGGTGGTAAAAGGGGGAAAGCAGTGGACGTACATCCAGTGGCTGAAGTACACAATGTGTAAACCGGGAACCAGCGTTCAAATCCCAGCTTTCCCACTTGACCAAACTGTGTGATCTTAAACAAACCACCTTACTTCACTGTGCCTAATTTTGACCGAGTGTTGAATCTAAGAGCACCTTGAAGTAGTTCTGGGTGTCTGGCTGTACGCTATATAAAAACTTCACGTATATATGTTTAATAGATAGCACTGTAGCTCCACATAAGATAAAAAATGGCCATATTTATAATAGTCGCAACAAAATTATATCTCGTGCCTCAGTCATGGCTGTGCCATTAGAGAATTGATGGTGGGGACGTCAAAGTTTAACAAATGTGAATGCAGCGATTTAATCTAATGTACTATAGAGGAACTCGGAAGTCCAAGAAATAATCTATTTTTAATTTGAAAAAGCCTTTAATGTATTTTTTACATGACGTGTGCTGTGTCATTTACATGGCAAATCATTTGCTAGCCCATCTAGTGCTTTGGCTGTTAAGTACATGGCTTCAAGTTGGATCAGCCATCTGCAGCAGCAATGAAATCCCATCAGTGTTGCCGCAGACTGCCTAAGGAGACCGCGCCAACTTTTTAGCAGGGAGAGTCGAGCCATAACCGAGCCAAGGGTCTAGCTTAGCTCTAAGAGCCTGAGCACGAGCCGAGCTATGAAAATAGCAGGCATGTAAATCATGCAACAAAAGTCATGCAAAAACATGATAAAATCATTTTAAAATTGTTTTAAAGTCTATTTTTTTAACAAGCAGAAGAGTTTCACATTAATACTTCAGACTATAAGAGGGCATTGATAGGCATTTATTGAAAGAGGTAGTTTTAAAACATGAACTTAGAAATATTCATTCCTTCGCCTGTCCTGACGACAATGCCGCTAGAGAAATCAGGGGCAAGTCGGTTGTCATGTGCACCCTTTTTGGGGCACAGTTTATTATTATGGCTGCAGCAACATTATAGTAGCTTACATTTACAGTGCACTTCCTGAACTCACGCATTTAAATGTACTCTCATGGGTGATAATAAAGAACAAGCATTGGCAAAGCAATTAGGTATTGCCTAAGCGAGACCTATTGGCTTTGCCCATGTCTTTCAGCATATAATCAGCAACCTAGAGTAGAGCAGATTAGAGTGGAGTGGCGTGGCATGGATAGGAGTGGAGTTGTTTGGAGTGGAGTGGCTTGGAATGGCGTAGAGTGGTTTGGAGCAGCGTAGAGTGGCGTACAGTAGAGTGAAGTGGCATAGATTGGAGTGGCATCGAGTACAGTGGTGTAGAATGGAGTGGCATTCAGTGGAGTGGTGTGTTGTAGAGTGGAGTAGCAATGAGTAGAGTGGAGTGGACTGGGGTAGAGGGGCGTAGAGTAGAGTGGTGTGAAGTGCAGCAGAAAAGAGTAGATTTGCATAGAGTAGAGTTGAGTCGAGGAGAGTGGTGTAGTGTGGAGTGGAGTGGGGTGGACTTGATCGGTGTAGAGTGGAGTGACGTAGAGTGGAGTGGCATGGCGCAGAGTGGTGAGGAGTGGCTTCGAGTGGAGTAGAGTAGAGGGGAGTGGGGTAGGGTAGAGTGGCTTGGAGTGGTGTGTATAGTAGAGTGGAATAGAGAAGTGTTGCACAAAGTGCAAAAGTGTAGAGTAAAATGGTGCAGAATAGAGTGCAGTGGTGTAGAGTACAGTGGTGCAGAGTAGAGTGCCGTGGCAAAGAGTAGAGTGCAATGGCACAGAGAAAGTGGCAGAGGATGCAATGGCATAGAGTAGACTGATGCAAAGTAGAGTAGCGCAGAGCACAGTGGCACAGAGTGCAGTGGTGTAGAGTAGACTGTTGCAGAGTAAAGAATGAAGTGCTGTAGAGTGCAGTGGTGTAGAATAGAGAGGAGTAGAGTCGAGTGGTGTAGAGTGCAGTGGCCTAGGGTAGAGTGGTTTGGGGGAAGTGCAGTGGCTTATAATGCAGTGGTGTAGACTAGAGTGGTGCTTAGTAGAGTGTGGTAGAGTGCAGTGGCAATCGAGTGGTGCAGAATGGAGTAGTGTTGAGTGCAATGGAGTACAGTGCAGTAGCCTAGAGTAGATTGGTGCAGAGTAGAGTGCAGTGGTGTAGAATGCAGTGGGGTAGAGTAGAATGGTGCAGATTAGATTGTCGTAGAGTGCAGTGGAAATGTTCTGTGGCATAGAGTACAGTGGTGCAAAATGCAGTTGCGCAGACTGCAGTGACACAGAATAGAGTGGTGCAGAGAAGAGCAGTGAGGCGTAGACTGCAGTGTAGTAGACTAAAGTGGTAACAGAGTTCAGTGGCGTGGAGTGGTGCAGAGTAAAGTGAAGTGGCGTAGGGTGCAGTGACGTAGAGGGCAGTAGAGTAGACTGCAGCTGCATAGAGTGCAGTGGTATAGAGTAGAGTGCAGTGGTGCAGAGTACAAGTTAGGGAAATGGAGGGTAAAATAAGCATCTTGGAAGGGGATCGGGTGGAAGGGAATAGAAGCTACATAAACAGGGATATGAGAGACAGACTGAAAACACAAGCACCACAGTCATATGGAGTGCTTGAACACAAAGAAAAAAGTAGCTACAGAAATAGGAGAAGTGCATGGATACAAGTACTTGTTCCATGCTCCAGGGGAGTGCCAAACACAAGAAGATGACATGACAGCCACGTGCCATGACAAAAGGGACGAAGGGAATGAGAGTGATACTGAAGCTAAATAATAGTAAGCTATGGGCGGGCTGTAGGCCCACTGTATGCAAATAAAATGTCTTGCAGACAGAGAGCATGTGCTCTCTAGGTGAAATCTAAAAAGGGGACTCAGTGAAATAAAATATTTGCCTAGGATCACACAATTTGTTCAAGCCGGGGAGCCAGGACTGATCCCAGATTTTCTTGTCTCCCATTCTGCAATTCATCTACTAGGTGGGTATCTTTTTCTGTTGTCTGCTTTACATCAAATGTCACTGCTTTGTTGTTGATTCTTGGAGTCTGAGGTTAGAATGTTGGGGCAGTAGAGGTGGGAGAGCCAACAAATTAACAGGAAGAGTTGAGCCAGAGCCGAGCTTTCATAGGTGATAATGGAGAAATAAGCGTTTTGTTGAAATAAAATATTTACCTTGGATCGCACAATTTAAGCAGGGATGCTGTGATTTATCCAGGTTTTTTGGTTTCACTCTGTGCAAATCAGCCAGTAAATGGGTATCTATTTGTCTTTCCTCATATTAAGATTTGTTTTTAACTCTTTGTGCATTCTTCTGCAGCTTTTAAAAGATAGCACAAACTCGACCAGAAGGTATTGGAGCACTTCACATGAGCACCAGTAACATTACACAAAGCCACATGCATTGTTTATAGGCATGGGTAGATTGAGTGATGTGCACAGAATCACATTATGTTGAGCCGACGCCGAGAGCCGCACCTGGTTCCCCAGTTCCATAGTCGGCAGCTCTGGCCCTAACACAACATCCTGTGTAGCGGGGGAGAGGCAGAAACCACATGAAAGCTTGGCTCCTTATGGGTCAGAGATTCCAAAAGGAACTTGAACTGCGCCACAGCCAGGCTACAGGTGCAAGCTTTCAGTGCCTTGCCATCTCTATGGGGCAGGCAGATGGCACATGAAAGCTCAGCTCAGTTTGGGCTCCAGGGTCCAGAAGAAGCGTGAGATAAGTCAAAGCCAGGCATCTGGCTTGCACTTTCAGTAACTCGCCCGCCTCTAAGATTGGGCCTGTGATGGCAGTGTGACCTATGAAGATAGGTGTAGCTGACAGGGAAGAGAAACGTTTCTCTCTGGTAGGTCCTCTGTCAGTCATCAGCCTACCACATCCACATGAGAGGGGTTTATATGGGTGCAGTCCTGCAAGGTCTCTCATGCAGCAGTAATCTGAACTGTCTTTGAAATGGGTCCCTATTAGGTTCAAAATTCATGTCCTTTACAGGCAAAAGCAAATCTTCAATTCCCAACAACAGCTACAGAGAGTTGAGGTAATCCATAATAGGGATACAGTCCATTTCGATTTTATTTAAACTTTTTATGGCATTTCCTAAAAGTATTGGTTTTATTCATGTGTTGCGTTTCTGTGTTTTTTCATGCAATAAATGACTCTTCTCTGAACGTAGTTGCCTCTAGGTGTTTGGGTGAGCTCTGGTTGTAGGTGAGTGTTCATAATGGGGCATGAGTGAGAGCTCTGGAGATGAGTCAGAAGGAAGTTTTAATTTTTCATAGTGCCTGTCATTGTGTCATAAAGGTGTTCAGACTTCATGCACATACAATCCTTGGCCTCTCTATGGAGCGCACAGAACTATGGTCAAATATGTGCCCATTGTAATTGTGATTTTACAACAAATTGTGTGAAATGAGTAGATTAAGCCTACCATGTCTATAAACACTTAGAATGCCATTGAAGCCACATACATAGAAAAGGTAGCTCAAAACTTAACAACAAATTAAGGACAAGCAATGAGCAACTGTACATCCCAGTAAAATGAAGCAAGTTGCAATGTCCTTCAGCACACTAATACATGCACATAATCTTCATATCTTTACATTTATGACACCATTTCAATGGGTTCTATTGAAAGGGACTAGAAATAGGAATCACTGGTTCCTTGCAGTGTAAATCACCACAGTGTAAAGGGGCTTTATGGTCCAGATAGTTTCAAACAGGGCAGGCTCTAGGGTGGTGCGACCGGTGCCAACGCACCGCGCGCTGACTTCAAGGGACGCTATGTTGTCAAATACATTGTGGATTTGAAAGCTCCTGCTGCCACAGGCCTTGCCTCTAGCAACTTTTAGGCAACAATAAAAATGTCATGATAACTCTGGTGATTAATGGACCTTCTAGAGAGAAAGATCAAGTTGTGTCTAGTGGAAGTTTTGACTCATCTTGAAGTAGAGCAGAGGGTGAATATGCCTGCCACAAAGAAAAGAGTACCATGCAGATCACAAAAGTGCACATAATGTAAATAGTTCAGTGGGTTACTGCTTTTGTTGGGGAGATCCTTTTGTTACTTTCAATTTATAAATTATTATCCTAATGTAGAACAGTTAGCTATTAACTGTCAATAAAGAGCTGCATGGAAACTGTAAGGTATAGGTTACAGCTTTATGATTTTTCCCCAGTCTTTCATTATCCTAATGTTAAAAAAGGGTTCATTTGGGTAGAAATCAATCCTTATTAGTTAAGAGAACTCCCAACCATAGTGGTACGTTTTAAATTCGCAGTTTTTGCTACTCCAGATCTTACACTCTACTGCCTACCAGTATGGATGACATGAGACTACTATACCTTGTTGTCCTCTTTATTATGCAACATTTATTTTACACTGACTTACGCGTGTGATTCATTACCTCTGTGTAACGTTTGTGACCTAGAGTGTTCTGATACACAAAACTGGTATGAGCAGCGCTATAAAATGAAAAATAATGTGAGTGAGAGTGGTTCTGGATACTTGATGGACACTGGTAGAGAGTGGTGGGGAGGGATTTCATGCAGAAGGAGGTCGGCGCCAATAAACATTGTTGCACAGGGTGCCACCAGCTCTAAAGCTGGCCCTGGTTTCAAACTTCCCTTTCCTGGAGTTTCAAGTGTCCAATGTCTTTGCTAGGGATTCTGCAGCACTTTATACTATGTAGAAGTTTTCACTTAGCCTGCAATCCAAGATGCCTCTCTTTTTCCAAGAGTGGTCTGCTGCTGGGCCTGAATTACTAAAAGGCCTGCTTTTGCTGTCCATCATAAGCCTGGCTTGATGATGTTGGGTATGGGCTTACACTAGCCTACTCTCCTGGGCCGCTCTGCCCCACATTTCCGTGAGGAGGAAGTGAACTCGAGTGGACAACATTGCCCAGACTTTGACTGACTGGCCTCACTTTTCCAAATCACTGAAGACCAATGTCCCTAACTCTCTCCATCCAGTGGCCTCAGCCCTCCCTATCATTTTTAGGTGGATACACCTTGTTGCTTTTTGAGAAATCTCAGGCTCACATCCCTAACATTATTGAAAAATCAACACCCCTGCTCTCAGACTCATGCCCGACCCCAGGCTGGATTCTTTATTTACATTCGCTGGCTTGCCTATGTCTATCATGAACAGCGCGCCTTGAGACGATGGTCTTTGCTTGCACGCGCTCCCTATTCCCACCCAATCACCGACGAGCCTCCTTTACGTGTTCCATTTCTCCTTGGAGCCCACCTCTCCATCTCCCGCCATACATTTCTGCTCCCCGCCTCCCCTCCTCCCCTCCTTCACCTCCCAGTCCTGACTGCCTCCGTCTCTTCTCCCTCTAATTTCCTGAACCCCTCCGACTCCTCGACTACTTCTGCGCCCCCTTCCCTCTCGCTCCTTCTTCACTCATCCCATTTTGGTCCCAAAGCCCTCTCATTTCCTCCCATCCCACCCCTTCCTTCTCTCCGGTGCTACGGTTAACCACCCCTCAGCTCCTCGCCTCTCCCCCGTCATTCCAGCGCTCCCTTCTTCCCAGACGTCTGTCCCCATTCTCCATTCCCCGCTATCGCCCTCGGTTTGCGGCGCTCTACCCCCTCCCTCCTCTCGATGACACCTGTAGCCATTTTTGTCTGGCGGGTGCGCGCGGCGGCTTTCTTCTAGGACCGCAGATCCCCGGCTTTGGGGAGGGGGAAGAGGGGGGTAAGGATGGTATCTCCCACCCCCGGCCCCTACTCCCAGCCGTTAAACCGACACTATCTGCAGGCACCGCCGTGCCTCGCGCCCGCCGCGCGGGGAGATCTCCCCGGGGAGAGGAACAGGTTGCAGACCGGAGGGAGGGGAAGCTGCTTTGCAATAGAAAAAACAAACAAGTTTATTTTGCAGCAGGCAGAGAGAGCCCAGAGAGAAGTGGGGGGCGGGAAGAGGGATCAAAGCGAGGGCGGACTCCGAATGTGATAAATGGTTAATGTGCACAAGTTTAACAGACAAGGAGAGGGGGGCGGCTTGTAAGGTGAGGCTTGGAGCCATAGGCAGCAGTCTCTGCTTTATGTTTGATATAGTCACATGGACTTTTAGGGGGTTGGGTAGGGGGTCCTAGAGGAATAGGGTCTTCCTTGGGTGGGATCATAGAATTCTGGAAACGGGTGAGGGGTGGGAGCTTCTTCATTATAAGAGATGCACCTGAGTGGGGGTCCTTCATAGGTGGGAGGTCTTCATAGGTGGGAAATGGTGAATTTTTGGGGTTTCATATCATGATCAGCACCCCTGGAACACACCAGGGGACAGGTACTCCGAACCCCTACTGTGGAACCGTCTTGGTCTAAAGAAGCCGAGATGTTAATAATGCATCGGAGGCACCGTCTGTAGAAAGATATTTATAGGCACGCATCCAGCACTGATTGATTCTGTTCTCACTTTTCATAGAGGATAGAAAGACATCCTGGAGATCTGTGCTGTTCTTACCTTTGATGGGGGTTGGGGACACCCCAGAGGCGGAGAATGGTCCAGGCAGAGAAGGGTCCAGGCACACCAGAGGCAGAGAAGGAACCAGGCACACCAGAGGCAGAGAAGCGTCCTGGCAGAGAGGGGTCCAGGCACACCAAGGGGCAGAGAAGGGTCCAGGCACACCAGAGAAAGAGAAGGGTCCAGGCAGAGAGGGGTCCAGGCACACCAGAGGCGGAGAAGGGTCCAGGCAGAGAAGGGTCCAGGCACATCAGGGGCAGAGAAGGGTCCAGGCACACCAGAGGCAGAGAAGGGTCCAGGCACACCTGAGGCAGAGAAGGGTCTAGGCAGAGAGGGGTCCCGGCACACCAGAGGCAGAGAAGGGTCCAGGCAAACCAGAGGCGGAGAAGGGTCCAGGCACACCGGAGGCAGAGAAGGGTCCAGGCACACCAGGGGCAGAGATGGGTCGCCTGCTTCTTTAATGAAGGACGGTAGGCACAGATAGAGACCAGATCCTCCTGTAATGGGGATAGGCAGGAAGACGCAGGGCACTGATTGATCCTATTCTCAATAGTGATAGAGAAAGGCAAACCGGACAGCGATTGGTCCTCTTCTCACTATTGATAGAGAAAGGCACAAACTGCTCACAGATTGGTTCTCTTCTCAGTAGTGATAGGGAAAGGCACAAAGCGGACAGCGATTGGTCCTCTTGTCACTAGTGATAGGGAAAGGCACAAACTGGTCACAGATTGGTTATCTTCTCACTATTGATGGGGGAAAGGCACACACTGCTCACAGATTGGTTCTTTTCTCACTAGTGATAGGGAAAGGCACAAACCGGACAGCGATCGTTCCTCTTCTCACTAGTGATAGGGAAAGGCACAAACTGGTCACAGATTGGTTCTCTTCTCACTAGTGATAGGGAAAGGCACAAACTGGTCACAGATTGGTTCTATTCTCACTAGTGATAGGGAAAGGCACAAACCGGACAGCCATTGGTCCTCTTCTCACTAGTGATAGGGAAAGGCACAAACTGCTCACATATTGGTTCTCTTCTCACTAGTGATAGGGAAAGGCAGAAACCGGAAAGCGATTGGTTCTCTTCTCACTAGTGATAGGGAAAGGCACAAACCAGACAGCGACTGGGTCTCTGCTCACTAGTGATAGGAAAAGGCACACACTGGTCACAGATTGGTTCTCTTCTCACTAGAGATGGGGAAAGGTACACACATGGTGCAGATTGGTTATGTTCTCACTAGTGTTAGGGAAAGGCACAAACCGGACAGCGATTGGTCCTCTTCTGAAAAGTGATAGGGAAAGGCACAAACTGGTCACAGATTGGTTCTCTTCTCACTAGTGATAGGGAAATGCACAAACTGGTCACAGATTGGTTCTCTTCTCACTAGTGATAGGGAAAGTTCTCCTCTCACTAGTGATGGGGAAAGGTACACACATGGTGCAGATTGGTTATGTTCTCACTAGTGTTAAGGAAAGGCACATACTGAGTACAGAATAACCTGTCCTCACTGATGGGGACAGGTACAAACAGAGCACAGATTGATCTTGTTCTCACTACTGATAAGAAAATGCACACAACCGGTACAGACTGGTTCTCTTCTCACTAGTGATAGGAAAAGGCACATACTGGTCACAGATTGGTTCTCTTCTTACTACTGATGGCGGAAGGCAACTACTGGTCACAGATTGGTTCTCTTCTCACTACTGATGACGGAAGGCACATACTGGTCACAGATTGGTTCTCTTCTCACTACTGATAAAAGGCACACGCAGGGCACAGATTGACCAAGTTCTCTCCACAGAAGAGGAACGCACACACCAATCGAAGATTGGTTTTGTTCTCACTATTGATGAGGCTAGATATACATAGGGCTGAAATTGGATCTCTTTTCATTAGTGGTGGTGAAATGCACACATGGGACATACAAGCTTCGTTCTCACTACTGATAGATGGGCATATGCAGAGCACAAATTGGACTTGTTCTCGCTAGTGAAAGTAATAGGCATATCTACAGGGGATTTCACCTGTTCTCACTTTTTCTAGAAGTATTCACGCATTTAAAAGTAAAATAAACATAGGGCACATATCGATGCTGTTCTCACAAGTGAAGCAGATAGGCACACCAGGGGCACAGACTGATTCTGTTCTCACAAGTGAAGAAGATAGGCACACCGGGGGCACAGACTGGTTTTGTTCTCACAAGTCAAGCAGATAGGCACACCTGGGCACAGACTGGTTCTGTTCTCACAAGTGAAGCAGATAGGTACACCGGGGGCACAGACTTGCTCTGTTCTCACAGGTGAAGCAGAAAGGCACACTGGGGGCACAAACTAGTTCAGTTCTCACAAGTGAAGCAGATAGGCACACCAGGGCACAGACTGGTTCTGTTCTCACAAGTGAAGCAGATAAGCACACCAGGGGCACAGACTGGTTCTGTTCTCACAAGTGAAGCAGATAGGCACACCGGGGGCACAGACTGGTTCTGTTCTCACAAGTGAAGCAGATAGGCACACCGGGGGCACAGACTGGTTCTGTTCTCACAAGTGAAGCAGATAGGCAACCGGGGGCACAGACTGGTTGAGGCACACCGGGGGCACAGTCTGGTTCTGTTATCATTACTCAAGGGGCCAGGCACACCGGGGACACAGGTTTCTTCTGGTCTCACCACTGACGGGGACAAGACACATACAGGGCACTGATTTGTTCTGGTTTGAACACAGGGGCGCAACGGAAAGAGAAGGTTTAAGACCCTACCTTTGAGTACAAGCCCCAGGACAGCTCGGTCTCTATCACCATTATAACTATTCCAAACATCCCAAAGATCAAGGCATAGTCACTGAGCCGTTTGCGCTTCTCAAAAAGGGCCCGCCGGTGGCCCAGCCGGTAGCCAATGTTCTGGTGCTTCCTCTTGGTGGTCTTAGGGAAGCTGCTGGCACTGCCAATGCTGCCGGGGTGGTGGAGCTGGTGATGGTGCAACAGTGTCTGCGTGGAGTGGTTCTCGTCCCGTGACGAGATGACGATCTCAGGCGGGTGGCCAGCACTAAAAATCTGCAGGGGCAGCTGACCCTCAGGTTCACACTCAATGAGGTTTCGGCGGGAGGCACTAAGCCCCCTCAAGGGCTTCATCACCCCGCCGCTGTACTTGCACGAGCTCATGGCGATCTCGGTGAAGGGGTTGCTGTCCCGCCGGTGCACAAGCGGGCTAGCCTGTCTGTGCTTATTACAGCCCCCGGCAGCAGCCCCACCGCCGGTCGATGTGGTGGACCCTGGAGAATGGCCGGCCAAGTGGTCATTTAAGTTCAGTTGGCTGCCATGCCGCGAGGAAGGTGGCGCGATGGGGCAGGAGTTGGGACATGGAGGCACCCTGAAGGCTGTAGGCGAAGAGTTCAACAGGCTGTGGTGTACAGGGTGCGTGAGGTGGGGGTTGTGGTGCTGCTGTTGCTGTTCGTCCCCAGCAGCGGGACAGTGGCACTTGAGGTCTTCGTCCAAGTCCCCAACCCCGGAGTCATGGAAGTGGCCAGTGGTTTCCATGATCTGGATTGGTTGGGTTTCCTTCCAAGGACCCCCCAGGCTTGCCCCCCTCTTTCAGAAGGTTTCCACAGGAAGAGAAGACATCAATGATGTAGACCACAAAAAGGGCCTTGGCAGGGCTCCCATGTTCTTTGGCTTCAACACTCCCTGGCCAGGGCCCAGGTGCTGCCCCTCAAAGAAGCATTGTGTCAGTGCAAGGAGGAGGGTGCAGGAGGCAGAGGTAGCGATGAAGCTGCTGCTTCTCTCTGGCAATACACTCTGCTCTGCTAAGCAGCCGAGCCCACAGCTTAGCAGCTGGGATGACTCCCATTGGCTGCCCTGCAAACCCCCTCCAGGCCCCGCCTCCCGCAGCAAGCTCCAGCATTGAACATGCACTGAGCCGCACGGCCTGCCGGGAGATGTCGTTTTATCGGCTCACAGAAATTGAACCATTGATATGCCCATGTGGAAGTCTGAAGAGCGCCGCATCAGGATTCAAAACGAGGAACGGCAAAGAGGAAGACGGACAGATAATCCGCGGGAGACTGGAATAGCCAGAGGACAGAAAAGGTACTAACAACAACCCAGGAAGTGTTTCCTTTCTTACTGATGCACGAGCTCTAAACCAGACTTTTAAATAAATACCACAAACTTTAACATGTTTGTGAACATTAAGATGGAATGTTGAACTAGTACACTTCATTAAATTAATGATTAGTTTTGTCAATTCTAGCCAGACTAGGTTCACGTTACCCGAATCAGAAACTTTCTCCAGCTGTCAATGGAGGACAAGAAGGAATGATAAAAATAGCACGATACATGGAAAGTAAAGAGTGAAAGAAAGAACTAAAGAATGGCACAGAGGAAGAGAATGAGAAACCAGTAAAACTAAACATGATCAGCGAAGACAAAATATTACAATGAGAGAAAGGGGAAGACAAAAGGAATGAAAACCGCAAACGGAAAAATGAGGGGAGCAAAGTAAGAGGGGGAAAGAAATGAAGGGAAATAAAGAAGAAAAAGATGAAGCAGAAAAAAGACAATAAATTGAAAGAGGGGAAATAGAAGAAAGAAAATGCAGAAGGAAGGTGGAAGGGAAGGTAAAAGACGATGGAGAAGGTTAGAAAGTATGAAAGAGAGAAGGGAATAAAGGAAAAGTAGAATAACATAGAACTAGAAAACACGGAACGGCAAAGGAAAAGACAAAGAATCGTGGAAAATAGAAGAGGGTAATGAGAGAGGAAGAAAATCGAAGGAGTAGAAAGAAAAAATAAGAAACAAGAAAACAGTTAAAGAAATACAAATGGAAAGGAAGTACGGAATCTAGGCAATAACATATGGAAAGAATAGAAAGTAGAAAAGTACTTGATTGGAAAAAGACGAACCATGCAGCAAGAAGGTAAAGGATAATTATGAAAATAAGAAAAAGTAAAGAAAGGAAATTAGAAAAAAGAACAGGGGCAGGGAAGAAGAAAAGAAGGAAACAAGAGGAGAGTTGTAAAGGGGGAATGAAAATTAATTAAAGAGAATATAAAAGAAAAGAAGGAAGCAATTAAAGAATGTAAGCTAGATGTGAAAAAGGTAGTGAGGGGAGACTTAAAGGGAACACAGCAAGAATGGAGAGAGGATTGAAGTGCTAGGAGAAGGGAAGAAAAGGAGGAGAGATATAACTAAGGGGGCAACACTAGAAGAAAGGAAGACCTGGATGAAGAAAAGTGAGGAAGGAAAGGGAGAGAGAAAGAAATGAAGAGGGGATGGAGGAAGTTATAAAGGAAGCTAGGGAGGAAGGAGACATGGTGGGAATAAATACAAATTTGAAGGGAATGATGGAGGAAGGAGGAGAAGTTATGGAGGAGAGAATAGAGTAATTTAGGACTGAAGACATTATTAATAAAAGGATAGATAAAAGAAAAATTTCTACAAAACAGAAAATGACCGTTAGGGTACAAAAAGTAGGGAGAAAGGATTCAGAACAAAGAAAAGAAAAGGTAGATAAGAATAAAATAAAATTGGATCCGAAGAGAAGAACAAGTATTGTAAAAGTGAATCGGTCTGACCTTGGAAAAGGGATAGCTTTTTAAAATATACTTTTTTATTTTAGCATGGATATGCAATAGAGATCAATAGTTTAAAAGTAAAAAAAAAAAGTGTACAAATAAATGGTAGGAAGGTTTTCCTCAAAAGCCCTGCAATTGCAGTGCACTTCTTTTTAGGTGAATGTGGACATGAGGTCAGGCAAAATGCAGCTGTTCACAGTACAAGAGCCAATTGCTGAAGTGGGCTGACCCCGTACTATACGCTATGGCGGGGAGAAACAAAATGCGAAAGACAATGTAACAGACCAATGGATGAAGAAGGACGACTCAAAGCCATTGTATTGTAATTATGTATGTACTTTTAGTTATGGACTATTTTGAATGCTTGTAGCTGGCAAAACAGCTAAAGATGATTCTAGACCAGACCGAAAAATAACGAAGGAATAGCAAGGAGGAAGAGGAATACACTACAGAGTGAAAGAAGTTTAAAAATGCAAATAGCATTTAAAAATAATCTGGATAAAAAAAAATGTGTGGTGCTGCATTTGGGGAAGGTTGGGGTGACAGGAATAAGCCAAAAGGTAACAGTAGTTACACAAATATTAACAAAGACTATAGTTCTTGCCTTGGCGAGCTTGTGTGATGCTTTGTTTTTTATTTTTACTGCATTTTGAAAGACAATACAAAGAAGAAAAAACACATGGTGCCGCCTAAACCTGATGACCGTGTACTTGCCTAAAAAATGTAAATAAAAAATAATTGCTTATAATTTTAGTAGACCTAATAGGCAGGAGCATTTATACTGGTATAAAACCCATTTAGTTGTAAGCAATCACAGGAAAATGTGTTAATTGCCGCAAACAAAAGGGACTATTGGCTATGCAAATTTTTTCACATAATTATGGATTTTCATATGTCACATAATCCATCATCTGTTACATAATATGCGGATTGTAACAAAAACAATTTATTTCTAGCTCAAACAGACCAAAAGTTACTAAAAACATGTCAACATGTGTTCGTGCTCAGTGGAAGGCCCTTCGTCACGGTTAACTGGTCAGTCAGTCAAAAATCTTTATTCAGCTTAATGACAGCCATAAAAGAACAAATAAAACATTATTTTAACAATAATACGCATATTAAGATTTTAACCAGTTTGAATAATACCCAAGAATTCATTTTCCGACAACATTACGAAGTCGAACTGCAGCGGAGATATACTTATAGACCATGAGACAGGTGAATTCATTATTTAAAACTGGTCATCTTTCAGTTGCCTAGATCTGTAGCTGTATGGTAAACTGGTACTAATGATGTAAAATCCTTGCCCAGATAGTATTGCCATGTGTAAAAATCACAAAATAATGAAGTAATACTATCAAAAAAGGTGGCACACTATACCACACAATTTGCCTTTCCTTGCCACATAATTTAGTCAACTCGTGCATAATCCCATATTCACTCGCCGCATAATTCCAGTGACCCTGGCTATCTTGCACTGAAGTGAGTGCTTGAAAAGAGGCATGTCATGGGTTACAACTACAGGTTAGTGACATGATTGCTTTATGAAGTTTCAGCATTGTATCAAGCACCTCATGTCACTGTACTGGCAAAGTAAGTGACAGGCAACTTTTCATTTGGGTGTGTTGTGTCAAAATATCCTTTTTTTTTCTGAGATTTGGTTTACAGCTTTTGCCACACCTATGTGGTTCAGAGTTGGGAGTGGAAGAGGCTCTTCACCCTTGCCTTTTCTGAACTCTGTAACTGATTCTTTTACATCTGTAGAGCATTTCCTTGATATTGTTAGGTCTGGCCTAGAGGCAGCTTTAGTTTATTAGACGGCCCCATGGAATTTTAAAAAATCACAAATAAAATTGCATACATATATAGAAGACTTTGGTTCACCTTAAGCATCCCCTGGTCCATTCAAATATCATTCCTATTTTGCTTTGAGCTGCCGCAGCATACGGCATGGGGCACTGTGTGTGATGGCATTTTTCTGATAGCATTGGCATCAGGTAAAAAGAAGTGCACATCAGTACCTGGGCTGGTGGGTATTTGATGTACTTTTTGAATCACTTTGTCTTTCTGTGAGAAACTGGGTGTCTGTTGCAGTACCCCCCCCCCCCACCCACACACATTGGTTGCCTGTTTTTTGATGCAACTTGGACTGACTTGTACTGGGTCCCTGAAAACCAGGTTCCAACTACCAGTCTTCTTTCCCTGAAAATGTACCACTATTGACACCACGTCAGCAACCCATATAAGTCCCGAGTAAATAGTACCCCTGGTACCTAAGGCATTGGTACTGCGGAAGGTCCATTAGGGCTGCAGCACCAACGGCGCCACCCCCTAGACCCCCTCACCAAGACCATGCAAACTGCCATTGCAGGCAGCGTGTCTTGGTGCAGAAAAAAACGCTCACCAGCTACCAATGACTTCAGCACCATGCTTACGTCCGAATCCGGGACCCCGAGAATCTGCTGGTGGAACATTGAACCTGGCCTTGATAACTACCGAGATTGGAGAGGCGAACTTTGAAAGATGAATATATAATTTAATATGCATTACTACTAGGCCAGGAGGTGGGAGGCTGGTGTTTTTTCCTGCTTGCATTAGGGGCTGTGGCACCTTTTCTAGGCACTGGATTCAGATTCACTTTAATGTAGGTGAATGTGTAGTCAGCAGCGGTCTGGAGGTAAGCGGGCAGGGGAGATATCGACAGGCAAGAGATTAGGATTTATTTATTTATTTTATTTTCCCTCTTCTGTCGACATTTCCCCCTCCCTCCCCGCCCCGCCCCACAGTGCTTATCTGCACGGACCACCGCTGTGTGTAGTGAATCCTGTTGTGAATTGATGCAGGGGAGGTGGGTAGTCATCATATTTCTGAATTGCAGGAGGGTTGGGGCGGTTCTGATTTTGGCTGCCATGTTATTCCACATCCTGAGAGCATGGGTTTCTTTATTAGCAATTTCTCATTTACAGTCTGTTGTTGTTCCAGCTTGCAGTGTGGCGCTGCTCACCCCAAGTGATTAATTTCTCAGTCAGGGTTGCAGGCGTGCTGTACTTTTGTTATCAGCATTGTTTAATTTGTGCCAGTGGTTTCTGATTCTCAGCGCTGGCACTTAATTGTCAACACCAGCACTTATGAGAGTCTGCCACATGGTGGCGCTGTTCGTCTGATTTAGAGATGAGCACAACAACATTTGTTTATTCATTCACCATGCATTAAAAATGACTGGTACCTGCCGCACAAGCCATTCTTTTAGCTTTGGGCGCCTGGAAAAGTCTGTATTGTTACACTCATAGGTATGTATTGACAGCGATGGCCATGGGTAATGCAAGCTGCAGTGGCCTCCTGACAAGGCCCTGGCACTCATTTTTTTTTACAAATTAAGTACTGGTTACCAGTGACCTGCAGTCTTCCAAGCTTCACGTTTAATAGTTGGGGCTACTAGAGGAACTTGTGGGCCACTGTCTTGAAAGTGCCTTGTCGCAAATTAGTTTTCCCAGACACCTGTATATTAGGTGAAGTGCCACCTACGCCCTCCGCTCTTAAGCAAGCCCTTGGTGAGACTCCATGGAAATACTCTTTACCAAGTCTCACTCAACTAAAAACTCTTGCGCATCACACCCGAATTTAAAAAGTGCCAGTCACCAACCCTGCCCTAGGTATAGCCAGCTCCAGTGGAAGGAATTCTGGATCTGTTGGACAAAATTAAATTGTGCCATTGTGGCGCTCCCTTTCCACTTTCCAAGACGGCCTTAAAATGAAGGCCATTTGTTGCAAACTGGTGCCCTCTTGTGGTCTAAAATGTCGTTCACGTACAACGTCCGGGGGATCATATGAGATGCTCGTAAAAATGTCACGCCTTCATAAATAGATCCTCCCCTGCTGTGGTACCAGCTCGATGGGAACCCTGCTGAGAGCATCAAAGAGCAGTCAGACACAGCAGGGCAGGTTCATAGCAGAATGCCTTTAAACCCTGCCCCGGACGCAGGAATATTGAAAGGTCTGGCGTTATGCTCTTCGAAAGGTTGAGCTGTCTCCGAGCCTGCCCTGATTTAGGAATAAGGTTCATTTCAAGTATAACGTGTCAACAAAAAATACATGACCATTCAATCTTAGGCCTCTCCACTGATTCACAACTACAAACTTACAGAAAATGTTCATTTCCGTCTAAAAGCAGACAGGTCTGCCGCACCGCATAGTGACACCGTGAGGGAATTCTCTATCACGGGTTTGTCTATGGCTGGAAAGTGACCGAGACAGAGGGGACGCGATTATCAAAGAAGGGACATTTTTGTAATTCATAAAGGTGTCTGCTGTTTCGACGGAACCTAGCAACATTTGCAGGCTTCCAGCTGTGCCCCTGGAGGACGTTGGTAAATATGGCAGTGCACCAGCAGAGAGGCATTCACGCCTGTGCAATTGCACATAGGGCGCCACTGGGAATGGGTAAAATCAACTGTAATTTTGCAGTGGTATTTTTTTCTCGTCACGAACAATATTTTTCCATCCGGAGAAAAATCCTCCTCTTTTACCAACATCATTTTTTAGGGATTCCGCTCTGCGTCCCATCCATAAAAGGTTAAAAATCAAATTTTCCCTCTGGAAATCCTTTTTCACTCTTATCCACTCATGTTCACAGATACCTAATATACCACTCACACACCAATTATACACTAGAAATTAGAATTAGAAGCTCTACTCAGAGTGGGTAAGCACTTATGTGCATATTTAATAATTCATATAAAAATGAATACAATTGTACAATAAAAACATATATCATCATAGACAACAATGTAATAAAATTATTAAAAACACGTGGGTTAACTTATTACCACCAATTCATCAGCAAACACCCCCTCCCCGACAGGAAAACTACATGATACAATACATTTAGTCTTGTATCTGTTAATTCGAGATTTATCATGGACAGCCCCCTGCAGGGGAAGAAAAACTTCCCTGTCTTTTTAATGGCCGCTGACTCTCCTCAAATTTAACAAAGATATTCTGCGTCAACGCGTTTTGGTGGAGCAGTGTTAATAAATCCACCTTCTTCAGGGCTAACAATTTTCTTTTCCTTATCCCAATAGCATGTAATTGTACAAACCTACCATAGGAAGACAAAATTAGATATACATAGAGATGAGGAACTTTCTCATAAGTTTTCATAACATTTCTTTTTCACATTCCTACATATTAAAACCATCCCCATTGGTTAACTAATGAAGACATATTACTTTTATTCACAAGATATATACATTGTTTGTTAATCCAAGATACTTCATAAACAATTGTATGTACAATCTTATAAGTACACACACATCTCCCAAGAGAGCTTCAGGGAAAGACCACATTCAATCATTCACAATGTGAAACTTAAAATCCTATATATAAAGGAAAGAGATAGGGCATTAGTTATTCTGCTTTTCTTATTACTTAATGTTCGTTTCCTCTCTCATTTTCACGTCAGGTACTGACCATTTACCTTTATCTTTTCTTTATTTTCATTGGATGGACAGTTTATTTGATTTACACTCAATTTCGATTGAGTCACCCCCCTATATGAGTGAAAAAAAGCTCAATCTTATTATTTGGTAGTATCATAATTAATCACCCCTACCACTGTGAATATCTCTCTCTCTCTCTCACCTTTCAGTTATGGAATGATTATGAGGACGTATCAATGATCTCATCTATGAGTCTAACAAAACCCGTCTCGGTTATCCTGAGCACATTAAAATACATTTGGATAATTATTATAGTAGGTAGTTTTATGTAACGAACAATTAGACAGTTTTTACACGGGTATTAAATGGTTACACAGTGAGCACACTTGTCAATTGTCTCACCTTTTATACAAGTGATGAAAAGAGAGCATACTGTCACTCTTTCTGGCTGTAACCCGGAGCGCGATATAAATGGCTGTAGAAAAATAAACAGAACTCACTGGGTGTGGTGGCGATGGGTGTTGTGGCCCTCTTGGTTGTCCGGCCCTCATGTTCAGTGGCTCCATGGCATGTGTTGTTCTTCGAGTGTGGCTCTGGGCTGGGCTCCCTTTTCTGTTGCAGGCTGCTGTCCCACTTTGCACCAGGTCAGAGCAGGTGTTAGTTTTCTGCTGCTAACGCGCCTTATCGCATGCTTCGTGGTCTTTTTGCCGATGTGGCTGGTCGTTGAGAATGTTGCAGAGTGGTGTTGTCGCTGCTTTTTGCACGGGAATGCCTACTCTGCATCTCATTAGAGATAGTTGCCAGGGTCATCTGTGGCGATGTTTTTTGCGGCTGCTATCACAGGTAAGCTGGTGCTATGGGCTGTTAGCACCAGCTTCTGAATGGGATGAAAAATTTATCGTGAGTTTTGCTGCGCTAAAGTGGTGTTAACTCGGCAATAGCTCCTTGAGGATATGGCCCTCTGAGTAGAGCTTCTAATTCTAATTTCTATTGTATAATTGGTGTGTGAGTGATATATTAGGTATCTATGGACATAAGTGGATAAGAGAGAAAAAGGATTTCCAGAGGCAAAATGAGATTTTTAACTATTAAGTTACCTAGGTGCTCTGTTCCTTCGTATTACCAGAGCCCCTCTCCTTGGTTTCAAGGCCATCCTTAAAAGGGACTTACTCCTGCCCTCGCCAGGAGTAAGGGGCATATTTAGGAAATTGTAACAATGCAGCACAGGGCAGCAGCAGCAAGTCACTTTGCTGCGCTGCATTACAGGGGAAGGGCAGGAATGTGCCGTATTTATTACAATAAGGCACATTGCTGTCCTTTCCCCAGGGCTGGCGCACTTGAGGCTACCTAGTGCCAATACAGGCACTCTTGCACAATGGCGCAAGGGTGCCTGCGCCGCATGTAGGATTTTTTCTGTGCAGGACAGGGCACCTTCCTGCACAAAAACAACCCTGAGAGGTGTTTACCTCTTTCTATGTGGGCTGCAAATGCCCACATAGGGAGTATGTTTTTGGCGAATTCCCAGGTCTAATAGTGATGGTAAATCTGAGAGTGTATAAAAATCCATGAGAGTTGTGTAGCAACTCCTATGCAACGCCCATGGGATGTCTTTCCAGGGCACAGTAACCAGGGTCGGACTGGCCGTAGCAGGCACCGGGCAATCCCCCAGTGGGCCGCACGGGTGGGGGACGATTTTGGGCCCCTGGGGGCTGTTTTTGTTACAGGGCTGTTTCTTGCAGCATAGCTGCAAAATCGGCCCTGTAACAAAATCGGCCAAAAACCGGCCCTGGCAAAGAGCTCGGCGGCATCCCTAAGCCCACGGGGGGGACTGGCCGAGCACTTTGCCAGGGCCGGTTGTGGTTCCCAGTCCGGCCCTGAGAGTAACGCAGCACAGCAATTTGCACTGCGTTGCATTACTCCTGATTTATCAAGCCACTCAGGACCACGTAAAGTGGCCTTGTGTGACTTGATAAATTGCATTTTGGGTTTGTGTCTTTTATGTACCCCATTGTGTAGCGCAAACGTGTTGCAAACTGCTTCATAAATATACCCTATATTCTCCAAACTTAGTAGGGGAAGTTGTAGAAGAGAAGAGCAGAAAGGTTCTCTTGAATATGCACTTTTGTTGATGTGCACAATTCAGACTCTGGAACGCCCACAACCAGCCCTTCAGAGTAGTTCGACTGGCATGAAAATCTTTGTTTAAATAAATCCTTTTACAAGTTTAAAAAGCAGTTTTACGCCAGCAGCAAGTCTATGTCTGTCTGCACGGTCGGCTTTAGGGCAGTAAGACTGGTGCAGCCGCACCCAGGGCTGAACTGGGGTGGGGGGGCACTGTGTTTAAAAGTAACTTATTGGTTTAAAAGCAGTGCTTCAGTGTTCCTTGTGTGTCCAGATATTTTCAGACAACAATAAAAATGTCACGATAACTCTGGGGATTAATGATCCTGCTGGAGAGGGATCAGAGTTTTGTCTAGTGACAGTTTTGACTCATGCTAAAGTAGTGCAGAGTGTCATTGTGCCTGCTGCAAAGAACGTGTATCTTGAAGATCACAGAACTAAGTATGTGTGAACTATGAGTAGCGCTATTAAAAAATGAAATGTATGTCAGAGAAAGGCTATGGAGAGCCAAGGGGCACTGTTCGAGGGTTGTAGTGAGGGAATTAGCAGAGAAAGAGGTTATTGGGGAGGGGGCAAAAAAGATTGTTGCACCCATGTCACTTTAAGTCAAACCTAGATAGCTTTTTGAATCGGGCCCAATGTTGCATTTTTTATACTTCTAAAATGTGGGTCTTTTGTATTCAGAGCAGTTAGTGACACCCCATAAAAAAGCGTGGCACCCACCCATCTCCTATGTGGATACGCTGTTTTAGGTCTTTCTACGTGTGAACAAGTCTGACCCAGGCTTCCCTAGTCATGCCCCGGTTATACACAAGTAATCTTCATCACTCCTGGTACGGATCTTGCTAGTCAAAATCCTGGCTTCTCCCCTCCCACCCCACTGAGCCCCGGTGTGTTGTGACCGCAGCGGAGCATGGATTTGCCCCAAGACTATGGGAAGGCACAGGCATCCATCATAAAAAGACAGGAGTCATCCATAGGCGGAAATAATATATATACTTTTTTGATTAGGTTAGGGATTCTTATGTTTTAGATGAGGGTACATGCCAACAGATAAGGATTGTGACGAGGAAGATGGCTGGTGAAATCAACCAATAAATACTGTTAATCTTTCATTCTTAAAGTAGTCAGCCCACAGAATACAACCACTACGGGGCAGGTGGAGATGCTGTCCCAACTCAAGCTTATTGTAAACATGGATGGGTGACTTAAAAGTGGTGCTGGCTTACACATTCATGAACTAATACTTCTGTAACCCTTTGACGGTGTATCACTGGTAGGACCACAGGAGGTTGTTTGGAGTTTGGCAGAAGTGGAACAGCTGTCAAAACTTGCCGATATCTGGTCCACATCGGTATACACTAAATTAGGATAGATGGGCTATCTGCCAACTTTTTGCGGATGTCACACATCCACCAAACTCTAAATAACACACTGTGTTCTTAAGATAAACTTTGGATTTGTGTAACTTTGTGATTTATTCTATTCCACATGGGGTCAGCAGTGATCAGGTCACTGACAGAATATCGGAAACAAAAATATAGAGTGAACAGAATATTGTGTCAAAGAAATCGAGGACCACAATCAGGGCCGGACTGGCTACAGGGCGTTTTTTGCTGGGGTGGCAGGGTGGGGTCAAGGTACACTGCCGAGGGGGTGATTTTGTTGCCGGGGAGCTGCTGGTGCTTCTAAATGAACAATGCAAAACAAATAGCTTTAAAGCGCACTTTTTAAAAACATTTGTTTTGCATTGTTTATTAAGGAAAGACCGGTAACCAGTCCGGTCCTGACCAGAATATCAAGTAGGTAAGTGCAAATAGGTATATATTTATTATTCTTAACTCCACATATAAGTACCTTGAAGATATATATATATTGTCATGGCACATATATGTGGAGTTATACATATAGTAAAACTTTGCTTACATGTAGAAACTTACCTTCACAATAGTTTTGTCCTCGATATTCTTGACACAATATTTTGTCCCACTAATTATTTTTTTCGAAACAGTGATGAGGGTTTGGTTGAATTTGAGGAAGGTTGGCGCTCAAGCGTGTGCGACGTTGGTGTCACAGAGATCAAGTGTTATTTTTTTCGGATATTCTGTTTAAATATCCGGTGCTCGTAACTAGCCGTACATTTCTAGAAAATTCAGGTTTCAGCACTCGGGCTGTATCCTGACATGCTCCACATCTTGATTATTTTACCTTGGCACCACATTCACAAGTTACGACACCCCAACAAACTTACTATAACAAAACTGTGAAGCTGCCTCACAGGATATCAGTAGTGCCAGTGCGACAGAATGTACACAAGTACCCTCCAACATTATTCGTGGTATTTACTATCACCCCGGTGCGCCATGTGGCTCTGCACAATGCTGGGTTTTGCTACGCAGGCTTTTATAATGGGAAGTAAATCGACACAGAGCTTTGTGTCACTTTATGTCACACATACACCCGCACAAAACCGTAGAAAATAACCCAAAAGGAGCGTCCTGTGGCCTGTGGGCTTTGTGAACAGCAACCTGACCCCCACGACTCTATGTTTATTGGTACATTCCAGTGACTCAGAAGGCGCCCCGACGGAATCAGTCGTCGAACTTTCGGTCATTGAAGGCGCGTAGTTGTGCTGGATGAGCTGCAATCATATCATCTAAGTGGTTTGTTGCCGGGGTAACGTGAGCGCGCGCGGGGCTCCGCAGGCACGTGCAGAGGCGGATGCTACGCTGCGGCGCGCGCACAGGACGTTGGAAGTTCAGGGTCTCCGCTGATGGAAGGCTTTGAAATCTCGAAAGCAACAGAGGAAGTTCGAGGGGGACAGCGTGACGTACACACGTAAATGAAGTTCTGTGGTCAATGAGTCCATGCAAAGAACTCCAACTGGAGAGTAGTGAAGGGCAATATACATTGCATTTTGTATCAACATAATTTAAGACCGCACAATCCGCTAAAGCAGCCGCTGAGTACATTTCTGACTCTTTCCAGAAACCCATTATGAGTCAAAAATGTGTTCATTTGCCTAAATTGACGACCTCTTACTCCAAATACATGTTTTCTAGAAATTAGGCTTCGTATTCGTGGAGAAGAACTAGGCCCCAGAAGCTTTCCCAGCTTTATGCAATCATAGTGTAGGCAAACCGAGGGTGAAAACGTATATTATCATTTACAATACAATACCCACAGACATAAAGCAAATGTAGTTGAGCATCACTTGATGAGGTTGCAGATCACTGAAATGTGGTTGTAATAAGCTTTTCAGTGAGACTGTGGTAAAAGAAAAATATTGACCCTTTCTGGGTGCAGGTTGTAGTCTGAAATGATTGTGTGGCAGTGGCGGCTCCTCTGCTAAGGCGGAGGAGCGTCGCCACACTGCTCTGTGAGCAGTTGAAGAAGGAAAAATAAAATTATACTAACTCAATGTTATTATCATTTTATTTTTCCGTTCCTAGCTGGGCCGGTTAGGAGCCTGGACGGACGTCAGAGCATGACGGATTGGCTGGCCGTCTCAGACCGGCCAAACAGTCATATTCAGTTTGCATGTTCTCCACTGGCTGTAATACACAGCCTGGGACAAAAATATGCCCAGGCTTCCAGTCCCTGCCTGAGTGCCGAACCATGGCACTCAGACTAATCACAACGCTTCTGTAAAGCAGCGTGGTGATTGGCTAGGGGATTCTGGGAGCTTCCTGGTTCCTGCTTCCTTCCTGCTCCTGGACTCTACCGAAGACCTGAAGAGAATGGAGAGGAAGCGGCCGGCATACAGGTAAGTGGTCCCCCCCTTTTTTTTCCATTTACTCCCCCACCTCCACCCCCGCTCCATAGTGGCTGCCACTGCTATGTGAACCAGAAGAATACAAAAGTGACAGGTACGGCCGGACTGGGAACCGAAATCGGCCCTGGCAAACAGCTCAGCCAGGAGGTGTGGGGGGGCTGGGTGCTAGTTGAAAGCACCACTACCGTCTCCCCACTGCCACTTTTTTTACAGGGGGCCGATATTGCAGCTTTGCTGCAAAACCGACCCCCGGTAACAAAAAAGGCCCCCCAGGGGTCCAAAACCGGCCCCCACCTTGGTGGCCCACCGGTGAAACGTCTGGTGCCTGCTACAGCCAGTCCGGCCCTGGTGACGGGTATACCCTTACCCTTTAGTAGGCAATGGGAGGGGTCCACAGTGTGTAGTAGCAGCTTCAACTTCATCATTCAACCCTGTTGCGCAACTTTGTTCAAGGATTGTGACACTTACGGTCCAGGTCACAAATAAAGTAGTAGCTCTATAGGGATTTACTGTCTTGCTTGTGTATAAATGTACTAATTTTACAAATTCAAAAAGGTTTCACAGGCTAAATATGGACACCTACACGACGGAGAAGGTATAAGGGGCAAAAGTGAGGCAGGATCATGAATAGGGAATGAGTAATGAGTATGAAAGAGGTATAGAGTCTGATGTGTTAAATAGTGCATAACAACGCTGGTTACAAGCAGAGCTCAGTAAGGACCCGGAAACTGCCCGGGTGTGGAAGGATAGAGAAGGAGGGAAGGAGAAAGACTGCATGTGCTGCAGAGTTGGTCACTGGAGAGTGAAGTGTGGAAGGATGGGAGAGTGGTTGCCCCTTAAACCGTAGCCTTCCAGCATTGTATTCAGGAGCATTATCTTTCAGACCTTCTCTTGAAGCAATTTTTGTCTAGGGAAATGCAAACAAAGGCAAATTAAAAAAATTGTGTAGCAATTTAATTTAAGATCCAGCAATTTAATTTTATCTACTCCATAGCAAGAAACCGGTAGGAAACATAAATCATTCCTTTGGGGGGAAAAAAAGAAACAGGAAATAAGCGAAGCTGTCAACATCTTAAATCCCACATGTAGATTTTTGTGTAGAGAGTGAAACCTGGCAAAACATAACATTCCAAAACTAAAAATGCAAGCACCAACGGGAGATCCAGTCCCAGGTTGCAGACTACCTTTATTGTATCAAACAGACAAATGTTGTAAAACGAGCACTGCACTTCCGAGACTCTTAAGAGCAGAATAAACACTTACTGGCCGGCAAGTAACCGTTTAGGAGACTTCTAGGCAGAGATTTAGAACATGATAGACTTTAAAGAGAAATCTATTATACGGTCTGAGAAGGACCTCCAACAATATCAAATTAGGAACAACTAAAACAAACAAGACAGTGCTTAAATAAATGCCGTTGGGCTGGTCTTCTGATTGTAAAGTGAATTCCCCCATTCCTCAGGCTGCATGGAAAATTGAACAGGCGTAGGCACTGTTCCTCTTCCACTGTGTGTGTTCCTCAGTTTGGGACAATGATTTAGCAAAGCTTTAGCTCACAACTTTTGTCTCGGTGACAACTTTTCTGCGCACAACAGATGCAAGCTGAACAAAGGGATTGGTTGTCAGCGAACTAATCAGCCCCCTCTGTCCAGGGGGATGGGACAGATCCATGAGGTAATTTGTTTAAAAAGTCTAGAAAAGTCAGTGCGGCTCACCAAGGTTTGAACATATGTGGTCTGCCTATTTTCGACAATGCGTGCTGCATAATTTAATTTCTTTTGGTTAGCTATTCAAGATAATTTTGTATAAAGCACCCAAGTTTATGCTGCCACAATAGACAAATATGGAGCCATTTCTCACAATGAAAGGAATTTTGGAGGCACAGAACTTTCAAGAATGGAGATGGAAAGTCAAGGAACTGAACCAAGGAATGCAAAATATAAAATACAAATACTTCCATCCCACGACAAATCTGATAACTTCTCTTAACGGTCTGTCCAATAATTAAGGCCACAGAAATAGTTTCTCACACCCCCTTTCTCACCTCCAATTCCCCCAAACTAAACCACAGTAACTGCGTGTGGAGATCATTAATCGTATTTGCTGGTAGTGACCACCAGGCTTTATCCGGCAGTCCCACACAGGTAAAAAATGATGTTGGAATATCTGTCCTCAAAATGTTGGATGTTCTGACATGAAGCAACAGCCCCATGTGAGTCGGGGCATCCTTTGACGGATTGTGCCAGGCAAGCCAGCAGAAGTCCCACGGTTAGACACAAGGTGGGTCCCTAGATTTTAAGTAGAGTGATGGAACCGTGAATTGGTGGCAGTGTCGTAGCTGGACCTTTTGACACCTGTGGCGGTCCCTGCGTTTCCGCCCCACGACGGCCGCAGGTAAGAGCAAGGGGGAACTGCGATCCCTGTGTTTGCCCCCCTTAATGGCCGCAGGTAAGAGTGGGGAGAGGCCACTGCCCCTACAACATGTGCCAAACTCTAAATAAGGATCTTTTGCAGTAAATTGTTGAAGTCCACTGCAATAAAAAAAGTCACATCATGTTGAGTTGTTCAATTGAGAATTGACTTTCTTCTTTCCACAGCCTTTGGTGTGTGGACGGAAGGCAAAATCATATTTTTAGTGCAAATTACGTGAGATTCTAAACTATTACTCAAAATGATGTGAGCTTTTCTTGCCAATATCTTCTTGAAAAATGAGTGCGTGAACATACCTTGCATTCAAAAGTCACACAAGCTCTAGCAGGAAACACGTTCAGTAGCGATTTTACTGCTCTACTGAGGCTTTTTCTGCTGTTACCAGTCTCAGGTGAGTGAAATTCACTCAAAATTTTGCACCCAGAAATGTTGGGAAATTTGTGTAATATGAATTGTATAAAATTTGCTCAACACATTTTTTTTTAGCAATTAACAAAACACACAAAGGGTTGAGGCAAAGATCCTGCACCTATTACTAATAGTGATATGATAATATTGTGATGGTGCTGAAAAAAAACAGGAAATGCACCCTTCTCCACTTCCTATTGCGTAAACCCAAATAGAATCAAAGACAGAAAACGGAATTAGCACCCATCATTTGAAAGAGTCTCATTGAAATTAATTAAGGCATGAAATGTCCATGGCGACCAGTAGAAGAAGCAGGTACACAATTTGCTTGTAGTCGAAAAATAAATGTTCTTTATTCAAATGTATTCAAATACTTAAAATCCAAAGACCATAAAAGTGAATCTTTTAGCCAACGCGTTTCGTCTCTATCGAGACTTCTTCAGGGCTGAAATAAATTATCATCACGTAGTAACAAGATAGGCAAGGTGGCCAGCAACGATCTAAAGCGTCCGTATTGCAATAATGATCATTTATTTCAGCCCTGAAGAAGTCTCGATAGAGACAAAACGCGTTGGCTAAAAGATTCACTTTTATGGTCTTTGGATTTTAAGTATTTGAATACATTTGAATAAAGAACATTTATTTTTCGACTACAAGCAAATTGTGGACCTGCTTCTTCTACTGGTCGCCATGGATGTTTCATGCCTTCATTAATTTCAATGAGACTCTTTCAAATGATGGGTGCTAATTCCGTTTTCTGTCTTACATTTGTTTTTAGGTTCTGTAGGTATACAACAATTATTCACCAAATCCCTGTAACACTACAAGACACTTTGAAGGAATCCATTTACTGAACCCGTAAAACAAAACGGATATAGAAGAACCTGAAAAGTAATATTCTGACCCTTTTACAGAAGACCAAGAATTCATCCAGCTTCCTAACCTCTTGGAGCTGCTGGTTCTCCAATGACATATTGTATATTGTAATTTACGGGGGGGCGTGGCTTGGAGCCACGGATGGCGGCCGCTTAGACCGCGAGCTCCACATCGTAGCCCTTTTTATATCCTGATTAAAGGCTGCCCGGGGGCCCCCGTGCAACTTAACTGGAGGCGGAGGGGACGGGGCTCCATCGGTGCTGCTCCGGAGACCTAAGGCGCCCGCTGAACGGAGCTTTACCGTGGGCGAATCTGGCCGGGTTGCGAGGCGGCGTGGAGACTAAGATGGCGGACCAGTAGCAAGGCGGAGACCCGGAGCTGCCCGGTACGGATGGGCGCTGGAGCTCAGCGCAGGAGACCGAGGGGCGGCGGATCGGAGCCCAGGGGGGGGCCGGAACTTGAGACCTGGTCCCCGGTCGCCGGGGGGTGCTGTGCCCCTTTTGCCCCGTGCCCGACTGGTGGCGAGGCCTTGCGGGAGGAGCTGAGCCCGAGGAAGGCTGTGAGAGACTGCGCCCGCGGGATGCCTGGAGACGCATGCGGGGGAGCTGGCCCCTGACGACGCCTGGAGCTCTGACGCCCTCTGGGCCTGCGGGGACCTGTGGCCCACCGGGGACTGCCCACTGCGCGCTGGAGGGGGCTGGGGGGCCCGGTGTAGCCCCGAGGCCGAAGACTTAGCGGAGCCCTGCCGGGGGTGAGTGAGGAGTGGGGCGCTGCACTGCTGTGGCCCCTGGCCGCGGGGGGTGCGTTTCCCCGGGACCCGGCTCCCGCGACTGGTGGCGCCTGACCTGCGCCGAGCTGGGGGACCGGGGGAGGCCTTATCAACGGGCGGTCCTGCGGTGGGAACTGCAGTGAGGTGGCGGCGCAGTGCGGCAGAGACGGAGGGACTGGTGCCGGTGACGGGACCCCAGCAGGCGGAAGCGGCCGTAACTTGCAGGACCCCATGCGGGAGTGGAGACAGCTGCCAGGGGCGCCCGGCGGATTGGAGAACTTTGCGGTGGGTCCGCGAGAACAGGGGCCTGGGCGGGGGCGGTATCGGGGGCTTGCGCCTCGCCCCTGAAGTACGGAGCTGCCTGGGAAGGGTGACCGGGAGCCCACACAGCGAATTACATCCCCTGGCAAAGAGACACGGGGCGCCGACGAACGAGGGCGGGAGGACCCCCTCGAGGACTACGCTGCGGAGGGAGAAAGCACCCCGCTGATTTGCCCTGCGTTGCCTGCTGCCTGTTGGGTCTGGAGAGGTGGGGACGATTTGGGCCGAGGTGGCTCACGGGCCCGCAATAGATCGTGCGGGAGCAGTGGCGGCAGAGAACGGTGGGACTTAACTGGCGTCGGCGGCCCCCCCCCAGTGACAACTTCTGCTGGCTCTGCGGCTCCATAGAGGTGGGAGAACTCCCCTCGGAGAGACGCAGTATGGGGAAGCCCAGGGCGAAGAAGGAGGGGGCGCAGCAGCAGTCAGATGGTGAGGTCTCAGGCCAGGGCGAGCCTGAGGACCATGGCCAGCTCCGAGACCCGCGCCTGCAACTCCAACTTGATAACATCCTGGCGGCAATCGTGGACACCAAAACAACGCTACAGCAGGACATAGCGCAGGTGGCGATGGGCCTCGGGCTCCTGAGGGCGGACCATGGCAAGCTTGTGGACAGAGTCTCGGAGGTGGAAAAGGAGCTCCAGGTGGTGAGTCCACTGCAATCCACTCTCCAGGCGACGATGTCGGAGGTCCTGGACCGTGTTGGGGCGCTGGAGAAGAGAGCGGAGGAGGCGGAAGGATGCAACCGCCGGAACAATGTCCGCGTTGTGGGGCTACCGGAGAAAACGGAGGGAGACGACATGGTGGCGTACCTAGAAGATTGGTTCCAGAGGGTGGTGGCTCCGGAGGGCCTGTCGTCCTTTTACTCGCTGGAGAGAGCCCACAGGGTGCCTGCTAGACCGCCTCAGCAGGGCCGACCCCCTCGCCCGGTGGTGGTGCGGCTATTACACTATAGGGACCGAGACCTTCTACTCCAGAGGGCACGCACGCATGGCCCCTTCCAAGTGGGGAACAGCAAGGTCACTCTGTTCCCGGACTATACCTATGAAACCCAGCGGCGCCGCTCCACCTTCCTCGCAGTTAAAAGAGAATTCCGAGAGGAGGGCCTGCAGTACGCGCTGCTGTTCCCGGCCAAGCTGCGCATCATTGTGGATGGATCCTCGCATTTTTTTTAGACGCCTGATGACGCCTGGGCATGGCTGGAGCTCTACAGAGCAGGAAAGGGTGGTGCGGGGAACTCTGCACGAACCCCGGTGGGGGCCCTAAAGCGAAGGGGATTGCGGAGGCCCCGACGCAACAGAGGGAGCGCGAGAGGTCCGCTTTCGCGGGAGGCGGAGGCAGAACGGAAAGATGCGCTGGACGCAGCACTGGCACTGACGGGATCCCAGGGCCACCGCACACCAGGGCGGACGGACTCGGATACCGGCAGGGAGGGCTCTGCTGATGAGGGTTCGGAGTCAGACAGTGTACACCTGCCAGCGGTTACACCGGCCACGGCGGATGGCATGCTAGATGAGGCGTAGGACTGCTGCGGGACTTCCTCTTGTGGGTTATCCTGGCCTCGCTGGACTCTCCACTACAGGTTTGATGTGGGAGAGAGGGGGAAGGGCGGCGGGGAGAGGGAGGAAGCGGGTGCCCGTGCTGACACACTGGCCCGGGGAAGCCGACCGGACTGCGAGACTGGACATGGCACAAGTTCCTGGGATGGCGGGTTGCGATGGGTGATTGCTGCGCTGGGTCGGGGGGGAAGGGACGCACAGCAGGACAGCGGAAAACATGGTGCGTGTGGGGCGACCCTGGGCGTGCTAGGCTGTTAGGGGCTGGGCGGGATGCGGCGATTTGGAGGACTTAAGGCGGCTGCCCGCTGGTAACCGATCCCCCCCCTCGTTGCCCATAAGGCTTGACCACAGTGTCTGCTGTCGGGTTTTGCAATTGTTTCACTGATACTATGGTTTGGATGGGAGCTAGATTGGTGTTACTAGATCCTGTTCTTGGGAGGGTGGGGGTGTTGGGTTTGTTGGGGAATTGTTGGGGAGGGGTCCTCACTGGCGGCATGGCGGAGGAACGGTTTCGATTCAAAAGGATGCTATGGGAGAATGGCTGATTTAACAAATCTGAGATGTATAACCTGGAATGTGAGGGGACTTCATACTATGGTGAGGCGGCACAAGGTCCATGCTTATCTGATCCGCAGGGGAATCCACATAGCAATGCTCCAAGAAACGCACCTGACCAAGGTAGAAGGGTTGGCGCTGCAGCGTAGATGGAGAGGGCAGGTTTTCAACACCACATATTCTGCGTTTGCTAGGGGGGCGTTGATTTGGGTTAGGGCGGGTGTCCCGTTTCAGGTCACTAGGCAAGCGGTTGATCTTGAGGGTAGGTACGTGGCTGTGGAAGGGAAGCTCAGGGGGAGGGATATCGCCTTTTGCAGTGTATACGCGCCCAATGTTGACCAGTTGGGCTTTCTAGCGCAGTTGTCCGGTGCTTTGGCTTCCTACCTGGCGAGCCCACTGGTGATGGGAGGAGACTTTAATTCTGTTATGGATGTCTCTCTAGATAGATCGCATCCCACCCTGATCGACTCGCCGGTGCACCGCTTGACTAAAGGTAGGCTAGACTGGCAGGTGCGCTGGGGCCTGATAGACGCTTGGAGAGCGCAACACCCGAGAGACCGAGACTACTCGTACTTTTCTAGCATGCACGAACTGCATGTACGCCTAGATGCGATATTGTGTTCTCCGACAGTAATGCCCGCTGTAGTACGCACTGAATATTTAACCAGAACGCTCTCCGATCACAATCCCCTCCTTATCAATATGGATTGGATGGCTGAGGTCTCGTGTGTTCCCACTTGGAAACTGAGGCCAGAAGCGCTGGACGACCAACTGTTCCAGGCCGCGCTGGAAGAGGGCATTACGCAGTACTTTGCGGAAAACGCGAACACAGCCGACACGAGGGCGACAGAATGGGACGCCTTTAAAGTCGTAATCAGGGGGCTCTGCATAGGGAAACACGTGGGTATACGAAAGACGCTTTTGGACGATTTGACCAAGGCGGACTCTGCTTTGCGGGAGGCAGAAAAGGAGAGACCCGGCCATCCTGAACTACAGGAAAGAGTCGCCGCAGCTAAAGAAGCGGTGGCGGTTGAGGTGGAACGTTTGCGCTGCTTTGATCATAGACGATACATGATGAGGGCACACGCGGAGGGAGATAAAGCGGGGTCCCTATTGGCTTGGTTAGCCGACCCCACTAGAAGGAGTTCCCCTATCCTGGCTTTGGAGAGAGCGGAGGGAGAGTTGGTTTACACCCAAACGGAAGTCATGCAGTGCTTTCAGCGCTACTATGAGACGCTCTATAAGAGCAGACTAGAGGATGGGGACCCTGCCGGTGACACTTTCTTGGCTGAGGTCACGCTGCCGGGCCTGGATCGAGAGTAGGCTTTGGATTTGGGTAAGGACGTAGAACCGGGTGAAATACGAGCTGCCATCAAGCGCATGGCACGCAACAAGACGCCGGGGTTAGACGGGTTGCCCGTAGAATTTTATGGGAAATACGCTGACTTGCTGGTTCCAAGGCTCCAGGAGGTCTATAGGGAGGCCAGAAAGCTGGGACGGCTACCCCAATCGATGCGCGAAGCGCTGGTGATCCCGTTATTGAAGCCGGGTAGGGAGAGTGAGAATGTGGCCTCATATAGGCCTTTGTCGATGTTATCCACCGACTATAAAATATTGAGTAGTGTACACGCGTCCCGCTTACTACAACATATGCCCGCCCTGGTCTATGAGGACCAAACTGGTTTCATACCACAGCGCAACACGACTGCGAACATCCGGAGACTGGTGCGGGTGCTGGACGATGGTCACCCAGAAGCCCCGCAGCCTATGGTACTCTCGGTGGATATCGAGAAGGCTTTTGACAGCTTAGAATGGGGATATTTGTATAAGGTATTGCGAAGGTTCGGATTGGGGAGGGCTACCTCCAATGGACAAAAGTATTATATACTTCGGCAGTGGCAAGAGTGCGAGCGGGGTCCTTGGTCTCACTGAGATATCCAGTTGAGCGCGGGACGAGGCAGGGTTGCCCATTATCCCCGCTGCTCTTCGCTTTGGCGGTGGAGCCCCTTGCAGCTAGGTTCCGGACGGGCCGCTATTATGGGGGCTTAGCTGGCAGAGACGGGCGACAGTATATTTCACTTTATGCTGACGACCTTTTGTTATTCCTCGAAGACGCTGGCGAAGCATTGACGGGGGCGGAGAGCTTACTATCGGAGTTTGGGGACGTATCAGGTTTACGAGTTAACTGGGCTAAGACGTGCCTGTTCCCGGTGCGACAGGGGGAGGCTAGGCCGGAGATGGCTCAAGTGGTCCGCTGGGAGCCCACCTGTCTGAAGTATCTAGGGGTACATATTTATCATAAGATGGCAGATATTTTGGAGGGGAATGTGGGCCGCGGCGTGCGGGCCTTGAAGGGGAGTATGACCTTTTGGGCCACCCTCCCGTTATCAGTGACGGGCCGCATCTCCCTCCTGAAAATGGTGGCACTCCCTCGCTTCTTATACTTTTTTAGGACGCTTCCGGTGTGGATACCCAACTCCACGTCCCGGTTGCTGAAATCGATGGCGGTGTCTTTTCTGTGGGGCACGGGCAGGCGTAGAGTGGCGTACGCAATGCTTATACGGCCCAAGAGTGAAGGCGGGCTGGCGGTCCCTGACTTTGAGCTATATTACTTGGCGGCGCAATTGCAGGCCTTCACCCAAAATGTGGCAAGGGTGTTCCGCGGCCCAGAGGCCGGACGAGAGGGGGGAACGCCACGCCACGTCCTTTCTTACATTACCCTGCAGCAGAGGCTGGAAGCCCGGGACCTCCTCACAGAGGAGTTAACCTTTAGACTCTGCTGGAATCGCTCCCAGAGACGGGCGGGGGTGGTACATCCGTACGCGCCGGAGATGCCCCTGGGGATGCTGACGGCGTTGCCACATGGGGGAGACTGGTCGCAACTACAATTTTGGGAAGAAGCGGGTCTGCAGGTGATAGGATACCTTTATGAAAATGGGGTCCTGTTGCCCTACCAGACTCTTCAGGAGCGGTTTGAACTGCCTAGGGGAGGCTTCCTGTTACATGCAGCGATTACCAGGGCGATGCAGGCACATTGGAGGGAGGGCCTGATTGAGCCTAAAACGTCGATGGCCTGCCAGTATGCTATGATGGCAGCAGGGACTGCTAAGGCGGTCACGTGCCTATATTCTAGAATACTCCTTGAAAACCTTCCGCCGCTGGCTGAACTTCGGGGGAAATGGGAGGATGACCTGGGCAGGGCTATCCCTGAGACGACCTGGGCACAGTTGGTGAGACGGGCTTGGAAGAGCACGAGAAACGCAAGATTCCAACTGGTGCACTTCTACATACTTCACAGAGCATACCTGACGCCGGGAAAAATTCAGAAATATTTTAAAGTTGAGGAGGCCGCATGTCCGAGATGCCTGAGAACGGGGGTGGAACTGGCTCACATGCTGTGGTCTTGCCCAGTGCTGGGGTCTTACTGGTCAGAGGTGGGAGATACCCTGAATGAGGTAACAGAGAGGGGACTGGAGTTTAATATGGCCGCTAGCGTACTGCACTGGTTTCCGCACACGCCCAAAACCAAAATCACGAGCAAATTCGTAGACATGGGCCTTATTTTAGCGAAACGAGAAATCACGAAGCGGTGGAAGGCAACGGGGGGGCCCACTAGCAAACGGTGGAAGGAGGAGTTTCTTAAATGTGCCACCAGCGAGGGGGCGCTGCGGTATCAATCGGCTCATAGACGCAACGACGACAAGGCGCTAGAGGCTGCAGGTGCGTGGGAGGTGCTAGTGCAGGCACTGCGAGATTATGAACCAGGCGCGGAGGAGGAAGACCGCCCTGGGGCTGAGGGAGTCCCACCGGAGCAAACTGGGCACATCACGTAAATTGACTCATTGGTATTCCTTGGGCTGTACGGCACTAGAGGACAGAGGTTGTCGCATGCGTTGGTGAGGAGGATTGAGGGAGGGGGAGGGAAGCTGGGAGTGTTGTTAGGGGTTAAGGGTAGAGTTTATTATGTAGATGTTTGGTTTTCTGTGCTGTATAATCCGGGAGGGAATTTTACGAACCTGTATTAGGGGGTTGTATAATTGGTGGGGAGGCGTGCGTTAATCTTGCAGACAGTATGGTGAAACAAATTGTGCAAGGTTTTCTATGTGAATTTGCAAAAACCAATAAACTATGTTTAAAAAAAAAATGGTATATTGTAATTTACTCCAAATGGCATGACCCTATGTAAATCAAAATTAGTTTCGACCTTTGTATCATGGATCATCTTCAGCGACCCGAAGAGCAATCATGTAAGTCTGGCATTCTATAACCCTCAAGTCAACCAGCCATCAAACATCTGACTTTAAGACACAACAAATTTACACACATGTATGGCATTGGACCACTTTAAGTCCATAAGTAATTCCAAGGATAGATTACGTTAGGTCTTTGAGTGCTGAGTGTCTGCTCATACTTCCCAGTCTTTGAGAGCCATCATCTGTCATCAAACATGCTTGAACAAAACCTCAAAAAAGTGTCATAATTTGGCAGGGCTCGATTATGTGAAAAGTTTGAAGGAAAAATTGAGAAACACAATTAGTCAGAAAACCTCTATATTAGAATTACTTAGATATTTCAAAGTTTTAGTAAAAATCAAACTAGACAACATAAATAGCTTTTTGTAACAAGTGGGGGTGCGCAGCTCACAAAGTCCAACAGGCCAGTGTAGGTAGGAAAGTAACTTCTTTATTTGAAAAAGATTTTTTTCTTAAAACACATTGATTTTAGGCAATCCAGCCAACGTGTTTCGCTCCCACATAGGGAACTTCCTCAGGGCGAAACCAGTATCATAAGGTGATGTACCAAACACACAAAAGGTCTGCCGAATGTGCGACCAAAATTTGTATCAACTAAGTCCTTGTTTTCACAAGATTCAATCTCTTTTTCTAAGGACTTGATTTCAGACAGAAATTTTGCCCCCTTCTCAATTGCATGTCTTATTAATATTTGCATCATAACCAGCGATGCACCCTCTAGGTTAGCCTCCCACTCCTTGAGAAGCTCGTCACTCAAGTCCTCGAAGGTGGGGAAGATCGAGATGCGTAACCCCCAGGCACCTTTTTGTTGTCAATATAATGTTGGAGGGTGACGCCATCCCACCATCTCGATTGTTCTTGTTTTTTTAGGCGTTCAAGTTTCACAAACAGGGCACGTAATCCTGAAGTATTTTGTCCTGCTTGTCCCAATTGTGTAGTATTCACATTCTTTCCGAACAAGTCTTGCGCCATTTCTTCTCGTTTATCATCAAAACGTGGCATTCTATCACAAAGTATGGTAATGAGTGCTTGCAGGCCCAGTGGAAAGCAAAGACCAAAAAGACAGCAACGGCGGACCTCCTATGCCGCACTTCGTACCAGTTCCTATATGTGGAGGCGCAGACGGCAGTCCGGCAGCAAGGACATTTTTTAAATTTATTTTTCTAGCAGCCCCACCTATGCTACTCGGTGGCAGCCGCCACTGGTCTATTGACATCCATTTGAAAGTAAGGTTTAAATAGCGATGAATGACTATTGTTGGGTTGTAGGATTTTTAAAGCACATGTTCACCTGTGGGTTGGTTGCTGTTGCACCTAATCTTATGGTACACGTTTTATTGACCTCAAGAAGTTGAAAGGATCCGTGAACCCGACCAGGATTTGAATTATATTAAATAAGGAAAATGCTAACCATATGACATTTGCTTTGCCACATTATATGCATGCCTAAGACATGACGAAGGAAAACTTCACTTTAACTTTCAAATATGGTGCATTTAGAATATATTGTTACCCTCTTGCTTATTTCCCAATGAAAATGTGATATTTTTATGTATTTATTTATACAGCTTTCCTTTATCACTTTTGCCTTCAAATTGTACCTAGATCCGAATGAAAAACATGCATTTTCTAACATGAATTGTGAACTATTATTCATTTTTTCGCTTGAATATTTCCCTAGATCTCAATGCAAAATATGACTATCGAGTATATTAGTTTAAAATGGTTGCTTGCCTCACTTCTGCAAATATTTTCTTAGGTTCTGGGGACTGTACTGAGAGAACATGATTCGAAGAATCGCGTTTTGCCTGCCTCAGGATATTTCAAAAGCAGTTTAATCTTATTTGGCGTGCTTTTGATTCCCTACTCTAATAATCTCCGTTAACCCACTTGCTAATTTTAGTATTTTTGTATTTTAGTATTCCCTAGTGTGCTATCTATTCCACCATCTTTGTTTCAGTTGCTTGAGGCTTCCATACTGATATGTGGCACTCTAGGGATAATATTAGACAAAGCATGAAACAGCATGAATATTAGATGTTGACATTCTATAGTGTAATGTAAAGCAGGCCCTTCTGCAAATAACCTGAGAGGTTGACCCTTGAGAATTACACGTACGCAGGTCGGGGTCACAGGTGCGTGTTGCACCACGTGTAGCCCCCTGGGGCAGCACAGGCGAGATTTTTTCTCTCCAAATAGGATAAAGCGAATTTAATTGGATACAAAGCTCATCAGCAGAGATTGAGGGGATGTGGAAAAAACGCATTAAATGTGTAGAAAGAAGATTTCTGTGTATTTTAGCGCGATGTTTGCATTTAGAATTTTTTTTTATTATCCCATCTAAAATGCAGTGATGAGAGTCTACTGCACGGAAAATCAATGCCCACTGTCAACCAGAAAAAAAACTTTTGCCAGCTTTGCATCTTTAAATGTTGAAAAACACTTGGAAACATTGGTTCTCCCTTTAACTGTACATTTATGGCTATCGTTATTACTGATTATGGCAAGTATGGTAAACACTGGAATCGCACACTCCCTGGAAGACCTGGCATACGGTTAACACAACCTTAATTAGTGATGTCATGGCCTTCTACTAGACTAGCTTCCTTGAAGTCAATTTAGAGGGTTACAATTGACCCTGGTCAGGGCTTCTGGGATTATGCCATTTTGAGGCCGCTTCACTCTACGCATAACTATCAATTTGCTGCTTCTGACACATAATCCTCCTCTACTGCATAATCTGCAGAATTTAACAAATATTTTATTTCTAGCTCAAACAAATCAAAGGTTACTAACAATGCTGTGGTGTTCTGCCGCACAGTGCAGGCCCTTCGCAGAGGTTGACTGGTCATCTTTCAGTTGCGTATTACTGTATTTGGGAGTTAAACTGGTGCTAATGAGGGGGGAGCTTGGCCCAGATTGTGTTAACGTGGAAAAATGACAGAAAGATTAGGTCATACTATAACAAAATATGCTGCACTGCACCACATAATTTTGCCTTTTCTTGCTGGGTAATCAGTGAAACCTGCTGCATAATTTGGTCCCCCCATATTGCATAATATCAGTGGCCTCGACCAACATATGGATTAGAGAATTGTAATTTGGTCAAAGGGGAGACGAAAGAGAGAACGAGACAGAAGGAAGAGAGTAAACATGAGGAAGAGAATTTGATGTTTCTAAACAAACTAAAAACATTGAAGAAAAACATACGAGTGACATTGTATCAGTATGATACATCAAACCAAATGAAACGTTTACGTTAAGGCGTTAAGGCGCCCAGCAATCCGTTGCTGTTGACTCCCACATGGTCTTGTTAATGACGTGAATAATGACATCACCAGGGATGTCAAGATTACTTTCTATGGGTCTTAGCCAAGGATGCCATAGAGGAAGCAACAAAGCGACCCCCCCTATGCTCTGGACCCATTTTCAAGTTCTACGGCCAGGGACCTGCCAGAGGGAGTGGGGGGCGGAGCTAGGGCCCGATCCCTCAACCCCCCAGCACCGCGGGGGCTTTTGCACCACTGGCCCTGCTCGGTGAAATAATTACATTTTCAAACGTACCGCCGGGACGGATCTCCCATCCCTCATTTTTAGGTCTCGTCTGGCGTGGACTGCGCAGACATGCGCAGTCTCGCTGGTGAGATTTAATGAGTTAGGGTAGATTTCTCTAGTGGGATTTAAGCCCCGCCCGTCTTTTCCATTGGCTGGCGTCACCGTTTATGCTAAACGGTGGCCAGCCATTGGAAAAGAGCGTCTAGTGATGTACACTTTCCTCTTTTAGAGCCGGCCCAGTTGGACTGGCTCGGTTGCTTTACGTTTGTAGTAAAGGCTTTTCTTATGGGGCCATGTGTTTCAAACATATGGCCCCATAAAGACAAGAGATCGGCTGCAGCGCGGTCCTCTTTCACTTTCGGGACTGCGTTGCTCTGCCTTGTTAGGTCTCGCAGCACTGCTTGTTTTTTTTTTTGCATATCTGTATATCGCTAACTGGACCCAAAGATATTGGAGCCTTTACATGAGCACCAGTGCATTACACAAGGACACATTCATTTTTTTGTAGGGATGGGAGATCAATTGATTTGCCCAGAATCACAGGATGTTAAGCCAATGCGAAGCTCAGAACCAGAGACAGATTTACTGCCAAAGCACGCGAGCGTAAGGGGCTGTGAGTGCTAGCCAGTAAGATTGTATGTTTGCATGCTTTATCGCCCTGGTACGTGGACCCGTAATTAACATGCACTAGTTTTGCTCTTACATTGTGTTTTGGGCAGAGCACCCCTCGACGACTGCAGCCTATTTCAAAGAAGGACTTTCGATCCGTGATATCCCTTTAACGCACTCTCTCAACCACAAGGCGGGCCGATCCGCTCGAGGGCTGCTATTATGCGACAACCCTCTCTTCAGCCAATCACGTGGCCGCCTAGACAGCCACGCAAGGGGATTCGTGAGCTGGAGGACGGTGCGTGAATCCGAGAAGAGAGAACGACATTTCTGCAGGAGCGTTCGAGAAGTATGTGAGTTTGTGCAGCATTGTAACGAATATTCGGTGCTCATGCCTAACTTTTCAAATCTGCTGTGATGCGCTTGTCTGCGATACTCTTTAGCAAAGCAGAAAGTGTAAACATCGTGGTCAGTTATTTAATGTGGTAACTACCTTTCAAGACTAAGCACGCACAGCCTTTGCATCCACGCACAAGCCGCCTCTATGTTCTGTGATTTAAACATCATTGCAACCGATAGATTATTTTATTAAGTGGTAAGCCACCACAGTCACCTTTCACATGTTGGAGTCTGTCTAAACCACGTGCTAGCATTTGGGAAAGGAAAATGGTGAGATTTAAACAACAAGCATTAAAAATGCAATAGGTCTTGCCTTTTATTAAGTTAAAGCCATTTGCTTTGCTATACAATACCATTAGCAAAGCAAATGGCTTTAACTTAATCAAAGGCGAGACCTATTGCATTTTCAATGCTTGTTCAGCAAGGGGAATTCTCGTGTGGAGAAAGAGGACTGCCTTGGAGGATTTGTATTATATGTTACACTTGTTCCAGGGTTCGAGCGATCTATCTGGAAACACCTTGCATGGCTTCTCACCCCTGCAAACTGAGGCTTCACCACTATTGTGTCTTGCTGAGTAAAGATGGACGCACACCCCAAGGGTGCAAGACCTCAAGGTCTCTCCACTACTACTGCCGCTTCCTAAACAAAGTCCTGTCTATAGTAGTGTACATGGAGAAAAGTGATAGTGTATGTAAGCAAACCAACTCACCTGTCTTTGAGCATCAACATGGTGCATCATAATGGCGACCTATGATATATATGAATCATTAAATATACTTATTTTTTTATTGCAAAGATATAGGTTTTTTTAAATAGAACAATTACAATGTAGCAAAGTACATATCCAGAGAGCATCTTAGCAAATGGAACACAAGTGTTACATCCTCAGACATTCTTAGGTGAAATCAAACGGCAAAGTTAATTAATCATAAAAGAATTTAAAGAATCAATTAAAACACTAGACCGCGATGCACCTAATGGGCAACTATGTCCCCTTTTTGGCGAGTAGGGGGGTTTCGAGAGTGTTCCACTCAGGGTTCCACCGTGGCTCAAGAGGAGTAGCCATACTAATCCGGAGGCACGTCCCCTTAGTGGTATCCAAGGTGTGGCATGATAACACGGGATATTACGTGTCAGTGACTGGGACTCTACTCTGCTGTCCATGATCTGTGTATATGCTCCTCACAAGCTCAACATCAGAGTTTGAGACGGTATTAAGCCGCCTTCTTCTGGAACTTCCACGGCCCCATGGGTCCTGGGTGGAGACCTTAACGGGGTCAATGATCCTGGCGTGGACCTCTCCTCCACACTGACCACAGCAGGAGCACATCTGACAATTCTGTCCACATAGTTGCACAACATGTCTCTAGTGGATGCGTGGTGGGCGCACCGCCACTGGAGCGCTGTTACACCTTTTCTAACGCATATAGGTCCTTTTCCTGCCTGGATTACTTTCTTCTCCTTAAAATGGAGTGTCATAAGGTACTCGGTATCCAATTTTTGGTGCAGGGCCTATCAGAACGTTTACCAATGTTGCTCGACCACACAGTGGGATCTGTCAGGCACACTGTAGAGTGGCACCTGAGCCGCGGGTGCCTGCAAGGCGAGGAGTTTTGCAAGGCTTGCCAGAAAATGGGGAAGAGAGTCTGAATTGGAAAGCCTTTTTGCTAAGCAAAGAAGGACAGCCAGCTGGTTCCAGATAGTGGAACTTATCAGGGTTTCCACTCGTATTCTAATTGGCACTGACTCCAAACATAGGGAGTTTTCTTTGGATCATCCCACTCCTGGGTCGTTTACACCGACAACGACTACAGGACGGATCATGTGATGTTAATATAATCAAATAACCAGCTTTTCTAATATGTGGAAACACCCGTTAACAATAGTTTGTGGATGCTTGTGTATTTACGAATAGGAGTCAACTGTGACCAGTATCAGAACTTATACAACATCAAGTTCTCGCGCCAACCGCCTTGAAAAAGTCTACGGGTAGACGAAACACGTGTTGGCACACTGGCAGGTTTCATGCTAGATGTATGAAGCACAAGAATAAAATCGCCAAATTGAAGAAATTTGATTTCTGTGGACTCTGTATGCTGTTTGATCGCATCGACTGATATCACTTGCTGAAGAGTTTTTACATGTGATATTGGACATAGGGAATCTGTTTACTCATTCAGTACCCTATGGGATCGTTAATACTAAAGGGTGTGCTCATCAGTGCTCTATGGTTTTAAATGGGGAAGAGATACCTGAAGGAAAATAGCAGGTCGGTGGACTCCCTGCGCATCCTTTGGGATGCTCTAAAGGCCACCCTGAGGGGGGAGATCATTGGCTACAACAAAATCCTGAGGGACCGGACTCCACAAAATGTATCTGAATTGGAACCCCACATAATTGAGCTAGGCCAGCAATATTTAGCCACAGTGGAGGACTCGATCCTGAAGGACTCTTTACACACTCAGACACTTCTGAGGCAGGAACACATGCAGGAGGTTCTAGAGGCGTGGATGGCTACACGCAGCCGGATATATCAATGGAGGGACAAGGCCAGCAAAACTCTACATTGGCTGTGTACACTTTGCCCTGCTGCGAATCCCATATCTTACATTGAAGATGATCAATTACCGGCAGCATCGACATCGCGAGTGCTTTCGCTTCATACCATCAGCAGCTCTACAGTCCTGAACGAGAGGAGAGGCAGGCAGACCTGCGACAATTCGTTGGGACCTCCCCAAGACCTACTTGGACCCCACATACAGGAACCTTCTAGAGGCCGATGTTACCCCTGAGGAGTTAGGGGGGGCACTGGTGCAGCTACAACCATGCAAGGCACTAGGGCCAAGGTATTTTCTATTAGTAGACAAAAACCTACTCCTACGCATGGTATCGCGATTTGACTCAGTTACCTCTATTGATGCAATATCTCTTCCTTTTACCACTTTGGAACCCTGTTGCCTCTCCCAAATTGTTGTGCTTTTGCCCAAAGCCTTACACAGTCCCTTGTCCCACACACCAGCCCTCAACCACAGACTAACCAACACCTCTCTCTCCCACCCGCCCACACCCATACCCATTCCTGTCCTACACTGCCAAGCAGGACCTTAGGAGCTTTGGTGTGAATCTACACCAACCCCCCTATTATGTTGGAGTTGCGACCCACCCGTCAGCAGACCCCTCCCCCCCCTTCCAGGAGTATCCAACAGATCAAACGACATGAGCACCAAAGTTCCCAAGTTGATTAATAAACATGAGGGGAACAAAAAAATTGAAGATAATTATGAAGGAGAAAAGGGAAAAGATAGAATAAGAATTAAGGGCCAGATGTACAAACATTCACATTTGCGAGTAGCAACTTGCGTCAAATTGCGATTCGCAATTTGCGACTCCCAAATGTGGATGTACAACAGTGTCTCAGACACTGTTTGCGATTCCCAATGGGGTCGCAAATTGCATGCCTCATTAATATTCATTGAGCAGTCGCAATTTGCGACCGCATTGGGAATGGCCTGCACTCACAGGTATGGTGGTCTGCTGGGGTCAGCAGCACTGGCGGCTCCTCGAGGGAGTGCTGCCGGGTGGTGTGGCGGGGTGGGGTAAACTCTAGCATATGGCCGAACGGAGTTAAGTAAATAAATGAATAAATAAAACGAATTCCATTGTGTGCGCTGTATCACCAATTGGCGTTGCAGCACGCGCAATGTAAATCGTTTTATTTATTTACTTAACTCCGTTCGGCCGTATGCCACAGTTTACTAACCCCCACCCTGCTCCTCCCCTGTCCTGTCCACCACCCCGCAGCACTTCCTCGAGGAGCCGCCACTGGTCAGCAGACCACCATATCTGTGACTGCTTTTTAAATAATTTAGAACAACCTGGACGGACCCACTAATAAATCCTTCTACCAGGACGACTCAGTGCTGTGCACTGGAATACAAGAAATCCAGTAGGTTTGTAAGAAGAACCCTCACCCACCAACCTAGTTGGTGGCATGCTTCATTATTGGGTTCTCAGCTGGGCTGCCGAATGCAACCCAGCTGTGCTTCGACGCCTGAGTTACAGCGGAGCGGGTTTTTGGTTTTTCAATGTGATGTGTGCTCAGAGTGATGACATTTAAAAATGCCTCTGGGATCCTATGCTGAAAAAGTTTTATTCACGGGGTCCTAGGACACAGTTGGAAACAGGGTGAGGATATAGTGAAGATGAAAAATTGGTCTTCGTTATCCCCTAAATACTGATCGACATATTTCAGCCTCGTAAACTATAATGATGCTTTCTTCAGGACCATATGACGTGAACTGTGTTGTGGCAAAAAAGCCATGTGAGTTTTTTCAGCACACACGCTAAGGTGTGCTGGTGTAACCGTACTTATGGACCCACTGACTGGTTAAAACCTGGAAGACAAAACACAACATAAAGGACATACAAAACATTTAGAGAAGCATAACTGTGACTGTTCGTGTCTGACTTTGTTTTCCTTTTGCTCGTGACGTGCTTACCTATGCTTACAAGTGCACTCCGTGAGTCGGTTTTAAGGATTCTTTATCAACAATCATTCACGCACAGACATGCGACATACACCTAGTGTATGCAAATTCATGCATGGTAGTTGTGGCAGACATTCATGTCTCATAGTGAACATTCATAACTGGCTTGCGTGGTCACATATATATGTGATCGCAGCTCGAAGCAGAGCATATTTGTTGGAGTTGCCGGTTTGACTCTCCATTGTAAATGGTGTTCCGGGTAACTATAAGCTTGAAATAGTGGCCAATGTATTTGGTCAAGGACAAAATATGCCTTAAAGGAAAACGAGATGTACTTAAAAAATAAAAAATAAACTTTTCTGATTAATTTTTTGAAGGGCAGGCAGTGGTCCTTGGGACCATTGCCTGCTCTTAAAAAATATTTTCACACATACGCACAAAGGGGAGGACCCCTTCCAGTTTGCATGTGCTTTACCACCTACTTGAAGTAGGTGGTAAACTACGAGTGTTTTGCGTCCGCTAATGCCCCTTCCTAATAGCGGGAGTCACAAATGCCATTGTGTGAGTCAGTGACTCGCAACATAGCATTTGTACATGCCATCACCCTTTTTTGCGGTCGCAAATGTGAGGATCACCCATTTGCGGCCGCACAAAAGGGTCATACATCTAGCCCTAAGAGACCTTCAAACATGAGCTCATCCAATCTGATAATATGCCCTAGATGAGAGTATTGAGCAACACATTATATTTAGCAAATCGTGGCCCAGGAGGTCAGGCACAAATTTTAAAAGACAGCACCTCATTTACCCAGGCTCAGCCCAAAGCAGACAAATCATGAGACGCAAACAGAACCAGGAGATGGTTCACTTATCAGTGGGTTCACCCCATTTTTTTCACAAGTCCTTTGCTTTCCCTGTGTCTTGGCAACAGATTATTTGGCCCTTAAAGCATATAGTCAAATTAGCAGGCTTTAATAAGGAGACCATGGCACCAATTTTCTGAAAAGATGAAATTGTGTCCTGGAGAGGCCAGCTGCTTTTTACTGTCTCTCAGCAAAAGTCAGACCTCACGAAGAATTGCACGCCACAGGCTTTAACCTGTTTATTTAGGACAGCCAGCTGGAATATATGTTCCCAGAACATGAAATTCCCTACATAAATCAGGATGGCGCATGGATAGTTAGCTGCCCTTCCTTTGTTTGGCTTACAGAAGGGAAATCTGTGTGCCCGCTATATCTGGCAATCGATATCCCAGTCACTGAGTTGGGGGAATGTCTGCTGAAACAGATGAACAATATACCTTTTAGGTTTATCCCCATCGTTCCCTTCCGGAATCCCCAATTCACGTAAGCTATTTAGCTGCATTCAATTTTCAACATCTTCTAGCTTTTGGGACATGGCCTGTAGTCTGTCATCGTGTTGCCTTATTTGTTTTTTAATATATTGTGTTGACTCCACCAGACCAGCAGATTGAGACTCAATATCATTAAGGCAGCAAGGCAGTGCATTCATATTTTTCGTACATCTTTCACAGCCCCATCTGTGTTTTTAATTTGGAGTTCTTCAAAGCCAGAGATTCCTCCCTGTCGAGTTGGAGAAAGTTGTAGATAGGAGAGATAGAGGGAGACTCTGTATGCAGCGACGTGGACCCTAGAAGCCCAGACTTCCCTGTTGGGTGGGTATCCGATGGTGGTTCATCTAAAGGGATGATTACATTTTCTACTACGGTCATCTGAGATACCACAGCATATGTCTATTGCAGAGTTTCTTTGGTAGAAGTTAACTCCACTCTCTCGGGGTCCCATTATACCTCGTCCTCACTGGTCTCACCAGTATCTCCAGCAATATTATGGTGACCCTCTAAATTGTCCATTGGTTTTGTAGAATTCTCAGGGTCTGCCACTTTACCCTCCTCTACTACCCATGCCTTAGGTGTTTCTGCACTCTCCGTCAGATCGCATTCACTGTTGGAGCCTGAGTCAGACATAGCCAAGCTGCCAGTCTTCCAAAGGTTAGATAGTGAAACTAAAAGCTTCCAGGGCCTCTTAAGTCTAATGAGACCCACTGATAGTGTGAACCCTCAAGCATGTCATTCCCTCAGCCCAGGTAGTTGTCTGGTATATATGTTTCGCAATAAGAACAACCTCGGCCGCACACACAGAGGACAGCCAACCAGCACTGTGTGTGATGTTTGCAACAGCCCGAGCAGTGGCCTGACCAATAGTCTCAGTATTACCCCTTGATGTACACATCAAAGATCCAGACCAGGAGGTAGAAGGGGAGGTGGATATGGGTGAGGGGGGAACAGATGCATGCAAACCCAAGCCCTTAAGACCAAGAAAATCCATAGCTGTTTCTCTTCACGGGAATTTGTGGGACGTCATTAATAAATAGACCTGCTGAAGCATCTGGATGAGCACCTACCTTGAAAGCCTTTGCTGTGGGTATCAAAGCTTCAATTTCCCTACAAGCCATGACGTCCACCTTCTTTGACACTATCTCCCTTGCCTGCCAATACTCTCCTGCTTTCAGCGTCTCCAATCCCCGAGAGGCAAAAGACAGAGTCAGCCATGCACCGCCATGTTGCCCTATCAAGCTGGTTTAATCTAAATATAAAATATAATTCCTAAATGTGTCCTAACCCTTTCAAAATTCTCCAGCATCCTTTCTAGGGAATAAAAACAGCATCCATCAAAGTCTATGATGTAGTTTAAATGGTTTTCCCATTAGCTCTAGTGGGTGAAATTGGTTTTGCCAATATTTGGCCATTGATCCAACAAGGAGGCGCCTCTTGCCCAAATTATTGGTTGTTATTGGCAACTGTGCATTCTGGGATCATGAGATAACCACTACGCTACATGACAAATGAGACATTACAATCACACAGATGCCCAGGCACCGAAGTTGGGGACCATAAGAGACTCTTTGTAATAAAGCCTTGGCCTGGCTGGAGGACCAGGCTGTGTCGGATATCTTCTGGCATCAGAACCCGAGGAGATTTCAGAGTCCATCCTCCTGGAGCGGAAGCAGACGACAACTGTGCATCATCAGCTGTGGGCAGGGCCCTCTACCAGAACGTCTCTCGCTCAACAAATAATAGAGTAGAAAGTCATGAGACCTTAAACGTGGCCAATGCTTACCTCTCCCCATATTACACTGTTGAATGCAGGCATAATGCTATTGTTTTCTCTTTTTCTCTTTCTTATAGCCACCTTCTACCCATACCGTGCCCTATATGCAGGCTGGCTTTGAGATGACCCATAAACATTCTCCTTTTTGCATGTGAACTCTTTTTCTTATCTTTTTTTTACAAATTGCTTTTAAATGTGGTGTATGATTTGCATCAGGCTGTCCCAGTGTTATCTTTTTCCTGTATGTGTAAAGGCAACGTAAGCTGAAATTGTTTAAGTAAAGTTGAAACGGTCTCTTTAGTCAAAGAAAGTTTGGCTTCGGAATTATCCTTCAGATATAACAATTCTCCTTAACTCAAAAATGTCCCATTTACACCCAGATCTAAAACAGCCATAATGCATATAGGGAGATCTTAGCCCCAGCCTCTCAAATCCATTTTCTCTACAAAGGCTGAGGTGGAAGTAAACTGATTAAAGAAAGTGTCTAAAAATACTCGCCCGCTTCTCTGTGTCCGAATAATTCATCACAGTGACCCACACCCACTCGACACACAACCTTGTTGTCTTCTTCCTCTGAGCTCACAATATTCAAAGTAGAGACCTCACTGGCTGGACAGGCAAAGGACTCATTGTCTCCCACATAACTACCTGGGCTTGTGCTCTAGGAGAACAAACCGATGAGTCAAACTTCTCACCTGACACTTTCCTCTCTCAGCAACTCAACCAGCCTCCACCACTCTGATCTACAGATCCCATGGGTCCAATGGGTACTGAATCTAAAAAACTCAGACCTTTTGTACCTGTTGGGTTCCATGTTTTATCGTATGCTGTGAAAAGCCACCTAATGGTACATTCCGTTACCCCTATTTAGTTACTTAGGTCCACCCAGCACAGATTCCAGAGTTGTGTTCAAACTGCTAACATTCTCCTGTGGGACAGTTGTCCCCTGGGAAGCGAGCTGGCAGCAGTGACAGTGTCACTGCCTAAAACGATCAATGAAATTAAATGCGTTTTGCTAGTAGAACGAAAGCATTTAGTTTGCAAAAGCATTACTCACCCAAATCGCATCAGGGGACTGTAACTCTCCAAATTATTTATATTTCAGATGTAAAATGTTTCATAATTCATGATTCTGGGCTGGTTGCAGGGAATTTTGGGCAAGAGTTAAGACCGGGGGCACAGGAAGGTATGGCAGAGTTGCAGTGCTGCTCTGTCCATGGAACAGGTCACAGATCACAGCTGTCAGGCATTGCCTACTGTTGTCGACTTTACAATGAACACACACTGTATCTATATATTACATTTGCATTATGTACATATATTTATATGTGTGTGTTAATACTGTGATTTTATATTTATACTTTACTGTATATATATATATATATATATATATATATATATATATATATATATATATATATATATATATATATATATACATAAATGTTATTTTTTTCAGTGAAAAAAACCAAAGGTTACAGGGACGTTGTAGTTAGGCTGACATTTCACTCATACAAAACCAGAGAAATTCAGCCGTAATAGTTACCCGAGCTAACTATAACTCACGCCAACGCAATGCACTGCTTATGACCTCACATATTATATCACTCATGACATGGTCAGTGACATCACTCATGACATCTCAAATTACATCAGTGATGACATCATTCAGTGACTTTTTAAAAAGCTCATGAGTGTTAAATGTATATAATAAGCTGTATTGGTGAATCCGAGGGTGTATGAGGGTCTGTATGGATTACTCAGTGGGTGGATGACTAACTGTATAAGTGAGTGATGAGGTGTCTCAGTGAATGTATAGGTGAGTGACTGGTTGTGTAAATGAGTGTATCTGTCTGTCAGATGATGTCAAAGTGGGTGCATGGAGTGTGTCCGTGGGTATATGGGTGATTGATTGGTTGTCTGACTACCTCTATGGTTGTCTGGGTGTCTCTGTGTGTGCGTGAGGAGGTGTGTGACTGCCTGTATGGATGAGTGAGTGGGTGAGTCAGTGGCCATATGGGGTAATGTGTGTGTGCCTCAGAAACTGTATGAGTGAGTGAGTAAGTATCTGTATGGCTGTGTCGGTGATAGAGTGCATGTGTCAGTATGGGTGAGTAATTGGATATGTGAAAGGCAGTATAGGTGAGGGATGGGGTAAATGAGTGACTGTATGCGTGAGTGAGGGAATATGAGAGTGCCTATATGGGAGAGAGCATGCTTCTGTTACTGAGTGTATAGGTGAGCGAGTATGTGTATGGGTAAGTAAGCAGGTTTGTGTAACTGGGTAAGAAGTGGCTGTGTGATTGACTGTATCGGTGAGTGTCTTGGTGTGTGAGTAGTTCTATGGGTGACTCACTCAGTGTGTGAGTGCCTGTATGGGTGAGTGAGTGGATATGTCAATGGCTGTATTAGTGAGTGAATGGGTGTATGAGTGGCTCTATGGGTGAGCAATTGGATGTGTGGGTAGATCTATGAATCAGCGAGTGGGTGTGTAAGTACTGGTATAGCTCTGTGAATGGGTTTGTGAATGATTGTGTGAGAGTGGCAGTGGGTGTATAAAAGATTCTATAGGGGTGTGAGTGAGTGCATCAGAGATGCTGTGGATGATGTCATCACTGATGTCATCAGTGATGTCAGTTGGGATGTCATGAGTGATGTCACTGACCATGTCATGACTGATGTAATATGTGAGATCATAAGCAGTGCATTGTGGGGCGTGAGTTATAGTTAACTCAGGTAACTATATCAGCTGAATTCCTTTGGTTTTGTATGAGTGAAATATCAGCCTAACTATAACGTCCCTGTAACCTTTGGTTTTTTCACTGAATTTCTAAGGTGTTTTAAATGTTATTCGCTAACTATAACGTCCTTATAACCTTTGTTTTTTCAGTGAATTTCTAAGATTTTTAAAAAATTGTATTTGCTAGCCATAACGTCACAGTAACCTTTGTTATTTTCAGTGAATCTCTAAGATTTTTAAAATTATATTTGCTAACTATAACGTCCCTGTAACCTTTGGTTATTTCAGTGAATTTCTATGGCTTTTTAACTAGTGATCACATTTGCAAAGTAGTATAGAAAGGGGGCTGGGCCTCCGACCAGCTCTCATGAATCCCGCTGTGTAGGACTTACAGAAGGTAGCACAAGGGCTTCTTGTCCCCCAAGGTCTCTCAGGAGTAAAGTGTATTTCATCCCCCAACCATTATTGCAGCACGAGTGAAGCTGCGGAGATCCCCTTACTAGTGTGCCACAAGGTGCGTTTGCAGAGTGGTGGAGAAAGGGGGCGTGGCCTCCAAAGACCTCTTAGCAATCCCGCTGTATGGGACTTACTAGAGGTAGCAGGAGGGGTAGTTGGCCCCCAAGGACGTCCTTGGGGCCAACTACCCCTCCTGTTACCTCCAGTAAGTCTCACACAGTGGGATTGCTGAGACATTGTAGGAGGCCATGCCCCCTTTCTCCACCACTCTGCAAACGCACCTTGTGACACACTAGTAAGGGGATGAAGTCCCCTCGGCTTTAAGGATCCTTGGGGGCCAACCACTCCTCCTGTTACCCCCAGCAAGATCTCCACACAGTGGGTTTACTGAGAGGTTTTTGGAGGCCACACCCCCTTTCTCCACTACTCTGCAAATGCACCTTGTGGCCCACTACTAGTAGGTGGATGAAGGAATAATGTTCTCTCTCGTTTGCTATGGGATGGCAGGAGCAGGGGTGGGCCCCCCGGGACATTGCTGGAGCCGGCCGTGGGTGTTGGCGGTCCCCAGGGCCAAGCAGGGCACCTGGAGGAGGGCCACGTGGTTCCCCTCCCAAATTCTGCTGAGCCCTGGGGAGGTGGAGGTCTTCGGGGCTGAATGTGGGGGCTGGAGCCCCCCCATGCATTTTATTTTGATATAGCCTCAAGGAGGTGGTGGTCCCCAGGGCTGCATGGGGGGGCTGGAGCTCCCAGTGCATTTTATTTTGATATAGCCTTGGGGAGATGGCGGTCCCCAGGGCAGCAGGAGGCACGTGCCCCCCACATTTTTATATATTAGCCCTAGGGAGGTGGCGGTCCCCAGAGCTGCGGTTGGTCACGTGGCCCCCTGAATTTCAGTAAATCAGCCCCGGGGTGGTGGTGGTTTCCTGGACTAAGGTGGGCCCGCGAGGGGTCCCAATCAATATTTTCTGTTGCCCCTAGGACTTGGCCCACCCAGGGGCCTAAATTAAATGAAGCATGGGAGCCCGCGCTAAGGTTTTATTTTTCATCCGTATTCACGGCTCCACCGCAACTCTTGCCAATTTTTTTTACAAAATGCTTTTTTGGCCATGGTGGACCCCTTCAAGAGGCCTAGGGGGTCAGGGGGTTTCTATCCTGCCCCCTTTTTTTTAATGCTTCTTCTTGTCACTCAGTTGAACCTGGTTTGAAGTGTTGGCAGCCAATCAGATCTCAGGCACGAGATTGGGAGGGTTCGCGGATCCACCTCGGCCACAGTTGTATATCTGTGAAATCTTTACATTTCTCAGGAACTACTGAACGGATTTGCACCATTTAACAAAAAGAGTGCTTTCTGGACCAAGAGCTACCTTTCTGCTAAATTTGGTGTAATTCGGGTCAGCAGTTCGGGCTGTAGCTCCGTCAAATGTTTGGGACCCTCCCTTTTTCTCAGCCCCCGCTTGACGGATCACTCCTAAATTTTCAAGACAATAGCTGACGTGACTGACACATTAGTTTTGAAAATTTCGCAACGATTCATCAAATGGCACCAAAGTTATTTTTCAAATCAAAAAAACGCTTTTCCTATGAAAAGTAGGTCCTAACTATAACTACCTACTGGGGACAGCAACATTATGTTGGTAGCTTTGATACCATGAAAGCATTTTGTAAGTATATCTTCTATGTTTACCAACCTAAGCACATATCTTCATGCCTGTGGGGCTTGTAATTTTAACTTGACAAAGACTAAAGGATAGCAGAGAAGTGTTGTGTTCTAACGAACTAATAGCACAAAGTACGAGAAACTGGTGTGCTGCTTCTTTATTCCTCGAGGGGATTGGAGATATATATATCTGTAATAATTGTAATAAACATATATTCTGTGTTTTTATATATTCAACATGCATGTTAATTCATATATATTTAAATTTATATCGACACTCGGGCAGCAGATTGTGAAATCTATGCACTCGTGCAGCAGTACAAACATATGCACATTTCGGCTATCTGGTAACCTTTGTCCTTGGCCAGGTCTAATACAATTAAAAGTGATTCACCTTTCCCCAGGGTGTTGTGTCTTTTGTGTCTTTTTCCTAGTTTTCTTGTTCATATTTAGATGAAAAGTGAAGGAGGAAAAACAGTTTGAAAACGGGTGTTTCTGAGGGCTGGGCTAGCGATCAGGAATTATTCTCAGATTATGAATGTGTGGAGGATCCCTTGTGGACGAGCAGAGGCAACATTTATTTTTTAGAAGCAGGAAAGCGGAATCAAGAAAAAAGTGTAACTTCCTGACCCCAAAACCAGAACCACTAACATTCTTTCAAGAGGCACCATTCAAAGTATGGGTTAAAGTCAAACCGTTTAGGGGGTCGGAAGCACTCTAATTACGCTTATAGGGTAACACTCTTGGAAAATCCTGGGGCACCCGACCTCCACTTGCACGTACATAATTCCACACCTTTTAGACTTTTGGATGCATACCACACATTGCATAAATATAAGTTTTGAATTTAATTTCTGCACAATGTTAATTGTAATAAAAACGGATTCCAAATGTATTAAGTAAGCGATGACTTCTTCCAGTAATGTTCTCATCCAATGTGCTGGCTCAAAGCATTACCTCACTTGATAAAGTTGTTTTTTTTGGCAAAGTGCCTCCCTAGTTCTAGAACTGGGCACCCTGTTTGACAGTAATAAATTAAATCCTTGCCCATCGGATATTGCTGAATTTGAGGTTCATCTCGTCAGTTCAGCTGAAGGGAACCTGTTTTACCAACACTGGTGGTCACATTACTTTAAAAAAGGGAAGCCTCGCAGATTACAAGACACACCGGCAGGAAAGTAACCAGTTCATATTAAGTTATTGCCTTATCACTAATGAACCATTCTTTGCGACTGCAGAGGAAAACCTCGCCATTTACAGGCCAAAAATTTAATTTCAGACCTAATTTCCATTTCTGTTAATACACAGAGTACTAAAAGTGGCATTTGCCATTAATCTATATCACCATTCTGCAACAAAACTCTTCAAATCGCACAATTACATAAGTTTTAATGAAGAAATCTCCTTTCACAAAGAAACAATAATATTTAATGACAATAACTTGTTACTATGGCTTATCACTTGCATTTGCTTTTGAGGTGTAATAATCCACAGATTTATTGACTTAGATGAGGTTGATTGACATGCACAGCCTTTTATTTGTTCCATTCAGTCATGGCCGGTGTAGGTAAGAGTGGTGGGGCGGGGACCGAAGTCGACAGATGAAAAAAATGGAACCACTTACCTTGTGCTTGCTGCATTGCAGAGTCAGCTATGCGGCGAGTGCAAGGTAAATGGTTTTCTATCTCTCCGAAACCAGGATACAGTCAACAATATACGCAGGGCCACAAAACCTGTCCACTGCTAGCCCTTCCTAAACGAAGGGAGATACACTCGCCAAAGTGCACAAGACAGGTATACATCGACTATTCAATAAATCAAGACAAGCGCAAGACTACAAGGACTGTCCCTACTATCCATCACTAAATCAAGATGGATACACTCACCAAAGCATCATACAAGTCCCCTCCACTATTTCCACTTTCTAAACCAAGGTAGATAAAGCTCATCAAAGGACACAAGACCACAGGCTCTCTCAACTGCCAACCCCCCCAAAGCAGGGTAGAAAGGCTCACCAAAGGGGAGAGCAACCAAATGAGGGACCTATATCAGTCTTCTTCATTAAAGAAAGATAGAGGCACTCTCCAGGAAGTGGAACATTCCCTGGCCTCTCCACCGATCACCCTTCCTAAACCAGTGTCCTTGCACTTACCATAGGGTAAAAACCATTGTAGATACACTCCCAATAGGACGCAGGTGCTAAACCTATCCCCTGCGACCAGGATAGGTACGCTCACCAAAGGCCGCAGCCACTAGGCCTAGCCAATGCTACCAGGATAGATACGCTCCCCAAAGGTCTCAGACCACCAGGATGGTCCACTGCTACCAGCTAGGTACACTTCCCATAGGACACAGTCGCAGGCCCATCCACTGTGACCAGGACAGATACGCTCACCTAAGTCCGCAGACCACTGTCCACTGCATTTCTTTCCAGGATAAGTCTAGTTACTCTTACTGACAGTTCAAGGCCAGAAGACCTCTCCACTGTTCCTAAACCAGGGCAGAAAAACTCACCAAAGTAGTGCTTAACTTGAGATGGTGGTTGCAAGAGCACTCAGTTTTGGGCACCAGGACTTATGTTTCATCATCAGTCTGAACAGGAGAGAGAAATGCAGAAAAGGTGGACATGTTACGGCAAAAAATAAGAGAAAACAGTGACAGAGGGAGAAAGCAGGGACGAAAAAGAACCTGGAAGAGAGAGATGTATGTGCAGGAAGTGTAGTGTGGTAGGTGAATCAGGCATGAGGTAGAATCAAGACTAAGTAGTGTTGGTATCCTACAACCCCAACATTGAGTAAGCTTCTGAGAGAAATCTTGGGCACCAGCACTGATTTTCTTTACAAATTACACACTGCACCAAATTGGGCTGTCCACAAGGGATCTCCACTGTTATCCATCTCTAAATGAAGATGGAAGAAGGACCACAATAAATGTATTTTATTATTACTCACTAAACCAAGATAGATGCACTCGCCAAAGGTGCAAGATTACCCAAGTCCTCTTCACTGCTACCTCTTCCTAAATCTCACCAAAGGCCACAAAATCTCTCCACTTCTATCACTTTTTAAGCCATGATTATGTTCACCAAAGGGGAGCGTGACCAAATGAGGCATCTGCATCAGTATTCCTCAATAAATCAGGAGAGATGCACTCTCGAAGGAGTGCAGGACCCCTTGGGTTCTCCTCCTCTCTCCCTTCCTAACCCACCGTAGATACGCTCACCAAAGGCAAACATAACTACATGATGCATATATTTCACTAATATTCATTCAATCAAGATATATATACTAACCAAGTGCTACAAGACCCCATGATGCACTCACCAAAGGTTATAAGATCACCTGCCTCTCCAGTAAAATCTCTTCCTAAAATCAAGACAGATAGACCCACAAAAGAGTGCAAGATCACACAAGTCCCTTCCACTACTATCCCTTCCTCAGCAAGAGTCGATTCGCTTACCATAAGAAGCATGAAAACATTAGTCATCTCCATCAAAGTAAACACTCTCACCAAAGGGGCATGTGGCAACATCAAACACCTCCACTATTGTTTTTATTTCAACAAGATACACTCATCAAGATGTACAAGACCACACCAGCCCTCTCCATTACTGTCTCTCACTACATAAAAATAGATACACTCACTGAGCGGCACAAGACCACTCAAGTCCGTTCGTGTACAATCCCACAGTGAATTACCATAGACACATTCACCGAGCAGTGAAAGATCACACAAATCCTCCCTACTACTATGTCTCACAACATCATAGATAGATACACCCAGCAAAGTGTGAAAGAAGAGCAGTGCAAGACGACAAGGTCTCTCGACTGCTACCCCGTCCTGAACCACGGAAACTACACTCACCGAACATGAGCAGGACCATATGAAGCATCTTTATCACCATCCCTTATAAAATCTAGACACATACTAACCAAGTGTTAGGAAGCCACATGATTCACTATCCACAGTTGCAAGGCTACTAGGCCTCACCACTACTGCCAATTGCTAAACCAAGATTGATACACTCACCAAAGAAGAGTGAAATCTCATGATGCATCTGTCCCTATCCCTAATGACCTCTCCACTGCTATTCTTTACTAAATCAACATAGATACACTCACCAAAGAAGAGTGAAATCTCATGATGCATATATCTCTATCCTTAATGACCTCTCCACTGCTACTCCTTAGTAAATCAAGCTAGATACACTCACCAAGGGTTTGCAAAACTACACAAGACTTCTCCACTGCCATCCCTCTCTGAGTTAGGGTAGTTGGAGTAACCTCCCTCCCAATTAAGGTCAATTCAGCCATTCTGCCTTTAAGAAACTGATTAGATCTGTACATTTTGATGACTGTTCATTGTTGGCCAGTGGAGTTGTGAATTCAGTTTTACTCATACTGTTTTTCAATTGTTCGCCAGTGCCAGGATACAATTACATAGGCAAACACTTGGCTTTTTGAGAATAAATCAAATCAATAATGATAGATACTCTCACCAAGCACTGCAAAACCTCTTGAGTCCTCTACACTACTTTCTCTCGCTAAATCAAGATACATGCATGCAACAAAAGGGTCCTGAGGCCACACATAGCATCTCCACTGCTATTCCTTATTAAATCAAGAAACATTTGCCCACCAAAGGAGTCCTGGGTCACACAAAGCATTTTCACGACTATCCCGCATTAGATCAAGGTAGATGCATCCACCAGGCCGTATGAGATCACATGAGGCCTCTTACCTACTGTCAGTCAAGGGGATACAATGACCCTCTTGTGCTAGGAGAAAGTCTGTTTCTGTTGTACCTCTCACTGATGAGCACAAAGACCAGATAAGGCCTCATGACTAGTATCTTTAACTAAGCACTTTTAAGTAGATATGCTGGCCAACTGAAGAAATGAGTTCTATGTGCAAATTTGTCCCAAGCTAAACTATTTAAAGATCAGACACAGGAATACTAGTATACTATATTTCAAGAGAGATATACTCACCAAGGGACTCTAGACCATGAGGGTTCTTCACTTCCATTCCCTCCTAAACCAAGGTAGATAAGCTCTCAAAAAAGTTGTGTCCATGAGGCATCACCACTACTATTCTCAAAGAAATCAAGGTAGATGCAAACAGCGTGAGCTTTACCACTTCTACCAGTGAAGGTGGATACACTCGCCAAGCGGTGCTAAGACCACGGAAGGTATTTCCCTTCTCATCCCTCTCTTTCCCTATTATACCTTTCCTTGGGTACACTTGCCAAGGACCCAAGGACCACGCTGGGCTTCTGCTTGCTTCCTAGCTAGGGTCAATTCTAACTCTCATATACTGCGTTTTAATAAATCAAGTTGGACATGTTCATCAATGGCCACAATATAATTTAAAACTGTAAAAGAATTAGTCTTGCTAGCGGGCTTATACTCATTAACCTGACCCGATTCCCAATGTAAAGGGAGACTTTCCATAATCTCAGCCTTCACTTAATACAATTGTGCCTACTTTTTGCTTATGTTTTTCACCCTAAAATACACTTATTTTTGTAAATAAAGTCGAAATTCTAATCTCTGGCCAGAGTCATGAGGTTGCAGGGAACAGGCTCAGTAGAGCCTCTTTCTTGATGTAAATGTAAAAGAACAGGGCTGTGGGTAGGATTCCACTTGTAGTAGTTGAAACATACATTTGGAAGAACATTCGATTATACACATATTTCTAAATCTGGACAGGAAATCCCAGCCTCTAACCTTAACAACCAGAGAAAGCAACCATTGAAAAATCCAGTAGGTATGAGTGATTAATCTGTTAACACCTAATTTTCACATTAAAGCCCGACACTTGTAAGAAACGAAAGCTGGTCTATACTGAAGGCTCTATTGACATTCTTTACGCTTCTTATTTTGTTTCTCTTGAAGGCTCTGTTGATCTTCATTACAGTGCAGATTTTCTTTCTGTGCTAAATGAAGGTCAGATCGCAAGGGAGCCTTTACTATAGTATTTCCTTCATTTCTACGATACAGAAAAAAATGAAAGACTATAATGAAGAATCTCTGCGCTCAAGTAAGTGGAGAGCTAGGGTCTGATTTAGAGTTTGGCAGAGGGGTAGTTTGTCACAAAAGTGATGGGTATTGTGTCCTCTATTTTAAAGGTGCATTGCATCCTCATTTACTTTAAGAGTATCATATAGCGTGAACTAGACCCGAGACGTCGGGTACTAGATCGCTTTACATGAGCACCACTTTCTTTACAGATGGACAGATTCATTTGTTTTTGTTAGGCACAAGGAGATTAAGTGATTTGGCCAGAGTCACAGGGTGTTGAGTGTCCTTGCCGATACTCACACCTGGTTCCCCAGCATCAAGGTTGAGCGCTCTAGCCGTAAGGCTACATCCTCTCCCAATGCGCTTGTAATAAGGTGGACGGGATATCGTTCTTGTTTGTGACGGGGTACCTGCTGCCAAACTAAACAAGATCCACTCAGTCCCTAAGCATGGAAAGCTGCTCACTTGATTTCCAGAAGGAAGCTACTTCAAATTTTAAAACTGAGTTCAAAGAGAAATCATGTTTTTGAGTATAGGTTGACATCTTCATCCTTAAGCAGGTATCTCCTTGCTTTGCTGATAAGGTAATTTAATAGAGGAATACCATTTAAAATCAGCTGAAGATGGCACTTTTCATCAAAAGCGTAAAATGAGAGAAAACCGAAGACGTCCCGCAGCCCCACAAGGATGGTACATACGCTTGTTATGAGGACTGATTTGATTTTTTATTATATATTACACAAGTTCTCGTATTCAATGAAGCGAGGTGCTCGAAATGTCACAAAAGAAGAGTTCTTGATCCTGTGAAAAGCTTGTTTGAAGGCCAGGCAGCCACAAATCATACAATTTTTTTACAATAATCTAGGACTCCTTTTCATATACACAAAGGCCCTGCTGACGTTACTGGAGATGTGTGGGAGCAATTCCCTGAAAACATCAGAATTTGAGGACACTCTCAAAGATATTAGTATTATGGACATAGGCAACCTACTGAGCCTTTGTTCTATAGCGGCTCAGTGTGTCAATGCTCACTGCAGACTACTGCAGTGGCCTGAAGGTCACTCCTTTGAATCCCTTCTTTTCAAGATTGCAAATGAGTTCCATAGACTGGATAATAGTAACAGCTGCTATTCACAGTGCTTAGAAACAACCGAGGCACTATACAAGAACATTCTCTGCTGCCATGCAACTGGCAGCTTTAAATATGAACAATTCAACATCAAAATAATCCATGGTTAAGAAGCCGAATAAAAGGAGATTCATGTGACAACTATTAAACAGGGTAATGGCACAGGGGTGTGTGATGACAAAAAGGATCTCCTTCCAGCCCTTGCGGTTATCCAAATTCAGCCGCAAACAGGAAGTTTGTGCCACAATTGGGAATCTGGGCTTTTGCCTATAGGAGTTTCCCTATGTCAAATTTGTGGTGGCAAAACATCCCCACCCATCGAATTTACGCACCTCGGAATGAAGAAAACAGAATATTACCACTTGGCGGCCCTTTCTACAGTGCAGGGCTCAGAAAGATGTAGTAACACAGCATGTGCTAAATGCTGCTTCCCGCTGTATCCATATTTATAATCTGGATTGACAAATCAGCTGTCGCCAGACAATTATATGAGCATCACTAGAGAGGAACTTTTGCTCTGCCCACTTCTTTGGGGCCAGAAGAACATGTTTTGATTGGGCAGAATTGTGTCCCTCCACAAAAAAGTGCTTGCCCATCATGCAGCGGAGATTGTTTTGTTTATTTATCCAGTTGTGTGAGCTTGACATTGTAATGCCTTAACCCCTTCAGTGCCACGCCCTTTCCCCGCCCTGTGCCGGGCGTTGCATTAGCGGGCGGGGTTCATGACGAGATAGTCTCGTCATGGGCACAGCGCAACCGCGGTCCATGACGAGACCATCTCGTCATGGGCACTGAAGGAGTTAAGAGTGTGTTAGATAACTAGATAATTTATGGTGCGTGTCTTTCTGTGTCAGCAACACAGATGAGAGGTGGAAAGAAATTACTCTACGTGGATTTGTAGGTCTGGCTTGAAAGTGCAACTGTCATTAACCTTTTAACCTACCCAGATATTATTCCCCTGTTCTTTGCTTTCACACGCATACATATTCATTCCCATGCTATTTACTTGTGATGCTTCACTTTACCATGCAACATTTCTTTAAAGCCATGCCTATTGGCATTGCCAATGCTTGAGATAGTATGCCGCATGGCCGCAGGAAATAAGGGTCAACTTGTAGAGAAGGCGAGGGACATATTCTTCGTTCTGTTTTCAACCTCTTGTACCCTTCTTGATATATTAACTGTAAAGCGCTCTGATACCCTTGGTGGTCATGTTCGCGCTATAGAAAACTTTCTAAATAAATAAATATTGCTTTCTTTCTGGAGGCATGTCCACAAATCAGGACACGACGGTCAGGGTTCCTAAACAAAAAGTGAATCTTTTGTAAATGAGAGACACTATAAATGCTACTGCCGCATTCAAGCATGAGAAGAGTCCACACTGGCCACCATTTTGTATATCTCTGACCTGTGCATGCCCCCCAACTGATTTAAAATGCTTTGGCAATGGCTTGTCCTGGACTGTCTAAGAATGTAATTGCAGGTACTCGGTCACAGAGAGGGTGACAGAACATGTGAACCAAAGTGAGATGAAATTGACCCCCACCCAGATCACAATCTGTCATTTTTAGTGGTGGCCAATCGCCGCAAGGATCACGTGTAAGGAATGGTTCAATTGGCTGGGCAGGGACGCGCAGATATTAGCCTGTAATAGCCGTTCTCCAGCCGGAGTATACTTCATGTATTCAGAACGTAAACATTTTCAGCAGCCAAATTGGATCTTAGAAACATATATTTTTAATTGCTTTCCACACTCACTTCTTTCTTAAATGGGAAAATGAAAATCTGAGAAACGCCTTTAAAATACATCCCCCTGGAAAGGGGTACCTGTTTTCTTTTAACATTGTTTCAGTGGTCAGTTGGGCTTATTCCATTCTAGGTGGCCAAAAGGTTTTCATTTCCCTTTTTGCTCTTCATCGTATTGACTATTAAAATCCCATAAGGGGGAAGTGAAAGGGTTGATTATGAATGTGGTAAAAAAATCCCTCCTAAAATCTACTGGTACAGGTAGGTACCTTTTTCTTCTCCAGCACCAGACCCTCTAATAATTCATAACCAATCATAGAAACCAAAGAAACCTTAAGAGTTACTGGGTAAATACAGGGCATCGTAGAAACACTTCCTTATTTATTTTTGTAAAGCGTTCACGGGTCAACCTTAGCATCAGAATCCAATTAGTAGACACTGAAAAGGACAAGGAAATCTCCATGTAACTGCAGGGTTGTCAGTCAACAATATAATGCATTAAAACCTCCATGTAATAACTGTAGCTGTGTCACTCAACAGTGTAATACATTAAAACCTTCATGCAACAGCTATAGGTGTGTCACTTCACAGTGTAATACATTAAAACCTCTATGTAGCAGCCGTCGGCTTGTCAGTCAATGGTGTAATACATTAAAACCTCATGTAATAACTGCAGGTGTGTCACTCAACAGTGTTATATATTAAACTCTTCATGCAACAGCTATAGGTGTGTCACTCAAAAGTGTAATACATTAATATCTCCATGTAGTAGCTGTAAGTGTGCCAGTCAACAGTGTAATATGCCCCCATGTAGCAGCTGTAGGCTAGTCAGTCAACGGCGTAATACATTAAAACGTCCATGTAACAGTTGTAAGTGTGTCAGTCAACAATACAATACATTAAAACCTTCATGTAGCAGCTGTAGGTGTGTCAGTTAACAGTGTAATACATTAAAATCCCCATGTAACAGCAGGTTTGTCAGTCAACAGTGTAATACATTTAAAGCTCCATGTAACAGTTGTAAGTGTGTCAGTCAACGGTGTAATACATTAAAACCTCCGCGTAACAGCTGTAGGTGTGTCACTCAACAGTGTAATACATTAACACCCCTCCCAGAAGGTCTTCGTTAGTTTATGATTGTGCAACGTAATGCATTGTAATTAATCTGTGTACATGGGCATACATTCCAGACAGAATCAGAGCAGACACTTACCTCGTTTCTCGCCTCCTTGATAATCATTGGTCTTTAAAGGACTCGGTTGCAGTCAGACCAGAAAAAACTTACTGAGAGCTTGTATATTTATTCCGAGCTTGTAAATTTATTCCGAGCTTGTAAATTTATTCCGAGCTTGTATATTTATTCCTCCCCAAACAATACGATTGGCATAACTTCTCACTAAAATTGGGAAGTACTCTTTTACCTGCTTTATATGACTTTTCTTTTAGCAAAATGCCCTTTGTGTGGACTGATATATATTGGAACGATTTTCCACTCTTACAAGGGACAAAAGTTCTTCTGTTAGAACCTGGACAGCCGCGGCCCATGCAGGTAAGAGCGGTGGGGCACTGGGCCTAGGTGGGGGGATTTCGACAGACGACGACGAGGGAAAAAGAATTATTTATTTAATTTTCCCTCATGGTTGACTGTCGAATCTCCCCCAACCCAGCCCCACCGCTCTAATCGCAGCTGAACCTGGGATCTGTAACCCTTCTTAAGCTCTCTTAATGTACATTTTAATGTGTTTACAAAGATGGCATGTACAAGTGACATGTATACAGAAGACATTGATGGTGTGTATAAGCAAGTCAACACACCTACCTTTGCAAATCAACATGGTGCACTATGATGGTGATGTGTGATTACAGTTCTTACCCAACCATCCTAGTGAAGAATAGCATCTTAAAATTGTATAACGAAGCTTAAATCGGATTCCATTTGCTCTATGCAGTTGAATTTGGTTTTTTTTATATATACAATCAATCCTATAGGAAGGCACCCAGTACAGAAACTCTTGGGGGCATATCAACAAGCAGCAGCGATAATTATCGCTGGCCGCCCTTAGCATGAGGAATTTCATCGCCTGCGATCGCAGATAATTATCGCCATGCTAGCGTTTTATTACCAACACATAGCGCAATGCCGATAAAAATCCCTGTGATAGCGATGTTTTCCATGGAACATCGCTGGTTTTCCAGCGATGTTCCATGGAAAACGGCGATATCCTTGTTGATAGGGCTGGGTGGTCTCAGCCCTATAATCCACCACCCATTGGCTAACATTGTTTAGTCAAAGGAAAAGCAGGTGTAAGGAAAGAAGCGATAACCAAGGTTAGCGCTACTTTTGTTATCGCTATGCTTGTTAGCTTGCCCAATGATATTTGGAGAAAGGTCGGTTAGCAACATTTCTCCAGTTATTTTGGTACGGAACGCCCACTTTGCATCTCATTAGAGATGCAAAGGTGGGCGTTACGGGAAAGGGCGCTAAGGCAAGCATTCACGCGATAGCGTGACCTTGCTGATAAGGCGATAAAATTATCGCCCCTTTTCGTCTGAAAACGGACGCAAAGGCAGCAATAATTTTATAGTGCCGCCTTGTTGATATGCCCCTTGGTTGCAATTGGCAATTGCTCTCTCTGGGATTATAAGATAGCCACTCAGCTCCATGACACATGGTCACATGGTACACAACAATCACAAACGTACCCAAGCAAACAAGCTGGGAATCTTCAGAGAGCTTCTGTAACAAGGCCCTGACCAGGCAAGCTTGGGCCTCATCTAGCTTCAGAACTTGAGGCGACTTCAGAGAGTATATATCCTTGAAGGGAAACAAAACATCTGGACCATCATCAGTTTTGGGCGTGGCGATCTACCAGACAAACTAAGGAGTTGCGTAAAAAGTAATCTGACCATAAACATGTAGTCAATCCTTGTCTAAGCCCAAATCACAATGTTGGATGCAGGTATAAGGCTAATTTTTGTCTACATCTTTTTCTCGCTTCCCTGGTCTACCAATATGGTGCGATGTAAGCAGTCTGGCTTTGAGATGACTCATACATTGGCTGTTTTTTGCAAGGGTAGCCTTTTTTCTTATCTTATTTTAAACTGTTTTAAATGTGGTGCATGATTTGTATCAGGCCCCAAAATCTTATCTTTTTCCTGTGCGTGCAGGAAAAGCTACACAGGCTAACGCTGTATGAATAAACCAGAAACAGTCGCTTTAGTCAAAGAAATTCTAACTGTATGATTCTCCTCCAGAGATACCAATTACTCCATAAATTGAGAATTTTCCATTCATATATAGCTCTAAATCTGGTCCTTAAAGTATAAAGAGTGATCTTTGCTTTAGCCTCTAAGTTCTTCGATGTTTTTTGAACATGTCTCCAAGGACTCAAGCACTGTCAAGTGTTGAAATGAATAAAGAACTTAGGCAAAAAAACTCACCTGCCTCTCAAAGTCTCCGTGTTCACGGGTCATCTGAGAGATATGGTCCACATCCACTCAACACACATCCTTGGTGTCCTCTTCCACTAAGGGTGCAATGTTCAATGCAGAGACCTCATCCCCAGAAAGGTGGAGGGCTCGTCGTCACCCACACATCTACCTGACCTGCATCGTAGGTGAACAAACTCAGTGATTCAAGCTACTTACTTGACACGTTCCACTCTCTGCATCTCAAACAGCCTTGTTCAATCTGATCCACAGATCCCTGGAGCTAAGGAGAACCTACGCAAAAAAAGAGACCTTCTGTATCACCAGGGACTGCTCAGACTGGGACTTCTATATCTTGAGTGTATGAGTGGATGAAACGTTCTTGATCTTCAAGGTCTTGTTAGAATGGATGCTGGGTATCTATAGGGTGTGCTTGTGTTGGACCTTTTGTATCATCAGGGTCCACGTGGGTTGGGGCTTAAGCGTCTCAAGGGTATGTTTGAACTGGAACTTCTGCTTCTTCAGGATGTGATTGAACTGGATCTTCTGTATCATTGGGGTCCTATTGCACTAGATCACATGTTTCTTCTGGGTCTATTTGAGTAGGACCTTCCGTATGTTCATAATGTGCTTGTACTGGATCATCTGTATCTTCAGAATGCCCTGTGACTGGACCTTCTGTGTCTCCAGTGACTGCTTGAACTGGGTCTTCTGTACCTCCAGGGTCCTCTAGGACTAGACCGTCTACATCTTCAGGATCTGCTTGGATATGTTCTTCCCTATCTTTAGTGTCTGCTTGCACTGTGCCTTCTGTATCTTCTTGGTATGTGCTTGGACTAGATCTTCTGTATCTATAGAGTGTGCTTGGACTGGAGTTCACGTATTGTCGGGGTTTGGTAGACTGGGCCTTCTGTATCCAGAGTGTCTGATTGGACTGGATTTTCTGGATCTTCAGGGTCTGCTGGGGCCAGACCCTCCATCCTTGCAAATCTTTACAGTCTGCTTGGGCTGGACCTCTGTATCTCCAGGATATGCTTGGACTGGATCTTCTGAATCATCAGACACTGCTTGGATTGCACCTTCCCAAACTTTCGCTTCAACCTGATGGGACCTTCCTCGTTCAGCTCCTGAAATGTTCCCTTCTCGTTGTAAGAGAGTCACGTGCCTCTTTGACTTGTACTGTTTCCCACCCAACGCATTATTTACTCTTCCTTCTCCAAAGTTGAAAAAAATCCATACACTCTACCACCAGGGTACAAGGAAAGGAGGACAGTTGAAAAGGAAATGATGTGGGTCTGGTGAGAAATAAGAGCACTTGCTGAGGGACTTCATAGATCCAGTAGGAAGCTAGAGGAGGGTAGCTGCAGCCTCTAACAGCATTTTGAACCCACTAAACAAAGTAATGCACTGAAGCCACTCTAGAGAAGCCAAACACCTCAGAGCCACTCCAAGCAGACACTCAAAGCATGCCGTTGTAGGTAAAGGAGGGTGGGAAAGATCAGGTGGGCCTCATGCTAGATGCAAGCAGCCATGAACACCTAGGTCAGACGCAACCACGAATGCTCTGAAAACAACCTGAACAATGCCTGTTTTTAAAAACATCACCGATTTTCAGCTTTGAACCTCTCCAGTCTTGTGAAGCAACTGAAACCCTTGGTTGGAAGGGTCTTCGCAAATGCTGATAGTATCCACGCCGGTGATGGAGAACAAGACATTGAAGGTGGAAGCAGGGTCAGAAACAAAACTTGGGGTAGCATTACATGGATGCCATATTCCCCTTCAAAGAGCCCGTTGTCCAGAAAATTCACATTGCGACATAATATGTTAAAGAGCATTTGAGAGAAATAATAGTGTCAGCAGTCTCAACAGAACCAGGCTTAAACCAGGCTAAAATGGCCTAGTACAGTAAACATTCAAAGTCAATAGCTGTATCAACAGTGCGCTCTGCACATAAGATGTGCCCCACTCATACAAGCAAATAATATATATATATATATATATATATTATCTACTGGCGGTTGCCAGTAGATAGTTATAGTTAGGACCGTGTTTCCATAGGAAATCCGCAACATTCTATTTATTTATTTATTTATTTATTTATTTTTGAAACCGTTTATTGCAGTTCGAAAAAGTTACAGGTATGGGCCTACAACCACTCGGCCGGCCGCTAGAGTGACAAAAGCATATTGCATACATACAGCAAGAGTCTCTTGGCGGTGCAGATTAGCAAAACAGGAGAAATCAATGTTGCAGGCCGCATAGCTCCATGCCCACAATACGGTTCCCTTTTATCAAAACAAAACAACACACAAAACCACACCCGCAAGGCAACCCGCTATCCAAAGTGACAGCACGTGCTCCATAAGTGGGGGATCCCAACCAGCAGCAGAACTCTGAAGAGGGGAATGGGAGTAGATCAGGGACTGGGGAACCGCGTGCCCACGGCTGAGGGAGGGGGGCCATCTAGGGAGACGGAGCCGGCGAGGCAGCCGGTAGCAGCGGCGGCTCACAAATACCCCCGCGGTAGGCGTTCCAGGGGCCCCAGATTTTCACCCATGCCCCAGGCTTACCCCTCGCCACATACACCACCTTTTCACGAAACATACACCAATCCATATGTTCTTTCCAAGCCAACACCGCCGGGGGCCTCTGGGATCCCCACAATTGGGCAATGTCACGCTTGGCTATCATGTATCCCAGAGTCACCCACCGCGTCTGCGGGACCGAATAATCATTTGGTTCCCACACATTCAGCAAGCATCTCCTCGCTTCAGGCAACAGCGCGACACGCGTAACCACACGCAGGACCTCATGCACACCACGCCAGAATCGCTCCACCTCAGGGCACTCCCACAGTATATGCATGAAAGTTGCCAGGGCACCACAGCCACGCTTACACAATCCGTCACCAGCAAAGCCCATACGTAGAAGCCTTGGCCCCGTCACGTAAACCCGGTGAAGGATCTTAAGCTGGACGAAACGAAGGCGAGCCGGGATGGCCACCTCTTTCGGAGAGGCCACCGCGGAAATCCAATCCTCGTCGTCCAGCTCCAGCCCGTCGGCAACCCAGGCCTCGCGGAGACTAGTCAGCAGGCACGATCTGTCGTTGATCAGTTTTTTATATATGAGGGAGATTGTGCTGTCCGGGACATGGCCATCCAGCACTCTGTCCTCCAGGGGGGAAGACTCCGGGATGGACGCGACATCCGGGAAGACGGAGCCCAGCGCATGGCGGACTTGTAGGTACCGAAAGTACTCACTGCCCTGCAGCTGAAACTCCGTCTGCAGCGTCGCAAAAATCTTGAATCCCCCCCTCGTCCAGAGATCTCCCACAGTGCTGATTCCGATCGTGTCCCACTTCTCAAAGCCCTTCGATGTCCACAGGGAGCCCAACCTCTCAGACGCATATAGCGGTGACGCCCGGGTCAAACGGTCCTTCCACCCCATAGCTGCATTAGCCGCGTGCCAGACACGCACCATGACACGCGTCGGTCCCGTCAGACGGGAGTCGGGCGCGCCAGAGTAGAGCGCTCGATTATAGTCGCCACCGGGCAGGAGCATCTTGTCCATCTCAAATGCCGGGTTCAAGGCGGGCCCGTAAAGGCCATGATTAATTGCAGCTAGTTGGGAGGCCCAGTAATACCGTTTAATGTCCGGGAGGGCGACCCCCCCATCGTACCACGGGAGCGTCAATTTAGCCAGAGCAATGCGCGGCCTCCCGTCCCAGAACAGGCGCCGCTGGAGGCCCTCCACCTCACGGAAGTAGCGTGCCGGAACCAAGTCCATAGTATTCTGGAGGGCGTAGAGGAAGCGCGGCAAGGACATCATTTTAAACAAGGCCGCTCGGCCGAGCGGCGAAAGCGGCAGACGCCGCCAGCGCACCACGTCCTCCTTCAAGCGCTGGAGGGGGGGTAGCAAATTCCGCTCAAAGCGGGCCTCCGGGTCAAGAGTGATATATATACCCAGGTACCGAAACCCCTGGGGGGCAATCTGGATCGGACAGTCCCGTGGTAGGACCGGAGCCTCCCCGGAAAGCACATAAACACAGGATTTCGCCCAGTTGATGACAAGGCCTGAGTTGCGACCGAATGAGCGCAAAACATCAACCAGGACGATCAATGATTTCCGCGGGGAGGCAAGATACAGGAGGATATCGTCAGCATAGAGGGACACGCGGTCCTCATGCTCGGGGGTCCAGCGGAGACCACGGATGGAAGGGTGCCACCGCAGCCACTCTGCCAGGGGCTCCAGAGCCAGTGCAAACAGGAGAGGTGACAGGGGGCAACCCTGTCGCGTGCCCCGCCCCAGCGCGAATGGGGCCGAGACTCGCCCATTCACCACCACCTGCGCCAATGGGCCCGAGTACAACAATTTGACCCAGCTAATAAACCTCGGTCCAAATCCAAATTTCGCCAGCATCGCCCAGAGGCATGGCCATTCAAGCGTGTCAAACGCCATGGTGGCGTCCAAGGACGCCAAGATGGCCGGCTCCCGCACAAATGGGACCCGTGCGAGCACCCCGTGCAGGCGCCGCAGGTTGAGCGCCGTGTTGCGGTGTGGTATAAAGCCAGACTGGTCTTGGTGGACCAAATCGCCCACCACACCAACCAATCGATTGGCCAACACCTTGGCGAGGATTTTGGGCTCCGCGTTCAAGAGCGAGATCGGCCTATAGGATGTGACCCGCTCACGGGGCTTCCCCTCCTTGTGGATCACCACGATTGTGGCCAGACGCTGGTCCGGCGGGAGGGAACCCTGCGAGTGGGCTGCCAGGAACATCGCACGCAGGTGGGGCGCCAGTACATCCGGGCGTAGCTTGTATAGCTCGATGGGAATACCATTGGGGCCCATGGCCTTGCCGGATGCAACCGAGCGAATAGCCAAGGCAATTTCGTCCGAGGTGGGAGGAGCGTCCAGCGAATCCCTGTCCTCCACCGTAAGGGAGGGCAGTGCGATGTCCCGAAGCAGGGCATGGGAATCTTCCTCCGAGCAGGGGGAAACCGGGGAGTAGACCTCGCGGAAATAATCCGCAAAGCAGGAGACAATGGCTTCCGGCTCGGTGACACACGCACCATCCACACTCTCAATCAAAGGAACCACGCGACTCGCTCTCTCCCTCTTATCCAACCACGCAATCAATTTGCCAGCCTTATCACCCACATCATACAATCGCCCCTGCTGCTCTCTACTGAGGCCCCTGGCCGCCTCCGTGACGAGGGCCCGATAGGCCGCCTGCTTTAGGTGTAGAACATGCAGCTTGGCAGCCGTTACCCCGCTCCCCAGGTCACCCTCCAGCTCCGCAATCTCGGCCTCTACCCGGGTCACCTCCTCCCGCTCGCGCCGCCGGGCATGGGAGATAAGGGAGAGGGCCTCCCCTCTAAGAACTACCTTAAAAGCCTCCCACAGGGAGATGGCCGAAGGGACCGACCCCACATTCTCGTCGAAATATCGCTGTAAGGATTTGATCAAATCGGCATGAATGGTGGGGTCGCGCAAATACCATGCATTGATTGGAGCCACCCTGCCATCCCCCCTCGGGAAGACATCGAAATGTAACAGCAATGGGGAGTGGTCTGAGATACCCCGCGCCAGATGGCACACCTCCCCCACCCTCCCTGCATGGGCCGCCGGGACAAGGATGTAGTCAAGCCGCGAGAGGCTACCATGGGCACCCGAGTGGAAGGTGTATTGCCGCTGCGCGGGATGCTTTAGTCGCCAGCAATCCATCAGGCCCAGCGTGTCTAAAAGGCCGGACAGCCACGCCTGTGCCCGGGGAAGGTCCCTAGGGGGATGGCGATCCATAGACCCAGAAACTACCGCATTAAAGTCCCCTCCAACCACCAGTAGGCCACTCGGAAGGTCCAGAAGGAGATGCCCCAGGTCCGCAAATGTAGTGGCTTGTAACCCAGGCGGGACGTACACTGAAATAAAAATAAACACTCTACCCTCCATTCTTCCCACCAGGACAGTGTAGCGTCCCCTCTCATCATGGCGCACCTCATCAATCTCCAACGGGAGCGAGTTCTTGATCATAATACCCACCCCCCGCGAGCCCGAGGTGAAGCCAGAATGGGCCGCCAAACGATAGCCCCGCCGATTCATTGCATGAAAGGAGTTACCTATAAGGTGTGTCTCCTGCAGGAGCAACATTCTATTTAGAATAACTTCGGCGCCGGTTGACGAATCTTCGCGAAAGTTTCAAAATAGGTGGGGTGCTCCGCTCCGCTCCTACCCTGAAAGTCTCGGGGGGATTCGTCAAGTGGGGGCTGAGAAAAAAGGGGGGTCCCAAAACGCGTTTTCCCCATGCAATTTTCCATAGGGACCTTTAGTCCAAGGTACAGCCCGAACGGCTGAACAGAATTACTTGAAATTTGGCAGAGAGGTAGTCCTCAGGTCAGGGATGTGCCTTTTGCAGGTCTGGTGTCAATCTGTTCAGTAGTTCCTGAGAAAATCAAAAGTAAAATCATATATATATGTGGGCGGAGCCTAACCACACATCTCATCCTGAGATCTGATTGGCTGTCAGCACTTCATCCAAGAAGTGTTGGCAGCCATCTTGGGACCAATATACATGATAGCACCTCATTAAAAAGCATTGCAGTTAATAGAAGGTTTTAAGACTTTAGTTACATTATAAATCATTTGTTGATGGTACCATACTCATTTTAGGAATTGTGGTATGTTCTAAGGTGATTTCACCATGTGAAAAAGCCTTCTGCTGGGATATCATGATTGAGAGAAAAAAAAATTCTCATGCTTTTCCCACAGAGGTTTGGAAGGTGATCTATAAGCTAAACTGAGAGCTTATTTTCTGTAAATTCACATTATCTTTCTCAGTCATGTGAGAATGAAGTCTGACATTCTCAGTAAAACATGTACATCCATCAAGGGCAGAGACTGTCAGTTGATTCCTTTGTGTTCTACTGCAGCTTCCCAGAGTGTTCCAAAGAACAACTAGAGCGCTAACAGTCCTACTTATGATAAACGTATGGCACACCTGAAGCCATCTTGCTTGGATTAAAGTGGTAACTCTTAAAACATTTAATTTAAAAAGGAACAAAATGAGGGGGTTCATTTTTCCATAAAAAGTATGATTAGTGCTGCAGAAAGAAAAATTAGGGCACATTTTGAGTGACTTCTCAAATCCTCTTCTATTTCATTAAAAAATTCTGACATGCAGACTGAAACATGCACTTTCAATACCAGCAGCAGTTTTCCCTGGTGAGCAGTAGCTTTACTACAGTGATCTAATGAGCAAAAAGAGTGCTAACATTCTGAATTTATGGCAAATGTGTGACACATCTGAATGCCTTTGGAATCAAAGTAAAAAACTGAAAGTATTTCCTACTGAGGAGACTGCAGTAAATGAGGAAATTAGGAAACTTCATAACAAATAAGTCTGCCAAGATGGCCACCAGAGACAAAAGAGCCCAAATGTAGCCCAAATATCACCCAGATGTAGCCCAAGTATAGCCCAATGACAGAATGTCCCAGAGTGTTCTTAAAAACAACTAGAGCGCTTACTGTCTTCATTGTGACAAAAGTATGGCACACCTGAAGCCATCTTGATTGGAATAAACTGGTAACACTTAAAACATTTAATTTAAAAAGGAACACAATGAGGGGGTTCATTTTGCCATAGAAATTATGATTAATGCTGAAGAAAGAAAAATTAGGGCACATTTTGAGTGACTTCTCAAATCCTCTTCTATTTCATAAAAAAATTCTGACATGCAGACTGAAACATGCACTTTCAATACCAGCAGCAGTTTTCCCTGGTGAGCAGTAGCTTTACTACAGTGATCTAATGAGCAAAAAGAGTGCTAACATTCTGAATTTATGGCAAATGTGTGACACATCTGAATGCCTTTGGAATCAAAGTAAAAAACTGAGGGGGTTCATTTTGCCATAGAAATTATGATTAATGCTGAAGAAAGAAAAATGAGGGCACATTTTGAGTGACTTCTCAAATCCTCTTCTATTTCATTAAAAAATTCTGACATGCAGACTGAAACATGCACTTTTAATACCAGGAGCAGACTTCCATGGTGAACAGTAGTTTTACTACAGTGATCTAATGAGCAACTAGAGTGCTAACATTCAGAATTTATGGCAAATGTGTGACATATCTGAATACCTTCATGATGGAATCAAAGTAAAAAACTGAAAGCATTTCCTACTGAGGAGGCTGCAGTACATGAGGAAATTAGGAAACTTCATAACAAATAAATCTCCCAAGATGGCCACCGGAGACAAAAGAGCCCAAATGTAGCCCAAAATCACCCAGATGTAGCCCAAATATAGCCCAATGACAGAAGTGTGCAAAACACTTATTATTTTGTGTTTTTGCAGTGTTATATAGTGCAGACTTGTCAGGTATTGGAGTGCTTTACATGAGCATTGGTTACATCACACAAGAACAAATTCATTTTGGTTGTAGACATGGGGAGACTAAGTGATTTGACCAGGATCACAGAATGTCGAGCTGAAGCAGAAACTCCAACCTGGTTCCCCAGTTGCAAAGTCTGCAGTTCTGGAAGTAACACCACATCCTCTCCCCTAAGTGCAACATTTAATCAAGTGGTCAACTGGATAAAAAAACATAAAGGTAACAAATAATTTAAAAGTGCTTTCTCGCTATTTGAAAACTCAGAAAATATGTCCTTATTTTAGTCTTTTAGAGCACTAACCATAATTTTGATGCCAATAAGACCCTCTCATATATGTAATTTCTAAAGGAAATGATCTAGGTATTACAGTTTTGATTACATCAAGATGACGTCAGGCGTTCCACACTTTTGTAATAAATATAGAATGTTAGCAATCTAGTTGTTCATTAGGATACTGTTGAGAGGCAGAGGCCAGGGGCACGGACTCTGAAAATTGAAGGCAGGTAGGAGGGTGCAAAGGCAACAATTTAACCACACTGAGCAGGCAGGAAGGGCCGTGGCAGCACAACAGACTATGGAGGGCAGTGGAAAGGGGGGCAGGGGCAACAAACCAACAATACAGCACTTGCAAGAGATGCTGTGGCAATGTAATAGACCATTGTGGGCAGAAGGAAGAGGCAGTGGTACCATACATGCCAACAGACCCGATTCAGCCAGGAAACGTCCAATGTTTTTAAGCTCAAATGGGCTTGATTTTATCTGTCTCCTGTCTACAATCTCCTCTTTTTCAATGTAACTCAAAGGGGAAAATCAATACCCCAGTTTTTTTTTTAAATCTCCCTCTTACCAAGTTCAAAATGTTCGCAAGTATGGTACATTGGATCATGTAAGGAAATGGGGTAGGGACATGGACTTGGATAACAGAGGACAGGAGGGACATGGAGAGGTGCACCAAACTGACCCTGCAGGGCAGGCATCAGGGTTTGCAGCAGCACAATACACCACACAGGGTATGCGGGACGGGAGTGCAGCACAACAATCCATAGAAAGCAAGAGGGAGGGGACAGGACCATGCACATGGACAACAGAGAACAGAGGGGCAAGAGGCAGGACCATAATGGACAGACAGGAGAGAAAGCTGCAGCATAACAGACCATAAAGGGCAGGAGGGATGGATCAGGGGCATTACAATGGAACAGACAAGCCAGGAGGGAGGGAGTAGGGGTCTGCACGTGTAAACAGAGGGCTGGGGCAAGGGGGCAGGGCAGGAGCAGCAAGATAGCCATGGGGGTCAGGCAGGATGGGCACTAGAAGCAAGACACACCATGAAGAGCAACAGTGAGACTGTGATGGCATACACACAGACCATGGAGGGAAGGTGGGAGGGGTTCAGGGGCAGCTAACTGACCACACAGGGAAGGTGGGAGGGACCATGGCAGCACAGAAGACCATGCATGGCAAGTGGGAGGGTTAGTGGTAGCACAATGGCTATGATGGGCAAATAGGAGGGTGCAGGGGCATGCACAAAGGACGATGGAGGATAGAAGGGAGGGTCAGGACCTGTGCACAGACAAGAAAGTTCAGGGGAAGGGGCCTCACAACAGACCGCACGGGGCAGGCAGGAGGAGCAGTTGCAGCACAACAGACCAGGGAGGGCAGAAGGGTGTGGTAGTACAATGGACCATGTAGGACAGGAGGAAGAGGATAGGGGCTTGGCATGTGGACAGGCAGGGTGGAGGTGGCAGGGACAGATTACAGTCATCTGACAATGCTAGGCAGGTGGGAGGGGAGTGGCAGCTCAACAGAACACTCAGAGTAGATAGGAGTGGCAGGTCCATGGAACATGGTGGGCAAAAAGGATAGAGCAGGGGCATGCACAAAGACATCGGAGGGCAGGGGGAAGGAGAATAGGGGCAGCAAGCTAAGCACAGAGTTTAAGCAGGTCAATGATGGGGCATAGAATTGGGCAATGGAGGGCAGGAGGAGTGGACTGGTACATCATACTAAATTGAGGGCAGTGGCAGCACATCAGACCATGCATGGCAGAAGGGAGGAGGCTAGTCCATGGATTCACACAACAGAGGATAGGGAGGAGGGGGATGGGGCAGCAAGCTAACTGGTCAGAGAAGGCGGGTATTAGGAACTTTATTGTTTTTAAAACGTGAGTCTGTGCGAACTACTTAAAATATGAACAAGTATGCAGCATAATCTCACTTTTATTCAGGAAGAAGAGGACGTTTGTGACTGTGACTCCGGGCTCACTTGGCAGAAACACCCCCTGACCCTCCACCCCCTATCGCAAAATGTAATGCCCGTGAAAAGGGTAGGTGAACACAGTGTTATATAGAACATAGTCCTGAGAGCACGATTGAAAATGAAAACTAGATATAGTGTATGGTATAAACTATGCACCAAAAAGTGTGATATAAGATGAACCGGGCGTGAAATATAATATGCAATACATTGTGCGCAATGACAGATTCATTGGAGAGCGCGAGATAGCACAGGCACTAGCGCGTGCTATGCGATATGCGCCTTGGAGTGTAATATGCACAGGGCAGTGTTGTGTAACCTAACTAGTCTCTAAAGTTGTAATATAAAATATGTGCTGGGGAGTGTAACGTTGCATATGCACTGTGACCAAGATATGGATCCCAGATTGTAATATGTATGCCATAGCACTGTGCGTTATAACATAGGCATCGAGGAAGGCACGTTAGATGGGGCAATATAACCCGTGCGAAGACAAGTGTGGCATGACATATTCACGGGGTGGTGTTACAGTGCACATGGGCTAGAGAGTGTCATAGCATATGCACTAGCTAGTGGAATACAACACAGAGGTGTGTGGCACTCAGCAGGCAATGGTGGGTGTAACACAGCATTGGGCTCTGCCAGGAGCGCGCTGTGACTCTCAAGTGATGTTCGTCCCCTTTCCAGAGAGTAAAATAAAAAGTATTACACATCCGGCAGTGGATGTGTGGTTTATTAACCGTGAGGGGGGTTTCTTGCATAGTTTTGGTCGAATTTTTGTCGAATCCCCTTTGAATGGCTTGGTGTGCATGTGTATTAAATGTGCCCGTCAATAGCTACCCATGTTTGTATAACTAAACGACAAGGGTGTCTACCGGGATTAGGCACGGTAGGGCATCAGACATGTCAGAGCTTCACTAGTGGTGTAAATACATTCCACGTGGATTCATTGTATGCATAGTCGCCTTTTAATGAATATCACGCAAATCGTCATGGTGATAGGTACGTACGGTTTGTCCAGCATGTCCTAGGTGTGTCTATAAATATATATTTTTTAAAAAATAATAAAAAACAGTGGCCGGCCCTGGGGATTGGGGTAAAAAAAATATAATTAGGAGACAGGCCCTGAGGGATGGGGTCATCAGGGCCAATAAATTAGAATAAGAAGGGGAACCACACAGCCCCCCTTCTTAAAAAATTAAAATAAATAAAAGACTGGCATTGTGCCAGAGGCCACGCCCCCTCCTTGCAGCACTCTGCAAACGCGCTCCCTGGCGAGTTGTAAGTTGGGGAATTAATTCCTCTTCAATACTGAGGGTCCCTGAGGGCCAACTAGCCCAACAGGCATCTCCAGTATGCACCAGGGAGCTGCGCTGCAGACAGGTGTTCTGAGGCCAAGCCCCTTTTTACACCTCTCTGCAACGCAGCTCTGTGGCGCTTACTGGAGGTACCTAGTGGTCTAGTTTGACCCTAGGGACCCTTAGGATTCAAGGGGACTCAATCTCTCAACTTAGAACAGCCACAGGGCGCGTTTACACAGTGGTGAAGGAAGGGGACGGGGCCTGAGATGACGTGTGCAAACACGCACTATGGCACGTTTTAAATTGAGGATATAATTTTCCTTCAATACTGAGGGCCCCTGGGGGCTAACTAGCCCACCAAGTGCTTCCAGTAAGCGCCACTGAGCTCCATTGCAGAGAGGTGGTCCAGGCTGTGCCACTTTTTACACCTCTCTGCAACGCAGCTCTGTGGCACTTACTGGAGGTACCTAGTGGGCTAGTTGGACCCTAGGGACCCTCAGGATTCAAATGAACTTAATTTCCCAACTAAAAATGGACACAGGGCGTGTTTACACAGTGGTGAAGGGAGGGGACGGGGCCTGAGTTAACGTGTGCAAAAACGCCCTGTGGCCTGTTTTAAGAGGTAGTTTTAATCCCCCTGCCCTATTATATACTAGGTGCTTACAGAGGAGGTCATGCTAATCACAGGGGGACCCCAACGCATAATGTTCCCTAGTGTATGTAGGTGTTTTCACTGTATTCTAAGTGTCTTTTAACATAGCACTGGCTCTAGGACTGGTTAGTCAGACTCAGTTACCACCAGTATCCGTCTGAAAAAGTTGAGGGTACAGGATGATTTTGCAACAAGGCTTCTTTCTGCTCTTCTTTTTGTTCTTTCTGCACGTTATCCTTCTTCCTGCACTTTTCTTCGTCTTTGAGGACTTCTGTTGCTTCTTTCTGCACTTCTTTTTTTTCTTTCTGTGCATTTTTTCTTCTTTCTTCACATGTTCTATCTCTGTAGGCATAGTTAGAAATTAGCATTTAAAAAACCTTTGAAATTCACAGAAAAAACCATAGGTTTCAGGCACGTTATAGTTAGGAATTAGCATTTAAAAAACCTCAGAAATTCACTGAAAAAACCATAGGTTTCAGGGGTGTTATAGTTAGCTGGACTTTCCACTTGTACAAAACCATTGAAATTCCCCCGTTATAGTTAGTTCAGCTAACTATAACTCGCGCGCCCGCAATGCACTGCTGATGACGTCACATATTACATCACTCATGACATGGTCAGTGACATCACTGATGACATCACTGATGACATCTCAAATGACATCACTGATGACATCATCCTTGTGATAGAGTGGCAGACCTCCTCTCACCCTAATATAACCTTTGATACACACATTCAAAAATAGAGATTAAACTTTTCAAAACAATGGACATACCAATACCAGTTACAACAACCTCTTCAGTAATTCTAAGATCCACATACACATCCACTCATTCACCAACAGTCCTATACAGTCACTCATACATGTATTCACTCATCATATGTACTCATACACCTATACATCCTGTTACACAATGCCACTCATCCATAGAGTTACTCACACACATAGTCACTCATGCTAATAAAGAATCAAACATACATTTATTTGCATATACAGTTATACACACACCACCACACTTACTTCTACGGAAACTTACACATACTTAGTCTTTTAAACAATCACTTATAGAAACACATACTTATTCATACAGGAACTCTTTCAATCTCTCACTCTCACATATACTCACTTATATACACCAATAGTCACATATACTAGTTGTAAAACATTTGTAGTTACTCATAAAGACACTATTGAGACAGTCATTCACTCACTAACACACCCATACACACACTCATCCACCCATACAGTCCTGGACACATGCTGTCTTCAACACATACAAAGAGTGAGTCACTCATTCATGCACCTATGCACTACGTAATACCCCCCACCGAACCATGCAGACACTCAGACTGATACTCAAAAAACCAACTAATAACCTATATAGACACCCATGTAGCTACTCACCAACCCATGCAGCCACTTATACACAAAGTGAGAGACTGATACAGATATTTACATATTTAAACATTACTCACTAAGCCATGTATTCACTATGATACACTTAATCAGTCAGTTACACAATCAATTTTTCAAAAACAAATCATCCATTTAGACACTTATATACCCATTTATTCTTCCATCGACCGTGAGATATACATATATAAAACATATTTAATTTTCAGAAAAACACACATTCACTGGATGATGTCATCAGTGATGTCATTTGAGATGTCATCAGTGATGTCATGAGTGATGTCACTCACCATGTCATGAGTGATGTAATATGTGACGTCATCAGCAGTGCATTGCGGGCGCGCGAGTTATAGTTAGCTGAACTAACTATAAAGGGGGAATTTCAATGGTTTTGTACAAGTGAAAAGTCCAGCTAACTATAACACCCCTGAAACCTATGGTTTTTTCATTGAATATATATATATGTATATACATATATATATATATATATATATATATATATTCAAGAGACTCGTTCAGCAATCCATTTGTAGAAAAGACGAGAGCAGACCCAAATCCTGTGCTGATTTAGAGTTTAATTAGTATACACCATGTCACCATGAAGCGTTTCGGCCGATCAACGGCCTTGATCACATGTATATAACACAATGGGTAAAGTGATGAAGTGATGTTATAGTTTGTGAAAATGTCACTTGTCACTTACAACATAAAATTTGAAACCGAAAAAAAGAAAATTCACCATTTGTAGTTAATTGAAGTAAGGGTATAAGGCCGATGTCTTCAAACTGTGGGGCGTGCCCCATGGGGGAGATGGGGCGTAGATGGATTCCCAGGGGGGGCGCCAATGCCTCTGCAAGCATGTGTAAATGAAGATGGCCTGAAATGCGGAGATGTTTATTTGCTGCATTTCCAGGCTGTCTTCATTTACTCTGAAGCCCTTGAAGTGAGAGCAGAGTGCAGTGGGGCCAGAGGTCAGTGAGTATACCGCTGTGGGCTTGGCTGGGCAGTGTTTGGAGTCTTATCTCTGGCCAAGTTTTTTGCAAGCCTTTAAAGACCATTTGCATATTTACATACCTCTGTAAACTGGTTACCGTGGCTTAGTTTTTTTTCTGGTTCCAGTACCCCCTGGGCCCCCACTCTGCTTTTTCCTTACATTTGTATTTTACATTTACTAGTGTACGAATGCATTTAATGAAAAGAAATATAAAGTAGGGTTGCCAAAAGGAAAATACCAGCATTGTGTTGTTTAAAGAGCCTGCAAAGGCCTTGTGTTGACACTAAATAGGGTTATAAATAAAAAAGTATGTATTCATTCGTAATGTGACTTTTCTGTCTTTGTTCCCTTTAATTATCATGAATCATTCAGGCTGCCCTAGAACACAATTAAAAGTGCTTTCTATTTATATCTGCTGTTCGAAGTACGCACAGATAAGTGCTGAAAATACGGCTTTAGGTGACTGTTTATTTTTGTACCGTCTACGACATCAAAATAATGAGCTGGCAACGCTAGTCATAGGACTGGAAGTTTGTTGCAGGATCAGCACATTATTTATTTCCTCCACCCTCGATCCCTGATTAATGCCGTAATAGCAATAGTTTAATTTATATCTGAAACCCTACACCGCTGTCAATAACATGCTGAGTTAGTTCAAGTGTCTGGGAATGCACCCTGCATTCAGACAACTCACTCCCATTCTCACCCTTCACTTTCACGCTCACCCTGCACTCACAGTGCATAGTTATGGATTTCTCGCATTTGCCACATAATCCATCATCTGCTGCATAATTTGCAGATTTTATTTTTAAAAACGTGTTTCTTGCTCAAACGGTTCAAAAGTTACTAAAAATAAAGCAACACATGTTACCTCACAGTGGAAGGCCCTTTCTAAAGGTTGACAGGTCAGCTTTCTGTTGCTTATTGCTATATGTGGGTATTAATGTGGTACTTATGAGGGGCAATAAAAGCCAGGACAGTGTTAACAAGTGTAAAAATTGCAAAATAATGTAGTATGGCTATCACAAAATATGCACTATTATGCAGCATAATCCACCTTTGCTTGCGGCAGAATTTAGTCAAAACTGCTGCATAATTTGGCCTTCTATTGCCGCATAATTCCAGTGGCCCTGTTTATAGTGCTATGAGGTCCCAGCTGTGGCAGAAAGCAATGTGAATATGTGAGTCATTATTTTAAAACAATATTTACATACTCTAAGCTAGGTTGTTGCAAAATGATGCCGTGATTGAAATAAAACAAGTTCCTACAAAATATACTTTTTAGTAATATGTAATCAAACTGTATCTAATGCAGACATTTTTGTAAGTGTCTCCACTATTCCTGATCTCAGCTTTTAACACCATTACTTTACATCTCAAAAGGAATAAATCTTTGCCACAATGAAGCTTTAAGCAGAGCCACAGGAATTATTAAGCAGAAGAGGACCACATTATGCAGCAGGTTTGACTAAATTATGCAGAACGAAAAAGGTAACTTATGCGGCACAATGCACCACATTTTGAGGTTAGCATTATTTTGTCATTTTAACTCAAGGTAATACTGTCAGGGGAAATATTTCACCTAATTAGTACCAGTTTAACACCCAAATACAGCAGTAAGCAACTACAAGATTTCCAGTCAATCTTTGCAAAGGGCCTTCCAGTGCTCCGGAACACTTTGTCACGCTTTCAGTAACTTTTGTTCAGTTTGAGCTAGAATCAGGTTTTTTTTGTTGAAATATGCAGATTATGTAGCAAATGCAGTAAACTGATGATTATGTGGAAAAAGCTGCTGCTGCAGAAACTCATAATTCTAGAGGCCCTGGCTTAACTTGACTCAATCAATTAATAGCTGGTAAGAAGGCTGGGTCTTTTTTAACTTTCTGCACTACCACCACACCCTTCGCTTTCAGACAGAGGCACCTCAAAGTCAGTATTAACCATTCAGGGGCAGTTCTTTTTGCAAAAGATGAGTCAATGAGGTGGCAGGTTGAAGGCCAGCAGGGTTGCATTCAGATCCAGAGCTCGAGTCCTCTCGATACCTGGGACTTCACAGTAATGGTCTAGGAGACAGAGGAAAGGAGCGAGATTCATAGATATTGTCAAAGAGAAGGCCCAGAATAGGGAGCACTGTATGGGGACTCATATTTAGGTCTCACCTGTCCCAGCGCATGCGCTGGTCTGGCCAGAGTTATTGAGAGGGCTCCAAAAAGTGCTACCAGGCCAGCCTAGAGCTACAGTGAATGTGCACGGGCGCGCGCACCGCGCTTTACAGCGAGTACTTTCACTTTCACGGCTGCACGGCCGCTTTGATGTTTGATCGTGATCGCGATCACTTTCACTTTCACTTTCGCGGCCGCACATAGTCAATAGGTCTCGCATTTGGGACCTTATACGTATTTAGTTATGCCACTGTTGCATGGCTAAACACTTAAAAGGTCCCAAAGGCGAGACCTATTGGCTATGCCAATGCTTGATATGTTTACAAATGGCCAGAGACAGCTTCTTCAGAGAAATACCACCAAGAAGTGGACAATATAAATGTTTTTTTTAAAGGGACATTCATTAGTGGAGCCGGTACTGCTGCTAAGTGTGTAAGTGGCCACTGCTGGTGACCATTAAGGAAGCATATGCAGCAGGACTGGGGCCCAGAGATTTGAGGGGCCCACTGCATCACAATTATGACTGTCTACCTTAAAAAAGGGGCATCGAAGCTGATTATCCTTTCAAGTATTAGGACAGAGGTGATGATCTGTCATGGTGGGGAAGAGGTAAAAGATGCATTGGAGATGGCCTGCTACTCAGGACTGCAGTTATCATTAGTGCAGCAGGTACAGTTGCATTGGTGTGAGGGACTCACAACACCCCAATTATGGGGAGCAGTTTGTTTGGGATAATATTTGTTTTTGTTTGATGCATTTGCTGTTTTATAAGTCTCACATTTAGTGTGGTTCATAAGCTATAGAAAAAGTATTCCTGAAATCATCTCATAAATCCCGCTCCCTGCACCCAGCCATGTCCTCCCGCTCCCCCAATCCTTGCCATAACGTTTTGGAGGGGGACCCGACCTCAAAACATTTTGCTTAGGGGGGGCTCAGAGTGAAAAAGTTTGAAGACCTCTGGTATAAGATATAAGCAGGGAATGGCGAGTGTTCAGGTTCATATCAGGCAACACATTATTTAACTGTCTTGTTCTGAATTTAATTAAAACTGCCAGCCCTGTGTTAGTAGAAAAAGCACATTTGGTATTTTATTCATGACTCCTCAGAGTTACAGCAGCTCTCCATTATGCAGGATCTTGGTCGTCTTTTTTTCTTTACCAGCTGCATAATTGTGGTGAAGAAGGCATTTCAATGGCTCGTCTGTGGATTGTGGTCTGAGCCACACCTTAGGCCCACACCAAGTTGTCGTACTCTTTGCTCAGCCACCGAGTTGACGCAATTAACTGATGCCACTGGTGCTCAGGAGCTCATTAATAAAGCGCTTATCATCACCTAGAAGACCCTCTGCACCAAAGCGCTGTTCTGCATCAAAAAACGTTGGCACTTAAACGCCACCAAAGCTTCATTAAACATTGGATGTAGACTTGGCAATGAACAGGAACTACAGAGGAATGAGTGGAGGTGAAAGGAACTGGGGCAACCAGCCAAGTGGAGGGGAGGGCACGATCGAGACGGTGATGAAGAGGCAGGATCCTCCTAGCACCTTTGTTTGGGAGGGCGGGCGTGAACAGAAAAATAATATCAGATTTTTATTCATATATCCGTAAAACTATTCATCTGACATTCAGAAAATGACTTAGGACCAAATTACGAGTCTGGAGGTGCAAGGACTGCCAGGCTCGCAGGGGCGCGGCGGTCCAGTGACCGCTGCACCAGCAGTCTGACTGCCCCATTATGAGTTGGGCAGTCAGACTGCTATTGCACCACCACAGCCGCCAAGGAACTGCCATTTCATGGCGGTGGAATGGTGGTCAGGGCCTCAGTAGTATGCTGGTGGTACCTCTGGGGCACCACCATGCATATCATGAGTTTAAGGACCGCCAGCAGTCTCATGGAGGTCTTTTCTCCATGAAAAGGCCGGCAGTCATGGATCAATGGGGCCCCCCATTGCCCATTTGAATGGTGATGCATGCAGGGGGCACAACAAGTGTCCCCCTGTCTGCATGCACTCCAGTTCCTGCACGGCATGAGACTGCCCAAAAAAAAACCAGACATGGGAAACACTCGTAATCTGGCAGGCGAGCGGAAGAGAGTCTAGGTGGTGTGGGAGTGTGGCAGTTGTGTCCTGCTCCTCCAAAACTCGTAATCAGGCTCTTAAAGTCTTTAATACTCCAGTGGCAGGTAGAAACAGCATCAAACTAATAATAAAGCCTTAACATCTGGCCCCTGTCCAACCATTATTGGTGGCAGTGGAGGGGGCTCTAATTAGGCTTACTGGGGTAACATTCCAAGGAAAGCCTAGGAGACACAATCTACATTTGCAAGTATATATTTGCAAACCTTTTAGATGTCTGGATGCCTACACACAGGTTACACAAATACAAGTTTTACATTTAAATTCTGGTCAGTGTTCGTTTTAATAAAACTCATTCTTAATTTATTAAGGCGAAGTGCACTTTCTTCCAGCAATGTTCTCATAAAAGGTGCTGACTAAAAACATTAACTCACTGATTGGAGATGTTTTTTGGCTAAGTGCTTCCCCTAATGCCAGAACTGGGCACGCTGTTGGACAGTAATAAATCCGCTCCTTGCCCATCAGATATTGCTGAATTTTGGCAGCATGTATTCCCTTAGTTCAGTGGAAGGGGGTCTGTTTTTACAGTCAATAAGCCTTGGAAATGCCAATAGGTCTGGCTTTTAAGGAATGTTGTATGGTAATGTGAAACATTACAAGTAAATAGGATGGGAATAGATATTCATTGTATAGGTTAAAATATCAGGTTTCAGCTGCACTGTCAAGCCAGACCTAAAAATCCAAGTAGTTTAATGACTGCCCTCCTATCTGTGCTGCTGCCAGAGAAAAACAACAATAATTATCTTCTTATCTGAGCCACTTTAATAGTACTCCAGTGTCATGTGTGTTCCCTGAAAGTTCAAGCTTAGGCAGCTAGGTAAAGAAACAAAATAATCAATGCTGCATAAGGGCAAGCACATTTTTAGTGGAAGCACACAACTTCTGCCCAATCAAAACATGTAGTCCTGGCTCCCAAAATGTGGGCGGAGCCAAAGCCCACTTCTAGAGATGCTCAAATAATTGGTGACAGTGGCCTCCATCCCAGACAATAAAGAGGGAAATCTTGCAAATTAGAGAACACACCATCAGGAAAGGAACATGTTCCTATATATTTATTGCCTTAACACCAATGATTCATTCAGTAGGCAATAAAGTAGCAAGAATGCCATGTGCCATGGTGCAAGCAAGGAAAATGGCCACTTTGACTGTTGTTGAGACATTAAAATAAAGTTCTATCACGGTTCAATGTGCCCCTCAGAGCTCTTGACCCTGGTGCTACTGCACCTGCTGCACCAAGTGTAGCCACACCCCTGTCCTTGAGAGAGCATAGGTAAAAACGCACCATTTACAGAGTTAAATTTGTAATTTCAGACCTATTTCCCTTTCTGTTTATATAGGAGGCAAGTAGAGTGGGTATTTTCAGGGCCACTGGAAATATGTGGCAAGAGAGGGCCAAATGATGCTGCAGGGTTGACTAAATTATGCAGCAAGAAAAGGCAAATTATGCAGCATAATGTGCCACATTTTCTGATAGTATAACTTCCTTTGTTTGTCATTTTCAAACTTATTAACGCTGTCTGGGCACAGGCTTCACCTTATTAGTACCCCTTTTACACCCAAACATAGCAAAAAGCAGAAGAGAGGCGACCAGTCAGCCTTTCCAAATGGTATTCCACTGCCAGGGAACAGGTGGTGCTGGGAATTTTAGTAACTTTAGTCCCGTTGGAGCTAGAAACATTTTTTGTTTGTTTAAATCCGCAGATCATGCAGCAGATGATAGATTATGCGGCAAATGCAACAGATCCTTAATTATGGAAAAATTGCACACACCCAAAAACAGAAATCTCAATTTGTGTTGCATAATTCTACTCCCAGAATACCACGAGTGACACTGTACAAGAAAACGGCAGACAGTGGGTTGGAAATCCCCAATATAGAACACTACATTCATGCATCACAGCTGCAGTCCGCTCTCGATTGGTACCACCTCCCCGACACCAAGCCTAGGGTACTGTTGGATCAGGAGTGATCTGTCCACCCCCGGCAGTACATTCTGTGGCTGAGGCCACAAGACCGCTCCCCACCTCCACACATCCCGCTGTACGCTACAGCGACTCTCCTCCGCCATTGGGATAACATTAAGCATCATCAGGCAGCCAACACATACATACCCTTCCCCTCTCCTGTATCATACACAACCCGGAGTTTGTGCCGGGCATGCTGGGTACTCGGTTTGCAGACCCGGGGTGTGGAGTGCCCCCTCTTTTAAGAGATTTGTACCAAGATGAGGTTGGGCTGGACAGGCAGCCTGTATTAAGTGTTTTCACCTGACTACAGCAGACAAATTCCACATCTCTCAGCTCCATCAGGTGAATACACCACTAGTGAAAGTTAATGGTAGCAGAGCTAAGACGCCCTTAGAACAGCGCTTGTCCCAGGCGTCACCGAGAAGGGGCATATCTTGCCTGTATGTAGGGTTTGGTGACCTTTCCCAGCCTCTATGGCACCCACGTCAGGCGCGATGGGAGCAGGATGTAGGGATCTCCAATGAGACTTGCAATCACCTTTGGTCGTAAGTGGTCAAGACTTCTATCTGTCTCCAACATCAAGATAATGCCTATAAAATTATTACGATATGGTATTTCACTCCAGCCCAACTCCATGCTCCCTCGGATCTTTGCTGGACAGGATGAGGGGCCAGGGGCACTGACCTACACATGTGGCGGCAATGCGTACATGTAACATGCTTCTTCTCTTGATCCATCACATTTACTCAGTGACCTGGCCAATGAACCCCTTGGTGCTCCTGCTGGGGGAGGCGGGGGAGGACTCGGTTTATCCCTACACCACCTGTGGGGCAAGTTGCCACCTTCTTCCTTCTAGCACCGAGACTGATCATAGACCACGCTTGGAAGAGCCCTTGTCCACCAGGCCTTTCACTGTGGTGGACCAAGGCGTGGCATATCTTTGCCACTGAGAGTTTAACTGCAATAGTCACAGGCAAAAGATGTAAGTATGACCAAATCTGGCTGCTTTTTAAGACCTATGTTAAGATGGTGATGAGTGAAAGTGCTCCCGTCTACCACCATTCCGGATATATTACAGCGAGCCGCCTACGAGGACTTTCATCATCAGACAGCAGGTCTAAAGGGGTCAGAGATGAAGCTTTGGGATGAACTACCAATATTGGCACTTTCGGTGTCAAAGACCTGCTTGCTTGATGTTCTTAGGTTGTGTTCTGGTACTTCTGCCATTGATCCTTGTATGCTGCACCGACCACCAATGCAACAATATTTGGAAAATTTGTCATATGTCCTTGCATGGCTTTAACTGGAGTGATGTGCTGGATCACCCTGGAACTTCCTCCCTTCCTCAAAACTTTTCAATAAAGATATCTTAAACAAAAAAAAAAGCCTAGTGCTGGTAGTGTGATTTATCACTTCGATTTCGTGTGTATTATAATATTCAATGAATTTCACTGAATTATTGAGGTTGTTTGATATTCACGATCATTTCTTTTTACGTCTTAGCAATGATTACTTTGCTGTGTAAGCTTCAGTTGGAAGCCTTTACAGTGAATACAAGATTCTAAATATGGTTGTTCACTGCTATGAAATAGCTTGGGAAAGAAAGCTGTTTCTCACGGTTGCTACATCATAAAGAAATTCCAGGCTACTCTGTAAGGGCTCTCTGAGAGGAGGGTACAGGGGCTGTCTGAGAGAAGCATAGAGGGTGGAAGGTGTGGGTTGGTGGATACCGGGTATTTCTTTGCACAGTTGGTACCGGAAGGAGAGGCCGATTTCTGTGCAGCTCTCCCATTACTCCTCTCCCCCTGCTTAAGAGCTGCAAGCAAGGCCAAATAATCTTGGGGGCCATACATAACATAAAAGTGTAGATTAGTAAAAATTGAATAATGGGGTTATTTTCACCTCAGAGTTCTCAATGGCATCATATGCAACTTGAGCTTCAACCTTGTTTTCTATTTAATGTCACTCGGAGATCCGCACTGAAAAGCATCCTTTAACAGTCCATCTGGCTACATCTGTAATTCCTACCTTAATCCAACTGCAATTGTCTTTTTTGGCAGTTGATGATGCTCTGAAACCGCAATCTTTTCCCTCTCCAGCAGATGGTGCAGTTCCATGGCTGTAATATCTGACTCGTTCCAGCAGGTGGTGGAGATTTACATCAAGAGTTCACGAGTCGCTATGTTTTGCAACCTCCTGCTTGGTTTCAGCATACAGAGGTATCAAAGCGCGTCCTAGAATTTCAAAATTGTCGACAGGATGAATGTATTCCTCCGGCGATATTGGCTGCTGATAATATTTCTGTACGAATACCAGAAATGCATCATCATTGTTTTGCATTGTTAGTCCACTGGACATTGCTATTGAAGTTCTCAACTTCAAGACAGAGAACACTTTATGGGTCATCACTGTTACTGTGAAACTGAGTATTAATAGAATCCTACATTATTGTTTATGTACTGCTGTAACAAGGCCTCGTTAAAAAAATTGTCGCCTGTTATCGTAAAACAGAGTCCTGCAGGGAAGGGAGGAAAATCACTCATAGTGATAGGCTCAAAGGCCTGGAATAAACTTCCTGTTCATCTGCGTCAGATTACAGCTGAATACCATTTTAGGAAGGCCTTAAAAACCTGGATCTTTACCGCCTCTGACACCCTGTGCAAGTCTCTGATCTGATTCCCTGTCTTCCTTTATCGTTTGCAGTTAACTGGTTAATTTACCTCTACGGGTTCCGCACAGCGCCAAGATGCTCCTTGGAGTGAAAGTTGCGCTATATAAATGCCACATTACATTACATTACATTACATACCATCAGGGCCGGACTGGCCTTAGCGGGCACCGGGCATTTCCTCGTGGGCCGCTAGGGTGGGGGCTGGTTTTGGGCCCCTGGGGGCCGTTTTTTTTACAGGGCCGTTTTTGCAGCATGGCTGTAATATTGGCCCCTGTAACAAAATCAGCTGAAACCGGCCCTGGCAAACCTCTCGGCCGCACCGCCAATGCCCGCGGGGCCAGCTGAGTACTTTGCCAGGGCCGGTTTTGGTTCCCAGTCCGGCCCTGGATACCATGCTGAATGTGCAAGAGGACTCAAGTAGACACAGCGTATGTAGGCCGAAACGCATCCGTGGTTGCTTGATTTCTCGTTAAGATGGAACCTGGTGTGGCATTTTGGGCAGGACAGTACCTATTGGAGCAGGACTGTAGTGTGTGTATTGTGGCTGCACAGTAGTAGGTCTATGCTTTGTGTTGGTCTGATTCTGACCGACGTTCCAAGTTCCAGATCACTGAGAGCTGCCATTGGAGTTGCTCTCAGACCATTGCTCTAGCCATGTTGGTACCTGGTCACGGGCTTCTGTGATTGAGACAATAAACTTGTGTCTAACTTTTCCCTGCATGGTTGTCTCATTTAATACATGCAACAGATATTGTCAACGAGTGGAAGAATCGAGGAGCTCACCAACGTCTGGATTTTGATGGCGGTTCAAAGGAGCACATTGGCGTCTGGATGTTGGTACCATGTTTGTAAAGTTTTCGGCTGCTGTAGGGGCCGGAGAGCACTGTCAGGAGGCGAATCGCCAGGGGGTCAGTTTGGTTGTAGCTGGCCTGTGAGTCTACCTGGTGACTGCGGCGTTCATTGGAGTGGAGCTCTGTCCAGGAGGATGACCACTATTCCTATGGTGATGTCAGTGAAGGCGTGAGCACCTACACTGATTGGTTCCCTGACTGCTCATTGAGAGTTGCTGTTGGAGTTGCACACTGACCGTTGCTCTGGATGTGTAGGGACCTGGTCGAGAGCTCTTGTGATAAATGAGACAATAAACGCGTCTTCAATGTTGCCTGCGTGGTCTCTTCATTTAATACATGCAACAAGGACCAAGGCAGCTTTGCATATTGCTAGTCTCTGTCTAAAGTGGCATAGTGGGCAGAATGCAATTACATCTTTCACCTTTCTGTTTTCCCTCGGGAATACTGTTTTATTCTCTTTTGTCAGACACTGAAATAGTGGCGATATTCTCGTTCAGCAATATTGTCACAGCCTCCCACTACAATGTGAACTGCATTTAAAAGTAACAAACAGTCGACCAAGTGTCGGTCGACATATTTTTGCATTAATGTTATTCTTTTAGAAAGTCATTAATGGTCCAAGTCAGTGGTTAATTTTGAAGAAAATAAGTGCTGGGGCTCTCGTCAAGAGGCAGCTTGCACAAGTCCATTTCTCCTGTTAGGGCCGCCTACTAACCATGAGGTGGGGAGAGGATGTGGTGTAATGCCCAGAGCTGCAAGCTTCGGAGCTGGGGAATCATGTTTGAGCCTTGGCTCAACATCCTGTCATTCTGGGCAAATCACTTAATCTCCCTGTAAATAAATGTATTAACTGGTGCTCATGAAAAGGGCCAGTGTTGATGATTAAGTGCCAGGTGATGAGCACCGGAAACCACCGGCTCAAATTAAAAACTGCTCTGAGTGCATTCGGGCATAAGTAGGCTTTCCTGTTTTCAGGTTCTATTTTTGGTCAATTCTGGTGTTTCTTTCCAGTGTTTTCAAGTAATTTCAATACCTTAAAAAAACAGTGGTCATTAATAATTACACATTTTCGCGCAATTAAAAACAACAAAAACAGAGTTTTTCCAGTGTTTATGGAACATTTGCTTTTATTATTGCTTGCTTTCTGCACTGATAGGGCATGGTGTATAGACAATGCATGTACAGTGTATATGTGGTCCAAATAAAGTTTTGCAAATCAAACTTATTGTGGTACACCATACAATACTTCTTCAGTGAGTCTTTGGTCATAAGCGCTCGCTCTTTCCTTCCCATGTAAACTTTTATCTGTGAAAAAGCTCTCTCAACATTGGCACTTGAGACTGGCAATGCCAAAACAGCCAGTACAAAATTTGCTAACTCTGGCCGCTGACATAGCTTTTCAGGCCAATTCTGGTGCACCTGAAGATTGCGATTCTCTGGGACATGTTATGCATCAAATGCTTTGACCTGGACGCATATGCCCTCAGAGTTATTGATGCAAAAACAACATTTGATGGACAGAGTGCAGAACAATGTCATACATTCACCCTAGTACAGAGATCTGGGCCTAAATCCATCGGTTTTTTGCTCACCATGCCATTCCAGTTTGGTATTGGTATTGGTATTGGTAGGGGTTTTTTATAGAGCGCACAACTCACCCTGGGGCATCTAGGCGCTAAAACCCAGCCATATGCAAATCCGTCTTGACCCTGTGCCTCATGGGAACAGTCCAGCCCGAACTGCCAAGCCACGTCCTCCTTGGACTCGAAACAAGCATCCTAGGATCGGTATCGGGGTTTCGCCCCTCTTCAGCCAGGATAGCTTGATTCCAGTGGCATGGAGAGCACGGGACCCAAGACATCCCTAAATAACAAAACTCGAGCAGAATGATGTTAGCCCAGTCTTTCTTGCTGCTACATTGTATAACAAAGTTATATTGTATTGGCCTATTCAGGAAGAAATAAAAATGAGTCTTTTACTCTCATTTTTCTTTCTTTGAATGGCATTTAGTTTGTGGATGTGCAGGTGTTTTTTCAGTGTTTAAATGTTTACACTGGTAATGGCTATTTCCCTTTTGGTGGGGTTTCATCAGTTATTATATGTTTAAACCTAAAACAGGATAGCCTAAGCATAAGCAACAAATAGCCCACCAATAAAAGGCAATCCTTAGAGCATCCAATACAGAATCTAAGAGCATGTCCCACGTATATATACCAGAACATTTCTAGTGTCTCATAGGCACTGAGACTGGGAAAATTACTGTAAAAGTAAGTGCACAGTGTATAGATACATCCCATACACAGCCCAATATTCCATTAAATCGTTATTACAACACCAAGTGACACTCACTACCATCCATTGTCTCGCATACAAAACCTCAGTGCAGCTCTCCAGTATTGAATATAACACTGAGAACATTTACGCTCAACTCACCGAAGTCGACATACTGACCTATAACAGGACATTGCAGACAGCTCATCTTCTCAAGTCGAATCAGATTCTGGTACCCAATAGAAGCCTTAGAGGAACTACCAACAGCACTGAGATGTGAGACAAAGGGCAGGCTAGGCACAATACAGTGCCGATTACATAGCTACCCAAACCCAAATGGTCACGGTAAATAGCCCCAAAAGTTTAACAAAAATTCAATTCTGTGAACTCACTTGTCTCTGTTATAGCATGCATGCAATTCAGAATTGAGCTCAGCTGACTGCAGATTCAGTAGGAACAAGGACACTTTTGTAACAAAATAAAAACATCCTCTTTTGGTAGGCCTTCAGTTCAGAGATTTTGCGACTGTGGGCAAAATGAATCCAATTTTATGGAGGTTGTTGAAGCTTTGAAGCTATTTTATATATGTGTTGTGTTATGTTATGTGGATTTGTAAAACGCGACTTATCACCTTTGAGGGTGTATAGGCATTGAGCAGCTGTCGGTATCAAGAATCTGGCTCTGGGTCAGGCTGATTCTGGGGTTTCCATGAAGTAGATCAGAAGAGACAGGTCTTGAGCTTCTTCCAGAACTCGAGGAGTGAGGTGGGGGTCCTGAAGTGATGCAGGAGGCCGTTTCAGGACTTGGCTGCAATGTATGAGAATGAGCAGCTTCCAGTTCTGCTTCTGCATATGCCTGGAATGTGTATTAGGGAGAGTGCAGCAAATCGCAGTGGTCTGGTAGGTTGGTGGAAGTTCAGGTGGTGGTTGAGGTATGTGGGATCAGTTCAAGCCAAAAGCACAGGTGCACCACACATTAAGAGAATGGGAAAGATAATAATATAATTCATTCCCGACGTCAAAGTTATTCAAAAAAGTTCATTTTTATTCAAAAGATTTATAATAGTTCTCATTTTAAAACAACGAATTGTGAATACAGTCTGTTCTTGACAACACAGCCGACGCGTTTCGTCCTTGAAGCGGACTTCTTCAGAGCTGTTTGAACACAAACATATAAATATCCATAAGCATATATATAAAAAAATACATATAAAAAACATATATATACAACCCACACCTTTATGTGCTACAAACTACTTGGTTATCATTTTTTGTAAGTTTCTGTGAATTTTTCTTACATGTGTGTCATCTTATTGTCGGTTACATAACTTGTTCCTAAACCCTAAATATTTTCATTACATGTGATTCCTCTTGTCTGCTTACAACATATACAGCGCTATATTGTTGTTTTTAACAATAATTTAATATCCAAGTTTTAAAACAAATCAAACGAAGAGAGATGATGTATACACTAAACAAAAAAGAGGGGTAAGGAAAAAGAATCATGTTCAACATTACCCCAAGTAAAAGAAAGAGAATAGAGGCAGGAGAGATAGCAACACTCGTTATATAGGACAATCCCAATCACCTATATAAGGTCTCAGGCGTTGTCGTACCCAGGCTATGGATCATACACAGTTTCAAATCTAGGTGATGGAAGACTGGGATAATTAATTCCTGAAAGCTCATCTTTGTTTTAAAAAAGAAGAAACGTAAGCATTTACTGAAACCCACCATGTAATAAGGTGCACGAGTTATTCAATTCTATTCTGCATGGAAAGGAGCAATGCCAATCCAGAAGTACCCGTGGTGAGATTCCCCGGTTTCTTATATGTGCCGAAACTGTCTACAAATTGAGAGATGACAATGATAATCAGCATTTATAAAGGCTAAAAGCGGATGCTGCCCTGTATTATTTAAATAGCAGCCCTAAAGTCATATACTTACATATGAGCGTAATATTCCTATACGATCACCATAAAATTTAAAAAGGATGACCGTGTCACATCATTCCAAGTTCTTTCAAGTATATTCTTGTTATGTGAAACGAGAACAGTCTTCACAGTCTATGGCAAGAAATAAGTGGTTTGTAAAACAATCCTATGATGGTATAACACAAAAAAGTCTCATTGTACCGTTAAGTCACCACCTAATAATTCTATGTGTGAGCCAGCTCATAAAAACTAGTGCCCAAGCAAGCACAGGCTCCCCTAGGACTTTGGGTATCTGGCCAATAGTTTACATATTAGACCCCCAAGAAGGTGACAAAGCAGGAGAAACACAGGTACCATATCATATGAGTAAGCTCTCATGGCAATTAAGAACATACAGCGTGAATAACGAAGTATGTTCCATGTCGCTAATAGATATACCCGCCCATAATTTCTATTGCGCGCTTGGATTCAGGGGTTGTGCAGCTCCTAGTCCCTTTTGTATGGCTTACGGAAAGGGAATATATAATCCAACCTACAAACAGGTGTCATATCCATATTTCTAAAAGACCAATCTATGATACAAAAACGAAAGAGTCAAGCAATGGGACAGCTTCCAAACCCTCTACTACTACACCTAAGAGCTTAAGTTAAGTTTTAATTCCAAAATTACTTTCGTAGTGAAGCCTACCAGAATGCGGCTGTGACGAACTCCCGACGATCCCGATAATAACGGCTGGCGGGCAGCAGGAAGTGTAGAGAACAAGTGAAAAGCCAAGTACGATTCCTATGCCTTAAGTATACGCGGTAATTGGCGACTATGGATAACACCTGAAATAAATCCTGGCCAGCACCGTGAGTGTCCCCAAGTTTTATATGAGAGATGTTTTCCAATAGGGCGGCCATTTTTGAGCGTTGTATTGACGCGGCAATACTATTGTAAATACTTTATCGGTTGACCTGGCTACAACATCAATGTATACAATGTGAGCTAGAAGTAATTCATATTTCTATATTTAGCTTTCTGCTTAAGAAAGAAATGAAAATAAAGAACCGGTCACTATCCCCGAGAGGGATGGCATATATGGCAGCCATCTTGGAACAGGTTGGACTGAATCAGAACGGTCATTTTATTCTCTAAATCAAGCCGGTTTAGGCTGCAAGTCAATACACGTCATATAACGCCAATAATTATACGTAACGGGCACATTTTTACTCTTGAGGGCAGTCTACGGTCATTAGAAAGGGTGTTATGTTAGTTTGTTTAAAATTATATACTCATATGACGCCAATGAATATAAGTGGCGGGCACTTTGGCTCTAGCAAAAGACTATGCCATATTTATGCTGATAAAAGAATAATGGCAGGAAGAGTATCCTAACGACCAATATTACTACTAATTGGGCATTTAAGGGTGCCATATTGGCATATATGTCCATGGTATGGCGAAGCATGTGACCAGATAATGCATATGAATCCAAGCCAGGGAATTAATTACAATAAAGTTCCCAGAGAGAAACTGGTATAACAGAGAAAGGAAAGCAACAAAAGGAAAACCATAAGAAGAGAAAGGAAAGGATGGGCAGAGGTTCCGATTTTGTTACCCAGTGTATCCAATGTAAGCAAGTGTATACAGACCACATTGATCATTTTCAGTGAGAAATTCAGCAAAAATATATACCAGTGATAAATGAATATGTACAGTTCACCTTAATCATTTTCAGCATAAACTTTTAGTAAAACATTTGCCAGTGATACATGAATTTATACTGTCCACATTATTCTTGTTCATCACGAGCCTTAGTTAGTCAATATTCATAAACAATAAGTACAGGGAACACATTATCCTAGATGAGACTAACACAATGGCTAAAGAAAATAATGCATCTCATCATCGCTGTTATGCCCCAATTCTACACATTTGAGTCTACATATCCATGCAGCTTCATTTTTTCTAAGGGCCAGTTCCCTGTCACCTCCCCTTGGGTGAATCGGGATATGGTCTATTCCTATGAACCAAAAATCCTCCATATTCCCATGATTTTCCTGCATATGGTATGTCAGGGGGTATCTAAGGTCTCCCTTACGAAGTGCCCGTAAGTGCTCCTGTATTCTTGTTTTTAGCGGCCTCTTGGTGCTGCCCACGTAGATCTTATTGCATGGGCAGCCCAGAATGTAGGTCACAAATGTCGATTTGCAGTTAATCATGTGATTAATCTCATATGTTCGATTGGTGTTATGACAAAATGTCTTAGTCTTGTTTTTGCCTAACCTACATACATTGCACTCATTGCATGTATAGAAGCCCTTTGTCATGGAGGGTAGCCAAGTCTGAGGTTTGGGGGTCGTAACATAGCTTGGACATAGCTTGTTACGTAGGTTTTGCCCTCTTCTATAGGTCACTCTTGGTTTTTCAGGGATTATCCCTTGTAAACTCGGGATATCCTTCAATAAGTGCCAATTTTTGCGTAAAACATTGTAGGTTCTACTACTATTGTTGTTAAATTGTGTATTGAAGGAGATTCAGGGTTTATCCTCTTTTTTTGTTGGCTTTGATTTCAGCGTATCGGCCCTAGGTACCTTCATCACCCTTCTGTGTGCCTTATCCAGTATTGCCTTTGGATAGCCTCTACTGAGGAAAAGTTGTTCTATTTCACTGATGTTTTGGAGAAAGGTGCTTTCCAAACTACAGTTGCGCCGCATCCGGATCATTTCCCCATAAGGGATGTTGTTTACAACATGATTCGGATGTGCGCTTAGGAAGTGTAATGTACTATTACATGCAGTCTTTTTCCTGTGAGTGCGACTCTGAATTTGATTGTCATGGACATAAAAAGTAACATCAAGGAAATCAATGGTTTCCCTGCTGTACTCAATTGTAAATTTCACGTTGAATGGATTGTCATTTAGGTAGACATAATATTCCAGAAGATCCGGGGCAGGCCCATCCCATAACATGATGATGTCATCGATGTACCTGCCCCAGAAAATGACATGCTCCATCCACTTCGCAGCATGGCGTCCCCAGGCATGCCCCCGCTCAAACCAGCCCATAAAGAGCCCGGCATAAGCGGGGGCAAATCTAGAGCCCATGGCCGTCCCCTGGATCTGATGGAACCACTCAGAGTCGTGCAAAAAAAAGTTTTTTGATAGGATGATCTCCGTCATCTCCAGGAGAACCTCATTATGCAAGTAATGATCCGCTGTTCTTTGACCTAGAAAGTATTGTAGTGCCTGGATCCCAAATTCTTTTTTCGGGGGTGAATTCACCCACCGAAAGACTCTCCGAGTATGTGGACCATTATATCCAACCATTGGTCCAAAATCTCCCTGCGTACATCAAGGACACGAAGGACATATTGGGCAAATTTGAGGGCCTAATCTGGTCCGAAAGCCTTATGTTCGTCACACTTGATGTGACTAGCCTATATACGTGCATTAAAAAAGAATTTGGGATCCAGGCACTACAATACTTTCTAGGTCAAAGAACAGCGGATCATTACTTGCATAATGAGGTTCTCCTGGAGATGACGGAGATCATCCTATCAAAAAACTTTACATTGTGTGCTTTCTCCCAGGTAGGTCTCCAAATGCGGTTTGCCTGGTTCTCAAATAAAAAGGAACCTGGTGCAATCTTGAAGTATAAGCATGCAAACCCACACTTGCCTGTGAAGTGTGAAGGCACCTTCAAGTGTATTACAGAAAGAGAATCTACTGATCAGAGGTTGGTGACACAGCACCAGAGTAACTGAGAAGCTTCCCCTATATATAGTGATGCCGCGCCCAGCTGCAAGCGTCTTCTGGATAGCTTCTGAAGAGAACAAGCGGTCTGCTACCCAGGAAACGATATTATGAATCACCGGTTTCACCACATGGTTACCTGAATAGATGTAGCCGGGGCTTTTCTCTAAGAGATTCACGTGACTGAAGCATGTTGTTCACAAGGTATACAAGCCCTAATCTGGGGACCCAGTTCCGCAAGTCACAAAGCCATTGGAATTGTTCGATTCTACATTAAGGTGTTTTCCATATAATTATAGATTTCCTGCCTTTGCCACATAATACCCATCTGCTACATAATTTGCAGATTTTAACCCCATAAAAATGGTTTCTCTCTCAAACAGATCAAAAGTTACCAGAAATGTGGTGACGTGCTGCAGCGCAGTGTAAGGCTCTTTCCAAAGGTTGACTGGTCACATTTCAATTTTTTTGGGATATATTTTAGTGTTAAACTGTTACTAATGAGATAGAAACTTTGCCCAGATAGTGTAACCATAAAAGACAAAATAAAGAAGTAATGCTATCAGAAAATGTGCCACAGTACGCCGCATATTTTGCCTTTTCTTGACACATAATATAGCCATCCCTGGTGCCTAATTTGGTCGTCTCAGTTACATGATTTCAATGACCCTGCACATAAGGTATGAGCAGGGCTTTAAGTGGGCCGGGTCTCACCGGGTCTGAGCACCGGCAGTGTTTTAAAGGAGGCCTCGAAACGGGTCTCTATTGGGCTCTGTTTTGTTTTTCCAGGACTGTAGTGACAGCAGGTACATCGATAGGCGCTGCTCACACTGCTCACTTCTCACTAGTGGAGGTTATGGCATGACGTCATGCCAGGTGAGCGTTGTAGGGGAAGGGAAATCCTTTAAAGAGAGTCATTTTTTCTCTGGTTTTCCCTTCTACATTTTAAACTCAGGAGCAGCAACATTGTCCTGTTGTCACCAGAGCTTTAAGTGGAAGTTTTTTCAAAATGATATGCAAGCCAGAGTTGCTGTTTATTTATCTTATGCAACTAACAACCATTGACAAAGCCAATAGTCCTGACTTCTTGTAGGTATGATGTTACTTGGTGTATCATAAATGTGGATGCAATGAGAAAAACTGCAAAATACCAGTCGGGCGGCACACTATGCTAAGCACAGATTTTTAGCTTACGTATTTTTAAGCCACGCCCTTAATTACATTGGCCACGCCCCTTTGAGAGACCCCACCGGTTTTTTCATCCCACTTAAAGCCCTGGGTATGAGTAAACTAGACCGAGCCCAAAAAAAAAAAATGCTTTGGGAATCTGGTCTGAAATGTCAACAATAATTTTACAACAAAGGCAGGAGCACGTAAACACATTAAAAAACGGTGTAAACGAGGCTGTTAGTCTCTGCATATTTGGCTGTTGAACCTGGAGATCAAAGTTGTAACCTTGGCTTCCCCACTGGAAAACAAACGTTTTTCGCTGTTCCTAAAATATCCCTGATCAAGCAAAGCTAGAAGCACTCGGAAATTAGCTGACTCCTGCCACTCCAGTGCTACATTTACATAGATCTACATTCGCGTGCAATTTACATACATTTACATTCATATCCATGCATTCCTTGCCCTCGTTGCCGAGTCTTGCAAAACAGAGCCAATTTAGCTCACTGTTTGAAACCAGCGCCACCTGCTGGACTAAACCAGGTATAAAGGAGGGAAGCAAGGATGCGCTGTAATGAAACATTAGCCGCTCCAATAAAACGTAAGGCCATCTGCTGCAAGAACATCTGAATTATAGCTGTGCAACACCACCATCTGCTGAAATGATAATTATTGCTGCAAAATCGATTTATGCACTGGAGTAACAAGAATTAATGTTAATACGCAGCTTCTGTGGAAAGCGATAAGAATGATTATCTAGAAGAGTATTCAGCGCCAGTGAAACAGACAAGTAATTGCTGAAATATATTTCCTTCTGCTGAAATAAGGGAAATAAGGGACGAATTATTGCATCGCCACCCGCCGGCATATGCTTTATTTATTGGTTAGAAGCACCCTCATATGATGAGAGAAGGAGTGATTTGTTGCTGTACAGCAGCGCCATCTATTGGAATAAAATGATGATTTTGAATTTAAATTTGCAATGGTTGACAACATGTAAGCAACGTGGTGCCACGAGGTGAAATAGGGACAGTGAAAGAATGAGACCTCAGGTCTCGCATTTTCTTAGAGTTGGAGCTACTGGCCTTGTGAATCATAATGTCTTTTACCTATGCATTTTTGTTTGGCGTTGTAAATGACAATGTATTTTACTTGTTTATCGAATGGATGTATGTGGTGGTGTGGAGTGGAATTATGTGGGTTGGATTCAAATTGTTAGTTGTGGAATAGTGTGGAGTGGATTTGTGCAGTGGAATTGTGTGGCATGGTGTGCAGTGGATTTATGTGGATAGTAATTATGTGGTATTGAGTGTACTGGTATTATGTAGAGTGGGATTGTATCATGGAGTGTAATTATGTGGACTGGTATTTTCTTTTGTGGAGTGGTATTTAGTAGAGTTTAATTATGTGGTGTGCAGTTGAATTTTGTGGCATGAGGTGGAATTTTGTGGTGTGAATTGTGTGGGGTGTTTTGTGTAATTGTGTTGTTGATTTGAATGATGTGGTTTGTTGTCAAATTATGTGGTGTGGAATGGAAATGTGTGGAGCTGAATTGTGTGGCGTGGAACTGTGTGGCATTGAGTGAAAATATGCTGATGGGAATTATATGGCATGGTGTGGAGTGTATTTATATGGATTGTTGCTATGTGGAATAGAATAGTTTTATGTGGGGTGTATTTATGTGGTATTAAGGAAAGTGTAATTATGTGGTTGTGACTACCTGTCTTTCATTATATTCTAGCGTCCTCTCATTAAATATTACATTCTTCGACAACTTATTTGAACATTCTACTGAAAATAGATTTGTGAGATCGCTTTTCAACTTGCCTCAAAGTGCTCCAATGACACCGCTGCACTTAGATATGGCCCTAAAGAACATACCTCTTGTTGCTACTTTTAAACTTGGTCTATCAAGGTTCTACATTCCTATAAGGATACATTCTCTAAAACTGAAAGGATTGGACCTGGAATTTAAATTACCTTGGTTTCATCATGTGAAGTCCTGGTTTCACAAGCTGGACATGAGGGAAGCTTGGGACAATCCTGAAAATCACCATGGAAACGCTGGAACAACTGAAATGAAGGTATTGGTTGTATGTCAGTGAAAGATGGCTCATGGAGTCAAGCTCAGGAAGCTTGACAATAAAATGTCTTGACTTTATATGTGTGCTGGACTTCGAACATTTTTGAGACAAGATAGACCCACCAGAATTGGGATTGTTATCCTTAAAATAAAGACATGGGATTCTACTAGTTAACTCTTTTTACGTAAGTGGTGTTCAGCGAACAAAAGTGCAAATATTTGCCTAGCTTGTAAGTCACCTCCTGAAATCAAGTCACGTCTGATGTTTTTCTGCCCTGTATACCATCCTATTAGAACATCTTGGATATTACATATATAGGAGAGTTCAAGGTATCACTGAGAATTCTAACTGATAATAGTAAATTGATTGTAACTGCTGTGTAAGGGGGCAGAGGGCTTACTGATAACAGCTGCAGCATTAGCGGTGTCTGAGGCAGTGCGATGCAACGTGGGAGGGTTCTTATTGTTGATTGTTCGTTGAACCACAAAGGGAGTATTGGTCTTATGGAATTTTTCAGACTTGAAAGTCATTTGGCATGCGTGAACACCATGAGGGTGTCTTCACACGCTCCAGCTCCCCAACTATCCTGCAGATGACCCAATCTGACTGCAATACGCTCCGAGCTTTGACTTGGAACGTGAGGGGCCTTAATAACCATTGCAAGGTCAAACGTCGCACTGTAGACATTGCCTTATTGCAGGAAACCCATTTACCAGTCGACAGCAGATTTCTGACGCAGAAACATCTACAGGGTCCCTTCCTTGCAGCTGGGTTCTCGACACACGCCTGGGGGGGGATCACGTGGGTCAATCCGAAATCAGGCATCAAACTTGCCCCGGTCGTAGAGGATGCGGAAGGGCGGTAAAAAATTATTGCAAGAATCTTTACACTAAGTCAAGGTTGGAGTGGCAAACTGATCTAGATATGGTCCTCGACTACGACACTTGGGGCTACTGCTGTGCTGTGTCACGGCGGGTATCCCTTAATGGTCGCCACTGATTAATTCATTTTAAATACTTACAAAGGGTTTATTACACGCATGCCCAGCTATTCCGATATGAGTTTCGCGAGACAGCTGAGTGCGAAAGGTGCAGGGCGCAAATGGCAGACTTCTTGCATGGGCCTGGTCATGTCCGGGGGTTTCGCTTTTTTGGAACAGGGTTTTCCAGGAACTGAGTGCAATCACAGAGGTTGCACTCAACCCCGACCCCTTGCTCGCTTTGTTGGGATATTCTAAGCGAATTAATAAAGATATCCAAAGACTGGTTGAAATGGGCATATTGCTTGCGGAACAAAGGGTTGCGATGCGATGGTCACGTGGCAGATATGCTGTACTGCAATATACGCAATCGGAGATGTACAGTGACCTGCTAGCCCCCCCCCCCCTGCCCGGAATCGACGTAAGAATTTTGGGGGATTATATCAACCGTTTGTAGGGGGGGCGGTTCTTTCAACTGCTGATCAGCCCACTGACATGGCGGATACCACATCTAGTTAGCCAGCCTTGTCGTTGAGATGTAAAGTATGCCTGATGGTTAACTGAACTAATCATCTGTAGTGTACTCTAATGTATTCATAATTTACTGTCATGCCTACTATTTTCCATTGTTTTCACCACTGTGGCTTGTATATGTTTTGTTGTACTATTTTTGCTTTGTTTTTCTTTCTTACTTTATTGGTTTGAGGTTATGATATATCCTATAATGTGCGCTATCCAGGATACTGATTTGCAGTGACAAGAGATGTATATTACTGTGAATAGAATCAATAAAACAATGAAAAATAAAAACATTTTTAAGAAGTATTGATTTTAATTGTTTGATAATAACTAATATTAAAACTAAAATTAAAACAAATTAATACCCAGGTATAGTTTTTATTACATTTATAGTAATACAATGTATTTAAAAATTGAAACAATTTAATGCCCATGTATTAAAATTAATACCACGGTTTTAAAACACTCCCACACCCAAAAAAACATATTTCATTTACACCCTCAAGAGTATTTGCAAAAAATCCTTCATAAAATGATATGAGTTCATTAATTAAATTAGTAATGAATTGATAAACACATTACATTTAACAACAGAAAATAAAAAAAATACAAAACAATTCACCAACATAACTTACCTACACCACTTACCTGAAATGGAATTGTAATGGTATGCATTGTAATACCTTCTGCGTTGTAAAGGTATGCGTTGTAAAGGATTTGTTGTAAAAGCATTACGATGTAATGCCTGCATTGTAATGGTCATTTCCCAGAGGGAACAGCTGGTCAGAGCTGGCCAACCAAAAGAAACAATCTCTGATGTCCCCTGGGAGGGAACCAAGCGCCCAAAGGCAGGACAGATGGACACTATTGACCAACCAGAGTAATGGGATTTTGAAAGGCAGGCAAACCAAACAACCAGAAGCGCTGGGCGTGTTGAAAGTCCGTAGACTGAATAAAGCATGTCTCGCAGAGCACGGCATGTGTTGCCCAGCCTCGACCTAAACAACAAGTCAGTCTCTGGGGTGGAAATAAAGTGTTGCACATGAAGAGACATTGTAAGAAAAGTGTATATTGATTGTTCACGATGCATACTTGACCAATAGTAATGAACAGGCAGGTTTGGTTACAAAGAGAATTGGCGAGATTAAGTCAGACTAAGCCGAAAAAGTTATTGCTTTAAATTTGTCATATACAACAATAATTAAACAATATCAACAATAAACAGTATCCTTCACCAATTTCTAAAACAGCACAAACAGATAAAAACACTAAAAATAACTATTTACAATACGAAGATACATTTTTTACAATACGTGCGTTTGCTCAACAGCTAAAAGAAGGTCATGTACTCTCCATCTGCCCTGAGGGCACCTCTGATGTTATACCATTACAAGCATAAAGTGCAGGCAACACAACCACTTAACATTCAATTACTCAAGATGTAGCGTTACAGTAGGGTGTTGCTCCTATTTACCACTCCCCTTGATAAACTAAACGGATCATATGTAGGATTATAAAGAAAAATAGATTAAGGAAGCATCTTGTTTATAACAAAGTGTAAGCAACTCAACAAAGTAAGTTTTTTAAAAAGTTTTTAAGTAGTGGTAACAGCCATTTCTGTTGAACAACTACACAGTGCGGAAGTGCATAAAGTGTGATACACTGTCTTTATCTGGAGATTATAGTCGCAAAGATGGCTGCTCAGGACCGACTTCCCCCCTTTACCTTGCAAACTGTAGTAGGGAGGGTGTCATGCCTCAGGTTGGATCCTCATGTTGGATCCAATCGAGGTGTGGCTCAGAACCTATAGTTTATTTAATAGTCCGTTAGGTCAATGTTAGTGAGCCTGCTTTGTAAACGTCTAGAGCCAGTCTTCCTCTTTAATTATACCAATTACTTCAGATGCAATTAAGGCTGTATTTTTAAATAAGTGATCAATTCAAAGATCCATGGTGGAGTAATTGAAGTGTGCTGCCCATCAAATTACTGGAGTAAATAAAAGGCGATGGGTGGAATGCTTGAATAAATCATAGTCACTGGTAAATATTTGCGGCCACATCCCAGTCCGTCGTTTTTTGATATATTATACCACCTCAGACTATGCCTAGCCATATGGAAATCAGTCTTGATCCTGCGCCAACGGGAACAGTCCAGGCAGAACTGCCACTCCAGGTCCTCTCTGAACTGGAACACAAACAACCCAAGACCATCAATTTACAGCAGCTCCATTGAGCGACACCACCTCCAGCTTGGATCTAAGATATGGTGCAGAATAACCACGCCAGGTCCTATCAGAACTTAACACAAACCACCCAAGACCATCAATTTACAGCAGCTCCATTGAAGGACACCACCTCCAGCTTGCATCTAAAATATGGTGCAGAATGGCCACGCCAGGTCCTCTCCTAACTGGAACACAAACCACCCAAGACTATCAATTTACAGCAGCTCCGTTGAAGGACACCACCTCCAGCTTGGATCTCAGATATGGTGCAGAATGGTCATGCCAGGTCCTCTCCAAACTGGAACACAAACAACCCAAGACCATCAATTTACAGCAGCTCCACTAAAGAACACCACCTCTAGCTTGGATCTCAGATATGATGCAGAAGGGCCACGCCAGGTCCTATCAGAACTTAACACAAACCACCCAAGACCCTCAATTTACAGCAGCTCCATTGAAAGACACCACCTCCAGCTTGCATCTAAAATATGGTGCAGAATGGCCACGCCAGGTCCTCTCCTAACTGGAACACAAACCACCCAAGACTATCAATTTACAGCAGCTCCGTTGAAGGACACCACCTCCAGCTTGGATCTCAGATATGGTGCAGAATGGTCACGCCAGGTCCTCTCCAAACTGGAACACAAACAACCCAAGACCATCAATTTACAGCAGCTCCACTAAAGAACACCACCTCTAGCTTGGATCTCAGATATGATGCAGAAGGGCCATGCCAGGTCCTATCAGAACTTAACACAAACCACCCAAGACCATCAATTTACAGCAGCTCCATTGAAGGACACCACCTCGAGCTTGCATCTAAAATATGGTGCAGAATGGCCACGCCAGGTCCTCTCCTAACTGGAACACAAACCACCCAAGACTATCAATTTACAGCAGCTCCGTTGAAGGACACCACCTCCAGCTTGGATCTCAGATATGGTGCAGAATGGTCACGCCAGGTCCTCTCCAAACTGGAACACAAACAACCCAAGACCATCAATTTACCGCAGCTCGACTGAAGGACACCACCTCCAGCTTGGATCTAAGATAGGGCGCAGAATGGTCATGCCAGGTCCTCTCTGAACTGGAACGAAAACCACAGAGACCATCAATTTAAAGCAGCTCCTTTGACGGACACCACCTCTAACTTGGATCTAAGATTGGTGCAGAATGGCCACGCCAGGTCCTCTCCAAACTGGAACACAAACCACCCAAGACCATCAATTTACAGCAGCTCCATTGAAGGACACCACCTCCAACTTGGATCTAAGATATGGTGCAGAATGTCCACCCAGGTCCTCTCCAAAATGGAACACAAACCACCCAAGACCATCAATTCACAGCAGCTCAATTGAAGTACACCACCTCCAGCTTGCATCTAAGATATGGTGCAGAACTGCCACGCCAGGTCCTCTCCGAACTGGAACACAAACCACCCGAAACCATCAATTTACAGCAGCTCCGTTGAAGGACACCACCTCCAGCGTGGATCTAAGATATGGTGCAGAACGGCCACGCCGGGTCTTCTCCGAACTGGAACACAAACCACCCGAGACCATCAATTCACAGCAGCTCCATTGACCGACACCACCTCCAGCTTGGATCTAAGATATGGTGCAGAATGGCCATGCCAGGTCCTATCCGAACTGGAACACAAACCACCCAAGACCATCAATTTACAGAAGCTTCGTTGAAGGACAAAACTTCCAGCTTGGATCTAAGATATGGTGCAGAACCCCCACACCAGGTTTTCTCCAAACTGGAACACAAACCACCCGAGACCACCAATTCACAGCAGCTCCATTGAAGGACGCCACCTCCAGCTTGGATCTAAGATATGGTGCAAAATGGCCACGCCAGGTCCTTTCCGAACTGGAATACAAATCACCCGAGACCATCAATTTACAGCTGCTCCATTGAAGGAGACCACCTCCAGCTTGGATCTAAGATATGGTGCAGAATGGCCACGCCAGGTCCTCTCTGAACTGGAACACAAACAACCAGAGACCACCAATTTACAGCAGCTCCATTGAAGGACACCAGCTCACATCTAAGATATGATGCACAATGGCCACGCCAGGTCCTCTCCGAGCTGGGACACAAACCACTCAAGACCATCTATTTACAGCAGCTCCATTTAGGACACCAGCTCCAGCTTGGATCTAAGATATGGTGCAGAATGGCCATGCTAGGTCCTCTCCAAACTGGAACACAAACCACCTAAGACCATCAATTTACAGCAGCTCCATTGAAGGACACCACCTCCAGCTTGGATCTAAGATATGGTGTAGATTGTCGATTGTTGGTTCCTATTTAACCGGATCCATTACAATATGAGGCATAAGGTGATAATATCAGAGCTGTGTTTACTATCTAGTTTCATATTTAAATGTATCTGCAGAGTACAGCTTGATGCTCCTTATTCTTGGTCTAACTCCAGAGTTACGCACTATAGATGCTGAGTGCAACCACCTTTAGTCTAGGTACTTGGAGCATTTGACTACCAATCTTCTGTTTGCAAATCCACTATGCGCTGGTAGTTTGATTCACCATAGTGATAGCTTTATTTCTGCATGCAATGACCATCAAGTGTCTGATTAAGGCTGATGCCTAGATAGTCAAAGCTGTTTACACATTCAAAATGTGGCGTTCCACAGAGCTCCTCCCTGTTACCGATCCTTTTTAACATTTACATACGTCCCCTTATCCTGAGTCTTCGGCAGAGGGGGGTAGAAATCTTCAACTATGCGGATGACATGCAGCTGATTTTTACTCTGGAGAACTCTTCTGAATGCAAAGATTTTATCAGGAATTCTATGATGTATGTAAAAACTTGGATGGATAAGAACCAACTAAAATTGAATTTGGAAAAAACGGAAATAATCATCCCGAGCAATAAACTCACTCATTGGACACCATCGTACTGGCTGCCCGAGCTAGGTGCGGCACCAATTCCTAAACCATTGGTTAAGAGTTTGGGTCTCTATATAGACTCCGACCTCTCTATGAGTGCCCAAATCAACGCAGTAACTTCAGCCTGCTTCGTTCAACTTCATAAACTGCGCAAGATCAGACGTTTCTTTAGCAGAGAGGCTAGCATTCAAATTGTGATTGCCCTTATCCTTTCTAAATTAGATTATGGAAATGCCCTTTATCTTGGCATACCACTATATCTGAGACACCGGCTTCAGATGTTTCAAAACCAGGCAGCTAGAATCATCCATCCTAAAGATAGAAGATGTCACATCACCCCGCTACTTAAAGATCTCCACTGGCTTCCAGTGGAGCAGCGGTTGTTGATCAAAACTGGCTGCATACTTTTTAAAGCCACTCAAGAAACCGGCCCCAGCTTTATTATTTCATGCATTAGAAAGCACCGGCCTGAGCGCAATTTGAGATCAAAGCACTTGAATCTCCTGGAGTTGTCTAGAACCAAACGGAAAGGAATAGGTGGGACCCGGCTCTCTCTTCTGGGTCCGAAGCTTTGGAACTCACTGCCTAATCCTATCAGACTGGAGGCTGACTACATGCGGTTCAGGAAGGCTTTAAAAACCTGGCTATTCTCCCTAGTTTATAATTAAATGTTTGTCCTTATGCTTTCATTCTTTTTCCTGCTTAAACCCACTAGCGCCAAGAGACCTGTTGGTGAATGTGCGCTTACATAAGTTCCTAAATAACATAACATAACATAACAAGATGCTGTTCGCACACGCCGAAAGCTGCCTTCTAGGAGAGGGGGCAGTGTTCCGCACGGGCATTGCTTTTGTTTTGAGATTTTCAACTTTGTCCTGTTCAAAGCAGTAATCAGAAAATCTAGTAATATGTTCAGCAAGACATTGGTCAAAAATAACAGCGAAAAGCAGGACAGGGTTTTTTTGGGTTACATCATTTTGGTGCATCATTAATGGATTCCCTAAATAGGGCAACCACATGTTTTTTTTTTATCTGATTAACAGCAGGGCTAAAACACAACCCTGGCGGACACCACAGGGTATCATTAACCTTTCTCCACACTCTCTAAATGGGCCATAGTGAACCAGGCCAGGTGCTTCTAAATGGAGACTCTTCACAACAGCTAGTAAAGACAGCTCAATTTGATCTAATGTATACCACGATTTTGGCCTGTTGACCAGGTTTTCAATGCTCGCTTTAGCTCCATGAGGGGCACTTTTCTTTAATTGTATATATTTTATACAAAGCATGGCCAACCACATTGCCTTTTCAACTATCCTATCTTCTCTCTGAATCCACCTTGCGCATTTGGGGGCAGATTTATGTTTCCTGGCGCATCCCTGCAAATCAGCAAGGATGCGCCAGGAATGATGTGTCACGCAAGTTTACCCTTGTGCCACACATGATGCGCCGCATTTACAATGCGGCGCATCATGGCGCAGGAATAAACAGATGCGTGGCGCATTCGATGGTGTAAGGTTGGCGCAGTGCTTCAGTTGCGTCGCAAGCGCAACGCAACTCCAGCACTGTTCCAACCTACCCTATCCCTAACATGGTGCGTCAAGCCTTACGCCTGCTTCAAGCAGGCGCAGGGTTTTGGCGCATCAGCGTTGGGAAAGTGACTCAGTCAAATCTTATAGATTTGACTGAGTCACTATTCAGGGGCGTTCCTGCGACGGAACGCCCCCCCCTCTGTCGACACGCCCACGTGAAACCTGACGCAGGTTTTACGCGGCGCAGGGCTTTACATCGTGACGCATCTCCATAGATGCGTCACGATGTAAATATGGCGCAACGTGGCGCAGGGTTTACACCGCCGCTGCGTCACAAAAGTGACGCAACGGCGACGTAAAAGTGGCGCATCTCCAATATAGATCTGCCCCTTGATAGATTATATTCCAAGTCAGTCCAGCCTTGGAGACGGTTGAGCGGTACTTGGTCAAATATCTTGCTGCCCCCAAATAGTAGAGAAATGCCATTTATTCAGTGGGTTCCCTCAGGTGCCCTTCTTGCGCAAGGAAACAATATAACTCAATTAACTGAAAGCCAGGTAGTGGCTATAAAATATGCCACCAGTGTTTTATTAAAAAGGTTGGTTAAAACCCGTGCCCTTATTTTGGTTGATACATGTTCCCAGGGAGAAAGTCGAGGGCCGCGCTTTTTCGGTTTCTGACTCATAAAGTTAATGGCATCAACAGTACCATTATTTTGTTACCTCCTGCAAAGAGTTGTTTGAACTGACAAAGGCATTTACAGGCACCCATATTCGGTGGTGGCTCGCAGAGAGAGGGCCGCGGGGTTGTGGGGTGGGGCAGGGCGAGGGGGAGGGGCAGGGTGGGAGGGTAGTGGACTCGGACATACGACAGCCAGGAGTAAAGTAAGTAAGTAAATAAATAAAACAATTTACCTTGTGCTCGCTGCATCTCTGAGTTGGCGATGCAGCGAGCGCAAGGTAAATAGTTTTATTTATTTATTTACTTACTTTACACCTGGCCGTCGTATGTCCGACTCAACTACCCTCCCACCCTGCCCCTCCCCTGCCGCACCGCCCCGCAGTACTCGCTCTGCGAGCCCCCACTGCCCATATTGTGTCCTTCTTTATTTTCCTCCCTGATAAAATAGGTTTCATGTGACATTAAAACCCCTCGATAGCAATACAGGCACATAAAACACAGACACCTGTTGTGTATGTATGTATGTCAGTAGCGGTCCGTGGAGGGAGTTCGGTGAGGCAGTGAGGTGGGGTGGGGTAGGGTGGGGGAGGGGCAGGCTGGGGAAATGTAAACACCGGAATATGGATGAACGGAGGTAAGTACACATTTAAATAAATAAAACAAATTTCGTGGCGCGCGCTGCATCGTATTTTGCGATGCAGCGCGCGCAAAGGAATTCCTTTTATTTATTTAAATGTGTACTTACCTCTGTTCATCCATATTCCGGTGTTTACATTTCCCCACCCTGCCCCTCCCCCGCCCCGCCTCACTGCCCCACCGAACTCCCTCCACGGACCGCTACTGATGTATGTATGTGTGTAATATATATATATATATATACACATACATATATAATATGCCTTTTTATAGGATTCCATTCCCAAAGGATGCCTTTGCTTGGGTGAGAGACCTTGGGATATGTCTTTATAAAACTTCATGTATTGTTCTTAATGAAAATGTAGATAGAGATAACATATTTTGCCGAGACATCTACTACAAGATGCAGACTTTAAAATTTCAACCTTCTAAAAATATTTTACGTTAAAGTTTTTGACCTGTATTTCAATTGTAAATCCAGCCATACCCCATCCCACCTATTCATTGACTGCATTCAGGATTCACCTACTGGCCTAAGTCCAGACTCAGTATATTTGGGGTAAATGCTTGTCAGTGAAATTAGACGTAATTTGAAATTTTAGTAGGAAGATTTAGTTATAAGAGAGATTTTGTCGCCTACAATTCAGTTTGGTGTTATGTTTTCCCAAAAGGTTTTTTTGCGCTCTACGTTCTCCTGTGCGACAGCTTGTGTAACCTGATGACGTGCATGTAAATATGGTGCAGACTTAGCATATTTGGGGTAAATGCTTGTCATTGAAATTAGGTAAAGTTTGAAATTTTAGGTGGAAGATTTAGTTGTAAGAGAGATTTCGGTCGCCTTCAATTCAGTTTAGTGTTACGTCTTCCCAAAATACTTTTTTGCGGACTACGTTCTCCTGTGCTACGCCATGTGTAACCTGATGACGCACATGTGAATATGGTCCCGCCTTCCAGAAAGTTGAACCATTCAAAGCTGACAAGCATGAGATCCTGGGACCAATTTCCAGATCCATTCCAAGGCAGTAGAGTGGCTTGGGGTTCAGGGGGTATTATCAACCATTCCAAGCGGCACGCTGTAACCATGAATGCGGTAGGTGCTGCGGCGCCTCAGATACCTCTGAAGATGTTCACATGCAGCAGAAGCAGAAGCAACAAAGAGATTCATGCATTGCTTTTAGTATCCTGCAGCATTTCTGCTCTGTTCAAGGACAAGCTCTTACATTTCAGGCAGCCCCCACCACACTGCTACTCATTTTTTTAGGTCTCGCGAGCCAAAGGCTCGAAGAGACATTTTATATGTGGGATTTTCAAAGTGCTACCCACAGTCTTTTGGCTAGCCTAAACCTTGAGTGCACGAGATCACATGCACGTGCACAGCTGCTCCTCTGCTCATTGCATTCCCCCTCCCTTCTCACCCAGCCCTTTGATGCTCTGCTTGATTACTTTCACTTTCGCCCGCTTTGACCCTTGCATTCCCCCCTCCCTTCTCACCCAGCCCTTTGATGCTCTGCTCCCATCTCCCTCCTCCCTGGGCGTGAAGGGAGACAGAGCCATCCTGCTTGATTAATGGCATTTTTATTTTACTGCTTCAACAGAACCAGCAGGCCACCAGTCACCCACTTCAGCTCTGTCAGTGCCCCACGGACTTTCGGTTTATGCTGCTGAAAGAGCATACAGTGAAAAGACTATGTGCCAGCTGATACGTTAAGAGCGTCTCACTCTGGGGCTCTGTTCAGTAATGATGTAGCTTTAAATTAATGTCTGCCTCAATGAGTACTTAATAATGATGAAATACAAGTCAGATAAAAAAACTTCCGCATTTCGGTAGCAACATTATCTAAGAACACAGAAGATCGTATGGCCTGTGGAACAAAGAGTTGTTTTTGTGCGACTTCCTTGTTTAAAGCACATAGTCATGGGCTCTCAATCACATGCATGATCAAACAGGGACATGCAGCTGAAATGTGATAAAAAGTTCCACACAAATTTCACAAAAGAGAACCACAAGGCTTGCGTGCAGATCAAAGACAGTTTATATGCAGCCAAAAAGGATAGTGCTGATCTCAAGGCATATGACTAACTAATTGACTCACTCCCACTGACGCACTCTGTCTCTCATGACTCACTCTCACTGACTCACTCTCACTAATTGACTCACTCTCACAGACTCACTAATTGACTCACTCTCACAAACTCACTAATTGACTCACTCTCACTGACTCACTCTCTCTCTCACTAATTGACTCACTCTCACTGGCTCACTTGCTCACAAATTGACTCACTCTCACTGAGTCAATCTCTCACTAATTGACTCACTCTCACTGACTCTCTCTCTCATGACTCACTCTCACTGACTCTCTCTCTCTCATGACTCACTCTCACTGACTCAATCTCACTAATTAACTCGCTCTCACTGACTCACTCACTAATCGGCTCACTCTCAATGACTCACTAATTGACTCACTCTCACTGACTCACTCACTCTCTCACTAATTGACTCACTCACTGGCTCACTCTCACTGACTTACTCTCACGGACTCACTAATTGACTCACTGACTCACTCTCTCACTAATTGACTCACTCTCTCACTAATTGACTCACTCTCTCACTAATTGACTCACTCTCACTAATTGACTCACTCTCACTGACTTACTCTCACGGACTCACTAATTGACTCACTCTCACTGACACACTCACTAATTGACTCACTCTCACTGACACACTCACTAATTGACTCACTCTCAATGACTCACTAATTGACTCACTCTCACTGACACTCTCACTAATTGACTCACTCTCACTGACTCACTCACTAATTGACTCACTCACTAATTGACTCACTCTCACTGACTCAGTCTCTCTCACTAATTGACTCACTCTCACTGGCTCACTAATTTACTCACTCTCACTGAGTCACTCTCTCACTAATTGACTCACTCTCACTGACTCACTCTCTCTCTCATAACTCACTCTCACTGACTCACTCTCACTAATTGACTCACTCTCACTGACTCACTCGCTGATTGACTCACTCACTGAGTCACTCTCTCACTAATTGACTCACTCACACTGACTCACTCTCTCTCATGACTCACTCTCACTGACTCACTCACTAATTGACTCACTCACTGAGTCACTCTCTCACTAATTGACTCACTCTCTCACTAATTTCCACACTCTCACAGACTCACTCTCACACACTCACTCATTGGCTCACTCTCACTGGCTCACTCTCACTGGCTCACTAATTGACTCACTCACACTGACTCACTCTCTCTCTCATAACTCACTCTCACTGACTCACTATCACTAATTGACTCACTCTCACTGACTCACTCACTGAGTCACTCTCTCACTAATTGACTCACTCTCTCACTAATTTCCACACTCTCACAGACTCACGCTCACAGACTCACTCTCACTCACTCATTGGCTCACTCTCACTGGCTCACTCTCACTGGCTCACTAATTGACTCACTCTCACTGGCTCACTCTCACTAATTGACTTAGTCTCACTGACTCACTCACTAATTGACTCACTGTCAATGACTCCCTAATTGACTCACTCACTGAGTCACTCTCTCTCACTAATTGACTCACTCTCACTGGCTCACTTGCTCACTAATTAACTCACTCTCACTGAGTCACTCTCTCACTAATTGACTCACTCTCACTGACTCACTCTCACTAATTGACTCACTCTCACTGAGTCACTCTCTCACTAATTGACTCACTCTCACTGACTCACTCTCACTAATTGACTCACTCTCACTGAGTCACTCTCTCACGAATTGACTCACTCTCACTGACTCACTCACTAATTGACTCACTCTTACTGATTGACTCACTCTTACTGATTGACTCACTCACTAATTGACTCACTCTCACTGACTCACTCTCTCTCTCATTGACTCACTCTCACTGGCTCACCATACCACAGGAATGTTCCACAGGCAAATATAAACTTTCTTTACAGTATTCTTGTTGCATCCTTTTGTAGTGTGATCGAAGTATACTACAGTTACACATATAAAGGAATCAAGGCCGAAAGCAAGTACATTAAAATGAAGTAAATATTGCCTACTTGACACTAGAGATGTCGGAAATAGTAACTGTGGTTAATTTATATAATCTATTCACATTAAGTGGCGATTAATGGTTACTTTAGTTACTCTTTTCCCTTGCTCCGTGCCATAAGCAGTGACTTGAAAAAAGACCACTTATGCCATAGGTTGACTCACTCACACTGACTCACTATCACTGACTCACTATCACTAATTGACTCACTCACTGACTCACTCACTCACTAATTGACTCACTCAGTCACTCTCTCACTAATTGACTCACTCTCTCTAATTGCCGCACTCTCACTGACTCACTCTCACATACTCACTAATTGACTCACTCACTAATTGACTCACTCACTAATTGACTCACTCACAGACTCACTAATTGACTCACTCACTGATTGACTCACTCACTAATTGACTCACTCTCAATGACTCACTAATTGCCTCACTCTCACTGACACTCACTAATTGACTCACTCTCACTGACTCACTCACTAATTGACTCACTAATTGACTCACTCTCACTGACTCACTCACTAATTGACTCACTCTCACTGACTCACTCTCACTAATTGACTCACTCTCACTGACCCACTCTCACTAATTGACACTCTCACTGACTCGCTGATTGACTCACTCACTGAGTCACTCTCTCACTAATTGACTCACTCACACTGACTCAGTCTCTCTCTCATGACTCACTCACTGACTCACTCACTAATTGACTCACTCACTGAGTCACTCTCTCACTAATTGACTCACTCTCTCACTAATTTCCACACTCTCACAGACTCACTCTCACAGACTCACTCTCACTCACTCATTGGCGCACTCTCACTGGCTCACTCTCACTGGCTCACTAATTGACTCACTCACACTGACTCACTCTCTCTCTCATGACTCACTCTCACTGACTCACTCTCACTAATTGACTCACTCTCACTGACTCACTCACTAATTGACTCACTCACTGACTCACTCTCTCACTAATTGACTCACTCTCTCACTAATTTCCACACTCTCACAGACTCACTCTCACAGACTCACTCTCACTCACTCACTGGCTCACTCTCACTGGCTCACTCTCACTGGCTCGCTAATTGACTCACTCTCACTGGCTCACTCTCACTAATTGACTCAGTCTCACTGACTCACTCACTAATTGACTCACTCTCAATGACTCACTAATTGACTCACTCACTGAGTCACTCTCTCTCACTAATTGACTCACTCACACTGACTCACTCTCTCTCTCATGACTCACTCTCACTGACTCACTATCACTAATTGACTCACTCTCACTGACTCACTCACTAATTGACTCACTCACTGACTCACTCTCTCACTAATTGACTCACTCTCTCACTAATTTCCACACTCTCACAGACTCACTCTCACAGACTCACTCTCACTCACTCATTGGCTCACTCTCACTGGCTCACTCTCACTGGCTCGCTAATTGACTCACTCTCACTGGCTCACTCTCACTAATTGACTCAGTCTCACTGACTCACTCACTAATTGACTCACTCTCAATGACTCACTAATTGACTCACTCACTGAGTCACTCTCTCTCACTAATTGACTCACTCTCACTGGCTCACTTGCTCACTAATTAACTCACTCTCACTGACTCACTCTCTCACTAATTGACTCACTCTCACTGACTCACTCTCACTAATTGACTCACTCTCACTGACTCACTCTCACTGACTCACTCTCACTAATTGACTCACTCTCACTGACTCACTCTCACTGACTCACTCTCACTGACTCACTAATTGACTCACTCTCACTGACTCACTCACTAATTGACTCTCTCACTGACTCACTCTCACTAATTGACTCACTCTCACTGAGTCACTCTCTCACTAATTGACTCACTCTCACTGACTCACTCTCTCTCATAACTCACTCTCACTGACTCACTCTCACTAATTGACTCACTCTCACTGACTCACTCGCTGATTGACTCACTCACTGAGTCACTCTCTCACTAATTGACTCAGTCTCACTGACTCACTCACTAATTGACTCACTCTCAATGACTCACTAATTGACTCACTGTCACTGAGTCACTCTCTCTCTTATGACTCACTCTCACTGACTCACTCTCACTAATTGACTTAGTCTCACTGACTCACTCACTAATTGACTCACTGTCAATGACTCACTAATTGACTCACTCACCGAGTCACTCTCTCACTAATTGACTCACTCTCACTGACTCACTCTCACTAATTGACTCCCTCTCACTGAGTCACTCTCTCACTAATTGACTCACTCTCACTGACTCACTCTCACTAATTGACTCACTCTCACTGAGTCACTCTCTCACTAATTGACTCATTCTCACTGACTCACTCACTAATTGACTCACTCTTACTGATTGACTCACTCTTACTGATTGACTCACTCACTAATTGACTCACTCACTAATTGACTCACTCTCACTGACTCACTCTCTCACTCATTGACTCACTCACTCACTCACTCTCACTCACTCATTGACTCACTCTCACTGGCTCACCATACCACAGGAATGTTCCACAGGCAAATATAAACTTTCTTTACAGTATTCTTGTTGCATCCTTTTGTAGTGTGATCGAAGTATACTACAGTTACACATATAAAGGAATCAAGGCCGAAAGCAAGTACATTAAAATGAAGTAAATATTGCCTACTTGACACTAGAGATGTGGGAAATAGTAACTGTGGTTAATTTATATAATCTATTCACATTAAGTGGCGATTCATGGTTACTTTAGTTACTCTTTTCCCTTGCTCCGTGCCATAAGCAGTGACTTGAAAAAAAGACCACTTATGCCATAGGTTGACTCACTCACTGACTCACTAATTGACTCACACAGTCACTCTCTCAATAATTGACTCACTCTCTCACTCATTGCCACACTCTCACTGACTCACTCTCACAGACTCAATAATTGACTCACTCACTAATTGACTCACTCACAGACTCACTAATTGACTCACTCACTAATTGCCTCACTCTCACGGACTCTCACTAATTGACTCACTCTCACTGACTCACTCTCACTAATTGACTCACTCTCACTGACTCACTCTCACTAATTGACTCACTAATTGACTCACTCTCACTAATTGACTCACTCTCACTGACTCACTCTCACTAATTGACTCACTCTCACAGACTCACTAATTGACTCACTCACTAATTGACTCACTCACTAATTGACTCACTCACTAATTGACTCACTCACTAATTGACTCACTCACTAATTGACTCACTCTCAATGACTCACTAATTGCCTCACTCTCACTGACACTCACTAATTGCCTCACTCTCACTGACACTCACTAATTGACTCACTCTCACTGACTCACTCACTAATTGACTCACTAATTGACTCACTCTCACTGAGTCACTCTCACTAATTGACTCAGTAATTGACTCACTCTCACTGACTCACTCTCACTGACTCACTCTCACTAATTGACTCACTCTCACTGACTCACTCTCACTAATTGACTCACTCTCACTGACTCACTAATTGACTCACTCTCACTGACTCACTAATTGACTCACTCTCACTGACTCACTAATTGACTCACTCTCACTGACTCACTAATTGACTCTCTCACTGATTCACTCTCACTGACTCACTCACTAATTGACTCACTAATTGACTCACTAATTGACTCTCTCACTGACACTCTCACTGACTCACTCTCACTGACTCACTCTCACTGACTCACTCTCACAGACTCACTCTCACAGGCTCACTCTCACAGGCTCACTCTCACAGGCTCACTCTCACAGGCTCACTCTCACAGACTCACTCTCACAGAATCACTCTCACAGAGTCACTAATTGACTCACTCTCACTGACTCACTCTCACTAATTGACTCACTCTCACAGACTCACTAATTGACTCACTCTCACTGACTCACTCTCACTAATTGACTCACTCTCAATGACTCACTAATTGACTCACTCTGACTCACTCACTCTCACTGACTCTCTCACTAATTGACTCACTCACACAGACTCACTTACTAATTGACTCACTCTCAATGACTCCCTCTCTCCCTCTCACTAATTGACTCACTCTCACTGGCTCACTTGCTCACAAATTTACTCACTCTCACTGAGTCACTCTCTCACTAATTGACTCACTCTCACTGACTCTCTCTCTCATGACTCACTCTCACTGACTCACTCTCTCTCTCTCATGACTCACTCTCACTGACTCAATCTCACTAATTAACTCGCTCTCACTGACTCACTCACTAATTGACTCACTCTCAATGACTCAAAAATGGACTCACTCTCACTGACACACTCTCACTAATTGACTCACTCACTAGCTCACTGACTTACTCTCACTGACTCACTAATTGACTTACTCTCACAGACTCACTAATTGACTCACTCTCACTGACACACTCACTAATTGGCTCACTCTCACTGACACACTCACTAAGTGACTCACTCTCAATGACTCACTAATTGACTCACTCTCACTGACTCACTCTCTCATGACTCACTTTCACTGACTCACTATCACTAATTGACTCACTCACTGAGTCACTCTCTCACTAATTGACTCACTCTCTCCCTAATTGCCACTCTCACGGACACACTCTCACTGACACACTCTCACTGACACACTCTCACTAATTGACTCACTCTCACTAATTGACTCACTCTCACTAATTGACTCACTCTCACTGACTCACTAATTGACTCATTCACTGACTCTCTCTCAATCTCACTAATTGACTCGCTCTCATGACTCACTCTCACTAATTGACTCACTCTCAATGACTCACACTAATTGACTCACTCTCACTGACTCACTCTCTCTCACTAATTGACTCACTCTCACTGGCTCACTAATTTACTCACTCTCACTGAGTCACTCTTACTAATTGACTCACTCACACTGACTCACTCTCTCTCTCTCATAACTCACTAACTGACTCACTCTCACTGACTCACTCGCTGATTGACTCACTCGCTGAGTCACTCTCTCACTAATTGACTCACTCACACTGACTCACTCTCTCTCATGACTCACTCCCACTGACTCACTATCACTAATTGACTCACTCTCACTGACGCACTCACTAATTGACTCACTCACTGAGTCACTCTCTCACTAATTGACTCACTCTCTCACTAATTTCCACACTCACAGACTCACTCTCACAAACTCACTCTCACTCCCTGACTCATTGACTCACTCTCACTGGCTCACTCTCACTAATTGACTCAGTCTCACTGACTCACTCACTAATTGACTCACTCAATGACTCACTAATTGACTCACTGTCACTGAGTCACTCTCTCTCATGACTCACTCACTGACTCACTCTCACTAATTGACTTAGTCTCACTGACTCACTCACTAATTGACTCACTGTCAATGACTCACTAAATGACTCACTAAATGACTCACTGTCACTGAGTCACTCTCTTTCTTATGACTCACTCTCACTAATTGACTCACTCTCACAGACTCACTTACTAATTGACTCACTCTCAATGACTCACTAATTGACTCACTCTCACTGGCTCACTTGCTCACTAATTAACTCACTCTCACTGACTCACTCTCACTAATTGACTCACTCACTGACTCACTCACTAATTGACTCACTCTCAATGACTCACTAATTGACTCACTCTGACTTACTGTCTCATGACTCACTCTCACTGACTCTCTCACTAATTGACTCACTCACACAGACTCTCTCACTAATTGACTCACTCACACAGACTCACTTACTAATTGACTCTCTCTCAATGACTCACTAATTGACTCACTCTCACTGATTCACTCTCTCCCTCTCACTAATTGACTCACTCTCACTGGCTCACTTGCTCACAAATTTACTCACTCTCACTGAGTCACTCGCTCACTAATTGACTCACTCTCACTGACTCACTCTCTCTCTCATGACTCACTCTCACTGACTCAATCTCACTAATTAACTCGCTCTCACTGACTCACTCACTAATTGACTCACTCTCAATGACTCAAAAATGGACTCACTCTCACTGACACACTCACTCTCTCACTAATTGACTCACTCACTAGCTCACTGACTTACTCTCATGGACTCACTAATTGACTCTCACTGACACTCTCACGAATTGACACTCACTGACACACTCTCACTAAGTGACTCACTCTCAATGACTCACTAATTGACTCACTCTCAATGACTCACTAATTTACTCACTCTCACTGACTCACTCTCTCTCATGACTCACTTTCACTAACTCACTATCACTAATTGACTCACTTTCACTGACTCACTATCACTAATTGACTCACTCTCACTGACTCACTCACTAATTGACTCACTCATTGAGTCACTCTCTCACTAATTCACTCACTCTCTCCCTAATTGCCACTCTCACTGACACACTCTCACTGACACACTCTCACTGAGCGCCAAGACGCCTATGGGCACACGTGCGCTTTATAAATTTTTAATCAAATCAAATCAAATCACTGACACACTCTCACTGACACACTCTCACTGACACACTCTCACTGACACACTCTCACTAATTGACTCACTCTCACTGACACACTCACTAATTGACTCATTCTCAATGACTCACTAATTGACTCACTCTCACTGACTCTCTCAATCTCACTAATTGACTCGCTCTCACTGACTCACTCACTAATTGACTCACTCTCAATGACTCACTCTCTCATGACTCACTCTCACTAATTGACTCACTCTCAATGACTCACTAATTGACTCACTCTCACTGGCTCACTAATTTACTCACTCTCACTGAGTCACTCTCTTACTAATTGACTCACTCACACTGACTCACTCTCTCTCTCTCATAACTCACTAACTGACTCACTCTCACTAATTGACTCACTCTCACTGACTCACTCTCTCTCTCATGACTCACTCTCACTGACTCACTATCACTAATTGACTCACTCTCACTGACACACTCACTAATTGACTCACTGAGTCACTCTCTCACTAATTGACTCACTCTCTCACTAATTTCCACACTCTCACAGACTCACTCTCACAGACTCACTCTCACTCCCTGACTCATTGGCTCACTCTCACTGGCACACTCTCACTGGCTTACTCTCACTGACTCACTAATTGACTCACTCTCACTGGCTTACTCTCACTAATTGACTCAGTCCCACTGACTCACTCAATGACTCACTAATTGACTCACTGTCACCGAGTCAATCTCTCTTATGACTCACTCTCACTGACTCACTCTCACTAATTGACTTAGTCTCACTGACTCACTCACTAATTGACTCACTGTCAATGACTCACTAATTGACTCACTAAATGACTCACTGTCACTGAGTCACTCTCTCTCTTATGACTCACTCTCACTGACTCACTCTCACTAATTGACTCACTCTCACAGACTCACTTACTAATTGACTCACTCTCAATGACTCACTAATTGACTCACACTCTCTCTCACTAATTGACTCACTCTCACTGGCTCACTTGCTCACTAATTAACTCACTCTCAATGACTCACTCTCTCATGACTCACTCTCACTAATTGACTCAGTCTCACTGACTCACACTAATTGACTCATTCTCAATGACTCACTAATTGACTCACTCTCACTGGCTCACTAATTTACTCACTCTCACTGAGTCACTCTCTTACTAATTGACTCACTCACACTGACTCACTCTCTCTCTCATAACTCACTAACTGACTCACTCTCACTAATTGACTCACTCTCACTGACTCACTCTCTCTCTCATGACTCACTCTCACTGACTCACTATCACTAATTGACTCACTCTCACTGACTCACTATCACTAATTGACTCACTGAGTCACTCTCTCACTAATTGACTCACTCTCTCACTAATTTCCACACTCTCACAGACTCACTCTCACAGACTCACTCTCACTCCCTGACTCATTGGCTCACTCTCACTGGCACACTCTCACTGGCTTACTCTCACTGACTCACTAATTGACTCACTCTCACTGGCTTACTCTCACTAATTGACTCACTCTCACTGACTCACTCTCACTAATTGACTTAGTCTCACTGACTCACTCACTAATTGACTCACTGTCAATGACTCACTAATTGACTCACTAAATGACTCACTGTCACTGAGTCACTCTCTCTCTTATGACTCACTCTCACTAATTGACTCACTCTCACAGACTCACTTACTAATTGACTCACTCTCAATGACTCACTAATTGACTCACACTCTCTCTCACTAATTGACTCACTCTCACTGGCTCACTTGCTCACTAATTAACTCACTCTCACTGACTCACTCTCACTAATTGACTCACTCTCACTGACTCACTCTCACTGATTGACTCACTCTCACTGATTGACTCACTCTCACTGATTGACTCACTCTCACTGATTGACTCACTCTCACTGACTCACTCTCACTCACTCATTGACTCACTCTCACTGGCTCACCATACCACAGGAATGTTCCACAGGCAAATATAAACTTTCTTTACAGTATCCTTGTTGCATCCTTTTGTAGTTTGATCGAAGTATACTACAGTTATACATATAAAGGAATCAAGGCCGAAAGCAAGTACATTAAAATGAAGTAAATATTGCCTTCTTGACACTAGAGATATGGGAAATAGTAACTGTGGTTCAAGCATGCAGACAGCGGGCTTCTTTGCAATTACATTAGAAATGCTAAATTAACAAGTGTCAGCAGGAAACAGACCAGAGGCGCCACTAGGGCAGAAGCCAGACAGAACCATCCTCCTTGATTGCTGTTTCCCCTCAGCGGTGTCCGTGCTGCATATACTTAAAGAGCCTGCGAGGTTAATAAGGTCACATTTAAAATTCTGCTTTGGCTTACAGCGCTTCATATTTCACTGCTCCCACACGCAGGGGGCCAGAAGCAACGGATATGGTGTGATACATAGAAGAAGAGGGAACAACTGTCAAAATTGAAATGACAAAAAAAGGTTTTAATAAAGGCGCGTTGTTAGAAACCTGCATGCCACTGTACAACATAAACGTTACATAAATATACTAAGAAATATACAATTTTCTTTGTACAATATTTCTATAGTGGATTAAAAACTTTAAAGTTTGGTGAATGGGAGCCCCACCATAAATCAGTGTGACTCTGGCCACACCTAACACATGGCTACCCTGCCTCGTCTAACATATAGGAAAACATCTACAAAAAATGCTTTCATTTATTCCAAATTATAAACACTTAATTCTGATAACAGAAATCTACACATTTTTTTCATACGGTACCATACGAAAATGCACCTCCTTATAAACCTTCCGTTTTCCTTCTGCCTACATGGAATGGTCTTTTCCCTGCTCCTATGGGACAGAACAGCAACTTCTCAAGGAGATAGCAATCTTAAGTGCCAGGCCACATGTCTTTTATTATGCTGCCACAGTCTAAACAATTGGAACTTTTGACACCACGCCAGACTTCTTGGGGCAGGGAGGAACTGATAACAGTCAACAGTTGTACACTGGCTCAGTTACTGCTCACACATTAAGCCACGGGTCACGACAAAGGAACATGCAGCTTTGTTATACCCTACATCCTTATATCCCAACTTTTAAGTGTGCTGCTGCAGTCTCTAACAGAAGTACATTTAAGAAACAATTGCAACATTTCACACCACGCCACACTGCTTGGCACATCTTTCTTTCTTGAAGCACAAGGTGTGAATACATTTAAAACAGACTGAACTGATAGAATAGCCTAAAGGCAGCATTACGTTTTTAGCCAATTACAACGCAGCTTTCTAAAACAAGCATTTGCAAAGCAATATGTATCGCATTTGCGAGAGTTTAAGCTTTTAGCATTGTAAATGGCAATGCTTTTATTTATGTTTTAAATACCAAAAATAAATAAGAGGCATTTTCATATACAATGCCAAGAGCTCAAACTTGCGTAAGTGCGAGACCTATTGCATTGCAAATGCTTGTTATCATGGGTATTTACGTTGATGTTTTCATTCTGTGATTGCAAAGCGAGGCCACTGTGAAAAGAGATGGCCACAGCACGCCAAGGCTTCTGTAAAAAAGCAACAGGCTGCTTTAGAAACTTAATGTTACATTCCTTTCAAGATATACCAGCAGCAGGAGAAATACACGATTCAGCCTCTGCTGAACAAAGGCATCAAAAGTGTTGACACAAACCAAGTCATATTATTTAAGTTTTTTTGCTCAGTCCAAGGTTAAAATCAGTATTGTAGCATTTCTATGTTTGAAAAAGCTTCTTCATCCATGTAAAACTGAATTGCAAACAACAAAAACACTGTATCTGCTGCTCCCTACGCATAATTGGCGTAGAATTCAATGTATTTTCTTTCTACCTATTTGCATTCATTTTGTGTTACCTACATAGCAGCTATGTACAGAAAAAAACCAATTCCCGCATCTATTCCCATTCGAGTGCATTATGAGTTTTTGTGTGGCAGAGTTTTCCCACATCAGTAACAATGTACAAAGATTTCAGATTATGCAACGAACACCTCTAGAAAAAATCAGAGGGTAACTGCCCAGGTAAATCGTGCAAAAAATGCAGTAAATATGTCACTAAGCATCATGCTAAAATCCCTTACATTAAAAAAACATTATATCTACTTTTGAGCTCTACCTTCCAAATTAGCGAAGTGTAAAAATTAGCACCATGCTAATTCTTTTAACTTTGTGAACTCGGATGTTCCACATTATTTCAATATATCATTCGCCAATTTCTGTTTTTTACCTGCGGGATCCGCCTTTTCCTCATCAGATATTGTCAAGTCTGTGGAGCAGGCGCATTAACCCTCTGAATAAATGCAGAATCAGTTGGGACTCAAAGGCTGGTGCACTGTCTGCTCCGGGGTCTTCTGTTATATGTTAAGATGGTCTGCATTTTTTGTTGGAAGGCGGGCACTGTTAAGTCCTACAAAACATTAAACAAAATAGTACCTCTTTTCTGATATTTGGTGATCATACATTAAAGAAGTCCTCTAAAATCATACTTTTTACCTAATAGTAGTCACCCAACAAATATTAGATGGCCACAAGTTGAGAATTTTATTATACACAAAAATGAATAACTATAGCCCAACCTGACTATTTATTACCTGTAATCTAGTTGATCATTGTAGGACTGTTATGTCCAGATTGCTGCTATTTCTATATACCGCTTTCTTCACAGATGTTTATTATAAATGCATATAAACATATGTTTAAAACAAACTACAGAAAAACCTCAATCATAGAAAACACCTTACGGAAAGCTGTAGTTATCAATTGATATAGATTAATGAGAGGGCGCTTGGGAGTCGGAAGTCTTAATTGGTTGATAGGTGGAGGGCTGGGTTCAATTCTAACTCCCACTCTTGGCTTCTGCACCCCCATAGGCAGTAAAATGTATATTAACAGGTCCAAAACTGGCTCTTGTGCAGCGGGGGCAGTGAGCGGGCAGTGCTGTTCAGCGGCGCTGCACTCTTCAGAAGCTCCGCCCGGGGCAGCTTTGCCAGCATTTGGGATAAGATTTCATATTCAAATGCCAGCAGGATAAAATGTTTCCAATCCTAGACCTTTGATCTGCAAAGTAGTGTATTAATTTGCATTTAGAGTCTCCAGTTGCACTCATCCATCAGAACACTGATTTTTGAGGCAAAAGAAGTATAAACATGATGTTTTGCTGATCTGAGAATTTTAGTTAGACATTCTGAAATGGCGCCCGTTAATTTGTTTTAGAGAAAAAGAAAGCGACGGGGCTCTCGCCAGGAGGCAGCTTGCACCAGCACATTTCGCCTGTTAGCACCGCCTAAAACAGAACCAACTACTGACCACGAAAGTGGGGGGGAGGATGTGGTTTAATGGAGCTGTGGAACCAGGTTCGAGTCTCGGCGTTGGCTCAACATCCTGTGATTCTGGACAAATCACTTAATCTCCCCATAAATTAATGTCTTTAACTGGTGCTCATGGAAAGCGCCGGTGCTGATCACTGGAAACCATTGGCTCAAATTAAGCACTAACTAAGGGCCTCAGTGTGAGTGGCCTGAGTCCAACGTGGTAGCTATTGACACAGACATACTCAGTATTTATCAGATGTGATAGTATTCCTATATTCTGAGTTTTTAGGGAATAACATGCAGAATTTGCTGCTTACAGCACCTTGTTCGAAGGAAGATGGGGAGTCATGGATTTTTCCTGCCTGGCAGGAAAACAAACCTTCTGCATCCTTCAGAAAATAATCAAAAATAAGAAGTGATCAGGAAGTCGAGCTTGGAAGTTCTCATTCTCTGTTTCAGAGGGTGGAGTGGGTGGCACGGAGAGAGCCCGGATTCTGTTATTATAGGATTTTGAAGAGTTTTGAAAAAGGAGGTAACTTATTGTATTGTGTACTCAGTTCAGTCAGCTGCGCAACCCCCCCTCCCCCACAACATGCTGGAAGAATGACAAGCCTTTCGGGGCTCAAAGATGAGCCAAACAGCTACACCTCGAATCACTGGCAGTGCTTAGTAAAAAAAAAAGATGTAGGCTCAGGAGCCCAAAGTTTATACTACAAGCCTGTCCCAACGTTGACGATTGGCAGGGTTGCCCAACAACAAGGCTGCATCTTTATTCCACCACCCAACACTTCCTGTCTCCTTATCATTATCTTCCTGGTTCTTTTTAGGTCTCGCATCTACCGATGCAGTGCGTAACACTGCTCGCACAGCGAGAGTCCTTTTGTCCGGGGTTCCGAAACGGACCCTGGAATTGTACACGCTTGTGTGTGTGTTTTTAGTTTTGGCTTCCGTGATTGGGCTTTGAGTGCGTGTTTTTTTTAAACAGAGCACGCAATAGGCCAAAGGCAGGCACATTGCTCCGCCCATGGCCTATTGGTGTCTGTTACGCGCACCAAAGGCCATGTGGTTTCAATTATCATGCACAGACAAGGGCGCAATAATTGAAAACATATGGCTCGCTGGCCCACTAGCGGGCGTGTTTTTCTTTTTACAATAGCAATTGCTTTCGCAATCGCTTTCAGTGCCGCTTGTTGTAAATGAGACAGGACACGTTTAGATTTGTTTTAAAAGGGGAGGGGGTGCCCCGGTACTGTACTTAAGTTTTCTAAGTGCACCTTGGTACCCCTGCCTTCGGATATCCTTCTCTTTATGTATTTATTAAGTGTTATAAAGCGCTAACATGCCCATCACGGTATCAGAGCGCTGTACGGTGGAAGAGCTGGTGAGGGTTTCAGTGCAGTAAAAACCCTGTTACTCGAAAGTATTACATGTACAACACTCTTTTTGACACGAACACACGTTGCGTCTGTCTCTGACACGTGTGTGTTGCGGGTCCCCAGCAAACACACACGGTGCATACTTACTGTGTACTTCCCTCACACATACATGTTACCAAGACACACTGGGCTCCCAGCGCCCCATTGGTGATAAATCTGTTTTATTCTCTCTGAAACAGCCCTTGCCTACACTTCGAAGACCCGAGCCTCCGTTTGTACATGAAACACACAGTACTTGGTTTTATGCTGTGCACCCGAGTTTACTGTGTCCATGAAGAAGGCGTGAATGTTCCAAAGGGCCACACATGTTTTTATAAGGACATGCCTAGTATCCTAATAATTACAGTATGTAAGTAGAGTATTTCACTCCGATGTATAATATACAAACGCAGTGAAAACACGGTGCATGCTTCTGCGCACACTCAGGTTCTCTATTTATGATATATGCACGACGAATCTGTGCACTGTCGCCACTTCACATATACTGCACGCGCTTGTGCACACGCCAGGCCCTCTGCTGCACGTGGTATCGGTGCACGACGACTCCACAGATACAATGTCTGTTCACCCTAGGTTGGCTTCTTCAGACACACTGCACACTTGTGCAAACGTCAGGCCCTCTGCCGGATGTGGTATCGGTGCACGACGAGTTCACAGATACGTTTGTTGCACACTCGCCGCACCCTCACTTCTTCAGACACACTGCACACGCTTGTGCAGGCGCCAGGCCTCTGCTGCACGTGGTATCGGTGCACGACGAGTTCACAGATACGTGTGATCACACTCGGTGCACCCTCACCTCTTTTTTATTTTTTTTAAATGCAGATTTATATAGCGGCGAACTCGACCCGAAGGTATTGGAGTGCTTTACATGAGCCCTGGTTACGTTACACAAGGACACATTCAGGTACGGGGAGATTAAGTGATTTGCCCAGAATCATAGGATGTGGACGCGACCCCGAGGCTCGAACCTTGGTTTCCAGCACCAAAGTCGGCAGTCTAGCCGTCAGACACACTGCACACTTGTGAACACGCCAGGCCCCCTGCTGCATGTGGTATCGGTGCACGACGAGTTACAGATACGTGTGATCACACTCGGCGCACCGTCACTTCTCCAGACACACTGCACACGCTTGTGCACACGCCACATCCTCTATACCTGATATCGGTGCAGGATGGCTCTCAGCGCCTCGAGGCCTCGCCCATATTATAAAGGCACACGTCTAGCTTGTCAGCAGTTCACATTTCTTGTTAAGTTTCTTTCTTCGCTTTCGCGGACGTGAGGTGTGGGTTTGAGCTGCTCAAACATGACTCCCGGTTCCGCCGAGAGTTTATCTCCAGCACCGCTAGGATGAGTGCAGAGAAAGAAAATAGAAGACTTATTCTGGTCTTTCTCCATAAAAACGGCAGCAGCAACCAGCGTGAGAATAGCAGAGTGATAATGACGATAATAATTACAATGACATAATAATAATGAGAGTGACGTCAGTCTTTATGTTAATAACAGTGATATAGATAATAACAATAATAGCGACGTCTGCTATAATAGAGTTGCGTGGATAATAATAATTATAATAATCATGACAGCGACAAACGAACGACGCACAACACTGGTACAAGTAAGAGTGAACGGACAGCGATAACTATAAAGCCCGGCCATTAATGAGCTTGTACTAGTGCTTGTGTCCTTGTGACAATGAACACTGCAGCACAGACCACAGAGCTCAGGTGCCTGAAGGTATCCCTTGTGAGTCCCAGTCCCAGCGCCTCCTCACCGCATGTGTGCTCTGCACTTTGGATACCTGCAGACCACCGACTGGGGCCCGTGAGGGGCTCCTGCTCGGGGGCTGTGGAGTCCGGGCGTCCATTCACGCCCTTTCACGTTCGTGTAAGTCACTTCTCAGGGCCACACGTTAGTGGCGAGTGGCGTGTCTGGTGCAAAGAAGGGTTTAAAGCCAAGCTTCTGAGGATATGTGGGCAACAACCACCCGTGGCACTACTGTGGGGGCGGGGGAAGGCTCCTATACTTGCAGCCCGTCATTGGGGTGCGGGATAGGGAATGGCTATTGTAGCGGGTCCTAGCAGCCCGTCCTTGGGGTTTGGGATAGGGAACGGGGATTGTAGCGAGCCCTAGCAGCCAGTCCTTGGGGTTCAGGATAGGAAACGGCTATCGTAGCGGGCCCTAGCAGCCCGCCCTTGGGGTTCGGGATAGGGTATATACAACAAGCATTTGCAATGCAATATGTCTCGCATTTGCTAGAGTTTGAGCTATTGGCATTGTAGATTACAATGCTTTGTATTTATGTGTTGGTTTTGAAAACAAATAAATAAAAGGCATTGTCATTATAATGTCAAAAGCTTAGACACTGGCAAATGCGAGACCTATTGCATTGCAAATGCTTGTTTCATTACTGCTTTCTCCCTATGTTACAGTTTTCTCATATTTCTCCTACTCCTCTTCCACTTTTTTTTATCTGACTTTGGGTCAAAGACTGGTGATGAAAAATAAGTCCTGGTCGCAAAAGTATCAATACCCACCACCTCCACCCATCAGCAAAAATTAACCATTGGGGGCGATATAATGTGGATGTGGGATAGAGAGTGCATTTCACTATAGATTAGAGTGCAGAGGGGAGGGACTCTGAGACAGATAAGAGAGCAAAGGCAAATCAACACTCCAACTACTTCCCAAACTACTTCTCAAATCTGTACGGCTAAAATTATGCCTAAAAAACAAGATGGGATAATGTCTGCAAATTACCTACCACAATGCTCTAGCCACAAGCAACTGTGGGAAGAGGACTGGTGTGCATCTCTCAGAGAAAATAGCCTTAGAAGCTAGAAAGCCTGGGCTTGTGGTAACTGTAGTTAAAGAGATGATACGGTAAAAACTGGGGTCCAGCAAGCAAACTCATTAGGTATTACACAGCGTATCAACTACGGAATATCGCGGGGCCAAAATATCATCACAAAAATATTGCCGACAAAATGATCGTAAAGGAATCTTTATTTAGGTGAGCTTGCGTAGCTCCACATTTGTGGTCCTTTACATTATATGTGACGCTCCCAGTTTTCCATTTTTGCTGATTTTTACAGATAAATGCAGACAGAAAGCAATGTGTTTCCTGTCTGTATATATTTTTAAAAACAGAAAAATACTGAAAATTGTGCTTCTTGTGAGTGACTCACCATGCTGTCTTTCATGACTTCCAGGTAAAAGCTGAGAGCAGACAGACAGAATGGGGACTTACAAAAAAGGGGTATATATTTCCTTAAATACAGGCATATGTTAACATGCATTTCTAGTATAACACTAATATGCACTTCTGGGTGTAGTGTTTTTTTATATATGGCTGCTTAATTTGCTAAAACGCGACAGGCATCCATGTATGAGTGCACGTCTAAGAGTTAAATAAATGTGGAAATACAACATTTTACGACTCCATTTATTCTCAAAACACAAAATAAATATGGATAAATACCAATAAGAAGGCCAAAAAATAAATATGGATAAATATAAACGGAAATATTGACAAAATAAATATCATAAACCCGTGAGCCCTAATTATTCCTCTAGGTATGTAGACATGGAGTTAAGAATATCAAATCTATACTTACCTATACACACTCTTACCTTTCAAAGCCTTGGTCCTCGAGATTTTTGCCACAATAATTTGGCCTTGATATTCCGTCATACAACCACTCATTGACCATGGTAGAAAGTGTGGGGCCATCCTTTGACCATCCCACCCTGAAATGGTTCCAGAGGCTTGGGAAATGTAATAATTTAATGTTATCTGTGATTGCGAAGAATTCCACCCCATTCACACATCCCTATTGTATGGACCAAAACAGACTCCTCAGGAACAACCATATTCCACCAAAATATTGTTCCAAAAATATCAATTGACACAAATTTTGTGTCAAAAATATTATGATGTCAAAAATATAGTGGGACAGAATGTTGAAGATAACAATATCATGTAAGTCTTCCTATCTGCTCGGGAATGTACGTGTGTTGCAGAGTTTCAACACCAAGGAGAGGTGTTGTGTCATAACAGATGCCAGTGCGGGCATTGGTGCTGTTTTGTTTCAATCAATACAAGACCTCTGAAGGATTGTGTTTGCTTCCAGGAGCTTCCAGGGGTCAGAGATGAATTACCCAGTGATTCAATGCAAAGCATTAGCTGTGCTTTGGGGCATCAAGGCGTTGAGAATTATCTGCGGGGAAGGGGGGGGTTCATAACTAAAAAAAAGTGATCAAATCACAAGTGTTTGATTGAGGAATTTGGGGAAAAGGCATAGATTCGGCTCGCATCACCAGAAGTGTGGTAGTTTTGCATGAGTATTCCTAGGTGGTAAAGTACATACCTGGTGTTTACAATAAGGAGGCAAATTGTGCTTTGTGTCTGACAAAAGAAGGGAAAGGCAAATACTCTACAGTCTCCGAGATGGATGAAGGGAGTGAAAGAGAAGTGTGTGCAGTGGCGCACAGGAGAAGTGGAAATCCGTGAAGAATAGAAGATGACCCGAATGAAATCCCTCTATGATCTACACAAAGTTGTGCATGTGTCGACAATGTAGTGGTGGTGAAACTGTGAACGGTAAGTTCTCCTCTCCCACACAGGTGGGTTATGCTGTTCAGAAGTGCAGTCAAAACTGAGGAACTGGAATATGAATCGCGTGTCACTGTATCATGGAGTGTGTTTCTTTAGTGTATGTTGTACATCTGTTTCTTTCTTCTACTTTTCTCCTTTGGGGTGTAGACCATCTGATGAAGGGGTATTAGTAGTTTATGGACATGCTTGAGATCATTGTAGGAGCTTATTTCCAGGTTTGTTTGGTGGGGTGGAGGTGTGTGGCATCTTGCCTGTGCTGCAATAATGCAATCTCACCTTTGGATCCTCTCCAGGAGAATTCACTAGCAGGTTCCAAGATTCAATGGGTGTTGCTTGGGTTTGAATTCTGGCAGGTGTATTGGAGGATGTACCTTAGGGTGCACAATAAAGGAGCTGCTGAAGCTTTGCCTGATGTCAATGTCCCTTTGGTCTTAAGTCCACACTTTCTTAGCCTTGAGTACAACATCTGGAGCCGTAAGGAATAGAATGCACGTGAACACAAAGGAGGATGCCATATAGGAATGATCCAAACATTTGAGTACAGCCAGCTCTTTGCCCCAGCGAATGGTCCACCAGAAGGTCAAACCCACTATTTCAATTATAATCAGTTGACAATGCTGAGTTTCTTGAGTTGATCAGCTAGTGACCTTGCATTTAATCGGCCACTACTGCCTAACTTTCACTGATTTTGACACTAAGCTTTCGAACGATCATAAACAGCTCCTTTGTGGAAGATCTTCTTAAAATTGATCTCAGAAGGGAACAGTGACACAATTTATTGAAGAAGCCAACTCTAGATCACTTGTTGCTAGTTACAACAGAGCACTTACCACACTGGATCTTCTCTACATATTATGGAGACTCGTCCTGAGACAACATCATACTTTTCTGAATCTGTTCAGTCAAAGACTAGGACGTGTATGATAACGTGATGGCACAAATACCTGTCTGAGGAGGTCTGCTTAGGATGGTTGATGACAGAAGAGTGATTGCGTTGCTAAGACCTTTTTGGGCATCTTCATTGAGTTGAACAAATGGAACTCTGCTGGGTTTTTACTCTTTTTGTCTCAGAGAAGTCAGTCATCAAATTGGTTTAGGCAACTTCTTTTCATCTGTAGTTCAACTAACGTGTAGTGTTCCACCCAAACTAGTTTACTCTTTGTGTCTTTAATTGTCATATGGTTCATTTAATAGGTTTCCTACTGGTTTGGGCCTTTGGTGTCATTCAAGTGGAAATTGCATCCCATTATACATTTATATTTTTTTTTAAACTAGTAGTAGGACAGACCTATTGAGCTGTTCGGGTGAAAATAAAAATCACACGAAGGACACTGGGCCCAACTGAATGCCATAAAGGTAGCAGAAACTTTGTTCAACCATAGGTTTACATACTCAACCACATTTAGTACAGATAATTTACTAATATTTTAATTTTTGAAAGCTGTTGCTCCAGCAACTCATGTGGAACATCTCAACCTACTTCTAGGAGATGCCTCTTCAGAAGCATAATGCCATTTCTTTCCCACAGGGACAGGAATACGGCCATTTGAGATGCAACATTTACACACCTGGACAATGTGGACATTCCTTTCTCTCTTTTTTAGCCTTGGAAATGCCACATAATGGGAACATCCACTGTGAGTGGAGTCTGATGTGACACAAACATGTTTTCTCTTTCCCCGAGTCCTGTGCGAGCAGGCAAGATGGGTCAGTGAGTCACTGAGATCTGCAGATCATGCCGCAGAGTCCCAGGGGAGTATGCCCAGCCTTCCATTCTCTGGAGGTTGTTAAACCGAGGATTGCTAAATTGAGTAACAGTAGCACCATTAAATTGGGTAGTAGTAACAACTGGTATTCACACCACTTATTATCCCGCCCCCTAAAATAAAGACCAAACACTCCTCATGTTTGTCTGCCTGACATCGTGCGCATGCAAAGGTTGGATCCACATGAGTTACGGATTAACAAGATTGCCCAGGGAGGAATCAAGGTTGGTATCAAGTGTGCTGAGGTCAGTTTAGTTTCTAGAAGGCATTGTTGGTTTTCTGTTTGCACTGGTGGATCTGGAATGCCCTGCTGCAGCCAATTCGCCTCTTTCCCTAGCCCGGAAGACCAGGTCAGCCAAGTGATCACAAGCATCTCTTGTGACTGTTTCCAATCCATAATATCTAGTCACACAATTCCGCAAGTCTAATCACATGGTATCTTTGACCAGTGGACCAAAAAGTACCTTGGAATTGTATTAGCAAACATTTCAGTCATTTTCACGGTCTACAACAGATAGGAGTGAGAGAAATTGATTTGGTTCCCAGATTTTTTTCGTTGATCGATCTACGGGGTGTGATAGCGTAGAGAGAGAGACAGAGAGAGAGTGTGTGTGTGTGTGCGTGCGTGCGTGCGTGCGTGTGTGTGTGTGTGTGTGTGTGTGTGTCTCTGACTACTGGATTAACAAAGGGTGCAATCTGTGCAGAGGCTTAGTCCATTTTCAGATAAGACTGCAAGTAAGGAGTCACATTGAAGCCTCTACCCCTAAATGCTTTCACCAAATGGAGGTGGTCCAGGTCCAATGCAGCCGCATCCATGAAATATCAATATCTGATGCAATACTTCTCATAACTAAATTAAAGGGATTGGGTTTAAAGAAATGTTTTTCTGCTCCAAATGCACCAACTAAGCATGACATATGGGACAAAACATTGCAAACACATCCAGCACTGCACAGATATACCATGTACTTTTGGATGGAGCTTCATGCCACACTTCTCTCATGTGTGCTGTAGAACACGGCTGCTATTATCGCCCAATGTCATGGTACTCAGTTCCATTTCTTCTGACCGCAGAAGGAATGGAACACTGAGTGAGCCTTCTAGTAGATTTCCCCAGTAGCTTTTTTCCATGTGCACTGAGACACTTGATTTTACTGCCCTAGAATCCTGTACGGATCCATGTTATATAGTATTAAATGTAAACCAGCCCTCTATTTATTCTCTGCCTGTTTAGTGTGAGAAGGAAGAGGAGGCGTGGGTGTATAAGAGCTCTGCAAAGTTTCATAGAGACGTGTGTCTGTGTTATGAGGGCTGCTAGTTCAAGAGGAAACCGACAACAGACACTGCTAGCCTGACTAGAGGCAAAGGGACTCAATTACACACACCGGAATGCATTTATTAGTTGGGGTTGCCACAGCCGAAACACCCGGGAGCTATCCCCCTGCAGGCTGATCTCAAAAGCTAAGCAAAAGACATCACAGCATCTGCAGCCTTAAACTAACATGGATTTGATATGCCTAGAAGTCTGAGGTTGGCTGTTTGTGTTTTGGCTTTGTCAATGTGCATTTTGTTGTTTCAAGGTTTTTGGAAAATGTTATTGCTGCAGAAGCTGCTGGGTGAATCCTTGTCAATCAAAAAATGTAGGCTGGAAGCAAACATATTTTTATCTTAAGAAGCACACTTTGCCATAGTAGCCTCTGGCACTGAAGGGAACAACTATGTGTGTGGATGAGATCAAAAGACATCTATTGCCCTGACAGTGGCATGCCCATTTGGGAGATAAATTTAAGGACTCCGTTAAAGATTTTCAAAAAATACATGCAACGCAGTGCAGCACCCAAAGAGGCTGCACTGCACTGCGTTGTATGACAGGGAGGAAGCAGCAGAGCACCATATCTTTAGCGATATGGCTCTCTCCTCTCCTTTCCCTAGCGCCGGTGCTGATTTCAGCTGCCCAGCGCAACACACATACCTTAGTGCTATGGTGATAGGGTGAGTGCATGAGTCTAGCATAGGTTTTGTACATGAAGGGTACCCTTGCTGTACAAAACATCGTCCCTAGACAAGTTTAAAAGCTTTCCCCAGTTTGTATGTGTGTTGCACAGTACAGCATGCATGCAAAGTCTGAAAAGAAAGGAGAAATAAAAACATTTCTCCAGTTAGCGCCTCCTTTGAAGTGGCATTAACTTTGGTGCGGAACCCAGTCTACAATTCTTTGTAGACAGGGTTTGGCATCAAAAGACATTGGTGGCAGCATGGGAACGCCCATGTACCACTCATGGAACACCCCCTTGACCCTAAGTTACGCAAAGCAGTGCTTTGCACTGCTTTGTGCTACTTTTAGGGTAATTTTCAGTGCAAAACAAATTGTGCACTATAAATTAAATGTAAAAAAAAAAGTATTTTATGCCAGTATGCGTCACTTTTGTGACGCTAACCCAGCACGAAATATTTGAAAATCCACCCCTCCCTTCACTGATTCTCCGGCTAAAAGTTCACATAAGGCACTAGATACCTGGATAATAGCAAAAGGCGCGAGTAATCACCTCACTTTCCATTATTGCTTGACCTCGTGTCATTTACTGACACTGTAACCCACCATTGCAATGGTTAACAGTACTTGTAACCAGGGCTTTAAGTGGGCCGGGTCTCGCTGGTGCTGAGCACTGGCAGGTTTTTAAAGGGGGCCTCGAAACGGACAGGCGATCCGTTCTCTTCCAGGCTGCAGTCACAACAGGCACATGGATGTGCGCGTGCTCACACTGCTCACTTCTCACTAGTGGAGACGTTACGGCATGACGTCATGCCAGGGGAGCGTTGTAGGGGAAGGGAAATACTTTCAAGAAAGTCATTTTCTCTCTGGATTTCCCTTCTCTTTTTTAAAACTTAATTACATTGGCCGCGCCCCGTTGAGAGACCCCCCCCCCAGTTTCTTCATGCCACTTAAAGCCCTGTTTGTAACCCAGGGTGCTATGCATACAACACTTTTTTTAATTATTATTATTACTTACGGTCGTTATGCGTATCTGTGAAGAGGTTTGATATCCTCGGGTCATGTTTGAACTTTATAAAACTCTCACAATAAATAAAGGTGCTCATTGTCCAAAAGCAGAATGCCGTCATTCGTAGTGATATTAGCCAACTGCTTAAGTGCGCTGACCCAGTTCCCCTTTCCGTGGTGGGTGGAAGGAAAACTTGAATCAAGACACAACAAAGAGGTGGAAGTAGAAGACGGCTGATAGAAAGCCCCTATCCGGAAGTAAATTAGTAAAATCAAAAAGTCCTTGGGGTGGCCAAAACAACGTACAAGAACGCAGTTCCCTACTTTCGCCGCAAGGTGGCGCGTGATCACTGCAACGTGCGAGTTGAAACCTCATCTGACAGCCAAGCAGACAGCCTGGCTCCTACTAGAGTCCAGTTACACAATAACACGGCGCTATAATAAGATCCATTCACACATGTCCCCGATTTCGGGCGTCACCCGGCAGAGGCGAGTTATATAACCATGAGAACACTGTTTCAGGTCAGTGGCAACCGAAAGCGCGGTGTCATAAGACATGCCGGCCATGTGCTTGCCAGGCCAGGGTGTGGTTGTGCCCCAGGTGTGTCACAGCTCGTCTCGGATCTCGGCGACCCGTGAGCACAGAGTTCGCTCTTCCACAGCCCCGGGGGTCAACTACACCCTGTAGCGGGGTCGGACTCGGACCCGGTTCCAGGCACTGGGAGAGCCATGAAGAAGCATGGGTGGGCCGGGAGGATGAATGTATTTGTGTGGCATCTCCCGGGTGTCTGACATTTGGGTCTGGTCATGCTGAGTGGTCTTCAGGGGGGGTGATCTGCATTCTCTGCGTACTGTGGGGACCGTGCTTACTAGTTTTACCTCTACTTCTATGTGTTTGTTTTGTACCTGAGTTTTCTATCACCTTTGTGTCAACCTCTTTTCTCTCACCCTCCTCCGTCTCCACCTCCCCCTGCTCTGCTCACCCTCTGCATCCTCCTCCCTCACTGTTGTCTCTCTTCACCTCACCTTCCCTTTTTCCCTGTCTCCCCCATCTCACCTTCCTGTATCATTGCAGTGGCTCCCTCTTTCTCTCTCTCCACTTCACCCTAATCTCTTTTTATGCCTCAAACTCCTCTCGTTTTTTACCTCACAATCCTCTCACTGTGCTTCCACTTCTTACTGTATTCTTCTCTCTGGCTTCATCTTTCTTTTTCTGCAATGCCTATCTGTCATTCTCTCCTTCTCTTCATTTCACCAGCCTCACTCTCTCTCCCTCAGTATCCTCGCCAGCCTCACCCTCTCCACCTCAGTATCCTTGCTCTGTCTGCCTCCCCTTCCTCGGACTCTCGCACGCTCCTATCTCCCGCCATCTCTCTGCTTCAGCATCCCCTCTTTGAAACACAACCTCCTCTCCCCATCTCAGCCTTGACTCTCTCGACCTCACCCTCTACTGTCAGCCTCACCTTCATTGCTGCTGCCTACGGGCTAATCCTTTTGTGAATGCAAAGGAAGCTTGCACTGCTTCCGCTCAAGCGGTTGTGCTTGTGCGGGGGCGAGTAAAAGGACTTTGTAACCCCCCTGCCCTCTCCTTGTTCTCCACTGACAGCTCCCGACATTTCAAACAGCAGCAGCACCAAGGCCTGGAGCATACAGTGTGTGTATGGAGATCTGCTAAGGCCTGGGAGACCTGCATATTTGAAAGAGATTCTAAAATGGCCGTGTTACTTTTTGATGATGTCACTCGGATCGGATTTCCTTAAAAAACAGAGGACTAGAGGATTTTGGCAAAACAGGAGCAGTTTGTTTAATTAAACAGTTCGGCCGGAATAAACAAGTACAGACACTAGGTTTGACGACTGTCTCAATTTACATTGAGTTTGAAGCTTCTTTAAATTTAATATTACAACTGCCATAAAAGATTTCCAGCGTACCATATATGGTGAGGAATGTTGCTTGCTGCCTTTAGGGCCATAAATTAATGGTTAGTACAGGTGGGTCTTGACCAGCATGGACACTGTGAGGCCAGTGGTGCATGTGTCCCGATGTCCGGCGTGGGGAGCGCGTGTTCACTACGTGTGCTAGGCCCTGAAGGCTAAGTGTTCCTAACTCTTGTGACAGCTGTAGTTATGGTGTTTCTTAGAGCGCGTACCCCTACCGGCCTTGTGTGCTTTATTGGGCAATCTCCCCTGACTATTGTAATGTTGCTGCACCGATCTGAAGAACGGATCAAGAGTTTCCTGCCTGAGTGTTTGCCTGCTAGCTATACACCCTCCCACCTGTGACCCATCAATCAGTAATTCCGGGCCTAGGTCATAGGGCCTGCCTTACCACATACTTGCGTGTCAAGGTAGATGTGGAGTTCAGAACAGGTGATTCTATTAATAAGGAAGGTAGTTCATTTCTGTTGACAAATGAGAATGTGGCCTAACGGCTAGGGCGGTTGACCTCAGAGCTGGGGAACCGGGTTCAAGTCTCGGCAGGGACGCTCAACATTCTGTGATTCTGGGAAATCACTTAATCTCCCCGTGCCTAACAAAAATGAATGTGTCCCTCTGTAACATAACTGGTGCTCATGTAAAGCGCACTCATGCCTTCGGGTCTAGTTCCCGCTATATAAACCTCCACAAAAAAAAGATAGCCATATTAACAATGATCCTACTGCTGTCCATTTACTTCAAGTACATTTATTAACAATTGAAACAGCAATCAAAGTTGGCAACTGGCCAAACATCAAATGCAAGCCTGTTTCTTCCCTTAGCTGCTCATTGTGCCTAGAGCACTGATTTTGAGGATTCTAACTCTAATTGTAGTTTGGTGGTTAGTTTTTCCAGCACTATTCGTCTATCTGTTCTTTGAGTAGAAAGTATTTTAAGGTGAACGTGGAAATGTAAAGCTCATGTGAGTCCTGTCTTTTCTAAACTGTGACTGGCAGGTTCCCTCCTCTTCTTTTCTCCCTCTAGTCTCTTCTGTTGTATCGCCTTCTCTGTCTCCATCACCCTCACCACCCATCACTCTCCTCTCCTCTCCCTACTTTTCTATCATTCTCCTCTTAACACTCCTTCTCTGCCCAACACAATTTAGCATTTGCTCGTAACGCTCCTCTCTGGTTACCTTTATTTGTCATTATCCTAATCCTTTATAAAACTCATCATCGCTTTTCTCCTTACCCACTCCTCTTAATCTACTCACCTCTCATCCCTTTCTCAGATCAGATCTATCAATGTCCCTATTTCCATCACCCACTTTGCTCAGCATTCCCCTGCTATATCCTTATTCATCCAAGTCTAAGACATCTTCATCTCATTCTCTGCTTTAGGACACACATCACCCTCTTACTCCTCTCTAATCAGTCCTTCTGTCATATTTTTTCTCTTCCCTTCTACTTTACTCATATTTCATCCACCTCTTTCCTTACTATTCTTTTTTTAACCTTCCTTTTGTTCCTTACCCTCATCTTTTATATCCTCACACTCTCCTCTAATCAATCTCCATTTCTCATCCCTGCACCATTCTCATCACCAGTTCCTCTTGTCAAGAATCTAGAATATTTGATTGAGTCCACTACCCTATAGAGCCACAGTTGTGGAAGCTGTACACCTGGGTTTTTCAGGAGTTCTGACCAAAGGACACCGCCACATCCAAAGCGGTGAGTTAATTAATAGTTAATAACAGAGGTCTGAGCGGGTTACGTGCTCAGCCTTTCAAAACACACTCATATGCAGCTCGAATAAGTGTGTTATTTATTAGGGATCAGGGAGTCCTAGAAGCTCAGAATTTTGATGTTGATGGCAGGACATACAATTTTTTTTACAATGGCTGCTGTCCTAATCTTTGGTGCAACATAAAAAAGCTGAGCAGCAATAATTGAACCCCACAGATTGTAGGAACATCTTGGTAGCAAGTGCATTATCCTACTATATTGTCTTAAAGTTTAGGATGGAGGGTTGCAGCAGCCCTATAATCCATTTAATTCCATGTGACACAAAGAGAGAATGTGTTGGAAGATAATAAATGCACAGTCCCCTCTGCCCCAAAGGCTGCTGCCTCTGCCTTAAGGTCCTTCTAATGATGTCAGACTCGCCTAGCACCTCTGGAGATTGGGGTTAGTGAGTATGCATGACAATGACAGCACATGATGCAAGTGCTGCCACAGAACAGCTGCCAATGCAGGAATTTGCACCGCTCCTGCCCATGCAGTGTCTGGGTTGCGCTAGTGAAACTTGGAAATGTCTTTTCAAATCTGAAAAGTCAAAACGTGCGTCACTGGCAGTGGTTATTTACATATGGCGAAACAAGTTAAGAACTGGGTCACAGCAGGAAGAAACTAAAACCGCACTGTACTAAGATATGAATTGATTGTATGCATATTTCCAATTACTTTTCTTAGGATGGCAAAATCCTTTCAGATTGTTTCCGCCATATGCAGGGACAACTGTACTTACTTGGAAAGGGAGGACAAAATAATGTGGCAAAGTGTACTAAATTATGTGACCAAAAAAAGACAATGTATGTGGCCTAATGTGGCATATTCCAAACCAGTAGTCACCATTTTCTCATTTTTACACGTTAACTCTGTGTGAGCAAAGATTTCACCTCACTAAAATAAGTTTAACACTTCAATACAGCAATCTGCCGTAGAGAAGAGACCTGCCCGCTCATGGGAAAAGACCTGCCACTGTGTGGCAACACACATGGCAGGGTTTTCGGTAACTTTTGATCAGTTTGAACTAGAAACAAGTGTTTTTTGTCAAAATTAGCAACTTATTGGCACAATGTGACAAATGTGGCAATCCGCAGAATCACAAAATCCCAGTGACTCTGGCCATATGTAATTTCTTAGGTACTGTGTATCCCTATCCCAGGAACTTTGAGTAGCCCGCAGCATTGGTGTTTGTCAGGAAGTTTACCAATTAAGCTCAGAAAGTAAGGCTGCAGGCCCATGTGAAACAGAAGAAAAAAAATTATATATATATCCAAAAACACAAGGTTGCCCTAATAGAGAACGCCAACACACTCTGGAGCTGCCACCTTCTTTATTGCAGGCTGCCAAGAAAGCGTGCTTGAATCAAGGAAAATCGCCAAACATGTTTCGGGCGTCAACGCCCTTGCTCACTGGCTCAGTCACAAAAGTCCCGGCAGCCATTCGAGGAACCATTAAGTATTGAAAGGACCCGCCCCAATGGGCATGTGATTGACGCATTGCCTTCTGGTCCTGATAGTCCCTTCATTTCCCAGAGTGGTACGCTGACAGTTATTGGTGACCTAAAATATATCCCCAATGGGTTCACCGAAGATTAAAACAATCTCTTTGCTGGCACATTAGAACCCTGCCACATTCGGAGCTCCAGAGTCCTTGTAGCGCCTTCGTGACGGCACTGTAGGTCCGCTGAGTGCACGGCAGGGCATTCTCGCGACGAGGCATCGCCGCTAATCAATCCAAAAACACAAGGTTGCCCTAATAGAGAACCCCAACACACTCTGGAGCTGTCACCTTCTTTATTGCAGGCTGCCAAGAAAGTGTGCTTGAATCAAGGAAAATCGCCAAACATGTTTCGGGCGTCAACGCCCTTGAATCTAACTCTAATTGTAGTTTGGTGGTTAGTTTTTCCAGTACTATTCGTCTATCCGTTCTTTGAGTAGAAAGTATTTTAAGGTGAACGTGGAAATTTAAAGCTCATGTGAGTCCTGTCTTTTCTAAACTGTGACTGGCAGGTTCCCTCCTCTTCTTTTCTCCCTCTAGTCTCTTCTGTTCTATCGCCTTCTCTGTCTCCATCACCCTCACCACCCATCACTCTCCTCTCCTCTCCCTACTTTTCTATCATTCTCCTCTTAACACTCCTTCTCTGCCCAACACAATTTAGCATTTGCTCGTAACGCTCCTCTCTGGTTACCTTTATTTGTCATCATCCTAATCCTTTATAAAACTCATCATCACCTTTCTCCTTACCCACTCCGCTTCCTCTACTCACCTCTCATCCCTTTCTCAGATCAGATCTATCAATGTCCCTATTTCCATCACCCACTTTGCTCAGCATTCCCCTGCTATATCCTTATTCATCCAAGTCTAAGACATCTTCATCTCATTCTCTGCTTTAGGACACACATCACCCTCGTACTCCTCTCTAATCAGTCCTTCTGTCATATTTTTTTCTCTTCCCTTCTACTTTACTCATATTTCATCCACCTCTTTGCTTACTTTGCCATATGCAGGGACAACTGTACTTACTTACTCATTTTTACACATTAACTCTGTGTGAGCAAACATTTCACCTCACTAAAATCAGTTTAAGACTTCAATACAGCAATCTTCCATAGAGAAGTGGCCTGCCCGCTCATGGGAAAAGACCTGCCACTGTGTGGCAACACACATGGCAGGGTTTTCGGTAACTTTTGATCAGTTTGAACTAGAAACAAGTGTTTTCTGTCAAAATTAGCAACTTATTGGCACAATGTGACAAATGTGGCAATCCGCAGAATCACAAAATCCCAGTGACTCTGGCCATATGTAATCTCTTAGGTACTGTGTATCCCTATCCCAGGAACTTTGAGTAGCCCGCCGCATTGGTGTTTGTCAGGAAGTTTACCAATTAAGCTCAGAAAGTAAGGCTGCAGGCCAATGTGAAACAGAAGAAAAAAAAGTAATATATGTATATATATATATATATATATATATATCAGCAAAGGATTCCTTTTACCAAAAAGGAAAGTCGACGCCTTGTCTGTTGCGCAAAATTCTTTAATCAGTCAGCTCAAAAACGTTTTTGAGCTGACTGATTAAAGAATTTTGCGCAACAGACAAGGCGTCGACTTTCCTTTTTGGTAAAAGGAATCCTTTGCTGATATTTCCGGGCCGTGCTTTGGAGGCCCGCTCGTCGACGCGCCCTCTGTTCTGGAGGTGGTGGGCATACCGAAGCAACTCGGAGGAGCAACATATATATATATATATATATATATATATATATATATGAACCAACGCCTGCTCCCAGGAAAGGAAAGGCACGATACAACTCCGGGGTTACTGACAAAGTAGCTTTATTGATTTAAAAGGCGCGTAGTCATGTTAGTCCCTGAAACGCTCAGGCAGACGCGTTTCAAGCCTCCAATGGTTCTCTTCAGTGCCGGTTCCATGAACTCCGCGCTCTCTCAGGGGATTAAACGAGATGCAGCTGTGAATTAGACCGCTCCCATTTAAATGACATCGCGCTCCTCCTCCAATGGAAGGTGTGCTGGCCCCTCGCGCTCACACCTCGCCGAGCAGATGCATGCTGGTAAGTGTAGTCCACACAGAGTGTCTGTACAGTGACAGCATTACTCCCAACATCAAGTGATGTCCCAACTGGCTGGTTATGGGCCACACGCCAGCTCAGGTTCCCAGCAGGATGAAACAAAGCCTTTTTGTCAGCCCCTTAACTCAGGCGATGAATATCGCCTCCTCTCTCCCCTCGCCGCATCTCAAACCATAATGGCAATCTGTACCGCTGGGGGGGGCGCCGTGTTTTGCAGTTCATGCAATAGTCCACAGTGTGCTGGTCTCTCCACGGTGCTCCTGAACGAGAGGGTGTATTGCAAGTCAGCGACCTGCTTGCTGACGAAATATGAACCAACGCCTGCTCCCAGGAAAGGAAAGGCACGATACAACTCCGGGGTTACTGACAAAGTAGCTTTATTGATTTAAAAGGCGCGTAGTGCTAAGTCCCTGAAACGCTCAGGCAGACGCGTTTCAAGCCTCCAATGGCTCTCTTCAGTGCCGGTTCCATGAACTCCGCGCTCTCTCAGGGGATTAAACGAGATGCAGCTGTGAATTAGACCGCTCCCATTTAAATGACATTGCGCTCCTCCTCCAATGGAAGGTGTGCTGGCCCCTCGCGCTCACACCTCGCCGAGCAGATGCATGCTGGTAAGTGTAGTCCACACAGAGTGTCTGTACAGTGACAGCATTACTCCCAACATCAAGTGATGTCCCAACTGGTTGGTTATGGGCCACACGCCAAGGTGCCCAGCAGGATGAAACAAAGCCTTTTTGTCAGCCCCTTAACTCAGGCGATGAATATCGCCTCCTCTCTCCCCTCGCCGCATCTCAAACCATAATGGCAATCTGTACCGCTGTGGGTGGCGCTGTGTTTTGCAGTTCATGCAATAGTCCACAGTGTGCTGGTCTCTCCACGGTGCTCCTGAACGACAGGGTGTATCGCAAGTCAGCGACCTGCTTGCTGACGAAATATGAACCAACGCCTGCTCCCAGGAAAGGAAAAGCACGATACAACTCCGGGGTTACTGACAAAGTAGCTTTATTGATTTAAAAGGCGCGTAGTCATGTTAGTCCCTGAAACGCTCAGGCAGGCGCGTTTCAAGCCTCCAATGGCTCTATTCAGTGCCGGTTCCATGAACTCCGCGCTCTCTCAGGGAATTAAACGAGATGCAGCTGTGAATTAGACCGCTCCCATTTAAATGACATCGCGCTCCTCCTCCAATGGAAGGTGTGCTGGCCCCTCGCGCTCACACCTCGCCAAGCAGATGCATGCTGGTAAGTGTAGTCCACACAGAGTGTCTGTACAGTGACAGCATTACTCCCAGCATCAAGTGATGTCCCAACTGGCTGTTTATGGGCCACACGCCAGCTCAGGTGCCCAGCAGGATGAAACAAAGCCTTTTTGTCAGCCCCTTAACTCAGGCACTGAATATCGCCTCCTCTCTCCCCTCGCCGCATCTCAAACCATAATGGCAATCTATATATCTATATATATATATATATATTTTTTTTTTAAATTATTATTAATACCTTTGGGAGGGCCTGGCCCACCTGCCCCTCTGCTAGAACCGGGCCTGCCTGGTCAGACTGACTTATAGGGCAATCAGGTAGTGCCAGAAGACCTGCAGGATGTTTGTGGGCCTGTTTCATGGTTTGGTGGGTCGGTTTTAACAGAATTCTTTGATTTAATCCGTTTAAAAAACTGCCTAGATTTGCAAATGTGGCCTACCGCTTTAACTATTTAATTTGCAAATCGGGGTCACTTTAATTTTGGTGTCCAGGCCTATTTTCTTCTAAAGTCCAAACTTGCCTAGCAGTGATTCACTTGTGCAGTTGGTAAACACCGGATCTCCTTTTCTGAGAATCACAATTTATGTTCATCAGACTTTGAACAGAGCAAGAGGGATAATGGTGGAGAAGTGACAAAGAGAAAAAGCAATGATTAAAAAAAAACCTGCAAGAAGTAAAGCGACAGGAAGTGGTGATGGAAGAAAGAATGAGGTTGAATGAAGACTAGGCAGTCGTTTTTTACTGAGTAGTAGCAGGGCCTTAGGAAAAACTTTGGGTCCTTTCACTTACCTTTGCGCCTTCATATTTTTTCTTTTTTTTTTGGTTTATCTTATCCACCCTAAAAAATAAGGAAAGGGCAGCTGGTGTGGTCAAGGGGATACATGCTGCTGTCATTCCTTAAAGGGGAAGGGCAGGGCGGTAGGCGTCTCATGTCATTCCACCCAAGAAGGGAAAGCGAAGAGGCATGGTCATTGGACAGCTGCTGGCACATAGCAAGAAGTCTTGCAAGAACTTTAAAAAATAAAATAGGTGCATTACCAGCGGTTTAAAAGTTCTTGCACGACTTCTTGCCCACAATGTTTATAACTTCAGTCTTTACTCGTTATATGGTGTCTGCCTAAAACACGACTGCAAACTGCACAGAACACTCTTTTACCAATAATGTATGTTTTTGCAGATCCCATGTATCCATGTCTTGGTTGAATGAGTTCTAAAGGAAAACTCTGAAATCATTAAATACAAAAGGAGAGATTTTCTCTGATCACCACATTTCAAGCATCTAAAGCAATCTAGTACTTTTTGAGAACTCCACTTGCCAACCATTCAGAGATGAATTGCATTCTGGCCAATGTAGGAGGGAGAAAGTCTTCGTCCCCTGCACAGTAGTTCTCATGATATTCTTCTTCATCATCGTGGGATTTTGAGGGAAATAATATGCTTCATTGTATTAAACGTTAACTGTAAAAACAAGAATTTTCTGTTGCTGAACAAGTGCAGTCTCCGTGGAGGGCTCAGATGTTCTGCCTTAATTTAAATTTGTAAATTTAGCAGGTTACTTTCCCTTTCGCCTGAGGAACATGCAGAGCTCCACTCTTTACCTTTTGTATGTGCTTTCCTTCAAACAGCTGTGATGATTTCCTCACTGGTGTTACAACATTTACAGATGCACTAGATACAAGCACTGCACATGACATAAGGTTTGGTGAGTCAAAGGAGTTTGCACTTTGAACAGTTCTATTCCAAAGACAATATGCATTGCTCCCAATGGGCCAAACATGTTCCATTCAAAGTACACTAAATTTCTGTTATATAGTTACCCCAAACAGCCTTTGGAAAGTAGGAAGTGTCTAAAATGCAACAGCTTTTATAGTAATGGCATGTTTATTACTGAACGATTGAAGCCATGCTGGCTCTGTGTGTGTGCTTGAAGGTCTTTTTTATCATTTCCTGTGGCTGAGGGGTTTGCAGTCTTACCTGGGTTTGTGGGATGTTCCTGTGCATCCCTTACCAGCTTCATGTTGACTGGACAATTATCACAGAAGGTCTGTCTTAAGTGTATGGTACATTCTGGATGTGTTCTTTGAAAAAAAAATGACAATCTTACAGGGATAATACCTTCACTAGGCTAACACACTCTCTTGGTTGCTAGCTTTAGCAGTTACATAGGTCCCATCCTTGAACAGTAACTCAGCAATCTCATTTATAGTGAAAATCTGTCTGGTATGATTAAAGCAATTTGGAATTGACTATTGTTTATAAAATGTGCTAAAAAGTAAAACCTAACTCTTATAAGTGCAGCAAGACTCGTTAGGATACCCCTATCAGAACCTTTGTTCTATCATTTTTGTATTTACTTTTCACTGCTCAGTGCCCAGCACTGCAGAGCTCACCATGTAAAAAATGTCTAACACTCGTGCATAATTGTGAAATAGGCATATTCCCAAATGAAATATTCACTCATTTCCAGAGAAGGATGTGCGCCAAAACATTGGCTTTATTAGGAGTGGGCTTTTTCTGTTCATTTTGAACACCAAGTCTTTTGTTGGTTCGAATGTTTTTATGCCCTTTCCCACCTATAAACCCAAAGTCAATTGCGTACCCCCACTAAATTCTTCGGATGTCACCTGTTAATCAGAACTTCCATTTTAACAAGCATTTGCAATGCAATAGGTCTCGCATTTATAAGAGTTTGAGCTATTGGCATTGTAAAATTACAATGCCTTTTATTTATGCTTTGGTTTTAAAACAAATAAAAGGCATTGTCATTTACAATGTCAGTAGCATAAACTCGCATAAAAGCAGTGTGTGGAGTGCAGCAGTGTGCGGCGTGCAGCAGTGTGCGGCGTGCAGCAGCGTGTGGCGTGCAGCAGCGTGTGGCGTGCAGCGGCGTGTGGCGTGCAGCAGCGTGTGGCGTGCAGCGGCTTGCAGCGGTGTGCGGCATGCAGCAGTGTACGGCATGCAGCAGTGTGCTGCGTGCAGCAGTGTCGTGCAGCATGCAGCAGTGAGTAATGCAGCAGTGTGCAGCAGTGTGTGGCGTGCAGCAGTGTGCGGCATTGTGTGGCGTGCAGCATTGTGCGGCGTGCAGCATTGTGCGGCGTGCAGCATTGTGCAGCAGTGTGCGGTGTGCAGCAGTGTGCGGTGTGCAGCGGCATGCAGCAGTGTGTGGCGTGCAGCAGTGTGCGGCGTGCAGCAGTGTGTGGCATGCAGCAGTGTGAGGCATGCAGCAGTGTGAGGCATGCAGCAGTGTGTGGCGTGCAGCAGTGTGTGGCGTGCAGCAGTGTGTGGCGTGCAGCAGTGTGCGGCATGCAGCAGTGTGCGGCATGCAGCAGTGTGTGGTGTGCAGCAGTGTGTGGCGTGCAGCAGTGTGTGGCGTGCAGCGGCGTGCAGCAGTGTGCGGCATGCAGCAGTGTGTGGCGTGCAGCGGCATGCAGCAGTGTGCGGCGTGCAGCAGTGTGCGGCGTGCAGCAGTGTTAGGCGTGCAGCAGTGTGTGGCGTGCAGCAGTGTTAGGCGTGCAGCAGTGTGTGGCGTGCAGCAGTGTGGGGTGTGCAGCAGTGTGCGGCGTGCAGCAGTGTGCGGCGTGCAGCAGTGTGTGGCGTGCAGCAGTGTGTGGCGTGCAGCAGTGTGTGGCGTGCAGCGGCGTGCAGCAGTGTGCGGCATGCAGCAGTGTGTGGCGTGCAGCAGTGTGTGGCGTGCAGCAGTGTGCGGCGTGCAGCAGTGTGTGGCGTGCAGCAGTGTGCGGCGTGCAGCAGTGTGCGGCGTGCAGCGGCATGCAGCAGTGTGCGGCGTGCAGCAGTGTGCGGCGTGCAGCAGTGTGCGGCGTGCAGCAGTGTGTGGCGTGCAGCAGTGTGTGGCGTGCAACAGTGTGCGGCGTGCAGCAGTGTGCGGCGTGCAGCGGCATGCAGCAGTGTGTGGCGTGCAGCAGTGTGTGGTGTGCAGCGGTGTGTGGCGTGCAGCAGTGTGCGGTGTGCAGCAGTGTGTGGCGTGCAGCAGTGTGCGCCGTTCAGCAGTGTGTGGCGTGCAGCAGTGTGTGGTGTGCAGCAGTGTGTGGCGTGCAGCAGTGTGCGGCGTGCAGCAGTGTGCGGCGTGCAGCGGCATGCAGCAGTGTGTGGCGTGCAGCAGTGTGTGGTGTGCAGCAGTGTGTGGCGTGCAGCAGTGTGCGGTGTGCAGCAGTGTGCGGCGTGCAGCGGCATGCAGCAGTGTGCGGCGTGCAGCAGTGTGCGGCGTGCAGCAGTGTGCGGCGTGCAGCAGTGTGCGGCGTGCAGCAGTGTGAGGCGTGCAGCAGTGTGCGGCGTGCAGCAGTGTGTGGCGTGCAGCGGCATGCAGCAGTGTGTGGCGTGCAGCAGTGTGCGGCGTGCAGCAGTGTGAGGCGTGCAGCAGTGTGTGGCGTGCAGCAGTGTGTGGTGTGCAGTGGCGTGCAGCAGTGTGCGGCATGCAGCAGTGTGCGGCGTGCAGCAGTGTGTGGCGTGCAGCAGTGTGCGGCGTGCAGCAGTGTGCGGCGTGCAGCAGTGTGCGGCGTGCAGCAGTGTGAGGCGTGCAGCAGTGTGCGGCGTGCAGCAGTGTGCGGCGTGCAGCAGTGTGTGGCGTGCAGCAGTGTGCGGCATGCAGCAGTGTGTGGCGTGCAGCAGTGTGTGGCGTGCAGCAGTGTGCGGCGTACAGCAGTGTGTGGTGTGCAGCAGTGTGTGGCGTGCAGCAGTGTGTGGCGTGCAGTGGCGTGCAGCAGTGTGTGGCGTGCAGCAGTGTGTGGCGTGCAGCAGTGTGTGGCGTGCAGCATTGTGCGGCGTGCAGCAGTGTGAGGCGTGCAGCAGTGTGTGGCGTGCAGCAGTGTGTGGCGTGCAGCAGTGTGTGGCGTGCAGTGGCGTGCAGCAGTGTGCGGCATGCAGCAGTGTGTGGCGTGCAGCAGTGTGTGGCGTGCAGCAGTGTGCGGCATGCAGCAGTGTGTGGCGTGCAGCAGTGTGTGGCGTGCAGCAGTGTGCGGCGTGCAGCAGTGTGTGGCGTGCGGCAGTGTGTGGCGTGCGGCAGTGTGTGGCGTGCAGCAGTGTGCGGCGTGCAGCAGTGTGCGGCGTGCAGCAGTGTGAGGCCTGCAGCAGTGTGTGGCGTGCAGCAGTGTGTGGCGTGCAGCAGTGTGTGGCGTGCAGTGGCATGCAGCAGTGTGCGGCATGCAGCAGTGTGTGGCGTGCAGCAGTGTGCGGCGTGCAGCAGTGTGCGGCGTGCAGCAGTGTGCGGCGTGCAGCAGTGTGAGGCGTGCAGCAGTGTGTGGCGTGCAGCAGTGTGCGGCGTGCAGCAGTGTGTGGCGTGCAGCAGTGTGTGGCGTGCAGCAGTGTGCGGCGTGCAGCAGTGTGTGGCGTGCAGCAGTGTGTGGCGTGCAGCAGTGTGTGGCGTGCAGTGGCGTGCAGCAGTGTGTGGCGTGCAGCAGTGTGTGGCGTGCAGCAGTGTGTGGCGTGCAGCAGTGTGCGGCGTGCAGCAGTGTGAGGCGTGCAGCAGTGTGAGGCGTGCAGCAGTGTGTGGCATGCAGCAGTGTGTGGCGTGCAGCAGTGTGTGGCGTGCAGTGGCGTGCAGCAGTGTGCGGCATGCAGCAGTGTGCGGCATGCAGCAGTGTGTGGCGTGCAGCAGTGTGTGGCGTGCAGCAGTGTGCGGCGTGCAGCAGTGTGCGGCGTGCAGCAGTGTGAGGCGTGCAGCAGTGTGTGGCGTGCAGCAGTGTGTGGCGTGCAGCAGTGTGTGGCGTGCAGTGGCGTGCAGCAGTGTGCGGCATGCAGCAGTGTGTGGCGTGCAGCAGTGTGCGGCGTGCAGCAGTGTGCGTCGTGCAGCAGTGTGCAGCGTGCAGCAGTGTGAGGCGTGCAGCAGTGTGCGGCATGCAGCAGTGTGAGGCGTGCAGCAGTGTGTGGCGTGCAGCAGTGAGCGGCGTGCAGCAGTGAGCGGCGTGCAGCAGTGTGTGGCGTGCAGCAGTGCGTGGCGTGCAGCAGTGTGCGACGTGCAGCAGTGTGTGGCATGCAGCAGTGTGTGGCGTGCAGCAGTGTGTGGCGTGCAGCAGTGTGTGGCGTGCAGCAGTGTGCGGCGTGCAGCAGTGTGCGGCGTGCAGCAGTGTGCGGCGTGCAGCAGTGTGAGGCGTGCAGCAGTGTGCGGCGTGCAGCAGTGTGAGGCGTGCAGCAGCGTGAGGCGTGCAGCAGCGTGTGGCGTGCAGCAGTGTGCGGCGTGCAGCAGTGTGTGGCGTGCAGCAGTGTGTGGCGTGCAGCAGTGTGTGGCGTGCAGTGGCGTGCAGCAGTGTGCGGCGTGCAGCAGTGTGCGGCGTGCAGCAGTGTGCGGCGTGCAGCAGTGTGAGGCGTGCAGCAGTGTGCGGCGTGCAGCAGTGTGAGGCGTGCAGCAGTGTGTGGCGTGCAGCAGTGTGCGGCGTGCAGCAGTGTGCGGCGTGCAGCAGTGTGTGGCGTGCAGCAGTGTGTGGCGTGCAGCAGTGTGTGGCGTGCAGCAGTGTGCGGCGTGCAGCAGTGTGCGGCGTGCAGCAGTCTCGCATTTGTGAAAGTTCGAGTTTTTAGCATTGAAATCTAATGTTTTTTTACTTTAGTCTGTTCATTGGCAGAGGAGTGATTATATTTGCATAGCGCTATTGCCATTTATATGACGTTGTGGCGCTGGAGAACCTGGAAATAGGTTATAAGGGAGGGGAGACAAGAGTGATAGGTGCGTGAAAAATAAGTAACAAAATCCTTGAAAAAACAAACACATAGGTAATGCAAGATTAAGTAAAGCATGTGAAATCTAGTCAGGAACAACATGTTTACTTTAAAGGTTTTGGTTAGTTAGAGCCAAACGCAATTTACCAGCAGCCCAGAACTGCTCGCCTCTATCTAATGTGCTGAACCACCGTAGCGCGAGCGGACTCAAACTGTGAATTCACTCCAAAATACGATGACAATGACAGCGACATTAAACGAGGAGGGAGTGGGAGGGGGGAGTGGGGGCGGGCCGCAGTTGTAAAAGGCAGGGAGAGGGTGAGACTGAGGAAGGGAAAGATAGGGATCAAAGGAAAAAACAAGGGGGTGGCAAATGGTGTGCACTTTGATGTCCTCAGTGTCCGCACGGCTCACTGAGAACATCAAAGCAAGTGATCAGGCAGTGCTTTTCAGGCTGCCAAATGGTGCGCGCCTGGGGCACATGCACTGTATTGGGAGGCCTGAAAAGCCACTGTTTGCACTTCCAAAACTCGCTTACTATAAGTCTCGCCAGAGCAGCGCTAAAGCGCTGTCTCAGGCGAGACCTAAAAAGGGGTATGTGTGGTGCCAAAATGTGCAATACACACTCTTTTCAGTGGAAGCACACAACTTCGGCCCAATCAAATCCTGTACTCAGGAAAACCAACATGTTGGTGGAGCCTAAGCTTTTCTCCAAGTAGTAATCCGAAAGCTCATTTTTTGTGTGGATCACATAAGGTAAAGCGACAGCTACACTGTCAAGCCAGACCTAAAAATGAGCAGGAGTAGAGGCTAATGAAGCTCCACCCTCCTCTTAAGAAGTTCCTTCAGCAAATACTAACAAAAATACTCACACCCTTAGAACACTCTACAACACAAATTCCAACTCTAAGTCAAAACACTCCACAGCATACTTATACGTACTATGCACAAGAACACATAATTCACACTTCAATCCCTCATAGGGTACATTGTACACAATGGCAGCTGGGAGGGAACGGGAGTGGCGGGGTGGGGCGGGTTGAAAATATTTTTTAAAACCACTTACCTTTTCTGCTGGATGCGTCTCTCCTCAGCTCCTCATGACTCCAGTCTGGAAGAAACTGCAGACAGCACCCGGGCACGCAGGCTCCCCTGAGCCAATCACAACGCTGCCATGCAGTGTTGGGATTGGTCTGAGTGCGTGGAACGGCACTCAGATGGGGACAGAGAGCCTGTGCAAAGCGGCGGGCCAAGCAGTCATGTGCACTTACTGTGCACAGCCCACTATTCCTCCCTAAGCCTCCAGCCCACCCTAACCCAGCTCCGTAGCAACCAAAAATAAAACGATAATAACCTTGTTATTATTATTTTGTTTTTCACATTTTCACTGCTCTAAGAGCAGCAGAGCAGAGGAGCCACCACTGATTGCACATACATAATAAAACAGTATGGGAACAGACATATAGGTGATGAGGAAAAGGTTCAATACAAGTAATAATAAATATGCCAACAAAAAGGTCAAACAACAATTTTGTTAAAAAAACAATAGAAATTATAATAGATATGGCTTCATCAGAAAGCCTCTACTGTGAACAACCAGATTGAAATCTGGTTATTCGATGCAGTGACGTCATATTAGTAGGTTATCAAAATGGTTATTCACTATTGTGACATTACAAGAGGAGAAGACCTCTCCGGAGACCAGAGCTCATTGGTGGAATGGCAGTCAGCAGTCTCAATCGCCTTCTCAGCTGGATCTCCATAGACCTGGTGGAGATGACAGAAAATAGGCGGTGCTGTTCTTGAGCCGCACACCTTCTCCCCTGTCAGTGCGGGTCTGCGGTTTAAGGGATATCTTTCACGTTTCTCAGAAAGTGAACCAGTCCGGACCCAGTCCCCCCAGATGCTGTCCTGCTCCATTTTCTTTGTCATAGAGCTGATCACGCAGCGTTGTACGGTGCTGAATCAGGATAAACGCTAAACAGTACAAGTCATCATCGCAGCTGACTGGAATCCTTGGGTGATGCTTCGTAGAGTTGATCTCCTCCACCGTCCTTTTATGGCTCATGCATTTGTTGGCAGCGAAAGAGCCTATAGCCTCTTTGCAAATTGACTCAAAAAGGCAGTGGGGCGATTTTTGAATACCTTTAAGCAGTTGCATCTTACAATGGCCTATCAGACTTTGAGTAATAGTTGGGAACAACCACGGCAGCCATTTTAGCTGGGTCTTCTCCAAGACCGTGGTTGTTTCTAACCATTAGAACTAGGAATAAGAAATTTGGCAAGTTTGTCAAAAGTGAATTTCCACTTCCTCAGAATCCATTTTGGAGTACACTGCTACTCTGTTCTGGACTAAAATCGTAGCAGCATTTTCACAGAATTTAATTTGCTCACTTTCGCGATTCCGAGCAAGGACTGCGAGTAAGCCTTACACCAAGAGTTGCCGGGATCCGGTGAAGACAACAGTTGTAGACCATCTACGCATGGGTATTGACGATAACACTTCAGGTTGAACACAAATGGTGTTTTGTGCAAGTCAGCTCTTGAATAAATAGGGAGATAGCAACACAGCTGAATACATTTAGGAATCCTGATGTAGGGCCAGAGAATATCACTGCTTTTCAAAGTCAAGCCTCCCTCTCCTCAGCTCCCATATAAGGTATATTTTCTTACTCTTTGGCCAGACTGCAAACACATGCTTGTCTGAAACCGGTGGAGGAACAAAAAGATCTTAAAAAGGCATGTAAACTGTGCAGCAATGCAGCTTTGGGTCAACGCCATCCTGAGTCGTGCATTACCCTGTCTATGATCGATGCCAAAAAATACATAGTCATGTAAATATGGCCATTTTCAAACAAAAATGTTAGAAAATGGATGACTCACTTCATATGAATCTGAAACAGACTCACACTGTTAAAAAGATAAATCAAATATTTGTAAATGACCGTGCTGTCACTGTGAGGTAAGAAAGTGTTGTAAGACAACCCACACATACACTCCAGTTGTTGATTTTCTTACGGATCAACATGAATGACGGCTTGTGCGGGCTAAGAAAACCAGAATGCAACCCAAACATCGCCAACTGAGCTACCGAGAATTTTTTTTTTGTTGTCTCAAGCGTGCAACACCACCTGAATCATTTGCTTTTAAGCTGGTCTGCTATGGTGATTTCTTGTCGGCCTTAAGGGAAAATCTATAAACAGCCATTAACTCCCAACGATTCATGTTCTACATAACTCTCTGGGAAGCGAATCTGTTGGATAACGGGTTAATATCCCGCCATCCCTCGGTGTGGGAGCAGATGCTGTTGCATAACCTCCCATTCCAAGAAGAATGGTGCCCTCAAGCTGTTTCCACACGGCTAAGGAAAACAAACACTGGCAATGCTAACAGGCCTGTTATTGTCTGTCAGCCGTTTGGCTTTGCCATTACTTGTTTTCTTGCATCATTCCTTTTGCAAGGCTTTGATAGCTGGGGGAGCAGCCAGCCTCTCGCAAGTACAAAAACCCTGAAAACAAAAATATTTTGGGTGGTAAGAACACACATTTCCATTGAAGAATCTAGCAATTGAGGGAACTACTTTGTGTGTGGGTGTGCACCTGTGAAAGAGCCGACTGCATCTTGATTTGTACCCTGTGAAAGGGATGAATGCGGTGACTCACGGTGAAGTTAGCCAGACGGTAACACTACGCCCTATCATTGCCCTGCGGGTGCTGCAGGAGCTCTGAGGTAACAGGACATCAAACACATAAAGTAAGAATGAAAGCACCCGCCTGGCCACTTAAGGTACACTACTAAAAAAAACAAGCCCACAGCATTCGGAAACAAGCACGAAGCAGTGTCCTGAAAACCATTTACACCTCGCATTTTTACTGTGAGATTGCTGTCTAGAGAATGCAACACCACAAAGGCTTCAGGGAAACACTCAAGAGCACCAGCCAACGACCACTCCATTCACAGGCCCTACCCATGCTGTGATACCACTAGATGACAATCAATCGTGCTGCCATCAGCATCTTCCACCACACCTGCAAGGGAATTGGTGGTATCAAAATGTTTATGTTTCCAACTGGGCAAAAAAGATGAGTGAACAAAAAGTAACTTGCAGCTTGTGCAGTCAGGTGCTGCACAGGGGTCAACCTGGGCAGAACTCTACGGGTACACGCAGCGTGTGGAAGCACTGGTGTATGCACTCCACCCACATGATGTCATTAATGATGTAGTTTATCATGTCATGAGTGATGTAATATGTGAGGTTATATGCAGTTATAATGATAAATAATTCTTTTTTTTTTTTAAAGCGCAAACATATCACCCCCTAAAGTGTTTCAAGGCACTGGGGACCGTCGGTGGGGGTGGGGGGGGTTAAATGAGCTACTGCCCAGAGTCACATGATGCTGAGCTGAGCTGCTGCCGGGGATCGAGCTGTGACCCCGCCCCCACCACCACCACCGCTCGGGAGTCAGACGCTCTGGCTGCTGCGCCACACCTCTCTCTCCGAGCGGTGAGAGGGCAAAGGTTCTAGTCTAAATTATAACAGGCAAATTTCAATGGATTATCAGTTTTGAAATGTAAATTCTTACCTCAATTCAACACCTGACTATAAAGTCACTTTAACCGTTGGGGGTTTTTAGTGATTTTTTTTATATGTATACATCAAGATCTTTGCATCATACCCAACTATATTGTCACTTTTATCTTTGATTTTATTCATTGAATATTTATGTCACTTACTGTGTAAGCATCCGTTTGTGGCATGTAGCACTGTAGATTCACATGCTGTGCATACTTCCACCATTTAGTATTGGGCTTGGACGTGCAATACTTGTTTTTCTTTGATGTAAGTCTTTTCAAGTCACCTAGTGACTCCACCTATTGGTGGTATTGCGCATGAGCTTCAGCTCCATTGTTAGATTTTTTTCTCCCGCACGTAGGGCAATTTTTGTTAATGGAGAAGAGAGAATCTAGCAAAAATATGACCATGCAAAGTAGAGAAATAAAGGTAATGAAGTAAAGGCGATATCTGCAACAACTGCAGGCGACCAGGAGGAGGGTGGACCCATTTGAATCTACAGCACCAAATGCCACGAACAGATGCTTACAGGGTAACATTTTCCATTTGTAGCATGTAGCTGTAGATACACATGCTGTGCATAGAGTGTAAAGCAGTCCTCAAAAGTGGTGGTTTAGCCTGAGGATGGTACAGTGGACTGAAAACGTGTGCATAAGACAGCCTGGCCCACTCTAGCTTCTTATCTAGCCAAGACATTCATGCGGTAGTGCTTGGTAAACATATGCAAGGGTGACCAGGTTATTGCTTTGCAGATGTCAGCTAATGGTATATTACCCAAGAAATCCATTGAAGCCCTTTTCTTATGAGTGGAATGGGGTTTGGGAGGGATGGGCACAGTTATTTTTGCTTTGGCAGAACAAGTCAGTAAATACTTGACCAACCGTTCTGCAACTTCTGCCTTGGAAAGAGAACGACCCTTGTGGGGCTTGCAGTAAGAAACAAATAGCTGTTGTGTCCTACGGAAGGGCTTTGGCCTGTCAAAATACTACATTGACTTTTGACATCAGGAGTGTGCAGAGTGCATTCTGCAACACTCCTTGTGAATGGAACGTAAACGAGCAACTCGATTGTCTGGCTAAGGTGGATACTGCAGACCACTTTAAGGTAGGAGTTTTGGATTGGTTCTGAGTAACACTCTTTCGTGATGTACTTGGAAAAATGGTTATTCTAAAGTAAGAGCATGTATTTCACTGACTCTTCTGAGAGAGGTGTTGGCTTCAAGGAAGTCCACTTTCCAGGACAAGAACTGAAGTGGACAAAAGTGAAGTGGTTCAAAAGGCGTGCCCTCGGTCTTGTGAGGACGATGTTAAGGTTTTAAATGGGAGCAAACGGCGTCCATGGTGGAATAACCCTTTTCAGGCCATCCATGAATGCCTTAATGACTGGAATTCTGAATAGAGAAAAATGTTGCCTATTTTGCAACTAAGCAGTTACAGCAGCCAGATGTAAATAAATAGATGTATAGGAAAATCTGGACTAATGCAGGTTAAATAGGTAGCATACAATATGTTGCACAGACGCTGTGAGTGGATTGAAGTGTTTGGGAAAACAGGAGTAAACAAAGCATTTAAATTTGGCTACCTAACAGATCCTGGTAGTAGGCCATTGTGCCTCTAAGAATAGAAGTACAGTCTTCTGGTAGATTAAGATAACCAAATTCTGGGGGTGTGGCTTACATGGCGAAGATGGCGGATGTGCCTTAGCTCAGCTCCATGGCTGTAGCACTGTACCCTGCTATTAATCCTGCTCTCCCCACACTATGTACATACCACTTGCCGCTGGCTGAGGACCTGTGTCACAGTGACCCCGGAGGGCTGTTCAGGAGACTGCGGACGACAGAGGGCTGTTCAGGAGACTGCAGGCGACATAGTGGCGGATGCGGCTCGCCTCGTTGGGGCTGCCTCTCTTCGCCGGCAGGACCGTGTTTCTGTGGCTGTCTGACACTGCGGCGGCCGCAGCCATTCCATGGACAGACACAAAGCATTCACACTTCCCTGGCATAGGTGGGACAGGCCGGAGGACGGGGAGCACTCTCCACCCGACCTGCAGTCAGGATCAGAGTCCTTGCAGTCCTGCCCATAGCCACCCGCGAGGGTCCTCTGGCCCCTGGAGACCTGCAGCCCATACGTGCTCCACATCGCCTGCTTTGCCTGGTGCTGCATACGCGGGACAGCCCACCCCTCATCTTGATCTGCAGGGGCGTGCGCTGCAATGGAGAGTGCGGCCCACCAGCAAGGAACATTTTTCTACATCTATTGCCACTGGGTAGCCTCCTGGTGAGGACATGATTTGTCTTCTCTGCAGTGTTGCTGACTCTGGACCTCACAACACACACTGAGTGGCTCATTCTTTCAACAATGAGGCATGGAACTGCCAATACCTCACTATGCACGGATTTGTTTACTCTTGGGGGCCCCGAGTTTGGAGGCAGTGCGCACCCTGGGAACATACTGCCTGAATCAACAAACTACCTCGCTACGCTAATCCCACCTAGTGGTAGCAGGTTTGCACAACTATTTCAGTATTTTTCATTTATGCTGAGCATTACCAGCACATCACTTTCACATGATGCTGGCGATTGGTGTGGCCCGAGAGACAGTAATACTTCTAATTAGTGCTTTGCTGCGTCTGGCTTTCGTTGTCCCTGATCCTCACCTACAGAACAGGGCATACATCGCGGTCTTGCAAAGCCCGCTGTGGAGTGACTCCTCACAATCCATATGTAATAACCCAGTTGTTGGTATATGGCCAGGGCAATGACCCATCGCCTGGACATCAGCAGCAAGCCGCCTGGGAACTGTCTGAACTGCACTTCTGGCCACGGCAGGTATTTCCTATATGTATGTGGCATATTTTACCTCTGCAGCATCTCAGGTACCCCTCCTGTAAAGTTTGTGTTAGCGGATTGTGACTTCTGCTGGACCGCCTGCTTATACTACGTGCAGCGGAGGCGGCGCTTGGCTCGCAGCTGCCGTAGAAAAAGATAGTTCGTCAGCGAAATGCGAAGAGGAATACCCTGGACAAGAAGGTGGTCGGCACAGGGACCGATGCACCAGAGAAAGGTGAGGACAGTACCTCACTGGCTGCGCATACTGGGGCTATCCTGCAGGTTATCAAAGAGAAAGATTACCTTGGAAACCGAAATAGCGGCGTTGTCAGAAAGGTGCGGTTGCTGAAGATCATAGGAAACTAACTAATAGGGTCAAAGAAATGGAGTATCAATTGGGTGTTGCCTTGCCGAAGATAAGACCTTACTCAGAGATGCTCGGCCATTGAGAAGAAGGTGAGACAATTGATTAGAGGGCTGAAAGATGCGAAGAGAAGGTCCCGTTGCCACAATGTTTTGATTGTAGGAGTGCCAGAGAAAGCAGAGGGGTCGAGCACAAACTCCTCATAGGAAAATGTTTGGATAAGACAGTTCTGCAGGGTAACCCCTGCCAAATCTTTTCAGTGGAACGGGCACATAGAATTCCGTCTTACCTGAGCCTGGGGCGAGCCCGTGCTCAATTATCGTGCGGATAACTTTAGGAACAGGGATGTCATTCTCCAGGCAGCAAGGAAGAATGGTCCTTGGATGAATGAGGGACCTGAGGTGCATATACACCCCGATTACACTCATTTGGTTCAGAGACAGAGAGGTGTGTTTGTGCCTGTTAGGAGGGTGGTATGCCAGCTGGACCTCCAGTATGCCCTCCTCTTCCTGGCAAGCTGCAGGTGGTGTATGAGGGGTGGACTCACTTCCTGGCCACAGGAGGCTTGATCATAGCTTGAGCAGTGGGGTCTCAAGTCAAGCCCACCACTGGGGATGGAGAATGAGAAAGGGTGGGAGGTGCAGCCATGGCAAAGGAAAAACTGGAGGCCCGGTGTGGCTACACCAACCAAAGAACAGGTGAAAGCGGAGCAAGAGCAAACTGTCAAAGAGGTCCAGCGTTGCAGCGATGTTTTCAGCAATAATAGGTGTAGGCCTCTTGTCTCAGAGACAGAAGGTTCGGCTCAGAATGCACTGAGACTGAACTAAAGACAGCCGATGACCGCCTGCCCGTGGTGATGCCTATGACGTCCAACCACTTTGGATAGGAGTTGCTCTGATTCGTGACAAGGTCTGGTAAGAACATCAGCGGTTCTTGGTTGGGAGACAACTGGTGTATGTGGGAGGGCTTCTTGCTAGGGATTAGAGACTGCCCACAGTGGGGCATTTAACAATGGATAGCTCCGCATAAGATGGATAGCCCCGCATAAGAGTCCGGGTGCTACGCCCCAGCTACAGTAGCATTACTTGGTTTCATATTGTTTTTGTTTGGGGTTTATACATACTGTGAGTTGGGGTGTGGTTAGTTCTACAATCACTACACAGTAAGGTAGAGACGGGGGTAAGTTTAGGGGTATTTCACAACACCTTGACACAACATGAGCCGGAGGGGGTCTCAGGTTAGTCCCCTACAGGGGCAATGTCTCTTCTGGGGGAGGAAACCACACGTCCACCATAATGCAGATTCAAACACTGGTGCAGCTGACTTGGAATGTTACAGGCTGAGTAACAAGGTCAAGAGGAGTTTGATACTCAGGGCTCTTAATAGGTATAAACCTGACATTGTGTACCTACAGGAGACACACCTTATAGGTGAACATAATTGTAGCATGGGGAATGGGAGGTTTAGGCTGGTGGAATACGCACAGTACTCTTTGGGTTTGCGAAGGGTGATGACTGATAAGGGAGGCGCTCATGCAAAACACAGACTGACACAAAGGTATGTTACACTGCAGTCGTGGGAGAATAGGAGGGAGAAATAGTGTTATTGATTAATGTCTACACTCACCCCCGGCCTTCAATTAGTAACATTACAACATGTGGGTCCTGTTCTTGTGGAAGGCCCCCCTGCACTGGAGGTGGTGGGTGAATACTTCAATTTGGAATTAAATACGCATGTGGACAGGATGTGTTCCAGCGTATAGGGGGAGGCCATTAAGGAGAAATTAGAGGGATTCACGCGGGTTCTGGGATTATGCGACGTTTAGAGAAATCTACACTCTGACGATAGAAGACATTAGTTTTACTCGGGGGCACACAGCATGCACTTGCGACTTGATTCTTTTTTCACTTCAAGTGACTCACTCCTTAGATTTAGCGAGGCTACTTATCTGGCTCGTGGAATCAGCGATCACTTGCGGCTGAGGGGAACGCTGTCCGCTAACATTCAGAGACCCAGGGGGATGTGGAAAATGGAGCCGTAGTGCTTAACTAATGTGCAGGAGGTCAAATGCTTAGACATGGCATCAAAACATTACTTTGAGGAAAATAAAAAAATCAGTGAGCAGCCCAGTCACACCGTGGGAGGCTTATAAGGCCACAATAAGGGGAGCTATTATCCCTGAGGAAATAGGGGACAGACAGGCTAGACTGATAACCTTGGAGGGAGAGCTGGCTCAGTTAGAGAGGGACTATGCGGAGGCCCAATCTCCCCATGGCAAGGTGGTCATGGATTTAAAGAGAGCCGACTTTCTGAGGCCAAAACATCATATCTCGTGAAACAGAAAAGGATATATGAAGGGAGAAACAAGTCAGGCAAATTGTTAGCATAGATTGGGGGTAAGGAAAGTGAAAATATGGCTGTTAGAGCGTTACGAGTGGACTCCGGAGATACAGTGAGAGGCAGTGGGGTGATAGCAGAGGAATTCACTAGCTGTTTTGTGGCCTTTTACAATAACCACTTGATCAGGAAGTGCTGGAATTCAATAATGACTGCCCTATGAGATGATGGGGCAGAGAATAGGTGAAAGATTTAAAGGCAGACATTGCGGTGGAGGAAGTTTCCCTCTGCCATGGGCAAAATGCAATCCGTTAAATTCCCGGGACTGAAAGGGTTCCCGGTCAAACTGTTTCAAAAACAGCAGAGGCGGGCAGGGACCCAGTTGCATGCAGCCTTTGAGAAGGCATTCCAGGAGGAGGAGCTGCCGGACGACATGCAGTCAGCGACCATAGTACTTATCCCAAAGGCAGGGAAGCCCAGGGATAGATGTGAGTCCTATCCGCCCATATCATTGCTGAACACTCGTCAAGTAGTCAAGATCCTTGCCAAACTACTGGCGACCACGCTTAGAGCCGTGGGGTTAGAGCTGGTACACCCGGACCAGAATGGGTTTATGCCTGGCCACTCGATCAGACCGAACCTGAGAGAGCTTCATAATAACATAGCGGCGGCGTGGGCGATTGTCTCGTTAGATGCAAATTACGACTTTGACTCAGTGGAATGGCCACACCTCTTTGGTGTGCTTGAGAAGATGGTTTGGCCCTAGATACATATTGTTATTCAAGGACCTCTATGAATGAACCATAGCCTGAGTGTGGGTAAATGGCCATACCTCACGGGAGTTCAGAGTGCGGAGAGGCACGCGTCAGGGATGTCCTCTCTCGCTACCGCTGTTCATCCTCAGCATAGACGTTTTGGCAGAATAAGTGCGGGTGGACACTAAGATATGGGGTTGGTCGGAAGGTGAAGGATGGGATTAACACATATCACTATATGCTGATGACATTTTGTTGTATCTCACGAATGTGGGCCCCACACTAGACAGAGTGCGGACATCTTCTGTATCTTTGGGACATTCTCGGGCTTTGACATTAACTAGGATAAATCCTTGTTGTTTCCACTGGGAGAATGGAATCAGAAGGAGCAGCTGGTTATGCCGCTGCGTTTAGAGACAGGACAATTCAAATATTTGGGAATCTGGGTTACTACCTGTCCGGATTCATATTATGTGGCAAATCTGGCTAATCTGCTCAAACAACTGGAGCAGGATGTGAAAACACTGGCAGTCGCTGCCGCTCTTGTTACTGGGCAAGGCAGCAACATTTTAAAATGATGGTGCTTCCCAGATTTCCGTAATCCTCCGGAACAGCCCCTATAAAATCCCAAATGGGTACTTTACGAAGGTTGACACATTAGTGCGAATGCTGCTCTGCGCTTGTGTACAGCCTCGTATAACCCTGAGGTACCTTCAGAAATCTAAATAGGAGGGCGGTTGTGCCCTACCAAACATGCGGCAGTACTTTGAAGCAGCAAAAGTTAGCATTTTCGATGATTGGGCATATGCAAATAAGGCGGATCTGGAGTTTTAACAAGACAGGGTAGGAATGGGGATGGGGTAGGAGCTACCCTCACTCATTCTGGGTTTCAGTGGTGGCGAACAGGTCTATCTGTGGGAACTCCCAGTGGTGAAAGTACGTGTGTATGACCTGGGTGTGGAGATCCCATTGGTGGACATGTTGATGTGTCCTGCTGATCAGGACTGCTAGATTGTGGTCTACCCCAGAAATTTGCTGAATGAGTAGATGGATTTTGTGATGGATTGACCACAGCCAGATGCTTTGGGCTACACTGAACAACTGTGGTGAATGTATGTCCCCTTGTTTCTGGAAGTTAAACCTGGCAGTTGTGTTGTCTGTGTGCATCAGGACTGTCTTGTTTTGATTGAGAGTGTGGAAAGTCCAGAAAGCGAGCTGGATATCTGAGTTCCAGGTGACTGATGTAAAGAGTTTGCTGTATAGGGGTCAACTGACCCCCAATGAGATGATGGAGATGTGCTTCCCAACCTGTAAGCAAGGCGCCCGTGGTGGTCTCTTGCTGAACTGGGTCCAGGAAGGGCCGCCCCTGCAACAGGTTGATGGCATTCCATCACTGCAGAGAGCGATGTGTGAGGCCCCAAAACCATCACTAGATCCACTAGGAGACCCCCGCTTCAGACCATTGTGCTGCTAAGCACACTCGGAAACATAACACATGTGGAGCCTGACATGAGGGATAATAGCGATACAAGACGCCATAATGCCTAATAGGCACGTCACAGTTCTGACTGTTACCTGCCAATCTGGAGGAAAAAGCAGCAGCATTTTTTAAGGGCTTGTAATCTGGCTGGGCTGGGGTAAGCATTTCTCAGGCGCGAATCTAGGCCAGCCCCAAGGAAGGGCGGTATTTGAAGGGGTTGTACGTGGGATTTGGTCAGACTGATGATGAAACCCAGAGTATGCAGGGTATGAATTGTAGTCTGGGTGTGCGCTTGGCATTGTTGTTGTGCGGCGCTCTTTATCAGCCAGTCGTCTCGGTAAGGGAATACGCGGATGCAGCTCCTCCTAAAATGAGCAACCGCCACAGCCATTTGCCGAAGACTCTTGGTGCAGCGGTAAACCCAAAGAGTAGAATTTTGAATTTATAATTGTTAGACCTGGCACCTTGGCGTGAGTTTCCCTTCCACTTTTTGATGGTGTGCCTCAATTGTTTTGCTGGTGTTGTCCGCTCAGGGCACTGCGCCACGGCTAATCCGTGCCGCAGTGCAAGTGCTCCCTAAGTAAAGTGTACCTGTAATTGATGTCCATGATTGGTTTATTGGATTCACTGTCAGTCCCCAGTAAAGTGCACCAGGGGTGCCAGGGCTCGTGAATGCCAATGCTGCTGGTGGGCTTGCAGCGCTGGTTGCGCCACCCACAGAAGCGGCCTTGTAAAATGTGTCTAGGGTCTGCCACCGCAGACCCTGTGCGCGGTCCCGGACCGTCGCGCTGACTGCGCAAGTGCCCCCACTTGCCAGTCCCTGAACCTTCCCTTACCTACATATTAGCCACCCCTCTGGTAGGCCCAAGGGCAGGGTGCATTGTAGGCATAAGGTAAGACATGCCCTGGTGTGTGTGGCATGTCTTAGTAGTGAATTACAGCCCTTTCCGTTCTTCACTATTGAAGGCTACCTGCTCTCCATAGGCCAGAATGGGCTGCTGGGATCGCGCCAACGCTGTGACCCCAGTGGACTCAGAGAGCATGGTAGAGTGTCGAGTTTAGTATGCCTGAACTCAGGATAATAAAATACTTCTTGTAGTCAAGTTTATTTTTATATCCTGGGTTTGTAAATACTACTTTTAGAAAGTTAGTATTTACTGACCTGACCATCTCAGTCCGCCTCTGCTGTGTGTGTGTGTGTTCTGCCTAGCGACAGTAAGGAGCAGGGTGGGGGGATCCCCAGAGACAGGTTGGCTGCCAGGTGGTGGGTAGAGAGATTACACCAGGATGGGTGGGAGGAGTACACCTTGACTCTTGAATAGACCTGTGCTCTGCCACCACAAAGCCGGCGCCGCCCCCTGTGGGGCGGCTGATGTCTCTGCCCTGCTGCTGAAAGGAAAGAGCAGAGTCACCATAACAAAGTGCTCCAGAACTGGACTGAGCCAGGCCTAGGCCCCCTGGCGCTAAAGAACAAAAGAATCATGGTATAAAAGTAGGAGCCTGGCTCCTAAGAAATCAGAATCCTGTTTACCACAAAGAACCTCTGCCCGACTAGAAGGAGAAGGAGACGCTGGAGGAGCTGGCCTGCTGCCTGCCTTGCTGAGAAAGGAGAGGAAGAGACTTACTGAAAAGACTTTGCTACTTTGTGCTTGAACATTCTCCAAGGGCTTGATCTGAGCTTGCCCCCTGAACTGAACCCCAGGACCAGTGGGTTCTCTGTGCTTCTTGCTCATCCTCCAATTCGAGCCGTGTGGGCATCCCGCTGGAAAAGAGACTGCGCCCCTCATCGCCCCTCCTAGGGCCGTGACACTCAGGAGCTCGCCTGCCGCAATCCCGTGAGAGCCCCGCTCCATCCGGAGCCGCTCTCTGTCCCCGGGCCAGGCCGCCTGCACCCCTGTCACCGCCTGCCATTGGAGCGCGCTGAACGCGCTATCACCCCTCCCGCCGGAAGCCGTCCGACGACTGTGATCTACGCCGGGTCATCCAGCTGCACTGACCGTGCCCTGCGACCCCGCTTCGCTATCCCCGGACATCTCAGGCCGCGCCGCCCCCGCTGTGGAGACCCTCCTGCACCGCCGTGCTAAAGGGTCGCTGGCCGCGCCTGCCTACGTGCCCACACCTGCTGATTGAGGACCCAAGAACACTTCCTAAGCCGAGAGTCGCACCGACCTGTGCCGACTCTCCACATCACAAAAGAAGTTCCAGTATCGGGCTCGGGGCCCGCAACGCCTTATTTCCCCGTTCGCAGGAGTCGATCTCTGTGAGTACTGGAACCACAAGTAACATTTGCAAGAGAACTACAAAGTATCCATTTGACGCTACGAACAACGAACATTTGCCCGCGTTACAACCTGGTGGCATAGCGAAAACGTTATTGGTCTTGTGATAAGTCTGCTGAGATATATATACCTTATTTTTACATAAAGAAACGTATTTTTATATATATCCAAGTCTGGTGTCCGTTTCTGGGGGGATTAATGTATTTACTGTGTGTATGATTGTAAGTGCTTAACCAACAACGCCTGAGGAATCGCCTTGGCTGCTCACGCCACGCACCTAGAGGGTGAGCAAGGGTCATTCGCGAGGGGTTATCCTGCGCCCTGACGTGGAGGAGAGGGTTCCTGCTTGACACAAGGGCAACCTTGCGCCAACCAGAGATCCCCGACTCTAACATTGTTGGCAGCGGTTGGGATTTTCGGATTTGCACTTGTAATTTACATACAGTGAATTATTAATCACCAGATAGTGAGAGCAGACCAAATAACGCAGCCACAGGTTTTGAGCTGTTGAACTTTGTTGAGACATCTGCCATTACTGCAACCATGCCTGGCTCACACTCCGCTGGGAGAGCACTCTCTGTGATTTCTGGAATAGATGAGGTGGATTGGGAGAGACTGGAAGGCTACACGATGGAGCAATTGAAAGGCTACAGTGTAAAATTCAGAGTCCCCCATGCTGGATTCAAGAGGAAGAACCAGTACACGAAGGCGCTGAGAGCCTGGAAGGAGTCACGAGACCCACGGAATGCGGGGGACATCGTTCCGCCCGACAACCTTGAGGAGCCCAGCAGAGTCCGGTCGCCAGAGGAGCTGGCAGACAGGGCAGCAGACAGGGCGCATGCAATGGAGATGGCAAAGTTGGCAGGACAAATGGAAATGGAAAAGCAGAAGTTGGCCCTGGAGGCACAACAACGCCAAATGGATCATGATATCAGATTGAAGGAGTTGGAGCTGAAGGCGAAAAGTTTGGACACCGCTCCTTCTGGTGGCAGCACTCCACCAGTGCAGGTAGAGTCCAAGGTGTACATCCCCAAAGATGTAGTAAAGGAGTATTTTAGAAAGGATGACATAGGGCAGTGGTTTAGAGCCTACGAGGTGGCCATGTCCTCACACCGGGTCCCTGAGAAAGACTGGGGAGCGGGGTTGTGGGGAAGGTTCCTTGCTGAAGGGCGTGACACCCTGTTAGATTTACCCTTAGATCTCCAAACCTCATACCCCCATATGAAGGAAGCTTTAATGACCAGGTATGGGTTAACTCCGGAGCTATATAGACAGCGGTTCAGGGAGACGAAGAAGATCCCTGAGAGTACGTATGTGGAGTATGTGACCTTTTTCTGCAGAGCGCTGGATGGTTGGGTGAAGGGTAGCAAAGTGAATGATTATCAAGGGCTGCTTGACTTAATTGCATGGGAGCACTTGTCCAGTCAATGTTTTCCTGAGCTACGCCAGCACCTGATTGATAGCAAGCTGTCCAACCCGAGGAAGCTTGCTGAGGAGGCGGACCGCTGGCTCAGCACCAGGGTCCACAAGGGTCAAGTGGGAGACTCCGCCAAAGGTGGGCAGGGTCCCCAGCAGAAGAGTGGGGGGGGACAAGGGTAAACAGAAGGGGTTCCAAAAAGGCCCCCAAAGTAACTCCCAAGGGAACCAGCAGAAGGGTTCTCAGCCTCCCCCACCCCCGCAGCAGAACGGGGCCCCGACAGGTAGACCTGGTCTAAAGGGGCCCTTCAATTGTTATAAGTGTGGTGACCCGGGTCACATTGCCTCTGATCCTAAGTGTCGCCTGTTTGGTATGACCGCACCCACTGGTGCTCCCCCCCGGCAAGTAGCTAGTGTTAACTTTGGGGAGGAAGTAGCAGTCCAGGAGGGTGGGGGTCCCGGGCAGATGACCCTAGTCTCGCTAGGAGACAGTGAGATGGTCCCTGTAACCTACCTGCCCTCTAACACTAAGAAATATGGGCAGGTGGTGACCATCAATGGAAGGAAGGTGGAGGCTCTTAGAGATACAGGAGCCAGCGTGACCTCGGTGAGGCAACACCTGGTGTCTCAAGAGCAGATTGTACCCAATGCCTACTGTAGGGTTGTCAATGCTGACAACGTAGAGAGTCGTTGTCCAATGGCTCAAGTTCCCTTTGAGTGGGGGGAGGTCTCTGGTACTCTACAAGTCGCGGTGAGAACTGACATGCCTGTAGATTGTCTGCTAGGGAACGACCTGGAGAGCTCCCCTTGGGAAAAGGTGGAGAAGACCACGCATCTGAGGATGGTGGGTCTACCCGACTGGGCGTGCGTGACCACCCGGTCCATGGCAGCCAGTAGGGGTGTTGAGAGGGTCCTGGAGCCTGAGGGAGAGGTCCAGGAACCGGCCTTAGGGAGAAGGCGCAGGAGGCGCGGGAAACCGGCCCCCGAAGTTCCCACGGCCCAGGAGGAAGTAGACCCTGAGGGGGATGCTCTGGAGCCTACCGGGGAACAGATTGCCGAACTGGGAGACTTGCCTGAGCTGACCCATTGGCAGCAAGAAGGAGGTCCCTCCAGGGAGGAATTCTGCAGGGAGCAGAAAGAATGCCCTTCTCTCGTGGGTATGCGGCAACAGGCTGCAGACCAGGCCAATGGTGTTCAGGCCAAAACACACTACGTGTACTGGGAGAGTGACCTCCTGTATTCCGAGCCTAAGGCTGCTGAACCTGGGTCAGCCCGTGTGCTGGTGGTACCCCAGAAGTTCAGAACCTTCCTACTGGGGCTGGCTCATGATGTGCCTTTAGCAGGACATTTGGGGATGGACAAGACCTATGACAGGCTTGTCACCCACTTTTACTGGCCCCAAATGCACAAGAACTCAGATTCCTACTGCAGAACCTGTCAGACTTGCCAGGCAAGTGGTAAGAGCGGAGGGAAGCACAAGGCTCCTCTGCAACCTTTCCCTGTGGTCGGTACGCCATTCCAACGAGTGGGTATTGACATTGTGGGGCCTCTGGACCCCAAGACAGCCCTGGGCAACAGGTTCATCCTGGTCTTGGTGGACCATGCCACCCGGTACCCTGAAGCCATCCCTCTGAGGACAGTGACGGCCCCCGTGGTGGGACGGGCACTGATGGGAATTTTCTCCCGAGTGGGATTCCCTCTAGAGGTGGTGAGCGACAGGGGGACCAATTTCATATCCACATATATGAAATCCCTGTGGAAGGAGTGTGGGGTAACTTACAAGTTCACCACTCCTTACCACCCCCAAGGAAATGGGTTGGTTGAGAGATTCAACCGAACCCTCAAAGGCATGATCATGGGCCTGGACGGTCCAATGAGGCGTAAGTGGGACGTCCTCTTGCCATGCCTGCTCTTCGCTTACCGAGAGGTGCCACAGAAGTCTCTAGGATTCAGCCCCTTTGAGCTTCTGTATGGTCACCCGGTAAGAGGACCTCTGAGTTTGGTAAAGGAAGGCTGGGAGCAATCTCCCAGGAAACCTCCCCAGAATGTATACAGTTACATGCTGGCCTTCCGAAACCAGACTCGGCGTTTCAGGCAACTTGCTGAGGCAAATCTGGAAGCCAGCCAGGAGGAGATGAAGCGGTGGTACGACCGGAATGCCACTCTGGTAGAGCTTCAACCTGGACAAAAGGTGTGGGTCTTGGCCCCAGTGGAGCCTTGTGCACTTCAGGATAAGTGGACAGGTCCATTTGAGGTTGTGGAGCGCAAAAGTCCTATCACCTACCTGGTGGACATGCAGACTCCCAGGAACCCTCTGAGGGTCCTACATGTTAACCGCCTTAAGCCCCACTTAGAGAGGACCGAAGTGGGCATGCTGCTGGCCACTGATGATGGAATGGAAGAGGAGACCGAGCCTCTTCCTGACCTCTTAGTGGCCTCTGAGAAAGATGGGTCAGTGGATGGAGTTAACCTCTCACCCACCCTGACGCCCGAACAACAGGAAGACTGCCGCCACTTGCTGGGACAGTTTTCCGACCGATTCTCCCTGGTTCCTGGTGTCACAGATTGGTGCGTCCATGATGTGGACACAGGAGACAGCTTACCTGTGAAGCACAAGGCTTACAGGGTAACTGACAGGGTCAGAGCTTGCATCAAGGAGGAGGTCTCCAAAATGCTTGCGCTCGGGGTGGTTGAGTCCTCCAGCAGTCCTTGGTCCAGCCCCGTGGTCTTGGTCCCAAAGGCTGCTGCGCCGGGAGCCACACCTGAACTCCGGTTCTGTGTGGACTACAGAGGACTCAATTCAGTCACGAAGACTGACGCGCACCCCATCCCCAGAGCTGATGAGCTCATTGATCGGCTGGGGGCTGCCCGGTTCCTCAGTACGTTTGATTTAACGTCTGGGTACTGACAGATCGCCTTGACCGATGGGGCCAAAGAGAGGTCAGCATTCTCTACACCAGATGGGCACTTCCAGTTCCGAGTCATGCCATTTGGGATGAAGAATGCCCCTGCCACCTTTCAGAGGTTGGTCAACCAGGTACTGGTTGGGCTGGATGCGTTCAGTGCCGCCTACCTGGATGACATCGCAGTGTTCAGTGCCACCTGGCCTGAACACCTGCGCCACCTCTGGGAAGTGTTGATGGCGCTGCGCCGAGCAGGCCTCACGATCAAGGCAAGCAAGTGCCAGATCGGGCAGGGTTCCGTGGTGTACTTGGGACACCAAGTGGGGAGTGGCAAGGTGGCACCCTTGCAACCCAAAATTGAGACCATCCTGGCTTGGGAACCCCCCAAGACGCAGACCGCAGTGAGGGCCTTCCTGGGGCTCACTGGGTACTACAGGAGGTTTGTCAAGGGCTATGGAACGATCGTTGCCCCCTTGACAGAGCTGACTTCTAAGAAGCAGCCCAGGAACGTGATTTGGACTGACACCTGTCAGAAAGCTTTCGACACCCTGAAGACTGCCATGTGCACGGCGCCCGTGCTCTTGGCCCCTGACTTCTCCAAGGAATTCCTAGTGCAGACAGACGCTTCAGAGCATGGTGTAGGGGCTGTTCTCTCACAGATGACTGAGGAGGGCTGGGACCAACCCGTAGCCTTCATCAGTAGGAGGTTACTTCCACGGGAAAGTAGGTGGAGTGCAATTGAGCGAGAAGCATTTGCTGTGGTCTGGGCGCTGAAGAAGCTAAGACCCTACTTGTTTGGGTCTCACTTCCGGGTTCAGACGGACCACAGGCCCCTCAGATGGTTGATGCAAATGAGGGGTGAAAACCCGAAGCTGTTGAGGTGGTCCATCTCCCTCCAGGGTATGGACTTTACGGTGGAACACCGTCCTGGTACAGATCACGCCAACGCTGACGGTCTGTCCAGGTATTTCCGCCTTAGTGACGAGGAACCCCCTGGGCAAGGGTAGTTCTCCCCACATTTCAGCTGGAGGGGACACGTGTTAGACCTGGCACCTTGGCGTGAGTTTCCCTTCCACTTTTTGATGGTGTGCCTCGATTGTTTTGCTGGTGTTGTCCGCTCAGGGCACTGCGCCACGGCTAATCCGTGCCGCAGTGCAAGTGCTCCCTAAGTAAAGTGTACCTGTAATTGATGTCCATGATTGGTTTATTGGATTCACTGTCAGTCCCCAGTAAAGTGCACCAGGGGTGCCAGGGCTCGTGAATGCCAATGCTGCTGGTGGGCTTGCAGCGCTGGTTGCGCCACCCACAGAAGCGGCCTTGTAAAATGTGTCTAGGGTCTGCCACCGCAGACCCTGTGCGCGGTCCCGGATCGTCGCGCTGACTGCGCAAGTGCCCCCACTTGCCAGTCCCTGAACCTTCCCTTACCTACATATTAGCCACCCCTCTGGTAGGCCCAAAGGCAGGGTGCATTGTAGGCATAAGGTAAGACATGCCCTGGTGTGTGTGGCATGTCTTAGTAGTGAATTACAGCCCTTTCCGTTCTTCACTATTGAAGGCTACCTGCTCTCCATAGGCCAGAATGGGCTGCTGGGATCGCGCCAACGCTGTGACCCCAGTGGACTCAGAGAGCATGGTAGAGTGTCGAGTTTAGTATGCCTGAACTCAGGATAATAAAATACTTCTTGTAGTCAAGTTTATTTTTATATCCTGGGTTTGTAAATACTACTTTTAGAAAGTTAGTATTTACTGACCTGACCATCTCAGTCCGCCTCTGCTGTGTGTGTGTGTGTTCTGCCTAGCGACAGTAAGGAGCAGGGTGGGGGGATCCCCAGAGACAGGTTGGCTGCCAGGTGGTGGGTAGAGAGATTACACCAGGATGGGTGGGAGGAGTACACCTTGACTCTTGAATAGACCTGTGCTCTGCCACCACAAAGCCGGCGCCGCCCCCTGTGGGGCGGCTGATGTCTCTGCCCTGCTGCTGAAAGGAAAGAGCAGAGTCACCATAACAAAGTGCTCCAGAACTGGACTGAGCCAGGCCTAGGCCCCCTGGCGCTAAAGAACAAAAGAATCATGGTATAAAAGTAGGAGCCTGGCTCCTAAGAAATCAGAATCCTGTTTACCACAAAGAACCTCTGCCCGACTAGAAGGAGAAGGAGACGCTGGAGGAGCTGGCCTGCTGCCTGCCTTGCTGAGAAAGGAGAGGAAGAGACTTACTGAAAAGACTTTGCTACTTTGTGCTTGAACATTCTCCAAGGGCTTGATCTGAGCTTGCCCCCTGAACTGAACCCCAGGACCAGTGGGTTCTCTGTGCTTCTTGCTCATCCTCCAATTCGAGCAGTGTGGGCATCCCGCTGGAAAAGAGACTGCGCCCCTCATCGCCCCTCCTAGGGCCGTGACACTCAGGAGCTCGCCTGCCGCAATCCCGTGAGAGCCCCGCTCCATCCGGAGCCGCTCTCTGTCCCCGGGCCAGGCCGCCTGCACCCCTGTCACCGCCTGCCATTGGAGCGCGCTGAACGCGCTATCACCCCTCCCGCCGGAAGCCGTCCGACGACTGTGATCTACGCCGGGTCATCCAGCTGCACTGACCGTGCCCTGCGACCCCGCTTCGCTATCCCCGGACATCTCAGGCCGCGCCGCCCCCGCTGTGGAGACCCTCCTGCACCGCCGTGCTAAAGGGTCGCTGGCCGCGCCTGCCTACGTGCCCACACCTGCTGATTGAGGACCCAAGAACACTTCCTAAGCCGAGAGTCGCACCGACCTGTGCCGACTCTCCACATCACAAAAGAAGTTCCAGTATCGGGCTCGGGGCCCGCAACGCCTTATTTCCCCGTTCGCAGGAGTCGATCTCTGTGAGTACTGGAACCACAAGTAACATTTGCAAGAGAACTACAAAGTATCCATTTGACGCTACGAACAACGAACATTTGCCCGCGTTACAACCTGGTGGCATAGCGAAAACGTTATTGGTCTTGTGATAAGTCTGCTGAGATATATATACCTTATTTTTACATAAAGAAACGTATTTTTATATATATCCAAGTCTGGTGTCCGTTTCTGGGGGGATTAATGTATTTACTGTGTGTATGATTGTAAGTGCTTAACCAACAACGCCTGAGGAATCGCCTTGGCTGCTCACGCCACGCACCTAGAGGGTGAGCAAGGGTCATTCGCGAGGGGTTATCCTGCGCCCTGACGTGGAGGAGAGGGTTCCTGCTTGACACAAGGGCAACCTTGCGCCAACCAGAGATCCCCGACTCTAACAATAATGGTGTCCACTTACAACTAACCTCAGATATCTGCAATATGCCAGGTGGATTGGTATGTGAAAGTAGGTGTCCTTCAGATCCAGGCAAGTCATGAGGTCACTTTTCTCTAAGAGCGGTATAACGTCCTGTATAGTCACCATGTGGAATAGGTCCAATAGAATAGATTTGTTGAGAGGCCTGATATCGAGGATGGGCCTGAGAGAACCATCTTTCATTGGGATAAGAATGTAGAGTGAGTACACATCCTTTCCATGGTGTTAAGGCAGATCAGGCTCTATGGTTTCCTTGTCCAAGGCCTTTAACTCTGCATGAGGAGGAGCAGGTGTTCTTCGGACAATTTGTGTTGACATGGGGGAATAGTTGTGTTTAATATCTAGAAACCAACGGTCTGGGGGGGACTTCTGACCAGCGGGGCAGACACCCCTGCAATCTTCCCCAGATAGGTGTTTTGTGATCGGGGGAAGCCAAATGGCGTCACTGCTGTGAGGAAGAAGTTCCTTTTGGGGATGCACCCTCATCTATACCTTCGCCACTGTTGCCCCCAGTATCCACCCCATAGTAACTCCGTGAGGGTGATTGGAGCGATGGCCTAGTGGAGGTGGAAGAGGGTTTTGGAGCAGGTGTCTTGAAAGCTCCCAAGAAACTGAGCACCAAAAGGAACCTCTAATTGGCGATGTTTGGAGGGTGCACATAGCTTATGTCTGTCTTTTTAAAAACTTTTTAAGCAGCTCATCGACCTGAGTGTTGAAAAGATGCTGACCACCGAAAGGCACATTTAACAGATGTTGCTGTATCTCCGGTTTAAAACTGGTAACCCTTAGCCAGGCATGCTGCTGTAGGAGAATGCTCGGGTTAATACCGCGAGCAGCTGTATCAGCGGCATCAAAAGCACAGCGAATGTTAGTGTTGGAGATACCTTTCCCCTCTGCCACTAATTCCTGCCCTTTTGCAGTACTGTTCTGGAAGATGTTCCACCAAGTCCGCCATTTGATCCCAGTGTATGAGGTTGTATTGTATCGGGAGAGCAAGCCAATGAAATTGTCCCCGGAATCTATATTCTTGCTCTCTCGGTCAGGAAGGGGTGCATCATCAGTGCTTTTGGTGCGTGCCTGCTTTCTACCGGTATGTACCACTACCAGTCAGGGGTTAACTGGCCACAAATATATGGAGGGTCACATGGGTAGGCTTTATACTTCCTGTTCACCCTAGGAGTGATAACTCTTGTCTGAACAGGCTCCTTGAAAACTTCATGGTAGGTTCAAAGACCCTTTTTAGGTCTCGTCTAGGCAGCACATGCACTATCTCTCGAGACATTCTATATCTACAGTATACACATTCAGCACGTCCATCGATTTTGATTGGTTCCTTCATGTGCTTTTCAAAAATCCTTTGTTTTCATTGGTGAATAGCTTACATGTGTCCTTCCTTTTACTGTTTTAGCCACACTCTGGAGACTGCCCCGTTACCATGCATTATTTCACGATCAGCCCTATACTTACTATTGAAAACTACTTTTTCGTTTGCATGGGCATCTTTTTTTAATTTCCTGCTCATGTCCCCTGATCCTGCTGGTAGCTCCAAGCGCCGCCTGCATCCCAAATTTCATTCACCCATTGTTCATGTTGCCTCTAGCCCCTTCCTACCCTCTTCATGATGTTGAAGTTGTAAATTCCCTGCTCCCCTCCCGTTGTGCACCTTCAGACTACTTATCAAATCCTTCAAACTCCCTGTAACAACAGCCTTCCCTGAGCGTATATGTGCCTCAGGCAGGCTGAACAATTGAGGCAACATTGCGGAGCCGATCCCTGCCTCCACGGCAGAATTAAGCGATTTGCCTAGAATCACAGGATGTTGAGCCGACACCAGACTCGAACCTGGTTCCCCAGGTTCAATGTCAGCAGCTCTGGCCATTACACCAATTTTTTTCCCGGAGCAGTAACTGCTCCGTTATATTTTTTTTGTCAGCCACCAATGGGAGCAAGGAAATCCAGAGCCAAACGTAGCATGCAGCTCCCAGCTCTGTTGCTGCCTCTCGTGCTTTGCGGGCGAGCACATTGAAGGAGGGGGCAGGGTAAAGCTGGGGCGCTCTATGGGCTTGCTACCACTGGCATACCTCCCTGGTGCCTTAACTGATGAGGTGGGCACTGGTGCTGCAGTGTTGATGCTATTTGTATTTGTATCTCACCTGAGGCAACGAGTGGGACCACGGGCACTATAGGTGCAGGAGGACCTGCCACCACTGTTGTATTTCAGTAGGTTTCTTCTCCTGGAAACTGTTAATGACAAAGCCAGATGATATCCACCAGTTTTGGCTCATAGTGGACACGATCAAGAGGGGAAGGTAAGATGCGCGCCCTGTTCCGGACTTGGCTGACCCACTTGCCGGAGGCACAAGGTTCCAGACTCCACCAGGTGGGTTTAATTTCCAGGATCCTGGCTGCACACAATGGGCCAGCTGGCGGTGGGTTGCAGATGCAAAAGGACTAGCGGCTAAAACTCCCAGTCCTCTTTTTTCACTTTGTTCCCATCGCATGTGTGAAACTAACAGGGTCTGCTTGGTCAGCACTTCACCCCCGTGATGTTGCCTTTCGGTTTGACAGGCTGCTTTGTTTCTGTTTGGTTGTTATGCTTCTCGGTTACGAAATTATATATTAAAAAAAGTCTGAGAGCGCAACAACCTTTTCACTATATTATCCTCGTGTTGTATCTTGGGCCACATCATTTGCTTTCTGTGGAGATCCTAACAGCTAGAGCGGTCGACCTCGAAGCTTGAGAACTGGGTTTGAGTCTTGGCAACGACGCTCAACATCCTGTGATTCTGGACAAATCACTTCATCTCCCCGTGCCAAACAAAATGAATGTGTCCATCTGTAACGCAACTGGTGCCTTCGGGTCGAGTTTGCGCTTTATAAAACTCCCCCTCCCCCAAAAAAATCTGTTTTAGGTTTGTTGGAAAACAACATTTAAAGTGTAGCAGTTCTGTGTGACTGTTTCCCCCCAATAGTGCTATTAACCATAAGCAACGCATTTGCACCAGATTAATGGCATCCTAAGGGTACACAGTGCACGCTTTCAGACCATGCTTTTGAAAAGTTTAGTAACATTTTTTGGGGGGACACCATGCCGTCTTTCCCTCTCACTCCGTCGCTCTTAGCCCCCGTCACTTGTTTTCCAGAGTGCTATGCTCCCTTGGCGGTTGGTCAACCAAGCCGTTCTCATTTCTCCCCCCCACTGCAAACATGAAATAACCAGCAGGTAAGCAAGGCGTTTCCAGGACAAGCTCAACCCCGCTCTCTTCTTGTTTTTTTCTCTTTCTTTTTTGCAGTTCTATATAGCACAAACTCAACCAAAGGTATTGGAACCCCTAACATGATCACCAGTTGCATTACAAACTGACATATTTTTACGGGGGTTACCCTTGGACCTGAAACTCCGATTTATTGCTTTTTAACAGATGATGGTTGCCGAAACTTACTTTAGCAGTGCTGTCCACAATCACATTAATACAAAAGTGTGTGAAACATAGAAGAACTTTACTTCTAATACTGCCTGACATTGTGGACCATTCCATAAACAGATTATGAACTGGTGGAGGTAAAATGTCCGATAATCTAGTTCCCAGACTTTATTTTCACTCTACACCATTATGAAAATAGCTTCTTCCATACTGGATGACAGCTAAACCGACTTTTTCAGGTAAGCCTTTCACATCAGATGCCCAAACAAACTAGGAGAATTAGTAGCAAAACAATATTTCTGCTAGTCGCTCCCTACAGTGCAAGCCCAATTTCTAAATAGGGCTGAATGGTAGGGTGACCAAGCATCCCCGATTTGCCGCGACAGTCGTGGGTTTCACCAGCTGTTCTGGCAGATTACAGCAAATTTGGGTCAGGTCTTGGTTTTCAGAGAGGGTCGATGGCAAACACTGGAGACTCAGTTTTATATGTCACAAAGCAATACTAGTTAGCAGCTCTTATTAGAAAGCTGCTTGAATAACATGTTTGATACTGGGTTTAAAAACTGACTTTTAATTTATTCCCTTAATGCCTCCTCTGTATTTCGATATTGATGAAAGCTGTCATTCTGTGCCCCTCGTGTGATATGCAAGTAGTCCTATTTTTCTGTGTGAAATGTCCTGTTTTTTTGCTTTGAAAATCTGGTCACCCTACGGAGTGCTGGCTCTCAAGGTGACTTGCGTTCATAACCACCTGGAGTGAGAGATATGTGGTAGGGTATTAAACTTTTTTGAACATTGATCTATACCATTCTTTAGAAAAAAATGCCTGCCCTAAGTAAAACAACTTAGCATGGACATTTAAAGAAAAATTATATTCAACTTTTTGTGAACATCTATCTGTTCATTCACTGCACCCATCCATTTATCCATCGTCCATCATTCTCCCATTCGTCCAACTATATGGCACTAAGCAATACCCGATACACAGCCACCCTCCCATACCCAGTATCCATCCACCCATGGCCTTTACCCTTCCACACTGCCTATCCTGGTATGTCACAAATAGTGTACAGAAGCAGTCGTAGCCTGGAGAGAGCTGGGCGAGGACATACATGAATGCTTAAACAACACTTCTAAGTACAGGCAAGGACATATCTTTAATAATCTCTTATAAGGTTTCAAAAGGTACTCATGATATTCGATGACATGATCTGGCAGGGAAGGCTTAGCAGGGTACAAATCTGGGTCTGTGCCTGCAGGGGTTTCCACATCATAATCGTCCCAAGAGTCTGGGCACCTTCCTGTCATGGACGAGGTCATAGGGAACCTAAGACTGTCCCCGCCCCGAGTGTGGGAACCTCGAGGTGACTGTTGTGAAGACTCTAAAAGGCAACACAGAAGGTACTTGGGGGAAGGAGGAGGAGGAGAAGGAGGAGGAGAAGGATGAGGAGGCGGCAGAAGAGAGGTGGCTCTGTCATGCTTTCTAGGTCTTTTGGAAGGGGTTAGCGCCGGTGGGTTGATGGCCTCCTCAAAAGTCAACTTGCTCTTATGGGCAATAGATGCCTTTGGCACCTGTGGAGGCTTCGCCAGCATCTGTCCAGGGCCGGGCTGGTATGTATCAGCTGCAGCCAAGCATACAGATGTTTCTACATTCTCTTGAGTATTGGTTTCCCAAATTCTTCAGAAGCTAAAGAGGAGGCAGCAGTGGAAGAGGGCCTCGATGGTATAGATGTTCGCTCCCACCGGAGAGAGTCAAGATCGATCTTGGTGCAAATGTTTCGATTCAGTGGGTCTTGAAACCGACCTTCCCTTCGGCCCCAAATGTCTGCCCTGAATGTTTCAGTGCGATATGTCTTGGCTCTGAAGCATTCGGCTCCACGAGGGTGTGCGAGGATGTGCCTTTGGATGTGGTGTGGAGGCGGCAGATGAGGTGCGGTGCTTCAAGGAGGACTTCAACGCCAAGTGTGGTACGGACATCGGTCCATCTTGGAATGGCAGTGTCAGCCATGGCAGGAAGGCAGTGGTGCACCAGAAGCATCATGGGCAGCATGGGGCTCGGGGCTGGTGCCTCAAGGTGGTGAGTAAGGGGAGCATCAGTACTCACTGCAGTCTTTTGTTGTTATAGAGCCGGCGGAGGCTGTAGTGATGTCTCTTTAATAGAGTTATAAGGCATGAGTGTTCTGGGTTCTTTGTTGTAATTAGAAGTTCTATGTGTGAGTCTCAACAAAAGAATAAGTTATATTTTGATAACAAGCATGGTGTTAAGGATGTCAATATTCATGTGGGACAATGGGTAAGGGTGAAATCTAGTAGGAAGATTGTCAAAGGTGATAATAGATTTAGTGAACCTAGAAAAATTGTTCAAGTTAATAGAAATACTGTTCAACTAGAAGATGGATCTATCTACCACATGAGCAAACTAGCATTAGCTAATAATTATGATGGCGTTAATGATAATTGTCCTACCAGTTCTGGTTCAAGTTATGACAAGTATTGGTGGATCAATATTAGTAATACAGCCAACGAGAATGTTCAAGTGGATGATACTTGTGTCACGGACAATGAGCTTTGTCATACTCTTGAGTGTAGTAATTTAAATCCAAATAGCCAAAATTGCGCAGAAAAAACTAGCAGTTTTGGGAGGAAAATTTTCAAACCTGTGAAACTTAATGATTATGTTTGTATTACTTATGTATAGTTTTTTTTTTGTGTGTTTTGTTTTTGGTTTTCTTTCCATTATTTAGTAAGAGAGGATAAGGGTTTTGCATTGATAAAGAAAGGGGATGTGTAGTGATGTCTCTTTAATAGAGTTATAAGGCATGAGTGTTCTGGGTTCTTTGTTCTCGTGGTGGTGGGTGGAACACGGGCTGAACAGTTGGAGTGCAGCTGTGGACGTGTGTACATCTCTGTGCCTGTACGAGGTTGCTAATAAAGTGCTTACTTCGTTTACATCGCTTTTCATCTTATTACAGAGGCCCTTAGTCCTTGATGTCCGCCTCAAAGTCGACTCTTTCTGGCAAAATGCTGGTTCAACTTCAACGCCTGGAGCGTCCACCTCTTCAAGATGCGAATCCTCGCGCTCTCCAAAGATGTTCGGAGTGTCTTCTGCTGCCCATCTATATGTCATGGTGGCCAAGGTAAGGCAATGAGCACATCAGTTCCATAGAGTCTTTTTGTTACGGAACGCAAGACATGGCAAGCAGGAGTCCTCTCCGTGGTTGGGAGACAAACAGACTGCAGACTTCGTGAAGGCCAGGCCTTGGGTACTTGGTGTAGCAAGTAGGACAGAATCAAAATGGAGTTCTTTCCATCACGGGGACATTCTCAACCTGGACGGTGAGAGTCGAGGGGTATGTAACCGACACGGAGTCAACTAAAAGAGGACGACTGAAAACCGATGAGAAGAAGAATATTTTTATGGAAACTGATGAGATGAATCCGAGAGCTCAACAAGAACACCACATGGCATCGAACGGGAGCTCACAACGACACGTCTGAACCTGAAGCGGAGAAAAAACTATTTTTATTTTAATTAATTGCTTGTTTTAAAATAGTATAACAAGCTTTAATACATACAACGGTGATGACTGTATTCATATAAGATTTTTTTGCCGAACTGCAGTGGCAGATGTCCTATAAACAAAACTATAGAAGCCGAAAAACAAAATCATTCTGAACTTGAAAAAACACATTTCTGATGTTCATATGAATAATGGAAACCGACGAAAAACTATGCACTTGCAAAATTAAATTTAATCGGAATTTTCCAATAAAGTTCTCTTTTTAAAGGTGATGCAGCATTTCCTACAAGTCTTTGAATCTCTTTAAAATGTGCTAAGTGAGCTAGCATCCCAGCCACGGATCTTGACGGTTCTTTTGCATCAAAAATGCCACTTTTCTTGCCATTTCCATATTGTAAATTCGGCGGCAGTTTTCATAGTTCTCTCTCCGTCGCTTGATGCATGGCTTTTCGTAGTAGCGGCGTCGCTTGGCGTCTTCTATGATGCCATCCACAGTCAGAATTCTAGAGGAGGAACAATAACACACGTCATTGTTAGCTCAGTCACCACATGAAAGGAAAACTTTTCAACGTCAAACCAAGCTGCTCATATCGAAGACAACAGACCAACAGCAGACCCAGAAAAATCACTTACATCACTAGATGTGGCGGCAAGTTGGACTATTTCAAAGCCTTCAAGCATCCTGGTAAGAAGCCATTTGTAAACCATGTTGTAACGCGCCGTACGGCAGTCTGACTTTTTTTTTTAATTCATTTTGCAACGGGTCTGTGGCCATGTGGAACGGTAAAGTAAAAATGAACAATTAAGTGTGCATGAGTGCCAAAAAGAAGCAAGCATCCCAATAGGACTTTGCAGCTGCCAGATAAATAAATATTGAGGGACAGGAATGGAGTAGTGGGGAGCAATAGACCAGATAGGGATGGAGGGGCGGGGGGGGGGGGGGGCTGAAGCACAGGGAACCTCGGGAAAAGAAAAAAGAAAACATAGAAAACTCTGAAACAGTGTAGAGGAGTAATGGAGGGTGAGAAAGCAAAATGGGTGTGGGAATGGTAGGGAGAAGAAGTGGATGTGGGGGGGGAGCAGTAAAAGAAGGTATGCACTCTCATGGGGTTCCAAATTATAAATGGGGGTCTCTTAAGTCGAGGTCTCTTAAGTCGACAGTGGAAGGATACAACTTTTCCAATAAAAATGAATGTAAGGAAGAAATCCACTTAGAGGGTCAAGACAGGCATAGGAATTTTGAGGAAAACCATTGAATACAGAGCATAGACCTGAGAAAGACAAGAAAACCATCCAATCATGAGAGGACCTGAGATAGACAAGAAACCCATCCAATCATGAGAGAACCGGAGATAGACAAGAAAGGCATCCAATCATGAGAGGACCTGAGATAGACAAGAAACCCATCCAATCATGAGAAGGGCTGGCCCAAAGTCCACTCTACAAATTGTAATATAAACAAAAGGACAACTATATGCAAAACATAACAAGCACTGGCAAAGATAATAGGTCTCGCTTTTGTGACCTATTGGCTTCACCAATAGCTTGCAGCAGCGCTGCACAACATCCTCGATGCTGTGCAGCACAGCTGAAGATTAATAAAAAGACACCTTTGAAGCACATACCTACAAAATAACGCTGTTGCGTTTCATTTCCTTTTACCTACCAATCCAAATTGCATTAGTAACTAAAAATAAAGTGAATCGTACATCTTTTTTTTAAAAGCGGGTTGCTGGGGAGCAGAAGAAACAGGTAGAAGCAACACGGGGAGGGCAGACGAGGGAATGCAGAAGCAACACAGAAGGAGTGACAGGAAGGCGGAAGAAACATGGATAGTGCGGGTGGATTGCAGTAACAACAGGGGAGTTGGAGAAAGCAGCATGGTGAGAACCACATGGGCAAGCACAATAAGGAGGGAGCGGGGAAAAGCGGACGTACGACAGAGCAACACGGAGTGCAGGGGATGAGAAGTACATGAAGGAGACATCTTGAATAAACATGGAGTGCATGTCTTAAAAGAAAAAACAAGATCTTAAAAAAGCAAGCATTGGAAGCCGCGAAGGCAAACATTCACAAGAGATGTAAAGAGGCAATGCTCCATGGCAGGGGTAAACACAACACTGAAAAGCTGGGACACGAGTAAGAAGCAGGCAAATGAGAGTGACAAGGAAAGCCAACCAATGCTAAGCAATGGGTGGGCTCCAAGCCCCTGCATATCCCTGATAAAGCACCACGTCTCACAACCAGAAAATGTGTATTCATGGCCAACTGAATAGTGCTATGTCACAAGCTTCTCTAATGGCACGCCCCCTGTAATTCTCAACATGCTAACAAATCCTACGTCATAATTAACAAGTTACTGCTAAATCTCAAAGACAATTCTCAACAGGCCGCAAACTGTACGTACTATTGGAACATCTATTTTTAGCAGATCCACTTAAAGAGGAAACAGAAAGCAAACCTGCCGACCAAGTAAATACTTTTACTCAAAGAGCTCTGGGATCAGCTTTACTAAATGCAGGGCGGATTATCTCTCGCGCGGGCTGAGCACGAGGCGGGCTAGGTGCACGTGCTCGACCGCTCACAGCAGTTCAGTTGCGCCTCTTTAGTTATGCTATGTGTGGCGCAGAAAATGGAAGAAAAAAAAATACTAGGGCATCCCAAACATTCGGAGTCAAGGGATAGCAGAAAGGGGGCGGGGTCATGAAAAGCAGAGTCTGTCGGCCGATTTACACATTTTTGTTTATAAACTCTGCCACAAATAAATTGACAGCAGGGACAAATATGATTGAAATTATGATCTGGCTACTTAATCGGTCACAAACAGCCTGCATTTTAAAATATCTTAAGGGTTAAGGAATCTTCTGCAGAGTTCTTTGCGTACCGAACAGTTTCAAGGGTATAATAACAGCAAGAATACTCCGGTGGTTGATGCACCTCCTGGAGAAATCTGTGAAGTCCAGTCACAGGTCCAACTCACCAGAAAACAGACCAGCAGGTGAAGGTGCCTGTTGCAAAGCGCAATGTACAGCATGCAGGCCTCAAGGTTGTATTTTAATTGGAGAGCTTAGTGAGTCACTGCTTTAGCTGCAGATATTACTGTCTTACGATCAGTTCGCAAGTTACAATCCTTGCAATATAGCTCAGTGAGTTATGAACCGGCATCATGGAGCTGCATGCAAACTGAGAGGCAGAAGTGTAGGTGTTTTGTTTTTTGGGAGTATTACATAGTGCAAACTCGACCCGAAGGTATCAGAGCGCTTTACATGAGCATACGTTGTGTTACAGACGGACACATATATGTTTCTTATGCACGGGGAGATTAAGTGAGTTTCCCAGAATCACAGGATGTTGAGCATCCCTGCGGAGACTCAAACCCGGTTCCCCAGCATCGAGGTCAACCACTCTAGCCGTTAGACCACATCCTCTCCCGGTGTTTTATTACTACAACCTATTGTTGCTAAAAAAGGTTCCTTTCGGTGGTAAGAAAGACTTATTAGTCAGTACTACGGAAATGGTTACTAGTGTGGGAATCCTCCATCAGGTAGCTGTTCTGACACAAAGCACACAACGTGGGCAACCTGACTGTTCTGAATCAGCATATTACACTGGGACACATCCGGTTCAATAATAGCATCCGGGTCCCACTCACAGTTCCAGTGCTGGCTATGTTAGACGGATTTATGAATGGATGGGTAATTGGGGATACAGACACAGGGTATCAGTATAATCCGCATGCACCACAGAGGTAAGTAGTCTAGGGCTAACAATGTTAACCTTCTACACACGAAGTATTAAAATTGACAACAGTAATATCTGACAGTGACAATGCTTAGAGACAGCAGACTCAAATTATTATGTTCCACATAAAACATGCTGACAGTTACTCTGAATCCAACTATGGTGCCTCGGAATCCGTGTGACTCATGGGGCAGACCGTACATATGGTAAAAAGAGCTTTTAGGGGCCCTTTAGGAACATCCGCAGACTCTTAAAGATAGAACACATTTACATGTGCAAACGCTGCGTCAAGAACAGCAAACACCAGATCTATTGAAGTAACCCCATGTAAGAAGGTTGTAAAAACCTAGGAGCGTATTCACTGAGAGAAAAGAAGGAGGAAATCGCCTGTGAATTCCTGAATGTGTATTTTACCATGGGGTTTCTGAAAGTTTTTTATATTTACAAACTTATCATAGTGCGTGTGGCATAATGCATGTATGTCTATTAACATACGTATGTTTCCAAAACTGGTATGTGCACATGCCATGCATGATTAGTCTACAGCCTTACATGGTAAGACAATCTGCTGTTTTGATTGGTCGTGCTGTTAAACAAGACCTTCTATCTCTGCAGAAACTATATCACAGCCAGGAAGTTATTGTAATTGCCTAGGGGAAGGTCTTTAAGTGGGCCGGGTCCTGCCGGAGCTCAGTACCGGCAGTTTTAGAAATCAGGTGTTGGTACGGGTCCATATCGGGCTCTCCGAATTTGCCCTCGCCCTCAGACTAGAAAAAAATCTTAACTCTGCAGCAGTGCCACCCTTCACTGCCTCTGGGTTAACTCGTTATCTTTCTCACTCTCATCATGTCAGAACTGTAGCATTTTTAATATTCTAAACAACGAAGCAATACTTGTTGCTTATTTGTCTTATGCAGCTAACAACCATTGACAAAGCCAATAGTCCTGTCTTGTTGTAGGTGTGATTTTGCATGTTGAATTATATATCTGGATGCAATGATAGAAGCAGCAAAATACCAGTCGGGCAGAACACTGTGCTATGCACAGATTTTGGATGGCGTTCGATATACAAGAGCCCCAACACCTCATGAACGCAGAAATGCCAACTAGATGGTGGGAGTTCCTCCTGACAGTCAACTCATTTCTCTGCCTCCAATCAGTTTGTGCCCACAGGGGGGCCTAAAAGTTAGGTGAAGATGAGCCCAGGACCATTTGTCCGGCGTCCATTGGTTGGCCAGCCCACTGTCCATCTAAGTGGGTAGGCTTCAGTGCTATCTTTCTGTTTAGAGGTCTGTGCGCATGAATGACAGCTCATGCACTCCTCTATATGCACAGTGTGATCCATCAGCATATATGAGTGAATATATGCATGTACTATCGGTCACTCAGTATATGGACGTTAGAAAGGTCACCGGCAGAGTGAGGTGTACTGTCTGCAGCACTTATAAGCAGACGATTCAGGTGTGTTTGAGACGTGCTGGAAATGCATTAGAAAATGTGAATTAAAACACAGTATGTATATAATCTGTATTTGATAGTTGATTAAAACCATTCAAAAATAGATAAAACGATACTAATCCATTCATTAGCCTAACATTAATAGCATATAAAAATATTAAAATAACATTGATCATAAGGGCCCGAGGTTCAGCAGCATTAAATTCTCCCCAAAACTGGGGCGTTCTGTGTCGGCTCAACTTTAAAAGCAAACGCTAGTTGGCAACTACACAGTTGAATGAAAGTGTGAGTGTGTTACAATGGTCATAGTCTGGAAATTCACAGACACAGTCGCCTGCCACTTGCAGCTGGTTTGTTCTCTCGGCGCTTTATTCAGACGCTCAAAAGAGCAAGTATTTGCAATACAATTGGTCTCGCATTTGCGAGTGTTTAAGCTATTGCCATTGTAAATGACAATGCCTTTTATTTATGTATTAATTATCAAAACAGATAAATAATTGTTATTTACAATGCCAATACCTCAAACTCTGGTAAATGGGAGACCTATAGCTTGGAAAGTGAAAGCGCGCATGGCGTGCTGAATGTTGCAGGAGAGCACGTCGTCGTGCCTGCAGTAGGAGAAACTCATTAAAGACAATAGTGCTTGCAGACCAAGTAAGACTCCTCCTGTAACAACAGAAGTAAAGGGGCCAGTCCTCATGGGCGGTAACAAATGAAGACAAGGCGGTACTAAGGAGGGACTAACAAGACTATTACCGAATCAGAAGCCGGCATTTATGAAGGACAATGACACAAGCCAATGACAAATATGGGCAGAAAGTGGAAGGGGCTTCAAGTCCATACTCTAATTCACATGCCTCGCAGAGCAGCACATGCGCTGTACAGGTTCGACCTAAAAAAGGAAACCTCACTGCCCGTCTGTATATAATACCTGGGAGTTGAGTCTAATGCAGTTGCTGGTCTTTATACTCACAGGGCCGCTCACCTGCAACTTATGTTTCGGTTGTCCTCTCCACAACTTTGTCAATGAACTGAGCGCATCTCACCGTCAATCTACAGTCTGATGCTTGAAAGCAGTGTCAGATGGCCTCCTGGCCACAGTATGTGTGGTCACCTCATTTGCATTGCATCTCCCTGGCCAACTGTCTTGAGATATAAACAGCCACCGCTGTACGACAGCTCATATTGGGCTCATCTGGACTCTTACAATTCACGCAGACTCTCACCTTCGCTGTAGCGTCTAGACGCGATTTGGTATCAGTGTGCTGTGTAAATCCTCGAACGCAAAATCAACCACAGACTCTGCATTAATCTACCCTAGAATTTCACTATGACGCTATTGCAAATTATCTAACCAGAGACAGACAACGCATCCAATACCTGCAAGAAATCGACACAAAAAATTACAATTTCTGACAGTACTAGCAGCCACCACACGAGGTCGCTGTACCACAGCAAGCGCAAGAACACTGCTCTCCTCACAGTGCTCACCAGGCACCGTCCAATCAAAGCGACACTAAACGCCCACGACGCCCAAAACACATCTGGCCACACCTCTGACATGAAACTCCCCGACTAGTCACGCCTGCACCAGACACTTTCCCAGACACCTTTGAGTGAGCCCATGTGCGCGGGAGGGGCGTCTCTCTACTCAAGTTCTGCTTGTTCGTGCAAAGGCCTTCGATAGTTAGGGGACACTGTCTTGAATTTTAACATCCAAAAAGCAGCTATTCAAAACTCAGGGATTGTCTAGATAACTGCAACAAACATTTTCAGAAAAAACAGCTCTCCTAGGTGTCTGTCAGATTCGGAAAATTCCTGTACATTTTGCATATGCCAGGCAGGCTTTCAATCTGTGTGTATTTCGAGCTCAGAGGCTGTGTTAGGAAGGAATGGAATGATTGGGGCCAAGAAATAGGATTGCTGCAATGAGCAGGGTGTAGGGAAACACCACTAACATAACTCATTTTAGGATAGGGCTTCACACCCACTTCTAACGTTTCTAAGCACTGTGAACAGGTGTTACTGTAGTCGGTTTAAGAATACTGAATTTACTAAATTAACGGTCAAGTGGGCTATGCCAGCTTCAAGCTTGTAAGATGCAGATCACTGCATGTTTCAGCGGAGAGCGTTCAACTGACTGAGCCTTTTTGCCATGGGTACTCATTTATTGTAATAGTAGCTCGGATCAGAGGGCAAAATGGGCGGAAGCCACTGGGAACTAAGTTCACAAACTTTTTTAACAGTAACAAAACAGCTTCAATTTTTTTTGTTTAAAAGACTAACAACCAATAACTAGTCTTGAACATTACTGCTGACACTGATTTGCCTCAGGCTGAAAGGGAATGTGTGATGACTTGTGCTGCCAGTGGACAGAAGGACCAGACCGCTAAAGCAGAAACAAGCCTTCTCCCCGGGGTGCCTGACACCTGAAAGAATGGAAATTTGTGCAGTTGATTGAACAGCAACTTATAGAATATTTGGGAGCCCGGATAGGCTTTAATTGATTGAATCAATGGGACTTTGAGATCTGCTCGTACGCTGATGACACCCAGCTGAATAGATCTATTGTGGAGAAACAAGATGAAACCAGGGGCGGCTCCTCCGCTAAGGCAAAGGAGCGCCGCCCCACTGTTCTCGGAGCTGCGAAAAAAGGAAAAATAAAATGATAATAACATCATTATTATCATTTTATTTTTCTTAACTATGGGGCTAGGTTAGGGTGGGGCTGTGGTCACAGGGGGAGGAGTGGTGGGCACACTTTAAGTGTGTATGACTGTTTGGCCGACCGTCTTGAGCTGGTCAGTCATGCGCACGTTGCATGTTCCCGACCAGGCAGTAATGCACAGCCTGATGGGGAACAAGCACAGGCTCATAGTCCCCATCTGAGCACCGAACCACGGCACTCAGACCAATCACAACGCTGCATTGCAACATTGTGATTGGCTTAGGGGAGCCTGGGTGCTTCCTGCTTTTGCTCCGGGACTCGTCAGAAGGGAACCGGAGGAGAGACGCGGCCGGCCGAAGAGGTGTTTTTTTCTTTTAGTTCATTTTTTTCACCCCATCCCGACTCCCCACAATGCTCCCTGCCAGCTGCCACTAGATGAAACCTGAGACAAGCTAACCAAATATCTCTCAGAAGTAGCAGGTTGGATGCCAGATCACTTTTTGAAATTAAACGCTGATAGAATGGAGATCTTACTCTTCGGGGGAGCCCACAAGATCTGGGACTCCTCTTGGTGGCCCATATCACTTGAAGCGATGCCTAAACCTAAGAAATCAGCGAAAAACCTCGGGGTCATCATTTCCGATTCAACTTCCAGGCAGAAACAAGTCAGTGCTACATGAGGCAAATGCTTTGGTATCCTCAAATTCCTAAGAAGACTGTTTAAGCCGATACCAGGTGCCTGGTGAAAAACGATAGTCCAGTCTGTTATAACTTGCAGACTAGACTATGTAAATGCCCTGTATGTAGGCATGGCAGATTATTTATTCACAAGACCTCAGGTGATCCAAAACGCCGCTGCCATGCTGGTCTACAAAAGAGACCGATTTAGCTCAGCCTCGGCCTGCCTGGCAACCCTACATTGGTTACCAATGAGAAAAAGCTTCAAGCTTCTTTGCCATACCCATAAGGCATTATATAACAATGGTCCTGAAACTCTACTAGCCACAGTGCAATGATACTCCACAAAGCGACCAGAGGTCAGGGAGCCTGGCACCGCCAAGGTGAAGAGGATAAAAGAAAGCCAGAAGCAGCAGCTGCTCATTTTCACATGTGGCCGCCGCCCACTGGATCACTTTACTCCTAGATCTTCATTTTACGGACAACCATCTCTAGTTCAGAAAGAAATGCCTTTTAGAAGTTAATGTATTCTCTTTAGATATTCATACATTTTAGTCCAGTTCTCATAGTTGAAAGGAAATGACGGAGAGCCTTCTAGCGCCGTGATATCTCGTTGAGGATGAATGTTGCGCTCTATAAATACACTAAATAAATACATATAGCTACAATGAGAAGCTCTTTTTGAGAGGTACTGCAGAGGTGTTGCAGTTATGGAAGGTGTCCTTTTAATGGAAACCTATTAAAAAGGTTTGACTGTGTGTTACTAAATATATAACTTTTAAAACCACTTTAAGCACTTAAACAACCTTTTTTGCAGCTTGTGAAGCTGTTTCATACTGTGTGCAACACATTTTCTAAAAACAAATGACTTGCAGTGTTTTCTGACACATGCTGGGACATCACAGCATTATACATTTACATATGACAAGCCTGAGAACATATGCAGTCCCAAGGAAATGTATGAGAGGGAAAAAGGCACAAAAGTATCTGGACATGTAAACAGGGACTCACATAATTCAATTAGCTTTCTTTTAAAAGGTTTTAGAATGCTGAAAATACATAGGGAGAGAGCTGTTTGTTGTACTGCATCTTCATTTTTGGGCATTAAATTGTAAAACACTAATAAACATTTACACCAGGATTATTGGAATGAAGTAAAGGCCTGATGTGCGACCGTTTTTAGTGGTTGCAACTAGAAAATCGGGACTGTTGCGACGGCTTTTCGCATGCACCAACCGTATTTTGCGATTTGGTAACCTATTATTGACTCGCAAAATAGGGTTTTTGCGAGTCGGTGTTAGGAAAGGACGTGCTTGTGAAGCGCCTAAGGAGACCTTAGAACATGTAATGATCTTGTGCCAGCTTAAACAACCAGTAGGCACTGCTGGATTCTTCTGCTTTGTGGGAACCTGGGCATTAAAGAGCATAAGGTTGCCCTAAGGATATTAACGACAGACTCCAGCAAACCATTGATCTTTGCCCTCTCCCAATATTTGATGGTTATGTGGAGAACCAGTGACAAATTATGCGTTTCCCATGAGAAGTAAACTAGTGCTGCTGTGTTGATATGCACAACCTGAGTATTTTAACCATAATTGGCTCCTTTCGAGCTCACTCTTATCAAAAGTAGCGATGAAACACGTGTTTTAAAGTTCAATGACGAATACTGTACACATGACTGTCCTGTTTAAAGGCTATTTTTACATATACCTGGTCTTATATTTTGCATTTACATATTAATGATTATTTATTCTTCTATTGTCTATATATGTGCTTTTTATGGCCGCTAAGCCGAAATAAAGGTTTTCTGAATCTATATCAAATACAGGACAAGAAATAGAAAGATATGATATAAAAAGGAACACAACTTGTTGAATGAGTCTATGATCTCCGTTTCCTTGGATTAACATAAAAACAGTACAGTGCATCGGTATAATGAAGTTTATAACAACAAAACACTGCAGGAGTGTTTCTTTGCAATGCAGATTACCGTTGTACAAACAAATAAAAAATGCTTCCTTTGAAAATATTTGGGATAGCATCTGGAATTAGAAATTGAGAAAGTCTTAGCACGTAGTTTCACGCCTACGTGTTCACAATGTCTATCCTGAGCTTTCATACTGTGTAATGCTGGGAGATCACTTCATTTGCATGTGCTTCTGTTCCCATCGCATCCAGAACAGAAAGAATTTACAAACGGGCTTGACATCATTAGGAGGCGGAGCTAAAAACAGAAACATCGCATCCAGGAATAATTAAAACGAGAAAGAGGTTGTGCTGCAGAAGTTTGCAAAATCACTCACATTTTGGTTCACGACAAGAAACACTTGGTTGCCGAGTTCGGAGAACCAGGCAGATAATAGAGATGGCAAGAGCTATACCGGATGATATGCCAACTTGGCAACGAGGTACCTTTCCGTAAAGTAGGTCAATGATGTTCCTGCTTTACAGGCTTCAGATGCACTAGATTACTGGAAGGATGCAACTTCATATGCTGTGCAATTTAGTGCTTTCAATGGAAATACAGAAGTGCTGGTACTCCACCATTAAAAGTATTATACCTGTGATGAGAAGTGCAATTACTCTCCTTTTCAAACGAAAGAAATGCAAGTACTTAGTACCGAGCAAACACAAGGAGATGATGGACGAAGCACTGAAACTTTTCAGACACTAGCGAGCCTGGCTGATGAGGGGTGAAACCCTGAGACCGGTCCTAGGATGCTTGTTTCCAGTCCAGGGAGCACCTGGCCAGGCAGTCCGGGCTGGACTGATTTGCACATGGGTGGGTTCAAACTGGAAAGGCAATGGTAGCAAAGAAACAATGGATTTAGGCTCAGACCTCTGTACTGGTGTAAATGTATGTCATTGTTCTGCATTCTGTTCATCAATTGTTCTTTTTGCATCGGTACTCCGTATCGGGCAGTACCACTGGCACAAATCCATCCAGGGCCTTGCGCCGCCCTACCGTATGCAGATGATGTATTGTGTTATGCAGGATGCACCAGCACACAGAACACCTTTAAAGTGGGCTTTAAACACCACACACTTCTAGTGTAAGGAGTCTGCCATTTCACCCCATCCCAACAGTCTAAACTCCATGGCAGAGCTCAAATTATCTGTGAATTCAATGTGCAACGCTCAATATAACTATTAGAAGCCGGTAAAATACCCTACAGCACGGAGCAGCCCTGCTCAGATGTATGAACGCTGCAGTAACTTGTTCAAAGGTTGATGAGAGTTACACAGACGTGATCAACAGGGAGGTACTGAAGAGTACAATGGACGCATCAGTGAGTAATGTGTTATTATTTGTATTAAACAACACACAAGTAGTTTATCACCGACCGGCTTTGCATTTACGTCCACTTCCCATTTATGTTTTTGTTTGTTACCATCTCAATCTCGCGCCTCCTATTCTGTTTGATGCACCAACTATGCAGCAAATCCACAAAAGGGCTACCTATCCGCAAAGAGCTTCAACGGCTCCTTATGGGTAGTAGGCGCTATATAAACCGACAAGATGCTCCACGAACAGATACAGCAGAAGCTAAAAATGGGGTGCAACGTGCTTTTACGGCAGTGCTTGAAATGGAGAAAAAAAAGTGCAGGTACTCAGGACCAGAGTACCTGCTTGTTTCTGAGAAGTGTCAGTACTCTCCCATTAAAAGTATTATGTACCCATTAAAAGTATTGTGTAATCCTTGAGAAGTACCGGTACTCTCCCTCTCAAAATAAAAAAGTGCTGTATTCCGTACCGGACAGTACCGGCCCATTTAAAGCACTAAATTAGGGAAATGAATTGCAGAGAGCGGAAGTCATGTCAAATGTTTTTACTTCATAGATGTTTTTTTTTCAACATCGTTACTAAACCGTGTGGCGTTCAAAAAACAGCCACGTGCAACAATAAGCTGGGTTTCATAAAGCTGCGTGAGTGGAAATCATTCGATAATGCTACGTAGAAAAGGGTCGCGTCACTCTGGATACGAAAGCACGGACCAGAGATCCGTGACTCGCCCGAAGATGCTATTCTCGAAAGAGACCGTCAGCGGAAGGCGCGCTGCTGCGGTCCGGCAGGTCTCCCAGGCCGCGTTCACATGTTCGTGCCAGCGCGTTCACATGTTCGTGCCAGCGGCCAGCATCGAACTCGTGTAAACAGACTGCCCTTGAATGAAGGCCGTGCTCCCGCCCCTCGGCGGACCCAAGCCAATCAGCAGCGGAGCCCGGCCCGCCCGCTCCTCGAAGGTTATCCAACCAGAGAACGCTGCCTCGCGGCGTCAGGGCACCACGCTCCGATTATGCAACCGCATGTGCTCCAGGCTATAATCTCATGGGAGGCCGCGCACGTGTCCCGCACACACATCCGCGCGCAGGAACAAATTGCAGAGCTGCTGAGGAATGACTCCCTCCCCCCGCATCAGGTTCGTAAACACGCCTCGCAGCCAGGCGAGCGCGCACATGATCTGGAACGGGGAAGCCTCGCATATCTGTGTCGGCAGCTCCAACCCTCCACCTCAGCCAGGCAGCAATGGTGTAGGAAGGCGTGTGTTGCACAGAACGATAAACTGCGTCTGCACACACGTTTACACCACAATTCCACCACAAAGGGACACAATTGCTATACCATTACCAGGACCGCTGGAATTATGCAGCAGAGGTGCACCAAATTATGCAGAAGCGTTGACTAAATTATGCGGCAAGAAAAGTCAAATTATGTGGTTTAACAAGGCATATTTTTTCATAGTCCTACTTCATTCTTTTGTAATTTTTGCACAGGGTACTACTGTCTGGGCAAAGATTTTACTCTCTAGTGCCAGTCTAACAAAATACTGTAATAAGCAAATGAAAGATGAACAGTTCACCTTTGTGAAGGGCATTCCACTGCTAGTGGATGCGTCGCCATCTTTTAGTAACATTTGAGCCGTCTGAACAAGAAACAAATTGCGTAATTCCAATGGATGTAACTATTGCCCAGTCCGTTTTTGAGAAATATAGGCCACAGCCTCCAGTGGCATGTATAACCAAAACCTGAACAACAAATTAAATAAAAAAAACAGTGAATCGCTGCAGCTAGTCTACATGAAGGTGGTTGCAGTAAGGTTGCATAACTAGCCACATAACTGCATAAAAAATACAACTTTTTCACACACCCCAGTCCTCAAATAACGCACTACATTATTCGACCCTTGCAAAGCCGGTGCTGTGTATAATGGTAGGCTTTGAGAGACAGCTGCCAAGTTTTCAATGTGACAGGTTTTGCTTTGAATTCAGGCACCCTGTTCAGTGTCGAGGATAAAAATAGCACAACAAGCACCGTAATACTATGGACAAAAGGTGACACAATGATGCACTCAGACCTGAAGTTATTTTTCAGGTCCAAACCGGTTTTCTTTTTTATGATGTTGACACTTTGTTCTTTGCAACAGTAAAAATATATTTTCAAGAAATAGCACATAGTAATTTTTGAGACATGCGGCAGGTTGAGATCGCGATATTATTTGTGTGTGTTGTGAAGATCTCAACAGTGCGCATGGTTACCAATACAATTTCTGAAACCATTCTTCATGGTTTACAAAAGAGAGACAGGTGAGCATAAGCAATATTGGCTCACCAACTACTCAGAGGCTCCAATTCCCTGGAATCTGTCTGAGTGGAAACCTTACACAGAACGAGAAGATAGGGACTTGTGCAAGTGAACATATGTGACAGGCGTACGCTAGAATACATGCTTAGACAACTCTCTCTGAAAGCAATGATAGATGCGTCTTTGCCAACGCCTGGGTTTTGGCATGAAGTTCAGGTGCGGTTGAGTCTACTGCGTTTCTCAACGCTTGCTTGTCAGTTTAGGCACTGTGCTACAAGTGATCGCATTCAGTGAGGACAGCGTTTAGGGTGGAAGCTCGGTACAACCCCAGTACTGGAGACCCTGTAGTGAGACCTGGCTCAGGACTGCAGCAGGAACCCTTCTTCACTCCCTTTATGCTGCCTTCCACATCTTGTGCTAGGGAACCCAGAGTGTACGCACACAGCTGACGCAGACTGCCCTGAGATGTAAGTATTACAGAGAGAGACTCTCCCTCTGGTGGAGGCGGCCAACCTTTCCGCGCAAGGGGCCACTGTACCTACTCTGCTGTCAGCCTCGCACGCTGTGGACACTGCAGAACCACAACCCTCACCCACGAGACATTGTGCTATTAGGTCGGCTGTCTGTGGACAGTACAGCCAGACAAGCCAGTGAAAAATGGAGTGGGCTGTGAATAATGTCCCCAGTGCAAAATTCCTGTAGCACAGGTGAGATTTTCCAAGCCTCGAGCTAACTACAGGAACTAGGTCTCAAATCAGATATTGGGCTTGTGGAGTGGAGGAGTAAGAAAAAACACACAAAAGGAGGAAGAGAGAAACAAAGGGTAGAGGGAGTGTGGGGAGAGAATAGGGAAGAGGAAGTAAGGGGAGAAAAAGTATGTGGTGGAGAGGGCAGGCAGTCAGGGATGGAGTGTGACAGAGGAGAGCAGGGTACCAGACAGTGAGAGAGAGAGAGGGGTAGGGAATAGTGTGATAGAAGTGGTAGAAGAACAAGCATGGCCAAGTCAATAGGTTTCGCCCATGCACGACCTCTTGGCTTTGCCAATATGTTTCAGCCATGTTGTACACCAGAGTAGCTGCTGTTCAGCATGGCTTAAAGTTAGAAGGGTAAAGGAGAGTGGAGTGCCATAAAGTGGAGTTGAGTCTTATGGAGTGGCGTAGAGTGCTATTTAGTAGAGTTAAGGGTCATGGAGACAAGTGAAGTGGAGTGTCATGGAGTACTGTACAGTGTCGTGGAGGGAGTAAAGTTTTGTAGAGTGGAAGGGCATAGCGTTGAGTGGCGTAGAGTGGAGAACAGTATCAGAGTGGAGTGGAATGGAGTAGAGTCATGGTGTGGTATAGAGCAGAGTGGAGGGATGAAGAGGGTGTACAGCGGAGTAGATTGTCATAGAGTGGAGAGGTCTGTCAGACTAGAGTGGAATGGAGTGGCATAGATGGAGTTGCATAGAGCGTCTTAGAGTGAAGTCGTTTTGTAGAATGGCATAGAGCGGAGTAGAGTGCTGTAGATTGGAGTGGCGTAGAGTGCTAGTGGAGCAGAGTTTATTGGTGTAGAGTGGAGTATCGTAGAGTGGCCCAGGGTGAAGTCGTGTTCGGTGGAGCAGAGTAGTTTGGCGTAGAGTCCATTGGTTTGGACTAAAGGTGTGTAGAGTTCACTGGCGTAGAGTGCAGTGACGTAGGGTAGCATAGAGTGCAGTGGCGTAGTAAAGCGGTGCAGAGTAGATTGCAGTGGCACAGAGTGCAATGGCGTAGAGTGGAGTGGCATAGAGTGGAGTGTCGCAGAGTGGAGTAGAGTGGCGAAGAGTTGAGTGGCGTAGAGTGAAGTGGCGTAGAGTGAAGTGGCGCAGAGTGAAGTGGCGCAGAGTGAAGTGGCGCAGAGTGGAATAGAATAGAGTGGCGTAGAGTGGAGTGGTCAGAGACGGGAGTGGCGTAGAGTTGAGTGGTGCAGAGTCTAGTGATGTGGCATAGAGTGCAGTCATGCAGAGTAGAGTGCAGAGTGTAGGGTCATAGAGTGATGAGGAGTAGAGGTGCAGCGAGCAGTGATGTAGAGTACAATGGTACAGAATAGAGTGGCATGAAGTGCAGTGGTGCAAAGTAGTTGACGTCGGTGCAGTGGCGGCATGGGGTGCTTTGGTTTTGAGTAAAGTGGTGTAGAGCGCACTGGTGTAGAGTACAGTGGTTTAGAGTACAGTGGAATAGCGTAGATTGCAGTGGCGTAGAGTGCAGAGGTGTAGAGAAGATTGTTTCAGAGTAGAGTGGAGTGATGAGGGTACAGTATAGTGATGTAGGGCAGAGTGCAGTGGCACAGAGTAGAGTGGCACAGCACTGATTGCAGTGGCGTAGAATGGAGTGCCGCAGAGTGGAGTAGAGTGACACAGAGTAGATTGTTTCAGAGTAGATGGAATGGTATAGAATAGTCTTGGGATATACAATGAAAACATACAAAATAACAGATAACGTCAAATATATAAGGGGTAGCAGTGCACTCTAGAGGAATCATGTTTGTATACTTCAAATTAGGCAGTGTTCCTACGTGGAATGCATTGCAAGTCATGCTCTGTTTGCATGAGATTCGTGCAGAAACGACAGTGTCTTTGGTGCTCCTGAAAACATGTTTTCCTCCTTGAGCTACCTCGTCAAAGACACTGGGACGTCAACCACAGTTTGAAACTCAGGTCTTCAAAGCAGCATGTAGCGCCTGGAAGTCAGCCAACTGAGCTGTCAGGGCTTGTACTGAAGCCTGCAAGTGCAAGACTGCTACACAAACCTACCCACTGTACTGGGGTGCTGTGGCGTGGGTACTGTGTCAGCCTGTTGCTTGGTGGTTAGTGCTGCTACAAATAAAATGACAATGAAGTAACAATTCACTAACTCATAGTGCTGTACAGGCAACAATTCTTCTCACAGCCAGGAGAGAAGTGTTCATCATCAAATTACACTGACAGGCAGGCCTGGCAGTGTATCTGCGGGTGAGATCAATCAATTAATCAATCAGGAAATTGTAAGCGCGCTACTAGAGGTCACTACTCACGAGGTCCTAGGTGGGCAGAACTGGGCTGCGCAGAGCAAACAGGGCCAGCCCACCCCTTTTTCTATTCAGGTGCAATCAGACTGAAGGCAGTGAGGGTTAATCACTCACCGAATTAGGTGACACGCCTAACCAATCATACTGCAAGTGTCAGACTTGCTGCCTTAGAGACAGTCTAGAGAGCACCCATTGCCACTATCACTTGGAGTGACACAGCTGCAGAATATATGAACCAAGGCCGCTATTAAAACCGCCTGCACAAGCACACTGAGGCTGAACACAGAGACGAGCTTTAGTGTGTGACAGTCTCAGGTGCTTGCAGTTATGCTGTGAAAACGTATGCATGTGTTGGGCTGACCTGTGATGCATGGCACTTGGCAGGGCTGTAGAGGGAGGAAAAAATACATGCACTGTATTACAAGGATAATGCAAATCACAAATGTATTTGAGACTCGCACAGTCAAAACTGAGATTCCTTGTGAGGTATCCTACAGTAATATGGACTCCGGAATATGTATGTGTCACCAGAATATTGTGGACAAAGCATCAAGGAATAAAATATCATCAGGCAAGTATCGCTTTCCCTAAGTCCACACGTATATACCTAAATGATACACATATCTTCAAGGCATGTAGATGGAACTTAAGAACAGTAAATCTATACTTACCCACAAGCAATCACATTCCCAATATTTTGCACCGCAATATTTTGGCCTCAGTATGATGGTAACATGGTACTTCTGCGGTTGATATTTTGACATACAATTACAATGGAAAAATGGAGTGAGAGAGGTCCACTCCTTTTCAGGATTTGCAAGGAAATATATAAATGATATTAAAGCACAGCAATCGATAAGCTGCCCTGGTCAGAGGTAAAGCTGTGCCGTTGGAGGTGTCCACACGGGCAGGTTTACCAATCCGAAAAAACAAACACAAGTATTAACGGAGTAGAGAGAGGTCATGCCTCCCCTGATGTTGCTGGTGCTAAGTGTCCGTTACTTTACCTTTGCCCTCTCTACCACTGTAGTCCTTCAAGTGTCTGGTACTACAACACCTGCTTAATGCAAAGTCTGAAATCTGTTGTCCAATACAGACCTGACCGCGACAGCGCCAGGGATCCTGACTCTACGACCACCCACCGCTACGCATTAGGGGCCCTCCTCGCACTCAACCCCGGAAGGAACAACTGCCAGCTGTCCACACCGAACACCATCCTAGGCCAGTTCTCCTGCCGCCACTGCCAACAAACCTTCACCACCCTCACTGCCCCCACGCTGGCTGCCAACACTACCGTAGCCCTGAAGCGCATCCTCCTTAACGTGCGCTCCCTACACAGACATGCCGTAGAGATCTGGGACCTCCTCAACACTCTCGCCAGACGTCGCCTTCTTTAAGGAAACCTGGACCAATACCTCCTCCACCCCCCGACATCGCCACCACCAATTCCAATGGCTACAAGATCCAGAGAAAGGACCGCCCCAATCACCCATCGCACACAAGAGCTCCCTCCGACTCTCCACCTCCATCACGAGCGACCCTTCCACTACCACGGAACACCTTCACTTCCAGATCCAGACCAGCCCTAGAACCACGCTTCGCGCCACCCTCACCTACAGACCCCTGGACCTCACACTTCGTTCGCCACGACCATCACTGACCTCATCACACCCCAAGTCATCGCCTCCATGGACTACATACTCATCGGAGACCTGAGCTTCCACCTCGACAACCTCAACAACCCCAACTCCACCGCCCTCCTGAACAACCTTGCCAACATCAGACTGAAACAGCTCGTCAACACCCCCCACCCACAAGGCAGGACACACCCTCGACCCCATTTTCGCAGGTGGGAACATCTGCTTCAGCCACACCATGTAGCCCCTCTGAACGGACCACCACTGCATACACTTCTCTTTCAACACCGCCACCGCTCTCAAACCCACTCCTTGTCCTCCGCAAAGGAACAGGAGCAAGGTCAAAGAGGAGCACCTCAACTCCGCCCTCATCCACGACCCCCCGCCTCGACCAATGCCAACTCTGCAGCCAAGGAACTACACCGCTGGATCACCAACTGCGCGGACAAGCTTGCACCCCTCCGCACCACTGACAGACAACGCCTCCTGAGGCCACCTGGTTCACCACCGACCTCCAAGAAGCCAGACGCTCCTGCAGACGTCTCGAAAAGCGATGGCGTAAACAGCAAAACCACGGAAGACCTGACCACCTACAAGAAGGCCAAGACAGAAACCATCAACGTATAAGATCCACAAAGAAGACCTTCATCCGGAACAAAATCCTCACCAACTCCAGCAACTCTAAGGAACTCTTCAACATCAAACAGCAATTCACTAACCTCCCCCCCCCCCCCCCCCACACCTCCCCCCAGTGAAGCCACTGACGCCACTCCCTCCCAGGACCTCTGCAACAAACTCGGCTCCTACTTCCACCTGAAAATCACGGCCCTATACGACAACTTCAGGGAGCAGTCTCCAGAAACCACCCTCCCCTCCATCAACCGCAGCCGGCCCACTATCACCGCCTGGACCCTGGTCACCACCGAAGATACCACCACAACCATGAAGAGCACTCACTAGGGAGCCCCTATGGACCCCTGCCCGCCGCACATCTTCCACAGAGCCGCTGCCGACATAGCGCCTGAGCTTCGACGGACCATCAACGCCTCCTTCGAATTTGGCACCTTCCCTGACAACTGGAAGCACGCAGAGGTCAAGCCCATCCCCAAGAAACCCTCTACAGATTCGACAGACATGAAGAACTACCAACCCATCTCTCTCCTTTCCTTTGCTGCCTAAGTCACAAAGAAGATTGCCAACGCCCAGCTGATAACTTCATCAATCCCTCCCAATTCGGATTCTGCAGGAACCACAGCACCAAGACTGCCTTCCTCGACACCACAGATGACATCCACACGCTCCTCGACCAAGGCCACACCGCAGCCCTCATCCTACTCGACCACTCTGCAGCCTTCACCACCGTCTTCCACCGCACTCTCACAGCCAGACTCCACAACGCCAGAATACAAGGGACCACCCTCGACTGGCTCCGCTCCTTCCTCGTCGGCAGAGCCCAAAGGATCAGACTCCCGCCTTTTCTTCCGAACCCACAAAGATCAACTGTGGAGTACCACAAGGATCATCACTCAGTCCCACACTCTACATGGCCCCCCTCACCACCATTGTCAAACAGCATGGACTCAGTATTGTATCCTACACCGATGACACCCAGCTCATCCTCTCCCTCACGAAGGAGCCTAAAACCACCAGACTCAGCTTCCAAGAAGGAATGAAAGACATTGCAGCTTGGATGAGCAGCAGCTGTCTGAAACTCAACTCGGAGAAGACAGAAGTCCTCGTCCTTGGACCCACCTCCTCAGCTTAGGACAACTCTTGGTGGCCCCCCGCCCTTGGCAACCCCCATGGACCACGCCCGAAACCTCAGCATCATACTCGACTCCCCCCTCACCATGACCCGATATCAACGTAGTGGCCTCCACCTGTTCCAACACCCTCCGCATCCTCTGCAAGACCTTCAAGTGTATCCCCCTGAAGCCAGAAAGACCGTCACCCACGCACTCATAACTAGCAGACTGGACTACGGAAACGCCCTATACGCTGGAATCAACGAATGCCTGCTACGCAAACTACAGACCATCCAGAACACCGTGGCCAGACTCTTCCTTCGCATCCCCAGGCATGAGCACATCACCAAAAACCTGCCAGACCTCCACTGGCTCCCTGTCAAGAAGAGAGTGGCCTTCAAGACACTCTCCCACACCTACAAATCCCTCCACAACATTGGACCCAAATACCTCAACGATAGAGTATCCTTCCACGTACCCAAAAGAAACCTACGCTCCGCCGACCGCGCTAGCAGAAATCCTGCGCACCCACAGAACCAGAGCAGGTGGAAGAGCCTTCTCCTACATCGCGGCCAAAGCCTGGAACAAACTCCCAGTCAACATCAGACGCTCCCCTATGCTACACACCTACAGGAATAGCCTCAAGACCTGGATCTTCGGCTGAACTGGAGCTGCCCCCCTCCCCCAGCACCTTGAGACCCTCGTGGTTGAGTAGCGCACTTTAAACCCCCCGATTGACTGATTGACCTCTTGCTACATTGGCAAATGGTGGTAAGGATTCCCAAAAACAGTTTTACTTCAAGAATTCTGGTGAGGTAGGATTTCAGTCCATCCTTACAATCAGCGTCTTTCTCTATGCCAGAGTGAGTCACAGCCAACTGGCAGGCTTGCATCCCATACGCTCTGTGAACAGAGTGACACGATGTCCCCTGCCCAATAATTAATTAGGCTAGGCCTAGCACTCTTAGGAATATAAACAGAAAACTAAACATATTAGGAACAAAAAAGGCCTTTGAGTCCTAAAGAACCTAAAGAACAAGTAACTTACCTTCGGTAACGATGTATCTGTAAGAGACATATATTTTTTTATGGGTTCCTTACCTTAGAATTATCCCCAGGTGTCAGACTGTATCCGGAGAAATTTTTTCGTAGCAGTACCCCTGCGCATGGTAGGTGGCGTCGGTCGACTCCGCGTTCGTCGTTCGCATCGTGCTCGCAGGGATGATGTCGCGGTATCTACTTAGACGCCACCCTCGCGCTCTGATGTCAGTTCTTTACACGACATTCCACGCCAGAAGTGCAGAGCCATGCAAGACACTGACCACTGGTGCACAAAAACTAGGGCCCGGAATGGAAGTCCCTTACCCTAGAAGTCAGTTCGCAGGACGGGGAGGATGGGTGGGGCGGTAAGGAATCCATAACCAATATATGTCTCTTACAGATATATAGTTACCGAAGGTAAGTAACTTGTTCATCTGAAAGAGACAGTTATGGATTCCCTACCTTCGAGTAGATACCCCAGCAATACCAAGCCCCGAAGTGGGTCTGAAAACTAAGTTCACACCAGAGAGTCCTGGAGAACTGAATGGCCAAAGAGGCTGTCTCTCCGGACTTGGCTGTCCAGGCAGTAATGTTTGGTGAACATGTGCAATGAAGCCCACGCGGCTGCCTGACAGATGTCATGAAGGGGAACACCACGTCCCAAAGCAATAGTGGCTGCCGTCGCGCTGGTGGAATGGGTGCGGAGTCTTACCGGAGGATCCTTCTTTGCCAAGGAATAACAAATTTGGATGCAAAGAACGACCCACAAGAGATCTTCCGCTTTTGCACGGCCCGGCCTTTCTTCGCGCCCACATAGCCAACACAGAGCTGGTCATCCACCCGGAATTGTTTTGTGCGCTCCAGATAGAAAGATAGCGCATGTTTTGGATCCAGACGGTGAAGCCTCTCTTCCTCCTTTGAAGGATGTGGGGGCGGGAAGAAGGTGGGTAAAGTGATGGTCTATCCAATGCTGAAAGAGGTAACCACTTTGGGAAGGAAAGAAGGCCTAGTCCTACGGACAACCTTGTCTGGATGACCAGTCAGGAAAGGAGGCTTAAAAGACAGAGCCTGAAGCTCACTCACCCTGCGAGCAGAGGTGATGGCAATCAGAAAAGCAGTTTTTAAAGTTAAAAGTCTGAGAGGACAGTTATGTAGTGGCTCGAAGGGAGCACACTTGAGATAAGTCAAAACCAGATTCAAGTCCCACTGTGGCATTATGAAAGGAGTAGGAGGAAAAAGATGAGTAATGCCCTTAAGTAATCTATTTACAATAGGGGACTTGAAAAGAGAAGGCTGACCAGGAAGCCGAAGAAAGGCTGAAATGGCCAATAGATAGCCGTTAAGTGTGCCCAGAGCAGAGCCCTACTGGGTCAAAGAAAGGAGGAACAAAAGAACCTCGGAAAGAGGGGCGGAAAGGGGATCCACAGCCTTTGCTGTGCACCATGCCACAAATTTGTTCCATCTACAGGTGTATACCATTTTAGTGGAGGGACGCCTGGCTGCCAGAATTACATAACAGACTTCGGGAGGAAGGTCGAAAGCTGTCAACTGTCGCCGCCCAATCGCCACGCAAGGAGGTGGAGACTGGACAGGTTCGGTTGGAGGACCGTCCCCTGCTGCTGCAACAGAAGATCCTCCCGAAGAGGCAGTCTGATCGGAGGATCGATGGTCATGTGTAAGAGCTCGGGATACTAGACTCTCTGTGCCCAATCCGGAGCCACAAGGATAACTTGGGCCCGGTCGCTCTTGATCTTCAGAACTCTGGGCAGAGGTGGTATAGGCGGGAAGGCGTACAGAAGAACACAACTCCACTTGCGACGAAAATCGTCACCTAGCGAGTGCCACCTTGTAAATTCCAACGCGCAGAACTGCTGACATTGCGTGTTCTCTTCAGTGGCGAACAGATCTAACCAAGGCTCAAACCACTGCTGAAAGCGACCTTGTACCACCTCCGAGTGAAGACGCCATTAGTGATCCATCATGCACCTGCGGCTGAGTTCGTCCGCCGGCATTCAGGGAACCTGTCAGGTGTTGAATCACCTGAGATATGCCCTGGTGTTCCAGCCATGTTCAAAGGCAGGGAGCCTCTTAACATAAGGTCCACTACCCCACCCCACCCTGTTTGTTTGAGTATCACATGGCGGTGGTGTTGTCCGTGAACACCTGCACTACTCTTCACCTGACAGAGGGATGGAATGTCTTCAGTGCAAGATGAATCGCCCTGAGCTCCAGAAGGTTGATATGGAGCCCGGACAAGAGGCCTCTGATCTTCGGCTCTCCCATGTGGCCGCCCCATCTCAGGAGTGACGCATCGGTCACCACTGTGAACTCTGGATGGGGAAGGGATAGGGATCTGACGGCGACCCAAATCTGGTTCGTTAGCCACCACTTCAACTGGTGTGCAGTGCCCTCACAGATCTGGACGCAATCGGAATGATTCCCCTGATGCTGCGCCCACTGGAACTTTAGGTCCGACTGCAGAGCCCGCATATGCCACCTGGCATGATCGACCAGCAGGATGCAGGAGGCCATGAGGCCCAACAGCCTCAGGGTAATTTTGACCGAAACCAGGGATAGAGGCTGAAACATGAGTATCATAGCCAGAATATCCCGGACTCACTGCTCGGGAGGATAGGCCCGAAACTGCTCTGTGTCCAGAACCTCACCGATGAAAAGGAGTCTCTGAGAAGGGATAAGGTGTGACTTCGGCGCGTTAATTGTGAACCCCAGCGAATGCAGGAGGTCCGCCATAGTCTGGAGGTGGGAGACGACAGTCTGGGGCGAGCTCGCCTTCATCAGCCAGTCGTCGAGATAGGGGAAGACTTAAACCCCTGATCTAGGCAGATGAGCTGCGACCACTGCCATCACTTTCGTGAACACCCGAGGGGCGCTGGGAAGGCCGAAGGGCAGCATGGTAAACTGAAAGTGCTCGTGGCCTACCGTGAACCGAAGGTAACGCCTGTGGGCCAGCAGGACGGGGATGTGGAAATAGGTGTCCTGCAAGTCCAAAGCTACCATCCAGTCTCCAAGGTCGAGGGCAGACAAGACCTGAGCCAACGTCAACATTCTGAACTTCTCCTTCCAGAGGAAGCGGTTGACGTTCCGGAGAACCAAGATAGGACGCATGCCTTTGTCCTTCTTGGGCACCAGAAAGTAGTGGGAATAGCAGCCACAACCTACTTCTGGGGCAGAAACTCGCTCGACAGCCCCTTTGGCCAAGAGAGCCGTAACTTCCTGATGGAGAAGGGCCAAGTGATCCTCCGACAAGCGATGAAATTGAGGTGGCATGGATGGAGGGGTAGTTTCAAGGGGAGGGAGTAGCCCCTTCAGACTATCTGCAAAACCCACCTGTCTAATGTGATGTTTTAGGCACTAGAAATTTTTTTTTTTTTTTTTATTTATTTTTTTTTTTGATAGGGTCTAAGGGAAAATTTAATGACCTACCACAGTTCTAATCCCCTAAATCTATAGTGTAAAACAACAAAACAATGAACTGGGGGTCTAGTCAAATCCTGCTTGCTGAGCGGAAATGTAGAGAAAAACGGGCTAAAAAAGTCCCAAAGAACAAAAAGAAGTGAAAAGAGTGAAAGAGCAGAAACAAAAGAGACAACCAGATGCAATCGAGAGTGAGCCTTGGAGCGGAATTATTGGATACCCATCAAATATCCGTGTGATCAATCTTATCATCAGGTTGTCCAATCCAAAGTGAGATGCTTCTCTTGATCATAGAGAGCATCTGAAAAAGAGTAATTTCACTCGTGGGTGGTCCGAGGTTGTCAAAGGTTTGAAATGGAAAAACCAACCATAGTTGGATGATAGGACCACCCTATGAAATATTTCTGTGTCCTCTTTTAGCATGCTTTAGTATCTGGGTACCTGGATTTGTCCCTACATGCTAATACACAGCGCCTGTCTTCTTGCATTATTGATACGCTTTTTTCCATTACTAGCACGCTTTTAACATTTAACATTGCGATCCTCCCCTTTTTTTGATATATTTACAAAGTATAGTGCGAGTCATTTTTCTAGCGTGGCTAATGGACTACTCATGCCCACTCTGTGACGTCATCCTGTAGTCATTGATACCTCCACCACCGGTATGTCCTAATATCCGACATTATGTTTATTACGTATAGATGAGAGTTCTTGTTCGCATAAAGGTGTTCATCTGTCATTTGCAGATACACACGGCCTATATCTCAATAACATGCATGGGCACTTTACTACTTTTTATTATTTACATTAAGCACGCACGCATTACCAGCTTAGCAGTCTCGTCAATAAAATGAAACAAACTACACAAGCGGCCATCATGACATCACCTTGTAGTCTGGTTTTCAGTTTCGGAAACAGAGTTGTCGTAACAGCCAGCATTATCACGCGCTCTGCATTTGACGAGCTTAGGCGGCTTTAACAATAATACTTCGTTTTGTAAAAATTGTCATGGATCGCACTAAGTACGCACGCACATCTTAGCAGCTTTCGGTAACTACACAAGCGGCCATTATGACGTCACCCTGTAGTCCGGTTTGCACTTCCGGATACAGGGATGACGGACCAATCAATATCCACTCGCGCTCTGCCCTGATGAGCTTCGGCGGCTTTATTAGAACGCCGTTTTTGCAGCAACGGTTACCTTCCTCCTGATTCTGAGGCCGCAACGAGGCAACGACGGAGAGGTGAGCACTGTTGTTTCTGCCTAGAACTTCTTTCTAAGATAATATTGGGCATTTTGACTTAAATATTTTCGAATAACGAAGTCATGAGACCCTTTTACATGTTTTCTTCTTTGCTAAAGTTTTCAACATGTAGACTTCACACCAGCTTCTAACATCATAATGTGAACCCCTGCACAACGGCCATTGTTAAAGAGTTGCGGGTGGTTCAGTATGCATGAAAAGTCACGTTTGGTGCTTTTTTGGCATTCAATCTCCCATTTTTGAGCCTTTTACCTTCTGTTGGGGAGTATTCTTTAGTTTGGCATGACACATTTTGTGGTTTTATTCTAAACTTTCAGGCTACCAGTTTTTGTGGCTAGTAGTATATCACACTAGTACATACCCACCCTCCTTTATGAGTTTGGATTATGCATTGATTGCTTTCCAGATATTGGTAGCTCATTTTCTTTTTATACAGAGCGGGGCCTCTTAGTCTGGAATCAGGATCCGGGCGAGGTGAGGTCCGTTCCCCGATCATTACGGGTAAGCCCTCTAACATCCAATATAATGTTAGCTTTCTGGTTAGAACATTAAGAGTGCTTCGATCTTTTATTTCTCCTGTTTGAGACAATTCCCATTTGTTTTCTTGGCAGATGCACGCAGCATCCTTTTGAGACGGAGGATACACACAAGGTGGTACAAGGTGCCATTTTCACATGATAGTGAGATAAATGTACTTGTCTGTCTTTATCTATATGTTTGTCACTATACATGTTTTTCACTTTTTTGCAGTAGCTAGATATATAACAACATAGGTCCTGAAGAAAGCCGCAGAGGTGATTGTATCTCATTTGGCTGAAACATGTCGACCTTCATACGGCAGTCATTTGTTTAATACTGCTTTTCTGCACTGTTGTTTTACTTAGGATGCGAGACACGTATTAAATTGTTAGTGTTTTCTCGCAATTCTATTTTAACACACCACCTCACTGTTCCTTGTTAGCACTGCACTCCTGTCAATTGTCCTATCATCCAACTATGGTTGGTTTTTCCATTTCAAACCTTTGACAACCTCGGACCACCCACGAGTGAAATTACTCTTTTTCAGATGCTCTCTATGATCAAGAGAAGCATCTCACTTTGGATTGGACAACCTGATGATAAGATTAATGTGATGTTTTGCCAGTGGGGGAGGTGATGGCGGATCATGCCGTCCACTGGCAACTGGTAGCCCTGAAAAGACAGACTAGGAGGGTTTGGAGGCTGCTGCAAAGGGGACGCTGGTGAACTGGTCCTCCCGCTGGCCCCTTGGCCCATGACGCTGGGTCCCACGTACCCGACTGCGCAGGGACTGAACAGTTTGCGCAGGCCTGTGGCTCTCGGCGGGACGTGGTGGGGCTACCCTTCCGTTGCCAAGAATGGGGCGAAAAGCAGACTGCGCGGGGCAAGAGGTGATAGGGAGGCCCAAGGATCTGGCCGTAGCCCTAGAATCCTTGAAGCACTCTAGCACGCTGTCCGCTTTGTCGCCAAAAAGCAACGGCCATCAAAGGGCATGTCCATAAGAGTCGATTGGACATTATCCGAAAAGCCAGAGGATCTCAGCCAGGCGTAGCGTCGTAGGGCTACCAACGTTGAAATTGTTCTGGCTAGCGAGTCGGCCGAGTCCAACCCACACCTAATGGCGAACTTCGCTGCATCTCTACCCTCAGCGACTGCACGGGAGAGAGTGGCCCGGGCCTTCTACGGGCACTTTGGCAGCACCTGCGCAACCATATCCCACACAGAGTGAGAATAACAGCCCAAAAGACATGCGGTGTTCACCGACTGCAGAGCCAAGCTGGCGGAAGAAAACATCTTCTTCCCAAGATGGTCCAGCTTTTTGGATTCCCTATCTAGGGGAACAGTAGGGAATGCACCCTTGGAAGTAGAGGCTTGGACCTCCAAGCTCTCAGGGGTAGGGTGTTGGGAGAGGAAAAGTGGGTCGCCCGGGGTTTGGCAGTGGTGTCGGGCAATCATCCTATCCACAGGAGCCTTTGTGCTGGGCTTGGACCAGGTGCCTAGAATGATGTCAGTAAGGGCATAATTGAACGGCAGCAGGGGCTCCGAAGAGGCCGCTGCCGATTGAAGCACCTCTGTTAGGTGGTTAGTCCTGACCGCCATCGTAGGAAGCTCAAGGTTCAAGGCCTCAGCGGCCCTACGCAACACCACTGCGTATGAGGCTCCCTCCTCCGTAGCCTCCGAAAGCATACCAGGGTCTGGCGAAGTATCCAGACCACTGGTATCACCCAATTCCTCTCCCCAGTCCGGTTCACTCAACTGGTCAGATAAGAGGGTCACCAGACCCCTCCCAGTTCTCCTCATCCTCCTCTGGCTGCCTCTCAGGGCGATAAGGAATGCCAGGACAGAACACTGGCACAAAAGTACCACTCAGCACCAGATCCGGCGTTGGTCGACGCCGGTACGGCTCCGTGTCCAGGTCAGGATGGAGGCCAGGGTCGACGCCGGCTGGGGACACAACCAGCGCCAGAGGGGGCGGAAGTGTCGTCAGTGTATTCGACGCCGGGGGAGGAGTTGTAAGGTCGACCAACACCGATCCAGATGTGGATCCCTGGGGGTCCTGCGGGCCGGGATCAAAGCAGCTGGAATTGAAGGCCTAGAGCCCCCAGCAAAATCCGCGGGACCCGATGGCACGCCGGCGTAGTCGGGCTGCCCAAAGATCGAGTGGTGGGCTTTGTATAAACTACGAAATTGGGCAGGGGTTGCTCCGGCTCCTGGGAAGGGAGGGAGGCTCAGAGTCGACCCAACAGGATCCACGGGCGGAGCCGGACGATTACCGTCTGCATCCCGCGTCGGCCGACAGACGGGGAGAATGTGAAGAGCGACGATGCTTCTTCGCCTTCTTTTTGTGCTTTGACTTACCCAAAAATGAAGACTTCGACGATGAGTGGTGGTGATGGCTCTGGGACGGGCCCCGCGACCTCCCTCTCGATCGGGACCTCAAGCGGCGTGGAGCGGACTGCCGGGCCTCGAGAAGCTTTCGGGACCACTCCCACAAAGACTTCGGGTTCATGGCCCGGCAGTCGGAGCACGACTTTGGGTCGTGGTTGTGCTCCAAACACCAAAGGCACACGAGTTGCGGTTCTGTAACCAACATCCATTTGCGACAGGAGTCGCAAGCCTTGAAGTCAGTTCGAGGACGGGACATACTTATGTGCTACCAGGAGTCGAACGACTTGAAAAGAAGTCGACAAAAGTCGAAAAATAGTAGTCAAAAAGTGACTAGAGGTACCGCTCTCTCCGGATCTGCCCTGGCTGGCATGGAAAAAGAAAGAACTGAAGTCAGCGCGCAAGGGCGGCGTCTAAGTAGATACCGCAACGTCATCCCGGCGATCATGATGCCAACGATGAACGCGGAGTCGACCGATGCCACCTACCTACGCCCACTGGTACGAAAAAAATTCTCTGGATCCAGTCCGACCCCTGTGGGTAATTCTAAGGTAAGGAATCCATAACTAATTGTCTCTTTCAGATACTGTTATCAAACTCTTTCTTGTCGTCCAGGCCAACTTCAAACCAACTTTAAAGGCAAATGGGCCATATTACTGACTTTCCCTGGGCCCATCAATAGGACACTTAGGGCAAAAAAGCAAAGTAGCCTATGTTTTGATTGATGTATAAATAAATAAAAATTATAGTAATGGCAGATGGAAAGGTACAGAGCCCAACACGGTCTCCTCGAAAGGTGGCGAACCAGAAAGAGACTGGAGTTCCCCGACTAATTGGCCATGCTGTTCGCCCTTTGGAAGCCTGGCTTCTACGTCAAAAATTTCAAATCACAGCATGCTGCGAGTTAAGGGACACAAACATTCCGATTTCAATTGAGATACCATCCCATCACTTGCAACCTTTCTACCGAATTACAAACTCTAATTAGGCATTGCCTCCCCACTCTTCTTCCTTGACCCTGCCCCAACAGTGGAGGGAAACCTCATCTTAAAAGGGGGACACATGGGACACTGGGCCTACTACTTATTCATAACATTGTGTAACTGGGCCTTTTCACCCACTAGAACTCTGGTATCCTGTCCTTCTACTGGGCTTGGGACACTACGGGTGCCCTACAGCCATAGCCTGATATGACCCCTCTGCAGTTGTGAATCAAAGTAAATGCACTGCACACATGGACTGCCCTCACAGGTGTCTTTCTCTGTGCCCCAGCCACATGCCCCAATCTATCATAGTAGCCAACTTCCTTCTCTGCTTCTTATTTCCGCAGCTCATGGGCCTTTGCGCCCCGCTACCTCTCTGCCCCTTTTACCTCTTGACTAAATGTAGTAGTGCACCTTGCTAGACGGATAAGAGGCCTAAGCACGTCCTAATATCATTGTGCCTTTAGAACTTTTGAACAACAAGATTCCCTATATCACTAAATATTTTCAACTCCTATCTCCCTTTGCCTCAGATAGGAGACTGCAAGCAGGACAATATTTGGCGCCACGGACAAGGCTATCCAAGGTGCCTTCCACGTAGAGGACACAACCTCCTTATACAGAACATAGCAATTGAAAGACAGGAGGAACTAGTGTCCTTCATAAGAAGACAATAGTTACACTCACCCTTCATGGACTTCACCTTCTAATAAAAGGAGTACCACAGTCGTTGATCTCTCGAACTCCAACACTGTTCTTATTTACCATCAGAGTAATCAGAACCTTCCTTTATGTCATTCGGGACTTACAATACCTTGCAACCCCACTACGTACACTTTGGCAACTTCACACCGACCTACTTAACTACCAACAGTATTCTTTTTACAAACATTTCTCTGACCAAAGGTCGATGTGCCGTAAATACTTGTCATTCAATTTCTAAGAGAGGGTGAGGAGGTCTTCAAGTCCACAGTTTACACCAACCAAATCTTCATGTTTTTAAAAACATTATTATCTTCCAAACGTAGTTGGATGGCTGGTATTATTATAATGGCGGGCCAGAACTCAATCCTAGATCAAAATTAAGACCGTTCTTGATTGAATACCTTGTTGCTGGCAAAAAAACATCCACCCATAACACCCTGGATAAATGATTTTGCATTACCTGATGCGGAGACTCCTACGCGAGAGACACAGGAGATTATACACTCTAGCACTTTGTCCACAAGGTTTATTTAAACGCATTATTTTCTAATAGATTTGTATATAAGGACTACAAGTGTGACTCTGAAACAAGAGAAGCCTACTTTATATAACTCCACTTGACAATCCGAATAATAGCCATACCAAGCTAACACTTCTTCATATAAAGTCCCAAATATATTGTACATTTTATAGGCACCTGGTTTAAACTATGTTAGATTCTAGAGGGTTAAAGAAGGGCAAAGTGTACTAGTAAAGAGAAGAATAGATTAAGTTTCAGAGTTTGCGCACTTTGCTCGGTATGTGATGGATTGCGCTGCTGTGCAATGTGCTGCAGCATGTGTTTCAGAGAAAATCTTACACTACTGCACTGTCTGCAGTGTCTGAGCTATGGTGTTAGGGAAGCTTGGTAAAACCATTTTAGTACACAATTGTCTCTTTCAAAGCTTACTCCAATACCAAATGTTTGCTTCCTCAATGAAAAGGACAGGATTAAGATTTGAAAACTGCTGCAGCGTGTAAGTGTGTGGAAGTATTTTCATCGCACAAGCTAACTGGGCAGCAACAGCGTGCTGAACAGAGGAAGACAGCCCAAGGATACAATAAAGGATTGTAAATAATGAAGCAAGGCGTGGAATATGCTATAATCAGCTACTGTTTCAATCTACAAAGGGTCAAGGAATCGAAGGGGCACCCCTCTGATAAAGAGCACAGTCCTTAGATGGAGGCTTGGTGCACCAATCATTTTCAACATTTAATCAACAAGTGGTATTGGCTTGCGGTGCACTGAAGAACAAGTTACTTACCTTCAGTAACGATATTTCTAGAAGATACTCTATCTAATGGAAGATTCCTCACCTTGTGAATATTTCTCAACCTTCAGACTGGATCCGGAAACTTTAAAGAAGTACTCCTGCATGCCGGTAGAAGGCATCGTGCAGCTCTGCAGCACCAATGTCGTTCCACTCCGGAAGTGACGAGCAGACTCACACATAAGCACCACCCATGTGCTTTGCGTCAGTTGCTTTCTTAGTCTGTCCGCACCCTCTGACACAGTGCCCATAGGCAGATTGACACGAACAGTGTGCAGAAATCTAGACTGGGGCCTTTTAAGATCGAAAATTAGTCCAGTTCACAAAACGGGTAAGTAGGAGGGTTGGGTAAGAATCTGCAGACAGCGTATCTGCCAAAAGATCTTTACTGGTAAATAACGTGTTCTTCTGATGGATACTTGTAGCTGCAGATTACTCGCCTTGTGATTAGATACCTCTCAAGGTGGTCGGTCTGTGAATTGGCTTAGTCCAAAAGGTCATGCACAACAGAGCGAGCAAAATGTCCTTCTTGACAGACCTGATTGTCAAGGCAGCAGTGCTTTGTGAACATTTGTATGAAGCCCACGTAGATGCCTGACAAATGTGCAGGACAGGAATTTTGCATGCCAACGCATTGGTAGCAGTTTTGTGACACTAGTGAAATGGGCCTGTAAGTCTGCTGGGGGTTGCTTATTTTCCAGTGCATAGCAGAACTCTATGTAGAGAACAATCTACTGAGAGATGGTCTGTTTTTGCATTGTCTTGCCCTTCTTTGCTCCGGAGAGCCCTGCAAAGAGCTGATCGTCCACCCAGTGTTCTTTGGTGCGAACATTATAAAACGTTAAGGCCCTCTTCAAGACCAAAGAATAGAGCCTCCTAAGAGATAAAAGGTGGAGCAAAGATTGCAACAAGTATGATAGTCTGCCCAAAATAACATGGAGTGGCCACTATCAGAAGAAAGGAAGCTTGGGTCCTTAACACCAGCTTATTCGAAAAGAATATTGTATAAGATGGGATGACAAAAAGAGCATGTACTCTCTCGCGTCTAGTCAATGTTTGGCGGTTAGGAAAGAAAGTCGGCAACGTCAGAAATCTCAGTACCAACTGTGCACCGACGCAAAAAGGGTGCAAATCAAAAAGTGAGGACTAAGTTCAAGTCCCACTTTAACATCATAAAGGGTTTGGGGAGAAATAAATTAGGGCTGATTGGAAACTACAAAAAGGCTGAAAAAGCAGATAAGTAGCCTTTGGATTGCAAAGGGCCAGTTTGGTGGGTGACGCACCAATATACAAATTTACCAAATGATTAGCGTGCATTAATTTTGTGGAAGGGCATCCCCCTGCCAAGATCAAAATAATGATCACATGGGGAAGGTCAAAAGAGGTCAACTGCTGCCGCTCAATCTCTACGCATGCAGATGCAAGTTGTGCAGGTTCGGGTGCTGTACCCCGCCCTACTGCTGCCCAGAAGATCCACGTGAAGCAGCAGCTTGATTTGAGGACAGTCGCTCATGCCCAGGAATTCCAGGTAGCACATTCTCCTGACCCAATCTGGTGCCACTAGGATGACGTGGGCCCCGTCGTTCCTAATCTTCTTCAGTACTTGGGGCAGGAGTGGCAGTGGCTGGAAGGCATAAAGGAGTACCCAGCTCCACTTTAGACAGATGGTATCTCAGAGAGCCGACTTGGAAACTTGTAAGATGATATTGCTTGTTTTCTGCACTAGCGAAAAAATAGAGCCATGGTTCTCCCCACTGCTAGAAACCATCCTATGCCACCTCAGGGTGCAATTGCCATTCACAAAGAGTTGGTGGCTAAGTTTGTCCACCCTGGCATTTATAGATCTCACCATGTGGTTTACTACCCAAGAAATTCCATGGCAGTCCAGCCACTTCCAGAAGTTCAGAGCTTCCCACACAGGGCCCACGGCCGCACTCCACCTCGCTTGCTGCAATACCACATGGCAGTGGTGTTGTTCGTTAGCACCTGCAACAGCCTTCCTCAGATGGTGGGCAGAAAGGTCTTCAATGCCAAGGGAATCGTCCAACAAATTGTGGAGAGGAGTCTCTGCCAGATACCAGAGGCTTCTTATCTTCACCTATCCCCGATGGCCTCCCCAACCCAGTAGTGATGCATCTGTGACCACTGCCAGCTCTAAGTGGGGTAAGGAAAGGGGTCTTCCATTGACCCAATAGAGGTTGAGTATCCACCACTGGAAGTCTTTTGCAGTCACCTCCAAAATCTGGATACAAATTCTATTGATGCTGTACCCACTCAGATTTGAGGTCCCACTGCAGAGCCTGCAAATTTGGCCAGTAGGATACGGGTGGCCAACAATTCCAGGTGGCTCAGAGCCATCCCCACTGACATCCAGAACCGATACTGAAACTTGGTCACCCAGCCAGGTGACCACATGGCCCAGAGTGATTGCGTTGTGGGGTCTTCTTTGTGTTTTGGGACATAAAGATTGACTTTGCGGTTCCATATGGCCTTCGGGTTTATCGGTGTTCAGTCAACACCGGACCAAGAGTCATGTTCAGACCCCAGGCACCAAAGACACAATTTATGAGGTCCATCACAGACATCTGTTTGTAACAGCTCCTACACAATTTGAACCCAGTCATCTTGCACGGTGACATTTTCCCTTGCACACTGGTAAAATGTGCCAAGATGTATAGCCTTAAAACCAAAGAGAAGCTCCGGATCTGTGTTTGAAGGTATGAAAAAAAAGGAAACTGACGTCTGTGTGCATGGGCGGGGGTTATATACGGCTCCGCTCGTCACTCCCAGAGTGGTACGATATCAGCACAGACCCTCATGGTGCAACCTGTGTGCACGCAGGAATACTGCTTTAAAATTTCCAGATTCAGTTTGACGCCTGTGAAATACTCCCACGGTGAGGATTCTGCATTTGGAGGTATTAATCAGAAAAGGCAGTTGGTTTGAGTGGATTGGCGACTAGCCTCTCGCTCTTAGGTTTAATGAACTTTGTCAAGCCAAACAACTATACTGAAGAAACAACCTGATAATAACTCATCGTCTCCCTTCAGGCCACATTAGGAAACAGGTCTCTTTTCTCAATCCTTCATTTCACACTACAGTACACGCTTCATACAGCCAGCATGCAAACACAGCTATCTTCTGTCCTTACAATCAATGAAAGTTGACAGAGTCGTATCTTACAATTAGAGAAGAACAGGTCGGTTCCAGCTCAGAGGTATTCTGAGTGCCAGGAAACCTTCAAGGACCCACCTTCCTCTCTTCTCTTTACCCATTAAAACGATAAGGGCCTCCTCAAACACTACAGAAGCACCTCTATTTGTATACAGTGGGTTTATTGTCCACTTATGCATAGCATTATGTATCCCCCTAAAGCAGGGGTCTTCAAACTGGGGGGCGGGGCACCAGGCTCTGGCCAAAAGAAGCATTGTACTGATAACAGTGCTTTGTTTTAATATGAAGAAATGAGTGCCACCAAGCCGCTCTGTAAAGGGCCAACATTGTTTGCGATTTATATCCTAAGTGGGAAAAGGTGTCAAAAGGGAAGGGACTCCAAATATTCTTCAAACTTTTATTAGTCACACTGTGGATGCTTGTACATGTTAGTAAGGCCCGCCTGACCATAATAGTATGTTTGGCAATCACGTATTTGATTGCATTTTTAAAACAGAATGTAACTGCAGTGTTTAAATATGTATAGACATATATAAACATTGACAATTTAATAAAATACCTTTTTTTATTCTGAGGTGGGAGGCGGATGATTTTTTTTCCCCAATGGGGGGGGGGCAACATAAAGTTTGAAGACGACTGCCCTAAAGAGACCGCTTTCGCAGAAACATATGGGAAAATGTACAGCAGGCTCGGTAAGTCGTTATGATGTTTGATAAACACATTTGATGGGTCTCAAGTAAGATGCAATCCGCTGATCCCCTATCGCTACTAAAATTAATGTTGGAAATACAACTGAGTGGTTTTTGCAAGTTCAGTAAAAGCTGTAACAAAACAGAGTGGAGAAATAAGCCCTAAAGGAGCGGTTGTTAACCCTTTGGACTGCTGTGGACCCCCACTGAATCATAACTGGAATACCGGGCCCCCTATTGAGTCTGTTTTGAAAGATGGAAGGCCTAAGCAAATTCTATGATTTGAACCTCAAAACAACACTCAAAATTATAACAAGTATACACCAAGCAAGTCCACAAATATTGAAATATTGTGTTTAAATCACAATCAAAAATAGAAAAGGTTTCCAAATGTGCATATTTATTTGTATACACGGTTACATTACAGTGATTTCTAGCGCGCACGGCTACCCAAGAGTGTCCCGGCACGAAGAGCCAGTAGTGGAAACAGTATGGAACTGGGGAAATTATCATTAAGTAAACAGCAGCGTTTTTAGTCTTTTCTTGAACATGGAGGGGTCGTGAACACTGCGCAGTTCAAGGGGGAGAGAATTCCAAGCTTCGGCCGCTTTGAAGGATAGAGAGCTGCCTCCAATTCTTATCTGCCGAAAGCGAGGGATCGCAGCTAGGGACTGTGAAGCGGAACGCAAATGCCTTCGTGGAGCATAAAAACTAAACCGCTTCCTCAGATAGAGGGGCCCTAGACCATAGAGGGCTGAGTGGGCCATCGTGAGAGCCTTAAATTTCACTCTTTGGGCCACTGGTAGCCAGTGCAGATCCCACAAATGATGTTTGACGCTGGACCTGCCCGGGATACCCATCAGAACTCTGGCCACAGTGTTCTGTATTACCTGGAGTTTCTTAAGCTGGTATCCTGGTAGGCCAATATAAAGTGCATTGGCATAGTCAAGTTGGCTAAGGATCAGAGCGCATGTGACCATTTCCTTGGTGGACCTAGGTAATAGAGGAAGAAACCTCCTAAGAGACTTCAATGTGCCAAAACATTGACCGGCCTGCTTTTTTACATGTGAAGAGAACCTGAGACTTTCCTTGAACCAGATGCCCAGGTTCTTCACTGCCTGTCCTGAGGAACTGGGGAGGGGATATTCTGGTGGCCAAAGTGCTTCCCTGAACTGTGGGGGAAAGGATCAGAATAGGAGGATTTCTGACTTGTCCTCATTGCACTCTAACTAGGCGGCTGCAAGCCATTTGTAAACGGCTCATAGACAGTTTTTAGCTTTCGCTGGGGAAATATCTGAGTCCTTCCAAGTGAAGAGGAGCTGGGTATCATCTGCATAGGCGATGATTTTTGCTCCCAGCTCCTCAGCCAGATAGACCAGAGGGGTGACATATACATTAAAAAGGAGGAGGCTCATATGGGAGGAGCCTAGCGCGCAACCAAGATGGCCGCGTAGGTGCGAGGCTCCCGAGGACCTCCGCGACCTCCTGAATAAATCCTGGAAATATCCTGTCCTTGTTAAGGGGACTGTGTCGGGGAACCCGAGCTGAGGCACTACCCGTTTTTTGGGCTCGAATCGGACCCCGAACACCGGTGGGAACATCGACTGAAGGTTGCGGCCTTCTCCTCGCCGGCCCCCCGGATTGGAGTAGTGGCGCGATCCGGGGACAAGGTGAATAACAGCGGCGAGCGGGGCTGGGCTGCTCGCGCACCCCGCACTTTCACTTTCGCTTTTGCGCCCTCCTTGCTCTCTGGCGAGGTCGGGCTGCGGAGCGGGGTGCGGTGGTGTGGCCTTGTGCAGGTACCCAGCTGGCCCGCCGGCGGTGGGTCGACCCGCGGCTCTGTGGTCGCCCCCTTGACACCCGTGATCTGGTGTGACGGCCCGTTTGGAGATCTTGGCGCGACGGTGGAAGGGCCAGCATGGCCACCAAACAAGATGGCGACCGGGCGAAGGTGAAGACGACCCGCCGTGGCACGGCGCACCAGGCCAATAGTATGGACCGCTACACGCTCCAAAGGGGTTCTCCGGAGACAACGCGGTCATCCCCGGTGGGACCGACGGAGACACCTGCCCACCCAGTGGATCTAACCCTCCGGGACGTCATGGGCGCCATCGCTGAACTGAAGGCCTCAGTGGACCAGCGTTTTGATACCTTGTCGCAAAAAATTGACTCGGTCCTGGTGGATGTGGGCCTTGTGAGGGCGGACTTGTCAAAGACGAACGACCGAGTCGATTCCCTGACCCACACCACAACGAGCCTCACGACTGACGTGGTGGCCCTCCAGAAGGAGGTGCGCCGGCTTGGCCAGGCGAGCGCCCTGATGGACCGGCGACTGGAGGATTCCGAGGGTCGCGCCCGGAGGAATAATATCCGCATTATTGGTGTGCCGGAGGGACGTGAGGCGGAGGCGGCGGATCTCTTCGTGGAAGACTTGATCCTGACCCATCTCCAGCCCCGGGGGCTGAGTAAGTTTTTTGCGGTGGAACGTGCCCACCGGGTCCCCGGGGGCCGCCCTAAGACCGGTGCCCCGCCGCGGCCCCTTATTGCCCGAATCTTTAATTTTCGGGACCGAGATGCCATCCTCCAGACCTCCAGGCAACAGGGACCGGTCAGGTTGGACAACATGGACGTAAACTTCTACCCAGACTTTACCCCGGCAGTCCAGAAGCAGCGGCAGAGCTTTATTGGCATCAAACGTCGTTTAAGGGACCTAAATCTTAAGTACTCAATGCTCTTCCCGGCTAAGCTGCGGGTGGAGGTGGATGGTCGCACGCACTTCTTCGACCGGCCCGAGGCGGCTGGGGACTGGTTGGACACCTTGCCTGGGGATCGGGGCCGAGGGGGTGGGGGGAGCGCAGCTGGCGAGGGGGGCCCGCTGGTTCAGAATTGAGGGGTGACTGTATTGCCTTACTCGGGACATTGTTCCTTCACCACATACTGCTTCTGTAGGTTCCCCTCCCATGGAGGTCATGTGGGGTCTGCTGGGGGCTTCCCTCCTCCTCTGGGGGACTAATTAGTATTTAGCTATGGGGCGACAGGCACACTGCACTTTGGGGGGGCTGTCTGGGCTCATGCAGGGGTGCAGGGAGGGGGGAGTTTTGTTGGGACCGGGGGGTGGGGGGGGTGTGTTGTTTGTTTGTACCGCAAGGCAATCCTGCGACTGTTTTGTTGTCTTTAGACTGCTCGGTGGGGGACGACCGATTGTTTCGACGTACGATGGGGGGTAGGGACTTGACTGTGTTGTCATGGAATGTTAACGGCCTGGGGGATAGGATTAAGCGTGGTGTGGTCCTGCAGTATTTAAAACGTATTTCCCCAGATGTTGTCTTTCTGCAAGAGACGCACCTTATAGGTAACACCTTTCATGCAATGAATCGGAGGGGATATCGTTTGGCGGCCCACTCTGGCTTCACCTCAGGCTCGCGGGGGGTGGGTATTATGGTTAGGAACTCGCTCCCGTTGGAGATTGATGAGGTGCACCACGATGAGAGGGGACGTTACACTGCTCTGGCGGGACGTATGGAGGGTAGAGTGTTCAGTTTTGTGTCGGTGTACGTCCCGCCTGGGCTACAGGCCACTACATTTGCGGACCTGGGGCGCCTCCTTCTGGAACTTCCGAGTGGCCTATTGGTGGTTGGAGGGGACTTTAATGCGGTTGTTTCTGGATCTATGGATCGCCATCCCCCTAGGGACCTCCCCCGGGCACAGGCGTGGCTGCCTGGCCTTTTAGACACACTGGGCCTGGTGGATTGTTGGCGCTTAAAGCATCCCGTATTGCAACAATACACCTTCCACTCGGGGGCCCATGGTAGTCTTTCGCGGCTTGATTACATCCTTGTCCCAGCGGCCCATGCGGGGAGGGTGGGGGAGGTGCGCCATCTGGCACGGGGTATTTCAGACCACTCCCCATTGTTGTTGCATTTCGATGTCTTCCCGAGGGGGGATGGCAGGGTGGCCCCGATGAACGCCTGGTATCTGCGCGACCCCACCATTCGTGCCGACTTGGTCACATCCTTGCAGCGCTATTTTGAGGAGAATGTGGGGTCGGTCCCATCTGCCATCTCCCTATGGGAGGCTTTCAAAGTGGTTCTTAGAGGGGAGGCCCTCTCCTTTATTGCCAGTGCCCGGCGGCGTGAGCGGGAGGAGGTGACCCGGTTGGAGGCCGAGATTGCGGAATTGGAGGGTGACCTGGGGAACGGGGTAACAGACGCCAAGTTACATGTTCTGCAGTTAAAGCAGGCGGCCTACCGGGCCCTCGTCACGGAGGCGGCCAGGGGCCTTGGTAGAGAGCAGCAGGGGCGCTTGTATGATGTGGGTGATAAGGCCGGTAAATTGATTGCGTGGTTGGATAGGAGAGAGAGAGCGAGCCGAGTGGTGCCTTTGATTGAGAGTGTGGATGGTGCGTGTGCCACGGAGCCGGAAGCCATTGTCTCCTGTTTCGCGGATTATTTCCGCGGAGTCTACTCCCCTGCTTCTCCCTGTTCGGAGGCGGACTCCCGTGCCCTGCTTCGGGATATTGCACTCCCCTCCCTTACGGCGGAAGACAGAGATTCGCTAGACGTCCCTCCCACCTCGGACGAAATTGCCTCGGCTATTCGCTCGATTTCATCCGGCAAGGCCATGGGCCCCAATGGCATTCCCATTGAGCTATATAAGTTACGCCCGGATGTGCTGGCACCCCACCTGCGAGCGATGTTCCTCGCGGCCCACTCGCAGGGCTCCCTCCCGCCGGACCAGCGTCTGGCCACAATTGTGGTAATCCACAAGGAGGGGAAGCCCCGTGAACGGGTCACATCCTATCGGCCGATTTCGCTTTTGAACGCGGAGCCCAAAATCCTCGCCAAGGTGTTGGCTAACCGGTTGGTTGGCGTGGTGGGCGATTTGGTCCATCAAGACCAATCGGGCTTTATCCCACACCGCAATACGGCTCTTAATCTACGGCGCTTGCACGGCGTGCTCGCGCGTGTCCCATTTGTGCGGGAGCCAGCCATCTTGGCGTCCTTGGACGCCACCATGGCGTTTGATACGCTCGAATGGCCATATCTCTGGGCGATGCTCGCGAAGTTTGGGTTCGGCCCGGGTTTCATCAGCTGGGTCAAATTACTATATTCGGGCCCGATGGCGCAGGTGGTGGTGAACGGGCGTGTGTCGACCCCGTTCGCGCTGGGGCGGGGCACGCGACAGGGTTGTCCCCTGTCGCCTCTTCTGTTCGCCCTGGCCCTGGAGCCCCTGGCGGAGTGGCTGCGGTGGCACCCTTCCATCCGTGGTCTCCGCTGGACCCCCGAGCACGAGGACCGCGTGTCCCTCTACGCGGACGATATCCTTTTGTATCTCGCCTCCCCGCGCAAGTCCCTGATCGTCCTAGTTGATGTTCTGCGCTCCTTCGGTCGCAACTCAGGCCTAGTCATTAACTGGGCGAAATCCTGCGTCTACGTGCTTTCCGGGGAGGCTCCGGTCCTGCCGCGGGACTGCCCGATCCAGATTGCCTCCCAGGGTTTCCGGTACTTGGGTATATATATCACTCTTGACCCGGAGGCCCGCTATGAGCGGAATCTGCTGCCCCCTCTCCAGCGTTTGAAGGAGGATGTGGTGCGCTGGCGGCGTCTCCCGCTCTCGCCGCTCGGTCGAGCGGCCTTGTTTAAAATGATGTCCTTGCCGCGCTTCCTCTACGCCCTCCAGAACACTATGGATATGGTCCCGGCACGCTACTTTCGTGAGGTGGAGGGCCTTCAGCGGCGCCTGTTCTGGGACGGGAGGCCGCGTATTGCTCTGGCTAAACTGACGCTCCCGTGGTACGATGGAGGGGTCGCCCTCCCGGACATTAAACGGTATTACTGGGCCTCCCAGCTAGCTGCAATTAATCATGGCCTTTACGGGCCCGCCCTGAACCCGGCATTCGAGATGGACAAGATGCTCCTGCCCGGTGGCGATTACAATCGAGCGCTGTACTCTGGTGCGCCTGACTCCCGTCTGACGGGACCGACGCGTGTAATGGTGCGGGTTTGGCACGCGGCTAATGCAGCTATGGGGTGGAAGGACCGTTTGACCCGGGCGTCTCCACTGTATGCCTCTGAGAGACTGGGCTCCCTGTGGACATCGAAGGGCTTCGAGAAGTGGGACACGATCGGAATCAGCACAGTGGGGGATCTTTGGACGAGGGGGGGATTCAAAACTTTTGAGACGCTGCAGGCGGAGTTCCAGCTGCAGGGCAGTGAGTACTTTCGGTACCTGCAGGTCCGCCATGCGCTGGGCTCCGTCTTCCCGGATGTTGCATCCATCCCGGAGTCTTCCCCCCTGGAGGACAGAGTGCTGGATGGCCATGTCCCGGACAGCACGATCTCCCTCATATACAAGAAGCTGATTAATGATAGATCGTGCCTGTTAACTAGTCTACGCGAGGCTTGGGTGGCCGACGGGCTGGAGCTGGACGACGAGGATTGGATGTCCGCGGTGGCCTCTCCGAAAGAGGTGGCCATCCCGGCTCGCCTTCGTTTCGTCCAGCTCAAGATTCTTCACCGGGTCTACGTGACGGGGCCGAGGCTTCTACGTATGGGTTTTGCCATGGACGGACTGTGTAAGCGTGGATGCGGTGCGTTGGCGACTTTTATGCATATACTGTGGGAGTGCCCGAAGGTGGAGCGATTCTGGCGTGGTGTGCATGAGGTCCTGCGTGTGGTCACGCGTGTAGCGCTGCTGCCCGAAGCGAGGAGGTGCTTGTTGAATGTATGGGAACCGAATGACTACTCGGTTCCGCAGACGCGGTGGGTGACTCTGGGATACATGATAGCGAAACGTGATATTGCTCAATTGTGGGGATCCCAGAGGCCCCCTGCGGTGTCGGCCTGGAAAGAGCACATGGATTGGTGTATGTTCCGTGAAAGGGTGGTGTATGTGGCGAGGGGTAAGCCTGGGGCGTGGGTGAAAATCTGGGGCCCCTGGAACGCCTACCGTGGGGGCATTTGTGAGCCACCACAGCTGCCGGCTGCCTCGCCTGCTCCGTCTCCCTAGCTGGACCCTCTTGCTCGGCCGCGGGCACGCGGCCCCCCAGTCCTTGATCTCCTCCCATCCCCCTCTTCAGATCTTTCCTGCCAGTCTGGATCCCACACTATGGAGCAAGTGTTGTCATCTTGAATCTCGGGTTGCCTTGCGGTTGTGGTTTTTTTGTTGATGTTGTTAGTCCTTAAAATGAAACCGTACTCTGTGGCAGGACGCCGTGAGGCCTGCACCGTTGATTACTCCTGTGTTTCTACTGTACACCGCTGAGAGACCTTTACTGTCTGTATGTACTATATTTGTGATGCTTTAGCGGCCGGCCGTGCGGTTGTAGGCCCATACCTGTAACCTTTTTATGGATGCAATAAACGGTTTCAAAAAAAAAAAAAAAAAAAAAAAAAAAAAAGGAGGAGGCTCAGGGTAGAGCCCTGAGGTATTCCAGTAGTCACCTTTTGTGGGTTTGATGAAAAAGGAGGTAGCCACACTTGCTGTGATCTGTCAGCCAGAAATGATTTAATCCAATCCCATGCAGGGCCGATGACACCAATATGCGCGAGGCGCGCTAATAGCAGGGAGTGTGGCACCGTGTCGAAGGCGGCAGAGAGGTCCAATAAGATCAGAGCCGCTCTCCCGCCCCCATCCAAGCATTCTCTAATGGCTTCTGATATTTCCACAAGCGCCGTCTCCATGCTATAAGTAGCTCTGAACCCTGACTCAGCGGGATGTAATGATCCTGCGGTCTCTACAAAATTGGCCAGCTGCTTGAAGACCGCCTTTTCACATACCTTAGCTACCGCTGGAAGGAGGGAAATAGGGCGATAGTTGGCAGGGTTGGCCGGGTCAAGAGAAGGTAGGGTTAGAGAACCCACTGAGCCAAGTTTCTGTGATAAAGAATAAGTCCAATTGTTCATCTGAGAGCAGTTCAAATATTTCCTGGGCGTGTTTAACCACAGAACGAGCATTGATTAATGCAGACTGAATGGTGTGCTCTCTAGGAGGGTTAGATGTTCAAGGACCCTGAGATTTGGGATTAGTCCCATTAGTATGTAAGCGGTAATTACAGTTATCACAGGTCATGTGCAAATCATCTTTAATAAAACATCCGCCAGCACACTTAGCGCCGCTATAGCGAAGGGCATGCAGCTCCTTGTGGCTGTAAGTAAAACCTGGACCAGGCAGCTCCGCAAGCTATCCGTCAGCATGGCTGGCGCTGGTCGCTCCCGGGACGCGGAAGGGCGCAGACAGGCATCACGCCTATTTGTGAGCATTCCCCGGTAGCAATTAGAGCGCTGCCTGCCTAAGATGGCGGCCTCTATTGTCTACCTCAAGCCCACCCGGAAGAGTTGTAGGAGACTGCTCCTCTAAAATGACTTGTGCGCAAAGAAAGCAGAGTACAAATGTCTGCTATAACTAAAATGATTTTCGTTTTACGTTTTCTGAATTAGGCAAAGTGCAGATTGAAGGATCAATTTAAAAAAAGCAGTAATAGCGATTATATTAAACCAGCTTTATATGAGGCTAAAAGGACTATAAAAATAAATATAACAAGCCCACCCGGAAGAGTTGTAGGAGACTGCTCCTCTAAAATGACTTATGCGCAAAGAAAGCAGAGTACAAATGTCTGCTATAACTACAATGATTTTCGTTTTACATTTTCTGAATTAGGCAAGGTGCAGATTGAAGGATCAATTTTAAAAAAGCAGTAATAGCGATTATACTAAACCAGATTTTTATTAGTTTTCATGTGATTTAATTTTGTAAATCATTCACGGACCACCTTGAGGTCCTTTACCACAGGTCAAAAAGCGCTGCTTTACGGTATTATTACAGTTGTGTAAGAGTCTGGTCTGATACAGATCCCGGCGGAATAAAAAAAAATGCCCCCAAATCAAGAAAGTGAGGTGGGACAGAAAAACGTGGCAAGGTGAGGCAGTGGGTGGAGCACAGGAACGCCGCCGCCCAGTGTCACCTGTCTCAGCTGAAAAGAATAGTCCCTGCCAAGGCGGTGGCATGAATCCAGACTTCCACGCAACACAACTTCTGAACAGCCGCCAAATTTTCTCTGAACCTCGTTTACTGAGAGCTATTGAAATGTTCCCGTCTAACCTGTTTAGTAGGCTTTTCACAAGCATGTTTTAGGTGGGCTTTCCGGGTTAATTTCACGTATTTCTTTTAAAACTGGTTTGCTTTCTCTCCAGCCAAGGTTTGTGTATCATTTTTTGTGAGCACATTCGTTTTGTTGGTGTTTGGTGTTTTAAATTCGTAATGGACTAGAACTGGCAAACACTTCAGCATTGCAACAGGCCGGGGAACTCCCTACATTATGTAACGTTGTCTGGTTACTCTCCAGGCTTCTCTCCTTGTTTTCCTGGGTCATCACGAGGAGAGCGGCCTACAGTCACTGACTCACACCAGGAGCTAACGCCAATGGAGTGATGCTGGCTGGGAGCTGCCAGCACGTGGGGCAACGGATCTTAATTCAGAGAGATCACATTGAGGGCTTCCTTTAATGCGGAGCCATCACACTATGAACAGTCACTACTTAGGTCGCATTACAAGGGGAAGTTGCACTTAATGCGGGGAAATGGCAGTGGGTGCTGCCGTTAACGCAGAAACATCACACTGGAAGCAGCCCTTAATGTAGTGATATCACACGAGGATCTGCCCCAGCTGCACTGACAATGCACACAGAGTGGTGCTTCATTCAGTGACATCACACTGGGAGCTTCCTTCGATGCACTGCCATCGCAGTGGGACCGGTCTGTAAAGCAGCGACACCAAACCAGAAGCAGCTCAAATGGAGTCATATTACTCTGGGATCATCAACCGGGAAGCAGACACTAATGTGATATCACACTAGGATCGTCAAACCAGAAGCCGCCACTAATGTAGTGATATGACACTAGGGTCATCAACCTGGAAGCAGTCACTAATGTTGTGATATCACTTTGGGATCATCAACCGGTGAGCAGCCACTAATGTAGTGATATCACTCAGGGACCATCAAACCAGAAGCAGCCACTGATGTAGTGATATCCCTCTAGGATCATAAGACTGGAAGCAGCCACTGATGTAGTGATATCTCTCTAGGATCATAAGACTGGAAGCGGGAGCGCTAGGTGGCGCTAATCAAGATGGCCGCACCGATGTGAGGCTCCTGATGCTTGACCCCTCGCATCCGATCTCCATCCGTGTCTCGCTGTCCTAGCAGCGATCCGAAGCTCACCGTCCGCAACGGGGCTGCTGCGCCACACCCGGTGCTGCTTTCAGGCGATTTCCCGCACCCTGGCCTGAGTTCTGGTGCCCGTTCGCCGCGACGGCAGGTGGGACGCAGCCTGCTGGTTCTGAGGCCGGCGTTGTGCGCTACGTGAGTCCCGCGGCGCCCTGAGGGGAGCGAAGGCTGTGTGGCTGGCGGCAGCCGGTCGCCCATCGCGGGACCCGGGGGGCGAACCCCTGCCCTCCACGGACCACCAGTGTGTTGAAGAGGGCGACGATTGGCAGGGCGCCCCCGGAGCTGACACGGGGCGGAGGCCCGGGACCTGCGGAGGCCCTGCAGCGCGGACGGACCGGACCGAGTGGTGCAGGCTTGTGCGGGCGGCCGCCCCCGGCCTTGCTGGAACTGGCGCCCATTTCTCCTCTGCACCGCCGGCCGGGGATTCTCGCCGGTGAGTGACGACGACCCCCCCTGGTCTCCCCTCGCCCTGTCTCGCGTGTCGGGCAGGGAGACCTCTGTCCGGGCGACCGGCCGGGCGGCGGCATCCTGTTGGGCCCCGAGAGTGGACGACCATGAGGGGTGAAGGTGCTTTGTGGATGCAGGCGGAGGCTGCCGGCGTGGGAGCTCGTGTTTAGCCTTGCTGCCGTTGGAGCCCTTCCCCACCCTACACTAACGGCTTGGGGTTGCCGCCGGCGAGAGGGGGGCGCCCCATTCCCCCCGGGTTTCGCCCCGGCCTGACCGGACGGGGGGCTTCCATCTCTGCTGCCGGCCGGGCGGTGACGTCCCGGCCCTACCCCCGGAGGGGTCCTGCTGTCGGTCCGGGGCCGGAGGCAGGTGAGGGGTGACCCCACTGTGCGTGACGAGCCTGCAGGCCCATCGCGGGCGACTGTGGTGCGGCGGACCTGGGACTACGCTTCAGCTGGCGACGTCTATGAGTGTGGGTCGCGCCAGGGCAGCCGTTGTGAGGTGAGAGGGCGGCCCGGCCCAGATCAGAGCGGGGAAGTGGCGTATCCGGCGGACTCCTGGCCTCCCCCTGCTGGGGGACAGACGTGCCTCTCTCCTTCCTCTCTTCCCAACCCTGCGGTCCCTGGCCCTGCACCGGCCGGCTAATTGACTGACGGACGTGCCTGGCAGGCGGTCCGCCGTACCAAGCCTAGGGACCGGCGCATACATCCCGGACGCCACCATGGGCAAGGACAGGGGCACCAAGCCGGCGACCACTTCCCACCAAACCAAAATCGACCAATTTACGAACCTGGACCCGCCGGGCACGGGCGGAGAGGCGGCATCGACTCCTAACAAAGACCTGGCCGTCATCTTGCAGGCCATCGGCGCCTCCCGCACGTCCCTGGAGGGGATGGTTGGGGAGGTGAAGATGGACGTTACACACTTGCGGCAGGACCTCCGCAACGCCACGGCCCGCATCACGGAGACGGAGTCACGGATCTCGACGGCGGAGGATGACATCCGCCAGCTCCAAGACCAGGTCCGGGAGCTCACGACCCATTCCAAGGAGCTGCATCGGCGGGCAGAGGATGCCGAAAACCGAGCCCGCCGCAACAACCTCCGCCTGGTGGGCTTTCTGGAGGGGGTCAAGTCTGGCCGCACCGACGACTTCCTGGACGCGTGGTTCAAATCCTGGATGCCGGCGGCCAGCTTGTCACCCTGGTTCGTGGTGGAGAGAGCACACCGGTCATTGGCAGCCAAACCTCCGGTGGGGGCCCCCCCGCGCCCCTTCCTTTTGCGGATCCTCAACTTCAGAGACAGAGACGCTATTCTGCGGGAGGCGCGGGTGCAAGCCCCCTTGTCCTTTAACAACCACACCATCATGATCTTCCCGGATTACACCCGGGAGGTCCAGGAACAACGCCGCTCTTACACGGAGGTGAAACAAAAGATGCGCTCCATGGGCCTCAGCACCCAACTTCAGTTCCCGGCCCGCCTCCGCGTGGTTTTCCAGGGCAAGACTCTGTTCTTTGACACTCCCCGGGCGGCATGGACCTGGCTCACCGAAGAAAGACCTTTGTGCCAGCCCGGGCGGGTGTCGCCCGTCAAACTGCCTCAGGACCAGGATGCAGCCAGGCTCCCGCGACCACGACGCAGGGGGCGCACGCAATCCCGGCGGTGCCGAGGTGTGGCGGCGGCTGGGACACGATCCGCGAGTGTGTCGGGGAGGGGACCGAGAGACTCATCCGCCTCATCCTGGACGTCCTCTCAAGTGGCTGGGGGATCTCAACGCCGCCCATCACCCCTGCCGGATCAATCTCCGACCCCCCTCAACGCGCATATAGACCTTTCCAACCTCTCCCGCAGCCCCGCCATGTGACTTTTCTTCGTGCTCTACATTGGCAGGGGAGGCTGACGGCCTGGTCTCGCTGCGGGGGCAGCAGACTCAGCGGTTTCACGCTATTATGTAGTAACCTAGGACAGAACACTTACATCCGTACTTCAGGAGGGGTCCACCACGCTCTTTACACCCAGGCGCTCTTGCTTGGGGCCTTGTAGTTGTCAGTTAAAGTTAGGGCGACAGATGCTTCCTTTCTCGAAGTGTAGGGTGGGGGGTGGGGGGTCAGGGGTGGGTGTTAGTTGGTTGTTCCTCCTTGGGAGGGTGTTCTTTTTAGTTTGCGTTTGCTTCTTACTGGTCCCGTCACACAGCAGCTCCCTGCGAGTGCCACTGCGTGGCTTCACACAGACACTGCCTCGCGCTCCACTGGCGCTCGCTCTCCGCCATCCTTCATTGGCTTCCTCCAGTATGAGATTCGTCGTCCCCCTTGGGATTGCATGCTCCTCGTCCCCTCCCTGCGCGCCTGCACCGTTCGGTGCCCTCCCGGCGCCCCCCTGGTCGTTCCCCCTCCAACGAGACTCGCGTCCAATGCCTCCATGGAAGACCTAGCCCCTAAGGCCCAGCTGCGCATCCTGTCCTGGAACGTGAACGGCCTGTTGGATAGACTCAAGCGCACCGCAGTCCTTAAATATGCCCAGCGCACAGGGGTAGACGTGCTCATGCTTCAAGAAACCCACCTCCTCGGTGAGAGATGTCCCTTTCTGGCACGCAACGGGTATGATCGGGTGTGGCACTCTGGGTTCTCCCGTGGCTCCCGCGGGGTTGCCATCCTGCTGCGCCGCTCCCTCCCCTTCGTCCTTACACAGGCGACCCATGACCCTCACGGAACGGGGATGGCCATCTGCGGCACACTCGAGGGTAGGCCGATCAGCTTTCTGTCGCTCTAAGTGCCACCTTCCGGACTGTCGCAGGCTTTATCTCACGCTGCCTCTCTGCTGGCAACCTTCCCTCTAGGTACTGCTGTGCTTGGAGGGGATTTCAATGCAGTCTTGGCCCCTCAGCTGGGCTCGTCGGGACCGATTTCAGACTCCTGCGCTGCGCGAGCAAGGCAACTGGCGGGTTGGGCAGAGGCTCAGGGCCTATGCGACGCCTGGAGGACTTGGCATCCCCACACACGTCAATACACCCACACCTCGGCCGCCGATCACCCCCACGCGCGTATTGACGCGATTTTCGTCCCCCCCGCCGATTGCGTGGGTATCCAGGATGTCCGTATCCTCCCCAGGGGGATCTCGGATCTCTCTCTGGTCCTCCTGAGTCTGGGCCCTCCACCCCGTACGGCCCGTCAGATGTGGCGCTTTAACGCTTGGTTCCTCCAGGACAAGACACTTCGTAAGGCGGTGGGAACCGAGCTGACCCAGTACTACTGCACCAACGAGGGTTCGGTCTCCTCGGCGGGCACCCTTTGGGAGGCCTGCAAGGCGACCATTAGAGGCGCTGCCAAGGCGCACGTGGTGCGGCAACGCCAGACGCAGCTGCAGCAGCTCACTGCCTGTGAGGCCCGGGCGCTGCGGCTGGAGCAGTCTCTCTCTGAGCTCGGCGACCCAGCCGGGAACCGGCAGCTGCGGCTCCCTCGTGAGGAGATGCGTCAACGATCACTTGAAGCGGCCAAGCTTCTCTGGCAGTCTTCGCTAGCGAGGGTGTATGGATGGGGCGATAAGAATGGCGCGTTGCTACATCGCCTGGCTATCTATCCCAGGACGTCGCGCATCATTCTGGCGATTGCCGACTCAGACGGCGTGCTCCAGTCTTCTTCCGTGGCGATAGCGGAAGCTTTCGCCCAGTTTTATTCTCAGCTCTACCGGGCCCGGGCACCGGATCTTTCCCTGGCCACTCTGCTCGCGACTAGTGACGTGCGACTCACCCGGCTTAGGCCGGGTGAATGGGAGAGCCTTGAGGCCCCCATTTCCCTTGAAGAAATTGGGGACGCGATAGGGCGTACGTCCGCTGGGAACACCCCGGGACCCGACGGCTTCCCTCAGGAATTCTATGCCACCTATAAAGATAGCCTGGTCCCAAGGCTGCGCGATCTCTATGTAGAGGCGATTAAGAAAGGCTCCTTCCCCCCGGAGGCCGACATGGCCACGATTGTGGTTCTGCCCAAGTCTACGCCGCCGCCCACTGACAGAGCGGCTTACCGACCGATCTCTCTTATTAACACCGACATTAAGCTCCATGCGGCTGTCCTGGCCCAACGGCTCCGGACCTTTTTATCGAGCCTGGTCCATCCGGATCAATGTGGCTTTATGCCCGATCGGGGCACTCGCCATTGTCTACGCCGCCTCCACGTGGCCCTGGCTCACCGCCACCGCTTAACTCCATACCTCGCCCTCCTGCTTGCCGATTTCGAAAAAGCCTTCGACTCAGTGGGGTGGGCCTACTTGTTTGACGTCCTGACCCACATGGGTTTCGGCCCTAAGTTCTTGGGAATGGTGCGGGTCCTCTACGCCCGCCCCCGTGCCAGGGTATTGGTCAATGGGGCGCTGTCGGGGCCGTTTCGGATCGGCCGGGGGACACGGCAGGGATGCCCGCTGTCGCCCCTTCTCTTCGCGCTTGCGATGGAACCCCTTGCTGCCCTGATCAGAACTGACCCTCTCCTTCAGGGCTGGGAGTGGCCGGGCCTAGAGGCTGACAAAATCGCCCTCTATGCGGACGACGTCCTGCTGTACCTTGGAAATCCGGTGCGCTCCGGACCTCGTGCAATGTACATATTGGGCCGCTTTGGCCGCGCATCTGGCCTGTATTTAAACTCACGAAAATCGGTTCTGGTTCCTTTGCACCCCTCCCGGGAATGTTTTGACTGGCAGGATACCATTCCCCTCCGCTGGTTTTCCTTCAAATATCTGGGCATCTGGGTCTCCCTTCTCCCGGAACTGAGCTGAGCGCTTAACGTGACCCCCCCTGGTTAAGAAAGCCAAGGCGGACCTGGCGAGATGGCAATCACTACCCCTCAATCCGCTGGGGAGGGTGGCCCTCTACAAAATGATGATTCTTCCCCGGTTCCTGTATGTGCTGCAAAATACTCCCCTCCCCTTTCCGAGACCTTGGTTTCGTGAGCTTGACGGAATGGCGACGAGATTTCTTTGGGGTGGTGGGAGGCCACGGTTGGCTCTATCGTTATGCCGCCTGCCCACCTTTGATGGGGGTCTGGGCATGTCCAATCTCTACCTCTACTACCTGGCCACCCGCCTCCTGGTCATTCATGACTGGTTTGGGGGGGGATGGTCCGACCCGGCCTATAGGGTGGAACTGGGGGACCTGGGTTTCTCCTGTATTCAGGACCGCCTGTATGGCGCCTCCATCCCCGCCTCTTGCCCGGACATTACCAAAGCAATATTCCTGGCCTGGCGAGCGGCGCTCCGCCACACCCGATGGACTGGGAGGCTGACCCGCGTCACTCCCCTGTGGCATGGGACATGGTTGCGGGAGGTTGTGGAACTAGAGGGCTTTAAATCGTGGGACCTACTCGGCATTTCCCAGCTGGGAGATGTCTGGCGGGGGGGGACGTATGTGCTCATATTCAGAGCTGCAGGCGCGCTTCTCCCTCCACTCCTCCCAATTCTATAAATACCTTCAAATACGCCATGCCATACGCACCTACGCCCCACTGGACGTTAGATTGGTGGACCACAGCCCCCCGGAGGCTCACGTCATGATGGGTAACCTGGGGAGGGCGGGCATTTCCAGGATCTACCGCTCCCTCATCAACTGCACCCCTACATCCCTGGAAGGCCTTAAGGAACGATGGGAGGGGTGGGTGGGTCCCATGGATGAGGCCGACTGGCGGGATGCCCTTATGGCCCCCCGACTGGTGACGGCCTCCGCCAAATTGCGGCTTATCCAAATTTACTACCTGCACAACGCTTATCTCACACCGGCTCGCCTACACCGCGCGGGCCTCTCCGCCGACGCGGCTTGTCCCCGTTGTGGCTCTGAGCCGGCCGACTTCATTCACATGGTGTGGTCTTGCCCAGACCTGGAGGGGTACTGGAGGGGCATAGAGTCCGAACTCACGGAGGTCCTGGGGTGGGAGGTGCCACATGACCCTAGACACACCCTACTGGGCATCACTGACGGCCTGGATGGCACACGTTCGGAGAAGTTATTGCTCATGACGGCCTTAATGGTAGCGAAGCGAGACATTGCAGTAGCATGGAAACAGCCGCAACCACCTAGCTTGGCCAAGTGGAGCACCGGGGGGGATTGGTGTGCGGCGCAGGAACGAACTCTTTACCGGGCACGGGGTTGCCCCTAGAAGTACCGAAAAGTTTGGGGGAAATGGCTGGGCAATATACCATGAAAGGGTTGTTTAGCGGACGGGGGGGAGGGGGGGGTTTCAGGGGGAGGGCGGGACTATGGTGCGTTTCATGCTGTATTGCTGTGTGGGGGTGGTTCGAAGGGCCCGAAAGTTTCTTATGTTGTACAACCTAAAACAATAAAAACTTGTTTATCAAAAAAAAAGACTGGAAGCAGCCACTGATGTAGTGATATGACACTAGGATCATAAAATTGTAAGCAGCCACTACTGTAGTGATATGACTCTAGGATCATCAAACCAGGGGCAGGAGGAGCCAAGATGGCGACCGGAGCAGACGCTTGAGCGCCCGGCTCCGCCGGCCCTTGGCCTCGGACTATCATCCTGATTCCTATCCTCGCCGATTTTCGAGGTGCAACGTGCGCGACGACGCGCTGACCGCGCCGCCGCTTTCCCGGAGTCTGAGCCCGCCCGGATGCCGGAGCTCTTGGTGCCTTTGTTCTCCGCGCTGGACCCCTGCTCCATTGTGGCCTTGGCCGGCCCCCTGGAAGCTCCGCAGTCACTGGACCCCCGGCGCAAATCTGAGCCCCGCGGCCCCGATCCCGCCTCACACCACGGACTGTCGCCAGACGAGCCGGGGGAGAGACGCCCGGACACCTCCTTCACCTTTCACCTGACGGGCTGGAGCTATAGGGTAAGCCCCGGTGTGGCGGGTCTCCTGCCCCGCTCTGTGGCCCGCGCTGTGGAAGGCTGCAGACCCCCTTCTTCTATTGCCAGTCGGCTGCAAAGAGAGTCCGAGGGAGGGGAAGCGACTGTTGGCTTTCACCTGTTGCGGCGCAGACCTGCGGGGAATTGCCTCCTTGTTACGATCCCCCCCCTGGCCACTGTACCGTTCAGCGGTAAAACATGGCGTTGATTGCCTGCTCGCTGCTGGGGGGTGATGCTCCGGTCTCGCCCGCTGCCCGCTTCGCCCTCCCTCTACCAGACTCCAGCTCCACAGTGCCGTCCCGGATTGCTGCCGATGTGGGGGCGCAGCTTCCGCTGACATGCGGCTCCGTTCTGGCTGCCCTGCGGGACTTTCGTCTGCAATTGTGTGTTGGCTTGCAAACGCTGAGTGAGCGGTTCGACTCCATACTGTCGGCTGCGGGTCGTGAGCGCCCCGTTTGTTCTCAACAAGACGTGGGTCTGCCAGTGCTTCTGTCCTCTTGCGGGGACGCAACGACTGGGTATAACCGCGCTACACTGGTGTCTGCATCTGGCTTTCCCGGCACCCAGGATCAATCGATCTCCTGCTCAATTGTGGACACTTTGTTTCCCCGTTCATTGCTGCCTGCTTTGTTGTTGCCTGCCTCACCGCGCCCGCAAGAGTATCCAGCTGAGCGACACCTGACGTCCTCGAGGAACCGTTCACGGTGGCCTACGGCTTCTTTTATGTGGAACTCCTGTACTTTACAGGCCAGGTCTGGATTTTATATGGTGCACAAGGGGACCTCAATAGATGATCGGCGGCCATTTTGTGACTCTACTTCTCCATCTTCTCCCCAGCGGCCATATTGTCTTTGTCTGCACGGGCTGCGGGGCCTTCATGTGGGGGCTAGTCTAATCTTACGCCCGCGATCGGGCCAGGGCTAGATTGATTTCTATCACCATGGTTTCACGGATGGGCTGGACTGGGACTGGAACTGTCTGCATATGTTGTGCGCACTCGTCGCGAATTGTCTGCCTTCATTATATTGTTGTGACACGTTATCTTCACACGACCGCCTTTGTGTGTAGTGGGTTCTCAGTGTGTGGAGACGTAGTTGGCCGGTGGTTTCGGGTGCTCCGAGGTTACGTGGGCTCCTCCCCGCTTTCTTCTTTGTTTTCTTATTTTCTTTCCTTTATTCCTACTTTCTCTCTTGTCTATATTTCGGGTTCATTGGGCGACAGGCACTATGCTGGGGGGGGAGCAGGCCGTAGCCTCCGCATTGGTGTAGGGTGGGGGGGTAATTTACTGTTTCTTTTTAGTTCTATGGGCCTTTTTCTTCTATGTCTCTGCGCTCTCCTTGTTTCCGATTCGGGGTCCGGGTGTGGGGTGGATTGAGTGGGGGCGGCTTTGGAGGGGTGCGTATTTACTCATGTGACTATCCTGTTATATAACTGCATCGCCTCACTGTCTGAGATTTTCTATGGCCGTTTTTAATGATGCTGCTGCTCTCCCGTGTGATGAAGCCATCTTGCGGACTCGAATCTCCTTGGTTCTATCCTCTACTGACTTTTTCCTCGATAAAATTATTTTGAAAACCTTAAAATTAACCTTCACTTCTCCTTCCCCTGGTGTCAAGGATCTCTCCAGTGTATAACTCCTGAATCGTTGCTAATCTTGACCATTGATGCACAGGGGATGTAATGTTTGTCTCAGTGCTTAACCGTTTTGTGGCCGGCCTGATGGTTGTAGGCCCGTATTTGTTCTTTTAATATGCACAAATAAAGGTTTTTAAAAAAAAAAAAAAAAAAAAAAAAAAACAGGGGCAGCCACTAATGCAGTGATATCACACTAGGGTCATCCACCTACAAGCAGCCACTAATGTAGTGATACCACTCTAGGATCCTCAAGCCAAGCAGCCTCTACTGCAGTGATATCACACTAGGATCATAAAACTGTAAGCAGCCACTACTGTAGTGCTATCACTCTAGGATCATCGAACCAGAGGCAGCCACTAATGCAGTGATATCACTACATTAGAGGCCGTTTCCGGTTTGACGATCCTAGGATCTCTAGGAGCAAACCCATCATGCAGGAAGCAGAGCTTAATGCAGTGACCGAATACTGGAACTTGCCTTTAATACATGGACATCACACTGGGAGCTGCCATTTATGTTGTGTCATCAGGCTGGGATCTGCCGTTAATGCATGGAAATCACAGTAGGAGCTGCAGATGATGTGTACCACACTGGGAGCTGCCGTTAGTGCGTGGACATCACACTGGGAGCTGCGTTAGTGCATAGACATCACACTGGGAGTAGCAGTTAATGTTTCATCAGAATGGGAGCTGCTCCTAATGCAGTGACATAAGGGAAGGAGTAGGCCTTAATCTAGCGACACTTCACTGAGAGCTGCTCTCTATGTAATAACATCAAACTATGAGCTACCACTCAGGTGGTGACCCCGTGGAGGGACTGAAATTTAAGAATGTGATATTATAATGGAAGCTAAAATTGATGCAGTGACGTAACCTTGGTTGTCTCCATCACTTTGATCAGTCCATACTAGGAGATGTACTTTTCCTCACTAGAGGTAGCCTCACTTCACGGTCACTCACACCATTAATACCTCTCTTTACCAAGAGGGACGGAGGTAGGGACTCACTCCACAGATATCTAGCACCGAAGAACAAAAACTGTGGATAGGAATCATTAACTGAGCAGAAGGAGAGGTGCAATGTGTTTGTTACAAAAGATACCTGTTTAAAGTTCTGTATGCCACGTCCACATTCCCGTTCTGGACCATGACTGTCCTGGCGATAAACTTCAAGTGGTTGGCCATGGTGGTGTCCTGCAGCACCTGTACGCACTTCACCAAATTTCAATATTTCAAATATGGGGCGATCTTTCAAAACACTGACACAAATGGTGGGTTGTTGAAGCGCTTAACTTATCACCTGAAACAATAATTAAAATAAAACAAAATACTTTTTAAGTGCAAGTTATATAACAAGGTACACGTAATACTCTATGTATAAACGGTGCCAAGAAGAGATTGATATTCGGCACAGAGGAGGTGGTTTTTAAGAGTTACCTGAATTTCCACAGAAACTTATGTTTTGGGACATAAATCATACACAAGAATTCCCTGTTTGAAGGAATATATATATATATATATATATATATATATATATATACATACATATATATATATATACATACATATATATATGTGAACAAGGCAGCGTGAGACTGCTGAAACGCGTTGATGTGATTTCGGCCAACAATAAAGTAACCTAGTCACCTAATTCCCTTTGGAGTGCCGGATGATTATTTTGTGAAAATTGAAATAGTCCTATATTGAATTTAAATATACATACATACACATACACACACCTGCAAACACACACACAGAGTTTTTTCCTTGCTTGCCAACAGTAAGTTGGTGAGTGCGAGTGAGGAAAATCCAATGCTAGACCACTTCCCTGCGAGATTTCTCAATGCAGGCAGTCGAGGATAGTCGCTACCGCTTAAGTTGAGTAACCTTCCGTTCGCGTTGAGGAATTGCCACTCGAATAGAAATTCTACTCGAGCACCAGAAAGAAGCAGTGCCCTCTTGCTTAGTGCCAGTCACACTTATTTAACAGCGCGGGACACACATCCCGCACTAAAAGTCAGTGCGAACAGCGCAAGGTAACCCACTCCGACGCTCGCAGAACTCAGCATAGCTTGGCGGAGTTTTTTTGTCACTACGTGGAGAACTCCGTCCAGGCTTACTCTAAACCCTCATGCTCTTTCTCTAACACCCAACTTCATTTTCAGAAATAGGGATTTCGAGTACAAACTAAGTGTGCCGAAGACCACTTCCTACCCCAAAACACGAAAAGAAAATCCCTCCTTTCAAACCTTCACACCCAGAGAGTTTCTCAACAGGTTTGTGTTTTGTAGCATATTTTGACCAGTTGCACGTTATCGTGTTAACTATTCCCAAGGCCTCGGAAAGTAGGTCAATAAAAAATAAACGAATTAATTGTAATAATGTGAAAGTTCGTCTTTTGCAAAGTCATCTGAGTCGTGTAAGATACAACTGCGGGAAAGCAGTCAAAAAGCATCCAAAAAAGGACAAAAAAAATCTAAGGGGTTTTTGGATCTGAAATAAAACAAACTCACAAAAAAATAGATGAGACCAATAGATGTACAAAATACACAAGACTCCATCCTCTTCCATAAACACTACTTCAATGGGTCTATGAACATAAAACCAGAAAAATAAGTGAATACAAAGTCCATTGCATAACTATATGAGGATACGTGTGCTCTTATATAACACTTCCATGCAAGAAGCTTTGTTCTTGGTGCCAGCCCAGGTGAGCGGGCAGCGCGTGAGAGGGCGTATGGGAACACGGTGTACTAGGACATCCTGGGGCGGATGTCTGAAGAACAAACACTGGCACTTCAGGTTGTGCGGGCCCACGCCCATCTGGCTTCGGAGGAAAGCGAAGGGAGCGGCGCAGGCCGTGGGTTCAGGTCACGTACACGTACGGAGCAGGGTCACCTGTGCAGGTACACGGAGGATAGGCCCCGCCCCCTCCACGTGTATCTGCACATTAGCAGCTGCTAATTACTGAGTTTGGATAGATTGTAAATTGCGGCGGTTAATTGGCACTTATGTAAAAGCACAAACTCTGCCTTTTACATAATTCGTTTGTTTTTGTAAATTTTGCACAAAAGCGCAAATTGAAGGGAACAAAAGGATCTCGTTGGTGGGGGAAAGAGGGTAAAGGAAGAGAAAATGGTGGCGCGAGGAGATGAAGAGCATTCAAAGACGGAAAGAGCAACATGGGGGCAAAGTAGAAGTACACAAGAAAGCGACGAGTGCACGGAAGTGACATCAACCCAGGGAGTGTGGGAGAAGCGCACCAGTGCAACAACATCGGGTTCAAGGGGTGGGTGGAGAACTACACAAGAGAGAAAGACGAAACGCGTATGGAGGGTTTTTGTCGGGAGCACCCAGGGACAGACGGAGAGAGCTTTATAACACGTACTCTCATGGAGTGGTTACCTACCAAAACAAGCATTGGCATAGCCAATAGGTCTCGCCCTTGGGGCCTTATAGGTGTTTAACCAGAGCTATTGACTTTGCCAATGTCTTCAAGCTGTGCTGTAGAGAAGTGTGGCTGCTGTGCAGCATGCTGAAAAGTTATAATAAAAAAGTGTCAGAAGCATTTTTGTTACCTTTATATATGACCAAGAAGGCATTATGTACAACTGAACGGCCATATTAAAGAAAGCATGTACAATAAAACATTTCCTCAGTTTTATTTTGTTCTTGCAATACTGGCAACTTGTTTCTGCCTATTCCAATGGTTGTTTGTTAAAGCTTTTTTTGAGGGGGCATAAACAATTGGAGGGTGAAGATTGGGAACTAGTACCTGTATTATAACACTAGCAGCAGCCAGACGCTAGGGGAGAATCAACAGATGCCAGATTCCGAGAGCAGGCTGAGGTGGTGCTGATTTGGTAGTGGTGTTGGTGACTGGTGCGGAGACAATGCTGAGGTGATGCTGAATGATACTCAGGTCTTGCTGACTGATGATCATGTGGTGGTGTACTAGTGCAAAGGCGATGCTGAGTGATACTGATGTGGTGCTGAGTGATGCTGTGGTGGTGCTGAGTGATGCTGTGGTGGTGCTGAGTGATGCTGTGGTGGCACTGAGTGATGCTGTGGTGGCACTGAGTGATGCTGTGGTGGCGCTGAGTGATGCTGGGGTGGTGCTGAGTGATAATGTTGTGGCGCTGAGTGATGCTGTGGTGATGCTGAGTGGTGCAGTGGTGGCCCTGAGTGATGCTGTGGTGGTGCTGAGTGATGCTGTGGTGGTGCTGAGTGATCCTGTGGTGGTCCTGAGTGATGCTGTGGTGGCCCCGAGTGATACTGTGGTGGTGCTGAGTGATGCTGTGGTGGTGCTGAGTGATGCTGTGGTGGTGCTGAGTGATGCTGTGGTGGCACCGAGTGATGCTGTGATGGCACCGAGTGATGCTGTGATGCTGTGGTGGCACCGAGTGATGCTGTGGTGGCGCCGAGTGATGCTGTGGTGGCACCGAGTGATGCTGTGGTGGCTCCGAGTGATGCTGTGGTGGCGTCAAGTGATGCTGTGGTGCTGCAGAGTGATGCTGTGGTGCTATGGTGCTGCCGAGTGATGCTGTGGTGCTGCCGAGTGATGCTGTGGTGGCGCTGAGTGATGCTGTGGTGGCGCTGAGTGATGCTGTGGTAGCGCTGAGTGATGCTGTGGTAGTGCGGAGTGATGCTGTGGTGGTGCTGAGTGATGCTGTGGTGTCACACAAACTTCCTTCACGCTGATCTTTAGTCCCCATGTAATCATCTTGCAGAAGAGAGGAATGTCTTAAGGGCCCGCCAACAATCTTCCATCTTTCATTTCAATGTTTACAAAATATATTTAAATAATTCAGTTAAGCGTAATTTCCACATTTAGGACTTCTACACTTTATGTTTTGTGTATGGGTTCAACACATTGTCCAACAAAAAAAAAATGTAATTAAAGGCAGCATGAACAGAAGCAGTAACAATAGAAACGTGGACCAGGAGGGAATAGAGTCAGCGCAATCCGGAAGGTAGCAAAGGGGGGAAACAGTGAACAACATAGTAGATAAATACAAGGTACCATGAAATTATAAACGTGGGGGAAAAGAGACAGCCATGTAATATCGGAAGTGACCAGCAGGATGTGAAAAGTGACCGCAGGAGGATGATGGGGCCGCGGTGGGACCCAGAGGGACGAAAGTTTAGTACACTGGAGTCTAATGGAGATGAGAGAAGCAAGTGAAAATCTGGTCTGACGGGTGGGTGAAACAGGTTCAATAGACTTGGTATGGAGTAAGAGCGGCAGTGGGACAAATGACTGTGGTGGTCTAGGAAGAGGCATAAGGAGGTGAAACGACCGTACCTGATGCAGTGAACAACAGCAATTACAATCAACTGGGAGAAGTGGTATCAAGAAGATTCTGCTGCACGGAAGGGTTGCAGCTGGTATCTGGTACAGTGGCGAAGCAAAAGAGTAAACAATTGTGAAGCATTGGTGCGAAACAGGTGGACGGGAGGCAGTGTACAGTGTGAATGCGAGGCAATAAGGTTGAAAAAGTTGAAGAAGATCAATCTGGGAAATCTGCACCCGAGGGGAGGATATGTACGTGATTCTAGGGCATTGGGACACAACGCTTGCAGTCCTGATCTTTTTTCCAATAAATAATAGGTTTCCTTTGAGTTAGTCCAGTTGGTTTAACAGACGGGAACTAAGCTTACTACAACTCACAGAAAGCATTTATTATAACTGCAAGACCGTGGGGTGGACCCAAACTGTCCCTATGACAAAACAACTCTCGGAGGTTTCAGTTGAAGTCTAACGAGTGAAAGGAAAAGTGGAGGAGTAGAAAGAGAACAAGCATTGAAGAGAGAGCGCGGGAGAAAGAGAGAGCCCGGGAGTGCTGCATGCGTGCGCGCGCAGTCTGCTCTTTTTCAATGCACATACTCGTGCTTGTGGCGCGCCGCTGCGCACTCCTGCAAGCTGTATGCCGCCACAAGCACAAGTATGTACTTCGAAAAAGAGCTGTACGACGGCTAAAGGTTCTCCTATGCAACGCGTGCGCACTGCGTAGGCGAGACCTAAAAAACAAAGCTCCCTAAAAGTAAATAGTACAAGGAAAGAGAGGGACAAACACAAGATGGACAAACCAGGACAAGGAAAGCTATTGAACAAGAAGCAAGAGAGTGACATTAATGACAAACAATGGTAAGCAATGAGCAGGCTGTAAGTCCCTGTAAGTTCTTGGTTACCCTCAACGGGTCTTTTACAACCCAATACTTGCACCGGTAGTCTCGACCTACAAATGACTCGGTAGAAGTCTCTCTATCCCACTGGTTTGAATTATTTTAAGAAATTACGATGTTTCTTTCATGCTGCAGTAAAGGCCCATCGCTAAGTCCATCACATGGAGATGTTTACACTATATGGGTGACACTGTCATCTCTTTAAATGGCTAATTCTATCAAAACGTTGCTGATTGTGCTCTGTTAGCAGAATGCGTCACAACACTGCACATCATAGTGCAACAACTTTAGTAAGCTTTGACCTATCGGAGCTAGAAACTAACATCCTTGTTAAATTTAAAATCTGAAAATTATGCAGCAGATGATGTCTTATCTAGGGTATATGGCAAACTCAACAAGGGGGAAATGCTCCACAACTGAATTCTTTCTAGTAGTACCAACTGGGTTTTTATTTTTAGAATGAAACGATTCAAACATTACTAAAGACAAGTAATAATAGCAAGGCAATATAAGGCTTTAACAGCAAATCAGCGACAGAATTCAAGATAATCGAGTAGCCTGTTTTGTTCAATATGATCTTGAAATTTTTCACCGCTTTCCAGAATGTTGCTTGAGAGGTTAATATAGTCTTAGAACCCGACGTAGCGGGCTTTACCGGCCATTAAAGGCCCGCTCCAGCATTAAAGGCCCGAGCCTAACACAAGGGCCTTTAACAAGGGAGCGGGCCTTTAATGGCCAGTAGAGTCCAGCTTTGACAGGCTCTATGGCTATTAGAATATTCTGCCCCTAGAGGGCAGAAACTTCTAATTTGTAAAAATAAATGCCTCCCGTACCAGAAGGTAAAGTCAAACAAGCATTTGCAATGCAATAGGTCTCGCAATTATAAGAGTTTGAGCTATTGGCATTGTAAAATTACAATTCCTTTTATTTATGTTTGTCTTAAAACAAACAAAAGGCATTGTCATTTAAAATGTCAGTAGCATAAACTTGCATAAAAGCAGTGTGCGGCGTGCAGCATATGTGGGCAGCGTGCAGCAGTGTGAGGAGCGCAGCGGTGTGAGGCGCGCAGCGACGTGAGGCACGCAGCGACGTGAGGCACGCAGCGGCGTGCTGCAGTGTGTGGCGTGCAGCAGTGTGGCGTGCAGCAGTGTGGCGTGCAGCAGTGTGGCGTGCAGCAGTGTGGCGTGCAGCAGTGTGCGGCGTGCAGCAGTGTGCGGCGTGCAGCAGTGTATCAAGTGTAGCAAGCTTGTATCAATTCTGACTCAGAAAACAAAACTTCTTGGGTGTAATTATATTTTTTCATTTTATTGCAAACAACTAGGAGGGTGGCTGTAGCTACGTGTTTGCAGCTACACACAAATAAAAATAATAACATAGCTCCACTTTATGTCATATTTATGTTTGTGTCTATAGAAATATTAACTAATTTGTCCACAATCACAGGCTATTAAGCATATTCAGACATTAAAACCTGGTTTCAAAACTCGTAGATTAGCAGTAGTGGCCTTTAAAGAACATCCCCTCCCCACCCCATTTTTCCGGTTTGTGTGCTCTGTGTTAGGCAGGCTAAACAAAACAACCTGCTGTGTAAAGTTGCCACCTAATCAGAGCCCCGGCACCTCTTCTGTTACAAATTAAGCACTGGGAAAGTGGCTGTAGCCAAGCCACTATTAAATTTCAGTTTATGTCCTCTGTGTTACGCAAAATTAAAAAAAAAGTATAAAGTGTAAAGCTTCTGCCTCATTAAAACACCAGCACTTATTTGTTACAAATTAAGCACTAGGTGGGCGGCTGTAGCTACGTGTTTACAGCTACACACAACAAGCATTTGCAATGCAACAGGTCTCGCATTTACGTGAGTTTGAGCTGTTGGCATTGTAAATGACAATGCCTTTTATTTATGTTTTGGTTTTGAAACATAAATAAAACACATTGTCATTTATAATGCCAATAGCTTAAACTCGAGTAAATGCGAGACCTATTTTGCATTGCAAATGCTTGTTTTTTGGTAGGCACAAAGAGCCACCCTCCCCCGTGTAATGCCAGCTGCTGCAACAGGGGGAGGGACGGAGTCTGAGGAGAGAGAGCAGAGGAAGAAAGAGCAACAGAGAACCAGTCTGCCAAGTAGGTGCGAACGTTAGATCGTAAGGATGAAAGGGCTGGGTGTGGCCCAAAGAAGAATTAGAGGGTATGTTTCCTCAAGTGAAAGTAATCATTTCGCGGGCGCTTTGATGTTCGCGGTGGCCGCGCGGCTCACTGAGAACATCAAAGCGCCCGCGAAATGTACACGCAGGCTGCCAAATGGTGCGCGCGCCCGGCGCACATGCACTGTAGTTGGGGGCCTGAAAAGCACTCGTTTGCACTTCCAAATCCTCGTTTTCTATAGCTCTCGCCAGAGCAGCGCTAAAGCGCTGGCTCAGGCGAGACCGAAAAAGGGAGCCTGAAAGTCTGCTGTAGTGTGAGTTTCCATGTAAGTTTCTACACTTGAGAAAGGAAACCAGGACCGGCTAAATAAACCTTAACAAGTCTAGCAATCAAGATTGAATCAATCTGTTAGTCTGCAGCATCTGTGGAATGCAAATGGGTAACAGCAGGATGCTAAAGTTGTTAAACCAATAAAGGTCACTACTGAAGTTAGAAAAAAAGAGAAATAACAAACACAAGAAACTAATTTGTCCACCTAAGTGTTTGCATAGCCAATAGGTCTCGCCTTTGGTACCTTATAAGTATTTAGTTATGCAGCACAATATCCTTGGTGCAGCAACATTAACTGTTGCATGATTAAACACTTATAAGGTCCCAAAGGCGAGACCTATTGGCTAGCATCCAAGCAAGGGGGTTTCCCTATCCAGATCTGCAGTGGGAATTTGCCAGACAATTTACCTTAAGATGTTTTATGCTTCATAGACATTTTCAGGGTTGTCTTTGCTTTGTTGTGAAAACTAAAGTGCAGACCGAAACGAAGATCTGAACCCATCTACCCTTGAACAACCGACATAGTACCATGGCACTCGTGCATCGCAATACTTGCACCAAAATCTGCACAGAATGATCACTGCAAACACATTTGCACAGATTGCTGCAGAAGCCTGTTTTGTGCAGCCATCCATCGGTAAAAACATCATATTTACACTTAGAAGGTCGGTGCAAAAAAAGCTCAGGCAAAATTCACTGCACTTGTACAAAGTTTACGTAGTCTGGACACACTCAGTTGTTTTTCATTGTCCGGGCTGCAGTTACATGTGTGCTTACAAGCATCTTTCTGAGCGTGTATGTGTGTGTGTTTGAGAGAGAAAAACAGAGCGAGAGAGAGAGAGGGGCATAATATGAGAGAGAAACAGAGACAGCCATGGAGACAGATAGGCTGCGGAAAGAGTGAATGAAAGAGAAAGAGTAAAAGAAGGGGAGCAGCAGAGAGTCGTGGAAGCTGACAGCGAAAAATGTGCTTGCAAAAGGGAGAACAAGAGTGCCACGGAGGCTAAGAGTAAATGTGTGTGTGTTTGAGAGTGCGAGAGAGAGAGTACAAGAGACGCGTGATAGCTACGAAAGGCAGATAGAGCTAAATAAATTATATCCATGAGAACCACTGTTTTCTAATGTAATTATACACCTAGTTCCGCATAGGCAAATGGGTTGGTCTTGTTGTGTAAGAATATGCTCAGTGTGTTCAGCCTGGATATATGCCCCCATCACGTTCAAAGTTTACCGCCACCAGTGTCAGAAGAAGTCATTCAGCAATGCGAAGGAACTAAAACAAGTGCTGAGTTTATTGAGATGAATGTAATTACTATCCAAAAAGGAAGGAATCAGGAACGCATAGATTTAAAGAAGGCTGCGACGTGCATGCTCCTTGTAATATGTTTTATTTCCCAAGGGACAGAGCGTACTTCAGGGGAGAAGGCGACGTCTTCTCAAGCCTCATTTTGCTCTCACCGTTTAGCTCCTAATCGCCTCATTAGGGTGCGCGCTTTTCCTTTGATCAACAAGGTGCTTCGGAAAAGTCTTCTCGTCCTGCTGTTAGTTGTTAAATGACTGCTTCCTCATCCATCATGCCCAGGAAGCCAGCTGTTTTCACGTGTCTCTAAGACATGCTTTGAAAACAGGCACGGACTGGTAAAATCCATGCCAGGTTTATTTTATTTATCAAGATGCTGTATGAAGCGTCGGCTTCCCGCTTGTCATAGTACTTGAAAAGTCTGAGAAATAAACTACTGGGAGATAAATGCTTCGGAAGCCTGATCTAGCATGACTTTTCTGGGTGATTTATTACATGGCGTCTGGAGTAAGCAAAATCGAAAGTGAAAGATCCTCACTTTTCAGAGAGCAGGGAGGGTTTCCTAAAACGCTACATAATTATGTTATCTTTGAATAGGAATACATGAAAATTAATATAAATTGCTCAAATCATAGGTGAAAATCTATGATGCGAATCTATGATGCAAAAATTCACAATTTTATCAAGGGAAGCTTTGTAAAGCAGACACCAGGTATTTTATGGCTAACAGTGAAAGCGATCGAAAGTGAAAGCGATCGCGATTGTAACAAGAAGCGCGAGCAACAAGCCTGGGAGATGTGTGCGCGCGCATGCGCCAAAAAAAACAAGCCCGGCGGAGCGTGGCGCGCGCGCGCTTGGGGGCGGGGGGAGCGGACCCTTTGAAGTGCTCCCAAAAGGCGGATTGCATGGCGGCACGATGCGCGTGATTGTGCGCGTGCTAGCCATGCAATCCGCTTTTTGGGAGCACTTTTCAAACCCCTTACAATAGTCTCGCTTTGCGATCGCTTACGCAATAGCAAGGTCGAGACCTAAACATTGTTTAATTCATGTTTAGACACTCTGGGCCCAATTACGATGCGGTTAGGAAAGCATTCGCACCTAGAGCCCGATTACGATGTGGTTAGGAATGCCTGCTAACGGCATTTGCTCCTTCCCAATCGGATCGGGAATGTGTCTTCCCAACCGAGGGCTAGATTACGATGCGGTTAGGAACATAGGCTCCCACAGAAGTCGATGGGAGTCCAACCAAATCGTATCTGGAAGCATACGGATGCATCATACTCGGTCGGTCGGACTCTCCCGATCCGAGTCGGTCGGAAACCATTTCCAAACCGAAGATTTCTTTACCGCATCAGAATCAGGCCCTCTGATGTGAACTGGTTTGCAAACAAAAAACGTCCATTGAGACAGGTAGGATAGGGTTAAGACTGAGATTTATTTAAGATTGAGCTGTGGTGATGAAGGAGTCAATTCTTGACAGATGCAAAAGTGGCTCTATATTGGTTAGACGCTTCGTTGAAGCATTCAGCCAAGTAGGCTTTCTTTTATTTCCACATTTCCTTATGCTAATTTCTTCTGAATATCTAAGGTATTGTGAGCTTTCATCATTGCATTACTCCACAGACATACGTAAGGCTGACTGTCTTTTTAGTGTGGCTAGCTCTTGATGGAACTATTCAATTGATGCATTGAGTCTCACTTTGTTTATCTTTCTGTGAAATGCATGTTTGTTAAGGATCGAGGTCATGTTGCAGTATAAGGCGATTTTAATGTAGTTCTGTTGTGCCGGTACAGGATATACCATTGCATACAGTTCATCTAATTCTGCTTCACTAATGTCTTTGACAGGACCGCGGTTAGTTAGATTCTAGCATTTGAAAGAGAGTGGGACAAGTCCAGGTTATGGTTATCGGAGTTGTATCTCACTACATTTGTGGTTGAATCTGAGTGCTATCAGTGCCTCTGTTGTGGGTAAAAATGAATTCAAGTGACAGACCCTATGGTCAGTGCTGGCATATTTTTAGATAAATCTCCAACAGATCTACTGTCTGGGCTTTTCTCACAAGTTCTGCAACTTCTAGTAAGGGATAATTTTACGGCCTATGGTTAGTAGGAGTAAGCAGAATTTAAGGATTTCATTCCAGAATATAGGGTTGAACACTGCAGGTGGATACATTATTGCCACGATGAAGAAACTATCACAGTTATTCATTCATTTTCAACCAGGCATTCAAATGGTTTTATGTACAAGTCAACACTTCAGAGTAAATCATATCAATCCCTCCTCCTATATTGATTTTCTCTACCACTATGAATCATTTTTGTTTCGTTCAATACTTTATTTCGGCAATATGCCATAAAAGTAAAAAGAAGAAATAAAATCACTTTAAAACATACAATCATTTCACATAAAACAATAAATAATAAAATAACTATTAAAATACCATTTCGATACACAAAAGATTTTCAGTTACAATGTCAACACACCCATGCCACCGCCATCAAGAGGACAATATTTGGAGTGCATACAGCTCAAAGAACTAAATTATTGAAATGCCAAAAACAGCCATTTACTGACACACCCTTTGTCTGATCCTCCACATAGCTATTAAAAAGGTGGAAACAGCAAAGACCAAATATAGTCTGGTGTCAGTTTTTAAAATACTAAGTAAGGGTAGTTAGGTGTTTCCTAACACCTAAGCACTGGCAGACAGGGATTATCCACTTTTTCTTGCCCTTTAAATATGCCGGACAAAAGAGTGTCTGCCCCACAAGATGGGCAGGCACTCTTTAGCAGGATCCAGTGTGCTGACCCATTTGGCAGTGAAGTAGGTGATTGGTAGTGAAGTAAATCTAAACTGCAGATGCAGCTTTCTAGCGGGGGGCCGGAGTCGATCTTGTCTAGAAATTGTTCCAACTTGTAACCATCCTTGATCTGGAGAAAAGAGTCAAAGTGCCATAGCAGGGAAAAGCCAACATTTCGTTCATTTTGTACAGCCAGTACTTCCCTTTTAGTATTGATTTGCCAACTACGGAAGCAGCCTCTGGATCCGTCCACAGACCACCACACCTCATCTTTGTTAAAGTGTCTTTCATATACCTAATCCAAGGGATACTTCCCAAGCCAAGAATTCCTAGGACTTCTTTGAGTCCCCTTAAATAAAAATGTAACTCATGTATGGCCCAGATTCGTCTCCAAAAAAAGAACTGCTCTAATCCCCACCCCTCCATGATTGGCTGAAGTCCCAAATTGAGCCTAAGTGGAAGTAGTGATGTACTGTTTGGGAGCCCTATCAACAGATGAAGGAAGCGGCTCTCTGTAACTAGCAGCTTGTACATAACTTTATACCCCAGAGCTCAGCCCCATAAAGAGCTGCTCCCAGTGCCTGCTGTTTGCAAATTTGGATAGCTGGAGTAGTTGGACAAAATGGGAACTTTGTTCTACTCTAAGTAGCGCCCCAGTATATTGTGTTATTTCAAACCTACGTTTTTCAACACGACATCACCAGTCTAAATCTTCCTTGAGGGTCAACCCGAGATAGTCGAAAATATGCACATGGTCAAGGGGGATGCCAATAAGCTTAGAAAATTGGGTCTGGTAGAGTGGCCAGTATTTAAGACTATTTATTTGCTTTTATCAACATTTATTTCTAGTCCGCTCTGATTGCAAAACTTACTCTCAAAACAGCACAGGATTTTCTGTAACCCAATAGGCAATTTCGATATTAAAAGAGTTCCGTCCACAAACAATCTTGGAATCTTGATGTTAGCCAAACAGGGGGCTTCCCCATTACCGAAATTCAGAAAGGAGATCAATTCATTAATATAAAGTGAAAAGAGGGCTGGGGCAAGGACAAAGCCCTGTATTACCCCTCGATTGACAGGAAAAGGGTCAAATCTCACCTGTAGGTCCACAGCGCACTTGGGCAAAGTTATGACTATGAGGTCTGGTTATAATGGTCAAAAGATCAGTGGGGACACCCATACCAGCTAACACCTGCAATAACTAAGATTGAGGAACTAAATCAAACGCTGAATGTAAATCAACAAATGCAACATACAGAAGACCACCACCCAAGACCCCAAAATTAACCGGAATGGTAAAACCTAGTCCACCGTACAAATACACTCCCCGAATCCCGTTTGAAGGGGTGTTAGTATTTCTTTTGCTCCCATCTAGACATGTAGCCGGTCAAGGAGTAAGGTACTGAATAACTTTTGGGAGCAATCAATTAAGCTTATCGGCCTGTAATTACGTGGATTAACTGGCAAGCCTTTCTAATAAATTAGAATGATCTTAACCCCTGCCCAGGATGGGGGGGTTGGTGCTTCATTCATTATGGAATTAAATATTAACATGAAATAGGGGCCCCAAACATCTATTTCACTTCATTCAACCTCAGAGCTTTATTAGGAGCTATCTTAGCGATTACCAGTCTTACTTCTTGAAACGAGATTGGGTCAAAGTTCTTACTATTACTGCTCGCTTTCCTCCCCTCTGAATAATTGTCAACCAACAAGGTTGCTGAGTGGGATTTACATTTCCTTTCACTCAGTACAGGTTAGAGAAATGGATAATCCACTCTGCTGCTGGAACATTGGTCACCACAGGGCAGACATCCTCCTTACTTCCCGAGGAAATCAAGTTCCAGAAAGCACGCTGATCCCCATTCCTAGCTGTGACCAGCAGGTCTTTCCACTTCCCAATCTCTTTTAGCTGGTTCAATAGTTCTCTTAAAGAGATCCCTCCAGGATTTAATTGCTTCTCTCTACTCTTGTTTAATTACATACAGAAGAGCAAACTTTCCTTCCCTACATGTTCTACTGTACCAGGACTGTGGGTCCCTCGTCCCAAAGATCCTGTTAGTGGCCACTTAAAAATATTCCTTCAGTCCAGCAAACAAGTTCTTTTGAAGGAAACTAACCAGAATCCCTCCCCACAATGAGAAGGTCCTCAATGCTGCCTGCGACTAAAGCGTAGATGTTTCCCAACAGCTCCTGCCAGTCGGCCATTGTGGGCCATTTCACTCTACGCATGCTGCTGGTCACTTGCAATCTACAGTCAAATGATTCTCTAGTGCAAGCTTTCATACAAGGGACAGGAAGATCAACCGCAAGAACCAAAGCATTATGGTCACTGTCTTGTCGTGGCACAACATTCATATCAATCTAAAGAGGCCAGGCCCTTATGTCCACGAGAATATAACCAATAAGGCTGGTACCAGGAGCACAACGAAAAGTATGCCTCCCCTCATTGTCAGACCTTGTTCTGCCATTCCCTGCTCGTAGACTCTTCTTCATTGTAAGGGCTTTAATTTGTAGTGCCGGGGGACCATTTTTTTTTTATTGGTGCCATTAGCAATTTGGGAATGCACAAGACGTTATCTTCTTCTAGAGTATGTGCTACAGTACTATTGTCTAAAGGTTCAAACTGGCAGTTAAAATCTCCACCCACAAACATCATAATTCCCCCTGGGGCTGGTGTGATATGTGAAATCAAAGACTCAATAGTAGGTGGAATCTTGATAGGCTCCGCCTGGCCTCAAATACACATTGTAAAAATAAGCTGCTTAGGACAGGATGTTCTATGAAATATAGAAAATATCTTGTGAAGACATCGGAATTTCTTTGACCTTGCAGTTTAACCCACTAATGGCCCAGGGTGTCAATCCCTCCGAGGGTCTGCCCTTTACCATTAGATACAGCCTCTTTATTGAATTGCCATAGCCTGCACCATATAGTGGCCTTGTTGACCAGGTTTCCTGAAAAAGACAAATAAAGTGTTTATCTATGAACTTGGCCCATTCAGGAATGTCAAGTTTTGATGCTAGCCCTGCTATATTCCAAGACAACATTTTAGCCGCACTTGTCGAACATTTGGTTATCGACTCCACGTAATTGCCCAGTCCTAAAGGCTCATCACTATTAGTAAAGAGAGCTGGTTAGACCGGAGGGGATGGTCGAAACACAGTTATCTACCGGCCTTCATCTTCGAATTTCACAATGAGACGGTCTAATCTACTTTGGGATACCCAGGGATCCAACCAACCTACCTCCAGGGGCTCGGGTCCCTTAATGTTCTACTAGTATCCTTCCCTAAGACCACTACAATAGTCTGAGACCCAGTACTAAAGAAACCCCAATTACTACACCCTGTAATTGTGGAGCTCATCTGTGTCCTCTACCTCCAGTCTACGATATCCCTACAGTCCGTGCTAACCCCCCAGGACCGCCCCATCCCTTACAATAGAGAACGGATCATAGAGATGCAAATCCTACTAGAGTCACTCGACCCCCTCCAGGACCTCGAAATGATTTGAGGCGGGGATTCTGAAGATATCAGATCTACTTGCGTAATCAGTTGTTTGTTATCACACTGGGGCTAAATGGTTAATGATCCTGTGTACATGATTATCAGATCCCCTAATACGGCAAGGTTTATAGAAATACCCCAACAGTAGTAACTTAATGTTGGACTCTCTCTTGGGTCAAGTAAGGGGGCCAATAACGAACTTCGCACTACCTGGGGAGACCTACAATTATTAACAACACAGTCACCGTAACAATCCTTGGGCCCAAGCCCCAACGATCACACGATCCATGTTAGCAGAATCTCATTAGCAATATAGTAGGGAAAATTCCTATGCTGGGCCAACCAATTCAAGCATTTATTTGTCAGTTCTTCCTGGCCCTTCCTCCGGTCCACATGCACCTGAGGAACTCCCACCAGAATTGTCACATATGGGCTGGAAGCAGGGGGAAGGTCTATCACAGGCTGCCTCTGTATGGAGTCAAGGGCATTGGGCATAGATGGAGACTTCCCCACAGTTACTCAATTGTGAAACGCTGCAGCCCCATTAGTCGCTAAACTCTTTAGCTGTACTTTAAGTACCGCCACTGACTGTCCGTTTACCAAGGCTGATTGGAGCATCACAGGGCACAGTGCCCAGGATCACGCTTTGCGGGGCGACTAGTGCATCAAAAGCCAAAATAGCCTGATGTTTGTAAATAGAACCTAGGGCATCCTCCAGGGCTACTGTTAATGACTGTAATGATTGCCTTTGCAGTAACTTAACTGAACCAAGTCCCTTTTCGAAAGCTTCCAGACGTACTATTAACAAGGTAAGCTCCTTGAGGACAAAGTGTTTTAACTTTCCCAAAATATGACTCCATAAGGTTCAAATCCACACAGGGGCTTGCTGAATCTGATGACAGCTGCGGGGGTGGGGGGACGGAAGTGTCTCCCTCAAGAGTAATGGCAAAGCGAAGTTCAGGAGTCATTTTAATTCCTGGTGGAATGAGATGATTGGTAAAAAGGTACAGATTGTCAGCCTACTTTTTTTAACAGGCCAAGTATATGGCACTAGTGAATGATGAGGTCATGTATATTAATTGAATGTTTCTATCAACTTGACACACATCTCTCTTGCTATCCCCAGAATGCCCACAGTAAATGCCTTCGATAACAGTAGTATTTTGATCCCAGCCAGCAAAAGGAACCGCTCAGTCTTTGAAGGGATCTTCCAAGGCCTTGAGAACACAAAATCTTTGTTTGCTCTGATGTATGCACCAAACATCCTTTGCCCTACAGGTTTACCAAACGCCACACACCCTAAGAGAATATTCAATTGACATTCATGAACTTGTCATTCGCAGCGAGTGCCATATACTCAAGTCTATAATCATTTGTATTTCAGGCACCTTGGTTGTACTGAATTTAGAATAAAATGTGGTCGGGCTGGTAAGAAGGCTTGTAGCCAGGATTTTTTTCTTCAGGCTGGTACAGACATTTGGCATGGGATTTTTTAAACAAAAGTGACTTTAAATGTTGATCTTTGATCTAAAAAAACAGTGTCGTCTAAGACTATAAATGTCAATCAAAGTCCTATGTGTCATGTCTGACTCAGTAGTGGAGGTCACAACACGCTTTTCAGCTGTTGCAGAAGTAGATTTTTTTTTTTTACAGCCAAGTACTAGAATTATTGACATTGACTAGAAATGGTGTCTTGATACCCACCCAGTCCAGCTTTTACCCAAAAACTAATCTTTTCAAGTAATATTAAACACCTTATGTGCACTTTATAGAATCATGACGTTCATGCAGATATCTGTGATATCTACTACTAGTATCACCATCAACTGCAGAAATTCACCCCACACCTCTCAAAGTGCCTACTTATGCAACAACAAGAACAGTGTGCATAACACAAACCTATAAAAAAAATACACAATGTTTAAAAAAAAAACAACAACAAGAAATAATCAACCAAATTAACTCTTACCAAAAATACAGAGGAATATATGGAGTGTTATACATTCTCAGGAAATGTTCCTCTTAATCCTACATTTGTCCCTGCACAATGGACAGGTTTTGTAGAATTAACCATGTTTGTTTCATTAGAATGCCTCATTGACACATTTCTTGTGCACCAAGCATCTGCATCCATCTTAGGGCATAGACTTAACTGGCTCCATGGCCCAGAAGTAGGCATCGCTCCCAGTCTGTCGATTCCTCAAGTGCCACTAACCAACTACTTCCCTGCATCCTTATCTTACCGATTGGCACCCACATTCACGAATATTTTTGTATGCAATTGGAGCCTTCTTTCTCTACATAATGGAAAAAAAAGTTTGTGAATCTGGCAGGTTTTTGCACCACTGCACAAAGCCGACAGAATGCAGTTCACTATCCCTTTACTCGTCTTCCACAGTCATATCTTCAATCCACATCAGCCAAATACCACCAACATAAAAAATCTTGCCAGAGCTAAACAAATGACACAGAAAACACTAGAAACACAGTGCAAAATATCACAAGCCTAGCACCCTAATAACTATGCAATACTTTGACCTTTCACAGAACCTGACTGGCTATACACAGTGTTCTGATTTCTTGAAATTTCTGAAGACAGTGCATTCCTTAGTTACTGTCATCGACTGATCCACAGGTTATTAAAAAGCAAACTCTCTTTCACTAGGCAATCCATAGGTAGCTATGCATTCTTGGCATCTGCAGCAAAGATTGGTTAAAATATCTCTTTCTTAGTCTACTACCAGTCGTGACTCGTGTTGGAGCAAAGTGGTGGGGCGGGAAAAAACCAAAAAGCAAGTAAAGAAAAAACGTACCTGATTCCCACTGCATCGCCGCTCTTCTGGCTTCACTCCATGCACAGGCTCCCAGACTGCCCTGCGGCTAATCCGTACACTGCTTTCACAGCATGACAGCAGCATCAGGAATGGCCTGAGCACCCTCGATTTGCGCTCAGAGGGAGACTGGGAGCCTGTGCCTGGTGTCTCCAACCCAGCAACGCAAATGGGTTGGAGACAGCTTCAGTGTGCATAACGGTTTGACCATGGCCGGCCAAACCATCATGCGCACTGATAAGTGTCCACCACTCCCCCTCAGTGCCCGACATCCCCTGGCACCACTCACAAGACTCCACGGTAGGAGAAAAATAAAACTATAATAAACATGGTTTAGTATTGTTTTATTTTTCAAGTTTTGCTGCTGCTCCTGGCAGGGGGGTCAGGGGGCGGGGCGACGCTCCTCCGCCATAGCAGAGGAGCCACCCCTATCTACCACTTCCTTGTTACTTTGATGATCATTGTTACACCTCATCGCAATCCACACCCTTACGCCCAACACCACTGTGTTGGCAGATGTAACATTAGGCAGGGATGTTGGCCTGTTCCCACTGTATTTTACTTTGAGTTAAAAATGGATTTCCTGGAATTAAAAATACATACAACAGTTTTGAGGCAAAGCATTCACATGCATTTTCAAGGCTTGTACAGTTGACAAGTCCTCCTCCTCAGCGCATGGTTTAATTTTTTTTCATCCAGAAACAAGCATCTCTGCCCATTTAAGCTTGTCCTTAGTAAAACCAAACCTAGTCACAGATTTATCATATTTCTTCATCTTCCAGTGACATATTACAACCTCAGAAGTCATACTACACAAGGTTCACCTCTACTTTAAAAAAAAAAAAAACACGGCCTCGTAATAAGTTCTTTTTGAGATAAACCTGCCCTTTAACCTTAGATACACAAAGTAACCAAGCAAGCGAGATTGCTACTTAGAAGACCCCCACATACCTAAAAAGAAAATAACACACCACAGCAATCACTCCATCTAAGAGAAAGAAGTGTCTGATTAAATCAGGCTAGAATTCATTTCAACCTACTCCAGGATGTATAAATGGCTGCAGTACAGACAGAACGAAAGAATGATGAAGGGCCAATTTTAGTAGAAGGCCCAATCACATGACTCGCATCTCTTCGTTTTTGGAAAATGTATGCTTTGGAATGATTTAACAAACTTGCAGCGGTCCATCAAGCCGGGGGGCATCCGTGTTTCCCTTGCAACCCTTCTAATAAAATTGGTGCCATTGGTGGTAATTGGCATTTGACTGACAACTGTGTCTGTCGAAAGCAATTATATTGAAGTACCCACTAAAGATGAAGCTCTCCAAGTGTTCTGAGTAGAACCCTTCAAGAAACATATTGGGGTTCAAAACGCATCATCAGTTTTTCAATTGGCCAAATAGGTGTTCATGTGCTACCACTTTTGCTCACAACCAAGTTTTCTCCCTGTAAAATGATTAGAAGTTACCGCAGTAGGGTCACTGTTTGACCACTACTTCCAAAATGATTTAGAAATGTAACCTAGCGAGACACTAGCCAGAGGTATTTTTGATATTATTGTGGTTGCAAATTTATACAGAACCTGAGCTATAAATGTTTGGTATGTCATTTTTTCCAATGTTATTTATATGTTTATGGATTATGTACTGTGTGACGTAATTTGTACGTCTATTATTATTCGTTGCGATTTCAGTGTATGTCCAATTATTTCAAACTTTTTTTATGTACTAAAACAAAAATGTCTAAAGGGTTCGCATCTAAACAAAACAAAAAATTGAAATTAAGAAATTAAATCATTCTTTGCAGATCATATCAATTAGTTTCTGTGATCTTTGAATGAAAGTATGAGTGAATTTTGATCAGTATTGGCATTTGTTGTGGTGTTTTCAAGCAGCACTACAGGACATTCCTGAGTTTAGCCCCTTGGAAAACAGGATTGTTATGGGTCATTTTGGCAAGGGAGGGGGATCCCAGATCTATAAATCCCTAGTAGTACACTCGCCTACATCACTGACCCCTCTGAAAGAGAAGTGGGAAGGTCAGGTGGGGGGACGTGAATGAGGCAGACTGGAGAGATGCCTGTATGGCCCATCGCACATTAACAATATCTGCCAGACTCTGCTTAATACAATTCAATAATTTACACCAAGCCTCTATCACTCCCTTCAGTCTGTGTAGAACGGTCCCAACTGACTCCTCAGCATGCCACAGGTGTAAAGACCCTATGGGGAAATTCTTCCATGTTGTAAGGCAATGTCCAGTGATACAGGTTAATTGGACTGCCATCCTTGCGTTTATATCTGCCGTGGTAGGTACCACTGTTGACACCGACCCAAAGATTACTTTGCTTGGTATCCTAGATGATAGGGGGGCCCAGGGTGGGTCTGGGCACGTTAATAGCCAAAAGGGACATAGCCTGCAATTGGACCTCTTCAACGGCTCCTTCGGTCGAAGCCTGGACTCGGGGTAAGAACTGGTACAGAAAACTGGAGGAAACGATTTACGAAGCCTGGAGATGACCCTGCAAATACGGCAAAATCTGGAAAAAATTATGGGACTATCACAGACTGACAATATAGATGAAAGCCAGGGAGCTACTCGTAACAATGGGACGGAGACTGTGCCGGGAACGCAAGACAACAGTGAAGCAATGTGTATTAGTATCCATATTGAGCAAAGCAAATGTTTTGTTTTTAACATGTAAAATGGCAATAAAATGATACTATATAAAAAAGCGATACCACCACAGCCCTCCACTATAGGAGCACCCCAGGCTACACATCTTATAAATAACTGAGTTCTCGCTCTCTGGGAGACCAGGCAATTATTTTCAGACTAAAATCAACCACAACTCTCTAGATCATGACCTTCACTCTAAACTTCAATCACAAATGAACACTGCTATCATTAGACTAATCAGGCATGAAAGAAAATTGTTGGGCTACCAAGAAGCGCGGAACCCCTCACAAAATGCGCAGAGTAACTGCAACTTGTTAGAGTTCTTTTCCAGACGTGGGCACGGTACTTCGTCTGAAAGAGGCCATTGGTTACTCAGTAGTATTTGCAGTGGGTCCCACTTGTCTCCTAAACCTGGGGTTCTGCTGCACCCCCAATTGCCTAACCATGTTGCTTCCTTTTTTCACTTGACATTCCAGGGGTAGGAATTAGCATCCTTGGTTGTGTAGTATCATTAACCACTGGGATTTTAGGAGCCAAGGTAATAATTAAATCTACCTGGATGCCCACGTTCCCCTTTTGTATACATTATTCCGCAAGAGTTGCTCGATCGAGCGGATACATTTAAATGCAAAAAGGGCTAGATTTAGAAGTGATACAATTGGAGAGATTTAGAACTCAGATATAATTTGAGACATTAAACACTAATCACTCTCAAACTCAACATCCAGCCGGAGCTTCCTAGGCGTCAAACAAAATTTAGGCTGAATAATATTTAGTGAAACATGAGAAATCAGCACCCAAATTGCGCAGGATTAAAGGCCCGTCTGTCAATTAAATTCTTTCTGGCAGAAATAAAATACAGGTACTTGACAAGGCTTAGAGAGAACCTACTAACATAGCCGATGTATTGACCACCGAAAGGACTGTTTTCAAGGCCAGCTTTCTGGTGGAAATAAAGAAAGAGGTAGAGGTGAAAGCTCCCATTAAAGTCAGAACCACATGTTGGTGTCATCTAGTGGAATGCAGGCCACTGAATGAAAGGAGTTTGTCACCCCTTCAAAGAAGCAGTAACAAAACCAGTTTGATTGACTTATGGGTAGACTGATATCGCATTCACAAAGAAACAGAGCCCAGGCTTACATGAACATTTAAGCAACAGAGCAAACACCCCAGACAAACATACAAATGAACAAGCTCATGGGCACATCCTAACAGACTACCAGGCAAAGGCACCATGCACTTAGAGCTTTACACCCATGCATTCCGAGTAACAGGCATGCAAACATGCATGAACAGAGACAAGCACAAAGTTTCATGAAAAAGTGTACTGCACACAGAGACAGATACATTCTACAAAACCATCCATGCACTTAAGTGGATCACATAGACTGGCTCTCAAAGATCGCAAGGGTAACAAACAGATTGAGAACCAGACTGGGGGCTGCTTGTAGAAGTCGAGAAAGTAGGGGCTGAAAAAAAGAATATGCCAACACCCACAGAACTCTTGGCCTCTCCTTGGCCTACAATGGGTGACGAAAATACTTAAAGCCCCTATACCCATTCAGTCGAAGTAAAATTAAAACAAATGCAGTTGGTCTATAAGCAAAAGCAAAAGGCACATAAGACAAGGCAGAGGTAAAGCTAACAAAGAGCTAAAGTGTCTGTTGTCTGTCCCCAGCTGGGTGTTACTCATTAGAATCTCATACACACCCAGGAAGATTAGCAAGTGATGGGTGGCGGATGTGAGCATGCCCTGGGGATTACTAAATTATGTGCAGCAGATCTGATGAGTCACTGAACTCTATTTACTCAGGCCATTGTAAAATGTAAAGAAAAAAAAAAGAACAAACTTCCCCTCCTTGTATGGCATATCACAATGTACGAACCTTTGCATAAACCTTATCAGAAAATCAATGCGCTTTGTCTACACTTGCAGAGTACCAATATCACCCATAGACATAGACTCCAAGGAGATCAAGAAAGTTTGTGAATAGCTTAACTTAGATTTAGGAATGTCTTTAGGTATCCATCCTAGGCCAAGGCTAATTCTTCCTTTATTTTTAACACAGGTACGAAGGACGCCCACATTTTTTCAAATGTATGTATCCTATTGTACAATATGGCCGTAAAATTTTCCATATCATACATTGACCACATTGTGGCCCACCATATATAGGTCAGAGGGTAAAATGGAGTTTTCCAAAACTGGGTGATTGTCAGCCTGGCTGCGGAGAACAGGTGAGCACTGTAGATAAGGGGTATTCAGCGTCTTCTCCTGTGTCTATCAACACCAATGTCAATTAATCTAGCTGTAACTCTAAGCCTGTGGCATTTTGAACCTGAAAAATTATAGTCTTCCAATATAGATGGATAGCCTCACATGCCCAGCATATGTAGGTCATGGTTCACCTCACCCCCGGATACTTCCAGTCCTTTGGTAAGATCCAAACATGGCATTTAGATACCACCTCCAAACTATTGTGTAGCCATTGTCTTTATATAGGCTGCATATTGAAGCTGATAAAGTCCCCTGCCAGATGCGCAGGCATGGGGTACCATACATTTCTCATCCCAACTCAGTCTCCCATTTCTTAGCATATGCAGGTTATTCGTCTAACATAGGTCTAGACAAATACTGTTAAAGTCTAGTAACACCCTTCTTTGTAAGGTGTTCTTTTAATAGGGATTCTATGCGGGTTACATCTCGCAGCCCAGCTTCTCTTCGCCACTTAATATTAACTCAGTGGGTTAGCTATATTTATGCAAATGTATGTTGTCTCACATTATTCATTGTTGGTTCCAAATATTCATAATTTACATTTTTACTTTTTCAAATAAATTATCCAGTGTAACTTACTATATAAAGAGCAATTAAGAAAACTCCCATCTACCAGTCATGGATGGAAGTGTGGTTAATTCAATAATGAAGGAGATGGATACATGGTCACCCCTCGCCTTCTCAGGGAGGCCTTCCCCTGCTGCAGTGTAATATGTGTTTTTGCACTAACAGTTTTCCTGTCCTCTCTTACTTGGTGGGAGCAAAGGCAAACATAAATAAGCCTGGAAAAATAAGAAGCCTTCAATCTCATCCACTGTGTATCACTACTGGGCATGATGTATTCAGTCAGACAGCAAAGTTGGGTAGCTCAAATTTATCTTTCAATTTGTGGGAAGCTACACTCCCTTCATGTTTACCTCTATATAATGTGTTTTTTACTACCCGTGGAGTTTCCTCCCTCAAAGTGAAGACCAAGCATTTCTCTCAAATGTGCTTTTGAGTGCCTTTCGAGAACATTAACAGTAAAATCTGAGTTGCCTATAGTAATCTGGGGATAAAATTCACCTCAATACAGACTATTCTACCAAATCAAAATATTTCCAATCTCCACATCAGATCTTTTAAAGAGGATGTCTAAAAGTGGTGGGACATAGGCCTTCGAAAAGCTAGCCATATGCTTTGGATTTTCACCACCAGATAGTCCGGGGACCATATAGATACTTCAATGCCATGCACTGCCATTATCTTCCCTAAACGCTACGAGTTGGAATAATTAATTTTAACACCAGAAATCTGTGAGCATTTTTTCAAGTTTATGAACAAAATGCAGGGGAGTCATGTCTCTGGATTTGTGAGAAAACATAAAATACCTTCTACCCATCAAGCAAGAAAAGAAACATCTGTATCTTCCCCTCCGTAGCCACTTGGCAAAGATACATACAGTACAACCGGATGTTGTATCTACCTGGTCTACTCTTGATAAACCCAGAGTGTGCAGCATGTACCATAATAGGAAAGAAAGCAAGAAAGAAAGGAGAGAATTTTTTTTAATCTATATTTAATAATCTATAGACTTGTAGAACCCACATAACTCAACATTGCTTTTTTTTAGCAATTAACATTGTTTCATACTCCATCATAGTTCCTGTGACCTCTCTAGTAGCTAGGACTTAGTTAAATGAGCTAGACGTACCACTAGGTTGTCTCTAAAAGCTTTATAAAAAGAAACAATATCCGGACCAGGAGCTTTAATGCCCGATAAACTTTTAATAGATTCCAATACCCACCTCTTATTGCGCAGACCTAACGCTATATCAGTACATTTTGTACCCTTCAAGTATTCTTCCTTTTCCAGTTCTTGAGTATGTTACCTAGAATAAATTATGAAATAGAATTCATGGGATACCCAAATAATCATTTCAGTCTTAGTTAACAACGGATTGTTGTCATCTTTTTCAAATTAAAATTGTTTGGGTCGCAACATATTGTGCGCCATTTCAGCCAAAGGTATTTGTTCTAATGTGCCTCTTAATGTCAACATTTCCATATAAATTTTATAGGAACTGCTTTCACAGAGGCTATTACTATTTCTAGTTTAGCCATATGAGCTCTATTTCTTCTCAAAACAATGTAGTATGTGATTAAAATTACCCTTTGTTTTGTCTTTAGCTGTATCCCACCTGACAGATAGGTTAGTGGAATTCTTATTATTTCACAAAAAAATATGGTCTAGTGCCTCTCAGATGCCATATCACAACACACAAACTCATTCATGTGTCACGGACTCTCCGAATAGGATTTTGACATTAAAGCAATTTCTTTAAGGATGCACAACAGCACAAATTTTGAGATAGTCTTGATTTATACAGAAAACTATCAAAGTCCACTTTAATGTGAGGACTAATTTAGATTCCAAGGGTGATCAATCCCCTCTATTCCCTTGAATAAGACCCAATCATTACTACTAGTGCTGTGTGTGAGCATGCTTTTCTATATTTTTGATAATGCTAGCTAGTATTACAGTCCTTGAGGCACCCTAACATAGTCCATGTGTGTATATTAGGTGTATATGAATGCTTGATTTATTTAGCATCAGTGTATTAGGACCACCTTTTAGGCCTCAAACGGTATGACTCTCTAGGCTTCAATTGTTGTAAACTAACACAATCCTCACCTCTAAGTCTACAAGAGAATTGAAATAGTCCTTCACAATAGCTATGAAGTTCAATATTCTTCAGGTTTTGTAAAAGAAAAGCATATAATAAACTCTATGTCATAAAATACTAACATGTTGTGTGGGTACCAATTTTGGTGGTTCAAAGTCAGCCTTCGCTACATTACCTGCAAATGCGAGAGAATCTCAGGCAGGGGTGTATTTCTACGCACCCCTAATTGGGAGGAGTATAATTCAGTGGGCGAAACACTTGCACACACAGTTCTGTGCCAAGGTCATGGCTTTCTCTGCGAGTTTAAAAAACCTACAGGGTGTGGTCATCAAAGAACTAAGGTTCTCCTGACACAAGCCTACAATCAGTAACTGGGAACCTCTTTATGACGTCCTTTATCTGCGCTGCCCCTTCCTTCCACACCATCTTTCTTCTTTTTTACCTTCTTTATTACTGTCTGTGTTTTGATTCATGACTGTCCTATCAGCTATACTGCTTTTTACAGAATTTGTGATTTAGCTCACTAACAATTCACAAAAAATAACTTAATGCAATGATAAAAAAGCAACATATCGTTGTATCTGGATCTCTTATAACTGCTTATTATTTCATAATATTTTAATCTCATTGGTTATGCAAATATGAAAGCATTAATTTAGGTCTTTGTTCTTCCTCATCATCTTATGCCACCACCAAAACATACTATTAAACATTTTCGTTCTCTAGGAGGATGGCTATTATAAAGAGCCTTCACAGGCATATTAACACCTGATCATGTATGTTGTTATCTTTTTTCATGTTACATTTTTAAAAAGGTCATAATGTGGGGAATGCAATGGTAAACCATTAGGCTACACATGTCAATCGCAGGCAGAAAAGTGGCTGAAGAGCTGGGAGTGGAGTTCTACCAGCTTTCAAATGTTATATTTCATTGCATAATCATTCACCACTGCAGCCTGTATCAATTTCTAACAACTTGGCCTCATAGAATATGTTAGCTCTACATGCCAAACCAACCTCTGTCTCAGGTCCTATAACAATGCACATGTAGGTTTGCAACTCAGTACCTGCATCTTCCTACATCATAGTTAGCATTTAAAGTTTCCAGATCACTCTGTGAGAACCAGATCAACATTTACACACAGCCTTGGGTTTTATTTTACAAATTATTTTTAAAAAGTATTAGTAAAATTGTGTCAAATTAAAAGACTACAACCACCACCACCATGCACTGAACGAAATCCCAGACTAGAAACATGAATGTAAGGAAATGCCTCCTTTTGCAAGTCCCCACCAACGGTTTGGACTGATGCAGCTGATTTTTCAACTTCGGGAGTGCACTGAGGCCTGCTAACACCAGTCATCGGTGCCGGAGCTTTCACCCAGTTAAATTGAATACCTAATTGCCATAACTTTATTTATTTACTCATAAGTCCCTAGTATATGGTACCAGAGTACCAAGGGACTGTAAGTTAGTGTTCCACCAAGGGCTGCAGTAGTAATTGTGCCACCCTGGATGGGGAAACTTGAAAACTATCTCTCAACCTCTACCTGCAGACTGATAGAGCAGTTTTAAACAGCTAACTCAACGTTGTCATTTAAACCAATGGTAAAGCCCAAACCTCCCTATTTATATATATGTCACCCCCTACAGCAGGCCTATTGAGTACCAAGGTAAGCTGTTGCATATTAAATAGTTGAACAGGTGTTTACCATGGTCTGACAGTAAAAGCTTTCAATTGTTGTTTTTACTGTGGAAGAGGTTAGTAGACTGATTGGGAAGTAACACCTTACACGCTGATAATTCAGCTGTGCTAAATCCTAAATGGTGATTCTAAAGTTGGCACGTCAAGGTATCAAACAACTTGTTACATTAAGCCCAACTTGATGCCCAAGTCTAATTTAATGTAACTTTTTGCTACATGTATGTTTTAGAGAGTTGCCTCTCTGTTGACCAAGCTTCCCAGTGACCATTTGCAGAAGCTGGCCAGCAAGTCAGCCTTCTGCCCACCTGGGAAGACATGTAAATGGTTCCCATGATAGGTAACAAGAGAGGCTTGCAGCTGGAGGAAGTGTTACCACTTACTGGCAGGAAGCCTTACAGGGTGTTAGCCTCAAAGGTGAGCTTCAAAAGGGAACACCCATGAGAGGGGCTGCTCTTTTGTCAGGGTGGACAGGTTGGTGTAGGGGACAGAAAGGGGCACACACTGGCCAAACCGTTTTTTCCATGGTCGTGTAGGCCCCAGGTAGCCACATCTCTAGCGCAGGCTACCAAGCTTCACACACCAAGAGGGGGTTCAGACATATTGGGAGAGGGCAGAATAGAGCACTCTTTGATAGCTAGATATCACACTTCATAGGAAGTTGTGACAAGGTGGAAGGACACCAAGTGCCCTGGCTAGTGACCTCCCCTAAGGCCACTTTTTAGGCACAAAAGGGGCACCTTTGGCTCCCAGAACTCAGATCTCGCCTGTATTGGAGAAAAGGACTGAACAACATGTTGCATCGAAGTTTGACTGCACCTGTTGCTGTCCTAACAAACAGAAGACAGTGCCTGGGGTGTCCTTCTCAAGGAGAAGTCATCCCGAGCCAGAAGCAGAGACTTCAAGAGTCAGTTGGCTGACTTCCTGTTCAGAGCAAAGAACCACAAAATAGTAGCATAGATCACATAATCGTTGCTCCTCACTGCAGCCTCGGAGCCAGAGACCCGACGCTCAAAGGTTGCACCCAAGGCTGCTGGGCCCAGGAGAGGCATTGGATTGCAATTTGGTTGTCCAGAAGGAGAACCATCACCAGAAGGGTCCACTGGTTTGGCTGTGACTGGAGATCAGTGGCGATTGAACTTTTGCTGGACTAAAGAGGACTTCGAGTGACATCGACCCCTGTGGCCCAAGTTGCTCCACCAGGACCGTGAACTTAGGAGTATCCCCAAGGAAGCTCCCCGTCGACCACACAGCATCTTCAGCATCCTTGATCATCTGCAGCATCCTTTATCCCTTGCATCAGGACCCCTTCATGGAAGTCAAAGGCAACTAACAATAGAACTGGACTGGAGACGACTTTTCTTGTGATGGTAACTGTTCGACTGGACCTTAGTGCTCCTCCTGACTGGCTCCCCACTGGAGTTGGCCTTGCAAAGTAATCTTAACTAACCGCATTCAGACTTGATGTAACCTTTTGTTGAAAGTATCCAAGTGTCAAATTTGTTGAATTTTCTAATGCTTGTTTGCTGTACAGCGAAACGTCTTGATTCATTGCTTCTTTAAAAAGCTATATCTCCGGAACCCTCCATTGGATCTTTTTTATTTGGGATCCCTTAAATTCATAAAATACAGTTTATTATAATAAATTGGTGTTGGATTTCTTGAGAGTCTGCTTTTCTTCTTCAATTGTTCTGGTGCTGTTTAAATGCTTAACACCGACACAGCTACCCAGGGTTGAGCTAAGGTTTGATAAACGAAACCTGACGGGTCCCGACAAGAGTTGGAAGTGTATTACACTGTGAGGTCTCACAACCACACTATAAGATACACCCCATTTCCTCACAATAAGGTTTACCATCCATCCATCCATATATGTCTAACATAAATGGATACATGCTGTTTGCACGAACGTTAAACTTCATTTCTACAATAATCATACATTTAGAACCCAATTCAAAAAAGGGATTTTCGGCAGTAAAGGTGTATTTACAGCCAACAATGTTTGTATTTGCTACTGTCAAGAATTTATCAAGGGATTCCTGGCGGTTGTAGATGTTTTGCAGAATTACACAGCAGGGAAACAGGATCCAGAGTAATGTGTCTCATAAAACTCACTACAGAATGCCTGGAATCTTGCACCTGGCTGGCTTTCCAGGCATATGTACTCCATATAACGTATACAAATGCCATACCTTTACAGAAGCTTTCTTTTACTGGTACCGATTTACTACCATTTGGAAAAGGCAAATTGCAAAACAACTGGTATGACTGCCGAAAGTAGATCCTCAACTCTTTTTACAAGGTCAACGTGCCTTTTTTCATCATCTTGGGCATATGAAATTAGAGTAAGGGCATCTTCCTGTTGCTCATTCACTTTGTTTTGTCTAAGGATACAGATACATAGCACAAGCAGTCTCAGCTGGGACATGAACTCCTCCTGCTGAAGGAGATTCCAAAAACGTTCTAAGTAGTCAGGGGCCCGGCCCAACTATGTCCAATGTTGGGCACATAAGATGACTTCTGCCCATACCTTCTATTTTTATCCACCACTCTGGGGGCATTAACAGAATAGTAAGGGGCAAATTGTGCATACGTACGTCTTCAAAGAGGTTTAAGTATCTTCCAGAAAATTCTCTTGAGGAATCCCCATGGAGAAAATATAAATTACACATTTAGTTTGTGTCCATGAAACACAGCTCATTTCTCAACTTCAAAACAGTGTCATGGGCAGCCTTTCTTCAACAAGGTAAGAGGAAAATCAGATGCTAAATTTATTTTTTTAAATGGTGGAACTAGTACTCTTAAAAAACAGTGGTGCCAGTGCAGTAGTAGGTAGCATCAGAGAAGTTTGAAATTCAAGCTTTTGGCCTTTGGAGTTATGCTGCACCCGTTTCAGTACCCCCTACCACCACCCTCCTTTTAATATGACTATTCAAGCTAGCTACCATTGGAGAATTGAGTAAAAAAAGAAAGTAATTGGTTATCGAATGGGAATACAAAAGAACCCAATTACACATGTTGATCAAACAGAGGCATGCATTTATAAAAAGCACGAACGGGAACTAATAAAAAAAATGTTTTTAAAAAGCTTTGGCATAGCCAATAGGTCTCGCCTTTGGGACCTTATAAGTGTTTAGTTAGTGACAATTTAAGTGCTTTGGGATGGGTGAAGCATGCAGGTGAAAGGGGGAGAATAGTGTGCAAATTGAGAGCTTAACAGGAAAAGGGTGGGGATGAGATATGGCTTAAGGGCTACAGCTGCCGCTTTTGGAACTGGGTTGGAGTCCCGACGTTGTTTTAACAACCTGTGATCCTGGGTAAGTCACTTAATCTCCCTGCGCCTAAAGCAAAGTTAACTTGCCCTTGTATAATATAAGTGTTGATCTTGTAAAACGCTCCAAATCCTTCTGGTTGAGTTCAGGCTATATAAAAACTGAGAGAAAGTAGTAAACATCACCCGAAAACGGACTGAAAACACAGAATAGTTTGACATACACATGTCACTTGCCTTGAAACGCCGGCTTTCTAATTAGGTACCTGTATGTGACTTAAAATGAATGGGACAAGAAAGAGAGCAAAAGAAATTAAAGAGAGAAAAGTGAAGAGAGCGAGGCAGGCATGGAGCAAGGGAGGAATGAAAAGGGGAGAGGACAAAGAATGGTTGAGCGAGGAAGAGAGGAGACAGACTGGGAATGAGAAAAAAAAGAGGGGACCATGATTGGGGCGATAGGGGAAGTGGCAGTTTTTGGGAGGCGCATAATTGCAGTGTTGTTGACCCGGCTGCCCATTCCTCCGTGGATTTGGCATAGTGGCAGGTTGATAAGAATTGGAGCAGTTTTGTCTTGCTCTAATGGTTTGTCCAGATCAGTGATTCATGTTTTCCCCTAAAGGCTGGCCCTCATTAGCATGAACTCTGGGAGAGCGCACACCGACCTCAGACTCCCCGCAGGAGAAGCCTGAATAAGCTCCCGAAAAATTACCGCAAAGGCGCTTTGGCTCCTGCTTTGCGCCGTGGAGATGTGTAGCGCGCAAGGGAGAGGTACGTGACGTGAACTGCGCCAGCACGGCCCGTTTCCGAATTCCTGCGTGACACTGTACCTAATGCTGTATTATCGCTGTGAATATTAATTTATTAAGCTGTTTAGGAATAGGCATTTTAAAGATGGACAGCTAAAATACTGGGTTTTTATGGGGGTTATGTTAAAAAAAAAAAAAAAAAAGCTGTACTCCACAAGACAAGAGCGATGTATTCACTTATGTATATATTTATTTTAAGAATTTTATAAAGCGCGCTAGTTTGTGGGAAAGAACCACTTCATAAACCTGACCTGGAAAATGTGTTTACATTGTGTATTTTCAGGCTTTGTGAAGCTTATCGCTCTGGTCTGTTTCATTTGCAGACTGGCGAAGGCTGAAACTCTTCCGTGCAGTAAGGGAGGAGTAGGAGTGGGTGAGAGAGGGGGAGGAAAGCCGGCCATGCGAGGAATGCTAGAAACCAGGATAGCAGCTGTGCGCGTGCACGACATCGCGAAGCAAGCTGGAGGCCTGAAAAAAGCCATAGGTTAGCACTTCCAAAACCCGCTTACTAAAACTCTCGCCAGAGCAGCGCTATAAGTGCTGGCTGAGGCGGGACCTAAAAAGGAAAGGGGCTTCAAACCACAGTGTACATTACGGCATGCCTCGCAGAGCAGCGCATGCGCTGCCAGGCTCGACCTAAAAATAGCTCTCATACACACTGGGCAAAAAGGAAGGGCTCGCTATCTCTTATAAGAAAAATCTTTAATGAAGTACACTCTAAGGGGAAGAAGTATGTAGATTTAAGTAGGTCGGTTGGACAGCCTACCAGGAGTAACTACTGTCTGCTCAGCCTCCGGACTCCAACTGACTCCCTCAGCCAAATGCATACAATTAGGAAAGTTTACTTTTTCAGTACATTTGATGCAGTTGCATCTGTGATATGCATCCTTATGATCAAAATCTAAGGGCAGAAGTAATGGGCAGGGTTGTTACTTAGGGCAGTCCCTATCACAGCACAACGAAGGCTGTCCTACGGCTTCTCCAAAGTTAAACTAGATAATAAACACACAAAGTTTTGAGTGACATCACGAACAGTTGCACATGGTATAAACAAGTCCACTCCCCCCAGAAATACATCACCATAGAGACAAACTACCACCCTGCACAAATCTAAGGCATTTTCTCTTGACCTACTGTAACATTCCCGAACTTCTACAATTGTCCTGAATACAGTCCTTCCACAACAGTGACAAAATCATAGTCATTAAATTATGAAACGTTAGCGGGTTAGTAAAAGTGAAACAACTTTTCAAAATCTTAAAAACATCACAAATGTTTGTATAATTTGAGGAAACACAATTCACCATCAAGTGAGAAAGCAGTAGTGAAACCCACTTGCTTAGTTTAGTTGCATTACCAGCAGGAATGCCTAGAGGATATCTAGTCATGGAGGCGACACAAACTCCAAAATTATAAAATGATTAAAACCTTTAGCGTATAGTTACTTTTTAAGAGTCGGGTATTGGAATGTGGTAAAGCAAAAATGATTTTTTTGCATATGAAAACACTCAGGCCATATGTACAATAAAGTGGTGGAGAGAGGTGTTAGCCTTCCTGACTTGACGCCTCTCTCCGCCACTTCTGAAACGCAAGGCTGCACCATATTTACAATGATATGATGCAGCCCTGCATTTTCCCCTGCGATGGCGCTACACTTAGCAGTGTCTGCGTGCAGGGGAGGATTGTTTATGTGTAGGAAGGTGTCCCTTCCTGCACATAAACAATCCTGAAATTCCATTTTGTCACTCATGTGAGCTGCATTCAGCAGCACACATGAAAGTGACAAAATGGAATTTCAGGATTGTTTATGTGCAGGAAGGGATGCCTTCCTGTACATAACAATCCACGGAATTTTGCTTTTTCCATGTGTGCTGCACAAAGCAGCACCCATGGAAAAGGCAAAAACAAGGAGAAATAATACATTTCGCCAACTTAAGACCATTTTCTTCCTGGTCTTAATTTTGGGGCTGCCTCCTATGTACGCCACCCTTGCACATAGGGGGCAGCGTCAAAAACAATGGGTGTTGTGGTGGAACACCGTCTACCCCTTTCACGCTAACCATAGAGTGAAAGGGGGCCTTATTTACAACGCAGCGTTAAGCCACGTTAAGTGGCTTAAAGCTGCCTTGTAAATAAGGTGCAGCACATATCGCCAACACAATGTCGATAAAGTGACGTTGTAGTGGCAATAGGGGCTTGTACATATGCCCCTCAGTACCTAAAACGAAAAGATAACAGCCCCTGATTAGCTACCCATTTTAATGACCTCTTACAAGGTCAGACATAAACACATGCGCACGTTTAGAGCCTGCTCTGTAAGCAGGGCTACTTGAATTATACAGCGGGGGAGAACCAAATTATTCGACAGGTTGACTAAACCATGACAAGAAAATTCAAATATGCAGTGTAACAAACGAACATTCTGTGACAGTACTACTTCATTATCAGGACATTTTAAAACATTACAACGTTTACTCCTCGTTGGTACCAGTTCTCCTCGTTGTGTGTACCAGTTTATCACTAAAAAACAACAAACAACTGACAAGTGAACAGTTTTCTTTTCAAGGGCCTTCCACTATGCGGTAATAGCTTGATTAATTTGCGCAAGAAACATTTTTGGATTAAAAATCTGCAAATTACGCAGGTGATGAATTGTCTACATGTGAGGGAAAGTCAGAGATTAGCAGATCACAAAGCAACACGTCGTAATATCAGGGGCCCTGCTATCAGTACGCTTAAAAGCATTCAGTCGGCCTGTGTACAGTGGATGGTTGGTGGGGGGGGGGGGGGGGGGGTTGTAGAAGCTTAGTCCCGTGCAGAGGCATGTGAAGTGATGGAGCCCGCCTCTCCCCCCCCCCCTTGCATTTACCAATTATCTCACCGCTCTACGGCTGCCCCGAGGTGGGCTAGAGGAGCAAAAGAAGGGCATGGGTGCAAGAGGCACGGTGACGCGCTCCTAACTCGAAGTACAGTCCGGGTGGCTCTCTGAGCTGGATGCTATCATAGAAGCTGCCTGTAGCTGAGGCCGAAAATATAATCCATCGGGCTACAACAATGTTGGGGGGAAAATACTTACCGGCATCTACATACGAAACTTCCAGAACACCGGCGCTGAACAGCAGAGGTGACAGCCAGAGAGTCACCAAACAGAGCCTGCCCACTGCCCTAGTGTGCAGTGCCGATCTTAAAATGAAAGCAAAAACAAGCACAATCACCCCTGGAAAGAAGCCCAACACAAGCCCAAGTCCTGCCAAAAGAGGCACACGCAGCACGCTAAGCAAACCTTCTCCTGGTAAAGAAATATGCTAACAAGCATCAAGGGCACATGTATTAACACGAGATATGACCACCGTTTGGTTAACAAACACTATTTTGTGTTTGAAGATATGGCTTTCTTAAATTATTAGCCGTTCGATTAAGGGTTAGACTGTAAGAAAACTTGTGTATACGGATAATTATTCTTCTATCGGTAGTTCTTTTTGCAGCCACTTATTTACGTTTTTTGTTGCTATATCGCTGCAAATGTGCATTATTTACAAATAATTTTAGAGCTTATTTGTAATCAGTTTGATTTGTTATCATTGGTGGACTTGAGGGAGAACCCACCAGATCTCAGTTCCGGGCAGCTATTATTTGGCATGAACCAGATGACCCAAATGCCCTTGGCAGCAAATCGACCCCGTGCAATACAAAAATAATACTACAGTTTTACATAGCTATCAAGTTTTCAGTTTGCTTATACGTGACATTACCAGTTATTAGATGCACCTATGTGTGACATTGTTAGTGAGGCCTGATCATGCATGGGACACTTTGCTCAATAAAACAGTTTATAAATGGCCTTAAAACATACCAGAATGTAAAGTGATCCTGTATAAAAATTAAAGACAGAAGGTTTCAGTCACCCAAGGCACAGGATAACTTGGCAATTCTGTCATGGTTTGCCTATTTCCCATCATGCCTCCTATAAACGAGAACACAATTACACATCACACAAACATACATACACACACTTTCAATTATTGCAAAGTGTTCTGTTTAGTTTACTTTCGCAAATCAAGTAGGGACAGTCAACATTTATTATTAGTGAAACCACACAAATCTGATTTGTTAATGGTGCAAACGAACTGAACCAAAACTTCATAGCTACTTTACCACAAATGGATATTGTGCCATTAAATGTCCAACAGGATACAGTTGCCCCAGATCCCACTCAGGTAACAGGAGTTAAAGACAATTCCTCTGAAGCGGGGGCTAATGAGTTGAAGGGGTACAGACACTCAGGGATGACCATTTTCCAGGCTGAGAAACAAGATGTAAAGTGCAACCTTTACTTTTAGTGAAAGCTTTAGACCTCTAGCATTATCATGTTCAAAAGCAGTATGTGCTTTAATGCATTTGTATTTTTAAGGCTTTGCGTCACGCTCCAGTTTCAAAACCTCCTACCTCAATGCACCTGCTAAAGAAATGACAGCATCATTTAATTATATTTTACTTTTTTTTATAAAGAAGGTGACCAGGAAAAAGCAAGGGCTACAGACAGAGCAACTGATCCGCAAAATAATTAGACAGAAGGATCCAAGTGAGGATTGGTCTCGAGCATGTTTTTTAAATGTTTTTTAAATGTGTGACACATGATCCACATGGAATTGAGTGCCATCTAGAAGCCTCAGATTCAGTGTTGGCTCACACAGGTAACGCAGGGGCGGGGGGGGGGGCGCTGCAGCAAGTGCAAGGTAAGTGGTTTTATTTATTTCTTTACTTTAATCTTTCCCATCGTATGCCGAGCTCCACTACCCCCCCCCCCCCGACCACGCCTCACATCTCCACAGTGTTTACCTGTGTGAGCCGCCACTGCTCAGATTGTTTTAGTTAAGTAAACAAACTAGGCTGTGTCCTGGCCATTACCATGACCTGGACCCAGCTAATAATTATCGGGGGTAGTAGTGCATACAAAAGAGCAGGCTGTTTCTTTGTAAATTATACCCAATAGAGTATGATGCCTGAAGCACCTCATCGTGCTGCTGAGAGGTACTTTAAAATCTGACTAAGCATTTTACTTTGGTGATGCGGACACCTGCACTAAAATGCACTAATCTAACCCCTCATGTGTGGTACTTGGTAGGGCTGTTCTCAAAGCAGGAAAGAGGGAGAGAAAATGGGAGTTTTGCATTCCCTTTCCCCACTTGAGTTTTGTAAATTTATGGATCGATATACCTTAACTTTTAAGTATGCAACGCCCTCTGAACAAATACTTATAAACAATCTATCATACTAATATTATATTTTTCCACTAGGGGGAAATACATACAGGCCTTCAGCTATCTCAACATCCATTCTGTTTGTAATTAATATAGTAAGCAGGGCAGTTTTCCTTTTTTGTGTACAGGTATTTAAAAGCAGTTTCTAAACACAATGATTACATATTCGCAGACTCATGACACTACTCTTCATCATGTTTATTGCCCCCAAAGACTCTGCCCCTTCAATTTCCTCCAATATTTGTGGGTTCCTGAGTAATTTATTTCTCTTACCAGCTCTGCTTTTTTGATTGCTGTTTCAAATTGACAATAATTTACGAACAGATGTTTGCAAAAACGTTTGAAGGGAAAAAGAAGCTTTGCAAAATTTATGTCAATCCAGGAGGATATGGTGGCCAACCTGTACAGATGAAGGGATATTTTGGGGGGAATATTGCATACAAAGAGAGATACGCGGTTAGCAAGGTGTATGTCTCACACAAGGGAGACAATATCCTAGGATGGCGGGCACAAAAGGATCCACGGGTATATCTTAATCCTAACAAGGAGCCACAAATATTGATTCAAAAATGTCTCTAAAACAGTAAACAAACCATCTGAGTTGAAAGAAGAGTTCTCCAAAGTGTTCACTAGTCACCTAGGGTGTCTAAAACGTTATGTTGATAGAATAAAACTAAAAGAGAATGCCCATTCAGTGTCAGCCAGGGTAAGAAGCGTTTTTGCTTCTGCCTTTTTGCTTCGCAAAGCCATTTCAATGAATGTGTTCATTATACACGATCATACACAAACATCCCACTTGTGTGTGACTTTCCAAATAAATTGAGAAACTTCAGATATGGCCTTAGAACCAGAACTGCAGACTTTGGATCTGGGGAACCGTTCGAATCCCAGCATTGACTCTGGGCAAATGGCTTACTTTCCTGTGCTTAAATGACTTACTCTCCTGACCTTATGTAATGTAATCTGATCCTCATGCTAAGAGCTCCGATGCCCTTGGGCAGTGTTTGTGGTTTATGAAAAGGCAATGCATACTTACCACTGGGGCTCGATTTAAAACCAAAAAGTATATGAGGCCTTACCCCATAATCTGCTGCAGAAGTTTCCTTTCAAATTTGCTAAAATCACTGGTACCAAGATTTTTAAGAAGCCTAGTGATTTTAATGAACATATGCTACAGGCCAGCATCCCACTTTGAAAAGTGCTCTATCTCCAGTGCAGTTCACAGTTCACAATCTGCCACTTTTAAGGACACATCAGTTTTTTGGCCAGAGTCCAATAAAGACATATCAAAGGGTGAGGTAAAGGTTGTGAAATTTACAAATAATTGTAAGATTGTTACTGCTTGAGACAAATTCAAAAAATTGTAAAGAGTACGTTATTTTGGTAATTCATAGCATTTTGAAAGCATGTTTACTACTACATTAAAATATCCCCTCTCTTGTCCATTAAAGCTGGTGTGTCCCAAAAGTTTGCTGTTCTGAAAAGTTGGGTCACTGTTCTAAACCTTTGCACATCAGGAAGAAACAATACATTTCAGACACAGGGAGTGGGATTGAAAGAGAAGGGTGCATAGCAAAGGAAAAACAAGCATTTGCAATGCAATAGGTCTCGCATTTACGCAAGTTTGACCTATTGGCTTTGCAAATGACAGTGGCTTTTATTTATGTTTCAAAAACCAAAACATAAATAAAAGGCAATGTCATTTACAATAAAAATAGCTCAAACTCTCGCAAATGCGAGACCTATTGCATTGCAAATGCTTGTTTTAAACGGTGACATTCTGTTGATTGTATCAGTACTTGTAGCCCTCATTTTGTGGGATCTTTCAAACTCAGCTGATTGCATCTTGTTGGGTTGTTTTTCTAGAAGTTGCCATGATTTTAAGGTACAGTAAACCCTTGTACATAGGGCAAACAAAAATGATGCTACTATAGGTGAGTAGCTGTTTAGAAGTAGAAAAGTTTCCACACATTTTAAAAACGTTTAGTGTTTGGGAGAGTGTGAAGCTAGACGTTTGCTATTGGTGTGGGGTAGGTAGGGTGTGGGGGTACTGAAGTAACTGGATAACAGCAAATGTACCTGCAGAGAGACATCTACCATTCTCAGAAACCCGCTGGGTGGACTCTAAGTGGCCATGGTATCCACTATGCCCATGAGAAGTCCCTCCATCTAGTTAACAGTCTGTGACTTACAGTAGCGCTCAGACCAATCCCAGAGCCAGCTCTCTTCGTCAAGTCAACATATGCTGCATGTTGGCACTGCCTCCCATGCAATTCCAGGAGGGCTGCTACACTAGCAGTAGGAACCACCGGCGAGCAAATTAATATTAGTTATTTCTGTTGCTGGATAAGCCTTTCCTGTTTTAAATCTCCTTCGATCTTAATCAGAGGCTTGGAAATGCTTTATATGAAACAATGCCCAATTTTAAATTACCATGCCTTCCATGGCGATGTTCGGAAATTTGCACACAATTTCTCTCCTCACCCGCTTCAAACTGTCACTGATGGCTTTGATCACCTTTCCCACTAGTAAACGGGCATTACTAACAACAAGTTCTGTGACTCCTCCCCCCACGTCACAAGTGACTTCTCTGGCTGCCTCCCGCGAGTGGTGCGCGCACGCGCGCAGCACAGCGAGCGATCTGATTTCAATTATCGCGCCCATGTCTGGGCACGATAATTGAAAACAGATGTCGGCGTGCGGGTAACAGACACCAATAGGCCATCGGCGGAGCAACGTGACCGCCTTTGTCCTATTGCGTGCTGTCTGTCTAAAAAAGACGACCGCATATGCCAATACCGTTGACCAAAAGGAATCGCACACGCACAAGCGTGTGCGATTCCAGGGTCCGTTTTAGAACCCTCCACAAGAGGGCTCTCGCCTGCGCGAGCAGTGTTGCGCACTGCATCGCTAGGGACGAGCCCTAATGACAAGTGAAAGAAAAGTGAAACCTATATGCAGACCTTTTTAAGGAATCTCAGCCTTTGCAAAAAAGAAAAGGGTGCTTAGATGGGTGGGGGCTGCAGGGTGGACTGTGCTTTGAGCTCATCACTGCCTGATCAGCAACAGGGGGGTAAACAGGGCCATGGAGGTGAAGAGTGAGTCTTCGAGTCAATCAATCATTCAATAAAATCTGTATTAGATCTATATACAAACAGATCATAAAAGCACAATTTCATCAAAAAAGTCTTCAAGTCAATGTCTCTGCCACCATTCTTATGCTTCCACAGAACAAAGTATTCTGACACCCCCCCCCCCCCCCCCCCCCCAAGTCCCGGGAGGCTGCAAAACTTATAATTAAGGCTCCCTGTTTTCAGTTTTAACTGATTTTTACAGATAAATACAGACAGAAAAACATTTATTTTCCCGTCTGTATTTATTTTTAAATGTGGTTAAAAATGGAAATTGGATTGTCAGTCATGACTGCCAGGCCGTTAGCTGTGCGAATTGACAGGCAAGGGGCTAAAAAACATATAGGGATTTTAGTAAAGAGCCTTAAACAGCAGTAGATTTGCACAACCTTAATACAAAAATGTACATATTTTATAAGTGCATATTTTACCATCTGAGTGTGTATATATCATTAAAACCCGTCAGGCGTTCAGGCACGAGTGTCCATTAACTGGTTAAATAAAGGCAGATATATACACATTTCAGCCTAATTCTTTTACAAAACCTAAAATAAATATGGATAAATACAGGTAAAATGAGCAAAAAATAAATATAGATAAATACAGATGGAAATGACAAAAATATAAATACCATAAAACTGGGAGCCCTACTTATAATGGACCGGAACAGTGCAGAGTCACAACACAAGCCGGCAACTTAGCCTGCGTAGGGTATTCTAGCTCACTCTGTGTTCACCATGTGATATAAACTCTTCACTGGGTAAACATTTCACACAGTACCGTAGTGCATACAGGGCCATAATCGGGCCCCACAATGTGGCCCTGTGAGATGATAAGTCTGAAGACAGAGAGTGGGGACGATACGCAGCTCTAAAACTCAAGAATGACTGTTCTTGGGACGATGTGCTGTTCCCACTGTTAACATGGCAGCTGACTCAATATTTCAAAGCTGAGCACAACAGCATACTCTTGCCTGTGCCTCTCATGTTGGCCCCCTCTCAAGTCATTTTCACTCTGGACAGGCAGGGAGGAGCAAACCAGTCTCCATTACAATATTTGCTGGCATACGACAGGATGTTAAAAAATGTTTAAGACACTGCTCAAAACAAATATTCCAGTAAAACGATTTGGGAGGGGTGCACATAAAACAAGCACTAGCAAAACCAATAGATGTCACCTATGTGAAATCTTTAGGCTTTGTCAATGTTTTTTAGATATGTTGCACAACAGCAGCGCAGGATGCTGTGGAACATAGCTTAAAGTTAAGAAATGTAGCGCTGACACAGGATGAGTTGACCACGTCATAGTGCTTTTTTCTGCTTTCAGCCATGTTACAACGCAGCCGGCGCTGATATGCAACATGTGCACACAAAAAAAACATTAACAAAGCCAAATAACTCTTGCATATGCAAGATCTATTTGGCTTTGTTAATGTTTTGTTCCGCAGCTGAGAGGGTTAGGGGCGCAGGGGGAGCATATGTGGGAGGGCACGCTAACAGAATGAACAGAAGGGTGAGAGAGGGCACAAAAATAACAGACAGCGGAAGGGCGGGTGGTAGGAAGGACTGAACCAACGGACAGCGGGAGGTGGAAAAGGTCAAGCAACACAAGGGAAGTGCATGGAGGAAGGTTGGGTCAAGATCACAAATGGCGGGAGGGAGAAAGCACAAAAAAAAATAGACGGCAGCAGCAGACTGCAAGCACCTGCACTCAGTGCACTGACAAAAGTTTTTTTTTTTAAAAGGGACCTGTGGAAGAGTGTGGCCAGTAAAAGGAGACTGGCAGAAGAAGCTGTAATTGGTCTTGGCTCCATGGCAGGGACGAACACTTGTAGCCCAAGAGGCAGCAGGAGGGACTTACAAATGAAAAGAAAGGAAACAAGAGTGATGTCAAAGCCAAACAATGGTAAGTAGTGGGCTGGGCTTCAAGCCCTTTTTAAGCCTTTTAGCACACAAGAGATTTCATAAGTGACAGTGCAGGCACGGTCTCAAGCGAAATCTATAAATACATTTCTTATTCCAAATTGCGTGAGCTTTGTGTCAAACTAAGGAAGAGACGCCAATAGCAAGAGCGGAGGAAAAAGGGAGTGGGCTCCAAGTTCCTGTCCCTCCCTCGGCTCTGCCAAATGCCAAGGCTGTCCGGGGGGCCGCACAGCGGCCCCTCAATAGGGCGTCCGCCTTAGTACCACAGGAAGGCACTGGAGTCGTCCTTCTAGTTTCCCTGGGCCAGGATCCAGGGAAGACTTCCGGCCGACCCCACTTCCGGGGAGGGGGGTGGACAGGGGTACTTATGCTGTCCACCGCCCAACGTGTAGCCTCTTGGTCCCTGCCGTCTCGGTCGTGCTGGGGACTGCTGTGGACCACGAGGTTAGTCGGCTTCCCCCTCCCCCCCTATTGGGGTCTCACCACCCAGGTTATGCCCGGGAGGGACTCCGTCTCACCCTGGAGTTAGCTCGGCCCCGCGAGGTCCGCGTTGCCGGTACCGGTGGGATTTGAGGCTAAGGGAGGGGACGGGGGTCAGGGGGGGTTGAGTGCGTGTGGGTCCCGAGGCAGCAGACGTCCGGCCGTAGCCGAGGTCGTGGCCTCCAACGCCGGGGTAATTTACTCCCTTACACGGCCACCCGAGTGGTTGTTCATTGGGGGGCAGCGAGGGAGTGGGGTCTGTCGATGGGGGCACCTATTGGGCCCCCATGTGGCAGCCATCGGACTGGCCTGGCCATCTGGCGAGGGGGATCTCCTGGCGGGTTCCCCCCAACGGGAAAGAGAGCAGCCGACCCTCGGCATCCAAGTCTTGGGGTCCCCTGGGGTGTAGCTAGAGCCAGGTCGGGATTATCAGGGCCTGGGACTCCCGATGTGTGGGGGAGGGGGGAGAGCAGGTAGCACCGTTGCCCCCCCCTCTTTCTAGGGTTTAATGGAGCTCGCGGGGGCTGAGGCAGACCTGCGAACCTCCACTGTCTGGGGCGCACGCTTCGGGAGCATGATCCCTTCCCTGCCCGGTAGCATTGGGGAGCCGATGGCTTCGGCGGAGGGAGCCCGCCAAGGGCCTTCGAATGCGGCGCCTTCGGCGGCTGCGCACCATTTGGGGAGGGCATCAGGCACTAGAACCGCTTGGGTGTAGGTCTTCCCTATGCTGCCCACGACAGGCGACATTACCAGTTGGCAGGGCTGGCCCAGTTGGGGTTGCGGGTGCACCTACTGTCGATCAACATCAACCACGCACTTTCTGGGCAGTCATGGAGAAAAGTTCCTGGTTCGCCACCTCGCTCAGAGACCGGCAACGTAGCCTCTGCAACATCGCCCGAGAACTTTCCGAATATCGTCGCACTGCCTGCAGTAATGGCGAAAGACCCGTGGTTCGTGCATTGGTGTGGTATGTAGAATGTGAGTGGCGGGTCTGCCATGGTTTAAAAGCTGGGGTTGCTACCGGTTTCAATGTACAGCAGTTCTTACAGGCAGGCTTTATGGAGTTCGACTCCCTTGTTGTTTAAACGGAGAGACCAAGATTTGCGCGGGAAGTAGGCGCTTTAGTATACCCAGGATTTAAATCACTCTTTTCACTGGTCAGCATTGGCTTTAGTAACTGACTGGTCAAACTAACAACGCATTGAAAAGAGAGAGGGGCCGGCAAATCATTGTCGAAGTCAGATGTGAAGCGCCCGGAAAACGTTTTAAAAACGTTTCATTTGAGCAGCCGTTTAGGGGGTGGGTACCGTATCTCTTGCTGTTCAGTGTGCAACATTTGTCATGTCTTCAGTATAAGTGCCCCAGCAAAGATTGCTCGACATATTAATTATCCTCATATCCGGCATAAAAATTATCCTCATATCCTGGAGTAGCTCACCTGTACCTCCGTGCTACATCCATGCGCTCTACATCGACCCCTGGCGTGTGACTGATAGGTTAACTCGGGCCGGTCTTGCAATAGAGGTATCAGGGCCAGAGTGTGTCCATTTGTGAATTGAAGTGGCACGGAGTGTTTTCAATTCTACACAGACATGGTAGACTGATGCAGACTTTTAATTGCACTAGCAGCAGGCTTGTGGGCCACGTTTTGGGAACGACAAACGATTGTTATTTCTGGGAAAGGGATAATCATTTTACAATGCTGCTAGTTTACTTAGGGTAGGAATGGTGTGTTACGTTAAATCCTACCCCATACATTCAACTATGCACAGATGCGACACAAGTCAGGAATGTTCTAGATTTAGCTCACATGGTAAGGAATGTTTTTAACATACATATGAGACAAAGTGCGCATTGTTCTTCTTTAAATTTGGTGTTGTCATTCCTGTCAGCACTGCTGGACAGTGGAGTGCTGCACAGTGCTGGTTCAGCAGCAATAGCAGCCAACAATTATAATCGGGAAGTCGGTGCTTCCCCCCCAGTAGCCAAAGGCAAATGCAGCATTGCAGCTTACAATGTACCGGGTAAAAACAATCTTCATGACAGGTATGATGTACATGCTGCATCATAAGCAATATTGTCTGTCAGCGCGCCCAAGTGAAACTTTGCAATATTATTTTCAAGCTCAGTTGCTGCTGATTATCTTAACCATTGACAAAGCCAACAACCCTGACGGGTCGGGAATGAAGCTCTTGCTGGATCATATATCCGCATGCAATGACAGAAACAGCAAAATACCAGTCTGGAGGCACATCACCTAGGCACAGAATAGTTCCCTCAAGCACAGGGGGACCCGGGTGCAAGTACTCAGGGGGTGTCACCAGGGGCAGGTGTACACAAGGTTTTATGGTTGCAGCGACACAAGAGGGGACACCGGGTGCGTCACTCATGTGTGGTCACGGTGTGCAAGCACACACGAGGTGTCTCGGCCTGCAAAGCAAGGCACGTTTCCTGGTAAGAGGACCAGCTTTGTCCTAGGGGAGGCTGGGTGCTTTCGGCACAGTTACCCACTCGGGGAACACTGGTCATTAAATTTGTGTTCCCGATTCCCCAAATAATGAGCATGGGTAGCAGGTGCAAAATGCTCCTACCTTGCACCCCGGTGATGTTTTTTGCGGTTTTGGAATGACTTGAGGGTGCCTTGTCCCTTGGGAGGCCGCATGCGTTTCTCTTCACAGTCGGCGGTTAATTCGACTATAATATATGGTGTTGATGTTATGCCTGTCATCTGGTTGCCAATCCCAGATTAATGCGATGGGGTGTGCGTTTCATAAATGTGCAGGGGGCCATTGCTGAGATTGTCAACCGTGTCCTCTGGGCAGCACAGCGGGGTTAGACTGGCTGTGCAGTCCTCATAGGTGAGGCGAGAGGTTTAATCTGCTTGGGTCAGCACCCGCCTTGGGGGAATTTTGACATATTTCAGTGTCAGCAAAGATGTGGGCTCACCGTTAAAATGATTTACCTTTCAAATGCTTTGTTCGGCCTGTTAAGTCCTAGGTAGAGACAGGGGCTGTCGAGGCTTTCACTTCACTGTTTTAGCAGTTCTGGACACCACTGGAACTGCAAACCAGTGACAGTCTGAACCACCATAGCAGTGGGAGAAACCTCGGCTCTTTCTTTTAGCTCACCCTCAAATGTTGTCCCCTGACTGCAAAGGCAAAATGCTGAGTAGATTGAGAAATATCAGCAGTGGAGTGAGGCACTGAATTGGGGAGAGGATGTAGTTTAACGGCTAGGGTGGTTTACCTCAAACCAGGGGAACCGGGTTCGAGTCTCGGCCATGACACTCAACATCCGGTGATTCTGGGTAAATCACTTAATCTCCCCATGCCTAACAACAATTGTGTCCTTAAGTATTGCAACTGGTGCTTATGTAAAGCGCTCAACACCTTCGGCTCAAGTTTGCACTATATAAAAAAACTCCGGGAAATAAAATGTTTATAACAGTGTTTAAAGCCCCCTGCCACTCCAACTGCGTACTGAACAATACAATGTTCTAATTAATATTAATTAGGTTCAAGAAGGGAAAGGAGCCTGTGGACCCCACACTAAATACAATGTAAAAAAAATGGAATTCTGAGATTTATATTGGATTTCCTGGAATAACCCGAAATTACTGAAAATTTACCGTAAAAAAACTGAATCCCAGAATGAGTAACTTTGAGAATCATCACCTGTGATTTTCCTTCGTTTTACAGCCTTTAGGAAAAGCTACGAATCCACAAAACATGATTGCCGAGCTTGTGTCTCAGACAGCAAGTGCAGTTACTTTCTGGCTACTGGCAAGCAATCACAAGAAGGAAATGCAAAGTATTTGGTGTTTCCGTCACAACTTATCTAGATGATCACACTAATGGACTGTGTAAAATATTTCTAATAATACAGATGAACAAAGAAAGAAGACTGAAAAAAATCTATGGAAGAAATATTTTAAATTTTGGATAGAAGTACTGGTGGTTGCGGGTAGGCAGTTATAGTTAGGACCTAGTTTCCATAGGAAAAGCGTTTTTTGTTTTGCCAATACCTTTGGCGCCGTTTGATGTATCTTCATGAAAACTTCAACACTAGTTTGGCACTCACTTCAGCTGCTGTTTAAAAAGTTTTGAGGTAATTTGCCAAGCGAGGGCCGAGAAAAGGGGGGAAGGGGGGGTGGCTGTCCCAAAGCGCTTTTATCCCCCAAGCATTTTCCCATTGGGATTTTGAACACGACTACAGCCCAAGCCGCTGGACTGCATTACACCACATTAAAACGAAAGATGGCTCTTGGTCCAGAAAAAACCTTTTTTTTGAGATTAGGTTTAAATCCTTTCAGCAGTTTTGAAATTATTAAACGAAAAAGAAATATAGATATCTAGGGGCACAAATCCTTTGTGGATCCACGTGCCAAACAAGGCCCCGATTGGCTGGCCACAACCTGAGATAAAAGTTGCGTCTGCGAGGAGCCTAGCGCGCAACCAAGATGGCCGCGTAGGTGCGAGGCTCCCGAGGACCTCCGCGACCTCCTACGTTTATCCTGTCTTCATCCTGAATCGGTTGAGGGGACTGTGTCGGTGAACCTGAGCCGAGGTGGTACCCGTTTTCCGTTTTTGAATCGGACCCCGTGTGCCGTGATGAGCATCGACTGAAGTTTGCGGCCTGCTCCTCTCCTGACCCCGGACTTGAGTTGGGGGGTGATCCAGTGGAGAAGTGAATAACAACGGCGGGACGAGCCTGGCGAGTTGCGTACCCCACACTTTCACTTTCGCTTTTGAGTCCCCTTGCCACCATCGCGAGTGGGATCACAGCGCTTCTTTGTGTGGTGGTTGCCTCGCTGGGGGATCCTGCCTGCCTGCGGGGACCTGCTCCGCCTTCCTGAGGTGACCTCTGGGGTCCTCGGCCTCGATTGCTCGTTCTCCGCTGCATGACTCGTGGGGGTGCGAGATACAGGACGATGGCCACGAAGCAGGATGGAGATCGGCTGAAGGCCAAATCGACCCGGCGTGGCGCCGCACTTCAAGTCAACATTATGGATCGCTACACCCTACCGAAAGGTTCTCCCGGCGGGTCGCATAAGTCTTCTGAGTGCCCCGTGGATGCCCCGGATTTGCCGACGGATCTGACTTTGCAGGACGTCATGGGCGCCATAGCTGAGATGAAGACCTCGGTGGGTCAACAATTTGACACCCTGGCGCACAAACTCGACGCGGTTCTCATCGATGTCAACCTTGTTAGAGCAGATCTCTCCAAGACAAATGACCGGGTTGACTCTTTGGCCCATACCGCGTCGGGCCTCACGACTGAGGTGGCGGCCCTCCAGACGGAGGTACGTCGGCTCCGGCAGGCCAGTGCGCTCACGGATCGGCGACTGGAGGACTCCAAGAGCAGGGCCCGGAGGAATAACGTTCGCATTATCGGGGTGCCTGAGGGACTGGAGGATTCGGCGGCGGATCTATTTGTGGAGGATCTGATCTCTACTCATCTCCAGCCTCGAGGACTGAGTAAATTCTTTGCGGTGGAGAGGGCCCATAGAGTTCCTGGCGGCAGGCCGAAGGTCGGAGCTCCCCCGCGGCCTCTTATTGCCCGTATCTTCAACTTTCGGGACAGGGATGCGATTTTACAAGCTTCTAGACTGCGGGGGCCGCTCAAGCTGGAGAACATGGAGGTGAACTTTTATCCTGATTTCACGCAGGCGTCCAGAAGCAGAGACTGGGTTTCATGGGCGTCAAGCGGCGGCTTCGAGATATGAACTTAAAATACGCCATGCTTTTCCCGGCCAGGCTGCGTGTGGAGTCTGACGGTCGCACTCACTTCTTTGACCGTCCAGAGACGGCCGGGGACTGGTTGGACACTTTGTCTAGGGGACATGATCGGGAGGGGATGGGGGCAGCGGGAGGAGAGTGCCCACAGGACCGGGTCTGAGGTATTGACACTGGGGCTAATTCCTGATGATGCCACTTTTCGGCCATGCTCAGGGTTTCTTGACTGTCGTGTCTCGTTCCCCCTCCATTGGAGGTTGTGCTGTGTCTCGAGGGGGTTCTCTTTCCTCCTCTAGGGGGTCTTTGTAGTTTAGCTCATACAGGGGCGACAGGCACACTGCAAGTTGGGGGGGCTGTTTGGGCTCATGCAGGGGTGCAGGGAGGGGGGAGTTTTGTTTGGGATGTTGGGTTGGGGTTGGGTATTATTTGTTTGTACCACAAGGCAGAAGTATTGTTGTGCTATATCTAAAGTGCTCTCTGGGGGGAGACTGATCGGTTTTGGCTGTGATGGGGGGTAGGGGATTGAGACTTCTTTCCTGGAATGTTAATGGACTGGGGGACAGGATAAAACGGGGGGTGGTCCTGCAGTTTTTAAAACGGATTTCACCTGATATTGTATTCCTGCAGGAAACACACCTTATTGGTAATTCCTTCCGTGCTATGAACAGGCGGGGCTATCGCCTTGTAGCTCATTCGGGCTTCACCTCTGGTTCGAGGGGTGTGGGCATTATGGTTAAAACCTCGCTCCCGTTGGAGGTTGATGAGGTGCTCCATGACGATAGGGGACGGTATACGGCTCTAGTGGGTAGATGGGAGGGTAAAGTGATTGTTTTGGTTGCTGTTTATGTCCCGCCGGGGTTGCAGACGACTACTTTCGCTGATTTGGGGCGCCTTCTTCTTGGGCTGCCGGAGGGGACTCTAGTGGTTGGGGGGGATTTTAACGCTGTAATTTCCGGAACTGAGGATCGTCACCCACCCAGGGATCTCCCCCGCGCCCAAACTTGGTTGTCTGGCCTCTTGGACACCCTGGGACTGGTGGATTGTTGGCGGCTGAAACACCCTGCGCAGGTACAATACACCTTTCATTCCGGGGCTCATGGTAGTCTTTCGAGGCTTGATTATGTTCTGATGCCAGCAGCACAGGCGGGGAGGGTTGGGGAGGTGCGACATCTTGCTCGTGGTATTTCAGACCACTCCCCGCTCTTGTTACACTTCGACATTGTCCCGAGGGGGGAGGGGAGGGTGGTCCCGATCAACCCCTGGTACCTGCGTAACCCCACAATTCGCGCAGATTTGATTAAATCCCTTGAGCAATATTTTGGAGATAATGTGGGATCTGTGTCGTCTGCTGTTTCTCTGTGGGAGGCGTTCAAGACGGTAATCCGGGGGAGGCCCTGTCCCTCATTTCCCATTCCAAGAGGCGCGAGCGGGAGGAGGTGACCCGTATCGAATCTGAGATAATTGAGTTGGAGGGTGATCTGGATTGTGGTGTCACGGACGACAAACTGCATGCTCTCAGACTCAAACAAGCGGACTACAAGGCTTTAGTCACCGAGGCGGCCAGGGGCCTGAGTAGGGAGCAACAGGGGCGACTGTATGATGTGGGTGATAAGGCTGGAAAACTGATTGCGTGGCTGGATAAAAAGGAGAGAGCGAGTCGAGTTGTCCCGTCGGTTGAGAGACTGGATGGTGTGTGTGTCACTGAGCCGGAGGAAATTGTTGATCGCTTCGCAGAGTATTTCCGCGGGGTGTATTCCCCGGTATCTTCCCGCTCGGAAGAGGATTCCCACGACCTGCTTAAAGATATTGCGCTGCCTTCCCTTTCGGAGGAGGATAAATTGTTGATGGACGCGGCTCCGACATCTGAGGAGATTGCCCTCGCCATACGTTCAGTCGCCTCTGGCAAGGCCATGGGTCCTAATGGCCTTCCCATCGAATTGTACAAATTGCGGCCGGATACACTGGCTCCGCATCTCCGTGATATGTTCCTCGCGGCCCGTTCGGCGGGTTCCCTCCCGCTGGACCAGCGTCTAGCCACTATTGTGGTTATTCACAAGGAGGGGAGGCCGCGGGATCGGGTCACGTCTTACAGGCCCATTTCGCTGTTGAATGCGGAGCCGAAAATTCTGGCCAAGGTGCTGGCTAATCGGCTGGTCAGCGTGGTGTGCGATCTGATCCATCAGGACCAGTCCGGCTTTATCCCTCATTGCAACACCGCGCTTAACTTGCGGCGTCTGCATGGGGTGCTCTCGAGGGTCCCGTTCATACGTGAGCCAGCCATTTTGGCGTCCTTGGACGCCACTATGGCGTTCGACACGCTCGAGTGGCCGTATATCTGGGCGACGCTGGCGAAGTTTGGGTTTGGCCCGGGATTAATTGGCTGGGTGAAATTGTTGTATTCCGGACCGCTGGCACAGGTGGTGGTGAATGGTAGAGTATCGGCCCCCTTTGAATTGGGCAGGGGCACGCGGCAGGGTTGCCCGCTGTAACCGCTCCTCTTTGCGCTCGCCTTGGAGCCCCTGGCGGAGTGGCTGCGGTGGCACCCTTCGATTCGTGGTCTCCGATGGACTCCTGAGTATGAGGATCGCGTCTCCCTTTACGCAGACGATATTCTTTTGTACCTTGCTTCCCCGCGTGAATCGTTGATTGTGTTAGTGGATGTACTGTGTTCATTTGGCCGCAACTCCGGCCTAGTCATCAACTGGGCTAAATCCTGTGTATATGTCCTCTCTGGGGAGGCTCCTATCCTTCCGCGGGGTTGTCCTATCCAGGTTGCTCCACAGGGATTTAAGTATCTGGGTATCTTTATTACCCTGGACTCTGCGGCCCGATATAAACAGAACCTACTCCCCCCCCCTCCAGCGTCTGAAGGAGGATGTGGCGCGTTGGAGGCGCTTGCCGCTCTCGCCGCTCGGCCGGGCGGCGCTGTTTAAGATGATGTCGTTGCCACGGTTCTTATACGCTCTACAAAACACGATGGACGTCGTCCCGGCTCGCTACTTTCGGGAGGTGGAGGGTCTGCAGCGCCAACTGTTTTGGGATGGGAGGCCGCGTATCGCCCTCGCGAAGCTGACGCTCCCGTGGTATGACGGGGGGGTCGCCCTCCCAGACATCAAACAATATTACTGGGCCTCCCAGCTGGCTGCAATAAACCACGGGCTTTATGGGCCCGCCCTTAACCCGGCTTTTGAAATGGACAAATTGTTGTTGCCGGGTGGCGACTACAATCGTGCGCTCTACTCTAGATCGCTCGACGCACGTTTGACGGGTCCTACACGGGTCGCGGTACGGGTGTGGCACGCGGCAAACTTGGCGATGGGGTGGAAGGATCGGTTAACCCGGGCGACGCCATTGTATGCATCTGAGCGATTGGGTTGCTTGTGGACTACGAAAGGCTTTGAGAAGTGGGACACGATTGGCATCAGCAGGGTGGGCGATCTTTGGACGAGGGGGGGATTTAAAACGTCTGATGTGCTGCAAACGGAATTCCAGTTGCAGGACAGGGAGTACTTCCGGTATATACAGGTTCGTCACGCGCTGTGTTCCGTATTCCCGGATGTGGCGTCCATCCCGGAGTGCTCCCCTTTGGAAAATAGAGTGCTAGACGGGCATGTACCGGATGGCACTATCTCACTGATTTATAAAAAGCTCATCAACGATCGATCGGGACTGCTGGCTGGCCTTCGTGAGGCATGGGTTGCCGACGGATTGGAGCTGGATGACGAGGATTGGGTATCTGCGGTGGCCTCCCCGAAAGAGGTGGCCATACCGGCCCGCCTTCGTTTCGTCCAGCTCAAAATACTCCACAGGGTCTACGTTACGAGACCGGGTCTGATGCGTATGGGATATGCCGTGGATGGGATGTGTAAGCGTGGGTGTGGTTTGTTAGGGACCTTCTTCCATACTTTGTGGGAATGTCCGGAGGTGGCTCGATTCTGGCGTGGTGTACATGCGGTGTTGCAAGCGGTCACGCATGTGACGCTATTTCCCGAGGCTAGGAGATGTTTGTTGAATGTGTGGGAGCCGACTGATTACACGGTGACGCAAACGTGGTGGGTGACACTGGGATATATGGTGGCCAAGCGTGACATAGCACAATTGTGGGGCTCCCAGAGGTCACCAACGGTTTCGGTATGGAAGGACAACATGGATTGGTGTATGTTTCGGGAAAAGGTAGTGTATGTGGCGAGAGGTAAGCCTGGGAAATGGGTGAAAGTGTGGGGCCCCTGGAACTCCTATCGTGGCGGGATCTGTACCCCGCCACTGACGCCTGACTTGGCGGCGGCCCAGTCTCCCTAGTCTGCTCGTTCCCTTGATTCTGTGTCATCGTGCCCACTTTGTTTCTGTCCCTGCCTGTCCCCCCTCCTATTCCTGTAGATCGGTAGGGTCCTCCCGAGGGGAGCACATAATGCTGCTTAGACTTTTGCCGCCTTGTGGGTTTGTTTGTAGTTTTTCATTAAAAATGGAACCGCCATTTGGGAGGTCTGGGCAGTGTGGCCGCAAACGCTTCTTTCGATTTCTGGGACCTTTACCACTTGCCGCTTGTGTTTTATAACTGAGTTTTATGACCTCATTGTTTGCTAGCGGCCGGCCTGAAGGTTGTAGGCCCATACTTGTATATCTATTGCATTTTGTAATAAAGGTTTCAAAAAAAAAAAAAAAAAAGTTGCGTCTGCCATTTTGTTAATAAGCTCGGTGTGGGGGGGGTAAAAGTAAGATAAGGGGGTAAGGATAGAGGTATCCTAACCCCATAGGACAGTTGGAGGGGTACCAGAGGGACCCCACATGGGCAAAAAAATTCCCCCTCACTTTTTTTTGGGTCGATCTGCAGATCCACCGCGGGGCTCACCGTGATCCCCAGTGTAAATTTGGGACAGATCCACCACTCAAGCCGAATGAAGAAAAAAATTACACTCACTCAAGCAAACCCGCGTGGGGTTGGCAGCACCGTGGGGGTTGGCTGTAGCCCCCTGGATGCATGCAAGTTGGCAACACATAGGGGGGGTGGATGCAGGCCCTGCGGCCAACCTCCCGCTGCGTTAATCACCCCATAGAAATTCACTGAAAAGAATAGTTAGGTTCTGAATCTACACACACAAATCCATAGAAATGCAGCTCTTAGAGTTATTTCAAGTAACTACAACTCGTGCCTTAAGGTAACTATAACTGGCGCCTTCGCCATGCACAGCTAATTACCCCACATATTTCATCATTGATGACATCTTCTATGGCATCACTGATATTATCACTGCAAAATTTACAATAAAATTATTGATGAGAAAACTGGCAGGCGAGGGCGCAAGTTAAAGCTACCTTAGGGCACAACTTATAGCTATGTGAAATAACTCTAACAGCTGAATTTCTATGGTTTTGTGTGTGTAAATTCAGAACCCAACTATAACGTTCCTGTAACATTTGTTTCCCTGTCTGCCCTCCCATCTATGCTCACCTTGGGATGTTACCTATACATGAAGTTAAGACTGTCAATACATAATTACCTTACAATGTTGTGGTAAGCTAGATGTAGTGAAATTTGATATTATCGTCTTTTAGTCCATCACAGGTTATATAGTGACTCACTAGGGGTTTTTCAGGTGATAAAACAAAATGATTTTTACTTGTGTCACCTCTTTTTCTTCAGTAAAAAAAGAAAACGTTTTTCAGTGTAAACCTTAGCAAGAGAGTTGTATTTATTATGTACAAAATATGACTAATCAATATGAATGCCTAGGGTTGTATAGCAACGTTTGTGCACAAAGCGTATGGATTGGCTGCAATCCCTTCACAATCTATTGTAAATTAAAAGTTGTGCATGTGAAAGTCAAATTTCCACAGTCTCAAGAGATCTCGCTGTATAAACCACGTGGGACTGTAGTTCAGGGCATGTATGGACATTTTACTTGCAATGTATATAGCGAGCCACTAGACAGAGGGATGCATGAGCCAAATAGAGTTGTAGATCAAAAGTGGATCTTACCAAGCTTAATCCACTCACGTGCCACCCCTCAGGTTCTCATTTGTTGGCGGCAGTTAGAAGCCACATTGAAAGCTGCACTTCTCATGCAGGATTTAAGGCATACATTGTACAGAACACCACGACTAAGCAACCACTTCTAGTAATTCTGTCTATGTACTCTGTGCACAGAATGGTTTACAAAGGAACAAGTTGTAGTTCCATGTAACTTTAAGGTCCAATAGTGGACCGTAATACCACAATTCCTGGTGGGGCTTAGTGTAACCATTTTGGCAATAAGCCTCTACCTGCATTTGCCTGTCAATAGGCAGTGTTGTTTCAAAACTACAAGCGGATACTATCTTTAAAAAAAAATGTGTAGGCCACAGAAGAGTAAAATAATGTCTTGCCATAACCAGGTCTTCGAGTCTGAAACAGATTAGGATAAAAGATTAAAGCTATGTTGCTGTGTGTTTTGCATCTTGAACTTCTTTAATGTTTTAGTGCAATTTATGGCTACTTTTCAAGTTACAGAACAGTAATCCTGCAACTCGTCCTACCGGAAGTCCTTTCAGTCCCCACCTACATTTTTAGGTCTCGGCTAGGCAGTGCTTGCACTGTCTCTTCGAGACATGCTGTATTCGGGCATTAAGCTACGCCCATCTTTACAATTGGCTCCTCTTCCTGTCCTTTGTAAATGATGGCGTTTGATTGATCAATAGCCTTAGTAGTCCCTCCTTTTGTAACCTCTCACAAGGACTGGTCCTCCTCCCACTGTGGCGTTACTCAGTATGTTGTATTTACAGTCTGTGGGCATTATTAAATGACTTTCTTCTGTGCACAGAGGACATGCTTTCCTGCAATCTGCAACCCCTTGTTTACAATGTAGCTCGCTCCCTTTCCTCCTGCTTCTTTAATTGACACTGCAAGTTTTGCATTGACACCCCCCACCCAGCTTTCATTAGCACTAATTTTCCTCCCTCCCGTTGCTTGTTTAAATTGCTGCTGCGGAAATGCGAGTTGCGAACAGAGGGTTTAGTATTGAAAGAGGGCAGAGAAAGACTAAACTTGGAAAATGCATGTTTTTGGCAAACCCACATTAAATATAGTTTGCCACAGTCACCTTTTCTTTCTCAAAAATGAGAGCTTTGCAGCCATGATTCAGATGTTGGATATAACTTCCACAAAGGTGCAGTGTGGTGCTTTTCAAAGAACAATATTATTTAAAAAGTGCCTTTCCTCCTCCTATGTCCGCAGAGACAACTTAACAGTGAATTAAAGACACTATGGTGCCGATCACGATCCGTTAAAAAAATTCCCCGTACGACTCGTATCCGGTCTTTTTACCGTACGAATCGTACAAGTGCCGTACAAACTGGCAATCACGATTCGCATGGTAAAAAGTCCATACGAACCGCCTTGGGAAATATTCCCCACACGTCCTCGGGTCGGAAAATGTGTCCGACACGTCCTCGGACGATTTACCGTACAAATGTGAAAAGTGAAGTCCGACCGAGGAATCACGATCCAACCCGTGCGTCCGATCTTACAAGCGTATGGTAAAAACACCGTCCGCACCGAACTCCCATTGCAACCATGGAGACATGTGCCCGCATACACGCACAACACTCCCCCCAGCACCCATACGTACGAGTCGTACTCCCCGTGAATGTACACCCCCCCTGTATGTACACCCGTGTACGTGTCGAACCCCCACCCGTGTATGCACACCCGTGTACGTTCGAGTCGTACCCCCATCCCTGTACGTGTCATACCACCGTGTATGTACACCCCTGTACGTTCGAGTCCTACCCCCACCCGTGTACGTGTCGTACCACCGTGTATGTACACCCCTGTACGTTCGAGTCGTACCCCCACCCCTGTACGTGTCGTACCACCGTGTATGTACACCCCTGCACGTGTCGTACCACCGTGTATGTACACCCCTGTCCGTTCGAGTCGTACCCCCACCCCTGTACGTGTCGTACCACCGTGTATGTACACCCCTGTACGTTCAAGTCGTACCCCCACCCCTGTACGTGTCGTACCACCGTGTAAGTACACCCCTGCGCGTGTCGTACCACCGTGTATGTACACCCCTGTACGTTCGAGTCGTACCCCCACCCCTGTACGTGTCGTACCACCGTGTATGTACACCCCTGTACGTTCGAGTCGTACCCCCACCCCTGTACGTTTCGTACCACCGTGTATGTACACCCCTGTACGTGTCGTACCACCGTGTATGTACACCCCTGTACGTTCGAGTCGTACCCCCACCCCTGTACGTGTCGTACCACCGTGTATGTACACCCCTGTACGTTCGAGTCGTACCCCCACCCCTGTACGTGTCGTACCACCGTGTATGTACACCCCTGTACGTGTCGTACCACCGTGTATGTACACCCCTGTACGTTCGAGTCGTACCCCCACCCCTGTACGTGTCGTACCACCGTTTATGTACACCCCTGTACGTTCGAGTCGTACCCCCACCCCTGTACGTGTCGTACCACCGTGTATGTACACCCCTGTACGTTCGAGTCGTACCCCCACCCCTGTACGTGTCGTACCACCGTGTATGTACATCCCTGTACGTTCGAGTCGTACCCCCACCCCTGTACGTGTCGTACCACCGTGTATGTACACCCCTGTACGTGTCGTACCACCGTGTATGTACACCCCTGTACGTTCGAGTCATACCCCCACCCCTGTACGTGTCGTACCACCGTGTATGTACACCCCTGTACGTGTCGTACCACCGTGTATGTACACCCCTGTACGTTCGAGTCGTACCCCCACCCCTGTACGTGTCGTACCACCGTCTATGTACACCCCTGTACGTTCGAGTCGTACCCCCACCCCTGTACGTGTCGTACCACCGTGTATGTACACCCCTGTACGTGTCGAAGCCCCACCCGTGTATGTACACCCCTGTACATGTCGTACCCCCGTGTACCTACACCCGTGTACGTCAGAGTCGTACCCCCACCCGCGTATGCATGGAGCGTACCCCCACCACAACATCCTAAGGACGGAGCGCACCCCAGGCCCCAACATCACAACCGAATGTACGACTCGTACCAAGCCACACACAAGGACAGCACTGTACAACAAAATGGGCCATGTACACACCGTATACACGCCAAAAAACGCACGTACACAACCAGGACAAACCAAAACGACACAAGAATACACCATTCGAATGGCACAAAGCCACAAAACATGTCCAACAACTACCAAAACAACACATTCACTGACCTGCAACTGCCAAAAACAAACAGAGGCCCAAAACACCACCACTCCTTATAACACACCCACCCAAACTTCAAACACAGCCACACCCACCAATGGACCAATAAAAAGGGCCCACACACACAAACCATGAGCCTTTGCAACAGACTCACTGCTGCCAGACCCCACAGACAACCTACAGCACCAAACTAGAAGCTTCACCAGACCTTACACTTGCACACCTTCACACAACCACCTTCACAAACACCCCCTCATCACATTCACACACACACCTGCACAACCACAACCACACACCCACAACCATCCACAACCCCCCCCCCACCATCCACACCCACACCCCTCACCATGCCCACTAACAAGAATCCAAAGTTCAGTAACCGAGAGTTGGAGGTCCTTGTCGATTAAATCCTCAGAGTCGAGCCACAGCTCTTTGGAACATTGGTCAGACAGACCAGCATTGCAGATAAAACAGCCATGTGGCAGACCATCGTCGATGCTGTGAATGCTGTTGCGGACACCAGAAGGAACAAGCAGGAATGCCAAGCCAGGTGGTACGATCTGCGGAGGAGGGTCCGAGCCAAGATGACAGATGAACACAACCAGGCCAACGTCACTGGAGGAGGGCTGTCCCGCAGACCCGTACACTACCATCCCTGGGAGGAGAGGGTGATGGCCATACTGCCGGTGGAGGCAGTCGCAGGATTAGGAGGACTCCGAGACCCGGGTGAGTACACAAACAACGCACCTCACATGGGGGGAACGTCATCCACAACCAAACTCACAAACAGGCACGCAACCACCCCAAGCTATCGCATGACTCAACCACACTCCATGAACACGCACATGCCACTGGCGCCACCATGCCCCATGCACCCAGCTGGACAATGTCAAGTCACAGGCCACACAAGACACCAACACATGACACGGTAACCCGGATGGCGGGAGGGTGGGCCCCAAAAATCACATAGTGCAACTCAGAAGCAGACAACAATGCCCTCTGCCCATATGGCCTAGGTCACAGCCAGACAAACACTGTGTCCCCACACAGGAAAGACTCGCCAGCAAATGGCGGACGCCTTGCATTAACACATGGGGGTGAAGGCACTGTTTTGCACATGACAGCAGCTAATGAACAGCCAACATTGTGAAAGAGTGGCAGCACACACCACCACAGCAGCAGCGCAGAGACACACACTACACCCAATGGGTGCCTGGAGATCAGAAACAAACTCACATCAACAAGCCAAGGGCCATTCAAAGATCTGCTAACAGTGTGTGCCCAGGAAGCTGGGCTGAGGTGACAGAGGGTGACACACAGAGGGAGGGAGAGGGGGATAGAGAGGGAGGGAGAGGGGGACAGAGAGGGAGGGAGACACAGGGAGACGGACAGAGGGAGGAGGCTGACACACAGAGGGAGGGAGAGGGGGACAGAGAGGGAGGGAGACACAGGGACACGGACAGAGGGAGGAGGCTGACACACGGAGGGAGGGAGAGGGGGACAGAGAGGGAGGGAGACACAGGGAGACGGACAGAGGGAGGAGGCTGACACACAGAGGGAGGGAGAGGGGGACAGAGAGGGAGGGAGACACAGGGACACGGACAGAGGGAGGAGGCTGACACACGGAGGGAGGGAGAGGGGGACAGAGAGAGAGGGAGACACAGGGAGACGGACAGAGGGAGGAGGCTGACACACAGAGGGAGGGAGAGGGGGACAGAGAGGGAGGGAGACACAGGGACACGGACAGAGGGAGGAGGCTGACACACAGAGGGAGGGAGAGGGGGACAGAGAGGGAGGGAGACACAGGGACACGGACAGAGGGAGGAGGCTGATACACGGAGGGAGGGAGAGGGGGACAGAGAGGGAGGGAGACACAGGGACACGGACAGAGGGAGGAGGCTGACACACGGAGGGAGGGAGAGGGGGACAGAGAGGGAGGGAGACACAGGGAGACAGACAGAGGGAGGAGGCTGACACACAGAGGGAGGGAGAGGGGGACAGAGAGGGAGGGAGACACAGGGACACGGACAGAGGGAGGAGGCTGACACACGGAGGGAGGGAGAGGGGGACAGAGAGGGAGGGAGACACAGGGACACAGACAGAGGGAGGAGGCTGACACACGGAGGGAGGGAGAGGGGGACAGAGAGGGAGGGAGACACAGGGAGAGCAAATCAGCCATGTGGTGTGTGGGAATGTCTGCTCGTCAGCAGGTGGACTGCGTGCATGTAGACAAGGGTGGCCAGTGCCAGCACCCCCCCCCTCTCCTCCATGGCAAAACACAGGGCCATGTCACAACCTGTGCACGAGCACAACGACAGCTACCTGCATCATATAAGTGTGTGTAACTACTTCATGTGCCCACGTCCAGTGCAACACGGAAGGCGCCAATGCACGGCTCGCCACACCTGCCCACTCCACTGCTGACTGCAGTCACACTTGACGCAGCAAGTAAGACTGTGCCACACATAGTTAAAGGCGCCAAAGCTGTGCCCAAGGGACACACCCATGCACAAGTGCACTGTGAGTGGAATGCAAGACAGATCCAAATTTCCAGAGGAAATGTTCCAACTTTGAAACTGATGAAACATGGATGTTGCATGGACCAAAATTAACATTGTCTCTCTCACACACAGGTCAACCTCGTGGTTCACCCCCCAACACTGGGGGGGAAGACTCACAGGACCCGGCTCTGCGGGAGGCCGATCCCACCGGCAGCGACGACTCTCACCACTCTGTGGACGACCCCGACCAACCTGGCCCCTCTGGTGTCCAACCACCTGCAGCACCTGTGTCAGGTACAACGGGGCCAACCACCACCCCCACTCCTGCCACATCCCAGGAGACACCCAGGATCCCTGCCCCACCACCACAAAGCAGCCAGGCTGGCCAGGAGGGACACGGTGTCCCGGGCACCCAGGAGGAGGCAGGCGACAACGCCAATGCCACCCCTCAGGGGTCCCGGAGACCCGATGTGCCCACAAGGGCAGGCCAGGTGCAAGTGGGCAGGGGTGGTGGGAGTGGAGGACGGCGGAGGCGCCAGCCTGACCAGTTGGCTGGGGAACCGGTATATTCCCATGTCCGAAACATCCTGGACACATACCGGCAGGACACCACGGGCATGGCCCAGGTTGTGTCCACCCTCAATGAGATGAAGGGGACCCTCGATGAGATCAAGACCCAGCAGGCCCAGCAACATGCCTGTCTACTGCAACACCAACGGAGGATGGAGGACAGACAGGCTGAGCTCGTGACGGTGTTCACGGGAATTCACGATACACTCCGTCGGATGGCCGACAACATGGCCAACCCTCCCTGTGCCAGAAGGCGTAGAACATCACCACCCACAGGGAGGGATCAGGAGGAGGAGGATACATCCGACGGAGCATCTCAAACATCGTCACGGCCTGCTTCTGAGGGTCCCCGCAGGAGGGCGGGTCATCCACGGAAAAGACCGTGAGGGTCGGCGCTACAGCACCATCTCCCAGGACACCTGGCCTGGCACCTGGCCCACTGGAGCAACAGCAGCACAGCATCAAAACACATTCTCTGCCACATGGCCTTGCTGGTCACTGTCTGACCAATGTTGACAAAGACTGTGGCATGGACTCTGAGGATTTCAAATGGCAACTCCCCTACTGAACTTTGGATTCCAAACACCCGGAAAGCCCCTCATGTCATACCCCCCCCCCCTAAAATAAAAAGTCACACCATGAAGAGAAGATGCCTGCTGGTTGCATTATTACCTTACATGTGTCTTGTAAAGTCTAAACATGCCTGAGTTCTCTTTTGACTTCAACCATCCACACCCTGGGGCATGAGTCTGGCACAGGACACACGGGTCACAGTGTATTAGGCAAGACAGACATGGAGCACCATACACACCCGTGATGGGCCCAACCAGCTGAGGGGGTGGCCGCACAACCGTGCTGACAGACATATTGAGTACAGCAACAGTCATGCGCAGAGGTCAGGGATCATGTCCAGTGTCCTGGGGGGCACCCAGGTATGTGTAGACAGGTGGCAGAACCATGTCCTGCAAGCTTGAGTCCGGTGGATGCAGATAATGGGGGCCTGGCCAACGTTGGATGCATGGGGATGGCACATGTCACAATACCCACACAGTCATGGACATCATGCACAATACACAGTCTCATCCCACACACACAGCTTGCATCTTGCTACTCGACACATAGACACATAGCCACTATCAGGGAAAACCATGCCAGACATGCTGGATGCACCGTGGCAACACACCAGCATTGACTGAGAAGAGGCACCTTGGAGGCATAGGGACACCTTTATTAGTCATGTTTTCGGGATTGCAGAGGCAACTTGAAGTACACATGAACACTTCATGTGGAGTAACATGTGGGTCCAACACTGGCACCCCCCTCCTGCAGCACAAATGCGTGATAGCCATGGAACTGGCACACAAGTGTCGGCTAACAGCTAAGCACCCACAGCTGCTCACGGAGAGCCTGCCATACATCATTGATCCGCTGATGTGGAAGTCCCACAGCATGTCAAGCCAATGCAAACCGTATGTGTCCGAGGGCAGTGTTACACACATTGATGCCATCATCACAATCCACTATCCCATCACTGATGACTGTCAACAAGTCTGACCATCTATTCAGGTGTACCCAGCTGCATGTACTGTGTACCATGGTGATGCAACATGTCTGCAGAGGAGCCAAACATCGACAGGGGCAGTGTGCATACATCGTGAACAACTGCCACACCCAATACACCCACCCCTGATGCATCCCTTACCCTAAGGAGACTTCCAAACGTGTCCGTGCCTGTAACGCTGAGTCAGCACACGATGACGTGTCCATGAGGAATAGCAGTGCCACAACAATGCAAGCAGCAGACGGCATGCGCAAGTACCTGGGCAAGAGAGACACACAAGAAGTCAGCCACAAAAAACACAGCCACTTGCATGTGCATTTACTCGACACATGTATGGATGACAACATGCTAGGTCACAATTATGACTGGGGAAATACAACCATCACTGGCACCATCACTCCAGTGACACACCCACACACACCTCTGACTCACATGCCATACATGCAGGTGGAGACACACATCACAACACATGCCACACGGGGACCAATGCGTGCACACTCAGACACCGGTACTCACCACTAAGCAAAGAAGTCGCGTATGAGCCGAGTCCGGCTGTCCTCTTGCGGCTCCACATCCTCCACATCACTAGCCCCATTGCCAAGCCCTTCGTCCTCCACGGGTGGATGGTCCTCGTCATCTTGATCCAGGATGAGTGGCACAGCTTTCTCAACTGCCATGTTGTGTAGCATGCAGCAGACCATGAAGATTTTGCAGACCTTCGCCGGGGCATATGGGAGTGCGCCGCCGGTCTTGTGTAGGCACCTGAATCGGCTCTTCAGCAGGCCAAACGTCCTCTCTATCACTCGCCTTGTCCGGCCATGGGCGGTGTTGTAGCGGAGCTGGGCCGGCGTGATGGGGTTGCGGAGAGGTGTGATCAGCCATGGCATGTTGGGATAGCCAGCGTCCCCTACATGGGAAGCACATGGACATCATTAGAACAGGAGAAGCGGTCGTGCTGGAAGTCAACGCAAAATACAGGACAGACAGACTGTACCCACCAACAACACATGCTCGTTCGTTGCGCAGCTGCGTCATCATTTCAGGCATCCTGCTACGCCTCATGATGTAGGCATTGTGTGCTGATCCTGGGAAACGAGCACAGACATGTGAAATCACCATGTTGGACAGACACACCACAAGGGCATTGATGGAGTGGTAGTGCTTGCGATTGCGGTACGCTACCTCCTGTGCGTGTGGTGGTACCAAAGCAACATGTGTCCCATCTATGGACCCAATGACATGGGGCAACCCTCCCAGGGCATAGAATCCACGCTTGACCCCAGTCAACATTTCAGGGGTTGGGAAATGGATGAAGTCATCCAGGTGAATCAACATGGCCTCTAAGAAATCATGCAGCACACGGCAGAACATGCTCTGGGACATGCCACCAACATGAGCTATGGTATTTTGAAAGGTACCCGTGGCTAGAAAATGTAGGGCTGCCATTACCTTCAGCTTGGGTGTCAGTGCCGTAGGATACCTGTGCAGCGGTTGCAGGTGTGGTGCCAGTCTCGCCGTCAAATCCAGAATCAACCGTTGGGGGAAGCGGTAGCACCGGATACAATCATTCTCCCGCATGGCAGCCAAGTCCGGAATTGGTCGGGGAAGAGGCGGCGCCCTGCAGTAATTTGGAAGTGACAAGGAAGAGTGAGTGCACCACAACAACAAATAATTTGTCCTGAGCACATGTTAATCTGTCTATACACATATGCGACATATGGAGTCAGGTATGTGCCACATGCCCTGGACACGTATGGCTGGCAGGTGACACTCCTACCAAGACCCAGCTACACACGCAGATTGAGAACCTCCACATGCCATGGCATGGGATTAGCTGTGTCCCAGTGCAAGTGAACAGCCAGATGCAAGACAGGAGTGACATACACCCACACATCAGCAGAAGTAGGATGTCGATTGCAGAGACTGGTAGCGGAACACTAGAGCCACAGGTCACATGACATCACACTAGGACAGCCCACACACCTAGCCATGAACGTGCACATGTCATGACTCACCACACATTCATAGAGAGGATGCAGACATGTACTAGTTACGCTACTCTGTGTCCCATGCATACATACGCACCTCACATCCGATACCACATGTGGCATGGTGTGCGGAACAGTGTGCCATGGCCATCTACACACAGACACATGTTGGTTGCTGCAACGGCTGCAGCTTTTGAGGGAGCTCAAACATCTACCTAATGTGAACCCCCCACACATACATGACATAGTCACATCGTGCACCGTGGGTAGTGACATGTCAGGTGTGGTAACCCCTGTACCGGGCCTCAGGGGACACTTGCGTGTGTTGTTGTCCGTGCCATGCCAGTGACGCTCATGCCAAGTGTGCAGTACGACATGCACACATGTCAAAGGAGTCAAGGGCATGCCTGGCACACATTGCACCGTCACACATTACATATGTACACATCTCATCATACATCTGGTGCCTTCTCCACTCAGGAGTATTGTGCCACATCACAGCCTTTCACACCTGTGCCCCACACATGTAGTACTGCCCAGACAATGCCTTGATGTCCATCCATGGACAAGTATGTCAGCCCTATTCCTTCCTGTGTGCTGCCTGTCACCACTGTGATGTGTGAAAAACACCGTACTTCTGCTAAGAGGGCCTGTGTACCTTCCCGTATCACTATGGGAGTGCTGCCGTATGTGTACCCATCGTGATGGTGAGCGTACAGGCGTGTGTACGGTCCGTACCACTACGAGTACGCATACGCAAGAACACTCATAGTGGTACGGCCCGTACACGCGTGCCTACGTTCACTTTCACTATGGGTGTCCTCGCGTATGCGTACTCGTAGTGGTACGGCCCGTACACACGCCTGTACGCTCCCTATCACTATGGGTGTCCTTGCGTATGCGTACTCGTAGTGGTACGGCCCGTACACACGCCTGTACGCTCCCTATCACTATGGGTGTCCTCGCGTATGCGTACTCGTAGTGGTACGGCCCGTACACACGCCTGTACGCTCACTATCACTATGGGTGTCCTCGCGTATGCGTACTCGTAGTGATAGTGAGCGTACAGGCGTGTGTACGGGCCGTACCACTACGAGTACGCATACGCGAGGACACCCATAGTGATAGGGAGCTTACAGGCGTGTGTACGGGCCGTACCACTACGAGTACGCATACGTGAGGACACCCATAGTGATAGGGAGCGTACAGGCGTGTGTACGGGCCGTACCACTACGAGTACGCATACGCGAGGACACCCATAGTGATAGGGAGCATACAGGCGTGTGTACGGGCCGTACCACTACGAGTACGCATACGCGAGGACACCCATAGTGATAGGGAGCGTACAGGCGTGTGTACGGGCCGTACCACTACGAGTACGCATACGCGAGGACACCCATAGTGATAGGGAGCGTACAGGCGTGTGTACGGGCTGTTGCTATGCATTTGGGGTGCCCTAGGGCCCCGGAACGCACCCTACCTGTGTGTGAAGCTCCAAATTACATAGGGGACACATGAGGGACAAGTATTAAGGCCTACATGCATGCTGGTTGTCATGGAGACCAAGTTTAAACTTTGATTTTGTTCTGGAAGGTGCACAGCAGAAGTCAGTTGGAATGAATCTACTTTGTTGCAATGTGTTTGTGGGGTTGACATCATGCTGAAGAAAAAAACAGATTAAGAACCCACTGACTGCTAGGTTTGAAGGGATTGGTGGAAACATAGGATGCAAATGTGAGTGACCAATCACTCTGCACTCCTGTGCATGAAATGGGCCAGCAAGGCAGATATAAGGCAGCCAGGTCCCATGAGGTAGCACTTGCCTGCACATCTCTGTATTCCACGACCCAGCTGCTGCTACTGATTCCCTGGAACCATGTCAAGGGCTGTGGAGAGATCACAGCCATTCACCCTGGAGGAGAACATGGCTTTGGTGGATGTGATCCTCCCACAGTACCCCATGCTGTATGGGCGACCAGGTTATCAGGTGAGTGCAGTGTCCACTGGCACAGACTGTGTCCCTTTTTTGTGACTGTGACTTCTGCCATTGTGTCCAGGTGTGACACACTTGCTATGTACTGTAGGGGGGGTCCCGGGGGGGGAAAGCCTGATGTCTCCCAGCAGTGCCCAGAGACAGGAGGGGTGTGTGCAGAATCCTCCCAGCAGTGCCCAGAGACAGGAGGGGTGTGTGCAGAGTCCCCCCAGCAGTGCCCAGAGACAGGAGGGGTGGGTGCCTATCACTCCCAGCAGTGCCCAGGGACAGGAGGGGTGGGTGCCTATCACTCCCAGCAGTGCCCAGAGACAGGAGGGGTGGGTGTGATGCACAGTGTGAGCCTGGATCATTGATTGTGTAGTTGCCCTCATTCCACCTGTGTCCTTTCAATGGCACGTACTGCTTTTGGCCTTCCCCAGAGGATCATGTCCCTATGACAAAGGTGCAATGCGTTGGATGCATACTATGCCTTGTTGTAAACAGCAAATGTGTTCTAATATGTGTCTCTGTGACATGTGGCAGGTGTATTGATGTAGTGTCACTTGTTCATCCTCACAGGTAGACGCCTCTGCCAAGGAGCACATATGGCTGACCGCCGTCAGCGCAGTGAGGAGTGCGGATGGTCGGAAGCGGCGCCTGTCCCAGGTGAGGAAACGCTGGCAGGATATCCGGTGCTGGACGCGGAGGATCGCACGGGTCCTGCTGGGGGACTCACCTGAGAGCCATAAGAACCGCGGGCGCCGCCGTCTCTCCCACATCCACAAGCGTGTGCTGGCGGTGGTCTTTCCAGACTTGGACAGGCGCCTACAGGAGATGCAGCAGCAGGAAGGGGGTAGGTACATGTGTGTTTGTTGTGTTTCACCAGCATTTGTACGTGCACTGTTCCATGGATACACTGCCAGGGTTTTATGGTGCTGTGCAGATCCTGTTACCCACAGTATTGCAGTGCTCTCCTGCCTCCCTTCCCCTCCTTGCTATGTGTTCCCTGGTCTGTGTGTAGTCACTCCGTCACAAGGTTATGTAGCCTGGCACCTTCTCCAAGTGTACTATGCTTGCAGCATCATGTGTGGGGGTGGTGTGTAACAGGTTTTGGGACCTTGCCTGTGCCCTGTCCAGTTCTGGACTTGTGGGTTCAATGTCAGTTGGCACTAATGCTGAGTCCAGACATGGGAGTTAATCTCTCAAGTGCGAGGCCTTCCAGCACGCATGTCCTATGTGGTGGCCTGTGACATGATGTGCATGAGTGTGCGGTACGCATACTGCAGGGATGTTAGCGTGTGTTGCAGTCATTCCCATTCAGGAGCATGGAGCTGTGTGGCCACTACTGTCCCCAGGGGCATCTTTACCTAGGTATCACGTGTGTAATCCGAAAATGTCGAAAATCTCTGTGTCTACAGCATAGGTTGTGCTCTGTGCCATTGTCCCCTGGCACCATGTATATTGACGTGAAATGTAGTACAAGTGTCCACTGTCCAGCCTGACCTGATTTTCCCAGTACATACTCACGGTGGCCATTGCCTGTGTGTCTTGTTACAATCATCTGATGATGCCCATTTGTACATGATTATTTGGACAGGTGCACCTTGGGTATTTTGTGTGCAATATTGAATTTTTGCATCCCATGTGTATTTCACCCAGACTAAGAGATGTACATGCTTCCTGTGTCTCCAAAGAATTGTCTCATGTAGGGGGTGGGTGGTACGGGCATGGCCTACATGTCAAGACCTGAAATCTCCTTGCTGGGACTGGCCAGTGTGTGATGTTTGCCTGGACATACACTCAAGGTGCAGTGTGCCAGTCAGGGTGGGCATGTTATCAGTATTACCTATGCTGCATGTGCCTCTAGTTCCTGGCTATGGTCCCTGCTCATCCCTATTTCCTGCCACGCTGTGTGGTGCAGATGCAGTGCTAGATTGTCCCCAGGGCCTTGCTCCTCAGTCAAAATTCCATGTCATCTTATTTGCTATTGTGTCATGCTCTCCATAGTTTTTCCGTGGCATGGTGGGTCAAACAACTGTGTCTTGCAGGGCCTACATATGTACCTTGTTTTGTAGTTGTAACTCTTCTTTTGTTTCAGGCTATGCACTGTAACCTAAGTAGATTGGACTCATGTGACATATGTATACAGGTGTATGATTAATTTCTGTCTCTTCACCCTGCCCACAGCATCGTCGGGGGACACGGAGGGAGACATGGACACAGACGGCGCAGAGGGACCGAGCACCAGTGCCAGCGGTGACATCGGGGCTGGCACATCGAGTGGGACTGAGGCGGAGGAGAGTGCAGCCGGGGACCTGTCGACTGGCACAACAGAGTATGAAGCTGACGGGTCCGAGGATGATCTCTCCGAGTGGGCGGTGGCTGCACCACCATCTGACAGCAGCCCTACATCTCGCACCGCCCCCTCCATTGGCATCAGCCGCCTCCCACGTGCTCGTGTCCCTTCCCAGCGTGCCCAGTCACCGCATGTCTCCTTCCTGCCAGGCACCGCACCCACTGCCCCTGTCTCCACTGCTGCTGCCAATGCCGAGTCTGTGGACATCCAGCGGCAGTTGCAGGTTGGTCAGACTGCGATCCTTAATGTCCTCCATGCCCACAGCCAGGTCCTCAACAACATGGAGGCATACTTGGAGGGCATTCATTCATCGCAGGCTGACCAACGCAACTTGCTGAGGTCGATAGACTCGACACTGACTGCAGCAGTGGGTCTCCTGCAGCGCTACGTCCCACCCCCTACCCCTGCCCCTTCCACACTTCCCACTCCCATACCTGTCCCACATACACCCAGACGTCAGCATGCACCCACCACAACAGACACAGGCACCACACCAGCAGGGAAGGTCCGCCGCACACCTCCTGACACGCACACACAGGGTGTAGTAGGCACACCCACTGGGTCGGGGGGCAAACGTGTGACACGCAGCCAGAGTGGGAGTCCGCATTCCACACAATCCACTCCCTCCAAATCCTCTCCCCTCAGCTCTCCTGGCCACATCTCCCCCAAAGACTCCTTCATGGCCACTCTGTCCCTGAGCCCCACAGTGACACCACCCCGCAAGCGGTCAAGGAAGTCCACGGTCAGGGTGCTTGAGTCCCCCCCCTGTCCACACCCTCCCCCAGTGGCGCTGCGACCCATCCCTCTGACCCCCCCCCCCCTCCTTGGGGCCTGTGGTTCCTTCGGGTGCAGGGGAGTCCCTGGAGGACCTTGCCGAGGTGTGCAGCGCGCTCCTAGAATCCACCTTTGGCCCTGCCCCACCCCCTGTGGTGGAGTCCTCCATCCCTGCACCCACGTCGCCTACCCTTCGCCCTCCTGTCCCTGCGGTGCCTGTTCCTTCTCCCCCACATGATGCCCTCACCCCTGTGGAAGACGACGGCTTGTAACTGTGCAGGCAAGCTAGGGGACACGCATCCCACTGTGTCCCCCATCCAGCTGTGACTCATGGACTGCCCTATGGGCTTTGTAAATATTGAACTTTCTACTAACACACTTCAAGTTCATGCTGATTAAAGCCATTTTTGTTTCCTTTGAACACTACTGCTTTTCTGATGTTGCTGTTGGTGGGGCTGCAACCTGATTTTGGGTGGTAATCATGTGTTGGGTGTGTGGGAAATGTAGTAGTGTGCTGGTCATAGGGGGGACCCTGGTATCTGTGTGCCATCACACGGTGTTAGCTAGGTTTCTCTGTCCATGTACGCAGTTGCTGCATGGTGGAATTGTACCAAGGTGTATTCCTTCCTCTGTGTACCCTGACATCTTCCCTGCAGGGTGTTCCCAATATGTGGTGCTGAGCTGTGTCTACACCAGCTGGGTGTGTGACGGACTCCTTCAACTTTGCACATGCATGCTGAGCGATGTCTCCACCTGCATCATTCGTGGCATCCTTGGTAGTCATAGTACTTGTGTGTGTGGACTATTGACATGACTTCATGTGTACATGTTTTCTTTTCTGCGCTATGCATGCGTATACTCCCAGCCTCGCACACATGTGGTACATGTACTGCAGGGTCTTTGTGCACCTGACTGACATTTGTGGGCATGGTATCTGTGGCTACTCCACCCTTTGCGTTGCATGGGCACTGCTGGGAGTGTTAGGCACCCACCCCTCCTGTCTCTGGGCACTGCTGAGGGGACTCTGCACACACCCCTCCTGTGTCTGGGCACTGCTGGGAGGACTCTGCACACACCCCTCCTGTCTCTGGGCACTGCTGGGAGTGATAGGCACCCACCCCTCATATGTCTGGGCACTGCTGGGGGGACTCTGCACACACCCCTCCTGTCTCTGGGCACTGCTGGGAGGACTCTGCACACACCCCTCCTGTCTCTGGGCACTGCTGGGAGGACTCTGCACACACCCCTCCTGCCTCTGGGCACTGCTGGGAGGACTCTGCACACACCCCTCCTGTGTCTGGGCACTGCTGGGAGGACTCTGCACCCACCCCTCCTGTCTCTGGGCACTGCTGGGAGGACTCTGCACCCACCCCTCCTGTCTCTGGGCACTGCTGGGAGTGATAGGCACCCACCCCTCCTGTCTCTGGGCACTGCTGGGAGGACTCTGCACACACCCCTCCTGTCTCTGGGCACTGCTGGGAGGACTCTGCACCCACCCCTCCTGACTCTGGGCACTGCTGGGAGTGATAGGCACCCACTCCTCCTGTCTCTGGGCACTGCTGGGAGTGATAGGCACCCACCCCCCCTGTCTCTGGGCACTGCTGGGAGGACTCTGCACACACCCCTCCTGTCTCTGGGCACTGCTGGGAGTGATAGGCACCCACCCCTCCTGTCTCTGGGCACTGCTGGGAGGACTCTGCACACACCCCTCCTGTGTCTGGGCACTGCTGGGAGGACTCTGCACCCACCCCTCCTGTCTCTGGGCACTGCTGGGAGGACTCTGCACACACCCCTCCTGTCTCTGGGCACTGCTGGGAGGACTCTGCACACACCCCTCCTGCCTCTGGGCACTACTGGGAGGACTCTGCACACACCCCTCCTGTCTCTGGGCACTGCTGGGAGGACTCTGCACACACCCCTCCTGCCTCTGGGCACTGCTGGGAGGACTCTGCACACACCCCTCCTGTCTCTGGCCACTGCTGGGAGTGATAGGCACCCACCCCTCATATGTCTGGGCACAGCTGGGGGGACTCTGCACACACCCCTCCTGTCTCTGGGCACTGCTGGGAGGACTCTGCACACACCCCTCCTGTCTCTGGGCACTGCTGGGAGGACTCTGCACACACCCCTCCTGTCTCTGGGCACTGCTGGGAGGACTCTGCACCCACCCCTCCTGACTCTGGGCACTGCTGGGAGTGAAAGGCACCCACCCCTCCTGTCTCTGGGCACTGCTGGGAGTGATAGGCACCCACCCCTCCTGTCTCTGGGCACTGCTGGGAGTGATAGGCACCCACCCCTCCTGTCTCTGGGCACTGCTGGGAGGACTCTGCACACACCCCTCCTGTCTCTGGGCACTGCTGGGAGTGATAGGCACGCACCCCTCCTGTCTCTGGGCACTGCTGGGAGTGATAGGCACCCACCCCTCCTGTCTCTGGGCACTGCTGGGAGGACTCTGCACACACCCCTCCTGTGTCTGGGCACTGCTGGGAGTGATAGGCACCCACCCCTCCTATGTCTGGGCACTGCTGGGAGGACTCTGCACACACCCCTCCTATTTAACAATATGTACGCTTTGTCCATACACGTGTGTGGGTTCGCTCCATGGGGGTACGGGTCGTACTTACACTGTTGGGGTGGGGGTACGCTCCATACGTACGCGGGTGAGGGTACGGGTCGTACTTACACTGTTGGGGTGGGGGGTACGCTCAATGCATACGCGGGTGGGGGGACGTGTCGTACTTACACTGTTGGCATGGGGGTACGCTCCTTGCATACGCGGGTGGGGGTACGTGTCGTACTTACACTGTTGGGGTTGGGGGTACGCTCCATGCATACGGGGTGGGGGTACGGTCCGTACATATCCGTCCCCACGCTATGTGATGCTTGTGCGGCCCGTACCCAGGCCTTTGCCACGTGGGTACGAGCCGTCCCGCCATTGTTGGGGTGACGTAGGTGTGGGCGTGGTACGACTCGTACCCACGCTCTTAAGGCGTGGGTACGGGACGTACCTGTCTGGTTGTGTTGCCGGTTCGCGTCGTCAAGAACTTCTGTTGTGGCGGTCGCTGGCTTAGCTGGACACGCCCCCACCCCCTCGTAGTGACCAGGGCCTGAGGGTCAGGTACGTCCAGGGCATGTGTGCTGTGTGACTATGGTGGGGATTTTGCTGGAGAGTAGCGTTCCTGACTTCCTGTGCCGGCGCCTACTTAAGCGTCACCCTGAAGCGACCGCGCGCAGCGGGCGCGCCGACGGCGCGCTGAAGGCGCGCCAAAGGCAAGCCTGTCTGCGCCCGTCCGTGACCTGAAGCGGCCCAGGTCCCGTCCCCCTGGCCATTCCATCTCAGACCGGTGTGGGATGATAGCTTATACAAGGCAGGCGTTACTACATCTGCGCAAGGTATTGCCATCGGAATGCGCTCATACGCTGCACATGGAGCAATGGCCTCTGAAGTGTGAGGGGTGCGGCTATACTATGCGTAGAGATCAAGAGATGAGTAAGGAAGGTAACGAGCTTTCTTCCTTTCTACTGAACTGTCGATCATTGAAACGTCATAGTTTGAACATATATGACTTGCTTATAGATGACAACCCTGACTTGGTCTTCCTGACAGAAACATGGTTGGATGAGCAATCCCTCCCTGATATCATTGAGGCCCTTCCCGCCGGCTATAACATTCTCCAAATCAATAGAGGGAGTCAGAAGGGGGGGGGGGGGATAGCTATTGTACACAAAATAGAGCTTACATGTACTCTCGAACCGACTGTCATTAGTAACTGTGAAGCTGGGCTATTTTCCATCTCGATTGGCCCTAACTGCACCATTAAGGGCTACCTTATCTATCGCCCGCCTGGTGCGGCGACCGCGTTCATTGAGAGCCTCCTTGAGGCTCTAACGCAATCGGCTTTACGCCATAATAAATTCATGATTGTAGGAGACCTCAATATACATTTGGATGATGTCAATTGCAGAGAGGCTGTATCCCTGATTAAATCGTTGAGAGCTCTTATGTTTGTGTTGGCCGATAACAGTGCCACCCACCAAGCAGGGCATTTGTTGGACCCAATCTTTGTAAATTGGGAAGATATAAGCGCATCTACCCCGATTAAGATCCTGTGGTCAGATCATTATTTGATCCCTTTCAAACTTAGACGACCGACCAACAGAGGGTCTTTACAGAAACCCCTGGCTATTAGGCGCAGAGACTGGAGGAAATTTAGTCACGATGTATTCAGTCAAGCCCTAGGACAGGAATCCCCAAAGCTCAGCAACAACCTGATTGAGGCGTGCAGGATGTATGATGAATGGGTTGAGAGTGCATTGAATAAAGTTGCCCCCTGGACTCAGAAAGCCATGGCTCGGAGCACGAAATCCGCTCCGTGGTTTACTGTTGAGCTGCGACCCGCCAAAACCAAATGTAAGACTCTTGAGCGTAGATGGAGAGTGGATTACGCCCCTTCACTACGTGAAGTCTACAAGAGTGAATTAAAGTCTTATCATAGACAGATTAGGGAATCCAAAAGAGGCTACTATAATAAGAGGATTGACTGCTCAGAGAACACCTCTAAAGAGCTATTTATGATCTTGAAGGAACTCTCCGCCCCGCTAGCAAGTTCAGGGGAAGTCCCCCCCTCGACAGAGTCGTGCAATGAGATTGCAGACTTCTTTATAGGGAAGGTAGAAAAGATCTATGACTCTTTTCAGACTATTACAGAACCTACATATTCGCCTAACCATAACTGCGAAAAACAGGTTATGAACAAACTTGGGAAGTTTGTGGTCCCCCAAACAGAGGAGCTAATTAATATCCTATCGGACATCCACTCTGGCTCTCCCTTAGATGCGGTTCCAGCGAGGATTCTTCGCAGTCATCTCCCCCAGGTAGCGGAACACATAGGTAACTTGGCCTCTCGTTCCTTTCAAGAATGTCTAGTTCCGGACGACTGGAAATTGGCCCAAGTTGTCCCGATAAAAAAGAAAGCCCATATTAGCATATCACAACTAGACAATCTGAGACCTATCTCGCTCCTCCCCTACTGTGCGAAGGTAGTTGAGAAATTGGTTAACCGACAGCTGGTGAGCTTTGTGGAGGAAAATAAGCTCCTCCACTCGTCTCAGTCGGGATTTAGAGCCAAACATTCGACGGAGACCGCTCTCCTTCTTTCTACGGGACTGTTGCGGTGTCAGGCGGATGAGGGTCACACGGCCGCACTGGTCCTATTGGACTTAAGTGCGGCGTTTGACACTGTTAGACCTGTCAGCCCTTTGGGTGGTCCCTCCTCATCATTATTTATTTTGTCCCACTTTTGCCTCAAACCCTGTGTGAATTTTTCCTTTTTGGGAACCACCAGACTTTTTCGTGTTGCTACAGATTCAGGGAACCATTTTAGCTACCCCTGAAACTTCTGTCTGAGGGCCTGAAGCACAAAATGGTGGCCACCTGTGACATCACCAGCATCCACTGGAACCTACCAGCACCTTCCAGAACATTCCAGGAGATTCCAGAACCCTGTGACCGTTGGAGGCGGTTTAGAATGTTGGGAGGATAAGAGAGGCAGTTGGCAGTTGGAGCTGGCAGTTGGCACCTGACTGGTGAAGAGAGAGGAGCACAACAGTGAAGGAGGAAGGAGTGAAGCAGCAGGGGTGGAAACTTGTGCCTGGAGTGGGGTCCATAAACCCACCCTTGATACTTGTCCCTACTGATGGATCCCAGCCTATAGCCCTGTGTGGGAAGAAGACAGAAGAAACTTATCCTAAGGACCTGGACAGCAGGAACAGGCCTTAGAACCAAGAAAGCAGCAAGATCCTGACCTGGAAACTGGTTTCCCTGGAGTCCGGCGTCGAGTAGCCTGAGACCTGGAGCCCGAGGTGGAGAAGCGGCGCTGACTGAAGTAGCAGACGTCGTACCCGGAGCCGCCTGAGGTCGTGAGAGGGCGCCGACGGAGGTCGTGAGGAATACCAGAGGTCGAGGAGGGAGTGAACCGAGGTCGAGCGAGCGGCGTCATCGGAGGAGTGAAGTCCGCCCTCCGGAGTCGTCGGAGACCGAGGTAGAGGTGAACCGGAGGTCGGGAGTGAGGATCGCACTCCGGAGTCGCCCGGAGCCTGTGAGGAGGAGCACCGGAGGTCGGGGGTGAGGATCGCACCCCGGAGTCGCCGGAAGTCGACATCGAGGCCAGGCCGGCCGACGTCATCGGAGCCAAGAGCGCCATCGGACCGGAGCCGCCCGAAGTCGACATCGTGAAGAGACTGCCCGACGCCGTCGAATCGGAGGTCGAGATCGAACCGAGGCCACCGACATCGGACCGGAACCGCCTGCCGGCGTCGTCAAAGAACTGACATTGTGCCGAGGCCGCCGAGACCGAACCGGAACCGCCTCACGGCGTCGACACGACTCCAGCGGCGTCGGAACATCAGAAAAAGGGCAGTAAGTGGAGTAGAGGGCGCCTAAGGCCCTGTGGAGACCTGAGAGACTGCTCTAAGGGGCTAGGGAGGTGCTGAAACCCACCTGACTGTGCCTGGGGTGAACTGGGACTAACCTAGAGAGGTTGTGTGGAGAGAGAAAGCCAGGGCACTGGTATTCCCCCCTTTGATCTACCTCAGCTTAGGCCTCAGCCTTGTCCCAGCCAGAGAGTAGCCCCCCCCCTCAAGCCTTCCACAACCCTACAAGCTGTGCCTGGGCCAAATCAGCCCATAAGAAGTGAAGTGTCATCTGATTATATGAGGGTTGCTGTATACTTTTAATTATTTATTGGGGGTACTGTATTTATTGAGTTTTTACCTATTTATTGCTTCACTATATTTATAGGTCCACAGGACTTGATGGTGTACAATATTTATTGGTACAGTATTTATTGCCTCAAAGTATTTAATTGTCTGTATATATTGCACTTGTATTTATGCCCTGTTATTTATGATCACCCCTATTTATTTCATCAAACAGCCAATATTTATTTGACCTGCACTAATTGAAACTTGTATATTGTGATTGACCTATTTATTTTTCCAATCAGCAACTAAGAGAAAAAGATAAAGAAAGAATATCTTCATAATTTTTACGGTGTAGAGTCGTTTTTGGAACGGATGCACGCATGGTTATTGTATGGGTATATTGTATGCTTAGCACTGTGCCTGTTTCCTGACCACTCGAGCCAAGCTACCACAGTGTGTTCGGGGAGTCCACCACCACCCTGCGGAGTGGGAGTGGGCTGTTTCCAACATAAATTGGTGTTCAGTGGTGGGATAGAGCTGTGCCTACATATACTCAACAATAACTGTGGGTAGTCCATAGGCCTACACCGGGAGTTTTCTCAAAGCGGCCTTCCTAATTGTGGGTTTTTGTTTTTTCCAAATTTACTCTGGTGGTGGGAGGAGGTATTATTAAAGGTACCCCCCTGCATTGTTACTGCACAAAACCTGTCCTCTAACCTGAGTGGGCAAGATGGAGTTTGTACTAGAGAATCTAGAAACGTACACTGTGGCCCAACTCAGGGAGTTTTGCCAGCGGGAGGGGGTGTACTGTCCCCCAGGAGCAAAGAAGGGTGCACTCCAAACCAGCTTAAGGGCTTGGGGGGAGGCACGCCGAGAAAGCAAGGCTGAGGAGGAAGACAGGGATGGAGAGCCTGACCCCGAGGGGGCTGAGATGTACCAACCTGAGGTGGGGAACCTGTCAGCAGGGCCCAGGACACTTTCTAGGAAGGGCAGTACTGTCTCTAGCGGGGGCTTATCCAGCGTGGAGTTAGCAGATCGGAGAGAGAAAAGACAGCTCACATGGGATTTAGCAAAGCTGGAGAAGGAGAAGGAGGAACAGAGGTTGGCTCATGAGACGGAGAAAGAGAGGATGGCTCATGAGATAAGACTGAAAGAGATAGAGCTTCAGATCCTAAGAATTGGAGCACCAACTGTTCCTAATGGTGGCAGCAAAGACCAAGAAATCACCAGGGAATCCAAACCTTACCTGCCAAAGGACATAGTAGCTAGCTATGGGGCGGGTGACGACATCGCCAAGTGGCTAGCAGCCTATGAGGTCTCGTTGAGGGCCCATGGGGTTCCAGTGAAGTATTGGGGAGGAGGATTGTATAGGTACATGCCTCCAGCTGGTAGGGATGCTTTATTGGCCCTCGAAGAGGATGAGCAGACCCACTACCCCACCATGAAACTGGCGCTCATCAGAAAGTTTGGACTAACACCTGAAAAGTACAGACAGAAGTTCAGGGGTAGTCACAAGCTGGGCACACAGAATTGGGTGGACTTCCTGGACTATGCAAAGAAGGCACTGGAAGGTTGGATTCAGGGCAGTGAAGTAAGGAACTACGAGGAGCTGTTTGACCTAGTACTGAAGGAACACCTACTCGAGAAATGTTTCCCTGAACTGCGGCAACACCTGGTGGATAGCAAGCTGACCAGCCCCCGGAAGCTTGCTGAGGAGGCGGACATTTGGGCTAGTACCCGGGTGTCCACAAGGGGGACTGGAGGGGATACTCAAAAGGCCGGACAGGGCGCCCCCCAGAAGAAAGAGGGAGGGGAAAAGAAAAAGGAGTTCTCCAAAGGCCCCCAAAATAACTTCCAAGGGAAGGGAACAGGATTCACCTCTAAGGCTAACCCACCCAGAAACCCTAATCCTGGCCAGAGTCAGCAGCCAAGGGTTGTCCATTGCTACGAGTGCGGTGGCGTTGGACACTATAAAGGAGATCCGAAGTGTCAGAAACGATCACCCCCTCCCACTGGAGGAAAGCCCCCCGGAGTAGCTAGTGTAGTGCTCGGGGAGGAGATGCCCTTAACTAAGGGAAGGGAGTGGGCGGGTGTCACTTTAGTGTCCCTGGGAGAACGGGAGATGGTTCCTAAGATCCAGGTGCCCGCAAATACCGCAAAGTATGGGCAGTGGATCACCATCAACGGCCAAAGAGGGGAGGCTCTGAGAGACACAGGAGCCAGTATGACTATGGTGCGTAGCCAGCTGGTGTCTCCAGAGCAGGTAATTCCCGATGTACTCCACCCAGCCGCGATGGCTGACGGCAGAACAGGCCACTATCCCGTGGCCGAGGTTCCCTTTGAATGGGGGGGGGTTGCAGGTTCACTTCGAGTTGCCGTAAGCCCTGCCGTGCCAGTCGATTGTCTGCTGGGCAATGACATGGAGCACAACGCTTGGAAGGAGGTGGAATACCGGACTCACACCGAGATGCTGGGTACACCTGACTGGGCCTGTGTTAGCACAAGGTCCGTGACTACCCGAAGAGGGAGTTCATTCCGGCTGGAGCCTGGAACAAAGGCCCAGCCAGCTGCCAGTCAAGGGAAGAACCGAGGACAGGAGGAGCCTGCCTCGGCGTCTCCACCCCGTAGGACGGATAGGCCACCGGAGGTGGTGGACCAGGAGTCTGCAGAGGGGGACGTTACCAACCTGGAGGACTTACCCATCCCGGCCGAGTGGCACGTGGAGGGAGGCCCGTCCAGGGAGGAATTCTGCCAGGGCCAGAGGGAGTGCCCTACCCTTGAGGGGCTGAGGCGACAGGCCGAAGCCCAGGCAGCAGGGAACGTTGAAGGGAACTACAGTGTTTACTGGGAGGATGGCCTCCTCTACAGTGAACCCAAGGCCCCCCTACATGGATCGTCACGAGCCTTGGTAGTTCCTCAACGTTATCGAGCCTTCCTGCTGGAGTTGGCTCACGAGATACCATTGGCAGGACACCTGGGGCAAGACAAGACCTTCGCCCGTCTTGTCCCACACTTTTATTGGCCTCAGATGAAAGTGTCGTCCGATACCTACTGCCGGACATGTGTGTCTTGCCAAGCCAGTGGGAAAACAGGGGTGAAGCTGAAAGCTCCCCTGGAACCACTTCCTGTCGTTAGCACCCCCTTTGAAAGGGTGGGCATCGACATTGTGGGTCCATTAGATCCACCGACTACAGCTGGTCACAGGTTTATCCTGGTTCTAGTGGATCATGCCACACGGTACCCAGAGGCAATACCTCTGAGGACCATAACAGCACCTGTTGTGGCTAGGGCCCTGATGGGAATCTTTACCCGAGTGGGTTTTCCCAAGGAAGTTGTGTCCGACAGGGGGACCAACTTCATGTCAGCATATATGCGGGCAATGTGGAAGGAGTGTGGAGTGACATACCGGTTCACCACTCCTTACCACCCCCAGACAAATGGTCTGGTGGAAAGGTTTAACAAAACCTTAAAAGGCATGATCAGAAGTCTGCCTGAAAGCCTGCGGAGGAAATGGGACGTCCTCCTACCCTGTTTACTCTTTTCATACAGGGAAGTGCCACAGAAGGGAGTGGGCTTCAGCCCCTTCGAGCTTCTGTATGGGCACCCTGTACGTGGACCTCTTAACCTGGTGAGAGACGGATGGGAAAGAACTCCCAGAAAGCTCCCCCAGGATGTGGTGAGCTACATGCTGGCCTTCCGGAGCCAAATGGCTAAGTTGTGGAAGCAAGCTTCTGACAACTTGGAAGCCAGCCAAGCAGTGATGAAGGCGTGGTATGACCACAACGCTCACCCGGTGGAGTTGGAGCCTGGCCAGAAGGTGTGGGTGATCGAACCAGGAGAGCTTAGCGCCCTCCAGGATCGCTGGTCAGGACCCTTTGAGGTGTTGGAGAAGAAGGGTAAGGCTACCTACTTGGTGGACCTGAAGACCCCTCGTCAGCCCCTGCGGGTGCTGCATGCCAACCGCCTCAAACCCCACCACGAGAGGCCCGAAGTCATCTTGATGATGGTGACTGACGGAGGAGAGGACGTGGAAAGCGAGCCTCTCCCTGATCTGTTTGCGTCTCAAGAAAAGGATGGGTCGGTGGAGGGAGTGATTCTCTCCCCATCTCTAACTCCTGAACAGCAGGAGGACTGTCGCCAGGCCCTGGGGCAGTACTCTGCGTTGTTCTCCCTTGTCCCGGGTAGGACTCACCTGTGCGTCCATGACGTGGACACAGGAGACAGCCCACCTGTGAAGTCCAAGATCTACCGGATGTCAGACAAGGTGAAGGCCAGCATTCATAGTGAAGTCACTAAGATGCTGGAGCTAGGAGTGATTGAACCTTCTAGCAGCCCCTGGTCCAGTCCGGTGGTGTTAGTACCGAAAGCTGCACCACCGGGTGCCCAACCAGAACTGAGGTTCTGTGTGGACTACCGGGGACTGAATTCAGTGACAAAGACTGATGCACATCCGATCCCTAGGGCGGATGAATTAATTGACCGGCTGGGAGCTGCCCAATATCTAAGTACCTTTGACCTTACTTCAGGGTACTGGCAGATCTCTTTGACTGATGGAGCAAGGGAAAGGTCAGCCTTCTCCACGCCCAATGGCCACTACCAGTTCTGTGTGATGCCCTTTGGGCTCAAGAACGCACCTGCCACGTTTCAGCGCCTGGTAAACCAGATCCTCACCGGAATGGAGAGTTTCTCTGCTGCTTATCTGGATGACATAGCCGTCTTCAGTAACAGCTGGGAGGATCACTTGCGTCACCTGCAAGCTGTTCTCCAGGCCCTGAGACAAGCTGGATTGACGATCAAGGCCAGCAAGTGCCAGATCGGGCAGGGGTCGGTAGTGTACCTTGGACACTTGGTGGGTAGGGGAGCGGTGCAACCCCTCCAGGCGAAGATCGAGGCCATCATGGCCTGGGAACCCCCCAAGACACAGACTGAGGTCCGAGCATTTTTGGGCCTCACGGGATATTACCGCCGCTTCGTGAAGGGGTACGGTACCATCGTAGCCCCCCTCACGGAGCTCACGTCCAAGAAACAACCTCGACGGGTAGTCTGGACGGAGGCTTGTCAGCAAGCCTTTGAGAGATTGAAGAAAGCCATGTGTGAGGCCCCGGTCTTAAGGGCCCCAGACTTTTCCAGGAAGTTCATTGTCCAGACAGATGCATCAGAACATGGCATTGGGGCAGTGTTATCGCAACTCAACGAAGAGGGCCTGGATCAACCCGTGGTCTTCCTATCCAGGAGACTACTTCCCAGGGAACAGAAGTGGAGTGCAATAGAGCGTGAAGCCTTTGCAGTGGTATGGGCTCTGAAGAAGTTGCGGCCATACCTGTTTGGCTCGCACTTCCTGGTTCAGACCGACCACAGACCCCTTCGTTGGCTGATGCAAATGAAGGGGGAGAATCCCAAGTTGTTGAGGTGGTCTATTTCCCTACAGGGGATGGACTTTCAGGTGGAACATCGGCCTGGAGTGGACCACGCCAATGCAGACGGTCTCTCAAGGTATTTCCGCCTTAGTGATGAGAACTCCCAAGGGGTTGGGTAGCTCTCCCCACTTTCAGCTGGGGGGGACGCGTGTTAGACCTGTCAGCCCTTTGGGTGGTCCCTCCTCATCATTATTTATTTTGTCCCACTTTTGCCTCAAACCCTGTGTGAATTTTTCCTTTTTGGGAACCACCAGACTTTTTCGTGTTGCTACAGATTCAGGGAACCATTTTAGCTACCCCTGAAACTTCTGTCTGAGGGCCTGAAGCACAAAATGGTGGCCACCTGTGACATCACCAGCATCCACTGGAACCTACCAGCACCTTCCAGAACATTCCAGGAGATTCCAGAACCCTGTGACCGTTGGAGGCGGTTTAGAATGTTGGGAGGATAAGAGAGGCAGTTGGCAGTTGGAGCTGGCAGTTGGCACCTGACTGGTGAAGAGAGAGGAGCACAACAGTGAAGGAGGAAGGAGTGAAGCAGCAGGGGTGGAAACTTGTGCCTGGAGTGGGGTCCATAAACCCACCCTTGATACTTGTCCCTACTGATGGATCCCAGCCTATAGCCCTGTGTGGGAAGAAGACAGAAGAAACTTATCCTAAGGACCTGGACAGCAGGAACAGGCCTTAGAACCAAGAAAGCAGCAAGATCCTGACCTGGAAACTGGTTTCCCTGGAGTCCGGCGTCGAGTAGCCTGAGACCTGGAGCCCGAGGTGGAGAAGCGGCGCTGACTGAAGTAGCAGACGTCGTACCCGGAGCCGCCTGAGGTCGTGAGAGGGCGCCGACGGAGGTCGTGAGGAATACCAGAGGTCGAGGAGGGAGTGAACCGAGGTCGAGCGAGCGGCGTCATCGGAGGAGTGAAGTCCGCCCTCCGGAGTCGTCGGAGACCGAGGTAGAGGTGAACCGGAGGTCGGGAGTGAGGATCGCACTCCGGAGTCGCCCGGAGCCTGTGAGGAGGAGCACCGGAGGTCGGGGGTGAGGATCGCACCCCGGAGTCGCCGGAAGTCGACATCGAGGCCAGGCCGGCCGACGTCATCGGAGCCGAGAGCGCCATCGGACCGGAGCCGCCCGAAGTCGACATCGTGAAGAGACTGCCCGACGCCGTCGAATCGGAGGTCGAGATCGAACCGAGGCCACCGACATCGGACCGGAACCGCCTGCCGGCGTCGTCAAAGAACTGACATTGTGCCGAGGCCGCCGAGACCGAACCGGAACCGCCTCACGGCGTCGACACGACTCCAGCGGCGTCGGAACATCAGAAAAAGGGCAGTAAGTGGAGTAGAGGGCGCCTAAGGCCCTGTGGAGACCTGAGAGACTGCTCTAAGGGGCTAGGGAGGTGCTGAAACCCACCTGACTGTGCCTGGGGTGAACTGGGACTAACCTAGAGAGGTTGTGTGGAGAGAGAAAGCCAGGGCACTGGTATTCCCCCCTTTGATCTACCTCAGCTTAGGCCTCAGCCTTGTCCCAGCCAGAGAGTAGCCCCCCCCTCAAGCCTTCCACAACCCTACAAGCTGTGCCTGGGCCAAATCAGCCCATAAGAAGTGAAGTGTCATCTGATTATATGAGGGTTGCTGTATACTTTTAATTATTTATTGGGGGTACTGTATTTATTGAGTTTTTACCTATTTATTGCTTCACTATATTTATAGGTCCACAGGACTTGATGGTGTACAATATTTATTGGTACAGTATTTATTGCCTCAAAGTATTTAATTGTCTGTATATATTGCACTTGTATTTATGCCCTGTTATTTATGATCACCCCTATTTATTTCATCAAACAGCCAATATTTATTTGACCTGCACTAATTGAAACTTGTATATTGTGATTGACCTATTTATTTTTCCAATCAGCAACTAAGAGAAAAAGATAAAGAAAGAATATTTTCATAATTTTTACGGTGTAGAGTCGTTTTTGGAACGGATGCACGCATGGTTATTGTATGGGTATATTGTATGCTTAGCACTGTGCCTGTTTCCTGACCACTCGAGCCAAGCTACCACAGTGTGTTCGGGGAGTCCACCACCACCCTGCGGAGTTTCGTACTCTGTGTGTTCTGTTCACCGCTCTGTGAAAGCCAGCCTTGTGTCATTCTTGAGTAGAGTTTATTGCGAAGTGTTCACACTGCTTGCAAGCTTTTTTATGGGTGCTCCAGGAAGGAGACAGCCTTGATAAGATAAGGATCAGGAATCAAATGCTAGGTCTGTTTTTGTGAAATGCGCTGCTTTTCGGTTACAATAATATGATACAGCGTGGAATTTTTGTCGAAATCCTCCATTCCTTTTTCTTTTTAAACAAACATTTACGCGATAATCCCAACCAAAACTACTAGCCTATCATTTTTTGTGATATCTTCAAAGGCTTTTTTTTTCTTTAATATGGGATTGTGTGCTGCTTTCGTAAATTGTTTCCTTTTTTAATCTCGTTATTTTCTAAAGCATCTACAATATAATTCAAAATCCATGGGGACCTCAGGGAGTGTAAACAGGGCATATTAAATGTAACCAATACATCTGGGCTATTTGTTATAAGCAGACAACCAAGACCCATATGTTTCCACAAAAGGATTCCTCCTTTACTAGAATAAAAATATTATATTTCTGCCCACCCAGGAACTGTAAACAGGGCAGCTTTCTTTCAAGAAATTGTAGGAACGTTGAGTTTTTCTAAAGCTTTTTGCGTGATGTTTTTACCATTTTTAAAGGAAATGCTTTTTTACATGTACACTGCACTTCTGTAGATAAACAAACATTCAACGCCACATAATTCAACACTGCCACACAATTCCACACCACACAACATAATTACAACCCAAATAATGCCACAACACCACATAATTCAACTTCATCTAATTGCACGCTACTCAGTACCACATAAATACACCCCACAATCCACTCTATGCCACATAACAATCCAACTACACTCCACACCATGCCACATTATTCCAGTCAACATATTTTCACTCAACACCGCATTGTTCCATACACTATTCAACTCCACACAACTCCATTCCACACATTATTCAACTCCACAACACATATGAAATTTACACCACAGAATTCATCATACCACAAAATTCAACAGCACACCATATAATTAAACTTTACTACATAATCCACAACACAAAATACCATTCCACACAATCCACTCCACATAATTCCAAGTCAAAAACAAAAAATGACTGTCCACATAATACAACTGCACACCATGCCACATAATTCCACTACACAAATCCATGCCACACAATGCCACAATTCCAATCCAATCCAACCCACATAATTCCACTACAAACCACATACATCCATAACACATAGGTAAAATATTTACATTTACAAGCCAATACCTTTAACTGTTACTTTTTTTAACACATAGAACTTGAGCTTAGCTCCTACCTATTTGTTATTTTTCATCACCAAAAACGCAAACCCGACCCCACAATTCAACTCCTTACATTTCCAATCCACACCACATAATTCAATTTCAAACACATAATACAACTCAACACAATTACACAAAACGCCACATATATCCAATCCACACCATACAAACCCAATCCACAGCACAAAATTCTGTATCATGCCACAAAAATCCAACAGCACACCACATAATTAAACTCCACTACATGCCACTGAACACAAAATAACATTCCACATAATTACTCTCCATACCACAGAATCCCACTCGTGAGTCCAGTACACTCAAAACCACATAATTACTATCCACTCAATTCCACAATACACCATGCGACATAATTCCACTACACACCACTCAATTACACAACTAACGAACATCCAAGAAAAACTGCCGCACCCTCGGAAAAGCCTGGCGCCACGACCAGACTACAGAAAACATGACAGCCCTCAAGAACGCCACCCGCATACACCACCAGCTGATCTGCACCACCAAAAGAACAACATTCAGAGAACGACTGGACAACAACACCCACAACAGCAAGGAACTCTTCAACATCGTCAAAGAGCTCTCCAACCCCAGCACCGAAAACAACGACATCACACCCTCGCAAGACCTCTGCGACTCACTCGCCTCATTCTGCGATCGCAAGATCGCTGCCAAACACAACAGCTTCGGCGCACAGACCACGCACCCAACCACCGATTCAACGCCCCCCACCACCACCCTCTGCAACTAGACCCCGGTCAGCACCGAAGACACCACCCGCACGATGAACACCATCCACTCCGGATCCCCAACCGACCCCTGCCCCCACCACGTCTTCAACAAGGCCGACTCCATCATCACACCCCAACTCCGGGACATCATCAACATCTCCTTCACCACCGCCACCTTCCCGGAGAGCTGGAAGCATGCCGAGCTCAGCGCCCTCCTGAAGAAACCGACAGCGGACCCCACCGACATCAAGAACTTCCGCCCCATCTCGCTCCTCCCTTTTCCTGCCAAAGTCATCGCGAAGACCGTCAACAAACAGCTCGCCGCCTTCCTCGAGACTAATGGATCCCTCAACCCCTCACAGTCCGGTTTCCGAGCCAACCACAGCACCGAGACCGCCCTCATCGCAGCCACCGACGACATCAGATCCCTGCTCGACAACGGGGAAACTGCCGCCCTCATCCTCCTGGACCTCTCTGCAGCATTCGACACAGTTTGCCACCGCACACTAATACAGCGTCTCAGCAACACCGGAATCCAAGAGAAGGCACTGGAGTGGATCATCTCGTTCCTCGCCGGAAGACCCCAGAGAGTCCGCCTCCCCCGTTCCGTTGCCACCGAAGTCAGCAGCGGCGTACCTCAAGGATCCTCGCTCAGCCCCACCCTCTCCAACGTCTACATGGAGGAGTGTGGCTCAATGGTTAGAGTGGCAGACCCTGAAGCAGAGTTCTGGCCAGGGACCAGGGTTCGATTCCCGCCTCGGCGGGGCTCAGGCTCAATTTCCTCGGACCTGTCTATTCTCGCCTCGGTGCCTATTCTAATCATGGGTCCCACGCTGCAACTCTGGGCAATAGCTTGCTTAGCCTCCACACCGGCCCCAACAGCGCTAAGGATGCCTGGCTTCACCCTGGGGGTGCCCAGGAGTGGACACTTCACAGGGAAAGCCAGGAGGGGTTCCACAGCGGTATGAGTATCAGCGCCAGGAAACCGCAAAGGCGACACCGCAAGGTGGCCGTCTGGTGACAGTGCGCTCTATAAGTACCTTGACATTTACATTTACATGAGCCCCCTCGCAGCCGTCGCACGCCAACACAACCTTAACATCATTTCCTTCGCCGACAACACCCAGCTGATCCTCTCCCTCACCAACGACCCCGCCACCGCCAGAGCCAGCCTACACGAAGGAATGAAAGACGTCGCCGAGTGGATGAAGAACAGCCGCCTGAAACTGAACTCAGACAAGACGGAAGTCCTCATCCTGGGATCATCCCCCTCCGCCTGGGACGACTCCTGGTGGCCCCCTGCCCTGGGCACCACCACCAAGCCAACGGACCACGCACGAATCCTGGGCTTCATCCTGGACTCCTCCCTCTCGATGACCAAATAAGTCAACGCCGTCTCGTCATCTTGTTTCAACACCCTGTGCATGCTCCGAAAGATCTTTTGATGGATCCCCACCGAAACCAGGAAGACGGTCACCCAGGCACTCGTCACCAGCCGACTGGACTACGGGAACACCCTCTACACGGGAACCACAGCCAAACTACAGAAAAGACTCCAGGGCATACAGAACGCCTCCGCACGACTCGTCCTGGACATCCCCCGCCACAACCACATCTCCGCCCACCTGAGAGACCTGCACTGGCCCCCGTCAGCAAGAGGATCACATTCAGACTCCTCACCCACGCACACAAGACTTTCCACGACCTGGGCCCCAAGTACCTCAACAAACACCTCACTCTCTACACGCCCACCCGCCAGCTGCGATCAACCAGCCTCGCCCCCGTACCACGCATTCGTAGAGCCACCGCCGGAGGAAGATCCTTCTCCTACCTGGCGGCCAAGACATGGAACTCCCTCCCCATCCACCTACGGCTGACCCAGGACCATCTCTCCTTCAGAAAGCAACTCAAGACCTGGCTTTTCGAGCAGTAACGGACCCCTCCCCCCCAGCGCCTTTAGACCCTAGCGGGTGAGTAGCGCGCTATATAAATTGTTTGATTGATTGATTGACGAATCCAATACAACCCACATAATTCTACTACACCCCACATACATACACTCCATAACATATGGGAAAAGACATTCCCATTTACAATGTCACTAGCTCTAACCCACACTAATGCGAGACCGATTGCACTTTTTGTTAACAAATATCCCAGCAGTAGCATAAGTAAGGGTGCAGTAGCTTATGTTGCTAATAGAGGTCCCTTAACAACTGCACAGGGACACCTAGTAACAGCCAGTGGCACTGCACCCTTTTCTTGCTTCGTGTATGTTATTTGATTACCTATGCTACTGCTGGGATACTTGGGAAAAAAAAAACCATCATCATTTGCAACGACAATAACTCAATCTTTCAGTAATGCAAGACTTGATGCATTGCAAATGCTTGTTCATTTATCCAAACAGGAAACAGATGTAGACAAATCAGGTTTCATTCACCGCATACATTTTATTATTCCTCCAAACATATGCTGAATTATTATGGAACATCTCTCATGTGGGAGGAAAGAAATGAAGCATATCAATCCATGCACTGAAGGCATAAGCACTGTTAAAGTTTATCCGAAGGCTCAAGTCCGGCAACGTCTGCTTTTAGTTATTTAAGGCTTGCTCAAGCACACCACCGATTTGTCTCTGGCAGCATTCCAGCCCTTTGATGCTCTTTAAAGAACTTGTGAATTCAACAACTCATTGGGAATGGCAGTCAGTAGCACCACTCCATAAATAAGCATCTAGTCACTCATTAGTTTATGCTGCAAATTCATTTGGATGCAACACAAGCCTCCTCCACACCACAGTGAGGGCTGCAATCTTATTAGAAAATGAAATGTTTTATTGAGATGAAAAGCACACATAAAAAACAAGGAGACCACATTTCAAAATAGCATCTTGGGGTTCAAGAAGAATACAGCATGTTCTCTTTCACTTTAGTCACTAAGTTCCAAGTCCAAGGACTCACGTTCCCTGGTCTCTTACTAGATGTAGGTAAAAGAGGCACTGTTCTGGAGAGGTCTCCGTCTACTTTTACCATCCCAGCACTGGTGACTGATGCAACAACGCCCGGTGCACTTGCGCTCCTTGGAGGGTCTCCCGTCTGGACCGAATGTTCTTTTGGATGACAAAACTCAGTAGGCCTCATCTCTGGAGACAATGGTGCAGATCGTGGATATGTTGGAGAGGTCATTAAATTGTTGTGAAGGAGCACAATAAAGCCACAGTTGTTCAGATTTGGTGCCAACAGGTTGTGCCCAAAGGGAGTGTTCAAACCTCTCAGGTCTACTGGACTTGAAGGGGGATTGGGGGTAGGAGAGGTATGCATCCATGTTAAATTCATTTTTGGCCAATCAGCACGCAACGGAGTGCTCTCCCTTTGAGGATCTGTGGGTTCCTGTTCGATCTCGGTTGGGGCGATGACAGTTGGGATTTTTCTGTTACTCCTTTGACTTGGGCTCAGTCTATGGGGGCTTTTCAAAGAGCGAATAAAACGTTTTGTCCGCTGTGTGGATTTGACCTTAGTCTCATTGTCGTTGCTGTTCTCAACCTGGAGAGAAAGTAAGACAAACGATTAGAACAAGATCTGAAAACAGGTGTTTCCAAGTGTCCCTCTATCCATTTTACATGCACCCAAGCAGAGTTTGGTAAATTAAATCTGCCTGCACAGGGAATGTGGAATTACATAATGTGCAAAACAGACTGGAAGCCACATAATAAATAACCATTAACAACCTTTGTTTTATTATAAATAGATTATGTTAAGCAATTGCTGTCCATAGGCCCAGCAGTAAACACACCTCCATGTTTGTATTTTAGTTGCATGTAAAATTGTGACCATAGTCCTTTTTGGAAACCGGAATATTTTATCAAGGTGAGGTATAAGTATTTTATATTTAAAAATGTTCACGTAATTAATAATTTACAAATTAACAAACCAGTCCAGATTTCACTTGCCATGTGTCATCTACAACTTACCAAAAACGTCAGCATTAAACTTAAAACCATGATACCTAGCAGAAATGTCTGTTTAGTCACATGGGCGGAGCTCACAGAAAACAGCGCAAAGGGTTCATGTGACAAGTGTTCACTTTATATCAACCGTCCCAGTAACCCCTTAACATTTTTATGTTTGGGGTTTAACCTGCATAATCAGCCAAAAGGTTGACAAAGTAAAGTTCCAAGCCTTTTCCCGCTTTTTAGTGTTCGGTATTAAATCACTTGATTGTGCCTGGGGATCTCTAACTTGGAGGCAACAATTTCAGCAATCAGGTAACTGGTTTCAGAATTTCATCAGACTGTATTAGAACGAGGACATGACGGGATATACGCAGTATGAACAATGCGTTTTGTTTCCTCTCTTTTCTGGATTCTCGGAAGTGCTGGGCATGAAAATATGTAGCTATTATGAATGATAAATGTTAATTCTGAGGATAGATGCCATCCTCTGACTTATGAGGCTTTTGATGTAAACAAGAGGAGTCCTGTGAACATACATTTTTTTTTTATAAAGGCCTGAATGACTGCTCCTATGTTGGATATGCATAAGCGATGGAGCTGGTTTACTATGAAAAGACCTCTTTTCTAGAGTCACACTTTTAAATAACTGCCATCCCCATAAACAGACAAACCAATGGCTAAATCAAAAGCAGGCAGGCGACAGAAGAAATATCAAATGTGTTTACACGGGTGTCCAGAAATAATGAATGAAAGCACAAAAATTAAACAGGTTAATAAACCAAAACATAAAATGCCATCTTACGTTTCGCAGCTTGCACTCCGGCTCTTCTTCAACGTACTCCGGGCAGGAAGGGCTCTTCATTACCACATGAGGGAACCAGACCTTGAGCATCATCTCAACCTGCAGCAGGGTTCCCAAGTACCTTTCACTGCAAACACAAGAAGCACAACAGTCATTAACAAACGTATTTTTTTAAAGAAAAATACTTCTTACGTGTAATATACATTTAGTAAAATCCCATTCATTTCGTTCAAAGGCTCTCGGGGAAAAAGGTGGGCTGGGGCATGGTAAAAGCCACTTACACAGATAACAAAATATGCACTTTTATTTGCAACCATCACAGCAACACTACTTATACTAATTTATTTTAAATAGCAGTCGCTATTAACATGAACATTGTTTTCTCATCACAACAGTTCGCAAGTGAGAAGGCCATGGTATGATTATTTAAAAAGAACAGTTTCCCTGATTTCACAAGCATCATAAATGCCTTCTTGCCTTGGAAACAAACATAACCCACATTCCATCAATGAAACTGAACGTGTTGCTTGGCATTGAGACCGAGTGTCCGGGTCTTATGCTACGATTGTGTACCCGAGGGAAGGTCGTGGGTGAGAAACCAGGGTGATTAACCCTTGCATTGATGCCAAGGCCCGCACGGTCAAGGTGCTGGCGCCTGCCTGGTGGTTGCCGTGCAAGGTCTATAGAGTACTGGCAGAGGGGCAACACTCTTGGCTCTTTTCTTCACCTGCTATGGATTTCCACGAAAGGAGCAGGAGGGTCAGGGAACAGGAAACCAAGCATGAATTATCACTTAAATAAAGCAGGTTCATCCTTCACTGCTCTGAACGATGCTTCTGAGGGAGACAAGTATTTAGGGCTGGCTTTGATGAGAGGGCTACAACCACGTGGGATTGAACGTGTGTTCCTCAGATAACAGGAACAATCACTAAATTAAATCCAAAGAGTCAAAAAGATGTTTTCGTAGCACAGTTCCCCACTATCTCCCTGCTTCGTATTGAATCTGGTCTTTGACATGCCTTTTTTCTCATGGCTAGTTTAGGTGGTCAGGTTTTGGGGCAAATGGAAGCTATAGTAGGGATTTGGGGTCACAAGAAAGGTGAATTTGGTGGGACAGAAATTTGCAATGGTTTACTAGACTCTGGGCCAGATGCATGAATCAGATCACAGCTAAACCCTATTTTCCCTAGACATTGTGATGTACCTCAGCCAATTCTCTGAGATCTGTCTGATGCACTAATACAGTATAGCACACAGGGACCCTTCACAAGGACTTATGTTCTGTTTCTTTAATATTCATGGGGCATTACTCACTAGATGATCCTTGCAAATAGATGAAAATGGAGAGCTGGAATCCTGTAATGAAGAGAAGCTCTCCATCTTTCCCTTTGAGACAGGATTGCAACCTGCATCAGCCTGCAATACTATAGAAAAAAGGAGCATGCTGCATGAAAGGCACATGAGGTGGAGCATACCTCAGCCCATCGGACTAATCTGTGCTTCCTCCAACGGTGGAAGCTGGCCCCTTGCACAGAGCATCCACTTGGCAAATAGTTACAGACTTGCAAGGACAGGCAGTAGCCTTCCAAAGCGTTGCGGCCACAGGAACAGGCACAACTAGTTATATATTTCCTCGAGGAGCAAAGCAATGGAAGGGTGCCAGTTTACAGTCCATTCCCACACGGAATTTCAATTTGATACAGTAAAAAATGGCCAGCAGCTTGCAATTTGTGCAGCAAAGGCTTTTCAATAGGAAAAAGTACTTGGACATCCGGTCTTGTATTAGTGTTTTGGCCGCTTACTAGGTTTCATGGGGCTCTATTATTATTTGCTACAATAAAGATGGTCTTAAATGGGGTAGGTTCTCGGGTGGGAATTTTAGGCTCTTTTACATATCCCTTGAAAAATAAACGTGGGGGTTGGGAGGTAGGAGGTTCACTTCTGAATGATGGATCAAAGTGGCATAGATACCAAGGCCAACTTTTTGGAACGTCTCCTCTTCAATAACCTATTAAATTGTCCGATAAATTTACAAAACCAACACAACTTTCTTTCATCATCCATAAAGTAAATGGTTTTGAGGTATTCGCTTCCCTCCTTTTCTGTTATCACAATGTTTGAAATAAAATGTTTTGAAATATCTTGTTGGCTATGATGTCAATTTAGAGCTGAAAAGGTGAGGCGGGTGAACTAAAATCCCACAGTTTAAGCAGACTCAATACTGGTGCAATGACGATGCATATTAGCCAAGTCTGGTATATTAACACTTTGCTCCTCCTTTTGACAAACAGAATCCAATCCACAAAACCCTTAACACACCCAACTTAAACTTAAATACACAAACAGTATGATATAAGAGTGAATATTCATACCAGTAAAAGAATGTTGCGATAGATGTCCCCCCTCCACCCCCAATTATATCATGGGTGCTCCATATGTCAAAAATGTTCTCCGGTACACAAGAGTCATCATTTTTCATGAATGTCCCTGTAATATAGATGCCTTCTCTTATGCAAATCATTTGACCTCCAATATATCAGCACAAGCATTGTGCCATGGATGCTACATCTAACCAGAAATACCTTCATTTTGAATGGGAAACACTACAACCCATAATCAAGAAATACCTCTAGTACACCAAGGCCGGAAGTGCTCTCACAAGTACCACACACACACACAAAAAACCAACACACAAATACATACACTTGTGCCCTCTCACATACTCATATTTAAATTGAGGGGTAACACCCAATACACCCTTGAGGGCTTGGGCAAATGGAATATAATAGTAGAAGGCCAACAAGGGATTTTGTTTCAACAAAATTCAATACAATTGTGATGTACAAAGTAACTATTACATAAGTACTAGAGGGAAATTAATCCAAACGTAATTCAGTTGGATACAACAAATGATAAAAAATAATGTAAACACACACGGGGTATTTTTTAAGTGAAAGAATCACTGATTTTTATCTAGAAACAATTCATAAAAAGGAGTACACATGACAAATAAATGCATAATGTAACATGAAGGGAAAGAAAGTTCAATATTATCCACAAATCATGACATTACAAAAAATCCAATCCAATAACTATAACAGAGATATATCTCGTGTTGAGAGAACAATCAACTGTGCAGCTATACTGTGGAAATGGACGATATAGTCGACGTTTCGGTCTGTTGAGGCGTCAGTCAGTCAGACCATCTTCAGGACAGAGGAACAGTACAAAAAGACTCTCGTAGTTTGTTGTGGTATTATAAAGGAGTAATCACTTCCTCTTTAAGCATGGATTATGCTTCATCCGATTTTATTTGGATAGGCGTATACCAAGTGAGGCCTGTAGCAGGACAACCAGTGGACTTCAGAATGTTGCCTATTCTGGTATTCTATGATTCAGAGGGCCAAGTGGTCCTTCTTGTGAGCGATTTTTCACTCCAGGAAATGGTTTTAGTTTCACAGAGCCGAGGAAAAGTTAGAGTGCCATCGATCGATGGCACTCTAACTTTTCCTCGGCTCTGTGAAACTAAAACCATTTCCTGGAGTGAAAAATCGCTCACAAGAAGGACCACTTGGCCCTCTGAATCATAGAATACCAGAATAGGCAACATTCTGAAGTCCACTGGTTGTCCTGCTACAGGCCTCACTTGGTATACGCCTATCCAAATAAAATCGGATGAAGCATAATCCATGCTTAAAGAGGAAGTGATTACTCCTTTATAATACCACAACAAACTACGAGAGTCTTTTTGTACTGTTCCTCTGTCCTGAAGATGGTCTGACTGACTGACGCCTCAACAGACCGAAACGTCGACTATATCGTCCATTTCCACAGTATAGCTGCACAGTTGATTGTTCTCTCAACACGAGATATATCTCTGTTATAGTTATTGGATTGGATTTTTTGTAATGTCATGATTTGTGGATAATATTGAACTTTCTTTCCCTTCATGTTACATTATGCATTTATTTGTCATGTGTACTCCTTTTTATGAATTGTTTCTAGATAAAAATCAGTGATTCTTTCACTTAAAAAATACCCCGTGTGTGTTTACATTATTTTTTATCATTTGTTGTATCCAACTGAATTACGTTTGGATTAATTTCCCTCTAGTACTTATGTAATAGTTACTTTGTACATCACAATTGTATTGAATTTTGTTGAAACAAAATCCCTTGTTGGCCTTCTACTATTATACTCTCACATACTCGTCATGTGCAGAAAGGTCTTCGTCAAAGTACATACATGCTGCATACAAGCCTGACATGATTGTATGTAGATAGTGTGTGTGTCAGTCAGTCTTAGAACATAGAAAAATACTATTTTAAATGATAATTCTAACAGTGTGCACAAGATTGCCACATTATTTCACACATTATTTTCAGAGCTGTAATTTGACACGAGTCGCACTAATAAAACAGAGAACTGAACTTTGCCGCTCTCTGAAAGCTGCAGGACTGCGTGCAAAGATTGCAGATGCAAGGCCATGAGACCGTACGCAAATCATTAAAGTAAACAGAAATGCAAGATTTGCCTGCCTTCCATATGCATTTGCAACAGAGGCATTGCACATGTGTTGGAGCGAGGATAACAGGAAGCTTGTGGAGCTCCCTCGCCACAGTAAACTATTGGAGAAGGTATAACGGGCATAGACTAGAAGGAGCAGATACGAGGACTGATTGTTAAGGGGATATGCTGAAGTATGCAGGACTATTTCCACAAAGGTTATACTAATTACTGTGCAGATTCTTACCCCATCTCAGGCTTTTGCAGCACTCCAACAATCCTCTGAATTCGGTCCATGGCAACACTCTGCTGAAAACTACTCAACCCTGTAAATCAGAGAGAAGGAATCATTTAATTTTTTTTAACAAAACAAGCATATTTAATGAATTAAGTAATTTAACATATTTTCAATAACAGGGACTTGGATTCAAAGTAATTAAAGAGTTAAGAGCAAATAATCAGGTCTTTCAGTCTCTCAGGATCCCAGTCAAAAATGTATTTAAGTCATTTCCTTGTCACAATATTCTCTGTAGGACTGAAAAGTATTTTTGAAAGCTTCTTCATTGATGTTTTTTGTTAGGGGAACACTCCTCACAGCAGTAGTTACATGTATTTATTGGATGTGTGTGGGCCCCCTTGGACACTGATGTCCAGAAAATATATCAATGTAAGGGGGAAGTCTGGCAGTATGAAATTCGGAAAATCACCTCAGAAAAAAGCCTTCTCGGGTCACATGTTCTGAATATTTAGATTCCCTCAGACCCCATTTTGTACTCGTTTTTTACAATACTTAGATTATAGACTGACCTTAGGTTAGGGATGACATTTCAAAACTGCGTTAAGCTCACTAGAAGAGTAAAATACACTGCCCCTTTAAAGGCGTATATATAGCTCATGATGCATTGTACTGGCAGCTGCCTCAGTCATTTCCTATTTTCAGTTCGTTTGAGTGGGACCCTGGAACAATGTAGGTGTTTTCACACCGGCTCTTCTTCCTCAATATTTCGGTCAGAATCTGCAGTTATTGACTCTACTCGACGTCTTTTATTCGGTGTTAGGAAGCATTGGAAAGGCAAAACTCACATTTTGCATTTATTTGTTTTTTCTAAGAGATACTGCAAAAAATGCACTCTACACCGTCCTTATCTCTCTATTTTTCACATAAACTGGTCTGTGACAGAATAAGACTGGAGCTCTCTTCCACTCCCCATCTCTTCTAGGAAACGTGTCTGCCAACTAATGAAATCCTGGAGTTCGAGGCCAAAAAGGACAGATTCCCTCAACTCAGTGAAGTCTCCTGACGGGAGAATGAGCACTATACTTAAAACTCGAAAATAGCACACACAAAACCAAAATGAAAGTTTTCCCTATAGGAAATCAAAACCAGGGAAGCTCCCCTGGTAATGCTCCCTTACAGTAAGTAATACATCGGTTTTACATTTCACCCAGGCTTTGTTCCGTGGACATTCAATATGTGCGAACAAACTATGTAACCTCTGAAGAAACCACCATAACTTCATAAAGCGTTGTTTTTAAGGAATGCCAACTCCTCAAAATTACTACTCAGTTCTACAGGTTCTAAAGATGTACAGATACACCACAGAATAATTCTTAGACGTGGAATGATTGCTTTCAGCAGAAAGCCTTGCAGTGCTGTGATAATAAGCTGCCGCTTGCTTGCCCAACACCGCGAGGAAGTAGGGCGGGGCAGCTCATGATGCCCGAGGACCAAGGTGTGCAGCCAACAATAATGAAACCACACCTACACATTACATAACCTATTTACAAGAGGCTGCGGCTGCACCAGCTGAGACAGTTATTGCCTTCGAACAATTTTCAGCACAAAGGCCATGTTTAATTATCTCCGCTAAACCAATAGTTTAATAAAAGGAGAGGTGGGGCTTTTTGTCTAAACAGGCCCACACACAACACGTACACAACATCACGCTGGGTGAGTCTATTTTTTTTAAGTAGTTTTTTTTTAGCTGGAATGAACGGCACAGGCAAAGGTTTTTTATACTGGAAAAAAAACTGTCCATAGTTCTAGCTTTCAGCTACTGAACAGGGACATTGCTTCCCATCACTTCAAGGGGACCGGGGTCCTCAGAAAGCTCCTTTATAAACAGGGCCTGAAGTCCTCACTCGAAGACACAGGCGTCCCCAGTGGCTGCCATGCTTCTCCAGTCTACCCATTTCCCCGCTTCATGTAGCACCACAGACTTATTATTATTTTCCTACTCTGTTAAGATGGGGTTGATGAAAATAACATTCAGGAGATTGAAGTCAAGCTAACAAAAATGGGATAAAGCAACATTCTGCAGGTATGGAACATAATTTGTAGGTACAATACATCAATGGACTGCTCCCTTTCACAAGGTGGTAACATTCAGAGCTTAGTGAATGACATTCATAGATATAGCATGTCTATAAAAGGTTACCTCGCTCAAATCGGCCTCTCTTCAGTCCATTTAAAAGTTCTGTCAGCGGTTTGATAAAGCCCTTCAGTTCTTTGCACTGTGTAGAGAAAAAAAACCACAATGAACATTGAGGTTGCTGAAGATTACACCTTTCTTCTAAAAGTCAAACCAATGAATGGATTTCTGTATTTTCTACTTAAGCGTGTTTCGAATGATGCATCGTGCAGCCACGACATAGACAAACAAAGATTCAGAGGCATTCACACTCGATCCTGAGGTTACATTCGGACTATAACGTGTTCAGAGAATTATCTCACCTTTTCAGCAAAGATTCGGTCCCCGTCTGAAATGAGGGAGTCTGCACCTCTCCTATTCAATTCAGCTCTGCCCAGCCTGTCCTCGTCGTCTTGCTCTCTTGGTCTCTTGATGCCAGGTGCTTCTGAGGGGATAGAATGATCTGGTCTGTCTTTTTCCATCAATGGGAGAACAGATAGCTTTAGTTCGCCTTCAGCTCTCTTTTGCTCATAGTTCCTCTTGTGCACATTGGCATTTCTGTTAAAGGCCCAAGAGTGATTGGAAGACGTGGTTCTATTTTGTAACAGGAAAGGGTACCGAGCGCAAGGCCTTGAAGATTGTAGGAAGCCCACAGGATGCAGCCCAGTAGTCCTTAATGCCCTGTACTTGTGGTCCAGGCATTTCATATTGGATTTCATAAAGGCAGTCCGCTGCGATTCCGGTGAAAGCGAGAGTCTCTTCATGTCTGCATCTTCTCCTTGCCTGTCGTTTACGTCATGGGCATCCTTTTCGTCCTCATCACAACCATCAGACAAGAAAACGTCAAAGTCATCATAGTCATCTTCAACGCTGCTTGTGCTCTCCAAAGAATACACAGAATCGCAGGAGGACAGGTAGTCTGAGGACTCTGTATCTTCCATTGACAATACAGTCTGTATCAGAATTAAAGAGAGAAAAAAGTTGAGCATTTCATGCACTCATGATTACATTCTTAAGTTAGCTATTTCAATTACACTTTAACTGATATAACAGAGCTATTGTAGGGCAAGTCAATATTTAAAAACACACTTTCTTCTGTGAAACAGAAGTATCAACTTGTTCCCACCCTCCAGGAACTCCTGCCAAATCCATTAACAACAAACGACTTCATAAGACAACGTCATTACAAAGGAAGTGGAAATGAGACGGTCCTATTTATTTGTAAAATGTAATTTCCCTGTGAGCTGCCATAGTAGTACAGTATTCCTGTCCTCAACACCGAGGAGATATGGTCCGGGTGTTGTAAACTCCTTAATGTGTATCGGTGGCAGAGCTCCCCGGATCATGTTCTCTTCGTTCGGAGGCAAGACGATAACTCCGAGTTAGGTTTAACATGACCTAACAAAGGCGTTTACAGTTATGCAAGGCACATGATCCGGGGAGCTCTGCCACCGATACACATTAAGGAGTTTACAACACCCGGCTGGCCTATACTGTCCTTTTATATGCTTGACGAATTATGGATATAATTAATGGACTTATCTACATGAGTTAGCCTTGAAAAAGTCCTTCTGGACGAAACACGTGTCGGCTGTTTTGTGCACATATTTGGATTTTGAAAGAAGATATAATAAAGAAACATGCAAGCAAAATTTTGAAGCGACTAATGGACTCCAATTTTGATACGTTCATACAAATTGTGAAAACCAGCTTTTCTGGTTCATTACAACTTATGTGTGCCTCGGCAAATGTGTTAAAAGTTTGTGGATTCCAGAGGGCCTTTTTGTCTCTTTTGGGGTTTTGTTTATCCTCCAAGGGCAGTGGAGGAATTGTTGTTTGAGAGCACCTCAGATACTAATTCAATGTGAATCATTAAATTGAACATATGATATAGTGGATGTGCATATAATGCTCTGGCAAGTTTCTGCTTGGTTTTTTGTGTGAAAGCTTAAACAAGAATTAAATGGTCTTCTAGGTGGACAAGAAGCAACAATGTGACAGATGAAACTTGAAGGACAACCTGCTATTACTGAACCTCGAAATTAAAATGACCACATACAGAGTAACACTATCAAATCACAATCTCTGGGAAAGTAGAATGTGCCAACAGCATCTCCTCAGACACTTCTTCGCACACTGATCCACTTACTAAGACATCCTGCTCATTGTCCAATGAAAAGTACCTATTTATTAGTGAAACAAACAAGAAAAGGTTGCTTCATCTAAAGATATCTGCTATAAAACAGTAGAGATGGGAGCAAATTACATCTACAAATGTTACCTCACAGGGCATGGTGCACAAAACATGGCCTTTGTGCTAGCATAAAAACTGAAACAAGTATTGAGGAACTTCTCTTAGAGGTATTCGTCATATTCACTTCAACAAAACTTGCCTGACTTTTCAGACCTTTTAAGTATCTTGTACTAGGTGGCGACTTGCCGCTTCTTTAAGACTACATGCTTGAGGGGGTTATTTTACTTCATAAAATATCCAGCCCGGATACTGATACAAACCCCTCTTGCCACCCAAATTCGAACCCAGTTTGTATCCCATTCGCCAACTGCCTGCGCTGGAAATGTAAGTATTTGACGGGCACAGGCACTTTGAAACCAAGGCCTTTAGCATGTACTGCAGCAGTTGGGTACAGCAGGTCAGCCGGGGCTGTTGCCTTTCAGATATTGGAGACAATTGTGACAGCTACTGTTCCTTCAAGAAATGTACAGGTTTTATGGAATTTTCGAAGACGACTCGTGCAATGTATTGAGGCACGGTAACACAATAAAAAGTCATCGGAATCGGTACGAAGAGCATCGTGCGTTGGGAAGCACTCAGCCACTTAGTGTGTATCAGGAAGGCCGGATAATAGGCGGGGATTATTCCCGGCTCTGAATAGCGGAAGTGAGCATCCGCTTCTCCCCAGAACTTGTCAATTCGGTACAAAGCCATAGAAGAGAGGTCCATTCAGAAAATGACACTTTGCTGCAGCGTGAAAGAGCTCTGACGTCAGGCAGGTCCACTTGTACCACCAATCGATGGGGTGATGGGGCTGGGAGAAAGGAGCGCTGCGCCATCCCTGGCACTGGACTCCTTACGGTACCAGCCCGGTGACTGAGCACCGCGGGGCTGGGCAGAGTCTGCGCGGATGAGACTTGCAGATTCTCTCCCGTTCCTTCTACTATTCTCCCAGGCAGGAAAGGGCCGGTCGCATCATTTTCGAATCAGAGTGCAATATAAGGCTTCTGTGCCACTGATGCACCGTGAATGTGTCGAGATGAAAGAAACCATAATGCGACCTCAATGGTGCAGTTCAACTTGTGAGTACGTGCACATGTCGGGTACACGAAGAATGGGAGTGAACAGACGCATTAGTAGGGGGACGGGGTACGCAGTCTGCAGAGTGGATACAGTATGTGCAGGCAGCCTTCGAGGGAAGGGGAGTCCAGGCTGCATGCGGGCTTCATTCGGAATGGGCACACAGGTGCCAAAAACTTCAGAGGAAACTAGGCCTAGTGTCCAGTGTAACAAAGCGTAGAGGCGGTATGGGAAATTAAAATATACTATTGACCTTCAAATACCAATCCAGATTTGGGGGAAAATAAGGCGGCATCAAATACTACTAATTCCCTGGCAGAGTGGCCTCTCAACAACCCAGGAACATGCATGAAAGTGCACGTTAACAACACCAGAAAGAAAATGTACACGATATACATAACTTGTATTTGTAAAGCGTACGTTCACCCCCCAAGAGACACCTTGGCGCTGAATAACGCAATGGTACTAATTTTATCGACCTCTGAAAGGATGAAGGCTGAGTGAACCCGCCGGGAACTGAACCTGTGAGGATGGCCCCTCCCTGCAGTGGAGGCATTTGTCCACTAAGCCACCAGACCCGGATACACAGACATTGCATAACAAACAGGGCCACTGGAATGATGCTCCTTTGAAGCTTTTTTCGTATATTTATGGATTTGCCACATAATCCACTGCAGATTTTAACAGAAAAACTGTTCAAATGTTATCAAAAACGTGACAACATGGTTCACGCATACAGTGAGTGGGTGACCCTTTATCAAGATTAAGTTGAAATCCTACAGTTGTTTTTATTTCTGTATTTGGTTGTTAACCCTATATTAATTAGGTGGAAATATTTTCCCAGATATTATTAAAATGTGCAAACATTACTAAACAAAGTATTACTATAAAGAAATGAGCCATAGTATGCTGCATACTTTTTTTCGTGCCGCATGATTTAGTCAACCCTGCATCATTTAGTCAATATAATTCCAGTGGTCCTGACAACAAGGAACCGGTATCAATAATCGATTAGCGTGGAATCATGTACAAATGACACCAGAATGTACAAAGGGAATACGCTAACGTCTCTAATGCACTGTACACGCGGGGGTGATATTTTGTTGTGTCAGAAGAAACAGTCAGCGGCGGGTGGGGGTGCTGGGGGGGGGGGAAGAGAATACCTAAACTCCAGTCAGAGTTCCGACTGAAAAACATGGCTCGACAGCCAGCCCCTGAAACCCAGTTTTCCTATGCGAGGGCGCGCCATCCTGCAGTGCGGAAGGGGTGCATTCCGGGCTATAGAGAGGATACAGCGAGCACTGTTCCGGGTTTTTTCGGGGAGTATGGGGGGTGTAAACAGTATGTACCCGGAAACACAGATGCCCAGTGGAGGATATACCCCCGTTCGCCTGTATGGGCGGCGGGTTAGACTCGGCTGCCAGTCAGCACAGGGGTGTTTCAGCCAAGGTCTCTGTAGTAGGGGGGTTAGACCCAGAATCGACAATATGCAGAGGGACCTGTGGGTAACACGTAGCCGGTAGCGCGAATGGGGATCCTCCCAGGAGACTGCTATCCAGGGATGTACGTCTGCAAGACGGTGAGACATACCCAGCTGACATGTATGGGGACAGTCCCAGTCCTTGAAATCTACAGGGCTGTACCAAGCATCGGTAGTCTGCAAGAGGATGGGAAACACCCAGCTGACATGTATGGGGACAGTCCCAGTCCTTGAAATCTGCAGGACTGTACCGAGCGCCGACAGTCTGCAAGAGGGTGAGATACCCAGCTGGCAATGTATGGGGTTCCTCCATGCCCTTAAAGACTGTAGGGATTGTACTCAGCAGTATCTCCAGCGCTGGCAGTAATCACAAGGAAATGAACAGACCCAGATGGCAAGTGGGCGATCGCAGGCTCGCTGAGCACATCAGAAGCTCTGCACAGCGCCGAAGAATGCAGGGGCGGATTGGCAGGCTGTACAGGAAGAATGCAACCATAAGGTGTCTGTAAAGGAGATGTTCCCAGATAAAATAGTATGCTTTGATCTCACCACTGTAAGCCTGAAGAGGGTATGCCCATCACTGATAAGAGTGGTGGCAGAATTGTCAGACCCTGCTGATGGCATATTCGTGGCACGAACGGGAAGACCTAAAATACAAGTGATGTTCCTCAGTCGTGTCTATACAGACTACACCAAACCCTACCTGGCTGCATTTGCGAGAATTTACCAGGCACTTCCAGTGTAAATGATGCACCCTAGGACTGAGGTGCAATGAACCCCCAGCCCCCTACACACAAGGGTCAGCATTTCTCCTCACCTCCACGGAATTGGTCATGGCGACTCCTGAGCCCACTCCAGGGGCCGGGCGCCTGCAGTTGACTCTCGGGTGGTACCTCACGCTCCTTGTCCTTACAGGTGATCCGCGCACGCCCTCTGTGCCCTCGCGCCGATCCTCAAGTGCCTCGAATCCCTTTGTCTCCCTCTCGCTCCAGCGTCAATTATTCCAACCGCCGCCTCTCGCTCCAACTGTCACTGAACAGTCCTGGGCACCCTCCCCTAACCTCATTGAAAGCCGTCCACGCACTGCTACACGTGCCCATCGGCACGTGCCTTACCCTCTGTTGGGCTAAGCTCGCACGGCTATTGGCTGGAGCTGCGGGGTGGGGGCGTCACCACCTCGCCTCAGACGTCATTGGCTCTAACAAGCCTCCGTGGCCGCCCAATAGAGACTGCTCTGGGAGTAGATTGGCTGAAGGGATGGTCAATGAAACTCCGCCCAGACATGTGGATTTTGTAGCGCATTACAGAGCTCGTGTGGCAGGGGACGTGGGAAACCTCAGGTGCTAGGGCATTAGAGCTGAAGACGGGTGATAGACAGAGACGAAGGACAAACACGCAAAATTCAGCCTACTGCCAGATTGGCGTGCATAACTATAGCTTTGTATAATCTAGATGCACACCGAAAAGACTTTCAAACCCTATCAATCTTATCGTAATCACGGTGGCTTATTAAACTCCGCATACAGCCTCTTAAATTGACTGTAAATATTATTGCCCAAAGTGCTTTATTTTCTGTATTACTGTCTGTTATTTTGTAGCTCATTTCCTTTTAATATATATTTCTTAATAAGCTCGAAACTCGAGGTTCTCGCAGTATCACTATCAAAAGGTGTTTCATAAATTCTATGTCAGGACAGGAGGCTCCGATTATGCTTTCTCATTTCTTTATTAGAAATGCTCAGCAGCCAATTAGAAAACAGTAGATAAAAGAAAAACTACAGAACCCATGAACACCAGGGTATCACATGACCAACCATAGAGACCATAGTATAAAAGGTCATGTAGAAAGAAACACATCCTCTTTCTTTGCTGCTTCGCAGCCAGTTTAGTGCTTCTTTTCATATTACTTACTTGATGCTTTGTATTTTTCTAATGCTAATGTCTTGTTAGCGCTCGCGCTTGCTTAAAATTCCTCGCACTCTGCAGGCTGCCTGGCTGGTATCGGCTTTTGTTTCTTGGCTGTTTCGCCGCTTCTGTTTGCGCGTGTGGCAGAGGGCGTGTGCTTCATCCCCTGGTGTCCGGGCGCTTTGCGCCCGCGTCTACAATCATTCTAGTGGAGCGGGAGACCGGGGCTGGAGGACTCACGCGCTGTGCGCGACCTCCTCTTTATGTTTACCGAGGCGGCCGTTACCGCGCATGCGCGGCGGCCATTTTGAGGCTTTTCTTCCGTGTTTTCACGAAGATTTCCTTACTAAGGTTGTTTTCTACACAACGCACACCCACAGCCTCGTGTTTTTTCTGTCCCATTTACGCCTTTTGCTTATTAAATTGCATTGGACTGTACAACAAAGCATAGGCTCTGCCTAGAGTGTATATTTTACAGCAAGCCCTCCCTCCACATTTAATTATTAGCGGTGTGTGCAGGTCCTCCCTGTACTGTTGGCTTGCTGAGGGGTTGTTCACTACCCCTGCATTGTGCCTTTGGCATTATAGAATTTTGTCATCTTGTGGGCATTATTGTAACACTTTGTGTCACTATGAATGAATATTTTGATGAAGATGACTGCTATTATGAGGATGACGCCTCTGGCTTTTCGGAGCATGATTTGGTCGAGGCTTTAGACCAGGGTGTACAGCACTCAGTTAATAAGGCACTTGCTTGTGCCATCAATACCTTGAAACGTCATTTGACTCATTACGCCAAACAACAGGGCTGGTTGCCATCCACACGTTCGTCTTCTAAGTCCCCTGTTAATCCTCATAGGTCGGACTTTAAGAAATTGGCCAAAACTCTAGCCTCTGATAAGTCTTCCAATTTGACCTCGGGGGGCGCTTCGGCATCCACCAGCAATATTGCGGACACTGATGGTACTCATTCCTCATCTTCCACTGATCAGGATGTTCTTCCGCCACGAAAGAAGTCGCGTAAGGAGCATTATGTGGATGCTCCTACACATCCTCCCGTATTAACTTTCGAGCCTTCGGACATTTTTCATCCACATTCTTCTTCATGGCTTCCATCCCCTGCTGTGGCGGAGTAAGTTCAAGCTCATATTCGACAACCCTTTGAGAAGGATGTCAGGGCCCGCCTTCGGTCCGAATGTCCGCGTCCGGATCTCGCCGACCATTTAGCGGACACTCCGGAGATTGATCCCACAAGGGTCTCCTACCTCAAAAAATATGCCAAAGATCCCAAAAAGGGTCTTGACAGATCTTGGCGCTCCTGCCAGGACAAGTTGCTGGATTTGCTAGGGCCTCTCACAAAGATTTTAGATCTCGGGTTTCTGGCCAAAGAGTCTTCGGCCCTTGTTGACCCTGATGAACTTATCGAGTGGTCTAGGGCTATTTGCCAGTTGGGTAATGCCAACTGTGCAATTTCCAGTGAGCGTCGCCGTTCTATTCTCCTTAAATTGGATCCCAAACTGGCGGAGCTCTCCTCATCCGAGTCCGGCCCTTTAGCTCAGGGGCTGTTGTTCGGTTATCCTTTTTTGAAAGAACTGACGAAGTTTGTGGCAACTTTCAGCGGCCTTGATAAAGCTCAAGCTTCGCTGCGGCGGGCGTTTTGACCGGTTTTTGCCAGGGCCGGACGACATAGGGGACGCTCGTTCGGCCGTGGCTCTCAAAACTCCCAGAGGGGATTCCAGTCCCAAAGAGGCGGTGGTCAAGATTCAGGCTACAGCACCCGTTCCCAATTCTATCCCTCTCGCAAAGGGAGAGGAGAATATAGAAAGGGACGTTCCGGCGGAAACCAAGGTGGCTACCAGTATTCCAACACTTCAGGTGAGCTTGATTCCAGCTTCCGATGTGGTTCTGGGGGGCCGAATACGATTTTTTCTGCACAATTGGCGTTTAATCTCCAAAGATGCTTGGGTGCTGCAAACCGTTCAGGGTTACAAAATAGAGTTTTATCAGCCCCAACATCAAACCCTCCCTCCCACTCCTCTGTATTTCTCTCTTCAAGACCAAGAGTTTACTTCAGCAGAAATCAATTCTCTCCTGGAAAAAGGGGCAATCATTCAAACTGTTCGCCATCCCCAGGGGTTCATCAGCACGGTTTTTCTGGTGCAGAAGAAAGGGGGCGGTTCCCGCCTAGTTCTCAATCTGAAGGAATTCAACGGAGGTGTCGTTTACAGACACTTCAAGATGGAGGGAATTCATCTGTTGCGCGATCTTCTTCGCGAAGGGGATTGGATGGTTCGCCTAGATCTCAAGGATGCGTACTTGTCGATTCCCATCTTCGAGCCACATCGGCGGTTCCTGCAATTCCATTGGCAGGGGAGTTGGTACGAGTACAAAGTTCTCCCGTTCAGCCTCTCGTCAGCACCTTGGTGCTTCACGAAACTTCTGAGGCCCGTCGTTGAATGTTTGTGCGCTCGGGGTGTTCGTTATACCTAGACGACATTCTAATCATGGCAGAATGTCCCCTCAAAGTCTTGACACATCTGGAGTGGTCTATCGACCTCTTGCAATCTCTGGGTTTTCTGGTGAACCCTCAGAAATCAGTCTTCATTCAATCGCAGGTGATAGATTTTCTAGGCTTTCAGGTCAATTCTCTTTCATGTCAACTTCTCTTACCCAATCCAAAGATTCAGTACATCAAGAGGGAATTGAATTCGGTTATTTCCAGACAGACTGTGTCACTGAGATCGTTAGCATGAGTTGTCGGTCTGTTGGCGTCCTCCATTCAGGCGATTTTACCGGGTCCACTGCATTACAGGGCACTTCAACGTTTGAAGATCCGTCATCCCCAGAAAGGCCTTCGCTATTCCTATCTAATTCCTCTTTCAGAGGAAGCGAGGAGGGAGATGCAATGGTGGTTAGACCACATGGATGCTTGGAATGGGCGAGCCCTGTTCGGTTCATCTCCGGATCTCGTGATAGAGTCCGATACCAGCCTGTGGGGTTGGGGATCCGGGTGCGGTCCTGTCTCGACGGGGGGTCGTTGGTCCTCCCAGGAGTTGTCTCTCCATATAAATTGCCTGGAACTCCTGGCGGGTTCATTTGCGATCCAGTGTTTCTCTCCTCTTCAATCCAATTGTTGCATTCTTCTCCGCATGGACAATATTTCGGCGGTCCGGTATGTCAAAAAGTTTGGTGGATCGAAATCCAGGATATTGGCGGAGATTGCCAAAGATTTTTGGCACTTTTGTCTGCAACAGAGGATCATTGTTATTGCCGAATATCTTCCCGTTCGCCACAATCAGATTGCGGACTGGAATTCACGCCACCTTCGGGACTTCAGCGATTGGCGGCTTCATCCTCACATTTTCCGTTCTCTCCTTCGGATCTGGAGTCAGTGTCACTTAGACCTGTTCGCCTCTCGCCTGAACACTCAACTTCCTCTGTTTTTCAGCTGGAGGCCGGATCCGAAGGCCCTGGCCACGGATGCGTTTCTACAAACTTGGCCGTCGGTTCTGTGCTATGCCTTTCCCCCGTTCATGATGATTCCCAGGGTCTTGGCTTGCACGAAACGTTATCAGGCAGACTTAATTCTGATTGCTCCTCTGTGGAGGGCTCAGGCGTGGTTCCCGGTTCTCCTGGAGATGTGTTGTGCAGTGCCGCTCCTTCTTCCCCAGAAGTGGAATCTCTTGCTGGATCCTCTCGGCAATCCGCATCCCCTGATTCTATCAGGCAATCTCCTTCTGCTAGCGTGGCGAATCTCGGGGATCGCTGGTCGATCCCAGGCCTTTCACATGACGCTTCCAAATCTATCAGTGAAGCCTGGTCTCCCAATACTCATAAACAATACAGAGGGTGATGGAAGCGATGGTGTGACTGGTGTGTTCAACGGGAGGCTGATCCCTCTTCAGCGGATGTCTCCTTGATCATTAATTTTCAAGCCTCTCTTGCTTCCTCCGGTTTGGCTTATCGCACTGTCAACAACTTTCGTTCTGCCATTTCGGCGGCTCATATTCATATTGATGGTAAACCTGCGGGTGAGCATCCTTTGATTGCCAAATTGCTTAAGGGTATTCGTCTGGCGAAACCCCCATGTCCTAAGTACGTGTCTTTATGGGATGTATCCATTGTTTTGAAGTTTTTGGAAGCCTGGCCTTCCAATTCTTTGCTTTCCCGTAAGCAACTGTCAGCCAAACTGACCATGTTGTTATGCCTTGTTTCTTGCAAACGGGTGTCTGATGTTCGTGCTTTGGACTTGGCAGGTCACAGTTTTACACCTGAGGGCGTCACATTTCGTCTTTCCAAATGTACCAAAACAAATACTTCCTCGATTACCTATCCTTCCTTTCCTAATCATCCCAACCTTTACGTTGTTCAATGTGTCAAGGATTATGAGGTATGTACTGCTCCTTTACGTTCAGATATGCATGGTCAACCGTTGATTGCTTTGCAGAAGCCTTTTCGCCCTGTTACCCCAGCTACTTTGGCTCGCTGGGTTAGATGGCTCATGTCTGAAGCTGGCATTGATGTTTCCATTTTTGGTGCCCGTTCGGCACGTGGGGCTATGGCTTCTAAGGCATTCTCGATGGGTGTTACTTTATTTGACATCATGAAGGCTGCAGATTGGTCTTCTGATTCAGTGTTCAAAACCTTTTATTACAAACCAATTGATCATATTGCTTCTGTGGTGGTGGATCAGCTTAGAACAAGCATAATCGGAGCCTCCTGTTCTGACATAGAATTCAAAATTTGCGAACATACGTGACAAGAATTTTCAATTCTATTAAGGACAAGGAGGCGAGGATTATCCCACCCGTGGTTATTGTTTTTCAGCACATGTTATGCATTTATACTGTTGTTTTCTGCATATGAATTATGTTTAATGCAATTCATTATTTTTCTCTACCCCCCCTATTTATGACTTAATTCTATATACTGGATGTGTATTACGGCTGTATGTCTCTTTTCAGGTTCTGACCCGAAGTAGCGGTGTTGCTGTTCCTTCTGGCTTATCCTGTTTTCCATGCTCTTCTGTTTCCGATGATCTACTGCTGCCGAGTCCTGTGTTCTTCGAAGTGGACTTCTGCTGCTGGTCTTTCTATCCCTGATGTTCAACGTTTTCTTGGACTTCCTGTTTTAACTTGAACTGTTTTCCTCACCAAAGAAAGAGGATGTGTTACTTTCTACATGACCTTTTATACTATGGTCTCTATGGTTGGTCACGTGATACCCTGGTGTTCATGGGTTCTGTAGTTTTTCTTTGATCTACTGTGTTCTAATTGGCTGCTGAGCATTTCTAATAAAGAAATGAGAAAGCATAATCCTCGCCTCCTTTCTCCTTAATAGAATTGAAAATTCTTGTCACGTATGTTCGCAAATTTTGAATTGTCCTATACCCGTTTAACATGGCCACTTTACCATCCTTAGAGAGTAATCCCTAAAGAGTACTGCTAGGCATAGAAGACGGACTACTGCTGTGCACTACCCTGACATTGTGAGCTCATCATTTCGCTCTAAAAAGAATTTGTTTATTGAGTTCAACATTGTCATTATTTTTTACTGAATTAAAGTATCCACGCCCATTTTCTTCATCCCAGTTCTTATTTCGAGGTGGGGTCTCGATCATCATAATAAGGACTGTGACAGCATAGCTGCCAAGTTTTCAGCTTGCACATTTTTTGTTTTGTTTTATATAGCGCTAATTCGACCCGAAGGTATCAGAGCGCTTTACATGAGCACATGCTGAATTACAGACGAACACATTCATTTACATTTGCATGTTTTTAGTGTAGTTGTGTGCATAAATGGCAACATTTTGGGAGAGGAAAGCGGGAGCTTAAAATAAAAAAATCTAGGGAGAATGTATTTCTCTAGCTCCTTGATGACAGTTCAATGGCTCTGTCTCAGGCAAACAAGGCAGTCACAGTAGGCAGGAGAGTAGTGACAGCTGCAGAGCCTGGCATTCTCGAGATGGGGTTGGGTGCATCACAGTGCTCAAAGATATTTGCTATTCTTGAGTGTGAGTGCTGCTGCCTTATCCCAGCCATGGATGGTTCAACTCCCCTTTGTGCACATACACAGCTTTAGCCATACAAGCCAATAGACCCGATTCAGGGGAGACGAGAGACTGCAGATTTTTGAAGCAAAAGGTGCTTTATTTTGGCTGTCTCCCGCCTGAAATTGCCTCTGCTCCAATAGAAGTCAATAGGAGGAATACATTCTCCTGATTATGTTTTTAAAATATCCCCCTTACGTCTTCCAAAATGTTAGCATGTATGCTTTAGCCTAGCCGCTCAGTATAGATCACGCACATTGGAGTGTACTAATAAAATAACAAAGTAGCAGTTGCATCCATCGTTCGAGTCCATCCATGGCAATCTCACCTTTAGTTGACCCCTGGTTGTGGATCTTCACTGCAGGTTGTCAGGCTCCAATACCAGTGAGCTGAGTGCCTTCATGTTGGCCTTGAAATAACAAGCATAAACCTGGAAGAGTATCCAAGAAATAGAAGTTTATTTGTCAGAGAACTCACAGCCTTTCTCTTGGCGGTAGCCTCATAGAATAAATGGGTAAGGGTGAGAAAAGGACCGAGCAGACATTATATCTGACCGACCGCTAACTTGCTCGTGTTTGGCCCACGCCTGCAAGCCTGAGACACCTGTGACTGATGTCCGGGGAATCAAGTTTCGTTCAGGAACGCTTTCGGCCTGACCCTCCTCCATTTTGTAACTCTTCCTCTCCTTTTCGCCACGTCCCCAGCAACAAAATGGTGACAATAACTTAAGTGATAATATAGCAATTGACATAGATCTCATGCCAAACAGTAAAGAAAGACTGCCACAATCACTCACACAACTCTTTTTTCCCCTCCAATAGGACAACCATCTTGTTATGATTCAATTGTTCTAGTAATCCCAAAATTTGCACCTCGCACCCCTGACACAGTAGCTGTTCGGAATTCCCCTTTCTTGCCTCTCACACTGGATAACCACCACCGCCAAAATAATGAAAGAAGGTCTTCCCCACCTTAAACTTTTTGAGGAATTCTTCCCTATCATCTTGAAAACTGCTTCCAAGTCTGATCCCTCCACCACTTCAGCATTTCCCAATGCTAGAAACGTCTCTAACTCACCTCCTTCATCTGGCAAGAATGATTTTGCCACCCTCCACACCAGTTTGCAATATTATGCCACACCCAGAATCCGTACTGCAGAGTTACACAACCAAGCTACGTTGATTTTACCTTTACATCCCATCCACCTCAAACACAGTCTCCCCTATTGACTGATCCTTCATTAACACCTCATAACTTACCATTTTCACCCCATCTCTTCCATCCCTCCCCTCCTAATGTTGATTTCTCTCCTACACCCATTCCACCCTCCCAACTGCCGTTTCTCCCACTATATCAGCAGCCTAACACCATTATCATCTCCCCCTTGAACCCCTGCCCACTGCTTCAAGACCCTACCTTCCGTCCCCATCACACACTAGAAGCCAGATTGGACGAGATTACCAGAAGTCTGCATGATCTCGAAGTTGAACTAAACAGACTCAGTCACTGCTCAACAAAGATGAATAACTTTCTCCTGTCCAACAGGAACATCAGATTGAATACTGTCCCTAATGACCAACCCTACTATCACCCTACCTTATTTCCAACTCAACTTAACTCACCTCCCCTCCTTCTTGACCCTTCCCTCCACTCTGCCTAGGCACTGGAAGTTGAGAGCTAGACCCTATCTCAATGTGTCCACTCAACTGATTAGACAAGATGCCCAACTATTGGACAACAATATCCAATCCCTCCTCTTATCATATAACTCTCCTCACCTTGACAACCTTTCTAACCAGGGAAAAATCCATTCCATCCCGGCAAACCCTCATAGAGCTCCCAGGATCAACTCTAGAGTGGTCAACAAACACAACCTCATGTGAGTTACCTTCACACAGACTGACCCTACAGACCTCAAATCTCACTTAAAATGCTTGTTAATCAACTGCAGATCAACTTCAAGAAATGCTGGTGATATTGAAGATCTGATCCTCAGACATGATCTTGACCTTATTCTTACCGAAACTTGGCTAAATGACTCCTCTGCTCCTATCCTGTACATACTAATCCCTCCCAACTATGACATTGACAGATTGGACAGACTCTATAGACCAGGTGGTAGCATCGCTTGCATTCACAGCCTCAACCTGTCAGTAGAACACACTCTTACCCCCTGCTCTATCCACTTGCGAATATCTTTGCCTCGATTTCTCTTGCAACAACAAACCACTTTGCAAACCGCACACAAGCTATCACCCGCCAGGTGACAATCAGGTTTGCATAGAACAGATCATGGAAACCGTTGTAACTAATAATGGTCATCAGTGCATGCAAATATTTCTAGCAGACTTGAACCTCCACTGGAATGTCCTAAATGATCCTACAGTGAACAGCTTCAAAACCTTCCTTGCTGACCTTAATCTGACTAATTTCTTTCACATGCCCACACATAACAAAGGATCAACCGTAGATCTTATTGCAAAGCCCAACTCAATTCAATTAGAATCTATCCTACTCTGTGATTGGACCGACCACCACCTCCTCCCATTCCTCATCACGCAAGTGGTGACAACCAACAAAGATCAACCAATGAAACCTAGACTCTGAAAGAGGAACATAAACAACATCAACCTCAATGAACTGACCTCTATCTGCCGCAACATCCTGCCTCCTCCTAGCGAGACGGCAGATGTACATGATCTTACAAATACAGCATTTGCTCCATGGAGAGTGCCCAGGCATGATCACTCCACTTCAGCTAAAAAGAGTATCTTCAAAAGACTCCAAACCTTGGTATAATGGTTGTCTTAACACAGAAAGGCGCAGCTTGCAGTTAGCTGAATGTCAGTGGAGTTCAGCTCCGTCCTTTGAATACCTCAACCAGATGGATCAAGCTAGTAACCGCCCCCCAAATTTTTGAGCTCATAAAAGGACAATCGAGCAGCACACCTATACCGTCCCTCGCTAGATTTAGTCCACTACCAAACTGTGAGGAATTTGCCACCTTCTTTCTTCAAAAGATGGAAAACATGAAAAAGGACGTGCAGATCTCCCTGGAACAGGCATCTCTCCATCTCAATCCACTCCTTTTGCCTCCTTGAATATATATCCCTCTGGGCCCTTTCTAAAAAATAATGCATCCTGGAACTCCTTCAAAATGTTTAAAGAAAGTAACATCCTCAAGATTCTCCCTTCACTGAAACCATGAAACCACTTCAACGACCATCTACCTCCCAATTTCTTCAAGGAAATCGCACCCCGATACTCACACTATGGACCAAGATTACTAATGCCTCCCTCCTTCTAGGCACTATCCCAGATTGCCCTAAATCTGGCCAGGTTTCCTCTATTCTAAAGAAACCTAAAGCAGATCAAACTGATCTAAACAACTTCCAACCGATCTCAAATATTCCTACCCTGGCAAAGCTCCTTGAAAAATGTGTTCACACCCTACTTTGCAACCATATTGAACAATTCCAACTATTAGACATATTCCAATCCAGCTTTAGTCCAAGGCACAGCACTGAATCGGCTATGACACTCATAGTGGACAATGTACTAAAAATGCTGGATCAGAACCAATCATGTTTCCTAATCCTCCTGGACCTATCTTCGGCATTTGATTCGGTCAAGCATGACAACCTATTAGACCGATTGGAACACCGCATGGGGCTATAGGGAACAGTCCATAACTGGCTCACCTCCTACCTCCATATCAGGACTCAAAGAATTAAGGTTAATCACTCTCTATTCCAGACCACTCAGGTCACTTTAGTTGTGTCCCTCATGGCTCCTCACTCTCCCCAACTCTTTTCCACCTGTTCATGGAGCCGCTTACAGAAATTCTGAGTTCATCCAACATCCACTTCCATATGTACACTGACGATACCCAACGATCCTTAAAAGTCTCCTCTCCTGAAGACATCAATACCCTCAGCACAACTCTACAGTTAACGCAGAATTGGCTAGCATCTAATCACCGCATACTAAACACTCAAAAAACTGAATTCAGCTAAAAATGGCATGCATGACTTATAAAGCCTCCACTTTAAAACCCCAAGATAACTTGCTCAAAAGCTCATACTTTCTGGTGGCTCCAGATCCTCCAAACCACAGAGATTCCGCAAGAAGAAAACTTACAACCGATCCTTCTCAGGGATGACCCTGAGAATTTGGAACTCCTTGCCTGCTGAACTCAGAATGAATCCATCCTCTATTTCCTTCATGAAAGAAGTCAAAGTACTCCTTATAAACAAATTCCATCCCTAGATTGCTAGATTCAACCACACTCGACATCTTTCACCGATGACCTTTTAGTTCTCACTTATTCAGCTCTGACTCTTTCTTACTGTTTACTGTAATATTGTTTACTGACATTGCCTTATAGTACTTACTAAACGCTGCTTTTGGCTTTGTTGTTATTCCCCCTCTAAAGCATTCCCTCCATTCCCTGGTTGACACCTATACATTGATATTGATTGTATTACTATCACTGAGCGGATCTCTGTAAACCTGTAAATCTATAAAGCGCGCTGATACCCGCCAATAAATAATACAAATAATTGCAAGTCACATTAATGAAACCATCTCACACGCCAATACAGAGGTATATTTCATAACCACAGCATTCTTCAATAAACAAATATTACTCTACACCAGAGGTCTTCAAACGTTTGGATACCGAGACCCCCTTGACACACGTTTTTAGGCATAAGGACCCCCCTCTGACAAAAATTTCTAGAAACTGGTACTCCTCATCATCGACAACTATCGACAACCATAAATGACCCCAATTCCCACAGCAAATAATTTTTACGATGGGGAAATAATATTAAACAGTGTTTAGCAAACCAAAGGTCAGTGAGCATGGGGGTGTAGTCAAAGGTGTAGCTAAAAACAAAGGGCCTCATTTATGAGGAATTGGCGTAGGGCGTAGTCTTCTTGCTGCGCTGCCCTACACCAATGTGAAAGGGCAGGAATGCACCGTATTAATAAAATACGGTGCATTTCTGTCCTTTTCACTTGCGTTGGTTCACAAATTGCTGCCTAGCACCAGTGTAGGCAGGATTGTTTTTGTACGGGACGAGGCACCTTTCTTCACAAAAACAATCCTGAGAGATGTTTTCCTCTTTCTATGTGAGCTGCAGAATGTAGCACACATGGAAAGAGGAAAAAAGTAGGAGAAATGAACACATGTCTCCTCATTATGCCTTTACTGGGGAGGCGTCCGTTTTTGGAGCTGTCCCAGGTTTAAGTGATTTTGTAAATATGGGACAGCATCAAAATCCATGGGTGTTGTGTGGGAACCCCACGCAAAGCCCATGGAACACCTCCTTTACGCAGAGCAAGGCAACTCAGTGACTTACGCTGCTTTGTCTTACTTCATAACTATGAGGTCATGAAAAGCAAGGCAGGGTGACTTTGCACCGCCTCACAAGTATGGTTGAGATGGTTGCACCACCGGAGGGTCAAAAAAGTGATGCTCTGGCAATGCAAGCCTCTCATAAATAAGCCCCAAAATATTCTGTACGTTTTTTAGGTCTTTGACCATTAGGTATCGAAATAAAAAATAATGGGCAGCGTAAATGAAAAATAATTAAAAATGTTGTTACTCAGTGGGAAATGCACTGTAGTACATTATGAAACATCTATTTGTTAATGCACTACAGAGGCCTGTGTGTAACCAGAGAGCCACAGAATTAAATCTTGATTGGTGCAGTCGAGAATAGTGATGTGCATTTTTAGGGCAAGAGGTCACAGCGGGTGACAGAAAGCACTGTGAATATGTGGGTGATTATTTTATACTTGCATTACAAACAGTGTAAGATAGAATGCTGCAAAACGTGCAAATAGTTTTACGATAAAATGGTGTTTCAAAATGTAGATTTTAGTGATAACAGGGCATATGTAATGCAACTTCTTTTTTACATAACTGTCCCTTCAACACCTCTTTAGTGGTACTAAGGGCTGTGTAAATGCAGTTAAAATTAAAAGCAAGCACTTCCAGCCCAGTTGTTAACTCTTTGCACTTCCACTCAAAAAACCAAATCTTTGTCACCACAAAGCTTGGAATGATTTGCTAAGTTAAAGCCAGAACCAATCCCAAGCACCCTTTACACTTGCAAATTAACTGATTGGCACATTTGCATTTCATTCAGGCAAACAGATGATAACGATCTAAATTAGCCGTCCCCAGACGTCTGTCTTTTTCCAAAAAGAAACAAAATGTTTTGGATTGCAGGGACAAGGAAGCTGGGGAATGAGCGACCCCCTTTCCAGGACTCCACGGCCTCCCTGGGGTTTACGCCCCACAGATTGAAGACCTCTTCTCTACACCTATATAACACCATCTCCCCTTTCTCAACAAATAAAACAAAACAAACAGAAATAATACAAAGTCTGACAGTCCAACTATATGAAATAATGCAATTTCCCCAAAATAACATTACATTAAATAGTCTCAGAATCTGACAGGGATTGAACGAATTCTAGTACTTCTATTAGCATTCCCACATCACCACTACCATCCGTCGGCATCACCACACTTCCATCCTGCATCAATTCTTCACTCAGTTCTCGTGTATCTCGAACACCATCATTCAAAACACCCAAATGAAACCACTCACTCTGACCCTTATCACCATCACGTTCACCACTGTCCTTAAGAGAATTTCTAATAATATTTGCTTGTTCCTTACTTCAGAGTAACAATAGCATTTGTGTTCCACCAACCTTTTATTCCAAAAGCACAGCCTCACTCTCTCTACTTTGGTAGGTTTGGAAAATCTGTAGTCACCTTTCACAGCCTTCATGGGCTTTTTAACTAATACCAAATCATCTGGCACAACCTCCTTTTCCTTAACAAGCTTCACTTTATCAAAATTCCTTTTAACCATGTTCTGTTTACTTCTGACACATTCACGCACTTCTTTCAGATCCTAATCACAACCACCAGATCCAAGCTTTTCGGTCAACCAAACTGGATTGAGGCTAGAAATAGGCTTCCTTCTTCTCAACAGCACATAAGGAGTCCCTCCTGTGGCCTAATGTGGCATGATATTATAACACCACACATTTTGCTATAAATATTTCCACACATTCAGTTTGTTTACTACTCTGTCTGCATGCCCTCTTCCAATAAGTGGTTCATCCTCTCAACAAGTCCATTGGAAGGAGGGCTACAAACAGGAACCCTGACATGTTTTACAGCATGTTTCTTGAAAAATACGGACTTGTTCTGACACAAAGTGTAATCCATTGTCTGTGACAATTACACTGGGCGGTCCCTTTACCTGAAACAACTGCCCTAAAAACTCAACAACAGCCAAAGAATCATTAGTCGTAACAAACACAAAATACAACCACTTAGAAAAGTAGTCCACTGTGGTAATCAAATGCTTGTTCTCATTTCATAAAATATTTAATGGTCCAGTAAAATCTGTGTATATTTTTTCCCATGATCCATTCAACCAGTCCACAGGACACAAAGGAACTGTACCAACCCTCTAATGTTTATCAGAACATAAACACTCAACACATTTATCCACATAAGCTCTGACTTGGCCATTGATATAAGGCCTCCAGTAATGTTGCTTGATCCACTTGGCAGTGATACTAATTCCTAGATGTCCCTAGTTGGCCAAACTAATTATTTTATCAAGCAAACCATGGAGACACCGCGCTGTTGGTCCATCCTAAAAATAATCTGTTCTTAAACTACGTTTTTAAACTTTCACTTCTGTAATTATTTAGTTTCACCGCATTTTAGACTAATGTCAATTTGAATTTAAATTTGATTGCTTGTGACCTGGTTCCTTCTAGCTCTCTCGCCGTGCAGCCACCAAGCAATAGCCCGTATTGGTATTGGGCAGGGAAACCTCAGCCAATGAGCTTGGGAGGGGGGCAGAGCCTACTACACGCCGTAGTCTTCAAATTGATGCCCGCAGCGTGGACTCGCTTGGAGACACCGTGCTGTTTATCTGCCCTAAACAAAATCTGTTCTTAAATAACGTTTTTAAACTTTCACTTCTTTATTTATTTAGTTGCGCCGCATTTTAGACTAATGTGAATTTGAATGTGAATTTGATTGCTTGTTACCTGGTTCCTTCTAGCTCTCTCGCCGTGCAGCCACCAAGCAATAGCCTGTTTTGGTACTGGGCAGGAGAACCTCAGCCAATTAGCTTGGGAGGGGCGCAGAGCCTACTACACGCTGTAGGCTTCAAATTGAAGCCCGCAGCGCGGGCACGCCGCTGGCATGCTGAAGGCCCGCCTAAGGTAAGCCCGTCTGCATCTGGCCACGTCCGGGCAACGCCAGGGGCCTGCCACTATGGGCAAAAAATCACCTACACGTTGACAGAATTAAAAGACATGGCCCCGCAAGACAGGCAACTGCACGACCTGCCTCTCCAACACAAATTGGATGAACTAGACCTTTTTTATCCAGGTCAGGCGCCAAGCTTCTGTAAGAGCAGGGGCGCTTGTCAGGCTTTGAGCCAAATTACCCTGTACATCCCTGGGGGAAATCAAAACCCTACGAAGGAATTGAATATAGAGTATCTAAACACTCGCTCAGTAGTCAAACACCAACTTTAACTATTCAACCTTTTACATACTGATTCGCCCTGATATGCTGTTTTTGGCAGAAACATGGCTGACAGAGGAATTCACTCCAGACATTCTGGCCACATTCCCAGAAAATTATTATCTCAGACAATCTAATAGGTCCTCAGGAAACATTGGTGGGTGAAGGGGGGGAGTGGCAGTTGTTATAAAAAAAAGGACTGTCTTTCACCCCCATCTCCCCACTAGAGATAACACTAGTTTACAGCCTAATAGTCAAACTGGACTCTCTCTATAGTACAATGGTATGCGTACTCTTGTATACACCACCCACAGCGATACCAGATTTTCCTAAAGCATTTGCAAATAGCATTGGGTCATTGGCCGTGGACTATGCTAAAGTCCTGGTCATAGGAGACATGAACTATTGGGCTACTGAGGTGGAAGGGGGAAAGGTTGCTTAGGAACTGACTGAGTCCCTCCTAAGTCTAAACCTTACGCAACACATCCAAGCACCCACGCACATCAAAGGTCATATACTCGACCAAGTGTGGTCCGTTAACCTTACCCTTCAGAATTTAGCAATCCACCCTTGTGTATGGTCAGATCACTACACAATTAGCTTCACTCTGAGTGATATTATTCTGTCCAAAACCTTCCCCCAACAAAAAGGCCCATCCAGCAACTGGAATCACATAAACATGGAATCCTTATGTAACACTCTGAACCGTGAGCTGCCCATAAGTCTGGACAAAATAGACATCTTTGAGAGAGAGATTGCAAACTGGCAATTGAACGCCATTAACATTCATGCCCCTTTACAGGCCAAAACCTCTCATATTAAGCGGCATGAAGCAGCTAAATGGTTTACGGCCGATCTAAAATCTGCTAAACTTAGTGTACATCAGGCCAAAAGGAAATGGCGTAACACCTACTCGACATAATCTAGAGAACAATACAATGTGTGCCTAAGGACATACAAAAAAAACATCCTGGAGGCAAAACCATAATCTTTTTAATAACAAAGTACTAAGCACAAACAACAAGACAAAAGATATCTTTAATACTGTAAGGGAGTTATCTAACCCTGATCAAGTGCCCCCCCCCCCCTTTATCATTGCTACACAGAAATTATGCAATGATTTAAACTCTGTTTATAGACAAAATTAAGACAATTCAAGAATCTATAGATTCCAGCCACAAGGATGTGGAAGCATTGTTAGGTGACACCAACCTCAAATTGAATGCCGCTTTTCCCTGCCTAAATAAAGAACATCTCTTTGAACTCCTGAATAAAGTAAAATCAGGTTCCCCTAAGGAGATATGCCCCCCATATTCAAAAATCAATTTCTATGGCATTACCAGGGACTATCCTTGCCCTTCTGAATCTATCCTTGACCCAAGGAACTGTGCCGTCAGTCTTTTAAGAAGCTGTGGTTATTCCTCTGCAAAAAAAGCAAGGGATTGACCCTCCGAAGCTGAACAACTACAGGCCTATAACTCTTCTTCCCTTCCTGGCTAAACTATTGGAGACACATGTAGCCAAATTCTTTAGCTTCTTTATCGGGAGTACTAATTATTTGGACTCCCATCAGGCAGGTTTTCGTCCATTTCATTCAAGCGAATCTGTCATACTATATGTCATGGACGATCTGAAAGGAGAGGTGGACGAGGACTGCACTCAGGCCTTGATTATCTTGGACCTGTCTGCAGCCTTCAATACCGTTAACCATGATATACTTATGGAACGTATCGCTACAGCAGGTCTCCGAGGTGCTGTCCTGAGTTGGTTTAAATCCTTCTTAGAGGACCAGAAGCAATCAGTGTTGCTTTCACCCCACAAACCCGGCACTGTTAATATGAGCTGTCGAATACCGCAGGGTTCCTCTCTATCCCCGCCTCTCTTTAATGTCTACATCCGCCCCCTCATATTTAGGCTTTGTCAGATGGGGTCAAGATCTACAACTATGCTGACGACATGCAGCTGATCTTTTCCATCGATGACTCAATAAACTCCAAGGAGTTTCTTAGGCACACCCTGCTATTCATCAGAATTTGAATGAACAATAATCACTTAAAACTGAACTCCGAAAAAAATGAAATCATCATACCCAAAAACAAACTCCTGCATTAGACTCCTGCACAGTGGCCCCTGGAGCTAGACCCTGCACCTACTTCAAAGAATATGATTAAGAGCCTGGGCATACAGATTGACTCGCATCTTTCTATGATGACCCAGATCGGCTCGGTTACCTCTGCATGTTTTTTCCAACTTCGGAAATTGCGAAAAATCTGAAGGTTTTTTAGCAGAGAGGCCAGCATCCAAATCATTATTGCTTTGGTTTTATCAAAAATTGACTATGCTAACGCAATTTACTTAGGCCTCCCGCAAAATCAGAAACACTGTTTACAGATGATACAAAATCAAGCCGCCAAAATTATCTACCAATAAGACAGACGCTGTCACATCAGGCTACTGCTGAAGGAGCTCCACTGGCTTCCTGTGGAGCAGCGGTCTATGTTCAAAACAGGATGCATTCTGTTTAAAGCTATACATGGCATAGGTCCAAAGTACACATCCTCAAGAATTCACAAATACTCCGCTCAGCGCACCCAAAGATCCATGCACATGAATCTGTTGGTAGTCTCCAGATTCAGACGCAAAAGGACAGGAGGGTCACGCTTTTCAGTACAGGGACCCCAATTCTGGAACTCTCTGCCTATATCTCTGAGATTAGAAACAGACCATCTGCGATTTAGGAAAAAGCTGAAGACCTGGCTTTTTATCCAAGCTCCCATTTAGACATGGACTTCTTAACCAGTGACACCAGAATTGAAAGACAGCACCAAGAGACCTGTAGGTGAACGTGTGCTTTTGAAATTCACAATAACATAACAACATAACAAACCAAGTGGAGGGACAACACATCCTGACTTACAACAAAACCATTCCCACAAATAATTCAGCCCCTGCTTGTTCAAAAATCTTCAAATACAAACTCCAGTCACAAGGCTAACCTGATACAAAATAGTCCTTAACATTCCACTAACAGTCATATCTTGAGGAACAATCCCACCTCTCTCCTGGAATGATCCCAAAAAGTTGAGTCACATCCACAACTGACACGGCACACTCATACAGTATTCGGATTTTTTTTTTTTAATCAAGATGCAGAAATATCAAGTTTTTAATATTGTGATCCACAAATGTCGCGATGCAGGAATATCGTTGAGAGGAATATCAATTTTCTATGGTAAGTAATATTGATGTCAAAAATATGTATGTTGTTAATATTGTTTGCAAAACTATCTATGTTGTTAATATCGATGTTAAAAATATCTATGTTAATATCATTTACTAAATATTGGTTTTAGAAATATCATTTTTTTAATAGTTTTTTATGTATTTTAGTATATGTTTTAATTGTATATGTTATAAATTGTTTTTATATTTATTGTTAATATAGTTTGTATATTTTTAGTAGTTTTTTAATATAATTGTTTATTGTAATTTTTTTTGTCATAGCAGTTTATGGGTTTTGTAGGGTAATACATTATTTAATTGATAATTAATTATGTAAATTGTATATTTAACTTATTTTTTAAGCTACGTTTTAAATGCAGGTTGTGGGGTTGGTAGGGGTATAGGGTGGACAGTAAATTGATTACAATTGCTTAATAATTACGTTTTTAATCACTGATAAGTATTTCATTGAACGTTAATTATGTAAATTGTGTAATTTATTTTTTGACCCCATCACTGCTAGGTCCCCCCACCCCCGCTAAGCATATTGTTGGGCTATTTGGGGTAGTTCACGCTTAGGCACTCATAACTTTTGTACGCATAAGGTAGCCATGCCAAATTTGCATCCTTTGTTTCCAACATCCTGGGGATTCTAAAGGTACCCAGCATTTGTGGATTCCCCTGGAGGGTAATGAATAATTAGCCAAAATACAACCAGATTTTGGAGTTTTTGGGAAAAATGGAAAAAAAAGTGCTGCAGAAGAAAGCATCATTTTTTTCCCTGCAAATGGTATCAATGAATGGTTTACAGTACTAAAATCACCATCTTCCCAGCTTTCAGGAGCAGGCAGACCTTTGTCAGATAACCACATTTTTCAACACAGTGTTGGCATTTTAATGAGACATAGCCTATTTTTCCTATGTTGTTGTGCTTTCAACCTCCTTCCAGTTAGTGGTAGAAATGGGTATGAAACCAATGGTGGATCTGGGAAAGCTATACATTTGTGAAAAGTAGATACAATTCTGAATTCAGCAAGGTTTAGTTGTGTAAATCCTTCAATATTTTCCTATAGAAAGTAACAGTTGAATGAATTTTTTTTTAATTGAGTTGAAAAAACCAGCCAATGTTTTCACTTGTAACTTCTTCTAACTATGGCATATTTTCAAAAGCAATATACTGTTACGTCTACTGGATCCTTTTGTTGTGGGGATATATAGGGCTTGTAGGTTCACCAAGAACCCAATGTACCCAGGGCCAATAACTGAGCTGCACCTTGCAATGGTTTTTCATGGTGTACCAGGTATGCAGCAATTCATTTGGTAAAATATAAAGAGTGAAACTTAGGTATCAAGAAAAATTATGTATTTCCAAAATGGAAAAAAGATATGGAGTTTAGAAGCAGTGGTTATTTGCATATCTCTGAATTTATGGGTACCCATACTAGCATGTGAAATAGAGGGGATTTTTCAAAATGGCTTCTTTTTTACACACTGTCTTACATTTGGAAGATACAAATGCAGAGAAAGACAATTGGGAAAAAACATGTATGCTACTATTCTGTGTTCCCCTAAGTCTCTTGATAACAATGGTACCTCACTTGTGTGGGTAGTCCTAGTGCCTGCGACAGGTAAAGGCCCAAAACGCAACATGGACGCATCACATGTTCCACTGAAAACTGACCCTTTTCTTGCAACGTGCCAAGCTGTGGATTTAGGGCTTTAGCTCAGCTGGGATCTAGGCAAACCTGTACTTGTCTTTAAAATAGACACCCAAGGAAATCCAGGATGGGGTGACTCGTGTGGCACTCACCAGGACTCCTTGCAAACCTCAAAATTTGTCTAAAAACACATTTTCTTCTCATGTCTGTGATGAAAAGTTCTGGAATCTGAGGGGAGCCACAAACTACCTTCAATCCAGCATTTCCCAAAGACTCCCGATAAAAATAGTACCTCACTTGTGTGGGTAGGCCTAGTTGCCCGCAACAAGAAACGGCCCAAAACGTAACATGGACGTATCATATTTTTCCACTGAAAACTGACCCATTTCTTGCAACGTGCCTAGCTGTGGATTTGGGGTTTAGCTCAGTCGGGACCTAGGCACACCTGTACATTTATTTTAAACTAGACACCCACGGAAATCCAGGATGGGCTGACTTGCATGGCTCTCTCCATGTTTTTGTACCCAGAATCCCTTGCAAACCTCACAATTTGTCTAGAAAAGCACATTTTCCTCACATTTCTGTGATGGAAAGTTCTGGAATCCACAGGGAGCCACCCAGCAGGTACCACACTTGTGTGGTAGGACTCGTGTCGGCGAAAGGAAACATATCACATTTTTCCATAGAAAATGGACCCTTTTTTTGCAATGTGCCTAGCTGTGGATTTTGGACCTTAGCTAATCCGGCATCTAGGGAAACAGGCAGTTCTGGGTAAGAAAACATTGGGGGATTCACTCAAGCGACACTTCCCTAGACTACCGTGGGTGTCTATTTTTCAGAAAGGTCTATGTTTGCTAGGTTTCTCTGGATGGCTGCCAAGCCCAGAACCTAAAACTTAGGTGACCCCCTTGCAAAGCAATGTAGTTTGGTGATTGATAATTTTGATGCCACCACAATATGTTTTGGGCCCTTCCCTGTCGCGGGCACTTGGCTCACAGAGACAAGTGAGGTAGCATTTTTATCGGGAGACCTAGGGGAACACTGGGGGGTAGGACATTCGTGGTTTCTTTCTGATTCTGGAAGAATATGGCAAAATAATGCAAGGAAAATGAATGATGTTAGTCACATTTTGAGGTTTGCCGGGCATTAAGGATAAGAAAACTTGTTGGGGTCCATGAGAGGCCCACCAGCTTGTACTCCCCTGGGTGTCTAGTTTTCAAAAATATCTAGAGTTGGTAGAATTTCCCTAGAGACAATGTACACCTTGGCAGAGAAAGACAGAAAAGCTCAATATTACTGCGCAACCATCTGTTCCTCCAGTACACACACATACTGGTTGGATTTGGCACGAGGGTGAGTGAAATGTAAATTTTTTATATTTTATGAACAAGAGAGATCACAAAAATTAAATACACCTTTAATATTTGACAAGTCAAAAAAACTGAACTGATGACTCACAGCTCATGAACTGTAGTGCCGTGACAAAGCACCAACCGCTTTACAGGCCATTCACATACCTTTCATACGTGACACACACAAGACCATTCACACCACCTGCCGTGGACCCAGCACATTACAACACTCATAAGACAATGTAGAGACAATATACACCCTGGCAGAGAAAGATCGAAAAGACAAATATTACTTCACATTCGTCTATTCCTCAAGTATACCCACATACCGGTTGTATTTGGCACGAGGGTGAATGAAGGTTCAGAACGTAAAATTGTTTTAACAAGAGATTGCACAAAAATAAAATGCACTGTTAATAACTGACATGTCAAAAAACGGAACCAATGACATGCATACACACAGAGGATCAACCAATATCACCAAAACACAAATATGGACTGAAAAATGTAAATATCTACACAGTGCATGCCAATGTTCTCTAGAAAATGTAATATGTATTCATTAAAATCACAGTATAGAAAAATTAATTATTAAAATCAACAATTCTTAAACATTATTCAAAAAGAGCATTAAAAAAATACATCAAATTTAGAATTCACGTAATCACTAAAGGATGAAATATATCATCATTAATAAATCCTCATTCAACAGAAAACAAAGCGGAAGAGTATATTAGACAATGTTATCATGTCATTGAAAAAACACCAGTTGTAACAAATAATTTGTTTAGTCTGAATATTTTTCATGTTTAGTTCTTGTATATTGACAAATGTCCAAAGATCTAGTGTATCAAATCAGTGAAGCATCGACACGTTTTGATTGGTACTAGGATTTCACAGCCACCTTCTTCAGGAAAAACGCTATCTCCTGGCCACAATTTATTCTCTTTATTCCTCAAGAGCAGAAACTCCTAGGCAGACTCAAAGGAATTCGAATATTCAGGGGATGAAGGTAAGTACTGATGTATATATGCCCCTTCGTATGGCCCCACATATACCTGCTATACACGGGGCGAAACCTCCATGTTGAGGCGAAACCATCAGCAAAGTGCTTCCCCCACCTAATATTATTGCCATTTTATGGAAATCACAAATACTATTCCAGAATGCTAATAGCAGAAATAGGAGTCTAAGGACTACAAACTACACTAAGCTACAGTCTACCAATATCGTCATCTAGAGATATGAAGTTCAAGACAGGCTTTCTACCAACTTCCTTCTGAAGTCATCTACCTGTGGTGCAACCAGACGAGTGCCAACTGGCCCCATAAACCAAGAGAAAACAAATAAATGTCAAGTATTACCACAACCAGGAGGTGTAAGGAAGTCACTACCTACACGGACTTGTTTTTATATAAGGGTCCTACATGAGACATGACACATTTTTCCGACTCAACATTATATTGAGTTAGACTCAAGGAATTGCATCAACCAATGCTTGAAATGCCTCCAGTCATGCTTTGCGAACTGTAACATGTTCACATGAAATTGCAATCCAAAGCATAATCTAAGACCCCAAGTGCTCCGTCCCAAAGAGTTATTAAAACAAAAGATTCAACATCCTACAAAATTGCGTATCCATCTTGGTCATATCATGTGTAGGTTTCTTTAGAGTTGTGGTTCTTAACCTGTGGTCTGCGGACACTGGGAAAACATCCAGTGCCCAGTCCGGCCCTGGCTGTGCAGATATGATTTTAAAAAAGTTTTTTTTTTTAAAGTCAGTATTTGTGACAACTTCCCATCAGCCTACCAAAGCATGAGCATAATTGTAGTAAATGTTCCTGAGGTAACCTGGAATGTATAGGCTTGTTCTAATAGTTCCATGTTTTTCAAATGTAATTATAATGTACAGTTTTTCACTCTATGTTCATATATTGAATGTGAGGATAGCTCCGCTCCCATTGCTTCAAGTAGTAACTCTTCATCTATTTCTTGAGCCCCACAACCCTTCCCCGCAGAATGGGTCTAGTTGTGCCCATGGTGTGTGGGCATGTATCTGTGTAGTTAAGAAGTGCCCTAAATCGACAATTAGTCTATGAAATGAGAAGACCAGTTTCCCACAAAATTCTCCTAAAAAAAAATTGGCATGTGCCTTTTGTCTCATCCAAATTCCTATGCACCAAATACTGGAATTTTCCGTAAAAATATTTGTATTCTGGTACTCAGATTTAATTGTGCATAAGACTTAAACTCCGAGACTTCTTCAGTTTTCTTGAATGGAAAAATACAACTTGAACATGGCCTTTTTAGGTCTCGGCTGCGAAAGGCTGCGCTTGCGCAGTCTCGCTCCGAGATTTAATGAGTTGGAGTGACTTTGAGAAGAGGGGCTTGCACCCGCCCCTCTTCTCTCCTGTTCTCCATTGGCTGGCCTCTTAAATGCTGGCCAGCCACTGGAGAAGAGGTCCAGTCACTCCGTTGAAGCCCCGTCCTTTTCGGATCGGGGGGCGTGTTTTTTGCGAGAAGTCTCAGGGAGGAGACAACAGCAAAACACGCCCCCAAATCCGAAAATGAGGCTCCCCTTCTCCGAGGCATTTTTGCTGTGCCTCGGAGAAAGGCGGTGGTGTCCCGGCGTTGCTCCCTCACCTGATCTCCTACTGTACGGCAGGAGCTCTGTGCTTGGCCGCTGAGGTGACTTGATGATTTTTCTTTCTTCAGACACTCGAAACCCTGACGGGGGCTTTGTTCCAGCGCCCCCCGGTGGTAGCTGCAGTGAAGAGACAGTTGAGAGTGAGGACGATCTATGAGAGCAGACTGCTCGAATACGACCCTGAGAGGAGACTGGGTGAGTGCACGGGGGGCACTTTGTGTGGTCGGCCTCGGAACCTGCAGAGCCACATGATGTGAGCTAGATTTCATCAGCACGCTGTGCGAGGATGACTTGTATCTATCACCCATGGCTGATGGCACTGCAGCGTGGCGGGACTGTGTGGCGTCTGCGAACCAATGCATCCTTTAGCACTGCGCATGTTCTGCGTGCAGGTCGATTTGGAACTCCGCTCCCCTCTACCCTCCCCAATTTAATTATAAAACAAGTAAACAACGCAGGGAATAGAATAGGGATGCAGAGCTTCGAATCAATGCTAATCCGCTTCCGGCGGTCCTAGAAGACTACATTTCCCAGAAGCCTCTTCTCCGGGTGCGTGACGTCTATCGTCCGCTCCGGCGCAGAGGTCTCGCGAGAGCGTCGGGCGTCGGGTCCGGGCCGCTTGTTGTTGGAGCCAAGATGGTGGCGCCGCAGCCCCCCCAGGCCGAGGCGGCCGAGCCTTGGTACGTGGCGCTCCTGGGCCTGGCCGAGCACTTCCGCACCTCCAGCCCGCCGAAGGTGAAGTTGCGCGTGCACTGCCTGCAGGCCGTGCTGGGGAGCAAGCCGGGACCGCGCCAGGAAGCTCGTACACACCTGCAGTTGGGCTCCGTGCTGCACCATCACACCAAGAACAGAGACCTGGCCAGGGGGCACCTGGAGAAGGCGGTAAGAGGAGGGGGAGGGCTGGGAGTGTCGGGAGAGGGCCACATTTCTAGGAGTATCAAATAGAGTGCCAAGAACTTGGAGGATTTGAGGGGGGAGTAATGCATACCCAGGAGGGGAGGTACATAAACAGGAGTACCTGGGAGAGGACCACAGACTGATGAGAGGAAGCAATGCACACCCAGGAGAGGAGGTACATAAACAGGAGTACCAGGGAGAGGGCCACAGACTGGTGAGAGATCAGAGGAAGTAATGCACACCCAGGAGAGGAGATGCATAAACAAACAGGAGTACCAGGGAGAGGGCCACAGACTGGTCAGAGTTGAGGGGGGGAGTAATGCACACCCAGGTGAGGAGATGCTTAAACAGGAGTACCAGGGAGAGGGCCACTGACTGGTGAGAGTTGAGGGGGGAGTAATGCACACCCAGGAGAGGAGATGTATAAACAGGAGTACCAGGGAGAGGGCCACTGACTGGTGTGAGTGATACATACACTTGAGAGGAGGTACAAAAACAGGAGTAGTACCGGGGAGAGGGCCACAGACTAGTAAGAGATGAGGTGTAGTCTGAGGTGCTGACCCATTACACATACAAGTGAGGGCTTGTCCCGAGGCGCAGCCAGGAGAGGAGGGCATAGGGCATGTCACTCGGGGGGGGGGGGGTAAGTAGACGTCATTCACAGTGCTGCACTAAAACAACAGGGAGCTGACCTGCCTTGCAACCTGTATGATACGGAGCTTTTGGCACAGTTAACAACAAGGATGGTTTGAGTTTCCATTGAGCCACAAACTCCATTTTACTACTACTCTCTTCTATTAACTAGTATTTGTAGAACATTCAGTGGGACTACACGCCTGTATTTGTCATGCAACCTTTTATTCTGCACAAGCCTTTCCCGGTTCACCAATTGTGTATAACTGTGGTATGGGCATTATTTTGTATTTTGCTGGAATGTGTATAACATTAGAATGTGGAATTGCATTTTTTTTCTTGATGAACGTTTAATTTGCATTTGCAAACACTCGAACGAGTTGTGCGTTTGGTACATATTTTCATGCTGATCATCATATTGTAATCGTCAGTTAGCGTACCCCTGTAAAACACTTCCTATTCTTTTGACACACTGTTATAATTATTATCACAGGTATAGCTAGAAGCGCTCTGGAATTATAAAAAAAATATATATTTCTCCAAGGGATGGAATGCTTCAGAGATCTACTTTTCCCTGAGAAAAAAAGTTCCACTTGTCCCTCTTGGTGCCTTGGAATAACATGACAAGTTATGGCAGTATACTTATTTCATCAGGGCTCATGTTTTATCCGGGATTGGTTCTAGCAAGGCTGGGTTTTTTGCCGCCTTCTGCAAATCTATATACATGTGCTGCAAGTAATTGGTAGTTCCATGTTTATAATGCAGTGTGACCCACGTAATTACTTTTTAAGGGTATTAACCAAATGCTCTCCAATCTCTTTCCAAATTGGAAAAGGTTGTAAATGTACGTCTACAGAGGCAGTAGTTTAGTTGTTTTCATGATGAGGAAAGGGGGTGTAGGGATAATGAATATGCAGTTGATTGACAGATTTTCACATGAGCACGTGTAACTCTGTGTTTTTGCTAATGTGAAAATGGAAATACTAAAGTTACCTAGGAGTAAGGTTTTCCGGCATTATCTGTGAATTTCTGAATGTCATAAACATTTCACAGAATGTTGCTCATAATGCTTTGACGTCAATTCTCCATTACTTGTTTACAATATTTATCTGTGTGTGGGTGCAAATGCAATAGGTCTCGCATTTGAGAGTGATTAAACTATTGACATTGTAAATAACAATGCAGTTTCTTTAAATGTTTTAAAAACAAAAACATAAAAATGTCATGAGCAATGCCAATAGCTCTAACTTTACCAATGCCGAGACCATTGCATTGTAAATGCTTGTTATGTAATGGAGCCATAGAAAATTGCTGAAAGATTTTGAAAGCTAGGCATTGAATCAATTGCAATTGTTGTACTTGAAAACATATAGCATATTGTTGTATTTACTAATGCACAGGTGCATTTTGTGAGAGTCTTTGTAAAGCCAATTTCGTCAAAATATGGGCTGCTGGAGGTTTAGGCTATTTGCCAGTGGTGAAAAATATAACGACAGCTAAAAATAAAGCAGTGAGAGGATGGTGTCAGGCCGGTGGATATTTGAAACTTGCGCTGATCCGGGAATCAGACCCCTGCAGATAGCTGTAATAATGAGAAATATTTGTAAGTCACACAGGGAAGTGGATGAGACGGTGTTCACATGTCAGTACAGGGCTGCGTAAGCCCTTGGGCAGCATACGCATGATTAGCTAACGATGATATCATGGCTGACCCCGCCCACTGGCACATCTCCACCAATGGCAGTCAGCTCAGTACTGTTTACCTTCCCGCCCTTCTTTCCGATGCATTGCCATTTGTAAGGTGATAGACCACACACCTATGGCGGTTATGTAACTGCGCGTGTCTAGACTCCTGTGACACGGTTGAAGGTGCGGCACCTTCACGCGCATGCTCAGTCCACGCTTGTCTGACGGCCTCCAAACCAGCCATTTGCTCACGCAGACATGAAGCTGCTGTTAATGTCTACACCGTCAGTTTAGTCTAAATAATACAATAGCCAAGCTTGTGACTAGGCCCGCGGTAAAGAACAGCATACAACGCTTTAAGTCCAAAGTTTGGAACCTAATTATGCTCACTTCATTTCCGTCCTTCTAAATTTGAAACTATAATTGAAGTTGAGTCAATTGCCATGCGATATCAGAGATCAATCACTTGCGTGAGCTGGAACACCATTGAACATCATATATATATATTTTTTTTTTATGGGCCTCAACAGGTTTGAGCAGTCTGTTTGCCAAAGACCTCCCGCCGACCATACCAAGTAAGTACAGTGGCCTTTGTACCGGTCCATTGCTTAACACTGGTTTGCTTTCTTGTCACTCTCATTTGCTTGCTTCTTATTCAGTGGCTTTTCTTTACTCTGTTTGTTCCTTCCTTAAGGAGTATCCTCTTTACCATCCCGGATGTCTCCTTTTGGCTGAATGAGCTATGTCCTTGCACTACTCACATTGAGGAGAACAACTTTTTTATTGGATATTGGCATTCCTTGGGAGTGTATCCGAACCCACTATGCTGCTCCCTCCTCCCGACATTCTGCTCATTTCTTCCCACACCTTGGATTTTCCTTTTGATTGCATTACTTACTGGCTTCAACCAATCAATGCTTCCTGACCCACTCACCATGGCATCCTCCAACCCACTCCCCTCTCCCGCTCCTCCGTTGTACCCCCCCACTCCTCGTGATCCTAAAAAAACATTTATTTTTGTTTTTTTCAAAGGGTCTGCAGTGGGCGTTTGGTGCCGGGTCTCTACATTTAAAAAGAAATTGTTTTCACACAAGTAAAACATTTTATTTTTTCATTTACTGCTCTAAATGGCGTCCACCATCTTGGAACTATAAATTAAAACAACAAATTTGCACCCAAGTCGGTCTGTAGGCACAAGTATGTTCCAATTAATCAATGTTTATTAAGCACGACTACTCAAGGCACTGAGGGGGAGGGGCTGCAGGTCCTGATGGATCCTGAGGTTCAGTCGAAGATCCCGGTCTTGAAATCCTTCCTGAATTGGGTCAGCGACGGGGATAGCCTGAGGTAGATAGGCAGGGTGTTCCAGGTTTTCACGGTGAAGTAGGAGAAGGATCTTCCTCTGGTCCTGGTCTTGCAGATTCGAGGGATGGTGGCAAGGGCCAGTTTGGCGGATCAGAGGTATCTGGTGAGTACGTGGAATGAGAGGCATTGGTTCAGATATTCTGGTCCGGCGTCGTGTAGGGCTTATAGGCGTGTGGGAGGAGCTTGACCGTTGCTCTTTTGTTGACTGGGAGCCAGAGGAGTTCTCGTAGGTGCATACATTAGTGCACATGCATGGGCTTTGTAGGCGTGTGTGAGGAGCTTGACCGTTGCTCAATTGTTCACTGGGAGCCAGAGGTGGTCTCGTAGGTGCATACATTATCACACATGCGCATGTATATAGTGTTACCTAGATGTCAGCAGCGTCATTCTGCCTATGCTCGCATGCCCGAGTTTGTGTCATTGCACATTTTTCCTTTTGCATTTATTTTTGATGATGCTTCACAGCATCGCTAAAGGCAATGGCGAAGCTGATAGGTCAAAAAGGTTACACCTTTTGGTTTTGTCAGTGCTTGTTATTAATAAACCAATCAGTGGATTGAAGGGGGCAAGAGTTCAGAGGCACTGGTATAAAAAAAAAAGTCAATTGACCTATATCCGAAGATATAAGGAGAGTAACCAGCCTTGCTTATGCCCTCTAGTGACGTCAAGCTCTTGGGTCTTTGGAAGACCCCACTGAAAGTACTGTCATGTAGCAAAGGTATTTTAGCCTATCATATATGCAGGCAGGGTATTACTATAAGGAAGTGGTGAGCTATCAATGAATGGAGTGTCATAAGGAGTTCCTGGGATGTTATGTCCATAAATTGCATGGAAACCTCATTGGGGCATCCCAACGATTTCAAACTGGGATGCTCCCCACAGCTCCCCTCTCCTCAACTCTTTCCTCAATTGCTGTCACCAAAACAGCATTTTTTGCACACCCCTCTCTCAGATACTGATTTATTTTATTTTAATTTTATTTAAAGTTTTATAGAGCACATACTTGACTCGTTAGGGTGTCAGAATGCTTTATAGGGGTAACACGTTATATACAAGTTTGACACAGGCAATAAACATAGATAGGGATAGAAGAAAGTGTCTACATTGGGGCATAACAGGGTATATCCAATATTCAGAGCAGCGACATGTGAGCAATATGCAGGTTGCTTCAAGTTGTTTGTTTCTTTCTCCATGCTACTTCTTCCTGATCTGTGGTTCCTTCCCTCATTCCCTCTCACGTACGCAGCCTCCATGTGACTCTTCCTCACTCCCTTCTGCTACTTTCCTTTGCTTTCCAGCCCTCTCTATTGTTCTTATGTGGCCACTTGTATTTTGTCTTCAACAGCAGAGGCATTTAACCCCTTAGCTGCTACGGCTTTTCCCACCCCAATTATGAGTGCTTTTCTTTGATGTGTGTGGAGCACTTCATTCTTGACAATTCATTTTTTTCCACAAAAGGTATCCAAGTCTATTATGAGTAGTTTCCTTCCCACAAATTGTGGATGCTAAAGGTACCCATGGTTTGTGGATTGTTGGGAAGGAAACTGAGATAATAGCCAAAATTCAGAAACATTGTTTGAGAAATCGGAAAAAGATGCTGTAGAAGGAAGCATATTTTTTTTCTAAAGAATGGCACCACAACAGGTCTTTCTTTTTTCCCCTTTTTGCGCTCTATTGATTTTTTTGCTTGCCTTGGCTCGTGTATCCACACAGCCCCCGCTTCAGGATGCTGCACTTCATGGTTCCAACCGCATTTACATTTCCCAACCAGTTGCGTGTGTTTCCATGTGTGCCATGCCTACAACCCACTGCCCTGGCATAGGTAAGCCACCCCTCTAGCTGGGTGCACTATACCAGTGGTGAGGGTACAGTGCATGAGACCTTTACCCCAACAGTGTCTAAACCAATTCTTAGACATTGTAAGTGCAGTAATGCCATTAAGAGTGTATGTTGCTGGGAGTTTGTCATTACGAACTTCACAGTATCATAATGGCTTTACTGAAAACTAGGAAGTTATAAAACTTCTCAGCACATTAAACCCACACTGATGCCAGTGTGGGATTTAATGAAAATTGCACTCAGAGGGCATCTTAGCGATGCCCCCTAAAAAACAACCTAACTCTAGTGTCCTGGCTGAGTGACTGCTTTCAGCTGCCACCACCAGACATGTTTCTAGACCCCAGGGTCGATAGCCTGCTGCTCTCGGGGGTCTGAAACAATGTACAACCTGGAACGAGGTGCCAAGCTTCCTCCCCAAGGATGGGCAGGGTCCACAAAGGGGAAGCTTTAAAGGCTTGCCGCCTTTGTGAACTACTCCTGCCATTTGCTGCTTTCAGACACTGGCCCCCACCGGTTCTGACCTCCACTTTGGGTGGGAGAACCAGCGGGAAAACCAAGTGAGGAAGGGAGGTGTGCCCACCTTTGCCAACCCCACCCCTCAGGTGGGGGAGGCGAGGTGAAGCACAACTCTCAGTCCCTGCCATCTTGCAGATAGGGGGACCCAGCCAACCAGAGAGAGGCATATGCCCCTCCTCCCACAAGAGGGTGGCATAATAGGGGATGTACGCAGCGCAAAGAAGGGACCCATTGGTCCTGACCTGTACCTACCTGTAACACACCTAAATTTAGTATTTAGGAGCCACCCTGAACCTTGCCTCCTCAGACAAGAACAGACCAGAAGAAGAAGAACCGAAGGAAGCCATGCAGAACTAAGAAGAGGAGGAAGCCCACTGACTTGTCCCCAGCCCTACTGGCCTGTCCCCACCTCGAACCTGCTCCAGCGAAATCCCGGTGTGTCATGCAGCCAGCAGCTCCCAAGAACCCGGAGGATCTGCCCTGCCTTCCCAAACCAAGACTTTGTCTCCTGTGAGCACCGGATTCGCTCATCCACAGACTCTGGCTCCGGCCAAATCCGCACCACTCTGCTCCCAAATGCCCCCGGCCCGAGTTTGAGTGGCCCAACACCACGAGGAGGTCTCCCCGGCGATCCTAACCTGAGATCTGGTGATCTCTGACCTGGCTCGAATCTCCAATCAACGCCTGCTGCCCCTTTCTGGAAGATCCCCGCGACCGAAGCTGGTAAGGAAAACTCAACGCCTAAAAACACCCCTGTACCTGACGTCCCACGGCCTTGTGTGTCCCAACCAATGGTGTCCCAGCATCCCCTGCATTTCAACCTACCTCTCCAACCGGAGGTCACCTTCAGAAGATCTTCGTCTCCGAGCCTGCAGTGTTTGTTGCAACCGAAGAATCCCAATTTAAATCAACAGGGCACCCAACACCAAAACAGCACCCTGCACCCAGCCGCCTCTGTGCCACTGCGGATGCACCTTGTGTGCTAACTCTGATCCCCTTTGCCCTGAGCCTAACACCAGGAGCTTTGCTCCCACAACCTTGTGGTCTGCTATGAGCAGCCACCAACCAGAGATCCCCTATCCCCCATTGGATAACATTGGGCCTCAGCACTCTGCACCTGGCCACCCTAGTGTCACTGAGGATGCTTTGAGAGTGCATTCTCGACCCTGTGGGAACCCTGGTCCTTACCCCAGAAACCTATCTCACACAACCAAATACTTACCTGTAAACCGATAACTTCATTTCCTCCCATAGGATTGCATTGACTGCTTTTCTTTGAAAATTCTTCTAAGTGTGGAGTTGGTTTTTATGAAAACTTGACAAACTGCAAATGTACCAAAAGTGACATACTTACCTTTTGTCTAGGAAATGTCTCAGTGTGATAGCTAGGCATATCACACTGATTAGCAAAAGTGACATAAAAAGTAATCCCAGAAGTAACGTGTACTGTAATCTTCAAAGTAACTAAAAAGTAATTCTAATTATTGACTTACCTGTAAATCAACCAACTGCATTTGAACCTGCATTCAACTGTAAAATATTGTATAAGTATTGCAAAGTATTATTTCACTCATGTGCACCAGGCCTGGCTTGGTTCTAGAAATAAAATAACTAAATAATATTTTTAAACAAACAAATTGGTCTGAGTTCAGTCTTTGAATGTGTGACATAATTTCTTGCATGAGTGTGTACAACAAATGCTTAACACTACCCTCTGATAAAGCCTTACTGCTCACCCCCCCTACCACAAATAGAGAGTATGGTGCTATCTACTTTTACCTCTGCTTAGATTTCGGTTCTACTGGACTCTGTGCACACTATACCTTACTTTGGTATAGTATATAGAGAGCCAGCTTCCTACACTATGAACTCATACAAGGCTTTGTAGCTTTGAACAGCACTTCGATCAGAAGATAAACAATAATGATACAACTGAACATGTACTAACTCAAGTGATTGGTGCGATTAGGGAAACAATAAAAGAGAGTTGTGAACATTTACTACTACACAGTTAAACTTTGTTAATCTGGCAAAAATAAGAAGGGGAGCTATGCAAAACTGCGTACAGGTGTTTGTGTACAATACAGCATTATCCATGATGGTGTGATCCTTTCAGAACACATCTCCGGGATGAGTTTGAATTTGTATGCATACTGATCACACCCTTGAGTACTGCTCTTGGCAATCTCTGCTCAGAAACTCACACATTTTGGGTAATTTGTGTGTGTGTGCAGCGTAAACTGCACGCTGCACTTCACCCTCCTCCAAGCTAAATAACTTGTGAGTAAGATGAATACAGCATTGCAGGGAGCCTTGTGACTGTGTGGCAGGCCAACAATTACACCCCAATGCAGCCATCATCCAGTAGAAACATTGTTTGTTAAAAACCCTGGAGATAGCTTTGTAATAACTGAAAGCAAGTTCTTCTATGAGTGGTCAGATTCCTAGGGAAGGGTGTGTTGATAGCCCTAGGAAGCAAAAAACACTTGATGGCCCTAGCCATATAGTGTTGTTTAATACTAGACAAAAAACATTGAGTGCATTACCATATATTTTTTTGCCCAACGTTTTTTTTCCTCAGGGCATACATTGCGCACTTTCCCAAAAGTAGTTTATTTGTTATGTGGATTTGTCATAAAAACTTCACATTTCGCCCATGAACACAACATTGAAATTAGTTTAGATGGAATGACTTACAGACCTTTGGATTGACATGTGGCAGTGCAAAACATTTTTTGTAGTCAATCATTTTTGTCACAAAATGGGCATTATTTACATATAGTTGCATACATCTATGCATCATAGACTGGCTATAACTGGTGACTTACTTTCTGAGACTCACAAAATCCCAACAAGCACCCAGAGTAAACTATGAAAATATTATATTTCTAGACATACTTTGCTGCCCCCTAGTCATGCTCCTGCAATCTTCCTGCAGGCAGATATTCTGCTCAGTCAGTGGTACAGGAAGCATATGTTTATTTTTCCCATTTTGTTCTCCAAATGGAAAGCTTTTCCCATGTAGAGAAATCAGTTTCTCTGCACCTGTTAAGTAGGGATAAGCGACCTAATGTATTTTCCCCTGAACCTGTCACTAAGACTGAGAGTAAATTTCAAGAAAAGCACTTAGGGCATCTTGAGTGAAAAATAAATGTGAAGGCATACTTTGTGTTCCAAAGTCACTTTAGGTACGAGAACTATAGTGCAATATACACAACACGCTGTACACCACCCAAATCTACTCTATACCCCTGCACCACACTCTATACAACTTAACAACACTCTACTGCACTAAAGAATGATGCTCCTCTTTCTAGCAATCAACTCCACTGAAACAACACGCCCCACCACTATACAAAACTATACTCCCCATATTACATAACACTACACACCACTCCATAACATACCATACCACTCACCTCAACTCTACATCACTATACTACACACCACTACATAAAACTACACTCTTCTCTAATTTACAAGCCTTCACTGAACACCCCTTCACATCAAAAGCATTTAGCCATACTACATAGCAACAACACAAACCTACAACAAACAACAGCAACAAAAACTGGCAAAGTCACAACAAGCACAGTTATCAACTGTCCAAACCTTATACATTAGTCGGTAACAGAAATGCTTATAACAATTATAACTGTTCAGATTGCTGGACAGCAGCCACACTCCTCTACAACATAACTTTAACACATTGCAAAGCCAATAGCTCTAGCTAAACACTTAAAAGGTCCCAAAGGTGAGACCTATTGGCTATGCCAATGCTTGTTATATGCGTAGTCAGGTTTACACAGTCACATGCCTAGCTACATATGGTTTAGTGTGAGAACATCTATATTTATACCATAGCAGTACGATAAGTCACTGCATTCTGGACAGTCTTTACCGTCTGAATTATGGAGCAACTACTCCTTTTACAATGCCGCCCTCTTGTGTATATCCTGAGAATTACACATTAATCGTTTACATTTTTTTTAAAGTAATCTGCCGGCAAAACTCTTTTAAACTAAATGTGAGTCTGCACAGTTCATGATTTCGGAGACACGCCCCAATCCAGAAATAATAAACAGAGAGCCGATACTCCAATCAACTCATTCTCTTCCTTCCTTCCTACCTTGAAATAAATCCCTTCATGTATTTAAAAGGCCTCTGGCCCACTAGAATCAGTCCATCATAAAACGTTATTCCTTTTTTTCCAAACCATGAAAGTTTACAAAGAAGAGATCAGTAATTAAAATACTCTTGTACAAATTCAGTCAACTTTGGTCATGAGATTCTACATTTAAAATTAACTATTTAGCATTAAAAAACATTGATAATAAAAACAGTCTAAATGCATAGCCTCCACAAAACAATCACACAGACCCCAATAGCTGAAAGTCTCTCTTATTGTAAAAACAAAGTGCTTTGTGCATTAAAAAGAAACTGGACACGTTTCTCATCACAGTAATTAATCCTAATAAAAATTGTCACATAATAGTCAACCAGGTCATCCAAGACGTATTAGCGTACCAGGTAAAAAAGTCAGTCTAAGTCACAAACTTCTGTCGCCTGAACTAAACATTCAGTAAAAAATGGTTTACAGCAAATAGAACAGGATTAGATGTATACGTTTTTAGGATCCTGTAAGCAACCCAATAATGCCTGACTGCCAAATTCAACCGTATTGGTCAAATCCACTTCCTTCTGGAAATACGGTTTTCGGTACAGAACAACAGAATATGTTCCTCTGTCTTTGGGGCTAGGCCACATGCAGAACACATACCTGAAACCTGATCATTGGCCCAGGTGCTAAAAGACCTCACTGGTAGATAGCTAAAGCAGAATCTCACATACAAACTTTTCACTAGTGGTGGCTGTGAGAAGTTGACCTGGTATATGCTGTCCACTAATTAAAGTGGGCACCTTGCACCAGCCCAAATGGCCCTTATGATGTATGAGGTCAAAGATAACCTTTAGAAAGCTATCCTAGTGGTAGCTGTGGAGAGCAGTCTTTAGGCGTAATCTTTTAAGGAATGTAAAGCAGCTTGTTTTACCAGAATATCACCTTTAGTATTAACTAAATGAAAGGAGAACCACACAGTAGTTATAAAAATATGTATTTATTTATGTAACACTCTCTAGTATCCTCTACATGAGGATACAACACAAAGCACACAATACTTTAGCAAAGAAACAGTTGTAAGTAGCACAATACACAGTGGGCTCCAGGGGGAGACCAAACCATATACTAACATTGTGGTATAAAAACCACGTCTGGAGCCGAGACAGTGTCTAGGGCACGGAGAATCGATGAGACCCCAAGGAACCACCCCAGGGGAGTAGAAAGGGACCCCACGGAGGACGGGTGCAGTGTGCTAACACGACCGCGGGCTCCGTACAATTCTATGGGGAAGTGGTGGTTACAAAGTTTAAGGACCCTTCTCGGTGGACTTCGAGGAAGCCCTTTGGAACTTAGGAGGTTGGAGAGCAACCCCACCCGTGGATACCGTGGTACCCGAGTTAACTATCCCAGAGGAGCCGGGTGCATAGGCCTGGAGTGGTGATGGAAACTGCCGTCAATCTCAATGGAGGGCTGGGAAGAAGAGCTGCTGCCGGGAAGGAAGAAAGAGTCCGTAGGAATAAAAGGTGGATTCGTGATGGAAGGAACCTGAAAGCAGAGGGGACAGAGTCTGGGTCACTTCAGGGTGACCAGGGGCTCGGTAGACGGATGCCCACCATTGTCGCGTGCTTCAGGGGCAAAGAAGGGATGCTTGACCCTGCTGCCACGAGGTCCAGGAAACATCGAGGACAACCAGGAGCCAGATGTGAGCAGTCCCACGAAGGATGTCAAGTGCTGAGGGGTCAGTGTCCGGCTGGTGCACGAACAAGCCTTGGCAACAGCAACCCACGCAGGAAGGTCAAGCAGGTTACGGTGTGGACGAGCAAAGTCCAGGGGACTCACCAAGCAATGGGGAGTCAGGGCATATCTGGAGCAACCATGAAAGCCCAATAGAAATCAAGATAACCCTCAATAGTACCCACAGGCCGAATGACCAGGATTCGCGATTGGACCTCGAGCAAGATCACTAAGTACCAGCCCACGGAGTACTCGGTGCGAGGAGGCCGGAGTTCTTTGGTGGAAATGCTGCTCGGGGTTAGGACTACACGTAGTCCAATGCACAAGCTCAGAAATTGGCAACAAGCATATGCACTTGCACAGGGGTTTGGGTTATACGGTCCCCACGAGGGATACTGGCCTCAAACTTGGTGAGAGGGCAGATCGACCTCAAGGAGCTTCGGAACCCACCTCCTGTGTTGCTGGAGCCTTTGGAGTACGCAGGAGCTCAGGATCAGCAGACCGGTCAGTTGCGTTACGGTGCCTGCGAATGCAGGGGAGTGACTCCTTCACCCCAAGGGAGATTCTTCAGTTGTCCTTAGTGCTCCATAGGCCCTGCACGGAGCCTGTATGGTGCAAGGGCACAGATGATGCTTTGCACGGAGAGGGAGACGAAGTCGGGCCCAGTCGAAGTCCAGCGAAGTCCAGAGTGTCCAGATGGTCGAAGGCCAGTGGTTTTTTGTTGCAGAATCTTGTCCACATAAAATCTAGAGTCTTACAGTCAGGTAAGCCCTTATGTACCCACGGGAGTGGGTTGGACAGATTTGGGGGAAACCTCCTAGGGGAGGGTCAGGACAGAGGGGTGGCTACACCCATGTCCTTTGTCCAGTTTCGTGCCAGAGCAGGAGCCAATGGCTCCCAGAACTGGTTTGAGCTGGACTATGCACAGGGACACCAAATGTGGCCCAAGTGCAGACTTTCAGGCACTCTCAGAGTGCACCCACCCAGCCCCAATACACTAAATCCTGTCTGTGAGATGGTCACACCTCCCTGTGACAGGATGCCTATTGTGCTGCCTTCCTCTGCTCAAGCTTGGCTCAGCAGCAGGAGGGCAGAAATGTGTTTCTGGTCGGCAGCATCCATTTTGTGCTGACTGGGTCGAGAAGGCTGGCACCGGAAAGACCAGTGACCCCACAAAGCTTGCTTCAGAAGGGTGGAATCATACCTCCACACCGTTTACCGGTGTGGAGGTACGATTCCAATGTGTTTGATACCAAACACGACATGTTTTATTTTAGCCGTTTGAGATAGCATTTAACGCAAGGTTATAATGCACCTCTACCTAAATGTCTGGCTGAGTCACAGACAACCGATGAGAATGGTCTCCGAAGGCTTCAGAGGGGCTCTGCTCATGCAGGGGCACCCTCTCATGTAAAACCCAGCACCCTGCCTTCAGGATTGTTAAGGCCTGCTATAGGGGTGACTTACAAGTTCTAAGTGTAGTGACCGATAGATATAGTGAACCTATATCTAAAGTAAGTGTTGCAAGCACCAGCTTACACAGGGTGCAATGGCAGACCTGTAGTTCCATTTTGCATGGCCTCTCATGGGTGGCATAATACATGCTTCAGCCCATGGCAGGCCTCTAGGGTACCTATGCCCTGGGTACATGTGTACCATATACTGGGGACTGATAAGGGTACCCCAGTATTCAATCTGGAGTGTGCCAAAGTACAAGGCATAATGTTTTAAGGAGAAAGCAGATAGACTGAGGTCCTGATTAGTAGGATCCCTGTCAGACTAGTCAAAACAGTGTAACATCAAACAAAAAGTGGGGGTAACTATAAGAAGCAGATCTTACTTTCTTACACCCCCCCCCCCCAACATAAGGAGATGAGACTAACCTTGCCCAGTTGAGTCTTCATTTTCTAGGTGGAAATATCTGGAGAATCCATCTCCATTGGTTTACTCCCAGGTCTATGTTCCACTGTATAGTCCATCCCCTGTAGGAATATGGACCACCTCAAAAGTTTGGGATTTTCACCCTACATCTGTTTTCGCCATAAGAGGGGCTTATGGTCTGTCTGAACAATGAAGTGAGTGCCAAACAAGTATGGCCTCAACTTCTTCAGAGCCCAAACCGCAGCAAAGACTTCCCTCTCAATGGCTGACCAACGTTTCTCTCTGGGGGTCAACCTTCTGCTGATAAAAGCTATTGGTTGATCCTGACCCTCTGCATTAAGTTGTGACAACTCAGCCCCTACCTCCAACTCAGATGCATCTGTTTGGACAATGAATTGTTTGGAATAGTCAGGAATTTGCAGAATGGGAGTAGTGCACATGGCCTGCTTGAGATCATCAAATGCCTTTTGACAGCTAACTGTCCACTGAACTTTCTGGGCATTCTTTTAGATGTGAGATCATTTAAGGGAGTCACTATGGACCCATAGCCCCTAACAAATCTTCTGTAGTACCCAGTCAGGCCCAAAAAAGCTCTGACCTGAGTCTGTGTAGTGGGAGCAACCCAGTCCATTACGGTCTGGATGTTGCTCTGCAATGGTTGAACTTGGCCTCCACCCACAAGGTCACTTTGTAGTTGTTGCAGAAGAGGTGTATAATTTTCCCTATATAATCCACCTATAGTAGCTGTAATCCTCGCCCCCAAATATGTAATGTTGTGTTTAGCCCATTGAAAATGGAAATCTCTATCCCAGAAGGAGTTTATCCCTCCTTCTGAGAGTGGAAGATTTAAAATAAAGGACTTAGAGAGATTAACCCGGAATCCAGCCATTTTCTCAATGGCTTGGAGATCTTCCTACAGGGCTGTTAACGAAGTGTGTGGATCTGTTAGTGTTAGGAGCACGTTGTCTGTGCATAGTGAAGTGTTATGCTCTTCTGAGCCAAACTGTATACCCTTGACCCCTAGTGTTGCTCTTATACTGGCCGCAAAGGTCTCTATACTGAAGGCAAACAGTGAGGGCGATAAGGGACACCCCTGTCTTGTCCCTCTACCCAAATTGAAAGTGTCTGAGCTGACTCCATTAACTACTACTTTGGACCGTGGTTACTTATAGTTGGCTTTAATCATATTAAGAAACGTCTCACAAAATCCAAATTGCTTTAACGTCTGGAAGAGAAAAGGCCATGCCGCTCTATCAAATGCCTTTTCGGCGTCAAGCCCCTGCAAAATTGCCGGGATCCAACGCTTTGAGGCCTTCTCCACTAAGTTGAGAACCCTTCTAATATTATCGTGTGTTTGATGTCCTTTAATGAACCCTGATTGATCGGGGTGTATCAGTCCGGGCATCAAGATTTCCAGTCTGGTCGGCAGTATTTTAGAATATAGCTTGGTATCTAGGTTTAAAAGTGCTATCGGCCGGGGGGCGTGGCCAAGGAGCCGAGAATGGCAGACCTGTGAGCTCGGAGCTCTCCGCGGGTCCTTTAATTATCAGCATAACCCTGTGATGCTCGGGACCGGAGAGCACCTCAACTTTAGCCTAAAGGCGCTGGCACACTGAAAGTTAGTCCCGGTGTTCGCGCCTGTCCCCGGTGCGGTGGTGGAGAGTCCGTATCCCTGTTGGCTGCCGGCACCCGCAGCAGGCAAGATGGAGGCCCAGGGCTGACCGGCAGAGAAGACCGGTGTGGAACCAGGGCCTTCCTGGATCTTGGGCTCAGTTTGAGGGTTTCTGGATGGCGGTTCGAAAAAACCTGCAGAAACAGCGGGGTCCCAGCGAAATTAGGAGGTGGCAGCGGCACAGCGATGAAGTGGTGAGCGCACTGCACTGCGGCCATCTGTAGCAAAGAGCGGCATGCTGTTGGAGCCCAGTCGGGGCTCGTGGCTTGAGGCGAAGGCCTCGCTGTCGCACCGATTAATGAGGGAGTACCTGCTGACAGAGAAAAGGGAAGGGCGGCCATTTGGGCTGGATGTTGCAACGTGGTGCCATTGTCGGGGCCCGTAAATAGAAAAGGCAGGACCGCTGCTAGGGCTGTGGCCCCCCTGAGACAGAGGGCTGCCTAGGGGCCTCACGGAGACTTAGAACTGGCCCTGTGGAGTCTTGATGACAGTGCTGACCTTGCCCATGGGTGTGAGGCTGCAGCCGATCTAGAAGACTACCCGCGCCTGGGGGCTCCAGAGAGGCCAGAGTGCCATATCCCCGCTCCCCTCAGGGCTTGTTAGAGAAGCCCTGTCGCCCATCAGGACTGATACGGTGGGATAGTGGGTGCTGAAACTGTGCTGACGGGTGGTTGAGTCCCTGGGAGTTTGCGGTGCGGACCCTTCTCGCCTTGATTGGGTCAATGGCTCTGGATCCCCGTGGGTCACCCCATGGAGGTCAGGGACAGCACAGTGGGGGCGCACCCCTGGACCTCCTGTAGAAGTGGTTGGAGGCGGATTACTGCCCAAGAAGGAAGGTAAAGATTGCCCTGGGCTCCCGAGTCGGCAGAGGCTGGGGCGATGCCCTGTGATCTGGACAGCGACACCCGGACCAGTGAGGTGCTGGGACCCCACGGGATGCCATAGACCTCATTCACGGAGCAACCAGCAGAGCTTCAGAGCTAGTGGCTGGGCTGCCCTGCCTTCCCTGGTGAGACCCCTTGACTGGGGGACCTGTCCGGCGCCATAGGAAAACCTCAAGGTCGGCAAACTGGGGCTTCGCACGACCCGGACGATAGTGCTCCAGAGCAAACGTGGACTGCCCTATAGGACCCAGTGTAGCTGCATGTCACGTGCAGGCGTAGGTAGAGTGGGAAAACACCGTAGTACGCACTGTTGAATGTAAAAGGAGGAATGAAGTGTGCATAATATAAAACTACATCTCTCATGCAAGGGAGTACTTTGTAGTCCTACCTCTTTCTCACTACTTAATTATTATTATTAGTGGTATTTGTAGAGCGTGCGGCTACCTCCAACGGAGGTGTCCCGGCGTTAGCAGCATGAGCAGTGAATGTAGCCAGGGGGCTAAAATTGCTAGGTCAGGTCGAACAGCCACGTTTTCAGTGCTTTCCTGAAAATGCGTTCCGATTTGGACTTAAAATATGGAACGCTTCACGAATTTGCGTGACATCCTAGCGCAGTGGCCATGCTAATCTTCTCTGTATGGTTCCAATTTTAGTATATGTGCCGCCGAATCACCACTCACGTACAGCCCGGTGCTTGTCACCTGATATCCCTCGTCTTCCCCAGAAGGCTGCTGCGCTTGCTGCTACAGCTTCTGCCTGGAGAAATAGAGCCCACGTCTCATCTTTACCTCAGCCGTTAATTCCTGGAATTTAGCGAGAGACTGTCTCGAGCCTGTTTCTGTTCGCTCGCGCTGGAGCGCATTTACATTTCCCCTGTCTTCTGGCCTCATTTTTGGAACTCGCGCTGGAGCGCTATTACGAGCCTCGATTAGGCTCAGTACATTTTCGAAGTGTCTTTTTTAAATCATCGCGTTCCCACATTTTTGTGAACTCGCGCTGGAGCGCGATTATGAGTCGAGGTAGGCTCAGACAATCCTTCAAGAGCCGTTGAGTGACTCGGAGTGTTCTTTTTTCATTTTTCCTTCTTTTTTTTAGCTATTGCTTGCCACACATGTGATGAACCGCGTGTAAACACTGGAAGCCTTCTCGTGGACCCTTGTGAAACTCCTCACAGATGCCAGAGGATTGCCTGGTATAAGCTAAGTTCCTTAACTGATGCAACTTGATGGATATTAAGTATTGTCTTTTGCTACGCATGGTACATGTAGGAGAGTGGAATCTGACTAATGGTTGCCCCCAACTTTTTGCCTGGTATTTGAGTGGTTTTTGACTAGTCTGGCTGGGATCCTGCTATCCAGGACCCCAACCTATCTGCTTTCTCCCTAAAACTGATGTGAGTACTCTAGGTACAAACCTAATTGGATGCTGGGCATGCCCTACCAGTCCCTTGTAGATGGTACCCTAGGTACCCAGGGCATGGGTCCCCCAGTAGGCCTACCAGGGCTGCAGCACTTATTGTGCCACCCTGGGACAGCCACACAAGCTGACACCACCAGACCACTACTGTAGTCTGGGTAAGGTGGTGCTAGCACCCCTTACAGGGATGTAGGTACCCTATATCCCACACCATTACAACACATATACTCTCATAGGTCACCCCTATGGCAGGCCCTGGTAATCCTACAGGGCTGGGTGCTGAGGTATGTGTGAGGGGGGACCCCTACGTGAGTAGGGCCTCTCTGCAACCTTCGTAAAATCGTTACTGGGTTGTTTGTAGTGTAGCCATACCATATACTCTTAACCGCATTATAAGTAAATTGCGTCATCGCGATAACTTGAGAATGGCTACACAGAACCATATCGTGTTTGGTGTCAAACATGAAGGAATCATACCCCCAGTCCAGCCATGGGCATGAGGGTACAATTCCCCCTTGCTAGAAGGGCGATATGGGAAAAGCGGTAGAATTTAGACACCAATTTAAAAGTGCACATGTACCACAAAATGGCTACTGTCCGCCACCTACACGACTCTGGCTGGCTGTTGCTGGGGAAAACCCCAGCCTCGCCATCTGGACAATAGGGCTCCTGTGGCAGGGAGGTGCCAGCACCTCCCCAGACAGGATATGTGGATTGGAACAGGGTGGGTGCACCAAATGTCCTTTCAGAGTTGCACGTAGGCAGCTGCAGAGCCCCAATTCTGCATACACCGCCTGGAACCGGTTCAGGGGCATCCTGCCCCTCGCCCAGGCGGGAAACACACAAAGGGGAGTGGGTGTAGCCACCCTTTCCCGCCTCTACTCTGATTGGTAGGTTCTAGTTGGGACCATCCCCTAATCTTGGGGATATATGTGAATAACTTGGCCCCAGAGCCTCAGATTATTCCAGAACTTCACAGAACTGACCTTCGACGAGCTGCTGCCCAGCTGACTGAAGAAATCTCCCTTGGGATAAAGGAGTTATCCCCCTGCTTGGCAGGCACCTGAAAGACTGCAAGATACCCGGTTGGAACTTCGCTGCTCTCACGAACTTCGACGTCTTCCAGCAACCTTGAGGTGGGTCTCCAGAGCATCCCAGAGTCCTGTGAGCGTGCCCAGCAAGTCTGAGCACCGTGGACCACGTGGGTGCCGAGATCCCTGCATACCCTGAGACCCCAGCCACCTCTTGCATAGCACACGACCCCGACCAGTGGGGAAGTTGTGCTTTGGCCCATTTCTGAGCCACCCTTCAAGCAGCATCCGTGCCAAATCTCAGCTCCCTAGTCCGCTCCGGTGGCCCGTGGGAGCCCTTTTACGCACTCCATTTTGCTGCCTTCCGCGGTCCCTTGTCTCTCGACTTGTGGGCCTTGGCGGAAAATAATCTTCACATCCAATAGTTACCCTAGTTGCTCCAGGCCTGCTCTGCGCTCTCTCCAAAGGAGAGCACCCTCAGACCTCGTGGGTCTGCACCAGCAGCTGCTTTGTTCATCTTGCGTGGGTTGCGGTTGCCAAGGCTTAGTGGATCCAATCGGGACACTAACACCGCAGCGACCCTCATCCGACGTGGGACAGTCGCCCTCCAGAAGCTGGCCTTCCTTGAAGCCTCCCGGAGCCCGTGACTGCAGAGCCAAGCTGCATCTTCCGCACCTGAAGCACCCGACATCGAAGGGCTCCTTGCTGTGAGCCCTCTGGTCACTGTGCCGTGACCCAGACTCTGTCCCCTCTGCTTTCAGGTTCTTCTCTACATTTTCTACATCTTAGATCTTCACGACTTCATCGACGCTTTCAGCTAGCAGCAGTTTGAACTACTTTTCCATTGAAAATCAGCCCGCGACCCGACACCAGAATCGACCTATGCACCCGGCTTCCCTGGGGCAGGTAACAGTGGTACTTCGGTACTCCCATGGTGGTGGGCTCTCCAAAGCCTCAAGTCTCAAGCCTTAACTTTGTACTACTGCTAGAAGTGTCTTTTATCTTTAAATATTCAACCGCGACATTCTCCATAGGCTAACATTGCGATCCCGATAGCAGCTCTTTGCACTGCACACGTCTCCCGTGGGTCCCCTTCCTCTTAACTGTGGGTGGATTCTGAAGGGGCAAGCGATCCTGAATGCCCTAGGCATTGCCTGTAGAATTGTCGTGGTTCTTATACCACTATTTTAGTATATGGTTTGGTCCCCCCCTGGGGCCCATTGATTTCTGTGCTATTTATTGTGTTTATAAATGCTTGTTTGAAGTGTAACTTTGCCACTAGTCACATAAAGTGACTGTGGGATTCTGTCTAGAATAAATACATATATTTTATATATATACCTGTGTGGGCTACTCTTTCATTTGGTTATTCAAGAGGTTATTATGGTAAAACAATAAGCTTAACACTCCTTCAAGACTTAGCCTGAAGGCTGCTCTCCACAGCTACCACTAGGATAGCTTTCTTTAAAGGTTGTCTTAAACCTATCATCAATAAGAGTCGAATTGGACTGGTGCAAGGTGTCCCTATAAGTAGGAACAGCATATGCCAGGCCAACTTCTCACAGTACATTACGCTTGGAACCTGTCTTGAAGTCATGTCTTAATTTCTTTTCTTTATTTTTACATTTTTGTGCCTTATTGTATCAGGATAAGTGTCGCAGTATTAACTGTAAGTGCATCACATATTATATAGATCTATACCTTGTAGTTGCTTAGGGTGGTGACTTCATGTGTGTTGTGTTGTGTCTGACTTACAGGGAACATCGGGCTATCGTAGGAGTGAAGTCTGCAACTCCAGAACATTTCCCCATTGAGTGTTTTCACAGCTGCACCTTTATTGTTGTGTTTATCCCTTTTTTTCCATTTCCCCTACTGTGGTGTTGCCTATGGAGTGGTTCTATAATACTCGCAGTTGATTCCATGCAAGGGGAAAAGGTTATCTGGCATCTTCCATCGCTCCCGCTGTATCCGGCTTCCAAGGTTAGTGGTCACCCATCCTATGTTGTGACACTGCAGCACAAAAGTCACCCTCCATCAGGACATCAGCACGGTGGCGGTAGGGCTCGGCCTCCTGCGAGAGGAGCACAAGAAGCTCTCCAAAAGAGTGAAAGAGACGGAATCCAGCATTGCAGTAATAGCCCCGGCCCAAAAGGCCCTGGAGCAACAGATGGGGCCCCCCACAGACAGGGTGAGTGTGCTGGAGCGACGGGCCGAAGACGCGGAGGGGCGCAACATGCGGAACAACATTCGAGTCCTGAGGCTGCCGGAGGGAGTGGAAGGTAACGACATGGTGTCCTACTTGGAGCAATGGCTGAGAAGCGTGGTGGCACCTGAAGGCCTGTAGACCTTCTACACTCTCCAAAGGGCCCACAGAGTCCCGGCCAGGCCACTGGTTCCGGGGCATCCTCCGCGGCCAGTAGTGGCCGGTTGCTTCACTTCCGGGACAGAGATAGCCTTCTGCAGAAGGAACTCATAGAGGGCCCCTACACCGTTAATAACAGTAAAGTCTCTCTCTTCCTGGACTATACACTGGAGGTGCAGAGAGGACCCAGAAACCTCAACGACAGAATCAACTTCCTCATACCCAAAAGAAACCTCCGATCTTCCAACCATGCACTGGCCGAAACCCCGCGCATCCACAGAGCCAGAGCAGGTGTTAGATCCTTCTCTCACATTGCAGCCAAGACCTGGAATGAGCTACCGGCAGACATCAGACGCGCCCCCTCCCTGAACACCTTCAGGAAGGCCCTCAAGACCTGGCTCTTCGCTAAACAGATCTGCGGACCCCCCCTCAGTGCCTTGAGACCCTCACGGGTGAGTAGCGCACTTACAATTCCCTGATTTATTGATTGATTGAAAGTGGGCCTCGTTCTTGGAGGTTAAGAAAGCACTGAGAGGAGGGCCTCCAATATTCTTTGATGTTGCCAGCCCGACTGCGGATCATTCTGGAGGGGGCTCTCACTTCTGTGGCAGTCCAAAAGAAGCTTGGGAGTGGATTGAGTCCTACAGAGCTCGGTCCTCCCGACTGGTGGGCCCCGGACCAGACCTGAAGAAAACAACGGAACTGGGGAAGCATTCCAGAAGGCAGTCTCGCAGGGGAGCCCATAAAAAACCGACTGCCTCGCAAACAGAGAAGGAGAGAGCTGAAGCCCTTCAGGCGGCGGCGGCACTCATGAACGGCAGGAGCCCGTCCCCAGAGGTGGAGGCTTGCTCATCAAAGGACACCGGGGCCAATGACTCCGACACCTCCCGTAGTGGCAGTGTAAAATTGCCGGTGGTGACACTGAACACAGCTGATGAGATCACTTGAGGCCGCTTGAACTTAGTGGTGACCCTGGCTCCTCAGTTGTTGCAGAACTGTTGTTGGTGGACTCTGGTCTCGAGTTGACCTGTAGTTGGTGGGGCCGACGTGCTCCGGATGGTTTGTACGCCAGAACTATGTCTTTAACTGTTCACCCCCCGCTGAGGGCCTTGCTGGGTAAGACCTCATCAAGGGCTATGTTTCACATGTCGTTTGGGCGACTGACCATTGTCAGACTGCCCCGGGGTTTGGGAGTTGTTCAAAATGGGGGTTCACCTGTTGGATTTCTTTGTCTTACTGTTTGCAGAGGAGGGCGGGTATGCACGACAGAGGGGGTGGGTGGGGAGGGGTTCCCCCTGACTGGATATGGGCATATTCCTGTGGGCATAGACAGCACACACTGTAAAGCTCCTTACGTGGAACATCCGAGGAATGGGCACAATGGCCAAACCACACAACATTTATTCCTATTTGCGGTGGTAGGGATGTGCACATCGCTTTCTTTCAGGAGACACATCTTAACAGGGAGGAGGATGGGAAGTTAAAGAGGAGATGGAGGGGCCAGATCTTTGCAACCACCTTCTCAGCCTTTGCTAGGGGGGTGTTAATTTGGGTGAAGTCTGGGGTCCCCTTTGCCCTTGAACACTCCTGGCTTGACACAGAGGGGCGGTATGCCCTGCTTACGGGTAGATTAGCGGAGCAGGTGGCTCTCTACCTGAGTGGTCGCCTTATTTTAGGGGGCAATTTTTATTGCATCGCAGATGTTACAGTTGACCGTTCCCACCCTCCCCTACCAGGGACTCAGGGTGCACTGCACGACTGTGAGTTTCCATACCTAGATATCCCACTGGGGTCTTGAGGATATATAGAGATTGCAACATGCTAGGGACAGGTAATATTCCTTTTTTTCACCCATCCACCAGGTGCACTCTAGACTTGATGCATTCCTCGGCCTTCAGTTGTTCCGTCTCCCACGCTGAATATTTGGGGCGCACCTTGTCAGACCATAGCCCGTTAATAATATTACATCAACCACCGGGGAGGTGTCCCCCGATCCCCGCATGGAAATTAAATCCGCTGTTGCCTGACGATGCCCTCTTCAGGGCCTTGTTGCTCACATTAATTGAAACATACTTCTCAATTAATGCTAAGAGAGCCTCATCACCCCAGTAGGAATGGGAGGCATTTAAGGTGGTCGTATGAGGCCACTGTATGGCTCAGGCATGTGGAGCCCATAGGAAACTGCGCCGGGAGCTCTTGGAACTGGAGGGGACCATTCCTAGACTTGATAATTTACAGGGGAGGATGAGGGGCACCAGGCAACCCTACAGGAGGCACGAGACCACTACAACGATGCGTTGGGCAGACTGCCGGGTTATAATTAACAAAGACTACCTAGAATGAGTACAGAAGGAAAAAGGGAGGGAGGGCCGACTGCTGGTGAAGCTTATCAAACCTAAGCTGGGGGGAGCACCCATCGCACAAATTGGCCTGGACTCGGAAGAAGTGGTGCATGATCCAGATGCAATAAATGATGCATTCCTTATGCGGCCCCCTTGCAAGATATATGACACTTCTTGGGCCCCCTATAGCTCCGAACACTGGAGGCTGAAGCTCAGGAGGAGCTGGGAGACCCGATCACCCTACAGGAAGTCAGGGCCGCCATTGCGGCGTTGGCACCTGGTAAAACACCGGGGCCTGGCGGCCTCCCGGCTGAGTTCTACCAGCGTATCGCTGACACACTAGCCGCACATCTGGTCATGTTATTTGCAGAGGCATATGAGGGGGGGGGGATACCAAGCTCCACCCAGACGGCACTTGTGGTCCCCCTCCCAAAGTCCAAGAAACCAGAGGCTGGAGTGAGGGACTACAGGCCTCTCTCTATACTCAATTTGGATTTTAAGATTTTGAGCAAGATACTGGCAGGTCGGCTACTCCCACACTTGAAGTCCCTGATCCATCCAGACCAAAATGGGTTTATTCCATCGTGCTGCACTTCTTACAATCTCAGCAGACTCTACTCTATACTGTATCATGTGGAGGCTCCAACCCGCCGACGAGCGGCGGTGTTGTCGGTGGACTTGAAGAAGGCTTTTTATATGGTGAGCTGGGAGTATTTGTTTGAGGTGATGTTGCGTACGGGCTTGGGTGAGGACTGGGTGCAGTGGGTGAGGCTTCTCTATGCCTTGCCTACTGCAAGAGTCAAGACAGGTAGAATCTTTTCCAGGCAGTATAAGGTGTCCCGGGGGTCGCAGCAGGTGTGTCCCCTTTCTCTGCTCATGTTTGTCCTGGCCATCGAACCCCTAACAGAAAGGTTCCGTCGGGGGGGGAGGGGCTGGGACTGTCCCTTGGCGGGCGGTGGCACCAAGTCTCTCTGTACGCGGACGATTTGTTGCTATACCTATCAGAGGCAGTTCAGGGTGCCACTGAGGCTTTGCATCTCCTAGATGACTTTGCTCGGCTCTCAGGCCTCAGGGTTAACAAATCTAAGACACACTTGTTCCCGATAGCGGGGCCATTGCCCAGGCCGACGGCGCTGCCAGCCGACATTCTGTGGGCTCAGAGCACCTTTAAATATCTGGGTATTCACATCTTTCACAATTTAGATGAACTAAGGGACGGAACTCCGCTCTTGCGTACACTTTTGTTGCACTTTACAGTTACCTATCATGGCGCGGATCACCCTCTCCAAAATTCTTGCCTGCGGCTAAGCCTACCCCTTACTGCTCCCTGCTACCCTGCACAGCTTTCCAGATGTGGAAAAGATGTCAGGGAGGTGGGCGCCAGCCCACCAAATGTTCCCCCATGCTGCCCCTAGTGGGGTTGCCACATGGCAACTCACAATCTATATTTAGGAGCGGCCAACTAGTGCGGTGGTCCGAGGCTAGACTGGACAATGTAGGGGACTGTTACTTAGACAAAGCTCTGAACCCATTTGCAGAGCGGTGGATGACTGTGGGCTCCCTCCAAGTCAGTTCCTGTGCTACGAGGCGCTGGCATGCACGTTTGAGTAGTTGTGGGGCAATGGGAGGGAGGAGCCTGATACGCACCCGGTCCTCCACTCCTTATTGACGCTTGGTACCGCGGGACACTTGGTGAAATGGCTATATGCCACACTAGATGCTTCCATTATTCCCCTAGACGGGCTGCAGGCAAGATGGGATAGGATCGGGGGCAGAGTTCTCACTGACTCAGAGTGGCGCAAGGCATTGCGTTATCCCAAAAAGGTTTCCTGGAACACCCATCTCAAATAAATTCAGTTCAATTATACGCACATGACTTACATGACGCCCCACAGGCTTAATATGACATACGGTGGGGAGGTGCAACAATGCCCCAGGTGTGCTTAGCCAGATGCAGATTTTGGTCATATGACCTGGGAATGCCTAGGATTGTGTCCTTTCTGGGAAGCTGTGTTGGACAAAATTAAGGATGTGCTGGGAAGGGTGTTGGCTCCCACGATGCATGTATGCTTACTGGGCCTCTTTCCCAGGCCACCTAAGCGCATGGTCAGGAATCGCTTGATTGATCTTGCATTGGGTCTCACTAAATGCAGGATAGCGATGGAGTGGAAGTCTGCAAGGGGGCCACAACTTGTAGCTTGGAACAGGGATGTGGTCTCATGGGCCAGAGCAGAGGGCAGAATACTGAGTTGGGATGAGGCTCGGGTAATAAGAAAGCGCCTAATTGCTGAACAGTGGAGAGAGGCTCTAGCCGAGTGGGAGAAACCTGTAGGCACCTGTGGCGAGGAGGGTGGGCTTACCCATGGATCCCAACCTGGTGCCATTGCACAAGACGTTCCCTCGGGATCCCCCCGGAGCTCCGAGGATCAGATATGCGGGGGTCTACATAGGGGCTTCGGCCCATCCTGGGTTGGTTGGCCGAACACGGATGGGAAGCCCATTATGGGGGGTTTTCCCTCCCCCCTTGGACCTGCCTGTGGGTCAGGTCTGCTGCCACTCCCCTGGGATTTCACTGGTTTTAATGCATATAGACCACTCCTCTGCACAAGTTACCTTTTGGTCTTTCCTTTTGTTTTTGCTATTCATTTGGGGTTGTTTCCTTTCTTCTTATTTCGTTTTTTTCATTTCCATGGCTTGAATTTTGATTATAACATGCAGTGACTATGAATTCAACCAAGTATACCCATATGAAGGACCAACTTTGGACGGCTACCCACATAACAGATATAAAATAATTGTAATAGTGGAGCAAGCACTGGTGAAAGTGAATGATGTAAATAGCCCATTAAGCTGCTCTGTTTAGGGCAATGGTTATTGTGTTGGGCGCCGGGTTATTAACATATCAGCACTTTTATACTAAAAGTAAGAATGACCGCTGGGAGTGCCAGTGAATTACTGTCGCTAGTATTGCATTGCATAACTTGGACTCTTTTTGATATTATGTCTCTTTCTATTTTTATGTATATCCTGTATGATGACTTGTATAAAATGCCAATAAAAACATAGGCCTATATGAGGAGCATAGTTTTGCTCTTTTCCAGGCTTTGGGTAGGAGCAATATCAGGGCCTCACTCATTGAGTGTGTGACCGCTGAATCAGATGCTATATGGTTAAATAGAGAGGTCAGATGAGGCACCAGTTTTATTGTATATGTTTTAAAAGTTCATTCTGAGAAGCTGTGACCTGGGGAAGACTTATTGAGTTCAGATATGCCTCTTGGGCCAGAGGGTCTATTTCACCCTCCTGATATAGAGACTCATAGTATGCCCTGAAACTCTGTGCCTTCCCAATCCCTGTGTTTTTTCTAGTTTGCCATGAGTGTCTTGTATATCCCCCATGTATTCTCGTTCTCTTTAAACTCTAAGCAAAAGCGCAGGAGAGTTAATTATGATCTATTGATATAAATTGCATTTATTTTTCCCTTCAAGTCGGTCAGTTTACGCTGCTGGGCTTTCGTGGGTTCTTTTTATGTGCCTGTTCTATTTTTCGAAGTTCCTCCACTAGTGTCATCCGTTCTTTAGCCCTCTGCCTAATCAACGTGAAGTTTAATTCAATACATTTACCCCTTATAACTGCTTTGAAAGCCTCCCAATTGTTGGATGGTGTGGTTCCTTGCAGGCGGTTTAAATGGAAATATTAGTTAATCGCTGTGAATAACTCATTCCTTAATAGTCTGTCCCGTGTAATGGAGGTAGGGAAGAACCATCGTGAGGTTGTAGGGGTGTGTGTATTCCAATCAAGACATATGGGAACCGATGCGTGATCTGAGTTAGTGATGGGGTGGAGTTTTGTGACTCAATTGTTTACAAGCATCTTTTTTCTCAGTGGGGGTGAAATATCTGGACACCCTGATGGAGAGTTTCTTTGGTGGCATATGCGCTGACCCTTGGCCGCCTGCAGTTTTCTGGTGGGGGATTTCTCCTAATTGGAGCTTGTGCCAGAGCTGGAGCTCTAGTAGTCATTTCCTAGTCCTGTAACTCTTGGACACTCACTATTAGAGTTAGACGTTAGGTTATCTGATAGGGCACAAGCTATCAGTGTGCCCCTCTTTTTTTGAAGCCTTATAAATTGGCTGTTGCTTGCCCCCCCCCCTTTTTGTTTTCTTTATTTCCTTCATTTTGATTTGTTTTACTGGTCTCTTGGCGTGTAGGGTGTGGCAGCTCCCCTCAGATATTTGTTTATGTGGATGCTGGGCAGCCCCGGCCGCCATTTTGAAGTCACGCACCAGCCATGTGTCCCCTCCGCATCTCTCCTCGCTGTTGCCACTGATCTCAGGGACTGCCGCCCTTTCCCCCTGACAGGGACCTGATTCACCGCACCCCAGTCGACTCATCAGAGCTGCCAAAGCCTCAACGCTCCCGGGTTTCCTTCGCCGCCAGGTCCCTCGCCTGTTCCCTCCTCCATGAGCAGAACTCGGCTGTCTCCTCCAGTACGCCTCTGGGTCTCCGGTGGTGGGGAACCTTCGAAACCTTTTCCCCGATTCTGTTTTGTTCTCCGTTGGATGCTTCCAGGAGAGGGTCGTCTCGCGGCCTCCTCCTCCTGCGCCGGCCCGCTCTGCCATTTTTCCTGCTCGAAACTCGGTCATCCAAAGGCATGGATCAGCACTGTAACACCCCGTTTCATGCATTTACCAGTCCTGTGTTAGTCCCTGGTCTCTCCCATGGACAAACCGTGCCTTGCAGTCGAAACTGGCCTTTGGTTTCTCAGTGAAATAGTCGCCGCCGAGGTGGAGCCAGTGTGGATTACTTCCACCCAGCCATCTTGCCTGGTCATGCCTCTTGGTCTTGCAATTTTTGTCAGCCATTATCTACCTCAGTAAGCTATGCAGGGCAGTTTTCTTGTAGCTGCTTTAAGATGAAATCAACAACCATTATCTACCTCAACATATACCTCGCTCTTCACAGTTTGGTCAGTCGAGAACTGCAACCGTATCTACCTCAGTAAGCTATGCAACATATACCTCGACCATCTCAGATCAACAGACACGCCGTGATGACGGCCCAACGTTAAGAGGGGAAAGTCATTAGAAGCACAACATCGTATCCTTTATAGACAATTATACTGTATAGGGACTCTATCCAAACGCTCTGTATGTATTGTAAGATAACAATGTATGGACCCAAACCCTTAGGGAGTACAGCGGGTCAAACTACCCAACAGGGAGTCTCCATGAGGTGGGACGGCAATCCTGCCATCGCACCTCCGACATACGAGTATTTTCAATGGGGGGAGGGGTAGGAGTGGGGAGTGGGGGGAAGGGGAGGAATCCGCACTAGGGTTTCTCAGTTCTTTGCTTTCTATATTCTCTATCTCCCTTTCCTTTTTCACATCTTTTTTCTCTACAAAATGTATCTGGCATGTCCTGGTAGCCAACGCATTTGGGAGACCTGCCATACGTACACACCCGGCGAAGACACTTATTTTGCTTGCAGAACACCTGGGGAACATAGACTCTCTGTACCGTGGGAGAAGGGAGGTAGGACAAATAGGGCCACCTCTCAACCCCATACTCCGAGAAAGCAAATCTGAGAATTGGGTATATAGAACGGAGGCTCCCGCCAAGCTACACCCTAGTTCAGTGGTTCCCAGACTTTTCACTGCTGAGGACCCCCATTGAGTCAATACTGGAAGCCGGGGACCCCCAGGCAATTTGTATGATTTAAATGTCAAATATTAAAACTGTAATTTGAAGGAAAAAAACCTGCACACGTGTGCACATCAAACAAAGACTAGACTTTAATTACTAAAGATTTTAGTATTTTTATATTACAAATATTTGCAAAAATCGAAAAATCCTAATGGGAAGGTTGGTGCTGCATCTCGCCACTACCTTTACATTGTTTGGTTTTATTTTGCAACCCAAGGCTCCTGCTCCTGCCTAGGCTGGACTGGAATCTTAAAGCTGCTCTGGCAAATGTTGTCAGACCCGTCCCCGCACTGTGCACAACAAGTGCAGCGAGTGCGGCTGACCCCTACAAAGGGGGCTTTGGAGGCCTGTCCACCAAGACAATTTGGGGTAAAATTGTGTTTTTACAAAACATTTGTCATTATATATTGAATTGTTTTAGCTTTCAAAGCATAGTAAATAATGACCTTACTATGCACCAGGATACAACAATCTTTTGTCAATCTTTAATGATTCCCTCACTTCTGCCCTCCATCAGTGCCTCTCATCTCTCCATAGCCCCACTGTCACATGTATTTAATTTGTTTTATAGCACCTCTCATACCACTGTAGGGTGTCAGAACACTTTACATCACACACATACAGAGACAATTAATCACGCGTGTATAATTCAGTGAATAGAAAATGTTACATAAGGCAAAGGGGACTACCAGGTGTAGGATTCACAAGTCATCCATTCATTCTGGTAGGCATTTTTTAGGAGTGCTTGGTCTGGAGATGCACAAACTCAGGATTCAGAAAATAACACAGGGGTTAGCGTTGACTTTAATAATAAGGATTTATTTCTACCCAAACCAACCTTTTTAGCAGCATCGGGATAATGAAAGACTGGGAAAAAGCATAACTTACTAATTTGTACCATGCAGTTTGCATGCAGCTCTTTGATGGCAGTGAACTTACGAACTGCACAATAACAAGAGTCTCTGTGGCAAAAGCAGGAACGCACTGATCTATGCACAAAACAAAATACTGTTTTTTTTAATGCATGGTAGACATTCTTTGCAGCAGGCATGTTAACCATCTGGGCTTCCTAATATGAGTCAAAGCTGCCACTGGACAAAACCCCCCATCTCTCTCCAGCAAATACATTAAGCAACTGAGTTATCTTGACACTTTTATTACTGCCCAAAAACTGCTGATTATGCAAGGAACTTTGCAGTGCTTTTAAAACTGCTCCCTGCGGACCCCCTGGGAATGTGTCACGGACCCCTGGGGGTCCCCGGACCCCAGTTTGGGAACCTGATGGCCCTCAATATCACACTCACCCTGACAACGGACCTTAACATAGTGTCCCTCAATGTCAAAGGTCTTAACCACCCTATCAAGCGCCGGAAGATAATAGATTACCTAGCTAAAACTAAAGGCAATATAATCCTACTACAAGAAACCAAAGCATCCATGGAAGATGCCAAACTAGTGAGAGGTGACTGGATCTCACAGATGGCTTGCTCACCAACCGACAAAAATAAGCGAGGAGTTTTGACTTTGATATCCAAAAGATCAAACATAACAATAGACTCACAGTCCCACGATAGCGAGGGAAGACTGTTAGTAACACATTTGAGAAGGGGGGAGGAGCTAATCCACGTAGCAAACATATACAGCCCCAACGCAGACGTTCCATCCTTCTGGTCGGAAGTGTCTCGCATGATAGATAGCTTCCCCCAAAACTTCCTCATGGTGGTGGCGGGAGATTTTAACATCCCATTGGACCACATAACGGATAGACAATCCTCCTGTCAATATCACCCCACGAACTCGCACGCAGTACTCCAAAATATCTGTTCCAAATTCAACCTTAAGGACGCATGGTGCCTCCAGCACCCTGACACTAGGGACTACACATTCTACTCTAACCCACACAATTCCTACAGCAGGATAGATTACATACTAATCTCTGGGTCTCACACACACCTAATCGAACACTCAGATATAGCTCCAAGACTAGTATCAGACCACTCATGTATCAGCCTAAAACTGAGCGGGTGCCATAACGAAGCCATCCCCCGGAGGTGGCGGTTTAACAGCGGGGTACTATCACACGCCGCAAACAAAAAAAAGATTGAGGAGGCCATAACTGACTACCTCAAATAAAATGACTCCCCGGAGACTAGCACCAACACACTCTGGGATGCCCTTAAGGCGACTGTCAAAGGCACAATAATTGAAATTAAGTAAAAAATAAACAAGAATTCAAACCTGAGACTAGCTCAGCTTGAGCAGGAGATCAAGTGTTTAGAAACGGACCATGCAAAGGCCATACAAGACAACAAGCTCCTAGCAAAACTAACACAAAATAAATATGAATATAACAAAATCCTGAGCGAGAGAGCGGGACTGTGCTTTAATAAATACAAAGCCCTCAACCTATGCAAAGCCAATAAAGCAGGGAAACTTCTTGCTTCCTACCTAAAACACAAACGCAACCAGTTTGCCGTCTCATCCATCACAGATTCAAACAACAAAACCCACACAAGGCACAAAGACATCCTCAAGACATTCCAAGAGTTCTACCAAGAAGTTTACAAAAACGATCAGAGCCTTAACCTAGAGGAATGGACAAAATACCTCAACAGAATTGGGCTACCGAAGTTAATCACCGAGGATACAATTAGGTTAGGTCAAGAAATTAACTACACCGAAATTGAAATGGCGGTCAAATCACTGAAAGAAAATAAAGCCCCCGGGCCGGACGGGTATACAGCCGCTTTTTAAAAGACCTTCTTAAACCAGCTCAAACCAACCATGAAAAAGGTATTTAACCACTCTGCATCTAGGGGGCAGTGTCACAATTCATGTCAGAAGCTAGCATAATAGTCATTCCAAAGGAGGGTAAAGACCATCTGTCACCAAAAAACTACAGACCCATATCCCTTATTAACGTGGACTGTAAAATATATGCTAAGATATTGGCAGTTAGACTCAATGCTGCTCTCCCCAAACTAATAAGCAACTCCCAGGTTGGTTTCCTACGTACTCGTATGTCTAACGGCAACACCCGACTTCTCTGCCATATATTGGAACATGCGACCACTAAATCAGACCCGGCAGTAACTATCGCATTAGATGCCGAGAAGGCCTTTGATAAAGTCTCCTGGACCTTCCTGGAACGCTGCATGCAATCTTTCAACTTAGTGGAGGGATTTATAAGGATGGTTATGGCCCTGTATCGAGAACCTTCAGCCCGTATCGTAGTCAATGGATCACTCTCTGAACCCTTTACATTGCAACAAGGTAGTAGACAGGGATGCCCACTGTCCCCTTCGTTATTCTTACTGGCCTTGGAACCCCTTATCCAGGATATAAAGTTAAACACTAACATAAAAGGGGTCAATATCAATGGCATTGAAATAAAATTATCCACCTAGGCGGACGATATACTAATAGTAACGGAACAACCGAAGTCCTCAATCGAGGCCCTGATGGCTACGATAGCAGCATATTCTGGGTTCTCAGGGTATAAGCTAAACAAAGACAAATCTGAATGCAAACCACTAAACATTCACTGCACGAAAGATATCCTGGGGGGGGGTGGTCGGGCTTGGCCTGGCAGACAGGGTATATCAAATACCTAGTTATAAATTTTGGTAGCGACCTAATGGATACCCTACACTACAACGAGAAACTATTACTAGAAAAGGTTAAGAAACTTTTGGACTCTTGGGGCATCATTAGGATGGCGGGCCGACTTTGCCTGCCCGCCATCCCTACATAAAAAGGGACCGCCTGCCATAGGTGCGGCGGTCACGTTGGGGAGATTAGGATGCGCCCGGCACACTGGCGGGCGCATCCTGCATTTTTGATATTGCGGCGGGCGGTGCTTCCAGTACCACCTGCCACAATGCCAAAAATGCATGTTGTGCATTTGCATACACAACGTGGCAGGCACCACGCTGTGCCTGCCATGTTGTGCATGCAAATTCAGGGGGGTACCATAGGTACCCCCCCCCCCCATGTGCACCCCCCACCCCCCAAAATTCCTGGGGGCCCCCAATGGCAAGGACTGCATGCCTTGCCACCACGGAAAGGCAAAACCCTGCATGTATCGTAATATGGATGGCAGTGTCTAACAGAAACCGCCGCCATATTAAAACCTTTTCCACCCGGTCGACTCATCGGCCAGGCGGAAAACCGGCAGACGGTCTTTCTGTCCACCGGGGTCCCCCCCGCCATAGTAATATGGCGGGGGGGAAATGGCATGCGGGCGGGAGAGAATGTCCTGCAGATCCCCACCGCCCGCATGGCGGTGGCAATCCGCCCGACATTCTAATTGACCCCTTGGTCTCCAAAATTCATAACGAGGTGGGGTAGAATCGAAACTATTAAAATGATGATCACCCCAATGGTTAACTATTTGATCAGTATGCTCCCGCTCCTCCTCACAGATGATTTCCATTGCAAAGTGGATATCCTGATCTCTAAATTCCTCTGGCGCGGAAAGAAAGCACAGATAAGCATTAAGAAACTAAGATTGGATAAAACCCAAGGAGGGTTAAACCTAGCAGACTTCAGATTGTTTTAGTTAGCTTTTATAGCAAAACAAGGCTCATACTGGATATCACCGCCGTCCGATTACATACCGGTATGGCTACAGGTAGAGAGGGCCCTCCTGAACAATCTGAGCCCACTGGCCCTACTAACAGCAAATAGATACCCCCACACCTCCAAGCCTATATTTAAAAACACAAAACTCGCGCTACCAATGGTAGATAGGAAGCTGGAGAAAAACATCAAAGGGTCTAAAATGGAATCACTTTGGGCCAATAGCAAGATTCTGTATAAAGGGAAAAGCCTAACCTTCGATACATGGATTGAGAAAGGTATCTACTACCCTTACCAACTAGAGAACGGAACGTACCCCATTACATTCAGAGAACCCAAGTCAAGACATCACCTAACTGACATTGAATTCTATAACTTTTTGAAAATCAGAGCGGACCTGTCTAAAACTAAGCTATCCACCCCACAACCCTCAATCTTCCGGTATGTGTCAAACATTAATAAATTAGGACACCAAGTCTCGCAGCTCTACAAACTCCTACGCCCAAAAACCTCTAAACTCAATGATAAGACAGTCTCCTAGTGGGATAAACAAACTAAAACTTTACTTGGCGAACAAGAATGGGCCACACTATGGGCCTCAGCCTCACACAATAAGATATCTCCAGTGCTCGCACAAACAAACTTCGGGCTGCTTCACAAGGCTTTTTGGACCCCTGCACACCTATTCTCATTAGGCCTCAGGGAGGACGCATTATGCTGGAACTGTAACAAGGGGAAGGGGGACCTAGCACATCTTGTCTTTCAATGCCCAATACTCAAAGCATTCTGGGGAAAACAAAATGGTTTTATTAATGGTTTGTTTGAATGTACACTAACAAAAGAATTTTCCACCCTCACCACGGCATTTATGAGCACGGAATTGGGAACGGAACACGATAAGGACCTACTAGACCTATTACTGACAGCAGCAGTGAAAATGGTCCTCGCCAACTGGAAGACACAAGTAAGACATCTTACAAAGGCTGGATCAACTGGATCACGCATCTTAGAGGAGAGGACAACAGTGCACTACAGAACTCACCCTGGAAACCGGCTTCCAGAGGGATGTTGAGATCTCTTGACACTTACCTAGACTCTTATGAGCCTCCATGAAAATGCTAGGCTGGCGAATCACACTCTGGTACCCCCTATGATCGCACCACCAAGACAACTGGATCTAACTGGTCCCAACTGGTCTCAACCAATATAGCCCCTTTGGGCCTGCATGTGTGCTCCAACATCTTCACAGAATGTCAGATGTAATTAATAAGGAATGTATCTCTCATTGCCTGTTCCCTACCTCTTTTTTCACCCCTTACTTTCCTGCCCTTTTCTATCTGCCATACTCTCTTCTTCAATAAATAATGTCATGTGGGGTTGGCTAAACAAACACTGATGTATAAACTGCCATTGATTCAACCTATGCTAACCCTGTAACAGTTGTTGCAAATGTTTTCTTGTATAAAAATAAATTAAAAAAGCAATTTTTGTCAGCCAACATACACACCTCACAATAGCGAACCATTTGATCAGCGTCTGTATCCATTAAAGGCCAACAGTAATATTCACACATTTGATTCTTGAGTGCCGACATTCTCATATGCCCCTGGTGGCACAACTTCAGGAGGTGGTTATTTAAACTCACTGGTAGAACATTTCAGAATAAGAATTCCCCATTTGTTGGCAACTTAGATGCCACCTGTGCAAAAGAATGAAGGGAGCCAACCAGACTTTTAATCTTAGGCCACCCCTCTACTTAGTAGTTTTTGTCCGGGTTCAATTCCTCGTCCTTACCATATTTATTGATCCACTGTGTTTCATCATTCACACCGTCACCCCTTCCCCATACATCATTTATGTTGTTTACCACATGGCAGTCCTCATCGTCACACATTTTAATCATTTCCTCTTGACGATGCAATCTAGATAAATAACCCACCGCTTGATTTTTGCAACCAGGAACAAAGCAATAGTCATAGTTGTATTCCTGTAGATTTGGGCACAGTCTTGCAATGCGTGCTGTTGAGTTTCTACCACTTCCTGGTGATAAAATGGGTATAAGGGGTTTATGCTATGTTTGGATAGTGAAACAAGTTCACCAAACAAAGAGCCTAAAGTGATTTGTGGCCATACACAAGCTAAGAGTTCACATTCAATTACAGAATATTTACACTCAGACTCATTTGGCGTCTTTGAGGCATATGCCACCAGCCACTTACAACCACCAGATGTTTGTGACAGAAGAGCACCTAACCCATACGCACTAGCATCTACAGGTATGTGACACATTTCTTCCCATCCACAAATGGTTAAAGGACAGGCGCATTCACTGTTTGTGACTTTAGCAATTCAAACTCACCCTGCTGTTCAGATTCCCACACAAGCTCACAACCGTAACAATTTTCTTAATAGTTTCATGACCGTGGCAAAATCTTTCATAAATCATCCATAATATTCGGATAAACCTAGTGTTAGACTTGGCATCTTTTGGTGTGTTTCCGTGGTCTTTTTGCTTTCTGACCTCCTGTTTTTGAAGGCATTCTGGACTTCATTTTTGCTGGTTTAGTGTCTCTGCAAACTTTTTCAATGCTATTCCATGCTAAAGTGCAAGTGCCCCTACTGTAAATTGTGTTATGATTGGTTTTCCATTATTGGAGTATTTGATTAATGAGTAAGTCCCTAGTACGGTGTACTATGTGTGCCCAGGGCCTGTTAATCAAATGCTACTAGTAGGCTTGCAGCACTGGTTGTGCCACCCACACAAGTAGCCCACAAGGTGTCTCAGGCCTGCCACTGCAGTGTCTGCACGCAGTTTCTAACTGCCATGTCAACTTAGCAAGTGAACCCACTTTTCAGGACTTAACGTTCCTTTTTTAGGTCTCGCTGAGCCCAGCGCATGCGCTGGTCGGAGAGACATTTTGGAGGTGAGTTTTCAAAGTGCTACTGGCTGGCCTAGCACTTGCGTTCACGTGAGCGTGCACGCGCGAACGCTAGCCTTCAACAGCACTTTGAAAACTCGTGCTTTAGCGCGTCTTCGCGATCACTTTCGCTTTCAGAGCGATCGCGATGACTTTCGCTTTTACGGCCGCGCAGCCTTACTTTTACTGCCGCGCGGCCAATGCTTGTTTTACATGCAAACCATCTCCCCCACCCTTCTCACCTACTCACCTGCTGCCCATCGGATCACTTATCTAGGCAGAACATAGGAAGAGCCATTAAAGCGCACGCACTCCATAACTGCGCAGCCATCTATCAAAGGCACGCTGCGCCGAAGAGTTCATTTAATTTCCAAACCACTTGTTCTTTTTGTCACATACATACATTTCAAAGTAGCTCCCGTATCTATTTTCCATGTATTTTGTTATGTTTCATTTTCTCCCAAGAACAGCCATGCTTGTTGCCTGAGGGAGCTTTAAGTGAAATGAATAATATAGTTTAGTTAACTGCAAGAAACAACTTCGTACTCCGGACATGGGATGCATGCGCATTGTGGTTAAAGTTGTTTAGATAAAAAATACAACATCAAACCATATAGGTACGTCATAGCCAACCTTTGCACACAATAGTTTACTGTGTATCTGCTGGGGTTCCGGTCGTCTGCCACTGCTGAGGTGAGAATCGGCCCGGTTCCTGGGTGTTACCGCCAAGGGATTCCCAGCCTGCAACTTCCTGGGCTTAACTGCACAAAGGGAGTTATAGTAAGTAAGTATTGCTTTATTGTTCCGTTAATTAAAACGTACAATGTTATCACAGTAAAATCACCGTTTAAAATATCAACCAGTAAATAATATCATAAAATCTGGGCCTCAATCAATTGAATACCCGTTTTTTAAATTCTTTATTAAAATGCAAACCGAATATGAAGGAAAGGACATTGAAATGAGTCACATGATAACAATCCAATTCTTCAAACCAGCAACTATAAAATATGATCATACTAAGTTTACCCAATCATGCATTACAATAATGGAAGTGTTTGAGTGTTCAAGGTTTTTATAGGGCATGGACCTTGTCTCTTAATTCAATCAGATGAGCAGCGTGAAGAGACTGCGTCCGCGGCTCAGCGTGATTCTCTTTAAGCTGCAGTTTGAGGAGCAGGTTAACAACATCAAGCCTCAGCCTGACATAATGGCCGTCAGTACCGCCTGTGAAGAGATAACGAAAAGCCGGGGCTTCAGTAAGTTGCTGGAGCTGGTGTTGCTAATGGGCAACTACATGAACGCGGGCTCGCGCAACGCAAAGACCTTTGGATACAGCCTCAGTTCTCTATGCAAAGTTAGAAACTAATATCGTACATGCTGACAGCGCTTTCACAACTTCCTTTTGTCACTGCTGAGCCTCTGGCAATAATTCCACGCTTTGGTTTTGCTTTCAATAAAAAAGCCCATCATCTAATCTTTATTTTTTTCTTCTTTTTTGGTGGTAAAGTTCTTTCTACCCCTTCGCTTTTCGCAGAAGTCAGCATTTTTAGGTCTCGGCTGCGAAGGCTGCGCTTGCGCAGTCTAGCTCTGAGATTTAATGACTTGGAGAAGAGGGGCTTGAACCCGCCCCTCTTCTCCCCAGTTCTCCATTGGCTGGCCTCTTGAATGCTGGCCAGCCATTGGAGAAGAGGTCAGTCATTCCGATCAGGCCCCGTCCTTTTCGGATCGGGGGGCGTGTTTTTTGCAAGAAGTCTCATTCTCTCCTCCAGCCAATGGCTGGAGGAGAGAAAAGACAAACACGCCCCCGAATCCGAAAATGCCGCTGCCTTTCTCCGAGGCATTTCTGCTCTGCCTCGGAGAAAGGCGGTGGTGTCTTCCGGTGCCCTCGGCTTGAAACTCTTTACTTGCGTGAAGGAAGAAGGACAGCCTGGTGCGCCGGTGAGGAATCTGCCAGACAAAAAGCAATCATCGGGTTTTAGGGCGAAATAATTGGCGGTATCATCTCGCCCTCTCCGGCGTCACTAGATCCCGCCCCTAAAGGGCAGCGTTATACTTCCCATACTGTCTGTCAGGTAGGCCCGTAAGGTTTACACGTGTTTGCCCCAGCATGCGCCGGAGACGGATTCCAGGGGTGCGCACTGTCTGCGCAAATCGTTCACTGTGAGCTGCACCCCATATAACTCTTTATACTCTAAGTACACGTGGGTGTGTTTGTAGACACACAACCACAATGTCACTAGAACACTGGGACATGAGTACGGATCCTTGCGCGTACCCGTTGCACAAATAGTGCACTCGGAAAGGAAATAAGATTTTCATGTGTGATTCTGGCAGAGAATCGGTGATCGCGTGAGCAGACCTGCTGTGGTCATACTGGCGCCCCCCAGAGGCGCAGAGGCACGCAGGGTGACGTCATGCTCTCCAAGATGGCGCGTCCACAGCTGCCCCACAGTGGGGAACGCACCAGTGGCGAGAGTGAATCTTTCCCGCTGCTCAGGGGCAGTGCTGGAGGGACAAGCTGCGCTCCCTCTGATGTGGCCTCCTTTCTTGGCAGGGAGGAGGGCAGGAGATGTGAGATAGATAGGTCTTTGATGAGGGGGGGAGGAGCTGGAAGGGGCGGGGTCCATAGATGCCACTCACATTCCAAGAGACACTTCGTCACTGCTCCTCGTTAAGAGCTGCTTTCAAGCCTTGCTCGCAGTCGCAGGGTTCGGCAAGTCTCGTTCGGGAGGCAGATCCTTTTCCTGCCTTGCCCCCCGCCCAGGAATAAGCAAGCCCCCATTCCATATACGTCAGCGCGCGGACCACTGTTCATTTAGCAAATTCCTTCTAACGTCTCTATATTTGGCCTAACTCAGTCTGTCTGTCAGTTTATAAGCTGCGCCGAGACACCCCTCTGGTGGTGATTTGCGCGCATTACACATTAAATTATTAATATAACAATGTGTCTGGGGAGAAGATGAGCCCTGTGTTTACATGTTTTAAGGGCCCCTCAGAGAGCCACTGGTATCCTTCCACAGAGACAGTCAGAGGGCCACGTATCGGCTGCTCTGACCACTGCCACCCCGCACATAGCCCAGTCCAGGACACAGGGGACAGGCTCCCGAGGGATATCCCACAACCCACTGCGCTCCCTACGCAGGCCCACTGCGAGGGGCTTATAAACCCCAATAATGTGGGGTAGTCTGTTTTTCTTCAGTGTTCTTTTTTTGTTTGACATACTTGCTGTTTTTGAGCCACAGAAAATTACCCTTGAAATTATCTCAAAAGCCCCATCAACGCGGCCACTCCCGCCCCCGCAAGTCTAGACATAACATTTGGATGCGGCCCACCTTCCAAACACTTTTTTTGGTGAGAGAGGGGGGCAGAGGGAATCAGAGCAAAAACGTTTGAAGAGCTGTGTGTTAGACTGCATGTGGCCCTCAAGCACCTCCTTGAGTAAGCCTCGACTGCTGGGTCATAGCTACAACTGAAGAGGCTGGGGGAGGGGGTGGGGGCAAGACGAACCCCTGGGCTACAGGGATCAAGATATCTCTAAATCATGTCTGAAGGGATGAGGGAAATGAAGACTCCAGCAGTACGTACTCTTGTCACTCACAGTCCCTCTGCTGACACCATGCTTGCTCTTTGGCAGTTCGGTCTCCGTATCCTCATTTCTCAAGGGGGGACCTTCACTCCAGGGCCGAGCGCCAGCTTGAAGCCAGCATGCCTCTAACACTTAGTGTGATCTTGGACAGGTTGGAGGGCCCCTCCGTTGAGAGGACTTTACCCGGTGGCGACCACTGGATGGGTTAACCCCCAAGAAGAGGAACAAGCATTTACAATGCAACGGTCTCGGCATTGTTAAAGTTAGAGCTATTGGCATTGCTCATGACTATGCCGTTTCTTTAAATGTTTTAAAAACAAAAACATAAACAAAAATAATGTCATGAGCAATGCCAATAGCTCTAACTTTACCAATGCCGAGACCATTGCATTGTAAATACTTGTTTTACTGTACAATCAATAAATACCCTGTATCGAATTAACAAGTTCTGTATTTGTTATGAGAAAGTATTGGTTAGTACTAGTTATCCGAATTCATTTGCGACCTAATCGAAAAATAGTTTAAGAAAAAAAAAATGAACTGAGATTTGCATAATTATAAACTCGTTGACAGGCCTTTTGTCCGCAGTGACATTAAACATGGTGCAGTTGCGAGAGGTGTCTCGTCGTCTTCTCATACTACACATTGCGAGTGCGGGCTTCACGTGTTTTCTTAAAAGATTCTGAAAGGGAATCTAAAACATTTACCTAAGCCTTTGATGACATTTTAAAGCTGCTTCCCTCTCATTTTATATCTCACAGCATGAAATTAGACAGGTTGGCATAAGCAGGCATGGTTATTAATATTTCAAACCTTGTTTCTCCTCATTGATCATTTTCATCACTCTCTCTCTCTCTCTCTCTCTATATATATATATATATATATATATATATATATATATATATATATATATATATATATATATTCAAGTCCACATTTGTCCACAACATAAGCGCACTCCTCACCGGATTTAAAATAGAGCAAAGCATCTCAAGGACAGCATGCATCCTCCGTGTTTGTATAATGTGCCCAACGCGTTTCAGAAATATTTTCCTTGTTCACGGGCAGCAGCACACAAAATCTCACGAGACCACCAAAGCGCCGCTTTATATCTCTTTTAATAACACTCAGGTGAGTATCACCGGTAAAGCAGGGCCTTATGGTTATGGCAGTCCTTTCAGTAAAATACTTCTGCAATGCTGCTCAATAAAGTTATTTACAATCAGTACATTCCCCTTGATAAGGTCGGCGAAAAACAATGTTTCCTTTTGATGCCAAATGATTGCATCCGGCGTTCTGCACGACTTAAACGTCATAAAGCCTCAGACCTGCCCATGGTCCCAGGCAGTGGTGCGCTTTAAACGGCTGGACCACCGTTACTATTCAAGTCCACATTTGTCCACAACATAAGCGCACTCCTCACCGGATTTAAAATAGAGCAAAGCAAGCTTTGGCAGGAAGGTAGATGTTGGTTCACAGATGTGCCTTTTTTAGGTCTCGCCTGACCCAGCGCATGCGCTGGTCTGTCGAGACTTTTTGTGAGGGCTTAAAAAATGCTGCCATGGCCTGCCTAGAGCTACAGTGCATGTGCGCGGGCGCACGCTTACGAGCAGAGGCTTTCCTCCTCATGCTCATTAAGCGCATCGCTCGCCGCACTTGATCGCAAACGCGATCACATTCACTTTCGCGGCCGCGCGTTTACGATCGCGCAGCCAATGCTTGTTCCAGGGTGGCTCTAGGTCGATTGATGCTTTTAGTGTCAGATACTGTCGGCCTGGCTGTATTTACTCTGGTCTTGGTTTTAATGCACATCTGTACATGCGTGTCCTTGTACATCTGAATAGACCTAGTGGATACTTTCTTGGGAATGGGAAATGCCATTGTTTAGGTTATAATGTCTATTAATTAGGACATAAGGGGGAATTTCTGATCTGGGAACTCTCCATTCAAAAGAATGCACTCACAACAAAAGGCAAAATCTCAGCCGTCATACGCGGCATCTAGTTAACAAACATGCATTGGCAAAGCCAATAGGCCTCACCTATGTGTGAGCTATTGGATTTGTCAATGTGTTTAAGACATGTTGCACAGCAGCGCAGGCTGCTGTTCAACATGACTTGAAGTCAAGAAAAAAAATGCCATGACGCAGCCAGAGTCGACTGTTTCATATTACTTTTATTTTAAAGCCATGTGCAATATGTTTAAACAAGCATTGGCATAGCCAATAGGTCTCGCTTTTGGGACCTTATAAGTATTTAGTTATGCAACTGTTGCATGGCTATACACTTATAAGGTCCCAAAGGCGAGACCTATTGGCTATGCCAATGCTTGTCTTACATGTAAACCAACCTTACGTGCAGGCCCATGGTAACCCTGCGGGCAAGGTGCAGTGGATGTGAAAGGTAGTACATGTCCTGATAGTGAAATATAACCATGCTTGTTTTTGCCCTATTGAAAGGCTTTCTGTCACATAGGTTAACATGGGAGGTACCTTGTGACATCTTACGCGCATAACTTTCCATTGGGACAAGATAGAGAAATGGACTTTAGGCTTCCCGAACCCATATTTAAAAATACGTCTTTTTGTGAAGAGGATTTTTATATTGTGTGTTTAAAAATACCACTTTTAGAAAGTGGCTATTTTCTTGCTTAACCATTGTGTGTGCCTCTGCCTGGTTGTGTATTCACCGTCTGAGTTGAGAGTGACAGGAGCTGGGGATGTGCATTCACACAAGACAGACACAAGAGGATGGTTGAGGTGTGTCCTGCCTCTCCATGGTGACTCATAGCTAGGCTGAATAGACCTGACTGCATTTAGAGGAGTGGGAGTAGTTGTCGCTTGCACCTGAATCGACTGTGGCAGCCTCCCACAAAGCTGTCTCCTGCTCCTGGAGTGAAGCCAGGCAGAACTGGTTTATGCATGCCAGAGGAACTTTGTTTGTACCAACTTCAAAGGGAAATGTGGTATAAATATTGGGGCCCTGAGTCCAGAACTTTAGAACTCTTTGGGGTTAAGGAACTGGCCAAGATGAAGAGCTGGAGAAGCTGTGAGGAGACACTACCACTTTGCTGGGCGCTTTGCTGGGTTGACCTGCAGTGCCTGCTTCTGTCTAGGGCAGTGAAAGGACTGGACTGAACTTTCTACAACTTCTTTTTCTGAGTATCTCCAAGGGCTTGAGGTAGAGCTTGCTCCCTGTTTAAGAAGTCTCAGGAACAACAAGGACGTTGCCTTCCTCTAGGTAGCTGCATCTGGAACTGTATGTTTCAGCTGCCACAGAGGGAAAAAGCAAACCAACACCGTCAACAATGCCACTGCCAGCTGTGACCTGAAGGTTCTGCAGAGGGCACCACCACACTTGTCTCACCGATGACGATGTCCGCCGCCACCACCATCTTGCTGCTTGCTCCACCTCGCTTCACACTGCCGCCCTGGTCTCACCGACGAGGACGCTGCAAGCTGACATTGACGACGCTGCCTGCACCATGGTTTTGGGGCACCACCCCGTTCCACACTGCAGTCATGGCCCATCGACCCCAGCAACATTGACTTTCTATCATCAACCAACGCCGCTCCTGGCACCGAGACCTGTGGGCCCCGCACACTGCATTGCTCCGTATCTCACTTCAGCCATGGGTCTACCGTTGACAGAATTCAGCAACAATGACACCGCTGCTTGCACTATGACCTGTCAGCACCGCGACGGGCACTGCTCCACTTCGTACAGCAGCCCTGGTCTCACTGCTGCTGCTGAACGGGTGTCACAGAGCCACTGCCTGCACCGCGACCTGACGGCACCGCAAGCTGCACCGCTCCAGTTCACACTGAAGTCTCGTCACCTGTGTACTCGGCGCTGAAGTAGGACAGTGTCGTCGGAGAGTCGGGACTTGGACTGTAGAGAAACCTTAAAAAAGCCTGAGAAGGTAAGAGAAGCCGGTATTGAGGCGCGCGTTATCTAGATTTTGATAAGACTGCTATCCATTTGCACACGCGTATTAAGTTGTGCACTGTTTTTTATTGTAGCTTCCAACCGCGGTGGAAGTAATTCCACATTATTGACACGATGGTAGCCGAATGAGTTTCACGCTTGCGCACCTCGTGTTACAGTAGTACCTTGACACTTGGAGAAACGGTACCTAGAGCATTCAGGACTGAAGAAAAAACGTAGAAGGTACGATCAGCCGACATTTAGATTCGTACGCATTAGACTCAGTACTGACTCCGCAATTTATTTTCGAGCTATGCTCTTCTAGTTGTATGCTTCTCTTTCCTGTAGCGTCCACATCGCGATAGATGCAAGCCCCCTCCAGCGGACATGACGTTAGCTGAGTGCTAACACCTCCCAGCCTAGGCATTATTGTTTGACCCTGATGGGCGATAAGGTAATTCTCTGTTGGAATTGATTGACTTTACTGTTGCAAGTCAGGCTCATTCCAGTTTGTTTTCCCCTCCCCCGGTTTTAATTGGCTAGACGATAGATTTCATCCCCGTCATTCACGTATTGCCTATCAGCTAGGTTTGTCTATACAAAATGTGTACTGTTAAGGCAAATAGTAAAGGTGTGTGTTCCACCAATCTAAGTGTAGAATGAGAGATCAGGCTTATCTAATACAGTCACCAGACACATGGGTGTAGAATGTGCTATATGGGCACACACATATGCCTGCATAAGCTGAGATATTTGAATTCTCACGTTTCTGGAAATGGGCTTCATTTATGATTTGGTGTTTTTATTGTGGTGGTGGATCTATCTGCACGTTTTCACAAGGAAAGAGACCTGTATATAAACCGGCAAGGATAATCGTTAAGTCACATTGGTACTGTATATGTTATTGGAGTTTATTATTACTTTATGTAGAATGCTGCTGTTGCTTTTGTCCTGAAGAAGCCATAAGAAATAGACCGGCTGAAACGCGACCGCGTCGACAGTTGTTTAACAGAAGGACTACAAATTTATTGAATTGTTTGTGGATGTTACAACCTCACATTGCTTCTTATGAATAATTCGGAAAATGATGTCCCCATATGCAATGTTTGAACCTTCTGGGTAGTCCACACTATTTAAAGGTGGCTCCATAACAAGAAATATTCTCTGGCGGACAGTAGCCTTATTTTGTGTGTGTTTTAGAGGTGTTAATTGTAAATATATGTTTATTGTATATGCTCAACGTCTAAATGGTCAAATAAGAATATGCGAATTCAGACGTAGATGACAGGAGAATTAAAGGTATCCGTGTTCAAAAACATTTATGTATCCTTTCCTCCTTACCAATTGTTTATAAATTCCGTATCTCACTTCAGCCATGGGTCTACCGTTGACAGAATTCAGCAACAATGACACCGCTGCTTGCACTATGACCTGTCAGCACCGCGACGGGCACTGCTCCACTTCGTACAGCAGCCCTGGTCTCACTGCTGCTGCTGAACGGCTGTCACAGAGCCACTGCCTGCACCGCGACCTGACGGCACCGCAAGCTGCACCGCTCCAGTTCACACTGCAGTCTCGTCACCTGCGCTCCTGACTTCAACTTCACGGAGTTTGACCTGCATGTGTGACTTCAAGGGCCAGACTACTCCTGCACCGACCTCCGGAACCAATGCCAGCTCTTCGGAGCTCATTGTGAGGTCCCCGATACACTGCATTTCTAAAGGTACTGTTTTGGGGGTTTTCCCAACACATTAGCTGGTCCGCCACTCAACAGCCGGCTTTAACCATTGGATTTGCTTGTTTACGACGCTGTGATAGCCCCGGGCGGAGCTATCCACTTCAAGGAACTTTATTCAAAGTCTATTTCTGCATTATTCGTATCTTGATAACTGTATGTTGGATTTTTTTTATCGTTTTGGTCTTGTTTCACACAGATAATTATTGGCTATTTTTCTAAAACTGAGGTGGTGTCCTTTTGTAGTGTTTTCACTGTATTACTGTGGGTTATGTGCAAATGCTTTACACATTCCCTCGGAGATAATCCTGACTGCTTTTACCAAGCTACCAAGGAGGTGAGCAGGGGTTATTTTAGAAGTGTAACTCACTTATCCTGACTAGTTTGAAGGGTACCTACTTGGACAGGCTAACAACCTGCCAACTAGAGACACCCATTTCTAACACCTAGGAATGACATTAGTGTCTCCTTATTGTTGGGTGCAGGTGCTTTCTTTATAGCATCTACCAGATTCTTCTTGGGAACTACTCCAATCGCAGATTTCGAGTGTTCCAAATAGTCCACTTGGGGCTCAAATAGGTTACACTTTTATGCGCATAAAACAAGTCCATTTTTAGGGATAGCCATTTGCAAACTTCCTTCAGGACTTCATGATGTTATTTTTCTGTTTTGGCAAACCCCAAGATATTGTCCTGAAAACAGCTCACTTGACTGTCCATGACACCGAACATATGTAGTATATCTCTTTAGAAGACTAAAGACGCAGACGCTAGCCCGAAGTGCATCCTTTTGAATTGGTACACATCACATGGTGTCATAAAGGCTGTCAAAGGTCTTGACTTTTTTGACAGCTCAATTTGATGATAATAACTACGAAGGGCCAGAGTGGAAAATACAGTGGCTCCATTAAACATATCAAGAAGATCATTTATCTTTGGTACTGAATGTCTATCCACAATGATAGTTCCATTGAACGCTCTTAAATCAATGCATAGTCTGTGACTACCTTTGCTTTTCTAGGCAAGAACCACGGGACAGATCCATTCTGATGTTTCTATTAATATTGTCATCTCTCAACCTTTGATCCAAAAGTTCCTGTAATCCCTTCCTTACAATAAATGGTTCCATCCTCATTTTTTGTCTGATAGGATCTGCTCCATACCTACGTTTTATTTCATGTTTATTAGCTTGTATTTACCCCAATTTATGACTGAAAACTTCAGGAAAGCATGATATTATTCTTTCTTTAGCATCCATTTATTCTACTACCAGAATTGGATCCACAGCATTGGAATTTAGTTTCATATTGAGCTTTTTTTAATCTTTCCAACCTAGCACATGTGCTCCTTTTTTCACCACATACAGTTTCAATTAATTTGTCCTAACTTTGAACAGTGTCTTGGCCACAAGGTACCTCACAAAATCAATTTGACGCCCGTCAAAGGTAACAGCTCTAACATCAGGAGGCAATAGCGGATGTATTTCTTTTCCCAGATTTGTTTCAAAATATGACTCGGAAATAATTGAAAAAGGAGAGCCAGAATCCTCCATCACTAATAACTGCATGCCTAACTGCCTGCCAGGCACTTGTAAGTCACCCAATGGTGGAATGATTTGTTCATCACATCCCTTATTCTCATCCACTCGAACCATTAACACCAGGTAATTCCTCATTACTATGTCATCTACAATACCCACGTCATCGTAAGATGAGCCTTCAATCACTTGTGCAATGCGATGCTTGATCAGTTTATTTGCTTCCCTACAGATCTTGGCAGGATGGCCCTTTCTCTTACAATTGTTACACTCTCTGTTCATAGCAGGACAGCTTCTTGAATACAAAATATTTATTGGATCTCCACATCTAAAGCAGTATGTTTTACTTTCCTCACGTTCACTTTCATACATCTCATTCTTGACATGATTGACACTAATGGAGCACATTTCTCCATCCATGTTTTCCCAGATGAGTTTCCATTACTTTCTTGATCCAGTTCATGGATTGTTCAATTGCCTTTGCAGATGTAATGACTGCATCCATGGTAGGGGTCTCAATTGTCGACCACCACACCTGGATTATTGTATTATTTATGTTGACCATAAGCTGATCACGTATCATTTCATTGTTTGTGACTCCCAAATTACATGTATTAGATAAACATCTCAAAGCAGTTAAAAATTAATTTAAGAATTCTCCCACCTACTGTTGTCTAGTATAGAAATTATACAACTCAAGGGTAGTATTAATAGTGGGCTTGGAACTGGCATTAAATCTTAACATGGCTTCATCAAACACATCTAAATTATCTTCACCCTCAGCAATTTCAACTTTAGGGAGAGCCCTAAAAATCTCCTATCCCTCAGGCCCAAGCGAATGTAAAAAGATACTTTTCCTTCTTTCTACTGGCATTCTTATGCCTACAATTGTCATCAGATAGGTTTGAAATTCTTCTTTCCAACTTGTCCACAGAATGAATGGTTCTCCTTCAAATTGTAAAAACTTCAGTGGGGGATCTAACTGCATGTTACCATAGATTTACACTATTCAATATTCAACATTAGCGAGTGAAGATGGGAATTACTTTATTCCGAAACGTATATCCAAAATATTGTTATTTTGGAAAGTCTGCGCTATCAACGTCAATTAGTGTGGTATTGTGTGATAATTGATATGACTAATTCCTCACATCATACGGCTGAAAACGCCTTGTACTGGTCATCAAAATGGCTGATTTCTTGTTGGAACGCTCAAATCCAACAGGTTTAAATGGAAATTCAAAATGGCAGCCTATCTTCAAAGCAAGGCTTGGACTGCTGGGCTTGTTTCTGCTTTGTGAAGAGACTGTATTCCTGTGTCTCCATGTATGTCTCTGTGTATGCATTTGTCTCTTGTCTCTGCATGCCCATGTCCAGAGTCAGACTTGCCTATAAGGCAATAAGGCAGTGCCCGACAGTCCGGTTTGACAGGTCAGTGTGTGGGCGTTTTTTTGTGTGTTACATGGTCTAATTAACCAAGTTTTACTGATCATTTCCTTGATATTACCACACACCTTGCCTGTAGCAAGCTCAGATTTGTACAATCTTCACTACGGTACAAAACACTTTATAGAGCGAGCCTTTACAAGTTTAAAGCTGCGCCAATTAACAAACAAATCACTTTTTTTAAACTATTTAATTTATTAGTGGGACCACTTTTATACTGGTGCCTTGCATCTCTCCTAACTCGCCATGTCTCGGTGCCTGCCCTGCTGTGCCTCCATGGGCTCTCTCTGCATCCATTGTTCTCTCATCTCTGTGTCCCCATGTTGGTCTGTCTCCTTGTCCTTAGCATTCCCACCCCTAGCCCACTGTTATCTCACATATCGTTGTAGGGATCCTAACTTGTAACAAAGCACACTTATACAGTTGCCTTATAAATAACAAAACACACCAACACCTTTTCTTGTGTGAAAACCGTCGCAAGTTTATTTGCCTTCTTGTTATGCATATATATATATCCACAGGTCGGGTTATCTTACGAGTGATCATCAGAGTGCAGCGCTGTTAAGGACTAACAGCTGACACAACTCCTGAAACAATCTCCAGCCACCGGGCATTACGTTGCCATCTCATTCTTTAACCGGTGCTGTATCTTACGTATTGGGGCTGCGGCCCAATATTTTTCTAAGTGTTTGCTGCACCAGTGTCACCACGGAGCGAGGTAAGGCCAACCCCCAGCTTTCAGGATACCAACTGTCCCATACGGGATGAAGCGGTCGCCATTGCGTTTTTCTCATGGCATCTTCAACTGCTGTCGGAAAAAAGAGGGATTGCTCAGGTGAGCAACCCACCTAAATAAAATAGCCCCTCAGCCTCCCGGAAGTGAGTAGTCCCTGGTGAGGCGAGATATGCCCGTGCGAGTGTCCCCTTCCGGCAGGTGGTCATAGTAGAAACAAGCATTGGCATAGCCAATAGGTCTCGCCTTTGGGACCTTGTAAGTGTTTAGCCATGCAACAGTTGTTGTTGCACCAAAGAAATTGTGCTGCATAAATAAATACTTATAAGGTCCCAAAAGCGAGACCTATTGGCTATGCCAATGCTTGTTCTTTGTAAAGAAATAGATGCTTGTTTCTATTTCTTTACTTTTGCTATAATCGCGGCACCGGCGCTTTATTTAAAAGTAAAGCGCCGGTGCCGCGATTATACCAAAGGTAAAGAAATAGAAACAAGCATCTATTTCTTTACAAAGAAAAAAAGCAAGCTGGGGGGGGAAATGCTACCGCCGGCCACAGCCTGCAGTGCAAGCGCGCGCCCGTGCACGTGCACTGCATGCTGTAGCCGGCGGTTGCATTTTTTGAAGCCCTCCTTACATAAGGTCTCCGCCAGACCAGCGCAAGCGCTGGGTCAGGCTCGACCTAAAAATACGAGCTGCTCCAGGGCAGTGGGGAAATGGTAAGGGGCTGTCCCCTCTAATGTCACCCTCCGTGGACGTGGCCATCCGCCGACTTACTGTGTCTCACACTGCCTTCTAATGTCTCCCTGTTTCTCCATATTCCTATGTCTCTTGTGTCCACGTGTCTGCAGGGCCGGACTGGCCGTAGCGGGCACCGGGCAATCCTCCGGTGCGCCGCACGGGTGGAGGCCGGTTTTGGACCCCTGGGGACCGTTTTCGTTACAGGGCCGTTTTCAGCAAAATCGGCCCTGTAACAAAATCGGCCGAAAACCGGCCCTGGCAAAGAGCTCGGCGACACCCCCCCCCCCCCCACCCCCCCCGCTTAACCTCCGGGGAGGGGGGGGGGCTGCCGAGCACTTTGCCAGGGCCGGTTGTGGTTCCCAGTCCGGCCCTGCGTGTCTGTGTCTTCTTGTCCTGCCTTGAAGTGTCTTTCAATGTACCAATGTGTCTCTCGTATCAAGCGCTCTCCCCGCCTCTGTGCCTGGTGTGAACCTTTCTACAGAAACCCTAAAGAGTGGACGATAAAAAGGACGCAGATGCGATACGATGCTTCTTACAATATAGCGCCCCTCGTCAGTACCAAGAAATTCTGGTTAGAAAGTGAAGGTGGTAACACAACTACCCAAATGTAACTCAGCAGGTTCAGGAGGCAGAGAGGCCGCCGCGGGCGTGTGAATAAGGCCCGCGTTGCACACTCGCACACTCTCGCCTTCCATGGGCCTGCAGCGCACACACCAGAGTTCAGAAGGGTAACAATGCGAACAGCATGTGATATTCCTGCAAAGCGCTGTGCTAAGCGTTTCTAGCAGGACAGTCGCAGGGCGAAAGTTTGCCTTGCCCCCAGAGGCTCCCATAAAGCGGCTTTGTTATTCAGTGGAGCACACGCCATTGCACACACGGTAGGATTATTGGGGGGTCGCCGGAAGTTAAAGTTCAGGACTTGAGGCAACTGCTCCCAGGACCCCTCCCCCACCTTTCATCACAGGTCGCCGGGAATCTTGGAACTGCCCGTCCTGGATCTTAGCAGGTGCACGCGCCGGCGATGATTGACTGATGTGCCCGGGGTCTTTATCCAAGCGATTGGTCTCTTTCCCCAGGCTATGGCTGGGCCTCGATGGGTTAATGATGCGTGCCCCCGCCGCTTGAATGCCAATTGTGACGCCGTCTGGGCTTTGGAGTGAAAGAAAAAAAAATCTGAATAGAGGTGGGTGGGGAGAGCTGAGAGGAGAGAAGAAAAGTTCACATCGCTGGATGCCAGGGTGACTAGTGCGACCCTGGCAGCGGATGCACCGGTGGGCACGGAGAGGCAGAGCAGGGCCACCGAAAGAGCTGCAGAGATGTCTCCTGCGAGCCTGGCACCTTCTGGCTGGGTGCTGGCAGTCCTGGTGTTCTGCCAGGGCATCTCGTTGGTGCCCGCTGGCGGTGGAGGTGAGTGCCCTATTCAGCAATCCGTGGTGTTCGATATATATAAATGTGGTGTGATGCTGGGTTTACATTGCACAGGGCAGGGATTTAACTTAATTTCTTGACCACAACTTAAGTGTATTAGGCTACCAGTTTTTCCTTTCACCTGTGTTACTGTTAACCTAATTATAATGCTATGAAGCAATGTTTTTGGTAGCTGGATTTACTCAAAATTGACACTGAGCTGTAATATAAAACTTACTACTATGACCACTTAAGGAAAAATTAATAAAAAAAAAAAAAAATGAGTGAAGCATAAATCTTGAGATGAGATGTTACCTAGCATCTGTCACCCAGCGCTAAAAGCATTTCTGAGGACAAAGCGAATGGCATTTTAATATTTAAATAAATTCAGTTCATGAACTCCAGATGCCCTTCTTGGGACCTTTGCTTTCTAAGTCCTCTGTATGGCCACAGTACTGCTTGACGGCTAAATATCTCCTTGTAACATGCATGGCGGTACTTTATAACATATAGGTAGGTCTGGCAGAGCTCAAAGTGCCTTCAGAACACTGGCTTTGCACTTAGGCCAGCTAGGGTTTTTGTGCTTCCAGAATCCGAAAGATTATCTGGACTTCTATACCTTGGCCATGGCTGAACATCACGCTGCTTATTTCTGAGATGTAGGAACACACTCTATCTCCACAGTTACATTAGAGTACCTAGGGACGGAAACGGAAAATTTGCATTTATGGGATACCGAGGATCCAAGGTCAAAAAGAAAAGTGCTTTTTTATGTACCACCTTCTGACCCTGGCAAGTCTCTTCTTGTAGGCCTCATATTCATAAGCAAGAGAACTGAGACACATTGAAAGAAAATGATCCGCTCAGGATCACACAATTTACACAAGTGGGAAAGATGAAATTAAAACACTCATATCACCATCTGATAATTCAAAATGTATTGACTACAATTTATTCGATTGGAGGAGATTTTACATTTTTAAGACAATAATTTAGAATCAGTAGACAAAGACGGGCCAATACAGATGTAATGTCAAATCAGCTACAGGTGGGCTCTTTGACCTGCTGAATAGTAAAACTAAGTGGCATTTTCAGAACCACTAACAGATACAGAAATAATCTGCCCTTCAGGCTATTATGTGTAAATTTGCCCTGGACATTTTTGTGATACCACAGAAAGACTCTTTGGATTTGACTATACAGTGGGACCCCAGTCCTAAAATTAACATACTGCATAAAACAAGAGCCCCTGAACGCTGTTTCCATTTTGTTTAATCGTTTAAGTACCGTAACTGCAACCAAGGAATTTTTATGAGAGGAATTTGGATTTTTGTCAATTTTGTGTAGGCAATATGGGCCAGATGTATAAAAGCTTTTTGCATTTCTTTTTTTTTTTTTTTTTTTTTTTTCAATTATTGGAGTCTTTATTAAATGTATAAACAATGAACACATTCTACACTGGATAAAGCAACTGTAAGAGAAGCAGTCATTTTGATATAATCACATTTCCTTCACTAGACTGTCAAAACAAACTGAGAGTTCAAGTGCCACTCTTACACTCGCTGGGATTGTGGTAAAGCTACAATGCAGTTTTTCCTTTCTATGAGGTAGCATACTTATGAAAACACTCTATTTTCTTTTTTTTTTTTTTTTTTAAATTTCTTTTTATTTGCAGAAATAAACAAATCAACAACATGGTCAATGGAATCGCATTAACGTCATTCGAACACCGGTGACACACAGAGACAGTATGAGTTAGAGTTTACTGTGAATTAGCTAGGAGCGGTCAATATGTTAGTCTATGGCCTCTAAGCCGGAGCAGCGAGCCTGCGGGGGCTCACAGATGTAACCTCTGTATTCATTCCATTTGGACCACACCTCTCCCCACTTCCGGGGGCACCCTCGTGCCGTGTATACAGTCTTTTCCTGCAGCATACACCAGTCCATGTCTCTTTGCCATTCGGCCAATTTCGGCGGAGCGGGTGCACCCCAGAGGCGGGCAATGTTCCTTTTAGCCACCATTTGCCCCAGTGTGACCCAGAGTTTCCCTTTCACCGGCAGGTCCGTGGGTTCCCATATGTTGAGGAGGCATCTCTTCGCCTCCGGGCGTATCTCTACCTCCCATACCTCCTGCATGCAAGACATCACCCTCCTCCAGTACCTCCGCACACTCGGGCAGTCCCACAGGATATGGAAGAAGGAGCCGGTCTCTCCGCAGCCCCGCCTGCACAATCCCTCCCCCCCCGTCCCATCGCCTGCAGTCTAGTGCAAGAGATGTATACTCTGTGCAATATCTTCAGTTGTATGAGCCGGAATCTGGCCGAAATTGCCACCTCTCTAGGGGACGCCAGCGCCCATACCCATTCCTCATCGTCAATCTCAAGTCCATCCGCCACCCATTTCTCTTTTAGGGACCCGAGTGGGTCAGGGGAATTATTGATTAGTTTTTTATATGTGAGGGAGATGGCGTGCTCCGGCATGTGACCACCCAACAACCTATCCTCGAGTGGGGAGGCCTGTGGGGGCTTAGTTCCTGGTGGTATGTGGGACTGGAGGGAGTGCCTAATCTGCATGTATCTGAAGTATTCAGTGCGGGCCAGGTCGTATGTGTCCTGAAGGTACGAAAAGGGTCTGATCCCCTCGGGCCCCCACAAATCTTTGACCTGGGAGATGCCAATAAGGTCCCAGCTATGGAACCCCTTGGTGTGCCCCAAGCTGCCCAGTCTCTCCGATGCCCACAATGGAGTGGCAAAGGTAAGAGTATCGGACCAACCTAGTTTACGCTGTGCCGCATGCCATATTTGCACAGAATGTTTCGTCGGCCCAGTGAGCTGATGTTTACCAAGTTTAGAATAGAGCGCAACCTCATAGTTCCCACCCGGGAGTAACCATCTATCCATCCCGTAAGCCGGGTCGTTACCGTCACTGTACGTCCCCTGGTTTATCGCAGATAAGTGAGCGGCCCAGTAATACTTGCGGATATCAGGGAGTGCTATCCCTCCGTCATACCATCCCAGCGTGAGTTTATGCAACGCTATTCTAGGTGTACCGGACCAGAGGAGGGCTCGCTGCGCCGCCTCTATTGCCGTAAAGTAAGAGTTCGGTACTAGGTCCGGATAGTTTTGGAGGGCGTAAATAAACCGAGGGAGTGCCATCATTTTAAAAGGGCCGCACGGCCCAGCAGGGATATAGGAAGCTTCTGCCAAGTCCTTGAGTCGCGTTGGAGCCGGCGCAAGGGGGGTAGTAGATTCCTTTCATACAGAATGGACTTGTCAGTGGAGATGAAAACTCCGAGGTATTTGAATCCGTCCTCCGCAACGGTGAGCGGGCAGTCGCTAGGCAGCCTGGGGGGGCTGCCATGGAGGACGTATAGGAGAGACTTGCTCCAGTTGATGCGGAACCCCGAGTTCTTCCCGAAGTTGGTGAGAATATCCATTGCCACCACAATAGACCTTCGTGGTTTGGACAGGTAGAGAAGGATGTCGTCTGCGTAGAGGGAGATTTTGTCCTCCCAGCCATCCGCCCATTGTATCCCTGTGAGGTATACATCCTGCCTGATCCACGCCGCTAGCGGCTCGAGGGAGAGCGCAAATAAGAGGGGTGAGAGCGGGCAGCCCTGTCTGGTACCCCTCTCCAGGGCGAAGACCTCGGAGACCTTGTTGTTAACAACCACCTGGGCCAGGGGCTCCAAGTAGAGAAGACGGATCCAGGCTATGAAGTGTGGCCCGAAGCCCAGTTTGCGGAGAACCGCCATCATGTAGGGCCATTCTAGGGTGTCGAATGCCATGGTGGCGTCCAGCGACACCACCACCGCGTCCTCTTGCATCATGTGGCACCTCCCCAGTACACCATTCAGGCGTCGAATGTTAAGCGCCGTGTTGCGCTGGGGCATGAAGCCGGACTGGTCCGGATGGACCAACGTGGGCAGGACGGAATGGAGCCTGTTGGCGAGTGCTTTGGCCAGTATTTTCGGCTCTGCATTAAGCAATGAGATGGGTCTGTATGAGGAACAGGACTCCCTCGGTTTACCCTCTTTGGGGATGGCCACAATTGTGGCCAGGCGTTGGTCCCGCGGCAGTCTTCCCGTCGCTCTGCTCTCCTCAAACATCTGCTTGAGGTGTAGACTAAGGGCGTCAGGTTTGAGCTTGTAAAGCTCGATTGGGAGACCATTAGGTCCATAAGCTTTGCCCGAGCGAAGGTCCGTTATCGCACGCTCCAGTTCGGCCGTGGCGAGTGGAGCCTCCAGGGCATCCCGGTCTGCGTCCGACAGGCTTGGCATACGAATGTCAGTAAGCAGGGCGACCGAGTCCTCCTCCGGACGGTCGGACCCTCTACTATAGACCTGCCGGAAGTGCCTTGCGAATTACGCTGTGATCTCCCTGGGCTCTGTAACCATGTCCCCGGTAGCCGTTCGTATTTCTGGTACCACTTTGTTAGTCCGCTGTTTTTTGTCTAGCCAGGCTATTAGTTTGCCTGCTTTGTCGCCCTGGTCGTAGATCCTACCCGCCCTGTGTCTGGCCGCCGCTTGGGCAGGCTGCGCGACAAGCTCCCTGTACTCTGCAGTTTTGAGTCGCAGCAGGTGCTGCGCCTCCGGCTCACTGTCAGCGCATGCCGACTCCTCCAACCCCCCTAGGTCCGATTCCACGGAGGTAATCTGTGCCACCCGTTCCTTACGGCTGCCCGCGATGGCCGATAAGGCCTCTCCCCTGAGCACCGTTTTAAAGGCTTCCCAGAGAGTGACCGAGGAGCTCACCGACCCGACGTTGTGTTCAAAATATTGAGTGATGGAGCTGGAAAGCTTTTTCCTAAGATCCTCGTTTTTAAGATACCAGGCGTTTATGGGTTGCACACAGCCCTCCCGGCCCTTTTTGCATTTCTTAATGGCCGATTTGCAATTTCAGCCCGTTAAGAAATGCAAAAGTGCCTTTTCATATGTCCAAAGGCCAAAAACCAGTAGTGATTTAAGATTTGTACCCGGAAGTAATCGCAATTTGCGACAGAGATTTAGGAAACGCAAATAGGGATTATCTATTTGCGATTCCTAATGCACATGTACAAAGCACTTCCTAAATGCGAATTGTGCATTTAGAAAGTGCTATTACCATCGAATCAAAGTCAATGGTAACTATGTGAAAAATTAAAAAATGAATTTTTTAATGTGACATGAAGCATACATATGCCCCTAGGGCATATGTGCACTTACATGTGTACTACGAATTTCGGGGAGCCTCCAGGGGGCCATAAGCCCAGAGGCATCCTTGAGTTTGGATTTCCTAAATTGTGATTTCCTACTAGAAAATCTAAATTTAGGAAAAGCAAACCATTTCCTATTTGGCCCATAGGTGGGAATGCAATAGCATTTCCTGTTTGCGATTTCCTAATAGCGATTTCTACTCTGTAGGAACCGCTATTGGGAAATGGCAAATTTTGTACATAACATTTTGCATTTCCTAAATAGCGCTTCCTACGGAACCGCTATTTAGGAAATGCAAAATAGGAATTTAGGACATCTGGTCCGAGGTCTTGAAGAATCTTATTACGAAGTAATCTGTAATCAGAGATTGCAATAACTGTAATTAACAGTTACTGTTGTGCTTCAATCAATAAAGTTTTCCTGCAACATTGAGGCATCCCTCTTGTCTCTGTTTTGTGGTTTTAATGATCACGTTTAATCGATGTCTGTCAATGATGATCCACTGGCGTTAGCGAACTGAGCACATGTAGCATGTAACACAGTTGTTCATAATACATAGAGTGCTAATATATCCGTTCCATTTCAAAATATCAGGTTGTCTGTGACATCAGATGTAGCTGTGATACAGTAACTAATTACAAGCAAGCTCTGATTTCTAAATATGCTGTAACAAGTGGCTTTTGTTGAGATCTGATGTCACATGCTGTTGAGGCAGGAATTTCGCACGCATAGTATAGAGAGGCATGACCTCCTACCTTGTGTGCCGTACAGCATTTACAGGTTGTAACCTGACTTTTTATTTTGGGCCTATCATCAAGCTAATCTAAGCATGTCTGCGGAGACCTCGGCCAGTGCCGGACTATATGAAGTCCTGGAATTTTCCTTTGATCTGGAGGGGCGCACCATGGATGCCATCATAGTAGATAGAGGACTGCTGTCCTGTTCTGCCAATAGCACATAAGGGGGTGACAACAGCATCCCTTGTTTGAGAGACTGATAGTGCGACCAGACCTTTTTCACCAGTTTCACTGAGAGTATGGCCTACAAAGCCTTCTTAGGTGAGTTCCACTGTTACGTGCCTGCCCAGAACCCTGTGCTGGGATCCTGTATACATGTCTAGTGCATGTGTGTGTAGTACATGAGCAGTAATGAGCTATGAGCCTGAATAGTGAGACCAGTGGGATCAATTTTGGATGCTCCTACTTGGCATAGCACAATACAAGGATGAGAACAGCTTCCATAGACAGTAGGGCAGGATTGTTTGCATTCCTGTAGCTGGAGACTGGGGATCAGACACTACAGTGAGAGGGATGGGAATGGGACCACCCTCAGAAACTCCATGAGGAGCTTTCTTAGCAAGGAGGTGCCTATAAGTTCTTCCTGAGCACTGCAGGGGTGAGTGGTGGCGCTGCAGTTTCTATAGAGATAGGTGAGGAAGTTTCTTCATCAGGCGTGCCCTTTGTCTACGACGGATTACAGCTTCAATGGCTGAGAACAGTCAGGTCAGAAACCTCATACTTCATTGTGTCTGTGTTGTGCGTGCTCCAATCTGGCAACAGCCTCAGGGCTACCTGCTGTGAGAAGCGTCACTCTACATGACGGCGGTGTCTGGCGAGCAGTCTGAGATGGACAGCTGAAAAGAGAACCCCCTCAAACCGGTTCTGAAGTTTGAGGCAGTGGATCCACATCCCCTGTCTGGAAAATGTGTGCACAAGTGGGAACCAAACAACCTCACTTTGTTCCAGTTCCATGTCCCTCAAGAGGAAGGAAGGGAGTGCTCCACAGAGTGCTCAAAGGACCGCTTGTGACCAGGGCTGGTGGTGTCTGACAACCTGTTTCTCAGATCTGATGGGATACAATGGCCTGTTCCAACTTTGTCGGGCTGAATCTGAAGTGTTAACATTGACCCTATTGGGGCTACAACTACCTGTTCCAGTCCAGTCGGGGCTGCACCTGCTGTGTTGAAGACATCAACATGACCCTGGCTACAACTTCCAGGTCCGGCCAGGTCGGAACTCCACGTGCCATGTTGATGACATCAACCCTATCAGGGCTACAACTGCCTGAATCGGGCCGGTCGGTGCGGCATCTGCGGTGAAGATATCAGCAGTGAAGACAACTTCAGTTTGAATGGGCCAGCGTTTGCCTTAATTACCGCACACCCCGATTGAAGGCCCAGACCTGCTTCATGGTTGAACAGAGACGCAGCAGTCGGGCCACATCTACTCTCAATGTGCCAAGGCAGCTGAACTACAGAGTTAGATCCGGGCAGCTGTGAGCACAGAGAGGGGGCTCTAACCGGCCTGCACAGTATCTTTGAGGCTATCCTCGCAGGCCGTGGGCCGGGCCATGGGATGGAATATAAGTCTGCCAGATGTGCTCTTGTGGAGCACCACAAACTATTATTTTACCCCCTTTACCACCACGAGTAAGAGTCTTGAAAGTGAACTGAGTGCACATTTATCTAATGCATGACATTTGAGACTGCACCTGTGCCTTATTCCTGATTTTACCATAACTACTGGGTGGGACAGCCATCTTGGGGACACCAATTGAGGGTTTAGCATGAGGCGGCCCAGAACATGTAGCGTCACATCAGAGAAGTACCACAAGTGTTACTGGCTTGTGTCCTAAGTTGAATGCTATTGTCTATAGAATTGTTTTGTGATTGGGAGTTTGTTGTTTTCCTATAACCAGGTACTGGACTAGACATTAAATTATTGTGTCTGTTGGTTGATTGTTGAGTTCTGAGCTCATTCACCCCACTCTACCTCCTTGAGAAGCCACTGATAGCTCAGCCTGCTACCCTGAAAGTCAAGTGTGAAAGGCCCCGTTTTCAGAGCCATAGTAGGGTTAGACCCAAGGCACCAGTGACAAAACCACTTCAACCAAATGGTTGTTGCCCATTGGCTCCTGTCTACACTGTTGGCCCCTGACCAGGGTCTGAGCCATGACTTCCGACAGTGTCAGTGCTGAGTATTAAAAGCATATCTGTGAGAACGCCGTAATTACACTAAGTTATTCATTGAAGCAGGGCGATCCTTTATTCAAATTCCTTTCATGTAAAATTGTTCTGACAGTGCACAGTGATTGGCCATATCCTCTGTCCTCTTCAGTCAAGAGATCAGGGGTCTGCTTGGTAGCAGCCCAGAGGGCCTATTTTGAAAGTAACTTACATTAAACAACTTTAAACATTTACTAGCCATATTACAGGTTTTGTTTTGGTGTGTTTTTATTTCACTGTATAGATTTGGAAAGTGCTCGCAAAATCTGGACTTGGAGCACAGATTGATTTAGTAGGGAACATAAGGTCTTGTGGTGTACAGCAAGGGGTATAGTTAAGACTATATATATGGAAACAAGTAGTGACAAATCCAATAGTTTTGTAGAGTGAGCGGTATTTGCTTTGGCTAAAACATGCTTGGCATAAGCACATGAAGGACTGGGTTGTTGGAGTACACCTCGTAACCTGTTAAATGTGTGTAAGTCTCCTGATAACTCAATCCTGGCTGGACGAATAATATAGCCCTATAGCCTGCTATTAAAGGCCCTGAACCCGAGTTATTGGACCGAGATGCAGGCGAGAGCCTAAACGAGGGTGAGGGCCTTTAACAACCTGTATAGCCTGAGGCATAAGGACTAAAAGGCTATTAGAACGTTCCACCCACTATGGGTAGACTGCTTCCAATGAAGACAAACAGTGGAATGTTGTAGCTCCAGGCTCATTCAAGCCATTAGAAGCCCAGAGCTACTCTGTTGTCTTCAACGGAGCTCTCAACATTCCAATGTGTACGCCCAACATGAAAGTACTTTGAAAGCAATTGCACTACAAGCAAGTTTAGCCCATTTCTCTCAAAATGGAGTCTTTCTTTCACCTTCAGATGACCATAATCTAAAGGACAGGAGATTGTGCCAGGGCGCTGTAATGCCTGTGATGATAGAATGGCAGGCAGAGAAAGGGGGATTTTGTGGTGAAAGTGAAATGGGTGTCAGGATGAGCAGGAGAGGGGAGTGAGAATAGTATTCTAGAGATAGAAGAATGGAGACAGAAGAGATCGTACAAGAAAAATGTTATAAAAGGAGAAAGTGTAAAAGTATTCAGTAGCGGACCGTACAGGTAAGCGCGGTGGGGGGGTGGTCCAACTCGGCGATGTGGTGAGTGCAATGTAAGTGGTTTTATTTATTTATTTTACATTCCCTATTCATTCATTTGTCACTTTGACCCCGCCTCACCGCACTTACTTGCACAGGCCGCTACTGATTAGAATTGGAACATTGCCACATCTACAAATGCAAGAAAGTGGAGTAGCTTCTTTTGTAACTTGGCAGAGTTGATTTGCTCAAACCAGGGCCTCTACACCATCTTTACGCTGATATGTAGTGCGGTGTGATGAATCAATGGAACCACTCTGAGAGTAGCCTGCAACGCTTCCTGTAACTTATTGCCTTGGACGTATTATTTTTATTTTTATCAATACATAGTTTTCTTTTGCCACTAATGCTCAGAAACATAAAAAATATTCCAAGTGACTTAAGGTGTGTGACTCCCCTTTTACTATGTTTTGCGAAATGCTCATGGAACTTCAATGTGGCTTTATTCCTATGACAGCAAAATGAAAATGTAAGGATTTTAGATATGTGCCACTTTGTAAGGGATTTAGTTCAGAGATGGCAGTTAAAGCAGCCACAGGGTACTTTATCTATGTTTCTAAAAACCACTGTACTTCGCAGATACCACCAGCATGACTTGTAAAGGGTCCTGTCTGCTACAGCACTGTTTGGGACAGTGCAGGGAACAATTTTAAAAAGTTGGTTCCATGCACATTTTTTAGAATTTGAGGTGTTTTAATTCACTTCTCAGATGTCACATACATTAGCTCAATGCAGATGTTCCTGGTGTTCCTGGTGTAAACCCACTGCTTCTCCAGGTGAGGAGTTTTGAATTCAAGGATCCTGCAATCTGAGGCTCTTTAAAGATTTTAAGGAGCGCGTGAGCATGAGCTTTAGATTCTCTAGTCGCTCTATCAGATATCCGAGGGATGTATTTGAGGGTTCTTGTGTGCGGTGCATCCATCATCATAACAGGTTACTCCAACTCGCCTTGAACTCATCACCTTCACCTATATCTTGGAACCGGCCCATGTCAGCGGCATGTTATTTGTACCGGCTGTCCTGCTCAATTCTTCTACCCACTCTAAGACACTGTACCAAGGTTGCCAAGGATTTGCATTCCCATGTACAAGACTCATCCCACTTCTCTAGGCCCACCACCAACCTAGGCTCATTATAACACCTTACAACATGCCTGGGGCATCAAATCCCCAATGCCACTGGGGGTTAAGTAGATAATGTCTTATGGACTTTGACCCCTCGATGACATCAGAGGACGTTACTGAACAAAATATGTGCAGGATTTACAGGCCATAATGTATTCATTGTCATCGTTACTATCCATTCATATTGTTCTAGGAGCTGTTTGAGTAACATGTCTTGATCCTTCATAACCAAAGATGGACGACTGCCATCCTCCTCCCAGGGGACTTAGGACATCAACAAGGAGCAGCGCTTCTTATAAACGAATTGCAGTTTAGCAGCCTTTATGGAACAATTAGTGATAAGGGCAATCTATCCCTTATTAACCCCCATTAGAACATTGGAATGCTGGGAGCTCCATTGAAAACTATGGAGTGCTCCGGGCTTCTAATGGCTGGCAGAAGCCCGGTGCTCCAACAATCCGATGTTTGACTTTGTTCACAGCTTTTGCGGTGAACAGAGGCCTCTCGGAGCCTGATGGGATTTAAAATCCCTCCGGCTCCGAGACACGTTTGTTTTCACTAATTAGAACATTCTGACCTCTAGAGGCGGAATGTTCTAATAGCCTTAGAGCCCTCCGTAGCAGGCTCTACCGGCCATTAAAGGCCCGCTCCCTTTGGCTCGGGCCTTTAACGCTGGAGCAGGCCTTTAATGGCCGGTAGAGCTCTAAGGCTATATGAATCTTCTCTGACAACATGAATGAAGTACTGCTTATGTCCGAGGAAACTGATTAAAAAGGAAAAACAATATTGTATACATCCTTGTGGGAGTTTTATGAGCGCCCTGCTAACTTGTGCTGTGTTTCAGCGACTTCAAGATAAATAAATGAGGCAGCTGAAACTCCCATGGGCAATGGTTGTGCCATGTATATCATGAGATGGCTCCTTTTTACGAGAACATTAAATGCTGGTTTAGATTCATAGTGACCATTTTTATCACCTGGCATAGCTGCGAGGAACCACTGGAAGCATTTTAACCTTGGATCAATAAAGGCAATAGGTATCTGACATTTACAGCTCATATGAATGACCAACTTGGAGAGAAACAGGAGACATCTTGTCCGTTTCTCAGATTAGGTTGTGGAGGTAACGATACTGAAGTGGAAGAGTACTATTAATGAATGCATGTTTACTAGCAGGCATCTCTGGCTTCTAGATGCTGTTTGTAAAGACAGGGAGTTTCTAGATAGTAATGTTTAACTGTTTTGATTAGTCTGGGGAAGAGCTATTTTTGACTAGCTACTGATGGGGGGGAATTAATTCTGCCCACATCCTAGCTTAATTATTTTAAAGCTCTGTGCTGTTGGTGTGTTGTTACTTTATTGTGTAGATAAGGAATGAGCAGTTCCTAGGGGTGCTGTCTAAGACAGGGGGAAAGGGAGGAATGGAAAGCACAGGTCTTTCTTCGAAATGCCCTCACACACCCCAAGGGATGTCATGCTTCATCATTTGGGCATTTGCCCCTCGTCTGGCCAGCGCTGCAATGCCTGACGGGCTCCCGAAACCGGGGCTCTTTATCGGGGATCTTTTGAAGAAGCCGTATGGGTGCGTGTGGGTGTGAGGGCCAGGTGATGCATTAGGAGTGAGATGGATAAAAAAGGTTTTTGAGCAGTCCTACTAAATTCAAGTTTTAATTATTGAGGTAGCTCCAACCTTATTAAAATTGTGAAGAAGCCCTGTGTAGGAAATAATGTTCCCTAAGGGCTAGTCTTAAGTGAATGTGGTCAACATGTTTCGTGCCCCATCTGCCCCAGAAGGGGTCAATGGCACTTCGTCAGGACCAAGTCAGTGTGAATTAAGTGCACCGCCGTATAGCACTAGTTGCTGATTACGGCAGGTTACTTTATTGTGCCCATCTTGGTCCTTTTTAAAGAAGATGTTGCCACCACAGCCGGATTGGGAACAGCAACCATTCTTGGCAGATTGTTGCTCGACCGGCCCCGGGAGCTGGGGAGGCGAGGCAGGGCCGGCTTTTGGGCAGTGCGACAGGTGCAGTTGCACTGGGCACTGACCTGTGGAGGGGGGCGCTGTGTTTAGCAACATATTATGATTGGAGAGATGAGGGGCACTTTTGCCTGGTGGTAGTGAGAGAGTCTGCGGAGGCAGTCATGGAACGTGGGGGCACCAAAAGTGATTGTCGCACCGGGCGCCACCAGCGCTAAAGCTGTGGGGAGGGGGGAGGGAGGATGCTAGTTAGAACCAGCGCTCCCGCTTTTGTTACAGTGGGCTGATATTGCAGCACTGCTGCAAAACCGGCCCCCAGTGACAAAACCGCCCCCCACCCCTCCGGCTCAACAATGAAATGCCCAGGGCCACCATCTCTCCCCCCTGAAGTCAGTCTCAGACACATACTACCATTTTCACTAAGCATGTTCTTATGTTACCCATTACCTTACGGGGTCAAATTTACAGACACTCAGCCTCGTCCATGTCCACTGGAAGATGATTAATCAATCAATCAATCAATCATTTCAATCAATCATTTGTAAAGCGCACTACATACCCGCGAGGGTCTCAAGGCGCTGGGGGGAGGGATTACTGTCTGCATTGTATTAATATTCATGGAGTATTTAAATGCCTCCGTTGTAAAGTCAAATAATCTTTATTCGGTATACCAAAGATACACCATAAAAGACATTCAAACACAATTTAAAATCTATAAGAAGTTAAAAAACAATAAGGTTATAATTCTTATGGCACAAATTAGCATTGCATAAATAAACAACAAATATGCTACAAAAAAGGATGTGACAATGCCCACTCGGCGCAGCAAGCAAAGGCATATGCCAAGAAGAACAGCAATACAAAGCGAGCATATATCAAGAAAGTGCTAGGTGCGGATAAAACACAGAAATTCTAAAAGGTGCTTTCCAGATCATATTCCAGAATTACCAGCAATACAAGGAGGCATATACCCAAAAAATACTATATGCCTATAAAAACACTGATACGCAAAAAAGTGCTGTGTGCAAAAGAATGGGAAAAAAACCCTATCCTGCTTAGACAGCCCTTGCCGCGGGGCGCGCAGAGGCAAACGTTTTTTTTCCCACTTGCTTTCTCAATTGAAATGCAGCAGATAAAAATGTATATACCATCAAACATATATGCTCAGTTTGCAATAGCTGCAGGTAACACAAGGCGGGTCTACAGCTCCTGATGTTCAGGTGCCTCAGTAAGGGAATTCAAACTGCTTCAAAAGGAGCAGAATGTAATTTACAGAAAAATAAAATATGCAAGAGAGACTGAGAAGTTGAAGAATCACATGGACAGGGCTCCACAGAGGAGTCATGATAAGCTATACTGGGTATGATATCAGATAATGGGAATTTCCAAACCTGAATCTGTCGTGGACCCTAAACCCTAGTCTGCAATGCATTTGATGACACCGCCCTAGGCAGACCCTGTAGGTCTCACGAATGGAACACCAATCTGCATGTTTGGCTCAGTTTCTGCACTTGTGATGTAGGCACTTTTGCAGGTGGTATTTGATTTTTTCTGTATGTGACTTGTAAGTGCTGCCAGATAATGGTACACGTTACATTTTTGAGACATGGCGCAATGTCTTTAAGATTGTCAGTTATATTCTACTGATTTATTCACTCTTTAGTTGCAGATATGTGACTGATACATGATACATGGGAAAATGTATGACACGTTTTTTATGTTTCTGATTGCAGAATTAATAAAAAGAATTGATATTAAAAAAGGTTGTCACTTAATCATAAAATGACTATATTATGCTATTTGTGGTTTGTTTATAAGGCATGTGCTGCTTCAAAGCACACATGCATAGGAAAAATGAATGCAGAATTTATTTTAGGTGGAACATCAAAAGGCCTCGTCATTGCGTCGAATCACGTCATCCCTGGGAGTTTATATTGCCGTTGGGGTTTAGGTTGGTGTTCAGGGCCGGGAAAAACTGTAAGAATTTTTGTTCATGTTTAAGGCAAAGTAAGGAGATTTTACATAGAAGGGGCTTGTATGCAGAGAGAACTACAGCCACGCTGGTGTATTTGAACAGGCATGTAGCTAGCAGATTGTAGGAGGTCGACCCTATGTGTCTGGTTAGCAGGTTGAGTTTGAAAAGTTAAAATGCCAGTTTTGTTGCATTTTTGGTGCCATGAAATTGTCCAACCTCTGATACCTCTGAGACCTTAAAAAAGTTTACAAATATGAATTCCATGAAGGACAAATACAACTTTCAAGTTGTTTGGAAATCTACTTCAGACCTTCCCTTGAAGCCAAACCTCTTTGATAGTGGCTCTCTTCAAGATACAGAGAAAAATAACCATGGGGATGTCAGACTTAATGTACTCCGCCATCCCGATGGGCGCTGCTCCATCGGTCAAACAATACATCAGGCACTGGGTCTGAAATTCTATGTTTAAATGTACATTGTTTTAGTAAGTTTGTATTTGTAGACATGTTCGAAGCAGCCTAAAGCTGCTCCAAGTATCATGTGGCAATACCAATAGAATGAAAAGATGAATTTGCAGCTAGATCACAAGAGGAAATGTAAAGGTTCTCTTGCAATACTTGGTCCACAAAAATGAGTCCGTGTGTGCCACCTGTAAACACCTGCACAAATTAAGCACCGTAAGACTGTCTCTTTAACTGAGGTACCCAGCACACAAAATGGTTTAGTATTTTTGAATTGTCCCCTTCATTTGACAAGAAGTGAGTTCAAAGCCTTCTTAGCAGGGTGGATGGAAACGTTTCTTCAAGCCAACTGTGTCCCTGGCCACATGGTTCTACATCCTTTGATGTGTGTCCAAAGTCTTTGCAGGGAGCCTAGTCTCGATGGAAACACGTGTTTGTTCGTTTATAATAATATGCTAAACCCTAAATTGTCTCGGATGGTTACAAGATCTCAAAGTTCAGAACATGGATTTTGTCCAGATTGTTCACTAATCTACCCAGAAGTGAGCAGGTCAGGGGGATTTATGAGTAAAATAAGTTATTGAGTTACCGCAAGGCTAGCACTTATTTACTATGAAGTTACATGGTAGCTGTTGACCTGTGATTCGAGGAAAAATACTGGGGGAAAACGCACTCCTGAAAAAAAGAAAAAAAACAAATTCCTCAAACTAACAACATGACTATTTGCATTTGTTTGTTTACCCTTAGGCTCCTGGTGGACGTATGCAGGTAAGCCAAGTGCAAATCTGTGGAAATGAGCCTTGGAAGATTCTCCTATGTGAGTATTACAGGATTTTTTCTTGCGGTTCAACGTGCTTTTTTTATTTATACCCCAAAAGGCATTTGAGCTATGCAAACTGCAATATAGGGATGTGTGAGAAATGTGGTTGTTGGTTGACTGGGGTGTGAGACCTAGTCAAGCAACAGCCACAAGCCCTTGCAGGGTGAACCACAATAAGTCATTAAATTAACCTGTGCTTAACCTTGGGTAGCTTGGCACAAAAAGCAGTCAGGCTTAACTTACAGGCAATCTGTAAAGTGTTTATGCAGCACACAAACAACAATAAAGTGAAAACACAACAATGGAAAAAACCCAAACCAACTTAGAAAAATAGAGTACATTAAAATAAATTATTTGACACCAAATCAACAAATATCCACTGAGTAGAAGCAGAGTTTTGAATTTGAAAAGTTTAAGGTTCAAAATAGCCCCCTAAAAGAATAAACCGCCAACTGCGGACATCTGGTTGCTCTAGACCGTGTCAAAGTGGCAAGTTAAGTCTGAGAAGGTAGAAGTTCAGTGGGGGAAGGCTGCAGGAGTGTCCAGGGAGGAAGCGTTGTTGTAGGATAGCCTTGGAGCGAAACCACGGTGAAGATGTTTACCATATGGACTTAGCCGCCAGGATGGTAGTCGAAAATCTCCAGCAGAACTAGCAAAATGTTTCGGGAAAGACCAACCTAAGGCGGACAGGTCTAACAGGCTGCATTTATTTTTTGAATTAATCCAAGCATTTATTCAGCAAAGCGGCAGTACTAGCTTGATAGACTGGACATGACAAAAGCAGACAATAACAATACAGTACTATGAAGCCACACCCGCTTGTACACATGGCTATACAAATGCTAGTATATAATAAAATATGATATTGAAATAGTATTTACATTTCCAGAAAATAGCTGTTAGTTTTTTTCTGGATTTATAGCTCAGTTGTCTTCAGAACTTAACTCAAATTTTAGTATTAAGATTGTATCCAAGGACATGTGTTAACTCATAAATTTTCATGCTGATTTAAATTTTGTCAGAGAGGGATATCCATGGCAAATGCGACGGAGTAACCTGTCCGGCAAACTCTCAATCTGCCCACCTCATTCAGAGATGGGTGGATAATAGGTGTTCTGTTGGCAGGGTTCCCGTTGGCACCGTCGACCAAAAACGTAGTCTTACATTTGGACAGATTAGGGGCGTTAGAGTAAAGCCATACCACTACCAACTCTATTTAGAGCAGAACAGCGTGATGAGATTTTGGTTTCTGTCCATCCCCGTTAGGAAAAGCATGGAGGGGAAGGACAGAAAAAAACCGCAATAATATTACCTAACCCTGGGGAAAATCTCAAAGATTGTCGGGGTGATTCATTTTGTTCATTCAGAGCAAACTCCAGTTTTGTGAGCTTGTTTCTGAAAGACTGAAAAAGTTAAAAGTTTGGTGACCTGCCATCAAAACCAATGGTGATCATTCACCAAACTTTCTGTACCTTGTAACCGAACTGGTTTGACTTGGCTTCTTTGATGGTACAGAGATAACCACAGGGCCTGCAGGATGGCAGACTTAACGTGCTCCTCCAGCCCAATGAAAGCTGTTCCATCATTGGTGGAATAAACTAGACCCTGTGTGTGAAACTCTATGTTTTAATGTACACGCGTTTCATAAAGTTTGTATTCATAGGCATGTTCGAAGCAGCCTAAAGCTACAACAAGTATCATGTGGCAATAAAAAGTAGATGAAAAGATGAACCTGTAGCACAGATCACAGGAAGAAATGTAATTGTAGAGTGATCCGTGATAACATTTGGGCGCTGACTGTGTGCACTGTAACAGGGAAGGCACACAACATAAAAAACAGACTTTCATGATCAATTGCCCTTAGGATACCACACACCTCTTTTTTGTCCTCTGAAAAGGTTAACATGCTCAAAATTTAGAATCGAAGGGACATATTATCAAGAAACGGCGTTAACATTATCGCCGCTTTAGGGGCAGAAAACTGCCGCAAAAGCTGCGATAATGGGCTTGATAATATGCCCTTGAGAATTGCCATAGAAGCCCATGTTCTGGTGTCACCATGGGCTTCTATTGGAATTCTCTGCGGCATATTATCAAGCCCATTATCGCCGCAACTGCCGCTAAAGCGGCGATAATGTTAACGTCGTGCTTTATAATATGCCCCTAAGACATTATGATGATACCCTTTTTTCTTACTGGACCCTTAGTCCTGTTCCTTCTCTGTTACTACTTTGGTGAAAAATCTTCAGATTTTGATTATAAAAAGTTCTTCCTTATTTTGTATTTTCACCAAAATGGAGACTGAACGACCTGGTGTTCTCCATTTTGGTATTTAACCACATCTAGGTATATCCATCCAGCAACTACCAATCACTTACAGTATGTTTTAGGTCTAGCCAACCAGGCAGCTCTTAGCTGTCTGTAGGTAATAGCCTCTTGTCGACGCTACCAAACACCTTCGGTGGGCTCACAGCCTGTTCATTAACTGACTTTGATATTACTCTCATTTGGTTGCTTCTTATTCAATGGATTGCCATCCTCTTCTTGGGTTTGTCCCACCCCAGGAGCACAGTCGAATTACCATCATTTTGATTGGCTGACTTGTATCCTTCCACTGCTGGCATTTAGGCAATTAATTTTTTTGTTCAGAAAGCCAAGAAAGTGCATGTGTATCTAGCTCTCTCCCTCGTTCTACTCCCTCATGCACCTGCTCCCACCACTCTGTGTTGTTTGCTTATCCCTACACCCAAGCTCGTCCATTATTATCCGCACCACAATTTTTGGGGGGGCCTCCCATGGCCCAGCCTCATGATCTTCAATTGCTCCCTTGCCCATGTCCACTCCCTGTAGTTACTCCCAACCCATTCCTCAGGGTCCGTAAGATTTTTTTGATTTTTTTTTGGTAGGGGCAGGCAGCTACCATTTGCTGCCAAGCCACTCCGCTGTACAAATACCACTTTCGCGCCGCTAAAATTATATTATATATTTACAGATCCAAATGGCATTTAGCCTCTAGGATCAGTAAAAAAACAATGCACTCACGTCATTCCTTAGGTGTGCGCCTGCACTCGTGTACGTAATCTTGCATACACATGCCGAGAGAATGAAACGGCCGCCATCACACCGTTTTTCCTTGTCTGTATTACTGTTGCAACACAGGACTGGCAAAAAGCATTGGCAAAGCAAACACGTCACAAAGGCAAGCCCTGACAATGCTTGTTACATCTACCCTCAAGGGGCGAAGGCCTACAAGTTGCCTCCAATGAAATTCCTCTATCCTTTGTCTTTCCTTTCACCAATAACCTGTTTTCTGCGAGCTTCAAATCTGCAGAATGTTTGATGTGTGTTGCTTGACTAATAGGCTTGTGCAATGAGATTGGCATCCAGTGGAGGGCACAGTGAGTAACTCAACAATATGACAGCTGTGTTTGGGTTGTTTTGGTCCTCCTTGAAGACGTGATTTGCTGCATACTGCTCTACTGAGACCCCATACGTATCTGGTGGGTTTGTGGGGTGAGCAACCCAGACCCAGCACATCATTTCAGCAAGATTCTTGAAATTGGTACTCCTGCCTGGAACTGGGCACTGGAGAGCAATAGAGAGGCCCTGGCCATTATGGCCAGATTTCTCCCTGGCCAAATCCAAATTCTTTGACCATTTGGTGTCAGACTGTCCCAATAGCCTTGCCAAAAGCCTGGAGGGCAGAAGAAAAAAAAACAGAAGACCGACTCTTTCTGGTTGGCATTTGTGTTTAAAATGTAGCTTGTACCTTGGTTGAGCCTGAGCCCTGTCAGTGCCGTCAGAACACAATCATGACTGGCTTCCTTGACCAGCATCTTTGTACTTTAAGTGGTCTCCAGAAGGCGGCATAGAGGATTTACTTATATACTTAGTTCTTATGCGATTGTATTGGTTGAGGATGGTTGCTCCGATTAATAACCATTTACCCACAGTTGTTCGTGAGTTACTCTATAGTGAACTTACGCTTTGACCGTACCCTAATCTCAGTTTGCCAGCCCAAACTTGGGTTCACTGGGTGTTCGCAATTTTGTGGGTTCTGCCACCAAGAAAAATGTTAATCATGACTAGGACATGTTGAGACAGTCAGGCACTTGAAGGGTCCTTCAGCGCTCGGACAGGCATCATTGTGCTATCCCCATTTCAGCATCAACTGTCCTCCTCAAACGGCTTTGGTACTAGACAGAGAAGTAAGTTTGCCCATTCACCCGAACTGTATCCTGAGTTTGGGACAATAAATAGCGTATTCTCCCTAACCTCCATTAACTGGTCAAGAAGATGTAGATAATTACAATCTTGTTTCTCCAAAATATCAGCTATTATTCTGCACACAACTCCTGTTCTTTATTGGTGATGGTTTTTCACCGACTTCATATTTGTGGAAGGTAGACTAGATTCTTAGCTATCTGGGCTCAAACCCACTGAGTTGTCCTGCCTTTCACCAAAGGCCAATGAGAAGCTAGGACAGATATATGATAGTGAACTTGATATATGGTATTTTTAAGTCTATGGGTTATTCCTGGCACTGCGACATTGACTAAATATTGTAATCCCGACCTTTAGCAAAGACGGACACTGCCCATCACTGCCCCTCAACCACTGCTCCATTGCCCCGAGGGCACACTCTTCCGGTATCTGCTGTGCATCAAAGAATTATGCGGCAACAACGAAAGAGGCTTTGGAAAGGGATATCCAGACAGTGCGTTTTTAATCTGTGGCACACCTTTGTTCCCTGCAGCACACGTGAATAAGCATGCCTTTTATATATTTTCCGGTGCATTTTCATTTATTTTTTAAATAAAAGAGGGGAACGAATAAATAGCACTGAGGATTTTCTTTTGCCGCCCACTGTTGACATGTTTTCTGATTTCTCTTTTTGGGCCCTTTCTCCTTCCTCTGTTAATTTCCCTTTTCCGTGTGATCGAGCCCCTTTTTAGAGGGCTTTAAAATACATCATCCTTGCACCTTGTCGTGAAACAACGCAAATACCACGGACTACACAATTTAGACTTGCACCGGATCCGGGATGAGATCAGAGATGCGATGCGGGAGTTCTGAAAGCCTGTGACAGCCCCTTGTCAAACTAACTATCTCAATTGACCCCTCATCCGTCCCTATAAAGCCGCCGGCCACCTCAAGGACAGCCATATGCTTGGGACGTGGGTGGGCCTTGGAACCTGAGAGGCCCCCCCAGTGGAAGTCTAACTACAGTCCACTGCTATTACTAAACCCCGCGTGCCTTCGCTCTTAGAAGCCAAGCTTTGAACCACGATCAGTCAAACTCCAAACGCTAATTTCCTCACAGCGTCTCCCGTCCTCCCCACCACCCCCGAGTCATTAAAGTGGATTATCCCTTGACGTCATGCTGCCGGGGGCTCCCGGGCCAGCATGGTTTCCCTCACATTACGTAAATCAGACGCTCGCTGAACGCCTGGCCCGGCATCCAATTTCTTTGGGTAAATCTACACAAGAGTCCACTCGAGGACCAATCAGAGGAAAGACGTGTCTTCCGACGGCCGGCGCTCGGTGCAGCCATGCATGATGAGAAAGCAAAAGACACACAAATGATGGACGGGATGCAGAACAAATCAAAACATTCACCCTCAGTCAAGAGATCTGGGTTAAATCCATCATTCTTTTACTCACCATGCCACCCCAGTTTAGACCTGGCCATATGCAAATCAGTCTTGACCCTGTGCCTCATGGGAACAGTCCAGCCCGAACTGGCAAGCCATGTCTTCCCTGGACCGGAAACAAGCATCCTAGGACCGGTTTCTGGCATTTCAGCCGTCTTCAGCCAGGATGGCTTGATTCCAGTGGCACAGTGAGCCCAGGACCCACGTATGGGCATACCTGGCGCACTTAGGGCAAGAAAGCAAAAGACACACATGCATGATGAGACCCGCTAATCTAAATGGGCAATGCTGTATACATCTGAATCTGAGCCCATCCTGAGCTGCTTTCTAAATGCACAGAGCACGCAGGCGGCAAATGAATGATAAGAATGACGGTCGTTCAAAGACAGCCTCAAATTATGCAACCAGACTTCGCGCGTTGTGCTTTGATCTTTTTGTGATCATACAAATGAGCTTTCTTTGGCTGTTGTTCAAAGACATCCTCCAATTATGCAGATCAAATTATTTAACAGCAGAAGATACTAACTACTAAACTATATGTTTCGAAAGCAGTAGTTCTGAATCCCCACTTTAGCAAATTATGTTATCCACGGATGTAGTTTATTATCTACCAAATTCTCTGAGTGCCCAGAATTGATTCACTTTGCGGTATGCGAGCAAATGATTTACTTCAGCGACATGTAAGAAAGTTAACTGGGTAGAAGCTCTTTTGCAAATATTTTATTTGGTCTGTCAGTAAAATTCTCCCTGGTCAACTCAGATTTTCAACTCATCAAGGTCGATGAAATAGGCTCCATTGACATGGGTAACACCCACAATTTTCTGAGCGTCTGTAGACCATTCAATTTGTGCTAAATATGTACTTAATGTCAGCATTTGTTAAATACTGTGGACAACATAACTTGGCTAAGATCATGTAATGGGTCAGTTGCAGAAAGAAGGCTTTTTGCCCACAAGACACTGAGTAGTGCTTAATTTGTAAAAAACATAAGTGCCAGGGCCCTTATCAGGAGGCCACTTCAGCTTGCACCACCCATCGCTGCTGCCAACACTGCCAATGCTAATACCAAACCACCACAATCCTACAAGTGTGACAATTTAGACTATCTCAGGCCCCCAAAGCTCTAAGAATGGCTTGGGTGGTAGGTACTAGTGATTTTTAATCTATATTAAATAATAAACAACGGTTGTTATGCTCATCTCTAAAGCAGACAAACAGCCCCATTGAGACGCGCAACGCCCATTGGGCTCAAAGGGCTTCAGCCCCACTGTTGTGAGTGGCAGCCCTGGCTAAGACAGCTTCCCGGGCTGACACAGAGACAGTTTTTGAGCTTATCGCAGCCGCACCAAAGTACTTCACAGGTCTTTAAAAGACCATTTACATGTTAACAAAGCTTTGTTGTTTTTTCACCCCTTCATCTCCACTCTGCCTATTGGTGGAAGAATTAGGCCCGCCCCCCCGAAATTTTTAGTAGCCCCCCCCCCCCCGAAAACTGGCTCTAGTTGTGGCTCTGGACCCACTATGTGGCAGACAGTCATAAGTGCTGGAGTTGACATTTAAGTGCTGGTGCCAAGCACTAGACACTACAGGCTCAAATTAAGCATTGACACTGGGTCACTTTGTTAAGTAGAAACAACAAGTCAGTTGCAGTTTCCAAGTACCTTTATTCCCCCAACTTGCTGCACAGCTTCTTTAACAGTCCCTCCTTCACCCTTGGTTTCAACCACCTCTTAACATTCTCATCGTAACCATGGCACCCCTAAAGGTAGTCATAGAATAGAATAGCATCACTGACCCAAGAAAAATGCAGGTTACACCACATCTTCCTCCTTAAGGAATTGTAATCATTATTCTATACATGGAAGAAAACATATATTATACATGAAAGAAGAAAGAAAAGAAAATGGAACAATAAATTAATAATAAAAAGGAAACTATCAGTAAAAAGTTCAAAGAAATGCATTAGTAAGGGAATATGCAGAACTCATATAATCAAAATTGTATGATGAGCTATGCAAAGCTATATGGAACCAATTAACACACCAGTGCGAATGCATATAGTACAATGATATACATAGGTATGCAGAAATGTTCAGACTAGGCATATGATCAACATTAGATAAAATTCCACAGTTAACAGAACTCTTCACCTTTTTAATGCAATTCATAGTCTTCCACCTACAACTGTGCCCTTCTTGAACGAGAACCACTACAAACGCCTCCAAGACTGGATTCTGCATAGTTTACATGTGAATCATTTGCCTTATTAGCACCCAGCAATGGTAACGAGGATGGTGAAGAAGATGAAGAACCTAAAGTGGCATCATTCGGGGGAGAATCATTTTCCCCGCACTTCACCAACTCGAACATACTCCACACCTCTCCGTCGCTCAACCACATTCTTCTTCACACAAATGATACGTTTCGGACCTCAGAATTTGGATTTACCTGTAGGTGCCCAAACTGGTTTCTTAGCGTAAACTAAATCCCCCACATTCCACTTCTGGTTCCACACAATATTGTATTGTATTGTAATTACATTTATATAGCGCTCACTACCCCTGACGAGGCGTTGAAGCGCTTTTTTCGGCAAGCAGCATGCTACCCATAAAGGATTAGTGGTGACTTAGTATAGTGAAATATGAAAGTGATTTTAGTGGTGGATATGTTAATCAGTTATTTGGATTGAGAAGGATATTGGAGGGATAGAAGAGGGAAAAATGTTTGCATTTATATAGCACTTGCTACCCTTGATGGGGTGTTGAAGCGCTGTTTTCGGCGGGTAGTATGCTATTCATTAGTGGTGAATTAGCATAGTGAAATATGTAAGTAATTTGAGTGGTGTTATACTACAGCCAATAGAAAAGGAGGAAAAGTGGCAAGCACAGGAACCAATGACAAGCAAACAATGGCAGGAGAGCGGGATGTAAGCCCCTTTTAAGATTAATATTGAATACAATAGATTTCATGAGCACAGCGCAAGTGCTGTGCAGGTGAAACCTAAACATGGAGGTTCCAGTTCACAACCTCATACCTGAAAGAATTAAAAAAGAAAAACCAAAGTAGCCAGTCTGAGTAGTAACACCACAATCAAAACTCGTATGTTGTATGACCATTGGTGGGGTGTTTTTAAAAATCTATGCAGATTCTGGATCCCCTTATACAAGCATCACTGAGGATCTTTGGAAAAACAAATTTGTACATACAGTGGGAGTCAAACTTCTGGACTCAGACATCAACCCTGAAGGTTAAATTGGAGAACGTATCGATATTATTGGGTTCCGATAGTTTACTTTTAAATTTAAGAACAGACATGCTAGAGGCAAATTATATGTTGCTAAGAGTGGAACCCCATTGCTGGAGTGGTTTGACCAGGGTAATTTGCACATGGTCCTCAATCTAAACAATCAGGAACAAGTTTTGGTAATAGATGAAGGTCCACAAATGGGAAAAGAGTTGACAAAAAAGTTTCCTATGGTTTTTGATGGCAAATTAGTGAAATTGAAAGGATCCAAGCACAAGAGTGTTCTAAAAGAAAACGTGATTTCCAAAGTGCACAAGGTATAAAACATCCCTTTCACGGTAAGGGATGATGTTTCCATAGAACTTGAGAAGTTGGTTTCTTGTGGGGTCAAAGAACCAATTGAAGCATCTAACTGGATTTCCCCATTAGTCATGGCCAGACGTAGCAACCAATACATTTGGTTGTGTGTTGACCTACGCCACCTTAACAACAACATACTGGTGGACCAATTCCTGTTACCTAAAATTAATGAAATGTTAACATGTGTCACCATCGAGTGATCATCTGCGTACCACCAAATGTCCCTTGCCAAAGACTCCAGGAAATGTACATAGTTTATCACCCCTTTTGGGTGTTTTCAATTAAAGCAAAAGTTGTTTGGCCTTGCATTAGCGGCTGTGGTGTTTTAGAGGCTCATGTTTCAATTGTTTGGGAAGGAGAGTGAGGTGAATTTCTTTCAGGATGAAATGTTTCGATCCCAATGCTGACGTTCATTTGGACGCAAACCCAGCCCTGCATTGGATGTTGTAAATGACAGCAGGAGCATGTAGGTTTCCCAGTACATCAACAAGGTGGCTTCCATGCATAGCTCCTTGGGACATGCAGCTCAGAGAGGTGTCAGCTCATGCTCGGTGCTTTTCTCTCAGGGCACTGTGTGTTCTTGGCGCTGCCGAGATGACACCAAAATGTTTTTATACCCCTCTTGGTACTTCTTCACCACACGGGAATCCACTACTATTACACATTTTTTACCCTCTAACCAAGATGGATTAAGCTTAGAACCAGCAAGCCTTCCCCTTAAGCATTGGAACAGTGATATCCTGGTCACTACATTGGGAGTATCACGATGTGTCCAAAACGTATTCCTGAGAACCACTCTGAGTGATGTTCCCAATCTCTACAACAAACTGGGCAGACGCTCTCACCAACCTGTTCATGCTTACCACCAGACCAACAGCCTGAGGGGAATATAATGCAGTGCGAAGATGCGTAATGTCAAGATCATTGGGCACCCATTCAGATGCACAGACATCATTCGAAATCCCAAAACATTCCTAGTGATTATAGAATTCCAACAAAAAGACAAGGACCCATTTAGAGGTATAGTAGACCACAACTAGGACAAATCTTTCTCCAGGTGGCAGTAATTCAAACGGACCAATAATACCTAATTCCAATTTAATCCATGGTTCTTCAGGAATTTCAGCAGGCGGACTTGGGCCGTCCTAACTGATCTCAACTTGTCAATGGCCGCACATTAAAGACAATCATTCACCAGACTTTCCACCTGTCTGTCTAACCCAGGCTACGAACAACACTCCCTCACACTAGCTTTGGTCAAGTTCATTCCCAATTGTCCTTCATGGGCAAGATCGATTATCTTGCCCATTAAGCGGAGCAACTAAATGATCACCACGATAAAGCTCCCCAATCTCATTGCTCAATTCTTCTTTGAAATTCCAAAATCCTCTGACCTTTTCCTCTCCTTTCTTAGGGTTAGGCCAACCTGCCACCACATATTCCAAAACCAACATCCTCATTTTTTCCTTAGGTGTTTCAAACTCCCATCTTTTGAATCTAATAGGAGGATCTTTTTCAGCCTAGACTGGTTTATCGGCTGGCAACCTGGACAAACAGTCAGCAGGATCATTCTTGGCTCCCGGAAGGTACTGAACATAATAGTTGTATTCCGTCAAACTCTCCACACAACTTTTAATGCATGAAGTGGTATTCTCAATACTTCTGCATCCCAACAACTGTACCAAAGGCCTGTGGTCTGTCTTAAGCACAAATGCCAAGCCCCAAAAGAAAAACTTAAAATGATGTATCTCCTGTATACAAGCTAAAGCCTCCCGCTCAATGATGGAATACCTCGCTTCAGCACCTTTCCGGGAACGTGAAGCAAAGGCCATGTCTCTCAGTATCGTTAACACTGGCCCCAAGGTAGTATCATGGCCTTGCTTGTCCTTCCCATTCACCAAGTTGTCATCCTGGAAAAACATCACTGAATTGGTTCCCTTCAACACCTCCTTCATAAGCCTTTGAAAGCATGCCGCCGCTGAGACTAACCCAAAATGTAATCTCATAAACCTAAATGCCCCCAGAGGCACGACAAAGAATGTGCTGAGCCCTTAAATCCTCATGTAACATCACTTGGTGGTACGCAGCTGAGAGATCCGTCGCAGTAAAGACACAAGCTCTCTTGAGCATAGCTAAAGCCTCTGTGATATTATGCAAGGGTTGACGATCAACCCAGATGCACTGGTTCAGATCCATGCGCTCCACACACATTCTCAGCTTTGACCCATTGTCTTTGGGAGCCGGAACCTCAGGGGCCAGACATTCTGAAGACTCTATCTCCTCAGTAACTCCCTTCTGTAGCAACTTATCTAACTCCTCTTGCAAGGGCTTTAATGTACGATTAGGTACTCTCCTCACTTCATGCACAGCAGGCTAAGCATTATTCTTTAAAATGATTTTGTGCTTGAAAACTTTCAAAAAACCAAGTTCATCTACGAACACCTCATGAAACTCCTTAACCAATTCCATGTCTTTCCCAATGTTAGCTATCGTAAGGACCTGGAGAGTTGGGATAAAGGATAATCCTTCAGTCTCCTTCATGCCGCCAACCAAGTTAATTGTCACAGCACCTGGATACATAGATTTCCCCCACATTTTCTCTCCCCTTGAAGGTAGTCCTCATTACAGTATGCCCAATCACATTAATCTTCAATCCTCCATACCCCTCAGTATGTATGTCTGCAAGTAACAACGTGATATTTCCATTCCCATATGTCTTCTCCAAATTCTTGCCTCCCACCAAGGTAAAAGGGGAACCTGAGTCTGACAAAACGGTGAGGTTTTTCCCCAACTATTTCTATTTTGCATTCTGGCTTGACAATATGGCCCCCATCCACCTGTTCAATCCCAACAGTAGAAGTTACAACTTGCAAAATCGCTTTTTGATTCATTTCAGGCATCTCTATCAACAGGAATCAGCTGTGCTATGGAATCAAAGTGTTCTAAAGCAAAACCCATATAGAATATTCTCAAGAAAATAACCAGAATTCTTTGGAAGCCACTCTCGATAGGGCATATCATCAAGGACCGGCGATAATTATCGCTAAGCGCACTTAGCGCTAGGATAATTATCGCCGTGTAACGTGGAATTTTATCGCTGAGATAGCGTGCTATTAGCAACGCTTAGCTCAAAAGCGACAAAAATCCTAGCGGTAACTGCCAAACGTGAGATTATCGCTGGAAACCCAGCGATAATCTCATGAAGTTTGGCGTTAGCTTGATGATAGGGCAAGGCAAACTTAGCCATGATATCCACCTTCCATAGGATATCATGGCTAAGTCAGTCCTGAAGCAGGCGTAAGGAAAGTAGCGATAACAGGGGATATCGCTACATTTCTTGCCGCTATGCTTCATAGCGTGGGGCTTGATGATAGGAGAAATGTCGCTTAGCGACATTTCTCCAGTCATGTCAGGGCATGAACGCCCACTTTGCAGCTCATTAGAGATGCAAAGCTGGGCGTTAAGAATTCAGGAGCTAATGCAAGGTTTCACGCGAAAGCGTGACCTTGCTGATTAGGCGATAAAATTATCGCCGCTTTTCGACCGAAAACGGACGCATAAGCGGCGATAATTTTTTATCGCCTCTTTGCTGATATGCCCCCAAATTCGCTGACAACTTGAGTGTAGTTCGGAACCAAAAGGGCATCATTGACAGGAAACAATGGTGGCAGTCTAGTGTTCAGGATTACAACGCATCATGTGACTGTATGACGTGGCATGTGACCCACTGGCGCTGCTGACGTGAATGCTCCAGGCCAGAATGCACGCTGTGCATATCTATGGTGGCCCAAAGATTTCACGGCCACTGATCCCAGCAAAACAAGCCCACCACACTCCACACACAGCAGCACACAAGGATTATCTCTTGGCGACAGAACGACTCCTTGTAAGCACCAGAGAAAAGATTCTAAGTTCCAAGGCGTGCCCACTATGCCCCATGTCTCACACTACAGTTGAGGTATGATTTTACAACTAACTGTTGGGTAAGCCAGCATTATTCCAAATGTAACTCTAAAGAGTGCAGGAGCAGGTAAAATTCTGTTTTACTTACAGTCTGTTCCTCAATTCCAAGGTGTACAAAGGTTTGTAATGGTGAATACAAATGCTTAATAGACCCAAAAGCTGTGTTAAAGATCCGGTAACGCTGGGTTCGAGAAGATTCTAGAGGGGTGTTGATGGATGCTCTGCTGCTGCCCCCCACAGGTCCTTGTCAGAAATGATAAGTTGAAACAGCAAGTCAGTTTTAGTTTCCAAGTGCCTTTATTCCACCAACAGGCAGCACAGCTTCTTTAACAGTCCTCTCCTTTACCCTTGGGCTCAACCACCACCAACATTCTCATCGTAACCATGGCACCCATAAATTGGGTCATAGAGTAGAAGGTAATGAGAGACCCAATAAATATGCAGGTTACAACACACTTGCCCCTGATTAAAACTTGCCTAGAACCTTTGATGCACCGTCTGCAATTGCAGCATTGCCTAATAACATTCCACTGTATTCTGAGCTGAATAGTCAACTAAAATGTTTGAAACAGCCTGAGTTCTCTACCCTTCTCCCTCCATGCATCCCTTAATGTATAACAAGCTTGAGGCCTTACTGTTCGGAGCTCTCACCACATCAGCCACAACTCTAAATTGGATACCCTGCGACCTCAAAAACAGATAACATGATGTCACTGCCACTTTTCACATCTGGCAGTCACACCCTACATTGGGTATTTGTATTTGTATTTGTATTTGTATGTTTATTTATATAGCGCATATATACCAGCGGGTCTCTTAGCGCTTCAGGAATACATCATCTCCATCTCCTGTTCAAAATCTACTTTTTTCCATAACCGGATATTAACACATGCTTCAGTCTCACTTGTAACAACTATGTGGGCAGCAAAAAAAATCATCCTAAAAATGGACAATCCAGAAGAAAGCTACACATAAAGGCCCTGATTACGAGTTAAGGGATAAATTCAGATTGCTTGGCGAATGCATATTTGCACAGGGATCGGAATTACGAGGTGGGTGATAATTATCACGAGTGTATCAACAAAAGATTTCTCTTGGATTTCAACTACCAAAGGGTCAATGTACCACATTCAACCATATGCAGAACATACAAATGAATTTAATCCACTATTGTTTAAGAACCCATTAATCAATTATAAACACGAACAAAATCTCACATAGGTATTACAAAAATTCATTTATTAAAAACACAATCAATAATATAAAACACAATGATATAACTAATTATATCTAGACAAATTAAAAATTATATTATACAAATTGATACATATAACAAATCAGTTTCAATGTACATGAGAGACAACAACAAGTGACACATTGAAAATCATCATCAATGCGTTAATTCGATTGAATCTGTTGTTTTGGAGTCTATCAATCCTTTTGTAATTAGGCTCAAACTTTCCTCGAATTTAACGATAGAAAAAGAGCGTCAACGCGTTTCGGTGTGCTATGTATTTGCACCACCTTCTTCAGGACTTAAAATTACTGTCTCTTCCATAGAGTTAGTACAATGTCGTATGTGCCTGTATTGAAACAAAATGTATGTATCAACAATCTAAGTGTGTAACCAAGCAGGGCAATATCTATAGTCATCTTTAATTAAAAACCATACACATAAAACCTGCATTTAAAAATGAGAAGACTATTTGGAAAAAACTTCTTTGTTTTCTAATTTCAAAATGGAACAGAATCACATTACAGTTTATAATTGTTTTAGGGTCCTGTATTAAAAAAAAACAATACCATTCACACCATTGGACAACAGTCATCATCATTGATTCTTGTTTCGTTTCTAGAGACAGAGTATCACTAATTCCTTCCCAAACGGGACTGAAAGTGTGACCAAAATTCATAGCTATCTCTATTAGTGCTCATTTAAATATATCCGGGGATTATACATCCATAACTTGGCAATAGGATGTCAAAGATATCTATTTGTCCATATTCAGCTTTCTATATTATTATTTTTTAAATGTATTTATATACTCATATAATATACCTCAGGGTTGCACTGTCCCATCTGATAAGTGCTCAATTGTGAAGTATTATAGGCATATAGATTCTTCTTATTAGAGATTGTAGGTTCTAGATTGATTTTTTGTTTATATATATGGTAAAAGGTCATGGAAATCCTATATAGAAACGTATTCTCAGAATTTTTGTTATGGGGTAATTATAATGACCCACCTGAAACTTGAATGTTCTTTTGTTTCACAAGATGTCAACCGCTAAACGATTAGACAATTCTATATCAATATATCCCAAGACTGGCCAATGTAAACAAAATTCGGCAGTCCTATAAAGAATATAAGTAAAAATAGTGGGTATCGAGTACTGCATGACTTCAAATTTTTATTTAATTATATTCACAGAAATCGAAGCCACATACATCAGTTTGCAACAATCTTTTCACCAGAGGCAAATCAGTCCTCCGCTCCGTTCACTATAAATGGGTTTCAAATCACCCTGAATCAAGACAAGTTATATCACGGGTTGTTTTCGCAGTCTGATCTCACGTGATTCTGAAAAAAATATATATATATGGTATTTAGAAACATATCGCCATCCAGCAATATGTATAAGCAGTGGTCGAAGTGGGGTAAAAAAAGTAGGGGAACTGTGGGTGGAGACTCAGAGGGCGGGAATAACCCAAGAACTGGATCAGTGGGCAGAGTCAGAGGTGTGGCCAGAATGCGCAAAACATCCCAATTTTTAGTATTTGTTTGACATTTCACTGACCAGTTACAGCTTACTATGTTATTGAATTCAATGAATGGATACACATAATTACTTAAGGTTTAATATGAGTTACTGACATTAAAATACAATCACAAAGTGGGATATGTTTCCAATCACAGAATGTCCCAAATACGCTTAAAAGTGGAAGCACAAACCATTTGTCTCTGGAGTTTCTGTCATCAGCAATTCTCCCTTTTTCCAGAAGAGCAGTTCAAACATAGATGGCAAAATGTTCTAGTTTGCAAAAGTTTTCTATATAATTATGGCTCTGCATATTTGCCACATAATACAATATCTGCTACATAATCTGACAATTTTAACTAATAAATTGTTTGTAGCTCAAACGGATCAAAAGTTACTAAAAAAAAAGTGACTTGTGTTGCTGCGAAGAGGACGGTCCTTTGCAAAGGTTGACTGATCACCTTTCTCACGGCTGCATTTGTTTGTTAAACTGGTACTAATGAGGCAAAATCTTTCCAGAGACTGTTAGCATATGTAAAAAAAAATGTCAAAATAATAAAGTGTCAGAAAATATACTGCATTATGTTGCAGCCTTTTTTTGCTGCATAATCTAGTCAACAATGCGGTGTCATTTTGTCTTCTTTTGCTGCATTATTCCAGTGGCCCCAAAGCAGACAGCATGTCTTAAAAGTGCTTAAGCATGAAGCAGAGAAATGTGAAGTTTGCAAACATAGTTTGGTGTGCATGCAAATCCTGCTTTGCCAATCCCTGTTGAGTTGCAGCTACTACTGCTGAAACAAGGCCAATGGAGGTACCTATGGGTGTGGCAGACTGGCCTCAAGGGCAGGGCCAGCTTTAGCGCTAGTGGCGCCCTGTGCAACAATGTTGTTGGTGCCCCCAATGACCACCTCCGCCACAGATTCCCTCAATTTCACCCTTTAACAGTGCCCCGAATGTCTCCATAACCACACTCTCTCACAGATGCATTTAATTTGATTCACAGCGCCATTCATACCAGTGTAGGGTTTCAGAGCACTTTACATCACACACACTACACAAAGACAATCAATAATACGTGTGTAAATCACTATATAGGAAATGTTACATAAGACAAAGGGCCACCTAAAGTCAGCACCCGGTGGGAACACACCGGTTGCACCGCCCTAGAGCTGGCACTTCTCAAGGGTCCTGTGACCTCGCTCTAGGGTGCGCTGCTTCATAAGCCTGCCCGCAAAACTAGAGATGAACTTCAGTATGGATTGGAGGGGACAGGCCTAAAAGGTTAACCCACACTTGCCCCCACTAGGGTAAACCTGCTGGTGCTAAGACACCAGGGCTTCTACGGTCTTGCGGGGCCTTCTTAGGCCTAGCATGTGAATGTGCTCCCTCAGGAGAGTGGTCTGGTGGACTGGTCATGAAGGGTGAACCTGGTTCCCCAATTCCAATTCGGCAGCTCTGACCATAGTGCCACATCCTCTCCCCCACTGAACACCATACTGCCCCACTGAGAGAAACTTGCATGGCCTTCAACTACAACCCAGTTGTGCCCCGCTATAAATACCTGGATGTGACTCAGTGCAAATTATGCACTAGACAAGAGCAATATGCTGCCTAAAAAACGTAACAACAACCTGAAAAAAGCAAACACTCATAGGGAATGGAAGATTAAGCTAAGCATGTGAAATGTAAGCAGGAACAACATGGTTAACGTAATGCATTTACACTCACTATGCAGAAATCAGTGAGTGATTGTTCCTGAAAAGTTAAGGACATGACTACAGGGCCCGGAAGGGACCGGCTTCAATGTCCATTGCTTATGTCCTATAAAACGCAAGCAGTATGGTAAAAAGACAGCATCCATTAACACCTAGCCGCGGTACGCATTTTGTTTTCCAATCCACCCATCAATCCAGCATCTCCAGGAATGGTGCACATCCTCATTCAGGGAAAACAATGCTTTTTCAAAGAAAAGATAAAACAAAAGTAGCGCTTCACTGGGAAACTCGATCTGGCCGCTTTGTGAACACTGTCATGCTTTATTTCGTTTTTTCTTTATTTTTCATATTTTGAACCATTCATTTCTCTATGTCCCCAACCTGTACTCTGGAATAGAATTATGTCAGAAAAAGACAACACTTGCAGCAAAAGTATTTTTCTTTTTTGGATCCATTTCACAGGGGAACAAATAAACGAAAGGAGGAAAGAGAGGATGAGAACCCTTTCTTGAAGTCACGGATTTCAAGAGGAAGAAAGGGAGGGGGGATCAGCTCCCAGCGAAGGAGCAGAAGTGGACACTGTCCTTGTCTTCTCTGGCAAGAAAAGACTTCCTTCTCTGCACACCACCCGTCCCCGAACGGCGAGAACGCCGAGCCTTCTCTGCAGGCTTGGCGATTTGTGTCGTCCTGGGACGCATTATTAAAACGAGAAAAGTAGGGGCACGGGAACTAATGAATTATAGAAGTAGGGGCACGCCGTGCCCTGCCGATCCCGCCCACTTCGACCACTGTGTATAAGCGATATTTAACAGTTAAACCCTTTCCATAGCTCTATGTCCAGGAGTCAGGACACGGGTCAAACAGTGACCTCGTTTTGTGAACATAAAACTGGGGATGTTAGATCTCCCATTACTCTTGGGCCCTAGATTCCTTATTTCTTACCTTTAAATAAAGTGGATCCGCTGCGTTCAAGAACACCCGGTACAGCGCCACAATAGGAAGACAATAAGAGCTTTCTTCCAGTTTGAGAGACATTGTGGGCAGCACATCTTGTGGATTCCATTGTCGAAGGTAACTGCTGCACATTTATTACGTGACAATTCCTTTGTGAACAACAGAGTGCACCCGAATATGTACTGTGAGCAAGGACGCTATGCAGCTGTATTTCTATCACATCACAGTACATAGTGTTAAGCAAAGGTTTCACTCTTACTACGGGATGTAACGCTATCAGCAAACAGTATACAACCACCGTAGTCTGTAGCATAAACCAGGGTGCACTATGGGACTGGTAGTATCGCACCAGGTCACATGACTGTAATGTGTTTAAATGTGAAAACCGATTTAGTGTGATGCGCCTCACCTGTGAACAAGGCCACAACCAACGGCCGAAACGCGTAGGGGTTGATGTCCTGCCATTCCTACAAATAATAAAGCCAGTGAAGTACTGAGTCGGGCTTCCCAGTTCTCTTTTTTGCCGTGGTGAAAGCCAAATAACGGGAAGCTCCATGCCCGTTTGCGAAGCCGCCCTGAAGGGATGGGGGCTCCCGTCAATTGGAGAAATGTGATGGATAGTTTTGACTATATTTTAGTAACTTATGTAGAAAGTATGTACATTTGACATTTTCTTCAATAAGTTTGTGACATGATAGTCTGGTGTCACACTATTGTTGTCCTTGATATTCTGTCATACAATCCCTAATCAAGGGACTTGCAGAGCTAATTCACAGCTGCCAGCACACTAAAAGCCATCAATCGGAGTTCTGTCTCCTGACACCTCCTAATAAGTCACAGCCCTAAATTCTGCATCCCCCGGCAAGATAAGGACACCTCTCGGGTCACACAAGCAGCATCAAAATACTTCACACATAGGATTAAAACAAAGACAATACTCTTCCAACAACACACCTTGCACTGTGTCCCATGCTAGCCATGTGGTAAGAGCTTGGTGCCCACATAACGGTAGTAAGGGCTATACAAATGCTACAAATCAATACAATATTGCCAACGGTGGATGAGGTTTTAAGCAGTGGCGTAATACAGGCCCCCGCAGCCCCCCTGCTGCGGGGGAGCCCCCGGCTCCAGGGGGGGCCCTCTCAGTACAGTACTCTGGCGGGAGCTCCTTATTGATTCCAGAGGGGCGTATCTTGCAGGGGAGCCCCCTCAAGTTTCCTTCCCCCAATGGTTGTATGCTTTGGAAGCCAATTCTAGGCCAAGCTTGACAAATGCCAGGGAAGCCCTTCACAAACCTTTGACGGCTCCGCCTTAGTGCTCGATGCCTCTATTCACAGAGCCCCAAACACCTAGAAAATTGAGTAGCCCGAAATAAATTTCCTTGCCTACAACGTTCTCTTCAGCTATGGGCCCTCTGGTGAATGTATCTGTTATGAGGATGCAACATGACTGGTCTGACTGGACAAACTGTGGAGAGGGGCTGAGGCAGGCTCTTGCTTGGACTCCCCCTGGACTGCTGGCTACACATTTAATAGTAAGAGTTTCTAGCTCTCAGAAACCGTTGAATTGCTTAATCTGAAAACTCAATAAGATCTTTTGAACACAGAAACCGTTAAATTATTGAATTTGTGAAATGATTCTGTCTCCTTTCTTCAGCTACCAGCTAAACAGATGTATAGGAATAGTTATCAATAATGCTCAGCACAGTTCTTAGTTTGGAAAAAAGAAGTCAAAACTTGTCTTAAAAGTCTGCTGGCAGCTTTGCTGAGTGCCAGGGTGTCCAAACGCCAAGGCCGCCCTGTTTTGATTCCACCCCACACCTCTTTCTTCAATCCTTCTAAACTTCCGTCCTCTTTTTGCAGGTTCTTTTTCATCCCCGTTCTTTCCCTTTATTTCTAGCTTCCTATCCATCGCCTCCTTCTTCATCCTTTTCTGTCTATCACTGTATTTGTTTCTCTCTTCCTTCAGGTTAAAGTTTGATGATGAACATGACTGTCGCAGTCCACCACCTGCACAAATTAAGCATCACCTCTGACTCGTGAAAGGTTTTGCGGAGTTTATCCACTCTCCTGTTGCCAGTAAAAATCGTGATAAAATGAGAAGGAGACGAGGAAAGAGATGCGTGTGGATAGAATTAGAGAAACGGAGAGATTGCAGTTAGTATGCAGTGGGAAGGAAAGCAGAGAGGATATAATAAGAGAGAACGGTAGCAGTGCGCCACATTCCACGCTTGGCTCTGACAGGGAGATGTGTACTGAAGGGTCGGTCGCATGCAAGCTCTCCTGCTTCTCAATGACTCCAGGGCTCGATGAAATCCCGCCGAGGAGCCTTTCTGGGCAGGGGCGTCTGCTGGTGCAGCGAATGGGGTCCAAGGCGGGGACCTGCAGGGAGGGAATGTGTCTGATCCCTGCTCGCAGAGTTTGGACATGTTTCCTGAAAACTAATTACCCCAGCAAAGGTCCCATTGAGATGTAAATAGGGCACTGCCGGGTTTTGTCCTCCTGCCAAGGCTGGGCCCCACTGAGAGGCTTAGCTCACTCTCCAACAAAGCGGCCGGAGCGCTACAGGGCAGCTTTGGGCTTCCCACGACCTTCTGAGCAGAACAAATCAAATCCAGGCTTAAAATGCCACAGCGGCTGCAGGGCTGACCTACACTCAGAACAGGGGCACCCGCAACAGGTACCTAGGTGGCATTTTATCCCCGCAGCATGTATTTATTGTCGCTTTGTACAGACATACAGCTCGTTCCAGTCTCCAGTAGCATCTTAGGCCCAATGGGAATTGTGGTCGTGAGATTGGGGGTGGGGCAGCCCGGGTGGAGGAGAGTGTGCTCACACGCACTGTCTGGCATGTTTTTATTCGGCGTTGTATGCATGTAGATATATCTCTTTCAGGCACCATTTACATGGTGGTCGCGGATATGGCAGCTTAATGTTATCCAAAGCGCTTTGCATACGGGAAACAACCTTTACAACGCAGTCATTACAACGCAACATCCTTTACATCGCATGCCATTACAACGCAGCCATAACAACGCATGTCACTACAACACATGTCATTACAACGTGTGCCATTACAAAGCATTATAAGGTAAGTAATGGGTAATAGTAATTTTTAACCCTACACTATCCAACACTTTCCCTACTGTTGCACTCACTGGAGTGAGAATAGTAATTTTTACCCCTACACTATCCACCACTTACCCTACTGTTGGACTGACTGGAGTGGGAATAGTAATTTTCACCCCTACACTATCCAACACTCACCCTACTGTTGCCCTAAAAGTACAACTGCATTGTAATGGTATGCGTTGTAATGCAATGTGTTGTAAATGTAGTTTCTAAAAATGCGTTGTGATGGCATGCGTTGTAAAATCATGTGTTGTAATGGATGTTGCGATGTAAAAACTGCATTGTAAAGGCATGCTTTGTAAATGTTTGCGTTTTAACTTCATACATTCTTTGCATACTGTAGAGTCTCGGGCCCTAGGCCCACATGTAGGCACAATAATGACACAGACACCACATTATAGTAACTGGAACAGGGTTGGATTGGGATTATAAATCGTCCCGGGCATGCTAAAAAAAAAGTGGCCCACATTTGCATATATGGCCTTTCCCAAAACACAGCTCGACAAAGTTTTATAAAAAGAAAGGGGAGGAGGGGCTCTGACAGATGCATTTTTTCTTAACTCTACTTAGATTTATAAAAAATGTATGGATTAGTTCACAATGGTGAACCGCACCTGAAAAGAAGTGAGGTCACTTCTGCTCAGGCCCCCTGCCCCGCTCCATATGCATACATTATTGGGCCGGCCCAGTGAGAGAAAGGGAATGACACCTCTGCCCGTTGATAAAAAGAAGGTGAATGGTTACCCATCTGCCTCCAGAAAGGCCACTCGGGCACCCACTGGGCCACTGGCGGCATCTGAACAACACAGACACCACCGAAATCAGACTGCTCAGGCTGCCCAAAAAAGCAGCCCAAAGCTGGAGCTCGGATATGGCCCCTCGATCGTTGCCCAAGTGCCCGCCTTACCAATCCTACCCTGACTGAAACTGCCCAGGGCACGTGAGTCCGGCCCCTTTTATTAGCAGGGTCACCTGACCAGCGACACCTGTGATGGATGGGTGCACAGTGAGTGTAGAGGCCAGCCCTCGGGGAGTGGCCGAGTGCAAAGGGCACATGCTGGAACACTAGAACGTGCCTGGCAGATCACTAAACATACAACATTTATTACTACAATTATTTCTCAATCAGGATATGTACTCACTTTACCGACTCAGAAGGATGAAAGGCCGAGTACATCTTGCTGGGATATGCGCCGGCAACATTGCTGCTCACAAATATATCTTAATAACCAGCCCACTTGGATTATAAAATGCTAATTCAGGATCAGGATGCAGGGTTTGCTGTATTAACACGCAGACTGTCTTTAAGTAGACAGATGATGGGTTCAGGTACACATGTGTAGGGTTAGGTCCATATTTATGAGAAAGCGGGGCAGCGCGGCAAGTCACCTTGCTGCACTGCATCACTGAGAAAGGGCAGGTATTTGCTGAATTTATTCAGGACTTTTCCCCCTGCACTGGCGCATGATGGGCTGCCTAGAGCCAATGCAGGCCCCCTTACATTATGGTGCACAGAAGCCTGCATTGCATGCAGAATTGTTTTGTGCAGGAAGGGGCACCTTCCTGCACAAAAACAATCCTGAGAGGCTTTTTCCTCTTTCTATCTGCAGCAGATATAGAAAGAGGAAAAATCGAGGAGAAATAAAGATATTCCTCCTCGATACACCTCTCCTGAGGAGGCATATCTTTTTGATGCATTCCCAGATTTACACATTCTTGTAATTCTGGGAATGTGTCAGAATCAATGGATGTTGCATGGGAACACTCACGCAACACCCATGGAAACTACTCGCTGGCACAGAGTAATGCAACGCAGTGATTTGCACTTTGTTACATTACTCAAGATTTGTGACGCCACGCAGGGGTGGCCTTGCGTGGCTTCATAAAAATCATTTTTCATTTGCATCGCTCTTGCATCACATTGCATGGTGCAGGAACGATGCAAAGGGGCTCATAAATATACCCCTATATGTACATGTACAGAGGAAAAGAGTACACGGAAAGGGGGTTAAAGTACACAGACAGGCTTGGAGAACATGACTGTAGGGTTAGTAAACAAAAGTAAGAAAATGGCAAACAGGTGCAGCGTCCGAGTACATGCATAAAGTATGAGAGTATCCTGATAAGGGGTTCAGAGCGCACAAACAAGAGCTTAACGTATACGTTGATATGAAAATAACTGAAAGCGGGTTACAGTACATGGTCCTTGAGTTAGAACAAGAATGTACATAAATACAGAGTTAGAGTACATGAGCATGAGGTTAGACTACACAAAGAGAGGGAGATAGCACATGAATACAAGGTTGGAATACTTGGATAGCGAGAATAAGTAAACAACTAACTGTTTAAAGTACTTGGAACACATTGTTGAGTACATAGACAAAGTTAGAGTACATTTGCAAGGACAGTTGTGCGGCTATACTCAAATCAGGTTTATTCTCGGTTCTCAAGTGTGTGCCTCAGTTGTGGTTACCGAGGTGTGGTCTTTTTTCTACCAATGTATTACTTGGTGTAAGGAAAGGCCTATTGTTGCATGACCACCCCTGACGTTTTGGACCGATGCTGCTAATTTTTTGAATCTGAGAGTGTACTGAGGCCTGCTAACCAGACATCAGTGCCAAAGTTCCGACCCTACAAAGTATATGTCTGATTGGCTTACACCTAATTGGTATAACTTTACTTACTTATAAGTCTCTAGTACTAGTGATACCCAGGGCCTGTAATGTAAAGTGTCACACCAAGGCTGTAGCTTCTATTGTGCCACACTGGATGCGACAACGTGCAAACATGTCTCCCTGCTTGCCACTGCAGACTGACAGACTGCTAACTTAACTTTGTGATTTAAACTTATGGCATAGCTCAAACATTCCTTTCTCACATATATAAAGCACCCCTGCAGCAGGCCTATTGAGTCCTAAGGCAGGGTGCTGTACATTAAAGAGTAGGACAGGTATTTTTATATGTCCTAACAAAATGGTTGTTGGCTTAAACCCAACTTAATTCCCAAGTCAAAATTGATGTAATATTTTAAGTAATGCAACTTTTAGAAATTTAGTAGCCCATTGTCTAGTGACCACTCCATCCACCAAGGGCACTTTCTGGGCCTAAATATGGCACTCCTGGCACCCAGACCTCAGATCACACATAAACCTGAAGAGAGGACTTATAAGGACTCCCCTGTTGATGTCTAGACCTGGCACACAGAGGCTGCACAGAAGACTGCAGTGTACCTGCTGATCATTCGGCTAGCAAAGAGAGGACTGTGCTTGTGATGCCTGGCTCATTGAAAGTCATCCTTAAGTCCCAGACAGAAGAGGTGAACTCCAAGAGTCAGTTGGCTGCCGTTCTGTTACAGCAGCAGGGTCACAAAAGCTGAAGAATCCCGTTCTGGTCAGCCACTAGCTACGATCGTCTGATCGCCACTGACCGCTGACATGCATCCTGGATAACTGACTCCAAACAATCAAAAGCTGCACCTGTGTCTGCCGCACCAGGGAGAGTCATTGAAGAGAAGTTTGGACACCCAAGGCGGACACTAGCCTTCACCAAAGGGAACTGCTAGTTTTGCTGTGACCAGAGATTAGTAGTCCAGTGGCAACTGGACTTTTGCGCAACCAAAGAGGACTTCAATAGGCATTACCCCCTGAGGCCAAAGTAACCACACCTGGACCGTGGCCAGTGAAGTAGCCCCAGGAAGACCCCTGTCAACCTCACAGCATCCTCAGCATCTTACATCATCTTCAGCATCCTGTATCCCATGCATCAGGACCACTCTATTAAAGTCTATGGTGGTTTGCCCAGAGAGCCTGCAACTGGACTTGAGATGCTTTGAATAGCAGGTGCTCAAGCACTTTATGTCTGACCTTTGAGTCACCTTTAACTGTCTTGCCAGACTACTGTTTGCCCAAAAAAAGCATACATAATTTACATACAAAGAAGGACTTTCGGTGGAGATTTTATCGATTGGCCTTTTAACTTGTCAGTCACCTTTTGCTTCCTCCCACCACAGCGTGCTGCATGGGAAAATGCGTTGGCACATTTTACCCACTGCCCCCTTCACTTTGAGTGCCTACAAAAAACCTGTGTACATTGTTTACATGCCCCTAAACATAGTTAATTTCTCTTCATTGGAAAACCTGATTCACAAGGTATTTTTTAAAATTAATTTGTTCATATCGGGCTTTAGATAGCAGCCATTAATTTTGCCTACACTTTGGGTGTCCTGATAGATGGTGATGTATTTTCTATCTCCTTTTAAAGTGATGTTTTGACGTCCCTAGGTGAAATTATATATTTCTAGCTGCCACAACTGAAAGGCTTATTATTTTAAAAATATCAAGAGTAAAATTGCCCCATCATGAGTGTTTTTTTATTTTTACACTTTTCAGACAAGCATATGATGGCCACTTTTAAATGGCAGCATTTCTTCTCTTTCATTTGTGGTGGATGCTTTCGATAACTGGTAAATAAATAGCACCAATTTGGGAAAGCTGGACCTGTTGGCTTTGCCAATCCAGTTAACAGTGCAGCCGCTCTATGAATATAAGCTGTGCCCCCATTCCAACAGTTGAAATACTACAGCTGATCTGGACATTGATATTTCCTCATTATACCTGTCCTCTCAAGGCTGGGTTCAAGAAAGAAGGTCTACCCATGGCTATGAAACTGCCTGCCAGTCTACTTGCCTGCTGTCTCACAGTGCTCCTTGGGAGTATCTTCAACACTTTAGACAGCTCTTGAGCTATCCATGAGTCGACGTCTATAGGATTTATTTGGTCAGTTGTTTCTTTTAAAATGTTCTCTGTCTCACCAAACCACCATTGAGACAGACTCTGTGCTGCTTTTGTACCATGCACAGCAGAGCCACACCCATAGAGGTATCATTCTGTAGGTGACTCATACTGCCAGAACACGCCCACTTCTGCAGACATATAACCATACTTTCTACTTCCATACAAAACAGATGGAAATAAGTCTCAAGACAGGACTTGTTAAGAATGCGCTTGAAGTATTGGAGCTGAATTTAGAGACCTTTAAAGAACTGGTGTCTGTCCCTCAGCCCTCCTTTACACCCACAAAGACAGAGTAGCTGACCAGTCTGCAGGAAGTGATACACGGGCAAGGCTGGCTTCATGGGAATTAGGCGTGGGAGATGGTGAACGGAGAGTGGAAGAGAAGGCAGCCATGTTACTTTATTGACTCTCATTGCAATTAAGGCGATAAGAAACTGAATGAAAGTGAGCAGAAGCACATGGGAGCCTGTTGGAGGCCCTTGGAAGGAAGGTTTACAAGACACCCACTAACACTGGAGCAAATGTAAAGACACAATTAAGAAACAACACAAGAACACATAGCGCCACTTAACATCTGAATGAACACATAAAGGTGTATAAGGCGGAGAGCTATGGCGATCCTTTTAGACTACGCTCGGTAGAGCACATTTTGGATGCTTGGCCAGTGGAGATGGTTCAGCACCTTGACTACAAGCAGATGAGCAGCCTACAGGGTGAACCTGAAGGAGCAGAGTAGTGGAGAGGTGCACAACCGTGAGGACCACTCAAAACAGTAACGCAGAGCTCCTCAGAAGCGTCTCAGAGGTCCGCGGGCAGCGAGAACCCCCACAGTGATAGGGTCAGGAACAAAAGGGCAGAAAGCTCGCTCTTTAACAACAGGTAGGAATGTGTTTGCTGGATCTTTGTGTGCAGCACCCTCAAGAACAGTATCTTCCTTTGTCTCCAAGAGGACTCCAGGCATCAGATTCAGAGGATCCTCTTTTATATTCGATAGGAGGAAGCTGGCAGACCAGCTGAGGCATCAACTGCATCTCTAGGGGTCTGGCTAAGATCCTGAGGGTATAGCCCAGTGCTCAGGAATGCACGCCTATTTCACTCTTAGTGCGGATGCAGAAGGTTGACCTACTTGAGAGTCCACGACATGTATTGCCATGATGGCTAAGAAATATGTTGCAAAAGAAAAGTATTTAGAGGAAGAAACACTCGGGGGAGAGCACTTTGGAGGGCCTGCACATTCACAAACAAGAAGCTTGTTGCAGATATTGAACATCCACTGGGAGAGGGTAGTCTACAGTTGTAGCATATGTGCAGGGAGAGCTCTGTCTACATGCCGTGCACATTCAGAAGGCATAAGAAAGCCTGAATCACATGCAGCTTCCCGGGGAAAGAGACGCCTGGGATTGGTGCTCTTTCGAAGCGCAGAAGGCAGATCATTCACACCGAGGCTTTAAACCATTGCACGTTTACAGGAGAGGGTTGGTGACACAAACATAAGGTGAGATACACTATCAGAGGTAACTAAATGAATCGATGTATTGAGAATAGTGTCACAGAATTCGGGAAACGTGTCCGAGTACATGAATTCAGAGCTAGTGCGCACTGTGAAAACCAAAAGTAGCCTAGGCTTTGATTTGGTGAAATATTGTTGGATAATAGTGAACCAAAGCTGAGCTACACTACCAGCTTGAAGGGTAAGAGTACACTAATGCAAGGCTATGGAACACCTTGCACGGTAAGACACAAAGCTAAGATTCAAGATGAGAGACAAGTGCTCACTGATACAGAGCTAGAGTGCCAGGATGAATGACAGGCTTACACGGATGCAAATATAAGATGCCAGGATGAAGGATCAGTGTTCACTGGGACAGAATTAGTGTACTAGTAAGGTATTGGAGTTGCCTTTATATACTGCTTCAATACTCCTGATGAGGCATCACTGCGTATTGGCGGATGGGTGGCACACTTCTCTGTGGGAGAGGGCTTGGTAGGCAGAATTCACTGATCAACTAGTACCGCACCCACGCACACAGTGGGACACACACTCGACCCCGTCTTTACCGGAGGAAACAGCGTCTCCTACAGCCACACCACGAACTCCTCTGGACAGATCACCACTGCATCCACTTCTCCTACTAAAAACCCACCGTAAACAAGCATGCCCACCGCCTCCGACGCAGAAGCTGGAACAAAGTCACCAAAGACCAGTTCACCTCCACCCTCGTCAGCACCCTACCACGACCACGTCAGATGCAAAAACCGCAGCACGGAACATCCACTGCTCGGACACAAACTGCGCTCACACACTCGCCCCCTCAAGAAAGCCACCAGAAAACACATCAAGAAAGCAAGCTGGTTCAACCCTGCACTCCAAGAATCCAGACGCTCCTGCAGACGACTCAAAAAGACATGGAGGAATAACAGAACCCCGGAAACCCACGCCGCCTACAAAGCAGCCACCACAGCACACCACCAACTCATCAAATCCACAAGGAAGAAATCCCTTCAAGACAGAATCCTCACCAGTACACACAACACTGAAGAGCTCTTCTCCATCATCAAGAAATTCTCCAAACCTTGCAGCGAAGCAACAGACATCCCACCCTCCCAAGACCTCTGCAACAGACTCAACATCTTCTTCCACCACAAGAATAGGATGATCTATGACAACTTTGACAACTAAGACCACCTCACTGCTCCAGATCCCCCCTCATGCAACATTACCCAACAGACCCTGCTCAAATGGATCCCCCTCACGACAGAAGACACCTTTAAGGCCATGAAAAGCAGCCACTCTGGAGCACCGTCAGACCCCTGACCACACCACATCTTCTACAGAGCCGCCTCTGCCATCACACCGAATTGCATTGGACAATCAACAGCTCCTTTAAGACTGCCGCCTTCCCCGACGACTGGAAACACGCCAAAATCAACCCCCTCCTAAAGAAATCTCCGCGGACCCGACGGACCTCAAGAACTTCAGGCCCATCTTCCTGCTTTCCTTCGCAGCCAATAAATCGAAAAGGTCGTCAACACACAGCTAGCAAACTTCATCAAAGCTAACAACATCCTGGACATCTCCCAATCTGGATTCTGAAGCAACCACAGCACCGAGACCGCCCTACTCGCCTGCACCGACGACATCTGCTCCCTCCTTGACCAGGGCGAAATGGCAGCCCTCATCCTCCTGGACCTCACGTCAGCATTTGAACCGTCTCCCACTGCACCATAGCCACCAGACTCCATGATGCTGGCATCTGCAGCAAGGCCCTCAACTGGATACGTTCCTTCCTCACTGTCAGAAGTCAGCGGGGTTTGACTCCCTCCCTACCTCTCGGAGGTACCAGAGCTCAACTGCGGAGTGCCCCAGGGCTCCCCCTTAACCCCACCCTCTTCAAAGTCTACATGGCCTCCCTCGCACCCATAGTCAGGAACCATGGGCTCAGCATCGTCCCTTACGCTGACAACACCCAGTTGATCATCTCCTTCACCAACGGACCAAACATGACCAAACACAACTTCCAAGAAGGGATGAAAGCCATCGCCACCTGGATGAAGAACAGCTGTCTGAAACTCACCTCAGAAAAGACAGATGTCCTCATCCTTGGCTCCACCCCCTCCTCATAGAACGACTCCTGGTGGCCCTCTGCCCTCAAAAATCACCCCACCACAATGGACCACGCTCGTAACCTCGGCATCATACTAGACTCATTGCTCACAATGAACCGCCAGATCAATGCCGTATCCTCGACCTGCCTCAACACCCTCCACATGCTCTGAAATATTTTCAGATGGATTCCAATCGAAACCAGAAAACCCGTCACACACGCACTCATCAGCAACAGACTGGACTACGGCAATGCTCTCTATGCTGGAATCAATAAGAAACTCCTTTGTAAACTCCATACTGTCCAGAACGCCGCAGCCAGATTGATCTTCAACATACCCGTCGCAGTCATATCACCCAACACCTGTGCTATCTCCACTGGCTTCCAGTCGAAAGAAGAATAACCTTCAAACTCCTCACCCAAACATACAAAGCCCTTCACAACACCGGACCCGCATACATGAACAGTCGACTCTCCTTCCACGCACCCAAAAGACACCTGCAATCAGTCCAGCTCTCTCTGGTCACCGTCCCTCGTATCAACAAGACTAGAACGGGAGAAAAGTCCTTTGCCTACCTCGCAGCCAAAGCCTGGAACACCCTACCCATCCACCCCCGGCAATCTTCCACATTGCCCCAGTTCAGGAAGGACCTCAAGACCTGGCTCTCCAGATGACCTCAGCACACTACGGAGCCGCCACCTCTTCCAACGCCTTGAGACCCTCATGAGTGTGTTGTTGTGCTTTACCATCTCCAGATTGATTGATTGATTGATTTATTGATAGAGGCAGTCATAGTAAATTAGATATAGAGTCCATCCAGAAGCGACAGGCGGTAACCCGTAGCATGATGCACGCAGCTATGCCAAAGGATATGAAAAGTTGGGTCAGGAGTGCCAGTGGAACAAAGTGCAAGCAGACACTCGGTACAATCAGACATGGATTGTAATCTGTGTAGTCTACCCACAGAGAAGTAATTCACAGACAGGCAGAGGAGAAAGGTGGCCCGTGGCATCCCATTGTGAATAAATACCTTTCCTCTGGCATGCCCTGAAAATAGGTAGCCATGGTTAATGACCTGAAGAGTCCACCCAGGTGTGACAGAGGAGCAACCCACATGCATACACCAGATATAGACAAGTGTTAAAGATGAAGTATATAGTCCACTCTTGGATGTACGGGTGAGCATCCCAAAGGCATGCACAGGAGACCAGCAGCCATGAAAGGGTATCTCCCCCTTCAGGCATCCACAAGAGAAAGCATAGCCATGGCTGAAACTCTTCTGCTCCCGGGCATACCCGGCCTTCTTCGCTCTGAGTCCACCATCGGGCAAACAGCCCACCAAATGAACCAGGCAATTTACAAAGGAAGGCCAGAAATCAAGGAGGCAATACCCTAATGCCCAGTTCCTTTAAGTCGCATACGGTGTTTATTAATGACAGTCCAACAGTCAGGTTTCAATATTTTCTTCCTAGGGCAGAGCTTTATATAGTACACCCAGGAGCGACAGAGAAGCAACCCAGAAGCATCCACTGAATGCAGCGATCTATTGTAAAATGCTCGGGCCCCGTAGAGGCCACAAAGATGCGACAGAGGGGCTACCCACATGTTTGCACTCGATAGAGGCAGCCATGGTGAATGTTTTATGGGATTCCTGTGGGATTCAGAACAAGTCCCTTTACAGAAAGATTGCGCCTGCATGGTTATTGCAGGCTGCCCTTCTGGTTCGGCTATGAGTCGGAAACTGACCTATTGCTGAACAGAATATCCCACTGAATTTCACACTGTGTTCTGCAAGTGTAGGGCCAATGTGTGGATTCATCCTCCCAAATAAGAATTTTCTGATCTTGGGTCCCATATTGCATATAAAACGGAATGCTGGTGTTGAAAGGATGGGAAAAGAATGTTGGAATTTTTATATTTTTGTCTATAGAATTGGGCTGTGCTATTTCTAGAATGTGGCATGGGTACAGGTGGCCTACGATTGTCTGTGGGTTGGAGAGAGGATGTTGGAAAAGACCCTCGCTATCAAAGGCAAGGTTGGCCACCATGAAATTGGGGCATTTTTCACAGTGGTAGCAACTGCAGAGATGGTGCAGAGACAACTGTAGGAGGTTATGATAAAGAATTTTGCTATTCCTCTCTCTTTGTATGCTAACATGCTGATGGCGTTCTATTTTGAAGGCCCACATGGACAGGACCACTGGCCGGACACGTACCCAGATTGCGGAGGTACCGCTCAGTCCCCAATCAACATCCAGTCTTCCGAAGTGGAATATGAGCCGTCCCTACCACCGATCCAGCCTGAGGGGTACAGGAGCCCTGAAGATCCCCGATTTGTGCTCAGCAACACTGGGCATACAGGTACTGCTCAGCATCCCTTTTATTGTCTTTGGATTTAAAAAAAAGACTATACACAAATAGAATGGTTGTTAATGCAGATAGGAACTAGAAATAAAACCATAAAAAACAAATCGAGTAAACATATAGAGCATTTTAACTATATATCATCTTAGTTATAATGAATTGCTGGTCAACTGTCAACACTTAATATAGAATTTAATTAATACCAATTGACATTAAAATATAGTACATGTCTTCATATTACAAGCTTTATCTATTGTAGTTCATTGATAATTTCAAATATTCTTATATGTTCAACCCATTTCAAGAACTAATATTTCAAGGTGTATTTTTTTTAGCTAAACTGAATGTATTCATATCTTAACCAGGGGTCTTCTCCTAAAATATGCATCTTTTATACAATAGTACTACACCTAAATAACTAGCATTAAGATAGTGATCTTAAGGTAGTTTTTCCTTCGGTAAGAGGGTAGGTCAGGACAGTAAAAATGCACGTACTTTCTTTATATAGGAACATTATTTGTACATTCTATTTTAAAGTGAAACTTCAACCTATTCTACTTAATTTCAAGAAGCTGAGATCGAAATGTAGATATTTGTAATGAGTTAACTTTTGTAGTAAGACACTGCAACAGGAATAAGCCAACCATGCATTTGCTACTTTAATCAAGCAGGCTCATATAAAGGCTCGTGGGGTGAATTTCGCAATCTCAGTAGTAGCTGGAGGCACTTCTATTATATAGTATTCTTTGGTTATTTGCACAAAACACTTAGTTTCATGTTGGAAGAGAACAAAATCAAAGCTTTTTAGTCTTGAAACATTATGAACAATGGTTTCAGCATTAAGCCCACATAGATTGTGCTATAACTTCTCAGTCCGCATGTAAGAATTGTCACCCTACCTTGCCACTCAGGAAGATCATTTTCAGGTTCAAAATTGAGGTCAAATCAAATTAAAATATTTATGCAAATTGACTGTACTAAATTTTTTACCTATTCAGAAATGAGTTTTCACCTTTTTTCTTAATGCAGCATAATCTTTTTTTAATTATTTCCCATCCATTTGTGGTGCTGCCACACCATATGAGTGCTAATTTACCTTATGAATTTACTGTGCAAACTAAAAATGATGGAATGGGTGCAAGTACACATTACTGCTTCAGTCTATTTGAGGTTGGTATCTATCCTCAAAGGATACCATCTACTCCCTTTCTGAACCTTATAATCATGATCCAGGCATCTATATATATGGCCACAATGAGATGAAATTGAACGAGGTTAGTTTACATTTTAAGGGCCTGATTCAGAGATGTTCTGTAACAGGACTTCTACATAAAAGCCAGCAGATGCTCCAGCCTCCTACGTCTGTCGTCCCGCCTTATTTAGATGGGGTGGGATGGGGGTGCTCCTGATTGCAGATGATGGAAAAAAGGAGGAGAAACCCTATTGACTTAAGTAGGGACAGGGTAATCTTGTGCAAAAAAGTAAACAAGTCCCTACCTGGAAATATTTGTGGATCATGTGTTGTGATATGTTATCCGCCAAAGGCACAGTGTTAATTATTGTCCAACAATTATTCTAACCCCGGTTGCAAAGGAATTACAATAGTAAATAAGCAATAATAGTAAAACAGGACCAGCATGTAAAATTATTCAATTATTTATTTAAAGATTTAAACATTTAACACAAGTAGTGTAGCACTGTTAAAAATCAAATAAAATTACAAATTTATAATACGGAGCACAAAATGACAATTTCATAAAAAATGGACGAAATGTGGATAAAACAAAGAATACTACAAAGCAGTCGACGCAGCGTTTCGGTGTAACATGGATCAACCGCCTTCTTCAGGACAGAGTTTTCTAAAGATAATGATAAATAATACAACAACATAATAGATTGTACATCTTCAGTAATACTTATACATATTTATTAATATTTTTTTCATTTTTTTTACATTTGCGTTCTCTGTATTGCATATATATACATTATTATCTAATTTCCCTTTGCAACACTAACCGTAAATACATCTAAACAACAACACATGATCCATCTTTGTTCTGTAAACTTACCTATTGGAGTAATAACTGACAGATAAAGTCATCGATCCCTTTTTCAATTGGGAGGATTAACTTTCTTTTGCGAAGATACCTAAAAACACAATGACATAGATATAACGTTTTTTAAATGTTTTTTTTTTTATATATAACCCATATTGTTACCAAATTATCTAGTTCTAATGGTTCTATCTTGACATGACCTAAATATTATCGGTCTGCAATGTATTTATAATTGCCTACATCGTACTTTTTTTGTAGTATTATTCCATAATAGTTGCGTTTGTAGGAGTCGCCGATGTAGTAAGCAATGGTAATTGATAATCTTTTTTTAAAATGCAAAATGAAGAAAAAAGATTCTGTAATTACACACTATTAGATTGCCAGTACAATAATAGTTAAAAAACCAAATGTACCTTAAAAAAACACTTTCATTTTATGGACAGTACAGGTGAGCTGTGATCATGCCTGTAGTCTATGTTGTAACGTCTTTTATGTGACGATACATGAACTAAAAAGAAGAAAGCATTTTTTTAACAAGAAAGCAAATTTATTGGTATATCATTAAGTATTGCAGCTTGTGTTATATGTTATAAGTACATCAATACCTGGTTGTGTTGTATCTTGAAATTGCAACAAAATAAATAAAATCTGTAAAAAACATAACATGAAAGAACGTTTGTTCATGTTCCTGCTATTGGTATCACTAATTATACTATTGTCTAAGGGTCTGGAGTTGTTTAAACCTCTTAAAGGATTTATATTATCAACTATCTATACCTTTTATAAAATGTTCAGGTCGCAAGGTGTGTCTAACAGGTTCTTATTGGTGTCTTCTGTTAGAACGGCGAAAGGGGCAAATATTTGCCTGAAGTGGTTCCATTCACGCTTGTAACCAAAGACGATCCCAAGTTTCAACGATTCTAATGGGAATCTTATACTATCTAATTATAGCGCAAAAACTTCAATGGAACTCAACTACACGTCCTGTTTTGCGTGTAGTCTACGGGATTTCATAGATTTTAAATGATAAGTTAATAACGGAGAGATACACAAGCAAACAGTCCATATACCCCCATCTTACTTGAGTAAAATACTGCGGCCTCCCTGCTCGCTTCAAACGTCTTGCGTCTTCCGTGTCAGGATACATAAGTGACCTAGCTGTATCCTAGATGTATATTGCTTATTTACTATTGTAATTCCTTTGCAACCGGGGTTAGAATAATTGTTGGACAAGAATTAACACTGTGCCTTTGGCGGACAACATATCACAACACATGATCCACAAATATTTCCAGGTGGGGACTTGTTTACTTTTTTTGCTCCTGATTGCAGAGCCACCACCAGTCCTGCCTTTGAGAAGACTATCAGGCTGAGGGGTGCTTTTGTAAATGGAATTGAAAGTTGTCTGATTTGAAATGTACTGCACGTCGCCATTTTGGGATGCGCCTCTTCTGTGCACTAACTAAGACCATGTTGTATAGAAAGCTACCCAATTGTCCCTGTAAATTTGTCAGGTAGGTACTATAAGTAATATCTGCACTCTGAAAGTACATTTACAATGCTCACCTTGATGACGTCAATTGTGCTGAACAGTCCTGAAGGAACTGATATATTTTGCCCTTCCCAAAACCATCTCAGCCCAAAGTAACTTAGAAACAAAGGCGGAGCCATTAAAAAGGGATAGAGGTGAATAGAACACAACACACCTCTGAGTCACATCAATGAAGGACACCACAAGGAACAACAGCTATAATCAGGGCGTAATTACCCCCACACACACACACATTCACTCACACGTGAGCAGCTTGAGCGGAGGTCAGTGCCTCTGGGTACTTCTGTGTAGCGTGAAACATTTTGGCGTCTTAAACTTGGATCGGAGCCTCTGGTCTCCACGAAGCTATAAAAACAACTTCTTGCTGTCTAAGGGTGAAGGGAGGGAGGGTGGATACATGTAGAGGAAGATGGAGAGAGGATGGTTGGATCAGAGATGGGTGGCTCAAGAGGTGAATTGAGGCATGGGTGGAGGGGGTGGAGACATAGATGAATGCAGAGGTAAATGGAGAAAGGGTGAAGGGATAGATGATGAAAAGGAATGATGATGGGTGGATGGAAAGAAGTATGACTGGAGAGAAGGGTGAATAAAAAGAAAAGAGAGTGACGGATGGAACGGATGAAGGAAGGAAATATGGGCGGATGGGTGGGTGGGTATATGGTGAGAAGGTGGATGAAGAATGACAAGGGAAGGAAGGAAAAAAGATAGAAGGATGGAGATAAAGAAGGATATATGGAAAAGACAGGAAGAAGGATGTTTAGATGGGTGGAAGGATGATTAGATGGATGTTGGAAAAAGTAAAGAAAGGCTGGAAAAATAAAAGGAAGATGGAAAAAGACACAAAGAAGGATGGGAAAAATGAAGGTAAAACAAACCTGAAAGATGGATGGAGGATCAAAAAGAAGGAAATTTAAGAATTTCAAAATTTCCTCCTGGGGAGAAAAGTCCTTAATGATTGTCAGATTTGCTTGTCTCATCCCTTCCCTCAAAGCTTCAGACATGGTTCTAAGTGGGAGGTGTTTAATTTTCCTGGCTATACCCTTGGTACAATACAAAGAACTGTGTCAATATCACAGAAGACAGCTAACTCTGCCAACTCTGGCACCGCACCTTACCTGGTGACTGAGATTAAAACTTGTGGTGATGCAACATCCTAGACCAGAAATGAGGACATGGGAGAAGGAGGAGATGAGGAGCAAGACATTCATTCACCAGATTTGTTCCTTAGACCAGGAATACCATTCTCGTCCCAAACTGCCAGCTTCCATTCCTTCCACACTTCATCATAGAGATAAAAAACATCTCAAGCCACACTTCGTCAAAAGGGTAGACGAGTTGATGCCAGACCACAACTGAAGAGTTTCCACTCCCACCCTTCCTATTTCACCATCTTCACCCATAGCTCTGTCGCGTCCCTCGCTGCCTTGACTGTAAGCCTTCCTCACGCCACTGTAATCCCTCTACTGCCTCCCTTCCTATGCACTACCCATGATCACTGCGTATATTTGTATTAAATACGTAGCATGTATAAATACACAGAACAATGAAAAAAAAACAACACTGTAAACATGCATGTTTCCTGCAGAGAAATGTACATAACATTCTGAGATGGGGGTCTAGGGGTGGGGTTTGTATGTAATGTTGCTCTGAAAACTTGTACCTAAATAGCTGATGTGTTCCAAGTTTAAATCTTCATGGTGCCCACTTCTGCACTCATTATGAGTGCCCCCGTAATACCACTGAATACAATCTAGTGGACTTTGTCTGCAGTAAACACCCCTAGTTTCCTAGTTTACTTGTATGAACTGTCTCCCCATTCAGAAGAGATTTCAATTCAAGATGCTGACCCACACCCACAAGGCCCTTCACAATCAAGGGCAGCATACATCATCCACCGCCTGAACTCCGGCAACCCTCCAGACACCTGCGCTCCGCTTCCCTCTCCCTGGCACACACCCCCTGCATCCGCCGAAGCAACTTTGGAGGACGCTCTTTCTCCTACCTCGTGGCGAAGTCCTGGAATGTCCACCCCTATCACCTACGGACCACATCCTCTCTTCTGGAATTCAGGAAAGGACTCAAGACTTGGCTGGTTGTTTGACTGAACACCTCGGCATCTTGCTTCCCATCGCCTGGATACCCTCACGGGTACTTAGCCATGCTCTATGAATCCTGATTGATTGATTGATTTAGAAATACTTATTCAATTGTGTTCCTCCTCATTCTATAGGCGACTTGAGGGGATCAACTTGTGGTCCATGTCTGCTATATTACAACTGCCCCTTCATAAGTAATACCGTTTACGATATTACCACCCAATAACTCCTGCCCACTCATATTAAAGGGTACAGGGAGTTATGTTTTGGGTTCTCTTAGATTTTAGATGACCATCTCTTGGTTGCCCATGTCATGTCAAGGAAATATATAGGTCCGCATCAGTTGGAAAAGGCCACCCATTTTGAGGGGTTTGGAAAAGTAAGTAGCCATCAGAGCCAAAATACCATGGTGCGGACATTTAGCATCAAAGAAAGGTGCCCATGTAATAATAGGGCCTAGGATCCTTAATGCAGACCATTACCAGTTATTTTACAGTACAATTTTGTTTTGCCAAGGAAGTCAGTTTCCTCCCCATGAAAAAATAAGACTAACAAATGAACCCTCCTTCACAATGGGACCTAAGCAAACCCGTGGCATAACATGTAGACAGGTAATTAAGACCCAAAGGCTAATATTATGCATATACGTCTTTAATGTTGCTCAATAAAGCAAGCAAGTAATTACATCACAAAGAAGATGACATCATAAAGCATAAGCAAATAAAAGCAGCTGGAGCCACATCAGCTTCCTTCTTTAGGCAGCAAAGCCAACCGGAGGAAGCAGCACTCTGGAGAGGCTGAGAAGGAATACACCATCTTTGGGTGGATCCAGATGTTCCAGAAACTCATCCTCACACTGATAGTGCTTTTAAAGACATGCCGACCTCTAAGCAGGTATCAGGATTTCTTTTTTTTACAGTGGGTGCGCTAATATTATCCTTTCCAACTTTGATAACATCATGATAATACATTTTGCAGCCGCCATTTTTATCAGCCTAAAACAGAACCCCCACAGGTATTCTTTATTCCAAATGCCTTAAAAGCCATTGCTACCTTAATGTAGTGGGCACCAACCTTAATAGTGGCAGCACCGAAAAAGCCTAACTATGGGCACCCATCAGCCAAGGTGAGTCAACTGAAATGACCCAGAAGCGCGCCTGGGAAGAATTGGGTGTAAAGCTAGTAAAGGACAAGCATTGGCATAACCAATAGGTCTTGCCTTTGATACCTTAAGTTTTTGGCAATACATCACATTATCCTGAGTTCTGTGCTGCCAGGGATTGAAGAGCTATGGCAAAGCTGGTCTAATGAAGAAATACTATTAAAAGATGTGCTGCATTATGCCCCATAATTTGGCTTTTCTTGCCGCATAATTTACTCAACCCTGCCGCATAATTTGACCCTCTCCTACTGCATAATTCCAGTGGCCCTGCTCGTACATAACTGCCAACCTGCTATTAACAGATTTGTCACCCCAAAAATGTATACGGTGTGAGCCTTCATCAGAGTGGATGGGTGCGGTGCTGCGTGTTACTTGGAGCCCCCCTTTGACACCTATCCAAGCTGGGTCACGACATTAAAAGTCACTCTGCTAGCAGGAGGATTGTCTGTTTTTGCCTGGACCAGATTAAGTGCTCTTCTTGGCCAGAGTCTTGACCTCCCTTCACTGCTTCTCTCCCAAGGGGGCTCGCACCACAGTTTGAAGACCATCACCTGTTTGCTCCTGGTGGGCTCTATTATTGCTCGGCGTTGTGGCGCTACTAATAGTTCAAGAACAAATTGATAGAGTGCTGCTGCCCTCATGGCATGGTGACATGGGCTCTAAAAATGCCAAAACTTTGATATATTTAACAGAGATGATACATGTTAGAGAATTAAGGTTAAAACCCATTTGTAGATTACATTCAACAATGTTTGTATTATTATTTCATCTGTTGCACGTGAACGATCGCCTTAACAAATAAATCATAAAATGTCCATTGCACAAACGAAAAAGAAATCTTTATGAACGTTTGCATTCCTTTTTTATGCGCTTAATTGGACGTGAAACAGATAGTCAGGATTTAGAGTGCTTGCAAAACATATTCATCAATAAAGGTTTTTTAAAAAGTCTCAGCGATAAATTCCAAGGAACAGCAGTAGACCTGGAAGGCGCATCCGCCTTTGTTTACTTATAATGCGGAGGCAGTCACAGGCGTAAATAACGAGTGTCTTTGAGTAAGCCCTGATCTCAAAATCAAGTCAGTCTCTGAGTCTGGGTTGTAGTTTCCGAAGGTGCAACAGGTGCAGTGGCACCACCGCCCACTAATCCCGGAATACTGGAGTGCACGTAGTGCAGTTTTCAGTGACACCGGATAGGTTTTTGAGGAAATCTGGGATGTGGGCATTCAAAGACAGTCTAAACTCATCCGAAAGAAGGAGTGTGGCTTCACGATCTTTGCACTTGAGCTGAACAGGGCCTGTCTGGAGGAGAGTTATGCTCCCATTAGAAGAAGATGGTGTCTAAAAATAAAAACGAAGGTTCTATTTATTTTTTAGGCAAAACTGTAATAAAAAAAGCGCTGATGTTAGATGCAGGGACCCCAGTGGTTACAAGGAAATACAATTCTACAGCGACCATTTTATTTAAAGGACATTCCAGCATATGTGAAAACATGCGTCATTGTCATTAACAACTGGGATGTGCGGGAACATAAAAGCTGTATTCGAGATAGGTAAATCAGGTTGAACTTGCATTACTACCAAATAAATATCCTGCACCATTTAACACTTTATGCTGCTTATGGCGTTTTAGTCAACATAAAATCAACTCCAGGAATTGTAACTCCTGGTTAAATAAGTTAGCTACTGACTCAAAAACACAACTTGTTGAGTAGAAAGCCAGAAAAGGCTCATGGCGTTATACAACCGCACCACTTAACAGTTTGGGTATACCAGTGCGACATGCACCACAAGAAGCTCCGCATGTCCTGTTCCACATGGTAATGTGGTTCTGGTAGTTTAACTTTTCAGAGTGATTTCGCTAATCATGATACACCTGTCATTAGCACCATGGATAGGTCGAACAAAAACTAACATCTTGTGTATGTGCTTTAGATGGGCCACAGTTGGCTATGACTGGCGTTTCTGTACAGCAACAGTCAACAACCACCTTGGGGAGAACACGTCCCCATCCGGAAAGGCTACATCAACTGGCCTCGCCTACTGCAAGGGATACTTCGATGTAGCACAATCAAGAACGTGAAATGACTGCTAGAGAAGAGTTTGGCGGATTCCGCACAAATTTACAAGAGGCAGCAGAAAACCTGATCTTTCCAAGAAATGACGTCTGGTTGCAAGAGACAGCCTTTAGTGGCACGAGAATACGCAAGCTCTGGCTACGTATACAACCCTCGGGCTGAGTACCTTATAAAACAAGCCAGTGGACAATGAATGGAGATCTGCACATGACAAGGAGAGCACTGTGCCAGATTTCAGTACCCTGATCTAGACCAAAAACAGCCAAATGATAGCCCAATTGTAGCTCATTAGCGATGCCCCAAGAAAGGAGGGGCTGCAGCTCTGTAATCGGCGGGGACGATGGTGTCTGTACAAGCACACATAGGTGGTGCCCAGACTAGGGCCTCATTTCCTGGCTGCTCTTTTGACTCCAGTGCGTCTATGTCCTCGCAGGACTAGTCTAAGAGTCAATGGAGCAGCGTTCCTTTTCTCATTGGTGTGGCCTTATCATGGGTAGTGGGAGGCTGGCAGTCACAGTGTGAGCATTTGGTGTAAATACACACCTAGAGAGCAGAGAAAGCACGGCAGTGAGCGGGCTCAGCAAGGCCTTGAGATGGCAGAGGAACCGCAGCAGCAAGGAAAAGCCCAGAGAGCAGAGCAAGTGCTGCAGCCGTGAAGCAGGTGCTGGCTGCGCAAGGGAAGCGAAACATGCACACTTGTGGAAGGTGCTTGTTGAAAATGAAATGAATAGTCTCTGAGCTAGGAAATAAAATGGGACAAGTGGAATACAAGTCCTGGGGAGCTGCTCCGTTGGAGTTAACAATTGACTGAAAGGTGGGACAAAGAGACAAGATTAACCTCTTACAGGCACGGATATTTTAAGGGCACTGACACAAGATAATCAGGGGGCGGGCTTTAATCCCACATAGAGAATACAGCAGGTCTCAAAGAGACAGTGCATATGCTGCCTAGGCTCGACCTAACGATAGGCTACTCCTGTGGCCTGAAATGTCTGACATAAGAATTAAGAGCACTAATGTCACACACCCATTCCAGTGAGATATAGGAGATCAGTGAGAGAAGCATCATCAGCTTCAGATTTAAATACGTCTAATTCATGAATCCTCTGAACCAGCCAAACGAGAGAGGGAGAGACCAACATCCCATAACCTCTTTAGACTAGCTTGCTTTTACAGGAATCTGCTTGGGCCTTTCCCATCATGCAAGCCCTTAATTGGCAAATATTCAAACTGTAGACAATAGTGTGACGCGTGTGTGTGATGTCACCTTTTGTGGTTTGTGGAAAGTATCTCAATTGAGGATCTGGAACTTAGGGTAATGTGGTTAGGAACTTAGAGTATGGAATATGGAACCTTGCTCATAGGGTGGTTGGGAGGTGGTGGTGGGTAGATGGATTTCTACACGTTGTCTGTGAGGCTCAATCAGTTATTCCTAAAATCTTCTGGTGTTCATCCATTAAACTGGCAGCACTGACAACATTAAGGGTCAGAAAGTTCAAAAACCGCCAAAGGCAATGTGTCCCCGCTGAAAGTCCCTTCAGTGCCATTCAACTCTAACACTGCTGACAAACTTGAGCTCCCCAAAATTAAGAAATCAGAACCACTCTAATGATGAAGTACCTCAGTTTAAAGACACAGCAAATGATTGCAAGGGGGTGAAACACTCAGAGATGGAGACTGGATCTATTCTACATTAAAAAAGGGAACTTAACCGTTCCATCTAGAAGCCAAGAGATAAGTGTCTACAGGGCACATCTTCCCTGTTGTGCCAAAGGAATGTGAACAGCTGACTATCAAAACAGAGCACTTAGCTTTGACTTTGGTCGAATCCCTTCAGGCTTAAGAATCCTGTGTCAATTTTAGGGAGTTTTTGAGCCTGTCTCTCCCAGAGGTTCACTTGCTCAAGTGGTTATTTCCCATAATGAGTATCTCAGCCCTCCTGCCTTGTATTTGCCTCAAACAGAGGTCTGAAGATGGACGAAAGATTGCCTTGCCATTCAATGACTTTATACGTTCATACAATAAGAGGTGTCCTTTCATTGGCTCCTAGAGAGAAACATGAGATTGTAAATATGGCAGGCCACTATTGTAATAGGGCATCATGTGTGCCTACAGAAAACAGTGATGCAGGTTACACGTGAAGCTTGTCTGAATAGAAGATGTGAGAAAACTTAGACTCTGAATGAACTCCTGAAGGGCTATTAAGGAAAGTTTTTGAGTTGCGCCCTAAAAAGCTTTTAGACTCACACTATCGTAAGGGTCAGGGTGTCAGGAGCCAAGAGTCAGTGCCCACTAGAATAGCAAGCAAAGTACTCTGGGAACTACAGGCACTCATTGAATGCTAATTATATTTTATATCCACCTCAGGGAGGGTTTGGATCAGGCATGGCATTGGACTTCCTCATTTAGTTATAAAGTGGATGAATTATGTATAGCAGCTGGGAGGTTGAAGCCTTCTTTGGTCTTATGTGAATTGTCAGCGTCATTTGGCACAGTGTATCAAACCCTCTTTAAAAATGTGTCTATATGCCATTGGAATATAAGGAACAGCATTAGGTTTTGTTCAGCTCCTTCTTAGCTCCACTTCATTCAGCTGTGTTGGGGCACCCATTCAAGCCATATTTTTCTAAGATATCTATGGAATCCTTCGGTCCTGTGCCTCCTATTTCTATCTCGTTTAGAGTGTAAACTTGCTCCATGAATGTGTATCATTAGGTCTTCTTTGGCTTCAAAATGTGTGAATACTTAGACAAACTGATGCTATTGTGAGTGTTGCCACAATGTACGTGGTCCCAGCTTCTGGTCTCTCTAATTGGTTGGCTGACCGCAAAAATGAAATTTAGAAAAACACAGCTTTTGATATCTAAGATTAGACCATAGAACCAGGTTCCTCGTTAACACGTCCATCTCCTGAAACTCAACGGACACAGTAAAAAAAAAAACTACAAGTGTGTATTCATTCAGAGATATCTTTAGATTTGTAAAAAGGAATTCCTGGAAAATGTCACTCCTTCAGAAGGTATTTGCAAAGATAGCCATGAGCATCTTTGAATTAAATGTTTCGATCAGGCAAATTTTGACCTTTCCAAGTAAATGCCACACTGAGTGCAGATGGTGCAGAATGTACCTGGACAGCACGTTGGCATTAGAGTCTTATCTCCCCAGAGAGCTGTAGCCTGCGCTGTCTTTTTCTGAAGCCGATGATGAAAGCCACCCATCATGTGAGATGACTCCCTTAATGGAAACCCACCCCCTTGCAAGAGACTTACAGCGGCGGATTTTTTCGCGTTTGTTGTGAATTACGCAGTGGTAAATCTATTTTCGCCTGCCAGGAATCTTGTAAAGTCCTGTCAGCTGGAAATCAGGTATTTTCAGCGATAAACGTTTTTTTAATGGATAAAAATATCTTTGTGACTAGGACCTTTTGTGTGTGAAAATAATACACACGATACTTATTGCAGCGTTGAGCTGCAATTCACTAGTCTTCTGTCCTCCGATGTATTCCAACATTTTATGCAAAATGGATATGTATATCTGGCAAACTGTGTCCGCTTACTTGCTTATTCCAAAACCAGCAAAATCGTGTAAAATGTTTTTGCTTTTTTTTGGGCCTGGTGCAGACCTTTTGTGTGCATCCTCAACTAAACAGAGGTCTTTTCAGAGCGAGAGAGAAAGGAGCTCTGGATGCAGACACCAATAGCGGCCCCGTCACCAGTGCACGGAGCCAGTTTGCTTCATTATTCAAGACAGCAATGGGGGCCTCGTTGAATAGCGTCCGTCCAATTGAGCGCTGGAGATGAGAGGCGGACAAGGACATGGCGGTAAGGTAATTGATAGGCGACGGCTGCTTTGGGGTCCTCGCGCACTGTACCCAGTGCCCGTTTCCATGGAGCAGGGGGCGGGCTGCGCAGATATCCCACAGGCACAACGCGCGCGGTGAGAAAACGTACGTGTGTGGAGAAAGTGACGTGCGTGTCACGTAGTGTGCGCGCGTTCCAGTGATGTGCGACCGCGTGCACAGCAGAGAGAAGCATGCGCTTACGAGCTTTTAAGTGAGCAATTCTGGGGTGAACGTGGCAATCTCCACAGCGAAGTGGCCTGTAGGGAAATCAGGCTATTCCCGTTCCTGTCATTCCGAAGGCAAGGAGGGCTGCTGCAAAATCAGTCACATGCAAGGCATACCGAGACCACGAGCAAGTGCTGTGAGAGAATAGCACATGGACATAGACATTCAATCAAAAACTGGGTAAGAGTTAAATCGTCACAATAAAGGGAGTATGATTCAATACTCTTTTTCACATAAAGTAGCCAAAACTGAGCGCCTTTTGTTCCAAGTGTGATATGCCGAGAGAGCTTTGCACAGGCTCAAAATGGTTGTTTTGGCCATTTAAATAGTGGGAAGCAGATTCGTGTCTTAAGGTCATTGTACCGAATACAGGGAGTCCATCATCTGGGAATTTAGAGGCCTATTCAGAGATATGGCAGGCTGCGTGCCGTCTTTAATATTCAGAGATGCCCTCAGCCTGGCAGGATTCGCTGCGCCTCCAAAGGAACTGGCACTTCTGTAGACACAATTAGCAAAATAAAATTAAGGATTCTTTCTGTATATAGCGCATATGAGATCTAGATTTAAATGTGACAATCTTTGAGATTATTCAGAATATTATTCAGATGTAAAATAGCCCCTAATGAGTTCCATGTCGCGTTCCTAACGCTATAAATAGCATGATTGCGCAGCAGCGCTAAATAATACACAGGAGCCAGTACTTAGTAGTTAACACACGCGGCTCCGCCTGCCGCGCAGAGGCCACGCCTCTTTATTTAAATTAGCTAGCGTCTGACGTCACGAGTCAGCGCTAGCGCACCCCGGCAGCGCGGAAGGCTAGAACGCCTCGCGCGCGCCGGACATTACATTCCTTCCAACCTTTATAAAACATTAAGCAAAACATGAAATCAGAGACCAACGATGAGTCTGTTACCAGTCTGCCAGTCCTTACAGGTCACACCATATAGTCCGCCAGCTGGGATGACGGTGCCGGGTTCTTCCTCAGGTTGTAGCGGGATGGGCCGCCTCTGGAGAGGGCCACATCGGGGGTTCTGCGCCTTGGGGTGTTAGGCTCTTGCCGGGATGGGGAGCAGCCGGGCAGGTTACCCCCAGGGGTGGCTGGGATGGACTGGGAACCACCATCCTCACTCCGACCGTCCTCCCCCTCCTGATCTCCGCTCGGCTGATCGGGGCCCGGCCCCTCTGGTGCGGCCCCGGGATGTGAAGGTGTTCCTGGGTGGACTTTTTTGAAGAAGGATACATCTCGGGTGACCGTTTCAGCTCCTCTTTGGGCGGTCACCATCGTGCCTGTCCGGCGGGTGACGACCCACGGTTGTGGTTCAAAAGGAAGTCTGAACTTGCTGCTTGGGTAGCGGTCCTTCACGTACACTCGATCCTGCCGTTGTATCGTGGACTCCTTAGCTCCCCTTCATCGGCTGGCATGGTCATTCGAGCGCATCCGATTGGCTAGAGTCTTTTCATTGGTGGCTTGTGACGGAGCCCAAGTAGGGTGGTGTGGGATCGTGTCACTTACGACTCTTCCCATGGTGGCTGTTCCTGGCGCTGCCTCTGTTGTGACATGGGGGGTCATCCGGTATTCCCTCAGGAAACTGTATATCGCCCTCTCCAGTGGAGATCCGTCAGCCATGGCTATGCGAATGGTTTTGTTGAGTGTCCTCATAAACCTCTCCACCTCTCCATTGGCTTGGGGCCACCTGGTGTTACTTTGCGGTGATGGATCCCCCAGCTCCTGAGATATTCGGCAAACTCCTGCCCCTGGAAAGGCGGTCCATTGTCGGTCTTGACCACCCCGAATATGCCATGAGTGGCGATGGTTTTCTCGACCTTCGCTATTACCTCAGTGGCTGTCTGGCTCCCCACGATCTCGACCTCTGGATATTTGGTGAAGTCATCAATAATGACTAACGCATACCGTCCGTCCGGGAGATGTCCGAAATCGGCGCTCATACACTCCCACGGTCTCAGGGGATTCTCTTCAGTCGCCACCGGGTGAGGGCGTTCCGGCTGTCCTGCTGCTTGGCACCACTTGCAGGTTCTCACCGCCTGCTCAACCATCGCGTCCATGCCTGGGAACCATACTTTGGCTCAGAGCCGGCCCTTCGTTTTCACCATTCCTTGATGTCCCCTGTAGGCGAGGTCTACTGCCTGTTGAGCGAGGCTGGCCGGCATGACTAGCCTCGGGCCCCGCAGAAGACATCCTTGGGCGTCAACGGACAGCTCACTTTTCACTCTCAAGATGGATTCCAGTGCCAGCTTGGCTTGGGGAGTCCTCCTGTTTAGCGACTCTTGGATTGTCCTCCAATCTCCCGACCTGACGGCCTCCGCCACTGCTCTCAAACATTCATCGCCTTTTGATGCTTCTATGATTGCGGCCAGGCTCATCGGGAGGGGTCGTGACCGCTCTGTCACATACCGGACGTACTCCTCGGTATCCTCGGCCTCCTCTTTCTCTTCCGTTGTGGCTTTCCGCGGGTGCCTTGACAGATAGTCCGCCGGGTTCGTGGCCCCTGGTTTGTACTCCACCTGGTAGTCGTACCCTTGTAGTTGGAGTATCCACTTTTCAATCCGGGGTGGCGGCTTCGAGGATGACCCTTGGAATAGAGGTATGAGGGGCTTGTGATCGGTTGTTACCGTGAAGTGATGGCCATACACATACACATGAAAATGCTGGCAGGCCCAGTGGATGGCGATGGCTTCTCGCTCGATTTTCGAGTAACGCTGCTCCGTTTCGGTCAGGGACCTGCTGGCGTAGGCGATGGGGGCCCACTCTTCGTTGTTCTGGAGTTGGGTCAATACCGCTCCCAACCCAAAAGGGCTTGCGTCGACCGCCACGTTGGTGGGCTTCGCCGGGTCGAAGTACGAGAGGGTAGTGTCCACAGACAGGGCCACCTTCGTTGCTTGGAACGCTTGCTCCTGTTCCGGGCCCCACTGCCACATGGTCGACGACTTGGTCAGCTCTCTGAGGGGTTTGGTGAGGTTGGAGAGATCCGGAATGAAGCGGCCGCAGAAGTTGACCATGCCCAGGAAACTCCGGGCCTCCGAGATGTTCGTCGGGGCTGGGGCGTCTTGGACGTCCTTCACCTTGTCCGGGTCTGGGGCCACCCCTTGGTCCGAGAAGGTGTATCCGAAGAAACTGATCTTGTTCTGCAGGAACTGACACTTCTCCCGGTGCAGAGTCAAACCTGACTCCTGAATCCTTTTGAGGACCCCTCTCAACCGCTGGTGGTGTTCCTCTATGGTTGACGCATATATCAGCAGGTCGTCGCTCACATTAAGCACGCCGGGGAGCCCACTGAGGACTTCTCTGATGGTATTTTGGAATACCTCGGCGGCACTCGAGATGCCGAAGTTGAGGCGCCGATACTGTCTGAGGCCCACATGTGTGGAGAACGTGGTAATGTACCTCGAGTCCGGATGAAGTGGTAGCTGGTGATAAACTGATCGTAGGTCCATCTTAGAAAACCACCTGGCCCCGTTCAGCTCTCCCAGGATGTCATCAATGGTGGGCGTCAGGTGTCGCTCCCTCTTGACCGCGGCGTTAGGGAGGCACATGTCCACACAGATGCGGACTTGTCCTGGCTGCTTCGGCTTCCTGGCAATGACGATCGGGGATACCCACGGGGTTGGCCCGCTGACCTTTTCGATGATGCCTTGTCTCTCCAGGGCCTCCAGCTCCTTCTCGACCTTTTGCCTCAGGTGGAAAGCGATTCGCCTGTGCCTCAGCGCCACTGGTTGGACCGACGGGTCGATGTGTAAGGATACTTCCTTTCCCTTCAGGCACCCGATGCCTTTAAAAACTTCTCCGAACTCTTCCATGATGGTATCCAGTTCTTCCTCTAGGACTGCCATGGCAAACGAGATCAGTCTCAGCTCTTCGTCCGATTGCCCGCTCAGCAGCATCCCGCTGCCCTCTTCCGTGACATAGACGGTGGTGTTGATGCTCCTCTCCCCATGTTGTAGCTCTGTCTTGAAGCACCCGATGAGGGGAATGGGTGTCTTCTGTCCATACGCAAACACCCGGATCTTCGCCTCTCGCAACGGGGGCTTGGTGCGCAGTTGGTGGTAGACATTGGCGGCCATCAACTCAATGGATGCCCCGGTGTCAATTGTCGCCTTTACCTCTTGTTGCTGGACTAAGATGCGACATTTCGGAAGTCTGCGCTTCTTCTTCTGCGGCTGGTGGATCGCAAACACATAATGGACTGGGTACTCTTCGGTGTCATCGTCCATGTCCTCGCTGTCTGCCTCTTCCTGTACCGCATGGGCCGCCTCCTTCTTGACTCTGGTGGACCGGCACACCGCCGCAAAGTGATTCATCCACCCGCAGGCGCTGCACTTTTTTCCTCTGGCCGGGCAGTCTTGCATGCGGTGGGGCTGGCCGCCACAGTACCCGCATTCTTCCTTCTTCGTCTCCGGTTGCCTTTTCCCTCCGGCTGGTCTCCCTTTGGGCCGCACTACGTTCACCGCTTCCGCCACCTGCACTTGCTCCGCCTTCACAGGACGATGTAGGGCTGCTTCCATGTGCGAGGCCCTCGCCTGTGAGAGCTCCTTCGACCGTCCGAGGGTGAGGATGTCCGCGAGGGGCTTTCCTTCTTCCTGGAGGACCGTGACTCGGAGCTTGGACGAGTAACACCCTTGTATGATTTGTCCTCGGATCTCCTCTTGCTCGTCGCGGAACCCACACGTGCTGGCTAACTCCTTCAGCCTGCCATGGAATGCATGCAGAGACTCGTCCGCTTCCTGTTTGGCTTGACGAAAAATGAACCGTTCATAGTCTCTATTCACCATGGGTTCGAAATGGGCGTTGAGCGCATTTAGCGGCCTGTGGTACATTTTTGGCGTGGCTTCCACGAGAGTTTTGTAGATGCGGTGGATGTCTTTGCCTCCTAGATGGAGCAGCAGTGCTCTGCGCCTTTCCCTCGCGATGCCAGCCCCTTCGAAGTAGATTTGTAGGCGGTCCGTCCAATCCCTCCAGCGCGGGGCAAGGGACGATGGGGCACCGTCAACGGCAAACGGCTCAATGGCGGGAATCGACGCCATCTTGGCACGTGTGCAGCACGCGGTGGAAGCCGGCTCCCTCTCCTCTGCGTCGAAGCCGATAGGTGTGCACCCCCTATGGGCGTTGCGCGTGGACTTCCCTCGTGCTTCTACACCAACCAGTGGGCGCGCATACCTCCAGACATCATCCGCGGGACTCCTCAGGTGCTCAGGGGCTTAGGCGATCCCACCGGGCGTGGGCCTGCTCTGGTGGGGGTGCAGCCATCGTCAGGCACCTCTTGGCAGCAGGCGTGGCACCACCCGGGCGAGACATACCCCTCACAGGCTGCGGGAAGGGGCTCCAGGGCTCTTCACAGAGTCACCACCGATGGCAGGATGGCCTTCAGGGCACATTCAGCGTCCCTCACCTGACCTAACAGCAAGCACAGCCGGGTCACCATGAGGAGGGGACGTCAACCCAGGCTCAGAACACATGGGTGGCCGATGCACACACTGTGGGGCACAAAGGCAGCAAACCAGGGCTCAGTACACCCCTCGTCGCCAGTGTCGCGTGCCTAACGCTATAAATTGCATGATTGCGCAGCAGCGCTAAATAATACACAGGAGCCGATACTTAGTAGTTAACACACGCGGCTCCGACTGCCGCGCCGAGGCCACGCCTCTTTATTTAAATTAGCTAGCGTCTGACGTCTCGCGTCAGCGCTAGCGCACCCCGGCAGCGCGGAAGGCTAGAACGCCTCGCGCGCGCCGGACATTACATTCCATAAGAAGAACTACCTAGAGGGTGGAATCATACATGTCTTGTTCGGGTTTCCACAAGGGTCGGCCCTTAGCTCCACTATATTTAATCATGACTCCCCTTGCCAAGTTGGTTGAGTCACTTGGGGCTAAAATAATTTCCTGTGCTGATGACACCTAGATTTTTTTCCTCCTTTGGCCAGAGAGTTCCTATCGTACAAGATGCTATTAAATCATGCTTCTCTGGGGATTTCCCTTGGCTGAGCTTCCCCCAATTAAAGTGTAACACCTAGATGATGGAAGTTCTCAGTGTGGGACATAACTTTGACCTCTTGCTTGAAGTACACCAGCCATAAGGAGTATCTCCACCCAACAGTCAAGTGGAAATAGACAATAATTTGGGGGTAAAATCTGACAAAAACATGTCTTTCCACAATCAAATTAATTCAGTAGTAAGCAAATGCACATGATCAAGAAATTCCTGCAACTTCTGTCAGTCCCAACTAGGATTTCAGTGGTTTTGGCAATGGTCATATCCAGGCTCGGCTATGCCAATGCCTTATATGATGGTCTTAATTATAAACAACAAAAGTCCCTAGGAAAGAATGGATGGAAACAACAATGAATAAGGACCAAATCAGTGCTTATTTTTAAAGACTTGTCCAGCCGGACAGTGGTCATGGATTTTACTAATATAGTAATGAAGCAAAAATATCAAGCCTGTGTCCCTTACAAATGACAAGAAGAAGAGCAAAGAAAACAAAGGTTGAGGCAAAATAACTGTTTGTTGCAATTAACAGGAATAGAAAGAGAACCAACAAACATTTCATGGGACACCCTTATGTATCACACTTAGTATTACTTAGTATTACTAAGAACATATAGGGTGTTTACAAGTGTCGACGGCGTTTCGATCCTGTAAAAGAAATATTAGGATCATCATCAGGACAACATTGATTATGCCTGTACAATGTAACCTGAATAGCCTTAAAAAAGGAAGGGGGAGGAAGAGAGAGAGAAAAGGGAGATAACAGAAAGTAATAAATCAATAAACATGATTAAAAAGGGGATTTAAAAAGTCTTATCAAACACAATAATGTACGTCATCTTATATCAAGGCGCAAGGAGTAATAAGAGAACGAAGAAAAAAGCATAGAGAAGCAGATATACTCAAGCAATAGAGAGTGTGCAGGGTGTCAATAATGATGCCAAGTATCGTACGAGGTGTTTTTGGGATCAGTGTCCAAAGTAACCATGCCAAACAGTAAGAATATACGTTCCTGACAGACTGGATACAGAATGTACAAGTGGTGCTAGGAAGAAAAAATCACCAAAAAGACCTTGATCAACGTCAGAAAAATCAGAGGTATAGTTGTCATTTTGCGTAGTGATAACCTGGATATTCAATCAACAGTGCAAACAGTATTTGTTGTAAAACATAATTGCTAGGACAGAAAGCTGCCCCTTTAGTACACATGCCAAAAGGAAGAAAGTACGGAAGATACTAAGGTTAAGAGTAACCTTGTGACAAGCAGGCTATGATGAAGGATGATTATCCCGAGTGGTGAAGTAAAACGAGCAAAAACTCGGAAGCGGTGAATCTGTATGGTGAAACAATTGTGAGGACGGGCGGTGGTAGAGGAATGGCGGAACCAAGTAGTGAGGGATCACAAACGAGTAATAGCGAGTGAAACTTACCGCAGGAAGCGGTGAATCTGTGGCGTGCTCTGTGTGCAAAAAGAAGTCACGGGTAAGGTAAGTACGAAGGGTTGCAGGTCCGGACAGAAGGGGACAATTGAGGGAAAAGAGAGGGAAGGGAGAACAAACTAACCGTTACAATGAGTGGGGATAATTCCGTAACGGTAATTAGAGGCGGTTGAGGCCGTTATTGGACAGACTCGTCAGGGAGGCTGGTAGTTGTCAGCGAAGGTACGCTGTGGAGAAAAAAGGGGGATTAAGGGCCAGCGGCAAGGCGTGGTGCCAGCAGAGTAGAGTAGGGAGAACGGAAAGGCTCACCAGAGTTGTAGAATATTGGCAGCGGTCCGTCAATGCGGGGAGCGTGGTCCGGAATTGCGGCAGTTGCCACGAGGGGAAGCCAGGACTGTGATTGTAGCCTGATTGCAGAAATTGGACAGAATCGTCCGGAGGGCTGGTAATTGTTAACGAAGATGCGCTATGGAGAAAACAGGGGGATTAGGGGCCAGCGTCAAGGAGTAGTGCCAGCAGAGTAGAGTAGGGAGAACGGGAAGGCTCACCAGTGTAGTGGAATATTCGTGACGGTCCGTCAATGCGGGGAGCGAAGTCCGATAATACGGCAGCTACCGCGAGGGGAAGCCAGGACTGTGTTAAGGACAGGGAAGAGCCACTGATTGGTCGGCCCGTACAGGGGCGTGAAAAGAGAGAAGGGACAATGTGGAACAGTGGTTGCCATCTTCGAAAGGGCAGAAAGAAGAGAAATGAACAGTGTAGTAATAGAAAAAACAATGTAGTAATAGAAGAAATGAGAAAAACCAGAGTAGAGTTGTGGATATTGCAGTGAAAAGGTGAAAAAATGGAGAAGGGATGTGGGACAGAAGATAGGGCAACCGTAAGATGGAATTGGTGACAGGGTGGGTGATCGCGGAAAGGGTGACAATAGAGTGATAATTATAATTATTAAGAAATTAAAGATAGTTAAAACGAAGTATTTGCAGTTAGTTGCTCAGGAGCAAAAGGCAGTAGACAGCCATACAAGGAAATTTTTTTTTTTGTCAGACTTAAGTTAAAAGGAATAACCAGTAAACACTCATTGAATTGTACAAATAGCTTCTTAGTCGGTGGGGAGAGCAATGTTTGAGATCAGATAGTTGTGGTCCAATCCTCGTATCTGTTCAATCCCGTGTTGAAGCTATCTGTCTTCAGAATCCATTTTAGTTCTTCAGTGTTTTCACGATATCACCTCCTCTTGGTGGCAACTTAACAACAGAGATGACAGTCCACCGAATTTCATCCTCAGAGTGTTTCTTTTCTAGGAAATGTTCAACCAATGGTGCTTTGAGGATTTTGCATCTAATTCTACTGCGATGTTGAGAAATTCGTAGGCGGATCTTTTGTGTCGTCTGGCCAATGTAAATCTTATTACAAGGACAGAAGATCGCATATATGACATTGGTAGAATTACAATTGGTGAACATTTTTAATTCATTTCTGATGTTGCCAAAGACAAAAACTTTACACTCAATGGTCAATGCACATACTACACAGTTAGCACATTTAGCATGACCTTTCAATGGTGAAAGTGTCCAGATATCATTTAGGGTATTGATGGTTTTCCTATTGGTAGTGGTGGGTAAGGCTGCGCGAACCAAATGGTCCTTAATATTTTTATTTTTATTGAATGCGAACAAGGGACGTTCTAAGCAGAGACTGCCAGCATTCAGAATTGGCCAATTATTAAGGATGCTTTTACGTATGGAATTGGGACACTGTAGAAAAAGTGGTAACGCAAACCAATCTGTTGGTCTGTCACACTATCTTGTTAGAAAAATTAGAAAACTTCAATGAGTACAGAATGCTGCTGCCATGTATGCTCTTAGTCTGCCCAGAAGGGAGCATATTTCTCCTCATTTGCGCAAATTTTATTGGTGTCCTGTGCACAAGAGGATCTTATTTAAGACATCTCTTCTGGTTTGCTGAGTGCTACACGACGCTGGACCCAACTATCTGACCTCAAGGATTTCCTACTACATCCCTTCGAAAAAGCTGCAATCCTCTAATAACCACCAGGCCACGACTCCAAGATGTTTACCTTACTAAAGCTGTAGGGTGATCTTTCTTCCTCCGGAGGCTAGTGGGTTAGAATAACTTTCCCTTAGAACTCAGGCTTATTGAGGATGACGGATGTGTTAGGAAAATGCTCAAAACCTGGCTATTTGTCCAGTAGTTCTTTGCTTCACTTTTCTCTTTTGCCCTTACTCTACTGCGTAGGGCCGGGACACTCCTTGGAGTAGCTGTGTGATCAATAAATCCTTATTAAGATAACATAACATACACCAAATAGCAATAGCATTAGGCAAGAGAGATATACTTCTCTGGATGGAGTCAAAGTTCACTCTTTATATGTTTTTACGAATTTGTAACTATAGATCACACAGCAGTGCTGTCAGCCAGACCTAAAAATAGGAACTTAGGGACTTGGGTAAACAGATTAATGTTCCTTCAGGCGATGGAGTACTTTACTCCAACGCCCTGATGGACATCCCACCCAACATGGCAGTTCTTGTCAATGTATGAACAGTTTGATGGACTATCCCACCAACCATAATGGCTGGCGGTTAAACTTTTCAAATGTTTTTTCATTTTTCAAAAGTAAACTCCCAAAGTTGGAGTTTGCTTTTGAAAAATAAAAAACAAATGCCCCCCCCCCCCCCACACCCAGGAAATTTTCTCCAAGGGTGTGGCGATAATTGTCCCTTACTGCCAGGTTTTACCTGGTGGGGATGCACAGAAAAAAAAATCTTATCATGTCCACCCTAGATGGGGCGAACAGGGCCAGCATATCTGAAGCACCTCCTCTCATTCCACTTACCCGCCAGACAACTTCTGCTCCTTCCAACTTGCTCTGGCCACCGTCCCACAGATTCACAAGACCAGAAGCGGAGGAAGATCCTTCTCCTACCACGCCGCCAATACCTGGAACACCCTACCCTACCCTGCCCCTCTACCTCAGGCAATCCTCGTCGCTGACCCAATTCAGGAAAAATCACAAGACCTGGCTCTTCGACTGAACCTCCACGCCCAGACGGATCAGTGCCCCCCCCCCCCCAGCACCTTGAGACCCTCACAGGTGATTAGCTGCGCTATACAAACTCTGATTGATTGTGTCACAAGCATGGAGGAAAAAGCACAAATTTGTAAATGACAGAATATCTTGAAAACAATTATTTTCCATTGGTACACCTTAGATGACATTCAAAATGCAGTGTAAACAAAGTTAATGCCCCCAACTCATCACTATTATCTAACTCACCATTCGTACTGAAGCATAACAACCTTACTCTGCTCTCCTGCAAGCATCATTCCTACTTTCTCGTAAGTTTGCAGAGCAGCTGCCATGTTTCTTGTGGCCTTTCTTGCAGGTGTTCTTCCCACGTGAAACTGAACACTGCGCTGTCATCCAGGTACACCTGGTTACCCAACCTCTGAAAGACGGCAGGGGCATTCCTCAACCCAAAGGGCAGGACCTGGAACTGGTAGTGTCCCCTTGGGGTTGAAAATGCAGACATCTTTTTGGCCCCATCAGTCAAGGCAATTTGCCAGTACCCAGATGATAAATCAAAGTGCTGAGGAACTTGGCAGCTCCCAAACGATCTATGAGCTCATCAGCTCTGGGGATGGGGTGTGCATCAGTCCTGGTGATGAAATTGAGCCCCGGGTGGTCCACACAGAACCAGAGTTTTGGGGCGGCACCGGGTTCAGCAGCCTTTTGGACCAAGAGAAATTGACTGGCCCAAGGGCTGTTTGAGGGTTCAATCTCCCTTAGGGACAACACCTTGGAAACGTCTTCCTTGATGCTAGCTTTCCCCCTGTCAGTCAACCTGTAAATTTTATGTTTAAGAGGAGGACTGTCCCCAGTATCACCGTCATGGACGCCCCACTGGGTGACACCTGATGTTAGGGAGAACAGAGAGACAAACTGCCTCAAAGGGTTCCTGGGAGACTGCAAAGTCCACCAGATAGGTGACGTTACTCTTACACTCCACTACCTCAAAAGGCCCAGCCACTTGAGTGGCATTCGGATCATACCAGCATTTCATCTCTTCCTGTCTGGTTTCTAGATTTGCCTGATCTACTTGTCTGAAGCGCTAAGTCTGGTTCCTGAAGGCCAGCATGTAGCTAAATACATCCTGAGAAGGTTTACTGGGAACTTTCTACCAGCCTTCTTTGACCAGACTCAGAGTTCCTCCTTCAGGATGCCCATACAGAAGTTAAATGGTACTGAACCCTAAGGACTTCTGTGGTACTTTCTGTAAGCACACAGCAGGCATGGTAAGAGGACACCCTACTTATGCCTCATGGGTTCTGCAAGACCCTTAACATGCCCTTGAGGGTACTCTCAACCAGTCCATTATCTTGGGGGTGATAAGGAGTGGTGAACGTATAGATAAAACCACACTTCTCCCATAAGGACGTCATATACTTAGATATGAAGTTTGTTCCCCGGTCAGATACCACCTGTCTGGGGAACCTCATACGGGAAAAGATCCCCATCAATGCCCGGCTCCCCACAGGGGCCGTCATGGTCCTTAGAGGGATAGCTTCACGGTACAAGGTGGCATGGTCCACCAAGACCAGGATGAACCTGTTGCCCATGGCTGTTTTGGGATCCAGTGGGCCCACAATGTCAATACCCATCCTCTCAAAGGGGGTGCTGACTACAGGAAAAGGTTGGAGAGGAACCTTACACTTCTTCCCGCTTTACCACTTGCCTGGCAAGTCTGGCAAGGCCTACAATGAGCATCAGAGTGATTGCACATTTGGGGCTAAAATAAGGGGGTGACAATCCTTTCAAAGGTCTTGTCCTGCCCCAAATGCCCTACCAGAGGTACATCATGAGCCAAACCCAGTAGAAAGGCTCCAAAGTGCTGGGGCACCACCAGCACATGGGCTGACCCAGGTTCAGCAACCTTAGGCTCGTTATATAGGCGACCATTCTCCCAGTAAATCCAATGTGATCCGGACTGATCACCAGCTGCCTGGTTTGCAGCCAACTGCTGCAAACCAACAAGAGAATGGCATTCCTGCTGCTCCTTGCAGAATTACTCCCTGTAGGGGCCCCTTCCTGCTTCCAATGGGTCAGCTCAGGCAGGTCCCCCAGTTTCAGCCACTAGCTCCCCTGTTGGCTCCAGGGCATCCCCTTAAGGCCTGCCTCCTCCTGGACTGTAGGAACTCTGGGGGCCGGTTTCCAGCGCCTCCTGCCTCTCCTCTTTCCGACAAGCACCTGGGTCACTCTTCCTGGCTCCAGGTCCTCTTGATCACCCTTACCTACTGCCATTGACCAAGTGGTCGCACATGCCTACTCAGGTGGACCCAACATCTCCAGATGAGACCTGCATTCCTCTTTCTCCCAAAGGGAACTTTCCAGGTCATTACCAAGCAGACAGGAATGGCTGGTCTCAAAACTACTCTCAAGGTGCCTGAGAATCCCCCCCACCCCATTCAAAGGGAACCTGTGCCATTTTGCAGATGCACTCCAAGTTGTCAACTGCAACTACTGGGTAAGTACGTTGGGGATCACCTGCTCTTCAGACAACAGCCAACAGCTGTCACACTGGTTCCTGTGTCTCTCAGAGCTTCTACCCTATGATCACCCACTGCCCATATTTCTCAGTGTTTGCGGGCAGTCGTGTCCTTGGGACCATCTCACTAGTGAGACAAGGGTCAATTCGGCTGGCCCCCATCCTTCCTATGGGCCCAACTCCTCCCCCAGGGCTACACTAGCCAACCCCCGGGATGGTGAACCAGTGGGTGCAAGCGTAGACTTGGGCACTTAGGATCCCCAGTGAAGTGACCCACCTGTTCGCAAACAAAACATTTGTGGGCACCCTTCTATGCAGGCTTCCCTGTAGAGACCCTTGATTTCTTACCATGGGGGCTGGGAACCTTTCCCTTGGGAACTAGATTGGGGCCCTTTCTGGAACTCCTTTTGTTTGCCCTTGTCCCCCCCCCCTCTTCTGCTGGGGATCCTGCCCACCCTTGGCTAAGTCTCCCACATACGCCTTGTGGACCCTGGTTCTGACCCAGCGGTCCGCCTCCACAGCAAGCTTTCCAGAGTCAGTCAGCTTACTGTCAATCATGTGCTGGTGTAGCTCTGGAAAACTATTAGCAGACAAGTGCTCCCATGCCATCAAATCACAGAGTCCCTGAAAATCAGTTACCTGGCTACCCTTCGCCCAACCATCCAGTGCTCTGCCAAAGGAAGCAAGATACCAAACCAAAGTGTATGATTCAAGTTTCTTACAGGCCCTGAACGTCTGCCTATACAGTTCTAAGGTCAACCCATACCTTCTGATCAAGGTCTCCTTCATAGGAGTCTAAATCACTTTATCCTCCTCAGGTAAAGCTAGCAAGGTATCCCTCCCCTCTGCAGAGAAGTGGCTCCACAACCCCGCTCCCCAATCTCTCCCAGGGACTCTGTGGGACCTTATTGCTACCTCATAACCCTTGAACCACTGACCAATGTCATCTCCTATCACAAAATCTTTGATCACCTCATTAGGAATATGCACCCTTTCTTCCACATGCACTGAAGACAAGCTGCCACCATTGGGACTGGACTTCACACTCTTGGCTTTTATGTTCAACTCCTTCAAACTTCTTTCATGCTCTAGAGCATCTTTTTTTCCTCCATGGCAAATTTCTGCCTCTCTAACTCCAATTTCTTTTCCTCCATGCCCCCTCTTTCCCCAGCCTTAGCTTGGCAAGCTCCAACTCATGCACTCTGCTTCTTTGCCTGTCCTCCAGCTCCTCTGCAGACAAACCCTTTGAAGATACATTGCTGCCCTCCCTGGAGGGCACCCTCCCTCCATTCAGGACCAATAACTCATTCTGCTGCCCATCTAAATTCTCTGCCTCCACTTTAATCGCCTCAGTATGCCCACTGGCATTCCTAGATTCCAACCAGGCCCTCAGCACCTTTTGGTATTGCTCCTTTCTTGTGAGGCCTCTCACTGAGATTTTAAATTTTTTGCAAGGTGATTTCAATTGTGGCACATTGTAAATCTCCACTTTTCTTCTTCAAAATCAATACCCATAGATGCCATTGATGATGGTTTAGACATGATGAAATTGGAAGTTCACAAATTGAATAAAAATCCAAAAGAAAAGTTCACCAAATAGTATATGGTTGCGTAATGGTCTACACTATACTAGTAGTGTACACCAATCACTGTATTTTAAGCACAAATGTAAGTCCTAATCCTCACTGCTGACCACCAGTGTTAGAAATGGGGGCCTCTATTTGGCAATGGTTTGTAACTTTGTCCAAGAAGGGACCATTGCTTCTAGTCAGGGGAAGGGAGTTACGCCCTTAGACAACCCGTGCTCACCCCATTGGTAGCTTGGCACTAGCAGGCAGGCTTATCTCGGAGACAATGTGTAAAGCATTTGTGCACACATACAGTAACACAGTGAAAACCGTACAAATGGACACCACGCCAGTTTAGAAAAATAGGAAATCTTTATCAAAGCAAAACAATACCAAAACAATAAACAATCCACCATACATATCAATATATCAACAAAAATAGGTTATTCACAAATATAAGGCTTGTAGCAACAAATAGCTCCCCCTGGGGCTATTACGATGTCGTGACAGATGAAAATTCCCAAAGTACGTCACCAACCGTGACATTCGCAGGCCGAGCACGGAGTCGCATGGACCCCCAAAAACAGTACCTTGGCAAATGATGATAACAAAGACGGTGCATGGCGTCGGAGAAGTGATGCGTCATTGGTACCAGGCGTCATCGGTTCCTTATGACCACAGGGGAGGTGAAGCACTGGTGCTTTACGACCACAGAGGAGGTGAGGCATTGGTTGCTTACTGCGAGGCAGGGGAGGTGGGGCATCAGTTCCTTACTGTTGCCAGGAAGGTGAAGTGTTGGTGGTGAGGTGTTGGGTCCTTATGACGGTGCAGGGTTGATGGATTCAGGAGGTCACCCACGTCAGATATTGGCTCCAGGATGATAAGACACCATCGTTGGTGAGGTTGGGGCTGCAGTGCGAGTTGCGTCATGAGTGTCCTGAGTGGTGCCCTCGGCTCTAGAACAGGTAGCAGCCTCGGTGACGCATCAGAGTCAATACAGTGCGGCGTTGACAGACATCGGGCTGCGGTGTAAGTCAGGGCGGTTCATCGTGCACTTAATGAGTGGTGCCCACAGTTTTGTTGCAGTTCGCGGCTTAGCACGCCGGCGTCAGTGTAGCTTTTTTCTTCTGTGGCAGCTGAAACAGCAGTTCCAGGTGCAGGAGGACAGAGTAAATGAAGTCTTTGTGTCCCTGAGACTTCAGAACAGGAGGCAAGCTCTACACCAAGCCCTTGCAGATCTTCTTCAAGCTGGATAGACAGCACAGTTTAGTCTTAGTCCTCTCTTTGGTAGAAGCAGCAACTGCAGGCCAACCCAGCAAAGCATCCACACAGCAATGGGGCAGTACTCCTCCTTACAGTTTCTCCAGTTCTTCTTGACAGAGGTTCCTCTTGAGTTCAGAAGTATGCTAATATATTGGGATCTGAGTCCCAATATTTATACCACACTGTCCTTTGTTCTCTTGTGGCAGAAATTCTCTCAGCACAGTCCAAAACCAGTTCTGTTCTCTCTAGTCTAGCTTCTTGGCAGGAGGTGAAGACAGCAGTGTGCACAGGAGACAGGGCCTATTGAGGTACAAAGAAAACTCTTCCCACTACTCTAAATGCAGCTCAAGTCTATTCCACTCAGCCCTGAGTCATCCAGGAAGGCAGGACACATCTCAACCCCCCAGAGGCTGTCTACAGTGAATGCAGATGACCAGCCCCTGTCACTCCAAGACTAGACAGTCAACACACAAACCATCAGAGGCACATAGGATGGCTAAGCAAGAAAATGCCCACTTTCTAAAAGTGGAATTTTCCAACAAGGTGTGTAATTAAATTCAGAGTCAAGAGAACCTAAACTCCATGTCTCTCTCTAGTCCCAATGGAAAGTTATACTTGTAAGATGTTACAACGTAACTGCCATGCTAACCTATGAGAGAGATATCATTTCAATAGTGAAAACCCAAATTGGCAGTATTTCACTATCAAGACATGTCACACACACCAGAACTTGTCCTATATATCACATACATTGTACCCTGACCAGGGGGGGGGTGCCTTGGACCTACCTAAGGGCTGCCTTACATGTAAGAAAAGGGAACGTTTGGGCCTGGCAAGTGTGTGCACTTGCCAGGAAAACATGGCAGTTTACAAATGCGTGCACAGACACTACAATGGGAGGTCTGAGACACATTTACAGAGCTACTCATGTGGGTGCACAACCAGTGCTGCAAGCTCACTACTAGCATTTGATTTACAGGCCCTGGCACACATTGTGCACTTGACTAGGGACCTACTAGTAAGTAAACTGAGCCAAACATGGAAACACAAATCCATAAACACAATTTATACAGGGAGCACTTGCACTTTGATACTGATCAGCAGTGGCAAAATGTCCAAAGCATTTAGACCAGCAAAAACTAAATCCAGCACACAGCATAAATCACTAGAGGCAGAAGCAAATAGTCAGGGGAAACCACGCCACGGATGCCTGGTATAACAGCTAGGTCATAATAAAATAGAAATGACCATGGCACCTTTCAGACTGTGGGGGTCATTTTTATTTTTTACTGTTCGGGAGTGCCATGCGATACTTTTCCTGGTGGTCCCCAAACTGAGAAAAGGTCTGAAGAATATCCACCCTAAATAGGGCAGAGTGTCTGAGGTACTTACACTGATTGCCGCATGTTCTTAAGCCATCAGTTTAAGATTTTCACTAGTGGAGCCATCAGAGAGATTGCTGCCAGGAACCTGGTAATCCACCCTACTCGAAATACAGCAGGTAGACATTAGGCTCGTAGACAGGATACTCCGCCATGTTGGTGACAGTGTACCCGTTCCACCAAATTTGAAACTGTGGTGTTCCCCTGAGAATGTGGATGTCAGCAAAATAAATAAAACCTTGCTGTGCAATGTGATGCTTTTCTATCTGTATTCAATTGTTTTACACACCACAAGAATTAAATTACTCTATATCATGGACACACGTAAAAAGGTAAAGGAAAATGAAACAAAGGGTTAAAAAGGTATGAAATTGACATAATGTTTTGCACCGTTGGGACTGATCAAGCATTGGTATTATGACTCCAAATCGAACGAAAACGAAGTATGACTGCTGCATTCTGGACGTTTAACATTTGCATGTGTTGGGAGACAGCCTGTGGCTAAATTACAACTCGTGGAACCTGAAGATCTCAATTACTCCGCCTTCCTCCAGAGGGGAAAATTGTGTTTCTGACATTAATTAAAAAAAACGAAATAATAGTATTAAATGATGCATAAAAACTGTTTCGAAACAATCTGAAATACACAAAAGGGCCTGTTGGCAGGATGGCAATATTCATAGACAGGGTGAAGATTTTTGCCACCTTAAGCAGAGCTATATTTTGCCTTCCTTCCCTATTATTTAAGCCACATCCTCTGCTTGTGAGGTCACTCTGCCACTCCATGATCATGGTGACCCGGGGTGACATTTTAGCAGTGCGTTGCCCTAGAGGTGACCCTGCCATTTTGTACGTCATGACTAATGATATGAAATAGAATAATTCTATTTTCTTTGAAGCTAATCAACAAGAGCGCTTTAAGGGCCTCATTACGAAGACTAGTTGCGAGAACTAGTACCCCCGCCGACGGGCAACTTTGGAGGAGGGTGAAAGTTTTGAGAATTTCCGTTAGGAGGACCAGATGGTCCTCTCAGAAATGAGAAATTAGCAAGGGAATCAATAATTCTTGGTCTGATTCCCCAGCTAATTCCTCTTTTCTCAACAGAGTTCACCCAGAGATTTGTATGTTTTTATCACCCAGAGCTCTAGTAGAAACACCCAGGATCCGTTCAGTTCTCGTGGATCTTGGGATTCCAGTGGGAAAAGTGTCTAATTGTACACTATGGTCGCCATCTTATCAGTGGTAAGAAGTGCAGTTATCAATGGAAAAAAACAAGGACCCCCTGAACAGCAAATAGTTGTATTCCTAGGACAGGGTAATATTCATATAGAAAAATAAATTCCTAGGCAATCTCCAATTTCATAAGTAAACATACATCGTATTTAAATTATAGGAAAACAAGAGAAAAAGCTAAAACATGCATTTAGTACAGGTGTTATGGATTTTATTTCTTTATGTTACTCACATGGTCAATAAAAAATATTTGACATACAATGTAAATTTAAAAATAATGAATCAACAATAATAAAAGTACATATACAATACAATATAAAATAGGTGGCAGCTAGTAATGAATATTGGCAATCGACGCGCGTTTCGGCGTACACAACGCCTTCATCAGGAGTAGCCACTTAGGTATCTATAATAATAAAAAACATATAATTGTAGACAAATAAATAATATTTCTCTTATTATCAAACACATAATACAATCCCTGTACAAATACTTTCTCGAATTCCATGTCTTATAATTTGATATCGTGTCTGTGATAATAGTAAACTATTGTAAATTCATTTATAAACATTCCAGACCAATGATATCGTAGTTATAGAATACCGGTAAAGAGAAGATGGAAAAGAAACAGAGCAGAAAATTAGAACAAGAGAAATAATCTTACAAGGATAAACTTACTTAAAAAATAACAGATCAGTCATTTGGAAGAACTCCGTATTTGGGGTGCAGTCTATCCGGTATAAGTACTCGCTGTAGGTATGACAATTACAAAGAACAAATTTGTTATTTATAATTGTGTGAACATGGTAAATTGATGTTGACCATAATGGAAACGAAAGTTCCACATTATTTTTAAATTTGGAGATTAATTAACTAAAGATTTAGAATTATATGGTGTGACTTACTTTCACAAATCAAAGGATAAGAGAGATCATCTTAAGAGCGATCCTATTTTGATGCGAGATATAATAGAGAATCTAAAAATAATAATATAACATAATAATAATGTTTATTATGTTAAATCCAAATAAAGGTGATAAACTAATTTTTTAATAAGGAGAACAGTAAATAGACTACCTTTTGTGTCCCTTAAGGTTCGGAGAGAAAATGATGATCCGAATAAAGCCTTAGTCTGCGTGATAGCCTAATTTAAATGTTTTGATAAAATCAGTTGAAGTAGAGTATCTAAAAGAAAAACAAATGAGTTATCTCAAATTGGATAGCAAAGCTAACCTTCATGTGCTTATTGATAGTAAGGAGAAAAATAGACTAACCATGGCTCAAATTGCCTTTCAGTTAAACGATGTTATTGTGATGCCTCTACGATTCTAAAGGGATTCCACGAATGGTATTTCTGGAACCTGAAAAGACACATAAACCGAGTGTGGGCTCAATATAGTGTCAACAATAAGTGAGTCTGATATAGAGTTTCACTTAAGGTGAGCTAAATTTACCTTATATCGTTCTAGTCGGGCGGAAAATGGCCTCCGGCATATCGCGCAGCACAGAAGAAAACGGGATAGCAAGGGATGCAGACTCCCTCTACGAATATATACTCGTTGGTAAATCATGTGATAGATCACATGACAGTTATTAGAGGAAAGAACCTTGCTTAGTGTTAAGAGGCAGGCGAAAGCAGACTGCACTGCTCGAACTACCAATATTCAACAAACTTTATTGATCTGTAAATATCGACAAAAACAAGGTCTCAAAAACGGTTTAGTGTGAGGAGTCCATTAAAGAATTATCATAAAAACGGTAAATGTAATTCAATATATTTTTAACTTATATGTATAAAGTATAAGATAATCAATAAATATATCAAATAATGGCATTCTCCCAGGGTATTTCATTGTTTAATCCCTTCTTAAAAGTATTGAGAGAAAAAATCCAAAAAACCTCACGTTTTCTGCGTATTTTCTCACCACCTTTGTTATTTGGGGTTCTGATTTTCTCCAGAATTCTCCAACGGAGATCTTCCGGTTTATGGTTCATCTCAATAAAATGCTTAACTAATGGTGCAATTAGTTTCGCTGTCCTAATAGCAGAACGATGTTCAGTGATTCTGGTGTGAATAGCTCGGGAAGTTTCACCGACATATCCAAGTTGACATGGGCAAAGAATGAAATACACTGTATTCTGTGTTCTGCAGTTCCACATTTCTGTTGCTTGTATAGTGAATCCATTGTGGACAAAAGTTTCTCCACTTAAAATCGAATCACAGGATTTGCAAGAGGAACATTTAACTGTTCCTCTAATAGGCAAACTACCATCGATAGATTTCTGAATAAAAACTGGACTTGTTTTATTAAACCTAGAGTGGACAATAAGATCTTTGATGTTTTTATTACGCCTATGAGCAAATAGAGGTTTTTCCAGTTTTTGATGTTCAGGATTACTATTGAGGATATGCCAATTAGCATTGATGATTTGTTTTACTTTACCATCCAGAGTAGAGTGTCTAGTAATGCATACCAATTGGGATTTCTCAGTAGCATCTTTTGATTTGAGTAGATGGTCACGGTCATAAAATCTCGCACGTTTGTAGGAATCCCTTACTAAACGATGAGGATATCCTCTCTCTAGAAATTTTCTTCTCATATCCACTGCTTGTCTATCAAAGTCATTAAGATTAGTACAATTTCTACGAACTCTCAAGAACTGAGAGAACGGAATACTTTGCTTTTGGTTACGAGGATGAAAACTTTTGAAATGCAGAAGGGTATTCCTTGCTGTTGGTTTTATAAAAAGATCTACTTCTAACTTACCTTGTGCAGGTCTTATTATAATATCCAAAAATTCCACTTTCTCTACACTTTTCTGGGCTGTGAATCTTAAATTTTCGTCTGCAGCATTAAGCCATATTAAGAATTCAGATAGTGAGTCTTCTCCATCGGTCCAGATAAAAAAGATATCATCTATATATCTGGACCAGACGGAGATAGACTCAAAAAATGGTGCAATTTCATTGTAAATGAATTTGGTTTCAAAAGCAGCCATATAAATATTGGCTATAGATGGTGCGACAGAAGCACCCATACTTACGCCTTTTACTTGTCTAAATAATGTATCACCAAATTCAAAGATGTTTGCTTTAAGTATTATATCTAGGCAATCAAGTATGAATTTTTTGGAACAAGGTATGTTGAATTCATCAATAAACCAATCTGTAGCTTTTAAAGCACCCTCTATAGGGATGTTGCTATATAGTGACTCTATATCAAGAGTCACTAGAATATCTCTTTGGGGATTAAAACTAATGTTTTCTATTTTATTAATCATCGCCCCTGTATCTTTAATATAGGAAGTAATTTTCGAAATATAGGGACGTAATTTAAAATCAACCAGCTTGGATAAAGGTTCAGTAATAGTCCCAATTGTTGAAACTATTGGTCTATAGGGAGGATCTGTGATATTTTTATGGATTTTAGGTAACCCATAAATACAAGCTGTTTTATTTTTTATTAAAGTTTAAAAAATCATATTCTTTGTTAGTAATTTCACCTGCAACTAAGGCATAATGGGTCAAAGTTTGAATCTTTTTATATATCAAAGCTGAGGGATTAGATGATATTTTAGAGTAAAACTCATTATCGCTAAGCATATTAAACATTTTATTTTCATAATCATGAGTGTTGATGACTACTATGCCGCCCCCTTTGTCACAGCTTTTTATTATCAAATCTTTATTTTGGGCTAGGGAGTGTAATGCTGAAAATTCATCTTTATCTAGGTTGTATAGAGGTTTAGGAATGAAATGGAGTGCTTGTTCCAATTTTTGAAGAACAACTAATTCAAATGCAGCCACTTCAGGTCCTAATTGTTCAAGCGAGGGACAAAAAGTGGATGGGAGAGCTAGAGATTTAGTAGTATTCTCATCAGAATGTTGGTTCATATCATGTTCAAAAAAATTTTTTAATCTAATTTTTCTGAAAAATGCAATAATATCCTGATATAATTCAAATTTATTAGCGTTGGTATGAGGCACATATGATAAACCTTTAGATAGTAAATTTATATAGTGTCTATCTAAAATGTGGGATGATAAATTGAATATGGGGATCATATCCCCTGTTTCCAGTATTGTCTGTTGCGAGTTTCCAACAGATACTGGGTGTCCTGTCGTTGATGATGTTGAGGCTGGTAATTGCCCCTGTTTTGAGATTGAAATCTCACTCTTGGTCGTCCTCTGCGTTGCCCTCGATTGCCTAAAAAAGGTTGCGGGGTGTTATGTTTTGTTGCAAAGGAATTATAGTTCTCTTCGGGTCCATAATATGCAGCACTTTCCTCTCCTTCTGATTCCGATGTGTTAGAAAAAGTGGTTACTCGTTGTTGTTTAGAACTATTTTCATCTAAGTAATGATTTTGTTTGTAGAAATTTTCTCCTAAGTAAGGATAGGTGTTTTCTAGTGAATAAAATCTTTTATCTTTCAAGAACTTATCAGTTTTACGTTTAGTTAGATAATTGGCGAAGGATTCTAGTTCTTTATTGGAATCCTCCAATTTTTTCTTTGCCTCATCTATACTATTCATTCTTTTGATTTTTTCTTCCAATTCATCTAGTTCTGTTTTCACTGAGGCCGCTAATTCCTTAGCAGTCTCAATTATCAATATCATTAAGTCTCTAGAACACCTATTCGCTATCATGCTCCACTTTTCTAGAAAAGGTCTATGGTGGACAAACAATCCTGGGATATTGCGAACACGGAGACCAGTTGGGATAATGCCTGTTTTTAAGTATTCCAACATGAATTCCCCGTGCGCTTCCATGCGTTTTAGTTTCTTTTTTAGATCTATTAGTTTCCGCATATCTTCATTACTATGTATACTTTCTTTCGAACTGTTACAGAAAGTATTACTAGTTCCTACAAGTAACGCAAAATCCTCATCTGAGAATCCAAAGGTTTTTAATTGGGCCATAATTAAAGGTTTCCAAATAAAGAGATTTCAATGTCAAGATAAGGAAAAAGAATAAAGAAAAAAGGTGGTGAAAAAATAGATTAGTTCAAGGAACTAAGAATAATCAGCCAAGGTAAAATGTAAAGTGAAAAAAACATTCAAATTATCACAAACACATCTGATGAAACAAATGCAAGATGCAAAACAAAAGCCCTACACAGTCAAGAAGTGCAGTTATGTCAGACGATGAGAGCGGTAGATCGAATCAGAGCCATGTTGTGATTGGTGACAGGTGCTGCCATGCTGTTATTGGTAAGAAATGCAGTTATATAGAATGATAGCCATGCTGTCATTAGTAACGGGCATCGTTATGGAGGATGATAGCCATGCTATAATTGGTTAGTTCTGCTGCTTGGAGGATGATAGGCATTCTGTGACTGGCAAGACTGCCCTTATGATGGATGAAGCATATGCTGAGATTGGTAAGGGATACAGTTTGCGGAAATGATAGCCATCCTGTCATTTGTAAGAAGCATGTTATCTAGTATATTCAGCGGCGGCCGGCTCAGGTAAGCTCGGTGGGTGGCGGGGCGGGGCAGGGCGCAGCAGGGGGGAAGTCAACAGACGATGGAATAAGTTTTATTTATTTATTTAATCATACCTATTCTGTTGTCTGTTGACTTCCCCCGCCTCACCGCCTACCACGCTTAACTGAGCCGGCCGCCGCTGAGTATATTGTGGCTCATAAGGACTGCAGCTAGCTGTGCAGCATGATAGCCATTATGTGATTGCTAAGAAGTATAATTATTCAGGATGTTAGCCACATTGTTATTGGTAAAGAATGCTGTTACACAGGATGATATTTATGCTATGGCTGGAAAGGAGTGACAGTGTGTAGGATGTTGCCCATGCCTTGATTGGTAGGGAGTGCCATTACCTAGGATGGCAGCCATATTGTGACAGGGAATGAGCACTGTGCCATAGGATGATAGCCACCATTATGTAGGATGGTATCCATGCTGTGATTGGAGTAAGATACCATTATGTAACATGGTGCACAAGCCGTGGTAAGTTGATTCACTATGCACTTAGTAGTCACGCTGTGATTGGCAAAGAATGCCTTCATGTGAGAAAAACTTGTCTTCTCTATTTTCCTGTTGATCCGTGGAAAAGAAGGATTGTAATTGCAATTGAATAATATCTTCTCAGAGACCAAGGAAGGGGGCTGCAAATGCCATTGGGAAATACTCAATTCTTAGTTTCAGAGATCTTAAGCAGAGGCTCTAAATAGCAACTTGAACTATAATTAGTGCAACCTTTGTAGTGACTTTTTCAATTAAGGATGTATAATACAAATTGAAGATCTGAAATATCTAGGTGCCATTCTGCACCCGGTATGAGCAGTGGAAGAGTTACCACTCATAAGGATATTGCAAAAACAGAAGGAGGGCTCATGGAAACTTAGTTTTGTTGAATAGGACTCAACATTTTTGATGATATTGTTGAAACAATTGACTAAAAAAGAGTGTTCAGTGAATAAATAAAACCTGAATTGATGGAATGACAAGAATATGAAGGGTTGGGATGAGGGGTCCTTCCGTTTTCGTGGATCTGCTGTGAATTTTGGAGTGTGCTGCTCCTGGCTTGCATGTCATCAGAGCTGTTGTGTCTTCCAGTGGAGATGTCCCTATCTGAGTCCATGTTTCTTAATGGCCTTCCGAAGAGATACTCCGCCGTCCAACTCCACCTGCACTGGGGCAGCCGTGGCCATCCTTGGGGGTCCGAGCACCAGCTCAATGGGCAGACCTTCCCAGCAGAGGTAGGTCCGCAGTGAGATTTCAATGATGTTATGCAGCTCGTTTGTAACACAGGTTCCTGGAACTGTTCCTAGCAATGGCTCTCAGTAAGACCATGAGAGCAAAGCCTATGTTTGGATAGTGAGTGACATTGGTAGGATTTAAGCCCAAGAGCCACACAGAAACCAAGTGCTGATACAGTAAAAAAAAAAAAAAAGGGCCTGTGAAAGGAATCAAGATTTGACAGTGAATGAGAAAGTCAGATGAAGACAGTTTGAGTGTGTATAGTGGGTCAATGTTTAAGAGATGGGGGGGGGGGCAGAAGCTAGCTTTGGGGTCTCACAACGCCATGTTATCAAAGGCAAGTTGTAAATCTGCACCTTCAGCATCAAACCGTCAAATGGGTGTAGGTTTTAGTAAGTAACAAAGCTTTCAAGAAGCATTTATTGACGCCTACTTCAGTCATAGCTATTCATGCGTACTTAAAATGCAATAACCAGCACTCATTTTTTGGGGACAGTTACTTATTTTTCATTACCAAACCTTGATCCAGCGAAAGAGAGAAAGGCAGAAAATGGAGAAAGGAAGAGCAAGAGAACGGTAGGATAACAATGACAAAGTGAGATAGCAGGATTAAAAAGAATCTGCAAGAGTTGGATAAAAAGGCAGGAAGTGCAGGGTGATTGAAGAAGATTTATCAGGTGGAATCAAGACTAGGCAGACATTGAAGAGGTTTGTGTATTCAGAAAGGTTCTGCTCCTAATGCTAGTGAAGTAGCTGACGTTGTGTATGTATCTGATTCTGCCCAGTGGCCTCATGCCGTTTGTTGCTGAGTTCCAGGCGTACCTGATACATCAAAAGTTCCATTACTGGTACAATAGCTCAGATAGTTATGTACATGATGCAATGACGTATGTGAAGTGCAAATGTTTAAGACCCTGTGGCAGCAGACTCAAACTTCCATTCTTCTGAGGGTAATAGAAGGAGTACCATATTATTAGGTAACACTTATCTTTTAACGCCTAGAAAATATTTCTGCATGGTTGGCCATTATGCATGTTTGAAAATGAATGGTCCTGGCTTCAAACTCCAGCACCCCCTCAAATTCTTTTGCGGGTGTCTATGATAGAGATGGTTGGGACCAATCCAAGACCGTTATTTGGCTTTACCATTGCTGAGCCCAGTCACAACCCCACCACCCACCACTGAATGTACTGAGTTTATCCATCAGACCTCTCATACATATTCCACTTTAGCATTGCCAATGACACAAAGACCCGGCCTTCTGAGTCCAGGCTCGCAGGTCTAGAGTCGTTTGTTTATGGACTCCTCCAAGTTAACCTAGCCTTCTAGGATTTGGGACAAAGCTGCAATAACCCCTCTCATCACAGACCCCATACTCATAGATTCGAACATTTTGGAGAGTGGTCAGTGCACAGGAGCACCTAGAAACCTTTGGGTGTTAGTGCGCTCTTCCACACCATCAAACTATACACATGTATAAACAAATGTATAAGTAAAGGGTGAATCATGGGGGGTTGCAAAGCAGCAAACAGTGATTGCAGTAAGTACAGTGATAGAAGTTACAGGGCCCTGCCTGATTCTGGAAGTGACTTTGGCCTTAGAGTTGGGGGATGGGATACCTCCAAACATCCAGTCCTCCGTGTTACAAGTGGCAGGTGTCATTGGCTATAATTCAGTTGTGAAACGTAGCACAGCATATAGCCACCCTTGTGATGAAGGATATCTTCGCCAAACTCTAAATAAGGTCTTTTGTCTCTTCTTTGTGCGTAGGATTAGGGAGATCAGCCATGGAGATTAAAAAGCAAACAAAAAGGCCCAGGTGTGTGTCTAGACATGGAGGAATGTGCTAGCTAGCATGATGAGATTGTGAAAGGGTTGGACACAGATGGAAATCAGCTCTGGCGGCCAATACACCACACTCCACACAGGAGAGCACTTCCGCCTCTACGCTTCGGTCACGCTGTGGGTAGAGCTGTAGGCCAGTTTTAATAGTTGGAATAGGAAATCTTGTCACTGTCTGCTGAGAGGATAGGTAAGAGGACTCAGGCCCCATTTTAGTAGGCCTCGCCTCCAGAACCCTTGAGTACAACAGGGGTAGGGGAACTTCTGAGTCTCAAAGCTCGACAGAGTTTGAGCCTCACCCAACAGAAATTGACAAATACCCCACAGTTGTCATCTCATACTTACCATGTGAGTTATTTTCTGTCTATTTTTTTTTATAATGCTACACCATAAAGTGATACTCCTTGGAAATATGCAAGATTTGGAACTTTCCAGGCAGACCTTTGTTTATGTTTAGCCCACTGCCTGAAGATGGCCTGTTAAGTAAGCTGTATATAAGGCCAGGGAATGTACATGTTCACATTTCCAACCTCGCCCCTGCACTACCAGAAAAATGGGGTGTGTTAAGCATTACCTCCGAGCCTGTCTTCCCGTTCCATTCCGTGGGCAGTTCGCCTGCTCCAAAGAAACTATTGCCTAGCTGAGGTTGAAAAATGTCCCCAATATGGCGCTGCCTACCCAGCATGCATAAAGTGAGAAGCACTTCACCAGAACAGCCTGAGATTACCAAAGAAACTCCTAAGAAAGAAAACAAGAACAATCACCATAAACAGAAACCAGGGACGGGCAAAAAAACAAAAATGGAACGGAAAGACCTGGACTCGGTGAGTAACCCTGCATTTTCCCATGCAAAGTTCCTCACCTTTATCCACTTTTTTAGGCACAATTTTAGAAGTGAAGTTAAGATGAGAAAAGTTTTGCAAATGCTGAAAGTACACTTAAATATGTCTTTCTCTACATTTGCACTGGCCGTCCCCCCTGATTCCCCAACTCCAGGGCTCAAGATTTCCAAAAATCTGACCAAATGGATATTCCTTATTGTTAACTGTGATCAGTGCTTGCAAAGGATCTGCAGACCCGTATTCTATATATCAGGGGGTAAACTGTGTATGTAGATTGCACTTTTTTTGCCCTTGAGTTTTGATTGAGTGCACAAAAGATTTAAAGAATCAGGGCCTTATGCTGTGGGTTAACAGGGCACCAGGGAGAATATTCAATACCATAAGAAAATCGACAGGATACAAGAACAATTATTTATCTGAGAGTGAGCACTTTCAAAACATGCAGCGGGTCCAACTGTGGCAGAAGTGGCAGGTGTAACACTAACAAATGTCCATTCTTGTCAGGCGAACAGATATGCAGAGATCTCCTTCCTGCAAGAAAGTGTATGTTGAATCTGTCACTATACTTACAAGTGTGGGAAAATTAGGCTTATGCCATACATTTCGAGATTTCATAATGATGGAGCGGAGGGTTACCAGCTAAATAATACACACTATCCACATACTCACCTTGGCCCATAACCATTCATACGTAAGCTAGTGAGCGCCGCTCGGATCAATTTTGTGTGCTAATGCCTGCGAGATGAATTTACCTCACCAATTCTTACCATTCCTTCCGTCCAGATATAATTTCCTTTGATCAATGGACCTAGTTGTTAGCAGTTTAGGTGTAGATACCATCAAGTAAATACTTTTAAATGACCACAGACCCGAGAAAGTTTAAAAGTTTATATAATAAATTTCATGTGAAACCAGAAGCATAAAGTATAGTTCGTACACCGTTTCCTTCTCAAGGAAGGAAAATCAGATTATTCAGAAACTTTGAACTAAGTTAGGAAATGACAGTACCTGAAAAAGGAGAAATCAGAGAGAGCAGTACAATGTCATACTACACAGAGTTATATTTACCTAGGATGGTGTGGAAAGGTAAACAACCTTTACAACGCACTACCATTACAACGAAACTTTTACAACGAGCGCGATGTAACCACGCGATGCCATTACAACGCAAGTCTTTACATCGACTTGCGCTAGATGGCGTGCTAACATTACAAATAGTGTAGTTTACTATCCCAACACCTTCCCTACTGTTAAGTGGAGTGGAGTTGGAATAGTAAATTACGCTTTTCTAATGTTAGCACGCCATCTAGCGCAAGTCGATGTAAAGACTTGCGTTGTAATGGCATAGCGTAGTAACATCGCAGTCGTTGTAAAAACTGCAATGTAACTGCACACGTTGTAAAGACTCGCATTGTTACGTCATACATCCGTGTGGAAACCAACCCCTTGGCCTAGGAGCTGGAAAGGGTCCCCTGGGACAGGTTAGAAGACCGAAGACTTCAGGACGGGCTTCAGGATAGGATTCAGGACAGTCTCAGGACAGGAAAGGTGACCTCTTCTAGATACGACGCCTGCGTCGTACCCCTCTCTGACACCATCTTCCTCCTCGATTCTTCCGTGATGTTCTCTATTATGTGCCTCCTCGATTCTTTTGCGATGTTCTCTATTTAGTTTGGTTTTAAGTTCTGTAGTTCGGATCTTCTTTAGGATTTGCTTAATTCTCAGACAGCATCTCAGTTTCTCAGCATCTCTGCAGCATGAGCTGTCTAGCTAGCTAACTAACTAAACTACCTCAATTATACTCTTCTAAGGGAAACCACCACCCCCAAATGTTTCAATGTTGATGAAACGCCTAATTCTGATTGGACAAGCAAGGGGAGATGATCATCACACCATGCTAAGTTTAATACTTTTCTTTAAGCTTATTGTTCAATGTTTCCACCCCTTAATTTACTTTCCCATGCTTTATTTCCCACCCGTATTCACAAGTTAATCAATACAATGTATTCGATTTAATGTTCAGCTTCCTCCAGTTCCGAGTAAGACAGTTAGGTTCCAAGGGCAATGCAACATTCGTGGCCTTGGCTGTGGTTCAAGAGCTTCATCATGGTTCCTGGCGGGTTACAACTGCGTAAGTGCAGTCGTTACGTGGGGTGTGGATTTCAGTCACCCTCAGAGGCCCAAATACAAACTAATAGTAAAGTCAGAAAAAGACATGTTAGAAATCAAAATAAAATAGTTTCACTGTATACCACCTATCTTTACTCTAATCCCATTTACTTATAAAAATCTTTCGCATTAGCATTTTAGTAAAACTTGCATAGTTTAGTTTCAGCAAAGCATGCGCATTATCATGTGAGTATCGAGCAGCCATTTTAGGAGCAACTGCGCAGCTGCAAACATTTCCCTCCAAGCGATAGCACGTCATACTGCGTAGATACAGTAGACCCATGCGCAATGCAGAATCCCGCGTTTAGCAGCCATTTTAGAAATACTTGGATTACTTGTTAGTAAAAAGCATTCACAAGCTTCCCCTAGATTTGTGTGTATGAACATGTAGTGCAAATGAGTATTTACAATTATTATTATTATTATTTATTTAATTTATATAGCGCAACAGCTACCCAACAAGGGTTTCCCGGCGCCTAGACACGAAAAACTGAAAAGGGAAGTAGTTATTGATTAAAAAGCCAAGTCTTCAGTGACCGACGAAAGTGGGGATACGAAGGTTCACCAAGTATAGTAAGAGGAATTGAGTTCCAGAGAGAGGGCCCCAAAACAGAAAAGGATCTACCTCCCATTCTGGAAAGTCTGAACCTAGGAACGAGAAATTTTTCAAGGGAGGCAGAGCGAAGATGACGAGTTGGAACATAAGGACAGACAAGAGTCTGTAAATAGTCTGGTGCTAAGCCCCATTTGATTTTAAACATAAAGGTCAGAGCTTTGAACTCAATCCGCTTGTCGATTCGAAGCCAATGCAGGTCGCGGAGATGATGGGAGATAGAAGAACATCTAGGAACCCCACACAGGAGTCGGGCAGCAGAGTTTTGTACAAGTTGCAGCCTACGGGACACCGCCTTATTTGCACCCAAAAACAGAACGTTACCGTAGTCCAGCCGTGAAGTAATAAGAGCATGGACTACGGTTTTTTGGGTGTCTTTGGGCAGCATCCAGATAATTTTATGCAACCATTTCAAGATGGTAAAGCAGGTACCTGCAACTTTGATTGCTTGATGATGTATTTTCAAGGAGTCATCAATATAGAAGCCCAGGTTACGGACATGGTCGACAGGACGAGGAAGAGAACCCAACTCGTTCGGCCAGTGATATGAGCCCCAGAGATCCTTCTGCTTGCCTAGAATAAGGACCTCCATTTTATTATTTACAAACAATTATTACGGAGTTACAAGCTATTTGAGAGGATTGCCTCCGAGCAAGTCTCTTTTTATACGAGTCCTTGCTCCATCAATAATATTTGGTGTGTTTATTTTCCTGGGTTTTAAGAGATGATATAGCAGAATCACTGGTCCGATACTATTCATAGACTCTGAGAAGGCATTTGCCCGTTGTCATTGGGCTTCCTCTTTCCCCTTTTGACTCTTAGATTTCGCCTAAATTCATTGCATACACCAGATTAATATATAATACGCTAATAGGTCAGATTGAAATAGGAGATGTTGTCTCAGATCCTTATCCCATACCAAGGAGAACCTGACAGGAAGGCCCACGGTTCCCTCTGTTGTTTGCCTTGGCCATTGAACCATTGGTATGCAAACTCAGACGGAAAAAGTATCCCTTTATAGACGATGACCTGTTAATTTACCGGGGAAGCTCTGGGAGGTCTGGTTCAAGAACCACATAGTCTCTCAACAATTCAGTTGCAACTCAGGATTAGAGGTGACCGCAATAAGACCAGGCTCTTTCAGTTGTCCTCCATGGCAGGTTGTAGAGTATAGACAGGTGATCCAGGCATAAGGATTGATAGACAAATTATTAACTACTTGGGCAACCATTTGACCACTAGCAGTGGAGGCTGCACGGAATGCAAAGTGGTGAGGCAACATGGGGAAAATAAAAAAATACAAACACAGACCAAAAAAACAAAAAAAAAAAAAAATATATATATATATATATATATATATATATATTATCATCTACTGGCGGTCACCAGTGGATAGTTATAGTTAGGACCGTGTTTCCATAGGAAATCTCAAAATTCTATTTTGAATAACTTTGGCGCCGGTTGATGAATCCTCGCGAAATTTTCAAAACTAATGGGGCGCTCCGCTCAGCTCCTACCCTGAAAGTCTCGGGGTGATTCGTCAAGCAGGGGCTGAGAAAAAAGGGGGGTCCCAAAACGCGTTTTCTCCATGCATTTTCCCATAGGACCTTTAGTTGAAGGTACAGCCCGAACGGCTGAACAGAATTACTTGAAATTTGGAAGAGAGGTAGTCCTCAGGTCAGGCATGTGCCTTTTGCATATATGGAGTCAATCTGTTCAGTAGTTCCTGAGAAAATTGCAGTTAAAAGTACATAAATATCTATAGCCGCACACCGTGCGCGCACCGTGCGCGCGACCCTTACGTGCGCGAGCGTAATTCTGATTGGTGGTTACATGTCAGTCAACGTTCGAATCGGTCGAAATCAGGAAGTGTCGGCCGCCATTTTGTTTGTTTTGGGTGCGACACTGAAAAAGAGAGGTGGCGAACGTGAAAAGGGGGCAGGGTAGAGAGTTCCTGACCCCCTAGCCTTTGTCAGGGGGTCCCTGAAGGACCCCGAAGAATGAAAAAAACATTTTTTTTTTTTTTTTTAAATCGCGTGGTGCGCGCACGGTGAAAAACATTAAAAAAAAAAATAATAATACATACATAACTTAGCATTTAAAAAACCGTACAAATTCACTTAAAAAACCATAGGTTTCACACACGTTATAGTTAGGAATTAGCATTTAAAAAACTTTGCAAATTCACTTAAAAAAACCATAGGTTTCACACATGTTATAGTTAGGTGGACATTTCACTCGTAAAAAACCAATGAAATTCCCCCGTTATAGTTAGTTCAGATAACTATAACTCGCGCGACCGCCACTCTATCACAAGGATGATGTCATCAGTGATGTCATGAGTGATGCCACTGACCATGTCATGAGTGATGTAATATGTGACGTCATGAGCAGCGGATTGCGGGCGCGCGAGTTATAGTTATCTGAACTAACTATAACGGGTTTTTTACGAGTGAAATGTCCACCTAACTATAACATGTGTGAAACCTATGGTTTTTAAAGTGAATATATATATATATATATATCATAGTACTTACCTGCTGCTGCGGCCGCCGCCTTGTCCCTCTCCTGATCCATGATTCCCACGGACTGGTGCACACTGTGCAGGCTCCCCGATGCCAATCCCGACGCTGCTCTCATGCTTGACTTACTACTATGCAGCATAAGAGAAGCACTGCGATTGGTCTGACTGGCCTGCTTTGCCGCTTAGACAGGGCCTGGGAGCCTGTGTTCTCCATCCGGCTGTGCAACACAGCTCGGGTTGGAGAAATGCTAAGTGCACATGTCAATTTGGCCAGCCTAAGATGGTGGGCCAAAGCGACATGGGCACTTACAGTGCCCATCACTACTCCTCACTACTGCAGCTGCTGTCAAAGGGTGGCCCGCCCTTCCCTAGGACTTGGCTCGCTTGCAGGTCTCATGAAAAATAAAATGATAATAAAATTGCGACGGTCCTCTGCCATAACGGTGGAGCCGCCCTGACCAATAGTGAATGCCCTTCATATATAACAGCTGATATATCTGACTCGTAAAGAACACTCTTCAGTGGGCCTCACTAACTCTGGCATTGATGGATAGGGTTGCTCTAATAAAAATTATTCTACTCCCAACAATGATGTATGCAGTTGAAAAGGATCCATTTAAACTCCCTCCCTCTGTTTAAAAACTTTAACTCATTTGCTCAGATCGTTTAAATGGCAGAACAGACTGCCCAAGGTGGCCAGGAATAAATGCTGTAAATTTACCTATGACTGGGGCCTCGGGATGTGGGCCCTATGTCATGTTGCTGAGCTGCACATCTATAGGTGATTAATGACTGGATATATGGCCCTGAATCAGATCCAGCATAGTAAACAGAATTATGGATGCGGTATGGTGCTCCCACACCACGCTATATGGGGGTAAACTCCTTCTCGAAATGCCTCTTGTGACTAGAGTGATGTTAGACTCATGGAAGGCCTCCTACTACAAACACACCGGGACACAAAAATTACAGGTGAAACTCCATTTTGGGTTGGAACACATTTCCCTCATGCAAACTAGTTCTTCCATTACCTGGAAATCTGGCACACCATACTTAACAAACTTGGAAAAAGGCATATCATTCCACTCTCTTTAAAGTAAAATCACTATGGCCCAACTTCCACAGAAACCCTATCACCTCAAACTGAAAAAACCTGGCTATAAATACTCCTCATACCTTTTTCATAGCGAGGTAGGCTCTGAAATTAGATTAGGGGCCCTGGACTGATATAGAGTGGACATTTGCTCTTACGGCACTACAGTAGACCGCGCTATCACCTAGATATTGTACTATAAAATTCGACTTTGACACCTTCTATGCACGATTTTGTCCTGTACGATCACAGGTTCCTACTAGGAATCAATTTTCATTATATTATAGGAAGTCCTCGGTCGATCATTAGACCATCCCTCCAACACATAGGGCCTGATTTAGATCTCAGCGGACGGGGTACTCTGTCACAACAGTGACGGATAACCCGTCCTCCCAAATCTGAATCCCATATAATTTAATGGGATTTAGATTTCGGCACACGGAATATCTGTCACCGTTGTGACGGAGTAACCGGTCCGACGAGTTCTAAGTCAGGCCCAGAATTATTAACTAACCTTCAAACGGACAGCTATACAAGAGCAGAAAAAACCTACATGAGACTAGCATTAGTCCTAGTAAAGTGAGCTATCACACAGGCCTGGCGAAGTGCACCCGCCCCTAGAAATTGAAACGTGGTAGGTAAGTTTAGATGTGCAGGGTTCTTGATCTTCCAATTAATAAGGGCAGGGGCAGCTCAGAAAAATATGAAAATTGGTAAAGTTATTTTGATTGAACATCTAAAAGAGTCAAATGAACAATTCTTAGTAAGGAGGAAAGAAAATGCAATACGTCTAATGAGACTGTATTATGCATAAACAAATACTGGATAACTGATCTTTGTATCAAACCTGAGGTCTTTTGTGGAGGGAGAGAGGCCTGAGAATATATGTGATTGAATATGGAACTTGAAATATAATGTTTCTGAAAACTTCAATAAAAAGGTCTCCAAGAACAATGTGAAAAACACAAGAGGGCACCTCATTACTATCTCTTCCTTACATTTCTGCTTCACTCCGTGCACAGGTGAAGTCACATGTTTGCTGCCAAACGATTGGAGCACACCTCTAAAACCACACACACAACACAAAATTACCCCTATGTAGGCCACACAGTAAACCTACAATCTACTGACCATGCACAACACATGGAGGAACCACCCACTTGCAAGCACTTCAGGGCCTCGTCAGGGATAGGATGTGGAATACAAAGTCTAAACACAAACACAATGAGTGAGAGGATGAGTAAAACCGAGGGGATGTAAAAGGGTTAGTGGAGTTACAAATATGCCATAAAACGAGCAGACCAGAAAGGCGAAAGTTGTCATTATATGTCTTCAAGTTTCAGGTTTATTTCTGTGCACAGTACCCAACCCAGTAATAAATAAAACAGCACATACATGGATCATGGGGATTCCTGGTTTCTGCCAGACTCCCATTCAACACATTCCCTGCGAGCAGCACCGAGGTGGAGTTAAAGGAAGTGCCTCAACAGAATGTGGAGAAAGCTGGTCGTATTTTGTGAGCATATATACCACTCTTCCTCACCGCCTCCAGTGCAGCATTAGCAGTGAGTGCAACCTTAGCTCACAACTGGTAACTTGACCTGAGCATAAGACAGTCCCATGGAAAACGTGTTTGCATGACACTCGTACCGACAACATCAACAGTACGGCAAGGAGTAAAGAATTTAGTTCGTCCACACCAAGTAAAGTAAAGGTAAATAGTTTATAAGTAAAATAAAACAAAGTTGTAGAAAAGTTGTCCTTTAATTGGATCGTCTTTAGCTCTTTTGTATTGTAGTGTATTGTATTGTGAATTTGTATAGCGCTAAAACTCACTCTGCGGGTATCCTGGCACTGCGATTTGCCAAGTTGTCACTAGGCAGAACAGGTATACCAGACGCTGATTTGGGCAGCTCATATTACTCATCCCTAGGGAAGAGCCATGTCTTTAAGCTCTTTATGAATGGGAGCAGTGATTTAGTCTGCCTGATGTGCAGGGGGACAGTGTTCCAAATTCGTGAGGCTGCTATATCAAATGGTCTACCACCCTGCCTGGTCTTCTTAAATCTGGCAGTGGTTACCAGACTTGCACTGGAAGAGCGGAGGTTTCTCCCAGGGTTGTACAAGGTGAATTTCTCCTGCATGGACATTGGACCCAGACCATGCACTGCTTTGAACACAATGCAGAGATATTTGAATTGAATTCTCTCCTTAATTGGCAGCCAATGGAGGTCCTTTAATGCTGCCAGTGAGGAGTCTAATCATTTGCATTGCACCAATATAAAACTGAAAATGTATATTTATTTCAAGACCACCTGTGTCAATGACAATAAAACCAGGGCTCTCTATCAATGGATCTTCCCTAATACTCATAAACACCGAACAGTCCTTCCCGTGCAAGGGACCTGTAATGCCTTTTAAATCGGAGGTAAAAAAATGAAAGTAGAAAGTACCAAGTCATACACATAGACATACATTAGTTTTACAATTTGTAACTTTTTCAGGAAGAAGGTGTCACATCGAACAGGAAGAACACTGAGAGATACGGACATTGGAAAATGGAAGACACTGCCATTGTAGACAAGGAAACCCTTAATACTGGGGATTGGAAAACACTAACAGCAAAGAGGGGAAACCACTAAAACTATCAAAATTGAGATCTGGTAGGAACTAGCAGTTGGGACAGAGGAACAAACAAATGGACTATATTGCATTATCACCCAATTATGAATTAACTAACTCCTAAACTAACCACGTGAAGGCAAGGAGATATAGATATTGGAGAGCAAGTCCCTCTCTGACAAGTGGACAGGAATGCACCACCTCTCAAATCAGTCTCTGCCTGTGTGAACGTAAGTGACACGTGTCAAACAGCACACAGCACTAGGAAACCAAGATCACAGCAGACCTAAGCGATACACTTACTAAATAACACATCACAGTACAACACAATCGCTTTGACTCAGGTAGACGCGGACACCACAAACATGGGCATTGGGAGACAGGGAAACCCTGGGCATGGGGAATTCCCGACAGGGTGATCACACAACAGACTCCTACTGCAAGCATTCCACCAACCCAACAGAGACACCTCCTACAGCCAGTCCACAACGTTACGGACTCACAGCACTGTTTCTGTACAAAAAACAAAGCACAACACCATAACTTTAGTTGTCAGTACACCCTCCCAATGCCGTCTTTCACCTGCCTGTAACCTTAGTCATGTACCCATGTAAATAATCTAAGACATGAATCTCTGCAATGAATAATGAGGTTTGCAATGTCCAGCATTGCCACCCACTCATCACCACCAGTAAGCGTCTCATGACGTTTGCACATCTGCAGTTACCACCCACTCATCATCATCAGTACCATTATCTAATACATATGTATAATATCTACCGAACTCTCCATAGTCCACCAAATAAATACAAAATAAACGCAGGCGCCTGTTGATCCTCTTTATTCAGAAGTGTGAATTTAAAGAGCATCTCTATTTCCGGGTGTAAAACTCATCTCATTTTATTGCTGGGTTTGTTTTTTCCCCTCAGTTACACATTGTGCATTTCAATTCAGAAAGGTACGCCAACGTGAGCCAAGCGAAAAACAAACCAGATGGGCTGGCAGTACTCGGCATTTTCATTGAGGTAGGTTCCCTCTGAATGATTATTTTCTTTCCCTTTGTTTTTCTTGCCTCAAAACAGCCCTTTAGTTTCCAGACAAAGTCTCCCTCAATGAAATACAAAGGGACTGGCAATCACAGAAGGATGAAGAGTGAACGACATAGAGCAGTACTCCCTTTTTCTGTGGTCAGCATCATATTTATGGGGCAGAGTGACCCAATATCTGCACTAATTTCCAGGAGGGAGAAAGTTGGTAAGTTTGATAGGGGGACTCTTTGCTTGAAGGACTTTAATTATCCAAAGCATTAAATTGTGTCTGGTTCAAAACAAGGCCACGCCTATGGCATGTTTATAAACTAGCCTTTTACACACCAATTTTCATTTTGAGTAGCCCATGAAATAGACCACTAGTTCGTCACATTTGGAGTTTACTGGGATTACTGGTACTGTTGGTTCAACTATTGTAAGGGTCCACTAAGAAATGAGATCTGTGGAATTTTTATTACTCCAAGGATTCAATTATACACCTACCAGAGGAATTCTGAAGGCTAGTGTTCACCTAAGAAACCTGCAGGGGAGCCCATGAGCACCAGGCTGGCCTATGCTGTGTTGAGGGAAACGGCCACTACAACGTGGCCGTTTCCACGCATAACAGTAACCACGCATGCATTACAACGCATGCGTGGTTACCACGATTGCCTTTACCACGCATACCTTTACTACGAGATACGTAGTAAAGGCATGTGTGCTAAAGGTAATACTAAAAAAGGGGGTTGGAGGGGTCTCCCCCCCTCCCCACAAAAAAAACCCTGAATTCATCGATGTGGAGGCAATCGGCGTCGTACCGTCGTTAGAGGAAATGGAAAGACACTTCCGCTTCCTCTACGACGTGCGACGCAGATAGGAAGAGCTTCCAGAGGAGAGGACGTAGCGAGGTAAGCGGGAATTTAGTTTAATGAATTTATTAGAAAAAGGTGCGGGGGGTCGCACAGGGGTATTATTAAAAAAAAAAAAGATGATTTACCACGAAAATGCCTTTACCGATATGCGTGGTAAATGCATTTTCGTGGAAAATGTTATTCGTGGTAACGGCATTCGCGTTGTAACGCATGCGTAGTAAAGGCATGCGTTGCAACGGAATGCGTTGTAATAACATACAACCCTGTGTTGACCTCACAAGAGCATTCGCATTTGCAGACTGTTCCTAACCAATTGGGAGGGATGGAGCCAATAATAACAAAATTTGCCTTCACATTGATTTTGATACGCTTATTCTAATCTTCGAAATATCCTCCTACCATTTATTTGATGAATACCTTGTACTTTAACACTATGGATTAGATATTGATCACTGAGCTATCACTGACAAAATATCAGAAAAAAATATCATGTGGACAGAATATTGTGTCAAAAATATGGAGGACCAAAATATCGAGAAGGTAAGTGCAAATAGGTAAGTATAGATTTACTATTCACAACTCCTCATCTATGTACCTTCAAGATATATATATATCGTCAAGGTACATATATGTGGTGTTATATATAGAAAAGCTTTGCTTACCTATAGACACTTACCTTCACGATATTTTTTGTCCTCTATATACGTGATACAATATTTTGTCCCACGATATTTTGGTTCTGATATTCTGTCTACATACTGATGGGCAGGTACGGTCTTAAGATCTTAAGGCGAGTATGTGTGCTCCTGCCAGTAGAAGCAACTATTTCTAAGAAGCTGTGAAGCAGTGAGAGGAATTTCCCTTTTGTTGATGTTGCATGTAAAGCCGATTCTATCATCAACTTGATTGAGATCTTCAATAGCTGTCATTAATGCTGATTCTGAGCCATTCAACAAAAGGGAAATTCCATTCTTGGATGTACTTGTTATCAACAATGACGGAACACTCGACACTAGAGTATTTACCAAACCAACCGACAAAAACAACTTCCTACACTTTTCAAGTTTTCATCAACCCTCATTAAAACAACATTTACCGTTTTCGCAACTACTACGCATCAAAAGAATTTCTTCAAACTCGGATTACTACAAAGAATCGAAAACCATCAAACAGAGAGGATATCCCGAAACCACACTTAATGATGCCCAGGAAAGAGTCCGGAAACTTGAAAGAGCACAGTTGTTAATTCCACAATCCAAAGATGAGGAACAAAGACAAGTGTTCATTTCCAAATTTTCAACACGAAGTTATAACATTAAGAAAATTATTCTCAAACACTGGCCATTATTAACACACGAAGAAGATTTCAAAGGAATTTTTTCCATCAGCCCGAGATTCGCATACAAACGTACTCGCAACTTCAAGGAACTTCTACAACCAAAAGATGACGTTTCCAGAGTGCAATACCGTGGCACCCAGCCCTGTTACAATTGTAGTAACTGTAACGCCATAATCAAGGGTAATGAAATACTACACCCCACCAAAGGAACAGCTATAAAATTACGAGTAACAGGTACATGTGACAGTAACAATGTCATATACATGTTGAAATGCCCATGCGGTCAAGCATATGTTGGAAAAACCCAGAGAAAAATAAAGACAAGAATCATAGAACACAAAAGTAACATCAGACTCAAGAACACCAAATCTACCGTAGCCACGCACTTCAATCAACAGCACCACAACCCAAGCCAACTGCGTTTCTGTATACTGGAGCAGGTACCCATTCTTCCTGGAAGAGATAATCCCCAACATCTCTTACGCAGAGAGACATTTTGGATTACCCATCTTAATACCCTTCAGCCAAAAGGTCTGAATGAACGGCTAGACCTTAATTGTTTTTTGTGAAATCCTGTTCCTCTCACACATCACACCGACAGACGCATACATGCATATGGACTTTGATTTTTATCCTTTTTTATGTTTTGAACTGAATTAACCTTATCACGATCACTCTACTTTCTCTCTTTCCCCTCTTATCTTCAAGACCACCTTGTACATTGCATTTTTCAGACACCACGGAGTTTGGGTTATCTATTTATTTTTTCTCGCACCCCTTTCATATTTTTTCTCGCACCCCTTTCGCATTTTTTTCACCTAACTTTCGGTCTTTAACTTTATTGACACCGCTTGAAGCGCACACGTACGCTGATGTTTATACAATCGCTTTCACACTCAGGTTCAATCCAGTACTCTAACTATCACATTCTTGTGATAATACCATAGGTTGCTATTTCTTTTCTTTTTAGCAAATAAGTGCAATTAAATCAGCATGAAAACTTCATCCACGAAAGTTTAGCCGACTCTATAACGTTGTAGTCTTTCTTTAATCTCTATGATCACGTGATCAAGTCACCGTCGTATCCTTAACACACAGGATCCAAACATTTTCGAAGGTGCTTGGGAAGTCTGTTAGAGGAATCCAATCGAAACATCACATCGCGGTAAGCTCATACATACGGGTGATGTCTACATTATTATCATGTTGCATACCTTGTGATTAATTTTCACATATGGTATAACGTTTACACGAAACTATTTCATGTTTTTCAGAAAGCTTATTTTTAACATTCCGTCACCTTGTGGTTCTTCTCGCTATGCACCAAGATTTCTAAGAACCTAAATAGAAAGGTCAGAATCCAACCTTGTATATCGCTCGCACTACAGCCTTAAATTCTCTTTTCTTCACGATTATTGAGCATGCACTTCATTGTTACCACTCACGACCTTCCTGTAACTGCTACATCTTTTTCTTTCCATTTTGCTCACGTTAACAACTTTCACACAATAAGTGCGCTTGTTCGTTCATTTTTAAATTACGAATAACCTGGTTCACAATATCAGCTCACAACTAAATCTTTCATGTGGTCCGGCACCCTTTCCTTTTTTACCCGATACACCAACTCACAGCTTCGTTATAACCATCACTGTTAGCATGAGAACAGCGAAATTGATTGTTTGTTATTTGTGTTATACCTTGCTATATGATATTCGTTTAATGTTTTCAGAATACAAGTCCCCTGACGAAGGGTTCGCCCGAAATGCATTGGGCAGAAATGTGATGAATAATGATACCCATTGATTAAAAGCTATGAGTGAAATAGAATGAATATCATATGAACCTCATAAGGATTTTTTAAATAAAAGACGCCTCAAAACTACAATTCTACAATCTTTGTACAATTATTTTAAAATTTAATAAATATCGGAGTGCTGAGTAAGAGACGTTACTCCTACGGGAAACAACGCATTTATCACTGATGACATCTCAGATGACATCACTGATTACATCTTCCAGTGAGTGAGAGTGTTTTCTAAAAGTTTATGAGTGTTAAACATATAACCAAGGAACTACAAAAGTTAAAATATTATACTGTCTGTACTAAAAAGGAGTGATACTATTTGTAACATATATTATGTGAGTGGCTGTGTGGCTGTGTGTATTTGTGTGTGTGGGAGTCTGAGTGCTGGTATGGGTGTGTAAGTGGCTGTGTGAGTGACTATGTGGGTGAGTGAGTAGGTGTATCAGTGGCTGTATGGATGTGTGAGTGCTTGTATAGGTGGGTGAGTGGGTGTTTAAGTGACTACATGGGTGAGTGACTGGGTGTCTGAATGGCTTTATCAGTGAGTGACTGGCTGTGTAAGTGGCTATATGGGTGAGTGAGTGGCTGTTTGAGAGGCTGTTTGGTTAATTGAATTGGTGTGTGAGTGGCTGTATTGCAAAGTAAGTGTCTTTGAATGGATGTATGGGTGAGTGAATGAATGTGTGAGTGCTTATATGAAAGTGTGAATGGCTATGTAAGTGGTTGTGTGGGTGTGTGTGGGAGTGTGGGAGTGGTTGTATGTGTGAGTGAGTGGCTGTGTTGAGAGGCTGTATGGGTAAGTGAGTGGCCATGTGAGCAGATGTATAGGTAAATAAGTGTGTGTGTGAGTAGCTGTTTGGATGAGTGTGTGACTCAGTGAGTGGATGTATGGGTAAGTGAGTGGTTGTGTGAGTGCCTGTATGAGTAAGTGTTTGGGTGTCTGAGTGGCTCTATAGATGAGTGAGTGGTTGTGTGAGTACCTGTATGGGTCTGTGAATGGGTATGTGAGTTGTTGTGTTGGTGTGTGAGTGCCTGTGTGGGTCTGTGAATGGTTGTGAGTGCCTCTGTGGGTCTGTGAGTGGCACTATGGGTCTGTGAGTGGCCGTGTGAGTGGCTGTGTGGGGCTGTGGGTCTGTGGGTGCATGGGTGAGTGCCTGTGTGTCTGTAAGTGGGTATGTGAGGGGTTCTATAGATTTTGAGCATTACTTAAGGCATTTAAAAGGGAGAACCCTGGACTCCGCTCTCAACAGCAGATGACAAGAAAGAACCCTCTTGTCACAGTCACAACATGAGCTAAAGTGAGTCCCAAGATGGCTGCAAGCACATCCTGGTTTGAAGTGTTGGTAGCCAATCAGATCTCAGCACGAGGGGGCCACGAGGACATGGAACTACTTCCTTAGTGGAACAGCAGAAAATAAAAAATAAACTGAGCATTTTCATCTCAGAGGCCCACTGGAGGGCTTTTAAATCAAATGAATATTATGCTACAAAGCAGAAACCTACTAAAGGTAAAGGAATTTATGAAAGTGAACTACTGATTCCAGCATGCAACACTACGTTTTACTCACCTGTGAAGCTCTCCGAGGGCTAATTAAATAAAGGACATGCAGAGGAGAGTGCCTTTCCACCTATCCTGCGCATTATAATGAAGCCTGTGACCAAGGAGCTGTTGCTCTGAAACACCTAAGGCAAGATATGCATCTGAATGAAAATGCCAGTTTCCTTTTATTAAAGAATCAGTGGAATTAATCTGCCCTTTGAGTGCGTCCTCAACTGGGGATTTTGTTGAACGATATATATATAACCGTGAACAAGCCTGAGTGGCGAAACGCATTGGTGGTAGTGGTGAATAAAACTCTTGAAATCAGAATTACTGGAGTGCGACATCATTTTGTTCTATTAATTGATTTTGGGACTGGATTCCGCCCGTTAAAGATGATTGAGCGGGCTGTCTTTGGGACTCGAGTGGTTTGGAATATATATATATATATATATATATATATATATATATATATATATATATATATATATATTACCTACTGGCGGTCGCCAGTAGGTAGTTATAGTTAGGACCACGTTTCCATAGGAAATCCGCAACATTCTATTTTGAATAACTTTGGCGCCGGTCGACGAATCCTCACGAATTTGTCAAAATAGGTGGGGCGCTACGCTCCGCTCCTACCCTGAAAGTCTCGGTGGGATTCGTCAAGCGGGGGCCGAGATAAAAGGGGGGTCCCAAAACGCGTTTTTCCCATGCATTTTTCCATAGGACCTTTAGACAGGGCTACAGCCCGAACGGCTGAACAGAATTATGTGAAATTTGGCAGAGAGGTAGCCATAAGGTCCATGAAGTGCCTTTTGCAGGTCTGGTGTAAATCTGTTCAGTATTTCCTGAGAAAATAGTATTTAAATCAATATATATATCTGTAAGCGCGCAGCGTGCGCGCTGGGTGCGCACACCTTGCCGTGCGCGAGCGCAATTCTGATTGGTTGTTAGATCTTAGTAAACATTCGAATCGGTGGAAATCAGGAAGCGGCGGCCGCCATTTTGTCTATCGCATAAAGAGGGGGTGATAAACAAAGGGGGAGAACTTGAAAAGGGGGCAGAGTGGGGAGAAATTAACCCAGTAGGCATTGTAAGGGGGTCACAGTAGGACCTTGTAGGGCAAAAAAAAAGATTTATATTTTGTTAAAAAATATCGCCGAGTGCGCGCACCCAGCGCGCACCCGAAAAAAAACTTTATTAAAAAAATCAAAAAAAATCGCATTTAAGTGTTTAGATATAAGGTGGCTCTAAAAAGAGCCCTTGTGTTTATTGTTTGTTTTTTGGTACCTACAAGTAAGTACCGATGCAGAGTCTAAAGTTCAAGAGGAAGACTCTGTTGCCTTCATCAGTGAAGTGTACACCATCTCCTCTATAAATGTCTTGCATGTCGTAACGCAAGTTGTTGTGGTATATAGAACCCATACCATAGTCTCTGAGGAAAGCAGAAATAGATTTGTTGACGTGCTTCCTTGCTTTGTCAATCTGCGGACAAAATTGGTTGGACCAGTTCCACTTTTGCCTTTGGCATATGTTAGAATATACGAAGGCAGTTTGTGGAAAAAGCGACATCAATTGCACAAAGGTGTCCTTAATAAGCATTTCCAGACCTACCCCAGTTAAAGTGCCTAGGTCATTTCCACCACAGTGCACAATAATAAGGTTAGGCTGTGGGAGATGTAGAAAGGTTTTCACCAAAGGCATTAATTGGTGCCACTTTAACCCTCTCTGACCAATCCATTTAATGTCTACATTTGGCAAAGCAAGGTCTCTCACCATACCTCTTTTTTCTGCAAATTTTTCACTCCAGAAGACATAGCTGTGTCCTACAATCCACACTGTGAACATCTTCAAAGGAGATCTGGATGCACTCAGGAGGTGTCTTTCAATAGAAAGGCAAAAAGAAATGAAAGACAGTTGAAAAATGGGGGCACACATACTTTTTTTATAAAAAGAACTCATTGGCTGTTTCAAACCATTCTACACTAAAAACTAGGCTGTATGTTTAAATTTTAAAAAGCATGTATTGCATTGGTTCAGAAAAAAGTGTGAAAAAAGAACATTAGTTTGGATTTGCTGTTAGGTTTGAAAAGTCAAGCACTCTTGCTCTTTGGAAATGAAACATTGTCTGTTGAACTTCTGACCTCTCTGCTCACACCTGTGTTCTATGACCTGTTGCTATGGTAGCAGGCAGAAGTTAAGTTGGGGGAAGGGTACATTTGGAAAGGGGTTGAAGTTTGGAAACTGTGCCATTAACTGGTTCTGCTGAGAGGAAAGAGGTCTGATAAACTGCTGTGTGACTGCCACATTTCTTTCACAACTAACTAATTTTAAAGGTGAGTTATGAGTTTGAGAAGGGGGTGTTTGTGGTTAATTTTGATATATAAAAAAAATTATGATTATTTGTTTAAAGTTGTGATTTACATTTTCTGTTTTGCGAAAAATTTAACTGTTTTGAATATGTAAAATAATATGGAGTATGTTTTCAACATAAGATAATGTGTACTGGTAACAATGAGGAATACTGTTTTGTGCCTACCATCAAACCATGAGTCTGTGTGCAGAGAAGAATTGTGGGCAGAGATATAATTTGTGTTGCTGTTGAAAAGTAAGACTTGCAGTTGAAAGAAAAGAACAGCTTCTTTTTAATTGTGATGGTTACCATTTAGCAGAAATCACTTTGAAAAAAAAGAGAGGAAAATGGCAGCACATTTGAAAAAAGCATTAGTTCTGTTAGAATTGATAACCCAGGAAAGGGGCAGCCTGTGTTTTGTGCCTACCAACACAGCATGAGTCTGTCTGTATATAGGAATTGTTGTCTGAGATTTAATTTGTGAAGTTGTTGTTCAGTAAGAAATGTAGTGCTTAAAATGATGACATGAGTCTGTGTGCACACAGGAATTGTGGGCAGAGATTTAATTTGTGAAGATGTTGTTCAGTAAGAAATGCAGTCCCATGGAAGGGGCAGCCTGTTGTGTTTACACAAATTATCCCTTAGCACACATGCACTGTTACATACATCCCTGCAGTCTTCATGCAGTTCTGGAAGTCTCTTTGCTCATCTGTCAAGCACCAGACAATCCACAGTGTTCAGAAACACACTCTTGGCACACACGCAGCAGCTTCTCCAACACTCTCATGTGTAGTACTCTGCTCTGTGTGCTGTTTCAGATAGCACTGTGTAATGCAAACACATTCAACGTCACCATGGCCTCATTTAAATTGATCTTGTTTATTTACTCACTCTGTAACATATGGACATGGTCTTAAGGAGCTGTTAGGAAATGTGCTGTTTTCTGCTTCTGTAAATAATAAGGGAAATGTATCAGGCTGTAACAGTAATTTGGTACTATTCAGGGACACTGTTTTGTTCAAAAAAACATAGCATGAGTCTGTGTGCGCACAGGAATTGTGGGCAGAGATTTAATTTGTGAAGTTGTTGTTCTGAAAGAAATGCAGCCCATGAAAGGGGCAGCCTGTGTTATGTGCTTAAAATGATGGCATGACTCTGTGTGCTTCCATTTCTTCACCTCTTTTTGTATATAAATTTAAAAAAAAAAAAATAATAATTTAAAAAAAAACCTTGGGTGCGCGCACCTCAAAAAAATTTCAAAAAAAATATCTCAAAAAAAAATTTGGGGGGTTTAGTTTATAAGTGGCTCTTAAAAGAGCCCTTGAGTTAATGGAGGGAAACAGGAAGAGAAAAACGCAAAAAAAGAAAAAACATCTATGGCCTAGTGCACGGATGCGCATCAAATTTTCTCTGAAGGAGATCAAGACTGGTCTCCCCCACAGAAATAAGAGAACCGCAATCAGTGCACTGTGTAGACAACCTCGCCAAACAAGGTGGACCAACAAGAGGTGTAGAAACAGGTGAAGGCACCATCGCAGCTGAAGTGCTCCCCTGAGCTGCCGAAGATGTGCTCGGCTGAGCTGCTGCAGATGTCGTCGGCTGAGCAGGTGGAGGGTTTTCTCCAGAAGCTCGACGAAAAGTTACTGGATGCATTTTGTTAACATGTCTCAACATAGTGTGAATGCTAAAAGAATATTTCTTGTTAGGATTCCCACGAGATAAGACTTTTTTACAAAGTACACATGTAACTTTCGGTGCATTTACCTTTTTCAGACCTTCAGGAAAAGTAAAAAACTGCCATATAAAGCTGTCTTTCTGCTTCCTGTTCCTCTGCCTCTCAAGAGTGTCCTGGTCACTGTCTGAAGATGGTTGCTGTTCAGCCATTGTCTCTCAACAACAGAATAGCTCCTTCTCCAAAGGAATCAGAACTAATAATGAGGGGAGTAGGTGTGGTTTGGGAAGAATCTGGAACTGAAAGTACTTCAAACCAATCAAAAGTGATGATTCATGATCACATGACTTGCCATGAGGGGATTGGGTGTGGTATTGAAACAATTAGAAACTGAAAGTAATGATAATCAATAAGAAATATTGTTTTATTATGTATAAACCCGAGGTGCGCGCACTGCGCAAGCTCCGAGCGCGCACCCCGTGATGACGTATGCACGAACGCGTAAGCGCGCAGGTGCATACGTCATATGCGCGTACCTAGCGCGCATACGTTGAACACGCGTATACGCGACCGTTATTGCGCGTAATTTTAGCGTATGCGGAAGTAAACCGCGTCGAGCGCGTAGGACGCACGCACGCATGCGTACGTACGTACGCATACGTACTGGGTGCGCGCTCCCAGCGCGCACTATAACGTATATTTGCGTACGGAAATAACGTACGCCGGAATTCATAAAAAACTTACGAAATAGTACTAGGAGCGTGCTCAGAGCGCGCACCCCAAGAATTTATATTAAAAAAAAAAAAGTGGTCAAAAAATAATTAAAAAAATTAATAAAAAAAAAAAAATTATCCTAATTGATTTTTTTTTTAAAATAAATAAAAAAAAGATACAGATAATATATAAAGGAATATATAGTAATTTTATTTTTATTAAAACAAAAATATCTTTAATTAAAAATACAAAAATTAGCATATAAAAAACCGTACAAATTCACTGAAAAAACCAAAGGTTTCAAAAACGTTATAGTTAGGAATTAGCATTTAAAAAACCTTGCAAATTCACTGAAAAAACCAAAGGTTTCAAAAACGTTATAGTTAGGAATTAACATTTAAAAAACCTTGCAAATTCAATGAAAAAACCATAGGTTTCACACATGTTATAGTTAGTTGGACATTTCACTCGTAAAAAACCAATGAAATTCCCCCGTTATAGTTAGTTCAGCTAACTATAACTCGCGCACCCGCAATCCACTGCTGATGACGTCACATATTACATCACTCATGACATGGTCAGTGACATCACTCATGACATCACTGATGACATCTCAAATGACATCACTGATGACATCACTGATGACATCATCCTTGTGATTGAGTAGCAGACCTCCTCTCACCCTAATATAACCTTTGATACACACATTCAAAAATAGAAACTACAATGTTCAAAATAATGGACATACCAATACCAGTTACAACAACCAATTCAATAATTCAAAGATCCACATACAAATCCACTCATTCACCAACAGTCCTATACAGTCACTCATACATGTACTCACTCATCATATGTACTCATACACCTATACATCCTGTTTAATAATGTCACTCATCCATAGAGTTACTCACACACATAGTCACTCATGCTAATAAAGATTAAAACATACAATTATATGCATATACAGTTATACACACACCACCACACTTACTTATACGGAAACTTACACATACTTTGTCTTTTAAACAGTCACTTATAGAAAAACATACTTATTTATACAGGAACTCTTTCAATCTCTTACTCTCACATATACTCAATTAAAAACACCAATAGTCACATATACTACTATAAAATATATGAAGTTACTCATAGAGACACTATTGACACAGTCATTCACTCAATAACACACCCATACACACACTCATCCACCCATACAGTCCTGCACACATGCTGTCTTCAACACATACAAACAGTGAGTCACTCATTCATGCACCTATGCACTACGTAATACCCCCCACCGAACCATGCAGACACTCAGACTGATACTCCAAAAACCAACTAATAACCTATATAGACACCCATGTAGCTACTCACCAACTCATGCAGCCACCTATACACAAAGTGAGAGACTGATACAGATATTTACATACTTAAACATTACTCACAAAGCCATGTATTCACTATGATACACTGAGTCAGTCACATAATCAATTTTTCATAAAAAAATCATCCATTTAGACATTTATATACCCATTTATTCTTCCATCGACCTTGAGATATACATATATAAAACATATTTAATTTTCAGAAAAACACACATTCACTGGATGATGTCATCAGTGATGTCATCAGTGATGTCATTTGAGATGTCATCAGTGATGTCATGAGTGATGTCACTGACCATGTCATGAGTGATGTAATATGTGACGTCATCAGCAGTGGATTGCGGGTGCGCGAGTTATAGTTAGCTGAACTAACTATAACGGGGGAATTTCATTGGTTTTTTACGAGTGAAATGTCCAACTAACCATAACATGTGTGAAACCTATGGTTTTTTCATTGAATATATATATATATATATATATATATATATATACACTGCAGTCCTCAGCTTAAAGACGATGCAGACCCAGAATCAGTGCAAAAGTTATTTCTTTATTTGTGGACCCGTTTGTCCGCCATGTATATATATTCCTCTTCCCGAGTCTCACTGAGGCCCCGAGCACCATCCGCTAGGGCCAATAGTTTAATAATGGGAAGGGGGATTGTAGCCCCCTCCTCAAGCCTCAGAGAGGCCCTAGAAATCCCATCCCCCAGGGCTGATATGTTTATAATGGGGGGGGGGCCTGCCTGAGCAATGGTATGGCCCCAATGACCCACTCCCCTGGGGCCGGCTTAGCACTGCTAATGACCTCCCATATTACATCACTCATTATGTTCTGTGACATCATTGATAACATCGCAGCAACATATGACCTGACATAATTGAAGAGAACACTGTGCATAGGAGGGATGCAAGTTATAGTTACTTGGGATACATGTAACTGGTTTTGTTCTTTTAAAATGGTATGGTTTAACTGACATTTCACCTAACTATACTGTCCTTTAACCTTTGTTTTTTCCAGTGAATATCTAAGGTTTTTTGAATACCTAACTATAACTGTCACTTTAAATTCATGTTTTTGCCCAATTATCGCATTATATATCAGCGATAATGTGAAGACATGGTGCTCATTCACAATGCACACATGTGACCACCCAGGTCCTCCCCTTTGCTATCTGTATTTTGTATTATTTATTCTGTATCTGCCATTTCTGAGATGGAAGCATGCAATGTTGTTCACTAGTGATTGTTTTTGTTATGATCAAGTCACTTTATTTGATATCTAACCAATTAGCTCTCTGCTGTACTACCCTTGCAAATAAGTGATAGTACTGTGAACGGATTGCACACTGTGACTCTTCTTCAGTAAATAAGTCTTGGTAGAAAATAAATAAATAAAAAGCCCAAAATGGGAAAAGTATAAAGTAATGTAATGAGGCGGGCTCTATCATCCCCTACTACATATTTGGAACTCAAAGGGGCCAACCAATGAAAAGAAAACACGGTAACATCATCAACAATCACTGAAAACAAAGATTCAGAATGTCGTTTTGTTTTATGATGTCTGATTGGGTTGTGAAATGTATTCTGAAATCAATCTCTAAATGACCTTTTTAAGATGATGGGTTCGAATTGTTACCAGAGAAACAAGTGACATCAGAATCTTAAATGTGAATACGATTAACAGTTTACAGTATCAGAGGTTGGGTATAAGTCCTGTACACCAGAGAATTACAACCTTCCAGGATTGACACAGCTAAATTGGTACCAAAATAGGTTACTGTTGTGAGAATTTGACCAGAATCCCACCGACCCCTGGCTTAGTACAGTTTAACTACAGAAAGTTCTTTGCAGAACCGATGAAACTAATGAAGAGGGTTGTTTATGGACTGTGACAGAGGGAAGCCACAGAAGGTTTAGGTAGTCAAAAAAAAAACACAAGCAAAAGATCCCTATCAGTAAAGATGAGATAACAGCCAACGGAAACTGCCCAGAAGAAGATGAAGTGTGATGTCCAAACCAACTTGGATCATTTCTTTAGGCTTTAAAAAGAAGCTGAGTAGAAACATTTGGTGACACGTAAGTTTTAGTTTTAAAGTAAAAGCATCTCTGATGAGCTTTTCTATCCATATCTGCAACATCACCATTCCAGCTAGGCAGGAAATAATAACAGTGCCACACAATTCACATATCATGCCTTTCCAGCACCATTACTACTTTTGCTTTGAAGACTCTCTAACTACACATTGTAGGAGGGCTCCTCCAGGAGGTAATTCCTGTCAATGCTACAACGTTGTCTCTACATAATGAACCCTCACTTGAAACATAACTCTTTACTGCAGACCTGATACTGACACATCCCAAAACAAATCACACTCACAAACGTCAACATGTCTGCAAACTTGTTGCTGGGCATTGGACATACTGTAACCATCCAGTGACCGAAAATGTCATGGGAACCCATTCTACTGCTAAGTCAAACAATTTCATTTCAACTACCTCCTTTAAGAAAAACAAACACTGCACACCAAATACCTGCACTGTAGACAATTCCAACTCAGAAGTTAATCTCATCGTTCCCACTAAAATACCTCTCAAACCTTGCTGTCTATCAAAGGGATACCCATTTCTGCATATCTACTCTACTAACACCAACATATTTACAACACTCTAACAGACAGCCAGAGTCCCAGTGCCAATGTGGCACATGCAATACTGCCAACGATTCTACAAGAGCACCACACCCATGGAAGGGATATGTTTAACCCATCAAGAGTAACATGCTACTAACCCCATATTATTTTGTTCGAGTTTGAAGCCATTACCACTTGTAACAAGTGCTAAAAAACTATTTCGCTAAGTACTGTTTTAGAGCTGTGTTGCCTGTCTCAGAATTCCTATATGAATATAAGCCTGTTTCACAATTTTCTAGTCTTTACAGACATTTTGCTGTTCAAAGGTTTCTGTACAAATATTAAACGATGGCGTTCACAAAAGACATGCACTTGGAAATCCATGTGTATTCCTCTCCCAGTCTTAAGTCACTTTGTTTATAAACACCTATATGGACATGGTTACTTAACCAATAATTGATCCATACCAAAGGGGTAACATTCAACCATTTTCCCAGTGACTCCATTTACCTTCTTTGGAGCACATTAAAATTATGCTTTATACTCTATCATATTAAAGTTAGACTGAGTCAAATGCTTCTCCTACATCCACCATCTTGGATGAGGCAATGTGATCTAGTAGCTATGTGATCTGATGTGGAACCATCAGCCCTAAATTCTAATCCAGCTTTTCCTACTTTGATATGATATCGTTTTATAAAGCACACTAAAACCCTCAGGTACCAAAGTGCTATTGGGAGACAGACTAATCAACAGTCAAACCAACCAAGAAATCAAGTAACTTTAGTGAGAAAGCCAAGTTTTCAAAAGTTTTTAAAAGACATAAGGGAGTCTACTTCAGAAATGTAAGTGGGTAGGACACTCCACAGCTTGGCAGCGGCAACTGGAAATGCACACGCTCCCCATCTTTCCTTTCCTATCTTGGCATCATAACTTTTTTAAGGTGAACGGATCTGATGGACCTACTAAGTATGTACCAATGAACTAGAGCATTCAATTGGCTAGGGCCTTTCTTATGCAAAGCCGAAAAAACAGTACACAGAGCCTTGAAGGAAATTCACTTCCTAACTGTAAGCCAATGAAGAGAGCGGATACCGTTTCTAACCGAGTGCCTCTTGGGGATGTTTGGAAGGAGGCAGGCAGCCGCATTCTGTACAACCTGGAGTTTATTCAGAGAAGACCTGTTAATATTGAGGTACAGCGTGTTACAATAATCAAGCCGCGAGGTGACTAAGGTGATGATTGCTGATTGGTGTAACACCATCGGGATATAAGGAAAGATCTTTTTGAAAATCCTTATGACGTAAAATCAAGTACTAGTAGTACGACTGACCTGTGTGACAAAGCTCAAATTATCATCAAATATAACACTCAGCTTTTTTGCTGCCTTTACTGGAGTGGGGAGAGGTCCACACGCTTCCGGCCACCAGATGTTAGACCAGTTAGGTTCCCGGGACCCAAACAAAATAACCTCAGTCTTGTCTGCATTCAGCTTCAAGAGTTGTCTCTCATCCAGCTGCAAATGCTAGATATTCACTGGTTGAACCTGTCTGCCACTGAGGTCAGGTTATTGGAGATGAAGATGATAATTTGAGTATTGTCAGCCTATGATAGTACTTGAAGCCTGAATGATTGCACCACTTCAGCCGGGGGGGGGGGGGGGGCACATACAGATTGAATAATGTGGGGCTCAAGGACGAACCCTGAGACACCTCAAAAGGAAGGCTGAAAGCCTCTACCTTAAGGCCACCACAGCTGATAGTCTGTACCCTGTTGGTCAAAAAAGAGTGGAGAAGTGTAAGGCAGTCTCGCCAACCCCGGCCCGCTGCAACCATTGCACCATCAGAACTGGCGAGACAGTATCAAGTGCTGCAGACAGATAAACCATTACCAGGATAGCGCCCGCCCTGATCGACCTGGCAGCGAATACTATCAGCCATCTGAATGAGAGCAGTCTCTGTAGTGTCACCAGTCTTATACCCATTCTGAGAAGGGTTGAGAACACCATAGGTATCAATAAATTGAAGCAATACTTGGTTAATCAACTTTTCTCAATTTTAGCCGGGGCCTGCAGCAGAGAGATAGGGTGGAGATTTTTCATGTCATCAGGGTCCACGTTTCATTTCTTAAGAAGCGGAGTGACAACCCCTTCCTTCCAGGCCATAGGAATAACACCAGATTGAAGTGTTAAATTAAACACCTTTTGCAGGAAATTAGCAATAGGATCCTAAGCTAATTGTAAAGTTTTAGGCATACAAGGCTCACCAGAAGAGCTAGATTTGACACTCAACAACAAATCCTTGGTTTGTTGAACAGAAATCAGGGGATATGCCGAGAGAAGATTCTCTCGGGAGCAGGTAGCAGAGTTTTCAAAAGAGGAATCATTTTCCAAAGGAACATTGGAGTCCGAAACAATGTTAATGATACTAGACCTCAATTGTGTGACCCTATGCTAATCAATTCACCTATACAAGCCTCAGATGCCTATTCAGCTGAGAGCAGGAAAGCCTAGAAAGAGTGATCGGAAGTGCTTTGTAAAATAAATTGAAGATTATGTTTACTGCCATTTCCAGAAACCTATATCAGATCACATTCTAGGTCAGTACATTGCAGGAAAGGTCAACACCTTCTAGATTCCTATGCCTCGCCTGGACAGGTTCAATTCGTATGCTATCCCTGAAAACATAGCTTTTTTGGAGGAGTTTTCTGATGCCCTGTTCCTGTCCTATTTGTTGGGGGCAAAGGGCAGCCTCAGAAATTCTCACTACACAATTAAGGGATCTGTAACAATTGCTTCTTGCCCCTTTGTAATGATGAGATCTGTGGGAACATCTTGGCGCTGTTTGGCCGAATAGTCCAGCTGCTGAAAGCTGCCAAAATCCCAGGGGCAAAATGAGGATTTAATTCTCCCGTTCTTAGGGGACCCTTGGGCTCCCACTTGTAATCCCTCTGTAACTTCTTCCCCACGAACCCAGTATTGGTGACTCGCTGGAGTGCAGTTTGCAGAGGAGATTAGCGGTGAACTCATAATGTGGCCCTGAGAGAAGAAGGTGATATAGGCACACCGCTGCAGAGACAGGCTGTGACCCAATAACCAAGATTGGGGTGGATGTTGCCACCTGTTGACATTTTTTCCTTTCTTTCATGTGGGTTTCCCCGCATCTCTCCATCCCTATTGTTTTATGACAGAGGCTCCCATTTCTCCTCATACACTTCAGCTCCATTTATTCAACTTTTCATTCACCTTGTGAAGCTGCATAACATGCTGATAGAGAACTAAGGTGAGGAACGTAAAGAGTAAGTATAAGCAAGAGATGGTATATTTTCAGTGCTCAGATGACTTCATGCCATAAGATTAGTTTAATATTGTGTGGTTAATTTCTGATACCATTATTGTTCTATTGTTATTTGAAAAATATTTTGTTATATAGAAAAATATTATGCTTCAGTAGTATAACATCGAGGGACTTATTTGCAAGCCCCTTGCGCCGCCGGTGCGTCACTTATTAATTAACACATAAAAAGTGACGCCCCGGCGGCGCATGGGGCTTGTAAATAAGCCCCTGAGTTGCACCCCAAAGAGTGTTTTCACATCTCCTGCAAGATGTTGTGTATGGAATATTAAGACTCCTAGTCCTATGATTAAACTTCCTTTTCTAGGGTTCTTGAATGGTGATTCTTCAAGGGCAGTAGCACTGATATAATAGCCTCTTTAATTCTTGAAACTAACAAGAAGACATTGCAAACATAACTGAAACATCTATATTTTTTTTTCTCATGGTCAGGCTGGTGAGATTGTGAACGAGGCATATGACAACATACTTATGTTCTTGTCACAGGTGAAATTTGCAGGTGAGGAAAAGAACACAACACTATCATGATATTTTTCGCAAGTGAGACTGCAATAGTGTGCATTAAAAAATCTTTTTGATTGCTGAATAGTATACTTTTCAACAATAAGCTTACACTGTTCACAAATAAATCTTATATTTTCCAACATTCTACCTTACACATTGCACAATTAGGTTTTATTTTTCCCACCTTAATTCTTTCAACAATGAAGCCTTATAGTTTTCATGATAAGTGTTATAACATCACTATTAATTCTTTTAATTTTCACCAAGAAAGTCTTATACTTTTCAGCACAGTCTCTTAACTTCCTACATTAGGCCATATATTTTAATTCTTAAATATTATCCTTTAGATTGTTAACAGTTCTACTCAGTGCTTTAAATGGGCCGGTACTGTCCGGTATGGAGTACCGGCACTTTTTTATTTTGAGAGGGTGAGTACCGGCACTTCTCAAGAGAAATGCTATACTTTTAATTGGCGAGTACCGACACTTCTCAGAACCAAGCAGGTACTCTGGTACAGAGTACCTGCACTTCTATTTTTCCATTTCAAGCACTGGTTGTACTTTTTATCCCAAAGTCTTATACTTTTAACGATAAAACTCGACACATTTGGCACAATTAGGTTTTATGCTATAAATCAATGTGCTGTCTGCATTTCAAAAATACATGTTTTACTTTCTAACCATCAAAGCCTCATACATTTCAGGTTTGATTTACAAATATTTTAAAGCAAGTTAGAAAAGTGCAAATCAAAGACATACTAACTAGCTATTGTGTAGTTTCCTGACTGAATTAACTTCTACGTTCACTGGTGCCATTTGTATGCAAGATGGACACCCAATATGTGTAAGTGCAGCAAATGTATACATTTGCACATAAACCTTTTCTTTCTCCACAAGGTTTCAGAACTAGTTTCAGAACCTTTTTACTCTACACCCCCATGACATTTGTGGGTGCTCCTTTTCCATTCATAAACATGCTCGTTCCTGCCTTATATAGTAGTTATACTTGGCTTTCCAGAGCACAAAATGTTTATGAATTCCTCCAAACTTGCATGTTTTTATGTGTTCCTTGCATTTTGCATGACCAGCACTACTTTTCCACCCGTAACCACAAACTGAGTACAGGAAGGAACAATCACTGCATAACACACTTAGAACATAAAAGATGCTTTCTGTGGGTTACAAATATCTACACACACCAATTTTATAAATCTGGATCTTAGAATTTACAAATGCAGATGGTAACCTTGAGCACATACGTTCAACTCAGGTGGACAGAAAGTATCAGGATGAGATTCTTAATCTTTGTATACTTTCATCCTTACAACTTGACCTTTCCACTATTAAAATGGTTATGTATTTTCACCACTAATATGATATACTTTTCATCATTAAGCCTTATAGATTTTACTATTCTTATCATCAGGTCTTAGAATATTCAACATTAGGTCTTAGAATTTCTCTAATATGCATCTTATTCTTATAACCCTCAACATATACTTTTGCCCAAAAAACATTTTTTTATCACTTAATTTTATACTTTTTTTTACAATTTTTTGAACTACATCTACCTATTTGCCCTTATAAATGTTACCATGTTATACTTTTCACAACTGAGTCTTATAATTTTCAAAATCAAGCCTCTAATTTCACGATTAAGTCGTAGAGTTCTTGCTATAAAGCCTTATGTTTTCAGCCTGTCTTGCCATAGGATTAATGACATTCCCCACCAATACTCTTTAAGAATACTACACTAGTCAGTGACATTCATTTTACCACTGAGCTTTAAACCTTTGTTATTTTTATGACATGCTTTTCTAGATTCTACTTTTAGTCATAAAGTTATGTACATTTCCAACATAACATCATTCTTTTTATCACTGCAAATTTTACTTAAGGTGAAACTTTTTATAGAAAAAGTAAAAGACTTTGGGCCTGATTTAGATCTTGGCGACGGGCTACTCCGTCACAACAGTTACAGATTATCCGTCCACCCAAATATAAATCCCATGGAATTTAATGGGATTTATATTTCGGCGGACAAGATATCGTCACCGTTGTGATAGAGTAACCCGTCCACCAAGATCTAAATCTAAAGCGATAGCTATTAGAGTAAACATAAATATTACAGTAAACAGGTATGCAGGAAAGTATAACTATTAATCTGATGGTAAATTGTTAAACTAAGCAAATTTAAACTTGAAAGGCTAGTGTGTACGATTCAATCTCGAAAAGTGGGAATTGTGAAAGAATAAGACTTAATGGTCGAAACCTGGATTCATCACCATCATTTGCTAAACTTTCGCAATTATGTCTTATAACTAGTAGCAAATAAAACATATGTTCAAGATATACTTCTAGATGTGATTTAAATTTATGATTTACTTATATCTGCTACTGTCAATAAATAGATTGAAAAATAGATAGAAAGTGCATAATCTTAACAACGTAAATGTATGATTAATAACAAAATAAACAAGAGTTTGTTGCAAAAGCCCGTGACACCTTCAATATCTTTTAAATGTCTCTGGCTTAATGGCAACTCAACATTTTCATTTCCAAATCACACCATTTTTAATACTACATAAAGCTTAACATTTTCATGTCCCATAGTTCATGAATTACTGGAGTTTCACTGTCTCACTATGACTCTTCAATAAATGGGTTATTTTACATGTTTTTATTTCTTCTCACCTAGGTGAAAAAGTCTCCATCCCCTCATTTAATGTCCTTCAACTGCTGCCAGAGAAGCTCGACCAGTTCTACCGGTACCGCGGCTCTCTGACCACCCCACCCTGCCACCAGAGTGTGCTGTGGACAGTCTTCCACCAGACGGTGCAGCTATCAAAGTCTCAGGTCTGTTCAAGGTTGCACAGGCGCTCACTAAGGTTCATATAAGCACATGGGGCATGGTAACATTTATAAAGTGAAGACTCAGGCTGAGGCCTTTGCAGGACAGGTATTCTTTTTTGTGTAGAATGGCACATCAGCCAAGGCTGATTGCAGTGAGTGCTCAGATTTAAGTTGTGCAAAAAGGTGTAGCAAGAAAGTGGTACAGGCCGCTGAGAATATAAAAGTGGTCTTATGTCGACCATCAGAGGGTGCTGTAAATGTAACCTGGGAACAAAAGCAGACTCGGTGCATATTCTGCTGGACTGTTTAACTATCCTAGAGCAACGCAAACTCTGGTTACGCCCAATATTTGTAAAATATGGCATAAGAAACCGGGCACAATCGATCAATATTATCACAGAAATGCCCAACATAGAAATTGCAATCGCCTTGGGGAAGTGCATAAAGGCAGTACAGAGTTTTATAATAAATTAGAATTTATATTTTAGAATTTTAAAACAAAATATTTTTATATCTTGTCTATAACCGGTTTTATAATTTAGTAGGGAGTAGACCCACCAATAAAGAAGTGAGTTTTATTTATTAACTGACATGCATATAGGTCGAGAGGAGTTTAATCTGGTTTTAATTTGGTCTGAATATCTAATTGGTAAAATTGTTTATGAGATTGATGTGAACTCATTTTAAATTATACTAATTGTTTTGTATTGTTTAAAGATTATGATCTAAATAAACATATCTTTGACCTTGACCTTGAGTGCTCAGATGCCCGTATCGCATTTACACACTCTGGATCGAGGTCAGTACACAGCACATATGAGGATTGGGCCATTAAGGCACACATTCAGTGCATGCTCCAGACAATTTAGGGAGCAAACCCAGAGGAAGGTCTTCAGCAAGAGCACTGCTAGATTCTTACAGAGTACATGCCCATATCTATATAGGGCACACAGATTCATGTCTTACAAGAGGTGCTCATATCTTTGTAGGGAGGGCACTCACGCGCAGGTCTGTGAAGGGGCTCCACTCAGGCCCTTATTAAATTACCAGGGAATCTCAGTGGAGAAATTTCACACTGGGAAATATCCAATACTGCTCCATGTGATTTTCTGATGGTGGGGAATTACCAAAAACTACAAACAGAGAGACAAGGGAATGAGCCTTCTCTGACTCCCCTCCTGAAAATACTGAAACTCACAATAAAGAGAAGGACTAAAAGATACAAAAAGAAATACCCTATCATGTATTATTCTATTAATCGTTCTTTCAGTGTCTCTACCCTACCAAGAAATGTGTGTAGAAGGGGTTACAAGGGGGAGGGGGATAGAGGGGAAAATCAATAGATTTTTAATACTGCCCTCACCCACTATATAGTGGCATGCTTCATCATAGGGCCGCTTTCAATGCCCAGGTGCAGACCAACACACTGGACGGAGCGCTGATTTTTTTAGCTGAAGTGAAAGAGAGAATTAGTGAGGAAAGGAAAGAGTTTTCCCTGTAAAGGATCACTGGTGCAGAAAAAATAAAAGATAAAACTGCCCAAGGAGGTACCTCTTCTATTCCTTTATTCTTGGTCCAACTTGACAGGATTAAAAATGAAAATAAGGGGTATAAAGGAGGAGTAACTACTCCTAAACCCCCACTGCAGTGGGGAATTACCGCCTGATTCCAAGATATTGAGACTGGAATGGAGAATAACATGCAAATGGGGTTACTGCATCCAAGATTCGAATATTTTCCCCATCACCAACCTCTTCCAACCCACCCACCCCAACTAATTTCACCTTCAAAAATCTATTAGATGTAGTATTACTTCTTTTACCAGTTTGGTGCAAACAATACTGGCATTCCCCCAGTTATCTCAATGATGGTGGTCGTAACTGTACAGTGGGCCGCACTCACTGACATGCCCATATACCCAGCATGCACGTGGCCCATCTTTTTGCAAGTAGCAACCCAGAGCCAGAGCTGTACAGAGAACCCGTTTGGGCCAAGGTGTGTAGAAAGGCTCGATCATGCTCACGTCTGTCCAGGTCAAACCAAGACTATGGTCTGTGTAAAGGCACTCTGGGGCTCTGGTTCATACTTGGCTCAAACTCAGATTATGACCAGGCCAGCAGCATGGCCAGGACCAGGTTTATACACAGTGTACCATAAGTGTTACATCTGTGCCCAAAAGACAGCTCAAATTGTGGTTCCCTTCACACAGAAATCTTGGTTCTAGTTTGTAAGTCTGCCTAAAGAGACATTTAGGTCTGTTAGAAATAGGTCTATTATTAATATGATTATATAAACAAGGACTTTACAGTAATTTGTATCCATCATATTTGCCACTCTTTGTGATGTCGTGTGTCTAATCCAAAAATAGGGCTTCGTGTTTAGCATTTAAGCTTCAGAAGAGAAAAGAAACAAGCATTTGCAATGCAATAGGTCTCGCATTTATAAGAGTTTGAGCTATTGGCATTGTAAAATTACAATGCCTTTTATTTATGTTTTGGTTTTAAAACAAATAAAAGGCATTGTCATTTACAATGTCAGTAGAATAAACTCGCATAAAAGCAGTGTGTGGAGTAGTATTCACAAATATTTATACACTATATGTGGCTATTATGAACACGCATGTAAAAGTAATGCAACGTGAATAAAATTGCTCGTAGAGGTTTTTTTTGCATGGCAACATAATTGTATATAGCTATGGGGAGTGTAAAGAACTTACATGTATAATGAATAGTCGGAGATGCTGGTAAATATAAAAGGAGAGTGAATGACGGCGATGGGGAATGTAAAACAGTGTGAATGTAAGTTAAGCAAAGCTTTTATAGAGAAGGCACTTGATAAAAGCAATGCAAATTTGCAAATGGAAGGGAACCATAGACATAGGCGGGGTACTAAAAACGGCTTGCAGGGTGGCTGTTGGACTTGGCCCTTCTGGCAGGTTCACCCCTGAACTTTTTGCTTTTTATTGGTGACTTGGTGTGGTGATTTTTGGTTTCTGCGCACTTTCCCTGTGTCCCAGGGTAAAGTGCGTGCGCGCTCTGAGTGCATGTGGTGAGATAGGCCTGCCCTCCCATAGGAATGCATGGGGAATGTATGTGTCCCTAGTAGTTCCTGATGCGTGGGGTGTGCAGGCCCGAGTTTGGTATGTGCGGACTCGTGGGAGTGAATGCTGCGCGATGATGTGTGCGGCGTGCATGTACCTAGTGTGGAAGTGCCACTTCTAGAAGTGGGCACTTCTGTGTGCAGTGTGTCTGTCGCGTGATTGGCTGGTCATGTCATGTGACGGGCTAGGGATTCCCCAGAGTCAGGATGAGTCACCCAGTGGTGAATGGGGAGATCAGCAGCTAGATGGGTGGGAGGAGTACACCTGGGTCCTGAATAGGACAGGGTTTTCCACACACAATGCTGGCTCCGCCCCCTGTGGTGCGACTGACGACCCTAGCCCTGCCAGTGAATAGAGTGAGGGGCTGAGCACATCAAGGGTGCTCCCCAACCAGCTGCGACTGGTTTTCCCCCTCACCCTGAACCCAGAACAAAGGGTTTTGCTGTATAAAAATGGGGCTGTGTCCCCACAAAAACTGTTCTCTGCCAGGATCTTACCTGAGGGGGGCTGCTGCTGGACCAGAGGACCGCAACCTGGATTACCTCCCTGCCTGGAGGCCCAGTGAGCTGGCTCTGGGTCCAGCCTTGCCCCCCACCCCTGCCCTGCTGCATGCAGGGAAGGACTTTGCTGGATTTTGTGGTTCTTTTGTCCTTTAAGCGCTGGGAGCGCCTTATTTTGCCCCTAAGCGCCTGGAAGCGCTTTTATTTCCCTTCAGCGCTCAGGAGCGCTTTGTTGCTGCAAGCCGGTGCCCACCCGGCATTTGCCCTGTTCTTGACTGATCCGGAGGTCCCCTGGCAGGTGCCCACCCTACCAGGGACATTGCCGCAATATCGAGTGCCCACCTCGATTTATTGAAGTCTAAAAGCGCCGGTGCCCACCCGGCATTTGCTCCGTGAATCGCCCTCTGGCGCCCGACCAGGAAGTCAGGCGGGCCGGGGGCGGGCCTCCGGGACAACCGGAACAGGAAGTGGGAAGGCAGGAGCCTACCCCGCCTCCCACCGAGGACTCGCGCTGATTTTGAAAGCCCCGGAGCCGGCAGGAGCCTACCCTGCGCTCCGGGGCCCTGGGGAGAAGTACTGCACCCCCACCCAGGCGGGAGCCCACCCCGCACTGGGACGTGCTGCCGGCTGAGGACTGAGCCTTCCCCGACGATCCCGGTGAGTGAGGGCTCCGAGGGGGGAGGGGTCCGGACCGCATTTTGCTCCCGCCCCAGCGGGGGCCTGTCTATGCTCGAGTCCCAGAGTGGGACTCCAACCTTCTGGGGGCAGTATTCTGTAGCAGGCCAGAGCGCGAGTGGCGCTCCAACTACGGGGGCATTTCTCCTGCAGTCAGAGCGGCCCCGGAAGGCAGCGGGCCGCTCCAACAAAGGGGCCCGCATTATTTTCTCGAGCACTGGTGTGCTCCAACGGCCTGCATTGGTTTGCCCTGAGCCCACGAGAAGGCTCCAACGTTACGGGGCATTCTCGTTCTCAGAGCCCACGAGGCTCCAACCAGGCGCATTCTTCAGGAGCCTAGGAGGCTCCCAGGGGGCATTTCTGTTGGCCATTTCGAGCCCCAGAGGCTCCAACGAAGGGGCATATTATTATTTAGAGCCTGCAAGGCTCAAGGGGCACAGTATTGATTCAGAGCCCAGACAGGCTCCAACGACTCCCATAAGTGTTCTAAGGGCCCCGAGGTGCCCAGGCCCCAGTCCCTACAGCTGCCCAGCACTTAGTGGGCAGCTGCAACGTTTAGGTTGTGCAGGGTGCGCCTGGCTTGCGCAGCCTGCGCAGTCGCGCCCTGACATTATTGGATTGGTCATTTCTGCACCCCTGAGAGGCCAGTTGGCCTGGGGGACAGTTTTTCTGTATTGTGCCCTCCCCTAGGGTACCTGGTGATTTTTATATATGTACTTTTGCGCCTGCGCAATGTCTTTATGATATTCTCCTTCCTAAACTGTGTTTATGCATTGGAGATTGTTTTACTAGTAGTAATTATACTAGTGAGTTCTTGTTTCCTTTCCTGCACCTCTGAATGTGTTTATGCGTCATGTGCTTTACACCTCTAAATGTATTTTATGCATCCTGTGTTTATGTGCTTAGACCCCTACAGGTAGAGTGATACTTAGGTGGTTGTTTTTCTCCTAGTACAGGTGGTGCTGGTGAGGTCCTGATTCCCTGCGCAGTATTTTCCTAAGGTGGTTAGGGTTGCGTAGGTGGTACTTACCTGATACCAGTAGTTACTGGTTGTGTGCTACGTGTTCTATTTTAGTGCTACAGTGATTGTAAGTGCTATGGTCTAAAGTTTATTCCTAGGTTCTAAGTGTTATTCCTAAAAAGTGCTAATTCCTGACAGTGGTCCATGTGGCCCTGTCCCCTGTATATATAATCCCTTGTAAATTCTGCCCGTGCCTGTTGGCACATTGTAAAGTGTGGATTTTTATCTAATGTGTTGTGTATAATACAAAGGTTATTTTTATATAATACCTTGTGTGGAGTTTCCTTTGTGGTGGGCCTTGGGTGTTGTTGCTGGGTGCGCGCGCAAACGCTTTACACCTCGCCTCAGGGATAAGCCTGTCTGCTCGTGCCAAGCTACCAAGGGGGTGAGCAGGGGTTATCTTTGGCGTGTAACTTCCTTGCCCTGACTAGAGTGGTGGTTTCTGCCTGACTTTGGCGCAAGCCTTAGCCAACCAGAAATCCCATTTCTAACAGTGGCTTGTTTATTTTGCAAGTTGTGTGTTAGCTTTAAGGGTAAGGAGAAAATCGCAGCATGTGGTATATGAATCACAGCAAGCTGCTTTTAGCAGCTAACTGAGGATGCCTTTAAAGCATTTTGTAGATCTCTGAAAGGTATGTGTTTCGGAAAATGGAGAATAGGCTATAGACAAGAGAGCTAAAGAGGCATTTTAAAGTGGCTCTGTGTGAGTTTGGACGTTAGCTACAAGCTTGTAGGAGAAGGTGAAAAACGCAGCATGTGATATACAAATTAAACAAGCTGCTTTTGTCAGCTGAGTGAGGATGCCCTTGTGTGTACGAAAGATTTTCTGTAAAGATTTGCGTGGGAGACACTAAAGACTATAATAAAGCAGTTATGCAGTGTAAAGGAGTTGGGCAAAAGGGAAAATTGTGTATTAGCTGATGCATAATATGGTAGAGAGCGAAGTGAAGACGCATTCAGATATTTGCAAAAAAAATATATAGTGGTATGCAAATGACAAAACAAGCGGCCCTGCGGCCGCGAAAGTGAAAGTGATCGCGATCAAACATCAAAGCAGCGGGGGGGGGGGGGGGGCGGAGGAACACAGACTACAGAGAAAAGGGGAGACACCTTGGTGACTGGAGTCAGAGAGGCCCGCGAAGGAGGGGAAAAGGAAAGGAAAGGCAGCTGGAGACATTGAGTGAGGAGACAGAAACGAAAGAATAAATAAAGGTGCTTGACCATGCTGTTTGAAAAAATTGCATAACCATTGCCATCTGCATAAACAGATTATAAAAAGTGGTATGTAAATATCATTTTTTATTTAAACTACTGATTTTCAGACATAGGCTGCAGACACCGCCTTGGCTGAAAGGACAATGTTGCTTTTAGGCTACCATCTCAGTCGAATGCGTTTGAAATGCATTAACAACTTGTTTCTGAAAGACCACCAATTGAGGCCGCCAACAAGTCTGGAGTGGTGTGAAACATTCCAATAGTTAGTAGATTATCTAACACTTTGCTTTTAGAATCCTGTCGTGTTACTGTGAAGCGAGCCAAAGTTATTTTTGGTTTCAAAACTTGACACTAGGCTGTGCCTCTTGGCCTTCATTCTGGAAAACGTGTCATGCGTCATCATCTATACACACCCAACGTATGAAAAATACCAAACTCCAAATGAGGTCCTAGGGAAATTAATCGTATTTGTTTTTTGCAGTTTTTATATAGCGTGAATATGTACCAATGGTATTAGGGCGCTTTACACATGTACCACATTACATTACATAGGGTTAGATGCACATTTTGTGTGTGTTTTTAGACACAGGCAGATCGCGTGATTTGCCCAGAATCACAAGATGTGGAGCAGAGCTATGGCAGGACTCGAATCTGGTAACCCTGTTCCTAAATCGGCAGCGCGTTATAGAATAGCCAAGTAAAAATAAAAATGTTAGTGAGGAAATAAGATTGTGGAGAAACAGCAGTCCGTAAAAAACAAACATGCATTTAATTTTTCTTTTGCCGTTCCAGCCATTTAGTCCGCCATTGCACATCCTTTTAAATACTTAAGCAGAGTGCGCGTCAGTGCTCACCAGTGAAGTCCACATTCTTCCAGCGAGTCCCGGCAGTGCACTATCAGAGAGGCAGAAAGCCCTGCATCATGTCACACTGGGCACTAGTGACAGCCGCGGGAGCGGCACTATCAGAAGGGCCCTTAATGGAGTCACGTTCTTCTGCACTGGGGCAGATGATCGGAATAAGGAGCAGCCTGCGCAGGAAGGAGCGGGTTAGTGGGCTCGATTAGATTACTCTTTGTTTATTTTATTGGGATCGACAAAGAGCAGATTTGTGCTGGAGTTTGAGGGAGGGACAGGAGCACCCAAAAACTACACGTGCCAAAAACAGGCTCATCGGTAACACCCACTGGAAAGAAGTGGATTCCACTCCAACGGGTCAATATTTTAGGCTCACGTGTGTTTTCATGTTGGGGGTTGGGGGAGGGGGGCAAACAAGCAACAAGCAAGAAGGGGGTGGCAAATGGTGTGCACTTTGATGTCCTCAGTGGCCGCGCGGCTCACTGAGGACATCAAAGCAAGTGATCAGGCAGTGCTTTTCAGGCTGCCAAATGGTGCGCGCGCCCGGCGCACATGCACTGTATTTGGCGGCCTGAAAAGCCTCTGTTTGCACTTCCAAAACTCGCTTACTATAAGTCTCGCCAGAGCAGCGCTAAAGCGCTGTCTCAGGCGAGACCTAAAAAGTGCACAGACATCATAATTATTTGAAGGGAAAATCATGAAAACAGTGCTGGCGACTACATGCATCTGAAATAGCTATTGGAAAGCAACAGATTAGCACTTAAAAATAGAATGTTTTCTTAGGAACTCACTGCCATTGCTATTGAATACATAAACTGCTTAGTCTCGATTCCAACTCATGCCTCCTCCATGACCTACACTTCCTGTCTTTATGTCACAGTAGCAGATTATTTTTACATCTCTGCTTTTTTCCTTTCACATTGCTGCCCTATGTCTCTCTTTCTTCCTTCTGTCCCCCTTTCTGCCTTTCATGCTCTGGGTTGGGGGTGAAAAAAAATTCTCAGACACCAAAAAGGGGTAACTTTGCCGACTACCTACAAACCCTGGCACATATTGAGCCCTTAATCGTGGCCCAAAGGTGAAAGATACATATCTCCCCATTTTAGCCTGCTGCAAACGTCTTGCAGAAGACTGTCCACTATGGTCCTGAAATTAAATATTTGCATGCCATTCTCTCAGAATGCTGTAAACCACGAACGTGGATTAAAAAAAGTACCTAAGAAATTGTGTCTTTGACATCCAGCGGTTTAATCTCTTTTAGGTTTGACTTGTGAGAGTGCCTGCCCCGTTCATGGTGAACATATATTCTATACATAGTCTAAAGGGCTTTGCTTTAGCCTGCTAGAGCGACAGGCTTATTTTGGCTCCAGAACCTTCGACCATTGCCTCGATTCACTGAAAATCACAAATTAAATCAGCTTGTATGAGTATTTTATTTTCACTTCCTTTCTAGTGGCTCTTTGGATCTATCCTTCAGCCTTCATTGAAATGCGTGGGTGAAGATTTCACACTTGAAGATTATAGTCCATCATCACAAATGTAATTTTGTTTCTCATCCATTCATTGAATACATAAGGAATGTGTTTTTAGGTCTAGCCTGTTACAGCACATGCAGTAGCGCATGCGCGCTCTCGCATGAGATATTGTTTACTAAAAGGAGCTTGGAACCAGCCCATTGTTTACCATTCGTTAGCCTCATTGTCATTCTTATTTGCTGCCTCCTAATTGGCCAGCGTGTGCCAGCTTAACTTGGTCTTCTTTTGTCTGGAGCATACACAAAGTACTGATTGATTTTTTTTTATAGGTGTCCTTCTGCTGGTGGCCCTCTTGTTGAGGCATCTCCCCCCCCTTGCTTGTTGCCATCATACCTCTTGCTCTAACACTTGTTTCTTTTATCAGAAGACCTACATGTGTTATCCAAAAGTCTCCCTTGTATGCTTCTTTACCCCCACCCCATGTTGCACTCAATAACAGTCAGCTTCTCTGCAAGATCCACGGTCACGTTACTTTTTCAAATTTGCCAACTTGAAGAACAATCTCACAGTGTGAGAAGGGGGCGTTGCCTTGAAGGGGGAAGGGCCTCATGCTGAGAAGTACTATGAGGCAATTTTGAACCCCACATCGCCCTCAAGCCCCCTCCACCCAAAACAAATGCTTGCTGAGGCTGTTTCCAATGTCCTGGGATGTTTTCACAGCCCTTAATGGACGTCACCAGTTCAAAGCCTGGGAAAATGAGATGGAAAACCACTATTTACGTTTTCCCTGCCACCATGTGATATCAGCTCCTCACCGGGTACCATACTATACACTGACAAAACATACCATATCATCTATACTATGACAAACAATACCATACGACACGCCATATCATACCATACCCACTATACATTGACAGACCAAACTATTACCATCATTCTATACCATGACAAACCATACCATACGATAGGCAATATCATATCATACCATACCATACAGTGACAGTCCCTAACAGACCACATCATAGCCCATACCATACCACATAGCATACCATACCCTACCCTACAATGACAAGCCAAGCCAAACCATACCATACAATGACAGGCCCTACCATACAATACAATGACAGGCTATACCATACCATATCATACCATACCATACTATACAATGGCAGGGCATACCATACCATACCATATTATTATACAATAACCTAAGATACCATGCTATACAAATACAGTCCATACCACACCACACTGTACAATAACAGGTCATACCATACCATACCATATTCTACTTTGACAGACCATTCCATACAATAATATATAATGACAGGCCATGCCATATCATAATATACAATAAGAAACCATACCATGTCATACTATTCAATGACAGACCATATCATACCATACTATACAATTACAGGCCATATCATACTATACTATACAATGACAAGCTATACTATCCCATACCATACAATGACAGGTTATACCATACCATACTAAACAATGCCAGACCATACCTTACAATGACAGCTCATAGCATACCATTCTGTATGACAGGCCGTACTATACCATACTATACAATAATATATATACCATACCATACTGTACAATGACAGACCATGCCATACTGTACATTGACTGACCATACCATACCATCTATATCATGACAAACCGTACCATACCATACAGAGACAGGTCATGACATACCACACCATAGCACATACCCATACCCTACAATGACAGGCCATACCATACCATAGAATGACAAGCCATGCCATACCATATCTTACCCTACCATACTATACAATGGCAGGGCATACCATACCATACAATATTATTATACAATAACATGATATACAATTACAGTCCATACCATACCGTACAATAACAGGTCAAACCATCTCATACCATACTCTACATTGACAGACCATACCATACCATACAATAGTATACAATGACAGGCCATACCATACCATAGTATACAGTAAGAAACCAAGCCATACTATTCAATGACAGACCATATTATACCATACCACACCATACTGTATAATGACAGGACATACCATAGTGTACAACAATAGGACATACCATAACATACCATACTATTCAGTGGCAAGGAATAGCATCTGTTACCACGCATGTCCAACCACGCGTGGCTTAACAACACAGTCAATACCACGACTGTGTCGTTACCATGAGTTCCATTGCAACTCAAGTCATTACAACAACTTGTTTTAGGGAAGTGCTGGACTTTGGAATAGTTTATATTACTATTTCAACTCGTCGGTGTATCAGTAGGGAAGGTGTTGGACTTGAAATTCAACACCAATTCAACACTGCATTCTCTAAAGCAAGTTGTTATAATGACTTGCGTTGTAATGGAACCCGTGGTAATGTTGGAGTTGTGGTACTGACTGCGTTGTAAAGGCACTTTGTTGTAATGCCTGCTTTGTAATAGATGTTTCCAGTGGCAAGTCATACCATACTATACAATGACAGGTCATACAATACCATACCAGGTCATACCAAACTATACAATTACCGGCCATACCATATCATAGCATATCATACCATTCGACACAACAACATACTATATCATACTGCACAATCATAAGCCATACCATTCTATACAAGTACAGACCACACTATACAATAACAGGCCATACCATACGGTACAATTACAGACCATACCATATTATAGAAAACAGGCCAGACTGCTCCCCCATTTTTATTTGGCCAGACCCCGGGGAATGGGGTCATTGTGCCCTAAGGTAGCTATAACTCACGCTCTCGATATGTACTGCTAACTACCCCACATATTAGATCACTTATGATATCTTCTGTGACATCATTGATAATATCTGTGCAACATTTGCTGTAAAATTATTGATGAGAAAACTGTGCATGGTGAGGACGCGAGTTATAGTTACCTGTAGGGCATGAGTTATAGTCACTTGAGATAACTCAAATTATACTGGCTGGATTTCAATGGTTTTGTATGTGAAAAATCGGCCTTGCAACCTTTGGTTTTTTAGTGATATATATATATATATATATATATATATATTTGTACATATGCACTATCACAGCTACGAGTCCACGAATTGCTATGTTCTTCACAAACCTGGCATTGTCCAGGCGCACTGTTCTATTTTGTGTTCTCATACTGCAGTTCTACATTACCTTTCCAAGATGGCACTCACCATTTGGCTGACAGTCTTCTGTCTATGCTTTACATGTCACTGAGTCCTAACTATGTTTCTAGCATCTGTACTTAGGATGCTCTGTTTTGTATGTACACTTTGTGTGAGAAAGACTGCTTGACGGTTGAAACGCGCCACAACAAGGATTTATGACGGAATAAATCTCTTTGCATTGAACTTTCCTTGGCTTAGTTCTTGAGAGCGTGTGCACTTTATTCTTTTTACCAGGAATTTTCCGGTGCTGGTTCTCGTGCCGCCTATCACGGGTCTCCTGGTTCCCCGAAGGAGCGCCTTTCTACTGTTGATATATATATATATATATCAGGAAAAAGAGCACGCACTCGAGGGCTATTCAGGTACAGGCTTCTTTATTGAACTATGCCTCCTCTGACCCAGCAAAGAGAGATGTGTTTCGCCTGTCAATGCAGGCTTTCTCAATCTATATATATATCAAAACCAACCCTGCTTCACTCAGAAGAGGGCACGCACACGAAGAATGCTAGGTTTTCAAAGATATTTTAATCCATAGGGCCACCTCCGACCCGGTATGTATGTGTGTGTGTGTGTGTATATATATATATATATATATATATATATATATATATATATATAAATCCCAAATTTGCCCTGAAGCAAGGACGCCCACGCAGAAGAGTGCTTTCTGAAAAAGCTTTTACTTTCAGAACCGGCATTTACACACCAACAGCAAAGTTCCTAACGCGTTTCAAAGCCGGGAGGCTCCTTCATCAGAGGATGGCACTTGTTCCAACTGACAAACTCGCAGGGGCGCCATACTGCATGCTCATATCTTGCCCACGTGGCCCTCACAGGTGAGTCATTATTCAGGCATGCTGGAACCCGTAGTTTATTATTTGCGAAAAAGTTTCCCCATGTAGGTGCAGTTCGAAAACAGTGTCTTTTCTTTAAAAATAAAATCCAAGTGGACTAGAGTGAAAACGCCAATTCTCTTTCATTCTCCTCAGCTGCGCCGCAAGGTCCGATTCTCTGAGACCTCTTGGCTCCATATTTCAGTGCATGGTGGGGCATCCTTCTCGGCCAGGCTGCCGAGTTAAATAAATCCCAAATTTGCCCTGAAGCAAGGACGCCCACGCAGAAGAGTGCTTTCTGAAAAAGCTTTTACTTTCAGAACCGGCATTTACACACCAACAGCAAAGTTCCTAACGCGTTTCAAAGCCGGGAGGCTCCTTCATCAGAGGATGGCACTTGTTCCAACTGACAAACTCGCAGGGGCGCCATACTGCATGCTCATATCTTGCCCACGTGGCCCTCACAGGTGAGTCATTATTCAGGCATGCTGGAACCCGTAGTTTATTATTTGCGAAAAAGTTTCCCCATGTAGGTGCAGTTCGAAAACAGTGTCTTTTCTTTAAAAATAAAATCCAAGTGGACTAGAGTGAAAACGCCAATTCTCTTTCATTCTCCTCAGCTGCGCCGCAAGGTCCGATTCTCTGAGACCTCTTGGCTCCATATTTCAGTGCATGGTGGGGCATCCTTCTCGGCCAGGCTGCCGAGTTAAATAAATCCCAAATTTGCCCTGAAGCAAGGACGCCCACGCAGAAGAGTGCTTTCTGAAAAAGCTTTTACTTTCAGAACCGGCATTTACACACCAACAGCAAAGTTCCTAACGCGTTTCAAAGCCGGGAGGCTCCTTCATCAGAGGATGGCACTTGTTCCAACTGACAAACTCGCAGGGGCGCCATACTGCATGCTCATATCTTGCCCACGTGGCCCTCACAGGTGAGTCATTATTCAGGCATGCTGGAACCCGTAGTTTATTATTTGCGAAAAAGTTTCCCCATGTAGGTGCAGTTCGAAAACAGTGTCTTTTCTTTAAAAATAAAATCCAAGTGGACTAGAGTGAAAACGCCAATTCTCTTTCATTCTCCTCAGCTGCGCCGCAAGGTCCGATTCTCTGAGACCTCTTGGCTCCATATTTCAGTGCATGGTGGGGCATCCTTCTCGGCCAGGCTGCCGAGTTAAATAAATCCCAAATTTGCCCTGAAGCAAGGACGCCCACGCAGAAGAGTGCTTTCTGAAAAAGCTTTTACTTTCAGAACCGGCATTTACACACCAACAGCAAAGTTCCTAACGCGTTTCAAAGCCGGGAGGCTCCTTCATCAGAGGATGGCACTTGTTCCAACTGACAAACTCGCAGGGGCGCCATACTGCATGCTCATATCTTGCCCACGTGGCCCTCACACGCGCCCCTGCGAGTTTGTCAGTTGGAACAAGTGCCATCCTCTGATGAAGGAGCCTCCCGGCTTTGAAACGCGTTAGGAACTTTGCTGTTGGTGTGTAAATGCCGGTTCTGAAAGTAAAAGCTTTTTCAGAAAGCACTCTTCTGCGTGGGCGTCCTTGCTTCAGGGCAAATTTGGGATATATATATATATATATATATATATATATATATATATATATATATATATATATATATATATATACACGCACACACACATATTCACACACACTTACACACACACACACATCAAAACAATACCCTGTCAGGCGTAGAGTGATGCATAAATTATGCTAAAAAGAAGCAGAGAACTCTGAGCAGTTCCCAGGTGTAGGTGAAGAGCAGCTCCTGCATAAAGAACCCTACAGCCTGAGCGACACTCTAAATTTGCTAACCTCAAAAGTCTTTAAGCATAGGGTTGACACAGTGCCATCCACGCTGAAATAGGAAGCGACAAAGTCTTTTGCCATTTCTACAGTAATGTCTTTAAGCATACAATTAGCACAATGCCATCCATGCCTAGCTGTAAAACGACAAAAGCCTTTACCAGCAGCTGCACCACACGCCGTGGGTGCCGCACCCCATGAGGGTGAGACACGTGCAATTGCCAAGTCTGTGGCCCAGTTCTGGCCACACAAGATGAAGCGCACTCAGCGAAGCTCGTTTACAGTAAAAATGTATTGCCACCTCGGCAAACACTGGAGAGACGAGTTCCGGCATGGTAGCCTTTCTCAATGTCAGTGTGACTGTGTTTTGCATATCAATTTAAAACAAAAGAGGCAGTTCACTTGTACATGATACTGACAAAACAAATGAAGGATTGTATCCTATGTCATACGTTGAGTTTTCATGGCGGCCATATTTCAATGTTTAAATAAACAAATTCATCATGTCTAATCAAAGTGCTCACACACATCACAAATTAATAATCATGTATGGCATAATCGATAAATAAAACTAGCAAACAATCCATTGAGAACTAATATGTTTTTCAAGGCCAAAATTAATTTCAGCATTAATTTCATGATTGCATCCCTCCTAACAAGTGCTTGCTAATTTTGTAACGTTCTATTTGAGACTATGTGTTCTGTTTTCAATCATTAGTTATCCCTGTTGCTCACAAGTATTTATATAACAGTATGGTCAGTCCTACAATGCTCTAAATACAGAATAGTGCCCTGTATGGGCTGGAGAGCACAGACAATTATACTCTGTGACCTATTGATTCTGACTCATAACGTGTTACAACCAATCTCTCCTGTAATGTTGCCTGGTATGGGCTGTGGTGAAAGGTGAGCATTCATCACAATGGGCCCTCGCAATCCTCTACTCTTAACTATAGATTCCTGAGAGGTTCAAGTGTGTTTCCTATGACGCCTTTACCCTTCGTTGAAATAACATCTATCCTATCACTTTAGTCTAGGAGATCTGAACTACCCTATCTCCTCCCCTCTCTTCCTTTCGTACTTGGTCTAGACTAAAATATTCTAGAAGGCTCCAATTTCTATTGCGCTCCTGTCCGAAAGGGCGGGCCACTGGATACCTGCGGTTTTTATTCGGAATTCGAAATATATTAGGAATTAGGGTGAGGGGTTTTAAGGGCTTAGAGGTGGCTAAGGGTATAGGGTGGTAAGGATGATTTTAGGGTTCAGCGGTGTTTCGGGTATTGGGAGGTAAGGGTTTTTTTAGGGTTTAGGGGTGAGTAGAGGTATTGGGTGGTAAGTGTATTTTGGGTGGGTGAAGGTGTTGGCTGGTAAGGGTATTTTTAGGGGTGGTTATGGGTAGTGGGTGGTAAGGGTATTTTAGGATTTAGGCATAGGTAAAGGTCTTGGGTTGTAAGTGTATTTTTAGGGTGTTGGGGTGGGTAAGGCTATTGGGTTGTAAGGCTATTTTTTTTTATATAACTTTTTTTATTAGCAAACAAATCGACATTACATATCACTTTACCACATGAGCAGGAGACCATACTTCTTTCCAATCCCGGAGCTGTACAACAGAAAGTCAGAACACCTTAAATGCAGATCTACTATCAAGGGGTTGCAAGAGTCTCGTCATCAGGTAGGGGTGCGGGTACAAATATCTCCTCTGTAAGAATTCCAGGGTCCCCCAACTTTACTCCATTTCTCGGGGCACCCCCTGGCCACATATACTGATTTTTCCCGGAACATGCACCAATCCAAATCCGTCTTCCATTTCCCCAGTGTTGGCGGGCCCCCCCAGAGTTGTGCTATGTTCCTTTTAGCCACCATGACTGCTAGAGTAACCCACAGTTTCATGTAGGAGGTGAGATCAGTTGTTTCCCAAAATTTAGGAGGCATCATCGAGCCTCGGGCTGTAGGTCGACTGTGAGCACCTCCCAAAGTGTGTGGTGTATGGCCTGCCAGTATGTTTGTATGTGTTCACATTCCCAGATAATGTGAAGGAACGTACCTACCTCCCCGCACCCACATCCACATTCACCGCTATCCACCTTTCCCATGCATACATAAACTCTGTGCAAAATCTTTAGTTGCACCAATCGCAACCTTGCCTGGACCGCCACCTCCTGCTGGGAGGAGACTGCCTCTCGCCAGTCCTCTTCATCGAATTCTAGGCCGTCATAAACCCATTTGTCCTTTAGGGACTGGAATTGGTCTTCCATGTTGTTTATCAGTTTTTTGTAGATCAGGGAGATGTCTTTCTCGGGGAGGTGACCGTCAAGTATTCTATCCTCGAGGGGGGATGCGTTAGGGAGGGAAGAATTACTGGCCAGGTGAGCATGAAGTGCGTGCCGAACCTGAAGATATCTATAGTATTCGGCGCCCGCCAAGCTGTATTGCTGCTGGAGAGCGGCAAAGGAGAGGATCCTGTCCTTGACCCAGAGATCCTTGATCTGGGAGATACCAATGAGGTCCCACTTGTCAAACCCTTTAGTCTGCCACAGGTTCCCCAGCCGTTCGGTGCTCCAGAGGGGAGTCGCCAGTGTGAGCCTTTGGTCCCACCCCAGGTGCTTGTTCACCTCATGCCACACATGCACTGAGTGCGTGGTTGGACCCGTGAGGGGGTATCTAAGGGGTTTGGAATAGAGAGCTCTATTATAGTCTCCACCAGGAAGGAGCCATCTATCCATGGAATATCCTGGATCATCCATACGACCATACATCCCGTGATTGATCGCTGTTAAGTGGGCCGCCCTGTAAGGCTATTTTTAGGGTTTAGGGTCAGTAGGGGTATTGGGTGGTAAGAGTGTTTTTAGTGTTTAGGGGTGGGTAAGGGTATTGGGTGGTAAGGGTATTTTTAGGGCTTAGGGTGGGTAGGGATATTGGGTGGTAAGGTTATATATCGAGTTTAGGGGAGGGTGAGGTTAGGAGTTATAGTCGATAAGGAAATATATATATTTATATACATATGTATATAGAGAGTGATATATACACACTCGTGTGTGTGTGTGTGTGGATATAGAGATAGATAGATAGATAGATAGATAGATAGATAGATAGATAGATAGATAGATAGATAGATAGATAGATAGATAGATAGATAGATAGATAGATAGATAGATAGATAGATAGATAGATAGATAGATAGATAGATAGATAGATAGATAGATAGATAGATAGATAGATAGATAGATAGATAGATAGATAGATAGATAGATAGATAGATAGATAGATAGATAGATAGATAGATAGATAGATAGATAGATAGATAGATAGATAGATAGATAGATAGATAGATAGGGTTTTCACGTACCTGACGGACAAGTTACTTGCCTTCAGTAATGCCTTATCTGGTAGAGACATGATCTAGCCGCAGATTCCTTACCTTTGATTTTCCAGGCTTCAGACTGGATCAGAAGATTTTTCTTTGAACAACACCCTTGCTCGCCGGTACGTGGCATTGTCAGCATCATCTCTGCTGTTGTGATGTCCACATCACCTATATAGGTGCCACCTCGGCACACTGACATCAGTTACTTTTCATGACTTTCCACTCCAGGAGCACTGAGCTCTGAAGTGCACTGCCATAGAAGTATATCTGAACAACCAGAGCCCTGAATGGGAACAGCCCTGACTTTAACAACCTGTCCACTGTGTGGGGAGGATGGGTAGGTTGGTAAGGAATCTGCGGCTAGATCATGTCTCTACCAGATAAGGCATTACCGAAGGTAAGTAACTTGTCAATCTGATAGAGACATCTAGCTGCAGATTCGTTACCTTTGAATCGATAACCAAACAATACCATCCCTAGAGAAGGGACTGCGGACTAGTTTAGACCAGGACGCCCTACAGGACTGAGCTTCCTAAAAGCCGTCCCTGTGGACTTGACTGTCCTGGCAGTAGTGCTTGGTGGACGTGTACAGAGATGCCCACATTGCGGCCTAACATATATCGAAGACGTGCTCCACGTTTCAATGCCATGCCATGGTAGCAGCCTTAGCTCTGGTAGAATGAGCCCTTAAGCCTTCTGGAGCCTGCTTTTTAGCCAGAGCACAGCAGATTTTGATGCAAAGGACAACCCATCACTAAATCGCCCTTTTCTGCATCGCACAACCCTTCTTCGCTCCAACATATCCCATGCAGAGTTGGTCGTCCATCCGGAACTCTTTTGTGCGTCAAGGTAGAACGACAATGCTCTTTTTGGGTCCAGATGATGGAGTTGCTTCTCTTTTTTAGAGGGATGTGGAGGAGCACATAAAGTGGGCAGGGTGACAGATTGCCCGACGTGGAATGGTGTTACCACTTACAGTAAGAAAGAGACCCTAGTGGGAAGCACCAACTTATCACAGAAGATGATCCGGTAAGGAGGCTTGGATGACAGAGTCTGCAATCCGCTTACCCTCCTGTCAGATGTTATTAACATTAAAAAGACTGTTTTGATGGTGAGAAGCCGGAGTGGGCAGTTGTACAATGGTTCAAACGGAGCACACATCAGGAAAGTAAGAACAAATTTAAGGTCCCACTGAAGCATGATGAAAGGGGCAGGTGGAAACATATGTACAAGCCCCTTGAGAAATCTATTGACAATAGGGGATTTAAATAAAGAGGGTTGGTCCGGCATCCTCAAAAAGGCAGACAAGGTTGAAAGGTACTTTTTGAGAGTGCCCAGAGCAGAGCTCTGCTGGACAAGAGTCAAAATAAAAATAAGACTTGAGAGCAGGAAGCATAAAGAGGATCAATAGATCATTCTGCACAATATTGTACAAATTTGTTCCACTAGTAGGCGTACATGGTCTTAGTGGAGGGTCACCTGGCCGCCAAAATAACATTGCAAACTTCGGGAAGATGGTTGAACGTTATTAACGGAACCAGCTCAATCTCCACACAAGAAGGCGGAGAGTTAACAGGTTCGGGTGGAGGTCCCTCACCTGCTTTAGTGACAGAAGATCCTCCCGAAGAGGCAGCCTGATCGGAGGATCGATGATCAACTGGAGAAGCTTGGGATACCAGACTCTCCGTGACCAGTCAGGAGCCTCATGAATGACTTGGCCCCAGTCGCTTCTGACGTTCTTGAGCACTCTGGGCAGAAGTGGTATGGGCAGAAAGGTGTATAGGAGGCCTGAGCTCCACTCGAGACGAAAAGTATCTCCGAGCGAGAGCTACCTTGGAAACACCAATGCACAAAACTGCTGTCATTGCTCGTTCTCGTGTAGGCGAACAGATCTAACCAAGGCTCTCCCCACTGCTGAAAGAGATCTTGTGCAAGCTCCGGACAGAGATGCCATCCATGATTCACTATTAGAACTAACAGAAGCGCCAATGCTGACAAATGATTTGAACTCTAAAGCCGGAGAAGAAAAAAGAAACAACTACGGACGTACTAATTAATAGTATTTAATCAACCAGATCTATTTATAACACAATGGATTAATTAATCCCAAAGATATAATCTGGACACACATACATAATGAAAACAAATATACACAAGAGAAAGAAGGTTTAGCGACAACAATTGACATATACAATGCTAGAATTCTACTGCCCTAATACTAGAAAGAAGTAAAACTCTTGAAAATCACTCTTACACCAGTCCTCATGCACACACACCACTCATACACTCGAATGAATTTAATAAACCTTTGGTTCTAATTAAACCCACCAAAGGTATCTCCGTCTATAATAACTTAAAGTAAGACCCGCTACAAAAGGTGTACACAAAAGAGAAATCAGTTTGTTGAGTTTGACATCATTCGAAAGTTACAAAGAATCAAAACACCTAGAGCGGACTTAAAGTACAACAGACTGGAGAATAAAAGAAAGAAGGTCTACGCGTTTCGAACCCCGTTGGTTTTAGGATGGGGTTCTCATCAGGACCATAGCACTGAAAAAGGAAGAGAAAGGCATAGGTAAGTGAATTACTCGAAAAAGGTAGTGCAGCTAACCCCAAACGCCTCATTTGAGACTGAACTTACCCAGAAAAAGGGCTGGTACCCTTGCAGGATTTCAGGGGAAGGATACACTGGAAGGGAGAGAACGACAGATACAGTCTGGTATTAGTCGGTCATGCTTATACTACAAATGGATGAACTCCAAGAAAATGAAGGAATCCCCAGTGGCAGGAAATACCTCGTTATTAGATGAGGCCCAGGGGACGAGAATCAATGAAAAACAGGTGAATTAAATTCTTCACGGTGGAAGTCACAGAGTGTGGTCCAATCCGTGCTGAAACAAAGAAGGATAAACTCACAATTAATATGCCGGTTCAAGAATAACAGGGACGATTTTATCCACAGCAGCTCAAAAAGTAGTGGACACGCTAATGTAGTTCAAAGACTGAAGGAGGAGCGTACCTTTTTCTTGAAAAGGGGGGGGTTTGTGAATCATCCCAAACAGTGTGCCAGATGGACGTGCAGCGTCTTCTATCAAACGTCACAAGCGGCGAAACTGTAATCAGGCGAGAATCCGCATTAGTCAAAAAATGGTCAATTCCTTAGTTTAGTGAAAGTGAATGTTCCAAGGGACAATAGAAAGAAGCGGTTACCTAATTCGCGGCTGGAACCCGGCGTCTTCGGAGTCCGTCGGAGGCAGGAAGTTTCAGAATGCACTCTTCCTGTTTGGCGTTAAAAAGCGTCAAATCGACCCCCTACAGGCACACTGGGAAATGTAGTCCTTATTTTAAATGCTGCCTCAAAGAATGGGCAAAGTTGAGAATAGAGCAGATGAACCTGTCGCCCTGGATAAAACGTATTTTAAATTACTGAAAAAAACATGGATGGGAGAGATACACAGGTCCTCGTGGAAAAGCATTTTTTTGTTTTTATTGACCAAATCCTGGTTTAGCAAGCGTGTTGCTGGGCTGCTAGGGGAAATATACAAGTCCTTGTGTAAAAGCATTTTTTTATTTTTATTGACCAATAGCTGATTTAGCAAGCGTGTGGCTGGGCTGCTGGGGCTTGTAGTCTTTTGGGCGTGCTTGAAGAAAAAACAAGCATTGCCTGCATACACCCGCTCGTTGGGGTGATAGTCGGGTCCCATATCAGGAAGTCAAACAGCTGCCAACATGCCCGCATTATCTACCGTCTGAAAATTTCCGATAGTTCATTGAGCCCCGAAATTGCTGTGTCAAACTTGACAATTAGCATCGCTTCACGTTGAGCGAGTCTAAGGTCCATGTCTCCACCTCTTGGATCACGCTCGATTTTGGAAATTACTGTCCAGCGGAGATCTTGTTCTCCATGTGACATTCGTATCCAGTGGTTGACAAGGGGTGCAGTTTCAACTTTTTTTCTTATCCGGGACTTGTGTTGTGTTATTCTATGTCTAATCTCTTGATTGGTTTTTCCAATGTATAGCGAAGAACAAGGGCATTTTATTCCATAGATTACATACCTGGTTTTACAATTTGAGAAAGTCTCATGTTTCCAAAAGGTCCCTTTGTGCGAGAACAATGACCCCTCGTCCGTTTGATCACAACATGAACATGTCCCACACTTGTGATGTCCTTTTATGGGTGACAGCCCCAACATTTCTCTTAATGAAGGTTTCGTTGTGATTTTTTGTGATGCCATAACAATGTGGTTAGCCACATTTCTTTCTCTCTTGAACGCGAACATTGGTGAATTTTCTAGCGAAGGATCAAGGTTTTGAATAAGGTGCCAGTTTTGATGGATCGCTTTTTTTAAAAGGTTGGAATTTGGGCAGAAGGTGGTAACGAAGACTTGGCGTGTCGTTGGCAATTTTTGTTTCTTCGTTAGTAATGTTTCCCTCGGGGTCCACCATGCTCTCTTCATTGCAGATTTTACCAATTTTTTAGGGTAACCCCTATCTCTAAGTTTTTCAATGAGATTATTGGCATGCAAGTTGTAGTCCTCTTTGAAAAAACAATTCCTTCTTATTCTGAGGAATTGGCCGTACGGGAGGTTTTCTTTAACCCCTTCCATGCTGCGCAGATTCCGCCGCTGTGCTGACGGAATCTTGCGCGGGCGTGGTCATGACGGAACGGTTCCGTCATGAGCACAGCTCAACCGTGGCTCATGACGGAACCGTTCCGTCATGAGCACCGAAGGGGTTAAGACTTCTCGGATGGTTGCTCGAAAATAACAAGGCCTTATTCCTATCCGTCGGCTTAGTGTACAAGGAGGTTACTAGGTGTCCTTCCGTGGGAAACACTTCAACATCAAGGAACGGAATCCTAGATTTGGAAGAATGGATACTGAATTTGATGTCTGGGGATCGTTGATTAAGCCACTCAAAGAATTGAGTCAACTGGATGGAATCACCGGACCATGTCCATGATTCACTAGGCATCGATGGCTGAGTTCCTCTGCCCTGGCGTTCAGATAACCTGCCAGGTGTTGAACCGCCAGTGATTTGCCCTGCTGTTCCAGCCATATCCAGAGATGCAGGGCCTCTTGACAAAGGGTCCATGACCCCACCCCGCCCTCTTTGCTGCAGTACCACATGGCAGTGGTGTTGTCCGTGAACACTTGAACCAGCTTTACCTTGATTAGAGGAAATAAACCTTTCAACGGCAAGCGAATAGTTCGGAGCTCCAGCAAGTTGATGTGGAGTCTGGATTCTGCGATAGACCAGAGTCCCTTGATCTTCACCTCTCCCAGATGGCCGCCCTATTCCAGGAGTGACCATCTGTCACTACTGTGTGATCTGGTTGGGAAAGCAAGAGGGTCTGCCTCTGACCCAATCACCATTGGTCAGTGACCACTGCAGGTCCTGTGCAGTTCCCTCCAAGATCTGGACCATGTTGGAGACATTCCCCTGAATCTGCACCCACTGAAACTTCAGGTCTCACTGCAGAGCCTGTATATGCCATCTGGCATGTGCCAGAAACAGGATGCAGGAGACCATGAGGCCCAGTAGCCTCAGTCATTCCAACCGAAATCCAGGCTGAAACATCGGTATCATGGCCTGAATATTCTAAACTCACTGCTCAGAAGGATAGGCCCAAAACTGCACTGTGTCCAGAGCCGCTCTGATGAAAGGGAGCGTCAGAGAGCGAGTTAGGTGTGACTTCGACATGTTGATGGTGAGCCCTAGCGAATACAGGAGGTTCGCCGTAGTCTGGAGGTGGGAGATGACAGCCTGGGGCACGCTCCCCTTCAACAGTCATTCGTCAAGATAGGGGAAGACTTGCCCCCCTGTTCTGTGCAGATGAGCTACAACCACTGCCATCACCTTGGTGAACACCCGACAGGCGCTGGTAAGGCCAAAGGTGAGTATTGTGAACTGAAAGCGCTCATGGCCTACTGTAAACTGCAGGTACTGCCGATGAGTAGGAAGGACAGGAATGTGAATATAGGCATCCTACAAGTTCATCACTATCATCCAGTCTCCTGGGTCTAGAGCAGACAAGACCAGAGCCAGAGTGAGCATTTTGAACTTTTTTTTTTTGAGGAAGTAGTTGAGGGTTTGCAGATCTAGAATAGGGTGCAGGCCCTTTTCCTTCTTCGGGACAGAAAAGTAGCAGGAATAAAACCACAGCTTACTTCTGGCCCAGGAACCCTCTCTATGGATCCCTTGGCCAAGAGAGTCATGACTCCCCCATGAAGCAAAGTCAGGTGATCCTCTGACTGCTAATTGTAAGTCGTAGGCTTGGAGGGAGGGGTTGCCTCGAAAGGGAGAGGGAGTAGCTCCTTCAGACCATCTAAAGAACCCACCTGTCCGACATGATATTTTACCAGTGGTGGAAGTGATGGCTGATCCTGCCACCAACTGGCCGCCCATGATCTTGAAGGGCCGGTCTAGGAGGGTGCAGGAGGCTGAGGGTGCAGGAGGGTTGGTGGACTGACCCGACCTCTGGCCGCCCAACCCACTGGGTTGGAACAAGCCGCACCCACAGCCACGCAGACATTGCTGTACTTGCGCTGCCTTGTGGCTGGGGAATGGCTAGCACAGCTGAAAGCCCCTTCCATAGCCACGAAAGTGGTGAAAAGCAGACCGGGATGTGTGACCACTGAGAGGTCCAAGGACTTGGCCGTAGCCTGTGAGTCCTTAAAGCGCACCAAGGCCATGTCTGCTTTGTGTCTGACGAGTGCCATCAAAGGACATGTCCATGAGGGAAGCCTGAACATCCCCAGAGAAGGCAGAAGTTCTCAGCCAGGCGTGACGTCAAACTTCCGTCGATAAAATCACCCTGCCCAGCGAGTCGGTTGTGTCAAGCCCACAATGAATGGCGAACTTTGTCACATGTCTCCCATCTGACACTGCTTGGGAGTCGATGCCCCACATCTGCTCTGGGACCTGTGGCAGCACTTGCCCAACCATTCCCCACAGGGAGTGGTAGTAACAGCCCAATAGGAATGCACTATTTACAGACCGCAATGCAAGCCTCGCGGAAGAACATTTTTTCATACCCCAACTATCCAGTCTCTTGGATTCCCTGTTTGGGGGTGCGGAAGGGAACACGCCCTGTTATGTAGAGGCCTGGACCACTAAGCTCTTGGGGGAAGGGTGGTTGGTGAGGAAATTTAGGTCGCCTGGTGCAGGGCGATGGTGGCGGGCTATTGTCTTAATCACAGGAGCCCCTGTGCTGAGCTTGGACCAGGTTTCCAGTAGGACATCAGTCAAGGCCTCATTAAAAGGCATGAGGGGATCCGATGAGGAGACACCCGGCTGCAGGATCTCCGTCAAGATTTTCACCTTGACTGCCACAGAAGGGAGCTGAAGGTCCAGGATCTCCACTGCCCTTTTAACAACCATAGCATATGGAGCTCCCTAGGGGGAGAAAGCAGACCAGAATCTTGAGAGGTATCCAGTCCACTGGCCTCACCCAGTTCCTCATACCAGTCCATTTCTTGCTCTGACTGGTCTTATAAACAGCCCAGCGACCCCTCCCAATCATCCTCCATTCCTAGTCCTTCAGAATAAGGCTGAGGAACCGACCTAGGACCAAAGGGTTCTGTCCCCGCCTGAAATGGCGTCAGTAGGTGCTGATTCGGCTCCGGGTCTTTAGGGATGAGAATGGGGCTGCTGCCGCCAGTGGGTGCCGGTGGCGTTGGGAGTCTCGGCATGGGGTCAGGCGACAGGGAAGGTTGCACTGGCACGACCGGCATCAGTCTGGATCTATTACTAGATCCATGGGGGGTCATCGGCGTTGGGGTTGGAGCCATCGGCTTGGAACCCGATGGAGCCCCCCCTGAGGCTGCCCTAATATGAGGCACAAGGCATCATAGAATTCTTTGAGCTAGGCAGGGGTTGCTCCGGCTCCTGGAAAGGTGGGGAAGCATGGAGCCGACCCAGGCGCACGTTCAGCCAAATGAGGCCTAGAACGCAGAGACTCCTCCGTCGTGTCAGCTGACTGATGGTGAGAAGTCACAGTACGCGTCTACTTTTTGTGTTTTTTATGCTCTTACCTGACTGACCCAAAGACTGTGAGTGGGAGGATGAAGACGTAGGGCTCCTGGAGTAGTGCCCGGACCTTCCTCTTGACAAAACATCGAAAAACCCTGTCAAAAAGTGAGAGGGTAGCTGTCTTCATGGATCTGTGCTAACCGGTGCAGAAAAAAAAGAACTGACGTCAGTGAGCGGAGGTGACACCTATATAGGTGACATCAAAACAGCGGAGATGACGCCCACAACATCACGCGGAGCCAACCGACTCCACCTACCGGCATGCAAGGGTATTGCTCGAAGGAAAAAATTCTGTATCCAGTCTGACTCCTGGAAAATTCAAAAGTACGGAATCTGTGGCTAGATGTCTCTATCAGATATATACTTACATTTTCATTGGCAAGGTATGCGTGGTAGAGGAAAATGCGTGGTAAAGGAAATGTGTGGTAAAGGCATTGCCTGCTAATGGATGTGTGGTAAAGGTATGTGTGGTAATGGCATGCATGGTTCCATCATACATCCACAGGCAATATCATATCTTACAATGATAGGTTATTCCATACCAAACCATACTCTACAGTGATGGACCATAACATACTATACAATGTCAGGCCATACCATACCATAGTATGCAATGGCTGGCAATACCATGCCATTCTATACAATGACAAGCCACACCATACTATACCATACTATACAATGACAGACCATTCCATACCATGCTATACAGTGATATACCATACTGTACCATAACATACCATATCATACCATTCTCTACAATGACTACCTACATCATACCGTACAATGACCATATCATACACTACTGTACATTACCATACTGTGACAGGCTATACCTTAACATACTGTACCATAACATAACATACCGCACTATACAATGGCAGGCCCTACCATGTTATACCACCATGACAAACCATAGCTATCATACTATACAATCACAGGCCATACCACACCATACATTGACAAGTTATGAAACATCATACCACACTATACAATTACAGGTCATATCACACCATACTATACCATACCATGGCAGGCTATAGCATACTATTCTATACAATGACAGGCCATATCATACAATGAAATGTCATACCATACTATACAATGACATGCCATATTGAACTATACCATATGATACAATGACAGGCCATACCATACCATACAATATAATGATAGGTAATACCATAACATACCATAATATAGTATACTATATAATGCCAGGTCATTCCATACCGTACAATGACAGGTCATGCCATTCCATAGCACGGCATACAATACAATGACATAACGTACCATACACTGACAGGCCACACATTAAAATACCATACTATACCAACCAACCAAAATCACTTTATTCGCTTTCATGTGATAAAACCGTAAAAGCACAGGTAGAATATAATACATACAATCCAGACGGGAACATACCCGGTTTAAACATAGTATATACAGTGTTAAAATATATGCTGTTTAAAAATATATAATAACCAACTCTCCACGAGCACACATAAAATACCTGCTAAACAACGCTCTAAATGGTGCAGTAAGACCTTGTGTTTAATTAAGTTGTTAGATAAACGGCTAGTGGTGCAAGGTAAAGTGCATAGTGCAGGGGATAGTGACAAGGCTCAGGCAAGGTAATCACAACACGCCCTAAACCTAATCGCGGATTTAAAAAAAATAAGTGCGTAAAAAACAGTGTTACCCATCAATATTTGTAGAAATATGGTTGCAGGCCGTGCTTGTCTAAAATTGGCCTGTTTCAAAATAGGAATTTAAAAGGATTTTCTGGGCATATCATAAAATGGGCAAAACATTGTGAAATGAACCATGTACCATTGCAGCCGTATACTATACAATGACAGGCTATACCATACATTACTATACAATGACAGGTTACACCATGCCATACCTCACTGTACAATAATAGGCCATACCATACCATTCTATACAATGACAAACCATACTATACTTTACCATAATATAGAATCACAGTCCATACCATACTAAACAATGACAGACCATTCCATATCTTATTATGTCAGATCATACCATACCATACTGTACAATGACATGCCCTACCATACCATAGTATACAAAGATAGACTATACCATACCATGTCAAACCATACCATGTGACAGGCCACATCATACCATACAATACAAAGACAGGTCATACCTAGGCTTTCCTGTTTTCAGTTTCTATTTTTGGTAAATTCTGGTGGGGTTTTTCAGTGTTTTCAAGTGATTTCAATACCTCTAAAAACAGTGCTTATCAGTGGTTACACATTTCTCACCATTAAAAACAACAGAAACAGTGTTTTTCCGGTGTTTATGAAACGTTTTGCATTTATTATTGCTTGCTTTCTGCACTGATGGTGCATGGTATATAGACAGTGTACGTACAGTGTAAATGAGGTCCAAATACATTTTTGCAAATCAAACTTATTGTAGTACGCCATACAATACTTCTTCAGTGAGTCTTTGGTCATGTGCGCTCACTTTTTCCTTCCCATGTAAACATTTTTCTGTGACAAGGCCCTCTCATCATTGGCACTTGAGACATACAATGCCAAAACAGCCAGTACACAATTTGCTAACTCTGGCCAGTGACATAGCTTTACATGCCAATACTGGTGCACTTGAAGATTGCGATTCTCTGGACGGGTTCGGGAACATTTGTGTTGAGCTGGGTGCTTATGCCCTCAGAGTTATTGAAGCGGTCAAAAATGAAGCAGCACTTTTGAAACTACGAGGAAAACTCCCCACAGTGAGATTTCGTTGACTTCAAATGCCGTGGTTGATGAAGAGACACTTCTATGTATCACTGCAAGCCATTTCTCATACATTGTAAAATGAAAGCTCCTGAATTGCTTGTCACCATTGCTTTGCTTACCAAGTGGCAAGCCCTCTAAGATGGAACATGTTGCAGTGCCAAAGTCACTAATAATGTCGCCCAGCCTACTCTCAAGGAGATGTTTCACATCTACACTAATTATGCTGAACACTTGGCAGACAAGGGTGTTTTCAGACTCTAGTTGTTTTATTATGTCCACTACAGCAGTTATGTTTTCCTATAAAATCTAAGAATGCAGTGGAGTGTACTGTTTGTTCACATCACTATCAATATGCGACCATAGATCCTCACATTTCTTGCCTTTGGCATCATCAATTCAGTTAACGGTTGCCACATTGATAATATGGCATTCACAGCCCCTTGGACTGAGAACCATCAGCTAAGTGACATAGTTGGGATGACTCTTTCTTTGATGCCACACAAAGCGAGAAATATTTGCATTTTAGTTCCTGCACATAACAAAACAGTGCACTAGAATGGACTAATAAGTCAAAAGCATTCTTCCTTAACTCTGAAGATTGTAAAGATGCTTTCAGCATATCATCTAACGAGTGGCAAGGATCTCTTACAGGGAAGCACTTCAGCTCAGGTATCGATTTTGACAGGTCATCGCACAACTTTTTCATATACGTAAATGAATCACTGCAAATACAAACAAGATCACTCCAATCTTTGTTGAACTTGGAAATAACCTTTTTGCAGCAGCATTTCAAATGACATTGCCTTCCATGTTTTCCAAAAGCCTGGTGTCATGTTTTCACCACTATCCCAGATGCTTTGTGATAGCACTATTTTCTCATATACTTGTCACTATACCCTGCATTGAATCTTTTAAGCCTGAGGTGTTGGAAATTCAACTACTGTCAATACTGACTCAATAGAAACTGGAGGCTGGAGTATCAAGGGCTCTTACCCACTCTCTGTAGGTAAATGTCATGGCACATATTGGGTAAGATTCTTACGAACCCAGCTATTTCACCTATCAATGAAAGAATCAAATGTCAAATATGATTTTGATGTTTCCTGGTTCTCTACAGTTTATAAAATCATTAAATAAGACCTAAACCATGCTTCTAAACCTTGCATCTTTAGACCAAAGACTACAAAACTGAAAAAAGCAAAAGGAAGAAGAAATAGTATTTTAGTGACATCCCTAAACAACAAAACTCAAGCAGAATAATGTTAGCCTAGTCTTTCTTGTTGCTAGCTTGTATAACAAAGTTATATTGTATTGGCTCCTTCAGGAAGAAAAAAATGACTCTTTCACACTCCTTTTCCTTTCTTTGAATAGCATTTAGTTTGTGGATCTGCAGGTATTTTTTCAGTGTTTACATGTTTACACTGGTGAGGGCTATTTCCATATCGGTGGGGTTTTATCAGTTATTATAGGTTGAAACCTAAAACTGGACAGCCTAGTCATACCATATCATATTATACAATGACAGGCTATAATATACAATACAAATCCATACCATACCATACTTTACAATGGCAGGGCATACCATACCATACCATAGTATACAATACCATATTATACTATGCTATACAAAAACAGTGCATACCATACCATACAATCAATAAAATCAGGTATATAGGTATACAGAACTATACAATGATAGGCCATACCCTACCATAGCATACTAAATTATAAAAGACCATGCCATACTATACACAATGACAGGTGATACCATACCACACTGTACAATGACAGACCATACCATACAATCCTATGCTATACAATATAATGACAGGGCCATACTATAAAATGACAAACTGTACCATACCATACTATACAATGACAGGCCATTTTATTCCTTTACCATAGCATACAATTTCAGGCCATATCATACATACTATACAATGACAGTCCATTCCATATTTAACAATACCATACCTTACTATACAATGACTGGCCATACCATGCCATATAATGACAGGCCATAACATACTGTACACTAACATGACATACAATGATTGGTCACACCCTACCATACAATACTATTCAGTGACAGGACATACCATACTGTATGGTGACAGGCCGTACCATACCATAGTATACAATAACAGGCCAAACCATACCATACTATACTATAACAACAGACCATACCATACCAACCATACCATAGTATACAATAATGGGCCTTACTGTACAATGACAGTCCATACCATACTACACTGTACAATGACAGACCATACCATACCATACCATACAGTGACAGGCCATACCACTCAATACCATACTATACAATGAAAACCATAAGAGTCCATACTGTACAACAGCAGGCCATATTATACCATACCATACAATGACAGGTCATACCATATCAGTCTATACAATGACAGACCATACCATACCATACCTTACTGTACAATGACAGGCTATACCATACCATACTATACAATAACAGGTCATACCAGATCATAACACACCATACCATGCCCTACTGTACAATGGTATACCATACCATACTATACAATGGCAGGCCATACCATACCATACCATGCTATGCAATGACAAACCATACCATACTATTCAATTATAGGCCATACAATATCATGCCATAGTATACAATAACAGGCCATACTGTATGATGACAGTCCATACCATACTATACAGTACATTGACAGACCATACCTTACTATACAGTGACAGCCATACCATACAATACAATACTATACCCTAACAAACTATACAATACCATACTATTTCTTTTGTTTGATCTGTATCGCTGAAGTAATTAAAAACATTAGAAATCGTCATGCAGCTCAGTCCCTTACATCATGTGTGGTGCCATGGTGTACGAGTTCATGATCTTGGTCAACCCGTATTAGTCTCATGTTACACAACAACAGTCTTGTATTCTTCAGAAGAACTGAAAAAGGGGGTTACCTGGTTATTTACCATTCATTGCCTCTATAACATCAAGTATATAACTGAGTTCCACACCTCCGGGTGACCCGGTCATTTAGGTGGGAGCAGAAGGGAGGATTTCTAACTCTGATCAAACATAAGGAGGAATTAAAGATAGAAACAAGAGAGTAAACAACAATAGGTTTGCTTGCACTCAAAGCATTATCTCCACAACAAACAGTACATGTCATTGTTATACTGTAGAACTGTATTTCCCTCCCCCTTCCCTTCAGTTTATACATCTCAGTACAGACAGTCATGAATATCTATAAAGAATACGTTCTGGACATCGGTTCCTATTCAGGTACAGGTTCCCCATTAGAAAAATGATGTTTCTACTTCGAGGTGTAACGCTATTTGAAGGGCCGTTGGGATCACATCCCAGCTAGTTGAAATAGGAAAATTGTGCAAACCAAGGGTGTCCTTTCTGAGGAGAGACACTCCCTCCGCTCTCGCCCTGTTAAGTATGGAGTGTGACTTGGCTAATAGGGACTAGGCTAATAGGGACGGTGATTAGCTGAATTTCCAGCGTTTCATGATAAGAGGCATGGCTATTATAAGGCCAGGATCTATAAATAGGTTTGTGGCTCTGTGCTTTTTATATCCCCAGTATGCGTACCTCTCATGAATTTGGAAGTTGTCTAGCAGTACATTCCGACAAATGGTGTGTTACCCCCTCCCAGTAATGCCGTAGTTTGGAACACGATCATAACATATGTATAATGTCAGCATCATGATGGGTGCATTGGAGATAACCCATGTACTGACTGTTGAAATTGAAAGATTTTTTTCTGGGGTCAAATATGCCCTATGTATTATGTAATACTGTATTTATCTAAATCTAGCATTACATGGGACATATGTGGGACTCGCCAGGATCATATTCCATTCCACAACTGTGCACGGATGATCCAGGTCCGTCTCCCATCAAGTTTGCAAAGGAGTCAAATCTGTTGCAGTGTGTAAACGGAATGCATCCGCAAACCAGCGAGTAAGATGATGTCCCTCCCCCATAATGTATATCTATTGGAGTGTAAGGTGCTGTAATGGGAGTATCTAGTTCCAAACGTTGGTCTGGGGTTAGCCAAGGGAACGGGAGGTGCTCTAGGAAACTGCTTATTTCCGAGTCGGATGCCTCCAGGGTTGATCAATTAGCGTTGCAAAATTGAGAACCAACTCCTTGTGTACTTCATGTTGTATGTATCGCATTATACCACTGGGGAACAATAATGCCGTAATAGGGCATCTCGGCTGATCCTGTTGGATCAACCAAGCAAGGAGGGTTCTGGACCGATCAACCGCCACATGTGTCCTGGCAGAGTGCGCTGCATAGTTTAGGCATCTCAGCCGCTAGAGTAGTGCTGTGTCTGTTGTCCTTGCTGTCATTAACTCGGAGGCATAAGAAGAGTCAATGGACGAATGTTTCTCAAGCGCTAGCAGCTCTCGTTCCGCTTCCAATAGTTTGCTCTTCACCTGTCTCCGCATCCCACAACCCAGACCCAGGCAGTGACCTCTCAGTGTCACGTTTAATGCATCCCATTCCACCAAGGTAGACATTGCCATTCCTATGTTATCTTCAAAGTATTCTAAAGTGACGTGATAAGAGATTCGCGGAAGGGTGGGTCTTCTAGCATGGCAGGCTGCAGATGCCAAGTGAGGACCGCTGAGGGTTGTGTATCTCAAGCAATTGATATGTATTGTGGATTTTGGTCTGCATGTGTGCGACCTAAATAATCAGTATGTATTATACAGGGTAATAAATTGGGCGTGCTCTAAATCCTGTATATACGAACATCAAGGGCATGTGGAGTAGACTAAAAGGAGTACACTCATGTCACTGGGTTGCGGTGCCTCCATATATCCACCAGCCCCCACCGCTGTGTCCATTCCCTCAATGTCGAGTCATTGGCAGATGCTGCGTACATCTCAGCGGTGGGAATGAATGGCCTAAGCCCGTGCCCAGTACACTATTAAAGTCTCCACCTATCACCCATGGCAGGTCACTCCATTTAGAGAGTATCTGTGACAGTGATCACCAGAAGGGCCCCTGTTCCGTATTGGGCGCATATATATTACCTAACAAGAGGCACCGACCATCAAGTCTTCCTGTCAGAAAGACGTATCTTCCATCTGCCATCTACCAAAAGAGGAGTGCACGGGTGGACCGAAACCAACACTCCACAAACATATGCTGAGTAATTTGTGGCGAACACTTGTCCCCTCCATCTGCGTTGCAACTAGGTTGCTTCTGGTTGTGTTAAGTGGGTTTCTTGTAGAAGAGCTATTTGTACGTTATGCCGATTGAGGTAGGAGTATACTGCTTATCGGTGGGAGCGAGTGCATAGGCCCCAAACGTTCCAAGTGATAATGTGTTGTAATGTCATGTTATGTCCATGTGCAAGCCAATGAATTGCCAGGGGCCAGGATCGTACATGTGGTCATGGTTAGAGGTAGCGGCTAGAGTGAGCAAAGAGTACACACAGCAGAACCTGATTAATCTCAAATTAAAACTGAATGCCACCATGGCGATATAGCAATACCAAAAGAGCGGTTCTCACAAAAGGAAGAGCTGCCCAAACCAAAATATACACTACATCAACTAAAATTAACCCTTAGAATATGTGGGTAGGAGGGCACATAGCCTTGCAGAGCATTCAAATGCAACATCCCAACCCATTAGCGAGTTAGTGAAATACCATTAGAGACACTCCAACCATACATCGATAAGTCAACTCCCCGTCAGCTCCTCCACTTGGAGAGCCTAAAAATCATACATTTCCTCCCCTCAGTACCAGCTCATCACGAGCACGTGAGTAACATACTGATGCCCAGTGACTTGTAAATAGGCAAATATAGACGCAGCAGTAAGCAAATAGTATTAGAAGATACACTGCGTATCAGATGATATCATTAGACTTCTGTGGGGTGATATCTGGCAGAGTCAGTGAATTAGTGTCTGATGGACAGACCACCGAAGAGTCCTCATCTCCAGATGATCGTACTGACACTGCGTCCCTGTCAGAGTCTTCAGAGGGGTCAGAAATCCGTTCTGCCTCATAAACAGCCTGTTGCTGCTCCTTAATGATTTGTTCTAGGTTCGGACCTGCAGTCACTTTAGGTGCACGTCTTCTTCCCCGCTGTCTACGTTTTTTGAGGGCTTTCACCGCAGTGCCTCGCTCTCCTCCCCTGCTACTCAGTCAGGGACCAGAGAATTTTCCGGATGCTTCAAGCCAATCCCATGTGTCTTGCGGCATATCAAAAAACCTTGCCTTACCATCGGTTACCGCACACAATCTTGTAGGGAAAAGCAAGGTGTATTGGATATCTAGCTGTCGAAGTTGCTGCTTTACTGCTAAAAAATAGCTGCGTTGTCGCTGTACTCCTATGATATAATCCATGAAGAACATCACCCGTACATTCTCCAGCCGGACCTCCTGTAGCTTTCTTGTTTCGCGTAGTGTTGAGTCTCTGTCACAGAAGTGAAGTACCTTAAAGAGAAATGGTGAGGGGCTTGAGCCTGGGCAGGCTTCCTGGAGGGGATGCGATACACCCTCTCGACTGAGAAGTAAGATGACAGAGATGATGTTGACAGCAGCTCCCTGAGCCATATTTCAATGGATGCCACTGCATCTTGGCCCTCCGTCTCCTCTGGAAGACCTATCAAGCGGATATTATTGCATCTGCATCCTCCATCCTATTCTCCAGGGGGCGAAGTCTGGCCTCATGGTCTCGCATCTGTTTTTCCATTATTTCAGTGGCCAGTTGTACCACAGCTAGAGTTTGTTCTGCATTTGTAACTCGGTCAGATAGTTTCCTGTGGTGGGCATGGAGTATTTTAAGATCTGCTGCCACATTGTCAATTTTAGACTCCAGTGAGACACGGGAGCGCTCAATAGCATTTAACACAACGTCGAATCTTTCCCCAGATGGGGGGGGTGCTGATCTTGAGAGTCCTAATGTTCGGGTTCCATTACGGAGGATCACCTTAAGGTGGTTCTGGAGCCAACACTTCGGGTGCGACTCATTCCGGCACCTCTTGCGATGCGCTGGCCTCCATGGGTAGACACCTTCTGTGTTTCCCCCCTTTCTTTACATTCACTCCTCGCAACTGCAATATGGGCAATGGGGCCCTCAATCTCTCGTATAGGAGTGTGGCTGCCTCTATACACCAAGCTTTCATGTTTCAGCACAGTCCTGTGAGCAGTGCTTAAGCCAAGGAGGTTGTTAGGCATGGCATCCGTAAGGTGATGATGCCACCATGCATGTGTATAGGTGCACTGCGCTGCGCCTACATCTCGAGCCAACGGCACCCAGCATTATACAGTACCATGCGGAATACCCTGTGGAACAAGGGCATAGTATGCATTGTAACGGAGTCTCATGTCATATAGGAGATGCTTCAGAGAAGTTGATGCCAGCTCACCACAAGGGGCCATTTCAGGGACCGCCCCGATGTCAGGTTGAGATGCAAGTCTCCTTCAGTCTAATCATACCTGTGGGGTTCCCACCATCAGATTCAATCACCGTGACTGCCTCTCACAGTGCAGCTCCACCAATCGCGTGGTCCATAATGGAGAGCGCATTGTATCCTTTAATTTGGTCTGCCCATGTCCCAGCCATGCACCTCACGAGTCCGCGTTCATGGGGGGTGTATATCTGTGCCTTTGCACTCAGTCCAAGGCCCATAGGTGAGCTCCTCTAGATTGCTCCGCTCCCAGGTCAGTCTTCGCGACGTGTGGGTCAGAGGCCCTACCCTTGACCCCAGTCCCTCTCGCCTGGAGGACCAGATGGCTGACAGTCCCAGAAGTGCGCGGGTGCTGCCAACTGCAGTGATCAGGTGCAGCCCCCGAGAGGAGTAAAAAGTCAGCCAACACCCAACCCGGGCCCCACCGCTCCATGCCCAGGCTCTGTCCATGGCTCTCTCCACCTCACCTCACCTCAGCCTCTGCCACCCCGCGAGTCGGTGAGCCACCATCCACCACTGGAGCTTTGGTATTTTTTCCTGTGTGTACGGCTCCTGGACCTCGGCGTGCTGCTGCAGCTTGCCGCACCTCTACTGGATCATCGCTCAGTATTGCTCAGCACCGACTGTGGCTCCCGCACCCATCCGTCTCTCCGGTCTCAGGTCGGCAGCTGATGCCGGCAGTATTCCGGGCGTTACAGCCCTGCTCTCATCACGGGTGCAGTCCGGGGGGGGGGGGGGGGGGGGAGCTGGATTCGGTGGGTGTAAACTATTCTTCCGGATGGTGCTCTGTAGTCACTTAAATGTAACAAATAATATGGGTGTGTTGCAGAGCAGAGTTAAAATGTGTCTGCCATCTTGCCCCTGCAAGCCACGCCCTCCCATACAATTCCATACTATACCCTGACAAACCATAAAATACCATGTTATACCATGTCAGGCCCAATGATACCGTACAATACCATACCATGACATACCATACTATACAATGACAGGCCATACTGTAGAATGACTGACCATACCAAACTATTCAATGACAAGCTGTAGCATGTGATACCATGCACTATAATGACAAGTCATACCAAACCATATTATACAATGACAATACATATTTTACCATAGCATGCTATAGTTTGAAATGACAGGTCATACCATACCATACAATACTATACTTTACAGTGACAGGCCATCTCATACCATACCATACTAGACAATGACAGGCCGTACCATAACATAAATGTCAGTTTGTCTCATACCATTCTATAGAGTGACAGACCCTACCATACAAAACAATGACAGGCCATACTATGCCATATCCTACTATAGCTTAGGGGTCATACTATGCGATACAATACATTGACAGGCCATACCATGTCATACCATACTATACAATGACAGGCCATACCCTACGTTACTATACAATAACAGGCCATACAATATCCTGGACCACTGGAATTAATGTGAATCTGCAGCTTTGCCATTTTTTCTGCATAATTATGGATTTGCTGCACTTGCCATGTAATCCATCATCTTCTGCATAGTTGGCAGATTTTAACAAAAAGTGTTGTTTCTATCTCGTAGAGATCAAAAGTTACTAAAAATGCTACCAGGCATGTTGCTGGGTAGTGGCAAGCCCTTTACCGCTTAGTGACGTAGCTCCTTTATTTTGCTGATTGCTGCATTTAGGGGTGAAAGTGAACCTCTGCCCAGACAGTGATAACAATGTAAAAATTACAAAAGAGTGAAATAACACGGCCGCAAAATGTGGTGAATTATGCTGCATAATTTGTCTTTCTTGCCCTATAATTCAGTGAACCCTGCTGCATAATTTGTTACTACCTTGCTGCATATTCCCAGTGGCCCTGACCATACCAGACCATGCCCTACAATGACAGGCCCTACCGTACCATACAATGACAGGCCTTACCATACCAAACCATACTATTCTGTTGCAGACCATACCCTATATACCATACCATACAATTGTAGGTCATACTATATTATACCATACTATACAATGACAGGTCGCACCATGCTATATCATAGTATACATAGATAGGCATACCATTCTGTACTATATAACGACAGGCTGTACCATACTATTCCATACTATACTACATAAATGAATAAAACATTAACGGCGCCAGTACAATCGCATAGGAAAGGGCCAATGCTTGTTTGTTTTGTGTGCAGCAGAAATTGTCTTATCCCTGTTGTCTGTGCTTGGATGCGATTGTCACATCCATTGCCATGTCAACTGTTGTTTTTTTCTCATTTGCAGCTAGAAAATCTGCAGGGAGCCCTCTATGCCACGGGACCAGACAGCTCTCTGATTCCACTGGTGGAGAACTTCAGAGCGACACAGACGCTGAACCAGAGGACTGTTTATTCCTCTTTTCCAATGGGTAGGTGTGCAGACTATGAAGTGAAGAGAATAGATACGTCAATTGGTGAGCTAAAGGGCATAGGCCTTTGGAGATGTGGTCTGCTCGCTCAATACCAGATCATGAAGCCACAACTACAAAGTTCTAATCCTCACTTTCTGACTTATTGGTTCATTGTGTTAGCCTAGGCTTATTGCTTCATTCCTCATCACCTTTCTGTCTCGTTTGTCTTGTTTTTTGTTGCACCAAATGGGAACATTTTAGAAACACAGTAACTGTCAATAACTAATTTGGGTAAACATTAGAATTGTTTCTAAGTTACCTGTGGTCTATTTCCATTGCTTAGTATTATGCCTCTGTGCCTCCCTTTGACTCCCCCCTCATGCCTGTTTCTTCTACCACCCTGCATTGCCTGTATTTTTATGTCCCTCTTGTCCATCCTTATTCATCCCTGCTTTTACCCTTTCTAACCTTATCTCACTGTTTTCTTATCTTTCACACCCCACCTCCGCCATTTTCTGCTTTTCCCTCTCTATCAGAAAGCTGGATGATGAAAAATAAGCACTGGTCCCCACAGATGAATGCCTGTTTCACCCACCCACTCTGCACCGTCCATATACCTAAAGTGCTTGTGTTGTATGAGGGCTGGAAATGTTACCATTAAACTCAATAATCACTACACTAGCCTTGACTTATGATTTTTAGTCTAGTTTCCAAATGTAACGCAGCCTGAACCAGATCTTTCTGACAAGCGAGAGACTTCTTAAAGACATCCCTTGTACCATTGTCCCTCTGCCCACACGAATTACATCTAATAAGCACCCCTTGCATACTTGTCATCATTATTATTTATGGCTCATATTTTGAACCTGTATGTATTAACGTGGCTTCGGAGTTGTATCCCATTTTTTCACTATCGTTGCCATTTGTGGTTCCCTCGCCCTATATGTTTAGGTGTTTAGTTCTCCCATAAAGAATAATTGCTGACATTGATTCCATCGCTAGGGCCAGCGATTTATTTTTCAAGTGGAGGCCAAAAATTAGCAAATAAAATGATTTACTACCTAGCAAATTATTAATGGAGGAGACGTAAGAAACGTTTAATCCTCGCATGTCAAATAGTTGTATACTTATCACAAATTCATCAATTTCTTCTTAAGTGCTGCTAAACAGAACACATTTTACAAACTGTAGTGCTTCCCTTTTGGATGAAAAAAATTTGCTAATACTGAACTGAATGAAATTTTATTAAACAAGAAAAACTTACGAGTCTGATGAAAGATTTACTTGAGATAACAAGAGATTTACCTCCTGGCAAAACAAATATGGATGAGGGAGATGGAAGACAAGTTTATTTCCTTGGATGTAGAATTGTTGTATATTTATAATGAATTTCTTCTAAAGTTCTGCTTTAGAGAATACATTTCACAAAACTGTAGTGCTTCCCCTTTTAATGATTTTCTTTTTTTGTGCTAACATTAAACTGAATAAAAATGTGTTTAACAAGAAAAATTTAAGAATCTGGGGAAGGATTTACTTCAGAAATCAAATGATTTACCACCTTGCGAATTATAGATGGAAGAGACAGACGCAAGAAAGGAAAATATTACTTACCCTGAAAGCATCTTTTTGTGGCATCTCGTGCTTTAGATTCACATGCTGTGCATACTCGTGCCGTCTAGTGTGAGCAAGTTGTTTTTTGTGCGAAGACTTCTTCCCGAGTCACGAGATAGTGTGATTTCACCTCTTGCTTGCAATGCACATGGTCTTTGGCTCCATTGTTATATTGTTTTCTTCACGGCGGGTGGGGATGAGGCTGGAGCAAAGCGATACAGGAGAGAAAAATAGAAATATGATTATGTAAAAGAAGTAAGAAGGAAGGATAACTGCAACAGCCAGTAGAGTATGGGGAGGAGAACCTACATCACTACATGCCACAAACAGATTCTTTCAGGGTAAGTAAAATTTTCAGTTCGAAGCCTGTGCAGCTGTAGATACACATGCTGTGCATAGACTGTAAACCAGTCCTCTCTTAAGCAGTGGCTAGCCTGTGAATGTTGCAGAGGACTGAAAAAGGCTTCGTAGTACAGCCTGACCAACACTGGCTTGTTGACGGGCTAATATGTCTACGTAGTGATATTTAGTGAAAGTATGTGGTGAAGACTAAGTAGCTGTTTTGCAAATGTCTGCTATGGGGATGTTCAAGAGAGAGGCAAATGAAGCCCCTTTCTTTCTAGTAGAATGGACTGTAGGAGGAGCAGGTAAAACACATTTAGCTTTTGCGTAACAGGTCTGGCTGCATTTAACTATCGATCTGGCTATACTTGAATTTGATAAGACATTCCCCGTCCTCTTCTCTGGGAGATGTTGGAGGAGCTCCTCCATTTTGGAGGAGCTCCTCCATTTTGTCCAAGTGATCCTGGTCATAATCTTGATACCAGTCTGATGGATTTGGTGATACGCCATTGATTGGCAGACTGCACTACAATGCACTTGCCATCAGCATCTCCTTGTCTGGCGGAGCAGCGTTACCGGTGACATGAGTGTTCGCTCTCTTGCAAGCCGTATGCATCACCAGAGAGCCTGGAGGGAGTTTGCCCCTAAAGTAGATGGGATCTGCAGTGGAGGCTTTGTATTTTTATGTGATTTCTCGAGCTTTAACCAACTCATTGAAGATATCAGGAGCTGGCTTGAGAATCCCTTTAAGCTTAGGCAGGTCCTGCATAGACCAATGGGCAGAGGAAATAGTTTTGAATAGAAAATAAATCCTCTTTGACAGGCTCCTTTTGCGTTTCTACCTTATGGAGAGCCACAGTCTTACTCAATACTTCATAGTAGGATGTGGTGTCATTGGTGGGAAGGGGCAGGCAGTGTAAAGGTCTGGATCTGTATCCCCTAGTGTATCCACATCATAAGTATCCCATGGGACTCCTTGTGTGGACATATCGTATGTGTCCCCACCTCACCGTGTTCACCTATGTCAGAATGTGATTATCCCTGTGATGTGTATGGAAGTGGGTCAGGTAGAGAGGGTGGTGGAGATGGTGTTGGTGGAGGTCTGGGTGGAATGGAGGTGGGGAGTGGCAGCACAGGGTCAGAAAGATGGCTGGTGCCTTTGTTGTGCTTCTTCCATTGCTCTGGTGGTGGATGGGGCGACAGGGCTTCCTCAAAGCTAAGTCGCCTCTTTGAAGGTCGAATGGCTCATCTGGTGGACGATGACAATCTGCCCCAAGTATACGTCAAGTTCATCCTGCAGTTTCTAGAGGACCGGTTCGACTGGTGATTTTCCGGTTGGCACTGATTTTGGTTCCAACAGCGACGGCTTAGGATCCAACAGCCAGATAGTCGTCGAACCGTGAGCAGGCAGCACCAAGGGCATCGGCTTAATAATTTTCTTCAGTGCCAAGCCAAAGTTGGGTGAAGTGTCAGAATCGACAGTCAGTGTCGACTATGGTCAGAAGGCAGTGGTGACCCAGAAGCCTACCTTTGTGGATCCAGACCAGATGAATGCCCCTTGTGGGGTGGAAACTCAGTGTGATGTCGGGGAGAGGGAACTGTACTTATGAGCTGTTGAGGTCTTGATTTTGAGATTGCAGTCGGAACTTTCTTTGGGAGAGAAAGCCTCCTCGTTTGGAAGCTGAAGTCTCTGACTAATGTTTTCTGTCAAGGTCCTGGGTGCCAAAGAGGTCTGAAGTATCTTTGCCAGTCCTGCGCAACATTGTGAGTCGACTGGCCCTGCAGTCTTGAAGAGCCTTTTTCGACCAGAAAGACCAGCATGCACCACAAGCGGCCTCTTTGTGCTCAGGTGAGAGGAAAAGATTACAGACTTGTCTCAAGAGACTGAGGGCAGTATTGAAAAGGCATACAATCCATTGCAGGCAAGGCATGGTGAAAGTGGACTGAGTTGAAGGGAAAAAGGTCTTGACGGGCGAGGTCCTACTGGGGGCCGGAGATGACTGGAGAACCATCCTAGACGACGAGAGTGAAGGCGTTGACCAGATATGCAAGAAGAGGAAACACGATCGAGTACAATTCCGATGGAGGAAGAGGAACCTTGATGACCGAAAAGAACACCGTGATGGCTTTGATCCTGAACACGTCGTACAAAATGGCACACAGAAAACAATCTAACAATGGAGTCAATGACCATGTGCATTGCAAGCAAGAGGTGGAGTCACAGTGTCTCATGATTCGAGAAGAATTCTTCAAACAAAAATAACGTGCACAAATCCGGGCCCAATACTAGATAGTAGAAGTATGCACAGCATGTGCCTCTACAGCCATACATGCCTCAGTTTATTTCCTTGAATGTCAAAATGTTGTATACTTGTATGAATTAATCCATTTCTTCTAAAGTTTTGCTAAACAACACATTTCACAAAACTGCAGTATTTCATTGTTGAATGAAAAAAATCTGTCAACTGTACTGAATGATAATTTGTTTAGCGAGAAAAACGTACGAGTCTGGTGAAGGATTTACTTTGGATATCCAACGCTGAGTCACATACATTTCCAACATTAAGAACACGGACACCAGGGGAAGCTCCTCCGCTAAGGCAGAGGAGCATCGCCCCACTGCTTTAAAGCAGTGCAACTGCAAAGTAAAAATGATAATAACAGAACGCCCTTTATTATCATTTTATTTTTACTATTGCAGTTGCACTTCAGTGCAGCCCTGTTTATAGGGCGGGCGGAGCTGGCCTCCCCTGATGTTGAGTCTGGAAGAGGAGTGGTGGCTGCACCAAAAGAGCACATGGCCTGCCATTTTGGGCCGGACAAACTGTCATGCGCACTGTGCATGTTCTCCACAGGCTGTATTGTGCAGCCTTAGAGGAGAACATGCCCAGACTCCAAGCCCCTGTCTGAGCGCTGAACCACGGCACTCAGACCTATGACAACGCTGCTTAAGGCAGCGTTGTGATTGGTCAGGGGATTTTGGAAGGCTGCGTCCTTCCTGCTGAAGGATAAGCAGCGGCTGCGACGGCGAACTTCAGGTAAGTTTGCTTTTTTTCATTATTTTTTTTCCCCACCCCCCTCCATCTTTCCCCACCCCTCACCACTGTTCCGTACCAGCCGCCACTGACTGTCACTTTTACCTCATTACGAAGTCCCAGGTAGTGGGAAAGCTAATTCTAGACACTGGAATTACTGGTACCAGGTGGTATGCTAGCTGTGGAGGATAGAAAATGTGCCATTACGAGTTGTACATTGAGGGTCCAATAAGAAATGGGGAATAACGGGGAATCAGATTTATCACGTCTGATTCTCCAAAGTACTCCTCATTCACAGACACCTTTACACTGCAAGATTTTGTCTGAGTCATTGTAGGCGGTAGTTGCATGGGCCATGTTTCTGCATCACTCAAGGTAGGCCTGTGGGCATGCATTAGAGATGCTAATGATGTTCTATTGTTCCCTACAGGTTCCACATTCCCATATTCTGCAGGTAAGTAGTCTTTTCATTATTTTTTTATTTGTAAAATTATTAGTATCGTAATCGTTCCATTTGTGCTCAACACATAGATCATAAGGATGTTATTCTTCACTGAAATAGTGGTATATGCAGAGAATAGTAAGATTGACTCAATATTATGAGTATGCAAAGTTATAAAGTTTTCCTTTTACTCTAATTCCGCATATGATTACAACTAGAAGTGCAAACCTTTTACTCTGCGTTGATTTTCAGTTTAAAAACTGGACTTGTGTCGTCTTTTTAAATTGCCTTGAGAGATGCAGCCTAGTTTCAAATTAATTAAGAAAATACATTTCATGTTAACTTGTGAGAAAATGTCGCATCCATTTCCAGCTCCAACAAGCAAGTATGATATAATATTTTGGGATTATGGGTCAAAAATCGGACCGTGCATAAGTGTAGGCAAGGAATAAAACTCACGAATGAGTAGGGTAAAATGTTGGATCTGTGCAAGACTTGTAAGCAAAAGTGGCTGTCATCAGAAGCCTTTTATAATTCCATTTTAATTTCGTCCTAAGGTGTTGGTTTTTTTTTTTTTTAACTTTATTTAAACAAATCTACCTTGCTCTTCATCGTACAAGTCATTTCCAAATCATACATTAGGTGACCATAATCCCCACCAAAACCCAGGGGCATATGTACAAGCCCCTATCGACACCACAACGTCACTTTTACCGACGTTGTGGTGGCGATAGGTGCATTACCTTATTTACATGGCAGCGTTAAGCCACTTAACGTGGCTTAACGCTGCCTTGTAAATAAGGCCCCCTTTCACGCTATGGTTAGCGTGAAAGGGGTGTGCAGTGGGTGTTGCAGTGGGCGTTCTACCGCAACACCCATTGTTTTTGACGCTGCCCCCTATGTACAAGGGCGGCATACATAGGAGGCAGCACCAAAATTAAGATAAGGTAAAACCTGGTCTTAAGTTGGCGAAATGAGGAGAAATTGATTATTTCTCCTCGTTTTTGCTTTTTCCATGTGTGCTGCCTTCTGCAGCACACATGAAAAAAGCAAAATGCTATGGGTTGTTTATGTACAAGAAGGTCCCCCTTCCTGTACATAAACAATCCTTTAAGAAAATGCCATTTTATTACTTTCATGTGTGCTGCTCATGCAGCACACATGACAGTGACAGAATGGCATTTTTGGATGGTTTAAGTGCAGGAAGGGACACCTTCCTACACATAAACAATCATCCGCTGCACGCAGACACCCTTTCACTATGGTGCAAGGGTGCCTGCGTTGGTGCTAAGTTGCTAAACTTAGCGCCATTGTAGGGGGAAACGCAAGGCTGCACCACATTCTTGTAAATATGGTGCAGCCTTGCGTTTCAGAGGTGGTTGAGAGAGGCGTTAAACCATGACGGCTAACGCCTCTCTCTACCACTTCCTTGTACATATCCCCCACTGCCTCCAAAAGGTGGGGCAGCGTCACCTCTGATAACTTCCACAAGATACATTAATGGCAAATGTATTAGGATGGATTTTACATGACCACAAGAAGCTGAAGAATACATAAAGTCCAAACCTGGATCACAAAATTGACGTTGGCCCCACAAAGCACAATACTGACAATTTCTATTAATTGGTTTCAGCAACTGGGCTCATCATTTAAAAAATGACGGAAAAACTAACAACGAAATTACATTCTTCAAAAGCTAAATAAAATTAAGCAGTTAAAATTAGATACTGCTCTGAGGTGTGTGTGTGTGTGTATGGTTAGGGTTGAGGAAGATGGCTGCCTGAGCTGAGACTCCACGCCATGAAGAGAAAATCGGCCTGCGAACAATTGCGAAGGATACCCTCTGAGACCAATTTACCCTGGTTAAAAATTGGGACAACCCAGAGACCAGAATCTCTTGAAATGCCTTCCTGGATTCGAAATGCGACATAAATGCATCCGAAGAAATAGACAGTGAACTGTGCCACATCTGAAACATACAGTATGATGCATATGTCACAAATGTGAAACCTGTCAATTCGAGAGTTATGACAAATTGAGCAGTTCTGAAACATTTGTTTCTGGTATAACTGGATCTGGGGCTTTCTTAACAACTGAGGCAATAGCAATTCATTACATTTTAAGCAGGAAGGCCCAGCACCCATGCAATACCTACTGTCATTTCTCATCATGGCTGATCTGTAGGAACCAAAAGAAAAATAAACTAAAGAAACAAGAAAACCAAAAGTGGGTCAGAAGAGACTAAAGTCTGAACCCCCGATCCTAGCTTCACCTGTCAAAGGAAAATCAGAGCCTAATGCCAACATGGACCTAATATCATATCACCTCTCATGAGATGCTGAGGCTAAGAAATTAATTCTAGACCTCTCAACCAGACTTGAATTGCGAATAAGTAAGTTTGAGATGAAAGATTTGTGATGCCTAAATACTCAGATGCCATGCTTAATACAATGTATACCCTCACAAGCTAAGTCATGGAACTGGAAGACAGGAACAAGGGGTAATCTGAGAATATTTGGATTTGGATTTGTATAGCGCACATGTCACCCAGAAGGGTACCCTGGTACAGAAGCAGGAGCTGTATGGGCCGAGCCAGGATGGGGGCTTGGTAAGCAGTCAGGTCTTCGGTTTCTTGAAGAGCCTGCTGATTTACAAATATAAATAAACAAGCTGCAACAATCTAAGAAGGACCACCATCTATTTGAGCGCAATGGCTAGATATTTGACGGTTTCCAACTAGGAGCACTGAAATAGCCATTCCACACCGATTACGTTATAGATACGTCCTACCCACTTCATTTACAACACTTCTTATGAGATACCCTTGATATGCTCCTGGCTATATAAGTACACATCTGTCCTATCCACTAGCTATTTATTGAAAAACTGGTTACTCCTCCATTCTACTTTGCTACCACACTCCAAATGCTCCCCGCTCATCACCAGAACTCAGCCCAATACTCTGCTGTTTGTCTTCAGTCATGAACTCTAGAAAAATACAAATGGTGAGCACTTCTCACAACCACTAATCTATTCACAATATAAACTTGGTTGCCTGAAATACCTGGCAGCGCACGTACTCAAACAAAGCTTGATTACTTGACGTACCTTATGCACTCGCCACCTAATATATTATGCAATTAAACTAACATAGAACCACTAAACACACAATCAGTTCTTACTTATGCTGAGTAGCCCATGGTTGATAAACACACACTTATGGCTGCTAGATAAACAGATGCTTAAGAACTTCAGACTCTAATTTTGCTCCACTAAAACCTACCCTGATGAATCACTCAATAATCTTTTATCTACTGATAGATGCTTTCAGTTCTCTTCCAAACTTATGTTCAAATGTGTCATCCTGCTGTTTTTATGCTGCTATTTCTCATGGCGAAAGCATAAATACGCTAAATAAGTTAAATCAGGTAAAGTATGAGTATAGTAAAAACATCAGAGAGAGAGCTTACAATAACCTCCAGGAAAGAAATTCTGTAAATTTAAAAAGAAGGGTAAACCCTTAGCTGACCACATCAAAGCTAAAGGCAATAAATGTAACATTTCTGCAATCAAGGCAAAACAGAGAAGATAAAAACAGACACCAAACATCCTAAATTGCTTCCATGAGTTTATTCAAACCTGTATGATCCGTATGCTGCCCTCTAAAGAGGATTGTCACATATGCCTAGATAGAATCCAGATGTCCTCTATAGACATAAAATCAATAGTAGAACTTAACAAATCGGAAAATCTGAAATTGTATAGGTGATCAACTCACATAAAAATGGCAAGGCTCCAGCCCAAATGGTTTCTCAGAGAGTGTTTATAAAAACTTCCAGAAACAATTATAGACCGAATGGAAAAACTCTTTTAACATATCAGTTATGGGCAAATGAGTGGTAAAGCTACTGTTGTCTTGATCCACTAAGAAGACCAGGACCCTTTGGAAACCAAGATTTATAGACCCATATCCCTACTCAACATGGACTGTAAAACCTATGCTAACATTTTCGCCATTAGACTTGAAAACGTTCCGTCTCCTTAATCCACCCCATTCAAACTGGATTCCTGAAAAGCAGACTGGCTGCTGACAAGATAAGATTGCTTGGATGACCGTGGCACTGGATGTAGAGCAGATCCCTGATAAGATAATTTTGTGGACCTTCCTGCATTCACTGCTACGCAAATATGATCTTGGACCACTGTTTTAACTAATGATCTTTGCCAATTCAACAGATGGTACAAGAATCAATGGAACTCTATCTGAGAAATTCAGCCTTTTTCAAGGTACAAGACATGGCTGTCCATTATCACTGCTATTATTTTTATTGCCCATGCTTTTAAATAGTTGCTCAATTTGCACATCAAAGGTATTCCATTTGATTCAGGAAAACAAAAGGTAGTAACATGCAGATGATGTGTTATTCTTTTGAGGGGAAGCAGACCCTGCTAACCGAGGGATTCTCATAACTATCAAATCATATGGTAACGCATCAGGCTACACCTTAAACCATGAGAAATGGAAGTTTCACAAGGACATAAGGCCGCAAAAATCTAAAGACTACTAACCACATATAGCCTAAAAACTATGTCTAAATACAAATGAAATGGAAAATGTGTGTGTGTGTGTGAAACTTACCCTTCAGCCCTCATCCAAGCAAATATGGTCAAACATATAGAAATTCTTCACAAATTCCAAAAAACTCCCAATACTAGCTCAATTTAAATATTGATCGTTACACTGATCTGTTTGAACACCAAACACATTATTTAAAGCTGGCCTCCTTAAATCAAGTGTATGCTGGAACTGTCTGGAAAACATGGGAGACATAAATCGCATGCTCTTCCTCTACAGACACAGGAGACAACTCTCTGATAAAAAACAAAAGACAATCCATGACATATTCAAAGCAAACATTTCACTTAGCCCTATCAATACAGCTCTGTTCTCTCGGTCTATTACCCCTTCTTTGAACTTCGAAGACGCCAACCTGCTTCTACTGGACAGAAGTCAATATTTCTTTATTCAGTTTCATCAAATAAAACCATAAAAGCACACATGCATTAAAGAAAAAAAAAAGTGTTCTTCAATAAGCTATATCAAATAAGGAAGTGACCGGGGCTAAATAGTGAACAGGATACAAGTAACACTGGGGTCCCAAAAACATGGACAGGAATGAAGAAATCATTCCAATTAACAAAACACATCTGGTAGCAACAATTAATGAACATAGGGAGTGTGTAAGGCATAACAAAGTGCATTGTGCCATAAAAAAATAACATGTTAAAAACACACCGATTAATCACTGCTGGCCCTTAGCCTGACTGCAGATTTAAAAAAACCTAAGCACATAAAAAACAGTACTGCCCGTAAGCATTTGTAGAAAAATATAAGCAGGACGCACTTGCCTAAAATTAGCTTTTTTCAAAATCGAGATAATAAAAGACTTTCTGGGTAGATCATAAAAACTGCAGAACATCAAAAAATGGAGCATGTCCAGTGGAGACTTTCCGTAGCAGCGACAGGGTAACAAGCTCTGTCCTTTATGCTGCGATGGGCGAGGAGAAGATAAAAAAGGTCAAACTTGAACCTAGTCAATAGAAAACGGTCATATGAATTCACAAACCCGAATAGGTACAGTTCCAGCGTAGGCATGGTTCTTAACTTAATATAGCGATGTAGAGTAGCCTTGAATAGCTCCTTTTCTTCCCGAGCCATAGACTGCTGTTTAAGAAAAGCCACCTTGATATCAACAAAGTCCCTCTTGTTGCACACTTCACAGTTAGCAAAAAGATCTCCTCTCCCCAGGCTCACAAGGCACTCCTTAATGTATTTGAGCCACGGGAGATGGAACGCATGGTCAAGGGCCATACAGTCCCTTATAATAGTTTTATTTAAAGATGTCCCCTTACTGGTCCAAATTTTTACCCATTATGACACAGGGTGGTAGGATAACAGGTCTGTTAGATAAGTCATAGCAAACTTTTCATGTATAGTGAAAGTGGGGGTACCCTGAGGGACGGGTAGGACCAGTCTCAAAAAATTATTTTCAGCGCTTTGGAGCTCATCTAAGGTGATGTAGCCCCAGATTTCGCTACCATACAACGCTTTTGTAACACACGTAGCCCTATAAAGCTGTAATATGGCCCTGAAGGGTCTTTTCCCCAGTCTTAAGGCAAAGTTAAAAAAGCTGCAATCGCCCTGATGAGGTCATTCTTCTTACGGGTTCATCTTGGCATCCAGCAAGACTCCCAAATATGAGAAAGCACTTGTTTGTGGGATCGGAGTAGACCCAACCTTTAAGGTGTAGGGCCTGCTTGAGCGAGCACCTACTTGCATCACAAAGGATTTTGAGTTGTTGACCAGCAGGTCCTGATCTTTCATGAATTGGGCAAAGGAGTTTAACAGTGTTTGCAGGCCCCTCTCAGTCCTGGCCATCAAGATGGCATAGTCGGCGTACAACAGGCCTGGAAGGCCACCCTTCTACTGGACTTATTCTTAACAGTGGGTATCAAACCTATTTCATGTGAATGGAAGAACTACAGTAATATAATAATAATGTATCACATCACACTTGGTGGGTTTAGGAGTTTTCTTTTGAAGAATCACAGAGAACAAACAACGCCACCATAACGCAAATATCCTACTTCTATCACTTGGACTATGTCTGTCTTTGCAATGGCAACTGCAATCATAACCTAAGTCTATTTAGATTAGGTTAAACATACCTGGATATTTTTATTTTTTTAATAGACAATAATGAAACTCATAGATCTGATCTAGCCATTAGGTCTTTCTGCAAGGGCCAGCAGCCCCTAGGGGGTTCCGCCCTCCAGTTTGAAGATTCTTGCACTAAAGGCTCAGGTGTATGCAACACAGTAAAGTAATAAGTATATGCAAAAGCCACATATTTTAGTAACTAAACATAATTGTTGATAATCATACTTAATAAATCATAACAATAAAGGAGACGGAAGAAAGTTTTGCAGCATTGCACCAGTTGAATCACACGGGGATTGTTAACAACGCACAACCTATTTTTATTTTCCTGCAAATAACGATCTCTTTTTCTGTAGGCTTCTGTCACCTAATTAACCATTTACTTAGTGACTTTCTAAAGCAAGTATTGTCAAAAACCAAGAGGTCAACTATTATCTATCACTTGGTTTCTTTTTGCATAAAGATCAAATAAACTTAGTCTATTGGCTCTTGCAGAAAGACTTAATAATTATAGTTAGGACCACTGAGTTTCATTGTTGTCTTTTCAAAACATTCAAAAATGTAACTCCGGCCTACTGTATGGCAGTGTCAATGACATGTTTTCTCTAAGGTATGATTGTCTTTATTGATTGCAAAAAAGTATGACAAAGAAGTCATCACATTTTATCCCAATGAAGGCGAATAGTTTTGTTTAAATTTCCAGAGTTTCTATTTAAAAAGTATTGGATAAAAATCTACATCAAATGAAAAAGTTTGTCAAGCTAACACTTGTGATGACATTACGATCGGGCAATAATCAGGGGCATAGATCCGGGGCGGGTGTTTACGGTGTTACATCCCACTAATAAATGTATTTTCTGATAAATAGTTGGGTACGGCTGCTTTCAGCCTGATATGGTGATGTCTGTGGGATTTCACCAGGAAGTTTTACATACACACAGACAAAAACGCACACACACTCTCTCCCTCACTGTTTTGAAAGTACACAAAAATATTGGTTATTTTCTCAAATATTGTGTTGTCTCTCTAAGTACTCCTACCAATCCGTATTCCTCTCCCTTTTCAGTGTGTTTAGGCCCCTAACATACACTCTGCTTGTCCTAAAATGTATTTAAACAGGATATGCCCGAGTGATTGTCGCAAAATCTGAAGCTCACACCCCCCCAATCTTACTTATAAAGCTACTCTCCTGCCAATAATTCATAATAATTCTGACATACCTCCAGGCCAAACAATTCAGTACATCGAGAATAAGTCACTATCAAATCCAATGTTTAGAAAATAGCAGATTATTTAAATTTCTACATTCCTAAATAAAGCTACACCATTCCATTACTGAGGAGGGCCATTTAGAAACCACCAATAAATAGAGAGCATTAGTGAAATGAAATAAGAATTAGATAGAAAAATGGGTAAAAGGTTTGAAAAAAGAAATTAATTAGGCAAAGAAATGGAGCACTCATTTTTACATAGGCATATAAATCAGCAAACCATTTGCCAATAAAAATGTACTCGCTGTGGGAAGACAGTATAATTCAAGTAATTCATATATTGTGCATATTTCTAATATTTGTTATAAAAATACAGATAAAACATGTTTCCAAAAGACAAAAAATTCTCATCTTTTTACACTATAATTATTCTTTGAAATATTGTTGCAGATTTTACGATTTTGGAGCAAGTGCCTAATACAAGGTCCTACATCAGGATTTTGGTTTAGGAGGATTTAATGGCCACTATGTGATATCTGATAGAACAGAACACCTTGCCAACTGAAGGGTGAGCCAGAGACAGCGGAGGACTCCAATATAACCGACTAGTGCATTGTATTCTCATTATTGGAAGCGGGTTACGCAGCAACAAGAGCTGTGTTATTTTTCCCCAGCAGCACATGAGCCCAGAGTTCCATGCCCGCGGGCAAGCCCAGAGTAAAAGTGAAATTAAAGATCTGTGAGTTAACAATCTCTTCTGTTATGAGCCCTATTTATTTACAGGGTATTTAAGTATATACATATATATATATTGCCGAAAAAACGCGTGCTCTATAAATGCAATTACAATACAAATACAATATTGCACTGAAGCTGCATAATGCTGCTTGAAAGCACTATAATGGGAGCAAGGACCAGGGGACAATAGGTGTGATAAAGAATGTATTTAAGCAATGTTGCTGGTGGGACCATAAGCTGATGCAGGAGGAACATTTTTGATCTAGCTCTGTGTTATAGAAAGTCTTCTTTGAGCTGTTGTTGGAAGGTTTGAGCTGTTGATGGAAGGTGAACGAGATACCATATGGTTGACCTTCCACCATACCCTAAAATGCTAGCAGGATGTGGGTCAGATGATAAAATACAAAGATCATTCTCAGGAATCTAGGACTTCCGTGGTGCAAAGCTTTGTGGACAATGCAAAGGGTCTTAAATTGTGCTGTTCCCCTCATGGGTGGCTGGAGCAAAGATATCATGATGAGGATGATATGGGTGTAAATCGTGAGGTGGCTTTTAGTATGCAGCACTTGGCTGTTAGGCTTGTGGCCAGATGAGGTGGCCCATGTACAGAGTATTACAATTGCAGCTTTACTACGCAAAGGATCCAAGACACTTCAAGCAGCAAGGTGATGAAGGAACCCCAGGCGCTAACTACAATGTTGTAAAGCATTGTGGATTGAGGGACACTTCAGGATGCAAGAGCTCCCCGAGTTGCATGGCTTCAAACATGGAGAGAAAAGGGAGGTCCATGGAGATTCCCTTGAAGGGTAAGACTGTGGATAGCTGAGGTATTAGCAAGATCTGTGCTTTGGACTCATTTAGGAGCCACCTATCAGATGTGTGCAGTCCTGACGAGGTTCTTCATGAAGAGAGATCGCTTGGGTATGAAGATGGTCTTGGCATTCCGTTCTATAAGTACATCTATTATAAGTTATGTGCTTTGTATAGGGCAGGCTGAGACCACCTTCAAATAGAGTTTTGAGATCTACATTTGGTGAAAAGGACATGACTGTCTCCTTTACCTACACAGACAAGAAACACAAATATGTCACGATGGTGAGCAAAAATATGCAAAAACTCACCTGAAGAAGAAATGAAACATGAATGTTTACTTGCCCCCAAATTGAGAATATATGGCACAGATACACAAACCCTGAGAAGAACACTCCGCCCTAATTTCTACTGAAGTAGCTCATACAACCTCGCAGTGAACTGTAATTTGATGATTAGACATCTATCCTTGTGTCTTTGCTCTCCAGTCTGTATAAAATGATACACTATGTAACCCAAAATCTATCCCTCTCCCAACAGGTGAAGTGGTTGCCACTGTGTTTGGGATCCTGTTTGTGATTGTGGGGCTCTTCTTTGCTGTCCATGTCATCATGAAGAGTATCAGGTGAGGTCTAAAACAAAACTCTTTGATTGATTTTGATTTGTGATGATACCCTCCGACCCCAGATGGACTGGTGAAGACTTTTACACTCTCCATGTGTGTTTCTGAATGTAAGTGTTACCTACTGTGGTTGTACTCCTTTATTTTGTGTCTTGTTTCTGAATGTAAGTGTTACTTACTCTGGGGCTGTACTCCTTTACTTTGTGTCTGTTTCTGAATGTATTACTTACTTTGACTGTACTCCTTTATTTTGTGTCTGTTTCTGAATGTAAGTGCTACTTACTGTTGTTGTACTCCTTTATTTTGTGTCTATTTCTGAATGTAAGTGTTAGTTACTGTGGTTCTACTTTATGTTTTTTATGTACTTTGTTATTATTAATTCTAATATCATGTGTGTGGGGATATACTGCTATGGCGAATGGACATGGTATTCTGCCTATGAACCAAATACTTAATAAACCTATATCTAATAAATGTGTAAAATGAACTCACTGTATCAATGAATATTCAATAAAAGCAAATAAAATTAAGCTAGGACAGAGGAAATCATTACTAATATCAACCTCCTCAAAGTCATCATTCTTTGACATAGAGCTTAAAAAACATCTCACACAGCATGACATTTCTCCAACCTAATTTCTCATTTGTATGGACGATCATCCATAGATGCCCGTTTAAAATTATCTTGAAGCTATGGAAGAATGTCTACGTTTTGGATTGATTTCCAAATCAATATGGTTAACCAAAGCTCTTAAGAACCTCTAATTTACTAATAACTGTTTTGCATGTCATTTAACAAAATTATTTTCTTTCCGGGCTTCAGGTTTGTTCCAATTATGATACTAATTCTGTTAAGACCGCTTCCCACAAATGATGAATAACTTGGCTTCTAACAAATAGATGCAGTAAATGTGCTTTGGTCATCACCAACAACAATGCATTTCTATTAGATATAATGTAAACATCATTTTTAGGGAGAGCAGTACATATTCCAAAATATCTCTTGTGCAATGAGATTGTATACATAGCCCGGGCTAATGTCTAGGTTCTTCACATCAGAACATGCCATTAATCAGACTGATGTAGGTAACTAATTGAAGCACACTGGAGAGAAAGATTCCTTTTTCATTCCGCAGCAGGCATTTTAAGAGCAAGCTCTACTCCCCTGGTATCTCAGTAGAATTTGTAGATGCTATCATATATCCTTTCCATTTTTGATATCTTCCTATCTCAAGCAGCCCAAGAGTACATTCTGGCCTGAGGTCCTCAAATTGGTTTATCTTTGCCGGTTTTATAGTGAATAGTGTAGGTTTTTATCAGTTCCTCCACTTACATTTGTAACCATTCATCTGTGCCAATTGATCATTCAAGAAAGGTGCATCAGCTTGAGGATCTATTGAGAAACCTCTTTTCTTGTGCAATTTTCTTATGTTATTTTGAAGATTTATCGACAACTTAGTAAAGACTCTAAAGCAAATGGTATACAAATAGATTTTACGGCATGGAACCAAGCTTTCCACATAAACTCAAATGGAGTTCTATTTTTTGGGTAGGTTTATAACAATTATATGATGTACAGCTAGGTAGTGCATTACTCTTCAACTAATTTATTTTTGATAAGGAGTACACAGGGGTGATGTGTAGGAATCTGTTACATATTTTTTCAGATAAATGTTGGCTTGCCTGTAGATGAAAACAGTTCACTTATGAGTTTTGGGAGGGGTTTACAGAGATTATTTATGGTAATATAGGCTATTATAATATTAAAAATGAATGCCATTCTGGGGTCTTCTAGTATATATGGTGAGTGTTATATGTAAACACATTTAAAACATGGTCCAGTGTGGCACATATTTCTAGGTCGTTTTTGCTTACTCGCCTACTTTATATTTTTAGCACATTTTAATATTCCTAAAGTGTCATACAGTCTCTTCCATCACACGAACTTCCTAAACAAGAATCATTGCTAAGATATTGATCCCTCCAAGTTTAAGTTTTCAATTCTGTATTCCTGAAAGGAAAGATATACACAGTAATGGTTGATAGGTGTCTGTCTATGTGGAGAACAGGCTGTGTGTTTTGAATTAGCTTTCGGTGCTACTGCCCGTGCTGTACTTCCTCTTTATGTGTGAGTGAGGTTTGCACCTGATGCTGTCTGTGCTATGTGAGGGATGTTTAAACTCTTTGTGGGTCTTCCTTCTGACGGGAACCTTTGTGGTGCTGTTACCAAGCTGTGCGTGTGACTGGACCTTACAAATGCCATCCTTCCTGTGCTTGTCCAATTCTGTATCCCAGACAAGCTAGCACTGGGGATACCTGTAATTTTGCGAGCAACTTACGGTACTGCTTGCTTTGCTGTGCAAAGGATGTCTGTACCGAGCATGTTCTGATTGTTACAGAATCTTACAGTTCTACCCTCGCAGTGTGTCTCCTTCATAAATGAGTAGTGCCCGGAATTCCAGCTACGGAGAAATGACTGTGTCAGGTACATATACCTCTAATGAAAGTTACTTGAAACACAGTGGCGAGAAATTTTGTTTTCCTGTCATTCGGTTTTGGGAGTTATGAAAATGGACGTGGTGCACTGTGATACATTTTAGCTGACTTTAAAAGTTTGATGTCTGCATCATTGTCCCATAACGCAGCCTTCAGTGAGGTGCTCAAAAGTGAGAGCATTTATCCGCCCTCCCCTTTGGATAGATGTTTGCTACTTAATGGATAACTCTACTGTCAGAAGAGAGAGTCAACAGTATCGGTCAGTGTTACCCAAGGAACAGCTTTATTGACAGATGCTACTCTTTTAAGACATGTATAATCAGAAGATTAATTGTCCTGGGTGAAGTCTGAGCCTGTGCTTCCTCTGTAGGATATGGTGTCTTCCTCACTTTGAGACAATCACCTGTAAGGCAAATGTACCTTGAGGTGTACCTTTGAAGTATGGAGTGTCAGCATAGGAGATCTGAGACCTTGGCTGGTTAGTTTTATGTAGCCTAAGATATGGGTCACATGCCTATTAACTGACACTAAGATGTTTGTAACATGAGGGATTGCTTTGCTGTCAGAGTTCTACCTAACATGAGGGATAGTTGTGTATTCAGATGCTTACGCATGTAATGGCAATGTAGCCTCACAGCAGCATTGCTGTTAGAGGCCTGGGCCTGTGGGGCCTGTGTACTTTGAGGGATGCTGTTGGAGTCAGATGTCTATGTGATAAACTTGCTGTCCAGGGTGAGAGTATGTGAAATCAGTATAGAATGTGGAAAGGGTCTACTGTCTGAGTTTGTACTGTTTGTGTAACCTGAGGGGTAGAGGAGAGGCCTGAATTAAAAATATCCTTGCAACCCTGTGTGTCGATACCTCAGCCTGCAGATGTGTAACTTTGGTGATAGCTTTTGTGTGTTAAGCCTCAGTCTGTGTTAAGATCTGTGTAACCTCGGCATTGTTCTGCTGCGAAAAGCTTGAATATCTGGAATGTGAGTTGTATGAAGAAATCTCAGTTTCCTAACAATAGATTATGACTTCTGTGCTCAGCCCAGCTAGCTTTAACTCAAAACATAGTCGAGCAATTGAATGTTTCAAAAATGTGGACAGTTAGCTTGCAATGTTCCTGAAAAGGCTGAAATACATCTCACTTCTTTCTTAAACGAATGACTTTTTGATTTAAAAAAAAAAAAAAAGAGTAATGCAGTAATTTTTTTCTTCGTTACGTTTACTGACGTTCACGTGTGTGTGTCATAAGTTTACGAACTGTGGTTGCAGTATTTGTAAGTTGACGCACTCTCCCAAAATGTTGTCCTTTTCCTTACCCAGGGATCCATATGACGAATAATATCTTGAAGATGTGTACTCTGTACCACTTATTAAGTCCAAATTATTCAAGTAATATGTTTGTGGCCAAGGCCATACTAGTTCTTAAAATGGAACTATCTGTGAACTAGCATAGTGGGATGTGAATAAATCGAAATTGGTTAATAACTTCAAGGTTATCACAAACGAGAGCCATAAAATGTGTTTGGTCCAACCCCCCAAATCTGTAAGATGTCCCTCTTTTACAATGCCAATGTCAATTTCCCACAATGCAGGTGTATAACTCTAATTGATTATAAGCTTAGAACCTTTGTTGGATAATGGCAAAAGGTTTTATTAGTTTTCTATCTCGAGATGGCGAGCAAATGAGCTAAACCAATGCTTAAAAAACTCTGTTGTAGAAACAGGCATGTGAAGTCAGCAATTTACAGCTTTTTTTTGCTGTTGTAAATCCCCTCCATGAGAAACGACAGCTTTCCATCCCAAGGCAGGGATCAATCTAAAGTTCATTATCCAGGTGTGCATCTTTTCAAACATAAATGCTTGGAAAAGAATCCTCCACAATGTATGACTTTGCCTGTCTTTTCTGCCTATTTTCTGAGTATGGTGTAGTGCATGTCTTTGCCTGTTTTTTGCAGGTGTACTCCACCCACGAGCCTTATTTTTTTGTGTTCTTCTGGCACGACCCTGAACTTCTCTGAGCCGATGCACATGACAAAAGTTTAATTTGGGCTTGCATGGAGGATGCTCATTGGCTCTTAAAATATTACAGAGGTGCAGGTGTCCAAATGATCTCTACGCTGGCCTGCTGACAGCACCTATTCTGTAAGTTGGCTGTTACTGCTATAGCAGTGCAATGCCTGGGAAGAGCTGGACCCCTTTTGGATAGTGACCTGTTCCCCTCCTTCTCCCTCACAAAGAAACCCTTCTCTTACTTTTATATAAGTGGAGATGGGGAACCTCCTTAGCCTCCCTGCACAGCACATATTCAGTCAGCGCCTCTTGAAGGACGCCAGGGCCAAATAAAAGGAAATTGATAGAAGCGGTGCAATGCCAAAGGAGAGTGTTCGGGGAAGATGAGGTTTGTGATGTGGGATAAGCGCATCAGTGATGGTTTTGGGTTCGCTTCTCTATTGTTTAGGCTGATGTATGCCCAAGCAAAAGACAACTGCTTCTACTGTTCCTCTAGTAGAAGGCCATGCCAATCCAGCGTGAATCTAATAGTCTTCTGTTTTAACACTCTTCTCTGTGTGATTACTGTGCCTGTTTTACTGTGCCCTAACCTTGTCCTACTTTCTGCCCCTGGGACAGAGCAAGCAAAAGGACCGGACAGAAGGACATTGTGCTAAAATCCTCCACTGCCCTCCCTTCTGAGCAGGACTCCAGTGCCAACATCTGAAAGCAATCCTGGGTGCCAACATCTGAAAGCTATCCTGGAACAAAAAGACCTTTTGCAGAGTGTCGAGCGCATCCATTAGACAAATCAACGATGGCTTGTCAGACCCCTGCTGTATTCCAACTCTGAGACACACACCGGTGGACGCGGTGTCACTGACTCAAGGTTTGGGTGTTGCCCAACAGCTGAATGTTTGGAACATGATGAGCCAAATGGTACTTTCAGTGGCGTCCTACTATTTGCATCACACAGGACATACTGATGAGCCTACATGATTACATTTATTTAAGCACCTGAAAAATGTGCAGCTCCCCTATGAGGCCACCCTTCAAGCAATAGCTGTATGTAAATAGCTAACTTAACCCATTATGGGATCCCTATCCTACCACTGGTACGCATTGTCTCTGACACCTTCTACTCATCTTCAATTCAAACATGAAAGGAGGATATGCTGAATTGGTCCAGTTGGCACTCAAACTTGCTACCTACTGACTACAGATCGATGGCTCCAGTGAGTAATAAACCAAACAAGCTACTGTATATTCCCAAAAGTTGCTACAAAGAAATATCCAAATCTCCAGAGTTGCAAAACATGCTGGTATTTTCAGGAACATTTAACTGTTTGTTTAATTATTGGGTTGTAATGGGGAAGAAATGGAGTAAGAATATGTTTATTCCTGCAAGATCCCAACCCATTTTATAAAAAATAAGCTTGTTCGTAATCTCCTCCATACTCTATGAACATGCAGCTCTTTACTGGTCCTTACTGACAAAGGACAACTGCAACCTTTGTACCTCTAGTAGAGGCAGATATTGAGTGGTGAAATGTAGAGTAGAATTGAAACAAACCAGTAAGGTCTCACTTTCAACATACTGGATGTACAGCGAAACAATGCCCACCCAGGGCACCTGCAATGTTGTTGCATCAAATACGAGATCCACTTCATGTTTGAGGTTTGTTTCTAAAACCCTTCCTCGTTTGAATATGATTCAATAAATAGCAGGAGTAAGATGGGAGAATGGATTCTTCTTCACACTTAATTGTTTAAAGATGGTGTGAGAGGAAACTAACATTGAAAAGGACAGAATTGGAAATTGAGACCAAGATGTCAAATGCAGAATTAAAAGTTCAGAAAATAGTTTTAATCACAGTTGTCTAATGTTAATGTGTCATATCACTTGAATGTTATTGTATTGTATTTTATTTGTATTTATATCGTGCCCTCGCCCATTGCTTGTTCACTGTCATAGACATACCTATTATGTCATAGACATACCTATTTCAGTCTCACTGCCTTCGTGTCTTGTGTGCTTTGCCCAAGATCACATGAGCATGACCTTATTGTATGTATGCGTCCAGGCCTCTCACTGCCAGGTTCAGAAGCTGTGAGAAAGAAAGAGGTGGGATGGAGAAAGAGATAGTGGATGCAGGGTGGGGAGGTCTGAAGTCAAAAGAGGGGATGAAGATGGGACTGAGAAGGAAAGAGCCTGCGAAAGAGGGCAGGGGAGGTTGAGGGCAGGGGAGGATGAGGGCAGGGGAGGATGAGGATGAGGGCAGGACGGATAGGATGGTCAGAGGGAGAGGTAAGAGGGAGTGAACGAGTGGGGAGAGATGGATCTCAACAAAATAGGGAGTTCGAGAGAGAGAGAAGGGAAGAGGAAAAGAATAACAGGTAGAGTGACAGAAGAAATAAGAAGGAAGTAGGTTACAGAGGCGCGGTACTGGCGGTATTAGCTGTTAGAATGTGAAATTGGTGCGTGCAAGTTAAAGTATTAAAGTTTGGACTCCTGCTGCGTTTCATTCATTCACAAACTTACAATCAAGTGATGCAGTACATTTCAGCCCATTGCTGCAAAAATATTTGCCCCATTATTATGATGCTGCCAGTGCATTAAGTCACTGAGCTACTATAAATGAACAATCTGTACACTATTAATTTGTAGACACTGACCTTGTTGTATGAAGCAATGCCTGAAACAAGAACATTCAATGGTAGCTGCAGAGAGGAGATCCGCAAGAATTGTGTGAGGTCATAGGAAGTGCTTTGGGGGGCATAAGTTGGCTCAGGTAACTATAACTGCTGAATTTCACTGATTTTGTACAAGTGACATCTGAGCCTAACTATAACGTCCCTGTAACCTTTGTTTTTTTCAGTGAATTTCTAATGTTTTTAATTTTAGTTTCTACCTGTAACCTTTGAGAGTGAGTGTGAGTGAGTGCATGAGTGTCTCAGTGGGTGTGTGAGTGTCTGAGTGGGCCTGGGAGTGGCTGCATAAGTGTCTCACTTGGGGGTGAGTGGGTGCACACACCCTCCTGTTACCTCCAATAAGTCCCACACAGCAGGATTGCTGAAAGCTCGTCGGAGGCCCCTCCCCTTTCTCCACCACTCTGCAAATGCACGTTCTGGCACACTACTGTTTGGGAATGAAGTCCCCTTGGATGCAGAGGGTCCTTGGGGGCTAAGAAACCATCCTGGTACCTAGAATATGTCCCCCACAGCGCGATAGCTGAGTGCTCGTTGGAGGCCCCACCCCCTTTCTCCACCACTCTGCAAATGCGCCTCCTGATGCACTTCTGGTTGGGGGATGAAGTCCCCTTGGATGCTGAGGGTCCTTGGGGGCAGAGAACCCCTCCTGTTACCTCCAGTAAGTCCCACACAGTGGGACTGCTGAGAGCTCGTTGGAGGCCCTGGCCCCTTTCTCCACCACTGCAAACTCTCCTGCTGGCGCACTACTGGTTGGTGGATGAAGTCACCTTGGATGCTGAAGCTCCTTGGGGGCCAAGAACCTCTCCTGTTACCTCCAGTAAGTTTCACACAGTGGGATTGCTGAAAGCTCATTGGAAGCCTCACCTTTCACCGCCACTCTGCAAATGCGCCTCCTGGTGCACTTCTGGTTGGAGGATGAAGTTCCCTTGGATTCTGAGGATCCTTGGGAGCCAAGTACCCCTCCTGTTACCTCCAGTAAGTCCCACACCGTGGGGCTACTGAGAACCCATCGAAAGCCCCGCCCCCTTTCTCCACCACTCTGCAAACGCACCTCCTGGCGCACTACTGGTTGTTTTTATTTAGTGAAAGATATATATATATATATATATATATATATATATTCACTGAAAAAACCATAGGTTTCACACATGTTATAGTTAGCTGGACATTTTACTGATAAAAAACCAATGAAATTCCCCCGTTATAGTTAGTGCAGGCAACTATAACTCACGCGACCGCAATCCTCTGCTGATGCTAATACTGTATTTAGACACTTATTTGCCCATGTCTTCTTCCATTAAATTTTAGCTATACATATATTACAAATATTTGTTTTTCATAAAGACACATATGTCATCAGCAGAGGATTGCGGTCGCGTGAGTTATAGTTGCCTGCACTAACTATAACGGGGGAATTTCATTGGTTTTTTATCAGTAAAATGTCCAGCTAACTATAACATGTGTGAAACCTATGGTTTTTTCAGTGAATTTGCAAGGTTTTTAAAATGCTAATTCCTAACTATAACGTGTGTGAAACCTATGGTTTTTTCAGTGAATTTGTACGTTTTTTTAAATGCTAAGTTACTTTACGCCATTCGTGGCGTGCGCGCCCTCTTAACGCAGTTCGTTCCGTGCGCGCACGGTGCGCTTCGCGCACCGTGCGCGCACAGTGAGCACGCGGTGCGCTTCGCACACCGCGCGCCCACTTTACGCAGTTAGTGCCGTGCACGCTCAGTGAGCACGCGGTGCGCTTCGCGCACCGCGCGCCCACTTTACGCAGTTAGTGCCGTGCACGCTCGGTGGGCACGCGGTGCGCTACGCGCACCGCGTGCCCACGTTACGCTCGATGGGCCATGTACGCACGATGCGCTTCGCGCACCGTGCGCACATGGAGGACATATTATGCGCTTCGTTGGAAAAGGGATTATTTTATTTTTATAATAACGAACATATGCCATGCACAAATGGTGCCCTTCGGTCACCTTTTGCACATGGGGTGAGGAGAATGTGGATAATTTTTTTTTTTTTATTAATTTTTACCGTACGCGTACGGTAAGCGTAATCGGCGATTTAAAAAAAAAAAAAAAAATTGAATTTTTGACCTTGGGAGATCTTTGGGGACACCTTCATCAAGGCTAGGTGGTTAGGAGCTGTCTAAACCGCCCCTTTACATGTTTTTTGCCTTTGTTTTTCCTCCCCCCCTCAGAGTGCGAGAGAGAAAATGGCGGCCGCTGCTTCCTGGTTTCGACCGATTCGAATGTTTACTAAGATCTAACAGCCAATCAGAATCGCGCTCGCGCACGTCACCGTACGCGTACGGTAAGCTTACCGTAAGCGCACCGTAAGCTGCCACAGATATATATATTGATTTAAATGCTATTTTCTCAGGAACTACTGAACAGATTTACACCAGACCTACAAAAGGCACTTCCTTGACCTGAGGACTAACTCTCTGCCAAATTTCATGTAACTATGTTCAGCCGTTCGGGCTGTAGCTGTGTCTAAAGGTCCTATGGACAAATGCATGGGAAAAACGCGTTTTGGGACCCCCCTTTTTTCTCAGCCCTCGCTTGACGAATCCCCCCGAGACTTTCAGGGTAGGAGCGGAGCGTAGCGCCCCACCTATTTTGAAAATTTCGCGAGGATTCGTCGACCGGCGCCAAAGTTATTCCAAATAGAATGTTGCGGATTTCCTATGGAAACAGGGTCCTAACTATAACTACCTACTGGCGACCGCCAGTAGGTAAAATGTATATATATATATATATATATATATATATATATATATATATATATATATATATGAATGGCCATTTGTATGGCGCACTGTTACTCCAGAGAGTGTCCTGTTGCTCTGCACTTCTACAAATACTAAACAAGGGGCCAAAGCAAATTTAAGCTAAATTAGAAAGCCCTGTCTTTAGTTTATTTCTGGACGCGAAGGTAGCTGAGATGGCCTGAAGTTCAGGAGGTTGTTTATTCCAGGCAGATGATTTAAAGAAAGATGTGCCTAGGGCCCTAGATCATCGGATCCTGGGAATGTTGGGCAAAAAAGCATTGGTGGAGCGACGGCATCTGGAAGGAGCATAGAAACTAATCTTTGCCCTAGGATATCTGGCGTCATTCTGGTTAAGGGCCCTATGGACCAGAATAAAGGTCTTAAATAGAAGTCTCTTTTTTACAGGAAGCCAGTGCGAAGCCAGCAAGTGAGCAGATAAAGAGGATCTCAAAGGCAGTCCCAAGAGAGTGCAGACAGCTGCATTCTGGATCACCTGTAGTTTGTTAATGAGATAATCCGGAAGGCCCACATATAAGGCATTGCAATAATCAAGCCTTGAAATTATAAGAGCTTCTATCATCAGTTTCCTGGCAGTGAGAAATAGAAAGTGCAAAAACTTCTTTTGAACGCGCAAGAGTCCAAAGCAGGTCCTTACTACGGCATTTACCTGAGGTACAGATGAGGGACGATCATCAAACGTGATGCCCTAGATTCTTCACAGAATTCACATGGAGCTCAGTGGGAGGTGTGTGTACAGGCCAGAAAGACTGCCAAGTTTAAGAGGCCTTTACTCCAAAAACCAGAAGCTGAGTTTTCCCTTCATTTCATTTAAGCCGATGGTAAGATAGCCACTGGAAGACAACTGACAGACAGATTTCTCCTGCTCTCAGGAAAACAGAATCTGGGTGTGATCAGTGTAAGAGATTATTTTTTATCCCAGGGACTCAGCAAGTAAGGCAAGAGGGGTAAAGTATATATATATGCTGTGCAGCATGATTGAGAGTTTAAAAAGAAAAAAGTGTTGACTGCGCCATAGCACTTTTTTTTTGTTTTTTTTTGTTTTAACCATGCTGCACAGGGTTCATGCTGCTGTACAACATAGCCAACCCAAAAAATTGACAAAACCAAACGATATCGCAAAGGTTAAACCTATTGGCTTTTTCAATGCTTGTTATTTTTTTTAGTGGGTAGCGCTGTCTGAAAAGGCAAATCTACAATATTTTTGTTGTTTCCATGATTTTCTTCCATATCCTCAGTGTATAGATGGAGAAGGTCATTCTCTGATCTTTTCCTTCTTGCTTTTTCTGTCTCTAATCTGGTGATGTCTTGGTTTCTGGTATGGTGCTGGCCACAGAGTTGATTATTTTCTCTTCAATTCCTATGGAGGTATTGATTTGGATGGCCTTTTAGATGATGTAGAGGGCTCTGAAGATGCTGCGGGCTAAGAGGGTAAGCTTTGAGAGTTGATGTGATGAGGGGAAACATCTTCAAACAATTGATGAAGTGCTGGGACCTGTAGGATTCCTGTGAGTGAGGCCAAGTTCCAGTTAGGAAGTAGAGTTTAGCCTACATTTATATCAGAGAGGACATTTATATTGGAGAGGACAATATATCTGATGTCAGCTTCCGATAGAAAGTTTTTCTAGAGATAATTTTTCTAGAGAGAGAGTCAGCACCATGCAGTTAGTTTCATACCAAAGCTTGCATCCCATTCCCCACTTGGTTATACCTAATGTGCACAGAACCCATAATACACTTCTCTCCCTCGCCACGGGGAACCATGAACACCCCTCTAATACCATATGTGGGGAGTACAGGAAGGAACCGGATTGTTGAACCAGCATACTCCACCAAGCATGCACTGTAGAGTTTAAGGAGTCAAATGTACTGCAGCATCTCACGGGGTCACGAAATAGAGTCTGAGGTAGCGTGTGTGGGTCAGCAGCATCCATTTCTATGTATAGGTGTGGAAGGTCAAGGGAGCCATGAAATCAATAATGTGCATGCAAGCTCTGCAGCATTTTGTAATACAGTTCAAGCTCTGGCACGTTCAATCCACCCATGTCGACAGTAAGGGTAAGAACCTCCCATCCAACCCTAGCCTGATTGCCGGCGCAGGCTAACTTAAGCATCCAAGACCACAGCTTTACAAAGAAAGATCGGGCAGAAGTATTGGAATGTGCTGGAATTAGAACAGAAATCTGGGGATGACCAACATTTTCATAAACGCCACTCGTCCCAATAAAGAAATGGCTTTATCAAATGGTCAACGTCTTCTTCTAGGCGCTGTACTGCTCTCCCATAATTGTCTAACACAACAATCGTTGGATCATTATGAATTTGTATGCCAAGGTAGTGTACAGAATCAGTTTTCCATTGTATAGGGAACTCCAGAGCCGAGGGGGTCATGCAGGAGTCAACTGAAAAATAATGGACTTGCACCAGTTCACACAGAGGCCTGATAGACCTCCAAGCCAAACCACTTCCCTAAGTATAGGAGAGATATTTCTCTCCAGATCGCGTACATACAGTAAAGTATCATCAGCCTAGGTAGAAATTATGAGGCAATTGCCGGAAAAATGCAATTCCCTGTGATCATGATACTCCCTAAGGGCACACTCCAACGGCTCAACAATCAGGGCATAAAACAATGGCAATAGGGTACAGCCTTGCCTGGCGCCCCTTGTGATTGAGAAGAGGACAGTGACCAAAGTACCCACTCGCACCCTGACTACATGAGATGCATTAAGGACTGCAATCAGGCGAAGAAATACATTGCCCACACCTATTTGCCCCAAAACGGCCCTCATAAACGTCCACTCTATGGAGTCAAACGCCTTTTCGATGTCCAAAAAAACCCACTGCAGCCTTCACAGCGGAGTCAACTTGTTGGATGACACCACACAGCGTTTTAGGTTATATGATAGACTACAACCTAATACGAATCCTGCCTGCTCCAGACGGACCACTATCAGTACAAATGGAGCCAGCCTAATTGCAAGGACTTTGGCGAAAATGTCAGTGTCAAAATTTAGGAGCGACAAGGGCCTGTCTGAGGAGCAAACATTCGGTGGTTTCCCTGGCTTTCAGAGATTTACGAGCAAGGCTTCCCACATTGAGGGCAGCATCTCTCCAGTTTCCAAAATGTTTTTGTATAACGTAACCAAGTGCAGAATGAGCAAATCTTAGAAGGCCTTACAAAAGGCCACAGTGAGGTCATCAATGCCGGGTGCCCCTGCGATTCGTATATCTTTAAGAGCGGAGCATATCTCAGAGGAGTCGAGAGGGGCCATAAGGTGCACTCTGTGCTCCGCAGTAAGCCACGTCATGCGTATATGTTCCAGATAATCAGCAATACCCTCTCCATCTGGTGGGATGCGGAAGGTATAGAACCCTGCATAGTATCTACGGAACCTTCTGCAATGCGTTAAATATTATGTAGTGGTTGGTCCTCTGAAACAAAACTTCCATAATGATTCCAGACTCCCTTCTGGAGCGCATTAGGGCCGTGGGAAGTGAAACCTGCTGATAAATAGTGCCATTGGAGCCTGCGTCTTGTCAAAATACTGCTGTCTGGAGTTGTGTGTCTGCTGCAGTACGGCGACATTTACATTGTGTCTCTTAAGTTATGCCATTACCTTCCAAATCTTTCTGTCATCAGTTAGACCCCTCACATTCCATGTAAGGAACCTGACTCTTGGGCAGGGACGCCTATCTGTCTCAGAGTGTGCTATGTCGCCCATGCCACCCTGTCAGCATAAGTGTACCAGTCGTGACCAGCCAGCCAAAATACAGATACATTTCAGTGAGAACACAACAACAATCACCCCACATGCAGACCCTTCCATTCTCCGCCACTCCAAACTGAGCATTGTAGATATCAATCCCACTCTTGTCCCACCGAATCGATGCCCTAAGGAAAAAAACACACCACAAGACACTACATGTTGTGGAGCACACATGGGGGTGGACCCTCCTCTCACCTGTTGTTTTGATGTTCTTGAGCAGCTGTTTAGCTGCGGGTCTGTGTTCATAACTACACTATTTGGTAGTTTCATTCCACATTAGGTTAGTGGGATTTTCTATTATTTTTCTCACCACCTTGTCTTCTCTTTAGACCCTCTCCTGTTCGGGTGTTTAAGGATTTGTTTAGATTGACTGACCAAGATGGCAGAATTTAGTGGCTTGGCATACGATGACACAGTATACCAGGCGATCTTGGACAATATGCCAAGTATTTTGGATATAGCTAGTACTTCCTTGCCGGATGCTAGTAATGACTGGGGCAAAGTTTTGTTTTTGAAAAAATCTCATTCACGGGCTTCTATACATGGCGCAATAATGGCCGAATATTTACGGGCCAATTGTGCCCCTCCAGGCTTGATAGTAAACAATGCACCAAGACTTTTTTTAGAAGATAAGACCTTTCGGAAAGATTGGTCTTTAATAGCTTGGCGATGTACCAGAGATTGGTTAATTTTAATAATCAGCACCGCCAAGCGAGTTGCAGACTCTATCCTTGTAGAGATACAAGTATTGGAGGCACAAATAAAAACCACTGTGACAGCAACCCTCTTCAAAAAAAACCTGGAGGAATCCAATAAGAGTAATAAAGAGTTCAAAGACTCAATTCTACTGTCCAAAATTGAAAAGTTCAAAAAAGACTTAGCGAAATTCAAACATGATAAAGTCTATCCTTACACTAGTGAAGATTACTCACCACCAGAATTCAAGAGTAATGGTAAAAGATATGGATCAACTTACTCTGGATCCAGTTCTGATGATATCTCAAGTGATACTGATGAACCCAACAATCAGCGTCCTAGATTTAGAGGTAGGGGGAGGGGGATGCGACCGTTTAACCAACGAGGTCCTTACAATCCACATTTCCAACAATGGTGGCAACCACCACCCCCTTGGGGTTTTCAAACACCTATGTTCCCTACCCCCATGACACCCTATCAAGCAACATATGATGACCAGTCTTTTTTAGGCTATGGCCCACCAAGACCAAGAGGCAGAAGAAGAAACCAACAGGCCCAAGTTCATTGGGACCCGAGTGCCGGCCCACATACAGGGACCAGGAGCAACACAAGGAAGAACTCAGCTCAGACAGGCCCATAACAGAACCTAACCTAGTAGTGAATTTGAGTAGGCGTACCTTAGCCAAAGATGAGGAACGAGTGCTAAATAGGGGTCTGGGTTTCGTCATAACCTCTGAGGGCGATCCTTTCCAAATACAGTGTGAGCTTGCAAAGTTTTTTAGAAAAATCAGGCTGCACTATTTCTTTAAGGACAAAGACATGACTACAACAGAGGATATTGAACGGAACACAGGTATGAGAACAAAATCCACGTTCAACCCTCCAAGCCATGTGGTTCCACCACAGGTTTTAACCTTTGAAAACACAGTCAGGAGTGAGATCAGTGATCTATGCACTCGACGCAACAACAGTTACAAAAACTTACCACATTCTGAACAGCTGGCTCTTCAAACCTTAGCCAAACACGATGATATTGTCATAAAGCCGGCGGATAAGGGCGGGGCCATAGTCATCCTAAACGCTGATGACTATAGAACTGAATGCCTCCGCCAATTACATAATGTGAATTCCTACAGGCTTTTGTATGATGATCCTACAAACAGACTGAAGACCACTATTCTAGAATGTAGTGAAGAGGCACTTAATGAGGGATGGATCACAGCACAGGAAGCTCAGTTTCTAAGAACTCCATTTCCTGTCACTCCCTATTTTTACATCCTCCCGAAGGTACATAAAGAGCAAAGACCTCCGCCCGGAAGACCTATCATCTCGGGCCAGGGCTCTATTCTAGAGCCTCTGTCCACTTTCGTGGATTTCTTCTTAAGACCGATTGTACAACAGATGCCGACGTACCTTCAGGACACCAAAGATGTATTGAGACTATTACCGACGATTGAATTCGATGAGGAGAGGGACTACTTGGTCTCCTTTGACGTAGTGTCTCTCTATACTTCGATTCCCCAGGATGAAACCTTGGAGACCATCATGTCCATTTTAGAGGCCACTGATTTGCACTCGATAACCCCTGTCCATTTCATCATGACACTCGCACGCCTGGCCATGAAAGAACACTTTTTCAGATATGAAGACTCCTTATACTTGCAGACTTCCGGTACAAGTATGGGAAGTGTCTTCGCGCCCAGCTTGGCGAATTTATATGTGCATGCATTCGAACAGGAACACGTCTTATCTCCCACTAATCCGTTTTTGGCATCCATTCGCTTGTGGAAGCGATATATTGACGACGTTCTGGTCGTTTGGCGTGGAGATCTTGATTCCATCTCTGAGTTCCACCAGTGGTTAAATGCACAAAACGAATTCCTTAAATTTACAGTCGAAGCTAGTAAGACCAGGTTGGCATTTCTCGACTTGTCCATTTTTGCAACATCTCGTGGCCTAGAGAGCGAAATCTATAGAAAGCCGATGGCGAGGAACTCGCTTCTCAGATATGACAGCCAGCACCCCAAGGCACTCAGAGACAACTTGCCTTACGGACAATTTCTTCGAGTGAGGAGAAACTGTTCCACCACGGAGGGTTTCAAAACACATACCCAGTTGCTGACTACCAATCTTTTGGAAAGACACTACCCTCAGAGTCTGATAAGACGCGCCCGCAGGAGAGCTGCTAACAATCACCGTGAGTCCCTTTTAGAGCCACCTATGCAGAAGCCTCCTGTAGATAGACTCACTTTTGTACATACTTTTAGTACACTCTCAAATCAGGTACAGAAGTGTATCAGACACCATTGGCGTTTGCTGAATTCCAGTAAAGAAAAGATCCCTCTCCCCTTGTTTGCATTCAAAAGAGGCAGCAATATCAAGGACAAATTGGTTCACACACGCCCCAAGACACAATTACCGAGACAACTGGGTACGCTCTGGGGTTTACCGGCGGCCACAGGCCACCATCCTTGTGGCGAATGCTCTATTTGTCCACAGACCTCTCATTCAACAACAATTGATATAGGAACCAGCAAACCTTGGGTTCAATATCAATTCACTAACTGCAACAGCAGCAATCTGATCTATTTGATCACTTGCTCGTGCCGGACAAACTATGTCGGGATGACCACTCGAAAAGTTAAGGCACGTATGTTAGAGCACAAAAGTACATTTAGATGTAAGAAGCTTACTACAAAACTTATGAGACATTTCAATGAACATCATGGACCAGAAGATTTCAAATGGACTGTTCTTGAAAAACCCAGTATACCCTTATCTGTCAGTGATAGATCTAGATATCTATTTGTTAAAGAGCAGAAATGGGTGTATAGATTGCACAGTGATACTCTGGGTCTGAATGATGACATTCCCTGGGTTAATCTTTAATTTGTTAGCAGTTCCTAATAAGTCTCAGAACACTACGTACCCGATGGGCTGGTCAATGAGGGTTACGGCTCTGACTGGTGTCACTATGTGGCTTATGTAAACATCATGGCCACCATTAGTATATGATGGCCATTAGTTGACCATCAAGAGTTCTCAACAGGTGATGGAGCACGTAGATATAATGTAACAATATAAATCTCTGTACAACAGAGCCGACTAATGGCACGCCTCCGATAAGAAACATATGGGGACATTACTTCTTTGAGGGCACACACCATGTATGGTATGTTTATTCCATTTCTTTTGCAGCCTTGATTAATATAATAGGATTAATAGGGACGTTTGAACTATCACCATTGCCCTATGATTACTATAATTTTTTCCTTACATCTAGTGACACTTGTTAAGGAATACGGAATGTTATTCTGCCTTTTTTTTTAAAACAATTTTTGGAGTTCGAATCGTTACATATGGGGACATCAGTCCTTTGAGGGCACACACCATGTAGGGCATGTTTATTCCATTACTAGGGATGTACCTTTTGTAGCCTTGACTAACATAATAAGATTAATAGGGACGCTTGAACATTCACTACTGCCCTATGATTACTAATTTTTCCCTTACATCTAGTGATACTTGTGAGTGAACACAGAATGTTATTCTGCCCTTTCCAAAATAATCCTTGGAGTCCGAATTGTTCTTGACCCTCGAACTATAAATATTCGCGCCTGACTTGCATTTGAATGATGCACGGAACTACAGGACAGTGACGCGTGACGTCATTCTGTAGTCCAGCGGCGCCACGACGTTTCATACCAAGCGCGCGCATCTCGAAACTACAGAAGAGGAACGCGTGACGTCATTTTGTAGTCCGGCGTTGTTATGCCGCCGTTAGCTGAAGCGCGCGTTTTCCAAACCGGAACTAGATCAACCACTAGAAATGGTATTTAAATCCAAGGAGGCTATGACTCCGGTGCCTCCTTCCCAGAACTCGGTGGGAGTCCAGAGGTACCGACGGACAGGTTAGTGTGTGCCTGACTGGGAGCGGGAAACGTAGCTATGTAGCGCTAAGGAAATCAATCCCCTAGTCAGGGTCCCTTAATATAGCGGTGCAGCAGCCCTAGTTAGGTGAGATCACACATTTGTTCACTGACGCCGGGCTTCTAAATTATAACTTTCTAGGTTGACATTACGCTTGGGCTATTTTTTATTTTCTAATATGAAGACGTTCTTCTTATTTCTGTCCTGATAGAGGGATTTATTCATATTGGGGCTTAACATATACCACGTTTATTTTAACTGTTGGCCATTTTGGCCAAAAGCCATACGAGTGGGGGAACAAGTAGAAATATATTGAAGGACAGTTCTAACCAGTATCCAGGGTGCGATGATGGCATGTACGCTTTGGGTTTCTGAGTTTATTACATTGAACTGATTGATTTTTTCAGTGGGCTATTGAGAACATAGAGCCACAAGACACTAACAGGATAGCCATGAAGATTAGGAGACGTATAGTAAGCACACAGCTAGCTGTCCCTGCGACTGTGTCTCCTTTTCACAATAGTAATTCCTATGATCTTCACAGGTCATTGACCTCTGACAGTTTTCTGTTTTAAAGAGTTGGAAGGGGGTGAAGTGCGATTGATACGTACTTTGTGATTTGGTAGGACTCTATACTTCGGATAGGGTCTTCTTTGGTTTTTTTGTTGGTTGAAGAGCCCTTCCCCTTTTTCTTCCCTCTTTCATTATAGAGCGGGGCCTCATCTATACCCGAGGAAGGTTCCAGGGAGGTGAGGTTTGGGCCTTGACCACTCAGGGTAAGCGAATATATTAGAGCCATTTGGGACATAACATTATGCCTGCAGGTCTCTATTTCTTTATAAGCACAGAGTATGATAATTGATTTATTTTCCTGTAGGTGATGATTGCATCCTGCAAATGAAGGTTTCGCATCAAGCGAGGTTGTATGGTTCTTCTTATTACAGTGTTTAGAGATAAGAAGTTGCTTGGTTAATGTGCAGTAGCTGCGATTTGGTCCTGAAGAAAGCCTGGATCACTTCCGTTTAGGCTGAAACATGTTGACCATGTATAAGGAGTCACAGTGTTTTCTGCTATGAGTCAGTAGCAGGGGCTTGAGTTAACTCCTTTGGTTTTTACTAGATGTGAGGAAAGAGATATTGTCATAACATCTTTTCACATAACCTTTTTAAATCTCACTGCACTGCATCACATAGTTTTTTTCACAGTTTTTTCTATGTTTTTTCAACACACTGTGGCATTAATTGTTTGCCTTGGTGGGGAATGGCATCCACGAAGAGCGTATGAGCTTGCCACGGAGGGAATCCTTATGATCTAAAGGTTACCCTCATGGATGTGGCAGATTACCACGTGATAATAATGACCTACAGGGCTTGACAATTTAGCTCTATCACACGATACAATTTGATGGAAATCGTGCTCAGCTCGGTTTGCCAAGGATTAAAGAAGACCTTCTATCAGCATACACATCACTTATTGTGCTTTCCCGTAGACCCCCAGTCCCTTTTTTGTAGTTGCATTTGGTGGATGTTACTGGCCAAGCATCTCCGCAGGTGGCCCGGCCCCATTCTTTTTACATAATCAATAAACCACACACCCATCACTAATTGAAAAGGATCCCTAGGTGATCCCACTGTATTGTTCAATTGCCCCATTCAAGACATGAAATGAGAAGTATGTGAATTACGTTCCGTTGTGCATCGAGGAGAAGCAACTTAAAGCCCCAGAGGTTGCTTTATACTCTTCACACTAGATGCTCATCCAAGTAAAGTATAGGAACAGTCTCACCAAATTCTGAAGTCCTCGAATAAAGGTGCACAGTGCCACCGCCGGAGCACACCAGGCCATCCAACACAGCACATTTACAGTCTACCAAGCACAACACCGACAAGTTCATTGTTCCTATGGGTCTTGAGAATCAGTATCTGCACCAGACGAGGCACTAGGGGAGCCCCTACGAGAACCAGCGCCCTCCCTATGCTTAAGGAACTGGAAAACTTGTTTAGGGTCTGTAAAAAAAAAAAAAATTATTTTCCTTCAGATAGGATCCGTAACTTGGCGGGGTACAGCATGCTGTATTCTCTTAACTGGAATAAACGACACGCTTCTTGTACTTGCTGTGTAAAGTTCAAGTATATGGACAACTCCATGCCCTTGTATTGCAGAACCTTTAACTCCCTTGCCTTTCTGAGGGCGGAATCAAGTACTCTAATTTAGGAGACGCACAATTATTGGGAGGTGGTTGGCCCCCGGAACCAGCCTAGAGGCCAGCGAGCGATGAGTGTGCTGCAAAACAAAGATATCTGAAAACATGTCTTTGCCTAACAACATTATAAGGAGGTGCTCCACATACTGTTCCATATAATTGATGTTCGTTGATTCCACCAAGCCCACAATCCTTATGTTAGAGCGAGATTTAAAATCCTCGGCTTTGGCTAGGAGTGAATGAAACAGTTTATCCATTCTGGTATGCGCAGTTGCTTCCACGGTTATATGTCCTCGGCATCAGACACTCTTCTTTCCACAGTATCCAGCTCCTCCGCATGTTCATTTAATCTTTCTGACATTCTGTCCATCCTGAAAGAGAGGGCATCAATTGTTCCATCATTCTTTGAAAGGCTACGCTGCATCGCCACCAGGATCTGTTTTAAATCCTAACCCTGATTGGGATCCGTTGTCTCTGAGCCCAAATCCGCTGCGCCAACGGTAGCCTCTTTGTGCCATGGCTTAAATTGGAGTTTAGATTGTGATCTATCCATTTTGCAGATGTTGACCCCTTCCGAGGGTGTTGTATAATTGGCTGAAGAGAACTTCCTCAGATATAGGCTTCCCAGTCGCCTCCAATAATCACTTTGTGTTAAATCGAATGAGGAGTGCAGTGTAGTAAGGCCGGACATATGCTGTGGAATACGCTGGGACAGGCAATGTTCAGATGTGCCAACTATGACTTGCCCCTCTACGCTGAGTGCAGCTAGGGAAGCGAAGCAGCCGGCCGGTGCAGAACTTTGCAAGCACAGGTCAGCAACCATGTGGGTCCGGAAGGCCCCAGGTCAGTGCCAATAGTAAGGTTTTTCCGGCATACTTATTACCAGTGAGGGGCCCAGCAGCCACAATAGAACTGAAAGCACAAGAAGTTGCTCTAGAATGTCTCTATGGGAGTTGCAGTGCGAACAACGCGTGTCTGATAGTACAATGCCTGCAATCCAAGCCTCTCCGCAACAACTCTAGTCGGCTCCTCCTTACCTCTGCCCTGGGTCTCACAGTGTAATGCAGCTGAGTCGGGCGTCTGCATGGCACATGGTGGGCCTGCTCATACCACGGCAACCCCATATGGCCATGCCCTCAGGTAAGCAGTGTGCCTCAACGGGACCACACTCCCTGAGCCAGCAAGCGAGGAGCTCCACCACAGCACCCTGAACTCCCTCGCTCACCGCCGTAGTATTGGTTTCACCACTCTGCTGTCTCCACGCATCCGGCAGCCGGTCACCAGCAGGGCCAGGCCCATGTGCCCACACGGACACTACGCCACACCAGTCACCGCCTTAGGGTCGGCGATGTTTCCGACGCCCTGGTTTAGTTTTCAGACAAAATTTCATGGCAGCTCTTAATGTCGGATGTGCAGGGGATAGACTAAATGAGTTAGGGGCAAAAAAAGTTTAGATCGGTGCTAGGATTATGCCGGTGTGTAAGGCGGGCTCGCGAAGCAACTCTAATGAGCTGGCATCTTGAAGCCAGGTAAGCTCCACCTCCGAGCAGCACTGTATTTTAAGGGCAGGTGCAGATATAAAGGGGCTATCATGGGTACAACTGACTGTGATCATCATAGAGGTGGCACATAGCAAGTGGGAAGGGGGACTTTCTAAGAATGATTGGAGACAACCCCCTGAAGGCAGGTGAAGTCACTCGCTGCACCAACCTGCAGGGAGAGCAATGCCCCTTTCTAAAATGCAGACCAGGTTGCTGCCTGTACAGTGACAGGCACATTGCCAGCTTTAAACAGCTGGTGCGGTCCTCCATTCACTAATGTGCTGCTCCCAGGGCATACACGAGTATACGGCTGTGCTGGGTGCAACACGTTTACACAGACAGGGCAATCTGGCTCGGTCTGCATCCAGCGCTACCTGCTGAAGATGCACTGTGTCACGGACAAGGGCAGTGCACTCCATATATGACATTGGTGGGCGTATGCTTTTTGTGGCAATTGTTCCCCCACTTTGTGCCCCCTTTTTTATTACTAGATGCTGATTTTCAACTCTGACAGTGCATTGAGGCCTGCTAACCAGACCTCTGTGCCAGTGCTCCTTCCTTAAGACAAAGTGATGTCTGATTGTTTCACAATTGGCTAAGGACATTAGCACTCCTGTAAGACCCTAGTAAATGGTACCCCAAGTACCTACCTAAGGCATGGATGCTGAAAAAAAAGGGGGTCTCTAAGGACTGCAGCATATCTTATGCCACCCTGAGGGACCCACACACAAATTCCACACAGACTGCCAGTGCTAGCTGCATGGCATAGTGCAAATTATGTTTGAAAACATGACATGGCACTCTCCTGTGTGCCATGCCAAAGACACTGCATGGGCTACATGTAAATCACCCCTACATCAGGCCTTGGAGCCCTAAGGCAGGGTGCATTATAGCACATGTAAGGACATATCTACAGGTGCAGATTTGGCCCTGTAATGTTTAGTTGCATTGCTGGACATTACAAGTGAGGAAGGAAGCCATCTTAAGGTATGTACTGGGCACTGGTCAAAACGAGTTTCCCAGCTACATAATGGCTTCACTGAAACCAATGGTATTTGGTATGAAACGCCTTGTATTAATAAACCCACACTGATGCCAGTGTTGGATTTATGAATTCCTGCACCCAGAGGATACCTTAGAGGTACCCCCTCTAACCTACTAGTCCTTTAGTGGGCTGGCTGACTGGCCCTGTCCACTCTGATACCACCGATGAGTTTATGACCCCCTAGGAAGTGAGAGGCACGCTCTCTCATAGGTCAGAAACAATGCCTGCTCTAGCAGGAGGTGTTTACACTTCCTCCAGTAGGATGGCTATAAATTAGAATGTCAAGGTAGGGAGTTTCAAAGAGCACATCGCCATTGATATGCGAGCCTGGCTTCCACCAGACCTGAGAGATGCCACCCTCTATCCTGAGGGCCATTTGACACCAGGACAGGCGGGGAATAAGCTATGCAAGGTGGCTTGTTGCACCTCCAGGCTAGTCACATCCCTAGGGTGGGCTACCTGAAGTGAACAAGAAAATTAGGATTTCACCATCTTGGTTGTGGTGAAATTAGGAACTCTGGGACTGGGCGATGCCCACTCCCCACAAGAAGTGGCCATCTAGGGGGTGTAGTGACCCCAGGGGTAAGTAGACCATTGTCTATTACCCCTCACTCCTCTTAACACCCCTACATTAAAGTATTTAAGTGACCCCCCCCCCCGACACCAGAAAAACAGATTTGTCTGCCTGAAGAAAGAAGGACAAAGAAGAGCCCACAATACGAGAACTGAGGAGCAGCGACTGACTTGGTGCCAACTTTGCCAGCTGACCCTGACAATTGCTGGGACCCAGCTCATCCAAAAAGTGGTGTCTCCTCCCAAAGCTATGACCCACTACTTCACCTGGCTAGCAACATCTCCCTTCGAGCAAAGGAGCTGTTTCCCTGCACGTTTGCAGGCACCAAAGGACTGACACCAGAGCCTCTGCAAGCGTGACCCCACCAGACCAAACAGCACTGCACACGGGACCCCCGGCCCGAGTTGCCATGAACTGAGGGTGCTCCTGAGGCACACAGACCCTCAAGAGCTGAGCCCCCCTTGAGTCTAGCTGGTCTGACCCCCAGTCCCCACATGCAGCCTCTGTCTGCAAAAAAGCAGGAACTGCGAGAGCTTCCTGCTCACCGTGACCAGACGCCTGGAAGCACCACTGCACCTGGGCCCCACATCCCAAGAAGTGGGTCAACTGTGCCCACAGGGTCCTGAGACCCTTCAGAGCTGTGCCCACCTTTGGGCTCAACCTGACTGGTCCCCCCAGTCCACACCTGCAGCCTGTTTTCACAGGTCATCTTCCATCTTCAAACCACAAGCCCCTCCCACTGCCGCGACCCCCCCCCCCCCGGGAGAAATCCCTACTCCAGCTGAGCCCACCAGCCTGAGTTCCAGCAGAGCAGCGATGTCCCTATGTGCCCGAGCATCTCAACATCTCAAGGACTAAGCCTCCTGTGGGTTCGCCAAGACTAGCCCCCAGTCCCTACTTGCAGCCTCTTTGTATCCGAACCGTTACCCATTGACTTTAACGGGGCACATGACGCGGAAAAGCACCTCTGTCCCAGATGCCGCAGAGCCGCCCGAGGTGACCTGTTGGTACTACCTTGGATCTTGCCCCATACTTACCCTAAGTCCTGAAGAACAGTCCCGTAAGTTGCTGCTAAGTACCCATGTGCAAAATATGTTTCTTTTCCATACAATAACATTACTGCTTTAAAAGATATAAGTGCCAGTATACTTCTGGATACTGAAACACTGTGATACCTCAACCAATGCATGATTTTTTCTGTACACCTCCAAGACAGTGATAGCTGAAAACAAAGTACTTACCAAATTACGAAGTTCCTAGTGTTAATATATATACATAAAATAAATGATATTTTTCTAAATTGGTGTGGATCTCCTTTTTGAGTGTGTGCATTATTTATTGACTTTGTGCGTGTAACAAATGTCTAACGCTCTTCTCTGATAAGCCTAAGACTACTCAACCACACTACCCCAATAGATTACCTTGGGATTGCTAGAGCAAGCCCCAGTCCACTTATGAGGGATACCCGGACTCTTTACACAGCCTACCTCTTTTTGGTATACTATATAGAGAGCCAGCTTCCTACAGGAGTGCCGGCTGAAGGCCTTCCAAGTGATTAATGTTGGCACAAAGATTTCATTTTGTCCAGATGACATCCTCACCTCTGAAATCATTTTAATATTTATTAAAGTTTTTTTTGTACACCATTAAGCAGTAACTTCTTTGGAATGCCCAAACCTGAATACAGTGCCACATACAATAAACAAACCAGGTTAGGAGCTCTAGTTCGTGCAGAGTATTTAGGTGGCTAGCTGCTCCTCGTGCAATGCATCTACTACACAAAAACACTTCAAACCTGATCCCCAAAAGTGCCTGTTTTTTCTTCCAACAGGGTTAGCTTAGGGCCATGAAAGCCAAGCAGGGTGCTTCCTTGTGAAGGTAAACGTTTTTCTTCTTTGGTGAGCTCCCATAAGAGGGAAATGTGTCATGATCTGCTTTTGCATATTCCTGGTTGAGTTGATAGTACCCCGACTGCCCAAAGCTGCAATTACAGTCTCTGCCATTTCCCAGGGTGCCAGGGATAGTTCTGTCGCTAATAGTACGTTTGAAGAGTTTTTGTGAAAATAACAAAAGACTTTGATAACTTTTTAGATCAACACCAACTTGCAACTGATTTAGTCCTAAGCTAAAAATGTTGCCAGAAAAACAGGCACCTGAGAAAAGCATGTTTAGAGTGTGACTGGTTTAGGGTGCTCTATGAGAAGTGACTCCTCAAAACATACAATTTTCTGAGTTCCCTTTTGGTTCGGAGTACCTAACAACCAATGTAAACACTGCAAATAGAAACAGGCTAACCACTGCACCATGCTAAATAAAAAACAAATGAATATTAAAAAGAACAAAACGGCAAAGGCACCTAAAAGACAAGAACCTCATCAGGGTAAGATACGTAATCACTCTTCTCCATACAAACTCCTGTTTTTAAATAAGACTTGGGGAGGCCAAATGCCACTCTTCCCTACTGGTTCTGCAGTTGTGATCCCAGACTGACCGGTTACATCCCTCAGTCAACAACATTGGAAACAACAGTGGAGACCTTCTTCGAAGTGGCTGCGCTGTCTCAAAAGTGTACACTTCTTATGCTAAACTTTTATGCTCATTCTGGGTATTATCAATCTCTTGTCTCATCAAGAATAACAGATCAAGAGCCCTTTTACTATTGGGCCTTTTTTGAATCGGTCTGCTTTATATCGACATGTTCATGGGCATTTGCCAATTACAATTTAGTTATTGTAACAAGATATCCTTTCCTCATCCTCGTGTCTCTTGGCCCCTCCTCCTTGCTGCACTTTGAATCCAAACCATTCCTCTCTTCATTTTCTTCTGCCATCTTTGCTCTTCCTGGCTTTGGTAGGACTTGCTTGCTTTCTCAAAAGACATTTCCACACTTACTTTCTTGTTCATTTTTTTTTTGTTTTACATTTTGTTTATTGACTTTTAACTTTAAAACAATAGTCCGCTGAGTACACGTACAGCAACATTTAATCAAAGAACAAGGACAGGTAAGTAACATTAGGGAGAACAACATAAAATAATATACCCATTGAGAGATATAGCTATTGAAGATGGTCACTTAGGTTTCTTGGGGTAACGATAAAGGGATCGGGGAACGCTGCAGTGGAGATGATGAATCTTTAACACCGATAAGATATCCCCGGGAGGAAGCCCAAATGTCTTTGGGGCAGGCAATAGGATGTATTTTGTCAGCGTATTGCTCTGACATTTCTTGGCAGTGGGTTGCATCATGAAGCCATTGTTCATGTGTCGGGAAATGACTTTGCATCCAGACCGTAGCAATCCGCCCCAGCTGCAGCTCTTTGGCAATGGCAGAGAAGCTTCGCCCCACTGCCTGGCTCAGAGCCAGCCCGTGAAAAATAAAACGATGTTCTATCATCGTTTTAATTTTCATTTGCTGGCTCTGAACCAGCGCATGCAGGAAGGGGCGGGCCGAGTCATGGGAGAGGGGAGGAGGAGTGCTATGTGCACTAACTTCTAAATCCTCATGTGTGTTTGGCGGGCCGTCTCAGGCCGGCCAGACACACATGCGTACTTAGGTACCTCCAACCCGACTGCATTAAAAGCTGGGCTGGAGAAACCCCAAAGACACCCTGTCCTGAGTGGAGCGTCTTTTCAGCCAGTTCAGGCAAATCCCTGTGCTGCTCTCATAGCATGAGAGCAGCACAGGGATTGCACAGGGAGTCTGTCCCAGGGGCTGCCGGGACCAGGAAGAGCACAGGAGGCGCGACGTGGGAGGCAGTCTTCAGTGTAAGATAAGTTATTTTGTAAGTATTTTTATTTATTAACACCCCCGCGCTTCCCCCGCACTCTCCCTCCTGCATTCCCTCCAGCCGCCACACCACTCTTTGTTTGCGGAAGCCGCCACTGTCTGCCTTTGAGCTAGTCCCAGCAGTATGGAAGCTAGCCGACGTTGTCCAGCGGGTTAGGTACTTGGTTTTTACCAATCTGGCCATTTGGGTAGAGGGGTCTAGGGGAACCTCAAGAATCTCAGCTAAGGTATCAAATACATCTTGTCAATATTTTAGTGCAGTACATGCCCACGTGCTAACTTGCCCTAGCAAGGTGTGCATCCTAGCTATTGCACATTCGGTTCACCCATGCATCGGCACAGTCTGGGACAGGGTTCAGTACTTCAATTAATGAGCATGTGCGACCAAATAGTATTAACCGCAGTCTGGTAATGCTAGGCCCCCTGTCCGTAATGACCTCGTGAGCACCTCCCAGTGAATCTGTGGCTGCCCCCATCAAATGAGCTGGAGCAAGGTCTGACGAAGCTGTTGAAAGAAAGAAATTGGCAATGCAATGGGAATATTAGCGAATAGGTACAGAATGTTTGGTGATTTTAATCAAAGATATTCTCCCTGTCAGCGTAAGTGGGAGTTGAATCCATCGGTCTATTCGCATTTTGATCTGCTCGAGTGCTGTGCCAAAATTACTATCGATCAAGTCATCATAGTTTCGGGATACCCCCTCTCCCAGATAGTGTATCGCATAGGAGCTCCTTGCAACAGGTACTATAGGGCAGGTACTGTGGGGAACTTAGTGAGAAGGAAAATCTTGGATTTATCCCAGTTTTTTCTGTTACCCAGATTATTCCACCAAACCACCTTTTGCACTGTGAGAGACATGTTCTCCTCTGAATGTTGCACATAGAGGATCACATCATCAGCATACAAGGACCTCCAACAACCTCAGGGTAAGGATATCTACATATACTTTATGAAACTCAGCAGGGAGACTGTCACCTCCAGGGGCCTTGCTACTGGATAGGCTTCTAATTGCCAGTTAGAAATCTTCTAATGTTATGCCGAGTCTGACATGTGCTCTGCTAGTGTAAAGTTGATTGTCCTTCTACTGAAGGTAACTACTCCCCCTGTGAATAGGTCGGATATAAGGAAAAATAACGGTATTATCCCCAGGATGAAGGAAAGGTAGGATGGCTCATAGGAAAGCAGCAGGTCTACTGGGGCATAGCTATTTCAATCTTAGGTTAATCTAAATATGCAAGGACTTGGCAGGTTTTGCGGGGGTTATTCAGCCCTGGGATGTTCCAAGTTAGAAGGTTAACCATCTGGACCTGTGTCCAAGACTATGGGAGTAGATAGCTGTCTAGTCATGCCCTGTAATGCTCTGAGAACATGACGGTCTAAGAATATACTGTGCATGATCGCTCCACTGGCTGTAACATTGAAAACGAGCAACAACAGAATTAACAACCCTTGCCCTCCCTCCTCCCCACCAACCCAAAATGTTGGCAAAATTCCTGTACCCTCCAACTTGGGAAAAATTGTGAATTCTACGCAAGGGGGAGCAGAGTATGACAGAGCCCAAAGCAAAAGCAATGAAAACAGTGAATAACCTGTTACGCCCGAAACATGTATCCAGCAGACCCTCTACAAAGGCCTCCATATTAATATTCGTAGCAGCCTCGGGCATCCCCATGATCCAGATCTCCTTTACAGAGCTCCATTTTTCGCTTTGATAGTTTTTAGGTCCTTCATAGCCAAGCTCAGGTCACAACTTCTGCGCATCTTCTAGATCCAAAATGTGAGATTATGCATGTGTAAGCCTGGTATTACACTTGACCACTTCTTATGCTTAACTTTACACCTCCTCCATGTAAAACAAGCACTTCCTTAGCTCTAACCTGTCCCCACCTGCCTATTAACTGCCGAATCCCCTACCTAACATCGTGTATAAGGACATGGTGGCAATGCCATAATTGTAGTTTCCATTCAAAGGCAGACAAATATACACAGTGGGGGCTGCCTCTGAACAGGGGTGGTGGGGCGTCGTAATGAAGAAAAATAAACGTACCGGCTTTGCTGCTGCATCTGCCGCACTCCTCCTCTGTCTTCTTGTCTTCTTCCTGGCTGTTGCCTGCAGCTTGCACCTGAAGCACCTAGGCTTCTGACTCTGCCAGCCAATCACGACGCTGCAGGAGCAATTGGTCTGAGCAGCCTGTTTGGCCGCTCAGACAGTGTCATGGGAGGCTGGGCATGTTCGCCACGGGGCTGTGCAACACAGCCTAATGGAGAACATGCCAACTTCGTATGACTGTTTGGCCGGCGCTAAAGGGCCGGTCAAAGCGTCATGCACAGGTAGAGAGGGAGTGCAAACCACTCCTGCTCCCTTTGTGGAGAGCCAGCCTCGCCCGGAGTCGCAAAGAAAAATAAAATGATAATACCTTCTCATTATCATTTTAATTTTATTTTCCACTTCTCAACGAGCAGTGGGATGACGCTCCTCCGCCTTAGTGGAGGAGCCGCCGCTGGATATACAGAGCAGCTGTATCTTGTAAGGCAAACAAACATATAAACAAAGGAACCATTGAATGAGAGGTAATACTCTGCGATGAGCGCAGTGTGCTAGTGTTCAACAACATGTATGCAGGAGCCATAAAGTCATCTAGTCAAGAGTGGAGAATCTACGTAATCACCCCCCCCTCCCCACCAATCCAGAGGGAGGCCGGCTAGCAGACCCAGAGGGATATGCACCCGCAGTTGATATATATTGTTTAATCAACTCCAGGGCAGAGTCAGATTGAAAACGAAGTGGCGGTTACCCTTGTGCTTGAGCCTCAACTTGGTCGGGAACAGAATGGAGTATTTCATTGCCCTGCGTCTGAGGATATTTTCTCCCTCTTGGAAGGAGCGTCTGGATTCTTGCAGCGTAGGGGTAAAATTGCAATTTTGGAGACCTCAAACTGTAGATCTGGGGTGTCCCTGTTGAGGTGTATTATGAAGTATCTTTCTCTGTAGTTAAGCAGCCGTGCTATAATCGGTCGTGGATTTTGACCAGGCTTTGGCCTCGGCACCAGGGTATGATGAGCTCTTTCAGCGATGAAAACACAGGAGAACTTGCTGCGCTCGAACCAAGTATCCAACAGACTCTCGACAAAGGCCTCCATATTGATATTCGTAGCACCCTCGGTTATCCCTACTATCCGGATATTATTGTGAAGGGATCTCCCTTTCAGATCTTCATTTTTCACTTTAATAGTTTTAGGTCCTTCATACCGAAGTCAGGTCACTTCTGAGCATCTTCTAGATCCGAAATGTGAGATTCTGCTTGTGTAAGTCTGGTATCACACTCGGCTTCTTCTTATGCTTAACTTTACACCTCCTCCGTGTAACAAAAGCACTTCCTTAGCTCGAACATGTCTCCTGCTGCCTTTTCTCAGCCCCCTTAACTCACATCGGGTTCACTTTCTCCCCATTTCGTCATGTTCCTGTTACATTTCACTGTGAGGACTTTCAGCCGCCGCACTCCACCATATGTGTGTGTGTTTATTCACTATGATTACCTACTTTTGTTCTTTGAAGCTGATGACACTCATGCTTTTACTTCTCCCCCAGTTATCTCCACAGTTCCCTCTTGATAACTTCAATCTCCATTTTCCACTCTTTTTATTTCCCTGTTGTGATTGTCACTGTCTCCACCAGATTCCTTTTTCTTCAAAACATGACTCTTCACTCTGTAACATGGTTTTCCTAAATTCCATTTTCCATCTTTGATCACCTACTACCGATTTTCTATTTCTATCTCCACCTAGAACCTTTTCACCCACAAGCCATCAGTCTCCTCAAAAGAAAATGAAGATCAGATGATCCCAGTTCCCATTCTATAGCTAGCTCCTCTGTCCCCATTTCCCATTCACTGGATCTTAATGACTCTTTTAGTAACTTTTCATCAAAATTAACAGACATTTTTGGATTTACGTGTATGCAACCAGTTTCAAATTCTTGTACACTCACAGCCAGGGTGTCCCCCCTGTTGCTGGTGCTAACAAAAAGTATAGCAATTTGATGAAAATGCATAAGAAAGACCCACAGTTATATTGTGTTATAAATTGCATTTATATAGCACTTACAACAAAGAGCCTCAACACATCAACAGGGGTAGTGAGGGCTAAGCTACTCCAGAGCCCAAGGTTAGCTTCTGATCTGCTAGTTACAGATTATTATCGGTTATTGTTATTGGTTTTGTGCTCTCAAGGAAAACATTCCATGCATTTATTTTTAATAGGAGTTAGGTGTGATCATTGGAAGGGGGTATGTATGTTCATGCAGGTGATTGGAAGGGGTAAATAAATAAGGTTGTGGTGAAGAAGTATTGTTAGGTTCCAGGGATGTGGTTTCATAGAAGGAAGGAAAAGTTGTGATTGAGGAAATGATGTGTGAGCAATTGGAAGAACTACAATAATAGAGAAGTCAGGCATTCATGCAACATAAAGTAGGCTATACTGAGAGAGTGGAAACATGCACAGGAAGAAAGATAAGGAGAGGGTTATTCAATAAAATAAAGAATAGGAAAACAACTGATAACTTCTACAAGCAATTTTTCAGGCAGGCTTTTTCGACCATCGTGGGAGGAAGCGTTTTGCGATAGCTTGCAATCTGAGAATTTAAAAATTTAGAAAAAAAGTATTTACACATGAGATAGTGTATTGCAGTATTTCCATAGTACTTACTGTGGCTATGTGGCACACTGAAGCACTTATACGCATCTATAGCACGTTACATCGTGCGGTGTGGTTGGGAAAACAATTTGCTTTGAGGCTATGTGGGAAGTGTATCCACGTCATACTTGATGACCACCAAATCGCTGTTATAGTGTAATTGGACGTACTGCTTGGCAGTGTGATGGATGAAGACGTTTTTTGTGGTATGCTGGAAGCACTGATTAGCTCTGAAGGGCTCTATTGTTTTGCTATTATTTATCTATGTCCTGAACTTTCTATGCTGGTTGTGTCACCACCCTGATATCTTATGTATCTCAGGAGGGAACATATGGAGGAGAGAGTTCAGAGATCTGCCCTGACAGACTGCATTATCGTTCTCCTTCAAATGAATTCCAATAAAAAAGTCAATATAAGAGATTTGCCAAGATTCACTGTTTTCCAACATCATTTTGTTATAACAGGATGTTGGCGTTCAGGTTAAATGACTATTTGGAACCTGCAGAGTAGTCTATGTAGAGTCCTCAGGTCTGTGGAAGATCTTTCACAGATCTGTCCTCTTGGTATACAGTGATTTGGGTGGGGAGCTCGTATAACCTGTATATGAGCCCTCCAGTTGCCAGCAAGGTTCCATGTTACCGTTCATACATCATATGCCTATTCTTTTTGAAGATATGGGATTCAGGTAGAGAATTAGTATAAGATATGGTGAAGCAGATTACCTCACACTGAGGCCACTAGGACCAACTAAAAAACTAGAATTACTGTCATCCATCTTGTGGTTAGAGTTACAGACGCTTGACCTCTGTGCTGGTGTCTGAGTGGGGAGTGGATGTACCAGGAGAGGTTATCTTCTTCCAGTAAAATTGGAAGTGAATTGCACTTGCATGCGATATTTGCCTATTGATCTAGAGGTGGGCTAAACCAGGGCAATGGGAATTATGTAGTAGGGTGAAGACCAAATTATGCAGCAAGAAAAGGCAAATTATGCAACCTAATGCAGCACATTTTGTGATGGAATAACTTCATAATTTTGTCATTTTTTTCACGTTAACACATTTGGACAAAGGTTTCACCTCATTAGTACCGGATTAACATTCAAATACAGTACTGAGCAACTGGAAAATGATCAGTCATCCTTTGCATTGGGGCGCCCACTGCACAGAAACACAGGTCGCTGCAATTCTAATAACTTTTGATCCGTTTGAGTTAGAAACTATTTAAAAAAAAAAAAAATTGTAGATCATGGGGCACATGATGCATTATATGGCAAATGCAGTAAATATGCGGAAACCGTCACAAAATTGCAAAATATCAGTGGCCTTGGTTAGAATTAGGCTGAGCGGCTCCCAGAGCCCAGTGGGTAGGTTAGGCCTAGGAGTGATAATCATTTAGAGCACAATATGTGGTAAATAGCCAGGAGTGAAAACCATTTACACTTTTGCAGCATGTCTAGCATTAGGGTTACCATCTTTCCCGGAAACAAATATCCGCAATTTGTTCACGATTAAAAATTCTGCATAGGTTCGGGATGATTCTCAAATAGAACTTTATAGACAAAAGTCAGTATTCATTTTACCAAGGCCCTTCTGTCTTTATTTACCTTAAAAATCATTCCCGGGTCATTAAGGCAGCTTTAGAACACGTTTTAAACAGTTTTACAAAATTTACATGTGGGAAATAAGTATCTGCATTTAGTGATGTTCCTAATATGTGTTCAGGTGCCATATTAAAGCACTGTTCATGCTGGTGAAAGAAAAATTCAGATGGCAACTCTACCTAGCATCTTTCAGTGTATCCATAGACATTGATTGATTGAGATCATGCAGGGCACCACCTGCCAGGGGAGTAGTAACACAGGCCCCTGAGGCGCGGGGGAGGGGGGGAGACTCTAAGGGACCCCCAACCCTTCAAGAGGGCCTCATTCAGCCAAGGTCAATTAATTTCTGTGAGCTTTGAGAGACTAAACCGCCCCTCCATCAGATTCTGCAGCAGGCAACCCCCATATTTTGCTTCATTTTTTGCATACCTGTCACCTGCACCTTCACAGGGTAAGGTAAAATTCAAGCAATGGGTCAGATGATGTCCTACCTCTCACGTTGGGCCTCTCTGAAGGTCAGGAGATGCTGGATTGATGGCAGTGGCTCAGTTAAGGGCTGTGTCGGCATGGTCTGAAACGGTTACCACCCGGGCACAAGTCCTATAAAGAGAAGTGGGGGGACTGACAATATGCAAATGACCTCATGACATCATGAAAAGCAGAGCTCGCACGTTTCCTATGTCCAGTCCAAGTTTTTACTCTGTATTCTGGAACTTGTAGTCCTGCTTATCCCATTAGAAAATGCGCGAATAAAGACATCATATACAAAGTAAAAATCCTGGACTGAGGGAACTACTCACGCAAGACTCTGGGAAAGCTGGGGGCTCTGCATTACTAGAGGAAGCTGCCCCGCGGCTAAATCGAATACCCACACTAGATAGCAAAGAATCGCTGTGAATGCTGCGCGATTAACCCAGTCCTTCGCCGATTTGTGTTTTAAAGTCACAGGACGGCAAATGAACGCCGTTTCATATTACTGCAATTAGGGCAATACCGCTTACACGAACGGTTTCCTCTTTCATCCACGCCCCGTGGGGCCCAAGTTCTTGGCAGGGGGGACGGCGTCCACCCTGTGAAAATAGTGGGGCGACGCCATGTACCTGCGTGTATCCCCCGACTCGAGCCCTGGTTACCACATTCTCTACTGCCATTAGTGAAAGCTTCTGAGGCGGGTAACAGTTCCTTGTGAAGCCAAGAAAATGCTAGTCTGCAAGTTTTCAGCAGCCGAGAAAAGGGCAGGAGCCAGTCTCGTTCGGAATTAAAGAAGGTGGAGGCGCGGCGTCACGGGATCTCTTCCGACGGCGGCGTGCTGACCTCACGGATATTCACGAGGCTGTTTAGAGCTGTCCAATGAGCGCGAGGCCAGCGCTGGTATTTAAGCCTCGTTTTGTCTGCAGTGCCACCTCATGCGCCACAGATGTTGGCCTCGGAGGGAAAAGTGTGTCAACCGTGGGCCTCCGAAGGAGCATTAAGAATCAGTGTTTCTTTTAGTTGTTTAAGTTTTCGCGGCATTCCATAGAAGAATAAAGGAACCCGAAAGCAGCGACCGCTGAAGTGAGAAGTTCAAGTTCAGAGTGTATCTACATCATAAATCAGAGTAAATTGTCTGGAAGATAAACAAAGAGCATAGGAACTGTAACAGCTTTACAGAAAGAAGGTATTAATGAATTAATAATAAACATCTAGTTCCCTCTAATGTCATGATAATTAAGGTGCGACACAAATTCATGTTAAAGAGGGTTATTGGGGAAAACGGTATAATATGTATATATTAAACGTATCCGTGAATGGCAATGGGGGGGGGAAGAGATTATAGGGAGCACTATCAAGAGAAGGATCATGGTGACGAAAGTGCTGTGTTTGTTACTTAAAAACAAAAACTGAGTGCCAGTAAACCAAGGGGGATTAGGCGCTCCAAATAACCATCACCCCCCCCCCCCCCACACACACACACACAAAAAAAAAAGGATCACTCTGTGAGCACTTTCAAGGATGATGGCAATTAAGTATTTGCATTTTTAAAAGGGATAACGGAGCATAATTGAAATGTATGAACTATTAAATGTTTAGACCTCAATTTTATAGAATAATTGTGAAAAGAGACGTTTTTCATTCTGAGGGTCTTAATGAGGTTTTTTTTTTTTTTACATGAGGGGTCGGGGAGGAGGGAAGGGGGGGGGGGTGCAGAGCGAAATAGTCTGAAGACCACTGCCTTGCCTGTCTTTCTGTGACTACAGAGATCCGGACACTCAGACCTGGAATTACCCTACTGACCTCTGGGTAGTTCCCCAGGAAGCTAGAAAGATTGTTGGACAGTTTTGATGCCTGTCACCAGCTGGCCTCCACTTGCTCTCCAGCCCCCATAGGTAATGAAAATGAAAGGGGCCCGCCTACAGAATGTGAGGAGCTGCCTGAGTCTCCTATATCGCCCAGATATTCATGGGCCTTGGGCTGAATGGAGTCCCACATGAAGGTTTGGGCCTCCCCTCCGATGCCACAGGGGCGTGCATTATAGCCCTAGTGTCTGTTTAACAGGATTATCGGTATGGAATCTACTGCCTGCATGTTAGGCCTGGGCCAAAATTCCGTTCCGCTCACGGAAATTGCGATAATTTGGCATTTTCGCGTTCCGCGAAAAAGTGCGAAAATGTCAAAATTTCCGCAATCCACATCTTAGCAGTAATTTGTTTCTTGCTCGCGCTGTAAAAAAAAATACAATCTCGCGTGCGCGCGATCGCCTTACCTGAATCCCCGCGTTCGCCGACAAGTTTTCCCGACCCGGTCGCGTTCTCCACGAGATGTTGGATTGTTGGTAGCCATTTTGCGCTGTCTCGCGACAGTTCGCGCCCGCATTAACGTCATTTGTCGCGCTATCACGTCATTTGTCGCGTGATCACGTCTTTCTTCTCGCGATCATGCACCGCAAGAGTATGAGAAGATTGCGATCTCGAACACATCATTCTCCACCGCGAGCGTGAGGACGCGGGCACGTCTAATCGAACGTGAAAAGGAGAAAGAGACCCCGAACATGTCATATCCAACGCGACAGGGAGCGAGAGAACGCGATCAAATCATTTTGGACACGCCATCGACATCCGGCGGAAGTAATGTGAAGCTCGAGAACTCGAACATGTAAAATTTTCAATTTGGAGAAGAATATCAGCTCTAGCAGCATGAAACCTTCTGCAAATGATGATTTTGGATGAAAACCACTCCTCAGATTGACAATTGGCTGTTTTTTTTTGTGCAAGGAGTCCTTTTTTAAAAATGTGGGGAGAGGGAGGAAGTGCCACAGAATCTCCAACTTCCTGTTCCTGTCCAGCAGGCTCCTCCCAGTGCTTTGTCCATCTCCTGCTCATTCTGCCTTTGGATTTTGAGCTGGAATGATCACTCTTTTTGTCTGCTGCATCATTGCAATTGGATTTGAGGATTTTTTATTTGGATATTTTACAAGTAAGTGGTTGTTGTGTCTGTTTGATTGTGGGCATTGCAGTTGTTGTAACTACAATTTATTTTTGGTAACTATCATCATTCCTTTTTAAAAAAATGTTGTGGGTAGTAGTAGTAGTAGTCAGTAGTAGGCCCGAGCTAGTCATGGCCTCATGGGTGTGTGCATGATGAAGCAACTGTTCCTTTGGTGTTTTTTTATGTATTTCATTTTCAAGCATCATTTAGGGCATGGATGGCATTGGATTGATTTGAGGAAGTGTGTTTTTTTGGGGTGGGTTTTCTGATGTTGTTGGGTCTGGCCATGTGGCTGGTGGCCATTTTGAAGCCTAGGCCTGCAAGTTTGCCTGGCCTTGTCTGCCAACAGGCCTGCTTCCATCCAGTAGGATCAGAGCAGGTAGCCACAGCTTTATTAATCAAGTGTTTTCTGTGTGGTCTCTTGAATTTAGACATCATTTAGGGCATGGATGGCATTGGATTGAGTTGGGAAAGTGTGTTTTTTTGGGGTGGGCTTTCTGATGTTGTTGGGCCTGGCCATGTGGCTGCTGGCCATTTTGAAGCCTAGGCCTGCAAGCTTGCCTGGCCTTGTCTGCCAACAGGCCTGCTTTCATCCAGTAGGATCAGAGCAGGCAGCCACAGCTTTATTAATCAAGTGTTTTCTGTGTGGTCTGTTGAATTTAGACATCATTTAGGGCATGGATGGCATTGGATTGAGTTGGGGAAGTGTGTTTTTTTGGGGTGGGCTTTCGGATGTTGTTGGGCCTGGCCATGTGGCTGGTGGCCATTTTGAAGCCTAGGCCAGCAAGCTTGCCTGGCCTTGTCTGCCAACAGGCCTGCTTTCATCCAGTAGGATCAGAGCAGGCAGCCACAGCTTTATTAATCAAGTGTTTTCTGTGTGGTCTGTTGAATTTAGACATCATTTAGGGCATGGATGGTATTGGATTGATTTGGGGAAGTGTGTTTTTTTGGAGTAGGCTTTCTGATGTTGTTGGGCCTGGCCATGTGGCTGGTGGCCATTTTGAAGCCTAGGCCTGCAAGTTTGCCTGGCCTTGTCTGCCAACAGGCCTGCTTTCATCCAGTAGGATCAGAGCAGGTAGCCACAGATTTATTAAACAAGTGTTTTCTGTGTGGTCTGTTGAATTTAGACATCATTTAGGGCATGGATGGCATTGGATTGAGTTGGGGAAGTGTGTTTTTTTGGGGTGGGCTTTCAGATGTTGTTGGGCCTGGCCATGTGGCTGGTGGCCATTTTGAAGCCTAGGCCTGCAAGTTTGCCTGGCCTTGTCTGCCAACAGGCCTGCTTTCATCCAGTAGGATCAGAGCAGGTAGCCACAGCTTTATAACTCAAGTGTTTTCTGTGTGGTCTGTTGAATTTAGACATCATTTAGGGCATGGATTGAGTTGGGGGAAGTGTGTTTTTTTGGGGTTTGCTTTCTGATGTTGGTTGTCTTAAAGAACTGCTTTTATTGTGTGTGTCTGTTGTGTGTTGGTGTGCAATGCATGCACCCTGCAGACCTTTTTGGGGCATGTGAAGGTTCGTATTTGCATTTTGTTGCATTAAAAAGGCAGAGCAGTGAGCTTTAGCATGCATCCTTTACCTGGTTTTTATAGGCCTTTTGTCAGCTCCTGGGGTTTCCCAGGCCCCCTGCTTGTTTGTGATTTGTGAGTGTCCATGTGGCTGGTGGCCTTTTTTTGTGTTGGGAGTTATTAGTGTCCTGCTTTTGCCATATAGGCCTGCGTGGTTTTCCAATTGGCTTACTGCTTTCATCCATCCACCCCCTTTGCCAGCAGCAGCTCCATGGATGCTGAGATGCTCAAATAATTTAATGGCAAATAGGGTCCACCCCACTTCCATTACATTTTTATTTTGGTGGTTCTTATTAACTTTCCTATCCTTCCTGAGAGTGTAGTGTGTGACTGACTGTACACGGTAGTAGAACATAGCCCTTGTAAAGAAAAAGTCATAAATGGCTAGACTATATCTTTTGTTTGCACTAGTACAGTAGTAAGTAACTGAACCACAACAACAAATGCAACTTTTCACTGATGTTCTTCTCCTGGCTTATTTGCGGTCAGGTGCACAAAAAGCCAGAGGAGGAGGTGTCATCAGCATCACCCGGCTACCCGTTGTACTGCCAGCCAGACAGAAGTCCTGCTGCGCATCACGTCCACGTGTGACCAGAACTTGTTGTGCATCTGCGTCCTGCCTGACATCTGAAGAAGATGGCCCCAAAGAAAGGTACCAGGTCCAGTACCAAGAAAGTTGCCGGTGAGAAGAAGGAACAGAAAAAGGAAGTGCAATTAACCACGACTGGTGGTGTGCCGGCCAATGTTTTTTTTGGCACCAAAAAAGTTACGCCTGCAGCAGCGTTGTCCGGGAACCAAGCTGGGAGCAGCACCTCAGCACCAGTGGTCCAACCCCACCAACCTAGGCCCAAGGGCTTTAGTGTCACAGAGGTAGCCAGTCTATTAACGAGCTGCGATGTTGAAGAAATGCCATTATCGCAAAGTAGTACACAATTAACACAGGCGCAAACTCAGCAGATAAGTGTGCAGCCGCAACAAGAACAGCAGCGGCCGCAACAAGAACAGCAGTGACCGCAACAAGAACAGCAGCGGCCGCAACAAGAACAGCAGCAGCCGCAACAGCCCACCATAGTAGTTGTTGCTCCTGACATAGGGGCATTTCAGGAAATCGAGCTTCCTGCAGACAAAGTGGAGCAAAGTCAAACCACTGTTTCAGAAGATCTATTGTCTTCCAGACCACCAGCAAGGAAAAGGAGGCTTAGTCCATCATCTTCTTCTTCAAGCCCCGCTTCTGATGATCGTGATGCCACTTGGCACCCACCAGCTCAGTCTGAGAGTGATATACGCCACAAGACAATGCTTCTGAAAAAGAAGGTCCCAGAAAAACTTAGAGTTATGGAGGTAGATGTAGAAGAGGGGGGTGATGCTGATGTTGATGAAGACGAGCCAGTCATCACGCACATTACTCCCGCCCTAAAGGGATTGGAGACCAACATTCTCACGCTGTCCAGAAAGGCTGCTACTGAGCGGGATGTAGCACGGATATCACCAACACAGGTTACACCACCACTACCTCCAGCTGCCATATTTTCCAAGGTCCGGCAGGGACCTACATCCAGCTCAACCATCTCAGTAGGTAGTGGTAGTAAAAGTCACAGTCTAGGTGCACAGGATCACATTTCAAGCACACCCTCCAGTTCATCTGGTATTGAAAGTGGCACATCCAGCAGTGCCAGAAAGTTCTCCTCCCCAGTTTGGGACTTCTTTTCTGTTAGCACCAAGGAGGAGAACGTTGCTATCTGCTCAATTTGTCGGCAAGGTGTTCGGCGGGTTAAACTTGGTACAAACTATGGTACCGGAGGCCAAGCAAGTCATCTCAGAATACACCACACTATCGTGTGGGATAATCACCTACTTCAGTTAAAAAAAAGTAGAAAAACTCAACCCATTGAAGTTGGTCATGAAGAATCAGGGAGCGATATTATTGCGGTGGAAGGTGAAGAAGAGGGAGGCATTTCTAGCCCTGTCCCCAGTAGTGCAGTGGTACCGCCCACATCCTCCTCAGTAACATCTGAGTGGCACTGCAGTAAGAGCCATACTCCGAGTCAGGCTGAGACACCAAGGCGACCGAGTACCGCAATGAGACAAACTGTGTCGTTGAGCCCAAGTGGGTTAATGAAAACAGCACCACAAAGGAAAGTAATCCAGCCTACCATTGAGAGCATGTTTAGGTTGGAGGGGCAGTTCCAACGCAACCACCCAACGGCACGGTTGTACAATGCGAAGCTGGCTAAAATGTTAGCGCTGGACCTTCTTCCTTTTTCATTTGTGGAAGGGGTGGGTTTCCTTGAATTTGTGTAAGCCATCTGCCCTAAATGGAAGGTTCCCAGCCGGTCCTATTTCGCAAGAATTGCTGTTCCGGCACTACATCATGATGTGCTGGAATTGGTTGGACAAGCTTTGCAGCAGAGTGCTGTTCACAATATCCACCTGACAACAGACATGTGGACCAGTTGCCAAGCCACAGATTACATGTGCATCACTGCACACTGGGTCTCTGTTGTGGGGGTTAGAGATAACCTATCTGCACGAGGTGCTGTTGACACAGCTGCGATTTTTAAAGGTAGTCGGAAACATGCAACTGTAGCCATGTTCGCCATGGAGAAATCTCATACGGCTGAAAACATTTTAGACGAGTTTCGCAGCAAGGTTTTGGAATGGCTGCGGCCAAGAGGGCTTAGTATTGGTTTTGTTGCCACAGGCAATGGCAGTAATGTACTTAAGGCCATGGAACTTGGTTCCTGTTTCAGTGTTTGGCGCACTGCATAAACATTATAGTTCAAGACTTTCTGAAAAAAGAACCCATCGTCAGCAATTTACTGGCCATCTGCCGAAGAATATGCACTAATTTCAGCCATTCTTTTAAAGCTCGGAAGCCACTGAGGATCATCCAACGTGAACATAGGATGCCAGTCAAGGCACTCATCCAGGAGGTGGCAACACGTTGGAACTCAACGTATTACATGCGTGATCGTCTGTATGAGCAGTACAGGTCACTCCATGAATATGTCTGGAAAAGAAGAGCAGATGCTACTGTTAAAGGCATGAACTTTGAGATGGAGCAATGGAGCCTAGTTAAATGCCTGACTGAGATGCTTTGTCCTTTTGAGGTCTTCACACGTGAAGTCAGCAAGGAGGACTGTACAATAGGCCAAGCTATCCCATTATTGCAAATGCTAGAGCATCAGCTGAAGAATGTGTCTGAATCATACAAAGGTGTAGAGGACAAAAGGGAAGCCTATCACTTGGTGGAGAGCTTAGCCCGTCGCTTAGCTGAAAGTGTAAGGACACACAATTAAATTGTCACAAGAACATTACATTTGTGCCACAATTCTGGATCCACGTGCAAAATTTGGACTGAAGACATTCTTTGCTTTTTCCGAGATTGATGTTGCCCGCTACAAAACTTGTATAGCTGAAGCAGCCAGTAAGTTGGAAAACGAACGGCTGCTAATTAAAAGCCCGCAAGATCAACCCACAAGAAGTACTGCAGCAGGGCATGCAGGATCAAGTGCAACTTCATCGGCTGAGGGCAGTGCGTTTGGATCACAACACTCACCATCACTATCGACAACAGCAACAATAACTGGATCATTAGGCCCAGTACAATCGTTAGACGATTGGTATATACAGTTAGGCATTAATAAGCACAGTGCTGATGCACAGAGAAAAGAGCACAAACGATTACCAGCAGCACCCCTGAACATTGAGCGGATGGTCCAGGCTTATCTGGATGACCCAACAGAGGTGTACATTGATCAAAACCCATTGCAGTATTAGTATAGGAAAAGGTCTGAATGGCCACTGCTCAGCAGGCTGGCGAGAAGCCATCTGGCTTGCCCTGTCGCAAGTATCTCTTCCGAACGTGTTTTCAGTGCTGCTGGTTCCATTGTAACATTGAGAAGGACCAGTCTCTCGCCCAAAAACGTGGCGAGGTTAACAATGATCAAAATGAATCAGCACTTCATACCACTGAATTACACAATACATGAAGCAATGGAGGAAGATGAGGACAGCAGCTCAGGTGACAGAAGTAGTGTGTCACATGATGATTACCTACTACTGGCTGACCCCCCAGAGTTTGAGGACGAGCTATACTTCCCTGACAGTTAGGCTTGCACTTACTGTCTTCCTCTCTTTTTTTTCCCCCCTTTATTTGTGTGTCTGTCGTTCTGGTTACAAACTTGTGAATCACAACAAATCCATTACCACCGTCTTCTACTCTTCTTATTTCATATACAAGTTTCAGGTGTCTGCAATTTGACAGTACAGTCCTCCGAATCCAGCACCTCCGCTTCATCATACTGAATGTCCCGCCCAAATCCATTGCCCTCATGAATGATGATTGGATGATGGTAAATACTAGAAGAACAAATTCAAACTTTCCTAGTCCTGCCAAAAGAAGTGGAGCATGAATCAGATGACTACTATAGCTATCCTCCTTTCAGAGCCGAGTGAGACTGCCCATTATTAACTGAAAATAAGATGGAACAGGTAATGATTGATGCCATGCATTGGACACAGTCACACAGACTGAATGATTTTGTTGTGTTTGTTGTGCATGAAGTTATGTAATTGTGCACTAATCATCTTTCTACAGAACACACTAAACTTAACTCAAGGTGTATTCAAGTTTCCCCTTCTTGCAAATAAGAAATTTGTACTTCTCCTGCAGCTTGGTGATACATTGCTTTTAATTAAATACAGGAAGGGGACTCAGTCAATCTGCGCAATGAGTATGATTTAGACAACAGCACCGTCCATGATGATGATGGCGAAATAGACGGCCCGTTATCTTAAGATGAGAAGGAACAGGTAATGACAATTAATGGCATGCATTTGACACCTGACTCGGAGCGATTGGTGTTTGTGTTTTCGTTGTTTGTTGTGCACAAAGTGAAGTCAAAGTGTACTAGTAATCTATCTTTCTGTACACACTAAAGACTGACTCAAGTCAAAAATATTTCTACTCTTGTTGTGTAATAACAATTTTACTTCTACTGCAGGCCGATCTTCACAGTCAGTCAATAAAAGTATCGGAGATGATGATGATGAAGTCAAGAGGATGTTTCATGAGTGGCATAAAAGAAAAACTTAAAAGCCTAAAGGTAAACACGTCAACAACAACCACAGCAGACCCAAATGTCTGTGTAGAAGTGGATTAGAGTGTAGCGGTGGGATGACTGCGGTGCATTGAGTTACTAACTTAAACTGTAAAATGCTATGTTTGGAATGGATAATGTGCATTGCCTTTGTCCAACTCTTTAAAAAAAAAAAAGTACTCTAAACTTAGGATGTGCTACTGCTAAGCAACGTGCCGTCAGGCCTGTCACTGTCTGCCTGCTCTCTCCTGTTATTGTTGAAGGTCAATGCTGGAAACAGACTAGAGTAGAGATGATGCATACATGCCACCTTGGAAAGTGTTACTACACCATAACTTGGGCATTTGTTTCAACTTTGTTTCTCAATATCCCCTTTGGTTTTCCATCTACAATTACAGGCCGGGCCTTGCCCTATACTTTGGAAAACATTACAATGCACACTTACCTTACCAATAAATCATCATTTTTTTTCCAGCCGGGCAGTGGCGAGTGGCGACACACCCAAGATTGATGGACGAGAGGACCAAGAGGAATGCCGAGATGCAAATCCAGTCCACATTTTTTACCAGGATAACACAGTAACAGTATCAACTTTGATCTTCTTTTAAATAATTTGAATAATGTTTTTGTATACAATCTTTACAACAGTGTGTTCTTGTTGTTGTTATTATCATCATTAGGTTTGCTCTCTGTTTACGATTCTTCCCTACCAATATTTAAAATTTCTATTTGCTATCTGTAAAAGTATTAAGGCCGGAACAACAGAACAAGAAGTGTATCTAATCTGGGTCTCTCATCATCATGCATGCATTTCCTTTTTCTCCCTTAACATATGGATAGGTTAGTCTTCAAAGATTGTCGTTTGTTTGTCCATGCATACTGTTTTTCAATGTCAAACCTTTCCCAAAACCCCCTTCCCATCCATTCAACAAATCCTAACCCTCTTCCCCCGGGCTGTGCGACTTATTGTCGGTGTGACTAAATTAAATGTACACCAATACTTAATCACACACTTGCTAGGGCGGATGTGGCGAAAGCAACAGTACTTCAATTTCAAGGCAGAGCGATGATCTTCTTCTGCTTGCCCACCCATGAGTAGGATATTTTAGAGGTTATTTTATTTAACAAAGGAACATATACCTCAGCATTAATTGCCGGCATTGATTGGATTGGTTTGTTGTCATTCCTCATACACAGCACTAACTGTTAGGCTGTAGGCCTAGTCAAGTGACTCGAGTCGACACAACTATAGTTTGTAACTCTGTCTAGAAAGCTATCCCAACCATCATAATGTTTTGTTGTAAAATATTTTAGCATATTATTATTGCTCGGTAAGTTCTGTACTGTACTTCATTCTACTACTCCTCTACCAGTCTCTCAAAGGCGATTGACTGTCTCCTTTTCTTTTTTTGCAAATGCTGCCGCCCTGCCAGTGTCTACTACTACTACACTACCACCACCACCACCCCAATCATGGCATGTTAGAAAAAGGAAACCATCTTCACCATGCAGCCATTGCTGTGCCTAAGTTAAACATAAACATCAAGCACAGGCAAGAGAGAAGTTTGGGGGAGGCAGAATTAATAATGGACATGTTTTCAATGAATTCAATTTCACACACCAGTCCAGATAAAGAATGCATAGACTAGAGGACAGACTGAAAGTACTAGTAGGACAAGTCAATCAGTGAGGTGTGTCGGATCTATCGGTTTGTGTCTTACACAGTCAGCCAATTATTTAAATCAAACACAGGCTATGGGCGGCCCTGCACCAGCAAGGAAACAGTGTGATGTAAAACAGTAACCCCACCTACAAAACATTAACAACATTGCATGCAACATAGAAAAATATATTTAATTCACCCTAACAAAAATAAACTAAAACCCACAAAAGCTGACACACCCCCCTCCCTAACCCCAACCAATGTCCGTAGGAAAGTCCAGGAGAAAATAGTAGTCCGAAAACCCAATGCCCAAACCAGTTCCCACCCACCCAAACAAGAATTAAAAAAGGGGCAGAACTTGAACACAGGGACTAAGTTGTGGGGCGGGACTGAAGGAGAACACGCATCTGCCCCTCTAACCGGGCGACGCGGCGTCTGAGGGCGCGGCAGTTGCAGCCACAGTGGGGGGGGCACCAGAGATGGCACTGCGGTGGCGGCGGGCAGCCGCCAGACGGTGGCGCCGTACCGCTGGAGGGCGGTGGAGGAGGCTTCAAGTGCTGCTGCAGTCTCCTCCTCCTCCTCTGCCAAGACCACCAGCCGCTGGTATTCACGCTGGATTGCCTCTAGCTTCCGGCACCGTGCCTTGGCGGCCAACTCCTTTCGATTGAGTTTAGGAGTAGCTGTGTATCAAAAAGAAAAAAACAAGACAATTGTAAAATATACTCTTAGAAAACAGTAACACAAGTTAATTATTTATACACACAGTGGCATGGTAGAGTAGCACTATAATATAAAGCACAGTAGTATATAACATTTTAAATCTCGCCCGTCCTCCTTCCTTCCACCCGTCTTTCACTTTTTAGTTGAACAGTGCACCAGGTGCTCTTCTCCATAACACTTTCAAAGCGGAGTTGAAATCAGATAGATGAGGCCATTGGTTACTCAATACTCCCGCTCCTATGCCAATTAAAGGGATTCTAGTCTTCTAGTTCACTCTTCAAACGTTCACAACAACTCATACTTACTTAGGACATCGGATGGCGGGCGGACTTTGTCCGCCCGCCATCCTCACGCTAAAAAGGGTGGGGGTCCCGTGGGGACAATTAATTAGGAGGATGCGCCCGCACAGTGGCGGGCGCATCCTGTTTTTTTTTTACATTCTGGTTGGCGGTGCCGAAAGCAATGCTAAAAATACATGTTGTGCTGCTTTTCCAAGCACAACATGACAGGCCCCGCGCGGAGCCTGTCACGTTTTGCTTTGAAAGGCAGGGGGGTACCATAGCATAGGTACCCTCCATGGGGGCCCCCAAGCATACTCTGCAATGTCTGCATGCCTTTCTGTGGCGGACGTCAATGCCGCCACGAAAAGGCATTCCAAAATGCAGATTATATGGCTGGCGGTGTGTTCAGAGAGACACCACCACCATATTGAACCCTTTTCCGCCTGGTCGACATGTGGGGGGTCTGAATCTTTTCTACAGGGATGGCGGGAGGTTTGCCCCTGCGGTGTCGGCGGTGATTGCCGCCAGCCCGGCGGGGGCAATACGCCTGCCATCCTAATGGGGCCCTAAGTCTCAACAGTGCAGTATACATACAGTACACCCTTGCAGTGAGTGTACTGTCAAGTTCAACAATAGTTAAGGACTATGAATCTAACTTACCACCGCCCGCCACTGGTGCTGCCACTCCCCCTACCGCTCCATCGTCGGTATCTGCAGCAACTGCCGCATCCTCTCACTCCGCGTTGCCTTCGCTGGCCCCGGCAATGGTGGTCGGTAGTGCGCCTAGAAAACATTACACATTTATTAGGCGTCATATACACCTCCCCCTATTGATCAGTAGCAAGGTTGAAAAATTAGTTAATAGTATACTAACATACATCACTAGTACAAATCAGGTAGTAGTAGAGTAGACCTTAATAGTTATATATGGTCATTCTAGCCTTTGCTTAGTTAGCCCGAGCCATGCAACCATTTTACCTTTGTGTCTTTTATTTTTTGCACATGTGACGTTACCTTGCAGCTTTTTGTATAAGACACCTTTGAGCCCACATGACCTGCCTCACACTGCTACTGTCTACGCGCTGCGTACAAGCGGTCAACAAAAACATTAACAAGCCACTTTTTTATGAAGTACTGGTGTACTGTTAGTCCATATTGCTTATCCATAAATGCTACACTTTTTGGCACGGCTGAGAAATGCTTGCAAGTTGCAATATACTAACGCGCACCATTTAATTTTTCGCATTATAGACGGAAGATCCCCTTCTACGAACCAGAGCTTTGCAGAGCTTATGAATGATGCAACAACTACCAGTACTAGGTTCTTCTAAGGTGAGGGGTCTCTTCACTCAGATCTTCATTTATACATTTATATAAACTAAATTCCTAGGGGATGGTGGTGCTGCCTTCCACCACTGTTCAGTTATCATGATTTAATTCCCAACTGTAAGTAAGTGTAACAATGTTTATTGTTTTAATGTTACGGTTGGTGCTGCATTTTATAATAGAACAATGTACAGAGCTTCTCAATTCAAAATAAACATTTTGAATTTACATAGACTTGGTGGTATTTGGTGTGGCCTAACTTACACGAGTGAGCAAATTAAATTAAGGGTGTGCATGTGCATTGCTTCCACGACTGAGAGGTTGGGTGTGTTATGATCTGGGTTGTCTACTTGTTGGGTATCTTGGGGGGAGGGTTCGGAGACCTAATAGTTATGACAAGACAGTACTATAGTCGAGCAGGGGATTGGGGTGGGTTCTGAATTTCTGATTGAGGTGTGTGAGGAAGGTCCAACCTACCATCACCAACATCCTATTTTCTTTTACAAAGGTCTGTATGTGCAAGATCCCTACAACAGTAGTAGTATGTCCTAAAGGCTATCATATCAAAATAGTAATAAATCTGGTTGGGCATTTGTTGCTGTGAATTGTCAAAGCCTCAAGATTAACAAAGACTCAAGATCAATAAGACTAGAAGTAGTACAAGAGGACGACCCAAAGGACTGGACTCAATGGCTAGAGCTACTGGTGAATATGAGTTTTATTACAACCTTTCACATAAAGAGTAGTAGTACTGAGAGTCATCATAGCAGAGGCAGGGATAACAAGATTTTTGAAACCGTACAGATCGAAGGATAATTGTTGGTAAAAAAAAGCATTGGGAAACTGAAAAAATAGTTGGTGAAATATATGGTGCAGTAAAAGTTATGGAATAAGAAATCTTATTAAAAACAAGAAGACTTACTGGGGCCAGCAGAGGAGCCCTCATTGGTGTCCTCCTGGTGGAGGTGTTCAGACTGTTGTCCCGCCGACTGCCCACTCCCTGTCTGTCTGCCCCTGGGTGCTGATGAACAGGAAAGATATAAGAAAGAGACAAACATTGATGGATGGTGTCAAACAAATACAATATTTTTAAAGAACGGTCAAAAAACACTTATGCAAACAACAATTGTAATAACTAAATTGACCGATCTCATCTGGTCAAAAAGTAGTATTGGGGGATTTGCGGATCGACTACTAAAGTTACTATTTATCAACAGTAATCCAGTCTTCCATTCTGATTCCAGAATACTAAGTTACAACTAAGCCTAAGTACGACGTACCACCCGACCTAGCCCACCTATTCCAGGCATGCCAATTGTACATTAAGTATGCATTTCCACTTTTTATTCCTCAACAATGCATATGGTCAAAGGGAGGACACATGACTACATTTTTTGTATACACCAAATTTTGGGTTGATTGATTGATGCTGATGTTCTGCTAGTGCTAAGCCAATTACCACCACTCATTGAACAAACTAGAAAAGGTTCTAATAAAGACTGCCGTACTAGCAGCACATCACGTAACTGAGGGGGCATCACGCATACCACTAACAAATTAGAAACTCATACAAAGTACCTAAACCTAAGTATCAATCCGCCCATATCTCTTAGTGACAGGACAAAGTAAGGAGTGGACTAGAGTCACTGTAGCATTACGTAACTTAATTTCTCTAAAATAAACTCTTACAGAATCACGCTCAGCGAGAGCAAACGCAAAGTTGCAAACAAGTAAGATTAGTAGTAGCGCAGAAGAGCACCTGTGTCATAATCACAGAAGACTTTTAAACGTAATTAACCTGGAATGTAAGCAGCAACATCCTAGCTGGTTGGAAGAAAAAAAAGATTCACAATATATAACACAGAGCAGAAGAACAGACACAAAGTAGTGATAATTAAATAGTTACTCACCAAGCCCCGGGACCTCCACTCCTAGCAGGTCCAGCAGGTCCTGCTCACGGTCCAGGATGTCGGACCACCGGTGCGTCAGCTGCGCCTGGGTGCGCCGGACCCCAGAGAAGCGCGACACTGACCGGCGCACCTTCCCCCACCGCTGCCGACGCTCCCGGAGGCCGTACCCGGACCCAAGCCTGCCACCTGCTGCCAGGGTTGAGGGGAGGTGGCGCTGCACAAAGAAAATGAGTGCAGCCAACTCCACCTCCCTAAATAAGGCCCGTGCCTGCACCCCTTGTGGGCGCCGCCTTCCACAAGGAAGGCGGTCGCGGCTCTGGCTGCGACGACCAGCTCTACCCTTTGACATGGTTCTGGGACGGGGCAGGAATGAAAAGGTAATAAAATTAAAGAAGTAAAGGAAATAAATAGCAGGCAATAGAAAGAGAGAAAAAGTAGCTAAAAAACTAAAAAAAGTAGACAAAAACCAAAAATATAGAAGAAGGAAAATAGTTAGAGAAATAATAAATAAGAAAGATAAAAAAGTGGCTTTAAACAAAGGATTGAAAAGATGTAGGGAGGATTCAAAATCCGGCCCAGAACCATGCAATAGAGTGAAAAACAAGATGGCCGCACCCATTGCGACCACGTGCGCAAGTTTGCGCAATATTTTCTCCCCGAGCAAGCAAAAAAGCAACGCGATCAAGTAAAAGCGGCCGCGAACAGGAAATATCTACCGCGAACAGGCGCTAACATGCATTACGCGACCCGGAACAGGAAGTAAGCATCGCGAGAGGGCGGGACAAGTGAAAACAAGATGGCTGCGCCCGTGAGCAACCGCATGGGTAAGTTGGCGAGCCGCGATCACGCAAAAAATACCGCAAACAGGCGGGAAAAAAATATCCGCGCCGTCGCGATATTTCCGGCGTGTTTGCGGAGATTTTCAGCATTTTCGCGATAGTTTGTGAAAGTTAATTTCGCAAATTCCGCCCACCTCTACCGCATGTGACATCCAACATTAAGAGGAGCGGGCAATCTCACTCTCCCAAGTAGGCGTGAGGGGAGATTTTAAAGTCAGGGTGCGGACCCCCGATGGGCAATAAAATTACAGCGGCGCTCACCAGCAACAAAAAAAGTGGCTTACAATCATCACTGCAACCACAGACCTTAAAACTACAATAGTTGACTCAAGTTTCCTTGTACTGGAGGCCTGGGGCCTGACTCATCTGGAGTTCGCCTGGGGAATTTTTACATTAAATGCGCATTTTGATTGTTTGCGCAGGGCGCACCTTTAAAAAGATACACCTAGTGCAAATATTGAAAATGTGCAGCATTATGGGGAGTGCACTGCCCCCCAGGGAAGCCGCAAACCTGCGCTGCCCTTGGGGCAGCACATTCCTTTGAAAAACAGAGCAGCTGTTTTAAAGCTGCTTTGTGATTTCACAGTGCAGGCGGCACCTGCCTCCTCTTTCAAAGGGGATTAGAGATCCCCATGCAGGCAGGTGCTGTCAGTGACTGCACCCCCCAAGAAGGGGATATACTGGTGGTTCATAGGACCCCCTTTCCCTCCTCCAGAGGGCTCCTCTTAGGGGGCACACTAACAGTGCACCTCCAGACAGCTTCTTTGCCTCTGCACCAGTGTCTTTAATACGACACGGATGCAGAGATAAAGGGATTTCCTCATTTGTATGGGGCACGCGGCCAAAAGAAGGAACCCCCTGCAGATAGCGCTGGCGCTTTATGTGCCCCAGCAATATCGGTATTACAAAAGGGGCCCAACAAGTGTCGGGGGACCCTTCTGTAATACCAAAATGCCCCCGGGGCACTCTTTGTAATTCGGCTCTAGGGGCCCTGTAATGTATATGGTGCACTTTCCCTGTTTGCACCCTGGCGCACCTCAAAACAGGTGCATCGAGCACAAACAGCGAAAGAGCTGCCCTAGGGGCAGCGCATTCAAGTGAAAAACGGAGCAGCCGCTCCGTGTTTCACGGTACAAAGGAGGGGGTGGTGGTAATATATTACCTACTGGCGGTCACCAGTAGGTAGTTTAGTTAGGACCTTGTTTCTATTCAAAAAGCATTTTTTCTTTTCCCAATAACTTTGGCCCCGGTTGACGAATCATCGCGAAATTTTCAAAACTAATGGGGCGCTCCGGTCAGCTCCTGTCTTGAATGTTTCGGGGTAATTCGGCAAGCGGGGGCTGAGAAAAAAAGGGGGGTCCCAAAACGTGTTTTCTCCATGTTATTTCCCATAGGAAACTTTAGACACGACTACAGCCCGAACTGTTCAACGGAATTACACCAAACTTGGTTCAGAAAGAGACCTTTTTGTCAAATGGTGTAAATCCGTTCAGTAGTTCCTGAGAGATTCAAAAAATAGAGGTAAAAAAAATCAATTTCCCATAGGAAACTTTAGACACGGTTACAACCGAAACTGCTCAACGGAATTACACAAAATTTGGCAAAAAGGTAGCCCTTGGTTCAGAACGAGACCTTCTTTTTAAATGGTGTAAATCTATTCAGTAGTTGCTGGGAAAATCAAAAAATAAAAGTTTCGAAATCTATGGCCGCGGTGGATCCGTGGACCCTCCCGACTACGAGCTTAATTCTAATTGGCTGTCAACACTCCAAACCAGGAAGTGTTGGCAGCCTTCTTGTGCCTCGGTAACTGAGGCACAAGAAAACATAAAAACAAACGGTAAAAAATAACAAAAGGGGGAAGGTTAGAAACACCCTGACCCCTTAGGCCTGCTCAGGGGGGTCCCATAGGGACCCCCAGGGCCCAAAAAAGCATTAAAAAAAACACAAATCGGCAAAAGTCGCGACGGATCCGTGATGTCATCAGTGATGTCATTTGAGATGTCATCAGTGATGTCATCGACCATGTCATGAGTGATGTAATATGGGACGTCATCAGCAGTGCATTGCGGGGGCGCGAGTTATAGTTAGCTGAACTAACTATAACAGGGGAATTTCTAGGGTTTTGTATGAGGGAAATGTCCAGCTAACTAGAACGCCCCTGAAACCTATGGTTTTTTCAGTGAATTTCTAAGGTTTTTTAAATGCCAATTCCTAACTATAACGCCCCTGAAACCTTTGGTTTTTTCAGTGAATTTCAAAGGTTTTCTAAATGCCAATTCCTAACTATAACGTGCATGAAACCTATGTTTTTTTCAGTGAATTTCTATAACTTATCTCTAAAAATATCATGTTCAATGATTTTCATTGGATTTCTATATTTTTCAAATTCAGTGTGTCAATTTCATTAATTGTGTTTTTTTAAAATACTTTTTTATCACCATTTTTTAAACTTATTTTTTCAATTCTTTTAAAAATGTAAAAATATATAAAAAAATTTTTTTTAAATTTTCTTTATTAATTTTTATATCATCAAAAAGCCAGGACACAAACATTATATTAAGGGTAAGCCAATTAGTTATATCATCAAATAGATCACAACGTAACCAATACAGAAACGTAAAATTCTATTCATAGCCAATTGAGAACTGGAGACCATAATTTTAACCCAAGTGCCCTTCTATTCTTGCCCTTTGTTTTATAAACAGCAGTTTCCAAATGATAAACAGACAGTAATTTAGCTCGCCAGTAGCTAAAGACGGGTGGTTCAACATCCAGCCAGTGCGTAGTGATACAGCAACGAAAGATTGACATGCATATAAATAAAAATCTATCCTCCAAATCAGTTCTTAAACAAACGCTGCTAGTTTGTACACCCAAAATAACAAGTTCTGCTGATATTTGTGTTTGGACACCTAAATAATTTGACAAGAAATTCTCTATGTCTCTAATAAATTGACTTAACTTTGGACACAAAAAAAACATATGTATCGTGTCTGCAGCGTTTAAATCACAACGGTTACACTTGTTCAATTTACCTGGTGCCCATCTCGTTAGTTTAGCAGGTGTATAGTATAAATCATACATGGACATAAAATGTTGACTCATTAATGATCCATTATAAAGAGTTTTAAGAGAAATTTCTATAACTCTATGCATGTCAAGTCTTTGCACATTAAATTTCTTTATCCATTTATCTTCCAGCATCGGTATGTCATCTTGATAATTCGCCATCAACAATTGATAAATATGGCCAATTCTTGGTAGTTTCCGAAGTGCTTCAATAATTTTGACCTTCTGAAACACATTTTGATTTTCAGAACAATTTCTATCTAAAAAACTCCGAACTTGTAAAAACTTAAAGAATTCTAATCGTGAGAGACCATATTTTTGTTGTAAAGACAAAAAAGACGCTATATGTTGACCCTCCATCAAATCACCCAGTTGACTTATGCCAGCCCGATGCCATCTATGCGTAATAGGGTCTTTAAAGATATCTGGTAACAAAGGGCAATTAATTAAAGGTGTATAATAGTTTAAATTAGTAGTAAATCCAATTTTTCTTTTAATTTTCTTCCAGATCTCAAAAACGGTTAAAACTATTTTAAATTTGGTTTTCTTATAATAACTCGGTTCAATAATGCGAACTAAACATTGACGAGCTTCCTGTCCCAGTAGCATCTCATAGATTGACTTATTGCCTCATCCAAATAAATTTCTTTAGACAATAAGACACCCATATTCTGTAAAAAAATGGACCAATAATATAATTGAAAATTAGGAATTGCCCAACCCCCTCTATCTCTAGGTAAAGTACATTTTTTTAAAGCTCTTCTAGATCTATGATAGCTCCAGAGAAACCTGGAACACATTCTTTCAATCCGATTAAATATGGACATAGAGAATAAGAGTGGGATAGTTCTAAATAAGTACAAAAACTTTGGAAAAATAAGCATTTTCAAAACGTTGCTGCGACCATATAGTGATAAATGAAGGTTATCCAATTTCTCTAAGGTTTTGTTAGCAGAGGCAATTACAGTATCAGTATTTATTTGAACAATTTTGTCGATATCAGCAGTTATTTTTATTCCAAGAGATATTGATTCCGCCTCGAAATGCATATCTTGTGGGCGTCCAAACTCTGAGTGAAGCAGTTGGGTCTTAGCAACGTTAAGCTTATATCCAGAGTACCTACCAAAACACTCCGAAGCTTGTATTAACTTGGGGAGGGCAGACTTAATATCTGAGGTAACAATAGCTATATCGTCTGCATATGCAAAAACCGCGTAAGCTATGTCATGTATACAAACTGGTTTTATTCCAGCATTATCATCCAGGCTACTTAAAAATGGCTCGATATACAAAGCAAATAGCAGAGGCGATGTAGGACAGCCTTGCCTTGTCCCCCTAGTGATTATGATATTACCAGAGAGTTGGCCTGCTATACGAAGCGCTGCTTTTGGATTTTTATATAAAGCCTGAATAGCCTTAATAAATTCCACCGGAAAGCCCTTCCAAACTAAAGTTGACCACAAAAATTTCCAACATACCCGGTCAAACGCTTTTTCAGCGTCCAATAAAGCTACTGCGACAGAAGAACTCGTAGCTTGCGCCCAATCTAATAAAGAAATAATCCTCTTAATATGATCTGTCGTATCACGCCGTGAAATAAATCCATGTTGTCTCTTAGATACCAGTAGAGGCATGAGATTATTTAATCTGTTTGCGATAATTTTGGAGTAAATTTTGCTATCCGCGTTAAGGAGGGATATAGGTCTATAAGATTCCATATCCGTATCTAGCTTCCCTTTCTTCAAAAAAATTACTATAGTGGCCATTGACCAAGAAGCCGGAGAATTACCCAAAAAAGCTTGTTGGCACACTAGCAATAATTCATTTTTTAGCATATTCCTAAAGGTACGATAGAACTCCAAAGGGATCTGATCCGGACCCATTGCTTTGCCCAGAGCTAATGCTAATATAGCTCTTTCAACTTCCTCCCACGTTATTGGGGCCCTTAAACATATTGCCTGTGCTTCGGTAAGTCCTGTGGTTGGAATACCCGACAAATAATCCTTCCCATCATAGTCTAAAATCTCAGTAGACGGAGGTTTATAGAGGGATTGATAAAAGTTTTGAAACGCCCCCAGAACCCCTTCTCTCGTTTCTTGCAAAACCCCATTAACGTCTCTAATTTTTGTTATATCATTATATGCAGCTTTTGGTCTTATTCTTTTAGCCAGAACTTTTCCAGCTTTTTCGCCAAATTCGTATGCCAGCTCCTTATATTGTTTATATTTTAAGGCTATTTTATCCGCCAGATTAGAATACGCTCTAGCCCTATTCACAGCAAGTTCTTTTTGAGCACATTCTAGATCCTTACCCAACCTAATTGTCTCGGCCAGTTTCTGTTCGGATAACATAACCATCCTAAAATCTCTAGGGTTTTGTATGAGGGAAATGTCCAGCTAACTAGAACGCCCCTGAAACCTATGGTTTTTTCAGTGAATTTCAAAGGTTTTCTAAATGCCAATTCCTAACTATAACGTGCATGAAACCTATGTTTTTTTCAGTGAATTTCAAAGGTTTTCTAAATGCCAATTCCTAACTATAACGTGCATGAAACCTATGTTTTTTTCAGTGAATTTCAAAGGTTTTTTAAAATGCTAATTCCTATCTATAACTTATCTCTAAAAATATCATGTTCAATGATTTTCATTGGATTTCTATATTTTTCAAATTCAGTGTGTCAATTTCATTAATTGTGTTTTTTTTAAATACTTTTTTATCACCATTTTTTAAACTTATTTTTTCAATTCTTTTAAAAATGTAAAAATATTTGTTTTTATTGGGTTTTTCAAACATATTTTTTAAAATATTTTTTAACTATATGTTCAAAACGTTGTTTTATATATTTTTTTCCATGTTTTTTGGATCCGCGCGCCCTATGCGCACCGTTCTCGATCCCTACGCGATAGCATCCGCGCATGGTATGCGTTGGGTACGTGTTTAGTGCGCGATCGCAATGCGACCGGTACGCGACTCCCAGCCTATACGCGACACGTTCGATGTACGTAACGCGACGTTTACGCGCTTCCGCGATGCGTTATCTGCGTCTATGACATGGTAGGTGCGCGGATCCCGTGAAATATTTAACATTTAAAAAAACATATATATGTATTTCATGTGAATATTAATTGAAGACAAACTCCAAACTAGTCTTAAAAGTAATATATTTTTACATGTAATCCTATATTTTTTTTAATTCAATTTCGCGGATGCTCGCTGGGTGCGTGATGCGTATGCGCAGGGTGCGCGGATCCCATGTGACCTGCAAAAAAAGAGATTTGATTGGTTCATTACACTACCTGTTCTAACTATTGAAAGACCCCACCCAATTCAATCATTCTTCTTTCACCTTCTTTGGAGAAGCATCTCTTTGCAGAGAAGAAGATTTTTTAGACTAAGTTTACACTTAGCTCTAACTTTTTTCAACTAAAAATCGCTTCAGGGCAGCAGGCATCACCTGCATCTCCTCATTCATCTGAGAATGAGTTTTTGGAGGAGGCACCATCCACACCACGTTTTTCATCTGTGGTGTGGAAATTTTTTACTTTTCCCGAGGGGCAAACTAAAAACCAATGCCACCTTGGTCACGTGCAAGATTTGCAAAAGAGTGCTGTCGCGAGGGGATCCTAACAAGAAATACTCGTGCGGCACGGCAAGTATGATGAAGCTTGTAACACTGAACAACCTGGGTCTAGTACTGGGTCAGCAGGGATAAACAAAAGGCAAAACCACTCATTCTAACATCTCTTGGTTAGAGAAGAACCCTTTAGGGAACAGAACCCATCAATCACCGAAGAATCAGTGTATTGTCATCATCTGGGTCTGTCTCTCCTGTCACACCACACCAGAGCTAGAGAGAACAGCCTGGTCGCGGGTCAGGGGAGAAGGCGTACAAGGGTTGTAAACAGTACCAGAAATGACAAGAAAACAGTGGGTTCTCCTTCGTGTGAAAAGGGGTTCAAAAAAAGTGCAGCGCTAAATCAAAAAATGTGAATAAAAATGGCTAGAGAAACTCAAAAGTGCTTTAATCGGTAGAGCACCTCTGCCAAAATTAAAAAGCAAAATGGCAATTTAGCATAAATACATCGTCATTATGCTCATTGTCCATAGTATGTGGTCGACATGTTTCTGCCCACTGGGATCTACAAAGTATCGAGGGCATTCATCAGGACCTTAATATTGCTGCTACTATGAATAAGTAAAATTGTAAAAGTATATTAAATTACAGACATTCCTACCACCGGTTGAACTCCATGGATGTAAAAACCGGATACCTAGGGAAGTGGAAAAACATAAATAAGGAGATGCGAAGAGCTATCCATGTTGATAAGACCAGCAAACAACAGTATAAATATACCGCCATACAAAACACAAATTTTTGTGTTAGTAACATCTAAAAGTGTATTAGATTGCACTTACCCTACAAATGTGGGTGATACCCTCACCTCAACCTGGCTCTACTCAGGGAAGGGGGCCCCGCTCTGATAAAGGGGAAAGGAAAAAAGAAACACGGCTGTTGTAAAACATGCCTAGATCTTTATGTTCCCCATACCAAATGACTAAGAAGTATAAAGTTTGTCCATGTCTCTAAAATAGGTGGAGGCACAAAGTATGGCAATAAAGTACTAGTCAGGGTAGAAGGCCTCTAACCAGATAGAAAGAAAGAGCCCAAATACTCCATCGAACAATGTAGTTAAAGGGCCATTGAAAAAATCCAGAGGGTTATTGTAAAAACACTAATGTTAAGGACTCTTTAAGTTGTTCTAGAAAGATTATAAGGCATTACAAGAGCAAAAGCCAAGCTTACCTCTCCGTCGGTACCCCAGGGCGGTCTATGAGTAAAGACCAGAGGTACCGACCCGAGCAGAGGGGGAGTGTTTTTATAATGTACTAGATTGTAAACAGGTGAAGCTGTTTAAGCAAGGTGGCTTGAGAAAAGCCTGCAATGTTTGCAGCAGCGCGAGGACCCCAAAGCCGATAATAGGCACCGCGCATGCGCTAGAAAGTGATGAAAACAGATGAATCAGTTGCAGCCAATCTGCTCCGGCAAAGCGCGTTGAACAGACTGATCAGCTGGGCGGCTTCGGCAAAGCCTGCAGTGTTTCCAACAGCATTAGGACCCCAAATGACAATGGCAGAGTACTGCGCATGCGCGGTGACCGCGACGTGGTGCGCATGTGCCGTGCTAGAGACATCGGTCTACCACATCTCCGATAAACACAGCGCATATACTGAATGTAAAATTGAATGCGCATGTGCCGTAATCGAGGCGCTACAGTGATACATCTCGAATATAGTGGGTTCCCATTCTAGATAAATGTAAAGGAATTACGGTAAGCTCCAGCACCAAAAGCGGCCAAAGAACATAACCGCTATGGTCGCTATGTAAACTATATACATGAAGGGAGTTCCCAAAGCATAACGTGAAGTCCCCCACGAGGATAACATCTCAATCAGACAACCTCTACAAGTGCGTGCCCTTCATTAAAGCGTGTTTAAAGTCGATGGGCATGCGCTCATATCTATTTCAACATAGAGAGAGATATATGTATGTGGTGTGTAAGGTTTTGTCAGGCCAACGAAAAAAGAAGAAGGGAACTATTATGACTGAGTTCCACGCGATAACCATTATGATACGTTCAGTATGTTAGTGAAATGGGGTTCAATAAAGAATTCACAAACATGGTGTATTAGTGTTGAAGACTCTCCAATTGAACGTATCACACTCTATTCACACCATATTCACAGACAAGGCAAAGATTAGGAGGTGTTGACCAGGGAGTACTGGATGAGAAACGTACTCCTGATTATCACTAAGTTTAAAGCAAAAGCCAGGGAATATCGTCATTAAGTCCTGTGGTATCTGAGTGTAAACGGTACACCCATCTCTGTTCTCTACAGAGGAGAAACCGTTGGATATCCATGATGTGTTGGGGAATATGGGGTTGCTCCAATATTACCCACCGAAGATCTGTTTCTCTATGGCCTGCCGAGATGAAATGGTTGGTAAGTTTGGTGGCACTCTTTTTGCACCGAATGGTGCTCTTATGTTCTGCTATTCTGAGTTTAATTTTCCTCGATGTCATTCCCACATAGTTCATTTCGCAGGGACACTTGATAAGGTAAATGACCCTCTCGCTGTTGCAATTAGTGTGTTTATCAAGCCGCCAGGGTCTACTTGTGCCAATGTCAACCTCGGTGGTATGTGATGTCTGGGGACACACCGAACAGTTCCCACATGGAAAGTGACCTTTAACAGGGGGTAGGCCCCACAAGGACAGCTCCGCAGATCTCTGGGACGCTCGAGGGCGTGTGTGTATCAGCTGGTCTTTGATGTTCTGGCTCCTCTTGTAGGCAAATAGAGGAGGAGGTAAGGTCTTCCCTTCAATTTTGACCACTCTCCAGTTCTTAAGAATGCTCTTCTTAAGGGCGTTAGAATGGCTGGAAAAAGTGTTGACGCATGTTATCCGATTCTCTTCAGTGCTTGGATCACGAATCCGTTTTTCCAGGAGAGCCTCCCTGTGGTTGTTCAGAGCTCTCTTCATCGATGTTTTCACTGTACTCTTTGGATATTGCCTATCCAGTAATTGTGCAGAAAGTTGATTGGCATGTTCGTAATACTTGGAAGTTGTTGAACAATTGCGTCGAATGCGGAGAAATTGCCCGAAGGGCAAATTTTCTCGCAGAGCTCGTGGATGGAAACTCTGGAAATGTAACAAGGAGTTCCGAGCCATCGGTTTCTTATATAGTTCAGTCGTGAGTATGCCATCCTGAGAGCTGATCTTAAGATCCAAGAATGGTAGGTTCTTTTTTGAAGTTACACAGGTAAACTTAAGAAAGTCATTTTGAAGGTTTAGCCATGTGTGGAAATTCTCAATTGTGTCAATAGGGCCTCTCCAAATGACCAAAATGTCGTCTATATACCGTTTCCAGGACAAAATATGGCCTAGAAACGGATTATTGATAGACAAAACCTCAGCCTGCTCAAAATGGTGGACATAGAGGTTGGCCAAGGAAGGAGCAAAAATGCTCCCCATCGATGTTCCGGAGATCTGAAGGAATAGCTGGTCCTCAAATTGAAAGAAATTTTCTTTCATAGCCAGGGTCGCGCAGAACATGATGAACTCAACTGGTGTTGTGCTCTGCAGATCTTGTGTTTCAAGGAGTGTTTTGATGACAGATAAAGTCTCATCCTGTGGGATGCAGGTGTACAATGACTCCACATCGAAACTCACAAGGAAGTCTCGTGTGGAGTCAAAAGGCATTCCATCAAGGATGCGCAGAAGATCCTTGGTATCTTCCACATATGTCGGCATTGTTTTCACAAGAGGTTTTAGGAAAAAGTCTACGAAGGTAGACAAGGGTTCGAGGAGTGACCCTATCCCCGAGATAATGGGTCTACCTGGGGGGGGTAACACTCCTTTATGTATTTTTGGTAATACATAGAAATAGGGGACTACTGGAAAGTTGGTTATCAGAAACAATGCCTCATGGTTGGTGATCCAACCTCGCTCCAGAGCGTCATCTACTTTCTCCTTAATGATAGCAAGAAGCCTCTTGGTGGGATCCAATTTAAGAGGCTTGTAAAAGGTGCCGTTGGTAAGTTGTCTTTTACACTCGCTTCGGTATGCTGTTGTGTCCATGATCACTGTGGCGCCCCCCTTATCTGCGGGTTTGATGGTAATTGACTTGTCAGATGACAAAGTCTGTAGGGCAAGAGTTTCATGCTTAGACAGGTTCATGAATTGTTTTCTATCAAGTTGGAATAATACTTCAGCATCCCTCAGGACAGCCCTCTCGAAAGTAAGTACTTCAGGAGGAATTAGATGTGTCGGTGGGTTGAAGGTGGATTTCGGACGTAAACCAGTATTGGTGGTGTTCTCTTCATCGACCTCTTGTGGTTTATTGCCAAAGAAAGCACGTAGCCTCACTTTTCTGAAGAAAACAGCTAGTTCCTGCCGAGTTTGGAAAGAATCTCCCTTATATGTGGGGACATAACCAAGACCTTTTTCTAGGACGGTAGTCTCATCCACAGTAAGCTGGCGGTCACTGAGATTAACAATCAAGCTGTCGTGTTGCTCGGGCCTGGTGCTGTTGGATCTCTCAGATTGCTCCGAGTCCGGGAGGATGGAGGGCTCCAATGGACGGTTGTTTGAGCGGGTCTTCTCTTGCCTCTGGAGCGGCGTTGGCCTTGTCCTAAAAAAGGCTGTTCTTGGAAATTTTCAGGAAAAAATGGACCCGGGTACATTGGCTGTTGGTAATAAGGTTGTTGAAAATTGAACGGGCCCGGCGGCCACCATTGTGGTTGGGGGGGACCTCCAAAGAAATTGCCTCTCCTGGGTCCTCTTTTCCTCCAGTTGCGGCCTCTTGAAGGTTGGTGCATGCCTGGATCTGAGTCGGAGGAGTTTCCATCACTCCCAGAAGTTGAGTAATTAGAACCGGTCCTGCCACTCTGTTGGTTATAAGCGGGAGGAACATAAGAATCACTCGTGTAGGGATACACTTTGGTCATAGAGAATTTGGCCAAATCCTTCTTGAATTTAATGATTTTATTGGCCAAGATGTTGTCTCTAAACTCTTTGCTGATTTTGTCCGTTTCTTTTGACTGTTTGTTATAGGTAGCCGTCACTAGTACTGATTTAATTTGGGATTCTAGGTGTTGTATCTCAACCAGGATGTTATCCGCAATCCTCTTTGCTGTTGTAATTATGAGGATTAGCCAATCCCGTGTGCACCTCCATGCCACCAAAGACCAATCCTTGAGGAATGTCTTATCCTCTAGGAACAGTCTCGGTGCATTATTGACTATGAGGCCAGTGGGTGCACAATCAGCCCGTAAATACTCAGTCATAATAGCCCCATGTACCTGTGTCCGGGCATGCGAGCGCTTGAGAAAGAGGACTTTGCTCCAGTCATCATTATTGATAATAGTGGTATTAGTAGGTAAATCAATAATAGATGGTGTTTGGAGGATATCTAATGCTACTGCATCATCAAAAGCGAGACCCTGTCTCTCTGACATAGTTAGAAAAGATGCGGAGTTTACCAAGGGTAAAATTCTAATAAGAAAAGAAAAAGTTTTAGAGAACCATCAATACCATCCACCTAGACAAGACTGGACAAAAATCATACAAGGGAAGTCATGGAGCGTATTGAATCCTCTTAAGGGAGGACTCAGTAAAGAAATCAGGACCTACGGCCAAAATCCCAAATTAAATCAGTACTAGTGACGGCTACCTATAACAAACAGTCAAAAGAAACGGACAAAATCAGCAAAGAGTTTAGAGACAACATCTTGGCCAATAAAATCATTAAATTCAAGAAGGATTTGGCCAAATTCTCTATGACCAAAGTGTATCCCTACACGAGTGATTCTTATGTTCCTCCCGCTTATAACCAACAGAGTGGCAGGACCGGTTCTAATTACTCAACTTCTGGGAGTGATGGAAACTCCTCCGACTCAGATCCAGGCATGCACCAACCTTCAAGAGGCCGCAACTGGAGGAAAAGAGGACCCAGGAGAGGCAATTTCTTTGGAGGTCCCCCCCAACCACAATGGTGGCCGCCGGGCCCGTTCAATTTTCAACAACCTTATTACCAACAGCCAATGTACCCGGGTCCATTTTTTCCTGAAAATTTCCAAGAACAGCCTTTTTTAGGACAAGGCCAACGCCGCTCCAGAGGCAAGAGAAGACCCGCTCAAACAACCGTCCATTGGAGCCCTCCATCCTCCCGGACTCGGAGCAATCTGAGAGATCCAACAGCACCAGGCCCGAGCAACACGACAGCTTGATTGTTAATCTCAGTGACCGCCAGCTTACTGTGGATGAGACTACCGTCCTAGAAAAAGGTCTTGGTTATGTCCCCACATATAAGGGAGATTCTTTCCAAACTCGGCAGGAACTAGCTGTTTTCTTCAGAAAAGTGAGGCTACGTGCTTTCTTTGGCAATAAACCACAAGAGGTCGATGAAGAGAACACCACCAATACTGGTTTACGTCCGAAATCCACCTTCAACCCACCGACACATCTAATTCCTCCTGAAGTACTTACTTTCGAGAGGGCTGTCCTGAGGGATGCTGAAGTATTATTCCAACTTGATAGAAAACAATTCATGAACCTGTCTAAGCATGAAACTCTTGCCCTACAGACTTTGTCATCTGACAAGTCAATTACCATCAAACCCGCAGATAAGGGGGGCGCCACAGTGATCATGGACACAACAGCATACCGAAGCGAGTGTAAAAGACAACTTACCAACGGCACCTTTTACAAGCCTCTTAAATTGGATCCCACCAAGAGGCTTCTTGCTATCATTAAGGAGAAAGTAGATGACGCTCTGGAGCGAGGTTGGATCACCAACCATGAGGCATTGTTTCTGATAACCAACTTTCCAGTAGTCCCCTATTTCTATGTATTACCAAAAATACATAAAGGAGTGTTACCCCCCCCAGGTAGACCCATTATCTCGGGGATAGGGTCACTCCTCGAACCCTTGTCTACCTTCGTAGACTTTTTCCTAAAACCTCTTGTGAAAACAATGCCGACATATGTGGAAGATACCAAGGATCTTCTGCGCATCCTTGATGGAATGCCTTTTGACTCCACACGAGACTTCCTTGTGAGTTTCGATGTGGAGTCATTGTACACCTGCATCCCACAGGATGAGACTTTATCTGTCATCAAAACACTCCTTGAAACACAAGATCTGCAGAGCACAACACCAGTTGAGTTCATCATGTTCTGCGCGACCCTGGCTATGAAAGAAAATTTCTTTCAATTTGAGGACCAGCTATTCCTTCAGATCTCCGGAACATCGATGGGGAGCATTTTTGCTCCTTCCTTGGCCAACCTCTATGTCCACCATTTTGAGCAGGCTGAGGTTTTGTCTATCAATAATCCGTTTCTAGGCCATATTTTGTCCTGGAAACGGTATATAGACGACATTTTGGTCATTTGGAGAGGCCCTATTGACACAATTGAGAATTTCCACACATGGCTAAACCTTCAAAATGACTTTCTTAAGTTTACCTGTGTAACTTCAAAAAAGAACCTACCATTCTTGGATCTTAAGATCAGCTCTCAGGATGGCATACTCACGACTGAACTATATAAGAAACCGATGGCTCGGAACTCCTTGTTACATTTCCAGAGTTTCCATCCACGAGCTCTGCGAGAAAATTTGCCCTTCGGGCAATTTCTCCGCATTCGACGCAATTGTTCAACAACTTCCAAGTATTACGAACATGCCAATCAACTTTCTGCACAATTACTGGATAGGCAATATCCAAAGAGTACAGTGAAAACATCGATGAAGAGAGCTCTGAACAACCACAGGGAGGCTCTCCTGGAAAAACGGATTCGTGATCCAAGCACTGAAGAGAATCGGATAACATGCGTCAACACTTTTTCCAGCCATTCTAACGCCCTTAAGAAGAGCATTCTTAAGAACTGGAGAGTGGTCAAAATTGAAGGGAAGACCTTACCTCCTCCTCTATTTGCCTACAAGAGGAGCCAGAACATCAAAGACCAGCTGATACACACACGCCCTCGAGCGTCCCAGAGATCTGCGGAGCTGTCCTTGTGGGGCCTACCCCCTGTTAAAGGTCACTTTCCATGTGGGAACTGTTCGGTGTGTCCCCAGACATCACATACCACCGAGGTTGACATTGGCACAAGTAGACCCTGGCGGCTTGATAAACACACTAATTGCAACAGCGAGAGGGTCATTTACCTTATCAAGTGTCCCTGCGAAATGAACTATGTGGGAATGACATCGAGGAAAATTAAACTCAGAATAGCAGAACATAAGAGCACCATTCGGTGCAAAAAGAGTGCCACCAAACTTACCAACCATTTCATCTCGGCAGGCCATAGAGAAACAGATCTTCGGTGGGTAATATTGGAGCAACCCCATATTCCCCAACACATCATGGATATCCAACGGTTTCTCCTCTGTAGAGAACAGAGATGGGTGTACCGTTTACACTCAGATACCACAGGACTTAATGACGATATTCCCTGGCTTTTGCTTTAAACTTAGTGATAATCAGGAGTACGTTTCTCATCCAGTACTCCCTGGTCAACACCTCCTAATCTTTGCCTTGTCTGTGAATATGGTGTGAATAGAGTGTGATACGTTCAATTGGAGAGTCTTCAACACTAATACACCATGTTTGTGAATTCTTTATTGAACCCCATTTCACTAACATACTGAACGTATCATAATGGTTATCGCGTGGAACTCAGTCATAATAGTTCCCTTCTTCTTTTTTCGTTGGCCTGACAAAACCTTACACACCACATACATATATCTCTCTCTATGTTGAAATAGATATGAGCGCATGCCCATCGACTTTAAACACGCTTTAATGAAGGGCACGCACTTGTAGAGGTTGTCTGATTGAGATGTTATCCTCGTGGGGGACTTCACGTTATGCTTTGGGAACTCCCTTCATGTATATAGTTTACATAGCGACCATAGCGGTTATGTTCTTTGGCCGCTTTTGGTGCTGGAGCTTACCGTAATTCCTTTACATTTATCTAGAATGGGAACCCACTATATTCGAGATGTATCACTGTAGCGCCTCGATTACGGCACATGCGCATTCAATTTTACATTCAGTATATGCGCTGTGTTTATCGGAGATGTGGTAGACCGATGTCTCTAGCACGGCACATGCGCACCACGTCGCGGTCACCGCGCATGCGCAGTACTCTGCCATTGTCATTTGGGGTCCTAATGCTGTTGGAAACACTGCAGGCTTTGCCGAAGCCGCCCAGCTGATCAGTCTGTTCAACGCGCTTTGCCGGAGCAGATTGGCTGCAACTGATTCATCTGTTTTCATCACTTTCTAGCGCATGCGCGGTGCCTATTATCGGCTTTGGGGTCCTCGCGCTGCTGCAAACATTGCAGGCTTTTCTCAAGCCACCTTGCTTAAACAGCTTCACCTGTTTACAATCTAGTACATTATAAAAACACTCCCCCTCTGCTCGGGTCGGTACCTCTGGTCTTTACTCATAGACCGCCCTGGGGTACCGACGGAGAGGTAAGCTTGGCTTTTGCTCTTGTAATGCCTTATAATCTTTCTAGAACAACTTAAAGAGTCCTTAACATTAGTGTTTTTACAATAACCCTCTGGATTTTTTCAATGGCCCTTTAACTACATTGTTCGATGGAGTATTTGGGCTCTTTCTTTCTATCTGGTTAGAGGCCTTCTACCCTGACTAGTACTTTATTGCCATACTTTGTGCCTCCACCTATTTTAGAGACATGGACAAACTTTATACTTCTTAGTCATTTGGTATGGGGAACATAAAGATCTAGGCATGTTTTACAACAGCCGTGTTTCTTTTTTCCTTTCCCCTTTATCAGAGCGGGGCCCCCTTCCCTGAGTAGAGCCAGGTTGAGGTGAGGGTATCACCCACATTTGTAGGGTAAGTGCAATCTAATACACTTTTAGATGTTACTAACACAAAAATTTGTGTTTTGTATGGCGGTATATTTATACTGTTGTTTGCTGGTCTTATCAACATGGATAGCTCTTCGCATCTCCTTATTTATGTTTTTCCACTTCCCTAGGTATCCGGTTTTTACATCCATGGAGTTCAACCGGTGGTAGGAATGTCTGTAATTTAATATACTTTTACAATTTTACTTATTCATAGTAGCAGCAATATTAAGGTCCTGATGAATGCCCTCGATACTTTGTAGATCCCAGTGGGCAGAAACATGTCGACCACATACTATGGACAATGAGCATAATGACGATGTATTTATGCTAAATTGCCATTTTGCTTTTTAATTTTGGCAGAGGTGCTCTACCGATTAAAGCACTTTTGAGTTTCTCTAGCCATTTTTATTCACATTTTTTGATTTAGCGCTGCACTTTTTTTGAACCCCTTTTCACACGAAGGAGAACCCACTGTTTTCTTGTCATTTCTGGTACTGTTTACAACCCTTGTACGCCTTCTCCCCTGACCCGCGACCAGGCTGTTCTCTCTAGCTCTGGTGTGGTGTGACAGGAGAGACAGACCCAGATGATGACAATACACTGATTCTTCGGTGATTGATGGGTTCTGTTCCCTAAAGGGTTCTTCTCTAACCAAGAGATGTTAGAATGAGTGGTTTTGCCTTTTGTTTATCCCTGCTGACCCAGTACTAGACCCAGGTTGTTCAGTGTTACAATATTTGGTTAAGGGGATTCACAACCTGCTGGTCTTTAAAACCTTTCCCTTGGACCTTCTCCCACGTTTTTTGTTGATACTACAAGTATGATGAAGCACCTAAGGACCCTTCATCCGAACAATCTTGCACGAGAAGAGTGCAAACGGATGAGAAACACTCCTGCTCCTGCGCCTTCCACCTCATCGCAGCTGAGCACTTCAAGAGTGCATCCTTCAGCACAAAATATGGACATCCGTCCTCAATTTCAATTTTTAAAAGTGCTCTGCACTAAGTGCAATGCGACTTTGTGCTACGGTGAGCAGTCGATTGATCTGATCTGCCGCCGGGAAGAAAGTCACAATTGCTTTTTTTTTTTTTATTCCCTGAAGTTCATTGTTTGGTTCCTCCTGTTTTGTTTTTAGTTTTTTTTTTTCCAGAAAAACCTAAAAAAAGAAAAAGAAAAAAAAAAGTTATTTTAAGAACTAACTTTCCTGGTTTAAAAAAAAAGAGCTAAACTTCTTTGTTAGTGTGTGAAAGTTTAGATGAATGTATGTGTAGTATGTAATTGACTGAATGAATGCATTAGTAGCGTATGGTGAATGTATAAGTGCAGAACTATGAGGAAGTGCTGCAGCATCACACAGTAACCTCTTTAACTGCAGTGCGCTGTAGTACTTCCGAAGCACAGGGATGCAACATATGTACATAAATATGTTGCAAATCTATGCTTCTTTCTGCACGGCTGCTTAAACTGCAGCCATGTGGTGACACAGGTACCCTTGCACCATAGTGCAAGGATATCTGTGTCATATGCTGTTTGTTTTTCTGCAGGAAGACACCTTCCTGCACAAAAACAATGAGAAAATGCATTTTTCTCCTTCAATGTATGCTGAACATTTCAGCATGCATTGAAGATATAAAAATGTGGGCAAAAAAAAAACAATCAGAAAGATTGTTAAAAAACAACAACATGCTATTCTCAGTAAAACACCACAAGATACAAATCACACATATATAAAATGGTTACGGCTAACAAAATTTTATAAGTTTAACTTACAAAAACTGTAAATGTTGCTGCTTTAAAATATTCACCGAATCAAAGGATGAATTTTTGGAGGCGGCACCACGCCCACAACGTTTTTCTTCAGTGGTGTGGAAATGTTTTACTTTTCCCGAGGGGCAAACAAAGACCAATGCCACCTTAGTCACGTGCAAGATTTGCAAAAGAGTGCTGTTGCGAGGGGATCCTAACAAGAAATACTTGTGCGACACGGCAAGTATGATGAAGGACCCTTCATCCGAACAATCTTGCATGAGAAGAGTGCAAACGGATGAGAAACACTCCTGTGCCTTTCTGAGTTTCTTTACTTTTTCTTTTTTTTCTGCCATGATTTCTCTATTTTAACGTTGAAAAACAGTATCTGTAAAAAAGAATCACAAATAAATGTATATTAATAACTTTCAAATTTATACTATTCCATTACTGTACAAACACATTTTATATAAAAACTGACTAAGAAACTATAGCCCTGAACCACAAGCGTGACGATGGTTAAAACACTACATGCATAGTGCATACTACTTTGAAGCAGTTCATGCCCTAAAGCCTACCTCACTAAAAAGACTACATGCTAACTGACTTAATGATTACAGTACTATAAGGAGACACACTGGGTGAGTAACAGGGTGTTTGCTAGAAGTGTACGAATACTGACTGGGGAATTGAAGGTGTGAAAGACAAGTGTATAGTATGTTAGAAGACTGCATGCATACTGCATAGACATTTGAAGCAGTCCATGTGCTAAGGCCTGGCTCACTGCATGAGTACTTGGGTACTGACTGAATGATTAGAGTACAATAAGGAGAGTGCCTGGGTGAATTTATAAGTGGTTGGCTTTTGGCACAGTGAATGGATTAATACTTGGTACTGAATGGGTCACTAGGGGAGTGCAAAGGGAGTGACAGGATGTTTGCTGGACTGTATGGATACTGACTAGGGAATTGAATGTGTGAAAGACAAGTGTATAGTATGTTAGAAGACTGCATGCATACTGCATAGACATTTGAAGCAGTCTATGTGGTAATGTATGGTTCACAACATGAGTACTTGGAAACTGACTAAATCATCAGACTACTGCTAGGACAGTGCCAGGGTAAAACTTCTGAAATTTTCAGTTCTGGCGCAGTGTAGAGAATAGTACATGGTACTGCACTTTAGTGTCAAACCCTGACTCATTTTATCAATGCATAAGCAAAGACTAGCTTCTAATGCTACTAAGACTTGACAACATGACCGGTTTTAAAACAGTTATCTGTCAGCAAATACACGATGTTACCAAATGCTTCTCTCACAATCCTTACCCAAATGCACACAGACTCACAGTGTGATTTTAGACAAGCAACACTATCCTAGAAGTTTACCAAAACTCATTCACTAGTCTAGAAGAGGTAAGGGTACTGCACACAATCTACATATTTAAGTACTGCACTTTAGTGTCAAAGCCTGACTCATTTAATCAACGCAGAGTTATCTGTCAGCAAACACACAATGTTACCAAATGCTTCTCTCACAGTGGTTCCCAAATGCACACAGACTCACAGTGTGATTCTAGACAAGCACCACTATCCCTAGGAGTTTACCAAAACTCATTCACTACTGTGGAAGTGGTAAGGGAACTACACACAATCTACATATTTCAGGACTGCACTTTTGTGTCAAAGCCGGACTCATTTAATCAAACCATAAGCAAAAACTGCCTTCTAATGCTACTAAAACTTGACAACATGGCAGGTTTTTTTTAAAAGAGTTATCTGTTAGCAAATACATGATGTTACCAAATGCTTCTCTCACAGTGGTTCCCAAATGCACACAGACTCACTGTGTGATTCTAGACAAACAACACTATCCCTTGCACTATACCAAAACACATTTCTTCATCTAGAAGGAGTACTACATTTTAGTGTAGAAACATAACTCATTTCACAAATTCATAAACAATGATTGGTTTCTAATTCTACCACAATATAAAAACAGCACAGTTATCTGTCTGCAAACACATGAAAAACACAAATGCTTATCACAGAATGGTTTCTACGTGCACACACACTGTCAACAAGATTGTAGAGAAAGAAAGTTTAGCAGGAGAAATACATTAGTCTGATTAAAATCAAAATAGTCTACATACATCCCCTCACAATTAAATAACTCACCTTTCAAGTTGTTTTGTAGATTAAGAAGTAGATCAGTCACACACCAGATATCAGTCACACACAAGATTTTCTTATACAGAATCTCTGCACTGTGCACCTGTCACAGAACCAAAGAATGGCAAAGGTTCCCTCTCATTTCCCACACATATACATGTAAACATCAAATCACATTCCTTACCACATAAATTCAAAAGCAAACACACATTTCTATTGGTTAAACATTTCAACCCTTTCCAAATGACATGAATTGGAACCCTTCCCCCAATCTGCCTTCTGCCCGTTACCATAGCAACAGGTCATGGAACACTGTACTGAGCACACAGGTCACAAGTTCAGCACACAATGTTGCTAATCAAGACAGCAAGTGTGCTTGACTTTTCAACATATCAGCTTATCATATATAATGTTCCTTACAATCAGTTTTTGTTAACCAATAAGAAACATGCGTTTAAAAAACAGAAATATGCACCCTACCTTTCAATGTAGAAGGTTGTCAAAAACCAATGATTTCTTGCCTTTTTTCAAAACTGCATCTTAGCCACCATTTTAGAAACATCTTACTTTCCAAACTGCCATTTCATTTACAGAGACCATCTGGGTGCATCCAGACCTCCTTTCAAGATGCTTAGAGTGTGGATTGTGGGACACAGCTATATTTTCTGGAGCCAAAGGTATGCAGAAAACAAAGGCATTCACAAAGACCTAGGTTTGCCAAATGTAGACATTAAATGGATTGGACAGAGAGGGTTAAAGTGAAATCCTTCATGCATATCCAACACCCTGACCTTATAATAGTGCACTGTGGTGGCAATGACCTAGGCACTTTGACTGGGGTAGGTCTGGAAATCCTTATGAAGGACACCTTTGCAGGGCTGATTTCACTTTTCCCCAAAACTGCCTTTGTGTATTCTAACATATGCGAAAGGCAGAAATGGAACTGGTCCGATCATTTTTGTCCACAAATTGAGAAAGCTAGGAAACATGTGAATAAATCTGTTTCTGCTTTTCTCCGAGACTATAGAATGGGGTCCATTTACAATAACAATCTGCGCTTTCATATGCAAGAGATGTATAGGAGAGATGGAGTACACTTTACTGATGAAGGAAACAGAGTCTTCCTCAACAACTTTAGACTCTGTATAGGTACTTAATTATAAGTACCAAAACCTCTCAATGAACACAACGGCTCTTTTTAGAGCCACTCAAGAACAAAACACTTAAGCTTGATCTTTATCTCCCAAAAATTTCAATTTTTTTCCCTTGGATTCGCGCACCCAACGCGAGAGAATCCGTGCACCCAACGCATTAGGATGCGCGCACCCTGCGCGTCTTTCGCAGTTTAAAAAAAAAAAGGGGCCCCAGGGGGTCCCTTCTGGGACCCCCTAAGCACCTCTAGAGGGTCAGAGTATTTCCACTCTGCCCCCTTTATATGTTTTACACACTTATTCCCCTTGCTTCTTCAGCCTCGCTTCTACCGAGGCAGAAAATGGCCGGCAACAGTTCCTGGTTTCGAATGTAGACAGACACTCGACAGCCAATTAGCATTCAGCGCACGAGCGGGAGGGTGCACGCTCGGTTCGGGGAGGGTGCGCTTACGGTGCGGGTAGGGTATTGGTTTTTTATCAGTAAAATTTCCGCTAACTATAACATGTGTGAAACCTATGGTTTTTTCAGTGAATTTGCAAGGTTTTTTAAATGCTAATTCCTAACTATAAAGTGTGTGAAACCTATGGTTTTTTCAGTGAATTTGTAAGTTTTTTTAAATGCTAAGTTACTTTACGCCATTCGTGGCGTGCGCGCCCACTTAACGCAGTTCGTTCCGTGCACGCACGGTGCGCTTCACGCACCGTGCGCGCACAGTGAGCACGCGGTGCGCTTTGCGCACCGCACGCCCACTTTACGCAGTTAGTGCCGTGCACGCACGGTGAGCATGAGGTGCGCTACGCGCACCGCGTGCCCACGTTACGCTAGATGGGCCATGTACGCACGATGCGCTTCGCACACCGTGCGCACATGGAGGACATATGATGCACTTCGTTTTGAAAGGTAATATTTTTCATTTTTCGTATATGTTATAAGCCATGCACAAATGGTGCCCTTCGGGCACCATTTGCACACGGGGTGGAGAGAGTGTGGATAATTTTTTTTTTATTATTTTTTTTAAAAAATATTTTAGTTTTACTCATCTTTAATAAGCCATGCCCAATTGGTGCCCTTCGGGCACCAATTGCACACGGGGTGGGGAGAGTGTGCATAATTTTTTTTTTTTTATAATTTTTTACCGTACGCGTACGGTAAGCATAATCGGCGTAATTAGCGGAAAAATAAAAATTCCGTTTTTGGCCTTGGGGGATCTTTGGGCACTCCCTCAACATTGCTATGTGTGTGGGAGCTGTCTAAACAGCCCCTTTACATGTTTTTGTGCTTTAATATTTTAAACATCACTCTCAGTGCGAGAGAGAAAATGGCGGCCGCCGCTTCCTGGTTTCGGCCGATTCGAATGTTTACTAAGATCTAAGAGCCAATCAGAATCGCGCTCGCGCACGCCACCGTACGCGTACGGTAAGCGTACCGTAAGCGCACCGTAAGCTGGCTCAGATATATATATTGATTTAAAGGCTATTTTCTCAGAATCTACTGAACAGATTTACACCAAACCTACAAAAGGCACTTCCTTGACCCGAGGACTACCTCTCTGCCAAATTTCTAGTAATTCTGTTCAGCCGTTCGGGCTGTAGCCCTGTCTAAAGGTCCTATGGAAAAATGCATGGGAAAAACGCGTTTTGGGACCCCCCTTTTATCTCAGCCCCCGCTTGACGAATCCCCCCGAGACTTTCAGGGTAGGAGCGGAGCGTAGCGCCCCACCTATTTTGAAAAATTCGCGAGGATTCGTCGACCGGCGCCAAAGTTATTCAAAATAGAATGTTGCGGATTTCCTATGGAAACGTGGTCCTAACTATAACTACCTACTGGCGACCGCCAGTAGGTAATATATATATATATATATATATATATATATATATATATATATTCAGTGAAAAAACCATAGGTTTCACACATGTTATAGTTAGCTGGACATTTTACTCGTAAAAAACCAATGAAATTCCCCCGTTATAGTTAGTTCAGCTAACTATAACTCGCGCGCCCGCAATGCACTGCTGATGACGTCACATATTACATCACTCATGACATGGTCAGTGACATCACTCATGACATCACTGATGACATCTCAAATGACATCACTGATGACATCACTGATGACATCATCCAGTGAATGTGTGTTTTTCTGAAAATTAAATATGTTTTATATATGTATATCTCAAGGTCGATGGAAGAATAAATGGGTATATTACTGTCTAAATGGATGATTTCTTTTTGAAAAATTGATTGTGTAACTGACTGATTAAGTGTATCATAGTGAATACATGGCTTAGTGAGTAATGTTTAAATATATAAATATCTGTATCAGTCTCTCACTTTGTGTATAAGTGGCTGCATGGGTTGGAGAGTAGCTACATGGGTGTCTATATAGGTTATTAGTTGGTTTTTTGAGTATCAGTATGAGTGTCTGCATGGTTCGGTGGGGGGTATGACGTAGTGCATAGGTGCATGAATGAGTGACTCACTGTTTGTATGTGTTGAACAGAGCATGTGTGCAGGACTGCATGGGTGGATGAGTGTGTGTATGGGTGTGTTAGTGAGTGAATGACTGTCTCAATAGTGTCTTTATGAGTAACTACATATGTTTAAAACTAGTATATGTGACTATTGGTTTATATATGTGAGTATATGTGAGAGTGAGAGATTGAAAGAGTTCCTGTATGAATAAGTATGTATTTCTATAAGTAATTGTTTAAAAGACTAAGTATGTGTAAGTTTCCGTAGAAGTAAGTGTGGTGGTGTGTGTATAACTGTATATGCAAGTAAATGTATGTTTGATTCTTTATTAGCATGAGTGACTATGTGTGTGAGTAGCTCTATGGATGAGTGGCATTGTGTAACAGGATGTATAGGTGTATGAGTACATATGATAAGTGAGTACATGTATGAGTGACTGTATTGGACTGTTGGTGAATGAGTGGATGTGTATGTGGATCTTAGAATTACTGAAGAGGTTGTTGTAACTGTTATTGGTATGTCCATTGTTTTGTAAATTTTAGTCTCTATTTTTGAATGTGTGTATCAAAGGTTATATTAGGGGAAGAGGAGGTCTGCCACTCTATCACAAGGATGATGTCATCAGTGATGTCATCAGTGATGTCATTTGAGATGTCATCAGTGATGTCATGAGTGATGTCACTGACCATGTCATGAGTGATGTAATATGTGACGTCATCAGCAGTGCATTGCGGGCGCGCGAGTTATAGTTAGCTGAACTAACTATAACGGGGGAATTTCATTGGTTTTTTACGAGTAAAATGTCCAGCTAACTATAACATGTGTGAAACCTATGGTTTTTTCACTGAATTTCTAAGGTTTTTTAAATGCTAATTCCTAACTATAACGTGTGTGAAACCCATGGTTTTTTCAGTGAATTTGCAAGGTTTTTTAAATGCTAATTTTTTTTTTTTCTTCTATTTTTTTTAAACATATTTTTATTTTCTTACCTTTTATAAAGACTATGGTTAAATTTTTAAAATTCTTAAATATGTTTTTTTTAATATATTTTTTAAAATAAACATGTAAAATTTATTTGCAGTACATTTTTTCCTTTTTTAAAATTTTTTTTTTAGTACGCGTACCGTAAGCTTACGGTAAGCGTACGGTTTACGCAACGCCCGTAATTTATCTACGCTGCTTGCGTATAGTTACGCGATTTGCGTAGCCGCGCGTACTCCGCGTGGGACGCGTGCGCGCGTACGCTACACGCGCACGTTACGCGGAAGTGTCGGGTAGTGACTGTTATGCGCATGCGCGCAAGCGCGTGTCTTTTTTACGCGCATGCGCACTTTTGCCGTAAGCGTACCGTAAGCGTACGGTAGGTCATGTGATCATGAAACACAACTTTTGATTGGTTGAAACTACTTTCAGTTCTAGAACTCTCCTACACCACACCCATTCCTCTCATTTCTGCTTGTGATCCCTTAGGAGAAGGAGCTGGGTTGTCTTTGTGATACGATGGCAGAACAGCAGAGCTCTTCTGAGAGTGAGGCTAGCACTAGCAGCACTGTTTTGAGGCAGAGAGCGAGGAAACAAAAGCCCTCTTATGTATGGGATTATTTTACTTTTCCTGAAGGCCAGCAAAAGGTGAATGCACCCTTAGTAACTTGCAAGCTGTGTCAGCGTGTACTTTCAAGAGGTAATCCTGACAGGAAGTATTCCTTTGGGAATCATACCATGAAGAGACACCTCAAGGATGTACACAGAAGGACACATGGTCATCTTTTTGGAGGTAACTCTTCAGAAAGACAAGCAAGTACATCCACAGCAGCTCAGCCTGCACCATCATCTGCAGAGCTGACTCCTTCTTCTGCAGGTCAGGTGAGCCCTTCATCTGTGGGGGGAGCATCTCCTTTTGCTGGCCCTCTGGAAATGAACCCTCGATTTCGAAGGGTTGATATTCGATGCGCCTTTTGTCAAGATCTAATTTGCCATAGGGAGACCAGTGTTTCCCTAGTGAACAACAAAATAGATCAGCAAATTTGTCGCTTTGAATAATTTTCCCATTCTTTCTTTCCTCTGTCCCTGCATGAACACAACGGTTCTTTTAAGAGCCAACCTTATCTTTCATCTTTTTTTTACATATGTTTTTAAAAACTTTTTTTTAATTTTTTTTACCGTACGCGTACGGTGCGCGTACTTTTTTTTTTTTAAAAAAAAAAACACTAAAAATCAATTATCACATTACAAGGTCCTTGAGAGACTACAATTATTATTATTGACTTACCATACCCACTCAAAAAAATATTTATTCATTTGTTTTTAAAAAAAATAGCTTTAAAAATGGTTCTAGTTTTCGAAATTTTTCTATATCAATCTGAAAAAAAAGAGAAAAAAAAAGTATTAATATTTTTAAAACATTTTATAATACAGTACACATATTTACATATTTTTCAAAAAATATTTTTGCCTTATTTTTTTTTTTTCAGAATATATTGCCTTAGTGATGCTGAATGTATTTGCATTACAGACTGAAACCTGAAAACCCCACTCGCTTGTAAATACTGTGCATGATTATACATGGCAAGCAGATGGGTGTGTGCTAAGAGTCTGCTTCTTCCCCCAAAAAATCGCTCCCCCTTTTTCCTACTAATGCAACTGTGAAATCACCAAAAAAAAACGCAATAAATCTCTGCCTGTAATTCCTATTTCCACACAGAGTCATGTTTTCACATTAGTCCCAAAACGAAATTTCTTTGCCAATTTGAAAGCACACTTACTGCTCTTTTTTTTTGGCAAGTGAAAATCACTTTTACAGACTGACACATTATGAAACCACTTTTTTGATTTTTTTAAATGCACATGTCCAAACTGCTTTTTCAGACCACCACCATGTGTAACCTGGGTGGCTGCCTACATTCCAGCAAGGGCAACCAGCCTTAGTGATGCTGAATGTATTTGCATTACAGACTGAAACCTGAAAACCCCACTCGCTTGTAAATACTGTGCATGATTATACATGGCAAGCAGATGGGTGTGTGCTAAGAGTCTGCTTCTTCCCCCAAAAAATCGCTCCCCCTTTTTCCTACTAATGCAACTGTGAAATCACCAGAAAAAACGCAATAAATCTCTGCCTGTAATTCCTATTTCAACACAGAGTCATGTTTTCACATTAGTCCCAAAACAAAATTTCTTTCCCAATTTGAAAGCACACTTACTGCTCTTTTTTTTTGGCAAGTGAAAATCACTTTTACAGACTGACACATTATGAAACCACTTTTTTGATTTTTTTAAATGCACATGTCCAAACTGCTTTTTCAGACCACCACCATGTGTAACCTGGGTGGCTGCCTACATTCCAGCAAGGGCAACCAGCCTTAGTGATGCTGAATGTATTTGCATTACAGACTGAAACCTGAAAACCCCACTCGCTTGTAAATACTGTGCATGATTATACATGGCAAGCAGATGGGTGTGTGCTAAGAGTCTGCTTCTTCCCCCAAAAAATCGCTCCCCCTTTTTCCTACTAATGCAACTGTGAAATCACCAGAAAAAAACGCAATAAATCTCTGCCTGTAATTCCTATTTCCACACAGAGTCATGTTTTCACATTAGTCCCAAAACGAAATTTCTTTGCCAATTTAAATGCACACTTACTGCTCTTTTTTTTTGGCAAGTGAAAATCACTTTTACAGACTGACACATTATGAAACCAATTTTTTGATTTTTTTAAATGCACATGTCCAAACTGCTTTTTCAGACCACCACCATGTGTAACCTGGGTGGCTGCCTACATTCCAGCAAGGGCAACCAGCCTTAGTGATGCTGAATGTATTTGCATTACTGAGTCCAACCTCAAACCCTTAAACTATTCTTTTTTTTTCCAGTACACCTTAATTTATCGTGAAAACATAGTCCATATTATTTTACATGTTCCTCACATTTAAATTTCTCCCAAAACAGAAAATGATAAACGCAACTTCAACAAAAAGAATTTCCATTTCTATTATTCATTTCTTAATTTACCATATACATCTCCTCTCAAACTCTAACCTCACCTTTAAAATTAGTTAGTTGTGAAAGAAATGTGGCACTCAAACAGCAGATTATCAGAGCCAGGATCTCTGTTCTGTTCACCTCTCTCCTCTCAGCAGAACCAGATAATGGCAAACTTTCCCTCTATTTTTCCACACATATACATGTAAGTTTCAAATCTCAGTGCTTCCCCCTTTTTTTCAAATGTAATCACACATTTCTATTGGTTGAAAACCAACCCTTTTCCAAAAGTACCCTGCCCCCAACTTGACTTCTGCCTAGTACCCTTCCCCCAACTTGACTTCTGCCTGCTACCATAGCAACAGCTCATGGAACACTGCTGTGTGGAGTTAGGTCAGAAGTTCGCCACACAATGTTTCAATTCCACAGAGCAAGAGTGCTTGACTTTTCAAACCTAACAGCAAATCCATAGTACTGTTCTTTGGTAACACATTTTTTTGTACCAATACAAAACATGCTTCTATTAATTTACACATACAGCCTAGTTTTTATTCTAGAATGGTATGAAACAGCCAATCAGTTCTTTTTGTTTTGAAAAAAATATGTATGCCTCCATTTCCAAACTGTCTTTCTTTTCATATTGCCATTCTACTGAAAGACACCTCCTGAGTGCATCCAGTTCTCCTTTGAAGATGTTCACAGTGTGGATTGTAGGGCACAGCTATGTCTTCTGGAGTGAAAAGTTTGCAGAGAAAACAGATATGGTGAGAGACCTTGCTTTGCCAAATGTAGACATTAAATGGATTGGTCAGAGAGGGTTAAAGTGGCACCAATTGATGCCATTGGTGAAATCCTTCATGCAAATCCAACACCCTGACCTCATAATAGTGCACTGTGGTGGCAATGACCTAGGCACTTTGACTGGGGTAGGTCTGGAAATGCTTATGAAGGACACCTTTGCACAACTGTTTTCACTTTTCCCTAAAACTGCCTTTGTGTTTTCCAACATATGCCAAAGGCAAAAATGGAACTGGTCCAATCATTTCTGTCCGCAGATTGACAAAGCAAGAAAGCACGTCAACAAATCTGTTTCTGCTTTCCTCCGTGACTATGGTATGGGTGCCATTTACCACAACAACTTGCGTTATGACATGCAAGACATTTATAGAGGAGATGGTGTGCACTTCAATGATGAAGGGAACAGAGTCTTCCTCTTGAACCTTAGACTCTGCATCGGTACTTACTTGTAGGTACCACTAACAAAATGACTTCATAAACACAACAGCTCTTTTTAGAGCTCCCTAATATCTAAACTCTTAAATCTGCATTTCATTTCTTTTTTAATTTATTTTTTCTTCCGTACGCTTACCGTAAGCTTACCGTACGCGTACCCCGTGATTTTTTTTAAAATCAATAAATGTTTTCTTTATACTTTACAGTCCTTCTTTGACCCCCTCACAAATGTAAGGGGGTCTGTAACTCTCCTCATTGCCCCCTTTTCTTGTTTTCACTCTTTTTTTTTCTGAGTGAAACACACAAAATGGCGGCCGCCGCTTCCTGGTTTCGGCCGATTCGAATGTTTACTAAGATCTAACAGCCAATCAGAATCGCGCTCGCGCACGCCACCGTACGCGTACGGTAAGCGTACGGTAAGCGTACCGTAAGCGGGCTCAGATATATATATTGATTTAAAGGCTATTTTCTCAGAATCTACTGAACAGATTTACACCAAACCTACAAAAGGCACTTCCTTGACATAGGGACTACCTCTCTGCCAAATTTCTAGTAATTCTGTTCAGCCGTTCGGGCTGTAGCTCGTTCTAAAGGTCCTATGGAAAAATGCATGGGAAAAACGCGTTTTGGGACCCCCCTTTTATCTCAGCCCCCGCTTGACGAATCCCCCCGAGACTTTCAGGGTAGGAGCGGAGCGTAGCGCCCCACCTTCTTTGAGAAATTCGCGAGGATTCATCGACCGGCGCCAAAGTTATTCAAAATAGAATGTTGCGGATTTCCTATGGAAAAGGGGTCCTAACTATAACTACCTACTGGCGACCGCCAGTAGGTAATATATAAATATATATATATATATATATATATATATATATGCATCATCGGCTGGAGTCATTTCTGGTATTTAAAGGCTTTGAGACTCTCGTTCCATCGTTCAAAATCTTCCAAGTCCTCTCCCTTCCTCAGCAATGTGAGGTATTTGGTAGAAGCTCTCTTGCTAACATTACAATTTCATCTCTCTATGGCAGGGGCCACAGTTGCCTTGCCACTGCTTAGCGACACAACTTTTGGCTAGCACCAGAGCTAAATCTGTGAATGTGGAGTTTGGTGTATTCGCAGTAAATCTGGGGAATGGGCCCAGCCAGGACATCTCAGAAGTGTGTCGAAGGTCAGTATGTGCCACTCGGTTTAGGTGGTCACCTGTTCCCAGTACGTCCGCAAGGCCTTACAGCACCATACAATGTGCAGGAAGTCTCCATCTGTTTCATCACTTCGTGGGAAGTCATTGTTCGAGAAGGATACTTGTCACACCATAAATTACATATAGGTGAAATTTAAACTACCAAACATCTCAAAATCTCAATTAATTGACAGCCATATCCAGCAGATGTAGTGACATTACGAATTGCCCACAACAATCCTCATTTTTCTCACTCTTCCCCCAGTGGAAATTCCATTACCAGAGGTCCCAGTACTTCGATGAGTTGAAAACCAATGAGAATTGTATCTTTTGGGGTAAAAACATTCAGTAGGGTGCGTTTCAGTGTCCAATTCACATTTTTCCTCGGTGTTTCAATTATATTTGTTCCGTGCAGCAGCAGAAATGTAGACTTTTCACATCTTGTTGGGCAGAAAATCTGGATTTTATTAATGACACAGAAACTATGATCATGCAAATCTCTTTTTATTGCCCTCTCACGGCAGCAACAATTGAAAGAACTTAGAACTTTTAAACATTAGAGTAAGGTATAAAGTAGAGCAACGTGTTGACCTCTTCCTTTTTCATGCGCTGCAAACAAGATATATCTAACACAAAACTAAACTCCAAGGACGAAAGCTCCCCAAAGTGAATCCAAATCCTATTCCTCGAAATCTTCTCAATCTGAAAGAAAGTGAAAAACCTATATTTAAAACATCGGGGTGGGCTTTTGAGGTGGGATAATCTTAGCCTCCTTGTCATTAAAAGAAATCCAGATTTTCTGACCACCAAATTCCCATTCTAAGCCAAAAGGCAATGTAGTCAGCAACATGCTGGATGGTGCCCACTCGGGGGAAAAGGGATGCTTTATAAGAAGGGGGTAGAACAAGTCGTCCCTCAATGGATCCACGAGACCCATCTTCAATCCAGAGGCCTTGGATGCCTCTTCTGATGTCCCTTTCCTCCTGATCCTGATGTCTTCGTTGTCAAAGTCGAAATCAGATGAACAGGAGAGATCTGTCAAGCTCTAAAGCCTCATCGCTATCCATGCAAATAGGTGCATCCGGGCCTTTTTCCTGCCCATCCGTAGTCCAGAAGCACTGGTCCTGTTACCGACACTCTCCGGTGTCAAATCCTCCCAAGTAATTTTTGATTTCTTTGCCTTTTTACGCTAACTGTTACCTGAAGCCCTCTATCTTCAGGTCTTTCCTATCCACCCAGAGATGTGTGTTTTGAGACCTCGGTCTTTTTAGAAAGTATCACCAACTTCTTATGGATAGTCTCATCTAGCGACCCCATCAATCTCCTAAGAGCTCTATTAATCATATACTCTACCTAATCCTCTTTTCTCTGCGCTCGCTGTTCCTCAGTCATTTTATCACCCCCAGAGAGTATGAAGTTTCAGGAAAACAAATAAGGTTAAACCTTGTCCCAAAATAGAATTAAGAACTGTAAACTAGGCTGTGAAACGAACTGTGTGAGACGGATAGTTGATGCTAAAAAAACGGACTGGAAACGACAAAAGCATCAGGGTTGCCGCGGGAATGTTACACATTGTTTCAAACTGATGAAAATGTGTCAGCCACGAAGGGCCTTTCCTTTTTCCTCTGTCTCGCTCAGCTGAGCAGTTTGGCCCCACCAGCACGTGTCGCACTGCACTGCAGGAGAGGAGACTGGGGTCGCCGGAGCGAGCCCCTGTCAGGGTGAGTCGCAGCCAATCTCAAGAGTAAGTGAGCTCAGCGGGTCATTGAACACTGTTCGTGGCACGAGAGCGAGTGCTGTGACTGCGGGATTCAAACTGGAATAAGCATTTACAATGCAATAGTTCTCGCATTTACGCAAGTTTGAGCTATTGTCATTGTAAATGACAATGCGTTTTATTTATTCTTAAAAAACAAAAACACAAATAAAAGGCATTGTCATTTACAATGCAGATAGCTCAAACTCACGTAAATGTGAGACTTATTGCATTGCAAATGCTTCTTCCTCTTACTTGTAGGAGATTTTAATATTCACCGCTGTCAGCACGGGTGTGTTGGAGAGCAGAGTTTAGATGGGAATGGGTCAAATAACAAGCGTTATGAACATTCTAAACAGGGGCACTCCTGGAAGAGAATATGGCTCATAATAATTTGTTTTGTATCGACCAGATCGAGGGAGAGATCACGTCCCTTCGTTCTCTAGTCGGGGATTTCCCTCCACTATAGATTTTATAATGGCATCAGCCCTCTATCATCACGTTCGAGGGTGGAGTCGAATAATTTCAGTGATCACAATCTGATTTTTTTTTAGAACTAATATGGGGCTTGGAAATAAATAAAACTCAGGAAGTAAGCCCCTCAAAACTGGAAATTCTCCCCAGGGACCAAGAAAGAGGACTAAAATGGGATAGAGTGATCGGGGACACCTTTTTGAACAAGTAATGGTGGGAAAACAGCAGCAAGGGGTGCTGTAATTTCGCACTCAGTATGTTATTCCCCATTGTGAGCCAAAAACCGCTATCAGCACAGAAGTCACAGGTGATACACGCTGTAACTAATTCCAGGAGAGGTTGACCCCCCCCCCCCCATAACAGTGAAAGTCATAATTAGGTCCCTATTTTTCTATATCTGTGCGCACATTAACACTCACCCCATGATATGCACATACTAACACCCATCTGAACACATCAAAAGACACCCCCCCACCCCGTCTGTGCAGCAGCCAACAGCGAAACACCCACAACGACAATAATAATGTTCTATAATAATGCCGGACCATTTATCCTTCAAATCATGTATCTTGTCTCTATCAATCTCATTTTGGTAAAGTGCCCTGACATCACCCCGAGCTCTGTATGAATGAACTGAAATAGAAAATAAAGGAAAGCAAGCTTTACGAAACAAGCCATGAATGCATACACAATCACTTTGGATCCGGCTACATAGCTCAGCGAGTTAAACACTCGCCAACGAATACATTTTCTATTAAGTTCTGTTTTTTTCTGCGTTGGAAAATTGAACAAACGTATTGCATAAAAAATAACACCTGTTATTTACAGTGCTTAGAAATGCGGAAGTGTGGTTTGAAGTGCTACCTAAAGACAAGTTATCTTTACTATAGGTCTTATCTAGATGTCCAGCAGTTATTGCCTGTTCTGCATCCGTGTACTGCTAACATGAGAACTTTTCTGTAAATGCTTCTATCAGCTCCGATCTCTCCTAAGAGAGGCAACGCTTCAATTTGCACCTATAAACAAACCCCTGGTTCCTGGCAGCGAACTGGTGGCTGCCAATGGCTTCCACGCCACAATTCCCTCCGGTCCACGGTGTATTTTGTTAACGAGAGAGAGCTCTGATAATTACCATTAGCTGTAACAACTCTAGCTAAAGGAAGGCGGTGGGGTGCAGAAGCTTAAAACATTGGTTCTCTTAAAGAGATGTACTTGAAACGCGGTCTGGTGGCTCAGTGGGTTAATGCATCCTCTCCAGGGACCCGTGTGGGCCTCACAGTCACAGGTTAAAATCTCGGACAAAGCCACTAACCCTTTCATCCTTCCTAGGGTGATAAAACGAGCACCACCGAGTTGGGTAAAAAGAGTATTATACTTACAGGACAAGGTAAGGCATAATACGACGGAGGAGATCTCTGGTGGAATGCACCCCGCCATGCTCTCTCCTCCTCCTCTGTTGGAGACAGGCGTCCGGAGGAGAATCTGCTCAGAGTGTACCCTGGCTCAAAGCACTGTCACCATGTTGTGGTAATAGCTCGTGCTAAATGAACATGTGAAATAAAACCCGAGCCCTTAACTGGGGCCGTAAACGGAGCTCACAATCGAGTGCCCCCAGAGCCACCTGACAAGTGGAGTCTCTACAGCCCTCTTTATGGGGCGTGTTCATCATTAAAAGAGCGTCCCCTGTGAGAACAGAGCCAAGCCAGCTAATGGCAAAGGCTGAGTGTCTCACAAGCTCAGTAGTCCGTAAAAGTACGTAAATAGCTCCCACACAAAAACAAGATGGCATCTGCACAAGCTCATTTAGTTACAGCAAAATAATATGCGTGCGTATTGGCACAACATGCCTACGGCACAAGCTCATTAGTCATCATAAGTCTTTAAAAATGCGCAGGTGAAACAAATACAACTAGCACACCTCCTGACCGGAGAGAAGTGGGACTTGCGTCCGAGCACACGAGGCTCTTAACGTAAACAAGGGCAGTGCCAGGGTCATACATAAACCCGGGTGGCAATACTGCTCGCAGTAAGAAATCAGACAAGGAAGTGGCCCCAGGATGTAATGCCCTTTGTAGCGCAAGCACAACGCATGGCATCATCAGCATGCGACGTGGTCAATCTGGCGCTGTGCAACTTTTTACAATTTGCACAACGCAGCGCTGCTGATTTTCACACTACATGAATGTTAGTAAATCTGTGCTCAGTGTGGCGGGTCATTTAAGTACATAAATGAGAGTATTATATGAAGTATATAGATATGCTTTATTCATTTCCTCGTTTCTTTATCCGTATAGCGCTCCATGCAGCTAATAAACAACTTCTTAGCGCTTCAGTATTATCTACGAACAATTTTGATTTGACTGTAAAGTAATTGTTTATAGTAAAAACGCAACATGAGCACATTTACTAGATCGCAATTTAACAACTGTATTCATCGGTGTTAATCTTAAGGGTGGCACTTTAATCCATTCATGACCTAGTCCCAGTGCTGGGAACATTCCTGTAGCTCTGGTGACTGCCTGCTTAGTATACTGAAGCAGTGCAATGACTCTGCCCCTGTTCGTACGGCAGACAGTGCTGATTTGGCGGTCGCTTTCATCGGCTTTTTCTTGAATAAAGTCTTTCCAGACAGTGTTACACGCAGATATCGGCAGTTCCCTGTTAAAAGAGAAGCAATCAGCCTTCCCATGCCACTGAATTCGGCCAACTCTTCGAACTGTGCAGCTGTATAATTCCGGTGACAATGTCTCATGCGCTGAGAAATAAGCACTGCGTGTAGGGAAATCTTTTGCTGCCGTATGTAAGAGATTGGATGTGCACTGCTTGAAAGTCAAACATCCTAACCAAGAGCGCTCCCTTTCCTGAGACTGCACTCGCCAGGCAGCGGGACTAATAGTGTATTTTGAAGATGAGCCGGCTGTCCATTACCACCTGTCTTGGGACATACTGCTTCCGCCGGGACAGGCCGCCCTCCGCGCGGGAGCCCGCCTCCCAGTGGCGCTGGAAACGGGGTCAACAAGAGAGAAACAGATATTGGGTAAAACGTGGCAGGGAGAGAGACAGAAATGGAAGGAGAGAGGGGAATACCAACAAAGGGAAGAAAGTGACAGTCAGTAAAGTGAAACAAGCAGGAAGTGGGATAAGGGAGGGGGGTAGGGCACATCGCGCGCACTAAGGCGGAGAGAGGCAGGCAGGCTGGCAACTGGTGTGCACTTTTGCGGCCGCTTTGATGTTCTCAGTGGCCTCGCGGCTCACTGAGAACATCAAAGCGGCCGTGAAAGTGATCACGCAGGCTGCCAAATGGTGCGCGTGCCCGGCGCACATGCACTGTAGCTGGAGGCCTGAAAAGCCACTAGTTTGCACTTCCAAAACCCGGCTAACTAAAACTCTCGCCAGAGGAGCGCTAAAGCGCTGGCTCAGACGAGACCTAAAAACTAGGGATTCAACTGCTAAACTAGCATAAAACAGCTAAACAGCGCACAAAAAGAAAAATGAGAGCGCCCCGCCCGATGATAAAAGGCGCTCACACTGCTCTAATGAAACGCACACGCCTGCTCTGAATCTAAAATAAACATGAATATTCATGAAGATGCAGTAAAGGATAAAGGAAATCAAGCCAATAAAGACACACATATGAATGATAAAAACAGGACAACAGAAGTAAAATGTCCTCCCAGTGATGGCAAGGGGGAGGGATTGCCCTTAAATACCCACATGTATAACTTGAACACCAGATTCTATAAATAAATCCTTTATATACTTAACAGCTGTAGTAAGGTGTTGTGACGTGTTATTTTAACAGATTTATCTTGCGGTTAGTATGCCCTTTTTGCACTGTCAGACTCCAGTCAGTTGCTCAATCATCAAGGCAAAACTTTTTTCTATTTTAGTAGGCTCGGTAGTATTGTGGTGCAGTTATATTTTATGTGCATGTTTCATTGGGGTGTGATTGCGTCTGTGTAGCAGAGGTGTCTAGCATATCAGGATCTTTCCACCTAAAGGATTGGTGTTTGCACAGCCCGACTTGAAGCGTGTGCAGGAAGTAACGGACTATGGTGATGTGTTAGGATCCACACTATGCGTTTAATATCGGTCAACTGTGGGATCAGAGATCCTTTTAGGAAGGTGATCCTGCTGAAAGCAGTTTTTCTGCGTAGGAGAGGTTGAGTCAGTGGTTAAACGTTTATTTCAGGGTGGGTATATTAAAGTAATTTCCTGAGGTGACTCATTGATATGTTTTGTATAATCTGAGGACAGAAGGCATCTGTATATGTTTATATGATTGTGTGTAGATTCGCGCATGAGCAAAGAAAGTGATCATGCTTTCTGTAAATAGAAAAGTATGGTCTGGTATTTTGTATCTTTTTTCACATTGTGAGAATGTAAGCGATACAGCCAAGTGTCACACTTTTGAAATCTGCGAGATAAAAGTAATAACGTGACGGATGGTTCTCGATCTGAAAATAGTACACATTACCAAAAAGTTAATTGCAGAAACATTATAGGTTAGAATACAGTTTCGTGATATTGGCGGGCTGTAATGACATAACCACGAGCCAAACCCCAACTGACATTCTAGTTTATTCCCAGTGCGTTAGCAGGATAGTAGGTTTTCTCTTCCTGGAAGGGTTAGCCTTTAAAACTGTATGGAGTAGATACAAACAAACCTATGCTCAAGCCAGACAGATTTGGAAGATAGACTGCATCCAACGCATTTGGTAAGCACTGTGAACACCACTGTCACAGTCCCCCATTATATAACGACTAAATGCGTGTCGATAATACCCTTTTTTACTTTTTTAATTTCATGACGGCGGGGTCGAGATGAGAAGACCGCAAAAGAAAAAGATCCAGGAATAGTTTTAGCAAGTCATAAACAACAAGGTTTTTAATAATATCTTGATTGCCAGCAGATTTGACATGGATTTGATATGAAAGGGAAGATTGTTCCAGGCTTTTGCGGCACCCACCACAAAGCCGCTACTGCCCCAAGAGGCGCTCTTAAACCTTAGCTGAGGTGGAACGCAGTGATCTGTGAGGTGATTAGCAAGAAAAGTTGTACTTAAAAATTCAGGACCGTGCATGGCCTTGTAAACAGTACAGAGAGCCTTAAAGAGCACCCTCTGCCTCACTGGGAGTCAATGAAGCTTTCTAATGGACCCAGAAACTGAGTGATATTTAGGGATTTTTAAGAGTACGAGCCGCAGCATTCTGCAAAGTCTGTAGTTTATTTAAAACATGCTGATGGGCATTTAAATACAGTCCTCTATAACACCAGCGAGGTGACCACGGTTTTCTGCAGATGTTTGGGCATATATGGGAGAATTGTTTTTGATTAATCTCCAGGTGTAAAAAGCAGCCTAAGTGACTGCTTTTGCCTGATCATGAAGAGATCACGTATTGTTTATAATGACTCCCACATTTTTTGTTTTCTTCACCGGCATGAGGAGTGGGCCTAAATACACAGACCACCATTCTGGAGACCAGAAAGACGACTGAGAGCCGAAGATAGGAACTTCAGTCTTCGATGAATTCAATTTCAAGCAGTTCCTGGCCATCCAGGAACTGACAGCTAGCATACACTCACAGAACCTTGCACCAACAACCTCAGCTCTACTGTCCAGTGAGCCAGCTATCTATGTGTCGTCTGCATAGGAAGTAAGGGTGAAGCAAAAGATCTGATCAAATCTGCCAGTGGGGTGACAGACATTAAACAGCGTAGGGCTGACTGCAGATCCCCAAGGTACCCCACAAGACAAGGAGAATTTGTGTGAAGAGAAATCGCCCAAGTGGACCGACTGTACCCATCCGGTAAGAAAGGAGTCTGACAATTTCCATGCGGCAGTTGTTACCTCAATCCTGATTAACCGCTCATTCAGCAGCTCATGATTTACAGTATCAAAGGCTGCCGATAGGTCAGGCAGAATCAGAGTCGCTCTGCTCCCATTGTCCAGAGAGCTTCTGATTTCCTCTTTTGCTTTAATGAAAGCAGATTCCGTGCTATGTCTTGCACTAAGGTTAAATTTAGTGGAATCCAGTAGGTTACTGGCCTGGACCTGACTGAACCGGACTCATTCAAAATCTTTTCAATCAGCTTTGCTTGAATGGGCAGTCTAGAGATCGGGCGATAGTTATTTGGGTCCAGAGGATCTAGAGAAGGTTTTTTTAATTAGAGGCAGGACTAGTGCCTTCTTCCATTCTGATGGAAACTGCCCAGAGAAGCAAATGCGGTGGAAGATAGCATTGAGTGATTTTGGGAGGACATGGGTCGCATGGAGAACCAGATTTAACTGCTTTAAGCAATTTGGCAACCCGCTCTATTGAGGATGGAGAGAAGTAACTAAGGGTACTAGTCAATGGTTGGCAAGGTGGGACATTAAGGTCTAATAAAATAGATGGCAGTGAGGAGGAAAATGTATTTAAAACGTTCAACTTTCACCCAGAGTGCTTCCGCCACTGAGTAACAGAAGGATTGGCTGTAATCAGTACAGTTGTTGATGGTACTGGCGGTTAGTTCCTGTACTGTTACAAAGAGCTCTTTAGCGGAATTGGAAGCTTCTTCCACCTTAGTGGTAAAGAAGGCTGACTTTTCCTGTATTATCAGGCTTTTATACTCTGCTATACATTTTTTATGAATACGTTTCTCCTCCTCTGAATAATAAGCTATGCCTTTTTTTCCCTGCCTACGACTTCGCTGTTTCGCTGTTCAAAGTTTGAGTAAATACCCATAATAACAGTCAGTATTTTATGCTTCACTTAAGGTAGCACTCGCCTTGTATTGTCCCGGAGATGGTCGAAAATTCCATAGGCTGATACGAGTCGACTTTTTTCCACATAAGGAGTTCACAAGACATGGAAAAGAATAACTACAAAAAGCACCAATAACACTATAGAGGTCTTGGGCATTAGATTGAGTGGTAATTGTATACAGAAGTGGACACCATTTAAGGCTGATCCATCATCCAAAAAATGAAGTGGGTCGTCAATTTGTCTTGAAAAAACATATGAGGAAAGAGTGTATATTTTCTGTATTGGTTGAATATTTACTGTATTGTGGAATATGGTGAAAATGGATATTATTTAGCAATAAAAGAAAATAAAAATATGAACAAGAAGCAGATTTGCAGCTATTTGGAGCAGTTCTTTTGGCATAACCACAGATTTTTCGCAAAAATAGAACGTGTCACCGAGCTTTCTCCGGCCCTGCGCCGAAGATCTGGAACTCTCTTCCACCGGAAATTCACAGAATCTCCTCCAAGGTTGCCTTCAAATTGGAAGTAAAAAGATTCCTCGTGAACACATTCTTACCTTGAAAGGGTCTCTGATCTAATGCTGTGGACTTACAGCCTAAGTCCTGCTTTGGGTGTTATTTTTCTTTACTAATCACTTGCTCCCCTCCCAGTTCGCTGTGTACCAGTTTTTATCTTACCCTTTGTTGCCCCCTTCGATTGTAACCTTTTTGTTTGATATGCATATTTGTTTGGAGTGATATTCCTTTGATGCCTGTACTGCAACTGTTACCTTCCTTTCCCTCAAATTGTAAAGCGCGCGGATATCCTTCGGGATCATGTTCGCGCTATATAAAACTTTATAAATAAATAAATATAATACCATCAAACCTCTAATGTCAGTAGGTAAAACAAACAGAACTTATCTTGTGAGCAGCCGCAACAAAAGGAAGATGGCTGCACGTTGCTGTACTTTATATCTAACTAGAATGTTTAAAAGTTCTAAATTCTTTCAATTGTTGCTGCTGTAAGCAGGCAATAAGAGGAGATTTGCATAATGTTACTCTTCGTGTCCCGACATAAAATCTCTGTGCGAAACACTACAAACTTGTAATCCCTAAGGGCTGGTAACCCAAGTTATGAGAACCTATGTAAGGAAAACCATGGGTATAAATATCCTTGAAATAATCCTGTGAGGTTCATTAGCAATCTCTTTATTAATATATGTGCTGTGATTTAGACTACAGGTTTAGTGAGAACCGCGCCTTTTTCTAAGTTTTGCATACCAGCAGGCAATCAACATGAAGGGAGACAGGAAGTTTCCTTGGCATCACACTTGCATACCACTTTGCTCACACACGAACAAGTAACTAACCATCAGTAATGCTCTTTCTGGTGGAGGCTCAATCTAATCTAACCACAGACTCCTCCCCTTTTGAATATCCCCAAGACATCAAACTGAATCTGGAGGATACTTTTTTAGCAGTGCTCCCATACACAGGTAGCAGGTCAGGACTGGCCGTAGCAGGCATCGGACATTTCCCCAGGAGGCTGGAAGGGCAGGGGCTGGTTCTGCAGCAGTGGGGGACGATTTTGTTACTGGGGGCTTGTTTTGCAGTGGCGCTGCAAAATCGGCCTCCAGTGACAAAAACAGCAGTGCTTCAAACTTGAACCCCCCCCCTTTTCCCCCGGGCATGGGGTGGTGCTGGTCCAACAAAATTGCCAGGGCCGTTTTTGGTTTCCAGTCAGACTGACAGGTAGGTGGGGTTGAGCAGCACTCTCACTGGCTCCATATAACCCCAGAAGTGACAGACATGAACTGCACACATAAGTGCCAATTCTATGCCTTGATATCATGCTTTCTTTCCACGCCTTCTGACATGGATCCTGATCCCTACTTCCAACTTTGCTGTTCTTTCAACTGTTTCGAAATTCTACCAAGTCAGTGTCCTATGGACACAAGCCCCATCTGAAAACAATAAGCTTTAAGCTGTGCTGGGACAATTCATGGACTCCAGTCGAGGTGTGCCTTTGCTGTCTGGCCACAGAGTCGGACTGCCATCGATACTAAAATAGATCTCTTTACAGATCGATTTGACTGCCTCAACGAAAAAGTTAATGAGCACGATGAACACATTGACCAACTTGAGCACCGCACATCGAATGTCGAAGATGGGTACTGTATATGGAAAAGGTGCTAGAGGTCATACATAACAAGAATAAAGACATGGAAGCCCACTCGAGGAGAAACAATTAACATATCCTGGCAGTGCCGGAATTGGTGGCGATTGTTCAAATGCAGGATTGTTCGGTGATGCACTTTCTACTATGCTTATAGTGGAACAAGCCCACAGATTGCTCGGACAGCGTGCTTCCCCCGGGTACACTGACCCGTCCCATAAATAGCCCGGCCTGTGAACTATAGAGACTGGGATATGGCTCTGCAACTGGCAAGGGAGTGGCAAGCAATCCATAACCAAGGCAATGAGATCTCCAACTCCACCAACTTCACGATCGCTGTGCAGGATTTAATGCAAGTCAAGTGCTCACTTCAATGTCTGGATGCAAAATACTGCTTGATTTACCCGGCCAAGCTGCATATACCCTACTTAGGAAAGACTGACTACTTTACAGATACAAAGGGGGCTGCCAGGTTCATCAAGAATATCCCAGTAAATACGGAGGGATCACCGTCAGCAGAACAGGAAGCTGAATTGAGACATTGGAGTGACAATGACTGAGGCATTGCACCTCCTGCGAGTACAGCTAAAGACTGTGCAATCTGGAGGTTGTCAACTGTACCCGGCACAGAGTCCTTCTGAACTACGCTTCATCAAGTTTCTATTATGCTGTATTAAATGTGGTGGTAATCAGGTTGAGCATCCTGGCCCCTACCAGCAGGGATAAGTGAGAGGTTAATGCTCAGCAGACAATGACACTCTCTTACTGAACATCTTGGGGCTCCTGGCAACACTATTGTGCACAAGCAGGGAAACCTGTGCCATTGATGGATAGGAGACTGCCCTTACTAGCCTGTTGGTCGGGCCCTAGCCTCCTTGATCCTGTTCTTCTTTGACCACCTGGCTATGTGCTGGCTATGTGTTGGCTGGAAGATTGTCGAATCTCTGGAACTCTCCCACAGGATGAGCTCATGGATGGTTACTCTGGTTGGTTGTTGGGTGTCACATAGAGGGTGGGTTGGTGGTATTTGGCCCAATTGGGGAGCCAAAGTGGGTGTAATCTTAGGATGTCGTGATGTTAGCAGCCTCCCAGCTGCAAAATTGTTCTTATTTCTTCTATTTATTGCCACTCAGCGCACTAATATATGCTCTCATGCTTGGCGATTTCTACAGGCACACAAGGAACAATAACACCAATACATTGCTACCAATGCAGTTGATTACATTTGTAACATGGAATATACGGGGCCTCAATGATCAGCACAAGGCACATCATGTTCTTGTATACCTGCAGAGACAACGTATACATTTGTCTGTGGCAGGAACTACATCTCACGGAGAGCACTCCGGTGTAGCTGTGGGCAGGGTGGATACGAGTATGACACATGGCATATTATTCCAATTAGGCCTGGGGGGTAGCTATATTGATTCGCAAAGGATTGCCATAACACATGCGCCATGGCATGTGTGTCCCGCAGAGTCGATATGTCCTGCTCTCAGGCTCACTACAGGGACACCCGCTCAGACTTCTCTCAGAGTATGGTCCAAAGGTAGATGACCCCCCCCACCCCGATTCTTTGCAGAGGTTTAGAGACTGGAGGATACACTGGGGCCTAGGGGGGGGGGTTAGAACTTTGATGCGGTTCTAGACCCTGAAGCCCATAGATCTAGCAACTCCTGATGCCCGCATACGAGTGTAGCTGTACAGTTAGGTTTACTAATGTACGCCAATGACCTCACAGATCTTTGGCACTCGGGATTCGGATGATGCGAAAGTACATGCATAGCAACTGCACACACAACATAGTCATGCATGGACTACTGGCTGGCGACATGCACTATTAATACATGGACATCTCGTGTCACACACCTACCTCAGAAATTATCCTACCTTGCGCTGGTGTTTTTGGAGATGGTTCCGCCCCACACCCCAGATTGCAGTACACATGCATTCACATGGAGGCTCCTGGTTAGGGCATTATGCAACCAGGAAGTCAGGTAGAAGATAAGATTAGCTGTTGTGGAATATTTTTAGCATAATGAGCGCTCTGTGGCATTGCGATCGTTCCTCTGGGAGGCCTTTAAAGCTGTGTTAGGGGGAGCTTGTATAGCGAAACAGCTGGAGTGCTTTGTGCACTGAGCTGGCACGGTTAGAGAAGGAAATCTGAGCGTTGGAACTCCAATACTTTGTGGATTGTAGTGAGTCCACACTGGCGTCTATCCGGGGAAAGCTTGCAGAATAGGAAGGGGCTGCACAGAGAAAAACCCATTACTTGGGGAAAGAGATCTGTACTTGGCTCTATGGTGAGGGAGGCAGGGCGGGCAGGACAGTGCCAAACTTGTTGTGCAAGCGATTAGATAGTCAAATTGTAGGATGACCACTCCAACAAACATGTTGACACTGAGGCCACACAGAGAGAGATGATCAACTTTTTCTCCACCCTCCACAAGACCAAACAGACCACTCCCCCAACAGACTGTGCCCCCTATCTCGATTTAGTGCAGCTACTGTGGCTTGAGGAAGGTCATAGGAAATTCTTAGACAAACCATTCACGGAAAAGGTTGTGCAGGTTATCAACGCAATGCCCGGAGACAAAGCCCCTGGCCTCACTGCTGCCTTCTATAAAGAATATGTCCACACCCTGGTCCTGCATCTCCTTGCCATGTATGAGGAGTCCCTTTCTGCCAGTGTTCTTCCCATCTCCCTGCAGGAGGTATTGTGATAATACTCAAACCAGATAATAACCCCACAACTATGAATTGTACCATCCTTTATCCATGATTAACTTGGATAATAAACTCCGTGCAAAGCTGATATCCTTATGGATGCTCCTGCTTTTGCTGACTATTGTGCTCCCGTATCAATCGGGCTTTGTTTGTGTTAAGTTGACTGCTCACAATCTGCGCACCTTCTTTGTCCAACTCCATACTATCCAACTTAATGTTAGTGCAGCTGCGGTATTCTTGGACACCTCTAAGGTGTTGGAGTCACTGGAATAGCCGTACCGCTTTGCCCTGTTTTCGTGAATTAGAGTGAGCCCCAAGTTTATAAGGTTGCCCAGTGGCCCACATGCGAGTTAATGGTAGGACTACTCTTCCATTCTCAGTGTCAAAAGGTACCCCGACACGGATGTTTCACAGACTCTCTCCTGAGGCGGAAGCCGGGAGATTTTAGCCTCACTAGCACGTTGTGTTTTTAAATCTGTAATTGACTGTCACTTGAATTTACTCTGATGCGCTCTCTCGCTGATGACACCTGACCGCCCAGCAGATCCATTGCTGTAGCAGAGAGGGTTGCCACAGCAACGCCGCCCTCGGCCACAGGACACGCCCATCGGCGCTCACCACGCCTACAAGCCAGTCCTTAAATTGATTCGCGCTGCGTACTAGCGCTGTTTCACAGACTCTCTCCTGAGGCGGAAGCCGGGAGATTTTAGCCTCACTAGCACGTTGTGTTTTTAAATCTGTAATTGACTGTCACTTGAATTTACTCTGATGCGCTCGCTCGCTGATGACACCTGACCGCCCAGCAGATCCATTGCTGTAGCGGAGAGGGTTGCCACAGCAACGCCGCCCTCGGCCACAGGACACGCCCATCTGCGCTCACCACGCCCTCTACTTTTATCCAAATCAGTACTATTTACATGCACAGGAACCGGAAGCGCAGCGGACGAGCGCAGCGGGCGCGACGATTGCGCGCCGAAGGCGCGCATAAGGCAAGCTCGTCTGCGCTCGTCCGCGCTGAGGCCGGGCCTAGGGCCACCCCCCCTACTCTGCCTGGTCCGCGGCCCATCACCAACTCTCCTCTGCTATCCTACCCCCCCGCAGAACTCCTGAATTATAAACCATACGCCGAGAAAGCCCACCCCATACCCCTCCTTAACTACAACTCTTGCATCGGACCGCTTAAATGTCCCACATGCACGGAGATGCCGTCCACAGACACCACTACCTCCCCACCCACAGTGTCTGCAGCCCTAATAAACGTCCGTTCCTTACCTAAACACAAAATTGAAATCGCCGAGTTCATTGACTCCCATGATCTGGATATATTATTTATTACCGAGACATGGGGAGACGAATCCTCTGGACCTGACTTCAGAGACGCTATGCCTAACAACTATTGTGTAAGCAAGCTAGATAGACCCTTAAGAAAAGGCGGAGGAATAGCAATTATACACAAAGAACACCTAAAACTAACAACATCAGAAACAACTCTTCCTGAGTGCGAGGCTCTCCTTTTCGCCATATGTATCTCCAGTAAAACTACCTTTAGAGGTTTGCTAATCTACCGCCCCCCAGGATCCAGATCAAAATTTCTTTCAAACTTAGACAAAATCATCGAGATGTCTATTGGATCCCAACACTTCACCGTTTTAGGTGACTTCAATTTTCATCTTGAATCTCATGATGACCCCGATACAGGAACATTACTCGGTGACTTGGAGACAGTAGGCCTTATGCATATTGTCAAATCACCCACCCACTTAGCAGGGCACACCCTAGACGGCCTATTTACCAACAACAGAGACATCACAATCACGAAGGTCACCCCTCTAATATGGACAGACCATTCTGCAGTATGCTTTTCAGTTCCCATTAATCCTTGTCCACCTTCCCAGACAACTTCTGGATCAACGAAATTCAGAGACTGGAAGAACATTAATCTCAACCAGCTCACTCAGATCATACATGACAGCCCTCCGCTAAACAATCAGGACCCTGTAGCTGCTTCAGCTACCTACCTGGAGAATCTGAACGCAGCCTGTAACAAACTAGCCCCCACAAAAACCTCTCCCAGGAACAGAAAGCTTCCATCCGCCCCCTGGTTCTCGGAATCTCTCAGATTACAGCGCCAATATTGCAGAAACTTAGAAAGGCAGTGGCGCCGACACTATAATAACCCGGACAAGATTAGCTATAAAAACGCCCTCTCTAATTACAAAAAACTGATTACATCCGAGAAAACCACCTACTACACCAACCAAATTAATCAGGCCAAAAACTCATCAGGAAAACTGTTCCAGGTGGTAACATACCTGTCCAATCCTCTGCCACCCTCCTCAGAAGGATCCCAGGCTCTTTCAGATGCACTGGCCACATTTTTCGAAGATAAGGTCAGAGCCATCTTCTCCACTTTTTCGCCTGACCCTTCCTTATCCCATACCGAGCACTCCACTGCCAATAATACTCCACAATTTTCAGCCTTTGAAAATACCACGAAAGAAACTGTTCAACCCCTGATTGCCCGAACCAAATCCGGATCACCACTTGACCCATGCCCTCCTGCCGTTCTCAACCTCGTCGCAGAAGCCGTTGCCCCGTCACTCACCACTATCTGCAACGCAATGTTCACATCCGGCACCTACCCTTCGGTATGGAAGGAAGCCATTATTAAACCGCTACTCAAAAAACCTAGTTTAGATCCTTCTCTTCCAGCCAGCTACAGGCCTATTGCATGCCTCCCTTTTCCGGCCAAAATCTTTGAAAAGATCATGAACCAGCAATTGTCAACATACATCCACAACAACAACTTAATGGATGACACCCAGTTCAGGTTCCGTCAGGGACACGGCACGGAGACAGCACTCCTGAAAGCTGCGGACGAGATACGATCCACTATGGACAATGGAGGAGCTGCAATCCTTATACTTTTAGATCTGTCCGCAGCCTTCGACACGGTCGATCATACCACACTGATCGACCGTGTCGCGGCTATAGGAATAAGGGACAAGGCTAAGGAGCTTCTCGCCTCATTCTTGTTAAACCGCCCACAAACGGTGAAGTTGGGACAATACACATCCCAGACTTTCTCCTTGCCTTGCGGTGTACCACAGGGATCCTCGCTAAGCCCGACACTATTTAATATATATGTGTCTGACTTAGCGAGGGTCATCAAATCCCACGGAATTTATCTCACCACATACGCAGACGACACACAACTGGTGTTGTCCGTATTCGATGACGGCCAAACAGTAGCTTCAAACTTCCAATCTGGTATGAAAGCAATAAGCGCCTGGATGTCATCAAACTGCCTTAAGCTAAATTCTGATAAAACAGAAGTGATGACATTCGGGAGACTACAACCAATCTGGTCTCCACAATGGTGGCCCCAACAAATGGGACAACCTCCAGAACCAGTAGTCAAGGTACGCAATCTGGGGGTTATCTTTGACAACAAATTGTCCTTTCAGCAGCATGCAAATTCAGTGGTTTCATCCTCCTTCCACACCTTAAAAAAGATCAAAAAACTCATTCCGTACTTACCATCTTCTGCAGGCAAAACTTTAGTCAGCACGTTAGTCTTTTCTAAAACGGACTATTGTAATGCCTTGCTTCTAAATGCACAACAAAAGGTCCTCAACAAACTACAGACTGTACAGAATGCAGCAGTCAGGACCCTGCTACCCATTCCCAAATTTGCATCTGTCTCCCCCTACATCCAACAGCTACATTGGCTGCCGGTGAGAAGCCGCATCAAATTTAAAGCCTTGTGCATAGCTTATAAAGCGATCCACAATCATGGCCCCCTATTCCTAAAACAAGCCTTTCACCCGCCCGAACAGCGAAGAACACTGCGTTCATCCTCAGCCCATCTGCTAACAGTCCCCCGCACAAGAAGGGCTAACTGGGGAGACAAACGCTTCATCGTTGCCACAGCTAGACTGTGGAACACTCTCCCTCTCCACATCAAATGTGCACCAACTCTGCTCAATTTCAGAAAAAAACTGAAAACATGGTTGTTCCAAGCCTAAACCCCCTTCTCCGACAGAGAGTTCTGTGACAACAGCGCCGAGACACCCTCGGGTAATTGCACGCTCTAAAAATCGCCATAAATAAATAAATAAATGCCAGTCACCCATACTTTTTGCCATAGCTATGGAGCCACTTGTGGCTCAATTGCGTCACCACCATTTGCAATAGAGAATTCACAAGGTTCGAGGGTATAACTGGGTCAAGTTGATCCTACCATTGACAGCTGAGATGGCGGAGTTCACCTCGGAGTTTCCGTTGCAGTGGGTGAGGGAGCCGGTTTGACATTTAGGGATTTGGCTCAGCAGAGACCAAGATCATCTGTGAAAAGATAATTATGGACACTTAATGACATGGCTACATGAGAGTATAGAGCGCTGGCAGAAGCTTTTGCTATCCTTAACTGGGCGGATAGCCATTGCTAAGATGGTGATCCTCCCCAAATGTCTTTATTTGTTCATTAATCTGACATTTTCCTTACTGTTATATTTCCACCGTCAGCTTCGCTCGTGCCTGGTATACCTCGTGTGGGCAGTCGATCGCATGGGAGATAATGATGCCCCTTTCGATCAGGGCAGGCTGGGGGCTCCAGATATGGATTTATATTACTTTAGCATCCAGGCTCAGTTTACGCATCATTTGCTATTCCCTATGCAGTCTCTGGCACACTCCGCACCTGAACGTCATCATGCTGCACCATGCCCCCTGGTGATGCACTGTATGTACCTGGCCCTTATGCACCAGAGATTGTGAATAGACCATGTGGCTTGCACGGTATGGGCATGGGACGAGTTTCACCTGAGGGCCCAGCTGGGATACCGATTAGCCCCTTCTGTGCCAGTCATCGGTCATCTCTCCTTTCCCATCACCCTTGATGCGGGGACCCGCAATAAGTTGTGCACTTTACAGCTGACTTCATGGGTGCAGTGTAAACAGATGGCACTTTCATCGCAACAGAAAGGGCACTGCAGGGACCCGATGTGCCTCTTCTAGACACTTTTACTTATTACCAATTGTGGGCCATCGTATGGCAAGCCAAGCCTCCTTCCCGGAGGCTCCACCTACATTTCAGGTACTTGAGGTGACTCTTACAAACCCATCCCTGCGCAGGCTGATCACAAGACTCTACGCTGGGATGCAGGAGACTGCACCAGTGCACCATCCTGCCGGCCGGTGGGCGTGGGATGCAGATTTTATGACCCCCCCCGCCCTCACTATCAATAGAAGTACTGTTGCACTCAATCCTGTGTGCTCTCCCACAATTATAGATTGCGCTTAGTACATTTTAAGTATCTATACAGACTATACCACACATTGGAAAAGATGCACAGAATGAGTTTGATTGATGCTGCGTGAGATGCGCGGGGCCTCACGCTGACTTCTTGTGTGCGACTGTCCTGGAGTGCAAAAATAACTATTGATGGATGGAATGCAGAACAAATCAAAACATTCACCCCCAGTCAAGAGATCTGGGATAAATCCATCATTCTTTTGCTCCCCATGCCACCCCAGTTTAGACCTGGCCATATGCAAATCAGTCTTGACCCTGTGCCTCATGGGAACAGTCAACCCCGAACTGCCAAGCCAGGTCCTCTCTGGACCGGAAACAAGCATCCTAGGACCGGTTTCGGGGTTTCACCCCTCTTCAGCCAGGATAGCTTGATTCCAGTGGCATGGAGAGCACGGGACTCACGTCTGAGCATACCCGTCCCACTTGGGTTGACAAATGCAAAAAGAACTATTGATGGATGGACGGAAATGAAAAAAAAAAACGATGGATTTAGGCCCAGATCTCTGTACTGGGGTGAATGTATGACATTGTTCTGCATTCTGTCCATCAAATGTTGTTTTTGCATTTGTCCTGGAGTGCAGCACATCTGGAGCACCATTTTTGAAGCTCTAGAGGAAATAACCGGGCATTCGCCTAAACACTCCCCACATTCTTAGGTTATGCATGCCACCTTCACCCCCCGAAGTGTGCCAATGGACAACTCTTCTCCTTTATTAGCAAAGCCCCAAGTGGCAATACATTGGGGCCGGCGCCCGACGCTGCGGTGAGATGGATGGATTTGGGATGCAGCTTACTGCCAAGAACAACTGAATGCACACTCGGAGTTGATGCCAGTGAAATCCCGCTCCAGGGATATATTGTCCCCCTGAAGAGTTATGCCTTAGCACCCAGATTCCGTGGAAGATGGCTGTTGCTGGGGGTGACATTGTGCCAGCGGCTGCATTGCGATAGGTTTTCCATCATGCAATAGAGCGCGTATTGTGAAGCACCCGTTGCGGAGGCTTAATATTTTCTCCCCTTTGCTGAGTGGGCCTCCTTACACTTTTTTGTTTGCCACCCCCCAATAATTTAGCAATGTAAGTGACAGTGCAGTAAATGCAGATATAATGGTAAATATGTGGTACTGGTAATCTTGATAATGTAATTGACTGTACATTGCTCGTTAATGAATGAAGATAAACACACACACATATATATATATATATTTATACATATATAGATGGGAAATTCTACTTACCAGTATGCATCTGTTCTTGGCATATAGAGCTGCAGATCCACACACCTATCATAGATCGCCATCTGATGTTGGGCCCGGATGTTTGCACTTGTTTTTGTCTTGGAAAAGTCTTTGGAAGTCACGGGACAGGTGACTCCTCCTTTGTACTATAGTGCGCATGGGCATCGGCTCCATCCTCAGATTGTTTTTCGCCAGCAGGGAAATGATGGAGTTTTGTAAGAGACAGAAAGATGCCCATATATGCTGTATCTAAATAAGATAGTACTGGAACAGATAAAGGTAGCCGGGGAGGCGGGTGTGGCTCTGCAGCTCAACATGCCAAGAACAGATGCAGTTCCCGTTCAAGGCATATGAGCTGCAGATCAAACACTTAGCATAGATTGTATAGCAGTACCCATCCTTAGCGGCGACCACCAGTACCTGTTGCAGTAGTTTGAAATAGTGTTTTGAGTACAGCCTGGCCCACACTAGCTTGTTTTGTTTGCACATCCACAGAATAATGTTTTGTGAATGTGTGTGGTGTAGACCATGTAGCTGCTTTGCAGATGTCATCTAAGGGAATGTTCCCTAAAAATGCCATTGAAGCCCCTAACTTTCGTGTTGAGTGGGCTTTAGGAGGAACAGATAAAGTACGTTTTGCTTTGTGATAGCAAATTTGTAAGCATTTAACAATCCATCTAGCTATCCCAGACTTCGATATGGGGTTGCCTTTGTGTGGTGGTGAGAATGACACAAAAAGTGGTTTGGTCTTACGAAAAGGTTGTGTTCTTTCAAAGTAATAGAGCAATGCTCTTTTGACATCTAGGGTATGAAGAGCTCTTTCCACAACTGTCTGTGGTTGTGAGAAGAACACTGGCAACTCTAGACTGATTGAGGTGGAAAGGAGAAATGACTTTAGGGCAGAATTTTGGATTGGTTCTGAGAACCTTATTGTGATGGATTTGTAGGAAAGGTTCCTGAATAGTTAACGCTTGCAGTTCACTAACTCTTCTAAGAGAAGTGACAGCTACTAGGAAAGCAACTTTCCATGTTAGAAATTGGAGCTCACATTTATGCAGAGGTTCAAAGGGAGGACCCATTAGTCTTGTGAGAACAATGTTTAAATTCCACACAGGCGAGGGTGGTACTCTAGGTGGAATTATCCTTTTGAGGCCTCCCATAAAGGCTTTGGCGTTTTGGACTCCTGGGACATGTTGAGCTAGGAGAAAGATGTTCTGAGGTATGGCCCATCTCCATATGCTCTGTGTCAGTTGAGAGAGCTGCAGAGAGTGTGTTGCGCCTTGTTTCTGTATGTAGTACATGGCTGTCATGTCGTCTGTGCGGACTAAGACCGCTTTGCCTGATATTTGTTTTTGGAAACCCTTTAAGGGTAGGAAAATGGCTAGTAGCTCCAGGTGGTTGAGGTGGAGTAACTTTTGTTGAGGAGTCCACCTACCTTGCATGGTGTGATGTAATAGGTGCGCTCCCCAGCCGGAGAGCGATGCGTCCGCTGTCATGACTATCTGTGGAACTGGCTCTAGGAACGGTCGCCCTTTGGAAAGGTTCTTGGTGTTCCACCATTGCAGAGATCGATGAGTGCAACCGTCTACCAACATCAGATCTGTTAGCGGACCTTGAGCCTGGTTCCATTGGCGTGTTAAGCACTCCTGGAGAGGACGCATGTGGAGTCTTGCATGAGGTACTATGAGTATGCAAGATGCAATCATCCCTATTAGCTGCATGAACACTCTTGCTGGGAAAGAGTGTTGAGGCTGAAATTTGTTTATGAGAGCTGCATGTTTGCTATCCTGGTGTGGTTGGGACAGGCTAATGCTTTTGAAGTGTCTATTGTGGCACTGAGATATTGTTGTATGTGGGACGGTTGTAGATGAGACTTTGGGTAGTTTACTGTGAACCCCAAGTTGTGGAGTAGTTGGATAGTGGTGTGAGTGTGATGAACACACTGATTGTAAGAGCTGGCTTTTATGAGCCAGTTATCCAGATATGGGAAGACGTGAATGTGTTGTCTTCTTAAGTGGACTGTCACTACCGCTAGGCACTTGGTGAATACCCGTGGTGCTGTTGTGACTCCGAAAGAGAGTACTTTGAATTGATAGTGTTGACTGTCCACTACAAACCTTAGATATTTCCTGTGAGCGGTGTGAATGGGAATATGGAAATAGGCGCCCTGGAGATCTAGAGTAGCAAGGAAGTCGCCTTGTGAAAGAAGAGGAAGGACCTGTTGGAGTGTAACCATGTGAAAGTGGTGCGATTGTATGTACAGGTTTAGTGGTCTGAGGTCTAGAATAGGCCTGAGAGATCCATCCTTCTTTGGTATGAGAAAATACAGGGAGTAAACTCCTGTTTTTTGTTGTTGCAGGGGAACTGGTTCTATTGCACCCTTTTGTAGGAGAGACATGACCTCCTGTTTTAGCAGAGCTAAGTGTTGTGAGGACATTGGGCGTTGTTTGAGTGGTATGTGTGGTGGGGTAGAAGTAAGTTCCAGACAGTAACCTGATTGAACTATTTGTTGCACCCGCCTGTCTGTAGTGATGTAGGTCCAGAAAGGCAGGAACTGTTGAAGTCTTCCCCCGACGTTGGAATGGTCTGGGGGAAGTGGAGGGAAGTCATTGGGTAGGGGGGGAGGCAGAGCGGGTGTTGTTGGTCTTGCCTCTGCCTTTGCTATTGTTGCCTCTGTAGCCTCCTCTCTGGTAACCTCTGGTAAATGTAGACTGGGCGGGAGTCTTGTACGAGGTGGAGGGGGTTGTCTGAGGAGTAGCCTCTAGGGGTGCCCTTGTAAGGTGAGAGATGAAAGGAACATCTGAGAGCTTGCATCTGCAAGGCTCCCATTGATTTAGCTGTGTCCGTATCCTTTTTAGGTCTCGCGTTTAGCGTTGCAGTGCGCAGCACTGCTTGCGCAGCGAGAGACCTCTTGTAGGGGGTTAGGAAACTGACCTAGGAAAAGTACACGTACAAGCGTGCGCTTTTCCTTTTGTGCCATGCTATTGGCCTTTGCGTGCGTGTTTTTCACAAAGACAGCACGCAATAGGCCAAAGGCGGGTGCATTGCTCCGCCCATGGCCTATTGGTGTCTGTTACACGCAGCAGCAGCATATGTTTCCAATTATCGTGCCCAGACATGGGCGCATTAATTGAAACCACATGTTTCGCTGCGGCGCGCACGCACCACTCGTTTTTTTCCATAGCTACCAGGACGCCGTTTGAGTAAGCGAGACAAAAGAAAATGCTATATCTACTTTTTAATTACAATTGCCATGGAGTGGGGTTGTGATGCAGAATACAGTGTCTGGGTATTTCACTGTATTGAAGGAAAGCGCATGGTTCATATATGTGAACTAGTCGCATATAAGCGCTATAACGTAAACAAAATCGAAACACCACAAGCAGAACGATCGCAGTGGTGCTGATGAGAGGTACAAGGACGTACTAATACGGTGAATAGTGGCGCCAACGTCATTGCAGCCGCTACTAGCGACATCAGCTTATTTTCTGTTTGATGGAGAAAAGAACGCACTGTTCAAAGAACTGCGCACACACAGAATATTATTTCCATTGGAGGTGCTAATTGGCGCTGCTCCTCCTTCCAGTAGACCCGCTACAAGAAGGCGGGCAAATAATCACTCTTGCAGTTCAAAACACAAGCTCCGAAACGCAGCTGGAGGAATGCGTTTGGAGGCCGCCGCGAAGGATCGAGGTCAGAGCAGCATTAGATCCCCCCACACACAAACACAAGCACACGTTCTTGAAAGGATGCAAGTGCAATATTTTCTCGCCAGTGGCGTCAGTGATGCCAAGGAGCCCCATGTTTCATGATGTCTGGTGTGCGGTGAAGTGCCAAGCGCTTGGAGTTGGCATTTGCAGTGCATTGAGCTCTGATGCTTTCACCCCTCCCCCAAATAACAAGAGGAATTCCCAGGAGCAAAACGCCAGCTGGGAGAGGGGTACCACGAACAGCTGCCTGTGTAAAATGGCCAAAAAGGTGACCTTTGAAGTACTTCTATTGGCTGGGATGGTTTCCAATTTTTGACCCACAAAATGGCCCCGAGGACTCGATCTGCCATCTTGTCGGTTGGCACACATATAACTCTCGTCCTGTGAAATGTGTATCGTGGTTTCTTTTAGCAGTGTCATATAAAGAATGACATGGCCTCTGGTTTAGGCTAGAAAAATGTCCTCCCCCAGCCCTCCACAGACTGGATGGCTTGGAGAGCAAAACAAAACAGCTATAGGGCCATATTGCCTCAATATCTACTCACAATTTAAAGCTACTCCTCCACCCCCCGGGGTTGGAAAAATCAATGACCAATGAAACAATACTTCAAAAATAGGTCGGTGTTTTACGACAACATGAAGCTATAAAATTGGTGCACAATTTATTGCGTATTATGTTCTGGAGTGAGGCGAAGGAATCTTAGCGAGAAGACCAGCGTGTCACCCTCCTCCAACTCATGCATATTCTGCACAGCGCATGGCAGCCAGCTCAGTCCCCACCTCGCGCGCGTGGCGTCAAAGATCAATAATTAGGTTCAGGTGTGCATGCGGCATGGCCAATCGAGTAGAACGGTAAATCTTAATAAGATTAAAGCAAGCCAGGCTGCTAACACTCAGATAGGCACGAGGATAAGAATAACAATTATGGCTTCAAAGACAGAATCGAGCAGAAGCCCTGATCTCAACTCTAATCCTATGACCATCTGCCCAGCTGTGTCGGCGCAGATTTCAGAAAACTTTGAAATAATGCATTAACCATAGGGTGCTGGCGGTGTCAGGCTAAAAATATTAACACTTAACAAGGGCATAACGAATCTGAAGGATCAAATGCAGCTTCACGGCTAACTATTCAGTCAACTTATCAGTGCCAAATAGAAACACAATCTGACATACATGAAAAACCACCCCTGCTCAAGGAACTTGTCACAGGCACCAACCACAGCCGAGATATGCCTTAAACAATTATTACTGGAATTAACAGCACTCATCATTAACGCCAGCTAATAAAGAACACAGAAAACTGAGTTCTGCACTTATCAACACAACTGATATATGCAATATAGTTTTTGTTAATGTGCCTCTTACCACTAACTAAACCAATACAAGCGAACAACCAACACAGCATATTCGACACACACCTCCCACACATTCAGCACTGTAGAGATAAATACCTTCAGGGGATATCAGCCTTACCACAAAAACATTCAGCTTCCCCATCGCCACCAGGGCTTGCCTTTGGCATGTGCGAGCTGAGCCTATGCCCAGGGCGCCGACCTGCACAGGGGCACAGGTGCTGGGTGCAATAGTCTCCTTTCAACCTGGATCCACAGAAGAGTGTGTTTAAACACTGTCCCTGAAGGTTGCTGGCTCCCATATCCGCACATTCCATTTTTCTTTTCATGCAGCTCCTTAATCTTGCCCCCTTCACCTCCTTTCTACTCCTCACAATGTTTGAATCACAGCCCATTAAAGAGGACAAGTAGGATGGGGAGCCAAGTTGGGTTAGCCCAGGGCGCTATCTGAGAAAAGACCAGCTCTGATCACCACACACCATCATGCAACAGTACATACCTGGGAAGAACATTTAATAGGCCTCCAACACAGTTCAAAACTGACACTAGTACAAATGCAATGCAATAGATTTTACAGTTACAGCAAAGTGAGCTATTGCCATTTTGCATTACACCATTTGATTAATGCTTCACGAAGGGGGGAAAAAAAAAAACAATGACATTTACAATGCCATTATTATTGCGAGACCTATTGCATTGTAAATGCTTTGTTCATTTTTTCAAGGGTTGAATCCACATTTGGGCCAAATAGGTGCTCCTGATCAAAAGGCTGGTTGAGGATGGAGCTCTGAACTTTAGATTTAAAACCAAAGATCCATAGCCAGGCATGCCTATGCAAAAAGGACACTCGTGTTTACTGCTCTGGAGGCGGTGTCTGCCACGTCAAGAGCGCAACGGATGGAGGTGTTGGTGATCAGCTTACCCTCCTGTATGAGTTCATTGGCCCTGTTTTTTTCTATTTATCTGGGAGGTGCTGCATTATGGACTCTAGTTCATCATAATGTGCCCTATCATACCTGGCTAACATCGCCTGAGTGTTGGCGATGCGCCATATGTTAGCCACTTGTGAGGCTGTTCTCATGCCAGAGGCGTCCAAGAGTTTAGACTCCTTGTCGGGTGGTGGAGCGTCACCTGAGGTCTGAGAATTGGCCCTTTTCATTGCATTGGAAACTACCAGGGAGTCTTAGGGTACTGGGCCTTTAATGTAAGCTGGGTCGTCCGGGGCAGCTTTATATTTTTTGTTGATCCTGGGGTTAATAACTCGAGCCCTAACAGGATCTTTAAAGACTTCAGGGGCATGCTTAATAACGCCTTTAAGCATAGGTAGTGTTGAGGTGGATCTTTGAGTGGTGTCAAATGTATCCATTAGGAAGTCCTGCTCTATGGGGTCTGTATGCAAGGCAACCCCGTGGTATTGGGCAGCTCTGTGGACGAGCTGATTAAAGCCCATGGTGTCCTCTGGAGGGGAAGGACTGGAGGGGTAGATGTCATCCTGTGGAACATTAGGGACATCTGGAGTGGTATAGTCATCCCAGGGGTCTGGGGAAGAAGGTGGACTAGGAACCCTAGTGGCACATCATCCGGACCCTCCCTCATGTCATCCAAGGTGTCATCCTCGTCTACTGGTGTAGGAGATGGTGTAGGGGAACGGTGTGGTGGGGGAGGTGGAGGGGGAGGTGGAGGAGGAGGTGTGGGAGGGAGTCTTAGAGGAGATGTAGCAATGTCCCTCTTTTTAGGTGGTGGAGCCGGTGCAGGCGCCTCTAGTAGTCTTTTTCTAGAACATGTAGTCAATTGACCAGTTTTAGGATCCCTTATGAGAGTCTTTTGAGCAGGGTCTGGTGTGAACAGCTCTTTTGCTGTAGGTTGGTCTTTCGGTGCCGAGCGTTTCGGTTCCGTAGGCTTCTTCGGCACCAACTCTGTAGCGGTTCTGTGTTGTTTTGGTTTGGAACCGTGCGTCGTTACAGTCTCTGTGGCCTGTGGAACATGTTGTTTTTTCGGTTCCGAGGCTTTCCTTGGCTCCGACCCCTTCGGGAATGGTTTTTTGTTTGGCTCTGAATGTTTTTTCGGTGTGGACGAGTTGGTGCTTGTGGGTTTTGGTACCGTGTGCTTGGATGTGGAAGCAGCTGTCGGCACGGAGGAGGGCGGTTTCTTTTTCAGTGCCGGTGATTGTGTTTCGGTACCGACGGCAGGCTGACTCGAGCCCGAGCTGCCTGAAGGCTTAGTAGGCTTCTTTGCCGGGCCCGAGGGCGGGGCATGGGAAGCAGTCTCTCAATGTGCACCTGGGCGTGAAGGTGTGACCGAAGCCTTTTTGGAGGGTGCAGGGAGGGGTTCGACGTTCTTACTTACGACCCGCTGCGCCGGAGTGATCTCTTCGATGTCGGAGTCGTCTGCTTCTGAGGCGCTGACTAGGCCTTCTTCGACCCGCTCTCGCTCTGGCACGTCAACGCCCTCTTGGAAGATGTCGGGGATTGCTGTTGATGAGCGGGCCATGTTTCTTCGTGCGCGTCTGTCCCGAATGGTCTTCGAGTGGAAAGAGGCACAAGCTGGAAAGTCTCTGGCCTCGTGCTCTGGTGAAAGGCAGAGGTTGCACACACCATGCAGATCAGTGTGGGGAAACTTCGACCCACATTGAGGACACTTCTTGAATGGCGTCCTTTCCATGAGCCACAAGCCAAGGCCCACGTAGGCCCAAAGGCCTTTGTCGACGATCGAATCAAGGACTTCAATTTGGAGAGATGTGCGACGATTAAGGTTCGCGATCGAGACAATACCGCTGAAAGGGTGAAGGATTGCACGTTGAAAGTGGAATCGTTAACGGTTCCGAACTGGAGCGCGACAAACACATCCGAGCCCGACGGCGGAAAAAAACAATCTGAGGATGGAGCCGATGCCCATGCAAACTATAGTCCAAAGAAGGAGTGACCTGTCCCGTGACTTCCAAAGACTTTTCCAAGACAAAAACAAGTGCAAACATCTGAGCCCAACACCAGATGGCGATCTATGCTAAGTGTGTGATCTGCAGCTCATATGCCTCTAACATATATATGTGTGTGTGTTTGTGTATATGAAATATTCATATACCCAGTTCTTAGTTTGATTTACCTTTTTTTTAATCCAGCACAACTGTCATTTCATCCCAGCCTCTACACTCCATTCCCCAAAGGTTTGGCCTATACACATCACAAAATGTACACGTTTACATGTATGAGCACCTGGCTAACTTTTGGTCCCCTATGAAATATTTAAGCTTGAGAAAACTTGGGATCTCTCACCTCCCAATAAGTTGTCTTTCAAAGCCTTGTTAGATGTATGCACCATTAATTAACACACTTGCATATTAATTTTGGTTTCACATGAACTTACATTTTTCCAGGTCTTTCTCAAAGGTGACAGACCTGCATGCTCCTGTTTTATGGAAAGGTTGTGGCGATTCAAAATGCACATTGCTCTGGTTGTTTTGACACCTTGCTGCATAACCCTTCATTTCTTTTAATACCCCCAGGTTGAGGTAAACTTCTAGAAACATGCTACCCATCTACATCGAAACTATTCTTCAAAAAGGCCACAACCATTATCGTACCATTTCACCTTTTACCCACCAGTCTATTCCCTCAACTCCAATCCTTCTTTGAATGCCAACTTAGCAGGATTTTCACAATATTGTTATTTTTTTAGGGGTGTTCTCTAAAACCTTCAAAGCCAATTTATCTTTCCACTTCTCACAACTTCATCTATCAACTTGCTAATTCTGGTAAAGACTTCTCCTCTGTGATCTACCACAACTTTCGAACCAGACACACCACTTTCTGCCCTTCGCAATGAGCACGTTTATTGTTTCTCTGGCAGTCCGGCTTTGTTCTGCCTAGTCCATTTTTCATTTCATTTACATTACTCTACTAGCAGTTATTAGTTTCACCCTTGATCTGTGGATCTTTTCTACACAGAAAGATCCCAGACCCGTAGCTTTCTGCACCACATGACACGGTTTTCAACTGCCTTGTTTACTCCATTCAGGTTGTCTTGCCCTTAGTACCATAAATCTAAGAAGACTAAACTATAATCTCCTCCAATTCTTCTTACTCCTTCAGACACTACTATTCTCACCCTCCCTTCATATTTCCCTCTGTGATCTTCTTCAGGAATCTGATTGCAATTGTCAACACCTATTCACTTTAAAGATATCTTTGGCCACACGCCCAGGCAATAGCTTTGGTCTAGTATAGATATAAATGTTGCACTTATTTTGATTTCTATTGATTGGGCTTGGATTAGTATCTGGTTTTAATGGAAACTGAAATGTGGCTGCTCACCAAGGCATATATATGGCTTATCTAGAAAAGAATATGATTCAAACCAATGCCATCAGTGACCCACACTCTGTCACCCAAAACATATTCGAGCAATGGTAATCTGATTGAACTACTATTCGTCTACATTTCTAGGCCTACGTAAAGAGTCCCTCAAATAACTACTTTCTTTACTCTCATATTCTCAATAGTTCTTCAAACTTCCATTCTCTTCTCAGATCAAGTGTATTCTTTTCTCGCTTGCTGATCTGCGTCTCTAATCTGTTTTTTCTGTCTGGTGTTTGGAAGCTTTGACGGACTGTGATAGTCTCTTATCTGCCCTTTTTCACCTCTATGCCCATTTTAGCTCACATCAACATCTTAGATCCTACTGGTTAAGGTCCCTTAATCCATGTTCCACTTTCCACTTCTTTTGCACCGATTTATCTGAACGACTGGAAACCAAAAACATCACCTTTTTGTTAAGCTCTTAACTATTTCCCAGTGTTGGATACTTGAAAACCACCTCTTTGCTCACATCCCTCATCACCCCAAACCCTAATAATCAATTTCCACCGTTCTTGCGCCTACTTGCACTTCAAGTCTTTTGAACTTAGTACTCAAACAAATGTAGATACCTCAAGATCACCTATAAATTAAGCTCTTTCCTTTTTCCTCTTCGAGGTTATTATAAAAAAAACACTTCTTTCCTAGCAAATTTCCCTCAGTACTTTGCTTAGATATTTTTACACAGAAATATAATTCTGTATTGTTTTCTGCTCTCTTTTGTACCAACAACCTTGCTCTGTCAGGGGATTTTGCTAGTGCGCTCAACAAAAAACAACTGAATCATGACAAACATTTCAAACATCCTAAAAATCTCCCCCGCCTTGCTTAACTGGTCCACAACAACACACCAAGTGCTATCCTTACAAGAACTGCAACAAGACCTTTTTTTTATTTAAAAAAACGTGGTTTAATTGATAGAAATCAACAATACTCATCTCTTGCCATGGATAAACAAGAACAAAACAGCAGTATGATATAGTACTTCCACAGAGTACTTCGAACACAATCACTCTTGCTTCATTCCAGATCAGTAACAGAGTTCAAGTCTCCACGGCATGGCAGCACTGTGATGTTGAAACGGGAAGGTGAGTACCGGTAGAGGGGAAGGGGGAAATCATGGGGTCCTTTCTATAGTATGTGCAAACGATCTTTCTGTAGTATAATAAACCTTAACAAAAGGGCATCCAACTTAATGGTATATTCCAGTGTTCAACAAAAGAGAAGAAATTAAGGGGTCGGATTTACAAAGGCACAATCATCGGGAACACTGCGTAGCAGCGTGGAGTGGGTTAAATGGTAAAATGAAGTGTCTCTTGCCGGAAATGTAAACTTTTGAGTCGGTCATTTTGAAGACTTGGCATATCACTTCCCAGCACTGAGGGATCCAATGTTTTGCTGTACAGAAATTGACATGATGCTGCTTTCCGAATCAGTATCAACAAGATGGCCGCAATTTTCTTTTCCATGCTCCACTTGCATTCCATCATCCATGGTCTGCCTCTGGAAGGATACTTTATCATAACCCCCATATTCCTCCTGAGATTAAGTGTTTGATTTATATCCCAGCTTCTCTCTTATTCTCAAACCTCATCTAGTTTGGCGCAAGAGCCACCTACTAAAGCTTCCAGAGGTGCATCACAGAGCTGGCTAACTTGAGTAAGGGAACTGCACCGTAGTGCTGCAAGTCTGGCTGAACAACAAACAGTTATCCTAAAACAGAAGTATAACCAAGATTCATAGGCAGCAATCGGCAAAAGAACGGAAATCCTTAAGTAGCAAAAAAATAAGGACATGGGGACATGTGAGATGAATGCAACACCACACAGTAGTAGTACCAAAGTGCAACAAAATCAATAATTGTTTCTTGGCTCTCCTGGCTCTTTCAGAGGTCAAAATACAGCATATTCCTTCATTTAAATATCGTGAATTAAAAAAAAAGCAGCATTTATTAAGGAGACCCTATTTTTACAACTTCCTGTTTTCAATGTATTTTGTGGTCACAATTTTGTTTTTTGTGGTCAAATTTTTGTCAATCAGAGCTGATAGCTGGTAAATAAACTACTACATTTCAGTGTAGAAGGTTAATGGACCCACTGCAGTTAGGGTATGGGCAGCAGGGCGACAACTGATTTGATGTCATTCAACAAGATTAAAAGTTTCCATAGTTCTCCTTTTTATCAGATGCAACACGCATTAAATCCTAAAGGATATTGGTCCAGCTTTCATAAGAAAGAAACTAACTTTCTTCTGTTTTAATATGATTATAACGTGGCCTTCGAACCTTTGCTCTAGAAACCACTTGGGTCACCAGATATCACTGGTATATTTTAGTAACTATTTGAAATGCATTATAAACTTACTTTACAAAAAGAGCATCCTAGCAACTGAGTCTTCCACACTAGTTTTTAATAAACACCATAGGATGCAATACATTTTGATTTTTTGGGGCTTTTTTTGACATTTTGCATGAGGGTCTGAAAACAATAACTGGTATGCAATCAGTGGCACAGCGATACCAGAATTTGTCTAGCCTTTGCTTTTTGACATTTTGGCGGTATCGCCGAAAAAGTGGCTAGTGAGGCAATTTATTTAGCATGGGACTTTAAGAACACCATGTAAGGTGCAGCATTTTTAAAAGATCTTTCTCCACACAGGACATCATAAAAAAGAACTTTGGCCTTTCTTAGCAGAAATTCCCGCAATCATGAGTTACAACATTGATGAATCTGTTTTATCTTGAAGAATTCCTTTTCTCCCAAAACACCCCTGAGGCTTCCAATCACTGGAAGTATCTTACTGTGACGATGCTTTGAAGTGAGACTTTCTAGTGTCTGGACTTTAGTTAAGTATGCCACAGTTCGGTATGGTACAGGTTACTTCAGAGCGCTGCTGCACGCTTGTTCCACGTAGCTACAGAGTCCACAGCCTTACAGAAAGAATGTTCAACAACTGCAAGATGCTTCTAAGCTCGATTTTTTTCCCCTTATCTAAAGGAGACGGTATTGAAATGCAAGTTGGCAAAATCAAGAAGAGACCAGTTGCCACACGGTCAGGGAACAGCAACGGAGGATCTTTTCCAAAATATTGGGTTTTGAGGAGTTGAATAATTAATCAAGGTCCCTGAGCATTTTTTGTAGACCATGTCGTGCTGTTCCCATATGTGACATGGATCAAACACACATACGCCAAACATACAATAAACAGAAAAAGTGCCCAAGGCATAGAAAAGCCCCAACTCCATCATATGTAATACAAGCCAAGAACACAAGGGGCTAATCAGTTACTCTCTTAGCTCTTCAGGGGAGAAACATACAATCCAGATTTTAAGTTCCCCAGATAAGGTTCTACATAGTTAATGCTCTTCGACAGCTGAGGCTATTGAAGGGTTGCTCAAGTTGCCCTTATTTCACAGCCATTGTTAAGATCCTGAAAACGAATTTGTTCCCCTGAAGACAGATGGTACAAGCAACCATAGATTGCTTTGGCATCCACTGCCTGCCCATAGCTGGTATGTCCCAGATCGAAAATCTGAAGGGTTTGGACAGGTGTACATGGAACTAGGTCCCAATAATAGACTAGCTCCTCGTTGAAAGTGAAAACAAAATACGGGTCACCAGCTACTGGGAGTGAAGCGCTTGGTTCAAGGTTCGATTCCTGCTTTGGTGACAGTCAAGCTTCAGCTCAGTCTTCCGATGGCACTTGGAGAGCAGAGTACACCATTACCTGGTTATCATCCTTCCGTTTACCTACAAAAGACAAAACCAACAAAAAAAGGCAAATTATACTCCGCAACAATCTTGGATTATCTAATCGCCTAGTTACAAAGTTGAAGCATACCACTTGGTAACCAGAAGTTCCACGAACTGACTCTAGTTTTGCACTGTTCTCTCCTGTTCCAATTACTTTTTTTTAATATAGTTTTTTTTTTTTTTTTTTTTAGAATCAAAATGTTATCATTCATCAGAAAACTGATTAAATGAACAATGATGGCCAGGGAAATGTACTAAAGCACCGTCTCGTTATGGTAGAGTATGGAAACACAAACAAACTAGTTTAAATATGCCCACCTCAGAATATGGTTTGCCACCATTAAACCACAAATATTAAATTATACACAAAAGAAATCTGAGAGGCAATATAAACATTTGAACAGAGTACATGGCATAAATGCCTAGCAATAACGATATTAAGCGAGGGGAGATCTTGAGTTTTCTTTATCCTTTATTTCAATGGTTTAAGATTTCCAAGGAACAAGTGCAGTTAAATAGAAACAGCCAACCCGTTTCACCCATTGCGGGCTTCTTCAGGGCATCCAAGTTCTTGGAATTCTTCCAAAAAATGGATAGGTCCCTTTCTTGTAAATTACAAACAACTTTTGGATGCCGTAGATCGAATACCCGAAGACTTGATGGGTAATTAATAAAATGAGGAGGATGGCTTCATACTCATCTTTGCTGTCCAGGCCGTACTAATAGCCGGGGGACAGGTTCAATTTTGGAAAATAGCACGTTTACACAACTGTGCTCTTCTTCGCAACGTTCAATCACGCAAATACGTCTTGAACTCTGACTAGAACTAGACTTTTTCTTTATAAGGACAATCTTCTTTGGCTTAATATACAGTGAGCACCTCTTCTTGTGTTTGTAATTTCAACAAGAACGTGACCTATCCATTTTTTGGAAGAATTCCAAGAACTTGGATGCCCTGAAGAAGCCCGCAATGGGTGAAACGGGTTGGCTGTTTCTATTTAACTGCACTTGTTCCTTGGAAATCTTAAACCATTGAAATAAAGGTTAAAGAAAACTTAAGATCTCCCCTCGCTTAATATCGTTATTGCTAGGCATTTATGCCATGTACTCTGTTCAAATGTTTATATTGCCTCTCAGATTTCTTTATTCATCAGAAAACTCTTTAAAGGAAAAAAACTACAAAAATCCACTTCAGAACTTCAAAATATTTAGAGATGTCTTGGCAAGAGAACAGAGGTGGATAGATAACAAATTGACAGATTTTCATTTGGAATACGGCCTAGTAACATCTAAACATTTGGGTAAAGTAAGTACTCATATTGGCTCAGTATCCTGTTCCCATCTAATGCTCCAATATTTCTTGTAGCCAGACATCGCTCCTGCATCCTTCAGCCAAAGAATGAAAGCAAAGTATGCTAGAATATGCTCACCATGACCAACTGCATTAAGTAAAACATAAATATAAGTAGAATGCTTAGAAATAGCCAGGCCCAAATGCAATCGCTTGAGCCACATTCCAATCCATAGTTGAGACCTCATTATAACCCTGCCGATAGAGACCAGAAAATTTAAATCAACCCTGGTCCTGTACAATAGAACAGTCCAGCCCAAACTGCCAGGTCCCTTCTAAATGGGAACATGAACAACATCAGACTAGTTCCAGCCTAGTTACTCCTCGCCAGTGAGGCAGAGCTCGTTACTTGTGACAAAGCAAGCACTAAGTGACGTACATTTGGAATCTAGAACAACTCAAGCAATCATGTAATACACATTGCCCCCCTCTGCAGAATACACTGCAGCCATTGTAGAATACTGATTATATGTCACTCTTATACCAGCAGAGGCTCAACACCTTGAAGGCAAAAATAAATAACCTACAAGCTGTTAAATAGGGAGACAGCCTTGCTCCATGGTTTCATGAGCAATATGTTCATGAAACCATGGGTTTGTACTTCAGAACCACTGGGTTCTGAAGTACAAACTAATGAATTCTGTGAGAAGTACACTAACGCATCTGACCGCAATAGTTTGTAAGTGACAAAGATAGACTGGAAACAATATGTCTAGCATGACGTGGAGCGAGGTAGCCCACCAAACATTAAAATCTCCAAGAGGCTATATGCAAGAAGAAACTGAGAAGTATTATTTGAGCCTTTCTGAAGGGTTGGAATGAGGATAAGATATTGAACTGGAACACTTCTATGGTACAGCAGCTTCTTAAGTGTATAAATGAAAAAAGAAATCTCTCTTCTGAAGAATGAAAAAGATCTCCAACGACCCAAAGGATTTTCTGTCAAAGCAAATTCCTTAGATTCATAACCTTTAGAAATCAGAACTGCTATGTGGCATTTTGAGCTAATTGATTCTGTGATCATCCTGACTGAATGCAGGGTTTGCCAAAGGTGATAAATCCAAGTAATGTTATCTTCCAAATTTCTTACACTAGTACGATAATCCTCTCATAGATACCAATAGTCCCTCTAAAGCTTGACAGCCTGATATTTAAATTAGACCCTATTTCACCTGCAATTACCTCTTCAGTCAGATTCATCCTAAAAGCAACCGGCGCAGACAGCAGTAACCCAAGTCTGCAACTTCATAACTTCAAACGAACACTCCCCATCAATTCTCCATCCACCACCTCCTTGCCATCTTTGATACAAATGCTCAAGATAAACTGTGGATTTTGGAACAGTGGACGTTGCATTTGGGCCCCAAGGACATTGACTTTTGTTGGCTCTATAATTTACTTCACTGTTATCTCATACTCTGCGGGCTGATGCTCCTACAACTTAAAAACATCTCAATAACACTAGGCATTCCTGAAAGCTCTGTCCCTCATCCCTTTCCCGGATCCACCTCCACTCCCACACAGAGACATCAAGAAGGCTAACTCGTCTTATACCAGGTACCTCCTTAAAAGTCCGAATATGTGCTTCCTCGTTGATCGCTATGGCCACATCCCAAGAGTTCTCCAAGACCTTCACTGAGTACCTGTGGTCCGATACACCGCCTTCAAGGCCCTCCGCATGGCTCACATAGCCATCTACAACACTGGTTCATCCTTCATTTAAGTAAAGCTTCAATAAAACTTGCTCTATTGCAACCTTTTTTCTAAAACTGCCTACTGATTGCCTGTCACTAAAGGCGGCTTGTGTTGGTGGAACCTCCTCTTCCTTACAGACTGAAAATCACTGAAGAACAATCCATGACCACCTGGAATTAAAGAAGGCGGTAAGGGCGCAACTCACCCCAATAAAATGATGAAGGGTCACGCTGACCTAAATCCAGAGCTAATGACCATGCACAGAGGGTGTGTGTGAGTGGGAGAGGTTGCAGGGACTTATCCAGCCCAAGAACTATTACTAAATCTACCTCCGAAGGAAAGCAGACACAATCAGATGCGCAGATATCGTTTCCCATCATTCGTAAAAATCATGTATAAGTTCAGGTACAGAAGCGCAGTAGCATGAGAATAGTAAGCATCATACCAAAATATGCAAGCGCGTCAGACTCAAACACATTCCACAAAGGCCACACTCGCATACCAAATCCTTTGAACCAGGCACACTGGTAATATACAGCTTAAGCGTTCTATCCTTCACAAGTGCAGCAACATATGAAAATAAGCATCACTATTGTCATCATGCATCACACCAAACATCTTTCCATACAGGGCACAATACAATGCCACACCCATGCAACCAAGCACAGCCCACGGAGTAGTGTGCAACCTATCCATCAAAGTGCCTTGCCATCTCAATAGGGGTACGAAACACTCATTAAAAGGTAATTACAGTAAAATACACTGCGAAGAGACCAACATGCAGGATACCCTAAACATTTACCGAACCATTCTGTGCTGCTTCGTGAGTCAGATAGTTGATTATATATACTAGGAGGGTAGCTGTTCCTAAGAGAATAGAGAGGAGACCAAAAAGGTGGTGTGTGAGCTTGTCACGAGGTTGGGTCGGAGTAAGTATGGGGGGGGAATTCCTCCTTCAGAATATAGTACCCTCACACACCCTTGCGAGTGTCATGCTTCATCATCGGGCGTTGCTCCTCGTTGGGGTGGCGCTGCACTCCCTCACGGGCCCCGCAAGAGGACTCTGTCGGAGATCTTTTGAGGAGACGCCGCAGTTGTGCATGGGGGTGTGTGGGTCTATAAAAAGGGAAGGTGAGTGAGTTAGTTAAAATTACTATATGGAAACCAGAACCAAAGTTTTTATTCACGGGTCCATATGGCAAATTAAAAAGAATCCTGGAGCTCCTCTTTGGAAAGAATATGGAGGGCAGATGTGTAACTAACCGCTGCTCTCAGGATGGGTGCTGTGGTGAATAAAGTCCTACTAAAATGGGGTCAACATGTTTCGCGCTTGCTGTTGGTCCCTAAGGGATCCCGTAGCACTTCGTCAGGACCAGTATAAAAAGGTAAGAACTAAGTGAAGCAGGTTCCAGGGAAGAAGAAATCTGGTGACCACCAATCCCGGCATACTACGGAGGAGGGGTAGGTTTCCACACCCGAGGCAGGCGAGCACACTTTCTCTACCTGCTACCTCCGAGGCGTCGACGGAGCCCGTCCCCCTGGACTAGAAGGGTTGGGCATAGGTTCCTACAGAAAGAGTTCCTATCAGCGCTTGGACACTTAACTCCTTTAATATTAAGGTATTACAGGTTCAAACTCACTCACCTTCCCTTTTTATAGGCCCACACACCCCATGCACAACTGCAGCGTCTCTTCAAAAGATCTCCGACAAAAAGCCCTCTTGTGGGGCCCGTGAGGGACTGCAGCGCCACCCCCACGAATAGCAACGCCCGATGATGAAGCGTGACACTCGCAAGGATGTGTGAGGGCACTATATTCTGAAGGAGGAATTCCCCCCATACTTAGTCCGACCCAACCTCTCGACAAGCTCACACACCAACTTTTTGGTCTCCTCTCTATTCTCTGAGGAACAGATACCCTCCTAGTGTATATATATTGTATTCTGTGGGAGCACGGGAACTGGACCTTCCCCTTTTCTCTAACTACGCTCCCGGTCCCCCACTCTCTTGTATTACGGTCAAATAGTTGATTACCAGGCGCCCAATAAAGGAGCACTCTCTGCCCTCGACTTCCACCTCGTTATTGTCTTACTTATAAGCCACCCGCAGATAGTGTTTGTCTCCAAGCACTTCGAAGTTCTTGTGTACTTTTTAATGCAATGTGTGTTATCTAGTGGTGAGGTATTTGCTGGGCGAGTGGGGCCTGTGTGTGTGGCCTGACAGAAATGGAGTGTGTGCTGTTCTGTGTTCTGGAAGGAAAGTTTTCCACTAGGAGTCAGAAAGGGAGCTTGTTAGGGGAATGGCTGAGGTGGCATAAACATGTGTACTTCCGGTGAGGTTCTATATATAACTTAAGCCTGTAAGTAAACGTGTGCATAGTTGCAACACATTCTAAATTGAACCTTCCTGCGTGTGAACAGAGAATAGTGCCACAGTTTAGCACATCATTTCTTATTCAGACTGTCAGCAAATCCGAAAAATCTCAGTTAGGTTCGAGAAGCCCTACAGTTCTAAGTCGGGTGGCCTATTTCAGTCTTTAATAAAGCATGTTGAACGCCTGGTTTATTGTACATTAGCCTACAGTTAAAGATGAGGGGTCGCCTGAGTGGTTACTACTTCCACCCGATTGATCAAAGGGGTGGGGTTGTGCGCTGGCTGACATCACCCCAGTCCTTCCCAGTGCATAACAGTAAATGTCGTCGCAGATAGGTTTTACTCGCAGTACATTCAATTCACAGTTTGACACAAATATGAAAAGACGACCATTCTGTCGCAGTGCGTTAACAAACTCAAATAAGATGCATTGAACTGGATGCACGTGTGCTTCAAAGCCTGATTAACCCAACTCGTTTCCAGTGGGCTTCAAACCCTGCTGCCTCCACGCTTTCTTCACTTTGTGTCAACCTTGAAATCACAGAGCATGTCACACACTTGTCCCTGACGTACTCATAGTAAAAACATTAAGTAATGGAGACGGTTCGCATAGCTAGACACTCGAGTAAGAAATATTCCGCTCTCCGCACTGAACTTAAACACTTGCACTCTGCTGCCCGCCTGTAAAACGCAGGCAGCGTCGCCCAGGAGAGAAAAGAAGTAGTATTTTACTGCCACCTGGTGGCAGACACGCTGCAGTGAGAGCAGGGTGTACGCTTCACGAAAGCACCTGTTGCTCCTTTGCACCTACGCAGCCCTCCTAGGCTTTCAGAAACCTCGATTGCGTCAAAGAGCAAGACAGGGCCTTCTGCAACTTAGGGAAGCGAGTAGTTCGAGCAACTCAGCCGTACGAGGAGAAAAAGCCAGAGTATGTGCGAGCTCTCCTTGTTTTCAGAATGATTGTCCAGTGCATCTTTTGCCATACGGTACACAGTGACAGTAATCTCATTAGTAGCCCATTAAAGGTAGCTGGTGGCAGGGACTCGTCGCCGGGTAACGACGAGGGCGAGTCCTGGGTCAGGTGTAGGCGCGTGGATTCCTATCCCAGAGACTGAAGGCTGGAACCCCTAAACCCTCGTCCCACAAGAAGTGGGGAAAGTAAACAGGAGAGGAAGAAAGTAAGGACAGCAAAGTGAATTACAGTATCTCACACAGGCACAAAGGGGGCAAAAACACACAAGAGAAACGACGGCGCCTACGAAAGCAGAACGGCGAGTACAATGTATTGTTTTGAGATTTGTATAGCGCATGGCTACCCGAAGGCTTCCCCGCGCGGACGATGGGAGCGGAGAGCCAGAGCCCTTAGTGTGTTAGCGGGAATAGCCAGGTTTTCAACTTTTTCCTAAAAATCAGTCCGTTTTTTATGTCCTCTAAGGTCCAAGGGGAGCTCATTCCACAGTTTTGGAATCAGGTGTGAGAAGGATCTGCCTCCCCAACTAGATTTTTTTATTCTGGTGGTACGGAGGAGGTGTGAATAAGAGGATCTAAGTGATCTCGTGGGGGCATATGCAGAGATCAAAGGACGGGGGAGCGCGAGTGCAAAGGACGGGGGAGCGCGAGTGCAATGGACGGGGGAGGGCGAGTGCAATGGACGGGGGAGGGCGAGTGCAATGGACGGGGGAGGGCGAGTGCAATGGACGGGGGAGGGCGAGTGCAAAGGACGGGGGAGCGCGAGTGCAAAGGACGGGGGAGGGCGAGTGCAATGGACGGGGGAGGGCGAGTGCAATGGACGGGGGAGGGCGAGTGCAATGGACGGGGGAGGGCGAGTGCAATGGACGGGGGAGGGCGAGTGCAATGGACGGGGGAGGGCGAGTGCAATGGACGGGGGAGGGCGAGTGCAATGGACGGGGGAGGGCGAGTGCAATGGACGGGGGAGGGCGAGTGCAATGGACGGGGGAGGGCGAGTGCAATGGACGGGGGAGGGCGAGTGCAATGGACGGGGGAGGGCGAGTGCAATGGACGGGGGAGGGCGAGTGCAATGGACGGGGAGGGCGAGTGCAATGGACGGGGAGGGCGAGTGCAATGGACGGGGAGGGCGAGTGCAATGGACGGGGGAGGGCGAGTGCAATGGACGGGGGAGGGCGAGTGCAATGGACGGGGGAGGGCGAGTGCAATGGACGGGGGAGGGCGAGTGCAATGGACGGGGGAGGGCGAGTGCAATGGACGGGGGAGGGCGAGTGCAATGGACGGGGGAGGGCGAGTGCAATGGACGGGGGAGGGCGAGTGCAATGGACGGGGGAGGGCGAGTGCAATGGACGGGGGAGGGCGAGTGCAATGGACGGGGGAGGGCGAGTGCAATGGACGGGGGAGGGCGAGTGCAATGGACGGGGGAGGGCGAGTGCAATGGACGGGGGAGGGCGAGTGCAATGGACGGGGAGGGCGAGTGCAATGGACGGGGAGGGCGAGTGCAATGGACGGGGAGGGCGAGTGCAATGGACGGGGAGGGCGAGTGCAATGGACGGGGAGGGCGAGTGCAATGGACGGGGAGGGCGAGTGCAATGGACGGGGAGGGCGAGTGCAATGGACGGGGAGGGCGAGTGCAATGGACGGGGAGGGCGAGTGCAATGGACGGGGAGGGCGAGTGCAATGGACGGGGAGGGCGAGTGCAATGGACGGGGAGGGCGAGTGCAATGGACGGGGAGGGCGAGTACAATGGACGGGGAGGGCGAGTACAATGGACGGGGAGGGCGAGTACAATGGACGGGGAGGGCGAGTACAATGGACGGGAAGAGAGTACAATGGACGGGAAGAGAGTACAATGGACGGGAAGAGAGTACAATGGACGGGAAGAGAGTACAATGGACGGGAAGAGAGTACAATGGACGGGAAGAGAGTACAATGGACGGGAAGAGAGTACAATGGACGGGAAGCGAGTACAATGGACGGGGAGCGAGTACAATGGACGGGGAGCGAGTACAATGGACGGGGAGCGAGTACAATGGACGGGGAGTGCAGCGACACACATGGGAGAGCAGCAGGGCAAGCACGTGGGGGGTGGAAATGTGAAGGGCAAAACAGCACCAAATGGAGATGGAAACATCACATAAACTTAGGCATTCCCATGAAGTGCTGGAGGCAAAAAGAAAAAATTACTTCCTTAAAGGTAAGCAGTGGAAGGAACGTATCAGAAATCACAACATGGTAAACATGGTGTCAGAGGCGGGTCAAAGAAAGAACAGGGAGGAAAGCAGTCCCAGATGAAGCATCGAAATAAGGTAGACAAGAAAACTATGAGTAAAAAAGCTAGGAATGAGGCAGTGTCACACACGAGGAAGTGCCATGAGTGTGTGGGCAAAGAGTGATAAGTGAAGCGGGCAGGAGTCCTGCAGGAGGTAGGGAAAGGAGGTATTTAAAAGCGGTAAAGTGACATGAGCACAGGTCTAAAAGTTCAAGAGAGAAGATGGCTGAAAGTCGGTAAAAGCTGTGGTTGAGGGGAGGCAGCGAGTGGCGAACAAGAGTGAGGACAGACAGGCTAATAGACAACCAGGGATGGGGTGTGGCAGACAGCCAGGGTTGCAAAGAGAAAGTAGAGAGAGTCATGAAAGAAATAAGAATAGCCAAGAGAGAAGTGTAACGAGCCATACAAAACAGAACATGCTCAAAGTCAAGGAAACCATGAGTGCCATGCAAGGAAAACACAATCACCAAGGGGTGTGAATACAAAAAAAAGACAGAGAATCATAAAAATAAAAAAACGAACAAAACATGCAGAGAAGGCCACAAAAGGGGAGCGAAGGACAATGAGAGCAATAAATAGGTGTCAGAGCGGATACATGGAGTCACACTGGGGGATAAATGCAGTCCATATAAGCAGGAGAGGCAGAGCCAATAAAGAGGATTGATAGATGGTGGGGGTTAGGAGGGTCATAGTAGTAAAAACAAAAAAGTGGGGTGTCGACACGGGCAGAAACACAAGGGGTCAGACTGGTCAAGAAAAGGAGGTGGGGCACAAAGGGCAAGGGAGTGGGAGAGCCAGAATGGGGGTGTGGCAGGGAGTAGGATTGGAAGGCTCAGAAAGTGAGGGGCTGGCAAACAGAGCTACAAAGGGGGGGATAGGGAGGGAACCACAAGGTAGGACTGAGTCAAAAGAAAATGTACAAAAAAAAAGAAAAAAAAAAAAAAGACGTAATTCACGAAAGGGGATGGAGGGGGCTTGAGAGTTATTAATTAAAGGGGGGGGGGGCTTAAAAAGAGAAAGCAGTAAAAGAGGTCCATGGAGAATAATCTGTGTATTGAGGAACATAGAACCACTACCAAAGGGCAGGCGAGAGAAAGGAAGATTGAAAAGTACAGAGAAAGAAAGACAATCAATTTTTAAGGTAAAATACATATTTTTATTTACATTACAACCTTAAAAATGTGCATTGTGACAAACACTGAAATATTTCCTTTAGGCCAAGAAAGAAAAAGAACCATTTATCAGGACATCAAATGGAAGAAGACTTTTCACAATTTTACATCGCTCCTTCAATCACACTAACCTTGAAGATAAGAAAGCCATTGCTAGGGGATCCTAAGAAATGGTGGCATTTAACACAGTATCCTCTGGTGAGGAAATCTAGGGCTCAATGTACCCTTCCAATCAAAATAAGGTTTTGATTCTGCATTTAGAACATTTAGGAATAAAGCCGATCTTACATGCAAGGCATTTCTGAATGTTGAGCCGAGAGCCCCCGGACGTGACAAACGCCCAGAAGCCCATTGCTACGGTGAGGAGATATATGGGAATAAGGCTGGCCTCGTACCAAGGGTTCAGGAACGTCTGAAACAGAAAAGGAAAACAAAAGAAAATAAGATGATATGATATTTGCGAATGCTTTAAATAGTTATATTTTCAACCGGTGCCATCAGTAACTGCAATCCATATGTCAACTCTTAGGGATCAGACAACCCCTCTGGGGTGTGGAGGGATAGAGAGAGAATATATTACGCGTGTATACACACACACACACACACACACACACACACACACACACACACACAGATACAAACACAAGAGGAGAAGGGAAAAAAAGAAAATAACCGAATAAAAAAAATCTGAAATTTTCAGAAGTGTGTGAAGTCAATTTGAGATTTTAAGTCCAGACCGGAGGTTCCTTTGCTGTCTTTCTTTCTGTTTAATTTTCAGAGCAGCCAGTTAAGAGTATAAAAGAAACAAACAGACCAGACAACTACAATTCCCAGCAAGCCTTGGTGTTAGACACTTAATGCAGATTAGAGGCGTTTCATTAGTTTAAAAAAAAAATATTTAGATCAACACCACCTGTTTGTACGTCCTCTTTACTGCTGCTTGCAGTCGATGAAGTCATTTTTCTGTCCCTTCAAATGAAGCTATATGTTAGGTTACTGTAAATGCATATGTTACAAAACTGAGCTGACAGTTGGATTCACTAGACTTTCTCCCATGACATGCAGACTTCAAATCTCAAGGTTGGGTCTTATTGTCTGGGTCCAAACTTGGGTGGCATGGTGAGCAAAAGAATGATGGATTCAACCCAGATCTCTTGACTGGGGCGGAGTGGTTGAAAAGATCTGCATTCTGTCCATAATCTTGTTGTGTTTGCTATATTCTCCCTCAGTGGCCAAGGGCATGTCAAGACGTGGGTCAATTGCTCGCTGTGCCACTGGATTTAGGTTAGCCTGGCTGATGAGGTGACACCTCAAAACTGGTCCCAGGATGCTTGTTTCCGGTCCAGGGAGAACCTGGCCTGGCAGTTTCAGCTGGACTGTTCCCATAAGAAGCAGGGCCAAGACTGATTTGCATATGGCTCGGTCCAAACTGGGGTGGCATGTAAGCAAAACAATGAGGGATTCAACCCTTATCTCTTGAGTGGGGGTAAGTGGTTGAAAAGTTTCAGTACTCCCTCCATCATCTTGTTTTGTTTGTCTTATCGGAATCACCATACAGAAGCAGAAAGCCTCACCAACTTTTGGAGAGCCCACACTCTTCCCTCGCCTAAAACTGGGCTTTACACTCTGGTTACAATTTCCATGCAGGATGACCTCATCCTGTAGTTGTTGGTTAGACGCTATTTGCATACAGCATCTTCCGCAGGGTGGTACGCTTACATCAGCGTAGGCCGGCGTTTTGGAGCCGCACGTCATGCTTTTCAGATTCCGATAATTACCAGTTGATTTCAGCTGTGCCGGAGACCACTATTTAAAGCGCACTTCCTGTGTCAGTCTTTGCCTCCCACCCTGCCCAGAGAGACTTGGGGCAACGACGGACAGGTAAGCGCTGGTACATTGATTTAGCATAGGTCGTTGCTAAGACTTAGATCAGTCCGATTCTGAAGCAATTAGGATTTGTTTGTCTATTTGTTTCTTTTGTTTACAATTAGTTTTGCCTAATATGGGCTGAACTGATATGCTAAGATTAGGCTTTACTTTATTTGTTCTGACCAGTTAGACCATTGGTCAGTGATTATACAGGCTCTATATGAGATGTCTGTGTTTTGACAGGGACTATTTATTTTATTGTGGGGAAGGAGTTTCCCCCATAGAATTGGACGGTGTACTTTTCTAGACACCATGTGTTATATGTACCAAGTCGGACTATATTGAGATTCCAATGAGTATTTTTGGCTTGATGAAGTTCTTCTTCTGTTACCTTCATTTCAGAGCGGGGCCTCCTTCGCCTGAGACAGGTTCCAGGGTAGGTGAGGTGCAATCCCAGATTACGTTGGGTAAGCAATATGTATATGCTTTTACGTAATGAGTAGGCACATTTAACTGTTGGCCTCATTTATAATAGCACAGGTGATTTTTGATGTTGGAGTTGTGTGACAATTGTCCTATTTCTCTAGGTGACGTTTGCACCCTGTGATCCAGAGGATTAGAATCTACTGAGGTTGTATTGATTCCGACCTTGGTTATTTATCGCATTCTGTTTGTGTTTGTTTTGTCATACTTCACTATTGGTAGTGTGATCACTGATTGCAGTAGCATGCTTTAGATAAACACAGGTCCTGAAGAAAGCCGTGGGTAGTATACCCGTATGGCTGAAACATGTTGACCTACGAATAGCAGTCACCAGGAAGTACTGCTATAATTTTCCTACACTATTTTAATCAAGGTGCGTGGAGTAGATGTAATACCTAGGATTTTTCTCCCAACACAACCTTTTTTAGTTTTCACTTACTTTTTTGCACTGCACTGTATAGGAATATTCATCTTGGACACAACTATCTCTTGTTCTGCTTGTGAGGTCGATATCCACCAGCCAAATTGAGCAACAGAGCTTCTAATCATTGAGGCAGCCTCTATGATCAAGGGACATACCTCTGTTATTGGATGGATGACCAAATGATATGAATGATCAAGAGAGCTAGTTTGATTCAAATCCGTGCTCCATTCTAACAGTAAGATTGATGGAAATCCATGCTCTGCTCTAGGATTGGTTAGGATTGATCCTCTGAACTAACATCCTTCTCTCTTCTCCCCTGTGCTGCCTGTCATTAGACCCCCAGTTCTTTTTTTTGTGTGTGTAAAACAATTTCCTTGTCACAGTGTGCTCATTTCCGCATTCATTTTGAGGAAAACAAGCCTTATTTCCTACACGTAGGCCAAGCTTCATTTGAACAAAATTAACTTTATTGTATAAAACTAGACTGGGAATATTACTCTATTTTATCATGACTGACTGACTTTGGTGGTAATAATTCTACAGAATATGGCTGTACAAAAGCTTCAAGAGCATTATTTTGGCCTAGACTTGGCAACAGGTATATTTAAGCCAATACACATTTTTATAAAAGCCCAGACTCCTAAGTAATACATTTCCCCATCAAACCTATTGCCAAACTGAGTCAGGAACGGTCTTTTAATGAAAAACATGGGCCTCCGGATGCAGAAGAAGCCTTAGCTGAGAAGATCTCCAACAGCATCAGAACCATGTTTGAGGATGGTCCATCCTCCAATGATAAGAAGAGTCCGCCACACAAAACATTCTGTACAAAAGAGGAGAAGCAAAGAGCAGAAAAAGATCTTTGTGTCACTTACTGAAAATCATGACTTGCTTGAGGAACCAGTTTGACTCTTCATTATTAGTCCATCCTCGGTCAACAAAGTGGATCTCTATTCCTCATGTGGAGGAATAAATCAGATCGAGAATAAGCAACCTTTGGACAAGGTTCTAGAAAAAAATGAAATTAGAGTGCCCTTGTCCTATCATTCCTGATGAAGTTCTAGTTAAATCATTGATCCTAAACTTTTAACCTCTTCTCCAAATACAAAAAAAGGATCAACAGAGCCTGGTCAGCTTTTCAAGGCAAAGTATTTGACACCACTGGACCAGTTGCAACATTATTTGAGATAGAGGAGCAGGCTAAGGAAGGTTCTATAACAATTAATCTATGTGTATTTATCTTATTGGAATCACTAATTCAGCAATTTCATTGGAATAATGCAAGGACCTGTTATGAAACAAAATCCCAAGCTCTCGGAACTAGCTTCTACGGAAGAGAGGTCAGCTGCCAAAAGTATTTTGCTTGGCGATAACTTTATTATAGAAATCTTCTAAATATGTGAATACACTCAGTTCTGTTGAAAGGGCAAAACCTCTTTGAATGAGTGGTTAGACCAATGTGTGTTTTTTTCCACAGACTGCTAAGATCAGGGCTAAGGCATGGGAGGACATGGAAACTGCCAGGCAGTATAAAGATTTAGCAGCCATTTGGATAATTGATAATCCTCCCTTTTTCACTAATTATGAAGGGCCACAGGTTGAATCAACAGATGTCCAATGGGTAAATCACCCAGAAAAACATAGCAGTTTGGGCTCCGCTGATAACTAACGTTATCAAGGCTGCAATTGTAGGCCTCTTGCCTAGTCATGAAAGGATGCAATTATCGTCCCAATTTAAAAAAAAGATTTTTCTATTGGAAAGCACCGCTGAAATCTTATGGGGAGTAATATTGCACAGGATGGGGGACTGGGCACAGCAGAATAATATTATTTCCAATGCCAAGTAAGGAGCCAATGCAGGGAAAGACATGCCCCAAATGGGCAACTGTCCGGTTCTTCTCTACGCAGACCTCTGACCTCCTGGTTCTTGCGTCTCTGTCACCAGCACCTCTCTTGTGCAGGTATATGTTCTAGGCCCTCCTCCGCCCACAGGCTCCTGCCTGGGTCTCTTCCAGGGTGGTCCAGTGAGAGAGCCTTGCTCTTCTGCTGGTCCGCTCTGCCAGCCTGTCTGTCTGTCTGTGCCTGGTCTGTCTGTGCCTCGTGTTGACTGACTGTGCCTCGTGTTGACTGACTGTGCCTCGTGTTGACTGACTGTGCCCCGTGTTGACTGACTGTGCCCCATTTTTTCTATCTGTGGTGTATTCTGTTTGCGATTTTCAGTTTTTTCCCACTGCCTTTTTCGTTCCCTTTCCCGCTGCTGTAGTCACCGCGGCCCTTCCCCCCTGCGTGCCCCCGCCTCCCAGCTGCTCTCCTTCCCCCTTAATGGTGGTCGCTGTGCAGCTGCACCAAATGCTAGCCTGTCTGTGGCCATCCGCGACCCGACCATGACCAGCACCAGGGACCCTAGTCCTCCGATCCCCCGCCACTTACTCAGCAACCATCCATGCATTCAACCCTGGATGCAACAACTGCTAGCTCTTGACGCGGAGCATCACCCAAGGCCCCTTCTCCTGCAGACACTGCCGCTGCACTTTCACCCACCTTCGGACCCCGATAGCTAAGGCCACCCCACTTGAAGCCAGCGCACCCAACCCACAGAGCTGCATCCTCTTCAATGTATGCTCCCTGCGGTAGAGTGGTAGGGAACGTGCCGCAATTAGTCCTGGAAGTGGAGGCTTGAGTGAGGAAACCGGGATCTGCGGGAGCGGGACAATGGCGGTCGGCAATTGTCCTGTGTACAGTAAACCCTGTGCAGTGCTTGAACCAGGCCCCAAGGCGGATATATGCAAGATATTCATTGAATGGGAGCAAAGGTTTACCTCTCGACTGAAGCACCCCTGTCAAGACGTTCATCTTGACTGCCACTGAAGGCAGCCGAAGGTCCATGACCTTGTCTGCTCTCCGCATCACCACTGTGAATGAGGCACCCTCCTCCGTATATGGGTAGAGCCCAGGCCAGTATCTGGTGTAGTGTCCAAACCACTGAAATCCGCCATTTCCTTGTACCAGTTGTCCTCTGTGTAATCAAGGGGATGGTGGTAACCATAAGGGCCCTCTGACCCCCTCCTAACAGTCACCTCCTCTAATAATGTCAAAGAAAAAAGGCACTGGCTCCGACTACGAAGGCATGGTACCAATCTGATTCAGGCGACATTCATCCAGCTCTGTGTCAGAGTTAGGTATAACGATTGGTCCGCCACCACCGCAAAGTGACTGTGGCGTTGGGAGCAACGGCACAGAGCAGAGGGAAGGATCCAAGGGGACCGACTGGTGTCAAAGGCGAACCTGCCAGCAGAGAACCAGTAAGGGCTCCTCCTGCACCAGTGGGGCCAGGCCGCCCAAATATGAGGTGCACGGCCTCATTAAACTCCTTAAGCTGGGTGGAGGTTACTCCAGGAAACTCTCGGAGGCGTGGAGCAGATCCTGGCACAGGCTCTACAGTGGAGGTGGGCCTAGAGTGTCGATGCTCCCATGCCAGGTCTGATGACTTCAACTCTCTACGACTTCTTGGACTTAATTTTATTAGGTGCCTTACCAAACTACTTGGATCGAGATGCTGACCATGGGGAGGGGTACTGCAAGCAGTCATGGCATCTTCTCCGAGACTGGGATAGAGAGTGTGGTGGAGTTGTCTGATGTCAGGTGGCGAGACACTTCAGTGTATTAGCGCCTTGGGATTCATGGCAATCTTTGCAGTTACTGGAGTCGTGGTCACCCTCCAAGAACCAGAGGCAAACCAAATGACGATCTTTCACAGACATCTCCTGGTGACAGGCACCACATAGTTTCAACCTATTGGCTTCTTAGGAGACATCCCTAGCACACCAGGAGATGTAGTCTTGAAAAAGCCTTGACAAAAATGCGAGAAAAAAGTCAGTCAAAAACTAGGGCTAGCTCTCTCCAGATCTGCGGAAAGAAAAGAACTGATGTCAGTGCACTAGGGTAGCGCCTATATTAGGCACTGCACACGTCACATCCGGCGTGAACAATGGCAAATGATGCCACCTATCGGCACTCGGAGGTACAACTAGAAAATTTCCTGATCCAGTCGAATGCCTGGGCAATATTATACGGTAAGAAATCTGTGGCTAGAATACTTTAGCAGATGTTCTACCTTAATTATAAACACAGAGGCGATTATCATGCCACCTCTTGAAAATAATGACACAGATACCCTTACTTCATCATGGGATATTATTTGTTGTTTTTTCTTCCCAGGTCAACAATCAACATCCCCCAGTTATCCTGGAGGCTCATCAGAAGCTAGTGGGTGGACAGTGGCTCTTCCTCTGTTGTTCATCTGTATTTACTTCATTATGTGCCAGTTTCTACTAAGTGGAACTGAATCTGCTACATCGGAAGGAAGTGTAGGGCAGTGGTGGGGAACATACAACAAACCAATGACACCTGTGAATCCATATTAGGAGCCAGCACCAACGCTTGCTAAGCATTGTAGTTCTTTGTTGTTCTGATTTTTTTGTTTATTCTGTAAGTGGCTGCTAGAAACAATAAACAGCAGGAAAGACAGCATAACACTCAACTCCATGTGTTTAATGAAGTTATGACTTTTCTATATTACCACATAGAACATTTCTATTCAAGGTTTGATAGACCACAGACTCCGAACTAACAAAAAAATGATAGCTTGGCATCCAAAACAGAATCTTATTGGATCTGCTATAAAGAGTTGCAAGGTTGTTCTACGCCAGACCGCACTTTCAGTTAGCAGCACCTTGTATGTTGGACTACAATGTCAACATGGGAAATGATGAAACTTAAAAGTGCTATTGCATAGAGTCAGAACTGGCTTAAAGTGTCACATCACATTGGCAACCTGACAACAGAAGCCCTAGTTGCCACGAGACTGATGCACATTTTCTACGATATGATTTAGACATGCCATTATTACGCACATTTTGGACAACTATGATGGATCAGGTGGACAGATGGACCCAAAATGGAAGCCTCTACAATCCTAAAATGTCTGTTGGGATGAACGGTCAGACCGAAAGCATATGAGTCAAATTGCAAATTTGTAGATTTGACCTTTCAACTAGCCAAAAGAGCTATAGTACTTAACTCAAAAATTGCGCAGGCGCCTGCCCTGGAGGCCAGGAAAGCAGAACCTTACAAGTGGGTGCACGCAGAAGACACTGTTGGACTGCGCTTGAGAGGCACAGATAGGAGAGTGGGCAACTAGGATTCTATATTGGAAATAAAACGCAAATCAGACGACAGGCTGCTGTGAATGTTAATGAGACTTGCTTCATACTTCTGGGTGAGTAGCATGGGCCAATGGCGCAGACTATTGGGACCTTTGGTAGCCGACCTCTAGATAGGTCTTCCTGTAATTCTCTAACATGTCTGGCACTGGAACAGAACACAGTCTTGGTCACAAACATTTGAATGTATAATGTCGCCCAACTGGTGGAGTTTCTTGTTCTTGACTGTAATAAGGATGGCCCTGCCAATTCATGGTGATTCTCTTTCTGCTAGGACGTAAATGGGTTATTACAACACAGGTCATAGTATATACTTCTATGCAATCATAACACTGAAGCGGCTTGTCATTGGTTCTGAGTATATGTAAATACAAAGAAACTAAAGAAAAGACCTGGACTACCTGACAGCTACGAACCTTAGCTTCACTATGCCCTTAACATCGAATTTTTTTCCACTTTACGGCAATTTCTCAAGCAGAAGACACTCTAGTTTAAAAGACAGGCACACACAAAGCCCCCGACGAATGCCCTCTCACTACCTCCTTTAATAAGGCTAATGAGAAAGGAAACCTCTCCAGCCTTTGCATTACATATCTTGCTCAATCTAAATCGATTTTGTTGCATCTTGCCTTACTTTACGTTTCTAGTCCCTGGCTGCTGACAAGGAACAATGTATATGTAGTCTGGTTTGCCCTAATGTTACAATAATGGAAGGAAGTTTATTGTGAATTGTTCCCGAATCATAAAGCTGTGAATGAGAAGGGGTGAGTGCACATTCATATGAGGCATACGTCACCCTGCATTATAAACCACAAGTGCTCTGTTTTTTAGGTCTCGCCTGACCCAGCGCATGCGCTGGTCTGGCAAGACTTATTGAGAGGGCTCCAAAAAGTGCTACCAGGCCAGCCTAGAGCTACAGTGCATGTGCGCGGGCATAGCCAATAGGTCTCGCTTTTGGGACCTTATAAGTATTTAGTTATGCAACTGTTGCATGGCTAAACACTTATAAGGTTCCAAAGGCGAGACCTATTGGCTATGCCAATGCTTGTTATATATTGCACCAAGGTATACTGAGGGCCTGAAGGCTCTGGTATTTGGTCTTTCATCATCCTGCATGGTGCTGTAAAGGAAGGTGATATAAAGTGACTGCTCTTCCCTAATGTAGCTTTAAAGGAGTGATTATTTTGTCTTCTCTGCTGTCGTGTATCTGTGCAATGTGGCAAAGTATTATACCTGGTCTTATGCTCATGTATGGATAGAAGGGAGTTCCTCAGGTAGCTGTTAAGGGGAGATTGTTTTGTCTCATGCTGCTTAACGGAGGACAATGTGTTGTGCCAGCTTCTTCCTCGTGCTGCTGTAAAGGAGGGAGGTTTGTTGGGACTGTCTTGTGTGTTCTGTGCTGCTCAGTCCCAATGGGTGGTGATGATGATGTTACAATAGTTGGCTGTGTTCTTGGTTAGACTTGTGCGGAAAGGACAGAGCACTTCTATTCCTTCAAAAATGTAATTTCTCCTTTATTGCTTATACTGGAATATACTACATAATACTCTTTTGTATATTCTAGGTCATGTCTGCTATGCTCACAGTAGGCTAATACGGAGGATCGTATGGAGAGTTAAGGGAAAGTCTATGGCAGGGTGGAGCGGGATATACTACTTTAATTAACAGGACTTAGATAAAAAAAAGCTGTTCATCAGCTAATTTTGGAATTTCAGAATTGTCAACAGTTTTTGAGCAAGTACCAAGCATTAGACTTTGATCAAAAATTCCTTTCCTGCTTTCAAAACTGAAGCAATCTCCTAACTTTAATGTTTGGTAAATACTCTAAATGCAGTTTCACAATGAGTTAATACATGAATTACTAACACCAGAGTTATTAGGACGTGGGCCCTGGTGCTAAAAGAATAATTGACCGAAGGCCCCTCTGTTCTGTATCTAAAGTGGATATGTAAACTTTCAATCAGACCATTCCAAGTTACAGTAGCCCCGTCCTGAGAGGATGAAGTTGGGGGAAGGTTTTACTCCATTGTTTTGCCTGGCTTTATCTGTGTTCTTCCCTATCCACTTGGATACATGGCTAGGGAGGAAGAGAAAGTTGCCCTTTCTAGTGGCTCCTGATTCTCACCTGGCCTATCCAGGTCTCAGTTACACTGCCTTATACAAGTGCAGCTGGGTTTTCTATACCTAGTTGGAAAAAAACATCTGTCACATATGAGTCTATAGCTATGTGGCAGTAACAGCTCAACTTTCGTGTAAACTTGTAATAGTATTCTACGGTCGTATTTGTCTCTGCAGAAGAGTAAAACCAAATAAATGACTTGTGGTAATAAATGTTGAACTGCCCATGGTACATTGTCAAATTCATTGTGACCAAGACTGTTTGCTTAAAACTCTGAATTTCTACAAAAATGTTTTGGTTTCTACATTGGTAGTGTCGCTTCGCTAAGGTGTGCATAAATTCCACATGTATAAGGTGTGTGGAAGATGGACACTGGGTGCAAGTCCTGGCAAAAGAACCCTGTAATAAAGCAGTTTGTTGAGTCCCGTTTAATTTTAAGTTCTAATATAAGGGTTATCCAAATTGCTGTCCTGCATACTCAGTACCCATTTAAAATACCAATTTATGGAAAAACTAAGGTATGAAGCCCCTTTTTGAAAGCAGCAAACATTCAAATTTTGAGAGGGCAATGAGTTAACACTTATTTTTCTAGCTCTGGACCTAAATAAGTGATGTCCAGTAGGGTATGGGGAAACTCTGGGGAAAAAAAAGAATGTTACACAATTTATAATACACCATTTGACCAATGCCCTCAAACTTTAAGTCACAAGGTGTTTCACCCCTTCGGTAATCTATTAGTCTCTAGTCTGCCTTCTATCGACACTCACCAAACCAGACATGATCAGGTGACTGGCGAGAACCACCCCAAGTGGCCAGAGGCGCCGCTTCTCACAGGCATCAAAAAATATCACACCCCAGAAAGTGTGGAGGAACACGACTGCCATCGTCAGGAATGCTGGAAAGAGAGAAATATATAGGACACAGGTCACTTTCACAAATAAATCCAGAAGATTCATAGCAGAATAAGGTTTCAGTTTCTGCTTTAGGGATAGATGTAGAGAGCCCATATATCCAAAGATTTTGAGTGGGAGGCAAAGCTGCCACTTAATTGTCAACATGAGATCAGGAGGCTAAGCAAGCGTGCATTCAAAGTATACAGAATGGTCATTTCTATGTGCATTTTACTAGTCCCCTTCCCTGCTATATATTCAGAGGAAGGTGCGAAATTTAAAAAGCTGAATCATTTCACTCCACTTTCTTGCACTACCTGCTGTTCTTGGAGGTGTTCTAAAGGAGCTGTATTTGGCATTTTCAGTTTCTCTTCAAAAGGAACCCCCGACCACCAGGTGATCCTCTGGAGAGACAATGCAATGAACTTGGAAAAGGCACATTTAATATTCAACTGGAGCTCGAGTCAGGGTTTTAGCCCCTTTAGAAGAGCTCATAATCAATCAATGCTGCAGATTAGAGAAGCCAAATTTAAAGAAAAGAATTGTTGATTTTGAATTATAAACTACAATATATTTAGTACAAACTCAAAAGATTATGCCAGGAAGCCTTGAACGGTTTCTTTTAATTGTTTCAATTTCTATCAGAGGTATAGATGTGGACAAATTGAGGAATGACATTGTTCTGCTTTATTTGACAGATCACTCATGGATTGGATTTATGGGGGTTGGCTTCCAATGTTTCCAGATATTTGATACCCTTAATTAATGTGAAATAGCAGCCTCACTGAGCAAAGAAGAGGTGGGAACTATTCACTTACCTGAAGTGATAAAGTAATAAGGTGAATCCCCATGTATACCCACGATCCCCGGCCCGATTGAGTCTGCGAGTATGTTTATGACGGAAAACACTCCACTGATGATCCCGAAAGCAAGACCAGACACTGGAAAAGAAAAGAAAATGTTACCTTACAAATGAGTAATCAGATAGAATAATTATAAGAACGTGAACTGCTATACGCAAAAGAGAGCCCTTGGTTATTTTACTAGCCTTGACCCAAGGGTAAGGGCTCAACATGGTCACTAAAGTCTTTTAAAAAAGATTGTGCTATCTTCTGCACTCTTAGTCCTTCAACGGTTTTAGTCACACCGATGGAATGGCAAAGCAACATACCTGTTGGGCAGGTGTCAAAGTTTAAGAGAACTCAGCATAGAAGCTTGAGTGTGGTCTTCTTCCTGCCCCATACTCTGCCCCTAAGCTTTCAGCATTCTCCACTGTGAAAATGTAGTGCGGCCTGGACACAGATGAGAGGATAAATGGAGTATTGCATGATCGAATGAGCTAGTAAACTAAAAATCCATTTGTTACCAGGGTAAGGAAAGTTGAATAACTAACCTGTAGGTGTAGTTATTCAGTAATACATTAAGGCCATTTTCCACGTTCAGGACTCCTTCTTTTAACCTGCTCTCCTCTGCTGTGCAATCATAGTGACTTTACTTAATGTAAAACCTGATCAGACTTGGCGGACCTAACCAAGAACAAAGCTCCACTCTCAGGAAAGTCAGGGCAGTTAAAAGCGAAAATAACAATGTTAATGGTGGACTATGATCAACGTTAATAACAACATTAAGAGCGTGCGCTAGACTCCAGTAACAACCCGGGGGACAATGCAGCCAATACTCTGGCCGTCTAGTCCGTCCAACCTCTGTATTGAAAGGTATATACTGCATGAGTGGATCTATGACCTATGTATCTAGTAAATGTGGCACTGACTTTGTTGACACTGTACTATAAAAAACTGAAAAATAAAGTTTAAAGAGAAAAAAGGACACCCAATTTTCATGAAGCAGTGGATCATTTATTGATTCACAATTTTGTTAATAGAGCATAAGGCAATGAATATGTGGCAGTCAGATAATGAGCTTGTACCAGTTATTTGTCTTTTTTCAGGACTAGCTCCAACACTTGCACCCACAGCTAAGCAGGGACAACAAACGTGTAGTCTATTTCATTTGGCTGGCTACCTTACAAATTTCTAAGAGGGGCATTTTGGACGTACTGTCCAAACTTGCTTGCGTCTCAAGGGAGTACACGGCCACTCAACATTGGTCTTTTGACTTACTTCTTGATATATTTTGTGCAGACTACCAGCTATGTGACTATGCTGGATAGGTTTAGAGCTTGACTCCCCCTTTGCTGTTCTGGAGGCTACAAATAGTAGGAAGGAATGAAGGCATCATTCACGTCAATGCAGCAGCTGATTGCTCTGATAGTCCAAACAGTGCAGTGTTCACAGTGCAGTGTTCTTTTCCCTGACATTTTTGGGTAACTGAAGAGCGCATGTGAGGAGACAGTCGATTCAGTGCGATTACAAAACCACCTTTCCTATGGAATTTAGTGCATGGATGAACCTCTTTCTCTCTCACCTTGCTATAGTTATAGCTACCCAAGGGTCATCTTCTAGTTCAAGAATATACTACTGGTTGTTCCTTGGGCTCCAAGTTAGCAGGAGACAGGCTTTCTGACACAATGTTTCTCTCCAAGACTGCTTCAAGTTGTCTTAATGCGGGATTTGCTCTAATGGAGTCGTCTTTATTAGATTCTGATAATCAAGCACGGTGATCTTCTTTTCTAAAACATTCCAGCTAAACAGATTCTGACTCAGCAATGCTGAAAAGTAGAGGGTGCAAAATGCAACAGGTCTGGAAACATCATGAATCACACTTGCGGCCACATTCGCACGCGGACACAGAACTAATCAAGTGCCTGCAGATAGAATCTATTCCTTTTACTGAAACATGTACTGTTGATAGAATCCGCATTAAGCTGGGTTTGTATGCCTAATCTTGTCGGATTATAATGTGCATATTTTCTCTGCACTTATTTTACAGTAAAAACAAATTCTGTTGTATTAAAAGAAGCCTAATTTAACCAATATGATGTTCTTTTGCATTGACAAGACACATTACAGCACAGATCTGAGCTTGACCACTGTAGGTAGTGTCCTTAGCAGCAGCACTCTTGTAATGCGGCACCGGAATTATATTTTTCTAGCTTTCTGGAGCAGAATTACTTTCTTCTTATTTTATTTGTACATCCCCTGCTGACTTTGGATTACAGCACCCTACGGAGCCCCCCCGCGCCTTGATACCCTCACAGGTGAGTAGCTGTGCTATACAAACCCCCTGATTGATTGATGGATTGATTGAACAGCACTAGGCTGGCTTGTATAGACAAGATTTTCTTGCTATAAACTTCTGTGTGCAAGTTTATATGTGGGTGTAAACTACCAGTGCAGTTGACCAACAATAGCGCTATTGCGTGGCTTTGTGCTAGGCTTATTTTGTCACACTAGAGACAGTCAAACAAGAGTTAATAGGCAAGCATTTATGAGAATAAACAAACAAGCATTGGCGAAAAAATAAGCAAATGTTGGTTTCTCTCCAAAAAGCACACATTGCCTTAGTAGCCCCTGGAACTTAAGTGAACTACTTATCCAGATGTGATTTTTGTGAAAGGACAGAATGCGGTCACTCACAGTGAAGTTAGTCAATGACTAAAGTGGGATAATAGATTGCACCTTGCGTTATGTAATGTCGTGGTGGGCAGAAGAAAAACGTGGATGACAAAAGCAAACCAAGTATATTATAAATTTAATATTAGTAAAATCAACAGGCCATGGCCATTGCCAGAACTAAAAAGGGGCGCAGAAGGAGTTGGAGTTCTTAAAGGGACAGGGCTCTTTTCACTCTTTTACATTAGAAGTCTACCTAGTTACATTTTTCTTCACCTTTCCACATTTCTAACCTGCCTTAGCACTTCCCACTAGTATATATGCCATGAGCTTTGCCACCTGATATCATTAAAACACACCTTCGTGCTCCAGACAATCAATGATCACTACTGTTGATTTACTCACTCACCATAGGCCATCTGCTGAATGGAGATTGGAGACCTTCCATCTTCGCTGATGGTAGCCAAACCTTCATCTGCTTTTCTAGTGGGTAAATACAAAAAATAACCATCATGTTCAAGTGGTGTACCTTTTTTAAAAAAAGTTTTGTGACAAAGCAATTACATTTTCAGATCTCTAGATATTAAATTGGTTATTGCCAAGAATTTACAACCACTCATTCTTTAAGGCACAAAACAAAAATGACATGAGCACAGTGACCAACGGTGGCTTAGAACAGCTATAAGCTATCACTTTACAGACTAATACAACTTTTTTGGCTTCTCAGCAACCTCAGATAAGTTTCTTTTGATCCTCCTATAAGCTTTGTATGTGTACGTTAAAAACCACTTCAGATAAGATTGTGTTTCTGCCCTAATGTTTATTGATGCCATCAATGCATTTCCAGAAGTTTTTGTGCTATTTAACCTGGTACAGTTGATGCATCTGCCTGCACAACTGCAGTTCAAGTAGGTCTACTCAGCCCAAAGTCTTCATGCCAAAAGTGGAGTGTGTATGCTGAAAGCTCTTTAGAGTGTTTTGAGAGAAAGGGTTTTGTTCCAGGACACTGCTAAAGTTCCTATCTCCTCTTCTGCGGGTTTGAGCCCTCATGCCAATACAATGTGCTGGAAATTCTGGTAAAATGTAACAGTAGCGCTCTAGGTCGCTGTGCAATCCACCATTTTTGGATACACACGTTGAACTACACAGGGAAGTCACAGTGATCATATTTCCGAGCAGTTTCTTACACTGGCAGGCTAAAGAAAAAACAGCCTGCAGATGCAGAAAGTGGCAGCTGCCCACCAGTAGAGCTAAAATTCACACAACAGATCCAGCTGCATGGTGATCAGCTCCAGCATTCCCATTAGAGTCATTTAGTCTGGAGCGTCTGTCACAATCTTCTCATCCTCCTCTTTGTAGCCGAGAACCTGCCCTGCAGCATGTGTGAAAGGCATCCCAAGATCAATAGGAGTGTAATTTATTATTACGAATTAGAACATTGGTATGTTGAGAGCTCCACTGAAGACATTCGAGTGGCTCCAGGATTATAATGGCCGGGATAACCCTTCTGCTCCAAAATTCCAATGTTCTTCTTTCTGTTTCTCCCTTTTCAATTTAGAACATCCTACCCTTAATGTGTGAAATGGTCTACTAGCTGTATATCCCTTTTGCCTCGGGCTACACCTGTTGTTAAAGGCCCTCTCCCTCGTTATATGCCCTCACCTGTAGGTTGAGCCTAAAACACAGGTTCAGGGACTTTAACAACCGGTATAGCCTCTGCAGTGGGCTATAAGGCTACATTCCATTTTGTGGATTCTACTGTAGAGGCTCTATCTGATGTTTTGAGACCATTTGCTTCACTGCCCCAAGTGCCTTTGGTATGTGTTGTTATAGTCTTGTAGCCCAGTGCCAAGGGCTATACCGGTTGTTAAACCCCCTGGACCCAAGTTGCAGCTTGGACCTTGTTGGACCTAAAGACCTTTGGTAGCTTGGCTCAGGTGATAAGGCTTCTTCATTCCGGAGTATTATGTCGTGCTTGCATTCCACTCAACACACCACTCCAGCGTACCACCACTAAAAACAACACTACACCAAGGAATTTAGAGAAATTAGAAAAGCTTTAATCTTCTCTTTTATCATTCTTTTCCTTTCCTTTCAAATGGCCCTAATTAGCTTTTATCCGCTTCACATTAGGGTCTAAACATTTCTTCGTGACCAGATTGGCATTGGATAGACATTTTAAATCTGTTACGAAATCAAGCATGCCACCTGATGATCAATCACAGTACTGCCAATTCAATAGTGCTTTGGATAGAGACATTAAATATAGCACTACCTATAGCGATTTCATAGCGCCTTAAATAGAGTGTCTAAACATAGCACTTCACATAGCGATTTCCTACCACTTTAATAGAGTCTTTAGACATAGCGGTTTACTTGGCAATCACATAGTACTTTGAGTAGAGTCATTAAATATAGCGCTTCACTTATGCTTTTCATCAAGGGGACCAAGCGCTGAGCATTGAACTGGCTACCTCCGTAGGGGACTCATGTTGACTGGGGAGGCAGTTATTTCCACTCTGGGGGCCAACGTTGTAGTATTACACTGGCACAAATTCACTGGGCCATGGTTCGACCGCTTCCCCCACTCCGGGGTAGTTGCAGGGCCAAGCAGGCCCGACGATCGGATTTCCCCGGGGGAGGGGCGTGCACTGGGCTTCTCCCAGGCCTCCCGCCCTCCTCCCCAGGGTTTACCTCAGACTTCGGCCTCACCTGCCCCTGCGAAGATCCTCCGTCAGGCGTGCAGGTTTCCCGGCGATGTCCGGGTCGGTCACACCTCTCGAGGCTCCGCACTGATGACGCACCACAGCCAGGGCGCACCCGCAGCCGCCAATGACAGTGCGGCCTGCGGGGCGCGGCCCAGTCAGCGAGTGGTGAAGCTGCGGGGGTGGCGCTTGACAGTCCGCCCTGTCAGATGACAGATGACAGGAGACACCGGCTTCAGGCCTACGCGGCCTCGATTAGTCTGCTCAGCCTAACAAGGCCCTCCCTGAACTCTAGCGGCCTCCTCAGCCCTGGGGGCCACGCAATCTCAGATGTGACGTCAGCGACAGGGCCCCGGGCTTCTCCGCGGGCCCCAGCAATAGCAGGGACAATCTTTCTGGCCCCCAGGCCACAGTGGTGAGTTCTTTCAGGATCTCCTCAATGGGGGGTGTAGAAATTAAGGCCAGGCCTACAGTTTGAGGGGTGGTGAATAGTTTGACACCCAGCGCACCCTACTCTCACAGGATCGCCTCAGCTAAGCAAAGTCAGGGAAATGGGGGATAAGGTCGGTGAAGGTCACTCTCTCACTCAGTTCTCTTCAGGGGTCCTGACTAGGCGGGAAACACAGACGGTTAACGTGATCCCAGAGTTAGAGGTTGAAGGCAAGGCTAGGTCACGAGGTAGGGGGTAGTATCAACTGTGGGGGGAGAAAAAGCAGGCCCTAAGAACAGTCAGTTCTCCCCCCCCCTCCAGCACACCTACCTCCCCACTCAGGTGCCTTGCTCCTGACCACCTCACTTCACACCTTCTACCCCACCTAAAATGGCCGACGCAACTCACCTCTATATATAGCCTGGGCCCTGACTGTCCAGAGTGGTCCAGAAGGTTCTGGAACTCCTCATGCCAGCCTATGGCCCAGGGTCTGAGGTGACAGTTTTAGGCCACCATTTTGTGGAAGAGCTCTCTCACTATCTCCATTTTAGGGAAGCACCTAGCGCCACACCATCAATTACTGATAATGGGGTGCCCAGAGCCTCTAAGTCAACACCAAAAAAAACTAGTGGACAGAAAAATGAGAGGGTAAAGGAAGAAAAAATGAGGAGGGGACAGCCAGAAGACTGGCAGGTCTAACACGCGTCCCCCCCAGCTGAAAGTGGGGAGAGCTACCCAATCCCTTGGGAGTTCTCTTCACTAAGGCGGAAATACCTGGAGAGTCCGTCAGCATTGGCGTGGTCCACTCCTGGCTGATGTTCCACCCTAAAGTCCATTCCCTGTAGGGAGATGGACCACCTCAACAACTTAGGATTCTCACCCCTCATTTGCATCAGCCACCTGAGGGGTCGGTGGTCGGTCTGAACCAGGAAGTGCGAGCCAAACAGGTATGGCCGCAACTTCTTCAGAGCCCACACCACCGCAAAAGCCTCCCTCTCAATCGCACTCCACCTCTGTTCACAGGGGAGTAGTCTCCTAGATAGGAAAACCACAGGTTGGTCCAGACCCTCTTCATTGAGCTGCGACAGCACTGCCCCGATGCCATGCTCCGACGCATCCGTTTGGACGATGAATTCTTTGGAGAAGTCAGGGGCCCTGAGGACAGGCGCCGCACACATTGCTTGTTTCAGGGTGTCAAAGGCTCGTTGACACACCTCGGTCCAGATTACCCGTCGAGGGTGCTTCTTTTATGTAAGCTCAGTCAAGGGAGCCACAATAGTACCATACCCCTTGACGAAGCGTCGGTAGTAACCGGTGAGGCCCAGAAAGGCTCGGACCTCCGTCTGAGTCTTGGGGGTGTTCCCAGGCCATGATGGTTTCGATCTTAGCCTGGAGGGGTTGCACCTTGCCCCGACCCACCAAGTGACCAAGGTACACTACCGACCCCTGCCCGATCTTGCATTTGCTAGCCTTAATCGTCAGACCCGCCTGCTGCAGGGCCTGAAGGACAGCCTGAAGGGGACACAAATGGTCCTCCCAGCTGCTGCTGAAGACGGCGATGTCATCCAGGTAAGCAGCCGAGAAATCCTCCATCCTCGATTAGTCTGCTCGGCCTAACAAGGCCCTCCCTGAACTCTAGCGGCCTCCTCAGCCCTGGGGGCCACGCAAACTCAGCTGTGACGTCAGCGACAGGGCCCCGGGCTTCTCCGCGGGCCCCAGCAATAGCAGGGACAATCTTTCTGGCCCCCAGGCCACAGTGGTGAGTTCTTTCAGGATCTCCTCAATGGGGGGTGTAGAAATTAAGGCCAGGCCTACAGTTTGAGGGGTGGTGAATGGTTTGACACCCAGCGCACCCTACTCTCACAGGGTCGCCTCAGCTAAGCAAAGTCAGGGAAATGGTGGATAAGGTCGGTGAAGGTCACTCTATAACTCCGTTCTCTTCAGGGGTCCTGACTAGGCGGGAAACACAGACGGTTAATGTGATCCCAGAGTTAGAGGTTGAAGGCAAGGCTAGGTCACGAGGTAGGGGGTAGTATCAACTGTGGGGGGAGAAAAAGCAGGCCCTAAGAACAGTCAGTTCTCCCCCCCCTCCAGCGCACCTACCTCCCCACTCAGGTGCCTTGCTCCTGACAACCTCACTTCACACCTTCTACCCCACCTAAAATGGCCGACGCAACTCACCTCTATATATAGCCTGGGTCCTGACTGTCCAGAAGGTTCTGGAACTCCTCATGCCAGCCTATGGCCCAGGTTCTGAGGTGATAGTTTTAGGCCACCATTTTGTGGAAGAGCTCTCTCACTATCTCCATTTTAGGGAAGCACCTTGCGCCACACCATCAATTAGTGATAATGGGGTGCCCAGAGCCTCTAAGTCAACACCAAAAAAACTAGTGGACCGAAAAATGAGAGGGTAAAGGAAGAAAAAATGAGGAGGGGACAGCCAGAGGACTGGCAGGTCTAACAGACCTATAACAAGGAGGAGGGTGTTTAACAACCAGTATAGCCTGAGGCAGAATGTCTATGGGGCTATTTGAACATTTTTGCGACACTAACAGCAGATACTAGTTTACCAATGGGCCAATTTCTCATATATGCAACTATTACGCGGGCGTTTACTCTAGCATGGGGGGACATAACAAATGAGCCACCGACACATCAATTATTGCAATACCTGCATGTAATGGGGGAGGGGTCGCATGTAATACACTGGCTGGTGCAAGCCCTGCTCAGTCATGTATTGAAGCCGCTACAGAGGCTTCGCACACATTGGACTGAGGACAGAGGCTGTCCCTGGACTGATAAAGAAAGGGAACGAGTTTTAGCCAGTGCCACACATGTACTGCGTAATTCAAGATTCAAACTCATACAAACATACATAGGGCGTATCTTTCACCAGATAAGATTAACAAATATTTTAATATCAACACGTCTGAATGCCCAAGATGCCGCCTCCTAGGTGCTAACCTGCTACATATGCTGTGGTCTTGCCCTATGCTTCACACTTACTGGCGTGCGATATCGTAAACGCTTACTACCTGCACCAACATGGAGGTACATGCCAATTGGGAGGTCTGTATCCTGGGGTTCCATAACAGAAATAAGGCAAATAAAGCGAGCTTCAGATTGAGACTTAGGCCTTATAACAGCGAAACGACTTATAACTAAAAGATGGAAGCACAAGGATCCGCCAGAGGTATTACATTGGAAGAGGTCCCTAGAAGTATGGGCAGAGGCAGAGGGCACCACCCTACACAGGGAAGAAATGGCAGGGTTGAGGAAATATCCCATTGCGCTCCGATGCCCCACCGCAGACACCTCCCGCAGAGCAGGTGGGGCCTAGCACCTGATGTGTCACCTGAAAGTGGAGGATGTGCTGCAACTGTATGCTATCGCAACCACAGTGGTTGGATCAGACAAACCCTCGTATTCCTTAAAAATGCTACACGGAAGCAGACGTAACCCTAGCGACCACACACCCGCATAGGCAATAGAAGTGGCAGCCCACGCTCAATAACGGCACACTAGTCTGGACATGGCAACACCTAAAAAGACACACCGGGTATTGGGTACATATTCCCTCAGCATGTTGACATCTCTTGTTTGCTTTGGTTTATTATTGGTTGTTAAGGATTTGTTTGAAATGTTATAAAAAAAGATATCTAATGAACAGATGCGACATTATATATATATATATATATATATATATATATATATATATATATATATATATATGGATCTGTTTATTCAAGACATGTTCTAAGGTAGAGTTAAGATCCAAAACAAATAACATTCTCCTATAAGTATTGCTATCTTTTTATTTTTCTTTATTTTTCTTGCCTCTATCGCACTGTGGATTGCTGTTGAGAACAGGTATACCAAACATTTTTCTCCTGGCTCCCGATTGGAGATGACAGAATGTGCGGGCCCTAAGCGCCCAAGACGAATAACAACTGCTTGAGCATTCATATACTGTAGGCACAAACGACACCAGGATTATGTAAAGGAAATACGCTGATTTCTCTGCACAGTGCCATAGAATAGGAGATGTTATAATGAAGGCAATGCTTATTGATGCTTGACAATAGCTGTACCATACCAGATAAAAATGTAATAATAAAGATATTCCAAAAAAAATGGGGCTATTTGAACATTCCACCCACCAAGGGTAGAATGTTCTAAATTAAAAAGGAAAAAAAAATTAGGACAAACTTTGGAATGTTGGAGCTCCGGGCTTCTACCAGCCATTATAAGCTGAGAGCTACTCCATTGTCTTTAATGGAGCTCTCAACATTTCAATGTTCTAATTCCGGTTATGACAGCCAGAGATAAAACTAATCTTATGCAAGAGCACTAAATGAGGAGCAGCTAACCAGCTACATTCTTGTTTAATGTTACAAAGCTGTCGGTGCAGGCGATCTCGGCTACACTGGGAAGGTGCAGGAACAGTTTGAAGATATTACATAGCCGAAATCAAACCCTGATAATCCGGCAGGGAATGGGCTTGAAAACTATGAAGCCCTTTACAAAACCTTAATGGCAGGATGGTCTCCTCTCACTCAAGACAAATACATGTCTGATAGCACTACAGATGTGGATGTGTTCAAGAAATGCCTGTCTGGCCAGAACTTAGAAGCATATAGAAAAGCACAATCAAGAATTAGACGGCGCAATGGGCTACAACATAAAACAGTCTCACCTGAAGAAAAGGAGGTTTCTCCTGCTGAGGCTGGATAGGTTGCGTGTAATGACTCTGGTAGCTCAGCCGCATGATCAGTAATTTACATTATTGACTGCTGCCACAGGAAATAAGATGTATAGAAAGCTTGATTCTGACAGCCAGGGGATCTCAGCAGACCTGCAGGTCTCACTCTAAAACTGGTATTGCAGGGCAGGTTCAATTCTCTTCATCCTACAATATTGAACTAAACACTCCTGTACACTAAAGCAGCAGTATATATATTCTGTAGGGCTACAAAAATCAACTGATAAAGAGCTCTGGAACTGCCTACGGGTAATGTGTCCTTTGGGTTGTGTGAAGAAAGAGTGACAGCCACACCTAATGTCACCCAAAAACATGATTGACAACCTAGCCTCATGTGACGCGGGACCAGCGGAGGGCTGTCTTTTGTTTGGAAACCCATTTGTGAAAAGGTTGTGAAAAGTTTGTTAATACCTTCATGGCCCTGGACAAAGCACGTGTCAGTGAAGGTGCTCGGCAAGTTCTTCGCGCAACGGCCAGACCAGGGCGATGGTGCAATGCTAGCAATTTCCTTCATCAAGGCCCTCAAAGGTAGCGCAGAAAGTACACCAAGACACACAAGCATCACTTCGGTTCTTTTTGCAATCCAGGACCAGAGTTATCACAGAGCCAACAGCGTCTGTGAGCCAAATAGCTCTGGAATTCATTCACAATTTCAATATACTTAACACTGATTGAAAAGAACTTATAAAGTAGACAAATAGGTCAGCTAAATGCACTTTTAAAGGGTTTCATTTCAAACTAAATTCTAGTAAAGCACCATGGTGAACAGCTCAGAATAAGCCTACCCTTGCTTTCAGTCTCAATAGAATGTAAAATGTTCTAGCCTTCACATAAGAAAGGTTTCATCATATTAAAGCCATACAGTCATGGATAGACACCCCCCCTTCACTATTGCGGTTTTAATTATCCACTGTTTTTTTAATAAAGGTTTTTCCTTTGTTGTAGGATATAATTTCCTGCTTATGGTAATTATGCTATGTTTTGTATTCCAGTTGTATTTAAACTCCTGATGAGCTGAGAATTTGTTCTTTTATATGCTTAACAAAAGCAAGAATATAGCTAAAAGTAATGTTTTTTCTCTTTGGCTACTTAGTGCAAATACAGAGGTGGGCATTTCAGTGAAGAAAAAAGATTTAGGGCCAGATGTGCAAATGCCTTTTTGCCGCTGCAAAGGGTACAATTTGCAAAATCGGACCATTTGTGACTGCAAAATTGACGTTTTGTATGTAACCAAGGCAAATTGCAATTCGGTTACACATTACCGAATCGCCATTTGGGTTTGTGCCTACATACCAAATCGTTATTTGGAAGGAGCTTCTTTAGGGCGTCCGTTCCAAGTAACGATTCCGAATGGGACTTTGCAACCGAAATCTGGTTTCAAGACATTACTACTTTACAGACTACTGAAAAATAATGGTAACCTGTTCGGAAACGGGGAGGTGGGTCCCTAAAGGAACACCTTCCCCTTTCTAAATGTTGACAAACTTTTTCAAGAGTAGGCAGTGGACTAATGGCCACTGAATACACTAAAAATACGTTTGGGAGTTAATTTTTTTTGTGCACTGTGAGAAAGTGGCTCTGTATATACTGTCCCCTAATAGGTACAGGGTGTACAGAGTCCACAGTCCCCCAGAGGCTGATAGAGGTCAAAGTTAGGTATGACCTTACTCTCAAAAGTGGTAGCTTGGTCGAGCAGTAAGGCAGTACCAGAGGACAGTGTAAAGCATTTATTGTACACACTCAGTCAGCAAATGGTTTCACACACTCAATAACTGTACTCTAGGCCAATGGTTTATATATATAAAATATATGCTTGTTTTATTTTTAGAACCACAAAGGGGGTAAAAATATACTTTCTCAGAATGAGAGGTTGAATATAAATACTTTTGTCTTAAGCAATACATTTGTGTAAACAGTCACAGTTGGTTGCAATAAACAATCCTATTTCCTAAACATAACAATGCATTGAGCTCAATGTTAATTCAGGTTATTTGTAATAAATTACTTTTCAGATTACTTTTGGAATTCCAGGTCTGGCTCCTAGAACCAGCCTTGGGTCAGTATTCAGAATCAAGTGATGAAAGTCGACTTAATAACTGTAATGATTTTTAAATAATATTTAGCTATTTCAAAAGTTAGCACTTAGAAAATATTTCAAGGAAAACATTCAATGGATCTCTATGGCAAGAAATTCACATTGCAGGTAGAGTACTTTATCGTTACTTTAGTAATCCAGGACTGGGTGCCTAGACCCAGGACTGGGGTCCTTATCAAAAGCAGGTAAGTAATTTCGTTTGCAGAATTGGTACGATTTTAAAAGAATATTTCAAATTTGCAAAAATAGACACTTAGAAGAAATTTCACAGAAAAGCAGACAATGGTTTCCTATGGGAGAAAAATGAGTTAGAGGTAAGTATAGTTGTGAACACTTTTCAGAGTCAGGGCTGGGCACCAAGATCCAGCACTGGGAGCTCGCCTAGGAGCAGGTGAGTAAATTCGTTTTTGTCACTTGGCTGATTTTTGGTGAATTTTTGCAGTTTTGAAAAGTTCACACTTAGAAGATTTTTGAAGAAAAAGCCAGTCAATGTTACCCTATGAGGAAAATGAAGTTAACGGTTTAAGGGTAAGTACTCGACTGGCAGTGTTGAAATTCCGGGCATGGACTCAGGGGTCCCCCAGTGTCAGGTAGGTACAGTTGGTTCACCCTCAGCGGTTTCAGGACGGCCGGGTGCAGAGAGAGTTGGGCCCAATGTTATCCTATGAGGGATAGGGGGGCCTTGGTTGGTGGCTGCTGTCTGGCAAGCCACGCGGCTGTGGGAGCTGGGCTCCTCGTCACTTACTCAGGGCAAGTGGGGAAGTAGGTTAGTGTAGAGAGGGCACTGCCAGGGCCACTCGGGCGGCTGGGTGCAGGGTGCTTTTGAGCCTTAGGGCGCTCAATGGAAATCAATGGGAATGTTCCGGTTTGGAAAAAGGCTGCAGGCTCGGGGACGAGGATGTTTCAGGTGCCACCACCACTTCGAGAGGTAAGTTGGGTAGTTGTAGGTTAGGTGGGTACCCCGGGATTGGGCACAGGGGGTCGCAGGGCGCCGGGTGCAGGGGTGCCTTTTGACGTCGGGAATCTTACCCTCTGGTTGATCGCGGCTGGGGTGGCACTTGGTTCTGAGGCTGCAGGCTTCTTCCGGGATGTCGAGGGGGGTCCTTGGGTGCCGGACTCTGGGTCACAGTCGCCGTGGGGTCGTCCTCTGGGTCTTTGTCCACTCCGGCACTGGCCAGGCTTGGCTGGTGCAGAGTGTGTTGGGTCCGCGGTCCCGGGCTGGTGCCAGGGATAGCAAATAGGTTTCTTGAGTAGAGCCTCTACTCGTGGGAGTCCCAGGGGCTTAGAGCTAAAAGGTAGCCAGGTCCTCCGGGGTTGGTGAGGTTGCTGGCCACGAGGGATGCCGCGCTGGTGCAGGTTCGAGAGTCGACAGGCCGGTAGGGCTGGGGCCAAAGCAGTTGGTGTCTTCTTCTCTTTTTAGCAGCTGCAGGGCAGGTCTTTGTTCTTCTTGCTCTTCTTGTAGTTTTCTATCTGGAATCTAAGGAAGGAAGGTTCAGGGTGCCCCTAAATACTAGATTTAGGGGCGTTACAGGTAGGTGAAGGCCAGGGACCAATGGGTCCTTGTCCTGGGGTGGGTACACCCCCTATCCTGCCTCTCTCCTGTGGGAGGGGGGCAGTAGCCTAATCCTGATAGGGTAGGGCCTCCCATCTTCAAGATGGCGAGAGCCCGGAGATGTGCTTCACCTCGCCTCCCCCACCTGAGGGGTGGGGTGGGCAGGCTGGCACATCCCCTGTCCTTGTATGGGGTTTCCGGCTAAGCTTCCCGCCAGAGTGGGGTGTTGCAGTGGCCTGGGGAAACTCCAAATGGCGGCCTGCCTTTGAAGCTTCCCTTTGCTCATCCTGGGGGAGGAGATTTCTCACCTCACCCAGGATGTGCATTGTTGCAGGCCCGGGAGAGCAGGGGCTCTCCCACCCAGGGGTCCAGCAACGTGTCTGCTGTGTGGCAGCCTGGGCAGCCTCAGAGCAGACGTGGATTGTAAGTTAGCTGTAAGGGGGCATCTCTAAGATGCCCTCTGGGGTGCTTAGTACATTAAATCCTACACTGGCATCAGTGTGGGTTCAATGTGCTGAGAAGTTTGATACCAAACTTCCCAGGCTTCAGTGGTGCCAATATGGTGCTGTGGAGCTCGTGTTTGACAAGCTCTCAGCACCATGTACTCTTAAATGACAGCACTGCACTTACAGTGCTCAGGAATGGACCCGGGTACTGTAGGGGCACAGGGCTCCTGCTCCTGTGCCCACACCATAGGCGTAATGCACCCAGCTAGAGGGGTGGCTGACATATGCCTTGGCAGTGTAGGTGATGGGCATGGTACACAGTGATGTGTGCCATGTCGACTCTTTGTTTTGTCCTGCACCCAGACACTCAGCCTGCAAGGGCAGTGTGTGTGTAAGGGTACAGGGCCTCTGAGGGTGGCACAATGAGTGCTGCAGCCCTTAGAGGCCTTCCCTGGCCACAAGGCCCTGGGTACCTAGGGTACCATTTACTAGGGGCTGACATGTGGCTAGGGTTTGCCAATTTGGAGTTTGTGTGGTTTAAGGAAGGAACATAGGCCCTGGGCACCTGATTGGCAGGAACCCAGGGTACACTCAATCGAAGTTCATTCAGCAATTTAGCAAAAAGTGGGGGCATAACATGCAAGAAAGATGGCACTTTCTCACATGCACTCCTTGCGTTTTCAATTAAGGAAAACGGGCTGCATGTTAAAAAAAAAAGAAAAAAAAAAAGATTACTTAACTTAAAAGCAATCACAGGCGTAGTGCACTGCTGACACCAGCAGGCCACCATCCCTGTGATGGCAGCGAATCTTAGTGGGTCGCAACTTGCTACCTAACTTATTAGTTTATTAGAATTCATGAGGTCGAATTTTGATCCACTACAGTTCAGTACTTTACGAACCAACCTATTAGTGCATAGCTCAGTTCGCAAAATCCCACACTGGTTGTAAAAATACTGTTTGCAATTTGCGACCATTATTTTGTGACCAGTGGTTAGTACATTTGACCTATAGTGGTCAGGAGCAGCTATTGGTTCCGGTGGACTTGTGATTTGTAGTTTTATGCCTAGGAAATTATGGGATGTAAAGCTTTTCTTTTGAACGGTTTTAACTTTATATATGTTCAATTTAAGGCTGCTAATACCCAACAAAGAATGTTTAACGAATAATCTTTACAACAGTGACGTTAATAGAACTGAAATCTTTCAGACATGAAAGCTAAGTAATGTAACATTTCGTACACAGCCTGCACATACTAAAATACTGTGAGGTTTAAAACTTTAAACACAAAAGTAGTAACAATTTCCAAATCACAGCCGCTCTTTAAACGAGTGTCTGCTCTATTGGCAAAGGTGGCTGCACCCACGCAAAACACACCTATGAGCTCTTTCCCTTTCTGAACCAGAACCGGGACATTAGGAAATAAAGTTACTTAACATGGAAACTATACAGTAATTACCCTTGAAATATGCAGACTTTTTCCTCGTTTGCAAAATTGCTTAACTTTCAAGCAGACAATTACCCCTTAAATTGCTTTACATGTAAACCACCAAGGGTTATTTAATTTAGTGAGCTTAGAAACAAAAGGTGTAACCGCCTGAGAACATGGTAGGCTAAGGCATTGGGAATCAGTCTATTGAAATGGAGATTCTAGGGTGGGTGAGTGAGTGCAGGTTAAAATGGACATTCTACAGTCTCAACAAACTAAAAAAACAATGACAACGTGCCATTGGTCGGTCAACGTTACAACGTATGGAAACCTGACCAGGCATCACTAGTTTTCACACAATACTCTCACTGGTACATTTTGGGAAATATCAACAAAAGACCTTGCTCTTGGACTTTGCACTGCAATACAAAGGGTAGGGATTACCCAGCTTGAGAAAACAGAGGTTTCCCAGAGCACAATAAAGTGAAAACAGAAAGGAATCTAATGAGATAATGCATATGAACTGGAAATGGACCCATAAGTGTGCTAAAATCTATCACCAATATCGATTGAATCTTCCTACATTGAGCTAAGGCTGAAACGCCATTGAAGGGAAGGACGTTACGACCAGAGTGAAACGGATCCAACAGCAGTTCTTTGGCCAAAAGTAAAAACTTGATATAAAGGTGTCAAATATGTGGAACGAAGTGCTAGTACAGCACATGTTGAACCGAACAACAATCAAAATCATAAGAAAGAGCTAGCATTTCTATTCCAGTGTGTACACAAACGACACCTACACTACACTTCAAATCCATTCTTTACGGCTCTTGAAATATACCTAAACTATGCAGTGACAGTAATGTACACCTGTTCTTAGAACAAGATGAATGAAGGCATTGTATGTCCATCCGGGATCTTAAAGGGCAAAAATTAATGTGATATTAGATATCAGCACCACGACAGAGATCACACTCGCTAGAAAACATGGCTATCAGACACATGATGCAACAGACAAACAAATGCATTAATATCATGTTACTTTCAAAAACCACAAGTACTGAAATGGGCACGTGGGAGGATCTTAAAGAAGGCAGCAAAATACGCAAACATATGGGCAATAAAACCATTTGAGCAGTGAAATTCTTCCAATCGTCTGTATAGCGACTGTGAAACAAACATTTGGTGATAGCGATTGCAATGGGAGTATATTTGCACTTAAATTCTTGGCATGGACATCCAAAAATCACCTGCTGGAACTAGCTCTTCATCAGAAAATTAGAAAGCGATTGTGGTGTCGACTACGCAACCAGAACACTCAAGTTGTAGTCCTTGCTGGTTTTAGTGGACTACATTGAGCGATCCTGAACAAATTGCGACCTCCGCATGCCTTACCTCGGTTTGCCCAAATTCAGAATGATTGGAGCCAAAAAACAAAAGTAGACGGTATAAGAAAAATCTGGGCATTTACATGTATGCATCTTGCAGACTGTGGGTTTTTGCATCCACCAAATGTAGCAGGACCTATGAACTAAATATAACTTTCGCCCAATAAGTTTTGTTTAGCAGTTGTTTTTCTTACTTCAGCAGTCTGTAATAACCGTATCGAAATATCTCCTGCAAAACGACTGACAGGGCTGCCCCGAAGATCAGCAAACCATACTGGAGGTTGGCGTTTTCTCGGTTGCTAATCTGGACACACACAAACCAGATCAGGGAAGACAGCAGCACTGACACGAGCCAAAAAAAAGACCTTTCAGAAAGAAAAAAAGAGATATGTATTAAACACCTACTATTCAGATACGTCTCTTTCATCAGTTACAAAGATAAGGGCCTTCTGAGCTACCCATTATCCATAGTTAACCAGCTCTTAAAGTATCTAACCATTCTAGACCCAACGCACACCTGCATGTTTTATAATTCAAATAGGCTTTCTATTCCAATGGGCATTTGAAGACAGCCAAGCGTATCCAGGTAGGACCTTTAGGACATTAGAACATCGGAATGTTAGGAGCTCCAATGAAAACAACAGAGTGCCCCGGGCTTTTAATGGCCAGTAGCAGCCCGGCGCTCCAACATTCCGATGATGTCATTCACATCTGTTGCTGTGAACAAAGGCCTCATGGAGCCAGAGTGGATTTAAACCTCCTTGGGCTCGTGAGGCCTTTGGTTTTGTTAGAACATTCTGCCCTCTAGTGGTGGAATGTTTCAATAGCCTTAGCACTCCCTAGCTGGGCTATACCAGCATTAAAGTCCCACTCCCTTGTTAAAGGCCCTTGCCGCGCTGGAGCGGTCCTTTAATGGCCGGTATAGCCCGATATGGCAGGTTATAAGGCTTTAGTATCATATAGTGATGTACCGATAGATATATAAATATATATTCACACACGCGCACACACACACACACGCGCACACACACACACACACACAAACGACAATGGAACAGACGAAGGAAGCGGGCAGACCACATTGGTGAGACACAAGCATAAAAAGAGTAAAGAAATTCCTCAATTCACTTTAAGAAAACTTCCCCACACCCCAGAGCTTAGATAAAAACAACATTTGCCTACAGTAACATCCCATTTTCTGCGGTGTTAAACTAATGAATTTTGTGTACTGTTTTGCAAGACACCAAAACTCCGAGTCACCTCTGCCTCCCTTCCACCACAGTGGTGTGGGCTAGGATTACTAAATTTTTACAGGCACTGCTGCGTCTTGTGTTCACTTACTCTGGAAAAGAGGAAGTAGCCCTTTCGTCACATCTTCTCTTGCCGATTGCAGCTACACTCAAGAGTTCAAACCTCTGGCCTCTGTGTAATCATGATCCAGTACAGAAACAAGCATATGTATCAATGGTAATTTGGCTTCATCCAGTCTTGCTGTGATCAACAGATAGGAGAAGAGAGGGCATTTCTGAGTCACTTGTCTCCAACTCCTCTAGTTACAGTCCAAGATGAGGCATTAACACAGTGCCTTGGCAGCACAGATGCATTTTGCAAATGTTGTTAATATTCTCAGTGGTACTGCTTCTGAATCACACAAACCCAACCTCAGTGCCTCATTCAGAGGAAGCAACTCATATTCCTTAAAGGGACAAAATGTTCAAGTTGAAAACCCCCATGCATCACTAGAGGTGTCAGGAGAGAGCAACCCTGAGTAGAAGTCAGAAGAAAACGCTTGTTTCCTGTTGGCTGGGCAGTAGTAAGTGGTACATCAGCCCAGGAAAAGGAGCTTAAGTAGCAGCATCCACCACTCCAGCTTGAACTCGAGGATCGGACCCTCCCTTACCTTTAGCCTCTTTTACATAGCAAGGAAAAATGCTTATTTGCCATTTAGTAACAGCCTTGACCCCCCCCCCCCCCAAAAAAAAAAACAGCAGGCAGTATGAAGAATACTTGTCACCACCCATGAACGTGTGGTGGAGCTTCTATGAATTTAAGTCTTTTTTACCATTGGAAGAAAAAAAAAAAAATCAAAAGGTTACAGGGGCGTATAGTTAGGCTCAGATTTCACTCATACAAGATCAGTGAAGTTCTGGCAGTTATAGTTACCTGAGCTAACTATAACTTACACCCCCGCAATGCACTGCTTATGACCTCATATATTACATCACTCATATCATCAGCGATGTCATTTGAGATGTCATCATTCCGTAAGTGTTTTGTAAACGTTTCTGAGTCTTAAAGATACAAACTAAGCTTAATTACTATTCTTTCCATACTTGTAATTAGTCATACTATTTCTAACATACTCATCTGAGTGGCATTGCGGCTGTCTGTACCATTGTGTGTGACTGGATGTGTGGCTGTATGGGTGTGAGAGTGGCTGTATGGGTGTGAGAGTGGCTGTATGGGTGTGAGAGTGGGTGTGTGAGTGGTTGTAAGGGTGAGGAAGTGGTTGTGCGAGTGGCTGTATGGATGAGTGAGTAGCTGAGTGGGTGTATAGGTGAGTGGGTATGAGTGGCTGTATTGGAGAGTGAATGTCTGAGTTGTTGTAAGGGTAGGTGAGTGGTTGTATGGATGTGTGAATGGGTATGTAAGTGGTTCTGTGGTTGTGTGAGTAGTTGTATTTGTGCATCAGTGGCTGTATGGGGAGTGTGTGTGAGTGGCTGTATGGGTAAATAAGTGGGTGTGTGAGTAGATGCATTAGTGAGTGGGTGCATGAGTGGTTGTATGGGTGAGTTAGTGGATGTGTGAGTGGATGTATGAATGAGTGATTGGTTGTGCAATAACTGGTATAGGTTTGTGAGTGGGTGTATGAGAGGTTTTATGGGTGTGTGAGTAGTTCTGTAAATGATGTCATCAGTGAGGTCATTGACCAGGACATGAGTGATGTAATATGTGAGGTCATAGGCAGTTCATTGTGGGGGCATAAGTTGCAGTTAGCTCAGGTAATCATAACAGCTGAATTTCACTGGTTTTGTACAAGTGAAATCTCAGACTATCTATAAAGTCCTTGTAACCTTTGTTTTTTTTTCCAGCGTAGTTCTAAGGTTTTTTAAAATTCGATTTCCCAAATATACCATCCTGTAACCTTTGTTTTTTTTTTAAGTGAATGTCTAAGGTTTTTTTAATTTCATTTCCTAACTGTAACCCGTAACTTTTGAGAGTGAGTGTGTGAGAGCTTAAGTGTGTGCATAACTGTCTCAGTGGGTCTGTGAATGGGTGGGAGTGTCTAAGTGGGTTTATGAGTGGATGCTGTAGAGTCTGAATAGGTCTCTGAGTAAATCTGTGAGCAGGTGCGTGGGTCTCCTAGTGGGCCAGTGAGAGGGTGCGTGGGTCTCCGAGTGGTCACACAGACGGTCGCATAGAATTTGTAAACTTCGTGTGTGGAAAAAAACCTGCTTCTCAACATATTATACACCCCTATATTCCAGCCATGAGGTCAGGTCATATTCAACCTGAGCCCTTATGCTACTTTTTGTCATTTCGTTTGAGCCCCGGGGACTATTCCGATGATTTAAAATGGTGGCCGCATCTCTCTTCTCAGGAGACCAAATCGCCATTTCATAAGCTTGAACTGCAATGGGAATCTTGCTCCTAGATAAGGTTGCTTGTAAAATTAGGCATATAAATTAGTTGCTTTTAAGTACTCGCAAAAGAGGTTCTAATGAAGGGGGGATGGTTTTCTTTGCTTGGTTAATAAAAGCAAAAACCAGGGAATAGGCTTTTGACCTTAAAGAACAGAAGTGATGATGGCAATAGCTCGCTCATCAAATCGAATGCCCAGATACTTGTACATTTACTGTTTATGTTCCGCACACCACTTCTTTTTTCCCCGACTGATAACTACCACTTTGGTAGTATCAAATTTATTTCAACTTAGCTGTTTGAACACAAGAATTCAAGGCAAGAAATAAGTCTCTGAAGGCCAACCGGCGTTTTATTCTATATATGTGATCAGCATATTGTAGATACGGAATTGGTTTTTCCAACAAATTTTGGAGGATGGGAGATCACGCGGTTTAGGAAAGGTGCTAGAAAGCATCACTGCTTGAGGCCCCTCCTTTTATACACTCTAGCAGAGCGAGCCCAACTTTATGTTCATCACGTTACAGTGTTTAGGGGCCTATTAGGATGGCGGACGGTAAATCACTCCGACCACCATGGTAGCGGGAAAACACCACCCGCCAGGACCGCGGGAAAACCGCCGGTCCAATTAGTATGCTCCGCAGTCGAGATCCGACCATGGCGGTCGCATCGCGGCAATTAACATTTGGGTGATTGCTGCTGCCAGAAGCACTGCCGCGATGTCCAAAGAAGCATGTCCTGCATGTCCCTGCTCTGCATGGCAGGCACTGCACATGCCTGCCACCTGGTACAGGGGCATGTAGGGGGTACCCATAGTGACCCCCCCCCCCCAACACATTAGGGGCCCGCAATGGGCCCCCGGAGACATTCTCCGCATGCCTTTCCATGGCGGTCCCACAGCCGCGGAAAGGCTGGCTACCGCCAGCATCATAATCATGCCGGCGGAGCCTGGCCCTGCACCGGCACCATTGTGGCGGTCCAGTTCCGTCCGCTAGGCAGGCGTGCGGACTGCTACCGGCAAAGAAAATCTCACTGCCGCGGTAGTCACCGCCATGCTAATGGGACGGCGGTTTTCCGGGTTGCGATCGCGGATGGATGTCTGCCGCCGGTCCAGCGGTTGCTACCGCCATCCGTCCGCCATCCTAATAGACCCCATAGTATCTACATGCAATAAAGGAGAGTTTAAATACACAAATAATTCTATCAACATCTGCAAATATGATGTTCCCACAATAATTTGAAATAAGTGAAGCCGTAAATTTTAAACACGATTTGCACTTGGAGTTGAGTGGGAACATAGCTGCATCTGCCCAATAAAGTAAAGGGAAAACTTTTTAAATAAACACAAGTCACCAAGTCTAGATTCTCACAATGTCAACTTTATTGACTGGTCTGAAGTAAATAGTTTTAACTAGGTGAAAGCCCACTAACCTTAGAATCAGCAGGCAAACTATTTTTGGTGGTTAGAAAAGTAGAGAATCTGTATTTTTAACCTTCTCAGACAATATTATAACCTTTGTTACTTCAATTAAAAGGAGTACATTTTTTACAACAATCACACGGAAATGGAGTATTGCATGCATTAGCAACAAGTACTGGATATTAGTCTGTTGATGAAGAATTCCGGAAAAGTGAAAGTTAAAATGCTCCTCTACAGCCACTGAGAACTGTATATAACGAAACTAAAGCAATAAGCACTGGCAAAGACAAAAAGTCTGGCTTTAACATCCGGCCTTAGAGCTTTTGGCTCTCGCATTGATGGTTTTTGTTTGGTATACTTTATTAGTTTGCTTTTCCAGGTAAGCCAACGAATTGTTTAACACGTTTACCATCTTGGAACAGTAAAATAATGAAAGCATAGGGAAAAAGCATTCAAAAGGGGCCAATTGTGCATGTGTACATACAGACAGCATGTTCTGAATACTTTTGCTTACTTTACCGTTCTTTAATCTTCCAAAGATGACAAACGTGTTTTAGAGCAATGAGTGACCTATCTTGGAACGCAAAATAATGATAAAGGAGGAAAAAAAAAAACATTCAAAGATAACATCCTAAGTGTGTGCACAGAGGAACTGCGTCTTGATTGGCTGCAGTCTTCTCTTCAACATTGTAAACCTTGACAGCCACACCGGTATGACCAACACATATGAAGTTGCAAGGCAGTGATCTATTTAACACTTTCCAATATGACAACAAACGTCTTTTCACTTTACCGCTCACCAATGTGACATATTATCTGGACCACTGCTGCAAACTCCAAGCTACATTTCAACTAATATTATAATATTAAATGTACGGTAAGGAGTACGGCAAAAAAAAGCATCAGTTATGAGGCTTGCAAACATATGGTTATTGTGGATACTTTTTTTTTAATACAGGTCGAGGCATTTTCCTATTATTCTCTCCATGTATTCTGCCGTACAAGAAAAAGCACAAGAAAATTAAGAACATGCCACCCAAAAGCTTCACACAGCATCCATGCTTCCAGAGAGTACAACTACTCGCAAAGTTGACGACAAGTATCATCTAACCTACCCAGCAGTCTTTTTGAGATCCTGGAACATATACTCGGTGATGAAGGCAGATTATAATAAGGCTCAGAATGAAATATACCCTAATTTAATTTAAATAACTGCTCAGAAATTAATTTTTCCATACTTCTGAGCACATGCTGTGCTTACTGGAGTAGTTATAACATTGCCGATCCATCCACAAACCTTAAACTGGTTTACAAACATCCGGACAACAGGATAAAATACTGATTACTATCCAAGGTGCAAAAAGCGTTCACCAAATCTATTAACTTGGCAATATACGGGTAAATTTTGAAACAAATCTGGTTAATCTACAATCATAACCTAAAATAAAGCCTGAAAGATCATTAAATCAGCGGTACCTATAGATGGCACCTTTGCTAAGAACCAGATGCATAAGGATCACTGTTAACGAATGCATGTAGTAGTTCTGCTCTTTTCAAAATGAAAATACTTTTCTGGTTTACCACCGAGCACGCTATATAAGGAATTTGTGGAATGATAGGCACTGAAAAATGAGCCTGGAGCCTGCCTCCGTTTCCTGACGCAGGCAGTCATTCTCTGATCTCCATGTACTTCCCCGGACTTACGCCCTTAGCAACCAGTGTTCATGCCCGTCACACCCTCATCCATGTCCACTCTTGACCGACACTTCATACTGTTACTTGGGCTCTGTGCAAGTATAGTCACGCCCTGCCCTTCACGATAGGGTTGAAGAGAATCTCTTCACTTGAAAGAGGACTGAAGATGGAGAGACTCCATAATCAAATAGCTTTGCGAAGAGGGGATAAACAAGGGGAAAGAAGTCACAAAGAGGACAAATAGGTCTTGTAATTAAATATTCTGGGCAAGCGAATAGGATTTGTTGTAGGTTACACAATGCATGAGAATCTGCACATAACATCAGAGATAAATAATAGCAAAAGCACAGCAAGGACTGGTAAGCAGTACACAATCACAACCGCAAAGGACTAGTTTGACCCGGCACTGTGGATTTTTAAGCTGTTCAAGAGTACGATTTAACTATTTCACAGACTGGCTTTCATTCTGGTTTATGTACATAGTGCACTAAATTATCCCTCATGCCACATTGTAGCAAAGTGGGTTTCTGTTGCAGTACCCCCCCACACACTTTTTGCCTGACTCTGAAAGAAACTTTGACTGAATGTGTACTGGGTTCCTGCTAACCAGGTTCGCAGTGCCAGTGTTCTTCCCCAAAACTGTACCTTTATTTTCACAATTGGCACCTCTGGCACATATACAAGACCATTGTAAAAGGTACTAGTGGTACCAATGGCATTGCGGCCAGAGAAGGTCTCTAAGGGCTGTAGAATGTATTATGCCACCCTAAAAGACCCCTTACCAAACACATGCACACTGCCACCTGTGTGTTTTGGTGCAACTAAAAGTGAAGAGCCGACTTTGCACATATCCCTGTGTGCCAGGCCTGCCAGAGGCATGGGTAAGTTACCCATACATCGGGCCTTACAGCCCGAGGCAGGGTGCACTATACTTCTGGTGAGTGCATACATGCATGAGCGTTTATGCCCCTATAGTGTCTAAGCCTATTCTTAGGCATTTTATTTTTGATAATCAATTTTATTGAGTTTTGAAAAAAGAGAGAGAACAATACCGCACCATTGAGCAATTACGATTAAAAACAGTATTTATCTGTTGCGTATAAACATACACTGTGACACATTTCTTACCACATCATCATATAAGGCCTCATCCCAAAGAGGGACTAGAGACTCCATTACCCCAGCTGGCCCAACCATTTGCACCAGACCATTTGGTGTTTGGCCAGACAACCCCTGGATTCGTATAATGGTTTCTCATGCACTGCGCACCAATCTACGCCTTTGCACCATTTGGCTACACTCAGGGGGTGAGGGGGGGATGGGAAGGATTGTTCCAAGCAGCGATGATCTCTTTTAGCCACCATGATTGCAGTACCCAAGAGAAGTTTGTATGCCCTGGATTCGTCTAACCCGTCTGTAACTCCCAGGAGTAGGTTCAGGGGGTTGTGGGGCATCTCCCAGCCCAGGACGTCCGTAAGCTCAGCTTCTATTGTCTCCCAAAACGGGGCGAGATGAGGGCATGTCCACACCATATGCTAAAAATCTTCTGGCTCTAGCTCACAGCACGTGCAAGAAGGATTGGGCCTCAGGCCTGCCCTGTGGAGGCGACTGGGGGTGAGATAAGTGTTCTGAAGGTAGAACAGCTGAACCAGGCGAAGCCAGACTGAAGTAGTGACAGTCTTGGTAGCCATCAAGGCTTCACGCCAGTCTTCGTCCTCAAGGGGGACCAGCCAGGTCTCCCATTGGTGTCTAAGCAAGTAAAGTGTGAATGGGCCATTGTTGGTTAAGGAACGATATAGGCGAGACACCTCCTCCCCTTTCCCTAAGTCTCCCATCATAATCTGTGCTTCCATTGGGCTAAACTCAGGGAGTGTTACGCCGGTCGATAAAGGTTTGTTGAGAGCATGGCATATCTGCAGATAAAATTTTTATAGATATGGGTGAAGGGAGTAATGGCCCTGTAATTCTTGGAAGGAGCGTATGTGGTCCCCAACCCACAAGTCCTGCAACTGCGAAATGCCAGTGAGGTCCCAACCCCTGAGCCCCATTAAGGCACCCACCACCTTAAGACCAGAAACCCTGCCAGAGAGGTGTCTGCTGTGTCAATATGTTATTCCACTGAGTCTGTCAAAAGGCAGCGCGCCAGGCCAGCAGAATTGCACAAGTCACTGTTGGCAGGGCTTTAGGCACAGGGCCTCCGTACAATATCGCCTGAATTCGTGTGAGAACCAACTCCCCAAGTTCAATCCTGTCTGCTGGATCCGCGTTGAACCAGTCGTGCAGGATGAGCAGACGGGTTGCTAGGTAATGTAGATAAAGATTCGTCATGCTCATGCCCCTGACGAAGGGTGGGATCTGGCAGTGGGCGAGAGCCATTCGCGATCTCGCATTTCCCCCAGAGCAACCTTTTGGCTATGCTGTCCAGTTCTCTGAACCAGCTTCTCGGAAAGTGGAACGGGGTGTTTCGGATGATGTACAGAAACGGGGGAGGATCATCATTTTGAAAAGGGCCACTCACCCCAGAGGATTGAGTGGTTGGGCTTGCCAGCTTCAGAGATCCTCCTTGGCTTTGACCAGTGGAGCAATATTGAACGACCAAGCCAGTTCGGGGAGTAGTGCAACCCAGATCCCCAGGCACCTGAACGGCTGCCGCCTAATGGGGATAGCTGACAGCCAATCAAAACAATCCCTTGAAAGATGAAGGGGCACTAGGGGCAACTTGGCAGGGTTCAGACGTAAACCAGAGACCTGCTAAAAGGTGTGAAGAATTTGGAGGCATCTGGGCCCGGACTGTGCCGGATCTGTGAGGAAAAGCAGAACATCGTCTGCATATTGGGCCATCTTATCTTCATGGAAGGCCTTCTATTTCCAGACCTGGATTTGGTTGTCGGCCTGAATAAGACAAGGCAGAGGTTCCATCGCCAGGGCGAAGAGGAGGGGCAAGAGGGGGCCCCCCCTGTCTCATACTCCTTCTGATCTGGAACGTCTCCGAGCGAGAGCTCCATTTATAAGCACTCTTGCTCTGGGTCTAGAGTACAGCACCCGCACAAAGCAGCGGAAGTGCTGCCCCAGGCCCATCGCATCCAACACATTATCCAGGTATTGCCAATCGACTGTGTCGAAGGCTTTCTCGAAGTCCACTAGGAGGAGTGCCAGGTAGGGGGCTCAGCTAATGGCGATTCGCTGGGGCCAGATGGAGGCGCCAAAGACAATGCCTTGTACTCCGTGCCGGCATGAAGACACATTCGTCCGGGTGGACCGGTTTGCTAAGGAATGGTCGTAGGCGTTGGGCCAGGATCGTAGCGTACATCTTGACTTGCATATTAAGAAGTGAAATTGGATGGTAGTCCGTGCAGGTGGGCGAGGGTGACTGTGTTTTAGGGATGACGACGACTGTATCCGCGTCAGTTTCAGGAAGGAATGATCCTGACTCTGTAACCTCCGCAAATAGCAGAGAGGTGGGGGGCTAGTATGTCTCGGTAAGTGTCATAGTACTCCTGCGGGTAACCATTTTGGCCCAGTGTTTTCCCTGATGCGACCAGAGAAATGGCATCACTTAATTCCTCGTGTGATGGGGAGATCCATTCCGGCCGCTTGGAACTCCCTGAGGCGGGGGAGGTGGAGTCTTACCAGATTTTTAGGCATTTTAAGTTCATAGTGAAGCCATACTGAGTACATGGGCTGGGAGCTTGTCAATATGAGTTCAACAGTTCCATGATGGCTCCACCGAATCCCAAGATGTTTGGTATCAAACATTTCAGATTAATGAGCCCACACTGATGTCAATGTTGGATTCATTAATAAATGCACTCAGAGGGTACCTCAGAGGTGTCCCCTAAAACCTAACCAACCGCTTGTGTGTAGCTGACTGGTCTGCACAAGCCTTCCACTTCCAGGCATGTTTTTTTACCCCTTAGGTGGGAGCCTTGTGCTCTTGTGGTTCATAAACAAAGCCTGCTCTGAGTGGAGGTGCTTCACACTTCACACCCTCAAGCAGGAACAGCAATCAAGAGCAGTAAGCCTCAAAGGCTTCCTTCCCTTTGTTATGCTAGCCAGAGACTCTTCAGCTAGTGGAGATCCCACCCTCCTGACCAAGCCCCACTTTTGGCAGAAAGGTCGGTGGTCTCCTGAGCTGAACTGACCCCTCCCTCCTTTGAAAATCCTCCATACTCGTAAGGATTTTAGCCAGTAGGATTAAGGGTATGCGCCCTCCCCAAAGAGAGTGGACGTACAAAAGGTGTAGTCACCATAAAGGTAGGTAGCCCAATGACTACTACCTGCCCTTACCTGCAGCGCCCCTAAATTGACTATTAAGGGGCACCCCTGAACCTTGGATTCCTGGTGACCTTAAGAAGACAACGGACCGAAGAGCCATGAGGCAGTGAAGACTCCAGAAGACAACTGACTTGGCCCAAGCCCTACCAGCCTGCCTACAGCCCGCAAAGAAACCTGCTCCACAAAGTGACTCGTCCTGCAGGTCCAGCTACCTCCAAAACCCTGGGAGGACGGCCTGCCTTCCCTAAAGACCAAAACTTCCAGTTGACAGCGGCCCCGTCCACAAAGAAACCCTCAAGAAGAGCTCAAGTGCCCTGCTGAACCGCACAAACCTCCGGACCTACCTCTGGACGTGACCCCTACAGCCCAAGTCGAAGTAGCCCACCAGTCCTAAGAAGATTGTCTCGTGGTCCTGAGCTCGAGTCCACCCAAGAGTGACCTATCCTGGACTCCACGATGACGCCTGCAGCCTCAACAAGAAAGACACCCTAACCGCGACTGGCTCCAATAAGGATCTTCGGAGCTCAAAGGACACCCCCGCACCCACAGCCCCCCAGCTTTGGGGAGCCCGACCGATGCCAAGTGTCAGCCCGAAAACTAGCCTTGCAAGTTGTGTACTTACCTTTAAAATTGCATGGTTGTTTTCCTTCCCTAGGTTAACATTGAACTGCCTGAAAACATTTCCGGTTTGTTTTGCTCCTACTTAAAATCTTTGTTTGCATCACACTTCTTAATTACAAAAATGTTTGCTTTTATAGTTCTGAATATATTTTGAAATATGTGTTCTATTTATTTACAAGCTATTTAAATGTTATGTAATAGAAATAAACTGAAATCCTTCAGCCTTTTGTATCACAATGATTGTCAGACATCTCCCTTGACAAAAACCTCTAACTATAGGAAGGTCAAGAAAACTAAACTAAATTTTCCAAGCAGCAATTAGTAAAAAGACAAATTGACATTTGAACAGACAGCTAATGTGTCGAGATAAAAACAAGATTTAAAATGTATCTTTTTGGACCATTCACTTTCTGAATGAACATAACACCAGTTCCTTTCCAGATTGTTTTTACTCGCCAGAACTGACTAGTAGGGAGCGGGCAAGCAGATTATGCAGTCACTATGATCGACAGCTGTGCGATTACCATCAACTGAATTGCTGCAGTCAATGGGATAACAACACAAGTTGAAATCTAGGACAGCTCAAGGCCATTCTAAGGCTTGCTCCTGGGTTCATCAAAGGTAGTCCATGTAATAAGATTCCTATTTTGATATGCAATCCCATTGCATTCATAACAGAACATATCTGGATAGATCTTCAGGTTTCACTTCCTCTCAGATATTCAAACTGAGGTATAGATCTAAAGTCGTCGACCATGCATTACGCCTACATTTTCATTATGTCTGATGGCACTGCTGCATGATAAAACTGAATGATAACAACAAAAAATGGATTATAGATAGTTTATTTATAAATGCATAAGCCTCCGTGCGTCCACTTGTTAAGGAACCCATGAATGTCCCCTATGTTATTAAAGGATTAACTTACGAGGTAACCTTGTCACAATGGAGGTAGGCAAGCACAGACACTAGCTTTGCCTGAACAACGAAAGGCTCGTATAGATTAATCATATTTCCTCTACTGAAAACTGAATAAGTCTGTTTAATAAGAATGCATGGTTTTGGCTGAAAACGTCCTGTGATGAGACTTGCGTTCTGTCTACTACTTCCCCACAGTTTCCACAGCATGGGAGAATATGAGTCACACAAAGTGTAAAGAACATAATACACTGCACAAAGAAAACTGAGTGTTAGACAGTTGGTGAAATCTTTTTAATATCTGCATCTCTAAAATAGTTTGAGTGATGTATGCCTGCCTCATCACTCTCCCACTAGTATCAACTAATCACCCACAACCAGATAGTGATTGTTGAAGATCTACGTCAACCTCAATTTCTACTCCATGCTCACTTTGACTCCCTCCCACAGTATCTGAACATACTGACTGATGACGTCCTCTCCATGAAAGATCAGGTCAATTCTATCTATGGGTCCTGTTTCAGAATTATGCGCCTTCTCTGGAGAGCTTTCCAATGACTGCCTCTGTAGTCCAATAAATCCATAACTTAGGCACTTGTTATAAATCGCCTGGATTATGGAATTACCTAATGGTTGCTGTAAACAAAAGTTTATTTGGTAAACTTTAGGTGGTACAAAACACAGCTGCATGCCAAACTGGCACTCCGCTCTCCATCTAGCCCAATCTTTGATTTCTGCACTGGCTTCCAATAAAAAAAAAAAACACTCCCTTTTCAAACTCCTACGTCTTGTTCACAAGTCACTTTTTGGAAACAGGCCCTTTTATTTGCTTAACAAGTTACAGTTTTATACTGCCACACGTAACCATAGATCCAGAGGGCAATCATTACTTTGCCCCCACTGCATTCGTACAGTTAGACATGGAGGCAGATCCTTTTCAAATTTGGCACCCCATCATTGGAATAAATAACCCTTGTTCATATGATCCTGTCTGGACAATTTAAGAAACTCCTTAAAACCTGGCTCTTAACTCCTCTCTGATACTGCGGTCCTGTTTTAGAGTGCTTCAGCGCCAAGAGACTCTTGAGGGGGGGGGGGGGGGGGGGCAATTTGTATTATAAATAGATTGTATTTTTATAATTAAAACTAACACAACAGTACTGACTTCATCAGCCCAACACACTGCAACTGGGACAGAAGAGTAAGAACTGAACCCTTGAAATTGCAAATGGAAGAAACATACATAGAAGAACAAGTACTGCAGACAACAGGGCCAGGGGCTAGCTTAATCCCTCGACACATGGGAAACACCAGCCTGCGCATAAAGGGGTCCACACTAGGATCTACACACTACAGCCAACAGACCAGCACTGCATTTGTGATGCACCTTGCAGAAAATACAAACCTATAGCAATTCCACCTGGGTTTAGACAGCATGTGGCATCGCCTCTTCCACAATATGCCCCATCCAGAGGGAGAATCTTTCAACTTATTCTCCAGTATTGAATCTTTCACAGATTGACATTCTTAAATCTTCCCTGTTGTCATTGGTGGGAGTCCCACAGGGACGATTTTAAGCAGTGCATTAAAAAAGCCTTGAAAACAATGTAAAAGTTCAAGTGACATTGGTAACCAATTCACATTGTTTTATAAGAACCAAAAATTAGCCAATCAGAGCATAGCCCCTGAAACACTCTTCCCCTGTATGACCACCATACCTCATATTTCTAACTGCATGTCGTATGTGAGGGAGTCTCCCAGAGTTCTGATCAGTCTACACTGCTTCAGTCAACTTTTGACGTTTTTCTCTCAGAGAATTGCGTTGACTTCCCTCCCATAAAACACTTTTGAAGTCAACATCTATGCCTGTAACTCCTTTTAACATCAATATACGCAAAAATACCCCTGACACAATCAATCAGTTTGCTATTTTGCCACAATGGTTTTCTCAATTAACCTTGGGCTACCATTTATTTATGGATTCATTTGTTATTTTTCATTGAACAAGAAAAGAGGTAACCATCGCATACCACTTTAGGACATACAGCCCCTTTTTTTTTAAAGCCACTTTAGGACACACAACCCCTTTTTTCTTTAAAGGCATCTTCAGCTGTAAAGATACGATCGACAACATATACGTCGTCAACTGGCAAAGACTTAAAGAGTGACTCATCGTCAAAGTCATCCACAAGAATGGCATCAATCACAGCTACGACATGGATGACAACAACTTTTTCATTGTCGTCAAGAATACTGATGACAACTTCGTTGATGACGATTTCGTCTACTACCTCCTTGCAGTCTACTGTGAAAAATTAGTTTTCTCAGTCACAGGCTGGCGTCATGAAAACTAAGGTTACTACGTCTTCATCACCATCAATGGCACATTAAAAAATCGTTTTGATTACCGAGGAGGTGACTCCGGTGACATTGTGTCTGGAACAGATATCCTGAGTAAGGTGTCTCCACTGCCCCCTACACATCTCCTGGAGGTGAGAGAGTCTGATGATGCAGGGGGGCCATTGAAGCATTTAATTTTCGACCAGAACGTTTTGAACCAAGTAACTTCTACCACATGAGTGATCACCTCCAAGGAAGATTAAGAGTGACTAGTAAATAATGCTAACATCAAATCACAAAATTGTGGAGATTTCTATTTATTTGATCTCATAGCATAAAAATAAGACTGAAAGCACACAGGCGGTAAATGAAAGCGAGGTCTCTTGGCGGGCTTGGATAGCATATTGCCTCATGCAGAACCACTTCCACAAGGTGATTGACATATGTTCCACTTATGGAAACTGGAGTAACTTGGGGAAAGACCGAGGGGAGTGGGAGGGAAGTTGAAGGACGAAAGGAATGTTCTCCTACTGTCAAGTGCAGTTGGGAAGACTGGAGTAGAGAGGAGCACCATTGTTTGTGGGGAGACTGCTTCTAGAGCCCATGATACCAGATGCTTAATCTGCCTACGACTTTTACGTTGCTCAGGTATATGGATGCACACAGGTGTACTGCTCATTAGAAATGTAAGATGGCACAGAACCATGCCCCACATAGTGTGTGAGAGGTTTAAAACTGCAATACGATTTAAAAAATAAAATCAGACTGATAGGCTGTGGGTGCCTTTCGTTGAGTCAATTTAAGACCCTTACAGATAATTGACATACTGTGAAAAGAACAACAACCTTTCGCTCGTAAGACTGAAGTAGTCATTCTTTACCTTTGCAGCTTTCAATTATGGAGCTACCCTTTGAGACAGAAAGGACTGAAAATGGGGAAAAAAACATTAACAAGTGTAATTTTTTTCCAAATACCATTAGGCAAGACGCTTTGACATCAGTTGCACTACCTCAGTGAAGGTTTGGTTCTCTATACTGGAGCACGGTGTGCGCATTTACTTGTGAGGTCACCATGAACCCAAAAATTCTTTATTAACAAACAATCACAATGCAATACTTAAAGATTATCTGCCAACTTGGATAACCTCAAATTTAGGGAGACTGGATGGTGACTTGTCACGCTGTGAGTGAAATCAGCAATTTCTTTTGTCACTTATCCTGGCCTCCACAGTGTTTATGGTGAGCAGTAGCACACAGTTATTGTGAGCAGTAGCACACAGTTATTGTATCGGTCACTGAGGCATTTCCACAGTAGAACAAGACTTATTTGCTCCGGTCGCCAGAAACAGCAAGTGCTGCCTATAAAATAAATGGATGCCAGGGTTGGTGTAGTGCAAAAGAGCAAGCACACTAAGAAACAGACCGAGCAATACCCTGATGACCAAAGTTACAGTTGAACTAGATGTTTGGAGACTAGATATAATGCATTTAATACATGTGCAAAGCCCTGTAGAAATTATAGCATCTAGAAGTATCTTAAATGGTCATGGCACGTCAGCGTTTTATAGGGCAAAGGAAGGTTGGGCTCTTTTTTTAAGCCAGGAAACTAGCAGGTGAATACTGTAATACAAATACACTGCAAATATTCATCCCCAGTCACAAAGATCTGGTTTTAATGCATCAGTCTTTTGCTCACCAGGCCACCCCAGTTCATACCCAGCAATATGCAAATCAGCCTTGACCCTGCGCCTCATGGGAACAGTATAGCCCAAACTGTCAGACCCTCCCTGGACCAGAAACAAGCCTTCTGGGAGCGGTTTCTGGGCATCGCCCCACATTAGCCAGGCTACCTTGAATCCAGTGGTGCAGTGAGCACGGGACCCATACCTGGGCATACCCTTCCCACTTAGGGTGGCAAAAGGAACAAATGATGGATGGAATGCTGAACAATGCAAGCATTCACCCCTAGTTACAAAGAATGTTTGACATTGTTCGGCGTTCTAGCCATCAATTGTTCTTTTTGCCTTTCCCAATTACAGCACGGTTGTGTCCACACTTTTTACTCTGTGATAGCAATAAGGTCTGTTAGTTTGAGGGTACCACAGTAGCATCGCTAGTAGTTGCACATTTTTTCATAAAATATGATAGATGTTAAGCTAATACGTAATATATACTAGCAGTTAACGATACTAGAGAGGAGAACCCAGCCAAATTATGTGTCAGGACCAGTGGCTTGAATTATGCTTATTAAATAAATATTAAAACTTAAAACTATAATAAAAATATTTTTAAAACTTTCCCTGGTTTGTCCCACAGTCTTCCACCAATCACATCCTGTTCTGCTCCTAAAATAGGATCAGCACCATCTTGACAACCTTTATTTTGCTGCTCAGCATTCAAGATAAGTGGGATTGTATTTGGGTTTCATCTGATAAGTATAATTGTCGCAAATGTATTGTTTTAATTTGGTATAGCTCTCCAACCGGACAAGCGCTTGCTATGGTCAAATGCGATTGCCCTATTAATCCTCATGGACTGGCAACCTGTTGCTATTATGATCAGTCACCCTTCGACTCCGATGGTTTTCAGGATTACTATGAGGTTGACCAAGATAACTACTTTACGGACTCCCTTGTTGAGACCCTAGACAACTCAGTCTTAACACGAAGACAGTGGTTCCTTTGGATGTCCTGAAAAGGTTGCTGGGGAATGGGAGGCAGTAGGTGCCTCCCAGTTGCTAAAAAAGTGGGCACATACTGATACAATGGACAAATTGGCTAAATCATGCCAGTGTGACCCCAAGTAGGTTTCAGCTGGAAGCTTCAGTGAGTGCCACTGGTGAAACCTGAAGATAACACTACTAACATGGACACCTCCCTCTCAGACTTTTCTCAAGATCCCTTTGACGATAACAAAGGGAAACGCAAATGCAAGACAAAATCTTAACATTCGTTATAAAGCCCACACAACAGTATGCACTTTTGATCTGAAACATCTTACATCAGAGATGGTCGGAATGGACTCTCTCTGCGTAGGTGGCGAATTATGTGCAAGCTCGCCTTGTACAAATCCTTTGATAAAGTGTGCAACTGCTTAGGAGCGATAATTTCTCACCTGGTGATAGTAGATAAAGTGGCAGAAATGATAGATGTGGACCTAAATATGGCCATGTTTATGAACACATTTGTGAGACCACAAGATAGGGTTTGAGAGGTCCTGGAAAACACGCCAGGATAAACTCTTGGACATCTCTGGTCCTTAAACCAAAGTTTTGGAGATGGCTTACCAAGTTACGGAATCCAGGGAACCTATTGACCTGGACGTCGTTGCGGGATTGGCGCAACGTGCCACATGTCAGTTGTTCAAGGCCAACTCTGCCAGCTCTTCAGAAAGTCGCAAATCTATTCTGATGAAGATCAACCCAAAGCTGACAGAATTAGCAACAGGATATTTTTGTTAGGGACCTTGGAACCTTAATGAAAAACCTCCAACGGATTAAGACAAAGTACAAACTTCCATGAAAAAGTTTTTTCAACCTGCCCTTTTTGGTCAGTCCTGGCACCATCAGGGACGATCTACAGGCCGTTCCTCTTATTCAGGTCCACAGAGAGGATTTCAACCAGGATGACGTGGAGACTGGGCATATGATGCCAGTGGAGGTACATTCTTCTTCGCCAGATAGGGAGGCAGAAACAGAGATTGATAACGTGATACACACAGAGGAAGTACTCTGGGGGATCAAATACCAACCTCGTCAATCCTCTATCATATTATTTCATTACCACAAGTGATACTAGAGGGCAAAGTGAAGTAATTCCTTTACAACTAGGAATCACTGTCTCAAGACACATGGGGCTTAGACACCGTGCAAGGTTACAAACTAAAGTTTTGTAGTACTCCATTGCAATTATGGAATCCCTGACCTCTCATTTTTTTCGCAAATAGAAGAATTTTATAGAGAAATTCAGGTTCAATTAGGAAAAGGCATTCGTTCTCTCCCTCTCTCTCTTTTCCACCCCCAGGGGTTTTTCCATACCATTTTCCTTGTTCAAAAGAAAGGCGGGGGTTTCCACCTGGTCTTGAACCTCAGAGAGTCGAGTCATTTTATAGTCTAGCAGCATTTCAAGATGAAAGGAATCCATCAGTTCCAAGATTTTCTTCAGGCCAGAGAATAGCTGGTCAGATTGGATTTGAATGATGCTAGCCAGACCATTCCCATGTTTTACCCTAATCAACGTTTCCACCTGTTTCAGCAGAGAGAAGAATGATGGGAGTTCAAAGCCATCAGTGCATCTCAAAAGACTTCATAATTTTAGCTCAAAATCAAGTGACTGTGATGCTTCATCTCTCCTAGACGATATAACTACTTCAAGACCTGGAGTTTGTCATAAACTCAGAGAAATCTTTGCAGACTCTGGTGCAATCCATAGAGTTTCTAGGTTTTCAACTAGACTCGGACAACGCAGTTATGTCTTTCCAGTCACAAAATGAAGGCGATCAAGAAAGAGTTGCAAGCTGCTTTGAGCAGAGAGACAATTTTGCCCATGTCCTTTCACTACAAAGCATTGCATGTTTTGAGATACAACAGTCTAGAGTATGCAGATCAAGTGCCATTATCGCTCGAGACCAAGACAGAATTGAGGTGCTGGCTCAAGCACATGGAAGGCTGGACCAGCAGGGCGATCTTTGGATGCTAGCCATGTGAGAAGATGGAATCCGATGCCAGCCATTGGGGGGCAGATGCTCGATGGAGGAACTAGCATTGCACATCAATGGTCTTTAGCTACTAGCGGGCTGTTTTGTGATAAAGTTATTATTCCCAAAACACAATGAGCTGTTGTATTCTGTTGAGGATGAGCAACATTTCGGCTGTATGTTATATTAACAAGCTGGCAGCACAAAATTGCGGATGTTAGTGGAGATTGCCAAGGATTTTTGACACATCTGTCTCAAACACCACATTTCAATTACAGCAAAATATCTTCTGGGCCACCAGAACATAGTGGTGGATGGGTATTTCAGAAATCTGACAGACTTCAGCGATTGGAAACTGAAAGAACAGATTTTCCAACAGTTCAATCTCCAATGGGGTCCTTGCAAAGTGGATCTTTTTGAATGGACATTGAACAGACAACAGAAGGACTTTTTCCATTTGGAGTCCGGGCCCAGAAGCCATGTCGATTAATGCCTTCATCCAACATTGGAGGAGTAAGGGGGGGGTCCACTCATGTTTATTTAGAGGGTAGTAGCTTATGGGACAAGTCAGGAAGCGGAGTGGATTCTGGTCACTTTGATGTGGGGCACCCAGGTTTGCTTCCCGGTCCTTCTTTAGATGGCCTGCGAATCTCTGATCCTTCTCCCTCTTTTTACGACATTACTTCTGGATGCAGCAGAGTTCCCACACCAGATGATACAATCCAACCTGCTTTGTCTCATGGCTTGGAGAATTTGACGAGTTGTTCGCAAGTGCTGGGACTTTCGGAACGACCTTCTTTCTTCTTCAAACAGACTTGGTCAACAAGTACGCATAAGAGATAGTGTTCACACTGGGCGAGATGACTTTACAGTTGTGGCGAATGGGGTTTGGATTTCGATGGGAGCACCTGTAGCCATGGTGGTGAATTTTCTGTATGAAGCAGTCTCACTTACAGAATTATTCATAATTTCCGGTCTGCGATTTCAGCCTGACAAATTCAGATAGATTCTCCTCACATTGATGAGCATCCTCTGGTCAGTAATTTGTTGAGAGGGACTAGATTTTCAAATCCTCACAACCACGTTACTCTTGAATGTGGGATGTAAATGTTGTTTTAAAATGTTTAGATCATTGACCATTGACCTGACAATTCATAGATCTCTTGCAAACAACTGTCAGCTAAGTTGACTAGGTTAATGTGCTTTATTTCATTCAAGAGGGTCTCTGACATTAGAGCATTGGATATTACCAGGACAGTATTTTCCCCTGGTGGGTGGTATTCCTATTTTCCCCTGGTGGAGTGGTATTCCACGTTTCCAAGCGCACCAAAATGAATAATAAAAGTGCTCAATATCCAACTTTTCCAAATAATTATAAATTGGGTGTGGTTGGTTGTCTGAAATAATATCAAGATTTTATTAGAAGTCAGAGCGGATTATGCAGGACCGTTGTTGTTTGCACCGCTTTTGTTTTGCCTAGTGTCACCCGCCACTTTGGCTGGGTGGTTGAGATGGTTATTTAGGGAAGCTGGGATTGATGTTACTGTTTTTGGAGCCCACGCGGTTAGGGGTGCTATGATGTAACTTTGTCACCTTTCGTACATTTAAATGATATGTGCCCCATTGACTGCACTTGCGGCTCCTACACATCTCTTGCTAGTTACACTTTACCCAAAGCGGGTTCATTTTTATTGCAATATCCTTTACACCACACACTCCCCTAATAGTGCCTTATTAGGGATATGGGCCTTACTTTTATAATGAAGCCCAATGGTTCTCTTGACAGCCACATATCCTGTGGCCTTTGTAGTTTTTAGCGAGTGACCTGCTCTACCTCCAATAAGACACCCCAAGTTGCTGCGCCAGACAGAACATCCACACTGCATCAGTGTGGCCCGGGTCCCACTAGCAAGTGACATGTCCTCTACATCCAGCATGTCGGTTGCAGGTTCTGCTCTGCACAGTTTGTTAGTGATTATTATGCCAACATATTAGTCATCCCTTACCGCTGTTGACACCCTCAATCAGCACCTTTATACCTATACTTAAGAAGCATCCTTACTTTCAGCATTTCTCCTCCAAGAAAGCAGAGCAGGGTAGGTCTACTCACGGGGAGCTGTGCTGCATCCGTGTAAATACTCTCCTTTTGTCGCCAATCAGTATCGCTTCCACCACGGCAATGGTAAGACTCCTCCTTTAATTTGACCCTCTATCCTGCAGTATGCTAATTAGCATTTCCTCTGCCTTCTCTTGTGGGGGCTATACCGTGACCAAAGTTGGGTAAGTCCCTATTAATTTGATTACTTTTGCTGTATGTTTCCTCAAAGTGCAAGCTATGTGTTGTAGCTCTACATTCGTCACGTGTTGCTGGGTGCAAGGGTGTTTTCACTCTGCCTTTTTGAACTTGTGTAGTGGCATGTTTAAACATGGCACATATGTCGTGTAGGGTAAGTCTAGACTCCGCACCGCAAACCTAACTTTGTACAGCTCCTTGCCATTAAGATATTATAATGATGTGTTTTTTGTATTTTGGGACGGTTCTCAATTTTAGAGGTATTTGATTGATCACAACTGTTTTGAGTGTTTGCAAATCTCAATTTTAGAAGCCACTTCCTGAGATTCCTTCACTGTGTACATTAGGGTTATTTTAGGTCCTTAAGAATCACCACACGATCATTCACCAGACATAAATAGGCGAGAGACAGATTGACCCACTAGGCTCATTAAGCTATCTAGGACCATTAGATCCCCTGATAGCACTCACCATTTTAACTAGGCAATTGACCTCAATTCATGAAATAGGTTTGTTTCTGATGATCACTTAGTCTATTTTAATACACTCTCCTTTTTCACATCATTTCACTACCAATCTTCACTTTCAACCCACACAAATGCACAATCAAACAGCACAAACGAAAAAAGATCTACAGCTAAGAGCCCCCTAGAGGGTGCCCGCCATGCATTGCAGCTCCAGGCCCAACGTGGAGCTTGCCCAATGATGAAGCAGGACACCCACATGGGTGAATGAGGGCACTTGCTCCTATTGGAACATCTCCCACCTCAGTAAAACCGGAACTACACACATCCATTTTACTGCTGCACTACAGAAACTGCATACTCTTTTTGATACTAGTATTCAAAGTGGCCTGGTGTGTCACTGGGAGTTTCCTGTAGGTGCTGCCCTGGCCCAGAAAAAATATTCCCAATTTATGGATGCCCTGAGAAAGACTTCATTCACTTTGTTACAGGGTCAGATGGTGCCAAGTGGCCTTTGTTTTGAATGCAATGTGGGTGTTGAAGCGAAAATCGGAGATGAGGTGGAATCCCAGGATCTTAGCAAAGGTGACAAGATGTGGAGTAAAACTGTACAGATTTATCTGAGTGTCACACATATGCAAGTGTTTATATACTCATACAGACACAAAATGCCTTCAGAAAGGGCACATACCCGTAAATTCCTTTCCAAGTGATTCAGTACTATCAAGGAGAAAAAGGTTTTAAAGATATAAACCGGTTTATTGATGTACAAAAAAAAAGTTGTGGGATCTAGGTCCACAAAAGGCCAACTACAGGCGTGGATTTCCTGAGATCCAAATGGGGGAAAAAAAGGAGAAGCACATTTTGCCTCCACAAATCCAGCAGTCCTTCCCACCCCACTTCCAAGTCCAGGATCCTCTAGGCTATGGCAAACATAAATCAAATAATTAGCCACCAACACGAAATACAAAGAGAAGAGAACACCAAAGGCAGCTCAGTTTGTAGTTCAAACCTTCCAGGAAGGCCCGAGGAGAATCTGCCTAATACAAGATATAGCTCCACCCCTGAAAGCTCTGACCTGAGCCTCATGGTGAAGCCCTAAGAGTTTGTCAAATGAGAACCATTATCATCATCTTTCTCACATCTATCAGAGGCCATTTCCTTGCAAGAGTACCAGAGTTGGGGACTAGAAAAGCAAGAGATGTCCGTATCTGCCGTGGTTTGGATGCCTTTTATCATATTCTGATCATTGTTCTATCTGCTTACATGCCTGCTCCATCAGACCAGTTACATTTCTCTTTTTTTCCTTGGTGAGAGGCTGTACACCTTATCTTAACTGCGTTCTAGCTCCCTCCAGCAAGCCCAGCAAACCACCCAACGACCCACCTAACAAGGTCACCAGCTCCACTGGCAGCACTTCAGGAGAGACTCTCACAACCAAACGATAAGAGGCTGTGAGAAGCTGGCTATATGGTGCACACTTATGTAAGTGGGCACCCTGCACTAATCCAGGCAACCCTTATGGTGATTTTAGTGTTCTTAAGACAACCTTCGAAAGCTCTCCAAGTGGTAGCTGTGGAGAACAGCCTTCAAACTTAGTCCAGAAGGAATGTAAAGCAGGTTGTTTAACCAAAGCATAATCTTATTGTAATAAAGTGAAAAAGAACCACACAGCAAATTTTTAAAAATATGTATCACTAACACATACAAATATCTCCTGCCCAGAGATATACACAATACTTTGTAACTAGAACAGGTAAGTAGTACAGATACACATTGGGAGCCGGGGGGTGGGGCGGGGGGAGTAGACCAAACTATATACTAAAATAGTGGTATGCGAACCACGACTCAAAGTCAAGACTATGCCCAGAAGACTTAGAAGTGCCGGGGCCCGGAGGAACCACCCGAGGCAAGTAACCAGGAAACCCACGGAGGCTGTGTGCAGAGTGGGAACACGAATGTGGGTTCAATACAAGTCAATGGGTAAGCTGCTGTTGCAATTTTAAAGAAGAAGGGCCTAGGAACCAGGAAACCTACACCAGGAAAGCCGGGTGCATAGGTGTGAAGTGGCGTCGGAAACCGCAGTCGAACTCAATGGAGGACTTCAGGAAGATGCTGCTGTGGAGAAGGTGAAAGTGTCCGGTGGGACCGAAAGGTGGATGCAAGATGTGAAGTACCTGCAAGCAGAAGGGACAAAGTCTATACCACTCAGGAGTTCTAGGAGGCACGGAAGTCGAATCTCCACCGATGCCGGGTGTTGCAGGAGAGTTGACGAGGACCTTGGAGCTGCAGCTGTGCGGACCAGGGACACTGTGGTAGACCAGGAGCCATTCCACGTCAGATGTCAAGAGTTAAGGGGTCGGTGTCCGTTGGGAGCACCAACAAGCTTTAGCAATTGCAACCAACGTGGAAAGCGAAAAAGGAGCAGTGTCTGTACCAGCAAGGTCCAGGTGACTCGCCACAAGCAGGGGAGTCAGAGCAGGGCCCGAGCAATCAGGGGAGCCTGCTGAAATCAAAGAGGACCCTCAAGAGGACCGACAGGCAGGAGAACTGGAGTGGCAAGAGGCCCTCGAGCAGTTCACCACAAATGCATTCCCACGGTGCAAGCGCTGCAGTGAGGATGAAGAACTCGATCACAGGAGATGCTTGATGTTGGGGCTGCTTGGAGACCGAAGATCGTGGAGGGAGGAAACCAACAAGCCTTTGCAATGGCATGTGGACACGGTGCACAGGGGTTCGGTTCCTGTGGCTCAGACGAGGGATACTGGCCTCAAACCTGTTGAGAGGACAGGGCAGGCCTCGGGGTATGTGAAGAACCACCACCTTTTTTTGCTGAGCCATTCGAAGCCCGTGGGAGCTCGGTATCAGCAGACCGGTCAGCTTTGTTGCGGTTCCTGCAGATGCAGGAAAGTGACTCCTTCACTTCAAGGGAGATCCCTTCAGGTGTCTTCTATGTCCACTGGCCTTGGAGGATTCCTGTATGGAGCACAGGCACAGACGTTGCAGCAGACTTGCGGGACGAAGAGACCAGGAGCAGCAAGAGCCTTTCCAGTTGCAGTCGGTTGAGGAAGAAGTGGTGTCTTGATATGAATCTTGTCCCAAGACGAATCTAGGGACCCACCTACAGGTATTCCCTTAAGTACCCTAAGGAAAGGGTTGGGACAATTCAGGGTTCCCTCCCAGAGGAGGGTTCGACAGTGGGGAGGATACTCCCAGGTCCTTTGTCCAGTTTTGCGTCACAGCAGGAGCCATTGGCTCCCTGAGCTGGTTTGAACTGGACTATGCAAGGAGGGCACCAAACGTGCCTCTCAAGCAGACTGAGTGGCGCTGGCAACAGCTCCCACCCGGCCCCAATACACTAAACCCTGTCTGTGAGGTGGTCACACCTTCCTGTGACAGGATACCTATTGTTCTGCCTTCCCCACACTCGAGCTTGGCTCAGTAGCAGGAGGTCAGAATCGAGTCTCTGGTCAGCAGCAGCCTTGTTGTGCTGTCTGGGTCTAGAAGACTGGTACCGGGAGCACTAAGGTCCCCCCCGGAGGAGCTTTACAGTGCATGGAATCATACCTCCCACACCGTTTACGGTGTGAGCGTATGATTCCAACATGTTTGATACCAAACATGACAGGGTTCGTTACAGCCAGTTAGAGATGGTCATCGCATAAGGACACATGGCCCCTCTATGTATCGCAATGGCTGATGCACTTAAAACCCAGGAGAATGGACTCCGAAGGTTGTAGGGGTGTCCTGCTCATGCATGGGCACCCTCACATTTAGAACCAAGCACCCTGCCTTCAGGATTGTAAGGCCCGCTTTAGGGGTGACTTATAGGTTTTAAATGCAGTGACCTTAGATATAGGGAAACCTATATCTGTCGTAAGTGGTGCTAGCAGCACCTTACACAGGCTGCAATGGCAGGCCTGTAGTTACAGTTTGATTGGTCTCCCATGGGTCACAGTGGCATCTTCTAAATCTAGACAATCAGACACCCAGGATACCCAAACCCATCTTTGCATTCCGGAGGAACAAAAACTTGAAAAAAACATATTGGTCAGGGCCAAACTTCCAGAACGAAACATATTGACACAGAGATCCATTATTGGCAACATCCCTATTCAGGGACATCATCAATGTGGAGGCTGTCAGGCATGCCCTAATGTGATCGTCAATGACATCATCGTAATTAACAACAAGACTATCAACCTCAAAGAGATGACCAATTGTAAAACATCAAACTGTATTTATGTCATCCTATGCCCCTGTGATATCCCCTATGTAGGAGAGACCGGCAGAGAATGCAAAATACGCATAGGGGAACACAAATCTAACATCAGGCAGAATAACCTTACAGCACCATTGGTCAAACATTGGATGGAGTCCAACCACACCGAAAAGGACCTACGTTGGACTATCTTAGAAAAGGTCCGCATTCAAAAGGGCACTGACAGTACCCGGATCCGCAAAAAGCGAGAAGTCTTTTGGATTTACTTCTTGGACTCCAAAACAAGGGGGCTCAATGAGGAATTACCCTGGGAAAATGCTATTATATAAACATCAGAATATAGCGACCCATCTGTCTGAGAAAACGAATTGGTTCGGTATCAGGCCCCACTGTGATATGCAGCAATAAATCCCCTCTTGAATTATTTTCCTTGCCCACTGCCAAGTTGATGGGCTTCCACGTAATTCCATCGGGGGCCTCTCATATCATCCATCTGAGCTACTCTCACTAGTCCTCCGTCATTGACCGCGCGAAAGACCGTCAGAGACTTTGATGTCTGGCTAACGGTTTTACTATTTTCAGCAATCACAGTTGCGACCTTAGAACACTCCATTCCGATATTCTTTTCGGAATCCATAGCCACTTTTTACACATTACACCATGACGTGGCTTGTGCACAGCCTCTGCCGGTATTTAAGCAGCTGTATACTATCAGGCTGTTCGTCTCTCGTTCTACAGAGAGGGGCGGACCGGCAGCGGAGAAGCTTCAACATTTCTTGCATCCTGAACTAAGACGAAGGATCGAAAAGATCAGGAAACTTCTTTTCGGTAAGCGCTAAGAAAATCGGAGTCATGGCCAAAATAATAGTATTCTCGACCCCATGCATATTTCTCGAGCGCTAACATTAATTGTTTTGTTTCGCTCCCAGACCTTGTGGCCAGAATCCATTTCCTTTTTCGTATCAACCCTAGAGCATTGCAGCAGATTGCACGCCCAGCCAGAACAGCGAGATGCCTTTCCCCAACTGAAGTAGGTGATTCATCACACTAATTAGTTCGCTCGTACATCGTCCGGAGCATCTGTTAGAACAGACTTTTACCAGTCTGTGTGTTTTCGTTGTTTTTTTAGACAATTGACTTCCACTTATCGGCCCAGAAGTACCAACAGAGAAAACCCACGAACCGCTGACCCCAGGTAGATTTGGCCCATAGGACGTGGCCCATGTCTCACTTAATAGCCCTACAAAATATGCTTTATTATTGAAATGCTAACTTTTCTCGGTCTGTATTCATCTTTAGATCCCACACTCCCTCTAGTGGACGAGTTCCACTCTATTGTTATATTCACCCCCTGTAAGAACCTCTGAAGTCGTGTCATTGAACTTGAGGAGAGATATATTCATATCTTCTCAACTGATTTCTTGGTGAGCGTGCTTATTATTTCCTCTCGCTGAACTATTAGCTCCATGCAGAAGTAGTGCCCTTATTTCTTGCATTTGTACTCTAAACCAAACTATTCTTTTCCTTTGCCTCCAGACTGCTTGTAATTATCTCCCAAACTGTTTCTTGGGATACACTACTATGGTCTACATTTGTGTTTTTTAATTAACTGTCTCCAACCGAATGTTCTTCCCCAGATTTTGTATAACGGTATCTAGATAAATTAATACATTTAGAAGTCTCTTTGATTGTTAATGTGAGAGAACCATTCTTTGCTTTGTTTTTCTTGTATTTTTTCTTGTATTCTGTTTATTTGTTTTATGTTTTCCTCATCATGTGTGCAACTTCCAGAATTCAAATCGTGTATCCAATGCTTAACCACCCATGTGTCTAGACCAGTGCTCATTTTATATGAATATTGTTATTCGTAATTGTATGAAAAATCAGATTATCAAATGCATATATTTAGAATTAGCGTTTTTTGTTTACTATTTTTTGTTTATCACTCGGTAGGTCCCATGGAAATCGCATTTGAATAATTTCTCGCCCTGAAGAAGGTGTTTCCCCGGGGAAAGGGGGTGTTACACCGAAACGCGCGTCGGCGTCTTGAACTGAACTGTTCGTTACACAGATCCACTAAGACCTTACAATACCACAAGAACAATTCTTTTGTTGTTCCATTTTTCTTTCCATACCTGGTCATTCTTGATTGTACTTATCTGTGTATGCCTTACGCCTAAGAAGACTCGCCTACCATTTTGGGCCTGTATTTTGTTCATCTTTCAAGATTTTAGGGTGTATGTGTCACTTGTTGTTATGGTGTGAATGGATCTTAGTATGAATGAGAATGTTTGAATAATTTTATATCACAGACTGTCCATGGGTACCAATGTATTGTAGGACTAGCAGGTCCTTGGTTTTGTTGAATTGTTGGTGTAATTTATAAATTCTGCGTATTCACTAAGCAGATGTTTTTCAATTAATTTCAAAATTAAAAAAATGGATTAACACCTTATTTTGACTTGTTATGTAATCCTTACACGGTCTAGACAGAGTGTTTTTTTCTGCCTTAAAAAATGACTTAGATGCATTTATCAAATAACTATAGGTACAGCAGATATTTTCGTGTTTACTTGGTCTCCCATGGGTGCCATAATATAAGCTTCAGCCCATGTGGGGCGCCCTGGTGTACCTATGTATGCCCTGGGTACCTCAGTACCATATACTAGGAACTTATAAAAGTACACCAGTATTCAATCTGGGATTTACCTAAGTACTTACCATAACCAATTTAGGGGAGAAAGCACAGAGACTGTGGTCCTGATAGGCAGGAACCCAGTCAAACTTGTCAGAAACAGCTTAGCACCAGGCAAAAAGTGGGGGTATCCATGAAAGCAGATCCTACTTTCCTACAGAGGCCCTATGCAGATTGCTCAAAGTCTCAGTGCTCTTCTCTAACCTCACCAAAACAAGTAAGGCAAACAGTTTGAATGGGGATATCTCAGCATACAATGCTTTAAATTAGTGCAGTAGAGATCTCTCACCTGTAAGATATTTCCTCCAAGTTAGAACGCTTGCTTGTGAATTCCATCCGCCCCCACTTTGGCCATCGTACCTCAGGGTGTTAAGCAACATACTGCTGAGTGCACCACTGCTTCCTGAAAGGTCTTCAGTGCTCCTCTCAGTACAAGCTTCAACGGGACCCCTGTGAGATGTGGAATCCCTATGTTTTTGGGTGTTGTGGAAAACCCTTCCTACATGCCAGGGTATGATGCCTGTGCTGCTCTAGATTGATGACCTGCCTGTAAGCCACCTGGTAGTTGTGGCTTCTATTCTGCTGTGACCCTCTAACTTTTGACACCACATTTCGACACAGCTAAGGATTTACTATTGTGAATCCAAGGACCATATTTGAGGTATTGTTAGAGCATTACATAGTGAAGCCTAATGAGCCTCACTGCATAATACTCTACTTTCCTATATTGACCATTCTTCTTTACAAAACGAATCCAAACTACTTCAAATTTCCAGTGTAACATTGATGAAAAGGTAATGCCAAGTCATTCCACAAATTATCAACTGGCCCAAGGTCGTAACAGACTGGATTAATCGAAGCCATTCACCTTTTTGTTCCCCGTCTATTCCAGAGTAGATTTACCCAATCACTGACCAGCTGAATGTAAACTTTCATTTTCGTTTAAGCTTTCTAGCAGAAAGAAGGTGGCTTTCTTCATGGACTTTTCTATACTGTGCTCACTTCTTGTCAGAAGGGGAATACAGAGATGAAAAGGATCCCTAAACTACAAAGTTGCCACCATAGATCTATAGCCACATGCCAAAATGTACCTTTAATAGAGTACTTGTGCTATTCTTCAAAACTATGAATAGGCTATCACCTAGCTTCCTGGCTGACATCCTTGTTAGTCACCCACCAGACCCAACAGTTATTCTTAAGCTAAATACTACCTTCTTGACACACCGAAAACTTAAGTGAGACTTCGACTTTACAGTTTTAACTTACTTGGCCCAAATTACTGATATTCACTCTGCGCTGAACGGTGCATGCAAGACTAATAAAAAAGAAGGGTTTACTAATACTTCATCACAATTCACGTTCTTTCGTCTTGGCCACGTTTCTACACATATTAAAAAATTGACATAATATAGTATTATAGGCTGCTGACTCTGCTGGTTATCAAAGGCCCTGAACTTCAGTTATAGGGCCATGCCTTAGGAGAGGGGCTTTAACAACCAGTATACCTCGGGCAGAAGGACTAATAGAATATTCTAAATTAAAATGGGAGAAATAGAAAAACAAACACTGGAATGTTGGAGCCGAAGGCTTATACAAACCATATTTAAGTTATCCACCAACAGGTTTTGAGCCGTGCACTGAAAACATGATCATTTGTACAGCATTTTTTAGCACCATTATATAAATGAATGAGATAAAAAATGCATTCCGTTTGCAGGGTGTGTCATACCGGTCTTAAAGAAAAGATCATGAAACAGCCAAAGGTATAACCAAAAAAAGAGTTAACAACTGCTGGGACAGTTCTCCAAAACCTGTTCCGATTCTGATCTTGGGTAGAGACGTAAAAAACTACATTACATTGACAGTCAATACAGAGTATGTATATTGGCAGATGTGTGCTGAGCAAAAAAATAAGGTTTCAACATTAGCCCGAAGGTCCTCGAAAGTGCCGTACATGCATCTGCCCTCGCTCTCATGTTCAAACAACAAATGTTTGTTTTGTTTGAAGCTAACCGCATCACAATGTGGTGTTGTCTGCAGTTATTAACGACCACATTAATTGAATCGCCTTAAACTACGTCCTTTGTTTGTGATCTGTAGCCACCCACGGCAACTTAATTCACACCATACACCAGATCAGAACACACAATATAAACAGACACACTATCTGAATTCCTCTACACAACAAATCAATGCACAACATCATTTCAGTGTTACAAAAACGTGCCACGCCATACATAACTCATTGAAAAGTACCACATCGTGACATCCAGATCACAACACACACAGCTAAAATCCACGTTCACTTCACCCTTTCCTTTGGCTAAAACATTCCACCTTATGACACTAAATAAAGATACATTTAGCAGATTGTCACAACACACTGTGATATAAAACCTCATACTGTTAACACAATCATTCTACATCTGCAACACCAAATCGCTAGTTGTAGTGGTACGTCTACACCCTCATGATCTACCCTTCTTAAGCCGACAACCCACGCTGCGTGTGTTACCAACATATGAAAGAAAACACACCGCTTCTCCACGGCACTCACCCTGCCACCAGAATGATGACTCGGAGAGGGTCCCTCGCTACTGTCAGCAGGAACAGGGAGAAGGCGGGTCCGAAGGCAATGAAAGTGCAGCCGAAGAACATGGCGGCCCCCATCTTGCCGGACGGACCCTTACAAAGCCCGACAGGGTCGGCCGCCTCCGACGAACCCCACAGATCAAAATACTAGGGCCACCCGGCGGAGATAGGTGCCATGGAAACAAGTGTAGGGCCGCTGCGAACCAGCTGGCAAAATGATAACCACGGCTGCCACAAAAGAATAGGCTATGGAAACCAAAGAAGGACCAAAGAAAATAAACTAATGGAAACTATAAAAATACTAACACTGTGTGTAAAATAGTGTCGGAAAAAACAATAGAAACAGAGAAAAGACTGAAACAGTAAAAAGGCCACGGGGATTGATTAGGGAACTAAATACAACGAATCAAAAAGAAAAAAGAAATCGAGACAAAATCAAGATAAAGGAGAGGACAGCGGGAGAATAACTTTAATAGACGAAGCGGGGACTGACCATGAAAGGGTAGAGGAACACGCAGAGGAAGAGACATCTTCCAAGGTTCAAGTCGTCTCGTGTAGGGGGTCACTAGGAGGCTCCGTCTCTGTCTGGGACCCAATTTCACTATTTCTGGGATTTACTTTTACATAGTGTAATCTTGGAGTTGTAGTCTTAGTTTATTTAAATTATGGCAATTAGAGCAACACACCTGATAATATAATTAAATGAGAACGTCCAGGAATGTAAGAGCGGCGCCCCAGTGACATATAGCTAGGGACGTATACAATCATACATGCCAACATTTCAACTTCGATAAGAGGCAGAAATATGCGTTGGAGTGCACCGTGGCGAGAGAGCGGAGCGAGCGAGCCTGAACATCTTTAGAGGGGTTGGTGGGTAAATGGTGCATTTTCAAGCAAATTTGAGAAGCAAGAAGCTTAATATAGCAATTGTGAAAGTACAGTTATTACATTAATAAAGGGATGTCATATAACAACATGTAGATAGAAATGTTTCTGAAGCTAGGCCCTGCCAGTGCCACGCACCTCTGAGCAACATACACGCTGTTCTAGGCCCAGTGCTGGCACTCAGTGTGTATGCTTCTCAGAGGTGCATCACGTGTGGCAGGCCTGTAGCTTCAGAGTGAGAAACATTTTCTGCACCAGTCTGTGTTCTCACTCTATTAGGAAGGGGCGTGCCAAGGGCGTTCCTTCCTAACAGCGATTGGCACTTCTTTGTACGATTGTTTTGCAACCGCAATTGCGGTAACAAAACACTCAGTTTACCACCTACTTCAAGGAGGTAGTAAGCCACTCGCAAACAGGAAGAGGTCCCCAGGGGAGCCTTCCCCTTTGTGACTGGCGTGAATATTTTTTTACAAGCAGACAGTAGTCCCACAGAACACTGTCTACTCTTAAAAAATGAAACAGAAACGTTTCATTTTTCTTTTTTAAATGTTTCCAGTTTTCCTTTATGGAAAACGGGCTGCATTTAAAAAAAACTGCTTTATTTAAAAATCAGTCAGAGACATGGTGGTCTGCTGACCCTAGCAGGTCACCATCCCTGTGAGTGCTGGCCAATCCCAATGGGGTTGCAAATTGCGGCCTGCCTCATGGATATTAATGAGGCAGGTCGTTTGCAACCCAATTTGGAATTGCAAACAGTGTCTGAGACTCTGTCTGAGACCATGTTGTACACTCTATTTTGCGAGTCGTAAAACGTTGCAATTTGCAGCTCGCAAAATGGAATGGTCATACATCTGGCCCTAAGAGTTCTGCTGCTGTGCGCTGACATCAGGGGCATCCCGGGAGATATCCAGGAAGTGGGTTTAAGGTTTACAGGCGAACTGCTCCGTGATGCGCATCTCATATGAGCACGATGCCTTACATCGCGCTCATACGAGTTAAAGAGCTTCCGTCGGGGCTTCCATTGTGCCCAGAAGTGTTTGCTCTGTCCTATTCTATGCGAACAGTCCTTCCCAGAGACGCCTGCTGTTCTGCTTGAAGTGCTGCTGTTCCCCAGAGGTATATCTGCTCTCCTAGTAAAGCTAAAGCAGTCCTGCTGAGAGAGGTGTGTCCATGGTCCTCTCTATCGTCCTGCAGTCCTACTCATAAGTGTCTGTTATGTCCGTTTCAAAGCGCTACAATCGTGCTCTGAAATGTATGTACTATCCCGTTCAAAGTACTGCAGTCATGCCCAGAGAGGTCTTTACTGCCCCAAGTGCACAGTCTTGCTCAGAGGTGTGGGTGCACTTCTATTTAAAGTGCTGCAGTTTCTAAAATGGAATCTGTGGTGTCCTAGCACACGCATAGCATTCCAACATCCCCACAGGGACAGTAAGCGCTGTACAAATACTGCAATACAATACAGTTGCAGTCCAGCCGAGAGGTGTCTTGTGGTCCTGTTTAAAGTGATCTAGTCCTGTGGGCATGTGCTGTGCTATCTTAACTCCACAAAATAACGCCTTCTGAGGTGTACTCCTGTCCAAATCAAGGGCGTAGTTCTGTTTGGAGGTGTGCGCACCACCCGGTTCAAAGTAATGCAGTCCTCCTAAAACACATTTAAAGCCCGATTAAAATAAATACACTCTTGGAATGGTCCGGATAGGGAGCAACAGTACACCTGCATTAAAGGTACTGGTCTACTGGGGAATGTTGGTTCTGGCCCACTGAACGCATTGCAGCCCTGCTGATAATTATGTTTACCATCCAATTAAAAGTACAGAGGGGTCTGAGACTAGCAGAAGACCACGCACTGCTTCAGTACTGCAGCCCTTCTAAGAGACGCCTGTCCTGCCCCAGTGTACAGCAGTCCTTGTAAGAAGTGCCACTCCTGTCCCATTAGTAGAACGTTGGTGCTGTTCACAAGGGATGGTCCTACCCCACTGAAAAGCCGAGCGCCTCGATATTGAATAAATGCTGACAAATGGCAGTCCATTCCCAGTGCACAGTCCTTCTGACAAGATGTGGTCGGACTGTACAGTGCACAGCACTGCAATTCTGCACAGAAGTGTCAGCACTGCCCCATAATAAATATCACATTCCGGTTAAGAAATGCCATCACTGTCCAGAAGTTCTGCGGTCCCTCTGGGTGGGACGTGCTGCAGCTGCTCTTTTCACACTAAAAGTGCTGCGTTCTAGCTCGATGGAGAGCACTGCTGTCGATCCCTGAAAGTGCTGCATTACTGCTGGGTAGAAAGCACTGCTGTTGACCCCTGAAAGTGCTGCATTACTGCTGGGAGGAAAGCTCTGCTATTGGCCCACTGATAGTGTACCGCTGGGTGGAAAGCACTGCTATTGCCCCATTGAAAGTGCTGCACTACTGCTGGGTGGAAAGCACTGCTATTGACTCCTGAAAGTGCTCCATTACTGCTGGGTGGAAAGCACTGCTATTGACCCCTGAAAGTGCTGCATTAATGCTGGGTGGAAAGCACTGCTATTGGCCCACTGATAGTGTACCGCTGGGTGAAAAGCACTGCTATTGCCCCATTGAAAGCGCTGCACTACTGCTGGTTGGAAAGCACTGCTATTGAGCCCTGAAAGTGCTGCATTACTGCTGGGTGGAAAGCACTGCTATTGGCCCACTGATAGTGTACCGCTGGGTGGAAAGCACTGCTATTGCCCCATTGAAAGTGCTTCACTACTGCTGGGTGGAAAGCACTGCTATTGACCCCTGAAAGTGCTGCATTACTGCTGGGTGGAAAGCACTGCTATTGACCCCTGAAAGTGCTGCATTACTGCTGGGTAGAAAGCACTGCTATTGGCCCACTGATAGTGTACTGCTGGGTGGAAAGCACTGCTATTGCCCCATTGAAAGTGCTGCACTAGTGCTGGGTGGAAAGCACTGCTATTGACCCCTGGATGTGCTTCATTACTGCTGGGTGGAAAGCACTGCTATTGGCCTACTGATAGTGTACCGCTGGGTGGAAAGCACTGCTATTGCCCCATTGAAAGTGCTGCATTACTGCTGGGTGGAAAGCACTGCTATTGCCCAACTAAAAATGCTTATAAGATCCCAAAGGCGAGACCGATTGCATTGCATAATATTTATTGCTTGTTTGCACATATCCTACCTGCCTTGCACTCTTCCTGCTTTCCCTTGGTGCCATGAGGAATCGCCATGTTGGAGAGTTGGCGTTCCAGTTCCTCTGACACTCGGGGCTATATCAATGCGCGCTGTCCGGGCGCGCAGCGGACGCGCCAAAGGCAAGCCCGTCTGCGCCCGTCAGCGTCCCGAAAGCGGCCAGTGCCAGCCATGCTGCCCGGAAGCCCTCTGGTATTAGATGGAGATATACGGCGGCCGCTCTACGGGCCCTTGACCCCACTCCACACTGCCATGTAGGGCGCTGGGATGTGGCTGGAGCACCAAAACAGGCGTGTCACTCTTGTGGGTTTAAGTTGTCCCTGGGTCATGTTTCTTCAGATAACACTGGCAACTCAACTGGCCAGCTGTCCAAGGCTCCCTTCATTCAGGCTGCCTCTATTAAGGTGCGCTCTCTTAGGAAACACCATGCAGAGGTCTTTGAGCTTTTAGAGGACAACTCACTGGACTTACTGTTTTTAACTGAAACATGGTTAGATCCCTTCTCTGACCCGACTGTCACACTCGCAACACCTTTGGGCTCCAAAATTTCCCGAGCTGATCACCCGGTTGGGCGAGGGGGTGGGGTTGTGAACATATATAAAAATAAGTGGGATTTCTGTAGGGAAGAGGCTACTTCTTGGGGCAGTTGCGAGGCCTTGGACTTCAGTATTCGCCTCTCTGCTCATTTTATACTAGGAGGCTGTTTGATCTATAGGCCTCCGGGCCCAGTTGGGCCTTTTCTCCAGGTCTGGGGAGATGCTGTTACCACTAGGGCGGTTATATTTGCTCATTATATGGTCCTGGGTGACCTGAATATTCATTTGGATCAGGCAGACAGCAAAGATCCGCGGGACCTGCTGGATGTGCTACAACTGGCTCAGCTCAACCCGCACGTTAGCCTTCCTACGCATCAAGCTGGACATGTACTTGACCCCATTTGTACCAACTTCCCGATTCAACTTAGGGACCCTTGTCTGGTCACCTGGTCAGACCATTTTATAACCCACTTCTCATGGGAAGTGTCCAATACTGAGCCTTTAGCACATTCAGGCTACAAATCAGCATTTGGCAAATTTGATCCTCTTGAGCTAAATATGGCCTTGGCAGCCTCCAAGCCTAGACTGGCAGGTGAGCTTGAGGAACGTGCTGCGGGGTTTTCTAGATGGGTCTAGGATGCAGTTGCTACGGTTGCCCCTCCCACCAGTTTGGCTAGAGAATCTCAGTCCAAACCTTGGTTTAATCCATCTCTCAAAGCTTTGAAGCACGCTTGTAAAATCCTTGAGCGAGCCTGGCGGAGGGGGGGTTATTGCCCAGCCGAAAAGAGAAAACTCAGCGATAAGCAGAAGACATATTATGCAGCCATCAAGCTGGTGATCCAGCGGAAAAGGGGCAAATTTACAGATCCTCCCTGCGTCACAGATCCGTCACCGCACTTACTCTTTCACACACACATTCATTGGTGGGGCCCATACCACCAACACTCATACGTCTCTCTCCGAATCTGTACACAGGAGGATGATGAATCCGCTGGACATGTGGGGGGGTACCTTATTACCTATAGGGAAGGAAATTTGTTACAATATTTTACATATGTACATCAATAAACATAGAATCCTAACCTTAACATCAAGGCACTCCACCACTTGGTCGATGGACCAATTAGTTGGATTGGTTGATGGTGATTTAGAACCAGCTAAACACATTAAGGCTTCAAAATTCTCATTTAATACCCTATTTAAAGAACCACAAACTAATTTTCTGTTAATCAATGTTTAGTTTATCTAATTATTTGCTTTCATTTGCATAATTTATCATTTATTCATCATAGATCCAATTTAATTAATCACAATTTAACATGACATTTATATTTACCTAGTCTTGCTATCGGGGCTTTTCTCTAATTCTGTTGGCTCTGCATGGCTCAAATCTCTGTTACTAAACCGTCCCAATCGAATGCCGGCCAAGATTTCAATAAGTCCGAAAAGTTCCTTCACTCAGTACCGCACAGTCCCAAAGATCTTCAAAGGACCAAGCAGTCGTACCGGCAAATCGATCATGCAAATTTGGGACACCCCTCCGGAACGCACTAACGCACCCTTCTAGCACTTTGACCAGCACCAGCCCTCCCTGCTTCTACTATCCTTCTTTTATATTAAAATTCTGGGTAACATGAAACATTTACTGGACGGGGAAGAACTGTGATTGGCCAATTCTGCCAAATTTGTAATATGGTCCGAATTTCACAGTGTCTTGGGTTCCCAGGAAAATGGCTGTGTCATGTCCTCAGTTTATGTCATTTTCATGCGGAAATGTCCAATGTAACAATGTTGATTCTTTCGTTATAGGTGACTATTGTTTCTTCGGGTAGATTTCACTGACTGAAATATGGCAATCCTCCACGTTCCTATCCTTGACCAGGAACACTGTGCTCTGGATTGAGGACGCCTGGAGATCTTCGGAGCCATCCACGTCTGCGCAGTAGACTTCGCGCTCACAGGACGGTAGCCACTTCCGAACTCCATTTTGAATAACATGGCCTGGTAGGCCCGAATGCCAACTTAAGCGAAACAAACATAAAACATAATTAATATATGGAAGTAAAGATTCTAATGTTTAAACCCACACTAATCTCATTATATATTAGTATTTTCTTAGTTTATAGCGATATTTAAAGCAATAATACTCACCATTTGGTCCTAGCAGGAACGCAAACCATCACAAAAGCAACATCAATCATTCAATTTCTATCGCCACACCTTCTATTGTTAATATGCGTACCACAGTTAGTTATTAAAGTTAATTTGCCATGCCAATAGCAATTAATCCAGCGTGTAATTCATGTTTACCAAAATGTACTTTATTGATTAGTATACCACCGCACACAATTAATATAGAATGATATGTAAATTGATTACGTCGTTAGTATTTTCATGCAAAATAGAGAAGGTATACAACATTTTGTTTTACCTGCTCCATCACTGGCTAAAGAGCAATTCTACTCAGCCCGTATTGAATCAGCCAACAATAACGCTAAGGAAATTTTCAAGATTGTCCAGAGTTTCATGTCTCCTGTGGCCCAAACTAGTGTGTCATCTTCACCTTCTTGGTGCAACATCCTCTCTTGCTACTTTAGGGATAAGATCTTGGCTATTCAAGCAGCATTCACCTCCTGCAGTATCAGTACGGTGGAACTTCTGGAATGTCAACCTGTTGGTATAGGCCACTCACGGTCAGTGTTTAGGCCAGTCGATCCTCTGGAAAGTCTCAAAATTCTTAAAGGTCTAAAGTCTGGCTCGCCTTAGGACCCCTGTCCTGCTAGGATACTTGCAGCGGTTGCTGAGGTCGCTAATGTAGAAGTGAACTCCATCATTCATTTGGCCCTCCAGAAAGCGGTGGTTCCATAGGCTTGGAAGGAGGTCAAGATCTTGCCACTTCTGAAAAAGCAGTCATTGAACCCCCTCTGTCCGGGGAATTACCGGCCTATCTCTCTCCTTCCTGCATTGGCGAAGGTGTGTGAGAAGGTGGTAAATAAGCAGCTCACTGATTTTGTGGAAAAGGAGGCGCTCCTGCATCCAGCTCAATCTGGGTTCTGGGTGTCCCACAGCACAGAAACGGTGCTGGTCGAGGTGGCAGAGGCCATTCGGGAGTGTCTGGACGCCGGTGGGAGGGCTGCATTGATTCTACTCGACCTCTCGGCGGCGTTTTACACGGTCCCGCACTCACTTCTTTTGTCACGCCTGGCCAAGGTTGGTCTGTCGGGCACTGTGTGGGGCTGGTTTCGATCTTTCCTGGAAGGGCGGTCTGAGCAGATCTGGATTCCACCGTCCTCTTCTTCCCCTCAGCCAGTAACTACGGGTGTCCCATAGGGATCATCCCTTAGTCCCCTCCTATTTAATATCTATGTTACTCCTCTGATATATTTGGCAGAGGAGTTGGGGCTAAGGTGTTGGCCTATGCTGATGACACCCAGCTGCTCTTTACCTGGGACAAAGACGCGGACTCTGTACTAGTGGTCCAACATTGCCTTTCATCGATCTTCAAATGGCTGGCGGAGGCACAGCTCAAGTGCAATGAAGGAAAATCAGAGATTCTGCTGTTCAGTAAATTTCCCCTCAACTTCAGAGAGCAGCTATGGCCTCCTGAGTACCCACTACCGACCTCAATAGGGAAGCCAGAAAAAAAAAATGGGGGTCTGGTTTGATGAAGGTCTTTCCTTCTCAGTACATATCAAGAAGCTGGCTGGCGATTGCTTCGGCCTGCTTAAATCTTTCAGAAGATTCTTTCCCCTCCTGCCACAGGCGACGAGGGAAACGGTCACCTGTGTGTTGATTTTGTATCGGCTTTATGACGCTAATGCCCTTTTTTCTGGCATCCCGGGCTACCTGTTGAAGAAGTTACAGGTGGTTCAAAATACCGCAGCCAGACTCCTATTGGGTCTGTCAGCCAGGGACAGTGTGCATCAACAGCTGCGCTCTCTCCACTGGCTGCCCATGGCGGCTAGAGTGAAATTTAAACTTCTCATTTTGGCCCACCGTGCACTCCAAGGCTGTGGCCCTCTTTACTTGCAGAAGCATCTATCCTTCTATGTTCCTGCGCGCTCCCTGCATTCTTCGTCCTTATGTAATGCTCAGGCACCACACTTCAGAGGATAGGGGGCAGCTCTTTTGCATTGAAAGCGGCGGTTGCATGGAAAGCTCTTTCCCCTGGCCCTGCGCACCATCCAGGATCCAGCGGTATTTAAGAAGAAATTGAAAACTCATTTATTCACCTGAAGCCCACTGCCTTACCCTGTTTGGTCTCGTGCCGGGACACTCACGAGTAGCCGTGTGTGTAATAAATTTATATAACATAACATAACATTGTAAATGCTTGTTCTTTATCTGAACTCTATTTTTCCAAGAGTGATTTTAGATCCCAAGGAATTTTATCTCCTGAATATGATCTGTGCTCCTAAAATTGTTTACACGCTCTTGCTGATTTTGCACATGAATATGATTCTTTCTCCTAAAGGATTTCCACCTCTATTGATGATGTTGCAACAAGGAACATTTTTGACCTAAATTTTCTCTCTCTAGTAATTTTGCATCTGCATGTGGTGCCATACTCCAGCTGACTTTGCATAAAGGGTTTTTTGTACCTAAATGTGATTTATTTAAAAGTGAGGCTGTTCCCACATTTGATACCACAACATTGCTTATTTTCGATTAATGTATGTTTGCATGTATACATGATTTGGGCTCTTAAAAATTTCCAACAATCATAGTGATTTTTGCACCTTGATTTGATGTTCTGCCAATCAAATGGGGGGGGGGGGAGACTTACTGATGCAGCCTTTTATAGTAATGCAACATCTTCCCCACTTCTCTCTGTCCCGAGTGATACTTCATGACTGCATATTGTGGCTGCACCATATAGAATCTGCTCTTAAGACAACCAGTAATCACATTTTGTGTATGATATCATTTTGGATAACAGGTTTTAAAACAAAACGAGCTTCAGATCAGACTCTGACTCCGGTATGCATGTTCAAACACAGAACCCTGCTAGTAACCTAGAAAGCTCGGCATCGGGTTTCTAGAAGCATGAATCGGGAGGCGGGAGACTAGCCTTCAAATCGGTAGTCTCCCACCTGAATCGGGAGGGTTGGCATGTCTGTATATAGGTGCTTTTTTAACTAGCATGTACTGTATTTCGAATCTAAGGCTGTACAAATATTGGGACGAGCAGTGAAATCTGGTATTTTTCCCAATCTGAGACATACACCCCCCAAAAACATAAACCTCAAAAAGAAATCAGATGAAAAGTATATGAACGCTGTATAAATATTTTCAGAATTACAATTACAGTGTGACAAAAGACAACAATTTGACAGGGATTCTTTTTCACCTATTAGCCCTTGGCTGTTGCAGAATAACAAAATATAAACAAAATTGTCAATATTATCTTCTTAAAATGTAATGAAGAAAGCTCCTTTTACAGTGTAAATGGAACTAAAGAAACACTTCCTTCCTATGATATCTGAGGATTCTATAAGGTTTCACCTTTTAACTTGAAGGCATTACAAAAATACATTACCAATGCTGGATCCAGTCCCTAATTTTAACAGGCCTCCTTCTATATACCTGCTTAACAAACAAACAAACAAAAAAAGACTTTGTAAACCATTACATAGTCTCTAAAAAAACAAACATGTTTTTAATATTTAGTATTATAGTAATGTTTCTTTAAAAGAGGCTTGTGAGGATTTAGGTGTATTAGTTAGCCTCACCATAAAATACACTTACGAAAACTCTCTTGGGTCCAGTCAAGCTTGTTTGAACAACCTTAAGCACAACCCTGGGTAGCTATGTCTTTCGAGCAGCAAGGCTTGCACAAAGAAACTTAATGTAGAGCATTTAACAGTACCAAACATGAAATAAGAAACCTACACAACATGAAAGAAACACAACCCAAATGTATAAAAATAAAGTATATTTTTTTAAAGAATCTTTAGAGACCTTGATGAGCAAAATCCACTAGAGGGACCCAGAGATACAGATTTGTAAAGGTTTTATCACTTTTAATTTCAATCACCAACAAGCATTGGTCAACAAAATGTTTGTAAACTTTTGAAAAGTTTGAAACATTTATTTCCATTTGACTCAAAAGGCAGCTTCGCCTTTGAAGCTCGCCTTTTGGGCTAACACTTCAAGTGACTTCCTTCAAGGGGGAGGTGCCACCTCTCCCTGCAGCAGGCTGCTATTGGTTTTGAGTCTAGAAGTCGGTCACACTACTCCCCAGGTGGGCAGAATGCTGTCAGTGGGCCAGTTCCTGTGTGAGGCTACTGAACCAGCTGGGTCACAGAGTGATAACTTCCTAAAAGTTGCTTTTCTTTAATAGTGACTTAAAATTAAACTTGAGCATCAAGGCGAGTTTAATGGCACAATTAATTTGATTACTTGCAGTACCCACTTAGGTAGGCCCATTCAGAAGTTAACTAGGCTGGCGTGCTAGACTGTTACCCTGTATTAGCCTATGGGGCTACAAAGTTTTCCACAGCAAAACAACAGTTTAAGGGGTTTTGCCGCAAGGTACTATATAGATATACATTTCCCACTTACTAATATACAGCTCCCTGCCTTAGAGCTCTCTATGCCTTCCTTTGGGGAGACTTACATATTTTGTTAAGGAAGTGGTGGCTTTGCCATTGGTTTGAATGGCAAAGCCAAACTGGCAGTGTAAACACTGACCTTCCATCTGCAGTGACAGGCTGGGAACCACAGGGTGGCACAATGAGTGCTGCAGTCTTGGATGAACACTCTGCCTTACAGGCCTTTGTTACCCTGGGTACCTTATAAGTAAGTCAGTACTTGCCAACTGTGGATATGCAATGTAACATACACTTTGTAAGAGGTTAGAACACTGGCGCTGAGGTCTGGTTAGCAGGATTTAGTGCACTCTCAGAGTCGAAAAACCAGCAGCATCAGTCCAGAAATGTGGGGATGACCATGCCAAAAGAGGCATTTCCTTACAAGGCTCGTTCCATTAGTAAAAGGACCCTTACTATGTTCAACAATTTCCTTTAAAATAAATACTGCGGTGATGCAGGAACATGAAACACATAATATATCTGTTGAATATAACATTTATAGATTGTGTGGCTTCTGACATAAAATGTTTCTTTTGTATTATCCTTTGGTCATTAAGTGAAACATGAAGTGTGTTCTTATCTATTTTTGAGTGCCAGCAGGCTGCTTGCTTGCTGCACTTCTTAGGCTTACTTATGAATACTTTTTCTTCACTTGCATGGTGAGACGTTAGACAGACATATATGTGTCTGTGCATAGCCCGTACAACATTTGTTTGGTGATTTAAATATCAGTGGCAGAAAAGCATACTAAATTAGCAAGTAATTTACATTCAGTAACTCTCTTTCTGGTGGATACTCTAGCTAATGGTAGATTCCTCACCTTGTAAATATTCCCAGGCAACAGATTGGATCTAAAAACTCAAAAAACAGTGCTTCTGCACACCAGAAGGTGGCTTCATGCAGCTCCACACTGACTTTGTTCCACTCCAGAAGTAACAAATAGAGTTACATAGAAGCGTCACCCATGTGCATAGATGTCAACTTCTTTTATATGTTTCTTCACACTCTCAGACACGGAGCCCATGAGCCAATTGGAAAGAGCAGTGGACCTATTCCTAAACTGGAATCTTTTTAGATTAAAAGGTAGACCCTTCCACAGTAGGGGCAGGTCGGAGGGCTGTGAGGAATCTGTGGTTAGATTGAGTACCTAATAAAAAGAATGTTATTGAAGGTAATTAACTTGTTCTTCTAATGGATACTTCTAACCGGAGAGTCCTCAAATTATGAATAGATGCCAAAGGAGCACCTCCCAAGGCGGCGGGGGGGTGCTTGTGGAATGGCTCAGATGAAAAAGTTCTGTAGGACCGAACAGGCAGATTGCCTATTTCGACAGACCTAGCTGTCGAGGGACTAGTCCTTTGTGAATGTCAGCAGCAGGCTGGACTGTGGCAACGCCCTCTATGCGGGAACCACGACCAAACTCCAGAAAATACTTCAACGCATACAGAACGCCTCTGCACACCTCATCCTCGACGTCCCCTGCCACATCACTGCAACCTGAGAGACCTGCACTGGCTTCCCATCAACAAGAGTATCACTTTCAAGCTCCTTACCCACGCTCACAAAGCACTCCACAACACTGGACCATCATACCTTAACAAACGACTCAGCCTTGCCACCGTTGCACGCATCCACCGAATGACCACCGGCGGCAGATCTTTCTTCCACCACGCGGCCAAGACATGGAACACCCTCCCCATCCACCTGCGACATATACAGGACCTGCTGACCTTCAGAAGACTTCTCAAGACCTGGCTGTTCAAACAGTAGCGGCATTCCCCCCCTTTAGCGCCTTGAGACCCTCGCGGGTGAGTAGTGCGCTCTACAAATGGATTGATTGATTGAATGTGCCTACTGACTCAAATGTAGCAGCCTGACAGATATCCAGCCTGGGAACTCCACATGCCAAACCAGTTGCACCAGCCTTGGCTGTGGTGGAATGAGTCCCCAGACCTTCTGCTTATTAGATCTTAACACAGGGAACTATCCATCGTGATATGATCTGCTTCTGTGTGGCCTTGCCTTTCTTTGCTCTAGAAGACCCCATACTTTGGTCCTTGGTATGATCATTGTAATAGCTCAGAACTCTTTTGGGTCTCAGTGATGGGGTCTATCTTCCTCTTTTGATGGATGAGGCAGAGCAAAGTATGTCGAAGAGTGATAGTCTGAAATTAAAAGGCGTCACTACATTACTGCAGGACCACAGCTCACGTTCTTAACATCCGTATGAGTGGTAAAAAAGTGTGACGCTACTGGACCCAGAAGACCTGAAGACCTGAAGCTCACTCATGTGACATACGCTGATGTTATGGATATCAGAAAGACCATTTTCAGGGCTAAGAGGAATAACGAAGAATTGTGCATTGGCTCGAAACGGGTACAAAGTAGGAAAGTGTGACCAAATGATGTCCCAAAGTGCCATCACAAAATGTTTTGATAGACTCATTTGTTGTAAACCTTTCAGAAATCTCATCACAGTGGGTGATTTGTACAATGATGGCTGGTCTGCTAAATATAATAGGCTGAAAGGGGTGAAAAGTAACCTTTCACAGTGCCCACTGCCAGTCCTTACCAGCAAACAACAAGAAACCGGACAGTTTGGCTTGCAACTGGTTTGTCTGATGAGTGGCGCACCAAGCCACAAACGTATCTCTGAGCACGGTGTACACTGATTTTGTGGAAGGACGCCTGGCTACAAAAATGACATCAGCAACTTCAGACAAGAGATCAACTGACTCTGTACAATCGGTATGCTTGGAGGTGCAGGTGACACAGACCTGGGTGCAATATGCTCTCTGGCTACTGCAACAGAATGTCCCCACAAAGATGGAACTTGAGCAGGGGACAGATGCTCAAGGCCAGAAGATCTAGGTACCACACTCTCCTGGCCTAATCCGAAGCCACTGAGATGACTTGAGCCCGGTAGTGCCTGATCTTCAGAGCACTGGCCAAGGGAGGCAGTGACGGAAAAGCATACTGGAGGCCTGTGCTCCACTCTAGGTGGGATACGTCTCAAAGAGAGCCGTCTAGAGAACTTCAGCACGCAAGAATGTTGAAACTGTGCATTCTCAGTGCTGACAAAGAGATCAAGCCACATTATCCCCATCAATGAAAGATGCTTGCAACACCTCTGGATGTAGACGCCTTTCGCGATCTACCAGGCGTTTTTGGCTAAGTTGGTCCACCCTGGCTTTCAAAGACGCACCATGTGGCTCAGCAACAGGAAGATAGCCTAAAACAGAAGCAACTACTAACCATGAAAGTGGGTAGAGGATCTGGTGTAATGGCCAGAGCTGCCGACTTTGGAGTTTGGGAACCAAGTTCGAGGCTCAGCATAGGCTCAACATCCTGTGATTCTGGGCAAATCACTTAATCTCCCCATGCCTTCTGGTGCTCATGAAAAGTGCTGGCCGGTGTTGATGATTAAGTGCTGGTACTGAGCACAAGAAACCACCTGTTCAAATAAAGCACTGGCCAGGAGACTGCTTGCTGACTCAGAAGAAACATGGAATATGAAACAAAAATACATGCAGGTGGAAAAGCTAATATAAGCAGCTAGGGGATGCCCAGACAGGCAAGTAACATTTTTATAAAGCGCGCATTTGCCAAGGCGTCTTAGCACTGAGCGTTATTGCTAGAAAGAGAAAAACCTGAAGATCTGGTCTGATTGGGACCCTTACAGGGGAATACGAATGGAACTACCTGACAAGCACTAATGGTCACTGGATACAGAGAAATGTTCTTTTGGGACCGGAAATTGACTGGGGCTACTCATGTCGGATTATGGTATGGGGATGGATTCCAGAGGGGTGTGTATAGAACTTATACTGTGCCTTACAAACCCCCGATATGTGCACTGGCTGTCTTCTGTTAGGCAACGGAAATGCGAATAAAATGTCATAAAAATATGAATGCAGGCTGATATAGTGTAGCGGTCTAGCTTATTTTCAGTGTTCCCCTGTACCCGGAAGCACCTCCACACTTAGTGTCACTCTCTGGCCAGGCGTGGCCAGAGAGCATAAATAAAGGGGCCGGGGTCGCTCGTGACCTTCCGACTGGCACCCTGAGCAATGTCCCTCATTCGGGGGCGCTGCGGCATAACCATATCCAGTCTGATGCCAGCTGGGGCCTACCTGCGCCTCATGACCATATAGCATCTTAGACTGCAAAACGAATGCCATTGGACGCAGACTAAGCCTGCGCAGCAGCGAGCTCATCCATCACTGCTCACATTCACAGGTCACAACCTGGGGAACCTAAAGCAGCCCTGACAAACATGTTCAAACAAGCCCACTGCCTTCTTCTTGTGCAATTTCCATCCACCCATACTCTCTGTCTCTCTCTACTCCCTCTCTGATCTTGTTCTCTTTACCCTGCACTCCTTCTCTTGAAGCCACTCTGTGTTTGCTGCACCTAACCTCTTTGTAGCTGGGGAAAGAGACCGAGGCACCAGGGGCAGCTCAGGGCTTTCAAAAACGGCCTCCAAGGGCTCTGCCCCCCCCTGGGAAATGCCCAGTGGAATAAAAGGCCTGTCTGGCCCTGTTCACAACTTGGTGCGTAAAATGAAACATACACTGTGATTAAAGACTGTGCATTTTATGTAGTGAGCAAGCAGTAATCTCTTTTGCCTGGGATCTCTTGTAAAATGAATACATGTGGTGGAGTAGATGTTCCTCCACCCTCCCCAATGGAAATTGGACACTGAAATGCTCTTGTGTGGAAAAGGAGCACCAGGACTTCTCCATTTAATGGAGTGCCAGACAGGGCAAGATACAAAGACACTTTAACCTATATGTGTCTTTGCTCCAGGACTCTTACTCTGTAGTTTCGGAAATGAAAACATCTTGTAAAACGGAAACGTTTTTTTCACACTGTGCATGTGGTGACAGAGGCCCACTAGGCTAAAGGGGTTAATAAAATTATCTTAAGGACTGCAAGTCCATTCAGTTTTCAGCCTCTCCACTGGATCAGCCTGAATAGGTTTGTTGGAAAGAGTCAAGTCACTGAATTACATGCCATCATGTCTTGTCTGTGGTAAAACACTTAGGAACATCGAGGTGCAGATCCTACCCGGATCAACAAGTCAAATTTCGTTTAAAGTCTGGCTTTTCTGGGTAGTAGGAGTCACCAGATGTCAGGGCCGACTTTAGTACTGGTGGTGCCCTGTGAGACAATGTTTGTTGGTGCCCCCCCCCCCCATGACCACCTCGCCACGGATTCGATCGCTACCACCATTTGACAATGAATTTCCCCAAGTCTCCATAACCACTGTCTCATAGATTCATTTAGTTTTGTAGCGCCACTCATACCAGTTCAAGGTGTCAGAACACTAGCATCACACATACTTTGCGCAGAGACAATCATAAGTGTGTAAATCAGTGTATAGGAAACGTTACATAAGACAGAGGCCTTCAAGGTGTAAGAGTCCCATGCCATCCATACTGGCAGGCAGTACAAAATAAAGAGTCGTCCTTGGTCTGGAAAAGCACAAATTCAGAATTTAAATTGTAACACCATTGTTAGGGGTTTTCTTTAATAATAAGAATTTATTTCTACCCAAATGAACTCTTTTTGCAATATTAGGATAAGGTAAGACTGGGCAAAAAAACTTATAGCTGTAATATATTCCTTGCAATTTGCATGCGCTCTGATTATTTTGTTTATTTAGCCAGCTGCCCGAGCTTTCAGAGATGCACACTTGATATTTTTTATTTTTTGGTGTTTTATATAGCACAAACTTGACCTGAAGGTGTCAGAGCACTTTCCATGAGCACCAGTTGCGTTACAGATGGACACATTAATTTTTTTGTTAGGCACGGGGAGATTAAGTGATTTACCCAGAATCACAGGATGTTGAGCGACCCTGCCGAGACTCGAACCTGGTTCCCCAGCTTCGAGGTTGACTGCTCTGGCTGTTAGGCCACATCATCTCCCCTATTATAATGCTGTTAAAGTGCCTTGTATAACTAGATACGTTATTGTGCTTGTTTTTCTCTTGAAGCAGCAGAGACAGGATGAGGGTATTCATGACAAATGTATTGGAGACCCAGCACCCTCCTTCTCCAGCATTAACTTTAGACTTCAGGGTGCAGTTTTGTGTGTTGAGACTGTATGGGATGCCCAGGGCTCACTAATCTACATGGAATTTTAGGTCTTTCTCGACAGTGCAACTGTCGCTTCACCTTATGCGATCAACAAAAAAGAGCTTCCAGAGTACTACTAAGAGAGAGGTTTAGGCTCCATCCACATGTTGCTTTCCCTGAGCACAGGGTTTAATTGGGCCAAATTTGTGTGCTTCCACTAAAAAGACTGCTTCTAGTGCACGTTTTGTGGCTTGAGGCAAAGCCTATACACAATGCATTGTAATGGTGGTGAGGCAATGATCATGGCTATAGGCCTGACATGTTTATTATGAAATGTTACGATAAAGAAACAAGACCTGACACATTTATTTTGGAAGATACATGTTAAAGTCATTTAAGTGTGGATTGCTATTACTCTATAATAAAGCCTTAAGACTGATATTTTGTAACATAGAATCTCACTTTTTTGCCTAAGTAGGCAATGGTTTTGGTAATAATTGCCCTAGGTGATAAACTGTAGCTGTAGAAGGTTTGCTCTGTGAGAATCCTTGTTAGGCCTTCATAGGAGAGATAGTATTTTGCTTACCCAACTGTAATCTTGCATACCTTTTGAATTATATGATCGTGTGTCTGATGGTTGCTTTGTGGAAAAGCTTACACTCAAAACTGTAGGCCTGAGTTTATTTTGACAACCTAGCTGCCTTATTGGTACCACGGGATACATTACGTATGATGACATAGATCTAGTGTGCTTATTATGAAGCGTTATGACAAAGGCAGTTGGTCTAGCTTATAAAAGGCAGTTATCACCTGTGTTACAGGCTGTAGATCGGTATTTTGTTACATGTAATCTCACAGAGTATTGTAGAATGCAAGGGGTTTGGCATTTCCAGCCACTCTGATAAACCCTGGGAGTTTTCACTTTGATGACTCTTGTTAGGCACTGTTGAGAAGCCTTGTTTGTTATTTTGCAAGCTGTATTTTTCTACACATTCCTAATATTAGTTCTGTGTGCAGGATGGTTGGCAGTTTATACTCACTTGAATAGGCCGTTGTTGGGTAAGGTGTAATGCAAATGGTAAAGGGTGAAGGCTTCATTGGTTCATTGGGAAAAGTCATGCCAGATTTCATTGGTTTGAACTGTGTATTAAGAAACATTATGACTAAACCAGTAGGCCTGGTCCACTTATTGTAAAAAGCATCTGTTAAAGACAATACGCTTTTAAGGGCGGATGTTATTTCAATTTGCTGAAGCCTGTAGGCAGCCATGTTGTTACATGGAATTTCCCAAATATCTGTAGTTGGCAAGAGTTTTGGTGTTGGTGATCCACCCAAACAAGCCGTTAGAATAGAAGATATGCACTACAATGATCCACGTTAGGTTTTCTTAGGAGAGATAGGATTTTTATTTGCTAACTATAATTTTGCATCCATTCTTACTGTTATGACCGCATGCAAGATCGTTGCTTTGTGGTAAGCTTACGCTCAGTACAGCAGGCTTGAATTGGGTATTGTGAAAAGCCATTGATAAAGGCTATATGTCTGCTTGTTTTTCAGGAAAAGCTATGATAAAGGCAGTAGGCCTGAATATTAATTGTGAAAAGCATATGTTAAAGGCAATAGGCATTTACGGGTGGATTGTTATACACCTGAATTAAAACCTACCAATAGTTTTTCGTTACATGGAATCTCACTGATTGGTTCCCATGAATACAGAATTTGATTTGGCTGAATTTGTTTGCTTTCACCAAAATTGCACTTTTTGACTTGCGGCAAAGCTTATACTTGATACAGCAGATCTGAGTTGATTATGGCAGCAAGACAATGACCATGGCTGGGAAACAGCATTTAGACCGCAAGCGGTACAACGCATGCCATAACCCCGCATGCTGTTGAAACGTGAAAGGTGTGTAGCGGGCGGTAGAAGGTGTTGGATTTAACTCAAACACCTTCCCTACCGTTGCACACACTGGAGTTGGAAAAGTAAATTAAACGATTCCAACATCCAGCCCCCCCCGACGGATTGTCGGGGTAAAGTTTTGCGTTGCAACGGCATGCGGGGTAATGGCATGCGTTGTAACGCCCCATATCCACCATGGCTATGGGCCTAATCTGTTTATTATGAAATGTTATGATAAAGGCATTAGGCCTGACATATCTATTGTACAATGCATATGTTTAAGTCAATAGGCATGTAAGTGTGGATTGTTTTTACTCTATATTAAAGTCTACTCATAGGTATTTTGTGACATTGAATCTCACAGGTTAGCTTAGTAATCAAGGGTTTGGGTGTTGGTTACCTTCTCTGACAAACCATGGTTGTAAAAGATTTAAACTCTTAGAATCCTTGTTAAGCCCTTTTAGAAGATGTAGTATTTTGCTTTGCCGACTGTAATTTTGTATACATTTGCAATTTAATCACTGTATGCTTGAGGGCTGCCTGGTGGAAAAGCTTGAGCTCAGTACAGTAGGCCTGAGTTTGGTATGGTGACAAAACAATTATAACAGCTACAGGCTTGATTGGTGTTCAGGGAAATGTTATGCAGGGTGTCATGGGTCGGGCCTGTTTATTAAGAAAAGTTATTACAAAGAAAATAGGTCTGGTTTATTTATTATGAAAAGCTTATGATCAAGCCAATAGGCCTCTAACATTGGATTGTTATCACAATTTGTTACAGGCTGCAGAAAGGTTAAAAGCAGGGCTTTCAGTCAGCTGGGTCCATCGGGTCTCCGACCCTGGAGTAATTAAAAACGGACATGAAAATAGGTCCCTATCAGGCCCTACTTTTGTGTCCTTAACTTTAATAGCAAAAACACTGATCCGTTTCTGAACAATGACTGTAAAAGGTAAATTAAGGTAATCCATGTCAGTAATGTAGCTCCCATATATATTTCGTGTTTTACTTAATATTGTATTTTCGAAGAGTGTGAGATATTTCTGGAGGTTGTGTTTTTGTATTTTTTTCCGAGTAACATATTAGTCTTGTATAGAAGTTCTTGTAACTAGCCATGATTTAGAGTTATGGAGTTGAGGCTGAAGGCAGTATAAGCTTCTCACAGTGCCTGTTCAAAGGTCAAACATGTGTTCATAATTAATGGTCATTCAAACCTTGGCCTCCCAGCAGAGCGCACAGAGCATGGTGATTCATTCCAGTTGCAATTGTGATTCTGTGCGAATGTGAAGTAAGGAGGTACATAGTTGTCAAAATATTGACAAGGCGAAAGTAAAAACAAATGTAGGATTTACAGGTGAGTGGATGTGTTGTGTGTTTGGGGGTTGAGAAGTGAAGGAGATGTGAGGAAGTGCATTCAGGGGAGTGAAAAGTGGGTCCTGGCGAGGAAAGGGAAGAGGTGCAAGATGTTGAGAGGAATAGGACAATACATGTCTAATAGAGTGAACATACTGACAGTAAGTGAGACACTCTGAAGACCACTACCCTTTCTACAGGCCTCAGTAATGTTTAATTAACAGTTTCACAATTTCAAAAATGAACCATTTTCAATATTATTTATTTATACCAAACTCATTGTCAGTACTCATTTATGTTAAACAGCTAACAGCTGACAAAACCAATAGTTCTGGCTTGTAATCTCAGAAATTTAGTTTATGTGTTTAAGCCACATCCTTAATTACATAGTCCACACCCCTTTTGGACCTCCATTTTTTTATCCCACTTAAAGCCCTGGTTACAAGTGATCTCACAGATTACCATAATAGGCAAAGGTGTTGGTCACAGACTGTCAAACCCTGTGAGTAGAATCTCACCGTGATGATTCTTGTTAGGCCCTATTGAGATCGGTCGTATATTGTTTTGCCAACTGTAATATTGTGCGTATTTGTAGTTTTATAAATGTATGCCTGATAGTTGCCATCATATGCGCTCTTCAGTAGGCTTGTGTTCTGTTTAGTATCAAGCCACTGGAAAGGGGGTAGAGGCCTTATTGTTTCACAGGGAAAAGTTATGTTAGATTTCTTAGGTGTGATCTGTTGATAAGGAAAAGTTATGACAGTGCTAGAAGGCATCACTTATTGTGAAAAGCATGTGTTATTACTCTCTGCTAAAGCCTGCAGGTAGGATTTGTTACATGGAATCTTGCAGATTACCATATTAGGCAAGGGTTTTGGTGTCAATGAAACAAGGGATGGAGGATTTGCACTTTGATAGTCCTTAATATGCTGTATTATTAGGGATTTTATTTTGATTGTAATGTTTTTTGTAATTTTATTATGGTATAACTGATGGCTGCCTTGTGGGAAGGCTGATTACTAAAGTAGTAAAATCCAGATTTACAAAAGTGTCATGCAACGCAGTGCAGCAGGCAAAAATGCTGCGCTGCATTGCGTGACAGGGAGAGAGTAGGAGAGTACCTTATCTACAGAGATATGGCACTCTCCTCCCCTCTCCCTAGTGCCGGCGTAGAAGTTTTTGCTGAGCGCCATGCACACACCTTTGTGCCATAATACAAGGGTGTGTGCATGAGTCTAGCATAGGTTTTGTACTGGAAAGATTCCCTTCTAGTACAAAGTACCATGCCTGTACAACTCTTAAAACTTTTACTACCTTGCAGGTCTGCTGTACAGATCAGCATGCATGCAAAGTCAAAAAAGAATGGAGAAATAAAAACATTTATCTTTTTACCACCTGCTTTCGAGTGGTGTTCATTTTTGCAGTGCAACCCTGTCTTCTATTGTTAGTTGATAGGGTTTTGTGTAAAACAACATGTGCAGTAGCATGGGAACACCCTTGTACTACCCCTGGAATGCCCCCTTGATTCAGAGTAACACAAAGCAGCGCTTCACACTGATTTGCGTTACTTTTTCTCAGTGGCGGCTGCCACATACAAAAGGTAGTGGGTGGGGGAGGGGGGGTGTGGAGAGAGGATAAAAAAAAGACAAACTTATCTTAAGTTGACGGCTATGTTGCGTTGGGTGCTTCTTCTTCCGTGTCCCAGCAGGCACTGGGGCTGCATCAGACTCCCGGGGATTGGCCTGAGCAGACTAGAAAGACGTCCTGCTCAGACCAGGGAGTCTGTGGGGTTTCTCCAGCCCTGCTGCTCAATGCTTTTTCTTTTTCTTACAAACCAATGCAAATCCCAATTTGCGCTAGTTTGTAAATGCCAAAAAAGATTTAGCGTTAAGTCTGCATTAAAAAAGGAATGCAAACCCAAAGCAAAAACTTTCTAACTCTGCCACCAGGTTTGAATTAGTTATGGTGTAAAGCCAATGATAAAGGTTATAGGCCTGATGATTTATAATCTAAAGTTACAATAAAGACAGTAGGCCTGCCATATTGACTGTGAAAAGCCTGTGTTAAGTCAAAGGGCATTTAAGGATATATTGTTATTATTCTGTATGAAAGCCTAGAGAGAATTATTTTGTTACATGAAATGATCTGTGCCATTTGTAGGGAAGAATTTGGGTGTTGGTACCACCTTTGGCAAACTCTAGAGGCAGAAGATTTGCACTGAAATAATTTTTGTTAGCATCTTTTCTTAGCTGTGTACTAGGATCTTGTAATAAGAAAATGATTAAATTAGACTTACAACCTTATATATAGACATATATCTATAAAGATACAGGTTGGTGCCTGGCATTACTCTTCCTCAGTTTTCCGTGTCTTCCGGCATACCGCAGCAGCAGCAGGATTAGCGCGAGGAGAGCGAAGCGCGAAGCGGCTGACCCGAAGCAGCTTCAGCCCCCAGCTCCAGCCTCAACAGGAGTCCAGGCGACAATCGGGCCGGAGAAGCTAGGGGTCCGGGGAGACTGACAAACTGCGAACTGTGAACCGCGTCTTGCTCTCCCGCCCCCCGCCTCCCACCTGCCGCAGTGGGAAGTGAACGCAAGGTAGCAAGGGGTTTGAGCGGGCGGGATCGAAGCTAAAAGCATCTCACTCGTCGCTTCATTGCTCCTGTGCACACCAAAGGATTGCTTCCCCCCCGCTTGTGCTGTCGTGTGTGACCAACCCAGTGGAGGCACTTCTTATCGTCCGTAGCGAGTTAGCAGACCTGACCAACCAGAGACGAGGATCCGGCGGCCAGAGGTACAGAGAGTCGAGCAAGCGGCGCAGAGCAGAGTGGAGCAGAGTGGAGCAACAGCGCAAAAACAGGTAGGGTTGGGTCGGGCCGAGCAGGGTCAGACTATCTTCCCCGCTACCTTCTCCGCTTCCCTCTCCTTTCATGCTTTCATGCTTTTTCATCCCGCGGCTCTGAACGGCTCTGGCTCTGGTTGTTTTCCTGCATCTTCGCACCCACCCATCCAGGCCTAAGTACCAAACTGAGCCCGAGAACAAAAATTAAAATTACAATTAAAAACGTGCGGAAGTAGCAGAACCAACAGCACCACGACTTAATCACATCCTAACCCCTTTACACTGCAACCTCAGTCTCAGGGCATTCAAACTACCCTTACTGTCTTCACTGCCTGACTGCTTGACTGCCTGATCGTATCTGATCTCCCCAATATTTCGCTTGATCACACCACCCGGCGGACCTATGCTAAGTAACCGGAGCTAGCAAAGCAAGCAAAGCAGCACAAGGCAAGGCAAGGCAAAGCATAACGCAAAGTAAAGCACTAAATAAAGTAAAGTAAAGCATCAAGCACCAAGTATTACAACCTAGCAGCCGGAAATGCGTTCAGGAAAAACCATCCAAATTAAAGCACAAAGCTAAGGAGGAACCCACGGCACTCACCACAGCCCTTCTCAGCAGGCCGTCGTCCGGATCGGATCCACCATGTGGTAGAGATCCAGACTTTTTGTGCGAGCCTGCATCCTCGAAACTCTTTACAGCCTCTGCCAGCGCAACCCAATTTGAGTCAAGTGTCGAGCCAATAGCGATTCCGAGTAAACACACAGCATTGGCCTCGGACGCCAAGTGGAAAAGAGGCACCACAGCTTCTTGTACGACCCAAATAAGGTCCCACTCAGGCCAAAACAGTAGTAATCGGACCCTGATTACTGACTTTTTAAAAATTGCCATCAAAACTACCTCGGAAAATCGACACTACAATGACCATAAGACTCCGAAACGCAATAAACCAACTCAATCTACCACAGTCTCCACAAGTGAGGCCCCCACGGGTCCCTCATGGGATGGAACAACCATAAGGAGCGAGGACGACAGGAGTGGCTGGGTTGCCACACCCAAAACAAAAACAACCACCGTAGTCCCAAGCCTCCAAACTCTATCTTCCAATGCACTTCACTCCTCGGATCTGCACCTAAAGCCAACATCCGTTGTAATAGAGGCACAAATTCATCACCACTTTCAGTCTTTTAAGTCTCTCTCAGCACCCCCCTGCTTGCAGTCACCACTTTCTCCCTTACTCTTATTAGGCTCCCAAGACCCCAAAAGCCTCAATGACGGCGCCATCAATCTTCAATTGATCTCAAATACTATGAGTCCACTTGGCAACCTGATTACGCTACCAGGAGGCTGCCACCTCGAGGCGAAAGAGCCTGCCAATCTTCACACAAACAGCAGAGACAGGCCCGTACAATCTTTGCACCAGCTGGAAGCTACACAAAATAAATACCAATTCCCCAGCCAATTTGAACCACTGGAGGAGTCGTTCTTTCAGTTCAACACATACAGATCTACCCCCGCTCTGCTACTCTCTCAAACCAAGGGCACAAGAATAAGAGGCTTATCTTGTACACCACCTAGAAGCCAGAGTCAGAGCGATCGGCTCCTAGCCCCCACCAGTAATATGAAACACCATGCTCAGGTGCCCATGGAGGAAACCAGCTGTTCCCCAACATCTTTTGCCTGGCCACTCCTGCTCAACACCTTAGACACAATCAGCAAAGCTATGACCCTCCACACTGACAAGCTTGACACTCAAGTAGATCTTTTAAACATTCTAGCTACTCACGTCCAGGGATCGAACAAAAAATACATAGCTTCAACGAGATGATCATGAAGGTACAGCGAGACCAAGAGACTACTTACCAATTGCGCCACTGCCACTGCACTCAAATCATTGATAAACTTGCTACAGTTCCAATCTTACTGACATACCTTTTGGGCACCACCAAGGAAGCCCTTTCACACAATTCTCCCAAGGCAGGGAAAGTTCACGAGGACCTACGGGTAAAGGATACGGCACGCCCCAGGCCCACGGAAGGACAACTTATCGGCAGCATGGGCCCATCTTCAATGTCAATCTTAGAAAATACATTTGCACCTTTGGCCGTAAATGCCCATGATAACTCCAATACCTCGGTCTCTCCATTTCCCGATAATTATGACCAAGCTCCTGGAAGGCCGATTAAACTAACTAAGCCATTAACTAAGCAGGAGAAAAAACGCCTTAGAAAAACGAGAAAAAGCAAACAACCAAGTCATTTAATTAATGTAATTACTGTCCAACCCGAAGAGGGAAGGAAACAAAGCATCAATGATGAGGTCCCAAATACTTTGGAAGCAATAAGCAACAAGGAATCCCTAATTGCCCCACTTGACCCTGTCGCTACACCCAGTAGTCCAAATTATACCAAAATCAAACAAACGTTGCCAGATAATCTATACAGTTTATTCAAACCACCAACCAGGAAAGAGAAGCAACATCTTAACACCTCGTTTAAACAAACAGCAAATTCTGTATCTCCGTCCAGGACTGAACCGAACTATTCAATCACAATGTGCCCTAGTGAGGTCAACATGCTAAAGGACAACGCCTGGAAAGACTGCCGCAACTTTGAAAAAATTGACAAGCCAAGTCCGGGATGCAACGTCACCACTAACATAAAGGTTAATAAGATTCCAACACAAGACAAAACTAACGTCTCTCCGCACTTGCCTTTGATGCTCCCAGGGCCCACAGAGGTAGCAACCAAAATGGAACATGGCTCTGACTACGCGCCGCAGTTTGAGATCTTCCCAAATAATAAAAAATTGGACTTTATCCCTCACTATGTCTCAAGGGGCAACCACGACTTCCTTAACAGAAGTGTTCTGTTAAAGTTATTCAAGACACTGCCTACTTTGAGCCAGATTAACTCCAGGGACATTGAAAGCATAGGGTTCTATCAGAATCAGCATTCAGTGGAATTCTAAGAATCAACCACCGCCACGTTCACCGACTCCCTCTTCACTGAGCAAATCTGGCAGCAGAGGGTCTCCATTGAAAAATGAGGCATTGAGCTAAAAAAGATCGACCCCCGTGTTATCCCAGTCCATTACACATGCCTAAACATCCAGTGGGTCTGTTAAAAGGCGCCGAAGGCCCGGATAACCGAAGTCCTCTCCCAGGCATAGACTCCAGGGCCAGGACAATCACAATCACCTTTGTTCACCATGAAGTCAGTCAGCCCACTGGACCCCGGCACTTTAACAAGCCTGGAATCTTCCAAGCCGGGGCATGAAAAAATCCATAAGTTGCCACAAATTCACTCAAAGGCCACCAAATCTGCTCCTGGAATGTGTTTGGTCTCGGGATGAAATTAGAAGACCCGGACTTCATGGAGTTTATTATACAGTATAAAATCCTCCTCTTCCAGGGAACCTGGCTAATAAAATCTACTCCCATAGTAGGTTACAAGGAATTCCAGAATCTGGCTACAAAGGGGACTAATCAAGGGAGAGCAAAAGGGGGCCTCTCCAGCTTTATTTCAACCGATATTTCTGGACTCGCCATTGCCATAGACCTTGATTCCCCCTGGCTGCTATGTGTCAAACTTGACACTCCGCCTTTCACCAATGTCTACTGATCGTAAACATTTACATTCATCCCGCGCCCAAAAAAAAACGGGCAAGCATTGACCACTTATTAGCCTCACTTTCCACTCTAAAACTTGCCTACCCCGACGCTAACATCATTCTGTCAGGGGACTTCAACATGACTTTATTGCAAGAAACAAATGACACCAGGTGGCACACTCAGGCCAAAACTCGACACAACACTCTCGACAAGCAATGTGCAGTTCATCTGTACGACCTCTCACTGCGAATGCTTAATGGTCATAGCCCGACTGACACCCCAGCGGCATACACAAGGGTCACTCAAAAGTCAGCCTCAGTCATTGACTATTCTTTCACAGATCAGAACCTCTTTCCTCAGATCACAAACGTTCAAATTTTGGACAAAGCTGAGAGCGACCATCAACCGCAATCTTTCACACTCTTAAGAAACAATACAAATCCAATCCTCACTAACGCAATGTCGCAAGAACTCCATTGCCATAATCTCTAACGCCTCATTTGGAAAAAGGATAATATAAGTGACTTTATGGAAACAGGTATTAGCATCATGGAGAAATCCAAATTCGAACCATTCAGCTTCCGGGCCTGGGAGTCATTCATCTTTGAACTAAATCAAAAATGGTCTAAACTAGCTACTGGCAAAAAAGCAGGAAAACCGTTGGGAGCAGCATGGTTTACCAAAAGCCTCAGAATTCAAAAACAACAACTGAACAAAAACCTACGAAAACTAAGAACACAGGGCTCCCCTTCTACCAAAGACCAATTGCTTCTAATTTCCAAAGCCAGAAAAGACCTTAAGAGAGACATCATGGTGGCTAAGAAAGTAAAAACCAAAGGAAATGATGGACGGACTGTTGAACATTGCAAGCACTCACCCCCAGTCAACTGATCTGGGTTTAATCCATCACCGTTCTTTAGCCCACTCTGCCACCCCAGTTCAGACATGGCCATATGCAAATCAGTCTGACCCTGTGCCTCATGGGAACAGTCCAGCCCGAACTGCCAAGCCATGTCTTCCCTGGACCGGAAACAAGCTTCCTAGGACCGGTTTCTGTCATTTCAGCCGTCTACAGCCAGGCTTGCTTGAATCCAGTGGCAAAGTGAGCAAGGGACTCACGTCTGAGCATACCCTGCCAACTTATGGCGAACAAAGCAAAAACCAAAGGAAATGATGGACGGAGTGTTGAACATTGCAAGCACTCACCCCCAGTCAACTGATCTGGGTTTAATCTATCACCGTTCTTTAGCCCACTCTGCCACCCCAGTTCAGACATGGCCATATGCAAATCAGTCTGACCCTGTGCCTCATGGGAACAGTCCTGCCCGAACTGCCAAGCCATGTCTTCCCTGGACCGGAAACAAGCTTCCTAGGACAGGTTTCTGGCATTTCAGCCGTCTTCAGCAAGGCTTGCTTGAATCCAGTGGCTAAAGAACGGTGATGGATTAAACCCAGATCAGTTGACTGGGGGTGAGTGTTTGCAATGTTCAACACTCCGTCCATCATTTCCTTTGGTTTTTGCTTTGTTCGCCATAAGTTGGCAGGGTATGCTCAGACGTGAGTCCCTTGCTCACTTTGCCACTGGGTTCAAGCAAGCCTGGCTGAAGATGGCTGAAATGCCAGAAACCGGTCCTAGGAAGCTTGTTTCCGGTCCAGGGAAGACATGGCTTGGCAGTTCGGGCTGGACTGTTCCCATGAGGCACAGGGTCAGACTGATTTGCATATGGCCATGTCTGAACTGGGGTGGCAGAGTGGGCTAAAGAACAGTGATGGATTAAACCCAGATCAGTTGACTGGGGGTGAGTGCTTGCAATGTTCAACACTCCGTCCATCATTTCCTTTGGTTTTTGCTTTGTTTGCCATATGTTGGCAGGGTATGCTCAGACGTGAGTCCATTGCTCACTTTGCCACTGGATTCAAGCAAGCCTGGCTGAAGACGGCTGAAATGCCAGAAACCCGTCCTAGGAAGCTTGTTTCCGGTCCAGGGAAGACATGGCTTGGCAGTTTGGGCTGGACTGTTCCCATGAGGCACAGGGTCAGACTGATTTGCATATGGCCATGTCTGAACTGGGGTGGCAGAGTGGGCTAAAGAACGGTGATGGATTAAACCCAGATCAGTTGACTGGGGGTGAGTGCTTGCAATATTCAACACTCCGTCCATCATTTCCTTTGGTTTTTGCCTTGTTCGACATAAGTTGGCAGGGTATGCTCAGACGTGAGTCCCTTGCTCACTTTTCCACTGGATTCAAGCAAGCCTGGCTGAAGACGGCTGAAATGCCAGAAACCGGTCCTAGGAAGCTTGTTTCCGGTCCAGGGAAGACATGGCTTGGCAGTTTGGGCTGGACTGTTCCCATGAGGCACAGGGTCAGACTGATTTGCATATGGCCATGTCTGAACTGGGGTGGCAGAGTGGGCTAAAGAACGGTGATGGATTAAACCCAGATCAGTTGACTGGGGGTGAGTGCTTGCAATATTCAACACTCCGTCCATCATTTCCTTTGGTTTTTGCTTTGTTCGCCATAAGTTGGCAGGGTATGCTCAGACGTGAGTCCCTTGCTCACTTTGCCACTGGATTCAAGCAAGCCTGGCTGAAGACGGCTGAAATTCCAGAAACCGGTCCTAGGAAGCTTGTTTCCGGTCCAGGGAAGACATGGCTTGGCAGTTCGGGCTGGACTGTTCCCATGAGGCACAAGGTCAGACTGATTTGCATATGGCCATGTCTGAACTGGGGTGGCAGAGTGGGCTAAAGAACGGTGATGGATTAAACCCAGATCAGTTGACTGGGGGTGAGTGCTTGCAATGTTCAACACTCCGTCCATCATTTCCTTTGGTTTTTGCTAAGAAAGTATTCCAGGAACATCTCTGGGCGAAACTCCATTACTCTTGCAAACAAAGAGACTCCAAGCTTTTCTGGGAAATCATCAACCAGTTAACAAATGGCAGGAACCAAGATCATAACTCGGACATTATGGAGGAAACATGGAGAGCCCACATTGAATCACTATATAACGAAATCTTTCCCCCAGGCATCGCTGATCGTGGCTTTCAACTTAGTAACGGAGCTACCGCTAGAGACTTAACGAAAAATGACTCCCCCTCCGATTCAGACTCTCCCCTGCGGATCCTTAAAGAACAAGTCCTAAAAACAATAAAAAAATTAAGATCTGAGGGTGCCCCTGGGCCTAATGGCCTTCCAAATGCCTTGTTTCGGCACAACCCGCCACTCTGGGCAGATCATTTGGCTCCTTTTTTCTAAGACATTCCAACTTTTAACACGATCCCTGACTCTTGGGAGGGGAAGCATTCTAAGCCTAATATACAAATCGGGTTCTTGTTCCGATCCTGCAAATTACAGATTGATCGCGTTAATTGATGTGGAGGCTAAAATCTACGCCTCAAACTTGCTGGTAGATTTGGAGGACTGGGCGGCGCGAACAAACTTTATTCCTCCAACGCAAACCGGATTTAGGGCCAGGATGGGCACCCAGACGAATATTTCTGCAGTAACACTCTTGGCCAATCAAGCTCTCAGAACATCAAGGCCACTCTACGCATGTTTCATCGACCTTTAAGCGGCCTTTGATAAGGTTTCAAGAGCCAAGCTATGGGCAAAAATGCGCAACTGGGGGGTCCCAGCTAAGTTGCTGGAGGCCATAACCAATCTGTACTCCTAGACGTGGGTCCAGATTAGGAAAGGAGATGGGCTCAGCATTAGTAAAAAGATCCACACACTCAACGGGCTAAAACAAGGGTGTGTGCTGGGACCGTGCCTTTTTAACATTTACACCGCTGACCTGGATGAGCATCTTCAGTCAATCCAATGTGACCCTCCGAAACTTGGCACAATACCCATACCCAGCCTTCAATACGCGGATAACATCGTCTTACTGGCGCAAACGCCAATTGGTTTGCAACGATGAATTACTGAACTCGGAGCCTATACCACCTCGGTCCAATTGACCATCAACCACAAAAAAACTAAGGTGATGCGCTTTAACAAACATCATAAAGCCGACTGCAAATTTACTTGGACTTTGGACAAGCGACCTTTGACCGAGGTGGAGTCATACAAATACCTATGCTTCCAAATTGATCGTAAACTCACCTTTAAGATTCATCTGTCCCAAGGTCATACGAAATCCAAACAGCTGCAGTTTGCCTTCAAATTTTTTTTAAAAAAAATTGCAGGTGGCTCCATTGGACACCTTTTAAAGGTTATAGCAGCAAAATTCCTGCCCTCTATTTCATATGGCACAGAAATCCTGAATGGTAAGGACGCTACAGGCTTGAACCTGGAACAATCAATCCTTTTCAAGAAGCTGTTTGCAATCCCCCGCCACATTCCGCAAGCCCAAATCCGACTTGAGTATGGTCTAAAAAACCAGATCCCTGACAAACAAGGCACATTAGTTAAGAAGTACTATTGGAGGATGCTGGACGCAGAGGAAAACACACTCGCAACACTAGTGTTGGGCAGAAATCGAAAAGCAAGCCAGCTTCAAAAAAATTCAATCTTCGAAGCTCTGAAAGCCTCCCTCTCAGCACTGAAGTTAGAGGAGGCATGGCTTAGAGCTCCCACCTACTCCGGCTTTAAATCACTGGTAAACAAAGCCATAAAACGGCATTCTATATTATTAGGCAAAACTGCCCTAGCAAAAAACAAACACGCCTGGGCCGTGATTCAGTCATACCAGAGGCTGCAACCCCAATCCTACCTGCTAGATCACTCTCCGCACCAGAAAAAACATTTTATCACTTTATTAAGGCTTGGGTCATACCCATCAAAGGACCTGACCCCAAAATGGAAATACGTATGGCAATCAAAGGAATGCTGCCTGTGTGGAGCTTGGGATGAGTCCTTACTGCACCTACTATGCATCTGCCCTGCTTTGGCAGAAACACGCAAAAAGGGCCTTCGGGAGCTCTTCAGGAAGGAACAAATAAGAACTTGTAGAGCAGCAGTGATTCACTGTCTCACGGGCTCATCTATCCCACTGTCTTGAGAGACATAAACTTTTTTTAAAACGCGGCAAGAGACCTGGCCAATGCAGAACCTGTTAACCAACTCATGCAGCGTTAGAACAGCTGGCTCTGAAACCACCCGAAAGCTCTGCTTACATGTGAACTAAAAAAAAAAAAAATGCATAGACACACCGCCTTTTTATATCTTTTACAAAAATAATTACAATGTATATCCTTGTAAGTTTTATTTATGGTGGTAGTAGCTCTGAATATTATAGAGCAACATGTAGTCTATTAAATCAAATACAGTAGATTTTTGTACAAAAAACTGGTTCTGAAATCACATATTGGAAAGTGTTTTCATACGGGATAATGAATAAAAAGGAGTTTTAGTGAAATAAATATTTTGCCCAAAGTCCCACATTTTAAGGAAGAAGGCACAATTTATCCAGGTTTTCTGGTATCACTTTGAACAAATCAACCACTAAATGGGTACCTATTTGTCCTTCCTTTTTTCTGTCATAACTTTGTTTTTGACCTCTTTGTGCAGGTTTTATGTAGCGCAAACCTGGACCAAAGGTTTTGCAGCGCTTCACATGAGTGGCAGTTACATCACACAAGGTCACATTCATTTTTATAGGCAGGGGGAGATTAAGTGATTTTTCCAGAATCATAGGATGTTGAGCTGATGCCGAGACTTTAGCCTAGTTCCCCAATTCCAAAGTCTACAGCTCTAAAAATACATCTTCAGTAGAGGGAGAGTTGCAGGCCTAAGCCACTTAAAAGCTCAGCTCATTACGGGATCAAGGTTCTAAAAGGACCTCGAGCTGAGTCAGAGCCAGGGAGCCAGAGCCAGGCTTCAGGCTTAAGCCTTGCTCTAGCTTTCAGCTTCAGCTCACACACCTCTAGCTAATGGTTCAGTCCACATCAGTCATTGCCACTCTTGCTCTGTGAATGACATGAATTCATTTTCTGGGCTTGTAGTCCAGTCCCTTAGTTTTCAATTTCCTCCTTTTGTAGTTTACCCTTTCATTTGTTTGTTTCTCCTCTTTTTAAGTTAAGGAGGATACTACAGCTCTCCAATCAGTGCTAACGGGTCACTTGCTTGCCGCTCATTTAATCTGCAGTATGCTGCAACCCGCTTGGCCACTTCCTCTAAACCATGTGACCATTATGGAATGCTCCTATCAATAGTATATCAATGCTTTACCGTTCCGAGATAGCTAATAAATTGGTTCTAAATGTGGTGGCCATGTTGGAACCTTAAACAAATGATAATATAATTCCTATATCTCTGCAAGACTGACACCGGCTGCTATGTTTAGTTTTGTTATAGCAAGCATATGCTGGACGTGTTTAGATTGCAGAATGTTTTCTTTTTTCTACTTGTATTTTTTTAATTTATCTTGCATACGTTGTTAAGTTTGTAAGTGCTTTATTGCAGTCAGTGGATGGATGCATGAGTGCAAAGATGATTGACAGAGTTCATGTAATGACTTATTGAGTGATTAACCCCCTAAATTATATAAAAGGCACATTCATTCACAAGCTAGACCTATTGATGCTGCCAATGCTTGCTACTATGGCAAAGACCCAACCTTCCTTGCCGTCAATCTGATTCATAAAATGCTGAAAAACAGAAAGGTCATAGAAGCAGCTTCACTACATCATGTGCTGCTTTGTTACTTAGCAGCCTCTGCAACCTTAGAAACTCTGCTATTGAAAATCAACCCTTCCAAACAGTTCATGAGAGTAAATAGGAAAAAAAACAGATTACTTTTTACAGAAATTGCTGGCCTTTCCTGCCCACCTTTAGAGTTCTGTAAGTCAACAATTGGACTCGCACCTCAAAGTGACCTGAAATACACTAGCACACCATGTCTCTGTGCCATGTGGAGTGGGCTGGTCCAGTGTCACAAGACATGGAGAGATTGCACTCTTTAGACAACACCTTTATCAGCTGACTAAAGTTATAATCATAACATATCTATATTTTTTTTATACAGAAAAATAACAAAACGCAGTAGTCTAAAATGCAATGTGTGACACCTGGCAGGGCTAAAGAGATGGTATGTTATCTGACGGTGTAAAGCACACTATCACCCATGAGGGTTTCCTGGCACTGAGCAGGCTTGTGTGCCAAGCTCTGCCTATCGTAGGTTGGTTAATTGAAATACAGTAACCCACAAACTAGGAGGTAGAGAAAGAAAAAAAAAAGCGGCCAACTTTTTATCTAGCAATTGCTAAGTTGATCGAAGGGAGCACACATACTCTGTAAAAACTGCCCTCACCCACAACAAGTTGTGGCATGCTTCATCATTGGGCTGCTACTGACGCCTCTGCGCAGACCAACGCTAGAGGCGGAGCAATAGGGAGGGGTAAACAATACAACAGTGATACAAACAAACAAAAAAGGCAGGATCCTTAAGTGCAGAAATAATGAGTGTTAAAACTGGCCCAGGGATATCTCTATAATAGTTTTATTCCTGGATTCCCTAGTCAGATTAAAAAGGTATATATAAAAAGACATATATACACCCAATGGATAGTGGTGGAATGAGTTAATTTAGGTGCTCACCACCCCTCCATTCTGCATAGCGGTCAACATGTTTCTGCCGGTTCAAGATCAAATTTCCGGCATTCCTCAGGACAAGTTAGATCCCTATGCCTTTTTTCAAACCCCTATTGCTGCCCACAATCGTGGGTTTATACTCCACCTGTAAGTTTGGAGTCTTTGTTGTAACTTACTCTTTCACAATAGGAACAGAGTTTATCAAGCAAGTTGCTGGAACAGGCACTGGAGTAGAGAGCGACCCTCTGTAGTCACACATTCGTCAAGAGTGGTGCGCTGCCTACGCATTCCGTCTCTCCTGGTGCCACGGGAGAGACGGAATGCGTAGGCGGCGCACCACTCTTGACGAATGTGTGACTACAGAGGGTCGCTCTCTACTCCAGTGCCTGTTCCAGCAACTTGCTTGATGAACTCTGTTCCTATTGTGAAAGAGTAAGTTACAACAAAGACTCCAAACTTACAGGTGGAGTATAAACCCACGATTGTGGGCAGCAAGAGGGGTTTGAAAAAAGGCATAGGGATCTAACTTGTCCTGAGGAATGCCGGAAATTTGATCTTGAACCGGCAGAAACATGTTGACCGCTATGCAGAATGGAGGGGTGGTGAGCACCTAAATTAACTCATTCCACCACTATCCATTGGGTGTATATATGTCTTTTTATATATACCTTTTTAATCTGACTAGGGAATCCAGGAATAAAACTATTATAGAGATATCCCTGGGCCAGTTTTAACACTCATTATTTCTGCACTTAAGGATCCTGCCTTTTTTGTTTGTTTGTATCACTGTTGTATTGTTTACCCCTCCCTATTGCTCCACCTCTAGCGTTGGTCTGCGCAGAGGCGTCAGTAGCAGCCCAATGATGAAGCATGCCACAACTTGTTGTGGGTGAGGGCAGTTTTTACAGAGTATGTGTGCTCCCTTCGATCAACTTAGCAATTGCTAGATAAAAAGTTGGCCGCTTTTTTTTTTCTTTCTCTACCTCCTAGTTTGTGGGTTACTGAATTCTTGAGGAGGATGAGGTAGGGATTTTACCTTCTCCCCCTTTTTCTTATTGTGAGTACTGGTTAATTGAAATACCAGGTCTTCAGCTTCTTGAAGAAAAGAAGAAGAGTCGAGGAGGGTTTCCGCTGTGGAGTGGGAGGTCGTTCCATGTTTAGCAGAGATGTAAGAGAAAACACCCGTCCTCCTGATCTGGTTCTGTGTTTGCACGGGATGTGTGTGGGTATGAGTCCGGCAAAGCAGAGGTGTCTGGGTAGTTGGTGGAAGGATATGCGACTATTTATGTAGGTGGGGCTGAGTTGTTTAGTTCCTTGAATGTGAGGAGTTTAAATTTAGTGAGTTTGTGTGGTGGGAGCCAGTGGTGTTCCTTGAGGTGTGAAGTGATGTGAGTTCTGTGAAGGAGTTTGAGGATGAGTCTGGCAGTTGAGTTCTGTATGGTTTGTAGTCTTCTAGTGAGTTGCTTTGTGATCCCAATGTAGAGGGTGTTCCCATAGACTAATTTGCTGGTGGTTAAGGCATGCTTGACAGTTTTTCTAGTGTTGATTGAGAGCCATTTGAACATCTTCATCAGTATCTTCAGTTCAGGGTGTGGAAGCAGGATGCAGTGACAGCATTGACTTGTGCGCTCATGTCCAGTTTGCTGTCAATTATTATTCCAATGTTCCTGCCATGGGTTCTGGGTGTGGTTGAGGGTCTGAATTCAGCCGGCCACTAGATGGAGTCTAATGGTGAGGTGTTCTTGCCAATGATCACTACTTTTGTCTTGTCGGTGTTGAGCTTGAGGCAGTTGGCTTTCATTCTGTTAGCAGCTTTGATCATGCAGTTGGTGAACGTGTTTCTTGTGTTGGGGTCTTGTCCAAGAGCGAGAGTAACAGCTGTATGTCATCGGCTTAGGGGAGGATGTTGATGTTGTGTGCATGGTTGACCTTGGCCAGAGGGATCATAGATGCATTGAAGAGGGTGAGGCTGAGGGATCAACCTTGAGGCACTCCGCAGATTAGTTTGCAGACTTAGGCTTGAGGCACATCCAGGTGAGTTTGCAGGCACCGGAGGAATAAGATAAATATTAAGGCATCTCATCGTTATGATAGGTAGCTATATTCAGTGTATGGCAGACACCTCCTGTGAAAGAAAATGTAAGACGCCTTGACTTTCATTCTATATTGAACCAACACCCCATATACTTATTTTAAAGTTAATACTGCTTGGACCAGACTGGAGAGGAAAAGCCTGGCCTGTTTATTGTCTAAAACACATCTGGCACTGTTTCAAGGTGCACAAAGATTTTTTACCACGCACATGGTTGAACCCACAGCTGCTGGTTGTTAGAACTGAAGTACAGACATTTTTAAGCAAGAGAGAAAGCTCAAATAAAACTATTTCCGGAGTCACCCACCTGGATGGGTATGTTGGCAATTATGCTATATTGATGATACATGCCGACGTTTGGGAACAGATAGATTTAAGAAAATAATCAAGGCAATTTAATTTGACCATTAACTTGCACTGTGAATAGGATAAAATTGAAAGTTGAAATTATATTTTTAATTTGCAAATTTCTGTCCTAAATCTAGAGTGTTGACATGTGGAGTGTTCAGGAACTGGTACAGGTTCAGGATCAAGAGAGAGCGAGAGAGAAAAAGGAAGGAGGAAAGAGAAATTGATGAAACGGTTGACAAGATGAGGAGTTCAGGCACAAAGGCATCCAGGGGAGCTGTTTCCTCATGGATTTCCCCAATTTATGACAGCTCCCCAGTCGATCTGAGATGACCTGGATCTCCATTTAGCATGGGGATGCCTCTAGAGCAGTTGAACCTAACAAGGTCTGGACCCAAAGAGGCCATACGAACTGTAATACTCCTAATGTGGTTTACCTCATTACATGCCCCTGCGGTCTACGATACGTGGGGATGACGACGAGGAAGGTCAAACTCAGGATATGCGAACACCGGAGCAACGTCAGGTGTAAACGCGCTACTACTAAAATGAGTGAACACTTTCTATCCGTCAACCACACCACCAATGACCTAAAATGGACCGTGATTGAAGAGATTTCAAAAGGCAGAAACATCCCTAAAGCACTTTTTGAAAGGGAGCAGAGATGGGTCTATCGCCTGGGGACTAACCTCCATGGGTTAAATGATAATGTTCCTTGGACTAATATTCTTTAACACACTCTCAGTCTACAGGAAGAGTATTTTCTTAATCTTTATTCATTAGGAACTCCTGAGACCTCAGCTGCTATGACTCAATTTTGTCATTTGGTGTTTTTCACTTTCCCAGCAATTACGATACATGTTTTTTATACATTAGGAACTCCTGAGACCTCAGCTGCGATGACTCAATTTTGTCATTTGGTTTTTCACTTTCCCAGCAATTACGATACATGTTTTTATACATGTTTTTATCTCAGACAGTAGGGGATGAATTACTTGCCCTATACCCCCTATGCACATCTAGTCACTATCTAGTACGCGAGTTTGCCGATTGGCCCCTCCGAGCAGAACTGTCCTCAGCGTATACATAATACTCTCTTTTCACCTACTTGGGGCCGGGTCTTATCATCAGGCCCCGTTGCACACTCCACGTGTGCCCTGTGTTAGCTTGCTTTGTGTTCCCCTATGGAACCTGCCATTAAAGTTTTGTGCCTTTCTTCCCCCTTTTTTTCTACACGTTGTCTAGCACGACGAACGACTCCTTTTTCTTCCCTTCGCTCCTATTGGATCTCCCTTATCCAATCAGTAACGGAGCTGGAGCATTCTATCCAATCAGGTAGAAGCTCTCTCAGCGAGCCCAACCTGGGACGCGCCGAGTGATCTTTATACACACCTCCGGCCACGGATCACTACCATCCGGACCCGGCAGCAAGAGGCTGTGTAGGTTTTCCACGGGTGCTGAGCAGCAAGGGTGTAAGTAACACACATCGCTCCTCGCCCGAGAAGGTAAGCGAGCTCTCGCTTTCTCCTCCGTTCGTGGTATTGACCCGGACTCCCCTTTCTTTTTATCTTTTCCTGATGCAGGGTGTGCCAATTTGCTCCCACCCCCCTCCCGGGATCCATGAGGCAATTAACGGATTGGCCTCTCTGTAAGATTTTACCCTAATATGTGCATACTGAGCATCGTGGGCAGTTGAAACAGTCCCTAGCCCTCCCTTTTCTCCGCATTTTGAGTGGCACCTATACATTCCACGTGCGTTCCGAGATTTGACTATTAGTCACTATCGATATGATAACGATCTGTTATCTTACACCGATATTTGAGTATACCTAGGTGCACATTTTTTCACATTTTGGCACCTGAGGTAGATCTAGTGGCACTCATTTGTCCTTCGAGCACAACAGTTCTTAACTCCTGAGTTGTAGAGCACGATTTTGCGACAAACATTGATATTTCTTTTTATGTTTTGTCTTTCTGTTTGTTTGTCTCTTTGTATCGTCAGAGTAAACTCGTTCCTCTCCCCTTAACAATTAACATTAACTGGCGGAGTTTTCACTATCAAGTTTTTTTGATTTTCACATTAGTAGCCCACGGTAGGGTGGACCTTAGAGTGTTCACACCACCGGGGCTCCGCACATCCACTCTGGTCCTGAAGAATGCCCGATTAACACTCATAGAGGCAGAAACATGTTGACCGCCGCGGTGTGAACCAGGTCTTTTATTTTTTTGACCCTCACTCCCTTTTATTCTTTTCCAATTAAGCAAAATTATTAAAGTTTTATTTTTTGACTCAATTGGAGATTTTAAATTCACTATCCCCACACAAAAAACCCCGCTCCGCAGTAACCTGGCGTTGCAGCACACTGGGATGACATTCGGTCGTCCCAGTGGAAGCCCAATGATGAAGCATGTCACCAACCAGGTTGGCGAGTGAGGGCTTTTAATACCAACTGGGTATTGTTCCATAGAGGTCTACTTTCTTTCCGTGAACATACCGGTTTATATGGAAATTGTGGACCTGTGCTCTTTCGACTACAGTACTGTTTTGACTACAGTGCCCTTTGTTTTGATTTACTGTACACTGGCTTTGTTGATTTTGGATGCCTCTAGAGCTACAGATGATTAAACCAACCCTGCTAGACTGCAAACATGGATACCTTGATAGCCATTACCACATGTAGCTTAGGATCAACAGAGGGTTTTCTGCAAATCATAGCACAATGTATCCCTTTGCCAGACACCTCTATCTTATTGACTGAGCATTTGTTACAAGCACTCATGTAAATCTGATGGGTCCCAACAATAATAGAGAGCTCATGAGCAATGCACATAGGATAACATTTGTCAGAGGGATCACTATCATTTGAAAATACAGCAATTACTGCATACATGCCGTAAAAACACTTGAGGTTATACTGGGGCCTCAGAGCGTCCTCAAATCCATTTTTTTCTTTCTCTACACTAATTTAAGCTGTCTATATATTTACTTGCTAACAAAAAAAGAGTTATTCTTTAAAGTATTATCACTGGCTAGGGTGTGTGTTTATTGTTTTGTTAACTGTTTGATATTGTATTTGAGTTTCTATTCTCTGTAGCCTTTGAGAGTAAGCCCTGGCTGCACGACTTCGCTACACCTGGAAAGTCAATTGCCTAAAGGGGGTAACTTTGCTATCCAATCCAAGTGCAATCGTATCGTGGCACTCCGAGACTAGTAGTAAAGAACAGTAGTCAAACCAGGTACCACCAAGTAACCAAGGTTCTCAAGAGCTGGCCTCACAATGATCGGTAAATTGTCGGATCAGTAACACCAACTTTCTGCTGAAAATACCATAAAGTCTGATACGTTACGAGTAAAAGGTCAATGAAGATGGTGGTCACCCGCCTGTAGTAGGGGTATGAAACCAAGTGCCTGAAATTAGAGCAGGTTTGTAAGGTTAATGAGTTCAACCCTACAGCTTCTTGAAAATGACCTTGAAGTCCAGTTTGCCCTATCAGGTTAGCAGAATTCTGCTAGCTTAACCGTTACAGGGCCTGCTAGATGTCACATGGATACTGTGTTATATAATGTAATTTCACGTATTGTCTGATAAGCTGACCTTACATACCCACAGAAGTAGGAGGTGCTACCAGAAGTCTTCCTTGTGGCTATAGTAAGGTACGTAGTTCATAGATCGGAAAGCATGCACACCCATTACTTTTGCACGTGAATGTGCCTCTCCCAGGACTTTAATGATCCCAACTGGCCATTGAGAGCCTAGCTTTTTAAATTCATATTGCCTCTGTTTCTGCACAGGTAAGGATGACCATGAGACAATGCCATAGGATGTCTTTGCTCCACACCTGCATGGTAACAACTTTTCATAAAAAAAATAAAATATTTTATTTATTCTGGTCAGCATCAGAAAATTGTATGAGTACACAATATCAACAGTCTAACGCAGTAGACAACTTCAGAGTACACTTTTTCAACATTCAATATCCTGTGTGGCACATGTCTTGGTATCATGCTATAGAATTACACTTGGATCTTACAAATACTTGCCATCTGCAAGCCGGTTCGCCTACTAATTGCTCCCCGTTCTGTCCCATGTACAACACTTCGTTAGTCCCGATATTACCCCCGAACACAAGCCAACCCTCCCACTCCCACTATCGCAGCATGTTAAGAATTTTCAATCTGTGTTTTGTGTGGAGCTAAGGTACTGTACAAAGGGTGTCCAGGAATCTCTGGGTCTGGATGCCTGAGGAAGCTCTTCCGCGTATACCTCCAGTGTCTCTTTACAGTATGTCATGTCTGTGATCCAGTTTTTGAAATTTCCGCCTTCTAGTCAATTTTATTTTGTATGTTCCCAGTAGACATGGTAGAGGGTCATGAAGTATTGTTTCTGTTAGCATGCGTGTAAGAGCATTTGTTACATCACTCCAGTAGGGTTGGAACTATGGACATGACCACGCCACATGCAGAAAGTCTGCATTCAGAGCGCCACATCTATGACAGGTATCCTCTGGCCGTAGGCCGTATTTGTGAAATTTGGCAGGCGTAAAGTATACTTGATGTAGGAATTTAAAATGTATTATACGCAAGTTACAGTTTGGGGTAAGCAACTTTATCAACGTGCAGCTGTAATCCCAATCCTCTATAGCTACAGGACTACCTAATGTTTCCTCCCATCTTTGAAGCGACCTATAGGGGGGTTGCCATTGTTCTGCCTGAGCAGCAGCGTATAGCCTCGCTACCAATCGCTGCTGCGTGGGTGCAGTCAATAAGATTTGCAACGAATTAAGGGAATTTGGTTCTACTGGAAAAGAGGGATACAATTCCCTAACCGCCATGCGCAGCCGTAGGTATGCAAAGATCTTTAAAGGCGTGCGGTGTGTGCTGAGTGACGGATTGTCCCGTGATAGAACGTGGCCATGTGGAAACATAGCGCCCATGGTGTTTAGTCCCATCTTCCCATGTAGGGATAGCATCTTCTTGTGATGTGCAGTGTACAGGGTATATTGCCTCCTTTTGGGAATTTGTCCTTGGATCAGAGATAAACGTGACTAGGGGGGTCGGTTGCACACTGTCGTGTTCTACTGCTAAGTGCGGTATGACCATTCGGGTGTAACCAATAGTGAGCGTGTTGTGCCTGCGCGCAATAAAAGTATAATTGTAGATCCGGGGCTCCGAAACCCCCCTTGTGATATGGTCTAGTTAGTACCCTCCAGCCCACTCTCACCGGTTTCCCCGCCCAGGTCAGTCTTAGCATGGCAGTTCGCAGCTGTGCAAATACTGCTTGCGTGAGCCAAATCGGTATATTCATAAACAAATATAAAAATCTCGGCAGCAACACCATTTTATGTATAGCAACCCTATCCGCCAAAGATACTGGCAGTTTAATCCATCGTTCTATCTGGTCCCCCAATTTGGAGATCGCTCTGCCGTAATTCTCTCTTATTACCACCTCAGGGTCCCGGTGTATCCATATACCAAGATATTTCACTGGTTCAGACTGCCATTGTAGTGGGCAATCAAGAGACGGACGCTGTGTAATTGGCGTTAGTGGTATGACCACTGACTTGTCCCAGTTTATGCTAAGACCAGAGTATTGTTCAAACTTAATATATTCTCTAATTAATTGGTTCAAGTTACGATCTGGGTGTCTTGTGTAGAGGACCATGTCGTCCGCGTAGAGCAATATGGCAACTGGACGTAGTTGAAACTGTAGGGCGGATTCTACATGTTTTTGCCTAATTTTACATGCCAAACGTTCTAGGGCTATTGTAAAAAGGAGCGGGGACAGCGGCAGGCCTGCCTTGTGCCGCTATATATCATAATTGGGTCTGATGTTTATCCATTTGCTCAAATACGTGCACTGGGCTCAGTGTAGAGTAATGCCATCCATCGCAGGAAGGGTTCAGGGAACCCCATCCTGGGCAGCACCGTGAACATACAGGGCCATTCAACGGAATCAAAGGCCTTCACAGTGTCCAATAAGGCCGCTGCTGCTGGCAGATCCGGATGTAAGTGATGTAACATTGTAAATATAGTCCTTATGTTCTGCGAGGTGGACCGTGACGTGATAAAGACGGCCTGATCCGGCAATATTAAATTACGTAACAGAGGATGTATACGGGAAGCAACAATTTTTGATTAAATGTTTGCGTCTATGCTTATCAATGATAATGGTCGGTAAGATTCACATCGTTCTGGGTCCTTATCTGGTTTAAGGAGTGTGATTAGAACTGCCTCCCGCAAAGAGGAAGGTAACTTGCCATTCTCATACGCTTCCTCATACATCTCCGCCAAATGCGGGAGAAGCAGGTCTCTGAATTCTATATAGAACTCCCCCGGGAGTCCGTCTATATCCGGCGCCTTGTTGCTAGGGGGGGGGGGGAGTTTATCGCTTCCCTTATCTCATCTTCAGTAATGTGATGACAGAAATATACTCGATGGTCATTCGACAGCAACGCCAGAGCGATATCATCTAGATATTGATTGATCTCAGGCGGTGGGGTTGTCGATTGCTCAGTGTAGAGGCTTGAGTAGAACTCTGAAAAACAGTCCAGTATAGAGGGGGTGTCGAATGGGGGTTGGTACTGCCTGTTCTTAATTTGTGTTATGTAGGATGTCACGTGCACCGGTCGGATCCTGTGTGAGAGTGTCCGCCCCGGTCTGCCACCTTCTCCGTATTTACGTGCTGTGTACTTACTCAATATATATTTTATTTCGGTATTGGCAAAGTCATTATAGGTATCATTTTTCATTCTAATATCGGCCAGCAGCCGGGCATCCTGTGTGGCCTCATATTCCACCTCTAGTTGCTGTATTTCCGTTTCCACCTTTGCTAGTTGCTGTTGGATATCTTTTAGGATACCAGCATGTTTACCGATACAGTGGCCTCTGACTGTTACCTTAAAAGCCTCCTACAGCGTTCCCGCACTACTCACGGAGCTGGCATTATCCTCAAAATATTCAACTATAGCCTGGCGTAGTTCAGATCTGAATACCTAGTCTTTTAGCGCGCTCTGCTGCAGACGCCATGTAAACTGTTGTGGGGTGTTTGTGGGGATGGCAAGTGCCAGCCTGACGGGTGCGTGGTCCAAAAGTGTTTTGGGCATGTGCTCTATGGATGTCGTCCATGTACAAATATCTAGCCAGCCAATAGTCTAGCCTGGACCACGAGTTATGAGCAGAGGACGTGCAGAGGACGTGCAGGTACCTTCACTACGATCTTAGTTACGTACTTGCCACACATCCAACAAGGCATATTCCTCCATACCGTCTCTCAGCGCCACAGCCGCCTGCTTCCCGTATCTATCAATCCCGATTGATCTGTCCAGGGCTGGGTCTATGCAAGTGTTAAAGTCCCCTCCCCATAGGACCGCTGCAGGAGGCAGTGTGTGTAATTTTGCAAGTAACTGTACGAAAAAGGACGGATCGTCAGTATTGGGACCATATGCTGTGACAATCGTTAAGGCGGAGCCTCCAACATTTCCATGAACCATCACATAACGCCCTTGGTCATCTTTAATGGAGTGGATATAGTGGAAGAGGGTACCACGTCTTATTAGGAGTAACACCCCTCTGTCGTATGTGGAGTATGAAGAAGCGAACCAGTAGGATGCACATCTCGCACCTATTCTGCCTTCCGTAAGGCCTGTTAGGTGTATCTCCTGGAGGCATGCAACATCAACTTTGTGGTGGTCCAAGTATGCGAATACCTTGCGTATTTTCTATGGGTTATGTATGTGTGTCTGCTTCTACTATCTGTACTCAGTGTTGTGTCTTAACTGATTTCGAGAGCAATTTGTGTACATGCTAATAGTAAAACAGTCTAAAGTTTCTATTCTATTGCCGACCAGGCTTTTCTGCATAACTCCCATCCCAACCCCCTCCGACTTCGCCACTCCCTCGTTTGCGAAGCCACGACTCATACCGTTACAACTGCCCCATCTCCCCCCCCAACAGAAAAAGAACTAGATGTGGTATACACCGGGTGGCGGGAGCCACCAGTCCGATGCCCAGTGATATAAAATCACTAGGGTGGTCGCTATCAAATCAGTTAGTCTGCTGCTCACCATAGCCTGCAAGTCACTAGCCTTACAGCCAATTTAACTGCACTCAGAAACAATTCAACCTTATACATTAATATAATAACCATGTGCATATGCAAAATGTTCAAACATATTGAGTTAACACTGTTGCGAAGCTCTCATGTGCACTTATCTATATTCCATGGTCGTGCTGCCTTTACCAACAGGCCCAATGACATGGACATCAGTGCGCAGTCCCATTTCAGTGACCATGTTGCAATCGGCGTCACCAATTCCATATCATTCTTAGATAACGACGCACACATTAGATCCTTGGGGCCCAAGTCATAGGGCGCCCCGGAGTCACATCTCGCAACCACAGTTTTAGTTCAAGGGATGTAAACTCGCAGCTGGCATGCGACCTGTCACAGCCGTTCCTTCATTCGACATCTGAGGTGGCGGGCTGTTCTTCTGTCGCGCCTCTCGGTGACCTCCGTCGTGCGCCCTGGAGTCCTCTTTGTTGTAGGAATTTGAGCACATCTTTTGGGTCGTTGTAGACAGTATTCTTTCTGCCGTCCATGACCCGCAAGCGGGCCGGGTAGAGCATTGCATATGATATATCTTGGTCTCTAAGTTTCTTCTTTACAGGCACAAATTTCTTCCGTGCCTCCTGGACCAGAGGTGTGAAATCTGGGTAGATAGTTATGTCCATTCCTTCATGTGACAAGCTGCTCAATTCACGAGCTCTACGGAGCACTGCTTCTCGATCTCTATAGTTCAATACCTTGGCTATTATCGGTCGAGGCCTGGCTGAGTCAGTGGCAGGGGAGCCAGCGATCTATGCGCTCTTTCTATAATAAACACATCAGAAAACGACTCTCGTCCCATAGTTTCTGCTAGTCCCATGAGGCGTATGTTGCTTCGTCGAGAGCGCGCCTCGATATCTTCAGCCTTTGCCAGCAAAGTTGACAAGCTTTTGTCCATCTTCCATTGGCGCACTTTCATCTGTTGGTGAGCATCTTCTGCGTCTGAGATACGACGCTCCGCCATGTCGATTCATTCCGTGTGCTTGTCCAGCCGCTCAGACATGCGATCCACCCTGTAGGTTAGAGAGTCTATCTTCCCATCAATACTTGATATCGCTGCCTGTATGGTTGAGAACATGGCCTGCACATCGCTGTTCGCCACTTCACTCGCGCTCCCTCCAGTTGTTGCGTACGCCGCTGCTCCTCTGATCCAGCCTCCGTCGATTTTTTTCGTTTTTTGAAATGGAGTTTGGTCTGATTGCGGTCTGGTTTGCCCATGTTTGTCCAGTTCCTTCCTCTCAGCACATGCGGATCGCCGCATCCACGGGACGGCTATCGGTAGGATCAATGTGTCAAGTATCTTTGCTGTGGGGGTGGGCTGGTCTTGGTCGAGCAGTGCAGGGAACGCTCCAAGGATCTCCGCATAGGTTACGGTGCCTGCGATTCCAGCCCTTAGCTCTTCCGTTGTGGGCGACTTAATGGTGATTGGGTGTCCCTCTGGTCCTGGTCCCTCAGATTTCGCTCGCACACCTCCCAGTATCCCTGCGGGGGAGCCGCTCCACAACCATCGCCTACTCGAGCAGTGAGATACGTCAGCCGGGCTGCAGGGACAGCACGCCGTATGTAGCTCAATGGGGCCAACCAGCTGGTAGAGATTTGTCAACGGAGGGGCCGCGCGCTCCGGGATCCACTATGCCACACCGTCGGTACTCAACGCGGTGGCGCCTGCAAAACTCAAGTGCATCGACCCCTCAGTGTTCGTGCGTTGGAGCGCAGCCGTCCCAGTGTGCTGAGGTGGTGCTTTTTGTTGGGCCCCCACAAATAAATCATGCAGTGCCCCTGTGGGTTGATGGGTATCACCCACTATCTCCTCTAGCCCGCGGGATATGCGAAGCCCGTGCCCGTTGCTGCTGCTGTCCCCTCCCCTCAGTGTGCAGAGCGGCACCCCGATGAGCAGTCCTTCATGCAGCACCTTACTGATAGCGTCTGCTCCAGTCTTTTAGCAGTCCGGGGTGTTTCAGTGGGTCAAACTTCTCTGGGGGGCAACAAGGTGGATCACGCAGTCTTGCGTGCCTTGCATCTTGGGCGACTTCTCACACAAGCACGCTGCTTCCCGGCTCGACCGGCTCGCATAGACCTCAGCTCCGCAGCTCCGCCGGATCTTTTCAGCAAAAGCATTTAGCAAATGGATCCGCTTGTAGCTCGGGTGTTACGGTGCACTCTTTTTACCAATTTAGTGCCCTACATGCACTCAGTGAGCAGGATATCGTCAGGATTTTTACAGCGACCGGAGGAGCTCGCTCAAGAAGTGGCCATCTTCCGTCGTGGCTAGCTCCGCCCCCCTGCATGGTAACAACTTGAAGAAGCACACAGGTCAGTTCACACACATGTGGGGAAACATTCTGTGTTCCAGCGCAATTCTGATAATTATTAAAGACAGCAGGGCATTGGCTACACAAAAACTTGGTTTGGGAGAGACACAAATATTGACAGCAAGTCTAGATTTTCAATACCTAACTCCACATATATGTACCATTGCGGTACAAATATCTTCAAGTACTTATATGTTGGTGTTAGGAATAGTAAACCTATACTTCCTTATATGCACTTACCTTTGCACTGCCCCTCAATAGTCTTTCCTTAATATTCTTGTAGCATAATATTCTGGAGATCGATATTTAGCGTAGTTTTAAGTAGGCCTGCTCAAGATACAGATGTGGATATAGAGGAGACAGGGTGGCCTATCCTGAATGACCCCTGAATCCAGATGCTCTCCTCTCATCACAATTAAAACCAAAAACACTAAATCCAGGGAAAGTAACACCCATGAAGTGGACATGAAACATAATGGACAAAAAGTTTCTTTTTACATCTAACCATCTTGTGCGTTATAAACCTTCTTAAGTGGACACGTACGTTTATATGGTATTGTGATCTGCAAACAGGCACCTGGCAGGCTGTCTTCTCTTTTGTTAAGGTTCGGAAATTCTGGATGCCTCTATTTGCAAATGTTGAGGCCTGTCAATTACTTTCTTTGGAAACCCTATGTTGAGGATAAAACAATAGTCAGTGCATGCAAGAACCAGTGCTCTTATGAACACCACTCTGTGATCTGCTTGGAGGAAACAGGAGCTGCAAGTCAACTCCTTTCATAAGTGTGTTGACTTGGGCTGCGAATGAGGTCTCAGAATTGAAGTTGGTTCCCAATTTCCTTGCTTTTGGTGAAGAAGACGTTCCATGGTTGCTTGGTTCTATTTTTCCCATCTCTATGATTTATGTTGTGCCTCTATTCATGCAAAGGATACTCTGCTTCATTGAGTGTATCACCGCATCCAGGTGTGGGGTAATGAAGATGATTCCACTGAATCAGTTTATATTTTTGTGGAAACAAAGAATTGGATCCATGCCAGACACACTTGCACAGTTTTCCAGCCTTTCCAATAGGAGTCCATGATCCACATATAAGCTACTGAGAGGTGGAGGAGTATCAAGTCAGACTTTTTGAATTTGTCCATGGAAAGGAGCACAACTACTCTGATGTTAATTACAGCAAATTCTCTGCCCCTCACAATTCTATATTCAGGCAGTTTATCATGGAGGAGGTGGTTCTTTTCCATATTTACTTCCATGATTTGGAAGGTGAAGAGTAGTTTGGTGATTGGTCTGTGGTCTTCCTAGTTTGTCAGGTTCTTCAGATCATGAGGGCAGTAGTGGTGCAGTGGCTGAGACGGCAACAGAAAAACTCCTTTAAAAGAAAATCATTTGTCATGTTTGTGATACCGCCAAAAAGTGACATTATGCACTTGTAGGAAAGTAGGAGCTGTTTTTTATGGTGACCCCTACTTTTTTTGCTTCATGTGATACTGTTTTCAACTAGTCTGACTGGAATCCTGCTAATCAGGACCCAGTCTATCTGCTTTCTCCTTAACTGTAATGTCATGTACTTAGGTACACTCCAGATTGGATACTGGGGTACCCTTGTCAGTCCCTAGTATATGGTACCCATGTTCCCAGGGCATAGGTACCCCAGAGGCCTCCTATGGGCTAAAGCATGTATTATGCAACCCATGAGAGTCCATGTAAAATGAACTACAGGCCTGGCATTGCTGCCTATGTAAGATGGTGCATGCCTTCACTTACTGTAGATATAGGTTTACTATATCTAAGGGTCAATACATAATCACCCCTATAGCAGGCCTTGACAATCCTAAAGGGAGGGTGCTTGTTTCTAATTGAGAGGTTGCCACTGCATGAGCAGGAAACCCCTGCAGCCTACGGAGTCCATTCTCCCGGGTTGTTAGTGCTGCAGCTATTTATTACATATAGAGTGGCATTATGCGACAGCGTGATGACCAACTCTAAATCTGCTGACAGTAACCCTATTGTGTTTGGTGTCAAACATTGTGGAATCATACCCCCACACCGGTGTGGGGGTTATGGTTCAGCCCCTCAGAAATGAGCTTTGTGAGGTCCATGGTATTCCCAGTAACAGCCTTCTAGTCCTGGGCAGCCCAAAATGGTTGCTGCTGACCAGAGACACATTTCTGCCCTCCTGCTGCTGAGCCAAGCTTGAGCTAGGGAAGGCAGAACAATAGGCATCCTGTCACAGGGAGGTGTGACCATCTCCCAGACAGGATTTAGTTTATCAGGCCTGGGTGGGTACGCTTGCCAGAGACTGAAAGTCTGCATGAGGGGCACATTTGGTGTCCCTGTGCATAGTCCAGTTCAAACCCGTCCTGGGAACCCTTGGCTTCTGCTCTGGTGCGAAACTGGACAAAGGACATGGGCGTAACCTCCCCACTGTCCAGACCCTCCCCTAGGAGGGTCCCCTGAATCTGTCCAACCCTCTCCCATGGGTACAAAAGGGCTTGTCATACTGTAGGACCCTAGATTCGAAGTGGACAAGATTCTGAACCAGAAACCAATGAACTTCAACCGTCTGGACACTCTGGACTTCGCTGGACTTTGATTGGGCCTGACTTCGTCTCCCTCTCAGTCTGAAGCATCGTCTGTGCCTGTGCACCATACAGGATCTGTGGAGCATTAAGGACAACTGAAGATGTCTCCCTTGGAGTGAAGGAGTCACACCGCTGCAACCACAGGCACCACATCCCAATTGACCGGTCTACTGCTCCTGGGCTCCTATGGACTCCGAAGGCTTCAGCAACACAAGAGGTAAGTTTCTAAATCCCTCGAGGTCTGAGCTTCCCTCTCACCAGATTTGCGGTCAGAATCCCTCGTGGGGGTTTCAATATCCGTACGCCTGTGCACTGCATTCATTTACAAGTGCATATGCTTTTTTGGCAATTCCTGAACAAGTCCACTGGGCTCCAAATAGCTCCAACCTCTAACTCTATTTCCTACAAAGAACTCTGGCCTCCTCGCACCGAGTGCTCCGTGGGCTGTTGCTTTGAGAAACTGCTTGAAGTCCCCATGTGACTCCTGTGCCTCTGGCCTGTGGGTCCGCTTGAGGGTCAACTTTGTTTTTCATGGGCTCCCCTGGTTGTTCCTGGCCTGCCCTGACTCCCCTGTGTTTGGTGAGTTTCCTGGATCTTTCTGGTCCAAACCGTAACCTTCTTTGACCTTCTGCATGGGTTGCCGTTGCCAAGGCTTGTTGGTACTCCAGCTGAACACCGACCCCTTAGTACTCGACAACCTTTGTGGGACAGCTTGTATCCAGCTCCTGGTCATCCTCCACATATCCTGGTTCCGGTGGCTGCAGAGTCAAGAACCCCCTCAACGCACCTGAAAAACCTGACATTGGTGGGCATTCGTCTACTGAGCCCCGGTAACTCCTGAGTGACCCAGACTCTGTCCCCTCTGCTTTCAGGTACTCTTCAACAAGAATCCACCATTGGGTTCCAACAGATACTCTTCATCCTTCCAGCAGCGGCTCTTCTTCAAAGTCCTCCATTGAGTTTGACGGCGGTTTCTGACGCCACTTCAGCCCTATGCACCCGGCTTCCCTGGGACAGGTAGCTCTGGTACTATGGTATCCATGGATGGGGTGGCTCTCCAACCTCATAACTTCCACGGGGTTTCTTCGAAGTCCACTGGGAAGGGGCCTTAAACTTTAAAACTTCAACCGCGACTCTCCCATAGAACTGTACGTAGAATTGTACCAAGATGGGTCCCACCTGGATAACGTCAATCTTCCAGAAGGTAGTGGAGAAGGCCATGATGGCCCCCTCTTCAACCCTCCTGGCAGAGTGCAGAGTTACCAAAGGAGATCTAGGTCTCCCTCTGCAGAGTCTAATCATTCAGGACAGTCTGTATGGACCTCTGTATCTAGCAAGAGGGACCACTCTTATGATAGGGAGTACCAACTGCTTGAACTTGAGAAAGCTAGGCTTAGGCTCAGGCAAGAGCAATTGGCCCTTGATAAAGAGTTCCTAGAAGTCCAGAGAGCTAGATAAAAATGGGTCTAGAGTCCATGGTGGCAGCAACAGTGTCCCTTGAATTAAGGAACATGCCTTTGATAATAGGAACCTGAGCAAGATTGTCCCTCCCTACCATGTTGGGGATGACATCCATAAATGGATAAGTGCTTTGGAGAGGGCCTGTAAAGTTCAGAGGGTCCCTCAAGAGCAGTGGGCAGCTATCTTGTGGCTCTCCTTTGCTGAAAAGGTAGAGATAAGCTCCTCACTGTTAAAGAAGAAGATTCTGACAACTAATCAATCTTGAAGAGTGCTCTCATTGATGGGCTTGGCTTTACCACTGAACAGAATAGGATTAAGTTCAGACACCCAGAAGACACAGAATCAAGATTGGGTAGACTTTGTGTATAGTGCCATTAAGGCTCTGGAAGGCTGGTAGCTTGGCAGCAAAGTGAATGTTTTCAAGGGATTGTACAATTTAATTATGAGGGAGCAGATCCTTAATAATTGCCAAAATCAGTTATTGCATCAGTACCTGGTTGACTCTGATCTGACTTCTCCCCAATAATTGGGAAAGAAGTCTGATAAGTTGGTCAGAACCAGAGTGAAGCAGAAAAACCAGAACAATGGTGGTGACCAAAAGAAGCAAGATGCTAAAACTCCAGATAAGAGTGGGGACAAGGGTAAATATCAGAAGTATTCATCAGGACCCCAAAAACCTTTATCTCGGGGTGGGTGGTGGGATCACAATCCACTAAGGTAAAGGCAAAAAGAAACTTTGGTGTTATCTCCATAAACAAAAGACACATTCGGCAAGAGATGCTGACTGTTCAAAAGCCAAGGACAATCATCCTACCACAACTGCCCCTAAGGTAACTGCGCCCCCTAGCACTAGTACAGGTGTGGTACAGGGAACAAGCGATTAGTAGGGTTAACCTTGAACTCTGAGATGGGTTCTGGCTTAGTCAGAACTCCAGCTCAGGATGTGCTTGTCTGTGATGGTGGCATGGATCTTGCCACCTTACTTGTCAGTCCCAATAACCTGGGCAAATACAAACAACAGTCTTTGATCAATGGTAAGGAGGCCATGGCATACAGGAACACAGGTGCAAGTGTCAATATGGTGACAGAGAATCTTGTGGGCCCTGATCAAATCATACTTGGTGAAATGTACCAAGTGACCAATGCTAACAATGTCAGGACTGATAATTCCTTGGCAGTTGTTAATTTCATCTGGGGAGAGGTAACTGGCCCTAAAAAAGCTGTAGTTAACTCAGACTTTCCAGTGGAGTGTTTGTTGAGCAATGATTTGGAATAAGGATTCATGCAGCAATGCTGAGCATCATTGCAGATGTGTTTGCTGTGACCAGGTTACAGGTCAAACTGGCTAACACTGAACAGGCCCTGGATCCTGAAACAATGGACTAAGGGCCTTCCGAGAGAAAGAGCAGGAGGGGTAAGGCTGTGTCTCCCACCCCCCAGACTCAGTGTGAGGATCAGTCTCTTGAGGGAGATGATGTCAGACCCTGTGAAGGAACTGTCTCAAAGGAACTGGAACCTGATAAGGCTGAGTTCTTGGGGACAGTAGGCCATTCCAGGGCAGACTTGAGTCTGGAGCAGAAAACCTGCCCCTCTCTTGAACCCCTCAGACAGCAAGCTGCTGCTGAGGCTGCTGGGAGTGTCAGTGGATCCCACAGGTTCTCTTGGGATGAGGGACTCCTATACGCAGAGGGTAGAGACCCCAAGCCTGGCGGCACCAGGAGGTGTGTCATACCTCTGAAGTTTAAGGGCTTCCTACTCACCTTGGCACATGATATTCCCATAGCAGGACACCTGGCCAAAGTAAAACTTGGGACATGCTTATCCCTCACTTTCACTGGCCTCACATGTCTGAGGATACAAAGGAGGTTTGTCGCTCCTGTACCACCTGTCAAGCCAGTGGTAAGTCAGGTGGTACCACAAAGGCCCCCCTCATACCACTACCACTGTTTGGGGTTCCCTTTGAGAGGGTTGGGATTGATATAATTGGTCCCATGAACCCTCCTACAGCATCTGGACACAGTTAAATACTAGAGGTGGTGGACCATGCCACTCGGTATCCAGAGGCCATACCGTTTAGAACCACCACAGGTCCTGTGCTGGCCAGGGCCCTCCTCAGAATCTTTTCCAGAGTGGGTGTCCCTAAGGAGGTCCTAACTGACAGAGGTACAAACTTCATATGTAGTTATATTACTGCAATGTGGAAGGAGTGTGGAGTGAACTACAAGTTCACCACACCTTATCACCCACAATGCAATGGGTTGGCTGAAAGGTTCAACGATACCACCAAGGGCATGATCATGGGCCTCCCAGAAAAGCTTAGGTGAAAATGGGATGTCCTGTTGCCCTGCCTTCTCTTTGCCTACCGAGAGGTCTCGCAGAAGGGGGTTGGCTACAGCCCTTTTGAACTTCTGTTTGGGCATCCAGTTAGGGGTCCCTTGTGTTTGTTGAAGGAAGGATGGGAGTTACCTCTCAAACCTCCGAAGCAAAATATAGTGGACTATGTACTTGGTCTCAGCTCCAGGATAGGTGAAAACAGGAAGAAGGCCAGTAAAAACCTTGAAGCAAGTCAAGAATTGCTAAAAGCTTGGCATGACTAAAAGGCTGTCTTGACTGTTTATCAGCCAGGACAGAAGGTCTGGGTGTTGGAGCCTGTGGCCCCAGCAGCTCTCCAAGACAAATGGAGAGGACCCCATACCATTCTTGAGCAGAAGGGAGAGGCCACCTACCTGGTGGACCTTGGTACCCCCAGGAGCCCCCACACGGAGCTCCATGTGAAGAGGTTCAAGCCATACATTGACAGGGCTGACAAGGGCTTGCTCACGGCAACTGATATGGGACAGGAGGAAGAGAGTGACCCACTCCCTGACCTCCTCTCACATAACCCTGATGATGGATCTGTTGATGGTGTAGTCTTGGCAGACAGACTCACTGGTCAACGGCAGAGTGATTGTAGGAAAGTCCTCAATCAAAAGAGGCATTTGTTTTACCTGACACCCAGTCAAACCACCTGGTGTACTCATGAAGTGGACATAGGTGACAGGCTACCTGTCAAGAATAAAATCTACAGGCAGCCTGACCATGCCAGAGATTCCATCAGGACAGAGATCCAAAAGATGCTAGAATTGGGAGTGATTGAACCCTCAGATAGCCTTTGAGCTAGCCCAGTAGTCCTGGTACCTAAACCTCACACCAAGGGTGGTAAGAGAGAGGTGAGGTTTTGTGTGGACTACAGGGGACTCAATGCAGTCACTAGGACTGATGCTCACCCAATTCTGAGTGCAGATGAGCTTATTGATACTCTGACCTCAGTCAAGTTTCTAAGTACATTTGACCTAACTGTTGGCTTCTGGCAAATCAGACTAGCTGAGGATGCCAAACCAAAAACAGCATTCTCAACCCCTAGTGGGCATTATCAATTTATTGTGATGCCCTTTGGTTTGAACAATGCACCCAACACATTCAAAACGGTTGGTGAATAAAGTCCCTACATGCATGGAAGCCTAAGGTGCAGCATACCTTGATGATATAGCTGTCTTTAGTTCGACCTGGGAGGCTCACCTGGTCCACCTGAAGAATGATTTGGAGGCTCTGCAGAAAGCAGGCCTCTCTATCAAGGCGACCATGTGCCACATAGGGCAGAGTAAGGTTGTATACCTGGGTCACCTTGTGGGTGGAGGCCAGGTTCAACTATTGCAGAGCACAATCCAGACAATAATGGACTGGGTTGCTCCAAATACTCAGGTCACAGCTTTCTCGGGCCTGACTGGGTATTACAGGAGATTGGTTAAATGATATGGGTCTATAGTGACTCCCTTGTACGATCTTACATCAAAAAGGACGTCTAAGAAGGTTCAGTGGACAGTTAGCTGTCAGAAGGCATTTGATGATCTCAAGCAGGCCATGAACACTGCTCCCATTCTGCAGAGTCCTGACTACTCCAAGCAATTTATTGTCCAAACAGATGCGTCTGAGTTGGGGTAGGGGCTGTGTTGTCACAACTTAATGCAGAGGGTCAGGATCAACCAGTAGCTTTTATCAGCAGCAGGTTGACCCCCAGAGAGAAACGTTGGTCACCTATAAAGAGGGAAGCCTTTGCTGTGGTCTGGGCTCTGAAGAAGCTGAGGCCATACCTGGTTGGTACTCACTCCATTGTTGAGACAGACCATAAGCCCCTCCTATGGCTAAAACAGATAAAGGATGAAAACCTCAAACTTTTGAGGTGGTCCATTTCCCTACAGGGGATGGACTATACAGTGGAACATAGACCTGGAAGTAACCATGCCAATGCAGATTGACTCTCCAGATATTTCTACTTAAAAAAGGAAGACTCAACTGGGCAAGGTTAGTTTTATCTGCTTAAGTTTAGGGGGGGGGGTTGTGTAGGAAAGTAGGATCTGCCTCTTATGGTTACCGCTACTTTGTTTGCTTTATGTGATACTGTTTTTGACTAATCTGACTGGGATCCCGTTAATCAGGACCCCAGTCTATCTGCTTTCTCCTTAAACTGTCAGGTCATGTACCTAGGCACACTCCAGATTGGATACTGGGGTACCCTTGTCAGTCCCTAGTATATGGTACCCATGTACCCAGGGCATAGTTAACCCAGAGGCCTCCAAGGGCTGAAGCATGTATTATGCCAGCCATGGGATGTCATGCAAAATGGAACTACAGGCCTGCCATTGCACCCTGTGTAAGATGGTGCATACATTACTTACTTTAGATGTAGGGTCACTACACTTAATACCTATGAGTCACCCCTATAGCAGGCCACAACAATCCTGAAGGCAGGGTGCTTGGTTCTAAGTGAGAGGGTGCCACTGCATGAGCAGGACACCACTGCAGCCTAAGGAGTCCATTCTCCTGGTTTGTTAGTGCTGCAGCCATTTACAGCATACAGAGTGGCATTATGCTACCGGGTGATGACCAACTCTATAACGGCTGAAAGTAACCCTATCGTGTTTGGTGTCAAACATTGTGGAATCATACCTTCCACACCAGTTTACCCCCACACCGGTAACCGGTGTGAGAGGTATGATTCCACCCCTCAGAAATGAGCTTTGAGAGGGCCCTGGTGTTACTGATACCAGCCTTTTAGTCCCGGGTAGCCCAAAATGGTTGCTGCTGACCAGAGACACATTTCTACCCTCCGGCTGCTGCGCCAAGCTCGAGCAGGAGAAGGCAGAACAATAGGCATCCTGTCACAGGGAGGTGTGACCACCTCCCAGACAGGATTTAGTTTAGTAGACCTGGGTGGGTGTGCTTGCCAGCGACCAAAAGTCTGCATGAGGGGCACATTTGGTGTCCCGGTGCATAGTCCAGTTCAAACCAGCCTTGGGAGCCGTTGGCTCCTGCTCTGGCGTGAAACTGCTCAAGGTCCCCTTGCCACTCCTGTGCCTCCGGCCTGTGGGTCCTCTTGAGGGTCAATGTTGCTTTTCTTGGGCTCCCCTGGTTGCTGCAGGCCTGCCCAGACTCCTCTGTGTTTTGTGAGACTCCTGGACCCTGCTGGTCTGAACCGTAACCTTCTTCGATCTTCTGCGTGGGTTGCTGTTGCCACTCTGGCTTGAAAAAGATTGTTATTGTCTTGTGATAAATAGCTGTTATTCTGCGGAGTGTCTAGATTAAAGTTATTGAAAGATTATTCATCATGTAGTTAAGGGCAAACATTTAATAGTTGGTGGTCCATGCTTTATACCAACTATACTGTAAATCATCAATGTGTATGAATGGATGTATACGGGCTAGCTGGGGGTTGCAGCTCTACCTCATGCTTGCTGTTTTCTACCATTGACTCAATTGAAATGAAGACAGTAAGAGTAAGAAAGAAAATAGGGCTAAAAAAACAATTTTCTGCAGTTTCTGCTCCTACATGGCATAGTTATCCTTTCTAAAGTAGCTGGGGTGGCAATGGAGCACAGGGATCGAAACGGTCACCTGCACTCTGGCTATGGTTGTCAATTAATGGCCAACTAGGAGGCAGGGATCTTCCTCGTTTCAATTGGGATCTGGGTCATCCTAGCTATGACACTGCGCACCTTACCCTTCCCTCAGCAGCAAATAGAGCAGGACGTTAATACGCTAACAGTAAGACCTGGGGCCAAAACTGTAATGTCATTGGGTACAGATCGGGTATAAGCTTTTGCGGTACCAAAGGCAAAAACCTCTTGTGGGGCCCTGACCAATAGAGCTTCATTTCTATCCCGGCTTCCTAATTTATCAAGCTGAGTGACTCTGGGAAATTACTTATCTTTACTCTGCCTCCTTTTCCATGATTATCACTTTTCAGAACACCTTGAAATAGTTCAGTTCTGTGCACTGTACAAAAACTTCTCTTACATATGGCTTAGACCATAATGTTGCTCCATTTATAACATCAATCAAAATCCTATATAGGGAGCACAAGAGAACTGACTTGCCAGTAAGGTCACTTATACAATTTTAATCTGGGCAATGGGGAGGGGGGTGGAGAATGTGATATGCATCCAGTGACTGATTTGCACAATGAGTATTCAGCAAACTAGGTTCAATCCCAGTTTCACCAAATTATATAACCCTGGGCCATTACTTGGCTTCACTGTGCCTCCTTTGCCATGATCATTATATATTTGAGAGCAACTTAAAATAATCCAGTTCAGGATGTGCAGTGTGCAAAAACCTCTCTTGTATATGGTTTAATAGCCCATTACATTGCTCCATCTTTAACAATAAAGGGCCTAATTACGTTTTTAGGTGGAGCGGTGCCATGGCGGTGTTAACCGCCGGGCCACCGCTCCGCTTAAGGTCGCTGCTGCCCACTTGCCAGTTTATGACCAATTTTGTGGTCTGGGAATGGGCGGCGTGGTGGTCCTGCTGCAATGCACCTTCTGCCGTGCAGAAATCTGGGTGCATGCACACGGGGGGCACATGTTGTGCCCTCCTGCATGCATCCTCAGGCTGAGGGGGCACAGGGGGTCCTGTAGGGCCCCCTTTGTTTCAGAACTGCCAGCCTTTTCATGGAGGAAAGACCTCCAGTAAACCGCTGGCTGTCCTGAAACTTGAAACTTGCATGGCAGTGCTGCAGCGGCACCATCCACATATTACATAGCCCCTAACAGCTGCGCCACTGCCAGGGAACTGCAGTTACTTGGCGAAGCCAGTGGTCCAACTATGGTCCGACTGCCCAAGTCGCAAAAGAGCAGTCTGACCACAGTTGCGGCTATGGCTGGACCGCCACCGCCACGCCAATACTGATTTGGCAGTTCTCGGACTTCCAGACTCGTAATTTTGCCCAAATGGTTTTATTGGTGACACAACACAACTAACTTTCCTCTTCAGTCATTAACAAAATCATCAGGGTAGAAGTGGGACAGTTCGCTAACTGTAATAAAGGCCAGCCAGTGTGATGTTAGAATCTAATGTGCTAAAGTGGAAAATTCAATACATTTATTTTTTATTTTGATATGGATCTCCAACGGAGGTCCACAAAAGTACACACATAGATTAAAAAAGGAGTAATTTATATACAATACAAAATTCTTCACTATCCAACCATTAGATATTACAACATACAAAATAGAATTAAATATTTCCTAATAAATAACCAGAAACATTTAAAAAAAATTGATATATCCTATAGCAAACCATTTCATTTGGTGGGGACAAAACAAATGAATGGGCCTCCTGGGCAGAATGGATATTAAATTTAATAAATAATGATCTTAAAAACATATGCCTGGCCCTTTGTATCTCCGTGCACACAAATAGCACGTGATTAAGATCTTGAAATTGTAATTGACACATTTCACACATTCTCTCCTCTCTTGGTATTTTGCCCCATATACCAGTAACTTCTCTTAGGGGCAACAAGTTAATTCTCAAAAGGAGTATCAGCCTTCTAATCCCGTGAGGAAGGTTCCAAGTTAAATAAAGCTGCGGTCTATTCCCCATAGCACTCCCACCGACCACCTCATTACGAGACTTGGACTGACTTAAAGCAATGTCTCTAGCCAAACTGATAGAGGTTGCAAACTTCTTTATAAACAGCTTCAGTGCAGACATTGGCATAGGGGAATCAGTATTCAGGCTGAGCCCAAATGAATCATTTGCTTGCGCAAAGAACCTGAAGAATGTTGAGTGTTTTTAAATGTATCAAAGATTTCTATTCTCAAGGCAGCCCTAAGAGTGCCCTCATCCCCCCAGCAGAAGGAGTTACCCCACCCAAGGATAAAATGTATGAAGAGACTAAACCAAATTCCAGACGTATAACATGTGGGGCAGCCAAAGAATTTAGATTACAGATTTGGCGCAGGATTCGGCTTTCAGACTTATCAAAAGAGAGCCAATGATTCATATCCAATACCTCTGCAGCGTATGTTAATAAAGGGGGAATTTTAACCTTAAAAACTGACAAAACATGACTAAAGTGGCGTCTCCCACAAGTTTTATAAAATCTGTTTAAAGCTTCAGCCTGTGAGAGAGCCTTACTAGCACAACGTTAGATATGCTCTAGATCTCGCCCTGTTTTTTAAAACACCTTCCCCAAATATCAGTACGAATCAACCAGTTTCAGTTCTTCAAGCCCCAATGAGCACTTAAAACATCTCTTTATTCTCAGCCCTTTCTTGTGGAAAACCAAGATTTTGCTTTTAGCAATATTAATTTTAAAGAAGTGGTCTTCTGCATATTTAGTTAGGGCATCCAGATGACGTTGCAGACCAATGGGCACTAAATCAAAAATTGCCACATCGTCTGCATATAATAAAGAACCAACGGACATTGTACTGATTCTGGGGGCATCCCCCCTCACTGAGTTCAAAGCGTCGGGGAGATCAGATACATACAAAGAAAACAAAATAGGGGCCAGCAGGCAACCCTGCTTGAGCCCATTATATGTTTTGATCTTACATGATAACCCCAGCTGGTGTCTGTATGTAATTCTATAATGAGACCCAAAAGATGATGTGGTATACCAAGATGGGAGAGCTTTCTCCACAGCGTTTGGCGATCCACTCTGTCAAACGCCGTGGAGAAATCAATAAATGCCGTATAAACTGGCATACTTCGTGAAAAAACATATTTCTCTACAATGGTCTGGACAACCGCGATATTGTCCAGAGTACCATGGTTCTTTCTAAAACCAGCTTGTTCTGGTGGTAAGATATTCTGGTCATGGGCCCATTGCTTCAGATGACATAGTATACTTTTTGCAAATAATTTGCCCGAAGCATCCAACAGTGCAATCTGTCTGAAACTAGCTGGCGACGTTTTCGGGCCCTTTTTATACAAAGAGATTATAAAACTCCCCTTCCAAGATGGGGGGAATAGTACTCATTCAAAAACAGAAATTAAACAGTAGCGCTAAAATAGCTCCCCATGCAGCTGACTCCTTTTTGATTAGCACAATCAGAATTCAATCCGGCCCTTGTGCACCGGAGGTTCTGGCGTTCTTTATAAAACCTACTACCTCATCCCCTGACGGGGGGCCAAATTCAAGAAGAGAAGATTCCTCCACACTAAACATCACAGGAACTACTGGGGGGCTGTTGTTTTTATATAATAGGGAGATATAGTCCACCCACTTCTTTTCTGAGATCGAAATAGGCAGAGCCCTCTGCCTTGAATCACAATATTCCGCAATCAAGTGCTAATACTTTCTTGAATCTTTGGCCCTTGCGGCTTTCCTCGGCCCAATCCACTTAGCGTCAAACTCCCTTCTCTTTTTGCCAAGTTTACGACCGCTTCTTACTCACTTAAGGCAATTGATTTCCTGCTGTTGACCCATAGAGAATTGTATTTTCTGTTTTTGAACTAGTCGATTAATTTCTTGATTTAGTAATTTCAGCGAGGACATACCCTGTTTAGGCAATCGGGGTCTAGTAGATTTAGAGCATAAATTACGTATCTCTTCCATTTGGGCCTCAAAAACTGTATAATATTAGCGTTTGCATAACGCTGCTGTTCTACATAAGCCCTCTTCACTATCGAACCTACTTCTGAAATATTTTTTAGCGTCTAAAAAGAACGTCCGTTTGCTTTACTAAAAATCATCATGCCCTGGCCCAAATTCCCCGGATCCAATACAGGTAGATCAAAAGCCACTGTCATACCCACTACACTATGGTCGCTCCATACCGACAGAAGGACAAATAGATTTTCACAAGCCCCAAACATTTGATAAGAAACAACCTCATAGTCGAAAAGGCTCTGAGTGTGATGGGAGTGAAAATTCAAAAATATAATCTAAAGGTTTGTACCTCAGCTAAATAAAATGGCTGTCAACTGTATTTGCAGGAGGGCGCAAGGTCCAGGCTGAGGAAAGAGCTGTTCTTCTCAGCCTCCCGGCACATCTTCTCCAGACAGGATCCAACCATAGACATTAATTAGGGGTCGCCAGGGGTCACAACAGCAACCTTTGGCTAGATCCTTCCAATCCCTGACATTGCTCTTTCGACCCCTGGCTCCACGCTGTAAAAGCAACACCACGTCCTGTTGATGTTAGAATATTAAAAAAACTGCTTTTGGATGTGTCTTTTTGTAAAACAGTAGCAGCTCCAGGCTGCTTCGGGACAGTCAACAGTGGAAAAATTACATTGTTTTGGTTTCCCATCAAGTCAGGTGTTGCTTAGCAAAATTCCCTTTAATGCCTCCTATGGCCCAGGCTCCACCAAGCACAGCTTTGCTTGTCTTGCAGGCAGCAGCAGCTTAATTAGAGTGTGGGGGCTCCCTGCCATATTTTTTTGCCTCCTTTAGGTTTAAATGAACTAAACTGAACCTATCACTACAATTGTTTTTTGCGGTAGAGAACTCTGACTCTCGCTATGCGCGAGGGTCAGGCAGAGTCACATCACTGACAGGCACATGCACTGCTGCGCGTGTGCCATGTCGCACATTTTACAGGGCTCGTCTACTTTCAGCCCTAGCTTTAGTAGCAGGTCACTCCTCCTAGATGTGTTCCACCCTCACTGATTGCATGCAGCCTGAGCTTCCCGAGGATGTGTGCCAATCACCACAGGTGCCCCTTTCCCAGCTTGTCACAGGGTGGGGTGAATCAGAAAACCTCACGGAATCCACCCCACCATGTGACGAGCTGGGGAAGGGAAGGCAGGATTGGAGGCATAACAGCTTTTCAGTGTTCATGTGATAGGCGTGACAAGTGACACCAGATCACACGTTCTCAAAAGGAAGAACATGCTTGAGTTTACTAAAGTGTGCACACTGCAGCCGAACATCAGAATTGTTTTTGGTCGTGGTTTGTCCTGACAGACGGACCTGGAATGACACATGTCAGGCAAAGGCTCCAAGGAGACTGCCATGTGTTCGGAGCAGTGGGGATAAAAAATTTGCTAGCATTCGCGCAACGAATTTTCAATTCTATTAAGGACATGGAGGCGAGGATTATTGCTTCTCTTCCTTTACTGTTAAATCAAAGCAGCCAATGAAAACATTTTTTATCATACTAAAACTACATTTCCCATGATGCTCTTGCACCAATCACTTCCCATCAGACCCTATAGGAGCCATCATCTCCATCCCATGAACCTCTTTCTTTGCTCGAGTCTTTTAGTCCAAGTGCGAACATTAATTTGACAATCACTAGTAACATCCTCCAACGTGGAAGAACTTTAACCAAAAACTAGGACGTTGTCCAACCTCTTCAACCAGAAGAATGTTTACTCCGCTTTCTTTTCAGAACCTGAAATGAAAGAAACAGAAAAAACCTGTGATCTCTGTAAAAACAAAGTCTAAATTATATACAGGTGGATACTTTATTGCAATACAGCCGGGTGGGAGAATTCTCGCCTCCGTGTCCTTAATAGAATTGAAAATTATTGTCGCGAATGCTAGCAAATTTTTTATTCTATTACAGGACCGGAGGATTTAGATTATTGCTCGTTTAACGCTTATCAAACACCAAAGTAGTTATATCACCCACCGGTTTATAATAAAATAGTTTAAATGTGGATTCTGAAGACCAATCACCAGACTTCATAATGTCTTGAAAATTGGAACCTAACATAAAAGTTTTAGATGCCATGGTACCACGTACAGAGTGTGCCCCAAAGATCAGGATATCAATTCCAGCTTTTTTCATAACAGACCTTAACCATCTGGCTATCGTAGCTGTTGAGACCGCCTTAAACATTTTTTGCAAAGCAATCAATAATTGTGTCAAACCCTCTGGTCGCAAGGACTGTGTACATTCTTCATAGGCTTTAAGACATTGCATCACACACAATTTAGCATTACTGGGGAAAGCATTATATTCAATATTACGTGACAACGTCTTCGTTCTGCCAGTAATGTTAAAAGAAACCCCTTCCGGAGTGAATACTCTACCTGTAATGTACAGAGCTCTCACATCTGAAGAGCGTCTGCAGGCGGATAAGCACAACAGCATAGCTAGTTTAGCTGATAGTTGTTTCCTGGATAACAAATCATTATTCGGCCATTTGTCAAAAAGGGCAAGAACCAAGGAAACGTCCCATAAACATGAGTATTTCGGTTTAGGAGGGTTAGTCACTCTAATGCCTTTAAGCAACGTACACACCACCGTGTGCATCCCTACCGGTTTTCTGTCTACCTGTGTATGTCCTGCCGAAATGGCTCATCTAAAATTATTCACTGACCGATATGCCAAGCCTTCTGAAGCTTTATCAGACAGGAAATGTGCAATATGGGATAACTCCGCCACCAAGGGATCCATTTTCCCTTCCAAGCACGAACGTATTCAGCATTTCCAAGCTGTGGAGTACCTCTTTCGTGTGGAAGGAGCACAGGCTTGCTTAATGAATTCGGAAGCTTTGTCCAAAATGCCAGGCATTTCCCATTGTTGCCGCAAAACCTCCATGCCATCAGGGACAACTGTCCCGATGTCACCATCGGGTGCAGTTCTCCGTGAGGACCCTGGGGCATCATCTGAGACCAAGGGAGCATCCTGGGGAAGTCATCATCTCCAATAGTATTGGGAACCAGGGCTGCGACTTCCAGAGGAGGTCACCAAAATCACTTCCGCCTGCTGTCGGGCTACATGAGTCGTCACTCTGGGTATTAGGATGAAGGGGGAAAGGCATAATTCAGGGTCAATGCCCAATTCTGGAAGAAGGCATCTGTCGCTCTCGCTAATGGGTCCGGCCTCCAGCTGAAGAACGTTTGTAATTGCCTTTTCGGTCTGGAGGCAAAGAGATCTATCTGGCAAGGACCCCACACTGCTTGTAACCACTGGAACAGTCGCAGTTGTAGTTGCCAATCGCTGTAATCCTTGCGGTGCCTGGAATTACAATCCGTGACGGCGTTCAACTGTCCCGGAATGTATTCCGCTATCACTGATATCTGGTAACTCATACAATAGTGCCAGAAATCTTTCATTATCGCCACTAGCAGGGACAACCTCCTACCTCCCAACTTGTTGATATATCTCACCGCTGAGATATTGTCCATCCTGAGAAGGATGCAACAAGAGACCTGTTTGGGGGACAGTGTCCGAATCGCGAACAACCCTGCCAACAACTCCAGACAATTGATAAGGAAGGATAGTTCTTGTAGGGACCATCTTCCTCCTGTGGAGATATCTCCGCAGCACTCTCCCCAACCCCAATGGCTGGCGTCTGATTCTATAGTGACTTCCGGTTGAAAGCCAAAGATAGCTCTGCCGTTCCATGCCTCTACATAGCCCAACCATCATTGCATCTCTTCCCTTATGTCCTGCGTCAGAGGGACCAGATCCGTGTAGGACAAACCCTTCCTCAGGTGTTGGATCTTTAGTCTCTGAAGGGCCCGGTAATGCAAGGGGCCCGGAAAGATAGCCTGTATTGAGGATGCCAGTAAGCCCACTACTCTGGCGATTGTTCTGAGGGAGACCGTCTGTTTGGCCAACACTGAATTTAGTTCCTTCTTGAGATCTCGTAGTTTTGACTTGGGAAGACTCCGTTGCGCTGTCTGTGAGTCTATGACAAACCCTAGGAAGTTCATCGTCTGAGAGGGAAATTAGGCAGACTTGGATTCGTTGATTACAAATCCCAAGTTCTGCAGAAGTGACATTGTCATTTGTAAATGACGTTGGGTTAGGGACTTAGACTGGGCCATGATCAGTATGTCGTCTAGATACACTATCATGCAAACGCCCTTCTCCCGAAGATGAGCTATCACTGGCTTAATGACTTTGGTGAAGCACCATGGAGCAGAGGAAAGCCTGAAAGGAAGGGCCAAATATTCCAACCACCGGTTCCTCCATTGAAACTGTAGGAAACGTCTATGGGGAGGAAAAATAGGAATCATCAGGTACGCATCCTTTAGATCCAGGCGGACCATCCAATCTCACTTCTGTAGAAGATCTGCTAAGAGATGGATGCCCTCCGTCTTGAAGTGCTTGTAAACCAAGAAGTGGTTGAACTTTCTCAGATTCAATACCAATCAGTGACCACCACCTTTCTTCTGCACCAAGACAACATTGCTGCAGAAACCGCGAGGCCCGTTATCGCAATAGGCGATTACGCGCTTCTGCAGCAATTCCTGTATCTCTGCGTCTATAAAAGCACATTCTTGATGGGAAAAAACGAGTGACCTCAGGTGCGGGTCTGGAATGGGGTTTGATAGAAATCTAGATGAAACCCCTGAATGGTCTGTATAATCCATGCATCCTCTGACAATATTCCCCAATTGTGTATAAAGAACTGAGTACAACCCCCCAAAGGTAACTGAGATGTCTCGGTAACTCTTACCTGTAGTATTTTGGGCTTGGAAGTTCGCCCTGTGTCCACCTTTATTGAACCGGTGCTTGTTGAACCTCTATCTTGTGGGGTAAAAGGTGCCTCGTCTGGTGGAGTCCCAGTAACCTCTACCGCGTCCGTAATCTCCTCTGGGAGGATCTTTGTAATACTGACGGTCTGGTCAGCGTCCTCTGCCTCGCCCTGCCCTGTTGAAAAGGCCTGCCTAAACACTCTCTTTATTCCTGATTGGGCTTTGTCCAAAGACGTGAATGTACCCACGTACTTTGAGACATCTTTGAAAACTCTTTCCCCATAAAGGAGGCCCTCCATAAGTGGACCTGGTTCGGCCGAAGCCAATTCAGTAAGATTAGAATCCATCCTCATAAGTATAGATTTGTGTCTCTCTGTAGAGATGGGGCAATCTGGTTTCCCAGGAGGCATATTGCTCGCTGTGTTCAGCCTTCCAAAATGACCAGATCTACTGGACCAGATGATTCCTTTGCCTCTAGTGCCATTTCTATAATCTTGGCAAGGGGACCTACCACATCGAGTAGCTTGTCCTGGCAGCCCCGCCAGGCAAGGTCAATACCTTTTTTAGGATCCTTAGCGAATTTTTTGAAAAAGGTCTGGAGACTGGTATCAATCTCAGGTGTCTCCGCCACCTTATCCGGTATATCTGGCCTGGAACATTCCGATCACTATCTGTTGCGCACTTCCTTGTCGAAACCCTTCCTAAGGTTTTCGTGCAAGTACTCCGCTACCTCCGGGGCCGGAGCCCAATCTGAGGAGCGGGGATGAACAATATCTGCCGGGTAAAAGGTGAATGGGGTGTTAAGAGCCTGGGGAGTCGTATCGGGCACAAGAATGATTGTCTTCCTAGCCTCCTTCTTTGGAGGGCCTTCTCCTTCCGATTTCATTGTGTTAGTGTCAGTGGTGTCAGTATCTATATACACCTTTTGCTTGCGCTTTGCCTTTCCACCCTCTGGTGCTGGGGTGGTGGAATAGCCATGTTTGTCTATGGTTGCTGGAGGCAGGTTAGCCAATGCACCTGCATGAGGCCACTGCCCTGACTTGGCTTTACTTTTGCCCGAGGGGGCACCATCTTGGGGTTCGGGAGGATTCTGGAAACCATGGTGCTTTGAGAAGCTCTCAAACTGCTTAGTGATCGGTTTCAGTACTGCTGCTAATGCTTGTTGTACTGTATTTGGCACAATGCTCTCAATGGCCCTGTTGACTGACTGCTGGACTGAAGCATCCAGGGCATCAACAATACTAACCTCTATAACAGTCTCCTGTTGCCCATCATAGTAGGGTTCATCCTCCTCATCTTCATATCTAACCCACTCTTCCATTTTAATGGTAAAAGGAAGCAGTTTATTCCTGGTTATACCCAGATGAGACTTAGTCAATTATTAGGAGGAGTCAAGGGGGGAGCTGACCCACGTGCACCCTCAATAAACTTTACTTAGCTTCTCAGCAGTGCTGTTGTCTAAATTATTGCTGCCCACATGTTCCAGGGCATAAATGAGCCAAAATATCGCTTTAAGGGAGTGTGCACTCGCTCCCAGGGCCGACTACTATTGCAGCCTGTCCAGGCGTCCGATCAGTAGAAAGATTGCGGTTGAAAAATGAGCCCCAGAAGGCTTGGGGTCACTCGCAGAGTCTAACTCAGGATTTGGTTTTAAGATCCACTAGATCTTGACTAAATGGTGAGGCAGAAGAACTAGAAACATGACTGTCAGAATTAAAATTATTGACATATGCTGAGGCAGAAGAACCAGAAACATTACTGTCAGAATTAAAATTATTGACATTGGTAACATCATCCTACATCCAATTGGAATATAAGTTGAGTCTTCCTCACGTACACTTCCCCAATTCAAAACTCTATTGCATCTGGCCATTCTGCTAAATGCCACACTTTTCCGTCACTTAACTTTGCAGATTTTGAATACACTTCGATCACTTGTAAGGGATTAGAGAATTTACTTTCCCCTTTCTTCATTTTATGAGCAAACTTCACTCTAACCCAATCACCTTGATTAAGAGACACATCTTTGGTGTTGTGCTTCAGATCATAGTGAGATTTACTCACCTCTTGCATCTTCCTTAAATTCACTCTAACCACTGCAGGTGACCACATGCTTCAAATTTTCTTTTGACTCCAAGCTACGTTGTCCTTCGTGAAAGGCTCCCTACCTCTCAAAATTCTAAAAGGACTGTAACCAGTGCCCATGGGTGTCATTCTAAAGGCCCAAATAGTTTTAAAAAGTTCCTTTATCCAATCTTTTCCAGCCCCAATAGAAGCTTGAATACTGCCCATAATCACTCTGTTGAATCGTTCCACAATTCCATTCCCAGCTGTATGATATATAGGTGTCTTCTTCCCAATAATACCATTCCTGGTTAGAACATTCTTAAATTTGTCTGAACAAAACTGGGTACCATTGTCACTTAAAATGACTTTAGGAATTCCTTCCCTCAAAAATAGATTCTCCAAGCAGTCAACAACTGTTTTGCTCTCAATATTGTCAATTAGATCTACCTCAGGCCACTTTGAAAAGCTGTCCACTACAAAAAGTAGACACTTAGGTTTTCCTCCAGCATCTAACACAGGACCCAATAAATCAACACTTAAGTCTCCCATGGTCCATTGGGAATTTTTTTATCACCTAAAGAAGGTCTGAGTAACAATTGAGCTTTATCAGAATCGGAGCAGACTTGACAAGATCTGACAGTATTCTCGATGTCCTTGTCCATATTCGGCCACCAGTACCAAAGAGTCACCTTTTTCTTTAATTTCATGATGCCCAGGTGACCGCTATGACATAACTCAAGTATCCTTTTCCTTAAAGAATCAGGTACTACCACCCTGTCTCACCTCAAAACTAAATCAGAGTCATCTATTGATAATTCTTCTCTTATTTCTCAAAAGCTTCTGAAATTAGTTCGAATTTCCCTCTTGCAAGGCCAACCATTAATAATAAACTCCTAATACTGGTAAGATTGATGTCTTAAATACATTCATCTACCCACTAATTTCTTGAAATAGCAACGGAATCCAAGTCATGAATAGCTGCAACGCTACAGTCTTCCCAAACTGAGATTTCCAATTCACAAGTACTGGCCACACTGTAATCATCCCAAACATTTCCAGTATGGGAAGAATCTGGTAATGGAGCTCTACTTAAAAAATCAGCCACTTGGTTGTTCTTCCCAGGTACGTATACCACATCATACACAACATCTAAGAGTCTTAAGGTCATCCTAGCAATCCTGGGTGTGGCCTTGATGATTCCTTCAGAGGTAAGTATCTTCACTAAAGGCATATGGTCGGTGCGAATAGTGAACTTGGATCCCCAAATGTACTGCCTAAATTTTTCCATGGCCCAGACAGTGTCTAACATCTCTTTTTCTATAACAGAAAATTTGCTTTCAGGAGTGGTCAAGGATCTAGAGGCAAAGGCTACAGTGGATTCTTCCCAACTCTTATCTTTCTGTGTCAGGACAGCACCTAATCCTTTACCACTCGCATCAGTGGTTATGATACTGTGAGCTAGAGGACTGAAAGCCTGCAAAGGAAATGCATCACACAATTCATTTTTAATAGAATCAAAATCATTCTGTAAATTGGAATTCCATATAAATTCTTGTCTCACTTTTAATAGTTCCCTCAAATTATGTGTTTTTGAGGATTTATGTTTTTAAAACTTAGAGTAAAACTCTGCTAATCCTAAGAAGGACCTTAAACTTCTTTTGAAGTTGGGGAAGGGGCATCTTTGATGGCTTTAATTAACTTTTTTTTAGGAGATATGCCATCACCACCAACTTCATGTCCTAAATACGTTACAGATTTCATAGCAAATTTACATTTCCGTAGTTCAGCGGTTAAACCATATTGTGACAATTTAGATAGGACAAGTTCCCAATTTTTGTCATGCTCAATTCTATATCAGCCCATCACCAGAATATCGTCTTGAAAATAAGTTACTCCTTTTGTGCCTTTATCATTTTTGTGCATCAGCCTTTGGAAAACAGCAGCAGCTGATGCTAGGCCGAAAGGCATACGTATGAACCTATAACAGCCGAAAGGGGTAATGAATGCTGTAAGATTCCTACTAGTAGGATGTAACAAAGTCTGGTGATAAGTTGAGGTCAAGTCTATGGTGGAAAACCACTTCACACCCTGAGACTGTGCCAACAGCTCATCATTCCTGGGAAGTGGGAATTTATCTACAATAATGTTTTTGTTAAGATCTCTCAGGTCAATGCATAGACGAAGACGTCCATCAGATGTTCAAGCAACAACCAATGGAGCCAACCACTCCACATATTCTATGGGATCAATTATTCCTTTATGCTCTAAGGAATCAAGTTCAGCCATAACTCCTTCCCTTACTCATAAAGGAATGCTCCTGGCTTTGTGGCAAACTGGAACAGCTCCCTCTTTTAGTATAATCTTATGCATAAAGCTATTCAGCTTACCTACATTACCAGAAAACACCCCAGGAAATTTCTCTTTTAAGGAGTCTACTAAAACTTGGTTTTGGTCATCCAGAAGCAACACTTGATCATTCTTATTAGGATCAAGAATGATGCCTAACACCCCTTGATCCTTCCATCCTAAAACAGAAGGACCTTTTTCAAATACGTACAGTTTTCCTAAGCCTGATCTGTCTTTGAACCCAAAAGTAACTTCAGTAAATCCCACCACAGGGATTTCATCACCTTTAAAAGTGACTGGATGTACATCAGTGGGTTTTAACTCTTTTCTTAAAGTCCTAACTAGCATTTCTTCCCATATTCTTTTTTGAATAATAGTGTATGGGGAACCAGAGTCCGCCACAATTTGAATTTGAACACCGTTAATGGAAATTTCACAACGTGTTTTTTTAAGGAGCTTGAACTGATCCCCAAAACAACATTGTTGCAATCCTTGTCATCATCAATGCATAAAACACAATCCTCAACTGAAGGATCCGTATCAACATTGTTATCATCACAATTTTCACACACACACATCACATGTTTGCGACCTGTTCTATATAATGTTTTCCTGCATACTTTTGCAAAATGGCCATAAATACCACAATTTGTGCATTTAGATTTCCATGCTGGAACACTCTTATCCTTGGCAAAATGTCCTTTGTTATCACATCTAAAACAAGTAGCAATTCTGTCACTTTGAACTTTCTCATTTTGAACTGGCTTACTTTTGTTAAACTCTTTAGAGTTGGGTTTGTCTAGCTTTTTGTTCTCCCATTTCGCAACATTGGAAACTTTCCCGACAACATCCCCCTCTTTCTTGGTTGCTGCTTTGATACACCTTTTTGACATCTCAGCTTTTTTAATTGAGGCAGTAACTTCAGCTAACGGTGCCTCACCACACACCCATAACTTGTCTTGAATACATAAACAACTAGAATGATTACTAATTGGTCTCTAAGAAAGTTGTCATGTAATGGACCAAATTTGCATGTAACAGCTAACTTCTTCAGCTCGGCTACATAATCTTCTACACTCTCTGTATCTCCTTGCTTCCATTGAAAAAAAGTATATCTGTCTATACCTACACACACTGTAGGATGGTAATGCGTATCCAGATCTTCCAAAGCTTCTAAGAAGACATTGGTGCTGCTTGCTCTGGCTTTTTCCTCCATTCGGTAATATACATTTGAATCTTCAGGTCCCAAATTGTGCAAAAGAGTAAGATTTTTTTCCTTGAAGGTGTGTATTCATCCTCACTTTCCTCCTCTAATGCAGAAATATAATTTGAAAAATAGTCTTTCCATTCTGGCCATTTTAAAGTTGGTTCACCAGGATGAGCCAAGAATGGGATTAAAGGAGTGAGGGTAATACGTCAAAGCAAAAGACCTGCAGCACACCCTTTTTTGATTTATCAAGTTCTTTTTGCATTTTCTTCAAATTTAGCGTGCAGCACTCAAAATGCGTTCCGTTCCTTGCGCGCACTTATGAATTCAATAGAGGGTGGTGGCCCGTTCAGCTTTGACGTATTACCCTGCCGTTCCAACCCTGTTACAGCACCCCGATGTATAAAACGCACAAGAGTAACTTTGATGACATCATGGTCACGTCAAAGGCAGTTCACCAAAACATGAGAACGGAGAACAGTAACAGACAAATCACGCCTTCGACAGTACAAAACATGAGAACGGAGAACAGTAACAGACAAATCACGCTTTCGACAGCACAATTTCGCTTCATAATGGCTAATATTTGGACACACACGTGATTATTCTTATTACCATTTATTTTGTTTAATTTGTTTTGACTATTATGTATTGTGTATTGTGTGGAACTGTCACTTTAAGTATTAATGCTGAAGGGAAGTTTACGGGGCGGAAAAAAGTGGGCACGTGACACGTTGCGTTCACAGAGTTGCAGGTGGGGATAGTTTGGGTTTCTTTAAATGCAGTTGGGAAACACACGCCGAATGGCGCACGAGACTGGTGTTTGTTGGCAAGATAACAGGTAGGCACGAGGGTATTGAATAAGGAAGGTAGTGGTAATTGAGGGTAGTTTAGGTATTATTTTGGACTGGGTAATGCAGATATATCAATATTCAGCAGGTTCCGTATCGAACACTGGAGAGGAGCAGGTTAAAATTGGGGGTTTCTATTGATGAAATGAGGTACACATGGGGGGAAGTGTAAGTTATAATTTGGTCTGACATTAGTTAGAATTATTTTTGATGTGCTGTTATTTTCACGGGAGAACACTTGAGTCATTATTCTTGATTGTACTTGCCATTGGATTTGACTGTAAATGTTGAGGCTGATTTATATTCTCTTTATCTACAGAGACCCCTGACGAAGGTTAAAAGACCGAAATGCATTGGGTGATGTTATTGGGATGATTTGGAGAACTCGAAATTTGTCACTGTTCAAGAATAGGCCTGGATGGGCAATTCTGAAACAATTTAAATGCACAAGACTATTGAATTTCGTGCCTTTGACGTGAAGGATAAACTGGATAAATCATGAAATAAAATTGGTGAAACAAATCGTGAAACACTATGGTGAAAGTGTATTACTTGAATAAGGCTGTGCAACTCGACGGTGACCCATACTGAATGGGCCACTACCCTCTATTAAAGGAGTGAGACCATAATTTTGTGAACTCATATTAATTTCCACTTAAATAAGTCTTGTCAAACCACTTACCTGTTGAACTTGACTCAATGTCTCTTTGATAAAGGAAAGATGTACAAATGAGGAGAGTACTCAACAATAGTATATGTAAGCCGAATGACTTTGACTTAATTCAAAGGTAATTAAAGCCGAAAATTATTCAGTGAATATCAGTGCTAAGGACACTTGCTAAGGCCACTTGAATTATGGTGAGCATGACGTGGGCTCGTCGCTGTGAAACTCAGGTGCAGTGAATACTAAATTAGTGGTGTGCGTGTCACCGTGAACTACGATGCACACTGATTACGGTGCAGTGAAATAGTGTGTTTCACTGTTAACTTGAAGAAAAGTCTGCTCCAAAATGGCGGCACGTTACGTACAAACATGATGACGTAGGCACGGCAGTTCAAGGTTCACTGCAAATCTGGAATGTGCAGTGAGCGAATACGCATGGGCAGTCACAGTGTTTGAGTCTTCTATGTCACAGGGACTTGCGCAAACTCGGGCGCACAGTGATCGCGAGCTCACGCACAAGCTCGAGCGGTCTCACAATGGTCGCGAGCCTGCCAACTGCCACACACTCCCAAAAAGAAACACAGAACCTCAAGAAGTCTAAATCACGGCAAGACAGGTCTAGTAACTCACGTTCACAACCTCAGGTATGTTGCTCCATCTGGTGAGTGCTGAGTAACTTCTAAATTGAGGTGGAGAGAGGAAAAAAAAATCTTGTAACGTCCGATCGAATTTTCCAAAATTCCTCTGCCTGTTCTCAAGTAGGAATGGATGATCCCTCGCTCGTCGCCAATTTGCAGCAACCTTGGAAGCAGGAAATTGGTTCAAGAAATCTATTTGTAGGAGAACAGGCAGATACAACTGCTCTCCAGCCATTGTAACTGACACACTCAACATTCTCGAACTAGTAGCATCCTGTCACCTAGGAACGGTGACAAGAATGTTACTAGGATACCACAAGGTCAATCTAGAGTGGCGACCTTTCTCACTGAATGACACTGTCTATTTGTTCAGTGTTTTTTTATTATTTGGATAAACTTGAGCTAGTACATCAATAAGAAGTTATGTAACATTCTTTATGTATTTTTTAACAGGGTAATTCAACTTCTGTCTGCTTTAGCAATCAAAAAGGGTTGATTTAGAGAGCTTTAAAATACATTTTATCCTCTTATTTTGCTGTTTTAACATTTCAAAGTGAAAAAAGGACCACCTTATTTTTGTTATGACTAGCATTGGCAATGTAATACCAGGCTTGTTGTAGAATACTTGCAATTTGGAAGTCCTAAGTGAATCAAAGAAAGAAAGGAATCACTTTCTGTGGCTAAATCAGGGTCAAACATCACATGATGCCAATTTCTGTGATGTCATCAAGGCTAAAGACCATATGATGTCTCATCCTATAAAGTCACCGGGTCAAAGGCCAAATGAGTCACTACGCTGCCCCAGTCCTTATGGTGAATCCACATCCATGGATGCAACAAAGGCTCAGTTGCAGAGATTATGGGACCCAGCTCTCACCACTTCAATACCATTGTCCCATTGACAATGGTAGCAACACAGGGCATCCTTTGGTATTGGGTGTGGGACATGTGGTCACAGGGTCTAAGCGCACCTACTGGCCCACTCATTCAGCTGCAAGTGCGACTTGTCAGTGCAGACATGGCCTGTTTCATAGCACAGGCTATGATTAGTGACGTGTGTGAAACATACCATACATGCCGACATCCTCACCCATGGTGCTCCATGCATGAATTCTTCGACAGCAGAACTCAGAAAACGTGCACCATCTGCCTCCTTTTCTGATGGTGTCAATTTAGGGAGGCCGAGGTTATAGGATGTAACTTTTAATACCAATATTTTGTTGACTTGATGACGATATTTAGAAAGTGAACTTTATGTATACATAACCACAGTCTCCATAAAGGGGGAGAGGGTTTCTAGGGTGCCTGCTTTTTCCTATTTGGGGGTCACATTTGATCAGCAGAATAACTGGCTTTCGTGTTTATCTAACCACTGCTTTTGCTTTTCCCAAGAATGTACCGCTCTATTTAGATTTTCTTCTTCTATTGGTTATAAACCTATCCTTCCCTTATTGCAGATCTATAAAATGAAATTTCTTCATTTACTATTGTATGGTGCTGACATCTGGGGATACCACATCTGCAAGGCCTTTCAGCTAGAAGAGATCCGCTTCTGTAGGAAATTGCTGGGATTGGGTCCAAACAGTTAATCGCTATTTGTCCACTAAGGACTGGTCCTTGATTATGTGGAGGACTGTGTGAAATTGGCCCCAGTATTACTATGGATCTCAGAGTGGTGTGGTAAGCATACAGGGTTCAACAGGGATGTGATCAAAGATTGTCTTGGTTGTGTGTACGGTCAAAAAATACCGTGGTTGAATTATAAAAAGCCTGTTGCCCTGAGCTTAGACTGCCTGACTTGTGCCACAGACCACGCCTCCTTAATAAGGGGGATAGGAGATTAGTGAGGGAGTGCTTTCTAAAGCAGCTTAAGGAAGTTAGGGAATCTGAGGTACTTATGAAGCCAACCACTATATCTGTTCTATTTTTGCCAACAGATGCTGGCCCCGAGCCCTCCCTTCTACCATGGGATAGTTCTTTACTAACAAAATTCGGATTGTGCCCTATACGTTTGCTTATTTGTTTCCCGCATGGCAAGTTTGATCCTAGATTGATCCAGGCATGCCCCTGTGACAGATGTTTCCTACAGACTTTGAAACACTTGGTACTATTTTGTAAATTTTAAGAGTATTTAGTGCCACTACTAAAGCCCAGGGGCTTCTGCCAGTTTCGGACATCTTTGTTACATTTGCAGCTGTTACCTGACCATCCCATAATGTTTGCCGTCTCTTCCTTTTTGAAAGGTGCTTTGCTCTGGAATAAAAATATGAACTCATAATTTTTTTTTTTTTACTGTAATTCCGTGGGCAATAATTTCAAATGTATACTCTGGCATGTTTTTTGAGTTTTGGTATATTTAGTCTGTCATGATGATTTTTAAATTTATGTATGTTTTTATATGATTTTATCTTTTATGATTGTGTTGTACAATTGACTAAAGGTTTATTCATCATCAATAACCATAATATGCTACAAAACACTGACCCGGATTCAATTGTATTTTTTTTTATTTGATTATTCAGTTCACCTGATGCGAACTTCAGGAGATGACAGTATCATAAAACTTCTTTGCCTGGCTAGCTGTCTACCAGTCTGTTGGCATGTCAGCCTGTTTGTTTGGAAATTGGGGCCTGTCTGATTATTTATTTTTCAAACTCTAGAAGAACCTGCCTAAATCTCCTTAAGCTAGCCAGATTCCGGACTACAATATGAGACCCCTGGCTGATCTGATAGGATTTTACAAAATCATAATTATGTTGCTGGCAGTTGGACCAAACCAAGAATCTACCAGAACTGAATGTCCAAGTAATGAGCTATTATGATGACTGATATCTAGCTTAGGAGAAATTAGGAAATCTGGATTTTGACACTCTATCTTGCATTGTGCTAAGTACTAACATACTTTGCTTAGCATAATCTCTCCACATTTCACATCTTGACACATTTTAAGCTGTTAAAAATAGGAAGCTGAACTAATAAAGAACCTAAAATGGAAACATAATGTGCTATATCTTCTCTAGAAACTCAGTTGGATGGAGGATAAATTACTTTCCTGTAATCCTAGTTCTCTTCCAGGGAAAGCCTCATCAAAGTCATAAGCATTGAATATTCCCGCCCACCTTAGGGAACCCCGGAGCACATATTAAATATAGAATATATACATATATGTATAGCATAAAATATATATGTAGTACTTTTATATATATATTAAGGGCTAAAAATGCCCAATTTACATTTAATTTTTCTTTAATAAACATCTTACCAGACTCAAGCATTTATGAAAAACAGAAAGAGTATAGAATGCAACACACAGCCTTTATCGAAGAGAAAAACTGCAAGGGAATACAAAGGCATTGTTAGCCAATAGGCTGCATTAAAAGCATAAAAAGTGGATACTGGCACCGTGCCTTTAAGACCTCCAGGACCTCCTGTATCCCATCATGCCCCAAAGGTGACAGCTAGGTAAGTGCTTTTTTACAGTGACATGGAGTGCTGAATACAGACATGTATGAACTGCTGCATGCAAGATTGGCCCGGGGAGGTGGGTGGGTGCTTATTACTTTGATGAGGAATCCCCTGGAAAAGAACTAGGATTACAGGTAAGTATCTTTCTGTGGATCCTCATCAATAGTCATAAGCACTGAATAGAGTAGCAACCTCAACCCAATCCCTTGTGGGCGAGTCAAGAACAAGCAAAATCGTTTTTCATCATCATTGAAATAGGTTTCTTTAGGAGACCTGCCCAACTTGGGTGTCTGTCTTAGTATCTGAATCTAGACAGCAATACATTATGAAAGTATGCACCGATCTCCCAGTAGCCGCGTTGCAGATTTCGGAGATGGAAATATTCTTTAGTAGGGCCGCTGTTGCGCCTTGCCCCTTGTAGAGTGGGATTTGGGTCTGGCAGGTAATTGTTTGTTGGCTAACTGGTAGGTGAACAGAATACAAGAAACGATGCCTGTCCTCATAGGGCCATAATTAACAAACTGATTGTCTAATGGTTTTAGTCTTGCCTAAATGAAATTTTAAAACTCTCAAGATCTAACTAGTATAATGCTCTTTCTGCTGTTGTAGAAGGATTTGGAAAGAACATAGGGAGTGAAATCGTCTGGTTGAAGTGGAAATCAGACACTACCTTGGGAAGAAAACACGGATGAGTTCTCATCACCACCCTTTTAGCAAGGAACACTGTGTATGGCTCTTTGGCGCAGAGAGACTGAATCTCGCTGGCTCTGTGTGATGAAATAATAGCTACCAGTGAAGCAGCTTTCCTGGTAAGATGTTGTAAGGATGCCTTATGTATCGGTTCAAAAGGGGGATGAATGAGTTTTGAAAGAACCACATTCAGTTCCCATGAAGACGATGGAGAAAGTGCAGATGAAAACACCTTCTTCAACTCCTCTAAAAAAATCCTTCACTATAGGAATTTGGAACAATTACCTCTGTGTAGGGGACTTTCTAGAAGCATAATGGCTGTGAGATGTACCTTAATAGATGAGAATTGCAGACCAGACGTTGCTGAATGTAGAATATAAGATAATATAACATCTTCCTGCCTCAGAATAGGATGGAGTTCATTTTAAACACACCACATGTAAAATCTATTCCACTTGAAAGCGTAAGAGCGCCTGATGGGTGGCCGTTTGGACTCCCTGAGAATGCCCATGCACTCATGCAAAAGGCCTAAGTGTCCATACTGCAGGAATTCAGGCTGTCAAGCTCAGAGAGGGAAGATTGGGGTGGAAAATCTTCCCACCTAGCTTGTAGAGAAGATCACGGTCTGCATGGCAGTCTCCTGTGTGGTCTTTCAGACAGGTTAAGGAGATCAGGGTGCCACTACTGATGAGGCCATTCCGGAGCTATTAGGATCATTCTGGTCCTATCTCAGTACAGTTTGTTGATGACCATCAAGATCTTGAGGATGGGGGAGAACACGAAAAGAAATGTCCCGGACCAGTTAATCAGAAGGGAATTTCCATTTGTTCCTGGTTGGTAGAACCTGGATGTGAAGTCTGGGCATTTTTTGTTGCTTCCGTCTGCAAACAGGTCTATTTGCAGCTGCCTCCATTCTCAATAAATGTCTCGTACGATGTCGTCGTGCAGAATTCAGTTGTTCGTTTCAGCAAAGTTTCGGCACAGAGAGTTCGCTTGTGTGTTCTCGACTCCTGGCAGGTGAATTGCTGAGATTGTCAGCTTCCTCACTATGAGCCAGTTCCATATGGCTGTTGTCCCAATGGTCTGTGAATTGATTCCACTGATCTTCCAGATTCAGTTGTAGCTGTCTCATGAGTAGTCTGGCATTGGGAACAAGAAATATACATGATTCCATTGATCCCAGGAGCAACACCATCTGTCTGGCCGATGGGTGCAGCATGTAAAGGAGGTTGGCACACTTCAGAGTGATTAAGGATAGTCTCTCCTCCAAAGGACACACTTTTGCGATGTTTGTGTCCAGGGTCACACCTAGGTAGTGTAGTCTTTGAGTTGGAATCTGGATTGATTTTTTAAAATTGATCTGGATTCCTAACCATTGATGGTTCTCGATGCAAATGTGGTTGCGTTTCTTCGTTTGTCTGGAGAGGAACTTTTTACCAGCCAATCATCTAACTATGGGTAGACGAATATTTTTTCCATTCGTAAGGCTGCTGCTATGACGTCCATGCATTTTGAGAATGTGTGAAGGGCTGATTTCAGGCAAAAAGGCAGCACCTTGTACTGGCAATGCTTGGATGCCACTTTGAACTGCAGAAACATGTGATGCTTTCTGCCGATTGGAATGTGGAAGTAGGCATCCTGAAGGTCCTTGGAAAACATCCAGTCCCCCTGATGGAGCTGGGGGTATATATGGTGGACAGCAAGCATTCTGAATTTCTCCTTGCATATGTATTTGTTTAGCAGACATAAGTCCAGAATGGTCCTTAATTCTCTGTTTGGACCTTTTTTCCTTACGAGGAAATACCAAGAGTATACTCCTACTCCCCTTTGAGAGAATGGGACCTCCTCTATTGCCTCCTTGTGAAGTAGAGGTGACACTTTGTTCTGTAGTACCATCTGCTGATGGCAAAAGACTTTCAAAGGTCAAAAAGCTGAAGGAGGTGACTTGAAGCAAAGTTAGTACCCATTCTCTACAATATTCAAGACCCACTTGTTGTTGGTGATGTTGCGCCACTCTTTCAGACGTTTGGTTATTCTTCCCCCAACAGAGTAGGTAACAGCAACGGGGTAAGCAACACAAGTGGATACTGGCACCGTGCCTTTAAGACCTCCAGGACCTCCTGTTTCCCATCATGCCCCAAAGGTGACAGCTAGGTGTCTATTAGCTTCTCATCCACACATTGATCTGTGGGACTGGTAGTGAGATCTGGCTTGTTGCTGTTGGTTTTGTTACTGACATGGAATCCAGTGAGGGGTTTGAACCCTCTGATGGTAGGGGTGCCTGTCATAAGGCCTGTACCTTCGAATGAAATATTTCCTCTTCTTCAGGCCCACAGCCTTGAGTGTGTCTGACTCAGATTTCATCTATGCCATCTGGTCATCTGTGTGAGACTCAAACCACAAATTGCCATTGCAAGGGAGATTCAGGATGCACTGCTGCGTCTGTGTCATAAGACTGGTAATACATAGCCATGATGAGCGTCTTGCACTGCGATGTCAGAGCTATCTGCTGCTGTGCTAGTTATTTGCTTAGTGAAAAACCCTCCTTCTTGAAGGTTCTCCTTGAAGTCCTGTCTGTCTTCCCTGGGAAGCTTGACTGAAAATCTGGCTAGAGAGTCCCAGACAGACCTATTGTATTATAGTAAGAATGCTGCAACGGCAGACAATTTCATGAATGAAGCATAGGTGCCTCACATTTTCCTGCCCAAGGAATCTGTTTGTTCACTATTCACGTCCGGCGGAATGGATGATGAAGCTGCAATGGAGTGCGTCTTCTTGACGGTGGCTATAATGACCGAGTCTGGTGGAGGGTCGGTTCCCAGAAATAAAGGGACTTGATCAGGAGCCCTATATTTCTTTAAAATCCTTGATGGAGCCACTCAAAGGGAGGCTGGAGTAAGAATACTGTCCATGACTGGCTGGAGCAGACTTGGGACCAAAGGTAGCAATGGGCTTGAGGAGGACTTATGATGTAAGTCTCGAAAATGACCTATGAGGTTGTAGCAGGTTCTGGAATATCAACGTTCTGCTTGGCAGCCCCTCTAATCAACGCTGCATTAAAAATGTTTAGGTCGTCTATTGTGGATACTCTCATTTGTGGAATGTTGGTGAGTAATCCCTCTTTGATGATGTTGTGGATGAAGACCATGCAGGTGATCTATATGCGCGGTGGCATGAGCAAGACCTTCTTGATGTTGATTGATGCCTGGTTGCCATCGATGGAAATATCTGTCTCGACGTTGAGCGGCATGTGGTTGTAGATGATGGAGAAGTCTGCCTCAACATTGAGCGGCACCTAGTTGCCGCTGATGGAGACATCTGCCTCGATGTCGAACGGCACCTGGTTGCCAACAATGGAGATCTCTGCCTCAATGTTGAACAGCACCTGGTTACCGCTGACGGAGACTGCCTCAGTGAAGTGTGTCTCGATGTTGAGGGGTGATGGTACACCGTCGACCAAGACTTTGTCGTAGTATGTCTCGACACCAAACGGCGATGGCCGGCCAGCAACAAAGTTTCTGTCAGGTGTACTTGCCTCGACGTCGACCGGTGGCGACCTGCCGTCAATGCGGACTTCTCCTGCCTTGACGTTCAGTGATGGTGGGACGATGATGGGACTTCCCTTGACAACGTGGGCTTCGACATCTTGTGTTTTGCCGTTGATGGAGACCTTACAGGAGTAGAGTCTTCCGCCGTCGATGGAGGCCTTCCTGGCATAGAGCCTCTCGACATCGGTCATCGTAATTTCGGCGCCGACTGCTGTATTGCAGGTGAAGAGTGCCTCGTGGTCGAGGGTACTTTCGATGTTTATCCTGATGGAAAACAAATAGATATTTTCCTACCTGTGGATCCTGATCTTGTTCTCCTTTTTTCACGCCTGTCCGGAGATCTGCCTATGGATAGAGCCTTGTGAAGAGAAGTAGGCTTGGAGGAAGATGGAGGAGGTCCTCCTGTTGATGTTTCCCTCTCTTGAGAAGCATGGAGATGTATTTCCTCTCTATCTTTTAAATTTCTTTTATAGAGTTTCTGACAATGGTGGTAAGACTCAGGCATGGATGCTGGTACAATGAAGCAGCTTTCCAACCAGCCTGACGGTTTTCAGGTTTCCCCTTTCTCAAAAGTTTGTGGTAAGTTTGTGCTGTGGCGTGCAGCAACTCACATAAATGCGATAATGTCACGCCCCTTAATTCAGCAAATTCAAGACTTCTGGGAGTTGTAGTGCACAAATATTCACTCCGTATAGCGGTGCACTGATGCCTGCTGTCGATAGAGCCCCCACTGGGCCCCCACAACCATGCACAACTTCAATCCTTTGTTGTTGCTCCATAAACGAGAATGGTGTATCTAAACCTCATGGCCTCCTAATAATATTATCGCATTTATGGGAGTTGCTGCATGCCACAGCACAAACTTACCACAAGCCTTTGAGAAAGGGGAAACCTGAAACGCGTCAGGCTGGTTGGAAAACTGCTTCATTGTACCAGCATCCATCGCACAACTGTACCTGAAATAAAGTGCTGGTAACCTGTTGTTTGTCTCGAGTGCATCTCATGTAAGTTACCATGTGTTTACAAATTGAGGCAGATGCTCATCCGCCGAGACTGCACCACTCCATATTAGAAGGCCATGAGGTTTGGATACACCATCCTCGTTTATAAAACAACGACGAAGGATTGAAGTTGTGCATGGTTGCGGGGGCCCAGTGGGGGCTCTATCGACAGCAGTCATCAGTGTGTCGAACTAGTGAGTGAATATTTGTGCACTACAACTCCCAGAAGTCTTGAATTTGCCAAATTAAGGGGCGTGACATTATCGCATTTATGGGAGTTGCTGCACGCCACAGCACAAACTTACCACAAGCCTTTGAGAAAGGGGAAACCTGAAACGCGTCAGGCAGATTGCAAAGCTGCTTCATTGTGCCAGCATCCATCGCACAACTGTACCTGAAATAAAAGGTTGGTAACCTGTCGTTTGTCTCAAGTGCATCTCAAGTGAGTTACCATGTGTTCACAAATTGAGGCGGACGCTCATCCGCCGAGACTGCACCACTCCATATTATTAGGAGGCCATGAGGTTTGGATACACCATCCTCGTTTATGGACCAACGACGAAGGATTGAAGTTGTGCATGGGTGCGGGGGCCGAGTGGGGGCTCTATCGACAGCAGTCATCAGTGCGCTGAAATATAGAGTGAATATTTGTGCACTACAACTCCCAGAAGTCTTGAATTTGCTGATTTAAGGGGTGTGACATTATCGCATTTATGGGAGTTGCTGCACGCCACATCACAAACTTACCACAAGCCTTTGAGAATGGGGAAACCTGAAACGCGTCAGGCTTGTTGGAAAACTGCTTCATTGTACCAGCACCCATCCCACAACTGTACCTGAAATAAAAGGTTGGTAACCTGTCGTTTGTATATATATATATACATCCAATCAATAGAGTTACCTCAAACAGCAGAAGCCCGCACAGGTAAGTATAGCCATTCGATATCTTTATTAAAAGCTGCAGCCACAACAGGAACGAACTCCACAGCAATTTTCAAAGCCAACGCGTTTCGAGATGATTCTCTTCTTCACAGGCTTAATTGAGGGCTGCTTTGCAAGGCAAAGATCACACATCCATTTAAACTCCGTACTCGCCCCAGTGGGCATGGTCACCGCTATGGTTCCTGGTACTTGTGGTGTAATCTGTTTTCTTCAAGTGAAGTGCCCTGCATAAAAGTCCAATATAATCACAAATAAAACCACAGTGGGTTGCTGTGGTCTCGTCGCAGTGTCATGCTGCTTTTTTTCAAAGCTTTTAAACTCGGCTCCTGTCCAAAATTAGCATACGCCGAATGGCGCATCCATGGTCTGCTTTAAGCAGCGGGGCTTCTGCTACGGCAGGCAAGCCATTACAAATCCAATCAATAGAGTTACCTCAAACAGCAGAAGCCCGCACAGGTAAGTATAGCCATTCGATATCTTTATTAAAAGCTGCAGCCACAACAGGAACGAACTCCACAGCAATTTTCAAAGCCGACGCGTTTCGAGATGATTCTCTTCTTCACAGGCTTAATTGAGGACTGCTTTGCAAGGCAAAGATCACACATCCATTTATGTTTAAATGTTTTTTATTATTAACAGAGTATCTTCAACGGCATCAGCAGCTATCGCCTACAACCCTGCGGGCCGGCGGGTTACTGCACAAGTTTATCAGCATGTCAAAAGCCTCATCAAGATCCGTGCGGACAGATCCTCCTTAAACACAGCATGTCGCCTACAACCCCTCGGGGCCGGCCGCGTTACAAACTGGAGAGAGTGGGAAAGCCCCCCTGTCTACTGGAGGCGAATGCTGAAAAACCATCCGCTAGGTGTAACCCTTTTCTTTAATATACCATGTAAAAGCAAACCCAAAGGATATCTGCCGGAGAAGGGTGCCACTACTTGGCGGCCAAGGCTCTGTTCCGGGCGGAAGGCTCTGCAACCAAAACCCGTCTGTGCGGACTGCAAACCGCCTCGATACTCAGAAAAAAGAAACAAATTCCTTCCCCAGAAACCCCCTCCCAAAACCCCAACCCTCAAACTCCCTCTTCCCCTAACCCTCCCCTTGTCCAGTGCGTGCTGCCGGGCGGTCCCGTGTTTCCCCGCTGTCCTCCCCCTGGTACCCCGTTTCGAGCTCAGTCACGAGGCTCAGTCCTCCAGTTTGGTAAGCCGCAGGAGTCGGAGATATCGCGGGCAGGTCAGTTCTCTGAATTCCGTGACCAGTAGGGACTGGAATGGGTGCCATATGTCGCTGAACTGTTCCACATCCCCTGCCACCGCCAGCGACATTTTCTCCATACCTAGCACATGCCACAAGCTATGGAGCCAGCCCGTAACCATGGGGAGTGTAGTGGAACGCCAGTGTACAAGAATGTTCTGGATGGCTGACCCCAGCGCAATGGCAATCTGCCTACCTCTGCGGGATTTTAAGGGATACATCAGCCTGTTCGGGAGACCTAGTAAGATATAGGCCGGGAAGCGCGGCAGCTCAGTATCCAAATGGGAATCAACATTGTCTATTTCCTCTTTCCAGTAGGTGTCGAGAAGAGGACAGTCCCATAGGACATGCGTCAACGTTCCCACCTGCCCGCATCCCCTCCAGCAGGTGGCCTCTTTACTATGGTCCATGGCGTGTATGCGTTCCGGGGTGTAGTACCAATATGTCGAGACTTTAGTGAAGGTTTCAGTGAGGCCTGTGTGGTATGCCGAGTGTCTGGCTCTGTAGGCTATCTGTTCCCATTCTTCCTGACTCAGGGACCTACCCAATTCCTTCTCCCAGCGCTCCCTTCCTGGATTATAGAAGTGCGAAGAGGGCGTTTGGAGAAACTGATAAAGGTCACTTATGAGCTTAGCGTCGGATGTGCGCGATAAGAGCCAGCGTTCATAAGGGAGGAATCGTCTATCAGCTGACTCTCGGACTTGAGGGTGCAACGCCCAGTGGCGAACTTGCATGTAACGCAACCTCTCAGTCTCCGGAAATGTATATTCTTGTCGGAAGCATGTGAAGGGAATGACCCGTCCGAATGGTACATATGGCACAAAGTCCTACACCCCGCCGCATGCCAGTGATCAAATGCTCCCCTTTCCATCCCTGGGGTGAAGTCAGGGTTATCCACCAGGGGCGTCAGCGGCGAAGGAAATGTTGTCAGGCCGTGCGTGATATTGCTGGCGTCCCAGACCCGCATAGGCACTCTGGCGACAAAGGAGGCATATAGATTTGCGGGGCGGTGAGCCCTGCGCAGGAACGGCACTTCCTGCAGAGGCCTCCCCGCCACCGCCTGATCCTGGAAGAGCCAGTGCTTGTTGGACTCCCACCTGTTCCATTCCACGAGATAGCGCAACTGCGCCGCTTGAAAGTATTTGCGGAGATCCGGAATGCCGAGTCCTCCAGCTTCCGGCGCTAACATTGAGAGTGCCCTCCTCGTCCTGGGCTTCTTGCCCTGCCAGATAAAGCGTGCCAGGTCAGACTGCATCTTCTGGGTCCATCCAGCCGGCAGCTGCAGCGGAAGCGCCCAAAACAAATACAGAACCTGAGGTAAAATCGTCATTTTAACGGCCGCCACTCTACCCAACAACGAAAGAGTGTTGCGGTCCCAACGAGCTAGTTCCTCCCGTATCTTTCTGCCTAAGGCGGTGTAGTTAGCCGTTACCATAGCGGGCAGGGTTGGGGCCAGCAGAATTCCCAGATAGGGCACCGGATCTTTCGGCCAGACTATCGGAACCCGGTGTTGTAAAAGGGTTCTGGTTGCTGGCGAGAGGGAAAGATCCAAGGCTACTGACTTCCCCATGTTCATCTTGAATCCTGCGACCTCCGCAAAGGAGGTCAACTCCTCAATACAGGCCGGCAGGGCATGAAGCGGATCTTCCAATGACAATATAACGTCATCAGCGTATAAGCTAACGGCATGAATAAAGCCGCCAAACTTCACCCCCCTCACCGCCGAGTTGCTACGTATCCGCTTGCCAAACGGCTCCACGTATAAAGCGAAGAGTAAAGGTGACAGCGGGCATCCCTGCCTCGTGCCTCTTTCAATGTTAAAACTCTTGGAGCAGTACCCATTCACCCGCACCGTAGCTGTCGGGGACCTGTAGCAATTGAAAATCAAGCGGCGGAATTTGTCCCCCATCCCTACCTTCACTAACACCTGATCTAGATAAGGCCAGTGAACAAGATCAAACGACTTTTCGGCGTCCACCGAGAGCAACATTCTCTCCCCCGGGATCCGCGATGCCTTTTCTATGAGATGAGTAATCCTTTTGGTGTTGTCCACCGTTTGCCTTCCCGGGACGAAGCCCGCCTGATCCGGGTCTAGAAGTCCTGGCAAGTGGGGGGCTAAGCGCGCTGCCAGGATCCTGGTGTACAGTTTGAGGTCTATATTTAAAAGGGATATCGGCCTGTAAGAGCCGCACTGCGACCTGTCCTTCCCCGGTTTGGGGATAACCACGAGGGACGCTTGTAACAGGTCCGGTGGTATGGCCCCAGGTTCAGCGAAGGTGTTGAAAAGGCGCGTGAGGATCGGTGCTAGCGATGCACAAAACGTCTTATAGAAGAGGGACGTATATCCGTCCGGCCCTGGGGATTTACCATGCTTAAGCTTGGTAATGGCGGATATAACTTCTTCGACCCGTATCTCTTTGTCCAGAATCTCCGCCTGTGAAGGTGTCAAGGATGGCAGAGAGACCGAATCCAGATATTTCTTCGTTGCAAGTTCATCCGGTGGATCCCCAGCATTAAGGTCGGCATAGTACCTGCGAAAGAGCTCCGCTATATGGGCCTCCCCCGTGACCGTCGATCCCGAGGGGTCGGAGATCGCCTTCACCATCTGTTTCTGTCGGGCCACCCGTAGCTTACTCGCCAATAGTCGGCCGCATTTGTCCCCCCCTGTGTAATAGGCGTGCCTGAGGCGCAACGCTGCGTATTCCGCGCGATCCATGTCCAAAGCCGTCAGGAGCTTTCTCGCGTCCTTGAGCTGCCGCCAGATCCGGGGGGCCCCCGTCCTGCAGTGCATATGCTCCAATTCACGGACCCTCTGAGTGAGTTCCTCTCGCTTCTGCCGCCGTTTTTTATTATCCGCTGAGGAGATAGCGATAAATTCCCCCCGTATCACCGCTTTCAAAGCAGCCCACTGGGTCGCCCTGGATGTTTCGGAATCCTCATTGTGGGAAAAGAAGTCCCGAATCGCGTTCGTGACTTGCGTGACTACCTCCCTCCTGTACAGTAAGGTGTCCCGGAGTCGCCAGACCCGAGGAGGGCAGGAAATTGGCGGCAAGCAAAACGTAGCCGTGACTGGGGCGTGATCCGACATGGAGACCACCCCCATCTCCGCCGCCGTGGCCAAGGTGCACACAGGCCCCGTGACCAGAAAGTGGTCCAGCCGCGCGTAAGTTTTGTGTGCGTCTGAATAATAAGAAAAGTCCCTGTCAGTAGGATGCAGGCGTCGCCAGAGGTTATGTAGGTCCATATCTACTAGCTGGGCCTTGCACCCTGCCGAGAACTCCCCGGCCTGCGGTGAGCGATGTGCGGATCTATCGAGAGCTGTGTCAAAGACCATGTTGAAATCGCCTCCGATAATAATGTGCCTGTCCTGTGTAGCCGTGACCTCCCCCAGCGCTGCGCTAAGAAAGCGTTCCTGCTGGTCGTTCGGGCTGTAAAGGGACCCTATTGTAAAGGAGAGACCTGCAACTCTGAACCTATAAACTAATAGCCTGCCCTTCTGTTCCGCCTGTTTGTGGAGGACTTCTCCTCGAAAGTGGCGGGCTACCAGGATCGCCACCCCCGCTGTTTTAGTGTTGCAGGACGAGAAGAACTGTGTAGGGAATGTGTGTGAGCGCAGTCTAAGGCAGTCTCGGGGTAAAAGGTGCGTCTCCTGCAGAAGACAAATATCTGCCTGGGTGCTTTCTAATAGGGACAATACAGCTCGCCGCTTAACCGGGTTGTTGAGACCTCGGACATTAAGCGTTACAATTTTAAGTGTTGTGGGCGTCATGTGTAAGGACAGTTGTGACCGCGTAGGCCTGTAGTAGACCCATGGATCGGGTCATATGTGCCGCTGCCGTGGCCGGAACCCCGATCCCGCACTGGACGACCCCCCCTCCATTCCCTGTTCCCCCCCTGCTCTCCCACCTTACCCTTAGATCTCCCTCCCCCTCCCCTCCCAACCCCCCGTAAAGAACCCCTGAACTACCCGCCCACCCGCCCCCCGGCAACATGCCAGCAACTCTGGATCTCCCCTCTCCGATCTTCCCCTCCCCAACCCCAAACCCGTGTTCATCATAGTCCAAGTCAAGTCCCCAAGGGAACAAGTCTTTGGCAGAGTACTCAAGTGGACGTCCAGCCACCATTCCCGCCCCGCCAGCCCCCACCCCTCCCCAGCCCCCAAACCTGCAAGTTGAAGTTGGCTATAGCGATCTCCCCCCGGAGCGTTCTTATGCTGTCAGTGCTATGTCGCCGGAGCCGGTGTTCCCGGCCACCTCCATCACTGCGTTTTCCATGCTGGCACTGATGGTGGGCGAGTCCGGCCTCATGGAGCGCTCGTGGGATCCTCGCCTGGACACCCGCTGCCATCCCTCTCTCCCAGAGCGCCCCCGCTGCTGCGTGGCCGTGTCGTCCTCCATCGCGGTGATGCCCAGGACCCCGCATGTCTCCCGCAGGGAGCGTAGTTGGTGCATAGTGCCATTCCATCGGAATATGAGTCGAAAAGGGTGACCCCAGGCGTAGGGCGTTCCATGTTCTCTCAGAAAGTCAGTAGCGATTTTAAATGTTTTTCTCTTCTGAAGCGTGATGGCAGATAAGTCCTGGTAGAGGGCGACTGGGTGTCCCCAGAAAGTCAAGGGCTGCCGCTTCCGCGCCTCCGCCAGGATGCGTTCTTTGAGTGGAAAGTCCGGGAGAAATGCCAGAATATCCAGGGGTGGCACCGACGCCCTTCGCTGCGGCCCCACTCTGTGCGCTCTGTCGATCCGGATGGGGAAGTCCTCTGGTTCTCCCAAGACCTCTCGAAACAGGTCCCGTAGGTAGCTCGCTGCGTCTGTCCCTTCTTCTTTGGACGGAATTCCCCGAACCCTAACGTTATTTCTCCGAGATCTGTTTTCGAGGTCCTTGGCATGCGCCTGGAGGTCTATCTGCTGGTCCCTGAGGCGCAGCACCTCTTGTTGTAATTGTTCGAACTCTTCATCTCTCCTCTGGCCTGCATCTTCCACTGTAGCCACACGCTCTCCCAGGCCTTCCACCTCCCGGTGCATCTACCACACCTCACTGGCTACTTCTTTTTTCAGGGTTTGGAAGTCCTCCCTGAGGGAGCCAAAGAGGGACTCCATAAATGACCTGGTGATCGGAGGTTCCCCACTGCTAGCCTCCAGCGATCCTCCGGCGGAGCAGGGCGACGTCTGCCCCTTGTCAGCTCTCTGCTGGTGCCTGCCCATCAGTTCGGTGAGAGTGCGTTCCCCCTTCTTTCCTCCTTTGTTGCCTGCCATGTTCGTGGGGACGTAAGGCCGCCCGAGCCGTCAGCGCCACCAACACTCCGTAAGGTCCCCTGTCTACTTCCGTCGCCTCCGGGCCCCTCCGGCAGCTTCCACGTTCTCACCCCTCTGTGGCGTCTTCCTCAGGTCCCGGTGGCTCCGGGCGCCAGGCAGCAGAACCCCCCCCGGACCCCGGCCCCCCGGGCCAGCGCCCGCTCCCCCGTCGCTGCGGCTAGGGCCCCGCGCTCTGCGCTGGTCTATCCACTGCCGGCTCCGGGCTCCCCCGTGGGCGGCGCCCCGTATCTTCACCTGCCAGCGTCCGGGTTCTGCCACTGGGGTTGGTGCAGGCCTTAGCTCCCTCCACACGCTCCAGGCCCCCTGTTGTTAAGAGTCTTGGGCCCCTGTCCACTCCGCTACGTCCCCGGCGGTGCCAGTCCGTCTGGAGGATAGCCACCGGGAGGGGGGCCCCCTCACTCCCGCCTCCCCCGGTATCCGGTAGTGTGCCCTCTTCAGTACCTCCACTCCATGGCAGGCAGCAGGCTTCAAATACCCGGTCGCGTGTGCTTGGACCCCCCGTGGGCCCGCCTCCACTGCTCCTTCTTCTCGCGGGTCGGCTCGCCCCCACTCCGTGAGTCAGAGCCCCACCGCTTTTGTCTCTGCAGTCTCCTGTCCCTAGTGGTCCCACTCCTGAGGGTCTGGAAGTGCACCCAGGGCCGCAGTACCGTCGGCTGCTCGCCGCACCCTCTCCCCGTCAGAAGAGCCTCCTTACCCGCTAGAGGTGCCGACCGATACCGCTCCCTCCGCTGATCGCTCGCTGCATTCAGTGCCCAGTGCCGCTCCACCGCGGGTGCCTCCTCTTGTCTCCGCAGCTCTCCGGGCGCAACTCGTGGGCTAGGCCGCCATGTGCCTCAGTGTCATTTTTGGCTCCGCGCGGCAGAGCAGCCTATGTCCCCAGGCTGAATGACACCTCCGATCTCCGCCAGCAGGCTGCTCTCCCCGCGGGTCTGCCCGCAGCTCACCACGGCCTGTCTCCCGGCCCTCCGCTGCGTAGTGGTAGGCCGCACCCTCGGGCCCCGGCACTTGCGTATGCTACGATCCGGGGTTGCGTCTGTCAGGCCCGGCCCACCGCTCCACCTCCTTCTCTCGTGTGAGCCGCTGGGCGCCGTACGTGCTTCCCGGGGACTCGAAGCTCCAGTACAACCCCCGCCAGCACTCCGCGGCCTCCTCTGCTAATTCCCCCGCAGAACAGGGGGAGATTCTGCGTAGGAACCGGGTTTAGGGGCTTAGGGGTCCGGGAGCTCGCAGGGAAGTCGTCCGCTCACCATGCCATCTTGGCCACGCCCCCCCACACATCCATTTAAACTCCGTACTCGCCCCAGTGGGCGTGGTCACCGCTATGGTTCCTGGTACTTGTGGTGTAATCTGTTTTCTTCAAGTGAAGTGCCCTGCATAAAAGTCCAATATAATCACAAATAAAACCACAGTGGGATGCTGTGGTCTCGTCGCAGTGTCATGCTGCTTTTTCAAAGCTTTTAAACTCGGCTCCTGTCCAAAATTAGCATACGCCGAATGGCGCATCCATGGTCTGCTTTAAGCAGCGGGGCTTCTGCTATGGCTAGGCAAGCCGTTACAAATCCAATCAATAGTTACCTCAAACAGCAGAAACCCGCACAGGTAAGTATAGCCATTCGATATCTTTATTAAAAGCTGCAGCCACAATAGGAACGAACTCCACAGCAATTTTCAAAGCTGACACATTTCGAGATGATTATCTTCTTCACAGGCTTAATTGAGGGCTGCTTTGCAAGGCAAAGATCACACATCCATTTAAACTCCGTACTCGCCCCAGTGGGCGTGGTCACCGCTATGGTTCCTGGTACTTGTGGTGTAATCTGTTTTCTTCAAGTGAAGTGCCCTGCATAAAAGTTCAATATAATCACAAAGAAAACCACAGTGGGTTGCTGTGGTCTCTTCGCAGTGTCATGCTGCTTTTTCAAAGCTTTTAAACTCGGCTCCTGTCCAAATTTAGCATATGCCGAATGGCGCATCCATGGTCTGCATTAAGCAGCGGGGCTTCTGCTACGGCTAGGCAAGCCGTTACAAATCCAATCAATAGAGTTACCTCAAACAGCAGAAGCCCGCACAGGTAAGTATAGTCATTCGATATCTTTATTAAAAGCTGCAGCCACAACAGGAACGAACTCCACAGCAATTTTCAAAGCCGACGCGTTTCGAGATGATTCTCTTCTTCACAGGCTTAATTGAGGGCTGCTTTGCAAGGCACAGATCACACATCCATTTAAACTCCGTACTCGCCCCAGTGGGCGTGGTCACCGCTATGGTTCCTGGTACTTGTGGTGTAATCTGTTTTCTTCAAGTGAAGTGCCCTGCATAAAAGTCCAATATAATCACAAATAAAACCACAGTGGGTTGCTCTGGTCTCGTCGCAGTGTCATGCTGCTTTTTCAAAGCTTTTTAACTCGCCACCTGTCCAAAATCAGCATACGCCGAATGGCGCTTCCATGGTCTGCTTTAAGCAGCGGGGCTTCTGCTACGGCTAGGCAAGCCGTTACAAATCCAATCAATAGAGTTACCTCAAACAGCAGAAGACCGCACAGGTAAGTATAGCCATTCGATATCTTTATTAAAAGCTGCAGCCACAACAGGAACGGACTCCACAGCAATTTTCAAAGCCGACGCGTTTCAAGATGATTATCTTCTTCACAGGCTTAATTGAGGGCTGCTTTGCAAGGCAAAGATCACACATCCATTTAAACTCCGTACTCGCCCCAGTGGGCGTGGTCACCGCTATGGTTCCTGGTACTTGTGGTGTAATCTGTTTTCTTCAAGTGAAGTGCCCTGCATAAAAGTCCAATATAATCACAAATAAAACCACAGTGGGTTGCTGTGGTCTCGTCGCAGTTTCATGCTGCTTTTTCAAAGCTTTTAAACTCGGCTCCTGTCCAAAATTAGCATACGCCGAATGGCGCATCCATGGTCTGCTTTAAGCAGCGGGGCTTCTGCTACGGCTAGGCATGCCGTTACAAATCCAATCAATAGAGTTACCTCAAACAGCAGAAGCCCGCACAGGTAAGTATAGCCATTCGATACCTTTATTAAAAGCTGCAGCCACAACAGGATCGAACTCCACAGCAATTTTCAAAGCCGACGCGTTTCGAGATGATTATCTTCTTCACAGGCTTAATTGTGGGCTTACACATAGATATAAAGATATATAGATATGTATACACGTATATATATATATATATATATATATATATATATATATAGATATAGATATATGAAGAAAGCAAGTTCCCATCAATCCAACTTTTTAGAGGAGCACAGGTACAGACCACAACACGCTGGAGGTAGATATTCGTGCAAGTTTATTCCATATGGATCGGCATGACGCGTTTCGGCTGTGTTGCCACGGCCTTGATCACATGACACGCTGAGAGCCAACCATGGAAGATATAGTGCAAACTAACTTCCCTCCTCCCACATAGACCAATGGAACTGCGATAAACAAACAGCAAACTACTGGTGTGTTCAAGGCAAGAAATAGAAGAAATACTCAATTGCATAGTACAATGTCGTTCCAAATAAAAAAGAATAATTGGAAACCACTCACAATTAAAACATAGTGGTTAAAATTACCATCATACTGCCCTGATTTTACACTAATCACAGTTCCACAGGTAAAATAGACTGGCCTCTATTTCATACATAGATGGGTCCAAAAAGTGAGAAGCTAAATATACAAGAACATGTAAAGGGGGAGGAAAGAAGAAAACATGAAAGTGAGTAAATAAAATATATGAGGCCATAGTGTTCCTCTTAAATAAACATTCAAATCCAAAAACTTAATATTAGATAATCACTAAATTTAAACAAAAAGAACCACTCACTTTTTGTCATGTCACTCAACACTGCTGATTTCATAATGCTTGTGATTTAGTGCACAGTAATGGTATATCGATAGATCTCATGTGGTTTATAACCAAATTCTAAGCATGAAGGACATGAAAAAAAATATATATATATGTTTCACTATGCTCAATAAATAGCTGATTATTACATAAAATGTCTCAACCAATAACAATGAATTGAAAATGGGACTATACTAATACCCAATAAAGTGCAAGTGCAATAAATATTAGGGGTAAATCAAGCTAAAAACATTTTAACTATTAAAACATCCTCCAAAAGTTATTAATGTACCACAGGATAAAATCAACTATACACATCATAAAGTGCAAGTGCACCGGTGCAAAATCAGCAAAACATGTGCAAATAGCAAAGTAATAGCAGCAAAAAAAGGAGTAGTCTCATGGATGAGATTTATGCTTTAAAGTGCTGAAATATACTGAAGTAATAAACATTGCAGCACCCATAAAATCGTCTAAAAGTCCAGGTACACAACTTCAGTAAAAGCCCAATTACAACCAATAGGTTAAAACTAGGTTATAACCAAAGCATGGACCGGCTAAAAGAACAACAGAACGAAGGCTAACAATAAAATATTACATAGTAAATACAGATAAAATAATCAAAAATAATGCATTAATCATGTCACAGAAGCTAACGATAACTGACTCTCACAGTATCATAAAAAGTTGTGCATATCTTCCCCAGTGTTAAGGCCATTGGGCATCTTGGTATCTAATAGCAGTATATAATGGGATTCTAGCCGTCTAAGACGTTTCTCCCTGTTACCTCCCCTCGGTAATTTGGGTACCGCATCAATCACAAAATACTTTAACTCATTCAAATTGTTGTGATGAACTAGTTTAAAATGTCGTGCTACTGGGTAACTGGGATCGGAGTTGACAATGGCACGAAGATGTTGTAAAATCCATGCAGATAGCTGTAGTTTTGTGCTGCCAATGTATTTTAAATTGAAAGAGCATTAAAGTATCAAGTATATATACTGCATGATCAGTTTTACACGTGAAGAATCCCTTAATACTAGTGGGAGTTTGTTCGAAAGCATTCATGAATTCAAAGGTGTTAGTGCCAAACTTGCAAGCTCGACAAGAGCTGCATTTAAAAAAACCCTTATGATGAGATAACCAGATATTAGTAGGAACAACCTCAGGACAGGTCCTCACCAGAGCATCCCTCATAGAGGGTGCTCATCTGAATGTAATCTGAGGTAAATTTGGCACTAGCTGTGACATAGTCAAATCAGTTTTCACTATTGGCCAGTTCTTATAGATGAGTTTCCTCAAATCTTTGTCCCGACTACTGAAGGTCGTGATAAGCCGAACAGGGTCAGGATCAATAGGCTCTATGCTAGTGCTTGAAAAAGCTCTGCGGGTAGTTTTGCTAGTAACTGTCTCAAAATAATCACTGCGGTTCATAGCATTGGCTTTAGCCAATGCTATTTCCAGGTCCTTTCTTTTGTATCCGCGGGCTAAAAATCTTAAAAGGGATTCATTCTGGCAAGTGATACAATCTGTTTCTGAACTGCATATTCAATTAATGTGAAGAAATTCCCAGTAAGGGATACTTTTAGGAAGGTGATGAGGGTGAGAGCTTTGGGCATGTAGTATAGCAATACCAGCTGTGCTTTTACGATGTAATTTAGTTTGTATGCTGTTATTATTGATATATAATTCCACATCAAGAAATTGTACTCAGTCTGAACTGATCTGAGCAGTAAATTCAAGGTTCAATTCATTATTATTAACACAATTCACAAAATAATTCGCTGATTCAATAGACCCATTACAAATAATACAGATATCATCAATAAATCTCTACCAACGTATAACATGAGCCACATACAGCTCACTGTGGGTGTGCCTGAGGACATGCTCCTCCCACCAGCCAATGTGTAAACACACGTAACTGGGAGAAAAGCAAGCCCCCATGGCTACGCCTTGCAGCTGTTGAAATAGCTCATTATTAAACATAAAGTAGTTGTTGTGTAGACAAATCTCAATCATTTGTAATAACATGGCATTGTGTTGGTGAAAGATGATATTTCTTTTGTTGAGGTAGAATTTAACTGCATGTAATCCGTCTGAGTGGCGCATACTTGTGTAGAGGGAACAAATGTCCATGACAATGAATAAATATCCCTCTTGCCAAGTGACCGTTTGTACAGTGGATAAGAAATGGCCAGTGTCTTTGATGTATGATGGTAATTCCTCAACAAATTCATGGAGGAAAAAATCCACGTATTTAGATATTCTTTCACAAAGACTGCGTTGGGCAGAAATAATAGGCCTCCCTTGGATGGGCACTTGTTGTTTATGCACTTTGGGAATGAAATATAAAACTGCAGTGATTGGAAAATCAACTTTCAAAAAACTGTGTTCACTTTTATTCAAAAGACCATCCCTTCTCCATTGCCCAAGTTCTTTGTGGATGGTGTCTTTTAGTTTTCTTATATCATTGACCGTGGCCTTCCTATAGCAGAATTCATCGTTCAAATGACGGTATGCTTCCTGTAAATACTGACTTTTTGCCCACAACACAACATTGCCTCCCTTATCAGCTTTTGTTATGATTACATCAGTATTATTCTTCAATTTTTTCATTAAAATAGAATATTGTTGATCACGATACGATCGATGTTTACTGGTTTTCATTATTTTACGATTAAGCACTTTAAGATCTTGGATGACACAATCACTAAAAATGTCCAAAGCATCTTTCGGCATTAGTGAAATGAAGGTGGAGTTTGGGCGAAAAGGGCTCAGTGCTGGTGAATTTCCAGTAGTGCCTAGATTAGATAGTTGTTGTTGGGTTGACCACACAATATCATCTGAATTGTCAACAAGAGCATGTAATGTTTTAAGGTTGGTCACATCACTTGCGGCAAGTTGTATGCTTGGTTTATCAGAAATTGCAATATTAGCATCAATGTTAGAAGCTTTGCTCAGTTTGAAGTGTTTCAGTAACTTTAGTTTTCTTATAAACTTAAAAACGTCAATTCTGGTTTGGCAGAAGCCTTTTTCGAGTAACCATACTGTGTCCAATTGCCATTAGAAATAGTCATAGTGACTCATCGACATAAAAACCATACTGTCATACACTTGAAGTGTGTCCAGATCCGAATTTTTACAACAATTCATTTCGCTATTACATAATCATTACAATTGTTCCTCATGATTTTAAATTAATTAATTGCCATTGACAAACATATTTAAAGACATCATTATGCAAAGACATAGATGCGGTATACCATCCCGGCTACTTTCAATAAAGATGCCTGATTCAAATCCGATCATGACTCTTATGAATTGAAGAACCATATTACCTACTATTTCCTACATATGCATTTCAATTGTACATATCTCAACTAAACAAATTGGTGCAATGCCTATGGATTCAAGGGCGAACAATAATGTTGCATGATTCAAAATTGGGCAATACCCGATTTGAAGGTATGTGTAACATCAACGAGTGTAATATGTGCAGTCTAATTTGGCAAAGTGTCACCCCTAACAAGTGAAACAAAAGTGATTTATCATTAAATATATATAACATGTAAAGGTTGGGTGTGTCTCACTATATCACCCATGGGAGAGAACCTAGAGAGATTATACAATATTTGTCCATATTGATTATTATGATTCATTGGTGGGCCTCTCATGCTGTAGCATTACCTGCTACAAACACAGGCTCATGTAGGAAAAGGGTAATGGACAAATTCCCCAAAATCTACCCTTACGCATTTGTGTTGAGCTATAATCATCTCATGTTGACCCCATACCTATGTATGTTAAAAAAGGGAGGGTAATAAACATATAATAATAAAGTGCTAAGTGAAAATAGTGATTCCATATAACCACCCAAGTGGGTTAAAAATAAATATGAAAGCCATAATTTCATATTCCGAGTTGCAGTGGGTTCAATGGGTGTACTTCATCCGAGAACCCTCTGGTGGTCCTCCTCCCAAGTGGGCAACCACCATCAAGGCACTGGTGAGTTTCCTATTCTATGATCAATCATATGTATGTTATCCTATATGCACAGCAATTGTATTACTCAACAGAACCACTTGTTCTCTATATTATAAATACCCAGGTTCTGAGGGACACAGGGTCACCCCATTAACTCCAATGGTGCTACATGTGCGCCAGCGCTTTCAGTATTACAGAATGGGCAGCACGAGCATCTACGGCCCCTTCTGTAATACCAGCGTGGCCTAGGGGCATGCAAAAAGGGTGCACATGCCCGTTGCGCCCCTGGGACACATTCTGTAATATGGCCCCAGATATGTAGGCACTGAAAACCTACCCTGAATTTGTGGTTACACTGCCTATGTTGTATTTGATGCCATAAATTCTGCAAGCAATGGTGTGCGTTTATTGAATTTCCACCTGATGTTTTCTGCTTCTTCCACTACTAACACAGCCACTTTGGTTGAGAAACACTGAAAATACAGCAGCTGTTCCACTGCTGACAAAGCTGTGCAGAAAGTCCACTACATTAGTGGATGGAAAACCTGCCCCAGCTCAAAATAAGCCCATTTCTCTTATCCAATCAGGTTGTGTGCATCCCCGAATGGTCTTCAACCACATCTGCTTAATAACCATGACCTGGGGCTTAGGGTTTGGGTTCTAATTGGCTGATAGGGTTAGTGTTCTGATTGGGTCCTAGGGCTAGGGCTCCCATTGGCTTTAGGGTTAGGGTTAATACTGGCTAAGGCTAGGGTTCCCGTTGGCCCACGATCACCTGATCACTAGGGCTATTTAATCTCAGGGCTCAGCACATCCAGCCTGGGCATCCAGGTAAAGGGCAACAGGTTAAGGGTATTGCATGTTTGGGCCTGTTTGGGCCGGGTGAGGCATCGAGTCAGAGATGCTGCCTGTTTTACAATCCAAACCACTCTCCTAGAAAGAACCACAAACCCAGTCATGCTCATGAAACCCTACCCAGTTCTAGAACACACTATCACATATGTTTATATCCCTACACTCACAACTCCTCCATAACCCGTCACTGTTTACTACAACACAACCAAATACACTCTTTACTTCCCAATTGTGAGAAGTTGGCCTGGTATATGCTGTCCACTAATTAAAGTGGGCAACTTGCACCAGTCCAAACAACCCTTATGATGTATGAGGTCAAAGATAACCTTTAGAAAGCTATCCTAGCGGTAGCTGTGGAGAGCAGCCTTCAGGCTTAATCTTGAAGGAATGTAAAGCAGATGGTTTTACCAGAATATCACCTCCTATATTGACTAAATGAAAGGAGAACCACACAGTAGTTATATAAAAATATGTATTTATTAATATAACACTCTCTAGTATCCTCTACACGAGACTAGAACACAAAGCACACAATACGAGATCAATAAAACAGTAAAATCTAAAGTCTTACAGCCAGGTAAGCCCTTTTGTACCCACTGGAAGGGGTTGGACAGATTCGGGTTACCCTCCTAGGGGAGGGTCAGGACAGAGGGGTGGGACCCATGTCCTTTGTCCAGTTTCACGCCAGAGCAGGAGCCAATAGCTCCCAGAACTGGTTTGAGCTGGACTATGCACAGGGACACCAATTGTGCCCCTAGTGCAGACTTTCAGGCACTCTCAGAGTGAACCCAACCAGCCCCAATACACTAAATCCTGTCTGGGAGGTGGTCACACCTCCCTGTGACAGGATGCCTATTGTGCTTCCTTCCTCTGCTCAAGCTTGGCTCAGCAGCAGGAGGGCAGAAATGTGTCTCTGGTCGGCAGCATCCATTTTGTGCTGTCCGGGTCGAGAAGGCTGGCACCGTATAGACCAGTGACCCCACGAAGCTCGCTTCTGAAGGGTGGAATCATACCTCCTACACCGGTTACCGGTGTGGAGGTATGATTCCAAGGGGTTTGATACCAAACATGATATGTTTCTATGCAGCCGGTTTCAAGAGAGCATTTACCCCGATGTTATAATGCACCTCTACCTATATGTCTGGCTGAGCCACAGACAACCCGGGAGAATGGTCTCCGGAGGCTGCAGAGGGGCTCTGCTCACACAGGGGCACCCTCTCACACAAAACTCAGCACCCTGCCTTCAGGATTGATAAGGCCTGCTATAGAGGTGACTTATAAGTTTTAAGTGTAGTGACCAATAGATATAGTGAACCTATATCTAAGTAAGTGGTGCAAGCACCAGCTTACACAGGTTGCAGTAGCAGACCTGTAGTTCCATTTTTGCATGGCCTCCCATGGGTGGCATTATACATGCTTCAGCCCATGGGAGGCCTCTGGGGTGCCTATGCCCTGGGTACAGGTGTACCATATACTAGGGACTTATAAGGGTACCTCAGTATCCAATCTGGAGGGTACCAAAGTACATGTATGTCAATTTAAAGGAGAAAGCAGATAGACTGGGGTCTATAAAACACAAAACTCACACATATAATCTCACAAACTCCAACCCTTTCAACATAAATCCCTTTCAATAACCTCTCACTACTCCTAGCATTGCACTTGCCAACCCTCTGAACCTTTACTTCAACCATCTATTATATGCTTACCAACACAACAATCCTTTTCTTCTCACATACAGCTAATAACAAAATGCTATCAACACTCTCCTACACAAATAAGGCAAAATAACCCCCCAACTCAGCCTACAAACTTCTCTCAAATTAAATATTTTCCCACACTACACAGAGACTATACTCGCGCACACCGCCACCCCCTTCTCCTGCAATATACACAACTCACAGGCCTTCATACTCAAATCATGCACCTCAAATCACTACCAAAATATCACAGAATACTGCCCCTCCAAAACAAAACCAAATACACATCCAAAATTTATCAGCATATATTCTTGCTCATTCGGCATCTCCCCACCATCCCAACATGCATACACACATCCACTGTTTGCGAAATACCAGCATTCATAACCCACATTTAAAGCTTCTTAAACTCACCCTCTCCATGCAGCAAATACACCTGTTACTCAGTACACAAACACACAACAATACCTACTCACACATGTATGACCCATTGCCCAATTCAAAGCCATTCAACATGAATCTCATGCTTAACCACCATCCCTCTCCCACACCTTCAACATACAAAAAAGAAAGGAACTCCACAATACTCTTCATAACCTTGCACCCCCTTATCTATCCCAAAACAAAAGTGACGTTCCGGTGGCGCTATCCCCTTTGTAAATATGCCCACCAATATGCCACACAACAGGTTTTTGTCCAGAAAGAGGCACTGAAATGTCCCAAATCTCTATATGGGATGATCTTAAAAACACAGTGGATCAGAATGGAGCTGCTACCCTTCTCCTCTTGGACCTTTCAGCAGACTTTGACACAGTGGATCATTATGCACTGATCCAAAGATTTAAGTAAGCCAGAGTAGAGGGCACAGCTTTCATTTGGGTCACACCCTGCCTACATAACAGAACAAATATTATACATAACCTCCATTCTCTTCTAAACCATACAAGATTAAAACAGGAGTTCCTCAAGGCTCATTTATCTCACCCATGCTTTGTAACATCAACATGAAATCATTAACCGATCTGATCAATGAGTTTAACATCACCTGCTATAACTACGCAGAAGACACACAGATACTTCTGAAATTGGAAAGGACATTAAAACATCAAACTCTTTGATTGCGTCCGAGCCATTGATCAATGGATGATATGGAGCCTCCTCAAATTGAATGGTTCCAAAACCGATATACTCACCTGTGCCAAGTGGAAAGCCTATGACTCAGTCTGCACTTGGCCTGGAGATTTGGGACATCATCCTAAAATATCTAAGGTGATAAAGAACCTTGGAATTACCATGGACACCAGACTGTCAATGAATTTACAAGTAGATAAGGTAGACAAATCAAGCTTTCTCAGAATGAAAACACTGCAACACATTTTCCAGCACCCAGGATTCCCACACAAGGTTCATGCTACCATCTCTCTTGTCCTATTAAAACTGGACTACGCTAATGGTCTGTATTGTGGCTCAACTTTGGCAACTATGAGAAGGCTACATGAAATTCAGAACCCTGCCCCAAAACTCCTCCTACATGTAAAGCCACAACCACATATCCCCCCTGCCTTGAGGGCACTACACTGGTTACCAGTTTCCAGAAGATCCTTCTTCAAGCTGCTTTGTTTCACACACAAAGAAATAGATGTCAAGGGACTACTCTTTATCAACAAATACATACTACAATGGAACCTATGCTCAAGAATTGCTCCTCGCCTCCTAATTCCTACATAGATAACAAAACCATGGGGGGAACAGGTCTCTGTTCAAACAGCCAAATTATGGATTTCCCTGCAAGGCTAGACTGTTTGTACCATACATCGGGCGTTTCCCCGGGAGGCTGGAAGGGTTGGGTGCCCGCTTTTGTTACTAGGGGCCGGTTTTGTAGCAGTGGAGCAGTTTTAATAGTACTACAGAGTTCCTTGTATAGCCAACAACTTTCAAGCAACAATACAAGTGCCAAAATAAATCTGGTAATTAAGGTACCTGCTGGAGAGAGATCGAAGTTTTGTCAAGGGGCAGTTTTAATTCATTCTGAGGTAATGCAGAGGGTTAATATGCCTGCTGTACAGATAATTTACTATGCAGATCACAGAACAGTATTTCATGTGCATAGCTCAGTGGGTTGCTGCTTTTGTCACAGAGATCACTTTGTCACTGTGTAGTTCATAAGTTACAATCATAATCTAGGTTAGAAAGTTATGTTTTTTTATCCCAGTTTTCATTAACCTGATCTTGCTAAAAGGGGGCTGTTTGGGTAGAAATACATTCTTGTTAGTAAAGTCAACCCTATCCACTGTGTTACATTCTGAATCCTGAGTTTGTGCTTCTCTAGACCAAGCATGGTTAGAAAATGCCTACTAGTATAGATGACTTGTGAATCCTACACCATGTAGTCCCCTTTGTCTGAAGTAACATTTTCTATACACTGATTTACACATGTATGATTTATTGACTCTGAATGTGTATGTGATGTAAAATGCTCTGACCTCTCCCCTACACTGGTATGAAAGGTGCTATAAAACAGATGAAATACATGTTAGAGAGAGCCTATGGAGAGATGAGGGGCACTGTTGGAGGATGATGGTGAAGTAATCATTGAAGAGCCCCAATAAAGATTGCTGTAAGCTGATGCACTCTAAGGTCATCATTAACTATGCTTTAAAGACAAATGCAATTACATATATATTGAAATATGTGTTGTACTCCATTTTTGCCAGTTTTTCCCAAATACTTTTTGGAGGGGAGAACCCCCCCCCCCCCCCCCCCGACCAAGTCCCCTTGTAGTGGTCAGGCTCGCTTGCTACGCTTACCTGCTAAGCACCGTATGGGGCTGGTCTGACCAAATTTGCCTGGGGTGCTTTGGGTTCCCAGTTCGGCCCTGATTCCCTGCCCCTAAACATAAGATCCATAGTCACTTCAGAAGACTAACCAAGTGCTGGCTCGTCTCTACAAGACGACTATACTCACAACTCAAGAATGTACCAAAACAGCATACTCATACATGACAAACTATACTTGCCACAGTATGGAAAAGAGCTATTGTTATACAAGTACATGTCATTGAACTATGCATCCTGTTATAAGCTGATACATTTATATAACGGAAAAATTATATATTACACTACAAAATACATGTGTATATCAGACCGAATCAAAATTGCTGCCTCTATGTACATATAAGTACATATATCGAGGATTATGCCTGCTACTAATAACTAAAATAAATAATATGCATATATTTTGTATTTGTGTATATATAACTTAATTTACAGCTAATTGAAACCATAAAAAATGTACCACAAGATACATGTGGACAGCAGACATTGTAAATGGTGACGCTTCAATGTGCATATGGGTATTTATTGAAAGGGGTTTAATCAAGAAAACAAAACTTTACCAAGCATAATCAGTGTGTCTGTATAATGAAAAATGTGTTGTTGAATTAACTATATATATATATATATATATATATATATATATATATATATTCCTACGAATAATCTATGCAAAAAGTACACTTTTTTTGGAAAGTTTGTGGAGATCATCAAACGGCACCAAACTTATTAGCAACACAGAAAAATGCATTTTTTTATGGAAACACAATCCTAATTGTAACTATCTAGCGGTGGCCCCCATTTCAAAATCATTCCCATCATTCTATCCCTACTTCAAACTCTACTACACACACTGGAAATTAAGAGAACAATCCTAAATCAGCTAATGCACTAGAAGAAGAAATTGCACTAACCTAAACTGCTAATCTTTGGTTCTGGAGTAGCGTGCTACTCGCCGAAAAAGCGCTTCAATGCCACCTCAGGGGTCCTAAGCACTATAGAATTACATGTATCTTTAAAGATACAATTAAATGTGTCATCGGGTAAAGACGTGGTAACAGTTTACTTTTGCCTTCTTCATTTTTGTAGTTGGAAGCATATATGTAAGAGGTGTAGACTTGTACAATTGCATGCTGTAGAAAATGAAGTGACTTGAAAAGTTTCTGCTATTAAGGTAACTTTTAAAGATATATCGATTTCCTGCGAGCTAGGGGAGTAACAGAGCTATGATCCTTCTACAGTTTCCCGTGCAATATGGTGTTGTTGATGAGACACTTTTTTCACTCACAGCATTTCGTGGGTGCTTAAAAAAACAACAAAAAACACATTTTCAGTTTCGGAATTATATAAAAGGGTGCCACCTCCGGGTTGTGAACGAGTTTTTAAGCACTTTGGAAAGAGAGAGTGGCTGAGTTAATAAAAAATAGTCACAAAAAGATTATAAACAATCTTAAATGTAATTTTTGCTCAAGATCTGTGTTCTGTATTCTTTCAGGGGGGTAACGCAGGCCCCTGCAGCCACTGCGTGGGGGGGGGGGGGGGGGGCAGGCAACCCTTCAGGGGCTCCATTCCATCAGGGGGCCACCAATCAGCTCAAGTCCAATGAGATATTGTAGACTCCGGCCCCAAGCTCATAATCTGCAGGGGCCCCATATTTAGTATTTTTCATACCTGGCAGGTCCTACTGTAAGCCAATCACTGGCTCCTTGGCCCACTGCTTGGATTTTTGTGAAATAAATAACTTGTTGGATCTACACCTTCAGCTTCAGCTTGAGTGAAATATTAAAACGCAATACAGTATTTCTCGGTTATCTTAGTGATGTTATTGCATACAAAAAAAAAATTCAAATTAATTTGTCGAAGCATGTCTAATGGAAAACATTTATTTTTCAGATTTTAAAATGTTAATGTTTTGCCAATGCCTAGATGTAAGGCATTGCTTCCATTTTTTTTAATGACCTCATCTCACCCTGTCGTCAATTTACCAGAATCATTCAGTACAAACAAGGATTTAACACATCCCTGACGATAAAAACATTCTAGAAGTGATTGCCGCCTGATCGCCCCCACTGCTTCATCCTGTGTGGGTGGGTCTGAGTAGTTTAAGAGCTCCGCCACCAGTCTCCACAGCTAGTCACCGATGAGAAAGCATCACCATTTGATGTCTACTTGTTTCTTGAAGAGCAGAGATGTTCATCAGATATTTTGTGCTCTTTGCTAAGGGTAAGAACGGCATTGACCAATAACAGGACAATGTAAAATATTTACCGTTATATCTTTTGGTCAAGTCTTACATTTTTTTAATTAAATTTTATCTAAGCAAATTTATTTTGAAATGAAAAATTCTAGGTAAATAGCTACAAACCCATTCTTTATAACTATTCAGTGTCAGAGCAGGACCAGTGATAGATAGGGTGGGCTTCAAATGGCTCAAAGCAGGTGTTGCTCCTGAAGGGTATTGAGGGCACCAATATTAACATTATATGTTCTGCTTTCTTCTCACAGTCTTGGGGGTCCATCTGTGCCTGTATCAGACGGAGCGGTACCGGTTCGTTACCATCGATGATACCACCAAGATCTCCTGCTTTTTAACTGCAGATAACCAGGATGGAGGACATAGAGTCAACTGGTTCTGGAGGGGAGCAGAGGAGACGGTCACATTTATTGTGAACTGTCAGGATAGCAAGAGGGAAGGAAAATATCTCTGTAGATCTGAACCCCGCCGCGCGACCCTGGAAATCTACAGCATGCAGCGGAATGAGAGCGGCGCCTATTACTGCTCGTATCCAGTCCTGAACAAGCTACATTTTGCCAAAGGATCCACACTCATAGTGGGAGGTAAGACTTACAATGATTTTTTTACATTGTTTTGGTCTGTGATAAATCATTACTGTAACCATACATTATTGAGATATTTCAAAATAGGAAGGGCAAGAAAAACAAAGACGTTAATTTCCATCTTATACTGATGCTGTCATCTTAAGACAAAAACTAAAAATCTGCCAAAAAGTTTAATAAACACCATTATAAATTTGGGAAAACCGGCTTTTTACCCTTGAGCCCATTTATTGATGAACTCAGAACAACGCTTATCTTATGTATATGAACACAGTCACTCTATAAGAAAATGTCAGGGGTGCACTTTGGCGACAACTGCCCTGGAATTTGTGACTGCGTTGGAAGGAAATTGATATTATAGTTAAGCATAAAAGCCACTAAAACGCTATTGTGGCTGGAAATAGTTTATTCTCATTCTCATAAATTGTCTAAATCAAAACCACTGTGTAGTGAGGAGTTTGAGATAACTTCAAATGTTTAAATAAGTCAGGTCCAGGTTTATAAAAAGCAGTTAACACCACAATCTATTTGACTGAAAATGATCATTTATTTTAGTGTCAGTTTTTGCCATTTCACAGGTGTCATTATCACCCTATTGAATGAAACTCGATTTATAGGCCTCAGGAGGATGAAAGGCTAAATTGGCAAAATTGTGATGTAAACCAATGGTCTGCACATGAAACCAAAGTGCCAGTGGCAGACTATTAACTTGCAGAGCCACTGAGTTGGCTTAGAACTTTACCTTTAGAAACCCTAGCATCTTCCTCTGTGGAAATTTCACATTACACATAGTGAACATTTTCAATATGTAAATGTTAAGGCCCTCATTACGAGTGTCAAGATTTTGTCTGACCCATGCGCTATCCCCTGGTTACGCAAGGCGAGAAATTATGCTATGTAAATGCTTTCCGACCCTGTAATTACAAGGTGTGATACATTTTGCATACCACGTTAAGTTTCGTCAGGTCAACCCTCTTGAAAAACATAATCTTAATGGTCCTGATGTACAGGGACTTTGTTTTCCCAAATAGGTGGGATAAAATTTGGGCTCCCGGTTTTATGGTATTTTTTTTTTTTTTAACATTTCCGCCTGTATTTATCCATAGATATTTTGTGTTTTGCCTATAAATGAAGTTGTAAAGCTGTCCATTTCCATATTTATTTAACTGATAGACGCAGACTCATACTTTGATGTCTGTCGTGTTTTAGCTATTTAAGCTGCCAAATATTACATAACAATACATCCACTCGTAAATTCTAGCATTGTACCACAAATGTATATTGACACATGCCTTTATTTAAAGAAATTTCATCCTGTTTTTTAATTTCCAAAACTGTCCATCTGCTCATCTGTTGGGCTATAATTCATGAAAGACAGCATGGAGAGTCACTTAAAAGCAACACAATTTTCTGTATTTATCCTCTTTAAAAAAATAAATGCAGACAGAAAACTTATTGTTTTCTCTCTGTATTTATCTGTAAAAATCCTTAAAAACTGAAAACAGGGAGCCTTAGATATATTATATTATATAACTGGCAATTCTCCACGAAGGGACTCGGAGCCAACTCCTCTGACTGGGCGGCCTGGCAGGCCGCCCGCCAGGTTCCAAATGCCCCTGTAAGTTGAAATGTTTCAGGGCCATCTGAAAAGGGGTCTCAATGAAATTAAGAGTACCCAATTTAAGTGAAAATGAGCTCAGATGAAGGACAAGCGAAAGCTAGGACAATTGTTCAAAGGGTGAAGACTTTGCGCTCGTTGAACAAAGACCAGATGTAAATGTGAACTAGTTTATGTACGACATGGATTTAAAAACCTTGCGATAATAAATCTGAGTCAGCACAAAGGTAGATGAAACAGTATTAAAAGAATAGACGATTTCTTTTTGACCCCTTGACAAAGTACTGCTTTTTTAAAGACATTCATTTTGACACTTGTCTAATGTCCAGCTATCATTGACAAAATGAATTTTAACTACTATGTAGCTCTGAACATGCCACGGAGTAACCTGTAATCGCCAATATGAGTTCTTGACACATGAACACCGTGGGCGAAGATTTGAAAGTTATTTGTAACAAAATATATGAAAAATTGAATTTCGGGAAAAAAGTAGTAACCTGTTTACATTAATTGTGCACCATCTGCTTTACGAACTGCCTATAGGGAGATACTCCAAAGCCTCTTAGACCTTAACTTGGTCAAGAAATCAATATATTTTTCTAAGTAATACAAACATATGTTACAAAATTGACTGTAACTGCATTGATACATACTGCATTGTACTGTAGGGGTATTTATCCCTTGTGAGCCCTAAAGCGACGTTCTGGGTGGTCCAGTTGCATTATTAATACACCCCTTCGTGTGTATTGATAGTTGGCATAGTAGGCTGTCTATTTCGGCCACTGCCAAAACACAATGAACATTGTTTTTTCTCTTAACACATTTGTCTTAGCCTTTCGATGGTGTCTCTAACAATCTCTCAAGAACCAATAAAGATCATGTTTCCTCCTCCTGTTTCTCCTATTCCCTACTTCTCTCACCCAGGCTCCTCCCCTCTGTCCTTCCATTGCAGGGCTTTGGAGGAGTCCAAGTGTGGCATGTGTGATGCAGAAGCAACCGTTCCACATGAGATAATACTGACTCCTTTTTTTATTTCTCTCTCTCTCTCTGGTTCCTCTTTCCATTTCATGCCCCCTTCGGCCTTCTTATCTTCCTCTCACCTTGATCAGAACTATCTATCGCAAGGTGGTTTTAAGGGCTGTACTCACAATCACATTGAAAGAAGACCAAGCTTCATTCCTTCTGCCAATCCAATGGCTGCACTGATGCTCATTCAGCAACATGTGAATCATGGTCTCTATGGGAGAACATCCCATGGTTGCCCATTTGCCTCCTTGGTGTCCACTCAGACGCCTTTAGTTCGATGCTGCTGTGGTAGAAGAAGAATGGCCAGTTGGGGAAACAGGAAACTACAGAAACTACAAGGAGCTATGAGAAACCTGCTGATTTAATGACTCTAGAGAGCTGGGGAACAAGCAGTGCTTAATTTGAGCTGGTGGTTTCCAGTGCTCGTCACCAGCACTTAATTGTCAGCACCGACACTTGTAACAGTCTGCCACAAGGCGGCACTGTCTAGGTAATTTAGAGATGACCACAACTACAGTTCAGGATTAATGCTACATAATTAAAAATTACTATTACCTGCCGCCCAAACTATTCTTATAGCTTTAGGGGCCTGGAATTGTCACACTTGTACATGTGTGATGGTTTGTAGTTGTGTTGTTACTATCATTGGCAGCATCGCAGGGGCAATATGTGGTACAAGCTGCGGTGGCCTCCAGACAGGAGCCCTGGCACTTATTTCTTTACAAATTAAGCACTGGGAGCAAGCACAGTGACATGGGGTAATTCAAGCCCAGCCAGGAGTAGGAAGTGCTATACCTGCTCCCTGTAACTGACGCCCATGAAAGTCTATAGTACTTTTAAGCGACCACCATAGCCGCGCAGGAACTGAACTGTTCAACAATGTCCAACCTGATCTGACCACTTGATGGTTCTTCCAAGGAATACCATTTAAATCCCAGAGACATTTCTTTACCCAGGTTTCACATGATAGATGGGAAATTTGTTTTTAATACTTTCAAGATAACCACGAGGTTGATTCTACCACAATGTGATGGATATCTTGGAAGAATAGAAAAAAAAGTCAAGGTTGGCCCAACAAGTAGCATCCTTCTACTGCTCGGGTACATAACTTAGGGAGAGGGTCTATGAGAGGGCCTTTAACAAATGTTAGAGCTTTTGGCAGGAAATTATAACGCTATATTTAAACAGTTCAATGTATGAACATCTGATTGGAGATTAATCAATGTGGTTATATTTTTCATATGTACGATATAGGCAAGACCTTAATGGATTTAGTTATTTCACAATCTGCATGCAGGCACTAACCAACTGAGAGAAACACATACCAACATATGCACAATTTAGCTCTTGATCACTGTGTGAATTAATTAGGCGCTTTGTTCACTGGTCCTGCCAGTTTCACCCGTATTTGTGCAGTGTTCAGTGTGCAAAATACCTGAGTTTGTTTTTGAGCAGAGAAGAATTATACAACCATGAAACTGAACAAAACGCTGCTTCTTAAAAACGAATAAAATAGACCCATAAACCATGTAAAAATAAAGAACAAACTAGAAGTTAAATAAAAAAAATGCATTGAAAAAGGCAAACCTGTACTGGCCCCTGAAGAGATGAAGGAAGCAAATGTGATAAGGAACATGATGAAGAACATTGTGATGTCAAGTATACACATTTGTTAGTAGACTCCTGTCTTCCATTCAAGGAGGAAAGTTGTCTTCTTCCGGTTGATGCGCTCCTATGGATTATATTCACCGACTGCAGTTCAAGTAGTGACTGACCTACATCAAGATATTTGTAGCTGTTTAATCCCTCTGGATGCATGTTCAATCAGTTGGACGAGTGATACTTTCAGAGATTGACACTTCCCTCTGATGAACATTGATGCTTTGTATGAATCCTAATCGATGGCATTGACCATCTGAGGTTGTCAATCCTTTTTAATCCAGAAACAGGGGTCACATATGTCTTTAAACAGGGGTCACATATGTCTTTAACGTGTATTGTCTAAAGTAGTATGCAGGTATATCTTGTTCAGCTAAGAACCTGAATCTTTCACAACGTTGTGTTTTGATCCTTTCAGACCAGCCAGGCCCAGCTGTGCTTTCATAGTGCCCCACATAGCAGATCAAAGAGTGAAATGCAGCTTTGCAACACGAGCTTTAACCACATCTGTTGGCACGAAGTAGGTGCAATACAGGTCCCGTGGAAGGTCTCTGCATAGCTTAATTTATCTAATAGGTCAAGATCTCGAGCCAGAGTTTAAAAATAGTGAATTTTTTATTAAATATTTCAGTATATCAGGCTCAAGGTAACATGTTTTTCCAAAACCATACCTCACTCAAAACAATATATTGCAGAGTATGTACAGATAGTTCCCACCGCCTCGGTTCCATCATGAGTGAATCCAACATTGTTTCCTCTCTGCAGGGTCCTCTGCAGGCACATAGGGGCTTATTTAAATGTCAGTGGGACCGCAAGCGGCAGGCCGTTTGTGGCGGTCCCACCAACAGACAGCCCTTCGGTCCGACCACTGGATTACAACACTGGCGGTTGGACCACAAGCTGTCGGAGGGAAGGCTGCTGCTCCCGCCAGGATCTCAGATCCCAATGTGGCGGCGATTGAAATTGTAGTCCTGACAAGAGGCAGTGCTGAGGCAGGCACCGCCGTCGTGATTACGATGTCCCTTTCCGACAGCCTTTTCAGGCTGTCAGAAACTTACGTTGTGGGCCCCTAAACAGGGCCCCTGTTCCTCGTGGGACACTGCAAATTTGCTCCGGGGGCACATGTAGTGCCCTCACATACATCCATGCACCGTGGCACACGGTGCATGGATGTTCACAAGTGCTATGTTTACACTACGGTCCTTTTCCTGGGCCGCTGCATAAGCCGACATTTGTAAACATAGCACTTTCTGACCGCCAGCATAGCGGTCCCATCCAAATTCGGTGGTCAGACTGCGGACTGTTTGTCGGGCGGTCTCCTGACCACTGCGATAGCAGTTGGTAGTCGTTGAAATAAGTCCCATAGTTTCCTGTTAGTAGGAAGTTACTTATTTCTTTGGCAACACTGAATACACCTATTTCAAAGTACATCAATAAACAAATAGGCTTAAAGAAGGCCCAGCAAAAAAGTACCATAGCCATATCAAATTTCTATGGCACACATTAAGAGTGGTATCCAATAAGATCCTTGGGAACATTTCAGATCTCTTTACCCTTGTACGAAGGTTCAATCTGCTGAAAACAGCAGACATCTCTAAGTGAAAGTCCAGGAAGAAATGAAAAACTACTGAGGTTATCAGACTTTGAATTACTGGGATCAACTTTGGTAATTCCTTATTTTTTAATGTAATGACCGCAGGGGCTGGCTCATAATGGGCTGGATATGTCGCTCTTATTTAGGGCCCGAGTATTCATGTTCAACAGTATTTCCATAAAGTAAACGCCACCTGGAACGGTGGCTGTTTCTTTTCAATATGACTATGTTCAATTATTTAGCTATAATCAATTAGGGATGATTTCCCAGAACAAAATATTGCAAGACAATCTGCTAAGAGATATCTTTATTCTGCTGCCTATAGGTTTGTTGAGCTCATATAATGCCATATGAAGAGTTTCCTGGTCAGTGGTCCATTAATTCAGGAGGATAACGTGTTACACATCCAGTCATATCAACAGAGAAAAGAAACCGGCCTGTAGTGATCCAGAATCAATTTAACAATAATTTGAAAAGTTCACAATCCCTAAGAAGACCAAACCCAACCCTCACGGTGGGACTATTAGTAACTACATCTGTCCAAAGAAACACTGCAAGGAAGGCAAATTCCTGCATAGAAGATAAAGAATCTCAAAGAACTATTGATCGGATGGCCTGGTCAATTTAGACATTGAGTCTGTCCAATCTCACATAATGTGACTGTGAGCAGAAAGGATTAGGGATTCTAGGGAAACACAACTTTTCACCTCACACACTACATGAGGTAATTCCTCCCAATCATTATTTCCTGCTAATAGAAATTAAATTAAATTAAATTATTTCCTGCTAGAGACACAATATGCCCTAGACACCTCTGTATTCTACTTAGCTGTCACTTTACTGTGTTTTCTGCCGACTCTGTATATTTATTCTCTTCAGCTAGTATCTTCCAACTATACTCATGACATACCTACATATGTAATATTGTTTCATCATTTTCTGGCAGTACTCTCATATCATGGGCCAGATTCACAAAGGGCCTCCGCACTCGTGGTAGAGGCTCCCGCAGTCATAAGGGAGTCTCCGCACTCAGGGCGGAATCGCCGCCATGAGAATTCTCATCGTGGATATTTCACCCCCCCCACTACCACAGGGCCTCTGCCACAAGTGCGGAGGCCCTTTGCGAATCAGGCCCAATTAGTCTAGGTAATTCATTTTCTGGATATATGTAAATTATTGCTAAATATATCCTAGCCAACTTAATTATATACCTGTAACTTTGATTTTGTGCTGCGTATCCATGTCCACGTTTACAGTATTCTTATGCCTTCCATTTTCTGAAAAGCTCTGCAGTACTCATTCTGCCATTGAGGCGTTGCTTAAGACCACAAAACAGACAGATAAAAAATAAAAAAACTTAAAAATGAGTACAATTGTTTCTTACGAGAAGGACAGCGAATGTGCCTGTTCAGCTATTGTCCAAAGTATTTATTTTTAGGGGAAAAGGAAGAGCAGCAAAATCTCTATGACCAATGTGTTTTGATGGGATATAGTGTATTCAGCTAGCCTTGAAAGCCATAAAACATGTACTATATAAAACCACAAATGCCTAAAGTTAATCTAATCAGCAACGACTACATAGAAGGAATGCATTTGATCTAGTGATTTCGTAAGTTATCAATAGACAATATCCCTTAAAACTGAGGGGTGCATTTACTAAAAAACTCTCACAAGCCATTGCAGCAGCCAAAGTTGCTGCATTGAGTGTAATTTAGAGAGAAGGACAGCGCCATATCAACTAAGATATGGCACTCTACGGCTCTCGCCCTACAGCTGATGTGCAGTGAGGCATTATAGAGCCACACACACATTTTTGCACTATGGTGTCAGGTCTATCATAGGTTTTGTACTAGATGGATACCATTCCCGGACAAAATACAATGCCTAGACAAACTTTAAAACTTTTCCCACTTTGGATGTGTGCTGTACAATGCATCACACATGCAAAGACAGACATGTTTGGAGAAAGAAAAACCTTTCACCTTTTTAACCTGCGCCTCAAAGAGTCATTATTTTTGGGTGCAAAACCCTGTCTACCATTGTTAGTAACCAGGGCTTTGCTTCAAAAACCATGAGTGGCTACATGGCCTGTCTACTTTCTTTCTGGCATCGATCCAGTGCAAAAACAAGTTTAGAGATGGAAAGTAAATCTCAAATAAACATTTTGCACCAGTCTGCTAACCTTTGTGACACAAATCAGTTGTAAACTGATAGTAAATCTGCTCCCTAAACTGGAGAATATAAAATGGTAATGCTCACACACTACAAAAAAATGTAATTGTAGTTTATCACATCTAAGGGATTTCAATGGAAGCTGTAAGCTTCCATTGAAAGTTGTAAAGATGGAGCTTGGCCTGTATAGAATATGTACCTACACAACTTGTGCTGAAACATTTTGGGCCTTATTACGATTTTGGGTGGAGTTGCGTCCGCCTGACACCGTATCAGTTTGGGAACCACCCGACCATTGGTTGGCGGTTCCGCATACCTAGTTACACTGCAAAATTCCCATTTTCCTGTGGGAGCTTGAACTGCGGCTGTAAACCGGCCGTAGCACAAGCTCGCCTTTGGGAAATGGGAGTTTGTGTGAATCCCTGCACCGTGTTTCAGGCACCGTGACACACGGTCCTGGGATTCACAGGGGGTACCATAGGTGCCTCCTTTGCCCCCAACCAGAGGCCATATGGTGAAGGGGGCACCATAGGGACCCCCAATGCCACTTTCCAACAGGCTTTTCAAGTTGGGAAACCCCAACATGGAAAGCCTGTCGAAAACCGCCATCGTAATCCCAACGGTGGAAACGCCGTCCATTGGGATTATGTACCGGTCTCTGACTGGCGAATCCAGCTGGAATGACCGGTCGGTTTTAGTTTCAACTGCCTGCATTGAAATGCAGCGTATGACACTGAAACAGCGATGAGGCTCAGAAAGCCTCCGATCTGCTGTCAGAAACTTTCCGACTCTCATCATAATTGGGGCATTTGTATCAAAAGTTCTCACTTCCTATTTGCATACATAGGAAGTCTTGCTAAAGACATTTGGAGTTCAGAATTTTTTGGACACTTCAGAATAGTCAATTTGTTTTGGTTGTTTTTTATTTAGGTATGTACTAGGAGAGAGGGACCCCTTTACAAGCAAGCCAAGGGGATAGGGTACTGTCACAAGTAAATAGTTGTTAAAGTAGAGGCAAAACAACAACAATCACCTCACCATTCAACTAGAGATGCAAATGGACATAGTCCTAATCTACACACCTTAAAATAAACAACGTAAGAATGCGAAAATATTTCAATTCTTAGTATAAAGATCAGATTTAATTATATAAAATTAGCAAAACATTTAATACAATAAAATAAACCTGTTTATGACTTTACATACACAGAAATTGTTAAAATTGATACACACAATAGATCTAAAGAGCCTCATGCACTCCCAAAATCCTTACACAGTAAGAAAAACACATGCTTTAAAAATGAAGAGACAAACAAAACAGACAGTACATTTTGTCATTCAGTGTAACACATTCGTTTTAAGCACATTTATCCTGGAATCTGATGGAAGACAATTTCTTATAATATCTACAGATCCAGTGGCCTTCACGAATTGTGTGGATATTGCGTCGACGCGTTTCGATGGTATTACTGTTAATATCCCATCTTTATCAAGACAAAGTAATAGGAAACTCTCTTTAAGTTGCACTTATATGGTTGCACCTTAAAATCCTGAAGCACTTGGATGTATGGCTTCCTTTCATAAAAATCAGAGATTGTCTGACACTATCAGTTCTTAGGCAAACTTGTATTTATTCTTCTCATTGTACAAAGAAATGTTAATTATATATCGACTCGATCCGCATCCCGTATCTGTTTCTCACAACGTTATGGTTTTATGCTGGAACTCGAGGGGCCAGGTCCTTTTAAATGCACCTTCTTTTGTGGTGGCTTTTTCTAACTTCTTTGTTGATGATGTGCTTTATAATGGAGCTAGCGCCTTCAGGGACACCAATCATAATCTTGGAAATAGTCAATACACAGAAAACCCAATCTTCTACTCTAACTCCTGTAAGAGTAAGACCCTTGTTTGTAGTATAGAGGCTATTTGCTGTGAGATCGAGGCCCAAACTTCATTACATTTCTGACAGTTAGCGAACATGTGGATATTATTAGCAGCTACAGTACAACACTGTGTGCAGCAGTTAGGTTTGTTGTGCCATCTACAGAGTTTGGAAGGAATAATATAAAAATCAAATACAGTATGATAAACTTGACCTCGTAATATAGTAGGTTTATCAATTCTGCAAAAGTGGCAAGACTATCAGCCACCTCTCGTTCTGTAACAATCTCATCTAAGTCTATTGATCACTTGTCTGTCCATAATCCTTAATCATCCTTTTGATGTTGCATTAAGCAGCAATATGTCTCAGAGATAGTAGAACGAGGGCTACAAAGCATTTGAGCAAAGTCAGACTGGATCGGTGGTATTATTAAGCTAGCCATGCTCCTGAGTAAAAGGTTGCAATCTTCAGATATGTAAAAAATTAATTTCGAAGTACTGAAAATTCCATCTGTAGATCTGGCCTTGGCCTCGACTATTTCGCAAACAAGTTCAAGTGGTAAATTCCAGAGAGGCAGCTCCGCTCTGCGATCTCTGCAAATCTGATAATCCCCAGGGCCAAAACGGCCTCTTTGGGGGGAAAGGTTTTATTTCAGGCACAGCCAGATTGTGTAACTCCCTCCCACTGGCACTCAAGGCAGAAAACAACTTACTGGCATTTCGTAGACTTTTGAAAACTCAGCTCTTTAACAACTAGCCCATTACAGTATCATAAATACCCTCTCTGTTAGTGCATCATGGGGAACCGCCACGCCTAGACACCTCCGGGTATTAGCGTGCGCTATAAATCCAAATTTCATTAAAAAAGATTTTAACTTCTGATCATCAAATAAATCTGCTGAATACCTAATCCTGGCCTAATGCCAGATGCCAAAGTTCGAAGATGTAAAGCAATTTGGGGTTATCCATTAGGAAGGTATATGCATGTATTCCCAGAATTTTCACAAGTTTTATTTTGTCCGCCCAAATCTTTGCTAGAGCTCTGGTAGTTTTCAGTCTGACTTTCTTGAAGAATTTCTCATTGTGGAACTTGCCCCTTGAATAATGGTCGGATTATTGTTAATGGATATTGCACTAAGCCAGTTTGTTGAACTGTGATCCTACAACATCTTAATGCAATTACCAATACTTGCCCAATAATACAATCACCAGTTGGGGAGTGCTCAGCCCCTTCTCATTATAGAAAGCTTTAGAAACGTAATTGCCTTCGCTCTTTCTTCCCTTTCCAGAAAAATGTGGATTCAATAGAATCTAGCAGTTTCAAATATTTATTAGGAATGTAGAGGGGTAATGCCAAGAGGAATTATCAAATTTCTGTTAGGAAATTCCTTTAAACTGAATTAATTTGCCTAATTACAGAAATAGGAAAGAAAATGCATCCACTTGGTCAGTAAAGCCTTTATCTGCTGTGACAGTGAAATATAATTATATTCAAAGCAGAATCTTTTAAGTAGACGCAATAGTGATACCCAGATATTTAGCTCTTGTAACCACTAGTGCATCTTGGCTAGTAGCCCCGGCTGCAAATACGAGTTGCATTTTATGAGAATTTAATTTGTAGCCAAATTGAAGGGCTGCTTTTTCAATAATATTCAGAGTAGGGTTAATACAATGTGAAAATGCCAATACATCATCGGCGAGGGTAGATGCTAGAGATATATTAGGATTGTTTGGTATATTTTTCCATAAATACCTAACATTTGGCTCAATGTATACAGCATACAGGACTGGTGAGAGTGGACAGCCTTGAAGGGTGACAAGCGTAATTGGGATGAATGAGGTCAATTCTTGTTGTATATGTATTTGATCTTTGGGTGTTCGGTATACTGCTCGAATCAATTTGATGAATTGAGGTCTAATATTATATTCTTTTCACAAGTCCATAAAAATTGCCAAGAGACCCAATCAAATGCCTTTTCAGGTTTGAATAAAATTATATTTACTGGCTCCCCTAAAGTGTCAGTTCTGTCTATTAAATGTATTATAAGATTTAAGATATATTTGCAAGCAATACATCCATGCTGCTCAGCTGATGTTAGCCTATGGATAATTTTGTTAATCCTATTAGCCAAAAGTTTAGTATAAATCTTAGAGTCAGTGTTGAGCAGCAATATAGGATGATATGCATTGCACCCCAGAAGGTCCTTGTCTTTATTTTAAAATATGTTATTATGACATCGCACCAGGAAAGGGGAGTGCCATCCAGAGTAGGATTCTCTTTAACAGAAATTGTAGACACTATGCTAGTCAAAATCTTGTATATTTCGGCTGGGATATAGTCCGGACCTGGGCTCTTCCCAAGCGATAAATTGACAATGGTGGTTATGACTTCTTCTACTGTAAAGTCTGCGTCAAGTATTTTGTTATTACTGGTTTCCACTGTTGGCAGCTCAATAGCCCTTAAATAGTCATGAATGTCCGTCACAATGCTACGCGCATCCTCTTGGTATAGTTCTGAGTAGCATCTTTTAAAGATTAAAAGAATTCCAGACTGTTGAGTCCATATCCCCCTTTACATCTTTTATCTGGGTAATTATAGTTTTCTGAGTATCCAGCCAGCTTAGACCTGCAAATACTTTCATTGACTTTTCTCCAATTTCACAGATCTGAACTCTGGACTGAAAATCTATTTAATTATGTCTGGCTGTTATTAATGCAGAAATATGTCCGCGAAAGCCCATTTTTTTGTACATACGTTCCTTGTGCTGAATCAGAACAAGAAAAGATCTGAGCTATAGATTAATCTACTCAACTGTCTTCTTGCTGATTCTTCTTCTTCCCTGTCATTTTTAGTATCTTCGTAATAAAAGATTGTGATATGCCTCTAATATAGGCTTTCATTGTGTTCCACACTATAGATGGGTGGGCTGATCCTTGTTTAATTGAGATAAATTTCCTAAATTTGCGTTTATAGATACTGGATATAATCAGGACATTCAAGTAAATTTATAGGAAAAGAGCAGGGGCGCTGTTTCATGCTAGCGATATTATTAGATTCCCATATTAGTGCAATGTCCGAGTGATCAGATAGTAGAAGATGCTGAATATAGGCTTGGCAGGAGGAGGCAATTACTTTGCTGATTCAGCATAAATGGATTCAAGAATATTGTTTGTTAGTTTGGAGCAAAAAAGTGTATCCCTGAACACTAGGATTGCTATTCCTCCAAGCATTCACTAGATCCAGCACTTTACATCATATTGAAATACTAGCTCTGGTTCCCTTCATCTGACCGGTATATGTAGTATTGGTAGTGTTCAATAGTCACTATTATATATAGCACAATGTGAGTACACTGGTTTGTTCACGATGATCACAATGATGACAATGTGTGATGTGTCTTTACTACCAGCCTTACATGAGGGATCATATTTCACCTACATATTCGCATTTCCTGTGCGCTAATATAGTTAAATGATTATCTCATTTTTATTAATTATCATCATACTGGTAATGTCCTTCCATTTAAGAGTCTGAGAGGGTATTGTATTGTATTGTAATTGCATTTATATAGCGCTTACTACCCCTGATGAGGCGGCAAAGCGCTTTTTCGGCGAGTAGCACGCTACTCCGGGACCCATAGAGGATTAGTGTTGAATTAATATAGTGAAACATGCAAGTACATTTTAAGTGGCGGATGGGTTAGTCAGTTATTTGGATTTGGAATTATAGCAGAAGGATAGAGGAGGAAAAGAGGTTTGTATTTATATAGCGCTTGTTACCCCGATGGGTGTTGAAGCGCTTTTCTGGCGAGTAGCATGCCACTCCGGAACCCATAAAGGATTAGTGTTGAAAGTTCGTATAGTAAAATATGAAGTAATTTGAGTAGTGAATATGTTATTCAGTTATTTGGGTAGAGAGGGTAGGTGGCGGGATAGAAGAGGGAAAGAGGTTTGTATTTATATAGCGCTTGCTACCCTTGATGGGGTTTTGAAGCGCAAGTAGCACGCTACTCTGGAACCCATAAGGATTAGTGTTGAATTAGTATGGTGAAACATGAAAGTAATTTTAGTGGTGGATGTGTTAGTCAGTTATTTGGATTGAGAAGGGTTGGGGAGGGGTAGAAAAGGGAAAAGGTTTGCATTTATATGGCGCTTGTAACCCTGATGGGGTGTCGAGACGCTTTATTGGCGAGTAGCACGCTACTCTGGAACCCATAAAGGATTAGTGGTGAATTAGTATAGCTGAATATGGAATTTGAGAAGTGAACATGTTAGTCTGTTAATTTTGATTGAAAAGGATAGTGGAGGGATAAAAGAGTGAAGGATTGTTTTGTATTTTTTATTTATTTATTTTTGTAAAAACATTTTTTAGGTCTTAGCAGTAGGGGGAGGGTTTTGGATGAGTACAAAGGAGTTTTGGATGGAAGGAGTCAGATGGAATAATTTAGAAAGGTTTGTTTTAGAGGATCGGTATAGTAAAAGAGGTGTCAGATGATGCAAAGAGGGGTAGAGTTGGAGAGAGTCTAGAAAGGGTTATTTTGGGGATCATGATAATGGTATGGGGTTTGGGATAAATGAGAGAGTGGATGTAGAGGATATATTGATAGATGTATAGGATGAGAGAGAGGGTAGTGCATTGGAAAGAGTAGTAGAAAGAAGTTTGAGATGAGTCAGAAGGTTGGGCTAGAAGATATATTGAGAGAAGTATAGGCTGAAAAATAGGGTAGTGCATTGGAAATGCTAAATTAGAAGACAGTGATAAATATATAGATCCATAAGTACATTGAAAGTATATAGATACATAAAGGAGGTAAGTATATGTAGATTAAAGATATTGATACAGGCACAAGATGAGAAATAGGGTAGTGCATTGGATATGCTTTTTCAGGAGAAAAGTAACAGACACACAGATCCAAGTACATGGAAGGTACATAGATGCACAATGGAAGTATGTACATGTAGACCAAAGATGATTTTTATTTATTTATTATTATTATTATTTTTTTTTTCTCTCTCTCAACAATATAATTATTTTACATGTTTATACAAAGCAATACACAAAGATAGGTACATATCTATAGTGAAAACAAATGCTTATATATAGAGGGATATGCTGTAAATTTCTCTTTGCATATGGTGCTTATGTGGGGAAGAGCCAATTCTTGAGTAGTTTTCTGAAGATAAGGTGGTTGTCGGTGGACCTTATGTTGGGGGTAAAGAGTGGAAGACAGGTCTTTCTTCGTGATGCCCTCACACACCCCGAGAGGTGTCATACTTCATCATTGGGCGTTTGCACCTCGTCAGGCCGGCGCTGCAATGCCTGACGAGTGAGATAGTTAAAATAGGTAAGGAGCAGTCCTATTGGATCAAATTTTAATAAACTAGGTAGCCCCCGCCTAATTAAAAACTGTGTGTGTGCCCCTGTATGGAAAATAGGGTCAAATTATGTGGGAATGTTCAACATGTTTTGTGCCTAGTTTGCCCCCAGCGGGTCAATGGCACTTCGTCAGGACCGGTAAGTATGAAGAAGTGCACTACCACCTGGTATTCAGTATAATGAATTGAATTACCAGGGAGGTAGGAGAGCCCTAGTAGACGTGTACTGTGGCGTTTAGTAGACTTGTAGGAGAAAGGAGTAACAAGAGGGGAAGGGACAACCAAAAAGGGCGTTAAGGCATAGGCCTGGTTGGAAGAAATGCATTGCCAATGGTGGTGATACAGCGTGATTCTACAACTGGGGATCAATACATCTTATTAAAATCATAACATGTACACCAATGGGTGCGACTGGTCAGAGAAACAAACATCAACATAAGTGGTCGGGTAATTTGAAACAAAAGTGGGAATGCCACTGGTAATGAATACATATTAGTAAATCCACCATTTTAGGCAGTGAATACGGCTGGTCAAGTGACAAAGCAATTGTCAAAGGTAATGGCAACGGCTGGACAGTTTAAAAAGGTTTTTCGGACAAGTGAGTGAAATACATTAAATTGTGGCAAAAGACCACCGAACTCTTATAAGTTAAATTCATTCATAATGTGCAGTATGGTGAATTATGTCTCACGCTAGACACCCCTTCGCTGCCGTGAGTACGTGTGTACCTTTGTACTAAGGCTGGTAACATCAGAGTAAAAATGCGTAGTGGCATAGGAACTCACTCCGAGGGTGGTGTTAACTCAGAGCAGGAGGTAACACTGGGTTAGTGTGTAAATGGCTGGCCGAGGTTTGTGATCTCAATGTTAAGTGCGTGGTAGCAAACGATCTATTGGCTGGCTCTATAGGTGATATTATCACTGAGCGGGAGGTAATGCTGAGCTGATGTGTAAACGACCACCCGAATGCCGTGTTGGCAATCGGGGTTGAGTGCTGATGGTGAAAGTTAAAAACAGAGTACCGGAGGTGAATTGCCGGCATTGAGGCAATGAAGCAAATGTGTGCGTTTAGATATCTTAGTGAGAAAAACGCGGTGGGTGCTCTACAATTGCCTACAGGCAGTAACACGTACTCGCACATCTGCAACAGTAAAGGTCACGGTATACAAAAGAACACACAAACACACTCCCGATGCTCGCATGAACTCACCATTAGTACAAGCGTCTGAGGCTGACGGGGATGGCCAGAGCACATCGTTGCTCCGGGGATCTGTAAATGAATTTGCGATGCATTCAAGTTGGGTTAAAAGGAGCTCAGATGGCTTACTGGTAGTAGAAGGGCTCCTGCATGCGAGGCATACTTACAGCCGTTAAGAGGCAACTTGCCTTCGTCCTACCCTTGTTCCGGGACCCGTAGTAAAGACTTCCGGGTTACTCGTTTTTAAAGCAGAGGCTAAAATGCTAATGTTTAGGCGGCCATCTTGGAAGGATGCGGTTCGGAAAACTTTATTGAGAGCGACACTGATAATGCAAAGACAGCCAGGATTCACAGTTGGTGAGTCAGGAAAAAAGGGTTGTTACCACGAAAAGGAATGCCCTATGTGGTGTCAAAGGTGTTCCCTATAGTCTATATGTGTTAACCAATGAAAAGGTAACCCTAGGGCAAGTGATCTGCCTGCTGGACAAGAAAGGCAAGGTGAAATGGGGGAGGTTATAGTACTCATAGTTGGAGTTTGTCATGCAGAGGCTAAATTGCGATGGGCTTGTGAGTGTGTGGTATGTGGACGGAATACACAGCTGTAGGTCCTCCTACCTGAGAACTTGGTGCACTGGAGACACAGAGTAGGACCAGGTCCAGTGACTCTGTTGGGGGCACAAGTTCTCTAGTGTTTGAGTTCTGTCCACTTGGGACACAGAACGGAATAGGTACAATAGGTCTAGGGGGCACAAGTTATCTAGTGATTGAGTTCTGCTCAGGGAATATCATCATTGAGACCCCTTATGTGCCCTCCCAGTTTGAAGACCCAACAATGTTCTTTTCTAAAGAGAGCCTCCTTAGTGATGGTATTGAAGGCCTCAAGAACTGTCCATTGTATGTCATTGGCTGAATGATTATGTTCCACAAAATAGGCATACATTTTATTTTTTGTTTTTTTGCAACGAAAGTTGCTCCTATGTTCGGTGATTCTTGTTTTGACTGCTCGAGTGGTCATCCCTATGTATTGGAGTGGACAGGGACACGTAATAAGGTAGATGCAATTACGTGTATTGCAATTTGTGTGCTTGGTTTGTGTCCACGTCCAGTTGTTAGTAAGTGGGATGGTTTTAGTGGCTTGAGTGAAAGGGCAGACTACACATTGTCCACAAGGGTAATGGCCAGTCACAGGGGGTAGGTTCCAGAGGGTGTTAGGGGCCCTGGACAATTGTTTTTTTGGTCTCCTATTTACCAATAGGTTCTTAATGTTGGCTGTCCTCTTGAAGGCGAACCGTGGATTGCTTAAGGCAAGATCCCCTGTGCTCAGAATTCTCCAGTGTTCGTTTTACAATTCTTTTTAACAAGTTCGACTGTGTGTGTGTGTGTAGGTAGTGACACAGGTGATGATATCACTAGTAGGTTTTGTGTGTGTTTCGAGGAGGTTTAACCTGTTAGTATTGCGTGCTGTTTTTTGAGCATTGCTTATGATCCGTGGTGGATATTGTCTCCTGACCAAGTGCGTGCTGAGTTTGCATGATTGTTTTTTGTAGTCATCAATGTTACTGCCGTTCCTACGGATGCATAAGAACTGTCTGTAGGGAAGATTTTCCCTCAAGGCTTTGGGATGGAAACTTTGGTACTGGAGGTGGGTTTTTTGTATGTAATGGTTTCCAACCTGTTCGGTTTCTTGATGATCATGAGATCAAGAAAGGGGAGTTCTTGTTCAGAACAATTGGCTGTGAAGTTAAGGTACGGATTAAGGCTGTTAATCCACCAGATGAACCCAGGTATTGTGTTCCTGTCGCCCCTCCAGAAAATCAGAATATCATCGCCCCCACACCCGCACGCACCTTACGGCTTCTTCTTCAAAAGATCCCCGCCAAAGAGCCCTGGTTTTGAGAGCCCGTCAGGCATTGCCGCACCGGCCTGATGAGGGGCAAACGCCCAATGATGAAGCATAACACCTCTCGGGGTGTGTGAGGGCATCACGAAGAAAGACCTGTCTTCCCCACATGTCTTTATAGGAACTGCACACTCCTTTCTAGTTCTTAACCTTACCCCGGAGCCTGTGTGCAGGACCTCCTAACCCAGCTCTCTGTTCCTCCTTTTTGATTTAAGGGGGGTAAAAAGTTCCATAGATTGGCTGCTTGAACAGAGAAGGATGTTCCACCCATGGTTTTTTTCTTGTATCTTGGGATTTTGAGGCGAGATGCTCCTTTAGAGAGGAGGTTCCTTTGTTGAATGTGTGATTTTAATCCTGATGAAGAGTGATCCCATTCCATGTATTACCTTGTGGGTGATACAAAGCAGCTTGAACATAGATTTGGCAACCGGTAACCAATGCAGGGCTTTCAAGGCTGGGGGGAGATGTGGTCTCATGGTTTGATATGCAAGAGTAGTCTGGCAGCCGAGTTCTGAATCCGTTGTAGTCTTTTCATGGTCGTTAAAGATGATCCGTGGTAGAGGCTATTGGCGTAATCGAGTTTGGACAGAACAAGGGAGATGGTTGCTTGGACCTTGTGTGGAAATTCCAAATGAGGGAAAATTTGTTGCAGCGTTTTTATAGTGACAAAGCTTGATCTTGCTAGTTTGTCCACTTGGGCATTCATCGACAGCTTGGAGTCCAATGTCATTCCGAGGTTTCTTACTTCCTTCGATACTTTAGGCGGTGATCCCAGTTCATTAGGCCATGTGGCAAGCGGGTTGTAATGTTTCCAATCGCCACACGTGAGTATTTCAGTTTTTGAAGCATTCAATTTGAGATGGCTCCAAGTCATCCACTGATCCACGGTTCTGAGACAGCTGAAAATTGGTGATTTTCCAATGACTTTGGGGCATTCCAGTTGAAAGGGTATTTGCATGTCATCTGCATAGTTATAGCATGTGAGGTGAAATGTATTGATCAGTACTGGTAATGACTTCATGTAGATGTTGAAAAGCATGGGCGAGATGATAGAACCTTGAGGGACCCCTGCTTTTGTGGAGTACGATTTAGACGATAAAGGTGGGGCATGGATGACATTAGTTCTGTTTTGAAGGTAGGATGCGATCCAGTCTAGAGCAGTTCCCTCTATGCCGGCTTCATAGAGTCTTTGTTTCAGAGTGTCATGGTCAACCATGTCAAAGGCAGCTGAGAGGTCCAAGAGGAGTAGCGCAGCAACCCCCTTGCGGTCAACGGTATTCTTCAGGTCATCCCAGATGGCAAGGAGGGCAGATTCAGTGCCTCTTCCCGGACGGAATCCTGTTTGGAAGTCTGAAAGTATGTCATTCTCTTCAATGAATTGTGACATCTGGGTGAACGCTGCTCTTTCTTTCACTTTGCCCAGGAAAGGTCCATTTGTAATAGGCCTGTAGCTGTCAGGGTTCAGCGGGTCCAAGTTTGTTTTCTTCAGTAAAGGGCGTATGTGTGATTTTTTGAGTTCTGGAAATATTCTGGTAGTGAAGGAATCGTTGATGATTCTTCTTACTGGAGTGGCAGCAGAGGTTGTTAAAATAATTGTCTTGAAAGTTTGTGGTGGACAGGGGTCAGAAGGGCTGCCGGCAGGCCTGCTTGCTTTGACCAGGTCCATAAATTCATCGTGTGAGATGTGTTGGAAGGAACGGAGAGGCTTGGTTAGAGTATTCTTGGATTGTTGTTTTGTACAAGGGTTAGTGCTGGTGCTTTGTTTCTGTTTTAAGTACGAGTCCAACATGTCTGCTTTGTCCGTGTAATGATTTGCCAGTTTGTCTGTGAAATTTTGGGTAACAGGATGAGTTCCTTCTAGGTATTTGGTTTGCGAAATTCATTAAGTATTTTATAGAATTCTTTATTTGCACATTTAACGTTTTGAATTCTGTCTGAATAGTGCCTTTTCTTAGCTTTTTTGATAGCCGACTTGTATAATCTGTTCATTTTCTGTAGGTGAAGTTTGTCTTGTTTGGCGTTTGTTTTGAGCCAGGTACGTTGCAGCTTTCTAATTTGTTGTTTTATGTCTTTTATTTCAATGTTTCTCGAAGGACCTTTTTTTCTTTTGTTCTGTTGTGTGGTTTTGAGTGGTATCAGGTTTTCAAAAGCTTCCTGTAGCCACTCATATAGATTTTGAACAGAATTTATTGTTTCCAGATTTGTACTTGATGTTAGTTGTGTTTCTATGTGTTCCCAATTGAGTTTGTTTCACGGCCGACAGGTGGATGGATGTAAGGTAGTTTTAGGTGAGTCGCTTTGTGTTGTTTTATGTTGGAAAGCAAGCAAGTGGTGGTCTGACCATGTGACTGGAGTTATAGTTTGAAAGGTAACTAGTGTAGTATTAGCAAAAATGACATCTAGGATATGTCCAGCGGTGTGTGTCGGTTTGTGGACAATCTGATGCAGGTTCAGTGCCTCTAGGATAGTGATTATTGTTTTTGGATGGGTCACATTGGATTTGTCAAACCAAATGTTGAGGTCACCCAGAACGCATAGGTTGGAGTGTATTGTTATCAGGTTTGAAACTGTGTCTAGAAGTGTGTCTGGGAATGTCGCCTTGCTAGGTGGAGGTCTGTAAAGGAGCAGAAAGTTACAGGAGGAAGAAGGTGTAGGATTGCATCTTGTTAGACGAGCCTCACAATTCTTTATAGAGATGTTGTCAATTTTAGTGATATGTATTGTTTGCCTGAATACAACAGCTAGACCACCTCCTTTTTTGGCTATACGATTTTGGGTGATTGTTTGATAGCCTAGAGGAATGGCTTCATACAGGACTGGAGCCATATCCTCTCCCAACCATGATTTGGTTATGAATAGTATGTCTGGTTTTGCATCTGTGAGAAAGTCGTAGACGTAATGCTTGTTTTTAGAGAGGGTAGCATTCTTTTAGGGGTTCAGGAAATCCAATGTATGCACATTTTTAAGTTCAATGTAATTCATGTTAATAACTGTTCTTTCCTTTTTCTGTTCAGACAGTTACACAGAAAGGACATCGGTGGAGCTTGTGACCGCCCCACTCCAGCAGAATGCGCTGCGCAGTCGTGTCCCTCTGGCCTGTGTGGTCAGGGCTGTTTCCGGACCAGTCTGGGTGTCCTGGAACATTTCCGGGAGCTCAGCTGAAGGGCAGACAAGATTGACCAGAGACGTAAACGGGGACTTCACCTTTATAAGTCATATCTCCATCTCTCCGGACAAATGGACCAGAGGAGAGGTGTCCTGTAATGTCCAGTTCAATTCATCCCAGAGCATGGTGACGAGAAGTGCAGCCTACAGAGGTAGGTTTTACATCCTTATTCATGAAAAAGGTCTGACATAACATACAGAAATGTGTGTAGTGCTTCAGAGGGAAACGTTGCTGATGACCCAGTTGACATTAACTGATTACCCAAGATTTTTATTACTTGGAGCCCTTCAAGGTCAAACGTGGGCTGTTGCTGCTTTCAGATTCTGTTGCTAAACTAGGAGGCCTTCTCAGTATCTCAGGGCCCATGCCCACAGGTCATCCACACACTCACAACTTGATGCTGACTTTGTTTTTTACACCTTGTTTGTAAATTTCGAATGTCGCCTTTACCTGTTGTAATGCTGAATGTTTGGAGCAGTAGTTCTTAACCTTTTCACGTTAGAGGTTCCCCACTCATTACTTGAGTACATGAACCCCACTGAACCATTACTGGTATCAGGGGATCACCACTTTGTCATTATTGGTATTGAGGGATCCCCACTGAGTCATTATTGGTATCCGGGGATCCCCGCTGAGTCATTACTCAGAAGAAGGGGACCTCGGGTTAAGCAATTTGGGTGATTTGAACATTAAAACAATACACAAAAATACATAAGCAAGCATTCATCAAACAAATTGATAAATAGACAAATCTTAAAATATTGTATTTAATTCACAAACTAATCTAAATAATCAAAATTTCAATGTTAAAGTGATGGTTGGGGCTTTTTGAAATTTAACTGAGACCACTCATTTTCCATACTATATCCTGTTTGATGCATTTGCACTGCTCCCGCAAATCAATCTGAAGGCACCAACTTAACTTTTAGCCACCAGTGGGAAAATCCTTCCCACTTCTTAACATTTTAAAATGTTCAATTTGACCTTTTTCTACCTTATTTACATATACTTTATTAATCTTAAATTTTTTAAGAAGTGGTAGACCTCCTGAATATGTGCTGCAGCTCCCGGGTTAAGAACAACTGGTTTAGAGTATCAACCCTGAAGCAGCTGTATAGTGTCATGTTTGCGCTACCTAAAGGCCTTGAGCGAAATTGTAAACTGTTTTCCATGTGTAATACCCAAAGATTGTGGAATGTTTGTGATTTATAAGTGGTAGGTGAGAGGGAGAGGTGAGGCGCAGCGTCCAGGGCTGTTGACTCTGGAGTACGGGGCTCACGGTTCAATCCAGCACCATGTGACTCTGGGTAATAGCTCGCTTAATAATCCCAATGGCCCCCAGCGCCTTGAGACCCTTAAAGGTGATTAGTTCGCGCTTTACAAATACTGGGTTGTTATTTATTATTGTTATCCATGTAAACACTGTAGCTAATGTACAACAGCAGACAATATAGTACATAATTATATTGCATGTTCAGTTTCTAGTGCCAAGAGGAGAAAATGGCTCACTCACAGCATGCAGCCTGGCACACATCCAGTTTTACAGTTCCAACAAAATATTTTCTTTTGCAAGCAAAAAAACACAATGTGCCCATTAGAAGCAATGGAAATTATGCAAAATAAGCAAGGCGACTACAATTATGAGGTAGGAGAGGGACAAATTAGGCAGCAGGGTTGACTAAGTTATGAGGCAAGAAAATGCAAATCATGCAGCGTAATAGAGCAGATTTTCAGATAGCATTACCTCATTATTTTGTAATTTTACCAATTGTTAATACTGTCTGGGCATAGGGTGCACCTCAGTTTAACATCCAAACATAGCAATAAGCAACAGAAAGGTGAGAACTCAACCTTTTCAAAGGACCTTCCACTGAGCGGCAACATGTGTCGCTGCAATTTTACTAACTTTAGAACCGTTTGAGCTAGAAACAAACAGTTTTTGTTAAATTCTGCTGATTATGCAGCAGGTGATGGCATCTGTGGTAAGTGTAGCATATCCATAATTATGCAAAAAACGCTGCGGCCACACAATCACATAATTCCAGTGGCCATGAAAATAAGCAAGACGCAATAATTTGGATTTTTGCAAGCTAAACACTTGGATAAAAAAAATATTGATCAGCCCTATCAACAATCCAACAATCACCCAATAATCTGTCAGGAGCTTTGTAGGTGCCTCTGTCATGCATCTGCACATATATGAAAATTTGAGTTAATATATTTTCTTTATCCTTCCCAGTTCTCTCCAATGCTGATGTCAGTCAGTGCGCTGCTCCCGTCGGGTCTGGGATCCTCCTATTGCTGCTGACTTTGTCAGTGACCTTCTACAGGCTTTACCAAACTTCAGATAAAGGTAATGGACTCCACCATCACCCGCACCACTGCTGTGAACAGCTTTTACTCGCCCCTTCAAAATAAAAAAAATGGACTTGGTAATAAGGCCTTTCTGGGTTTTGAGACCTTTTACCGCAAAAGGCTTATGAAAAGCACTTAGGACCATTAACTTTATCCAGTGTTAAGTGAAAAACCAGTGTAGTACAAATTGGATAATTTGCTGCCTCCTCACCTCATGCATCTCTAACGTTTATAATTTAATTTTGTATGAACTTTGTAAAGTAAAATGAATGGCGAAGGTATTCCATCTACTTAGACTCCTAAATATCTTCTGACCATGCTATCATGGTCAAAATACTGTGACTGCAAACACGATTGTGGACGAATATTGGAGGCAAGTATATGGTTTTTTTACCATAATATCAAGCTTTAAAATATTGTTGACAGTAATATCATTTTTATTATGATGTTTTAATGCATTTCATTATACTTTTGTTTATTTATTATTTTAATCTGAAAATTATTTTAATAATTTAAAAATTAATATTGTATTTTATAATTATTTTGGGGTTTCTTGGAGTTATCGGTGGATTGAGTTCAGGTTGTTATTTTGTTTTCCTATTACTTACTGTTAATTGATTCACATGTTAAGTATATTGTTTTGTAATTATTTATTTGTTTGCATGATTAATCCATACTTTAACTATGTGATAAAGTTTAATTTCGGGTCTTGGAGTTTATTGGTGGATTTTGTGGGAAGTCCTTTAAGTGAAACATATTTATATTGATATTAAAAGGAAATTATGTTTGCTTTAACATTAAATTATAAAAGTATGTTTATATACTTTTAGACAATTATGTTATTATTTTTAAGGGTTGTGGAACATCTTACAGTGTGGGTTTGTATTAAGTATTAATTATTGGTAATTGTTTAACATGTTATATTTTAATGTCTGACTTTTTTTGTATGATTTCTAATTTTGCAATTATTTTTAATGTTGGAATGTGGGGTTTATTTTGGGAATTGGATTGTAGTCTTTTAATTGACATTACTTTTTAATTTATATGAAAGGAATAATCTATTATTTATGTTCATTTTTTACTGAAAATGTTTTTATGTAGCATGTTTATTTTTCTAACTTATTGAATTATGTTTTAGTGTTCTTCTTGTTTCAGTCCCATGCTGATGCCCACTCTCTTGCAAATATCAGAACTCCTACCCTCCTATTAGCTGACGACACCCTATTGATCGCCAAGTCCCGAGAGTTTACGGAGACTCCTGACCTACTTTGACATGCTATGTCGGGCTCGGGATTTGGACATCAATAAGTCAAAAACAGCGTTAATGAGTTTTAATTCCCATAAATCTTTTAAAAGGTTTCTCACTGTAGATGGTGTCCCACTCGGGAGGGTGGATTCATCTGCATATCTTGGAATAAAGTTTTCATCAGACATGTCTTGGAAGCCCCAAAACACCAAGACTACACTTAAACACGGACAACTGGCGGGGGCAATTCTCAGAGAGCATTGTGGTTTCTTTACCAAACCCATAGTGCCTGCCCCCCAGCTCTACGCAGCCAAGACCTTAGGCTTATCCCTTTACAGGGCTGAACTTTGGGAGTTTTCCAATATTAACCACCAGGTCATCTCTGAGAATACATTTATGAGAGCAATTACCCTTTTGCCCCCAGCACCCCCTTTCTCCCCTTATTTCAGGACCTAGACATAAAATGAATCGATGGCAAAGCCAGGCAGCACCCCCTACTATATTGGAGGCAAATCTGAACCATGCCCAAACTTGCTAACTGTGCCACCACCCTACAGGATGTCATTTTTCTTTTTTTATATAATTTTTATTATATACCCATAAACTAATTTACAGTACATTGATTCATTAAATTAATTTGCGGTAAGGCAGTGTGTTACAGTTATAAAGAACAAATAATTACTTGCCTGCTTCTTTAAAATATTTAGTTCAACCTTAGAAGAAAGTTAATCAAACATATTCATAGCATATTAAATACAGTGTGAAATAGACATAGGGTAAAAGAAAGAACGAGACATTTAAGAAAATGGGATTAAATAATAGCAGATCATGATTGTGTTGCAGCGCGGAAACCTGGGTAGCGGGAATCAGGACAAAACCCCGTACCTAATATCCTCCCTTAGGCACAGACCAAATATTACATTAACACATTCACTCGTACAATCATTGGTGGGGCCCATAACACCAACATTCACACCTCGCTTCTCATTGGTCTGCACTTACAGGAGAAATAAATGTTCCAAGCACTGACATGAAAGGAATACCTTATAACTTATAGAGAGAAAAATTATTTACATTTCTATACACTATTACCCTTATCACTGGACATCATAAACCTAAACATTAACATACTCCTCCCACGTGATCAATGGATCAATTAGTTGATATGGTATTGATGATTTAGTCCAGCTAAAGCATACTCAATGATCCTGATCTACCTCCTTTCAATTAATGACCAAACACATTTTCTTGTTATCAATATTTTTGTTTATCTAAATAATGCAAGAATTTTAGTTCCAACTAGTAAATTTATTAATCATTACGCAAATCACAGAACATCATATTTTCCTATTCTGGCTATCGGTCGTCCTCTAAGTCATCTAATTTAGTCGTCAGCACGCTACAGTCCCAAAGATCGGGTCAAGGACCAGAGACGTGCAAGTATCGATCAGTGCCCATAGATTTGGAAGTCCTTTAGTTCATCAAGAAATTGGGCAGCAATTCAGTCTGTCAAAGATTCAGGAGCACAGCCGTCACGTAGCGTCACCGTCGTCTCCGTCAGCAAAAAGGGAAAGTACGAGATAGAGCTTGATATCCTCTCTATTCTAACGTCATTTATATAATGGAAATAAGGTCTAAAAGACACAATTTAGAGAATTTGGGTTCATCCCATTGGTCGGTTGGGATCGTCCGGTGAGGTTTCACACAGTTCGGGATGTTAGGTCATCCTACATGTTCCGTCCGGTTTTTATAAAAGTCTTTTGTTGAAACACTTGGCAGGCATCCCGTCGTGACCTTGCTTGGGTACATCGAGTCTGGGGTCATGTCGAGACCACTGGTACATGTGGTTGGCGCAGGCGCACTTCACCCGAAACCTCGTGGAATGGTGGCCATCGCGTCGAGTATGTCAGGTGGCCATCTTGATTTTAGGCCCAAAGGACAACTTAAGCGGAACAAACACAAAAGTAATTAAAACATAGAAATAACAAATAAAATGTTAAACCCTCACTAATTCCCCTATGTGCTTGTAATTATCTAGCATATGGCGACATTTAAAGCGTTCATATTCACCCAGTGATGTCATCTAGTGCAACTTACGATAACGTCACAAAAGCAACATATATCATGCGATATTCTATTTTTCTAGTATTAGTATGCATACGTATGTTAATTACAAATTATTTTAGCCATGCAAAATGCAAATCCCACGTGTATTTGGTACATTAGTAATGTTGATTAAAATTTCATGCAAACGCATTAATAATATTACAATTAAAAGATTATTCTAATTAGTATAAACATGCAGGATAGGGGGGGTATACAACATTTTTGTACTACCCGCTCCATCAATTGTATAAAAATCCCTGAGTATATCATAGTTTATGTTGCGTACCAAATTTCTCCGATCCTACTTCTATCAGGTCAACCCACGTTCTTTCTCCACCTTACAATGGGTGACCAAATTGCCCTCCCCAGTTTTCTTGACTCTTTATCCCTGCACGAATATAGAGCTGTCTCTTGGTTATAGATCCCCAAAAAGTGTGTTAGCCACATTTGATAGGTGGTGGTGGGGGGGGGGGTCCACATCCTTCCATCTTGTTGCTATCAGGATTCTAAAGACAGCTGTGCAGATAAATACAAAATATTTCTCTGTGGTATTCAAACCTATACAGCTATTGTAGTCCTTAAGCATCAGGGTAGGGGATAGCGTGACCTTGCGTCATAGCAGCCCCTCCCAGAAACTAGCCATCTTGTTCTTTATGGAGAGCAGCCTAACACAATCGTAAAATATGTGCACTAGCATTGCGGGCCCTTCCCCACATCTTGGACAGCTATCATCAGCTCTCTTGCCCCATATAACGTGTTTGGCAGGGGCATAATATAGATTGAACAAAGTCTTGTAGTGCTGTGCCTTAAGATTTGTTGAGCGAAGGGTTTTACCCGTTAGTAGCAGAGCCATATACACATCTACATCTGGGTCATTCAGTTTCACCACCCACTTCGATTCAGTTTCTTCCAAATCGTCCTCAATGTTTTGTAGCAACATGCTATAGATATTCTTAATCCTATTGCCTCTCCCTACAATTAGCTCCAATAGCGAAATTCTTCCCCCTGGAGATACTGCTGGCCTTAGACTAGCAATAGACTCACAAATCTGTCCATATTTAAAATAATGTCTAGACAAGATCCCGTTCTCCATTTGTAGGGTGCCAAAGGGGCATAGCTGATCTGATTAATAAATATCTCCAATCGTCCTTACGCCAAGTTGTTCCCAGTGCCTACCCATGGTATCGTAAAAGGAGTGCGGAAAAGCATGCGATCGCCACAATGGGGTGTAATAGTTAAGTTTTGGAATTGCCATAGCTTTGCGCACCTTGGTCCACACTTCACAAACACTAGACATGATCTTAGATCGTAACTTCTTATAATAGCTTGGCACCACTCGGTGTAATAGCAGCCCCATAGCCTCCCTCCCTATAATAAGTTCATATATTGTTGGGACACTGTCTTTTCTTACCTCCTCTGTCTCTTCCCTTATAACATTGCAAAATAAAATCGACATCTGTAATAAAAGGCACGCCCACTGATATAATAGAATATTAGGGAATGCCAGCCCACCCTGTACCTGTGGGAGTGACAGATATTTTAAAGAACGTCTTATTTTTCCATATTGCCAAGTGAATTTTGAAAATGCAGTTTCTAGCGTTTTCAAAATATCTGCGTCTATCGTCAGTGGTATAGAGAGAAACAAGTATAGAATTATTTGCAGCATTGTCATTTTAAGGACGTTTCCTCTCCCTACAACAGATAAGTGCAATCCATTTATCCTTCTAAGATCTGCTGTAATTGTCTTAATCAAAGGATTAAAATTAATCTTAACTATTGTGTTCACTCCTGGACTGATACGAACCCCTGAATAGGTAGCACTCTATATGCATCGTGAATCGTTAAGACTTATTTTATCTGTACATATTATCAGTGTCTTACCTTCATTCAACGAATAGCCTGATCTCTGCTCAAATACTTTTGCAATAGCCGTGGCCTCCCTGATTGTGCTAGCCGGATCGGTGGTTAAAATGGCTATATCGTCGGTGTAAGCCAGTACCTTCGATTCATAGCCTCTTGATATAATTGGTTTAATAGCCTGGATTCCTAATAGTTTTTCTATCAGAGGATTTATATATAGGGCAAACAATATGGGTGAACAGGGACACCCCTGTCTTGTCCCCCTTGATATAAAAATGTTGTCTGATGTTTCCCCCATCAGCTGTAACCAGGCTCTAGGATTCATATACATTGCCTTGATTGCCCTAATAACTCTACAGGATGTCATTAGTGTAGACTGCTTTCACAAAATACCCTGGTTACAGATCATTAGAGAGCAGCTCCTCTCCCTTGGTTTGATGGTACTCTGGGAGGCCCCTGCTGAAACACATTTTCCTTCTAAAGAATGTCTAAAACAGAAGTATTGGCACAGTGTAACTGCCATAGACACCCAAAAAGCAGCAAGTTCCAATGTATCGCTTGAATTTCTTGATTTTAAGCTGCGTTGTGGCTTTGAGCCCTTCTGGGATTTTATTACGGCACCAATGGACAGGAAGCTATACTTCCAATTCAGACTGGAAGTACTCCCTTTGAGAACCTTCACCTCCAAATGGTCAGCTACATCTTCTACTGCTTGTTCAGGTTGCAACCATCCGGCAGAATCTGTTTCATATTTTTTTTTTAATGCCCGGCTTATCTGTTCCCTGTTCTTTTTGGTTAATACCAGCATGTAAACAGGTGGACACATGCAGCCATTCTACTGTTTTGCATATTCTCAGATTAGATTTGCGACCTCTATTTCCTGTGCAGGGTCAAGTTCCTAGGGGGTATGTGGTTGCTAAGAAGGAAGTGTCTTTCATCTCAGCAGTCTTAATGGGCCTCTGTCTGGTTGCATGCATGTTAAGCTCCTTTTCTATTGCCCACACGTTAGGCCACCCTGCTTTGTATGTTGTTTTATTGCTGTTTTTTTAAGAATCTGTAAAACTGTATTTATTTATTATGTATATATGTGTGTTGTGTACTTTTATGGTCCTGGCAGCCAAAAGAAAGTTACATTTAGCTCTGACTTTGAATTATTTTTCATTTAAAAATATTCTTTACATTTTATTACAGGTTTTCTTTATTTTAGTTTTGGTATTTTTAAGGATTGGGTGGAATTTTTTTTTAAATATATTATTCAATTAGAATTCATTCAAATTGTTATATGTAAAATTTTATATGTGTATATTTTTCCCTGTGAAATTATTTTTGCGTTATCATATGAAACTTTCTTAGTTTTCTTTTACATGTGTGTTTTTGGGACATTTGAGGGATATTGTTTATTTAAAAAATTATGTATTTATTTGTACAATTCTAATACATTATTAATTATTTTAATGATTTATTTTAAAATTTTAAGATATTTATGCTTGTTAAGGTTTTCATTTAAACTTATGTGAAAACAAGAAATGATCCCCTACCACCACATTTATAACCTTTTTTTTGTTTTCATACTCACAATTAAAAACCCTTGACTTCAAACTCACAACACTGAACCCAAATATTTGCAAAAATTTCAAATGTTTATTATACCAATTCAATGTACATATTCATAGCATTTAAAAAAAAAACAATTAAAAAATCATACTCTAGATATTCACTATATACGTAGACTCTTATGTCTTTTCTTCATCAGTACATTCATACGGTTTCATGAGAGGATCACAGAATAATTAAAAATGGTATTGTTGTAATTTTGACCTTTTCACTTTTTATACACAATGTGCAAATATGCAAGATAAATTAAAATTTTAAAAATGCTAAACGGCATGAAGTTGTCGACGCGGCATTTCAGTGGAAGAGAATCGATAAACCACCTTCTTCAGGACATAAGTTAAAGACAACAATCATCTATAAAAAATGTATATACAACATAATTATACCTCTGATATATACATCACAGTTTTACATATACAGTGTTCAGCATGATTAATCACACTCATATCACACTCAAATCTAATGAGATGTCCCATCATTCAACCCTAAACCAAACCTATCAAACATTATGGATGTATATACCCTGTTGTTTACCAGGTATCCATGTTTACAGTCCTACACTGCTTTATTAACTCCTTTTAAAAGATCAAATAGTTACCTTTATATGATTGTCCCAGGCAAGCATTTATATATTATCTTTCATGCTTCTTGGTTGAAATTCATTCTATAACCAAAGATAAATATTTTTTATTTAGTGTGCTACCTTATATACGGATGCCTCCCTAATGTATCATATACTGCTTATGTCTTACCTCCTGATTAGTTTTTGTATTGTTATCTTCAGATATCCTTTATAGAAGGCTAAGCTGTATATGATGACACCTAAAAAAGTCAAGAGTGTACATTAAGGAATAATCTGTCCCATTGGATATTATGGACATATCCCGCAAATGGGTGGTTCGATTCCTCTCCTTTTGTTTAAAATTGTTAGGCAGACAATATATTTTTTTATTAATTAGCACCGGTGTAATAATTTTTTCAATTTCGATTGTGGCACCCTTTTTTTCCAATCTACAATGGGTAAACAATCAAGTATTATAAAAGAGTTTCACAACATCATTCTGCACTTATACTGTATATAGGTTAAATATACCTAATGGTGTTTCTCAATAAGTCAACTAAGGAATTGAAGCATGCAAAAAAAAACCTCTTCCATATATTGCTTGTTATCGGCAAAATGAAAATTCCAAACAATGTTCATGACTCTCGGCAAAACCCCTGTGTTATTTGGGGTCCTTATATTTTAGTTATTAGACAACACTGCTAAATGCAGTAGCAACTTATAGAATCACTATTCAATAGTCCATCCATTGCCTCAGGAATAAGGGCGCTCGGTCACCGACTTCTTATGAAGCATGAAAGATAATAAATGCTTCCCTGGGACAATCATATAAAGGTAACTGTTTGTCCTTTTAAAAAGAGGATAATAAAGTCGCGTATGACTGTTAACATGGATACCTGGTAAACAACAGGTTATATACATCCATAATGTTTGATAGGTTTGGTTTAGGGTTGAATGATAGGACATCCCATTAGATTTGAGTGTGATATGAGTGTGATTAATCATGCTGAACTCTGTATATGTAAAACTGTGATATATATATCAGAGGTATAATTATGTTGTATGTACATTTTTATAGATGATTGTTGTCATTAACTAAAGTCCTGAAGAAGGTGGTTTATCGATTCTCTTCCATCGACAACTTCATGATGTTTAGCATTTTATTACTTTTTATTTATTCTTGCATATTTGCACATTGTGTATAAAAAGTGAAAAAGTCACAATTACAACATTACCGTTTTTAATTATTCTGTGATCCTCTCATGGCACCATATGAAAATACTGATAACGAAAAGACATAGGAGTCTACATATGTAGTGAATATCTAGAGTAGAATGTTTTAATTGTTTTTATTTAAATGCTATGAATATGTACATTGAATTGATATAATAAACATTTGACATTTTTGCATATATTTGGGTTCAGTGTTGTCAGTTTGAAGTCAAGGATTTTTAATTGTGAGAATGAAAACATAAAAAAGGTTTATAAATGTGGTTGTAGGGGATAATTTCTTGTTTTCACTTTAGTGCACTCTGTTCCCTACTTTGGAAAGGGTACTTCCCAGCATTTGTTAGTAGTTCATTTAAACTTATATAATCATTTTAAGATGTACTTTTATTATTTGGCTATGGTGAATCTAACAACACAATGCGGGCACTTTCCCCAATATTTGTTAGACTGGAGTTAGTAAATTTCACTCCTCACCCTACCTCAAATCTATGCACTTTCCACAATGTTTATTGGACTAGACTTAGAATAGTAAATATGCCACTTACCCAAACATGCAGTTACCCAAATGTTTGCTAGACTAAAGCAGGATATCTGAAGCTCCCAACGTATAGAGTTTCCCTAATATTTTTCAGACTGGAGTTATATCAGTAAGTCAAGTCTCCCACTCCAATGTATCCACTTTCCCCAATATTTGTGAGAGTTTAGTTATAATAGTAACTTTGACCCCTACCCACTCCAACGTATGCATTTACCTAAATGTTTGTTAGAATTGAGCTACAGTAGTACATCAGACCTCCCAAAAGTAAATGTGCTTACCCTCAAATATACACTCACCCAAATATTTCTTAGACTGTAAAACTGACCCCACCAGTGTATGCACATTCTTCAATAATTTTCGGAATGGAGTTACATTAGTAAATGTGTCCCACCCAAATGGACCCACTTTTACCTAATGCCGATTACACAGGGTTTAGAATAGTACAGCTACCCACAAAGTATGCATCTTTTCCATGTTTGTTAGACTTGTTAGAATAGTATATCTGACAACCCCCATCCCCAATGCATGCCCCCTGCCACCACACAATGCATGCATTTTATGCATTTTTCCTAATTTGCGAGATTGTAGTTAGAATGGTGTATTGAAATTATTTTTATGTGTTTATTTTTTTAATGAATTTAGATCGGAATTGGGTCAATTGATGCTATTGCATCCTGGTGTTTTTTTCAAAGATATCTTGAGCATATTTATTTAAAGTACCTATTTTAAAAATTATTTGATATATTTAAAATATTTTCCCATTGTGCAATGTTTTTAAATTATTTTTTATGTTTTGGTTTTAGTTTTTTAAAATAATATTTTTTGCTAACTATTTGAACTTTGACTGCTCACTGTCTCTGAGCCACTTTACCATGGTGAGCTCACGGCAGGGTAGCGAGTCCTAACAAGTCCACCAACTTTGCTAAATCCTTTCAAGGAAAACACACCACGTATCTGATGCTTTTCAAGTGTGTTTATTTTATCCTGCAGCAACATTACTCAACGCGTTTCGGAGCTGCATATCTTAAGATATTTTCCAGTGTACTCTCTCGTGAAAATACAATAGGTCTACCCTGTGGATTCACCTTATCCTTATGCAATTTACGCGGAAGGTATATGGAAGGCAATTTGGGACATTTGCATGTTAGAAATTGATATTCGTCCCATTCTAATAAGCATTTGTCTTTGCATTCAATTAGTTGTTCCTGATATTTCTGGTTGCATTTTCATATTTCTGTCTCGTGGTGAGCTACTATCTTTCTATATCATTAAGCTGTCTGTATCCCTCTTACAAATGCATCTTCCTATGAAGTATCACCAGGTTCACACCTTTGTCAAGACAACACAAAATGTAATCATGGACATTCATGTGACCGTCAGGATTAATAATGTTAAAACAATGTATTTGTATTGAAGTGTATACTCAATTGCTTTATTCACTATATGTTTATAGATGTATACTTATTGTGCTTAGAAAAAATTTAATCAACCATGGATTGGTTTTATCTGCATTATGTTGCGGTAATTTTGAATATGCAGTAAAACATGTATAAATGCTATTTAAACCTAAACAATAATTGTTCAATTGGAGGATGATAGCTCTGACACTAGGTAATCATTTAATATTTAGGTGGTGAAAGAGAAACAACCTAATTGTGGCACATTTGAAAGTCTTTTTTCTCTGTTCTTTATGCACAAAAAAATCACGTGGTGGATTATAAACCAGAACTTATTGAGTGTTTGTTTACTCGTGAACAAGGAGCCGAGAGCTCCGAAACGCATTGAGTAATGTTGCTGCAGGAATAAACTAAACACACTTGAAAAGCAGCAGAGCCGCGGTGTGTTTTTCTTGAAAGGATTAAGCACGTATATATATATATATATTCACTGAAAAAACCATAGGTTTCACACATGTTATAGTTAGCGGAAATTTTACTGATAAAAAACCAATGAAATTCCCCCGTTATAGTTAGTGCAGGCAACTATAACTCACGCGACCGCAATCCTCTGCTGATGCTAATACTGTATTTAGACACTTATTTACCCATGTCTTCTTCCATACATTTTTAGCTATACATATATTACAAATATTTTCTTTTCATAAAGACACATATGTCATCAGCAGAAGATTGCGGTCGCGTGAGTTATAGTTGCCTGCACTAACTATAACGGGGGAATTTCATTGGTTTTTTATCAGTAAAATTTCTGCTAACTATAACATGTGTGAAACCTATGGTTTTTTCAGTGAATTTGCAAGGTTTTTTAAATGCTAATTCCTAACTATAACGTGTGTGAAACCTATGGTTTTTTCAGTGAATTTGTACGGTTTTTTAAATGCTAAGTTACTTTACGCCATTCGTGGCGTGCGCGCCCACTTAACGCAGTTTGTTCCGTGCGCGCACGGTGCGCTTCGCGCACCGTGCGTGCACAGTGAGCACGCGGTGCGCTTCGCGCACCGCGCACCCACTTTACGCAGTTAGTGCCGTGCACGCACGGTGGGCACGCGGTGCGCTACGCGCACCGCGTGCCCACGTTACACTAGATGGGCCATGTACGCACGATGCGCTTCGCGCACCGTGCGCACATGGAGGACATATGATGCACTTCGTTTTTAAAGGTAATATTTTAATTTTTCGCATTAGTTATAAGCCATGCACAAATGGTGCCCTTCGGGCACCATTTGCACACGTTTCGTATATATATATATATATATATATCTTATCTACTGGCGGTCGCCAGTAGATAGTTATAGTTAGGACCGTGTTTCCAGAGGAAATCTGAAAATTCTATTTTGAATAACTTTGGCGCCGGTTGACGAATCCTCGCGAAATATTCAAAACTAATGGGGCGCTCCGCTCAGCTCCTACGCTGAAAGTCTCGGGGTGATTCGTCAAGCGGGGTCTGAGAAAAAAGGGGGGTCCCAAAATGCGTTTTCCCCATGCATTTTCCCATAGGACCTTTAGTCGAAGGTACAGCCCGAACGGCTGAACAGAATTACTTGAAATTTGGCAAAGAGGTAGTCCTCAGGTCAGGCATGTGCCTTTTGCATATATGGTGTCAATCTGTTCAGTAGTTCCTGAGAAAATTGCATTTAAAAGTACATAAATATCTATAAGCGCGCACAGTGCGCGCCATGTGCGCGCACGGTGCGCGCACCCTAACGTGCGCGAGCGCAATTCTGATTGGTGGTTACATGTCAGTCAACATTCGAATCGGTCGAAAACAGGAAGTGTCGGCCGCCATTTTGTGTGTTTGGTGTGTGACGGAGAAAAAGAAAGGTGGAGAACGTGAAAAGGGGGCAGGGTAGAGAGTTCCTGACCCCCTAGCCTTTGTCAGGGGGTCCCTGAAGGACCCCGAAGGGTGAAAAAAACATATATTTTTTTTTTCAACAATTCGCGGGGTGCGCGCACCGTGCGCGCACGGTGAAAAACATTTAAAAAAAAACAAAAAACATTTTAAACGAGCCATTCCATATTACAGGATACAGTCAATGTATAACTATATACATAGGTAGTTTATTGTAAAATAAATATAGAAAAAATATAATAATACATACATAACTTAGCATTTAAAAAACCTTACAAATTCACTTAAAAAACCATAGGTTTCACACACGTTATAGTTAGGAATTAGCATTTAAAAAACCTTGCAAATTCACTTAAAAAACCATAGGTTTCACACATGTTATAGTTAGCTGGACATTTCACTCGTAAAAAACCAATGAAATTCCCCCGTTATAGTTAGTTCAGATAACTATAACTCGCGCGACTGCCACTCTATCACAAGGATGATGTCATCAGTGATGTCATGAGTGATGCCACTGACCATGTCATGAGTGATGTAATATGTGACGTCATGAGCAGTGGATTGCAGGCGCACGAGTTATAGTTATCTGAACTAACTACAACGGGGGAATTTCATTGGTTTTTTACGAGTGAAATGTCCAGCTAACTATAACATGTGTGAAACCTATAGTTTTTTAAGTGAATATATATATATATATATATATATATCTATATATTGTTATATGTTCAACGCAGGCGACTGCCGAAACGCGTTATGCGAGGTCTGTTGAGGCGGTGAGTAAATAATAATTGCACTTACTTTCGGGTCCACTCTCATTTGTTGGCAGCAAGGCGACGCAGAAGGAAAGCTAACAGTTGACATATATATATATACACACATACATATTACCTACTGGCGGTCGCCAGTAGGTAGTTATAGTTAGGACCACGTTTCCATAGGAAATCCGCAACATTCTATTTTGAATAACTTTGGCGCCGGTCGACGAATCCTCGCGAATCTTTCAAAATAGGTGGGGCGCTACGCTCCACTCCTACCCTGAAAGTCTCGGGGGGATTCGTCAAGCGGGGGCTGAGATAAAAGGGGGGTCCCAAAACGCGTTTTCCCATGCATTTTTCCATAGGACCTTTAGACAGGGCTACAGCCCGAACGGCTGAACAGAATTACTAGAAATTTGGCAGAGAGGTAGTCCTCAGGTCAAGGAAGTGCCTTTTGTAGGTTTGGTGTAAATCTGTTCAGTAGATTCTGAGAAAATAGCCTTTAAATCAATATATATATCTGAGCCAGCTTACGGTGCGCTTACGGTACGCTTACCGTACGCGTACGGTGGCGTGCGCGAGCGCGATTCTGATTGGCTCTTAGATCTAAGTAAACATTCGAATCGGCCGAAACCAGGAAGCGGCGGCCGCCATTTTCTCTCTCGCACTGAGAGTGATTTTTAAAATATAAAGCCCAAAAACATGTAAAGGGGCTGTTTAGACAGCTCCCACACACATAGCCATGTTGAGGGAGTCCCCAAAGATCCCCCAAGGCCAAAAACGGAATTTTTATTTTTTCGGTAATTTCGCCGATTACGCTTACCGTACGCGTACGGTAAAAAATGTAAAAAAAAAAAAAAATTATCCACCCTCTCTCCACCCCGTGTGCCATTGGTGCCCGAAGGGCACCAATTGTGCATGGCTTATTACACCTGAGATAAACTAAAATATTAAAAAAGAAAAAAAAAAAAAAAAAAATTATCCACACTCTCTCCACCCCGTGTGCAAATGGTGCCCGAAGGGCACCATTTGTGCATGGCTTATAAAATATACGAAAAATTAAAATATTACCTTTCAAAACGAAGTGCATCATATGTCCTCCAAGTGCGCACGGTGCGCGAAGCGCATCGTGCGTACATGGCCCATCTAGCGTAACGTGGGCACGCGGTGCGCTACGCGCACTGCGTGCCCACCATGCGTGCACGGCACTAACTGCGTGAAGTGGGCGCGCGGTGCGCGAAGCGCACCGCGTGCTCACTGGTTCGCGCACCGTGCGCGCACGGAACGAACTGCGTTAAGTGGGCGCGCACGCCACGAATGGCGTAAAGTAACTTAGCATTTAAAAAACTGTACAAATTCACTGAAAAAACCATAGGTTTCACACACGTTATAGTTAGGAATTAGCATTTAAAAAACCTTGCAAATTCACTGAAAAAACCATAGGTTTCACACATGTTATAGTTAGCGGAAATTTTACTGATAAAAAACCAATGAAATTCCCCCGTTATAGTTAGTGCAGGCAACTATAACTCACGCGACCGCTATCTTCTGCTGATGACATATGTGTCTTTATGAAAAAAAAATATTTGTAATATATGTATAGCTAAAAATGTATGGAAGAAGACATGGGCAAATAAGTGTCTAAATACAGTACTAGCATCAGCAGAGGATTTCGGTCGTGTGAGTTATAGTTGCCTGCACTAACTATAACGGGGGAATTTCATTGGTTTTTTATCAGTAAAATTTCCGCTAACTATAACATGTGTGAAACCTATGGTTTTTTCAGTGAATATATATATATATGTTCAATGCCTAAATGTACAGAAATACTCAGACGTCATCTGCTGGTGAAAATCAATTTAATCCATAAACTCCTCCGACGCGTTTCGGCATGACGCCATATCACTGAAAAAACCACAGGTTACAGTGATGTTATAGTTAGGCTCAAGTTTCACTTGTACAAAACCAGTGAAATTCAGCAGTTATAGCTAGCTAACCTAACTATAACTTGCACAATCGCAATGCATTGCTTATGACCTCACATATCACATCGCTCATGACATGGTTAGTGACATCACTGATGACATCACTGATGACATCATCCACCGACTTGAGTGTTAAATATATATACGAAGGTGTATTGATGAATCAGTGGGTGTATGAGTGCCTGTTTGGATGATTCATTTGGTGCGTGACTGACTGTATAAGTGAGTGATTATGTATCTCAGTGAATGTATGGGTGAGTGGCTAAGTTTTGAGAATGTCCGTATCAGTCTGTCAGATGGTGTCTAAGTGGCTGTATGGGTTGGTGAGTGGGTACGTGAGTGGCTGTTTGGGTGATTGATTGGGTGTCTGAGTACCTGTATCGGTATATGAGTGTCTGTGTGGCTGGGTGAGAGGGTGTGTGAGTGCCTGCATGGATGAGTCAGTCAGTGAGTGTATGGGTTACTGAGTCTATAAGAGAAGGGCTGTGTAAGTGACCGAGTGTGTGTATGGCTGTGTCAGTAAGTGAATGGATGTGTCAGTGGTATATGGGTGAGCATGTGGATATGTGTAAGCAGCCGCGGTGCGTCCATTGGGGCGTAGGGGCGTAGCCCCACCAGCCAGCCCTGCTTGGACCCGCGGCTGCCCACTTCTCTTCTTCCCTTTAACCTCTTCGAGCCTCGGCTCACAAGTGACAGGAAACCCGGCAGCCGGAGCGCGCGACCAGAAGAAGCCCCGGAAAGCGAAAGAAACGCCCGGGTGAGGGAATAAAGCAGGGCAAACTATTTAATTTCACGGGAGCTTGCTGGACTGAACAACTGACAATTATGTCAGTCAGCATGACGTCAGACCACCCGTGGGTGGTCCGGCGTCATGTTGACTGACATGCAGTCAGACCGTCACCAGGGGCATGGAGCGGCACAATGCACAAGTGCGCATGAGTGGGGACGGAGGATGAATTTTCGCACCGTGCCCAGTCATGCGCACTTGTGTTTGCAGTTCTGGCGCATGCCCATTAGGAGAGTGAGGGTTGAGCAAAGGCTCAAACCTCGGTCTCCTAATGGGCAGGCGGGCAGAGTGTAAAACGTGCCCCAGCCAATCCTGGCGCTGCCAGCAGCGCCAGGATTGGCTGAGAGGGTTTTGCACGCCCACTTGCACGCAGTCAGTGATGTGTGCGTGGCTGTTCCCGAGTGTAGGCGCCATTGCGCCAACGGACCCAAGGCAGCGGACCGACCTGCTCAGGTAGGATTTTTTAATTTTATTTCAAAACTCCCCCCCCACCTCCGCGATACACCCCCCCACGACACCCCACGAGCCGCAACTGCCGCAGTGTACACCAGACTGGTTCAAAAGTGCCTTCTTTAGTAGCAGCTGTTATTTACTGCCCAGCAGGGCCACGAGCGCTATCCAAAAATGTTTATTGTAATTTGAATATTTTTTTATACAGCGTTCACTACATCAGATTTGTCGTTTCGCACCACTGTAGAAGACCGGATTGTTAATGACTGAATTCTGCAATAGGTTTCGAAGTGTGACATTAAACTGTGCACTGCAGGCTTCTCACAGACGCCAGCATTGAGTACCTAAGTCACTGACCTTTGTTAGTTGGAAAATATTGTGAATTAGGGTGCCTTAGCGCTAGTAAGTGGTGGAGCTGATTGGGAAGTGGGGGCCATGCCCCCTAGCTCTTCTTGTCCTGCTGTACCAGAGGAAGGCCCATCTGCCTGGCGCCTAACATCAGGAACATTGCTTGCATTTTATCATTAAAATGCAATCGCTTTATTTGCCCAAGCAGCACCTGCAGCCTACTTTTTTTCCAAATGAAGTGTTTACATTCCAGCGTTAAATGCATCACATATCCTGTTGCTTGGTCCGGGTTTTTCTCTGGGCGCTGTTTTGGCAACTGTGTATTCTCTAAAGTGGATAAAGTGCAAACACCTTAAGCGCCCAGTCTGTAAGAGAAGTGCTTCGGAGGTTGAACCATAATTTATAAAAAAGACAGACCTTGTCAATATCTTCTGTTCACTGGCCAGACATTACGTGAAGTTCTTTTTCTACATTTTGGAATGCGCTAGTGCAACTAATGTACATTTCCGACCACTATAATGCATATGCTTTATTTTTTATAACCTATCCCTTCCATGCACACTCATGTGTAGCTTGAGAAGTACACTTTAGGAGAGCAGAACATTTAGTCTATGCCCTGTGATGTGAGAGGGTTGCAGACTGTCCTAGCTTCAAAGCATACACACCTCGTTGCATTGTGGGACTTGTAGTCCTGCATTTATAATGGCAAGTACAGGACTGCAAGAATGAAAATGAACAGCTATATGAGAGGAAAAATACTGTTTCTCGCTAAAACACTCACTAAACTCAGCTTTCTGTTGTATTGTGATTCCACCGCACCAGGCTTGTCCAAATAGTAGCCAGTGAGTTACCGGTAGCTCTCCTCCTACCTGTAAGTAGCCCTCCTCTGTGCTGCACAATTTACAGAATTTAAAGCTGTTACTTGGTCGAAATAATACATGTGTACTTTACACAAAAATGTATGTAATTTCAGAACTCGTGAGCTGATGTTTGGAGAAAAATGGATGAATTTCCAAGATATATCCAAATTTGATATTTAATAGGTTTCCATTTCGAGCACTCACCTTAATGCTGCTTACATTCCCTCCGCTCTACGCTGTAATCTCCGGATTTTTTTTAAAGAAGTAAATTGTCTTTCAAAACTAGCGTGCGTGCTCCATAGATAGCAATATTATTCCATGTATGTTAAAGACGAGTCGGTAAAAACACTGTACGGGGAATGCTGTAGATGAAAACGTTCCCCGCGCTTCCCATACGCATGCAACTTTCTGCATTCCTGGAATGGTAAAGAGGTTGGCAGATGTTGGCCTGCAGCAGCTCCAAGAGTTAACACTACGGCCCACATTTGCATAGTTTTGCACGAGCGCCCACAGGGCTTTAAAGCATATAGTCGACGACAGCGCCCGTTTGCACTGCTTTTCTTCAAAGAACGCCTAAGCAAAACCTTAGTACATTTGGGCCCAGGAGAGAGAGTGTAGTCTTACGGGCGTGTACTGTTTATTTTTTTATATTCATTCTTTATAGGAAGCCGCTACCGAGTAGTAGGATGAGATTAGAGTTCTAGGCAAGGGTGTCCAAAGTGGTTTCAGGAGGGACGTTTCAGCGTGATTTTTCAGAATAACCCATGAACATGTTGATCAAGTCCACTGAGGTTCGTTGTATGCCGATGCGTGTTAAGTTGGGCAGCCCTGATGCAGAGCAGCGGTTACAAGCATCATTTTCATGGAGAGCAGTGAGTGAGCTGGATGGGCCTCCGAGTGGTGGGGCTGCCGTGCCTGGGACGCACTGAGTGCTGAGAAATACCCTTGTCCATGACAGTTCAAAGTTCGCGTGCATGTGATCTACTGTGCGTGTAGTTGGAGACGGCTCATTTGGGTGTAAAGGTGATGCGCTGAGATAGCGAGAGCAGTGGAGGCCACCTCGGTCACTCAACATATCTCAAATGTTCAGGTACCTGGGGTGTCTTATCTAGGGACTGCCCACACTGCTCTTAAGCAACGGTTTACAATGGGAATGGTTGCTTGGTTCATGGACATCTTAAGGGATTTGGCGGCCTTGTGTCAAACGTATTTTGGGGGCACCTATTCGGAACCCTTTGAATTTATGATCCAATATTAGCTCTTTCTTGCCCTCTTTGGCCAGGTCACTGTCAGTGCACCGGCAAAATCGTCCAAACTCCACATGTGTTTCGTTTACATCTAATATTCAAGGACAGTGACTTGGGTTTTCAGTATTGTAACACAGCAGCAGCAGCTCACTGATATTGCTGAAAGTAGTCTCCGTGACACCCTGCCATTTCTCATATCTCAGGACCTGTTTTGATCTAAAAGCAACTTTTTATAGATGTTGCATGAAGCACAAACATACACTTTCTCTGAAAATGTTGTAATAGAAAATCATACATCAACCACATTAACAAATATATTAAAGGAAAACGATATTTAAAAAAAATCTATTTAATAATTATTCACGGTCATCAGGACAAGGCTCTCTGCAGAACAGAGTTGGCTCTATCAGTGGTCCCCTGAAAGTCTGGCGCCCTGGGCATCTACCTATGTTATGCCATCTATTAATGTAATAACTGCACTTTCACAATTGCTTTATTAACCTTCCTGCTTTCTCAAATTTGCTTGAAAATGCAAGATTTTTCTTAGGGGGAATAACCCCCCCAAACTCCCCTTTTGGGGTTCGGGAACGCTTGCTGAGCTCGCTCGCTACGGTGCTGTATGCTAATTCGCTGGCGCCCCACCACTTTAAATTCTCACCCACCGCCCCTGTGTGTAAGGCAGTATAGGTGAATGTTGAGTATATGAGTGACTGTATGTGTGAGTGAGGGATTGTGATTGTGGCTGTATGGGTTAGTGAATGCTTGTGTGAGGGGCTGTATGGGTGAGTGAGTATGTGTTAGAATCTATATGAATAAGTGACTGGGTGTATAGGTGAGTAAATGACTGTCTGATTGACTCTATAGGTGAGTGAGTAGGTGTGTGAGTATCTCTTTGAGTGACTGACAGTGTGTTAGTGGCTGTATGTGTGGATATAATAGTGGATGTATTAGTGGGTGAGTTAGTGTATGAGTTGCTGGATGGGTAACTGAGTGGATGTGTGCATAGATCTATGAATCAATGAGTGAGTGTGAAAGTACTGGTATGTGTGTGTCAATGGTTTTGAGAATGGTAGTGTGGAAGTTGGAGTGGGTGTATGAAAGGTTATATTGGGGTGTGAGTGGGTGCATCAGAGATTCTTTGGATGATGTAATCAGTAATGTCATTTGAGATGTCATGAGTGATGTCACTGACCACGTCATGAGTGATGTAATATGTGAGGTCATAAGCAGTGCATTGTGGGGGTGCAAGTTATAGTTAGCTCAGCTAACTATAACTTCTGAATATCACTTGTTTTGTACGAGTGAAACCTATCATAGAAAAAGTCTCCAACTGGCGATCTACCAGAGGGAATCTGGAGGACCATCTACATCAGCGGCAGCAGCAACAATACGCATCCAGAAAGTACCTTCGGAGGTGCACATTAATATAACAGATATGGCTCCAGAGTTTCAAGAATGGCCACGTATTGCACGGACTGTAGTATTGTTATAAGTGCAGGTGAGCAGTGTGTTACAGCTATTTGCAATGCTGAAAAAAATCGTACAACCACATTTTTTCTCCCCTTTTATATTTTTTGCACATTTCTCAATGCACATATTTTCTATTCCTTCTGTCTCTGTTGCTATTTTTGTTGCCATTAAAAAGAACAAAACAATTTTACATTACAAAAGCACACAAAAAAAATAAAAAACAAAACAGAAAATCTTGTCACCGAGAAAAAAAGGAATATCATTGCATAATACACTTTCCCCCTAAAAAAATAAGAACACATCTATTTATCTATCTTGAACATTCTTTAAAAGGAGCTCATAGAGAGCAGATTTGCGCAATGCACAATATGTCACAAGACATGGTCAAGGGGTACAAATAAAAAATATTCTTTGCGGTACTATGTCCATGCTTTACCATCTAAAAACAATCTATAGCAATTGTGTAAAAGTAGCAAGAAGGCAACGCAAGGCTGAAGGACCGTCAGCGTCAATAGCAACCACAACAACACTGGGGCAGAGAGTACCTTCAGAGGTCTAATCTCAACTTGACGATTTGGCTTCACAGTTTTCCTGTATGACATCATACTGCATGGATTGTGAAGTTGTAGTGAGTGCTGGACAGCCCTTCGCAATGCTGCCAAGAATCATAAATGTTGATTTTTTTATTTTTGGCCCTTCATAGTTTTTCTACCTTAGCAGGCATTTTATTATCTTACAAAATGGGTATCTATTTTCTATGTGGTCTTCATTTTATTATCTTCCAATTTATTGTAACACTACTTACTTATAACTTGCCATATGGACAAGTCAAAGCATTCCTCTACCAATAAATACACCGCTACCTTTTGCCAGTTATCATATTATACTTTTTCACTTTTTAAGAAACAAGTCAACAGTCTGTGTTTGAATCTTCTAGTGAGTTCCTCAACAACATATACAAAAATACTCAGGTTTTTGAGACCACACTGTGTTAAACTTTGTAATCTCTTTTTCAAAACTATCAACTGTAATATGCGTGTCCTGTTCTGCAACTCCTCCTTTTAACAACTTTTCATTTTCCCTAGAATCCTGCTCAGGACCTAAGAAACAAAACTGCACATCATCACAAACCTTTTCTACGTCTGCCACAGTACCATGCAAAAGTGCTCTTTCGTTTCTCCTAAAAATAAAGCAGGAGTTTTTACATAATACTGCCTCCTAACTAAAGTTCGCATTGTTGAGTGATATGCAGCTAACATCTTGAAATGATGAAAGGTGCTTTGGTACACTTTCTATGATAAATACGCTTAGTAGTGTCCTTGCAAATTTGTATGCGTTCTAATCTCGCAAGAACCCAATCCTTGTAAAGGACTTATTTTGTGTTTTAAACTTCTCCTTGGAAAGATATGTAGGAATTTCCTTAATATAGCAATGGCTTGCTGTCAAATTCTACAAACACCACTACACTTCCATTTATATACAGGTGCGTGTCTCTGCCTTTCTTGTACCTGTTCACCAATAACTTTTTCTACATTTGTAGGTACCATCGCCTCTTTTGCTATAGGAGTGCCATTCTTCATTTCATAACATTGTCTTCTCTTCTATTCACTAATCTTTTTTTCTGGTATTGTCTCCTCATGCACAACAACATTTTGTCAAGAGTCTTCCTTCTTATAATCAAAATGAAAAGATTCCTCTTCAAAGCAAAGGCCTTATCAACTACTCTGTCAACTCGTTCTTTCTGTTTCAGTGCCTCTCTCCTCCTTCTATATTTGTCATAGTTCTCAGTAGATACATAACTACTCTACTACAAAACACCCTGGCTCTGATTTGGGTAATCTAGTTCTATCTCCTGGTTAAGGTGTGTCCATCTTTGTTACATTCGTCCCTGTTCTTGTTATATACATTTTGTCCATTGTTAATATTTTTCATAGTTTGAATTTTATTTTAATTATTTCATAATCTTTGTAAATGTCCTCATATATTTTTAAGAAAAGAATGTGTCCTCTTACCAATAGCTCTCGTTTCGTCCACCACTTTTTCTTCATTTTGCCCCTTTGGAGTCTCAGTTCTACATAGATACTGTAGTGGCTTCAGATCCTTTTTCTTCCAAGCTTTTGTAGGCATTCCGTCTTTATATATGCAGATCTTGTTCTGTATAAAACAATATATGTATTTGAATTTTTTTTCTAGCCAATGTACCAACCACTTTATTACTGGCTTACACATAATATAAAAACCGTTTTCATGGTATGTTGCAATTGAAATCTACAAATGAACCTACCTACATAACTACAAGCACTTACTTCAATGTACCAAACCCAAACCAAAACACAAAACTTAATTTATTAGTTACCTTTTAATATTATAGCAACCTTTCCTATGACACCGCTGCACCATATCTCAGTTCTCACTTATACACGCTGAAAGACCACTTTATCCCTTATGAACTCAATTTTAAAATAAACATCAACCAATTTGTAAAAGTACATAAAGTGTCTCAATACTGTAAATCCCAAAACACAACATGAGACCAATTTCTGTGCCTCTCTACAACTGTGTCACCAGTACATTTAGTGTTTCAATACTTTTCTGTTCAGATGTGTCAGATTTAAATTTAGAGAAAAACTCCATATAAGAATCTGCCCATTAATGTGTATCACAGCATATAGCTAACCCTGGGCGGAGCAGGCGGAGTTCCTCTACGTGAAGTTCCACGGAGTTGGAAAACAACTCTGTGGAACTTCGCTCTGCACCCTCCAAAAGTAATTAAAAATAATTAAAAAGGCACTTACCTGCCCAGTGGCTGCTTCCTCCTCGCCATGGCCGATCTCCTGCCCCCTCCTGGCCATCCTTCTTCACTGATAACCCCTACGTTGTACATCCTGCGCTGATGCATGCGCATTCACAAGATGTACAACCTAGGGGTTATCACTGAAGAAGGACGGCGAGGAGGAGGCAGGACAGCAGCCATGGCGAGGAGGAGGCAGCCATGGCAGGTAAATGCCTTTTTAATTACTTTGCTACTATCTGGGTGATTGGATGAACATATGGGTGTTGCCTGCGTAGTTAAATGAGTACCTAATAGGTGCCTGTGTGATTGGAAGAGTACATGTGTAGTGCCTGGGTGATTGAATATGTCTAGATATCACACTTGATATATAATTGCATACATGACTCTCTAAGAGCATATATTGCTCTGTCACTCAGCATGCACATGCATCAGTAAGTTTCTGAAACTGAAAACAACAATTCTAACTTTTTCAAAACACATAACCTTTTCTTAATGGCATCCCTACACTATCTTTAAAACATACATTCAGCATTTCTCAAAGATAAGTCACACACCAAATGAAACTAGCTCAAGAACTCTCAAGGGATGTTCTACACTATTAACCCTCCTCAGTGTTAAACATAGCATGTTTAAAGAAATACACCACCCTCTCCATTTACATGACATTTTCAACAGCCTTAAAGGACATAAATCACCATTTAAACAGATATGTGATTTCATAATCGATATACACCTTCAGGCCATCTTTTCAAATATATATAGTTCTCTGCATCTTTATGTAAACTGAAGAGTCTCATCATATATATATAACTAACTACAACTACAAAGACCATATCTCACCATCTCATTATCTAAGTATATACAAACCGGTCATATAAGTTAAAAACCACATTGTCAAACCTAATACATAACTAACAAGTATTACTACTTTATAATTCATACAAAGATGCAGCACATTTTCTCATCTTTTATTTCTGTCTACACTACTCCTGTTTAATAATGTGACTACAACTACCACAACTCCCAGAACGCAAATAATATAGATGTATCTATTCTGCACATAATGCCTAGACATATAAAACATTTTCATTTTTGAAGCCATTGCTCATGGTAATTTTCAACAGTACTAACATCTTAAACACATACCCGCTGCCAGATACAGTTCATCTGATATATTTTGTTTTACATCACTGTGATACACTTTTTAATCAAACTCCTATATACATCGTCATTTCTAATCTACTTTTTTAAAATATTTAAAACGTTATATACATACCAGTGAATTGAGTTTGTAGATTATATTGTTGTTTTAGCTCTTTCTGGATAGTTTTGAAACTGTTAAAGATTTGCAAAAACTAAGCACAAGAATGGTACGCCACTCTCATAAACAGAAACTATTAAATGGCAAGCTATTCAACTTTCCTTTCTATGGTCATGAGAAAGGCATCAAATGAAATCATGTCTTTCATTTTAGACTACTGCATCTCCACTTATGAATGGTTTGCATCTGTTAACCCTTTCCTTCTGTTTCAAAACGAGGTTCCTGCCTCTGTGTGTTTGCGATGTTTTCGCATTCATCGCAAAAAAAGATGGGAGTTTAAACCAATATTAAGCTTCAGTTTTTAAAATCTAAATACTAAACAACAGTTTATTACAGAGTCCTGATTTGGAAATTAAAGTTTGTCATTACTTAAATTGTGTCATAACTCCTCAACTTTAAAAAAAATGTTCTGTCTCTTTAACATCCTTCTTCCAAAACCCTCTTAGCTCAGTGTGACTCGCAACCCAATGGAACCTGTAGGTCACACGTTCACAGCACATTCTAGAAGGAACATGTTACTTCTAAATAAGATACAGTAGGTGTGTTTTACTTCATAGATTCAAAGCATATCCATGTATGTATTACATTTCTTTTTTTAAACAATAGCCATAAATAGGGCTTGTTGCTAAGGAATCAGACACACTACCTACTTCTATTCATCAATTTCTTTATTTCGGTTGAAATAACCATAAAAAGAGTACGATACAATATTTAAAAACAATCATCATAAACAGGATATGCTGTTTAAGGGAAATACAGTTGGTACATGCATGGATACATAAAATATCTACTTAGTAAAGGGTTATCTTTGAAGGGCACACAGTATATAAAGGCTTTAGAGATTCTTCCAAGCACAGTATAAATTCATCAGTCCTTTAGGGCAAAACCAACCATCCATGGGCAAGGTAATATTTATATATAAAAAATAAATATAATAGAGAAGTTAAAAATACCAGGGCATATTAAGTTAAAAAGAAGAATGTCAGAACTAATAGGTGATTGAGTCATGGTGATCTATAAAACTTTACACATATTACAAGTAATTAATGTGTAAAGGGGACGTCCGAAAGAAGATCCCCCTTATTTAGCAAATTTGCATTCAATGGCTGAAACTTTAAGGCTAATATATGTCATATCAGTACTTGTCCTGATAATACCATTACATTTTTAGGCCATTTCTTTTCCTAACTATCGCTACAGCAAGAAGAAAACGACTCAGGCTGAATACTATAGTCTGTGTCATGTCGCCCTTGAACGCTCTTTCCCCATCTTTAATGCGCCGAAAACCTAAGAGGAGGCAAATGGGTTTAATCCACTTTATCCTTGCCTGCAGATATGCGGGGCCTATAAATAGAACATGGGCCTCATCCTCCCTAACACCCATGTCACACAATTGGCACAAGTAATATTTGGTACTGGACCCAAGTCCTTTATTACACGCCCACGTTGATATTCTAGATTTAAATTGTAAAATACCATAACGGTACTTTAGATACAATGATTTAGCTAGAGGGGGCTGAATTTCATCCATAAAGCATTCAAATTTACTTTCAATTTTTACATCGGAAAATTTAAGGGTCAATATTCCTACTTTAGAGTTTTGTAATAGACGATTATGAGTATATTCCCAGTACATTGCCTTCAGCAATTTTTTAGAGGAATTGGTAAGGGAATCAGGATCTGTCCAAAAACTACGTAGGCCCAGCTTTGAAAACCAGTTTTCGAAGTGCACTAACCATGCCAATCGGGTGGTGTTCCTTATTTGCATTATTTCCTTTAGTGCATCTCTGTAGTCCACTAGCTCATCGATGGACCACAGGCGAACCCAGTATAGTAGTGGGCGTAGGTAGGCATGATCATCCGAACAACGTATGTTCAAATCCCAAAATAAAGGGGTTAAGGGGGTGCAGCCTGGAACAGCTAAAAGTTGTCTGAAAAAGCTGTTTTCTTGGACTGAAAAGGCATCTCTTACTACGTGGCCCCATAATTCTGCCCCATATAGGGTAGCCAATTGAGCTTTATATTTAAATAGCTCAATTGCAGGTGATACTGCTCTAACAAGGCTATTCTTATACTTCCTAATTATGGGGGCTTGATTTTGTGTTAGTATTAACCTCGATTTTTCTATTTGTGGCTTCCAATTCATTTTAGTGTCGAGGGTAATACCCAAGTATTTGAAATTTTGCACGTGTTCAATCTTTTCATTATTTACAATAAAAGCTTTGTTAAAACCCCTGTGAGGACTGATCATCATGACCTTAATTTTGGAAGCATTGATTTCGAGATTTTTGTCCAGACAATAGGACAGGAATTTATTCAACAGATTCTGTAGTCCTTTAGGGGTCTGGGAGATTAAAATCGTGTCGTCCGCAAATAATAGGGCCGGAACGGCTTGACCACATAACTTGGGAGAATCATGCTCGCAACCCAAGAGGGTGTCTGGGATATCATTCACATAAAGGGAGAAGAGGGTTGGCGCCAAGACACAACCTTGCCTGACGCCTCTCTTTATATCTATTCTCTCTGTCAGCTCTCCATTAGGTCCCCACCTCACTCTTGCGCAGTTACCCTCTTGCAGCCTGATCAGTTGTTGGAGAATTTCCCCGGGGGCACCCATATCCCTTAGCAATTTCCATAGCTTCCCCCTGGGGACCAGATCAAAGGCCGCTCTGGGGTCCACAAAAGCTACATATAAGTGAGATTTCTTTATATTAATATTTTTCCAGATTAAACATAGAAATCTGAAAACTTGATCTACCGTACTAATTCTAACTCTAAAACCTGCCTGGTATTTTGTTAAAATAGAATTATCCTCGATCCACATATTTAGCTTGCTTAAAAGTTGACGGGCAAAAATCTTTTGAATGACATCTATCAAACTGATAGGTCTATAATGTGATGGATTAAGTCTGTCTCCCTTCTTAAAAATAGTTACAATTTCTGCGCCCCGCCAGGTCTCCGGGATTGGAGCTTCTCTTACAATATCATTACTGAGCAAACTAATGTATGGAGCCCACAAGTGATTCTCATGTTTCCAGAGTTCCCCGGGAATTTTATCTGGCCCTGGAGCTTTCATGCTGACAGCATCAAATGAAATATATATTTTTTGTTTTTATTCACCTTAATTTTAACTGCTTTTTATTTGGAAAACTACCTCATTCAGCTAAAGCCTTCACCTGACTGCTACTGCTCCGTCACTTCAAAATGCTTAGAGCGTGGATTGTGGGCCACAGCTATGTCTATTGGGCTAAAGAGACTTGGGTTTGCCAAATGTGGAGATTACTTGGTTTGGGCAGAGAGGGTTAAAGTTTCATCAGTTGCTGGCTTTGGTTAAATCCATTATGGATTCCCAAGCTCCTCACCTCATAATTGTGCACTGTGGAGGCAATGACCTAGGCACATTGACTGGGGTAGGGCTGAAAATCCTAATGAAAGAAACTTTAGCTGAACTAAGGCCGCTTTTCCCTCTCATGGTCTTGGTGTACTCTAATATATGCCAAAGACAGAAATGGAAGTAGTCAAATCAATTCTGTCCACAGATTGACAAAGCCAGGAAATATGTTAATAAAACTGTTTCTGCTTTCCTCAGATACCATAACATGGGCTGTATCTATAACAACAATCTGCGTTTTCACATGCATGGAATTTATAGAAATGATGGAGCGCACTTTACAGACAAAGGCAACAGGGTGTTTATAATTAACCTGATAAACTGCATCCGGTCTTATGCGTAGCTGTCATTTACACACAATCAACACAACGTTGTCACTGAGAATGGAAAACAAAAGCAGACATTCAACTGCAACCAACACATCCAAAAATAACAAGTAAAGAAGTCCATTCTAAACATTGAGCCACACATATTACTATTTACATGCTTCTTTAAAAACATGTTTAAACTCATGATTTGGTGCTAAGTTTCTTTAAAATCCATATTAAGACCCATTTTCCATTTTCGTGGTTATTCAGGGAGTTGCGACAAGGCCGTTAACTGAGGCGATCATGCCTTTTCCATAATGTGAAAAACACATATTTGCACACATACTACAGTACTTTACACACTGGGGGTTTATTACTGTACACTTCAAACTCATGTTTTTCTAGTGTATTTCTAGAACAACTATCTTTAAAACCTATTGGCCGTTTTGTGATGAGGCAGTAGATCGCGATGATGTCAGTAATCACAGTACCCGCGGATAAAGTGTGAAAGCAAAAGCAGGAATTCAATAGCCACTATAACATTAAAAAATTATAACTATATAAAAAACTCTAACCATCACACTAGATATCATTATCTAAATAACTCTACAAAAACATTTATCAGAATCTCAATATCTCTATGACAATGCTTATTAATGATTCACTGATTTTTGTTTTATATTTCTGCCAATATTTGCGACAACGTCAGTAGTCGTGACGTCCCTGCGATGGTACACAGGCGGTGCGCTGGCGATCACGTCAGCGTCGCGAATATCGAGCACGATTACAAAAATACATTTTGGACACATAACCTGTGTTACTATACACCCATTTCTCTAACATGGGGTCAGAGTATCTCCACCTGACTCCTTTTGTTAGCTTTCACACACATTTTCAGCCCAGAGAACCCTTACCGGACGATAAAATGGTAGGCACAACTTTCTGTTCAGGTTGCGTCCAGCCAATCAGAACATTCCCGTTGGTGCATGCATTCGCGATTTATTGCAAAATATCTGCAGCCACAGATATATCTATACATTTCTGCTTACATTTCCCCAAAACTACCAGATGGATTTGCACCAAATAAGAAAAAGTACAATCTGCGTAACAGCATCTACTTTTCTGTCGAGTTTGGTGTAATTCCAAACAGCGGTTCGGGCTGTAGGTTCGACAATGCGTTCCTATGGGAATTAACATGAAAAACACACCCTTTTTTCGTGCCCCTATTTCTCAGTCTCCACTGCTCAGATCAACCCCAAACTTTCCATGATACACAGAACATACTTTGACACATTTTTGGGAAAATTTCATTGAGATTGGTCAAACGACGCCAACGTTATAGGTAAGTAAAAAATGGTTTTCCTATTTAAACTAGGTCCTAACTATAACTACCTACTGGGAACTGCCAGTAGGTTATACATACATATATATATATATATATATATATATATACACTAGGTGTCCTTTGCATTTTCGCGTGGTATTTAACTTTACAGTATATTGCCCCATGATATCAAGTGTTCCTGTTATGTGTTATATCGATAGAAATGCTGTCTCCTCTATATTGTTGTACATTTTATATCGTATCAGCAGCATGTTGGCATTTTTTATTTGATGTCATGTTGGGATACACTTTCTGAAGGTGTCAGCGCCATGCCAGGAGAGTATATTTGCACAGTATTGTGTTTTAAACTTTTATTGCCCAACCCATAGGCAGGATATTTTGGCTTTCCGTGTGCCCTTTAAATGACTTGAAAGTAGTATTTTTGCTGGAGTGTGAACTAATTATGCATTATGCATTTAGACGCATCTCTGCACTTTGCTTTAATATGTGATTTGCGATATTGAATTTTATCAGCCACAGTATTGTTTTACAGGTGTTTAAAGAATTCTTACCTTGTGCATATCGGAACCATCTTTCTTCTATGTTTATTCAGGTGTAACATGCCTTCTTTGGGGGAGTGGCTATATAATCTCACAGTTTCATGGTGCTTATCAGATTGAGAAAGGCTGCGCCAGCAGCCGAAACGTTTCTCTTCAGTTACGGGGTCTAGGGAGACCCGAGATAATAAAGGGAGCCCTATACCTTCAAACTTCGTGTGCGTGCCTTCTTCCCTTGTGGAGCTGGATGGATAGTATATATATATATATATATATATATATATATATATATATATATATATATATATATATAAATAATTAAAGTTAATATTTATATATATACATATGTATATATCCATATATATACATTTTCACAGATAAAACCATAGGTTTCAGGGGTGTTATAGTTAGCTGGACATTTTACTTGTAAAAAACCATAGAAATTCCTTCGTGATAGTTAGTTCTGCTAACTATAACTCGCGCGCCCGCAATACACTGCTGATGATGTCACATATTACATCATTCATGACATGGTCAGTGACATATATTTTTCTGAAAATTGCAAAAAAAAATGACAACTGAAATATTATTTAATTTTTTTGTTTTATTTTTTTATTTTAATATATTTATATTATTTTCTTTAAAAAAAATAAATGTTCCATTTTTTTTCGGAGTCGCGCACCCAAAGCGTACACATCACAGTGGGTGCGCGGATTCTAGCCGCCATTTTAGAAACGTCGTGAAATGTGTGAAAGTTTGGTTGAATATATGTATACAGCATGATTGACTGAAAGAATGCATTAGTAGTGTATGGTGAATTTATAGGTGAAGAATTATGAGGAAGTACTGCAGCGTGACACTGCAAGCTCTTTAGCTGCACTGCACTGTGGCACTTCCGAAGCACAGGGATGTGACATATGTACATGAATATGTTGCAACTCTGTGCTTCCCTCTGCTCTGCTGCACAAACTGCAGCCATGCGGTAACACAGGCACCCTTGACCATGGTGTAAGTAAGTCTGTGTCGTGTGGAGATTGTTTTTGTGCAGGAAGGGACACCTTCCTGCACAAAAACAAACAGTAAAGGCATTTTCCTCTTTCAATGTATGCCTTGGAATGCAGCATGCATTGAAAGAGGAAAAAATGAGGAGACATAAAAACAATTCTCCTCGTTGCGCCTTGCTACACCAACTTTAGGATGGCGCAGCATTCACACACATCTCCAGATTTACAATTTCTCATAAACCTGGAGATGTGTCTTGTTCTATGGGTGTTGCGTGGGGACACCCACAGCAACACCTATGGGATACCCCTTCAACGCAAAGATCTGTGTATGAAGGGATCGTATTTACGAGGAGCGGAAATCCACGCAGGGTGGCTTTTCCTCTCCTTGTAAATATGAAGGAGTGCCTGGCGCCATCACTACGTTGCAAAAAGTGACGTACTGGTGGCGCAGGGTGCTTGTAAATCTGCCCCATAAGTGCTTAGGTATTGGCAGACTGATACAATAAGAACATAGTGTTAGATGGGTGATTGAAGAATTGCATGAGACTGACAGGAGGTATCCTATGCTGCATGGGTACTACTTCAGTATTTAATGGAGTGGACCAATAGTATGTATCTGCTTAGAGATTTGTAGGGATTATGCACAGAATATTTTATGTGTAATTGTGTTGGTGCCTAGGTCATTTTATAAGAATACCACTAGTAACTGGAATGATGACAGTGCTGCAAACAGAGTGAACACTTAATTTATAAGTGCTTACGTATTGGTGGAGTGATAGGATAAGTAGATAGTGGTAGATAAGTGATTAAAGAAGTGCATGGGACTGACTGGACGATTCCTACACTGCATGAGTACTAACTGGGTATTTAGAAGAGCGTATCAATAGTTTGTAGCTGGTTAGAAGTGTGCATGCATAGTGTACAAAATATTGTACCTGCACTTGTGTTTTTGACTACGCCATTCCTTAAGTATACGACTAATAACTGGAGTAATTTCAGTGTTGCAAAGAAAGTGCGTGCTGAATTTATAAGTGCTTAGGTATTGGTGGAGTGATAGGATACGTAGATAGTGCTGGATGGGTGAATGGAGAAGTGCATGGGACAGACAGATGGATTCCTAGACTGCATAGGTACTAACTGGGTATTTAGAAGAGCGTATCAATAGTATGTAGCTGGTTAGAGGTCTGCATGCATAGTGTACAAAGTATTGTACCTGCAATTGTGTTAGTGGCTAGACCATTCCTTAAGTATATGACTAATAACTGGAGTAATTTCAGTGCTGCAAAGAGAGTTCATGCTAAATTTATTAGTGCTTAGGGATTGGCAGAGTGATAGGATACGTAGATAGTGCTGGATGGTTTAATGGAGAAGTGCATGGGACAGACAGAAGGATTCCTAGACTGCATAGGTACTAACTGAGTATTTAAAACACCGTATCAAAGCTATGTAGCTGATTAGAGGTCTGCATGCATAGTGCACAGAATATTGTAGCTGTACTAGTATTGGTGTGTTTATGGTTTCGAGAATGGTAGTCTGTATTTTAGTGTGTGAGGAGGTGCATCAGATGATCACGTAGATGATGTCATCAGTGATGTCATTTGAGATGTCATCAGTGATGTCATCAGTTATGTCACTGACCATGTCATGAGTGATGTAATATGTTACGTAATCAGCAGTGCATTACTTTAATCCAAAAAGCTGGCCTGGTCACGATGTGAAAATTCAGGAATTGATACAGTAAAGAAAAGAAAACAAGTGTTAATATGCACACAATGTCATTTCAGCATATCTTACCCCGTGACCGCCATACCTGCATGTTTGTCAACGTGACTTATTCATAATAAACATACTTAGAATTGCAAACATCAAAATAAACAATGGACTACACATTACTTTAAAGTGAAAGGCTATCGGACATATTAATCTGGGCACGTTGCGTATAATAATGGTTGTTACACGAAAGAAAAGGAAAAAAAGATTAGAGTTCTATTCCATTCACAGCTCATTTGAGATGTCATGAGTAATGTCATGAGTGATGTAACTGACCATGCCATGAATGATGTAATGTCTGAGGTCATGAGCAGTACATTGCGGGGCGTAAATTATAGTTAGCTCAGGTAACTAGAACTGCTGAATTTTACTGGTTGTGTATGAGTGAAATCTGAGTCTAACTATACCGTCCCTGTAATCTTTGTTTTTTTCAGCAAATTTCTAGGTTTTTTTAACGTTAAGTAAGATGCATATCACAATGGATGGTGGGGGGTTGGAAGCAGGGCCTGGCATTGTGCTGCCCCACCTAAGCTTGCTGCTCCTGCCTTCCCTCCTCCTAGCCATCCATTGTCCAAGTCCATGTCCCTGTTCCCTTATTACAGCCCTGTGTGGCCGTTGTTCTGCCACTGGCCTTCCCGCCTTCTCTGAACAGATAGCTTGCTGCCCCATCCACCTCCTCCCTATCCTCTGTTGTCTGAATCCATGGACTAGCCTCCTCCCTCCTGCCATTAATGGTCTGATGTGCTGCCACTGCCCTCCATTTAGCATGATGTACCAGTCCACTCCTCCTGCCCTCCATTGCCCAATTCAATGCCCCATCATTGACCTCCTGCTTAGCCTCTGTGCTTAGCTTAATGCCCCTATTCTCCTTCACCTTGCCCTCCAATGTCTTTGTGCATGCCCCTGCTCCATCCTTTTTTAACCACCATGTTCCATGGACCTGCCACTCATATCTTCTCTGAGTATTCTGTTGAGCTGCCACTCCCCTCCCACCTGCCTAGCATTGTCAGATGACTGTAACCTGTCCCTGGCACCTCCACCCTGCCTGTCCACATTCAATGCCCCTATCCCCTTCCTCCTGTCCTCCATGGTCCATTTTACTGCCACACCCTTCTGCCCTCCCTGGTCTGTTGTGCTGCAACTGCTCCTCCTGCCTGCCCCGCGTGGTCTGTTGTGAGGCCCCTTCCCCTGAACTCTCTTGTCTGTGCCCAGGTCCTGACCCTCCCTTCTATCCTCCATGGTCCTTTGTGCATGCCCCTGCACCCTCCTTCTTGCCCATCATAGCCATTGTGCTGCCACTCACCCTCCCACTTGCCATGCATGGTCTTCTGTGCTGCCACGCCCACTCCCACCTTCCCTGTGTGGTCAGCTAGTTGCCCCTGAACCCCACCCACCTTCCCTCCATGGTCTGTGTGTGTACCATCATAGTCTCGCTGTTGCTCTCCATGGTGTGTCTTGCTTCTAGCGCCCATCCTGCCTGACCTCCATGGTCATCTTGCTGCTCCTGCCCTGCCCCCAGCCCTCTGTTTCCATGTGCAGACCCCTATTCCCTCCCTCCTGGCTTGTCTGTGCCATTGTAATGCCTCTAATCCGTCCCTCTTGCCCTTTATGATCTGTTATGCTGCAGCTTTCTCTCCTGTCTGTCCATTATGGTCAGCTAGCTACCATTGCCTCTTTCCCCTCTGTTCTCTGTTGTCCATGTGCATGGTCCTGTACCCTCCCTATTGCTTTCTATGGATTTTTGTGCTGCACTCCTGTCCCACATGCCGTGTGTGGTGTATTGTGCTGCTGCAAACCCTGATGCCTGCCCTGTAGGGTCAGTTTGGTGCACCTCTCCATGTCCCTCCTGTCCTCTGTTATCCGAGTCCATGTCCCTACCCCAATTCCTCCTGCCTTCCATGATCCAATGTACCATACTTGCGAACATTTTGAACATGGTAAGAGCGAGATTTTGAAAAAAAACTGGGGTATTGATTTTCCCCTTTGAGTTACATTGAAAAAGAGGAGATTGTAGACAGGAGACAGATCAAATAAAGCTCATTTGAGCTTAAAGACATTGGACGTTTTCTGGCTGAATCGAGTCTGTTAGCATGTATGGTTGTACTACCACTGCCTCTTCCTTCTGCCCACAATGGTCTATTATATTGCCACAGCCTCTCTTGCCAGTCCTGTATTATTGGTTTGTTGCCCCTGCCCCCCTTTCCACTGTCCTCCATAGTCTGTTGTGTTGCCACTGCCCTTCCTGCCAGCCCAGTGTGGTCAAATTGTTGCCTCTGCACCCTCCTACCTGCCTTCAATTTTCAGAGTCCGTGCCCCTGGCCTCTGCCTCTCAACAGTATCCTAATGAACAACTAGATTGCTAACATTCTATATTTATTACAAAAGTGTGGAACCCCTGACGTCATCTTGATGTAATCAAAACTGTAATACCTAGAGCATTTCCTTTAGAAATTACATATATGAGAGGGTCTTATTTTCATCAAAATTATAGTTAGTGCTCTAAAAAACTAAAATGAGGACATATTTTCTGAGTTTTCAAATAGCGACAAAGCACTTTTAAATTATTTGTTATCTTTATGTTTTTTTTATCCAGTTGACCACTTGATTAAATATTGCATTTAGGGGAGAGGATGTGGTGTTTCTTCCAGAGCTGCAGACTTAGCAACTGGGGAACCAGGTTGGAGTTTCTGCTCCAGCTCGACATTCTGTAATTCTGGTCAAATCACTTAATCTCCCCATGTCTACAATCAAAATGAATTTGTTCTTGTGTGATGTAACCAATGCTCATGTAAAGCACTCCAATACCTGACAAGTCTGCACTATATAAAACTGCAAAAACATAAAGAATAAAAAGTGTTTTGCACACTTCTGTCATTGTGCTACATGTGGGCTACATCTGGGTGATATTTGTGCTACATTTGGGCTCTTTTGTCTCTGGTGGTCATCTTGGGAGATTTATTTGGTATGAAGTTTCCTAATTTCCTCATTTACTGCTGTCTCCTCAGTAGGAAATGCTTTCAGTTTTTTACTTTGATTCCATCAAGAAGGTATTCAGACATGTCACACATTTGCCATAAATTCTGAATGTTAGCACTCTAGTTGCTCATTATATCACTGTAGTAAAGCTACTGCTCACCACGGAAGTGTGCTGCTGGTATTAAAAGTGCATGTTTCAGTCTGCATGTCAGAATTTTTTAATGAAATAGAAGAGGATTTGAGAAGTCACTCAAAATGTGCCCTCATTTTTCTTTCTTCAGCACTAATCATAATTTCTATGGCAAAATGAACACCCTCATTGTGTTCCTTTTTAAATTAAATGTTTTAAGTGTTATCAGTTTATTCCAATCAAGATGGCTTCATGTGTGCCATACTTTTGTCATAAGTAAGACAGTAAGCGCTCTAGTTGTTCTTAAGAACACTCTGGGACATTCTGTCATTGGGCTATATTTGGGCTACATCTGGGTGATATTTGTGCTACATTTGGGCTCTTTTGTCTCTGGTGGCAATCTTGGGAGACTTATTTGTTATGAAGTTTCCTAATTTCCTCATTTACTGCAGTCTCCTCAGTAGGAAATAATTTCAGTTTTTTACTTTGGTTCCATCAAGAAGGCATTCAGATGTGTCACACATTTACCATAAATTCTGAATGTTAGCACTCTAGTTGCTCATTAGATCACTGTAGTAAAGCTACTGCTCACCAGGGAAATCTGCTGCTGATATTCAAAGTGCATGATTCAGTCTGCATGTCAGAATTTTTTAATGAAATAGAAGAGGATTTGAGAAGTCAAAATGTGCCCTAATTTTACTTTCTGCAGCACTAATCATATTTTCTATGGCAAAATGAACCCCTCATTTTGTTCCTTTGCAAATTAAATGTTTTAAGTGTTACCACTTTATTCCAATCAAGATGGCTTCAGGTGTGCCATACTTTTGTCATAAGTACGACTGTTAGCGCTCTAGTTATTCTTTAGAACACTCTGGGACATTTTGTCATTGGGCTATACTTGGGCTACATCTGGGTGATATTTTTGCTACATTTGGGCTCTTTTGTCTCTGGTGGCCATCTTGGGAGACTTATTTGCTATTAAGTTTCCTAATTTCCTCATTTACTACAGTCTCCAGAGTAGGAAATACTTTCAGTTTTTTACTTTGATTCCATCAAGAAGGCATTCAGATGTTTCACACATTTGCCATAAATTCAGAATGTTAGCACTCTAGTTGCTCATTAGATCACTGTAGTAAAGCTACTGCTCACCAGGGAAGTCTGCTGCTGGTATTGAAAGTTCATGTTTCAGTCTGCTTGTCAGAATTTTTTAATAAAATAGAAGAGGATTTGAGAAGTCACTCAAAATGTGCCCTCATTTTTCTTTCTGCAGCACTAATCATACTTTCTATGGGAAAATGAACCCCCTCATTTTGTTCCTTTTTAAATTAAATGTTTTAAGAGTTACCACTTTATTCCAAACAAGATGGCTTCAGGTGTGTAATACGTTTTTCATAATTAGGACTGTTAGCGCTCTAGTTGTTCTTTAGAACACTCTGGGAAGCTGCAGTAGAACACCAAGGAATCAACTGACAGTCTCTGCCCTTGTTGGATGTACATGTTTTACTGAGAATGTCAGTCTTCATTCTCAAATGACTGAGAAAGATAATGTGAATTTACAGAAAACATGCTCTCAGTTTAGCTTATAGATCACCTTCCAAACCTCTGTGGGAAAAGCATGAGAAAATAGTTCTCTCAAACATGATTCATGATATCCCAGCAGAAGACTTTTTCACATGGTAAAATCACCTTAGAACACACCACAATTCCTAAAATGAGTATGGTACCATCAACAAATGATTTATAATGTAACTACAGTCTTAAAACCTTCTATTAACCGCAATGCTTTTTAATGAGGTGCTATCATGTATATTGGTCCCAAGATGGCTGCCAACACTTCTTGGATGAAGTGCTGACAGCCAATCAGATCTCACGATGAGATGTGTGGTTAGGCGCCGCCCAGATATATATGTGATTTTACTTTTGATTTTCTCAGGAACTACTGAACGGATTTACACCATTTAACCAAAAGGCATGACTCTGAACCAAGGGCTACATTTTTGCCAAATTTGGTGTAATTCCGTTCAGCAGTTCGGTCTGTAGCTGCGACTAAAGGTTCCTATGGAAAACTGCATGGGGAAAACACGTTTTGGGACCCCACCTTTTTTCTCGGCCCCTGCTTGACGAATCACCCTGATACTTTCAGGATAGGAGCAGACCGGAGCTGGCCGAAAGTTTTGAAAATTTCACGAAGATTCGTCAACCGGCGCCAAAGTTATTGGGAATAGAATGTTGCGGATTTCCTATGGAAAATAGGTCCTAACTATAACTACCTCCTGGCAACCGTCAGTAGGTAATGTATATATATGTATATATATATAGAGAGAGATATGTGTGTGTGTGTGTATATATATATATATATATATATATATATATATATAACACGTTAACCAAGTATCCTGAAACGGTTCCCGATAGAACCCAAAAAGCAGGTACGGACCACAGCGTGGAAGTTGAATTTTCTTTATTTGGTGTGCAGATTAAAGTGCATAGTGCAAAATAATTCGCAAGTGCTCAGCCTGACGCGTTTCGACTGCCCCACGGCAGTCTTGATCACATGACGCGCAGGACCAATCAGTGGCTATATATAAGGTGCCCAATCAGAGAATCGCTTACAAAATTGTCAATAAAGTTTTCAAATATGAATAGACATAGGACTTGGATTTAACAAAATATAAAAGCGTGGTTTCTCATAGGCAATTTTACATTTGTCAAACATTTCATAATAAAAATTGTATTACACAAAGATAGGTATAAAAATCTAAATAATGCAAAATAAGAACATAGTGTTCCTATACGCTTTTTTTCCATATTTGGAACATATCATTAAGCATTTGTCATACCATGTATTATTATATGTAGTGGGTTGTGAAAATCAGAATACTGACTAAGAACATAGTGTTCGTTAATAATAATTCACAACTTCAAGACATCACATAAATAAGGAAACCACCTATCTAGTGTCGTTGACCATATATTCCAGCATAGTGCAACTATATCGAAATATTGTAGCTTTGCAAAATTGCTGTTACATAGTTATAATTATAAAATATTGTTGATTACACAAGTCCATTGAAATATTTATCATGTTCTGCGGTATCGCTCAGAAAAGTGCAAAGTAGTGCAAATAAAGTGCTAATGTTAAAGTGCATCTTCATCGTAAACTTATATATACACAAATCAATGAGTATAAAATACATAGCAGCTTATGATAGACGTTACACAAGTTCTCCCATGTTTCAATTAGTTGAGAATGTGATGTTTATGCAGTTATACACGTCATCTTCTTCAAGATTCTTTCTCACAAGAAGCATCTGATGAGACAAGGAAATCAATTTTATGGATTACAATAAAATCCAGACCTTAAAAAGTTTGTATTACTCTTCTGACAGGTAATAACATATAGGTCTAAGTAAAACCAATAAATAACAGCCCCAAAATTACACAGTTGCACAAATTTTAATAAAATGATGTCTAAAATGAGCCAAATCCAGGAGCCCAAAAACCAACACCCAATCCCACATAAAACCAGATAAAATCTAGAGACCTAGATAAAAACCTGGCAAACGTAGGGATAAAAGCGCCAGTCTAAAAGCGAACCAGGACTTCACCCACCATCAACATCCCCATGAATATATAGTTGAATTAATTCATTATAAAAAGTTGTGCAAATCTTCATTGTTATTCAGCCCATTTGGCATTTTAGTATCTAATAACATGATAAATTCAGACTCCACTTGTCTTAGCCTTTTTTCCCAATTACCCCCTCTGATGTTCTTGGGTATCGCACTGATGACATAATAACTGAGGTCATTGAGGTTGTTGTTGTGCACCAATTTTAAATGTCGCGCTACAGGGTAAGTGGGATCGGAATTGACCACTGCTCTAAGGTGTTGTAAAATCCTGTTAAAAACTTGCAACTTAGTGCTGCCGACATATAATAACTGGCAGGTGCATTCTAAAATATAGATTGCATATTCTGTTCTGCAAGTGAAATGTCCTTTTATTTTAACTGGATTAGAACTAAAAGCTGTGACATATTCAGCATTTTTTTTCCCAAATTTGCACGCGCGACAAGAGTTGCACTTAAAAAAACCATGTCTAGCTGTTAACCATGTGTTTGAAATCAATACCTCAGGACTATTTTTTACTAGACCATCCCTCATTGAGGGGGCCCTTCTAAATGTCAGCAGAGGGAGTTCCGGCAGAATTTGTGACATCGTGATGTCTGTCCGAATTATGGGCCAATTTTTATATAAAATTCTACAAATCTGTCTCTCTTGTGTACTATAGTTTGTTATTAACCTGATGTTACTTATAGATTCCACAATAGTGGAATCTATATCATTAGTACTTTGCCTTAGTGAATCTTGGGCCTCATGATCAATGTGCTGCCGGGCAACTGGAATTGTGTTGTTCGCTTTTTCTCGAGCTGCATTCAGATCAGAAGTGACATAACCCCTATTTAGGAATCTTTCAAACGTTTCTTTTTGGCAAGTTATGAGATCGTCTTCATGACTACAGATTCGTTTAATTCTTAAAAATTCCCCAAAGGGGATACTGCGAATAAGGTGGCGAGGATGGGAACTTCTAGCATGTAATACTGAGTTCCCAGCTGTTACTTTTCTGTGCAATTTGGTATGTATTGTGCCCTCCCTAATGAAAATTTCAACGTCCAGGAACTGCACTTTAGTGTTGCTAATGTCTGAAGTGAATTTAAGATTCAATGTATTTTTGTTGATTTCTTCCACAAAGTTTTTGGCTGATTCGATGGTACCTTTCCAAATTAAACAAACATCATCTATAAATCTCCACCAGTGGAGGACATGTTGTTCAAACATAACCCTGTGGACGACCCTTAGAACATGCTCCTCCCACCAGCCCACGTGTAAACACGCGTAACTGGGGGAGAAGCATGCTCCCATCGCCACGCCGCGAAGCTGCTGGAAAACTTCCTTATTGAATAAAAAGTAGTTATTTGTCAAACAAGTGGTATATATATATATATATAAATATATGAACTTTAATTTTTCATAAATGAAGCTGAATTAGTTAGCAATACAATGTACATTTTTGGGACCATAAATAATATTTTGGAAGCAACTATTTTGGCCTTTTAAATTAAATGTGTGTAAAGACGCCATTGTGGTTCATATTTTGACAACCATATTTTGGTCAAATGAAATGTTTATGGTCTACATTTTTACAAACAGTCCATGTGCATCTGCTTTATTCTCTGTTCAGTTTCAGTTTGATGCACAGTAAAGAAAACAGGAACAATACAACTTATGACATACTGAATGTAGAATAACTTGTGCATATCTTATCAACATTGAAAACATACAATGTCTCAGGATGTAACAACAAAAACCTGTTAAAATCAAAACAATTTTTATGTTTCAGGAACCCGTGGGAGCCAGACTGTGGCAATTAGGGCACAAACAGAAAGCACACAGGTAAGATGAACCCAGTAAATTGGACTTCCACAAGGTTTCTTTTTAAAAACCCACACAAAGGAGTGGAAGTAAGTTTGGAACTCAGAAATAGAATGTTGCAATGGTAACCCTCAATAGCTCAATATTCACTCAGAAAGATATCTTATAACTAGTAATGTCAAAGCCAAAAGGGTTTGGTTTTTCTTTTACGCATTCACGTAGAAGCACACAATATAATAACACACGTGCACACAAACACATCTACAGATTACATTTTCATAGGATCCAACAGAAGTACCCGCATCCTAGTGCAAAGTTTAACAAGCATAAAGGTGTTAATGCACATATACAAGAGTCCTAGATAATGCTGTGCAGAAGGAGGCACATGGTGATGAAGCTCAGCCTGATTTGTGTTCGGAGGCATGGTGCAATTTACGACAGAACAGTTCAAAGTGATGTGCACAGGGGATGCACTAATGATGCCCCCAAGCTGAGCACTAGTTGATGTCTCTCTTAGAAACACAGGATGATGTTCCTCATGAGAGCACTGAGTCCTGTGATTCACGTGAGCACTGGGTGCTGTGCTTTGGGTGACCGCTGGGTGCCATGTTTCATTTGAGCACTGAGTCCTGTGCTTCATGCGAGCACTGAGGCCTGTCCTTCACGTGAGCACTGGGTGCTGTGCTTTGGGTGACCACTGGGTGCCATGCTTTATGTGAGCACTGGGTGCTGTGCTTCATGCGAGCACTGAGTCCTGTGCTTCATGCAAGCACTGAGTCCTGTGCTTCAAGTGAGCACTGAGTCCTGTGCCTCATGAGAGCGCTGAGTCCTGTGCTTCGTGTAAGCAGTGGGTGCTGTGCTTCACGTGAGCACTGGGTGCTGTGCTTTGGGTGAATGTTGGGTGCTGTGCTTCACGTGGGCACTGGGTGCTGTGCTTTGGGTGAATGTTGGGTGCTGTGCTTTACGTGAGCACTGGGTGCTGTGCTTTGGGCGAATGCTGGGTGCTGTGCATTGGGGTAGCGCTCGGTGCTGTGCTTCAGGGATGTAACAACTGAGGTGGAGTAGGAACCAATTATTTGTGGAGGCGCAGCCCACTCCTCCCCAATATTGTCTGTATTTTATTATCAAATGGAGTTGTAAAGTCCCTATGTCTGCATTAAGATCCACGGCACAATTTGCTAAGACACATGCAGTCCTTTTAGTCCTTTCTATTCTGTATCTCTATGGGTTTTTTCCATTATAATGCGAGACTGCAAATAGCAGAATGCAAAAGTAAAAGATTAAGGAGCATATATACAAGTGCATTGAGCCACAAGAAGTCACTTTTTCTGACGTTCCTGGGGTGCAATGCCCTGCTCCATATTTACAACGTGGCGTTAAGCCACATTGTATAGTTTACCACTGCTTTGTAAAATTTGTACTCTTTCACGCAGGTATCAGCATGAAAGGGGCATGCAATGGGTGTTGCTCTGGGTGTTGCTCCGCAACACCCAGTGCTTTTTGATGCTGCCCCAGATTTACAAGGATCTGTAAATTTAAGACAATGCCAAAGACTAACGCCATGCAAGAGCAGGCATTTGATTGGCGCAATGAGGAGAAATACTTTTATTTCTCCTTGATTTTGCATTTTATTTGTGTGATGCTTTCTGCAGCACCCATAGAAAGAGCAAATCGCCTTTAAAGATTGATTATGTGCAGGAAATTGTCCCTTCCTGCACATTAACAATCATCCCTGCGATGCAGGCACCCCGACCGGCGGTGGTGATCCGCCCGCCATAACTCCCCGCCCGACGGCCATTTACCCCCGCCACATTAGCATGGTGGGGGGTACCACGGCAGACGGAAAGACCGTCCACCACTCTTCCACCGGCAGGCAATCATCACGATTGCCTGCCGGACGGAAGAGCCCCACAATATGGTGGTGGTGCCTTGCAGGCACCGCCATCCATATTAGGATGGGTGCGTGGGGCATGCCTTTCCATGGCGTAGACTCCGCCATGGAAAGGCATGCGGTGAATGCCTTTGAGGGCCCGTTGCGGGCCCCCGGAGGGGGTGGGGGTGGATGCCTGCACTTGGGGGGTACCATTGGCATGCACAAGGTGGCAGGCACCACGCGGTGCCTGTCACATTGTGAATGTCAATGCATAATATGCATATTTTGCATTGCCGCAATGTAAAAGGTGTGGGATGCGACTGCCAGGGTGGCGGTCGCATCCTAATTTGCATAGCGGGACCACCGTACCCATGGCGGTCATTCCCATTTACCATTACGGTGGCGGCATCGTAATGGGGCCCTTAATCTACCTGATGCGTTTTTAGTGAGGGAGAATTATCTGCAGATAAAATACCATGTCAACCCATCGCCTCCAAAGTTGAACTCTTGAACAGAATCAAATTCCACCCTGTGCTTGTCTAAAGTGTGTCTCAGGTGCTTCTACAGTGTAATTCATATTCCTCTGTGAGTGTCGTAGATGATTTCAGGTGTCCCACAACCCAAACATCATTCACTATGGAGATCCCAATGAGGTCCCATTCACTAAACCTTTCCGGCTTTGCCACCTTGTGTAATAGCATACCTTGCGATAACAGGGTCTTTATAACAATCTTGTCTTTCCAGCCACTCGACTTTACACAAATAGGCTTCTTGCAGCAATGGACAGATGCATAAAATGCTGAAAACTGGACTTGCTTCTGGTTTGCAAGCTTTAAAGTGTTTTCTTCTTCATTATATCAATGTACCATATTCTAAACTAAATAATGGGTACCTTAAGTAACTATTTTTATTTACTTGGTGCCACCAAGGATTCATTATAGCCACTATTCACATTTCAATCCAGATTGTAAGGCTCCCAATAAAGAAGCATTGGTAAATGCACTCGCTCTCCTTCGTTATTATTAGGTACTGCACCGCATGACTCAGATGATTCACGTCAAGACTGGTTTCTAACAGGTCACCAATAAAAACATGGTAAAAGAGCTATACTCAAGCCTGGATCATGATGCGAATCTTCTGTTTTGTTAATGGAAGACGGTAACTCAGATGAATGCACCAAAAGGGATACTCCCCTTAGTGAGAGGCCAACAAATGTGACAATTGGTCCCCGGGACATTTAATGATTTGGGGACTGAACCGAGGGATTCAAACTTGCTTCAGGCTGTTTCCCAGTCGTAGGTCAAAGGTTCAAGTCTTTCAGTCACTAGAAATCTGGCCTCTCTCTAACCCGAGCCCTAGAGTCAACATTGCATAATGCTAATTTAGGAATCCCCAGATGAGGTGTTCTACCGCAGCTTGCTGCCTTGTTGAGCGAAATACAGGTCAATGAGGAGAGCAGGTCCTTCCACGCGTAGCAGAGGGAACAAGAAGGCCCTCCATGCTCGCTCAATGAAGGGCTTCTAGTCTGCCCGCTTAATCTCCAGTCTGGTTGAAGGTTCTCAATGGCAAATCAAAGCTACATGGAAATACTGGACCGGTTGCTCAACATCTTCCACTGATGCCACAGCAGTACTGATGACCAGCATCAGTGCTTAGTCCCATCTGTTTGTAATGTTCAATTTTTCATAAATAGGAGAGAGACGAACTGCAGAAGAATGAGAACCAAGGGACAGGGCTTTTTTTAAAGTTCTAAACAACACTAGCTTCTAATCCATAGATGTGTAAAGCAGAAACTCGTAGTGTACGTACTATACAAAGCTTGCCACAACTGAAGAGGACACAAACTAAAGCAAACTTGTGGTGTGGCAAGTCTCAAGGTGACCTCACATCCTGTGATGTTCTAAGGGCTCATTCTGAATAATAACCTCTCCGGAATGGAGCCCAAACTAGGGATGAGAGGAAGAAGGTGCCCAGTAGGGGAATGGCGATGAACGACAGCGATGTGGCATTTTTACCATCATAGAGAATAAAGTACCTGAACTGGTACTTAATAAGGATCTGAAAGGAGCTCTGGGGAACTATTGAGCCCACAGCACTCAGTGACAAGTAATATAGTCTTTACTGGGGAGTTATGGCCTCTCAGTTGGACTGGACGGAGAAGTATCTCTATTTAAATTGTTGAATATGGATCTGATCTCAAATCTTCCTCTTCACCGAATTTTGTGATCTAAGTCAAATCCTCTTATCTCTATGAACATCAGTTTCCTTGTTTGCCAAGACTGGGGGTGCTTACAAACTGGCTAACAACAGAATTAAAAAAATGTGTAACAACTGGTACTCTGCATTCATGTTTAAGATCAATTGCTCTTAATCTCTATCTTATTATAGTGTTCTTTCTCCAGTCTGGGAGGCACTGTGTTTTCCCTTTTAGCAATAGATTTATATGCTTAATATCACACATGACAAAAAAGTGTTTAATGACAGGTAAGTAAGTTAGCTGTAGTATTTGTTGAGGGTATACAGTACACGTTTTAGGGTAATCACTCATTAAGTGTAATGTCATATAAATGTACCTTTCTTGAATACATTAGCTCTTTGTTTATATAATAATAAAAATGATTGTGAATATTTTTTCCACAGGGGGACATTCTGTATGCAGACCTGGATTTTAATACTAAAAATCCCAAGAAAAACAGACATCAAGGAAGGTTCAATAGGAAGGAAAAAGAATAAAGATCGGCGAAGAGAAATCCAACAAATGTTTGATAGAAAGAGTGAGACCACTGCCTTCTTGGAAGCCCCTTCATATACCCTCCTCAGGCTCCCAAGTTTACTCTGTGCACTTCCAGTAACACCAAGTGTGTTCCTCGCTCATTTTGCTCCTGCTGAAAGCAGACACAACATATCAGTGGAACCGACATGAAATCAGGGATCACATGCCAAGTTAGACCTGGTCATTCCAAGTCCCTCATGCTTTCCCAGATTCCCTGCCAGGTGATCCAGGATGCCTGGTAATTGGAGGGAGATAAATCTGACCCCATTCCCCCTGTCTAGTTAGTAAGCATTTCATATTTGTGCTTCTCATAGCAAAATATACTAAGATAATCACTGATAGAAGGGCATCCTCCCTATAGAGGTCTAGAAAGAGCGATTGCTTCTGATTCTGTTTCATACGCTTCTGTTGGCGAATATTGTGCTCAGATTTTAAAAGGACCAATATGTAACTTTTTCCTCGAAGATGGTCTTACTCATTTGCTTAATCAAAGAAATATGCTTCATTTTTAATGTGTTCCTTTGAATTAAATTTAGAGGTTGATAAGTCGCTATAATCAGAATAAATTAATAAATTTACACATAAACATGAAGTAACGTCATGAATTTTGCTTAATTAGATCCTCACAGTTTGCACCTTGAATTTCTCATCAGATCTGTCTAATGTTTCACAGACCTGCATTCCATCTAGGCTGTTGGTAAAACGTTCTTTTTTAAAGCTAATTCTCATTTCCATCCTGCTAATACAGTGTTTGTTTAGTCCTTCGTCCAGAATTCCTGTCATGTCTTGGCTTCTCAGTCCATTGGTGTTGATCAGTCTCAAATGTTGCTGGTGGTCCTCCTGGACTGGCTGTCATTCTATGCTCTAAAGAGCCTCAGATTGCTGTTCTGATGAGGTGACTCCATGTAGCTAACAGTGTGATTTAGAAATGGGTTGTGTGGGATAATCCTCTCATTTCTGTAAAAGGTGCTAAAATGGTTGAGATTCCACAGAGGTAATTTCTTCCCCAGGTAATTTCCCTTTTGCAAGATGGCAGAGTGAGTTAACACATGTCACAGGTTTCTGCTGTGACCTGAAGGTCGTCATGGCACATCCTTCTAAGGTCTGGAAATTAGGTAGCATTACATTGGATGGTGAGAGTGGCTGTTATATACAGCGCTTACAAACAACAGACCTATAGTATGAAGAGCTATATAAGATGCAAGTTATTACCGGGGAGGAAATGCCACAAGCAGATTATCTTCTGAATTTGTAATTTCCTCCTCAAATCTCAGAATTTCACCAAATCACTTACATTTAAGGATTGCCCTAATTGTTGACCAAAGCTTCATTTTGGCCTACGAGCCAAATTAGATTTGACCAGGGTTCTATTTAACTAGCAAAATCCAAGCCAAATATCAAATAGTTGATCGATTCACAGCAATCTGGTATCTTCGAGGTAAAACGAGACTCATCCATGCGGCCAGCGCACTCCTGGTGTGTCAAGTGCTCCACGGCTTCAGCAGGGACACCTTGTGAGCTGTTTGTTACTTGGTAGAGGTTAAACACTGCTTTCACCTGCACGCATCTATCCAGGCTGGAGAGTGTGCAGACTGGCATGACTTATGGTAGATGGGCTGCGTGGGCACCTGTTTTTTTCATATTATACCACAAAGACCTCACAAGAAGCATATGAATTTGGGGCGAATCGCAGAGGCCAATGAAAATTGAGCTATAAGCAAAGATTTACTAAGCCACCTAAAACACGGAAGGGGCTGACCAAACCTATATGTGCAAAGACAGGTGTAAATTACAACATGTTTCATTCACTCATAATTCACATCATACTTGTTTAACTCACAAAAAATTTGCATAACTTACACCAGCTTGCCTTTGAAAACAGGTATAAGTAAACTGGATTTGTGAAAAAGTTAGTCTTAGTCCCCAGTTCTCAGCTGCACTAATATCAATGTGCAGATTACACGACTATGGTTAAGAAATGTGAAACATATATTATCCAAGGTTTTTCTTTCACTTTTCCACTTCAAAATATTTTCTCTAAAATCTTTCTTTCCCTACACTCTGCTGTGAAAACTGAGATTTTTGGTGCCTTTTCCCACACTTTCACTGGGGATACGAATGAATCACCATGCTTTCAGACTGATAGTTCACCTCATTTACACAGAATCCTACAATTTTTCTGATACACCCTAAGATGATATGCTATAGTAATTTAAAGACAAATCTACGCATGCATAGCATGCTCAGAATCCTATCTATCATGTTGTTATGTGTATTTGTAAACCGCACTATGACCCGCGGAAGTAAGCTGGCGCTGAGCAGGCGTGTGTACCTAGCCCTCCCTAGGGTAGGCTGTGGCGTAACGAAAGTTCAAGGGGCCCCCCTGCAATGGACACGGAGGGGCCCGCTCCGGATTTAATCCGGAGCCCTAAGGCCCGAGTACTGTGCTGAGGGGGCCCCCTGCAGCTCGGGGGCCCCCCGCACCTCGGGGGATGTGGTGGCCTGTATTACGCCCTTGAGGGTAGGTTCCTTAACTGAAAAGCCACGGATTTGGCTTTGTGATGAATTCAAGAGAGGAGGAGGCTCTGATGAGGAGTGGGAGGTCATTCCTCTCCTTAGGAACTGAGTAAGAGCACACCCGTCCACCTGATTTGGTTCTGTGTGTGTGAGGGATGTTTGCAAGTAGGAGTCTTGTGGAGCAGACGTGCCTGGGGGTGTTGGTGGAAAGAGATGCAACTGTTCAGGTGGGTGGCATCTAAGGGGCCGATTACGATGGCGGGTGGATTGCCCCCGCTGGGCTAGCGGTGGTCACCGCCGGCCAGGCGGGGGCGATCCGCCCGCCATCCTGACTGCAAAGACCCCCCACCATATTATGATGGCTGGGGGTCTGTGGCAGACGGAAAGACCGTCCACCACATTTCCACCGGTTGACTCGCCGACCGGCGGAAAACGGGTTTAATATGGTGGCGGTGTCTGGAAGACACTGCCATCTATATTACGATGCAGGCTGTGATCAGCCTTTCCATGGCTGCATTGCCGCCATGGAAAGGCTGGCGGTTCCTGCTGTTGGGGGGGTGGGGGGTGCAAATGGCGTTTGCATGTACATTGTGGCAGGTACCGAGCGGTGGCTGTCACATTGTGCATGTAAAAGCACAACATGTATGTTTTACATTGCGGTGGGCGATGGCGGGCGGTCCCTTTTGCGGCTGCGATGCCGGGCAGAATTTGTCCGCCCGCCATCGTAATCGGCCCCTTAGTTCTGTACCACCTTGAATGTGTACTTGAGGAGTTTGAAATGAGCACGTTTGTGTATCGAGGGCCAGTGGACATACCCAAAGACAAACTGATGTTGTAATTTAAATTAAAAGTTACAAATGTGTAGCATGCCGATGAATGTTATCCATCATCAGCCGAACTGATGACTCAGTGGACCAATGCAGTCACCACAGAGATCTGTGTTTGATCCCATGGCGACAAATCTGAATCTGGGAGGATCCATGCAGACCTTCATCCTCATGAGATTGGTAAATTGAGTACCGTTGAGATGGGCAATGATAAACCTCTATTCAGAGCAAAGATACCTGTTGGTAATGATGCATGTTTACAATTACATGTTATGTTATATAAGACTCTGCCAGCACATCCCAAATGAAGTGCAACATCCACTGCTGTTCCTCTCAAACCTCTAAACTGCTAAGACAACACAAACAAAGCTTGAAGTAGCATGTGTCTAATGGCAAAAATTACTAGTTGCTCCAATATTTGTCAAAATAATCTATTCATTATTCGAGAGTGGCATCAAAGTTTGTTTTTAAATATATGAATAAAAGGAATCATGATAACATGAATTTGTGTTTGTGTTATTGCTTTTCAGAACGGCATTTATCTGGTGTAGAACAGTAATTATTAAAATTTTGCTAAGTATTTCCTTTTATAAAGTAAAAAACCCTTCATTTGGTACTTTAGAATTCTACAGTTTATGTAGTCCAGTAATGACTTAGGGGGTTAATTTGAAAATTGGCTGTAATGGAGCCCATCCACTAACATTTATCTTCCTCACCTCATATAGAGATAGGGGATAGCGGTTTTTCCAGCAGCTGGGCCACCATCAGCTTTACCGTGGGATAACACTCACCATCGTTGGACCATCAGTGTTAATGAAATAGGACAACTTGCCAATATGCAAGGGGCCTTTCAACATAATTTCCACTGGCATTTTTCTTGTTTGGCACGGGGTCAGAGAAAGATATAGTAATGGCCTCTACATGGTGAGAAGAAACCCTGTCTGTCTGGGATCTTGGGTTTTAAATTTTCCAAAGACAACTCCCCCCCTGCACCTCTTTGGGGGACTATCTTTGAAAAACAAACAAACAAACAATAGCAAAGTCAATAGGTCTAGCCTTCAGAACTATAGACTTTGCCCAAATTTCTTTTAGCAATGCTGAGCTGTATGAGTAATTAGGAAACCCAAATAAAAAAGGGCTCTGATACAGCCATAACATTGTAAAGTACCTCAATCCGGTGCGAGCAGTGAAAGGGCGCTAAATAAAAAAGCAATCCGTGCTTGCTCCATGCTTTACAGAAGGGAGAAGTAAACAAAGAGAAAGAGAAAACAGACACGCTGACCAATCAGGAGCCAGCAAATAAGAGTGACAATGAAGCCAACAAATGGTAAACAATAAGCGGGCTGCAAGCCGTTTTTAGTAAACAAAATGGCTTGGAAGCGACAGTGTATGCGACAGTGTATGTGCTGTCTGTGGCCAGACCTAAAAAGTACAATCTGGTCGCCACTGTTGCATATTCTTTTTTTTCACAGATGTGGTGTAATGAATTTGCTTTTCACTAAAAGAACACATCCAACCCCTGCACTCCCTTTCTGGGAGGTAAATATACCACTGCACCTTTAAAAATACAATTTGAACGGCACTTCCTAAAGATGAGGAAAGAACACAACACTCCCTTTAGGCAAGGCAAGGCAAGGCAAGAAAAACTAATTCTGGTGCATTTAAAATAACACACACAAGTTTATTAATGCAACATTTTAAAAAGACAGGCCGAATATATCAATTATGGCAGACTCAAAGAAAACTGTTGATTAATGCAATGTTCAAAAAGGTAAGCCAAATATATCAGTAAATGCAGATTCTCAAATGTCAAATGAATAGTTAAATGTACAATTAAAATAGTATGCAATATATACAGATGGCAAAGAGTAGAAAATATACACAATAGAGAGAGAGAGAGGGAGAGAGATTGGTTAGGAACACCTCACCGACTGATTCTGCAACATCCTTGCCCGCTCTTTAGCTGGGGAAGCCCTTTCAACAGCCCAGGTAGGAGTGTCAGTCAAGACTCAAGTTCGATCACCTTCCCACAGCAATACGTCTATTCTGTGGTGAACTTCCACCTGACCTACGAAAGCTTCCATCTTAAATATCATTATTCAACGTAAGGCGAAGTTTGTAGAAAACCCTGCCCCTTTCTCATTGGAAAAAAATGAGCAGGCTGTACCAGTCTGCGTCAATGCCAAGACAGTGGCTGGTCAAGCCTCTGTATTTTGACTCTGACACAGAGTCTGCACATTCCACAGATAATATCCAGTTCACTCTGGTCAGTGAGGTGCGAAAAACAAGTGAGGAGCAGAAAGACCTTGAATTATGAATCGCAAGCACTGCTGTGTAGGCAGGAGCAAAGCAGAGTTAGACATGAGGCCATGTCAAAGCCAATTGTAAGAACTCATAATTCTGTGCACGCAGAAGCAAGGCAAAGTCAGAAAGCAAGATGACATGAGACCATGTCAAAGCCAATTGTCAAAGTCAGGAAACAAGGTGACATGAAGCCATGTCAAAGCCAATAGTAAGCACTTATAATATAAATGTACTGTTCTACTCCATGACAGCTCTCACTAAAAGACAGCAAGATTATAAGACAGAAGAGAAGCAGGAATGTGCAGGACCGTCCTACATTAAGGATAAGGTAAAATAACACACTAAAGTCAGTTAGAATGATGGTAGTCGGGGTCATTATAGGGTGCCAAAACACAAGAGTGCCTCTTTTATCACAGGTGGCTCCAGCAATGTTGGCAGGAGCAGCTTTGGCTGAAAAAAACCTCTTCACAGCAGGTAATTTTACATTTGAGGTATCAGCCTCCGTTGGGCTTGCTGGAGGAACATCTCTGCCACCACAGGCATTTAGCAGTCAGTCATCTGAGTTCTAAATGTGTGCCGATTGTGATAGCTTTATTTATCAAAGTGAATGTATGGGTCTATGTCAATACATATTTTGAACAGTTACAGCATACCTCTAACCATATATTCTAATAAATTGAAAAGATAAGGCAATTTAGGCTTGTTTCAGTTGTTTCTACAGGTAGTAAGACTAGACTTAGTTCTTGTCTTTTTCTACTGGTATATTTTTTAGGTCTCTTTCTTGCTATAGACGCTAGGTGCTGCAGGGACCACGGTGCCAGTCGCATGCCATTTCAACCTACTTGTGGTACAGTAATGTACTTCATATTGGAGAAGCAACTTAGGATGCTGCAGAGCCAATGCATACCTGCTCAGGTGACCAGGGGTGACCGGCATGGCTCACGGGTGGGGGGCGGGCACGCAAAGGGGGGGGGGGGTTGGCAGCGGGCTGCATAAAAAAACTTACCCTTCCACCGCCGCCGGTTCCCGTGTCTTCCCTCCTGCTCGCCTGTGTCAGACTCCAGGTCGGAACAGGAAGAAATCAGCCAGGCTTCCACCCCTAAGCCAATCACAAAGCTCGAATGGAGCATTGTGATTGGTCTGAGTGCCGTGAGACGGCGCTCATCCAGGGGCTGGAGGGGTGGGCATGTTCTCCATGCAGGCTGCATGGAGAGGGGGGAAAGTGCGCATGACTGGTTTGGACGGCCCGAGAGGGCCGACCAAACAGTCATTGGGCACTCAGGAGTGGGCAAACCACTCCTTCCCTGCTCCGTAAGTAGAGCAGATACCCACCCGCAAAGAGCGAGAAAGCAGTGGGTGATGCTCCTCTGCCATAGCTGAGGAGCTGCCACTGAAGATGACACGTTCAACAGTCCTGACGCCTAAAGTAACTGCACTTTTCCTGAGCCAATACTTTCAATGTTAAAAGTGACACTATGAATCCAGAATACAATTTGCTGTTGGCTAAAATTTCAGGGCTGGCTTAAGATGCCACACATTTCATGTGGATATTTGGCACCCACATCCATGAAATATGTGAAAATGCCATGGGGAGATGGATGCTGTAACATGTCAGGTTCAAGGTAGAATGTCAGAGCATTGTATAGAGAAATATTGTCTGACAATAACATCTAAATGTAATTTTTGAAAATATCTTCCCTCTGGGTGTAGGTTTTTGTGAAGGATATTTAGAAAACAATATGTATGCCAGACAATATTCTAAGAATGAAATTCTGATACTACTCTTAGGTTCAAGCGAGGTAGATCCTGCAGGGTTACACCAAAGGGTGGCTATATTGGGAATATTTATAGTTTTTTAGTTTTAGGAACCTGCACATCATGATTTTCATTGGGCCAATACATAAGAGTGCAGATATGCCAGGGGGCATACCAGTGAGAGCACGGCAGGCTCCCCCCGAAGGACTACATCCTTGCCTGTCCCATGAGACCCTTCCCAGGCTCCTGGTCCACATCCCAAGTAAACCCCCTGTCGCATTCATCATCACCAGAGCTGGTGGTAAGTTGGAGGTGAAGTGTCCAAGGATTGGAGAATCCGCATGTGGAAAAGGCCCCAGTAAATCCTTGTAAACATGGTTTATCCACAATCCAGGAACAATGACTCATATTTGCAAGCTGCAGAAGTGCACTTACCAGCCGGAATCAGTGATCCGAGTCCTACTCATTTCAGCACCCCTCTGCCGTGCCACTGGTAATCAGGCCAATTGAGGCCAAAGTAAGTGCCTAGAAGTTGACTTGCAAAGTGGATTAGTTGGCTACAAGAAAAAAAGAAGAAAAGATTTCGGGCATATTATTAAGCACGGCGTTAAAATTATCGCCGCTTTAGCGGCAGGAAACTGCCGCAGAGAATTCCAATAGAAGCCCATGTTCACACCAGAACATGGGCTTCTATGAGAATTCCCCAGGGCATATTATCAAGCCTATTATCGCCACTTTAGCAGTTTTCTGCCGCTAAAGCGGCGATAATTTTATCGCCGTTTCTTGATAATATGCCCGATTGTTTTTTTCACATTAAAATAAAGTGAGCCATTCTCTTTCTCCCTAATGCTTGTGCTGCCTTGTGACCTGGGAGGTCGAGTGGGGGAGGTATGAAAGTTCTGAGACACCCGGAAAACATTATCCTGAAACGTAAATATAATTGGAGGCTCAATAGAAGCGACGAATCAATTTCCTGCAAATAAAGACAGGAACTTCACACCCCTAGTGAACAGTAGTGGCAATTTTTGTAAGTCTCTACGACCTGATGTTATGCCACTTTGCTATGAGCATGGAGGACCAACTAGGGATGGCAAAGGGTCTGATGACGCGATGGTCCCTTTGGGATCACATATGTCTACCTCATGTGCTTACAATAACCTTGCATAAGCTGATAGTACAACCTTGGTAGTTGGGCTCCTAGTGGAATATTTCACAATCTGAAGTTATTAGTTAAAAGTAGAGATTAGTAGATTCTGCCATTCCGTCTCCTGCTGCAATTAATTTATCAGGCACGCTTAATGAACAGGTTCCCAAGGGCCTCCCTCTTTTTGGGTTTGACTTAATTCCAGTGGAAAATGCTGGAACTGCAGTGCAATGACAGTAAGAGCAGAACTGTATCAGGTGTCATTTGAGGTGTACCTTTCCCTGGCTCATTCTTTTCTGAATCCTGTGAAATGAATGCCTACAAACCAAGTCGATTCCTGGGCCTTAATGCCATAAATAGTTGGAAATAAAACACCTAAAACAAGATTACGTTAATCTTACATTTGGCTTGAGAAAGCACTGCTGAGCTGTGAAACTGATGGTTGAAATACACAATTATAGTTGAGGGATCAATTTTGAATGAACAAAATAAAATGAAGCCATTCTAAATCTGAAGTGGAATTTACTTTGAAAAATACGAAATACTGTAAAGGTGCCCTGGAACTGTTTAGATATTTGAGTTTTAGCATTAAAGAAGGGATGCACGATGCTCTATGCAGATGGTCCGCATTTCTCTGATTCCCCCCACAAAATGTTCCAGATTGTTCCAGATTTTTCCATCTGCAACAGAGGAGGTCTATCACACATCAAGCAAACTCCTCTCTGCTTCAAGGGTCAAATGTAAAGAAAAAAGTTCATCCTATTACCCAATCTCAAATCAACAGTCACCCACAGTAAAGATTTAGGAAAATCCCTTTGAGGATGTCTGGCTCGGCTATAAAACTATAGTGACATCATTGAAAAGATGGCCTCTTAGGGATTACTGCATAGACACCAGCCTGCTGGTGCATTTAGTCCATTGCCTCCATGCAAAGAAACCTAACAAGCTCATCAAACGATAGTGCAGTTGGTGAAATGTCCACCATTTTATTTGAAATAGGGTTGAAATCTCGAGCAGCATTTCTCGACCCTTTAGAGGGTACCATCTGTGGGTCATTGAAATCTCCAGGGCAAGAGGAAAAGCGTCTTGAACCAAAGTAGGCAGTACCAGAGGGGGAGAGGTATGCGCACCCACAACTTTGGCTCTTGACATCAAGGGGCAGATTTACAAGCCCCTTGCGCCACTTTTGCGTCACTTTCCCCCATGTTAAAAGTGACGCAAAAGTGGCGCAAGGGGCTTATAAATCTGCCCCCAAGAATCACCAGGGACATCTTAAGGATTTTGGGGGCCCTGGGCAAATGTATTTTGGGGGCCCCTGTTCCAAACAGCTTTGAATTTGTGATCCAATATCCGCTCTTTCATGCCCTTTTTGGCCAAGTGACAGATAGTGCACATTCCCACTTGTTTACATCTAATATTCAGGGATTGTGACATGTGTTTTCAATATTATAATACAGCAGCAAATAATCTGTTAATATGTGAGGTCCTGTTTTGACCTAAAAGAAACTTTTTTTTATGGATGCTGCATGAAACATACACACAACATTTCTCTTCAAAATGTCTGTAAAAGACTCACACATCAGCCACATTAAAAATAAATTGAAGGAAACCAGTATTCCTGTTTAAGAAATATTCAAGGTCATCAGGGCAAGACTCTGCCCAACAGAGCTGGCTCTATCTGGGGGCCCCTGAAAGGCTGGGGGCCCTGGGACAGAGCCCACTATGCCCGTGCTTTAAAACGTCTCTGAGAATCACTAGTTTTAGACCATTAACCTCATCCCTCAACATCTTGATAGGGTAGAGCGCTTCTTCAATTGTTGGATGGTTGTATCCAGGTGCAACAGTAATGAGGGGTGTCAGAATTCTGGGGTTGGGCGTCCACGGTATAGTCTGTTTGGAAGATCTCAAACCTGTTGGAGCATTCAACATTGGGAAGGACTTGTTCATTCCCACCTTCCGCAGCATTTAAACAGGTTGGCGGAATAGAGGCGGTGGATACCTTGTTAGGATGAGAGGTTTGAGAGAGGCCCAGGTCAATATGGGCTGCTGGGACCTTTGGCTTCCTCCTAAAAGTTTCTGCCACCTTCTCCCCTTTTGGTGCTCTGGCTTTTCTAGGGGCACTGGTTTTCAGCATGCTTTCTACTTTCTCTATTAAGGATTCAATGTCACTGGACACACACTTTGGAGCCCTATGCTTAGGTTGTTTTGGGCGGTTTAGCTGAACTGGGACACTGGACGGGCTAGTTGTAGCCTTCCGTTTCCCTATAATTTTGCAGCACACAGCAGAGGAACAGTAGATAATAAAAACAAAATGCTTGCACTTAATCAATAGGCTAAGGCAGACAAAAAATAAGTAGAGATTGCAGTACCTTGGGAGTCCATTAAACTGCCACTGAGGCCCGGACAAAAAACATAAGAGGTGCCCTGCCTTATGCTGGCTTTGATGGGCATAATCGGGCCTACCCTTTGCTCAGGCATGGTCGGCGCATGTCCTGTGCTGCGGTGAGCCAGGTGATCAATTTCAGCACGTTGGAGTGTGGAGGCACCACCCCCTTCCAAGTCTGGCAGCGTCTCCAGGCACAAGAGTTTCTGGTGCTGGTGGTTCCTTCCAGGGAACTAAGGGCACTTGTGGGGGGGGTTCAATCTCCTTGTTGCAGCAGCTGTCATGCATACCACGCGGCGGGAGCGCCAATGAGGGCTTTCAGCATGTTTGAGCTGGGAGGCCCCGCCACTTCCAAGTCTGGCAGTGCCTCCAAGCGCAGGAGTGTCTGGTGCTGGTGGTCCCTTCCAGGGGACTAGGGGCACTTGTGGGGGTGTCAATCCCCCTGATGCAGCAGCTGTCATTGCTTAAAGTGTCAAATGTAAAGGAAAAAGTTCATCCTCTTACCAAATCGTAAATCAACAGTCATACACAGTAAGGTTCAGGAAAATCCCTTTGAGGACGTCTGATTGGGCTGCAAAACTATAGTGATATAATTGAAAAGATGACCTCTTAGAGATTACTGCATAGAGACCAGCCTGCTGGTGCATTTAGTCCCTTGCCACCTTGCCAAGACACCCAACAAGCTCATAAAACGACAATGTAGTTGGTGACATGGCCACCATTTTATTTGAAATAGAGTCAGTTTACCAAATAAATGATCTCTTATGAAGCTGTCAGAAGAGGTCATGGACAAGGTGAGGCACTTTGCATAATCCGAACGCTTGCAAATATTAGATAATCGATTTGGGTATGTGATTACTAATAATGGTTACATCTTCTTATCTTTGTGCCACTTCTATAGGAAACTGGATTTTTTGCCTGGTATTTGATGCAACTTTGACTGAAGTGTACTGGGCTCCTGCTAACCAGGTCGCCAGTACCAGTGTTCTTTCCCTAAAAATGTACAATTGTTTCCCCCCAATTGGCAATACCTTTAGCACTCTCCGTATGTCCATAGTAAATGCTACCCCTGGTACCTAGGGCCTGAGGTATGAAAGATGGTCCCTAAGGGCTGCAGCAAGAATTGTGCCAGCCTAAGAGACCCCCTCACCAAACACATGCAAGGCTTCCATTGCAGGCTGCACGTTTTGGTGCAGACAAATGTGAAAATATGACATGACACACATTCCTGTGTGACATGTCCCCTAACACTACATGTAATATTTGTAAGTCACCCCTACAGCAGGCCTGACAGACCTAAGGCAGGATGCCTAATATTACATGTGAGGGCATAACTGCATGAGCAGATATACCCCTGTACTGGTCAGTTCCAACACTACCAGTGCAAGTGACCAGGGAAGCCATTTTAAGATATGTGCTGGACACTGGTGAAAACGAGTTTCTCAGCTACATGATGGCTTCACTGAAGATAGGTGTGTTTGGTAACAAACATCTCATATTAGTATACCCACACTGATTCCAGTGTTGGATTTATTAATACATGCATGCAGACGACACCTTAGAGGTGTCCCCTGAAAACGTACAAGCATCTGGTCTGTTGTCTGACTGGTTTCTGCTAGCTTGCCATCAGAGATGAGTGTCCGGCCCCCAAGGGTGAGAGCCTTTGCTCTTGGGAGGTCAGAAACAAAGCCTGCTCTGGAAAGGGATGTTTACACTCCCTCCCTCAGGACAACCAGCTGATTAGCATTCCAAGGCAGGGGAGCTTCGAAGAAGATACTGAATTTGAAATGTAAGTCTGACTCCCCTCACAAAAGAGGAAGCCGAACCCCTTTGTCCAGAGCCCTTTTGCACCCAGACAGGTGAGTAAATTAACTAGTTGTGTAGGCATGCCACCCCCAGGCTAGCACCACTGCCAAGGTGGCCTAATCTGAGGTGGACACGACTTTTCAGAAGTAGCCATCTTTGTGAAGGCAAACTTAGGAATTCTGGGACAGGGTTATGCCCATTTTCCACAGGAAGTGGCCATATTGGGGGCATAGTAACCCCATGCATCGGTAGTCCATTGGCTGCTACCCTACACTCCCCTAACACACCTAAATTAAGTATTTAGGGGAGCCCCTGGCACCGAAAAATTAAATCCTGCTGACCTAAAAGACAAAGACGGACGTGAAGAGTCGCATCCTGGCAAAAATTAAGACCCAGCAACTGACCTGGTGTCAATCCTGCTGGTCTGCCTGCTGACTGCGACAATTGCACCAAAGGATGACTTGTCCTGCAGCTGCTAAGTCCCCAAAGCCCAGGAGAACCGCCAGCACTGCATCGAGGAACCAAGACCTCATGAGAAGTAGCGGACCTCCTTCCCTGCATTTTGTAGGCATCGAAAGACTCCTGAGAGGACTTTGTCACCGCAGAAACCTGACACCTGAAGACATCACTGCACCTGTCACTCCAAGCCTGAGTTGAAGTGGGCCAACTGTGTCATCGTGGTCCCCAGCCCTCCAGAGACCAAGTCCACCGTGGATTCTCCCCAAGTGAACTCTCCAACATCGCCCCCAGCCTCTACATGCAGGCCCCCACTACCATGACTTGTCCCGATAAGGAAATCTTGATGCCTAAGGACACCTCTGCAACCGTCATCCCTGGGCCGTGGAGAAGAGGAGCAAAGGTGTCCCTACATCCCTGAGTATCATGAAGCCTGACCCCCCCTGTTTGTTTAGCCTGACTGGCCCCCCAGTCAAAGCCTGCAGCTTCTTTATAACATGGCTGCAGGGCCGGCTTTAGAGCTGGTGGCACCTGGTGCGACAATGTTTGTTGGCTCCCCCCAATGACCTCCTCCACCACGGATTCCCTCAAAACCACCCTTTAACAGTGCCCAAGTCTTCATAACCACTGTCTTCAGATGCATTATAGCACACTCTCTCGGATACATATATGGCGCCACTCATATCAGTGTAGAGTGTCAGAGCACTTTGCATCACACACACATTACACAAAGACAATCAATCATACGTGTGTAACTCAGCGTATAGGAAATGTAACATAAGACAACGGACTCCAAGGTGTAGGATTCACATGTCATCCACACTGGTAGGCAGAATAGTTTAATCGTGCTTGGTCTGGAGAAGATCAAACTCAGAATTTAAAAAGAAACACCATAGTTGGGGGTTCTCTTTAATAATGAGAATATATTTCTGCCTAAATTAATCCTTTTTGCAGCATTAATCTTTGCTCAAATCTATACTTTGCAGGGTGCATGCAGTTCTTTGATAAAAGTTAATAGTTCAGTACAATCACAAAGCGCATAGAATGTAAATAGGTCAATGGGTTACTGCTTTTAAAAGAGACATCATTGTTTTTCTTGCAATTTATAAATTCAAATCCTATATGGGGATTTTAACCTATAAATTGCAAGTACCAAAATGATGCCTTTTTTAAAACGAGTAACCCACTGACCTATTTGCATTGTATGCACTTTGTAATCTGCTCTGTACTTGTTTTCTGCAACAGGCATAGTAAGCCTCTACACTACTTTATAGTGGGTCAAAACTAAAAGTAAACAAAACTCCAACCTCTCTTCAGGAAGAACATTAATCACAGGATTTCTCCTGACATATTTTTGTTGCCCGAAAATTGCTGGAGGAATCGAGTGCGGCAGCAGCAGGTGCTTTAAAATAACAATAAACGTGCAAACACAGCGCCCCCTGGAAGCCAGCACCCGGTGCGGTGGCACCGGTTGCACCGCCCTAGTGCCGGCCCTGAATGGCTGATCTCATAAAGTAACATTGGGCACCCAACGCTGTTTTGCACCCCAGCACCAATCAATCAATCAATCAATCAGGAATTTTTGGAGCGTGCTACTCACCTGTAGGGGTCTCAAGGCACTGGGGGGTGGGTACAAGCAGCTCCGTGGTCATCTGGAGAGCCAGGTCTAGAGATCTTTTCTGAATAGGTGCAGTGTCGGGCTTCGTCTGATGTGGAGTAGGAGTTTGTTCCAGGTCTTGGCTGAGATGTAGGAGAAGGATCTGCAACCCGCTCTGGCCCTGTAGATGTTGGGGACCGTGGCTAGGGCTAGGTCGGCAGACCGGAGGTTCTCTTGGGGGCGTGGAAGGAGATTCTTTTGTTGAGGTATTGAGGTCTGGTGTTATGGAGGGCTTTGTAGGCATGAGTGAGCAGTTTGAAGGTTATTCTTTTTTCGACGGGGAGCCAGTGGAGGTCGTCGAGGTGTTGGGTGATGTGGTCATGTCGTGGGATGTCGAGGACGAGTCTGGCTGCGGCGTTCTGGACGGTCTTGAACTTGTGGAGGAGTGTTTTATTGTTTCTGGTGTAGAACACGTTTCCGTAGTCCAGTATGCTGGTGATCAGTGCATGGGTGATTGTCTTCCTGGAGTCAGGGGGGTGCATTTGAAGGTCTTGTGGAGTATGCAGAAGGTGTTGAAGCATGTGGAGGACACGGCGTTGATGTGGCGGTTCATGGTGAGTGAAAAGTCCAGTATGATGCTGAGGTTGAGCGTGATCCGTAGGGGTGGGTGGGTTTCCGAGGGCGGGGGGCCACCAGTTGTGGTCCCATGCGGAGGGGTTGTATCCGAGTTTGAGGACTGCTGTTTTCTCCGAGTTGAGCTTTAGGCAGCTGCTACTCTTCCAAGATGCGACGTCCTTCATCCCTTCTTGGAAACTGTGCATGGTGATGTCGGGTTCCTTGGTGAGGGATAGGATGAACTGGGTGTCGTTAGCCTCTGAGACTATGTTGAGTCTGTGTTTGTGAGGGGGGCCATGTAGACATTAAAGAGCATGGAGCAGAGGGAGGATCCTTGGGGTACTCAGCATCTGATCTCTGCAGGTTCGGAGAGGAAGGGCGTGAGTCTTATTCTTTGAGATATGCCTGAAAGGAAAGATCAAATCCAGTCTAAGGCAGTTCCCTGGATGCCGGCATCGTGGAGTCTGGCTGCTAGTGTGCGGTGGGAGACACGGTTGAAGGCTGCTGAGAGGTCTAGGAGGATAAGGGCTGCAGTGTGGACTTGGTCGAGGAGGGTGCAGATGTCATCAGTAGCGGCTATGAGGGTGGTCTCAGTGTTGTGGTTGCTGCAGAATCCGGATTGCGAGGAGTTGAGGATGTTGTTGGCTTCTATGAAATGCGCTAGCTGGGTGTTGACGACTTTGGCGACAAAGGGGAGAAGAGAAATGGGCCTGAAGTTTTTGAGGTCTATCAGGTCTGCGGGGGGCTTCTTGAGGAGGGGGTTGACTTCAGCACGTTTCCAGTCGTTGGAGAATGTGGCTGTATTGAGGGAGCAGTTGATCGTTCGTCGTAGTTTGGGTGTGATGGCGGTAGCGGCCCTGTGGAAGATGTGCAGCAGGCAGGGGTCAGTGGGTGCTCAGGAGTGGATGCTTTTCATAGTCTTTGCTGTGTCTTCTGTGGTGAGAGGGGTCCAGGTGTGGAGGGTCGGCTGGATGTCGTAGCTGGTGGGGGTTTTAGGGTTGGTGCCGTGGTCATGGTCATCAAAGTTGTCAACTAGTGCCACTGGTGATGTTCTGCTGGTGCTGCCTTGGACCTTGTCCACCACTCAACTTAAGTCCTGGAGATTGATCCCGTTGATTGAGGTACTGTACCTGAATGTCACATTCACTTTTCCTCTCATTGATTAACAACTGCAGCTTCTAAAAATTGCACGAAGTGTCGACTTTTTGACCTGAAAAGAATTTATATTTAAATAAAGCCTGGTTGGTCGCTCAGACAGTGCATAGGGAGCCTGGAACTGTTCGCCACCTGACTGCAGCGCAGTCGGTGGAGAAATGCTGAATGCTCATGACAGTTTGCCCGTCCTAAGATGGCCGGCTAAACCGTCATGCGCACTTATGGTGCCCACCAACACTCCACCCTGCTGGCTGCAGCTGGCTGTCAGGATAGCACTACCACTCCTCGCCCTGGCTCAGTACTGAAGAATAAAATGATAATAACATTGTCTTATTATTATTTTATTTTTCCTTCTTGCACTGCTCAGAGAGCAGTGGAGCAACACTCCTTCACCTTAACGGAGGAGCCGCAGTTGCAACAGAGCTACCATTAGCAACTGTTTGTTTTAATGGTGGAACTACCTGTAGCATATGATATCTAGACATTAATTTAAAATGCGCTTAATTTCAATTGAGGCTCCTTCTTTCCAGAACAGGCACTTCACCCTGAATGGTCTAGACACACTTACGCTTTACTTAAGGTCATCCTATTTTAATGAAGCGCCACCCCTAAAAACAATTATGTTTTTACATCTACATTCATGGATGACTTATCAGTTTAATTCATCTTTTAACATCTTAATGTGTTGTTGTGTCTTGTATTTATATGTACTGAATCATTGTGCCCTTTATGTTTTTGTTAACTAAATAAAGGTCTTTCACTCACTCACTCATCAAACCAACAGAGTATAGTGCCATGCAAAACAAGCATTGGCATAGCCAATAGGTCTCGCCTTTGGGACCTTATAAGTGTTTAGTTATGAAGCACAATATCCTTGGTGCAACAACATCAACTGTTGCATGGCTAAACACTTATAAAGTCCCAAAGGCGAGACCTATTGGCTATGCCAATGCTTGTTTCTATTATCACTGCATAAAACAAAACAGGCACATCACAGCCATCAAAAGCATAAAAGGTAAGCCCATTCTCTTACATATCACAAAAGAGATGACCAACTGTAGCTGATTTCAACTTAAGTAATAAACTAGCCCCAGCCAAAGATCATCTTAACGAACCACCACAGGCCCAAATGAGTCCAACGGTGGAATGCGCAGTTGGCGCATACTCCCATTTGATCGGATTTCTCAGGCCATGACGACAGAGAGATGAAGACAGGAAAGCTACCTAATGCTGGCAGATCTCTATCCTGGTAATATGGTCATAACTTTTACAGAAGTGCATGAAATACAGGAAATATGTTGAGGTAAAGTCTTACAATATGCTAAAACAGCTTCTATCACTAAGACAATGGCCCACATTCCCAGATGCACCAGCACCTAAACAAACAATGGTTGACCTGTTGACATTTTCCAACTGCAAAAAAACTGATAACAAGCTTATATATAGCATTGCGAGCCGATAGGCCACTGGTATGATTGAAAGCACGAAACCAGATGGCATGAAATGCTCCATGAGCCCATGACAGACAAGTGGTGGGGTAGCATCTGCCTGGGGTTTACACAGCGTCAGTTAATGCCTGATTCAAACTTCTACAATACAGCTATGTACACATGCACATGACACACTTAATCCCCTTAAAATAACCAAAGCTTAACCTGCGGGTTATTCAACATCATTAGATGTCAAGCTAAAAAAGCGTTTTTTTTGCACTGTATCAGTCTTTTTTTCACATATTTGTGTTAGGACTTACAAAAAGACTGCAAGAGTGTTCAACAGACAGTAATAAACTAGCCCAGGCAATGCTAATAGGTCTGGCTTCAATATGCTATCACAGTAATCAAATGCTGGATGTTATATATAGAAATGCTCGACACTGCCCTTCCACTTTAAAAGCCCTGACAACCGTCCTCGCGACTCAATCCGAACAAAGACGGGGACAGCCAGGCATTTGTCCAGAGCTGATTGGCTCTTGTCCATGAGGGCGACCCGCCTTGAAGAACGGACAGCGCACTGGCGCTTGAGGGCTCACGTGGCCTGCAGCTGTGCCTCCGGAAGAATGCTGTGGACACACTGACCCCCGAGGTCAGTGTGGGCTCGGGTCACGACACTGTCCGGGAAGAGGAACCAGGAAGCGATCATTTCATTACCACGTGCATGCCAAGCACCACGTGTCTCAGTGCCGAAGAACCCAGCCCCACCGACTTATTCTGGAGGCCGGCGACGGAGCAAAGGTGGCCATTGTGTGGAAAGGGTGCGGTGAGAGGAGGACATTCACTCAGGAAATGTACAGAGTTCAGGCTGTGAAAGTATAGTCAACAATGCACCATTTTGATGTGCTTAGATTGCCCCCCGATACACCCCCCACCCTAAGCGCAAAACTGTAAGTAGAATTTTACAACAGCTAAAAAAACAAAGCATCTTCGGATAAGGCGACTACAGAATACAAACTGTATGTAAAGTACAAGCATCCAAACAAAAAGTGGCCAGACCTTCAGAGTTCTGAGCCAGGCAGCAGAACTGCAACGTGAGTAGCAATAAAGAAGCCTCTCTGGAAAAGATTAAATAAAGCACCGCAGAGTGGAAGAGCGAGCCCTCTTCCTCCTCCTGACAGCTGCTCCCGAGGTAGATTAACCACAGCAATAATAGCCCGCGGGTTAACAAGTGGGAGGGGTTGGGAGAGTGCGGCCGAGGTCACACACGGCGTTTACCTTGCGGGAGTGAGCCTTGGGCACCATCTGTTTGGAAGTTAATTACAAACAGATGGTTTCAAAGCTCGCTCCCGCAAGGGAATCGCCAAACGTGCACGCTTTGCCATTGAAAGCAATGCAAAGCGTGCACTTTTTTGGACCAAAAAGTGAATCAATTTCTAAAGGTCTCCTCCTATGTAGCACATGCGCGCTGCGTAGGCGAGACCCAAAAATAGCATCACATGACACATTTGACATATAGAGAGAACTCTGCAAATCAGTAAACCCTTGCCATTCTTGACCTCATCCTGACTGCCAGGCTCACGGCTCGATCCCCGGTGCCGGCGGCAGCTCCGCTCAGCATCATGTGACTGGGCAATGGCTCACTTAATCTCCCAGGTGGGCCCCAGCGCCTGGATACCCTTAGGGGTGATAAGTGGCGCTTTACAAATCTGGAATTATTGGACCTCTATAGCTGTCAAGTTTGTAGCTTGCTTGTGTGTGACAATGAGATGTTTTCAGGATTCTTGTGTGTGACATTTCAATGCTGTATGCGTGACACATTCTTGAGTGGCTTGCAGTTCTAAGCCCAGAGCTCAAGCAATCTCAGATCACCCATAGCCTGTCCTCTCCTCCTCATGCAGATCGCAGATTCAGCCTCACTCACCTCATAGTCTGAGATAAATAAAACACTGGCCATTTAAAGCACTGCACTGTATTTTAACTAAAATATTACCTTTCTTGCCCTCCCTACTATACCAGGGCTTTTAAGCAAGTCTTTATTCCTGCCATTACAAATGAATGCTACTGCTTCTGCTGTATTGCACCTTGTTTGTTGTGCATGCTTGCAATATATTGTGTGCACAATGAGTGTTACATTGTGTTTAGGATGGTGGGATTTGCAGAATATGTTGTGGGTTTGCTGGTTTGCAGATTTTTTTGCAGGTATGTGGATTTACTAAGTATGTTAGGGTTGCAGTGTGTGTCAGGGGTCACCGCAGATTTTGGGCTTTGGGCAGTGGGTTTGGAGTGTCAGAGGTCAGCAAGATTTACAAAGTACATTAGGTCAGCATGGCTTGCAGTGACTGCCTGGAGTCAGTGAGTTTGCAGAGTGCGCCCCTGGCGGTCACGGGCTGCTCTGAGGACACGCGCACTGAGAACACAGGGCGCCAGTCCGCGGCACCGACAGAACCTAGCCACCCTTGCCCCCAGTGGCCCTGCCCCTGCTGTCCATTTTCATTTTTTTTAATTAGCAAATTTGCAAAGATGAACATCAGCAGCAGCAAAACACTCTCCTGTTTCTGTTCTCGTCACTGTCCGTACGCCATTATCTGACTGGAACATGTGGTATGGTAAACGTTATGTGTTATACATCGGTGGCCCAAAGAACTAACATGCCCACTCCATGGATCTGTGTTTGCCCCCCATAGTCACATGTTTGATTCACCATGGGTTAATACAGCCTTTCATCCTTCTGAGGTCGATAAAATGAGTACCATTAAGCTGAGGAACTATTACCATTCACTAGCACAAACAAACTCTTGGGTTTGAACTTACACTCTATTAATATGTGTTATGTTTGTTAGGTAACTATAAAAGAAAAACTCTCAGAAGTGTTAATCTCTAAACAATGTTTCTGTGTTCCTCTAAACAGGCAGGACACAACAAAAGGCAGGACTGCAGGAATAGCACTGCTATAAAGATATCCAATCCACTTCATGACGTCACTGGACTGGACGCCCCATCATAAGGCCAGGCAGTTCTAAGATGGCTGCTGACGAGGCACCACTGGCTCTGTAACCACAGGAGACTGGCAGCAGACATGGCGACCAGCTGACAACCTACACCCCTCCATTCAAGTTTGCCTCATTACTGACACTGTGGAGTGTGTCAGCAATAAAAACGAACTGCAGTCCACTTGAAAGATTCACTCTCCGAGAAACCTTTAAAGAAGACACTGCAAATGACCTAGACTTGCAGGATTCTTGGGTCCTGGTTCTTTTTGGAAAAGAAATGTAAGGTGGCGGGGAAGTACTTTTAGAAGATCCGGGGGTGAGGTACAGAATGAAGTAAGATGTGAGAAAGTGCTGACAGGGAAGGGTTAAAGAGGGAAGAAGACAGAATGGACTGGAGTGGAGGATGGAGAAGGACAGGGAGGGGAAAGGCTGAGGAGAGATGGATGAGGGAAGTTCAAGATTTGACAGCTGTGAGTATGCTTAATTTATTAAACAAAGCATGGGCCCTGGGCCCAATGTTTTTATTAGCAGCCATCTGTGCGCTGCCAAAGGCCAGCAGTAATGATGCTTCGACGTCTAAAGGAGACTGGTTATGAGGCTGTATATTAAAACTTTGTTTAACAATTATGGAGGACTCTAAGGTGAGGGCAAAGTGAGAGAAGTAATTTTAATGACTCAAGAAAACACTTTTTCACGACTAGTAAATACTCATGTTGCATCGTGACTGCAGCCACAGATTAAATATTTTGGGGAAAGGCCTTCAGGGTACAAGTTTCAACCTTTAATTTACGACCCCAGGACCCAGTCTCCTTTATTTCATTTAGGTAGTGATTAGGAGGGGCTCTACACTCTCTGAAGCTTTGCAATTGGTCCTCTATGTGTGCCCTTCTATTCTTTAGTTTTGATAATATGATTCTGGCTTGTGCCTCCTCCTTTTGCCACCTGACAGTTCCCGTCTATTTATCTCACTGTTGCAGGTTCGTGTTTATTTCTGCTTTTTTTTTTGTTACTGTTTTCCTATCTTTTGCTCGCTCCCCATTTTCTGCCTTGATGTCTCTTTCTCTAAGTCAAAGTCTAGTCATAAAAAATAAGTCCCTGTCACAGAAACCTAGTGATGGTTAGGGGTGGGCGGAATTTGCGGAAGCCACTTTCGCAAATTATCGCGAAAATGTTAAAAATCTCCGCAAACAAGCGGAAATATCGCGAAGATGCGGAAGTTTTTTTCCCGCCCGTTCGCGATATTTTCTGCATGGTTGCGGGTCGCTAACTTACCCCTGCGGTTGCTCGCGGGCGCGGCCATCTTGTTTTCAGTTGTCTCGCGGTGCATGATCGCGAGAAGAAAGATGTGATCGCGCGACGCATGACGTCACTGCGGACGCGAACTGTCGCGAGACAGCGCAAATGGCTAAAACAATACAACATCTCATGGAGAACGCGACCGGATCGGGAAAACTTGTTGGCGAACGCGGGGATTCAGGTAAGGCGATCGCGCGCGCACGAGAATGTATTATTTTACAGCGCGAGCAAGAACCAAATTATCGCAAAGCTGCGGAATGCGGAAATTTTGACATTTCCGCGCTCTCCGCGGAACGCGGAAATGCCAAATTATCGCAAATTCCGCGAACGGAACGGAAATTTTGCCCAGGCCTAGTGATGGTCCCCACTTCCGGCACCCAGAGGCACTTATTAAACACTGGCTGTGTAAAGGTGAGGCCTGAATCGTGAAGAGAGATGGACGAGGGACAAGCAAGTGCACTGTGAGTGTAGGAGAAGAGGCAGAGGAGGAATTCCAGAGGGGTGTTGGATGCAGGGGCTGTTGTACTATGTGGTTGATACGTGTGGAAGATGCCAAGAGGGAGGAAGGACTGTTCGGTGAAAATAGCATATTCCTTCTCAATTTCTCTTATGAATGAACTTCCTCTTGCTGATGTTCACACTCGAATGTAGGCGGACAAGAGGCCAAGAGAGAGGCCCAAAGATCGTTTAGAGAATGAGAGACCGAGAGAGAGAAAGACTTATAGAAAGAGTGACTTTGAGAGAGCGACAGAGCGAGACAAAGAACTTGTAATTCCAAGAGTGATACTGAGTGAAAGTAACCCAGTATGGCTTTAAAGTAATCGCATAGCATGCCCATGCACAGGGACTCTGGTTGTTGGCTGTCCTAAATTATGACGCTGCTAATTTGTCTAATTCTTGAAGTGGCAAAAGGGGACCTCAAAGCACTGTTGAGAGGGCGCAAGAGAAACAGAAAAAAGGGACGAGGAGAGACGAAATGAGGAGGAACACTAAAGGGAATGAGAAAGGAGACTAGCAGGTGAAGTAGTCTTACCCACGACAGAAGAAATAGTGTTTCATAGATACACTGCCTGGGCCTCTAACCACTAACAATTAACGAGGGAGGGTAAAGGAGCAATACTGTGTGCAGATATATGTGTGTGTGTGGGAGATTCCCAGCTTAGGGCACCCTGTACCAGGGCAGCCAGTGATTGCCGCTGAGAGCCTGGAGACTGTCCATCTTCTCCAGAGTGTCAACGAGACCTCTCGTGATCCTACGTACAACATCTCGCTGAGCCCACATATACAGAGGGACAGCTAGAGAGGATGGGACGGGGGCTGCCGGGAGGACAGAGACCATCAGGGTTAGACATGTCGGGTTTCAGGAGGTCATAGACAGAAGGAAAGGTTAGCAGGGGGATGATCCGTGAAAAATAAAATTCTGGAGGTACTATTTGATAATCTGCTCTTTCTAATGTTTGCTGTTATGTCGCAAGATTGGGTATCTGGTGTTTCCTGCAGCAGCCCCATGGATACTTACACTTTCTCATTGGGTCTGGTGTTTCGTGTTGCTGTACTGCCAACATCTTTTCAAATGTGTGTTGCATTTTAGACCACAGGAGTGTCAAAACCAAGAATATTTGAGGAGCTGGAACTCGAGGTTACTGTGCATTACCAAGGACTGCAGCTTCTGCATCCAGAGTGCTAATAGTGCCTGAACATTAGGTATCTTGCAAGAGAGTTGTCTCATATACTGACATCCTATCGTGCGAATATTGCAAAAGTATTTCATGCTTGTAAACAGACTATGGAAGAGCAATTGCTAAACAAATACCTGATTGTGCTGAAACTCATTCAAAAGGGCTCAGTGTGTTTCCGATATTTCATTTGCCTTTGATTGTTCTAGATAATAGAGCACAAAATTATACATCCTGACAGGTCCACTGCCCCAATGTGTATTACAATGCAACATTTAACGTGCAGCATTGGGGAGAGGAGTTGGCCTACTGGCAAGGGCGGTCGACCTTGACTCTGGGGAACTGGGTTGCAGTCTCAGCAATGACGCTGAACAACCTGTGATTCTGGGCAAATTACTTAATCTCCCGGTGCCTAACAAAAATGAATGTGTCCTCATGTAATGCAACTGGTGCTATGTAAAGCGCTCTGAGACCCGATTCGGGTCAAGTTTGCGCTATATAAAACTCTGTAAAAAACAAAATCCTCTTTGGTTCAGAAAGCATCTTAATTCCTCGATCACTGCCAGCAAAGTTGTTTCTGTACTGTGGTTTGAACTGCTTTTGTTGGGGGCGGAGGATTTCGTTTGACTCGAGGAAGGCAGAAAGGTGATAGTTACAGGTTTCTCCTGGAGCTTCGAAGCTCCTGGTAACAGGGACATCTGCCTGTAGTTACCCAAGCAAAGGAGCTCAAGACAGGACGCTTTAAAGAATGGTTTAAGCACCATAGAGGGAGAGAGGGAGAAATTAAGCAGATCCACCAAGATGGGAGCAAAATATCAGACACTTGCCTGAGAATGTGAAGGGGGGCAGGGTCAAGAGGAGAGCCTGACTTTAATGCCCTTGAGAGATCCGTGAGGAGGCTTACAGTATGGTCAGGAAAGAATGTAAGAGTTTCTTTTGACTGTACTAGGGGGCCACCTGAAGGATCCTCAAAGTTTGAGCTGTCGGGGAAGGAAGAGTAGATATCCGGGATTGTCTTCTGAAAGAAGAGAGCTAAATTATTACGGTGCACTATCGAGGGTTCTGGGGCAAGGGCAGACAGCTTTGGCTCCGTTATGTCTTTCAGGATCTGAAAGATCTCTTTAGGGGAGTTGGCAGGGAGCTCAACTTTGGTGGAAAAATAGGCTGATTGAGAGGCCTTTATTTCCGCATGATAAGAACTAATGGTGTTACTGTACATACGTTTGCTGGCTTCATCATATGACTTTCTCCAACTTCTCTCCAGACGCTTGCAGTCCTTTTTATGATGGGGCAAGCAGCCATCTTTAAAATGATCTTGCTCCCTAAGTTGTTATGTGTCCTACAGGAACACCTATCACCAGGGGTCACATGAGGTGTTCCTAGGCTGGAGCAGGACATGAAATCCCTGTTGTGGAATGGGGCGCCCCAGAATTGCCCTCAAAACACTGTAACGTAATCCCTACAACAGTAGACAGCTTTCCCAGATTTAGAGGCTTATTACTGGGCAGCTCATTTCATTAATATTAATGATTGGATATTAGCCCCTCATGACCACCCTACCTTTGGACTGCAACGGGTGAAGTGGGGGACACAGTCATACATGTATTACCTCTATGGGGGAAGGGGTCACAGCAACTGCTTTCAGCCACACAAGTGGCCATTGCAGCATGGGACAAGGCCACAAGATGTCTGGGCTGGACCCAAAAAATCACGTGCGAAACCCCTTTAAGGGAGGGTACCTGGCTCACCAAAATGGGGAAGCTGCAAGGATTTGGGTTCTGGCACCTTACTGGTATCTCCAAAGTAGGGTATGTGCTAGACAATGGGGATATTCTGTAAAAACATTTGTTGCAACGTGAACACGGTATCCACTCTAACCAATTCTTAAAATATGCAAAAATACGACCCACCTGTGGACGGAGAGGCTGCAGGGGGAGGATATCCCAGAATGTGCACTGCTAGAGGAGTGGCTTCTAATGGAGTAACTGGGTAAGGTAGCGGTTTCTCATACCTACAGGACATTGAATAATAACGTGCCAGATACCCTGGGTAGGCTACGAAAGAAGTGAGTGCGTGATGTTGGGGACGTGGAGGATATAGACTGGGAGACAGCCTTGATTCCCCCAAAGGGAAGTGGCGATAACATCCAGATTACAATTGATTGAATTCAAGAATATACACACGGTCTAGTACGACAGACGGATATTGCATGGTATGGTACCCATGAGTATTGGGTGGTGACTATAGAGGAACTTACTAATATCCTGGAGGAGACCATACCACCTCAGCCAATGTTCATTCTACTGGGAGTCCCTAGCAATGTAGATATACCACGAGCCAAACTACTGTTTTGAGGCCTAGGTCTGATGGTAGCAAAGAGAGATGTAGCTCAGTACTGAGAGGTGAGAGAAACCCCAACAATCCACTAATGGAGACGGGGTATAGATCTTTATATGGTAGCAGAAAAAGTTACCTATGCTAGTAGGGGTTGCCCCTGGAAATTCTACAAGGTCTGGGTTGGCTGGCTCAAGTAGTATCCAGTGGGGGACCCTTGGTGCATCGGCTACCTAGAGCCGGGTGACTCAAAGGATGTGGAACTGATGATTGTTTGTGGGATTCTGCCACTGTCCTTCTTTCTTCCTTCTTTTCTGAAGTATATCAGCTGTATGACGGGGTGGCCGGGGGGATTGTTTCTTATTGAATTTGTTCCTCAGCGGGGGCACAAATGGTGCCCTATATAACATTATCTTTTGTTTAAACTATGAAATTAAAAATATTTTTTTAAATGTTGGATTGCCCATACACATGCCAAAGCCTTCCTTTCTATGACTAATAATGATATTTGGGCCGTTTAAGTGAGCGCAAGGCAAGTTTAACAATCCTCTTTTCCCAAACAACATGCTATGACAGGACAGCCCCTAGATCTGTGAAATTGCATCAGTCGCAAACACTGTTTTTTGTGGACTTCAAATCGGACAAGGGTTGGCATGCTGCTAATTCCTATTTAAAAAGATCTGAATGCAACATCACAATCTCTGGACCACTCAAACTTCATCTCTTTCTTGAACAATGACCTCAGGGGTTGAACTGCAGTGGCAACATTAGCAATGAACTTGGAGAAAAACTCAGCAAGTCCAAGCAATGAAATAACATGGTCCTTGTCATAGGGAATGGGGACACTCACAATACCATCAACCAACTCTAGTTTTTGGCAACCGCCCTTCCCAGAAATTATATGACAAAGCCCCCACTCATAATCTACAATTCTCCTTCTGTAATGTGAGACTTGAATCCATCTCTTTCCTCAAAATCAACCTAAGAGTTCTGCCATGTACTTCTCGGTCTTTTCCCCAAAAACATCCCGGACCTGAGGTATCTTCTCATGCACTACCTTCATCGCTCTTTAGAAGCATGCAGCAGCTGAAGCTGATACAAAAGGTATCCTAAAAAACCGGTAAGCTCTCAGTGGTGTGGAAAAGAATGTGAAATGTCTTGAATCACTATGCCCACAACCTGGCGGTATGTAGATGTCAGATCCATGATAAATGGATAAATACTCTCGCGTCTCCAAGCATAGGTAGCATCAAAGAGATATTAGACACTGGCCGACACTCTACCCATATGTATTTGGTCAGATCTCCCTTTGCATGAAAATACAACAGACACAAGTAGAAGATGAATTATTTTCAATTACCCCTACCCTTAACAGCTCCAAAGCTCTGCACTAAACAGTTTCAGTATTAGGTTTGGTAAACTCCTGACCTTATGAACGCATGGCTGTGAGTTGTTTGTGAAAATAATTTTGTGCTCAAAGTTTTCAGGAATACTAGTTTTCTTCCAAACAAATCAGGGAACTCTTCACAAATGTAATTATTGTCCTCCAAATTCCCTATTCACATAACTTGTTCAGATGTCTTAGGGTTTAGTGTGATTTTCATGTCACACTGGTGACGCCAACATAAGAAGATGTCACAATGCTTGGTCAGATAAATCCTCTGAATTTTCTCTCTGTTTCGAAATTGGATCCCAAAACAGCATATCCCAGGGCACTAAATTTTTCCCTATCATGGCTGACAGGACTGATGTTCAATGGACATTGCGTCCTTCACCCTGATGGACTACGGTCCTTCAAATTGAGAGAAAATTGCCAGCCCAGTGGAAATTTCTGTAAATTGGGAGGAACCACCTTCACAGCGGTTCCTTTCAGTTTAAATACAGTTTGGTGGACGTCGGCTGTCAGTTTAGATAGTCAGTTAAGAACATTTTTCAAAGTTTATGTTTTTCAGAAACAAGCTCCTAAAGCTGGAGTTTCTTTCTGTAAAAGAAAAAAAGATCTAATGACACCCACTACTTGGAGAGTTTTGGGGGGGTCATTATATTTTTCCCCGTCCCTCACCACCAAGCTTTTCCTGGCAGTGGCGGACAGAAAAAAAGACATTACCCACTAAATAGGGAGGGTGGTGTAAAGGGGCCAATGTTCCAATTCCATGGGGTAATCAAGGGAAATTTTCTGTTGATGGAGCCAACTTGGGTCTGCTAGCACAATCACTTTCTTACCAATCAACACAATCACATACTCCAACAAGACACAACCAACCTTTCCATCCTGTATCACACTGGGAACCATCTATTTCACCTCCTCCGTGTCATTTTCAAAATGTTGAGCCCTTTCATCTTTTCATTTTTTCAAACTTTGGCATAATGGACTTTCTTCCCACAACTTCTGCATGGGTTTTTTTTTTGTCAAAGCAGCCCAGACTATTCAACTAGTGTGTGAGATTGCCACAAATATAACATTTCAATATTTATCTTTGTAATCTTCGCTAGTTTGAACATCCGTACCAATGTTTTGGATACACCCACTTCCACGAATAATTTTCCTACCATTATCTGCAGCCTCCAACACAACATTTACATCTTTACCACAACCATCATGCACATCTTTCATGCAGTTTGTCATGTTCTCTATTTCTTCTACAATTGTCACAGCCTTATTAAGACCAGGAATTTTCAGCAACAGGTTCTCCTGAATTCTTGGAGGGTTTGTGTTCCTCACCTATTGATGCCTTATTTGGGAATCAACAAGGTCGCCAATGTCAAATATGCCACATAATTTCCCACACTCTTGGATTTACCTTGAGACTTTGCGAAGAATTTTTGGCATTTAGTAACATCAAATCAGGTGTCAAAATGTTTCTCCAGCATCAATACTGATATCTCAAATACAAATACATCTCTCAATCTCCATCTGAGTAGTGCTTAATTAGTGAAAAAATTAGTGCCAGGTCCCTCGTCAGGAGTACTCTGCAGATTGAAATACCCATTGTCCGTGCCAGTGCTGCCAACTACAGTGCATTCCTACACGTGTGATAATTCAGACTATTTCAGGGCCCCAAAGCTATAAGAAAGGCTTGAGAGGCAGATAATATTTGCTTTTTAATGTATATTAAATTATTGAACAACTGTTCTGCTCATCTCTAAATTACTCAAACAGCACCAGGCATAAAAATGGGACCCTTAGACCCACTCTTCAATACACTCCCTGACCAGTGGATACTACAAAAGAAGGACTGCCATGCTGACAGATGATTGCCCTGCTGTCTGAGAAAGAAGACTGGAACTGCACCATTCATCCCAGGATACCAGGGAATAAAGTGTCTCATCTTGCCATCTTCCTGTTAAATGAAACATGGGGGTTACACCAAATTGAGCACCATAATAGTAATGGGGCCAGGTTAATCTGATCTTCCATATAATCTAAACTAAGTGCCTGGTGGATAACAAAGGGGGTGTCTGTTAAGGAAAACCAGAAACCGTCTGCAGGCTCTATTCTCCTCAGCCTGCAAAACACTGACAGTTTTGTAACCCCAAAGACAAGCCTCATCGGTTTACACAGGCAAACACTTCCTCCTATACACTTGAAAAAGAGGGACAAAACGCTTCTTTGCTATGGACAAAGCGAAGTTGAGCACAAAACCTACTATGTTTGGAAAATGTGCCCTGGTCTTTACAATACTTAGGGAGCAAGTAGTTCCTAAGTCACTCAGTCATAAAATCTTTATTTGATTTACAGAAATCATAAAAGAACACAGCAAAATTCAAAAGTTAGCGCGTCATACATGAGAGTACATCAATAAATCAGCAATTTTAACATCAACCCATAAACAATGGTTTTAGGCATATCAGGCCCAAGGGGAGAATGCCTCTTTTCTTGAAGCTCAGAAAAACTTGACAGCTATGAAGGAACTCAATTGAACATATAAACACATTGCTGTTTTGGTATGAACAACTTATTCATCAAGTTCAACAGGGGCAAAGGAAGTCGAAGTTTAAAATTCTTATAAAAAGAAATAAAATGGGTGAATAAAAGTGTATTGTGCATTAGTGCAAGATGTTATCACGGAAATTTCATACATAATACAAAGAGTTACATCAATAAGAAAAAACTTTCCTGATAATCTAAGAACAGCACTTAAGATAACACTTCCTTAAAGTAAGTGCCCACTTTATAAAATTAACAACAGCGTAACAGATTTCAGGAGAGTCAAGGAAATGTAAACATCTAAAACCTTCTCGATATCAGCAGGGGCTACGCTGGCTCAAGAGAGGGAGCAGAAAAGTTGTTCTTAGGGTTTTATAATGTGAACAGAAGAGTAAAAAGTGAATTCTAGATTGTCTCGAGGGGTTATGGCAAGGGCACGGAGAAAGGAATTCTAACCATCTGCCTTGAGCTGGAAAAGCCACCCAAAAATGTATGGTGCCCTAGTAAAACCTGGTTAAATAAAATCTATGCTGAGAATTTAGCATAAAAGATAAGTAAAACTGTGTCTCTTGACTAAAATAACTATCATTTAAAGTACTCAGGGAATATTGCTGAGTGGGTGGGCACCGGCGTTTGGACAAAACCCATTCTGAATGTGCTGCCTTAATTTGGTCTTTAGCTGAAGGCGGGATATGAGCTGGGTCATCAAAAACGTCGATGAGGCCTAATTCACCAAAAGTGTGTGTAGCATATCTGAGCCAGGGGATTTTTTCAGCATTGCTCTGAATCAGGCAGTCTGAAAAAATATGTTTTGAAAAATCTAATTCGGGTGTCATCTATATTTTAACCCACATTAACAGGGAGGCCAGGCCTGTACAATCTTCTATATATCTCAAGGCCACCTCAAAATGACAAAAGGAGGTCGGAGTACATTGGAGTACCATCAGGAGCCTTCTAAGGAAACCATTCTCAGCAACCTGGAGTTTGGAGCAGTTACTGTAGTCCCAGACTCAAGGCCAAAAAGTAGTAGTTGAAAGGCATTTTACTTTATATGGGGTTATCATTTTCCTTACAGGCTTCTGTCCCGATTTGGCTACAAAGCAAAAGAGTGCGTCAGCTGCTCTATTTGTTTGCTGCAACCCTTAGAGTTAAGAGAGGGTCCAACGTTAATTGAGTGTTAAAAAAAGTCCCCAAGTAACAAAGACTTGGTACTTTGTCAACTAAATTGCCTTGCATATAAAAGGTTTTGTGTTTAGTTGTTTTTGGGCCGCAGACCATTGTGTAGGAGTTCTTATAGTTCACTTTCAGGTCCAAGGATGACAAACTCCGCAAAGGAATCGAGAGCTTTTAGCAGGTTATTGGCTGTCCTTTCTAGAAGGACCGTGTCATCTGCATAAATAAGTGTGGGAATAAAATGGTCACCCATTCTCAGATAATCTAGTTTTTTTGCAGCAAATATGCCTCCAGACCATTTATATAGACAAGAAATAAAAAGGGGGGCCTGGATGTATCCCTGGCAGACAACCTCATTTGAAACTTATAAGTGTTTGCCGTTAAACTATCGAGGCCATAACATCTTCTGATTGTGGTATTACAGTGAAGTGTCAGAAAGAGAGTAACAAGAAGATACTCCACCCCTATGCTCCTCATCATGTTCCATAATTTATCACGATAAACAGTGTCAAAAACATTCGACAAGTCCATGAAGGCCAGATGTAGCGAGCACTTCATGGGCTAAGTGTACCTACTAACTAATAATGAGAGTTTGAGGCACTGTTCAACCATCCCCATTCCTTGCCTAAAGCTGTATTGTGTCTTTACCCTTATAACCGTGCTAAGAGCACCCTGACCAAAACCTTGTCCATTGCATCAATTAGTGAAATTGGCCTATAGCATACCGGGTCATTTCTATCACCTTTTTTACAAATTAGAATCATGATAGCCTCTTTCCAGGATTATGGAAGTGGGTCGATAACAACGAACCTAAAGATGTTAGTGAGCATTGGCGCCTAAACAGCGAGATTGCTTTTTAAAAAGATCAAGAAGGACTACGTACGGTGCAGGTGTTTTCCTACATATACCCTGGTTAATAGCTGCGTCCACCTCCTTTACTGAGATTGATTGACCAAACTGAGATGCCTGTTCCATGTCTTTAATTAAATCTAGAATCTTGTTCCTCAGGCTCAAGCACCTTGTTCAAAGGGTTAAAAATGCATGAAAAATGTGAGACCCATACTATCTCTGGGAACAAGGAGTCAGTTTTGGGTGATGTGCCCTCTGAAAACTGTGGGTGATTGACAACATTCCAGAATGTCTTTGTATCTCTTAAGTGACCAGCAGCCAATTGATCAGATCAAGCTTCATTTCTGAGCTCCTCCCTTCTGGAATCAATTGCAGTTTTTTCGTTTTTTAGGGCTGCAACAACTGTATCCTTATTTCGTGGGTCAGCATGGAGAGCTGTCTTTAACTCTTTATGGGCCTTGGTGCATGCACTATCAAACCACCGGAAAGAAGGAGCATTGAACGTAGGACGTTTTACTGTTAGCGCAGATGATATAGCTAGGCGCAGTGTCTCAAAGTCCCTAACGGGGCCAACAGGGATGCACTCAACGTGCACACATCTCTTGATAGGGGCAATATTTACACTCATGATTTTTCTTTTCAAAGGCCTGCGGGTCAACCTGCTCCCATTTTAACCTGAGGCCTTTGTTGGATCTATGCTCAACGGGAATAGCACAAAAATATAAGTCCCCTAGCCCAAATATTATATTTAAGTGGGCTACTAAGAGATTGCCATCACTAGCACAGTTCAGAGATACCCTAAAATCAAGAACCAGGCTGCTATAATTACTCGTTATTAACATAAAATCAATTGTGCTTGACATATCCCCTTCCGAAAAGGTAGGATAGTGAGAGGAAGTGTCTTTCACAAAGTCTGACAAGAAAACTAAGGCTTTTGAAATAACAATGTTATTTAAGATGTCCCCATAGTGGGAGTGTCTGAAATGAGTTTGTGGCTGCCCCGCCTTGCTTCCCACACCACACGCCAGACGTTTTAAGGCATGGGCAAAGTGGGCTCTGGCCCAGGGCCCCAGCCTTTTAGGGGGGCCCTGATAGAGCCAGCTCTGTCCCGCAAGGCTTGCCCAGATGACCTTGAATAATTCATGGACAGATTGTTTTAAATATTGTTTCTCTTTAATTTAGTTTTGATGTGAGTGGTGCGTGAAAGTCTATTACAAAGATTTTGCATCAAAATGTTGTGTTTGTTTAATGCAACATCCATAAATAAAGTTTCATTTAGATCAAAACAGGACTTCACATATGAGAAGTGGGCGGGTGTCACAAAGATTATTTGCAGTAATGTAAGGGAGCTGCTGCTGTGCTACAATATTGAAAACACACACCACTATCCATGAACATTAGATGTAACAAATTTAGAATTGGAGGAGTGTGCCTGTGCACTGTCAGTGACCTGGCCTAAGAGGGCATGAAAATGTTGAACCTGGATCATAATTTCAAACATGTTCTGAACAGGGGCCCCCTAAAAACTATCGGCCCCAGGCCCCCAAAATCCATAAGATGTCCCTGCTGTCTATTACTAAAATCACATACTGAACAATTAAAGTCCCCTACCCATAGCATACACAGTGGGTGACTTGAGGGATTTGCCTTTGTGATCACTGCATTTAGCCTTTCAGCGACTTGTGTATTTCGCTGATTGAAAATGTTGTGTTAAAATCTCCTGAACAGAATGTCCGCAGTGCCCAAGCCATAGAGTAATAACAATTGGAACCAAGGGGAGGAACTTAGGGACTTGGCTTTCACCATACTACATTTAAGAGAAATCAGGACAGCCAAGCCATCCATCGCCCTCCCTGAAGATGCAGAAAGTGCAGGGATGCAATAAGAGTGGTACCCGTTTATGTGGAAGTCTTTCAAGGACCAGGTCTCATGGAAACAAATCAACTCAAAACCTGAGACAAAGCCCAGCTAATCCTGATTCCCAAGTTTCATGCGTATTCCCGCAATCTTTCAGGACAACACGATGATGGGCGAATCTGAGGTGTGTAGCGATAGCGCAGTACTACTGCATGAACCTAAAACCTTTGGATTCTTAGAGATCTCTGAGGGGGCGAGTGCTCCCTTCATGACAATGTCAGAGTTTGAAACCATATGGTTTAGAGGAGAAGCTGATTGCACATGAACCAGTGACAGTCAATCATTGTCTTCCAAGTTGTTTAAAACAGAGAAGCGATTATTAAGTGGGAGCAAAGACGGGAGTGGGCGGGCCACCAGGTTGTCAGAGGTCTTGTAGTACGTGCTCCTTCATGCATAACCATCGGGGAGAGTAAAAGTAACCCTGTGGTAAGGCTCTCCCTCCTGTTAAATGAAACGTGGGGACTACACCAAATTGAGCACTATTATTGTGCCACGCTAATCCGATCTTCCACATAATCTAAACTAAGCTCCTGATGGATAGTAAAGGTGGGGGAACTGGGAAGGAGAACCAGGAACTATCTGCAGACTCTATTCTCCTCATCCTGCAGACCACTGACAGTTTTGTAACCCCAGAGACCAGCCTCACCAGTTGACACAAGCAAACACTTCCTCCTATGCACTTCAAAAAGATGCTCAATAGGTGTTAGACTTTGCATCATTATCTTGGTTTCCTCTGACTTTTGTCCTCTACCTTCTGTATTTTTGATGCTGTGCTGGATTTTGTTTTTGCTGGCTTAGATGCTTTGGGCACGTTGCCACTGCTGATCAGTGTCAAAGTGCAAGTGCTCCCTGTATAAATTGTTGTTACAATTGGTTCTCACTGATTGGCATATTTGATTTACTGGTAAGTCCCTAGTAAAGTGCACTGAAATGTGCCATAGCATGTAAATCAAATGCTACTAGTAGACCTGTAGCACTGATTGTGCCACCCACATGAGTAGCCATGAAACGGTAACTCAGAGGTGACACTGCAGTATCTGTGCGCAGTTTGCTAACTGCCATGTTGACTTGGCAAGTGCACCCAATTGCCAGGCCCTAACCTGCCCTCTTCTTTTATGTAAGGCACACCTATGGTAGGCCCAAGGTACCCCCCTGGGCTTGGTGCAGTGTATGCGAAAGGTAGGACATGTACTGGTGTGTGTGACATTTCCTGATAGTGAACTACTGCCAATTTCATTTTTTATAATTGAAAGGCTATCTTGCCCCATAGGATAGAATGGGAAATGCTTTGTAACATCTTACAAGAATAACTTCCCACTGGGACACGATAGAGAAAAAAAAGTTTAGGCTCTCTGAACTCAGAATTTAATAACACATCTTTTAGTAAAGATGGTTTTTAAATTGTGTGTTTGAAAATACCACTTTTAGAAAGTAGACATTTTCTTGTTTAACCATTCTATGTGCCTCTGCCTGTTTGTGTATTGACTGTCTGGTTTTGGAGTGACAGGGGTTGGGGCTGTGCATTTACTCTAGACAGCCACTGGGGAGTTGAGGAGTGCCTGGCCCTTCCTGGATTACTCAGAGCTGGGCTGAATTGACCCTGGCTGAATTTAGAGATTCCTTGTACCTGAATAGGGTCTATCTCCCTTGCACAATGCTGTCTCCACCCCCTGTGGTCATGCTGCACCAGTGAGGACAGAACTGGTTTGGACTGGGCTCAGAGACCCTTGCACAAAGAGAACAAAGACATTTTGGGTTATAAGTATTAGACCTAAAACCCCTGAACATTTGACCACTTCTAGAATGAAGAGGAACTTTTGCCAAGGAGAAAAGCTGGAGAACCTGGAGGAGGAGTACAACACCTTTGCTGTGTGCTGTCTGGGGTTGGCCTGCAGTAGCTGTTTCTGCCAAGGAAAGGACAAGGACTTTACTGTGTGCTGTGTCCCCCTGCTTGAGGAAGATCTCAAAGGGCTTGAGTGGAGCTTGCCTCCTGTTCTGAAGTCTCAGGGACACAATGACTTCACCCACAGCTCCCCTGTACTTCCTTGCTGGGAGTTCTGACCTGCCAAGAGGAGCCTATGACTGTGTTGAGCCTCTGGAGGTTGTTCCTGCTGTTGGGAGATGAAAAGGCTACGCAGCTACAAGAAAATCAATGCATCGCTCTTCTTGTGGCTGTTTTTTCAACGCAGCACTGCTGCGCAAGAAGAATCTCCACACATCGCTGTACTGCTGCCGAAATCGACGCAGCGCATGTTGCCGCTGCAAGAACCAACTCATCGAGGGATCGCGGCTGAAGAAACTGACGCAGCGTTGCTCGATGCTTCCCGGATTTCCACACCTCTTACCTGTGTGGCAAGTTTTCTTGACGAATCCCCTGCGGACCAGAACCGTCTCGGAACCGACGCTTCACTTCCCCCTACAGAGCGAATTTGATGCATCACTTCTCCTGAGTGCAGCAGAACTGTTGCATCTTCTCCCCGTGGTCTCGGTACCTGACGCATCTCTTTGTTTTTCGATGCTTCCCATCTCTGCATCTGTTTGGCCTTGTGAATTTTGTCGTAACTACAGGTACTTTGAGAGAAATCACGTATCCATAGTTTTCTATGGACCAAGTTGTTTGAAACCTTTTTACTGCCATATTCTTAGTACATGTATGTTGGATTTTTGTCGGTTTGGTCTTGTTGAGTTTAGATAAAGATACATTATATTTCTAAACTGGTGTGGTGTTATCACTGTATTACTGTGTGTTTTGAGTACAAATACTTTACACATTGCCTTTGGGATAAGTCTGTCTGCTCATGCCAAGTTACCCAGGGGGTGAGCAGGAGTTATCTAAAGTGTGTAACCCCCTTACCCTGACTAGAAGCAGGGGTTCATAATTGGGAAAAGGTACCTACCTCTGCCAACTAGAGACCCTCATTTCTAACAATAGGCTTCTTTGCTATGGTTGAAGCCAAGTTAAGCAATGTTCACTGGCCTTTACAATACTTGGGGAGCAAGTAGTTCCTGAGTCAAAAGTGACACTGAGTTAGGAGAACTCATTGATTCTCACAACCAGTTGTCTCTGGATGCTAAAGGATATCATTTTGATGTTTCTCGGTCCACATACCATAACAAAGGTTTTGGTGTGATTAACTTCCAGATTCAACATAGCCGTAAGGTCAATGTAACCATCCAGAAGAGTTCTAAGCCCACTGGGTGTTCTAGCCAATAGGACGGCGTCATCTACTTACGTTAACAGGGGAACACGCCTATTCATAATAACAGGCACATCGCAATTCTTGCAGTCAAGATATGGTCTAGTCTGTTTATATAAAATAGGATTAGAATTGGGGCAAAAACACAGCCCTGCTGAACCCCATATCCCGGGTGAAACAATTTGAGTCATTAAACTTTTGAGTCAGAAGTAATCCTAGAGTCAAGCACAAAATGGTGATTGATTCCGCCTGCTAAAATATCCACTTTTGTAACTCGAGAGTCTTCTGCCGATTGTAGTGGTTGTTCCTGGCCTGGGCCTTGAGTTTTCCATTTATTTGGGTGCCCCTTCAAAGTGTCCAGGAATAAGGTGACCCCCATGACTTTGCATTTTTTTAATAGGTTTAAACGCTCACTCTCGACTCACAGCTCTGGCTACACAGTGGCAATGATTACTGTATATATATGTACATATATATATATATATATATATATATTCACCAAAAGGTTTCCCTTGACTTGAGACCGCACTCCACTTCAGGATGAAGTATCCACTTTCTTTTATTTTGAAGACATGCAGCTTTCCATCCTTAAATATCGTCCCTGGCCTGACGCGTTTCAAAGCATTGTGCTTCTCTTCAGAGGCCCGTTGCTGCAGCCCTTTCAGGATCGGCCAGCTGCCACCATCCCCTGCGCTGCTCAAAAGTACTTGGCTTCCGGTGTGCCACCATGACGGAACTCCTCGTTCTGCAAGGCACGCTGGGATACGTAGTTTTTGGCCTTCATTTTCATACCCTCCAGGGGGTGTGGCTGCTGAAACGAAAAATTGGGGACATAATTAATCACCCTCTGTTGGGCTTTGGAGTCGAGACTGCACGGCTACAGTAATGTTCCTAAAGTGTCCTCTCATGAGTAACTAATTCACTCATGCAGGCCGATCATTTATCGGTTGTGCGTTGTCCCTTACGGCCTGGGAACTGCCGTTAAATAGATTCACCAAAAAGGTTTCCCTTGACTTGAGACCGCACTCCACTTCAGGATGAAGTATCCACTTTCTTTTATTTTGAAGACATGCAGCTTTCCATCCTTAAATATCGTCCCTGGCCTGACGCGTTTCAAAGCATTGTGCTTCTCTTCAGAGGCCCGTTGCTGCAGCCCTTTCAGGATCGGCCAGCTGCCACCATCCCCTGCGCTGCTCAAAAGTACTTGGCTTCCGGTGTGCCACCATGACGGAACTCCTCGTTCTGCAAGGCACGCTGGGATACGTAGTTTTTGGCCTTCATTTTCATACCCTCCAGTGGGTGTGGCTGCTGGAACGAAAAATTGGGGACATAATTAATCACCCTCTGTTGGGCTTTGGAGTCGAGACTGCATGGCTACAGTAATGTTCCTAAAGTGTCCTCTCACGAGTAACTAATTCACTCATGCAGGCCGATCATTTATCGGTGGTGCGTTGTCCCTTTCGGCCTGGGAACTGCCGTTAAATAGATTCACCAAAAGGTTTCCCTTGACTTGAGACCGCACTCCACTTCAGGATGAAGTATCCACTTTCTTTTATTTTGAAGACATGCAGCTTTCCATCCTTAAATATCGTCCCTGGCCTGACGCGTTTCAAAGCATTGTGCTTCTCTTCAGAGGCCCGTTGCTGCAGCCCTTTCAGGATCGGCCAGCTGCCACCATCCCCTGCGCTGCTCAAAAGTACTTGGCTTCCGGTGTGCCACCATGACGGAACTCCTCGTTCTGCAAGGCACGCTGGGATACGTAGTTTTTGGCCTTCATTTTCATACCCTCCAGTGGGTGTGGCTGCTGGAACGAAAAATTGGGGACATAATTAATCACCCTCTGTTGGGCTTTGGAGTCGAGACTGCATGGCTACAGTAATGTTCCTAAAGTGTCCTCTCACGAGTAACTAATTCACTCATGCAGGCCGATCATTTATCGGTGGTGCGTTGTCCCTTACGGCCTGGGAACTGCCGTTAAATAGATTCACCAAAAGGTTTCCCTTGACTTGAGACCGCACTCCACTTCAGGATGAAGTATCCACTTTCTTTTATTTTGAAGACATGCAGCTTTCCATCCTTAAGTCAAGTCAAGGGAAACCTTTTGGTGAATCTATTTAACGGCAGTTCCCAGGCCGTAAGGGACAACGCACCACCTATAAATGATCGGCCTGCATGAGTGAATTAGTTACTCGTGAGAGGACACTTTAGGAACATTACTGTAGCCATGCAGTCTCCACTCCAAAGCCCAACAGAGGGTGATTAATTATGTCCCCAATTTTTCGTTCCAGCAGCCACACCCACTGGAGGGTATGAAAAGGAAGGCCAAAAACTACGTATCCCAGCGTGCCTTGCAGAACGAGGAGTTCCGTCATGGTGGCACACCGGAAGCCAAGTACTTTTGAGCAGCGCAGTGGATGGTGGCAGCTGGCCGATCCTGAAAGGGCTGCAGCAACGGGCCTCTGAAGAGAAGCACAATGCTTTGAAACGCGTCAGGCCTGGGACGATATTTAAGGATGGAAAGCTGCATGTCTTCAAAATAAAAGAAAGTGGATACTTCATCCTGAAGTGGAGTGCGGTCTCAAGTCAAGGGAAACCTTTTGGTGAATCTATTTAACGGCAGTTCCCAGGCCGTAAGGGACAACGCACCACCGATAAATGATCGGCCTGCATGAGTGAATTAGTTACTCGTGAGAGGACACTTTAGGAACATTACTGTAGCCATGCAGTCTCGACTCCAAAGCCCAACAGAGGGTGATTAATTATGTCCCCAATTTTTCGTTCCAGCAGCCACACCCACTGGAGGGTATGAAAATGAAGGCCAAAAACTACGTATCCCAGCGTGCCTTGCAGAACGAGGAGTTCCGTCATGGTGGCACACCGGAAGCCAAGTACTTTTGAGCAGCGCAGGGGATGGTGGCAGCTGGCCGATCCTGAAAGGGCTGCAGCAACGGGCCTCTGAAGAGAAGCACAATGCTTTGAAACGCGTCAGGCCTGGGACGATATTTAAGGATGGAAAGCTGCATGTCTTCAAAATAAAAGAAAGTGGATACTTCATCCTGAAGTGGAGTGCGGTCTCAAGTCAAGGGAAACCTTTTGGTGAATCTATTTAACGGCAGTTCCCAGGCCGTAAGGGACAACGCACCACCGATAAATGATCGGCCTGCATGAGTGAATTAGTTACTCGTGAGAGGACACTTTAGGAACATTACTGTAGGCATGCAGTCTCGACTCCAAAGCCCAACAGAGGGTGATTAATTATGTCCCCAATTTTTCGTTCCAGCAGCCACACCCACTGGAGGGTATGAAAATGAAGGCCAAAAACTACGTAACCCATGTCTTCTTCCTTTTTCTTTTAGCTATACATATATATATATTTTTTTTTCCAGAAAGACACATATGTCATCAGTGATGTAATATCTGACGTCATCAGCAGCGGATTACGGTCGCGTGAGTTATAGTTGCCTGCACTAACTATAACGGGGGAATTTCATTGGTTTTTCACGAGGAAAATGCCCAGCTAACTATAACATGTGTGAAACCTATGGTTTTTTAAGTGAATTTGCAAGGTTTTTTAAATGCTAATTCCTAACTATAACGTGTGTGAAACCTATGTTTTTTTCAGTGAATTTGTACGGTTTTTTAAATGCTAAGTTACTTTACGCCGTTCGTGCTGTGCGCGCACGGTGCGCTTTGCGCACCGCGCGCCACTTCACGCAGTTCGTTCCGTACGCGCACGGTGACCACGCGGTGCGCTTCGCTTTTGTTGTTAAGGGTTTTGGCATAAACTGTTATATGTTAATAAGCCATGCACACAGAATGCGCTACGCGCAGCGTGTGCACACGGGGGGACTTAAAATGCTATTTTATTTTTATGCATTTACACCGTGTGCGCACGCTGCGCGAACCTCGCGGAATTTTTTTCATTTCTATAGTGCGCGCACGCTACGCGCACTCGGCGATTTACCGAATTTTTTTTAATTTTTTTAATTGCTCTTGGGGGACCTCCTGGGACCCCTTGACCCCTGCTAGGGGGTCAGGAACTGTCCAGCATTCCCCCTTTACATGTTTTTCTCCTTTGTGTTTCACCCCCCTCTCAGTGCGAGAGACAAAATAGCGGCCGACACTTCCTGGTTTCGACCGATTCGAATGTTTACTAAGATGTAACAACCAATCAGAAGTGCGCTCGCGGACGGCCGAGTGCGCGCACCCTGCGCGCACGCTGCGCGCGTATAGATATATATATTTATTTTTAAATGCTATTTTCTCAGAAAATACTGAACAGATTTACACCAAACCTGCAAAAGGCACCAAACGGACCTTATGGCTACCTCTCTGCCAAATTTCACGTAATTCTGTTCAGCCGTTCGGGCTGTAGCTGCGACTAAAGTCCCTATGGAAAAATCCATGGGAAAAACGTGTTTTGGGACCCCCCCTTTTTCTCGGCCCCCGCTTGACGAATCACCCCGAGACTTTCAGGGTAGGAGCGGAGCGGAGCGCCCCATTAGTTTTGAAAATTTCACGAAGATTCGTCAATCGGCGCCAAAGTTATTCAAAATAGAATTTTGAGATTTCCTATGGAAACACGGTCCTAACTATAACTATCTACTGGCGACCGCCAGTAGATAATATATATAGATTATATATATATATATATATATATATATATATATATATATATATATATATATATATATATATATATATTTTCACTGAAAAAAACATAGGTTTCAGGGGCGTTATGGTTAGCTGGACATTTCCCTCGTACAAAACCCTAGCAATTCCCCCGTTATAGTTAGTTCAGCTAACTATAACTCGCGCCCCCGCAATGCACTGCTGATGACGTCACATATTACATCACTCATGACATGGTCAGTGACATCACTGATGACATCACTGATGACATCTGAAATGACATCACTGTACGCGACTCCCAGCCTATACGCGACACGTTCGCTGTACATAACGCGACGTTTATGCGCTTCCGTGATGTGTCATATGCATGTATGACGCGGTAGGTGCGTGGATCCCGCGAAATATTTAACATTTAAAAAACATATTATATGTATTTCATGTGAATATTAATTGAAGACAATCTCTAAACTAGTCTTAAAAGTAATATATTTTTACATCTAATCCTATATTTCTTTTTAATTCAATTTCGCGTATGCGCGCTGGGTGCGTGCTGCGTAAGCGAAGGGTGCGCGGATCCCATGTGACCTGCAAACAAAGAGATTTGATTTGTTCATTACACTTCCTGTTCTAACTATTGAAAGACCCCACCCATTTCAATCATTCTTCTTTCACCTTTTTTGGAGAAGCATCTCTTTGCAGAGTAGAAGATTTTTTGGACTAAGTTTACACTTAGCTCTAACTTTTTTCTCCTAAAAATGGCTTCAGGGCAGCAGGCATCACCTGCATCTCCTCATACATCTGAGGATAATTTTTTTGAGGAGCCAGCACGCATACCACGTTTTTCTTCAGTGGTGTGGGAATTTTTTACTTTTCCCGAGGGGCAAACGAAGACCAATGTCACCTTGGTCACGTGCAAGATTTGTAAAAAAGTGCTGTCTCGAGGGGATCCGACAAAGAAATTCTCATACGGGACAGCCAGCATGATGAAGCACCTACGGACCCTTCATCCTGTCAATTTTGCACTAGAAGGATGCCGACGGATGAGAGACACTCCTGCTCCTGCGCCTTCCACCTCATCGCAGCCGAGCACTTCAAGAGTGCATCCGTCAGCCCAAAACTTGGACATCCGTCCTCAATTTCAATTTTTAAAAGTGCTCTGCACTAAGTGCAATGCGACTTTGTGCTACGGGGAGCAGTCGATCGATCTGATCTGCCGCCGGCATGAAAGTCACAATTGCTAGTTTTTTTTTTTAGGGGGGGGGGGGTTTCCCCTGAAGTTCATTGTTTTGTTCCTCCCGTTTTTTTTTTGGTTTTTTTTCCAGAAAAACCCAAAAAATCACAAAATTGTTGGAAAAAACAAAAAAAAATATAAAAGAAGAAAGAAGAAACAAAAAAGTTCTTCTAAGAACTAACTTTCCTGGTTTAAAAAAAGAGCTAAATTTCTTTGTTAGTCTGTGCAAGTTTAGATGAATGTATGTGTAGTACGTAATTGACTGAATTAATGCATTAGTAGCGTATGGTGAATGAATAAGTGCAGAACTATGAGGAAGTGCTGCAGCATCACACAGTAACCTCTTTAACTGCAGTGTGCTGTAGTACTTCCGAAGCACAGGGATGCAACATATGTACATAAATATGTTGCAAATCTATGCTTCTCTCTGCACGGCTGCTTAAACTGCAGCCATGTGGTGACATAGGCACCCTTGCACCATAGTGCAAGGATATCTGTGTCATGTGCTGTTGTTTTTCTGCAGGAAGACACACCTTCCTGCCCAAAAACAATGAGAAAATGCATTTTTCTCCTTCAATGTATGCTGAACATTTTAGCATGCATTGAAGATATAAAAATGTGGAGAAATGAAAACAATTCTCCTTGCTGTGCTTTCCTACACCAATTTTAGAATGGTGCAGCATTCACACACATATCGAGATTTATGATTTCTGATAAATCTAGAGATGTGTCTTGTTCTATGAGTATTCAGTGCAATCATGCACAACAACCCTTATAGAACACCCTTTCAACGCAAAGTGGTGTGTATGATGAGGTTGTATTTACATGGAGTAGAAAAAGTACACAGAGTGCCTTTTCCTCTCTTTGTAAATATGAAAGAATGTCTTGCGCAATAACTATGTTACAAAAAGTGACATATTTCCGGTTTTAAAATTCCTTGCGAGTGATAGAAGGTAAGCACAGCGTTTTGTCTGCAAAGATGTTCAAAGAAGAATGATTGAAATGATTGCGGTCCTTCAATAGGTACAATGGGAAATATTATGACCCCCTCAAATCTCTTTTTTTGCAGGTCACATGATATCTGATTATGGTCAGATTTCAAAACTACATAGGTATAAACAGAGTGTTTTTGGAAACGTGTTTCAACTTTGTAGCTTCTTGCAGACCTCCTCAGTCTGCATATTGAGACTTAGTTAAACTTACCTTCATAGTAATAGGAATAAACAATGGTATACATTTTTTTCAGATTTTCATTGCAATCTAAATCGATATAAATTGCTTATTTTAAAATTTGGATCTGTGAAAGAAAAAAAAAAAAAATTATAACATGTAATAATACATTTTTTACAACACAGCATAATTTCCACAAAGTAATTTGTTTGCCTTTTTTGCTGTTCTCAGAATATATTGAATTTCACTAGAAATAGTGATTTCAATCGTACTCATCACTTAACAGCGGGCAAAAAAAAAACAATCAGAAAGATTGTTAAAAAAACCCAACATACTATTCTCAGTAAAATACCAGAAAATACAAATCACACATATATGAAATGCTTACGGCTTACAAAATGTTATAACTTTAACTTATAAAAACTGTAAATATTGCCGCTTTAAAATATTCACCGAATCAATGACCACCAAATAGTCCATAATTCAAAAATATACCTTTCCTTGAGGCCAAATGGTATTTTTGTACTCCTTCTTTATGTAAATTGTCCAATGGTAGTCCTATTAAATTATAATAATAAATTCCTCAGAGAATGAATTATCTTCCTAAAACTTTGAGTTTAAAAATATTAGGTAGGAATTTTGTAATTCCCTAGGCAAACGTTGTTTAAAAACCAAATGGGAATCATTACAAAGTGTCCAGCCTTTGTCACATTTTAGATAGGCAGTGTAATGTCCAGATGTGGAAAATTATAGCAATTGCTACAAAAGTCCTTCCTGATATTGATAGTTGTGCTGCTACAAATTGCTTTATTAAAGTATCCAATTTTCTTCCGTCAGCTGTACAACGTTGCATCATTAAAATTATGTTTTTTCTATATTTTGTTAAGAATAATGTGGATAACATTTCTGATTTACATTGGCTACACTCCATGTTTTGATTTGCACCTTTAACTAATTTATTGAAAGACACTGATTTACAGCCTGGTAATGTTAAATATAGAAATCTCTCAGTGTCTACATTGGTGCTACATGTATACATGCAATTTTCACAATGATGTTCCCATTTGTAAGAAAGGCCAAAAATATTTTCTATTTCTACACCTTCATTTTAAAAAATGGTAAGCATATACATTAAAAATTCCTGAGCATCTTGTTGGATATTTTGTGGAAATTGTGTAGAACCAGAACACACATCCAAAAGACTACGAACATCTGAAACAGATTGTATTTTACTTGTATCTGTTGTCAACTTTTCATGAACAGAATGCAACAGAGAACAAAATCTTTTTTGGTGATTCAGCATAATTTGTTCTTGCAAACCTTCCAGATAAAAAACAAACTGATAACCAACAGTCTCATCAACAGTGTCCAATTTCTTTTTACCTGCAATCACAACATTAGGGGAACAACCTTTACAACGCAACTTTTACAACGCACTACCATTACAACAAAACTGTTACAACGCAAATGCATTGACAACGCATGCCATTACAACGCAAGTCTTTACATCGACTTGCACTAGATGGCGTGCTAACATTAAAAATAGTGTAGTTTACTATCCAAACACCTTCCCTACTGTTACGTGGACTGGAGTTAGAATAGTAAATTACACTTTTTTAATGTTAGCACGCCATCTAGTACAAGTCGATGTATAGACTTGCGTTGTAAAGACTTGCGTTGTCACTGCATTTGCGTTGTAAAAATTTCGTTGTAACAGCATGCGTTGTAAAAGTATGCGTTGTAACATCATACATCCCAACATTATCTTTTTCTTTTCCCTTCTTGACACCTTCAGAACAGATATTCTCTAACCCTCTTTTTCGACCAACCACACGCTTTTCAAATACAGGACATTGACCTAAATTTGGAGCATAAACCCTTCTTAACCTATTATACTCTTTTACACAGTTTGCATCTGCAGTAACCTTCGTCTCATCAAAATTAATCAAAAACGAACCAGATAATGATCTGACTCGCGACAAAGCAACATATGCCATACCCTCTTTAAATACGGTAGATCCAATGTTCACCAATGCACTGTCTACACTTAATCCTTGAGATTTATGAATAGTCACTGCGTATGCCAGAGAAAATGGAAATCGTTTCCTTCGGACATATAAATCTTTAACAAGCAAAAAACGAACTGAACAACGACCAATTTCTTTAACTTCATCAATCTGATCAAATTTAATTTTTAAAAATTCAATTCCTTCTTTTTTCTGATAATTCACAAAATCCACCACTTTACCCATTGCACCATTAACTAAACCTTTCTCTACATCCAAATTACGCCTTAAAATTACCCGACAGTTTACACACGCATATAGTGTCTTTTCTAAACCAGCAGTTTTAGATATTTTTTTCTAAACAATCCAGTTTTGATCTTAAATTTCCCGTCAAAATAATAGTGATTCTTTCATGCTATATTTTATCGATGGCTTTCATTTTTACAATTTCTTCATTTTCCAGTTTCAATAGTTCTTCGTTGAATATGGAACACTCGCGCAGTGTTGGCATTAAGCAAATCACCAATTTATTTTTAGCAATTTCCACGTACACTTTTGCAGGAACTGCATTTTCATTTGGAAAGACATTGCAAAGTAATCGACTCTCCAAAGCTTGTTTGCCTTGTTTTGAAAGAATTCCAATTCTTTTATCTTGAAGAATACTTCCATATTCAGCATCATTTGCCTGTCGCATATTTGTTGTCAGTTCTTTGTATTCAAAATGAGTCCAAATGTTCACATTAACAACACTGCCAAGAGACTTTCTGGTATCTTCATGGGCTAGTGTTTTAAATAACGGTTGTCCTTTTACCAGAGTCAGTTGCAGTAGATCTCCAAAAACTATGACGTGTTTTCCTCCAAATAACACGTCATACTCTGTTTTAAGAATTTGCTGCATTCTTAAATGCACAAAGGCAAGCATCAAGTTTGAGACCATGCTCACCTCATCAATAATGAGAAGTTTCATTTTCTTCAGGACTCTTGAAACTTCACAACAAGCTTCTCCAGATAGCTTGTGGTATTCCAATGTGTTCTCATGCTCTACTGGCAGCATTAGTAAACAATGTAAAGTTATTCCTTTAATGTTATGTGCTGCCAACCCAGTTGGAGCAGTGACAACACAAGACAAATGCGAATCAGTTGTTTTCTGCAGATAACTTGTAATTACTTTAATTAAGAAACTTTTTCCTGTTCCAGCTTGACCACTCACATACATTTGGATAGGTTGAAATGATGTACATGAGCACCCTCTCTTTTCATGAAGTAATCCATGGTCAATCTGCTCTTTCACTTGCTGATATATTTGTTTATGTTCAACATTTAGTTGTTCTTCCAAGTTTCCTAACTATATTGCATCTTCTTGAGCTTGATACAATGCTGTTCCCACCTCATTCATTGCAATCGCTGCTTCATTTTCAACAATTGGTTGTCCTAGTGGATCTTGACTCAGTGCAGCAGAACTTTGACTGTCTTGAGAACTGTCTCTACCAATCTCAGCTGCAATTGTAGCTTCTTGATGAATTTTATCATTCAACATTTTGACATAATTTGCGAAAGCACTGCATTGTATGCCATTTTTAGAAGCATTAAATGAATCTTCATAGCTTGGAGAATCTCCAAGTAATTCCAGTTCTGAACGCCATGGTTTGAACATTTGCAAAAGGGCTAAATAGTAAAATTCCCTTTTGTCAGCAGTGTCGCAACTCAGTTTCCTGTGATTAATTACATTTCCTTTCCTTTGTTTCACCAGACATGCTTCGGAACCAATCACTGCATATTTTCCATTGTTGATGTTCTCTGTAGTATTCCGTTTAAAAGTGTAGTTTTGCAACACTTCATAGAGACACATGTTCTCAAGATGATGACTTCTATTTGGGTAGTATGTGTCCAACATATTCGTTTTCAAAATATCTGTACTTTCTGGTTCATTTTCTGCTAAATATTCAATTTCTTGAACAGATTTCAGGCCCCGATTTCGCATTCCTGCAAGACCTAGACTCACCCAAATGATTCTTCTACTTTTGGAATATAGACTTGCAGATGATAACCGATCTGAACATTCATATGCTCCAATTTCACGATGCGATAACATCTTCAAACTGAAACTGTATAATTTTGAGTCTTCTCGTGAGAAATCTCTTCCCACATTTCTTTCAATTCAGTCTTTTCTGATTTAGTAATGTAAGACGTTACTGTTGTAATGAAGTAAAGAGTCACCAGACACGAGGTAAGGGGAACTCCGTTTATTCTAGTCATCCGCTCTCCTAGCATAGAACACAGAGAGTTATCAACATTCTACTGTGAGCTCTCTTCTCGGCCGTACCAACAGGGCTGGCAGGAAGGGAGGCACGGACTGTACCACTAAGAACATTTAGTGTAAGAGATTACAACACATCTCCTTATATGGGGAACAACAAAATGAAATACATTAAGATTGAGATGAGACCGCTACTCTGTCCTTGCTCCAAGTCTGTCCATTGTCTAGGCGAACCACATTCCTTCCATACTTTTTCACCCGTTGATGTGCCTGGAACTTGCTTGAACCAGGTTGCACATGTGTGGGCTTCTTAACCACCACGGTGGTACCAACCTTGTAGTCCTGTGCTTTGACCCCATGTCTCTGGTCATACCAACCTTTGTACGTCCGTTGATGTTGAGAGATCAACTCTTTGCTCTTCACCAGATCAGGAACTACCTTTTTTCCCCCTCCCAACCAGTGTGGGTTCATTTTGGTACAGGGTTCCCTACCTTTCAAGCAAACAAAGGGAGACACTCCTGTGAAGAGATTGGGAGCGGTATGGTATGCCCAGATACACTCTCTCAAGGAATCTTCCACATTGAACCCACTGGTGATGGCCAATTGAATGTGTTCTTTGATTAACCGATTTGCTCTCTCCACCAACCCATTAGCTCTTGGGCAGTAGAGAGCGGTTTTCTCGTGCTTTATATTTAGATCCCCCAAGAATGTACTCATAGTCTCAGAGGTAAATTGCACCCCATTGTCTGTCACCAATGTGGCCGGAATACCCTCATACACAAAAACATTCTTCAAAAATGAGATTAGGTTGCTCGTTGTAGTATGTGAAGTGAATTTAAAGTTTACCCAATGTGAGGTGTGATCTACTAGAACAAACATAAACCTTTTTTGAGCACCTAGGACATCCATGGGGCCAATAATGTCAAGTGCTAATTTGTTCCATGGAACTTCCGGAACCTCAACAGGGGATAGGGGAGCATTGCGTGTAACTTTGCTTTTGTCACAGTTAGCGCAACTAATGCATTCCTTGACTTTGAGTTCAATCATGGAGTCCATCCTTGGGAACCATAAACAGCTCCTGACCTTGTTTTTAGTGAGGCTCCTACCCAAGTGTCCCTCATGGGCCAGGTTGATTATTTTGTCTCTCAAATTCTTGGGAGGAACAGCTCTGTTCCCTCGACGTATCACATCTGACAATATCAACAATTCGTACCTCACCTCCCAGAAGTCCTTGACCTCATCTGGTACTTGTGACCGGTTCTCAGGCCAGCCATTGAGGATGAGCTGTTCGAGGATACCCATCTCTTTATCTTCCTTCACACACTTGTCCCATTCTTCATTCGTTAATGAAGGGAGATGCAAGGATAAAATGGGAACATCTAGCTGCTCCTCTGTGAAATACTCCTCTAGTGGGGACCTGGAAAGATAATCCGCAATTACATTCTCCGGCCCTGGTAGGTATTCCACTTTGAAGCAATAGTTTTCTAGGCCCAAAACCCATTTGGAAATGCATGGAGAATTGTTTTGTACGCTTTTTGACGAGAACATAAAAGTCAATGGCTTGTGGTCAGTATGTATGACAAATTGTATTCCCCACAAGAAAAATTTAAAATGGTTCATGGCCCAGAAGCACGCCAACGCCTCCCTCTCGATGACCGAATAGTTATTTTCCGCCGAGTTGAGGGACCGTGATGCAAATGCTATAATAGTATCTTGGCCATGGTCTTTTTGGGAAAGCATCGCACCCAACCCTTTGTTGGATGCATCCGTAGTCAAGATGGTTTTCTTCCGTGGGTCGAACGATCCTAACGCAGGTGAATCTAGGATGCGCTCCTTTATAGACTTTACCAACATGCTGTGCCTCTCCTCCCACACAAACTCCTTGTCTTTTTTCAAGAGTTCAAGCAGACCGTCACACAGGTCTGCAAAATTTTTTACATACTTGGACATGTACTCGACTAGTCCTAAAAATGATTTAAGCTCCTCTTTGTTTGAGGGGTTCTGAGCATCCTTGACGGCTTGAATCAGGCTATGAGTTTGAGTTTAAAATATACTTAGGTTTGAAGCCATCTTTCGATATGGTGTGACCCAGGTAATCAACCGAGGTCACTTTGATCTTGCATTTGTCTAGCCTCACAGTTAATCCTGCTCTGGACAACCGTTGGCACACGGTGTTGAGAATGACATCATGTTCTTCCTCCGTTGACCCGTACATTAGTATATCGTCCTGAAAACAGAGGGTGTTTTTGATGCCTTCCAACACTTGTTGCATAATTTTTTGGAAAATAGAGGCCGCTGATGCAAGGCCAAACGGCATCCTAATGAACATGTAGGCCCCAAACGGTGAAGAAAATGCCGTCAGAGGTCTAGAATCAGGGTGTAACTCGACTTTGTGGTAGGCCATTGACAAGTCAATGACCGAGAAAAAACACCCTTTGCCCATAGTGCTCAACATTTCATTAATATTAGGCAGGGGAAACCTCTCTACCCAGATGTTGTCGTTGAGGCTGCGCAAGTCCACGCAGACGCGGATACCCTTACCATTGGCTTTGGACGCAAGAACAAGGGGGGCCAACCATTCTGATGCGTCTATGGGTTGGATGACGCCCATGTCACACAATTTATCCAGTTCACTTTTCAGAATTTCTCTCAATTGCAAAGGAACGGGGCGCGCTCTATGAACAACAGGTTTGGCACCTTCACTTACTTTAATTTTATGTTGAAAATCTTTTAATTTTCCCAACCTCTCGCTAAAAAGGTCAGGAAAAGCGTCTTGTAGGAAATTGTTGCTGGTGGGAACGTCTACTAAGATGACTTGGTTCTTGTCATTGGGGTCTAGGATGATACCTAGTTCCTTCTGGTGTTGCCATCCCAAAAGGTTCGCGCCCCTCTCTACCACATATACTCTGCCTACAATGGATCTACCTTTGAAATCAATGTGGCTATTCAACATCCCCACCAAGGGAATGAGGTCTCTGGTGTACCCTTCGGGAGCTATATCAGGGGAGACCAGCATACTTTTTTTACACCCCAGGAATTTCTCAAAATCTACAAGGTTAATCAACGTAAAAGGTGAACACGTGTCCGCATACACCTCTATGGGTTTGTTGTCAATGTGTATGGCACATTTGGGATAGTTTGGACTGGATGTTTCTTGGCTATCTTTCACCTGAAAAATGAATCTTGCTTGTGGTTCCCCACTAGTATTGACAACCCTAGTAGAGCTGCTCGAACTATCCCTGCATACTCTGGCCAAATGTCCCCTTCTATTGCATTTCTTACACAACACACCACGAGCAGAACAAAAGGGACTGTTAGCCAAGTGGTTATTGCTGCCGCACCTGAAGCATTTCAACTCTGGCCCTCCTTACTAGTGGGTATACCTTTAAACCCTTCTCTATTGTTCACTTTGAACACTTCGCCTTCAGACCCTTCACACTGAATGGACGCCACTACCTCCTCTTTAACCTTCATCTCTCTGACACATTTAGCGGTATGCTCAATGGATTGCGCAATAGAAATGGCATCCTTCAAGGAAGGGTTTTTAGCCAGCAATTTTTCTTGTACCTTCCCACTATTAGTACACCTAACTAGTTGATCTCTTATCAGGGAATCGTTGAGGTCACCAAAGTCACACAATTGTGTAAGGCCTCTAAGGGCAGCTATGTAATTATTTATAGATTCCTCTTTCCCTTGCACTCGGCTAAAGAACTTGTGGCGTTCAAGCACCACATTGACCTTGTCTCCAAAGTGTAACTCTAACTTCATCAGGGTGATGTTGTACACATCAGCGTCATCCTCCTCATCCACCTCAGGCTCAGGTAAAGTTTCGTAGCCTTTTCGACCGTGAACCCCCAAATTATGTAACAAGATATGCTGTTTGCGCAACGGGGAGAATCTTTCTCCCCCCATAGCAATTAAGTAAGATTCAAACAGCTTTGTCCAGTCTTTCCAATGGATTTCTGGATCACCACAATCGTTTAAGAATGATGGTGGTTGGCTCATGCCAGGTGTACCCATCTTGTAGCTTGTATGTTCTATCTGGAGAGAGCCCCTGAAAACTAACCTGCGGTGTACCCACGACCTCTATACAACCTGAGGAGAAAAGGAGAGGCTGGATGAGGACCACCCTTCCAAGGCAAAAACGTGATGGAGGTAAGCTTCGCACCCAATGAGCGTGCCCCAGAACAGTGGAGACCCTAGGAATGAGATGTTATGCACGCACAATGTGTGTGTATCACAGAATAAGCCTTAACAACCAAAGGTGAGTATGGAACACCCGAAAAAAGGTGAGCGTTTCCCTGTTCCGAGGATCCACTTAAACTGTATAGAGTAGTGATGCGCATCCCATGTGTGCGTATCACAGTGTAGAGGAAGAGGCAAAACCAACAGAATATTGCAGGTAAGTAACGCACAATGTGTGTGTATCACAGGGTAGATTTCATGAAGAGTTACTAGTACCAGACATGCATTGAAGGCACGCACCATGTGTGCCTATCACAGTGTACGGATAAAGATATCGCTGCAGCAGACAAGGATGGATCTTACTTGTACTATGCTCTTTTAGGCTCTGGAGGCTGCCGACAGGCTGACAGGAGACTGGTGCGCCGGTAATTCAATGCCCGAGATGGGGACTTCGTAGCAGGCTCCGGAAACTGCCGCCCGGCTCTCCAAAGGCTGGTGCGCCCGCAATACAACACCAGAGGCGGGGCTGAGTATCCAGGAAGAGAACGCCTCCACGGAAGCCAGCTGACTGGTAACCGCTCGCGCTGACAGAGATGTGGCACACGATAACAAGGGACTCCCAGTGTGCGCCGTCACTCCAACGAAGACACACAGCACCTCGTGACCCACAGCACAAGGTACAGCACTTGGGGAGAACAAAGGTGACAGAAGACCCCCAGGGCTGAGGGAAATCTCCAGCGATTACAGCAGGTTGACTGGCAGTTCCGGAAGGCAACACCTCACGCCTGTGAAACACCGTGAAGGCTGGGCGAGGAACACTGAGGCAGGGTCCGCACAACGCAGTAGCGTGTAACAGTCTTCAAGCTTAGACAACCAGACAGCAAAGGTAACTGCACGAGATCTGTGCAAGCTACAGGAGAGATTAAACCAAAGGGGAGATGACCAGCTGCCCCCTCCGCAGATCGTCGCCAGTGTTGTAATGAAGTAAAGTGTCACCAGACACGAGGTAAGGGGAACTGCGTTTATTCTAGTCATCTGCTCTCCTAGCATAGAACACAGAGAGTTATCAACATTCTACTGTGAGCTCTCTTCTTGGCCGTACCAACAGGGCTGGCAGGAAGGGAGGCACGGACTGTACCACTAAGAACATTTAGTGTAAGAGATTACAACAGTTACATATCGAGCAACAGCAATTGAATTGTCCGCAACATACTCAATATCCATGTTAGCGTTCCACATGGATAAAATAACTGGATTGTAGTCATTTATGTATTTCGATTCTTCGCTTCTTCTTAAGTAGAAGGTGTTTTTCTGAGACTTTCTTGTGATGGTATGTCGCATAGCTGACATAAAACTGTTCACTCTTCCTTTGGATAATACCCGACGTGGAAATCCAAAACGACATTTGGTATAGAACTTATCCTTTGACTTGTACTTTCGTCAACAATATTTTCCACACCTGTGGCTTTGAACTCGTAAGACTTGTTGTTTTAAGTTTTTATCTTCTCTGCTATTGGGAAGAGCACATGTAGCATAATCTTCAATGAAAGACAAAACAGTTTCATCTGAATCTGTTCCAAATTCGGGGGCGTCCTTGATCCATAACAACATATATATATAAGGAGCACCTCTTGCTTGATACTCCTTTCTCCAAAAGAAATCCACAACTTCTCCAAGAGGAGGATTCTTTTTATTGCAGATGAAAGACATCATAGCTTCAAATCTATGATTGAAATATCTGCATACATTGACAGGATCCAAAGAGCACAATTCTCCAGGTGTCTTGTATTCAATATTTTTTATATTGGAATTTGCCTCTCGAAGAAATTCAAGTAAATCATCCCAAGCATACTCAGCACAGCTTAGTGTAACAAACCATGTAGGAGTTCCCAAGTTCCGTAGCATACATTTCAGCTCTCCATGTCGACGGTACCAATATTCATCAGTCCCACGCTGACATGCCATCAGATTAATCAACTGAGATTCTAAATGATCATCTCTCTGATGCACTTTATCCATAAAATCCTTTGCAGTTACATTTTGAAGATGCATTCCAGTTTTTAAAATGTGATTTACTGCATATGAAAGTCCAGACAAGTCACTTTCAAACAGAAGATGAAACATATAAGGGATACATTGTCGAAATCTTGGATCTTCTGCATATAATCTTGTTGTCCGATATTCAGATGCAGGAATATGCACAGGACGTTCATCATATCGTCCACCTTTTCCTGTTGGAAACAACTGCAGGAAACAATGAGCTTCCAAGCTCTCTTCCCATACACTCATGGGACTTCCTGTTGCTTTTTTCATTTGAAACAACTCAATTGTATTCCCCATCACCTCTTTGGAATGAAGTGGATGTACACTGTAATGTTCATAGATCTCTTCACATCTGGACATGTCCACTTTTTCTATTTGTCCACTTATTGTTTCAGTATCTTCTGCTAAATCTAGTTTTTCTTCTCCAACAAACACATTTCTATCGTGCTCATTATTTTTTAACAGATACAATGACACCTTTTGCACTTTTCTAAAAACCACTAACTCTTGTCAAATTTTCTTATTCTTAGTAGGAACAACATTAACTAGAATGACTAGTGGCTCATTTTCTGCATGGTCTACACCAATAGTTTCAATATTTTGCCTTAAATCTAACGGTAAATACACAACTCTTCCTTTCAATCCTCTTTGCAACTCTGATGGAGATAATTTACCTGTTTTGGGCTCCATACGAACAATAGCCTGAAATGGGTGAACACGTTGTATGAGAATAGACACATACGTATTTAAATCTATCAGCTCTGGTGGAATAGCAACCAACTCTAGATTATTATGAACAGCTCTAGCAGGCATTTTATTCTCATCTAATTTGTTATAACAATATTTGCAAATACGCTGCTCAGATCCCAAATCAAAACAATCCTCTACCAACAAATAAGTTGCAAATTCCATCCACTTATCATTATCTTCTATTTCACTTTTTAAATACAGATTGACACCCCTAGTCTGATTTTTATAGTGACTTCGCCGACAACAAATACAAGAAACATTTGGGGCCATATGTACGTAGCCTAATACCGGTCGGTAACGGCCGATTTTCGGTAATTATACCGTTACCGACCGGTATTTAGGCTTTTGACATGTAGGGGGCTAATTTCTGTATTCGGTAATTTACCGAATCGGTAAAATTACCGAATCGGTAATTTTACCGATTCGGTAAATACCGAATACAGAAATGAGATGTAGGGGGAGTGTGTGGTGGGTGTGGGGATTCGTTATTTACCACCAACTGTAAGTTGGTGGTAAATGACAAATGACTCAGGAAATGCATTTTTTGGCCCTGTCTCTGCTGTTACTTACTTGGCTGGCCCTGAGGATCCCGCTGCCCGCCTGACACTGTTTCTTTGCTGCCCGTCACCTGCTGCTGTCCCGGTCTCCCGCCGCTGCACTTCCATTCTCGTGCGGCCGCAGTGGGGAGACCGGCTTCTAAAACCACAAGACCCAGGTGCCCCAGCGGTCACCAATCACGTGACCGAGCGTTTCGCGCCAGGAGGCGCTTCAAATCACGGTGCTGCTCCCGCGTCGCGGGATCGCGCGCGGGTTGCGCCGGGAGAAGCCCGGGACAAGGGCGGGACCGTCTGTGGCCGTCCGGGGCCGGAGGAGGCTGGGGTGGGGCCCACTCCCTAAAATCTACTGAGGCGCATCCCTGCTCGTCCAGGACCCTACTGACAAGGTATCATTGCCACTGTATCACTGTTGTACCGTCTAGGAGACTGACTTGGCACCTGACTAATGGGGAAAAAAGCCATCACGAAGAAACGATCTATTGAAATGCAGACTAAAGGCAGTAAGGGCCCCCTGCCGAGCCTGACTGCGATCGATCGGATGCTGCAGAAAACTATAGGCGTTGTTGTAACCGCCATAGAGAGCACAGAGAGGCGCTTATCACTTCCCCCTAACATGCGCCTAGCTTCGCTAAACCCTTCCTCTGATGAACAGCCAATAGTCTCACCTGGATCCACATTCCTGGGCTCTTATGTAGGTCTCCCAGGAGTTGAGGGTAGCCACAACATCCCATTTTCAAATAATCCTCCTCCCGTAACATCATTATTTGCAACAAATGTAACTAGTGCGCAACACATACCAACTACACAGCACCAGGATACATTTGTAGAGATATACGAGCCAGCAACCGATCCAGTGGTTTTGGAGGACTCAGCCCTCTCCCTATGTACGTCATTTAACAAAAGTGAGAGCCTTATCGTTTTAGATAGGTCCCCACCCTTGCTAGCAAATGGGAATATGTGTTACCCTAATCAAAATGACACGAGGCCATATAGAGAGCCACCCTTAACGAGCAAAACCCCACTGTCTAAAACAACTAACAGACGTATTGCTAATCGAGTAAGAACTGGTGGGGCTTCGAAGAGGAAAATAATAGAAGCTGTACAAAAAGGGAGGGAACCAAAACTATTTAAAACTCAAGATTTGGAAACCCCTAAGCAAAGACCTCCCATAAAAAAAAAAAGGATACCTGTAAGGCCCAACGATAACCAAGGGCGTTCTACTAAAACCACCACTACAGGTAGCCCTACTGGAATCATAACTCCTGCTTCTAATGAGGGTGTCTATGGGTCACTGGCACATATAGAGCACATTGTTAGGTCAATGATTTTGCCAGTCCTTGAAAGGATCAAATTGGTAGATGAAAAGCTGGTGAAATTGGAACAGTTAACTCTGGATAATTTTACTTCCCTAAAAAACCTGATAAAGGTAGAAGTTAGAGGGAGACCAGAGAATTTACCATCATCCAATGCTGATTCTGCAAGCACTATAAGTGCTGGAAGCGTTGTAAGTGCAGGATTGACAGTTCAATCCACAAAGGTACTAAATTGCAAAGGTCTGAATTGTAACCAACAAAAGTTAGTAAAACGTGCTAATAGTCCAACATCTAGTGCAGGGAAGCTTACGAAGAGAAAAGCTGTTATACCACAAAGCACAGAAAAAACAACACATAAGCACGAAGGAAGTATAAAAACTCCTTTGGTAACAATTGACCTACCACCAGATTCGCTACCCTACACAATTGTACTTACTGGCGTCCCTGAATTGAAGAATGGGAAAGCAGAATCCTACCAAGAGTTAAAGAATAAAGTGTTATACTGGTTGAATACGAACAGGCCGATCCCTAGACACTTAAATGGGGAGATACTGTTTGTCAGAAGGGTTGGCTGGATAGGTAGGAAGGCAAAAGACATACAAGGAGACACGATCATAGTCAACTTCAGGGATAGAAATGTATTGGCACTAGTCTGTAACGACGAATACTATAATGACAAGGGCCCTATTAGAATAAAAAATCTTAATTTTTTTTACAGTAAGAAGGCTACCCGTACATATAAATGCCGGGCAAGCACGGCATATGAAGTTATGCCGTGGGGGCCCGACAACTTTTTCCACATACCCACAAATAATCGCTTCTCTGAGCTATATGGGTTGGACGAGACAAATTGACTTGATGTAAGTTATGATAAAGAGGATGATATTATTGCTAAACCCATTAAGGCAACTATGGATGGATGCATTACTAGGGACATAGCCAAACAGGATAATAACCTAATCCTGCAAACAGAAGTGGGGAATATTAATCCACCAATAATAAGAACTGGTGACTTTACAAATATAGACTTGGGCCAACCTGACAGTACTAAGGAAGTTGTGGTCAAGTTAATCTCTTGGAATATTGCTGGTATAAAGAAAAATCTGTCCGATCCTGCATGGCACAATTATATCAGCAAAGCGGACCTCATTTTGTTCCAAGAAACATGGGGGGTAGAGCACTCTTTTAAAGTAGGTTATAGGTCATTCCATATAGCAGCATCACACTTAAATAAAGGTAGACCATCTGGCGGTTTGATAATCTGGGCAAAAACCACGCTGGGTATTGACTTTACACAAGTGGATTCTAACAGCCCTGATATTTTGGCTATAAAATTTAATGACACTAAAGGACGGGCAATGTGTATTATTAATATTTACAACAGACCCCATCCGTCAAATAAAGAATCAGATACAATAGCCCAACTAGATGGTTTTATCCGTAGTTTGGATCATAAAACTATGCTGATTATAGGAGGAGACCTCAACACGAGCTTCGAACCCATCACGGGGCTAGATGATATCCATGGAGAAGAAGATAAGGCCTATAATATTCCTAGCATTGACGCAAATTACTTAACACCCTGCACAAATAGTTCACTGCAGATGTTAAGATTGACTATGGAACATGGCCTACGCTCCTGTAATGGCCGACTCCCTTCTGATTGCCCAAGTAAACCGACCTTTGAAAGAGGTTGTTCTACTAGCCATCTTGACTGCATACTGGTTTCCTTGAACCTATGGCCAATGCTCATAGATTTGAATGTGGATAACCGTATTGAAAGTGACCACTTTCCTCTTTCCTTGACTATCACTGGCTCATTGTTTATGTTCCCTAAGGTATTGATACCTAGTGATTATATTTCCACCTACGAGCCCTTGGAGTCCAACAATTGCAGGTCTTTAAAATGGCCTGCTGTAATGGGTAATGTCGATACAATTAGAGAAATCTATGTACTCTATGTAAAACTTATGTCGTCCTTAGATAAAATTAATACTGAGGAACGCTCGGTATCATTAGTACATAGGAATCTGATGCAGCAACTTAGGAAAATCCTCTCAAAAGAGGTTAACATAGGCCAAGCCTGTCGGAATAACCGGCCTAAGGAGAGCCTTTGGTATAACAAAGCCTGCCGGCAGGCCAAATTAGAACTAATAAAGGCCATAAAAGGGAAGCAAATAAATATCTTGAGAGAAAAAAGGAAATTTTATAAAAACACTATTTTACTTGCAAAAAGATCTTGGGATGAACAAGTCTGGGCAGATTTACTTCAAGCTTGTAAATCAAAAGATCAAACGTTGTTCTGGAACCTTATAGCAAAGGGCACCAAAGAAGGTGTGCAATCCAGAGATAGGTTTCTAGAAGAAAAGGTCTGGGTCAAACACTTCTCCTCATTGTACTCATGTGTAGGGGAGGAGGAAGGAATGACAAACGAATACCTAGGGCAAAACACTTGTGATACAACGCTAACATTTAGCCTGGCAGATACCATACTAGCCATTAATTTAGTTAAACAAGGCAAAGCCCCAGGTCCAGACAAAATCCCTGGGGACCTCTGGAAACACGAGAATAATCTGTGGGCACCCTATATTAATCTACTTAGTAATGACATTGCAAGAGGTGCCCCAATTCCAGAAACCTGGCAGGGTGCAGAAATTGTGACCATTTTCAAGAAGGGGGACAGATCCAACCCATCAAATTATAGACCTATCAGTTTGATAGATGTCTTGCAAAAAATTTATGCGCGTCAACTTCTCAATAAATTGAATATGTGGATTGAGGATCACTCTATTTTTACCAAATACCAGGCAGGTTTCAGAGCCAAAATTAGTACTGTAGACCAGGTTTTTAGATTCTTATGTTTAACATGGAAATATATTAATATAAGGAAATCCCATCTATACATAGCCTTCGTGGACCTTAAAGCGGCCTTCGATTTGGTTCCCAGGGGGCAGTTATGGAAAAGGTTGAGGGATATGGGTGCCCCTGGGGACATCTGCCATCAATTGATTAGGCTACACGAGGGTAACTATGCAAGAGTAAGGTGGGGGCCAAATGGAGAGCTATCGGAGAGAATAAATATAAAGAGAGGTGTCCGACAAGGTTGTGTTTTGGCACCAACTCTTTTCTCTCTCTACGTAAATGACATCCCTGAAACCCTCTTGGGCTGCGAGCATGACTCTCCCAAGTTGTGTGGTCAAGCCGTTCCGGCATTATTATTTGCGGATGACACGATTTTAATCTCCCAGACACCTAATGGTCTGCAAAATCTTTTGAATAAATTTCGGGACTACTGCTTGGATAAAAACCTTGAAATTAATGCTTCTAAAACGAAAGTTATGGCGATTAATCCCCACAGAGGGTTTAACAAAGTCTTTAATGTAAATAAGGAAAAGATTGAACAAGTGAACAATTTTAAATATTTGGGTATCACCCTTGACACTAAAATGAACTGGAAACCGCAAATAGAAAAATCGAGGTTAACATTAATACAAAATAAAGCCCCTATAATCAGGAAGTTTAAAAGCAGCCCTATTAAAGCAATATCACCTGCTATTGAACTTTTTAAATATAAAGTTCAATCAGCTACCCTATATGGGGCAGAACTATGGGGCCATGTACCACGAGATTCTTTTTCAGTCCAAGAAAACAGTTTTTTCAGGCAACTCTTAGCGATCCCGGGCTGTACCCCTCTTGTCCCGTTATTTTGGGATTTGAATATACGTCACTTGGACGATCAAGCTCATTTACGCCCATTACTGTATTGGGTGCGCCTGTGGTCAACTTATGAGCTTGCAGACTACAGAGACGCACTGAAGGAAATAATCCAAATAAAGAATGCTACTCAGTTGGTTTGGTTAGCGTATATTGAAAACTGGTTCACAAAGCTGGGCTTACGCAACTTTTGGACAGATCCGGATTCACTAATCAATTCCTCTAAAAAATTGTTGAAGGACACATATTGGGACTATATTAATAACTCTGTATTACATAACCCCAAACTTGGACCACTGACCCTTAAATTTTTAAATTTTAAATGTGAAAGCAAATTCGAAAACTATATGGATGAAATTGAACCCCCTTTGGCTAAATCATTGTATTTAAAGTATCGCTATGGTATTTTGCAACTCAGTTCTAGAACATCAAAATGGGCGCCCAATAATAATAATAACAAATCTGACCTGTGCAAATTGTGCAATATGGAGGCAAAGGAGGATGAGACCCATGTTCTTTTTATATGCCCTGCATATATGCGGCCAAGGATAAAATGGATCAAACCTATTTGTCTAAACTTGGGTCTTCGTCGTGTCCAGGACGAGGAAAGAATATTTAAGGGCGACTCATCACAGAGGATAGTATTTAGCCTGAGTCGTTTTTTATTTAGTGTTGCGATAATTAGGAAAAGGAATGGTCAAAAAATGTAATGGTATCTTCACTAAGCCTGGTTCTTAAAAATTTTTTTTTAAAAACTTTTTAATTCCTATTTTAAAAGGTTGGTAAACCAACAGTGTGTATAAATTAATATTTGAAAAACTTTTTATATTGTATATTGTATTTATGTATGGATTATTTGTACCCACCAGAAATGCTGCACTTTGTCATAATGATTGTTTTTTATTGTACGGTACTCTTTTATGGTTATTATAACCGAAATAAAGAATTGAATGAATGAAACTTGTCAAATTTTCTTATTCTTAGTAGGAACAACATTAACTAGAATGACTAGTGGCTCATTTTCTGCATGGTCTACACCAATAGTTTCAATATTTTGCCTTAAATCTAACGGTAAATACACAACTCTTCCTTTCAATCCTCTTTGCAACTCTGATGGAGATAATTTACCTGTTTTGGGCTCCATACGAACAATAGCCTGAAATGGGTGAACACGTTGTATGAGAATAGACACATACGTATTTAAATCTATCAGCTCTGGTGGAATAGCAACCAACTCTAGATTATTATGAACAGCTCTAGCAGGCATTTTATTCTCATCTAATTTGTTATAACAATATTTGCAAATACGCTGCTCAGATCCCAAATCAAAACAATCCTCTACCAACAAATAAGTTGCAAATTCCATCCACTTATCATTATCTTCTATTTCACTTTTTAAATACAGATTGACACCCCTAGTCTGATTTTTATAGTGACTTCGCCGACAACAAATACAAGAAACATTTGGGGCCATATGTACGTAGCCTAATACCGGTCGGTAACGGCCGAATTTCGGTAATTATACCGTTACCGACCGGTATTTAGGCTTTTGACATGTAGGGGGCTAATTTCTGTATTCGGTAATTTACCGAATCGGTAAAATTACCGAATCGGTAATTTTACCGATTCGGTAAATACCGAATACAGAAATGAGATGTAGGGGGAGTGTGTGGTGGGTGTGGGGATTCGTTATTTACCACCAACTGTAAGTTGGTGGTAAATGGCAAATGACTCAGGAAATGCATTTTTTGGCCCTTAGATGTGTGCAATGTGGCAGACACACATGCCCTCAGGGCATGTATGTGTGCCACATGTGCACACATGCAGAAATCAGGGGTGCAACAGGGTGTCAATGTGACACCCTGCCACCCTTGATTGAGCTCCCCCCATTACCGATTCGGTATTTACCGATTCGGTAATGGTAACTGGCTTCCCATTGATTCCTATGGGCCTCCTGGCCCATAGGAATCAATGAGATACAGGTTACCATTACCGAATCGGTAAATACCGATTCTAAAATACCGACATTTACCGAATCGGTATTTTTTTACCTACATTACATTTACCACTTCATAAATACCGATTCGGTAAAATTCGGTATTTATGAAGTGGTAAATGTAATTTACCTACATAAGGCCCTTGGTCTTTCACCTGAAATTACCTTAAACTTTGTGATTTCATCCTCAAATTTTTCTGTAATTACGGGTTGTACATTGTCTTCAACATTTTGTTCTACTAATGTGTCAGTTTCTTCACTCTCTTGCTGAGGACCAAAGTAACAAAACTCAATATCATCACAGACCTGCTTCACATCTGATACTGACCCACGCAAAAGAGCACTGTCCAACTCACTTAACTTTAGTGCTGGACTTTTTGCATAATACAACCTTCTCACTAACATCCGCATTTGAGTATGATGTACTGCCAGCATTCTGAAATGGTGAAAAACACTTTGACAAACTTTCCTAGAAAGACAAGCCAGAGAATGACCTTGCAAACCAGTATGTTTTCTCACTCTGCAAGGGTCTAGTCCTTGCAACAGCTTAATCTGTTGTTTTACACTTTTTTTAGTATAGGCTCGTAAAAAACTACATAATTTTTCAATAGATTCCTGTTGTACACTGCAAATACTACTGCAATCCCAAGTGTACATAGGGTTTTTAGCACGTCTCCCTAAAACTTCATTAGCTATCACTTCTTCTGCATTTCTTTCAACCATTTTCTCTTTCTCAATTGGACAACCGTCTCTAACCTCATAACCTCTACCACTGGTATCAACTGCATACAATAATTTTTCGCTCTGTGAATAACTCTCTTCGTTAAAAAAAGGCTCTGAACTAGAACTGTGTTTCCATTCTCCCCAAAAAAATCACATTTTTTTTTTTTATTAATAACTCTTTTCCTCCTACTTTTGGCCTTCATTACATGGATTGGTTTATCTAGTGATCGAATTCTGTTTAATACTAAAATAAACAGTTTCCTTTTTATTTCAAAAGCCTTTTCCACACTGCTTTCAATATGCTTCTTCTTTTTATAAAATAAAGCTCTCTTTTTATATTTCTTCAAATCTTTCAGCAAGTTATGCACTACTCTCTTGTAAAATATTTTTTTTGCGTAATTCCTTATACTGATTTTGCCTTCTTTTACCATACTTTATCTCCTTTGACTGACCATTTGCTTTTTTGCTTTTCCTCTTATTTTGAATTTTTTTCTTAGTTGAAGCATTCTCAGTAGTTCCAGCATTATGTACATTCTGTTTGGTCTTACAAACATTTTTAATAAATTGCTTTGTGATCTTACCAGAAGATTTTTTCCTTTTAGCCACATTATCTTGTACAGTCAATACTTGTGGTTGATGTTTCTTCAAGTAATCCTCCTGTCTCTGTTCTTTTCTTTTTCTTTTTTTTCTGCCATGATTTCTCTATTTTAACGTTGAAAAACAGTATCTGTAAAAAAGAATCACAAATAAATGTATATTAATAACTTTCAAATGTATACTATTCTATTACTGTAGAAACACATTTTATATAAAAACTAACTAAGAAACTATAGCCCTGAAGCACAAGTGTGACAATGGTTAAAACACTACATGCATAGTGCATACTACTTTGGAGCAGTTCATGCCCTAAAGCCTACCTCACTAAAACACTACATGCTAACTGACTGAATGATTACAGTACTATAAGGAAACACACTGGGTGAGTGACAGGGTGTTTGCTAGAAGTGTATGAATACTGACTGGGGAATTGAAGGTGTGAAAGACAAGTGTGTAGGTGGTTAGAGAAATGCATGCTTAGTGGATAGGCGTTTGAAGCAGTCCATGTGCTAAGGCCTGGCTCACTGCATGAGTACTTGGGTACTGACTGAATGATTTGAGTACTGCAAGGAGAGTGCCTGGGTGAATTTTTAAGTGGTTGGCTTTTGGCGCAGTGAATGGATTAGTACTTGGTACTGAATGGGTCACTAGAGGAGTCCAAAGGGAGTGACAGGGTGTTTGCTGGAGTGTATGGATACTGACGAGGGAATTGAAGTTATGAAAGAGAAGTGTATAGGTGGTTACAGGACTGCATGTATAGTGGATAGGGGTTTGAAGCAGTCCATGTGCTAAGGCCTGTGTCGCTGCATGAGTACTTGGATACTGAATGAATGATTAGAGTACAGCAAGGAGAGTGCCTGGGTGAATTTATAAGTGGTTGGCTTTTGGCGCAGTGAATGGATTAGTACTTGATACTGAATGGGTCACTAGAGGAGTGCAAAGGGAGTGACAGAATGTTTGCTGGACTGTATGGATACTGACTAGGGAATTGAAGGTGTGAAAGACAAGTGTGTAGGTGGTTAGAGGACTGCATGCATAGTGGTTAGGGGTTTGAAGCAGTCCATGTGCTAAGGCCTGGGTCGCTGAATGAGTACTTGGGTACTGACTGAATGATTACAGTACTGCAAGGAGAGTGCATGGGTGAATTTATAAGTGTTTGGGTTTTGGCGCAGTGAATGGATTAGTACATGGTACTGAATGGGTCACTAGAGAAGTGCAAGGGGAGTGACATGGTGTTTGCTGGAAGTGTACGGATACTGACTGGGGAATTGAAGGTGTGAAAGACAAGTATGTAGGTGGTTAGAGGACTGCATGCATAGTGGATAGGCGTTTGAAGCAGTCCATGTGCTAAAGCCTGACTCAGTGCATGAATACTTGGGCACTGACTGAATGATTAGAGTACTGCAAGGAGAGTGCCTTGGTGAATTTATAAGTGTTTGGGTTTTGGCACAGTGAATGGATTGGTACATGGTGCTGAATGGGTCACTAGAGGAGTACAAAAGGAGTGACAGGGTGTTTGCTGGAAGTGAATGAATACTGACTGGGGAATTGAAGGTGTGAAAGACAAGTATGTAGGTGGTTAGAGGACTGCATGCATAGTGGATAGGCGTTTGAAGCAGTCCATGTGCTAAGGCCTGACTCAATGCATGAATAATTGGGTACTGACAGAATGATTAGAGTACTGCAAGGAGAGTGCCTGGGTGAATTTATAAGTTGTTGGCTTTTGGTGCAGTAAATACATTAGTACATGGTGCTGAATGGGTCACTGGAGGAGTGCAAGGGGAGTGATAAGGTGTTTGCTGGAGTGTATCTATACTGACTGGGGAATTGAAGGTGTGAAAGAGAAGTGTGTAGATGGTTAGAGAACTGCATGCATAATGCATAGGCGTTTGCAGTAGTCCATGTGCTAAGGCCTGGCTCACTGCATGAGTACTTGGGTACTGACTGAATGATTAGAGTACTGCAAGGCGAGTGCCTGGGTGAATTTATAAGTGTTTAGAATTTGGCACAGTGAATGGATTAGTACATGGTGCTGAATGGGTCACTGGAGAAGTATAAGGAGAGTGACAGAGTGTTTGTGGGAACTGTATGAATACTGTCTGTAATATTGAAGATGTGAAAGACAAGTATGTAGGTGGCTAGAGACCTACATGCATAGTAGATAGACGTTTAAAACAGTCCATAGAGTAACACTTGGATCACTGCAAAACTACCTGAGTACTGACTGAATCATTACAGTACTACAAAAAGAGTGACTGGGTGAATCTTTTTAAGTTTTTTGTTTTTGGTGCAGTGAATAGATTAGTACTTAGTGCCATATGAGTCAGTGGATGTGTGCAATTGAAGTGACAGAGTGTTTATTGGAGTTTATAGATACTGACTGGGAAATTGAAGGTCTGAAAGACAATTGTGTTGGTACTTAGAGGCCTCCATGCATAGTGGAAACATGTTTGAATCAATCTATGTGCAAAGGCCTGTCTCACTCCATTAGTACTTGGGTACTGACTGAATGATTATACTATTGCAAGAAGAGTGCCTGGGTGAATATATAAGTGTTTCAGTTTTGGCGCAGTGAATGCATTACTACATGGTGCTGAATAGGTCACTGGAACAGTGCAAGGGGAGTGACAGAATGTTTTCTGGAAGTACATGGATACTGACTGGGGAATTGAAGCTGTTAAAGACAAGTGTATAGTATGTTAGAAGACTGCATGCATACTGCACAGACATTTGAAGCAGTCTATATGGTGATGCATGGTTCACAACATGAGTACTTGGAAACTGACTAAATCATTAGACTACTGCTAGGACAGTGCCTGGGTAAAACTTTTAAATTTTCAGTTCTGGCGCAGTGAAGAGAATAGTACATGATACTGATTCAGTCACTGGATGAGTGCAAGATGACTGACAAGATGTTTATTGAAATATATAGATACTGACTAGTTAATTAAAGAAGTGAAAGACAAGTGTGTAGGTGACTAGAAGCCTGTATGCATACTGTATAGGGTTTAAAGCATTCCAGGTTGAAAGGCCTGGCTCGCACCATGAGTACTTAGACACTGACTGAATGATTAAAGTACTGCAAAGAGAGTGCCTGGGAGAATTTATAAGTGTTTGGGTTTTTGCGCAGTGAATGGATTAGTACATAGTGCTGAATGGGTCACTAGAGGAGTACATGGGGAGTGACAGGGTGTTTGCTTGAAGTGTATGGATACTGACTGTGGAATTAAAGGTATGAAAGAGAACTATGTAGATGGTTAGAGAACTGCATGCATAGTAGATAAGCATTTGAATCAATGCATGTGCAAAAGTCTGCCTCACTCCATTACTACTTGAATATTAACTGAATGTTTACAGTATTGCAAGGACAGTTCCTCGGTGATTACATAAGGAATGACTACCTTTTAATTCTACCTAAACTAGAGAACAGGAAATTTTTTAAGCAGTTATGCATATTCAAAGAAATGAAGTATTCAAATGCTTCTCTCACAGTTGTTACACAAATGCACACAGACTCACAGTGTGATTCTAGACAACAACCACTATCCCTAGGAGTTTACCAAAACTCATTCACTACTGTGGAAGTGATAAGGGAACTGCACACAATCTACATATTTCAGGACTGCACTTTTGTGTTAAAGCCTGACTCATTCAATCAAAGCATAAGCAAAAACTACCTTCTAATGCTACTAAAACTTGACAACAAGACAGTGTTGGACTTGGCCCTTCTGGCAGGTTCACCCCTAAACTTTTTGCTTTTACTGGTGACCTGGTGGTAGTGATTTTTGGTTTCTGCGCACTTTCCCTGTGTCCCAGAGTAAAGTGCGTACGCACTCTGAGTGCATGTGGTGAAATAGCCCTGCCCTCCCATAGGAATGCATGGGGAATGTATGTGTCCCTGGTAGTTCCTGATGCGTGGGGTGTGCAGGCTCAAGTTTGGTATGTGCGGACTCGTGTGATTGAATGCTTCGCAATGATGTATAATGCGTGATTATGTCATGTGCGGAAGTGCCACTTCTAGGAGTTGGCATATTAGTGTAAAATGTGTCTGGCGTGTGATTGGCTGGAGCTGGCTGGTGAGCCTGGCTCCAGGAGTCTGGGTGGGTCTGCCCCAGTGGTGAGTGCAAAATTATCATGCTGATGGCTGGGGAGGAGTGCACCTGGGACCTGAATAAGGCTGGGATTTCCCCACACAATGCTGGCTCCGCCCCCTGTGGTGCGACTGATGACCCTAGCCCTGCCAGTGAATAGAGTGAGGGGCTGAGCACATCAAGGGTGCTCCCCAACCAGCTGCGACTGGTTTTCCCCCTCACCCTGAACCAAGAACAAAGGGAAAAGGTGTATAAGAAGGGGCTGTGTCCCCTTGCAATTTGTTTTCTTCAAGGATCCTGCCTGAGGGGGCTGCTTCTGTTGCTGGGCCAGAGGACCGCCACTTGGACTACCTCCCTGCCTGGAGGCCCAGTGAGCTGGCTCTGGGCCCAGCCTTGCCCCCTGCCTACCTTCCTAAACTTTGCTGGACTTTCCTTCTCCCCTAAGCACCTGGAAGCGCTTTTATTTTACTTATAGCGCTAGGAGCGCTTTATTTGGTGCCTCAGCGCTTAGAGAGCGCTCCTGTGTCGCCTCTGCAGCGCCAAACTGCTCTTCCGGAACGAGGGAATCCCTGGCGTAGGGATTCCCCCTCTGGTTGCAGAGATTGGAAAGCGGGTGCCCACCCCGCATTGTGTGCTCGTTGGCGGGTGCCCACCCCGCTTATTTGTTTATCTCACGGCGGGTGCCCACCCCGCCGTATATCTCCTATAACGAGGGAGCCTACCCCTCTTATTGCCGAAATTTAGAAATCACCACCGCGGCCATGCTCGCAGGAAGTCAGGCAGGCCGGGTGCGGGACTCCGGGACAACCGGAAGTAGGAGGGCGGGAGCCTACCCCGCCTCCCACCGAAGACATGCGGCGGCTTCCCCTGCAGGGCTCCCGCGAGTGGCGAGAGCCCTGCCAAGTTCAGAAGCCCCGCGCCAAGGAGAGAAGCGCCGCCGGAGGGGAGCAGAGAGCCTCCCGCCGCGACCGGAGCAGCCGCCAGTGTCCCGGTGAGTGGGGGCTCTTACCGAAAGGGTGCACGGAGCAGCCGGGTTTGTTGCTGAGTGCTGGTGCGCTCCAACGGGGCCCGCATTGTTTTCCTTGAGCGCTGGTGCGCTCCAAAGTGTTGGTTTCAGAGCACACTGCACGCTCCAACATACGGGCCCACACTATTCAAAGAGCCTGCGAGGCTCCAACGTGAGGGGGCATTCTTTAGAGCCCCGAGGGAGGCTCCAACGTTGGGGGCAACATTGTTCAGAGTCCAGAGGGACTCCAAAGGGGGCATATTTGTTTTAGAGCCCTGTGAGGCTCCAACGTCTGCCCCCCCCCTCATTTCTGTAAGAGCCCAGAGGGGCTCCACGCAGGTGATATGTTTTAAAAAGGCACAGTGGTGCCCCAGCATTTTCCCAGCTGCCCAGCACTTAGTGGGCAGCTGCAACGTGTAGGCTGTGCTCAGTTGCTCCTGGGCGCTTGGTGCTTTGCCTTGACTGCGTGCGCAGTCTGGCCCTGACTCTGCTGGACAGGGCGTCCTAGCCCCAACCAGGCCAGTTGGCCTATGGACAGTCACAGGTGGTGACTTATGTGAGTTGGGCGCAATTGTGTTTTTCCTGCACCTCTGAATGTGTTTTTATGCGTCATGTGCCTTGTTCTTACACCGCTGAATGTATGTTATGCATCATGTGTTTTCCTTCCCTACACCTCTAAATGTGTTGTGATGCATCATGTGTAATGTGCTTACACCCCTACAGGTATTGTGATACTTAGGTGGTTGTTTTTCTCCTAGTACAGGTGGTGCTAGTGAGGTCCTGATTCCCTGCATAATATTTTCCTAAGGTGGTTAGGGTTGCGTAGGAGGTACTTACCTGTTACCAGTAGTTACTGGTTGTGCGCCACATGTTCTATTTTGCGCTACAGTAATTTTATATCTTATGTTCTAAGTGCTAAGTTCTAAAAGTGCTAATTCCTGACAGTGGTCCATGTGGCCCTGTCCCCTGTCCATATAATTCCTTGTAAATTTCTGCCCAGTGCCAGTTGGCACAGTCTAAATTGTGTGAATATTATCTAATGTGTTTTGGTATAATACAAAGGCTATTTTTATATATAACCTTGTGTGGAGTTTCCTTTGTGGTGGGCCTTGGGTGTTGTCGCTGGGTGCGCGCGCAAACGCTTTACACATTGCCTCCGGGATAAGCCTGACTGCTCGTGCCAAGCTACCAAAGGGGTGAGCAGGGGTTATCTTTGGCGTGTAACTTCCTTGCCCTGACTAGAGTGGTGGTTTCTGCCTGGCTTTGGCACAAGCCCTAACCAACCAGAAATCCCATTTCTAACAGACAGGTTTTAAAACAGTTATCTGTCAGCAAATACACGATGTTACCAAATGCTTCTCTCACAGTGGTTCCCAAATGCACACAGACTCACAGTGTGATTCTAGACAAGCAACACTATCCCTACCGGTTTACCAAAACTCATTCACTACTGTGCAAGGGGTAAGGGGACTACACACAGTCTACATATTAAAGTACAGCACATTAGTGTCAAAGCATGACTCATTTTATTAATGCATAAGCAAAGACTGGCTTCTATTGCTACTAAAGCTTGACAACATGACAGGGTTTAAAACAATTATCTGTCAGCAAATACATGATGTTACCAAATGCTTCTCTCACAGTGGTTCCCAAATGCACACAGACTCACAGTGTGATTCTAGACAATCACCACTATCCCTAGGAGTTTACCAAAACTCATTCACTACTGTGGAAGGGGTAAGGGGACTGCACACAAACTACATATTTCAGAACTGCACTTTAGTGTCAAAGCCTGACTCATTTAATCAAAGCATAAGCAAAAACTGCCTTCTAATGCTACTGAAACTTGACAACAAGACAGGTTTTAAAACAGTTATCTGTCAGAAAATACACGATGTTACCAAATGCTTCTCTCACCGTGGTTCCGAAATGCACACAGACTCACAGTGTGATTCTAGACAAGCAACACTATCCCTAGCAGCTTACCAAAACTCATTCACTACTGTGGAAGGGGTAAGGGGACTGCACACAATCTACATATTAAAGTACAGCACATTAGTGTCAAAACATGACTCATTTTATCAATGCATAAGCAAAGACTGGTTTCTAATGCTACTAAAACTTCACAACATGACAGGTTTTAAAACAGTTATCTGTCAGCAAATACATGATGTTACCAAATGCCTCTCTCACAGTGACTCCCAAACGCACACAGACTCACTGTGTGATTCTAGACAAACAACACTATCCCTTGCACTATACCAAAACACATTTCTTCATCTAGAAGGAGTACTACATTTTAGTGTAGAAACATAACTCATTTCACAAATTCATAAACAATCACTGAATTCTAATTGTACCAAAATATAAAAACAGCACAGTTATCTCCCTGCAAACACATGAATAACACAAATGCTTATCACAAAAGACCTCCTCTCAATTAAATAACTCACCTTTCAAGTAGTTTTGTAGATTAAGAAGTATATCAGTCACACACCAGATTTTCTTATACAGAATGTCTGCACTGTGCACCAGTCAGCAAAACCAAAGAATGGCAAAGTTTCCCTCTCATTTTCCCCACATATACATGTAAACATCAAATCACATTCCTTCCCACATAAATTCAAAACCAAACACACATTTCTATTGGTTAACATTTCAACCCTTTCCAAATGACATAAAATTGAACCCTTCCCCCAATCTGCCTTCTGCCTGTTACCATAGAAGCAGGTCATGGAACACTGTACTGAGCACACAGGTCACGAGTTCAGCACACAATGTTGCTAATCAAGACAGCAAGTGTGCTTGACTTTTCAGCATATCAGCTTATCATACATAATGATCCTTACAATCAGTTTTTGTTAACCAATAAGAATCATGCGTTTAAAAAACAGAAATATGCACCCTACCTTTCAGTGTAGAAGGTTGTCAAACACCCAATGATTTCTTGTCTTTTTTCAAAACTGCATCTTAGCCACCATTTTAGAAAAATCTTACTTTCCAAACTGCCATTTCATTTACAGAGACCATCTGAGTGTATCCAGACCTCCTTTCAAGTTGCTTAGAGTGTGGATTGTGGGACACAGCTATATTTTATGGAGCCATAGGTATGCAGAAAACAAAGGCATTCACAAAGACCTAGGTTTGCCAAATGTGGACATTAAATGGATTGTACAGAGAGGGTTAAAGTGGCACCAATTGATGCCATTGGTGAAATCCTTCATGCATATCCAACACCCTGACCTCATAATAGTGCACTGTGGTGGCAATGACCTAGGCATTTTGACTGGTGTAGGTCTGGAAATGCTTATGAAGGACACCTTTGCAGAACTGATTTCACTTTTCCCCAAAACTGCCTTTGTGTATTCTAACATATGCCAAAGGCAGAAATGGAACTGGTCCGATCATTTTTGTCCACAAATTGAGAAAGCTAGGAAGCATGTGAATACATCTGTTTCTGCTTTTCTCCGAGACTATAGAATGGGGTCCATTTTCAATAACAATCTGCGCTTTCATATGCAAGAGATGTATAGGAGAGATGGAGTACACTTTACTGATGAAGGAAACAGAGTCTTCCTCAACAACTTTAGACTCTGTATAGGTACTTACTTATAAGTACCAAAAACTCTCAATGAACACAACGGCTCTTTTTAGAGCCACTCAAGAACAAAACACTTAAGCTTGATGTTTATCTCCCAAAAATGTCAATTTTATTTTCCTTGGATCCGCGCACCCAACGCGTTAGGAACCGCTCACCCAACGCGAGAGAGTCCGTGCACCCAACGCGATAGGAAGCGCACACCCTGCGTGCATTTCGCTGTTTATTTTTTTTAAAAGGGGGCCCCAGGGACCCCCATGCAGATCTAGAGGGTCAGAGTATATCCACTCTGCCCCTTTATATGTTTTACACACTTATTCCCCTTGCTTCTTCAACCTCGCTTCTACCGAGGCAGACAATGGCCGCCAACAGTTCCTGGTTTCGAATGTAGACAGACACTCGACAGCCAATTAGCATTCAGCGCGTGATCGTCAGGGCGCACGCTCGGTTCGGGGAGGGTGCGCTTACGGTGCGGGTAGGGTGCGCGGATCATTCCCGGCCATAGATATCACTAACTATTTTACCCTAATTTTCTCAGGAACTACTCAACAGATTCACACCATTTATGCAAAAGGCACGAGTCTGAACTGAGGACTACCTCTTTGCCAAATTTGGTGTAATTCCGTTCAGCAGTTCGGGCTGTAGCTGCGACAACAGATCCTATGGGAAATTGCATGGGTCCCCCTTTTTTCTCGGTCCCCGCTTGACGAATCACCACAAAACTCTCAGGGTAGGAGCGGAGCGGAGCTGGCCAAAAGTTTGGAAAATTTCACGAAGATTCGTCAATCGGCGCCAGACTTATTGGGAATAGAATGTTGCGGATTTCCTATGGAAAATAGGTCCTAACTATAACTATCTACTTATTTTGAAAACCTTTGGCGCCGGTTGACGAATCCTCGCGAAATTTTCAAAACAAATGGGGCGCTCCGTTCAGCTCCTACCCTGAAAGTCTCGGGGTGATTCGTCAAGTGGGGCCGAGAAAAAATTGGGGTCCCAAAACGCGTTTTCCCCATGCATTTTTCCATAGGACCTTTAGTCAAAGGTACAGCCCGAACGGCTGAACAGAATTACTTGAAATTTGGCAGAGGTAGTCCTCAGGTCAAGGAAGTGCCTTTTGAAGGTCTCGTGTAAATCTGTTCAGTATTTCCTGAGAAAATAGCATTTAAAACCATATCAATATCTATACGAGCGCACCGTGCGCGCACTGTGCGCGCACTGTGCCGTGCACGAGCGCAATTCTGATTGGTTGTTAGATGTCGGTAAACATTCGAATCGGTTGAAACCAGGAAGTGTCAGCCGCCATTTTGTCTCTCGCAGTCTGAGGCAGTGAAAAACAAAGGTGGAGAACATGAATAGGGGGCAGGGTGGACAGTTCCTGACCCCCTAACCTTTGTCAGGGGGTCCCAGAATCACCCCCAAGGGACAAAAAAAGATTTAATTTTTTTTTCAAAAAATCGCGGGGGTGCGCGCACTGTGCGCGCACCGCGAAAAACACGTAATTTAAAAAATAAAAAATTTTAACGGAAAAAATTGCGAGGTTCGCGCATGCTAAAAATCCCATAAAAAAAATAAAACATACATACATAAATTAGCATTTAAAAAACCTTTGAAATTCACTGAAAAACCATAGGTTTCACACACGTTATAGTTAGGAATTAGCATTTAAAAAACCTTGCAAATTCACTTAAAAAACCATAGGTTTCACACATGTTATAGTTAGCTGGACATTTCACTCGTAAAAAACCAATGAAATTCCCCCATTATAGTTAGTGCAGGACACTATAACTCACGCGACTGCAATCCACTGCTGATGACGTCAGATATTACATCACTGATGACATATGTGTCTTTCTGTAAAATAAATATTTGTAATATATGTATAGCTAAAGATTAATGGAAGAAAAAATGGGTAAATAAGTGTCTAAATACAGTGATGTAATATCTGACGTCATCAGCAGTGGATTGCTGTCGCGTGAGTTATAGTTGCCTGCACTAACTATAACGGGAGAATTTCATTGGTTTTTTACGAGTGAAATGTCCAGCTAACTATAACATGTGTGAAACCTATGGTTTTTAAGTGAATATATATAGATATATCAAAACACAGTTTGCCTGCAAAGAGTGAGCCCGCACAGATAAGTTTTCTTTCGCCAACATCTTTAATGGGGGAAAACATTGAAAGCCAGCAGAATGCCTTCGCACTTCGTCAAAGTCCAGCCCGACGCGTTTCGTGCTATGGAGCACTTCTTCATGGGCTAACGACTGTCTGTAAGATGAACGCTGTGGCTGTTTTCAAGACACCTTTTAATCTCTTAATACCCCGCCCATGTGGGCGTGGCCACCCCGTGGCCTGATGGTCTTCGTAGTGCCTTTATTATCACTCTGGTGAGTAGCCATGCGTGCTTCTTTGTTCAAAAAATATAATCCGAAGTGGGTTGCGAAAGAACACAAATGCCGGTTTTCATGCTTTTAACTTCCCCCATCAGCATACCTGTTCCAAAACTGTTCCGTATTAAGCGTCTCAGCAGAACTGCACAACGTGCAGCGGGGCATCTCTCGCGGCCCAGGCAGTGCCGTACAAAAGCAAAACACAGTTTGCCTGCAAAGAGTGAGCCCGCACAGATACGTTTTCTTTCGCCAACATCTTTAATGTATATATTACAAATGCAATGTGAAGAAGGGAGCCACAGCCTAGCAAGTCTGGGTTTGTAGACGACGTCACCGCCATATATTCCAAAAGAGAATTACGCACTGTAACTAGCGCGAAGACAAGCCAACTCCAGCCAGACTTTCAAATGATGAATTTATTCAGGCAGCAAGTAAAGCATAACGAGTTTCAATCCATGGGGATCTTAGTCATATGCATCCATGAGGGTTAGTTACACCTGGATGATGTATATACAGGTAAGCAACAAACCCCCTCCAGGCGGCGAGTCTCCCTTCCCCGCTTCCCCCCTCATTCCATCCAACTGCGCTCTGCTACCTTAAATCACCACTGACAACTTTATTGGGTGCCTGAAAAGGTCGCAGTTTATTCGCATAATAACAATTTATACATTTGCATCACATTGTTCATGGTTAGGTACATGTTGCATTATTAGTATTCTTGACCCAGCTTTATCAATCACCAGGGAGGGGAGGGAACCCTTCTTTGGGTTTTCTGATTTCGGGTCTAGGCTTCAGCTTGCTACCGATTTGGCGGGTCTCCGTTTGGACCTGTCTGGGCCGCAAGCGCCGTCCCGCTCGCCCTGTACCCTTTCGTGGGCCCTCCCTTCACCCAGAGGTCCCTGCCGGATGGCATCCCAAGGACCTTTCTTGAGCAACTACTCTATTTTCTTGCGACTGGGTCCTTTGCTTTTGTCTCCTTCTGAACCCCTGCCGTGAGGCATCCCAGGGGTCATGGGAGAGCATTATCTCTAGACTTTGCTGGCGGCGTGCCGCCCTCTGGCTCCCCCAGTGCCCCTGCCGTGCGGCATCCCAAGGACACTGTGAGAGCCTCCCATCTATCTTCTAGTGAGTTCTTCCCTCTCGTTTGCTAATTTAGTTAGGTTAGCTCCGCTACCCTCCACCATGCGGCTGCGACGCCCGACTCCTAGGTGTGGGTGGGTGGGTTTCTTCTTCCTTTGTCCAAGTCCCGGGGGGGGGATGTGTGACTCCAACAGGGCCCTGCGTCCCCCTTTTATCCCCCCCCCCTGGCCCCTATGCTCGCCCCCTGATTGGGGGGGGGCTTGTTCCCGCCGATGGGGCCAATCCTGGCCCCCGTTGGCCTAGCCCATATGTTAATGTATGAGGAGGGCGGACGGGGGAGGGCCTCCGCCGCCGGATGGCGTTTTGCCCGGGCCTCTAATGGGTCCGGCTTTGCCTACCCGGCCCGGGTCCTAACCCCCTCCAGGCGGCGAGTCTCCCTTCCCCGCTTCCCCCCTCATTCCATCCAACTGCGCTCTGCTACCTTAAATCACCACTGACAACTTTATTGGGTGCCTGAAAAGGTCGCAGTTTATTCGCATAATAACAATTTATACATTTGCATCACATTGTTCATGGTTAGGTACATGTTGCATTATTAGTATTCTTGACCCAGCTTTATCAATCACCAGGGAGGGGAGGGAACCCTTCTTTGGGTTTTCTGATTTCGGGTCTAGGCTTCAGCTTGCTACCGATTTGGCGGGTCTCCGTTTGGACCTGTCTGGGCCGCAAGCGCCGTCCCGCTCGCCCTGTACCCTTTCGTGGGCCCTCCCTTCACCCAGAGGTCCCTGCCGGATGGCATCCCAAGGACCTTTCTTGAGCAACTACTCTATTTTCTTGCGACTGGGTCCTTTGCTTTTGTCTCCTTCTGAACCCCTGCCGTGAGGCATCCCAGGGGTCATGGGAGAGCATTATCTCTAGACTTTGCTGGCGGCGTGCCGCCCTCTGGCTCCCCCAGTGCCCCTGCCGTGCGGCATCCCAAGGACACTGTGAGAGCCTCCCATCTATCTTCTAGTGAGTTCTTCCCTCTCGTTTGCTAATTTAGTTAGGTTAGCTCCGCCACGCTCCCTATGGTTTATCGATCAGAGGGAGCTCCCCCCCAAACGACCCCTGCCTTGCCCTACCGTCAGAGAAAACCCCTCTGCTCCAGTACCCCTACAATTATTGCAAATTAGGCAGTGGACGCAGGAGGCTGGTCTCCTTTGTCCATGGGTGAAGGCATGTTTTACTGCCAACCTCTCCCTGTCTGTTTATCTTCCATTGAGACCATGCAGCTAACTCAACCCCTTCCCTGCTCGTGACGGAACCACTCCGCCACGAGCCACGAACCGTGACCCATGCCGGAGCGGCCCCGTCACGACCACGGCGCCGCCGCTGCTCCCCCACGCCCCCCCCCCAGCGCCGCGGCAGAATTCCCGCCGCGGTGAAGGGGCTAAGCTGCAGCAGACGCCAGGATGAATAAAAGATTTGCTTGGAAAGTGCCTAATGTCAGCAAGCCTGCTGCCCCTGACCCGGTTTAATTTCTTGCTTGGGGTTTATCAGTAGCATCCTTGTTCCTATCTATAAATGAAGTTGCTGTTTTCCAACTGTGTTTATTCGCGACTCTGCCAGCTGACCTGGCCTTCATTTAGCCCTGATGAACTAGTTAACTCCCGGATGTGCAGCTTTGTTAAATATTTCCTATTTAAGCGACTTAGTTATTGCCATTTAGCCAATTTCAGACCATAACCTATCCATACCATGCCTATACTTGGTTCCTGTAATTGATGTAACTATGTAACCTGTAACTCGCTGATAATTATGTAAAGCGCTCCGACCCCTTCGGGTCCAGCCAGCGCCAGATAAAACTTTGCAAACAAATAAATAAATTTGTTAGATCCGTTGCTCTGAATTGGGGTTTTAACACAACTACACTTCTTTCTGGACCGTCAATGGTTGCAGCAGAACATCACACGCTGCAGGTGCTGGGTAAGAACTAAGATGGAGTGACCCTTCCCCTTCCGATTCTTGCTGCGTAACCCTAGCCTGCTTCTCTTTCACTTTGCAACAACTCATCGCTTCCTCCGTGCCAAAGTACGCTTTTGGCTGGTGGTTGTAAACTAAGTAAAGTGTGGCATTCGCTTTTCCCATTTAGCAAAGCCATCAGTCCTTAACAGAAATTCCCAACCTCTATGCGCAAGGCCGTTTCCTCCAGCCTACACTACACTTGTTGAACTGGTTCTTATGCGTGCCAACTAGGTCGCCGACCGCCGACCCACGAGACTTGGGTAGTCAGATCTCTGCGCGCCAATATCACTTTTACTGTCATGTACATAATTTTTTTTTTTTTTTTTTTTTTTTTTTTTTGTTTCCCCCGGCTCCGAAAGAGTTCGCTGTGGACTATTGTCTCTGCGGGGTTGCTTACTAGTCCGAGGGTTAAATGCCTCTCTTCGATTGCCATTCTAGGAGCAACATTGTGCCCGCTTCTGTGCAGGATTCCACGCCGTCTCTCTTTCATTCCATCTACTTGCTGTACACAGGGCAATCTCCCATGTTACGTAAGCCAGCACTGATCTGCACCTATACCCACTCACTTACAATTCTCTCTGGCCCCTCGGTGATTCTGATGACAATGTTAGAAAACAGTCAAATAAAATAACCTTCGTAGGCCTCTGTGTACTCAGGACTTTGTGTAACATGCATCTCTCCTTCTCTGGTTTGCGTGCATGCTTCTCACCCCTCTTATCACCACTCAGTACAATTTTTTCTTTCTTTTTTTTTTTTTTTTTCTTTTTTTTTTCTTTTATATAAAACTGATGCGCGCCATCTTAGCGGTATAGGTCAAACAGGGATTTTGTCTCTTAACTATGTGTATAATATCCCATCCCTTGAAGAGAGTTGCGCCTTGCAGTGAACATGATCTCAATAACTGACCTAGTCCTTTTCCCCTTCGCCTTAGTTTATTTAATTCTTAGCTACCTCAGCTTTACTATATTTGAGAGGTCCCTCAGCTTCCTTACTCCATATTACTATCCGCAGAAAACAATAAAAACGTTTCCTCGTCCCACTCTTCTCCTCGGTCTGAGCGACCAACGGCCTACCTAACTAGGGGCAAATTACCCGCAGGATTCGCATTACCCAATTGACCTATCTCAGCTGCGAAGTCAGCTGAGAAGTCACTGCTCTGGCCACTACGCCTCACCACTTTAGTTGGTGCCCTTAACCTATAACGCCTCCGATGATTTGTTCGGCTCTACTGTACCCAATAGTTTAATAGTAACTCTGCAAAGCACTAGTAAGAGAATAAATCAACAACAGTATTCAGAGGTTGCTCACTATTGCAATGGCGTTCACTGTCCTGCCATCCTCCTCTATTCCCTGCAAAGACCTGCGCCATAAACCTCAGAAGGCCAGGGATATTGTGCGTGGTAAGTGCCTGTTTCTAAAGCTGGGATGGGAGGGCTCCGGGGTGCTGAGGGGGGTGACTGCCGCTAGCAGCCTTGATCTAGCAGTATGTGGTCCACATTATGCTGACTCAAACCCCGCACTGATATCCAGCTTTTTTTTTTTTTTTTTTTTTTATTTAGACCGGTTACCATGTCACTGCTTCGGAAGTATAACACCTTCCGTGCGCATCAATCACTGGAGAATAAATAGAATAAAGCACTATGTATCGTATACTCTTCTGAACCCATTAGGTAGTAAGTTGTACCGGGAGGGCTACAAATAACTGTCTCGTTTAATTATGGGCAAGCTGTTCCCCAAGGGAAAATGCCCTCGGCTCTGCTCGCAGAGGAGCAAAGCTGCCGAGTGTTTAGAGAGACTGACGCTGTCTGCATGCTTGTGATAAAGAGCTAATAAGCTTGTTGTGCGATGAATTGTTAGAAATAATTCCACAATTTGTGCGCTTGTTGACGAAAGCAGCCAAGTCGAATCTTATGAGACAATCTTGGCCCTTGAAAGCTTTGGGGTGAAACTGCCACCATTTTGGCTGAAAATCAGCTCTTGGCCAGGTGGTGTAGGTGTTTCTGCTTCCGGCGACAGCTTTGGCAACTGCAGTTACGGAACGGATGACCTGCTGGTTACGAAAGGTGTATCCTGACATTATTCTAATCAAGTATTCAGTGACCTTTAAAATGTCGTCTTTTTTCAGGTCTGAAATGAACTGGGATAGCATTAGAAACCAACCCAGAAAGCTGCTTGAGGGCATGAAACACAACGCCTCCTCTCGCACCCCCCACACCTCGCCAGCGTCCCAAGTCAAATGAATACTGTGACCAATTCTCCCATTCTCTAACAATACCCGACTGTCGCCTTTCTCTCAGCTATTCACCTGCCACTTTAGAGAGAGTTTCCACCCCATGGCAAACGGGGCAGGAGCGCCCAGGTGATCCCTCTCAGCCGCGTTGAGGCCTATAATGCCAGGCTAGATTCTCCCGGTTTTCAATCTTAGAGCCTCCTGTTACAACGCGTGCTCTAACGACTCTTCCCATGCCGACCCTCTATGCCCGGTACGCCGCAGCACTGGCCCCCTGGCTACACTTCTATTGTGCTTACCTTCACTCCGTGATGTTATCCCTCGTTCCGGGGGCACCAGCGCCCGCACCTACGCGCAATAACTGATTCCTTCACGGACCCGCAGCTTGTCATCCGTTTTTTGATTGCAGCCACGTTTCTTGCCCCGCAGCAGTGTGTCACATACATCGGAAATCTGTGAACGGCGAGAACAGTGGGGTCTCTCTGTGCTGCAGACCAGAGCGCTTTTCCTCTCCACACGCTGAGTCTTGGCAGCTGCGATAAACACCTTCCAAAGCGCGGGCTCGATTCTACGCGCAGGGGCGCCATCTTATGGTAATGCGGGAGGTCCCGCTCAGGTTAACCTGTCTCCTCATTAATGCCGCTCTGTTGGCTCCTTGTGCCCCCGTTAAGCCTGCCCCCTCTTCTTCTGAGCACTGCCGTTCTGGCTACAGGTGCTGGTAAATGCAACGCGGTAGAGGGGACGTGGCCACGCCCGCTCGGCTCCTCGATCACATGAAAAGGGCCACCCTCCAGGTTGTCCTGTTGACCCAGCCGAATTTTTTCTGCCGGGGGCGGTGAGGTCGCCTCCACGTCGATGCCTGCTCCTATTCCTGGCTCTCGTCACGGGCAGCTCGTATTCGTGTTCCTCTTGCAGGGGCTCAAGCGTGCTTTCCAAACACGGCCCCCCCAGCGATGCCGCGCACTGGCAGGGGGTAAGATCGACCTTAAAAGGGGAAGGTAATAAACCCTGCCCTGTGCTTTAAGCTGGGCTGTTCACTGCCACCAAGAAGTTTACGGCGGTGGCAGCTCCCCTCCTCTCGTGCTTTTCCGGCACCGCGTCGTCGTGCGCAGCCGAAGGTACTTGGCGGCCAGATGCCTCGTTCCCCTGGGAAAGGCGAAGGTGGGGGGGGGTTCCCTGTGCCGCACTGTGGACGCCCACTGGGGGGAAGCTGTGGCTGGCTGCCGCTGGAGGGAAACCGGATGCCTCGGCCCCCTTTCACTTGGACCACGCTGGCGGGGGTGGTGGCTTCCTGTGCATGCTACCCCATTCTTCCGCCGCTGAAGGGTCGCCGTCGCCGGTCCGTGCTCGCTCACGGGTTCCCCCGCGCTCTGGAGCCGCCGTCGCTTGGCAAGCGTGGGCTGGAAATTCGCTGGAGCCTGCAGAGTCCTTGCCGCGCTGGTTTTAGGCGCCAAACAAAAGCCCGACGGTCGCCTCCAGGTATGCCCCGCCATTTCTTCTTCCTTTGTCCAAGTCCCGGGGGGGGGATGTGTGACTCCAACAGGGCCCTGCGTCCCCCTTTTATCCCCCCCCCCTGGCCCCTATGCTCGCCCCCTGATTGGGGGGGGGCTTGTTCCCGCCGATGGGGCCAATCCTGGCCCCCGTTGGCCTAGCCCATATGTTAATGTATGAGGAGGGCGGACGGGGGAGGGCCTCCGCCGCCGGATGGCGTTTTGCCCGGGCCTCTAATGGGTCCGGCTTTGCCTACCCGGCCCGGGTCCTCAAACGAAGGACTGCAAAATGTTAGTTCCTTTTTAAAGACGTTATATTTCTTTTCCATCAGCCTCACAGACCAAAGCAAGTTCTTATAGCCAGTACCCTTCAGAATATTATGATAATGACTTTTATCTGTACAATGTTCCGTATCCTCAATAGTGGCCAGCACTTCTATTTGATGCTGGACTTCAATGTCCATAATGCCTTGCCGCTGATTTACAAAGTATGGTAACATCCTTATAGTGAGTTGTTGATTTATGTCTTAGCGAATTTCAAAATAAAGTATCTAAACCACCCCCTGCCTCAAAAGGATCCAATTTCATATTGTGCTGGGTGGTAACAATGTCTCAATTTGCTCCCAAAGCACTATCCCTCATACCTTTGTTAGTCACGAGTCTCCCTGTGGCTGCCAATTACATATTAAAGTTCGGAAATGCAGACGTTTCAAAAAACACTGCAAACTCTGGCTGCTCAGAAATATTGAAGAAATCCTCAGCCCCCAGCCCTCCTCAGAAAACACGTAGCAGAGCCAACTGTGTTTTCGAGTGGCTTCGATTTGGCAAAGTCAATCCTGATACACAGAACACCCAGCGGGCTCCCTTAAAATCTGTATTACAAATGCAATGTGACAAAGGGAGCCACAGCATAGCAAGTCGGGGCTTGTAGGCGACGTCACCGCCATATATTCCAAAAGAGAATTACGCACTGCAACTAGTGCGAAGGCAAGCCAGCTCCAGCCGAACTTTCAAATGATGAATTTATTCAGGCAGGAAGTAAAGCATAACGCATTTCAATCCCTTAGTAATATGCATTCATGAGGGTTAGTTACACCTGGATATTTGTCATTTTACAGCTCCGCAAGGACAACACTATGCTAGTCCTATGCTTAAAGACTTTGCTGTAGAAATGGCAAAAGACTTTTCCATCTCGACATGGATGGCACTGTGCTAGTCCTATGCTTCAAGACTTTGATAGAGAAGCAGACATTTGAGGTGAGCAGATCTAGAGTGTCGCTGGTGTTGAGAGTGCTCTATTCAGGAGCTGCTTTCCACCTAAACTTGAGAACTACCCAGAGCTCTCTGCTTCTTTTTTGCATAATTTATTCATCACTCTATGCCTGAAAGGGTATCGATATATATATAGACATTTGTTGTACAGTTAATGTATGCTCAGTATTATGATTTGTACTATTTTTTGTGATTTGTTGGAGTGTTGAACTCTTTGACATGAATTCACGAAAGTTTCATGGTGATTTCTCGGTTCTCTGGTATTTTGTTTATGTTTATTGAGCACGAGAGAATTGATTGGGTGTTACTATCTTTTTAAGGAAGGTCCGGTCTCAGCGCGTCATGTGATCAAGATCGCGGAGGCGATCGAAACGCGTCTGAGGCGGACACTTGTCTGACTAATGGAATAAATCAGAAATTAAACTTTAAACCGCTTGGCATACTTTCTTTGGATAACAGCAACGTGTATGGTTCGAGGTCCGTACCTGTTTTCTAGACTCCCCTGCTCGGATTGGGAGTTCAGGACTTGTTTGATACAATTTCTTCCAGAAGCTGGCTGAACTCTGGATTTTACGGACCCTCTCCCTCTGAAGTGGCGTGATCGTGTTTTGGCCGGATATCACTTTTAGTGCTTACACTTGACTAGGAAGGAGTAACTTGGCCACGCCCCCGTCTCTCCGATCAGCGTTGCAATACTCCGTAACCGGACAAGGAAATTTTGAGCCCTTCGGAGTCGGAGGATTCCTGGTTCCTATTTTCTTTTGCCGGTAAGGAGTCATCTGCTGTACTAAGGAGGTTTTATAACGGGCTGGGAGATATCTGCCTATCGTTGTTTGAAATTACGTCCATGCCCCACAGTGTAGCGGTTTTTACCAACTGATTAAAGCAAGCTTGTTAGCTTATAATGTCAGCCCAGGACGCGCTGCGAGACCGGGAGGCAGCAGCAGAAGCATTATTTGAAAATTTACCAACTGCCAGTGTTGAAGCTGAAACACGAATCTATGAGGGAAATACCAATGATGTCAGGGGAATGTTGAAAAAATTGGAGAAATTACAAAAAACTGAGCTTTCAAAATGGTGGGAGAGCAAATCACTTGAAAAGTATCGTGATGCAGGCAGGGTGCCGCGAGGACTGCGAGTCATGATTGCACCCTCTTATGAGAATCCACACCCTGATATGCTCTCAGAATGGGCTACCAACAATCTTCAAGCCTCTATGAACATGGTTCATATTTTAATCAAATATGCTGTGATTGATAGAGAACGGATTCTAAAGGAGATCGATGAATTAAACAACGTTCTCGAGGCCCATGATCAAAAAGATATCATTGCCAAGGGAAAAATTACAATAGCCAACAAATTGAAACAGTACGAGGACACTATCAAAATTCGTAAGGCTTTCAAATTTGCAAGGGATAGAGATGATTACTTGGCGGGAAGGGTTTTCACGTTTTCACGTAAATTTGACAACATGAAAAGAAAGGCTCTTACTGATCAGGTTCCCTCTAACCGCACCAATGTTGACAATGATAACACCACCATTGAAGTTGAATCAGATACTAACTCTCTCACCAGCGGGGATTCGGATGAAGGCCCCGGTATACAAGCAACATCCAGCATCGTGGCAACAAGACATACCTTAGGGGAGGAGCTTAATTTTTTAACTATGGACAGGTGAGCTACCCTCTGCCCCAGGAATCCCCAGAGCCAAACCGACGCAGTATCAGCCAGCGTCGGAGAGAGAGGCGCAGGCAGCGCCTCAAGGCCATCAAACAGGGGCAGAGGAGGACGGAGATGGAAACGTTAGACTCTCATGATAACACCATTATCAATTTAACGGACACTGTACTATCTGAAGCTGAAAAACAACTATTAATGCTAGGTCTGTCATTTTGTCCTGAGTCCAACTTCTCATATAAACAGTCTCGCATTGATGTCTATAAATTTATTCGCAAGATCAAGCTTAAGAAGTTCTTCCAACTTAACAAATCCACGACTGAGGTTACCACTTCTAACATTATGCCTGATGCCTTACAAGTCCGGGACTCTAACATGTTACTAATGATGCAATCCTTGGCTAAGGAAAACTCGGACTCTCCAATACTTGACAATGATTGTGAACAACTTGAAGGAATCAATACGGGATTGGCGGCTGCCAGTCCGTTTCGCCCTCCTTCTTGTTTTTACCCAATGATGCCTAAAGATTCTGTAGATGTCTTCAGTGACATGGTAATTGATGACTTGAAAAAATTAAATTTGTTGATTCACTCTAAATGTGGTAAAATTAATTGGAAATGGAGGAATTATTGGGCATTAATCAAAAAGATCCGTGATAATGGTCAACTTGTGGTCATGGGTGCTGACAAGGGAGGGAACATAGTTTTATGGCCTAAACATGATTATCTCCAGGAGGCACAATGCCACTTATCGGATACTGATTGTTATTGTAAAGTAGGTCGAGACCATCTTATACAAATTAAAAAAACTGTCTCCTCCCTTTTGGCACAATGGAAAAGAATGGGGCTTCTTTCCAAAAATGAGCATTTGTTTCTCAAAAATGATTATCCAACTACAGCCACCCTATACTTTATTCCTAAGGTTCACAAGGGAATTCACCCTATACCTGGCAGACCCATCATCTCTGCCAGGAAGAGTCTTTTGGAATCCATGTCTAAGTCTGTTGACTATTTTCTTCAGTCACATATGATTGCTTTGCCGTCCTTTATTAAGGACACTGGCGATTTCTTGAAGAAAATACAAGAAGTCCATTGGCAATCGAATTTTATGTTGATCACGCTAGACATTGCTTCCCTCTATACTAGCATAGTACACTCACAAGGGTTGACGGCTATAGAGTACTTTTTGGGCTTTCGCTCCATTAATTTCAAAGAGCACAATGATATGCTTCTTCAAATGATTGACCTTTGCCTCAATAACAATGTATTTCTCTTTAACAAAGTTTTATACAAACAACTCAGGGGCGTGGCTATGGGGGCATGTTTTTCCCCAACCTATGCCTGCCTTTTGGTGGGTTGGTGGGAGGAACATGTCCTCCGAGTCACATACAAGAACATGTGGGATTCACATATTCGATACTATGGCAGGTACATAGACGATATTTTTATCGTTTGGGAAGGATCTAAAGAGGAGGCTTTCTCATTTGTGAATTCAATTAACACCAACACTATGAATTTACAGTTTACGGCGAACATCAGTAATGAGAGGGTGGAATTTCTGGATGTGGAGGTCTTTATTTTAGACAACCACATAGAAACCAAATTGCATAGAAAAAGCACTGCTGGAAATTCCATCTTACATGCCAGTAGTGCTCATCCACCCCATCTCATATACAGTATACCTTATGGGGAATTTCTTCGCCTACGGCGTATTTGTAGCCGTCAATCTGACCTTCAACAATGTCAGAAGGAAGCCTTTGATCGATTCCTTGCCCGAGGTTATAATCAACTTAACCTCAAAAGAGCACTTGATAAAGCCAATTTTTGCTCACGTGAATCCTGCCTTCCCTCTGAACAACCCCATACCACATCTTTTGGGAGTGAAACAACGAATGAGGTTATGCAACCTACAAGACTAATTACCACTTTTTGCAAACAGCATAAAAATTTCCGTGGTATCATCTACAAACATTGGCCCATTGTTCTGACTGACATGACCCTCACATTTTTGTTGCCTGACTTGCCGAACATCACATTCAGGAGAGCACCCTCTATGAGGGATGCCTTAGTTAAATCTAACCCTGAAATCACGGAAACAGTCACTTGGTTATCACGGTTTGGCTTTTTTAAATGCACTTCATGCCGTGCCTGTAAATTTGGAACAAATGTTTCTGAATACACTACAGCGTTCAGTAACATTCCAGTACAAATAAAACATCATTACACTTGTCGTACAGACTATGCAGTTTATGTGCTTGAATGCACTTGTCATCTTAAGTATGTGGGCAGCACCAAATTACCGGTTTTCAATCGCATTTTGCAACATCTTCGTGCGATTGTTAACTCGGATTCCACATATCCCGTTGCCCGACATTTTAAAGCCATCCATTCCAACAAAATCAGTGACTTGAAATATTTTGTCTTTGGGGCAGTGCCCCCTTCAATCCGTGGGGGCAACAGAGAGAAACAACTTCGTCAGCTAGAATCCTCCTTCATCCTATTACTTGACACTAAAATGCCAAATGGGATGAATACAAGTGAGGACCTGCATAATTTCTTGTAAATTTTTTTTTTATAGAATTTGTATCTGATCCTTTGGATGTTTTTTTATGCTGATGTACAAAGAAACTTTTTGATTAGTCACTTACACATCTAGTTGTTTTATGCTTTTCTGGTAGTCTTCATATCAATTCTATTTTTCAGGAATATTTTTATTTCTTTGTCTTTTGCTTTACCTTATTTTCTTTTTCCTTTCTTTTCACTGTTTTATATAAATTTGACTCTCTTTTACTCTTTAATATTTTTATTTTTGATTTAAAGAAATTATTGATTGCTTTCATTTTTTATTCAGAGAATATGAGCATGAAACTATGTTATTATTAATCAATGAACCATGGATTCTGTGATTTAGTACATTTTTGATTGAGATTTATTACTGTATTCAATTAATTCTGGGGCACTTGCCAGACATTTGTTGTACAGTTAATGTAGGCTCAGTATTATGATTTGTACTATTTTTTGTGATTTGTTGGAGTGTTGAACTCTTTGACATGAATTCACGAAAGTTTCATGGTGATTTCTCGGTTCTCTGGTATTTTGTTTATGTTTATTGAGCACGAGAGAATTGATTGGGTGTTACTATCTTTTTAAGGAAGGTCCGGTCTCAGCGCGTCATGTGATCAAGATCGCGGAGGCGATCGAAATGCGTCTGAGGCGGACACTTGTCTGACTAATGGAATAAATCAGAAATGAAACTTTAAACCGCTTGGCATACTTTCTTTGGACAACAGCAACGTGTATGGTTCGAGGTCCGTACCTGTTTTCTAGACTCCCCTGCTCGGATTGGGAGTTCAGGACTTGTTTGATATATATATATATATATATATATATATATATATATATATATATATATATATATATATATATATTATCTACTGGCGGTCGCCAGTAGATAGTTATAGTTAGGACCGTGTTTCCATAGGAAATCCGCAACATTCTATTTGGAATAACTTTGGCGCCGATTGTCGAATCCTCGCGAAATTTTCAAAATAGGTGGGGCGCTCCGCTCCGCTCCTACCCTGAAAGTCTCGGGGGGATTCGTTAAGCGGGGGCTGAGAAAAAAGGGGATCCCAAAACGCGTTTTTCCCATGCAATTTTCCATAGGGACCTTTAGTCCAAGCTACAGCCCAAACGGCTGAACAGAATAACTTGAAATTTGGCAGAGAGGTAGTCCTCAAGTCAGGGATGTGCCTTTTGCATGTCTGGAGTCAATCTGTTCATTAGTTCCTGAGAAAATTGCAGTTAAAAGCATATACATATCTGGGCGGAGCCTAACCACACATCTCATCGTGAGATCTGATTGGCTGTCAGCACTTCATCCAAGAAGTGTTGGCAGCCATCTTGGGACCAATATACATGATAGCACCTCATTAAAAAGCATTGCAGTTAATAGAAGGTTTTAAGACTTTAGTTACATTATAAATCATTTGTTGATGGTACCATACCCATTTTAGGAATTGTGGTGTGTTCTAAGGTGATTTTACCATGTGAAAAAGCCTTCTGCTGTAATATCATGAATCATGTTTGAGAGAAAACTATTTTCTCATGCTTTTCCCACAGAGGTTTGGAAGGTGATCTATAAGCTAAACTGAGTGCATATTTTCTGTAAATTCACATTATCTTTCTCAGTCATGTGAGAATGAAGTCTGACATTCTCAGTAAAACATGTACATCCAACAAGGGCAGAGACTGTCAGTTGATTCCTTTGTGTTCTACTGCAGCTTCCCAGAGTGTTCTAAAGAACAACTAGAGCGCTAACAGTCCTACTTATGACAAAAGTATGGCACACCTGAAGCCATCTTGATTGGAATAAAGTGGTAACTCTTAAAACATTTAATTTAAAAAGGAACAAAATGAGGGGGTTCATTTTGCCATAGAAAGTATGATTAGTGCTGCAGATAGAAACATTAGGGCACATTTTGAGTGATTTCTCAAATCCTGTTCTATTTCATTAAAAAATTCTGACATGCAGACTGAAACATGCACTTTGAATACCAGCAGCAGACTTCCCTGGTGAGCAGTAGCTTTACTACAGTGATCTAATAAGCAACTAGAGTGCTAACATTCTGAATTTATGGCAAATGTGTGACACATCTGAATGCCTTCTTGATGGAACCAAAGTAAAAAACTGAAAGTATTTCCTACTGAGGAGACTGCAGTAAATGAGGAAATTAGGAAGCTTCATAACAAACAAATCTCCCAAGATGGCCACCAGAGACAAAAGAGCCCAAATGTAGCCCAAATATCACCCAGATGTAGCCCAAGTATAGCCCAATGACAGAATGTCCCAGAGTGTTCTAACGAACAACTAGAGCGCTAACAGTCTTACTTATGACAAAAGTATGGCACACCTGAAGCCATCTTGATTGCAATAAAGTGGTAACACTTAAAACATTTAATTTACAAAGGAACAAAATGAGGGGGTTCATTTTGCCATAGAAATTATGATTAGTTCTGCAGAAAGAAAAATTAGGGCACATTTTGACTTCTCAAATCCTCTTCTATTTCATAAAAAAATTCTGACATGCAGACTGAAACATGAACTTTGAATACCAGCAGCAGACTTCCCTGGTGAGCAGTAGTTTTACTACGGTGATCTAATGAGCAACTAGAGTGCTAACATTCAGAATTTATGGCACATGTGTGACACATCTGAATGCCTTCTTGATGGAACCAAAATAAAAAACTGAAAGTATTCCCACTGAGGAGACTGCAGTAAATGAGGAAATTAGGAAACTTCAGAACAAATAAATCTCCCAAGATGGCCACCAGAGACAAAAGAGCCCAAATGTAGCCCAAATATCACCCAGATGTAGCCCAAGTATAGCCCAATGACAGAAGTGTGCAAAACACTTATTTTTTGTGTATTTGCAGTTTTATATAGTGCAGACTTGTCAGGTATTGGAGTGCTTTACATGAGCATTGGTTACATCACACAAGATCAAATTCATTTTGGTTGTAGACATGGGGAGATTAAGTGATTTGACCAGAATCACAGAATGTTGAGCTGAAGCAGAACCTCCAACCTGGTTCCCCAGTTGCAAAGTCTGCAGCTCTAGAAGTAACACCACATCCTCTCCCCTAGGTGCAACATTTAATCAAGTGGTCAACTGGATAAAAAAACATAAAGATTACAAATAATTTAAAAGTTCTTTGTTGCTATTTGAAAACTCAGAAAATATGTCCTCATTTTAGTTTTTTAGAGCACTAACCATAATTTTGATGCAAATAAGACCCTCTCATATATGTAATTTCTAACGGAAATACTCTAGGTATTACAGTTTTGATTACATCAAGATGACGTCAGGCGTTCCACACTTTTGTAATAAATATAGAATGTTAGCAATCTAGTTGTTCATTGGGATACTGTTGGGAGGCAGAGGCCAGGGGCATGAACTCTGAAAATTGAAGGCAGGTAGGAGAGTGCACATGCAACAATTTGACCACACTGGGCAGGCAGGAAGGGCAGTGGCAGCACAACAGACTATGGAGGGCAGTGGAAAGGGGGGCAGGGGCAACAAACCAACAATACAGGACTGGCAAGAGAGGCTGCGGCAATATAATAGACCATTGTGGGCAGAAGGAAGAGGCAGTGGTAGTACAACGATACATGCCAACAGACCGGTTTCAGCCAGGAAACGTCCAATGTTTTTAAGCTCAAATGGGCTTTATTTGATCTGTCTCCTATCTACAATCTCCTCTTTTTCAATGTAACTCAAAGGGGAAAATCAATACCCCAGTTTTTTTTCAAAATCTCCTTCTTACCAAGTTCAAAATGTTCGCAAGTATGGTACATTGGATCATGGTAGGCAGGAGGAATTGGGGTAGGGACATGGACTCGGATAACAGAGGACAGGAGGGACATGGAGAGGTGCACCAAACTGACCCTACAGGACAGGCATCAGGGTTTGCAGCAGCACAACACACCACACAGCGCATGCAGGACTGGAGTGCAGCACAACAATCCATAGAAAGCAATAGGGAGGGGACAGGACCATGCACATGGACAAGAGAGAACAGAGGGGAAAGAGGCAATGGTAGCTAGCTGACCATAATGGACAGACAGGAGAGAAAGCTGCAGCATAACAGACCATAAAGGGCAGGAGGGACAGATCAGGGGCATTACAATGGAACAGACAAGCCAGGAGGGAGGGAATAGGGGTCTGCACATGGAAATAGAGGGCTGGGGGCAAGGGGGCAGGGCAGGAGCAGCAAGATGACCATGGAGGTCAGCCAGGATGGGCACTAGAAACAAGACACACCATGGAGAGCAACAATGAGACTATGATGGCATACACACAGACCATGGAGGGAAGGTGGGAGGGGGTCAGGGGCAGCTAGCTGACCACACAGGGAAGGTGGGAGGGGCCATGGCAGCATAGAAGACCATGCATGGCAAGCGGGAGGGTTAGTGGCAGCACAATGGCTATGATGAGCAAGAAGGAGGGTGCAGGGGCATGCACAAAGGACCATGGAGGATAGAAGGGAGGGTCAGGACCTGGGCACAGACAAGAGAGTTCAGGGGAAGGGGCCTCACAACAGACCGCGCGGGGCAGGCAGGAGGATCAGTTGCAGCACAACAGACCAGGAAGGGCAGAAGGGTGTGGCAGTAAAATGGACCATGGAGGACAGGAGGAAGGGGATAGGGGCATGGCATGTGGGCAGGCAGTGTGGAGGTGGCAGGGACAGGTTACAGTCATCTGACAATGCTAGGCAGGTGGGAGGGGAGTGGCAGCTCAATAGAACACTCAGAGTAGATAGGAGTGGCAGGTCCATGGAACATGGTGGGCAAAAAGGATGGAGCAGGGGCATGCACAAAGACATCGGAGGGCAGGGGGAAGGAGAATAGGGGCAACAAGCTAAACACAGAGGCTAAGCAGGAGGTCAATGATGGGCCATAGAATTGGGCAATGGAGGGCAGGAGGAGTGGACTGGTACATCATGCTAAATGGAGGGCAGTGGCAGCACATCAGACCATGCATGGCAGGAGGGAGGAGGCTAGTCCATGGATTCAGACAACAGAGGATAGGGAGGAGGTGAATGGGGCAGCAGGCTAACTGTTCAGAGAAGGTGAGTATTAGGAACTTTATTGTTTTTAAAATGTGTGTCTGTGCGAACTACTTAAAATCTGAACAAGTATGCAGCATAATCTAACTTTTATTCAGGAAGAAGAGGACGTTTGTGACTGTGACTCTGGACTCACTTGGCAGAAACACCCCCTGACCCTCCACCCCCATCGCAAAATGTAATGCCTGTGAAAAGGGTAGGTGGATGCAGTGTTATATAGAACATAGTCCTGAGAGCACGATTGAAAATGAAAACTAGATATAGTCTGTGGTATAAACTATGCACCAAAAAGTGTGATATAAGATGAACCGGGGCATGAAATATAATATGCAATACATTGTTCGCAATGACAGATTCATTGGCGAGCGCGAGATAGCACAGGCACTAGCGCCTTGGAGTGTAATATGCACAGGGCAGTGTTGTGTAACCTAACTAGTCTCTAAAGTTGTAATATAAAATATGTGCTGGGGAGTGTAACGTTGCATATGCACTCTGACAAAGATATGGATCCCAGATTGTAATATGTATGGCATAGCGCTGTGCGTTATAACATAGGCATCGAGGAAGGCACGTTAGATGGGGCAATATAACCCGTGCGAAGCAAGTGTGGCATGACATATTCACGGGGTGGTGTTACAGTGCACATGGGCTAGAGAGTGTCATAGCATATGCACTAGCTGGTGGAATACAACACAGAGGTGTGAGGCACTCGGCGGGCACTGGTGGGTGTAACACAGCATTGGGCTCAGCCAGGAGCACGCTGTGACTCTCAAGTGAGGTTCGTCTCCTTTCCAGAGAGTAAAATAAAAAGTATTACACATTCGGCGGTGGATGTGTGTTTTATTAACCGTGAGGGGGGTTTCTTGCACAGTTTGGTCAAATTTTTGTCAAATCCCCTTTGAATGGAGTGGTGTGCGTGTATATTAAATGTGCCCGTCAATAGCTACCCATGTTTGTATAAATAAACGACAAGGGTGTCTACTTGGAGAGTACCCACTGGCGGGGGCGCCGGGATTAGGCACGGTAGGGCGTCAGACACGTCAGAGCTTCACTAGTGGTGTGAATACATTCCATGTGGATTCATTCTATGCATAGTCGCCTTTTAATGAATCTCACGCATGTCCTAGGTTTTTCTATAAATATATATTTTTTTTAAATAATAAAAATCAAAGGCCGGCCCCGGGGGATGGGGTTCCCAGGGCCATAAGTGGCCTGAGGAGGGGGGCAACGCAGCCCCCTCCTAAAGAATTAAATTTAAAAAAAGGCCATGACCCGGGGGTTGGGGTCCCCGGGGCTGATTAAGGACTTGGAAGGGCCAAATTTATTTTTTTCAACAAAAAAATTAGGGTGCAGGCCCTGGGGGATGGGGGATGGAGTCCCCAGGGCCAGTAAATTAGAAAAAGAAGGGGGGTCACACAGCCCTCCTTCTTAAAAAAATAAAATAAATGAAAGACTGGCATCGTGCCGGAGGCCCACACCCTCCTTGCAGCACTCTGCAAACGCGCCCCCTGGCCAGTTGTAAGTTGGGGAATTAATTCCCCTTCAATACTGAGGGTCCCTGAGGGCCAACTAGCCCAACAGGTATCTCCAGTATGCGCCAGGGAGCTGCGTTGTAGACAGGTGTTCTGAGGCCACGCCCCTTTTTACACCTCTATGCAACGCAGCTCTGTGGCGCTTACTGGAGGTACCTAGTGGGCTAGTTTGACCCTAGGGACCCTTAGGATTCAAGGGGACTTAATCTCTCAACTTAGAACGGCCATAGGGCGCGTTTACACAGTGGTGAAGGGAGGGGACGGGGCCTGAGGTGACGTGTGCAAACACACCCTGTGGCGCGTTTTAAGTTGAGGAAATAATTCCCTTTCAATCCCGAGGGACCCTGGGGGCCAACTAGCCCACCAGGTGCTTCCAGTAAGCACCACTGCTCTGCGTTGCAGAGAGGTGGTGTAGGTCGTGCCCCTTTTTACACCTCTCTGCAATGGCGCTTTCTGGACATACCTAGTGGGCTATTTTGCCCCTAGGGATCTTCAGGATTCAAGGGGACTTAATCTCGCAACTTAAAAAACGGCCACAGGGCGTGTTTACACAGTGGGGTAGGGAGGGGACGGGGCCTGAGGTGACGTGTGCAAACACGCCCTATGGCGCGTTTTAAGTTGGGGAAATAATTCCCCTTCAATCCTGAGGGCCCCTGGGGGCTAACTAGCCCACCAGGTGCTTCCAGTAAGTGCCACTGAGCTGCGTTGCAGAGAGGTGGTCCAGGCCGTGCCACTTTTTTACACCTCTCTGCAACGGAGTTCTGTGGCGCTTACTGGAGGTACCTAGTGGGCTAGTTGGACCCTAGGGACCCTCAGGATTCAAATGAACTTAATCTCCCAACTAAAAACGGCCACAGGGCGTGTTTACACAGTGGTGAAGGGTGGGGACGGGGCCTGAGTTAACATGTGCAAACAAACCCTGTGGCGCGTTTTAAGTTGTGGAAATAATTCCCCTTCAGTCCTGAGGGACCCTGGGGGCCAACTACCCACCAGGTGCTTCCAGTAAGCGCCACTGCGCTGCGTTGCAGAGAGGTGGTCTAGGCCGTGCCCCTTTTTACATCTCTCTGCAATGCAGCTCTGTGGCGCTTCCTGGAGGTACCTAGTGGTCTAGTTGGACCCTAGGGCCCTCAGGATTCAAGGGGACTTAATCTCCCAACTTAAAACGGCCACAGGGCGTATTTACACAGTGGGGAAGTGAGGGGACGGGGCCTGAGGTGACGTGTGCAAACACGCCCTGTGGCGCGTTTTAAGAGGTAGTTTTAATCCCTGCCCTATTATATACTAGGGGTTTACAGAGGAGGTCATGCTGATCACAGGGGGACCCCAACGCATAGTGTTCCCTAGTGTATGTAGGTGTTTTCACTGTATTCTGAGTGTCTTTTAACATAGCACTGGCTCTAGGACTGGTTAGTCAGAGTCAGTTACCACCAGTATCCGTCTGAAAAAGTTGAGGGTACAGGATGATTTTGCAACAAGGCTTCTTTCTGCTCTTCTGTTTGTTCTTTCTGCACGTTATCCTTCTTCCTGCACTTTTCTTCGTCTTTGAGGACTTCTGTTGCTTCTTTCTGCATTTGTTTTTTCTTCTTTCTTCACATGTCCTTTCTCTGTAGGCATAGTTAGAAATTAGCATTTAAAAAACCTTTGAAATTCACTGAAAAAACCATAGGTTTCAGGCACGTTATAGTTAGGAATTAGCATTTAAAAAACCTTAGCAATTCACTGAAAAAACCATAGGTTTCAGGGGCGTTATAGTTAGCTGGACTTTTCACTCGTACAAAACCATTGAAATTCCCCCATTATAGTTAGTTCAGCTAACTATAACTCGCGCGCCCGCAATGCACTGCTGATGATGTCACATATTACATCACTCATGACATGGTCAGTGACATCACTCATGACATCACTGATGACATCTCAAATGACATCACTAATGACATCACTGATGAAATCATACAGTGACTGTGTGTTTCTGTAAAGTTTAAATATGTTTTATATATATATATAGGTCAAGGTGTATTGAAGAATGAGTGGGTGTATGACTGTCTGAATGGATGATTTAGTAGTTGTGTGACTGACTGTATAAGTGAGTGATTAAACGTGCCTTCCTGAATGCATGGTGAAGGGTGGGGACGGGGCCTGAGTTAACATGTGCAAACAAACCCTGTGGCGCGTTTTAAGTTGTGGAAATAATTCCCCTTCAGTCCTGAGGGACCCTGGGGGCCAACTACCCACCAGGTGCTTCCAGTAAGCGCCACTGCGCTGCGTTGCAGAGAGGTGGTCTAGGCCGTGCCCCTTTTTACATCTCTCTGCAATGCAGCTCTGTGGCGCTTCCTGGAGGTACCTAGTGGTCTAGTTGGACCCTAGGGCCCTCAGGATTCAAGGGGACTTAATCTCCCAACTTAAAACGGCCACAGGGCGTATTTACACAGTGGGAGAGTGAGGGGACGGGGCCTGAGGTGACGTGTGCAAACACGCCCTGTGGCGCGTTTTAAGAGGTAGTTTTAATCCCTGCCCTATTATATACTAGGGGCTTACAGAGGAGGTCATGCTGATCACAGGGGGACCCCAACGCATAGTGTTCCCTAGTGTATGTAGGTGTTTTCACTGTATTCTGAGTGTCTTTTAACATAGCACTGGCTCTAGGACTGGTTAGTCAGAGTCAGTTACCACCAGTATCCGTCTGAAAAAGTTGAGGGTACAGGATGATTTTGCAACAAGGCTTCTTTCTGCTCTTCTGTTTGTTCTTTCTGCACGTTATCCTTCTTCCTGCACTTTTCTTCGTCTTTGAGGACTTCTGTTGCTTCTTTCTGCATTTGTTTTTTCTTCTTTCTTCACATGTCCTTTCTCTGTAGGCATAGTTAGAAATTAGCATTTAAAAAACCTTTGAAATTCACTGAAAAAACCATAGGTTTCAGGCACGTTATAGTTAGGAATTAGCATTTTAAAAACCTTAGCAATTCACTGAAAAAACCATAGGTTTCAGGGGCGTTATAGTTAGCTGGACTTTTCACTCGTACAAAACCATTGAAATTCCCCCATTATAGTTAGTTCAGCTAACTATAACTCGCGCGCCCGCAATGCACTGCTGATGATGTCACATATTACATCACTCATGACATGGTCAGTGACATCACTCATGACATCACTGATGACATCTCAAATGACATCACTAATGACATCAATGATGAAATCATACAGTGACTGTGTGTCCTTTAGTCAACATATTATAAAAACTGTTTAGTAAAATCATGGTAAAATCATGGTTAATTTAAAACCGAAATAAATAAATATAAATACATATAAATATATATAAATACATATGTAAACAGATTTACCAATATATAATTTTATTTGTTTTATTTAAAACACATAATGCAGTATGTGCCTATATATTATTGCATAAATGCTCGAGAACTTGTAGACTATAATTTGGTGCAAAGAATTTCTGTGATAAATTGGATATTCAACTAGTTACTACCACTTTGATTGACATAAATTGCATGAATGTCTCACTGCTTATCTTTGCTAAATGTCCTGACTCTATTGGTATGATAGTATGTTATAATTAAAGTGCTTAGTGCTACCTTAATTAATTAAAAAGTGCTAGTGCATAAGTGCGTAAAGTTCAGGTGCATGACTATAAATATAAAAGAAAAAAGAGAAAAAAGAGAAAATAAGGGGAATAGCAGCTAGTATTGAACTGAAAGAAACATTATTAACTCATGTTATTATCATAGTAGATTTGAATATTGTAATATTCGTATTGCTTCTTACCCTGGGGGAAGCTAACTATGCTGCGTAGTGATCGGTAAACGAGCAAATAAAATGTCATTATATAGGCATTATCTAGAAACATCATATAGGACCGATTTATCAGGTTGTAAAAATTTATAAAAAGTTATGAAGGTCTTCCGTGTTGTTAAGACCATTCTGATATTTGCTGTCTAACTCAATAATGAACCGTGATTGAGATTGGCGTAAAGATCGTTCTCTGTTGCCTCCTCTGCGTGGTTTTGTTATTGAGCTGATTACGAAGTAGCTTAGGCAACTGAGATTGTTATTATGGAATTATTTAAAGTGCCTGGCAACTGGGTAAGCATCACCGTTGTTGACAATTGCCCGGATATGCTGCAATATCCTGACGTGCACCTGCAGTTTCGTGCTACCCATGTATCTTAGCCCACAGGTGCAAGCCAGGACATATACAGCAAACTCGGTTTTGCAATTGTAGTTGCCTGTAATCAGCTTGGGCCTGACATTGAATGGGGTAACATAACTAGTTGTGTTAATCCCAAACTTGCAGGCTCTGCAACTCGAGCATTTGAAAAAGCCCTGTTGTGGTTGCAACCACATTTTATTGTGGCAGATCTCTGGACTATTTTTAACCAGCTGTGTTCTTATAGATCTGCCTTTTCTAAATGTGATTGTAGGGTTATCCGACAAATGATGTGCTAGTACCGCATCTGTGAGGATTATGGGCCAATTACGTTTGAGAATTGATTTAATTTTTCTCTCTTGCTGATTATAGGTAATAATCAGTCTGGACTCAGAATCGTCATTTTTTGTTGTTTGTGCATTGTCACATATAGGTTCAAGAAGTCCTTCTCTGTTTCTTAATTTGACTTTAGCCTGTGCTTCTTGAACCAACTTCGAGCTCTGCCTGAACCGCCGTGGCCAAATCTGATGCACTGGTCAACACGAAGTTGGTTCATGACAACATGAAGGAGCAGAGATTACTATAATCGGCGCTCTCAGGTGCAAAAGAAAGTGATGGTAGGAAAGCGGTTGACGAATGAGTCTGATGAAGAAATATTGAGGCTCCGTATCATACCACAGAGTGAGAGAACACGATCAAGGAGATATGGTTTCCTTTTTCCCATCACTGTATGGAGGCTTACGAGAAAGAACGACTATCTTGAATTACACACTATTATAGACCGTAAAGAGAAGGAACACATACTCCAAGATGGCGGTGATGTAAATCAGAAGGACTGAGTTGCCAAAGCAGTCATTCCTCACCAAACACTATGTGGGAGGGGCCCAATAAGGGTTTTATAACATAAGAATACCGGAGACTATCTTGCTCACTGAAGAGCATTTGATAAAGTCGTGCCAGACGAAACGCGTCATGCTGGGTGAAATAAAGAAAGCAAGTACAGAATCCTGAGTGCCCCGTGTGTGTTCCTGTAACAGGGACTTTGTTGTTGGATATATATATATATATATATATATATATATATATATATATATATATATATATCAGGTGGCGGTCAGCTGCCTTTGAATGAACTGGTTTGCTGTTCTGCCAATGCCATTAAATGCCTTGCTGGGGAACAAGAGGTCCGTGTCTCGAGTGCTGCTCGTTTCTTTAGAACACCCCACGTGACTTGATGTATGAGCGGTTGTTCTGCCGCTGAGCTGGCACCACCCCAGGTGAAGGGGGCCACAGATCCTCGTTACAGCGGGGGTTGCTTGTGGAGCACGGACTATGGATTAATGGCAGATATGCTGGCTGGGGCTCATCCAGAGCTTGAGATTTGGCAGACATTTTTAAGTGACAAGGAATGTTGGGACTGCAACTCCCATAATGCCACGTATTGCCTCATTAGAGCCGTCCAATCAGGACATACGATATTGCTAATTAAGGAGTTTGCAGCCCGCCTTGTGCCCTCTGACCGGAACCGCCTCTGAGGAAGAGATTGACTTGAAACGCGTCAGGTGGCGGTCAGCTGCCTTTGAATGAACTGGTTTGCTGTTCTGCCAATGCCATTAAATGACTTGCTGGGGAACAAGAGGTCCGTGTCTCGAGTGCTGCTCGTTTCTTTAGAACACCCCACGTGACTTGATGTATGAGCGGTTGTTCTGCCGCTGAGCTGGCACCACCCCAGGTGAAGGGGGCCACAGATCCTCGTTACAGCGGGGGTTGCTTGTGGAGCACGGACTATGGATTAATGGCAGATATGCTGGCTGGGGCTCATCCAGAGCTTGAGATTTGGCAGACATTTTTAAGTGACAAGGAATGTTGGGACTGCAACTCCCATAATGCCACGTATTGCCTCATTAGAGCCGTCCAATCAGGTCATACGATATTGCTAATTAAGGAGTTTGCAGCCCGCCTTGTGCCTTCTGACCGGAACCGCCTCTGAGGAAGAGATTGACTTGAAACGCGTCAGGTGGCGGTCAGCTGCCTTTGAATGAACTGGTTTGCTGTTCTGCCAATGCCATTAAATGCCTTGCTGGGGAACAAGAGGTCCGTGTCTCGAGTGCTGCTCGTTTCTTTAGAACACCCCACGTGACTTGATGTATGAGCGGTTGTTCTGCCGCTGAGCTGGCACCACCCCAGGTGAAGGGGGCCACAGATCCTCGTTACAGCGGGGGTTGCTTGTGGAGCACGGACTATGGATTAATGGCAGATATGCTGGCTGGGGCTCATCCAGAGCTTGAGATTTGGCAGACATTTTTAAGTGACAAGGAATGTTGGGACTGCAACTCCCATAATGCCACGTATTGCCTCATTAGAGCCGTCCAATCAGGACATACGATATTGCTAATTAAGGAGTTTGCAGCCCGCCTTGTGCCTTCTGACCGGAACCGCCTCTGAGGAAGAGATTGACTTGAAACGCGTCAGGTGGCGGTCAGCTGCCTTTGAATGAACTGGTTTGCTGTTCTGCCAATGCCATTAAATGCCTTGCTGGGGAACAAGAGGTCCGTGTCTCGAGTGCTGCTCGTTTCTTTAGAACACCCCACGTGACTTGATGTATGAGCGGTTGTTCTGCCGCTGAGCTGGCACCACCCCAGGTGAAGGGGGCCACAGATCCTCGTTACAGCGGGGGTTGCTTGTGGAGCACGGACTATGGATTAATGGCAGATATGCTGGCTGGGGCTCATCCAGAGCTTGAGATTTGGCAGACATTTTTAAGTGACAAGGAATGTTGGGACTGCAACTCCCATAATGCCACGTATTGCCTCATTAGAGCCGTCCAATCAGGACATACGATATTGCTAATTAAGGAGTTTGCAGCCCGCCTTGTGCCTTCTGACCGGAACCGCCTCTGAGGAAGAGATTGACTTGAAACGCGTCAGGTGGCGGTCAGCTGCCTTTGAATGAACTGGTTTGCTGTTCTGCCAATGCCATTAAATGCCTTGCTGGGGAACAAGAGGTCCGTGTCTCGAGTGCTGCTCGTTTCTTTAGAACACCCCACGTGACTTGATGTATGAGCGGTTGTTCTGCCGCTGAGCTGGCACCACCCCAGGTGAAGGGGGCCACAGATCCTCGTTACAGCGGGGGTTGCTTGTGGAGCACGGACTATGGATTAATGGCAGATATGCTGGCTGGGGCTCATCCAGAGCTTGAGATTTGGCAGACATTTTTAAGTGACAAGGAATGTTGGGACTGCAACTCCCATAATGCCACGTATTGCCTCATTAGAGCCGTCCAATCAGGACATACGATATTGCTAATTAAGGAGTTTGCAGCCCGCCTTGTGCCTTCTGACCGGAACCGCCTCTGAGGAAGAGATTGACTTGAAACGCGTCAGGTGGCGGTCAGCTGCCTTTGAATGAACTGGTTTGCTGTTCTGCCAATGCCATTAAATGCCTTGCTGGGGAACAAGAGGTCCGTGTCTCGAGTGCTGCTCGTTTCTTTAGAACACCCCACGTGACTTGATGTATGAGCGGTTGTTCTGCCGCTGAGCTGGCACCACCCCAGGTGAAGGGGGCCACAGATCCTCGTTACAGCGGGGGTTGCTTGTGGAGCACGGACTATGGATTAATGGCAGATATGCTGGCTGGGGCTCATCCAGAGCTTGAGATTTGGCAGACATTTTTAAGTGACAAGGAATGTTGGGACTGCAACTCCCATAATGCCACGTATTGCCTCATTAGAGCCGTCCAATCAGGACATACGATATTGCTAATTAAGGAGTTTGCAGCCCGCCTTGTGCCTTCTGACCGGAACCGCCTCTGAGGAAGAGATTGACTTGAAACGCGTCAGGTGGCGGTCAGCTGCCTTTGAATGAACTGGTTTGCTGTTCTGCCAATGCCATTAAATGCCTTGCTGGGGAACAAGAGGTCCGTGTCTCGAGTGCTGCTCGTTTCTTTAGAACACCCCACGTGACTTGATGTATGAGCGGTTGTTCTGCCGCTGAGCTGGCACCACCCCAGGTGAAGGGGGCCACAGATCCTCGTTACAGCGGGGGTTGCTTGTGGAGCACGGACTATGGATTAATGGCAGATATGCTGGCTGGGGCTCATCCAGAGCTTGAGATTTGGCAGACATTTTTAAGTGACAAGGAATGTTGGGACTGCAACTCCCATAATGCCACGTATTGCCTCATTAGAGCCGTCCAATCAGGACATACGATATTGCTAATTAAGGAGTTTGCAGCCCGCCTTGTGCCTTCTGACCGGAACCGCCTCTGAGGAAGAGATTGACTTGAAACGCGTCAGGTGGCGGTCAGCTGCCTTTGAATGAACTGGTTTGCTGTTCTGCCAATGCCATTAAATGCCTTGCTGGGGAACAAGAGGTCCGTGTCTCGAGTGCTGCTCGTTTCTTTAGAACACCCCACGTGACTTGATGTATGAGCGGTTGTTCTGCCGCTGAGCTGGCACCACCCCAGGTGAAGGGGGCCACAGATCCTCGTTACAGCGGGGGTTGCTTGTGGAGCACGGACTATGGATTAATGGCAGATATGCTGGCTGGGGCTCATCCAGAGCTTGAGATTTGGCAGACATTTTTAAGTGACAAGGAATGTTGGGACTGCAACTCCCATAATGCCACGTATTGCCTCATTAGAGCCGTCCAATCAGGACATACGATATTGCTAATTAAGGAGTTTGCAGCCCGCCTTGTGCCTTCTGACCGGAACCGCCTCTGAGGAAGAGATTGACTTGAAACGCGTCAGGTGGCGGTCAGCTGCCTTTGAATGAACTGGTTTGCTGTTCTGCCAATGCCATTAAATGCCTTGCTGGGGAACAAGAGGTCCGTGTCTCGAGTGCTGCTCGTTTCTTTAGAACACCCCACGTGACTTGATGTATGAGCGGTTGTTCTGCCGCTGAGCTGGCACCACCCCAGGTGAAGGGGGCCACAGATCCTCGTTACAGCGGGGGTTGCTTGTGGAGCACGGACTATGGATTAATGGCAGATATGCTGGCTGGGGCTCATCCAGAGCTTGAGATTTGGCAGACATTTTTAAGTGACAAGGAATGTTGGGACTGCAACTCCCATAATGCCACGTATTGCCTCATTAGAGCCGTCCAATCAGGACATACGATATTGCTAATTAAGGAGTTTGCAGCCCGCCTTGTGCCTTCTGACCGGAACCGCCTCTGAGGAAGAGATTGACTTGAAACGCGTCAGGTGGCGGTCAGCTGCCTTTGAATGAACTGGTTTGCTGTTCTGCCAATGCCATTAAATGCCTTGCTGGGGAACAAGAGGTCCGTGTCTCGAGTGCTGCTCGTTTCTTTAGAACACCCCACGTGACTTGATGTATGAGCGGTTGTTCTGCCGCTGAGCTGGCACCACCCCAGGTGAAGGGGGCCACAGATCCTCGTTACAGCGGGGGTTGCTTGTGGAGCACGGACTATGGATTAATGGCAGATATGCTGGCTGGGGCTCATCCAGAGCTTGAGATTTGGCAGACATTTTTAAGTGACAAGGAATGTTGGGACTGCAACTCCCATAATGCCACGTATTGCCTCATTAGAGCCGTCCAATCAGGACATACGATATTGCTAATTAAGGAGTTTGCAGCCCGCCTTGTGCCTTCTGACCGGAACCGCCTCTGAGGAAGAGATTGACTTGAAACGCGTCAGGTGGCGGTCAGCTGCCTTTGAATGAACTGGTTTGCTGTTCTGCCAATGCCATTAAATGCCTTGCTGGGGAACAAGAGGTCCGTGTCTTGAGTGCTGCTCGTTTCTTTAGAACACCCCACGTGACTTGATATATATATATATATATATATATATATATATATATATATATATATATATATATATAAAAATAAACAAAGGCTCTTGCGCTCTCGAAGGGCACACCCGACATTCCAACCATCCGGTTTGTTGGCCTCTCGCAACTCTGTTGCCCATTCTCACAAGTGTTTTGCCACAGCCTCTCCGCGTTGCAGCATCTTCCTCCATGTTTATTTAGATACCCTACGCGGCTGCTCCTGGCCGTGTGGAGGAGCACCATTTCCGGTTGTGGAGGAAGATGCTGCAACGCGGAGAGGCTGTGGAAAAACACTTGTCTTTGCCGCTTGGCATGATGTTCCATTATAATGAAGACAGCTCTGCTTTCCAGACTCCTTCCTACTCAAGGATTTTAATATACGGATATCAATGTAAAGAAGCATGCAACCTACTTAAGGAATGCTGTATTCTCCCCATGGACTACGACTACCATCATGCTTGATGGATTAGATAATAAGCCACGCCCACTGAGGGTGGTGTCATTCAAATAAAAGTAATTGTTTGCTGGGGAGAATTTATGCTTACTTTCTTTACTTAGACCCCATGAAGAAGAGGCGGAGTGGCCTTGAAACGCGTCAGGACATGGAAACATTTAATGGAGAATGGGCAACAGAGTTGCGAGAGGCCAACAAACCGGATGGTTGGAATGTCGGGTGTGCCCTTCGAGAGCGCAAGAGCCTTTGTTTATTTAGATACCCTACGCGGCTGCTCCTGGCCGTGCAGAGGAGCCCCATTTCCGGTTGTGGAGGAAGATGCTGCAACGCGGAGAGGCTGTGGCAAAACACTTGTCTTTGCCGCTTGGCACGATGTTCCATTATAATGAAGACAGCTCTGCTTTCCAGACTCCTTCCCACTCAAGGATTTTAATATACGGATATCAATGTAAAGAGGCATGCAACCTACTTAAGGAATACTGCATTCTCCCCATGGACTACGACTACCATCATGCTTGATGGATTAGATGATAAGCCACGCCCACTGAGGGTGGTGTCATTCAAATAAAAGTAATTGTTTGCTGGGGAGAATTTATGCTTACTTTCTTTACTTAGACCCCATGAAGAAGAGGCGGAGTGGCCTCGAAACGCGTCGGGACATGGAAACACTTAATGGAGAACGGGCAACAGAGTTGCGAGAGGCCAACAAACCGGATGGTTGGAATGTCGGGTGTGCCCTTTGAGAGCGCAAGAGCCTTTATTTATTTAGATACACTACGCGGCTGCTCCTGGCCGTGCGGAGGAGCACCATTTCCGGTTGTGGAGAAAGATGCTACAACGCGAATAGGCTGTGGCAAAACACTTGTCTTTGCCGCTTGGCACGATGTTCCATTATAATGAAGACAGCTCTGCTTTCCAGAATCCTTCCTACTCAAGGATTTTAATATACGGATATCAATGTAAAGAAGCATGCAACCTACTTAAGGAACACTGTATTCTCCCAATGGACTACGACTACCATCATGCTTGATGGATTTTTAGATGATAAGCCACGCCCACTGAGGGCGGTGTCATTCAAATAAAAGTAATTGTTTGCTGGGGAGAATTTATGCTTGCTTTCTGTACTTAGACCCCATGAAGAAGAGGCGGAGTGGCCTCGAAACGCGTCGGGACATGAAAACACTTAAAGGAACAACAAACCGGATGGTTGGAATGTCGGGTGTGCCCTTTGAGAGCGCAAGAGCCTTTGTTTATTTTTATATATATATATATATATATATATATATATATATATATATATATATATATATATATATATATATATATATATATATATATCACACAATCCCCTGAAAAGTTCCCAAGGATGACGACGCCTTGTCCTGGCTCAAACTTATTTATTTTTCAGTCAGCCGGTTGAACGCGTTTCGCCTGACCTGCAGGCTTGTTCACCAACAGTCAATACAGACTTGAACCCATCATTTACATAATTTTTTGTGCTCGTGAAGTGTCACGTGATGTGACTACAACCTTAGTGTACTAGAAAACAGACTCGTAGTTTTAGAAGGAGAAGATAATTTTGACGGAATTCGCGTTGGGGTCGCAAATACAGACAAAATTATATAAAAAAATGAAGTGTGGGCTCCCGCGCTTCATTTTAATGAGGCCCCCAGGTGGGCCAGGTCCCGGGGACATTGTTAAAAAATAATAGTGGGGGCCCGCGGGGCCCCTACAGCCCTGTGGATCGCCACCTCCCTGAGGCTATGGTAATTATGTGTGGGGGGCACGCGGCCCCCCTGCAGCCCCGGGGACCTCCACCTCCCCGGGGCTTTTTGCTAAATGAATGCGAGGGGGCATGCGCCCCCCCCGCAGCCTCAGGGCCCGCCACCTCCCTGGTGCTCTTTTTAAAAAAAAAATAGATGTGTGGGGGGCCAAGAGCCCCCCACATGCCCCGGGGACCACCACCTCCCCGAGACACATACTTATTTAAATTTGGGGGTCAGTAGCGGACCCCCAGCCCCGGGGAGCACTACCTCCCCAGAGCCGGCTCCTGCAGTGTGCCGGGTTGCCCACCCCCGGGACACTGCTGTTTGCAATGACAGGGCGGGAGCCGTGCGGCTTCCTCCCTGTCATTGCAAACGCTGCTTTGCTTCATTGAAACGAGAGCAGGGAAACCTGCTCTTGCTTCAATGAAGCAAAGCAGGATTGCTTTTCACAAGGGGAGCTGCATGTCAGCAGCTCCCCTTGTGGAAAATCAATGCCAGCTCCCACAGGAGGCGGGGTGCCAGCAGGACCGTGGGGGCATTGGGGCTCCCCCACGGCCCCTAACGGATAGGGCCAGCCCCGGGGGATGGGGTCCCCGTGGCCAGAAGTGCCCCGGGAGGGGTCCACGCGGCCTCCGTCTTCAAGAAAAAATATATATAATTTTTAAAAAGGAGGCAGAGTCCCGGGGGATGGGGTCCCTGGGGCAAATAGAGGCCTCAGGAGGGGGGCCACGCAGCCCCCCTCCTTAAAGAATAGTTAAAAAAACCATATATATATATATATATATATATATATATTACCTACTGGCGGTCGCCAGTAGGTAGTTATAGTTAGGACCCTGTTTCCATAGGAAATCCGCAACATTCTATTTGGAATAACTTTGGCGCCGGTCGACAAATCCTCGCGAATTTCTCAAAATAGGTGGGGCGCTACGCTCCGCTCCTACCCTGAAAGTCTTGGGGGGATTCGTCAAGCGGGGGCTGAGATAAAAGGGGGGTCCCAAAACGCGTTTTTCCCATGCATTTTTCCATAGGACCTTTAGACAGGGCTACAGCCCGAACGGCTGAACAGAATTACTAGAAATTTGGCAGAGAGGTAGTCCTCAGGTCAAGGAAGTGCCTTTTGTAGGTTTGGTGTAAATCTGTTCAGTAGATTCTGAGAAAATAGCCTTTAAATCAATATATATATCTGAGCCAGCTTACGGTACGCTTACCGTAAGCTTACCGTACGCGTACGGTGGCGTGCGCGAGCGCGATTCTGATTGGCTGTTAGATCTTAGTAAACATTCGAATCGGCCGAAACCAGGAAGCGGCGGCCGCCATTTTGTGTATTTCACTCCGGTAAAAAAGAGTGATATCTTGAAAAGGGGGCAAGGGAGAGAGTTACAGACCCCCTAACATTTGTAAGGGGGTCAAAGAAGGACAGAAAAGTACAAAGGAAACATTTATTGATTTTAAAAAAAATCACGGGGTACGCGTACGGTAAGCTTACGGTAAGCGTACGGTAAAAAAAAAATACAAAAAAGAAATGAAATTCAGATTTAAGTGTTTAGATATTAGGGGGCTCTAAAAAGAGACGTTGTGTTTATTAAGTGATTTTTTTGTGGTACCTACAAGTAAGTACCGATGCAGAGTCTAAGGTTCAAGAGGAAGACTCTGTTCCCTTCATCATTGAAGTGCACACCATCTCCTCTATAAATGTCTTGCATTTCGTAACGCAAGTTGTTGTGGTAAATGGAACCCATACCATAGTCACGGAGGAAAGCAGAAACAGATTTGTTGACGTGCTTTCTTGCTTTGTCAATCTGCGGACAGAAATTATTGGACCAGTTCCATTTTTGCCTTTGGCATATGTTAGAAAACACAAAGGCAGTTTTAGGGAAAAGTGAAAACAGTTGTGCAAAGGTGTCCTTCATAAGCATTTCCAGACCTACCCCAGTCAAAGTGCCTAGGTCATTGCCACCACAGTGCACTATTATGAGGTCAGGGTGTTGGATTTGCATGAAGGATTTCACCAATGGCATCAATTGGTGCCACTTTAACCCTCTCTGACCAATCCATTTAATGTCTACATTTGGCAAAGCAAGGTCTCTCACCATACCTGTTTTCTCTGCAAACTTTTCACTCCAGAAGACATAGCTGTGCCCTACAATCCACACTGTGAACATCTTCAAAGGAGAACTGGATGCACTCAGGAGGTGTCTTTCAGTAGAATGGCAATATGAAAAGAAAGACAGTTTGGAAATGGAGGCATACATATTTTTTTCAAAACAAAAAGAACTGATTGGCTGTTTCATACCATTCTAGAATAAAAACTAGGCTGTATGTGTAAATTAATAGAAGCATGTTTTGTGTTGGTACAGAAAAATGTGTTACCAAAGAACAGTACTATGGATTTGCTGTTAGGTTTGAAAAGTCAAGCACTCTTGCTCTGTGGAATTGAAACATTGTGTGGCGAACTTCTGACCTAACTCCACACAGCAGTGTTCCATGAGCTGTTGCTATGGTAGCAGGCAGAAGTCAAGTTGGGGGAAGGGTACTAGGCAGAAGTCAAGTTGGGGGCAGGGTACTTTTGGAAAAGGGTTGGTTTTCAACCAATAGAAATGTGTGATTACATTTGAAAAAAAGGGGGAAGCACTGAGATTTGAAACTTACATGTATATGTGTGGAAAAATAGAGGGAAACTTTGCCATTATCTGGTTCTGCTGAGAGGAGAGAGGTGTAGAGAACAGAGATCCTGGCTCTGATAATCTGCTGTTTGAGTGCCACATTTCTTTCACAACTAACTAATTTTAAAGGTGAGGTTAGAGTTTGAGAGGGGATGTATATGGTAAATTAAGAAATGAATAATAGAAATGTAATTCTTTTTGTTGAAGTTGCGTTTATTATTTTCTGTTTTGGGAGAAATTTAAATGTGAGGAACATGTAAAATAATATGGACTATGTTTTCACGATAAATTAAGGTGTATTGGTATAAAAAATGAATAGTTTAAGGGTTTGAGGTTGGACTCAGTAATGCAAATACATTCAGCATCACTAAGGCTGGTTGCCCTTGGTGGAATGTAGGCAGTCACCCAGGTTACACATGTTGGGAAATATAGGCAGAGATTTATTGTGTACAACTCTGGTAATTTTATATTTGCATTAGTAGGAAAAAGGGGGAGCGATTTTTTGGTGCAGAAGCAGACTCTTAGCACACACCCAGCTCCTTTCCATGTATAATCATGCACAGTATTTACAAGCGAGTGGGGTTTGAGGTTTCAGTCTGTAATGCAAATACATTCAGCATCACTAAGGCTGGTTGCCCTTGCTGGAGTGTAGGCAGTCACCCAGGATACACATGGTGGTGGTCTGAAAAAGCAGTTTGGACATGTGCATTTAAAAAAATCTGAAAAGTGGATTCATAATGTGTCAGTCTGTAAAAGTGTTTATCACTTGCCAAAAAAAAGAGCAGTAAGTGTGCATTCAAATTGGCAAAGAAATTTAGTTTTGTGACTAATGTGAAAACATGACTCTGTGTGCAAATAGGAATTACAGGCAGAGATTTATTGCGTTTTGCTCTGGTGATTTCACAGTTGCATTAGTAGGAAAAAGGGGGAGCGATTTTTTGGTGCAGAAGCAGACTCTTAGCACACACCCAGCTCCTTTCCATGTATAATCATGCACAGTATTTACAAGCGAGTGGGGTTTGAGGTTTCAGTCTGTAATGCAAAGACATTCAGCATCACTAAGGCTGGTTGCCCTTGCTGGAGTGTAGGCAGTCACCCAGGATACACATGGTGGTGGTCTGAAAAAGCAGTCTGGACATGGGCATTTAAAAAAATCTGAAAAGTGGATTCATAATGTGTCAGTCTGTAAAAGTGATTATCACTTGCCAAAAAAAAAGAGCAGTAAGTGTGCATTCAAATTGGCAAAGAAATTTCGTTTTGTGACTAATGTGAAAACATGACTCTGTGTGCAAATAGGAATTACAGGCAGAGATTTATTGCGTTTTGCTCTGGTGATTTCACAGTTGCATTAGTAGGAAAAAGGGGGAGCGATTTTTTGGTGCAGAAGCAGACTCTTAGCACACACCCAGCTCCTTTCCATGTATAATCATGCACAGTATTTACAAGCGAGTGGGGTTTGAGGTTTCAGTCTGTAATGCAAAGACATTCAGCATCAGTAAGGCTGGTTGCCCTTGCTGGAGTGTAGGCAGTCACCCAGGATACACATGGTGGTGGTCTGAAAAAGCAGTCTGGACATGTGCATTTAAAAAAATCTGAAAAGTGGATTCATAATGTGTCAGTCTGTAAAAGTGATTATCACTTGCCAAAAAAAAAGAGCAGTAAGTGTGCATTCAAATTGGCAAAGAAATTTCGTTTTGTGACTAATGTGAAAACATGACTCTGTGTGCAAATAGGAATTACAGGCAGAGATTTATTGCGTTTTGCTCTGGTGATTTCGAAAACTAGAACCATTTTTAAAGCAATTTTTTTTAAAAACAAATGAATAAATATTTTTTTGAGTGGGTATGGTAAGTCAATAATAATAATTGTAGTCTCTCGTACGCGTACGGTAAAAAAAAAAAAAAAAAAGTTTTAAAAAACATATATAAAAAAAAGATGAAAGATAAGGTTGGCTCTTAAAAGAGCCGTTGTGTTCATGCAGGGACAGAGGAAAGAAAGATTGGGAAAATTAGTCTCTGCGACAAGTGTGCTGATCTATTTTGTTGTTCACTAGGGAAACACTGGTCTCCCTATGACAAATTAGATCATGACAAGAGGCGCATCGAATATCAACCCTCAGAAATCGAGGGTTAATTTCCAGAGGGCCAGCAAAAGGAGATGCTCCCCCCACAGATGAAGGGCTCACCTGACCTGCAGAAGAAGGACTCAGCCCTGCAGATGATGGTCCAGGCTGAGCTGCTGTGGATGTGCTTGGTTGACTTACTGAAGGGTTACCTCCAAAAAGTCGAGCATGTGTCCTTTTGTGTACATCCTTGAGGTGCCTCATCATGGTATGATTCCCAAAGGAATACTTCCTGTCAGGATTACCTCTTGAAAGTACACGCTGACACAGCTTGCAAGTCACTAAGGGTGCATTTACCTTTAGCTGGCCTTCAGGAAAAGTAAAATAATCCCATACATAAGAGGTCTTTTGTTTCCTCGCTCTCTGCCTCAAGGTAGTGCTGCTAGTGCTAGCCTCACTCTCAGAAGGGCTCTGCTGTTCTGCCATCGTATCACAAAGACAACCCAGCTCCTTCTCCTAAGGGATCACAAGCAGAAATGAGGGGAATGGGTGTGGTGTAGGAGAGTTCTAGAACTGAAAGTAGTTTCATCCAATCAAAAGTTGTGTTTCATGATCACATGACCTACCGTACGCTTACGGTACGCTTACGGCAAAAGTACGCATGCGCGTAAAAAAGACACGCGCTTGCGCGCATGCGCATAACAGTCACTACCCGACACTTCCGCGTAACGTGCGCGTGTAGCGTACACGCGTACGCGTCCCACGCGGAGTACGCGCGGCTACGCAAATTGCGTAACTATACGCAAACAGCGTAGAAAAATTACAGACGTTGCGTAAACCGTACGCTTACCGTAAGCTTACGGTACGCGTACTAAAAAAAAATAAAAAATAAATAAAAAATGTATTGCTAATAAATTTTACATGTTTATTTTATAAAATATATTAAAAAAAACATATTATAGAATTTTAAAAATTTAACCATAGTCTTTAAAAAAGGATAGAAAATTAAAATAAAAATATGTAAAAAAAAAAAAAAGAAAGAAAAAAAAATTAGCATTTAAAAAACCTTGCAAATTCACTGAAAAAACCATGGGTTTCACACACGTTATAGTTAGGAATTAGCATTTAAAAAACCTTGCAAATTCACTGAAAAAACCATGGGTTTCACACACGTTATAGTTAGGAATTAGCATTTAAAAAACCTTAGAAATTCAATGAAAAAACCAAAGGTTTCACACATGTTATAGTTAGCTGGACATTTCACTCGTAAAAAAACAATGAAATTCCCCCGTTATAGTGAGTTCAGCTAACTATAACTCGCGCGCCCGCAATGCACTACTGATGACGTCACATATTACATCACTCATGACATGGTCAGTGACATCACTCATGACATCACTGATGACATCTCAAATGACATCACTGATGACATCATCCTTGTGACAGAGTGGTAGACCTCCTCTCACCCTAATATAACCTTTGATACAAACATTCAAAAATAGACACTAAAATTTTCAAAACAATGGACATACCAATAACAGTTACAACAACCTATTCAGTAATTCTAAGATCCACATACACATCCACTCATCCACCAACAATCCTATACAGTCACTCATACATGTACTCACACATCATATGTACTCATACACCTAAACATCCTGTAACACAATTCCACTCATCCATAGAGTTACTCACACACATAGTCACTCATGCTAATAAAGAAACAAACATCCATTTACTTGCATATACAGTTATACACACACCAGCACACTTACTTTAACAGAAACTTACACATACTTAGTCTTTTTAACAATCACTTATAGAAACACATACTTATTCATACAGGAACTCTTTCAATCTCTCACTCTCACATATACTCACTTATATACACCAATAGTCACATATACTAGTTTAAAACATATGTAGTTACTCATAAAGACACTATTGAGACAGTCATTCACTCACTAACACATCCATGCATACAGTCATCCACCCATACAGTCCTGCACACATGCTGTCTTCAACACATACAAAGAGTGAGTCACTCATTCATGCACCTATGCACTACATAATACCCCCCACCGAACCATACAGACACTCAGACACTCATAGTGATACTCAAAAAACCAACTAATAACCTCTATAGACACTCATGTAGCTACTCACCAACCCATGCAGCCACTTATACACAAAGTGAGAGACTGATACAGATATTTACATATTTAAACATTACTCAGTAAGCCATGTATTCAATAAGATACACTTAATCAGTCAGTAATACAATCAATTTTTCAAAAACAAATCATCCACTTAGACACTTATATACCCATTGATTCTTCCATCGACCTTGAGATATACATGTATAAAACATATGTAATTTTCAGAAAAAGACACATTCACTGGATGATGTCATCAGTGATGTCATTTGAGATGTCATCAGTGATGTCATGAGTGATGTCACTGACCATGTCATGAGTGATGTAATATGTGACGTCATCAGTAGTGCATTGCGGGCGCGCGAGTTATAGTTAGCTGAACTAACTATAACGGGGGAATTTCATTGGTTTTTTACGAGTGAAATGTCCAGCTAACTATAACATGTGTGAAACCTTTGGTTTTTTCATTGAATATATATATGGCCATGCCCCGGGGGTGGGGTCCCCCCGTTTTTTTTTTTTTAAATAGGGGTCAGGCCCTGGGGGATGGGGTCCCCCGGGCCACAAAAAAAGGGAAAAGAAGGGGGGCCACACAACCCCTCTTCTGAAAAACAAACAAAAAAAGAAGGTGGCTGTAGTGGGCTGGCCCCACGTGTGCAGGATGTACAAGTAGACGCTGTAGACGTGGCCAGGTAGGAGTAGATGAAGTTTATTGAGATCTTAGGTGTAGAAGTAGTAAACCCAGAACAGGCCCCAGGTCAGGCTCCACAATAGGCCCCACCAGGAGCAGCATCCTAGCTGCTCAGCCCATCTTCCCAACTGTCTCAGTCCCCCACAGGCATCCAAGCATTCCACCCACTCTAACATTCTACGCGGAACACTGACACTGGCTGAGCAGCTAGGTACAGAATGAAGGGAACATATTAACATGACCTGAGGATACTACATATCCTCTTCCTTTACACTGAAAATTAATAAAACCTAAAATAAACCCAAACTAATAAGCAAACAAATAAATACAGAAATGTACAAAAGAAATGAAGAGTCCATAAACCCAGGGATGCATGCAGAAATACATCACAAGAGGGAAAACAGACACACTAAGGAGAAAAGAAAGATGCAAGCATAGATCAACACACTAACACCATCCCCTTCCCTTAATACTGAACAAAGAAAAATTAAAGAAGTGAAATAAGAGCTCACATGCAACAAATGAATATGATACCCAGAGTAGAATCCTACGGGCAGAAAACCTATGGTTAGAACAACACCCAAGGAAGTACTTCTCACGTCTGTGACGACAAACCACTACGCCACCCCTCATGTGAGGGACACTATGGGACTAAAACCCACGTGTTTGGGACTGACACCCAAATGTACATAATATGTCACTAAAACCCACTGACTAGTGTAGCATGAAAAACCGACATGCAGCACCGTGTGGCATCAAAAGATGGCTACCCACACACAAGACAGCGAATACGTAAATGAAGAGACTAAAACCCAACACAAACGTAAAAGGTGGGACTAAAACCCCCTTTAAACTTAGTAAATAGGACTGGCACCCATTACTAATTACATAGGTGGGACTCTAACCCCCTATAAATAGGTGGGACTCTAACCCCCTATAACAGAGTAAATAGGACTGACACCCAAACTCAAAATAACAAAGGTGGGACTAAAACCCCCTTTAAAAAATGGGGCTAAAACCCATTCCCATATAAATTACTGTGAACGTGGGGTGATGGGACTAAAAACCCACTCCCATCCCTAAGCAGGGATAAAACTATCTAAAGAGGAAATGAGACTAAAACCCACTCCTATCCCTTAGGCAGGGATAAAACATTTGAAATAAGGGTCATGGGACTAAAAACCCACTCCCATCCCTAGGCAGGGATAAGATATTTGAAAAGGAAATGGGACTATAACCCACTCCTACCCCTTAGACAGGGATAACACCATTTTAAACATGGGAACATGGAAGGAAATGGGACTATAACCCACTCCTACCCCTTAGACAGGGATAACACCATTTTAAACATGGGAACATGGGACTAAAAACCCACTCCCATCCCAGTACAGGGATACAATATCTGAAACGATAAAATACGTAAATAAGAGACATGGGACTAGTACCCACTCCCATGCCAACAAAACAAGAACATGTACAAAGCGATACAGCAACGTTGGCATACAGCAATCACAAGACACTGTAGAAACAAATCTCACTAATCTGTGAAATAAAACATTTTTGCGATAAATTAATTCTCTTGTGAAACATTTTTGCGTTAAATTCTTCCACTTGAGAAAAAAAACATTTTTGCGTGAAATCTTTAAAGCATGCCCTACAACTCGTATTTCAAAAGTCAATGGTGTGCCTGTTACCGCGACAGGCGTTCAACAACTCCACAAGACTAGTCATCAACAAAAAAAACCTTGCTGAAAATGCAGTGACCACTGAAGATGAGAAAACAACGTACTTGGCAGCGGAAAGATGTACTTGGCAGCAGAAGAAGTACTTTGCAGCAGAAAAAGTACATAGTAGTAAAAACTCACCACATGACTCCCCGAAGTGTTCATGCCGAAACAACTTGAAACACCGCACAAACGATAAGTCCAGAAAGTCAAATCCGCTACAAACGACGGTTGAACTAATGTCACTCCTCAAATTCCCTACGCTAGCACTGTCTTCGTAAAAATATATTCCTTGCGTACAACGTGGTTGGCAATGAACTAGCATGACAATCCCAAGATGATTACACGTTGAGTCACGCTAGTGCTGGAACGCTTACGGCACGTCCATGAAGCCAAGCGACCCGCAGCATAGTTAGAAGACGTCATCGAAGAACAAATGAGAAAACTCTATGGCTCGAAGAGTAAAAGATAACCCTGCGCGGGATGTCTCGTGCTCGCGTTTTGAAACTGCTACCAAGCCGTTTAACCGTCACAGGTACAGATGACCATAACATTTTCTATGCTGAATTCAATTTAAAATTAATTTAAGTACGTAAATGTAATGTAGACTCACGTAAAGTTTCACTCATCATCCCGATGAATTACCATTTGTGTAGTATTCTTGGCTGATGGTTCCGCTTAATGCCAAGCATTCATAACACTCACGAAATATCCCCATAAAGTTACAAGCAGATACACAGTGTACACACCAAAGTTCGTTAAGGCTCTCTGGCAAGACGATAGCTGCACTTTAAGAAGGTGAAGACTAGACGACTCACTTACTAAGATGAAAGTCATTCTCTATCGCAAACTGCTTACTTTAGTTGTATTACAACACCAGTGGACAGCTTAAATTAACTGTTGATGAAAACAAACTTGCAGAAGAAGTAGGGTAGACAGCTGTCGTGCATTAATCAGAGACACGCTGAAAAGTTGATCTTCATTTTCAAACAAAATCACCTCACCCACTCGATGCAGCCAGTGATTACCTTGATTGCAGAGGCACATTCTCCATTAATAGTGACATGCTTGATGTTGCTTATACACGGTGTACATTTCTTTTGAGTAGTTGGTTCTTCTTGACAAACCTAGACACCTTTGATGATAAATTTCTGGTTGTTGAAGACACTGAGATGACAACACAACATGCCTGGGCTGGGCTGTCCGGTGTGGTGGACACTGGTAGGGCAGACAGGCATGCTTGACATAATTCTTTGACTTCAACTGCGTCGCTAAACAGGTTTCTTTTCTTTTCTTTAAATTTCTTTAAATTTCTTGATGCTTGTTTCTTTTTTTTTCATTTTACTTGACATAGGTTCTTTTCTACACGTTCTCTTGGTCCACTCCTCATTCTTAGTTGTCTTCAGGCTACCTTTTGCGTGAGATGAGCTCCAGATCCTCGCCATAAATGTAGTGGGCTGGCCCCACGTGTGCAGGATGTACAAGTAGACGCTGTAGACGTGGCCAGGTAGGAGTAGATGAAGTTTATTGAGATCTTAGGTGTAGAAGTAGTAAACCCAGAACAGGCCTCAGGTCAGGCTCCACAATAGGCCCCACCAGGAGCAGCATCCTAGCTGCTCAGCCCATCTTCCCAACTGTCTCAGTCCCCCACAGGCATCCAAGCATTCCACCCACACTAACATTCTACGCGGAACACTGACACTGGCTGAGAAGCTAGGTACAGAATGAAGGGAACATATTAACATGACCTGAGGATACTACAGTGGCATTGCTCCTGATCCCCCGCCCCCTCCCTGCAGCACTCAGCAAACACACCCCCTGGCGTGCTTTAAGTTGGGGAACTAATTCCCCTTGAATACTGAGGGTCCCTGGGGGCCAACTAGCCCACCACGTACCTCCAGTATGTGCCAGGGAGCTGCGTTGCAGAGAATTGGTCCAAGGCCCTCAGTACACATGTGGACTTCATCCTCTGAGCAGCAGTGCACCAGAATCCACGTTTGTAGCATGGTGTAAAAAGGAGCATGACCTCCGAACACCTCTCTGCAACGCTTACTGAATTTACCTGTTGGGCTACTTGGCCACCAGGGACCTTCAGGATTCAAGGGGACTTAATAGGGATGTTATAGTGAGGAATTAGCATTTAAAAAAAACATTGAAATTTACAGAAAAATACATAAGTTTCAGGCACGTTATAGTTAGAAATTAGCATTTAATAAACCATAGAAATTCACTGAAAAAAACATAGGTTTCTGGCACATTATAGTTAGAAATTAGCATTTAAAAAACCTTAGAAATGCACTGAAAAAAAACACAGGTTTCAGGGACGTTATAGTTAGTTAGACATTTCACTCGTGCAAAACCAGAGAAATTTGGCCGTTATAGTTAGGAGAGCTAACTATAACTCGTGCCCCCGCAATGCACTGCTGATGATGTCACATATTACATCACTCATGACATGGTCAGTGACATCACTGATGACATCTCAAATGACATCACTGCTGACATCACTGATGACATCAGCCATGTGATAATCTGATGCACCTCCTCACACCCTACTATAACCTTTGATACACCCACTTTAAAATACGGACTAGAGTTTTTGAAACCAGAGACACACCAATACCAGTTACTACATACGCAGACACTGATTCCTAGGTCTACACACACATCCACTCATACAGTCACTCATACATGCAGTCACTCATCAATACAATACTATCATATGCACTCAAACACCTATACAGATACTCACACACCACCACTCATCCAGTTACTCACACACCTAGTCAGCTATTGCAAAGAATCAATCACACCTTACTCACCTATACAGTTATACACAGATCACCTCACTTATTTATACAAATACTAACATACTTACTCTCTTATACAATCACTGATACAAACACACGCTCATCCATACAGCCACTCTCACAATCACTCACTCTCACATACAGTAATTTATATACTCCAACACTCACATATACTGCCTTTCACATATGTAGTTACTCACACATGTACCACTGACACATCCATTCACTCACCACCACATCCATACACACACACTCACCCACCTATACAGCCCTTCACAGATGCACTGTTTAACCTATACACCCAGTGAATCACCCACTCACACATCTATGCACAGAGTCACCCACCCCCCACCCACTCATACAGACACTCAGGCACCCATACTGTTAATCAAACAACCAATCAATAACCCACATAGACAGTCATGCAGCTACTCACCAACCCATGCAGTCGCTTATACACCAACTGACAGACTGATACAGACATTTACAGTTGACTCACTAACCCATGCATTCAGTAAGATACGCTTAATCAGTCAGTTATACAATCAGTCACACACCTACTAAATCATCCATTCAGACACTTATACACCCACGCATTCTTCAATACACCTTGGCATATATATATATTTATATATATATATATATATATAAAAAACATATTTACACTATAAAGAAACACACATACACTGGATGATTTCATCAGTGATGTCATTTGAGATGTCATCAGTGATGTCATCAGTGATGTCACTGACCATGTCATGAGTGATGTAATATGTGATGTCATCAGCAGCTAATTATAACTCGCGCCTAATCAGTCAGTTATACAATCAGTCACACACCTACTAAATCATCCATTCAGACACTTATACACCCACGCATTCTTCAATACACCTTGGCATATATATATATATATATTTATATATATATATATATATATATATATATATATATATATATATATATATATAAAAAAACATATTTACACTATAAAGAAACACACATACACTGGATGATTTCATCAGTGATGTCATTTGAGATGTCATCAGTGATGTCATCAGTGATGTCACTGACCATGTCATGAGTGATGTAATATGTGATGTCATCAGCAGCTAATTATAACTCGCGCCCCCGCAATGGGGGCGCAAGTTATAATTAAATCTACTAACTATAACGGCCGAAATTCTCTGGTTTTGTACAAGTGAAATATATATATATGATCCAGAGGAAGGAAGGAAAATGCTGGTAAACATGATCACCATATGTTTGAAAAATAACTACTTTTTTTTCCAGAATGAGATCTTTTACCAGACCAGACGCGTAGCAATGGGGGCATGTTTTTTGCCCAGTTATGCCTGCCTCCATATGGGACTATGGGAAGAACAAGTCCTTAAGGCTAAATATGGTGATGTTCTGAGAAATCATGTTTTATTATGGTGCAGGTACATTGATGATTTGTTTGTGATTTGGAGAGGCAAGGAGGAGAGTGCCCTCCGTATCATTGAACAAATCAATGTAAATAGCCTAAATTTGCACTTTAGAGCACACATTAGTAAACAGTCAGTATGTATTCTGGACGTTGAGATCTTTGTAGCTAATTACAGGTTAGAAACCAAATTGCACAGAAAGCCAACAGCAGGTAACACACTATTGCATGCCACCAGCCACCAGCCACCATCCCAGACATCTCATTCACAGCATTCCCTTTGGGGAAATGTTGATAATTAGGCGTATTTGCAGTAGGGCCAGTGACTGTGAAAAGGCACAATATGATAGTAAATACAGATTCCTGGCCAGGGGTTATGTTGAAACCACGATTGACAATGCAATCAGAAAAACGAGAAGACTCCACAGATCTGATTTGTTGAGCAATCAAGCTAGCTTCAGTAAAAAGACTAATGATCAGTCAGACCAACCCACCAGATTAATCCTAACATTCAACAGTCAACACCAGACATTACGTAGGATTCTGAATAACAATTGGCCCCTGGTCCTAAGTGATCCTGTCCTTGGAGATAAAATGCCAAAAAATCCTAACATCACCTTTAGGAAAGCAAGATAGATGAGTGATACCCTGGTTAGCAGTAGCCCAGAGATAAGACCTATTAAAACTTGGTTAAACTCTAGAAAAGGGTTTTTAAAATGTACTTAGTGTCGGGCGTGCAGATTTGGGCCTAATAAAATTACCTATAAAACACCATTCAAGGCAGAACCCGTGCCTATAACAAAAATGCTTTACTGCACAACAGACTATGTAGTGTATGTGCTGGAGTGCTCGTGTTGCCTGCAGTATGTATAGAGTACAAAGCTGCAGGTCCGCAAAAGAATAGTCCAGCACATTAGGGCAATTACTAACTCTGATTCAATGTACCCGGTTGCGAGACACTTTAAGGACTTCCACAACAATAATTTGGAACAGCTGAAATACTTTGTTGTGGATGCAGTCCCAGCGCTCGGAAGGGGTGGCAACCGGGAAGCCTTATTACGCAAACTAGAAACCCAGTATATTATAGAGCTGGATACTAAAACGCCACAGGGCCATAACTCTAGTGAAGACTTCTTTACCTGCCTTTGATTCTTTTCCTTGTAACTGTTTTGTAATTTCATCTGCTGAACCTTTCTAGTATTTTAGTCTTTACATATATTTTTTCACTTATGCACTTTATGAACCATTTAGGTTTATTATGGTGGCACTTATCTAGCACAAGCACTTTTTCCATAGATATATCAGTATATTGAAGGCTCACTTGGGCTGAATTGTTTAACATTGCACATATAGGTATAAGCAAATGACCTGCAAACTTGTGAACACACAGTTTAGGTCACTTAGAGTCATGGACCTACGTTGACTGAATTATGACTTGGTTTTATGTATGTATTATGCCACGCATGCACTTGTCGATATTCAGTGTTTTATAATCTGGCTCTTTTTAAACGCATTTATACTTATATATGTATTGCCTTTTTAAATATTTATAGCTATTTGTAAATATTTAGAGATTCCTGCTTTTACCTCCCTCAATCATAAAGAATTACAATTTATATATATTCAAAATCATGGTTTTGCAATGACTCTTTTATGTCCATGTTGACGTTTTTTGTCACATGTTCAGGCACTAGCACTTTAAATTGTGAAGGCAATTTGCATGCCTGTCATGTGATCAAGGCCTCTTCAGGCTGAAACGCGTAATGGCGGTGGTGTGAGGGTTCCAATAAATATTCTTTGCACCAACAAGTACGGGTCTGCATTTGTTTGCTCCCCTTGGAAGACTGGAAATTCTACAGGCGAAGTCTGCAGCAATATATAGATATAGAGACATTCCGACAGTAGTAGAGGAGCTTCGTTTTTTTAGGGTTAGATCGGACATTGAACCTAAGCTCACGCCTCCAAAGGAAAGAAATAATGGAAAGGGAAGAAGCAAAGAAAAATATGACGCTGGGGCATCCAACCAAGTGGTGAAAGCAAGACAGACACACCAGAATAAATGACGGATATGGAGAGCTACCAGACTGTAACAAACATCATGGATATTGAATTAGCTAAGAAAGAGGAAACAACTCTGTCTTTGGGACTTATGTACTGTACACCGACCAATTTTAATTATGGTCAGACTCAAATTGATTTTTTTCAGGTTTATAAGGTGATTACAACTTCAAAAGTACATTGCCACTAAAGTAATTGGGCCACCCAGTGCTATTCAGCAAAGCAAATCAACAAGCAACTTAGTGGTAGCAGATATGGAACTATTGCAACTATTGAATCAAGTGGTGAGAGAAATTGAAGGTGAAAGCCCAGCAAGTTCCACTGTTGGAGTAGCTGATACACTAGGGGTGGACATCTATGGCAGTGTATTCACATCTTTCGACCCTAAATCTGTACTTTTGCAAATGATGCCCAGAGATACTTTGGACATTTTTTCAGAATTGGTCATTACAGATCTTAAAGGGTTATCTTTAGAATCAAGTCATAAATTTAGGTGTGAGAGAATGACACAATCACGCAGGTATCATCAGGTGATTAACAAAGTAAAAGCCAGGAAAGATATGGCAGTACGCCAATCAGACAAAGGGGGCATAATTGTTTTGCGGCCCCTAGACATGTATCTAGTTGAAGCTAAGCGACAAGTTAGTGACAAGGATTGCTATTGTAAGGTCACCCAAACTAACATAAAAATAATCAAAGACAAATTTCATGGTGAGCTATCAAGATGGAGAGGGGTGAAATGAATATCACATGAGGAATATCAGTTGCTCAGAGTGGAGCATCCGTTAATCCCCATACATAAGAATGCATAGAACCCCCCCCCCCCCCCGGCTGACTGATAATTTCAGCTATTGGAGAGTTATTTGAGACCACATCCCGGTATATTGATCATTTGCTACAGGACCATGTCTGTATTCCACCCTTTTTTAATAGATATAGGTGGCTTCTTATGCAAAATATATGACATTGCATATGATGACTCCTATGTCTTTATGACTATGGATGTTAATATTGACTTTTTTGATGGTCCAATGTATATAATAATGAAGGTGGTCCTGTATAATGATTTATTGGACATTGAAGATTGAATAGGCCTTGCAATTAGTATAAGACACAGGAAGAAGAATGTTTGTTCTCGAACATGATTTTGATATGTTACCCACCTGTGGGATTAAATTAATCTATTCAAGTTTGATTTTGATGAATTAAGTTTAACCACATCTATTTATGATTTATGTAATTTTCCCATTTGGGACATGATGTCCAATACCAACTAACTTTCGATTGTCCTCATCATATTCAATCAATCAATCAATCAATCAGGGGTTTGTAGAGGGCACTACTTACCCGTGAGGGTCTCAAGCCTCTCGGGTGGGGGGGGGAGCGGCTCCGGGTCAGTCGAAGAGCCAGGTCTTGAGGTCCTTCCTGAACGTGTGCAGGGTCGGGGAGCGTCTGATGTTCACAGGGAGCTCGTTCCAGGTCTTGGCTGTGATGTAGGAGAAAGCTCTCCTGCCGGATCTGTTTCTATGGATGCGGGGGACCTCTGCCAGGGTGAGGTCGGCGGAGCAGAGGTTCCTCTTGGGTTCATGGAAGGATGGTCTGTCGTTGAGGTATTTGGGCCCTATGTTGTTGAAGGATTTGTAGGCGTGGGTGAGGAGTTTGAAGGTGATCCTCTTCTTGACGGGAAGCCAGTGGAGGCCTCGTAGGTGGTGGGTCATGTGCTCGTGATGCAGTGTCCTGAGGACGAGTCTGGCTGCGGCGTTCTGGATGGTTTGGAGTTTGTGTAGAAGTGTTTTGTTGATTCTGGCGAAGTGGGCGTTGATGTAGTCCAGTATGCTGGTTATGAGTGTGTGGGTGACGGTCTTTCTGCAGTCGGGGGGATCCATTTGAAGGTCTTACGGAGGATGCAAAGGTAGTTGAAACTGGTGGAAGCGATGGCGTTGATCTGGTGGGTCATGGAGAGGGAGGAGTCAAGGATGATGCCGAGGTCCCGAGCATGGTCTGTCGGGGTGGGTGGGTTCCCGAGGGCTACCAGGTGTTGTCCCAGGCAGAGGTGCAGGGTCCGAGGATAAGGACCTCGGTCTTTTCTGAATTTGAGCTTCAAGCAGCTGTCTTTCATCCAGGCTGCCATGTTCTTCATTCTTTCCTGGAAGCAGAGTCTGGTTTCTTCGGGATTCTTCGTAAGTGAGAGGATGAGCTGGGTGTCGTCGGCATAGGATACTATGCTGAGACCATGCTGTCTGACGATGGCGGCAAAGGGGGCAATGTAGCTGTTGAAGAGCATCGGGCTGTGCGATGATCCTTGGGGTACTTCGCAGTTGATGTCAGTGGGTTCGTAGAGGAAGGGAGGGAGTCTGATCCTCTGGGTTCTGCCAGAGAGGAAGGATTGGATCCAGTCGAGGGCGGCTCCTTGTATCCCAGAGTCGTGGAGTCTGGCTGCGAGCATGTGATGTGAGACGGTGTCAAAGGCTGCAGATAGGTCTAGAAGGAGGAGGGCCGAGGTGCGTCCCTGGTCTAGTAGCATGCGGATGTAGTCAGTGGCGGTGAGGAGGGCGGTCTCGGTGCTGTGGTTGCTGCGGAAACCAGCCTGGGAGGTGTCTATTATGGAGTTCTCTTCGATGAAGGCTGTCAGCTGGGCGTTCACGAGTCTCTCGGCCGGTAGTATTTCAGGTCCGTTGGGTTGGCCGTTGGTTTCTTGAGGAGGGGTTTCACCTCCGCCCGTTTCCAGTCGTCTGTCAGATGCCGGATCTGAGGGAGGTGTTGATCGTCCGTCCTAGATCGGGTGCGGTGGCAGCGGCGGCCCTGTGGAAGATTTGCGGTAGGCAAGGGCTCCTGAGTACGTTTTCTTCATGGTCGCAGTGATGTGTTCGACGGTCGCGGGGTCCTAGGCCGCGATGGTAGGCTTATCAGCGGAGGCAGGTAAGGGCGTGTTGTACGGTGTTGGTTCACTAAAGTTGTCATAGAGGGCCTTGATCTTCAGATGGAAGTAGGAGCTGAGCTTGTCGCAGAGTTCCTGGGAGGGTGTGATGTCCGTGGCTTTGCAGGTGGGTTTTGCAAACTGCTGAATGACGTTGAACAGTTCCTTGACGTTGTTCGCGTTGGTCTGAACTTTGTCTCTTTGGAAGGTCCGTTTAGTGTCTCTTATGCTCTGGTGGTACTCCTTCAGGGCGCTCTTGTGGTTGTTCAGTACTTCCGTGGTTTTCTGGTTTCTCCAGGTTTTCTCAAGGCGTCTGCAGGAGCGTCTGGTTTCTTGAAGTTCTGTGGTGAACAAGGTGGACTTCAGAGGGCGTTGTTTGGCGGGGTGGCGGAGGGGTGCCAGCTTGTCGGCGCAGCAGGAGACCCAGCGGTGAATTTCCCTGGCTGCGGATTTGGTGTCGGTCGTGGCGCTGCGGGGGTCCTGGAGGAGGGTGGTGTTGAGGTGTTCCTCTGTGACCTTGCTCCAGTTCTGTCATGGTGGGCGCGGGGCGGGCTTGGGTGGTGTGGTGGTGTGGAAGGTGAAATGGACGCAGTGGTGGTCTGTCCAAATGGGCTGAAATGGATGTTTGATCCTCCCGCGAAGATGGGGGTCGAGGGTGTGACCCGCTCTGTGGGTGGGCGTGTTGACAAGCTGCTTCAGTCCTAAGTTGTCAAGGTTGTCGAGGAGAGTGATGGAGTCGGGGTCGTTGTTGTTGTCGAGGTGGAAGTTCAGGTCCCTGAACAGAATGTAGTCCGTGGAGGTGATGGCATGGGGTGCGGCAAGCTCAGCGATGGTAGTTGCGGGCTAGGTGCGAGGTCTTGGCGGTCTGTAGATGAGGGTGCTGCGTAGAATGGTTCTGGGCTGCTCTGGATCTGGAAATGGAGGTGTTCTGTTTTGAAGAGGGGGTCACTCATGCTGGATGTGGAGAGTCGGAGGGGGGTCTTGTGTGCGATGGCGAGTCCTCTTCCTGGGAGGTGCAGGCGGTCTTTTCTCTGGATCTTGTAGCCGTCCGGGATAGCCGTGGCGATGTCGGGTCCGGAGGTGGCGTTGGTCCAGGTTTCCGTGAAGAAGGCGACATTGGGCGAGAGGGTGTGAATCAGGTCCCAGATTTCGATGGCAATTTGGGATTAGGGCACTAGACCGTAATGACCAACCTTGGATAATAAGCAAATTGGGATGCATTTTCAAAAACACACTGATTTTGAAATCTTGTTTATGTAAATGTATCAAATTCTTCCTAAATATATATGTGGTAAATATGTAAACAAACAAGATTTTGAATAATGAAATTTATTTAAATTTTACCTTATTATATTTTGCACAGAGCACTTTTTCTCTGAGATGTAAATAGGAATTCAGAGTGTTTTTACTATGTCCATGCCTTTGTGTTTGGTATCCATGACAGCATCAAATGTAACATGTAAAATGGCATCTACGCTGTGTGAGCAAGGTGGTGCAAACTGACGAAATGCATCAGAGTCTTCTGTAAAATAAAACTTTTGAAACCGAGTCCAGCCGTGTCGGTGCCTGTGTTAAGGCAGCAAATCAGGAGTGGGAGCAGATATATATACATACATATATATAAAACAAAGAATATAAATTAGCTCACGTGATAAGCCATTTAAGTTGGTCTTTTATTCTGTAAAAAAAAGTGTGATAAATTTGAATAACTCAGAGAGAATCTGTATATAATTTTGATCTGATATGAATGCATATATGGAAGATGTTGAACTTCATTTTTCATCCGTTTATAAGCATGAGTTTTCCCACATTGCTCGCAGCAGGGTGAATTAAATAAGACTTGTTCATTCTTTGAATACCATATGTACACTGTTGTTCACCATGCATGATTGATGCACACCACACAGGGACATTTTTGCATCAGCAAAAAAAATGCATAATTTAGAATCATCTCCTGTCATGGCTGTGTGATCTAGAAGATAAAGAATACTATTGGAACTGATACAAGAGTTCAGTTTCAATATCTTTTGTTCGTTTTTACTGGTAACCTTTATAAATCGTACAGAATACAAAATGTGACACGCGTTTCGCCCCAGTAGCATTTTTCAAGGCATGCGTTTAAGTATTCTGAGGTTCTTGATGGCAGTAATGTATTTCCTTCCCCTGTGGTTCACTACTTTTTATCTCATGCAGAGGGTTTCCCTCCTGATTTGCAACTGATGCTTCACTTGTGGTGGGTGCGACCTGAGCAGCTGTACAAGGAGCAGGATGGACACTAGACAAGCTGAGAAGTGGTTCAGATATTGCATCTTCCTTTCCAATGGTAAACTTTACATTCACGAATGCAAGGATAACAGATGGACCAGGAGCATGGATGAGGATTGAAAGCTAACATTGCTCTGTTGATTCATACTAAAAATTACAATTTTCGTTTTATATTTGTTTTCAAATCATTGTTAATGTTTTATTTGTTTCCTATCTGTTAGATGAAGAGGTATGATTGAAAAGTATGTTTCAATATGTTTATGGGCATCTATAAAACGATAGATGCTGTGCATCCGTCTGCTTCATGTGCTGAAATGAACTGTATACGAAAGGGATTGGGGAAAGAGATGGAACAGAATGGCTTAAGAAATGTTAAATTCTAGCTACAGAGATACTGAGTGGAATGACATATATCTCATTAACATTTCCAGATTTTAAAAAAACGCACTTGTGCAAACTTGCATGACCTTTTGCTGCTTGGCACTAACCAAGGCAAAAAAGTGACATTTCTCACCAGTCGTTGCTCACAAGTGTTGTTGTTAATGTCACTGTAAAATTGCATCAGCACCAACACAATCTTCTAATTTGGAGATATCAGTGCCTAATTTTACAGCATCAATGGAAATCTGTGCAGTTATCCCCACAATGAAAGCAGTGGATAGGTTTGGACCTATGGAATGGATGTGCGTGGCCGTTTTGCGGGAAGGATATTGAGGGCACCAATATTAACATTATATGTTCTGCTTTCTTCTCACAGTCTTGGGGGTCCATCTGCGCCTGTATCAGACGGAGTGGTACCGGTTCGTTACCGTCAATGAAACCGCCAGGATCTCCTGCTTTTTAACTGCAGATAACGCAGACGTAGGAAGTAAAGTGCTCTGGTTTTGGAGGGGAAGAGAGGAGACGGTCACATTCATTGTGAATTGTTGGGATAACAAGACGGATGGAAAATATCTCTGTAGAGGTGAACCCCGCCGCGCCACTCTGGAAATCTACGGTATGCAGCGGAATGAGAGCGGCGCCTATTACTGCGCGTATCCAGTATTGAACAGGCTGACGTTTGCCAGCGGAGCCACTCTCATCGTGGGAGGTAAGATAACTTGTCATTTCAAGAGGCACACTTTTGTGTTCGCTGATAAATCAAAGTAAGTGGATTGAAATTAATGAATGATGGTATCATTACTATAGTTTTAATGGAAAAAACTGAAACACCATGTGACAAATATGGAATTGTTTCACATCCTCAGTTAGATGAAACATACGTACCCCACGTTGCCCATCGTCGATCTTTCCAGTCTTTTTCAAAACACATGAATACCTGAACATTATATATATATATATATATATATATGCACTCAAACACCTCTCAGCACCTCCTTTGTGGCGAACTGACAGAAACGGACCACCAGGACCAGTTAGTGGCAAAATATCTTCTTTTATTTTCAAATCCTCATTTCATGACGCGTTTCGGGCATCAAGTGCCCTTGATCACATACAGAACTTATAGTACGTCGTCTTTATATATACAATGAATGGGAAAGAACACACCCCTATAGTGCTAAACAGTGAAGAAACACTTTCTTGTTACGGTTTAAGTGCTCCAATGCTTGCTTAGACATTCATGGAATTAGAAAACAGACTGTTGTATTTCAAATCACATATATTAGTGATAATAACTATCATCATAGTGTGAGTTATACATAAATAGTTAAAATGTATAAAACATACAAAGAAATATTACATTTTCAATAATAAATAAATATGTATAAATAATTAAAATATACACATTAATTCACCATGATGAAAGCATATTTTCAACAGTATTTTGTGCGAATGTCTGTCATTGGAAAAACCTATGACTGCCTAAATGCGGTTTGTTTTCCAAAATGTATAGCATATTGCTATTCTTCGCAGTACCTCTTTGTGTTTCTGTGGTAAAAAGCGTCTTTGTGCAAATTTAGTGCAAAATGTGCTCTTTAGATATAGGTTTACCAAATTCATAAAGTGCTTAATGCATAACATTCACAATTTTATGAATAAATAAATAACACATAAATGTGATAAAAATTTATATAAAATGTGGTTAAAAAAGCTACTATTTGGAGGTATTCCTATTAGGTGAACGAGAAGTGCTAGTGCTTAATGATTATAATATCAGATATCAAAAAGTACGAAAAAATATAAAAACGTCAGTGCGTTTACTCAAGAAGACTACCAACCATAAATAACATGAAATATTAAATATTAAATATTACATTTTGTTAGGGGTCCACTGGTTATTTACATCATTGTTTCTATAAATATACATTGCTGCAAAAGCTGTTAAAAGATATGTATATTAAGTTCAGTTAAAGAAACGTGTGTAAATCCTCTGAATTATTCAACCCATTGGGGAATTTACTATCGAGTTCTAAGATGATTTTGGTTTCGCATTGTCTTAACATCTTCTCTCGATTTCCTCTCCTACGCGGTACTGGGATTGAATTAATCACAAAATAAGATAAACATTTTACATCGTTGTCATGTGCCTCTTTGAAGTGACGAGCAACCGGATAGGCCGGATCGTTATTGACGATTGCTCGTAAATGCTGCAATATCCTTACGTGCACCTGAAGCTTGGTGCTTCCCACGTACCTAAGCCCACAAGTGCACGCAAGAACGTAAACAGCAAATTCAGTACGACAATTGTAACTACCCTTGATCTTTATCTCATTTTCTCTAAAGGGAGATTTGTACTGGGTTGTGTTCACTCCAAACTTGCATGCTCTGCATGATGTGCATTTAAAAAAGCCCTGTCTTGGTTTTAACCAAGATGCATTACCGATCAATTCTGGGCTATTTTTAGACAACTTGGACCCCATAGATTGAGTTTTCCTGAAAGTAATTACTGGTTTATTTGGCAGTCTTGAGTTTAGGACATTGTCAGTAAGAATGATGGGCCAATTTTTGTTCATGATCGATCTTATTTTCCTCTCTTGCCTGCTATACGCTATTATCAGTCTTGGTGTGTCATCGACTGTGTCTGCAGGAGCTGTATCATTCTCAACATTTTGTGGAAGCAATGATTCTCTTGTTCGACTATCAGCTTTGTTTACGGCTTCCACTAACGTTTTGTTATTGTAGCCTCTTTTTCTTAGTCGACTCAGAGTTTCTTCTCTGCATTTGTCATAATTTTCTGGGGTACTGCAAATACGTTTAAGCCTCAACAGTTCCCCGTACGGAATACTGCTGATGAGGTGCTTGGGATGTGCACTGGTTGCGTGTAGGATTGTGTTGCCAGCAGTTGGTTTTCTATAGGCTGTGGTGACAATTTGGCCTTCCTTGATGAACACATTCACGTCTAAAAATTCCACTCTAGATTGACTTATGTGTGATGTGAAATGTAAGTTCATACAATTCGTATTGATCTTTTCAATAAATCTATTGGCACTGTCAATGCTCCCCTTCCATATTAAAAACACATCATCGATGTAACGCAACCAGTGATCAATGTTGTTGTTAAAGGTCTCTAGATGTTGCTTCCTGAGGACCTGCTCCTCCCAACAGCCCACATGTAAACATGCGTAGCTAGGAGAGAAGCAGGCCCCCATGGCAACACCCTGTATCTGTTTGTAAACATCTTTACCAAACAAAAAATAATTGTTGTTCAAACACCAAGTAACAAAAGCTACTAACATTTTGTTATGTTGATAGTATTCACAGGGCCTCGACTCCAGAAAATGATTCAAAGCGATCAAACCAGACTTGTGCTCTATACTGGTATACAGTGATTCAATGTCTAATGTTATTAATGTCGAATTGTCTGTCCAGACAATATCATTGATTTTCTTTAAAAAATCACCTGTGTCCTTTACATATGAGGGCAAAGCTTTTACCAACTCCTGTAAAAAGAAATCCACGTATTCGCCCATATGTTCAGTCATGCTGTTGATTGTCGATATTATGGGGCGACCTGGAATTGGTATAATGTTTTTGTGGACTTTGGGTAGGAGATAAAGGAAAGGAAGAACTGGATGTTCATTATGCAAATATAAAAATTCTTCTGAAGTTATTAATCCTTCCCGTTTCCAAAATTGTAGCTCCTTCTTTAGAGAGTCTTTCGTTTTGTTATATTCCCTCATAGTAGATTTTTCATAACATTGTTCATTGTTCAATTGTCGCATTGCTTCCAAAATGTATTCTTGTTTGGGCCATAAAACGATGTTACCGCCCTTGTCAGATTTTTTGATTACAATTTCCACATTGTCATTTAATTTTTTCATCAGATTTTGATATTGGATTTTGTTATATTGTAATTTACTTTTTTTGTAGTTCACTTGATGGTGTAGCTTTTTGATTTCTTCTATGACACGTTCATGGAAAATGTCGACTGCGTCTTTCGGCATCATTGGAAGGAACGTTGATTTCGGCTTGTAAGGGCTTTCCCCAGCTCCTTTCTGTTGTAAGTCTATTTTACGCAGTCTCTGTTGAGTATTATCCACAGAATCTTGTTGTTGTTATATATATATATATATACACACACACCAGACCCGGGGTTTCAGAGCGCTTTAAATGAGGTGTGTACTTAACATTGGAAAACGCCTTCGAATATATTACACATTTCTTCGCATATTGTCGTCCATGGAGACGAAATGAACAGGAAGAGGCAGTGATACACCGACTTACAAGTCCTGCTTCCTCCTTGCCTTCCGCGGTGGAATGTCCAAGCTCCCACCGTGCATTGGGTGGGTACAGGCAGGGGGCCTGGAACTGGGGGGGGGGCTGCACGTGCTGCCGCACCCCCAGACAACCTTGAACGTCACAGGGTCAAAGATCACCAAAAGGCCATTGAAGTGTTTCTTTCCAGCAGCATCAGCAGCGCATTCACACACAGACTGACGAGCATCAAACAACTTGTGTTGACAAACTGCTGCTAATTATTTTAATGCAAATATGTATAAACTTTTACTGCCTGTCAATTTACAACTTCAAGCAGGTGACACTCAGCCTGTGGTGCTGTTCAAAAACAAGTCAAGATTATTTATACTCACGAATAAATAAAATCGTTAGTTTGGTCTACAGAGTAAACTTGAAAGTATTTCCATAGAGTTCAGTAGCACCCAAAGTGCCCTGTCTCTGTTGTTTGTACTTACTGCATTTTTTTATGGTAGCCATAGCTGCTGTATCTGAAAAGGGTGGCAGAGTGTGGATGTGTTTAGATTAAGAGCATCCTTATCGGTGTGTTGGTGCTGTGGGAGCCCCCTTCCCCGCCTCCCTGCCCTCTGCTTCTTGTGTATTATGAGGGCTCCGTGGCATGATTGATCTCACTGGCTCTCTCTAGTCCAGCCAGGGCCGGCTTTAGGGCAGCGCAACTGGTGCAGTGGCACTGGACGCTGACCTGTGGAGGGGGGCGCTGACCTTGGGGGAGCGCTGTGTTTAGTAATAACACATGATTGGAGAAATGAGGGGCACTTATGTCTGAGAGAATCCAAAGACGCGGTCATGGGGTGTGGGGGCGCCAAAAATGATTCCGGGCGCCACCAGTACTAAAGCTGGCCCTGGGTCAAGCTATGATGGTGGAGATTTTATCACTGTTGTTGCTTCCCACCGGCAGATGAAAGCGGCATTCCAGGCAGCTCTTCCCATATTGGAGGGTGGGGGACGGAAACCAAAGGGGGAGAGGGTTCAGCATTTTTCATGGGTATAATCACTGACTCGGTTATTACAGCTAGCACATAATATGGGGTGACACACAGCCAATAGGTCCAGACGCCCTAATTCCCAAGTCATTGTTACATTTTTGTCCTTTTCAAACAAGCCACATTGTCACCTGCATTTTAATTTTAATTTTCTCAATCTGCCCAGTGTTTGAAAGCAACACATTAATATTAACTTCATTTGTAGGACTTGATTTGGTAGTCCCTTTTCAAATAATGTCATATCGCTACAAGCATTACTTTGGAGGGCCTGCTCCACAATGTACATTTTGAACTCTTACCGAGAACTCTTATGTTATTTTTTAGATTATAAGACCCCTGAACATCACAACAATTAAATGTCAGTACAAAAAAGTTCTTATTCTGTAGTGGTATTCCTTTGTCTTTTTATTGTTCCATCTCCACATAGAGTTGTCACTCCTGGAATTCAGTATTCATTGCAGTCAATCTTGTAGCCAACACGAGTTTCATCATCAGTACATAAACCAAATTGACTTCATCAGGGTTATTTCACAGATCATCGCAATGTATTTCAATTGTCGTGTTCAATCTCATCCAATAAAAGAGTCCTCACTCATCAGTCATATCAAAAGTATGAAGGTCCCCAATCTTCCTGTAAACGTCAGAAATCCAGTTACGGCGATTGTGTCACCCTTATTCCAATTCCTCAGACACATGGAGAGTACTCCTGTGGTCTGTGTATACCGGCATGTTTTTCTCAAAATCTCCTTTGGGCTACACTCATAAAAATGGGAATACAACTGACCTACCCGAGAACATCTACCTGAGTAGAAATGTGGAATTTCACCCTTAAGCCTCAGGACTCATTACACACAATAGACGCCTTGGTTTTTTATAATAATTACGCTTTATTACAAATGCTTGTTTGCACTGTGATCATGATTATGAGTTGATGATAATTATCACACCCTCGCGGTTTTCCACAAATAGATTCAGGCAGGTCAAAAAGGCCCATAAAGAGTTAAAAATGCGGAATACTGTGTGTTATATACTGATTCCACATCCTATACCTCATTTGAAAGCTAGGTGGCATTTAACATACATGGCAAAATTCATTCCCCAGGGTAGTTGTGTTTGCCACCTGTGGTAAAAACCTCACACTTTTTAGCCTTACTTGCAATGATGGCCATAGTGTTTAGTGTGTGGTAATCTAACATACATCAAGTGTATCAGAATTATCATCATTGTAATGGCTAACTCAGAGATAATGAGCAGTTTTAGAATGAATTTAAAGTTGCCACATCTGCACAATCATGTAGTAACCCTGCATATCTGCTATAGACAAGATGGTTTAGCCAGTATGTCGGACTGGATAGCATGTATCCAGCCTATTGTTTCTCTCTCTCTTAACTAAATTAGAAATAGAAGTAAACGTGGTTACACATATAAGTCTATTTTTTGGGGGGTATTTGCAACCCAAACGTTTTTCACTGAGTATATCCCCTGAAAAATGTTTGGTCCGCAAATACGCTTGATCCATTATCCAACAAGTGAAAAAACATGCAAACAAAAAAAGAAAAATTGGTAATCTTTATTAGAAACATACTGTGGAGAAGAAATAGAGCTACATGTGGAACTACATTTAATATTATTTCTAATTTAGTTAAGAGAATTGCCACAAAAAACCTGAAAATTTTACAAAACCAGAAAACAACTGGTCAGTCCCTCTCTTCTCTTTCAAAAGGAGCACCAACTTGAGTGACACGCTTGCCCACTCATGTAATAGGCCACCAGTATTACCAACACCAGGACCAAACACGTCCTGGGACCTACCCGCAGTGCCGGGACATTTCCAGTGTGGAAATTGTTCTGTTTGTCCATTTTCAAAGGCCTATCAGGAATGAGATATCTGAACAAAGCGTCCATAGGTGGTGAAGCATCACACAAACCGCAATAGTGAAAATGCCATCTATATGATAACATGCCCCTGTTCAATAAGATATATGGGCATGAAGACATGGAAGATAGGAATCAGGATAGGGGAACAACGGAGTAATATCAGACGTAAGAAAAGTACTACACGTATGACTACACACTATATGGAACAAAAACACTCAGATAAGGACCTAGAATGGGTAGTCTTAAAAAAACAAATCTCAGACAAAACCACAATATTGCTCAGAAACGTTTTATTAGGGAACAACACTGGGTGTATAATTTGAAACCAAAAATACGAGACCTAAACAACGACATACCCTGGCTCCATGTTGCCAAGTGAGTGACCTGTTTGCATGGGTGACTTGAATACGGACAATTATAATTTTAATCGCTCTTTGAAGGTCTGTATCTTTGGTCTGGCTGAGTTTTAAATGCCTATTGCATAGGATATTGGTTTTTGGTGAGCACGTCAAATTAAACAAACAGAAGGGTCCAAGTAGAGAAATTTACTGTAGTTGACAACCATATTCACTATGCTCAACAGATCTTTTTGAATCGCTGTCTCTCGCACAAGGACATGATCATAGGTCTGTTAATGATATATTACTCAGTTTGTTAAATCCCCAATTTTTAAATTGAATAATTTATCCTAGCAGTTCTGGGACTAATTGGCATGTAATCAATTCGATGAATAAAGGAATGAGTTCCCCTTAGGAACATTTGTATACATGATAATTACTATTTAACATAGTCTGCTTTTTACCTGATATGTTGTCCGTGTCAAGAGTTCTTTAATTAAACATACCGGCGTAGCATACCCACGACTCCGCACCCTGTGGTCCATTTTCTCTAGGATTGCCACTCACAATATGCGTGCACCATGCACAAGCCTACCCTTTAGGAGAAAGATTCCCATGACTCATTGAGATTTATGAATACCTAACCGTCTATTACATGCACCGCGCATGTATTCCTAAAGCCCTCAAACAACACTACCAGTTTTTGCTTGGAGGAGAAAGGAATGCTTAGTAGGTGTAAGACGCAGGGAGAGACCTTTGAAGAAGTAAGTGAATTCCCCTTGCCAGGCACCCTGTTAGTTTAATTGTGGAGTATTGCTTATAATACATATTGTCCCACACAAGGCATATAAGGCTCTATTTGTTCACTCCTCCATGAGTCCTGGAGCTTCCTCAGTGATGGTAATATGATGAATGAGCATGTGTGTATGGTATATACATGCACATTTAATCACAGTGTGGTTTGCAGTGGATACCACCTTTGGTTATGTGAAAAATGTTGGCTTACTATGATTGCAGTGTACACACAGTTGACACAGAATGCTACTTTGAGGAGCACAGTCTCCCTGTTTGTTTATGTTCTTATATGTTCCATGTGCCTGTCTTTTAATTACTGTGAGTTTATTTCAATATTGAGATTTTTTGGATTTATGTTATCTTTTGTTTTGTATATACATGGACAGCACCCCATGAACACTGAATGAGAAGCAATTACTTATCTTACCAGCTGAAACATTACAAGGGTATTGATTGAGTGTTGCTCATGTATGATTGAAGTCAGGGACTTAATATAGGGCAAAATAGGGATCCCGGTCCTGACGAAAGTCCCCGGCCTACACATGCCATTGGATACGGCTGAAACATGTCGACCTGCTGGATGTAGGAGTAATAAGATTCTCCTATTACATCGCATAGTAAGTTTTAACTATCTCTTCACCACCCCACTAATAAAAGGGATATTTTATTGGGGCAAATGATATGGACTTTTATGTTTACCTCCTTGCCTGGATCCTTCACCCCTTATTTCTGCAAGTACCCTCAATGTATTTTAGGACCCGCCCACCAAAAGAGGATTCTTTGGTGAGCGCAGGATGACCAATGATGAAGCATGGCCCCCTGGGGAACGTGGCAGGGGGAGTTGAGGTCATCCCATCAATTTCTAAGAATAGTCCAATGGTCCTGGTTAGAGCGACACAAAAGGCGGCTAGTGGAATAAGTTCTAGTCCAGAAATCAGGAGCATAAAGTCTCTAATATTGAGCTACTATTAAGCTACGTTTGTTTCATGTGGTAATAGTTTGGGAGAATGCTGACTTAGCTGGGTCTTCCTTTTCTCACCCCCGACCCTGAAAATATGGGGTCATTCTTACTGCAATTACTGAGTAATACTCACGAAATAGAGCCCTATAGAAGGTAGCCTCTGGTTTGGACCATATTGAATGCCACACGAGTAACGGATGTAGTTGAATCATGTCCTCTGAAAAGGCTAAACCCAGTTCCCTGTGACAAAGGTAAGTTGAGCATCTGTGCGGGACGGCCAGTTGCCTTCTTAAGAAGGTATTTAATGTTCTAGCACCACAATCTACTCAGCCTGATAGACCAGCGTCAAAACGAGCAATAGAAAGAGACGTGTTCCTTTAAATATTGCACATCTCCCTAAGGGGTTTGGAGCTCAGTTTTGCGACAAACCTAAACACTTCCTTTATTATTTCAAAACTGCTGATTCCTGATGCTCCTCAAATGGATCCGCTTACCAAGAGAATCAATTTGGATCCCCAAGTACGGAAAAGTGCATACTTTGGTAATCTGGTCAGCAAAAATGGTATGAGGTTGTGACTTTGCAACCCCCTGTTCACAAATCATTGTGAAGGGTATATTTACATTTGTTTTACTGCCCAGTTGGTGCATGATAAGCACAAAGGAATTAATTCATTTCTGTAGGCAACTTGCTGTTCTCACCATTAAAACTGCGCATCCGCACAGAGTAAAACAGGTATTGGACGAGCAGCAATCTGTAGCATATTGGAACAAACATCAACCAATAACTTCTCTAGATCATTAATAGAAAGTGTAAATAAAAAGCAAGCAAGCACACACCACTATTTAACTCCCAGTTTGATCCTAAAGGCATCTGTACACTTACCATTAGGACAAAAATGGAACTCAGCTATCGTTTGGTATACATTTGAAATAACAGCGGGCCTAAAGAATTCACAATGGCCCATAACTGTGTAGTTAACAAAGTCAAATGCACAGCAAATGTCCATAAAGCCCAGATGAACAAACCACTTCCTGTCTACAGAGTACTTACTGATTAAAATATAAAAATTTAAACACTGGTACTGTACCCAATCCTTTATTGAAACCTGATTGAGTATCCTACAGATTAGAATTTTTCTCCTCCCAATATTCCACTCTTTCCAATAATATTCTCTCTATCAACTTTCCTGTAGAATCTAATAAAGAGATAGGTCGGTAGCATTTTGGATCCGCTCTGTTCCCTTTTTTAAAGATTGGGATTATGAAGGACTGCGGCCACGTAGATGGAAAATCGCTGTCTGCAAGCACTTTTAAAACACTACTTAAATGGGACTCCAAACATCCATATTCTTTTTTTACATGTCCATAAAGAAACCGTCTAAGCCTTGGGCTTTACCAAGCTTGCTCTTTTTAACAGCAGAGCACGCATTAGTCAACTCAAATGAGATGGAACAGTACCTAAATTCTTAAATGGAACAATGGCGAGATTCACCTCTGGTGACTGTTGATAAATGCTGCTAAAATACCTAATTCACTCCAAAGCTGGGATCTATGCCTCAACTGAAGGAGCAGTTAATTCCTTCAAAAAAACCCACAGAAATATTAATTTAAGGCGCTGTCATCTTTGGCCTCAATGGCGAATATCAATCTTCCCCACGTTTTCAATCAGATCCTGGCTTTCCTGGTCTTCGACCCACTTTGTCAATCAAGTTTTTTAATAAGATCAGGAGGAGTAAATCTATTGCAGGAATCAATATTGAATACTTGTTCCATAACTACGGCCATCTTCACCAGAGAAGGCACTGGTCCCAGTTTTCTATAATCAGCGGGTTTATTAAAATAACCCAACAAAACAACTTTAATCATGCTACAATGTCAAGCAGAGGGATTCAATCAGGACATAATATGACCTGCGAAAGTAGGACTTCTAAAGTTCTCTACCACACAGTCACTGGGACAGGTTGTATTTCTCAACCTCATGCAAGGTAACACTCTCAACATAAATATAACATCAAAGAGACGAGGTGTACATCCTAACCCTTTAGATAACCAATGTACAGTCTTGTTTCTCAATTCATACCAATTCTCAGGCTAGTTGAGATAGTGGGGAGGAGAATGTATGACATTACAACGCAAACAATTACAACGCAGTTTTTACATCGCAACATCCATTACAACGCATGATTTTACAACGCATATCATCACAATGCATTTTTAAAACTACCATTACAACGCATTCCATTGCAACACATACCTTTACAACGCATACCATTACAACACATAATACTTTTGGGACAACAGTAGGGTGAGTGTTGGATAGTCTAGGGGTAAAATTACTATTCCCACTCCAGTGAGTGCAACAGTAGGGTAAGTGTTGGATAGTGCAGGGGTACAAATTACTATTCCCACTCCAGTCATTGCAACAGTAGGGAAAGTGTTGGGTATTGTAGGGGTAAAAATTACTATTCCCATCTACCCCAAAACCCATACCCACCCTAAAACTAAAATCTCCTTTACTTACCTTATAATGCGTTGTAATGGCATGCGTTGTAATGGTATGCGTTTTAATGGCATGCGTTGTAGCATTGTAATGGCATGTGATGTAAAGGCGGTTGCATTGTAACAGTTGTGTTGTAAAAGCAGTGCGATGTAATGACTGCGTTGTAATGGATATTTCCTGGGGAGGGACATTATTTAACACTACAAATAAGGTGTAGCCTCAGAGGTTAATGGCAATGGCAGCGCCACAAATGCTGGAGGAGAATGAGCAGGAGTCAGACCAACAGATGCTTCTAAAGGAAATTTAGATGCAAGTTTATACACTACGGTACCTCGCACCCTGCATTCTCGACCATGTGATCTTTCCTGCTCATCATAAGCTCTAACAGCTTTCTTTAGCGTCACCCTCTCCATCTGATCTCTATTTTTAAAATTTGTCATGTCAATTATGGGATTACCTTTAGAGCTGTTAATACACTCCACCTATTTGAATAAGGAAGTTTCAAAACACTTTAATCTAGTATTTACTAGATCAAAGAGATTCATTATGGATCCCTCCAAAGATACTAGAACGGTTTTTAATTTCTCATATAGCAAAGTAGAAATGTCCTCCTTTCTTATAAAGCCCAAACGTCCTCTGCACTTACAATTAACCGCACCACTCACATGTGTCACCTGTTTAATTTATAGCTGCGTAACTCTTGCAACTTCTTTTTGCGTTTTTGCTGGTGGCTAGTGGATTATTGAGGAGGTAGTAATACTGGTGATAGACATAGGTGCATTTGAGACACAAGGATTGTTTAAAGGTACTTCAATAACATCAACTTGCTTTTGTTACACAACTAGAGTCTTATTAGTGGATGGAGATTTAAGTGCATCATACACGCACTCTGTACTACCTCGAGTCCCTCCTTGACACTGGCAATTTCATTGGTCATTATTCCCATCACTTCTGTCAAATGTTTAGCTATCGAAGAAGTAGCTGCACAGTCCTTACCACCAGTAAGACTTGTAGACTTTCTCTTACCCATGTTGACCTTACAAAAACGTCTTAGAAAATGTAAATGAAATATTAGATGAAAAATCCAAAATCCAAGATCTCAGAGGGGTGGCTCCTCCCTGTCTCTTCCCGTCTCTGATAGGCTCAAATGGGCCTGTCTTGGCCCAGTGTTCATCTGGGATTCAAATGTGTGCTTTATAGCGCAGATGTCCTGCCTCCTCCTCCAATGATGCACTGTGGGCCTGAAAGTCCAGCACGGCCTCTGTTAGTTTGGCTGTGTCCCACGCTGTAGGAATGAAATGAAATGGCGACTTATAGAGCGCAAACAATTACCCGAGGGTGTCAAGGCGCTTGTACTCTATAGCACTGATTTCCCGCCTCCTCTAACAATGGTGCAGTGTGAGTCTGGACGTCCAGCAGGGCATCTGGTAGTCTGGTTGTGTTCCGCTCACAATAAAAATAGGTCTTTCCAGTATATTTGTGTTGCTTGGGAGACAACTGAAGGATGCTGTCGCAGTGATAATGAGAATAAGTGTTTCCTAAGAAATTGTTAGACTTATGAGATGTTGCTTGATGTCAACTGTGTTTTGAGAGGTTCACAAGCAGGGACTACATGTTCTAAGAGTGCAAGGGTTTTATTTTTGCAATCAGGTTCTTTTCTTTTCTTTGAAATGATAATACTTTCAAGACAGCTTGACACCTTCAGAGAGCAAATTTAACACAGTCTTATCCACCCCCAACCTTATCTGTCTTCAATTCTGTACTTATTGTTACATTGGAAAGATGCCTCTTTATGTGGCCTTTGTGATATTTGCTGCTTCTGAAAATGTTAAATCACAATAAAAGTGATATGTCAAGGTGTGAAACAGTCCCCTGGTCTCAGTTTGAACTGTAATCTTCAAAGAATTGATGCTAATTCACTGCGACCCATGAAACAAGCTGACCTCTCCCAGCCGAATACTTATATTTGGTTATCTTATTGTTTAGAATGAAACAGGCCCACAATGGAAACAGACTTGCACTGCACAATACATTAAACATTGGTAAACAAATGCAGATATAAATATGACTTAAACAAAGTGGGTAGTAGGATTTCAAGGACAAATACAAAAGTAACAACAATATGGCTAACATCGAGCCCAGAAACCATGTGCAACATTGGGTAGAAAGGGGCGTGGAGCAAAAGGCATTCTTAATACTCATATCAGAACAGCAGTGGGTTGGAAAGGATGCCTTGGAAGCAAGCAAATGTGAATTGAGGGGAGTTGAGGAAACAGAAGAGGTTAGCACGGTACTAAGGTGCACAATTAAAAGTACCTCACTAAGATGATCATACAATGCTTGCCAAAGTTGGGTAACAGCTCACACTACTTTTAACTCACCAAAAAGCCTTTGAATCAATTTGCTAATTTGTATGACTGATGTTCTCAGTGACATATGATATGGTAAGCCTGTAGAAAATGTGTATATGTTAAATAAAAAAATCTCTCTATATTTAATTGATAACTACTCTGTAGATCAACTGATTAACTGCTTTTATATTCATTGGCAAACATTGTATAATTATTTTATGTGAGGTACATTTCATTGTGCATTTTGCAGTAGTGGTCCAACCTCACAGCTACAAGGCCCTCCCCTCTCCCTCACCAGTAGTTTAGGACCAGCATGGTACTAAAGCACTGCATGAAGGTCTTACAAGACTAAAAAAGTAAAGTTAATGGCTGAATAGAAGCTATTTGCAAGACCGTCAGCAAAGCTGAGGGGAAAGGGAATTTAAAATTTGGGGCTCACCCAGAGAAGGATTGAGACAGAGGGCCAGATCTATATTTTAGAGTTTACTAGCTGGTACTCTGTACATCTGGGTGAAGGAGCACATTACGTCTGCCTCCCTAACAAACTATGGTTTATCAAGAACATAATTCACCACTGGCCCGGATCAGTGATCCCTGTACTTTGACAGAATGGCGGTTCCTAACAAGGTACACAATGTTCGGTGGATGACTGCCCTCTGTTTTGAGGACTGTCTTCCAAACTTTTACAAACTTCTGTTTTCCAAAAATAAACCCCAAAATTTGGAGTTTGTTATTCAAAAACAGAAAACTAATAACCCCCACACCCAGTGAGGTTTTTTTCTGAGTGTGAGGTCATTGTTTATTTTTTCGGACACAAAACATTTACCTCACACAATCCATCCAAAATAGGGCGGGCAGTGTAATGCCCTTCCTCTGATGCACCCTACTCCTTGGGGAATCAGAAAAAGTGTTCAATGAAAGCAGCCAAAAAGAGAACCATCGACAGAATGATGACAGTCTTCCCAACCCTAAATAGGTCGGGTGGTCTGTCTTTTTGAAGGACAGGGTAGTCCATTATGTTTGTGAATGAGTACTCTGTCTGTCAAACTCTAACTTTCCCGCAGAGTTTGTTGTAAAATTCAATCAACTATACCTCCAAAGGTATCTCATATCCATTGCTTGTTTATTTCATTAACTACATTCTGTGTGGGGGCGTGGCCAAGCCGCGGGCTAAGATGGCCGCACGGCGTTGAAGCTCCGCCATCGACCCGGCGCAAACCCTGCTTTCCTCGCCCTCCTGATGCGGGCGCGGGACGCCAGACGCTGCCGCTGACCCTACTAAGACCCCGGAGTGCGCTGGGATACAGAGCGGACCTCCCGGGCCGCGGGGGCGCCCGGAGATGAGCACACCATCCTGAGGCCCAAGATGGCGGGCTGATCCGGGATCGGGGGACTCGAGTGCGAGGAGGGCGGCCGGCCGAGAGACAGGTACCCGGGGGGCTCGGAGGGGGGGGCATTGAGCACCGGGGTGCTGGCTGGCGGGGGCACGCTTCTTTCTCCCTACGCCGTTGCGGGCCGGGGGGCGACCGGGCGCACGGCTCTGGCCCTGCGCTCCGGCCGCGGCCTCACTCGTTGTCTCCTCCCTGGGGCCCCGGACTAATCCGGTCGGGGAGCCTGGGAGGTGTGGCGGGACGGCCTGCTGGCGGTGGGGGGGGCGGTTGGGGCCCTGCGCTGGGCCCGACGCCCGGGTTGTCTCGCCCTCGTCACTTGGGCCCTCTCGGGTTTTGCCATGTGCTCCGCGGCTGGTTGTTGCGTTCCTCCCTTGCCCCTCCCGGCGGCGCCGAATCGTGGCTGCTGACCACATCGCGATGGCGCACTTGATGTTCCATTGGGGACCTGCTGGCTACACAGAGTCGTGGCTCTTGCCTGCTGCGCAGTGAGGACGTGATCTGTCCGGTGCCCGGTGGGCCCACCATCATCAGTACTCCAGACCAGATTGGCTCCATCGCACCATCGCCTCCCTTGCGCTCCACACGTCTGGCGGTTGTGAGAATGGGTCGCAAGGACCCCAAACAGAAAACGCTGCAATTCGAGAAACTGTCTGAGCAGCCCACGGATAACCCCCCTGACATGCTGGACCCGGCTGATGGGGCGACCGGCGGCGCGACGACCCAGGCTCCGGCCCCGGACTGGCTACAGGAGATGCGTGCCGGCTTCAGGGCCCTGGATGGTCGCTTTGACGCCCTAAATAAGACGCTGGAAACTATGGGGGCCAAAATCCAGGCCCATGACAAGCGTTTGGGAGAGGCTGAGGCCCGGATCTCGGCAGTGGAGGATAAATCGGTACAGGAGATCAAAAGGGTGGACAGATTGGAGCGCATACTGAAGGAAGTGGCCAGCAAAAACGAAGATTTGGAATCGCGCAGTCGGCGAAACAATGTACGGATTATTGGGGTTCCGGAGTCCACGGCCACGGGCCGGCTGGATGTTTTTGTGGAACAACTGTTGGCTGATATCTTTGGGAGAGACTCCTTCACTCCTGGCTTCGTGGTGGAGCGTGCCCACCGCTCCCTGGGGCCGAGGCCTAACCCGGGGCTCCCGCCTCGCCCCCTGATTGCCCGCATTATGAACTTCCGAGACCGTGACACGGCCTTGCGGCTTGCCAGAGAGAAGGGCGAGATTACTTGGCAAGGTGCAAGACTCTCATTCTACCCAGACTTCACCGCCATGGTCCAGGAGGCCAGGCGTAAGTATGCGGGGGTGAAGGCGGCGCTCCGGAACCTGGGCCTTAAATATGGCATGCTCTATCCGGCCCGGCTCCGGGTCGAGGTTGATGGCCGAGCTCGGCTATTTGACAATCCCGCTGCGGTGCAGGAGTTTTGCCGTACCTACAAGCCGCGCGGGGGCCCGCCGGGGGGAGATGAGGGTGGACGGTCTCCCCCTGGTAGTGGGTCTGCGGGCAGCCAGGACCTGTTCTCATCCTCCGGTGTCGGCTGAGACTGCGCCCGTTACTGAACTTTGCACTGTTTTGACTTTGGTTATTTGAGGACGTACTAACATTTGGAGTATATTGGTTCTGCAGCGCTGGGTTGATTGCGGATCGTTGTCACCCCCCTTTGGTTGAAACCGCTGGGATCGTTTTCTGTTACGATGCTCTACTTTTTGTTGTTTGGTTACACTGGGTATTCCTGCCTAGAGCTATGTTCTTCTTTTTTTCCAGAATTGGGATTGCCTCACGTTTGCGTGGTTTGGCTGGGCGGGGGGAGGGGGGTTGGGGTAAGCAATTTTGATTCTACTACTACGGCTATGTGTGAACGAACTTTATTGATACACAGTGACATCCCGATTTTGCTGCTCCCATCACTTGCTGACTGGCATCAATGGCCCACATAGGTTTGAATGAAGCTCCTCTCAATCTATCGTTAATGACTTGGAATGTCCGGGGCCTGAACAACCGGAGTAAATGCAAACAAGTACTGCATTACTTAAATCGGCATCAGGTGGACATTGCTTTTCTCCAAGAGACTCATCTGCATGGCCCCATGCCCTCCCGCTTTGTGGCTTCCTGGGGCGCTCACCGATACTTCGCTAATTATAGTAATTACGCCAGAGGCACTGCGGTGCTGATCCATAAGAGAGTCCCGTTTCAATGCCAAACGTTCCTGGGGGACAGGGAGGGGCGCTACTGTATTGTACAGGGGGTCTTGATGGGCCATGTTGTTACTCTTGTCTGTGTGTATGCCCCCAACACTGATTCCCCGGATTTTTTCAATGCGCTTGCGGCCCATCTGGTAACCCTGGCGCCGGCTGGCGTTTTGCTGGGCGGCGACCTAAACATGTTGCTGGATGTGGGGCTGGATAGCACCTCTGGGGCCACAAACTCTAAGCCTAGGGCAAGGCGCGCATTCCAGGACCTTTGCCGTCGATTCTTGTTGACGGATATATGGCGCAGGCGACACCCAAACACTACTGACTACACACACTTTTCAGGGCAGCACAACACTTGGACCAGAATTGACTACTGGCTCCTCTCCCCGGGCCTGTCCCCTTGGTTCCGCGCGTTGAGGACGTTCCCGAGAACGTACTCGGACCACTCTCCAGTCCTGCTTGGCTTAGACGTTCCTCGACCTGAGGGATTTGAGCGGCAGTGGCGCTTCCCTGGGAGGGCGCTGCTGGATGACCTTTTTGTGCACGAGGTTTCCGAGGCGATAGAGGACTACTTCACCATAAATACTGGCTCGGTGGACTCGTGGGCAGTGCTCTGGGATGGGTTCAAGGCATACATCAGAGGGGTCTGCATTGCTAAGCACGCGGGGGTCCTGAAAGTATTGCGCGCCACAATAACACAACTGGAGACACAGCTAGACGCGCTAGACACTGAGGCGCAGCAAGCACCCGCGGACGAGGTATTTACCAGGCGCTTACGACTGTTATCTGACTTCCGGGAGGCCGCGGACAGGGAGATCCTGTATCTGGGGAAATACCAGGTTGCGCGTAGGTATGGAGAGGGGGACAGACCAGGGCGCACGCTAGCGCAGGCCTTGCGACCACCATACAGCAAGTCCCTGATCGCCGAGGTGCGGGGCACGGACGGGGAGCTCCGCACAACGCCCGCTGAGATCCGGGACGAGTTCCTGGCCTACTACACAGATCTATACACCACCAAGTTGGGTGACTCCGCGGCCGCGCGTGCGGCCTATTTATCTGAAATCGCTCTGGTGTTCCTGGATAAGGGCATGCAGGAGTTCATGGCGGAACCTATAACGGTGGCGGAGGTGCGGGGGGCGATCAAGGTGCTCCGGGGCTCTTCTGCCCCGGGCCTTGATGGCTTCTCCGCTGACTTCTACAAGGCCTTTTCGGATCTGCTGGCGCCCAAGCTAATAGAAGTGTATGCGGAGGCCTTGGAACGTGGCTCCCTCCCGTCAACTCTTAGTGAGGCGGTCATTGTGCTGCTCCCGAAGCCGAATAAGGACCCTACATTGTGTGGGTCGCACAGGCCCCTCTCCCTCTTAAACACTGACTATAAGATCTTGGCCAAAATAGTGGCCAACAGGCTTTCCCAGCTGATGGAATTCATTATATCGCCCGCACAGTCCGGCTTTGTCCCCCGCCGCTCGACGTCGCTTAATTTGCGAACGCTCTTCACGGTTCTGCACAGAATTAACCCGACCACTCCGGCTGCCGCGATCCTCCTAGACACCGAAAAAGCGTTCGATTCTTTGGGGTGGCCTTTCTTTCTTTCCGTCATGGAGCGCATGGGCATGCCCATGAACTTCCTGGCGACCGTCAGACTCCTTTATAGTCGCCCTACGGCCCGTTTGCGTCTCAACAGCACGCTCTCTCGCCCATTCTCACTCACGCGCGGTACGCGGCAGGGTTGCCCGCTTTCACCGCTCTTGTTCATTTTGGCTATGGACCCCCTGATTCGGCATTTCCAAGAGCGGCACCTCCACAGGGGTCTCCAGTTTCGGACGGGCCCATTGCTGGCCTCTCTTTATGCCGATGACACAATCCTGTATGTCAGGGAGCCGCAGGCCAACCTGGCCCCCTTGATACAGGAGATCCTTCGTTTCGGTAGCCATTCGGGCCTGGGCATAAACTGGCATAAGTCCATCATCTTCCCACTGACTATCGGCACCTCCCCATGGCAATGTGAGTTCCCTCTTGAGTGGTGCTCAGACTCGGTGCGATACTTGGGCATACAAATACATTTGAACACGGACGAAATCATCCGCCTCAACTATGGCCGCGCGATTGCGCGGCTGGAGACTCAGGTGGATGGGTGGTTGCGGCTCCCGCTCTCTATGTCCGCCAGGATAGCTATTCTTAAAATGATAGTGCTCCCCAAATTCTTGTATCTTTTCAATAACATCCCTATCCCTCTGACCCGGGCCTTCTTCTCCACACTGCGGTCCCTCATGATTAGGCTGGTCTGGGGCGGGAAACACCCCCGGATCCGCTGGGCGACCCTCACACTCCCACAAGATCGTGGCGGCCTTGGAGTGCCGGATTTATATTTATACTATTTAGTCGCTCAGTGTGCCCATGCCTATGCCTGGTATCACCCTGATGCTCGGATCCCATTCCTTCGCCCAGAGGCGGACTTTGTCCTCCCGGGTCGCCTGTCGACGGTGTTGCCCAAAGGTGTCCCCAGGGACCCAAAGGACATTCAAACCGTGTCTACCGCCAGCTGGGCATGGAACAGGCTCTCGCGCTATTTGGCTCAGCCTCTGCTGTATTCGTCTTCCCTCCCGATACCCAACCCTGGGCTGTTGCCTGGCACGGATGAAGCACTGGTGCGACGAACGTTGACGAAATTTGACCTCACCAGTATCGGGGACTTGTACCCGGGTGGGCACATTTTCTCGGCGTCAGAGGACGCGCGATTAAGTGACGCTACATTCATGGACCGGTCCGTTCTTCGCCGGCTCTATTGCGCCGCCCGGGCGGAGATTCAGGGATTCCCCCTCGAGCCGGCCTCCCTTGAACCTCTCACCATCCTGATTGACGCCGATACGGGGGCACATATTGTTTCCAAGCTGTACAGGGCGTGCGCGGCGCGGGTCCCCTGTGCGGATGATCGTGCGCGGGAGGAGTGGGGGACAGACCTTGGTAGGCCTATCACGGACGAACAATGGACGGCATGTTGCAAGGTCACCGACACAGTGTCATTGAATAGCCGTCACAAACTCCTACATTATAAATTCCTACGCCGTTGGTATATGACCCCGGTTAGACTCCACGCCATTGATCCCGCGCGGCCGCACGCCTGCTGGAAATGCGCTGCACCACATGCCGATTTTGCACACATGGCCTGGACGTGTCCGAGACTGCAGACATTCTGGGCTCAGGTTCACAAGATCCTAGAAGAGATGCTAGGGCTTACACTCATTCCCACTCCTGAGGTCGCACTGCTGGGTTATACGGTCAATTTCCCAAAGAATGTCCGTAAACTGGCCTCTCTAGGGCTTCTTCTGGCCAAGCGGGAGATAGCAAAGCACTGGGGGAGGAAGACAGCTCCCACGTCCAAGACATGGCTTACAGCCATGGCTTTCTGCAGCACGAATAGCGAGATCTACTCTAGTCTCCTCCCAACGATAGCGCGTCCTAGGGACATCTGGGGCCCTTATAAAACATACATTGCAGGCTTGCCTGACTCGACCCCGCCATCCCCGAATCCCGGAATAGCTCCCACTGGAGTGGGGTAGGTCGTGCCAACCCACTATTACGAAGATGTAGGGGTCCAGCTGGGGTGTCGACGCGGGGATATTGAGCTCCTGGGGTCGGGTACTGTACACCGCGTGGCGTTTTCCCATGTTAGAAATGAGGGCAGGGGAGGGGGACGTCTTTAGTACCCTGGAGACAGCTCACGGGTCAGGGATCCCCCTGGTTCGGGTTCGGGCAGGTGTTGATGATGGATTGGCAGATGGGGTCTTGTTGTCGGTTGCATTCATGGTGTGGTATTGTTTATTTCAGGACCGGAAATGTCACAATGCTGCTACTGATTGGTTATTTGTGTATCGCACAGCCGCAAAATCTGTATTATTTGATTTGTCTAATTTCAATAAAAACTTTAAAAAAAAAAAAAAAAAAACTACATTCTGTGTAATTTTACATTTTGCCTGGCCTTTTGCACCAGATAATATGTAGTAGTCAATGGTTTTCTTTGTCCCCTTTTCAGACAGTTACACAGAAAGGACATCGGTGGAGCTTGTGACCGCCCCACTACAGCAGAATATGCTTCGCAGCCCTGTCCCTCTGGCCTGTGTGGTCAGGGATGTTTCCGGACCAGTCTGGGTGTCCTGGGACATCTCTAGGAGCCCAGGTGAAGGGCAGACAAGATTGACCCAAGACATAAATGGGGACTTTACCTTTATAAGTCATATCTCCATCTCCCCGGAAAACTGGACCAGAGGAGAGGTGTCCTGTAATGTCCAGTTCAATTCATCTCAGAGCGTGGTGACGAGAAGTGCAGCCCACAGAGGTAGATTTTTACATCCTTATTCATGAAAAAAATCTCTGACTCAATTTCTAGAACTGTGTTTAGTGCTCCACAGGAAAAAGTTGCTGATGACCCAGTTGACATTAATTTATTACCAGAGATGTTATCTTTTTCGTATTATTATCTGGAGCCCTTCAAGGTCAAACATGGGCTGTTGCTTCTCCCAGATTCTGTTGCTAAACTAGGCGACCTTCTCAATAACTTAGGGCCCATGCCCATAGGTCAACCACACACTCACAACTTGATGCTCACTTGATTTATTTATCACTTATTCGTCATTTTTGAATGTCGCTTTTACTTGTAATGCTGAATGTTTAGAGCAGTGGTTCTTAACCTTTTTACTTCTGGGAATCCCCACTCATTACTGGAGTCCGTGAACCCCACTGAACCACTACTGGTATCAGGGATCCTCACTGAATCATTATTGGTATCTGGGGATCTCACTGAGTCATTTCTGGTAGACAGTGACCTTGGCTTAAGCAATTTGGGTGATTTGAACATCAAAACAAGACAAAAAAAATGAAACAAGCATTCATTAAACAAATAGGTAAATAATGATGAACATTTTATCTAATACACAAAGATAAACAATCAATATTTTTAATTTTATTGTGCCGGTTGGGGCTTTTCTATATTCAACTGAGGCCACTCATTGTCCATACTATATTCAGTTTGATGCATTTGCACTGCTCCCACAAATCAAGCGCAGGACACCAACTTAATTTTTTACCTCCAATTAGAAAATCCTTCCCATTTACTTAACATTTAAAAAAAAAAAAATTGGACCTTTTGCTTCTTCATTTACATATACTTTATTAGTTTGTTAAAATGTAATTTTCTAAGCAGATGCAGACCTCTTGAGTAGCCGTTGCGAACCCCTGGGGTCCCCAGACCACAAGTTAAGAACAACTAGTTCAAAGTATCCTAACGTTGAAGCTGCTGTACACTGCCATGTTTACACTACCTGAAGGCTTTGAGCAAAATTGTAAACTGTTTTCCATGCCTAATATCCAAAGATCTTGTGGAATGTTTGTATTTTACATGTGAATCAAAAGGGATATCCTTTGGAACAAATAATCAGCTTGCAGTAAGATCTAATATAGTGAGTAATCTTACCATGCATATCCTAGTTCAAACCCAGTTGTTTCATTCATTCATCTCAAACTAAGGAGGATTGTATTGCGTGCCAACAGGAACACAAAGAAACACAGTTATAAACTAATAAAAATCTGGTTTGATTGATACATTTATTAATTCTACACAATACATTAAAAACGCAAAATTTGTTTAGTACAGACAGTAAATAGACACGAATCAATAATAAATCACAATAAAAATGAGCAACTTAAGTTCATCGCATTCAATTAAAAACAAACAATTAAAAAAAAAACTAACAAATGAAAGTCACTAGCTAAGACAAACACAATATGTCATCAAAAGTATAACACATCTGTCAAAACCCTATGTGGGACGTAGAACCTGGTACTTTTGTGCTTAGTACTCGTTGACTGTCGTCCCGGTGAACAGATTAGTGTAACAAGATAAGCGTCGACGCGTTTCGATGGCTTGATTATATTTCCATCTTTCTCAAGACCAAATTCAGACCTTATCATCCGTACCACGCCGATTCTACCAGGGACGGTTTTCTACCAAACCCTAATTATAAGAGGGACCAAATATATCGACAACTCTATTAAGAAGCTACACAAAATCCATGATAAGAGGACAAAGAATAGCTTCTAAATCGCGCACACCCTTTTCCAAGGTTGGCCAACACATATTATTACAGTCCTTACAAGCAGATTGGACAACGAAAAATGAGTTTTAAGTAACCAGAACACTGCATTTTTTGAAAAAAGCATTAACTGGAAAAAGTAGTTCAATGTTATGGAAGAATATTCCTAGGACCTTGCAGACCACTGTCAAGATTCTTCCAAACAGTTACAGTGTAAACCACTGACTAATTACATCGATGGTAGCCCGCCTATATTTTTAAAAAAGGTACAGACTTTTTATTGTGCTAAATTCTCGGGTGCTCCTTAATACATGAAATGAGAGTCATGAATTTGGTCTTGAGAAAGATGGAAATATAATCAAGCCATTGAAACGCGTCGACGCTTATCTTGTTACACTAATCTGTTCACCGGGACGACAGTCAACGAGTACTAAGCACAAAAGTACCAGGTTCTACGTCCCACATAGGGTTTTGACAGATGTGTTATACTTTTGATGACATATTGTGTTTGTCTTAGCTAGTGACTCTCATTTGTTCGTTTTTTTTAAAATTGTTTGTTTTTAATTGATTGCGATGAACTTAAGTTGCTCATTTTTATTGTGATTTATTATTGATTCGTGTCTATTTACTGTCTGTACTAAACAAATTTTGCGTTTTTAATGTATTGTGTAGAATTAATAAATGTATCAATCAAACCAGATTTTTATTAGTTTATAACTGTGTTTCTTTGTGTTCCTGTTGGCACGCAATACAATCCTCCTTAGTTTGAGATGAATGAATGAAACAACTGGGTTTGAACTAGGATATGCATGGTAAGATTACTCACTATATTAGATCTTACTGCAAGCTCATTATTTGTTCCAAAGGATATCCCTTTTGATTCACTTTATAGTGCCCTACTCCTTTGGTCTAGAAGGGGCCCCTCTTTTCCTAGATAATAATGTATTTTACATGTACCATGTGTGGTAGGTGTCCATGTAAATACTGTAACTCATGTACAAAGGCAGACAATATAGTACATCATTATATTGCATGTTCAGTTTCTAATGCCAAGAGGTAAAAACAGCTCGCCCATAGCATGAAGCCACTGCACATATCTAATTTTACAGTTCCAACAAAACATTTTTTTTTTCAAGAAAAAAAACACATTAGTACACATTAGAAACGCAGGAAAAATGCAAAACAAGCAAACCCCAATAATTTGGATTTTTGCAAGACTACGCATGGGTAAAAATAATTTGCCCAACCCTATCAACAATCACCCTGCTAATCCGTCAGGAACTTCGTAGGTGACTGCGTCATGCATTTGCACATTGAGGAAAATTTTACGTAACATAATTTCTTTATCCTTCCCAGCTCTCTCCAATACTGATGTCAGTCAATGCGCTGCTCCCCTGGTGTCTGGGATCCTCCTCTTGCTGCTGACTTTGTCAGTGACCTTCTACAGGCTTTACCAAACTACAGATAAAGGTAATGGACCCCACCCTCACCAACACCACTGCAGTAAACAGCCATTGATAACCCCAAGATCAATCTTTGAATAAATGGTACCTCCTTTTCTATGTATATCATCACAATCAATACTTAACCTTGAGACAAATCGCCCTTGCATATTTAACGTCCACTATATATTCTTCTCTAGCTTCTTTAAGATAGATTTGAAATTGACAACTAAATTGAATAAAAAAATACAGTAGTCCTCTGTAGCGTAAATTTGTAGAAACTTTATGCTTAAAAACTATGCTGATGTATTTAAAACATTCACAGTTTGCTTGGGGATTTTAAATAGTAGTGAAATCTTAGGGGACTCTTGTTAGGCCTCATTACGAATGCCCTGGGAATCCTCCTATTAAGTCCACTCTCCGGAGTTACCAATACCAGGGGTAACAGTAAACATTAAGGGGACAGTTACTACAAAATTGCAAAGCTGAGTTACCAGGGAAATCAGACCTAGAAATGCTAATTCCTACAGAAATTCCACACCTTGCTACAGAGTTTCATCCAGAAATGTTGGTTGTTTTCACCAGTGAAAATCTCTGGGTGAATTAAAACAGAACTGCAGTGTTCTCTCAGATCTCATCCTTCTGCAGGTGTAAATAACAGCTGTTACTCGCCTCATCAGAATAAAAATGAACCTAGTAATGAGGCCCTTTCTGGGTATTGAGGCCTTTTACCTCAAAAGGCTTATGCAACGCACGTAGAGCCATTGACTTTCCCCTGAGTTTAATGAAAAACAAATGGATTAAAAATGGTCTAATTTGCTGCCTCCTCACCTTATGCTTCTCTAACCTTTATAATTTAATTTTGTACGGCTTCTGTCAAGTATAATGAATGATAAAAGTACTGTGACTACAAAAATATTGTGGACAAAAATATTGAAGACCATTAAATTTTTTTTTTACAATAATATTATTTTTTAAAATATTGTTGCCAGTAATATCATTTTGTGATGCTGTTTTATTGCATTTTATGCTTTTACTTTATTAATTATTTTAATGTGAAAATTATATTAATTATTATTAAAATAATATTTTAATGCATCATCATTTTTTGGTTTCATGAGTTTTTTCGTGATTTGAGAGAATTTATTTTTAATTGTCTATTACTTTATGGTTATTGATTAAAATGTTAATTATTAATTCACTTATTTATTTACATGTTTAATGCATATTTTAATTATATAATACATTTTAATTGCAGGAAATGGAGTTTATGGGTTGATTTAGTAGGAAATCTTTTAAATAAAACATAGTAAATTGGTATTAAATGGACATTACCTTTTGATTAATATCACATTATAAAAGTGTTTATAAGCTTTTAGACAATTATCTTTTTATTTTCAGGGCTGTGGGATGTAATGCTTTTAGAAAATTATTTTATTATTTTAAGGGCTGTGGGATGTATTAAGGTTTGGGTGTGTAGTGTTATTATAAAGTATATAATAATTACTGTCACATTTTAATGTCTGACCATTTTTTTAGTTTCTTCATATAATTCCTAATTTTGAAATATGTTGTTATTTTGGAATGTGGGGTTTATTTGAGGATTAGGTTGATAGTCTTTTAATTTAAAATGCCTTTCATTTTATGTGAAAGGATTAATCTACTAATTATGTTAATTTTTAACTGAAAATGTTTTTATGTTTTATGTTGATATTTTTAACGTATTGAATTATATTTCATTTAAAAATAATTCTTAAATTTATCACAGTTTTTTCATTTAATTACATTTTTGGTATATTTAGTACATTTGTGGAAAATGTTTTAAAATATTTGATTACTATATTATAATATTTAATAATTATATCATGTATAATATAAACATATTATTAAAATAGAATTCATTCAAATTGAAATATGTGAAACTTTATATTTGTATTTTATTTTTACATTATCATATGAGACTTTATCACCTTTCTTTTACAAGTGTGTGTTTTCGGGACCTTTGAGGGATAGTGTTCATTTAAAAAATGATGTATTTAATAATTTGGAAAGTGTTTTCACAATTCAAATATGTTTGTTAGTTATTTTAATAATTGTTTTAAATATAAATGTAAGCTTTTATTTAAACTTATGAAAAAATATTTTACATGTACTGTTATTATTTGAGTCTGGTGAATCTGACACCACAATATGTGCACTATCCCAAATGTTTGTTAGACTGGTGTTAGAGTAGTAAATCTCACCCCTTCTTACACTAAAAGTACCCACTTTCCTAAACTGTCATTGGACTTAGAGTCAGAATAGTAAATTTGACACCCTCCCGAACATACACTTACTCTAATGTTTGTTAACTAAATTAGTATATCTGAAGGTCTCCTTCGTATGCACTTTCTTCAGTGTTTGTCAGATTGGAGATATAGTTGTAAGTCAATTCTCCCACTCTGGTGTATTCATTTTCCCCAATGTTTACTAGATTTGATTTAGAACAGTAACTTGGACCTCTCCCCGCCACAATGTATGCATTTTCCCAAATGTTTGATAGACTGAAGCTAGATTGGTAGTTAATCTGACCGCCAAATGTTACACTATTACCAGCGCTTATTTGACTGGAGATAGAATTGTAAATCTGACCACCTGCAAGTATACACTTTCCCAAATGTTTTTTTGTCTGGAGTTACAATATTAAACATGACCCCACCAATGTATGCACTTTCTCCAATAATATTCTGATTGAATTTACATCAGTAAATGTGTCCCACCCAAATTAATTCACTTTCCTCAACGATTGTTTTCCTGTATTTAGAATAGTACAGCTACCCCCGAAGGTATGTTTCTAGTCCATGTTTGTTAGACTTGTGTTATCATAGTAAAAGTGACAATCCCTCATACCTATTGCAATTATTGTTAGACTGAAATTAGAACAGTAAATCTGTCCCCCGCCACCACAAAATGCAGGCATTTGTGTTTTATGCAATTTCCCCAATGCAAGTGAGATTGTAGTTAGAATATTGTATTTGAGTTATTTTACGTGTTTATTTATTAATGATTTTGGATCAGAATTGGGAGCGATAAATGTTATTTCATCCTGGAGTTTTTAAAGTTATTTTTAATTTAAAGTACATCTTTTGAAAATTATTTGATATCTTTCAATTATTTTTTCCATGGTGTTTTGTTTTTGAATTATTATTATTTTTTTTGTTTAAAAAAAATAAAAAGATTTGTGTTTATAATTGACAAAAATTATTCCAAATGGTTTAGTAAATGTAAAATATGTTCTATATTATTTATAAAAAAATATTAATAATTATATTGATTTATATTGTAGTTTATTCATTAATATAAATTGAAAATGTGCTTTTTATATCTCTTGATAAACTATTCGTAAAGTTACATGCATGACTATCTTAAAGTTAATAAATTGATATTAATATGTATAGACGCGTTTCGGCACTACAGTCTTGTTCATGCACAGGGTATTGGTAGCACAGCACAGCCACTCAGTGCTAGAGCAAGGCTGTAGTCTGAAACACGTAGCTGGGGCTGGATTTCATCCAATAAAGCAAATCAAACTATTTTGAGTGCACGTTTATTCTCTTGGTTGGAGAATTGTGGATTTACAAAGCCGGGGGCCACACCCAACACCACACGCCCCTCCCGCAGGTGGCCACTTGCCATCTGTGGCATCATGGAGGGACGTGCCAAATATATGTATTTATATATATTTTTATATATATATATCTATACACACATACACACACATTAAATATGTTACTTTCTAAACATATAAATCAACGTAACTTTAAATTACAATAATGTTAATTGCAATAAAATAAATATACTTACCCATACAACGTCATTTTTGGACCACAATATTTTGGAAGTCACTGTTTTAGCCCTTTAAATTAGATGCGTATAAAATAGACATTTTGTTGATATTTTAACAACCATATTTTGGTCAAATGAAATTTTCATGGTCAACATTTTTACACACAGCCCATGGAGAACTGTGTTATTCTCTATTCAATTTCATTTTGATATGCTATAAAGAAAACCAGGAAAAATGCAAGTTATAACAGACTCAATGAACAATAACTTGATGGTTAATGTTGCCACCAATGTGCATATCTCATCAACATTGAAAACACATAAATTGTCTCATGACACAGTAAAAAAACCTGTTAGGAGCAAAATTGTTTTTCTATTTCAGGAACCTGTCAGAGCCAGTCTGTGGCAACTGGGGCACAAACAGAAGGCACACAGGTAAGATGAGTCAAGTAAATATGACTTCTACAAGATTTGTTTTTTAAAATTCACACAAAGGACCCGATTTTGATGCGGGTTGGAAAAGCTTCCCGACCGAATCGGTTTGGAAATGGTTTCCGACCCACTCGGATCGGGAGAGTCCGACCGGCGGAGTACGATGCATCCGGATGCTTCCAGATACGATTTGGTTGGACTCCCATTGACTTCAATGGGAGCATATGTTCCTAACTGCATCATAATTGGGCCCTCGGTTGGGAAGACACGCTCCCGATCCGATTTGGAAGGAGCAAATGCCGTTAGGAGGCCTTCCTAACTGCATCAGAATCAGGCCCAAAGTGGTGAAAGTAGGTTTGGAACACAAAAACAGAATGACGTAATAGTAACGGTCAATAAGTCCAATATCCACTCAGAAAGATTTCTTATAACTAGTAATGTCAAAGCCAATAGTTATGTTTTTTCTTTTACGCATTCATGTAGAAGCACACAATATAATAACACAAGTGCACACAAACACATCTTCAGATTACATTTTCATAGGGTCCAACAGAAATACATGCATCCAAGTGCAAAGTTTAACAAGCATACAGGTGTTACTGCACATAAACCAAGAGTCCTCTATAATGCTGTGCAAAAGGAGGCACACAGTGATGAAACTCAGCAAGGCCCAGCCTGATTTGAGCTTGGAGGCACAGTGCAATGTACGACAGAACAGCAGAAAGTGATGTGTATAGGAGATGCACTAATGATGCCCTCAAGCAGAGCACTAGTTGATGTTTCTCTTTGAAACACAGTTTGATGTGCCTCATGAGAGCACTGAGTCCTGTGATGCACGTGAGCACTGGGTGCTGTGCTTTGGGTGAGCGCTGGATGCCATGCTTCATGTGAGCACTGGGTGCTGTGCTTTGGGTGAGCGCTGGGTGCTGTGGTTCAGGGATGTACAAAGTGAGGGGCAGTTGGTACAGATTATTTGTGTAGGCACAGCCGACTGTTACCCAATATTGGGTCCCATTCCGATCCTGGAAAAAGGCAGTACGAATCGCTGTACGGAGCGTTTTCTCTGTACGACTCGTACCCGGTAAACTTTTCTTACAACCTAGGAAGTACGATTCGTACCGAAAGCCTTTTTCCGTACGAATCGTATAAAAGACCATACGGGTAAAAAAAACAATGATTCTGATCCGGAACAGCTTGTACGCGACGTCCGGACGTATTTAAGCAGCGGTCTCCGGCCCAGCAAGTACGATTCGTCCCTACTGCACTCTGTACGGCTCTTTTCTTACGGGAGCCAAACACAGCCGGAAAAGCAGAGTCCTCCGCGAACCGCTACGCAATGCAGCCTCGGTACGCGACGTACACGCCATGAACCCCATCATACGTGTCATCCCGGTCCTATTAGCCTACGACCTGGTGCACCAGACCCGACGTACACGCCGCAGAAGGTGAGAACAACACCCAGGGGCCAGGGTGGGGGTGAGGGGCAGGAAACATACCCCATACCCAAAGCCAAACCTATAATATGAAGCCCATACATTACCACCAGGGTCTGGTCACTTGGGGGGGGCGTGTCCAGCAGCCCCTGTGTACCGCAACAATGGAAGTGGACGTGTACAGTGCGTTGCACACGTACCCCTACGGCACCATTAGAAGAGTGAGCACACGTACCCCTACAGCACCATTAGAATAGTGATATGGACCGTACACACGCAATGAATGCGTGGGTACGGTGCGTTTCACACGTACCCCTACGGCACCAGTAGAACAGTGATATGGACCGTACACACGCAATGAATGCGTGGGTATGGTGCGTTGCACACGTACTCCTATGGCACCAGTAGAACAGTGATACGGACCGTACACACGCAATGAATGCATGGGTACGGTGCGTTTCACATGTACCCCTATGGCACCAGTAGAACAGTGATACGGACAGTACACATGCAATGAATGCGTGGGTACGGTGCGTTGCACACGTACTCCTATGGCACCAGTAGAACAGTGATACGGAACGTACACACGCAATGAATGCGTGGGTACGGTGCGTTTCACACATACCCCTACGGCACCAGTAGAACAGTGATACGGACCGTACACACGCAATGAATGCGTGGGTACGGTGTGTTTCACACGTACTCCTACGGCACCAGTAGAACAGTGATACGGACCGTACACACGCAATGAATGGGTGGGTACGGTACGTTGCACATGTACTACTATGGCACCAGTAGAACAGTGATATGGACCATACACACGCAATGAATGCGTGGGTACGGTGCGTTTCACACGTACCCCTACAGCACCAGTAGAACAGTGATACGGACCGTACACACGCAATGAATGCATGGGTACGGTGCGTTTCACACGTACTCCTACGGCACCAGTACATTTGGGATACGAGGCGTACACACGCCAGGAATGTGGGCTTACGGACTGGCCCTGCATGTTACCTTCATATTGGTGTGTGCGTAGGTCCAGGCCGGCAGTGTACTGCTCCAAGGGGGTGGGTGGGTGGGTGCAGAGGATTCCCAGCAGTGGCCAGCCATATGGGGGTGGCTGTAGATCAATACCAGCAGTGGCCACACATATAGGGGTGGGTGCAGATGAATACCAGCAGTGGACAGAGACATGGGGGTGGGTGCATATGACTACCAGCAGTGGGCTGCAATATGAGGGGTGGGTGCAGAGGACTCCCAGCAGTGGACAGAGACATGGGGGTGGGTGCAGAGGACTCCAGCAGTGGACAGAGATATGGGGGTGGGTGCATATGACTACCAGCAGTGGCCTGCAATATGAGGGGTGGGTGCAGAGGACTCCCAGCAGTGGACAGAGACATGGGGTGGGTGCATATGACTACCAGCAGTGGCCTGCAAGATGAGGGGTGGGTGCAGAGGACTCGCAGCAGTGGACAGAGACATGGGGGTGGTTGCAGAGGACTCCCAGCAGTGGACAGAGACATGGGGGTGGGTGCAGAGGACTCCCAGCAGTGGACAGAGACATGGGGGGGTGCAGAGGACTCCCAGAAGTGGCCTGCAATACGAGGGGTGGTTGCAGAGGACTCCCAGCAGTGGAGAGAGACATGGGGGTGGGTGCAGAGGACTCCCAGCAGTGGACAGAGACATGGGGGTGGGTGCAGAGGACTTCCAGCAGTGGACAGAGATATGGGGGTGAGTGCATATGACTACCAGCAGTGGCCTGCAATATGAGGGGTGGGTGCAGAGGACTCCCAGCAGTGGACACAGACATGGGGGTGGGTGCAGAGGACTCCCAGCAGTGGACAGAGATATGGGGGTGGGTGCATATGACTACCAGCAGTGGCCTGCAATATGAGGGGTGGGTGCAGAGGACTCCCAGCAGTGGACAGAGACATGGGGGTGGGTGCAGAGGACTCCCAGCAGTGGGCAGAGACATGGGGGTGGGTGCAGAGGACTCCCAGCAGTGGACAGAGACATGGGGGTGGTTGCAGAGGACTCCCAGCAGTGGACAGAGACATGGGGGTGGGTGCAGAGGACTCCCAGCAGTGGACAGAGATATGGGGGTGGGTGCATATGACTACCAGCAGTGGCCTGCAACATGAGGGGTGGGTGCAGAGGACTCTCAGCAGTGTTTAGCGATATGGGGGTAGGTGCAGCGGACTCCCAGCAGTGGCCTGCAATATGAGGGGTGGGTGCAGAGGACTCCCAGCAGTGGACAGAGATATGGGGGTGGGTGCATATGACTACCAGCAGTGGAGAGAGATATGAGGGGTGGGTGCAGAGGACTCCCAGCAGTGGACAGAGATATGGGGGTGGGTGCAGAGGACTTCCAGCAGTGGACAGAGATATGGGGTGGGTGCATATGACTACCAGCGGTGGCCTGCAACATGAGGGGTGGGTGCAGAGGACTCCCAGCAGTGGACAGAGATATGGGGGTGGGTGCAGAGGACTCCCAGCAGTGGACAGAGATATGGGGGTGGGTGCAGAGGACTCCCAGCAGTGGCCTGCAACATGAGGGGTGGGTGCAGAGGACTCCCAGCAGTGGACAGAGACATGGGGGTGGGTGCAGAGGACTCCCAGCAGTGTACAGAGATATGGGGCTGGGTGCATATGACTACCAGCAGTGGCCTGCAATATGAGGGGTGGGTGCAGAGGACTCCCAGCAGTGGACAGAGATATGGGGGGGGTGTACATCATTATTTGATGACCACACCTACATGGTGGTATGGACGCATCCCTAACTTTGGACTATGATGATAGTGCTATAACAACACATCACTGACAGCAGTGTCCCACTCCCAAGAGGATGGATGTCTTTCACACACTGCATGATGCACCACATGTGGGTGTGAGGACATATAACACATGCACACCCCCCCATGGCGGATGCAGCACAATACACACCCTGATATCATGCCACAAAACTGTATAGTCATGGAACTGCCTACAAAACTAAGATAGCCAAAGAGAACACACAGTGTCACGCACATCCCAGGAGTGATAGGAATGTCCAGGTGCTGGTCCAGCCACCAAGATGTTGTCTCTCATGGAAGGAATAGGGTGGAATTCCCTTAGATAGAATGCCCACAATTGTGAGTCAGGTGCCCAAATACCCTGAATAACAAGTACCATTTGTGTGGTAGGCCGTGATTACACACATGCATAGTGCTGAAAAGGGGGAATTTGTCCCTGAAGGCATTGCTACATTTTCAAAACACAAGTACAGTGACAAGCAAGGATGGCATAGACGATTCAGCAGGAGACATCGGTGGGCAGGCATGGCCATTGTTGAAGGGATCCGTCACCAACAAAGGAAATGTTGACACAGGTCAGCACAAGAATAGTGCAACTGTTTGCAGGGAAGATGTCAGGTGCCACAGAGGAAGGAACACTCCTTGGGACAATGTCTCAAAACAAAATGAACACACACTACCAATGATTCTTTGCAGACACATTGTGATGGCACACAGATACCATGGTCCACCTCATGACCATCATACAAAAACATTTCTCAGAACCCTAACACATTACCAGAACACCAACTCCAGGAGCCTCATCACCAACATCAAGTACCTGAAAAGCAATAGTGTTGAAAGTAAAACAAAAGGCATTGTTCAGCACCCAAAAAAAAAAAAAATAGACTATGTACAGAGGCAAATGGCCAGTCCATATTTCAAGTCCAAGGGGGGACGTAGAGGACCGCGTCTACCCCTAGCTTGCCTGCACAAAGGAACTTCAAGGTTTGTTGACCGGGGGGGGGCATCATCTGTGGCAGTACCAGGCACCGCAGGGACAGGAGGGGGAAGGGTAGGTGTGGTGGGTGCAGGGGTGGACATCTCCACCACAGGGGGTGGGGCAGCACCAAAGGTGGAGGCGAGCTTGACGCTGCACACTGCTGCTAGGATGTCCAGCCTAACCCCTGCACCTGAGGATTCCCCAGGGTCAACGGAGGGTGTAGTGGGTGAGGGATGGGGTGCAGCGCTCTTGGGGGAGGGGGTCGACATGGTGGGGGACTCAACTCCTGTGCCCGGGGACTTCCTCGCCCGCTTGTGGGGTGGTGGCTCAGTGGGGGCGAGGTCCAGTTCACCCATGAAGAGCTGCTTGGGTGAGCGTTTGGCAGGGGAGCCAAGGGGAGTGGTTTTGGATTGACAGGGTTGTGAGGACTGCGGACTGCGACTGTGGCTGCGTGTATGTCGTCTGTCGTCTGTCCCCAGACCCCGTGGGTGTGCCAATATCCCCCTGAGTGTGCGTGCCAGGAGGTGTGCGCTTTGCCTTGCTTGGGGGTGTACTGGCTGTGTCTGGTGGGGTGCGTGCCCGTGACTGTCTGGGTGTGCGTTGGACAGGCATGGGAGAGGGAAGTGTGGATGGGTCTGGGGTAGGGGGGGACGGAGCACTGCAGGAGAGTAACCGCTGCCGTCAGGGAAGAGTCCATGGACCGCAGAATCCTGCATTGGTCAGACATCGTTGCTGACATGCCCTCCATGAACGACACCATCTGTGTGAGCAGTTTAGTGTGTCCATGGAGGACATTCAGCACCGATGCCTGCCCAACCTGCAACTGCCGCAGTATGTCCACAGACTCTTTACTGAGGGCAGCAGGGGTGACTGGGGCAGGGGGTGCGGTGCCTGGGCAGAAGGAGACATGTTGGGCCTCTGCACGGACAGAAGGGGCGGGAGCAACTGGGAGGGCGGAGATGGTAACGGAGGAGGCAGGGACAGACGTGGGGATGCTGCCAGGTGGTGTTGCAGCCTCCGCCTCCTTGAGGAGGTCAGCGTCGGACCCGTCGGCGTCGTAGCTGGTATCGCCTCCAGACAGGTCCTCGGACTGACTCCCCTCGCCCTCCGTGCCACTGGCTCCTTCTGACTCTACAGCACTGGTGGCACTGTCGCTGGGTCCCTCCTCCAGGTCGGTGCAGGTGTCTCCCTCTGTTGCGGATGATGATGCTGTGGGCAAGGAGAAGAAACCGAAATGCATCAGTCACCTGTATACATCTGACACATGAGCACAAAAACAATTGGTCACAGTGCATACCAGGCAATGCATCATGAGTAATAGCTAGATTACTCCGCACATATGTAAGCCCTGTACTGCCCAGTTTGTAGACCCACTATGCCACTTGGACACAAGGAAAAAAATAACACACCAGGCCACAACTTGAATGAGAAATACACTGAGAACCTAGTGTCTGTGAACCGGTGAGCACAGCAATACAATGAAGTCATGCCACCTCTTGTTTACCCTGAAAGAAACAGTAGTGGTGCACCCAAGGTAAACTAACACACCTCAATACTCAAGGTGTCACCACATTCAGAGACCTGTAAGTACTTTGGAACACAAAACGAAAAAATGTTGGTACCTTGGGACTCACAATACTTTACACAATCGACATGTTTTGAATGTGCCAATTCGCCATTTAGTGAAAAGAACACTCATGTGTCTGCATGAAATATGTCTCACAAGGCAGTGCACACAAAACTACATTTACACTGTCATTGAAGAAGCTGGCACCTTTTCTAAGAAGCCACTGTTAGAAATAAATGGTGTTGCAGAAAGTACATATACATGGGCCCACGGAGGTCTTGATGTCTTGAGACTCGTTAGTTTGTATCACCAACAACAAAGGAGTCTCACAAAATCAAGACCACTGTGGGAACATGTATATGGAGAATCTGCAACACTATTTAGTTCTAACAGTGGCTTCTTTGAAAAGGTGCCAGCGTGTTCCATGAAAGTGGAAATGTCGTTTGGTGTGCACTTCCTTGGGAGACATCTTTCATGCAGGCACATCAGTGTTCTTAACACAAATCATCAAATTACCACATTTAAAACATGAAGAACTGTTGACAAGTGCTGTGAATGCCAAGGTACAATTTTTTTAGAGTAACAACTTGAATGATGTCAGTTGTCACATGGCCATCCGTCACCTGATTACACAGTTGGCTACACATATGACCTACTGCCTGTCATCTGGAGTGGCACACATGTCCACACCCAGGACAATGCATAAGCTACTGGGCCTGCAATTGGGTTGTAAAAAAGCATAGCTGTACTGTGGAGACACCCTCATGGCAAGCCAGAATGTCCACACAGCTGTCAGCACACAAAGTCCAAACTGCGTTGCATCTGAACCACACACAGGTGCCAAAAATGTATGAGCAGGAATCATGTTTTGAAAAAACTGACACAGGCTGCAAAGCACAAACATTAAGCACTGGCCAGCATCACAGGGGCACTGCACGGTGATTCTTTGTACAGCTAGTTCTCACACACAGGTCAGACCTGGCAAGGAAAAATCAGGGTTGCCCATGTAGACCTCTCCCGCACAACCACCCATACCTGAGTCAATGTGATTGATACCGATCAAGAAGTGACACCTCTTATTCAGGGTTACAAAAACTGTGCAGCAAAAATTGCTACATTTACACAACATCACCTCCTGGGGCTGGCAATACATATTTGTGACAAACAACCATCAACAGATTGTTGTGAATAGCCACACAGGCACTGCCCAGTGTGAGTATGCACAAGCAAAATGGTGTATCCCTGTCCAGTGGACACATGTAGCACACATTTGAAAAATACAAACTAGGCCAGGGATCAATGCCACAGAGGCAGACCTATGCTGAACCCACAGAGAATGTGCACAGTGTTGGATGACACACATGATTAGGAGGCCAGGGTGTCTCAGGGGACTGTAGTGGGCCCACTGCTCCGTGTTCCTGGCATGAGCTGACTGTACCATGAGCAACCGTCATGGCACTATGCAAATCTCCCACTCATGCACATCATGTCTGAGGCCACAACATTGGTCATGCATGGTGCAAGGGTGTTCAGGTGAAACCTCACACTCCTATGTTGAGAATCATCAACAGTGCCAACAAATATGGACCCCCAACATAGTGAACAGGTCATGGCACAGGCAAGGCACCAACACAAGTCACAGACCACCCTCCCACATGATGCAGAAAGCAATGTGCACTTAGATTTACTGGCACCCTAGATGACCATGTGCAAATGTGATTACACACAGACCAGGGGACACATGTCAAGGAGGGGAAGGGATGAAAAAGAGCACCAGGTGACATTGGGGAACAGAAAATGCACTGCACATATAAACTCTGGGAGTGTATCCAGGCTACAGAGCACTTCCAAAAGCTGGTGACACATAACACAACAAACAGCCATGTATCTACCCCCTCCTTGCTGCAGTCTCTCCTGTAACTGCCTATCGAGGTCAGGGAAGACCACCGCCAGGACACGGGTCATGTGGGGGGTCAGGCGTCGGCACCCGCCATGGGGGCGAGGAGTGTCGATCCCCAGCTGGACCCAGGCGATCCGCCGGGTCCAGCACCGGATGTCCTGCCACCTTTTGCGGACCTGTGGCAGTTGCCGACTACGATCCCCCGCATATCTCACGGCCCTGATGATGTCCCGCCAAATCTCCCCCTTCTCGTAGGCAGTTACCTGTCAGGATGACAAAGTGACACAACATCAATACACCTGCTCCATGTCCCAGAGACACACATTTGAACATCTTTGAAATGTTGAACAGGGCATAGGATGCTGACAGGAATTGCATCATTCACAATAAGAAATTGGCCTGTGTGCAAGCCCCAATGCACTACATGGCATTGAAAGTCAACAGGTGGCATGAGGGGTGCGACACACTCACTGATCATGCCACACACTGTGCAGCACGTGCAACAGCAGGCTGATGGACAGCACGTGCCAAGCAGTCACATGTCCCACTCCACTGACACACCCTCAGCAGACTAGACAGACACACCCAGGCACAGATCACTTGCCTGTCGTAGACAACAGCGGATACAACCCTCACTCTGCACATGTGCCACTTGCCAGTGGGGTGTCACAGGTGTCGTGCTAGCTCTGCAAGTCAGACACACAGCACAGCTTACTTGTCACATTAGATGGGTAGATCTGTTGCCTCCTCCATGCAGCTGTGGTGCAACACTTCACATAGACACTCACCCACATGAACATTCACACACATTAATGTCCATGAGGTCGTACACATCATTTGGACACTCTCACCACAGGTCCACTCAACTCATACATATCTGTGGGTACAGTCACCTGTCACACCGGGGGGACCACTGAATCACCTCAGGACAATAGGAAAAAAAGCCACCAAGGATTTGCTAGGTTGAATGTGTCATGCACTATGCAGTGAAAGTCACAGTAAGCACAATGCAAGTAAGGAGTGCACACAGGAACTACATCATGCTCTGCATGAGAGACATCAGCATGTCCCCCCCCCTGGGACCCACTCTAAACAACATTGTATGTCTGTCCCACCTGGACACAATATTGACAGTCACACAACAGGTGCATAGGCAAAGGTAGTGGAGTCAGCACTCACCTGCTCCCCTGGTCTCCCATACAGCTTGGTGTACTGTGGGAGGAGGCAGGCCAGCAACGCCTCATTCTCCTCCAGGGTGAATGGCTGGGCCCTCTCCACAGTACGTGACATGGTCCAGAGGAAGCAGAGACAACAGCAGTGTGGTCGACTCGAAAGTTGTGCAGGCAAGTACCCTCTCATGGGTTCTGGCTGCCTTATATCTGTCTTGCTGAGGGGGATTCATTTTGAGGAGTACATAGTGATTGGTCAGACTCATTCTTATCGTACGTTTACTCCAATCCCTTTAAACATACACCAATGACACGCATTCGCATCGTTCAAATTTTGAGCATCATGTCAAGTCAACAACCACTTTGCAACATTGTATTTTGTGGCCAACTGACTGTTCCAGGACACCTGATGGACACATTTCAACTGAAAACTCTGTATCCATGACAACCAGCATGCATTTAGGGCCTAATACTTGTCCCTTATGTGTCCCCTATGTAATTTTGAAATCCACACACAGGTACAGTGCGTTTCACACGTACCCCTACGGCACCAGTGCAATAGTGAAACGAAGCGTACACACGCAATAATTGCGGGTGTACGGTGCGTTTCACATGTACCCCTACGGCGCTAGTTGTACGGTGCGTTTCACACGTACCCCTATGGCACCAGTACAATAGTGAAACGAATCGTACACACGCAATGATTGCGGGTGTACGGTGCGTTTCACACGTACCCCTACGGCACCAGTTGTACGGTGCGTTTCACACGTACCCCTACAGGCACCAGTTGTACGGTGCGTTTCACACGTACCCCTACGGCACCAGTACATTTGGGATATGAGGCGTACACACGCAATGAAGGGGGGGTACGGTGCGTTTCACACGTACAGGTACGGCACCAGTACAATAATGATACGAAGCGTACACACGCATTGAATGCGGGTGTACGGTGCGTTTTACACGCTTACAATGGTAATACAGGCGTACACATGCCAAGAATGGAGGGCTACGAGTCGCACAAGGATGTCCATCAAGTACTTGTCATTTCATACTTTCATGTTCAGGCCCTAGGTGTGGCAGCCAGTGATATTGCACAGGTCATCTCATCTAGTTGCACAATTGATGTGTGATGACCTGTGGACACATGTCATGTGTGATGGGGCACTATGTGGCACACATCACCTTGCCACTTGCCACATGTGTGTCTGTAGTACAAATGTGTCATGCACAGCAGCAGTGGGATGGCACAGTCATCAACACCCGCACCTGTCTCCTGATGCCAGGGACAGGGACACTCTATCAACTGACATGTCACGATCAGCGTGCCCCTTTGTGACTAGGTCAGGTGTGTGTCATGTGTTCCCATGAGCTTGCTGTCAGTGTCCCGTCAACTGCATCTGCTGTTGGTGCATCCAACATGGGTCTGTGTGGAGATGGGCATGGCACACATCTACGCACACCATGCCACATGTGGATTCCCACGGCTGTAGGGTCTGTGTGCATCGGACATCATATTTTCCCAGGCATACATGTCTGCGTTGTCTCAATACCTGTGTTTTTCTGTTGTCACGTGTACCCCTTCATCGCAATGTGTTTGATATGTACATTTGACATTCCATGTGACCTGTGTGTGTGCCTTGCAGTCAGCTGTCTGGATGAGATGACATCCTTCCAATGCAGCTATGTGGATGTGTGTCACTCCGGTGATATCTCTGCCTGTTCACTCAGACTGGCCCCTAGCTCATTTCAGGGCATGTCATGTAGACTTGACAATCAACAGGTGTATCTGGCTTTTCGTAGGAGTGCCAGCAAGCTGGCATATGTGTCCTGGATGTATTGCACACACCAGACTCCATAGTTACCTGATGTGTAGTAGCAGTTTAGCATGTGCTATGTTCAGTGACATTGATGTTGGCTGACTCTCAATCTTCATTCTTCCAAACAATGTCTTGCAGGGCACCGCCTGTCTCAAGACCAATGCCAGACTTGGCTGCCATGAGGGAACGTGCCTGCATCCGCCGTTACAGATTCACTCGACAGTTGATTGAGGACTTGACAAACAAGCTGGCACCGCACCTCCAACCGCGACACAGGTATCCTACTGCGCTGACCCCCAAGATGAAGGTGATGGCAGCCCTACATTTTTTTGCCACAGGTACGTTTCAATTGACCATAGCTAATGTTGGTGGGATGTCACAGACAATGTTCAGCCGTGTCCTGCGTGATGTTTTGGCAGCCATGTTGGAGCACCTTGATGAATTCATCAAATTTCCAACTCCTGAGGAGTTGACAGATGTCAAGGGTGATTTCTATGCCCTGGGAGGGATGCCCCATGTAATTGGGTTCATTGATGGGACACATGTGGCTTTGTTACCACCACAGGCACAGGAGCAAGCCTATCGCAATAGAAAACATTACCACTCAATAAATGCCCTTGTGGTGTGTCTTGCTGACATGCTGATTTCCCATGTCTGTGCACGTTTTCCAGGATCAGCACACGATGCCTACATCATGAGGTGTAGCAGGGTGCCACAAATGATGCTGCGGCTGCACAACGAACAAGCATGTCTTGTTGGTGGGTATACTCTGTTTGTCCTGTGTGTTGTGGTATCTTTGGCTCTTACGGCATCTCCTGACCCACTTATTTACATGATGTTTCCATGTAGGGGACTCTGGATATCCCAACATGCCATGGCTGCTGACACCTCTCCGCAACCCAAGAACAGCTGCAGATCACCGTTACAACAATGCACACGGACAGACCAGGCGAGTGATTGAGAGGACGTTTGGACTCCTGAAGAGCCGATTCCGGTGCCTTGACAAGACAGGCGGGTCCCTCCCATATGCACCGGAGAAGGTCTGCCAAATCTTCCTTGTGTGCTGCATGCTGCACAACATGGCAGTTCAGAACGCAGTGCCACTCATCCTGTATCCGGATGAGCAGGAACATCCACCCGTGGAGGATCAAGGGCTTGGTCACGAGGCTAGTGATGAGGAGGATGAGGATGATATTCGGAGTCAGCTCATACGCAACTTCTTCTCATCATGGTGAGTCACTGGGTATGAGTGTGCAAGCTTGTAGCCTTGAGTGGCATGTGTTGCAATGTGTGTGTCCAGCTGACTGAATGCAAAGTGACTTTGATGTATGTTCTGATGTGTCACTCCAGTGATGATGTCATGCCACACAGTTTTGCGGAGAGACTTTCTTTGAAATTTGCATGTGTCCAACATTGTTCATGTTTCGTAAATGACCATGTGTGCGGCGAGAATTTTTTTAGGTGACTTCTTGTGTGTCTGTCATTCCTAGGTTTTTGCGCCTGTTGTCTGCTCGTGTCATCGTTGTCCTCCTGGTATTCCTCATGAGGATTGCAACGTGTGCTGAATCAGCGTTCCATGCACGGACATGTGGAAATGTCAGTTTGGGTAAGGATTGCAGCAAGGCTTTTTGGTGGTGGTACGGGTTGGGAATGTGTGGGGACTGCTTCTGTGCATGTTGTGGTACCATGCATACATGTCTTCTCACCATGGAGCATATCACATGTAGCATCACTCCCATGACATGATAGTCATCCTTCTTGTCAGTCATCTGTAGTGGAGTGTGGAGTCTGATGAAGGCATCAATGTGTGTAAACCTTGCCTCTGAAACATTGCAGATGCTACGGGTGGACATAGTGTGGGACCTCACAACAACAGGCTCTATGGGGAATTGCAGCCTCTCCGTGTGCAGCAGGATGTGTTTGGCTCATCCCCTTAACTTGTGTGCCAGTTCATTGGGATTTACATCATCCGTGTTGTGAAGGGGGGGTCCAGCGTATGTCCCACATGTTATGTCAACTGACCTGTGAGTCTGCTCATATGGATGCATTTCCCTTTGTGTGTGTTTGTGGAATAAAGGTGTTCAGCACAATCCAAATTGCCTCATCTCTGTCTCTGCAGATCTCTTGCCAGTTTGCATGCGTCATCTATGGCATAATTGTCAAAGATTGAGCATATGGGTGTATGTGTACTTCGGCAACATGCATGCAGTTCTTCATGGCTAATAATATGTATTGTGCATGAAGTACCTGGTTGTGTATGTATTTGTGCAGGTTGCTCCCCACAACGGGACGTGAACGCCTGCTGATGGTGTGTCTCCTGTGCGCAGCTCCGCATTTTGTTGCCTGATCCTGTGGCCGTCATTTTTGCTGATTGTTCATACATTTTCTTGGAGTGACCCATGAGTAACCTGACACTCCTTCCTTTATATACACCTGTTGCACTGTGCCTTTCTGACCTCCTTGTCTTTGTGTGCTACTTTTTTCCTAGTTTCTCACCCCTTCCGCCTGCTGCTGCCTCACCTGCGGCACCGCCCCACCGAGTGCCCTGATTCTGCAACCCACACGCCTCCAAAATGCTCCTCCCTTCCCACTCCACCCATTCTAAATGCAGCCAGCAGCTTGTCTGTGCCACTGTTGTGCCAACGCTGTGCCAAAGGCAGGACCGTCTGCGCCTGCAACGTGCACAGTGCACAACCCTCTGGTCTTTGCATGACCCACATCACACAACAGGCTCATGCTGCAGCCACCCTCCAAGCAATGTCCTCCAGGCAATCAACCGCCTGCTATCAGGCAACCCCTAAGCGCACACACAACACCTTCGCATGCTGAGAGTGCAACTCCAACTGCCTACACAGCGCTGCCCCGCCTACCAGACCCTGTCAGAACAACCAGGTCATGTGCCTCCTACTCCACACCCGCTCCGTCCACCAGCACGCCATTGGACTCTGTTACCTCCTCAACACAACAGCCCCACACATCACCTTCATGACAGTAACCTGGACAAAAGCATCCTCAGCACACAACTTCTTCATTGCCATCTCAGACGGATACAAGATCACCCGCAGGGACGGCACCAACAATCCTGGAGGATGAATTGCAATTTATTCCCAAGTACACCCTCAGAGTCACAAATCCGGTTTTGCACCAACCCCCTGGCAACCCTCAGAGTAACAGTCATCTACAGATCTCCAGGCCTACATCCACAATTCTGCTAAGCCATCAACACGTACATCTGCACGCACGCCCTCACCTCCACAGGCTACATGTGGCTGGGGGCCAGTAACTTCTTGCTGGAGGAGAACCACACCACCATCCATCATTGGTCCATCAACATTTCCAGCCACGTCTCCGACAAAGCAACACACTGCCCCACACCCCACTACTGATCCCCCAAAGATGCTTGATGTAAGTCACCACAGACAAGCTGTGTGGGATACTCGAACCAACACCACCGCCACACCCTGCAACCTCACACACTGGATCAGCAACTGATCCAAAAATCTTGCCACATTGACGGACTTTCCTGTGAAGCACAACAACAGTTAAGCCACCTGGGACAAGGCAGACCTACTGGACTCATACAGATCTAGCCGGACTCTTGTGCAAACTTTGCAACACAAAGAACCATCATTTACCTTACAGCCCTGGAAAACGCCACACACAGCCATCGCCATATCATCAGCAAGGACAAGTGGAGATCCTTCAGATAGGGCCGAGGCACCAAAACACAAGACATCAAGGAGCTCATCAGCATTGTGAGTGAACTGACAGCAGATCTCCATCCAAAAGACACCCCACCCTTGCAAGGCAGATCACATCCCTTGCAACTTTCTACCACTGCAAGCTCATGGCCATACACGACAGCCTTGGCACACAGAGGCAGACAGCACTATTATCCGCAGGACAAACCCCCCTCAGGTTCTGGACTCCCGTCAGCAGCAAATACACCACCTGGCTCATGTGCACCATCCACTCTGGCTCTCCATCAGGCCCCTTCCCACACAACATCTCAACCACATCATTCCCCATCCTTGAAGCCCACGTCCAGCGCGTCATGAATGTCTCCTTTGAGTTTGCCACATTCCATGGGAGCTGGAGGCATGCAGAGACCCAGGCCCTTCTTAAACAACGGACGGCAGTACCGCAGGATCTCCTGGAACATCACCCTGCTTCCCTACCCAGCAAATTTCATCAGAAAGACACTCAACGAGCAACTCACAAACTTCCTCCACGCAAACAGCTCCAGGCAACCGGCACCAGACCATCTTCCACAGTAATCACAACACTGCAACCGTCATCATTGGCACCACCAACGACAACTTTGCCCTGCTCAAGAATGGTGAGACCACCCCCCTTGACCTCTCAACGGCATTCTACACCATGTGCTACCACACTTTCAGCTCACACATCTCCAACACTGGTATCCAGAGGAGGGCCCAGGATTAAATCAACAAGTAGCTCACCAGCAAGGCCCAGGGAGTCAGCCTCCACCCTGCAGCATGTAGTACACTGGGGTCATGTGGCCCATGCCCCAGGGCTCATCTCTCAGCGTGACGATCTTCAATGTCTACATGACCCCCCTCTCCACCATCACATGCGCACACAACCTCATCATCATCTCGTATGCCATTGACACCCAGCTGCTCCGCAACCTCACCAAAGACCCAGCCATTGCCAGATCCAACCTTCAAGAAGGCATGAGATGCGTTGACGAATGGCTGAACATCAGCCACCTGAGGCTTGACTTGGACAGGACTGAGGTCATCATCTGAGGATTGTCCCCTTACAGCTGGGTCAACTCCTTGTGTCCCACCGGCCTGGGCACTGCACCAGCACCCAGTGGCCACGCACGCAAGCTGGTGTTCATCATGGACTCATCGCTCATAATTACCATGCAACTCAACACCATCTGTGCCTCATGCTGCAACACCCTCCGCATGCTGCAAATGATCCACAGATAGATCCACTTCAAGGCAAGACAGACCATCCCCCAGGTCCACAACACCAGCCGGGTCAACTACAGCACCGCCCTCTACGGAGGAACAACAGCAAAACTGCAGGAGAACTTGTCCACATCCAGGGTGCATCCGCACACCTCATCTTCAACATCCCCCGCCCCAGCCACATCACCGTCCACCTGAGATAGCTACAATGGCTCACTGTCTGCTGCAGGATCAGCTTCAGACTCCTCAACCACACTCAGGAGGCAGTCCACAACCCCAGACCCAAAACCGACCTTGGACGTCTGTCATCCAACACCCCGTTGGCCCAACTCCGTGCAGCCCACCTTGCCCTGGCCACCATTCATCACATCCACAGAAAAACTGCATGCAGGAGATAGTTCTCCCACCTCGCCAAACAGACCTGGGACTCCCTCCCCGGCCACCTCAACATGACCCATGACCTCTACACCTTCATGATACTCTGCCAAATTGGTCTGTCTGAGCAGTATTGCAAGCCCCCCCCTCAGCAGCTTGAGCCCATCACGGGTGAGTATTGGGCTCCATGTCTGTATTTGGTGATACATTGTGACCCATGTGTGTCCTCGACGGGATTCAGATCCAAGTGTATGGATGGCTGGAGTTAGTTCCACACTCAGGCATACTTTGACATATCCCCACACGTATGTTGTGGACTCATGCTAAATGACTGCAACATAAAATTACAATTATTAATTTTTTTATTATAGGTCTGGGGCGTGATTTGTGCACAGAAAAAGGTGCAATACAGGGACCATAGAATCCAAAGTTCACAGGGGGTGATGGGATCCTTGGCATTTGAAGTCATCAGAGTCCAGGCCACAGTGTTTGGCATCATTGGTCAGACTGTGACCAGCAAGTCCATGTGGCAGATGATGTCAGTCAATGAGGTGATGCTGTCGCACATGAAGGCCAGGTGCCAGGCCAGGTGACCTGGGAGATGTGGATGGTCCGCTGCCTCTCATGGTCTTTTCCGTGGACGACCCACCTTTCTCGGGTGACCCTCAGATGCAGGCCTTGACGATGCTTGGGACGCTCCATCGGACGAATCATCCTCCTCCCTCCCTGTGCCTGGTGGTGGTCTTCGCCTGGTGGCACAGGGAGGGTTGCCCATAATGTCGGCGATCCGACGGAGTGAATGGCTTATGTCCCTTTGCACCGCCAGGAGCTCAACCAGTCTTGCCTCCATCCGTCCTTAGTGTTCTTGTTGACTGGCATGTTGCTCGGCCTGCTGGTTCTTCATCTCTGTGAGGGTCACCACTACCTGGCTGAACTCCATGGTGTCACGCCGGTATGCGTCCATGATGTTGTGTATGTGTGACATACCGGTCCCTTCAGCTGGCTGGTCAGGTTCTCGCCTCTGCCTGCCTCCACTCCAACCAGCCCTGCCCACACGTGCCTGGGCGGCTGCTGTTGTGGGCACATCGGGTCTACGGGACCCCTGAGGGATGGCAGTGGCGGTGTTGTCTGCCTCCTCCTGGGTGCCCCCCACACCTTGTCCCTCCTGGTCAGACTGGCTCAGCTGTTCACTGCGGGCAGGGCTCCTCGCTGTCTCCTGGGATGTGGCAGGAATGGGGGTGGTGTTTGGCACAGATGTTCCTGAACCAGGTGCTGCAGGGGCTTGGACAGCAGGGGGTCCAGGTCGGTCGGAGTCATCCGCGGAGTGTTGAGAGGAGTCGCTGCCGGTGGGATCAGGTTCCTCCCGAGCCTGGGACTGTGATTCTTCACCCCCATTGTTGGGGGGAGATTCATCACGTTGCCCTGTGTGTGAGAGACAGACAATGTTAATGCTGTTTCATGCAACATCCATGTTTCATACACATTCAAGTTGACACTGTTCCTCCAGGTAGCTGTATGTGCCTAGCATTCTCCTCAATGTTCACTTGTGGATGGGTATGTTGCGGGGGACAGATTGATATGTTCTCCTGAGTCTTTGACATGTAGATTTTTTGCTTGGATGCTTCTTCGGCTATGTATTGGTCTTGTTGTGTTACATGTCCATTGTGACAGTGGGTAAATCCATTGCCTGTCCCGGGGGTGTCTGCTTGTGTAAGGGGTGTGTGTGGCAGGGCCTGCTGGTGTGTGTAGTGTGATTTGGCACTGGGGCTCCCAGGTTATGTAGCTGTCCCCCCATGGAGCATGCTGCCATGACAGTGAGTGTGAGTTCCTGTCCTAGATATCTGACCTTGTTGTCTTGGTGTTTGTGTTTGCACTGGTCACAGGAGGGCCTTGTGCTGCCTACACCCGGGCAAAGTGTCAGCTATCTTGTCAGTACTTTCCCAATCCCTGTGCATTGCGCATGGTGCATGGGTATGTACCTGGGCCATACGGGATGAGGGCAATTGTGTCTGATTTGGAGTTCAAAAATGCGTTTTGTGACACCCACCCTCCCAGCATACCGGATATCCATTCTTGTGTTGGTGCTTCGTGTAGCATGGGACATAGCATGGCCTTGCTTTCTCAATGGGGCATACACATGTTATTAGCATCAGCGTTGTTTTTGACTGTGGTTCTGGCCGGTGAGGGCTTGGGGGTAGTTGCGTGCATTTGGTGTAGTTGGGGTGTGGATGCCATTACCCCCATGTTACATAAGTTGTTTGTGTACTCACCAGGCTCTGGAACTCCTTGAAGTCCATGTACTCCCACCGGCGGAAGCAGGGACATCACCTTCTCCTCCCAGGGATGGAAATGTACTGGTCTGCGGGGCCCACCACCTCCAGTGATGTTGCTCTGGGCGTAGTCATCATTCATTTTTCGCTTGACCGCCCTCCGCAGATCGTACCACCTGGCTTGGCATTCAGTCCTGGTCCTTCTGATGGGTGCAACAGCATTCACCCTATCGACGATCCTCTGCCACAGGCGTGATTTTTCGGCTATGCTGGTCTGTCTGACCAATGTTCCAAACAGCTGTGGCTCAACTCTGATGACTTCATTGACAAGGATCTCCAGCTCCTCCCTTGTGAACTTTGGATTCTTGTCTGTGGGCATGGTGTGGGGTGAGGGTGTGGATGGTTGTGGGTGTGTGGGTCTGAATGTGAATGTGTGGGTCTGAATGTGAAGAGGGGGTATGTGTGAAGGAGGTTGTGTGAAGGTGTATATGTTAAGGTGGATGGGTGCAGCTGTTGGTGTGTGCTCTCTAGCTGCAGTGAGTCTGTTGCAAAGGCTCATGGTTTGTGTGTGTGGGCACTTTTTATTGGTCCATTTGTGGGTGGGCCTCAGTTTGAATTTTTGGTGGGTTTTTATAAGGGGTGGTTGTGAGTTTGCCCCTCTGTTTGCCTGTTTGGATGTGGCCAGGTCAGTCATTTCCCTTTTTTGTGCACTGTAGACGTGTTTTGTGGTGTTGTGCGAGTCGAATAGACCCTCCTTGTGCTGTTTTACAGTGTCCATGGTTCAGTACGGTACAGGGGTATGACTCGTACAGGCACACACCCCCATGCATTGTGTATGTAGGGTGCTTACACCGACATTGCGTTTGTACGGTGCGTACACCGACATTGCGTAGGTACAGTGCGTACACCAACATTGCGTATGTACGGTGCGTACAACAACATTGGTGCGTACAACAACATTGCGTATGTACGGTGCGTACACCGACATTGCGTATGTACAGTGCGTACACCAACATTGCGTATGTACGGTGCGTACAACAACATTGGTGCATACAACATTCCTATGTACGGTGCGTACAACAACATTGGTGCGTACAACAACATTGCGTATGTACGGTGCGTACACCGACATCGCGTATGTATGGTGCTTACACCGACATTGCGTATGTACGGTGCGTACACCAACATTGCATATGTACAGTGCGTACACCGACATTGCGTATGTACAGTGCGTACACCGACATTGCGTATGTACAGTGCGTACATACGCGATGTTATTGTAAGGTGCGTACATATGCATGGGGGGGCCTGTACGACTCGTACCCCTGTACGACTCGCACCCCGGGAAAAACTTTTCCCGGGATAAGAGTCGTACAAAGTTCGCTTTGTAGCGGATAAAGTCATTCCCCGTGTACGGGACGTTTTCCGTACAGTTCGTAAAACGGAAAGCCGGTCCGGATCGTACTTGTGCGGTCGGACTGTATTTTTAGGATTCGTACGGAGAAGTGTCCAGGTCTGTCTCGTACAACTTTTCCCGATATGATTCGTACAGATAGGGCAGATCCGTATGTATTTTTCCCATACGAATCGTACTTCATGGGTCGGACGGTACTTGTACAATTCGTACGGAAAAATTTACGGATACAGGTCGTACGGAAAAAAAAATACAGGATCGGAATCGACCCCATTGTCTGTATTTTATTATCAAACCCAGTTGTGGAGTTCCCATGTCTGCATTAGGATCTATGGCACATATAGTACTCATTGTCCTTTCCGTTCTATAACTTCACAGATTTTCCATTATAATTGTGAGACTGCAGATACCAGAAGGCAAGAGAAAAAGACAAAGGGCCTGATTATGACTTTGGCAGTGCGGCGCCGAGTCTGCCACACCACCTGCCACACCACACCACCGCACCGCACCGTCAAAGCTGTGATTAGTCCACCAGCCAGATTAGTAGGTTCCTCCTGTCTGGCGGGCTTTTTTCTTTTACGTTCCCACAGCAGTGCCATGAAAATGGGCACCACAATGTGAAGGCCCAAAAAAGTTCCTACGCAGCATGGACTGAAAAGTGCATTCCTAGCAGGAACTTGCTACCATGCACACAGCATGCAACATTGATATTTATAACAAAACAGGACACGGTCAAACTTCATTGTAATTTGAAGATAGGAAGTGCCAACGAACCTAACCACTGCTGGAGCTGCTCTCATGCATTTTTCAACATGAGAGTAGCGCCGTGATTGGTGAAAGCAGTCTAACATAGCACTCCTTTTCAGACTAGAAGCATATGTCTGCAGTCTGCCCTGCTGTTATACAGCTCACACTTACTGCGGTCTGAGTGCGCATGTTGGGTTAGCTGTGGCAAGATAGCTGGCCATCTGACATGAGCACTTTAGGCAACTATGACCTGTCTGCTAGTCGGAATGGCCCTAGTCCCACCCTCATACACAAAGAGGTGCACTTAAATGGTAAGGACCATTACCATTTTCATTTTTGTTTGCTGCTGCGCTCGGACCAAGAGGGGCAATGCTTCTCCACCCTAAAGAGGAACCGCTCTGCTGGTGGAAGGTTCTCAATGGCAAATCAAAGCTACAGGGAAACACTGGATCGGTTGCTCAGCAACTTCCACTGATGGCACAGCAGTACTGATGAACAGCTTTAGCATCCATTTTTATTTGTAATGTTCCCTATTTTATAAACAGGGAACAGAGGGGCTGCAGAAGGCTGGGAATAAAGGGACAGGGCTATTTTATTAAACTCATAAACACCACCAGCTTCTAATCCATAGATGTGTATAGCAGAAACTTGTGGTATACACACTATATGCAGCTTACCACAACCGAAGAGGATACATATTTAAGCAGCCTTGTGGTGGGGCAGGTTTCAAGGTGACCTCATATCCTGTGATGTACTAAAGACTCTTGTTAGTGAGCCTTTCTGAATGATGACCTTTTCGGAATGGAGCCGAAACGGGATGAGAGAAAGAAGGTGCCCAGTAGGGGCATGATGCTGCTGGGGGATGGCGATGAAGGGCAGCGATGTGGCATTTTTACCATCATAGAGAATATAGTACCTGAACTGGTACTTAATAAGGATATCTCTCTGTTATTACAGTGTTCTTTCTCCAGTCTGGGAGGCATAGTGTTGTCTTTAGTGATCGATGTATATGCTTAAATATCACACCTGCCAAAAAAGTGATTAATGACAGGTAAGTTATCTAGAGTGTTTGTTGAGGGCTCTCAGTGCACTTTTTTTTTTAATACATTAGCTCTTTGTTTATGTAATAATAAAAATTATTGTGAATATTTTTTACACAGGGTGACATCTTTTATGCAGACCTGGATTTTGATACCAAGAATCCCAGGAAAAACAAACATCAAGGAAGGATCAGTGGGAAGAAAATATAATCAAGATCGGAGAAGAGAAATCAAACATTTGTTTTATAGAAAAAGTGAGACCACTGCCTTCTTGAAAGCCCCTTCCAAGTCTGGTAGAGCGGTATCTCTGGGGTGGATACCTCCTCATGTTTTTGGATTTACCCTGTGCTTCCCAGTAAGACCACGTGTGTTCTTACACTCATTTTGCTACTGACAGAAAATATCCACGGAACCGACGCAGAATCAGGGATCACATGCCAAGTTAGACCTGGTCATTCCAAGTCCCTCATTCTCGCCCTGATTCCCTGCCAGGTGATCCAGGATGCCTTGTAATTGAAGGTCCATACCCCATACCCCCTTGTCTACTCAGCAAGCATCTCATATTCGTGCTTCCCATAACAAAATATACTAAGTTAATTACTGATAGAAGGACTGTCTCCCTATACAGGTTTAGAAAGAGCGATTGCTTCTGTTTCATACGATTCTGCTGCCGAATATTGTACTCAAATTTTAAAAGGACCAAAATAACTTTTTCCTTGACGATGGTCTTGTATGATAGAAAGAGTGAGACCACTGCCTTCTTGGAAGTCCCTTCATATACCTCCTCAGGCTCCCAAGTTTACTCTGTGCATTCCCAGTAACACCATGTGTGTTCCTCGCTCAGTTTGCTCCTGCTGAAAGCGGACTGAAAATATCCATGGAACCGACACAGAATCAGGGATCACATGCCAAGTTAGACCTGGTCATTCCAAGTCCCTCATGCTTTCCCTGATTCCCTGCCAGGTGATCCAGGATGCCTGGTAATTGGAGGGAGATACCTTCCAGAACTTCTAAATCTGACCCCATTCCCTCTGTCTCGTTAGTAAGCATTTCATATTTGTGCTTCTCATAGCAAAATATACTAAGATAATCACTGATAGAAGGGCATCCTCCCTATAGAGGTCTAGAAAGAGCGATTGCTTCTGTTTCTGTTTCATACGCTTCTGTTGGCGAATATTGTGCTCAGATTTTAAAACGACCAATATGTAACTTTTTCCTTGAAGATGGTCTTACTCATTTGCTTAATCAAAGAAATAAGCTTAATTTTTACTGTGTTCCTTTGAAATAAACTTAGAGGTTGATAAGTCGCTATAATCGGAATAAATTATTAAATTTACACATAAACATGAAGTTAAGTCCTGAATTTTGCTCAATTAGATCCTCACAATTTGCACCTTGAATTGCTCATGTAGATCTGTCTAATGTTTCACAGACCTGCATTCAATCTAAGCTGTTGGAAACACTTTCCTTTTTAAAGCTAATTCTCATTTCTATCCTGCTAATACTGGGCTTGTTTTAGTCCAGAATTGCTGCCATGTCTTGGCATCTCAGTCCATTGGTGTTGATCAGTCTCAAAAGTTGCTGGTGGCCCTCCTGGACTGGCTATCCTTCTATGCTCCAAAGAGCCCCCGAATGCTGTTCTGATGAGGTGACTCCATGTAGTTAAAAGTGTGATTTAGAAATTGGTTGTGAGGCATAATCCTCATATTTCTGTGAGAGGAGCTAAAATGGTTGAGCATCCAGAGAGGTAATTTCTTCCCCAGGTCATTTCCCTTTTGCAAGATGGCAGAGTGAGTTAACACAGGTCACTGGCTTCTGCTGTGATCTGGTGGTCATCATGGCTCATCCTTCCAAGGTCCAGAAATTAAGTACCATTACATTGGATGGTGAGAGCAGCTGTAATATACAGCGCTTCCAAATATCAGAACTATAGTATGAAGAGCTATATAAGACGCAAGTTATTACTGGGAAGGAAATTCCACGAGCAGGTTCTCTTCTGGATTTATAATTTCTGCCCCAAATCTCAGGTTTTCCTCAAATCACTTAAATTTAAATAGTGGCCAAATTGTTGACTAAAGCTTCATTTTTGACCTTCGATAAAAATAAAGATTTGACCAGGGTTCTATTTAACCAGAAAAATCCAAGTGAAATATCAAATAGCCGATTGGTTCACAGCAATCTGGTATCTTCGAGGTAAAATGAGAACTGTTCATGCAACCAGCCCACTCCTGGTGTGTCAAATGCTCCACGGCTTCAGCAGGGTCACAAAGTGTTATACAAATGTCCCAATACAATTTCCTATGAGATGACACCTTGTGAGCTGTTTGTTGCTTGGTAAAGGCTAAACAAAATATTTTATCAAAGCCCTTTTTATGACTTTTCCATTTCAAAATATTTTCTCAAACATGTTTCTTTTCCTACACACTGCTGTAAAAACCGAGATATGTGGTGCTGTTTCCCACAATTCCAGTGGCACTCAGGAGTATCTTGATTGTTCTGACAAAATATCTGCAATGCCTTTACAAATGTATCACCATGATTTTAGACCCACAGTTCACTGCAGAATATTATGGACTATTCCTCTGACTCACCACTAGGACGAACCACTGTAGTACTTTACATTAAAATCTACAAATGCATAGCATGCTTACGAATGCTACCCATCATGTTATTCTATGTCGATTTGCAAAGCGCACTATGACCCACGAAGGTAAGCAGGCGCTGAGCAGGTGTGTGTCCCTAGCCCAGCCTGGGCTAGGGTGGTTAATTGAAAAGCCAGGTCTTCAGCCTCTTGCAGAATTGAAGAAGAGAGGAGGAGGCTCTGATGTGGAGTGGGAGGTCGTTCCACGCTTTAGGAACGGAGTTAGAGCACACCCGTCCTCCTGATCTGGTTCTGTGTGTGCGTGGGATGTTTACAAGTAGGAGTCCTGTGGAGCAGAGGTGTCTGGATGGTTGGTGGAAAGAGATGTAACTGTTCAGGTAGGTGGGGTCTAAGTTCTCTACCACCTGGCAGGGGCGTAACACAGGTCCCTGCAGCTCCCGCAGTGCAGGGGGCTCCCATGCTCCACAGGGCCCCCTCAGCACAGCACTTCAGCCGCAGAGCTCCTGATAGAGTTCGGAGGGGCCCCCACAATTATCGTTACGCCACTGCCACCTTGAATATGTGCATGAGTAGTTTGAAATGAGCACGGTTGTGTATCAGGAGCCAGTGGACACACCCAAAGACAGACTGCTGATGTAATTTAAATTAAAAGTTACAAATGTGTAACATGCTGATGAATGCTATCCATCGTCAGCTGGACTGATAACTCAATGGACCAGTGCATTCACAACAAGGATCTGTGTTTGACCCCATGGCGACATATGAGAATCCAGGAGGGTCCTTTAAGACCTTCATCCTCATGAGATTGGTAAATTAGGGAGAGGATGCAGCCTAACGGCTAGAGCGGTCACCCTCGAACCTGGGGATCTGGGTTCGAGTTTCGGCATGAGTAGCTCAACATCTTGCAATTCTGGACAAATCACTTAATCTCCCCGTTCATAAAAAAATAATGTGTCTGCCTGTAACGCAACTGGTGCTCATGTGAAGCGCTCTGATGCCTTCGGGTCAAGTTCGCAATATGTATATCACTGTAAAAAAAAATTAATACCATTGAGACGGGTAACAATAGACCTCTATTCAGAGCCGAGAACATGCATGCTGCAAATACATGTTATGTCACATAAGGCTCTGCCAGTACATCTCAAATGAAGTGCAGCACCCACTGCTGTTCCTCTCATAACTTCAAACTATTAAGACAACACAAAAAAAGCTTGAAGTGGCATGTGACTAATGACAAAATTACCTGTTGCTCCAATTCTGGTGTGGCATCAAAGTTTGTTTGTTGTTAAAAATATGAATAAAGGATAATAATAATATACATTTGTGCTTGTTTTATTGCTTTTCAGAGTTGCATTTATCTGGCGTAGAACAGTAATTATTCAAATTTGGCTAAGTATCTAATTTCATAATTTATATAACCCTTTATTTGGTACTTTACAATTCTACAGTTTCCATAGACCAGTAATGACTTGGGGGGGTTAATTTTAAAATTGTCTGTAATGGGGCCTGACCACAAACTTTTTTTCCCCATCTCATGTAGAGATCATGGATAAGGGTTTCCCTAGCAACAAGGCCACCACCAGCTTTACCGTGGCATAACACTGACCACCGTTGGACTATCAGTGTAAATAAAATAGGACAACTCACCTATTTACTGGGGGCCTTTCAGGTTCATTTCCACTGGCATTTTTCATGTCAGCGTAAGGGGTCAGACATAAATATAGTAATGGCCTACTCATTGTGGGAGGAAACCCTGTCTGACAAGGCTCCTTCTTTTTTAATTTTCCAAAGACAATCCACTGGAACCTCTTTGGGGGACTGTCTTTGGAAAACAAATAAATAATGGCAAAGTCAATAGGTCTAGCCTTTAGAAACTATTAGCTTTGGCAATGTTTTTTAGCAATGTTGAGCCAAATGAGTAGAGAGGAAACCAAAAAAAGGGTGTTTTGACGCAGCCCCGTCATTATGTAAAGTACCTCAATTCTAGTGCGAGCAGTGGAAGGACACTAATCATAAAGAAGCAATCAGTACTTGGTCCGTGCTCCACAGAAGGGAGAAAGGAATGAAGAGAAAGTTAAACCATACCTGCTGACCACTTAGGAGCCAGCAAATCAGAATGACAATGAAGCCAACAAAAGATAAGCAGTGGGCGGGCTCCAAGCCGATTAGGTAACCAAAATGTCTCAGAAGAGACAGCTTATGCGCTGTCTCAGGCCAGATCTAAAAAGTACCACCTGGTCGCTGCAGTCACACAATTTTCTTTTTCCACAGAGGTTGCTCCCACAATGTTGGCAGGAGCAGTTTTGGTTGAAAAAAACCTCTTGACAGCAGGTAATTTTTATTTTTAGGTATCAGCCTCCATAGGGCTTGCTAAAAGAATGTCTCAGCCACCACAGGCAATTGGCAATCAGCCTTCTGAGATCTAAATATGTGCCAATTGTGATAGCTTCACTTAGCAAAATGGATCCATGTGAATACATATTTCAAACCGTTACACCCTACCTCTGATCATATATTGGAATACATTTAAAAGATATTGCAATTTAGGCTTTAATACCTTGTGCTTGTGTTTTATGGCAATGTCACATTTATTGAGCCCTAATAATATTTCTACTGAAGTGGTTATGTTTTTCTACTGGTATTTTCTATGTCTCTTTGAATTCATGCTTCTTGATATATACGCTGCATAACTACGGTACCTGCCACATGCTGTTTCAAGCTACTTGTGGTGCAGTAATGTACAGCACATTAGAGAAGCAATTTATGATGCAGTAGAGCCAAAGCATACCTGTCAAGGTGACACCTTCAACAGTCCTGACATTTTAAATAACTGCCCATTTCCTGAGCCTATACTTTCAATGTTAAAAGTGACACTATGAATCCAGGATGCTGGTGGCTATAAATTCAGGGCTGGCTTAAGGTGGTACATATTTCATGTGGGCCTTTGACACCGACGCCCATGGAATGTGTTAAAATGCCATGGGGAGATTGATGCTGTAACATGTTAGCATCAAGGTTGAATGTCAGAACATTGTAGAGAGAAATATTGTCTGAAACTAACATCACATTCTAAATGTCATTTACAAAAATATCACCCCACTGAATGTAGATTTTTGTGTAGGATATTTAGAACACAACATTTATGTCAGACAATATTCTAACAATGATGTTCTGAGACACTTAGGTTCCAGCTAAGTATGAGAAGTTGGCCTGGTATATGATGTCCACTAATTAAAGTGGGCTCCTTGCACCAGTCCAAACAACCCTTATAGTGATTTAAGAGGTCAAAGATAACCTTAGAAAGCTATCCAAGTAGTAGCTGGGGAGAGCAGCCTTCAGGCTTAGTCTCGAAGGAATGTTAAGCAGCTTGCTTTACCAGAATTAAATCTTATTGTATTGGTTAAATAAAAGGAGAACCACACAGTAGTTATAAGAATATATATTTATTATTATAACACCTTAAATACCTCACAGTATCTGCTACACACAGATAAACACAAAGCACACAATACTTTAGCACAGAAACAATTGTAAGTAGCACTAATACACAGTGGGCTCCTGTGGGAGACCAAACCATATACTAAAATAGTGGTGTAAGCACCACCACTCGAGTCAAGACAGTGTCTAGAATGTGTAGAATCACTGGGACCCCAAGGAACCACCCAAGGTGAGTAAGTAGGGGCCGCACGGAGGATGGGTGCAGTCTGAGAACACGACCGCGTGCTATGTACAATGCAATGGGAGAGTCGTGGTTGCAATTTTAAAGTTAAAGGACCCTTCCCAGTGGATAACGAGGAAACCCTTTGGAACATAGAAGGTTGAAGAGCCAACCCACCTGGGGATACCAAAGTACCAGAGTTACCTATACCAGGGAAGCTGGGTGCATAGGTCTAAAGTGGCATCAGAAACCACCATCATTCTCAATGGGAGTCTTCAAGGAAATGCCACTGCTGGAAAGAAGTAAAGTATCTGGTGGAATCCACAGGTGGATTCCTGATGGAAGGAACCTGAAAGCAGAGGGGACGGAGTCTGAGTCACTCAGGAGTGACCAGGGGCTCGGTAGACGAATGCCCACTTATGTCGGTGCTTCAGGTGCGAAGAAGGAGACCTTGACTTTACAGCTGCAGGGACCAGGAGATGTTGAGGACAACCAGGAGCCAAATACGAGCTGCCCCATGAAGGATGTCGAGTGCTGAGGGGTCGGTGTCTGGGGGCAGCACCAACAAGCCTTGGCAATGGCAACCCATGAAGAAGGTCAAGAAAGGTTACGGTCTGGCCCAGCAAGGACCAGAGGACTCACCACAGCAAGAGGAATCAGGGCAGGCCTGGAGCAACCATGGGAGCCCAAGAAAATCAGGATTTTCCCTCAAATGGACCCTCAGGCCGAAGGCACAGGAATCACGAGGGGACCGCTAGCAGTTTCACCAAACAACAGCTTGCAGGGCACAGATTGCGAGGAGGCCAAAGTCCTTGGTACACAATGTGCACAGAGGTTGGGGCTATTGACAGTTCAATGCACAATGTTGGGGAACACCAACAAGCATATGCACTTGCAAATGTACACGGTGCACAGGGGTTCGGGTTATGTTGTCCCCAAGAGGGATACTGGCCTCAAACTCAGTGAGAGGGCAGCTCAACCTCATGGAACATAGGAAACCACCTCCTGTGTTGCTGGCTCTTCGGAGTCGGCAGGAGCTCAGGATCATCAGACCGGTCAGTTGCATTACATGCCTACGAATGCAGGGGAGTGACTCCTTCATCCCAAGGGAGATACTTCAGTTGTCCTTGATGCTCCACAGGTCCTGCACAGAGCCTGTATGGTCCATGGGAGCAGACGATGCTTTGGACGGAGAGGGAGATGAAGTTGGGCCCAGTCAAAGTCCAGCAAAGTCCAGAGTGTCCAAATGGTTGAAGGTCAGTGGTTTCTTGTTCAGAATTTTGTCCATGTCGAATCTAGGGTCCTACAGCCCGGTAAGACCTTTTGTACTCACGGGAGAGGGTTGGACAGATTCAGTGGACCCTCCTAGGGGAGGGTCAGGACAGGGGGTGGATACACCCATGTCCTTTGTCCATTTTCGTGCCAGAGCAGGAGCCAACGGCTCCCAGAACTGGTTTGAGCTGGACTATGCATAGGGACACCTAATGTGACCCTCTTGCACACTTTCAGGCACCTTGGAAGTGCACCCACCCAGCTCCAATGCACTAAATCCTGTCTGGGAGGTGGTCACACCTCCCTGTGACAAGATGCCTATGGTGCTGCCTTTCTCTGCTCGAGTGTGGCTCAGCAGCAGTAGGGCAGAAATGTGTCTCTGGTCGGCAGCATCCATTTTGTGCTGTCCGGGTCGAGAAGGCTGGTACTGGGAAGACCAGGGACCCACAAAGCCTGCTTCTGGAGGGTGAAATCATGCCTCCCACACCGGTTATCATTGTGGAGGTATGATTCCAAGGTGTTTGATACCAAACACGACATGTTTTGTTTCAGCCGTTTTCGAGATAGCATTTACCACAAGGTTATAATGCACCTCTACCTATATGTCTGACTGGGTCACAGACAACCCAGGAGAATGGTCTCCAAAGGCTGCAGAGAGGCTCTGCTCATGCAGGGGTACACTCTCACATAACACCCAGCACCCTGCCTTCAGGATTGATAAGGCCTGCTATAGGGGTGACTGATATGTTTTAAGTGTAGTGACCTATAGATATAGTGAACCTATATCTATCGTAAGTGGTGCATGCACCATCTTACACAGGCTGCAATGGCAGACCTGTAGTTCCATTTTACATGGCCTCTCATGGGTTGCATAATACATGCTCCAGCCCATGAGAGGCCTCTGGGGTACCTATGCCCTGGGTACATGGGTACTATATACTAGGGGCTTATAAGGGTACCCCAGTATCCAATCTGGAGTGTACCTAAGTACAATCATAACATTTTAAGGAGATATAAGATTGACTGGGGTCCTGATTAGCAGGATCTCAATCAGACTAGTCAAAAACAGGTTAACATCAAGCAAACAGTGGGGGTAATCATAAGAAGCAGATCCTACTTTCCTACACTAAGTAGGTCCTGCATCTATACCGAAGGGTGGCCATATGAACAAGTTACTTACCTTCGGCAATACTTTATCTGGTAGAGACTATATCTTGCTACAGATTCTTTACATTTAAATTTCCCAGGCGTCAGACTGGATCCAGAAGTTCCAGAAAGTACCTCTGCGCACCAGTAGGTGGCATTGTTCGGCTCCACGTCTGTAGTCAGCATTTTCTGCACTGGAGTGGCATCACGGTACCTATATAGGCGCCTCCCACGCGAGCTGACTCCAGCTACTTTTTCACAACTTTCCATGCCAGAAGCACGGAGCCATGACGTGCAATGACACTTGTGTCCAAACTAAGGCCCTGAAAGGGATCAACCCAGACCCTAAAAATCTGTTAGCATAGCAGGGAGGATGGGTGTATTGGTAAGGAATCTAAGGCTAGATATTGTCTCTACCAGATAAGGCGCTACCGAAGGTAAGTAACTGGGTAATCCAGTAGAGACTTCTAGGCACAGATTCCTTACCTTTAAATAGATACCCATGCAATGCCATCCCCTGGGGTCTGTGGACAAATTTAAACTAGGAAGTCCTGCAGGACCGAGCGGGCGAAGTGCCCACCCCTGCAGGCCTGATTGTCCAGGCAATAATATTTAGTGAACATGTGCAGGGATGCCCACGTTGCTAACTGACAGATATCCAGGATCGGAACTTCGTGTGCTAATGCAGTGCTCACAGCTTTAGCTCTGGTGAGTGAGCTCGAGAACCTTCAGGAGGCAGCTTCTTTGCCAGTTCGAGGAGAACTTGATGCAGAGTACGATCCATCGAAACATCGTGCGCTTCTACATCGCCCGGCCTTTCAGTGCCAACTTAACCCACAAAGAGTTGTTCATTCACCCAGAACTCTTTATTGCGGTCAAAGTAGAATGACAATCCTCTTTTTGGGTCCAGATGGTCAAACGATCAATCAGTGTTGGTAAAGAACAACTACTGAGGGCCTCAAGGTGCTGGGGGTGGGCAGCTCCGTTAAGTGCTAGGGTCATCCGAAAAGCCCAGCACAGGGATTCCTGTGAATAGGAAATCACCCACCATCATCGCCCTGCACCGGGTAACCTGAAATTCCTCACCAACCACCCTACGCTTGAGAGCTTGGTGGTCAAAGCATCTATCTGCTGCAGCATGTTCCCTTCCACACACCCAGACAGGGAATTCAAGAAGCTGGACAGTTGGAGTAAGAAAATGTTTTTTTCGGCCAGCCGTGTATTGCAGTCTGTGAACATCGCATGCCTATTTGGCCATTACTCCCACTCCCTATGGGAATCGGTTGTGCAAGTGCTGCCACAGGTCCCAGAGGAGGCCAGTGCCATCCTCTCCCAAGAAGTATCAGAAGGGAGAGATGTGGCAAAGTTGGCCATTCATTGTGGTCTCGGCACGACTAACTCACGGTGTAGAGCGATTACATCAATGGTAGCGGTTCGAAGCCACGCCTGGTTGATATCTTTTGGCTTTTCAGTGGATGTCCAGGCTTCTCTCATGGAAATGCCCTTTGATGTCACCCTTCACTTCAGAAACAAGGAAGACATGGTGCTGGAGCACTTTAAGGACTAACAGGCTACAGCCAAGTCCTTGGTCTTCTCAGTGGCCACACGTCTCCGTATGCCTTTCGTCACTGCAGAAGGGGCTTTCAGTCGCACCAGCCATACCCTAGCCACAAGACCATGCAAGTTTAGCAATCTTTGCCCAGCAGTGGGAGCGGTTAGTTCTGACCCCGTGGGTTGGGTGACCAGTGGTCGGATCAGACCCCACCACCCCCTGCAGCTACAGCCTCCAAACCTTCCTGGGTGGTTGAAGTTTATAGCATTCGATCTTCCTCACGAAGTTTGCAATGTTATTTTGGCAGTCTGGTGTCCTGCAACCAAGACAGTCTTTACTTGCCAGTGGAACAAATTTGTAAAATATTGTACAGAAAGGTCTATTGATCCTCTTTCTGCTTCCCTCTCAAGTTTTGCTCTTTATTTTTACCATTGCCCAGCAGGGCTCTGCACTGGGCATTCCTAAAGGGTACCTTTTCAGCCCTGGCTGCCTTCACGAGGCTGCCAGACCAACCTTAATTTTTTTAATCTCCCATTGTAAATGTATTCCTCAAAGGCCTTGTACATATGTTGCCACCTTCCCCTTTCATTATGCCTTAGTGGTACCTTAATTTGGTTCTCACCTTGCTGATGTGTGCTCCATTTAAATCTCTTCACAACTGCCCCCTCAGGCTGTTTACTATCAGAACAGCCTTGTGGCAATCACTTTTGCCAGGAGAGTAAATGAATTGAAGGCTTTGTCATCCAAGCATCTTTACCTGACAATATTCCCTGATAAATTGGTTATTTGCACTAGGGCCTCTTTCCCCTGGAAGTAGTAACACCATTCCATGTGGGGCAATCTGTCACCTTGCCCACTTTCCACTCTCATCCGAAATCCTCTAAAGAAGAGGAGCAACTCCACCAAGAAAGCAAGCTGGTTCACCCCATGCACTCCAACAATCCAGACGCTCCTGCAGATGACTCAAAAAGACATGGAGGAACAACAAAACCCTGAAAACACTTGCCACCTACAAAGCAGCCACCAGCGCACACCACCAACTCATCAAATCCACAAGGTAGAAATTCCTCCAAGACAGAATCCTCACCAACACACACAACACCAAAGAGCTCTTCTCTATCATCAAGGAATTTGCCAAACCCTGCAGAGAAACAACAGACATCCCACCCTCCCAAGACCTCTGAAACAGACTCAGCACCTTCTTTCACCACAAGATTAAGCTGATCTACGGCAACTTCGACAACCAAAAACACCTCACCGATCCAGCTCCCCCCTCATGCGACGCCACCCAACAGACCCCGTTAAAATGGATCATGACAGAAAACACCTTGAAGACCATTAAAAGCATCCACTCCAGAGCACCCTCAGACCCCTGCCCATGCCACATCTTCCACAGAGCCGTCTCTGCCATCGCACCCGAACTACGTCAGGCAATCAACTGCTGCTTCGAGACCGCCACCTTACCCGAGAAATGGAAACATGCCAAAGTCAACCCCCTCCTGAAGAAACCCTCCGCGGACCTGACAGACCTCAAGAACTTCAGGCCCTTCTCGTTGCTTCCATTCACAGCCAAGGTAATTGAAAAGGCTGTCAACACCCAGCTAGCAAACGTCATTGAAGTCCTGGACATCTCCCAATTCAGATTCTGAAGCAACCACAGCACCGGGGCCCCCTTACTCGCTGCCGCATCCCTCAAACTCCTTAACCTCTTGGCTGCATTCGACACCGTCTCCCACTGCACCCTAGCCACCAGACTCCACGACGCTGCCATCCGCGGCATGGCCCTCGACTGGACAGGCTCCTTCCCCACCGGCAAAACTCAGCGGGTCAGACTCCCTCCCTACCTCTCAGAACTGACAGAGACCAACTGTGGAGTGCCCCACGGCTCCTCCCTCAGCTCCACCCTCTTCAACATCTACATGGCCCCACTCGCAACCTTCATCAAGAACCACAGGCTTGACATAATCTCTTACGCTGACGACACCCAGCTAATTCTCTCCCTCACCAATGAACCCAACATCACCAAACACAACTTCCAAGAAAGGATGAAAGCCGTCGCAACCTGGATGAAGAACAGCTGCCTGAAACTCAACTCAGAAAAGACTAAAGTCCTCATCCTTGGCTCCACCACCTCCACATGGAATGACAACAGGTGGCCCTCCGCCCTCAGAAATCCCCTGACCCCGACAGACTCCGCACAAAACCTCAGCATCACACTTGACTCATCGCTCACAATGAACTGCCAGACCAATCCTGTATCTTCGACCTGCTTCAACACCCTCCGCATACTTCGAAAGACTTTCCGATGGATCCCAACCAAATCCAGAAAAACTGTCATGCATGCACTCATCAGCAGCAGACTGGACTACGGCAATGCTCTGTATCCTGGAATCAACAATGAACTCCTTCAGACTGACATCCCCCATCGCAGTCACATCACCCAACACCTCCGTGATCCCCACTGACTTCCAGTCGAAAGAAGAATAACCTTCAAACTCCTCATCCATGCATACAAGCCCCTTCACAACACCGGACCCGCATGCCTCTCCTTCCACGCACCCAAAAAACACCTCTGATCACCAAACACAACTTCCAAGAAAGGATGAAAGCCGTCGCCACCTGGATGAAGAACAGCTTCCTGAAACTCAACTCAGAAAAGACTAAAGTTCTCATCCTTGGCTCCACCACCTCCACATGAAACGACTCCAGGTGGCCCTCCGCCCTCAGAAATCCCCTGACCCCGACAGACCCCGCACAAAACCTCAGCATCATACTTGACTCATTGCTCACAATGAACTTCCAGACCTCCGCATACTTCGAAAGACTTTCAGATGGATCCCAACCGAATCCAGAAAAACTGTCATGCATGCACTCATCAGCAGCAGACTGGACTACGGCAACGCTTTCTACCCTGGAATCAACAAGAAACTCCTTCAGACTGACCAGAACACCGCAGCCATACTGATCCTGGACATCCCCAGTCGCAGTCACATCACCCAACATCTCCGTGATCTCCACTGACTTCCAGTCGAAAGACGAATAACTCCTCACACACACATACAAGGCCCTTCACAACACCAGACCCGCATGCCTCTCCTTCCAGGCACCCAAAAAACAACTCTGACCGAATCATGACTCTCTCTGGTCACCGTCCCACGTATCAACAAGACCAGAATGGGAGGAAAGGCCTTCTCCTTCCTCGCAGCCAAATTCTGGAACACCCTCCTCCTCCACCTCCTGCAATCTCCCACATTGCCCAGTTCAGGAAGGGCCTCATTGATGTAATCGCTCTACAACGTGAGTTGGTCATGCCGAGACCACAATGAATGGCCAACTTTGCCACATCTCTCCCTTCTGATACTCCTTGGGAGAGGATGGCACGGTCCTTCTCTGAGACCTGTGGCAGCACTTGCCCAACCATTTCCCATAGGGAGTGGGAGTAGCGGCCGAATAGGCATGCGATGTTCACAGACTGCAATGCAAGGCTGGCGGAAAAATACATTTTCTTACTCCAACTGTCCAGCTTCTTAAATTCCCTGTCTGAGTGTGTGAAGGGAACATGCTGTGATACGTAGATGCTTTGACCACCAAGCTGTCGAGCGTAGGGTGGTTGGTGAGGAATTTCAAGTTACCCAGTGCAGGGCGATGATGGTGGGTGATTTCCTATTCACAGGAATCCCTGTGCTGGGCTTGGACCAGGTTCCCAGTAGGACATCAGTTAAGGTCTCATTGAAGGGTGATCCGGCGCCAATAATATCCATTAATCAGGGATCAATACACCACAAATCACTTCAATGGCCCATACACATTCAACCCAGAAATCCCTGATTGTGCCGGGGGTCAATTTGTTTTGAATGTTCGTTTATGTCATTTAAATAATTACTTAACTAATTAATTTTATTTATCAACTCTTCTTCTACTTGATCGATGGATCAATTAGTTGAATAGTTGATGGCAATGATAAAGACTAGTTTTACCAAACATTTGTTTAATAAACTACAGACTCTTGGTGAGGTTAATATATATGTTTATCTCTAATTCAAAGTAAAATTGCTCATAATGCTTTGGGTCACAATTAGATAAACACCAAATCTCATGTAGAGGTGTTCATATACATTGATTACAGACTCAATATTCAATGACAATACGCGATGAAGGAGTAGATAGAGTAAGAGACATAAGGGTCCAGCAAAAATGATTAAGCCAAACAGATATAATACCTAACGGAAGGATAGATGAAGAGACAATAGATTCATCGGGAAATAAATATATAATTTCATTGTTGATGGAGTGGATAGGTGGAAAGACAAAAGTTCAAAAACAGATATATTAATGCTAAGAAACATTAAAGGACACCTAAGCTACATACGAACCTAACGGTCTGAAGGGTAATGGGAAGACCACCCCTGGTCCCAAGGGATGACCAAGATTCCCAAGGGATAATCAGGAAAATCGCAGAGAATCTGGACAGGTACAGGACAAGATGCGAGAGCTAGGCCTCTTAGGAAAACCGACGGACAGCGGCGTATCTCCCTCTTCTCTCTCCTAGCAATATTCCCCTACTACTCTAACCCCGCCCCTAAAGTCCCAAACATATAGTCTAAATTGACATGTTCATTCCCCAAAATGTTGCATTTATGCTCTAACTTGCACTGTGATTGGTGGGCAGGGTAGGTGGTACTGTCACACCACCATGATTTTACATTTCCTACATCACTTCCTTTTGCACAATTTTTCCCAGGGTTTATTCACATGTTCACACATTAGATACAAATGTATATTTCTTGATTAGTAAAATACAGTTCTTTTGTTGAAGACACCTCTGGTCCCACTCTCATGTACAGTAGTTGGCAGGCGATGCATGCACTGGCCTTCACTCCCTTATGTAATTTTCATCGCACAGCACAGCCTTCTGTCCTCATGGCAGAACGAACTCGCTCCTAGCAATCCCTCCTCCCACCATTGCAAAGCTAAAATAAAATGGATTCTTCACTCAGTACACTAAAGTTGATAGAAATGAACATTTATTAATTATGTGGTAATATAACCATCACTGTTTACCTCCCACCATCCACTAGTTCTCGTTAATGTTACCCAGCATTAGCAATATGCGAACAAGTGGCATGAATCATTACTTTAGAAGCAAAATGAGACATGAAAATACTGAAGCACTTGCGGCCTACTCATGCAAACACAACAATTATTACAATACAATGTGATTATGGGTTAGTTTTAAAGCATGCACAAAGCAATTCCCCTGTGTTTATGTGTTTGCACGTTAGACTTACTACGTCTACTTACTGTTAGTACGAATTATGGGGATACATGATCCGAACAGGTTTCATTTTTGCGAAACCCTGCTCCATCAAGGGCAACAAGGGTTCCGAGGAGGAGACACCCAGCAGCAGGACATTTGTCAAGATATTTGTCTTGACTGCCACGGAAGGGAGCTGAAGATCAAGGACCTCAGCTGTCCTTTGCTCCACCATAGAGTATGATGCTCCCTCCTTCATAACCACGGTAGGGGGGAAAAAGGAGGCCAGAACCTGAAGAGGTATCCAGTCCACTGGTGTCCCTTAATTCATCGTACCAGTCCATGCCTTGATAAGGCTCGTCTTGTAAATGGTCCAGCGACCCCTCCCAATCTTCTTCCATTCTTAGCTCTGCAGAATAAGGCTGAGGAACTAACCTTGGACCTAAAGTTTCTACCTGAGCCACTATTGGCGTTGAGAGGCGCCGATCCAGCTCTGGATCGTCAGGGATAAGAATGGGGCTGTTGCTGCAGGGGGCGTTAGTGGCATCAAGAGTCTCAGAGCCAGGCAGGGGAAGGTTGCAATGGCGTCGGTCCGGATCCATCGCCGGATTCATGGGCGGTCATCGGGTTCGGAGCCGCCGGTATGGAACCCGATGTAGCCCCTCTGAATCTCCTGGCCTAAAAGCACGCTTGTAGGATCAGGCCACCTAAATATGAGGCACATGGAATCAAAATTCTCTGATCAAGGCCGGGATCACTCCAGCTCCCGGGAAGGTGGGGTAGCATGGAGCTGACACAGGTGCAGGTTCAGAGGAACGAGGTCTAGAACTTCGAGACTCCTCCGTCGCATCCTATGTGTTTTGTGCTTCTTACCTGACCGACTCGATGACTTCGAGTGGGAAGACGAAAACTTAGGACTCCCAGAACGGTGCCCGGAGCTTCCTCCCGACTGGGACTGTGAACTAGATCTCCGAGGAGATCGATGTGGTGCTGAGCACCAGGCCGCAAGTAGCTTTAGGCACCACTCCCTCAAAGCTTTCGGAGCCATGGCCCGGCAGTCGGAGCACAACTTAGAGTCATGGTCGTGCTCCCGGCACCAGAGGCAAACCAGGTGTGGGTCAGTGACCGACACAGTGCGGTGACAGGTGCACGGTTTGAACCCAGAAGTCTTCTTCGACATAAGGAAAAAACCTACAAACTAAAAAAGGGGTTGACTAAACATTGAAAAAAACCTGCCAAAAAGTGACACCGGGTAGCTTGCTGCACGAATTTGTGCTGACTGGCACAGAAAGAAAAAAGCTGAAGTCAGTGTGTTGAGGTGGTGCCAATATAGGTGATGCAGCGGGTAGCCAAAGTCAGCCTCCTTCAGTAGAATCACTAAGAGCGCCCTTAGTGATTCTACTGAAGGAGGCTGACTTTGGCGGTCCTCCATCCACTGACTCCATGACTCTGTGATTCCTTGATCCAGAAAGTTTCCTCAGGGTCCTCTGGGGAGGATCCTGAAACAGCAAAGCTCCAACTGCGACTTCCACACGTTATGCTATGGACACTGACCCGTGGTATAACATCTGCACACGGGCGCCTAGCAACTCTTAGTTACTTACCTGTGGTGGTTTTGTGCTCCCCGTGTTCCCTAGTTTCTTGGGTGTTAGTTTTGGTTTGGTACTCACTTCGCATTCCATTTACTTAGTTTTTGGCCACTCCATAGAGGCTTGTGTGTTTTATGTGTTTTACTTACCAGTTTTGAAGTATATCTTATTGTTTATTGATATCTCAGGATAGGAGATATACCAAAGTAATTTTAGTGTTAGTGTATAGTAAATACGAGGTATTTTTCTAACACTGGAGTGGTTCTTTCTTGTATGTAAGTTTCACTGACTGAGTGGTAATGTGCCCACTTCACACTCTCCACAGCTACCCCTCGAGAGCTTTGGTTATCAGGGACCATTACAACTATCACTAAGGGTTGCCTGCACTCAGTGCTGGGTGCCTCACCAATAGGTGTACATCATATACTGAGCCTGCAACCTACAACCACTCACTGTGATCAGGGCTGTGCAGTACTAGGCGGTCTTGAAACAGCACAGTCAGGAAATTGCCCAGTGCAATTGTCTCTGCTGAATACCAAGGCTGTTTAGTCTTGTTTTCACCTCATTGCCTCTTTTTTCACCAACCTACTCTCCTTGGCATTTTATCTCAGTCTTCATGTTCTCTTTCATCACTGCTTTCATGCTTTGCCACAGTTTTTCCATCTTTCTCTTCCTCTTCCTTTCGCCCCTTCCTGTATTTCTCTCCCTTGTTCTAGGTCAAAGTCTAATTATTAACAATAAATTCAGATCCCCATCAAGAGAGTGCTAATTGACTCCATCTGCAACCACCGGCTCAAATTAAAAACTAGCAAAAAGACCAACACACACGCACAGAGCTCTGTCATGGCACTTCTACCCTGCCATTCAGTCAGTAGGCAAAATATAAAAACATCTAGGATCATGGGTCCAAAGTTTTTCTTAGGACCCTGCCTCCATCACTGCCTCCAACAGGGTCTCAGAATGTCAAGGTTTTCTAGTCTCCATTAAAACTTAAGTCTGTTTCTTTCACCACTTTACATTTCCTGTTACATTATCCCACTCTTGTAAGTCCTTTTTCTATTTCTTACTTTGTCGCTGTTTTCCTATCTTTCGCTTCTATTTTTTTTATCCCTATACTGCCCTTTTCTCTTTTGCTCTTGGTCTTGGTACTGCTTAAAAATATATCCTGGTCCCCAAAAATGATTGTCGGAGAACCGCAACAGAGATCACAGCCACAAATTAGGCACCTTCTGTTATTCCAGGACTGACACCCACACACAACTTTGTCAGTGCAACCTGATCATATCCCACAAATGTCTATGCTATTCTAGTATCAGGGTCTCACACATAGCGCTGATAGTACACCTCAGTCCAGCTCTGTAGCAGCCCCTTAGGATTCAGCATAAGGACTTTGGCATAGTCATTCGATACTACCTCACCTTTGACCTGAAATACACCTGCTTACTCAGTATTTTGACCCATAATTAGAAAAGGCCTTGTTCTGATATACATTGAGAGGCCTGCCGTGTAGATTTCTGTCTATACCATTAATGGAACTTACATGCACAACTCTCTCAAAGCATATTCATTCCATGTGAAGCATCCTCTGATATTCCAGTAGTGTGGCTCACACAGAACTTTGTGAATGAAATTTAGTTCTGTCTTGCAACACCCCATACTTAACTTGAATAAAATGTCACAAAAAGCCCTTTCAGAGCACCGTTCTCAAGCACTCCAGGACACCATGCTATTCCTTACGTATGACACATACGAACACACATATGTACACTGGCATTCGCCCACACATGCACACACACACACACACACACCTGCAACAGCGCACCTCTGTTGTTCTCTGAAGTACACCTTGCTATCCCAGAGGAGGAACTTAAACACACTACATAGCATCATTAAAACTTTAGAAATTGTATAATTTTCATCAAGATGTCCAATTGTTTCTCCAAACAGCTATCTTCATTCAATGCACAGAATATTTGTGGCCAGTTAGCATTTTGTCTTTAAATTATCCCCTTTTTTTGCTATCCAGGAACCTACTCCAATTTGAGGTAGGTCTGGCATCATCTGCATATATTTGGTATCCAACATTGTGGACAGACATTATGTGCATCTATGAACCCATGTAAACATTGAAGTGACTAGGAGAGACTGCAGAAACCTAGTGATAGTGATAAGAGAAATCCCCCAGGTGACTTGTTTAGTCTGTTATTCACAAATAAGCTAAACCATGTAAGCACAATACTCCTGTCTCTGCATGTGTTACCAACCCGTCAAGGAGTAATATTCGGTCAGTGGTGTCAAATTCTGCTGAGAGGTCCAGATGTGTCAAAGTGCATGATTGTCCTTTGTCCCATGTGGACAGTACCACTTGTTTGATATTTTAAATTGTGATTTCTGTGCCCTGGACGGTATACAGCAAATTTCTGATTTCCAAAGATTAAGTAATTGCAACTTGATGAGAGATTCTGTCAGGACCAGAGGCAAGGATTACACTGTTTTTTCTTCATTTTATTGATACAGCAGACATTTCCAAGAACAACAGACTTCATTTTCCATAACCCTAATGGACAAAGTGTCACAGTTCAACAAATAACAACATCCAATCAGACGAGGCCAGGACCCCTTCATAGTCTCAGGTTGCTGTTGCTGCCTCCTCTTTCTTCGCTGCTCCTGCAGCTGAGTTAAGTGCCTCCCACCAGCTGGCCTCCTTATTTCCATCATTATTTGATGTTTATGGTGATTTACTGACTATATTGCTCTGTGTGTGTTTATTTTTACATTACACTGCCGCGGGAACGTGTATCGCTCCTTCACGGCTGCTGTCAGTTAGATTGATGTGCTGCTGCGACTGGGGCCATTGTGGTGTTGGTCTCCGGCCACTAGGGACAACCGCAGAATCACTTGCGTTTAGCGCATCTTGCTTCCCCTTGCTGGTGCGCATATTCAATTACTTGAAACTGACAGTGGAACCGGCCAGGTGCTTGCAATCTGCTTGTTGGTGCCCTCACGCCTGGAGCTTCTACACCCCCATGGGGGCTGTACTTTTGGCACCGGCCCAGGCGAGTCCATCTGCCCTAGGTATTTTCAGTGGGCGCACGGTGTCTTGCAGCACCTGGCCCTGTTATTGGCCCTCTGGGCTTGCATAATCAGTTGGGAGGCCCCCACACTATAACCCCTCAGGGAATCAGGTGAGGACCCATTTACACAGGAACTGGGTGAATTTGTCCAGACCTTTTATTCCCTAGAGAAGGCGCAAGCATCCATAAAATGCATATTTACTCCTCAGGCTTTCACCGGGGCTGGTCAAGGTAGGGGGCGTTCGGCTGGCCGAGCTCAACACCCAGCCTACGCCAGACGACATGAGAGCAGGAGGGGGATGGTACCAGGGATGCTTCCATGTTCGGAAACTTTTAACCCACCCGGGCCTATCCCCAACACTGAGGTGCGAGAGGAGGATGCCAAGGCGGCAGTAACAAGGGAACCAATTCTGGAGAGCATACATACCTTTCCTCAGCAACACCTGGGAGGCAGGCTTCCAGGTTTCTTCCAGAACTGGAAGGCCCTCACCTCCGACACATGGGTCCTTCAAACTGTACAAGGTTTCGACGTAGAATTTTGTGGCTCCCCTTACTAAGAAAACCCCCTGATTCTCCTGATCACGCCATGCTGGTGGACTTAGACGTATCAGACTTACTCCACAAAGGGGCAATAGTGAGGACGTCCCCTCACGCACAAAATTTTTAAGCAATCTCTTTATGGTGGACAAGAGAGATGGTTGCCAGAGGCCATTAATCAACTTGAAAGAGTTCAATGATTGGTTGGTTAGCTGGCATTTGCTCCAGGATCTATTCTTCCTCAAGGCTGGATAGCGTGTCTGGACCTCACGGACGCCTACCTACCACTCGCGGTTTTCCCATCTCATTGCCGCTTACTCCAGTTCAAATTCACCACCCTTCGTTTTGGTCTGTCGTCAGCTCTGTGCTGCCCGCAAAATCTCTCTTGGCATCTGAAGATGGCAGTCTCGCTCTTGGAAACTCTCTGATTCATAATAAACAAGCAGAATTTGGCTCTTACCTCCTCTCAGTTGCTGGTGTTCTTGGGGTTCGTGGTGGACATGGTCGGCCACCCTCAGCCTTCCTTCCCAGAAGATTATGAAGATGAAATACGAGCTGTGCCGCCTGGAGGCGAGGTCTTCCACCTCCGTACGCCAGATAGCAAGGATGGTGGGGCTCATATTGTGCTCAATCCAGTCCATATTCCTGGGGCCCCTGCACTGTTGGGCCCTTAAAATATTGAAGGCCTCTCTTCCCAGGACATACTTTCCCTCATTGGAGGACGCTAGGGAGGATCCAGTAGTGGCTGGTTTACTTGGAGGCTTGGAATGGTCAAGCGATATTCAGCTCCCTTCTGGACCTGGTTATAGAGTCCGACGCCAGTGGCAGGGGCTGGGGAGCGAGATGTGGGGATATCGCCACAGGAGGTGGATGGTCCTTGCAAGAAAGACCATGCTCATCAATTGCATCAAACTCCTGGAGAGGGGGTTCTTTTGTGGTCCACTGTTGAACCAAGGATCGAGTGCAGTGTTGTGTCCTTCTCAAGATGGACAACGTGGCAGCAGTTCCTAATATTAACCATCTTAGAGGTACTCGCTCCAAGAATCTCTCGGATCTAGCATGCAGCTTTTGGAACTACTGCCTGCAGAATAAGATTTCCATAACAGCGGAACACCTCCCAGGGGCGGCCAACCAAGTAGCCAATTGGCACTTGTGTCATTTCCAAGTAGTGAGACTCTAGTGTCTGCCTCCACCAGTGATCCAAGTTCTAATCGACAAGTGGGGCCCGTTTACGGTGGACCTCTTTGCTTCTCGTCTGGACCACCAGATCCTGAGATACTTCAGTTGGCACCCGCACTCCGAGGCAGCGGTCACGGACACATTCCTCAAAAATTGTTAGCTGGAGCAGGGCTACGCCTTCCCTCCATTTGTGATGATCATGCGTCTCTCAGCTCAGGTCAGACGTCAGGAGTCAGACATCGTTCTAGGGACCCCGACATGGAGATTGCAAGTTTGGCATCTGGTTCTTCTGGAACTTTCTTGAAATTTTCCAATTCCTCTACTCCTGTTTCCGTATTCCCTTCGAGACCCGAAAGGTTATCCCTAGTCTCTAATGTTGGAGGGGTCTCTGTCTTTTATGGCATGAAGAATTACAGGGGATGCTGGAAAGTCCAGGGTCTTTCGAGACAGGCTGTGTCCCTCATCTCCAAGACATGGGAAGACGGCACAGTCAAGCGTTATTGATCGGCATGGACTAGGTGGCTGGGCTGGTGTCATACACTACATCTGACCCCATGGGGGCAGAGATTTCCATGTCCTGAATTTTCATGCTTACTTGGCTTCAGAGGGTCCTTCATATAGAACTATCAATACCTTCAGATCGGTGATTTTACCGGTGGGCGATCACCCGGTAGGGGAACACCCATTGGTGCATAAACTTTTGCTAGGCATTCGCCTTTCTCTCCCTCAGGAACCCAGATACTCAGTTCTGTGGAAAGTTAACAAGGTTCTCAAGTTATTCCTGTCTTGGCCATTGAATCGATACATTTCACGGAAATACATTTTGCCCAAATTAGTCGCTCTCCTTTGTCTAATCTCATGCCGGCGTGTATCAGATGTCAGAGCACTGAACATAACGGGTAGAGTATTTACCCCGAAGGGGGTGACTTTCCAAAGTGTAATTACCTTCCTTTCCAGATTTCCACAAACTATGTGATGTGAGATGTATAAAGAGTTACGAGGCTGTGATGGTGGAGGTCCGCCCCATGGAGAGAGACAACTACTGATAGCCCTATGAAAGCTGTTGAGAGCAGTCTCTTCCCCTACAATTGACAGAGGGGTCCATTGGGCCATGCAGGCAGCTAGCATTGATGCCAAGATGTTTGGGGTCCATTCAACCAGAGGGGTTATGGCTTCAAAAGCATTCTACCTTGGGGCTCGCCTGCAGGATATTCTCAATGTGGTGAACTCCGCTCTGTTCGCGGAGTTTGCGGAGTTTTCAGCACTCCTCGCTCGATGGAGCAAATGGAGTTGCAAAAAACTCCACTCGGTGGAGAAGAGTCTTTTCCTCACTCTGCAACATTAAGTTCATGAGCGCAACAAGGAAAATCCAACGCTAGACCCCCTCCCATTGAGATTTCTCAATGCAGGTGGAAGCTGATGGTCACTACCGCTTTCATTGAGAAACCTTCCGTTCATGTTGAGGAAGCTGCCGCTCAAGTAGAAATTCTACTTGAGCTGCAGAAGCCAGCAGCACCCTCTTGCATCGCACGTGGTGCCATGCTTGTGGAATTCCACGTAGCTCAGCAGAGCAAATTCTGCCCAGGCCTAGTTTTATTTTAAACCAGTCCCTAGTATTGCTTCACTGGTTGTGGATAAGCTTTAAAGAAGCATAATCCTTGCCTCCAGTCCTGGCATAGAATTAAAAGTTCCTATCAATCGTAACAGAAAGTTTCGGTTCTTTTAAGGACACGGAGGTGAGGATTAACAAACTTGCGTGTCTTTCCTCCCTTGAATGGGATACTTTTACACTAGGGTGAGTGTTAAATTACTCAAATCTGCACGTTAATAGTGTTCATTGTTTGAGGTGGCATGGTGCACAATTGCAAATTTTTTTTGTGTGCACATTTTCCTGTTTCAAGCATATTCATTCATTTGTCTTAGGATCTGAAGGGTCGAAACAAGACTAAGGATGCTACTCTCCACGTGTAGTCGCAGGTACAAAGTGCATGCAGAAAAAGTGATGTGGGACTATGGAGGGGTCCTGGCCTAGGCTGTTTGGATGTTGTTATTTGTTGAACTGTGACTTTTTCCCTTAGGGTTATAGGAAATTAAGTATGTTGTTCTTGTAAATGGCTGCTGTATCAAGAAAACAAAGAAAGAACAGCGCAATCCTTGCCTCTGTGTCCTTGATAGAATTGAAACTTTCCGTTACAATAGCTAGGAAATGTTTAACTCTAGAGACATTGAAATACATGGCAGGCAAGAGATGTGTCTAAATTTGAGTGGATCTTGAGGTTTCATTGCTCTTTTTTTTAGGAATATTAAGGAATTTTAAGACATTTACAAAGCTCAATAAAGCAGGTGGTGGGACCCCAATCATACGCCAAATAATTAGAAGCCATAAACAGGTATATCAGAATCATGACTAAAGCTCAATTCCCTGGTTACCCAATTAAAGAACTCCCAAAGGGTACCCTCCTATCTGGAAATCCTAGCTTTCGCTTAAAGCCATAAACAATCCTTACTTTCCACTTTCTGAAGACCTGAAGGAAATACAATGATCGTAAACAAAGCAATTTTCATTAGGTTTTCTACTTGATCCAAAAGGCTTACCATAATTGCATTATCTCTGTCAAGCACTCTTATCACTTCATTAGTCACCCTCACTTCAGAGACCAGATCTATGGCCCAATCTGTTGCTACCTTGACTCTCAATTTTGCTTTACACATGATGCTAGGCTCAATGTTGCCTCATTCATCTATATGATTTCTGGTCGAAACTTGCATGTGTTCCTTACTTTTCTTTTTCAGCACTGGCCAACATTATTTGATTGGATTGTGAAAATGGCCTGGGTTATCAAGTTCTTGGACAGGTCTCTCTTTGATGACCACTCCTTAGAGAGAATATATTGTACCTTCCTCCACCTCCTGGGTGTTTTCTAGGTTGAGGCTTCAACTGTGTTTCAATTGAGGGTCTTTTCCCTCTTGGTCGTACACAGTTATTTACCTCCAAGATGGCTCTCACTTGCATTCCTCTGCACTTGTACTAGTAGTCTCTCCAAGGTGATAGCTCTCAATCCAAATAACTCAACTCAACAAAGTCAGAATTAATTTTATTTGCCAAGCATAACAAACAAGAAACAGTAGAAACCTGGCTCAATCACATGAACCTTGATGGCTTCAAACCCCAAATTTAATTGAAAGCTAAATCACTTGGAATCACCCTGGATACCAACCTCACTATTATGAAAAACATTGCAAAAAACTAAAACAACCTGGTTCCAGCTCTTTCTTCTACAGAAAGGGATGCAGTTTCTTCGAGAAAGCAACTTCAGAATTGCTATTCAATCCCTCAAACACTCCCCATCTGGGTGGTGGTAATTCCCTTTTCCCTGTCCTCCCACACTCCACACTGACACGCCTTATAGGCATCCTACATGCTGCAGCATGTCCCATTCAAAGCCTGAAGAAATATGATTACCTGTTTCCTGATTTAACTCCAGTGGTTCCGCTTGCCAGCCTGCACCATCTTTAAACCCAGCTGCACCACTTACAAAGTCATCACAACCTGCTCCTCGGCTTATTTTGTAGACAAGCTCATCATTTCTGGTGGTTCTTAACACACCTGCAGGACACAATCAGACTGCAGACTAAGACGAGTGATAAAAAAGCAGACCTTTTCCATCTATACACCTAGGATCCACAACAGCATCAGGTATTATTCTCTGGGATCTCTGGTGCTTTCCAACCCAATAGTTCTTTTCATAGACTGGTGCAGGTCAGCCTCACTGGTGCAAATTAGATTTGGAGAAAGCTCTATAGCAAGGGAGAGACCCAGACAGCACAGAGCGGATCGAATGAGGGGCAGACCACACTCCTCACCAGCATCACCAAATCTCCAGAGGCTGCTTCAATAGTCCATTCTCTTGTGGCAGAATTCCTCTATGTATAACTCCAGTTTATTATTATCTCACTGCAAGCCCCTATCACCCTAAGTCTTCCAAAAGTTCAATGAGACAAGCCACTATCATGGAATGCTGCCATACACCCACTATTAGTATTTTTATTGTAATAATCTCTTTATTAGCATTTGTATTAAAAGCGGAGGACTGTCATCACCCATACTTTAATCAAGTATGGAATTGAATGTAGGCAATATGCAAATGGTGGTTACGGAGATCCCTTTAACATTACCACAATGGAACCTTCTTGAACGTACATAAATGTTAACCTCATGCTCCTCCTAATACTACCCCCCAACTTCTGCAACCCTAACTTGCAGAGGCTACAACCCCCCCTACAGTTTATTCCCTCAGGCAAAGGGTTACAGTCTATGCAACGAGTACCAAGGCATCACTTCTCGTCTTCCATGCCAACTACAGCTCTGCTACATGCCTGGCTGTGAATACTCAATGACTTATTAGTGGAAGAGGCCCATGACCCTCCAGTGCAGTGAATGGGGTGAGTTGGAAGGACCCCCACTGGGTTTCTCATAAGGTAGTTTCCATTTAAGGACAAATATAAGGGGGATACCATTCATGTTCCTGCTCAGCCATTCCATGGGTAATATCGTCCACATTCTATGGTATTGTTGGCAGCTATTGTTAATTTTGTAGCTCCCAGGCTTTGAAGGCGCATATACCATTCATGATGAGACAGTGCTTTCAGATTAGTTGGTCTAAGGACCAGGAGCATCACCTCTGGTGTGAAGGGAAGTAGATATGTCAGCACCTCATGTGGAAACTTGGAAACTACTCTACAGAAAGGCTGGAACCCCTGGGCAGACCCACCATATATGGAGCACTGCCGAGTGCCCCGCTGCCCTTTCAGCACTGAGGTGACGCGTTATGGTACCTTTGATGCAATCTGTGTGGAGTGTAGTGCCATACATACCAGACCTTGCAGTGTAGTTCTCTCCCTGTGGTGAAGGTGGATGAGGAGTGTATGTCCTTGCGTAATCTGACCCACTTCTTGCCATGTCCCTGTAAACCCAGAGATTGTTCTCACCCTCTATCATGTATCCAGGTGAGGGGTGCCTCCTGCCTGAGAAAGAATTTATATAATGCTGAGATTGTGCCATCTTCCTAGGGTTTTGAAGGGCTTACCTGTGGGTGGGTCCTAATATTCATCTTGGGACAAGACTCAAGCCTGAAACCACATCCCTCTTCGACCGTCTGGACACTTGGACTTCGCCGGGCACAAAGACTGCATCACAGAAGACTCCTGCTGCTCCAGCTCTTCCTGTTCTCTAAGTCTTCCTCATCATCTGTGTCTGTGCTTCAGCCAGGATCTTCAACAGACCTGTGGGCATCAAGAACACCCAAAATAATTTCCCTTGGAGTGAAGGAGTCTCTTCCCTGCATCTGCAGGCAACGCAACGAAGCTGAGCAGTCTACAGCTCCTGACGTCCCATGGACTTCTAAACGAAAGGCTCAGTAACACAAGACATGGTTCTGCAACTCCATTGAGGCCTGACCTGTTCTTTGTGCAATTTTGAGGCCAGTATCCCTCGCCAGAACCGCTTGGACGGGACCCCTGTGCACAGCATTGACTTACCGTTGCCAAGGCTTGTTGGCTATGCACTACCAGGATCTTTGGGCTACAAGAAGCTCCAACCTCCAGCATCTCTTATTGCCAAGATCAGCATCCTCACCACATCCTCTGCACTGTGGGCCTTCATCTTTGGTGAGCTACTCGAGGACCTCTTGCAACTACTGTGCCTTTGGCCTGTGGGTCCTATTGGGGTCTTTTTCTGCTCCAGTGGGCTCCCCTGCTTGCTTGAGGCCTGCTCTGACTCTACTTCTTGTGGTGAGTCCCTTGGACCTTGCTGGTCCCCACGTTGCTCCTTCTTCACTTCCCAAGCCTCTTGCAGCTGCCAAGGCTTGTTGGTGCTCCTGCTGGACACCAACCCCCTGGTTCTTGACTTCCAATGTGAGTCAGCTTGTGCATAGCTCCTGGTCTTCCTCAGCATCACCTGGTCCCCACAGCGACAAGCTCACTGCCAACTGTCCTGCACCATCCTACATTGGTGGACATTGCTCTTCCATGCCTCCTGGTCACCCCTGAGTGGCATAGACTCCGTCCCCTCTGCTTGCAGGTTCTTCACTTGAAGAATCCACCCTTGGATTCCACCGGACTCTTGCACAGTCTTCTTCAGCTGCATTTTTCCTGAGGTCCTCCATTGTGGTCTGCAGCGGTTTACGATGTCGCTTCATACCTATTCACCCGGCTTCCCTGCTGCAAAACTGCAACAGCGACTATCCTGTTTACTTCTATTGAGTATGCAACTGTGTTTCCACACTTCACACATCCTCTGTGGGGTTCCTGGGTACCATGGGTTGTTCCTTGGGTCCCCGGCTCCTCTGAATCTCCTGGTGCAGGTCCCAACTTCGGTCGCAGTTCACATTCCACTTTTTAGGTCGAGTATTCGAGACCTCTTGAATGGCATAGTGAGCAAAAAAACTATGGATTTAGGCCCAGATCTCCGTACTGGGGTGAATGTATGACATTGTTCTGTATTCTGTCAATCAATTGTTCTTATTGCATTTATGAGAGAATCAGCAAGGATTCCAAAGTCATTCATGCCAAATAATTCCCCACACTCTCAGTTTTCCCTTGAGACTTTATTAAGAATTTGTGGCATTTAATAACATTACATTGGGTGCCAAAATGTTTCTCCAGCATCAATACTGACATCTCAAATACAAATATAGCTCTTGATCTCCATCCGTGTGTCCTATCACCAGTACATGGAGAGAAATGCCACTGGAAGAGGATTTGTTCTCACCGGGACAACTTAGTTGAGTTGTTCATGGGCTTAATAGAAAAACTGAAGCTGTTCAAATGATATGCCACCATTCAGACACTTGAATGTCACCACTTTGTTTCAGTTAGATTGATGAGCTTTTACGACATTAATGTGGATTAGTTTTACAAGAGGGAATGGTCATGGGTTTATCTTGTAAATAACCTCTGTTCTGTTACAAGAGAATTAGTTAGAGGCAACTTACTATTGTGAATACTTTTGATATCTTCCTTTAAATCTCCACTGCCTGTCGCGAAGAATGATTCTGTTCCATCCGCTGATTTACAGGTTTAATATGGTTGGATCGGGAAACCATTGTGTGTGAGGTGGCCATCATGAAGCATCATTTCATCTGTAATGCTGTGTTTGACATCACCCACTATTCTCATCTTGACGATGTGGCCGCATAGGACGAGAGCTGTGCAGGGGCAATTCCACACAGAGGTTCAGGCACATATCTTGCTGCTGGTCCACTCGCATGTTGTTACAAGTGCAGAGTTACAAGCTCGACCTGTCGCTGATTTTAAGTGAAATTGGGTGAAAATTTCCATGTGATGAACTGTTGTTAGGGCAAATTCACATGTACCGGTCGATAACAACATTTAGGTTCTTTCCTTGCAGATGGTTTCCTCATTGTAGTTTTTTGGAGTGTTTGACTTGGCCCTCTCTGAAAGGTCACCCAAGCATTATTACCTCCTCCCTTCTGATTTCTGGACCTGTTTTTGTTGACTTTGGCACTCTTTGAACTTTCCCACTGCTAACCAGTGCTAAGGTGCTTGTGCTCTCTCCATTAATTCACACATTTAGTTTACTTGTAAGTCCCTAATAAAATTGAACTACAGGTACCCAGGGCATGTAAATGAAATGCTACTAGTGAGCCTGGAGCCCTTATCGTGACACCCACTTAAGTAGCCTCATGTCTCAGGTCTGCCATTGCAGCCTGTATGCCGTTTTTAACTGCCATTTCGAACTGGTCAAATAAACTTTCCACCAGATCTAAACCTTCCTTTTTAATACCTATAAGTCACTGTTAGAGTGGGCCCTAAACAGCCCACAGGGCAGGGTGCATTGTCTTTAAAAAATTGTACATGTACTTTTAAGTTTTACATGTCCTGGTAGTGAACAACTCTCAAATTCGTTTTTCACTATTGCACGGCCTACCTCTCCCATAGAATAACACTGGGTTACTTTATTACATTGTACAACGATAACTTTTGTATTGGAGCAGATGTTTGGTGTCTAAAGAATTGTACTTTAAAATTCTCTTTAAGGATAAAGTTGGATTTTATGTTACAGTTTTGAAAATGCCACTTTTATAAAGTTGCCATTTTCCTGTACTAACCATTTGGTGCCTGCAGCCTGCATCCTGCATCAGATGACTGGGTGTTGTTGGCAGTTTGCCTTTGTGTATTCCTCCCAAACAGTATCACAATGGAGGGCCTAGTTGTTGGCCGGATGGGCCATCCTGATTTGATGAGTGGGACAGACAAGTTACACTTCCACCTCAAAGACTCTGTCTCAGCTCACACACACACACATACATTCTGGCTTGTGTCCCAGACAGACTGGGACCAGGGCAGTGAGGCAGGAAAGTCCAGACACTTCTGTGGTGGAAAAACCGATAGAAGCTACTCCCCCTTCAAAGGGAGCACCAGGTATATAAATGGGGCCCTCAGAGCCACTCTTCAGTGCACTCCTGGACCTGTGGATACTACAGAAGAAGGAGTACCAGAGGATTGTTCTGCCTGAGGCCTGCCCTGCTGTTGAGAAGGAAGACTGGACCTACACCATTCATCCCAGGCTATCTGAGTGACTCCAAGGGCTAGTTATCTGGCCTTCTGTTCCCTGGCTACAGGGACACAACAAGCTCTGGAGGGGTTTCCTTCCAACTGTCCCCCTGACTTGCTGCACTGGACCTGACTGGACCTGCAACTGATCCTGCCTCTGCATTGCTGACCTCTGCTGGAGTGAGTTCCTGATCCCCAAGAGGTGCCTCTCATGTCTTAGAAAATTGGAGTGGTATCAGTTCAATTCCCGCTAGAAGAAAGGAGAGATTCTGAAGTTTTGGGCTCTTCACAACCACAAATGAGCCAGTTCATACCAAGATCTTGCTGCCCATGCCAACCACCAATGAGTAGCTCTGGTGAACCCTACTCTTTCCGCTACAGCGACTACCAGTGACAAACAGCAAGTGGAGATCTGCACTTCGCGCTACAGCATCGGCAGCCTGTGGTGACTGCCAATGCGAATCCCCAGCTACGACTGACCACGAAGCGACGCCTAGCCTGCTCCGTGCTCTACAGTTGCACCATCAGCTAAACTTACCCTGTTCCCTGGGGACTCCTCAACCACAAACTGGGCACTTTGCGCTGGACTTTAGAAGGTAACTTTTTCAATGGGACTTAACTGGCCCCTGTATCTGGCCTGCACTCCTTTGCGGTCGGGCTGTCTTGAAGGACTTTCACCTGGTCTTGTACGACCAAATAACCATGAGTAGCGCTTTGTGCTTTTAGGCACTATACTTACCTTAAATATTTGAAATTGTATATATCTGGTTCTACTTATTGGATTTTTGTTGTTTGAATGTCAAATAATGTATTCAATTTTACTCTATTTTTCCAAATTGGCGTGGTATTTTTCTTGTGCTGTATTTTCACTCTATTAGTGTTTAAGAGCTGCATAAATACTTTGCACATTGCCTTTCAGTTAGGCCTCACTGCTTTTGTGCCAAGCTACCAGAGAGTTAAGCACAGGTTAATTTTGTGACATTTATGGTTCACCCTCCCAGGGACTGTGGCTGTTGCTTGAGAAGGGCTCACAAACTCCTAAACCAACAACCCAATTTCTCACATGGAGCATCAGATAGGAAAGTTAGTTTTGAGTACCTTTTCCCTTACTAAGGGAAACTCATCACAAGAAAACACAAATAGAATAGGACTATTGTTTCTCCTACAGAATATGATCCTGGAAAGAGAAAGTGACGCAGAGTGGGACGAGCCCATGGGCAGCCATGACAAAGATGGAGGCAGCAGTAGAGTGAGTCTTGAAGAAGGAGAAACACAAGGAGCCTATGGACAGTGGGAAAACAATGACCTGAGTGCGGAACAGACCTATAGGAGAGAAGAGGGCGAAAGAAGGCCTCACGCAGAGCCATCGCCCTCCTCACCACTTCACAGATCGGGGAGGCGCAAGGCCACCATACCCTCGGAGGAGCGTGACTTACACAGGTGGATGCAATACTTCGGGGTGGGGAAAAGCAAAAGGGTGACATGAAACTGGCAATAATGATAAACTGAAGACCAAGAAAGGAAAGAAAAGAAGCATAACTAAAGGGAAAGTCAGGAAGGCTTTAGAAAAACAAAATAAAAGTCGAGAGTGAAGGGATCAGTAACTGCCTTCATCTATGACTTCCTATACATAGTTTATTGCTTTTTTCTCCTTCGAATGTTTTGATAGTAATAAGGAAAGCACCAAAAATGAAGCTAACATAAAAACATAAAGAGATAGGCAACTTATTTAACCTAATGAGCAAACTAGCCAGGTATAATTTAATATGAGAAAGACTGGTTTTCAAGAAGGAAGCCTAAATAGCTGAAAAATATAAGAAAGTGGAGAAGAACATAGGATCCAAACTCATGCCCTGTGACATGGGAGTATCAATTTTATTGGTGTAGAATGGTAGGTGAAATGGTCGCCAATTTGGATCATATCCTCAACAGCAATTACGTCTTTTTATTTACTCTAAATAAGATCAAAGAACTTGTCTTTTCCTGCCTAACGAGCAGTTAAAAGGGCATCCATTCCCCTCTCACGTGCCCTTAATGGATGGTTTGCAGCATGCTGAAGAGGTATTTTACTTGGACTGCTTTAGCAACCTCTCCAAAGGGCTTTCTAAAAAATCTATAGGCAAGATGTAAACAACAATGGGTTCAAAATCATGCCGAATTGGGCATTTGTGGTTTATTGCACAACAATCACATCAGCAGTCCTCTTAAATTGCTGAACTGGCTCCCATCTGTGCACTGTTTACAAACCAGTCTCAGCTGAACTCGAGGTTATTTGACCAGAGCCTTTTAGTCCTACCAACTATCAAGGAATGTGAGATCAGCACCTTCAGATCTACCAACCACCTGACCAGGCCAGTTTGAAAGGTTTGGAGGCAAATCTCCCTGTGCATAGGACTCCACCTTCTGGCTGGAACACTATTCCACTTCCATTGAGGTCGGAAACAGTAAAAGGTTTAGAAGAGGCTTTGAAAACCCAGGGCCATATGTACGACGAAGTGGCGTAGCGTGTCGTTAGCCTCCTGGGCTTAGCGACACGCCACTTCGGAAACGCAAGGCTGCACCATAGTTGCAAGAATCTGGTGCAGCCTTGCGTTTCCCCCTGTGATGGCGCTAAGTTGCACAATTTAGCGCCAATGCAGGCACCCTTGCACCAGCGTGCAAGGGTGTCTGCAAGCAGGGAGGTTTGTTTATGTACAGGAAGGTGCCCCTTCCTGTACATAAAAAATCCTAAAATGCAATTTTGTAACTTTCATGTGTGCTGCTTCGTGCAGCACACATGAAAGTTATAAAATTGCATTTTTTAAAAAGGTTTGTGTATGTACAGGTAGGGACACCCCTTCCTGTACATAAACAAACCATGGCATTTTGCTTTTTCCATGTGTGCTGCACAAGGTAGCACACATGGAAAATGCAAAAACAAGGAGAAATAATGCATTTCTCCTCTTTTTGCCATCTTAAGACCAGGATTTTCCTGGTCTTAATTTTGGTGCTGCCTCTTATGTACGCCATCCTTGTACATAGGGGGCAGAGTCAAATACAATGGGTGTTGCGGTGGAACGCCCACCCACAACACCCACTTCATGCCCCTTTAACGCTATCCCTACTTCCACGGATAGAGTAATTTCACAGTTACACGCACATACACTCACCATACACTAGGGCCCATTTCACTAACATACACTCAAATACTCTACCAGCATTGAACCTGTGGAAAGAAACCTTCTAAAACTCTTAAACCCCACATCTACACCGAGGTCGATAAGACCTAGCTATTGCAATTGTCATAATCTAAACAATCTATACATTAATAATCAAATAGAGTACTCAATAATTGACAAGAAATAATTACCAACACCGTATTTAAAATTATGATTCTTTATCTAAAATTAGTCAAAAGAAATTAATCAGAATAAATCATTTTCTCATAATTACCTATTCTAGCTAAATGTCAGAATGGGTCATCAGGACAAGTCTCTCAGTAGAAATCTCCCAAGTCACCGTCCTCACAGCATCGATCCTCACCAACGCAGGTTTGGGAAGAAAATGGCAAAGTGGCAATAACCCTCTCTAGGCTAACAATTTTTATAATATTTTAAACAAAAGAAAGCTACAAAAAGTATTCATCGCATCCGCTGAACCTCTGAGCAAAGCGAGAAGGAAAGGATGTCGCATCGCTACATTTGGAAAATCTCCGCTCAGGAAATTCACAAAAATAAAAAGACAGAACAGGAACCAAAAATAAAAAATGTATCTCTTCACAGTCCACATTTCCTCAGCGATGACACAATGCTCAGAGTTCTTTCTTAACATTCCTTTGTCCTCCAAGGCTGTCCAATACAGCTGGAAACCTGCCCAGAACTGCTGCTGTCCTCACGGAAAGTTTTAACCAGGCAAGGACTGTGATCAAATGTGTTCAGCAAGGCCTTCTCATCACAAATTCTCACTCGAGGCCAGGCTGCAAACGGCGGACATTTTTGGTTAGGCCAAAATGGACCATCTTAATTAAAAGAGACAAAAATAACGTTACCACAGCATAGTGATTGAACAGTGTTAACCCCACTAATACCCTTATGTGTATGTAATTATCTAGCTTTAGCAACACAGAAAAGCATTAATTCAAAAGCGTTTCGTGCTTAAAATAAACAGCACTCAGCAACGTTTATCTAATAAAACATGCACATTTATTAATAGCAATACAAAAGCGTTCCCACGTATCGGTTTTCTTCTCATTAGTATGTTGGTAAGTTTAAACACACACTTACACAAAACAAATAATTATTAATTAATGATTATTAATTTTAATCATGACAAATAGACAAACCAGAGCTTCAAAACCCTATAGATTTCATTTAGAAAATCCTGCTCCAGCAATCCCCCCTTTGGTGATTTTATCACCAAATAACCCCCAAAAAAATTTAGTGAAATTTAGTCCCATTTTAGGAGAAATTTGAAATGTCTTTTTCCTCCATACACAACACTACACACCAGACACTCTTTCATCATCCCTCTTTGTTTCTAAGTAGACACTCTCCCTTAATTCTTCTAATTCAATTTCTTGTGGTTCTCTTTTCAACCTTTTATTTCTCTTTTCATTATTTCTTTTAATTAATTTCTTTTTCCCTCCCCTGTTTTTACAACATAAACACACCAATCTCAATATCAATAAAGCAACAATTATACAAGTTAAAGGAAACAATATCTTACCTATAATAGTACTACCTATTTTTGCAATAAAACTCTTAACAGCTATCACCTTATTAGCTATTTTAGTCCAGATACTTTCAGCTTCAAGTGGTACTAATTCTTCAAATCAGTAATATTTTTGATATAGACCTTCAGGTCTTTGCTTTCGTCTGGAATGTAAGTGCAACAATGTTGAACTTTCAGCATTCCACAAACTCCACCCTCCTTAGCCAATAGAATATCAAGAGCAAGTCTATTTTGCATAGACATAGCACGCACGGCAATTAGTTCCGTATTCACCAAAAGAAACCCTCCAGCGGTATTTGTCGATAAGCGATCCACCACTGTTGACAGTTTCCGAATCCCATTAGCATTTAAAGAAATTCCCACTGCTGGAATTAAAGCTCCAAAAATGTCACCCACAATTTCAAACCAAGTTTCCCTCTTGAAGCGCATTAGTAAATTAATATGTTCTACATCTTCTATTCTATCTATACGAAAAATCTTTGGAAAAACCAGGCCCACATAACACGTGCCATACCAATGGTCAGGCAACTTGTAATAAGCCTTGTTCCCACAAACATAATACACTCCTGGAAAAATTGTATCTTCTCCACCTCTGAAACCCCATCCTGTTGCAATGAAGTATGTATCATGACATTCACTAGTCCCAACAAAATATGTATCATATTGGGATTTCCCTCTTGTAATGCACAGCTTACCCTTCTGTGGTGCATCTAAAGCTAAAGTTGGACTAGCTCCATTTCTCAATTCTTTTCCCATCTCAATGTCCCAAATTGTCTCACTCACTTTATATTTCCCTGCCTTTTCATGCATACTCAATCTCCTCTCCTCCACCATGTTCAGGAAAGCTTTCTCCTCTTCTTCCAAACTACAAGTTAAATTATTTTTAAAAATGTAATCTAATGTTAATTCTTCTTTCTCAATACAAATCTCACCAAAAATGTTAGCTTCTTTAGCTGGATTCAGCTCTTTGTTCATTGGCAAGTGCCCAAAAATACTATCTTTGTTAGACATCTTATAATCTATTTTCCCTAACAAATAAAAAACACTACTTAATACACTACAAGAAATTCCATACGTAGCTGGTAAATGGTGATAAGTAACACCCTCTGAAACGGATGCAGGTAATTGCATACAAACGTAGCAATCCCTTACTTCCATTGTTTTCACATATTCGTATAACAACTTTGAAAAAACATTACTAGAAAAATCATTAATTGACCTATCTTTATGCATGTAAGTATTACTAATTCTAGTTGGAACTACTTTTTGCGAATTCTTTTCTACATTTGTCTCATTCTCAGTATGTATTTCAAATATACCTATTGAAACTCTAAATGTAACTAATAAAGCTAAAATACCCCATAGTAGCATTAATAATCCAGTACAGCAGCAGCACATTCTACACCATCTTCTTAAGAAGGCACATCTACTTTGATTATTCTCTATGTTAGCCATTTTACTACTTTGACCTTGTCTTTTGACTTAGCCTCTACTACTCCACTACTGTAATTTCTCAAACTTTGGATTACTTCAGACAGCTGAGTTTCAGACTTTCTCCTTTTCACTTTTTCCAAGTGATTTCTTCAGTTCACTCAATTTGGATATTCATCCCTTTTCACTCCTTCTTCTTCAGCAACATCAAATGGTATCAGATCATCAACAACATCCTGTGCATCTGACTCTTCTCCAATGTCAGTCAGAATAACTTTTAAGATTCCAACAGATTCTTCCTTTTCCTCAACCACTTTTCTCAAAATCTCCTCCGGATTATCTCGAGTCACTGTTTCTTCTTCTCCTTCTTCAGACAGTGCCACATAAGACCATTCCGGTGATCTGTACTTTTGGTTGGGTCTTCTAATTCTTTTTATTTCCTCAGGTTCTCTTGACTCCTTTTGCTCCTTCCTTTTTATTTCGTTTTGACTCGATACTTCATTCACTTGTTCAGCTTTCGATGTATTTCCTCTTATCAGTCTATATCTCAGCCTCTTTACTCTGTTGTTAGACCAAAAATCTCCTCTTACAACCTTTTTCGGTCTTATTTCTGTATTATTTCTTTCTCCAATCCAAGTTCTCTTTCTCAGAACTCGACCCTCTGATTTTCCACTTTCACTTTCATCCGATTCTGTTTCAAATGCCTCTTGTTCTTCAGCAGTTTTCTTTCGCTCTTGTTCTTCAGCAGTTTTCTTTCGCTCCACAGTCTTTTTCACCACTATTTGAGACTTCCCTACTTCTTTCCCTCCTCGGGTCTCCGACACGCAATCTTCTTGCTGTCTACTTGTCCCTTCACCTAGCTTATTAGAAGTGTTCCCTACACCTCCTCGGGGGTCTTCCGCAATCTGTCCCTCTCTATCTTCTTCTGACCCTACTTCTTCAGATATAATCTCAAGTGGTTCTTCAATCTCCTCCTCTTCTGATTCAGGAGTAATTTCTGTGGAACTGCTCTTTTCTTTTCTTTTTCCTCCACTGCTTTTTGGAACTTCAGGCTCTCTTTCAGAATCAGATCTCCTTTCTGAAATTCTCAATGGTTCTCTTGAACTTGAAGCCTTTTCTGCTTCTTTTCCTGAACTTTGATTCTTTCTCACTGGTTCTGGGTCTTCATCATCACTGGAATCTGACTCTTCAAAATACTCTCTACCAGTCCCATCCTTTGGGTTTGGAACTCTCAGAGTATGACTCGCATGCACCCAGTTTTTCACACCAGCACACTTCACTGCAGTCGTCGTAGTTAGAATGACTTGTCTTGGTCTTCCCCACCTTGGAACCAAGCAATTTCTTCTTCTGTGAACTTTAATCCTCACCCAGTCTCCTGGACTCAGATCATGAGCTTGCTTCTTCTCAAGTGTAGTAGCTTCTTCTCCAATCTGGTGAAACACAGAATGAACTGCGTCAGCCAGGCCTTTACAGTAATCCAAAATCATGTCATCAGTTATTGTCATCAACTTATTGACAGGTACATATGCATGTCGCATTGCACGTCCCATTATGATTTCGTGCGGACTTAAACCAGTAGTTCTATCTGGAGTAGATCTAATAGTCATTAGCACTAGAGGCAAGACATCTGGCCATTTCATGCCAGTGGCTAAACACATCTTACCAATCCTGTTCTTGATTGTGCCATTTATCTGCTCAACCACACCAGAAGCCTCTGGTCTGTATGCACAATGTAACTTCTGCTGTATGCTTAATGCTTCACAAATCAAACTCATGAGTTCATTATAGAAGTGTCCACCTCTATCAGACTCAATCGTTACCGGAAATCCATACCTAGGAATCAACTCTCTTAACAGTAACTTTGCCACTGTTACTCCATCATTTCTCCTAGTCGGATAGGCCTCAACCCATCTTGAAAATAAACAGACTACCACTAGTACATATCTCAGTCTGTTCACTTGGGGCATTTCAATGAAATCAATCTGCATTCTTGTAAAATGACCTCCTTCTCTGCCTATTGTTCCCAGACTCACCACTGTCTTCTTCCCAGTGTTAAATTGCTGGCAAATCAAACATCTTTGACAGATACTTTCTGCAATTGTCCTGAACTTTGCATTGTACCAGGTCTGCTTAAAAGACCTAATCATTGAATCCCTTCCCAAATGTCCCTGGCCATGATACATCCTTGCCATTGCTGACAGCATGGAGTTCGGCATTACTGGTCTGCCATCTCTATAGACCCAAACATGGTCTGTCTCTCTTGGGGCACAACCTGCCTTAATCCAATCTTTCTTTTCTTCCTCCTCTGCCTCATCCTGCAACTGTTTCACTTCATCCCATGTCTCTAAGACATTAGTAAACATCACAGAACAAAAAGACATTTCACCCTCTCGTTCCCGATTAATAGATTGGTTATTTTTGGCACAATATTGTGCAATGTCGTTAGCATATCTATTGCCAACTGTCACAAAATCATCTCCTTGTCCATGAGCAGCACATTTCACAACTGCTAATTCTTTAGGCAGCTGTATCGCCTCAAGCAATTTCCCAATCACTTCAGCATTCTTTATTGGAGTCCCACTTGACGTCAAGAAACCTCTTTGTAGCCAAAGTTGGCCAAAGTCATGCACAACTCCAAATCCATACTGACTATCAGTCATCACAGTCGTTCTCAAATCTTTCCCAATTTCACAAGCTTTTGTCAATGCAATTAATTCAGCAACTTGCGCAGATTTCACTCCTTTCAATGATGATGCTTCCATTACTTCTGAAACCTTACACACTGCATATGCTGCACATAGCACACCCTCATCATTCCTCAAGCATGATCCATCCACAAACAACACATGATCACTCTCATGCAAGGGAAGATCCCTTATGTCTGGTCTCGGTTTTGTACAGTAATCAAGCACATCCAAACAATTGTGATCATCTTCTGTTTTCACACCCACATTTTCAATCTCCGGCAACAATGTCGCTGGATTCACATTCACACATCTCTCAAGAGTCACATTTGCTGCTCCCAGAATGACTTTTTCATATTTAGTCAACCGACTATGTGACATGTACTGAGTTCTGCTTCTCGTCAAAAGAATTGCCACATTATGAGGTACGAATACCCTTACAGGATATCCCATTATGATTCCCTCACTCTGTTCTAGGCTTCTGCATGTTGCAGCCACAGATTTCAGGCAACCTGGTAAACCCACAGCTACAGGGTCAAGTGTCGATGAGAAGTACGCAATAGGCCTTCTCACTAATCCATGCTTCTGAATTAACACTGAAAGTGCACATCCATTTCTCTCACTGCAGTACAATTCAAATTCTTTTTCATAATCTGGCATACCCAAAGCAGGGGCTTCACACATTCTGCTTTTCAGCTCTTCGAATGCTGCCATTTGTTCTCCATCTAGTTTCAATGGGTCTGTCATCTCACTTTTAGTCAGCTTAATCAGTGGCTTTGCTATCAGCGAAAAATTAATTATCCACTGACGACAATAACCCACCATTCCCAGGAACATTCTCACTTCCCTCTGGGTCTTTGGGGCTTTCATTTCCCTGATAATTTTGATCCTGTCATCAGTCACTTTTCTCAGACCTTTCTCAATATTGTGTCCAAGATAATGCACCTCTTTCTTACAGAATTGCAATTTAGCTGGAGATATTTTTAACCCTCCATCTGCCAGATGATTCAGTAAAGCTATAGTATCCACTTCACAAGCTTCACGTGACTTTGATGCCACAAGTAGGTCATCAATATACTGCACTAATACTGAGTTTTCAGGCATGATCAAACTCTCCAATGCCTTTTTCAATAACTGATTGAATATTGAAGGACTCTCCGTATACCCCTGTGGGATACGACACCATGCTAAGATACGCTGGCCAAATCTAAATGCAAAAATCGGCTGGCTGTCATGATGCAATGGAATTGAAAAGAAAGCATGACACAAATCAATCACTGTATACCACTCAGCATCATGTGGAATCTGATACAAAATCACTGATGGATTTGGCACAATAGGACAACATGCCACCACAATTTGATTAACTTTTCTCAAATCCTGTACGATCCTGAATTTCCCATTAGGCTTCTTTAGCCCCATTATCGGTGAATTACACGGACTACTCAGTAGTTCTCTCAGAACTCCCTGCTGAATCATTTTCTCAATTATAGGAGTTATTCCCTCAATTATTTCTGGTGTCATTTTGTACTGAGGAATGTTAGGATAAGTAATTCCCTCTTTCACTGAAATTTTCACAGGATCTACATTATTCATCAATCCCACATCCTCTCCAGTAAAATCCCAAACTGTCCTTTTCACTGTGTCTCTCAGCTCTTGAGGCAAATCCTCTGGATCAAACACAGCATATGCACGAATTAACTCACTTTCTCTATTTTCTAGAGTCATTCGGTACAAAACATCCTCATCTGGTGTTTCAAAAGCTATTCCATCTGGTGTACAAAAAATTGTACAGTTCATTTTACAGAGTAGATCCCTACCTAACAGGTTCACTGGACTTGTGTCACAGACGATAAATCTGTGCATATCTGAGAATTTCCCTATTTGTACTCTTACTGGTTCAGTAAGACGTGTTCTGATTTGTGTATTGGCTACACCAACTACTTGGATTGCTTCATCCGAGAGAGGAAGATTTCTAATATCTGTTGACCTGACAGTTGATCTTGTCGCACCTGTGTCTAAAAAAGTAACACCTTCTTCATTTATTTTTCCATCCACAAATGGTCCTGCCTGGTCTATTTCTAGAGTTGCACCAACTATGCACTCTTCCTCCTCTCTTCGGCACCGTCAATAATCACCTTCAGACTCACTCCCTTCATTCTTTAACAAGTACTGTTGTACCTGGTTAGAACGCCTTGGTTTGTTTACCTGCTCATCATTGTAGAATCCCGAATCCGGATTATACTTTTGTGCTCCTCTATTCTGCGGCAAGGGCGGTTTTGGCTCTTGACTCTGCTGTCTCACAACTTTCTGCTGTTGCTGCTGTTGATTATTCCCCTCGTTCTGCACCTGTTGATTTAAGGAGTTTCCCTCATTATTCACTAATGGTGGATTGGTACATTCTGATCTCCAATGTCCCAGTTGGCCACAGTTGTGACATGGGAACTTTTTTTTAGCTTCCTCAAGATTCCCCTTTCCTTTCCCTGCATACCTAGGTCTATTCCCTGCATTATTTCCTGCATTATTCGCTTGTTCCACCAACTGTGCTTCCTGTCTTCCCGCAACTTTCACCTGTGCCCACATTGCTTTCTCTTTCAGCTTTCTCTGTTTTGCTTCAATCTCATCACTGAAGTATTTTGCATGTCTCAGAATCTCATCTATTTTCTTACTCTGCCAATCCACAGTATGCTCACGAATTCTTTCACTAATCTCAGGTCTCAGGCCATATACAAATCTGTATACAAAATGACTCAAATCCTTGTCACCCAGGTGTTCATCTCCACTGAATTGTTTAAATGCCAGTATCAGCCTCTCGTAAAAAGCATGAACTGATTCTTTTGCTTCCTGATGTGTTCGATCTATTTTAACCCAGTCTGTTTCTTTTGGAGGTACTTTATTTTTCAGGTATACAATCACCTGCTCATACTTTCTCATTACTTCTGGATCTGGTGCTCCTGTTCTCTGATCTCTTGGATATTCCTCAGTAGGCCAACTCACAACTATTTTACACTCAGCCCACAAGTCTGCTGGAACAATTATATCAAACAGACTATTCAGGTCAATCCACAGCACTTTTGACAATTTCACAAACTGTCTACCTGCCTGTACCACTCGACGGGCTTTTCTCTCAATCGAGGGAAATCATTCGTAAATGATAAAATATCCTGTCTGGTCCATGGAACATGTACATATCCTCCTCCAGGTATTTCTCTCATAGGATAAGTATCCACTGGTTTTTCCTTTTCTCTCACAGGAAATGCTGAATAAGTCCTATCCCCTGATTCTTCTCTCTTTTTGTACCATCTATCCTTCCACTTTTCAACATCACCCCATTTTCGCAATAAAGCGATCATCTCTTTAATCTGTCCTGTTCTACCAGTACCATTCAAATTTTCTATGTCTTTGTCTGTGAAATCCATCCTGTAAGACTTCTGCAAAACTTTCACTTTATCAATGTCAACTCCATAGTCATTTGCTATTGCTCTTAATCTGTCATGTGTATTTCTCGCTCTCCAGGTGATATTCTTACACATAAACAATAATTCACCATCATGATGATTTTTTAGAATTTCGGTTGGAACTGTCCCTGCAACAAGCTCTTCTAATTCTACACGTAACCTAGCAACATCAATTGCTTGTGAATCTTTATCCCTCTTTTGAAGAACTTTCATCCATTCATTCAGATCCTCAGCTGTTATTTCAGTAGATTTTCTCACTGGAACCACTTTCTTCTGCGGTTCTAAAATCGGCATCCCTGAACAACTAGCTTCACCAGCATCCAGTCCTGAATTAGACTCCTCTAATCCTTCATTACATGTGTCATGTCTTAATTTTCCTGCCCTTTTTCCTGAATCTCCTGAAGGACCAGCCAAACTTGTCAATCTATTCCCAACATATGGAATCACCAAACCATTCTCACCCGTCCTCTGCTTATCAAAAACAGGCATAACCGGACCTATGGTTACGGGTACCGTAACAGCGTCTAGATTTTTTGTCAGTTCCTTGATCCTTTCAGTCAACTCCGATGTAGTTCTAGCTAATTCTCTCGTATTTTCGCCACTGCTTCTACTCTCTCTCTCCCTGAAAGGATTACCACTTCTTAACTCAGGTGTCACATTTTCTGTCTCAATGATACGATGCGTATCTCTTATCGGAGAAACAACTGGTGTACTCTCTTCTGGTTCCGGTCTATATGGAGGTGGTCTTTTGTAAATCATGTCATTTAAAACCTCATCCTCATATTCATTAACTCCATATCTTCTCACTTCTGCCTCAGGAACTCTTTCTGCTCCCTCTTCAACTGTTCTCACAGGATATAATCCCTCTGACATACTAGCATCTCGCCATCTCGTCATTCGATCATGATGAGTTTCACGACCATGTCTCCTCCCGAACATATACCTATAGTTGCCTCCAGACCTCTGTTTCTCTCGCTCATGTACTTCCTCTTCCCATTCCACTAAAGCCTCGAATTGTGTCGGCCTTGGTCTTGGGTCAAGACATAACATCTTTTCCCGTACATTTTTCAACACGGCCAGATTAAATGAACCATGTTCTGGAAATGCTAAAACTCCATCTTCTTTGGTATACCTAACCCAATTCTCCAACCATATACAGGTATGATACCCATATCTCGCAGCCATGAAGGATGCAGGCGTTTTCGATGGAGGTAACAATTCACCTTCTCTCGTTTTAACATCTTTATCCTTGTCGAACCAATTTTTAATCTTTCTGAACAAAGATTTTTTCTTTTTCTCTTCTTGGTAATACATTTTAACGCTTACCAAAACTTTCTAATCCCTTCCGTAATACAACTACACAATATGATTTTTCAACCAATAACAGCGCGACTCACACTAACGCACCAATCCTGGAACGTTACGTCACTAGAATCGCTCCACCAATCCTTGCGCGGCTCACACCAACGCACCAATCTCAGCGCGAGCACTATTCTGATCTAATATCCAATCAGAGCGCGGTCTGTTTGACGTCAGCAGTCGCTGCAGTTTCTCGCTCCTGTCTCCTGTCAGTCGTCTACCCCTCCTTTACAAAATTTCTCAGTAGACTCCGTGTCAAATTTCTACAAAATCTATTAGTTACAACATATAAACATCTCCATTGTCTGCCTCGCTAACCACAGAATAGTAAAGAAAATCTATTTCACAAGAAACCTCTCGTTGACACAGTAGCACATCCCTCTACTCTGCCCTTCTAACATACATTCATTAACTGTTTCCTCTAGGACTTGTCCAAAGAGTCTTACAGTCAACTAAATATACGAACATTCACGCACATTCATACAAGAAAATATAGTACATACACACAGAATCCTGCTTTTCCCGGGAACAGCGAACAATCTGCTCCACTACAGAATTATAACACACATCAACCAAGCAGCTTACTTCTACCCAGTTTCTCAAACAAGCTCAGAGAATACCTATTACTTCTCCCGCGATAAGCTTTAACGGCGAACCTTACGGATCCCTGGGACTTAAAACCAGAGTTTCACAGATAACCTTCACTACCATACGCTCTCCTTATATACCAGAAATATCTCTAATAGTAACATACAACAATGTCACTGATTCCGAATCCAGACAATGTGAATTTTCCTGCATACATACAGGACCAACAATCCCGTCTTTCCCGAGAGCAGCATATACTTCCCTCTGCCCTACTACGGAACTGCTACTAGCTCCCAAGTTCCAGAAGCACTACATATAACTCAACATGACGACTCCAACATATAGTATTAGTACATATACCAACATCAATCAATAATCAATAATCAATAAGCTAATGTACAAGCAATCTAATCAGATCAAGACAATCATCAATAACCATCATCACTCTGCTACCAGGAACTTGATGCAGATTGGGGTGTACAAAATCTCCCTACTTCCACGGATAGAGTAATTTCACAGTTACACGTACATACACTCACCATACACTAGGGCCCATTTCACTAACATACACTCAAATACTCTACCAGCATTGAACCTGTGGAAAGAAACCTTCTAAAACTCTTAAACCCCACATCTACACCGAGGTCGATAAGACCTAGCTATTGCAATTGTCATAATCTAAACAATCTATACATTAATAATCAAATAGAGTACTCAATAATTGACAAGAAATAATTACCAACACCGTATTTAAAATTATGATTCTTTATCTAAAATTAGTCAAAAGAAATTAATCAGAATAAATCATTTTCTCATAATTACCTATTCTAGCTAAATGTCAGAATGGGTCATCAGGACAAGTCTCTCAGTAGAAATCTCCCAAGTCACCGTCCTCACAGCATCGATCCTCACCAACGCAGGTTTGGGAAGAAAATGGCAAAGTGGCAATAACCCTCTCTAGGCTAACAATTTTTATAATATTTTAAACAAAAGAAAGCTACAAAAAGTATTCATCGCATCCGCTGAACCTCTGAGCAAAGCGAGAAGGAAAGGATGTCGCATCGCTACATTTGGAAAATCTCCGCTCAGGAAATTCACAAAAATAAAAAGACAGAACAGGAACCAAAAACAAAAAATGTATCTCTTCACAGTCCACATTTCCTCAGCGATGACACAATGCTCAGAGTTCTTTCTTAACAGTTCCTTTGTCCTCCAAGGCTGTCCAATACAGCTGGAAACCTGCCCAGAACTGCTGCTGTCCTCACGGAAAGTTTTAACCAGGCAAGGACTGTGATCAAATGTGTTCAGCAAGGCCTTCTCATCGCAAATTCTCACTCGAGGCCAGGCTGCAAACGGCGGACATTTTTGGTTAGGCCAAAATGGACCTTCTTAATTAAAAGAGACAAAAATAACGTTACCACAGCATAGTGATTGAACAGTGTTAACCCCACTAATACCCTTATGTGTATGTAATTATCTAGCTTTAGCAACACAGAAAAGCATTAATTCAAAAGCGTTTCGTGCTTAAAATAAACAGCACTCAGCAACGTTTATCTAATAAAACATGCACATTTATTAATAGCAATACAAAAGCGTTCCCACGTGTCGGTTTTCTTCTCATTAGTATGTTGGTAAGTTTAAACACACACTTACACAAAACAAATAATTATTAATTAATGATTATTAATTTTAATCATGACAAATAGACAAACCAGAGCTTCAAAACCCTATAGATTTCATTTAGAAAATCCTGCTCCAGCATAGTGTGAAAGGGGGCCTTATTTACAAAGCAGCGTTAAGCCACGTTAAGTGACTTAACGCTGCCTTGTACATAAGGCAAGGCCCCTATCGCCGCGGGAACGCCACAAAAAGTGACGTTCCTGTGGCGATAGGAGCTTGTACATTTGCCTTTCTGTCTCTTCTTCTCCATGTAGAGTCTAGATCCCTCTGGCTTAGAACAGTCTTGATTACTCAGACTTCCACATGTATGCTACAGGTGTCTGCCAGTCGCACACTTAAACTGGCATACTGAATCCAGACCTCTATGTTAAAGACTTTTTCACCATTACAGACTTTGTCACAATGGAAACTTTTCAAAGTGTGATCAACAGTGGCTGCCAAGATGGTGCTGACGTGATCATTTTTCTCTGGCCTCCCCTCTTTTCAGTGCAGCGCCGTCATCCTCCTCCCAGTACTCTTGGTGGCTTGTAGCACTTTATTAAAAAAAACGTATTTTATGTTGGCATGCCGTAGGAAATCCCCTCCTTTGCTACCTCCCCTGTCCAACTCTCACTGCTCCGTGTCCTTTTCATTACAAAAGAGTGAATTGCAGAGGGCAGCTATAGAACACCCTATCTGGCTGCCCTACCCTATCCCCACCACTGCGATTAACACACAGCTCTATTGGTGCTCTTCCAACGCTACCTATAGCATCACCTCTTCGATCCAGGACCAGGGCCGGACTGGGAACCAAAACTGGCCCTGGCAAAGTGCTCGGCAGGGCCCTGCAACAAAAACGGCCCCCAGGGGACTGGGAACAGCAACCATCCCTGGCAGGTTGCTTCTCCACCGGCCCTGGGGAGGGGAGGGGGGTGTTAGCCGCTAAGCACTGCTCCCGCTTTTCTTACAGTGTCGATTTTGCAGCACTGATGCAAAACCGGCACCCTGTAAGAAAAGCGGCCTTCTGTGGCCACAAAACCGGCCCCCATCCCACCAGGGAAATGCCCGGTGCCCGCTATAGCCAGTCCGGCCCTGCAATCCAACCAAAACGTTAGCCGCCGCGGTGCACCTGAACGAAGGGGCGTGTCGGTGGACGATGCCAACAAATCATTAATGTATAATCCACCACAACCTGTTGAAAGTAGAACAGGCTCCGACACAGCACAGGACACCAATTCCTTCAAACCACTGAATTTATTCAAATAATACTGCCAATATGACGTGTTTCGGCCGAGGCACCGGCCTTTTTCACATACACTGGGTGCCAATTATATATATAAATGTACACACCACAGACACACACATATATATAGATAAATAATCAATCAATACTTCTTGTCACCTTCTCTTATACATATATATATATATATATATATATATATATATTAAAACGCAGGGTTGCCCTTGTGAGGATGCCACATACACCAGGGTTACTGCACTCGACGCCGCAAGCAGCAGTGTAGTACGAGGCTGCCTCCCCCCTTCTGCGGCCAAACGCGTTTCGGGCTCCCATGAGCCCTTGATCACTGGCTGGAAGGAAACAGGATGCGGAAAGGAGGAACAATTGATTTATTAGCATTCAGAGTCCCGCCCATGTGGGCCAAGGGCATGCTGGACAAGGTAGTTCAAAGTGCTTCCCCTGGACTCGCAATTCCTCTCACCAAGTGGAATCCGCTCCTGCGCCTCAATCGAATAAATGTACCTCGTTAGGAGAATGGTTTTGGCAGCAACGCTTCACACTGCCACTGTAATCCTGCGGTTCAGGCCCCCGATGTCCCAACAGCACCTGTGGTTATAAGTGCCCAGGATCCGCCGAACAGCGTCAGGGCATCCTCGCGACCGGACGGGGCCACATATTATTCCAAAACGCAGGGTTGCCCTTGTGAGGATGCCACATACACCAGGGTTACTGCACTCGACGCCGCAAGCAGCAGTGTAGTACGAGGCTGCCTCCCCCCTTCTGCGGCCAAACGCGTTTCGGGCTCCCATGAGCCCTTGATCACTGGCTGGAAGGAAACAGGATGCGGAAAGGAGGAACAATTGATTTATTAGCATTCAGAGTCCCGCCCATGTGGGCCAAGGGCATGCTGGACAAGGTAGTTCAAAGTGCTTCCCCTGGACTCGCAATTCCTCTCACCAAGTGGAATCCGCTCCTGCGCCTCAATCGAATAAATGTACCTCGTTAGGAGAATGGTTTTGGCAGCAACGCTTCACACTGCCACTGTAATCCTGCGGTTCAGGCCCCCGATGTCCCAACAGCACCTGTGGTTATAAGTGCCCAGGATCCGCCGAACAGCGTCAGGGCATCCTCGCGACCGGACGGGGCCGCATATTATTCCAAAACGCAGGGTTGCCCTTGTGAGGATGCCACACCGCAGGATTACAGTGGCAGTGTGAAGCGTTGCTGCCAAAACCATTCTCCTAACGAGGTACATTTATTCGATTGAGGCGCAGGAGCGGATTCCACTTGGTGAGAGGAATTGCGAGTCCAGGGGAAGCACTTTGAACTACCTTGTCCAGCATGCCCTTGGCCCACATGGGCGGGACTCTGAATGCTAATAAATCAATTGTTCCTCCTTTCCGCATCCTGTTTCCTTCCAGCCAGTGATCAAGGGCTCATGGGAGCCTGAAACGCGTTTGGCCGCAGAAGGGGGGAGGCAGCCTCGTACTACACTGCTGCCTGCGGCGTCGAGTGCAGTAACCCTGGTGTATGTGGCATCCTCACAAGGGCAACCCTGCGTTTTGGAATAATATGCGGCCCCGTCCGGTCGCGAGGATGCCCTGACGCTGTTCGGCGGATCCTGGGCACTTATAACCACAGGTGCTGTTGGGACATCGGGGGCCTGAACCGCAGGATTACAGTGGCAGTGTGAAGCGTTGCTGCCAAAACCATTCTCCTAACGAGGTACATTTATTCGATTGAGGCGCAGGAGCGGATTCCACTTGGTGAGAGGAATTGCGAGTCCAGGGGAAGCACTTTGAACTACCTTGTCCAGCATGCCCTTGGCCCACATGGGCGGGACTCTGAATGCTAATAAATCAATTGTTCCTCCTTTCCGCATCCTGTTTCCTTCCAGCCAGTGATCAAGGGCTCATGGGAGCCCGAAACGCGTTTGGCCGCAGAAGGGGGGAGGCAGCCTCGTACTACACTGCTGCCTGCGGCGTCGAGTGCAGTAACCCTGGTGTATGTGGCATCCTCACAAGGGCAACCCTGCGTTTTGGAATAATATGCGGCCCCGTCCGGTCGCGAGGATGCCCTGACGCTGTTCGGCGGATCCTGGGCACTTATAACCACAGGTGCTGTTGGGACATCGGGGGCCTGAACCGCAGGATTACAGTGGCAGTGTGAAGCGTTGCTGCCAAAACCATTCTCCTAACGAGGTACATTTATTCGATTGAGGCGCAGGAGCGGATTCCACTTGGTGAGAGGAATTGCGAGTCCAGGGGAAGCACTTTGAACTACCTTGTCCAGCATGCCCTTGGCCCACATGGGCGGGACTCTGAATGCTAATAAATCAATTGTTCCTCCTTTCCGCATCCTGTTTCCTTCCAGCCAGTGATCAAGGGCTCATGGGAGCCCGAAACGCGTTTGGCCGCAGAAGGGGGGAGGCAGCCTCGTACTACACTGCTGCCTGCGGCGTCGAGTGCAGTAACCCTGGTGTATGTGGCATCCTCACAAGGGCAACCCTGCGTTTTGGAATAATATGCGGCCCCGTCCGGTCGCGAGGATGCCCTGACGCTGTTCGGCGGATCCTGGGCACTTATAACCACAGGTGCTGTTGGGACATCGGGGGCCTGAACCGCAGGATTACAGTGGCAGTGTGAAGCGTTGCTGCCAAAACCATTCTCCTAACGAGGTACATTTATTCGATTGAGGCGCAGGAGCGGATTCCACTTGGTGAGAGGAATTGCGAGTCCAGGGGAAGCACTTTGAACTACCTTGTCCAGCATGCCCTTGGCCCACATGGGCGGGACTCTGAATGCTAATAAATCAATTGTTCCTCCTTTCCGCATCCTGTTTCCTTCCAGCCAGTGATCAAGGGCTCATGGGAGCCCGAAACGCGTTTGGCCGCAGAAGGGGGGAGGCAGCCTCGTACTACACTGCTGCCTGCGGCGTCGAGTGCAGTAACCCTGGTGTATGTGGCATCCTCACAAGGGCAACCCTGCGTTTTGGAATAATATGCGGCCCCGTCCGGTCGCGAGGATGCCCTGACGCTGTTCGGCGGATCCTGGGCACTTATAACCACAGGTGCTGTTGGGACATCGGGGGCCTGAACCGCAGGATTACAGTGGCAGTGTGAAGCGTTGCTGCCAAAACCATTCTCCTAACGAGGTACATTTATTCGATTGAGGCGCAGGAGCGGATTCCACTTGGTGAGAGGAATTGCGAGTCCAGGGGAAGCACTTTGAACTACCTTGTCCAGCATGCCCTTGGCCCACATGGGCGGGACTCTGAATGCTAATAAATCAATTGTTCCTCCTTTCCGCATCCTGTTTCCTTCCAGCCAGTGATCAAGGGCTCATGGGAGCCCGAAACGCGTTTGGCCGCAGAAGGGGGGAGGCAGCCTCGTACTACACTGCTGCCTGCGGCGTCGAGTGCAGTAACCCTGGTGTATGTGGCATCCTCACAAGGGCAACCCTGCGTTTTGGAATAATATGCGGCCCCGTCCGGTCGCGAGGATGCCCTGACGCTGTTCGGCGGATCCTGGGCACTTATAACCACAGGTGCTGTTGGGACATCGGGGGCCTGAACCGCAGGATTACAGTGGCAGTGTGAAGCGTTGCTGCCAAAACCATTCTCCTAACGAGGTACATTTATTCGATTGAGGCGCAGGAGCGGATTCCACTTGGTGAGAGGAATTGCGAGTCCAGGGGAAGCACTTTGAACTACCTTGTCCAGCATGCCCTTGGCCCACATGGGCGGGACTCTGAATGCTAATAAATCAATTGTTCCTCCTTTCCGCATCCTGTTTCCTTCCAGCCAGTGATCAAGTGCTCATGGGAGCCCGAAACGCGTTTGGCCGCAGAAGGGGGGAGGCAGCCTCGTACTACACTGCTGCCTGCGGCGTCGAGTGCAGTAACCCTGGTGTATGTGGCATCCTCACAAGGGCAACCCTGCGTTTTGAAATATATATATATATATATATATATATATATATATATATATATATATATATATATATATATATATATATATATATATATATATATATATATATATATATAATTAGATTATAAGACATTTAAGTTGGTCTTTTATTCTACAAAAAAAACTGCGGTAAATTGGAATAACTAGGAAACAATCTGTATTTGAATTTTGATTTGATATGAATTCAAATTTGGAAGATGCTGATATTCATTTTTAAACTGTTAAATATGCATGAGTTTTTCCACATTGCTCGCAGCAGGGTGAATTAAAAAACTACTTTTTTCTTTGAATACCACATGTTCTCTGTTCACCATGCATGATGAAGGCACATCACACAGGGAACTTTTTTTGTATTAGAAGAAATGCATCATTTAGAATCATCTCCTGTCATGGCTGCCTGATGTAGAAGATAAAGAATACTATTGGGGCTCATACATGGGTTCAATTTCAATTTCTTTAGTTGTTAGTTATTTTTTACTGGTAACCTTTATAAATCTTACAGAATACAAAATGTGACACGCGTTTCGCCCCAGTAGCATTTTTCAAGGCATGCGTTTTAGTACTCTGAGGTTCTTGATGGCAGTAATGTATTTCCTTCCCCTGTGGTTCACTACTTTTTATCTCATGCAGAGGGTTTCTCTCCTGATTTGCAACTGATGCTTCACTTGTGGTGGGTGCGACCTGAGCAGCTGTACAAGGAGCAGGATGGACACTAGACAAGCTGAGAAGTGGTTCAGATATTGCACCCTCCTTTCCAATGGTAAACTTTACATTCACGAATACAAGGATAACAGATGGAACTGTAGCATGGATGAGGATCGAAACCTAACGCTGCTTTGTTTATTCATACAAAAACGTACAGTTTTCTGTTTTTATAACTGTTTCCAAATCGTTAATATTTTATTTTTTCCTATCTGTTAGATGAAGAGGTAGGATTGAAAAATATGTTTTAATATGTTTACGGGTATTTATAAAAACGTCAAATGCTGCGTATTCGTCTGCTTCAGTGCGCTGAAATGAACTGTATACGTATGGTTTTAAAAAGAGTTGGACCACAGTGCCTTATAAAAATTCAATTCTAGTTAGAGATACTGAGTGGAATGACATATATCTCATTAGCATTTCCATATTACAAATTTGCATAAACTTTTTCACTGCATGACACTAACCAGAGCAAAAAGGTGACACTTAACACCAGTTTTTGGTCACATGTTTTTCTGCCAAAGTCAGCATAAAATTGCATCAGCACCTTGACAATCTAATTTGGAAATATTGGTGCCTAAATTCACAACATCAGTGGAAATCTGTGCAGTTTATCCCTATAATGAAAGCCGTGGATAGGTTTGGACCTATGGAATGGATGTGCCTGGCCGTTTTGCGGGAAGGATATTGAGGGCACCAATATTAACATTATATGTTCTGCTTTCTTCTCACAGTGTTGGGGGTCCATCTGTGCCTGTATCAGACGGAGCGGTACCGGTTCGTTACCGTCAATGAAACCGCCAAGATCTCCTGCTTTTTAACTGCAGATAACCAGGATGGAGCACATAGAATCAAGTGGTTCTGGAGGGGAGCAGAGGAGACGGTCACATTTATTGTGAACTGTCATGATAGCAAGAGGGAAGGAAAATATCTCTGTAGATCTGAACCCCGCCGCGCAACCCTGGAAATCTACAGCATGCAGCGGAATGAGAGCGGCGTCTATTACTGCTCGTATCCAGTCCTGAACAAGCTACATTTTGCCAAAGGATCCACACTCATAGTGGGAGGTAAGATAACTTGTCATTTTCAAGAGACACACTTTTTGTGTTCGCTGATAAATTAAAGTAAAGTGGATTGAAATTAATGTATGATGTTATCATTACTATAGTTTTAATGGGAAAAAAATGAAACTCCATGTGAAAAATGCGTAATTTTTTACATTCTCAGTTATGATGAAACACTTTTTGAAAATGCATTATATATATATATATGTACACACACAGATGCATACATTTATTTTCTATTAGTAAAAAGGTACTGTTTTTAAAGTGCATACCAGACCCGTTTTTCCAGTGAGCTTTAAATGAGGTGTGTATTTAACATTAAAAAAGGAAGTACAATATACACACATGGGGGCAGATTTACAAGCCCCTTGCATCACTTTTGCACCGTCGTTGCGTCACTTTTGAGACGCAGCGGCAGCGTAAAAGTTGCAGCCCATTTACAAAGTGACTCATCTAGGAAGATGCGTCACGTTGTGAAGCCCTGCGCCAAATTAAACCTGCGTCAGGTTTAATGAATGCAGGGTGGGCGTTCCGTCGCAGGAAGCCCCGTAAAAGTGACGCAGTGAAATCTACAAGATTTCACTGAGTCACTTTTACGTCCATGCTGCGTCAAAACCCTGCGCCTGCTTGAAGCAGGCGTAAGGAGTGACGCAGCTTGTTAGGCATAGGGCCCCCCTGAGCATTGCTGGAGTTGCGTCGTGCTTGCTACACGACTCTAGCAATGTGTGACTTTTCCGTCAACAGATGCATCAGAATTTCTGACGCATCTGTCAATCCTTGCGCCATGGATGCGCCGTTTTGTAAATACGGCGCATCCATGGTGACGCAAGGGTTTTGCATGTTGGCGCAGGGAAAGTGACGCATCTCTACAGATGTGTCACGTCACTTTCTTGTAAATCTGCCCCATGATTTTTCACATTTTGTCGTCCATGGAGACAAAGTGAAAAGAAGAGACGCCCACTTACAAGTCTTGCTTCCTGCTTGTCTTCAGCGGTGGAACGTCCAAGCTCCCACCGTGCATTGGGTGGTACAGGCAGGGGCCCTGGAACTAGGTGGGGGGGAGCTGCACGTGCTGACGCACCCCCAGACCAACGTAAAGGTCAAGGAGCACTAAAAGGCCATTATTGAAGTGTTTCTTCCAGCAGCATCGATGGATTTAGGCCCAGATCTCTGTACTGGGGTGAATGTATGACATTGTTCTGCATTCTGTCCATCAATTGTTGTTTTTGCATTTGTCACCCCGAGTGGGAAGGGTATGCTCAGACGTGAGTCCCTTGCTCTCCATGCCACTGGAATCAAGCTATCCTGGCTGACGAGGGCTGAAAGCCCGAAACCGGTCCTAGGATGCTTGTTTCCAGTCCAGGGAGGACCTGGCTTGGCAGTTCGGGCTGGACTGTTCCCATGGGGCACAGGGTCAAGACTGATTTGCATATGGCTGGGTTCAAACTGGAATGGCATGGTGAGCAAAAAAACGATGGATTTAGGCCCAGATCTCTGTACTGGGGTGAATGTATGACATTGTTCTGCATTCTGTCCATCAATTGTTGTTTTTGCATTTGTCACCCCGAGTGGGAAGGGTATGCTCAGACGTGAGTCCCTTGCTCTCCATGCCACTGGAATCAAGCTATCCTGGCTGACGAGGGCTGAAAGCCCGAAACCGGTCCTAGGATGCTTGTTTCCAGTCCAGGGAGGACCTGGCTTGGCAGTTCGGGCTGGACTGTTCCCATGGGGCACAGGGTCAAGACTGATTTGCATATGGCTGGGTTCAAACTAGAATGGCATGGTGAGCAAAAGAACGATGGATTTAGGCCCAGATCTCTGTACTGGGGTGAATGTATGACATTGTTCTGCATTCTGTCCATCAATTGTTGTTTTTGCATTTGTCACCCCGAGTGGGAAGGGTATGCTCAGACGTGAGTCCCTTGCTCTCCATGCCACTGGAATCAAGCTATCCTGGCTGACGAGGGCTGAAAGCCCGAAACCGGTCCTAGGATGCTTGTTTCCAGTCCAGGGAGGACCTGGCTTGGCAGTTCGGGCTGGACTGTTCCCATGGGGCACAGGGTCAAGACTGATTTGCATATGGCTGGGTTCAAACTGGAATGGCATGGTGAGCAAAAAAACGATGGATTTAGGCCCAGATCTCTGTACTGGGGTGAATGTATGACATTGTTCTGCATTCTGTCCATCAATTGTTGTTTTTGCATTTGTCACCCCGAGTGGGAAGGGTATGCTCAGACGTGAGTCCCTTGCTCTCCATGCCACTGGAATCAAGCTATCCTGGCTGACGAGGGCTGAAAGCCCGAAACCGGTCCTAGGATGCTTGTTTCCAGTCCAGGGAGGACCTGGCTTGGCAGTTCGGGCTGGACTGTTCCCATGGGGCACAGGGTCAAGACTGATTTGCATATGGCTGGGTTCAAACTGGAATGGCATGGTGAGCAAAAAAAACGATGGATTTAGGCCCAGATCTCTGTACTGGGGTGAATGTATGACATTGTTCTGCATTCTGTCCATCAATTGTTGTTTTTGCATTTGTCACCCCGAGTGGGAAGGGTATGCTCAGACGTGAGTCCCTTGCTCTCCATGCCACTGGAATCAAGCTATCCTGGCTGACGAGGGCTGAAAGCCCGAAAACGGTCCTAGGATGCTTGTTTCCAGTCCAGGGAGGACCTGGCTTGGCAGTTCGGGCTGGACTGTTCCCATGGGGCACAGGGTCAAGACTGATTTGCATATGGCTGGGTTCAAACTGGAATGGCATGGTGAGCAAAAAAACGATGGATTTAGGCCCAGATCTCTGTACTGGGGTGAATGTATGACATTGTTCTGCATTCTGTCCATCAATTGTTGTTTTTGCATTTGTCACCCCGAGTGGGAAGGGTATGCTCAGACGTGAGTCCCTTGCTCTCCATGCCACTGGAATCAAGCTATCCTGGCTGACGAGGGCTGAAAGCCCGAAACCGGTCCTAGGATGCTTGTTTCCAGTCCAGGGAGGACCTGGCTTGGCAGTTCGGGCTGGACTGTTCCCATGGGGCACAGGGTCAAGACTGATTTGCATATGGCTGGGTTCAAACTGGAATGGCATGGTGAGCAAAAAAACGATGGATTTAGGCCCAGATCTCTGTACTGGGGTGAATGTATGACATTGTTCTGCATTCTGTCCATCAATTGTTGTTTTTGCATTTGTCACCCCGAGTGGGAAGGGTATGCTCAGACGTGAGTCCCTTGCTCTCCATGCCACTGGAATCAAGCTATCCTGGCTGACGAGGGCTGAAAGCCCGAAACCGGTCCTAGGATGCTTGTTTCCAGTCCAGGGAGGACCTGGCTTGGCAGTTCGGGCTGGACTGTTCCCATGGGGCACAGGGTCAAGACTGATTTGCATTTGGCTGGGTTCAAACTGGAATGGCATGGTGAGCAAAAAAACGATGGATTTAGGCCCAGATCTCTGTACTGGGGTGAATGTATGACATTGTTCTGCATTCTGTCCATCAATTGTTGTTTTTGCATTTGTCACCCCGAGTGGGAAGGGTATGCTCAGACGTGAGTCCCTTGCTCTCCATGCCACTGGAATCAAGCTATCCTGGCTGACGAGGGCTGAAAGCCCGAAACCGGTCCTAGGATGCTTGTTTCCAGTCCAGGGAGGACCTGGCTTGGCAGTTCCGGCTGGACTGTTCCCATGGGGCACAGGGTCAAGACTGATTTGCATATGGCTGGGTTCCAACTGGAATGGCATGGTGAGCAAAAAAACGATGGATTTAGGCCCAGATCTCTGTACTGGGGTGAATGTATGACATTGTTCTGCATTCTGTCCATCAATTGTTGTTTTTGCATTTGTCACCCCGAGTGGGAAGGGTATGCTCAGATGTGAGTCCCTTGCTCTCCATGCCACTGGAATCAAGCTATCCTGGCTGACGAGGGCTGAAAGCCCGAAACCGGTCCTAGGATGCTTGTTTCCAGTCCAGGGAGGACCTGGCTTGGCAGTTCGGGCTGGACTGTTCCCATGGGGCACAGGGTCAAGACTGATTTGCATATGGCTGGGTTCAAACTGGAATGGCATGGTGAGCAAAAAAACGATGGATTTAGGCCCAGATCTCTGTACTGGGGTGAATGTATGACATTGTTCTGCATTCTGTCCATCAATTGTTGTTTTTGCATTTGTCACCCCGAGTGGGAAGGGTATGCTCAGACGTGAGTCCCTTGCTCTCCATGCCACTGGAATCAAGCTATCCTGGCTGACGAGGGCTGAAAGCCCGAAACCGGTCCTAGGATGCTTGTTTCCAGTCCAGGGAGGACCTGGCTTGGCAGTTCGGGCTGGACTGTTCCCATGGGGCACAGGGTCAAGACTGATTTGCATTTGGCTGGGTTCAAACTGGAATGGCATGGTGAGCAAAAAAACGATGGATTTAGGCCCAGATCTCTGTACTGGGGTGAATGTATGACATTGTTCTGCATTCTGTCCATCAATTGTTGTTTTTTTTGCATCTTCCAGCAGCATCAGCAGGGCTTTCACGTACAGGCTGTGAACATAAAAAAAAACTTCTTTTGACAAACTGCTGCTAATTATTTTAACATTAATATGTATATACTTTTACTGCCTGTCAGTTTTCAACTGGTACCATGCTGTGTAAAAAGTCAAGATGATCAAGATTATCTAACAGTCATGTATCAATAAAAATGTTATGATTTTTTATGTTGCCCCCAAGGGTTAGGAAAGTGAAGGAAGGGTAGAATCCTGCCACAGTACATTAGACATGTTGCCCATGTTTATGGACTTTCTAGACATTTCCATAGCACAGAAAGGGCATTCTGAAATTAACATTATACCAAAGTTTAGCTTATGATAAAGTATCACTCAAAGTGTCACACATGCATCAATAAGTGTCACACATGCATCAATAAGTGTCACACATGCATCAATAAGTGTCACACATAATTATACTCCAAACACACAAATGCCACACCTAACCAAACTGAAAACTTGACAGCTATAAACAATGCGGCTCCCATGCACAATCACCGCCCTGCATCCACAGCCTGACTTCATGTGACACATAAGTGCCCTCCAAGAGACACACCCCTGGACAAATGACATTAGTCACTTCATGAGATGTTTCTTTCGGCAGAGGGAGTGTCGGATGAGAATGGGAAGATGTTTTCATAAGGGATCATTAAGAAAAGTACAAATGCATGTTGGTTTCATAAAATGATGATTGCAAAGATGGAGCACTTTCGCTCCCAGTGCATAAATCCTGGTATGTACCACTTAACTATTAGTGTGCATTTAACAGTTCCAAGCATTGACCCTAGGGCTACAATTACAATGCATGATCATTCAAACCAACACAATCATAGAGACCTTTAAATCATCACATCAAAATACACACTCACATGACACCCCCATAGTCTGCCTATACATACTCATGCACCACAAACACATAAAAACAACTAACGACAAACACAAACATGCAAAAGACATACATGAACACATACATAGACACGGATATCTCTAAACAGGCAAACACACATACATATAAGCTGTTGCACATGCTGCACCTGTTCTGAGTGTGAATGATCAACTATGCAATGTTAACTACACCACTACTGTTCAGGTTATATGATGGAGTCTTGCGGTGCTGCAGCGCTTGCTGTATTGGTTATGCGTGTGAGGCACCATGCATTACTTTGTGTAGGATTACTGCTCAGGGTATCTGAAGGAGGCTTGCACTGCTGCAGCACATGCTGTATTGGTTATGCGTGTGAGGAACCAGACATTACTTTAGGCACCGTTACTGTTCAGGGTATGTGAAGGAAGCACGCACTGCTGCTGCTCATGCTGTATTGGTTATGCGTGTGAGGAACCACACATTACTTTAGGCACCGTTACTGTTCAGGGTATGTGAAGGAAGCACGCACTGCTGCTGCTCATGCTGTATTGGTTATGCGTGTGAGGAACCACACATTACTTTAGGCACCGTTACTGCTCAGGGTATCTGAAGGAGGCTTGCACTGCTGCAGCACATGCTGTATTGGTTATGCGTGTGAGGAACCACACATTACTTTAGGCACCGTTACTGTTCAGGGTATGTGAAGGAAGCACGCACTGCTGCTGCTCATGTTGCATTGGTTATGCGTGTGAGCAACCACACATTACTTTAGGCACCGTTACTGTTCAGGGTATCTGAAGGATGCTTGCACTGCTGCAGCACATGCTGTATTGGTTATGCGTGTGAGGAACCACACATTACTTTAGGCACCGTTACTGTTCAGGGTATGTGAAGGAAGCACACACTGCTGCTGCTCATGCTGTACTTGTTATGTATGAGAAAGCCTGCATTGCTTTGCGCATGTTTACTGCTCAGGGTATCTGAGGGAGGCTTGCACTGCTGCTGAATATGCTGCACATATTCTGCGTGTGAGGTAATGTGCTGTGCAGCTCTATAGTATTTCTTCAGAGAATGTGTGTGTGTGGGGGTTTTTGTGTGTGTATGAACCCTTCACTTATTTCACCTTCCTTGTACTTGTGCTTAGTTTTAGGAAACTTTGCATGTCTCCTATCTATAATGTGTAGATGGTGTGTGTTAGTACAGCTTGGTAAAATGCTTCTTGCTGTACAGTTGCCAAAACAATTGTCATTGTCAGTGCATTTTTGTTTACTGGGCCATACAAATGAATCAAAGACAATTGTGCCATCAAGGAAGCGCATCATTGGTTCATCTGCTCTGTATTGTCAGAATTCTGTCATCATAGCATCAAAAGAATGCTTTAGAATAACAATCTCAAGTATCCTGTTATTAGTATGGTGTGGTATGCATGCATTTGTCTGTTCTTAATTATGGTGGAAGAACTTTTCACATCAATGGTTTACACACAATGTTTTCTACCCCCCACAGTGTAAGATTGGAGGATTTACCCACAGTCTGACCCCGTATGTGAAAGATATATATATATTTTTATTTATAGTGTGTGGTTGGTCCTTCCTGACTTTGGGCTACTGCTTCACCCCTAAAGCCTCAACACCCTTTCTGCCCACCTGAGACCTAGAGCATCCTCATGGCAAGGGAGAGGAAATGGGTATTCCTTAGGGCACAGTTTTGACATCTGGACCAGCACAGATGAGGCAAATCTAAATTTCCTCTTACTTGCCACTACGAATGGCTGCACTATTTGGGCTCTGTATCAGCGGGCAACCAGGGAACTATACTAAAGATGAGTATTTCTGAAAAGTAGAGGCCAAGGCGATTACAGAGAAAGTCCTGAAATTTGCAGAATCTCACAAAATTCTTGCCTCCATGTGATCCCAGACTTTTCCTGATAAAAACTGAACCGCCGTTTGTGTGGCTGGGGCTATCGCCTTTGACAGGAACAGTAGAAAACTGTGGCCATGTGAAGTCAATGTAGTGTTTGCATGGTGCCTACTTTGGTCAATTCCTATCTCTGTTAATTGAGCCAGTCTCACGTTGGGTACCATTTTTATAAAGAGAAGTGTGGAAATGCTGTGTGGTGTGAAGTTTGGGGATCCCCAGAGTCTTTAACTTTCCCTCACAGATATGATAGAAAAACATGTGATTTCACCCACAGTTTAAGATATTCAGGGTGTTCTGAGTAAGAAAACAGAATAGTAGCTACACAAGTAAGATCCCCCCCCCAAGACTCACCTCAATGTGTAGTTTTCAGAAATGTTCGGGTTTAGTAGGTTTCCTTGGGAGCAGCCGAGTTCAGGCTCAAATACCATAGCTACCCACATCACCAAAATGGGTTAATTTGCAAGGCAAGAATTTGGATTTCTCCTTTTTGCGTTTTGGGGTATTGTCTGTTGTGGGTAATAGGCCCAGGCACACGGAAGGCCCTGTTTGTATTCGTAGAAATATGGGAGTACAGAATAGAATATGTGTTATTATCAATTTCATTTGTCCCTTTTTGTGCTTTAATTATAAGCTATTGTGCAAGAAAATAACAAATGCCCACTAAATGTCATGATAGTATTGGTAAACCAAATTCACCATTGTACAAATAACCACCGTTGCTAAACTCAATATTTTTAGCATATGTCAAAAATGCCTAAGTTTCATTCATCCCCATTTTTCATTTATTAGTTTTTACCATGTGAATTGCTTCATGGTTGTAACACAATAAAATATTATTAAAAGCTGCAATTCTGAGTATTCTGCGTCTTTGGAAAAACCAACAAACAATATATATGCCTGTGAATAGAAACGTCTGATGATGAAAGTAATGGTATATTACTCTAGTAAATTATCAATCGGGGCAAAAAATGACAGATACATATGTTGCCATCTATTTAATTTTCTCCTATATTTTTACATTATCTAATTGATTTCATTGATCAGTTTCTTTTATGAGACCCATGAGCAATCTACACAAAAGACCCCTTTCTGAAATTGTAATTTTGTATAATTTTCAGAAATGTATTACTGTCTAGGTTCATTCAAGGGTTTCACACCTGTTCCCACCTCTAACTGCAAGTAGGGCAAAACCACAAAAAACACAGCCAAAATGGACTGCCACTTAGAAAAAGGCAAACACTGTGGAAAAGTAGTTTTTCTTTACAACTCTGCTTGTTTCTGTAAGCTGGGAAGATGGTGATCTTAGCACACCTAACCTTTTATTGTGGCCACTTTTAGGAAAAATACACTTTCTTGCACAGCACTTTTTCCCATTCCTCCACAAAGACGATTTTTTAAATATTTAGGCTATATGTAAAAATTCCAGCTCTTTCATGGTACTGTTTGAGAGGAGATCAAGGGAAGGGTGCAACCACCCCCAAACCACTGTGAAATGCAGTATTTATAATTCGCACATGTTCATCTTGGCATGTTTTTTGGTAAGTTGGGAAACTGGCAACCCCCTTTTGTCAAAGTATAAACATAGCAAAGTGGTTCCAAAGCTTTGGTATACATCGCCTAATAATATACAAATCCTTTTACCTCTTAAATATCTCATCTCAGTATTATACACATCCCTTGCTTTGTAGTCACAGATCAAATTCACTTTGTAACAAGTAGTGATGATCAGAAGCCGGAGCACTGTCTCACACTGTCTGACACTGCACTCACCAGATCCAAAGTTGAACAAACTACAACTAACACCCTAGCAATTGTGCACACAAAGGTGTCTGGGAATGGATGCAAATCATTATGTTACATGACCTCATATGAGAGTTATGAAGCGCTGCATAATGGACACATTTGGAATAGCTACTTTGTCAGTTACCCAGAAAAACATGCTTGAGCTCACAAGGATTAGGAAAGTGCTAAATAAATGCCATTCTCATTAAGCGAAATTTAAAAAGCACAGGCAAATGAGAATTTACCCTGATCACATCTTATTTTATTTGATATAATTGCCTATGCATTTGCAAACAACTTTGGCACTGTTTGGCAAATCTGCACAACTCTTTTCATAAAAAGGTAATCCATCTTGTCTCCTGCATGGAGATGTTTGTGATGCTCTGTCATACGGGGGGCAATAAAAGGGGGTTGTCCTTCAAAAAGCGTGATTCCCCAGGGTCATTTCAACGGGAAACGTTGCTCCGCAGTACATGAAACAAGCATTTGCAATGCAATAGGTCTCACATTACTGAACGTTTGAGCTATTGGTGTAGCAAGTAATAAAGCAACGCCACTAGCTCAAACTTTGTATATTGTATGCTGACACCTTTATCCTTTTAAGAAAATTCATTTTGAACCAAAAAAAAAACTGTAGATAGACTCAGTAAACTGTATGTCAGCAAATGTAGTGGGCATTTCAGTGAAGATGTGCTCTCTGTAAATGACAGTGCACTACCAGAATATATTTGTGCCCTTGTGCTCCAAAGTGCACCCCCATCTACTTATCAAATCCTTAATACTCGCCTGCTAAATGAGCTTCGCACATTTGCTACCCTTGTTGTTTGTGTGATGCTTGGATTTTCACAGTCCCTAGGACTCTGGCCCACCAGGGCAGCCCGCTCTCTCCCAAGGCATTACCTTCTTAAATGCGAACATACATTTTGCCAGAGGGCAGTGCGTATGTCAGGGCCGGGCAATACACATTGCACAAATCAATTTTTCCGATAGCACCTGTAGATTTTCCGATGGTATCGGATATTTGCAACAACAACAAAATACTCGGCCTACACATACCAAACACTAGCCAGTCTCAACACCTTTCCCTCCCCCCCAGCGCCTTGAGACCCTCGCGAGTGAATAGCGCGCTTTACCAACCACTGATTGATTGATTGATTGAACACCTGTACAACTGAGATTGTACACAAAAGCCACCTTTTAACTGCACCCTGCCAACTGACTGCACCCTACTATTCCTACTAAAACAATCAGAAACACACTCCAGTCTGTGACACGTCTCAAGACCATTAGTGAAAATATCAGAATTCAGATAGCGCTTTGAGTTCTAAAGGCAGTACCGCGCTCCACAGACCCTGTAGCATAAGGGGGTCTCTCAGTGCAGCCCTGCAGTCACTCTGATCATTCCAGAAGTGTGACGCCAGGACCCCAGGAGAATGGAGTCTGTCTTTAAAGGACTGGGAAGCTGCGGAAGTCATGTCTGCCTTGTGTGGTGCGGAAGTGCTGTGAATAGAAACTCTTCTGCCTGACGGGCTGCTGAACAGTCCTGTGAGGGTTTTTTTTCTCGCCTCATGTGGCGCTATACAGACCTCTGTGAAAGTGCCCTTCCTTACCTTCTGAGTGACTGGAAATAGAGTGCGGACAATATTTTGCCTTTCGTGAAAAATAATGTAAAAGACCATGCTGCTGCCCCATTCGAGTAAAAAAGAAAAAAGCTGTGCAAAAGCACTTGTGTTACACGGTTCTAGAAAAGAGCAGAACAGGTTTTCGGCCTGTTTAAAGCGCTATGCGAAAATCTGTTTTTGCCTCAAGTGTGGAAACGCTCAAGCGTACTCTGCCTGTCTATTGTTTGTATTTAAAAATGACACAGGCAGAATAATTGTTCACTCTAGTCGTCATTAGACAGAAGCAGAAGCTGTAGAAAAGATTTGGAAAAAAAGACGATGAACTTAGTTATTTTACCTTCTCACAACCCAAGATTTGTTTGGCAAATGTGAAGGCACACTTTGCGTGGGGAGGGGAGAGCGGGAGGGGCAATTCAAAAGGATTCCCGCCACTTTGCAATCACTTCAAGTCTCTTAACTTGCCCTTCACGGGGAGGCCAGTGTACCTTCAAGGTGCTGCGCTTACCTCTCGCTTCCTAGCTCCCTTGGAAGGGCTGGGCAGGTTCTGCTGCTGCGGTGCTGCTCGCTCCCTGCACCTTCTCCCGCTGCTCTCACCAGCTCCTCAGTCCCTGCTGCACCATAGGGGAATGCCTGCCTGCGCCCCAGTCTGCCCGATGACACCCTGATCCCGGGCTCCGGCTCCGAGTCAGAAAGACTTAATTAATAAAATAGCAAAGTGAAACCAGAGATAGAATGCCTCGCATTGATCGAATGGAAGCAACACCTGTCCCACCCATTCATAGGGGATACCTGTAATACTGGCAACTTTTAAAAGTAATTGATCCTGGGCAAAATAGTTTTTTTCCTCCAGCCTGTAAAAAAAAAAAACACGCCCGCGAGTAGTGTGCGTGCACGCACGCACCACAGCGAGCCATATGTTTTCAATTATCGCGCCCGTGTCTGGGCACAATAATTGAAACCACATGGCCTTTGGTGCACGTAAGAGACACCAATAGGCCAGGGTCAGAGCAATGCAACCACCTTTGGCCTATTACGTGCTCTCTTGGGAAAGAACATACACGCAAAGGCCAATAGCGGGGCACAAAAGGAAAAGCACACGCACAAGCGTGTGCGATTCCTGGCTCCGTTTTGGAACCCCAGACAAAAGGACTCACGCTGCGCGAGCAGTGCTACGCACTGCATCGCTAGGCTCGAGACCTAAAAACAGCTGAATAGAATTTCACCAAATTACGTAGCAAGTTAGAACTTTTCTCAGAAAGCAGACTTTTCGTGATTTGGTGTATGATCATTCCGCTGTTTTCAATTAATGTTTAAAAAGGGCTCAAATTGGTACCAAGGGTGATGTTGCTCATAAAAAGTTACTTACATCCGGACTGTTGTTCCCGCAGGAAATTCAAAAGACAGAATATGAGGTTTCTGCAGTTCAATTGTTCAAAATGTCAGACACACAATATAACCCTCTAAGTATTTATGTGGTCAATGTATACTCTATTCTGGTAAGAAATGGGGAAAAAAAGAAAATAGACATAGATTTTTTTAAATGTTTTTATATATCAGCAAATTATAATAATGAGAGACACCCCAAAGATAGTTTTTTTAGAGTCATTTGTTTTTGCACATATGCGACTGGTATGCCCTCATACGGCTTTGGCTAAAGTCTAGTTTGCTAAGGTTTGTTCTGTGTCGTGTGTGCAGTGAGTATTTTTTGCCACTTGGTTCTGGGAAACACGTTGCACTTTCATTACATGTTTGCTAATTTGCAGTGATTTCCTGCCAGCAAGGCATGTGTGTGCACCTAGTGGTTGTATCTGTGCTTCAGAGTAGTGATAGAAAGAAAAGGAGGGCTTTCAGTCGTATGCGCACTGTATGCCAAAGAAGACGAGGCATCTCTGATGTCTGGTACAGCAGTGGTACACTACAAGGTGTTATGTAGTAGTCAAAGTGCATCTGTGCTTCTAGTGTATTTAGTTGTGATAGATAATGTGGAAAGCATACCAGTACCATATAAGCAGGGCAACCGGAATTACATTGTAAAGCAGGACCAGATTGTGTGTCAGCGTTGACTAAATAATGCAGCACAAAAAGACAAACTATGTGGCGTAATCGGCACATTTTATAATAGTTTTAATTCCTTATTTTGTAATTTTTATGCAGCTCAACCCTTTCCATGCTAAGGTTTCACATCATTGGTACCCGCTTAACAACCAAATATGGAAATAAGCAACCGAAAGGGGACCATTCAACCTTTTGAAAATTAGGGTTTCCACTGCCCGGCAACACGTGTTGCTGCGTTTTTTGTAACTTTTGATCTGTTTGAGTTAGAAACTATTTTTTTTGTCAAAATATGCAGATTATGCAGCAGATTATGTATTATGTGACAAATGGGGTGAATACATAATTATGCAGAATACGCAGCAATCGCAATATCACATAATTCCAGACGACCTACATTTAAGTGATGAGGGTGCTGTGATGGTGGCCTGATACAGACAGATGAGTGTTTCTTGTGGTTAGTGCTGTTGAAAATGAACATGGGGAAATATGTATTACCTGTCGCACTATGTTCAATGTTAGCGGTTGTTTTTTTTTCTGGCAGAAAAGATTTACCACACACAGTCCATCGTAAATAGGGCGCAGTGTAATGCCCTTCCACCGAAGCACCCTACTCAGTGGGCCTTCGGAGAAATGATTCAATCAAAGGAGCTAACAGGAGATCAGTCGAGAAAAAGATGACAGTCCTCTCTCCCCAAAATAGGGAGCGTGGACCAACTTTTTGAAGAACAGGGTAATCCATTGTGCGAAGGAGTTCTCTGTCCACCAAACTCTAATTTACCCTCTAAGGTTGTTGTCAAATGGAGATGACTATACCTCTAAAGGTATCTCATTATCCATTATTTGTTTGTTTCATTAACTATATTTAGGGCCAGTGGAATTATGCGGCAGGAGAGGGACAATTTATGTGGCAGGATTTAGTAAATTATGCGGCAAAAATGGCAAATTATGCCGCATAATGCAACACATTTTTTAATAGTATTACTTCGTTATTTTGTACTTATTACACTTATTCTAAGACTGTCTGGGCATTGGGTCGATCTCATTAGTACCAGCTTAATACCTAAATATAGCAATAAGCAACAGAAAGGTGCCCAGTTAACCTTTGCAAAAGGCCATCTACTGAGCAGGTAACATTTGCTACTACGCTTTAGTAACTTTTGAACCATTTCAGCTAGAAAAAAAATGGGGGTTCAAATCTACAGATTGTGCAGCAGATGATGGATTATGTGGCAAACCTATAATTATCGGAAAATCTCTGCCGGCGCACAATCACAAAATTCCAGTGACCCTCACTATATTATTTGTAATTTTACATTTTGCCAGGTCTTTTGTGCCAGATAATCTGCAGTAATGAATCGTTTTCCTTCTCAGACAGTTACGCAGCAAAGACCTCTGTGGAGCTTGTGACCGCCCCACTCCAGCAGAATGAGTTGGGCAGTTTTATCCCTCTGGCTTGTGTGGTCAGGGCTGTTTCTGGACCAGTCTGGCTGTCCTGGAACATCTCTGGGAGCCCAGGTGAAGGGCAGACAAGATTGACCAGAGACGTAAATGGGGACTTCACTTTTATCAGTCATATCTCCATCTCCCGAGACAACTGGACCAGAGGAGAGGTGTCCTGTAATGTCCAGTTCAATTCATCTCAGAGCGTGGTGACGAGAAGTGCAGCCGACAGAGGTAGATTTTATTTCCTTATTCATGAAAACGGTATGATGTAATTTCCAGAAATGTGTGTAGTGCTCTAGAGGGAACAGTTGACATGAACTGATTACCAGAGATTTTCTATTACCTGAAGCCCTTGAAGGCCAAATGTGGGCTGTTGCTTCTCTCAGATTCTGTGGCTGAACTAGGAGTCCTTCTCAAGTACTCAGGGCCCATGCCCACAGGTCATCCACACACTCATAACTTGAAGCTCACTCTGTTTTTTACACCTTAAATGTCACCATTGCCTGTTGTAATGCTGAATGTTTAGAGCAGACAAGTTTGACCAGAGACAAAAATGGGGTCTTCACCTTTACAAGTCATATCTCTATGTTGCCGGGCAACTTGACCAGAGGAGACGCGTCCTGCGAAGTACAATTCAATGCATCCCTCAGGGAGGTGAAGAGAAGTGTAGCCTACAAAGGCATTGTGAAGACGATTTTTGACCATTCGGATCCGGAAGCCTGGTGGAGAAATGTAGTTTAGGAAACAATATCAATATTCATTAAATTAGAAGCATATCCACTAAATTATAAAAAAAGTGTATTTACTCCATGCTGTTTGTGTAGTAATTTTTCTAAATGATATCACGTGATAAACCTAACTATTGAGAAACAGAGGATAATAATATTCTCCAACTGGAAGTTCGGCCAGTGTGTTAGTGTAAAATTAGGACTTGAAATGAAACGATGCTTCTTGACGTCGAAAACACTCTGCTATAGGCCCATAATGTATATTGACCCTTTTGCTCTTATGTCATTTGGTTCACTATGTATTATTTTCTTCCCTCACCTCTTATCCTCTTATCCCATGGCTTCCTACATGCCACGCCCCCTGCTTCCCTCTTAGTGTGCTCCTTAGAATAGTGGGATATGGGGCAGTGGAGGTGAGGTGTGTTGGGTTGTTCTCATGGGTGAGTATTTCACTGTGTGACTGCACCTCGCCTACTAGAATGTCCAATGCAAAAAGAACAATTGATGGACAGAATGCAGAACAATATCATACATTCACCCCAGTGCAGAGATCTGCGCCTAAATCCATCGTCTTTTTGCTCACCATGCCGGTCCAGTTTGGACCCAGCCATATGCATATCAGTCTTCACCCTGTGCCCGATGGGAACAGTCCAGCCCGAACTGCCAGGCTAGGTCCTCCCAGGACTGCAACCAAGCATCCTAGAACCGGTTTTGGGGTTTCACCCCTCTTCAGCCAGGATAGCTTGATTCCAGTGGCATGGAGAGCACAGGACTCACGTCTGAGCATACCCATCCCACTCGGGGTGACAAATCTAAACTGGGGTGGCATGGTGAGCAAAAGAATGATGGATTTAACCCAGATCTCTTGACTGGGGGTGAATGTTTTGATTTGTTCTGCATTCCGTCCATCAATTGTGTGTCTTTTGCTTTCTCGCCCTAAGTGCGCCGGGTATGCCCAGACGTGGGTCCTGGGCTCACTGTGCCACTGGATTCAAGCTATCCTGGCTGAAGAGGGGTGAAACCCCGAAACCAGTCCTAGGATTCTTGTTTCCGGTCCAGGGAGGACCTGGCTTGGCAGTTCGGGCTGGACTGTTCCCATGAGGCACAGGGTCAAGACTGATTTGCATATGGCCAGGTCTAAACTGGGGTGGCATGGTGAGAAAAAGAATGATGGATTTAACACAGATCTCTTGACTGGGGGTGAATGTTTTGATTTTGTTCTGCATTCCGTCCATCAAGAGTGTGTCTTTTGCTTTCTCGCCCTACTAGAATGTCCAGGTGTAGGTGTAGAATTCTGGAGGTTGGAATGTGGGACACTCGAGCTGGGACATGTCGGCGAGGAGGCGGTTGTACCGTGCCTCTCCTCCCATCTGCCGGTGTGAAGGGTCCTGGGTTTGGAATAAAGCCTACTTAAGAAGTCTCATTGTTTGTTAGTTGGAGTGGGAGAGTGAGGGGAACCACCTGAAAACCAGCCTTGGAGGTGTCATTGGTACTTATTGTGACTAATAAAACTCAGTCCTGCCTTAAACTGCGACTGGGGATCTTCATTATTACACACCACTTTGCTCCAAAAATCTCTAAGTAATGGAGATGAATGGTTCAGTGCATACTTCTTTGCATTTATTTAGCATATCTACTCTGTGACAAGCATCCATAGTGTGTGCTGTCTTGTGGTGTGTGTATATATGTGGTATGGTGTTGACCTTTATCATGATCTCCATTCTAGCCATCTCAACCAATGCTTTTGGTTGGTGTGGAGCCCTCACGGTGACCCGGATCATCTTGCTGCTGCTGACTCTCGCAGCTACCATCTACAAGGCTACCATGTGCTCTCGCTCAGGTCCGGCAGCAGCCTCTCCAGCTCAAGGAGAAGTCCAGAGCAGAAGAAGGAGGGTTGTAAGAGAAGGTAAATATGATAAATGCCATTCAGAAATGGTGCCCTGAAAAAGATTTTTAAGTTTTGAAAAGGTTGACAAGGACATAACAATTTTCTTTGTCATAAAACAAGTACATTACTTTGTTAATGGTTGTTCAAGGTCACTGCTACCAGCACCTCTATCCATTGTCCATTGTACAGACAAGAATGGGATTGCCGTCGTAGGGCAGCCATCTTACTGCTAAGCCTGACACACACCACTCTTCCTCATTCGAAGGCCAGCCTAAGCAGAAATTAAATTGAATGTCTTGGGACAGCACAGTAGAAAGCCGCACTGGGAATTAGCAACTGGATGGTAATAGGTGTTGAGCATAACGCTCCTCTGCCTTCAGCACCGTACACTACTCCCAGAAGGCCTCTCCCTCATGACATGCAGAAATGAGGCCAACTAAAGGCCTAGTGGGGCCACCAACTAAAGGCCTGGCCACGCTCACCAGCCTTGGTCAACCAAGTAGGTCAGCCTTGGTCAACTAACTAAAGGCCTGGTCGCTCTCACCAGCCTTGGTCAAATGGCAGAGGTTTAAGAATGACTTACCTGCTGGGCCGGCTGTATGATGGTGTGACCATTGCAGCTGCATCTCGCTCTGACCTGGGGAGGGGGTTTTAAAAATAACCTATGGATTTAAAACAACATGCCACATAGTTCCTTGTGTGCCCAGCAGTTTTCAGGCAACAATAAAAATGTCAAGATAACTCTGGTGATTAATGTTCCCGCTGGAGAGAGATGGAGTTAGTCTAGTGGGAGATTTAATTCATCAATAAAGTAGCGCAGAAGGATAATGTGCTTGCTGCAATGAATACATACCATGCAGATCACAGAACAGAGTGTGAGTGAACTATGAGTAGCGCTATAAAAAAATGTAATGTAATCAAGGGGCTATGGAGAGAGGAGAGGCACTGATGGAGGGTGGTAGTGAGGGAATTTGTGGAGAAGGAGGTCATGGGGTGGTGGGGTGCCTAAAAAGACTGCTGCACCATGCATCACCAGTGCTTAAGCCGGCCCAGCTTACCTGTTTGGCACTGTTCTAGCCTAAATGGTTGCTTGCCATGTTTAAAATAATGAGGCTGCATTTGTTTGGAAATATAACAGTGTTTGTTGTCTTAAAGAAACAACAGCACGTAACACAATAACTTACACACAGCATATAACAACATATTTAAAACGACCTCCTCTGCACCCCCTATATGCAAGCTGATTAAATTATAGAGCAGATCACTGGTTCTTTAGTGGTGTTGTAGAGCTGAGGCAGAAACACTAGGAAATGATACTCAAGAAAGAACATGTACTGGTCATGCTTTATTGGTGCAATGACATAAAATGCAGTGAAATACCTCTGAACAGAAGAGCATTTGATGGAACCAGTGTTGTAACCTAAGATATTTGATAGTCCCCTTATGCCATTTACTGTGTTAAATGAAAATATATTAAAAGGCTATTATTTTATTTTCAGATAATGTGTTTGCTGTAGAAGAAGCCAGTACACAAACCGAATAGTTCATAAACCACACCCCCACCTGTAACAATTTTACCTGATCTGGTGTCACACTGATTAAGGAGATAACTTTGAAAAAAATCATTTAATGGACCAACAAGTCATCAGTTTTCCTTCTTTTGTTTCTTGGATTTGTTTTGCTATATAGTTCGATAATGTACGGTTGTTACTATTTTTTCGGTTGCGATTTGAATAATCGAAGGCCTCGTTTATTCTTGGACGGCCAGCCCACAAGGCCACCATCTCCCCCTGCCTAGAGGAGGTCACTTGTCCAGTTTAAAGAACTCTGTTGAAATGAGGCCTGCTGAGCTGAAGCTGGAAAGAAGGAGTTTACTGAGAGAGTCCACACCGTTTGGCCACACGGCCAGACTGCGGGAGAACAACTGGTCACTGCACATGGAACTTGATTCCAGAGGTAATGTAACCGAATCAGTGAAGTTACAGGAATACAGTGACATGCATGGAATGGATCTTAAAGTGGAACAAAGAGAGCAGAATTCTTGCATGATAGCACGTGCTTGCTTGGCGGGAATATTTTTGAAGTGCATCTATAAGTGCGGTAGATGCACTTTCCGAAAAAGTGAAAGCCAAGGCAAGAAGGCATCTTGTTGCAGCTCGCTTGGCCTTCTTTTTCTTTCTCAGAAATAAACCCTGAAAGAGGGATTTTGCTTCATAGAAAGAAAATGCAATGGCCATGACATCAGGCCATTGTTGACTTTCCCAAATGGTAAAATGCTCTACAAGTGACAACCCTCCCAATGCCTCAATGGGAGCCCGGCACCCGATGGGTCTCTGCCAATGGTTATGCATCTCAGAGGTGGCGGAGGATCCACTGGGAACAATAATTGGTTCTCCCACCTTTAGTTGGGGCACAGGAACAGCCAGTGTGGCGGGGGCCATGCTCTGCCAACCAACCTTTAAAGGCACAAAAATACTGATTATGGGTTAGATGGATGGGGAGAAGATGTTTACTCACTTTTAAATATGGACACTTCTTTCCTCAACCAATTCCACATGTACCAGAATTTACCACGTTTTCATCTGGTACTTTTGACGGACATTAACTTTACAGTCATTGAACTGTAAAGAGTGTCTTATTCGCCCAGCAATAGCCACCAAAGAGAGCTGTCTTTCGTTTGCTCCACTTCTTAACAATGGATAAGTTGCACCAAGGTGTTTCTACAAATCATAAAAAGATTACAATTTACCCCGCACGCTTTTACAACACATGCCATACCCTGCATTTTTTACTCCTTAAAATCTTTTACAACACAGAGTTTTACAACGCAATCCATTACAACGCATTCCCCATTACAACGCAATTTACTATTGTAACTCCGCCGGGGAGTTACTTTGGGAAATGCGTTGTAATGGTTTGTTGTGTAAAGCCCTGCGTTGTAAAAGATTTTGCAGAGTAAAAAATGCAGGGTAATGGCATGTGTTGTAAAGGATGTTTACTCCTGCCATCTCTTCAGCTACAAACATTTCCTTGGATTTACTTCTCGAGAATTAGATAAGTCTTCTCTCTGGGTCACTGTCACCAAGTAATATTTTGGACAGCATCAACAGCTGATCTGTTTCCTTCAACGGTTCCATCCAGCCAGCTGGGTTTCCTCATGTGTCCTGAAAAAGGCTGTGTTCACCTACATCACAAAGTTGAAATTGTATACAATATCGCTGTCAAATCACTGGCAACGGTTAACCATGAACAGCCTCATGAGTATTTTTGTAGAATTACTCTGTTCTGGTTTTATGTTGTCAAACATGCAATTTTTTTTATTTTTATTAATGTAACATCAGCCTAATAATGAGCAGGGAATGTGGGGGCGTCGAAAGAAATTAAACAAATAAATTTTTGTGAGTTGTGACATTTTGAACAGTTTACAACTAACAACCAATATGAAACCTCTCTGAGACATTTCCCAATAAAATATATAATTGAAAGGCAAAATAGTCGTTTTTTTGCAAGTAGAAACGGCCCTCAACTAGAGCTAAAAAGAGAAATTGTTAATTTTACTCGTTTTTCGGTGTGTCTGTGTGAAGTCTGTGTCAGAAGTTGAGTTTTGCGTGTTTACTGTACTCTTCCAATGTCATATGCAGTTTTCGATGGTTCGGTCGTAGTGAAAATACATTCAGTGTTCACTATTCACAGAAATGACTAGAGTGAAGCAGTGCCTCACCTAGCAGCAGAAAGATTCAACAGGATGACTGTATTTCACACACAGAAGATTTTTTTAAGTTGCTAGGACTGTATGTCAGTGAATTTTCAGTCAGTTGTGGCTTTAAGGCAAACAGAATTTTAAATTCTGGGACCTTTATCTTCCTTTCTTTAATATAGCTTTAGGTCTGAAAATCCCAGCAGGTAAACATAGGATTGAATGAAAGAGTTACTTATGACATATGTGACATCATATTGTTACTCTTTTTACAAAACACCATCTTCCATAGGATACTTCACTCTGTGCTCCTTGCTGTGTTAGCCAGTTTCTTCACAATGCAATCAATCATTCCTGTTCTCAGCAACTGTACATTTTCCAGTGATCCCCAATGCAATAATACAGTGCTCTCCTGATACACATCAACCTGTTTTCTCATGAGACAAACTTCCTGTTTTCCCATTAGGCAGATGTGCTCCTTCAAAGAACATCACTCAATGCTCCTGAGAGGAAAATCACTCATTGCTTCCATGAGGTGCCTCAGGAGCATAGCCAGTCCAGCTTGAACTCTAGCGCAAAAAATGTAAATGAGCCCCCTGGCTGCTGTTTGAATGATAAAATACAACAATGTTCAGGGTTCAGTGGGTGCCACAGGTCTCTGGGTCCCAGTGCCACTGACCCTGTCCATAAGATTACCAGCTCATTTAGATGAATTTTGGTCACAATTTTAGGTGTGAACCTGAGATTAGTTCTTAGCCTGGCCTTGTCTTTTATAATCCATATGAAAGACTCTGTGATGGCAAAGGCCTGTATCTCATTACCTTTTGTCGCTGATGTTTTGGCTTGGAGAAATTCAGTTTTCCAGGTAAAGTATTTTAAGGTGGACTTGCGAATTGGTTCAAATTTGTCTGACATCACTTACAAAAGCACTGCAGTCAACTCCCAGCTTGTTGATGGTGATGTCCTAGATGGCGGGAACACTCTGAATAGGCCCTCCATGAACTCTGTTACAATTCAGTGTGACCATATAGATGGCTTGCCAGGTGTCCTTTCAAAAGCTAGGATGGCTGCCAGGTGAAATCTAATTGTCTAATTGAGGCATGTGTGAATCCCAACTACAGAAGACATGGGTCTCAATATGAAAAGGAAACACATTTAGTGTGACACCACACACAGAACCTCTTCCATTTTGCAGCATACGTTTTGTTTGACAGAGCTCTGGCTTGTGCCAAGATATCTTTACAGTCCTGAAGAATATCTATCTTTCCGAACTGATGATGCTCAGAAGCCAGGATGCTAATTTTAGAGACTGTGGATTAGGGTGAAGAATTTGGCCACAGCTTGCAGATTGGAGTTCCAATCTCAAATCCAGCAGATTGGGGGGCTCCTGCACTAGCTGTAGCAGATCAGAGAATGAGTACTGTCTGGACCAAGTGGGAGCTATGAGGACCAGCCTTCAGGGTTCACTTTTCATCTTGGTGATTACATTTGGCAGGAGGGGAAGCAACCGAAAGATATAGACAAACATCCTGTACCATTCTATTGAAAAAGCATCCCCCCATAAGTTTCTTTTTTGGGTATCTGTTTGCATAAGAGCGGTATTTCTTGTTGCCCTTTGTCACTAAGACATCTACTTTTGGTTTCCTCCAAGTCAGGAGTATTTCTTTCAGGACAATTTCCTTCAACTCAGATTCATGACATTCTTGTAACATTCTGCTGAGGTAATCTTCTTGATTGTTGCTTGTGCCTGAGAGATGTTCTGCTGTAGCGGTTATTCTGTTGGAATTGCCAAGTACTATATTTTTTATGCATCTGTTGACAGAATTCAAGAATGTGTCCCACCTTATTTATTTTTACAAAACACTGTGCTGGTGCAGTTCTTTCTGACCAGCACATCAGAGCTGTAGATTTGTGGAAGGAAGGGTTGTAGTGACCTTCTGACAAATCTGAGTGTGAGTATTTTTATGTGTAAACATTTCTCTTGTGGCATCCACAGTCTTCTGGCCGATAGCTCTTGAAGTGGAGCTCCTCATCCTCCCATTGAGGCATCTGAGGTGACCACAGGTTAAAACTGTGGTTGACGGAAGGTAAGTCCTGAATTTGTATTGTCCTCTGATATCCACCATTGGATAGCCTGTTTCACTTTTGCATTTATGGCTATTCTGTTCTCGAAGGAGTCGGATGTTTGTGAATCTAATGAAGATCAAATGCTAGAAAACTGATCTCCTTCTCCACACCACCTCCAATACACCTCAAATACTCCAACGTGCCACACCAGAGAATCAAATCAACAAACAGAGGCCTTGACAGTTTTCAGAAGTATTGAAAAACAGCGCGGGGACCTTACAGGGAGCTGGAGCAAACAGCAATGCTGACAGTAATATTTTACAGCTGACCTAAGATCTCTGAGAACAGGTCTAATAAAATGCTGCATCGAGGATCACGGATCCAGACTTCAGGAGACACTCTTGCAACATGCAATAGAATTCAGCTAATCACAAAAGGAGTTCAAGAAAATGGCTTTCGTGGGGGAACTATAGGAAACTGACTCGGTACCGATATATCTTGATTTTCATAGGGTTGGTAATAGGTTTCGGAACGTCCTGTGATGGAGAGGCGGTCACTTCTGTCCCAGTGGGCCTGCTGATAGTGGGAACACTAGTGAAACATGCTCCCCTCTAGAGCACACGCGCCAATTGTGCCCCCAAACTTACCTACCAAACATTCCCACTATAGCCGGTACAGCTGGTATAGAAAATGCTGTTCTTCAGCTCTAGAGATTTGAGTTTGAGATGTAGAAGGCCAAGAAGACATCTGAGCATGAAAAGGTGCAGTTCCACCAAGAGAGGTCATTGCTTTAGAACCCTGCATGAGGTAAGGTCTTTCGAGGTACTGCTGTCCCTTCTGCAGCCATTCCACCACTCGCATGTCTCCAAGGAATTAAAGGGGGAACTATACTATCGGTTCTAGTGTGGGTTGATGGGTAAACACATTTGATCTTGTTTCTGAGATGCATAAACCGAATAAGGAAGAGAACGGAGAACTTGTACAGAGCAAGCCTCCTCTCCGAAAGAATAAGGCAAAAGAAGTTTCAAAGTAGGAAAGGTGCCATATTAGATGTTTACTGTTGGGAACAACAAATGTTTTAGATTTAAGTGCAGATGCAGTAAACAAATCTACATTTACATGCACAGGGGTTTCATTAAAGACTGAGCGGCACTGTAAAGGGAAAGAAGATAATCACTTATAATTAGGGCTCCCGGTTTTATGGTATTTACTTTTTTGACATTTCCGTCTGTATTTATCCACATTTATGTTTTGGTACTTTTATTTGTATTTATCCATATTTATTTTGGTCTTTGTGAAAAAATGAAGCTGAAATGAGTATATTTCCACATGTATTTAACCCCTAAATATGCACTGATGCTTGAATGCCTGCAAGGTTTCAGTTCTGTGAACATCCGCAGAAGATAAATCAGTGCACTTATATGAAAGTGTGCAAATTTCAGTATCAGCCTTGTGTATATCTACTGCTGTTAAAGCCTCTTTACTAAAATCATTTTCATTTTAAAACCCCTTAGCTATCAATCCACAGTTATTGGCCTGGCAGTCATGGCACAGTGTATTTAGAATCACTCAAAAAGCACTCAATTTCCGTTTTTATCCACATTTAAAAATAAATACAGACAAGAAAACAAATGTTTTCCTGTCTGTATTTATCTGAAAAAATCAGTAAAAACGGAAAACATGGAGCCTTACCTATAATAAGAAGTTTATTTTACCTGGGAAGGAACCTTTTGGTGTGTGTCAGTAGAGCTTCAAGAACACTTGGCTCATTTCTACAGGATTGTAGAAAAGTGTTTACACCACTAATAGACCAAGAGAAGCTGGTGAACACTCATAGTACAAGAGAAAGCTGCAGAAGTTAAAACTTTCAATAATGACACTAGCTATTGTCAGGAAGAAATCAGGGCTGGCTCAAACTATCAAATTGATACAGGGGGCTCATCTCCCTGTACACAGGATCATGTTACAACTGCAGATGTGCTCTATATAAACACCAATACTATAATATAAAAAAAGATCTTGCTTCCATTCCCCATAGTGCAAAGTTGCCTGTGTTACAGGCAGGATTGTTTTTTACTCAGAAGGGGAGAGCTACCTGCACAAAAACAAATCTTAGAGGCATTTCCTCTTTCTATGTGTGCGGCAGAATGTAGCACATGTGGAAAGAGGAAACAACAGGGAGAAATAAACATATTACTCCCTGTTACGAGTCACTGGGAAAGGTGCAACATTTTGTCACCTTCCCAGGTTTACTACCTTTCGTAAATCTGGGAATGCACCAAAATCTATAGGTGGAAGCACAAGAATACCCATGGAACCCCTCGCTAGTTAAAATGTAAGGTTACGCAGTGCAAGCAGCTGTGTCACATAACATCTCTTTACAAAGTCACGCAAGGCAGTGCATATCGCCCCTTCTATGGCCTTGTAGAGATTACGGAAGCCTTTGCATGGCGGCTCAAGGGCAATGCAAAGGATTCATAAATCTGGTCCTTTTTCTCTGCCATTATCTCCCAGTTACTCAAACCTTCTCTCTGGTGCACTCATTTCTGATGTGTTTCCTGTCACTATCACATCCTCTTTGTAACTATGCCCATGTTTTTCTCTCAAACCTTCCATCCCTATATCCCTCACTCTCGCTTCGCCTCTGTAAAGTCATCCACCAATATATTTAATTCTCTCATGAAGCTTGTTATGTACCATGTTAAGACAAGTGTGCATTTGTACCAATATAACTATCAAGGGCCCAAAGTCACCTGTCATGTGCCAGTTCCAGCTGTGAAACCAACAGCACTTGGCGTTGGGGGAATTGTGGGTATGTGACATATCACTCCTATTATATGTATAAGCATCCACAAGTCCCTGAATGTTAGAAAGCTAGAACCGGCTGAAGCTTTTCTGGAAAAGAGTGTAAAGGTAATATAAGGGAAGGAGTGTACTACTTTTATGTTGTGTCACCAACTTCCCTTAATTTAACAAACAGACCAATTTAGACCAATTGCAGGACAGACTCAACTTTTCAGTGAGTGCAATTACACATATGAAAAAACACATACAGAGGACTTGAAGATCCAACGTAGTCAACAATCTTTATTGAGGTACAGGTGAAGTGCAGAACTCAGTTGCAGCCAAACTCTTGTCACATGTTTTTCTCCTAAACTTCAACAAAAAAACCACACTGAAAAGCCTCCTTTCAGACTTTATGTGTGAACTTAACTGTCCACCGTTTAGTCATGTTTGTGTTCTAAAAAATCAATTACGTAAGGAAAATGGCAGTGTCTTGGATGCAGTGGTCGAAGTAGCCGAAAAAAAGTAGGAGAACTGTGGGTGGAGAATCAGAAGGCGGTAATAACCCGTGGATTGGGTCAGTGGGTTGAGTCAGAGGTGTGGCCAGAAACGGCAAACATCCCAATTTTTAGTGTTTGTCTGGCATTTCACTGACCAGTTACAAATTATTACATCATTTAATTCAACCAATAGGTACACATGTTTATTAAAGGTTTAATATGAGTTATTGACATTAAAATATATTCACAAAGTTGTATACGTTTCATATCACAGACTGTCCCAAATATGCTTAAAAGTGGTATCACAAGCCATTTGTCTCTGAGCCATGCAGTTTCTGTCATCAGCACTTCTCCTCCCTTTTTCCACAAGAGCAATTCAAACATGAATGGCAAAATATTCTAGTTTGCAAATTATTTCTGTCATATTTGCCACATAATACATCATCTGCTGCATAATCTGATGATTTTAACTAATAAATTGTTTGTAGCTCAAATGGATCAAAAGTTTTTAAAAACTGTGACTTGTGTTGCTGCGAAGTGGAGAGCCCTTTGCAAAGGTTCACGGGTAACCTTTCTCACTGCTGCATTTGTAGGCTACACTGGTACTAATGAGGTAAAATATTTCCAGAGACTGTTAGTATGTATAAAAATGTCAAAATAATAAAGTTTAAGGAAATATACTGCATTAAGTTGCAGCTTTTTCGTTTGCTGTATAAATTAGTCAACACTGCGGCATAGTTTTGTTCTCTATTGCTGCATAATTCTACTAGCCCCAAAGCAGGCAGCACATGCTAAAAGTGCTTGTGCACGAAGTAGAGAGACTGTGAAGGTTGCGAACTTAGTTGGGTGTGTGTGCAAATCTTGCATTGCTGATCCCTGGTGAGTGGCAGCCACTACTGCTGAAAAAAGGCTAATGGAGGTACCAATGGGTGAGGCGGACTGGCCTCAAGGGTCCTGTGACCTCAGTGACAAAGTCACTGTTGCTCTAGGGTGTGCTGCTTTGTAGGCCTGCCAGCAAGACTGAAGGTGAACTTCAGTATGGATTCTGATGGACAGGCATTCAAGGATAAACCACACTTGCCACCGCTAGGGTCCACCTGCTGGTGCTAAGACAGTAGGGCTTCTCAGGTCTAGCATGGGAATGTGCTCCCTCAGGAGAATGGTCTGGTGAACTGGTCATGAAGGCTGAACCTGGTTCCTCAGTTCCAAATTTGGCAGCTTTGGCCATAGTGCCATATTCTCTCCCCCCACTGAACACCATACTGCCCCTCAGAGAGAAACTCACACAGCCTTCAGCTATAACCCAATTGTGCTGTGCTTTAAACACGTAGATGCGACTCAATTCAAATTGTGCACTAGACAAAAGTAATATGCTGCCTGAAAAAAAACGTAATACCATCTTGGAAAAAGCACTCATAGGGAATGTGAAATTAAGTAAAGCATGTAAATGTAAGCAGGTACAACGTGGTCTTAACAGGGTGCAACAAGGAGAAATGCTTTATTTCTCCTTGTTTTTTGCTGTTTTTTGTGTGCGGCATTGTGAAGCACACATAAAAACAGCAAAACGCCATGCATGATTGTTTATGTAAAGGAAAGTGTCGCTTCCTGCACATAAAGGAGAGGATGTGGTCCGTCGGCTGCGCTGCCGCCTCTGGTGCAGGAAACCAGGGTTCGAGCCTCGAGGTCGCGTCCACATCCTGTGATTCTGGGCATATCACTTAATCTCCCCGTGCCTGAATGTGTAATGTAAATATGGTGCTCATGTAAAGCGCTCCAATACCTTCGGGTCGAGTTCGCCAGGGCCGGACTGGTAACCAAACCCGGCCCTGGCAAAGTACTCAGCCGCCCCCCCTCCCTCCCCCACGGGGGGTTGGAGGTGCCGCCGAGCTCTTTGCCCGGGCCGGTTTTCGGCCGATTTTGTTACAGGGCCGATTTTGCAGCATAGCTGCAAAATCGGCCCTGTAACACAAACGGCCCCCAGGGGCCCAAAACCGGCCCCCACCTGTGCGGCGCACTGGAGAATTGCCCGGTGCCCTCTACAGCCAGTCCGGCCCTGGAGTTCGCGCTATATAAATATGCAACAAAGAAAAACAAAAAAACAAAAACAATCATTTAAAAAATGACGAGTTGCAACTTTTATATGAGCTGCACAAAACAGCACTCTTAGAGGTTACAAATCGCCATTTAAGATTGTTTATGTGCAGCAGGAAGTGACATCTTTCTGCACATAAACAATCATTCCCCGCAACACAGGGATGGTGCAAGGGTGACTGCCTTGGTGCTAGGCAGCTGAAATCGGTGCCAGAGTAGGGGGAAACACAGGGTTGCACCTTATTGTTGTAAATATGGTGCAACCCTGCGTTTCAGAAGTGGCGGAGCACGGCGTGAAGACAAGAAGGCTAGCGCCACGCTCTGTCATTACTTAGTAAATATGCCCCGTAGTTTATAGGAAGACGAGAAAACGAAATTAGAGCTTCACAGGCAGACTCTGTAAAGTGGCCCTTATGTGTTTGGGTGTGAATAAAACCATTCTGGCCACTTGGTGACCACTCTGGCTCACTTTATTTAGTTATTTTTCGTATTTTGAATCTTTTTTTTCTCTCCGCCTCGAAGCTGCACTTTGGAATAGAAAAATGTGAAAAAAGACATTTCCAGCAAAAGAGTTTCTTTAGTTTTTGGATCCATTTCGCAGGGGAACAAATAACGAAAGAGAGGGTTATAGCAGATCCTTGAAGTCACGGTTTTCAGCAACTGAGAAGGAACGAGACAGAGACAGAAAAAGATGGAATAAGGGGAAGAAAGAGAGAGAGATTGGGGCAGTTGCAACGGCAGAGCCAAGGCGGACACTGTCCTTGTCTTTTCTGGGAAATAAGGAATAAAGACCGAGTCCTTTTCCTTGTCTGCCCACCCTGCCCATCCCCAAACGGCCATAAAGAGCCGAACGTTATCTATAGGCTTTCGCTATTTCTGCCGTCTTGAGACGCCAGCCGCGGCCCGTGGAGGGAGTTCCATGGGGCGGTAAGGCGGGGCGGGGTAGGGGCAGGGTGGTCGGTTCTAAGAACTGGAATATGGATAATTACAGGTAAGTAAACAATTAAATAAATAAAACGAATTTCGTAGCGCGCGCTGCATCGCATTTTGCGATGTAGCGCGCTACGAAATTCGTTTTATTTATGTAATTGTTTACTTACCTGCAATTATCCATGTTCCGGTTTTTAGAACCCCCCACCCTGCCCCTACACCGCCCCGCCTTACCGCCCCGCGGAACTCCCTCCACGGTCCGCGGCTGTGAGACGCATGTCTGAAAATAGAAAAGTAGGGGAACGGATTGAATAAAATCAAGACGTAGGGGCATGCTGTACCTTTCAGATCCCGCCCATTTCGAACACTGCTGGAATGCCACCCACAACCAGAAATCCACCCGAGCTAGGCTCGAGACACTCTCGGCACATCTTCAATAGCTATAGAGAACTGGTGAGGGTTAAGTAAGCCCCCTGAAAGTGAGCTGAGATGGTTACTACAACTGAGGTAAGCCAACCCACATGGGGAGCGATTGTCTCAGGCTGACTGCAGCTCCTGAGATATCCACCCTACTGTTTCACATCTAGAGGTAGACTAAAGAAGCCCGTCCCCGAGGCAGAGATGGTATCTGTAGGTGGACGGGCATGAGTGAAGGAACTGTGCCTATGATCTCTCCCAACAGCCACTCGGTTTTGTACCCCATCTATGTGAAAGGCACAAAGCTGACCTGAATGAATGACACCAGTGGTAGCCAGACCAGGTTGAGTGTCAGGCTTTTGATCCCCCTAAAGGGGATAAAGCGATCGAGAGCAGAGTCGCAGTGAGGTAGGTAGTACACAATCTCCATCCCTTCGACCTGGCTCACCACAGAAAAAGCTTCAGGCGCCCCGGAGGGGCCAATTTCTCCTGCGACACTGGTACCCCAACATTTGGCAGCCTGGTGTTTGAGCAGATATGGGATAAATCAACAAAGAATCTGTGGGGAGTTTTGGAGACTGCGGTGGAATCAAGATGGCTGCTGGTGCCCAGACTTGAGGACAAGAGATGCCTTTGTTGTGGAGAAAGCAGACAATCCCCAAGCCATGGGTTGGGAACCTAGAGAGTCTCTGCTACTCAGCTTGCCGTGCCTGCCAACCAGTTTAAGTCATCCAACAACTGTGAAGCGGCAACAGATAATGCAGAAGAAGGTTCCAGCACTTCCGCACATGTGCAACGGGAATCTAGAAGAATACACAGAGGTCAGTGCATTGAGCAGACAAGACCAGTAAGAGCCAGGCGTGCCAACAATCCTAACAGCCACCAACTACACAGCAGCAGGTCTCTGGCAGTTCAGTCATAAAGGCCCAAGGCCCAGCAAGGAGTGGATCCCAATATTTTACGTTGTGGAGACAAAAAACGCAGAATTTCGATGCACAATAGGAGTAATTAAGCATAAGAGTCAAGACAGCGAACCTTGCATAACTAATTAATCACAGTGTCATTTCAGGTGTGAAAAGGAGCACTAAACAGTGATGGGAGAGATGAAAGTGGCATGGAGCCCAAGAGTTAAGGGTTCCACCTGCAGCTCCCAGCGGGCCACTTGACTCACATCCAATACAGAAGGGTGAACTGTGAGTCTAGCCCTGGCCACAGACTCAGCTAAAATCCTCAGCAGTCCTTATTGTCAGAACAAGAGACTAGCAAACTCAGACCCTCGGTGAGAGGTGGTGACAGATTGCCTGGCACTGAGGGAATAGGGCAGCCACATGCACATTCAGACGAATGAGGGTGCCAGGCGGCAATGGTGTCCAGTAAGAGGAAAAAAGACTCCAATAATAAAGACATGCTGTCCAAATCTCATGTCCATGAGCCTAATCCACCTACACGCTCTACACCAAACTCCCCATACAGAGAATACTAAGTGAGCCAAACAATTACGTGGGCAAGGCCCCTGTTGACATGATTGTTTATGGAGGAACTAAGGGGCAGATTTACAAGCCCCTTGCAACAACTTTACGCCCCCGTTGCATCACTTCTGTGACGCAGTGGCATTGTAAAGAATTCGGCACGTTGCGACATATTTACAATATGACGCATCTAGGGAGATACGTCACGTTGTAAAGCCCTGCGCTACATGATACCTGCGTCAGGTATAATGTGTGCAGGGTGGGCGTACCCATGCAGAGAAGCCTCATAAAAGTGACTCCGTGAAATCACTTTTACGATGCCACTGCGTCAAAACCTTACGCCTGCTTGAAGCAGGCGTAAGGAGTGAATGTGCATGTTAGGAATAGGCATTCCTAACCATTGCTGGAGTTGCGTTGTGCTTGCGACACGACTCCATCAATCCGCTGCCTGTACGCCAAAAGATGCGTCACACATCTGTCTATCCTTGCACCATGGTGCGCCTCATTGTAAATGCGACGCATCCATGGTGGCACAGGGGTATTTTTACGTGACGCATTTTAACTGGCTCATTTCTGCTAATATGCAGAGATGCGCCAGTTCTTTTAAATCTACCCCTAAATTGGGGCCTTTCTCAGTGCTCAGAGATGAAGTAAAGTGGGGCACCAAGTCCCATAGAAAAGACTAAAACAGAAAAAAGACAGGGTCATGATGGTAATGTGAAAGAGGAGGAGATGGAAACCCTGTGGCACGACATTCTCAAATTAAAGAACTACACAGAGGACCTACATGCCTATCTGGAAGAGAATGAGAATCGGTTATGAAGGCACACTTTCCTAATCAAAGGGGTACCATGATCGGCAGAAAGAGACAACATAGAAGGCGTTATTAAAATACTTTTCGAACAGGTACTCCCTAGCCTAGACAAGGTAGATGTTATATTGGACAGTACCCAATGTATACTCAAGGATTATTCGAGCGAACTTGGTCCCTGACATTTTAACTTGTCCGCACCACTTCTGCCAGAAAAAAACATCATGCAGGCTGCCAGAAATATGGGACCGATTGTGTTTGAGGACCATAAGCAGGCATGAGATCAGGACTTATCACTCATAATTTTGCAAAAACGATGCCAATTTCATCCAGTTACAGAATTCCTAAAATCCAAAGGATGGCATTAGCTACAGATGGGGTCACCAGCCTAAATCACTTAGTGAAACCTGCCAGATACTAGCCATGGAGGCTCCTAAATGTCTGACAATGCCTGCAGCAGAACTACAACTGACAACTAGGAGCTCCTTGGGGCCTCGTCGATGGAGAAGAGTACCGTCCACAAGGAAACATGCAAAAACCCGCAGTGAACGCTGGAGCTGCAGAGAACCAAGCGGGACTCGACCTACGAATGGGGTCCAGCAGTCACCGTGACCCCTGAACAGGCAAACCCATGATATCCCATTTCTACGAAAGCAGCAGCAAATGAACCGGGATGGACACAAAGTGGTATTGTAAGCGGTGCTGGGGTGGGGTGAGGAGAAGGACGCAGGGAGGTACAGTGAGACGGATCACAAACACAGTGCAAGGATGTTCATAACCATGGCTTGTTGGCCTTAGTGTGTCCTTGGCAGGGGCTAGACATGAACTGTTTTACATTAACAGTTTACATTAGGGTGTTTTTAATTTGAGGGGTGGAATAAAGTGGGGCAGCCGCTCTTAGTATCTTGAAACAAAATCTAGAGATCACATAACAGGGGTGGTCAAGCTAATGCAGGGGGCGTACAGACAGTTCAAAACACCGCGCAGACACACCTTATTATAGGCCCTCTTGGATGAAATCAAGATTATGATCTTAAGTGTTAGGGGTTTGAAGTCACCTCCTAAAAGAGGGAAGCCCATTGCCCCTTCTTAAGAGTTCTGGTTGCCAGATCAGTTTCCTGCAAGAGACCCACCTGTATACAAAAGACTGCCACTGAATACATTCTAAATGGTTCCCCAATGGTGCTTATCTACAGGACCCAGGAAAAAAGCCATAGTGTTGATCTTGTTAGCAACCTTGTTGCCGGAGGGACTGGGCAGCATGTAACAGACATTGTGGGCAGGGCGCTGGCCCTAAGGGTCACCATGGGGACCACACATTCACGGTTGAATCAATTTCTGCTCTAAACACAGGTAAAGAAATATTGTTAAAACTTTTATCATTTGCATTTTACACATTCCTGATAAAGAGGTGATAATTGGTGGAGATCTCAATCATGTGGTGAGCATCAAGAAAGACAGATCCGCACACCGAATGGGAAGGTAGGGTCAATATCTCCAGGTGGAGGCATGGTTACACCAAACAGGTCCAACATATGCAGCGGGGACTACATCCTACTGAAAGGGATTACACGCACTACTCCGTTTGGCATAAACCGTATGCCGGACTAAACCACTTGCTAGCCTTACTAGGTGTAAAGGTTTTCTAGAGCCGAGATATGTGCACTAGCTCAATCTGGATCACCCTAGCCACACCAAAAATGCCACTGAAACCCGAGATACAAGGGAGCAGATTAGAAGGCTATTCAGACTCCTACCACGCTATACCTCCAAGATAGCAAGTGGGGATAAGCTTGGACACACTCTGGAATGCACTCAGAGCGACACCTCGGGCAGGCTCATTTCTACAGCAGTGTCAAATAATAAAGACAGGAGGGAGAAACTAAAGGCACAGGAAGACCAAGTGAAGGAGTTGGAGCAGGAGCGCCTGCAGTCAGGGACACAAAACACGTGGTGAACATTGCATCCAGTACAAGCTCATCTTTGGGCTTTAGACACTGACAGAACACAGTACACCCTCAGAGTGAAACAGAAATATTATGAAGACGACAACAAAGCTGGGAGACTTTTTGCATGCAAGCTATGTGCCCAAGTGGTCAAGAGTCACATTAACTCCGTCCGCAACGACACAGAGACAATACGTATCATAGATTCTGGAATGAGACAGCCTTTCCATGACTTTTATTCTAAATTATATAGAGAAGAATCAGTTCCTGAGAGGGACATGGAGGATCTGTCAGAGAGATTCACACTTGCCAGATTGACAGACTCTCAGCATAGGGCCTTGGGGAAGCACATTGCAGTATGGCATGTAATTGAGGGTATCTCTAAACTCAAAAACACAGAACCCCCGGGGCTGAATGGCTTCACAGCTCTATTTTATAAGGCGCCCTGCCAAGAAGTAACACCCACACTCAAACTATTGTTCACCGAAGTGGGGAGGAGGGGAATGGGAATGGTAACTTGATCAATGCTGAGGGACTCCATCACTAGCCTCCCAAAACTGATAAGGATTCCCAGTTGAGCTCATCACACCACCCAATTTCCTTACTTAACATAGATGCCAAGCTCATAATAGATATTCTCACTCCTTGGTTGGGCGTATATATTCAATCACTGGAAGCACTGGTGGACCAGGCTAGCTTTATCCAGGGATGCAACTGTACTGATGACACCTAAAGAATATTACACATAATTGACAAGGCAGGGTGGGTGGGCCGTAGAGTGATTCCTTTGGTGGTGGACACTGAAAAAGCATTTGACCGGGTATTTTGGTCCTTCTTCAAACTAAAAGTAACCCAGGTGGGAGCAGATCCACACTTCAGCCGCTACTGCGATCCCCAGGCTAGAATCAAGATCAATGGTTCGCTGACAACCCCCAAACAACAAAGAGTCGAAACAGGTAGTGCCCTTTGTCCCCCCTCTTTTTCGCATTATATATGATCCACTAGCCGTAGCTATCAGGCAAAACGTCACTATTAGAAGGGTGACCATTGGTCAAGCTGAGTAAAATTGTACATGTATGTGAATGATGTATTATTGAGCCTCTCCAACCCAGAAGATGTCCTGCCAGAAATGGGGAGTGAACTTAAACGCTTTGGTGAAGCTTCAGGTTTAAAAATGAATGTTCATAAATCTCAGCTGCTGGGCCTGTCCCTCTCGTCAGCAGAGAGGGCAGGAATACAATCACAGCTGTCCCTCTGGTGGGATAAAGAAAGTCTTTATGAATCTGACCCTGAAAATAAATTCAGCTGTGATTAAAACATCTAGGGGTAACTATACTAAATTCACATGGCAACTAAAACCAGCTTACTGGGCTAGCATGTATACGGTCTCTTCTAGCTGGGATACATTGTAGTGGCTAAGATGACAACATCGCCCAGGTTTTCTTTCTAGTGCAGCTAATGCTTCTCCTTCTCCCTGCAGGCTCACTGTGCCTCATTCAACAGCTATTTAATATGTTTATATGGCCTGGGCAACGACTACGCATAGCTGCCAAGCAAGTGTATAGACCGACAGAGGAGGGCGGGAGCGGCAGTCCAAATTTCACTCATTACTATTACGCGGCACAACTGCGGTATATAGTGGAATGGCGCCGGGAAGAATGGGAGAGACATTGATGCTTCATGGACCGAGCTGTTGTTGGTGGGTATATTTGTAAAGCAAATTGGCCTCCCAGGGATCACACACTGTGGGGTCTGGATTCCTGCCCAGTCACACAAGCAGCAATGACAGCATGGGATAAAGTGGTAGCTAAGCAAGGCCTAGTTACAATACTGTCGCTTGTGACCCCAATAATTGGCAATCCTAACTTCACACCAGCTTAAATAGAAGACTACACGAATGGTAGAGGGCTGGGTGCAAAAGGATTGGGGATCAGTATGATTGGGAGGGTATCATATCCTTTGAGCAGGAAAAGTTAGACTATGGGCTAGGAGAATAGATTTAGGTATCATCAGGTACGTCACTGGGTCTTTCACCCTACGATTAAGCAAGCAGCTAATCACCCACCACGAACGCTCGAGAAGGGGCTCATCACCAAATCAGGAGACTAGCTCATCCTCTCAGAAATAAACAAGTGCCTAATGCAGGGGCAGACTCATAGGAAGTCAGCAGGGCAGAAGAGATGGGAAAGGGAGCTGGGAGGACTTGGGACAGTACGAAGTGGGATGAAGTTTTTCAGAAAGAGAAAATTCACTTAAGCTAGCGCAGAGGTTAAAAAACTATTAACAAAACTGGCCTTATATTGGAATTACACCCCAGAGAGACTACACGCATAGAATAACGCTAAGCCTAGGACTGCTGTCTTGGGTGCAGGGGAACTGCCTCACTTTTGCAGTTGCTCTGGCATTGTACCAAGCTCACTAGGGATTGGGAATAAGGGCCCAATTTATATATTGGCGGCAGGCATACTACGTCGAAACAGCTACCCAGTATGCTTGGTACCAAGATAATGGTTTGCCTGCCCAATTTAGATGTGGGTGGACCATAGGTTTGGCTACAGCGGTGACTACTCCATCACCGCCATAGCCAAACCTCTCTGACGGCCCAACGGAGTAAGGGCTGTCAGAGAAATGGCTATATGTCTGCCCACCCAATTAGGATGGGTGGACATATAGGCAATTTTTTTTTTACTGTAAGTCACCACCAGGCAAACCCTGGTGGCAACAGACAATGAAAAAGTAATAATGCCCTCCCCCCTGCCATGGCCAATAACTCCCATGGCGAAAGTGGCATTTTATTTTTTATTTTTAACAAAATCGAAAATCGGATTTTCTTTTTGAAAATAAAAAAGAAAACTGATTGGTTCAGGGCTCTGTCATGTAGCCATACTGCTGCACCAAACAGGGAAGAGCATTGACGTGAACAGCCATGACGACATTTCCTTTCAATGCTACCCAAACGACTGCCAGCTTGGCAGTCATTTAAACATTTGGCAGGCGGCCCCTCAACCAGGGGGGCAGAGTAATCTACTCCATTCCGCTGGCGGAACAACTGGTCGTCCGCTGAGATATAAATTGGGCCCTGGGTGCTAAAGGATTCAGACGCAACGTATGACTGTCCAACACTGAGATTTTGAGCTTACCTAATCCTCGGTGTTGGCGATAAACTCATGTACCCACTTAGGGCTCAGAGGGGAAAGCTGATAATGATCATCCTGTGAGTGGCCAAACAAGTGTCCTTTGGGGCACAAAAAGGATAACCGATTATAAATTGTGCCACCATAAGAAATTAAAAATCCTAGGCACGGAGAAGATCTGCTTGACACTGGAACAAAGAGGAAAATATTTTGAAAAGTGTTGAAACCCATGCCTGACACTTTTGGCAAACAAAGCGGTACAAAAGGGGGTGGTGATGGACGGAGCATCAGAACCAATCAAACACTCACGCCCAGTCAACAGATCTGGGTTTGATTCATCACCGTTCTTTAGCCCACTCTGCCACCCCAGTTCAGACATGGCCATATGCAAATCAGTCTGACACTGTGCCTCATGGGAACAGTCCAGCCCGAACTGCCAAGCCATGCCTTCCCTGGACCGGAAACAAGCTTCCTAGGACCGGTTTCTGGCATTTCAGCCGTCTTCAGCCAGGCTTGCTTGAATCCAGTGGCAAAGTGAGCAAGGGCAAACAAACATAGCGAGCTACCTCCTTAGAAGGTTGTGGTTGATAACCCAGAAAGAGGCAGCAGAGACACCAATAAAAATCTTAATTTCCTGAGATATATATTAAAACAAAAAAGGCTTTCTTCACCTGTTTTCATCTCTCCTACCTGCTAGGAAACATCCATACTATGAATTTAAAATTATATATAAAGGATATTTTTTGTTTTAATTTTTATTCCGAGTGCATGGTCTTCACGTTCAAGCATGAACATTTTTTCTTTTTTTCCTCATTTTTTTATTTTTGTGCTGTATGCTTGCAATAAAAAATAAAAAACAAGGCTTATTTATAAATACTTTGAAAAATCCTAATAAAATAATAAAAACAAACAAAAACGATTACTTCATGTATGCAGGGCATCGATGAGATAACTAAAGTAATATGTGACGATTTAGTGTACTTTTGAGTCCTAAAGTATTCCCTCATGCGTTGCAGTGCAACCACTATATAGACGGAAGAATGATGCACCAAATTGCTAATAGCATTGTGTGAGTGCGCAAATAATCCTAATTCCACTCTGAGGATATTATAAAGACTCAATCAATCAATCAATCATAGCATTTATAAAGCGCGGTACATACCTGTGAGGGTCTCAAGGCGCTGGGGGGGGGACGCTGCTACTGTTCGAAGAGCCAGGTCTTGAGGAGTCTCCTGAAGGTTAGGAGGTCTTCGGTCTGCCGCAGGCGGATGGGGAGGGTGTTCCGTGTCTTGGCGGCGAGGTGGGAGAATGATCTGCCTCCGGCGGTCACTCTTCAGATGCGGGGGACGGTGGCGAGGGCGCGATCTGCGAAGTGGAGCTGGCAGGTGGGGGTGTGGAGGCTGAGTCGGCTGTTGAGATACGCTGGTCCGGTGTCATGGAGTGCCTTGTGTGCGTGGGTGAGGAGCTTGAAGGTTATCCTCTTGTTGATGGGGAGCCAGTGCAGGTCTCTCAGGTGGGGTGTGATATGGCTGCGGCGAGGGATGTCGAGGATCAGGCGTGTGGAGGCGTTCTGGATGCGTTGGAGCTGTTTCAGGAGTTTCGCCGGGGCTCCTGCGTAGAGGGCGTTGCCGTAGTCTAGTCTACTGCTGACGAGGGCCTGGGTGACCGTCCTTCTAGTTTCAGTGGGGATTCACTTGAAGTAACAACACGTAAGCAGACAGCTGCACTGTCAAGCCAGACCTGAAAATACCTACCGCATTAGTTTGCAATGGTCAGACCTAGTGACAATTCCTATTATATTATTAGTGTGGCTGTGAATCTTAAACAGGAGTGGCTATGCACAGAACAAACAGTGTCATCCTGATGACAAAGATTGCCTCTTGAGATTTAGCTTATAAGAGCTATTATGCTATAGTTTTTATTTCACAGAATAGTTCTAATTGTCACTTTAGTCTAACCAACAATATTCTGAGGTCAAGTCTGGTGGCTCAGTAATTTGTGGGCATTGTATGGTCAAAGTATTTCGAGGAGTATTGTTCTATTCCAAGGCAGAATCCTACATTGTGGTGTTTTATCTACTGCATATACAATATTTCAGAGCAGTGGTATAATGTCTAATGATTGGGCCTCCCTGCAGATTGGGAGAGGCACCCTCAGAGACTCTAATAACTCACAAACATTCGTAGGCCTTCAGTTGACTGGGGTCCAAGAAGCATGTGTGCCTCCCTGTGCCGCATGGCTGCAAGGGGTTGTGTTACTCCTGTGTTATAAGAGATCAGTAGCATTCCTAGTCAATATTCCCTGAGTTATTGAAACCATACAACAATTTTGGTGTCCATTATAACTTGTAGCACTGTTCTAGTGTTGGGCAGAACATGGGCTGTGGCTCAGTGGTTCGATGCATGGGGCCCGGTTGTTGAAAAAGTGTCTGAAATGCACCATGGGTTTCAACGGCGCTCAACATATATCCATTTGGATTATAAAGGATTTTAAACTGTAGACGGCTACTTCAATTTGGCACTTTTTCAGAATTTTGAAGAATTGGCTCATCTGCCTTTAAAAGAGACCATCAAAATTTGTGAGACAGAAGTAAGACGTGGTTGTCCAGCAGCAATATTTTCTGCATATAGGCACCATTTAAAGGAGAATGAGGACACCTTTAACACCAGCCACTCTTGTAACAAATGTACACCCCATTTAGTCATTTATTTATTTATACTTCAAACCTCATCACTAGAGCCCCTGGTTCATATATGTTTTGAGGAAATGCCCCAAACTCAACAGGGGAGGAGGATGTCTCCTTTGCGATTCTCAATAGTACAAACTCCTTATGATTTTGGTGAGCTGACTCAGATAGTCAGCATCACCTCTTTGAATATTGTTCCTGCTCAACTGGGTACAGATGCAAAAACAACAGTTGATGGACAGAATGCAGAACAATGTCATACATTCACCCCAGTACAGAGATCTGGGCATAAATCCATTGTTTCTTTGCTCACCATGCCATTCCAGTTTGAAACCAGCCATATGCAAATCAGTCTTGACCCTGTACCTCATGGGAAAAGTCCAGCCCAAAATGCCAAGCCAGGTCCTCCCTGTACTGGAACCAAGCATCCTAGGACCGGTTTCGGGGTTTCACCCCTCTTCAGCCAGGATAGCTTGATTCCAGTGGCATGGAGAGCAAGGGACTCACGTCTGAGCATACCTGTCCCACTCGGGTGACAAATGCAAAAACAACAGTTGATGGACAGAATGCAGAACAATGTCATACATTCACCCCAGTACAGAGATCTGGGCCTAAATTCATCCTTTTTTTGCTCACCATGCCATTCCAGTTTGAACCCAGCCATATGCAAATCAGTCTTGACCCTGTGCCTCATGGGAACAGTCCAGCCCGAACTGCCAAGCCAGGTCCTCCCTGTACTGGAACCAAGCATCCTAGGACCGGTTTCGGGGTTTCATCCCCTCTTCAGCCAGGATATCTTGATTCCAGTGGGATGGAGAGCATGGGACTCACGGCTGAGTATACCCATCCCCATCGGGGTGACAAATGCAAAAACAACAGTTGATGGACAGAATGCAGAACAATGTCATACATTCACCCCAGTACAGAGATCTGGGCCTAAATCCATCGTTTTTTTGCTCACCATGCCATTCCAGTTTGAACCCAGCCATATGCAAATCAGTCTTGACCCTATGCCTCATGGGAACAGTCCAGCCCGAACTGCCTAGCCAGGTCCTCCCTGTACTGGAACCAAGCATCCTAGGACCGGTTTCGGGGTTTCACCCCTCTTCAGCCAGGATAGCTTGATTCCAGTGGCATGGAGAGCACGGGACTCACGTCTGAGCATACCCGTCCCACTCGGGGTGACAAATGCAAAAACAACAGTTGATGGACAGAATGCAGAACAATGTCATACATTCACCCCAGTACAGAGATCTGGGCCTAAATCCATTGTTTCTTTGCTCACCATGCCATTCCAGTTTGAAACCAGCCATATGCAAATCAGTCTTGACCCTGTACCTCATGGGAACAGTCCAGCCCGAAATGCCAAGCCAGGTCCTCCCTGTACTGGAACCAAGCATCCTAGGACCGGTTTCGGGGTTTCACCCCTCTTCAGCCAGGATAGCTTGATTCCAGTGGCATGGAGAGCACGGGACTCACGTCTGAGCATACCTGTCCCACTCGGGTGACAAATGCAAAAACAACAGTTGATGGACAGAATGTAGAACAATGTCATACATTCACCCCAGTACAGAGATCTGGGCCTAAATTCATCCTTTTTTTGCTCACCATGCCATTCCAGTTTGAACCCAGCCATATGCAAATCAGTCTTGACCCTGTGCCTCATGGGAACAGTCCAGCCCGAACTGCCAAGCCAGGTCCTCCCTGTACTGGAACCAAGCATCCTAGGACCGGTTTCGGGGTTTCATCCCCTCTTCAGCCAGGATATCTTGATTCCAGTGGGATGGAGAGCACGGGACTCACGGCTGAGTATACCCATCCCACTCGGGGTGACAAATGCAAAAACAACAGTTGATGGACAGAATGCAGAACAATGTCATACATTCACCCCAGTACAGAGATCCGGGCCTAAATCCATCGTTTTTTTGCTCACCATGCCATTCCAGTTTGAACCCAGCCATATGCAAATCAGTCTTGACCCTATGCCTCATGCGAACAGTCCAGCCCGAACTGCCTAGCCAGGTCCTCCCTGTACTGGAACCAAGCATCCTAGGACCGGTTTCGGGGTTTCATCCCTCTTCAGCGAGGATAGCTTGATTCCAGTGGCATGGAGAGCACGGGACTCACGTCTGAGCATACCCGTCCCACTCGGGGTGACAAATGCAAAAACAACAGTTGATGGACAGAATGCAGAACAATGTCATACATTCACCCCAGTACAGAGATCTGGGCCTAAATCCATTGTTTCTTTGCTCACCATGCCATTCCAGTTTGAAACCAGCCATATGCAAATCAGTCTTGACCCTGTACCTCATGGGAACAGTCCAGCCCGAAATGCCAAGCCAGGTCCTCCCTGTACTGGAACCAAGCATCCTAGGACCGGTTTCGGGGTTTCACCCCTCTTCAGCCAGGATAGCTTGATTCCAGTGGCATGGAGAGCACGGGACTCACGTCTGAGCATACCTGTCCCACTCGGGTGACAAATGCAAAAACAACAGTTGATGGACAGAATGCAGAACAATGTCATACATTCACCCCAGTACAGAGATCTGGGCCTAAATTCATCCTTTTTTTGCTCACCATGCCATTCCAGTTTGAACCCAGCCATATGCAAATCAGTCTTGACCCTGTGCCTCATGGGAACAGTCCAGCCCGAACTGCCAAGCCAGGTCCTCCCTGTACTGGAACCAAGCATCCTAGGACCGGTTTCGGGGTTTCATCCCCTCTTCAGCCAGGATATCTTGATTCCAGTGGGATGGAGAGCACGGGACTCACGGCTGAGTATACCCATCCCACTCGGGGTGACAAATGCAAAAACAACAGTTGATGGACAGAATGCAGAACAATGTCATACATTCACCCCAGTACAGAGATCTTGGCCTAAATCCATCGTTTTTTTGCTCACCATGCCATTCCAGTTTGAACCCAGCCATATGCAAATCAGTCTTGACCCTATGCCTCATGGGAACAGTCCAGCCCGAACTGCCTAGCCAGGTCCTCCCTGTACTGGAACCAAGCATCCTAGGACCGGTTTCGGGGTTTCACCCCTCTTCAGCCAGGATAGCTTGATTCCAGTGGCATGGAGAGCACGGGACTCACGTCTGAGCATACCCGTCCCACTCGGGGTGACAAATGCAAAAACAACAGTTGATGGACAGAATGCAGAACAATGTCATACATTCACCCCAGTACAGAGATCTGGGCCTAAATCCATTGTTTCTTTGCTCACCATGCCATTCCAGTTTGAAACCAGCCATATGCAAATCAGTCTTGACCCTGTACCTCATGGGAACAGTCCAGCCCGAAATGCCAAGCCAGGTCCTCCCTGTACTGGAACCAAGCATCCTAGGACCGGTTTCGGGGTTTCACCCCTCTTCAGCCAGGATAGCTTGATTCCAGTGGCATGGAGAGCACGGGACTCACGTCTGAGCATACCTGTCCCACTCGGGTGACAAATGCAAAAACAACAGTTGATGGACAGAATGCAGAACAATGTCATACATTCACCCCAGTACAGAGATCTGGGCCTAAATTCATCCTTTTTTTGCTCACCATGCCATTCCAGTTTGAACCCAGCCATATGCAAATCAGTCTTGACCCTGTGCCTCATGGGAACAGTCCAGCCCGAACTGCCAAGCCAGGTCCTCCCTGTACTGGAACCAAGCATCCTAGGACCGGTTTCGGGGTTTCATCCCCTCTTCAGCCAGGATATCTTGATTCCAGTGGGATGGAGAGCACGGGACTCACGGCTGAGTATACCCATCCCACTCGGGGTGACAAATGCAAAAACAACAGTTGATGGACAGAATGCAGAACAATGTCATACATTCACCCCAGTACAGAGATCTTGGCCTAAATCCATCGTTTTTTTGCTCACCATGCCATTCCAGTTTGAACCCAGCCATATGCAAATCAGTCTTGACCCTATGCCTCATGGGAACAGTCCAGCCCGAACTGCCTAGCCAGGTCCTCCCTGTACTGGAACCAAGCATCCTAGGACCGGTTTCGGGGTTTCACCCCTCTTCAGCCAGGATAGCTTGATTCCAGTGGCATGGAGAGCACGGGACTCACGTCTGAGCATACCCGTCCCACTCGGGGTGACAAATGCAAAAACAACAGTTGATGGACAGAATGCAGAACAATGTCATACATTCACCCCAGTACAGAGATCTGGGCCTAAATCTATTGTTTCTTTGCTCACCATGCCATTCCAGTTTGAACCCAGCCCTATGCAAATCAGTCTTGACCCTGTGCCTCATGGGAACAGTCCAGCCCGAACTGCCAAGCCAGGTCCTCCCTGTACTGGAACCAAGCATCCTAGGACCGGTTTCGGGGTTTCACCCCTCTTCAGCCAGGATAGCTTGATTCCAGTGGCATGGAGAGCACGGGACTCACGTCTGAGCATACCCGTTCCACTCGGGGTGACAAATGCAAAAACAACAGTTGATGGACAGAATGCAGAACAATGTCATACATTCACCCCAGTACAGAGATCTGGGCCTAAATCCATCGGTTTTTTTCTCACCATGCCATTCCAGTTTGAACCCAGCCATATGCAAATCAGTCTTGACCCTCTGCCTCATGGGAACAGTCCAGCCCAAACTGCCAAGCCAGGTCCTCCCTGTACTGGAACCAAGCATCCTAGGACCGGATTCGGGGTTTCACCCCTCTTCAGCCAGGATAGCTTGATTCCAGTGGCATGGAGAGCACGGGACTCACGTCTGAGCATACCTGTCCCACTCGGGTGACAAATGCAAAAACAACAGTTGATGGACAGAATGCAGAACAATGTCATACATTCACCCCAGTACAGAGATCTGGGCCTAAATCCATCCTTTTTTTGCTCACCATGCCATTCCAGTTTGAACCCAGCCATATGCAAATCAGTCCGGACCCTGTGCCTCATGGGAACAGTACAGCCCGAACTGCCAAGCCAGGTCCTCCCTGTACTGGAACCAAGCATCCTAGGACCAGTTTCGGGGTTTCACCCCTCTTCAGCCAGGATAGCTTGATTCCAGTGGCATGGAGAGCATGGGACTCACGTCTGAGCATACCCGTCCACTCGGGGTGACAAATGCAAAAACAACAGTTGATGGACAGAATGCAGAACAATGTCATACATTCACCCCAGTACAGAGATCTGGGCCTAAATCCATCGTTTTTTTGCTCACCATGCCATTCCAGTTTGAACCCAGCCATATGCAAATCAGTCTTGACCCTGTGCCTCATGGTAACAGTCCATCGCGAACTGCCAAGCCAGATCCTCCCTGTACTGGAACCAAGCATCCTAGGACCGGTTTCAGGGTTTCACCCCTCTTCAGCCAGGATAGCTTGATTCCAGTGGCATGGAGAGCACGGGACTCACGTCTGAGCATACCCGTCCCACTCGGGGTGACAAATGCAAAAACAACAGTTGATGGACAGAATGCAGAACAATGTCATACATTCACCCCAGTACAGAGATCTGGGCCTAAATCCATTGTTTCTTTGCTCACCATGCCATTCCAGTTTGAAACCAGCCATATGCAAATCAGTCTTGACCCTGTACCTCATGGGAACAGTCCAGCCCGAAATGCCAAGCCAGGTCCTCCCTGTACTGGAACCAAGCATCCTAGGACCGGTTTCGGGGTTTCACCCCTCTTCAGCCAGGATAGCTTGATTCCAGTGGCATGGAGAGCACGGGACTCACGTCTGAGCATACCTGTCCCACTCGGGTGACAAATGCAAAAACAACAGTTGATGGACAGAATGCAGAACAATGTCATACATTCACCCCAGTACAGAGATCTGGGCCTAAATTCATCCTTTTTTTGCTCACCATGCCATTCCAGTTTGAACCCAGCCATATGCAAATCAGTCTTGACCCTGTGCCTCATGGGAACAGTCCAGCCCGAACTGCCAAGCCAGGTCCTCCCTGTACTGGAACCAAGCATCCTAGGACCGGTTTCGGGGTTTCATCCCCTCTTCAGCCAGGATATCTTGATTCCAGTGGGATGGAGAGCACGGGACTCACGGCTGAGTATACCCATCCCACTCGGGGTGACAAATGCAAAAACAACAGTTGATGGACAGAATGCAGAACAATGTCATACATTCACCCCAGTACAGAGATCTTGGCCTAAATCCATCGTTTTTTTGCTCACCATGCCATTCCAGTTTGAACCCAGCCATATGCAAATCAGTCTTGACCCTATGCCTCATGGGAACAGTCCAGCCCGAACTGCCTAGCCAGGTCCTCCCTGTACTGGAACCAAGCATCCTAGGACCGGTTTCGGGGTTTCACCCCTCTTCAGCCAGGATAGCTTGATTCCAGTGGCATGGAGAGCACGGGACTCACGTCTGAGCATACCCGTCCCACTCGGGGTGACAAATGCAAAAACAACAGTTGATGGACAGAATGCAGAACAATGTCATACATTCACCCCAGTACAGAGATCTGGGCCTAAATCCATCCTTTTTTTGCTCACCATGCCATTCCAGTTTGAACCCAGCCATATGCAAATCAGTCCGGACCCTGTGCCTCATGGGAACAGTACAGCCCGAACTGCCAAGCCAGGTCCTCCCTGTACTGGAACCAAGCATCCTAGGACCAGTTTCGGGGTTTCACCCCTCTTCAGCCAGGATAGCTTGATTCCAGTGGCATGGAGAGCATGGGACTCACGTCTGAGCATACCCGTCCCACTCGGGGTGACAAATGCAAAAACAACAGTTGATGGACAGAATGCAGAACAATGTCATACATTCACCCCAGTACAGAGATCTGGGCCTAAATCCATCGTTTTTTTGCTCACCATGCCATTCCAGTTTGAACCCAGCCATATGCAAATCAGTCTTGACCCTGTGCCTCATGGTAACAGTCCATCGCGAACTGCCAAGCCAGATCCTCCCTGTACTGGAACCAAGCATCCTAGGACCGGTTTCGGGGTTTCACCCCTCTTCAGCCAGGATAGCTTGATTCCAGTGGCATGGAGAGCACGGGACTCACGTCTGAGCATACCCGTCCCACTCGGGGTGACAAATGCAAAAACAACAGTTGACGGACAGAATGCAGAACAATGTCATACATTCACCCCAGTACAGAGATCTGGGCCTAAATCCATTGTTTTTTTGCTCACCATGCAATTCGAGTTTGAACCCAGCCATATGCAAATCCATATGGATACCAGACACCATATGGACAGACCGGCTTGACCTGATATTGTTGGACTTGATCGAGAATCAGGAATGGGGCCACGCAGTTAGAGACGAACAAATCTCTTCACTCTAAGCTAGGCCAACATACTGTCTGAAATGCATATGGTGAAGTGTTCCCCTGCTGAACAATGATACTGTGCCAAATGTTATTGTTTAACGTGATATTCTGGACTACCAACAACACAACTGTATACTCCTTATAGTTGCAGGTCTGGAATCGATTTTCCATATCTTTGCAATGTATTAACTCTTAATGATTTCACTTTGTATGTTGCTGTGACACTAAAAATGAAAGCACCAGCGTTTTGTTATCCCAGAACTGATCCCACTCTACTGCCCGACAACCATACATGCTGCACAATTTTGCCACTGATCTACAACCATAGATTTGTTGTTTGACGTTCTATCTTCTGGATTCCATGCCTCCCCTCTCGCCTCCTCCAGCGTACTCTCTATTGAACAACCTGGAAGACTTAACAGGGGCTCCCTTGGTTAAGGTATCCACACTTCTTGACTTTGGGGGCTTCAGCCTGTGGCTTGATGTTCCCGCTGACTATCTTGCCTCCTTTTCTTCATTGCCCTATCTGAGATGGGCCTTATGCAGCGTATATAGGGTCATACCACATCAAGGACAACACTCTTGTTGCTACCTTTTCCCAAGAATGTGTGCATCCAGATGGACAGAGTGCAGCCCATCGCATGGTCAGATCATGCTACAACTTAATTCCGTCTTTAAACTGGATCTGTAGTGCTTCCAACAATACTTCTTAAAAACCGAATTCCTATAAGAAAAGGTCTTGTAAGATTGAGATCTCTAGATCAGCACTCCTAATTGCCTCTCTACAAGCTTATCTTACCTCTTTCGTAATTTCCTGCACTTTGGCATATTTGATCTTCACCTCTCATTTACAGAATTTCCTCACACAGGTCAGCAATCTAAGAAAAAATAAAAACATTCAAATTAATACTAGTCGTTACGGTCTCTGAGTAACTTCTAAGTCTCTTCATCTTGACCAAACTCTCAATTTTTAACCCCTCCTACTTTTCCTTTGACAACCTGACTCTCTGAACGATTACATTAATCCTTAGGGAGTTGAACCTGATGGATACCGCAATGGATCCATCACCCCGGCAAGGCTGCTTGGAGACCATGCGATCATGGTTGCTGCCCGAGGGCCTCTGCCACAAATTTCTGTATCTCTGAAGGTATTGTTTTGCTGGATTGGAGTCATTCCCTTTTTAAAGAAAAATCATTACTTCCATCCAAGCTAACTTTACGCAAATAATCAACTGGCCAATATTAGCCAAAGTTCTTAAGAAGATATATACGCATCAGCTGCAGGCCTTCCAAGACAACATTGGCCTTCCCCAACTCCAATCTGACTTCTTTCTGCTACACAGCACCGAAGGAGCAGTGCTTGTATAATGGGGTGATGCATCAGGTTCACATATTAAAATAATGGCTATCTGCTGGTTATATTGGACCTCTTTGTGGCATTTAATATGAAAGATCATGCCATTCTTATGGGCAGGGTTGTATTTTAGTTCATGTTTACAAGTCCACACTTATGAAGTTTGCCTCCTTTCTCCCTCATCAAACCTAAAGAGCTTTAGTGGGCCATTTAAAGCCTTAAGAGTCTACTCCTTTTATTGGGTTCACCAGGTTTCACCATTCTAACCAGCTTTCTTTTTTTTTTTACTTATCTGTTTGAGATTTTAAATAACTCCTAGTTTAAGGTTCAATCATACGCCCACCATACTCAAGACCACATCATCTTTTCGAGCTAGGATAACCACAATGAACAACTTGCAAACTATCTTTAGGACTAAAGTTAATTCCTGTATGAGTGAATATTTCCTTGCACTTAATGATAAATCAGACTCATTTCGTTTGACGTGTAAGGTAGACCTAGCCTTCCTCTTCCCACATTCCCTGCATTCCACGCCAAAACTTGACAGTCAATACCGAAGTAAAATACTTACTGTTCACCTTCGATGCTGACATGTTTCTCAGTACCCAATGGGCACAGTAGTCAGTAGTTGCTCCTGTCAACCTTCCACACTGAGTCTTAGCCCCCCAATTATTTCCCCAACACAGGACACTCATCATGGGGCCACCTTTGATGCCAGACGTTATTTGTGGCAATTGCTGCCAGTTCCTTATTACCGAATAGGCAAAGTAGGCACTGGCCAATGGGCCCCACTCCTTTCAGGGTACGCCGCGACAACGGATAAAAATAATATTGATTTGCTCTTGAAAGAATATTACAATCAAACTTTCTTAAATTGTTTCCAATTATTTTTTGTGTATTAACATTATTAGTTGTTGCTGTTTAGTTTTGTGTAATAAAATTGGTTTATTAAAATTGTTGGTTAGCAAAATTAAAAACATATTAGGAGATAATTTGCAAGGGGTGGCCAGAAATTTTGATTGCCTACGGGACTCCACAGGGTTTAATCCGGCACTGATTGCCACTATGTCGGTTTTTCAGCCTCCAAGATCAACTACTTTCAGGGGGCTCAGAATGCAGGTATTGGAGCCATAGGGTGACTGGAGATAAAGAGGATGTTTCTGAAGCCACCTAACCAAGCTTGATGTATGAATGAATGGAAGAAGAATCTTTGCCCCAATTACCTCACTTGCTGTAGCTCTCCCTATATAGGTCCTCATTTACTCCGCACTCAAAACCTGTTGGAGATTCCCCATGCAGCCCTTGAATACAAAGCTGGCCAAGCATTGTCAGTTTAGGGCCCCACTCACCAGAGTTCCCTTCCATATTTACTCAGGTAGAGTAGCAACTATTCAGCGTTCTGGAAAGCTTTGAAAGCATACATCTTTTAGGTAAACCTAATGATTTGCACCAAGAGAGCAATGTGTAGTGTGCACCTTTAAAGTGTAATCATAGCGATAGACAGGTGTGGGTACAAAATATTATTGCGTAATTACTCTCTCTCCAGCTGCATTAATTACAAGAGTTTATTAGACCATGTATGCAGATTCCTTTTGTACTTTTTACCATCCAAATATTATCTATGCTGTTGTATTTGTAAATCGATTTTTAGCTGTCCATATCAGATGAGTTGTATTATCATATGTGGGTGTGTCAGACAATGGAATAATTACCATTGGCATTGTCTGTGAAAACTCAAAATTATATTTTATTTTACTACTGATATACTCTGCTTTCTCTTCAAATTCTCATATGTATAATTCATTTTTGCAATGTTATTTATGCATTGCGCAAGCTTATATCGACACCTAAATTATGATTGTAGATGGTGTAAGTCACTCCATGACTAAAACATAGATGATGGTTTAGTGCAACAGGGCTGTTTCAACCATTGTTCTAGTGCTCCTCCTGTGTTCAAGAAAAAAAGTGGAAGGGAGGACCTTCAGTGGACAATAGTATCAGTTCATTAATAAGAAAGGCTCTCACTAAAAATACATTCATTAAAACTTGGCAATTTCAGGTGGGCACCTTTACCCATGTTGCTTTATTTTACCTGTCTTTAGTCTCCAATGAACTCCATATTTTGCAAGTGAGCGTGAACAATTGTTCTCCCGAGAAGCACAGCAACGAGCAGGCAAATAAAATGGCGATTCCTGTCGACTATGCACCACTTACCGCTGTGATCTCAAAGAGGCAGGTCACAGAGGTCAATTGTCAGGATACCTTTGACAGGCTGAAGCAGGCTGTGAGCAAAGTACCTGTACTTCTGGGTCCAGTCAATGCCCAACAGACAACCAGCTGTGACCAAGCACAAGGCTGAGTCATTCAACAAACCTCAGGTCCAGTTCCAGTGGGGTCTGCTGAGGGGACAGACTGGATTTCAGTGTTCAGCCCAAGAAGATAGAGCTGCAGGGAGCTGCCTAGCTGTGGAAGAGACCTTATTCCTACCCAAAAGAGTCTTGTTGAAATCCCATTTCTTCTGAGTTACTGGTCAGAAGGGCTTTGGAACCATTGGTGTTATCCCTCTAACCATACATGATCTTGGGTTACTGACTTTTAAAGACCCCTTAAGGATTAAGTGCTTCAACGAATTTACACACTCAACCCAAGCCACACTTGGTTCAATTTCCTGAATATCACAGGGTGAACAGTCAAAATATCGATTTTTTAATATCGAAGTACATTAATATCCAGTTTTAAATATCGGAGGGACAGAATATCGACATCAAGAATATCGACTACCAGAATATCGAACTGAAGGTAAGAAATATCGCTGTTGCAAATATCGAAGTCATTAATATCGATAGTAAAATTATTGATGTTAAAAATTAGTGTTATGTATTTTAGTATGTATTTTATATGTATGTGTTCTATATTTTTCGTTAAGTATTGTACTGTCTTTTTAAATATATGTATTCATTTTTTAGAAATTCGTAAAAAAAATTAAAGTAAATTATGCGTTTTAGTACCGTAGCGGGTTGTGGGTTTATAGGGGAATAGGATGGGAAGTAATTTAATTATAATAAATTAAATAATAATTTTTAGGAATTAGTCATTATTCTTAATTAAATTTTGTGTTTTAGTACCGTAGCGGGTTGTGGGTTAATAGGTGAATAGGGTGGGAAGTCATTTAATTATAATAAACCAGTGGTTCCCAAACTTTTCACTCTTAAGGACCCCCATTGAGTCACTACTGGCAGCCGGGGACCCCCAGGCAATTTGTATGATTTAAATGTCAAACATTAAAACTGTAATTCGAAGAAAATAAAAACACACACGTATGCACATCAAACAAAGACTAGACTTAAATTACTAAAGATTTTAGTATTTTTATATTAAAATATTTGCAAAAATAGAAAAATCCTAATGGGAAGGTTGGTGCTGCATCTCGCGACTAACTTTTCATTGTTTGGTTTTATTTCATAGCCTGAGTCTCCTGCTCCTGCCAAGGCTGGACTGGAAACTTAAAGCTGCTCTGGCAAATGTTGTCAGACTAGTCCCCATACAGTGCACACCAAGTGCAGCGAGTGAGTCTAACCACTACAAAGGGGGCATTGGGGGCCTCTCCCCCAAGAAAATTTGAGGGAAAATGGTGCATTTTCATTATATATTGAAATGAAATAATGACCTTACTATGCACCAGCATACAACAATATTTTGTCAATCTTCATCGATTCCCTCACTGCTACCCTCCAACAGTGCCTCTCATCTCTCCATAGCCCCACTGTCACATGTGTTTAATTTGTTTTATAGCACCTCTCATACCACTGTAGGGTGTCGGAGCACTTTACATCACACACATACAGAGACAATGAATCATACGTCTGTAAATCAGTGACAAGAAAATGTTACAAAAGGCAAAGGGGACTACAAGGTGTAGTATTCACAAGTCATCCATACTGGTAGTCATTTTTTAAGAGTGCTTGGTCTGGAGAGCACAAACTCAGGATTCAGAACATAACACAGGGGTTAGCATTGACTTTAATAATAAGGATTTATTTCTACCCAAACAAACCTTTTTAGCAGCTTCGGGATAATGAAAGACTGGGAAAAAGCATAACTTACTAACTTGTACCATGCAGTTTGCTTGCAGCTCTTTAATGTCAGTTCATAGCTCACTGTGCTAAATGCGATTGGCACTTGTGAACTGCATAATAACAAAAGAGTCTCTGTGGCAAAAGCAGGAACTGACTGAGCTATGCACAAAACAAAATACTGTTGTTTTTTTTAAATGCATGGTAGACATTTTTTGCAGCAGGCATATTAACCATCTGGGCTTCCTAAGATGACTCAAAGCTGCCACTGGACAAACCCCCCATCTCTCTCCAGCAGGTACATTAATCATCGGAGTTATCTTGACACTTTTATTGGTGCCCAAAAACTGCTGTTTATACAAGGAACTTTGCATTGCCTTTAAAACTGCTGCCTGCGGACCCCCTGGGAATGTGTCACGGACCCCTGGGGGTCCCCGGACCCCAGTTTGGGAACCACTGTAATAAACTAAATAATAATTTTTAGGAATTATTTTTAATTAAATGTTGTATTTTGGTCTGTAGCAGGTTGTGGGTTTATAGGGGAATAGGGTGGGAAGTAATTTAATTTTAATGAAGTAATTAATACGTTTTAATAATTAGTATTAATAATTAATGTATTGTTAATTATTAATTGGCAATTATTTGTTATTAATTGATAATTATATTATTTGTAGTAATGTATTATTGGAGTGGGTTTTGGGTTTATAGGGGAATAGGGTGGGAAGTAATTTAATTGTTATTAAGTAAATTGAATAAAACATTATTTATTGGTATTGATAACTTATTGTTAATTAATTATTAATTGCAAATTGATATTTATTAATTGATTGATTGAAAATTTTACTAATTGTGTGAAATTCTACGTGGACTGTGTTGTGTGTTTATTGGGGAATAGGGTGGGAAGTATTTAATATTATTAAAGTAATTATTAATTTAGATTTATTTGTAGTTTTTCTTTTATTTATTGTTAATTTATTAATAAATCATTATTTATTTACAATATTTATTTGATTTATAAGTATGTTATCTTTAACACCTACGCTACCCAACGCTTTCCCTACTGTTGCCCTCTCTGGAGTGGGAATAGTAATTTTTACCCCTACGCTATCTAACGCTTTCCCTACTGTTGCACTCTCTGGAGTGGGAATAGTAATTTTTATCCCTACGCTATCCAATGCTTTCCCTACTGTTTAACTCACTGGAGTGGGAATAGTAATTTTTATCCCTACGCTATCCAACGTTTTCCCTACTGTTGCACTCTCTGGAGTGGGAATAGTATTTTTTAACTCTACGCTATCCAACGCTTTCCTTACTGAACGCTTTCCCTACTGTTGCACTATGTGGAGTAAGTATGTATATTAATTTGATATGTATATGTTTAATATATTTTAACATTATATGTATTAGTTATTATTTTCAAACATGTTTTAATATTTTTAACTATGTTTCTTTTAATTATATGTATTATTTACTTAATTTTACATTATTATTAAAACATTAAAAAAATGATATTTTTAACATCGACATTTTTTTTCCGATTTTTTAAACGATATTTTTTGTACTTACAATTATGTAGATAGGACTTCGATATTTTTGACATCGATATATTTTTGTGTCGATATTTTTGTAGGTCGATTTTCTGTCTGGTGATATTCTGTCAGACATTCTTATCACAGTAAAGTAATAAAGCATATTTCATAATAAGATTGGCTGGGTCTGTTATTTTCTTCTTTTGTGGTCCACCCAGCCTTCAACAGACTTGTTCATGATGTATGTAGCATGTACTCCCATCAGGCTCTGCCCGCATGGTCTAATATTTGTTTAGGAAGCATCATTTCCTTTGATTGAAGAGTTCGACTTGGTATAGGTGTGTGCAAACAGCTGAGAGTAAACTATATTCCACCAGGGTCTATTCAGGATGATGGCCAGATGTGGAAAGTGTACTGTTGTAAGGAGCCTGTCTCCCTTCCATTCAGTAACTACTGAGGAATGTTTAGAACTGTATTTTTTTTATATCTGTGCTCCTACCTCACAGCCTTTCCTTGTGTGCACCTAGATTGCTCAAGCTTGGAGCCCAAAATAGGAGCTTTGGTAATTTGCGTAGTACATCCGTGCCTGCACATCTGGAGTGAGAGCTGCGAACGACAATAGTGACTCTAGTGTTGTCCGCTACCTTGAGTATGCAGATCCCGGAGAACAAATCTAACTGCAGTACATGAATCATCTTGTGACCAAGATCAATTGGTTTGATTGTCTTTTTTTTTCTTTTAAATTGAGTAATTAAATTAACCATAATTGGTGAAATTGTATCATTTTAGAATGCAAGATGGCAAGCGTGTTTCATTAAGGATAGTCCTGCAGTGGACAAATTGCGTACAGTGAGGGTATGTCCTTAGGCAGATGTTTTTTTAAAACAGAAGATCCCATTTTCTCAAGAAGAAATGGATGCTAGCATGATTGCCATAGATGATGTAGGGAGTCTGAAAACGTGGTTACCGGAGGCCCAATAAAGGTATGTCCCTGAGCACTTCGTCTTGTGCACTGACACTTAAGACCCCAGCTCCCACACAATCTCTTTTTGCACCATGTAACCTACAAGGTTTGTCCATATATTGCACTGTTATTTTTGATCAACGTTCTGAGCATCAGCGGGGGATGGGATAAACAATAAAACTTGTGATGCAAAGATAATTAAAAGACTTTTGCTTGAGAACTATGTATAGAATCCGAGAACGCCGTAACATGTCTAGAATTCTGTAATGCTGTGTGGTTTGTTAAATGAAAAGCCAATGATAGCGACCAGGAGCCTCCCACAAATAGCGGTGGGGCACCATCAGTTGCACCACAGGCAGGAGCCAAACCAGAAATACCTTGTCTGTTTTCCCAGGAAGAGGAGAGGGTCGCCAGAGAAGTCATCTGGGGGTGCCTGGACAGCATATAAGGTATCACGAGGCAAGGGATGGGCCTCTTTTTCTCTCCACCTCGCACCAGCCAGTATACCACAGCAAACACCCGCCCACCACTCCTGGAGGAAGGAGGAATTGGAGGAATTTCTTGCAGCAGAAAAAAGGGGGCTGTCGAAACTTTGGACTGATTTACTGAACTTATACCTTGGAGGGGTGTTGTTTTGTGCAGGCACTGGGCAGGCAGGAGGGGGGACTGACTTGCTGGGGGTCCTGGACCTTTTTTGCCCTATCTTGGGATGCCTGGAGTTAAAATGTTTGAGTGGGGGTTTCTGGTATTAGGTACCCCAGCAGGGACGGAGTGCTATGCAGTGCCCTGGTTTATGTGGAACTGTGGGTATAGTATGTCCCATCCCTCTGAGAGATGGAGGGGAAGTTGCCAAGAAGTTATGCCCCGAATGTGCTGGGTTGAGTGTGTGGTGATGGATATAAAAAAGGGGCCTCCTGGCACCTTTACATTGCAAAATGTTGCCAACTGTTTTCTTGCTTGCACAGACTTTGAGCTGTTTTGCTGATCGTATGTACTGTATTCTCAGAGCAATAATGACTTGAAATGATCTCACAAGTGCATTCTGAAGTGTTGTGCGGTAATGGGTGGAAACAACTGTTCTATTGCTTCACAATTGTTGAGCTATTTTGCTGGTCTTACGTCCTGTATTTTGATAACAATGTCTTTGGCCGATCTTGCTGTATTCGCAGAACAATAATGTATGCCTTAAGTATGGTTATGATTCCTCACTGATGCGATGTGACTATGTGAATAAAAGGCTACGCCCTCGGTTAAACCACATTAATTGCAGTTGTCTATCTCCTTGGGAGTCGTTTCAGTGAGCGGCGGCAAGTTGCACGTTGCGAGCGCACAATAAGAGCTTTGCCCATATTTGCTAAGCTTCTCATACTTTCTGTCCAATTCCATGGCTGCTCACATTGCCCCGAAAATCTAGGTACTCTAGTCTCTGCCTATGTGCCTCGATTTACCCACGCTCTCTAGGGCACACACGCATCTCCCATTCTGCTGACTCTGTTCAAGCTTCTCATAAGAAGAGGCCGCTTTCTGCAAGACATACTAAGGGCCTGAGTCTAACAGATGAGGAAACACTGGGATAGGGCACAAACACTGTCTGCACCCAATCTCGGTTTTCTTAGATATGGACCTGCACACTCCCAAGAATTTTCCCGTGCACATTTCTCCAGGTACCATGCGAAATCTGCATGGGGGAAACAGTTGCAAAGTGTGGAAATACGCAGTAATTAGAAGTGGTGGCTCTGATTCCACACATCCGTCCGTCGGCTTAAACTGCCGACTTTGGTGCAGGAAACCAGGGTTCGAGCCTCGAGATCGCGTCCACATCCTGTGATTCTGGGCAAATCACTTAATCTCCCTGTGCCTGAATGTGTAATGTAAATACGGTGCTCATGTAAAGCGCTCCAATACCTTCGGGTCGAGTTCGCGCTATATAAATATGCAACAAAAAAAACCCCAAAAAAACCAAGGCGGACTTTTTGCCCAGGGTAAAACCTCAACATGGTGTAACGTATTTATCCCTAGGTGAGATTATGTCACTGTAGTGCTTTTGAGGTCAATATAGTTTCACAGTTTTGCCCGATTTACTGGGGACCAGACAAACAATTTAGCTTGAGATAATTGCCAGAACCATATGGCATGGTGTCTGGCTCAGAGCCTCCACAGACGTATGAACTTGCAGGGTAAACTGCCTCATGGTGAAGCTGACAAAAAAGAAGCCATTTGCGTATATGAGACTCAACTGCCAAATATGAGGCACACCTGTTAGGCCTAAACATTGATGTACTTCCAGCTCCGTGCACTGTTACTCATTTTTCTGTCTGTGTATTTTTATAATTCACCCTCTCTTACTGAGTAAATATGAGTGGAATTCTCCTCGTCAGGCAAATGTTGAGCACAGGTAAAATGTACTTGCATGTTTCACTATACTAATTCAACACTAATCCTCTATGGGTCTTGAAGTAGCGTGCTACTCGCCGAAAAAGTGCTTCGACGCCTCATCAGGGGTAGTAAGCGCTATACAACTGCAATTACAATACAATACAATAGAGGTCACGTGCCGTGTGAGAAAAATAGAGGGGCATATTATCAAGACAGGCGATAAAATTATCGCTGCTTTAGCGGCAGAAAACTGCCGCTAAAACAGCGATAATGGGCTTGATAATATGCTCTATGGAATTCCAATTGAAGCCCATGTTAGATGTGAAGGACATCTAACCTGAGCTTCGATTGGATAATTTTATCACCTGTCTTGATAATATGCCCCTTAATTACCAAATGCACTGGATAACTTTTTCACGCCTTCATTTGACCCACATTTCTGTCCCCCTCTTTCTTCATCAGACCTGCTGAGACCCAACCGCGGCCAGTGCAGGTAAGAGCAGTGGGCCCAGTGGGTGCGGGTGGGGGCAAGGGCGGGGGGATTTCGATGGGCGATGACGAGGGAAAATTAAATAAACAATTAATTTTCCCTTGTCGTCGTCTGTAGAAATCTCCCCCCACCAGGCAACACCGCCTCACCGCTCTTCCCTGCTCGAGCCGTGGCTGTTGGGACCTTCCCCTTCCTTTGCTAAAGGACCGTCCTGCAGTGTAAAGTTATTTCCACCTCATTTCAGCATTCAATGCGGCCACACCTCTGGTTCTCCTAGACCGGAGGATGTGATGGGGTAACCTTTCATTTAAGCTTGGGTCACAGGGCGAGCCTGTGGCCAATGGTTTCCCAGTATAGCTTCCCAAAATGTTTAGCAACAACCCCTCCTTCCCCCAACCCGCTCAACTTGCATCATTTGTATCCATAGTGTTAGCTACAGAACCATAGTCTTAAGTCATCTCTGTACTTCATATCATGCTGAGCTGTTTTAGTACTAGTGACTTTTAATGAGTATTTTAAGTATTTATTTATGCTGGTTGTATTTATGCACTTTTATGGTCCTTGAAACCGAAATAAAGATAATAAATGAAAATGAAAGGACCACAGTTGAGTAGTCAATAGCATCAGTTAATAAATGCCACGGATAAGTCTGTGTGATTCCTGTGCTGTCTAAATGCTCATTTTCAAAAATATGTCTGCACAAACACATTTATTCACGAAAAACATCACAATACATATAATGTACAACTAGTAGGCAGGTCATCAGACCGGCTTGGCATTCTCTTGAACCCTGAGATTGTCGCCTGCATTAATGGGGAGACTTGTGTCCCTGAGAGGGTGGCCCACGAGGCATCCGCCATTACTTACTCCCAGGCAGCGCTGTGACATACTTTACGTTAATCACCAGGCCATATTTGGTCTTTGATACCTTGCACAGGCGTTATTTTGAAAGTCATGCGGCGAGGCAGCCCGGTTGGATTTTTTCCAGCACTCACCCCACCCTAACAGTAAGTACACCTCAACAGTATGAGACAGGCTCCGAGAAAAGAAAGGCGCCCACTCGAACCAAAGCCGCAGCGAAGGCACTGGCCAGGAGCTGGGCGGTCACATGCGAGAATCCGTCGTCTTTAGTCACACTTTCCGACCGCACATATTTTCGCGTGCACTGAGTAGCTGCCCAAGCGAGGCATTGACGGGAAACTGGTCACACATACCATTGACTTTTTTTTTTAATAACTAGACAGGTGAACTGTGTTTTTTTTTTTAAATTAAAGCAACAGTGACTTAATGAGTCTTACACTCAAACATTCAAATTTCTCTGTTCAGGTCAATTGGAGTCTACGGTTACTTCACTCATCGAGCAGGACTGGCAGCCATTGCCATAGGGAGGCTGTGAGCTCGCGGGAAGAGGCAGTGGATGATGTCACACAAGAACTCCACCCCCAGGTGACATCATCAAACCCTCCCAGGTGACATCATCAAACCGAGGAACATTCTAGTAGGGCTTCTGTGAGCGGATTGTAATGAAGATTCCATTACAAGGCCGGAGGCTGGAGGGTGACTAGTTCTTGCTTCAAACTCCAGGAGAACTAGTCGTAATCTTCGCCTCCCTGCCTATAATAGAGTCCAGACCTCCTTCTGCCAGGACCGTGGGGGGGGGGGGGGTAGATATACATGACCAAGGAGAGCTGTCTTTTTTCTCTATACTAGGCGGCCCCTTCTATATTAAGGACGTCAAAACAACACAAGATCAGCCAGAGGGTATAAGAGAAATCAGGCCCTTGATGTGAATTGGTGGCCGTGCTAGTTAGCCTCAATATTTGATTAAATACATTCTCTCTTCATATTCCTGATGTATTGTGTGATGTTTCCACGCGGGGCGTTTAACGAGAGTGCTGATTTTATAATGGGGTGTTTATTGAGCACCCAGGAGCCGGCTGCTAATGCACGTATATTATTATTATTTTTAGTTTATAGTCAATCTTTAAAGGGCCACAGCAGTAATACAGATTAACTTGCATCACTGGACCACATCACGTCAATGCGCAGGGCCTCGTTCTTGTGTGGGCAGAAGTACATTTGCATTTTTAAACTGCGTGTTCACAGCTGCAATGAATTTAGAGAGTACTAATAAACAATGTCCTGCTTTCGTGTGGGCTCAAAACTCTCGAATATTCCGGCTCAACAGTGTTCATGAAGCTTGATGTGTTCTGCGAATTACTGTAAACTGCCCCAGTCCATGCATGGCGCCAGCATGGGGGGGGGGGGGGGGCAGACTTCCAAAGATAATAAAAAGGAAAAGGAAAGGCATTGTTTTCATGAAAAAAACACACATTGGGCCTTGGCACTGAAGGCAACTACTCTTTGTGCGTAAGTGAACGCTCTGCTGGAGCAGAATGATGTCACTCAATTGAGGGAAGCCAATGGCCGAAGAGGGCTGGCCCGGGCCCACCTGCTTTTAGATTTGAGGTGGGGTGGAACAAAAGTGTGAATGACACAAAACACCAACGGATGAAGAGGGCTGCCTGGGAGACCCCAAAGTGTATATTATACATAATTTATTAAAATCAAAAGGTCTAAGCTAATGCCAGACATAAAAAGACTGGTGCGGGAAGCAACACGTAACAAACATTTCCAACTCAAAATATTTACTTGTTCCTTCTATTTACTCCCTTTTATTGTTTATCAGTGTAAAAAGCTGGGTTTCTGTTGTAGTAACCCCTCCCACTTTTTGCCAGACTACTGATGCACTTTGAATTGATGTGCCCTGTGTCCCTGCCAATCAGGTCCCCAGGGCCTGTTTTCTTTCCCAGAACTGTACCTTCCACCCCTAATTGGCACCTCTCTGGCCACATGTTAGTCCCTTGTAAATGGTACCATGGGTGCCAAGGGCACTGTGGCCAGGGAAGGCCTCTAAGGGATGCAGCACTTATTGTGCCACCCTTAGAGGCCCTGTACCTTTATACACACACACTGCCATTGTAGGCTGTGTGTTTTGGTGCAGAACAAAGTGAAGAGCCGACATGGCACACATCCCTGTGTGCCATGCCTACAACCCAGTGCCCTGGCATAGGTCAGCCACCCCTCTAACTGGGTGCACTATACCACCCTATACCCCTACAGTGTCTAGACCAATTCTTAGACATTGTAAGAGGTGATAATGCCACTAAGAGCATATGGTACCGGGAGTACGAACTCCACAGTACCATAATGGCTTTACTGAAAACTGGGAAGCTTGGTATCAAACTTCTCAGCACATTAAACCCACACTGATGCCAGTGTGGGATTTAATGAAGAATGAACTCGGAGGGAATCTTAGAGATCCCCCTGAAAAAACAACCAGCCGCTGGTGGTTTCCCTGACTGGTACACACCAGCCTGCCACAACAAGACATGTTTTCTGGACCCCTGGGGTGGGAGCCTTCGCTCCCTGAGCCTAGAAACAAAGCCTTTCCTGGGCAGAGTTGGTCACACCTCCCCCAGGCCAGGAAGAGCCATCTGTGGCAGGGGAGCTTCAAAGGCCTTGCCGCCTTTGTAACGCGACCTCTGCCTCTTCTGCTATCAGGAGCAGGCCCCCTTCCTGTCTCCCCTCCTTTTCGGAAGGAAAACAGGTGGAAAAATTAACACAGCCCAGAAGGTGTGCCCACTTCTGCCAACCCCACCCCTCATGTGGGGGGTGGGGAGGTGAAGCCCAATCTTCAGTGTCCACCATCTTGCAGATGGCAGGGACTCTCCAATCAGGATTAGGGATTGTGCCAACTCCCCCATGTTGGTTGAGCACACCAAGGGTATGGTCACCCTAAGGTCAGTTGCACATTGGCTACTGACCTTGAGACCACTAAAACGCCCCCTAAATGCAGTATTTAGGGGCAGCCCCGAACCAAGAAGGCAGATTCCCGCAACCTAAGAAGAAGGACAAAAGAAAACGCCCAGCAGAGGAGACTGCAGAAAAGAACTGATTATGCCCGAGCCCTACCGGCCCATCTGCAGTTTCAGGAGATCCTGACCAAAAGTCACCCTTTCCTGCAGGCAGCAACCTCCAGAACCCCGGGGAGGACTGACTGCCTTCAACAAAGACCGTGTCTCATGTGAACAGCAGCTCTGTTCAAAATAAACAGCCAAGAAAGACTCAGAGACAGCTGAGGACAAGGAAACCCGATGCCTGGAACCATCACTGCAGCCGACGCCACCTACAGCCCGAGCCTGAGTGGCTCACCAGTCCCAGCGAGGTCCCCCAGCACTCCAGAGCCCAAGTCCACCATGGGTTGACCCCTCCAAGACTCCCCAATGTCGCCTGCAGCCTCTGCACGGAGACCCCCCCAACCGCGAGTGGCCTGGTAAGGTGAAATCTAACCTCAAAAGACACCCCTGCATTTAGCCACCCTGCACCATAGGGATGAGAACACGAGGTGCACCTACATCCCGAGCCCTCCAACTTACATGCCCAGCTGTTGGTCCCTCCAGGACATCTTCCTGGACCGAGCCTGCAGCCAAAATCCAAAAACAGGAACTCCCATTGAAAACATCAGGGTACCCAATGCCAAAACACCACCCTGCACCCGGCCTCCCCTGCTCCGCTGCGGGTTCACCTTGGGTGCTAACTCAAATCCCCCTTTGCGCTGCGCCTAATATGAGGAGCTTTGCTCCCACAACCCTGTGGCCTGCTCGTGAGCAACCACCAACCGGAGGACCCCTATCCTCTATTGGATAACATTGGGCCTCAGCACTCTGCACCCGGCCGCCCTAGTGCCGCTGAGGGTGTTTTGAGAGCGCATCCTCGACCCTGGGGGAACCCTGGTTCCAACCCCAGGAGACCAACTCCCACAAATACATGTAAACCGTTAACTTAATCTTTCTCCATAGGAGTACATCAACTGTTTTCCCTTGAAAATTGTTCTAAGTGTGTAGTTGGTTTGTGTGGAACATTGAAAAACTGCATATACACAAAAAGTGAATTTCCTACCTTTTGTCTAGGCGATGTCTCAGTGTGATATCTAGGCATATCACACTGATTAGCAAAAGTAATCTGAAAAATAATCTAAAAACTAACGTACATAGTAATCTGCAAAGTAACTGAAAAGTAATTTCGAACTGTTGACTTACCTGTAATTCAATCAACTGCATTTGAGCCTGCATTCAACTGTAAATCATTGCATAAGGCTTGGCTTGGTTATAGAAATAAAATAACTACATAATATTTTTTATACAAACAAATTTGTCTGAGTTCAGTCTTTGAGTGTGTGACATCATTTGCTGCCTGGGTGTGTACAACAAATGCTTAACACTGTCCTCTGATACTGCCTTACTGCTCACCCACACTACCAAAAATAGAGAGTAAGGTGCTATCTACTTTTACCTCTGTCTACCTTTGGGGTTCCACTGGACTCTGTGCACGCTATACCTCATTTTGGTATAGTATATACAGAGCCAACTTCCTAAAATATCTTACTACTATTTTTGTCTCTTTCCCACCTATTCTATTAGAAGTACTGAGTTAGACCTATTTTATTACAAGAGATAATCTGCTTGATCCTACATGATTCAAACAAGCACTGTGCCAGCGAGTGGGTCTGGCATTGGTTGCTACCCTATTGACTTTGCCAATGATAATGTTGTTTTAAAATGTTTTTGCAAAACTTTTGTTACAATAACATTATAAAATGGGGGCCTGTGTGTGCACACACATGTGCACGTGAAAGAGGTTGTCTATTAATGCTTTTGTAATAGGTTTTATAAAAACGTACAAAGATAGATGCCTGCGCATGTGCACCCACAGGCGGAAACCTTTAATAATTTTGCAAAATAAAGATTAACAAAAACATTCAAAGAAGGCCTCCATTGCGGTAGGGTGTGCTTGCATGCACATTCAAGGACAGCCATTTTAGAATAGGTAAAAAGCCTATTGACATGGCAGCCACAAGTCAGTGTGGGAAGCGATGCAGTGCAAGCAATGATGGCAGACCAGTAGTAGTGTTTAGGGATCCAACAGGTCCTTAGAAAGGTTAAAACAAGTAAAAGAAAATCAAAATATATTGACTGTCCAACTAGTCCTCCTCACTGAAAGAGACTATTTTCTCTGTGAGTGATGACACTGAGCTTGGGCAGAATGCCATCAGTCACAGATAAAGGAACCAATGGCTCATGTGGGATGGCCCACTGGCCATGTTGAAAGCTACGATGGGCAGATACAAAATGTAAATGGCAAATGAACAGACCAATGGATGAAGAGGGCTGGCTGGAAGCCCCTCTTGGTAAAGCTATTTAAAAAAAAGATATCTACCAAAAAAAAATGTCTTGGCTAAACAGACCTTAAAACTGCTGAAAAAGGCCTACTAAGACTCACAAAGTGCTAGTTCATGTAGAGATTGTCAGGAGGTGCAACAGATATTTTTAAAAATGTGCTAGGTAGATTTCCATGAATGTAATAGAATTTTTGTATTTAGAGAAACAAAGTGTTACTGCATCACCAGATTTCCGTGCACGGGGAAGCATATTAGCATCATCAGTCCACACCTTAAATTCAGAAAAATATATTAAAAACACAGTTTCTGCATGCTTTCCCCATTTAAGTCAATATTCACCGTAATACATAGTTGGTAGTTCCAAAATTGGTCTTTCCAGAGTCATGGTATTGCCACAATGGCCTAACAATCTGTAAATGGTGGTCTAAACGGTGGAGGACAACCAGCGTGAAGCAATGTTTCCTCTAAAGTTTTCCCTCTGTGTGCAGCACTGTAAGGTCTCTGTGCGATGCAGCTAAGGCTATGTGCGCCAGTAACCCAACCGCGAGTGTGGTTGCAGCGAGAAATAGTGCAGATTGTGTGAGTATTCATGTTAATCTCAGGGCCAGTCATGTGCTGCAGTTACCATGAATACTTTCTCAGAGACACACAATATGCCCTGCACAGGTGGTGGTGCCCTGGGTGGCAACATTTGTTGGCACACCCCAATGACCACCCCCGCCAGTGATTCCCTCACTATTACCCTTTAACAGTGCCCCTCATGGTCTCCATTACCACTCTCTCTGAGATGTATTTAATTCATTTTATAACGTCTCTCATACCAGTGTAGGGTGTACTTTACATTGCACACATATTAAACAGAGACAATCAATCATAGGTTTGTAAATCAGTGTATAAGGAATGTTACATATGACAGAGGATTGCAAGGTATAGGAGTGACATGTCATTCATACTGATAGGCAGTATAGTTTAAGAGTGTTTGTCTGGAGAAGCACAAACTCAGAATTTAAAATGTAACCCCATGGTTAGGATTTCTCTTTAATAAGAATCACTTTGTACCCAAATGAATCCTATTTGCAACATTAGGATAATGAATGGCTGGTGTAAAAAATCATAACGCTCTAATCTATACCTTGCAGTACGCATTACATTCTTTGATGACAGTTAATAGTTTACTGTTCTATATTATGATTTTAACTTATAAACTGCATGTAACAAAATGACCTCTCTGACATAAGTAGTAACCTGCTAACCAATTTTCATTCTATGCACTTTGTGATCTGCATGGTACACATTCTTTGCAGCAGGCATATTAACCCTCAGCACTACCTTAAAACTTCCACTAGAGAAAATTCCAATCTCTCTAAGACAACAAGTAACATTACACCTACAACAAGCCAGGACTGTTGGCTTTGTCAATGGTTCTTATTTACATATGATAAATAAGCACCAACTACGCCTTTGATGTATATGACATTACAAATGCTTCAGTTCTAACATGATGACATTGAAAGAACTGTAACAAGTCTCTTTGTAGTTACATAAAAGGCAGTGAAGGGTGCCGCAGAGTTAAGATTTTTGCTTTTTCACCCTGAGGGCAATAATGGAGAGCCCGATAGGGACCTTTCTCGGCAGCCATAGGGCTAAAGGGTCTTCATCCCCCCACACGTCCTGTGTCTCAGCCCGGGCTGCTGCAGCTCGAGCTGCTGTAGGTTTGGCTGGGCAGTGTCTGGAGTCTTATCTCCGGCACGCAAAAGTTTTTCACAGGTCTTTAAAGACCATTTTCATATTTACATACCTTTGTAAACTGGTTACCGAGGCTTCGTTTTTTTTCTGATTCCAGTACCCCCTGGACCCCCACTTCGCCTATTCCTTTCATTATTATTTTACATTTACTACCATTGTGTGAGAATGCATTTCAGGGAAAGGAATATAAAGTAGGGTTGCCAAAAGAAAAATGCCATCCATGTGTTGTTTAAAGAGGCTGCAAAGACCTTGTGTTGACACTAAATAGGTTTATAAATAAAAAAGTATGTATTCATTTGTAATGTGACTTTTCTGTCTTTGTTCCCTTTAATTATCAGTCATGGATCCTTCAGGCAGCCCTAGAACACAATTAAAAGTGCTTTCTATTTATTTTTGCTGTTCGAAGTATGCACAGATAAGTTCTGAAATACGGCTTTGGTGGCTGTTTATTTTTGTACCACCTTGGACATCAAAATAATGAGCTGGCAACCCTGGTCATAAGAGTGAAAGTTTGCTGCAAGATCAGCACATTATTTATTTTCTCCACCCTCGATCCCTGATTAATTCCATAATAGCAATAGTTTAATTTATATCTGAAACCCTACACCGCTCTCAATAACATTATGAGTTACTTCAAGTGTCTGGGAATGCACCCTGCATTCAGACAACAAACTCCTCATTCTCGCCCTTCACTTTCATGCCCACCCTGCACTCATAGCGATCGCAAAACACTCATACCATTCACCCACTCACTCTGCACTCACAAAGCACTTGTGCTGTTCACCCTGTACCTCACCCTGCAGTCACATGAACACACTACTCACCCTGCACTCATATGACACTTCACTCACCTGTCTCCCTCACTGCTCAATCTGCAATCTCACTCTGCACTTACATCCGCACCCAAATTCATATGGTCACCTCACTCACCCTGCAGTCACTCCTCTTACCCTACTTTCACACTTACATCGCTCACCGTGCACTCACATTGGCACACCTGCCACCCACACAGCGCAGAGGGTAATGTGCCTTCAACAAAGAAGGTATACCATGCAGATCACAGAACTGAGCGTGAGTAAACTATGAGTAGCACAATAAAACAATTAAATGTTGGTCAGAAAGGTGCTATAGAGAGATGAGGTGCATTGTTGGTGAGTGGTAGTGAAGGAATTATGGAGAAGGAGGAAATGGGGGAGGGGGCGCCAAAAAAGACTGTTGCACTTGTGCGACCAGTGCTAGGGCTAGCCCGGCCCACTTAAAGCCATGGGTTTGGGGTTACTTTCCTGTGTCTGTCTGCTCTCTGGTGCAGCGAGTCACAGGCACGAAGTAAGTCTGTTGACACCATAGGATGGCAGATCAAAGCACGTCATGCTTGTAGTCAGGGCTTTAAGTGGGATGGAAAAACATGGGGGGGTCTCACGTAGGGGCATGGCTAATGTAATTAAGCGATTGAGTTCAAATACTTAAGCTGAAAATCTGTACTTAGCATAGTGTGCTGCCCCACTGGTATTTTGCTGCGTCTGTCCATTCATCCAGATGTATAAATATATAACACAAGTACCATTACACCTACAACCAGCCAGGGCTATTGGCTTTGTCAATGGTTGTAAAGTGCATAAGATAAACAAGAAATAGCTATGACTTCATTGTATATACAATTAAAATGCTTCTGTATTTGTGGGTGAGGTTGTGGCTAAGGCTAGAGCTGTCTTTCGAGCTGAGAAAGCAGCTTCTAGCCTCACGTCGGCTCAACATCCTGTGATTCAAAGCTTGTAGTCTTGATCATTTCATTTGTTAGTAGAGCTCAGCACACAATCTGCCCCGCTCAATTAAAAAAAGAAATGCAGCAAGTCTACAAGCACGACGTGTGCCTTAAGGTAATTCTGAAAGCACAAGTCGCGATTGTAGACTTCTTTGCATTACTTTAGTTGAAAGGGCGTGGCTGCAGGGCAGATTGTGTGCCTTTGTTAGCGTAATGATGTTAAATGCAGCGCATGATGGGCGCTGGGAATAACAAATACTTTCACAAAGGCTTACAATCTGCCCTGCAGCTGCGCCCTTTCAATAAAAGAAATGCAGCAAGTGCAGGAGGCACTTGCTGCTGGACTAACCTGCTGTTGGACTAACCTGCTGTTGTGCGTGCTTCAAATGCCACACTACGCGCTCGAGGAGAGAGCGGTGCACGCGCGCCCGTGTGCACAACTTACTGGGAACAATGGCATGAAGTCACTTTGCCAAGATACGTCTCTAGGTAAACAGGCCCAATGGCTGGCCTGGTGGTGTTGCTCTGCCTTCTGTTTCATTAGCTTGCCCAAAACCTGTTTAAGGAAGCGGCATGAATAATTCACCCATGCATTCTTCTCCGTAGGGAGTCACCTGACCATTTTCTTCCCATTTGATTTGTGGAATAGCCCGATTGCTTGCTGATAATGTTCATTACTTCAATGCTTGGCCTGCTCATCCCACTTCTCACTTATGAGGCGAGCCCCCACTAAAGCCGCAGGCAATTTACTTTGGCCCTTGTCTATTGAAAAAATACTCTTCCGCTACAGAAACTGTGTCCCCTTTTCCTGAGTATTATCTGTTTCTGCTTTACTTCTTACTATGACCAAGCAAACGACAGAAGGAGGCGAAGGTCCGACCCTACACCGAGACAGCCAAGACTCAGTGTGATGAGGAATTCTGGGAAATGACACTGAAACCTGAGAACCATAATCCCTCATTTGTCAAGAATCTCCATCAACAGATGTGAAAACTCTCTCCAACCCAGCTGCAGACACAGACTTGCAGTCTGTACTGCAGCACAAATCAAGGGTGCTCAGGCCGATAGTGAAGCAGTTCTAATGCATAAAAGCAAGCTTCAGGATTGGCCACAGGGCATTCTGGGAGCCTGTGCTGTCTAGAGAAGACTCTGTTACCCTTATCGAATCAATCCCCTAGTTTCATATTCTCCGTCTAGAGAAGAGGAGCAGATGAGCGCGAAGCAGCTGACTGAAAGTAAGCTTTTTAAAAAACTTTTTTATTTTAATTTTATTTATTTAATGCAATTTTATATAGCGCGAACATTACCCGAAGGTGTCAGAGCGCTTTACAAAAGAACCAGTTGCATTACATAAGGACTTTGTATTACATGAGTTACATAAGAGACGCAAACAGAAAACAATTGCAAATGTACAGGTTGTAAAGTCACTCATGGAAGGGATACAGACAGATAAACTCTAAAATCACATAGGAATGGTAGCAAGTACAAAGGTCTACTACATATACTAGTGGTTAGAGTTATATATATATATACAAATTGCAAATTCACTCAGGATTACATTATAACAGTGATTACTTGGACAATTATATATTACTTATTTACAGAACAGGAAATTCTTGCCATCGTTCAGCCAGGGGTTCAGGTGGTGTTGCACTCAAGTGTGGTGGTCTTGGGTCTGGAGGGATCCCCGAGTTGGAGATGTCCATAGGGGTAGAAGGCCGGATGGTGGTGGGGGAAGCAGCATGCTGGATCCCCGGGCTGATCTTGAGGTCATGCTGGGCTCCATCTTGTGGATAGAGGAGGGCGCTCAGGGGCAGGCGGAATGGGTTTAAAACCCGGGCGCCATCTTAGGGTCAGGCTCAGCACTCATGAGAATCGCCGTGTTGATGAGAACGACTTTACAATAGCACACATTTTAAGAAAATCTGGCACAGTATCAGAAATACTTGTTCAAGATTGTAAGATTCTACCACGCAGCCCACAGGGGAAGGTGAAGCGCTCCCCTAACTTCTTATATGGTCGCATCTTAAGATCAGGCCGCAATATATAATGATCACCGGAACGCCAAGATCGTTATGCATATCAGCATCATCATCATGCATTTTGCCCAGCTCCCCGTGACCGCTATGCTCCCTCCCCGCCCGCCCTGCCACTTGTCCTCCACACCGGCCGCTACTGGATATTGGGCTTAACAATGTTTGTTCCATTGACAAAGATGGTTAGCAGGATTACTGACAACAAAATGCTTGGTGCTCCCCCCATAAAAGTCCCATTGGAAATACATAGTATAGAGCGATGTGAAAAGGAAAGACACGCCCCTCCATTTTAAAAAAGTAGAATGCACAAGTTGATTAAGGCTACTTGGATTTATTTAAATGGAATTGAAGTAGGTACCATGCAACTGACAATAACTATTACTTTTTGCATTCCTCAAGTTGCTCAGATGAGCAGTACTGCACTGAGAGACAACATAAGCTACAAATCTAAAGCCTTGATTTACAAAGGCTTGTGCTAGCGTCTGTGTGGCACAGTGCAATGGTGCACTGTGTCCACATGCTTTTACAAGTGTAAGAAAATCAAAAAAGTGCTTCTGGTCACTTTGTGTCAAGCAAGCAACGACTCATAACCTTATTACATAACCCCCTAACAGTACTCAGTTATATTAAGTGAAAACATGTATCTGTTGAAAGCCTTCCTTTCCTAAATATGATAAAATGGACTAGAATTAGAGAGTAGCCCCAAGGCTAATATTGCTTTTAGCACATTAATGTGCCGGAACTCTCACCTTGGCCAAACGTCCTGTTCCTTTTCATCTCTCTTCACCAATTCCCCCAACTCCATCCCCGGTGGAGCATTCAGCATAACCTTGTCTGGTCATGCTCGGTGAGCCGAAGGCCCCATCTCAAACTCATACAAATGCGAATTATTGTGAAATACCATCAGCAGTTTTCATGTGCAGCATTTACAAAATATGTAGTGCACCAGTTGGCTTAGAAATTATTATGCAATATTACCAGTTCCGGATTACAAATAGGCAAAGTGGGCACGGGCCTATGGGACCTACTCTTTTTAGGGTATCCCACGACAACAGATCACAATAATATTGATTTGATCTTGAAAGAAAATTACAATCAAGCTTTCTTTAATAATGTTTCCAAAAGAAAGAAAAAATGAATCAACTCAAAGAAACAACTTCACATTAAAGACTCTATAGATGAAAATTCTGTATTAATGTAATGTACCCATTAAAAACTTAAAGTGCATAAACCAGAGACATCAGATTCACATAACAGTTTGTCTCCTTAAAAGCTCATCTTCTGGCAGCTGTCAGTTTGTAAAAAAATCTGGTGCATTGGGTATTGGGAGATAATTTGTGAGGGGTGCCCTGAAATTCCAACTGCATAGTGGCCTCCACAGGGTTTAATCCGGCACTAAATATGTAGCTGACTTCCAGCACACAATCTCCTGAAAAATGGCCTGGAACTCTAGAGCAGTGGATGTTGAAGGCCACATTGGGTATTGCCAACTTCCAGCATGTTGCTTACACCCCTCATGGGTAGTTGTGGGTGGTCTTAACATTTGCACAGTTTTGGGTGTCTTGCACAGTTTCGGGTGTCTCAATAGTATGTCACATCAGTCAATCTCCCACAGACTGCTTGAACTCTTTAAATACAATCACATCAAACCAGCCCTGAACATTTCTCCACTGGTTCCTGTGAGCGTGAGGATTAGATACAGGAAGCTCCGCTTTGCCCACAAAGTATTCTGGGGGAGAGGCCCAGGGCCAGACTGGAAACCCAGAGTAACCCTGGCAAATGATGTCAGAGCAGCCCCATATGGTGCAGAACGAGTGAATGCAGGGAGCATGCCTGACCACTTCCAGAGAGGTTCGGGAGGTTCTTGTCCCAAGAAAATATGGGGAAAAAAGGCAAAAATTGTGTTTTCCAGAGTGTCACAATGACCAATTACGTTCATTGTATTAAACATGTACACCTTCTTTTAATTCATATCTTGTCCATTTGCATATCTTACACCTCATATCTTTCCTCTTGAGCACCCTGTTATCGCTCTCTCCTGCTTGCACTTCCTCACATCTCTTTGACTTCGCCACATCCTAACACACAGAACCCCACTCACCTTTAATCACTTCATTTCCTTTTACTTTTGCCCTGCCAATATTTCGATAACTGTGTACCTACTTTACACACCTCTTTACAGAATCAAAATTGCAACTGGAATATGTGACCGTTAGTCTGTGCGCTCTGCAGAGAGGGCATGGATTGGAAGACGATGGGGGATATAGACGTAACCGTTACATCCGTTACATCCAAGGGACACCACAGTGTAATCCCTCTGCTAAAACAGAGGGATTTCAATTTTTTTGTGCCTCCCAAAGCATTTTTTTTCAATGTAATGACGATTGCACACTGATGTCATTACATTGAAAGTGAAACTGAAATGAACCGAACGGCTTGTTTCAGTTTAACTGCGTCTGTGCTCGTGGGGCTATCTCAGCCCCCGGGCACTGAAACACACAGAAGAGGTATCGTTGGAAAGGGGAGAATCTCCCCTATCCAGTGGTACTGCTCCCTAGTGGATACCTGCTTGAAGATTGCCGCAGGAGGGAGATCCCCAAGCAGGGACCCACCACTAGACACCAGGGAGGGGGGAGCGGCCGCTTGGGCAAGGGTCTTTGCTCCCCTATTGTTAAATGGGCATATTCAGTCTTTCTGTCCTTCTTGGGAGTCAGATGGGAGCAGTAGACCCCAATCCGACCCCCTGGGGGGCAGAAAGCCCACTTAACACCAGGGATTTTTTTGAATACTTAGGGATGGGGGCACCTCTAAATCGGCACTATAATGCCCCCACCCTCCCAAAAATTTGCCACAGTCTTTCTGCCTCCTTCTAGGCTGCAGATGGGGGCAATAGCCCTAGATCTGGTCCCTCCAGGAGGCAGAAAGCCCGCTAGGCACCAGGGATGATTGTTTGCCCCCACCACCAACACAAAAAAGATGGTCTTTCGGCACTTCTGGGAGGTAGATGGGGGTTATTACCCCCAACCTGCCCTCGGGGGAACAGTAAACCCATTAGACACAAGGGATTTTTTTTAGTATTTAGGGGTGGGGCTGCCCAAAATAGGCACTATAATGCCTAACCCCTCCCAAGAATTGCCACAGTCTTTCTGCCCCTTGGGGTGCAGATAGGGGCAATAGCCACCAGGGATGGATTTGTTTTATAAACAAGGGGTGGAGGCTGCCCACAATGGGCATGTCAGTACCCCCACACCCAACACACAGGGGACAGTCTTTCTGCCCAATCGGCCCCGGGGGTGCAGAAAGCCCACTAAGCACCAGAGATATGTTTATGGGCATGTCAGTGAACGGCCCCTTAGACAAGGGTTGCCCCCCTTTATTTGTGAACACATTTTGACTGCTTTTGCCCCCCTTGGGGACAGATCAGCGATATTTTTATGCACATCTGCTCCCAAGGGGGCAGAAAACAATTAGACACCGGCAAAAGTTTCTGTGTGCGTGTGAACTGGAATTCGGCTGATGGTCTGTGTTTACTGGTGTTTGGTTGGCAGTGTGTGAACCTTCATTTTGCTGGTGGTGTGTGTGAACTTGTACTTAGCTTGCAGTGTGTGTGGACTAGCGCTTGTCTGGCAGTGTGCATGGACTGTTACTTGGCTGGCAATGTGCGTGGACTGTCGCTTGGCTGGGGATGTGCTTGGATGGTGCTTGGGTGGCGGTGTGCGTGGATGGTGCTTGGCTGGTGTTGTGTATGGATGGCGCTTATCTGGCAGTGTGGCTTGCGTGGATTCTCCAGTGTTTTATTACCCAGAATCCCCTGCAAACCTCAATTATAGCTAAAAAATCCTGTTTTCTTCACATTTCTGTGTGGGACAGTTGTGGGATCAATAGGGCGACATACATTTCCTACCATACAGCATTCCCCCAGGTCTTTTGATGAAATTGGTACCTCACTTGTGTGGGTGGGCCAAGTACACGCGACAGGGAAGGGCCCAAAACATATTGTGGAGACATCAGAATTATCTATCACAAAACAACCTGGTTTTAGAAGGGGGAGCGTTACAGCAAACAAATGATGGACGGAATGCTGTCAATGCAAACATTCTCCCCCAGTCAAAAGGTCTGGGTTAAATCCATCTTTCTTTTGCTCACTATGCCACCCCAGTTTGGACCCAGCCATGTGCAAATCAGGCATGACCCTGTGCCCCATGGGAACAGTCCAGACCGAACTGCCAGGCCAGGTCTTCCCTGGACCAAAAACAAGCATCATGGGACCGGTTTCAGGGTATGTCACCCTTCTTCAGCCAGGTTAGCTTGAATCCAGTGGCGCAGAGAGCAAGGGACCCACGTCTGGGCATACCCATCCCACTTAGGGCGAAAAGTGTTACAGCAAAAACCCGCAATTTGGGTCCCGGGCTTGGCAGCCATCTAGGGAAACCTACTTAACCAAGACATTTCTGAAAACTAGACACCCGGGGGGAGTTCATGGAGCTGTGGCTTGCATGGATCTCCCAATGTTTTACTATCCAGAATCCCCTGCAAACCTCGATTTTAGCTAAATAAAAAATCACATTGTCCTCACAGTTCTGCATGGGAAAGTTGTGGAATCACCAGGGCTGCACAAATTTCCTACCACCCAGCAATTCCACAGGTCTCCCAATAAAAATGCTACCTCACTTGTGTGGATGGGCCAAGTGACCGAGACAGGGAAGGTATTGTGGTGGCATCAAAATGATTAATCACAAAACAACCTGGTTTTACAAGGGGGACACCAGCGTTTTTCTTTCCGGGCCAGCCGGCCATCTAGGAAAGCCCACCAAACCCAGACATTTTTGAAAACTAGACAGCCAGGGAGTTCAGGAAGGTGTGGCTTGCACGGATCCCCCAATGTTTTCATACCCAGAATACCCTGTAAACCTGAAATTTAGCAAAACAAATCACATTTTCTTCACGTTTCCATGAGGGAAAGTTGTGGGATCAATAGCGCGACATAAATTTCCTATCATCCAGCATTCCCCCAGGTGTCTCGATGAAATTGGTGGTAGGAAATTTGTGCTGGCGCGGTGATCCCAGCCAGAAATGTAAGTAAAAAATGATTTATTTAGCTAAATGTGAAGTTTGCAGAGGATTCTGGATAGGAAACCGTTGGGGGATCCACACAAGTTACACCTCCCTGGACTCCTCCAGGTGTCTAGTTTTGAGAAATGTCTGGGTTTGGTAGGTTTCCCTAGATGACTGCCTAGTCCAGGACCAAAACGCAGGTGCCTCCTTGCAAAACCAGGTCGTTTTTTGTGATGCTTCATTTTGATGTCCCCACAATATGTTTTGGGCCCTTCCCCGTTGCAGGTACTTGGCCTATCGACACAGGTGAGTTAGCATTTTGTTATCAGGAGACCTGGGGAATGCTGGGTAGAAGGAGATTTGTGTCGGCCCCGGGTGATCCCACAACTTTTCCACACAGAAATGTGATGAAATGTGATTTTGTAAGCTGAATTTGAGGTTTGCAGGGGATTATAGGTAAGAAACAATTGCGTGATCCATGCAAGCTACACCGCCCTGGACTCCCCAAGGTGTCTTGTTTTCAGAAATATCTGGGCTTGGTAGGTTTCCCTAGATGAATGTCGATCCTGGACCAAAAACTCTGGTGACTCCCTTGCAAAACCAGGTTGTTTTGTGAAAATAATTTTGATGTCTCCATAATATGTTTTGGGCCATTTTCTGTTGCAGGCACTAGGCCTACCCACACAAGTGAGGGACCATTTTAATTGGCAGACGTGGGGGAATGCTTGGTGGGTAGAGGTGTATGGCTTCCCACAGATTCCAGAACATTCCATCAGAGAAATTTAAGGACTTGTATTTTGTTTTTACAAAGTTTGAGCTTTTCGAAGGCTTCTGGGTAACAGACCCTGGTGAGAGCTACCCAAGTCATGCCATCCTGGATTCCCCTGGGTGTCTAGGTTTAAAAAATGAACAGATTTGCTAGGTTTCCCTAGCAGCCGGCTAAGCTAGGGCCCATTATCCACAGCTAGGGACATTTAAAAAAAAGGGTCAGTTTTTACTGGAAAAATGTGATGTGTCCACGTTGCATTTTGGGCAGTTTCCTGTCGCGGGCACTAGGCCTACCCACACAAGTGAGGTACCATTTTTATTGGCAGACTTGGGGGAATGTTGAGCCCGGATGAAAAACGCTGGTGACTCCCTTGCAAAACTCGGTTGTTTCGTAAAATAATTTTGATGTCTCCATAATATGTTTTGGGCCATTTTCTGTTGCAGGCACTAGGCCTACCCACACATGTGAGGTACCATTTTTATTGGCAGACTTGGGGGAATGCTGTGTGGGTGGAGGTTTGTGGCTCCCCACAGATTTCAGAACTTTCCATCACAGAAATGTGAGGATAATGCGTTTTTGTTTTTACAAGGTGCGAAGTTTGCAAGGGATTCTAGGTAACAGTACCCGGAGAGAGTCACACAAGTCACCTCATCCTGGATTCCCCTGGGTGTCTAGTTTTTAAAGATGTATAGGTTTGCTAGGTTTCTCTAGGTGCTGGCTGAGTTAGGGCCCAAAATCCACAGCTAGGCACATTGCACAAAAGGGTCAGTTTTCACTGGAAAAATGTGGTGTCCACATTGCATTTTGGGCCGTTTCCTGTCACAGGCACTAGGCCTACCCACACAAGTGAGGTACAATTGTTATCGGCAGACTCAGGGGAATGCTGGGTGGGTCAAAGTTTGTGACTCTCTGCAGATTCAAGAACTTTCAATCACAGAAATGTGAGGAAAATTAGTTTTTTTTTACAAAGGTTGAGCTTTGCAAGGGATTCTGGCTAACAGAACTTGGTGAGAGCCACACAAGTCACCCCACCCTGGATTCCTCCGGGGGTATAGTTTTCAAAAATGTACTGGTTTGCTAAGTTTCCCTATGTGCCTGCTGAGCTAGGGCCCAAAATCCACAACTAGACACAATCGCAGATACTAGGCCTACCCACACAAGTGAGGTATAATTTTCATTGGGAGACTTAGGGGAACACAGAATAGTAGAACAAGTGTTATTACCATTTGCTTTCTATGCATTTCTGCCTTCTAAATGTAGGACAGTGTGTAAAAAGAAGAAATTTTGAACAATACCTTCTAATGCACATGCTAATATGGGTACCCACAAATCCAGAGATAACCACTGCTTCTAAACTCCATATCTTGCTACCATTTCAGAAATACATAGGTTTCCTTGATACCTATTTTTCACTCTTACCAAATGAATTACTGTATATCCGGTACACAATGAAAAACAGTTGCAAGGTGTAACTCGGTGATTGGGCTCTGGGTACCTCAGGTTCTTGGTGAACCTACAAGCCTCATATATCCCCGCAACAAGAAGAGTCCTGCGAACTTAACGGTATACAGCTTTAAAAAATCTACCATAGTTAGAAGAAGTTAAGAGTGAAAATGTATGCACAAATGGCAGTTTTTAAAAACTAAGTTTCAATATTCTTTTATTTCAACTGTTCCTTTTTTTATAGATAAACCTAAATCCCTTATTGGTTTCACACCCATTTCAACCACTACCTGGAAAGAGGTTGAAAGCACAAAATATAGGAAAAATAGGCTATGTCCCAGTAAAGCCAAAACTATGTAGAAAATGTTGGTTTTCTGACAAATGTTTTCCTTTTCCTGAAAGATGTTAAATTGTGATTTTGCCCCTCAAACCCTTCGTTGATACCTTTTTCAGGGAAGAACACTTTCTTTAGCAGCACTTTTTTTTCTCATTTTTCCCCAAAAACCCAAAATTGTGCTGTATTTTGCCTAATTTCCGAGTCTCCTTTAGAATTCTCATTAAGGAAAATGGGGCAACCCAGTAACCCTCAGAACCTGGGCGTAATAGTAAAAGCGAAGAACAGTGGTTCTGTCGGAAAGTGAACAAAATAACTTAACTTGTACTGAATACACTCTAAAACTATACAGGACACACACAGACCCAAAGAAACAGAACTGAATTCGAGTTACTTGATAGAATGATATTAATTATTGCAATGAAAACACCAAAGTGTTTACAGGGTAAACCAACCAAAATACACATACAAAATGAAACAATTAGTGAAACAGTAATTATATGTACAAAAAAAGTCACATATAACAAATATGTACAATAGACAATGCATAGAAATAATAAACAAACAGATCCTGTTTAAAGTACATAGGCCACTATAGGGTACGATTTCCTTGTTCTATATGTGGATTTGCACGGACGCATAGGACAGGTAACGTCGACGTTTCGACCCAATGTAAATGTGCCAATTAGTATGCATCAAAGGGGGTCTTCATCAGGACAAGGAAGGTTGGGGACCTGGGAAAGCGATTTGATTAATTGGAAATAGATTCCTCGTGTCTCTTATGCAGGGGGCCAACATCAACTTTGAGAGAAAACTGTTCAACTTCTGTAGGACGGTAATTTTGATTTTGAAAGGAAAGTGGTGCTGTCTCAACAATCGCCACGTATTCAAGTCCGCGAATTGGACAACTTGATCCGTCAAAGGCTCAGCTGCAACTGGGTCAGTTTTCTCTCAAAGTTGATGTTGGCCCCCTGCATAAGAGACACGAGGAATCTATTTCCAATTAATCAAATCGCTTTCCCAGGTCCCCAACCTTCCTTGTCCTGATGAAGACCCCCTTTGATGCATACTAATTGGCACATTTACATTGGGTCGAAACGTCGACGTTACCTGTCCTATGCGTCCGTGCAAATCCACATATAGAACAAGGAAATCGTACCCTATAGTGGCCTATGTACTTTAAACAGGATCTGTTTGTTTATTATTTCTATGCATTGTCTATTGTACATATTCGTTATATGTGACTTTTTTTGTGCAAATAATCACTGTTTCACTAATTGTTTCATTTTGTATGTGTATTTTGGTTGGTTTACCCTGTAAACACTTTGGTGTTTTCATTGCAATAATTAATATCATTCTATCAAGTAACTCGAATTCAGTTCTGTTTCTTTGGGTCTGTGCGTGTACTGTATAGTTTTAGAGTGTATTCAGTACAAGTTAAGTTATTTTGTTCACTTTCCGACAGAACCACTGTTCTTCGCTTTTACTTTTCCTTTAGAATTCTCAGCATGTTGGAAGAAAAGGACACAAATTTGGCATAACAAAACGTTATGGCTCCTAAGCACGAACTAGCCCAAATAGACAAAAAAGGGCGTTGAAGGGGCCTGGCAGCGAAGGGGTTAAAATGCAGAGATGTCCCGTATTTACAAACATACGGCACACCCCTGCTTATCCCCTAGTGCTGGTGCTAAAAATGCTGTCTAGCGCCAGCACAGGCACCTTTGCGCCATGGTGCAAGGGTGCCTGTGCTGTAGCAGCGATTGTTTATGTGCAGCAAGGGACACCTTCCTTCACATAAACAATCTTTAAAGGGCATTTTCTCTTCTATGTGTGCTGCAGAATGCAGTGCACATAGAAAGAGCAACATGCAAGGAGAAATTAATAATTTCTCATCATATCGCCATCCTAAGACCAGGTTTTATTTGGCCTTAGTTTTTGGCACGGCCCCAGCCTTGTGAATATGGTGCAGCATCAAAAAGCAATGGGTGATGCGGTGGAACCCTCACAGCAACACCCATTGTCCGCCCCTTTGCCGCAGTGGACTGCTGTGGTAATAGGCATATTTTCAAGGTGGCCTTAAGCCATGTTAAGTGGCTTAAAATCACTTGTAAATATGGGGTAGAGAGCAACGCCACCAGACTGTCGGAAAAAGTGATGCTCCGCTGGCGTTAGAGGCTTGAAAATATTCCTTCATGTATTTTGAACAGCTTTTTGATCTCTTGCACAGGCACTGTGTGAAACTCGCAATGCCTACAACCTCAACTCCAGAGATCCTAATCGGGGTCCTATAAACACCTGAAGGTGACTCAGTTTAAAGTATGCGCTATACAAGGGTAATATGCTACACAAAAAATGCAAAGACGCAACATTTTAGAAACACCTAACACTAATAAGTAATGCAAAATAAAGTAAACCATGTGAAATAAAAACGGGAACTAAAGTGCTGACACAGATTAGCTTAAGGTTTTTTTTTCTCCATGAATTCCTCAGAAATTGATCAGTGTTTTTGCTCAGAAAATTAAGGGTATATAAGGCAACGCTGTGCCTGATTGCAAAGACTCAGGCAGTGCCCCCCCCCCCCCAAGTGGAAAGTGACTGGCCTGCTGATTGTGTCCTGGATGCCAATTTTGCAGCACTGCTGCAAAATAGGCCACCAGTAACACAATCAGTCCCCGGTAACAAAAACCAGCCCCCACCCTTCCAGTCTTCCAGGTAAACACCCAATGCTTGGTACGGCCAGTCCGGCAATGGAGAGGCCCAGTCTCTAGCTTCCTATTATTCAAAAATGAGGAATCTGAAGCTTTCTTCCATTAATTAATTAAACTATTCTACAATGAGGAATCTGAAACATTTTCTTCAATTCATTAACCAAACCCATTGTAATAGAAGTATGGGAGCAATGATCCAGCCAAATTGGTTTATGTTAACCCAGTGATGGGGCGATGATTCGAATTTCAGATTGACTGAACACATTGGGCTGATTCTGAATCTTACAAAGTTGGACATCATCTCTATGCAACTTGAGTCATTTCATAACTTCCAGTGGTAAAGGGAGTCAAGTTTGAAATTCTCTGTCTGATTTACAAGTACCTATCAGGGATTTCCCAGTTTATCTTGAAGATAGGATTGAGTGATATGTCACTAACCAGAGTGAAGGATCTAACAATCTTGACCGGCCGGGGGCGTATTCTTCACATCTCAGCATATGGACCTCACCACCAGAACTCATTCTCACAGAACATTCAGGAGATGTTCAGACTCTGACCTCACACCCCGGAACTCCTTGCCACAGATAATTCAGGAGAGTGTTCAGACTTTAGAACTCACCACTAGAATTCATTGTCACAGAACATTCGGAAGATGTTCAGACTTTAGACATCACATCACCACAGGAACCCCTTGCCACAGAAAAATCCGGAGAGTGTTCAGACTTTAGACATCACCACCAGAACTCAGTGCCACAGAAAATCCAGGAGAGTGTTCAGACTTTAGACCTCACCACCAGAACTCAGTGCCACAGAAAATTCAGGAGAGTGTTCAGACTTTAGATCTCACCGCCAGAACTCATTGCCACAGAACTTTCAGGTAAGCATTCAGACTCTGGACCTCACCACCAGAACTCATTGCCACAGAACATTCAGGAGAGTGTTCAGACTTTAGACCTCACCACCAGAACTCATTGCCACAGAAAATGTAGGCGAGTGTTCAGACTTTAGACCTCAGCGCCAGAACTCATTGCCACAGAACACTCAGGTAAGCGTTCAGACTCCGGACCTCACCATCAGACTTCATTGCTACAGAACATTCAGGTAAGCGTTCAGACTCTAGACCTCACCACCAGAACTCATTGCTGCAGAACATTCAGGTAAGCGTTTAGACTCTGGACCTTACCATTAGAACTCATTGCTGCAGAACATTCAGGTAAGCGTTCAGACTCTGGACCTCACCACCAGAATTTATTGCTACAGAACATTCAGGTAATCGTTCAGACTCTGGACCTCACCACCAGAAGTCATTGCCACAGAACATTCAGGTAGGCGTTCTTACTCTGGACCTCCCCACCAGATCTCATTGCCACAGAACATTCAGGTAAGCGTTCAGACTCTGGACCTCACCACCAGACTTCATTGCTACAGAACATTCAGGTAAGCGTTCAGACTCTGGACCTCACGACCAGAACTCATTATCACAGAACATTCAGCAGATGTTCAGACTCTGGACCTCACCACCAGAACTCATTGCCACAGAACATTCAGGTAAGCATTCAGACTCTGGACCTCACCACCAGAACTTCCTGCCACAGAACGTTAAGGAGAGTGTCCAGACTCTATTTCGTTTCTGAAAAGGTTTCTTGTCCAAGGCATCGCCAAAACGCGTTGTTCTGTGTGCACAATAAACTTGTGTACAATCCTCTGGTGTGCCGCCTGGTCCTTGCATTGATTTCCTGCATTGCCCTTTGCTTGGAGAAATATATATATATATATATGATCACGTATATTAGGGGAGGGTGTGACCGGACTATACTCGATCTTTGCCACTGCAGCTTCTGAGGAAGACATTTGAAAAGCGTCAGGCACCGCCGCATTGCTCTGAAAGGGTTCGGCTGGCTGGAAACATCTATACCTAATAACAAGACTTTCCGTCGAATACGGATGTTTGAGTGCTTTCTCAATCAGAGGGTTCAACAAGGAGCGTGAATATTTAGGCGGCAACCCAGCTGCAGAGAGAGCACCACCCCAGGAAAATAGGGGGCCAGAAGGGCTGGTAACTAACAGTCCTATTCCTGGAACACACGTATAAGGATTTTGGATGTTCCCACTTGCTGAGGCTCATTTGGGGGCCTGAAACATCCAACAAAACATTTGTACCAGCACTCCATCTCCCACAATACCTTGCACAGTCACATAGGTGCAGCCCATCAGGGGGTGTGTGATCACGTATATTAGGGGAGGGTGTGACTGGACTCTACTCGATCTTTGCCGCTGCAGCCTCTGGGGAAGACATTTGAAACGCGTCAGGCACTGCGGCATTGCTGTGAAAGGGTTTTGGCTGGCTGGGAACATCTATACCTAATAAAAAGACTTTCAGTCGAATGCGGATGTTTGAGTGCTTTCTGAACCGGAGGGTTCAACGAGGAGCGTGAATATTTAGGTGGCAACCCAGCTGCCGAGAGAGTACCACCCCCAGGAAAATAGGGGGCCAGAAGGGCTGATAACTATCAGTCCTGTTCCTGGAACATACGTATAAGGATTTAGGATGTTCCCACTTACTGAGGCTCATTTGGGGGTCCTGAAACATCCAACAGAACATTACGAGTACCCGCACTCCATCTCCCACAATACCTTGCACAGTCACATAGGTGCAGCCCATGAGGGGGCGTGTGATCGCGTATATTAGGGGAGGTTGTGACCGGACTCTACTCGATCTTTGCCACTGCAGCCTCTGAGGAAGACATTTAAAATGTGTCAGGCACCGCGGCATTGCTGTGAAAAGGTTCGGCTGGCTGGGAACATCTATACCTAATAAAAAGACTTTCAGTCGAATGCGGATGTTTGAGTGCTTACTCAACCGAAGGGTTCAATGAGGAGTGTGAATATATATATATATATATATATATATATATATATATATATATATATATATATATATATATATATATATTATCTACTGGCGGTCGCCAGTAGATAGTTATAGTTAGGACCTATTTTCCATAGGAAATCTGCAACATTCTATTCCCAATAAGTCTGGCACCGATTGACAAATCTTTGCAAAATTTTCCAAACTTTTGGCCAGCTCCGCTCCGCTTCTACCCTAAAAGTTTCGCGGTGATTCGTCAAGCGGGGGCCGAGAAAAAAGGGGGGTCCCAAAACGCATTTTCCCCATGCAATTTCCCATAGGACCTGTTGTCACAGCTACAGCCCGAACTGCTGAACGCAATTACACCAAATTTGGCAAAGAGGTAGTCCTCAGTTTAGACTCATGCCTTTTGCTTAAATGGTGTTAATCCGTTCAGTAGTTCCTGAGAAAGTTAGAGTTAAAAGTTAGTGATATCTATGGCCGAGGAGGAGCGGCGGACCCTCCCCGCACCCAGCGCGCACCCTGCCGTGCACGAGCTGAATGCTAATTGGCTGTCAACACTCCAGATCAGGAAGTGTTGGCAGCCATCTTGTGCCTCGGTAGAAATAGAGGGCAGGCCTTGGGGGATGGGGTCCCCAGGGTCAAAAAATAAGAAAAAGAAGGGGAGCTACACAGCCCCCCTTCTTAAAAAGAAAAAAAAAACGGGATCGGGAGGAGGCCACCCCCCCTCCTTTCATCACTCTGCAAACGCGCCCCCTGGCGCGTTTGCAGAGGGGGAATGAATTCCCCTTCAATACTGGGGGTCCCTAGGGGCCATCTAGCCCACCAGGAACCTCCAGTATGCGCCAGGGGGCTGCGTTGCAGAGAGGTGTAATGAGGCCATGCCCCTTTTTACACCTCTCTGCAACGCAGCTCCGTGGCACTTACTGGAGGTACCTGGTGGGCTAGTTGGCCGCCAGGGGACCCCAGGATTCAAGGGGACTTAATCTCCCAACTTAAAACGCGCCACGGGGCTAAAAATAACGACTGCAACCAAAACGCTTTTACTCAACTGTTTACAGGAGATGTCCAAGGACTGAATCTAGGATCCAGTCCTGTGGTTAGAAAAGTAATCCATAAAGTAACTAATTGCATTTAACTAGAAATTCACATTGAGCTCAATGTTGCTTTGTGTTTGAAATTGGGTTGGCCATTGCAACAACTGTAACTACTGTACTTAAAAGTCTGTTGCCTATTTGCCAAGTATTTAAACTAAAGTAATTCATTCTGAGAAAGTATATTTTGTATTGTAATGTATAATGTAATTAAAAAAAATATATCTAAAAATAAATAGTTTAAAAAATGTAGTAAATCAGTATCAAACAAATCAGTATAACAATTAATACATAAAAAATTGTCATTTACAAAACCTTTGAAATTCACTGACAAAAACATAGGTTTCAGGCCTGATATAGTTAGGAATTAGCATTTAAAAAACCTTTGAAATTCACTGAAAAAACCAAAGGTTTCAGGGGCGTTATAGTTAGGAATTGGCATTTAAAAAACCTTAGAAATTCACTGAAAAAACCATAGGTTTCAGGGCGTTATAGTTAGATGGACATTTCCCTCATACAAAACCCTAGAAATTCCCCCGTTATAGTTAGTTCAGCTAACTATAACTCGCGCCCCCACAATGCACTGCCGATGACGTCACATATTACATCACTCATGACATGGTCAGTGACATCACTGATGACATCACTGATGACATCTGAAATGACATCACTGATGACATCACTGATGATGTCATCCAGTGAGTGTGTGTTTCTGTAAATTTTAAATATGTTTAATATATATATATAGGGAAAAATCTATGGAAGAATGAGTGGGTGTATAAGTGTGTGAATGGATGATTTAGTAGGTGCATGACTGACTCTATAAGTGAGTCATTAAATATATCTTACTGCAGACTAGTGACTAAACTGTGTGAATGTCTGTATCTGTCTGTCTTTTTGTGTATAAGCGGCTGCATGATTTTGTAAATAGCTATATGAGTGTCTCTATGGGTTATTGATTGGTTGTCTGAGTGTCTGTGTGGGTGCCTGAGTGTTTGTGTGGGTGGGGTGTGTGTGACTCTGTGCATACATGTGTAAGTGGGTGATTCTATGGGTGCATGGTTTTAAGAGTGCATCTGTGATGGACTGTAGTATGGTTGGGTGAGTGTATGTATGGGTGGTTAGTGAGTGAATGTATATCTCAGTGGTACATGTGTGAGTAACTACATATGTGAAAGGCAGTATATATGTGTGTAAGAGTATATAAGTGGGTATATGTGAGAGTGTGTGATTGTGAGAGTGGCTGTATGGATGAGTGTGTACTTGTATCAGTGATTGTATAATAGCGTAAGAATGTGGTACTATTTTATGAGTAAGTGAACTTGTGTGTGTATAACTGCATAGGTTAGTAAATGGGAGTGTGATTAATTATTTGCATGACTGACTAGATGTGACAGTACCTCTATGGATGATTGGTGGTGTGTGAGTGTCTATGTAGGTGCAAAAATGCATATGATAGTCCTGTACTGAGTGACTGTAAGTATGGGTGACTGTACAGGTGAGTGAGTGAATGTGTGTGTAGATCTAAGAGTCAATGAGTGGGTATGTAGTTATTGGTATTGGAGTATCTATGGTTTTGAGAATGGACGTCTGAAATTTTGATTGAGTATATCAAAGGGTGTGAGAAGATGCACTAATTTATCACATGGATGATGTCATCAGTGATGTCATGAGTGATGTTATTTCAGATGTCATCAGTGATGTCACTGACCATGTCATGAGTGATGTTAGCTGAACTAACTATAACGGGGGAATTTCTAGGGTTTTGTACGAGCGAAATGTCCAGCTAACTATAATGCCCCTGAAACCTGTGTTTTTTTCAGTGAATTTCTAAGGTTTTTTAAATGCCAATTCCTAACTATAACGCCCCTGAAACCTTTGGTTTTTTAAGTGAATATATATATCTATATATATATATATATATATATATATATATATCTATATATCTATATATATATATATATATATATATACATATATACATTATCTACTGGCGGTCGCCAGTAGATAGTTATAGTTAGGACCACGTTTCCATAGGAAATCCGCAACATTCTATTTTGAATAACTTTGGCGCCGGTTGACGAATCCTCCCGAATTTTTCAAAATAGGTGGGGCGCTACGCTCCGCTCCTACCCTGAAAGTCTCGGGGGGTTTCGTCAAGCGGGGGCTGAGATAAAAGGGGGGTCCCAAAACGCGTTTTTCCCATGCATTTTTCCATAGGACCTTTAGACACAGCTACAGCCCGAACGGCTGAACAGAATTACTTGAAATTTGGCAGAGAGGTAGTCCTCAGGTCAAGGAAGTGCCTTTTGTAGGTTTGGTGTAAATCTGTTCAGTAGATCCTGAGAAAATAGCCTTTAAATCAATATATATATCTGTGGCAGCTTACGGTGCGCTTACCGTGCGCTTACGGTGCGCTTACCGTACGCGTACGGTGACGTGCGCGAGCGCAATTCTGATTGGCCCTTAGATCTTAGTAAACATTCGAATCGGTCGAAACCAGGAAGCGGCGTCCGCCATTTTCTCTCTCGCACTCTGACAGGGGGTTGAAAAACAAAGTCCAAAAACATGTAAAGGGGCTGTTTAGACAGCTCCCAAGCACCTAGCCATGTTGAGGGAGTCCCCAACGATCCCCCAAGTGAAAAAAGGCAAATTTAATTTTTTCGAAAATTTCGCCGATTACGCTTACCGTACGCGTACGGTAAGAAATATTAAAAAAATAAATAAATATCCACATTCTCCCCACCCCGTGTGCAAAAGGTGCCCGCAGGGCACCTTTTGTGCATAGCTTGTATGAGCTAAATCAAACATATATTTTACCTGTCACAACGATGCTCATCATATGTCCTCCATGTGCGCACGGTGCGCGAAGCGCATCGTGCGTTCATGGCCCATGTAGCGTAACGTGGGCACGCGGTGCGCGAAGCGCACCGCGTGCTCACTGTGCGCGCACGGTGCGCGAAGCGCACCGTGCGCGCACGGAACGAACTGCGTTAAGTGGGCGCGCACGCCACAAATGGCGTAAAGTAACTTAGCATTTAAAAAACCGTACAAATTCACTGAAAAAACCATAGGTTTCACACACGTTATAGTTAGGAATTAGCATTTAAAAAACCTTGCAAATTCACTGAAAAAACCATAGGTTTCACACATGTTATAGTTAGCTGGACATTTTACTGATAAAAAACCAATGAAATTCCCCCGTTATAGTTACTGTAGGCAACTATAACTCACGCGACCGTAATCCTCTGCTGATGACATATGTGTCTTTATGAAAAAAAAATATTTGTAATATATGTATAGCTAAAATTTAATGGAAGAAGACATGGGCAAATAAGTGTCTAAATACAGTATTAGAATCAGCAGAGGATTGCGGTCGCGTGAGTTATAGTTGCCTACAGTAACTATAACGGGGGAATTTCATTGGTTTTTTATCAGTAAAATGTCCAGCTAACTATAACATGTGTGAAACCTATGGTTTTTTCAGTGAATATATATATATATATATATATATATATATATATATATATATATATATATATATATATATATATATATATAAACACGCACAAGGTTGCCCTTAAGAAGCCGCCACACAAGGAAGGGTGTAAGCACAAATCTCCACAGGCAGCAGGGTTGGTCAGCATACCACAAGCCTTTCTTTCATGCCATACGCGTTTCGAGCATATTCATGCTCTTGATCACTGGCTGCATTGAAGAGGGAAACGGGCTGATGGGAAGAGTAACTTTATTGAATGTCAAGCCCCGCCCTGGTGGGCGTCACGAACCCAGGCATTATGGTTGTAGTAGTTCGTGTGTGCTCGCTCCATCACTCCAAGTGGGCGCCGCTCTCTCCTTCAAAGTTAAAATATCAAACCCGGTTGGGTGAAAAGCATCGTGCGTTCTGTTGCCATCTTGCCAATATATACCTGTGGCTGAGGCCCCCTCCTTTCCCAAACGTGTCCGTGTAACAAACACAAGGGATCCGCCCGAGCAGCGGCGGGGCAGCTCCGCGACCGGACCAGCCGCAATGAATAAACACGCACAAGGTTGCCCTTAAGAAGCCGCCACACAAGGAAGGGTGTAAGCACAAATCTCCACAGGCAGCAGGGTTGGTCAGCATACCACAAGCCTTTCTTTCATGCCATACGCGTTTCGAGCATATTCATGCTCTTGATCTCTGGCTGCATTGAAGAGGGAAACGGGCTGATGGGAAGAGTAACTTTATTGAATGTCAAGCCCCGCCCTGGTGGGCGTCACGAACCCAGGCATTATGGTTGTAGTAGTTCGTGTGTGCTCGCTCCATCACTCCAAGTGGGCGCCGCTCTCTCCTTCAAAGTTAAAATATCAAACCCGGTTGGGTGAAAAGCATCGTGCGTTCTGTTGCCATCTTGCCAATATATACCTGTGGCTGAGGCCCCCTCCTTTCCCAAACGTGTCCGTGTAACAAACACAAGGGATCCGCCCGAGCAGCGGCGGGGCAGCTTCGCGACCGGACCAGCCGCAATTTGTGCTTACACCCTTCCTTGTGTGGCGGCTTCTTAAGGGCAACCTTGTGCGTGTTTATTCATTGCGGCTGGTCCGGTCGCGAAGCTGCCCCGCCGCTGCTCGGGCGGATCCCTTGTGTTTGTTACACGGACACGTTTGGGAAAGGAGGGGGCCTCAGCCACAGGTATATATTGGCAAGATGGCAACAGAACGCACGATGCTTTTCACCCAACCGGGTTTGATATTTTAACTTTGAAGGAGAGAGCGGCGCCCACTTGGAGTGATGGAGCGAGCACACACAAACTACTACAACCATAATGCCTGGGTTCGTGACGCCCACCAGGGCGGGGCTTGACATTCAATAAAGTTACTCTTCCCATCAGCCCGTTTCCCTCTTCAATGCAGCCAGAGATCAAGAGCATGAATATGCTCGAAACGCGTATGGCATGAAAGAAAGGCTTGTGGTATGCTGACCAACCCTGCTGCCTGTGGAGATTTGTGCTTACACCCTTCCTTGTGTGGCGGCTTCTTAAGGGCAACCTTGTGCGTGTTTATTCATTGCGGCTGGTCCGGTCGCGAAGCTGCCCCGCCGCTGCTCGGGCGGATCCCTTGTGTTTGTTACACGGACACGTTTGGGAAAGGAGGGGGCCTCAGCCACAGGTATATATTGGCAAGATGGCAACAGAACGCACAATGCTTTTCACCCAACCGGGTTTGATATTTTAACTTTGAAGGAGAGAGCGGCGCCCACTTGGAGTGATGGAGCGAGCACACACGAACTACTACAACCATAATGCCTGGGTTTGTGACGCCCACCAGGGCGGGGCTTGGCATTCAATAAAGTTACTCTTCCCATCAGCCCGTTTCCCTCTTCAATGCAGCCAGTGATCAAGAGCATGAATATGCTCGAAACGCGTATGGCATGAAAGAAAGGCTTGTGGTATGCTGACCAACCCTGCTGCCTGTGGAGATTTGTGCTTACACCCTTCCTTGTGTGGCGGCTTCTTAAGGGCAACCTTGTGCGTGTTTATTCATTGCGGCTGGTCCGGTCGCGAATCTGCCCCGCCGCTGCTCGGGCGGATCCCTTGTGTTTGTTACACGGACACGTTTGGGAAAGGAGGGGGCCTCAGCCACAGGTATATATTGGCAAGATGGCAACAGAACGCACGATGCTTTTCACCCAACCGGGTTTGATATTTTAACTTTGAAGGAGAGAGCGGCGCCCACTTGGAGTGATGGAGCGAGCACACACGAACTACTACAACCATAATGCCTGGGTTTGTGACGCCCACCAGGGCGGGGCTTGACATTCAATAAAGTTACTCTTCCCATCAGCCCGTTTCCCTCTTCAATGCAGCCAGTGATCAAGAGCATGAATATGCTCGAAACGCGTATGGCATGAAAGAAAGGCTTGTGGTATGCTGACCAACCCTGCTGCCTGTGGAGATTTGTGCTTACACCCTTCCTTGTGTGGTGGCTTCTTAAGGGCAACCTTGTGCGTGTTTATTCATTGCGGCTGGTCCGGTCGCGAAGCTGCCCCGCCGCTGCTCGGGCGGATCCCTTGTGTTTGTTACACGGACACGTTTGGGAAAGGAGGGGGCCTCAGCCACAGGTATATATTGGCAAGATGGCAACAGAACGCACGATGCTTTTCACCCAACCGGGTTTGATATTTTAACTTTGAAGGAGAGAGCGGCGCCCACTTGGAGTGATGGAGCGAGCACACACGAACTACTACAACCATAATGCCTGGGTTCGTGACGCCCACCAGGGCGGGGCTTGACATTCAATAAAGTTACTCTTCCCATCAGCCCGTTTCCCTCTTCAATGCAGCCAGTGATCAAGAGCATGAATATGCTCGAAACGCGTATGGCATGAAAGAAAGGCTTGTGGTATGCTGACCAACCCTGCTGCCTGTGGAGATTTGTGCTTACACCCTTCCTTGTGTGGCGGCTTCTTAAGGGCAACCTTGTGCGTGTTTATTCATTGCGGCTGGTCCGGTCGCGAAGCTGCCCCGCCGCTGCTTGGGCGGATCCCTTGTGTTTGTTACACGGACACGTTTGGGAAAGGAGGGGGCCTCAGCCACAGGTATATATTGGCAAGATGGCAACAGAACGCACGATGCTTTTCACCCAACCGGGTTTGATATTTTAACTTTGAAGGAGAGAGCGGCGCCCACTTGGAGTGATGGAGCGAGCACACACGAACTACTACAACCATAATGCCTGGGTTCGTGACGCCCACCAGGGCGGGGCTTGACATTCAATAAAGTTACTCTTCCCATCAGCCCGTTTCCCTCTTCAATGCAGCCAGTGATCAAGAGCATGAATATGCTCGAAACGCGTATGGCATGAAAGAAAGGCTTGTGGTATGCTGACCAACCCTGCTGCCTGTGGAGATTTGTGCTTACACCCTTCCTTGTGTGGCGGCTTCTTAAGGGCAACCTTGTGCGTGTTTATTCATTGCGGCTGGTCCGGTCGCGAAGCTGCCCCGCCGCTGCTCGGGCGGATCCCTTGTGTTTGTTACACGGACACGTTTGGGAAAGGAGGGGGCCTCAGCCACAGGTATATATTGGCAAGATGGCAACAGAACGCACGATGCTTTTCACCCAACCGGGTTTGATATTTTAACTTTGAAGGAGAGAGCGGAGCCTACTTGGAGTGATGGAGCGAGCACACACGAACTACTACAACCATAATGCCTGGGTTTGTGACGCCCACCAGGGCGGGGCTTGACATTCAATAAAGTTACTCTTCCCATCAGCCCGTTTCCCTCTTCAATGCAGCCAGTGATCAAGAGCATGAATATGCTCGAAACGCGTATGGCATGAAAGAAAGGCTTGTGGTATGCTGACCGACCAACCCTGCTGCCTGTGGAGATTTGTGCTTACACCCTTCCTTGTGTGGCGGCTTCTTAAGGGCAACCTTGTGCGTGTTTATATATATATATATATTATCTACTGGCGGTCGCCAGTAGATAGTTATAGTTAGGACCCTGTTTCCATAGGAAATCCGCAACATTCTATTTGGAATAACTTTGGCGCCGGTCGATGAATCCTCGTGAAATTTTCAAAATAGGTGGGGCGCTACGCTCCGCTCCTACCCTGAAAGTCTCGGGGGGATTCGTCAAGCGGGGGCTGAGAAAAAAGGGGGGTCCCAAAACGCGTTTTTCCCATGCATTTTTCCATAGGACCTTTAGACACAGCTACAGCCCGAACGGCTGAACAGAGTTACTTGAAATTTGGCAGAGAGGTAGTCCTCAGGTCAAGGAAGTGCCTTTTGTAGGTCTGGTGTAAATCTGTTCAGTAGTTGTTGAGAAAATAGCATTTAAATCAATATATATATGTGGGCGGAGCCTAACCACACATCTCATCCTGAGATCTGATTGGCTGTCAGCACTTCATCCAAGAAGTGTTGGCAGCCATCTTGGGACCAATATACATGATAGCACCTCATTAAAAAGCATTGCAGTTAATAGAAGATTTTAAGACTTTAGTTACATTATAAATCATTTGTTGATGGTACCATACTCATTTTAGGAATTGTGGTATGTTCTAAGGTGATTTCACCATGTGAAAAAGCCTTCTGCTGGGATATCATGATTGAGAGAAAAATATTTTCTCATGCTTTTACCACAGAGGTTTGGAAGGTGATCTATAAGCTAAACTGAGAGCTTATTTTCTGTAAATTCACATTATCTTTCTCAGTCATGTGAGAATGAAGTCTGACATTCTCAGTAAAACATGTACATCCAACAAGGGCAGAGACTGTCAGTTGATTCCTTTGTGTTCTACTGCAGCTTTCCAGAGTGTTCCAAAGAACTACTAGAGCACTAACCGTCCTACTTATGATAAATGTATGGCACACCTGAAGCCATCTTGCTTGGATTAAAGTGGTAACTCTTAAAACATTTAATTTAAAAAGGAACAAAATGAGGGGGTTCATTTTTCCATAAAAAGTATGATTAGTGCTGCAGAAAGAAAAATTAGGGCACATTTTGAGTGACTTCTCAAATCCTCTTCTATTTCATTAAAAAATTCTGACATGCAGACTGAAACATGCACTTTCAATACCAGCAGCAGTTTTCCCTGGTGAGCAGTAGCTTTACTACAGTGATCTAATGAGCAAAAAGAGTGCTAACATTCTGATTTTATGGCAAATGTGTGACACATTTGAATGCCTTCTTGATGGAATCAAAGTAAAAAACTGAAAGTATTCCCTACTGAGGAGACTGCAGTAAATGAGGAAATTAGGAAACTTCATAACAAATAAGTCTCCCAAGATGGCCACCAGAGACAAAAGAGCCCAAATGTAGCCCAAATATCACCCAGATGTAGCCCAAGTATAGCCCAATGACAGAATGTCCAAGAATGTTCTTAAAAACAACTAGAGCACTTACTGTCTTCATTATGACAAAAGTATGGCACACCTGAAGCCATCTCGATTGGAATAAACTGGTAACACTTAAAACATTTAATTTAAAAAGGAACACAATGAGGGGGTTCATTTTGCCATAGAAATTATGATTAATGCTGAAGAAAGAAAATGAGGGCACATTTTGAGTGACTTCTCAAATCCTCTTCTATTTCATTAAAAAATTCTGACATGCAGACTGAAACATGCACTTTTAATACCAGGAGCAGACTTCCATGGTGAACAGTAGTTTTACTACAGTGATCTAATGAGCAACTAGAGTGCTAACATTCAGAATTTATGGCAAATGTGTGACATATCTGAATACCTTCATGATGGAATCAAAGTAAAAAACTGAAAGCATTTCCGACTGAGGAGACTGCAGTACATGAGGAAATTAGGAAACTTCATAACAAATAAATCTCCCAAGATGGCCACCGGAGACAAAAGAGCCCAAATGTAGCCCAAAATCACCCAGATATAGCCCAAATATAGCCCAATGACAGAAGTGTGCAAAACACTTATTATTTTGTGTTTTTGCAGTGTTATATAGTGCAGACTTGTCAGGTATTGGAGTGCTTTACATGAGCATTGGTTACATCACACAAGAACAAATTCATTTTGGTTGTAGACATGGGGAGACTAAGTGATTTGACCAGAATCACAGAATGTCGAGCTGAAGCAGAAACTTCAACCTGGTTCCCCAGTTGCAAAGTCTGCAGTTCTGGAAGTAACACCACATCCTCTCCCCTAAGTGCAACATTTAATCAAGTTGTCAACTAGATAAAAAAACATAAAGATAACAAATAATTTAAAAGTGCTTTGTCGCTATTTGAAAACTCAGAAAATATGTCCTTATTTTAGTCTTTTAGAGCACTAACCATAATTTTGAAGCCAATAAGACCCTCTCATATATGTAATTTCTAAAGGAATGCTCTAGGTATTACAGTTTTGATTACATTAAGATGATGTCAGGCGTTCCACACTTTTGTAATAAATATAGAATGTTAGCAATCTAGTTGTTCATTAGGATACTGTTGAGAGGCAGAGGCCAGGGGCACGGACTCTGAAAATTGAAGGCAGGTAGGAGGGTGCAAAGGCAACAATTTAACCACACTGAGCAGGCAGGAAGGGCCGTGGAAGCACAACAGACTATGGAGGGCAGTGGAAAGGGGGGCAGGGGCAACAAACCAACAATACAGGACTTGCAAGAGAGGCTGTTGGAGGGAAGATCTATTACGGGTCAAGGAAGCTAGGGGCGGTCCCCAGAGCCCCGGGAGCCACCACAGAACTGAGCAGGAGAGTGAGTCAGGGACAAAAGGGGCACCTTAATTTGAGGCGGGGTGCCTAGGAACGCTTGCTCCAAAAATGAAGAAAACAGACATATGAGACATGGAATTGGAGGCAGAATACAATGGCAGTTTAATGAGAAGATGCAACTTCAAAGAAACCGCAGAATAGAGACATAAAGTACAAAATACAGAATCCAGATAATCATACAGCTGTCATGATATTCTCTGTATCTCAATTAATGGACTGACAGAGAGAGAGAGAAAACACATCTATAAATGCATCATGAGAAACAAGTTACACCAAGGAAAATGTTACCTAGGGACACTCACATTTACTCTTAGAGCAAGCATTCCTGCAATTACAATACAACATCTTTTAAATGCAAAAGTAAAGAGAACAATGGTTAAACATAACATGACATTTCATATAGGTAAAATAGAATAAGATACTTCAAGCAAAGCAGAGCAAGACATTTTAAGCAAAGGAAGACAAGAGCTCCCAGTTCTTGGGGAAAACCTGCACAGCCTGTTAACCTACATACAGACGGCGAGGTTGTCCGTCGATATCTGTGGGTGCTCCCTTTTTATATCATTTTGTGGGCTCCTTTGCACGCTACATCTACCTACGTATGCTACCCAAAAGCTTCGTCTGCAGATTTTACCAGACATTTCGTCATTTACCCACTTAATGCTGACAATGGACTGGGTGAAAAGGTCAGTCTCTCAGGCCAATCGCTTATCGTAAGTTCCATAGAGCAAGCAGAAAATAATGGGTGTTGTACAGGAATTCAATATATTCATGTATAAAATCTCCTCAGTTCTCCTAACTTGACGCTCTGCGGTTGCCACTTCCTTAAAAGCGGGAAACCTGCCCAGGAAGCAAGTACCAGTCCAGGATGCAGCCTACTGTATGTCGACAGCTTCAGGGGGATGTTGAACTTTGATACCGAGCACGGAGCACTCGGGTAGGGTAGGGGCTACTAGTTTGGAGCAGAAGGCCTCGCAGACCTGCCTTCAGACTGCTATACACTAAAATTGCAGAGCTATGGTCAATTTAACAAAGAGGCCTACATATTGAACAGAAGGGCCTACACAGGGGTTTTATGCTGGCTGAGTGGTAAGGATGTCTCAGGATAATTATATAGCAACACAGGACCCGCTGGTCAATTTAATACGGCCTACAAATGCGGCTGGCAGGGCAAGGACAAGGGTCTCATACGTCAGGTGTGGACAGAACGGGCCAGGGGCCCCCTGTGATACAAAATCTACCCTCCTTCAAGGCTGTGGCAATGTAATAGACCATTGTGGGCAGAAGGAAGAGGCAATGGTAGTACAACCATACATGCCAACAGACCCGATACAGCCAGGAAACGTCCAATGTTTTTAAGCTCAAATGGGCTTTATTTGATCTGTCTCCTGTCTACAATATCCTCTTTTTCAATGTAACTCAAAGGGGAAAATCAATACCCCAGTTTTTTTTTCAAAATCTCCCTCTTACCAAGTTCAAAATGTTCGCAAGTATGGTACATTGGATCATGGAAGGAAATGGGATAGGGACATGGACTTGGATAACAGAGGACAGGAGAGACATGGAGAGGTGCACCAAACTGACCCTGCAGGGCAGGCATCAGGGTTTGCAGCAGCACAATACACCACACAGGGCATGCAGGACGGGAGTGCAGCACAACAATCCATAGAAAGCAAGAGGGAGGGGACAGGACCATGCACATGGACAACAGAGAACAGAGGGGCAAGAGGCAATGGTAGCTAGCTGACCATAATGGACAGACAGGAGAGAAGGCTGCAGCATAACAGACCATAAAGGGCAGGAGGGACGGATCAGGGGCATTACAATGGAACAGACAAGCCAGGAGGGAGGGAGTAGGGGTCTGCACATGTAAACAGATGGCTGGGGGCAAGGGGGCAGGGCAGGAGCAGCAAGATAGCCATGGAGGTCAGGCAGGATGGGCACTAGAAGCAAGACACAACATGAAGAGCAACAGTGAGACTGTGATGGCATACACACAGACCATGGAGGGAAGGTGGGAGGGGGTCGGGGGCAGCTAACTGACCACACAGGGAAGGTGGGAGGGGCCATGGCAGCACAGAAGACCATGCATGGCAAGTGGGAGGGTTAGTGGCAGCACAATGGCTATGATGGGCAAGAAGGAGGGTGCAGGGGCATGCACAAAGGACGATGGAGGATAGAAGGGAGGGTCAGGACCTGTGCACAGACAAGAAAGTTCAGGGGAAGGGGCCTCACAACAGACCACACGGGGCAGGCAGGAGGATCAGTTGCAGCACAACAGACCAGGGAGGGCAGAAGGGTGTGGCAGTACAATGGACCATGTAGGACAGGAGGAAGAGGATAGAGGCATGGCATGTGGACAGGCAGGGTGGAGGTGGCAGGGACAGGTTACAGTCATCTGACAATGCTAGGCAGGTGGGAGGGGAGTGGCAGCTCAACAGAACACTCAGAGTAGATAGGAGTGGCAGGTCCATGGGACATGGCGGGCAAAAAGGATGGAGCAGGGGCATGCACAAAGACATCGGAGGGCAGGGGGAAGGAGAATAGGGGCAGCAAGCTAAGCACAGAGTTTAAGCAGGAGGTCAATGATGGGGCATAGAATTGGGCAATGGAGGGCAGGAGGAGTGGACTGGTACATCATACTAAATTGAGGGCAGTGGCAGCACATCAGACCATGCATGGCAGGAGGGAGGAGGCTAGTCCATGGATTCACACAACAGAGGATAGGGAGGAGGGGGATGGGGCAGCAAGCTAACTGTTCAGAGAAGGCGGGTATTAGAAACTTTATTGTTTTTAAAACATTTTGTCTGTGCAAACTACTTAAAATATGAACAAGTATGCAGCATAATCTCACTTTTATTCAGGAAGAAGAAGACGTTAGTGACTGTGACTCCGGGCTCACTTGGCAAAAACACCCCCTGACCCTCCACCCCCTATCGCAAAATGTAATGCCCGTGAAAAGGGTAGGTGAACACAGTGTTATATAGAACATAGTCCTGAGAGCACGATTGAAAATGAAAACTAGATATAGTGTATGGTATAAACTATGCACCAAAAAGTGTGATATAAGATGAACCAGGCGTGAAATATAATATGCAATACATTGTGCGCAATGACAGATTCATTGGAGAGCGCGAGATAGCACAGGCACTAGCGCGTGCTATGCGATATGCGCCTTGGAGTGTAATATGCACAGGGCAGTGTTGTGTAACCTAACTAGTCTCTAAAGTTGTAATATAAAATATGTGCTGGGGAGTGTAACGTTGCATATGCACTGTGACAAAGATATGGATCCCAAATTGTAATATGTATGGCATAGCACTGTGCGTTATAACATAGGCATCGAGGAAGGCACGTTAGATGGGGCAATATAACCCGTGCGAAGACAAGTGTGGCATGACATTTTCACGGGGTGGTGTTACAGTGCACATGGGCTAGAGAGTGTCATAGCATATGCACTAGCTAGTGGAATACAATACAGAGGTGTGTGGCACTCGGCAGGCAATGGTGGGTGTAACACAGCATTGGGCTCTGTCAGGAGCGCGCTGTGACTCGCAAGTGATGTTCGTCCCCTTTCCAGAGAGTAAAATAAAAAGTATTACACATCCGGCAGTGGATGTGTGTTTTATTAACTGTGAGGGGGGTTTCTTGCATAGTTTTGGTCGAATTTTTGTCGAATCCCCTTTGAATGGCTTGGTGTGCATGTGTATTAAATGTGCCCGTCAATAGCTACCCATGTTTGTATAAATAAACGACAAGGGTGTCTACCGGGATTAGGCACGGTAGAGCATCAGACATGTCAGAGCTTCACTAGTGGTGTAAATACATTCCACGTGGATTAATTGCATGCATAGTCGCCTTCTAATGAATATCACGCAAATCGTCATGGTGATAGGTACGTACGGTTTGTCCAGCATGTCCTAGGTGTGTCTATAAATATATATTTTTTAAAAATAATAAAAAACAGTGGCCGGCCCTGGGGATTGGGGTCAAAAAAATATAATTAGGAGACAGGCCCTGGGGGATGGGGTCATCAGGGCCAATAAATTAGAATAAGAAGGGGAACCACACAGCCCCCCTTCTTAAAAAAATAAAATAAATAAAAGACTGGCATCGTGCCGGAGGCCATGCCCCCTCCATGCAGCACTCTGCAAACGCGCCCCCAACAGGCATCTCCAGTATGCGCCAGGGAGCTGCGCTGCAGACAGGTGTTCTGAGGCCAAGCCCCTTTTTACACCTCTCTGCAACGCAGCTCTGTGGCGCTTACTGGAGGTACCTAGTGGTCTAGTGTGACCCTAGGGACCCTTAGGATTCAAGGGGACTTAATCTCTCAACTTAGAACAGCCACAGGGCGCGTTTACACAGTGGTGAAGGGAGGGGACGGGGCCTGAGGTGACGTGTGCAAACACGCACCATGGCACGTTTTAAATTGGGGATATAATTTCCCTTCAATACTGAGGGCCCCTGGGGGCTAAATAGCCCACCAAGTGCTTCCAGTAAGCACCACTGAGCTGCATTGCAGAGAGGTGGTCCAGGCCGTGCCACTTTTTACACCTCTCTGCAACGCAGCTCTGTGGCACTTACTGGAGGTACCTAGTGGGCTAGTTGGACCCTAGGGACCCTCAGGACTCAAATGAACTTAATCTCCCAACTAAAAACGGACACAGGGCGTGTTTACACAATGGTGAAAGGAGGGGACGGGGCCTGAGTTAACGTGTGCAAAAACGCCCTGTGGCCTGTTTTAAGAGGTAGTTTTAATCCCCATGCCCTATTATATACTAGGGGCTTATAGAGGAGGTAAGGCTAATCACAGGGGGACCCCAACGCATAATGTTCCCTAGTGTATGTAGGTGTTTTCACTGTATTCTAAGTGTCTTTTAACATAGCACTGGCTCTAGGACTGGTTAGTCAGACTCAGTTACCACCAGTATCCGTCTGAAAAAGTTGAGGGTACAGGATGATTTTGCAACAAGGCTTCTTTCTGCTCTTCTTTTTGTTCTTTCTGCACGTTATCCTTCTTCCTGCACTTATCTTCGTATTTGAGGACTTCTGTTGCTTCTTTCTGCACTTCTTTTGTTTCTTTCTGTGCATTTTTTCTTCTTTCTTCACATGTCCTATCTCTGTAGGCATAGTTAGAAATTAGCATTTAAAAAACCTTTGAAATTAACAGAAAAAACCATAGGTTTCAGGCACGTTATAGTTAGGAATTAGCATTTAAAAAACCTCAGAAATTCACTGAAAAAACCATAGGTTTCAGGGGTGTTATAGTTAGCTGGACTTTTCACTTGTACAAAACCATTGAAATTCCCCCGTTATAGTTAGTTCAGCTAACTATAACTCGCGCGCCCGCAATGCACTGCTGATGACGTCACATATTACATCACTCATGACATGGTCAGTGACATCACTCATGACATCACTGATGACATCTCAAATGACATCACTGATGACATCACTGATGACATCATCCTTGTGATAGAGTGGCAGACCTCCTCTCACCCTAATATAACCTTTGATACACACATTCAAAAATAGAGACTAAAATTTTCAAAACAATGGACATACCAATACCAGTTACAACAACCTCTTCAGTAATTCTAAGATCCACATACACATCCACTCATTCACCAACAGTCCAATACAGTCACTCATACATGTACTCACTCATCATATGTACTCATACACCTATACATCCTGTTACACAATGCCACTCATCCATAGAGTTACTCACACACATAGTCACTCATGCTAATAAAGAAACAAACATACATTTACTTGCATATACAGTTATACACACACCACCACACTTACTTCTACGGAAACTTACACATACTTAGTCTTTTAAACAATCACTTATAGAAACACATACTTATTCATACAGGAACTCTTTCAATCTCTCACTCTCACATATACTCACATATATACACCAATAGTCACATATACTAGTTTAAAACATATGTAGTTACTCATAAAGACACTATTGAGACAGTCATTCACTCACTAACACACCCATACACACACTCATCCACCCATACAGTCCTGCACACATACTGTGTTCAACACATACAAACAGTGAGTCACTCATTCATGCACCTATGCACTACGTAATACCCCCACCGAACCATGCAGACACTCAGACTGATACTCAAAAAACCAACTAATAACCTATATAGACACCCATGTAGCTACTCACCAACCCATGCAGCCACTTATACACAAAGTGAGAGACTGATACAGATATTTACATATTTAAACATTACTCACTAAGCCATGTATTCACTATGATACACTTAATCAGTCAGTTACACAATCAATTTGTCAAAAACAAATCATCCATTTAGACACTTATATACCCATTTATTCTTCCATCGACCTTGAGATATACATATATAAAACATATTTAATTTTCAGAATAACACACATTCACTGGATGATGTCATCAGTGATGTCATCAGTGATGTCATTTGAGATGTCATCAGTGATGTCATGAGTGATGTCACTGACCATGTCATGAGTGATGTAATATGTGACGTCATCAGCAGTGCATTGCGGGCGCGCGAGTTATAGTTAGCTGAACTAACTATAACGGGGGAATTTCAATGGTTTTGTACAAGTGAAAAGTCCAGCTAACTATAACACCCCTGAAACCTATGGTTTTTTCAGTGAATATATATATATTCACCTTTCTAATTACCCCTATCCCTGTGCAACCTCTGGATGGGATCTGCATATATAATAAATTTTTCAAATTACCTTGGGTATGTAATATCCCTTATACCTAGAGTCCAGGCACGTTTGACAAACATGTTTATCCACATGTTTTTTTACTTCATCAATTTAATCACTTTTATAGTATTTTCTTCCTCACAATATTCACTTTTTTAATAAGAGGGGTTCATGGGACAACTTTAATTAACCACAATCAGGATATATATTTTTTTATGCCTAAAATGTTTTTTAAATATATTTATATATTTATTTACTTGTATTTTACAGTTTTATGGCATTACGGTCTGACTAGCGTGTTTGTAATTCTTCTGTTTGGTATTTTGGCAACCAAGAGCAACTGGTTATTTTTTATTTCCAGGTCTCACAACAGACAATTGCTCCTATCCTTTCCGAAACTTTTAGCATTCAAGCCGACATTTTAAATTATTACTTTCGTGTTGAGCTATGTACTATTTTACTTGTTGAGCTATTTTCACTGGTAAATTAGCGATTGGATACCTCTACTGTTTTTACCAAAGATATTTTACTCTTGTCTATGTCTATGACTGAGATCGTAAAGTGATTCCCCCCATGTGACCTACCCTTTCACTTTAAATTTGTTACCTCACAAACTATTTGCTGTCATGTGATCAAGGCTCCACGGAGCCGAAACGTTATGGCCGTCGCTCTGGGCAAATAAAGTAACCAGCACAGATTCCAGGCTCGTGTACTCTTTCCTGTAGCAGTTGAAGGATCCTCAAGGCTGTTGGAAGTGGTATTTCTGATATATATATATATATATATATATATATATATATAATCTACTGGTTGGCCGCCAGTAGATAGTTATAGTTAGGACCGAGTTCCCACAGGAAATCTGAAAATTCTATTTTGAATAACTTTGGCGCTGGTTGACTTATCTTCATGAAATTTCCAAAACTAATGGGGCGCTCTGCTCAGCTCCTACCCTGAAAGTCTCGGGGTGATTCGTCAAGCGGGGGCTGAGAAAAAAGGGGGGTCCCAAAACGCGTTTTCCCCATGCATTTTCCCATAGGACCTTTAGTCGAAGGTACAGCCCGAACGGCTGAACAGAATTACTTGAAATTTGGCAAAGAGGTAGTCCCCAGGTCAGGCATGTGCCTTTTGCTTAAATGGTGTAAATCCGTTCAGTAGTTCCTGAGAAAATCAAAAGTAAAATCACATATATATCTGGGCGGAGCCTAACCACACATCTCATCGTGAGATCTGATTGGCTGTCAGCACTTCATCCAAGAAGTGTTGGCAGCCTTCTTGGGACCAATATACATGATAGCACCTCATTAAAAGGCATTGCAGTTAATAGAAGGTTTTAACCCCTTCAGTGCCCGCCCTTTCCCCGCCCTGTGCCGGCCGTTGTATTAGCGGGCGGGGTCTATGACGAGCTGGACTCGTCATGGGCACAGCGCCACCGCGGCCCATGACGAGTCCAGCTCGTCATGGGCACTGAAGGGGTTAAGACTTTAGTTACATTATAAATCATTAGTTGATGGTACCATACTCATTTTAGGAATTGTGGTGTGTTCTAAGGTGATTTTACCATGTGAAAAAGCCTTCTGCTGTGATATCATAAATCATGTTTGACAGAAAACTATTTTCTCATGCTTTTCCCACAGAGGTTTGGAAGGTGATCTATAAGCTAAACTGAGAGCATATTTTCTGTAAATTCACATTATCTTTCTCAGTCATGTGAGAATGAAGTCTGACATTCTCAGTAAAACATGTACATCCAACAAAGGCAGAGACTGTCAGTTGATTTCTTGGTGTTCTACTGCAGCTTCCCAGAGTGTTTTAAAGAACAACTAGAGCGCTAACAGTCCTACTTATGACAAACGTATGGCACACCTGAAGCCATCTTGGTTGGAATAAAGTGGTCAATCTTAAAACATTTAATTTAAAAAGGAACAAAATGAGGGGGTTCATTTTGCCATAGAAAGTATTATTAGTGCTGCAGAAAGAAAAATTAGGGCACATTTTGAGTGACTTCTCAAATCCTCTTCTATTTCATTAAAAAATTCTGACATGCAGACTGAAACATGCACTTTCAATACCAGTAGCAGACCTCCCTGGTGAGCAGTAACTTTACTATAGTGATCTAATAAGCAACTAGAGTGCTAACATTCTGAATTTATGGCAAATGTGTGACATATCTGAATACCTTCTTGATGGAATCAAAGTAAAAAACTGAAAGCATTTCCTACTGAGGAGACTGCAGTAAATGAGGACATTAGGAAACTTCATAACAAATAAATCTCCCAAGATGGCCACCAGACACAAAAGAGCCTAAATGCAGCACAAATATCACCCAGATGTAGCCCACATGTAGCCCAATGACAGAAGTGTGCAAAACACTGATTTTTTGTGTATTTGCAGTTTTATATAGTGCAGACTTGTCAGGTATTTGGAATGCTTTACATGAGCATTGGTTACATCACACAAGATCAAATTCATTTTGGTTGTAGACATGGGGAGATTAGGTGATTTGACCACAATCACAGAGCTGAAGCAGAAACTCCAACCTGGTTCCCCAGTTGCAAAGTCTGCAGCTCTGGAAATAACACCACATCCTCTCGCCAAGGTGCAACATTTAATCAAGTGGTCAACTGGATAAAAAAACATAAAGATTACAAATAATTTAAAAGTTCTTTGTCGCTATTTGAAAACTCAGAAAATATGTCCTCATTTTAGTTTTTTAGAGCACTAACCATAATTTTGATGCAAATAAGACCCTCGCATATATGTAATTTCTAAAGGAAATACTCTAGGTATTACAGTTTTGATTACATCAAGATGACGTCAGGCGTTCCACACTTTTGTAATAAATATAGAATGTTAGCAATCTAGTTGTTCATTGGGATACTGTTGAGAGGCAGAGGCCAGGGGCACGGACTCTGAAAATTGAAGGCAGGTAGGAGAGTGCAGAGGCAACAATTTGACCACACTGGGCAGGCAGGAAGGGCAGTGGCAGCACAACAGACTATGGAGGGCAGTGGAAAGGGGGGCAGGGGCAACAAACCAACAATACAGGACTGGCAAGAGAGGCTGTGGCAATATAATAGACCATTGTGGGCAGAAGGAAGAGGCAGTGGTAGTACAACCATACATGCCAACAGACCCGTTTCAGCCAGGAAACGTCCAATGTTTTTAAGCTCAAATGGGCTTTATTTGATCTGTCTCCTGTCTACAATCTCCTCTTTTTCAATGTAACTCAAAGGGGAAAATCAATACTCCAGTTTTTTTTCAAAATCTCCCTCTTACCAAGTTCAAAATGTTCGCAAGTATGGTACATTGAATCATGGTAGGCAGGAGGAATTGGGGTAGGGACATGGACTCGGATAACAGAGGACAGGAGGGACATGGAGAGGTGCACCAAACTGACGCTACAGGGCAGGCATCAGGGTTTGCAGCAGCACAATACACCACACAGCGCATGCGGGACGGGAGTGCAGCACAACAATCCATAGAAAGCAATAGGGAGGGGACAGGACCATGCACATGGACAACAGAGAACAGAGGGGAAAGAGGCAATGGTAGCTAGCTGACCATAATGGACAGACAGGAGAGAAAGCTGCAGAATAACAGACCATAAAGGCAGGAGGGACGGATGAGGGGCATTACAATGGAACAGACAAGCCAGGAGGGAGGGAATAGGGGGTCTGCACATGGAAACAGAGGGCTGGGGGCAAGGTGGCAGGGCAGGAGCAGCAAGATGACCATGGAGGTCAGGCAGGATGGGCACTAGAAACAAGACACACCATGGAGAGCAACAATGAGACTATGGTGGCATACACACAGACCATGGAGGGAAGGTGGGAGGGGGTCAGGGGCAGCTAGCTGACCACACAGGGAAGGTGGGAGGGATGGCGGCACAGAAGACCATGCATGGCAAGCGGGAGTGTTAGTGGCAGCACAATGGCTATGATGGGCAAGAAGGAGGGTGCAGGGGCATGCACAAAGGACCATGGAGGATAGAAGGGAGGGTCAGGACCTGGGCACAGACAAAAGAGTTCAGGGGAAGGGGCCTCACAACAGATCGTGCGGGGCAGGCAGGAGGAGCAGTTGCAGCACAACAGATCAGGGAGGGCAGAAGGGTGTGGCAGTAAAATGGACCATGGAGGACAGGAGGAAGGGGATAGAGGTATGGCATGTGGACAGGCAGGGTGGAGGTGGCAGGGACAGGTTACAGTCATCTGACAATGCTAGGCAGGTGGGAGGGGAGTGGCAGCTCAACAGAACACTCAGAGTAGATAGGACTGGCAGGTCCATGGAACATAGTGGGCAAAAAGGATGGAGCAGGGGCATGCACAAAGACATCGGAGGGCAGGGGGAAGGAGAATAGGGGCAGCAAGCTAAGCACAGAGGCTAAGCAGGAGGTCAATGATGGGGCATAGAATTGGGTAATGGGGGTCAGGAGGAGTGGACTGGTACATCATGTTAAATGGAGGGCAGTGGCAGCACATCAGACCATGCATAGCAGGAGGGAGGAGGCTAGTCCATGGATTCAGACAACAGAGGATAGGGAGGAGGTGGATGGGGCAGCAAGCTAACTGTTCAGAGAAGGTGGGTATTAGGAACTTTATTGTTTTTAAAATGTGTGTCTGTGCGAACTACTTAAAATATGAACAAGTATGCAGCATAATCTCACTTTTATTCAGGAAGAAGAGGACGTTTGTGATTGTGACTCCGGGCTCACTTGGCAGAAACACCCCCTGACCCTCCACCCCCATCGCAGAATGTAATGCCCGTGAAAAGGGTAGGTGGACGCAGTGTTATATAGAACATAGTCCTGAGAGCACGATTGAAAATGAAAACTAGATGTAGTATATGGTATAAATTATGCACCAAAAAGTGTGATATAAGATGAACCGGGACGTGAAATATAATATGCAATACATTGTGCGCAATGACAGATTCATTGGAGAGCGCGAGATAGCACAGGCAATAGCGCGTGCTATGCGATATGCACCTTGGAGTGTAATATGCACAGGGCAGTGTTGTGTAACATAACTAGTCTCTAAAGTTGTAATATAAAATATGTGCTGGGGAGTGTAACGTTGCATATGCTCTGTGACAAAGATATGGATCCCAGATTGTAATATGTATGGCATAGCGCTGTGCGTTATAACATACACATCAAGGAAGGCACGTTAGATGGGGCAATATAACCCGTGCAAAGGCAAGTGTGGCATGACATATTCACGGGGTGGCGTTACAGTGCACATGGGCTAGAGAGTGTCATAGCATACGCACTAGCTGGTGGAATACAACACAGAGGTGTGAGGCAATCTGCGCGCACTGGTGGGTGTAACACAGCATTGGGCTCAGCCAGGAGCACGCTGTGACTCTCAAGTGAGGTTCGTCTCCTTTCCAGAGAGTAACATAAAAAGTATTACACATCCGGCGGTGGATGTGTTTTTTATTAACCGTCAGGGGGTTTCTTGCATAGTTTGGTCGAATTTTTGTCGAATCCCCTTTGAATGGCTTGGTGTGCGTGTATATTAAATGTGCCCGTCAATAGCTACCCATGTTTGTATAAATAAACGACAAGGGTGTCTACTTGGAGAGTACCCACCGGCGGGGGCGCCGGGATTAGGCACGGTAGGGCGCCAGACACGTCAGAGCTTCACTAGCGGTGTAAATACATTCCATGTGGATTCATTCTATGCATAGTCGCCTTTTAATGAATATCACGCAAATCGTCATGGTGATAGGTACATACGGTTTGTCTAGCATGTCCTAGGTGTTTCTATAAATATATATATTTTTAAAATAATAACAAACAAAGGCCGGCCCCGGGGGATGGGGTCCCCGGAGCCATAAGTGGCCTGAGGAGGGGGGCAACACAGCCCCCTCCTAAAGAATTTAAATTAAAAAAAGGGATACTTAATTGTGGAGAAACCTTAAATCACTTAGAGTAGTGTTTCATCTTCATAGCTATACAAGTTTGATGTAGAATTCAGATCTCCCATGGTGATAGTGTTTATTTAATTTGCTGCCTAATTCCTGGGCTGCTGTGGTGGGTTTTCACAGAGGAGGGACAAAACGGGATCCACTGCACTATCACATCTGGAAAGCTTAGGACTCAAATGCATTTTTGGGGTCATCTCTCACATGAATGACTAACAGGGGTCTGACACAGCCTGTGATGGGAGCCATATGCCTACCTTGATATGCATCTTGCCACAACAAGCGTTATCCTTATTGTACGAATTGTTTTGGTTCAGACACAGATAATTTTGTAGAAGAACACTTATATTGACTTCCAAGGCAGAAGGCTGGCTACTGTGTATTACTTACTGGTAAGGTGCAGTTTTGCCTGAAATGGCAGTAGACAAGCACAACCATACTCTACAGCAGTATTAAAATTAGAAACTTTGAATTGTGTCTGTGTGGTTTGTGTCACTTAAGGGGCAATTTGGCCCTTTTTATCATGGTCTGGGAGTTAGAGGCGCAGGTATCTGGTTCAGGTCTTGGGTTTGAGTGTTGAGAGGGAGATAAAACTATTGATGTTAGACTTTGAACGCAATTCTATCTTCATGCAGGCTTCTCTCCACGTCTTAAAGATCCTTTTCAACTCTTTTTATTTGCTCCACTATCAAAGGCCCCTTGGTCATTCCCTTTGAAGCCCCTGGATTCATTTCCCTGTCACATGGCAGGTCTCTCACCTGGAAACACAAGCCGAGCAGTGATACGCAACAGATACAGATATCAGGTGGTTAGCTATGCTTTATAAATCCTGATTGATTGATGAAGAAAGCAACCATTCACTGGTGGCAGTATCAAAGCATCCTCTCATCTCCCCTGTTCTAATGAGACAGGACAGATAGCGAATTAACTTATTATGGTAAATGGTTTGTTGTTGCTAAATACTTGCAATCTGATCTGTTTCTTTATAAAGAAAGATTGAGTGATTGTTTGCACAATTTGGTTTGTTAACAGAGCGCAGCCCATCATCGATGTAAGGAAGCCATTTGGTATACATCCCACAGAGCTCAAATATGTCCTATAGTGGCCCACCACCTGCCGTCCAAATATGCAACAGATTCTGTTCTGCCCAGATATACTTACAATGCACTCTACCTTACAGAACATGTCAGGCCTATCTCAAGTCAGCCTAAAGCGATCAACAAGGAAGGACCAAAATCAACGTTTTGCATATCAATAACACCTGGATGTTGAATTGTTTAAAATATCTCCTTGTCCAAGGGAAAGGTACCTTCAAAAATCTACTTTTCCTGTAAAAAAAGCCTCTTGTACCTTTTGGTGTGATGCAGTAAGGTGACAAATGATGGCAGCTTCTCATCATATCCAAGCTCTGATAATAGCCTCCTTGATTGTGTCAGGGCTCATATTTTATCAGACCTTGGGTTCTAGCAAGGCTCTGGTTTTGTCTTTTTGCAAATATACATACAGTGGCAGTAGTTCCAGGACTGGAATACCCTGCAAGTCTGTGCTCACCGACAAACTGACATATTTAAGAGTATTCACCAACTCCTCTCCAATCTCTTCCCACACTGGAAAAGCTCAGTAATTTACTCAAAAAAGGCAGGACTAAAACAAAAGGGATGCAGGGAAAGACTCCAGATCCCTTGTGTGCCAGCAATTTATAGGCTAAAAACGTCAGTTTAATTCTGGTGATTAATGTATTTGTTTAAGGGATCTGAGTTGTGTCTTGGCTGAGTTGTGACTCATCATAAAGTAGCGCTGCAGGATAGTGACCTCCAGTGAAGCACAATGTGTAACATGCAGATAAAAGAATTGTTTTTCATGTCGAGGGCTCAGTGGGTTACTGTTTTTCCCACAGGGACCCTTTTGTTAATTGCATTTCGTAAGAGGCATTCCTAATATAGCACAGTGAGCTATGAACAAAAATCAAATAGCAGCATAGAAACTGCAAGGCATGGATTTACAGCCATATTTGTTTCTCTAATCTTTCATTATTCTAAGGTTGATAAATAAGGTTCTTTGGATAGTAATCATTACTTATTAGTAACACACAACCCTAAGCACTATGTTATGTTTTAACCTCTTCAGTGCCCATGACGAGCTGGACTCGTCATGGGCCGCGGTTGCACTGTGCCCATGACGAGTCCAGCTCGTCATGAACCCCGCCCGCTAATGTAACGGCCGGCACAGGGCGGGGAAAAGGCGTGGCACTGAACGGGTTAAGTTCCGAGTTTGGACTTTTCCAGAATAAGCAGTCTTAACATATAGTTCCTGATTACTATGTCGGACACATTTGCGGAATGGAAACCGACCGCACCATTTGGATGCGACCGCACGCAGTGCTGTCTGAAACATCTATTTTTATTCTATGGGAGGTTGTGCGGCGGGTGGAAAGCACCCGCAGCATAAACTCCCATAAAAAAATGGATGTTTAGGAGGGCGCCCGTCAGGGCCAAATGCGGAAGGCCAGGGGGGAACAGGGCCCTGCTAGGGCCCCCAAAGTCAGTCTCCGATAGTCCATCCATGTCAGAAAGGCTGACATGGAATGGCTGTCGGAAACCGACATCATAATCTTAACGGCGGAAATGCAGTTTGTAAGGGATTATGAGGCTTTTCCGACTGGCGACATCTGAATTGAGTTGGATTCCTCAGCCCGTTTAAATTACAACAGCCATCATCATAATTTTGCAGTCGTGAAGCATTATGTCCACTGTGTGGTCATGTTTCTTTTTCATGGCTCCGCAAGCCACCGACTTTATTTTGCCTGCTGATTTCTGATGATCATTTGGTCCATAGCATTGCCAGTCTACTCTCATATGGTTGGTTGAGTGGTTGAGTGACCAGGGTGATGTCCGGAGGCTTGTGTCAAGGCTGCTGGGAAATGGTACACTGTGGGGCTGATTCCGATCTCGGTCGGAAGGGCACCGAATCGGATTCGGCAGTAGCGGATCCGATTCGGAGGCTTATTTTCCGACCGAGCCGTACACAGGCCCGGACGTCCAAGTACGATGCGAATGAACGCATAAGCGCCAACCGACCCGTATCCAGTTCCGAACTGCTCCATCCGACCCGTACGGACACGAATCGTACCGCGCAATGGAGACGTTGCACGACCGAGCCAGTACGATGCTCCATTCGGACAGCCGGATCGAGTCGAAGGCTCCGGCTCGCAAAACGTCAGGGAAACTGCCTTTAAGGGTCCGCGTCAGACCCCCCGTCATCCGCAGCCTTACGACTCAGACACAGGGGGAGACCCAAGGGTCTCCCCAACACAGGCATGTATGGTGCGGATGGCACCGATGCGTACCAACTGTAGGGGGCGCCCTTGTGCGAGACGTACCCATTCAGTCAATGGGAGCCCACGTACGTGTCGTACGACCGACTCCCATTGACTTCTATGGGAGTCTGACCGAACCGAGTCTGTCAGCATACGGCCGCATAGTACTCGCTCGGTCGGACTGCAGGAGTCCGGCTCGGTCGGAAAACACTCCGCATCCGGCTCGGTCGGAGAGCTTTCCGACCCAGATCGGAATCAGCCCCTGTGTGTTCAAGCTGCTGAATGATGATTCATGGTTTGATCAGGCTGGTATATGATGATTCTGTCTGTCTAGGCTACTTTATGATATTTCCTGGTGTGACTTGTCTCTGTCCGAAGGATTACTTAGTCTTAGTGAGCTGTCTGATGGTGAAATGTGACCAGGCTACTGTATGATGGTTGACAGTGTGATGTGGCTGCTATTTCATGCCAACGCTGCTGTCACTCCAACCACTTTTATGGGTAGGCTTCTGCTTTTAAACTTGGTCAGATGCTTTCATTCAATAAGTCCCCATTAACCTACCACCATGTACTTAATTCACTAAATCGCAATTTAGGACATATGCATCAATCCTGCTAATGCCTACTTTAGCCTGAACCCTTCCTACGTAAAAAAATGGGTTCTGATAATGGTAAAATGTTCCTCTTTAACAGAATTATTGAGATAATGAGCAACAGAACACCATGTATCTCCTCTACAGCACCACCTACAAGGACACCCTAAATGTATGAACTTCACACCCTTGCACAATCAGCGTAGGACCAAGTGCACAAAGTCTAGCAAACTGTCACACATACATCCCAGCCTTATCGTGAGTTTGAGTTGAGAAGGTGAATGGGCAAGAAAGATGCCTTTAAAATTGTTTTCAGTTTGTTACAAGTGCTATGTGTTCAAGAACAGAAGGCAAATGTCAGGTTGTATCGTCTGACAAATGTCTGCTTATTTCTTAAACATGTATATTGGTGTTTACAAAATTCTCTAACTTTGCAGGCACAATACATAAGACATGATAGTAAAGTGGACTAGTTGACAGTCTTGTTGTGGTGGTACAGGGTGTGTGAAATCATGGGAACAGTCCAGCCCGGACTGCCAAGCCAGGTCCTCCCTGGACTGGAAACAAGCATCCTAGGACCGGTTCCGGGGTTTCACCCCTCTTCAGCCAGGATAGCATGATTCCATTGGCATGGAGAACACGGGACCCACGTCTGGGCATACCCTTCCCACTCGGGGTGACAAATGCAAAAACAACAGTTGATGGACAAAATGGTCCTAGGATGCTTGTTTCCAGTCCAGGGAGGACCTGGCTTGGCAGTTCAGGCTGGACTGTTCCCATGAGGCACAGGGTCAAGACTGATTTGCATATGGCTGGGTTCAAACTGGAACGGCATGGTGATCAAAAAAACGATGGATTTAGGCCCAGATCTCTGTACTGGGGTGAATGTATGACATTGTTCTGCATTCCGTCCATCAACTGTTGTTTTTGCATTTGTCACCTCGAGTGGGAAGGGTATGCCCAGACGTGGGTCCCTGCTTTCCATGCCACTGAAATCAAGAAATCCTGGCTGAAGAGGGGTGAAACCCCAAAACCGGTCCTAGGATGCTTGTTTCCAGTCCAGGGAGGACCTGGCTTGGCAGTTCAGGCTGGACTGTTCCCATGAGGCCCAGGGTCAAGACTGATTTGCATATGGCTGGGTTCAAACTGGAACAGCATGGTGAGCAAAAAAACAATGGATTTAGGCCCAGATCTCTGTACTGGGGTGAATGTATGACATTGTTCTACATTCTGTCCATCAACTGTTGTTTTTGCATTTGTCACCCCGAGTGGGAGGGTATGCCCAGACGTGGGTCCCGTGCTCTCCATGCCACTGGAATCAAGCTATCCTGGCTGAAGAGGGGTGAACCCCCGAAACCGGTACCAGGATGCTTGTTTCCAGTCCAGGGAGGACCTGGCTTGGCAGTTCATGCTGGACTGTTCCCATGAGGCACAGGGTCAAGACTGATTTGCATATGGCTGGGTTCAAACTGGAACAGCATGGTGAGCAAAAAAACAATGGATTTAGGCCCTGATCTCTGTACTGGGGTGAATGTATGACATTGTTCTGCATTCTGTCCATCAACTGTTGTTTTTGCATTTGTCACCCGAGTGGGAAGGGTATGCCCAGACGTGGGTCCCGTGCTCTCCATGCCACTGGAATCAAGCTATCCTGGCTGAAGAGGGGTGAAACCTCGAAACCAGTCCTAGGATGCTTGTTTCCAGTCCAGGGAGGACCTGGCTTGGCAGTTCGGGCTGGACTGTTCCCATGAGGCACACGGTCAAGACTGATTTGCATATGGCTGGGTTCAAACTGGAATGGCATGGTGAGCAAAAAAACGATGGATTTAGGCCCAGATCTCTGTACTGGGGTGAATGTATGGCATTGTTCTGCATTCTGTCCATCAACTGTTGTGTTTGCATTTACATATCACAGTGGCACTCCGATATGAGATGCTAGTAACAAAGTCCATCCAAGCAGATCTTCCTGGCCACTTCTCTCACAAAACATGCCTGCTCAGGTCCATAAACTGTAAGCAATATATCAGACTTGACAACCCAGTGCAGTAACCATATAAAGAGCTTGGGATCATATGAAATACCACAAAAAGACCTGCACAGTTGCTCAAAGCTGCGCACATACTGAAAAACCGTTAAGTACATGATTGCCTCAACCTAATATAAATTTATTTTGACTTGTACTTATGTTTGTTTGTCTATTTACTTACTCATATACTATTGCGCGACCTCCTCTGGTGTGTCTGTAAAACATACCCTTTGTCGCAAATTTTTGTCCTGAATTTTGACCTTCTGTCCTGAATTTTTGTCTTGAATGGTGACCATTTGTCCTGAGTTTTTACACTCACTGTCCTGAACTTGCACCCATGCCCGTTGTCCACCCTAAATGTGGGGGAACGTGAAAGGTAACCGAAAGTGAAAATGCAACTGTGTGTTTGCAATTAAAACTGACCTGGTTTCGATAAAACAAAGGTCACGCTATTATCAAAAGCAAAAAGCTTTGCGTCGATTGGCCTACATATCCTATTAAATATTAACAGCATTACTGATGCAATTATGCAATTATATATATATATATACGTGAAATGTCTCTTTATCGTTCTTTTCCTCGAACAAAGACACAGCGAACCCAGGTATGGTGCAGTTAATTTATTTCGAACCCGTGCACCCAGCCATAACGTGTTTCAGCCCTCGTGGGGCCTTGATCACATGACACATTAAGGGGGCAGACATAACCTTTTTAAAGTGACAGCACAGCAAATTGTGACGAAGAAATAATAGACATAGTGAAAATATTCGCATTGTTCAACCTGATAACCATTGATGGTAAACAATTCCTACACATAATATGTGCAAACTGAGCAATGTGCAATCTAATAAATATATATAAATAAATAATTATTAAATATATAAATATAAAAAATGCAACTACTCAGTGTTAGAATCAAAACGTTCCAAACACGATGATAAAAACTTGCTTTAAGAAAAAAAGTAAAACCAATGTAAACTTTTTTTTTTTTTGTCACAATGAAAGCATGTTACTCATCTTAGTAGGCAAATATCTTTTTTCCCAGATCAAATGCTGAAACGACATTCATGATATTGCCCAAGTGGGCTGAAGTAATAATCACTGTTTGTCTACAATAAAGTGCAAGTGCATGTAAAATATCACCTAGTGAACCCGAGGATTCACACGTGCAAAATCGTGCTAAGTCATAAAACCACAGATGGTTAAAACAATTCATATTAAGGCAGCGACGAATCTTAAGACAGTTTAAACAGACCTCTAACATCATAGATATGTAAAAAAATTCTCACTGGAATTTAAACCATTGCGGGTCTTAGAGTCTAACTCCAGAATGTATTTTGTCTCTAGTTTACGAAGTATTGCTTCTCGATTACTCCGTCTTCTCAATGGAAGGACCGAGTCCAAGACAAAATATTTAAGATCCATAGAGTTTTTGGAGTGTTTCTCATCAAAATGTCTGGCAACTGGGTAAGTAATATCCCCATTATTGATTGCCCTTATGTGCTGGAGTATCCGCTTGTGGACCTGTAGCTTATATATATATATCCAAACAAAAGGTTGGCCACAAGGAAGATGCCTCTCAGATGGATTTCCAACTTCTTTAATGAGCTTGATAGCATGCCAGCATCCAACATCAAAGCTTCATAAGTGGCCTGACACGTTTCGGGCTCTTCCGCCGTTGTTCACAGGCATCGGAAATAGCGAGCGACACAATTACAGTTCCCTCCTTAACATTTGATGAGCTCCACCCACTGGGTTGAAGGAATTCTGGTCGAGGTAGTCCTGTAAAATTGAAACCACAGTGGGATGTGTCATCACTAAAGAATAGTCCATGTACATATCCAAGTGGATTGCTAAAATGTAGGTGCCAGGCGAGCTTCCCATACTACCGCTCACCAAGTGTTACCATCTGTTCCATAGCGGTTGCTCACATCACAGGCAACCGCGGAACCGCTTCCATGCGGCGGGCGTCTTCCGCGACCGGACCAGCCACATAAATCCAAACAAAAGGTTGCCCACAAGGAGGACGGGAGCTGGCATTGCTTTTCCACATGGGGAGCTGCTAACATGCAGCTCCCCGTGTGGAAAAGCAATCTGGTTTGAATTTTGGAAAAGAGAGCAGGTTTCCTGTTCTCTCTTCCAAAATCCAAACCACAGTTTGCTATGGCCGGCTCCCGCCCTGCCATAGCAAACTGCAATGTCCCGGGGGTGGGCACCCCAGGACACTGCAGGAGCCGGCCCTGGGGGCTGGCGGTCCCCAGGGTCATCACAGGCTCCAGGAGGGGGGTTGCGCAGCTCCCCTCCCAACATCTGAACAGCCCCAGGGAGGTGGTGGCCTCCGGAGCTCAGGGGTCCGTTACGGACCCCCAAATTTAAATATTAGTGCCCCTGGGAGGTCCCTGAGGCGTGTGGGGGGGCATGAGCCCCCCACACAGGTATATTTGTTTTTAAAAAAAGAAGCCCTGGGGATGGCGGTCCCTGGGGCTGTGGGGGGCAGTATGCCCCCGCTATTATAATTAATAAAAGCCCCGGGAGGTGGCGGTCCCCAGGGCTAGGGGGGGCCTTAAAGGTCTCCCAAACTTTAAAGAAAACAAGCCCCGGGGGGTGGCGGTCCCAGGGTTGCAGGGGGGCCATGTGCCCCCTGCAAATATTTATGCAAAGCCCCAGGGGTGGTGGTCCCCGGACCAGTGTGGGGGGGAATGGGGCCCCCCCACACATTTTTTTACTGCCCCCAGGACCTGGCCCACCCTGGGGCTTCAATTAAATGAAGCGCGGGAGCCCGCGTTTCATTTTTTAAAAATGTTCTCGGCCGGATTCGCGCACCCAGCGCAAATTCGGACTATTTTTTTTTTTTTTTAAATGCTTTTTTGGACCTTGGGGGTCCTTGTGGACCCCCTGAGCAGGCCTAGGGGGTCAGGGTGTTTCTACCCTGCCCGCTTTTCTTGTTTTGCACGTTTGTTTTACTGTTTTCTTGTGCCTCGGTTCTAGATGGCTGCCAACACTTCCTGGTTTGAAGTGTTGACAGCCAATTAGAATGCAGCTCGTGGTTGGCAGGGTCTGCGGATCCACCGCAGCCATAGATATCGAAACTTTTACTTTTTGATTTATTTTCTCAGCAACTACTGAACGGATTTACACCATTTAAGAAAAAGAGTGCTTACTGAACCAAGCACTACCTTTTTGCCAAATTTGGTGTAATTCCATTCAACAGTTCAAGCTGTAGCCGTGTATAAAGTTTCCTATGGGAAATAACATGGAGAAAACACATTTTGGGATCCCCCTTTTTGCTCGGATCCCGCTTGACGAATCACCGCAAAACTTTCAGGATAGGAGCTGACCGTGAAGGGCCATAAGTTTTGAAAATTTCGCGAAGATTCGCCAACCGCACCAAAGTTATTGCGAAAACAAAAAATGAGTTTCCTATGGAAACTAGGTCCTAACTGTAACTATTTACTGGCGACCGCCAATAGATAATATATATATATATATATATAGATATATATATATATATATAAATATGTAAAGCCTTCACTTTTTTTTTACCTTGACAAAAATACAAAATGTATGTCACAGAAAAACGTCTGAAATGGAAATGAAACTTAAATGTTGGTAAATGTGAAAGGTAACTGAAAAAGAAAGCGCAATCGAGTGGTGGTATCCAAAACTGACCTGACTCCAAGAAAACGAAGTTCTTTTCTGAGAAAAGGGTTTGCGCAACACTAGTTACTGTGAATACTTACATGTTCTCCATTATAAAATACATAAAATTATAATATCACGAATAACATTAATAAAAAACGCATTCTATCATGGTTCATTAGGTGAAGCCTCCCTTTCAAGCATTGAGAAACAATATATTCTTAATTTCCATATGTACTCTGTACATTTTCTTGACTTCAAATCCCACATTTTTAAAGCAATTTGTGAATCAAAGTTATCTGCACGTTTTTCTGCATGTACCTCTTTAAAAGGATTGTCTTAAGAGATAAAATCTTCAGCTATATGTTTGGGAATGTAATCAATGTATAAAAATGACGCAATCGGCACAATAGGGAAAAATACATGGTTTTGTGTTTTTATTCTTGTATTCGGCCCCAGTGGTCTTTGCTTACAAAATGGAGCATAAATACAGCTGCGGCCGCTGCAGGCAAGAGTGGTGGGGCAGTAGGCAGGGTAGTCGCAGTAAAGGATAAAAAAATAATGCGATGGATGAAGTGAGATAGGGGTGTGACAATACCCAAGGGGAAGCATGAATAAACGAGTCTGCTCTGGAAGGAGAGGAGTGTGGAAGGTGCAGTATTTGTGGGGCAAGGGTAGGCGAACACTGAAACATGCATTTAAGATCACTAAATGCAGTTCTGTCCATGTAATGTGCAGTGTGAGCTGCTTGTAACCCCACAACATTGCCACACTTGGATTAGAATGGCAATTCCCATCAGTACCATGGGTCAAGAGCTCCAGGGAAGTCGGTTTTGACTATGAAAGATGCATGGAGAGTAAAAGGAAATAGTGCAAGCTTCAGAAGAGATTCACTTTTGAGATGGGCCTCCTTTAGAAATTCATGTGTACATTCTTAGATATAGATAATGGCCCTCAATTGCGGATTCATGTCTAAGGGCCTGACTGTGATCTCGATTTCGATGACGATTGCAGATAGCCCTCCCGCCGAACTATAAATCCCATTATATCCTATGAAACTTATATTTTGGTGGACGGGATATCCGTCACCCCTGTGACTGAGTAACCCATCCGCCAAGATATAAATCAGGCTCAAAGTTTCAAACTAAATCAGGGAATCATAAAGTAGAGGCACTTCATCTTTTTTTGTGGCGCTTTCAAAAACATAAAATGTGTACACTGTCAGCAAATCAAGTTACAACAAAGAAAGAAAGTTGAAAATATGTGTGAACATTTTTGTCAAGTCTCACTGGTGACCAGGCTCTGATAAATTTGAGTTGATAATAGCTGCGGTGTTACTTCATGGGGCACAGCACTACCCTAGTTGATGATCTGGTGTCCCGAGCTGAGAATACAGGTCACTACTTCTTTATGGTACTTCTAAAAAGGACTGGGGGTAGCTTGAACACAATATCACTGACATATTAATTGGCGCAGTAGAATGGAGTGAAAGGTGTACTGCTGAAAGAGAAAGAATTGAAGAGAGCGTAGAAGCTCCTATGGAACGATTACAGATTCCGCAGGTCTGCACCCGGTATGTTCGAAAGGGGCTATTGCAGGTGTCCACCCACTCCCCTGTCGCTTTCTGACATTCTAGATAGCAGTAGCTGAGCTTTCAAATGAAGCCGAAGGTTGGCACGGGCCAGGCAGTCTTCAAAGAGTCTGCTTAGCGCGTGGTTGTTATTGTGGTTTGCAAGCGAACAAAATGGTCATCATTGGAGCATTGATTCTACTGCATCAGTTACAAAGTAAGAGCTTTTTCTCAGTTTATCATAATTATTTCACCTAATATACCGGGACGTCATCTGTAGACCACTATTTTAATGGTGTGCACCTTGTATATCGAAACCAGAATATCAAGATAGGGAAATATCGAGGTCAAATTATTGACGTCCAAATAACGAATCAAAAATTTCAAAAAGTAAATAAGTACAGATATTCACTACCTAACTCCACGTATATGTACCATGAAATATATATGACGACATAAAGTACCTACAAAGGTACCTGGATGTGGAGTTAGGAACAGTAAATCTATACTTCATCTATAAGCATTTACCTTTTGATATTTTGGTCTTCGATACTTTGTCCACAATCTTCCTGTATCTCAATAGTCAGTTGTACAATCTGTTTTGATGTAAGTCAATTCTGATTTATGAGTATCAACTGCAGTAAATTTATTGTTCCTAATATATATTCCCAAATGATATTTTTTTCAGTGCTGCAGACATATTTTGCTGATTAATTTATCATAGTGTCTAAGAAGCAATGTCTCAGGTAGATTTAAAAAAGTGTTATACTTATTACAAAATGTACACAATTTATTATATCATTTTTAAGATATTCATGTTTACAACAAAACATGACACCAAACAGGATATCAATCTGCATAGCAAAATGATATGCTGCATTTTGCTAATTATTTCACAAATTATCTTTAAGTCGATCTGTAGATCAAAAACTTAGTTCTAACAAGGAGCTTAATTTTTAAACAAAAAATGCCAGAAGATCCCTAGACTGTAACTGTGTATTTATTTATTGGTACGTTTTTCTGACAATTAAAAGGAAGTCAATTTGGTTTAAAGTTAATTTTGCTGAACTTTTGGTGAGTTTCCTGTACTTTACTAATACTACACGGATGTTTATTTTCACAAACATGGAACGTAAAAAACAGGGTTTTAGTCCTAACTTTTGTGCTTGTCCAACAATTGTTTGATCGTAGGCAAATTGCTATTTCTCCAAGTCTGTAAGTTATTTATTTGTTCCACATTCAAAGACTTCATAAACAGATGAAATACCGGTTCTAATGGCGGCATTAAAAACCACTGGAGCATGTGGTTCAACTTGGGAATAGATGAAGGCAATACCTTGTATGCTAAAGAGCCTTCTCACTTAACATAGGACAGTGGTCTTCAAAATGAAGGGGATGCGAATATTCCTATGTGCCTCCCTTCAGAGCATTTTAGGCTGGGTAGAGATTATTTGGCAAAGGAACTGCTTTCTAGCATAATAAAGTGAATATGTCCTCATGTAACACAACTGGTGCTCATGTAAAGCGCTCTGATACCTGATTTCGGGTCAAGTTCATGCTATATAAAACTCCGGAAAAAAAGAAAGTAATCCAGAGTAAAGGTACATTTTATACAATGTGGGATGGTGCTCCACACAGTTCCCTGTAAGGTGTGCGCCTGGGCATCCGCGCAGGCTGCATTTTCTCTTCGCGCAGGAGACCCATCTGGAGCGCACATAACAAAGGGTCATTCTCATGTGCTAAGTGTAGCTCGAGCACACAGATCAAACAAAGGATCAAGGCATTCAGCATCTGCAACGTCTATAAAAAGCACTTGCTTCTTGGAAAAGCTCAATTTACACTCTGCAGTCACACTGCTTTACAGCCCCTTACGCTTTTCAGTCAGCCCCCACATTAGAGGTGCTTTGATGGTTTATCTTGTTTTGGTCATTTTTTCAAATAATGAGATGTGTGGTCTGTCTCTAGCCCTGAAACAAACGTATCACTCAGAATGCTTTCTACAAGACGTAGATGCAGTGAGATCACTTTACATGTCATTGTTTTGCTAATGTATATATTCAAGTACTACACCAGTTTTCCTTATCAATCTGTTTCAATCCGGGTGATTTCAATACAAAGCATAGTTTACTTTCCTTTGGAATTAACTTTGTTCTTTGGAAAGACTTCTTATGTTAAGGTAATTAAACATGTGAGGTTCTAAACACATACTAATTTATTTTATTTCCTGCTGGGGAAATAACAAAACCCAAGTGTTTTCTTTCGTGTCAAAATTAAGAAAAAAAATGATATTCAGGTAAAAGCTGAATAGCACAATATCTGAAAGGTAAACTAGATGCCAAATGCCAGCTTCCCTACTTTACCTGTGAACTTAGACAAATCCTGTTTCTCATTTTTCATGATCATCGCCAAATCTGAGGACAACTTTAAGTAATTCAGTTCATGAGGTATGCTTTACAAAAACCTCACATGTATGGTATAATAAAAAAAGAACATTATTCCATATATAAAACCAATGTTTTGTGTATCTAGAGTGTGAAGGCCGGTCAGATGTGTCTCTTTGTTCACTGATGGTATTATCATAATTGCATGGAGGACTTTGACAATGTTTTTATGTTCAACTAATACTTTTAATGTGACTTAGTACATCACTCTGGATTTTACCAAGTCAACGTAATGTGTGAGATTGACATTCTCTAAGGAGTAGAGTTAAAAAGACTTTTCTCAAGGAAGTTTTGGATAGGAAGAGGGCAATGTGGTGAATTTTCTAAACACATGGTTTAAAAAAACAATGGATTTCACAGGCAGCTCTGAGGGGCAAGTAATGAGATAATATATTATTTCAAGAGCTGCCACAAAACAAAGCAAGCATTCCTCATCACTACTGAAAATGATGTGTCTATAAAGAAGCTATGTACTTAATAAAAAATACCACTGAATAATCAGGTATAAATGTGTGCTGAAGGAAAAGAAGTGCCTATTATGTGCTGGGTGGTCTTCTTTGGTGAAAAACACCCTCAAATGGCATATGCCAAGAGAAATGAAGCAGTGGTTCTCGAATATCCAAGGATGTGTCCACATTTATAAGGGTGATAGCTAAGTATTAGTGTTTCTGTCCAATATGTAACCAATGGATCACTGACAGAATATCGACGTTGAAAATGTCGAGGTACAAAAATATCGAAGCAAAAATATTGTTGTCCAGAATATCGAAGTCATATCTACATAATGGTAAGCCCAAAAATATTGAGAAAAAGAAATCGTTGTTAAAAATATTGTTGTTAAAAATATAGTTTTATGTTTAATAAATAATAATGTAAAATAAAGTAAAATTGTTAGAATAGTTAGAAAATGTTTACAATTATAAGTAATACAGATAATGTTAAAAAAAATAAACATACATATATATAAAATATAATATATATATTTACTTGATAATATTGCTAAATAATTATTTTAATACATTATAAATTGTTAGAAACATATTAAAAATCATAAATACATATATATATATACATACACCAATAACATAAAAATGTAAATAAAATATATATATATATAATAAATTAAAATATGTTTAATCTTTTTAAAATACATTTTACACTACATTAATTGAAACAGTAGAGAAAATATTGGATAGCGGAGGGGATAAAATTACTGTTCCCACTCCAGAGAGTGCAATAGTAGGGAAAGTGTTGGATAGCGGAGGGAATAAAATTACTATTCCCACTCCAGCGAGTGCAACAGTAGAGAAAGTGTTGGCTAGCGAAGGGGTAAAAATGACTATTCCCACTCCAATGAATGCAACAGTAGGGAAAGTGTTGGATAGCGAAGGGTAAAACATCACTATTCCCACTCCAGTGAGTGCAACAGTAGGGAGAGTGTTGGACAGAGTAGGGGTAAAAATTACTATTCCCCCTCCAGAGAGTGCAACAGTAGGGAAAGTGTTCGATAGCGGAGGGGTAAAAATTACTATTCCCACTCCAGTGAGTGAAACAGTAGGGAAAGTTTTGGATAGCAGAGGGGTAAAAATTACTATTCCCACTCCAGTGAGTGACACAGTAAGGAACGTATTGGATAGCGGAGGTGTAAACATTACTATTCCCACACCAGAGAGTGCAACAGTAGGGAAAGTGTTGGAACAGCGTAGGGGTAAAAATTACTATTCCCACTCCCACTCCGCACAGTGCAACAGTAGGGAAAGTGTTAGATAGCAGAGTGTTCAAATGAATATTTCCCAAAAATTAAAATAGGAAATAGCAACTACAATACAAAATTTGTTATAACACAAAAATAAAAACGATATAAAAATATAAATATTTTCCAAAAGATAGAAAAATAATTTGATGTTAAAAAGTACTAAAAATTAACTACAAACATTAATTTATAAAAGTTTAAAAACAGCCTTTTACAAACAAATAACTATCTTTAAAATAAATTAATTATAATCAAAAAAATATTTATTAATGATTTTTAAATAAATTAGTTCACACCATATTCCCCTATAAACACACAAACAACTCCTACAGATTTGACACAATTAACATATTTACCAATTAATATATAATTAATTATCAAACAATTAATTATTATTTATTAATACATACATTACCACAAACAACACTATAAAATGGAAATATAAAACTAATACTAATAAATAAAAAATATGAATTACTTTAATTTTAATTAAATTACTTCCCACCCAATGCCCCTATAAACCTACAACCTGATTCTCAAAAGAATGACACTGTTAACATATTTATCAAATAAATAATTATTAAAAATGATTACTCAATTAATAATTATTCAATAATAAATTAATTATAAATACAAATAAATAAAAATTACTAGTTACGTTATTATAATTAAATTACTTCTCACCCTATTCCCCTATGAACCCACAACCCGCTACAGAACTAAAATACGCACAAATTAATTAACATAAAATTAATTACTGCAAAAAATGTAACACTTACATTAAAATAAAAAGCTATACTTATACAAAAAAATTACATCACATACTTTTAACACACATACTAAAATACAGAACACTAATATAAACATCGATATTAACAACGATATTTTTACAAACGATATTACTGTCTTCGATATTAAAAAAAAGATATTTCTTACCTTACTGTCGATATTCTGTACCACGATATACTTGCAGTCGATTTTCTTGTACCTCGATATTTAAAACTCGATATTATTGTACTTAAAAAAACAAAACCTTGATATTCTGTCTGTGCACCATAACCAATCAGGCACAGTCATTAATACTTGGGCCATTGCTGCTCATTGAGCTGGGGAAGGCTTTTGTGCCAGGCCTAAGTAGCTGTTAATACAACGTCACCATGGAAGATCAAGGAGAGGAAAGGTAAGGAGGAATGAGGGGGTGGTGTCGCGGAGGAGTACATTTAAGAGGTACATTTTTAGGGTGAAAATCCTTTAACATAAAAAAATGCCATTTACATGCATAGTTTAAAAACAAAAATCATTGTAAAAGTATGCGTGTAAAAGGAATTTTCGTGGTAAAGGATATGCGTGGTGATGGCATTCGCGTTGTAACACATGCGTGGTAAAGGCATGCGTTACAACGGAATGCATTGTAAAGTCATACAACTGCCAATTTCCCCATTGCACCCATGTATAAAGCACCATAAGCAACGCAGTTTTAACTATTGCAAAGTGTTTGAAGCACCAAAATTATGCCTAAATTGCCAATGACCCAGTATGTAAAGCTTCACCATATTCTGATCAATTTCTGTAATGGTCTAGAATGCACAGCACCATAGCCAGGTCAGTGAGTCCCTGCATGTAAAGCACTGTAGCCAGGCCAGTATTAAACCAAAAGGTGAAGCACCACACCTTAGACAGTTTCCATAACCTGCTCAATCTGTACATCACCACAGCCTGGCCGATACTTTACAATATGTGAAGCACCAGAGTCAGGTCAATAATGGTCCAGTATTTGAAGCACTATAAAATATGGCAATTATCTACATTGCATTTGTATGTGACGCATCTTAGTAAGTCAGTACTTCTCAGTATCCGAAGCACCACAGTCAGACTATAGTGTAAAGCATGACTGCCAGACCAATAACATCATTGTCCCAGTATTTCAACACTATAGTCGAGTCACGCTTCCAGTACCAATGTTTGTATAGAATCACAGCCAGCCCTTTAATCCACGATGGGTCAAGAACCAAATGCTAGGATAACCACACTGCATTTACATTTGGGATACAGTAGATCGCTCTCTTGTGGTACAAGAAAGGGACGAGTCTCTATCAAATCAATACTGGCATCAACCAGATTAATCTGTAAAGTTAAAAGGGGGAGCACTTTGGGTGCTGCTCAACAGGTAGAGTTAATCTTTGTTTGGTAGAACCTTAGAATTGTCATGCAGTGGGGCCATGAGAAAAATTCCAGATGCCAGACACCCACATTTTAAAAGCATAACGTCACAGAAGAGTACAACTGTGATAGGAAGCACTGTGCTTTCATCCTTATAGGTAATTGTTAAATTAATCTTGGAAGGATGTGAAGCTGGGACAGCCCATTAGGGAATTTCAAGCCATGACCAGTGTTTTGCAAAGTGCATTCCCACAGCAGATGCATAAACCCATGGAGCTATGAAGGCATGTATTAAGGGTTGGTTTATTTCATGAGCTCTGGATCTTTCTATATTACTATCTCTACAAAATATGGCTTTCTAGCAAATGTAGTTGAATGAAAAGATTTACATTTAACATTAACCCCATTTCCTTCAAATAAATGTAACATATATGTTGTCTCTCGGTGCCGGAGAAATAGCCCACTTGCCCGCATAGTGGCTCGTGGTATGTGTCAGTTGCGCACAACACTCAGAAAAGAGTGCTCATGAACACTGCATTGACGCACACCAAGAAAAATAATTAGAGTAAATATTGGGGCTAAAGTCTAAACATTTAAAAAGTTTTTTGTATGAAGAATTCATTTTATGAAATGAAAAACTCAGATTTTAAAGTATAATAATTACATGTGCCTTTTCATGGAACGATCAGATTTTTTTAATGCAAGATATACTTACATAGTATTAATCTAAATGAGACTTATTTATATAGGGGCCGATTATGATGGAGGTCGGAATGCCTCCGACTGACCGACCTCCATTGTCGGTTTCAATACTGACCGGCTGATTATGTATCAGCCGTTCGGAATTGAAACTGGCTGGTCATTCTGACTGGATTCCAACGGGCTCAAGGAGCCAGTCAGCTAGTCGGAACCGGCTTGTAGTCCCAAAGGGGGGGGGCCTTTACACTCTTGGAATTACGATGCACGGTTTGTGACATGGTTTCCATGCAGGCCTGTCCGACATGGAAAACATGTCAGAAAGCGTGTTTGGGGGCCCCCAGCAGGGCCCCCTTGAGTGTGTGGCCTCCGGTTGGGGGTGCCCCCATTTTGAACTCTGCACCCCGTGGCAGGCAACTTGAGGTGCCTGCCATGGGGTTCAGGGATGAACAACCCCTCCCATTTCCCTTTGGGAGCATGCAGTAAGGCCACTTTGCAGCCCTAATGCATGCTTCCATAGGGAAATGTAGAAATGCGACCAGACAATGTTCGGTCGCATCCTAATTAGGCGGTCGGGCCCGCAGACCAGAAGTCGGTCCTTCCCAGGGCCAAGACGGTGTCGGGCGGACATCGTAATTAGTCCCTTAGTGTCCTCCACACCTTGTATGGATCCAGCACTCCCGGCTTAAGTAGGACACCCAGCCTTGTTCATTCAATATAAAGCCTCAAAAATAGATAATACTGCAATGCATTTCCCTTAGAGGGAAATCTTTAGAGTGGGCTTTTATTAAGCATCTCAGATTAACATTTTTCAAGTATGATATGGACTACAGGCTGAAATATGATAAGTTTTAACACCACTAAGTGAATGAGTATATATACCCCCACCATTAGTGCCTGTCTCTAAAACAACAAATATCAATCATGCCTCACAATGAAAATCTAGGAATGTCCATAACCATGTCTGATTGTAAGTAGAGAAGAGAAACAAGGGTATAAGTGGGTATTGTAGGAAGAGATTTATCCTGGAAACTGTGGGTGCTACAGGAGGGTCCAGAATCCTTTGAGAATATCCCTTCACCATCAGGCCCAAAGACTGAGCAATAGTTTTGGGTGGGTTGTAAGTTAGGACTATGATGAGTAACGGTAGGATTAATAATATTGAATATTACCCGTTAGTATTCTGAACATTATTAGCCAGGCTCCTCCTCCTCACGCCATTTATTCGTAATGACGTAGACCAAACCAGGCAAGCTTTCAAGACGTAAAAACCCAGAAATTAAAAATTGTTTAAGGTGTAACATTACTGCCACTCTTAGTGCCATTTTATGGATGGCATCCTCGCATTGATATTTTAACATACGTGTCATGAATACTAGGAGCCTTCTTTCCGTAGCCACAGTCATTGGTGGCTAACAAAAGTACACACAGATGGCCACATTGCAGCCCTACAAATATTACTGAGAGTAGTAACAGGTAGCTCTGCTCATGGTGCGGCTATTCCCCCAGCGAACATACGTAACATAGGTGGACCTTTGAACACTTTTATGTAATTGTTAATCCTATCCACTGTCTAAGGTAAACAGGAGTGGTTTTACATCCTCGGCTTGAAGCAAGTTGTGGAAAACACAGGACCTGCCAAGATACAAATTCTAACATGTGGCAAGAGCCATGCTTTCTTTCCACACAGACATTAGTTGATCAAAAAGGTAGAAAATGTGACTTTCTAGTAATAAATAGTGATGGATGAATGTACTTTAAAATAAGAGAAAGGTTCTAACAGAATAATCAAGCCATCATGAAGCACAAAAAGAATCCTCTATGGTGAAGGGCCTAAATTCACCTCCTCTTTCCCTTAAGTGACATCATCCAGAAAGGCTCCTTGTAGACAAATGTTATGCTACATCAGATCTGAGAGGCTTGCCTCGCTCTCAGCACAAGATGGAAAGAAGGCACCAAGGGCTGACCCCAGGGCTTTAAGTGGGCCGGGTCTCACTGGGTCTGAGCCCCAGCAGTTTTTTAAAGGAGGCCTCGAAATGGGTCTCTATCTGGCTCTATTTTGTGCCCTGGCTCATGCAGTCCATTTTTTTTCTGGACTGCAGTGAGAGCAGGCACATCGATGTGCGCGTGCTCACACTGCTCACTTCTCAATATTGGAGAAGTTACGGCATGACGTCATGCCAGGTAAGCGTTGTAGGGGAAGGGAAATCCTTTAAAGAGAGACATTTTCTCTCTGGATTTCCCTTCTCTTTTTGAAACTCAGGAGCATGCAACTAACAACCACTGATAAAGCCAATAGTCCTGACTTGTTGTAGGTATGATGTTACTTGCTGTACCATATATCTAGATGCACTGACAGAAACAGCAACATACAAGTCAGGCAGCACACTATGCTAAGCACAGATTTTTAGCTTATGTGTTTTCAAGCCACGCCCTTAATTACATTGGCCATGCCCCTTTGAGAGACCCTCCAGTTCTTTCATCCCACTTAAAGCCCTGGATGACCCACTGTCGGTTTGAAGTAAAGCTGTGAAGATAGCAGGGATCCTGGTTTCTCAAACACCATCTTCCCTGGGGGTGTGTGGGGGAGGGGGGCTCAAGTCTGTACTAGCAGTCCACCGAAGGCAGTGTGTAGCTGCGGAAAGGCAGATATTGAAACCATTCTGGAGAAATGGATGGATACAAGGAAATCTGAATGTTCCTTACCCACACTGCATTCGTGAAATGCCTTCCACTTTTCCCTGTAGCTTGCATTGTTTTGAGTTTCTAGAAGCTTCCATACTTTACTGCACCTTCATTATACTATTCTCAGTCAAATCATTTTATTTTGGTAATACTGCTTAGGAACAAGAGCAATGATGCTTGCTTAGAATTACATCCTAAAGATATATACAATGATCCTAACTCATAGCTACTGCATAATTAAGAATTTTTTGAAAGGTTTGAAAAAAAATAAGTCTGTCACAAAACGAAAGTCTGATGGAAGAGGGAAAACAGAATAGAAGGGAATTCGGTTCCAACTCTCCTGCACAGTTTATAATACTGTACATGGCAGCAACCCTCGCACATCATTGATGTGCTCCCTCCACCTCAGGTGTGTCCAACCCTCAGAAGTGCTTTGCGCTCAAACAATCTTTTACGGGTGGCAGCACCACAACCGAGAAGTAGGTACACAAAATAACTCACCTAGGCCTGGGCGTAGTCGCGGAGTTCTGCTACGCAAATCTCTGCAAAGTTACAAAAAAACTCTGCGAAGTTCCACGAGTGGCGGAGTGCAGTGCAAACTGCAGATTGTGCTGGTATTCTTGCTGCTCGGGTAGAAATTCTACCCGAGCGGCAGCTTGCAAACTTACTGTTCGCGATCGCAAGCGGGCAAAATCTCCGCTGCACATCGTGAAGCGGAGTTTTCTGCACTTCGCAAACTCCGCTGAGTGCGAAGTGCAGAAAACTCCGCAAACTCCGTAAACGGAGCGAAGTTCACCGCCCGGGCCTAAACTCACCTACTTCATCTCTTTGACAATCCCGAACGAACTAGCAGGAAAATCCACCCAGATAGCTCAGCTGTTGACACATTTCTGCTGCGCCTTTTGTTGTTAATCCATATGCTAGACCTGTTAACGCCTAGCTCCCGACAATATATTTGATTGTTTTCGTTGTAATTTATTTATGTATTGTATCTATTTTATATGTATTGTTATTTACATTTTGTATATGTTATTTGCTGTATTTTATTGTTTCTTGTTTCATGTGATGCACCCATGTACATCGGCCAGCTGCACTATACAAGACATTAAATAAGTCAGGCAAATAAATAATTCATGGGATGGCCACTACTGCTTCCAAGCACTGCTGCTCATTTAAATAATTCTGTTCTGTACCTTTGTGGAGGTAAATACAAGCGTTCTAAGTTTTGTTTGTGTCTGATTTTTATTGGGGAACAACCTTTACAACGCAACTTTTACAACGCACTACCATTACAACGCATTTTTTACAACGCATAATCCATTACAACGCATGATATTACAACGCATGACACTACAACGCATTTTTAAAAACTACCATTACAACGCATTCCATTACAACGCATACTACCATTACAACGCATACCATTACAACGCATAATATTACACTATACTATCCAACACTTACCCTACTGATGCACCCCCTGGAGTTAGAATAGTAATTTTTACCCCTATACTATCCAACACTTACCCTACTGATGCACCCCCTGGAGTTAGAATAGTAATTTTTACCCCTATACTATCCAACACTTACCCTACTGATGCACCCCCTGGAGTTAGAATAGTAATTTTTACCCCTATACTATCCAACACTTTCCCTACTGTTGCACCCCCTGGAGTTAGAATAGTAATTTTTACCCCTATACTATCCAACACTTACCCTACTGATGCACCCCCTGGAGTTAGAATAGTAATTTTTACCCCTATACTATCCAACACTTACCCTACTGATGCACCCCCTGGAGTTAGAATAGTAATTTTTACCCCTATACTATCCAACACTTTCCCTACTGATGCACCCCCTGGAGTTAGAATAGTAATTTTTACCCCTATACTATCCAACACTTACCCTACTGATGCACCCCCTGGAGTTAGAATAGTAATTTTTACCCCTATACTATCCAACACTTTCCCTACTGTTGCACCCCCTGGAGTTAGAATAGTAATTTTTACCCCTACACTATCCAACACTTACCCTACTGTTGCACCCCCTGGAGTTAGAATAGTAATTTTTACCCCTACACTATCCAACACTTACCCTACTGTTGCACCCCCTGGAGTTAGAATAGTAATTTTTACCCCTATACTATCCAACACTTACCCTACTGTTGCACCCCCTGGAGTTAGAATAGTAATTTTTACCCCTATACTATCTAATACTTACCTTAAATGTAATTTAATATTATGCGTTGTAATGGTATGCGTTGTAAAGGTAGTATGCGTTGTAATGGTAGTGCGTTGTAAAGGTATTTTTTAAAAATGCGTTGTAGTGTCATGCGTTGTAATGTCATGCGTTGTAATGGATTATGCGTTGTAAAAAATGCGTTGTAAGTGCATGCGTTGTAATAGTGTGCATTGTAACGTCATACATCCATTTTTATTTCTTTCTTCATTTACAGTCACTCATACTGAGGGTCCTGTTATCACTCTGACCCCCAACACTTTGCGCACTGAGGTCGGAGGGGTTGCCGAGATGAGCTGCACCTTTACAAAGGCGACATTCGGCGTTTACTGGTACAAAGAGCAGCTGGACGGAACCTTAATCTTTATTCATCAAAACGACGATGTAGGCACAGTAATGGAAACATCCTCAAGGAAACCCCCGAGTGACTACAATACCAGGTCTTTTGTCATTAACAACACTCAACGACGTCATTCGGGAGTTTACTACTGCGCCACCTTCCACGGCACAACCCCTTTTTTAAGTGGCAAAGGCAAGCTTTACGTCACAGGTGAGAGTGAAAGTAAAGTGCTACCGCCGAAATGTGCAACATACATTTCCATGTGCACAACAAAAAAAGGCTATTGTAACCAATGCTTGTTTCTAGATTATAATACAGTAACCTTTTGTATAAAGGTGTGCAAGCTCTGTCTACCTAATTTGAGCACATAGGTATCCAGTATATTTAAAATATATGTATCTATCCTGGATTAAATAGAGTTCCTTACTTGTAAACATTCTTCCCCAATAATAGCATTTAATGGGTCTACACTTGCCAATTTTTCACATATTTATGCCAACTCAGTAAGCCATATTCGAGTTACAACCTAAAGTCACAACTAAGGGGCAGATTTGCAAGCCCCTTGTGCCACCGGTGCGTAACTTTTTGTGTCGTACCGGTGGCGCATGTTACTGCTCCATGTTTACAGAAAGGAAAAGCCACCCTGCGTGACTTTTCCTGGCCTTGTAAATATGGCCCCTTTACACGCAGCACTTTGCGTGAAAGAGGTGGTCCATGGGTGTTGCTGTGGGTGTTTCCACGCAATGGAACCAGACACATTTCCAGATTTATGAGGAATCGTGAATCTGGAAATGCGTGTGAATGCTTCCCCTCCCCAGGGGAGGTGTAGGGAGGTGCAACGTGGAGAAATGTATTCATTTCTCCTCGTTTTATTCCTGTTTGTCTGAGTTCTGCATTCTGCAGCACACATAGAAAGAGGAAATCACCTCTAATGATTATTTTTGTACAGGAAGGGATTCCTTCCTGAACAAAAACACTCTCCCCACGATGCGGACATCCTTGCACCATGGTGCAAGGATGCCTGTGAATGCGCATGGCAGACGTTTGTGCGCCAGCGCAGGGGGAAGCACAGAGATGCGACATATTGTTGTAAATATGTCGTATCCCTGTGCTTTGAAAGTGACTCAGTGTGGCGCAGCCAAATACCTTGCAGCACGCACTGAGTCACTTTCATTGTAAATGTGCTCCTAAGGGCCTAATTACGATGGCGGTTAGTTGGGCGACCGACCGCCATTGCAGCTGGAATGAGACTGCCCCACAAAGAGTTGGCGGTCCCACCCGCCATATTACGATGACTGCCATGTATGCGGTCAAAAACTGCCTTTTTCTATTGCAGCTTGTGCTGCGGCCCAGAAAAAAGGCTGCACCAGAAGCCGCAGTAGAAAAAGGCAGTTTGTTCACATTCATGCACTGTGTGCCAGGCACCATGTGGTGTCTGGCACACGGTGCACAGATGTGTGGGGGGTCATTACAACTGGCCCCATGCCACTTGGCAGTGGCCCACAGGGGACAGGGGACCAGCTTGGGGCCTCAAAGTCCCTTTCCGACAGCCTTTTCATTGCGGCAGGACCACCATGAAAAGGCTGTCGGAAATGGACATCGTAATCCTGACAGCGGTGCCCGCACAGGCACCGCCTCCATACAGGATCACAATTCCAACTGCCGCCCCACTCAGGATCAGTAGATCCTTTTGGAGGCGGTGGTCTGTCACCCAACAGTCAAGGGTTCGACCGCCTGCATCGTAATATGGGGGTCTGCCTGAAGGGGTGTCTGTCGGTGGGACCACCACCGGCGACCTGTCGAAGGCTGTCCCACCGGCATTGTAATGATGCCCTAAATTTCACCATTACGGCAAGGAAGTGGGTCTGGTATAGATGTAAAATGGTGCAGGATTCAACAAATTATCGTGGCTGGTGAAAAGATTCCAAGATAAAGTCTGTTTTTGAAGATTTAAGTACAGGCTGACTGCAACGAGTGCTTTGTGATTGGTTGAGGGCAAGAGTCATTCTTCAGAAAAGGAAGTTAGCTGTTGCACTTTACTAACATGGCAAGGGACATGCTGGAAGGAGACTCTCAGTAGCCACTTTCTGGAACGTAAGAGCTGTGTGCAAATGACCAAAAGTATATTCTTGCTTTGGTCGGTGACGAATGTATAGAATGGACAAGAAACAGACCCACTAGATTAATCCACTGGCCCTCTTTGGGTTCAGTGACTGGCTTACGACCTAGCCGTGCGCTAGAAGGGAATTTATGTTGTGCTCAAGGAACACTTCATATGGGCCTAGAGTGCCATGGGCAAAGGGCCTGGCTCTTGGTTTGACAATGTCGCAAATGGGGAGGAATGCAGAGGGAAGTTCTCATGCCATCCAAAAATGATGACTCCGTTATCTGAGACTTGACTCATATGAAAAGAGATGATGGGCGCATTGCCTAACCCCACTGCATACAGCCAAATGGCATGTACAGCTGTAGGTTGGCTCCCATAGTGAGCCATGCAAGCAAAGGGGGTGAGTAAGGTGGATGAGTAGGGATGGGGTCAGTCGCCCACAGCGTGCTGGGCTCGGGGTCTGACCACAGACCTTTGGTCATGTGCAGCAGGATTAGGCCATCTATGGCAGGTGGGGCCCGACAGCCAACCAGAAAATGTACATCTGGTTACTAATTATGGTATGCATTGTTGTTGGGCAAGTTATGAAATGTGTTTAGAAAAATAATGTCCACCATTTTTTACTTTTAATTCATAACAACAACTACACTTTAACTATTTTTAAGGTGATATATATTTATATAAGTTACTATATAGAACTACGATTCGTGCCTAAGGTGACCTATAACACGTGCCCTCACCATTCACTAATTACCTCCAATATTACATCACTCATGACAGGTTCTATGACATCATTGGTAACCACAGTGCGTACATGTGAAATTACATACTTGATGACAAGACTGCATGGTAGGGGCGCAAGTAATATTTACCTTAGGGCACAAGCTATAGTGGGTGGAGATAACTATAACTGGTGAATTTCAGTGTTTTTTTTTGTTTAAAATGTTATGTTGGGGTAGAAAGGTGTGTGTGTATGCATTTTGTTATTGTTTTGTAAAGCCTACATAGGATCATGGAGCCATTTTGTACGGCTGTTAATAGATTGTCAATAGTCCTATATTTCAGATAACACAAAAAATGTAATTGCTGCACTTTCTCAAATGCTTGATACCAGAATGTTTTTGTCACTTTACGTTTTCATTCTCAATGCAGAATACATATGTAGGCTTTGCACATTGTAAAGCTTCTTCTTTCTGCAAATCTCTCTTCCAGATGCCACATCAGCTCCCCTCATTTCCATTCTGGTTCCAGGCCAGGGTGAGGAGCCTCCTCTTCCAGAACCAACAGTAATCCTCTGTGTGGCGTTGGGGGTCTCAGATGAGTGGGGTCCTGTGCTGTGGAAGGTCAATGGTCGTGACTCCCATGGGCAGACAGATGGGGGAGTTTTTGATGCTGAAGGGCTATTTAGCATGAGCGCTACCCTGGTGATTCCACAGAAGATCTGGGACCAGGCGAAGTCCTGCACCTGTTCGATTACAAACAACTCCACGGGACAGACCTTCTCTGCAGTTTATACTAAGCACACAGGTACGAGATGTAAATATTAATTCTTTTAACTAGTGCGGAATATTGAGGGACATTACTTCCAGTTTTAGCTTGTGAAGAATAAATAATACTTATTTGTAAAGTGCGAACATATCACCCCTTAAGTTTCAAGGCGCCGGGGGCATTCGGTGAAATTAAGTGAGCTATTGCCCGGAGTCACATGATGCTGAGCTGAACAGCCAGTAGTGATCGAATCGTGATCCTCGCGCTCCGAAGTCAGCCGCTCTGGCCACTCCTCCACATCTCTCTGGTGGAATTGAGTCGTTTGTTATGATGTTATGATATCTCTTTGTCAGTTTTAACACTATTTTGTCTGCACCTGTATAGGATCCTTTTCTTTTCCTGTTTCTAATTGTTTGTATTGTCTACCCGTCCCTATTGCTCCGCCTCTTGCGTTGGTCTGCGCAGAGGCGTTTAGTAGCAGCCCTATGATGAAGCATGCCACAAGTTGTTGTGGGTGAGGGCAGTTTTTACAAAGTGACTGTGCTCCCAAAATAACTTCATACATTTGTAAAACTTTGCGACTGGTATTGACCTTACTTCCTTTTGTGTGTATATATATCGTCTTGGAAGAGGAAGAGGTAAGGTTCAGGCCTTCTCCCCCTTTTCTTGTGTATAATGATGTTATGAAACCCAGGCCCACACAATGTGGTCAGACTGGAAAGTCTGAGCTTGAGGCCACCTCTTGTGGTTCTATCAGATCTAGGTGCTGGATTACATTAATTGTACTGCTGCAATTCAGCAACAACATTAAATTGGTGCAACATTACTTTTTAGCACCAGATATGTTGTGCAAATATCAATTGTCACTTCTCATGGAGTGAAAGTGTTGGTGTAAAATTGCGCTGGGACTAATACAATCGATGTAATCCGGAAATGCTGTTGCAAAATTGCACCAGTAATGTCAATGTAAACAAATCGCTTTCTGTATTCGAGGGATTATGTATGAGATATAAAGACTACAATGTGGCAGAAATCCTGGTTTGGAAATCCCAACCAGGAACTAGAAACACTACTCTACAATCAAATCATGAGGAAGTGAAAGAAACAATTTGGCCAAAAAAAGAAACAATGCCTGTGAGGAACAGTGACTTCAACTCAGGACTCCAAATGTAAGACACGTAGTGACATGCCCTTCCCCGTGGAGTTTTGTGCACACTTTTTAACATTGCATTTATCCAAAGGTAAATGGCTGATCAGGAAATGCTTCAGTTTGAACTAGGCTACCACTATGCTGTCTACCCGTTTCTTGGTACATACTTTAAAACCGATTTGTGCTGGGTCAGTTAAGAATTTATGTTTATTACCCATAGCGGTGTTTGCCACAGGTTAGAAACCTGGAGCCGCACACACGTTACAAACAATTACAGCAAAGGAATGGGAGGAGTTACAGTGCTTCGCCTGTCAGTGGCGTAACAAACATTAAGAGTGCCCCCCCTGCGAGGGAGGAGCCTAGCGTGCGACCAAGATGGCCGCGTAGGCTTACGGCTCTCGAGGGCCTCCGCAACCTCCCACGTCGATCCTGACTTAATCCTGGTTTATTTGACGGGCTTTTGCAGATGAACTTGCGCTGAGGTGCCACCTGTTTTCCAAATTCAGATCGGACGCCGGGACCCGGAATGGTTGCACTCCGAAGTTTGCGGCCTGCTCTTGCCTTGGTCCCGATCTCGAGCTGGTGAAGTGCCCGGGTACGAAGTGAACAACAGCGGCTGGCTGGGCTTGACCTGCCACGGACCCCGCACTTTCACTTTCGTTTTCAAGTTTGTTCTCTGATATCGGCTGAGAGACTTTGGTGTTTCAGAGGGGCGCGGACGGCGAAGTGTCTGGCCTGACTCTCGGACTCTCCATGGGCTGACTGTCGGCGACGGCTGTGTTCAATCAAATTAGCTACCTGGTCCCCCTTTTTCCCGGTGCGGGCGGGTGCCAGCCTTGGTGGCCACCGGAAGATGGTGGCGAGACTAGACGGAGACAAGTCGAAACCCAAGTCAACCCGGAGGGGTACCTATACCCCGGTCAATAACATGGATCGATATGCGCAGGCGAAGGTATCCCCTGGTGGCTCGCATAAATCGCCTGAGAGGTCTAAGGAGGTCTCAGGCCTGTCGCCAGAATTGACCCTGCTGGACGTCATGGGCGCCATTGAGGAGATGAAGACCGCTGTGGGTCAGCAGTTTGATACCCTGGCTCACAAACTGGACGCGGTCCTGATCGATGTGAATTTGGTCAGGGCAGACCTGTCCAAAACTAACGAGCGGGTCGACTCCTTGAGTCAAGCGGCATCGAGCCTCACGGTGGACGTGGTCGCCCTGCAGACGGAGGTCCGTAGGTTGCGGCTAGCCAGTGACCTGACGGACCGTCGACTTGAGGACTCCGAAAGCAGGGCTAGACGGAACAACGTTCGTATCATTGGAGTGCCGGAAAGATCGGAGGAATCTGCTGCGGATCTTTTTGTGGAGGATCTGGTGACCAATCGTCTCACGCCCAAGGGACTGAGCAAGTTCTTTGCGGTGGAGCGGGCCCACAGGATTCCTGGTGGTGCGCCCAAGGTGGGTGCTCCCCCACGGCCTATAATCGCCCGACTCTTTAACTTTCGGGATAGGGACATGGGCGTCCGCAGGGGAGGGCAAGGGGGGGTGCTTGCCCCCCCTGGATCGCCGGTGCAGGCCCAGTCATGGTCGGCGCTAGGCATGAGCAGTGTGGGCAGCTGGGCCTCGCGGCTGTCTAACTAGGATGGGCCCCCCCACGAGTCCATTATGCTTTTGAAATGGTGTATACAAGTTACAGGTGGGCACCCCCCCCCCCTCCCTTTGGGTTCGCCGATTTGGTGAACTGTGAAAGACACAAGGCTGGGTGGGGGGATGAGGTGGGGGGGCCTCTCCTGGGCCGGGATGCCATGGGCTGAAACGGCAACATGACACCGCATCCTTTTGAGATGCTGCAGACTGGGCAGGGCAGGGTTTGTGGCCGTGATTAGCTTTCCCTGCATCTCATTCTCTGAGCTTAATCGCTGCATCTGCATGATAACAGCGTTAGGCAGACACTTGAACTGGTGTGAGGTGTGAAGTGAGCCCTGCCCCTGCATGAATGAAACGCAGAGCATCCTGCAGGGCTCACAACAAAAAAACAGAGCAACCTCACATCACGATGGGCGCTGCTCACTTCCAAAGAAGGGAAAGGGAGAAGAGCAGAAAACGGGGAGAGATGTGGTTATTATTATTTATTTTTTACAATTCTGTTTTGTTTACTCTAGCATCTTTTGTCGTCTGGGGGTGGATTCTGGAACCCTGCCCGGGTTGGGCCCCCTTACCCAAAAGTGAAAGATGCGAATTAGTTTCTTAACCTCTCAAGGCCTCATTATAGTAAGGAGGCGTCTAATCAAACCAAAGGCAGGCAGGAGGAACTTCAAGCAGAGAGACAAGCATGCATTTCCTCCTATGTTATTTTAACAGGGGAGAGATTTTACTTGGGTTTCTTCGTTCAGTGCAGCAGGGCCTGTGTTTGATTTTCCCTCGGAGCAGCAATACTTATGGTACATGAATGTGCCAGACAACGTTGGACGCATCTGGTCATTACTCGTCCTTACGCCACAGGTCATGGCAATTCTAAAGGCATCATTCACACACCAAAGCCTGATGGCACGTCTCTGGCCACACAATGGACGATTACCGATTTAATTTTTTGGTTCTATTTGAAGCTCACAGACACAGAATGTAACCATTTTTGCTGCTGTGGGGAGCAGGCAAAAAGAAATAAATCTAGGTGTTCCCTTCCGACTCAGAAAACAGATTAACTCCTATGATTGACAACATTAAATATTTGAAGAGAGAAACAACACCATGTAGAGCTACAGTTACAATATCTGAAGGTGCTTATGAACCAACAGCCCACGCAAGTGGTGGCAGTGGCCGACTGGCCACTAACAAACGTTTGGGGACGGGGACTTTTTTTCTTTTCTTACAAATTAATCTCTGAACTGGATATAATGTTCCCCTTTCATACACCTCTACGCGGGGAGATTCGGTTCAAATTAGAACATTTCCTCACTTCGCAGTCACAGAAAGGAAACTAAAACAGAGGTCATCATGTTAAAATAATTACAGCAGTTTGCCAGAAATGGTTGCCTGATATTTAACAGTCTGTGTCGGAAAACATACTAAATGATGACAAACGAAAAACATATGAAGGGGTTCTATTGTTAATTTTCCTACTAAAACCTTTCAAGTTTTATGGGACTGGTTCATCAATTCCCGCATCCACAGTTCCAGCACCACTGACTGTTGCCACGTTTGTTTCTCAATATGTAAGAACCTACAGTCCTCTTGGACCGGTGCTTAATTTGTAAGTAGAAGCCCTGGGGCTCTCAGTTTTGCTCAGAAGGAGCTGCTGTATGTCAGCACGCTGAAAGCCATGGCTGCATAGTCTTGATTCCGCCACCTGTTTCCTTGTTCCACAAACTCCTGTCCCGTTCTTTCACTCTTGCATGTTCTTTCTTTGAACCTTCGTCACTTTTTCCGGCCTTTTTCTTCCTCCTTTGCTCCTTGTGTGTTTTCCACTCTCTTGCTTTGGATAAAAGTCTGACAAAGAAATATAAGTACTGGTCCCCAAAAATGAGTGCCAGTGCGCACCCCCTCACCCACTGGCTCAAATGAAACACGGTCTAGCCCATGTATAAATTAATTCCATTCGTCGACCTTGGTTCTGAGGTTTCTACAAGGTCTCCCTCTTCATCTCACATCTATTCTTTCACACTTGCTCTTAAGACTCATTTTAACTCTGCTTTTCGGACAAATCTTTGGATAATTTATCTGATAACTTCGTAACACAAGGGTCCCCTTACTGCCAGCAGGCCTCCAGATAATAGTGCCATCTATAAAGGTTTTAATAACATAATGTAATATAACAAAACATTTTGGCAAGGGAAACAGGTTCTGACAACTTCTCCACTGCAGAACGAAATAAGTAAAGGATGGAAGCCACCAATTAACCTCAACCTTGTCTACCAGGGGGAAGCCAGTAGTGATCCATAGCAGCAGGCCGGTGAAGACGGAGGCCACAAGGGTACGCAGTGACACAGCAATACATAGAAGAGTCCTTCAGACTAACAGGCCATGGTGACCCATGAAGAAGGAATGAAGCCTCCCAGACTATCGCAACTTATGGGTGGAAAGTTACTTTTGATTGCCCTCCATCGATTTCCCAGGTCCCCTCAGATACATTTCATGGCAGTGAACAGGTTCTTTTCAAATGACATACAGGCCACTCAATTGATCTGGGTATATAAAAATCTTGAGTAGGAGAGCATATGACTTCTGTGTCTAAATGCCTAGTGCAAGATGTTACAAACTGCTGTATGTTGTGCAAAAGTGTCCCCTCTGGAAACCCTGTAGACCCAGTTAAAGTAAGTCACTAGAATATCCATTGCAGAAAGGTGCAGTCAAGGAAGAGCTACCAACCAATCTCAAGCCTGTATACCTCTCAGGAGGCGCCCATAATAGGGAACTTTCATGCCGTGCACCAAAATCGCATTCCGTACCATACCCCTGACTGTGTGAACGGGTCGATCATGTGGGCATGACAAGTTGTCTATTTCCAAGAACAACAAGCTTTGGCATAGCCAATAGGGCTCGCCTTATGGACCTTATAAGTGTTTAGCCATGCAACAGTTGATGTTGTTGCTCCAAGGATATTATGCTGCATAACTAAATACTTTTAAGGTCCCAAAGGCGAGACCTGTTGGCTATGCCAATGCTTGTTATTAAGTGACCTCAAAACACGATTTCTTCCCTAGAATGGGCAAGGCCCCTGAATAACATAAAATAGGGCTAAGCTCATCCTCCATTTTCTTGCCCCCCCTACTCCTAGCTGAATGTAACTCTCAAGTCTCTCAGAACTCCATCTCCAAAACCCATGAACTCCATTCTGTCCATCCTTATTGTTTGCCTTTTGGTCTCTGCCTTTGTTCTAAAGAGGTGTGCATTGGAGGACATGTAGCCCTGCCACTTCCATGTTCAATGACTTGCAGAGTACACCTAAAACCAACCATTTATCAGTCCACTGCTTCCTTGTTTCAGTTTTTCTGCACCTGACCTTTACTTCTGCACTGAAATCTCCCTCTCTTGCTTTTCCACAGACTCTAAAGAGGAGGTAGGCATTCTTCTGTCCATGTTGAAACCTGGCTTTCCCAATGAATTGTGCTGTGTGAGAATATTACAAGGAACATCTACTGCCAGTGTCTAGGAAATTGCCAATATTATCAATGCATTGTTCACAGCTGGACTTGTCCCCAAAGTTTGGAAAGCCAGTGTTGTTAGCCCTCTGCCTTCAAAAGATGGTTTGGATGTTCCAAATGTTTATAACTCTGATCTCATGGTGCTGTTACCCACTTTGGAAAAAAAGGCAAAGCAAATCTTGAAGAATTCAATGCTGTGTACACTCCTCTATGAGTTTCTGTCCAAGTAGATAGATGGAATGAGTCATGGCTTTGGTACTTAATGAGGTGCTTCATTAATATTGTTTGATACGATGTGGCTTAGCGAGGCTGATCCTACTAGCTCTTGAATTTGACACAATCGCCCACTGTACCATCATTGAAAGGTTTGCTGATGTGGATCTCTCTAGAACCACATCAACCTGATTTAGAATTTTTTTGTTTTTTCCGGCCATTTTTTGTTTTTCCCTCTGTTTCATTGTAGTTGCCAGGTCGTCTGCTGTGGCACCTCACAAGATTTTTCTATTCCCCCTATCGGTTTCTTTGTTTATTTAAGCTCTTTGTCTTATTAGATTTCTTAAAAATGTATTTAATACTTGTGCTCAATCATGTCGGAGGATGGTGATGAAGTTAAAAATTTGCCCCCCCTGGAAACATTTCTGCGGATGCCCATGGATAGGGATGCTATCCTTCAGGCGTCGAGGGTGGCCGGGTCGCTGAAGTTTGAGAACTCCAATGTCAGCTTTTATCCGGACTTCACGCAAGCGGTCCAGAAACAACGGCTGGGATTTTTGGGTGTCAAACGGCGCTTGAGGGACATGGAGCTGAAATATGCGATGTTATTCCCGGCGAGGCTGCGGGTTGAGTTCCAGGGTCGTTCCCACTTTTTCGACCGGCCGGAGGCGGTTGGAGACTGGTTGGATGCCCTGCCTCGGGGACAGGATCGAGACAGTCGGATGGCGGAGAGCGGACGGGATGTGGTGGAGCAGGACTAGAACTTGGTCCCTGGCGATGGACTGGACTGGCGATGTTTTGTACCTCGGCTCAACTGCACTCTAGTTTGGCACAACATGCCCTCCAAATGCCTGGGGGTTGTGGGGAGCTTATTGAGATCTTTTCCTCCTTCTGGGGTTTTTTCCTTTTTTGTGGTATATGCTAGGGCGACAGGCACACTGCGAGTTGGGGGGGCTGTTTGGGCTCAAGCAGGGGTGCAGGGAGGGGGGAGTTGTGGTTCGGGGATTGTGGGGGAGGGGGGTTGTGGGGGATTGTTTGTTTGTTTCGCAAGGCAAGGTGAAGTTTACTGCTGACTTATCCGGGTTGTGCTTTCCGGGATGTGGGTATCATGTGCGGGAGTGGGATGGGGGGTAGGGGATTGAGAATCCTTTCGTGGAATGTGAATGGACTGGGGGACAGGATCAAGCGCGGGGTGGTGTTGCAGTTCTTGAAGCGGATTTCGCCCGACATTGTTTTCCTGCAGGAGACACATTTGATTGGGAACTCCTTCCATGCCCTGAATAGGAGGGGCTATCGCCTTGCCGCTCACTCTGGTTTCACTTCTGGCTCTAGGGGAGTGGGCATTTTGGTTAGGGCCTCTCTCCCATTGGAAGTGGACGAGGTGCTTCACGATGATAGGGGGCGCTATGTGGCACTGGTGGGGAGATGGGAGGGTAGGACTATTTTGCTCGTGGCTGTGTATGTGCCTCCGGGGTTACAGACGGCTACATTTGCTGATTTGGGGCGTTTGGTCCTGGGACTCCCTGGGGGGGTTCTGGTGTTGGGGGTGACTTTAAAGCCATTGTCTCCGGGTTGGAGGACCGTCACCCCCCCAGGGATCTCCCTAGGGCTCAGGCCTGGTTGGGGGTTTTTTTGGACACTTTGGGACTTGTAGATTGCTGGAGATTGATGCACCCGGGACAGGCGCAATATACCTTTCACTCGGGGGCCATGGGAGTCTCTCGAGACTTGATTATATGCTTATGCCGGCGATCCAAGCTGGGATGATTGGGGAGGTGCGTCATTTAGCCCGAGGTATTTCTGACCATTCCCCTATATGGTTGCAACTGAAGGTTGTCCCTGGGGCAGAGGGGAGAGTGGCACCCATTAGCCCCTGGTATCTTCGTAACCCTAAGATCCGCGCGGAACTGGTCAAGTCCACTGATCACTACTTCACTGATAATGTGTGGTCGGTGTCGTCGGCCGTCTCCCTATGGGAGGCTTATAAAGTGGTGGTCAGGGGGCAGGCCTTGTCCCTTATCTCCCATGCTAAGAGGTGCGAGAGAGCAGAGGTGGTTCGCCTGGAAGCTGAAATAGCTGAAATGGAGGAGGACTTGGAGCGGGGAGTTACTGATGAGAAATTGCATGTTCTCAGCCTCAAACAATCAGATTATAGAGCGCTAGTCACGGAAGCCGCTAAAGGGATGAGCAGAGAGCAGCAAGGACGACTATATGATGTGGGGGATAAGGCCGGAAAGTTGATTGCTTGGTTGGATAAGAAGGAGAGAGCGAGCAGGGTGGTGCCCGTTGTGGAGAGAATGGATGGAGTGCGTGTGACTGACCCGGTGGAGATCGTTGACTGCTTCGCGGCTCATTTCCGCGGGGTATACTCTCCGGTTTCTGTGCGTTCGGAGGAGGATTCTCATCTGTTGCTTAGAGACATTGCATTGCCAACCCTATCGGAGGCTGATGCAGTATTGATGGAGGCGAAATTGTCGTCAGATGAGATCGCTCTGGCCACTCGCTCGATCGCATCGGGTAAAGCTGTGGGTCCTAATGGTCTTCCCATCGAACTATATAAGTTGCGTCCCGATAAGATAGCGCCGTATCTTCGGGACATGTTTTTTGCGGCACGTGCGGCGGGCTTCCTCCCCCCTGACCACCGCCTCGCCAACATAGTTGTGATACACAAAGAGGGGAAGCCGCGAGATCGCTGCGCCTCCTATAGGCCCATTTCGCTGTTGAACGCAGAACCCAAAATTCTGGCGAAGGTATTGGCTAATCGACTGGTTCGGGTCGTGGGCGACTTGATTCATCAGGATCAGTCCGGTTTTATACCCCATCGGAATACCGCTCTAAATGTGAGGCGGTTGCACGGCGTGCTTGCTAGAGCGGAATTTATACGTGAGCCGGCCATCTTGGTATCTTTAGATGCTACTATGGCGTTCGACACTTTGGAGTGGCCATATATTTGGGCCGTGTTGGCGAAATTTGGGTTCGGCCCTGAGTTTATTGGTTGGGTAAAATTACTATATGCTGACCCACTGGCTCAGGTGGTGGTGAATGGTAGGGTGTCGGCTCCCTTCGCACTGGGGAGAGGTACGCGGCAGGGATGTCCGTTGTCGCCCCTTCTCTTTGCACTTTCTTTGGAGCCTCTCGCCGCCTGGTTGCGTTGGAAGCCGTCGTTGCGAGGCATTAGATGGACGCCGGAGTTTGAAGACCGTGTCTCCCTTTACGCGGACGACATCCTTCTGTATCTCACCTCTCCCCGACAGTCGCTAATTGTATTGGTGGACGTACTGAATTCCTTTGGTCGCAACTCCGGCCTGGTCATCAACTGGGCCAAGTCGTGCGTCTACGTCCTCTCGGGTGAGGCCCCCCTCCTGCCACGGGATTGCCCTATCCAGATTGCTACCCTGGGGTTCAAATATTTGGGAATCTTTATCTCACTGGATCCCGCGGTCCGCTATGAGCGAAACCTTCTCCCTCCCCTCCTGCGATTGAAGGCCGACGTCGCGAGGTGGCGACGACTTCCGCTCTCGCCGCTCGGACGGGCGGCATTGTTTAAAATGATGTCGCTACCTCGCTTTTTGTACGCTTTGCAAAATACTCTAGATGCCATGCCAGCCTGTTATTCCCGGGAGGTGGAGGGTCTTCAGCGCCAACTGTTTTGGGACGGGCGGCCGCGGATTGCTCTCGCCAAGTTGACGCTCCCTTGGTACGATGGGGGGGTCGCCCTCCCCGATATTAAACAATACTATTGGGCGTCTCAGTTGGCGGCAGTGAACCACGGGATATACGGTCCTGCCTTGAATCCGGCCTTCGAGATGGATAAATTTCTGCTCCCGGGTGGGGACTATAATAGGGCGCTGTACGCGGTGACCCCGGACACGCGGTTGACAGGACCCACGCAGGTGGCGGTACGTGTGTGGCACGCGGCGAATGCTGCGATGGGGTGGAGGGATCGCTTGACTCGGGCGACGCCGTTGTATGCCTCTGGGTGGTTGGGCTGTTTGTGGAGATCGAAAGACTTTGAGAAATGGGACATGATTGGTATATGTAAGGTGGGTGATCTTTGGGCGAAGGGGTCTTTCAAAACGTTTGAAATGCTTAAAACTGAATATAAATTAAATGATAGAGAGTACTTCCGGTATGCTCAAGTCTACCATGCGCTGTGTTCGGTTTTTCCGGACGTTGCTGCGATCCCCGAGTATTCCCCACTGGAGGATAGAGTGTTGGATGGCTACGTGCCCGACAGCACTATTTCTCTGATTTATAAGAAACTCATCAATGATCGCGCGGACTTGCTGCTCCATCTGCGGGAGGCATGGACGGGCGATGGCTTGGAACTGGACGATGAGGACTGGGTATCGGCGGTGGCCTCCCCGAAAGAGGTGGCGATCCCGGCCCGCTTACGATTCGTACAGCTGAAGATCCTTCATAGAGTGTATGTCACAGGGCCCAGTTTGCTGCGTATGGGTTACTCGATGGATGGACTGTGTAAGCGTGGATGTGGCCTGCCGGGTACCTTTCTTCATATCTTATGGGAATGTTCGGAGGTTGTGCGATTTTGGAACGGTATCCACACCGTAATGGAGGAGGTCACGCACGTTGCTCTGTTGCCAGAGGCTAGGAGGTGTTTGTTGAATGTCTGGGAACCGAATGATTGTAATGCGGCACAGACGCAGTGGGTGATCTTGGGGTACATGGTGGCTAAGCGTAACATTGCACAGCTATGGGGCTCCCCGAGGCCGCCCACGATCGAGGTATGGAAGGAGAATATGGACTGGTGTATGTTTAGGGAAAAGACGGTGTATGTGGCGAGAGGCAAGCCAGGGAAATGGACTAAGGTATGGGGTCCATGGAATTTATATCGTGGACGTATCTCCACCCCGCCTCTGCCATTAGAGGTCGATATTGCTTTGTCCCCCTAGCCGCGCATTCTGCGGGAGGGTGTGAGGTGTGTTCCATGCTTTGTTTTCCCGTTGCCCCCCTCTACCGCTTCCGGACAAGAACTGCTTTGGACACTGTATGTTGTTCCCCGTCCTGGGAAGAGCACGCTGCTATTTCGGACTCTCATTGCCTTGAGTGTGTTTTATATTTAATAGAAAATGAAACTGTTGTTTCCGATTGCTCCTGGCCTATGGCCACAGCCTGTTATATGTGCTCACGAACTGCTGGGCGCATTGCCTCTGGTTCATTTGAATGTGTGGCATTGCACTGCGGGCCCTCGGGCTCTATAGCGGCCGGCCCTGGTGGTTGTAGGCCCTTGTCTGTATTTTATTGTGTGCTAACGGTTTCTAATAATAAAAAAAAAAAAAGAGTGCCCCCCTGCAAAGTACACGGAGGGCCCCCCGCTTCAGACTTAATCCGGAGTTCTCAGGCCTGAGTACTGTGCTGAGGGGGCCCCCCGTATCTTGGGGCCACACCGGGGAGACTGCAGGGGCCTGTCTTACGCCCCTGTCGGCTGTTGGATGTCACCTTGAAATCTGTCACATAGAAGGACGGGATGAACAGAATAATGCGACAGTAACCAGAGCTGAAGGAAGAGGACTCAGATTTGTGTGCCCAGATCCCCACCATATCTGACCTCTCACCATGCTGCAGGCCGCCCACCATGACTTATGCCCTGAACAACCAACTCATTGATATCAACAATCTCCCCTGTTAGAACTAGCATTGACCTCATTGGCCACAAAATGGCTCCTTAATTAGTTGCAAAAATACAGGGACCTCAAAACATGCTCCTAAAACAGTGTTAATGTGTCCCTAAAATATGGTCATCCTGCATTAAAATTACTGTATATCAGGTATAGACATAGGCCAAGGTGTGTCTCGGGAACAGTTTACATGTGATGTGTCCCAATTGCTGCCAAACAGGCCATACGGATATTTTTTAACTGGGCCAAAAAAAGTTAATGTGAACCAACGCTGAACCAAAAAGTAGATGTTACTTTATAGCGTGTTGGGTATGGTTCATGATGCCTTGTAAAGGCACCGCGATACCTACTGTAAAGGTGCAGTACCAAAAGAGGGATGGGAAGCCAGGCAAACTCAGGGCAATGAACGCAAGACTAGCAAGAATGTGTGGAAGCAAGTCAAAGCCTTGGTGGAGGAAATGCATCCATAGCTTCATGCAGAATTATAGGAAGAATTTACACTGGTGAAATGTGTCTATAGTCTAGTGATGGTGCTGGTGGGAATGTTGCTCTGTTGGTGATCTGATACAAGTGAAGTAGCCGATAGGTGGGGATGTCGCGCTGTGGTGATATTGAACAGGTGGCGTTTTCCACCATGTGGAGGTGTACACGTAGAGTTGTGGCACTGTTGCAATGTGTCACTTGTGGAGCTCAGTAAGGTTTTAATGGGGGTGGGGCTTAGCTCTTGTGGAGATGTGACGTTGGTGAAGGTGTGGCCCTGGTGTATATGTTTCACTGACTGAGCTGTAGCATTGGCAACAATTGGAAAGTGGCACTGGTAAAGGCTTGCCACTGATGTAGATGTAACACTAGTTAATGTATATACCTAATGGAGGGTGGCAGTGGCAGCGATGTGGCAGCATTGTGGAAATTCTGTACTGGTGGAGAAGTGCCATTCACAGACTTGAAGCACTGCTGGAAATGTGCCATGGATAAAGACGTGACTGTGTTAAAAATGTGTCACTTGTGTACATGTGATATTAGTGGAGGGGTGGCACAGTAAGAAACATGGAGGCATTTATGGAAATTCTGCACTGGTAAAAATACTGAATAGATGGAGATGTGGTACTTTTGGAAATATACCAATAGTAGTGACGTGGCTCTGTTGGAGACATTACTCTGTTGATGTGGCACTGATCAAGATGTGGACCTTTTAGAGACAGAGCAATGGTGGCCGTCTGGCACTCATGAAGATGTAGCTCTGGTGGGGAGGTGACACTAGCAAAGCTGTGGTACTTGTAAAAATAGTGTGAAAGCGGTAGAAGTGTGGCATTGTTGGAGATAATGACAGTGGTGGGGATGTGGAAGCAGTGGAAGTGTGGCGGTGGAGTTGATGTGCATTGGTAGTGATGTGATACTTGTAGAGCGGAAGCTCTGGTAGAGGAGTGGTAGAGATGAAGACCTGGATCTCGTGGAGATACAATATTCGTACAAATGTGGCACTTGTGGAACTGAGATAAATATGGAGATCTAGCGCTGATAAAATGTGGCAAAGGTTGAGGTGTGGCAACATTTTGAGATGTAGCATATACATGGTCATGTTTTTTTTAAAACTCAAATCTAGCTTGCAAGCAACAGAGCACTATACAGGGGAAAAGCCCCATTTGGGATTCATATTGGGGAGTGGGTTGAGGAGGGAGGTAGAGCTTGTGGAAGGGGTTGAGGTTCTGGACTTTTTAAGAGTCCAGAGGTGTCAGGGAAACAACACCCAAAGACCCCTGAGTTCCTTCCTGCCTTGGTGCACAAATAAACAGAGACGCGGGCTTCTCGATGGTGGCGTCAAAGACCAAGATTTATTTACTGCAGGGACACAGAAGTCATAGGAACCACACAAAGGCAGAATCTACGAGACTGTTCAAATTGCAAGAAGTGGGTTGCTCCTTAAATACACAAAATATGTCTTTAGGCAACATTACACGAATATTTTTCATGCCCAACCCGGTATCCCAAACAAACAATAAACAGACATCAAACAATAATTAGTCGTAGGTTTTCGGTATTCGATCAAGTCTCCTTGTCAGTTTTCCATTCTTTGCCCGATCCTCCCCATCATAAAAATCGTATCCTCCCCATTGTAAAAGCCCAGAAGGAGAGGAGCAGAGCCAGGTGTAAGGGATAGAAAAGCAGGATAAGAGGTGTTTATGGATCGTAAACGGGCATGGCTACCGTATTCGGCCTCTCAATCAGGACTATGGACACGAGAACCAGTATAGCAGGGCTGGCCTCAGGCAAGGGAGGAAGCTTGATTCTGCCTAGTCACGCAGCGTCAGCTTTCTCGGGGCTCAAGCTTACGTGTCCTTAACAAGGTGATTCTGCCGGGGTCATTGCTCGTCCATTGACTATGTAAGGGCAAGAAACAAAATGGATGCCGTATCTAAAATGGATGCCATGATTTAACAACAGAATGCCCTATTTCTCAGTGAATTCATGCTTGTAGCGCAGCGAAAACACTGTCATGCATATAATGGATCATTTACGGTTCATTGGTACCAAAATCGTGTCAGTACTGCGATACCGAATACACGGGTTCGGATCGCTACAGAACCTCAGACCGTCCTTTTGCCCTTACATAGGCAATAACTTACTCTATATCAGAGTCCATCTCTATGTTCATCAGGTCACTGATATGTTGCTGGAGCATTATTCTATCTTGTGGCGTATCTCCAAAAACAGGTGGTCTTCTTACGCATGTTGAAACACAAAGGCCACATAAGGCAGGACCACACTGAACAATGAGACAGCATGAGAATAAAAATACCAATGCAACACCAGTGACTATCAGAACCTTCCATCCCCATGCAGATAACAGACTCCAGAACCATCCCATTAGTGACCAGTTACCTTCCTCTACATGAATAGAGTCAGAGATTTTGTGTAACTTAGAAATGGCCTTATATACCGTTGGCGCATTATCTGGGATAAAAACACAGCAACTCGATTGGATCATCTTACATACCCCACCTCGATCTGTAAGTAACACATCAAGGACCATACGGTTCTGTAACGTCATGAGGCGATCCGCTTGAAGCTCAGCTGTCAGGTTACTAAGGGCACCCGCAGTTTCGGTAATAGTGGATTCAACTACCCGTGTTAGTTAACGTAAGTTTCTACTGTTGGCCATAGGCCCCCAGAATGGAAGGAAACCTTTGAAGAAGTCTCCTGCTTCTTGGCCAGCAGTATCTTCCTTATTAAAAACACCTCTCAAAACTCTAGTTTTGTGATAATCCGGTGCAGCAGTGTATGTCGGAGGCAACAGTTGAGCAATATAACATGAGCCTGAAAAGTCAGCAGGCAGCCATGTATATGCTCTGTCTTTGCAAACAAAATAGGTGCCCTTAGCAGCTAAGAATGCAGGAGAAGACTGTGACGGGAAAACGTATGTTTCGGTACAGTCACTCTTCCCTAGTCGAGCTTTCGGATTCCTCCCATTTCCTTGCAAACAGACCTGACCTTGGTGGGGTACGACCCAGATCGGAGTCGAGCTCTTACGTTTGTTCTCACCCAAAGTAATGCCGTATTCCGTAACATTCCAACCCATGTAAACTCGCAATTCATCCTTGGGAATAGACGGAGTGTTATTGACGTCTCTAACCATGTCAGTAATTCCCTTTACCAAGGCTCTATTAGCGGAGTTATACCTAGTGGAACGCGGAGGTCTTGGGGGATAGGTCTCTAGAGCATAGACGAACATGGTCTGAAATGCCCAGAATGATCCATTATAACTCAAAGGCAGAACCAGATAAGGGATACCCTTGTCCATGGTATGTGGTATTAAGCCACACACCCAGCAGTTCGTTGTGTTTACCACTAGTTGGTGTTGGTGCAAGAGCTGAATGAAAGTGTTATTTATAAACTCAGAGTGTCGAGCTTGCTCATGTGCAGGAAAAGGATGAAAAGAATGAAAAGAAACAACAGTCGGAGAAACAGAAACATGGGGAGATACTGTAGATGTAACAAGTGCAAAGATCAGTTGAATACCAAAAATAATTCCGCCTACCAGAGTTACTAAAACAATCAGAAATGTCAGAGCACATTGTATTAGGAAACATTTGCTATACAATATTTCATACAGTTTCGTCTTGCGAGCATTTATGACGTTAGCCCGTCGCAGTTCAGGAAGCTCCATCTTCTACGACCGTTCGCAACGGATGGTTTGTACCTGTTAAAAATTGCTTCTGTCTACCCTGGGAGTTCCCAAAATAAACAGAAGAAACCGACCTTGTGTCTGGTTCCCTGCAAGTTAAAACAAGGCACACGTTACGACCCTACGGTAACCCAGATGGCAAGGTGAGAGAACAACAAAAACAAAAAGGATAAAAATTATAGAGCGAACTTCCTGACTGAATGGAATGCGATAAGATCCAAACAGTTTTCAAATAGAAAGGTAATTATGCAATGTTATTGGTTCATAGAATGAGAACGTAGGTTATATCTGTACTTTCCGGGTCTTGTCTGATCTTGAAACAATTGTTCTACAGGTACAGTAATGTTCGAGTCCACAGGTGACGAATGTTCGCCTTGTATGACACTCTGTTCAGGGTTCGAAGGCACAGTTCCTGGTGGGGTATCAGAGTTCTGTGTTTCAGTTTGTTTGTCCGTTATGTACTCTGCATCACTGAAGGGAATGAGCCTAGGAACAGGTTCTGTCTCGCATGCACCAAATCCCTGTCTAACCCAGTTGTCGTAGGGGAGTGGGAGAGGGACACGCTTTGTATGGCTAGCGTGCACCCAATTCTTCCTTCCAGCTAGGCGTACAGCAGTTCTTGTGGCCAGGAGCACTTGAAACGGGCCCACGAATCTTGGCTGGAGGTTCCGGGTTCGTTCAAAATTCCGCACCACAACTTGATCACCGGGTTTCAATGTGTGGCCTGGATTCTCTGGCAGTTTAGGCAAGGATTCGAATACCTGTTGATGAATAAGGCTCAATTTAGCAGTCAGGTCAAAAAGGTAATCAATCAACATTGGATATTCGATCTGTTTGAATTCCTTTGGCCTAGGGACTCCCCAAACATTAGCAGGACGACCGAACACAATCTCATATGGGCTAAGCCCTACTCGAGAGTGTACAGTCGCTCTGGTGGACAGTAAAGCTAAAGGCAGTGCGTCTGGCCAAGATAGACCAGTGGAAGCTTGAATTTTAGCAAGTTTCAGCTTCAAGGTACCATTGTACCCTTCAACCAAACCTGCTGACTGTGGGTGATTCGCACTGTGGAATTTCTGGGTGATTCTCAGACCCGCACACACACTCTTCATAACTTTCCCTACAAACTCACTTCCATTGTCCGACCAAACAATCCGTGGCATACCATATCTGGGGAAGTACTCTTTGAGGAGGATTTTGGCAGTGGACATAGCAGTGTTATCCTTTAATGGATATGCCTCAATCCATCTTGAAAAGGCACAGACTACCACTAGGACATATTTAAGATTGTTACACCTGTCCATGTGGATAAAATCCAACTGAATCACTTCAAAGGGACAAGAAGGGGGAGCAAAGTGACCAACTGGGGTTGGGGTTCCCTTGCAGGATTATGCATCAGGCATATCATGCAATTTTTCACCACTCTTTCCGCACACTTAGTAATTCCATCATTCTTCCATACTGGAGCTAACAGTTTACAGATCCCTTTCAAACTAATGTGCGCCGCTCCATGCGCCATCGTGACTACCGCAAGCACATACGCATCAGGTAACATCCAACGCTGCTGCTTAGACAAATCAACCCAACATCCACTTGAATCCATTTTACCCGTTTTCTCCTTCCATTCATTCTTCTCATTTTTAGTTGCTTCGTTCTGGATTGCCTTCACACTTTCAATCGTATTCTCACACATCCCTGATTCAGCAATCCATCTCGCAGATGTTGCAACGTACATTCGACTCATCATGTTCTTGGCCGTCTCTTTGGCGACCTCATCAGCAAACGCATTCCCACGGCCAACATCATCCGTAATCTTTCGATGTGCACTGCACTCCACAATCGCAACTTCGTTCGGTAGGGTCAGAGATTCCAATAGATCGTTGACTAACTGTCCATGTTGGATCTTAGTCCCATGGGACGTGAGAAAACCTCTTTCTTTCCACAGACGTCCAAAGCTATGTGCTACTCCGAAGGCGTATTGGCTATCAGTAAACACATTCACTCTCTTTCCCTCAGCTAAAACACACGCTCTTGTTAATGCAATTAATTCTGCAGCTTGGGCAGAATTCTGACTTACTCTTGCGGTCTCAACAATCGTACTTAAAGTCGTGACTGCATACGCGGCCGTCACATCACCATTCTGTAGTTTAAAACATGACCCATCGACGTACAAAGTGCCATCTGGATCTAGTAACGGAGTATCTTTTAAATCAATCCTACCTTTTGTCTCTTCCTCAGTTCTAAAACAACAATCATGAGGCTCTGAATCACTCGACTCTTGAGTAGTCTGCAACAGCGTTGCTGGATTCAATATGTTGCATCGCTTGATCTGAATGTGACTTGCCAAAAGTGTCAGCTCATAGCCTGATAGTCTAGCACTGGTGAGGTGCTGAGTTTTCGTTTGATTCATGAGTGTATCCACAGCATGTGGAACCATGACTACTAACATGTTGTTCATGACCAATCCAGCAGACTGTCGAATAGACACTGCGGCTGCGGCTGTAGCTCTAAAACAACTTGGCAATGCTCTGGCTACCGGATCTAATGTGGATGAGAAATATGCACAAGGTCGCTGTTTGTCACCAAATTGTTGCGTTAATACACTCAATGCACAACCTTCTCTTTCATGGACATATAAAGTAAACGGCTTACTGTAGTCAGGAGTACCCAACACAGGAGCTGAACACAGCGCATCACGTAAGTCGGAGAAGCTCTGTTGACATTCATCAGACCATGGCAAAGGGCTCGGAACACCTTTTCCAGTCAGGGCTACCAATGGTTTTGCCATGAGAGAAAAATTTGGGATCCATTGCCTGCAGTATGACGTAATACCCAAAAGCGCACGCACTTCTCTCTGTGTACTTGGTACATTCATCTGCGAAATTGCTTTGATTCTCTCTGGGGTCAACCTTCTTCCCTCCTTTGACAAAAGATGACCTAAGTAGGTCACTTCTTGGCAACAATATTGCAGTTTAGAAGGTGAAACCATGTGATGTAAGTCTGACAAATGACGTAATAAAGAAATTGTAGCTGTTTTGCAAGTTTCCTTGTCATCGGCGGCCAGTAAAAGATCATCTACGTATTGGATCAGAGCAACACCAGGAGGAAGTACAAGAGCATCTAATTGACTTTTCAATGCTTGGCTGTAAATTGAAGGGCTCTCACAATAGCCTTGTGGAGCGCGCTTGAACCTGAAACTGCGACCTCCTAAGGAGAAACCAAAAATGTCTCTACTTTCCTCGGCTATCGGAATGCTGAAAAAGGCATTCTTCAAGTCGATCACCGTAAACCATGAGGCTGAGGCAGGAATCAACGTCAAAAATGCAGTGATATCTGGTACCACAGGAAACTGTGGAATCACTATTTTGTTAACCTCTCTGAGGTCAATCACAAATCTGTAAATCGGAGGTTTGGAAGGGTCAGTGCGTTTCAAAATCGGCAGAACAGGACTATTGCAGACATTTCCTCTAGTTTCCTCTATCACATCTTTCTGTATTAAGTCCTTCACGATCAGTAAAAGTGCACGTTCACCTTCATTTGAAATCCGATACTGTGGGATTCGTGGGAATTTAACATTCGCTTTCAGACTTACCACATAAGGGGTAATTTCTAAAAGACCTATATCGTTAGGACCAGTCGCCCAAAGAGTATCAGGGAGAGAACGCAGCTCCGGTGGGAGCTTATTCATTGACATGTACATTAGAGAAATGACTCTCTTGCCCAATGTGAGCTGTACTCCCGAAGGAGAACAGTACAGTGTTGCATGCAGACGTTTCAACAGATCTAAACCAAGCAGATTCTCATTACAACCGGTTGTTAGAATAAGGGGTGCTTCTAGTTCGCATGGCCCAACAGAAATTGACAAAGGACTAGAAACAGGATTGTGAACAGGGGCGCCTGAGAAACCTACTGAAGTGTTTGTTAAGCCAGACAAAGGTGCGCCAGGGAGTTTCGCATGCATAATTGAACTTTTTGCCGCACCAGTTTCCAACAGAAACGGTTCGACCACGCCTGATGTAACTACTGCGACATAAGGTCCACTCTGATCAACTGGAACTGAAACTACTCCCTCTCTTTGCCTGTGGCTGTCCTAGTAATCACTTTTCTGAATCTCTTCATTATTTTCATAGTAATCCTCAACATGATACTGTGGAGATCTACCTAGTTTCGTAGGTTGTACATTTAGCTGATCAAAATAATTTGATGGGCGATCAGCCTGTGGAGTCATTGTACCACGTCCTCTACCTCTAGGAGCTTGCATAAACCCACCATTACCTCTCTGAGCTGGGACACCACTGGTCTGTGCGTGGAGTACTGGACACTCGTTCTTATAATGGCCCTCCTTTTTACAATAGGCACACTGATTCCATGCTAACTGTTGTCGAGGAAATCCATAATTAAATCTTTGGGACGTCCCTTGTTGGAATTGTGGCTGTTGCTGAAACTGGGGTCGCTGCTGTGAATGTGACTGAATTGAGCGAGGCGGGTATGCCTGTTGCAATAGTACTTTAGTCTTCAAATCTTTTGTCTTCTTTTCTGACTTTTCCTTCTCTTCTTTCTCTCTATTCTCGTAATACTGAGCAGTTGCAAGTATCTGTGCTGTCGTCGACACTGCCCATGCACTCTCAGAATCCTTTAACTTGTTACTAAGCTCAGGCAGTAAATTAAACACGAACTTGTCGACAAACAACCTCTGACCTCCTTCAGTACTCATATCTTGCCCACTGTGGTCTACGAAGGTCTCTTCAAATCTAGTGAAGAAGTCAGAGACGCTTTCGTCCTTCTTTTGCTTGCATGCTGATAGTTTATCCCAATTGACCCGTAACGCTGGCATCAGGGTTTTCATCAGATTAATTATTCTGCCAGGTAAAGCAGCAATCAGAGGCTCAGGTTTAGCACCACCAACTTGTTGCGTGTCTGCCGCTATAATAGCTGGCCAATCACCTCCTAGGGCGACTGGGTGGTTCTCTTGCCGAATCTTGGCCCATATAGGCTGTGGCACTACATTGCCAAATAGCATTTCAATGTCTGCAAAATTCATGACGCACGCTTGAACTGTCTGCGTTAACTCTTTATAATAACCAGCAGGATTTTTACGCGGGTTCGGCAACGCCTGTTTTACTGCTAATACTTCGGCCCGCTTCCAAGGGATGTGTATCCACACTCTATGGAAATGTGCTGGAGCAGCTACAATATTATTAGCCGCATCAGCTTGAACTGCTTCGCGCCATATGGGTGGAACTTCCCTCATCGGATATTGACCTCGTCTTTTCCTAGCAATCGGTGAACCATCAGAGTCCCTTGGAGACCGAATAGGAGGATCATCCCTATAAGCTAAAATCAGTTCTATCGCTTCCCTTACTTCTGAACCTATCACCATTCCTGCGGCAAACTTTTGCTGAACATTTATCAAATCAGAGGGGACGGAATCTGAGTCATCATCATCCCATTCCTCACGCACAAGAGAACACATCACGTCAAAGACATAACGTTGAGTTGGTTCATTCCATTGCATAAAGGTATCTGACACTCTTCGTGCATCATACTTCGCAGCCTTCGACATCCACCTAAGAGCTGTCGAATCTAACATTTCTCGTTCCTGGGGACCAGGAAACTGGCTACGTCTCTGTGTAGAGTCAGAAACGGGGGTCCCAATTAAAGACCTATAGAGAGGGGTTAAGATATTAGTTACAGAGTCGGTTATTTTCCGACGAACGGAAAGCGGAGTCAGAATGATTACAGAGTTCGGGAACAGGGCAGCTGGAGCAGATGAAATGGTAAGGGTGGGAGTAGCAGGTAAAGCAGTTTGCGAAACGACAGGCAAAGGCGGAATAGGTATCCCAGGAAGAGGGGGTGCCGAAGGAACATTAACCACAGGAAAGACAGGAGCTGGAATCAAAGGAAGTGGAGCAACTATTCTAGGCTGACCAGCAGCTGGCTGCACAACAGGTGGTAACTGTGGTGCTGTAATACCCTGTGCATACGGTGGAGGTGATCTCAACAGATAAGACAACAGAGGATCCTTTTCAGAGTCCTCTATCGGCTTAGCAGGACAAGATGGCAAGACAGGGTAGCATTTATCAATCGCCAAATTATGTTTTCTATTCGCCATCTCTATTGTTTTCTCAGTCTCGTTGACATGCAACTGTCTAGCAGACTCCATTAATGTCAACCCTTTCTCTTTCCGTTCCTTCTTCATCTTCATAATTTCTCTCTGTTTAGCTTCTTTACGCCATACGCGAAAAGAATCAAACATTGCCGGCCGGGCTTTCTTTTTAAACAACTTCATTTCTAGATTGTCTAGAATTTCAATTTCAAAGCTACCATGCGGTGGCCAACTAAGGACACCATCTTTCCTGGTGTAACGGACCCACACTTCATTATAAGCGATAGGACCTACACCATGTTTACAATAGAGCTCATATGTAGGAGTTCCAATCGGAGGAACCGAACACAGATCCTCCAACCGGGAATCCCCGTTGCAACTTAACCAGGACAGGAAACAATTACTACTGTTAGTCATTATAAACTAAGGACAAATTCCAACCAAAATGCGCAAAGAACTTAGGCCTACCAAATAAACCAATACCAAAATAAAGATTATCTAAACAAGAGCAACCAATGATAATCTACGAATTCTAAAACAAGGGCAACAAGGAACAACCAAACTGAGCGCAACCCACTGAATACTTAACTGAAATGTGGAAGACGTCACCAAGGAGAACCCGTCTACGTCTCGCCGTACTAAGGTCTGCACCTCGGGTCCAAGACAGGGCGACAGTCAGGGCAGCGGTCCTCTGTAGCCGTCTAAGAACGGGAACCCTCGTGGAAGAGATCGTCGGGCCACTTTAACGACATACAGGGATCGATGAAGCGGGGTACCTCCCTCCGGAATCTTCACACGAAGCTCCTCGAAATTTTCAGGCTTTGGACCGGTACCGGATGACGTCGTCCCACGTTGGGCGCCAATTTGAGGTTCTGGACTTTTTAAGAGTCCAGAGGTGTCAGGGAAACAACACCCAAAGACCCCTGAGTTCCTTCCTGCCTTGGTGCACAAATAAACAGAGACGCGGGCTTCTCGATGGTGGCGTCAAAGACCAAGATTTATTTACTGCAGGGACACAGAAGTCATAGGAACCACACAAAGGCAAAATCTACGAGACTGTTCAAATTGCAAGAAGTGGGTTGCTCCTTAAATACACGAAATATGTCTTTAGGCAACATTACACGAATATTTTTCATGCCCAACCCGGTATCCCAAACAAACAATAAACAGACATCAAACAATAATTAGTCGTAGGTTTTCGGTATTCGATCAAGTCTCCTTGTCAGTTTTCCATTCTTTGACCGATCCTCCCCATCATAAAAATCGTATCCTCCCCATTGTAAAAGCCCAGAAGGAGAGGAGCAGAGCCAGGTGTAAGGGATAGAAAAGCAGGATAAGAGGTGTTTATGGATCGTAAACGGGCATGGCTACCGTATTCGGCCTCTCAATCAGGACTATGGACACGAGAACCAGTATAGCAGGGCTGGCCTCAGGCAAGGGAGGAAGCTTGATTCTGCCTAGTCACGCAGCGTCAGCTTTCTCGGGGCTCAAGCTTACATGTCCTTAACAAGGTGATTCTGCCGGGGTCATTGCTCGTCCATTGACTATGTAAGGGCAAGAAACAAAATGGATGCCGTATCTAAAATGGATGCCATGATTTAACAACAGAATGCCCTATTTCTCAGTGAATTCATGCTTGTAGCGCAGCGAAAACACTGTCATGCATATAATGGATCATTTACGGTTCATTGGTACCAAAATCGTGTCAGTACTACGATACCGAATACACGGGTTCGGATCGCTACAGAACCTCAGGATGAGAAGTCACCATATCTGGGTTAGTGTTCCTTGAAAAGGTGAGTTTTCAGAGGAGATGTGGTTTCAGCCCCCGGGGGTATTTTCGGAGAAAGGCTTGTCTTCTTGTTTTCTATTTCCATGCCAAGCAAGCAATCTGACAAAGCGTCTTGCTATTCTTTGGCAATGTATGCAGCACGCTAAGCCTGTCAGGAAATTTTTGGGACTTATACTGGGTGCTCCCTTGTGTCTTGACAAATATCTATGCTTCTCTGCAAGAGCAAAAACCTGTTTACTTTTATCAGATTGGCTTGGATAGCATTTTATCAATCCAAAGCTGCACTACTGTGCCTGCAATTGTGAAATGCCTCTGTTATTTTTTACTCAGTGTGGATAACACCTGCTAATCCTCTGCTGAAAGACATTGCCAGGATTGTTTACTGATGCACAGTGGATTGGATGTGTTTTTCTCCTTCTTTACATCTTAAATTGCCAGGTAAAGTAGACTCATAACACAAGCCAGATAGAAAAAAAGATTCCATCATGTGAAAGAAACAGAAAGTTGAGACTTGGGGCCTTAGATTGATGGGCGTTATGAGCTTTGCTGGCTCAGCACCGAGTCGAGCACCTGTTTAATGCACCTTTAGTGCATAAAGTGAATTCATTTAGCCTGATATTTGTCTGAGTTACTGCTTTTTGCTGTTTCAGATCTGTGCTGTGGAAAAATAAAGCACAAACTCAGAGAAAGATGTGCTCGGCTCTGGGGGGCGCCAGCATAATGCACCAGGATTCGGCCCATGAAATAAGCCATAAGAAATGTCCCGAGCTTCACATGTTATCATGGAAGCGGTGTAGGCTCATACATGGCATCTCTCCCCTTATCCCATCCTCTTTTTCTGTCTACAGATGAGGCCTGCGGACCTGCAATGTATTATGGGATTCCCTGCTGCCTCGCCCTTCTGTTTATCCAGCTGCTGCTGTTGGTGGTCTGCAGAAAAAGACTCTTTGGTAGGTTTATGTTTGGACTGTCGGTGATATACCCGAAGAGATCTTAAAGGCGACATCCGATGAAGGATGTCACACAGTAAAGCGCCCACCTGACGTCATCAAACAAAGCAAAATTTTGGAAGGCCTAGTGAGTGTTAGAGGAGTGGTTATTTTTCTAGTCTGGATGGAATTATAACTCATGATTGGTTGCAGTAATACATGTCCATGTTTGTAGTTTGCCCTTAGTTGCAAAGGCAACAATGGCCTTTCATGTATAGATTTGATTGGATGGCTGCCAATGTAGGGTCCAAGGTCTGGAGGTTTTATACTCGCAGTCACAGACCTTAACACATGCATTTTCCCTTAAGTGTGGGCACATTGGCAGTCTCAAAACAGGTTCTTCATGACGGATTGCAATTCTCTGTTGCATGCGTAGTCCTTATTGGTTGCTTTTCAAGATTTGTATTTCCTCGCTGGCTGTAGTAGGGGACTTTTACACATGCTATCAAGAGGGTGGTTGCATTTTCAATCTTTCAAGCAATTTCAGTCCTTCAGGCTAGTTGCATCAGGAAGCTAGCACAAAAGGCTCTTTTGATTGGTAACAAAGCAAGCTTTCACATGCGTTCTCATTGATGGCTACAGTTCCAGGCCATAACAAATGAGTCGTCTTTAGTACGAGTAGGCTGTCATATGAGGTGCAAAAGGTTTTTTGCACCAGTTTTACACTTGAGCCCTTTAGAAGATGAGCACAGATGTTTCTAACTACTGTGTTTTGAGTGGAGAGTTACCACTAGGTGCAACCAGGTGTATATTGTCAACTCCAAACTGTGCTCTAAGGGTAACAACATGTCAAATTGCACATAAAAAACATTTGCACTGGTTATGTCCAATTTTTAGGTCTCAACTGTAATACTTCATGCACTAGGGTATGCACGCTTGGATGCAAGAGATATTGTTTACTACAGGGGTTATGAAGCCCTCCCACTGCTTACCTACTATTTGGCAGTGCGTGCCGGATTCACTTCCTCATCGTTCCTCTGGAGTATGGACCAAGTACTGATTGCTTCCTCTTGATTTGGGTCCTTCTGCTGCTGACGCTGTGATTCAGATACTGCTGCTCTTTTTTTCCCTTGTTTCCATCGTATTGATACTTCTTTCTTTACCTCTTCCTGTCATGTTGCTTCTTTACGTGCCACCCGCCCTTGCCCGTGTGGCTTCTTCCCTCCCATCCCAACGCCCCTTGTCCATGTTGATTCTTCCCTCCCATGACCTATCCTCCCATTGTCTGCGTTGTTTTTTCCCTACCACACCAAGTCCTCCCGTAGGTCATTTTGCTTCTTACCTCCCACCTCACATTGTCTGTCTTGCCTCTTTGCTCCCACCCCACCTTTGTCCTTGTTGCCTCTTCACCGCCGCCCTGACCCTCACATTGTCAGTGTTACCTCTTCCCTACCACCCCACCCTCCAGCTGTCCATGTTGCCTCTTCCCTCCCACCCCCATTGCATTCTCCTGAAGTCTGTTTTGCCATCTCCACCAACTATAAGAAAAAAAGAGCTATGATTTGAACAGCGCTACCCGTATCATAGTACTTTTTAAGCTTTCTCATCATAGCATTTTTTAATGACTTTTATCACACCTTTTTTAACAACTTGTAGCAATGCTGCACAGGGGCCACACTGCTCCATAACATGGCTAAAACGCATTTGCAAAGCTAATAGCTGTCACATAGGTGTGGCCCATTAGCTTTGTCAATGCTTGTTTAAAGTACAGGAAATATTCTGGTGCAACTACATACCCCATAACAGCCGCGGCCCGTGAAGGGAGTTCCGTGGGGCGGTAAGGCGGGGCGGGGGAGGGGCAGGGTGGGGGGGTCTAAAAACTGGAATATGGATAATTGCAGGTAAGTAAACAATTAAATAAATAGAACGAATTTCGTAGCGCGCGCTGCATCGCATTTTTTTGCGAAGCAGCGCGCGCTACGAAATTCGTTTTATTTATTTAATTGTTTACTTACCTGCAATTATCCATATTCCGGTTTTTAGAACCCCCCACCCTGCCCCTCCCCCGCCCCGCCTTACCGCCCCACGGAACTCCCTCCATGGGCGCGGCTGCCCCATACATGGAGTAACCATTAGTTGCACTTGGGTGCTGTTGAACTTGCTATTAGAGGTTTATGGATTCTTTTAAAAGTTGAGGTGGCAGACCTTCACAAACAACCTCTCTTACTTAGGAACTCCAGAAGAAGGTTTTCACGTGGTCCACCATTGCCGGCTTCCTTAGCACATGTTCAGCCGGAAGCCTTACACTTACAACCACTTTAGCGGGTTACTTTTACAAATATCACATTACTACGTTATGAAGGACAACTATAATTTCCTAGGACACCTAAGTACAAATACAAGCTTTTAACTTGTATTTTCCTATGCGAAATCTCTTCATCATCACTCCACCCTCCCTCAACATAGGGCAGCTGAGTTTGTTCTAAGTCACTGATGCTGGAGTGAATTAGTTATGAACAATGTATCAATGTGAGCAATTCATGATGGCTTAACCCAATAAAAGATCAGCACATTACACATGAAATTACGTACATTTATAGGGAGATCTGCGTTTTCCCCAATTCTTGACTTTAATTCAATACACAGACAGCCCTCGCGCCATTAAGATCTTACATTAGGATTTCTTGCTTGAACAGCCAAAGCTTGCTTCTGACAAATGTACCCCTTCTCCTCCTGAAAAATCACGGCAGAGAACAAGACCAACAGTTTAGTTATTCTTAATGGGTCATGATTCATGATGGCGAGTGTGCAGAACTCAGGCTGTGCACCAGCGTAGAAGGTAGCCTTCACATTGGGGTTTCTGAGAAGTGAATGCTTTGTACAACGGCGGTAACACAGATAGGAAGGTTCCATTCTTCTGTAGGACACACCCTTCAGGGACCCAATATATTTTGTGATATGACTGAGACTGTGATGGATATGCTGGGTTAGGATGGGTCTAGGATAATCACCCTCTTGACCAGACCGACTGCAGCTAGCATAAGGTTGTCCTTGCTCGCAGAAGGATAACCTACATCAGCTCTAGACCCCTTCTTGGCCTATTCTTGCATATGTGTGAGACATGAGCTGGTGGCGGAACATACTGATCAGGGGCGGCTCCTCAACTAGGGCGGAGGAGCATTGCCCAACTGCTTTCTTGCAGTGCGAGAAGTAGAAACATAAAATGGTAAAACTATAATTTTATGATCCTGCTTCTCGCACTGCTAGAAAGCAGAAGTGTTTGGTTGTGGGCGGGCGGGCAGGGCTGCTCTACGAGCAGGGCTGGGCAGGGGAGGAGTGGTGTGACCACTCCTGAGTGAGCATGGCTGCGGCCGCCCAAACCAGTCATGCGCACACTGCCCTTTCTCCATGCAGGGTGCAATGCAGCCTACATGGAAAAAATGGCCTCCCCATAGACACCTGGCTGGACGCCGTCCCGACCAATCACAATGCTACCATTGCAGTGTTGTGATTGGCTTGGGGGAGGGGAGGGAGGCTGCCTGCTGAGGCAGGAGTGCAAAAGCAGGAGGAGTGAAAAAGCGGGACCTGGCCAGCCGGCGGACAGGTACGTTTTTTAAAATCATTATTACATTTACCACCCCTCCTCCCTGCACGACCCCATCGTCCCCACCCATGATTGATGCCGGCCACGACTGATAGTGATTCATGAGTAAGAAAGTAATTTCTGAACGCTCCATCCTCTGGTGTCTGCTCTAGCTCTATGAAATACCCTGAGGCCTATGATCTTTCTAGGATCAGACTGATGGGCAATGTGAATTACAGCAAATTATGTGGCTCCCTGAATGTAAGGGAATCACAGTGCAATACTGTAAGAGCCGGCATGTTAATGTCATCTAATTCTTAGGGAGTCATTTTGAAAAAAGAGTAAGTGCTAAAGATTTGCACCAGTTTTAGAACTTGCTGGTCCCAGCAAACTGCTCAGGTTTTGCACAGGAAATTGCTACCAACTTGTAGCTAGTTACAACTGCCAGTACCAACATGTGTGCAGCACTTACTAACACAGGCAACATGGGTGCACATTTTGTTTGCTCCTTTAAGTATCCAAAGTCTTTATTCTGGGTAAATAAACTTGACATAAAGTAATTCCTTCACTTAGTCCAACAGCCTGGGTTTAAACATTGCCTTTGTGTTACTTGAAAATGGTCTGCAAGGGATCCAGGTGTCCTATATATCACTGGAGAGCAGTCAAGGCCCACATTATTTGACAAGCCAACACAATGCAAACAGATCACACATTTTAATGAAGTCTGCCATCTTCTAAGCTTAAACTGACCATGGTTCAAACAGTGATTAACCTCTTGATGTCAAAGAGGGTAAGTCTGGTTCTCTGGGCCTACATTAAGCCTTTTTGCTTGAAAGAGCAAGAGACATCTTGAGATAGCACTCATGGTGATAGAAAGGAAGACAAGAAGCTGACCTTGACTCCCGCTTTGAAGAATGACAACTGCTGCTGCTGCTTCTGTTGGTAATAAATTGGGAGCTTGGTATCAGCCTGTTTGCTAGAAGAGGTGTTGTGTATTGCACAGACCAGTCTGAATGCAAAACATTGCAAGTGGCTAGGGATGCTACTAGTTCCCATGAAATGTATGGAATACCAGTGCATGACATGTTGTACCACCGTAGAATGTGAACAGCCTGAACAGAGAGCTAGTGTACCAAGTTGTACCGCCATAGAACGTGAACTGCGTGAACAGATATTTGGCGTACCATGTTCTTTCACCATAGAATGTGAACTGCCAGAACAGAGATCAGGTGTACCAATTGGGAAAGGACCATGGAGCTTGAGTCTCCTAGGAGGATGATGTTTTGCACCTCTGACATACTTTCCATATTAAGAACGTCTGATAACCTCATGAAGGGGCACATGCATCAAGCCCGCATTTTGCGATTTATAAATAGCGAATTTTACCGATTCGCTATTTAGAAATCACAAAATGCAATGCATGTAGGATGCGCAAAAAAATGCGATTCCTTAACATTCCTTAATTGCGAGTCGCAATTAAGGAATTGATTCCTATACATTCCTATAGACCTAGGGGCCCAAAGGAATCAATGGGAATTGCATGCGCCATTTGCAAGTACTCTATAGGTACTCGCAAATTACGCATGCAATTTCAAGGGTGCAAGGGTTCCAAAAGGATACCCTGTTGCACCCCTGAAATTCCCCTTTTTCCACATGTTGAGCACACACATGCCCCAAGGGCATGTGTGTGTGTAAAATGTGACTTTGAAAAATGCACTTTAGTGCGTTTTTCAACGCAATCGCAAATGACCATCAACTTTAATTTGATGGTTAATTTGCGATTCCTAATAGCGAAATCGCTATAATTTTTTGCCTAATGCATTGCATTTAAGGAATCACAATTTGCGATTCCTTAACCTCTTCTGTGCCCATGACGAGATAGTCTCGTCATGGAGCACGGTCGCGCTGTGCCCATGACGAGACTATCTCGTCATGAAACCCGCCCACTAAGGAAACGCCCGGCACAGGAGGGGGAAAGGGTGTGGCACCGAAGGGGTTAAATGCAATCGCAAATTAAGTAATCACAATTTTAGATTCCTTAAATGCAATCTCAATTTAAGTAATCGCAATTTTAGCGATTCCTTAAATTGTGATTTTTGCATTTGGGATTATGCATCCCAAATGCAAAAATACCGTTCGCAAAGGGCCAGATTCTGCACATCTGCCCGTTTGCGACCGTTTTTTGGTTTGATGCATGGGGCCCATAATCTCTTAGCAGCCTGCGTAGGATCTTTGACGGAATATCGAATCCAACAATATCAAGGGACATAAATATAGAGTCACAAATATTGATTCCAAAAATATTGTTTCCCTATACGTATAGAGGTAAGTACAAAACAATTGGAAAAAAAACTTTGTTTTACAACAATATCGTGTACAATCATACACAAATGTAGCTTTTTAATACATATAGTTTAACATTTTAAATCTTAAATATGTTCATATATGATATTAATATAATGTAAATGAAATACATTTAAGTGACATTTAATACTATATATAAATATGTATTATATAAACATAGACACATAAATATATATATATGTATATATACATATATAATAAAACACTATGATTCAAAAATATATTTTACACAATATGTTTTTATTTGCTACTATAAAAAGCATATATATAGCTATATATATTTAAATATATGAAGACTTGTTTCCCATGCTAACCCTCCTTCAAATCATTCACCATTTACCAAGGGTATAGTAAAGCAGCACCGATCAGGTCAGAAAGGCAACAGGATCCGTTGTGATTTTGAAAACGGTTTTATTCTTTATACTCTTTCGATTATCAGCAAAGTGCAAGTGTAAGTAGGGAGGAAAAGGGAGACCAACGTGTTTCGGCCTGAGGCCTTCGTTAGGGTAAAAAATATATATATAATAATAATAATATACGCGTGTTTGCACGTGGGCTGGTGGGAGGAGCATGTCCTACAGCGCGAACATGGGGCACTGTGGAGTAAACATGTCATCCGATGGTGGCGTTATATTGACGATATTTTCGTCATTTGGAATGGTACGCATGAGGAAGCTGAGGATTTTGTTAATAGAATTAACAAGAACACTGTCAATCTGCATTTCACAGCTAATATTGATGACTCAGTTTGCAATTTTCTTGATGTCTCAGTATACATTAAGAACAATCACATAGAGACGTGTCTATATCGCAAACCCTCAGCAGGCAACAGCATCCTACATGCGAATAGTTTCCACCCAATTCACACCATCACTAGTCTCCCGTACGGCGAATATTTACGCATACGCCGAGCATGTAGTGACTCCAATGAGTTGGTTCGCCATCAAAATGAGGCCACAATTAGGTTCTTAGAGAGAGGTTATAACCCACACAAACTTCAATCTGCTAAAGACAAGGCCAACAGTAAAAACAGACTATCTTTACTAAGCCACAATACTGACCTTACAAATACCACTACATCTACTTCTACAGATGATTCACAGTTTAACCAAGTTCCTTGCAGGCTCATTACCACATACAGCAAACAGGCCAAAGAAATTAAGACCATTATCAACAAACAATGGCCTATTGTTTTGACGGATTCCACCCTTAAGCAGGTACTTCCCAGCAGGCCCACCGTCACTTTCCGCAAAGCATATTCTATGCATAATGACTTAGTTAAATCTAGCCCAGAATTAACATCTAAAGGCAGTTGGCTATCTCCCAAACTGGGATTTTACAAGTGCAGCTCTTGCCGCGCTTGTAAATTTGGGATTAATACTAACAGCTATACCACTGCCTTTTCTACGGAAAGTCTTCCAATTAAAGGACATTACACCTGCAGAACCGAATATGCGGTATATATGTTAGAATGCACCTGCGGTTTGAAATACATCGGCAGCACGAAGTTGCCGGTCTATGCCCGCATTCTCCAGCACTTGCGAGCTATCGTGAATTCGGATCCCGCTTATCCGGTGGCCCGACATTTCAAAAAGGTCCATGCAAACAATCTTAATTGTCTTAAATACTGTGTCCTTGACTCTATACCAAGCCAGAAAAGGGGAGGTAATCGCGAAAAGCGATTACGTCAATTACAATCTCGCTACATTATAGAGATCGATACCAAGAACCCTCAAGGTCTCAATATAGGTGAAGATATGCATCACTTTCTTTAATTACTATTCTAGTACAATACATGAGGTCTAACGTTCAGGTATTTGCTCCGCCCCACTACACATATTTATTCTTTGGCTAACAATACATATCTCTGATCTATCGACATCTGTGTATTTTTGCTGTATTTCTGTGGTCATCCTGTCAGTCAAACATCTATATTATCCACTATTTGATTACATCAGGATGTTGAGTCATTATTGAATTGTCTTTCTCAGCATATGTCATGGTATGCTCATCACAATATAAACAGCACAGGCATTGTCTGTTTTCATCAATAACCTTTGGGGTTTGTTTTTAAGGGGGATCCCTGTGGTTCACTATCAGCCATAGATATGTACATTATTAATTTGATTTAGTACTCTTTTGTCCACCTCCATTTTGGAGTGAGTGACTTGGTGGCTGATATGTTGAATTTGCAATTTTATTACCTGCACTTTCTACACTTTTTTTCACTCCAGCACCGAGCACCTGTTTCATGACGACATATTTTGCATGTCACTCAAGGACATATTTTCCCACACATGAATTGTAGTACCAGTTTGAAATTACGTGTATTATATCAATTTTGCCAATTATTCCATATGTACTATACTTGGGTTATATAGCAGCTTTGTGTAGAGACCGACTTATAGTTGGATAATGGGGTATTTGTACCCAGCATTTTAGTTTTTCAGTCTTTGCCAGCATGACTAGAAATTTTTTTTTTCCATTTTTTCATTTTTCCATAGTGTCTTTACACCAACCATATAAGTTTCGTGGTGCTTTATGCCTATTGACTGATTAAATCTTTGTATTTTGCACATATATCTTTCATTCAGTAGAAGATCATTGAGCCCATTATTTATGTACAATGATGTTTTTGGTAATCTAATTTCTATTTTGAGATGCCACAACATTAATCTTTATGATTCGAGTGGGATTGTGATATTTAAATGTATATATTTTGAGTGTGCACGTAATAGTATTTTTTCTATTTCTGTTGTCATGTCGGCTAATTGTTTACAGGTGCAGGGTGTTGTTCTCTATTTATATGCACTGTTAATGCACGTAACGCATCCATGTGAGCAAGGGCCAAGTGGCTCGAAACGCGTCATGGACTAGGCACGAAATTCAAATCTAAATAAATACCTTTTTCCAGCATTGGCGACTGAAGTTGTCCGTTCCTGTTGTTGTGCGTGACGGCATAATCTGGGAAGTTTCGTTGATATTTATATATGTATTCATATAAATATATAGTATCAAATTAAACAAATAATATTAGATATATTTAAACAACATTAAAAAATATTAAAACCTAGGAGTAATACATATACTATAGCTACTCCAGTCTGTGCAACAGTAAGAAAACGTTAAGACTCCAGAGGGGCAAAATATACTAACTCACACCAGTCTGTGCAACAGTAGGGAAAGCGTTGTACTCCGGAAGGGCACCATTTACTATTCCCACTCCATTCAGTGCAACAGTAGAGAAAGATTTGGACTTAGGAGGGGTAAAATGTACTATTCACACTCCAGTCTGTGCAACAGTAGAAAGAGGTTGGATTCCGAAGGGATAACATATACCATTCTCACTCCAGTCTATGCAACAGTAGGTAAAGTGTTAGACTTCGGAGAGGTTAAGCTTAATATTCCCACTCCAGTATGTACAACAGTAGAGAGAGCATTGGACTCCGAATGGGTAACATTTACTATTTCCACTCCATTCTGTGGAACAGTAGGGAAAACGTTGGACTTCGGAATGAAAAAATTTACTATTACCACTCCAGTCTTTGAAACAGCTCCTGACTTCAGAGGGGTTAACTTTACTATTTCCACTCTAATCAATGCAACAGTAGGGAAAGCGTTGGACTCCGAAGGGGTCACATTTACTATTGCCACTCCAATCTTTGGAACAGTCGGGAATGTGTAGGACTCCAAAGGAGTAACATTTAATATTCCCACTGCAGTCTGTGCAACATAAACAAGGCGTGGGACTTCAGAGAGGCAACATTTATTATTCCCACTGGAGTGTGTGCAACAGTAGGGAAAGCATTGTACTCCAGAGTGGTAACATTTGCTATTCCCACACCAGTCTGTGCAACAGTAGGGAAAGCATTGGACTCCAGAGAAGAAACATTTACTCTTCCCACTCCAGTCTGTTCAAAAATAGGGGAAGCGTTGAACTCCAGAGGGGTAAGGTTTACTATTCCCACTCCAATCTGTGCAACAGTAGGAAAAGCATTGGAGTTCAGGAGGGTAGAATTTACTATTCCCACTTCAGTCTGTGCAACAGCAAAAGAAGCGTTGGAGAGGTTGCATTTACTATTCCTTCCGGTTCCTGTCCATGCAACAGCAGGAAAAGTACTTCACTTCAAACACATAACATAGATGAAACATAACCCTTTTCATTTAATAAAAATATAAAACTCTTAATATAAAATGTATTAATTAACAATAAAAAATAAAAAACAATTAACATAATTGTTAACCACTTTAATAATGAATTATCAATTAAAACAAATTGGCCATTATTTATTACGTAATTAACTTAGCACACTGTACCCTCAAAAACCTAGACTCCCACACTTAAAATATAACTAACATAAATACATGTAACACAATTAACATAATGAATAGTGAGTTAAATATTAGTTGATGAAATAATATTTAATCAGCTATTAATTAGGCAATTAATTATTATTAAGTATTAATCAATGCATTAATTAATAATTACCTTCTCACCGTCTGCACCCACAAACCTACCAACCCGCACTTAACAAATTGCTTAGAAAATACAATTATTACAAAATGTGCATAATTAATAATCAATTACATCATTATTAATATATTGTTCATTGTTTGCTAATTAATTATTACCTAATTAACTCCCCACCCTATATCCCTACAAACCCAGCAACCCACACCTAACACATTTCTTATAAAATCGAATTATTACACAATTTACATAATTAATAATTAATTAAAAAATCAATATTCAATTCATGAAAAAAAAATGTATTATACTTAATTAACTTCCCACCCTACACCCCTACAAACCTAGCAACCTGCTACAACAAAATAAATTACTATTATAATTACATTAAAAATTATAAATCACTTAAAAAATATTATTAAAAATTATACAAACAATAACCCCAAAAATGTATATATAAACTAACACACATAAAGATACTTTAAAAAAACATTGTTTACAACTACATTATTGAAAACGATATTTGCAACTATGATATTCTTGAAAATATTATTTCCTAAAAAAAACAATATTTAAAAAATTATATTTCTGCATCATGATACTGTTGTGTCACGATATTTATTTCTGATATTTTTGCATTTGATATTTCGCACTCAATATTTTGTCCAAACGCTGCCTGCACATATACAAGAAGCCTACTAATAGCGCAAGCACCTTGAGGTCTTGAGCTTCAGGAATCTAAGAGCCCAGTGGTGGCTGGTAATTTTTTTAAGTGGGGGGCGTAACACTTGCCAGGAGTTCATCCCATATTCCTCAAAATTTGCTTTTAGAGTTTTCCATGTGAAGAACTCCAGTACCAGAATGTTGCCATTGATACTGCCCATATAATGTGGGTGGATTGTATTTGAAAAACTACCTTCAGTAGTTCAGATCCAGCTTTTTCTTACAGTTTGCTTCCAATGTCCTTGCCCCAGCATTTTGCCACGAGTGTCCCTATGCCAAGAATTTTCTCCAGTATGCAAGCACCAGCATTTTTTCCACATGGTCCTCCATTCTAGGAATTACTTCTAGTATGTCAGAGCCTGTATTTTGCCATTGGAGCCCTTATGCCAATAATTAGTTCCAATATGCCTGTAGCAACTTGTGACTTTGGATGTCGCCATAAGCCCAGAATTAAATTGACTCACAAGCATTAAATATGGTGGATAATTACTTTTTCAGGGTCTTGGCTTCATGTCCACTGACTTGAGTCATAATTGCTGGCATATGGCTAAACTTAAATTTATGTTCTGCTGCTTACTTCTGTTGGCTGAGAATTAAGCTAGACTCCTTCTGGGAATAGTATTGGAACAATTAGGTGTATCATTCAACTTCTGCTAGAGTTAGAGACTGCAACTCGATATATATTGGCATTAGCACTTGCTTGGCTGAGGCCGAGGTGACAGAATTGGTACATTTACTTGCCAAATATCTCCAAGAAGTTGGCCTTCTTGTCCACATGTGAGGACATCACATGATCCTTGATGGCTGACACTATTCCACAAATAGGGAATTCCCAGAGTTTAACACTGGATGTCTCCTAGGAGACTTAATTTCCTTAAAGGCTTGTACTTATTGGCAAATATGGCATACTGTCTGAGACCCTAAGGCTCTTTGTCCATAGCTAGCTTTGGCGGTGTAAACTGTTACTCCTACTGAGGCACAGATGTCTCATTCTCTGGTGTGGTGATATGATCTCAATCGCAAAAGCCTTGCCAATTACAACAGGTTAACAACTGGTAGTACGCAGGTCCATGTGGGAACCACTGCTGAGCTCTGGACCGGTGCACAGTTCCCTCAAATAAGCTATCTTGGAAGGAAGAGGCTTGGGAATGGATCCATGAGGGGAATGCACTGAATGCCAAGCTAGAGAGGCACGACCTGGGATCATGCCAACGAGATCAGGACTGGTGACAGTTGGTTACACGTCGGACAGAGTTACTGGTGCTTTGGGCTCGTCCTATAGCTTCAGGAGTGGTACCAGAGACTATGGTGCTTGCATTGGCGATGGCAAGGGAATCCAACATGTATCCCGCCAGAGACTTGGCAGTAATAGTCTTCAATGGACTGAGCTCCCTGATGGTTAGTACTGCCTTGAGTAACTGACGAAAAAGCCTAATTTGGATCCGCTCAATGAAATATTGAGGCTGATTCACAGAGGTAAACTTAGGACAGTCATATCTTTTTATGTGGAAAGACTCCATACTCATAAAGATACGTCTTGTAAATGCCTTTGTGAATAGAAAACAATCATAAACTTACACAAATTTGTAAGTTTACTATTGTGAATCAGACCCCCAACTGTTCACTATTCTGCTGTTGCTGTCCAGAATCCTAAAAAAAACCTGTTAGGTATCACATCTCCTGGAACTAGGCAACATTCTACATCCTTTTACGTCTGGTTTCAGTCCCAATGAGGTGACCCATATGGTCTTGCATGAGGGACAACATTTTAACCTCAACTGAAGGGCTGAAGGGTTTAGAGAAGGGTGCATGTAGGTAAGATGGATCTTAGAAAATTCCATTTTGTCTTCAACACTCATTCCAAAGTTGGTTCCTTCTTCACCCCTCCGAACATAGTTGATTGTTGGGTCCTTATAGTATCACTTCCTGGTCCACTATTATGTATTCATGGTCCTCTGGTTTGAAGGCTAATAGATGGGAGGAACTCGAAGTGTGAGTCTTATTTTGAGGACATGCAGCTATATAAATCTGTTGGCAGAAATATAGATCAGCTGAACCACGATGGAAGTCATTCTGTTTGTCTCCATAACACTAGCTTAAATAAGTGAGGTTAGTTTGACGCAAATGTTTCGTCCCTTCTCTCATTTGTTGACATATATTGTTTTGAAAATAAGCCTGCAATAATTAAATAATCATTGCTTTCCTACTTATGTTTTAATCATTGACCCATCATCTAGCATAAATGGAGAAGACACGTTAAACTCTGCATCCACTCCTGGTGTTCTGCTTGTAAATTGCTTTCCTATGTGCTGCATTCCATGAGACCTGCCAACTCACATGGTGACAATGTGTGTCACACGATAATGGCTCCCTTCACACGTTCATCCAGTGAGGGGCCGAAATGATACAGTGGCATGGACTGTGAGCTGGAAACCACTGCAAAGAGTGGATTGTGAGCTCGTCTTTGGAGGCTGTAAGTAGCTGATGTCCATTAAGGGGGTTGGCAACACCCCAAGACATTGGCAGCAGCTGCAACAACCTTTTGGGGGTTTTTGGGAGGGAGAAGGAGGTCAATGGGGCCAGGGGACTGGGGCACACAGCCTCTCTGGAAGTTGCCCCTTCTCACAATGCAAATTTTATTGATCAAGTTGGCAGGTCTGCTCCACATTGTGTCCTCAAATGTCTGGCCTTGTGCTTTTGCTCTGTCTTCTTCTCCTCTAACTGTCTTTCACTTGTCCAAGTACCCTCCTGAGTAGACAAAGGAATAATGCAGCTGCAGTGGGTGAGGTGTAACCAAAACGTTAAGGAGCGGGTAGTGATGCCTTAGATTTATGCTTTGAAGCTATTTTATGAGAGTTGAGTTGCAATATGGACCATTTACAAGCATATGAGATCAAACTGTAATTTAGTTAGTGCTTTCTTTGCAATTGATTTTAATTAATACTCTCTTACCACAATGTGCTCTACGACGTAGCATGTATTTCATCTTTCATATACCCCCAATGTCCTTCTTGATGTGCACCCACTAACTATATGTATATTTTTGTCTTTCGCTCCTCTTCTCACATTTACTGTATACTCAATGATATCCCATGTCCATCACCACTTTCCAGGCATAACTCTAACACGCCCCAGGCAAGGTTTTTGTTCTATATCTCTCTTAGGGTTTTTGTTCTGTGTCTCTCTTACATCACTGCTGCCTGACAATGTGGTTTTTGTGTCCCGTACAAGACTTCAGAGGTCATTTCCAGTATGATTTGTAAAATAACAAGTGGTTGAGCCCAAACCTTTGCTCAGAAGCACTGCAGAAGTTTGTGGTGCCGAATCCCATGATTGCGTACTCTTGATTCCCCCACATGGCCTTTCTTCTATTGCCCTTTAAATCCTTGTCCCCACATGGCTTTTCTTATATTGCCCTATAAATCCTTGTCCCCACAGGGCTTTTTTTCTATTGCCCTATAAATCCTTGTCTATTTCAGTCACTCTTGCAGGCTCGTTTTCATCCATGGCTTCTCCATTTTTCACTTTTTTCATCTTTCCCCTTTTTGTGTTTTTTTCTCTCTTTTTCTGAGTAAAGTAGGATGAGGAAAAATAAATCTGTCCCCAAAAATGAACGTCGCTTGGCCCCACCTGCAATGACCAGCTCAAATTAAGCAGTGGCAGATAGTCCTCACTCTGCTGAGGACACTGTCAGCTATACTTAAAGAACAAAAAACAGCCAACACAGCAGGAGCACTCCTGATGGATTGTAATGTTGAGCTTGCAATCTGGAGGTGATGGGCCCCTTGTCATTAGTTTTTCCTTTTGAAAAATCATGCGGGGGACATCTTAAAATTGTTCTTGTACACGGGTGGGTGGGTTACCAACAGGAGAATCAGCATCAAGAGGACTATTCTGAATGTCTGGCAAATAATTTCCCACACCAGGCTGCACCATTAAAACCTAGTGGTTCTGCTGACTCTAATTGAGATAGAGGACCCATGAGGTGGGCAGAGTGGAACACTTGCTGATTGACAGCGGATGTCCCAACACTGTCCATCTCTACTTACGTGCCATTGAAAAAAAATATTCAGAGGTCAGTAAATTGAGTACAATCAACGTGACGAGCTAGAACTTGGGAAACCTATGGTCCTGGGTCATCGTTTATTAAAATCTGTTTGGTGTCCAGAGCCATATCTTACCCTGTTATCCAACTAAAGGGACACATTTGTGGTGGCTCGATTTAGGTTTAATTTGATACATTACCTCCTCGCCTCCCAGAGTGGATGGTCCAGTTCAGGCACCCTAGGGCCCTGTGGTTGCTACAATGTGTCTCCACAGGATACTCTACATTTTGAATTGTTGTGTAAATATTTTAGTGTCCCTAAGAAGCGTTTCCTCCTCCCAGTTTTGAAAGCTATTGACTTTTCCCAAGCTTGCCCGGTGCGTATGTATCTGCAGGTACTGCCTAATGTGCACGTTCTATCTGCAGTTTCACGTTTCTTGCGTGCTGCAGTAAGAGCTAGGCGGTCTGTGCTGGTTTAATTTTGTTGTGGTCCCAGTGCTTGATTTTTTATCTGTTGTTTAATGCTGTGGTTTTTATTGCTTTTTAAAGAATTTGAATTGATATATGAATGTACTTATGGTCTTATGTTCTATTATGATTGTATTCACAATCGAATAAAGATTTTCATTGATTTAGTACCATCAGAGCAAATAACATATTTTCTTGTCGATTGTGCTTAGAAAAGACTTAAGTGCAGTGTGAAATGCTATTTAACAATGAGATGGTAATATTATTGTATTTCTGCCTAGGGAGAAAGCAGCCAAGTATCCGATTGGAGATGTCTGAGGTATGGTGCTATATAATGAATTACAGTCACATGGACTGATTTCCTCTGTTAGAGGTCCACATGTCAAGCTCCCATCAGATATTCATGCCTCTTCTTTCGTTTATTTCAGACTGCCTATGCAACTGTAAAATAGAAGGCCTGCCCTGATTCCACTCCAGGAGACCCATAAACCCCACAAGGCTCTGTTCAAGAAATGTCATCTCTTTTCACAGCGCAAAGAATTCTGAACTGACCCATGAAGAAATAAGAGAAAAAAAGAAAGAGTACATCCAGATATTACTGTGAATTTAGATTTAAGTGGCAAATAACATGTGGGAATGGTGTTCTCCTCTGTTTTACAGTGATAAAGCTAGCATCAGCTTTTGCATACAGTTCTCAATGCACTGCAGTGGTTTTGATTTGTTGTTATCATTTACTGTAAAGAGAAACTTCTTGTCAATGACACAGAAGTTTATTTAACAGATTTTTACACCATCTATAGAACAAAGCCTATATGAGCCTTTGCAAATGTGGTTGTTAGCAAACCTTGAATTATATAAAAAGCTTTACTTAATAAACAAATTCAAAAGTTTGCTCATCAGTTGTTAGAAAAAGAAATATATGTATACACTGTACAGCATATGTAATAACATTTATACAACAAATATAAGTTATTTCCAATGTAACCACTAAGGGCAAAGTGGTAAAGGAAATGTAAACAATGTGTGGAGAAGCTCGAATTAAGAAATAATAGCATATTTAACTTTGACATGTATAGGTCGACCTTTGCTTACCCTGAAAATCTTTATGTACCAGAGAGGTGTATACGAAAATACAAAGTGGCTAATGTACAATCCTCTGAAAAGAAGTGGTAACACAATTTCCTCCACTGAGTAAGTTGCACTGGTGGATTCTGTGTTAGGAGGCCTACTATCACCATATAATTTCCATTGATCGACTGTCTTACTAAGAAATTACCATATCCATTTTTTTAAAGTGTGTTTATTTTATTCGCATTTTTAAGTAAATAAACAAAAAATATCGTGCACATGACAATAGCCTGTCTGGCTCGATTTCATTGTGTCTTAGTTGGAGTGGGTATAACATGATCCACATCACAATGACCCAGTACACATGATGAAACAGCACAACAATAGGCACATGGAATGCAGTATTGAACATAAGGAAAGACTGTTAGTAGCATGCTAGAAGGACAGCACTTTGGCTGACAGCAAATAATGATTCATAACAATACTGAATGCAAGGAAAACAAAAACTAATCAGAAATAACACCATGAGTAAACAATCAGTGAGTTCAGAATGGTTGAGCCTAGAATGTGTTAAACAGAAAGAGGTAGTAGGGAGGGTGGGGCAAGATTGGGCTAGGGAGGTAAGGGCCAGGATCATCTGACAGGAACCCAATAGGCACACCACACATGCATACATTTATTCAGCACAGGCCAGGACAGACAGTGCACCCGCCGAGGCATCAACCAATCACCCGCGCAGAAACTAAACTAACTGTGTCCTTCCTATCCACAGCCAATTCTGTCTCCTCCTGAGGACACTGCTAGATGTGACTTATCCCTACTCTCAAATGTTGAGACCTCTGTGGAAGATCCTGCAGTGTCTCCTGGGTCATTATATGCTGCTAGCACCTCAGCCCTCAAGGGCGCAATAGGGTGTTTACGGACGAAATGAAGAGAAAACTGTGACACGTGTGCTATATTTGGAGCATTGTACAATTAAGTCAAAAGCAATACATACTGCTCACCTTGCCTATCAAACACTATGACCAGAATTGGCCCTGACCCCTTGGATGATGCACCCCCCCCTCACCTCAACCATCCGCCACCTATCATTCAAAGCCATGGCTACAAGTTCTCACTACTAACTTAGGGCCTGATTTAGATCTCGGCGGACGGGTTACTTTATCACAACAGTGACAATATCCCGTCGCCGAAATAGAAATCCCATAGGAGATAATGGGATTCATATTTTGGAGGATGGGATATCCCATCCGTTAAGATCTAAATCGGCCCCTAGTCTCCACTGAAAATGAAATTGTCTTATAAACATTTGTGTATCGTGTATAAGAATGGAATGATGTAAAGGACTGAAAAAAGAGCTCTTTACTTTGTTTGGTAACACGCAGAAGAGCAAGACTGATTTAGCTTTTTAAAACCAAATGGTGCCATGTTTTCCACAAAGATTCTAGCCAGTAACCACAGGGGCTGCAGGGGCTTGAGTCATGCTCCTGCACACATGCCACTCTCTCCCTGCTCAGTAAAACCAACAGGGTTAAGTTGACAGGTGACACGAGCCTGCCCCTAAAGTGTGTGAATGCTGTTACTCTATTGATGGAGTATGTTATCTGCAGCCTTTTCTTCACTTCAGTTACTCTTGGATACAAGAGAAGTGATTCTTCCCCACCATATTTCGTGCAGTGGTTAATAGAAAGGCTTTTCCTATTGGCATGGATGTTGAGATTGAGGCCATAGGTGGCTCGGCGTAGTGAATTGCACAATTGGCTTTTGCCTGTTTCACATTGAGGATATTACTACTACTCCTTATAAAGGGCACGCTGTGATGTCCCCAGTGCCATGGTGAAGGTTCTCACTGGCGCTAACTGGTTCTGATTTTAAGGAAAAACTTCAGGTCCGCCAAGGAATTTGTCCAAAGTCCAACTGCGATGATCTGCTCGAAGATTTCCTTTTATCATCCTTTTTTCGGTCCTCTGATTATGCCAGGTCAGTTCACCAGGCATAGGTAAAGGAGATGGTGCTGAGCTACCACATTACCTTACTCACAGGTATCCTTCAACCGACCTCTCACAGGTTTTCTTCCTTGACCTCTCACAGGTCTCCTTCACTTGATGACGCACTCCTTGCACCTCAAGGCAATGCCAACGTGGCGCTCTCTTCTGCTTCCACTCAGGCAGCGTTCGCAGGGTCTATCCCACCCTGTGACAATGTAGGCCCTCTTCCCCATGGGGCTCTCACTCCCTGCAGCACCTCCTTCACCCCACAGGCTCACCACATGCCCTGCGGGTAACCAGGTGCTGCTAAGGACCTCTGGCAGGGGGTACCCTAACCACAGGCTACTCTCTTCCCCTTTCCACACATTAAGTCGGATGCACACATGGGTCCACCCGCTCATCACCAATGTAAAGGGTTGGGGCCCTAGGCCCCCATACACTTGTAATAATGACTCATGACACACAAGTACCATATCTGGAACTGGCCCCAGAAACATGCGCACGACCCCTTTTACTGACAGGGTCATAAGTCCTGTGACACATGTGATGAAATGGGTGTTTGTGTTGGTGTAAGCCAGCCCTCAGAGAGTAGTTGGTACAAGTATACAACTTGAAAGACTAGAACAGTGAGCAGCTGGTCACTACAGTTGGTTTCAGCAAAGAAATGGAAGGCTGATATTGGCTCTTTAGCTCTCAGAAGGTCTGAGATATCCTGCTACTTCAGTTGTCTTGCAGAGTGCTTGCATGGTTTGCAGTAAACAATATTGGGGGAAAAAACTACTAAAAAAGTTGGTGTCAAAAATAACACCCACTGAAACCTTACAAAAAGTTTTGGCTAGAAAAAAATCAAAAGATCTTGTGCTGGAAATGGAAAAGGTAAGCATACGGAGTTAAGAGGTAGAAGGGATTTTTAATGTTCAAGAATAGGTACCATTAAAGAATGGTTCGAGGTTTTTAAGTTCAGGGATGGGTAACCTTAAAAGGGTAGCAGGGGAGTCTTGGTATTAACAGAAGGGTATCATTAAGAGAAAGTAATGTTTTTTTAGGTAAAAGGAAGGGAAGTATTAAAGTGTAGTAAGGGGTTTATATGGTTCAGGGAAGGATAGCAATATGGGATTGCTAGGGTTCAGAGATTAGTAGTGTTAAAGGATAGGGGCTTTTAGGGTTCAGGGAAATATAGCATTAAAGAACAGTAATGTTCTTTAGGCTTCCTGGAAGGGTACCATTAAAAGGTAGGTCGGAGATTTAGGGGTTGAGTGATGGGAAGTGTTCAGAGGTACTAAGGGGTTACTGAACTACAGGAAGATGAATTAAAAAATGTGTTTAATCAGAAACATCTTTTAAAATGCAATTGTTGGGGGAATAATGAAGGACACAACATTATCAGTTCAACAATGCTGATTTGACTTTAATGTATAATTGAAATTTTCAAAAGTAGACTTTGTTACGTAAAACCATTTGCATATCCCTATAACAGACAGAAACATGCAACACCCCCAAATATTGTTGTTCTTAGTGGAATGAGGAAGGCTGATGCAGCAGGAAGCTCAGAAGCAGATCATCAAAGTATTGGCACTTTGTGGGACTCGTAGAACCACAATGCAAGTCTGACACAGTAGTCACATGCCATCCGCTCGTGTCATGGCTACTATGTAACAAAGGGCATAGAGGCAATGACGTGCTGACAAGGCCACCATTTAACCACCATCCATGTTTATGCGAGACCCACTGTTGACAGTTCGACATTGTATGTTCCTGCTTGACAATTGGCAAGAAGGGCAGAAGTAGGGTGTCACAGAACGATAGCAACCACGCTTATGGTGAGCTGGTTGAAAACTACAGGCACTCTGCAGTTTACCCCTCACAAACATGGCAGTCACGATGGATAACCAACTCTTTCACAGGGCTCTAAAGAGTGCAAGCAGAACAGAACTCTGAGAGTGGTGAAGCTGAGTGTATACAGGTGACACCATCTTAAATCTCTGCTTTAGGCACAGGGCCGGATTGGGAACACAAACTAGCCCTGGCAATTCAGTTGGACCGGCCCTTGGGGTGGGATGGGGGTCTGGGGTGCTAGTGAGAAGCAATGCTGCTTCTTTTGTTACAGGGGGCCGATATTGCAGTGCTGCTGCAAAACCAGGCCCCAGTAACAAAAACTGGTCCCCACCACTCAAAAAATGGCCCCACTCTTCCAGTACACAGGGAAAACTGCTACAGAAAGTCCGGCCCTGCTTAGGCACAACTATGGGCTTGCTTTGCTATTCAATGACTCTTTCCAGTCAATGCACTGCAGTTGAATCCTCTGGGCTGACCTAAAATTAAAATTTCACTTTTGTCACACAATGAACGACCTTACGCCCCTCTGTTTTTTTTGTCAAAGATAAAAACTCTGGAGGACCCGTAAAAGGGTCAAGTTAAGATCAGGAGGCAGGTTGAGTGGGTAAGAGTGAGGAAGTAACATGACAGGTCATAGAGTGTTACCCCTGCAAAAGTGATGAAGGAGAAAAACTCAAAATACACTGATAAAAAAATATATATATTTACAAACCAATAAAGAGTTTACTAGTTGAAATAATTTCAAACACAGTTAGTGCTGCAGAAATAAACACATGGAAACAATATAGCTAGAGCTAGATATGATGTGAGAGAGTACCTTCTTTCTGCTGAACTCATAAGTAAATACACATATTAAGCTTGACATGTTAAAGAAGGTACTAAAACATAGCTTTAAAATAATCAGTATAATTATGCTCTATTATTTCTGATTGCATAACAAAGAGAGAGAAACAAAGTGATTTTTGAGGATTTTTGTAGCTCACTCAAACTGCAAGGGGAACTCAGGTATCTGTGTGAATTTAAAACAATATTAGAATTAATCTGGAGGATGAGTTTCTGAACCAATAATAACAGAAACCATTGCCCTTGCTCTGTTCCTCTCAGAAGTATTTACTTTATGCAGCCTTCTGGCCTCAGAAATAAGCTGTCACTCTCTCTCTCTCAAGAGTAAAGAAAGCAGTGATTCAAAAACAAGCATCATCATGTGGACCAAAGGATACCTGAAACTCTCTTCCTTTTACAATTTGCATGGGACCTATCTTTACATTCACAAAAAAGTAAACAACATTTCGGTTCACCATCTCTTTTGTTGATTGACTAATTAAGTACCACCTGAATCTGGCCTTTATTTATTGCTGGTTGAGTACTCACTTCCACAAGAAGGTTAGGGGCGCCACATACATGGCTCAAATAAAATAAATAAGAATTGGCATGGGCTGCTAACTTTATCGAATTTCATGAAGATGTTTTTAAGAACTCTTTATTGTGTTTTTATTTATACTAAACACTGCACAAAGCACAGGCAACAAAATTCACATGCGTTGCTCCCTTCCCTCACCTTCTTGCCCTCCTATCCCTCTGCCTAGACACAGAGCATGTAGTTGCCCATTACCAGAGTCTGCTTTGTGTGCTTTTGAGCATATCATCCTCCCCTAGGCCACCTGCGGCTTCTTGAAACCCGTAATATATGCACCAACATCCCCAAACCTTGTCAAAGTTCTTGGGACAGCCTCGGCCCTCATACACCACCCTTTCGGACTTCATGCATCTGTTCATTTTCTTCTGCCACATGACTTTTGTCGAGGGTTGAGCCTGGCCCCACCTTCGAGCCACATTGTTTCCCTACCATGAATCCCAGCATGTAAAATAACATCTGTTTCCTTGGGAGGTCTACATCATTGGGGATGGATAGGATAACCCAGTGTGGTGTTCATGGGATCTCCACCCAAGCACTGCTTCTAGTTTCCTGATGATCTCTTCCAAATAAACCTGCACTCTGAGGGAGAACTATAGAGTATGCAACAGGGTGCCCTCCTCCATGATTCATCTCAGGCAGTTAGGGTTGGTGCCCTTCCCATTTCAAACAATTTGATCTTGTTGTAGTATGTACGGTGTAGTGTGTTGAACTATCAGTCGCAGTCTTCTCTGAATGACAACCTCTCTAGGGTGCACTAATGCTGCTCTCCAATCAATATCCTCCATGACCCCCAGATCTGTTTCTCATCTATCCCTGAGACCTCCGAGGCCATCAGGTGTATTGCTGATTATCACCCGGTAAAGTTGCAAGATCAGGGTGTCTGTTATTGCTCCATCGAGCACCCCGCTCTCCAGTGGATTGTGCTCAGTGATCTCCATCTCCACTACCCCCATTCGCCCGGAAGGCATGAGCCAGGCGGAGGTACTTGAACTTTTAGGATGGGGTGAGACCGTGCTCTCTCTGCATGTCTTCAAATGATTTGATTGAGTCTCCCTCCATCATATCTCCCAGGGTTTTGATCTTAATCCTATCTCACTTGCGTTTTTTTGTCTAGTTCTTTAAAAGTCACTCCTTTCTACAGCAGAGTGGCCAGGGTGAGTTTCCCTTTCCAGCCCAGCACCTTTTTTCATCATCCCACGCCTCCAGGGTTGGCACAGGCAGGTATGTCTAGTTTTTCCAACTATATAGATAATGGAGGTGTGAGTCACCATTTCATTGCGTGGAGTGAAGCCCCATTCATTGATTCCTAGAAGATTGTAGTGCTCTTTAGTATGCCTTTACAACTGGGACTGCCAGGTTCCCATTATAGACTGAATGATGCAGTTCTAATCTCCGCCACCCATTAAGCCTCTTCTTCCCTCCTGGCCAGCCACTCCAGGAGGAGACTCGCTTTTCATAAAGTCTGTATTGCTGTCCTATATAGTATTGTCAGACTGCATTTCACGTACAGCTGTAGTAGTGTTCCCTCAGTGCCCCCAATCTTAAAGTTGCAGATGTGTTGCCCACCCGGACTTAGACCTCATCTAACCCCAAGAGTATTTGTTCTAGCTGTCAGACTTGTTCCTCTTTGTATCTTTGCTTTTGGGCAACAGTGGATTTGGCTTTGTCCTTTAACACCACTTTATATGCCTCCCATAATGCAACTGGTGAAGTCATGGTCCCCTCGGTCTCCTCAAAATAAAGTTGGATATCACTCTGTAGGGTGTGGGCTATCTTCAGGTCCTTGAGGGCCCATTCATCGAGCCATCAGCCTGGGATCCCAACCTGGCTATTGACCAAAAGGGGGGGTGATCTGATATGGCCCTCCCCAGGTATTGTGTCTTTCTCAGTCAGTTCATCGCTCCCTCCAGGACAAACAGGTAGTCCAGGCAGTATAAGGGCCCATAAGCCCTCAATAGGAAGGAGTATTGCTTCTCTGTTGGGCGGCTCTGCCTCCAGATGTCTATCAACCTCAGTGCATGGGAGAAGTGTGCTAACTTCCAGGTCCCTCTCGTTTGGAGCCCTGGGGGTGGCCATCTGTCAAAGTCCCTGTACCTTATGTCATTGAAGTCTCTCCCCACTGTGTGTATGTTGGCGTCAGTATTCACCAGGAAGGGCCCTAGGACTTTCTCTTGCAGCCTGGGGTGTGCATCACCAGGACCTCCATCCTGTTCCACAATCCTTTCACTGCTATATAACATCCTTCTGAGTCTGCCCATTGTTTCACTACCTGCAAAGAGGGAGTCTTCTTTACCCCCGTGACCTGCGTCTGAAGTACGCAAGTGTCAGTAACATGTGGTAAATAATTTAATTACCGGGACATAATTTGATACAGAAACATAATAAAAATAGCTCAGTAAATAAGAGGCAAAATCCGTGGTATTAGAGGGTCGGAATGGGCTTTATTCCAATGGACGATTCGAATCGGTTGCTCCAAGTTCCATCACCACGGAGGTTCAGGAAGTGAAGTACATACTTTATTGATAAGTAATTACTTTTATACAATAGGCATTACAGTGAAGCAAATGCAGGAGGCGTAACAATTGATAGTGAAAAGAAAACATACATACGTAGCAAAAGTGGGCGTTACTGGGTGTAACTAAAGAACGTCATCAGGTGTGATGTCAGAATAGGGTGGTTCCATGAAAGAATTTCGCAATGTCAGCAGAAATACTTGGCAGAGATGCGCGTGCAGCAGCATGACGTGTGATTGACGTGCAACTAGGGGGGTGAAGGGGACTTGACATTTAGCTCTACATGTGGCGACAGAAGTCTGGAGGGTCAAGTCAACCTAATCCCAAATCATATCTAACATCCTATGTTTAAAGAACTATGTTATCCAAAAGAGAGGTCTCTTAGAGTAGAATCTTATTCTATACTGACTGTACTGACTGTTAGTGCGTGTACAAGCGTCTAAGTGTCTACACTAGATGCGAGGGCAGAAATCTTCCATAATAATAGGGCTATGAATTACTTGCATAAAGACAGAGAAGCCGGGCCTTTGCTCGGTAGCTGGAAGAATGTTTACTTAAACTACTAGACAGGAATGCATTGGGCAGGGAGCGGAGCAGATAATTTCGAAGGTGAAATACAGTTTTTGGCAGGCAACAGGCTGATGTCAGGCATCGTGGGCCGCGCAGAGAATGAGACAAAGTTCATGGTCACAGATGCAGGCTCAGACTGGAGCTTTCAGAGGCAGAAGGCAAGAAAAGCTTGATGACAGAATCAGGGCCTACTTGCCTGGACTGTAAAATGGCATAAGTGAACCATATAAAGCCGGTGGCCTTTCATACTTAGGAATGGAATATCCGGCCTATTCATGGCGGATCTGAAAGAGGACATGTTGACGGTGGACGCACATGTGTTTGCGTCTTCATAACTGGAACTGGAGGGAACATACATGTACTTGTGATTCATACATGAAACCGTTGGGGTCCAAGATAGGGGACATAACTGATCAGAAAAATCCATATTTCCACATTCCCTCCTTGTCCCCTACTTGCCCGTTAAGAGATATCAATCTTCATCAATCCGTTGCTCTGTTCATATAGCATCATTTGTTCTTCTTTTTTCTTCTGGGATGAATGAAATCTTGGTGGTGGAATACACGATGTGGCACACAGACCACAGATCGCTGGTCCACATTGTAGACATAGACAGCAACTGAATAGTATGAGAAGGCCAATACCTAGGAAGGATAGGACCTTCCATCCAAAGGTAGATAATACACTCCAAAACCAACCGGACCAAGTCCAGGTGCCTGGATTCTGGTGTATCTGGCTTACAATCTTATGAAGGCGGGTTATGGCTTTATATACGGATGGCGAATTTTCTGGTATGAAAATGCAACAACTTGATCCGATGACCCTACAAGCTCCGCCCCTATCAGCCAGGATGACGTCAAGGACAAGACGATTTTGAAGCACAACAATCCGCATAGCAGACTGCTCTTCTGTTAAATTGCCTAAGGCGGAAATAGTTTCGTTCACTACTGCTTCAAGGGTTCTGGTTAATCTACGTATCAGCTTACTATTAGTAACGGTACCTATATAGGGAAAGAGACCTTTATTGAAATCTGTGTATTTTTCCCATGCTGTTTCAGTGTAATCGACTATTGGGAGATCTCTCCTTTCTCTATTGTGTACTAAATGAGTATTTCTGTGATAATCAGGAGGAGCTAGGAAAACAGGTGGCAAAAGGAATCCGATGAAACAGGTACCATCCCAATCTAGAGGCAAACGTACATATGCCGTCTGACCACATATGAAATAGGAATGGCGGGAAGCTCTGAATGTAGACTTGCCTTGATCACTAAATTCTATTACAGTGGTGCATCTACTATGGCCCATATGTATGGAACCATTCTTTCTTACACATAATTCACCTTTTACTGGAAATATTGACATAGCGGGCAAAATTGGAGTAGCTTCGGATTCGACATTTAGGATCATAAGATTAAGCGTAAAATTACCTAATCCATACACTTCATTTTCTAGATCAGTTCCTGTTCTTTTGGGAAGTCCCTCCTTGTTAGGGTAGCAGACTTTAAGTAAAACTAAGTTCAAATTTCCCCATACCCAGTTGTCTTGATAAACTGCAGAATTCGAACCTAGGGAATTAATTAAACTGAACCATGCTCCACAGGAGCCGTTGTGTGTGAACGGGTATGGAAAGAGAGGTAGAATTCCTTTATAATTCTGATAGGGAGGGAGTCGGCCACATATCCAACAATTTGTAGCATTGCTAACCTGATGGGAATGATGTAACATACTAATAAACGTGTTATTGCGCAGCGCAAATCTATAAGACAACTCATGCGGAGGTAATTCACTAAAAGAATGTTCAGCAGTAACATTATAAACATGTCTAGAAATAGGATAATATATGTGCAACAATATACTTGCAGTAATTATCAAAAGACTTAAGAAAAACAAAATTAATAACGTCACTATACAATGACTACGCAGTGATTTACAGTACGCATGTCGTTTCAACATTTTTCGGGTTTTTTCTCTATTCAGGTCTAAGGGATACATGTCAGAGACAAATTCAACCGCTTCACCTTGGAGAGGACTTAAACAATCAAATTGCCTGACTGGTTAGACCTGAGTTTTAGTTTGTATTGTTCGTGATTACTCATTTCAACCAAAGGAAGTTTTGAGTCAATGGGGGAAGACACACGAGGTGTGGTATTTACATCCGATGGTAGTCCATGAAATTTCTTGATATGACTTGAATGTACCCAGCCTTTTCTGCCTTCGATCTTCACGGCTGTCCTTGTGGTAAGCAAGACCAACTGCGGCGACTTCCACCTAGGATCCAGCTGAGTCTTCCGATCAAAGTTCCTCACTAAGACCAGGTCCCCCGGAACTACGTCATGGGGTTTCACCTCAGTGTTGTCAGGAAAGGCTGCAGCTACCTGTGAACGACAAGATTGTAGTGCAGACATCAAGGAAGCCAAGTAATCTGTCAGCATATTACAGTCAATATCAGTTATTTTGCGTGGTATCGGCGTCCCCCACATATTTGGTGGTCTGCCAAAGATCACCTCATACGGGGATAGCCCTGTTCGAGAGTGTGCTACCATTCTCATGTAAAAGAGTGCAACTGGTAATGCTACTACCCAGTCGACACCTTTCTCTCTGCATATTTTGGACAATCTAATTTTCAGGGTCTGATTATGTCTTTCCACGAGACCTGCTGCCTCGGGGTGTCGGACACAGTGGAACTTCCACTGATAGCCTAACAAAAGTGAAACGTGTTTCATTAGTTCTGATGAAAACGGCTGGCCGTTATCTGAGTAGACAACACGTGGTAAACCGTATCGTGGGAAGAATTCTCGAACCAACTGTTTGGCAGTAGTCGGGGCAGTGTAATCTGAAACCGGGTATGCCTCTGTCCAACGGGAAAGAGCACAGACAACTACGAGAACATATTTGAATCCTCGACATCGTTCCATCTGGATATAATCCATCTGGAGGACTTCAAAAGGGTGATCAGGAGGCTGAAATCCACCCTGTTCTACGGGAATGCTTTTTCCTGGGTTAAACTGACAACAGATCATACAGGTACGAACTTTTTGTTTGGCTGCTGCTCGTAAATGTTTGTTGAACCAAATGTGTTGAATGCTGTCTAGCATAGCTTTTTCTCCTAGATGCGCTGGACTATGTACAGTGTTAATAATGACTTGGACCATTGAATCAGGAAGGAACCACACAGATTTTTCCTTCGTCATCCATCCTTGATCCGTTTGGATCCCTCCTAATTCAGTCCATTTCCTTATTTCGTCTGGTGTAGCATGTGTCTGTATGTCAATTACGTCAAGAGTGGGATCTTTAACCGTCATACAATGTGTTGGCGTCGGGACTATTGTCTTTGTCATGTCGGATGTTTGAGTTTGAGCAGTCTGTTTAGCTGTTCTGTCAGCCAGATCATTGCCTTGAGAAATGATATCAGTAACTTTCGTATGAGCTTTACATTTCATAATAGATATTGCAGTGGGTAGATGTATTGCATCTAATAAGGCATGAATGAGGGGTCCGTGCTGAATGTGGGCACCGTGAGAAGTTAAATAACCTCTCTCTCGCCACAGCACGCCGAAGTCATGTACAACTCCGAATGCATAACGTGAATCAGTGTATATGTTGACTTTTTTATTTGTGGCTTGAATACAGGCTTGTGTCAGAGCGATGAGCTCTGCGGCTTGAGCTGACAAGGTATTTATGCAATTTGTTTCAATGATTTCAGTGTCTGTTGTGACTGTGTAAGCGGCCACTAACTCTCCTGTACTTGTTCTCATACATGAACCATCTACATACAACGTCAGGTCTGGGTCTGACAATGGGACATCTGTCAAGTCTTGTCTGGGTTTCGTCGTGATTGTAATAACTTCAATACAATCATGAGCTAGTGGGTCTATTCCGATTACAGGTAAAAGTGTGGCAGGATTCAATGTGCTACAACGTCTGATTTCTATATGTGGCTGAAACAATGTTAATTCATACCCTGTAAGTCGCGCTATAGTCAAATGTTGTGTTTGCGTTCGATTCACAAGAACCTCTACTGCATGTGGTACTTGAACTGTCAATGGATGTCCTAACACTATGGCATCGCTTTGTCTGATTGCTAAAGCTGTTGCTGCCACTGATTTTAGGCATGCAGGCAAAGCCTGAGCTACGGGATCTAATGTACTAGAAAAATAAGCACATGGTTTGTGTGATCCTGCTTGTTCCTGTGTGAGTACTGACAAGGCAGTACCTTCGCGCTCTGTAACAAAGAGTGTAAACTGCTTATTGTAACATGGTGTTGCTAAAACAGGTGCTTGGCATAAGGCTTTCTTTAGGCTTTCAAAAGCTTGTGTATGTTCCTGAGTCCAAGGGAGGACAGTCGATGTGGCTGCCTCCTGTGTTGTCAATTGAATGAGTGGTTTTGCTAGAAATGCATACTGAGGGATCCACTGCCTACAATACGAAGTGAGGCCTATGAAAGCCCGCACCTCCTTTTGTGTCTTGGGTATTGGCATGTTAGCTATTAACTGAATGCGGTCGGGTGTAAGCTGCCTTCCCTCCTTGGACAGCGAGTGTCCAAGATAAACAACTCGCTGGACACAGAATTGCAGCTTAGAAGGGGACACCTTGTGCCCCTTTTCGGCTAGAAATTGTAAAACTGTCAGTGATGCTTTCTCACATTCAGGTTCGCTTCTAGCGGTGATCAGCAGATCATCGACATATTGAAGCAGGGCAGTGTTGACTACTGTCGAGTTCTCGTTTCAGTGCTTGGCTATAGATGCTGGGGCTTTCTGTAAATCCTTGAGGTGCGCGTGTGAATTTAAAGCTACGTCCATTTAAACTAAATCCGAACAAGTATTGGCTTTCCGGATCTATTGGGACGCTGAAAAAGGCATTCTTGAGATCAATTACAGTAAAGAATGTTGCTTCGGAATCAATAGCTGTCAGTAATGACGAGATATCTGGGACCACAGGGAATTGTGGCACAATGCATTTGTTCAATTCGCGCAGATCAATAACCAATCGATATACTGGCGGGGCCTTTGGATCTGTTCGTTTAAGAATCGGAATTATCGGTGAATTACATACATTGGAGTCTGTTTCCACAACCACTCCTTGGGCAATGAGCTCGTCAATGATTTGCAGTAAAGCCACTACAGCATCTGGTGGTAACTTGTATTGTCGCATTCGTGGTAGTACCACTCCTGCCTTTAGTGTAACTCGATATGGTGTAATATTCATGCAACCAACATCAGTAGGGCCTTGTGCCCATAAATGTGTAGGTAAAGTCTGCAGTCGGGGATCCATGTCTCGAGACACATAGTGACCTTTGAAATCACGTAAAAACAATCTTACTCCTTCCGGAGAACAACATATTATAGCTCCTAGAGCTTTCAGTGTTTTTATACCTAACAAGTTTTCTGGACATGATTTAGTAAGCAATAAATCTGTAGTTCGGGTCAAAGGTCCTATCGTAAGTGGAAGAGGCTGTGATACTTCATTAACAATAGGTTTTCCTGAAAAACCAAGGGAAATATTCTGTGAGCCTGAGAGGGGTGCCCCTGGAACTTCACTACGTTTTATAGTTGTTCGACTTGCCCCTGTATCAAGTAAAAATTTTCTATCTTGGCCTAATAATTCACTATGTACATAAGGTCCTTCTTGATCTACAGGGACCTCGATAAGGGGTAAGTCAACTTCCCTCTCTAGGCTAGTTCATGCGTATCGTTGATAATCAGGATAGTCGTACTGTGCGGTCTGGTACAGCTGTCGTGTCGTGGTTTGTGTGGCAGCAACAGGCAGCGCTGGTGCAGCTGGCACAAACTGTATGGACTGTTGTGGAGCTGGCATGGACTGTGCATGCTGCGGGGCTCCTTGTTCATTCTGATCCTGTCTAGGTGGCCGTGGTCTTTCTTGTGTTTTACCTGTGGCAATATTACGCTTCAGGACTGGGCAATCGTGTATGTAATGTCCTGGCTGTTTACAATAGTTGCATGTCCCTTTTACAGGTCCTGTTGAATCACCGGAATGTGTCGTACCCTTTTTATGTCCTTCAGCTGAAACTGTCTGGGAGACTAGCATTTTCATTTTTGTGTCCTTCATGCGTCTTTGTTCATGTTCTTGTTCTTCTCTAATTCTATTGTGATGATACTGTAACATTTGTAACATTTGTGATGGGGTGTTACCTTGCCAGGTACTCTCGAATTTTAATACTCTATTCTTCACTTGGGGCAAGGAATTTTCAACTAATTTTGTCACAAACAGATGTGGTTTACGTAAATGGGTCGCGACACTGCTCGTCATGCTGCAAATAACCCCAAAGGATTCTGGATAGTGTAGTGGCTACGGTGAGTACGCCTACGCCACGAGTATATAGAAATATAATGCCATCCCTGGACACGTGTTTCGAGGTAATTGCCTCTCGTCAGCAGGGAGCAGGTAGGTATGCGGGGTGCCGATGACTGCCATATATATAGGTAAAATACCTTCCAAGGCGCGCAGGTGCAGACACCGGGCTCGTCAGCCAAAGTCGCTCGAATGAGCTATTAGTGATTTACGTAAATGGGTCGCGACACTGCTCGTCATGCTGCAAATAACCCCAAAGGATTCTGGATAGTGTAGTGGCTACGGTGAGTACGCCTACGCCACGAGTATATAGAAATATAATGCCATCCCTGGACACGTGTTTCGAGGTAATTGCCTCTCGTCAGCAGGGAGCAGGTAGGTATGCGGGGTGCCGATGACTGCCATATATATAGGTAAAATACCTTCCAAGGCGCGCAGGTGCAGACACCGGGCTCGTCAGCCAAAGTCGCTCGAATGAGCTATTAGTGATTTACGTAAATGGGTCGCGACACTGCTCGTCATGCTGCAAATAACCCCAAAGGATTCTGGATAGTGTAGTGGCTACGGTGAGTACGCCTACGCCACGAGTATATAGAAATATAATGCCATCCCTGGACACGTGTTTCGAGGTAATTGCCTCTCGTCAGCAGGGAGCAGGTAGGTATGCGGGGTGCCGATGACTGCCATATATATAGGTAAAATACCTTCCAAGGCGCGCAGGTGCAGACACCGGGCTCGTCAGCCAAAGTCGCTCGAATGAGCTATTAGTGATTTACGTAAATGGGTCGCGACACTGCTCGTCATGCTGCAAATAACCCCAAAGGATTCTGGATAGTGTAGTGGCTACGGTGAGTACGCCTACGCCACGAGTATATAGAAATATAATGCCATCCCTGGACACGTGTTTCGAGGTAATTGCCTCTCGTCAGCAGGGAGCAGGTAGGTATGCGGGGTGCCGATGACTGCCATATATATAGGTAAAATACCTTCCAAGGCGCGCAGGTGCAGACACCGGGCTCGTCAGCCAAAGTCGCTCGAATGAGCTATTAGTGATTTACGTAAATGGGTCGCGACACTGCTCGTCATGCTGCAAATAACCCCAAAGGATTCTGGATAGTGTAGTGGCTACGGTGAGTACGCCTACGCCACGAGTATATAGAAATATAATGCCATCCCTGGACACGTGTTTCGAGGTAATTGCCTCTCGTCAGCAGGGAGCAGGTAGGTATGCGGGGTGCCGATGACTGCCATATATATAGGTAAAATACCTTCCAAGGCGCGCAGGTGCAGACACCGGGCTCGTCAGCCAAAGTCGCTCGAATGAGCTATTAGTGATTTACGTAAATGGGTCGCGACACTGCTCGTCATGCTGCAAATAACCCCAAAGGATTCTGGATAGTGTAGTGGCTACGGTGAGTACGCCTACGCCACGAGTATATAGAAATATAATGCCATCCCTGGACACGTGTTTCGAGGTAATTGCCTCTCGTCAGCAGGGAGCAGGTAGGTATGCGGGGTGCCGATGACTGCCATATATATAGGTAAAATACCTTCCAAGGCGCGCAGGTGCAGACACCGGGCTCGTCAGCCAAAGTCGCTCGAATGAGCTATTAGTGATTTACGTGACGAGAGGCAATTACCTCGAAACACGTGTCCAGGGATGGCATTATATTTCTATATACTCGTGGCGTAGGCGTACTCACCGTAGCCACTACACTATCCAGAATCCTTTGGGGTTATTTGCAGCATGACAAGCAGTGTCGCGACCCATTTACGTAAATTACTAATAGCTCATTCGAGCGACTTTGGCTGACGAGCCCGGTGTCTGCACCTGCGCGCCTTGGAAGGTATTTTACCTATATATATGGCAGTCATCGGCACCCCGCATACCTACCTGCTCCCTGCTGACGAGAGGCAATTACCTCGAAACACGTGTCCAGGGATGGCATTATATTTCTATATACTCGTGGCGTAGGCGTACTCACCGTAGCCACTACACTATCCAGAATCCTTTGGGGTTATTTGCAGCATGACAAGCAGTGTCGCGACCCATTTACGTAAATTACTAATAGCTCATTCGAGCGACTTTGGCTGACGAGCCCGGTGTCTGCACCTGCGCGCCTTGGAAGGTATTTTACCTATATATATGGCAGTCATCGGCACCCCGCATACCTACCTGCTCCCTGCTGACGAGAGGCAATTACCTCGAAACACGTGTCCAGGGATGGCATTATATTTCTATATACTCGTGGCGTAGGCGTACTCACCGTAGCCACTACACTATCCAGAATCCTTTGGGGTTATTTGCAGCATGACAAGCAGTGTCGCGACCCATTTACGTAAATTACTAATAGCTCATTCGAGCGACTTTGGCTGACGAGCCCGGTGTCTGCACCTGCGCGCCTTGGAAGGTATTTTACCTATATATATGGCAGTCATCGGCACCCCGCATACCTACCTGCTCCCTGCTGACGAGAGGCAATTACCTCGAAACACGTGTCCAGGGATGGCATTATATTTCTATATACTCGTGGCGTAGGCGTACTCACCGTAGCCACTACACTATCCAGAATCCTTTGGGGTTATTTGCAGCATGACAAGCAGTGTCGCGACCCATTTACGTAAATTACTAATAGCTCATTCGAGCGACTTTGGCTGACGAGCCCGGTGTCTGCACCTGCGCGCCTTGGAAGGTATTTTACCTATATATATGGCAGTCATCGGCACCCCGCATACCTACCTGCTCCCTGCTGACGAGAGGCAATTACCTCGAAACACGTGTCCAGGGATGGCATTATATTTCTATATACTCGTGGCGTAGGCGTACTCACCGTAGCCACTACACTATCCAGAATCCTTTGGGGTTATTTGCAGCATGACAAGCAGTGTCGCGACCCATTTACGTAAATTACTAATAGCTCATTCGAGCGACTTTGGCTGACGAGCCCGGTGTCTGCACCTGCGCGCCTTGGAAGGTATTTTACCTATATATATGGCAGTCATCGGCACCCCGCATACCTACCTGCTCCCTGCTGACGAGAGGCAATTACCTCGAAACACGTGTCCAGGGATGGCATTATATTTCTATATACTCGTGGCGTAGGCGTACTCACCGTAGCCACTACACTATCCAGAATCCTTTGGGGTTATTTGCAGCATGACAAGCAGTGTCGCGACCCATTTACGTAAATTACTAATAGCTCATTCGAGCGACTTTGGCTGACGAGCCCGGTGTCTGCACCTGCGCGCCTTGGAAGGTATTTTACCTATATATATGGCAGTCATCGGCACCCCGCATACCTACCTGCTCCCTGCTGACGAGAGGCAATTACCTCGAAACACGTGTCCAGGGATGGCATTATATTTCTATATACTCGTGGCGTAGGCGTACTCACCGTAGCCACTACACTATCCAGAATCCTTTGGGGTTATTTGCAGCATGACAAGCAGTGTCGCGACCCATTTACGTAAATTACTAATAGCTCATTCGAGCGACTTTGGCTGACGAGCCCGGTGTCTGCACCTGCGCGCCTTGGAAGGTATTTTACCTATATATATGGCAGTCATCGGCACCCCGCATACCTACCTGCTCCCTGCTGACGAGAGGCAATTACCTCGAAACACGTGTCCAGGGATGGCATTATATTTCTATATACTCGTGGCGTAGGCGTACTCACCGTAGCCACTACACTATCCAGAATCCTTTGGGGTTATTTGCAGCATGACAAGCAGTGTCGCGACCCATTTACGTAAATTACTAATAGCTCATTCGAGCGACTTTGGCTGACGAGCCCGGTGTCTGCACCTGCGCGCCTTGGAAGGTATTTTACCTATATATATGGCAGTCATCGGCACCCCGCATACCTACCTGCTCCCTGCTGACGAGAGGCAATTACCTCGAAACACGTGTCCAGGGATGGCATTATATTTCTATATACTCGTGGCGTAGGCGTACTCACCGTAGCCACTACACTATCCAGAATCCTTTGGGGTTATTTGCAGCATGACAAGCAGTGTCGCGACCCATTTACGTAAATTACTAATAGCTCATTCGAGCGACTTTGGCTGACGAGCCCGGTGTCTGCACCTGCGCGCCTTGGAAGGTATTTTACCTATATATATGGCAGTCATCGGCACCCCGCATACCTACCTGCTCCCTGCTGACGAGAGGCAATTACCTCGAAACACGTGTCCAGGGATGGCATTATATTTCTATATACTCGTGGCGTAGGCGTACTCACCGTAGCCACTACACTATCCAGAATCCTTTGGGGTTATTTGCAGCATGACAAGCAGTGTCGCGACCCATTTACGTAAATTACTAATAGCTCATTCGAGCGACTTTGGCTGACGAGCCCGGTGTCTGCACCTGCGCGCCTTGGAAGGTATTTTACCTATATATATGGCAGTCATCGGCACCCCGCATACCTACCTGCTCCCTGCTGACGAGAGGCAATTACCTCGAAACACGTGTCCAGGGATGGCATTATATTTCTATATACTCGTGGCGTAGGCGTACTCACCGTAGCCACTACACTATCCAGAATCCTTTGGGGTTATTTGCAGCATGACAAGCAGTGTCGCGACCCATTTACGTAAATTACTAATAGCTCATTCGAGCGACTTTGGCTGACGAGCCCGGTGTCTGCACCTGCGCGCCTTGGAAGGTATTTTACCTATATATATGGCAGTCATCGGCACCCCGCATACCTACCTGCTCCCTGCTGACGAGAGGCAATTACCTCGAAACACGTGTCCAGGGATGGCATTATATTTCTATATACTCGTGGCGTAGGCGTACTCACCGTAGCCACTACACTATCCAGAATCCTTTGGGGTTATTTGCAGCATGACAAGCAGTGTCGCGACCCATTTACGTAAATTACTAATAGCTCATTCGAGCGACTTTGGCTGACGAGCCCGGTGTCTGCACCTGCGCGCCTTGGAAGGTATTTTACCTATATATATGGCAGTCATCGGCACCCCGCATACCTACCTGCTCCCTGCTGACGAGAGGCAATTACCTCGAAACACGTGTCCAGGGATGGCATTATATTTCTATATACTCGTGGCGTAGGCGTACTCACCGTAGCCACTACACTATCCAGAATCCTTTGGGGTTATTTGCAGCATGACAAGCAGTGTCGCGACCCATTTACGTAAATTACTAATAGCTCATTCGAGCGACTTTGGCTGACGAGCCCGGTGTCTGCACCTGCGCGCCTTGGAAGGTATTTTACCTATATATATGGCAGTCATCGGCACCCCGCATACCTACCTGCTCCCTGCTGACGAGAGGCAATTACCTCGAAACACGTGTCCAGGGATGGCATTATATTTCTATATACTCGTGGCGTAGGCGTACTCACCGTAGCCACTACACTATCCAGAATCCTTTGGGGTTATTTGCAGCATGACAAGCAGTGTCGCGACCCATTTACGTAAATTACTAATAGCTCATTCGAGCGACTTTGGCTGACGAGCCCGGTGTCTGCACCTGCGCGCCTTGGAAGGTATTTTACCTATATATATGGCAGTCATCGGCACCCCGCATACCTACCTGCTCCCTGCTGACGAGAGGCAATTACCTCGAAACACGTGTCCAGGGATGGCATTATATTTCTATATACTCGTGGCGTAGGCGTACTCACCGTAGCCACTACACTATCCAGAATCCTTTGGGGTTATTTGCAGCATGACAAGCAGTGTCGCGACCCATTTACGTAAATTACTAATAGCTCATTCGAGCGACTTTGGCTGACGAGCCCGGTGTCTGCACCTGCGCGCCTTGGAAGGTATTTTACCTATATATATGGCAGTCATCGGCACCCCGCATACCTACCTGCTCCCTGCTGACGAGAGGCAATTACCTCGAAACACGTGTCCAGGGATGGCATTATATTTCTATATACTCGTGGCGTAGGCGTACTCACCGTAGCCACTACACTATCCAGAATCCTTTGGGGTTATTTGCAGCATGACAAGCAGTGTCGCGACCCATTTACGTAAATTACTAATAGCTCATTCGAGCGACTTTGGCTGACGAGCCCGGTGTCTGCACCTGCGCGCCTTGGAAGGTATTTTACCTATATATATGGCAGTCATCGGCACCCCGCATACCTACCTGCTCCCTGCTGACGAGAGGCAATTACCTCGAAACACGTGTCCAGGGATGGCATTATATTTCTATATACTCGTGGCGTAGGCGTACTCACCGTAGCCACTACACTATCCAGAATCCTTTGGGGTTATTTGCAGCATGACAAGCAGTGTCGCGACCCATTTACGTAAATTACTAATAGCTCATTCGAGCGACTTTGGCTGACGAGCCCGGTGTCTGCACCTGCGCGCCTTGGAAGGTATTTTACCTATATATATGGCAGTCATCGGCACCCCGCATACCTACCTGCTCCCTGCTGACGAGAGGCAATTACCTCGAAACACGTGTCCAGGGATGGCATTATATTTCTATATACTCGTGGCGTAGGCGTACTCACCGTAGCCACTACACTATCCAGAATCCTTTGGGGTTATTTGCAGCATGACAAGCAGTGTCGCGACCCATTTACGTAAATTACTAATAGCTCATTCGAGCGACTTTGGCTGACGAGCCCGGTGTCTGCACCTGCGCGCCTTGGAAGGTATTTTACCTATATATATGGCAGTCATCGGCACCCCGCATACCTACCTGCTCCCTGCTGACGAGAGGCAATTACCTCGAAACACGTGTCCAGGGATGGCATTATATTTCTATATACTCGTGGCGTAGGCGTACTCACCGTAGCCACTACACTATCCAGAATCCTTTGGGGTTATTTGCAGCATGACAAGCAGTGTCGCGACCCATTTACGTAAATTACTAATAGCTCATTCGAGCGACTTTGGCTGACGAGCCCGGTGTCTGCACCTGCGCGCCTTGGAAGGTATTTTACCTATATATATGGCAGTCATCGGCACCCCGCATACCTACCTGCTCCCTGCTGACGAGAGGCAATTACCTCGAAACACGTGTCCAGGGATGGCATTATATTTCTATATACTCGTGGCGTAGGCGTACTCACCGTAGCCACTACACTATCCAGAATCCTTTGGGGTTATTTGCAGCATGACAAGCAGTGTCGCGACCCATTTACGTAAATTACTAATAGCTCATTCGAGCGACTTTGGCTGACGAGCCCGGTGTCTGCACCTGCGCGCCTTGGAAGGTATTTTACCTATATATATGGCAGTCATCGGCACCCCGCATACCTACCTGCTCCCTGCTGACGAGAGGCAATTACCTCGAAACACGTGTCCAGGGATGGCATTATATTTCTATATACTCGTGGCGTAGGCGTACTCACCGTAGCCACTACACTATCCAGAATCCTTTGGGGTTATTTGCAGCATGACAAGCAGTGTCGCGACCCATTTACGTAAATTACTAATAGCTCATTCGAGCGACTTTGGCTGACGAGCCCGGTGTCTGCACCTGCGCGCCTTGGAAGGTATTTTACCTATATATATGGCAGTCATCGGCACCCCGCATACCTACCTGCTCCCTGCTGACGAGAGGCAATTACCTCGAAACACGTGTCCAGGGATGGCATTATATTTCTATATACTCGTGGCGTAGGCGTACTCACCGTAGCCACTACACTATCCAGAATCCTTTGGGGTTATTTGCAGCATGACAAGCAGTGTCGCGACCCATTTACGTAAATTACTAATAGCTCATTCGAGCGACTTTGGCTGACGAGCCCGGTGTCTGCACCTGCGCGCCTTGGAAGGTATTTTACCTATATATATGGCAGTCATCGGCACCCCGCATACCTACCTGCTCCCTGCTGACGAGAGGCAATTACCTCGAAACACGTGTCCAGGGATGGCATTATATTTCTATATACTCGTGGCGTAGGCGTACTCACCGTAGCCACTACACTATCCAGAATCCTTTGGGGTTATTTGCAGCATGACAAGCAGTGTCGCGACCCATTTACGTAAATTACTAATAGCTCATTCGAGCGACTTTGGCTGACGAGCCCGGTGTCTGCACCTGCGCGCCTTGGAAGGTATTTTACCTATATATATGGCAGTCATCGGCACCCCGCATACCTACCTGCTCCCTGCTGACGAGAGGCAATTACCTCGAAACACGTGTCCAGGGATGGCATTATATTTCTATATACTCGTGGCGTAGGCGTACTCACCGTAGCCACTACACTATCCAGAATCCTTTGGGGTTATTTGCAGCATGACAAGCAGTGTCGCGACCCATTTACGTAAATTACTAATAGCTCATTCGAGCGACTTTGGCTGACGAGCCCGGTGTCTGCACCTGCGCGCCTTGGAAGGTATTTTACCTATATATATGGCAGTCATCGGCACCCCGCATACCTACCTGCTCCCTGCTGACGAGAGGCAATTACCTCGAAACACGTGTCCAGGGATGGCATTATATTTCTATATACTCGTGGCGTAGGCGTACTCACCGTAGCCACTACACTATCCAGAATCCTTTGGGGTTATTTGCAGCATGACAAGCAGTGTCGCGACCCATTTACGTAAATTACTAATAGCTCATTCGAGCGACTTTGGCTGACGAGCCCGGTGTCTGCACCTGCGCGCCTTGGAAGGTATTTTACCTATATATATGGCAGTCATCGGCACCCCGCATACCTACCTGCTCCCTGCTGACGAGAGGCAATTACCTCGAAACACGTGTCCAGGGATGGCATTATATTTCTATATACTCGTGGCGTAGGCGTACTCACCGTAGCCACTACACTATCCAGAATCCTTTGGGGTTATTTGCAGCATGACAAGCAGTGTCGCGACCCATTTACGTAAATTACTAATAGCTCATTCGAGCGACTTTGGCTGACGAGCCCGGTGTCTGCACCTGCGCGCCTTGGAAGGTATTTTACCTATATATATGGCAGTCATCGGCACCCCGCATACCTACCTGCTCCCTGCTGACGAGAGGCAATTACCTCGAAACACGTGTCCAGGGATGGCATTATATTTCTATATACTCGTGGCGTAGGCGTACTCACCGTAGCCACTACACTATCCAGAATCCTTTGGGGTTATTTGCAGCATGACAAGCAGTGTCGCGACCCATTTACGTAAATTACTAATAGCTCATTCGAGCGACTTTGGCTGACGAGCCCGGTGTCTGCACCTGCGCGCCTTGGAAGGTATTTTACCTATATATATGGCAGTCATCGGCACCCCGCATACCTACCTGCTCCCTGCTGACGAGAGGCAATTACCTCGAAACACGTGTCCAGGGATGGCATTATATTTCTATATACTCGTGGCGTAGGCGTACTCACCGTAGCCACTACACTATCCAGAATCCTTTGGGGTTATTTGCAGCATGACAAGCAGTGTCGCGACCCATTTACGTAAATTACTAATAGCTCATTCGAGCGACTTTGGCTGACGAGCCCGGTGTCTGCACCTGCGCGCCTTGGAAGGTATTTTACCTATATATATGGCAGTCATCGGCACCCCGCATACCTACCTGCTCCCTGCTGACGAGAGGCAATTACCTCGAAACACGTGTCCAGGGATGGCATTATATTTCTATATACTCGTGGCGTAGGCGTACTCACCGTAGCCACTACACTATCCAGAATCCTTTGGGGTTATTTGCAGCATGACAAGCAGTGTCGCGACCCATTTACGTAAATTACTAATAGCTCATTCGAGCGACTTTGGCTGACGAGCCCGGTGTCTGCACCTGCGCGCCTTGGAAGGTATTTTACCTATATATATGGCAGTCATCGGCACCCCGCATACCTACCTGCTCCCTGCTGACGAGAGGCAATTACCTCGAAACACGTGTCCAGGGATGGCATTATATTTCTATATACTCGTGGCGTAGGCGTACTCACCGTAGCCACTACACTATCCAGAATCCTTTGGGGTTATTTGCAGCATGACAAGCAGTGTCGCGACCCATTTACGTAAATTACTAATAGCTCATTCGAGCGACTTTGGCTGACGAGCCCGGTGTCTGCACCTGCGCGCCTTGGAAGGTATTTTACCTATATATATGGCAGTCATCGGCACCCCGCATACCTACCTGCTCCCTGCTGACGAGAGGCAATTACCTCGAAACACGTGTCCAGGGATGGCATTATATTTCTATATACTCGTGGCGTAGGCGTACTCACCGTAGCCACTACACTATCCAGAATCCTTTGGGGTTATTTGCAGCATGACAAGCAGTGTCGCGACCCATTTACGTAAATTACAAACAGATGTGGGTATGATTCGCTACTTGCTTTTATGCCACTATTTATACCAAAACATTTTTCAAATCGGGCATAGAAATCACTAGTGTCTTCATCTTGCTTTTATTTACAGGCTGAGATTGCACCCCAGTCTTCCTTTTTCGTAGTTAATAAACGTGGCAGTACCTGCACTAGTAAACCTGGGAGTGCTTTAGTTTTATCCCCAAGCCCTGCTCCTGCAGTTCGGGCCTTTTCTTCTGCTTCTAATGCTGTCCAATCTATCTTTTGGTCTCCCACCTCCCACTCTTTTTCCTTGAGTTTTTCATAAATGCCAGCAGGCATTAATACCTTTAATATTGTCATAATGTCGGGATAGGTATACTCTCCCATGAGTAACATGTCTTTAATTTCTCGGTGGAAACCCGCTGGGTCTTTGTCATGACTGGGTACCACTTTCTTCATTCCTAACAGTTCTATTTTAGATATGGGTGTGTATACAAACACACGTTTAAACTGATTGTCCTCGCCTTTTATTGGGTGTACTTCTCGTAAGGGATTCTGTCTGTCCATGTAATACGTCGTTCTTTCCTTGATGGGCAGTGAGACATGTTCTGGGCATACAAAAAGAATGTACTGCTTTCTTGATTCTAGTATCTCTCTAATTAACTTAGTACCTGAACCTCTCCATCTATTCGTGAGTAATTCAGTCAATATATCAGGTAAGGGACCAGGATCTGAATGTTGGCTTTTATATAGTATAAGGAGTTGTTGAATCATATAAATCCCAGCTAAACGCTGTTCATCTGGGGTGAGGTTCAAAAATGTGTGTGCTACTGTATCATCACCATATTTTCCGGGACTGTCAACCCAATGAACGGCTGACCTGGCTAATTCTTGTTCATCCATAGAATCGAGTAAATGATAACCCCTTTGTTCTCGGAGTAATTTGTCAGCGGCTTGGAACGAATGCTCGGGGGACCTTATATTCATTATAGGTGTTTGGAAATTCCTGTTATTATCTGGACATATCGGACGTATCGGATCAGAAAAACATCTAGTACTATTACAAGATCTTCCTCTACCTACATAGGCTATGGTTTCTGACTGTCCTGTGGGCAGTCCTGATCCTTCCTCCTCCTCGCTTTGTTCGAACTGGTCTACCGCTAATCTCTCTTCATGTAGGCGTTCTATTTCTCTACGGATCTTTCGACACATGGCTATTATACATTTTTGCTTATCATGTCTTCCTTCTGATATATTCTGGCTCCATCTGGTAAGGGTTTGCATTGTTTCCGGGTCTACCCCCGGTCGGTCTTGATTTCTGATCACACAATTTATGAGGAAACGTAACAGTTCCCCCTGTATCTCCACTTTCTGGTATTCCATAGCTCTGTTAATACATTCAGAATCTCGCCCTGTTTGGACAAAATGGTATATATTATCTAGATGCACAGTCATTCCTGGTAACTTCCCTAAATACACCGCGGCTCGTCTGATACGTAATGATGCCATGATCATTTCGTCCTCTTTGCCGGGCACAGGGTCATATCTACAATCTACAAGAAGTTCCTTAAGCGTGCGGGGATTTATGAGTTTGGGGGTACGTGAATGTGCTGATTCTTGAAAGGTAAGTTTATTTATTCTGGGTGGCGTAGAAAAAATGTTGGTAGCACCTCCGGTAGCCCCATCTGGGGTATCGGGCGTGAAAGGATTCGTTGAACGCGATACAGCAACTATAGGTGTGGACACAGCTATAGAAGGAGCTGTAGGAACAGATGTGGAAACAGATGTGCTTGCCGGAACTTGTGTCAGGATTTGTTGCTGTAGAGATACAGATACAGGATCTTGGCGTTGAACCTCCCTGGCAGGCGGTCTATGTGGGGCGGGGTTAGCATACTCGGGAGCTGCGTCGTCTAAGTATGAGGAAAGAAAAACATCTTCTGCTGTTCTAGGATGCCCCTTAGGATGCATTTTTATTGGGAACAATGGGGGTGGCAAGTCTTTTGGTATCTCCGGAGTAGCCTTAGGTAATCCCTCGGCCAGGAGGGGATACATACCATTCATAAGAGCATTTCTTTGTCTGTCTACTTGTTCTGATTTCACTCGTGTACCTTCTTCAATTAATAGATTTTCTCGGACTTTATTTGAACTCTCCTTATTTTTCTCCTCCTGTCGGAGTGCTTTTTCTGTACGTCTATGAGATTCTTTACGCCATAACCCAACGGCGTCTTTCTGTGACTGTCTGGCTTTCCTTTTCCATAACTCTTCCTCTACTTTCATGATGCACTCTGCATCCCAGGTTCCAGCTGCGGGCCACCTCTGACTTTCTGGTAATTCCTTGGTGTAGTCTACCCATAAATCAAGAAATAATATAGCGTCTAAGCCGTGTTTATGATACATGAAGTACCCTGGAGTGTCCCTAGGAGGAATAGGAACAGCTTCTTCGAGTACCCCCTTTCTAGTTGTGATCTGTCTTAATTTCGAAAAGAGCGGCATATTGAGAACTGATCTGATACTTGATCTTGAACAAACTTAATACAATAAACACAATAATGAACAGTCATTCACACCACAATATGCAGGACGTATTAACACATTTAACATTTAAATGAGCAACAATGATGATGACGATCTAAGAAAACTTAATCACTAAACGTAATACTCGGCATTAACTGAATTATTCGGAATTTATATACTTGATATACTAGATATACTGCTAAACAGTACAGATACACTGCTAAAACAGTGCAGACCGGATTTGTGTACCCAAACCCGTCTTGACCGGCACAACCTATGTGCACGTCAGAACGCCTCCCCAGCAATGGTACTCACCGGGTAGCTCGGAACGGAAGGCCTCGGAACGGAACTGAACTGGACCGGACTGGACTCGACTCGAAAACTTCGGACACTTCGGAACATCGGAAACCTCGGAACTTCGGAACTTCGGAACTTGGTGGGCCTCTGTGTACCTCGGATCTTGCTCTCTCAGCTAGGCTCTGGTCGGGATACTTCGCACTTCTCACCGCCTCGTCTGGGTGTTGATCGCAGCCTCAGTCGCCCCCGCTTGACCGGAGGGAGATACAGGAAATCCTGCTGGTACGCGTTGTTGTCCGTCCAGCTGTGGCAGGAGACCGGGCCTGCAACGCACCGCCGGCGCGTGAGATGAGAAAGTGTCCCTGTTCGGGCGCCATTCATGTGGTAAATAATTTAATTACCGGGACATAATTTGATACAGAAACATAATAAAAATAGCTCAGTAAATAAGAGGCAAAATCCGTGGTATTAGAGGTTCGGAATGGGCTTTATTCCAATGGACGATTCGAATCGGTTGCTCCAAGTTCCATCACCACGGAGGTTCAGGAAGTGAAGTACATACTTTATTGATAAGTAATTACTTTTATACAATAGGCATTACAGTGAAGCAAATGCAGGAGGCGTAACAATTGATAGTGAAAAGAAAACATACATACGTAGCAAAAGTGGGCGTTACTGGGTGTAACTAAAGAACGTCATCAGGTGTGATGTCAGAATAGGGTGGTTCCATGAAAGAATTTCGCAATGTCAGCAGAAATACTTGGCAGAGATGCGCGTGCAGCAGCATGACGTGTGATTGACGTGCAACTAGGGGGGTGAAGGGGACTTGACATTTAGCTCTACATGTGGCGACAGAAGTCTGGAGGGTCAAGTCAACCTAATCCCAAATCATATCTAACATCCTATGTTTAAAGAACTATGTTATCCAAAAGAGAGGTCTCTTAGAGTAGAATCTTATTCTATACTGACTGTACTGACTGTTAGTGCGTGTACAAGCGTCTAAGTGTCTACACTAGATGCGAGGGCAGAAATCTTCCATAATAATAGGGCTATGAATTACTTGCATAAAGACAGAGAAGCCGGGCCTTTGCTCGGTAGCTGGAAGAATGTTTACTTAAACTACTAGACAGGAATGCATTGGGCAGGGAGCGGAGCAGATAATTTCGAAGGTGAAATACAGTTTTTGGCAGGCAACAGGCTGATGTCAGGCATCGTGGGCCGCGCAGAGAATGAGACAAAGTTCATGGTCACAGATGCAGGCTCAGACTGGAGCTTTCAGAGGCAGAAGGCAAGAAAAGCTTGATGACAGAATCAGGGCCTACTTGCCTGGACTGTAAAATGGCATAAGTGAACCATATAAAGCCGGTGGCCTTTCATACTTAGGAATGGAATATCCGGCCTATTCATGGCGGATCTGAAAGAGGACATGTTGACGGTGGACGCACATGTGTTTGCGTCTTCATAACTGGAACTGGAGGGAACATACATGTACTTGTGATTCATACATGAAACAGTTGGGGTCCAAGATAGGGGACATAACTGATCAGAAAAATCCATATTTCCACAAACATGTACCCACCCCCTGTTGAGGCACTTACAAATGTTACGTAGTAGGTGTCTCTCTTGCAATAGCACCAAGGTTGGAGAATGTCTGCAAATTACCTTCCACACAACTCCTTGCAGCCTAACCCATTTACATTCCACAATAGGGTGGTTAGTGTCTCATGTGCCATTTGCTGGAGCTAGTTGGTCCTGCAGTGTATAGTGAATGGTGAGGAGTCCTCTAACGGTCCGTGGCCCATGTTAAGGGTCACCCATGCTGTGTTCACTGTGCCTAAATACAAACATTCTAAACTTGTATTCCCAACTATATCCCTTCTACTCACTTTTTCTTTTTTCAGGTTTTGAACTACCCGCTTACCCAACTTAGGAAATGTCTGTCGACCACCCCCACCGACCCTCATTTTGCCGTCTACAACTGCTCAGGCATAGCCAGTGCACTCTACTTCTCTCCCCCATAGAGATGTCTTCCTCTAAGCATCACTTTGGCAGTGAATCTAGTGGTGTGGCCTAGTCATTTGTGTCTGAGGCTGCATTGTAGGCATCTTCTTTCTGTTGCCTGGGGTTCTCTCCTTGTCCGTCAGATTCCAGGGATAAGGATGCAGATGCTGTCCATTGGGAATCCAGCTGCACTTCTTGAACACTTGGTTTGGATCTCTTCCTGCACCCTCTCCTCACATGTGATCTCCCCATCACCATCCCCTCTCCCGTGACCCATGGGGAGGGCCCCAAGTTGGGTCCAAATCTGTTCCAATGCTCTTTCTGAGTCATCAAAGAATATAATTTCAGGGGCGGCTGGTGAAGTTTGAAAGTGGTAGGGTGTAAAATGAAACCACCAATTTTCTATTCATGAGTGAGCAACACTTTTTCAGAGTACGGAAAGATTAAAGATGCATGTACAGGCCGCACCCTTTTGAGTAGAGAGGCTGGCCCTTGTAAGGTAACATACTATGGGGCATATTCTCAAGGATCTATCGCCGAGTTATCGGCACTTTGGCACAGCCAAAGTCTCACTAAATTCATCGCCCCATTCACAAGCTGGTGCAAACAGCCCATATCACCAGTTTTCCGGCAATAGCATCCTCAAAAAACCTCGCCATGGATGAGACCGGCAACTCTCGCTAATGAGATGCAGAGTAGGCGTTCCCGAGCAAAAAGCCGCGACAACACCACACCTCAACATTTTCAACGACCAGCCAGATCGGCGATAAGATCACAAAACAAGCGATAAGGCGCGTTAGCAGCAGGAAATTAACACCTGCTCTGACCTGGTGCAAAGCCGGATGACAACCTGCACCATAAAGAGAGCCCAGCTCAAAGTCACACCTGAAGAACAACAGATGCCATGAAGACACTCATCATGCAGCTCAGAGCCCCAAGAGGTCCACAACACCCACTGCCACCCACCCCCGGACCACCCCCACACATCCCCACGGGGCCCCACCCCGGGCACCCCCCACCTTCCCCCGAACAAGAGATTGCACATCAACGTCATGAAATCATGAACAAAATCATTCACCTGATGCCCCAGAATCACAACAACTAACAGTCATGTGAGTACAGAAAAAGCAGAATCAATCATTCACCATTGAGGGTCCAAACCAAATATCACTATCAAATTTCTCACCAAAAACCTATTTGAAAGAGTCATGGCGGGTCATCCCTGGACAATCTGTAAGTGACAGCCTGTAAGACAATATCCCAGATAAGAAGGTGTGTCAGGCACACATCAAAGGACAGAGAGAGAGAGAGAGAGAGAAAGCGAGAGAGAGAGAGAGAGAGACTGAACAAGGAGCACAAGGACAATCGGGCCCTTGGCTCATACATGCCAACTGTTGCATTTGTTTCGCAATTGGTGTACCCTAAATCTGAGCATGGCAACAATTTTAGCGCGAAGGCCACATACATTTCAGAAATGCAAGCAGTAGTCAGACTAAAATTAGGCATGAAAGCTCCTTTGTCTCAATACACAAGGTGGAAGGACATCCGAGCCACTGATCTTGGTCTGCAATGCGCCCGGCACCTCCTCAGTGAGATACCATACCAGACTCTGGCGACTCCCACACCACTAACTGCGCTAATGAAAGACCAACATGTCCGCAACCCACAAACACTTGTCCCTGCTCGAGCTACACTTGCATGGCATGCCCCCAGCACATTGGCAAAAAAAGAAACATATGTCCAAACATTGAACACACATATGACTCATTGCTCCGAGCTGTGGCATATCGTCCACAGAACTGCCGCCGGTCTGAGGAGTGCCGGTGGTACGAGAACCGTTACAACAAACAAATGATGGACGGAATGCTGACAATGCAGACATTCTCCCCCAGTCAAGAGATCTGGGTTAAATCCATCGTTCTTTTGCCCACTACACCACCCCAGTTTAGACATGGCCATATGCAAATCAGTCTTGACCCTGTGCCTCATGGGAACAGTCCAGCCCGAACTGCCAAGCCATGTCTTCCCTGGACCGGAATCAAGCATCCTAGGACCGGTTTCTGGCTATCAGCCGTCATCAGCCAGGATAGCTTGACTCCAGTGGCGTAGTGAGCACGGGTCCCACGTCTGGGAATACCCATCCCACTTAGGGCGAAAAGCGTTACAACAAACAAATGATGGACGGAATGCTGACAATGCAGACATTCTCCCCCAGTCAAGAGATCTGGGTTAAATCCATCGTTCTTTTGCCCACTACACCACCCCAGTTTAGACATGGCCATATGCAAATCAGTCTTGACCCTGTGCCTCATGGGAACAGTCCAGCCCGAACTGCCAAGCCATGTCTTCCCTGGACCGGAATCAAGCATCCTAGGACCGGTTTCTGGCTATCAGCCGTCATCAGCCAGGATAGCTTGACTCCAGTGGCGTAGTGAGCACGGGTCCCACGTCTGGGAATACCCATCCCACTTAGGGCGAAAAGCGTTACAACAAACAAATGATGGACGGAATGCTGACAATGCAGACATTCTCCCCCAGTCAAGAGATCTGGGTTAAATCCATCGTTCTTTTGCCCACTACACCACCCCAGTTTAGACATGGCCATATGCAAATCAGTCTTGACCCTGTGCCTCATGGGAACAGTCCAGCCCGAACTGCCAAGCCATGTCTTCCCTGGACCGGAATCAAGCATCCTAGGACCGGTTTCTGGCTATCAGCCGTCATCAGCCAGGATAGCTTGACTCCAGTGGCGTAGTGAGCACGGGTCCCACGTCTGGGAATACCCATCCCACTTAGGGCGAAAAGCGTTACAACAAACAAATGATGGACGGAATGCTGACAATGCAGACATTCTCCCCCAGTCAAGAGATCTGGGTTAAATCCATCGTTCTTTTGCCCACTACACCACCCCAGTTTAGACATGGCCATATGCAAATCAGTCTTGACCCTGTGCCTCATGGGAACAGTCCAGCCCGAACTGCCAAGCCATGTCTTCCCTGGACCGGAATCAAGCATCCTAGGACCGGTTTCTGGCTATCAGCCGTCATCAGCCAGGATAGCTTGACTCCAGTGGCGTAGTGAGCACGGGTCCCACGTCTGGGAATACCCATCCCACTTAGGGCGAAAAGCGTTACAACAAACAAATGATGGACGGAATGCTGACAATGCAGACATTCTCCCCCAGTCAAGAGATCTGGGTTAAATCCATCGTTCTTTTGCCCACTACACCACCCCAGTTTAGACATGGCCATATGCAAATCAGTCTTGACCCTGTGCCTCATGGGAACAGTCCAGCCCGAACTGCCAAGCCATGTCTTCCCTGGACCGGAATCAAGCATCCTAGGACCGGTTTCTGGCTATCAGCCGTCATCAGCCAAGATAGCTTGACTCCAGTGGCGTAGTGAGCACGGGTCCCACGTCTGGGAATACCCATCCCACTTAGGGCGAAAAGCGTTACAACAAACAAATGATGGACGGAATGCTGACAATGCAGACATTCTCCCCCAGTCAAGAGATCTGGGTTAAATCCATCGTTCTTTTGCCCACTACACCACCCCAGTTTAGACATGGCCATATGCAAATCAGTCTTGACCCTGTGCCTCATGGGAACAGTCCAGCCCGAACTGCCAAGCCATGTCTTCCCTGGACCGGAATCAAGCATCCTAGGACCGGTTTCTGGCTATCAGCCGTCATCAGCCAGGATAGCTTGACTCCAGTGGCGTAGTGAGCACGGGTCCCACGTCTGGGAATACCCATCCCACTTAGGGCGAAAAGCGTTACAACAAACAAATGATGGACGGAATGCTGACAATGCAGACATTCTCCCCCAGTCAAGAGATCTGGGTTAAATCCATCGTTCTTTTGCCCACCACACCACCCCAGTTTAGACATGGCCATATGCAAATCAGTCTTGACCCTGTGCCTCATGGGAACAGTCCAGCCCGAACTGCCAAGCCATGTCTTCCCTGGACCGGAATCAAGCATCCTAGGACCGGTTTCTGGCTATCAGCCGTCATCAGCCAGGATAGCTTGACTCCAGTGGCGTAGTGAGCACGGGTCCCACGTCTGGGAATACCCATCCCACTTAGGGCGAAAAGCGTTACAACAAACAAATGATGGACGGAATGCTGACAATGCAGACATTCTCCCCCAGTCAAGAGATCTGGGTTAAATCCATCGTTCTTTTGCCCACTACACCACCCCAGTTTAGACATGGCCATATGCAAATCAGTCTTGACCCTGTGCCTCATGGGAACAGTCCAGCCCGAACTGCCAAGCCATGTCTTCCCTGGACCGGAATCAAGCATCCTAGGACCGGTTTCTGGCTATCAGCCGTCATCAGCCAGGATAGCTTGACTCCAGTGGCGTAGTGAGCACGGGTCCCACGTCTGGGAATACCCATCCCACTTAGGGCGAAAAGCGTTACAACAAACAAATGATGGATGGAATGCTGACAATGCAGACATTCTCCCCCAGTCAAGAGATCTGGGTTAAATCCATCGTTCTTTTGCCCACTACACCACCCCAGTTTAGACATGGCCATATGCAAATCAGTCTTGACCCTGTGCCTCATGGGAACAGTCCAGCCCGAACTGCCAAGCCATGTCTTCCCTGGACCGGAATCAAGCATCCTAGGACCGGTTTCTGGCTATCAGCCGTCATCAGCCAGGATAGCTTGACTCCAGTGGCGTAGTGAGCACGGGTCCCACGTCTGGGAATACCCATCCCACTTAGGGCGAAAAGCGTTACAACAAACAAATGATGGACGGAATGCTGACAATGCAGACATTCTCCCCCAGTCAAGAGATCTGGGTTAAATCCATCGTTCTTTTGCCCACTACACCACCCCAGTTTAGACATGGCCATATGCAAATCAGTCTTGACCCTGTGCCTCATGGGAACAGTCCAGCCCGAACTGCCAAGCCATGTCTTCCCTGGACCGGAATCAAGCATCCTAGGACCGGTTTCTGGCTATCAGCCGTCATCAGCCAGGATAGCTTGACTCCAGTGGCGTAGTGAGCACGGGTCCCACGTCTGGGAATACCCATCCCACTTAGGGCGAAAAGCGTTACAACAAACAAATGATGGACGGAATGCTGACAATGCAGACATTCTCCCCCAGTCAAGAGATCTGGGTTAAATCCATCGTTCTTTTGCCCACTACACCACCCCAGTTTAGACATGGCCATATGCAAATCAGTCTTGACCCTGTGCCTCATGGGAACAGTCCAGCCCGAACTGCCAAGCCATGTCTTCCCTGGACCGGAATCAAGCATCCTAGGACCGGTTTCTGGCTATCAGACGTCATCAGCCAGGATAGCTTGACTCCAGTGGCGTAGTGAGCACGGGTCCCACGTCTGGGAATACCCATCCCACTTAGGGCGAAAAGCGTTACAACAAACAAATGATGGACGGAATGCTGACAATGCAGACATTCTCCCCCAGTCAAGAGATCTGGGTTAAATCCATCGTTCTTTTGCCCACTACACCACCCCAGTTTAGACATGGCCATATGCAAATCAGTCTTGACCCTGTGCCTCATGGGAACAGTCCAGCCCGAACTGCCAAGCCATGTCTTCCCTGGACCGGAATCAAGCATCCTAGGACCGGTTTCTGGCTATCAGCCGTCATCAGCCAGGATAGCTTGACTCCAGTGGCGTAGTGAGCACGGGTCCCACGTCTGGGAATACCCATCCCACTTAGGGCGAAAAGCGTTACAACAAACAAATGATGGACGGAATGCTGACAATGCAGACATTCTCCCCCAGTCAAGAGATCTGGGTTAAATCCATCGTTCTTTTGCCCACTACACCACCCCAGTTTAGACATGGCCATATGCAAATCAGTCTTGACCCTGTGCCTCATGGGAACAGTCCAGCCCGAACTGCCAAGCCATGTCTTCCCTGGACCAGAATCAAGCATCCTAGGACCGGTTTCTGGCTATCAGCCGTCATCAGCCAGGATAGCTTGACTCCAGTGGCGTAGTGAGCACGGGTCCCACGTCTGGGAATACCCATCCCACTTAGGGCGAAAAGCGTTACAACAAACAAATGATGGACGGAATGCTGACAATGCAGACATTCTCCCCCAGTCAAGAGATCTGGGTTAAATCCATCGTTCTTTTGCCCACTACACCACCCCAGTTTAGACATGGCCATATGCAAATCAGTCTTGACCCTGTGCCTCATGGGAACAGTCCAGCCCGAACTGCCAAGCCATGTCTTCCCTGGACCGGAATCAAGCATCCTAGGACCGGTTTCTGGCTATCAGCCGTCATCAGCCAGGATAGCTTGACTCCAGTGGCGTAGTGAGCACGGGTCCCACGTCTGGGAATACCCATCCCACTTAGGGCGAAAAGCGTTACAACAAACAAATGATGGACGGAATGCTGACAATGCAGACATTCTCCCCCAGTCAAGAGATCTGGGTTAAATCCATCGTTCTTTTGCCCACTACACCACCCCAGTTTAGACATGGCCATATGCAAATCAGTCTTGACCCTGTGCCTCATGGGAACAGTCCAGCCCGAACTGCCAAGCCATGTCTTCCCTGGACCGGAATCAAGCATCCTAGGACCGGTTTCTGGCTATCAGCCGTCATCAGCCAGGATAGCTTGACTCCAGTGGCGTAGTGAGCACGGGTCCCACGTCTGGGAATACCCATCCCACTTAGGGCGAAAAGCGTTACAACAAACAAATGATGGACGGAATGCTGACAATGCAGACATTCTCCCCCAGTCAAGAGATCTGGGTTAAATCCATCGTTCTTTTGCCCACTACACCACCCCAGTTTAGACATGGCCATATGCAAATCAGTCTTGACCCTGTGCCTCATGGGAACAGTCCAGCCCGAACTGCCAAGCCATGTCTTCCCTGGACCGGAATCAAGCATCCTAGGACCGGTTTCTGGCTATCAGCCGTCATCAGCCAGGATAGCTTGACTCCAGTGGCGTAGTGAGCACGGGTCCCACGTCTGGGAATACCCATCCCACTTAGGGCGAAAAGCGTTACAACAAACAAATGATGGACGGAATGCTGACAATGCAGACATTCTCCCCCAGTCAAGAGATCTGGGTTAAATCCATCGTTCTTTTGCCCACTACACCACCCCAGTTTAGACATGGCCATATGCAAATCAGTCTTGACCCTGTGCCTCATGGGAACAGTCCAGCCCGAACTGCCAAGCCATGTCTTCCCTGGACCGGAATCAAGCATCCTAGGACTGGTTTCTGGCTATCAGCCGTCATCAGCCAGGATAGCTTGACTCCAGTGGCGTAGTGAGCACGGGTCCCACGTCTGGGAATACCCATCCCACTTAGGGCGAAAAGCGTTACAACAAACAAATGATGGACGGATGGCTGACAATGCAGACATTCTCCCCCAGTCAAGAGATCTGGGTTAAATCCATCGTTCTTTTGCCCACTACACCACCCCAGTTTAGACATGGCCATATGCAAATCAGTCTTGACCCTGTGCCTCATGGGAACAGTCCAGCCCGAACTGCCAAGCCATGTCTTCCCTGGACCGGAATCAAGCATCCTAGGACCGGTTTCTGGCTATCAGCCGTCATCAGCCAGGATAGCTTGACTCCAGTGGCGTAGTGAGCACGGGTCCCACGTCTGGGAATACCCATCCCACTTAGGGCGAAAAGCGTTACAACAAACAAATGATGGACGGAATGCTGACAATGCAGACATTCTCCCCCAGTCAAGAGATCTGGGTTAAATCCATCGTTCTTTTGCCCACTACACCACCCCAGTTTAGACATGGCCATATGCAAATCAGTCTTGACCCTGTGCCTCATGGGAACAGTCCAGCCCGAACTGCCAAGCCATGTCTTCCCTGGACCGGAATCAAGCATCCTAGGACCGGTTTCTGGCTATCAGCCGTCATCAGCCAGGATAGCTTGACTCCAGTGGCGTAGTGAGCACGGGTCCCACGTCTGGGAATACCCATCCCACTTAGGGCGAAAAGCGTTACAACAAACAAATGATGGACGGAATGCTGACAATGCAGACATTCTCCCCCAGTCAAGAGATCTGGGTTAAATCCATCGTTCTTTTGCCCACTACACCACCCCAGTTTAGACATGGCCATATGCAAATCAGTCTTGACCCTGTGCCTCATGGGAACAGTCCAGCCCGAACTGCCAAGCCATGTCTTCCCTGGACCGGAATCAAGCATCCTAGGACCGGTTTCTGGCTATCAGCCGTCATCAGCCAGGATAGCTTGACTCCAGTGGCGTAGTGAGCACGGGTCCCACGTCTGGGAATACCCATCCCACTTAGGGCGAAAAGCGTTACAACAAACAAATGATGGACGGAATGCTGACAATGCAGACATTCTCCCCCAGTCAAGAGATCTGGGTTAAATCCATCGTTCTTTTGCCCACTACACCACCCCAGTTTAGACATGGCCATATGCAAATCAGTCTTGACCCTGTGCCTCATGGGAACAGTCCATCCCGAACTGCCAAGCCATGTCTTCCCTGGACCGGAATCAAGCATCCTAGGACCGGTTTCTGGCTATCAGCCGTCATCAGCCAGGATAGCTTGACTCCAGTGGCGTAGTGAGCACGGGTCCCACGTCTGGGAATACCCATCCCACTTAGGGCGAAAAGCGTTACAACAAACAAATGATGGACGGAATGCTGACAATGCAGACATTCTCCCCCAGTCAAGAGATCTGGGTTAAATCCATCGTTCTTTTGCCCACTACACCACCCCAGTTTAGACATGGCCATATGCAAATCAGTCTTGACCCTGTGCCTCATGGGAACAGTCCAGCCCGAACTGCCAAGCCATGTCTTCCCTGGACCGGAATCAAGCATCCTAGGACCGGTTTCTGGCTATCAGCCGTCATCAGCCAGGATAGCTTGACTCCAGTGGCGTAGTGAGCACGGGTCCCACGTCTGGGAATACCCATCCCACTTAGGGCGAAAAGCGTTACAACAAACAAATGATGGACGGAATGCTGACAATGCAGACATTCTCCCCCAGTCAAGAGATCTGGGTTAAATCCATCGTTCTTTTGCCCACTACACCACCCCAGTTTAGACATGGCCATATGCAAATCAGTCTTGACCCTGTGCCTCATGGGAACAGTCCAGCCCGAACTGCCAAGCCATGTCTTCCCTGGACCGGAATCAAGCATCCTAGGACCGGTTTCTGGCTATCAGCCGTCATCAGCCAGGATAGCTTGACTCCAGTGGCGTAGTGAGCACGGGTCCCACGTCTGGGAATACCCATCCCACTTAGGGCGAAAAGCGTTACAACAAACAAATGATGGACGGAATGCTGACAATGCAGACATTCTCCCCCAGTCAAGAGATCTGGGTTAAATCCATCGTTCTTTTGCCCACTACACCACCCCAGTTTAGACATGGCCATATGCAAATCAGTCTTGACCCTGTGCCTCATGGGAACAGTCCAGCCCGAACTGCCAAGCCATGTCTTCCCTGGACCGGAATCAAGCATCCTAGGACCGGTTTCTGGCTATCAGCCGTCATCAGCCAGGATAGCTTGACTCCAGTGGCGTAGTGAGCACGGGTCCCACGTCTGGGAATACCCATCCCACTTAGGGCGAAAAGCGTTACAACAAACAAATGATGGACGGAATGCTGACAATGCAGACATTCTCCCCCAGTCAAGAGATCTGGGTTAAATCCATCGTTCTTTTGCCCACTACACCACCCCAGTTTAGACATGGCCATATGCAAATCAGTCTTGACCCTGTGCCTCATGGGAACAGTCCAGCCCGAACTGCCAAGCCATGTCTTCCCTGGACCGGAATCAAGCATCCTAGGACCGGTTTCTGGCTATCAGCCGTCATCAGCCAGGATAGCTTGACTCCAGTGGCGTAGTGAGCACGGGTCCCACGTCTGGGAATACCCATCCCACTTAGGGCGAAAAGCGTTACAACAAACAAATGATGGACGGAATGCTGACAATGCAGACATTCTCCCCCAGTCAAGAGATCTGGGTTAAATCCATCGTTCTTTTGCCCACTACACCACCCCAGTTTAGACGTTACAACAAACGCAATGGCAGGCAATCCCAGGCACATGCACAACCACAGTCACGTGGAACTGTACCGTGCACGAATGTTGCATCTGTCGGGAGCTCTGCCAATGGCAGTTTTGCGAATCAGTTACCGTCTGAGTTTCCGGCTTGCGTACGTCACATGCGTCCAGCCCTGGTTCCACTGTCATCATGCACATTCGAGTGGCCCATGGAGGTCTGCCTATCCAACACAACGGTAGCTGAACTGGATTATGACTTGTGTGTGCGCTCCCTGTTGGCCCACGAACAGGAGTGCAACCGGGATACCCATGGATGGGATGCCTTTATACGTGGTGTCTGTACTGGCAGCAGTGGATGGGAGATTGCACAAGTCGTCGTGTGCAGTGACCACATCGAGGCGCTCCCCTATTTCGCAGTGTTGTGGATTGGTGAAACTGCCCGGTCGGAGCACATCTGTCCGGACCAGTTAATGGATTCGCTCTTCCTCGTGTTCCTTGAATTCAAGAACAATGTACTTCTGGAACTGATTGCCTATAAAGCAGCGCTCGCATTCATGGGCGAGTAACTACCTTACTGCAGCCACAACAGATTGACACCCAGAGCACAGGTCCCAACACCGTGTTGCATCGTGGAGGAATGGTCCCATAAGCCAGAAGAACAGTGGACATGTCTACATTCGCTCGGACTCAGAATGCATGTGCGTGCACCTACGCGTGTTATCACACACCTGTGCAAGGTGCTGCAGCCCCATGGGCGGAGCTGCACAGCATCGTATGGCAAAGCTCCTAAACTGACATACTGTTGGAGGGAGACTAGACACATGGCAATGTAGAACGACATGTGACCTTATTGGTCCCTTTCACCTGCTCACTGTCAGCATAGCACACAGTCGGCGCTGTCCGATGGTACAGCTCCATGCAGATCCCATGGGCTGTGAGTCGTGTCCCCTGACACGGGGCAATGAGCAGACGCCAAACATCACATGACTCGACCAGCAAGGCAAGGTGGGCTGAGACCGTTGCCAACCGTAATATGTGTTTAATTTTGCCACCCCATTTATTACACCTCGACACGTTCCCATTCTGCCTGTAAGTGTCTTAAGCATTTGTCTGCCTGTTGTGGCCCATTTTTTGCTCGTACAAACACGCACATGCTAATAAAGTGTACGCAACTTCACCAGTGTACAACTGTGATGAGTGTTGATTAGTATAACTAATCGTGTGCCTCAATGAGCATTGTCCGTACACAGGGAGGGACAGACTGCCTCTGGTACATAGGTGGTGAATCCCTATTGGCAGCTCCACCTCTGTGAGCCAGTATTGTGTTTGGGATAGTTGCTGGAAGACCTGTGCTCTTACGTGTCTTCAGCAATGTGAGTATGATGTCCAACTTCTTGCCATGTGGATCAATATGATCCATTAAAACAGGCTATGTCCACACTGATGTGTGTGAGTACGTCATGCGAAGAGATGTACTGTAGCCACTTGCAATGTGGGACACTACTTCAGGCGTGCTACCGATTCTGACATTTCTACACACAGCCCTATATAACACATGGATGTGGGGCTACGTTGGGGGATGAGAGATTGTTGTTCATGTGCAATGAGGCCACAGCTAGTTCACACCTTCACATTCATCTAATTGGCCATGTGGGTCAGGGTCAAACATGCGCATTGATGACATTTACCAGGGTGTACCTTTTTGTGCAATCAGTGGCCCTACATTCATCCATTCTTGTACACGTGAGTGAGCATAGACGTGACACATATGTGTGATTTGGAATTTTTTATTCACATTCTGTGGAGTGTCGGAGCTGGAGGGGTACGTGGCCAGTTCAAGACCACATTACGTGGTTGCCCAATGGTGGGCCAATCAGAGTCCTTGGGGGAATGCAAGGTTAATATGAAGAGGAAGATTTCAGTCCGCAGTCGGATTGCTGTGTAATTGATTCAAGAGCAGATATGGCAGTCCATGTCGGGGTCCAGGTGAATGTCGCAGAGTGTTCCATGGGACAGTGGAAGGTGTTGTTCCAGGGCATGATGCATAGGGGCTGAACCAGGCAGGGACAGGCCATTTGGCAGGTACGGATGCTACTGCCTCCTTCCTCACATAGTCATTACCCTCCACATCTTACTCCTCTGAGACTCCGTGCTGTCATCGCTGAAGCCTGTCTGACTGGACAGTTCTTGTATCTGAGTAATGGCCCCAGCAAGGTCAGCCAAGGATTGGCGGTGAGCATGGTGCGGACATTGGGTGTCCGTTAGGGACTGTAAGTGGTCCCTGATGGGACTCAGACACCCACGTATGGCATCGAGTTTGGCTGCCACAAGGTCAAAACCCACCCACAGCTGATCAGCCATCTCTTCCTGGCACGCTAACACACGGCTTTGGAATTCAATGTGTTGGTCTTGGGGGTCCTGTGAGCGAGCCGTGGTGGTGTGTGCTTCCTGCTGTGTGGTCTATACAGGGTGTGGGGTCACCGCGATGCAGCTGGGCTGCCCTGCTCCTGGGGATGGGGTGCAGAGGCTGCCCACGAGACGTTGGAGGGGGTCTGGGCAAGTGTGCAGGGGGTCCTCCTCATCATCACTGTAGAGATGTGTGGTCTGCTCTGCAGGAAGTGTTGATTGTCCCTCTGCAATTTAAGGGGGAGATGCAGGGTAACAGTGTGTCCCATGTATGTTCACGCATTGTACATGTTTACATACAGACTGCATGACAATGTACATTGTGACTGTTTTGTACGAGCTGGCTATTTGATGGGAGACAGTGGACATTTCGACTACATGACGGATGTGAGGTTGTACTCGTACATTATCATCTCACAGTGTCATGCAATGCCAGATGTGATTGGCCAGTTTCTACGCACAAGCGGCACCAGTTGTGTCCTCTGTCCTGTGGTGCAAGTGTTGCACTTTGTACCACATTGTCATCAATGTTGATGTGCTGTGATTGCTATGTGTGTGTGCTGCATTGTTGGTGAGTCAGCCCTGCAGCTCTTATTTGGCGGCCCCTTATCCCTTTGAGTCGGTGTGCCTTTGACTTGTGTGTTTTTTAGGTGCTGTGATGTTTGCTACTTGGGTCATTGGTGATCTTGGACATATTTTGTACTCTTGTGCATTGTTTTTTTGCAGATGTGTTTTTGAAGTCATGGGTTGTAAGTGCACGTGGATGTGTCAGAGTGTGACCTGATCCTTTATGGATGTGGTCCACACTTAGCCACCTCAAAGTTGTCTTATGCGCCATGTCATGTATTGTGAGTGCAGCCATGTTATCTGTCATGCGGTGTCACTTGCATAGTCCGTGTGGCTCACAGAGCCACTGCTTTTCTTTTCTGGATTCAGCACATGTGCATGGGTAGGTTGTGGCATTGGTGACATGGAGAGGAGCCTATTTGTGCACATTGAGGACGGGGGCCTACTTGGTGTTTCTATGTGTCCTGCAGTGTGCTAAGGGTATCAGGGACATGTTCCACTCTCATCGTGGGTGTGCAGTGTGCTGCACATGATTTTGCATGTATGCCATTGTGCCCATCTCACTCCATCCTCCCAGTCCCTGGTCGTTACTCACCCCGTTGCTGTTGGGTCAGGTCATATCGAGCTGTGTCCAGACCACCAACTTCTGCCACCATCTCCGCACTGATGACTGTGGCCACCATTTCCTCTAGCTCATCCAGCTCCTCCTGTGGCGCAGGGGTCCCACCTCCAGTCGCCTTTGCTGCCTTCCTGTTGGCAGCAAGTTTCTCCTTGGCTTGGCTGTGCACTACATGCCAGCGCCTCTTGACCTCCTCCATTGACCTCCTCGACACTCCGACTGCTTTCTCGTTTGTGACGATGGACTGCCATTTTTCCGTTTGTGTTGCCAGTGATGCAGTGGAGGTGATGAACAGTTGTTGGTAGTGTTCTATCACCTCCGTGACGATGATCCGGTCTTCCTACGGACTGAACTCTGTCTTCCTCTTCCTTTTCTCCTTGCCCTTCCCCAGGCACGGGGTTCCTGGCTGGTCCTCCGTGGGGCTTGTGCGGTTCAGGTTGTCCTCTGCACTCGGTCCGGGTGCATCCAGGGTGCTACGCAGTTTGATTTGGTTTAAGTGGTTTTTTTGGTGCTTTTATGGTGCATTTTCCCACATGTCGCGTGGGAATTGCAGGTCTGTGGCTGGTTTTCGCTGATTTTTGTATCGCGCTTGGCCTCATCGCAGCTTTTTTTGCATTCATGTTTCGTATTTTTGCGGCGTCGCGTTGACTTTGTCGCGGACATTTGATGCGTTATCGTTTGCCTATCGCATGGTGCCACCGGCTTGGAAATACCGCGTTACCACTATGTTATTTTCCCGCAATAGACTGCAATGTGAACAGTTACGTTAAGCAAAATTTGCGATAGTTATCACACGTTCTTGAAAATAACCCCCTATATTTTTGACATGACATGACTGATCTGGGAACAGTTAGGGGTTGCATTTGTGTAATTAGGCCCAACTCAAGGAAAATTAGGTGAAATTATGAACAATTTGCAGAAATGCAAATCCAGCATTGGCACAAAATGCATTTGCATCCGTTTTGGATGCGATGATCCATTACGTGCCAAAAAAGGAATCTCAAAAAACAGGAGATCTGCAACTAACAGCAGCTTCCGTTCTGGTCATTTGAATTGTTGCATTGCAATAATTTTGCCATGAATGCAATATTAATTAAGTGACATGGTGTAATTTCAGGAATTTTGCACATGCAAAATTCTAGAAATCATGCCATGTAATTCACATTTCTCCTAGGCCTAGTATCATTGGTGCAGACTAAAACATTAGTTTTAATAAACAGAAGAAAATAAGCCAAAAGGTTTGGGGCTAAGATTCAATTTTATGATTTTAGGTCTGTTAGTTCATCCAGAGGAACAAGCTATGGGAGAACATCATTTTGCACATCATGTGTTAGAGTGTTCCTCTCTTTCTTCTACAGGAAGATGTAGTGAAATACTAGAGGCTAAAGTGGGAGGGATCTATTGGGAAGGATATTCCAAAGCTTTTTAAAACTCACAAAGAACAGTTCCCATACTTTTTGTTACAAAGCCGCTCCTTTACAGTTAATGCCAACTTTGCTGCGCCTCTGGATTTATTGTTCTTGATAGGCAGGGTGTTAGATGCTGAGTTTTGGAGCTTTTTCTTTCTAATAGAAAAAGGGTTTGCCCTAGCACTAGGTACAGTGTGATTGTGAGTTTCTAAAATATATACATTTTGAAAGCTTTCATTTGATCTTATCCGGGGAATTACTTTCACAATTCCTGGCAGTCTATGTTAAACCGTGCATATTACAGTAAAAAACATAAAGACATTTCCTCAGTGCCTTCTGTAGTCTTCTGTTACACACTCAAACAGTAGCAGTGGTTTAATTAAGTGCCAGGGGACAACTTTAAAACGCATTTCTCAATTAGTTTAACTTCTATTAATTTTTCAATTTCAGGTGTGTGTGGTATAATTTATGTGCCGCTGCCTTAAATTGACAGAATATTTTGTTCAGTTTGACCCCGAGTACAAGCAGCAATGAGGCTAAAGTTCAGTTACTTGTTATAAAAGAACCATACATTATTACAGAAAAAAACACATGCATAGCCATTTAACATTTTACTTAACGACAATGCTGTGAATCCATTAAATTTAGAAAAGAGACTCACCCGGCCTGCAAACATAAAGTGGGAACTCAGTCTCCTCTCGAGCAGGTCACCGGAACCCGCAAGGTCCATCGTGAAATACAAAACTCAAGCTGCGCAGACTCCAATTCCCAGCTTGCCGCCTGCAGCCTCTGATCCCACTCTTTCACAGCTCTTAAAAGGTTGAGGTGGGGTCATTGAGGCTGGAGACTCCACCCCAGCCTGTGACAAGTCGTGAAAGGGTGGTGTGGCTACACTCCAGCTCCTGATGGACATGCAGCTTCTCTTGCTGCAGGGCTTCAGCCTGAGGCACCCAGGGGCTAACCTTTCACTCACATCATCAGGGGGAGGAGGGAAGCCCAGGAAGCAATGATTTTGCCTAGCTGATGACCTCACAGGCTTCAGGGCTGTGAACTCATCAGCCAGGCAATTAGTAACTGATGGCAGTCTGCCGAGTCCAATGTAACACAAGGTCGAGGAACAGGTCAGAGAATGTAAACCGAGGTGAGAGTTGCTACAGCGCAGCTCGGTTTATTTCTGTTTAAAAGCACTTCTGGGGGAAAAAATAGGGGGGCGTAGCCCCTGCGCCCATATAAGACAACCGCCCCTGTATCATTTGACCATTGAAGATAACCTATAGTTTGGCTTGGTAGAGTAGCATGTATTGGAGGCCCGTAGCTTATAGTTTTTGTTTCACCTGTTCGAAGGATTTCCTCTGTTTCTGCACCATGCATGTACAATCCAGGAAAATTAGGATTTTCTTCAAATCATGTTTGACTTCTCTCGCGTTGTCCGCTGTGCGCAGTATCAGGTACCTGTTCCTATAGGTCAGGAAACGTGCAATCATTGGACTTAGGGGGGCACGGGGGAGGCTTTTGTGATAAAATACGGTGTGCTCTCTCTATTAGAAAGAAGGTGGAAGCTCAGTCTGGCAGGAGAAAGGTGTACAGCCAGGTCTCTAGGATATGTTCTGGGAGAGACTCCTCCACCCCCTCTGCAAATTCAAGGGAGCAAAGAATGTTCCTCCTAGATCGACCCTCTGCATCTTCTGTTAATGCCCACAGAGAGGGTCTTTGAACATTTTTGAACATTTTGCTAGTGCAGGCTTCTCCAAAGAGTGGCATGTGAGCTACTGGTAGCTCTCCAATTACCTGTAAGTAGCTCTCCTGTGTGCACTCCAGTTTACTAAGTTTTAAGGTTTTGCTTGGCTGAATTAATATTTGTATACCAAAACTGAAAAGTGTGCATCTGACGAACATGTGTGTACTTTTAGACCTCGTAAACTTGTGTTTGGGGAAATATAGTGGACTTTTAAAATATATTCTAAGCTAATATTTAAGTTATAAATCATGTGGTATTGGAGAAGACGTAATACTGATATTATTACCTTTGTTCCTTGGGCACTGCAGATATGGTGTGTATGTATTACCCATATAAAGGCATTCCAAAATGACAAAGCCTTTTTCACATTTCTTCTGGCAGCCCGGCCTCATGCACTGAAGTGATCACTGCTACCAAAGCTACACTGTCGACCACTGCCGGTAATCTTGCATGGGGTGCCCACCAATTTGATCTTGTCTGATGTAGTCATGTTATGGTATGTTATGTTCATTTGTATAGCTCATCAATCACCCAAAAGGATATCCAGGCACCTGGGCAGGTGCGTAGCTTTGTGGTCCTTAAGGTGCTTACACCAGGTCCTCAGCTTCTTGCAGAACTCAAGCAGTGAGGAGGAGGCTCTGATGTGTTGAGTGAGGTCGTTCCATGTCTTTGTAATGAAGGAGAATGAGCAACCTCCAGTTTTGCTTTTGCGGATGCAGGAAATGTGTGTGAGAGTGAGGCAGACCATAGGTATCTGGTGGGTTGGTGAAAGTTTATGCAGCTGTTCAGGGACTGTGTTGTGTAGGGCTTTGTATGTGTGTGCGAGAAGTTTGAATTGGCTGTGCTTGTGAATGGGTACCAGTGATGCTTCCTGAGTTGCGGTGTTATATCAAATACTGGAGACCAACATCTCTACCCTGTGGAAATCATTCATTTAAAATATCACCACGCCCAACAAATAGAGAAACAGAATATACGACGAGCATACCATGGGCCGAATATTCACTGATCATGCACCCATGGTCCTTATTTTCCATTCAAACCTGGTACACTGAGAAATAGCATCAAAGGTCTGTCTGCAGCCCATGCTTAAACTAGAAGTGGAGCAGTGTGAAACAAGTCCTTGTCACCAATAAATGCATACAAATCTGACTGCATAGTTACCCCCATTTTTTTCTGATGTTTTGCTGGTTTTTGACTAGTCTGGCTGGGATCCTGCTAATTAGGACACCCGTCTATCTGCTTTCTCCTTAAATTGGTTATGTATATACTTTAAGTACACTCCAGATTGGATACTGGGTACCCTTCTCAGTCCCTGGTATATGGTACACCATGTACCCAGGGCATAGGTACCCCAGAGGCCTCCCATGGGCTGAAGCATGTATTATGCCACCCCCGAGAGACCATTCAAAATGACACCACAGGTCTACTACAGCAGCCTGTGTAAACTGGTGCTTTAACCACTTGCTAAAGATATAGGTTCACTATATCTATCTAAATCACTACACTTAGAAACCTATCAGTCACCCCTATGGCAGGCCTTATCAAACCTGAAGGCAGGGTGCTGTGTTTTACGTGAGGGGTTGCCCCTGCATGAGCAGAACCCCTCTGCATCTTTTGGAGACCATCCTCCGGGCTAGTCTGTGATGCCGCCACACATATAGGTCTAAGTGCATTATAACCTTGAGGTAAATAATAACTCTAAATCGGCTGCTTAGAAACATGTCCGTTTTGGGGTCAAGCACCTTGGAATCATACCTCCACACAAGTAACTGGTGTTGGAGGTATGATTCCACCCTTTCAAAGGGGACATGTGTGGGTCACCGGTCTACTTAGTACCAGCTTTCCCGGACCTGGGCAGCACAAAATGGACGCTGCCAGCCACAGACACGATTCTGCTCTCCTGCTGCTGATCGAAGCTTGAGCAGAGGAAGGCATGACAATAGGCATCCTGTCATGCCTTCCCAGGCATCCCAGACAGGGTTTACTGTATTGGGGCTGGGTGGAACAATTGGTGTCCCTGTGCAGAATCCAGCTCAAACCAGTTCTGGGAGCCATGGCTCTTGCTCTGGCATGAAACTGGACAAAGGACTTGGGTGTAGCTACCCCTCTGTCCTGCCCCTCCCCTAGGAGGGTCCCCTGAATCTGTCCAACCGTTTCTCATGGGTATAAAGCAGGTTACCTGGATACAGGACTTCAGATTTTACTTGGACAAGATTCTGCTGAGAAGAAACCAAGTACTTCGACTGTCTGCATGCCGCTGGATGACTGAAGAATCTCCCTTGGAGTAAAGGAGTTACTACCCTGCAGAAGCAGGCACCTAAGTGCATCTGACCGGTTTGCTCCTCCCGAGCTCCTGAGGACTCTGAAGACTTCAGCAACACAGGAGGTGGGTTCCCGAAGGTCCCTGAGGTATATCTGATCTCTCAGCAATTCTGAGACCAGTATACCTCGTGGGGGCCGTGCAAACGAACCCCTGTGCAACGTGAACATTTGTAAGGGCATATGCTTCTTGCCGATTCCCAAGCTTTTGCATTGGACTCCATGTAGTCCTGACCCCGAGCAGAAATTGCACTGAAGATATCTGGCATCCACTCACTGAGTGTCCTGTGGGCTGGTACTTTGCAAACTAGCTTGAGGTCTCCTCGCAATCCCTGGTCCGTTGGCCTGTGGGTCCTGGCGAGGGTCACCTTGTTTGTTCTTTGGCTTACCTGGTTGCTCCAGATGTGCCCTGACTCTCCATTGCTTGGGAAGTCCCCTGGACCTTGCTGGTCCACACCGTAACCTGTTTGCTCTGACTGCGTGAGTTGAATTTGCTAAGACTTGTTGGTGCTCCAGCCAGACATCGACCCCTCAGCACTCGACAACCTCTGTGGCATAGCTCAACTCCGGATCCTGGTTGTCCTCAACATCTCCTGGTCCCCGTGGCTGCAGAGTCTAGCAACCTTTCTTCGCATCTGAAGCATACGACATCGGTGGGCATTCAACTACCGAGCCCCTGGTCACCTAAAGTGACCCAGACTCTGTCGTCTCTGCTTTCAGGTTTGTCTCACCTAGAATCCATGCTTGGATTCCACTGGACACTGTTTGCCTTCCTGGCAGCAGTACTTCTTTTTAACTCTCCATTGAAAGCAACAAAGGTTTCCGACACAACTTGACCCCTATGCACCCGGCTCCTCTGGAAAAGATAACACGGGTACCTCGGTTCTCACTGGTGGGTTGGCCTTAGAACCTCCTATTTTCCAAAGGGTTTGCTCGAAGTCCTCGTAGAAGTGTCCTTAAACTGTAACTTTGCAACTGCAATTTTCCTAGAGTTGTACGGAGCATGCAGTCGTGTTTCCTCACTGCACACGTCCTCCGTGGGCTCCCTGTGTCACTCCTCTGGGTGGTTCCTTGGGGTCCCAGCGATTCTACGTGCTCCAGGCACTGTGTCTAGTCAAGTCATGATTGTTATACCATTTTTTTAGTATATGATTTGGTCTCCCCCTGGAGCCCACTGTGTATTTTGCTACTTACAAATGTTCTATTGATTTAGTATTGTGTGCTTTGTGCCCTAATCTCATGTAGAGATATTTTTATACAACTACTGTGTGGTTCTCTTTTCATTTAGTCATTCAGGAGGTGATATTCAGGTAAAACAAGCTGCTTTACATTCCTTCAAGATTAATCCTGAAGGCTGCTCTCCACAGCTACCACTAGGATAGCTTTCTAAAGGTTTTCTTTGACCTCATACATCATAAAGGTCGTGTGGACTGGTACAGGGTGCCCACTTTAATTAGTGGACAGCATATACCAGGCCACTTTCTCACATTGGTGTGCAGCAGGTGGGATTCAAGCTTGCTATTGTTTTACCAGATAAATCTCGTTGAGTGATTAACTGAAAACCACTAAGTATTAGGCACATATAATACATCAAGATTTGAATAAGTAAGTTCTACTGAACTTGGAGTTGGGTAAGTCAAGGGTCTAGCACACCCTTTCACCAACTCAAGAGAGTTTAGTCTCCACTAGGTTAGGTAGGTGCCTACACCACATAACACTAGTATGTCTTCTAGAGGAGAGGCCAGTGGCTCGCTGCCAACTAGGTACATTGGCCTCTCATTTCAAGAATTGAAAGCCATGTGTGCATCTAGGAAGTTGAGGAAAGAAGGAACAGCAAAGACCCAACGTCTCATTGAGATGTTGCTCTTAGATGACCTTAGGAAGACCCCAGGGTCTGATGAGGTAGATAGAGTGGGTGGAGCATCGAATGAGGAGAGGCCAGGAAGTTAAACCTTCTTTGACCTGGACTCAAACCCTGACCAGGAGAATCAAGATGATTCTAACCATGGCAACATAGAACTTCGTTTAGGTGGGGGAGAAGGACCCATTGGCCCTCTCTTTACTCCACCAGGAAGATTACAGAGTTTACCTAGGAGATCCAGGTCCCCCTCTGTAGAATCTCGACACTCAGGAACTTCTATAGGGACTTCCATATCAAATAAGAGGGAATCCTCTTATGATAGACAGTGCCAACTTCTGGAGCTTGAGAAAATCAAGCTTAGGCTCAAGAAGGAGCAGTTGGCCCTAGACAGGGAATCCCTAGAGCTCCAGAGAGCTACAAACAGATTGGGACTAGAGTCCCATGGTGGCAGCATATACCAGGCCACCTTCTCATGATAGAAATGTTTTACCTAGTAAGCTGTAGAGTTTTAAAATTTATTTTCTATCAATGGTTTTTGAAAATGTAGGCATTTCAATTTCATTCAAATAACTTGTGATATATGCACATTGATATAAGGTTGAGAAAAAAAAGAAACACATTTTATTACAAGGGAATTAATATAAAATAGAATGATCAAACAACTCTGCCGCAGCCAGCGCCTGAAGTTGGAAGCTTGGACAAATCATGCCATTCTTAAGAAGAAGCAATTTCCATTTAAGGACAGTGTAACTAATAATGGGAATGTGTAAGTATTAAAGCAACGTCATAACTTCCTCTATTGACCTGTTGTGAGGTCTGATCAGTGTGGCCTAGCAGCAAACTGTTCCATTAGAGGCTTCAGTCTCACATAAAAAGACAGACTCCTAGGGTTGACAGTGTTGCGCTTTACAAGTAGTAAGTAGCAGAAAATGACCCCTGAACTCAAAAGTACATAAAGGATGCAATTATTAACATGTTAGCCCCTTAAATGCGAATGATGGCAAGTTGAGGTCCTTCACACTACAAAACTACTGCAGAGGACATCAACTACTCATCCACCATGGTTTGTGTGGGGGGAACCTCTGGTGCTAGCACCAGATGTGGCACCATGTAGGCTCCACCACTCTCGTCCATAAGTAAGGTCAGCACACCATACAGCATGCTGATATCACAGATTCAACCAGAGTGCACCATGAAGAGCAAGTAAGGATAGATCTGCGAGTGGCTGGTGGGATATATTCCCACAGCTACCAGTTCTGTATTTGAGTTTTCTCTTTCCAGCAATGCCTCTTTCAAATAGATCCTTGTTGTAGATCTGGAATGCACTGTGATCCATAAACCACGATCCCACCAGACAGAAGGGAGGTTTTTTAGGGGTCTCAGCCCCCCTGGAATTGGTAGGCACCTCTCTGGGTGGCAAAAATTATTAATCACCAATCAACCAACACCTTTTTCATGTTGTTAAACATACCAGAGGTACTCAATAAATAAAGGAATGACATAACCAAGTGGTTTATCCTGACCATAGATTTATAAGAAGTCCCAGGAGGAGACTAGCTCCCTCAGGTTGAGTCCGCCTGGGTAGCATTGTTCCTACACCGGTGTGAGAGGTCGTCAAATGATGACGCATGCCTCAATAAGTTGAGGGTGAGACGACCTCTCAAAAAATCTTTTGATGCTCTATACTCCTACTTTAGCTTCTAACAAATATGTGGTCTGCGTTGACCAAAATATCCCTCAAATGACTTTGTTTGTGTTTTAGAGATGTTCCCTTCCCTGGAGTGGACTGATCTGGCTTGCAAGTGGGGTGCAACATTCCCCACAATGAATGGAGAATTTAGCAGTTTTATTATGTCCAGGTGCTGCCAATGGGCCTTTCTTTTCATTATGTTTCTATTTAAGCTTCTTTCGAGAACGTCTTCACAGTTTGTAGTGAGGTGAGTTCTTGTTGTGATCACACTTTACTATATTCTCACTCTTACATCAATGTATTACCCTCTTTCAGTTCACATCACCCACAGCATTCATTTTTTGAGTACCTCTGCATTCTAGCAAGAGCAGAACATTTTAGATAGGAAACAGAGAGCACATATTGTAGGTTGACTGCTTATGAGGTTCCACCTTGAATATTGCAAGAGAGCTCTGAGACAGGGTCTGATACTGAGACAACATCTGATGGAGAGGCTCGGGGAGCAGGCTCTGGAAGTGATTTTTCATTTGGAGTTATTCTAATGATGCCTTGTTTTCCATTGATTCTGAGTCCCAATGACTCTTTGTAAGCACAATATATGCTTTATAGAGCCAGTGACAGGATAGACCAATCAAGACTGCAGGCAGGTGCTTCACCAAGCACAGGGAGAGTGCTCACTTGTCAGTCTCCCCATTCAGTTAAGCTACAATGTCCCCATTCACCTCAGATGCTAGATGTAAAGCAACATTGCAAATGCTTTACCTATTGACTACTTCCATTTCTTTCTGGATGAAGGCTGCCTAGACAAAATTGAGTGCCATACCAATTTGCATGCCAAACAGTTTCCAAAGGAGCAGGTAAGGACTCTGGTGCCTCACTTTAGGGCATACCTTCAGCACCCACTTCACTTTTGGAGTTCAAAGAAATTATGGGTATTACCCTGAAAATGCTAATAGTGTCATGTGGTTCCTAGGAATCCCCAGGACCTGCGTATTTTGGATGACCTAAACTGAGGGTTTGGTGTACTGACTGCTTCCAGACACCCCCACAGGATATGTCAGCCATTAGACTAGCTAGCTCTACGGTGCCACAACTACCCCCCTGTATCCTACAGTGATGTAGGTAGCTTCTGGCAACCACTAACCATGACAACCCTGATTCCTCAGGGATCATGGAAAACAGTACAGTATTTTTCGCTCAGTCACTCGTGCTCACTTACTCTCAGAAAATACACAGGATGACGATTAGGACATTTAAATAAGTATTTATTGGCTAAATGTACCTAGCCTAGATCTGTATGTGTGGCATGTATGTGCATATCTGTATGTATTTATGTAGCCAAGAAACCCCTAGGGAAGAACCAGCCTCCTCACCTGATGGTTGAGAATGAAGGACCCAGTCTCTGCTTTGAGGATGACACACCGCAAGGGATGTCAGATCGCTGTGTGTCGAAGATTCAGCATGCAGGACCCTGTGTCAGCTTGGATGGAATTCTCCTCTAATTTGCAGGTGGGAATAAGGGTCTTATGTACTAGAACAAGGACGGCCTGTGAGAGAGGTTGTCACTCCTGTTTCTGCAAATAATACGGTAATTTTACCTTTGTCTTGTGCATTTACACCTTATTTTCACCTTTTAAATATTGTTTTCTTCGTGGTGAGCTGCATTTGGTTCTCCTACCTGCGGGTGCTGGTGCTCTGTCTTTCCGCCTTTCCGACCCGGTCTGACGCGGCAGATAGTGCCGTTGCGCCGAGGGCGGGATAGGTTTGAGCCGCACTTCCGCTTTCCTTGGGGGACAGGTCAGCGGTCTAGTTGGGGGAGGAGGGCTATAAATCGCACATGCCTGAACGGACGCGCAGCGGACGTGCGCAGCAGGCGCGCCAAAGGCATATAGATTAGGGAGAAGAGGAGGGGTGTGCCCTAAGATGCATCCTGAGCCCCCTCCCAGAGGAAAGTCCCGTGTACTGATGGAGCAGTTTGATGCATTTGAAATAGAATATAATTATCTTAGGGATGCTCAGCCGGACGTGCTATTCCTCATGGAGACCTAGCTAAATGAGGATTCGGCTCCTGATATTTTGGAAGCCCTTCCTCAGTTTTATGGTATTATCAGAATGACCAATAGGGGTGGAGGAATCGCCATTATACATACGCTATCTATTCAGTGCAGAACCTACAGAGATTGAGGAGTGTGAAGCAGGGTTCTTTTCCATCATGGTGCCTTCAAATTGCTGTATAAAGGGGTTCCTGATTTATCGACCTCCGGGGCCCCATACACGTTTTGCGCCCAGCCTGATTGAGCGAATAAAGCAACCCGCTTTACGCTATGCCAAATTGATGTTGGTGGGGGATCTGAATTTGCATTTTGATGATCCATCTAATAATGGTGCACAGGAGGTCTGCCAGGCATTGGCAGACCTTCACCTGATGCTCAAATTAGAACTACCTACTCACCAACTTGGCCATTTAATAGACCCGATCTTTGCTAACTGAGATACCTTAGAAATTGAACCCCCGATCCCGATTCCGTGGTCTGATCATTTTGTAGTCCTCTTTGGGATCATGTTGCCCCAGTCTGATGTGCCATATAAAATGGGTTCCTCAAAACCGCTAAGGAAATGGGCTAAGTTTTCTACACCTAGCTTTAATATGGCCCTACAAAAGGATGGGCCGCCTGGGGGCACTGATATTGTGGCTGCATGTGATGCACTCGATAGACGCATCCTGGAAGCACTGGATAGCACGGCTCCTTGGTCCATGAGAGCACCGGGTAGGCAACATAAAACTGCTCCTTGGTTTGGCAATGAACTCAGAATTGCTAAGTCAGCGTGTAAGCGTCTCGAGAGAGCTTGGAGGAGGAATTATGATGTACCTACTAAAACTGAATATAAATATAGCCTAAAAAAATACCATGCTATGATTATGAAAGCGCGGGCCACCTATTACAGCAACAGGATCGAGACAGCTGAGAACTCCTCAAAAGAACTTTTCACTATTTTTAAAGAGATCACATCGCTAGCAAGAGTAACCGCTCCTGACATTAGTTCAGTTGATTCTTGTAATAGGATAGCGGATTTCTTTGCGGAGAAGGTGGGAAAGATCTATGCCACTTTCCATGATTCAGCACAACATGGAGGCGTTAGCAGTAAAGGGGTATCCAGAATTCCAGAGGCGGAATGCCTCTGTGACTTTGTAGTCCCCAGTGTGGACATGCTTAAAGAAGTAGCCCTCGGTATTAAGTCCGGCTCACCTAGAGATCCGGCCTCCCCTAAGATCCTTAGTGGGAGTTTAGCTGTAATAGAGCCCTATATCAGACATCTTCTTGAGCTTTCATTTTCATCAGGAATTGTCCCTAAAAGATGGAAAGAGGCTATTGTCATTCCCCTAAAAAACAAATCGAACATTAGTATGAGTCAGCTGGATAATCTTCGCCCCATTTCCCTCCTGCCTTATTTTGCGAAAGTAGCAGAGAAGGTGGTAAACATCCAACTGACTGCGCATATTAATCATCATAACCTTCCCTACCCTACACAATCTGGCTTCCGTGCCACTTATCTACTGAAACCATCCGTAGACAGGTAGATGTAGGACAGACAGTTGCTCTAGTCCTTTTAGACCTCAGTGCCGCATTCGACACTGTTGCCCATCACACGCTACCACAGCGCCTTAGAGAATGGTTATGTTCCTTCTTACTTGACCATAGTTTTCAGGTGTCACAGAAACCTTTCCTCTCTAAAAGTGTCAAGCTGGACCAAGGGGTCCCACAAGGCTCCATACTTAGCCCAACTCTCTTTAATCTCTACATTACACCCCTGGCAGAGATTGTAGGGAAGTTTGGAGTCAGTTTGGTGTCATATGCTGACGACGCACAACTTGTCAATGTGTCTTCAAGAGTTGGCGTCCTGGATGGCCTTTAATTGCCTTAAACGTAATGACAATAAAACAGAGGTTCTAGTGATAGGTAAGGCCCCCTCGATCTGGTCCTCTGCTTGGTGGCCTCAAACCCTGGCCCAACTTCATCACCTAAGGACCAGGTAAAGAACCAGGGGATGTGGATGGATACCGAACTGTCTTTTGAGACTCATACCAGGTGAGTGGCGGGAAACTGTGTTGGGGTCCTGCGCACTCTCCGGAAGACCTTAGATGTACTCCCGGTGTCAGCGAGAAAAACAATGGTCCACGCCCTTGTAACATCTCGTTTGGACTACGGGAATGTTTTGTACTTAGGAGCTAACATTAAATGTGTTCAGAGACTCCAGCGCATCTAGAATGCGGCTGCACATCTTGTTTTAATGCTCCTGAGGAGAGCCTCATCCAGTAAGACCCTGGCTTCCCTGCATTGGCTCCCGGTGAGAGAACGTGTTTTGTTTAAAGCTCTGTGTGTCAGTCATTGTATTATGCAGAAGAAGGGCCCCTCCTATCTGCATGACCTTCTTACCCCGTATGTTCCCACACGGGGCTTAAGATCTAGTGGGACGGGTCAGGTCAGCATCCCGATCATCAGAAGAGCTAGGATGGGCAGGCGCTCTTTTAGCTTTTTAGCAGCTTCTCATCGGAGTAACCTCCCGCTAGAGCTCCATCTGGAATCATCGGAGACTATTTTCTGGAAAAACCTCAAGACGTGGCTTTTTCCATCTGGAAACTCCACTGTCTGACTTCTCTCTTTTGTATCCTCTGACTGAAACGGGTTCTTGTCGCAGCGCGGGGACGCACTAGCTAGTGCAATCATGCGTTTTATAAATTTGATTTGATTTGATTTGAGAGTGGTCACTCCAGGGTTTCTTCTAGAATTGCTATGTTTTGAAAACAGGCACAACTGTTTTGAGAACAATCATAACAATTTTTCCAAACAAATGCGATCATGCACAGATGGTTGTTGGCCAAGGATGAAAAAAAGTAGTGGCCCTTGTACAGAATAATTATGCCATGCTTGACGACAAGTTTATGTACCTCAAGTACAGGGATTATGATAGAATACCGAGAGTCTGGTGTAGAAGTGACAGGAGCAAGCTACTAGGTAAAAGGTCACCTGTTCAGAACTGTTATTGTTGTGTGGATAGAACAAATGTATGTACAAAGGGGTATACATAACAGGACGAGCTTAAAGGACATGACAATAGTACAGCAAAACATTTGTCTCCCAAGTTTCTCAAAATGTATACTCCTGAAAAGAATAGATCAGTCAACATGTCCTTGATCTTGTACAAACAGCGACTGCTTTCCAGGCAGTACCTGGCAAGTAAAGCATCTTGCTATGGCATAAAGATATGCATGTTATGTAGAGCTCTACTGGTTATGTGCACAGCCTGAAAGTATATACTGGGAAGGGTGCCACAATAAATCCTTCAGGTTCCCCTTCCATGTTAGGAGTTAGCAAAAAGACTGGATGGAAGCTTGCTTAATCTCTCCTCCATAAAGGTTAAGCCTTTATGTAGATAACTTGTATAAAGGAGTTCAGCTGTTTAGCCATCTGTACAAAGTTGGCACATTGCAGGCCTTGAGAAATCTACTCCTGAGTCAGATTTTATTAGTGCGACCTATATTTAGGGCCTACTCACTTGTTCTGGCAAGCTAATAAAAAACAGATGTACTGCTAACCAGCGGCAGCCCCTCCATTTGCGCAGAGGAGCGCCACCCCACCACCATCCTAAAATAAAACACTAATAAAACAGGTTTTTAACCCGTTTTATTTTCGTTTTATTTTAATGCCCCTGGACCTGCCCCCAGGACTCTGACAAGTCCAGGGGAATGACACTGTTGGTGGTGGAGTGGTGGGCACTGTTACAGTGCGCATGAAAGTTTGTTCGGCCATCTCAGGCCGGCCAAACTATCATGCGTACTGAAGCTCTTTCCAGCCCCATCTGCATTGCTTAGGCTGGAGAGAGCAGGCGCAGGCTCCGAGTTGGCCTGGGATCACAAGCTGACAGCGCTCAGGCCAATCCTGACGCTGCTTTCCTGCTGTGTCGGGATTGGCAGCAGTGCAGTCTGTGAGCCTGTGCCCAGAAGACGTAGATTGTAACGGGAATCATTCAGGTAAGTTATTTTGTATTTTTTATATTTTTTCGACCCTGATCCCCCCACCTGCCTACTTACTTTGGCAGAGGAAGGGCTGGTACTGCTGTTAACTCAGAAAGTGAAGGATTAATAAAGCTGCTTTTAAATCTTGCTTTTATCTTGTCACATTTGCTCTGTGTTCAGAGACAGAGCTCAGAAGTCAGTTTACATCTCCCTACAGTTACTTTCCTTTCTCTTAATGCAAATTCCCAGTATTTTGGAAAGTGAACTGTCTTATGTGCTGTACACAAAGTGGGAAATGAAAAGGCTTTAGAGTGTCAGTTTTTTTTCTAAAACACAACATTTAAATAGCTAATAAGTGAACTGTACAAATATTTAAATATATATTTCAGTAGTTATGAAAGCCCATTTTTGTAATTCTGTTTGATTCAAACCTATTTTAATAGGATGAAAACAATCATAACACTTTACTTGGTGATGTGCAAATGATAAATATGCTTGCTGAAACCCATTTTTCACAGATTATTGTTTATACACTATATAGTTTTATAAGTAAAACTGCATGTTAGTGAGAATTGTTTTGGCTGTGAGGTTGCAAATGGCCATATTCCCAGAATCGGGTACCCCAGGCCAGAGGAAGTTTCTCCGAAAAGTCAGTAATGGTGATTTTTTAATATTTTATCTTTTGACTATAAATGACTGTTGGATGTGAATCATCCTTTTTGGAACTAAAATATGTGTGTTTAGATTCATTTTCATGCTTGAAATATAGCAAAATACAAGCTTCTGAGTAAACTTCTCTAATTGGTGGAGATTTTTTTGTGTTTAATCTTTCGACTGTAATTGACTGTCGGATGTGAATCATCACTTTTGGAACTCAAATAAGGGGGTTTAGAGTAATTTTCGTGCTCAAAATCGGGCAAATACAGGCTATGGAGCAGGAGGAAAAGTCTATAAAAAATGGCAATTTTGGTCACAGGGAGGCCTTAAAAAATGGTTATTCAACATGAGGCACGATACACTTGACATTTTTAATCATTTCTTGTACACTCCAAAAATAAAATTTCCAGATGAAAAACGATGACACCGGACCTGCTCAACTTAATTCGAATTGTCAGAAAAGGTTATTTCTGATCTTTTGATGGTAAAGGACTGTCAGATGTGAATCATCACTTTTGGAAATGAAATAAGTGTGTTTAGAGTGGTTTTCATGCTCAAAATTGGGCAAAATTCAAGCTTCTTAATAGGAGGAAAAGTCTATAAAAATGGCGATTTTGGTCATTAGGAGGCCTTAAAAAGTGGTTATTCAACATGAGGCGCAATACAATTGACATTTTTAATAATTTCTTGTACAGTCCAAACATTCAATTTTCTGATGAAAAATTATGACCCCGGACCTAAGAAATTTTCTCCGAATGATCAGTAATGGTAATTTTTGAATGCTTAATCTTTCGACTGTAAATGACTGTAGGATGTGACTCATCACTTTTGGAACTAAAATACGTGTGTTTAGTGTGATTTTCATGCCCAAAATTGGGCAACATTCAACCTTCTGAGTCAGAGGAAAAGTCTACAAAAATGGCCACTGTGAGGCCTTAAAAAGTGCTTATTCAACATGAGGTGCAATACAGTTGAAATTGTGAGTAATGTTTTGTAAAGTCCCAAAAATCCAATTTCTAATGAAAACCAATGACCATGGATCTGAGGAACCTTAACAGAATGGTCAGTAATGGTGATTTTTTTAAAGATTAATCTTTTGACTGTAGATGATTGTTGGATGTGAAACATCACTTTTGGAACTAAAATAAGAGTGTGTAGAGTCATGTTCATGCTCAAAATCAGAACAATACAAGCAGGTCTATAGAAATGGCAATTTTGGTCACTGGGAGGCCTTAAAAAGTGGCTATTCAACATGAGTCGTGATACAATTGAATTTTTTCTTTTTTTGTACAGTCCCCAAAAAATATTTTCCGATGAAAAACGATGACTCTGGAACCGAGGAACTTTCTCCGAATGGTCAATAATGATAATTTTTTTAATGTTTACTCCTTTAACTGTAAATGATTGTCGGATGTGAATCGTTACTTTTGAAACTAAAATAAGTGTGTTTAGAGTCATTTTCATGCTTGAAATCGGGCAAAATACAAGCATCTGAGTGCGAGTACAAGTCTATAAAAACGGCAATTTTGGTCACTGGGAGGCTTTAAATGTGGTTATTCAACATTAGGAGCGATTTCATTGACTTTTTTTATCATTTTATAGAACAGTTCAAAAAATCTATTTCTGATGAAAAACGATGACCCATCACCTGTCGAACTTTCTCCACATGGTCAGAAATGGAAATTTTTTAATGTTTAATTTTTTTTACTGTAAATGACTATTGTATGTGCATTATCACTTTTGGAACTAAAATAAGTGTGTTTAGAGTCAGTTTAATGCCTAAAATTGGTTGAAATAGACGCTTCTGAGTAGGAGAAAAAGTCTGTAAAAATGGCAATTTTGGTCACATTGAGGCTTTAAAAAGTAGGTATTAAACATGAGGCACAATCCGAATGACATTTTGAATCAATTTTTCTACAGTCCAAAAAATCAATTTTCTGATGAAAAACGATGACCCTTGACCTGTAAAACTTTCTCCAGATGATCAGAAATGGTAATTTTTTAAAGTTTAATTTTTTGACTGTAAATGAGTATTGCATGTGAATTATCACTTTTGGGGCTAAAATAAGTGGGTTTAGAGTCATTTTAATGGCTGAAATTAGTCGAAAGGGAAGCTTCTGAGTAGGAGAAAAAGTCTGTAAAAATGGCAAATTTGGTCACATTGAGTCTTTAAAAAGTAGGTATTCAACATGAGGCACAATCCAAATGACATTTTGAATCAATTTTACTGCAGTCCAAAAAATCAATTTTCAGATGGTCAGAAATGGTAATTTTTTAGTGTTTAATTTTTTTTACTGTAAATGACTAGTGCATGTGAATTAGAACGCTTGGAACTAAAATAGGTGTGTTTAGAGTCATTTTAATGCCTGAAATTGGTTGAAATTGAAACTTCTGAGTAGGAGAAAAAGTCTGTAAAAATGGCAATTTTGGTCACATTCAGGCTTTAAAAAGTAGTTATTCAACATGAGGCACAATTCACATGACATTTTGCATCAATTTTTGAACAGTCCAAAAAATCAATTTTCTGATGAAAAACGATGACCCGTGACCTGTCGAACTTTCTCCAAATGGTCAGAAATGGTAAGTTTTTTAAGTTAAATTTTTTGACTGTAAATGAGTGTTGTATGTGAATTATCACTTTTGGGGCTAAAATAAGAGGGTTTAGAGTCATTATAATGCCTGAAATTAGTCGAAATAGAAGCTTCTGAGTAGGAGAAAAAGTCTGTAAAAATGGCAATTTTGGTCACATTGAGGCTTTAAAAAGTAGCTATTCAACATAAGGCACAATCCAAATGTCATTTTGAATCAATTTTTCTCCAGTCCAAAAAATCAATTTTCTGATGAAAAACGATGATCAATGACCTGTCGAACTTTCTCCAGATGGTCAGAAATGGAAACATTTTAATGTTTTGTCTTTTGACTGTAAATGACTACTGCATGTGAATTAGAACTCTTGGAACTAAAATAAGTGTGCTTAGCGTCATTTTAATGCCTGAAATTGGTAAAAATAGAAGCTTCTGAGTAGGAGAAAAAGTCTGTAAAAACGGCAATTTTTGGTCACATTGAGGCTTTAAAAAGTAGTTAGTCAACATGAGGCACAATTCAAATGACATTGTGCATCAATTTTTCAATAGTCTAAAAAATGAATTTTCTGATGAAAAACGATGATCCGTGACTTGTCAAACTTTATCCAGATGGTCAGAAATGGAATTTTTTTAATGTTTTGTCTTTTGACTGTAAATGTCTACTGCATGTGAATTAGAACTCTTGGAACTAAAATAAGTGTGTTTAGAGTCATTTTAATGCCTGAAATTTTTCGTAATAGAAGCTTTTGAGTAGGAGAAAAAGACTGTAAAAATGGCAATTTTTGATCACATTGAGGCTTTAAAAAGTAGTTAGTCAACATGAGGCAAAATCCAAATGGCATTTTGAGGCAATTTTTCTACAGTCCAAAAAGTCAATTTTCTGATGAAAAACGATGACCCGTGACCTGTTGAACTTTCTCCAGATGGTCAGAAATGGTAGGTTTTTAATGTTTAATTTTTTTTACTGTAAAATACTATTGCATGTGAATTAGAACACTTGGAACTAAAATAAGTGTGTTTAGAGTCATTTTAATGCCTGAAATAGGTCAAAATAGAAGCTGCTGAGTAGGAGAAAAAGTCTGTAAAAATGGCAATCTTGGTCACATTGATGCATTAAAAAGTAGTTATTCAACATGAGGCACAATTCAAATGATAATTTGCATCAATTTTTCAAAGTCCCCAAAAAAAAATTTCTGATGAAAAACGATGATCCGTGACCTGTCGAACTTTGTCCACATGGTCAGGAATGGTAATATTTTAAAGTTAAATTTTTTGACTGTAAATGACTATTGCATGTGAATTATCACTTTTGGTGCTAAAATAAGTGGGTTTAGAGTCATTTTAATGGCTGAAATTAGTCGAAAGGGAAGCTTCTGAGTAGGAGAAAAAATTTGTAAAAATGGCACATTTGGTCACATTGAGGCTTTAAAAAGTAGCTATTCAACATGAGGCACAATCCAAATGACATTTGAATCAATTTTACTACAGTCCAAAAAAATCTATTTTCAGATGGTCAGAAATGGTAATTTTTTAATGTTTAATTTTTTTTACTGTAAATGACTAGTGCATGTGAATTAGAATGCTTGGAACTAAAATAGGTGTGTTTAGAGTCATTTTAATGACAATTTGCATCAATTTTTCAAAAGTCCCCAAAAAAAAATTTCTGATGAAAAACGATGATCCGTGACCTGTCAAACTTTCTCCAGATGGTCAGAGATGGTAATTTTTTAATGTTTAATTATTTGACTGTAAATGACCATTGCATGTGAATTAGAACTCTTGGAACTAAAATAGGTGTGTTTAGAGTCTTTTTAATGCCTGAAATTGGTCGAAATAGAAGCTTCTGAGTAGGAGAAAAAGTCTGTAAAAATGGCAATTTTGGTCACATTGAGGCATTAAAAAGTAGTTATTCAACATGAGGCACAATCCAAATGACATTTTGAATCAATTTTTCTACAGTTCAAAATATCAATTTTCTGATGAAAAACAATGACCCGTGACCTGTCGAACTTTCTCCAGATGGTCAGAAATTGTAAGTTTTTAATGTTTAATTTTTTGACTGTAAATTACTATTGCATGTGAATTTAACAATTGGAACTAAAATAAGTGTGTTTATTTAGAGTCATTTTAATGCCTGAAATTGGTCAAAATAGAAGCTTCTGAGTAGGAGAAAAAGTATGTAAAAATGGCAATTTTGGTCACATTGAGGCTTTAAAAAGTAGTTATTCAACATGAGGCACAATTCAAATGACATTTTGCATCAATTTTTGTACAGTCCAAAAAATCAATTTTCTGATGAAAAACGATCACCCGTGACCTGTCGAACTTTCTCCAGATGATCAGAAAAGGTAATTTTTGTAAGTTTAGTTTTTTGACTGTAAATGTCTGTTGCATGTGAATTATCACTTTTGGGGCTAAAATAAGAGGGTTTAGAGTCATTTTAATGCCTGAAATTAGTCGAAATAGAAGCTTCTGAGTAGGAGAAAAAGTCTGTAAAAATGGCAATTTTGGTCACATTGAGGCTTTAAAAAGTAGTTATTCAACATGAGGCACAATCCAAATGAAATTTTAATCAATTTTTCTACAGTCTAAAAAATCAATTTTCTGATGAAAAACGATGATCTGTGACCTGTCGAACTTTCTCCAGATGGTCAGAAATATAATTTTTTTAATGTTTTGTCTTTTGACTGTACATGACTATTGCATGTGAATTATCACTTTTGGAACTAAAATAAGTGTGTTTAGAGTCATTTTAATGCGTGAAATTGGTCGAAATAGAACCTTTTGAGTAGGAGAAAAAGTCTGTAAAATGGCAATTTTGGTCACATTGAGGCTTTAAAAAGTAGTTATTCAACATGAGGCACAATCCAAATGACATTTTGAATCAATTTTTCTACAATCCAAAAAATCAATTTTCTGATGAAAAACGATGACCCTTGACCTATCGAACTTTCTCCAGATGGTCAGAAATGGTGATTTTTAAATGTTAAATTTTTTGACTGTAAATGACTATTGCATGTGAATTATCACTTTTGGGGATAAAATAAGTGGGTTTAGAGTCATTTTAATGCCTGAAATTAGTCGAAATAGAAGCTTTTGAGTAAGAGAAAAAGTCTGTAAAAATGGCAATTTTTGGTCACATTGAGGCTTTAAAAAGTAGTTAGTCAACATGAGGCACAATCCAAATAACATTTTGAATCAATTTTTCAACATTCCAAACAGTCAATTTTCTGATGAAAAACGATGACCCGTGACCTGTCGAACTTTCTCCAGATGGTCAGAAATGGTAAGTTTTTAATGTTTAATTTTTTGACTGTAAATTACTTTTGCATGTGAATTAGAGCACTTGGACCTAAAATAAGTGTGTTTAGAGTCCTTTTAATGCCTGAAATGGTCAAAATAGAAGCTTCTGAGTAGGAGAAAAAGTCTGTAAAAATGGCAATTTTGGTCATATTGAGGCTTTAAAAAGTAGTTATTCAACATGAGGCACAATCCAAATGACATTTTGAATCAATTTTTCTACAGTCCAAAAAATCAATTTTCTGATGAAAAACGATGACCCGTGACCTGTCAAACTTTCTCCAGCTGGTCAGACATGGTAATTTTTTAATGTTTAATTTTTTGACTGTAAATAACCATTGCATGTGAATTATCACTTTTGGGGCTAAAATAAGTGGGTTTAGAGTCATTTTAATGCCTGAAATTGGTTGAAATAGAAGCTTCTGAGTAGGAGAAAAAGTCTGTAAAAATGGCAATTTTGGTCACATTGAGGCATTAAAAAGTAGTTATTCAACATGAGGCACAATTCAAATGACAATTTGCATCAATTTTTCAAAAGTCCCAAAAATAAATTTTCTGATGAAAAACGATGATCTGTGACCTGTCAAACTTTCTCCAGATGGTCAGAGATGGTAATTTTTTAATGTTTAATTATTTGATTGTAAATGACCATTGCATGTGAATTAGAACTCTTGGAACTAAAATAAGTGTGTTTAGAGTCTTTTTAATGCCTGAAATTGGTCGAAATAGAAGCTTCTGAGTAGGAGAAAAAGTCTGTAAAAATGGCAAATTTGGTCACATTGAGGCTTTAAAAAGTAGTTATTCAACATGAGGCACAATCCAAATAACATTTTGAATCAATTTTTCAACAGTCCAAAAAAATCTATTTTCTGACAAAAAACAATGATCTGTGACCTGTCGAACTTTCTCCACATGGTCAGGAATGGTAATATTTTAAAGTTTAATTTTTTGACTGTAAATGACTATTGCATGTGAATTATCACTTTTGGGGCTAAAATAAGTGGGGTTAGAGTCATTTTAATGCCTGAAATTGGTTGAAATAGAAGCTTCTGAGTAGGAGAAAAAGTCTGTAAAAATGGCAATTTTGGTCACATTGAGGCATTAAAAAGTAGTTATTCAACATGAGGCACAATTCAAATGACAATTTGCATCAATTTTTCAAAAGTCCCCAAAAAAAATTTTCTGATGAAAAACGATGATCCGTGACCTGTCAAACTTTCTCCAGATGGTCAGAGATGGTAATTTTTTAATGTTTAATTATTTGACTGTAAATGACCATTGCATGTGAATTAGAACTCTTGGAACTAAAATAGGTGTGTTTAGAGTCTTTTTAATGCCTGAAATTGGTTGAAATAGAAGCTTCTGAGTAGGAGAAAAAGTCTGTAAAAATGGCAATTTGGGTCACATTGAGGCATTAAAAAGTAGTTATTCAACATGAGGCACAATTCAAATGACAATTTGCATCAATTTTTCAAAAGTCCCCAAAAAAAATTTTCTGATGAAAAACGATGATCCGTGACCTGTCAAACTTTCTCCAGATGGTCAGAGATGGTAATTTTTTAATGTTTAATTATTTGACTGTAAATGACCATTGCATGTGAATTAGAACTCTTGGAACTAAAATAGGTGTGTTTAGAGTCTTTTTAATGCCTGAAATTGGTTGAAATAGAAGCTTCTGAGTAGGAGAAAAAGTCTGTAAAAATGGCAATTTGGGTCACATTGAGGCATTAAAAAGTAGTTATTCAACATGAGGCACAATTCAAATGACAATTTGCATCAATTTTTCAAAAGTCCCCAAAAAAAATTTTCTGATGAAAAACGATGATCCGTGACCTGTCAAACTTTCTCCAGATGGTCAGAGATGGTAATTTTTTAATGTTTAATTATTTGACTGTAAATGACCATTGCATGTGAATTAGAACTCTTGGAACTAAAATAGGTGTGTTTAGAGTCTTTTTAATGCCTGAAATTGGTCGAAATAGAAGCTTCTGAGTAGGAGAAAAAGTCTGTAAAAATGGCAATTTTGGTCACATTGAGGCATTAAAAAGTAGTTATTCAACATGAGGCACAATCCAAATGACATTTTGAATCAATTTTTCTACAGTCCAAAAAATCAATTTTCTGATGAAAAATGATGATCTGTGACCTGTCGAACTTTCTCCACATGGTCAGGAATGGTAATATTTTAAAGTTTAATTTTTTGACTGTAAATGACTATTGCATGTGAATTATCACTTTTGGGGCTAAAATAAGTGGGTTTAGAGTCATTTTAATGCCTGAAATTGGTCAGAATAGAAGCTTCTGAGTAGGAGAAAAAGTGTGTAAAAATGGCAATTTTGGTCACATTGAGGCTTTAAAAAGTAGTTGTTCAACATAAGGCACAATCCAAATGTCATTTTGAATCAATTTTTCTACAGTCCAAAAAATCAATTTTCTGATGAAAAACGATGACCCTTGACCTGTAAAACTTTCTCCAGATGATCAGAAATGGTAATTTTTTTAAAGTTTAATTTTTTGACTGTAAATGACTATTGCATGTGAATTATCACTTTTGGGGCTAAAATAAGTGGGTTTAGAGTCATTTTAATGGCTGAAATTAGTCGAAAGGGAAGCTTCTGAGTAGGAGAAATAATTTGTAAAAATGGCAAATTTGGTCACATTGAGGCTTTAAAAAGTAGGTATTCAACATGAGGCACAATCCAAATGACATTTTGAATCAATTTTACTGCAGTCCAAAAAATCAATTTTCTGATGAAAAATGATGATCTGTGACCTGTCGAACTTTCTCCACATGGTCAGTAATGGTAATATTTTAAAGTTTAATTTTTTGACTGTAAATGACTACTGCCTGTGAATTAGAACACTTGGAACTAAAATAAGTGTGTTTAGAGTCATTTTAATGCCTGAAATTGGTCAAAATAGAAGCTTCTGGGTAGGAGAAAAAGTATGTAAAAATAGCAATTTTGGTCACATTGAGGCTTTAAAAAGTAGTTGTTCAACATGAGGCACAATCCAAATGACATTTTGAATCAATTTTTCTACAGTCCAAAAAATCAATTTTCTGATGAAAAACGATGATCTGTGACCTGTCGAACTTTCTCCACATGGTCAGGAATGGTAATATTTTAAAGTTTAATTTTTTGACTGTAAATGACTATTGCATGCGAATTAGAACACTTGGAACTAAAATAAGTGTGTTTAGAGTCATTTTAATGCCTGAAATTGGTCAAAATAGAAGCTTCTGAGTAGGAGAAAAAGTATGTAAAAATGGCAATTTTGGTCACATTGAGGCTTTAAAAAGTAGTTGTTCAACATAAGGCACAATCCAAATGTCATTTTGAATCAATTTTTCTACAGTCCAAAAAAATCAATTTTCTGATGAAAAACGATGACCCTTGACCTGTAAAACTTTCTCCAGATGATCAGAAATGGTAATTTTTTTAAAGTTTAATTTTTTGACTGTAAATGACTATTGCATGTGAATTATCACTTTTGGGGCTAAAATAAGTGGGTTTAGAGTCATTTTAATGGCTGAAATTAGTCGAAAGGGAAGCTTCTGAGTAGGAGAAATAATTTGTAAAAATGGCAAATTTGGTCACATTGAGGCTTTAAAAAGTAGGTATTCAACATGAGGCACAATCCAAATGACATTTTGAATCAATTTTACTGCAGTCCAAAAAATCAATTTTCTGATGAAAAATGATGATCTGTGACCTGTCGAACTTTCTCCACATGGTCAGTAATGGTAATATTTTAAAGTTTAATTTTTTGACTGTAAATGACTATTGCATGTGAATTATCACTTTTGGGGCTAAAATAAGTGGGTTTAGTGTCATTTTAATGCCTGAAATTGGTCAGAATAGAAGCTTCTGAGTAGGAGAAAAAGTGTGTAAAAATGGCAATTTTGGTCACATTGAGGCTTTAAAAAGTAGTTGTTCAACATAAGGCACAATCCAAATGTCATTTTGAATCAATTTTTCTACAGTCCAAAAAATCAATTTTCTGATGAAAAACGATGACCCTTGACCTGTAAAACTTTCTCCAGATGATCAGAAATGGTAATTTTTTTAAAGTTTAATTTTTTGACTGTAAATGACTATTGCATGTGAATTATCACTTTTGGGGCTAAAATAAGTGGGTTTAGAGTCATTTTAATGCCTGAAATTGGTCAGAATAGAAGCTTCTGAGTAGGAGAAAAAGTATGTAAAAATGGCAATTTTGGTCACATTGAGGCTTTAAAAAGTAGTTGTTCAACATGAGGCACAATCCAAATGACATTTTGAATCAATTTTTCTACAGTCCAAAAAATCAATTTTCTGATGAAAAACGATGATCTGTGACCTGTCGAACTTTCTCCACATGATCAGGAATGGTAATTTTTTAAAGTTTAAGTTTTTTGACTGCAAATGACTATTGCATGTGAATTAGAACACTTGGAACTAAAATAAGTGTATTTAGAGTCATTTTAATGCCTGAAATTGGTCAAAATAGAAGCTTCGGAGTAGGAGAAAAAGTGTGTAAAAATGGCAATTTTGGTCACATTGAGGCTTTAAAAAGTAGTTGTTCAACATAAGGCACAATCCAAATGTCATTTTGAATCAATTTTTCTACAGTCCAAAAAATCAATTTTCTGATGAAAAACGATGACCCTTGACCTGTAAAACTTTCTCCAGATGATCAGAAATGGTAATTTTTTTAAAGTTTAATTTTTTGACTGTAAATGACTATTGCATGCGAATTATCACTTTTGGGGCTAAAATAAGTGGATTTAGAGTCATTTTAATGGCTAAAATTAGTCAAAAGGGAAGCTTCTGAGTAGGAGAAATAATTTGTAAAAATTGCAAATTTGGTCACATTGAGGCTTTAAAAAGTAGGTATTCAACATGAGGCACAATCCAAATGACATTTTGAATCAATTTTTCAATAGTCCAAAAAATGAATTTTCTGATGAAAAACGATGATCAATGACCTGTCGAACTTTCTCCAGATGGTCAGAAATGGAAACATTTTAATGTTTTGTCTTTTGACTGTAAATGACTACTGCATGTGAATTAGAACTCTTGGAACTAAAATAAGTGTGCTTAGCGTCATTTTAATGCCTGAAATTGGTAAAAATAGAAGCTTCTGAGTAGGAGAAAAAGTCTGTAAAAACGGCAATTTTTGGTCACATTGAGGCTTTAAAAAGTAGTTAGTCAACATGAGGCACAATTCAAATGACATTGTGCATCAATTTTTCAATAGTCCAAAAAATGAATTTTCTGATGAAAAACGATGATCCGTGACTTGTCAAACTTTATCCAGATGGTCAGAAATGGAATTTTTTTAATGTTTTGTCTTTTGACTGTAAATGTCTACTGCATGTGAATTAGAACTCTTGGAACTAAAATAAGTGTGTTTAGAGTCATTTTAATGCCTGAAATTTTTCGTAATAGAAGCTTTTGAGTAGGAGAAAAAGACTGTAAAAATGGCAATTTTTGATCACATTGAGGCTTTACAAAGTAGTTAGTCAACATGAGGCAAAATCCAAATGGCATTTTGAGGCAATTTTTCTACAGTCCAAAAAGTCAATTTTCTGATGAAAAACGATGACCCGTGACCTGTTGAACTTTCTCCAGATGGTCAGAAATGGTAAGTTTTTAATGTTTAATTTTTTTACTGTAAAATACTATTGCATGTGAATTAGAACACTTGGAACTAAAATAAGTGTGTTTAGAGTCATTTTAATGCCTGAAATAGGTCAAAATAGAAGCTGCTGAGTAGGAGAAAAAGTCTGTAAAAATGGCAATCTTGGTCACATTGATGCATTAAAAAGTAGTTATTCAACATGAGGCACAATTCAAATGATAATTTGCATCAATTTTTCAAAGTCCCCCAAAAACATTTTCTGATGAAAAACGATGATCCGTGACCTGTCGAACTTTCTCCACATGGTCAGGAATGGTAATATTTTAAAGTTAAATTTTTTGACTGTAAATGACTATTGCATGTGAATTATCACTTTTGGGGCTAAAATAAGTGGGTTTAGAGTCATTTTAATGCCTGAAATTGGTTGAAATAGAAGCTTCTGAGTAGGAGAAAAAGTCTGTAAAAATGGCAATTTTGGTCACATTGAGGCATTAAAAAGTAGTTATTCAACATGAGGCACAATTCAAATGACAATTTGCATCAATTTTTCAACAGTCCAAAAAATAAATTTTCGGATGAAAAACGATGATCCGTGACCTTTCAAACTTTCTCCAGATGGTCAGAAATTGTAAGTTTTTAATGTTTAATTTTTTGACTGTAAATTACTATTGCATGTGAATTTAACACTTGGAACTAAAATAAGTGTGTTTATTTAGAGTCATTTTAATGCCTGAAATTGGTCAAAATAGAAGCTTCTGAGTAGGAGAAAAAGTATGTAAAAATGGCAATTTTGGTCACATTGAGGCTTTAAAAAGTAGTTGTTCAACATGAGGCACAATCCAAATGTCATTTTGAATCATGTTTTCTACAGTCCAAAAAATCAATTTTCTGATGAAAAACGATGATCTGTGACCTGTCGAACTTTCTCCAGATGATCAGAAAAGGTAATTTTTGTGAGTTTAATTTTTTGACTGTAAATGTCTGTTGCATGTGAATTATCCCTTTTGGGGCTAAAATAAGAGGGTTTAGAGTCATTTTAATGCCTGAAATTGGTTGAAATAGATGCTTCTGAGTAGAAGAAAAAGTCTAAAAATGGCAATTTTGGTCACATTGAGGCTTTAAAAAGTAGTTATTCAACATGAGGCACAATTCAAATGACATTTTGCATCAATTTTTGTACAGTCCAAAAAATCAATTTTCTGATGAAAAACGATCACCCGTGACCTGTCGAACTTTCTCCAGATGATCAGAAAAGGTAATTTTTGTAAGTTTAGTTTTTTGACTGTAAGTGTCTGTTGCATGTGAATTATCACTTTTGGGGCTAAAATAAGAGGGTTTAGAGTCATTTTAATGCCTGAAATTAGTCGAAATAGAAGCTTCTGAGTAGGAGAAAAAGTCTGTAAAAATGGCAATTTTGGTCACATTGAGGCTTTAAAAAGTAGTTATTCAACATGAGGCACAATCCAAATGAAATTTTGAATCAATTTTTCTACAGTCTAAAAAATCAATTTTCTGATGAAAAACGATGATCTGTGACCTGTCGAACTTTCTCCAGATGGTCAGAAATATAATTTTTTTAATGTTTTGTCTTTTGACTGTACATGACTATTGCATGTGAATTATCACTTTTGGAACTAAAATAAGTGTGTTTAGAGTCATTTTAATGCGTGAAATTGGTCGAAATAGAACCTTTTGAGTAGGAGAAAAAGTCTGTAAAATGGCAATTTTGGTCACATTGAGGCTTTAAAAAGTAGTTATTCAACATGAGGCACAATCCAAATGACATTTTGAATCAATTTTTCTACAATCCAAAAAATCAATTTTCTGATGAAAAACGATGACCCTTGACCTATCGAACTTTCTCCAGATGGTCAGAAATGGTGATTTTTAATTGTTAAATTTTTTGACTGTAAATGACTATTGCATGTGAATTATCACTTTTGGGGATAAAATAAGTGGGTTTAGAGTCATTTTAATGCCTGAAATTAGTCGAAATAGAAGCTTTTGAGTAAGAGAAAAAGTCTGTAAAAATGGCAATTTTTGGTCACATTGAGGCTTTAAAAAGTAGTTAGTCAACATGAGGCACAATCCAAATAACATTTTGAATCAATTTTTCAACATTCCAAAAAGTCAATTTTCTGATGAAAAACGATGACCCGCGACCTGTCGAACTTTCTCCAGATGGTCAGAAATGGTAAGTTTTTAATGTTTAATTTTTTGACTGTAAATTACTTTTGCATGTGAATTAGAGCACTTGGAACTAAAATAAGTGTGTTTAGAGTCCTTTTAATGCCTGAAATGGTCAAAATAGAAGCTTCTGAGTAGGAGAAAAAGTCTGTAAAAATGGCAATTTTGGTCATATTGAGGCTTTAAAAAGTAGTTATTCAACATGAGGCACAATCCAAATGACATTTTGAATCAATTTTTCTACAGTCCAAAAAATCAATTTTCTGATGAAAAACGATGACCCGTGACCTGTCAAACTTTCTCCAGCTGGTCAGACATGGTAATTTTTTAATGTTTAATTTTTTGACTGTAAATAACCATTGCATGTGAATTATCACTTTTGGGGCTAAAATAAGTGGGTTTAGAGTCATTTTAATGCCTGAAATTGGTTGAAATAGAAGCTTCTGAGTAGGAGAAAAAGTCTGTAAAAATGGCAATTTTGGTCACATTGAGGCATTAAAAAGTAGTTATTCAACATGAGGCACAATTCAAATGACAATTTGCATCAATTTTTCAAAAGTCCCAAAAATAAATTTTCTGATGAAAAACGATGATCTGTGACCTGTCAAACTTTCTCCAGATGGTCAGAGATGGTAATTTTTTAATGTTTAATTATTTGATTGTAAATGACCATTGCATGTGAATTAGAACTCTTGGAACTAAAATAAGTGTGTTTAGAGTCTTTTTAATGCCTGAAATTGGTCGAAATAGAAGCTTCTGAGTAGGAGAAAAAGTCTGTAAAAATGGCAAATTTGGTCACATTGAGGCTTTAAAAAGTAGTTATTCAACATGAGGCACAATCCAAATAACATTTTGAATCAATTTTTCAACAGTCCAAAAAATCTATTTTCTGACGAAAAACAATGATCTGTGACCTGTCGAACTTTCTCCACATGGTCAGGAATGGTAATATTTTAAAGTTAAATTTTTTGACTGTAAATGACTATTGCATGTGAATTATCACTTTTGGGGCTAAAATAAGTGGGTTTAGAGTCATTTTAATGCCTGAAATTGGTTGAAATAGAAGCTTCTGAGTAGGAGAAAAAGTCTGTAAAAATGGCAATTTTGGTCACATTGAGGCATTAAAAAGTAGTTATTCAACATGAGGCACAATTCAAATGACAATTTGCATCAATTTTTCAAAAGTCCCCAAAAAAAATTTTCTGATGAAAAACGATGATCCGTGACCTGTCAAACTTTCTCCAGATGGTCAGAGATGGTAATTTTTTAATGTTTAATTATTTGACTGTAAATGACCATTGCATGTGAATTAGAACTCTTGGAACTAAAATAGGTGTGTTTAGAGTCTTTTTAATGCCTGAAATTGGTCGAAATAGAAGCTTCTGAGTAGGAGAAAAAGTCTGTAAAAATGGCAATTTTGGTCACATTGAGGCATTAAAAAGTAGTTATTCAACATGAGGCACAATCCAAATGACATTTTGAATCAATTTTTCTACAGTCCAAAAAATCAATTTTCTGATGAAAAATGATGATCTGTGACCTGTCGAACTTTCTCCACATGGTCAGGAATGGTAATATTTTAAAGTTTAATTTTTTGACTGTAAATGACTATTGCATGTGAATTATCACTTTTGGGGCTAAAATAAGTGGGTTTAGAGTCATTTTAATGCCTGAAATTGGTCAGAATAGAAGCTTCTGAGTAGAGAGAAAAAGTGTGTAAAAATGGCAATTTTGGTCACATTGAGGCTTTAAAAAGTAGTTGTTCAACATAAGGCACAATCCAAATGTCATTTTGAATCAATTTTTCTACAGTCCAAAAAATCAATTTTCTGATGAAAAACGATGACCCTTGACCTGTAAAACTTTCTCCAGATGATCAGAAATGGTAATTTTTTTAAAGTTTAATTTTTTGACTGTAAATGACTATTGCATGTGAATTATCACTTTTGGGGCTAAAATAAGTGGGTTTAGAGTAATTTTAATGGCTGAAATTAGTCGAAAGGGAAGCTTCTGAGTAGGAGAAATAATTTGTAAAAATGGCAAATTTGGTCACATTGAGGCTTTAAAAAGTAGGTATTCAACATGAGGCACAATCCAAATGACATTTTGAATCAATTTTACTGCAGTCCAAAAAATCAATTTTCTGATGAAAAATGATGATCTGTGACCTGTCGAACTTTCTCCACATGGTCAGTAATGGTAATAATTTAAAGTTTAATTTTTTGACTGTAAATGACTACTGCCTGTGAATTAGAACACTTGGAACTAAAATAAGTGTGTTTAGAGTCATTTTAATGCCTGAAATTGGTCAAAATAGAAGCTTCTGAGTAGGAGAAAAAGTATGTAAAAATAGCAATTTTGGTCACATTGAGGCTTTAAAAAGTAGTTGTTCAACATGAGGCACAATCCAAATGACATTTTGAATCAATTTTTCTACAGTCCAAAAAAATCAATTTTCTGATGAAAAACGATGATCTGTGACCTGTCGAACTTTCTCCACATGGTCAGGAATGGTAATATTTTAAAGTTTAATTTTTTGACTGTAAATGACTATTGCATGCGAATTAGAACACTTGGAACTAAAATAAGTGTGTTTAGAGTCATTTTAATGCCTGAAATTGGTCAAAATAGAAGCTTCTGAGTAGGAGAAAAAGTATGTAAAAATGGCAATTTTGGTCACATTGAGGCTTTAAAAAGTAGTTGTTCAACATAAGGCACAATCCAAATGTCATTTTGAATCAATTTTTCTACAGTCCAAAAAAAATCAATTTTCTGATGAAAAACGATGACCCTTGACCTGTAAAACTTTCTCCAGATGATCAGAAATGGTAATTTTTTTAAAGTTTAATTTTTTGACTGTAAATGACTATTGCATGTGAAGTATCACTTTTGGGGCTAAAATAAGTGGGTTTAGAGTCATTTTAATGGCTGAAATTAGTCGAAAGGGAAGCTTCTGAGTAGGAGAAATAATTTGTAAAAATGGCAAATTTGGTCACATTGAGGCTTTAAAAAGTAGGTATTCAACATGAGGCACAATCCAAATGACATTTTGAATCAATTTTACTGCAGTCCAAAAAATCAATTTTCTGATGAAAAATGATGATCTGTGACCTGTCGAACTTTCTCCACATGGTCAGTAATGGTAATATTTTAAAGTTTAATTTTTTGACTGTAAATGACTATTGCATGTGAATTAGAACACTTGGAACTAAAATAAGTGTGTTTAGAGTCATTTTAATGCCTGAAATTGGTCAAAATAGAAGCTTCTGAGTAGGAGAAAAAGTATGTAAAAATGGCAATTTTGGTCACATTGAGGCTTTAAAAAGTAGTTGTTCAACATGAGGCACAATCCAAATGACATTTTGAATCAATTTTTCTACAGTCCAAAAAATCAATTTTCTGATGAAAAACGATGATCTGTGACCTGTCGAACTTTCTCCACATCATCAGGAATGGTAATATTTTAAAGTTTAATTTTTTGACTGCAAATGACTATTGCATGTGAATTAGAACACTTGGAACTAAAATAAGTGTATTTAGAGTCATTTTAATGCCTGAAATTGGTCAAAATAGAAGCTTCGGAGTAGGAGAAAAAGTGTGTAAAAATGGCAATTTTGGTCACATTGAGGCTTTAAAAAGTAGTTGTTCAACATAAGGCACAATCCAAATGTCATTTTGAATCAATTTTTCTACAGTCCAAAAAATCAATTTTCTGATGAAAAACGATGACCCTTGACCTGTAAAACTTTCTCCAGATGATCAGAAATGGTAATTTTTTTAAAGTTTAATTTTTTGACTGTAAATGACTATTGCATGTGAATTATCACTTTTGGGGCTAAAATAAGTGGGTTTAGAGTCATTTTAATGGCTGAAATTAGTCAAAAGGGAAGCTTCTGAGTAGGAGAAATAATTTGTAAAAATTGCAAATTTGGTCACATTGAGGCTTTAAAAAGTAGGTATTCAACATGAGGCACAATCCAAATGACATTTTGAATCAATTTTACTGCAGTCTAAAAAATCAATTTTCTGATGATAAATGATGATCTGTGAACTGTCGAACTTTCTCCACATGGTCAGGAATGGTAATATTTTAAAGTTTAATTTTTTGACTGTAAATGACTATTGCATGTGAATTAGAACACTTGGAAGTAAAATAAGTGTGTTTAGAGTCATTTTAATGCCTGAAATTGGTCAAAATAGAAGCTTCTGAGTAGGAGAAAAAGTATGTAAAAATGGCAATTTTGGTCACATTGAGGCTTTAAAAAGTAGTTGTTCAACATTAGGCACAATCCAAATGACATTTTGAATCAATTTTTCTACAGTCCAAAAAATCAATTTTCTGATGAAAAAGGATGATCTGTGACCTGTCGAACTTTCTCCACATGGTCAGGAATGGTAATATTTTAAAGTTTAATTTTTTGACTGTAAATGACTATTGCATGTGAATTATCACTTTTGGGGCTAAAATAAGTGGGTTTAGAGTCATTTTAATGCCTGAAATTGGTTGAAATAGAAGCTTCTGAGTAGGAGAAAAAGTCTGTAAAAATGGCAATTTTGGTCATATTGAGGCTTTAAAAAGTAGTTATTCAACATGAGGCACAATCCAAATGACATTTTGAATCAATTTTTCTACAGTCCAAAAAATTCAATTTTCTGATGAAAAACGATGACCAGTGACCTGTCGAACTTTCTCCAGCTGGTCAGACATGAACATTTTTTAATGTTTAATTGTTTGACTGTAAATGACCATTGCATGTGAATTAGAACTCTTGGAACAAAAATAAGTGTGTTTAGAGTCATTTTAATGCCTGAAATTGGTCGAAAAAGAAGCTTCTGAGTAAGAGAAAAAGTCTGCAAAAATGGCAATTTTTGGTCACATTGAGGCTTTAAAAAGTAGTTAGTCAACATGAGGCACAATCCAAATAACATTTTGAATACATTTTTCAACATTCCAAAAAGTCAATCTTCTGATGAAAAACAATGACCCGTGACCTGTCGAACTTTCTCCAGATGGTCAGAAATGGTAAGTTTTTAATGTTTAATTTTTTGACTGTAAATTACTATTGCATGTGAATTAGAACACTTGGAACTAAAATAAGTGTGTTTAGAGTCATTTTAATGCCTGAAATTGGTCAAAATAGAAGCTTCTGAGTAGGAGAAAAAGTGTGTAAAAATGGCAATTTTGGTCATATTGAGGCTTTAAAAAGTAGTTATTCAACATGAGGCACAATCCAAATCATATTTTGAATCAATTTTTCAACAGTCCAAAAAATTCAATTATCTGATGAAAAACGATGACCAGTGACCTGTCGAACTTTCTCCAGCTGGTCAGACATGAACATTTTTTAATGTTTAATTGTTTGACTGTAAATGACCATTGCATGTGAATTATAAATCTTGGAACAAAAATAAGTGTGTTTAGAGTCATTTTAATGCCTGAAATTGGTCGAAATAGAAGCTTCTGAGTAAGAGAAAAAGTCTGCAAAAATGGCAATTTTTGGTCACATTGAGGCTTTAAAAAGTAGTTAGTCAACATGAGGCCCAATCCAAATGATATTTTGAATCAATTTTTCAACATTCCAAAAAGTCAATTTTCTGATGAAAAATGATGACACGTGACATGTCGAACTTTCTCCAGATGGTCAGAAATGGTAAGTTTTTTAAGTTTAATTTTTTGACTGTAAATGAGTGTTGCATGTGAATTATCACTTTTGGGGCTAAAATAAGAGGGTTTAGAGTCATTTTAATGCCTTAAATTGGTCAAAATAGAAGCTTCTGAGTAGGAGAAAAAGTATGTAAAAATGGTAATTTTGGTCACATTGAGGCTTTAAAAAGTAGTTATTCAACATGAGGCACAATCCAAATGACATTTTGAATCAATATTTCTCCAGTCAAAAAAATCAATTTTCTGATGAAAAACGATGATCAATGACCTGTCGAACTTTCTCCAGATGGTCAGAAATGGAAATATTTTAATGTTTTGTCTTTTGACTATAAATGACTACTGCATGTGAATTAGAACTTTTGGGGCTAAAACAAGTGGGTTTAGAGTCATTTTAATGCCTGAAATTGGTTGAAATAGAAGCTTCTGAGTAGGAGAAAAAGTCTGTAAAAATGGCAATTTTGGTCACATTGAGGCATTAAAAAGTAGTTATTCAACATGAGGCAAAATCCAAATGACATTTTGAATCAATTTTTCAAAAGTCCAAAAAATAAATTTTCTGATGAAAAACGATGATCCGTGACCTGTCAAACTTTCTCCAGATGGACAGAGATGGTAAGTTTTTAATGTTTAATTATTTGACTGTAAATTACTATTGCATGTGAATTAGAACTCTTGGAACTAAAATAAGTGTGTTTAGAGTGATTTTAATGCCTGAAATTGGTCGAAATAGAAGCTTCTGAGTAAGAGAAAAAGTCTGTAAAAATGGCAATTTTTGGTCAGATTGAGGCTTTAAAAAATAGTTGTTCAACATGAGGCACAATCCAAATGTCATTTTGAATCAATTTTTCTACAGTCTAAAAAAATCAATTTTCTGATGAAAAACGATGACCCTTGACCTGTAAAACTTTCTCCAGATGATCAGAAATGGGAATTTTTTTAAAGTTTAATTTTTTGACTGTAAATGACTATTGCATGTGAATTATCACTTTTGGGGCTAAAATAAGTGGGTTTAGAGTCATTTTAATGGCTGAAATTAGTCGAAAGGGAAGCTTCTGAGTAGGAGAAATAATTTGTAAAAATGGCAAATTTGGTCACATTGAGGCTTTAAAAAGTAGGTATTCAACATGAGGCACAATCCAAATGACATTTTGAATCAATTTTACTGCAGTCCAAAAAATCAATTTTCTGATGAAAAATGATGATCTGTGACCTGTCGAACTTTCTCCACATGGTCAGTAATGGTAATATTTTAAAGTTTAATTTTTTGACTGTAAATGACTATTGCATGTGAATTAGAACACTTGGAACTAAAATAAGTGTGTTTAGAGTCATTTTAATGCCTGAAATTGGTCAAAATAGAAGCTTCTGAGTAGGAGAAAAAGTATGTAAAAATGGCAATTTTGGTCACATTGAGGCTTTAAAAAGTAGTTGTTCAACATGAGGCACAATCCAAATGACATTTTGAATCAATTTTTCTACAGTCCAAAAAATCAATTTTCTGATGAAAAACGATGATCTGTGACCTGTCGAACTTTCTCCACATGATCAGGAATGGTAATATTTTAAAGTTTAATTTTTTGACTGCAAATGACTATTGCATGTGAATTAGAACACTTGGAACTAAAATAAGTGTATTTAGAGTCATTTTAATGCCTGAAATTGGTCAAAATAGAAGCTTCGGAGTAGGAGAAAAAGTGTGTAAAAATGGCAATTTTGGTCACATTGAGGCTTTAAAAAGTAGTTGTTCAACATAAGGCACAATCCAAATGTCATTTTGAATCAATTTTTCTACAGCCAAAAAAATCAATTTTCTGATGAAAAACGATGACCCTTGACCTGTAAAACTTTCTCCAGATGATCAGAAATGGTAATTTTTTTAAAGTTTAATTTTTTGACTGTAAATGACTATTGCATGTGAATTATCACTTTTGGGGCTAAAATAAGTGGGTTTAGAGTCATTTTAATGGCTGAAATTAGTCAAAAGGGAAGCTTCTGAGTAGGAGAAATAATTTGTAAAAATTGCAAATTTGGTCACATTGAGGCTTTAAAAAGTAGGTATTCAACATGAGGCACAATCCAAATGACATTTTGAATCAATTTTACTGCAGTCTAAAAAATCAATTTTCTGATGAAAAATGATGATCTGTGAACTGTCGAACTTTCTCCACATGGTCAGGAATGGTAATATTTTAAAGTTTAATTTTTTGACTGTAAATGACTATTGCATGTGAATTAGAACACTTGGAAGTAAAATAAGTGTGTTTAGAGTCATTTTAATGCCTGAAATTGGTCAAAATAGAAGCTTCTGAGTAGGAGAAAAAGTATGTAAAAATGGCAATTTTGGTCACATTGAGGCTTTAAAAAGTAGTTGTTCAACATTAGGCACAATCCAAATGACATTTTGAATCAATTTTTCTACAGTCCAAAAAATCAATTTTCTGATGAAAAAGGATGATCTGTGACCTGTCGAACTTTCTCCACATGGTCAGGAATGGTAATATTTTAAAGTTTAATTTTTTGACTGTAAATGACTATTGCATGTGAATTATCACTTTTGGGGCTAAAATAAGTGGGTTTAGAGTCATTTTAATGCCTGAAATTGGTTGAAATAGAAGCTTCTGAGTAGGAGAAAAAGTCTGTAAAAATGGCAATTTTGGTCATATTGAGGCTTTAAAAAGTAGTTATTCAACATGAGGCACAATCCAAATGACATTTTGAATCAATTTTTCTACAGTCCAAAAAATTCAATTTTCTGATGAAAAACGATGACCAGTGACCTGTCGAACTTTCTCCAGCTGGTCAGACATGAACATTTTTTAATGTTTAATTGTTTGACTGTAAATGACCATTGCATGTGAATTAGAACTCTTGGAACAAAAATAAGTGTGTTTAGAGTCATTTTAATGCCTGAAATTGGTCGAAAAAGAAGCTTCTGAGTAAGAGAAAAAGTCTGCAAAAATGGCAATTTTTGGTCACATTGAGGCTTTAAAAAGTAGTTAGTCAACATGAGGCACAATCCAAATAACATTTTGAATACATTTTTCAACATTCCAAAAAGTCAATCTTCTGATGAAAAACAATGACCCGTGACCTGTCGAACTTTCTCCAGATGGTCAGAAATGGTAAGTTTTTAATGTTTAATTTTTTGACTGTAAATTACTATTGCATGTGAATTAAAACACTTGGAACTAAAATAAGTGTGTTTAGAGTCATTTTAATGCCTGAAATTGGTCAAAATAGAAGCTTCTGAGTAGGAGAAAAAGTGTGTAAAAATGGCAATTTTGGTCATATTGAGGCTTTAAAAAGTAGTTATTCAACATGAGGCACAATCCAAATCATATTTTGAATCAATTTTTCAACAGTCCAAAAAATTCAATTTTCTGATGAAAAACGATGACCAGTGACCTGTCGAACTTTCTCCAGCTGGTCAGACATGAACATTTTTTAATGTTTAATTGTTTGACTGTAAATGACCATTGCATGTGAATTATAAATCTTGGAACAAAAATAAGTGTGTTTAGAGTCATTTTAATGCCTGAAATTGGTCGAAATAGAAGCTTCTGAGTAAGAGAAAAAGTCTGCAAAAATGGCAATTTTTGGTCACATTGAGGCTTTAAAAAGTAGTTAGTCAACATGAGGCCCAATCCAAATGATATTTTGAATCAATTTTTCAACATTCCAAAAAGTCAATTTTCTGATGAAAAATGATGACACGTGACATGTCGAACTTTCTCCAGATGGTCAGAAATGGTAAGTTTTTTAAGTTTAATTTTTTGACTGTAAATGAGTGTTGCATGTGAATTATCACTTTTGGGGCTAAAATAAGAGGGTTTAGAGTCATTTTAATGCCTTAAATTGGTCAAAATAGAAGCTTCTGAGTAGGAGAAAAAGTATGTAAAAATGGTAATTTTGGTCACATTGAGGCTTTAAAAAGTAGTTATTCAACATGAGGCACAATCCAAATGACATTTTGAATCAATATTTCTCCAGTCAAAAAAATCAATTTTCTGATGAAAAACGATGATCAATGACCTGTCGAACTTTCTCCAGATGGTCAGAAATGGAAATATTTTAATGTTTTGTCTTTTGACTATAAATGACTACTGCATGTGAATTAGAACTTTTGGGGCTAAAACAAGTGGGTTTAGAGTCATTTTAATGCCTGAAATTGGTTGAAATAGAAGCTTCTGAGTAGGAGAAAAAGTCTGTAAAAATGGCAATTTTGGTCACATTGAGGCATTAAAAAGTAGTTATTCAACATGAGGCACAATCCAAATGACATTTTGAATCAATTTTTCAAAAGTCCAAAAAATAAATTTTCTGATGAAAAACGATGATCCGTGACCTGTCAAACTTTCTCCAGATGGTCAGAGATGGTAAGTTTTTAATGTTTAATTATTTGACTGTAAATTACTATTGCATGTGAATTAGAACTCTTGGAACTAAAATAAGTGTGTTTAGAGTGATTTTAATGCCTGAAATTGGTCGAAATAGAAGCTTCTGAGTAAGAGAAAAAGTCTGTAAAAATGGCAATTTTTGGTCAGATTGAGGCTTTAAAAAATAGTTGTTCAACATGAGGCACAATCCAAATGACATTTTGAATCAATTTTTCTACAGTCCAAAAAATCAATTTTCTGATGAAAAATGATGATCTGTGACCTGTAGAACTTTCTCCACATGGTCAGGAATGGTAATATTTTAAAGTTTAATTTTTTGACTGTAAGTGACTATTGCATCTGAATTATCACTGGTGGGGCTAAAATAAGTGGGTTTATAGTCATTTTAATGCCTGAAATTGGTCGAAATAGAAGCTTCTGAGTAGGAGAAAAAGTTTGTAAAAGTGGCAATTTTGTTCACATTGAGGCATTAAAAAGTAGTTATTCAACATGAGGCACAATCCAAATGACATTTTGAATCAATTTTTCTACAGTCCAAAAAATCAATTTTCTGATGAAAAATGATGATCTGTGACCTATCGAACTTTCTCCACATGGTCAGGAATGGTAATATTTTAAAGTTTAATTTTTTGACTGTAAATGACTATTGCATGTGAATTAGAACACTTGGAACTAAAATAAGTGTGTTTAGGGTCATTTTAATGCCTGAAATTGGTCAAAATAGAAGCTTCTGAGTAGGAGAAAAAGTGTGTAAAAATGGCAATTTTGGTCACATTGAGGATTTAAAAAGTAGTTGTTCAACATAAGGCACAATCCAAATGTCATTTTGAATCAATTTTTCTACAGTCCAAAAAATCAATTTTCTGATGAAAAACGATGACCCTTGACCTGTAAAACTTTCTCCAGATGATCAGAAATGGTTATTTTTTTAAAGTTTAATTTTTTGACTGTAAATGACTATTGGATGTGAATTATCACTTTTGGGGCTAAAATAGGTGGGTTTAGAGTCATTTTAATGGCTGAAATTAGTCGAAAGGGAAGCTTCTGAGTAGGAGAAAAAATTGGTAAAAATGGCAAATTTGGTCACATTGAGGCTTTAAAAAGTAGGTATTCAACATGAGGCACAATCCAAATGACATTTTGAATCAATTTTACTGCAGTCCAAAAAATCAATTTTCAGATGGTCAGAAATGGTAATTTTTTAATGTTTAATTTTTTTTACTGCAAATGACTAGTGCATGTGAATTAGAACGCTTGGAACTAAAATAGGTGTGTTTAGAGTCATTTTAATGCCTGAAATTCGTTGAAATTGAAACTTCTGAGTAGGAGAAAAAGTCTGTAAAAATTGCAATTTTGGTCACATTGAGGCTTTAAAAAGTAGTTATTCAACATGAGGCACAATTCACATGACATTTTGCATCAATTTTTGTACAGTCCAAAAAATCAATTTTCTGATGAAAAACGATGACCCGTGACCTGTCGAACTTTTTCCAGATGGTCAGAAATGGTAAATTTTTTAAGTTTAATTTTTTGACCGTAAATGAGTGTTGCATGTGAATTATCACTTTTGGGGCTAAAATAAGAGGGTTTAGAGTCATTTTAATGCCTTAAATTGGTCAAAATAGAAGCTTCTGAGTAGGAGAAAAAGTATGTAAAAATGGCAATTTTGGTCACATTGAGGCTTTAAAAAGTAGTTATTCAACATGAGGCACAATCCAAATGACATTTTGAATCAATTTTTCTCCAGTCCAAAAAATCAATTTTCTGATGAAAAACGATGATCAATGACCTGTCGAACTTTCTCCAGATGGTCAGAAAGGGAAATATTTTAATGTTTTGTCTTTTGACTGTAAATGACTACTGCATGTGAATTAGAACTTTTGGGGCTAAAATAAGTGGGTTTAGAGTCATTTTAATGCCTGAAATTGGTTGAAATAGAAGCTTCTGAGTAGGAGAAAAAGTCTGTAAAAATGGCAATTTTGGTCACATTGAGGCATTAAAAAGTAGTTATTCAACATGAGGCACAATCCAAACGACATTTTGAATCAATTTTTCTACAGTCCAAAAAAGTCAATTTTCTGATGAAAAACGATGACCCGTGACCTGTCGAACTTTCTCCAGATGGTCAGAAATGGTAAGTTTTTAATGTTTTATTTTTTTACTGTAAATTACTATTGCATGTGAATTAGAACACTTGGAACTAAAATAAGTGTGTTTAGAGTCATTTTAATGCCTGAAATTGGTCGAAATAGAAGCTTCTGAGTAAGAGAAAAAGTCTGTAAAAATGGCAATTTTTGGTCACATTGAGGCTTTAAAAAGTAGTTAGTCAACATGAGGCCCAATCCAAATGACATTTTGAATCAATTTTTCAACATTCCAAAAAGTCAATTTTCTGATGAAAAACGATGACCCGTGACGTGTTTGAACTTTCTCCAGATGGTCAGAAATGGTAAGTTTTTAATGTTTAATTTTTTGACTGTAAATTACTATTGCATGTGAATTAGAACACTTGGAACTAAAATAAGTGTGTTTAGAGTCATTTTAATGCCTGAAATTGGTCAAAATAGAAGCTTCTGAGTAGGAGAAAAAGTGTGTAAAAATAGCAATTTTGGTCATATTGAGGCTTTAAAAAGTAGTTATTCAACATGAGGCACAATCCAAATGACATTTTGAATCAATTTCTTTACAGTTCAAAAAATCAATTTTCTGATGAAAAACGATGACCGGTGACCTGTCGAACTTTCTCCAGCTGGTCAGACATGGTAATATGGTAAATTTTTTATTGTTTAACTTTTTGACTGTAAATGACTATTGCATGTGAATGATCACTTTTGGAACTAAAATAAGTGTGATTAGAGTCATTTTAAGGCCTGAAATTGGTCGAAATAGAGGCTCCTGTGTAGGAGAAAAAGTCTGTAAAAATGGCAATTTTGGTCACATTGAGGCTTTAAAAAGTAGTTATTCAACATGAGGCACAATTCAAATGACAATTTGCATCAATTTTTCAACAGTCCAAAAAATCTATTTTCTGACGAAAAACGATGATCTGTGACCTGTCGAACTTTCTCCACATGGCCAGGAATGGTAATATTTTAAAGTTTAATTTTTTCACTGTAAATGACTATTGCATGTGAATTATCACTTTTGGGGCTAAAATAAGTGGGTTTAGAGTCATTTTAATGCCTGAAATTGGTCGAAATAGAAGCTTCTGAGTAGGAGAAAAAGTCTGTAAAAATGGCAATTTTGGTCACATTGAGGCATTAAAAAGTAGTTATTCAACATGAGGCACAATTCATATGACAATTTGCATCAATTTTTCAAAAGTCCAAAAAATAAATTTTCTGATGAAAAACGATGATCCGTGACCTGTCAAACTTTCTCCAGATGGTCAGAGATGGTAATTTTTTAATGTTTAATTATTTGACTGTAAATGACCATTGCATGTGAATTAGAACTCTTGGAACTGAAATAAGTGTGTTTAGAGTCATTTTAATGCCTGAAATTGGTCGAAATAGAAGCTTCTGAGTAAGAGAAAAAGTCTGTAAAAATGGCAATTTTTGGTCAGATTGAGGCTTTAAAAAATAGTTGTTCAACATGAGGCACAATCCAAATGACATTTTGAATCAATTTTTCTACAGTCCAAAAAATCAATTTTCTGATGAAAAATGATGATCTGTGACCTGTAGAACTTTCTCCACATGGTCAGGAATGGTAATATTTTAAAGTTTAATTTTTTGACTGTAAGTGACTATTGCATCTGAATTATCACTTTTGGGGCTAAAATAAGTGGGTTTATAGTCATTTTAATGCCTGAAATTGATCGAAATAGAAGCTTCTGAGTAGGAGAAAAAGTTTGTAAAAGTGGCAATTTTGTTCACATTGAGGCATTAAAAAGTAGTTATTCAACATGAGGCACAATCCAAATGACATTTTGAATCAATTTTTCTACAGTCCAAAAAATCAATTTTCTGATGAAAAATGATGATCTGTGACCTATCGAACTTTCTCCACATGGTCAGGAATGGTAATATTTTAAAGTTAAATTTTTTGACTGTAAATGACTATTGCATGTGAATTAGAACACTTGGAACTAAAATAAGTGTGTTTAGGGTCATTTTAATGCCTGAAATTGGTCAAAATAGAAGCTTCTGAGTAGGAGAAAAAGTGTGTAAAAATGGCAATTTTGGTCACATTGAGGATTTAAAAAGTAGTTGTTCAACATAAGGCACAATCCAAATGTCATTTTGAATCAATTTTTCTACAGTACAAAAAATCGATTTTCTCTTTTTTTTTTTTTTTTTTTTTTTTTTTCTTTCCTCATATACCACCAGACGGGAGAGGCAATCCAAATGGGGAAGTCCCCTTCCCTAAACCCCCACTCGATAGTATACGATTCCGATGTTAGGACCCCGGGGGGATAGGAAAAGGGGTCTAACCCTACTGGCATTTTACTGTTTGCTCTATCTACTCCAACGTTTACTCACTGAGAGGCCCATTAGTGGTGTTAGAGATTGAGCCCCAACAGTGCCCAGGTAAAATCATCGGAAAAAAGAAAAAAGAAAAAGAAGAGAAAAAAAAAAAAAAAAAAAAAACTTTTGTCATCTGTTCCTCCAGGCCATTAGCGGTGCCCATATCTTTGCTTCACTGGAGGGATCGCAGGCTATATCTGACTCACAAGTGTACATAATATGTTTCAAGCAATCTAAAAAAATCGGTGCCTTCTCATTTTTCCACGCCCTACATATTTCTCGCCTTGCTAATACCATAATATAAAAAATAAGTTTGGAATCAAGGGCACATAATTGATAATTGTTAACTAACCCAAACATGATTGTCTTTGGATTTATAGTAAATTGTACATTTAATACTGTTGCAATGAAATCACCTAGTTTAGCCCAATATTGCGCCAGAGAAGGGCAATCCACAAACATATGTATGTCATCAGCGGCGAGCAATTTACACCGAGGGCACCGATGTTCTAGGTTGGTAAATCTTACAAGTTTCTTGGGCGAGATATAGACTCTATACAGGGTAAACAGATGGTTTTTTTTAAGTGCAGCTGGTTTGACTATAGTATGTAGCATTGTGAAAGAATCCTCCCACAGCTCCTTAAGATTATCATGATTAAGATCAACCTGTTCACCCCATATTTTTAGGAGTTCAATCTCCGGAACTTCTTCTGCTCCCATCATAGCCCAATACCAAAATGCCAACTCTCTTTTCCAGGTCCCTTTCTTGTTTACCAGGTCAAAGCTAGGATTTAATGTACAGGACACCGGCGCAAGAGTAGCCCACCAACCCGATAGTTGATAATATTTGAACCTAGTGAGAGAACCCTCCGTCAAGGTAAAGAGAGAATCCCAGTCAATAAGCTGTGCATCCTTTAGAAGATCTCCCCAGTGTGTAATACCAGCCAACCTCAAAGGGCGAGCTAGTTGATCTTTTAAGCACTCCGGGGTCCCTGGGGAGTCCCAGATCGGGGCCTGGGGAGCATAATAGGGGATTCCCAGCTTTTTCCTGAAAAAAACCCAATTTTTTTGGGCAGCTATCAAAATCTTCAATCTAACTTTTTTTAAAAACCTGGGATCTCCAAATTTAAACAAAAATTAATCCTGACCCTGGGGTACACTGTGTAGCAAAGCCTGAAATAAGGATCCTAAAACAGTAGTATCTGCCTTGTCTGCCAATCGTCTAAAATTTTTTAATTGGAACGAGTGACAGTAGATAAGTAAATCTGGGAGGGCAAGGCCCCCAACTTTTAATTTTCTCGTCAATTTCTTCCAAGATATTCTCGGCAGTTTAGAGTTCCAGATGAATGAACCTATTTTTCCCTGCAATTTAGCTATATCTTTTGGGTCAAAAGTTAACGGAATAGAGTTAAATAAAAAGGTAATTTTCGGCAAAATAGTCATTTTTATGAGGTTCACTCTACCGAATATGTTAAGCGGGAGCCCAGACCAACGTTGAAGGAGATGACAGATTTCCTTATAGACTCTATCAAAGTTAATTTTAGTTATCTGATTTATATGTTGAGCTAAATATATTCCCAAATATCTCATCTTAGGTTTAACAGCCGGGTATTCTTCAGCCGAATTCCACTGCATAACCTCGGTTTTGTCTCTGTTTATTTTATAGCCGGATATTGCCCCAAAGTCCTCTGCCAGAGCAAAGAGTCTAGGGACGGCCTCTTCTGGATTCGATGTATACATTAAGAGATCGTCCGCGTAAAGAGCAAACTTCAGCTCTAAGCTCGCGATTTTAAATGGTTTAAAAATCGGGTCAGATCTCAACTTAATAACTAAAGGCTCAATATACAAATTAAACAAAAGAGGAGAAAGGGGACATCCCTGTCTAGTACCACGGAATATGTGTACCCAATCAGTGAGACAACCATTCACTAAAATTTTGGCTTTGGGACTAGAGTATAAGGCTCGAATTGAGGCTATAAAATTCGATGGCATACCAAGTGCATCTAATGTTTTCCAGAGATAAGGCCAACTGACTTGGTCGAAAGCCTTTGCGGCGTCAATGGCCACAATCGTTAAGGGCGACTTTTCATTAGTCGCTACATCTATGGCAGCAATAGCCTGGAATGTAAGTTCATTCAACTGCCTACCCGGCATAAAGCCTCTTTGATCGCTGTGAACCACTGATTTGATGACCTTGGCCAATCTCGCTGCCAACACGCCCGCAAAGATTTTATAGTCAGTATTCAGCAGCGAGATTGGCCGATAGGATTCAACAATCTGGGGGTCCTTATTGGGTTTTAATATTAGAGTCACTGTTGCCTCAGACCATGTTTGTTGCACAGCTTCGCCGGAGAGATGAATTTTATTAAATAAAATTGTGAGGATTGGCACAATTAATTCTAGATTGATTTGATATGCCTCAACTGGGAGGCCGTCCGGACCCGCTGCTTTTCCTTTTGCCATGCTCTTTAGTTGGTTATAGACTTCACCCTCTTTAATTGATGAACTCAAGAAGACCTTATCTGCTTCTGTGAGATGTGGTAGAACTAGTTGGTTAAGCCACAGTTCAGCCTTCTCCGTAGAGAAATCTCCTTGTTCCGCGTACATCTTCGACATATAATTATGAACTTCTTTTACTATCTCATTGTTGTTATAGGTCAAGGTCCCGAAGCCTTGTAGAATCAAACTCCCAATTTGGTTCTTGGCTCGATCTGTTCTGGCCTTCCAGGCCAAGAAACGGCCACACTTCTCCCCATAGGAGAAATTGCTTAATCTGCTCGCATCCCATCTTTCCTTAATGGCTTTATCGAGGAGAGCCTGATATTCTGCTTTAAGGGAATTTAACTCGTTTGATAATATATCTACATTGGAATATTGCATTAGGGAGGCGAGTTGAAGTTGTTGTTCTTTCAACTTTATTTTTATGAGGGAGGTCACCCAGATGGGGTACTGCAATCTGGCGTTTGCGAGGATAACGCTTGTCATAGCGGTAGTGAGACCGCAGAGGAGTCTCCAAGTGGAGAGCACCCCGGTGGGGACAACCAGTTGAAGAACCTTCTTTTTTCCCTCCGTGAAGACCTATTTGCAAAACTGATTCCTAGGATTGAAATCTCCGAAGGGAATCAGAAGGTAATTTCAGAGAAATGTACAGCCTTAGAGTCAAAATTGGACGATATTTGCACTAGAACAGAGACACTCGAAAATAAAGTGGATATTTTAGCAAAAAGTTCTCAAAGCCACTCGGATATCATCGCTGCTCTACAGACGCAGAATCGGGCTTTTCAAAGCGATATCGAGAGATTAGAGATCCACGCCAGAAGGAATAATCTGAAATTTTTGGAGATCCCGGAAGGAGTAGAGAATGGCAATGTGAAGTCGCTGATATGCAAACTATTGAGAGAGGGGGTCCTAAAAGATAGACTGGATATTGATCTAGAAAAGGAGATTCAGCGAGCCCATAGAGATCCATTTAGACAACATCCAGGCAGGAAGGCCCCAAGGAAGATCCTGGTTAACTTTCTCTCTTTTTCAATTAAGGAGTTGATTCTAGGGCGAGCTCTGAAAGATACATCATTGCACATTAACTCTGTTAAGTATCTAATACGTTCCGATGTGGGCAGAGCCACTGCCCAAAGACAGTGGGAACTGGGCTCTCGGATGTCCGAGTTAAGAAGCCTGGGAGCGCAGGTTATGATGAAGTTTCCCGCTGCCTTAAGAGTGGTTTGGAGAAATAAGACGCACAATTTCTCCTCTGTTCAGGAGGTTGATACCTTTATATCACACATGAAGGGGGTTCAATAGAGGCATTACATACTAACTGTGATAACAGCGATATATCATAAAATATTAACCCACGACACATGCAGAATATGTGGCAAAGAAAAACAAAGGTTAAGCATAAAATTCACTTAAAAAAAAAAAAAAGAAAATTGTGTGTGTGTGTGGATATAGGAGATCACAATATAGTAATAAGTTTACTGAGTCACTGGTTAAGAAAAATATGCGTAATCATGAGCGGTGGGCTCTGTACGGAGAGCGGGGCCTCTCAAATAGGCGATTTTCTTATCGCCAAGATAGTTGTGGGGGGGTTCCTCACGGTGGGTGGTGGGAGGTGGAGGTGGTGGAGGGGAGGGATAGGGTGGGGGAAAAAAACAAATAAAATACTTCCTCATAGAGCCAGCAGTACGAGTTGTAGTAAATTATTCAATACTTCCTGTGTATATAAGTCAGATTTTGATATTCTTTGGTGTATAGAAAATTTTATCCTCTGGAATGATGAATTCCATAAATAAAACTAAAATAATCAGTTGGAATGTGAATGGATTGAGAGATGGGAGGAAACTCAACAGAGTATGTGAATTCTTGAAAAAATCAGGAGCCCATATATGTCTTCTACAAGAGACCCACCTGGAGTCTCAAGAATGTAAGATTGCCTTCGAAAAACAAAGCTGGATTCAGGATCTCCTGTGTTCTCGCCAAAGCGGAAGCACAAGAGGGGTAGCGATATTAATTCGTATAAACAGTAAAATCAGAATAGAGAACCATGACACGGATACGTCAGGTAGATGGCTATCCGCTCAGTTAAAAGTAGACAGTTCTTCCTTAGTTTGTGCAGTCTACTATGGCCCCAATCAGGACTGTCCGGAGCATCTGGCCAATCTGAAGTCATCTCTCTTTAACTTTAATGCCCCTATAATATTGGGGGGTGACTTCAATTTGGTTTTCGACAAAAACCTGGATAGGACTTCCAGAGCCACTGTCGCTCCTTTACCTAAAACAAAATTAGAACTTAAGAATATAATGAGAGACTTCAATTTACTGGATATTTGGAGAATCAGAAATACTATGGGCAGAGACTATTCTTTTTATAGTCATAGATATAAGCATCATTCCCGTATTGATTTTTTCTTGATAGATCAGATGCTTCTTCCTCAAGTAATCTCCTCCTCCTACATTCCCGCTCTACTCTCAGACCACTCATCAGTAGAATTAACAGTATATTCCATAAAAGAAGTACAAATGAGAAGGTGGACTTTTGATAGATCGTTACTACAAGTAGACGCAGTGAGGTCACAGCTATCCACACAGCTGGAAGAATTTTTCAGATTTAACTGTGGCTCAGCGGGTGCTCAGATTGTATGGGAGGCATTTAAGTCTTTTATGAGGGCAATAGTGACTACACTCACGGTCAAGAGAAATAGGGATAAAAGGAAAGCTGAAAAAATCGATTTTCTGATGAAAAACGATGACCCTTGACCTGTAAAACTTTCTCCAGATGATCAGAAATGGTAATTTTTTTAAAGTTTAATTTTTTGACTGTAAATGACTATTGCATGTGAATTATCACTTTTGGGGCTAAAATAAGTGGGTTTAGAGTCATTTTAATGGCTGAAATTAGTCGAAAGGGAAGCTTCTGAGTAGGAGAAAAAATTGGTAAAAATGGCAAATTTGGTCACATTGAGGCTTTAAAAAGTAGGTATTCAACATGAGGCACAATCCAAATGACATTTTGAATCAATTTTACTGCAGTCCAAAAAATCAATTTTCAGATGGTCAGACATGGTAATTTTTTAATGTTTAATTTTTTTTACTGCAAATGACTAGTGCATGTGAATTAGAACGCTTGGAACTAAAATAGGTGTGTTTAGAGTCATTTTAATGCCTGAAATTCGTTGAAATTGAAACTTCTGAGTAGGAGAAAAAGTCTGTAAAAATGGCAATTTTGGTCACATTGAGGCTTTAAAAAGTAGTTATTCAACATGAGGCACAATCCAAATGACATTTTGAATCAATTTTTCTCCAGTCCAAAAAATCAATTTTCTGATGAAAAACGATGATCAATGACCTGTCGAACTTTCTCCAGATGGTCAGAAAGGGAAATATTTTAATGTTTTGTCTTTTGACTGTAAATGACTACTGCATGTGAATTAGAACTTTTGGGGCTAAAATAAGTGGGTTTAGAGTCATTTTAATGCCTGAAATTGGTTGAAATAGAAGCTTCTGAGTAGGAGAAAAAGTCTGTAAAAATGGCAATTTTGGTCACATTGAGGCATTAAAAAGTAGTTATTCAACATGAGGCACAATCCAAACGACATTTTGAATCAATTTTTCTACAGTCCAAAAAAGTCAATTTTCTGATGAAAAACGATGACCCGTGACCTGTCGAACTTTCTCCAGATGGTCAGAAATGGTAAGTTTTTAATGTTTAATTTTTTTACTGTAAATTACTATTGCATGTGAATTAGAACACTTGGAACTAAAATAAGTGTGTTTAGAGTAATTTTAATGCCTGAAATTGGTCGAAATAGAAGCTTCTGAGTAAGAGAAAAAGTCTGTAAAAATGGCAATTTTTGGTCACATTGAGGCTTTAAAAAGTAGTTAGTCAACATGAGGCCCAATCCAAATGACATTTTGAATCAATTTTTCAACATTCCAAAAAGTTAATTTTCTGATGAAAAACGATGACCCGTGACGTGTTTGAACTTTCTCCAGATGGTCAGAAATGGTAAGTTTTTAATGTTTAATTTTTTGACTGTAAATTACTATTGCATGTGAATTAGAACACTTGGAACTAAAATAAGTGTGTTTAGAGTCATTTTAACGCCTGAAATTGGTCAAAATAGAAGCTTCTGAGTAGGAGAAAAATGTGTAAAAATAGCAATTTTGGTCATATTGAGGCTTTAAAAAGTAGTTATTCAACATGAGGCACAATCCAAATGACATTTTGAATCAATTTCTTTACAGTTCAAAAAATCAATTTTCTGATGAAAAACGATGACCCATGACCTGTCGAACTTTCTCCAGCTGGTCAGACATGGTAATATGGTAAGTTTTTTATTGTTTAACTTTTTGACTGTAAATGACTATTGCATGTGAATGATCACTTTTGGAACTAAAATAAGTGTGATTAGAGTCATTTTAAGGCCTGAAATTGGTCGAAATAGAGGCTCCTGTGTAGCAGAAAAAGTCTGTAAAAATGGCAATTTTGGTCACATTGAGGCTTTAAAAAGTAGTTATTCAACATGAGGCACAATCCAAATGACATTCTGAATCAATTTTTCCACAGTCCAAAAAATCTATTTTCTGACAAAAAACGATGATCTGTGACCTGTCGAACTTTCTCCACATGGCCAGGAATGGTAATATTTTAAAGTTTAATTTTTTGACTGTAAATGACTATTGCATGTGAATTATCACTTTTGGGGCTAAAATAAGTGGGTTTAGAGTCATTTTAATGCCTGAAATTGGTCGAAATAGAAGCTTCTGAGTAGGAGAAAAAGTTTGTAAAAGTGGCAATTTTGGTCACATTGAGGCATTAAAAAGTAGTTATTCAACACGAGGCACAATCTAAATGACATTTTGAATCAATTTTTCTACAGTCCAAAAAATCGATTTTCTGATGAAAAATGATGATCTGTGACATGTCGAACTTTCTCCACATGGTCAGGAATGGTAATATTTTAAAGTTTAATTTTTTGACTGTAAATGACTATTGCATGTGAATTAGAACACTTGGAACTAAAATAAGTGTGTTTAGAGTCATTTTAATGCCTGAAATTGGTCAAAATAGAAGCTTCTGAGTAGGAGAAAAAGTGTGTAAAAATGGCAATTTTGGTCACATTGAGGCTTTAAAAAGTAGTTGTTCAACATAAGGCACAATCCAAATGACATTTTGAATCAATTTTTCTACAGTCCAAAAATCAATTTTCTGATGAAAAACGATGATCTTTGACCTGTCGAACTTTCTCTACATGGTCAGGAATGGTAATATTTTAAAGTTTAAGTTTTTTGACTGTAAATGACTATTGCATGTGAATTATCACTTTTGGGGCTAAAATAAGTGGGTTTAGAGTCATTTTAATGCCTGAAATTGGTTGAAATAGAAGCTTCTGAGTAGGAGAAAAAGTCTGTAAAAATGGCAATTTTGGTCACATTGAGGCTTTAAAAAGTAGTTATTCAACACAAGGCACAATCCAAATGACATTTTGAATCAATTTTTCCACAGTCCAAATAATCAATTTTCTGACGAAAAACAATGACCCGTGACCTGTCGAACTTTCTCCAGATGGTCAGAAATGGTAAGTTTTTAATGTTTCATTTTTTGACTGTAAATTACTATTGCATGTGAATTAGAACACTTGGAACTAAAATAAGTGTGTTTAGAGTCATTTTAATGCCTGAAATTGGTCAAAATAGAAGCTTCTGAGTAGGAGAAAAAGTACGTAAAAATGGCAATTTTGGTCACATTGAGGTTTTAAAAAGTAGTTGTTCAACATGAGGCACAATCCAAATGACATTTTGAATCAATTGTTCTACAGTCCAAAAAATCAATTTTCTGATGAAAAACGATGATCTGTGACCTCTCGAACTTTCTCCACATGGTCAGGAATGGTAATATTTTAAAGTTTAATTTTTTTACTATAAATGACTATTGCATGTGAATTATCACTTTTGGGGCTAAAATAAGTGGGTTTAGAGTCATTTTAATGCTTGAAATTGGTCGAAATAGAAGCTTCTGAGTAGGAGAAAAAGTCTGTAAAAATGGCAATTTTGGTCACATTGAGGCATTAAAAAGTAGTTATTCAACGTGAGGCACAGTTCAAATGACAATTTGCATCAATTTTTCAACAGTCCAAAAAATTAATTTTCTGATGAAAAACGGTGATCCGTGACCTGTCAAACTTTTTCCAGATGGTCAGAAATGGTAATTTGTTAATGTTTAATTATTTGACTGTAAATGACCATTGCATGTGTATTAGAACTCTTGGAACTAAATTAAGTGTGTTTAGAGTCATTTTAATGCCTGAAATTGGTCGAAATAGAAGCTTCTGAGTAGGAGAAAAAGTCTGTAAAAATGGCAATTTTGGACACATTGAGGCTTTAAAAAGTAGTTATTCAACATGAGGCACAATCCAAATGACATTTTGAATCAATTTTTCTACAGTCCAAAAAATCAATTTTCTGACGAAAAACAATGACCCCGTGACCTGTCAAACTTTCTCCAGATGGTCAGAAATTGTAAGTTTTTAATGTTTAATTTTTTTACTGTAAATGACTATTGCATGTGAATTATCACTTTCGGGGCTAAAATAAGTGGGTTTAGAGTCATTTTAATGGCTGAAATTAGTCGAAAGGGAAGCTTCTGGGTAGGAGAAAAAATTTGTTAAAATGGCACATTTGGTCACATTGAGGCTTTACAAAGTAGCTATTCAACATGAGGCACAATCCAAATGTCATTTTGAATCAATTTTACTGCAGTCCAAAAAATCAATTTTCTGATGAAAAACGATGATCTGTGACCTGTCGAACTTTCTCCAGATGGTCAGAAATACTTTTGGAACTAAAATAAGTGTGTTTAGAGTCATTTTAATGCCTGAAATTGGTCGAAATAGAAACTTCTGAGTCAGAGAAAAAGTCTGTAAAAATGGCAATTTTGGTCACATTGAGGCTTTAAAAAGTAGTTATTCAACATGAGGCACAATCCAAATGACATTTTGAATCAATTTTTCTACAGTCCAAAAAATCAATTTTCTGATGAAAAACGATGACCCTTGACCTGTAAAACTTTCTCCAGATGATCAGAAATGGTAATTTTTTAAAGTTTAATTTTTTGACTGTAAATGACTATTGCATGTGAAATATCACTTTTGGGGCTAAAATAAGTGGGTTTAGAGTCATTTTAATGGCTGAAATTAGTCGAAAGGGAAGCTTCTGAGTAGGAGAAAAAATTTGTAAAAATGGCACATTTGGTCACATTGAGGCTTTAAAAAGTAGCTATTCAACATGAGGCACAATCCAAATGACATTTGAATCAATTTTACTACAGTCCAAAAAATCAATTTTCAGATGGTCAGAAATGGTAATTTTTTAATGTTTAATTTTTTTTACTGTAAATGACTAGTGCATGTGAATTAGAACGCTTGGAACTAAAATAGGTGTGTTTAGAGTCATTTTAATGCCTGAAATTGGTTGAAATTGAAACTTCTGAGTAGGAGAAAAAGTCTGTAAAAAAGGCAATTTTGGTCACTTTGAGGCTTTAAAAAGTAGTTATTTAACATGAGGCACAATTCAAATGACATTTTGCATCAATTTTTGTACAGTCCAAAAAATCAATTTTCTGATGAAAAACGATCACCAGTGACCTGTCGAACTTTCTCCCGATGATCAGAAATGGTAATTTTTTTAAGTTTAATTTTTTGACTGTAAATGACTGTTGCATGTGAATTAGAACACTTGGAACTAAAATAAGTGTGTTTAGAGTCATTTTAATGCCTGAAATTGGTCAAAATAGAAGCTTCTGAGTAGGAGAAAAAGTACCTAAAAATGGCAATTTTGGTCACATTGAGGTTTTAAAAAGTAGTTGTTCAACATGAGGCACAATCCAAATGACATTTTGAATCAATTGTTCTACAGTCCAAAAAATCAATTTTCTGATGAAAAACGATGATCTGTGACCTCTCGAACTTTCTCCACATGGTCAGGAATGGTAATATTTTAAAGTTTAATTTTTTTACTATAAATGACTATTGCATGTGAATTATCACTTTTGGGACTAAAATAAGTGGGTTTAGAGTCATTTTAATGCTTGAAATTGGTCGAAATAGAAGCTTCTGAGTAGGAGAAAAAGTCTGTAAAAATGGCAATTTTGGTCACATTGAGGCATTAAAAAGTAGTTATTCAACGTGAGGCACAGTTCAAATGACAATTTGCATCAATTTTTCAACAGTCCAAAAAATTAATTTTCTGATGAAAAACGGTGATCCGTGACCTGTCAAACTTTTTCCAGATGGTCAGAAATGGTAATTTGTTAATGTTTAATTATTTGACTGTAAATGACCATTGCATGTGTATTAGAACTCTTGGAACTAAATTAAGTGTGTTTAGAGTCATTTTAATGCCTGAAATTGGTCGAAATAGAAGCTTCTGAGTAGGAGAAAAAGTCTGTAAAAATGGCAATTTTGGACACATTGAGGCTTTAAAAAGTAGTTATTCAACATGAGGCACAATCCAAATGACATTTTGAATCAATTTTTCTACAGTCCAAAAAATCAATTTTCTGACGAAAAACAATGACCCCGTGACCTGTCGAACTTTCTCCAGATGGTCAGAAATTGTAAGTTTTTAATGTTTAATTTTTTTACTGTAAATGACTATTGCATGTGAATTATCACTTTCGGGGCTAAAATAAGTGGGTTTAGAGTCATTTTAATGGCTGAAATTAGTCGAAAGGGAAGCTTCTGGGTAGGAGAAAAAATTTGTTAAAATGGCACATTTGGTCACATTGAGGCTTTACAAAGTAGCAATTCAACATGAGGCACAATCCAAATGTCATTTTGAATCAATTTTACTGCAGTCCAAAAAATCAATTTTCTGATGAAAAACGATGATCTGTGACCTGTCGAACTTTCTCCAGATGGTCAGAAATACTTTTGGAACTAAAATAAGTGTGTTTAGAGTCATTTTAATGCCTGAAATTGGTCGAAATAGAAACTTCTGAGTCAGAGAAAAAGTCTGTAAAAATGGCAATTTTGGTCACATTGAGGCTTTAAAAAGTAGTTATTCAACATGAGGCACAATCCAAATGACATTTTGAATCAATTTTTCTACAGTCCAAAAAATCAATTTTCTGATGAAAAACGATGACCCTTGACCTGTAAAACTTTCTCCAGATGATCAGAAATGGTAATTTTTTAAAGTTTAATTTTTTGACTGTAAATGACTATTGCATGTGAAATATTACTTTTGGGGCTAAAATAAGTGGGTTTAGAGTCATTTTAATGGCTGAAATTAGTCGAAAGGGAAGCTTCTGAGTAGGAGAAAAAATTTGTAAAAATGGCACATTTGGTCACATTGAGGCTTTAAAAAGTAGCTATTCAACATGAGGCACAATCCAAATGACATTTGAATCAATTTTACTACAGTCCAAAAAATCAATTTTCAGATGGTCAGAAATGGTAATTTTTTAATGTTTAATTTTTTTTACTGTAAATGACTAGTTCATGTGAATTAGAACGCTTGGAACTAAAATAGGTGTGTTTAGAGTCATTTTAATGCCTGAAATTGGTTGAAATTGAAACTTCTGAGTAGGAGATAAAGTCTGTAAAAAAGGCAATTTTGGTCACTTTGAGGCTTTAAAAAGTAGTTATTTAACATGAGGCACAATTCAAATGACATTTTGCATCAATTTTTGTACAGTCCAAAAAATCAATTTTCTGATGAAAAACGATCACCAGTGACCTGTCGAACTTTCTCCCGATGATCAGAAATGGTAATTTTTTTAAGTTTATTTTTTTGACTGTAAATGACTGTTGCATGTGAATTATTACTTTTGGGGCTAAAATAAGAGTGTTTAGAGTCATTTTAAAGCCTGAAATTGGTCAAAATAGAAGCTTCTGAGTAGGAAATAAGTCTGTAAAAATTGCAATTTTGGTCACATTGAGGCTTTAAAAAGTAGTTATTTAACATGAGGCACAATCCAAATGAAATTTTGAATCAATTTTTCTACAGTCTAAAAAGTCAATTTTCTGACGAAAAACAATGACCCCGTGACCTGTCGAACTTTCTCCAGATGGTCAGAAATTGTAAGTTTTTAATGTTTAATTTTTTGACTGTAAATTACTATTGCATGTGAATTAGAACACTTGGAACTAAAATAAGTGTGTTTATTTAGAGTCATTTTAATGCCTGAAATTGGTCAAAATAGAAGCTTCTGAGTAGGAGAAAAAGTATGTAAAACTGGCAATTTTGGTCACATTGAGGCTTTAAAAAGTAGTTGTTCAACATGAGGCACAATCCAAATGTCATTATGAATCAATTTTTCTGCAGTCCAAAAAATCAATTTTCTGATGAAAAACGATGATCTGTGACCTGTCGAACTTTCTCCAGATGGTCAGAAATACTTTAGGAACTAAAATAAGTGTGTTTAGAGTCATTTTAATGCCTGAAATTGGTCGAAATAGAACCTTCTGAGTAAGAGAAAAAGTCTGTAAAAATGGCAATTTTGGTCACATTGAGGCTTTAAAAAGTAGTTATTCAACATGAGGCACAATCCAAATGACATTTTGAATCAATTTTTCTACAGTCCAAAAAATCAATTTTCTGATGAAAAACGATGACCCTTGACCTGTAAAACTTTCTCCAGATGATCAGAAATGGTAACTTTTTTAAAGTTTAATTTTTTGACTTTAAATGACTGTTGCATGTGAATTATCACTTTTGGGGCTAAAATAAGTGGGTTTAGAGTCATTTTAATGGCTGAAGTTAGTCGAAAGGGAAGCTTCTGAGTAGGAGAAAAAATGTGTAAAAATGGCACATTTGGTCACATTGAGGCTTTAAAAAGTAGCTATTCAACATGAGGCACAATCCAAATGACATTTGAATCAATTTTACTACAGTCCAAAAAATCAATTTTCAGATGGTCAGAAATGGTAATTTTTTAATGTTTAATTTGTTTACTGTAAATGACTAGTGCATGTGAATTAGAACGCTTGGAACTAAAATAGGTGTGTTTAGAGTCATTTTAATGCCTGAAATTGGTTGAAATTGAAACTTCTGAGTAGGAGAAAAAGTCTGTAAAAAAGGCAATTTTGGTCACTTTGAGGCTTTAAAAAGTAGTTATTCAACATGAGGAACAATTCACATGACATTTTGCATCAATTTTTGTACAGTCCAAAAAAATCAATTTTCTGATGAAAAACGATCACCAGTGACCTGTCGAACTTTCTCCCGATGATCAGAAATGGTAATTTTTTTAAGTTTAATTTTTTGACTGTAAATGACTGTTGCATGTGAAATATTACTTTTGGGGCTAAAATAAGAGTGTTAAGAGTCATTTTAATGCCTGAAATTGGTAGCAATAGAAGCTTCTGAGTAGGAGAAAAAGTCTGTAGAAATGGCAATTTTGGTCACATTGAGGCATTAAAAAGTAGTTATTCAACATGAGGCACAATTCAAATGACAATTTGCATCAATTTTTCAACAGTCCAAAAAATAAATTTTCTGATGAAAAACGATGATCCGTGAACTGTCAAACTTTCTCCAGATGGTCAGAAATGGTAATTTTTTAATGTTTAATTTTTTAACTGTAAATGACTATTGCATGTGAATTATCACTTTTGGGGCTAAAATAAGTGGGTTTAGAGTCATTTTAATGCCTGAAATTGGTCGAAATAGAAGCTTCTGAGTAGGAGAAAAAGTCTATAAAAATGGCAATTTTGGTCACATTGAGGCATTAAAAAGTAGTTATTCAACATGAGGCACAATTCAAATGACAATTTGCATCAATTTTTGCAACAGTCCAAAAAATAAATTTTCTGATGAAAAACGATGATCTGTGACCTGTCGAACTTTCTCCACATGGTCAGGAATGGTAATATTTTAAAGTTTAGGTTTTTTACTGTAAATGACTATTGCATGTGAATTATCACTTTTGGGGCTAAAATAAGTGGGTTTAGAGTCATTTTAATGCCTGAAATTGGTCGAAATAGAAGCTTCTGAGTAGGAGAAAAAGTCTGTAAAAATGGCAATTTTGGACACATTGAGGCTTTAAAAAGTAGTTATTCAACATGAGGCACAATCCAAATGACATTTTGAATCAATTTTTCTACAGTCCAAAAAATCAATTTTCTGATGAAAAACGATGACCCGCGACCTGTCAAACTTTCTCCAGATGGTCAGAAATGGAAATTTTTTAATGTTTTGTCATTTCACTGTAAATGACTATTGCATGGGAAATATCACTTTTGGGGCTAAAATAAGTGGGTTTAGAGTCATTTTAATGGCTGAAATTAGTCGAAATAGAAGCTTCTGAGTAGGAGAAAAAGTCTGTAAAAATGGCAATTTTGGTCACATTGAGGCTTTAAAAAGTAGTTATTCAACACAAGGCACAATCCAAATGACATTTTGAATCAATTTTTCCACAGTCCAAATAATCAATTTTCTGACGAAAAACAATGACCCGTGACCTGTCGAACTTTCTCCAGATGGTCAGAAATGGTAAGTTTTTAATGTTTCATTTTTTGACTGTAAATTACTATTGCATGTGAATTAGAACACTTGGAACTAAAATAAGTGTGTTTAGAGTCATTTTAATGCCTGAAATTGGTCAAAATAGAAGCTTCTGAGTAGGAGAAAAAGTACGTAAAAATGGCAATTTTGGTCACATTGAGGTTTTAAAAAGTAGTTGTTCAACATGAGGCACAATCCAAATGACATTTTGAATCAATTGTTCTACAGTCCAAAAAATCAATTTTCTGATGAAAAACGATGATCTGTGACCTCTCGAACTTTCTCCACATGGTCAGGAATGGTAATATTTTAAAGTTTAATTTTTTTACTATAAATGACTATTGCATGTGAATTATCACTTTTGGGGCTAAAATAAGTGGGTTTAGAGTCATTTTAATGCTTGAAATTGGTCGAAATAGAAGCTTCTGAGTAGGAGAAAAAGTCTGTAAAAATGGCAATTTTGGTCACATTGAGGCATTAAAAAGTAGTTATTCAACGTGAGGCACAGTTCAAATGACAATTTGCATCAATTTTTCAACAGTCCAAAAAATAAATTTTCTGATGAAAAACGGTGATCCGTGACCTGTCAAACTTTTTCCAGATGGTCAGAAATGGTAATTTGTTAATGTTTAATTATTTGACTGTAAATGACCATTGCATGTGTATTAGAACTCTTGGAACTAAATTAAGTGTGTTTAGAGTCATTTTAATGCCTGAAATTGGTCGAAATAGAAGCTTCTGAGTAGGAGAAAAAGTCTGTAAAAATGGCAATTTTGGACACATTGAGGCTTTAAAAAGTAGTTATTCAACATGAGGCACAATCCAAATGACATTTTGAATCAATTTTTCTACAGTCCAAAAAATCAATTTTCTGACGAAAAACAATGACCCCGTGACCTGTCGAACTTTCTCCAGATGGTCAGAAATTGTAAGTTTTTAATGTTTAATTTTTTTACTGTAAATGACTATTGCATGTGAATTATCACTTTCGGGGCTAAAATAAGTGGGTTTAGAGTCATTTTAATGGCTGAAATTAGTCGAAAGGGAAGCTTCTGGGTAGGAGAAAAAATTTGTTAAAATGGCACATTTGGTCACATTGAGGCTTTACAAAGTAGCTATTCAACATGAGGCACAATCCAAATGTCATTTTGAATCAATTTTACTGCAGTCCAAAAAATCAATTTTCTGATGAAAAACGATGATCTGTGACCTGTCGAACTTTCTCCAGATGGTCAGAAATTGTAAGTTTTTAATGTTTAATTTTTTGACTGTAAATTACTATTGCATGTGAATTAGAACACTTGGAACTAAAATAAGTGTGTTTATTTAGAGTCATTTTAATGCCTGAAATTGGTCAAAATAGAAGCTTCTGAGTAGGAGAAAAAGTATGTAAAACTGGCAATTTTGGTCACATTGAGGCTTTAAAAAGTAGTTGTTCAACATGAGGCACAATCCAAATGTCATTATGAATCAATTTTTCTGCAGTCCAAAAAATCAATTTTCCGATGAAAAACGATGATCTGTGACCTGTCGAACTTTCTCCAGATGGTCAGAAATACTTTAGGAACTAAAATAAGTGTGTTTAGAGTCATTTTAATGCCTGAAATTGGTCGAAATAGAACCTTCTGAGTAAGAGAAAAAGTCTGTAAAAATGGCAATTTTGGTCACATTGAGGCTTTAAAAAGTAGTTATTCAACATGAGGCACAATCCAAATGACATTTTGAATCAATTTTTCTACAGTCCAAAAAATCAATTTTCTGATGAAAAACGATGACCCTTGACCTGTAAAACTTTCTCCAGATGATCAGAAATGGTAACTTTTTTAAAGTTTAATTTTTTGACTGTAAATGACTGTTGCATGTGAATTATCACTTTTGGGGCTAAAATAAGTGGGTTTAGAGTCATTTTAATGGCTGAAATTAGTCGAAAGGGAAGCTTCTGAGTAGGAGAAAAAATGTGTAAAAATGGCACATTTGGTCACATTGAGGCTTTAAAAAGTAGCTATTCAACATGAGGCACAATCCAAATGACATTTGAATCAATTTTACTACAGTCCAAAAAATCAATTTTCAGATGGTCAGAAATGGTAATTTTTTAATGTTTAATTTGTTTACTGTAAATGACTAGTGCATGTGAATTAGAACGCTTGGAACTAAAATAGGTGTGTTTAGAGTCATTTTAATGCCTGAAATTGGTTGAAATTGAAACTTCTGAGTAGGAGAAAAAGTCTGTAAAAAGGCAATTTTGGTCACTTTGAGGCTTTAAAAAGTAGTTATTCAACATGAGGAACAATTCACATGACATTTTGCATCAATTTTTGTACAGTCCAAAAAAATCAATTTTCTGATGAAAAACGATGATCCGTGAACTGTCAAACTTTCTCCAGATGGTCAGAAATGGTAATTTTTTAATGTTTAATTTTTTGACTGTAAATTACTATTGCAAGTGAATTAGAACACTTGGAACTAAAATAAGTGTTTTTAGAGTCATTTTAATGCCTGAAATTGGTTGAAATAGAGGCATCTGAGTAGAAGAAAAAGTCTGTAAAAATGGCAATTTTGGTCATATTGAGGCTTTAAAAAGAAGTTATTCAAGATGAGGCACAATCCAAATGACATTTTGAATCAATTTTTCTACAGACCAAAAAATCAATTTTCTGATGAAAAACGATGATCTGTGACCTGTCGAACTTTCTCCACATGGTCAGGAATGGTAATATTTTAAAGTTTAATGTTTTTTACTGTAAATGACTATTGCATGTGAATTATCACTTTTGGGGCTAAAATAAGTGGGTTTAGAGTCATTTTAATGCCTGAAATTGGTCGAAATAGAAGCTTCTGAGTAGGAGAAAAAGTCTATAAAAATGGCAATTTTGGTCACATTGAGGCATTAAAAAGTAGTTATTCAACATGAGGCACAATTCAAATGACAATTTGCATAAATTTTTGCAACAGTCCAAAAAATAAATTTTCTGATGAAAAACGATGATCTGTGACCTGTCGAACTTTCTCCACATGGTCAGGAATGGTAATATTTTAAAGTTTAGGTTTTTTACTGTAAATGACTATTGCATGTGAATTATCACTTTTGGCGCTAAAATAAGTGGGTTTAGAGTCATTTTAATGCCTGAAATTGGTCGAAATAGAAGCTTCTGAGTAGGAGAAAAAGTCTGTAAAAATGGCAATTTTGGACACATTGAGGCTTTAAAAAGTAGTTATTCAACATGAGGCACAATCCAAATGACATTTTGAATCAATTTTTCTACAGTCCAAAAAATCAATTTTCTGATGAAAAACGATGACCCGCGACCTGTCAAACTTTCTCCAGATGGTCAGAAATGGAAATTTTTTAATGTTTTGTCATTTCACTGTAAATGACTATTGCATGGGAAATATCACTTTTGCGGCTAAAATAAGTGGGTTTAGAGTCATTTTAATGGCTGAAATTAGTCGAAATAGAAGCTTCTGAGTAGGAGAAAAAGTCTGTAAAAATGGCAATTTTGGTCACATTGAGGCTTTAAAAAGTAGGTATTCAACACAAGGCACAATCCAAATGACATTTTGAATCAATTTTTCCACAGTCCAAAAAATCAATTTTCTGACGAAAAACAATGACCTGTGACCTGTCGAACTTTCTCCAGATGGTCAGAAATGGTAAGTTTTTAATGTTTCATTTTTTGACTGTAAATTACTATTGCATGTGAATTAGAACACTTGGAACTAAAATAAGTGTGTTTAGAGTCATTTTAATGCCTGAAATTGGTCAAAATAGAAGCTTCTGAGTAGGAGAAAAAGTACGTAAAAATGGCAATTTTGGTCACATTGAGGTTTTAATAAGTAGTTGTTCAACATGAGGCACAATCCAAATGACATTTTGAATCAATTGTTCTACAGTCCAAAAAATCAATTTTCTGATGAAAAACGATGATCTGTGACCTCTCGAACTTTCTCCACATGGACAGGAATGGTAATATTTTAAAGTTTAATTTTTTTACTGTAAATGACTATTGCATGTGAATTATCACTTTTGGGGCTAAAATACGTGGGTTTAGAGTCATTTTAATGCTTGAAATTGGTCGAAATAGAAGCTTCTGAGTAGGAGAAAAAGTCTGTAAAAATGGCAATTTTGGTCACATTGAGGCATTAAAAAGTAGTTATTCAACGTGAGGCACAGTTCAAATGACAATTTGCATCAATTTTTCAACAGTCCAAAAAATAAATTTTCTGATGAAAAACGGTGATCCGTGACCTGTCAAACTTTTTCCAGATGGTCAGAAATGGTAATTTGTTAATGTTTAATTATTTGACTGTAAATGACCATTGCATGTGTATTAGAACTCTTGGAACTAAATTAAGTGTGTTTAGAGTCATTTTAATGCCTGAAATTGGTCGAAATAGAAGCTTCTGAGTAGGAGAAAAAGTCTGTAAAAATGGCAATTTTGGACACATTGAGCTTTAAAAAGTAGTTATTCAACATGAGGCACAATCCAAATGACATTTTGAATCAATTTTTCTACAGTCCAAAAAATCAATTTTCTGACGAAAAACAATGACCCCGTGACCTGTCGAACTTTCTCCAGATGATCAGAAATGGTAATTTTTTAAAGTTTAATTTTTTGACTGTAAATGACTATTGCATGTGAATTATCACTTTTGGGGCTAAAATAAGTGGGTTTAGAGTCATTTTAATGACTGAAATTAGTCGAAAGGGAAGCTTCTGGGTAGGAGAAAAAATTTGTAAAAATGGCACATTTGGTCACATTGAGGCTTTAAAAAGTAGCTATTCAACATGAGGCACAATCCAAATGACATTTGAATCAATTTTACTACAGTCCAAAAAATCAATTTTCAGATGGTCAGAAATGGTAATTTTTTAATGTTTAATTTTTTGACTGTAAATGACTGTTGCATGTGAATTATTAATTTTGGGGCTAAAATAAGAGTGTTTAGAGTCATTTTAATGCCTGAAATTGGTCAAAATAGAAGCTTCAGAGTAGGAAATAAATCTGTAAAAATGGCAATTTTGGTCACATTGAGGCTTTAAAAAGTAGTTATTCAACATGAGGCACAATCCAAATGACATTTTGAATCAATTTTTCTACAGTCCAAAAAATCAATTTTCTGATGAAAAACGATGACCCGCGACCTGTCAAACTTTCTCCAGATGGTCAGAAATGGAAATTTTTTAATGTTTTGTCATTTCACTGTAAATGACTATTGCATGGGAAATATCACTTTTGCGGCTAAAATAAGTGGGTTTAGAGTCATTTTAATGGCTGAAATTAGTCGAAATAGAAGCTTCTGAGTAGGAGAAAAAGTCTGTAAAAATGGCAATTTTGGTCACATTGAGGCTTTAAAAAGTAGTTATTCAACACAAGGCACAATCCAAATGACATTTTGAATCAATTTTTCCACAGTCCAAAAAATCAATTTTCTGACGAAAAACAATGACCTGTGACCTGTCGAACTTTCTCCAGATGGTCAGAAATGGTAAGTTTTTAATGTTTCATTTTTTGACTGTAAATTACTATTGCATGTGAATTAGAACACTTGGAACTAAAATAAGTGTGTTTAGAGTCATTTTAATGCCTGAAATTGGTCAAAATAGAAGCTTCTGAGTAGGAGAAAAAGTACGTAAAAATGGCAATTTTGGTCACATTGAGGTTTTAATAAGTAGTTGTTCAACATGAGGCACAATCCAAATGACATTTTGAATCAATTGTTCTACAGTCCAAAAAATCAATTTTCGGATGAAAAACGATGATCTGTGACCTCTCGAACTTTCTCCACATGGTCAGGAATGGTAAGTTTTTAATGTTTAATTTTTTTACTGTAAATGACTATTGCATGTGAATTATCACTTTTGGGGCTAAAATAAGTGGGTTTAGAGTCATTTTAATGGCTGAAATTAGTCGAAAGGGAAGCTTCTGGGTAGGAGAAAAAATTTGTAAAAATGGCACATTTGGTCACATTGAGGCTTTAAAAAGTAGCTTATTAACATGAGGCACAATCCAAATGTCATTTTGAATCAATTTTTCTGCAGTCCAAAAAATCAATTTTTTGATGAAAAACGATCACCAGTGACCTGTCGAACTTTCTCCCGATGATCAGAAATGGTAATTTTTTTAAGTTTAATTTTTTGACTGTAAATGACTGTTGCATGTGAATTATTACTTTTGGGGCTAAAATAAGAGTGTTTAGAGTCATTTTAATGCCTGAAATTGGTCAAAATAGAAGCTTCTGAGTAGGAAATAAGTCTGTAAAAATGGCAATTTTGGTCACATTGAGGCTTTAAAAAGTAGTTATTCAACATGAGGCACAATCCAAATGAAATTTTGAATCAATTTTTCTACAGTCCAAAAAGTCAATTTCTGACGAAAAACAATGACCCCGTGACCTGTCGAACTTTCTCCAGATGGTCAGAAATTGTAAGTTTTTAATGTTTAATTTTTTGACTGTAAATTACTATTGCATGTGAATTAGAACACTTGGAACTAAAATAAGTGTGTTTATTTAGAGTCATTTTAATGCCTGAAATTGGTCAAAATAGAAGCTTCTGAGTAGGAGAAAAAGTATGTAAAAATGGCAATTTTGGTCACATTGAGGCTTTAAAAAGTAGTTGTTCAACATGAGGCACAATCCAAATGTCATTATGAATCAATTTTTCTGCAGTCCAAAAAATCACTTTTCTGATGAAAAACGATGATCTGTGACCTGTCGAACTTTCTCCAGATGGTCAGAAATACTTTAGGAACTAAAATAAGTGTGTTTAGAGTCATTTTAATGCCTGAAATTGGTCGAAATAGAACCTTCTGAGTAAGAGAAAAAGTCTGTAAAAATGGCAATTTTGGTCACATTGAGGCTTTAAAAAGTAGTTATTCAACATGAGGCACAATCCAAATGACATTTTGAATCAATTTTTCTACAGTCCAAAAAATCAATTTTCTGATGAAAAACGATGACCCTTGACCTGTAAAACTTTCTCCAGATGATCAGAAATGGTAATTTTTTAAAGTTTAATTTTTTGACTGTAAATTACTGTTGCATGTGAATTATCACTTTTGGGGCTAAAATAAGTGGCTTTAGAGTCATTTTAATGGCTGAAATTAGTCGAAAGGGAAGCTTCTGAGTAGGAGAAAAAATTTGTAAAAATGGCACATTTGGTCACATTGAGGCTTTAAAAAGTAGCTATTCAACATGAGGCACAATCCAAATGACATTTGAATCAATTTTACTACAGTCCAAAAAATCAATTTTCAGATGGTCAGAAATGGTAATTTTTTAATGTTTAATTTTTTTACTGTAAATGACTAGTGCATGTGAATTAGAACGCTTGGAACTAAAATAGGTGTGTTTAGAGTCATTTTAATGCCTGAAATTGGTTGAAATTGAAACTTCTGAGTAGGAGAAAAAGTCTGTAAAAAAGGCAATTTTGGTCACTTTGAGGCTTTAAAAAGTAGTTATTCAACATGAGGAACAATTCAAATGACATTTTGCATCAATTTTTCCACAGTCCAAAAAATCAATTTTCTGACGAAAAACAATGACCTGTGACCTGTCGAACTTTCTCCAGATGGTCAGAAATGGTAAGTTTTTAATGTTTCATTTTTTGACTGTAAATTACTATTGCATGTGAATTAGAACACTTGGAACTAAAATAAGTGTGTTTAGCGTCATTTTAATGCCTGAAATTGGTCAAAATAGAAGCTTCTGAGTAGGAGAAAAAGTACGTAAAAATGGCAATTTTGGTCACATTGAGGTTTTAATAAGTAGTTGTTCAACATGAGGCACAATCCAAATGACATTTTGAATCAATTGTTCTACAGTCCAAAAAATCAATTTTCGGATGAAAAACGATGATCTGTGACCTCTCGAACTTTCTCCACATGGTCAGGAATGGTAAGTTTTTAATGTTTAATTTTTTTACTGTAAATGACTATTGCATGTGAATTATCACTTTTGGGGCTAAAATGAGTGGGTTTAGAGTCATTTTAATGGCTGAAATTAGTCGAAAGGGAAGCTTCTGGGTAGGAGAAAAAATTTGTAAAAATGGCACATTTGGTCACATTGAGGCTTTAAAAAGTAGCTATTCAACATGAGGCACAATCCAAATGTCATTTTGAATCAATTTTTCTGCAGTCCAAAAAATCAATTTTCTGATGAAAAACGATCACCAGTGACCTGTCGAACTTTCTCCCGATGATCAGAAATGGTAATTTTTTTAAGTTTAATTTTTTGACTGTAAATGACTGTTGCATGTGAATTATTACTTTTGGGGCTAAAATAAGAGTGTTTAGAGTCATTTTAATGCCTGAAATTGGTCAAAATAGAAGCTTCTGAGTAGGAAATAAGTCTGTAAAAATGGCAATTTTGGTCACATTGAGGCTTTAAAAAGTAGTTATTCAACATGAGGCACAATCCAAATGAAATTTTGAATCAATTTTTCTACAGTCCAAAAAGTCAATTTCTGACGAAAAACAATGACCCCGTGACCTGTCGAACTTTCTCCAGATGGTCAGAAATTGTAAGTTTTTAATGTTTAATTTTTTGACTGTAAATTACTATTGCATGTGAATTAGAACACTTGGAACTAAAATAAGTGTGTTTATTTAGAGTCATTTTAATGCCTGAAATTGGTCAAAATAGAAGCTTCTGAGTAGGAGAAAAAGTATGTAAAAATGGCAATTTTGGTCACATTGAGGCTTTAAAAAGTAGTTGTTCAACATGAGGCACAATCCAAATGTCATTATGAATCAATTTTTCTGCAGTCCAAAAAATCAATTTTCTGATGAAAAACGATGATCTGTGACCTGTCGAACTTTCTCCAGATGGTCAGAAATACTTTAGGAACTAAAATAAGTGTGTTTAGAGTCATTTTAATGCCTGAAATTGGTCGAAATAGAACCTTCTGAGTAAGAGAAAAAGTCTGTAAAAATGGCAATTTTGGTCACATTGAGGCTTTATAAAGTAGTTATTCAACATGAGGCACAATCCAAATGACATTTTGAATCAATTTTTCTACAGTCCAAAAAATCAATTTTCTGATGAAAAACGATGACCCTTGACCTGTAAAACTTTCTCCAGATGATCAGAAATGGTAATTTTTTAAAGTTTAATTTTTTGACTGTAAATGACTGTTGCATGTGAATTATCACTTTTGGGGCTAAAATAAGTGGCTTTAGAGTCATTTTAATGGCTGAAATTAGTCGAAAGGGAAGCTTCTGAGTAGGAGAAAAAATTTGTAAAAATGGCACATTTGGTCACATTGAGGCTTTAAAAAGTAGCTATTCAACATGAGGCACAATCCAAATGACATTTGAATCAATTTTACTACAGTCCAAAAAATCAATTTTCAGATGGTCAGAAATGGTAATTTTTTAATGTTTAATTTTTTTACTGTAAATGACTAGTGCATGTGAATTAGAACGCTTGGAACTAAAATAGGTGTGTTTAGAGTCATTTTAATGCCTGAAATTGGTTGAAATTGAAACTTCTGAGTAGGAGAAAAAGTCTGTAAAAAAGGCAATTTTGGTCACTTTGAGGCTTTAAAAAGTAGTTATTCAACATGAGGAACAATTCAAATGACATTTTGCATCAATTTTTGTACAGTCCAAAAAAATCAATTTTCTGATGAAAAACGATCACCAGTGACCTGTCGAACTTTCTCCCGATGATCAGAAATGGTAACTTTTTTTAAGTTTAATTTTTTTACTGTAAATGACTGTTGCATGTGAATTATTACTTTTGGGGCTAAAATAAGAGTGTTAAGAGTCATTTTAATGCCTGAAATTGGTCGCAATAGAAGCTTCTGAGTAGGAGAAAAAGTCTGTAGATGATCCGTGAACTGTCAAACTTTCTCCAGATGGTCAGAAATGGTAATTTTTTAATGTTTAATTTTTTGACTGTAAATTACTATTGCAAGTGAATTAGAACACTTGGAACTAAAATAAGTGTTTTTAGAGTCATTTTAATGCCTGAAATTGGTTGAAATAGAGGCATCTGAGTAGAAGAAAAAGTCTGTACAAATGGCAATTTTGGTCATATTGAGGCTTTAAAAAGTAGTTATTCAAGATGAGGCACAATCCAAATGACATTTTGAATCAATTTTTCTACTGTCCAAATAATCAATTTTCTGATGAAAAACGATATTCTGTGACCTGTCGAACTTTCTCCACATGGTCAGGAATGGTAATATTTTAAAGTTTAATGTTTTTTACTGTAAATGACTATTGCATGTGAATTATCACTTTTGGGGCTAAAATAAGTGGGTTTAGAGTCATTTTAATGCCTGAAATTGGTCGAAATAGAAGCTTCTCAGTAGGAGAAAAAGTCTATAAAAATGGCAATTTGGTCACATTGAGGCATTAAAAAGTAGTTATTCAACATGAGGCACAATTCAAATGACAATTTGCATCAATTTTTGCAACAGTCCAAAAAATACATTTTCTGATGAAAAACGATGATCTGTGACCTGTCGAACTTTCTCCACATGGTCAGGAATGGTAATATTTTAAAGTTTAGGTTTTTTACTGTAAATGACTATTGCATGTGAATTATCACTTTTGGGGCTAAAATAAGTGGGTTTAGAGTCATTTTAATGCCTGAAATTGGTCGAAATAGAAGCTTCTGAGTAGGAGAAAAAGTCTGTAAAAATGGCAATTTTGGACACATTGAGGCTTTAAAAAGTAGTTATTCAACATGAGGCACAATCCAAATGACATTTTGAATCAATTTTTCTACAGTCCAAAAAATCAATTTTCTGATGAAAAACGATGACCCGCGACCTGTCAAACTTTCTCCAGATGGTCAGAAATGGAAATTTTTTAATGTTTTGTCATTTCACTGTAAATGACTATTGCATGTGAATTATCACTTTTGGGGCTAAAATAAGTGGGTTTAGAGTCATTTTAATGCCTGAAATTGGTCGAAATAGAAGCTTCTGAGTAGGAGAAAAAGTCTGTAAAAATGGCAATTTTGGACACATTGAGGCTTTAAAAAGTAGTTATTCAACATGAGGCACAATCCAAATGACATTTTGGAACAATTTTTCTACAGTCCAAAAAATCAATTTTCTGATGAAAAATGATGACCCGCGAACTGTCAAACTTTCTCCAGATGGTCAGAAATGGAAATTTTTTAATGTTTTGTCATTTCACTGTAAATGACTATTGCATGGGAAATATCACTTTTGGGGCTAAAATAAGTGGGTTTAGAGTCATTTTAATGGCTGAAATTAGTTGAAATAGAAGCTTCTGAGTAGGAGAAAAAGTCTGTAAAAATGGCAATTTTGGTCACATTGAGGCTTTAAAAAGTAGTTATTCAACACAAGGCACAATCCAAATGACATTTTGAATCAATTTTTCCACAGTCCAAAAAATCAATTTTCTGACGAAAAACAATGACCCCTGACCTGTCGAACTTTCTCCAGATGGTCAGACATGGTAAGTTTTTAATGTTTCATTTTTTGACTGTAAATTACTATTGCATGTGAATTAGAACACTTGGAACTAAAACAAGTGTGTTTAGAGTCATTTTAATGCCTGAAATTGGTCAAAAAAGAAGCTTCTGAGTAGGAGAAAAAGTACGTAAAAATGGCAATTTTGGTCACATTGAGGTTTTAAAAAGTAGTTGTTCAACATGAGGCACAATCCAAATGACTTTTTGAATCAATTGTTCTACAGTCCAAAAAATCAATTTTCTGATGAAAAACGATGATCTGTGACCTGTCGAACTTTCTCCACATGGTCAGGAATGGTAATATTTTAAAGTTTAATTTATTTACTGTAAATGACTATTGCATGTGAATTATCACTTTTGGGGCTAAAGTAAGTGGGTTTAGAGTCATTTTAATGCCTGAAATTGGTCAAAATAGAAGCTTCTGAGTAGGAAAAAAAGTCTGTAAAAATGGCAATTTTGGTCACATTGAGGCTTTAAAAAGTAGTTATTCAACATGAGGCACAATCCAAATGAAATTTTGAATCAATTTTTCTACTGTCCAAAAATCAATTTTCTGATGACAAACGATGATCTGTGACCTGTCGAACTTTCTCCAGATGGTCAGAAATAGAATTTTTTTAATGTTTTGTCTTTTGACTGTAAATGACTATTGCATGTGAATTATCACTTTTGGGGCTAAAATAAGTGGGTTTAGAGTCATTTTAATGCCTGAAATTAGTTGAAATAGAAGATTCTGAGTAGGAGAAAAAAATCTGTAAAAATGGCAAATTTGGTCACATTGAGGCTTTAAAAAGTAGCTATTCAACATGAGGCACAATCCAAATGACGTTTTTAATCACTTTTTCTACAGTCCAAAAAATCAATTTTCAGATGGTCAGAAATGGTAATTTTTTAATGTTTAATTTTTTTTACTGTAAATGACTATTGCATGTGAATTAGAACGATTGGAACTAAAATAAGTGTGTTTAGAGTCATTTTAATGTCTGAAATTGGTCGAAATAGAAGCTTTTGAGTAGGAGAAAAAGTCTGTAAAAATGGCAATTTTGTTCACATTGAGGCTTTAAAAAGTAATTATTCAACATGAAGCACAATCCAAATGACATTTTGAATCAATTTTTCTACAGTCCAAAAAATCAATTTTCTGATGAAAAATGATGACCCTTGACCTGTCAAACTTCCTCCATATGGTCAGAAATGGTAATTTTTTAAAGTTTAAGTTTTTTGACTGTAAATGACAATTGCATGTGAATTATCACTTTTGGGGCTAAAATAAGTGGGTTTAGAGTCATTTTAATGCCTGAAATTAGTTGAAATAGAAGCTTCTGAGTAGGAGAAAAAGTCTGTAAAAATGGCAATTTTGTTCACATTGAGGCTTTAAAAAGTAGTTATTCAACATGAGGCACAATTCAAATGACATTTTGCATCAATTTTTGTACAGTCCAAAAAATCAATTTTCTGATGAAAAACGATCACCAGTGACCTGTCGAACTTTCTCCCGATGATCAGAAATGGTAATTTTTTTAAGTTTAATTTTTTGACTGTAAATGACTGTTGCATGTGAAATATTACTTTTGGGGCTAAAATAAGAGTGTTTAGAGTCATTTTAATGCCTGAAATTGGTCAAAATAGAAGCTTCTGAGTAGGAAAAAAAGTCTGTAAAAATGGCAATTTTGGTCACATTGAGGCTTTAAAAAGTATTCAGTATGAGGCAAATCCAAATGACATTTTGAATCAATTGTTCTACAGTCCAAAAAATCAATTTTCTGATGAAAAACGATGACCCTTGACCTGTCGAACTTTCTCCAGATGGTCAGGAATGGTAATATTTTAAAGTTTAATTTTTTGACTGTAAATGACTATTGCATGTGAATTATCACTTTTGGGGATAAAATAAGTGGGTTTAGAGTCATTTTAATGCCTGAAATTAGTTGAAATAGAAGCTTTTGAGTAAGAGAAAAAGTCTGTAAAAATGACAATTTTTGGTCACATTGGGGCTTTAAAAAGTAGTTAGTCAACATGAGGCCCAATCCAAATGACATTTTGAACCAATTTTTCAACATTCCAAAAAGTCAATTTTCTGATGAAAAACGATGACCCGTGACCTGTCAAACTTTCTCCAGATGGTCAGAAATGGAAATTTTTTAATGTTTTGTCATTTGACTGTAAATGACTATTGCATGTGAATTATCACTTTTGGGGATAAAATAAGTGTGTTTAAAGTCATTTTAATGGCTGAAATTAGTCGAAATAGAAGATTCTGAGTGGGAGAAAAAATCTGTAAAAATGGCAAATTTGGTCACATTGAGGCTTTAAAAAGTAGCTATTCAACACGAGGCACAATCCAAATGACATTTTTGAATCTCTTTTTCTACAGACCAAAAAATCAATTTTCAGATGGTCAGAAATGGTAATTATTTAATGTTTAATTTCTTTTACTGTAAATGACTATTGCATGTGAATTAGAACGCTTGGAACTAAAATAAGTGTGTTTAGAGTCATTTTAATGCCTGAAATTGGTCGAAATAGAAGCTTCTGAGAAGGAGAAAAAGTCTGTAAAAATGGCAATTTTGGTCACATTGAGGCTTTAAAAAGTAGTTGTTCAACATGAAACACAATCCAAATGACATTTTGAATCAATTTTTCTACAGTCCAAAAAATCAATTTTCTGATGAAAAACGATGATCTGTGACCTGTCGAACTTTCTCCACGTGGTCAGGAATGGTAATATTTTAAAGTTTAATTTTTTGACTGGAAATGACTATTGCATGTGAATTATAATGTTTGGGGCTAAAATAAGTGGGTTTAGAGTCATTTTAATGCCTGAAATTGGTCGCAATAGAAGCTTCTGAGTAGGAGAAAAAGTCTGTAGAAATGGCAATTTTGGTCACATTGAGGCATTAAAAAGTAGTTATTCAACATGAGGCGCAATTCAAATAACAATTTGCATCAATTTTTCAACAGTCCAAAAAAGAAATTTTCTGATGAAAAACGATGATCCGTGACCTGTCAAACTTTCTCCCGATGGTCAGAAATGGTAATATTTTAATGTTTAATTTTTTGACTGTAAATTACTATTGCAAGTGAATTAGAACACTTGGAACTAAAATAAGTGTTTTTAGAGCCATTTTAATGCCTGAAATTGGTTGAAATAGAGGCATCTGAGTAGAAGAAAAAGTCTAAAAATGGCAATTTTGGTCACATTGAGGTTTTAAAGAGTAGTTGTTCAACATGAGGCACAATCCAAATGACATTTTGAATCAATTTTTCTACAGTCCAAAAAATCAATTTTCTGATGAAAAACGATGATCTGTGACCTGTCGAACTTTCTCCACATGGTCAGGAATGGTAATATTTTAAAGTTTAATGTGTTTTACTGTAAATGACTATTGCATGTGAATTATCACTTTTGGGGCTAAAATAAGTGAGTTTAGAGTCATTTTAATGCCTGAAATTGGTCGAAATAGAAGCTTCTGAGTAGGAGATAAAGTCTATAAAAATGGCAATTTTGGACACATTGAGGCTTTAAAAAGTAGTTATTCAACATGAGGCACAATCCAAATGACATTTTGAATCAATTTTTCTACAGTCCAAAAAATCAATTTTCTGATGAAAAATGATGACCCGCGAACTGTCAAACTTTCTCCAGATGGTCAGAAATGGAAATTTTTTAATGTTTTGTCATTTCACTGTAAATGACTATTGCATGGGAAATATCACTTTTGGGGCTAAAATAAGTGGGTTTAGAGTCATTTTAATGGCTGAAATTAGTTGAAATAGAAGCTTCTGAGTAGGAGAAAAAGTCTGTAAAAATGGCAATTTTGGTCACATTGAGGCTTTAAAAAGTAGTTATTCAACACAAGGCACAATCCAAATGACATTTTGAATCAATTTTTCCACAGTCCAAAAAATCAATTTTCTGACGAAAAACAATGACCCCTGACCTGTCGAACTTTCTCCAGATGGTCAGACATGGTAAGTTTTTAATGTTTCATTTTTTGACTGTAAATTACTAATGCATGTGAATTAGAACACTTGGAACTAAAACAAGTGTGTTTAGAGTCATTTTAATGCCTGAAATTGGTCAAAAAAGAAGCTTCTGAGTAGGAGAAAAAGTACGTAAAAATGGCAATTTTGGTCACATTGAGGTTTTAAAAAGTAGTTGTTCAACATGAGGCACAATCCAAATGACTTTTTGAATCAATTGTTCTACAGTCCAAAAAATCAATTTTCTGATGAAAAACGATGATCTGTGACCTGTCGAACTTTCTCCACATGGTCAGGAATGGTAATATTTTAAAGTTTAATTTATTTACTGTAAATGACTATTGCATGTGAATTATCACTTTTGGGGCTAAAGTAAGTGGGTTTAGAGTCATTTTAATGCCTGAAATTGGTCAAAATAGAAGCTTCTGAGTAGGAAAAAAAGTCTGTAAAAATGGCAATTTTGGTCACATTGAGGCTTTAAAAAGTAGTTATTCAACATGAGGCACAATCCAAATGAAATTTTGAATCAATTTTTCTACTGTCCAAAAATCAATTTTCTGATGACAAACGATGATCTGTGACCTGTCGAACTTTCTCCAGATGGTCAGAAATAGAATTTTTTTAATGTTTTGTCTTTTGACTGTAAATGACTATTGCATGTGAATTATCACTTTTGGGGCTAAAATAAGTGGGTTTAGAGTCATTTTAATGCCTGAAATTAGTTGAAATAGAAGATTCTGAGTAGGAGAAAAAAATCTGTAAAAATGGCAAATTTGGTCACATTGAGGCTTTAAAAAGTAGCTATTCAACATGAGGCACAATCCAAATGACGTTTTTAATCACTTTTTCTACAGTCCAAAAAATCAATTTTCAGATGGTCAGAAATGGTAATTTTTTAATGTTTAATTTTTTTTACTGTAAATGACTATTGCATGTGAATTAGAACGATTGGAACTAAAATAAGTGTGTTTAGAGTCATTTTAATGTCTGAAATTGGTCGAATTTTGAGTAGGAGAAAAAGTCTGTAAAAATGGCAATTTTGTTCACATTGAGGCTTTAAAAAGTAATTATTCAACATGAAGCACAATCCAGATGACATTTTGAATCAATTTTTCTACAGTCCAAAAAATCAATTTTCTGATGAAAAATGATGACCCTTGACCTGTCAAACTTCCTCCATATGGTCAGAAATGGTAATTTTTTAAAGTTTTTTGACTGTAAATGACAATTGCATGTGAATTATCACTTTTGGGGCTAAAATAAGTGGGTTTAGAGTCATTTTAATGCCTGAAATTAGTTGAAATAGAAGCTTCTGAGTAGGAGAAAAAGTCTGTAAAAATGGCAATTTTGTTCACATTGAGGCTTTAAAAAGTAGTTATTTAACATGAGGCACAATTCAAATGACATTTTGCATCAATTTTTGTACAGTCCAAAAAATCAATTTTCTGATGAAAAACGATCACCAGTGACCTGTCGAACTTTCTCCCGATGATCAGAAATGGTAATTTTTTTAAGTTTAATTTTTTGACTGTAAATGACTGTTGCATGTGAAATATTACTTTTGGGGCTAAAATAAGAGTGTTTAGAGTCATTTTAATGCCTGAAATTGGTCAAAATAGAAGCTTCTGAGTAGGAAAAAAAGTCTGTAAAAATGGCAATTTTGGTCACATTGAGGCTTTAAAAAGTATTCAGTATGAGGCAAATCCAAATGACATTTTGAATCAATTGTTCTACAGTCCAAAAAATCAATTTTCTGATGAAAAACGATGACCCTTGACCTGTCGAACTTTCTCCAGATGGTCAGGAATGGTAATATTTTAAAGTTTAATTTTTTGACTGTAAATGACTATTGCATGTGAATTATCACTTTTGGGGATAAAATAAGTGGGTTTAGAGTCATTTTAATGCCTGAAATTAGTTGAAATAGAAGCTTTTGAGTAAGAGAAAAAGTCTGTAAAAATGACAATTTTTGGTCACATTGGGGCTTTAAAAAGTAGTTAGTCAACATGAGGCCCAATCCAAATGACATTTTGAACCAATTTTTCAACATTCCAAAAAGTCAATTTTCTGATGAAAAACGATGACCCGTGACCTGTCAAACTTTCTCCAGATGGTCAGAAATGGAAATTTTTTAATGTTTTGTCATTTGACTGTAAATGACTATTGCATGTGAATTATCACTTTTGGGGATAAAATAAGTGTGTTTAAAGTCATTTTAATGGCTGAAATTAGTCGAAATAGAAGATTCTGAGTGGGAGAAAAAATCTGTAAAAATGGCAAATTTGGTCACATTGAGGCTTTAAAAAGTAGCTATTCAACACGAGGCACAATCCAAATGACATTTTTGAATCTCTTTTTCTACAGACCAAAAAATCAATTTTCAGATGGTCAGAAATGGTAATTTTTTAATGTTTAATTTCTTTTACTGTAAATGACTATTGCATGTGAATTAGAACGCTTGGAACTAAAATAAGTGTGTTTAGAGTCATTTTAATGCCTGAAATTGGTCGAAATAGAAGCTTCTGAGAAGGAGAAAAAGTCTGTAAAAATGGCAATTTTGGTCACATTGAGGCTTTAAAAAGTAGTTGTTCAACATGAAACACAATCCAAATGACATTTTGAATCAATTTTTCTACAGTCCAAAAAATCAATTTTCTGATGAAAAACGATGATCTGTGACCTGTCGAACTTTCTCCACGTGGTCAGGAATGGTAATATTTTAAAGTTTAATTTTTTGACTGGAAATGACTATTGCATGTGAATTATAATGTTTGGGGCTAAAATAAGTGGGTTTAGAGTCATTTTAATGCCTGAAATTGGTCGCAATAGAAGCTTCTGAGTAGGAGAAAAAGTCTGTAGAAATGGCAATTTTGGTCACATTGAGGCATTAAAAAGTAGTTATTCAACATGAGGCGCAATTCAAATAACAATTTGCATCAATTTTTCAACAGTCCAAAAAAGAAATTTTCTGATGAAAAACGATGATCCGTGACCTGTCAAACTTTCTCCCGATGGTCAGAAATGGTAATATTTTAATGTTTAATTTTTTGACTGTAAATTACTATTGCAAGTGAATTAGAACACTTGGAACTAAAATAAGTGTTTTTTAGAGCCATTTTAATGCCTGAAATTGGTTGAAATAGAGGCATCTGAGTAGAAGAAAAAGTCTAAAAATGGCAATTTTGGTCACATTGAGGTTTTAAAGAGTAGTTGTTCAACATGAGGCACAATCCAAATGACATTTTGAATCAATTTTTCTACAGTCCAAAAAATCAATTTTCTGATGAAAAACGATGATCTGTGACCTGTCGAACTTTCTCCACATGGTCAGGAATGGTAATATTTTAAAGTTTAATGTTTTTTACTGTAAATGACTATTGCATGTGAATTATCACTTTTGGGGCTAAAATAAGTGAGTTTAGAGTCATTTTAATGCCTGAAATTGGTCGAAATAGAAGCTTCTGAGTAGGAGATAAAGTCTATAAAAATGGCAATTTTGGACACATTGAGGCTTTAAAAAGTAGTTATTCAACATGAGGCACAATCCAAATGACATTTTGAATCAATTTTTCTACAGTCCAAAAAATCAATTTTCTGATGAAAAATGATGACCCGCGAACTGTCAAACTTTCTCCAGATGGTCAGAAATGGACATTTTTTAATGTTTTGTCATTTCACTGTAAATGACTATTGCATGGGAAATATCACTTTTGGGGCTAAAATAAGTGGGTTTAGAGTCATTTTAATGGCTGAAATTGGTCAAAAAAGAAGCTTCTGAGTAGGAGAAAAAGTCTGTAAAAATGGCAATTTTGGTCACATTGAGGTTTTAAAAAGTAGTTATTCAACATGAGGCACAATCCAAATGACTTTTTGAATTAATTGTTCTACAGTCCAAAAAATCAATTTTCTGATGAAAAACGATGATCTGTGACCTGTCGAACTTTCTCCACATGGTCAGGAATGGTAATATTTTAAAGTTTAATTTATTTACTGTAAATGTCTATTGCATGTGAATTATCACTTTTGGGGCTAAAGTAAGTGGGTTTAGAGTCATTTTAATGCCTGAAATTGGTCAAAATAGAAGCTTCTGAGTAGGAAAAAAAGTCTGTAAAAATGGCAATTTTGGTCACATTGAGGCTTTAAAAAGTAGTTATTCAACATGAGGCACAATCCAAATGAAATTTTGAATCAATTTTTCTACTGTCCAAAAATCAATTTTCTGATGACAAACGATGATCTGTGACCTGTCGAACTTTCTCCAGATGGTCAGAAATAGAATTTTTTTAATGTTTTGTCTTTTGACTGTAAATGACTATTGCATGTGAATTATCACTTTTGGGGCTAAAATAAGTGGGTTTAGAGTCATTTTAATGCCTGAAATTAGTTGAAATAGAAGATTCTGAGTAGGAGAAAAAAATCTGTAAAAATGGCAAATTTGGTCACATTGAGGCTTTAAAAAGTAGCTATTCAACATGAGGCACAATCCAAATGACGTTTTTAATCACTTTTTCTACAGTCCAAAAAATCAATTTTCAGATGGTCAGAAATGGTAATTTTTTAATGTTTAATTTTTTTTACTGTAAATGACTATTGCATGTGAATTAGAACGATTGGAACTAAAATAAGTGTGTTTAGAGTCATTTTAATGTCTGAAATTGGTCGAAATAGAAGCTTTTGAGTAGGAGAAAAAGTCTGTAAAAATGGCAATTTTGTTCACATTGAGGCTTTAAAAAGTAATTATTCAACATGAAGCACAATCCAAATGACATTTTGAATCGATTTTTCTACAGTCCAAAAAATCAATTTTCTGATGAAAAATGATGACCCTTGACCTGTCAAACTTCCTCCATATGGTCAGAAATGGTAATTTTTTAAAGTTTAAGTTTTTTGACTGTAAATGACAATTGCATGTGAATTATCACTTTTGGGGCTAAAATAAGTGGGTTTAGAGTCATTTTAATGCCTGAAATTAGTTGAAATAGAAGCTTCTGAGTAGGAGAAAAAGTCTGTAAAAATGGCAATTTTGTTCACATTGAGGCTTTAAAAAGTAGTTATTCAACATGAGGCACAATTCAAATGACATTTTGCATCAATTTTTGTACAGTCCAAAAAATCAATTTTCTGATGAAAAACGATCACCAGTGACCTGTCGAACTTTCTCCCGATGATCAGAAATGGTAATTTTTTTAAGTTTAATTTTTTGACTGTAAATGACTGTTGCATGTGAAATATTACTTTTGGGGCTAAAATAAGAGTGTTTAGAGTCATTTTAATGCCTGAAATTGGTCAAAATAGAAGCTTCTGAGTAGGAAAAAAAGTCTGTAAAAATGGCAATTTGGTCACATTGAGGCTTTAAAAAGTAGTTATTCAACATGAGGCACAATCCAAATGAAATTTTGAATCAATTTTTCTACTGTCCAAAAATCAATTTTCTGATGAAAAACGATGATCTGTGACCTGTCGAACTTTCTCCAGATGGTCAGAAATAGAATTTTTTTAATGTTTTGTCTTTTGACTGTAAATGACTATTGCATGTGAATTATCACTTTTGGGGCTAAAATAAGTGGGTTTAGAGTCATTTTAATGCCTGAAATTAGTTGAAATAGAAGATTCTGAGTAGGAGAAAAAAATCTGTAAAAATGGCAAATTTGGTCACATTGAGGCTTTAAAAAGTAGCTATTCAACATGAGGCACAATCCAAATGACATTTTTAATCACTTTTTCTACAGTCCAAAAAATCAATTTTCAGATGGTCAGAAATGGTAATTTTTTAATGTTTAATTTTTTTTACTGTAAATGACTATTGCATGTGAATTAGAACGATTGGAACTAAAATAAGTGTGTTTAGAGTCATTTTAATGTCTGAAATTGGTCGAAATAGAAGCTTTTGAGTAGGAGAAAAAGTCTGTAAAAATGGCAATTTTGTTCACATTGAGGCTTTAAAAAGTAATTATTCAACATGAAGCACAATCCAAATGACATTTTGAATCAATTTTTCTACAGTCCAAAAAATCAATTTTCTGATGAAAAATTATGACCCTTGACCTGTCAAACTTCTTCCATATGGTCAGAAATGGTAATTTTTTAAAGTTTAAGTTTTTTTACTGTAAATGACAATTGCATGTGAATTATCACTTTTGGGGCTAAAATAAGTGGGTTTAGAGTCATTTTAATGACTGAAATTAGTTGAAATAGAAGCTTCTGAGTAGGAGAAAAAGTCTGTAAAAATGGCAATTTTGGTCACATTGAGGCTTTAAAAAGTATTCAGTATGACGCAAATCCAAATGACATTTTGAATCAATTTTTCTACAGTCCAAAAAATCAATTTTCTGATGAAAAACGATGATCTGTGACCTGTCGAACTTTCTCCACATGGTCAGGAATGGTAATATTTTAAAGTTTAATGTTTTTTACTGTAAATGACTATTGCATGTGAATTATCACTTTTGAGGCTAAAATAAGTGAGTTTAGAGTCATTTTAATGCCTGAAATTGGTCGAAATATAAGCTTCTGAGTAGGAGAAAAAGTCTATAAAAATGGCAATTTTGGTCACATTGAGGCATTAAAAAGTAGTTATTCAACATGAGGCACAATTCAAATGACAATTTGCATCAATTTTTGCAACAGTCCAAAAAATAAATTGTCTGATGAAAAACGATGATCTGTGACCTGTCGAACTTTCTCCACATGGTCAGGAATGGTGATATTGTAAAGTTTAAATTTTTTACTGTAAATGACTATTGCATGTGAATTATCACGTTTGGGGCTAAAATAAGTGGGTTTAGAGTCATTTTAATGCCTGAAATTGGTCGAAATAGAAGCTTCTGAGTAGGAGAAAAAGTCTGTAAAAATGGCAATTTTGGACACATTGAGGCTTTAAAAAGTAGTTATTCAACATGAGGCACAATCCAAATGACATTTTGAATCAATTTTTCTATAGTCCAAAAAATCAATTTTCTGATGAAAAATGATGACCCGCGACCTGTCAAACTTTCTCCAGATGGTCAGAAATGGAATTTTTTTAATATTTTGTCATTTCACTGTAAATGACTATTGCATGGGAAATATCAGTTTTGGGGCTAAAATAAGTGGGTTTAGAGTCATTTTAATGGCTGAAATTAGTTGAAATAGAAGCTTCTGAGTAGGAGAAAAAGTCTGTAAAAATGGCAATTTTGGTTACATTGAGACTTTAAAAAGTAGTTATTCAACACAAGGCACAATCCAAATGACATTTTGAATCAATTTTTCCACAGTCCAAAAAATCAATTTTCTGACGAAAAACAATGACCCGTGACCTGTCGAACTTTCTCCAGATGGTCAGACATGGTAAGTTTTTAATGTTTCATTTTTTGACTGTAAATTACTATTGCATGTGAATTAGAACACTTGGAACTAAAACAAGTGTGTTTAGAGTCATTTTAATGCCTGAAATTGGTCAAAAAAGAAGCTTCTGAGTAGGAGAAAAAGTACGTAAAAATGGCAATTTTGGTCACATTGAGGTTTTAAAAAGTAGTTGTTCAACATGAGGCACAATCCAAATGACTTTTTGAATCAATTGTTCTACAGTCCAAAAAATCAATTTTCTGATGAAAAACGATGATCTGTGACCTGTCGAACTTTCTCCACATGGTCAGGAATGGTAATATTTTAAAGTTTAATTTATTTACTGTAAATGACTATTGCATGTGAATTATCACTTTTGGGGCTAAAATAAGTGGGTTTAGAGTCATTTTAATGCCTGAAATTAGTTGAAATAGAAGCTTCTGAGTAGGAGAAAAAGTCTGTAAAAATGGCAATTTTGGTCACATTGAGGCTTTAAAAAGTAGTTATTTAACACAAGGCACAATTCAAAAGACATTTTGGATCCATTTTTCCACAGTCCAAAAAATCTATTTTCTGACGAAAAACAATGACCCGTGACCTGTCGAACTTTCTCCAGATGGTCAGAAATGGTAATTTTTTAATGTTTAATTTTTTGACTGTAAATTACTATTGCAAGTGAATTAGATCACTTGGAACTAAAATAAGTGTTTTTAGAGCCATTTTAATGCCTGAAATTGGTTGAAATAGAGGCATCTGAGTAGAAGAAAAAGTCTAAAAATGGCAATTTTGGTCACATTGAGGTTTTAAAGAGTAGTTGTTCAACATGAGGCACAATCCAAATGACATTTTGAATCAATTTTTCTACAGTCCAAAAAATCAATTTTCTAATGAAAAACGATGATCTGTGACCTGTCGAACTTTCTCCACATGGTCAGGAATGGTAATATTTTAAAGTTTAATGTTTTTTACTGTAAATGACTATTGCATGTGAATTATCACTTTTGGGGCTAAAATAAGTGAGTTTAGAGTCATTTTAATGCCTGAAATTGGTCGAAATAGAAGCTTCTGAGTAGGAGAAAAAGTCTATAAAAATGGCAATTTTGGACACATTGAGGCTTTAAAAAGTAGTTATTCAACATGAGGCACAATCCAAATGACATTTTGAATCAATTTTTCTACAGTCCAAAAAATCAATTTTCTGATGAAAAATGATGACCCGCGACCTATCAAACTTTCTCCAGATGGTCAGAAATGGAAATTTTTTAATGTTTTGTCATTTCACTGTAAATGACAATTGCATGGGAAATATCACTTTTGGGGCTAAAATAAGTGGGTTTAGAGTCATTTTAATGGCTGAAATTAGTTGAAATAGAAGCTTCTGAGTAGGAGAAAAAGTCTGTAAAAATGGCAATTTTGGTCACATTGAGGCTTTAAAAAGTAGTTATTCAACACAAGGCACAATCCAAATGACATTTTGAATCAATTTTTCCACAGTCCAAAAAATCAATTTTCTGACGAAAAACAATGACCCGTGACCTGTCGAACTTTCTCCAGATGGTCAGACATGGTAAGTTTTTAATGTTTCATTTTTTGACTGTAAATTACTATTGCATGTGAATTAGAACACTTGGAACTAAAACAAGTGTGTTTAGAGTCATTTTAATGCCTGAAATTGGTCAAAAAAGAAGCTTCTGAGTAGGAGAAAAAGTACGTAAAAATGGCAATTTTGGTCACATTGAGGTTTTAAAAAGTAGTTGTTCAACATGAGGCACAATCCAAATGACTTTTTGAATCAATTGTTCTACAGTCCAAAAAATCAATTTTCTGATGAAAAACGATGATCTGTGACCTGTCGAACTTTCTCCACGTGGTCAGGAATGGTAATTTTTTAATGTTTAATTTCTTTTACTGTAAATGACTATTGCATGTGAATTAGAACGCTTGGAACTAAAATAAGTGTGTTTAGAGTCATTTTAATGCCTGAAATTGGTCGCAATAGAAGCTTCTGAGTAGGAGAAAAAGTCTGTAGAAATGGCAATTTTGGTCACATTGAGGCATTAAAAAGTAGTTATTCAACATGAGGCGCAATTCAAATAACAATTTGCATCAATTTTTCAACAGTCCAAAAAAGAAATTTTCTGATGAAAAACGATGATCCGTGACCTGTCAAACTTTCTCCCGATGGTCAGAAATGGTAATATTTTAATGTTTAATTTTTTGACTGTAAATTACTATTGCAAGTGAATTAGAACACTTGGAACTAAAATAAGTGTTTTTAGAGCCATTTTAATGCCTGAAATTGGTTGAAATAGAGGCATCTGAGTAGAAGAAAAAGTCTAAAAATGGCAATTTTGGTCACATTGAGGTTTTAAAGAGTAGTTGTTCAACATGAGGCACAATCCAAATGACATTTTGAATCAATTTTTCTACAGTCCAAAAAATCAATTTTCTGATGAAAAACGATGATCTGTGACCTGTCGAACTTTCTCCACATGGTCAGGAATGGTAATATTTTAAAGTTTAATGTTTTTTACTGTAAATGACTATTGCATGTGAATTATCACTTTTGGGGCTAAAATAAGTGAGTTTAGAGTCATTTTAATGCCTGAAATTGGTCGAAATAGAAGCTTCTGAGTAGGAGATAAAGTCTATAAAAATGGCAATTTTGGACACATTGAGGCTTTAAAAAGTAGTTATTCAACATGAGGCACAATCCAAATGACATTTTGAATCAATTTTTCTACAGTCCAAAAAATCAATTTTCTGATGAAAAATGATGACCCGCGAACTGTCAAACTTTCTCCAGATGGTCAGAAATGGAAATTTTTTAATGTTTTGTCATTTCACTGTAAATGACTATTGCATGGGAAATATCACTTTTGGGGCTAAAATAAGTGGGTTTAGAGTCATTTTAATGGCTGAAATTAGTTGAAATAGAAGCTTCTGAGTAGGAGAAAAAGTCTGTAAAAATGGCAATTTTGGTCACATTGAGGCTTTAAAAAGTAGTTATTCAACACAAGGCACAATCCAAATGACATTTTGAATCAATTTTTCCACAGTCCAAAAAATCAATTTTCTGACGAAAAACAATGACCCGTGACCTGTCGAACTTTCTCCAGATGGTCAGACATGGTAAGTTTTTAATGTTTCATTTTTTGACTGTAAATTACTATTGCATGTGAATTAGAACACTTGGAACTAAAACAAGTGTGTTTAGAGTCATTTTAATGCCTGAAATTGGTCAAAAAAGAAGCTTCTGAGTAGGAGAAAAAGTACGTAAAAATGGCAATTTTGGTCACATTGAGGTTTTAAAAAGTAGTTGTTCAACATGAGGCACAATCCAAATGACTTTTTGAATTAATTGTTCTACAGTCCAAAAAATCAATTTTCTGATGAAAAACGATGATCTGTGACCTGTCGAACTTTCTCCACATGGTCAGGAATGGTAATATTTTAAAGTTTAATTTATTTACTGTAAATGACTATTGCATGTGAATTATCACTTTTGGGGCTAAAGTAAGTGGGTTTAGAGTCATTTTAATGCCTGAAATTGGTCAAAATAGAAGCTTCTGAGTAGGAAAAAAAGTCTGTAAAAATGGCAATTTTGGTCACATTGAGGCTTTAAAAAGTAGTTATTCAACATGAGGCACAATCCAAATGAAATTTTGAATCAATTTTTCTACTGTCCAAAAATCAATTTTCTGATGACAAACGATGATCTGTGACCTGTCGAACTTTCTCCAGATGGTCAGAAATAGAATTTTTTTAATGTTTTGTCTTTTGACTGTAAATGACTATTGCATGTGAATTATCACTTTTGGGGCTAAAATAAGTGGGTTTAGAGTCATTTTAATGCCTGAAATTAGTTGAAATAGAAGATTCTGAGTAGGAGAAAAAAATCTGTAAAAATGGCAAATTTGGTCACATTGAGGCTTTAAAAAGTAGCTATTCAACATGAGGCACAATCCAAATGACGTTTTTAATCACATTTTCTACAGTCCAAAAAATCAATTTTCAGATGGTCAGAAATGGTAATTTTTTAATGTTTATTTTTTTTTACTGTAAATGACTATTGCATGTGAATTAGAACGATTGGAACTAAAATAAGTGTGTTTAGAGTCATTTTAATGTCTGAAATTGGTCGAAATAGAAGCTTTTGAGTAGGAGAAAAAGTCTGTAAAAATGGCAATTTTGTTCACATTGAGGCTTTAAAAAGTAATTATTCAACATGAAGCACAATCCAAATGACATTTTGAATCGATTTTTCTACAGTTCAAAAAATCAATTTTCTGATGAAAAATGATGACCCTTGACCTGTCAAACTTCCTCCATATGGTCAGAAATGGTAATTTTTTAAAGTTTAAGTTTTTTGACTGTAAATGACAATTGCATGTGAATTATCACTTTTGGGGCTAAAATAAGTGGGTTTAGAGTCATTTTAATGCCTGAAATTAGTTGAAATAGAAGCTTCTGAGTAGGAGAAAAAGTCTGTAAAAATGGCAATTTTGTTCACATTGAGGCTTTAAAAAGTAGTTATTCAACATGAGGCACAATTCAAATGACATTTTGCATCAATTTTTGTACAGTCCAAAAAATCAATTTTCTGATGAAAAACGATCACCAGTGACCTGTCGAACTTTCTCCCGATGATCAGAAATGGTAATTTTTTTAAGTTTAATTTTTTGACTGTAAATGACTGTTGCATGTGAAATATTACTTTTGGGGCTAAAATAAGAGTGTTTAGAGTCATTTTAATGCCTGAAATTGGTCAAAATAGAAGCTTCTGAGTAGGAAAAAAAGTCTGTAAAAATGGCAATTTGGTCACATTGAGGCTTTAAAAAGTAGTTATTCAACATGAGGCACAATCCAAATGAAATTTTGAATCAATTTTTCTACTGTCCAAAAATCAATTTTCTGATGAAAAACGATGATCTGTGACCTGTCGAACTTTCTCCAGATGGTCAGAAATAGAATTTTTTTAATGTTTTGTCTTTTGACTGTAAATGACTATTGCATGTGAATTATCACTTTTGGGGCTAAAATAAGTGGGTTTAGAGTCATTTTAATGCCTGAAATTAGTTGAAATAGAAGATTCTGAGTAGGAGAAAAAAATCTGTAAAAATGGCAAATTTGGTCACATTGAGGCTTTAAAAAGTAGCTATTCAACATGAGGCACAATCCAAATGACATTTTTAATCACTTTTTCTACAGTCCAAAAAATCAATTTTCAGATGGTCAGAAATGGTAATTTTTTAATGTTTAATTTTTTTTACTGTAAATGACTATTGCATGTGAATTAGAACGATTGGAACTAAAATAAGTGTGTTTAGAGTCATTTTAATGTCTGAAATTGGTCGAAATAGAAGCTTTTGAGTAGGAGAAAAAGTCTGTAAAAATGGCAATTTTGTTCACATTGAGGCTTTAAAAAGTAATTATTCAACATGAAGCACAATCCAAATGACATTTTGAATCAATTTTTCTACAGTCCAAAAAATCAATTTTCTGATGAAAAATGATGACCCTTGACCTGTCAAACTTCTTCCATATGGTCAGAAATGGTAATTTTTTAAAGTTTAAGTTTTTTTACTGTAAATGACAATTGCATGTGAATTATCACTTTTGGGGCTAAAATAAGTGGGTTTAGAGTCATTTTAATGACTGAAATTAGTTGAAATAGAAGCTTCTGAGTAGGAGAAAAAGTCTGTAAAAATGGCAATTTTGGTCACATTGAGGCTTTAAAAAGTATTCAGTATGACGCAAATCCAAATGACATTTTGAATCAATTTTTCTACAGTCCAAAAAATCAATTTTCTGATGAAAAACGATGATCTGTGACCTGTCGAACTTTCTCCACATGGTCAGGAATGGTAATATTTTAAAGTTTAATGTTTTTTACTGTAAATGACTATTGCATGTGAATTATCACTTTTGAGGCTAAAATAAGTGAGTTTAGAGTCATTTTAATGCCTGAAATTGGTCGAAATATAAGCTTCTGAGTAGGAGAAAAAGTCTATAAAAATGGCAATTTTGGTCACATTGAGGCATTAAAAAGTAGTTATTCAACATGAGGCACAATTCAAATGACAATTTGCATCAATTTTTGCAACAGTCCAAAAAATAAATTGTCTGATGAAAAACGATGATCTGTGACCTGTCGAACTTTCTCCACATGGTCAGGAATGGTGATATTGTAAAGTTTAAATTTTTTACTGTAAATGACTATTGCATGTGAATTATCACGTTTGGGGCTAAAATAAGTGGGTTTAGAGTCATTTTAATGCCTGAAATTGGTCGAAATAGAAGCTTCTGAGTAGGAGAAAAAGTCTGTAAAAATGGCAATTTTGGACACATTGAGGCTTTAAAAAGTAGTTATTCAACATGAGGCACAATCCAAATGGCATTTTGAATCAATTTTTCTACAGTCCAAAAAATCAATTTTCTGATGAAAAATGATGACCCGCGACCTGTCAAACTTTCTCCAGATGGTCAGAAATGGAATTTTTTTAATATTTTGTCATTTCACTGTAAATGACTATTGCATGGGAAATATCAGTTTTGGGGCTAAAATAAGTGGGTTTAGAGTCATTTTAATGGCTGAAATTAGTTGAAATAGAAGCTTCTGAGTAGGAGAAAAAGTCTGTAAAAATGGCAATTTTGGTCACATTGAGACTTTAAAAAGTAGTTATTCAACACAAGGCACAATCCAAATGACATTTTGAATCAATTTTTCCACAGTCCAAAAAATCAATTTTCTGACGAAAAACAATGACCCGTGACCTGTCGAACTTTCTCCAGATGGTCAGACATGGTAAGTTTTTAATGTTTCATTTTTTGACTGTAAATTACTATTGCATGTGAATTAGAACACTTGGAACTAAAACAAGTGTGTTTAGAGTCATTTTAATGCCTGAAATTGGTCAAAAAAGAAGCTTCTGAGTAGGAGAAAAAGTACGTAAAAATGGCAATTTTGGTCACATTGAGGTTTTAAAAAGTAGTTGTTCAACATGAGGCACAATCCAAATGACTTTTTGAATCAATTGTTCTACAGTCCAAAAAATCAATTTTCTGATGAAAAACGATGATCTGTGACCTGTCGAACTTTCTCCACATGGTCAGGAATGGTAATATTTTAAAGTTTAATTTATTTACTGTAAATGACTATTGCATGTGAATTATCACTTTTGGGGCTAAAATAAGTGGGTTTAGAGTCATTTTAATGCCTGAAATTAGTTGAAATAGAAGCTTCTGAGTAGGAGAAAAAGTCTGTAAAAATGGCAATTTTGGACACATTGAGGCTTTAAAAAGTAGTTATTTAACACAAGGCACAATTCAAAAGACATTTTGGATCCATTTTTCCACAGTCCAAAAAATCTATTTTCTGACGAAAAACAATGACCCGTGACCTGTCGAACTTTCTCCAGATGGTCAGAAATGGTAATTTTTTAATGTTTAATTTTTTGACTGTAAATTACTATTGCAAGTGAATTAGAACACTTGGAACTAAAATAAGTGTTTTTAGAGCCATTTTAATGCCTGAAATTGGTTGAAATAGAGGCATCTGAGTAGAAGAAAAAGTCTAAAAATGGCAATTTTGGTCACATTGAGGTTTTAAAGAGTAGTTGTTCAACATGAGGCACAATCCAAATGACATTTTGAATCAATTTTTCTACAGTCCAAAAAATCAATTTTCTAATGAAAAACGATGATCTGTGACCTGTCGAACTTTCTCCACATGGTCAGGAATGGTAATATTTTAAAGTTTAATGTTTTTTACTGTAAATGACTATTGCATGTGAATTATCACTTTTGGGGCTAAAATAAGTGAGTTTAGAGTCATTTTAATGCCTGAAATTGGTCGAAATAGAAGCTTCTGAGTAGGAGAAAAAGTCTATAAAAATGGCAATTTTGGACACATTGAGGCTTTAAAAAGTAGTTATTCAACATGAGGCACAATCCAAATGACATTTTGAATCAATTTTTCTACAGTCCAAAAAATCAATTTTCTGATGAAAAATGATGACCCGCGACCTATCAAACTTTCTCCAGATGGTCAGAAATGGAAATTTTTTAATGTTTTGTCATTTCACTGTAAATTACAATTGCATGGGAAATATCACTTTTGGGGCTAAAATAAGTGGGTTTAGAGTCATTTTAATGGCTGAAATTAGTTGAAATAGAAGCTTCTGAGTAGGAGAAAAAGTCTGTAAAAATGGCAATTTTGGTCACATTGAGGCTTTAAAAAGTAGTTATTCAACACAAGGCACAATCCAAATGACATTTTGAATCAATTTTTCCACAGTCCAAAAAATCAATTTTCTGACGAAAAACAATGACCCGTGACCTGTCGAACTTTCTCCAGATGGTCAGACATGGTAAGTTTTTAATGTTTCATTTTTTGACTGTAAATTACTATTGCATGTGAATTAGAACACTTGGAACTAAAACAAGTGTGTTTAGAGTCATTTTAATGCCTGAAATTGGTCAAAAAAGAAGCTTCTGAGTAGGAGAAAAAGTACGTAAAAATGGCAATTTTGGTCACATTGAGGTTTTAAAAAGTAGTTGTTCAACATGAGGCACAATCCAAATGACTTTTTGAATCAATTGTTCTACAGTCCAAAAAATCAATTTTCTGATGAAAAACGATGATCTGTGACCTGTCGAACTTTCTCCACGTGGTCAGGAATGGTAATTTTTTAATGTTTAATTTCTTTTACTGTAAATGACTATTGCATGTGAATTAGAACGCTTGGAACTAAAATAAGTGTGTTTAGAGTCATTTTAATGCCTGAAATTGGTCGCAATAGAAGCTTCTGAGTAGGAGAAAAAGTCTGTAGAAATGGCAATTTTGGTCACATTGAGGTATTAAAAAGTAGTTATTCAACATGAGGCGCAATTCAAATAACAATTTGCATCAATTTTTCAACAGTCCAAAAAAGAAATTTTCTGATGAAAAACGATGATCCGTGACCTGTCAAACTTTCTCCCGATGGTCAGAAATGGTAATATTTTAATGTTTAATTTTTTGACTGTAAATTACTATTGCAAGTGAATTAGAACACTTGGAACTAAAATAAGTGTTTTTAGAGCCATTTTAATGCCTGAAATTGGTTGAAATAGAGGCATCTGAGTAGAAGAAAAAGTCTAAAAATGGCAATTTTGGTCACATTGAGGTTTTAAAGAGTAGTTGTTCAACATGAGGCACAATCCAAATGACATTTTGAATCAATTTTTCTACAGTCCAAAAAATCAATTTTCTGATGAAAAACGATGATCTGTGACCTGTCGAACTTTCTCCACATGGTCAGGAATGGTAATATTTTAAAGTTTAATGTTTTTTACTGTAAATGACTATTGCATGTGAATTATCACTTTTGGGGCTAAAATAAGTGAGTTTAGAGTCATTTTAATGCCTGAAATTGGTCGAAATAGAAGCTTCTGAGTAGGAGATAAAGTCTATAAAAATGGCAATTTTGGACACATTGAGGCTTTAAAAAGTAGTTATTCAACATGAGGCACAATCCAAATGACATTTTGAATCAATTTTTCTACAGTCCAAAAAATCAATTTTCTGATGAAAAATGATGACCCGCGAACTGTCAAACTTTCTCCAGATGGTCAGAAATGGAAATTTTTTAATGTTTTGTCATTTCACTGTAAATGACTATTGCATGGGAAATATCACTTTTGGGGCTAAAATAAGTGGGTTTAGAGTCATTTTAATGGCTGAAATTAGTTGAAATAGAAGCTTCTGAGTAGGAGAAAAAGTCTGTAAAAATGGCAATTTTGGTCACATTGAGGCTTTAAAAAGTAGTTATTCAACACAAGGCACAATCCAAATGACATTTTGAATCAATTTTTCCACAGTCCAAAAAATCAATTTTCTGACGAAAAACAATGACCCGTGACCTGTCGAACTTTCTCCAGATGGTCAGACATGGTAAGTTTTTAATGTTTCATTTTTTGACTGTAAATTACTATTGCATGTGAATTAGAACACTTGGAACTAAAACAAGTGTGTTTAGAGTCATTTTAATGCCTGAAATTGGTCAAAAAAGAAGCTTCTGAGTAGGAGAAAAAGTACGTAAAAATGGCAATTTTGGTCACATTGAGGTTTTAAAAAGTAGTTGTTCAACATGAGGCACAATCCAAATGACTTTTTGAATTAATTGTTCTACAGTCCAAAAAATCAATTTTCTGATGAAAAACGATGATCTGTGACCTGTCGAACTTTCTCCACATGGTCAGGAATGGTAATATTTTAAAGTTTAATTTATTTACTGTAAATGACTATTGCATGTGAATTATCACTTTTGGGGCTAAAGTAAGTGGGTTTAGAGTCATTTTAATGCCTGAAATTGGTCAAAATAGAAGCTTCTGAGTAGGAAAAAAAGTCTGTAAAAATGGCAATTTTGGTCACATTGAGGCTTTAAAAAGTAGTTATTCAACATGAGGCACAATCCAAATGAAATTTTGAAACAATTTTTCTACTGTCCAAAAATCAATTTTCTGATGACAAACGATGATCTGTGACCTGTCGAACTTTCTCTAGATGGTCAGAAATAGAATTTTTTTAATGTTTTGTCTTTTGACTGTAAATGACTATTGCATGTGAATTATCACTTTTGGGGCTAAAATAGGTGGGTTTAGAATCATTTTAATGCCTGAAATTAGTTGAAATAGAAGATTCTGAGTAGGAGAAAAAAATCTGTAAAAATGGCAAATTTGGTCACATTGAGGCTTTAAAAAGTAGCTATTCAACATGAGGCACAATCCAAATGACGTTTTTAATCACTTTTTCTACAGTCCAAAAAATCAATTTTCAGATGGTCAGAAATGGTAATTTTTTAATGTTTAATTTTTTTTACTGTAAATGACTATTGCATGTGAATTAGAACGATTGGAACTAAAATAAGTGTGTTTAGAGTCATTTTAATGTCTGAAATTGGTCGAAATAGAAGCTTTTGAGTAGGAGAAAAAGTCTGTAAAAATGGCAATTTTGTTCACATTGAGGCTTTAAAAAGTAATTATTCAACATGAAGCACAATCCAAATGACATTTTGAATCAATTTTTCTACAGTCCAAAAAATCAATTTTCTGATGAAAAATGATGACCCTTGACCTGTCAAACTTCCTCCATATGGTCAGAAATGGTAATTTTTTAAAGTTTAAGTTTTTTGACTGTAAATGACAATTGCATGTGAATTATCACTTTTGGGGCTAAAATAAGTGGGTTTAGAGTCATTTTAATGCCTGAAATTAGTTGAAATAGAAGCTTCTGAGTAGGAGAAAAAGTCTGTAAAAATGGCAATTTTGTTCACATTGAGGCTTTAAAAAGTAGTTATTCAACATGAGGCACAATTCAAATGACATTTTGCATCAATTTTTGTACAGTCCAAAAAATCAATTTTCTGATGAAAAACGATCACCAGTGACCTGTCGAACTTTCTCCCGATGATCAGAAATGGTAATTTTTTTAAGTTTAATTTTTTGACTGTAAATGACTGTTGCATGTGAAATATTACTTTTGGGGCTAACATAAGAGTGTTTAGAGTCATTTTAATGCCTGAAATTGGTCAAAATAGAAGCTTCTGAGTAGGAAAAAAAGTCTGTAAAAATGGCAATTTTGGTCACATTGAGGCTTTAAAAAGTAGTTATTCAACATGAGGCACAATCCAAATGAAATTTTGAATCAATTTTTCTACTGTCCAAAAATCAATTTTCTGATGAAAAACGATGATCTGTGACCTGTCGAACTTTCTCCAGATGGTCAGAAATAGAATTTTTTTAATGTTTTGTCTTTTGACTGTAAATGACTATTGCATGTGAATTATCACTTTTGGGGCTAAAATAAGTGGGTTTAGTCATTTTAATGCCTGAAATTAGTTGAAATAGAAGATTCTGAGTAGGAGAAAAAAATCTGTAAAAATGGCAAATTTGGTCACATTGAGGCTTTAAAAAGTAGCTATTCAACATGAGGCACAATCCAAATGACATTTTTAATCACTTTTTCTACAGTCCAAAAAATCAATTTTCAGATGGTCAGAAATGGTAATTTTTTAATGTTTAATTTTTTTTACTGTAAATGACTATTGCATGTGAATTAGAACGATTGGAACTAAAATAAGTGTGTTTAGAGTCATTTTAATGTCTGAAATTGGTCGAAATAGAAGCTTTTGAGTAGGAGAAAAAGTCTGTAAAAATGGCAATTTTGTTCACATTGAGGCTTTAAAAAGTAATTATTCAACATGAAGCACAATCCAAATGACATTTTGAATCAATTTTTCTACAGTCCAAAAAATCAATTTTCTGATGAAAAATGATGACCCTTGACCTGTCAAACTTCTTCCATATGGTCAGAAATGGTAATTTTTTAAAGTTTAAGTTTTTTTACTGTAAATGACAATTGCATGTGAATTATCACTTTTGGGGCTAAAATAAGTGGGTTTAGAGTCATTTTAATGACTGAAATTAGTTGAAATAGAAGCTTCTGAGTAGGAGAAAAAGTCTGTAAAAATGGCAATTTTGGTCACATTGAGGCTTTAAAAAGTATTCAGTATGAGGCAAATCCAAATGACATTTTGAATCAATTTTTCTACAGTCCAAAAAATCAATTTTCTGATGAAAAACGATGATCTGTGACCTGTCGAACTTTCTCCACATGGTCAGGAACGGTAATATTTTAAAGTTTAATGTTTTTTACTGTAAATGACTATTGCATGTGAATTATCACTTTTGAGGCTAAAATAAGTGAGTTTAGAGTCATTTTAATGCCTGAAATTGGTCGAAATAGAAGCTTCTGAGTAGGAGAAAAAGTCTATAAAAATGGCAATTTTGGTCACATTGAGGCATTAAAAAGTAGTTATTCAACATGAGGCACAATTCAAATGACAATTTGCATCAGTTTTTGCAACAGTCCAAAAAATAAATTTTCTGATGAAAAACGATGATCTGTGACCTGTCGAACTTTCTCCACATGGTCAGGAATGGTAATATTGTAAAGTTTAAATTTTTTACTGTAAATGACTATTGCATGTGAATTATCACTTTTGGGGCTAAAATAAGTGGGTTTAGAGTCATTTTAATGCCTGAAATTGGTCGAAATAGAAGCTTCTGAGTAGGAGAAAAAGTCTGTAAAAATGGCAATTTTGGACACATTGAGGCTTTAAAAAGTAGTTATTCAACATGAGGCACAATCCAAATGACATTTTGAATCAATTTTTCTACAGTCCAAAAAATCAATTTTCTGATGAAAAATGATGACCTGCGAACTGTCAAACTTTCTCCAGATGGTCAGAAATGGAATTTTTTTTAATGTTTTGTCATTTCACTGTAAATGACTATTGCATGGGAAATATCACTTTTGGGGCTAAAATAAGTGGGTTTAGAGTCATTTTAATGGCTGAAATTAGTTGAAATAGAAGCTTCTGAGTAGGAGAAAAAGTCTGTAAAAATGGCAATTTTGGTCACATTGAGGCTTTAAAAAGTAGTTATTCAACACAAGGCACAATCCAAATGACATTTTGAATCAATTTTTCCACAGTCCAAAAAATCAATTTTCTGACGAAAAACAATGACCCGTGACCTGTCGAACTTTCTCCAGATGGTCAGACATGGTAAGTTTTTAATGTTTCATTTTTTGACTGTAAATTACTATTGCATGTGAATTAGAACACTTGGAACTAAAACAAGTGTGTTTAGAGTCATTTTAATGCCTGAAATTGGTCAAAAAAGAAGCTTCTGAGTAGGAGAAAAAGTACGTAAAAATGGCAATTTTGGTCACATTGAGGTTTTAAAAAGTAGTTGTTCAACATGAGGCACAATCCAAATGACTTTTTGAATCAATTGTTCTACAGTCCAAAAAATCAATTTTCTGATGAAAAACGATGATCTGTGACCTGTCGAACTTTCTCCACATGGTCAGGAATGGTAATATTTTAAAGTTTAATTTATTTACTGTAAATGACTATTGCATGTGAATTATCACTTTTGGGGCTAAAATAAGTGGGTTTAGAGTCATTTTAATGCCTGAAATTAGTTGAAATAGAAGCTTCTGAGTAGGAGAAAAAGTCTGTAAAAATGGCAATTTTGGTCACATTGAGGCTTTAAAAAGTAGTTATTTAACACAAGGCACAATTCAAAAGACATTTTGGATCCATTTTTCCACAGTCCAAAAAATCTATTTTCTAACGAAAAACAATGACCCGTGACCTGTCGAACTTTCTCCAGATGGTCAGAAATGGTAATTTTTTAATGTTTAATTTTTTGACTGTAAATTACTATTGCAAGTGAATTAGAACACTTGGAACTAAAATAAGTGTTTTTAGAGCCATTTTAATGCCTGAAATTGGTTGAAATAGAGGCATCTGAGTAGAAGAAAAAGTCTAAAAATGGCAATTTTGGTCACATTGAGGTTTTAAAGAGTAGTTGTTCAACATGAGGCACAATCCAAATGACATTTTGAATCAATTTTTCTACAGTCCAAAAAATCAATTTTCTGATGAAAAACGATGATCTGTGACCTGTCGAACTTTCTCCACGTGGTCAGGAATGGTAATATTTTAAAGTTTAATGTTTTTTACTGTAAATGACTATTGCATGTGAATTATCACTTTTGGGGCTAAAATAAGTGAGTTTAGAGTCATTTTAATGCCTGAAATTGGTCGAAATAGAAGCTTCTGAGTAGGAGAAAAAGTCTATAAAAATGGCAATTTTGGACACATTGAGGCTTTAAAAAGTAGTTATTCAACACGAGGCACAATCCAAATGACATTTTGAATCAATTTTTCTACAGTCCAAAAAATCAATTTTCTGATGAAAAATGATGACCCGCGACCTGTCAAACTTTCTCCAGATGGTCAGAAATGGAAATTTTTTAATGTTTTGTCATTTCACTGTAAATGACAATTGCATGGGAAATATCACTTTTGGGGCTAAAATAAGTGGGTTTAGAGTCATTTTAATGGCTGAAATTAGTTGAAATAGAAGCTTCTGAGTAGGAGAAAAAGTCTGTAAAAATGGCAATTTTGGTCACATTGAGGCTTTAAAAAGTAGTTATTCAACACAAGGCACAATCCAAATGACATTTTGAATCAATTTTTCCACAGTCCAAAAAATCAATTTTCTGACGAAAAACAATGACCCGTGACCTGTCGAACTTTCTCCAGATGGTCAGACATGGTAAATTTTTAATGTTTCATTTTTTGACTGTAAATTACTATTGCATGTGAATTAGAACACTTGGAACTAAAACAAGTGTGTTTAGAGTCATTTTAATGCCTGAAATTGGTCAAAAAAGAAGCTTCTGAGTAGGAGAAAAAGTACGTAAAAATGGCAATTTTGGTCACATTGAGGTTTTAAAAAGTAGTTGTTCAACATGAGGCACAATCCAAATGACTTTTTGAATCAATTTTTCTACTGTCCAAAAATCAATTTTCTGATGACAAACGATGATCTGTGACCTGTCGAACTTTCTCCAGATGGTCAGAAATAGAATTTTTTTAATGTTTTGTCTTTTGACTGTAAATGACTATTGCATGTGAATTATCACTTTTGGGGCTGAAATAAGTGGGTTTAGAGTCATTTTAATGCCTGAAATTAGTTGAAATAGAAGATTCTGAGTAGGAGAAAAAAATCTGTAAAAATGGCAAATTTGGTCACATTGAGGCTTTAAAAAGTAGCTATTCAACATGAGGCACAATCCAAATGACGTTTTTAATCACTTTTTCTACAGTCCAAAAAATCAATTTTCAGATGGTCAGAAATGGTAATTTTTTAATGTTTAATTTTTTTTACTGTAAATGACTATTGCATGTGAATTAGAACGATTGGAACTAAAATAAGTGTGTTTAGAGTCATTTTAATGTCTGAAATTGGTCGAAATAGAAGCTTTTGAGTAGGAGAAAAAGTCTGTAAAAATGGCAATTTTGTTCACATTGAGGCTTTAAAAAGTAATTATTCAACATGAAGCACAATCCAAATGACATTTTGAATCAATTTTTCTACAGTCCAAAAAATCAATTTTCTGATGAAAAATGATGACCCTTGACCTGTAAAACTTCCTCCATATGGTCAGAAATGGTAATTTTTTAAAGTTTAAGTTTTTTGACTGTAAATGACAATTGCATGTGAATTATCACTTTTGGGGCTAAAATAAGTGGGTTTAGAGTCATTTTAATGCCTGAAATTAGTTGAAATAGAAGCTTCTGAGTAGGAGAAAAAGTCTGTAAAAATGGCAATTTTGGTCACATTGAGGCTTTAAAAAGTATTCAGTATGAGGCAAATCCAAATGACATTTTGAATCAATTTTTCTACAGTCCAAAAAATCAATTTTCTGATGAAAAACGATGATCTGCGACCTGTCGAACTTTCTCCACATGGTCAGGAATGGTAATATTTTAAAGTTTAATGTTTTTTACTGTAAATGACTATTGCATGTGAATTATCACATTTGGGGCTAAAATAAGTGAGTTTAGAGTCATTTTAATGCCTGAAATTGGTCGAAATAGAAGCTTCCGAGTAGGAGAAAAAGTCTATAAAAATGGCAATTTTGGTCACATTGAGGCATTAAAAAGTAGTTATTCAACATGAGTCACAATTCAAATGACAATTTGCATCAATTTTTGCAACAGTCCAAAAAAAAAAATTTCTGATGAAAAACGATGATCTGTGACCTGTCGAACTTTCTCCACATGGTCAGGAATGGTAATATTGTAAAGTTTAAATTTTTTACTGTAAATGCCTATTGCATGTGAATTATCACTTTTGGGGCTAAAATAAGTGGGTTTAGAGTCATTTTAATGCCTGAAATTGGTCGAAATAGAAGCTTCTGAGTAGGAGAAAAAGTCTGTAAAAATGGCAATTTTGGACACATTGAGGCTTTAAAAAGTAGTTATTCAACATGAGGCACAATCCAAATGACATTTTGAATAAATTTTTCTACAGTCCAAAAAATCAATTTTCTGATGAAAAATGATGACCCGCGACCTGTCAAACTTTCTCCAGATGGTCAGAAATGGAATTTTTTTAATGTTTTGTCATTTCACTGTAAATGACTATTGCATGTGAATTATCACTTTTGGGGCTAAAATAAGTGGGTTTAGAGTCATTTTAATGCCTGAAATTAGTTGAAATAGAAGCTTCTGAGTAGGAGAAAAAGTCTGTAAAAATGGCAATTTTGGTCACATTGAGGCTTTAAAAAGTATTCAGTATGAGGCAAATCCAAATGACATTTTGAATCAATTTTTCTACAGTCCAAAAAATCAATTTTCTGATGAAAAACGATGATCTGCGACCTGTCGAACTTTCTCCACATGGTCAGGAATGGTAATATTTTAAAGTTTAATGTTTTTTACTGTAAATGACTATTGCATGTGAATTATCACTTTTGGGGCTAAAATAAGTGAGTTTAGAGTCATTTTAATGCCTGAAATTGGTCGAAATAGAAGCTTCCGAGTAGGAGAAAAAGTCTATAAAAATGGCAATTTTGGTCACATTGAGGCATTAAAAAGTAGTTATTCAACATGAGTCACAATTCAAATGACAATTTGCATCAATTTTTGCAACAGTCCAAAAAAAAAAATTTCTGATGAAAAACGATGATCTGTGACCTGTCGAACTTTCTCCACATGGTCAGGAATGGTAATATTGTAAAGTTTAAATTTTTTACTGTAAATGCCTATTGCATGTGAATTATCACTTTTGGGGCTAAAATAAGTGGGTTTAGAGTCATTTTAATGCCTGAAATTGGTCGAAATAGAAGCTTCTGAGTAGGAGAAAAAGTCTGTAAAAATGGCAATTTTGGACACATTGAGGCTTTAAAAAGTAGTTATTCAACATGAGGCACAATCCAAATGACATTTTGAATAAATTTTTCTACAGTCCAAAAAATCAATTTTCTGATGAAAAATGATGACCCGCGACCTGTCAAACTTTCTCCAGATGGTCAGAAATGGAATTTTTTTAATGTTTTGTCATTTCACTGTAAATGACTATTGCATGGGAAATATCACTTTTGGGGCTAAAATAAGTGGGTTTAGAGTCATTTTAATGGCTGAAATTAGTTGAAATAGAAGCTTCTGAGTAGGAGAAAAAGTCTGTAAAAATGGCAATTTTGGTCACATTGAGGCTTTAAAAAGTAGTTATTCAACACAAGGCACAATCCAAATGACATTTTGAATCAATTTTTCCACAGTCCAAAAAATCAATTTTCTGACGAAAAACAATGACCCGTGACCTGTCGAACTTTCTCCAGATGGTCAGACATGGTAAGTTTTTAATGTTTCATTTTTTGACTGTAAATTACTATTGCATGTGAATTAGAACACTTGGAACTAAAACAAGTGTGTTTAGAGTCATTTTAACCCCTTCAGCGCTGGGCGAATTCCGCCGCGGTGCTGAAGGGTTCGAGCGCGGGCGGGCTCATGACGGAACGGTTCCGTCATGAGCACAGTTCAACCGTGGCTCATGACGGAACCGTTCCGTCATGAGCATGGAAGGGGTTAATGCCTGAAATTGGTCAAAAAAGAAGCTTCTGAGTAGGAGAAAAAGTACGTAAAAATGGCAATTTTGGTCACATTGAGGTTTTAAAAAGTAGTTGTTCAACATGAGGCACAATCCAAATGACTTTTTGAATCAATTGTTCTACAGTCCAAAAAATCAATTTTCTGATGAAAAACGATGATCTGTGACCTGTCGAACTTTCTCCACATGGTCAGGAATGGTAATATTTTAAAGTTTAATTTATTTACTGTAAATGACTATTGCATGTGAATTATCACTTTTGGGGCTAAAATAAGTGGGATTAGAGTCATTTTAATGCCTGAAATTAGTTGAAATAGAAGCTTCTGAGTAGGAGAAAAAGTCTGTAAAAATGGCAATTTTGGTCACATTGAGGCTTTAAAAAGTAGTTATTTAACACAAGGCACAATTCAAAAGACATTTTGGATCCATTTTTCCACAGTCCAAAAAATCTATTTTCTGACGAAAAACAATGACCCGTGACCTGTCGAACTTTCTCCAGATGGTCAGAAATGGTAAATTTGTAATGTTTCATTTTTTGACTGTAAATTACTATTGCATGTGAATTAGAACACTTGTAACTAAAATAAGTGTGTTTAGAGTCATTTTAATGCCTGAAATTGGTCGAAATAGAAGCTCCTGTGTAGGAGAAAAAGTCTGTAAAAATGGCAATTTTGGTCACATTGAGGCTTTAAAAAGTATTCAGTATGAGGCAAATCCAAATGACATTTTGAATCAATTGTTCTACAGTCCAAAAAATCAATTTTCTGATGAAAAACGATGACCCTTGACCTGTCGAACTTTCTCCAGATGGTCAGGAATGGTAATATTTTAAAGTTTAATTTTTTGACTGTAAATGACTATTGCATGTGAATTATCACTTTTGAGGATAAAATAAGTGGGTTTAGAGTCATTTTAATGCCTGAAATTAGTTGAAATAGAAGCTTTTGAGTAAGAGAAAAAGTCTGTAAAAATGACAATTTTTGGTCACATTGGGGCTTTAAAAAGTAGTTAGTCAACATGAGGCCCAATCCAAATGACATTTTGAACCAATTTTTCAACATTCCAAAAAGTTAATTTTCTGATGAAAAACGATGACCCGTGACCTGTCAAACTTTCTCCAGATGGTCAGAAATGGAAATTTTTTAATGTTTTGTCATTTGACTGTAAATGACTATTGCATGTGAATTATCACTTTTGGGGATAAAATAAGTGTGTTTAAAGTCATTTTAATGGCTGAAATTAGTCGAAATAGAAGATTCTGAGTGGGAGAAAAAATCTGTAAAAATGGCAAATTTGGTCACATTGAGGCTTTAAAAAGTAGCTATTCAACACGAGGCACAATCCAAATGACATTTTTTAATCTCTTTTTGTACAGACCAAAAAATCAATTTTCAGATGGTCAGAAATGGTAATTTTTTTATGTTTAATTTCTTTTACTGTAAATGACTATTGCATGTGAATTAGAACGATTGGAACTAAAATAAGTGTGTTTAGAGTCATTTTAATGTCTGAAATTGGTCGAAATAGAAGCTTTTGAGTAGGAGAAAAAGTCTGTAAAAATGGCAATTTTGTTCACATTGAGGCTTTAAAAAGTAATTATTCAACATGAAGCACAATCCAAATGACATTTTGAATCAATTTTTCTACAGTCCAAAAAATCAATTTTCTGATGAAAAATGATGACCCTTGACCTGTCAAACTTCTTCCATATGGTCAGAAATGGTAATTTTTTAAAGTTTAAGTTTTTTTACTGTAAATGACAATTGCATGTGAATTATCACTTTTGGGGCTAAAATAAGTGGGTTTAGAGTCATTTTAATGACTGAAATTAGTTGAAATAGAAGCTTCTGAGTAGGAGAAAAAGTCTGTAAAAATGGCAATTTTGGTCACATTGAGGCTTTAAAAAGTATTCAGTATGAGGCAAATCCAAATGACATTTTGAATCAATTTTTCTACAGTCCAAAAAATCAATTTTCTGATGAAAAACGATGATCTGTGACCTGTCGAACTTTCTCCACATGGTCAGGAACGGTAATATTTTAAAGTTTAATGTTTTTTACTGTAAATGACTATTGCATGTGAATTATCACTTTTGAGGCTAAAATAAGTGAGTTTAGAGTCATTTTAATGCCTGAAATTGGTCGAAATAGAAGCTTCTGAGTAGGAGAAAAAGTCTATAAAAATGGCAATTTTGGTCACATTGAGGCATTAAAAAGTAGTTATTCAACATGAGGCACAATTCAAATGACAATTTGCATCAATTTTTGCAACAGTCCAAAAAATAAATTTTCTGATGAAAAACGATGATCTGTGACCTGTCGAACTTTCTCCACATGGTCAGGAATGGTAATATTGTAAAGTTTAAATTTTTTACTGTAAATGACTATTGCATGTGAATTATCACTTTTGGGGCTAAAATAAGTGGGTTTAGAGTCATTTTAATGCCTGAAATTGGTCGAAATAGAAGCTTCTGAGTAGGAGAAAAAGTCTGTAAAAATGGCAATTTTGGACACATTGAGGCTTTAAAAAGTAGTTATTCAACATGAGGCACAATCCAAATGACATTTTGAATCAATTTTTCTACAGTCCAAAAAATCAATTTTCTGATGAAAAATGATGACCTGCGAACTGTCAAACTTTCTCCAGATGGTCAGAAATGGAATTTTTTTTAATGTTTTGTCATTTCACTGTAAATGACTATTGCATGGGAAATATCACTTTTGGGGCTAAAATAAGTGGGTTTAGAGTCATTTTAATGGCTGAAATTAGTTGAAATAGAAGCTTCTGAGTAGGAGAAAAAGTCTGTAAAAATGGCAATTTTGGTCACATTGAGGCTTTAAAAAGTAGTTATTCAACACAAGGCACAATCCAAATGACATTTTGAATCAATTTTTCCACAGTCCAAAAAATCAATTTTCTGACGAAAAACAATGACCCGTGACCTGTCGAACTTTCTCCAGATGGTCAGACATGGTAAGTTTTTAATGTTTCATTTTTTGACTGTAAATTACTATTGCATGTGAATTAGAACACTTGGAACTAAAACAAGTGTGTTTAGAGTCATTTTAATGCCTGAAATTGGTCAAAAAACAAGCTTCTGAGTAGGAGAAAAAGTACGTAAAAATGGCAATTTTGGTCACATTGAGGTTTTAAAAAGTAGTTGTTCAACATGAGGCACAATCCAAATGACTTTTTGAATCAATTGTTCTACAGTCCAAAAAATCAATTTTCTGATGAAAAACGATGATCTGTGACCTGTCGAACTTTCTCCACATGGTCAGGAATGGTAATATTTTAAAGTTTAATTTATTTACTGTAAATGACTATTGCATGTGAATTATCACTTTTGGGGCTAAAATAAGTGGGTTTAGAGTCATTTTAATGCCTGAAATTAGTTGAAATAGAAGCTTCTGAGTAGGAGAAAAAGTCTGTAAAAATGGCAATTTTGGTCACATTGAGGCTTTAAAAAGTAGTTATTTAACACAAGGCACAATTCAAAAGACATTTTGGATCCATTTTTCCACAGTCCAAAAAATCTATTTTCTAACGAAAAACAATGACCCGTGACCTGTCGAACTTTCTCCAGATGGTCAGAAATGGTAATTTTTTAATGTTTAATTTTTTGACTGTAAATTACTATTGCAAGTGAATTAGAACACTTGGAACTAAAATAAGTGTTTTTAGAGCCATTTTAATGCCTGAAATTGGTTGAAATAGAGGCATCTGAGTAGAAGAAAAAGTCTAAAAATGGCAATTTTGGTCACATTGAGGTTTTAAAGAGTAGTTGTTCAACATGAGGCACAATCCAAATGACATTTTGAATCAATTTTTCTACAGTCCAAAAAATCAATTTTCTGATGAAAAACGATGATCTGTGACCTGTCGAACTTTCTCCACATGGTCAGGAATGGTAATATTTTAAAGTTTAATGTTTTTTACTGTAAATGACTATTGCATGTGAATTATCACTTTTGGGGCTAAAATAAGTGAGTTTAGAGTCATTTTAATGCCTGAAATTGGTCGAAATAGAAGCTTCTGAGTAGGAGAAAAAGTCTATAAAAATGGCAATTTTGGACACATTGAGGCTTTAAAAAGTAGTTATTCAACACGAGGCACAATCCAAATGACATTTTGAATCAATTTTTCTACAGTCCAAAAAATCAATTTTCTGATGAAAAATGATGACCCGCGACCTGTCAAACTTTCTCCAGATGGTCAGAAATGGAAATTTTTTAATGTTTTGTCATTTCACTGTAAATGACAATTGCATGGGAAATATCACTTTTGGGGCTAAAATAAGTGGGTTTAGAGTCATTTTAATGGCTGAAATTAGTTGAAATAGAAGCTTCTGAGTAGGAGAAAAAGTCTGTAAAAATGGCAATTTTGGTCACATTGAGGCTTTAAAAAGTAGTTATTCAACACAAGGCACAATCCAAATGACATTTTGAATCAATTTTTCCACAGTCCAAAAAATCAATTTTCTGACGAAAAACAATGACCCGTGACCTGTCGAACTTTCTCCAGATGGTCAGACATGGTAAATTTTTAATGTTTCATTTTTTGACTGTAAATTACTATTGCATGTGAATTAGAACACTTGGAACTAAAACAAGTGTGTTTAGAGTCATTTTAATGCCTGAAATTGGTCAAAAAAGAAGCTTCTGAGTAGGAGAAAAAGTACGTAAAAATGGCAATTTTGGTCACATTGAGGTTTTAAAAAGTAGTTGTTCAACATGAGGCACAATCCAAATGACTTTTTGAATCAATTTTTCTACTGTCCAAAAATCAATTTTCTGATGACAAACGATGATCTGTGACCTGTCGAACTTTCTCCAGATGGTCAGAAATAGAATTTTTTTAATGTTTTGTCTTTTGACTGTAAATGACTATTGCATGTGAATTATCACTTTTGGGGCTGAAATAAGTGGGTTTAGAGTCATTTTAATGCCTGAAATTAGTTGAAATAGAAGATTCTGAGTAGGAGAAAAAAATCTGTAAAAATGGCAAATTTGGTCACATTGAGGCTTTAAAAAGTAGCTATTCAACATGAGGCACAATCCAAATGACGTTTTTAATCACTTTTTCTACAGTCCAAAAAATCAATTTTCAGATGGTCAGAAATGGTAATTTTTTAATGTTTAATTTTTTTTACTGTAAATGACTATTGCATGTGAATTAGAACGATTGGAACTAAAATAAGTGTGTTTAGAGTCATTTTAATGTCTGAAATTGGTCGAAATAGAAGCTTTTGAGTAGGAGAAAAAGTCTGTAAAAATGGCAATTTTGTTCACATTGAGGCTTTAAAAAGTAATTATTCAACATGAAGCACAATCCAAATGACATTTTGAATCAATTTTTCTACAGTCCAAAAAATCAATTTTCTGATGAAAAATGATGACCCTTGACCTGTAAAACTTCCTCCATATGGTCAGAAATGGTAATTTTTTAAAGTTTAAGTTTTTTGACTGTAAATGACAATTGCATGTGAATTATCACTTTTGGGGCTAAAATAAGTGGGTTTAGAGTCATTTTAATGCCTGAAATTAGTTGAAATAGAAGCTTCTGAGTAGGAGAAAAAGTCTGTAAAAATGGCAATTTTGGTCACATTGAGGCTTTAAAAAGTATTCAGTATGAGGCAAATCCAAATGACATTTTGAATCAATTTTTCTACAGTCCAAAAAATCAATTTTCTGATGAAAAACGATGATCTGCGACCTGTCGAACTTTCTCCACATGGTCAGGAATGGTAATATTTTAAAGTTTAATGTTTTTTACTGTAAATGACTATTGCATGTGAATTATCACATTTGGGGCTAAAATAAGTGAGTTTAGAGTCATTTTAATGCCTGAAATTGGTCGAAATAGAAGCTTCCGAGTAGGAGAAAAAGTCTATAAAAATGGCAATTTTGGTCACATTGAGGCATTAAAAAGTAGTTATTCAACATGAGTCACAATTCAAATGACAATTTGCATCAATTTTTGCAACAGTCCAAAAAAAAAAATTTCTGATGAAAAACGATGATCTGTGACCTGTCGAACTTTCTCCACATGGTCAGGAATGGTAATATTGTAAAGTTTAAATTTTTTACTGTAAATGCCTATTGCATGTGAATTATCACTTTTGGGGCTAAAATAAGTGGGTTTAGAGTCATTTTAATGCCTGAAATTAGTTGAAATAGAAGCTTCTGAGTAGGAGAAAAAGTCTGTAAAAATGGCAATTTTGGTCACATTGAGGCTTTAAAAAGTAGTTATTTAACACAAGGCACAATTCAAAAGACATTTTGGATCCATTTTTCCACAGTCCAAAAAATCTATTTTCTAACGAAAAACAATGACCCGTGACCTGTCGAACTTTCTCCAGATGGTCAGAAATGGTAATTTTTTAATGTTTAATTTTTTGACTGTAAATTACTATTGCAAGTGAATTAGAACACTTGGAACTAAAATAAGTGTTTTTAGAGCCATTTTAATGCCTGAAATTGGTTGAAATAGAGGCATCTGAGTAGAAGAAAAAGTCTAAAAATGGCAATTTTGGTCACATTGAGGTTTTAAAGAGTAGTTGTTCAACATGAGGCACAATCCAAATGACATTTTGAATCAATTTTTCTACAGTCCAAAAAATCAATTTTCTGATGAAAAACGATGATCTGTGACCTGTCGAACTTTCTCCACATGGTCAGGAATGGTAATATTTTAAAGTTTAATGTTTTTTACTGTAAATGACTATTGCATGTGAATTATCACTTTTGGGGCTAAAATAAGTGAGTTTAGAGTCATTTTAATGCCTGAAATTGGTCGAAATAGAAGCTTCTGAGTAGGAGAAAAAGTCTATAAAAATGGCAATTTTGGACACATTGAGGCTTTAAAAAGTAGTTATTCAACACGAGGCACAATCCAAATGACATTTTGAATCAATTTTTCTACAGTCCAAAAAATCAATTTTCTGATGAAAAATGATGACCCGCGACCTGTCAAACTTTCTCCAGATGGTCAGAAATGGAAATTTTTTAATGTTTTGTCATTTCACTGTAAATGACAATTGCATGGGAAATATCACTTTTGGGGCTAAAATAAGTGGGTTTAGAGTCATTTTAATGGCTGAAATTAGTTGAAATAGAAGCTTCTGAGTAGGAGAAAAAGTCTGTAAAAATGGCAATTTTGGTCACATTGAGGCTTTAAAAAGTAGTTATTCAACACAAGGCACAATCCAAATGACATTTTGAATCAATTTTTCCACAGTCCAAAAAATCAATTTTCTGACGAAAAACAATGACCCGTGACCTGTCGAACTTTCTCCAGATGGTCAGACATGGTAAATTTTTAATGTTTCATTTTTTGACTGTAAATTACTATTGCATGTGAATTAGAACACTTGGAACTAAAACAAGTGTGTTTAGAGTCATTTTAATGCCTGAAATTGGTCAAAAAAGAAGCTTCTGAGTAGGAGAAAAAGTACGTAAAAATGGCAATTTTGGTCACATTGAGGTTTTAAAAAGTAGTTGTTCAACATGAGGCACAATCCAAATGACTTTTTGAATCAATTTTTCTACTGTCCAAAAATCAATTTTCTGATGACAAACGATGATCTGTGACCTGTCGAACTTTCTCCAGATGGTCAGAAATAGAATTTTTTTAATGTTTTGTCTTTTGACTGTAAATGACTATTGCATGTGAATTATCACTTTTGGGGCTGAAATAAGTGGGTTTAGAGTCATTTTAATGCCTGAAATTAGTTGAAATAGAAGATTCTGAGTAGGAGAAAAAAATCTGTAAAAATGGCAAATTTGGTCACATTGAGGCTTTAAAAAGTAGCTATTCAACATGAGGCACAATCCAAATGACGTTTTTAATCACTTTTTCTACAGTCCAAAAAATCAATTTTCAGATGGTCAGAAATGGTAATTTTTTAATGTTTAATTTTTTTTACTGTAAATGACTATTGCATGTGAATTAGAACGATTGGAACTAAAATAAGTGTGTTTAGAGTCATTTTAATGTCTGAAATTGGTCGAAATAGAAGCTTTTGAGTAGGAGAAAAAGTCTGTAAAAATGGCAATTTTGTTCACATTGAGGCTTTAAAAAGTAATTATTCAACATGAAGCACAATCCAAATGACATTTTGAATCAATTTTTCTACAGTCCAAAAAATCAATTTTCTGATGAAAAATGATGACCCTTGACCTGTAAAACTTCCTCCATATGGTCAGAAATGGTAATTTTTTAAAGTTTAAGTTTTTTGACTGTAAATGACAATTGCATGTGAATTATCACTTTTGGGGCTAAAATAAGTGGGTTTAGAGTCATTTTAATGCCTGAAATTAGTTGAAATAGAAGCTTCTGAGTAGGAGAAAAAGTCTGTAAAAATGGCAATTTTGGTCACATTGAGGCTTTAAAAAGTATTCAGTATGAGGCAAATCCAAATGACATTTTGAATCAATTTTTCTACAGTCCAAAAAATCAATTTTCTGATGAAAAACGATGATCTGCGACCTGTCGAACTTTCTCCACATGGTCAGGAATGGTAATATTTTAAAGTTTAATGTTTTTTACTGTAAATGACTATTGCATGTGAATTATCACATTTGGGGCTAAAATAAGTGAGTTTAGAGTCATTTTAATGCCTGAAATTGGTCGAAATAGAAGCTTCCGAGTAGGAGAAAAAGTCTATAAAAATGGCAATTTTGGTCACATTGAGGCATTAAAAAGTAGTTATTCAACATGAGTCACAATTCAAATGACAATTTGCATCAATTTTTGCAACAGTCCAAAAAAAAAAATTTCTGATGAAAAACGATGATCTGTGACCTGTCGAACTTTCTCCACATGGTCAGGAATGGTAATATTGTAAAGTTTAAATTTTTTACTGTAAATGCCTATTGCATGTGAATTATCACTTTTGGGGCTAAAATAAGTGGGTTTAGAGTCATTTTAATGCCTGAAATTGGTCGAAATAGAAGCTTCTGAGTAGGAGAAAAAGTCTGTAAAAATGGCAATTTTGGACACATTGAGGCTTTAAAAAGTAGTTATTCAACATGAGGCACAATCCAAATGACATTTTGAATAAATTTTTCTACAGTCCAAAAAATCAATTTTCTGATGAAAAATGATGACCCGCGACCTGTCAAACTTTCTCCAGATGGTCAGAAATGGAATTTTTTTAATGTTTTGTCATTTCACTGTAAATGACTATTGCATGTGAATTATCACTTTTGGGGCTAAAATAAGTGGGTTTAGAGTCATTTTAATGCCTGAAATTAGTTGAAATAGAAGCTTCTGAGTAGGAGAAAAAGTCTGTAAAAATGGCAATTTTGGTCACATTGAGGCTTTAAAAAGTATTCAGTATGAGGCAAATCCAAATGACATTTTGAATCAATTTTTCTACAGTCCAAAAAATCAATTTTCTGATGAAAAACGATGATCTGCGACCTGTCGAACTTTCTCCACATGGTCAGGAATGGTAATATTTTAAAGTTTAATGTTTTTTACTGTAAATGACTATTGCATGTGAATTATCACTTTTGGGGCTAAAATAAGTGAGTTTAGAGTCATTTTAATGCCTGAAATTGGTCGAAATAGAAGCTTCCGAGTAGGAGAAAAAGTCTATAAAAATGGCAATTTTGGTCACATTGAGGCATTAAAAAGTAGTTATTCAACATGAGTCACAATTCAAATGACAATTTGCATCAATTTTTGCAACAGTCCAAAAAAAAAAATTTCTGATGAAAAACGATGATCTGTGACCTGTCGAACTTTCTCCACATGGTCAGGAATGGTAATATTGTAAAGTTTAAATTTTTTACTGTAAATGCCTATTGCATGTGAATTATCACTTTTGGGGCTAAAATAAGTGGGTTTAGAGTCATTTTAATGCCTGAAATTGGTCGAAATAGAAGCTTCTGAGTAGGAGAAAAAGTCTGTAAAAATGGCAATTTTGGACACATTGAGGCTTTAAAAAGTAGTTATTCAACATGAGGCACAATCCAAATGACATTTTGAATAAATTTTTCTACAGTCCAAAAAATCAATTTTCTGATGAAAAATGATGACCCGCGACCTGTCAAACTTTCTCCAGATGGTCAGAAATGGAATTTTTTTAATGTTTTGTCATTTCACTGTAAATGACTATTGCATGGGAAATATCACTTTTGGGGCTAAAATAAGTGGGTTTAGAGTCATTTTAATGGCTGAAATTAGTTGAAATAGAAGCTTCTGAGTAGGAGAAAAAGTCTGTAAAAATGGCAATTTTGGTCACATTGAGGCTTTAAAAAGTAGTTATTCAACACAAGGCACAATCCAAATGACATTTTGAATCAATTTTTCCACAGTCCAAAAAATCAATTTTCTGACGAAAAACAATGACCCGTGACCTGTCGAACTTTCTCCAGATGGTCAGACATGGTAAGTTTTTAATGTTTCATTTTTTGACTGTAAATTACTATTGCATGTGAATTAGAACACTTGGAACTAAAACAAGTGTGTTTAGAGTCATTTTAACCCCTTCAGCGCTGGGCGAATTCCGCCGCGGTGCTGAAGGGTTCGAGCGCGGGCGGGCTCATGACGGAACGGTTCCGTCATGAGCACAGTTCAACCGTGGCTCATGACGGAACCGTTCCGTCATGAGCATGGAAGGGGTTAATGCCTGAAATTGGTCAAAAAAGAAGCTTCTGAGTAGGAGAAAAAGTACGTAAAAATGGCAATTTTGGTCACATTGAGGTTTTAAAAAGTAGTTGTTCAACATGAGGCACAATCCAAATGACTTTTTGAATCAATTGTTCTACAGTCCAAAAAATCAATTTTCTGATGAAAAACGATGATCTGTGACCTGTCGAACTTTCTCCACATGGTCAGGAATGGTAATATTTTAAAGTTTAATTTATTTACTGTAAATGACTATTGCATGTGAATTATCACTTTTGGGGCTAAAATAAGTGGGATTAGAGTCATTTTAATGCCTGAAATTAGTTGAAATAGAAGCTTCTGAGTAGGAGAAAAAGTCTGTAAAAATGGCAATTTTGGTCACATTGAGGCTTTAAAAAGTAGTTATTTAACACAAGGCACAATTCAAAAGACATTTTGGATCCATTTTTCCACAGTCCAAAAAATCTATTTTCTGACGAAAAACAATGACCCGTGACCTGTCGAACTTTCTCCAGATGGTCAGAAATGGTAAATTTGTAATGTTTCATTTTTTGACTGTAAATTACTATTGCATGTGAATTAGAACACTTGTAACTAAAATAAGTGTGTTTAGAGTCATTTTAATGCCTGAAATTGGTCGAAATAGAAGCTCCTGTGTAGGAGAAAAAGTCTGTAAAAATGGCAATTTTGGTCACATTGAGGCTTTAAAAAGTATTCAGTATGAGGCAAATCCAAATGACATTTTGAATCAATTGTTCTACAGTCCAAAAAATCAATTTTCTGATGAAAAACGATGACCCTTGACCTGTCGAACTTTCTCCAGATGGTCAGGAATGGTAATATTTTAAAGTTTAATTTTTTGACTGTAAATGACTATTGCATGTGAATTATCACTTTTGAGGATAAAATAAGTGGGTTTAGAGTCATTTTAATGCCTGAAATTAGTTGAAATAGAAGCTTTTGAGTAAGAGAAAAAGTCTGTAAAAATGACAATTTTTGGTCACATTGGGGCTTTAAAAAGTAGTTAGTCAACATGAGGCCCAATCCAAATGACATTTTGAACCAATTTTTCAACATTCCAAAAAGTTAATTTTCTGATGAAAAACGATGACCCGTGACCTGTCAAACTTTCTCCAGATGGTCAGAAATGGAAATTTTTTAATGTTTTGTCATTTGACTGTAAATGACTATTGCATGTGAATTATCACTTTTGGGGATAAAATAAGTGTGTTTAAAGTCATTTTAATGGCTGAAATTAGTCGAAATAGAAGATTCTGAGTGGGAGAAAAAATCTGTAAAAATGGCAAATTTGGTCACATTGAGGCTTTAAAAAGTAGCTATTCAACACGAGGCACAATCCAAATGACATTTTTTAATCTCTTTTTGTACAGACCAAAAAATCAATTTTCAGATGGTCAGAAATGGTAATTTTTTTATGTTTAATTTCTTTTACTGTAAATGACTATTGCATGTGAATTAGAACGCTTGGAACTAAAATAAGTGTGTTTAGAGTCATTTTAATGCCTGAAATTGGTCGAAATAGAAGCTTCTGACAAGGAGAAAAAGTCTGTAAAAATGGCAATTTTGGTCACATTGAGGCTTTAAAAATTAGTTGTTCAACATGAAACACAATCCAAATGACATTTTGAATCAATTTTTCTACAGTCCAAAAAATCAATTTTCTGATGAAAAACGATGATCTGTGACCTGTCGAACTTTCTCCACGTGGTCAGGAATGGTAATATTTTAAAGTTTAATTTTTTGACTGGAAATGACTATTGCATGTGAATTATAATGTTTGGGGCTAAAATAAGTGGGTTTAGAGTCATTTTAATGCCTGAAATTGGTCGCAATAGAAGCTTCTGAGTAGGAGAAAAAGTCTGTAGAAATGGCAATTTTGGTCACATTGAGGCATTAAAAAGTAGTTATTCAACATGAGGCGCAATTCAAATAACAATTTGCATCAATTTTTCAACAGTCCAAAAAAGAAATTTTCTGATGAAAAACGATGATCCGTGACCTGTCAAACTTTCTCCCGATGGTCAGAAATGGTAATTTTTTAATGTTTAATTTTTTGACTGTAAATTACTATTGCAAGTGAATTAGAACACTTGGAACTAAAATAAGTGTTTTTAGAGCCATTTTAATGCCTGAAATTGGTTGAAATAGAGGCATCTGAGTAGAAGAAAAAGTCTGTAAAAATGGCAATTTTGGTCACATTGAGGCTTTAAAAAGTAGTTATTTAACACAAGGAACAATTCAAAAGACATTTTGGATCCATTTTTCCACAGTCCAAAAAATCTATTTTCTGACGAAAAACAATGACCCGTGACCTGTCGAACTTTCTCCAGATGGTCAGAAATGGTAATTTTTTAATGTTTAATTTTTTGACTGTAAATTACTATTGCAAGTGAATTAGAACACTTGGAACTTAAATAAGTGTTTTTAGAGCCATTTTAATGCCTGAAATTGGTTGAAATAGAGGCATCTGAGTAGAAGAAAAAGTCTAAAAATGACAATTTTGGTCACATTGAGGTTTTAAAGAGTAGTTGTTCAACATGAGGCACAATCCAAATGACATTTTGAATCAATTTTTCTACAGTCCAAAAAATCAATTTTCTGATGAAAAACGATGATCTGTGACCTGTCGAACTTTCTCCACATGGTCAGGAATGGTAATATTTTAAAGTTTAATGTTTTTTACTGTAAATGACTATTGCATGTGAATTATCACTTTTGGGGCTAAAATAAGTGAGTTTAGAGTCATTTTAATGCCTGAAATTGGTCGAAATAGAAGCTTCTGAGTAGGAGAAAAAGTCTATAAAAATGGCAATTTTGGACACATTGAGGCTTTAAAAAGTAGTTATTCAACATGAGGCACAATCCAAATGACATTTTGAATCAATTTTTCTACAGTCCAAAAAATCAATTTTCTGATGAAAAATGATGACCCGCGACCTGTCAAACTTTCTCCAGATGGTCAGAAATGGAAATTTTTTAATGTTTTGTCATTTCACTGTAAATGACAATTGCATGGGAAATATCACTTTTGGGGCTAAAATAAGTGGGTTTAGAGTCATTTTAATGGCTGAAATTAGTTGAAATAGAAGCTTCTGAGTAGGAGAAAAAGTCTGTAAAAATGGCAATTTTGGTCACATTGAGGCTTTAAAAAGTAGTTATTCAACACAAGGCACAATCCAAATGACATTTTGAATCAATTTTTCCACAGTCCAAAAAATCAATTTTCTGACGAAAAACAATGACCCGTGACCTGTCGAACTTTCTCCAGATGGTCAGACATGGTAAGTTTTTAATGTTTCATTTTTTGACTGTAAATTACTATTGCATGTGAATTAGAACACTTGGAACTAAAACAAGTGTGTTTAGAGTCATTTTAATGCCTGAAATTGGTCAAAAAAGAAGCTTCTGAGTAGGAGAAAAAGTACGTCAAAATGGCAATTTTGGTGACATTGAGGTTTTAAAAAGTAGTTGTTCAACATGAGGCACAATCCAAATGACTTTTTGAATCAATTGTTCTACAGTCCAAAAAATCAATTTTCTGATGAAAAACGATGATCTGTGACCTGTCGAACTTTCTCCACATGGTCAGGAATGGTAATATTTTAAAGTTTAATTTATTTACTGTAAATGACTATTGCATGTGAATTATCACTTTTGGGGCTAAAATAAGTGGGTTTAGAGTCATTTTAATGCCTGAAATTGGTCAAAATAGAAGCTTCTGAGTAGGAAAAAAAGTCTTTAAAAATGGCAATTTTGGTCACATTGAGGCTTTAAAAAGTAGTTATTCAACATGAGGCACAATCCAAATGAAATTTTGAATCAATTTTTCTACTGTCCAAAAATCAATTTTCTGATGAAAAACGATGATCTGTGACCTGTCGAACTTTCTCCAGATGGTCAGAAATAGAATTTTTTTAATGTTTTGTCTTTTGACTGTAAATGACTATTGCATGTGAATTATCACTTTTGGGGCTAAAATAAGTGGGTTTAGAGTCATTTTAATGCCTGAAATTAGTTGAAATAGAAGATTCTGAGTAGGAGAAAAAAATCTGTAAAAATGGCAAATTTGGTCACATTGAGGCTTTAAAAAGTAGCTATTCAACATGAGGCACAATCCAAATGACATTTTTAATCACTTTTTCTACAGTCCAAAAAATCAATTTTCAGATGGTCAGAAATGGTAATTTTTTAATGTTTAATTTTTTTTACTGTAAATGACTATTGCATGTGAATTAGAACGATTGGAACTAAAATAAGTGTGTTTAGAGTCATTTTAATGTCTGAAATTGGTCGAAATAGAAGCTTTTGAGTAGGAGAAAAAGTCTGTAAAAATGGCAATTTTGTTCACATTGAGGCTTTAAAAAGTAATTATTCAAAATGAAGCACAATCCAAATGACATTTTGAATCAATTTTTCTACAGTCCAAAAAATCAATTTTCTGATGAAAAATGATGACCCTTGACCTGTCAAACTTCCTCCATATGGTCAGAAATGGTAATTTTTTAAAGTTTAAGTTTTTTGACTGTAAATGACAATTGCATGTGAATTATCACTTTTGGGGCTAAAATAAGTGGGTTTAGAGTCATTTTAATGCCTGAAATTAGTTGAAATAGAAGCTTCTGAGTAGGAGAAAAAGTCTGTAAAAATGGCAATTTTGGTCACATTGAGGCTTTAAAAAGTAGTTATTCAACATGAGGCACAATCCAAATGAAATTTTGAATCAATTTTTCTACTGTCCAAAAATCAATTTTCTGATGAAAAACGATGATCTGTGACCTGTCGAACTTTCTCCAGATGGTCAGAAATAGAATTTTTTTAATGTTTTGTCTTTTGACTGTAAATGACTATTGCATGTGAATTATCACTTTTGGGGCTAAAATAAGTGGGTTTAGAGTCATTTTAATGCCTGAAATTAGTTGAAATAGAAGATTCTGAGTAGGAGAAAAAAATCTGTAAAAATGGCAAATTTGGTCACATTGAGGCTTTAAAAAGTAGCTATTCAACATGAGGCACAATCCAAATGACATTATTAATCACTTTTTCTACAGTCCAAAAAATCAATTTTCAGATGGTCAGAAATGGTAATTTTTTAATGTTTAATTTTTTTTACTGTAAATGACTATTGCATGTGAATTAGAACGATTGGAACTAAAATAAGTGTGTTTAGAGTCATTTTAATGTCTGAAATTGGTCGAAATAGAAGCTTTTGAGTAGGAGAAAAAGTCTGTAAAAATGGCAATTTTGTTCACATTGAGGCTTTAAAAAGTAATTATTCAACATGAAGCACAATCCAAATGACATTTTGAATGAATTTTTCTACAGTCCAAAAAATCAATTTTCTGATGAAAAATGATGACCCTTGACCTGTCAAACTTCCTCCATATGGTCAGAAATGGTAATTTTTAAAAGTTTAAGTTTTTTGACTGTAAATGACAATTGCATGTGAATTATCACTTTTGGGGCTAAAATAAGTGGGTTTAGAGTCATTTTAATGCCTGAAATTAGTTGAAATAGAAGCTTCTGAGTAGGAGAAAAAGTCTGTAAAAATGGCAATTTTGGTCACATTGAGGCTTTAAAAAGTATTCAGTATGAGGCAAATCCAAATGACATTTTGAATCAATTTTTCTACAGTCCAAAAAATCAATTTTCTGATGAAAAACGATGATCTGTGACCTGTCGAACTTTCTCCACATGGTCAGGAATGGTAATATTTTAAAGTTTAATGTTTTTTACTGTAAATGACTATTGCATGTGAATTATCACTTTTGGGGCTAAAATAAGTGAGTTTAGAGTCATTTTAATGCCTGAAATTGGTCGAAATAGAAGCTTCTGAGTAGGAGAAAAAGTCTATAAAAATGGCAATTTTGGTCACATTGAGGCATTAAAAAGTAGTTATTCAACATGAGGCACAATTCAAATGACAATTTGCATCAATTTTTGCAACAGTCCAAAAAATAAATTTTCTGATGAAAAACGATGATCTGTGACCTGTCGAACTTTCTCCACATGGTCAGGAATGGTAATATTGTAAAGTTTAAATTTTTTACTGTAAATGACTATTGCATGTGAATTATCACTTTTGGGGCTAAAATAAGTGGGTTTAGAGTCATTTTAATGCCTGAAATTGGTCGAAATAGAAGCTTCTGAGTAGGAGAAAAAGTCTGTAAAAATGGCAATTTTGGACACATTGAGGCTTTAAAAAGTAGTTATTCAACATGAGGCACAATCCAAATGACATTTTGAATCAATTTTTCTACAGTCCAAAAAATCAATTTTCTGATGAAAAATGATGACCCGCGACCTGTCAAACTTTCTCCAGATGGTCAGAAATGGAAATTTTTTAATGTTTTGTCATTTCACTGTAAATGACTATTGCATGGGAAATATCACTTTTGGGGCTAAAATAAGTGGGTTTAGAGTCATTTTAATGGCTGAAATTAGTTGAAATAGAAGCTTCTGAGTAGGAGAAAAAGTCTGTAAAAATGGCAATTTTGGTCATATTGAGGCTTTAAAAAGTAGTTATTCAACACAAGGCACAATCCAAATGACATTTTGAATCAATTTTTCCACAGTCCAAAAAATCAATTTTCTGACGAAAAACAATGACCCGTGACCTGTCGAACTTTCTCCAGATGGTCAGACATGGTAAGTTTTTAATGTTTCATTTTTGACTGTAAATTACTATTGCATGTGAATTAGAACACTTGGAACTAAAACAAGTGTGTTTAGAGTCATTTTAATGCCTGAAATTGGTCGAAATAGAAGCTCCTGTGTAGGAGAAAAAGTCTGTAAAAATGGCAATTTTGGTCACATTGAGGCTTTAAAAAGAATTCAGTATGAGGCAAATCCAAATGACATTTTGAATCAATTGTTCTACAGTCCAAAAAATCAATTTTCTGATGAAAACGATGACCCTTGACCTGTCGAACTTTCTCCAGATGGTCAGGAATGGTAATATTTTAAAGTTTAATTTTGACTGTAAATGACTATTGCATGTGAATTATCACTTTTGGGGATAAATAAGTGGGTTTAGAGTCATTTTAATGCCTGAAATTAGTTGAAATAGAAGCTTTTGAGTAAGAGAAAAAGTCTGTAAAAATGACAATTTTTGGTCACATTGGGGCTTTAAAAAGTAGTTAGTCAACATGAGGCCCAATCCAAATGACATTTTGAACCAATTTTTCAACATTCCAAAAAGTCAATTTTCTGATGAAAAACGATGACCCGTGACCTGTCAAACTTTCTCCAGATGGTCAGAAATGGAAATGTTTTAATGTTTTGTCATTTGACTGTAAATGACTATTGCATGTGAATTATCACTTTTGGGGATAAAATAAGTGTGTTTAAAGTCATTTTAATGGCTGAAATTAGTCGAAATAGAAGATTCTGAGTGGGAGAAAAAATCTGTAAAATTGCAAATTTGGTCACATTGAGGCTTTAAAAAGTAGCTATTCAACACGAGGCACAATCCAAATGACATTTTGAATCTCTTTTTCTACAGACCAAAAAATCAATTTCAGATGGTCGGAAATGGTAATTTTTTAATGTTTAATTTCTTTTACTATAAATGACTATTGCATGTGAATTAGAACGCTTGGAACTAAAATAAGTGTGTTTAGAGTCATTTTAATGCCTGAAATTGGTCGAAATAGAAGCTTCTGAGAAGGAGAAAAAGTCTGTAAAAATGGCAATTTTGGTCACATTGAGGCTTTAAAAAGTAGTTGTTCAACATGAAACACAATCCAAATGACATTTTGAATCAATTTTTCTACAGTCCAAAAAATCAATTTTCTGATGAAAAACGATGATCTGTGACCTGTCGAACTTTCTCCACGTGGTCAGGAATGGTAATATTTTAAAGTTTAATTTTTGACTGGAAATGACTATTGCATGTGAATTATAATGTTTGGGGCTAAAATAAGTGGGTTTAGAGTCATTTTAATGCCTGAAATTGATCGCAATAGAAGCTTCTGAGTAGGAGAAAAAGTCTGTAGAAATGGCAATTTTGGTCACATTGAGGCATTAAAAAGTAGTTATTCAACATGAGGCGCAATTCAAATAACAATTTGCATCAATTTTTCAACAGTCCAAAAAAGAAATTTTCTGATGAAAACGATGATCCGTGACCTGTCAAACTTTCTCCCGATGGTCCGAAATGGTAATTTTTTAATGTTTAATTTTTTGACTGTAAATTACTATTGCAAGTGAATTAGAACACTTGGAACTAAAATAAGTGTTTTTAGAGCCATTTTAATGCCTGAAATTGGTTGAAATAGAGGCATCTGAGTAGAAGAAAAAAGTCTAAAAATGGCAATTTTGGTCACATTGAGGTTTTAAAGAGTAGTTGTTCAACATGAGGCACAATCCAAATGACATTTTGAATCAATTTTTCTACAGTCCAAAAAATCAATTTTCTGATGAAAAACGATGATCTGTGACCTGTCGAACTTTCTCCACATGGTCAGGAATGGTAATATTTTAAAGTTTAATGTTTTTTACTGTAAATGACTATTGCATGTGAATTATCACTTTTGGGGCTAAAATAAGTGAGTTTAGAGTCATTTTAATGCCTGAAATTGGTCGAAATAGAAGCTTCTGAGTAGGAGAAAAAGTCTATAAAATGGCAATTTTGGTCACATTGAGGCATTAAAAAGTAGTTATTCAACATGAGGCACAATCCAAATGACATTTTGAATCAATTTTTCTACAGTCCAAAAAATCAATTTTCTGATGAAAAATGATGACCCGCGACCTGTCAAACTTTCTCCAGATGGTCAGAAATGGAAATTTTTTAATGTTTTGTAATTTCACTGTAAATGACTATTGCATGGGAAATATCACTTTTGGGGCTAAAATAAGTGGGTTTAGAGTCATTTTAATGGCTGAAATTAGTTGAAATAGAAGCTTCTGAGTAGGAGAAAAAGTCTGTAAAAATGGCAATTTTGGTCACATTGAGGCTTTAAAAAGTAGTTATTCAACACAAGGCACAATCCAAATGACATTTTGAATCAATTTTTCCACAGTCCAAAAAATCAATTTTCTGACGAAAAACAATGACCCGTGACCTGTCGAACTTTCTCCAGATGGTCAGACATGGTAAGTTTTTAATGTTTCATTTTTTGACTGTAAATTACTATTGCATGTGAATTAGAACACTTGGAACTAGAAAAAAAAGTGTGTTTAGAGTCATTTTAATGCCTGAAATTGGTCAAAAAAGAAGCTTCTGAGTAGGAGAAAAAGTACGTAAAAATGGCAATTTTGGTCACATTGAGGTTTTAAAAAGTAGTTGTTCAACATGAGGCACAATCCAAATGACTTTTTGAATCAATTGTTCTACAGTCCAAAAAATCAATTTTCTGATGAAAAACGATGATCTGTGACCTGTCGAACTTTCTCCACATGGTCAGGAATGGTAATATTTTAAAGTTTAATTTATTTACTGTAAATGACTATTGCATGTGAATTATCACTTTTGGGGCTAAAATAAGTGGGTTTAGAGTCATTTTAATGCCTGAAATTGGTCAAAATAGAAGCTTCTGAGTAGGAAAAAAAGTCTGTAAAAATGGCAATTTTGGTCACATTGAGGCTTTAAAAAGTAGTTATTCAACATGAGGCACAATCCAAATGAAATTTTGAATCAATTTTTCTACTGTCCAAAAATCAATTTTCTGATGAAAAACGATGATCTGTGACCTGTCGAACTTTCTCCAGATGGTCAGAAATAGAATTTTTTTAATGTTTTGTCTTTTGACTGTAAATGACTATTGCATGTGAATTATCACTTTTGGGGCTAAAATAAGTGGGTTTAGAGTCATTTTAATGCCTGAAATTAGTTGAAATAGAAGATTCTGAGTAGGAGAAAAAAACTCTGTAAAAATGGCAAATTTGGTCACATTGAGGCTTTAAAAAGTAGCTATTCAACATGAGGCACAATCCAAATGACATTTGTAATCACTTTTTCTACAGTCCAAAAAATCAATTTTCAGATGGTCAGAAATGGTAATTTTTTAATGTTTAATTTTTTTTACTGTAAATGACTATTGCATGTGAATTAGAACGATTGGAACTAAAATAAGTGTGTTTAGAGTCATTTTAATGTCTGAAATTGGTCGAAATAGAAGCTTTTGAGTAGGAGAAAAAGTCTGTAAAAATGGCAATTTTGTTCACATTGAGGCTTTAAAAAGTAATTATTCAACATGAAGCACAATCCAAATGACATTTTGAATCAATTTTTCTACAGTCCAAAAAATCAATTTTCTGATGAAAAATGATGACCCTTGACCTGTCAAACTTCCTCCATATGGTCAGAAATGGTAATTTTTTAAAGTTTAAGTTTTTTGACTGTAAATGACAATTGCATGTGAATTATCACTTTTGGGGCTAAAATAAGTGGGTTTAGAGTCATTTTAATGCCTGAAATTAGTTGAAATAGAAGCTTCTGAGTAGGAGAAAAAGTCTGTAAAAATGGCAATTTTGGTCACATTGAGGCTTTAAAAAGTAGTTATTCAAAATGAGGCACAATTCAAATGACATTTTGCATCAATTTTTGTACAGTCCAAAAAATCAATTTACTGATGAAAAACGATCACCAGTGACCTGTCGAACTTTCTCCCGATGATCAGAAATGGTAATTTTTTTAAGTTTAATTTTTTGACTGTAAATGACTGTTGCATGTGAATTATTACTTTTGGGGCTAAAATAAGAGTGTTTAGAGTCATTTTAATGCCTGAAATTGGTCAAAATAGAAGCTTCTGAGTAGGAAAAAAAGTCTGTAAAAATGGCAATTTTGGTCACATTGAGGCTTTAAAAAGTAGTTATTCAACATGAGGCACAATCCAAATGAAATTTTGAATCAATTTTTCTACTGTCCAAAAATCAATTTTCTGATGAAAAACGATGATCTGTGACCTGTCGAACTTTCTCCAGATGGTCAGAAATAGAATTTTTTTAATGTTTTGTCTTTTGACTGTAAATGACTATTGCATGTGAATTATCACTTTTGGGGCTAAAATAAGTGGGCTTAGAGTCATTTAATGCCTGAAATTAGTTGAAATAGAAGATTCTGAGTAGGAGAAAAAAATCTGTAAAAATGGCAAATTTGGTCACATTGAGGCTTTAAAAAGTAGCTATTCAACATGAGGCACAATCCAAATGACATTTTTAATCACTTTTTGTACAGTCCAAAAAATCAATTTTCAGATGGTCAGAAATGGTAATTTTTTAATGTTTAATTTTTTTTACTGTAAATGACTATTGCATGTGAATTAGTACGATTGGAACTAAAATAGGTGTGTTTAGAGTCATTTTAATGTCTGAAATTGGTCGAAATAGAAGCTTTTGAGTAGGAGAAAAAGTCTGTAAAAATGGCAATTTTGTTCACATTGAGGCTTTAAAAAGTAATTATTCAACATGAAGCACAATCCAAATGACATTTTGAATCAATTTTTCTACAGTCCAAAAAATCAATTTTCTGATGAAAAATGATGACCCTTGACCTGTCAAACTTCCTCCATATGGTCAGAAATGGTATTTTTTTAAAGTTTAAGTTTTTTGACTGTAAATGACAATTGCATGTGAATTATCACTTTTGGGGCTAAAATAAGTGGGTTTAGAGTCATTTTAATGCCTGAAATTAGTTGAAATAGAAGCTTCTGAGTAGGAGAAAAAGTCTGTAAAAATGGCAATTTTGGTCACATTGAGGCTTTAAAAAGTATTCAGTATGAGGCAAATCCAAATGACATTTTGAATCAATTTTTCTACAGTCCAAAAAATCAATTTTCTGATGAAAAACGATGATCTGTGACCTGTCGAACTTTCTCCACATGGTCAGGAATGGTAATATTTTAAAGTTTAATGTTTTTTACTGTAAATGACTATTGCATGTGAATTATCACTTTTGGGGCTAAAATAAGTGAGTTTAGAGTCATTTTAATGCCTGAAATTGGTCGAAATAGAAGCTTCTGAATAGGAGAAAAAGTCTATAAAAATGGCAATTTTGGTCACATTGAGGCATTAAAAAGTAGTTATTCAACATGAGGCACAATTCAAATGACAATTTGCATCAATTTTTGCAACAGTCCAAAAAATAAATTTTCTGATGAAAAACGATGATCTGTGACCTGTCGAACTTTCTCCACATGGTCAGGAATGGTAATATTGTAAAGTTTAAATTTTTTACTGTAAATGACTATTGCATGTGAATTATCACTTTTGGGGCTAAAATAAGTGGGTTTAGAGTCATTTTAATGCCTGAAATTGGTCGAAATAGAAGCTTCTGAGTAGGAGAAAAAGTCTGTAAAAATGGCAATTTTGGACACATTGAGGCTTTAAAAAGTAGTTATTCAACATGAGGCACAATCCAAATGACATTTTGAATCAATTTTTTCTACAGTCCAAAAAATCAATTTTCTGATGAAAAATGATGACCCGCGACCTGTCAAACTTTCTCCAGATGGTCAGAAACTGAAATTTTTAATGTTTTGTCATTTCACTGTAAATGACTATTGCATGGGAAATATCACTTTTGGGGCTAAAATAAGTGGGTTTAGAGTCATTTTAATGCCTGAAATTAGTTGAAATAGAAGCTTCTGAGTAGGAGAAAAAGTCTGTAAAAATGGCAATTTTGGTCACATTGAGGCTTTAAAAAGTATTCAGTATGAGGCAAATCCAAATGACATTTTGAATCAATTTTTTCTACAGTCCAAAAAAATCAATTTTCTGATGAAAAACGATGATCTGTGACCTGTCGAACTTTCTCCACATGGTCAGGAATGGTAATATTTTAAAGTTTAATGTTTTTTACTGTAAATGACTATTGCATGTGAATTATCACTTTTGGGGCTAAAATAAGTGAGTTTAGAGTCATTTTAATGCCTGAAATTGGTCGAAATAGAAGCTTCTGAGTAGGAGAAAAGTCTATAAAAATGGCAATTTTGGTCACATTGAGGCATTAAAGAGTAGTTATTCAACATGAGGCACAATTCAAATGACAATTTGCATCAATTTTTGCAACAGTCCAAAAAATAAATTTTCTGATGAAAAACGATGATCTGTGACCTTTTCTTACTTTCTCCACATGGTCAGGAATGGTAATATTGTAAAGTTTAAATTTTTTACTGTAAATGACTATTGCATGTGAATTATCACTTTTGGGGCTAAAATGAGTGGGTTTAGAGTCATTTTAACGCCTGAAATTGGTCGAAATAGAAGCTTCTGAGTAGGAGAAAAAGTCTGTAAAAATGGCAATTTTGGACACATTGAGGCTTTAAAAAGTAGTTATTCAACATGAGGCACAATCCAAATGACATTTTGAATCAATTTTTCTACAGTCCCAAAAAATCAATTTTCTGATGAAAAATGATGACCCGCGACCTGTCAAACTTTCTCCAGATGGTCAGAAATGGAAATTTTTTAATGTTTTGTCATTTCACTGTAAATGACTATTGCATGGGAAATATCACTTTTGGGGCTAAAATAAGTGGGTTTAGAGTCATTTTAATGGCTGAAATTAGTTGAAATAGAAGCTTCTGAGTAGGAGAAAAAGTCTGTAAAAATGGCAATTTTGGTCACATTGAGGCTTTAAAAAGTAGTTATTCAACACAAGGCACAATCCAAATGACATTTTGAATCAATTTTTCCACAGTCCAAAAAATCAATTTTCTGACGAAAAACAATGACCCCGTGACCTGTCGAACTTTCTCCAGATGGTCAGACATGGTAAGTTTTTAATGTTTCATTTTTTGACTGTAAATTACTATTGCATGTGAATTAGAACACTTGGAACTAAAACAAGTGTGTTTAGAGTCATTTTAATGCCTGAAATTGGTCAAAAAAGAAGCTTCTGAGTAGGAAGAAAAAGTACGTAAAAATGGCAATTTTGGTCACATTGAGGTTTTAAAAAGTAGTTGTTCAACATGAGGCACAATCCAAATGACTTTTTGAATCAATTGTTCTACAGTCCAAAAAATCAATTTTCTGATGAAAAACGATGATCTGTGACCTGTCGAACTTTCTCCACATGGTCAGGAATGGTAATATTTTAAAGTTTAATTTATTTACTGTAAATGACTATTGCATGTGAATTATCACTTTTGGGGCTAAAATAAGTGGGTTTAGAGTCATTTTAATGCCTGAAATTGGTCGAAATAGAAGCTTCTGAGTAGGAGAAAAAGTCTGTAAAAATGGCAATTTTGTCACATTGAGGCATTAAAAACTAGTTATTCAACATGAGGCACAATTCAAATGACAATTTGCATCAATTTTTCAACAGTCCAAAAAAAAAAATTTCTGATGAAAAACGATGATCCGTGACCTGTCAAACTTTTTCCAGATGGTCAGAAATGGTAATTCGTTATGTTTAATTATTTGACTGTAAATGACCATTGCATGTGTATTAGAACTCTTGGAACTAAATTAAGTGTGTTTAGAGTCATTTTAATGCCTGAAATTGGTCGAAATAGAAGCTTCTGAGTAGGAGAAAAGTCTGTAAAAATGGCAATTTTGGACACATTGAGGCTTTAAAAAGTAGTTATTCAACATGAGGCACAATCCAAACGACATTTTGAATCAATTTTTCTACTGTCCAAAAAATAAATTTTCTGACGAAAAACAATGACCCCGTGACCTGTCGAACTTTCTCCAGATGGTCAGAAATTGTAAGTTTTTAATGTTTAATTTTTTGACTGTAAATTACTATTGCTGTGAATTAGAACACTTTGAACTAACATAAGTGTGTTTATTTAGAGTCATTTTAATGCCTGAAATTGGTCAAAATAGAAGCTTCTGAGTAGGAGAAAAAGTATGTAAAAATGGCAATTTTGGTCACATTGAGGCTTTAAAAAGTAGTTGTTCAACATGAGGCACAATCCAAATGTCATTTTGAATCAATTTTTCTGCAGTCCAAAAAATCAATTTTCTAATGAAAAACGATGATCTGTGACCTGTCGAACTTTCTCCAAATGGTCAGAAATTCTTTTGGAACTAAAAAAGTGTGTTTAGAGCCATTTTAATGCCTGAAATTGGTCGAAATAGAACCTTCTGAGTAAGAGAAAAAGTCTGTAAAATGGCAATTTTGGTCACATTGAGGCTTTAAAAAGTAGTTATTCAACATGAGGCACAATCCAAATGGCATTTTGAATCAATTTTTCTACAGTCCAAAAAATAAATTTTCTGATGAAAACGATGACCCTTGACCTGTATAACTTTCTCCAGATGATCAGAAATGGTAATTTTTTAAAGTTTAATTTTTTGACTGTAAATGACTATTGCATGTGAATTATCACTTTTGGGGCTAAAATAAGTGTGTTTAGAGTCATTTTAATGGCCGAAATTAGTCGAAAGGGAAGCTTCTGAGTAGGAGAAAAATTTGTAAAAATGGCACATTTGGTCTCAATGAGGCTTTAAAAAGTAGCTATTCAACATGAGGCACAATCCAAATGACATTTGAATCAATTTTACTACAGTCCAAAAAATCAATTTTCCAGATGGTCAGAAATGGTAATTTTTTAATGTTTAATTTTTTTTTACTGTCAATGACTAGTGCATGTGAATTAGAACGCTTGGAACTAAAATAGGTGTGTTTAGAGTCATTTTAATGCCTGAAATTGGTTGAAATTGAAACTTCTGAGTAGGAGAAAAAGTCTGTAAAAAAGGCAATTTTGGTCACTTTGAGGCTTTAAAAGTAGTTATTCAACATGAGGCACAATTCAAATGACATTTTGCATCAATTGTTCTACAGTCCAAAAAATCAATTTTCTGATGAAAAACGATCACCAGTGACCTGTCGAACTTTCTCCCGATGATCAGACATGGTAATTTTTTTAAGTTTAATTTTTTGACTGTAAATGACTGTTGCATGTGAATTATTACTTTTGGGGCTAAAATAAGAGTGTTTAGAGTCATTTTAATGCCTGAAATTGGTCAAAATAGAAGCTTCTGAGTAGGAAAAAAAGTCTGTAAAAATGGCAATTTTGTTCACATTGAGGCTTTAAAAAGTAGTTATTCAACATGAGGCACAATCCAAATGAAATTTTGAATCAATTTTTCTACTGTCCAAAAATCAATTTTCTGATGAAAAACGATGATCTGTGACCTGTCGAACTTTCTCCAGATGGTCAGAAATAGAATTTTTTTAATGTTTTGTCTTTTGACTGTAAATGACTATGCATGTGAATTATCACTTTTGGGTCTAAAATAAGTGGGTTTAGAGTCATTTTAATGCCTGAAATTAGTTGAAATAGAAGATTCTGAGTAGGAGAAAAAAATCTGTAAAAATGGCAAATTTGGTCACATTGAGGCTTTAAAAAGTAGCTATTCAACATGAGGCACAATCCAAATGACATTTTTTATCACTTTTTCTACAGTCCAAAAAATCAATTTTCAGATGGTCAGAAATGGTAATTTTTTAATGTTTAATTTTTTTACTGTAAATGACTATTGCATGTGAATTAGAACGATTGGAACTAAAATAAGTGTGTTTAGAGTCATTTTAATGTCTGAAATTGGTCGAAATAGAAGCTTTTGAGTAGGAGAAAAAGTCTGTAAAAATGGCAATTTTGTTCACATTGAGGCTTTAAAAAGTAGCTATTCAACATGAAGCACAATCCAAATGACATTTTGAATCAATTTTTCTACAGTCCAAAAAATCAATTTTCTGATGAAAAATGATGACCCTTGACCTGTCAAACTTCCTCCATATGGTCAGAAATGGTAATTTTTTTAAAGTTTAAGTTTTTTGACTGTAAATGACAATTGCATGTGAATTATCACTTTTTGGGGCTAAAATAAGTGGGTTTAGAGTCATTTTAATGCCTGAAATTAGTTGAAATAGAAGCTTCTGAGTAGGAGAAAAAGTCTGTAAAAATGGCAATTTTGGTCACATTGAGGCTTTAAAAAGTAGTTATTCAAAATGAGGCACAATTCAAATGACATTTTGCATCAATTTTTGTACAGTCCAAAAAATCAATTTTCTGATGAAAAACGATCACCAGTGACCTGTCGAACTTTCTCCCGATGATCAGAAATGGTAATTTTTTTAAGTTTAATTTTTTGACTGTAAATGACTGTTGCATGTGAATTATTACTTTTGGGGCTAAAATAAGAGTGTTTAGAGTCATTTTAATGCCTGAAATTGGTCAAAATAGAAGCTTCTGAGTAGGAAAAAAAGTCTGTAAAAATGGCAATTTTGGTCACATTGAGGCTTTAAAAAGTAGTTATTCAACATGAGGCACAATCCAAATGAAATTTTGAATCAATTTTTCTACTGTCCAAAAATCAATTTTCTGATGAAAAATGATGACCCTTGACCTGTCAAACTTCCTCCATATGGTCAGAAATGTAATTTTTTAAAGTTTAAGTTTTTTGACTGTAAATGACAATCGCATGTGAATTATCCCTTTTGGGGCTAAAATAAGTGGGTTTAGAGTCATTTTAATGCCTGAAATTAGTTGAAATAGAAGCTTCTGAGTAGGAGAAAAAGTCTGTAAAAATGGCAATTTTGGTCACATTGAGGCTTTAAAAAGTATTCAGTATGAGGCAAATCCAAATGACACTTTGAATCAATTTTTCTACAGTCCAAAAAATCAATTTTCTGATGAAAAATGATGATCTGTGACCTGTCGAACTTTCTCCACATGGTCAGGAATGGTAATATTTTAAAGTTTAATGTTTTTTACTGTAAATGACTATTGCATGTGAATTATCACTTTTGGGGCTAAAATAAGTGAGTTTAGAGTCATTTTAATGCCTGAAATTGGTCGAAATAGAAGCTTCTGAGTAGGAGAAAAAGTCTATAAAAATGGCAATTTTGGTCACATTGAGGCATTAAAAAGTAGTTATTCAACATGAGGTACAATTCAAATGACAATTTGCATCAATTTTTGCAACAGTCCAAAAAATAAATTTTCTGATGAAAAACGATGATCTGTGACCTGTCGAACTTTCTCCACATGGTCAGGAATGGTAATATTGTAAAGTTTAATTTTTTTACTGTAAATGACTATTGCATGTGAATTATCACTTTTGGGGCTAAAATAAGTGGGTTTAGAGTCATTTTAATGCCTGAAATTGGTCGAAATAGAAGCTTCTGAGTAGGAGAAAAAGTCTGTAAAAATGGCAATTTTGGACACATTGAGGCTTTAAAAAGTAGTTATTCAACATGAGGCACAATCCAAATGACATTTTGAATCAATTTTTCTACAGTCCAAAAAATCAATTTTCTGATGAAAAATGATGACCCGCGACCTGTCAAACTTTCTCCAGATGGTCAGAAATGGAAATTTTTAATGTTTTGTCATTTCACTGTAAATGACTATTGCATGGGAAATATCACTTTTGGGGCTAAAATAAGTGGGTTTAGAGTCATTTTAATGCCTGAAATTAGTTGAAATAGAAGCTTCTGAGTAGGAGAAAAAGTCTGTAAAAATGGCAATTTTGGTCACATTGAGGCTTTAAAAAGTATTCAGTATGAGGCAAATCCAAATGACATTTTGAATCAATTTTTCTACAGTCCAAAAAATCAATTTTCTGATGAAAAACGATGATCTGTGACCTGTCGAACTTTCTCCACATGGTCAGGAATGGTAATATTTTAAAGTTTAATGTTTTTTACTGTAAATGACTATTGCATGTGAATTATCACTTTTGGGGCTAAAATAAGTGAGTTTAGAGTCATTTTAATGCCTGAAATTGGTTGAAATAGAAGCTTCTGAGTAGGAGAAAAAGTCTATAAAAATGGCAATTTTGGTCACATTGAGGCATTAAAAAGTAGTTATTCAACATGAGGCACAATTCAAATGACAATTTGCATCAATTTTTGCAACAGTCCAAAAAATAAATTTTCTGATGAAAAACGATGATCTGTGACCTGTCGAACTTTCTCCACATGGTCAGGAATGGTAATATTGTAAAGTTTAAATTTTTTACTGTAAATGACTATTGCATGTGAATTATCACTTTTGGGGCTAAAATAAGTGGGTTTAGAGTCATTTTAATGCCTGAAATTGGTCGGAATAGAAGCTTCTGAGTAGGAGAAAAAGTCTGTAAAAATGGCAATTTTGGACACATTGAGGCTTTAAAAAGTAGTTATTCAACATGAGGCACAATCCAAATGACATTTTGAATCAATTTTTCTACAGTCCAAAAAATCAATTTTCTGATGAAAAATGATGACCCGCGACCTGTCAAACTTTCTCCAGATGGTCAGAAATGGAAATTTTTAATGTTTTGTCATTTCACTGTAAATGACTATTGCATGGGAAATATCACTTTTGGGGCTAAAATAAGTGGGTTTAGAGTCATTTTAATGGCTGAAATTAGTTGAAATAGAAGCTTCTGAGTAGGAGAAAAAGTCTGTAAAAATGGCAATTTTGGTCACATTGAGGCTTTAAAAAGTAGTTATTCAACACAAGGCACAATCCAAATGACATTTTGAATCAATTTTTCCACAGTCCAAAAAATCAATTTTCTGACGAAAAACAATGACCCGTGACCTGTCGAACTTTCTCCAGATGGTCAGACATGGTAAGTTTTTAATGTTTCATTTTTTGACTGTAAATTACTATTGCATGTGAATTAGAACACTTGGAACTAAAACAAGTTTGTTTAGAGTCATTTTAATGCCTGAAATTGGTCAAAAAAGAAGCTTCTGAGTAGGAGAAAAAGTACGTAAAAATGGCAATTTTGGTCACATTGAGGTTTTAAAAAGTAGTTGTTCAACATGAGGCACAATCCAAATGACTTTTTGAATCAATTGTTCTACAGTCCAAAAAATCAATTTTCTGATGAAAAACGATGATCTGTGACCTGTCGAACTTTCTCCACATGGTCAGGAATGGTAATATTTTAAAGTTTAATTTATTTACTGTAAATGACTATTGCATGTGAATTATCACTTTTGGGGCTAAAATAAGTGGGTTTAGAGTCATTTTAATGCCTGAAATTGGTCGAAATAGAAGCTTCTGAGTAGGAGAAAAAGTCTGTAAAAATGGCAATTTTGGTCACATTGAGGCATTAAAAACTAGTTATTCAACATGAGGCACAATTCAAATGACAATTTGCATCAATTTTTCAACAGTCCAAAAAATAAATTTTCTGATGAAAAACGATGATCCGTGACCTGTCAAACTTTTTCCAGATGGTCAGAAATGGTAATTCGTTAATGTTTAATTTTTTGACTGTAAATGACCATTGCATGTGTATTAGAACTCTTGGAACTAAATTAAGTGTGTTTAGAGTCATTTTAATGCCTGGAATTGGTCGAAATAGAAGCTTCTGAGTAGGAGAAAAAGTCTGTAAAAATGGCAATTTTGGACACATTGAGGCTTTAAAAAGTAGTTATTCAACATGAGGCACAATCCAAATGACATTTTGAATCAATTTTTCTACAGTCCAAAAAATAAATTTTCTGACGAAAAACAATGACCCCGTGACCTGTCGAACTTTCTCCAGATGGTCAGAAATTGTAAGTTTTTAATGTTTAAATTTTTTGACTGTAAATTACTATTGCATGTGAATTAGAACACTTTGAACTAAAATAAGTGTGTTTATTTAGAGTCATTTTAATGCCTGAAATTGGTCAAAATAGAAGCTACTGAGTAGGAGAAAAAGTATGTAAAAATGGCAATTTTGGTCACATTGAGGCTTTAAAAAGTAGTTGTTCAACATGAGGCACAATCCAAATGTCATTTTGAATCAATTTTTCTGCAGTCCAAAAAATCAATTTTCTAATGAAAAACGATGATCTGTGACCTGTCGAACTTTCTCCAAATGGTCAGAAATTCTTTTGGAACTAAAAAAAAGTGTGTTTAGAGCCATTTTAATGCCTGAAATTGGTCGAAATAGAACCTTCTGAGTAAGAGAAAAAGTCTGTAAAAATGGCAATTTTGGTCACATTGAGGCTTTAAAAAGTAGTTATTCAACATGAGGCACAATCCAAATGACATTTTGAATCAATTTTTCTACAGTCCAAAAAATAAATTTTCTGATGAAAAACGATGACCCTTGACCTGTATAACTTTCTCCAGATGATCAGAAATGGTAATTTTTTAAAGTTTAATTTTTTGACTGTAAATGACTATTGCATGTGAATTATCACTTTTGGGGCTAAAATAAGTGTGTTTAGAGTCATTTTAATGGCCGAAATTAGTCGAAAGGGAAGCTTCTGAGTAGGAGAAAAAATTTGTAAAAATGGCACATTTGGTCACATTGAGGCTTTAAAAAGTTGCTATTCAACATGAGGCACAATCCAAATGACATTTGAATCAATTTTACTACAGTCCAAAAAATCAATTTTCAGATGGTCAGAAATGGTAATTTTTTAATGTTTAATTTTTTTTACTGTAAATGACTAGTGCATGTGAATTAGAACGCTTGGAACTAAAATAGGTGTGTTTAGAGTCATTTTAATGCCTGAAATTGGTTGAAATTGAAACTTCTGAGTAGGAGAAAAAGTCTGTAAAAAAGGCAATTTTGGTCACTTTGAGGCTTTAAAAAGTAGTTATTCAACATGAGGCACAATTCAAATGACATTTTGCATCAATTGTTCTACAGTCCAAAAAATCCATTTTCTGATGAAAAACGATCACCAGTGACCTGTCGAACTTTCTCCCGATGATCAGAAATGGTAATTTTTTTAAGTTTAATTTTTTTGACTGTAAATGACAATTGCATGTGAATTATCACTTTTGGGGCTAAAATAAGTGGGTTTAGAGTCATTTTAATGCCTGAAATTAGTTGAAATAGAAGCTTCTGAGTAGGAGAAAAAGTCTGTAAAAATGGCAATTTTGGTCACATTGAGGCTTTATAAAGTAGTTATTCAACATGAGGCACAATTCAAATGATATTTTGCATCAATTTTTGTACAGTCCAAAAAATCAATTTTCTGATGAAAAACGATCACCAGTGACCTGTCGAACTTTCTCCCGATGATCAGAAATGGTAATTTTTTTAAGTTTAAATTTTTTGACTGTAAATGACTGTTGCATGTGAATTATTACTTTTGGGGCTAAAATAAGAGTGTTTAGAGTCATTTTAATGCCTGAAATTGGTCAAAATAGAAGCTTCTGAGTAGGAAAAAAAGTCTGTAAAAATGGCAATTTTGGTCACATTGAGGCTTTAAAAAGTAGTTATTTAACATGAGGCACAATCCAAATGAAATTTTGAATCAATTTTTCTACTGTCCAAAAATCAATTTTCTGATGAAAAACGATGATCTGTGACCTGTCGAACTTTCTCCAGATGGTCAGAAATAGAATTTTTTTAATGTTTTGTCTTTTGACTGTAAATGACTATTGCATGTGAATTATCACTTTTGGGGCTAAAATAAGTGGGTTTAGAGTCATTTTAATGCCTGAAATTAGTTGAAATAGAAGATTCTGAGTAGGAGAAATAAATCTGTAAAAATGGCAAATTTGGTCACATTGAGGCTTTAAAAAGTAGCTATTCAACATGAGGCACAATCCAAATGACATTTTTAATCACTTTTTCTACAGTCCAAAAAATCAATTTTCAGATGGTCAGAAATGGTAATTTTTTAATGTTTAATTTTTTTTACTGTAAATGACTATTGCATGTGAATTAGAACGATTGGAACTAAAATAAGTGTGTTTAGAGTCATTTTAATGTCTGAAATTGGTCGAAATAGAAGCTTTTGAGTAGGAGCAAAAGTCTGTAAAAATGGCAATTTTGTTCACATTGTGGCTTTAAAAAGTAATTATTCAACATGAAGCACAATCCAAATGACATTTTGAATCAATTTTTCTACAGTCCAAAAAATCAGTTTTCTGATGAAAAATGATGACCCTTGACCTGTCAAACTTCCTCCATATGGTCAGAAATGGGAATTTTTTAAAGTTTAAGTTTTTTGACTGTAAATGACAATTGCATGTGAATTATCACTTTTGGGGCTAAAATAAGTGGGTTTAGAGTCATTTTAATGCCTGAAATTAGTTGAAATAGAAGCTTCTGAGTAGGAGAAAAAGTCTGTAAAAATGGCAATTTTGGTCACATTGAGGCTTTAAAAAGTAGTTATTCAACACAAGGCACAATTCAAAAGACATTTTGGATAAATTTTTCCACAGTCCAAAAAATCTATTTTCTGACGAAAAACAATGACCCGTGACCTGTCGAACTTTCTCCAGATGGTCAGAAATGGTAAATTTGTAATGTTTCATTTTTTGACTGTAAATTACTATTGCATGTGAATTAGAACACTTGTAACTAAAATAAGTGTGTTTAGAGTCATTTTAATGCCTGAAATTGGTCGAAATAGAAGCTCCTGTGTAGGAGAAAAAGTCTGTAAAAATGGCAATTTTGGTCACATTGAGGCTTTAAAAAGTATTCAGTATGAGGCAAATCCAAATGACATTTTGAATCAATTTTTCTACAGTCCAAAAAATCAATTTTCTGATGAAAAACGATGACCCTTGACCTGTCGAACTTTCTCCAGATGGTCAGGAATGGTAATTTTTTTTAAGTTTAATTTTTTGACTGTAAATGACTATTGCATGTGAATTATCACTTTTGGAACTAAAATAAGTGTGTTTAGAGTCATTTTAATGGCTGAAATTAGTCGAAATAGAAGATTCTGAGTAGGAGAAAAAGTCTGTAAAAATGGCAATTTTGGTCACATTGAGGCTTTAAAAAGTAGTTGTTCAACATGAGGCACAATTCAAATGACAATTTGCATCAATTTTTCAACAGTCCAAAAAATACATTTTCTGATGAAAAACGATGATCCGTGACCTGTCAAACTTTTTCCAGATGGTCAGAAATGGTAATTCGTTAATGTTTAATTATTTGACTGTAAATGACCATTGCATGTGTATTAGAACTCTTGGAACTAAATTAAGTGTGTTTAGAGTCATTTTAATGCCTGAAATTGGTCGAAATAGAAGCTTCTGAGTAGGAGAAAAAGTCTGTAAAAATGGCAATTTTGGACACATTGAGGCTTTAAAAAGTAGTTATTCAACATGAGGCACAATCCAAATGACATTTTGAATCAATTTTTCTACAGTCCAAAAAATCAATTTTCTGATGAAAAACAATGACCCCGTGACCTGTCGAACTTTCTCCAGATGGTCAGAAATTGTTAGTTTTTAATGTTTAATTTTTTGACTGTAAATTACTATTGCATGTGAATTAGAACACTTGGAACTAAAATAAGTGTGTTTATTTAGAGTCATTTTAATGCCTGAAATTGGTCAAAATAGAACCTTCTGAGTAGGAGAAAAAGTATGTAAAAATGGCAATTTTGGTCACATTGAGTCTTTAAAAAGTAGTTGTTCAACATGAGGCACAATCCAAATGTCATTTTGAATCAATTTTTCTGCAGTCCAAAAAATCAATTTTCTAATGAAAAACGATGATCTGTGACCTGTCGAACTTTCTCCAAATGGTCAGAAATTCTTTTGGAACTAAAATAAGTGTGTTTAGAGCCATTTTAATGCCTGAAATTGGTCGAAATAGAACCTTCTGAGTAAGAGAAAAAGTCTGTAAAAATGGCAATTATGGTCACATTGAGGCTTTAAAAAGTAGTTATTCAACATGAGGCACAATCCAAATGACATTTTGAATCAATTTTTCTACAGTCCAAAAAATAAATTTTCTGATGAAAAACGATGACCCTTGACCTGTCAAACTTTTTCCAGATGGTCAGAAATGGTAATTTTTTAATGTTTAATTTTTTTTACTGTAAATGACTAGTGCGTGTGAATTAGAACGCTTGGAACTAAAATAGGTGTGTTTAGAGTCATTTTAATGCCTGAAATTGGTTGAAATTGAAACTTCTGAGTAGGAGAAAATGTCTGTAAAAAAGGCAATTTTGGTCACTTTGAGGCTTTAAAAAGTAGTTATTCAACACGAGGCACAATTCAAATGACATTTTGCATCAATTTTTGTACAGTCCAAAAAATCAATTTTCTGATGAAAAACGATCACCAGTGACCTGTCGAACTTTCTCCCGATGATCAGAAATGGTAATTTTTTTAAGTTTAATTTTTTGACTGTAAATGACTGTTGCATGTGAATTATTACTTTTGGGGCTAAAATAAGAGTGTTTAGAGTCAGTTTAATGCCTGAAATTGGTCAAAATAGAAGCTTCTGAGTAGGAAAAAAAGTCTGTAAAAATGGCAATTTTGGTCACATTGAGGCTTTAAAAAGTAGTTATTCAACATGAGGCACAATCCAAATGAAATTTTGAATCAATTTTTCTACTGTCCAAAAATCAATTTTCTGATGAAAAACGATGATCTGTGACCTGTCGAACTTTCTCCAGATGGTCAGAAATAGATTTTTTTTAATGTTTTGTCTTTTGACTGTAAATGACTATTGCATGTGAATTATCACTTTTGGGGCTAAAATAAGTGGGTTTAGAGTCATTTTAATGCCTGAAATTAGTTGAAATAGAAGCTTCTGAGTAGGAGAAAAAGTCTGTAAAAATGGCAATTTTGGTCACATTGAGGCTTTAAAAAGTAGTTATTCAACACAAGGCACAATTCAAAAGACATTTTGGATCCATTTTTCCACAGTCCAAAAAATCTATTTTCTGACGAAAAACAATGACCCGTGACCTGTCGAACTTTCTCCAGATGGTCAGAAATGGTAAATTTGTAATGTTTCATTTTTTGACTGTAAATTACTATTGCATGTGAATTAGAACACTTGTAACTAAAATAAGTGTGTTTAGAGTCATTTTAATGCCTGAAATTGGTCGAAATAGAAGCTCCTGTGTAGGAGAAAAAGTCTGTAAAAATGGCAATTTTGGTCACATTGAGGCTTTAAAAAGTATTCAGTATGAGGCAAATCCAAATGACATTTTGAATCAATTTTTCTACAGTCCAAAAAATCAATTTTCTGATGAAAAACGATGACCCTTGACCTGTCGAACTTTCTCCAGATGGTCAGGAATGGTAATTTTTTTTAAGTTTAATTTTTTGACTGTAAATGACTATTGCATGTGAATTAGAACTCTTGGATCTAAAATAAGTGTGTTTAGAGTCATTTTAATGCCTGAAATTGGTCAAAATAGAAGCTTCTGAGTAGGAAAAAAAGTCTGTAAAAATGGCAATTTTGGTCACATTGAGGCTTTAAAAAGTAGTTATTCAACATGAGGCACAATCCAAATGAAATTTTGAATCAATTTTTCTACTGTCCAAAAATCAATTTTCTGATGAAAAACGATGATCTGTGACCTGTCGAACTTTCTCCAGATGGTCAGAAATATAATTTTTTTAATGTTTTGTCTTTTGACTGTAAATAACTATTGCATGTGAATTATCACTTTTGGGGCTAAAATAAGTGGGTTTAGAGTCATTTTAATGCCTGAAATTAGTTGAAATAGAAGCTTCTGAGTAGGAGAAAAAGTCTGTAAAAATGGCAATTTTGGTCACATTGAGGCTTTAAAAAGTAGTTATTCAACACAAGGCACAATTCAAAAGACATTTTGGATCCATTTTTCCACAGTCCAAAAAATCTATTTTCTGACGAAAAACAATGACCCGTGACCTGTCGAACTTTCTCCAGATGGTCAGAAATGGTAAATTTGTAATGTTTCATTTTTTGACTGTAAATTACTATTGCATGTGAATTAGAACACTTGTAACTAAAATAAGTGTGTTTAGAGTCATTTTAATGCCTGAAATTGGTCGAAATAGAAGCTCCTGTGTAGGAGAAAAAGTCTGTAAAAATGGCAATTTTGGTCACATTGAGGCTTTAAAAAGTATTCAGTATGAGGCAAATCCAAATGACATTTTGAATCAATTTTTCTACAGTACAAAAAATCAATTTTCTGATGAAAAACGATGACCCTTGACCTGTCGAACTTTCTCCAGATGGTCAGGAATGGTAATTTTTTTTAAGTTTAATTTTTTGACTGTAAATGACTATTGCATGTGAATTAGAACTCTTGGATCTAAAATAAGTGTGTTTAGAGTCATTTTAATGCCTGAAATTGGTCAAAATAGAAGCTTCTGAGTAGGAGAAAAAGTCTGTAAAAATGGCAATTTTGGTCACATTGAGGCTTTAAAAAGTAGTTGTTCAACATGAGGCACAATTCAAATGACAATTTGCATCAATTTTTCAACAGTCCAAAAAATACATTTTCTGATGAAAAACGATGATCCGTGACCTGTCAAACTTTTTCCAGATGGTCAGAAATGGTAATTCGTTAATGTTTAATTATTTGACTGTAAATGACCATTGCATGTGTATTAGAACTCTTGGAACTAAATTAAGTGTGTTTAGAGTCATTTTAATGCCTGAAATTGGTCGAAATAGAAGCTTCTGAGTAGGAGAAAAAGTCTGTAAAAATGGCAATTTGGGACACATTGAGGCTTTAAAAAGTAGTTATTCAACATGAGGCACAAGCCAAATGACATTTTGAATCAATTTTTCTACAGTCCAAAAAATAAATTTTCTGATGAAAAACGATGACCCTTGACCTGTAAAACTTTCTCCAGATGATCAGAAATGGTAATTTTTTAAAGTTTAATTTTTTGACTGTAAATGACTATTGCATGTGAATTATCACTTTTGGGGCTAAAATAAGTGTGTTTAGAGTCATTTTAATGGCTGAAATTAGTCGAAAGGGAAGCTTCTGAGTAGGAGAAAAAATTTGTAAAAATGGCACATTTGGTCACATTGAGGCTTTAAAAAGTAGCTATTCAACATGAGGCACAATCCAAATGACATTTGAATCAATTTTACTACAGTCCAAAAAAATCTATTTTCAGATGGTCAGAAATGGTAATTTTTTAATGTTTAATTTTTTTTACTGTAAATGACTAGTGCATGTGAATTAGAATGCTTGGAACTAAAATAGGTGTGTTTAGAGTCATTTTAATGCCTGAAATTGGTTGAAATTGAAACTTCTGAGTAGGAGAAAAAGTCTGTAAAAAAGGCAATTTTGGTCACTTTGAGGCTTTAAAAAGTAGTTATTCAACATGAGGCACAATTCAAATGACAGTTTGCATCAATTTTTGTACAGTCCAAAAAATCAATTTTCTGATGAAAAACGATCACCAGTGACCTGTCGAACTTTCTCCCGATGATCAGAAATGGTAATTTTTTTAAGTTTAATTTTTTGACTGTAAATGACTGTTGCATGTGAATTATTACTTTTGGGGCTAAAATAAGAGTGTTTAGAGTCATTTTAATGCCTGAAATTGGTCAAAATAGAAGCTTCTGAGTAGGAAAAAAAAGTCTGTAAAAATGGCAATTTTGGTCACATTGAGGCTTTAAAAAGTAGTTATTCAACATGAGGCACAATCCAAATGAAATTTTGAATCAATTTTTCTACTGTCCAAAAATCAATTTTCTGATGAAAAACGATGATCTGTGACCTGTCGAACTTTCTCCAGATGGTCAGAAATAGAATTTTTTTAATGTTTTGTCTTTTGACTGTAAATGACTATTGCATGTGAATTATCACTTTTGGGGCTAAAATAAGTGGGTTTAGAGTCATTTTAATGCCTGAAATTAGTTGAAATAGAAGATTCTGAGTAGGAGAAAAAAATCTGTAAAAATGGCAAATTTGGTCACATTGAGGCTTTAAAAAGTAGCTATTCAACATGAGGCACAATCCAAATGACATTTTTAATCACTTTTTCTACAGTCCAAAAAATCAATTTTCAGATGGTCAGAAATGGTAATTTTTTAATGTTTAATTTTTTTTACTGTAAATGACTATTGCATGTGAATTAGAACGATTGGAACTAAAATAAGTGTGTTTAGAGTCATTTTAATGTCTGAAATTGGTCGAAATAGAAGCTTTTGAGTAGGAGAAAAAGTCTGTAAAAATGGCAATTTTGTTCACATTGAGGCTTTAAAAAGTAATTATTCAACATGAAGCACAATCCAAATGACATTTTGAATCAATTTTTCTACAGTCCAAAAAATCAATTTTCTGATGAAAAATGATGACCCGTGACCTGTCGAACTTCCTCCATATGGTCCGAAATGGTAATTTTTTAAAGTTTAAGTTTTTTGACTGTAAATGACAATTGCATGTGAATTATCACTTTTGGGGCTAAAATAAGTGGGTTTAGAGTCATTTTAACGCCTGAAATTAGTTGAAATAGAAGCTTCTGAGTAGGAGAAAAAGTCTGTAAAAATGGCAATTTTGGTCACATTGAGGCTTTAAAAAGTAGTTATTCAACACAAGGCACAATTCAAAAGACATTTTGGATCCATTTTTCCACAGTCCAAAAAATCTAATTCTGACGAAAAACAATGACCCGTGACCTGTCGAACTTTCTCCAGATGGTCAGAAATGGTAAATTTGTAATGTTTCATTTTTTGACTGTAAATTACTATTGCATGTGAATTAGAACACTTGTAACTAAAATAAGTGTGTTTAGAGTCATTTTAATGCCTGAAATTGGTCGAAATAGAAGCTCCTGTGTAGGAGAAAAAGTCTGTAAAAATGACAATTTTGGTCACATTGAGGCTTTAAAAAGTATTCAGTATGAGGCAAATCCAAATGACATTTTGAATCAATTTTTCTACAGTCCAAAAAATCAATTTTCTGATGAAAAATGATGACCCTTGACCTGTCGAACTTTCTCCAGATGGTCAGGAATGGTAATTTTTTTAAAGTTTAAGTTTTTTGACTGTAAATGACTATTGCATGTGAATTAGAACTCTTGGATCTAAAATATGTGTGTTTAGAGTCATTTTAATGCCTGAAATTGGTCAAAATAGAAGCTTCTGAGTAGGAGAAAAAGTCTGTAAAAATGGCAATTTTGGTCACATTGAGGCTTTAAAAAGTAGTTATTCAACATGAGGCACAATCCAAATGAAATTTTGAATCAATTTTTCTACAGTCCAAAAAATCAATTTTCTGATGAAAGACGATGATCTGTGACCTGTCGAACTTTCTCCAGATGGTCAGAAATATAAGTTTTTTTAATGTTTTGTCTTTTGACTGTAAATGACTATTGCATGTGAATTATCACTTTTGGAACTAAAATAAGTGTGTTTAGAGTCATTTTAATGGCTGAAATTAGTCGAAATAGAAGATTCTGAGTAGGAGAAAAAGTCTGTAAAAATGGCAATTTTGGTCACATTGAGGCTTTAAAAAGTAGTTGTTCAACATGAGGCACAATTCAAATGACAATTTGCATCAATTTTTCAACAGTCCAAAAAATAAATTTTCTGATGAAAAACGATGATCCGTGACCTGTCAAACTTTTTCCAGATGGTCAGAAATGGTAATTCATTAATGTTTAATTTTTTGACTGTAAATTACTATTGCATGTGAATTAGAACACTTGGAACTAAAATAAGTGTGTTTATTTAGAGTCATTTTAATGCCTGAAATTGGTCAAAATAGAAGCTTCTGAGTAGGAGAAAAAGTATGTAAAAATGGCAATTTTGGTCACATTGAGGCTTTAAAAAGTAGTTGTTCAACACGAGGCACAATCCAAATGTCATTTTGAATCAATTTTTCTGCAGTCCAAAAAATCAATTTTCTAATGAAAAACGATGATCTGTGAACTGTCGAACTTTCTCCAAATGGTCAGAAATTCTTTTGGAACTAAAATAAGTGTGTTTAGAGCCATTTTAATGCCTGAAATTGGTCGAAATAGAACCTTCTGAGTAAGAGAAAAAGTCTGTAAAAATGGCAATTTTGGTCACATTGAGGCTTTAAAAAGTAGTTATTCAACATGAGGCACAATCCAAATGACATTTTGAATCAATTTTTCTACAGTCCAAAAAATAAATTTTCTGATGAAAAACGATGACCCTTGACCTGTAAAACTTTCTCCAGATGATCAGAAATGGTAATTTTTTAAAGTTTAATTTTTTGACTGTAAATGACTATTGCATGTGAATTATCACTTTTGGGGCTAAAATAAGTGTGTTTAGAGTCATTTTAATGGCTGAAATTAGTCGAAAGGGAAGCTTCTGAGTAGGAGAAAAAATTTGTAAAAATGGCACATTTGGTCACATTGAGGCTTTAAAAAGTAGCTATTCAACATGAGGCACAATCCAAATGACATTTGAGTCAATTTTACTACAGTCCAAAAAATCAATTTTCAGATGGTCAGAAATGGTAATTTTTTAATGTTTAATTTTTCTTACTGTAAATTACTAGTGCATGTGAATTAGAACGCTTGGAACTAAAATAGGTGTGTTTAGAGTCATTTTAATGCCTGAAATTGGTTGAAATTGAAACTTCTGAGTAGGAGAAAAAGTCTGTAAAAAAGGCAATTTTGCTCACTTTGAGGCTTTAAAAAGTAGTTATTCAACATGAGGCACAATTCAAATGACATTTTGCATCAATTTTTGTACAGTCCAAAAAATCAATTTTCTGATGAAAAACGATCACCAGTGACCTGTCGAACTTTCTCCCGATGATCAGAAATGGTAATTTTTTTAAGTTTAAGTTTTTTGACTGTAAATGACTGTTGCATGTGAATTATTACTTTTGGGGCTAAAATAAGAGTGTTTAGAGTCATTTTAATGCCTGAAATTGGTCAAAATAGAAGCTTCTGAGTAGGAAAAAAAGTCTGTAAAAATGGCAATTTTGGTCACATTGAGGCTTTAAAAAGTAGTTATTCAACATGAGGCACAATCCAAATGAAATTTTGAATCAATTTTTCTACTGTCCAAAAATCAATTTTCTGATGAAAAATGATGATCTGTGACCTGTCGAACTTTCTCCAGATGGTCAGAAATATAATTTTTTTAATGTTTTGTCTTTTGACTGTAAATGACTATTGCATGTGAATTATCACTTTTGGGGCTAAAATAAGTGGGTTTAGAGTCATTTTAATGCCTGAAATTAGTTGAAATAGAAGATTCTGAGTAGGAGAAAAAAATCTGTAAAAATGGCAAATTTGGTCACATTGAGGCTTTAAAAAGTAGCTATTCAACATGAGGCACAATCCAAATGACATTTTTAATCACTTTTTCTACAGTCCAAAAAATCAATTTTCAGATGGTCAGAAATGGTAATTTTTTAATGTTTAATTTTTTTTACTGTAAATGACTATTGCATGTGAATTAGAACGATTGGAACTAAAATAAGTGTGTTTAGAGTCATTTTAATGTCTGAAATTGGTCGAAATAGAAGCTTTTGAGTAGGAGAAAAAGTCTGTAAAAATGGCAATTTTGTTCACATTGAGGCTTTAAAAAGTAATTATTCAACATGAAGCACAATCCAAATGACATTTTGAATCAATTTTTCTACAGTCCAAAAAATCAATTTTCTGATGAAAAATGATGACCCTTGACCTGTCAAACTTCCTCCATATGGTCAGAAATGTAATTTTTTAAAGTTTAAGTTTTTTGACTGTAAATGAAAATTGCATGTGAATTATCACTTTTGGGGCTAAAATAAGTGGGTTTAGAGTCATTTTAATGCCTGAAATTAGTTGAAATAGAAGCTTCTGAGTAGGAGAAAAAGTCTGTAAAAATGGCAATTTTGGTCACATTGAGGCTTTAAAAAGTAGTTATTCAACACAAGGCACAATTCAAAAGACATTTTGGATCCATTTTTCCACAGTCCAAAAAATCTATTTTCTGACGAAAAACAATGACCCGTGACCTGTCGAACTTTCTCCAGATGGTCAGAAATGGTAAATTTGTAATGTTTCATTTTTTGACTGTAAATTACTATTGCATGTGAATTAGAACACTTGTAACTAAAATAAGTGTGTTTAGAGTCATTTTAATGCCTGAAATTGGTCGAAATAGAAGCTTCTGAGTAGGAGAAAAAGTCTGTAAAAATGGCAATTTTGGACACATTGAGGCTTTAAAAAGTAGTTATTCAACATGAGGCACAATCCAAATGACATTTTGAATCAATTTTTCTACAGTCCAAAAAATCAATTTTCTGACGAAAAACAATGACCCCGTGACCTGTCGAACTTTCTCCAGATGGTCAGAAATTGTAAGTTTTTAATGTTTAATTTTTTGACTGTAAATTACTATTGCATGTGAATTAGAACACTTGGAACTAAAATAAGTGTGTTTATTTAGAGTCATTTTAATGCCTGAAATTAGTTGAAATAGAAGATTCTGAGTAGGAGAAAAAAATCTGTAAAAATGGCAAATTTGGTCACATTGAGGCTTTAAAAAGTAGCTATTCAACATGAGGCACAATCCAAATGACATTTTTAATCACTTTTTCTACAGTCCAAAAAATCAATTTTCAGATGGTCAGAAATGGTAATTTTTTAATGTTTATTTTTTTTTACTGTAAATGACTATTGCATGTGAATTAGAACGATTGGAACTAAAATAAGTGTGTTTAGAGTCATTTTAATGTCTGAAATTGGTCGAAATAGAAGATTCTAAGTAGGAGAAAAAAATCTGTAAAAATGGCAAATTTGGTCACATTGAGGCTTTAAAAAGTAGCTATTCAACATGAGGCACAATCCAAATGACATTTTTAATCACTTTTTCTACAGTCCAAAAAATCAATTTTCAGATGGTCAGAAATGGTAATTTTTTAATGTTTAATTTTTTTTACTGTAAATGACTATTGCATGTGAATTAGAACGATTGGAACTAAAATAAGTGTGTTTAGAGTCATTTTAATGTCTGAAATTGGTCGAAATAGAAGCTTTTGAGTAGGAGAAAAAGTCTGTAAAAATGGCAATTTTGTTCACATTGAGGCTTTAAAAAGTAATTATTCAACATGAAGCACAATCCAAATGACATTTTGAATCAATTTTTCTACAGTCCAAAAAATCAATTTTCTGATGAAAAATGATGACCCGTGACCTGTCGAACTTCCTCCATATGGTCCGAAATGGTAATTTTTTAAAGTTTAAGTTTTTTGACTGTAAATGACAATTGCATGTGAATTATCACTTTTGGGGCTAAAATAAGTGGGTTTAGAGTCATTTTAACGCCTGAAATTAGTTGAAATAGAAGCTTCTGAGTAGGAGAAAAAGTCTGTAAAAATGGCAATTTTGGTCACATTGAGGCTTTAAAAAGTAGTTATTCAACACAAGGCACAATTCAAAAGACATTTTGGATCCATTTTTCCACAGTCCAAAAAATCTAATTCTGACGAAAAACAATGACCCGTGACCTGTCGAACTTTCTCCAGATGGTCAGAAATGGTAAATTTGTAATGTTTCATTTTTTGACTGTAAATTACTATTGCATGTGAATTAGAACACTTGTAACTAAAATAAGTGTGTTTAGAGTCATTTTAATGCCTGAAATTGGTCGAAATAGAAGCTCCTGTGTAGGAGAAAAAGTCTGTAAAAATGACAATTTTGGTCACATTGAGGCTTTAAAAAGTATTCAGTATGAGGCAAATCCAAATGACATTTTGAATCAATTTTTCTACAGTCCAAAAAATCAATTTTCTGATGAAAAATGATGACCCTTGACCTGTCGAACTTTCTCCAGATGGTCAGGAATGGTAATTTTTTTAAAGTTTAAGTTTTTTGACTGTAAATGACTATTGCATGTGAATTAGAACTCTTGGATCTAAAATATGTGTGTTTAGAGTCATTTTAATGCCTGAAATTGGTCAAAATAGAAGCTTCTGAGTAGGAGAAAAAGTCTGTAAAAATGGCAATTTTGGTCACATTGAGGCTTTAAAAAGTAGTTATTCAACATGAGGCACAATCCAAATGAAATTTTGAATCAATTTTTCTACAGTCCAAAAAATCAATTTTCTGATGAAAGACGATGATCTGTGACCTGTCGAACTTTCTCCAGATGGTCAGAAATATAAGTTTTTTTAATGTTTTGTCTTTTGACTGTAAATGACTATTGCATGTGAATTATCACTTTTGGAACTAAAATAAGTGTGTTTAGAGTCATTTTAATGGCTGAAATTAGTCGAAATAGAAGATTCTGAGTAGGAGAAAAAGTCTGTAAAAATGGCAATTTTGGTCACATTGAGGCTTTAAAAAGTAGTTGTTCAACATGAGGCACAATTCAAATGACAATTTGCATCAATTTTTCAACAGTCCAAAAAATAAATTTTCTGATGAAAAACGATGATCCGTGACCTGTCAAACTTTTTCCAGATGGTCAGAAATGGTAATTCATTAATGTTTAATTTTTTGACTGTAAATTACTATTGCATGTGAATTAGAACACTTGGAACTAAAATAAGTGTGTTTATTTAGAGTCATTTTAATGCCTGAAATTGGTCAAAATAGAAGCTTCTGAGTAGGAGAAAAAGTATGTAAAAATGGCAATTTTGGTCACATTGAGGCTTTAAAAAGTAGTTGTTCAACACGAGGCACAATCCAAATGTCATTTTGAATCAATTTTTCTGCAGTCCAAAAAATCAATTTTCTAATGAAAAACGATGATCTGTGAACTGTCGAACTTTCTCCAAATGGTCAGAAATTCTTTTGGAACTAAAATAAGTGTGTTTAGAGCCATTTTAATGCCTGAAATTGGTCGAAATAGAACCTTCTGAGTAAGAGAAAAAGTCTGTAAAAATGGCAATTTTGGTCACATTGAGGCTTTAAAAAGTAGTTATTCAACATGAGGCACAATCCAAATGACATTTTGAATCAATTTTTCTACAGTCCAAAAAATAAATTTTCTGATGAAAAACGATGACCCTTGACCTGTAAAACTTTCTCCAGATGATCAGAAATGGTAATTTTTTAAAGTTTAATTTTTTGACTGTAAATGACTATTGCATGTGAATTATCACTTTTGGGGCTAAAATAAGTGTGTTTAGAGTCATTTTAATGGCTGAAATTAGTCGAAAGGGAAGCTTCTGAGTAGGAGAAAAAATTTGTAAAAATGGCACATTTGGTCACATTGAGGCTTTAAAAAGTAGCTATTCAACATGAGGCACAATCCAAATGACATTTGAGTCAATTTTACTACAGTCCAAAAAATCAATTTTCAGATGGTCAGAAATGGTAATTTTTTAATGTTTAATTTTTTTTACTGTAAATTACTAGTGCATGTGAATTAGAACGCTTGGAACTAAAATAGGTGTGTTTAGAGTCATTTTAATGCCTGAAATTGGTTGAAATTGAAACTTCTGAGTAGGAGAAAAAGTCTGTAAAAAAGGCAATTTTGCTCACTTTGAGGCTTTAAAAAGTAGTTATTCAACATGAGGCACAATTCAAATGACATTTTGCATCAATTTTTGTACAGTCCAAAAAATCAATTTTCTGATGAAAAACGATCACCAGTGACCTGTCGAACTTTCTCCCGATGATCAGAAATGGTAATTTTTTTAAGTTTAAGTTTTTTGACTGTAAATGACTGTTGCATGTGAATTATTACTTTTGGGGCTAAAATAAGAGTGTTTAGAGTCATTTTAATGCCTGAAATTGGTCAAAATAGAAGCTTCTGAGTAGGAAAAAAAGTCTGTAAAAATGGCAATTTTGGTCACATTGAGGCTTTAAAAAGTAGTTATTCAACATGAGGCACAATCCAAATGAAATTTTGAATCAATTTTTCTACTGTCCAAAAATCAATTTTCTGATGAAAAATGATGATCTGTGACCTGTCGAACTTTCTCCAGATGGTCAGAAATATAATTTTTTTAATGTTTTGTCTTTTGACTGTAAATGACTATTGCATGTGAATTATCACTTTTGGGGCTAAAATAAGTGGGTTTAGAGTCATTTTAATGCCTGAAATTAGTTGAAATAGAAGATTCTGAGTAGGAGAAAAAAATCTGTAAAAATGGCAAATTTGGTCACATTGAGGCTTTAAAAAGTAGCTATTCAACATGAGGCACAATCCAAATGACATTTTTAATCACTTTTTCTACAGTCCAAAAAATCAATTTTCAGATGGTCAGAAATGGTAATTTTTTAATGTTTAATTTTTTTTACTGTAAATGACTATTGCATGTGAATTAGAACGATTGGAACTAAAATAAGTGTGTTTAGAGTCATTTTAATGTCTGAAATTGGTCGAAATAGAAGCTTTTGAGTAGGAGAAAAAGTCTGTAAAAATGGCAATTTTGTTCACATTGAGGCTTTAAAAAGTAATTATTCAACATGAAGCACAATCCAAATGACATTTTGAATCAATTTTTCTACAGTCCAAAAAATCAATTTTCTGATGAAAAATGATGACCCTTGACCTGTCAAACTTCCTCCATATGGTCAGAAATGTAATTTTTTAAAGTTTAAGTTTTTTGACTGTAAATGAAAATTGCATGTGAATTATCACTTTTGGGGCTAAAATAAGTGGGTTTAGAGTCATTTTAATGCCTGAAATTAGTTGAAATAGAAGCTTCTGAGTAGGAGAAAAAGTCTGTAAAAATGGCAATTTTGGTCACATTGAGGCTTTAAAAAGTAGTTATTCAACACAAGGCACAATTCAAAAGACATTTTGGATCCATTTTTCCACAGTCCAAAAAATCTATTTTCTGACGAAAAACAATGACCCGTGACCTGTCGAACTTTCTCCAGATGGTCAGAAATGGTAAATTTGTAATGTTTCATTTTTTGACTGTAAATTACTATTGCATGTGAATTAGAACACTTGTAACTAAAATAAGTGTGTTTAGAGTCATTTTAATGCCTGAAATTGGTCGAAATAGAAGCTTCTGAGTAGGAGAAAAAGTCTGTAAAAATGGCAATTTTGGACACATTGAGGCTTTAAAAAGTAGTTATTCAACATGAGGCACAATCCAAATGACATTTTGAATCAATTTTTCTACAGTCCAAAAAATCAATTTTCTGACGAAAAACAATGACCCCGTGACCTGTCGAACTTTCTCCAGATGGTCAGAAATTGTAAGTTTTTAATGTTTAATTTTTTGACTGTAAATTACAATTGCATGTGAATTAGAACACTTGGAACTAAAATAAGTGTGTTTATTTAGAGTCATTTTAATGCCTGAAATTAGTTGAAATAGAAGATTCTGAGTAGGAGAAAAAAATCTGTAAAAATGGCAAATTTGGTCACATTGAGGCTTTAAAAAGTAGCTATTCAACATGAGGCACAATCCAAATGACATTTTTAATCACTTTTTCTACAGTCCAAAAAATCAATTTTCAGATGGTCAGAAATGGTAATTTTTTAATGTTTATTTTTTTTTACTGTAAATGACTATTGCATGTGAATTAGAACGATTGGAACTAAAATAAGTGTGTTTAGAGTCATTTTAATGTCTGAAATTGGTCGAAATAGAAGCTTTTGAGTAGGAGAAAAAGTCTGTAAAAATGGCAATTTTGTTCACATTGAGGCTTTAAAAAGTAATTATTCAACATGAAGCACAATCCAAATGACATTTTGAATCAATTTTTCTACAGTCCAAAAAATCAATTTTCTGATGAAAAATGATGACCCTTGACCTGTCAAACTTCCTCCATATGGTCAGAAATGTAATTTTTTAAAGTTTAAGTTTTTTGACTGTAAATGACAATCGCATGTGAATTATCCCTTTTGGGGCTAAAATAAGTGGGTTTAGAGTCATTTTAATGCCTGAAATTAGTTGAAATAGAAGCTTCTGAGTAGGAGAAAAAGTCTGTAAAAATGGCAATTTTGGTCACATTGAGGCTTTAAAAAGTAGTTATTCAACACAAGGCACAATTCAAAAGACATTTTGGATCCATTTTTCCACAGTCCAAAAAATCTATTTTCTGACGAAAAACAATGACCCGTGACCTGTCGAACTTTCTCCAGATGGTCAGAAATGGTAAATTTGTAATGTTTCATATTTTGACTGTAAATTACTATTGCATGTGAATTAGAACACTTGTAACTAAAATAAGTGTGTTTAGAGTCATTTTAATGCCTGAAATTGGTCGAAATAGAAGCTTCTGAGTAGGAGAAAAAGTCTGTAAAAATGGCAATTTTGGACACATTGAGGCTTTAAAAAGTAGTTATTCAACATGAGGCACAATCCAAATGACATTTTGAATCAATTTTTCTACAGTCCAAAAAATCAATTTTCTGACGAAAAACAATGACCCCGTGACCTGTCGAACTTTCTCCAGATGGTCAGAAATTGTAAGTTTTTAATGTTTAATTTTTTGACTGTAAATTACTATTGCATGTGAATTAGAACACTTGGAACTAAAATAAGTGTGTTTATTTAGAGTCATTTTAATGCCTGAAATTGGTCAAAATAGAAGCTTCTGAGTAGGAGAAAAAGTATGTAAAAATGGCAATTTTGGTTACATTGAGGCTTTAAAAAGTAGTTGTTCAACATGAGGCACAATCCAAATGTCATTTTGAATCAATTTTTCTGCAGTCCAAAAAATCAATTTTCTAATGATAAACGATGATCTGTGACCTGTCGAACTTTCTCCAAATGGTCAGAAATTCTTTTGGAACTAAAATAAGTGTGTTTAGAGCCATTTTAATGCCTGAAATTGGTCGAAATAGAACCTTCTGAGTATGAGAAAAAGTCTGTAAAAATGGCAATTTTGGTCACATTGAGGCTTTAAAAAGTATTTATTCAACACAAGGCACAATTCAAAAGACATTTTGGATCCATTTTTCCACAGTCCAAAAATTCTATTTTCTGACGAAAAACAATGACCCGTGACCTGTCGAACTTTCTCCAGATGGTCAGAAATGGTAAATTTGTAATGTTTCATTTTTTGACTGTAAATTACTATTGCATGTGAATTAGAACACTTGTAACTAAAATAAGTGTGTTTAGAGTCATTTTAATGCCTGAAATTGGTCGAAATAGAAGCTCCTGTGTAGGAGAAAAAGTCTGTAAAAATGGCAATTTTGGTCACATTGAGGCTTTAAAAAGTTTTCAGTATGAGGCAAATCCAAATGACATTTTGAATCAATTTTTCTACAGTCCAAAAAATCAATTTTCTGATGAAAAACGATGACCCTTGACCTGTCGAACTTTCTCCAGATGGTCAGGAATGGTAATTTTTTTTAAGTTTAATTTTTTGACTGCAAATGACTATTGCATGTGAATTATCACTTTTGGAACTAAAATAAGTGTGTTTAGAGTCATTTTAATGGCTGAAATTAGTCGAAATAGAAGATTCTGAGTAGGAGAAAAAGTCTGTAAAAATGGCAATTTTGGTCACATTGAGGCTTTAAAAAGTAGTTATTCAACATGAGGCACAATCCAAATGAAATTTTGAATCAATTTTTCTACAGTCCAAAAAATCAATTTTCTGATGAAAGACGATGATCTGTGACCTGTCGAACTTTCTCCAGATGGTCAGAAATGGGTATTCGTTAATGTTTAATTATTTGACTGTAAATGACCATTGCATGTGTATTAGAACTCTTGGAACTAAATTAAGTGTGTTTAGAGTCATTTTAATGCCTGAAATTGGTCGAAATAGAAGCTTCTGAGTAGGAGAAAAAGTCTGTAAAAATGGCAATTTTGGACACTTTGAGGCTTTAAAAAGTAGTTATTCATCATGAGGCACAATCCAAATGACATTTTGAATCAATTTTTCTACAGTCCAAAAAATAAATTTTCTGATGAAAAACGATGACCCTTGACCTGTAAAACTTTCTCCAGATGATCAGAAATGGTAATTTTTTAAAGTGTAATTGTTTGACTGTAAATGACTATTGCATGTGAATTATCACTTTTGGGGCTAAAATAAGTGTGTTTAGAGTCATTTTAATGGCTGAAATTAGTCGAAAGGGAAGCTTCTGAGTAGGAGAAAAAATTTGTAAAAATGGCACATTTGGTCACATTGGGGCTTTAAAAAGTAGCTATTCAACATGAGGCACAATCCAAATGACATTTGAATCAATTTTACTACAGTCCAAAAAATCAATTTTCAGATGGTCAGAAATGGTAATTTTTTAATGTTTAATTTTTTTTACTGTAAATGACTAGTGCATGTGAATTAGAACACTTGTAACTAAAATAAGTGTGTTTAGAGTCATTTTAATGCCTGAAATTGGTCGAAATAGAAGCTCCTGTGTAGGAGAAAAAGTCTGTAAAAATGGCAATTTTGGTCACATTGAGGCTTTAAAAAGTATTCAGTATGAGGCAAATCCAAATGACATTTTGAATCAATTTTTCTACAGTCCAAAAAATCAATTTTCTGATGAAAAACGATGACCCTTGACCTGTCGAACTTTCTCCAGATGGTCAGGAATGGTAATTTTTTTTAAGTTTAATTTTTTGACTGTAAATGACTATTGCATGTGAATTAGAACTCTTGGATCTAAAATAAGAGTGTTTAGAGTCATTTTAATACCTGAAATTGGTCAAAATAGAAGCTTCTGAGTAGGAAAAAAAGTCTGTAAAAATGGCAATTTTGGTCACATTGAGGCTTTAAAAAGTAGTTATTCAACATGAGGCACAATCCAAATGAAATTTTGAATCAATTTTTCTACTGTCCAAAAATCAATTTTCTGATGAAAAACGATGATCTGTGACCTGTCGAACTTTCTCCAGATGGTCAGAAATAGAATTTTTTTAATGTTTTGTCTTTTGACTGTAAATGACTATTGCATGTGAATTATCACTTTTGGGGCTAAAATAAGTGGGTGTAGAGTCATTTTAATGCCTGAAATTAGTTGAAATAGAAGCTTCTGAGTAGGAGAAAAAGTCTGTAAAAATGGCAATTTTGGTCACATTGAGGCTTTAAAAAGTAGTTATTCAACACAAGGCACAATTCAAAAGACATTTTGGATTCATTTTTCCACAGTCCAAAAAATCTATTTTCTGACGAAAAACAATGACCCGTGACCTGTCGAACTTTCTCCAGATGGTCAGAAATGGTAAATTTGTAATGTTTCATTTTTTGACTGTAAATTACTATTGCATGTGAATTAGAACACTTGTAACTAAAATAAGTGTGTTTAGAGTCATTTTAATGCCTGAAATTGGTCGAAATAGAAGCTCCTGTGTAGGAGAAAAAGTCTGTAAAAATGGCAATTTTGGTCACATTGAGGCTTTAAAAAGTATTCAGTATGAGGCAAATCCAAATGACATTTTGAATCCATTTTTCTACAGTACAAAAAAATCAATTTTCGGATGAAAAACGATGACCCTTGACCTGTCGAACTTTCTCCAGATGGTCAGGAATGGTAATTTTTTTTAAGTTTAATTTTTTGACTGTAAATGACTATTGCATGTGAATTAGAACTCTTGGATCTAAAATAAGTGTGTTTAGAGTCATTTTAATACCTGAAATTGGTCAAAATAGCAGCTTCTGAGTAGGAGAAAAAGTCTGTAAAAATGGCAATTTTGGTCACATTGAGGCTTTAAAAAGTAGTTATTCAACATGAGGCACAATCCAAATGAAATTTTGAATCAATTTTTCTACAGTCCAAAAAATCAATTTTCTGATGAAAGACGATGATCTGTGACCTGTCGAACTTTCTCCAGATGGTCAGAAATATAAGTTTTTTTAATGTTTTGTCTTTTGACTGTAAATGACTATTGCATGTGAATTATCACTTTTGGAACTAAAATAAGTATGTTTAGAGTCATTTTAATGGCTGAAATTAGTCGAAATTGAAACTTCTGAGTAGGAGAAAAAGTCTGTAAAAATGGCAATTTTGGTCACATTGAGGCTTTAAAAAGTAGTTGTTCAACATGAGGCACAATTCAAATGACAATTTGCATCAATTTTTCAACAGTCCAAAAAAAAAATTTTCTGATGAAAAACGATGATCCGTGACCTGTCAAACTTTTTCCAGATGGTCAGAAATGGTAATTCGTTAATGTTTAATTATTTGACTGTAAATGACCATTGCATGTGTATTAGAACTCTTGGAACTAAATTAAGTGTGTTTAGAGTCATTTTAATGCCTGAAATTGGTCGAAATAGAAGCTTCTGAGTAGGAGAAAAAGTTTGTAAAAATGGCAATTTGGGACACATTGAGGCTTTAAAAAGTAGTTATTCAACATGAGGCACAATCCAAATGACATTTTGAATCAATTTTTCTACAGTCCAAAAAATAAATTTTCTGATGAAAAACGATGACCCTTGACCTGTAAAACTTTCTCCAGATGATCAGAAATGGTAATTTTTTAAAGTTTAATTTTTTGACTGTAAATGACTATTGCATGTGAATTATCACTTTTGGGGCTAAAATAAGTGTGTTTAGAGTCATTTTAATGGCTGAAATTAGTCGAAAGGGAAGCTTCTGAGTAGGAGAAAAAATTTGTAAAAATTGCACATTTGGTCACATTGAGGCTTTAAAAAGTAGCTATTCAACATGAGGCACAATCCAAATGACATTTGAATCAATTTTACTACAGTCCAAAAAAATCTATTTTCAGATGGTCAGAAATGGTAATTTTTTAATGTTTAATTTTTTTTACTGTAAATGACTAGTGCATGTGAATTAGAATGCTTGGAATTAAAATAGGTGTGTTTAGAGTCATTTTAATGCCTGAAATTGGTTGAAATTGAAACTTCTGAGTAGGAGAAAAAGTCTGTAAAAAAGGCAATTTTGGTCACTTTGAGGCTTTAAAAAGTAGTTATTCAACATGAGGCACAATTCAAATGACAGTTTGCATCAATTTTTGTACAGTCCAAAAAATCAATTTTCTGATGAAAAACGATCACCAGTGACCTGTCGAACTTTCTCCCGATGATCAGAAATGGTAATTTTTTTAAGTTTAATTTTTTGACTGTAAATGACTGTTGCATGTGAATTATTACTTTTGGGGCTAAAATAAGAGTGTTTAGAGTCATTTTAATGCCTGAAATTGGTCAAAATAGAAGCTTCTGAGTAGGAAAAAAAAGTCTGTAAAAATGGCAATTTTGGTCACATTGAGGCTTTAAAAAGTAGTTATTCAACATGAGGCACAATCCAAATGAAATTTTGAATCAATTTTTCTACTGTCCAAAAATCAATTTTCTGATGAAAAACGATGACCCTTGACCTGTAAAACTTTCTCCAGATGATCAGAAATGGTAATTTTTTAAAGTTTAATTTTTTGACTGTAAATGACTATTGCATGTGAATTATTACTTTTGGGGCTAAAATAGGAGTGTTTAGAGTCATTTTAATGCCTGAAATTGGTCAAAATAGAAGCTTCTGAGTAGGAAAAAAAAGTCTCTAAAAATGGCAATTTTGGTCACATTGAGGCTTTAAAAAGTAGTTATTCAACATGAGGCACAATCCAAATGAAATTTTGAATCAATTTTTCTACTGTCCAAAAATCAATTTTCTGATGAAAAACGATGATCTGTGACCTGTCGAACTTTCTCCAGATGGTCAGAAATAGAATTTTTTTAATGTTTTGTCTTTTGACTGTAAATGACTATTGCATGTGAATTATCACTTTTGGGGCTAAAATAAGTGGGTTTAGAGTCATTTTAATGCCTGAAATTAGTTGAAATAGAAGATTCTGAGTAGGAGAAAAAAATCTGTAAAAATGGCAAATTTGGTCACATTGAGGCTTTAAAAAGTAGCTATTCAACATGAGGCACAATCCAAATGACATTTTTAATCACTTTTTCTACAGTCCAAAAAATCAATTTTCAGATGGTCAGAAATGGTAATTTTTTAATGTTTAATTTTTTTTACTGTAAATGACTATTGCATGTGAATTAGAACGATTGGAACTAAAATAAGTGTGTTTAGAGTCATTTTAATGTCTGAAATTGGTCGAAATAGAAGCTTTTGAGTAGGAGAAAAAGTCTGTAAAAATGGCAATTTTGTTCACATTGAGGCTTTAAAAAGTAATTATTCAACATGAAGCACAATCCAAATGACATTTTGAATCAATTTTTCTACAGTCCAAAAAATCAATTTTCTGATGAAAAATGATGACCCGTGACCTGTCGAACTTCCTCCGTATGGTCCGAAATGGTAATTTTTTAAAGTTTAAGTTTTTTGACTGTAAATGACAATTGCATGTGAATTATCACTTTTGGGGCTAAAATGAGTGGGTTTAGAGTCATTTTAACGCCTGAAATTAGTTGAAATAGAAGCTTCTGAGTAGGAGAAAAAGTCTGTAAAAATGGCAATTTTGGTCACATTGAGGCTTTAAAAAGTAGTTATTCAACACAAGGCACAATTCAAAAGACATTTTGGATCCATTTTTCCACAGTCCAAAAAATCTAATTCTGACGAAAAACAATGACCCGTGACCTGTCGAACTTTCTCCAGATGGTCAGAAATGGTAAATTTGTAATGTTTCATTTTTTGACTGTAAATTACTATTGCATGTGAATTAGAACACTTGTAACTAAAATAAGTGTGTTTAGAGTCATTTTAATGCCTGAAATTGGTCGAAATAGAAGCTCCTCTGTAGGAGAAAAAGTCTGTAAAAATGACAATTTTGGTCACATTGAGGCTTTAAAAAGTATTCAGTATGAGGCAAATCCAAATGACATTTTGAATCAATTTTTCTACAGTCCAAAAAATCAATTTTCTGATGAAAAACGATGACCCTTGACCTGTCGAACTTTCTCCAGATGGTCAGGAATGGTAATTTTTTTAAAGTTTAATTTTTTGACTGTAAATGACTATTGCATGTGAATTAGAACTCTTGGATCTAAAATATGTGTGTTTAGAGTCATTTTAATGCCTGAAATTGGTCAAAATAGAAGCTTCTGAGTAGGAGAAAAAGTCTGTAAAAATGGCAATTTTGGTCACATTGAGGCTTTAAAAAGTAGTTATTCAACATGAGGCACAATCCAAATGAAATTTTGAATCAATTTTTCTACAGTCCAAAAAATCAATTTTCTGATGAAAGACGATGATCTGTGACCTGTCGAACTTTCTCCAGATGGTCAGAAATATAAGTTTTTTTAATGTTTTGTCTTTTGACTGTAAATGACTATTGCATGTGAATTATCACTTTTGGAACTAAAATAAGTGTGTTTAGAGTCATTTTAATGGCTGAAATTAGTCGAAATAGAAGATTCTGAGTAGGAGAAAAAGTCTGTAAAAATGGCAATTTTGGTCACATTGAGGCTTTAAAAAGTAGTTGTTTAACATGAGGCACAATTCAAATGACAATTTGCATCAATTTTTCAACAGTCCAAAAAATAAATTTTCTGATGAAAAACGATGATCCGTGACCTGTCAAACTTTTTCCAGATGGTCAGAAATGGTAATTCATTAATGTTTAATTTTTTGACTGTAAATTACTATTGCATGTGAATTAGAACACTTGGAACTAAAATAAGTGTGTTTATTTAGAGTCATTTTAATGCCTGAAATTGGTCAAAATAGAAGCTTCTGAGTAGGAGAAAAAGTATGTAAAAATGGCAATTTTGGTCACATTGAGGCTTTAAAAAGTAGTTGTTCAACATGAGGCACAATCCAAATGTCATTTTGAATCAATTTTTCTGCAGTCCAAAAAATCAATTTTCTAATGAAAAACGATGATCTGTGAACTGTCGAACTTTCTCCAAATGGTCAGAAATTCTTTTGGAACTAAAATAAGTGTGTTTAGAGCCATTTTAATGCCTGAAATTGGTCGAAATAGAACCTTCTGAGTAAGAGAAAAAGTCTGTAAAAATGGCAATTTTGGTCACATTGAGGCTTTAAAAAGTAGTTATTCAACATGAGGCACAATCCAAATGACATTTTGAATCAATTTTTCTACAGTCCAAAAAATAAATTTTCTGATGAATAACGATGACCCTTGACCTGTAAAACTTTCTCCAGATGATCAGAAATGGTAATTTTTTAAAGTTTAATTTTTTGACTGTAAATGACTATTGCATGTGAATTATCACTTTTGGGGCTAAAATAAGTGTGTTTAGAGTCATTTTAATGGCTGAAATTAGTCGAAAGGGAAGCTTCTGAGTAGGAGAAAAAATTTGTAAAAATGGCACATTTGGTCACATTGAGGCTTTAAAAAGTAGCTATTCAACATGAGGCACAATCCAAATGACATTTGAGTCAATTTTACTACAGTCCAAAAAATCAATTTTCAGATGGTCAGAAATGGTAATTTTTTAATGTTTAATTTTTTTTACTGTAAATTACTAGTGCATGTGAATTAGAACGCTTGGAACTAAAATAGGTGTGTTTAGAGTCATTTTAATGCCTGAAATTGGTTGAAATTGAAACTTCTGAGTAGGAGAAAAAGTCTGTAAAAAAGGCAATTTTGCTCACTTTGAGGCTTTAAAAAGTAGTTATTCAACATGAGGCACAATTCAAATGACATTTTGCATCAATTTTTGTACAGTCCAAAAAATCAATTTTCTGATGAAAAACGATCACCAGTGACCTGTCGAACTTTCTCCCGATGATCAGAAATGGTAATTTTTTTAAGTTTAATTTTTTGACTGTAAATGACTGTTGCATGTGAATTATTACTTTTGGGGCTAAAATAAGAGTGTTTAGAGTCATTTTAATGCCTGAAATTGGTCAAAATAGAAGCTTCTGAGTAGGAAAAAAAGTCTGTAAAAATGGCAATTTTGTTCACATTGAGGCTTTAAAAAGTAATTATTCAACATGAAGCACAATCCAAATGACATTTTGAATCAATTTTTCTACAGTCCAAAAAATCAATTTTCTGATGAAAAATGATGATCTGTGACCTGTCAAACTTCCTCCATATGGTCAGAAATGTAATTTTTTAAAGTTTAAGTTTTTTGACTGTAAATGAAAATTGCATGTGAATTATCACTTTTGGGGCTAAAATAAGTGGGTTTAGAGTCATTTTAATGCCTGAAATTAGTTGAAATAGAAGCTTCTGAGTAGGAGAAAAAGTCTGTAAAAATGGCAATTTTGGTCACATTGAGGCTTTAAAAAGTAGTTATTCAACACAAGGCACAATTCAAAAGACATTTTGTATCCATTTTTCCACAGTCCAAAAAATCTATTTTCTGACGAAAAACAATGACCCGTGACCTGTCGAACTTTCTCCAGATGGTCAGAAATGGTAAATTTGTAATGTTTCATTTTTTGACTGTAAATTACTATTGCATGTGAATTAGAACACTTGTAACTAAAATAAGTGTGTTTAGAGTCATTTTAATGCCTGAAATTGGTCGAAATAGAAGCTTCTGAGTAGGAGAAAAAGTCTGTAAAAATGGCAATTTTGGACACATTGAGGCTTTAAAAAGTAGTTATTCAACATGAGGCACAATCCAAATGACATTTTGAATCAATTTTTCTACAGTCCAAAAAATCAATTTTCTGACGAAAAACAATGACCCCGTGACCTGTCGAACTTTCTCCAGATGGTCAGAAATTGTAAGTTTTTAATGTTTAATTTTTTGACTGTAAATTACTATTGCATGTGAATTAGAACACTTGGAACTAAAATAAGTGTGTTTATTTAGAGTCATTTTAATGCCTGAAATTAGTTGAAATAGAAGATTCTGAGTAGGAGAAAAAAATCTGTAAAAATGGCAAATTTGGTCACATTGAGGCTTTAAAAAGTAGCTATTCAACATGAGGCACAATCCAAATGACATTTTTAATCACTTTTTCTACAGTCCAAAAAATCAATTTTCAGATGGTCAGAAATGGTAATTTTTTAATGTGTAATTTTTTTTACTGTAAATGACTATTGCATGTGAATTAGAACGATTGGAACTAAAATAAGTGTGTTTAGAGTCATTTTAATGTCTGAAATTGGTCGAAATAGAAGCTTTTGAGTAGGAGAAAAAGTCTGTAAAAATGGCAATTTTGTTCACATTGAGGCTTTAAAAAGTAATTATTCAACATGAAGCACAATCCAAATGACATTTTGAATCAATTTTTCTACAGTCCAAAAAATCAATTTTCTGATGAAAAATGATGACCCTTGACCTGTCAAACTTCCTCCATATGGTCAGAAATGTAATTTTTTAAATTTTAAGTTTTTTGACTGTAAATGACAATTGCATGTGAATTATCCCTTTTGGGGCTAAAATAAGTGGGTTTAGAGTCATTTTAATGCCTGAAATTAGTTGAAATAGAAGCTTCTGAGTAGGAGAAAAAGTCTGTAAAAATGGCAATTTTGGTCACATTGAGGCTTTAAAAAGTAGTTATTCAACACAAGGCACAATTCAAAAGACATTTTGGATCCATTTTTCCACAGTCCAAAAAATCTATTTTCTGACGAAAAACAATGACCCGTGACCTGTCGAACTTTCTCCAGATGGTCAGAAATGGTAAATTTGTAATGTTTCATTTTTTGACTGTAAATTACTATTGCATGTGAATTAGAACACTTGTAACTAAAATAAGTGTGTTTAGAGTCATTTTAATGCCTGAAATTGGTCGAAATAGAAGCTTCTGAGTAGGAGAAAAAGTCTGTAAAAATGGCAATTTTGGACACATTGAGGTTTTAAAAAGTAGTTATTCAACATGAGGCACAATCCAAATGACATTTTGAATCAATTTTTCTACAGTCCAAAAAATCAATTTTCTGACGAAAAACAATGACCTCGTGACCTGTCGAACTTTCTCCAGATGGTCAGAAATTGTAAGTTTTTAATGTTTAATTTTTTGACTGTAAATTACTATTGCATGTGAATTAGAACACTTGGAACTAAAATAAGTGTGTTTATTTAGAGTCATTTTAATGCCTGAAATTGGTCAAAATAGAAGCTTCTGAGTAGGAGAAAAAGTATGTAAAAATGGCAATTTTGGTTACATTGAGGCTTTAAAAAGTAGTTGTTCAACATGAGGCACAATCCAAATGTCATTTTGAATCAATTTTTCTGCAGTCCAAAAAATCAATTTTCTAATGATAAACGATGATCTGTGACCTGTCGAACTTTCTCCAAATGGTCAGAAATTCTTTTGGAACTAAAATAAGTGTGTTTAGAGCCATTTTAATGCCTGAAATTGGTCGAAATAGAACCTTCTGAGTATGAGAAAAAGTCTGTAAAAATTGCAATTTTGGTCACATTGAGGCTTTAAAAAGTATTTATTCAACACAAGGCACAATTCAAAAGACATTTTGGATCCATTTTTCCACAGTCCAAAAATTCTATTTTCTGACGAAAAACAATGACCCGTGACCTGTCGAACTTTCTCCAGATGGTCAGAAATGGTAAATTTGTAATGTTTCATTTTTTGACTGTAAATTACTATTGCATGTGAATTAGAACACTTGTAACTAAAATAAGTGTGTTTAGAGTCATTTTAATGCCTGAAATTGGTCGAAATAGAAGCTCCTGTGTAGGAGAAAAAGTCTGTAAAAATGGCAATTTTGGTCACATTGAGGCTTTAAAAAGTTTTCAGTATGAGGCAAATCCAAATGACATTTTGAATCAATTTTTCTACAGTCCAAAAAATCAATTTTCTGATGAAAAACGATGACCCTTGACCTGTCGAACTTTCTCCAGATGGTCAGGAATGGTAATTTTTTTTAAGTTTAATTTTTTGACTGTAAATGACTATTGCATGTGAATTATTACTTTTGGGGCTAAAATAAGAGTGTTTAGAGTCATTTTAATGCCTGAAATTGGTCAAAATAGAAGCTTCTGAGTAGGAAAAAAAAGTCTGTAAAAATGGCAATTTTGGTCACATTGAGGCTTTAAAAAGTAGTTATTCAACATGAGGCACAATCCAAATGAAATTTTGAATCAATTTTTCTACTGTCCAAAAATCAATTTTCTGATGAAAAACGATGATCTGTGACCTGTCGAACTTTCTCCAGATGGTCAGAAATAGAATTTTTTTAATGTTTTGTCTTTTGACTGTAAATGACTATTGCATGTGAATTATCACTTTTGGGGCTAAAATAAGTGGGTTTAGAGTCATTTTAATGCCTGAAATTAGTTGAAATAGAAGATTCTGAGTAGGAGAAAAAAATCTGTAAAAATGGCAAATTTGGTCACATTGAGGCTTTAAAAAGTAGCTATTCAACATGAGGCACAATCCAAATGACATTTTTAATCACTTTTTCTACAGTCCAAAAAATCAATTTTCAGATGGTCAGAAATGGTAATTTTTTAATGTTTAATTTTTTTTACTGTAAATGACTATTGCATGTGAATTAGAACGATTGGAACTAAAATAAGTGTGTTTAGAGTCATTTTAATGTCTGAAATTGGTCGAAATAGAAGCTTTTGAGTAGGAGAAAAAGTCTGTAAAAATGGCAATTTTGTTCACATTGAGGCTTTAAAAAGTAATTATTCAACATGAAGCACAATCCAAATGACATTTTGAATCAATTTTTCTACAGTCCAAAAAATCAATTTTCTGATGAAAAATGATGACCCGTGACCTGTCGAACTTCCTCCATATGGTCCGAAATGGTAATTTTTTAAAGTTTAAGTTTTTTGACTGTAAATGACAATTGCATGTGAATTATCACTTTTGGGGCTAAAATGAGTGGGTTTAGAGTCATTTTAACGCCTGAAATTAGTTGAAATAGAAGCTTCTGAGTAGGAGAAAAAGTCTGTAAAAATGGCAATTTTGGTCACATTGAGGCTTTAAAAAGTAGTTATTCAACACAAGGCACAATTCAAAAGACATTTTGGATCCATTTTTCCACAGTCCAAAAAATCTAATTCTGACGAAAAACAATGACCCGTGACCTGTCGAACTTTCTCCAGATGGTCAGAAATGGTAAATTTGTAATGTTTCATTTTTTGACTGTAAATTACTATTGCATGTGAATTAGAACACTTGTAACTAAAATAAGTGTGTTTAGAGTCATTTTAATGCCTGAAATTGGTCGAAATAGAAGCTCCTGTGTAGGAGAAAAAGTCTGTAAAAATGACAATTTTGGTCACATTGAGGCTTTAAAAAGTATTCAGTATGAGGCAAATCCAAATGACATTTTGAATCAATTTTTCTACAGTCCAAAAAATCAATTTTCTGATGAAAAACGATGACCCTTGACCTGTCGAACTTTCTCCAGATGGTCAGGAATGGTAATTTTTTTAAAGTTTAAGTTTTTTGACTGTAAATGACTATTGCATGTGAATTAGAACTCTTGGATCTAAAATATGTGTGTTTAGAGTCATTTTAATGCCTGAAATTGGTCAAAATAGAAGCTTCTGAGTAGGAGAAAAAGTCTGTAAAAATGGCAATTTTGGTCACATTGAGGCTTTAAAAAGTAGTTATTCAACATGAGGCACAATCCAAATGAAATTTTGAATCAATTTTTCTACAGTCCAAAAAATCAATTTTCTGATGAAAGACGATGATCTGTGACCTGTCGAACTTTCTCCAGATGGTCAGAAATATAAGTTTTTTTAATGTTTTGTCTTTTGACTGTAAATGACTATTGCATGTGAATTATCACTTTTGGAACTAAAATAAGTGTGTTTAGAGTCATTTTAATGGCTGAAATTAGTCGAAATAGAAGATTCTGAGTAGGAGAAAAAGTCTGTAAAAATGGCAATTTTGGTCACATTGAGGCTTTAAAAAGTAGTTGTTCAACATGAGGCACAATTCAAATGACAATTTGCATCAATTTTTCAACAGTCCAAAAAATAAATTTTCTGATGAAAAACGATGATCCGTGACCTGTCAAACTTTTTCCAGATGGTCAGAAATGGTAATTCATTAATGTTTAATTTTTTGACTGTAAATTACTATTGCATGTGAATTAGAACACTTGGAACTAAAATAAGTGTGTTTATTTAGAGTCATTTTAATGCCTGAAATTGGTCAAAATAGAAGCTTCTGAGTAGGAGAAAAAGTATGTAAAAATGGCAATTTTGGTCACATTGAGGCTTTAAAAAGTAGTTGTTCAACACGAGGCACAATCCAAATGTCATTTTGAATCAATTTTTCTGCAGTCCAAAAAATCAATTTTCTAATGAAAAACGATGATCTGTGAACTGTCGAACTTTCTCCAAATGGTCAGAAATTCTTTTGGAACTAAAATAAGTGTGTTTAGAGCCATTTTAATGCCTGAAATTGGTCGAAATAGAACCTTCTGAGTAAGAGAAAAAGTCTGTAAAAATGGCAATTTTGGTCACATTGAGGCTTTAAAAAGTAGTTATTCAACATGAGGCACAATCCAAATGACATTTTGAATCAATTTTTCTACAGTCCAAAAAATAAATTTTCTGATGAAAAACGATGACCCTTGACCTGTAAAACTTTCTCCAGATGATCAGAAATGGTAATTTTTTAAAGTTTAATTTTTTGACTGTAAATGACTATTGCATGTGAATTATCACTTTTGGGGCTAAAATAAGTGTGTTTAGAGTCATTTTAATGGCTGAAATTAGTCGAAAGGGAAGCTTCTGAGTAGGAGAAAAAATTTGTAAAAATGGCACATTTGGTCACATTGAGGCTTTAAAAAGTAGCTATTCAACATGAGGCACAATCCAAATGACATTTGAGTCAATTTTACTACAGTCCAAAAAATCAATTTTCAGATGGTCAGAAATGGTAATTTTTTAATGTTTAATTTTTTTTACTGTAAATTACTAGTGCATGTGAATTAGAACGCTTGGAACTAAAATAGGTGTGTTTAGAGTCATTTTAATGCCTGAAATTGGTTGAAATTGAAACTTCTGAGTAGGAGAAAAAGTCTGTAAAAAAGGCAATTTTGCTCACTTTGAGGCTTTAAAAAGTAGTTATTCAACATGAGGCACAATTCAAATGACATTTTGCATCAATTTTTGTACAGTCCAAAAAATCAATTTTCTGATGAAAAACGATCACCAGTGACCTGTCGAACTTTCTCCCGATGATCAGAAATGGTAATTTTTTTAAGTTTAAGTTTTTTGACTGTAAATGACTGTTGCATGTGAATTATTACTTTTGGGGCTAAAATAAGAGTGTTTAGAGTCATTTTAATGCCTGAAATTGGTCAAAATAGAAGCTTCTGAGTAGGAAAAAAAGTCTGTAAAAATGGCAATTTTGGTCACATTGAGGCTTTAAAAAGTAGTTATTCAACATGAGGCACAATCCAAATGAAATTTTGAATCAATTTTTCTACTGTCCAAAAATCAATTTTCTGATGAAAAATGATGATCTGTGACCTGTCGAACTTTCTCCAGATGGTCAGAAATAGAATTTTTTTAATGTTTTGTCTTTTGACTGTAAATGACTATTGCATGTGAATTATCACTTTTGGGGCTAAAATAAGTGGGTTTAGAGTCATTTTAATGCCTGAAATTAGTTGAAATAGAAGATTCTGAGTAGGAGAAAAAAATCTGTAAAAATGGCAAATTTGGTCACATTGAGGCTTTAAAAAGTAGCTATTCAACATGAGGCACAATCCAAATGACATTTTTAATCACTTTTTCTACAGTCCAAAAAATCAATTTTCAGATGGTCAGAAATGGTAATTTTTTAATGTTTAATTTTTTTTACTGTAAATGACTATTGCATGTGAATTAGAACGATTGGAACTAAAATAAGTGTGTTTAGAGTCATTTTAATGTCTGAAATTGGTCGAAATAGAAGCTTTTGAGTAGGAGAAAAAGTCTGTAAAAATGGCAATTTAATCCCCACATTGAGGCTTTAAAAAGTAATTATTCACCATGAAGCACAATCCAAATGACATTTTGAATCAATTTTTCTACAGTCCAAAAAATCAATTTTCTGATGAAAAATGATGACCCTTGACCTGTCAAACTTCCTCCATATGGTCAGAAATGTAATTTTTTAAAGTTTAAGTTTTTTGACTGTAAATGAAAATTGCATGTGAATTATCACTTTTGGGGCTAAAATAAGTGGGTTTAGAGTCATTTTAATGCCTGAAATTAGTTGAAATAGAAGCTTCTGAGTAGGAGAAAAAGTCTGTAAAAATGGCAATTTTGGTCACATTGAGGCTTTAAAAAGTAGTTATTCAACACAAGGCACAATTCAAAAGACATTTTGGATCCATTTTTCCACAGTCCAAAAAATCTATTTTCTGACGAAAAACAATGACCCGTGACCTGTCGAACTTTCTCCAGATGGTCAGAAATGGTAAATTTGTAATGTTTCATTTTTTGACTGTAAATTACTATTGCATGTGAATTAGAACACTTGTAACTAAAATAAGTGTGTTTAGAGTCATTTTAATGCCTGAAATTGGTCGAAATAGAAGCTTCTGAGTAGGAGAAAAAGTCTGTAAAAATGGCAATTTTGGACACATTGAGGCTTTAAAAAGTAGTTATTCAACATGAGGCACAATCCAAATGACATTTTGAATCAATTTTTCTACAGTCCAAAAAATCAATTTTCTGACGAAAAACAATGACCCCGTGACCTGTCGAACTTTCTCCAGATGGTCAGAAATTGTAAGTTTTTAATGTTTAATTTTTTGACTGTAAATTACTATTGCATGTGAATTAGAACACTTGGAACTAAAATAAGTGTGTTTATTTAGAGTCATTTTAATGCCTGAAATTAGTTGAAATAGAAGATTCTGAGTAGGAGAAAAAAATCTGTAAAAATGGCAAATTTGGTCACATTGAGGCTTTAAAAAGTAGCTATTCAACATGAGGCACAATCCAAATGACATTTTTAATCACTTTTTCTACAGTCCAAAAAATCAATTTTCAGATGGTCAGAAATGGTAATTTTTTAATGTTTATTTTTTTTTACTGTAAATGACTATTGCATGTGAATTAGAACGATTGGAACTAAAATAAGTGTGTTTAGAGTCATTTTAATGTCTGAAATTGGTCGAAATAGAAGCTTTTGAGTAGGAGAAAAAGTCTGTAAAAATGGCAATTTTGTTCACATTGAGGCTTTAAAAAGTAATTATTCAACATGAAGCACAATCCAAATGACATTTTGAATCAATTTTTCTACAGTCCAAAAAATCAATTTTCTGATGAAAAATGATGACCCTTGACCTGTCAAACTTCCTCCATATGGTCAGAAATGTAATTTTTTAAAGTTTAAGTTTTTTGACTGTAAATGACAATCGCATGTGAATTATCCCTTTTGGGGCTAAAATAAGTGGGTTTAGAGTCATTTTAATGCCTGAAATTAGTTGAAATAGAAGCTTCTGAGTAGGAGAAAAAGTCTATAAAAATGGCAATTTTGGTCACATTGAGGCTTTAAAAAGTAGTTATTCAACACAAGGCACAATTCAAAAGACATTTTGGATCCATTTTTCCACAGTCCAAAAAATCTATTTTCTGACGAAAAACAATGACCCGTGACCTGTCGAACTTTCTCCAGATGGTCAGAAATGGTAAATTTGTAATGTTTCATTTTTTGACTGTAAATTACTATTGCATGTGAATTAGAACACTTGTAACTAAAATAAGTGTGTTTAGAGTCATTTTAATGCCTGAAATTGGTCGAAATAGAAGCTTCTGAGTAGGAGAAAAAGTCTGTAAAAATGGCAATTTTGGACACATTGAGGCTTTAAAAAGTAGTTATTCAACATGAGGCACAATCCAAATGACATTTTGAATCAATTTTTCTACAGTCCAAAAAATCAATTTTCTGACGAAAAACAATGACCCCGTGACCTGTCGAACTTTCTCCAGATGGTCAGAAATTGTAAGTTTTTAATGTTTAATTTTTTGACTGTAAATTACTATTGCATGTGAATTAGAACACTTGGAACTAAAATAAGTGTGTTTATTTAGAGTCATTTTAATGCCTGAAATTGGTCAAAATAGAAGCTTCTGAGTAGGAGAAAAAGTATGTAAAAATGGCAATTTTGGTTACATTGAGGCTTTAAAAAGTAGTTGTTCAACATGAGGCACAATCCAAATGTCATTTTGAATCAATTTTTCTGCAGTCCAAAAAATCAATTTTCTAATGATAAACGATGATCTGTGACCTGTCGAACTTTCTCCAAATGGTCAGAAATTCTTTTGGAACTAAAATAAGTGTGTTCAGAGCCATTTTAATGCCTGAAATTGGTCGAAATAGAACCTTCTGAGTATGAGAAAAAGTCTGTAAAAATGGCAATTTTGGTCACATTGAGGCTTTAAAAAGTATTTATTCAACACAAGGCACAATTCAAAAGACATTTTGGATCCATTTTTCCACAGTCCAAAAATTCTATTTTCTGACGAAAAACAATGACCCGTGACCTGTCGAACTTTCTCCAGATGGTCAGAAATGGTAAATTTGTAATGTTTCATTTTTTGACTGTAAATTACTATTGCATGTGAATTAGAACATTTGTAACTAAAATAAGTGTGTTTAGAGTCATTTTAATGCCTGAAATTGGTCGAAATAGAAGCTCCTGTGTAGGAGAAAAAGTCTGTAAAAATGGCAATTTTGGTCACATTGAGGCTTTAAAAAGTTTTCAGTATGAGGCAAATCCAAATGACATTTTGAATCAATTTTTCTACAGTCCAAAAAATCAATTTTCTGATGAAAAACGATGACCCATGACCTGTCGAACTTTCTCCAGATGGTCAGGAATGGTAATTTTTTTTAAGTTTAATTTTTTGACTGCAAATGACTATTGCATGTGAATTATCACTTTTGGAACTAAAATAAGTGTGTTTAGAGTCATTTTAATGGCTGAAATTAGTCGAAATAGAAGATTCTGAGTAGGAGAAAAAGTCTGTAAAAATGGCAATTTTGGTCACATTGAGGCTTTAAAAAGTAGTTATTCAACATGAGGCACAATCCAAATGAAATTTTGAATCAATTTTTCTACAGTCCAAAAAATCAATTTTCTGATGAAAGACGATGATCTGTGACCTGTCGAACTTTCTCCAGATGGTCAGAAATATAAGTTTTTTTAATGTTTTGTCTTTTGACTGTAAATGACTATTGCATGTGAATTATCACTTTTGGAACTAAAATAAGTGTGTTTAGAGTCATTTTAATGGCTGAAATTAGTCGAAATTGAAACTTCTGAGTAGGAGAAAAAGTCTGTAAAAATGGCAATTTTGGTCACATTGAGGCTTTAAAAAGTAGTTGTTCAACATGAGGCACAATTCAAATGACAATTTGCATCAATTTTTCAACAGTCCAAAAAATAAATTTTCTGATGAAAAACGATGATCCGTGACCTGTCAAACTTTTTCCAGATGGTCAGAAATGGTAATTCGTTAATGTTTAATTATTTGACTGTAAATGACCATTGCATGTGTATTAGAACTCTTGGAACTAAATTAAGTGTGTTTAGAGTCATTTTAATGCCTGAAATTGGTCGAAATAGAAGCTTCTGAGTAAGAGAAAAAGTCTGTAAAAATGGCAATTTTGGACACTTTGAGGCTTTAAAAAGTAGTTATTCATCATGAGGCACAATCCAAATGACATTTTGAATCAATTTTTCTACAGTCCAAAAAATAAATTTTCTGATGAAAAACGATGACCCTTGACCTGTAAAACTTTCTCCAGATGATCAGAAATGGTAATTTTTTAAAGTGTAATTGTTTGACTGTAAATGACTATTGCATGTGAATTATCACTTTTGGGGCTAAAATAAGTGTGTTTAGAGTCATTTTAATGGCTGAAATTAGTCGAAAGGGAAGCTTCTGAGTAGGAGAAAAAATTTGTAAAAATGGCACATTTGGTCACATTGGGGCTTTAAAAAGTAGCTATTCAACATGAGGCACAATCCAAATGACATTTGAATCAATTTTACTACAGTCCAAAAAATCAATTTTCAGATGGTCAGAAATGGTAATTTTTTAATGTTTAATTTTTTTTACTGTAAATGACTAGTGCATGTGAATTAGAACACTTGTAACTAAAATAAGTGTGTTTAGAGTCATTTTAATGCCTGAAATTGGTCGAAATAGAAGCTCCTGTGTAGGAGAAAAAGTCTGTAAAAATGGCAATTTTGGTCACATTGAGGCTTTAAAAAGTATTCAGTATGAGGCAAATCCAAATGACATTTTGAATCAATTTTTCTACAGTCCAAAAAATCAATTTTCTGATGAAAAACGATGACCCTTGACCTGTCGAACTTTCTCCAGATGGTCAGGAATGGTAATTTTTTTTAAGTTTAATTTTTTGACTGTAAATGACTATTGCATGTGAATTAGAACTCTTGGATCTAAAATAAGAGTGTTTAGAGTCATTTTAATACCTGAAATTGGTCAAAATAGAAGCTTCTGAGTAGGAAAAAAAGTCTGTAAAAATGGCAATTTTGGTCACATTGAGGCTTTAAAAAGTAGTTATTCAACATGAGGCACAATCCAAATGAAATTTTGAATCAATTTTTCTACTGTCCAAAAATCAATTTTCTGATGAAAAACGATGATCTGTGACCTGTCGAACTTTCTCCAGATGGTCAGAAATAGAATTTTTTTAATGTTTTGTCTTTTGACTGTAAATGACTATTGCATGTGAATTATCACTTTTGGGGCTAAAATAAGTGGGTTTAGAGTCATTTTAATGCCTGAAATTAGTTGAAATAGAAGCTTCTGAGTAGGAGAAAAAGTCTGTAAAAATGGCAATTTTGGTCACATTGAGGCTTTAAAAAGTAGTTATTCAACACAAGGCACAATTCAAAAGACATTTTGGATTCATTTTTCCACAGTCCAAAAAATCTATTTTCTGACGAAAAACAATGACCCGTGACCTGTCGAACTTTCTCCAGATGGTCAGAAATGGTAAATTTGTAATGTTTCATTTTTTGACTGTAAATTACTATTGCATGTGAATTAGAACACTTGTAACTAAAATAAGTGTGTTTAGAGTCATTTTAATGCCTGAAATTGGTCGAAATAGAAGCTCCTGTGTAGGAGAAAAAGTCTGTAAAAATGGCAATTTTGGTCACATTGAGGCTTTAAAAAGTATTCAGTATGAGGCAAATCCAAATGACATTTTGAATCCATTTTTCTACAGTACAAAAAATCAATTTTCGGATGAAAAACGATGACCCTTGACCTGTCGAACTTTCTCCAGATGGTCAGGAATGGTAATTTTTTTTAAGTTTAATTTTTTGACTGTAAATGACTATTGCATGTGAATTAGAACTCTTGGATCTAAAATAAGTGTGTTTAGAGTCATTTTAATACCTGAAATTGGTCAAAATAGAAGCTTCTGAGTAGGAGAAAAAGTCTGTAAAAATGGCAATTTTGGTCACATTGAGGCTTTAAAAAGTAGTTATTCAACATGAGGCACAATCCAAATGAAATTTTGAATCAATTTTTCTACAGTCCAAAAAATCAATTTTCTGATGAAAGACGATGATCTGTGACCTGTCGAACTTTCTCCAGATGGTCAGAAATATAAGTTTTTTTAATGTTTTGTCTTTTGACTGTAAATGACTATTGCATGTGAATTATCACTTTTGGAACTAAAATAAGTGTGTTTAGAGTCATTTTAATGGCTGAAATTAGTCGAAATTGAAACTTCTGAGTAGGAGAAAAAGTCTGTAAAAATGGCAATTTTGGTCACATTGAGGCTTTAAAAAGTAGTTGTTCAACATGAGGCACAATTCAAATGACAATTTGCATCAATTTTTCAACAGTCCAAAAAAAAAATTTTCTGATGAAAAACGATGATCCGTGACCTGTCAAACTTTTTCCAGATGGTCAGAAATGGTAATTCGTTAATGTTTAATTATTTGACTGTAAATGACCATTGCATGTGTATTAGAACTCTTGGAACTAAATTAAGTGTGTTTAGAGTCATTTTAATGCCTGAAATTGGTCGAAATAGAAGCTTCTGAGTAGGAGAAAAAGTTTGTAAAAATGGCAATTTGGGACACATTGAGGCTTTAAAAAGTAGTTATTCAACATGAGGCACAATCCAAATGACATTTTGAATCAATTTTTCTACAGTCCAAAAAATAAATTTTCTGATGAAAAACGATGACCCTTGACCTGTAAAACTTTCTCCAGATGATCAGAAATGGTAATTTTTTAAAGTTTAATTTTTTGACTGTAAATGACTATTGCATGTGAATTATCACTTTTGGGGCTAAAATAAGTGTGTTTAGAGTCATTTTAATGGCTGAAATTAGTCGAAAGGGAAGCTTCTGAGTAGGAGAAAAAATTTGTAAAAATTGCACATTTGGTCACATTGAGGCTTTAAAAAGTAGCTATTCAACATGAGGCACAATCCAAATGACATTTGAATCAATTTTACTACAGTCCAAAAAAATCTATTTTCAGATGGTCAGAAATGGTAATTTTTTAATGTTTAATTTTTTTTACTGTAAATGACTAGTGCATGTGAATTAGAATGCTTGGAATTAAAATAGGTGTGTTTAGAGTCATTTTAATGCCTGAAATTGGTTGAAATTGAAACTTCTGAGTAGGAGAAAAAGTCTGTAAAAAAGGCAATTTTGGTCACTTTGAGGCTTTAAAAAGTAGTTATTCAACATGAGGCACAATTCAAATGACAGTTTGCATCAATTTTTGTACAGTCCAAAAAATCAATTTTCTGATGAAAAACGATCACCAGTGACCTGTCGAACTTTCTCCCGATGATCAGAAATGGTAATTTTTTTAAGTTTAATTTTTTGACTGTAAATGACTGTTGCATGTGAATTATTACTTTTGGGGCTAAAATAAGAGTGTTTAGAGTCATTTTAATGCCTGAAATTGGTCAAAATAGAAGCTTCTGAGTAGGAAAAAAAAGTCTGTAAAAATGGCAATTTTGGTCACATTGAGGCTTTAAAAAGTAGTTATTCAACATGAGGCACAATCCAAATGAAATTTTGAATCAATTTTTCTACTGTCCAAAAATCAATTTTCTGATGAAAAACGATGATCTGTGACCTGTCGAACTTTCTCCAGATGGTCAGAAATAGAATTTTTTTAATGTTTTGTCTTTTGACTGTAAATGACTATTGCATGTGAATTATCACTTTTGGGGCTAAAATAAGTGGGTTTAGAGTCATTTTAATGCCTGAAATTAGTTGAAATAGAAGATTCTGAGTAGGAGAAAAAAATCTGTAAAAATGGCAAATTTGGTCACATTGAGGCTTTAAAAAGTAGCTATTCAACATGAGGCACAATCCAAATGACATTTTTAATCACTTTTTCTACAGTCCAAAAAATCAATTTTCAGATGGTCAGAAATGGTAATTTTTTAATGTTTAATTTTTTTTACTGTAAATGACTATTGCATGTGAATTAGAACGATTGGAACTAAAATAAGTGTGTTTAGAGTCATTTTAATGTCTGAAATTGGTCGAAATAGAAGCTTTTGAGTAGGAGAAAAAGTCTGTAAAAATGGCAATTTTGTTCACATTGAGGCTTTAAAAAGTAATTATTCAACATGAAGCACAATCCAAATGACATTTTGAATCAATTTTTCTACAGTCCAAAAAATCAATTTTCTGATGAAAAATGATGACCCGTGACCTGTCGAACTTCCTCCATATGGTCCGAAATGGTAATTTTTTAAAGTTTAAGTTTTTTGACTGTAAATGACAATTGCATGTGAATTATCACTTTTGGGGCTAAAATGAGTGGGTTTAGAGTCATTTTAACGCCAGAAATTAGTTGAAATAGAAGCTTCTGAGTGGGAGAAAAAGTCTGTAAAAATGGCAATTTTGGTCACATTGAGGCTTTAAAAAGTAGTTATTCAACACAAGGCACAATTCAAAAGACATTTTGGATCCATTTTTCCACAGTCCAAAAAATCTAATTCTGACGAAAAACAATGACCCGTGACCTGTCGAACTTTCTCCAGATGGTCAGAAATGGTAAATTTGTAATGTTTCATTTTTTGACTGTAAATTACTATTGCATGTGAATTAGAACACTTGTAACTAAAATAAGTGTGTTTAGAGTCATTTTAATGCCTGAAATTGGTCGAAATAGAAGCTCCTCTGTAGGAGAAAAAGTCTGTAAAAATGACAATTTTGGTCACATTGAGGCTTTAAAAAGTATTCAGTATGAGGCAAATCCAAATGACATTTTGAATCAATTTTTCTACAGTCCAAAAAATCAATTTTCTGATGAAAAACGATGACCCTTGACCTGTCGAACTTTCTCCAGATGGTCAGGAATGGTAATTTTTTTAAAGTTTAATTTTTTGACTGTAAATGACTATTGCATGTGAATTAGAACTCTTGGATCTAAAATATGTGTGTTTAGAGTCATTTTAATGCCTGAAATTGGTCAAAATAGAAGCTTCTGAGTAGGAGAAAAAGTCTGTAAAAATGGCAATTTTGGTCACATTGAGGCTTTAAAAAGTAGTTATTCAACATGAGGCACAATCCAAATGAAATTTTGAATCAATTTTTCTACAGTCCAAAAAATCAATTTTCTGATGAAAGACGATGATCTGTGACCTGTCGAACTTTCTCCAGATGGTCAGAAATATAAGTTTTTTTAATGTTTTGTCTTTTGACTGTAAATGACTATTGCATGTGAATTATCACTTTTGGAACTAAAATAAGTGTGTTTAGAGTCATTTTAATGGCTGAAATTAGTCGAAATAGAAGATTCTGAGTAGGAGAAAAAGTCTGTAAAAATGGCAATTTTGGTCACATTGAGGCTTTAAAAAGTAGTTGTTTAACATGAGGCACAATTCAAATGACAATTTGCATCAATTTTTCAACAGTCCAAAAAATAAATTTTCTGATGAAAAACGATGATCCGTGACCTGTCAAACTTTTTCCAGATGGTCAGAAATGGTAATTCATTAATGTTTAATTTTTTGACTGTAAATTACTATTGCATGTGAATTAGAACACTTGGAACTAAAATAAGTGTGTTTATTTAGAGTCATTTTAATGCCTGAAATTGGTCAAAATAGAAGCTTCTGAGTAGGAGAAAAAGTATGTAAAAATGGCAATTTTGGTCACATTGAGGCTTTAAAAAGTAGTTGTTCAACATGAGGCACAATCCAAATGTCATTTTGAATCAATTTTTCTGCAGTCCAAAAAATCAATTTTCTAATGAAAAACGATGATCTGTGAACTGTCGAACTTTCTCCAAATGGTCAGAAATTCTTTTGGAACTAAAATAAGTGTGTTTAGAGCCATTTTAATGCCTGAAATTGGTCGAAATAGAACCTTCTGAGTAAGAGAAAAAGTCTGTAAAAATGGCAATTTTGGTCACATTGAGGCTTTAAAAAGTAGTTATTCAACATGAGGCACAATCCAAATGACATTTTGAATCAATTTTTCTACAGTCCAAAAAATAAATTTTCTGATGAATAACGATGACCCTTGACCTGTAAAACTTTCTCCAGATGATCAGAAATGGTAATTTTTTAAAGTTTAATTTTTTGACTGTAAATGACTATTGCATGTGAATTATCACTTTTGGGGCTAAAATAAGTGTGTTTAGAGTCATTTTAATGGCTGAAATTAGTCGAAAGGGAAGCTTCTGAGTAGGAGAAAAAATTTGTAAAAATGGCACATTTGGTCACATTGAGGCTTTAAAAAGTAGCTATTCAACATGAGGCACAATCCAAATGACATTTGAGTCAATTTTACTACAGTCCAAAAAATCAATTTTCAGATGGTCAGAAATGGTAATTTTTTAATGTTTAATTTTTTTTACTGTAAATTACTAGTGCATGTGAATTAGAACGCTTGGAACTAAAATAGGTGTGTTTAGAGTCATTTTAATGCCTGAAATTGGTTGAAATTGAAACTTCTGAGTAGGAGAAAAAGTCTGTAAAAAAGGCAATTTTGCTCACTTTGAGGCTTTAAAAAGTAGTTATTCAACATGAGGCACAATTCAAATGACATTTTGCATCAATTTTTGTACAGTCCAAAAAATCAATTTTCTGATGAAAAACGATCACCAGTGACCTGTCGAACTTTCTCCCGATGATCAGAAAAGGTAATTTTTTTAAGTTTAATTTTTTGACTGTAAATGACTGTTGCATGTGAATTATTACTTTTGGGGCTAAAATAAGAGTGTTTAGAGTCATTTTAATGCCTGAAATTGGTCAAAATAGAAGCTTCTGAGTAGGAAAAAAAGTCTGTAAAAATGGCAATTTTGTTCACATTGAGGCTTTAAAAAGTAATTATTCAACATGAAGCACAATCCAAATGACATTTTGAATCAATTTTTCTACAGTCCAAAAAATCAATTTTCTGATGAAAAATGATGATCTGTGACCTGTCAAACTTCCTCCATATGGTCAGAAATGTAATTTTTTAAAGTTTAAGTTTTTTGACTGTAAATGAAAATTGCATGTGAATTATCACTTTTGGGGCTAAAATAAGTGGGTTTAGAGTCATTTTAATGCCTGAAATTAGTTGAAATAGAAGCTTCTGAGTAGGAGAAAAAGTCTGTAAAAATGGCAATTTTGGTCACATTGAGGCTTTAAAAAGTAGTTATTCAACACAAGGCACAATTCAAAAGACATTTTGTATCCATTTTTCCACAGTCCAAAAAATCTATTTTCTGACGAAAAACAATGACCCGTGACCTGTCGAACTTTCTCCAGATGGTCAGAAATGGTAAATTTGTAATGTTTCATTTTTTGACTGTAAATTACTATTGCATGTGAATTAGAACACTTGTAACTAAAATAAGTGTGTTTAGAGTCATTTTAATGCCTGAAATTGGTCGAAATAGAAGCTTCTGAGTAGGAGAAAAAGTCTGTAAAAATGGCAATTTTGGACACATTGAGGCTTTAAAAAGTAGTTATTCAACATGAGGCACAATCCAAATGACATTTTGAATCAATTTTTCTACAGTCCAAAAAATCAATTTTCTGACGAAAAACAATGACCCCGTGACCTGTCGAACTTTCTCCAGATGGTCAGAAATTGTAAGTTTTTAATGTTTAATTTTTTGACTGTAAATTACTATTGCATGTGAATTAGAACACTTGGAACTAAAATAAGTGTGTTTATTTAGAGTCATTTTAATGCCTGAAATTAGTTGAAATAGAAGATTCTGAGTAGGAGAAAAAAATCTGTAAAAATGGCAAATTTGGTCACATTGAGGCTTTAAAAAGTAGCTATTCAACATGAGGCACAATCCAAATGACATTTTTAATCACTTTTTCTACAGTCCAAAAAATCAATTTTCAGATGGTCAGAAATGGTAATTTTTTAATGTTTAATTTTTTTTACTGTAAATGACTATTGCATGTGAATTAGAACGATTGGAACTAAAATAAGTGTGTTTAGAGTCATTTTAATGTCTGAAATTGGTCGAAATAGAAGCTTTTGAGTAGGAGAAAAAGTCTGTAAAAATGGCAATTTTGTTCACATTGAGGCTTTAAAAAGTAATTATTCAACATGAAGCACAATCCAAATGACATTTTGAATCAATTTTTCTACAGTCCAAAAAATCAATTTTCTGATGAAAAATGATGACCCTTGACCTGTCAAACTTCCTCCATATGGTCAGAAATGTAATTTTTTAAATTTTAAGTTTTTTGACTGTAAATGACAATTGCATGTGAATTATCCCTTTTGGGGCTAAAATAAGTGGGTTTAGAGTCATTTTAATGCCTGAAATTAGTTGAAATAGAAGCTTCTGAGTAGGAGAAAAAGTCTGTAAAAATGGCAATTTTGGTCACATTGAGGCTTTAAAAAGTAGTTATTCAACACAAGGCACAATTCAAAAGACATTTTGGATCCATTTTTCCACAGTCCAAAAAATCTATTTTCTGACGAAAAACAATGACCCGTGACCTGTCGAACTTTCTCCAGATGGTCAGAAATGGTAAATTTGTAATGTTTCATTTTTTGACTGTAAATTACTATTGCATGTGAATTAGAACACTTGTAACTAAAATAAGTGTGTTTAGAGTCATTTTAATGCCTGAAATTGGTCGAAATAGAAGCTTCTGAGTAGGAGAAAAAGTCTGTAAAAATGGCAATTTTGGACACATTGAGGCTTTAAAAAGTAGTTATTCAACATGAGGCACAATCCAAATGACATTTTGAATCAATTTTTCTACAGTCCAAAAAATCAATTTTCTGACGAAAAACAATGACCTCGTGACCTGTCGAACTTTCTCCAGATGGTCAGAAATTGTAAGTTTTTAATGTTTAATTTTTTGACTGTAAATTACTATTGCATGTGAATTAGAACACTTGGAACTAAAATAAGTGTGTTTATTTAGAGTCATTTTAATGCCTGAAATTGGTCAAAATAGAAGCTTCTGAGTAGGAGAAAAAGTATGTAAAAATGGCAATTTTGGTTACATTGAGGCTTTAAAAAGTAGTTGTTCAACATGAGGCACAATCCAAATGTCATTTTGAATCAATTTTTCTGCAGTCCAAAAAATCAATTTTCTAATGATAAACGATGATCCGTGACCTGTCGAACTTTCTCCAAATGGTCAGAAATTCTTTTGGAACTAAAATAAGTGTGTTTAGAGCCATTTTAATGCCTGAAATTGGTCGAAATAGAACCTTCTGAGTATGAGAAAAAGTCTGTAAAAATGGCAATTTTGGTCACATTGAGGCTTTAAAAAGTATTTATTCAACACAAGGCACAATTCAAAAGACATTTTGGATCCATTTTTCCACAGTCCAAAAATTCTATTTTCTGACGAAAAACAATGACCCGTGACCTGTCGAACTTTCTCCAGATGGTCAGAAATGGTAAATTTGTAATGTTTCATTTTTTGACTGTAAATTACTATTGCATGTGAATTAGAACACTTGTAACTAAAATAAGTGTGTTTAGAGTCATTTTAATGCCTGAAATTGGTCGAAATAGAAGCTCCTGTGTAGGAGAAAAAGTCTGTAAAAATGGCAATTTTGGTCACATTGAGGCTTTAAAAAGTTTTCAGTATGAGGCAAATCCAAATGACATTTTGAATCAATTTTTCTACAGTCCAAAAAATCAATTTTCTGATGAAAAACGATGACCCTTGACCTGTCGAACTTTCTCCAGATGGTCAGGAATGGTAATTTTTTTTAAGTTTAATTTTTTGACTGTAAATGACTATTGCATGTGAATTATTACTTTTGGGGCTAAAATAAGAGTGTTTAGAGTCATTTTAATGCCTGAAATTGGTCAAAATAGAAGCTTCTGAGTAGGAAAAAAAAGTCTGTAAAAATGGCAATTTTGGTCACATTGAGGCTTTAAAAAGTAGTTATTCAACATGAGGCACAATCCAAATGAAATTTTGAATCAATTTTTCTACTGTCCAAAAATCAATTTTCTGATGAAAAACGATGATCTGTGACCTGTCGAACTTTCTCCAGATGGTCAGAAATAGAATTTTTTTAATGTTTTGTCTTTTGACTGTAAATGACTATTGCATGTGAATTATCACTTTTGGGGCTAAAATAAGTGGGTTTAGAGTCATTTTAATGCCTGAAATTAGTTGAAATAGAAGATTCTGAGTAGGAGAAAAAAATCTGTAAAAATGGCAAATTTGGTCACATTGAGGCTTTAAAAAGTAGCTATTCAACATGAGGCACAATCCAAATGACATTTTTAATCACTTTTTCTACAGTCCAAAAAATCAATTTTCAGATGGTCAGAAATGGTAATTTTTTAATGTTTAATTTTTTTTACTGTAAATGACTATTGCATGTGAATTAGAACGATTGGAACTAAAATAAGTGTGTTTAGAGTCATTTTAATGTCTGAAATTGGTCGAAATAGAAGCTTTTGAGTAGGAGAAAAAGTCTGTAAAAATGGCAATTTTGTTCACATTGAGGCTTTAAAAAGTAATTATTCAACATGAAGCACAATCCAAATGACATTTTGAATCAATTTTTCTACAGTCCAAAAAATCAATTTTCTGATGAAAAATGATGACCCTTGACCTGTCAAACTTCCTCCATATGGTCAGAAATGTAATTTTTTAAAGTTTAAGTTTTTTGACTGTAAATGAAAATTGCATGTGAATTATCACTTTTGGGGCTAAAATAAGTGGGTTTAGAGTCATTTTAATGCCTGAAATTAGTTGAAATAGAAGCTTCTGAGTAGGAGAAAAAGTCTGTAAAAATGGCAATTTTGGTCACATTGAGGCTTTAAAAAGTAGTTATTCAACACAAGGCACAATTCAAAAGACATTTTGGATCCATTTTTCCACAGTCCAAAAAATCTATTTTCTGACGAAAAACAATGACCCGTGACCTGTCGAACTTTCTCCAGATGGTCAGAAATGGTAAATTTGTAATGTTTCATTTTTTGACTGTAAATTACTATTGCATGTGAATTAGAACACTTGTAACTAAAATAAGTGTGTTTAGAGTCATTTTAATGCCTGAAATTGGTCGAAATAGAAGCTTCTGAGTAGGAGAAAAAGTCTGTAAAAATGGCAATTTTGGACACATTGAGGCTTTAAAAAGTAGTTATTCAACATGAGGCACAATCCAAATGACATTTTGAATCAATTTTTCTACAGTCCAAAAAATCAATTTTCTGACGAAAAACAATGACCTCGTGACCTGTCGAACTTTCTCCAGATGGTCAGAAATTGTAAGTTTTTAATGTTTAATTTTTTGACTGTAAATTACTATTGCATGTGAATTAGAACACTTGGAACTAAAATAAGTGTGTTTATTTAGAGTCATTTTAATGCCTGAAATTGGTCAAAATAGAAGCTTCTGAGTAGGAGAAAAAGTATGTAAAAATGGCAATTTTGGTTACATTGAGGCTTTAAAAAGTAGTTGTTCAACATGAGGCACAATCCAAATGTCATTTTGAATCAATTTTTCTGCAGTCCAAAAAATCAATTTTCTAATGATAAACGATGATCTGTGACCTGTCGAACTTTCTCCAAATGGTCAGAAATTCTTTTGGAACTAAAATAAGTGTGTTTAGAGCCATTTTAATGCCTGAAATTGGTCGAAATAGAACCTTCTGAGTATGAGAAAAAGTCTGTAAAAATGGCAATTTTGGTCACATTGAGGCTTTAAAAAGTATTTATTCAACACAAGGCACAATTCAAAAGACATTTTGGATCCATTTTTCCACAGTCCAAAAATTCTATTTTCTGACGAAAAACAATGACCCGTGACCTGTCGAACTTTCTCCAGATGGTCAGAAATGGTAAATTTGTAATGTTTCATTTTTTGACTGTAAATTACTATTGCATGTGAATTAGAACACTTGTAACTAAAATAAGTGTGTTTAGAGTCATTTTAATGCCTGAAATTGGTCGAAATAGAAGCTCCTGTGTAGGAGAAAAAGTCTGTAAAAATGGCAATTTTGGTCACATTGAGGCTTTAAAAAGTTTTCAGTATGAGGCAAATCCAAATGACATTTTGAATCAATTTTTCTACAGTCCAAAAAATCAATTTTCTGATGAAAAACGATGACCCTTGACCTGTCGAACTTTCTCCAGATGGTCAGGAATGGTAATTTTTTTTAAGTTTAATTTTTTGACTGTAAATGACTATTGCATGTGAATTATTACTTTTGGGGCTAAAATAAGAGTGTTTAGAGTCATTTTAATGCCTGAAATTGGTCAAAATAGAAGCTTCTGAGTAGGAAAAAAAAGTCTGTAAAAATGGCAATTTTGGTCACATTGAGGCTTTAAAAAGTAGTTATTCAACATGAGGCACAATCCAAATGAAATTTTGAATCAATTTTTCTACTGTCCAAAAATCAATTTTCTGATGAAAAACGATGATCTGTGACCTGTCGAACTTTCTCCAGATGGTCAGAAATAGAATTTTTTTAATGTTTTGTCTTTTGACTGTAAATGACTATTGCATGTGAATTATCACTTTTGGGGCTAAAATAAGTGGGTTTAGAGTCATTTTAATGCCTGAAATTAGTTGAAATAGAAGATTCTGAGTAGGAGAAAAAAATCTGTAAAAATGGCAAATTTGGTCACATTGAGGCTTTAAAAAGTAGCTATTCAACATGAGGCACAATCCAAATGACATTTTTAATCACTTTTTCTACAGTCCAAAAAATCAATTTTCAGATGGTCAGAAATGGTAATTTTTTAATGTTTAATTTTTTTTACTGTAAATGACTATTGCATGTGAATTAGAACGATTGGAACTAAAATAAGTGTGTTTAGAGTCATTTTAATGTCTGAAATTGGTCGAAATAGAAGCTTTTGAGTAGGAGAAAAAGTCTGTAAAAATGGCAATTTTGTTCACATTGAGGCTTTAAAAAGTAATTATTCAACATGAAGCACAATCCAAATGACATTTTGAATCAATTTTTCTACAGTCCAAAAAATCAATTTTCTGATGAAAAATGATGACCCGTGACCTGTCGAACTTCCTCCATATGGTCCGAAATGGTAATTTTTTAAAGTTTAAGTTTTTTGACTGTAAATGACAATTGCATGTGAATTATCACTTTTGGGGCTAAAATGAGTGGGTTTAGAGTCATTTTAACGCCTGAAATTAGTTGAAATAGAAGCTTCTGAGTAGGAGAAAAAGTCTGTAAAAATGGCAATTTTGGTCACATTGAGGCTTTAAAAAGTAGTTATTCAACACAAGGCACAATTCAAAAGACATTTTGGATCCATTTTTCCACAGTCCAAAAAATCTAATTCTGACGAAAAACAATGACCCGTGACCTGTCGAACTTTCTCCAGATGATCAGAAATGGTAAATTTGTAATGTTTCATTTTTTGACTGTAAATTACTATTGCATGTGAATTAGAACACTTGTAACTAAAATAAGTGTGTTTAGAGTCATTTTAATGCCTGAAATTGGTCGAAATAAAAGCTCCTGTGTAGGAGAAAAAGTCTGTAAAAATGACAATTTTGGTCACATTGAGGCTTTAAAAAGTATTCAGTATGAGGCAAATCCAAATGACATTTTGAATCAATTTTTTACTACAGTCCAAAAAATCAATTTTCTGATGAAAAACGATGACCCTTGACCTGTCGAACTTTCTCCAGATGGTCAGGAATGGTAATTTTTTTAAAGTTTAATTTTTTGACTGTAAATGACTATTGCATGTGAATTAGAACTCTTGGATCTAAAATATGTGTGTTTAGAGTCATTTTAATGCCTGAAATTGGTCAAAATAGAAGCTTCTGAGTAGGAGAAAAAGTCTGTAAAAATGGCAATTTTGGTCACATTGAGGCTTTAAAAAGTAGTTATTCAACATGAGGCACAATCCAAATGAAATTTTGAATCAATTTTTCTACAGTCCAAAAAATCAATTTTCTGATGAAAGACGATGATCTGTGACCTGTCGAACTTTCTCCAGATGGTCAGAAATATAAGTTTTTTTAATGTTTTGTCTTTTGACTGTAAATGACTATTGCATGTGAATTATCACTTTTGGAACTAAAATAAGTGTGTTTAGAGTCATTTTAATGGCTGAAATTAGTCGAAATAGAAGATTCTGAGTAGGAGAAAAAGTCTGTAAAAATGGCAATTTTGGTCACATTGAGGCTTTAAAAAGTAGTTGTTCAACATGAGGCACAATTCAAATGACAATTTGCATCAATTTTTCAACAGTCCAAAAAATAAATTTTCTGATGAAAAACGATGATCCGTGACCTGTCAAACTTTTTCCAGATGGTCAGAAATGGTAATTCATTAATGTTTAATTTTTTGACTGTAAATTACTATTGCATGTGAATTAGAACACTTGGAACTAAAATAAGTGTGTTTATTTAGAGTCATTTTAATGCCTGAAATTGGTCAAAATAGAAGCTTCTGAGTAGGAGAAAAAGTATGTAAAAATGGCAATTTTGGTCACATTGAGGCTTTAAAAAGTAGTTGTTCAACATGAGGCACAATCCAAATGTCATTTTGAATCAATTTTTCTGCAGTCCAAAAAATCAATTTTCTAATGAAAAACGATGATCTGTGAACTGTCGAACTTTCTCCAAATGGTCAGAAATTCTTTTGGAACTAAAATAAGTGTGTTTAGAGCCATTTTAATGCCTGAAATTGGTCGAAATAGAACCTTCTGAGTAAGAGAAAAAGTCTGTAAAAATGGCAATTTTGGTCACATTGAGGCTTTAAAAAGTAGTTATTCAACATGAGGCACAATCCAAATGACATTTTGAATCAATTTTTCTACAGTCCAAAAAATAAATTTTCTGATGAAAAACGATGACCCTTGACCTGTAAAACTTTCTCCAGATGATCAGAAATGGTATTTTTTAAAGTTTAATTTTTTGACTGTAAATGACTATTGCATGTGAATTATCACTTTTGGGGCTAAAATAAGTGTGTTTAGAGTCATTTTAATGGCTGAAATTAGTCGAAAGGGAAGCTTCTGAGTAGGAGAAAAAATTTGTAAAAATGGCACATTTGGTCACATTGAGGCTTTAAAAAGTAGCTATTCAACATGAGGCACAATCCAAATGACATTTGAGTCAATTTTACTACAGTCCAAAAAATCAATTTTCAGATGGTCAGAAATGGTAATTTTTTAATGTTTAATTTTTTTTACTGTAAATTACTAGTGCATGTGAATTAGAACGCTTGGAACTAAAATAGGTGTGTTTAGAGTCATTTTAATGCCTGAAATTGGTTGAAATTGAAACTTCTGAGTAGGAGAAAAAGTCTGTAAGAAAGGCAATTTTGCTCACTTTGAGGCTTTAAAAAGTAGTTATTCAACATGAGGCACAATTCAAATGACATTTTGCATCAATTTTTGTACAGTCCAAAAAATCAATTTTCTGATGAAAAACGATCACCAGTGACCTGTCGAACTTTCTCCCGATGATCAGAAATGGTAATTTTTTTAAGTTTAATTTTTTGACTGTAAATGACTGTTGCATGTGAATTATTACTTTTGGGGCTAAAATAAGAGTGTTTAGAGTCATTTTAATGCCTGAAATTGGTCAAAATAGAAGCTTCTGAGTAGGAAAAAAAGTCTGTAAAAATGGCAATTTTGGTCACATTGAGGCTTTAAAAAGTAGTTATTCAACATGAGGCACAATCCAAATGAAATTTTGAATCAATTTTTCTACTGTCCAAAAATCAATTTTCTGATGAAAAATGATGATCTGTGACCTGTCGAACTTTCTCCAGATGGTCAGAAATAGAATTTTTTTAATGTTTTGTCTTTTGACTGTAAATGACTATTGCATGTGAATTATCACTTTTGGGGCTAAAATAAGTGGGTTTAGAGTCATTTTAATGCCTGAAATTAGTTGAAATAGAAGATTCTGAGTAGGAGAAAAAAATCTGTAAAAATGGCAAATTTGGTCACATTGAGGCTTTAAAAAGTAGCTATTCAACATGAGGCACAATCCAAATGACATTTTTAATCACTTTTTCTACAGTCCAAAAAATCAATTTTCAGATGGTCAGAAATGGTAATTTTTTAATGTTTAATTTTTTTTACTGTAAATGACTATTGCATGTGAATTAGAACGATTGGAACTAAAATAAGTGTGTTTAGAGTCATTTTAATGTCTGAAATTGGTCGAAATAGAAGCTTTTGAGTAGGAGAAAAAGTCTGTAAAAATGGCAATTTTGTTCACATTGAGGCTTTAAAAAGTAATTATTCAACATGAAGCACAATCCAAATGACATTTTGAATCAATTTTTCTACAGTCCAAAAAATCAATTTTCTGATGAAAAATGATGACCCTTGACCTGTCAAACTTCCTCCATATGGTCAGAAATGTAATTTTTTAAAGTTTAAGTTTTTTGACTGTAAATGAAAATTGCATGTGAATTATCACTTTTGGGGCTAAAATAAGTGGGTTTAGAGTCATTTTAATGCCTGAAATTAGTTGAAATAGAAGCTTCTGAGTAGGAGAAAAAGTCTGTAAAAATGGCAATTTTGGTCACATTGAGGCTTTAAAAAGTAGTTATTCAACACAAGGCACAATTCAAAAGACATTTTGGATCCATTTTTCCACAGTCCAAAAAATCTATTTTCTGACGAAAAACAATGACCCGTGACCTGTCGAACTTTCTCCAGATGGTCAGAAATGGTAAATTTGTAATGTTTCATTTTTTGACTGTAAATTACTATTGCATGTGAATTAGAACACTTGTAACTAAAATAAGTGTGTTTAGAGTCATTTTAATGCCTGAAATTGGTCGAAATAGAAGCTTCTGAGTAGGAGAAAAAGTCTGTAAAAATGGCAATTTTGGACACATTGAGGCTTTAAAAAGTAGTTATTCAACATGAGGCACAATCCAAATGACATTTTGAATCAATTTTTCTACAGTCCAAAAAATCAATTTTCTGACGAAAAACAATGACCCCGTGACCTGTCGAACTTTCTCCAGATGGTCAGAAATTGTAAGTTTTTAATGTTTAATTTTTTGACTGTAAATTACTATTGCATGTGAATTAGAACACTTGGAACTAAAATAAGTGTGTTTATTTAGAGTCATTTTAATGCCTGAAATTAGTTGAAATAGAAGATTCTGAGTAGGAGAAAAAAATCTGTAAAAATGGCAAATTTGGTCACATTGAGGCTTTAAAAAGTAGCTATTCAACATGAGGCACAATCCAAATGACATTTTTAATCACTTTTTCTACAGTCCAAAAAATCAATTTTCAGATGGTCAGAAATGGTAATTTTTTAATGTTTAATTTTTTTTACTGTAAATGACTATTGCATGTGAATTAGAACGATTGGAACTAAAATAAGTGTGTTTAGAGTCATTTTAATGTCTGAAATTGGTCGAAATAGAAGCTTTTGAGTAGGAGAAAAAGTCTGTAAAAATGGCAATTTTGTTCACATTGAGGCTTTAAAAAGTAATTATTCAACATGAAGCACAATCCAAATGACATTTTGAATCAATTTTTCTACAGTCCAAAAAATCAATTTTCTGATGAAAAATGATGACCCTTGACCTGTCAAACTTCCTCCATATGGTCAGAAATGTAATTTTTTAAAGTTTAAGTTTTTTGACTGTAAATGACAATTGCATGTGAATTATCCCTTTTGGGGCTAAAATAAGTGGGTTTAGAGTCATTTTAATGCCTGAAATTAGTTGAAATAGAAGCTTCTGAGTAGGAGAAAAAGTCTGTAAAAATGGCAATTTTGGTCACATTGAGGCTTTAAAAAGTAGTTATTCAACACAAGGCACAATTCAAAAGACATTTTGGATCCATTTTTCCACAGTCCAAAAAATCTATTTTCTGACGAAAAACAATGACCCGTGACCTGTCGAACTTTCTCCAGATGGTCAGAAATGGTAAATTTGTAATGTTTCATTTTTTGACTGTAAATTACTATTGCATGTGAATTAGAACACTTGTAACTAAAATAAGTGTGTTTAGAGTCATTTTAATGCCTGAAATTGGTCGAAATAGAAGCTTCTGAGTAGGAGAAAAAGTCTGTAAAAATGGCAATTTTGGACACATTGAGGCTTTAAAAAGTAGTTATTCAACATGAGGCACAATCCAAATGACATTTTGAATCAATTTTTCTACAGTCCAAAAAATCAATTTTCTGACGAAAAACAATGACCCCGTGACCTGTCGAACTTTCTCCAGATGGTCAGAAATTGTAAGTTTTTAATGTTTAATTTTTTGACTGTAAATTACTATTGCATGTGAATTAGAACACTTGGAACTAAAATAAGTGTGTTTATTTAGATTCATTTTAATGCCTGAAATTGGTCAAAATAGAAGCTTCTGAGTAGGAGAAAAAGTATGTAAAAATGGCAATTTTGGTTACATTGAGGCTTTAAAAAGTAGTTGTTCAACATGAGGCACAATCCAAATGTCATTTTGAATCAATTTTTCTGAAGTCCAAAAAATCAATTTTCTAATGATAAACGATGATCTGTGACCTGTCGAACTTTCTCCAAATGGTCAGAAATTCTTTTGGAACTAAAATAAGTGTGTTTAGAGCCATTTTAATGCCTGAAATTGGTCGAAATAGAACCTTCTGAGTAAGAGAAAAAGTCTGTAAAAATGGCAATTTTGGTCACATTGAGGCTTTAAAAAGTAGTTATTCAACATGAGGCACAATCCAAATGACATTTTGAATCAATTTTTCTACAGTCCAAAAAATAAATTTTCTGATGAATAACGATGACCCTTGACCTGTAAAACTTTCTCCAGATGATCAGAAATGGTAATTTTTTAAAGTTTAATTTTTTGACTGTAAATGACTATTGCATGTGAATTATCACTTTTGGGGCTAAAATAAGTGTGTTTAGAGTCATTTTAATGGCTGAAATTAGTCGAAAGGGAAGCTTCTGAGTAGGAGAAAAAATTTGTAAAAATGGCACATTTGGTCACATTGAGGCTTTAAAAAGTAGCTATTCAACATGAGGCACAATCCAAATGACATTTGAGTCAATTTTACTACAGTCCAAAAAATCAATTTTCAGGTGGTCAGAAATGGTAATTTTTTAATGTTTAATTTTTTTTACTGTAAATGACTAGTGCATGTGAATTAGAACGCTTGGAACTAAAATAGGTGTGTTTAGAGTCATTTTAATGCCTGAAATTGGTTGAAATTGAAACTTCTGAGTAGGAGAAAAAGTCTGTAAAAAAGGCAATTTTGGTCACTTTGAGGCTTTAAAAAGTAGTTATTCAACATGAGGCACAATTCAAATGACATTTTGCATCAATTTTTGTACAGTCCAAAAAATCAATTTTCTGATGAAAAACGATCACCAGTGACCTGTCGAACTTTCTCCCGATGATCAGAAATGGTAATTTTTTTAAGTTTAATTTTTTGACTGTAAATGACTGTTGCATGTGAATTATTACTTTTGGGGCTAAAATAAGAGTGTTTAGAGTCATTTTAATGCCTGAAATTGGTCAAAATAGAAGCTTCTGAGTAGGAAAAAAAGTCTGTAAAAATGGCAATTTTGTTCACATTGAGGCTTTAAAAAGTAATTATTCAACATGAAGCACAATCCAAATGACATTTTGAATCAATTTTTCTACAGTCCAAAAAATCAATTTTCTGATGAAAAATGATGATCTGTGACCTGTCAAACTTCCTCCATATGGTCAGAAATGTAATTTTTTAAAGTTTAAGTTTTTTGACTGTAAATGAAAATTGCATGTGAATTATCACTTTTGGGGCTAAAATAAGTGGGTTTAGAGTCATTTTAATGCCTGAAATTAGTTGAAATAGAAGCTTCTGAGTAGGAGAAAAAGTCTGTAAAAATGGCAATTTTGGTCACATTGAGGCTTTAAAAAGTAGTTATTCAACACAAGGCACAATTCAAAAGACATTTTGTATCCATTTTTCCACAGTCCAAAAAATCTATTTTCTGACGAAAAACAATGACCCGTGACCTGTCGAACTTTCTCCAGATGGTCAGAAATGGTAAATTTGTAATGTTTCATTTTTTGACTGTAAATTACTATTGCATGTGAATTAGAACACTTGTAACTAAAATAAGTGTGTTTAGAGTCATTTTAATGCCTGAAATTGGTCGAAATAGAAGCTTCTGAGTAGGAGAAAAAGTCTGTAAAAATGGCAATTTTGGACACATTGAGGCTTTAAAAAGTAGTTATTCAACATGAGGCACAATCCAAATGACATTTTGAATCAATTTTTCTACAGTCCAAAAAATCAATTTTCTGACGAAAAACAATGACCCCGTGACCTGTCGAACTTTCTCCAGATGGTCAGAAATTGTAAGTTTTTAATGTTTAATTTTTTGACTGTAAATTACTATTGCATGTGAATTAGAACACTTGGAACTAAAATAAGTGTGTTTATTTAGAGTCATTTTAATGCCTGAAATTAGTTGAAATAGAAGATTCTGAGTAGGAGAAAAAAATCTGTAAAAATGGCAAATTTGGTCACATTGAGGCTTTAAAAAGTAGCTATTCAACATGAGGCACAATCCAAATGACATTTTTAATCACTTTTTCTACAGTCCAAAAAATCAATTTTCAGATGGTCAGAAATGGTAATTTTTTAATGTTTAATTTGTTTTACTGTAAATGACTATTGCATGTGAATTAGAACGATTGGAACTAAAATAAGTGTGTTTAGAGTCATTTTAATGTCTGAAATTGGTCGAAATAGAAGCTTTTGAGTAGGAGAAAAAGTCTGTAAAAATGGCAATTTTGTTCACATTGAGGCTTTAAAAAGTAATTATTCAACATGAAGCACAATCCAAATGACATTTTGAATCAATTTTTCTACAGTCCAAAAAATCAATTTTCTGATGAAAAATGATGACCCTTGACCTGTCAAACTTCCTCCATATGGTCAGAAATGTAATTTTTTAAATTTTAAGTTTTTTGACTGTAAATGACAATTGCATGTGAATTATCCCTTTTGGGGCTAAAATAAGTGGGTTTAGAGTCATTTTAATGCCTGAAATTAGTTGAAATAGAAGCTTCTGAGTAGGAGAAAAAGTCTGTAAAAATGGCAATTTTGGTCACATTGAGGCTTTAAAATGTAGTTATTCAACACAAGGCACAATTCAAAAGACATTTTGGATCCATTTTTCCACAGTCCAAAAAATCTATTTTCTGACGAAAAACAATGACCCGTGACCTGTCGAACTTTCTCCAGATGGTCAGAAATGGTAAATTTGTAATGTTTCATTTTTTGACTGTAAATTACTATTGCATGTGAATTAGAACACTTGTAACTAAAATAAGTGTGTTTAGAGTCATTTTAATGCCTGAAATTGGTCGAAATAGAAGCTTCTGAGTAGGAGAAAAAGTCTGTAAAAATGGCAATTTTGGACACATTGAGGCTTTAAAAAGTAGTTATTCAACATGAGGCACAATCCAAATGACATTTTGAATCAATTTTTCTACAGTCCAAAAAATCAATTTTCTGACGAAAAACAATGACCTCGTGACCTGTCGAACTTTCTCCAGATGGTCAGAAATTGTAAGTTTTTAATGTTTAATTTTTTGACTGTAAATTACTATTGCATGTGAATTAGAACACTTGGAACTAAAATAAGTGTGTTTATTTAGAGTCATTTTAATGCCTGAAATTGGTCAAAATAGAAGCTTCTGAGTAGGAGAAAAAGTATGTAAAAATGGCAATTTTGGTTACATTGAGGCTTTAAAAAGTAGTTGTTCAACATGAGGCACAATCCAAATGTCATTTTGAATCAATTTTTCTGCAGTCCAAAAAATCAATTTTCTAATGATAAACGATGATCTGTGACCTGTCGAACTTTCTCCAAATGGTCAGAAATTCTTTTGGAACTAAAATAAGTGTGTTTAGAGCCATTTTAATGCCTGAAATTGGTCGAAATAGAACCTTCTGAGTATGAGAAAAAGTCTGTAAAAATGGCAATTTTGGTCACATTGAGGCTTTAAAAAGTATTTATTCAACACAAGGCACAATTCAAAAGACATTTTGGATCCATTTTTCCACAGTCCAAAAATTCTATTTTCTGACGAAAAACAATGACCCGTGACCTGTCGAACTTTCTCCAGATGGTCAGAAATGGTAAATTTGTAATGTTTCATTTTTTGACTGTAAATTACTATTGCATGTGAATTAGAACACTTGTAACTAAAATAAGTGTGTTTAGAGTCATTTTAATGCCTGAAATTGGTCGAAATAGAAGCTCCTGTGTAGGAGAAAAAGTCTGTAAAAATGGCAATTTTGGTCACATTGAGGCTTTAAAAAGTTTTCAGTATGAGGCAAATCCAAATGACATTTTGAATCAATTTTTCTACAGTCCAAAAAATCAATTTTCTGATGAAAAACGATGACCCTTGACCTGTCGAACTTTCTCCAGATGGTCAGGAATGGTAATTTTTTTTAAGTTTAATTTTTTGACTGTAAATGACTATTGCATGTGAATTATTACTTTTGGGGCTAAAATAAGAGTGTTTAGAGTCATTTTAATGCCTGAAATTGGTCAAAATAGAAGCTTCTGAGTAGGAAAAAAAAGTCTGTAAAAATGGCAATTTTGGTCACATTGAGGCTTTAAAAAGTAGTTATTCAACATGAGGCACAATCCAAATGAAATTTTGAATCAATTTTTCTACTGTCCAAAAATCAATTTTCTGATGAAAAACGATGATCTGTGACCTGTCGAACTTTCTCCAGATGGTCAGAAATAGAATTTTTTTAATGTTTTGTCTTTTGACTGTAAATGACTATTGCATGTGAATTATCACTTTTGGGGCTAAAATAAGTGGGTTTAGAGTCATTTTAATGCCTGAAATTAGTTGAAATAGAAGATTCTGAGTAGGAGAAAAAAATCTGTAAAAATGGCAAATTTGGTCACATTGAGGCTTTAAAAAGTAGCTATTCAACATGAGGCACAATCCAAATGACATTTTTAATCACTTTTTCTACAGTCCAAAAAATCAATTTTCAGATGGTCAGAAATGGTAATTTTTTAATGTTTAATTTTTTTTACTGTAAATGACTATTGCATGTGAATTAGAACGATTGGAACTAAAATAAGTGTGTTTAGAGTCATTTTAATGTCTGAAATTGGTCGAAATAGAAGCTTTTGAGTAGGAGAAAAAGTCTGTAAAAATGGCAATTTTGTTCACATTGAGGCTTTAAAAAGTAATTATTCAACATGAAGCACAATCCAAATGACATTTTGAATCAATTTTTCTACAGTCCAAAAAATCAATTTTCTGATGAAAAATGATGACCCGTGACCTGTCGAACTTCCTCCATATGGTCCGAAATGGTAATTTTTTAAAGTTTAAGTTTTTTGACTGTAAATGACAATTGCATGTGAATTATCACTTTTGGGGCTAAAATGAGTGGGTTTAGAGTCATTTTAACGCCTGAAATTAGTTGAAATAGAAGCTTCTGAGTAGGAGAAAAAGTCTGTAAAAATGGCAATTTTGGTCACATTGAGGCTTTAAAAAGTAGTTATTCAACACAAGGCACAATTCAAAAGACATTTTGGATCCATTTTTCCACAGTCCAAAAAATCTAATTCTGACGAAAAACAATGACCCGTGACCTGTCGAACTTTCTCCAGATGATCAGAAATGGTAAATTTGTAATGTTTCATTTTTTGACTGTAAATTACTATTGCATGTGAATTAGAACACTTGTAACTAAAATAAGTGTGTTTAGAGTCATTTTAATGCCTGAAATTGGTCGAAATAGAAGCTCCTGTGTAGGAGAAAAAGTCTGTAAAAATGACAATTTTGGTCACATTGAGGCTTTAAAAAGTATTCAGTATGAGGCAAATCCAAATGACATTTTGAATCAATTTTTTACTACAGTCCAAAAAATCAATTTTCTGATGAAAAACGATGACCCTTGACCTGTCGAACTTTCTCCAGATGGTCAGGAATGGTAATTTTTTTAAAGTTTAATTTTTTGACTGTAAATGACTATTGCATGTGAATTAGAACTCTTGGATCTAAAATATGTGTGTTTAGAGTCATTTTAATGCCTGAAATTGGTCAAAATAGAAGCTTCTGAGTAGGAGAAAAAGTATGTAAAAATGGCAATTTTGGTCACATTGAGGCTTTAAAAAGTAGTTATTCAACATGAGGCACAATCCAAATGAAATTTTGAATCAATTTTTCTACAGTCCAAAAAATCAATTTTCTGATGAAAGACGATGATCTGTGACCTGCCGAACTTTCTCCAGATGGTCAGAAATATAAGTTTTTTTAATGTTTTGTCTTTTGACTGTAAATGACTATTGCATGTGAATTATCACTTTTGGAACTAAAATAAGTGTGTTTAGAGTCATTTTAATGGCTGAAATTAGTCGAAATAGAAGATTCTGAGTAGGAGAAAAAGTCTGTAAAAATGGCAATTTTGGTCACATTGAGGCTTTAAAAAGTAGTTGTTCAACATGAGGCACAATTCAAATGACAATTTGCATCAATTTTTCAACAGTCCAAAAAATAAATTTTCTGATGAAAAACGATGATCCGTGACCTGTCAAACTTTTTCCAGATGGTCAGAAATGGTAATTCATTAATGTTTAATTTTTTGACTGTAAATTACTATTGCATGTGAATTAGAACACTTGGAACTAAAATAAGTGTGTTTATTTAGAGTCATTTTAATGCCTGAAATTGGTCAAAATAGAAGCTTCTGAGTAGGAGAAAAAGTATGTAAAAATGGCAATTTTGGTCACATTGAGGCTTTAAAAAGTAGTTGTTCAACATGAGGCACAATCCAAATGTCATTTTGAATCAATTTTTCTGCAGTCCAAAAAATCAATTTTCTAATGAAAAACGATGATCTGTGAACTGTCGAACTTTCTCCAAATGGTCAGAAATTCTTTTGGAACTAAAATAAGTGTGTTTAGAGCCATTTTAATGCCTGAAATTGGTCGAAATAGAACCTTCTGAGTAAGAGAAAAAGTCTGTAAAAATGGCAATTTTGGTCACATTGAGGCTTTAAAAAGTAGTTATTCAACATGAGGCACAATCCAAATGACATTTTGATCAATTTTTCTACAGTCCAAAAAATAAATTTTCTGATGAAAAACGATGACCCTTGACCTGTAAAACTTTCTCCAGATGATCAGAAATGGTATTTTTTAAAGTTTAATTTTTTGACTGTAAATGACTATTGCATGTGAATTATCACTTTTGGGGCTAAAATAAGTGTGTTTAGAGTCATTTTAATGGCTGAAATTAGTCGAAAGGGAAGCTTCTGAGTAGGAGAAAAAATTTGTAAAAATGGCACATTTGGTCACATTGAGGCTTTAAAAAGTAGCTATTCAACATGAGGCACAATCCAAATGACATTTGAGTCAATTTTACTACAGTCCAAAAAATCAATTTTCAGATGGTCAGAAATGGTAATTTTTTAATGTTTAATTTTTTTTACTGTAAATTACTAGTGCATGTGAATTAGAACGCTTGGAACTAAAATAGGTGTGTTTAGAGTCATTTTAATGCCTGAAATTGGTTGAAATTGAAACTTCTGAGTAGGAGAAAAAGTCTGTAAGAAAGGCAATTTTGCTCACTTTGAGGCTTTAAAAAGTAGTTATTCAACATGAGGCACAATTCAAATGACATTTTGCATCAATTTTTGTACAGTCCAAAAAATCAATTTTCTGATGAAAAACGATCACCAGTGACCTGTCGAACTTTCTCCCGATGATCAGAAATGGTAATTTTTTTAAGTTTAATTTTTTGACTGTAAATGACTGTTGCATGTGAATTATTACTTTTGGGGCTAAAATAAGAGTGTTTAGAGTCATTTTAATGCCTGAAATTGGTCAAAATAGAAGCTTCTGAGTAGGAAAAAAAGTCTGTAAAAATGGCAATTTTGGTCACATTGAGGCTTTAAAAAGTAGTTATTCAACATGAGGCACAATCCAAATGAAATTTTGAATCAATTTTTCTACTGTCCAAAAATCAATTTTCTGATGAAAAATGATGATCTGTGACCTGTCGAACTTTCTCCAGATGGTCAGAAATAGAATTTTTTTAATGTTTTGTCTTTTGACTGTAAATGACTATTGCATGTGAATTATCACTTTTGGGGCTAAAATAAGTGGGTTTAGAGTCATTTTAATGCCTGAAATTAGTTGAAATAGAAGATTCTGAGTAGGAGAAAAAAATCTGTAAAAATGGCAAATTTGGTCACATTGAGGCTTTAAAAAGTAGCTATTCAACATGAGGCACAATCCAAATGACATTTTTAATCACTTTTTCTACAGTCCAAAAAATCAATTTTCAGATGGTCAGAAATGGTAATTTTTTAATGTTTAATTTTTTTTACTGTAAATGACTATTGCATGTGAATTAGAACGATTGGAACTAAAATAAGTGTGTTTAGAGTCATTTTAATGTCTGAAATTGGTCGAAATAGAAGCTTTTGAGTAGGAGAAAAAGTCTGTAAAAATGGCAATTTTGTTCACATTGAGGCTTTAAAAAGTAATTATTCAACATGAAGCACAATCCAAATGACATTTTGAATCAATTTTTCTACAGTCCAAAAAATCAATTTTCTGATGAAAAATGATGACCCTTGACCTGTCAAACTTCCTCCATATGGTCAGAAATGTAATTTTTTAAAGTTTAAGTTTTTTGACTGTAAATGACAATTGCATGTGAATTATCCCTTTTGGGGCTAAAATAAGTGGGTTTAGAGTCATTTTAATGCCTGAAATTAGTTGAAATAGAAGCTTCTGAGTAGGAGAAAAAGTCTGTAAAAATGGCAATTTTGGTCACATTGAGGCTTTAAAAAGTAGTTATTCAACACAAGGCACAATTCAAAAGACATTTTGGATCCATTTTTCCACAGTCCAAAAAATCTATTTTCTGACGAAAAACAATGACCCGTGACCTGTCGAACTTTCTCCAGATGGTCAGAAATGGTAAATTTGTAATGTTTCATTTTTTGACTGTAAATTACTATTGCATGTGAATTAGAACACTTGTAACTAAAATAAGTGTGTTTAGAGTCATTTTAATGCCTGAAATTGGTCGAAATAGAAGCTTCTGAGTAGGAGAAAAAGTCTGTAAAAATGGCAATTTTGGACACATTGAGGCTTTAAAAAGTAGTTATTCAACATGAGGCACAATCCAAATGACATTTTGAATCAATTTTTCTACAGTCCAAAAAATCAATTTTCTGACGAAAAACAATGACCCCGTGACCTGTCGAACTTTCTCCAGATGGTCAGAAATTGTAAGTTTTTAATGTTTAATTTTTTGACTGTAAATTACTATTGCATGTGAATTAGAACACTTGGAACTAAAATAAGTGTGTTTATTTAGATTCATTTTAATGCCTGAAATTGGTCGAAATAGAACCTTCTGAGTATGAGAAAAAGTCTGTAAAAATGGCAATTTTGGTCACATTGAGGCTTTAAAAAGTATTTATTCAACACAAGGCACAATTCAAAAGACATTTTGGATCCATTTTTCCACAGTCCAAAAATTCTATTTTCTGACGAAAAACAATGACCCGTGACCTGTCGAACTTTCTCCAGATGGTCAGAAATGGTAAATTTGTAATGTTTCATTTTTTGACTGTAAATTACTATTGCATGTGAATTAGAACACTTGTAACTAAAATAAGTGTGTTTAGAGTCATTTTAATGCCTGAAATTGGTCGAAATAGAAGCTCCTGTGTAGGAGAAAAAGTCTGTAAAAATGGCAATTTTGGTCACATTGAGGCTTTAAAAAGTTTTCAGTATGAGGCAAATCCAAATGACATTTTGAATCAATTTTTCTACAGTCCAAAAAATCAATTTTCTGATGAAAAACGATGACCCTTGACCTGTCGAACTTTCTCCAGATGGTCAGGAATGGTAATTTTTTTTAAGTTTAATTTTTTGACTGTAAATGACTATTGCATGTGAATTATCACTTTTGGAACTAAAATAAGTGTGTTTAGAGTCATTTTAATGGCTGAAATTAGTCGAAATAGAAGATTCTGAGTAGGAGAAAAAGTCTGTAAAAATGGCAATTTTGGTCACATTGAGGCTTTAAAAAGTAGTTATTCAACATGAGGCACAATCCAAATGAAATTTTGAATCAATTTTTCTACAGTCCAAAAAATCAATTTTCTGATGAAAGACGATGATCTGTGACCTGTCGAACTTTCTCCAGATGGTCAGAAATATAAGTTTTTTTAATGTTTTGTCTTTTGACTGTAAATGACTATTGCATGTGAATTATCACTTTTGGAACTAAAATAAGTGTGTTTAGAGTCATTTTAATGGCTGAAATTAGTCGAAATTGAAACTTCTGAGTAGGAGAAAAAGTCTGTAAAAATGGCAATTTTGGTCACATTGAGGCTTTAAAAAGTAGTTGTTCAACATGAGGCACAATTCAAATGACAATTTGCATCAATTTTTCAACAGTCCAAAAAATAAATTTTCTGATGAAAAACGATGAACCGTGACCTGTCAAACTTTTTCCAGATGGTCAGAAATGGTAATTCGTTAATGTTTAATTATTTGACTGTAAATGACCATTGCATGTGTATTAGAACTCTTGGAACTAAATTAAGTGTGTTTAGAGTCATTTTAATGCCTGAAATTGGTCGAAATAGAAGCTTCTGAGTAGGAGAAAAAGTCTGTAAAAATGGCAATTTTGGACACTTTGAGGCTTTAAAAAGTAGTTATTCAACATGAGGCACAATCCAAATGACATTTTGAATCAATTTTTCTACAGTCCAAAAAATAAATTTTCTGATGAAAAACGATGACCCTTGACCTGTAAAACTTTCTCCAGATGATCAGAAATGGTAATTTTTTAAAGTGTAATTTTTTGACTGTAAATGACTATTGCATGTGAATTATCACTTTTGGGGCTAAAATAAGTGTGTTTAGAGTCATTTTAATGGCTGAAATTAGTCGAAAGGGAAGCTTCTGAGTAGGAGAAAAAATTTGTAAAAATGGCACATTTGGTCACATTGAGGCTTTAAAAAGTAGCTATTCAACATGAGGCACAATCCAAATGACATTTGAATCAATTTTACTACAGTCCAAAAAATCGATTTTCAGATGGTCAGAAATGGTAATTTTTTAATGTTTAATTTTTTTTACTGTAAATGACTAGTGCATGTGAATTAGAACGCTTGGAACTAAAATAGGTGTGTTTAGAGTCATTTTAATGCCTGAAATTGGTTGAAATTGAAACTTCTGAGTAGGAGAAAAAGTCTGTAAAAAAGGCAATTTTGGTCACTTTGAGGCTTTAAAAAGTAGTTATTCAACATGAGGCACAATTCAAATGACAGTTTGCATCAATTTTTGTACAGTCCAAAAAATCAATTTTCTGATGAAAAACGATCACCAGTGACCTGTCGAACTTTCTCCCGATGATCAGAAATGGTAATTTTTTTAAGTTTAATTTTTTGACTGTAAATGACTGTTGCATGTGAATTATTACTTTTGGGGCTAAAATAAGAGTGTTTAGAGTCATTTTAATGCCTGAAATTGGTCAAAATAGAAGCTTCTGAGTAGGAAAAAAAAGTCTGTAAAAATGGCAATTTTGGTCACATTGAGGCTTTAAAAAGTAGTTATTCAACATGAGGCACAATCCAAATGAAATTTTGAATTAATTTTTCTACTGTCCAAAAATCCATTTTCTGATGAAAAACGATGATCTGTGACCTGTCGAACTTTCTCCAGATGGTCAGAAATAGAATTTTTTTAATGTTGTGTCTTTTGACTGTAAATGACTATTGCATGTGAATTATCACTTTTGGGGCTAAAATAAGTGGGTTTAGAGTCATTTTAATGCCTGAAATTAGTTGAAATAGAAGATTCTGAGTAGGAGAAAAAAATCTGTAAAAATGGCAAATTTGGTCACATTGAGGCTTTAAAAAGTAGCTATTCAACATGAGGCACAATCCAAATGACATTTTTAATCACTTTTTCTACAGTCCAAAAAATCAATTTTCAGATGGTCAGAAATGGTAATTTTTTAATGTTTAATTTTTTTTACTGTAAATGACTATTGCATGTGAATTAGAACGATTGGAACTAAAATAAGTGTGTTTAGAGTCATTTTAATGTCTGAAATTGGTCGTAATGGAAGCTTTTGAGTAGGAGAAAAAGTCTGTAAAAATGGCAATTTTGTTCACATTGAGGCTTTAAAAAGTAATTATTCAACATGAAGCACAATCCAAATGACATTTTGAATCAATTTTTCTACAGTCCAAAAAATCAATTTTCTGATGAAAAATGATGACCCTTGACCTGTCAAACTTCCTCCATATGGTCAGAAATGTAATTTTTTAAAGTTTAAGTTTTTTGACTGTAAATGACAATCGCATGTGAATTATCCCTTTTGGGGCTAAAATAAGTGGGTTTAGAGTCATTTTAATGCCTGAAATTAGTTGAAATAGAAGCTTCTGAGTAGGAGAAAAAGTCTGTAAAAATGGCAATTTTGGTCACATTGAGGCTTTAAAAAGTAGTTATTCAACACAAGGCACAATTCAAAAGACATTTTGGATCCATTTTTCCACAGTCCAAAAAATCTATTTTCTAACGAAAAACAATGACCCGTGACCTGTCGAACTTTCTCCAGATGGTCAGAAATGGTAAATTTGTAATGTTTCATTTTTTGACTGTAAATTACTATTGCATGTGAATTAGAACACTTGTAACTAAAATAAGTGTGTTTAGAGTCATTTTAATGCCTGAAATTGGTCGAAATAGAAGCTTCTGAGTAGGAGAAAAAGTCTGTAAAAATGGCAATTTTGGACACATTGAGGCTTTAAAAAGTAGTTATTCAACATGAGGCACAATCCAAATGACATTTTGAATCAATTTTTCTACAGTCCAAAAAATCAATTTTCTGACGAAAAACAATGACCCCGTGACCTGTCGAACTTTCTCCAGATGGTCAGAAATTGTAAGTTTTTAATGTTTAATTTTTTGACTGTAAATTACTATTGCATGTGAATTAGAACACTTGGAACTAAAATAAGTGTGTTTATTTAGAGTCATTTTAATGCCTGAAATTGGTCAAAATAGAAGCTTCTGAGTAGGAGAAAAAGTATGTAAAAATGGCAATTTTGGTTACATTGAGGCTTTAAAAAGTAGTTGTTCAACATGAGGCACAATCCAAATGTCATTTTGAATCAATTTTTCTGCAGTCCAAAAAATCAATTTTCTAATGATAAACGATGATCTGTGACCTGTCGAACTTTCTCCAAATGGTCAGAAATTCTTTTGGAACTAAAATAAGTGTGTTTAGAGCCATTTTAATGCCTGAAATTGGTCAAAATAGAACCTTCTGAGTATGAGAAAAAGTCTGTAAAAATGGCAATTTTGGTCACATTGAGGCTTTAAAAAGTATTTATTCAACACAAGGCACAATTCAAAAGACATTTTGGATCCATTTTTCCACAGTCCAAAAATTCTATTTTCTGACGAAAAACAATGACCCGTGACCTGTCGAACTTTCTCCAGATGGTCAGAAATGGTAAATTTGTAATGTTTCATTTTTTGACTGTAAATTACTATTGCATGTGAATTAGAACACTTGTAACTAAAATAAGTGTGTTTAGAGTCATTTTAATGCCTGAAATTGGTCGAAATAGAAGCTCCTGTGTAGGAGAAAAAGTCTGTAAAAATGGCAATTTTGGTCACATTGAGGCTTTAAAAAGTTTTCAGTATGAGGCAAATCCAAATGACATTTTGAATCAATTTTTCTACAGTCCAAAAAATCAATTTTCTGATGAAAAACGATGACCCTTGACCTGTCGAACTTTCTCCAGATGGTCAGGAATGGTAATTTTTTTTAAGTTTAATTTTTTGACTGTAAATGACTATTGCATGTGAATTATCACTTTTGGAACTAAAATAAGTGTGTTTAGAGTCATTTTAATGGCTGAAATTAGTCGAAATAGAAGATTCTGAGTAGGAGAAAAAGTCTGTAAAAATGGCAATTTTGGTCACATTGAGGCTTTAAAAAGTAGTTATTCAACATGAGGCACAATCCAAATGAAATTTTGAATCAATTTTTCTACAGTCCAAAAAATCAATTTTCTGATGAAAGACGATGATCTGTGACCTGTCGAACTTTCTCCAGATGGTCAGAAATATAAGTTTTTTTAATGTTTTGTCTTTTGACTGTAAATGACTATTGCATGTGAATTATCACTTTTGGAACTAAAATAAGTGTGTTTAGAGTCATTTTAATGGCTGAAATTAGTCGAAATTGAAACTTCTGAGTAGGAGAAAAAGTCTGTAAAAATGGCAATTTTGGTCACATTGAGGCTTTAAAAAGTAGTTGTTCAACATGAGGCACAATTCAAATGACAATTTGCATCAATTTTTCAACAGTCCAAAAAATAAATTTTCTGATGAAAAACGATGATCCGTGACCTGTCAAACTTTTTCCAGATGGTCAGAAATGGTAATTCGTTAATGTTTAATTATTTGACTGTAAATGACCATTGCATGTGTATTAGAACTCTTGGAACTAAATTAAGTGTGTTTAGAGTCATTTTAATGCCTGAAATTGGTCGAAATAGAAGCTTCTGAGTAGGAGAAAAAGTCTGTAAAAATGGCAATTTTGGACACTTTGAGGCTTTAAAAAGTAGTTATTCAACATGAGGCACAATCCAAATGACATTTTGAATCAATTTTTCTACAGTCCAAAAAATAAATTTTCTGATGAAAAACGATGACCCTTGACCTGTAAAACTTTCTCCAGATGATCAGAAATGGTAATTTTTTAAAGTTAAATTTTTTGACTGTAAATGACTATTGCATGTGAATTATCACTTTTGGGGCTAAAATAAGTGTGTTTAGAGTCATTTTAATGGCTGAAATTAGTCGAAAGGGAAGCTTCTGAGTAGGAGAAAAAATTTGTAAAAATGGCACATTTGGTCACATTGAGGCTTTAAAAAGTAGCTATTCAACATGAGGCACAATCCAAATGACATTTGAATCAATTTTACTACAGTCCAAAAAATCAATTTTCAGATGGTCAGAAATGGTAATTTTTTAATGTTTAATTTTTTTTACTGTAAATGACTAGTGCATGTGAATTAGAACGCTTGGAACTAAAATAGGTGTGTTTAGAGTCATTTTAATGCCTGAAATTGGTTGAAATTGAAACTTCTGAGTAGGAGAAAAAGTCTGTAAAAAAGGCAATTTTGGTCACTTTGAGGCTTTAAAAAGTAGTTATTCAACATGAGGCACAATTCAAATGACAGTTTGTATCAATTTTTGTACAGTCCAAAAAATCAATTTTCTGATGAAAAACGATCACCAGTGACCTGTCGAACTTTCTCCCGATGATCAGAAATGGTAATTTTTTTAAGTTTAATTTTTTGACTGCAAATGATTGTTGCATGTGAATTATTACTTTTGGGGCTAAAATAAGAGTGTTTAGAGTCATTTTAATGCCTGAAATTGGTCAAAATAGAAGCTTCTGAGGAGGAAAAAAAAGTCTGTAAAAATGGCAATTTTGGTCACATTGAGGCTTTAAAAAGTAGTTATTCAACATGAGGCACAATCCAAATGAAATTTTGAATTAATTTTTCTACTGTCCAAAAATCCATTTTCTGATGAAAAACGATGATCTGTGACCTGTCGAACTTTCTCCAGATGGTCAGAAATAGAATTTTTTTAATGTTGTGTCTTTTGACTGTAAATGACTATTGCATGTGAATTATCACTTTTGGGGCTAAAATAAGTGGGTTTAGAGTCATTTTAATGCCTGAAATTAGTTGAAATAGAAGATTCTGAGTAGGAGAAAAAAATCTGTAAAAATGGCAAATTTGGTCACATTGAGGCTTTAAAAAGTAGCTATTCAACATGAGGCACAATCCAAATGACATTTTTAATCACTTTTTCTACAGTCCAAAAAATCAATTTTCAGATGGTCAGAAATGGTAATTTTTTAATGTTTAATTTTTTTTACTGTAAATGACTATTGCATGTGAATTAGAACGATTGGAACTAAAATAAGTGTGTTTAGAGTGTGGAAATATGGATTTTTATGATCAGTTATGTCCCCTATCTTGGACCCCAACGGTTTCATGTATGAATCACAAGTACATGTATGTTCCCTCCAGTTCCAGTTACGAAGACGCAAACACATGTGCGTCCACCGTCAACATGTCCTCTTTCAGATCCGCCATGAATATGCCGGATATTCCATTCCTAAGTATGAAAGGCCACCGGCTTTATATGGTTCACTTATGCCATTTTACAGTCCAGGCAAGTAGGCCCTGATTCTGTCATCAAGCTTTTCTTGCCTTCTGCCTCTGAAAGCTCCAGTCTGAGCCTGCATCTGTGACCATGAACTTTGTCTCATTCCCTGCGCGGCTCACGAAGTCTGACATCAGCCTGTTGCCTGCCAAAAACTGTATTTCACCTTCGAAATTATCTGCTCCGCTCCCTGCCCAATGCATTCCTGTCTAGTAGTTTAAGTAAACATTCTTCCAGCTACCGAGCAAAGGCCCGGCTTCTCTGTCTTCATGCAAGTAATTGATAGCCCTATTACTATGGAAGACTTCTGCCCTCGCATCTAGTGTAGACACTTAGACGCTTGTACACGCACTAACAGTCAGCATAGTCAGTATAGAATAAGATTCTACTCTAAGAGACCTCTCTTTTGGATAACATAGTTCTTTAAACATAGGATGTTAGATATGATTTGGGATTAGGTTGACTTGACCCTCCAGACTTCTGTCGCCACCTGTAGAGCTAAATGTCAAGTCCCCTTCACCCCCTAGTTGCACGTCAATCACACGTCATGTTGCTGCGCGCGCATTTCTGCCAAGTATTTCTGCTGACATTGCGAAATTCTTTCATGGAACCACCCTAATATGACATCACACCTGATGACGTTCTTTAATCACACCCAGTTACGCCTATTTTTGCTACGTATGTATCTCTTATCTACACTATCAATTGTTACGCCTCTTGCATTTTCTTCACTGTAATGCCTATTGTATAAAAGTGATTAATTATCAATAAAGTATGTACTTCACTTCCTGAACCTTCGTGGTGATGGAACTTGGAGCAACCGATTCGAATCGTCCATTGGAATAAAGCCCATTCCGAACCTCTAATACCACGGATTCTGCCTCTTATTTACTGAGCTATTTTTATTATGTTTCTGTATCAAATTAAGTCCCGGTAATTAAATTATTTACCACATGAATGGCGCCCGAACAGGGACACTTTCTCATCTCACGCGCCGGCGGTGCGTTGCAGGCCCGGTCTCCTGCCACAGCTGGACGGACAACAACGCGTACCAGCAGGATTTCCTGTATCTCCCTCTGGTCAAGCGGGGGCGACTGAGGCTGCGATCAACACCCAGACGAGGCGGTGAGAAGTGTGAAGTATCCCGACCAGAGCCTAGCTGAGAGAGCAAGATCCGAGGTATACAGAGGCCCACCAGTTTCCGAAGTTTCCGAAGTCCCGAGTCGAGTCCAGTCCGGTTCAAGTTCAGTTCCGTTCCGAGGCCTTCCGTTCCGAGCTACCCGGTGAGTACCATTACTGGGGAGGCGTTCTGACGTGCACATAGGTTGTGCCGGTCAAGACGGGTTTGGGTACACAAATCCGGTCTGCACTGTTTCAGCAGTGTATCTGTACTGTTGAGCAGTATATCTAGTATATCAAGTATATAAATTCAGAATAATCCAGATAATGCCGAGTATTATGTTTAGTGATTAAGTTTTCCTTAGATCGTCATCATCATTGTTGCTCAGTTAAATGTTAAATGTTAAATGTTTTAAATACGTTCTGCATATTGTTTTATGAATGACTGTTCATTATTTTGTTTATTTGTATTAAGTTTGTTCAAGATCAAGTATCAGATCAGTTCTCAATATGCCGCTCTTTTCGAAATTAAGACAGATCACAACAAGAAAAGGGGTACTCGAAGAAGCTGTTCCTATTCCTCCTAGGGACACTCCAGGGTACTTCATGTATCATAAACATGGCTTAGACGCTATATTATTTCTTGATTTATGGGTAGACTACACCAAGGAATTACCAGAAAGTCAGAGGTGGCCCGCAGCTGGGACCTGGGATGCAGAGTGCATCATGAAAGTAGAGGAAGAGTTATGGAAAAGGAAAGTCAGACAGTCACAGAAAGACGCCGTTGAGTTATGGCGTAAAGAATCTCATAGACGTACAGAAAAAGCACTCCGACAGGAAGAGAAAAATAAAGAGAATTCAAATAAAGTCCGAGAAAATCTATTAATTGAAGAAGGTACACGAGTGAAATCAGAACAAGTAGACAGACAAAGAAATGCCCTTATGAATGGTATGTATCCCCTCCTGGCCGAGGGATTACCTAAGGCTACTCCGGAAATACCAAAAGACTTGCCACCCCCATTGTTTCCAATAAAAATACATCCTAAGGGGCATCCTAGAACCGCAGAAGATGTTTTTCTTTCCTCATATTTAGATGACGCAGCTCCCGAGTACGCTAATCCCGCCCCACATAGACCGCCTGCCAGGGAGGTTCAACGCCAAGATCCAGTATCTGTATCTCTACAGCAACAAATCCTGACACAAGTTCCGGCAAGCACATCTGTTTCTACATCTGTTCCTACAGCTACTTCTATAGCTGTGTCCACACCTATAGTTGCTGTATCGCGTTCAACGAATCCTTTCACGCCCGATACCCCAGATGGGGCTACGGGAGGTGCTACCAACATTTTTTCTACGCCACCCAGAGTAAATAAACTTACCTTTCAAGAATCAGCACATCCTCGTACCCCCAAACTCATAAATGCCCGCACGCTTAAGGAACTTCTTATGGATTGTAGATATGACCCTGTGCCCGGCAAAGAGGACGAAATGATCATGGCATCATTACGTATCAGACGAGCCGCGGTGTATTTAGGGAAGATACCAGGAATGACTGTGCATCTAGATAATATATATCATTTTGTCCAAACAGGGCGAGATTCTGAATGTATTAACAGAGCTATGGAATACCAGAAAGTGGAGATACAGGGGGAACTGTTACGTTTCCTCATAAATTGTGTGATCAGAAATCAAGACCGACCGGGGGTAGACCCGGAAGCAATGCAAACTCTTACCAGATGGAGCCAGAATATATCAGAAGGGAGACATGATAAGCAAAATTGTATAATAGCCATGTGCCGAAAGATCCGTAAAGAAATAGAACGCCTACACGAAGAGAGATTAGCGGTAGACCAGTTCGAACAAAGCGAGGAGGAAGGATCAGGACTGCCCACAGGACAGTCAGACACCATAGCCTATGTAGGTAGAGGAAGATCTTGTAATAGTACTAGATGTTTTATTGACCCGATACGTCCGATATGTCCAGATAATAACAGGAATTTCCAAACACCTATAATAAATATAAGGTCCCCCGAGCATTCGTTCCAAGCCGCTGACAAATTACTCCGAGAACGAAGGGGTTATCATTTTCTCGATTCTATGGATGAACAAGAATTAGCCAGGTCAGCCGTTCTTTGGGTTGACAGTCCCGGAAAGTATGGTGATGATACAGTAGCACACACATTTTTGAATCTCACCCCAGATGAACAGCGTTTAGCTGGGATTTATATGATTCAACAACTCCTTATACTATATCAGAGTCAGCATTCAGATCCTGGTCCATTACCTGATATATTGACTGAATTACTCACAAATAGATGGAGAGGTTCAGGTACTAAATTAATTAAAGAAATACTAGAATCAAGAAAGCAGTACATTCTCTTTGTATGCCCAGAACATGTCTCACTGCCCATCAAGGAAAGAACCACGTATTACATGGACAGACAGAATCCCTTACGAGAAGTACACCCAATAAAAGGCGAGGACAATGAGTTTAAACGTGTATTTGTATATACGCCCATATCGAAAATAGAATTGTTAGAAATGAAGAAAGTGGTACCCAGTCATGACAAAGACCCAGCGGGTTTCCACCGAGAAATTAAAGACATGTTACTCATGGGAGAGTATACCTATCCCGACATTATGACAATATTAAAGGTATTGATGCCTGCTGGCATTTATGAAAAACTCAAGGAAAAAGAGTGGGAGGTGGGAGACCAAAAGATAGAATGGTCAGCATTAGAAGCAGAAGAAAAGGCCCGAACTGCAGGAGCAGGGCTTGGGGATAAAACTAAAGCACTACCAGGTTTACTAGTACAGGTACTGCCACGTTTATTAACTACGAAAAAGGAAGACTGGGGTACAATTTCAGCCTGTAAACAAAAGCAAGATGAAGACACAAGTGATTTCTATGCCCGATTTGAAAAATGTTTTGGTATAAATAGTGGCATAAAAGCAAGTAGCGAATCATACCCACATCTGTTTGTGACAAAATTAGTTGAAAATTCCTTACCCCAAGTGAAGAATAGAGTATTAAAATTCGAGAGTACCTGGCAAGGTAACACCCCATCACAAATGTTACAAATGTTACAGTATCATCACAATAGAATTAGAGAGGAACAAGAACATGAACAAAGACGCATGAAAGACACGAAAATGAAAATGCTAGTCTCCCAGACAGTTCCAGCTGAAGGACATAAAAAGGGTACGACACATTCCGGTGATTCAGCAGGACCTGTAAAAGGGACAAGCAACTATTGTAAACAACCAGGTCATTATATACACGATTGTCCAGTCCTGAAGCGTAATATCGCCACAGGTATTACAAAAGAAAGACCACGGCCACTTAGACAGGATCAGAATGAACAAGGAGCCCCGCAGCATGCACAGTCCATGCCAGCTCCACCACAGTCTATACAGTTTGTGCCAGCTGCACCAGTGCTGCCTGTTGCTGCCACACAAACCACGACACGACAGCTGTACCAGACCGCACAGTACGACTATCCTGATTATCAACGATACGCATGAACCAGCCTAGAGAGGGAAGTTGACTTACCCCTTATCGAGGTCCCTGTAGACCAAGAAGGACCTTATGTACATAGTGAATTATTAGGCCAAGATAGAAAATTTTTACTCGATACAGGGGCAAGTCGAACAACCATAAAACGTAGTGAAGTTCCAGGGGCACCCCTCTCAGGCTCACAGAATATTTCCCTTGGTTTTTCAGGAAAACCTATTGTTAATGAAGTATCACAGCCTCTTCCACTTACGATAGGACCTTTGACCCGAACTACAGATTTATTGCTTACTAAATCATGTCCAGAAAACTTGTTAGGTATAAAAACACTGAAAGCTCTAGGAGCTATAATATGTTGTTCTCCAGAAGGAGTAAGATTGTTTTTACGTGATTTTAAAGGTCACTATGTGTCTAGAGACATGGATCCCCGACTGCAGACTTTACCTACACATCTATGGGCACAAGGCCCTACTGATGTTGGTTGCATGAATATTACACCATATCGAGTTACACTAAAGGCAGGAGTGGTACTACCACGAATGCGACAATACAAGTTACCACCAGATGCTGTAGTGGCTTTACTGCAAATCATTGACGAGCTCATTGCCCAAGGAGTGGTTGTGGAAACAGACTCCAATGTATGTAATTCACCGATAATTCCGATTCTTAAACGAACAGATCCAAAGGCCCCGCCAGTATATCGATTGGTTATTGATCTGCGCGAATTAAACAAGTGCATTGTGCCACAATTCCCTGTGGTCCCAGATATCTCGTCATTACTGACAGCTATTGATTCCGAAGCAACATTCTTTACTGTAATTGATCTCAAGAATGCCTTTTTCAGCGTCCCAATAGATCCGGAAAGCCAATACTTGTTCGGATTTAGTTTAAATGGACGTAGCTTTAAATTCTCCCGCGCACCTCAAGGATTCACAGAAAGCCCCAGCATCTACAGCCAAGCACTGAAACGAGAACTCGACAGTATCCACATGCCAGTTAACACTGCCTTGCTTCAATATGTCGATGATCTGCTGATCACCGCTAGAAGCGAACCCGAATGCGAGAAAGCATCACTGACAGTTTTACAATTTCTAGCCGAAAAGGGGCACAAGGTGTCCCCTTCTAAGCTGCAATTCTGTGTCCAGCGAGTTGTTTATCTTGGACACTCGCTGTCCAAGGAGGGAAGGCAGCTTACACCCGACCGCATTCAGTTAATAGCTAACATGCCAATACCCAAGACACAAAAGGAGGTGCGGGCTTTCATAGGCCTCACTTCATATTGTAGGCAGTGGATCCCTCAGTATGCATTTCTAGCAAAACCACTCATTAAATTGACAACACAGGAGGCAGCCACATCGACTGTTCTCCCTTGGACTCAGGAACATACACAAGCTTTTGAAAGCCTAAAGAAAGCCTTATGCCAAGCACCTGTTTTAGCAACACCATGTTACAATAAACAGTTTACACTCTTTGTTACAGAGCGCGAAGGTACTGCCTTGTCAGTACTCACACAGGAACAAGCAGGATCACACAAACCATGTGCTTATTTTTCTAGTACATTAGATCCCGTAGCTCAGGCTTTGCCTGCATGCCTAAAATCAGTGGCAGCAACAGCTTTAGCAATCAGACAAAGCGATGCCATAGTGTTAGGACATCCATTGACAGTTCAAGTACCACATGCAGTAGAGGTTCTCGTGAATCGAACGCAAACACAACACTTAACTATAGCGCGACTTACAGGGTATGAATTAACATTGTTTCAGCCACATATAGAAATCAGACGTTGTAACACATTGAATCCTGCCACACTTTTACCTGTAATCGAAACAGACCCACTAGCTCATGACTGTATTGAAGTTATTACAATCACGACGAAACCCAGACAAGACTTGACAGATGTCCCATTGTCAGACCCAGACCTGACGTTGTATGTAGATGGTTCATGTATGAGAACAAGTACAGGAGAGTTAGTGGCCGCTTACGCAGTCACAACAGATACTGAAATCATTGAAACAAATTGCATAAATACCTTGTCAGCTCAAGCCGCAGAGCTCATCGCTCTGACACAAGCCTGTATTCAAGCCACAAATAAAAAAGTCAACATATACACTGATTCACGTTATGCATTCGGAGTTGTACATGACTTCGGCGTGCTGTGGCGAGAGAGAGGTTATTTAACTTCTCACGGTGCCCACATTCAGCACGGACCCCTCATCCATGCCTTATTAGAGGCAATACATCTACCCACTGCAATATCAATTATGAAATGTAAAGCTCATACGAAAGTTACTGATATCATTTCCCAAGGCAATGATCTAGCTGACAGAACAGCTAAACAGACTGCTCAAACTCAAACATCCGACATGACAAAGACAATAGTCCTGACGCCAACACATTGTATGACGATTAAAGATCCTACTCGTGACGTAATTGACATACAGACACATGCTACACCAGATGAAATAAGGAAATGGACTGAATTAGGAGGGATCCAAACGGATCAAGGATGGATGACGAAGGAAAAATCTGTATGGTTCCTTCCTGATTCAATGGTCCAAGTTATTATTAATACTATACATAGTCCAGCGCATCTAGGAGAAAAAGCTATGCTAGACAGCATTCAACACATTTGGTTCAATAAACATTTACGAGCAGCAGCTAAACAAAAAGTTCGTACCTGTATGATCTGTTGTCAGTTCAACCCAGGAAAAAGCGTTCCCGTAGAACAGGGTGGATTTCAGCCTCCTGATCACCCTTTTGAAGTCCTCCAGATGGATTATATCCAGATGGAACGATGTCGAGGATTCAAATATGTTCTCGTAGTTGTCTGTGCTCTTTCCCGTTGGACAGAGGCATACCCGGTTTCAGATTACACTGCCCCGACTACTGCCAAACAGTTGGTTCGAGAATTCTTCCCACGATACGGTTTACCACGTGTTGTCTACTCAGATAACGGCCAGCCATTCTCATCCGAACTAATGAAACACGTTTCACTTTTGTTAGGCTATCAGTGGAAATTCCACTGTGTCCGACACCCCGAGGCAGCAGGTCTCGTAGAAAGACATAATCAGATCCTGAAAATCAGATTGTCCAAAATATGCAGAGAGAAAGGTGTCGACTGGGTAGTAGCGTTACCAGTTGCACTCTTTTACATGAGAATGGTAGCACACTCTCGAACAGGGCTATCCCCGTATGAGGTGATCTTTGGCAGACCACCAAATATGTGGGGGACGCCCATACCACGCAAAATAACTGATATTGACTGTAATATGCTGACAGATTACTTGGCTTCCTTGATGTCTGCACTACAATCTTGTCGTTCACAGGTAGCTGCAGCTTTTCCTGACAACACTGAGGTGAAACCCCATGACGTAGTTCCGGGGGACCTGGTCCTGGTGAGGAACTTTGATCGAAAGACTCAGCTGGATCCTAGGTGGAAGTCGCCGCAGCTGGTCTTACTCACCACAAGGACAGCCGTGAAGATCGAGGGCAGGAAAGGCTGGGTACATTCAAGTCATATCAAGAAATTTCATGGACTACCATCGGATGTAAATACTACACCTCGTGTGTCTTCACCCATTGACTCAAAACTTCCTTTGGTTGAAACGAGTAATCACGAACATTATAAACTAAAACTCAGGTCTAATCAGTCAAGCAATTTGATTGTTTAAGTCCTCTCCAAGGTGAAGTGGTTGAATTGTCTCTGACATGTATCCCTTAGACCTGAATAGAGAACAACCCCGAAAAATGTTGAAACGACATGCGTACTGTAAATCACTGCGTAGTCATTGCACAGTGACGTTATTAATTTTGTTCTTCTTAAGTCTTTTAATAATTACTGCAAGTATATTGTTGCACATATATTATCCTATTTCTAGACATGTTTATAATATTACTGCTGAACATTCTTTTAGTGAATTACCTCCGCTTGAGTTGTCTTATAGATTTGCGCTGCGCAATAACACGTTTATTAGTATGTTACATCATTCCCATCAGGTTAGCAATGCTACAAATTGTTGGATATGTGGCCGACTCCCTCCCTATCAGAATTATATAGGAATTCTACCTCTCTTTCCATACCCGTTCACACACAACGGCTCCTGTGGAGCATGGTTTAGTTTAATTAATTCCCTAGATTCGAATTCTGCAGTTTATCAAGATAACTGGGTATGGGGAAATTTGAACTTAGTTTTACTTAAAGTCTGCTACCCTAACAAGGAGGGACTTCCCAGGAGAACAGGAACTGATCTAGAAAATGAAGTGTATGGATTAGGTAATTTTACGCTTAATCTTATGATCCTAAATATCGAATCCGAAGCTACTCCAATTTTGCCCGCTATGTCAATATTTCCAGTAAAAGGTGAATTATGTGTAAGAAAGAATGGTTCCATACATATGGGCCATAGTAGATGCACCACTGTAGTAGAATTTAGTGATCAAGGCAAGTCTACATTTAGAGCTTCCCGCCATTCCTATTTCATATGTGGTCAGACGGCATATGTACGTTTGCCTCTAGATTGGGATGGTACCTGCTACATTGGATTTCTTTTGCCACCTGTTTTCCTAGCTCCTCCTGATTATCACAGAAATACTCATTTAGTATATAATAGAGTAAGGAGAGATCTCCCAATAGTCGATTACACTGAAACAGCATGGGAAAAATACACAGATTTCAATAAAGGTCTCTTTCCCTATATAGGTACCGTTACTAATAGTAAGCTGATACGTAGATTAACTAGAACCCTTGAAGCAGTAGTGAACGAAACTATTTCCGCCTTAGGCAACTTAACAGAAGAGCAGTCTGCTATGCGGATTGTTGTGCTTCAAAATCGTCTTGTCCTTGACGTCATCCTGGCCGATAGGGGCGGAGCTTGTAGGGTCATCGGATCAAGTTGTTGCATTTTCATACCAGAAAATTCGCCATCTGTATATAAAGCCATAACTCGCCTTCATAAGATTGTAAGCCAGATACACCAGAATCCAGGCACCTGGACTTGGTCCGGTTGGTTTTGGAGTGTATTATCTACCTTTGGATGGAAGGTCCTATCCTTCCTAGGTATTGGCCTTCTCATACTATTCAGTTGCTGTCTATGTCTACAATGTGGACCAGCGATCTGTGGTCTGTGTGCCACATCGTGTATTCCACCACCAAGATTTCATTCATCCCAGAAGAAAAAAGAAGAACAAATGATGCTATATGAACAGATCAATGGATTGATGAAGATTGATATCTCTTGACGGGCAAGTAGGGGACAAGGAGGGAATGTGGAAATATGGATTTTTATGATCATTTATGTCCCCTATCTTGGACCCCAACGGTTTCATGTATGAATCACAAGTACATGTATGTTCCCTCCAGTTCCAGTTACGAAGACGCAAACACATGTGCGTCCACCGTCAACATGTCCTCTTTCAGATCCGCCATGAATATGCCGGATATTCCATTCCTAAGTATGAAAGGCCACCAGCTTTATATGGTTCACTTATGCCATTTTACAGTCCAGGCAAGTAGGCCCTGATTCTGTCATCAAGCTTTTCTTGCCTTCTGCCTCTGAAAGCTCCAGTCTGAGCCTGCATCTGTGACCATGAACTTTGTCTCATTCCCTGCGCGGCTCACGAAGTCTGACATCAGCCTGTTGCCTGCCAAAAACTGTATTTCACCTTCGAAATTATCTGCTCCGCTCCCTGCCCAATGCATTCCTGTCTAGTAGTTTAAGTAAACATTCTTCCAGCTACCGAGCAAAGGCCCGGCTTCTCTGTCTTCATGCAAGTAATTCATAGCCCTATTACTATGGAAGACTTCTGCCCTCGCATCTAGTGTAGACACTTAGACGCTTGTACACGCACTAACAGTCAGCGTAGTCAGTATAGAATAAGATTCTACTCTAAGAGACCTCTCTTTTGGATAACATAGTTCTTTAAACATAGGATGTTAGATATGATTTGGGATTAGGTTGACTTGACCCTCCAGACTTCTGTCGCCACCTGTAGAGCTAAATGTCAAGTCCCCTTCACCCCCTAGTTGCACGTCAATCACACGTCATGTTGCTGCGCGCGCATTTCTGCCAAGTATTTCTGCTGACATTGCGAAATTCTTTCATGGAACCACCCTATTATGACATCACACCTGATGACGTTCTTTAATCACACCCAGTTACGCCTATTTTTGCTACGTATGTATCTCTTATCTACACTATCAATTGTTACGCCTCTTGCATTTTCTTCACTGTAATGCCTATTGTATAAAAGTGATTAATTATCAATAAAGTATGTACTTCACTTCCTGAACCTTCGTGGTGATGGAACTTGGAGCAACCGATTCGAATCGTCCATTGGAATAAAGCCCATTCCGAACCTCTAATACCACGGATTCTGCCTCTTATTTACTGAGCTATTTTTATTATGTTTCTGTATCAAATTAAGTCCCGGTAATTAAATTATTTACCACAAGAGTCATTTTAATGTCTGAAATTGGTCGAAATAGAAGCTTTTGAGTAGGAGAAAAAGTCTGTAAAAATGGCAATTTTGTTCACATTGAGGCTTTAAAAAGTAATTATTCAACATGAAGCACAATCCAAATGACATTTTGAATCAATTTTTCTACAGTCCAAAAAATCAATTTTCTGATGAAAAATGATGACCCGTGACCTGTCGAACTTCCTCCATATGGTCAGAAATGGTAATTTTTTAAAGTTTAAGTTTTTTGACTGTAAATGACAATTGCATGTGAATTATCACTTTTGGGGCTAAAATAAGTGGGTTTAGAGTCATTTTAATGCCTGAAATTAGTTGAAATAGAAGCTTCTGAGTAGGAGAAAAAGTCTGTAAAAATGGCAATTTTGGTCACATTGAGGCTTTAAAAAGTAGTTATTCAACACAAGGCACAATTCAAAAGACATTTTGGATCCATTTTTCCACAGTCCAAAAAATCTATTTTCTGACGAAAAACAATGACCCGTGACCTGTCGAACTTTCTCCAGATGGTCAGAAATGGTAAATTTGTAATGTTTCATTTTTTGACTGTAAATTACTATTGCATGTGAATTAGAACAATTGTAACTAAAATAAGTGTGTTTAGAGTCATTTTAATGCCTGAAATTGGTCGAAATAGAAGCTCCTGTGTAGGAGAAAAAGTCTGTAAAAATGGCAATTTTGGTCACATTGAGGCTTTAAAAAGTATTCAGTATGAGGCAAATCCAAATGACATTTTGAATCAATTTTTCTACAGTCCAAAAAATCAATTTTCTGATGAAAAACGATGACTCTTGACCTGTCGAACTTTCTCCAGATGGTCAGGAATGGTAATTTTTTTAAAGTTTAATTTTTTGACTGTAAATGACTATTGCATGTGAATTAGAACTCTTGGATCTAAAATATGTGTGTTTAGAGTCATTTTAATGCCTGAAATTGGTCAAAATAGAAGCTTCTGAGTAGGAGAAAAAGTCTGTAAAAATGGCAATTTTGGTCACATTGAGGCTTTAAAAAGTAGTTATTCAACATGAGGCACAATCCAAATGAAATTTTGAATCAATTTTTCTACAGTCCAAAAATTCAATTTTCTGATGAAAGACGATGATCTGTGACCTGTCGAACTTTCTCCAGATGGTCAGAAATATAAGTTTTTTTAATGTTTTGTCTTTTGACTGTAAATGACTATTGCATGTGAATTATCACTTTTGGAACTAAAATAAGTGTGTTTAGAGTCATTTTAATGGCTGAAATTAGTCGAAATAGAAGATTCTGAGTAGGAGAAAAAGTCTGTAAAAATGGCAATTTTGGTCACATTGAGGCTTTAAAAAGTAGTTGTTCAACATGAGGCACAATTCAAATGACAATTTGCATCAATTTTTCAACAGTCCAAAAAATAAATTTTCTGATGAAAAACGATGATCCGTGACCTGTCAAACTTTTTCCAGATGGTCAGAAATGGTAATTCATTAATGTTTAATTATTTGACTGTAAATGACCATTGCATGTGTATTAGAACTCTTGGAACTAAATTAAGTGTGTTTAGAGTAATTTTAATGCCTGAAATTGGTCGAAATAGAAGCTTCTGAGTAGGAGAAAAAGTCTGTAAAAATGGCAATTTTGGACACATTGAGGCTTTAAAAAGTAGTTATTCAACATGAGGCACAATCCAAATGACATTTTGAATCAATTTTTCTACAGTCCAAAAAATCAATTTTCTGACGAAAAACAATGACCCCGTGACCTGTCGAACTTTCTCCAGATGGTCAGAAATTGTAAGTTTTTAATGTTTAATTTTTTGACTGTAAATTACTATTGCATGTGAATTAGAACACTTGGAACTAAAATAAGTGTGTTTATTTAGAGTCATTTTAATGCCTGAAATTGGTCAAAATAGAAGCTTCTGAGTAGGAGAAAAAGTATGTAAAAATGGCAATTTTGGTCACATTGAGGCTTTAAAAAGTAGTTGTTCAACATGAGGCACAATCCAAATGTCATTTTGAATCAATTTTTCTGCAGTCCAAAAAATCAATTTTCTAATGAAAAACGATGATCTGTGACCTGTCGAACTTTCTCCAAATGGTCAGAAATTCTTTTGGAACTAAAATAAGTGTGTTTAGAGCCATTTTAATGCCTGAAATTGGTCGAAATAGAACCTTCTGAGTAAGAGAAAAAGTCTGTAAAAATGGCAATTTTGGTCACATTGAGGCTTTAAAAAGTAGTTATTCAACATGAGGCACAATCCAAATGACATTTTGAATCAATTTTTCTACAGTCCAAAAATAAATTTTCTGATGAAAAACGATGACCCTTGACCTGTAAAACTTTCTCCAGATGATCAGAAATGGTAATTTTTTAAAGTTTAATTTTTTGACTGTAAATGACTATTGCATGAGAATTATCACTTTTGGAGCTAAAATAAGTGTGTTTAGAGTCATTTTAATGGCTGAAATTAGTCGAAAGGGAAGCTTCTGAGTAGGAGAAAAAATTTGTAAAAATGGCACATTTGGTCACATTGAGGCTTTAAAAAGTAGCTATTCAACATGAGGCACAATCCAAATGACATTTGAATCAATTTTACTACAGTCCAAAAAATCAATTTTCAGATGGTCAGAAATGGTAATTTTTTCAATGTTTAAGTTTTTTTTACTGTAAATGACTAGTGCATGTGAATTAGAACGCTTGGAACTAAAATAGGTGTGTTTAGAGTCATTTTAATGCCTGAAATTGGTTAAAATTGAAACTTCTGAGTAGGAGAAAAAGTTTGTAAAAAAGGCCATTTTGGTCACTTTGAGGCTTTAAAAAGTAGTTATTCAACATGAGGCACAATTCAAATGACTTTTTGCATCAATTTTTGTACAGTCCAAAAAATCAATTTTCTGATGAAAAACGATCACCAGTGACCTGTCGAACTTTCTCCCGATGATCAGAAATGGTAATTTTTTTAAGTTTAATTTTTTGACTGTAAATGACTGTTGCATGTGAATTATTACTTTTGGGGCTAAAATAAGAGTGTTTAGAGTCATTTTAATGCCTGAAATTGGTCAAAATAGAAGCTTCTGAGCAGGAAAAAAAGTCTGTAAAAATGGCAATTTTGGTTCACATTGAGGCTTTAAAAAGTAGTTATTCAACATGAGGCACAATCTAAATGAAATTTTGAATCAATTTTTCTACTGTCCAAAAATCAATTTTCTGATGAAAAACGATGATCTGTGACCTGTCGAACTTTCTACCGGTGGTCAGAAATAGAATTTTTTTAATGTTTTGTCTTTTGACTGTAAATGACTATTGCATGTGAATTATAACTTTTGGGGCTAAAATAAGTGGGTTTAAGTCATTTTAATGCCTGAAATTAGTTGAAATAGAAGATTCTGAGTAGGAGAAAAAAATCTGTAAAAATGGCAAATTTGGTCACATTGAGGCTTTAAAAAGTAGCTATTCAACATGAGGCACAATCCAAATGACATTTTTAATCACTTTTTCTACAGTCCAAAAAATCAATTTTCAGATGGTCAGAAATGGTAATTTTTTAATGTTTAATTTTTTTTACTGTAAATGACTATTGCATGTGAATTAGAACGATTGGAACTAAAATAAGTGTGTTTAGAGTCATTTTAATGTCTGAAATTGGTCGAAATAGAAGCTTTTGAGTAGGAGAAAAAGTCTGTAAAAATGGCAATTTTGTTCACATTGAGGCTTTAAAAAGTAATTATTCAACATGAAGCACAATCCAAATGACATTTTAAATCAATTTTTCTACAGTCCAAAAAATCAATTTTCTGATGAAAAATGATGACCCTTGACCTGTCAAACTTCCTCCATATGGTCAGAAATGGTAATTTTTTAAAGTTTAAGTTTTTTGACTGTAAATGACAATTGCATGTGAATTATCACTTTTGGGGCTAAAATAAGTGGGTTTAGAGTCATTTTAATGCCTGAAATTAGTTGAAATAGAAGCTTCCGAGTAGGAGAAAAAGTCTGTAAAAATGGCAATTTTGGTCACATTGAGGCTTTAAAAAGTAGTTATTCAACACAAGGCACAATTCAAAAGACATTTTGGATCCATTTTTCCACAGTCCAAAAAATCTATTTTCTGACGAAAAACAATGACCCGTGACCTGTCGAACTTTCTCCAGATGGTCAGAAATGGTAAATTTGTAATGTTTCATTTTTTGACTGTAAATTACTATTGCATGTGAATTAGAACACTTGTAACTAAAATAAGTGTGTTTAGAGTCATTTTAATGCCTGAAATTGGTCGAAATAGAAGCTTCTGAGTAGGAGAAAAAGTCTGTAAAAATGGCAATTTTGGACACATTGAGGCTTTAAAAAGTAGTTATTCAACATGAGGCACAATCCAAATGACATTTTGAATCAATTTTTCTACAGTCCAAAAAATCAATTTTCTGACGAAAAACAATGACCCCGTGACCTGTCGAACTTTCTCCAGATGGTCAGAAATTGTAAGTTTTTAATGTTTAATTTTTTGACTGTAAATTACTATTGCATGTGAATTAGAACACTTGGAACTAAAATAAGTGTGTTTATTTAGAGTCACTTTAATGCCTGAAATTGGTCAAAATAGTAGCTTCTGAGTAGGAGAAAAAGTATGTAAAAATGGCAATTTTGGTCACATTGAGGCTTTAAAAAGTAGTTGTTCAACATGAGGCACAATCCAAATGTCATTTTGAATCAATTTTTCTGCAGTCCAAAAAATCAATTTTCTAATGAAAAACGATGATCTGTGACCTGTCGAAATTTCTCCAAATGGTCAGAAATTCTTTTGGAACTAAAATAAGTGTGTTTAGAGCCATTTTAATGCCTGAAATTGGTCGAAATAGAACCTTCTGAGTAAGAGAAAAAGTCTGTAAAAATGGCAATTTTGGTCACATTGAGGCTTTAAAAAGTAGTTATTCAACATGAGGCACAATCCAAATGACATTTTGAATCAATTTTTCTACAGTCCAAAAAATAAATTTTCTGATGAAAAACGATGACCCTTGACCTGTAAAACTTTCTCCAGATGATCAGAAATGGTAATTTTTTAAAGTTTAATTTTTTGACTGTAAATGACTATTGCATGTGAATTATCACTTTTGGGGCTAAAATAAGTGTGTTTAGAGTCATTTTAATGGCTGAAATTAGTCGAAAGGGAAGCTTCTGAGTAGGAGAAAAAATTTGTAAAAATGGCACATTTGGTCACATTGAGGCTTTAAAAAGTAGCTATTCAACATGAGGCACAATCCAAATGACATTTGAATCAATTTTACTACAGTCCAAAAAATCAATTTTCAGATGGTCAGAAATGGTAATTTTTTAATGTTTAATTTTTTTTACTGTAAATGACTAGTGCATGTGAATTAGAAGGCTTGGAACTAAAATAGGTGTGTTTAGAGTCATTTTAATGCCTGAAATTGGTTGAAATTGAAACTTCTGAGTAGGAGAAAAAGTCTGTAAAAAAGGCAATTTTGGTCACTTTGAGGCTTTAAAAAGTAGTTATTCAACATGAGGCACAATTCAAATGACATTTTGCATCAATTTTTGTACAGTCCGAAAAATCAATTTTCTGATGAAAAACGATCACCAGTGACCTGTCGAACTTTCTCCCGATGATCAGAAATGGTAATTTTTTTAAGTTTAATTTTTTGACTGTAAATGACTGTTGCATGTGAATTATTACTTTTGGGGCTAAAATAAGAGTGTTTAGAGTCATTTTAATGCCTGAAATTGGTCAAAATAGAAGCTTCTGAGTAGGAAAAAAAGTCTGTAAAAATGGCAATTTTGGTCACATTGAGGCTTTAAAAAGTAGTTATTCAACATGAGGCACAATCCAAATGACATTTTTAATCACTTTTTCTACAGTCCAAAAAATCAATTTTCAGATGGTCAGAAATGGTAATTTTTTAATGTTTAATTTTTTTTACTGTAAATTACTATTTCATGTTAATTAGAACGATTGGAACTAAAATAAGTGTGTTTAGAGTCATTTTAATGTCTGAAATTGGTCGAAATAGAAGCTTTTGAGTAGGAGAAAAAGTCTGTAAAAAAGGCAATTTTGGTCACTTTGAGGCTTTAAAAAGTAGTTATTCAACATGAGGCACAATCCAAATGAAATTTTGAATCAATTTTTCTACTGTCCAAAAATCAAATTTCTGATGAAAAACGATGATCTGTGACCTGTCGAACTTTCTCCAGATGGCCAGAAATAGAATTTTTTTAATGTTTTGTCTTTTGACTGTAAATGACTATTGCATGTGAATTATCACTTTTGGGGCTAAAATAAGTGGGTTTAGAGTCATTTTAATGCCTGAAATTAGTTGAAATAGAAGATTCTGAGTAGGAGAAAAAAAATCTGTAAAAATGGCAAATTTGGTCACATTGAGGCTTTAAAAAGTAGCTATTCAACATGAGGCACAATCCAAATGACATTTTTAATCACTTTTTCTACAGTCCAAAAAATCAATTTTCAGATGGTCAGAAATGGTAATTTTTTAATGTTTAATTTTTTTTACTGTATATTACTATTTCATGTTAATTAGAACGATTGGAACTAAAATAAGTGTGTTTAGAGTCATTTTAATGTCTGAAATTGGTCGAAATAGAAGCTTTTGAGTAGGAGAAAAAGTCTGTAAAAATGGCAATTTTGTTCACATTGAGGCTTTAAAAAGTAATTATTCAACATGAAGCACAATCCAAATGACATTTTGAATCAATTTTTCTACAGTCCAAAAAATCAATTTTCTGATGAAAAATGATGACCCTTGACCTGTCAAACTTCCTCCATATGGTCAGAAATGGTAATTTTTTAAAGTTTAAGTTTTTTGACTGTAAATGACAATTGCATGTGAATTATCACTTTTGGGGCTAAAATAACTGGGTTTAGAGTCATTTTAATGCCTGAAATTAGTTGAAATAGAAGCTTCTGAGTAGGAGAAAAAGTCTGTAAAAATGGCAATTTTGGTCACATTGAGGCTTTAAAAAGTAGTTATTCAACACAAGGCACAATTCAAAAGACATTTTGGATCCATTTTTCCACAGTCCAAAAAATCTAATTCTGACGAAAAACAATGACCCGTGACCTGTCGAACTTTCTCCAGATGGTCAGAAATGGTAAATTTGTAATGTTTATTTTTTGACTGTAAATTACTATTGCATGTGAATTAGAACACTTGTAACTAAAATAAGTGTGTTTAGAGTCATTTTAATGCCTGAAATTGGTCGAAATAGAAGCTCCTGTGTAGGAGAAAAAGTCTGTAAAAATGGCAATTTTGGTCACATTGAGGCTTTAAAAAGTATTCAGTATGAGGCAAATCCAAATGACATTTTGAATCAATTTTTCTACAGTCCAAAAAATCAATTTTCTGATGAAAAACGATGACCCTTGACCTGTCGAACTTTCTCCAGATGGTCAGGAATGGTAATTTTTGTAAAGTTTAATTTTTTGACTGTAAATGACTATTGCATGTGAATTAGAACTCTTGGATCTAAAATATGTGTGTTTAGAGTCATTTTAATGCCTGAAATTGGTCAAAATAGAAGCTTCTGAGTAGGAGAAAAAGTCTGTAAAAATGGCAATTTTGGACACATTGAGGCTTTAAAAAGTAGTTATTCAACATGAGGCACAATCCAAATGACATTTTGAATCAATTTTTCTACAGTCCAAAAAATCAATTTTCTGACGAAAAACAATGACCCCGTGACCTGCCGAACTTTCTCCAGATGGTCAGAAATTGTAAGTTTTTAATGTTTAATTTTTTGACTGTAAATTACTATTGCATGTGAATTAGAACACTTGGAACTAAAATAAGTGTGTTTATTTAGAGTCATTTTAATGCCTGAAATTGGTCAAAATAGAAGCTTCTGAGTAGGAGAAAAAGTATGTAAAAATGGCAATTTTGGTCACATTGAGGCTTTAAAAAGTAGTTGTTCAACATGAGGCACAATCCAAATGTCATTTTGAATCAATTTTTCTGCAGTCCACAAAATCAATTTTCTAATGAAAAACGATGATCTGTGAACTGTCGAACTTTCTCCAAATGGTCAGAAATTCTTTTGGAACTAAAATAAGTGTGTTTAGAGCCATTTTAATGCCTGAAATTGGTCGAAATAGAACCTTCTGAGTAAGAGAAAAAGTCTGTAAAAATGGCAATTTTGGTCACATTGAGGCTTTAAAAAGTAGTTATTCAACATGAGGCACAATCCAAATGACATTTTGAATCAATTTTTCTACAGTCCAAAAAATAAATTTTCTGATGAAAAACGATGACCCTTGACCTGTAAAACTTTCTCCAGATGATCAGAAATGGTAATTTTTTAAAGTTTAATTTTTTGACTGTAAATGACTATTGCATGTGAATTATCACTTTTGGGGCTAAAATAAGTGTGTTTAGAGTCATTTTAATGGCTGAAATTAGTCGAAAGGGAAGCTTCTGAGTAGGAGAAAAAATTTGTAAAAATGGCACATTTGGTCACATTGAGGCTTTAAAAAGTAGCTATTCAACATGAGGCACAATCCAAATGACATTTGAATCAATTTTACTACAGTCCAAAAAATCAATTTTCAGATGGTCAGAAATGGTAATTTTTTAATGTTTATTTTTTTTTACTGTAAATTACTAGTGCATGTGAATTAGAACGCTTGGAACTAAAATAGGTGTGTTTAGAGTCATTTTAATGCCTGAAATTGGTTGAAATTGAAACTTCTGAGTAGGAGAAAAAGTCTGTAAAAAAGGCAATTTTGCTCACTTTGAGGCTTTAAAAAGTAGTTATTCAACATGAGGCACAATTCAAATGACATTTTGCATCAATTTTTGTACAGTCCAAAAAATCAATTTTCTGATGAAAAACGATCACCAGTGATCTGTCGAACTTTCTCCCGATGATCAGAAATGGTAATTTTTTTAAGTTTAATTTTTTGACTGTAAATGACTGTTGCATGTGAATTATTACTTTTGGGGCTAAAATAAGAGTGTTTAGAGTCATTTTAATGCCTGAAATTGGTCAAAATAGAAGCTTCTGAGTAGGAAAAAAAGTCTGTAAAAATGGCAATTTTGGTCACATTGAGGCTTTAAAAAGTAGTTATTCAACATGAGGCACAATCCAAATGAAATTTTGAATCAATTTTTCTACTGTCCAAAAATCAATTTTCTGATGAAAAACGATGATCTGTGACCTGTCGAACTTTCTCCAGATGGTCAGAAATAGAATTTTTTTAATGTTTTGTCTTTTGACTGTAAATGACTATTGCATGTGAATTATCACTTTTGGGGCTAAAATAAGTGGGTTTAGAGTCATTTTAATGCCTGAAATTAGTTGAAATAGAAGATTCTGAGTAGGAGAAAAAGTCTGTAAAAATGGCAATTTTGGTCACATTGAGGCTTTAAAAAGTATTCAGTATGAGGCAAATCCAAATGACATTTTGAATCAATTTTTCTACAGTCCAAAAAATCAATTTTCTGATGAAAAACGATGACCCTTGACCTGTCGAACTTTCTCCAGATGGTCAGGAATGGTAATTTTTTTAAAGTTTAATTTTTTGACTGTAAATGACTATTGCATGTGAATTAGAACTCTTGGATCTAAAATATGTGTGTTTAGAGTCATTTTAATGCCTGAAATTGGTCAAAATAGAAGCTTCTGAGTAGGAGAAAAAGTCTGTAAAAATGGCAGTTTTGGTCACATTGAGGCTTTAAAAAGTAGTTATTCAACATGAGGCACAATCCAAATGAAATTTTGAATCAATTTTTCTACAGTCCAAAAAATCAATTTTCTGATGAAAGACGATGATCCGTGACCTGTCAAACTTTTTCCAGATGGTCAGAAATGGTAATTCATTAATGTTTAATTATTTGACTGTAAATGACCATTGCATGTGTATTAGAACTCTTGGAACTAAATTAAGTGTGTTTAGAGTAATTTTAATGCCTGAAATTGGTCGAAATAGAAGCTTCTGAGTAGGAGAAAAAGTCTGTAAAAATGGCAATTTTGGACACATTGAGGCTTTAAAAAGTAGTTATTCAACATGAGGCACAATCCAAATGACATTTTGAATCAATTTTTCTACAGTCCAAAAAATAAATTTTCTGATGAAAAACAATGACCCCGTGACCTGTCGAACTTTCTCCAGATGGTCAGAAATTGTAAGTTTTTAATGTTTAATTTTTTGACTGTAAATTACTATTGCATGTGAATTAGAACACTTGGAACTAAAATAAGTGTGTTTATTTAGAGTCATTTTAATGCCTGAAATTGGTCAAAATAGAAGCTTCTGAGTAGGAGAAAAAGTATGTAAAAATGGCAATTTTGGTCACATTGAGGCTTTAAAAAGTAGTTGTTCAACATGAGGCACAATCCAAATGTCATTTTGAATCAATTTTTCTGCATTCCACAAAATCAATTTTCTAATGAAAAACGATGATCTGTGAACTGTCGAACTTTCTCCAAATGGTCAGAAATTCTTTTGGAACTAAAATAAGTGTGTTTAGAGCCATTTTAATGCCTGAAATTGGTCGAAATAGAACCTTCTGAGTAAGAGAAAAAGTCTGTAAAAATGGCAATTTTGGTCACATTGAGGCTTTAAAAAGTAGTTATTCAACATGAGGCACAATCCAAATGACATTTTGAATCAATTTTTCTACAGTCCAAAAAATAAATTTTCTGATGAAAAACGATGACCCTTGACCTGTAAAACTTTCTCCAGATGATCAGAAATGGTAATTTTTTAAAGTTTAATTTTTTGACTGTAAATGACTATTGCATGTGAATTATCACTTTTGGGGCTAAAATAAGTGTGTTTAGAGTCATTTTAATAGCTGAAATTAGTCGAAAGGGAAGCTTCTGAGTAGGAGAAAAAGTCTGTAAAAATGGCACATTTGGTCACATTGAGGCTTTAAAAAGTAGCTATTCAACATGAGGCACAATCCAAATGACATTTGAATCAATTTTACTACAGTCCAAAAAATCAATTTTCAGATGGTCAGAAATGGTAATTTTTTAATGTTTATTTTTTTTTACTGTAAATTACTAGTGCATGTGAATTAGAACGCTTGGAACTAAAATAGGTGTGTTTAGAGTCATTTTAATGCCTGAAATTGGTTGAAATTGAAACTTCTGAGTAGGAGAAAAAGTCTGTAAAAAAGGCAATTTTGCTCACTTTGAGGCTTTAAAAAGTAGTTATTCAACATGAGGCACAATTCAAATGACATTTTGCATCAATTTTTGTACAGTCCAAAAAATCAATTTTCTGATGAAAAACGATCACCAGTGACCTGTCGAACTTTCTCCCGATGATCAGAAATGGTAATTTTTTTAAGTTTAATTTTTTGACTGTAAATGACTGTTGCATGTGAATTATTACTTTTGGGGCTAAAATAAGAGTGTTTAGAGTCATTTTAATGCCTGAAATTGGTCAAAATAGAAGCTTCTGAGTAGGAAAAAAAGTCTGTAAAAATGGCAATTTTGGTCACATTGAGGCTTTAAAAAGTAGTTATTCAACATGAGGCACAATCCAAATGAAATTTTGAATCAATTTTTCTACTGTCCAAAAATCAATTTTCTGATGAAAAACGATGATCTGTGACCTGTCGAACTTTCTCCAGATGGTCAGAAATAGAATTTTTTTAATGTTTTGTCTTTTGACTGTAAATGACTATTGCATGTGAATTATCACTTTTGGGGCTAAAATAAGTGGGTTTAGAGTCATTTTAATGCCTGAAATTAGTTGAAATAGAAGATTCTGAGTAGGAGAAAAAAATCTGTAAAAATGGCAAATTTGGTCACATTGAGGCTTTAAAAAGTAGCTATTCAACATGAGGCACAATCCAAATGACATTTTTAATCACTTTTTCTACACTCCAAAAAATCAATTTTCAGATGGTCAGAAATGGTAATTTTTTAATGTTTAATTTTTTTTACTGTAAATGACTATTGCATGTGAATTAGAACGATTGGAACTAAAATAAGTGTGTTTAGAGTCATTTTAATGTCTGAAATTGGTCGAAATAGAAGCTTTTGAGTAGGAGAAAAAGTCTGTAAAAATGGCAATTTTGTTCACATTGAGGCTTTAAAAAGTAATTATTCAACATGAAGCACAATCCAAATGACATTTTGAATCAATTTTTCTACAGTCCAAAAAATCAATTTTCTGATGAAAAATGATGACCCGTGACCTGTCGAACTTCCTCCATATGGTCAGAAATGGTAATTTTTTAAAGTTTACGTTTTTTGACTGTAAATGACAATTGCATGTGAATTATCACTTTTGGGGCTAAAATAAGTGGTTTTAGAGTCATTTTAACGCCTGAAATTAGTTGAAATAGAAGCTTCTGAGTAGGAGAAAAAGTCTGTAAAAATGGCAATTTTGGTCACATTGAGGCTTTAAAAAGTAGTTATTCAACACAAGGCACAATTCAAAAGACATTTTGGATCCATTTTTCCACAGTCCAAAAAATCTAATTCTGACGAAAAACAATGACCCGTGACCTGTCGAACTTTCTCCAGATGGTCAGAAATGGTAAATTTGTAATGTTTCATTTTTTGACTGTAAATTACTATTGCATGTGAATTAGAACACTTTTAACTAAAATAAGTGTGTTTAGAGTCATTTTAATGCCTGAAATTGGTCGAAATAGAAGCTCCTGTGTAGGAGAAAAAGTCTGTAAAAATGGCAATTTTGGTCACATTGAGGCTTTAAAAAGTATTCAGTATGAGGCAAATCCAAATGACATTTTGAATCAATTTTTCTACAGTCCAAAAAATCAATTTTCTGATGAAAGACGATGATCTGTGACCTGTCGAACTTTCTCCAGATGGTCAGAAATATAAGTTTTTTTAATGTTTTGTCTTTTGACTGTAAATGACTATTGCATGTGAATTATCACTTTTGGAACTAAAATAAGTGTGTTTAGAGTCATTTTAATGGCTGAAATTAGTCGAAATAGAAGATTCTGAGTAGGAGAAAAAGTCTGTAAAAATGGCAATTTTGGTCACATTGAGGCTTTAAAAAGTAGTTGTTCAACATGAGGCACAATTCAAATGACAATTTGCATCAATTTTTCAACAGTCCAAAAAATAAATTTTCTGATGAAAAACGATGATCCGTGACCTGTCAAACTTTTTCCAGATGGTCAGAAATGGTAATTCATTAATGTTTAATTATTTGACTGTAAATGACCATTGCATGTGTATTAGAACTCTTGGAACTAAATTAAGTGTGTTTAGAGTAATTTTAATGCCTGAAATTGGTCGAAATAGAAGCTTCTGAGTAGGAGAAAAAGTCTGTAAAAATGGCAATTTTGGACACATTGAGGCTTTAAAAAGTAGTTATTCAACATGAGGCACAATCCAAATGACATTTTGAATCAATTTTTCTACAGTCCAAAAAATAAATTTTCTGACGAAAAACAATGACCCCGTGACCTGTCGAACTTTCTCCAGATGGTCAGAAATTGTAAGTTTTTAATGTTTAATTTTTTGACTGTAAATTACTATTGCATGTGAATTAGAACACTTGGAACTAAAATAAGTGTGTTTATTTAGAGTCATTTTAATGCCTGAAATTGGTCAAAATAGAAGCTTCTGAGTAGGAGAAAAAGTATGTAAAAATGGCAATTTTGGTCACATTGAGGCTTTAAAAAGTAGTTGTTCAACATGAGGCACAATCCAAATGTCATTTTGAATCAATTTTTCTGCAGTCCAAAAAATCAATTTTCTAATGAAAAACGATGATCTGTGAACTGTCGAACTTTCTCCAAATGGTCAGAAATTCTTTTGGAACTAAAATAAGTGTGTTTAGAGCCATTTTAATGCCTGAAATTGGTCGAAATAGAACCTTCTGAGTAAGAGAAAAAGTCTGTAAAAATGGCAATTTTGGTCACATTGAGGCTTTAAAAAGTAGTTATTCAACATGAGGCACAATCCAAATGACATTTTGAATCAATTTTTCTACAGTCCAAAAAATAAATTTTCTGATGAAAAACGATGACCCTTGACCTGTAAAACTTTCTCCAGATGATCAGAAATGGTAATTTTTTAAAGTTTAATTTTTTGACTGTAAATGACTATTGCATGTGAATTATCACTTTTGGGGCTAAAATAAGTGTGTTTAGAGTCATTTTAATGGCTGAAATTAGTCGAAAGGGAAGCTTCTTAGTAGGATAAAAAATTTGTAAAAATGGCACATTTGGTCACATTGAGGCTTTAAAAAGTAGCTATTCAACATGAGGCACAATCCAAATGACATTTGAATCAATTTTACTACAGTCCAAAAAATCAATTTTCAGATGGTCAGAAATGGTAATTTTTTAATGTTTAATTTTTTTTACTGTAAATTACTAGTGCATGTGAATTAGAACGCTTGGAACTAAAATAGGTGTGTTTAGAGTCATTTTAATGCCTGACATTGGTTGAAATTGAAACTTCTGAGTAGGAAAAAAAGTCTGTAAAAATGGCAATTTTGGTCACATTCAGGCTTTAAAAAGTAGTTATTCAACATGAGGCACAATCCAAATGAAATTTTGAATCAATTTTTCTACTGTCCAAAAATCAATTTTCTGATGAAAAACGATGATCTGTGACCTGTCGAACTTTCTCCAGATGGTCAGAAATAGAATTTTTTTAATGTTTTGTCTTTTGACTGTAAATGACTATTGCATGTGAATTATCACTTTTGGGGCTAAAATAAGTGGGTTTAGAGTCATTTTAATGCCTGAAATTAGTTGAAATAGAAGATTCTGAGTAGGAGAAAAAAATCTGTAAAAATGGCAAATTTGGTCACATTGAGGCTTTAAAAAGTAGCTATTCAACATGAGGCACAATCCAAATGACATTTTAATCACTTTTTCTACAGTCCAAAAATCAATTTTCAGATGGTCAGAAATGGTAATTTTTTAATGTTTAATTTTTTTTACTGTAAATGACTATTGCATGTGAATTAGAACGATTGGAACTAAAATAAGTGTGTTTAGAGTCATTTTAATGTCTGAAATTGGTCGAAATAGAAGCTTTTGAGTAGGAGAAAAAGTCTGTAAAAATGGCAATTTTGGTCACATTGAGGCTTTAAAAAGTAGTTATTCAACACAAGGCACAATTCAAAAGACATTTTGGATCCATTTTTCCACAGTCCAAAAAATCTATTTTCTGACGAAAAACAATGACCCGTGACCTGTCGAACTTTCTCCAGATGGTCAGAAATGGTAAATTTGTAATGTTTCATTTTTTGACTGTAAATTACTATTGCATGTGAATTAGAACACTTGTAACTAAAATAAGTGTGTTTAGAGTCATTTTAATGCCTGAAATTGGTCGAAATAGAAGCTTCTGAGTAGGAGAAAAAGTCTGTAAAAATGGCAATTTTGCACACATTGAGGCTTTAAAAAGTAGTTATTCAACATGAGGCACAATCCAAATGACATTTTGAATCAATTTTTCTACAGTCCAAAAAATCAATTTTCTGACGAAAAACAATGACCCCGTGACCTGTCGAACTTTCTCCAGATGGTCAGAAATTGTAAGTTTTTAATGTTTAATTTTTTGACTGTAAATTACTATTGCATGTGAATTAGAACACTTGGAACTAAAATAAGTGTGTTTATTTAGAGTCATTTTAATGCCTGAAATTAGTTGAAATAGAAGATTCTGAGTAGGAGAAAAAAATCTGTAAAAATGGCAAATTTGGTCACATTGAGGCTTTAAAAAGTAGCTATTCAACATGAGGCACAATCCAAATGACATTTTTAATCACTTTTTCTACAGTCCAAAAAATCAATTTTCAGATGGTCAGAAATGTTAATTTTTTAATGTTTAATTTTTTTTACTGTAAATGACTATTGCATGTGAATTAGAACGATTGGAACTAAAATAAGTGTGTTTAGAGTCATTTTAATGTCTGAAATTGGTCGAAATAGAAGCTTTTGAGTAGGAGAAAAAGTCTGTAAAAATGGCAATTTTGTTCACATTGAGGCTTTAAAAAGTAATTATTCAACATGAAGCACAATCCAAATGACATTTTGAATCAATTTTTCTACAGTCCAAAAAATCAATTTTCTGATGAAAAATGATGACCCTTGACCTGTCAAACTTCCTCCATATGGTCAGAAATGTAATTTTTTAAAGTTTAAGTTTTTTGACTGTAAATGACAATTGCATGTGAATTATCACTTTTGGGGCTAAAATAAGTGGGTTTAGAGTCATTTTAATGCCTGAAATTAGTTGAAATAGAAGCTTCTGAGTAGGAGAAAAAGTCTGTAAAAATGGCAATTTTGGTCACATTGAGGCTTTAAAAAGTAGTTATTCAACACAAGGCACAATTCAAAAGACATTTTGGATCCATTTTTCCACAGTCCAAAAAATCTATTTTCTGATGAAAAACGATGACCCTTGACCTGTAAAACTTTCTCCAGATGATCAGAAATGGTAATTTTTTAAAGTTTAATTTTTTGACTGTAAATGACTATTGCATGTGAATTATCACTTTTGGGGCTAAAATATGTGTGTGTAGAGTCATTTTAATGGCTGAAATTAGTCGAAAGGGAAGCTTCTGAGTAGGAGAAAAAATTTGTAAAAATGGCACATTTGGTCACATTGAGGCTTTAAAAAGTAGCTATTCAACATGAGGCACAATCCAAATGACATTTGAATCAATTTTACTACAGTCCAAAAAATCAATTTTCAGATGGTCAGAAATGGTAATTTTTTAATGTTTAATTTTTTTTACTGTAAATGACTAGTGCATGTGAATTAGAACGCTTGGAACTAAAATAGGTGTGTTTAGAGTCATTTTAATGCCTGAAATTGGTTGAAATTGAAACTTCTGAGTAGGAGAAAAAGTCTGTAAAAAAGGCAATTTTGGTCACTTTGAGGCTTTAAAAAGTAGTTATTCAACATGAGGCACAATTCAAATGACAGTTTGCATCAATTTTTGTACAGTCCAAAAAATCAATTTTCTGATGAAAAACGATCACCAGTGACCTGTCGAACTTTCTCCCGATGATCAGAAATGGTAATTTTTTTAAGTTTAATTTTTTGACTGTAAATGACTGTTGCATGTGAATTATTACTTTTGGGGCTAAAATAAGAGTGTTTAGAGTCATTTTAATGCCTGAAATTGGTCAAAATAGAAGCTTCTGAGTAGGAAAAAAAGTCTGTAAAAATGGCAATTTTGGTCACATTGAGGCTTTAAAAAGTAGTTATTCAACATGAGGCACAATCCAAATGAAATTTTGAATCAATTTTTCTACTGTCCAAAAATCAATTTTCTGATGAAAAACGATGATCTGTGACCTGTCGAACTTTCTCCAGATGGTCAGAAATAGAATTTTTTTAATGTTTTGTCTTTTGACTGTAAATGACTATTGCATGTGAATTATCACTTTTGGGGCTAAAATAAGTGGGTTTAGAGTCATTTTAATGCCTGAAATTAGTTGAAATAGAAGATTCTGAGTAGGAGAAAAAAATCTGTAAAAATGGCAAATTTGGTCACATTGAGGCTTTAAAAAGTAGCTATTCAACATGAGGCACAATCCAAATGACATTTTTAATAACTTTTTCTACACTCCAAAAAATCAATTTTCAGATGGTCAGAAATGGTAATTTTTTAATGTTTAATTTTTTTTACTGTAAATGACTATTGCATGTGAATTAGAACGATTGGAACTAAAATAAGTGTGTTTAGAGTCATTTTAATGTCTGAAATTGGTCGAAATAGAAGCTTTTGAGTAGGAGAAAAAGTCTGTAAAAATGGCAATTTTGTTCACATTGAGGCTTTAAAAAGTAATTATTCAACATGAAGCACAATCCAAATGACATTTTGAATCAATTTTTCTACAGTCCAAAAAATCAATTTTCTGATGAAAAATGATGACCCGTGACCTGTCGAACTTCCTCCATATGGTCAGAAATGGTAATTTTTTAAAGTTTAAGTTTTTTGACTGTAAATGACAATTGCATGTGAATTATCACTTTTGGGGCTAAAATAAGTGGGTTTAGAGTCATTTTAACGCCTGAAATTAGTTGAAATAGAAGCTTCTGAGTAGGGGAAAAAGTCTGTAAAAATGGCAATTTTGGTCACATTGAGGCTTTAAAAAGTAGTTATTCAACACAAGGCACAATTCAAAAGACATTTTGGATCCATTTTTCCACAGTCCAAAAAATCTAATTCTGACGAAAAACAATGACCCGTGACCTGTCGAACTTTCTCCAGATGGTCAGAAATGGTAAATTTGTAATGTTTCATTTTTTGACTGTAAATTACTATTGCATGTGAATTAGAACACTTGTAACTAAAATAAGTGTGTTTAGAGTCATTTTAATGCCTGAAATTGGTCGAAATAGAAGCTCCTGTGTAGGAGAAAAAGTCTGTAAAAATGGCAATTTTGGTCACATTGAGGCTTTAAAAAGTATTCAGTATGAGGCAAATCCAAATGACATTTTGAATCAATTTTTCTACAGTCCAAAAAATCAATTTTCTGATGAAAGACGATGATCTGTGACCTGTCGAACTTTCTCCAGATGGTCAGAAATATAAGTTTTTTTAATGTTTTGTCTTTTGACTGTAAATGACTATTGCATGTGAATTATCACTTTTGGAACTAAAATAAGTGTGTTTAGAGTCATTTTAATGGCTGAAATTAGTCGAAATAGAAGATTCTGAGTAGGAGAAAAAGTCTGTAAAAATGGCAATTTTGGTCACATTGAGGCTTTAAAAAGTAGTTGTTCAACATGAGGCACAATTCAAATGACAATTTGCATCAATTTTTCAACAGTCCAAAAAATAAATTTTCTGAAGAAAAACGATGATCCGTGACCTGTCAAACTTTTTCCAGATGGTCAGAAATGGTAATTCATTAATGTTTAATTATTTGACTGTAAATGACCATTGCATGTGTATTAGAACTCTTGGAACTAAATTAAGTGTGTTTAGAGTAATTTTAATGCCTGAAATTGGTCGAAATAGAAGCTTCTGAGTAGGAGAAAAAGTCTGTAAAAATGGCAATTTTGGACACATTGAGGCTTTAAAAAGTAGTTATTCAACATGAGGCACAATCCAAATGACATTTTGAATCAATTTTTCTACAGTCCAAAAAATCAATTTTCTGACGAAAAACAATGACCCCGTGACCTGTCGAACTTTCTCCAGATGGTCAGAAATTGTAAGTTTTTAATGTTTAATTTTTTGACTGTAAATTACTATTGCATGTGAATTAGAACACTTGGAACTAAAATAAGTGTGTTTATTTAGAGTCATTTTAATGCCTGAAATTGGTCAAAATAGAAGCTTCTGAGTAGGAGAAAAAGTATGTAAAAATGGCAATTTTGGTCACATTGAGGCTTTAAAAAGTAGTTGTTCAACATGAGGCACAATCCAAATGTCATTTTGAATCAATTTTTCTGCAGTCCAAAAAATCAATTTTCTAATGAAAAACGATGATCTGTGAACTGTCGAACTTTCTCCAAATGGTCAGAAATTCTTTTGGAACTAAAATAAGTGTGTTTAGAGCCATTTTAATGCCTGAAATTGGTCGAAATAGAACCTTCTGAGTAATAGAAAAAGTCTGTAAAAATGGCAATTTTGGTCACATTGAGGCTTTAAAAAGTAGTTATTCAACATGAGGCACAATCCAAATGACATTTTGAATCAATTTTTCTACAGTCCAAAAAATAAATTTTCTGATGAAAAACGATGACCCTTGACCTGTAAAACTTTCTCCAGATGATCAGAAATGGTAATTTTTTAAAGTTTAATTTTTTGACTGTAAATGACTATTGCATGTGAATTATCACTTTTGGGGCTAAAATAAGTGTGTTTAGAGTCATTTTAATGGCTGAAATTAGTCGAAAGGGAAGCTTCTTAGTAGGAGAAAAAATTTGTAAAAATGGCACATTTGGTCACATTGAGGCTTTAAAAAGTAGCTATTCAACATGAGGCACAATCCAAATGACATTTGAATCAATTTTACTACAGTCCAAAAAATCAATTTTCAGATGGTCAGAAATGGTAATTTTTTAATGTTTAATTTTTTTTACTGTAAATTACTAGTGCATGTGAATTAGAACGCTTGGAACTAAAATAGGTGTGTTTAGAGTCATTTTAATGCCTGACATTGGTTGAAATTGAAACTTCTGAGTAGGAAAAAAAGTCTGTAAAAATGGCAATTTTGGTCACATTCAGGCTTTAAAAAGTAGTTATTCAACATGAGGCACAATCCAAATGAAATTTTGAATCAATTTTTCTACTGTCCAAAAATCAATTTTCTGATGAAAAACGATGATCTGTGACCTGTCGAACTTTCTCCAGATGGTCAGAAATAGAATTTTTTTAATGTTTTGTCTTTTGACTGTAAATGACTATTGCATGTGAATTATCACTTTTGGGGCTAAAATAAGTGGGTTTAGAGTCATTTTAATGCCTGAAATTAGTTGAAATAGAAGATTCTGAGTAGGAGAAAAAAATCTGTAAAAATGGCAAATTTGGTCACATTGAGGCTTTAAAAAGTAGCTATTCAACATGAGGCACAATCCAAATGACATTTTTAATCACTTTTTCTACAGTCCAAAAATCAATTTTCAGATGGTCAGAAATGGTAATTTTTTAATGTTTAATTTTTTTTACTGTAAATGACTATTGCATGTGAATTAGAACGATTGGAACTAAAATAAGTGTGTTTAGAGTCATTTTAATGTCTGAAATTGGTCGAAATAGAAGCTTTTGAGTAGGAGAAAAAGTCTGTAAAAATGGCAATTTTGTTCACATTGAGGCTTTAAAAAGTAATTATTCAACATGAAGCACAATCCAAATGACATTTTGAATCAATTTTTCTACAGTCCAAAAAATCAATTTTCTGATGAAAAATGATGACCCTTGACCTGTCAAACTTCCTCCATATGGTCAGAAATGTAATTTTTTAAAGTTTAAGTTTTTTGACTGTAAATGACAATTGCATGTGAATTATCACTTTTGGGGCTAAAATAAGTGGGTTTAGAGTCATTATAATGCCTGAAATTAGTTGAAATAGAAGCTTCTGAGTAGGAGAAAAAGTCTGTAAAAATGGCAATTTTGGTCACATTGAGGCTTTAAAAAGTAGTTATTCAACACAAGGCACAATTCAAAAGACATTTTGGATCCATTTTTCCACAGTCCAAAAAATCTATTTTCTGACGAAAAACAATGACCCGTGACCTGTCGAACTTTCTCCAGATGGTCAGAAATTGTAAGTTTTTAATGTTTAATTTTTTGACTGTAAATTACTATTGCATGTGAATTAGAACACTTGTAACTAAAATAAGTGTGTTTAGAGTCATTTTAATGCCTGAAATTGGTCGAAATAGAAGCTTCTGAGTAGGAGAAAAAGTCTGTAAAAATGGCAATTTTGGACACATTGAGGCTTTAAAAAGTAGTTATTCAACATGAGGCACAATCCAAATGACATTTTGAATCAATTTTTCTACAGTCCAAAAAATCAATTTTCTGACGAAAAACAATGACCCCGTGACCTGTCGAACTTTCTCCAGATGGTCAGAAATTGTAAGTTTTTAATGTTTAATTTTTTGACTGTAAATTACTATTGCATGTGAATTAGAACACTTGGAACTAAAATAAGTGTGTTTATTTAGAGTCATTTTAATGCCTGAAATTAGTTGAAATAGAAGATTCTGAGTAGGAGAAAAAAATCTGTAAAAATGGCAAATTTGGTCACATTGAGGCTTTAAAAATTAGCTATTCAACATGAGGCACAATCCAAATGACATTTTTAATCACTTTTTCTACAGTCCAAAAAAATCAATTTTCAGATGGTCAGAAATGGTAATTTTTTAATGTTTAATTTTTTTTACTGTAAATGACTATTGCATGTGAATTAGAACGATTGGAACTAAAATAAGTGTGTTTAGAGTCATTTTAATGTCTGAAATTGGTCGAAATAGAAGCTTTTGAGTAGGAGAAAAAGTCTGTAAAAATGGCAATTTTGTTCACATTGAGGCTTTAAAAAGTAATTATTCAACATGAAGCACAATCCAAATGACATTTTGAATCAATTTTTCTACAGTCCAAAAAATCAATTTTCTGATGAAAAATGATGACCCTTGACCTGTCAAACTTCCTCCATATGGTCAGAAATGTAATTTTTTAAAGTTTAAGTTTTTTGACTGTAAATGACAATTGCATGTGAATTATCACTTTTGGGGCTAAAATAAGTGGGTTTAGAGTCATTATAATGCCTGAAATTAGTTGAAATAGAAGCTTCTGAGTAGGAGAAAAAGTCTGTAAAAATGGCAATTTTGGTCACATTGAGGCTTTAAAAAGTAGTTATTCAACACAAGGCACAATTCAAAAGACATTTTGGATCCATTTTTCCACAGTCCAAAAAATCTATTTTCTGACGAAAAACAATGACCCGTGACCTGTCGAACTTTCTCCAGATGGTCAGAAATTGTAAGTTTTTAATGTTTAATTTTTTGACTGTAAATTACTATTGCATGTGAATTAGAACACTTGTAACTAAAATAAGTGTGTTTAGAGTCATTTTAATGCCTGAAATTGGTCGAAATAGAAGCTTCTGAGTAGGAGAAAAAGTCTGTAAAAATGGCAATTTTGGACACATTGAGGCTTTAAAAAGTAGTTATTCAACATGAGGCACAATCCAAATGACATTTTGAATCAATTTTTCTACAGTCCAAAAAATCAATTTTCTGACGAAAAACAATGACCCCGTGACCTGTCGAACTTTCTCCAGATGGTCAGAAATTGTAAGTTTTTAATGTTTAATTTTTTGACTGTAAATTACTATTGCATGTGAATTAGAACACTTGGAACTAAAATAAGTGTGTTTATTTAGAGTCATTTTAATGCCTGAAATTAGTTGAAATAGAAGATTCTGAGTAGGAGAAAAAAATCTGTAAAAATGGCAAATTTGGTCACATTGAGGCTTTAAAAATTAGCTATTCAACATGAGGCACAATCCAAATGACATTTTTAATCACTTTTTCTACAGTCCAAAAAAATCAATTTTCAGATGGTCAGAAATGGTAATTTTTTAATGTTTAATTTTTTTTACTGTAAATGACTATTGCATGTGAATTAGAACGATTGGAACTAAAATAAGTGTGTTTAGAGTCATTTTAATGTCTGAAATTGGTCGAAATAGAAGCTTTTGAGTAGGAGAAAAAGTCTGTAAAAATGGCAATTTTGTTCACATTGAGGCTTTAAAAAGTAATTATTCAACATGAAGCACAATCCAAATGACATTTTGAATCAATTTTTCTACAGTCCAAAAAATCAATTTTCTGATGAAAAATGATGACCCTTGACCTGTCAAACTTCCTCCATATGGTCAGAAATGTAATTTTTTAAAGTTTAAGTTTTTTGACTGTAAATGACAATTGCATGTGAATTATCACTTTTGGGGCTAAAATAAGTGGGTTTAGAGTCATTTTAATGCCTGAAATTAGTTGAAATAGAAGCTTCTGAGTAGGAGAAAAAGTCTGTAAAAATGGCAATTTTGGTCACATTGAGGCTTTAAAAAGTAGTTATTCAACACAAGGCACAATTCAAATGACATTTTGGATCCATTTTTCCACAGTCCAAAAAATCTATTTTCTGATGAAAAACGATGACCCTTGACCTGTAAAACTTTCTCCAGATGATCAGAAATGGTAATTTTTTAAAGTTTAATTTTTTGACTGTAAATGACTATTGCATGTGAATTATCACTTTTGGGGCTAAAATAAGTGTGTTTAGAGTCATTTTAATGGCTGAAATTAGTCGAAAGGGAAGCTTCTGAGTAGGAGAAAAAATTTGTAAAAATGGCACATTTGGTCACATTGAGGCTTTAAAAAGTAGCTATTCAACATGAGGCACAATCCAAATGACATTTGAATCAATTTTACTACAGTCCAAAAAATCAATTTTCAGATGGTCAGAAATGGTAATTTTTTAATGTTTAATTTTTTTTACTGTAAATGACTAGTGCATGTGAATTAGAACGCTTGGAACTAAAATAGGTGTGTTTAGAGTCATTTTAATGCCTGAAATTGGTTGAAATTGAAACTTCTGAGTAGGAGAAAAAGTCTGTAAAAAAGGCAATTTTGGTCACTTTGAGGCTTTAAAAAGTAGTTATTCAACACGAGGCACAATTCAAATGACAGTTTGCATCAATTTTTGTACAGTCCAAAAAATCAATTTTCTGATGAAAAACGATCACCAGTGACCTGTCGAACTTTCTCCCGATGATCAGAAATGGTAATTTTTTTAAGTTTAATTTTTTGACTGTAAATGACTGTTGCATGTGAATTATTACTTTTGGGGCTAAAATAAGAGTGTTTAGAGTCATTTTAATGCCTGAAATTGGTCAAAATAGAAGCTTCTGAGTAGGAAAAAAAGTCTGTAAAAATGGCAATTTTGGTCACATTGAGGCTTTAAAAAGTAGTTATTCAACATGAGGCACAATCCAAATGAAATTTTGAATCAATTTTTCTACTGTCCAAAAATCAATTTTCTGATGAAAAACGATGATCTGTGACCTGTCGAACTTTCTCCAGATGGTCAGAAATAGAATTTTTTTAATGTTTTGTCTTTTGACTGTAAATGACTATTGCATGTGAATTATCACTTTTGGGGCTAAAATAAGTGGGTTTAGAGTCATTTTAATGCCTGAAATTAGTTGAAATAGAAGATTCTGAGTAGGAGAAAAAAATCTGTAAAAATGGCAAATTTGGTCACATTGAGGCTTTAAAAAGTAGCTATTCAACATGAGGCACAATCCAAATGACATTTTTAATCACTTTTTCTACAGTCCAAAAAATCAATTTTCAGATGGTCAGAAATGGTAATTTTTTAATGTTTAATTTTTTTTACTGTAAATGACTATTGCATGTGAATTAGAACGATTGGAACTAAAATAAGTGTGTTTAGAGTCATTTTAATGTCTGAAATTGGTCGAAATAGAAGCTTTTGAGTAGGAGAAAAAGTCTGTAAAAATGGCAATTTTGTTCACATTGAGGCTTTAAAAAGTAATTATTCAACATGAAGCACAATCCAAATGACATTTTGAATCAATTTTTCTACAGTCCAAAAAATCAATTTTCTGATGAAAAATGATGACCCGTGACCTGTCGAACTTCCTCCATATGGTCAGAAATGGTAATTTTTTAAAGTTTAAGTTTTTTGACTGTAAATGACAATTGCATGTGAATTATCACTTTTGGGGCTAAAATAAGTGGGTTTAGAGTCATTTTAACGCCTGAAATTAGTTGAAATAGAAGCTTCTGAGTAGGAGAAAAAGTCTGTAAAAATGGCAATTTTGGTCACATTGAGGCTTTAAAAAGTAGTTATTCAACACAAGGCACAATTCAAAAGACATTTTGGATCCATTTTTCCACAGTCCAAAAAATCTATTTTCTTTCGAAAAACAATGACCCGTGACCTGTCGAACTTTCTCCAGATGGTCAGAAATGGTAAATTTGTAATGTTTCATTTTTTGACTGTAAATTACTAATGCATGTGAATTAGAACACTTGTAACTAAAATAAGTGTGTTTAGAGTCATTTTAATGCCTGAAATTGGTCGAAATAGAAGCTTCTGAGTAGGAGAAAAAGTCTGTAAAAATGGCAATTTTGGACACATTGAGGCTTTAAAAAGTAGTTATTCAACATGAGGCACAATCCAAATGACATTTTGAATCAATTTTTCTACAGTCCAAAAAATCAATTTTCTGACGAAAAACAATGACCCCGTGACCTGTCGAACTTTCTCCAGATGGTCAGAAATTGTAAGTTTTTAATGTTTAATTTTTTGACTGTAAATTACTATTGCATGTGAATTAGAACACTTGGAACTAAAATAAGTGTGTTTATTTAGAGTCATTTTAATGCCTGAAATTAGTTGAAATAGAAGATTCTGAGTAGGAGAAAAAAATCTGTAAAAATGGCAAATTTGGTCACATTGAGGCTTTAAAAAGTAGCTATTCAACATGAGGCACAATCCAAATGACATTTTTAATCACTTTTTCTACAGTCCAAAAAATCAATTTTCAGATGGTCAGAAATGGTAATTTTTTAATGTTTAATTTTTTTTACTGTAAATGACTATTGCATGTGAATTAGAACGATTGGAACTAAAATAAGTGTGTTTAGAGTCATTTTAATGTCTGAAATTGGTCGAAATAGAAGCTTTTGAGTAGGAGAAAAAGTCTGTAAAAATGGCAATTTTGTTCACATTGAGGCTTTAAAAAGTAATTATTCAACATGAAGCACAATCCAAATGACATTTTGAATCAATTTTTCTACAGTCCAAAAAATCAATTTTCTGATGAAAAATGATGACCCTTGACCTGTCAAACTTCCTCCATATGGTCAGAAATGTAATTTTTTAAAGTTTAAGTTTTTTTACTGTAAATGACAATTGCATGTGAATTATCACTTTTGGGGCTAAAATAAGTGGGTTTAGAGTCATTTTAATGCCTGAAATTAGTTGAAATAGAAGCTTCTGAGTAGGAGAAAAAGTCTGTAAAAATGGCAATTTTGGTCACATTGAGGCTTTAAAAAGTAGTTATTCAACACAAGGCACAATTCAAAAGACATTTTGGATACATTTTTCCACAGTCCAAAAAATCTATTTTCTGATGAAAAACGATGACCCTTGACCTGTAAAACTTTCTCCAGATGATCAGAAATGGTAATTTTTTAAAGTTTAATTTTTTGACTGTAAATGACTATTGCATGTGAATTATCACTTTTGGGGCTAAAATAAGTGTGTTTAGAGTCATTTTAATGGCTGAAATTAGTCGAAAGGGAAGCTTCTGAGTAGGAGAAAAAAATTGTAAAAATGGCACATTTGGTCACATTGAGGCTTTAAAAAGTAGCTATTCAACATGAGGCACAATCCAAATGACATTTGAATCAATTTTACTACAGTCCAAAAAATCAATTTTCAGATGGTCAGAAATGGTAATTTTTTAATGTTTAATTTTTTTTACTGTAAATGACTAGTGCATGTGAATTAGAACGCTTGGAACTAAAATAGGTGTGTTTAGAGTCATTTTAATGCCTGAAATTGGTTGAAATTGAAACTTCTGAGTAGGAGAAAAAGTCTGTAAAAAAGGCAATTTTGGTCACTTTGAGGCTTTAAAAAGTAGTTATTCAACATGAGGCACAATTCAAATGACAGTTTGCATCAATTTTTGTACAGTCCAAAAAATCAATTTTCTGATGAAAAACGATCACCAGTGACCTGTCGCACTTTCTCCCGATGATCAGAAATGGTAATTTTTTTAAGTTTAATTTTTTGACTGTAAATGACTGTTGCATGTGAATTATTACTTTTGGGGCTAAAATAGGAGTGTTTAGAGTCATTTTAATGCCTGAAATTGGTCAAAATAGAAGCTTCTGAGTAGGAAAAAAAAGTCTCTAAAAATGGCAATTTTGGTCACATTGAGGCTTTAAAAAGTAGTTATTCAACATGAGGCACAATCCAAATGAAATTTTGAATCAATTTTTCTACTGTCCAAAAATCAATTTTCTGATGAAAAACGATGATCTGTGACCTGTCGAACTTTCTCCAGATGGTCAGAAATAGAATTTTTTTAATGTTTTGTCTTTTGACTGTAAATGACTATTGCATGTGAATTATCACTTTTGGGGCTAAAATAAGTGGGTTTAGAGTCATTTTAATGCCTGAAATTAGTTGAAATAGAAGATTCTGAGTAGGAGAAAAAAATCTGTAAAAATGGCAAATTTGGTCACATTGAGGCTTTAAAAAGTAGCTATTCAACATGAGGCACAATCCAAATGACATTTTTAATCACTTTTTCTACAGTCCAAAAAATCAATTTTCAGATGGTCAGAAATGGTAATTTTTTAATGTTTAATTTTTTTTACTGTAAATGACTATTGCATGTGAATTAGAACGATTGGAACTAAAATAAGTGTGTTTAGAGTCATTTTAATGTCTGAAATTGGTCGAAATAGAAGCTTTTGAGTAGGAGAAAAAGTCTGTAAAAATGGCAATTTTGTTCACATTGAGGCTTTAAAAAGTAATTATTCAACATGAAGCACAATCCAAATGACATTTTGAATCAATTTTTCTACAGTCCAAAAAATCAATTTTCTGATGAAAAATGATGACCCGTGACCTGTCGAACTTCCTCCATATGGTCAGAAATGGTAATTTTTTAAAGTTTAAGTTTTTTGACTGTAAATGACAATTGCATGTGAATTATCACTTTTGGGGCTAAAATAAGTGGGTTTAGAGTCATTTTAACGCCTGAAATTAGTTGAAATAGAAGCTTCTGAGTAGGAGAAAAAGTCTGTAAAAATGGCAATTTTGGTCACATTGAGGCTTTAAAAAGTAGTTATTCAACACAAGGCACAATTCAAAAGACATTTTGTATCCATTTTTCCACAGTCCAAAAAATCTATTTTCTGACGAAAAACAATGACCCGTGACCTGTCGAACTTTCTCCAGATGGTCAGAAATGGTAAATTTGTAATGTTTCATTTTTTGACTGTAAATTACTATTGCATGTGAATTAGAACACTTGTAACTAAAATAAGTGTGTTTAGAGTCATTTTAATGCCTGAAATTGGTCGAAATAGAAGCTCCTGTGTAGGAGAAAAAGTCTGTAAAAATGGCAATTTTGGTCACATTGAGGCTTTAAAAAGTATTCAGTATGAGGCAAATCCAAATGACATTTTGAATCAATTTTTCTACAGTCCAAAAAATCAATTTTCTGATGAAAGACGATGATCTGTGACCTGTCGAACTTTCTCCAGATGGTCAGAAATATAAGTTTTTTTAATGTTTTGTCTTTTGACTGTAAATGACTATTGCATGTGAATTATCACTTTTGGAACTAAAATAAGTGTGTTTAGAGTCATTATAATGGCTGAAATTAGTCGAAATAGAAGATTCTGAGTAGGAGAAAAAGTCTGTAAAAATGGCAATTTTGGTCACATTGAGGCTTTAAAAAGTAGTTGTTCAACATGAGGCACAATTCAAATGACAATTTGCATCAATTTTTCAACAGTCCAAAAAATAAATTTTCTGATGAAAAACGATGATCCGTGACCTGTCAAACTTTTTCCAGATGGTCAGAAATGGTAATTCATTAATGTTTAATTATTTGACTGTAAATGACCATTGCATGTGTATTAGAACTCTTGGAACTAAATTAAGTGTGTTTAGAGTAATTTTAATGCCTGAAATTGGTCGAAATAGAAGCTTCTGTGTAGGAGGAAAAGTCTGTAAAAATGGCAATTTTGGACACATTGAGGCTTTAAAAAGTAGTTATTCAACATGAGGCACAATCCAAATGACATTTTGAATCAATTTTTCTACAGTCCAAAAAATAAATTTTCTGACGAAAAACAATGACCCCGTGACCTGTCGAACTTTCTCCAGATGGTCAGAAATTGTAAGTTTTTAATGTTTAATTTTTTGACTGTAAATTACTATTGCATGTGAATTAGAACACTTGGAACTAAAATAAGTGTGTTTATTTAGAGTCATTTTAATGCCTGAAATTGGTCAAAATAGAAGCTTCTGAGTAGGAGAAAAAGTATGTAAAAATGGCAATTTTGGTCACATTGAGGCTTTAAAAAGTAGTTGTTCAACATGAGGCACAATCCAAATGTCATTTTGAATCAATTTTTCTGCAGTCCAAAAAATCAATTTTCTAATGAAAAACGATGATCTGTGAACTGTCGAACTTTCTCCAAATGGTCAGAAATTCTTTTGGAACTAAAATAAGTGTGTTTAGAGCCATTTTAATGCCTGAAATTGGTCGAAATAGAACCTTCTGAGTAAGAGAAAAAGTCTGTAAAAATGGTAATTTTGGTCACATTGAGGCTTTAAAAAGTAGTTATTCAACATGAGGCACAATCCAAATGACATTTTGAATCAATTTTTCTACAGTCCAAAAAATAAATTTTCTGATGAAAAACGATGACCCTTGACCTGTAAAACTTTCTCCAGATGATCAGAAATGGTAATTTTTTAAAGTTTAATTTTTTGACTGTAAATGACTATTCCATGTGAATTATCACTTTTGGGGCTAAAATAAGTGTGTTTAGAGTCATTTTAATGGCTGAAATTAGTCGAAAGGGAAGCTTCTTAGTAGGAGAAAAAATTTGTAAAAATGGCACATTTGGTCACATTGAGGCTTTAAAAAGTAGCTATTCAACATGAGGCACAATCCAAATGACATTTGAATCAATTTTACTACAGTCCAAAAAATCAATTTTCAGATGGTCAGAAATGGTTATTTTTTAATGTTTAATTTTTTTTACTGTAAATTACTAGTGCATGTGAATTAGAACGCTTGGAACTAAAATAGGTGTGTTTAGAGTCATTTTAATGCCTGAAATTGGTTGAAATTGAAACTTCTGAGTAGGAGAAAAAGTCTGTAAAAAAGGCAATTTTGCTCACTTTGAGGCTTTAAAAAGTAGTTATTCAACATGAGGCACAATTCAAATGACATTTTGCATCAATTTTTGTACAGTCCAAAAAAATCAATTTTCTGATGAAAAACGATCACCAGTGACCTGTCGAACTTTCTCCCGATGATCAGAAATGGTAATTTTTTTAAGTTTAATTTTTTGACTGTAAATGACTGTTGCATGTGAATTATTACTTTTGGGGCTAAAATAAGAGTGTTTAGAGTCATTTTAATGCCTGAAATTGGTCAAAATAGAAGCTTCTGAGTAGGAAAAAAAGTCTGTAAAAATGGCAATTTTGGTCACATTGAGGCTTTAAAAAGTAGTTATTCAACATGAGGCACAATCCAAATGACATTTTTAATCACTTTTTCTACAGTCCAAAAAATCAATTTTCAGATGGTCAGAAATGGTAATTTTTTAATGTTTAATTTTTTTTACTGTAAATGACTATTGCATGTGAATTAGAATGATTGGAACTAAAATAAGTGTGTTTAGAGTCATTTTAATGTCTGAAATTGGTCGAAATAGAAGCTTTTGAGTAGGAGAAAAAGTCTGTAAAAATGGCAATTTTGTTCACATTGAGGCTTTAAAAAGTAATTATTCAACATGAAGCACAATCCAAATGACATTTTGAATCAATTTTTCTACAGTCCAAAATATCAATTTTCTGATGAAAAATGATGACCCTTGACCTGTCAAACTTCCTCCATATGGTCAGAAATGTAATTTTTTAAAGTTTAAGTTTTTTGACTGTAAATGACAATTGCATGTGAATTATCACTTTTGGGGCTAAAATAAGTGGGTTTAGAGTCATTTTAATTCCTGAAATTAGTTGAAATAGAAGCTTCTGAGTAGGAGAAAAAGTCTGTAAAAATGGCAATTTTGGTCACATTGAGGCTTTAAAAAGTAGTTATTCAACACAAGGCACAATTCAAAAGACATTTTGGATCCATTTTTCCACAGTCCAAAAAATCAATTTTCTGACGAAAAACAATGACCCCGTGACCTGTCGAACTTTCTCCAGATGGTCAGAAATTGTAAGTTTTTAATGTTTAATTTTTTGACTGTAAATTACTATTGCATGTGAATTAGAACACTTGGAACTAAAATAAGTGTGTTTATTTAGAGTCATTTTAATGCCTGAAATTAGTTGAAATAGAAGATTCTGAGTAGGAGAAAAAAATCTGTAAAAATGGCAAATTTGGTCACATTGAGGCTTTAAAAAGTAGCTATTCAACATGAGGCACAATCCAAATGACATTTTTAATCACTTTTTCTACAGTCCAAAAAATCAATTTTCAGATGGTCAGAAATGGTAATTTTTTAATGTTTAATTTTTTTTACTGTAAATGACTATTGCATGTGAATTAGAACGATTGGAACTAAAATAAGTGTGTTTAGAGTCATTTTAATGTCTGAAATTGGTCGAAATAGAAGCTTTTGAGTAGGAGAAAAAGTCTGTAAAAATGGCAATTTTGTTCACATTGAGGCTTTAAAAAGTAATTATTCAACATGAAGCACAATCCAAATGACATTTTGAATCAATTTTTCTACAGTCCAAAAAATCAATTTTCTGATGAAAAATGATGACCCGTGACCTGTCGAACTTCCTCCATATGGTCAGAAATGGTAATTTTTTAAAGTTTAAGTTTTTTGACTGTAAATGACAATTGCATGTGAATTATCACTTTTGGGGCTAAAATAAGTGGGTTTAGAGTCATTTTAACGCCTGAAATTAGTTGAAATAGAAGCTTCTGAGTAGGAGAAAAAGTCTGTAAAAATGGCAATTTTGGTCACATTGAGGCTTTAAAAAGTAGTTGTTCAACATGAGGCACAATTCAAATGACAATTTGCATCAATTTTTCAACAGTCCAAAAAATAAATTTTCTGATGAAAAACGATGATCCGTGACCTGTCAAACTTTTTCCAGATGGTCAGAAATGGTAATTCATTAATGTTTAATTATTTGACTGTAAATGACCATTGCATGTGTATTAGAACTCTTGGAACTAAATTAAGTGTGTTTAGAGTAATTTTAATGCCTGAAATTGGTCGAAATAGAAGCTTCTGAGTAGGAGAAAAAGTCTGTAAAAATGGCAATTTTGGACACATTGAGGCTTTAAAAAGTAGTTATTCAACATGAGGCACAATCCAAATGACATTTTGAATCAATTTTTCTACAGTCCAAAAAATCAATTTTCTGACGAAAAACAATGACCCCGTGACCTGTCGAACTTTCTCCAGATGGTCAGAAATTGTAAGTTTTTAATGTTTAATTTTTTGACTCTAAATTACTATTGCATGTGAATTAGAACACTTGGAACTAAAATAAGTGTGTTTATTTAGTCATTTTAATGCCTGAAATTGGTCAAAATAGAAGCTTCTGAGTAGGAGAAAAAGTCTGTAAAAATGGCAATTTTGGTCACATTGAGGCTTTAAAAAGTAGTTATTCAACACAAGGCACAATTCAAAAGACATTTTGGATCCATTTTTCCACAGTCCAAAAAATCTATTTTCTGACGAAAAACAATGACCCGTGACCTGTCGAACTTTCTCCAGATGGTCAGAAATGGTAAATTTGTAATGTTTCATTTTTTGACTGTAAATTACTATTGCATGTGAATTAGAACACTTGTAACTAAAATAAGTGTGTTTAGAGTCATTTTAATGCCTGAAATTGGTCGAAATAGAAGCTTCTGAGTAGGAGAAAAAGTCTGTAAAAATGGCAATTTTGGACACATTGAGGCTTTAAAAAGTAGTTATTCAACATGAGGCACAATCCAAATGACATTTTGAATCAATTTTTCTACAGTCCAAAAAATCAATTTTCTGACGAAAAACAATGACCCCGTGACCTGTCGAACTTTCTCCAGATGGTCAGAAATTGTAAGTTTTTAATGTTTAATTTTTTGACTGTAAATTACTATTGCATGTGAATTAGAACACTTGGAACTAAAATAAGTGTGTTTATTTAGAGTCATTTTAATGCCTGAAATTGGTCAAAATAGAAGCTTCTGAGTAGGAGAAAAAGTATGTAAAAATGGCAATTTTGGTCACATTGAGGCTTTAAAAAGTAGTTGTTCAACATGAGGCACAATCCAAATGTCATTTTGAATCAATTTTTCTGCAGTCCAAAAAATCAATTTTCTAATGAAAAACGATGATCTGTGAACTGTCGAACTTTCTCCAAATGGTCAGAAATTCTTTTGGAACTAAAATAAGTGTGTTTAGAGCCATTTTAATGCCTGAAATTGGTCGAAATAGAACCTTCTGAGTAATAGAAAAAGTCTGTAAAAATGGCAATTTTGGTCACATTGAGGCTTTAAAAAGTAGTTATTCAACATGAGGCACAATCCAAATGACATTTTGAATCAATTTTTCTACAGTCCAAAAAATAAATTTTCTGATGAAAAACGATGACCCTTGACCTGTAAAACTTTCTCCAGATGATCAGAAATGGTAATTTTTTAAAGTTTAATTTTTTGACTGTAAATGACTATTGCATGTGAATTATCACTTTTGGGGCTAAAATAAGTGTGTTTAGAGTCATTTTAATGGCTGAAATTAGTCGAAAGGGAAGCTTCTTAGTAGGAGAAAAAATTTGTAAAAATGGCACATTTGGTCACATTGAGGCTTTAAAAAGTAGCTATTCAACATGAGGCACAATCCAAATGACATTTGAATCAATTTTACTACAGTCCAAAAAATCAATTTTCAGATGGTCAGAAATGGTAATTTTTTAATGTTTAATTTTTTTTACTGTAAATTACTAGTGCATGTGAATTAGAACGCTTGGAACTAAAATAGGTGTGTTTAGAGTCATTTTAATGCCTGACATTGGTTGAAATTGAAACTTCTGAGTAGGAAAAAAAGTCTGTAAAAATGGCAATTTTGGTCACATTCAGGCTTTAAAAAGTAGTTATTCAACATGAGGCACAATCCAAATGAAATTTTGAATCAATTTTTCTACTGTCCAAAAATCAATTTTCTGATGAAAAACGATGATCTGTGACCTGTCGAACTTTCTCCAGATGGTCAGAAATAGAATTTTTTTAATGTTTTGTCTTTTGACTGTAAATGACTATTGCATGTGAATTATCACTTTTGGGGCTAAAATAAGTGGGTTTAGAGTCATTTTAATGCCTGAAATTAGTTGAAATAGAAGATTCTGAGTAGGAGAAAAAAATCTGTAAAAATGGCAAATTTGGTCACATTGAGGCTTTAAAAAGTAGCTATTCAACATGAGGCACAATCCAAATGACATTTTTAATCACTTTTTCTACAGTCCAAAAATCAATTTTCAGATGGTCAGAAATGGTAATTTTTTAATGTTTAATTTTTTTTACTGTAAATGACTATTGCATGTGAATTAGAACGATTGGAACTAAAATAAGTGTGTTTAGAGTCATTTTAATGTCTGAAATTGGTCGAAATAGAAGCTTTTGAGTAGGAGAAAAAGTCTGTAAAAATGGCAATTTTGTTCACATTGAGGCTTTAAAAAGTAATTATTCAACATGAAGCACAATCCAAATGACATTTTGAATCAATTTTTCTACAGTCCAAAAAATCAATTTTCTGATGAAAAATGATGACCCTTGACCTGTCAAACTTCCTCCATATGGTCAGAAATGTAATTTTTTAAAGTTTAAGTTTTTTGACTGTAAATGACAATTGCATGTGAATTATCACTTTTGGGGCTAAAATAAGTGGGTTTAGAGTCATTTTAATGCCTGAAATTAGTTGAAATAGAAGCTTCTGAGTAGGAGAAAAAGTCTGTAAAAATGGCAATTTTGGTCACATTGAGGCTTTAAAAAGTAGTTATTCAACACAAGGCACAATTCAAAAGACATTTTGGATCCATTTTTCCACAGTCCAAAAAATCTATTTTCTGACGAAAAACAATGACCCGTGACCTGTCGAACTTTCTCCAGATGGTCAGAAATTGTAAGTTTTTAATGTTTAATTTTTTGACTGTAAATTACTATTGCATGTGAATTAGAACACTTGTAACTAAAATAAGTGTGTTTAGAGTCATTTTAATGCCTGAAATTGGTCGAAATAGAAGCTTCTGAGTAGGAGAAAAAGTCTGTAAAAATGGCAATTTTGGACACATTGAGGCTTTAAAAAGTAGTTATTCAACATGAGGCACAATCCAAATGACATTTTGAATCAATTTTTCTACAGTCCAAAAAATCAATTTTCTGACGAAAAACAATGACCCCGTGACCTGTCGAACTTTCTCCAGATGGTCAGAAATTGTAAGTTTTTAATGTTTAATTTTTTGACTGTAAATTACTATTGCATGTGAATTAGAACACTTGGAACTAAAATAAGTGTGTTTATTTAGAGTCATTTTAATGCCTGAAATTAGTTGAAATAGAAGATTCTGAGTAGGAGAAAAAAATCTGTAAAAATGGCAAATTTGGTCACATTGAGGCTTTAAAAAGTAGCTATTCAACATGAGGCACAATCCAAATGACATTTTTAATCACTTTTTCTACAGTCCAAAAAAATCAATTTTCAGATGGTCAGAAATGGTAATTTTTTAATGTTTAATTTTTTTTACTGTAAATGACTATTGCATGTGAATTAGAACGATTGGAACTAAAATAAGTGTGTTTAGAGTCATTTTAATGTCTGAAATTGGTCGAAATAGAAGCTTTTGAGTAGGAGAAAAAGTCTGTAAAAATGGCAATTTTGTTCACATTGAGGCTTTAAAAAGTAATTATTCAACATGAAGCACAATCCAAATGACATTTTGAATCAATTTTTCTACAGTCCAAAAAATCAATTTTCTGATGAAAAATGATGACCCTTGACCTGTCAAACTTCCTCCATATGGTCAGAAATGTAATTTTTTAAAGTTTAAGTTTTTTGACTGTAAATGACAATTGCATGTGAATTATCACTTTTGGGGCTAAAATAAGTGGGTTTAGAGTCATTTTAATGCCTGAAATTAGTTGAAATAGAAGCTTCTGAGTAGGAGAAAAAGTCTGTAAAAATGGCAATTTTGGTCACATTGAGGCTTTAAAAAGTAGTTATTCAACACAAGGCACAATTCAAATGACATTTTGGATCCATTTTTCCACAGTCCAAAAAATCTATTTTCTGATGAAAAACGATGACCCTTGACCTGTAAAACTTTCTCCAGATGATCAGAAATGGTAATTTTTTAAAGTTTAATTTTTTGACTGTAAATGACTATTGCATGTGAATTATCACTTTTGGGGCTAAAATAAGTGTGTTTAGAGTCATTTTAATGGCTGAAATTAGTCGAAAGGGAAGCTTCTGAGTAGGAGAAAAAATTTGTAAAAATGGCACATTTGGTCACATTGAGGCTTTAAAAAGTAGCTATTCAACATGAGGCACAATCCAAATGACATTTGAATCAATTTTACTACAGTCCAAAAAATCAATTTTCAGATGGTCAGAAATGGTAATTTTTTAATGTTTAATTTTTTTTACTGTAAATGACTAGTGCATGTGAATTAGAACGCTTGGAACTAAAATAGGTGTGTTTAGAGTCATTTTAATGCCTGAAATTGGTTGAAATTGAAACTTCTGAGTAGGAGAAAAAGTCTGTAAAAAAGGCAATTTTGGTCACTTTGAGGCTTTAAAAAGTAGTTATTCAACACGAGGCACAATTCAAATGACAGTTTGCATCAATTTTTGTACAGTCCAAAAAATCAATTTTCTGATGAAAAACGATCACCAGTGACCTGTCGAACTTTCTCCCGATGATCAGAAATGGTAATTTTTTTAAGTTTAATTTTTTGACTGTAAATGACTGTTGCATGTGAATTATTACTTTTGGGGCTAAAATAAGAGTGTTTAGAGTCATTTTAATGCCTGAAATTGGTCAAAATAGAAGCTTCTGAGTAGGAAAAAAAGTCTGTAAAAATGGCAATTTTGGTCACATTGAGGCTTTAAAAAGTAGTTATTCAACATGAGGCACAATCCAAATGAAATTTTGAATCAATTTTTCTACTGTCCAAAAATCAATTTTCTGATGAAAAACGATGATCTGTGACCTGTCGAACTTTCTCCAGATGGTCAGAAATAGAATTTTTTTAATGTTTTGTCTTTTGACTGTAAATGACTATTGCATGTGAATTATCACTTTTGGGGCTAAAATAAGTGGGTTTAGAGTCATTTTAATGCCTGAAATTAGTTGAAATAGAAGATTCTGAGTAGGAGAAAAAAATCTGTAAAAATGGCAAATTTGGTCACATTGAGGCTTTAAAAAGTAGCTATTCAACATGAGGCACAATCCAAATGACATTTTTAATCACTTTTTCTACAGTCCAAAAAATCAATTTTCAGATGGTCAGAAATGGTAATTTTTTAATGTTTAATTTTTTTTACTGTAAATGACTATTGCATGTGAATTAGAACGATTGGAACTAAAATAAGTGTGTTTAGAGTCATTTTAATGTCTGAAATTGGTCGAAATAGAAGCTTTTGAGTAGGAGAAAAAGTCTGTAAAAATGGCAATTTTGTTCACATTGAGGCTTTAAAAAGTAATTATTCAACATGAAGCACAATCCAAATGACATTTTGAATCAATTTTTCTACAGTCCAAAAAATCAATTTTCTGATGAAAAATGATGACCCGTGACCTGTCGAACTTCCTCCATATGGTCAGAAATGGTAATTTTTTAAAGTTTAAGTTTTTTGACTGTAAATGACAATTGCATGTGAATTATCACTTTTGGGGCTAAAATAAGTGGGTTTAGAGTCATTTTAACGCCTGAAATTAGTTGAAATAGAAGCTTCTGAGTAGGAGAAAAAGTCTGTAAAAATGGCAATTTTGGTCACATTGAGGCTTTAAAAAGTAGTTATTCAACACAAGGCACAATTCAAAAGACATTTTGGATCCATTTTTCCACAGTCCAAAAAATCTATTTTCTTTCGAAAAACAATGACCCGTGACCTGTCGAACTTTCTCCAGATGGTCAGAAATGGTAAATTTGTAATGTTTCATTTTTTGACTGTAAATTACTATTGCATGTGAATTAGAACACTTGTAACTAAAATAAGTGTGTTTAGAGTCATTTTAATGCCTGAAATTGGTCGAAATAGAAGCTTCTGAGTAGGAGAAAAAGTCTGTAAAAATGGCAATTTTGGACACATTGAGGCTTTAAAAAGTAGTTATTCAACATGAGGCACAATCCAAATGACATTTTGAATCAATTTTTCTACAGTCCAAAAAATCAATTTTCTGACGAAAAACAATGACCCCGTGACCTGTCGAACTTTCTCCAGATGGTCAGAAATTGTAAGTTTTTAATGTTTAATTTTTTGACTGTAAATTACTATTGCATGTGAATTAGAACACTTGGAACTAAAATAAGTGTGTTTATTTAGAGTCATTTTAATGCCTGAAATTAGTTGAAATAGAAGATTCTGAGTAGGAGAAAAAAATCTGTAAAAATGGCAAATTTGGTCACATTGAGGCTTTAAAAAGTAGCTATTCAACATGAGGCACAATCCAAATGACATTTTTAATCACTTTTTCTACAGTCCAAAAAATCAATTTTCAGATGGTCAGAAATGGTAATTTTTTAATGTTTAATTTTTTTTACTGTAAATGACTATTGCATGTGAATTAGAACGATTGGAACTAAAATAAGTGTGTTTAGAGTCATTTTAATGTCTGAAATTGGTCGAAATAGAAGCTTTTGAGTAGGAGAAAAAGTCTGTAAAAATGGCAATTTTGTTCACATTGAGGCTTTAAAAAGTAATTATTCAACATGAAGCACAATCCAAATGACATTTTGAATCAATTTTTCTACAGTCCAAAAAATCAATTTTCTGATGAAAAATGATGACCCTTGACCTGTCAAACTTCCTCCATATGGTCAGAAATGTAATTTTTTAAAGTTTAAGTTTTTTTACTGTAAATGACAATTGCATGTGAATTATCACTTTTGGGGCTAAAATAAGTGGGTTTAGAGTCATTTTAATGCCTGAAATTAGTTGAAATAGAAGCTTCTGAGTAGGAGAAAAAGTCTGTAAAAATGGCAATTTTGGTCACATTGAGGCTTTAAAAAGTAGTTATTCAACACAAGGCACAATTCAAAAGACATTTTGGATACATTTTTCCACAGTCCAAAAAATCTATTTTCTGATGAAAAACGATGACCCTTGACCTGTAAAACTTTCTCCAGATGATCAGAAATGGTAATTTTTTAAAGTTTAATTTTTTGACTGTAAATGACTATTGCATGTGAATTATCACTTTTGGGGCTAAAATAAGTGTGTTTAGAGTCATTTTAATGGCTGAAATTAGTCGAAAGGGAAGCTTCTGAGTAGGAGAAAAAAATTGTAAAAATGGCACATTTGGTCACATTGAGGCTTTAAAAAGTAGCTATTCAACATGAGGCACAATCCAAATGACATTTGAATCAATTTTACTACAGTCCAAAAAATCAATTTTCAGATGGTCAGAAATGGTAATTTTTTAATGTTTAATTTTTTTTACTGTAAATGACTAGTGCATGTGAATTAGAACGCTTGGAACTAAAATAGGTGTGTTTAGAGTCATTTTAATGCCTGAAATTGGTTGAAATTGAAACTTCTGAGTAGGAGAAAAAGTCTGTAAAAAAGGCAATTTTGGTCACTTTGAGGCTTTAAAAAGTAGTTATTCAACATGAGGCACAATTCAAATGACAGTTTGCATCAATTTTTGTACAGTCCAAAAAATCAATTTTCTGATGAAAAACGATCACCAGTGACCTGTCGCACTTTCTCCCGATGATCAGAAATGGTAATTTTTTTAAGTTTAATTTTTTGACTGTAAATGACTGTTGCATGTGAATTATTACTTTTGGGGCTAAAATAGGAGTGTTTAGAGTCATTTTAATGCCTGAAATTGGTCAAAATAGAAGCTTCTGAGTAGGAAAAAAAAGTCTCTAAAAATGGCAATTTTGGTCACATTGAGGCTTTAAAAAGTAGTTATTCAACATGAGGCACAATCCAAATGAAATTTTGAATCAATTTTTCTACTGTCCAAAAATCAATTTTCTGATGAAAAACGATGATCTGTGACCTGTCGAACTTTCTCCAGATGGTCAGAAATAGAATTTTTTTAATGTTTTGTCTTTTGACTGTAAATGACTATTGCATGTGAATTATCACTTTTGGGGCTAAAATAAGTGGGTTTAGAGTCATTTTAATGCCTGAAATTAGTTGAAATAGAAGATTCTGAGTAGGAGAAAAAAATCTGTAAAAATGGCAAATTTGGTCACATTGAGGCTTTAAAAAGTAGCTATTCAACATGAGGCACAATCCAAATGACATTTTTAATCACTTTTTCTACAGTCCAAAAAATCAATTTTCAGATGGTCAGAAATGGTAATTTTTTAATGTTTAATTTTTTTTACTGTAAATGACTATTGCATGTGAATTAGAACGATTGGAACTAAAATAAGTGTGTTTAGAGTCATTTTAATGTCTGAAATTGGTCGAAATAGAAGCTTTTGAGTAGGAGAAAAAGTCTGTAAAAATGGCAATTTTGTTCACATTGAGGCTTTAAAAAGTAATTATTCAACATGAAGCACAATCCAAATGACATTTTGAATCAATTTTTCTACAGTCCAAAAAATCAATTTTCTGATGAAAAATGATGACCCGTGACCTGTCGAACTTCCTCCATATGGTCAGAAATGGTAATTTTTTAAAGTTTAAGTTTTTTGACTGTAAATGACAATTGCATGTGAATTATCACTTTTGGGGCTAAAATAAGTGGGTTTAGAGTCATTTTAACGCCTGAAATTAGTTGAAATAGAAGCTTCTGAGTAGGAGAAAAAGTCTGTAAAAATGGCAATTTTGGTCACATTGAGGCTTTAAAAAGTAGTTATTCAACACAAGGCACAATTCAAAAGACATTTTGTATCCATTTTTCCACAGTCCAAAAAATCTATTTTCTGACGAAAAACAATGACCCGTGACCTGTCGAACTTTCTCCAGATGGTCAGAAATGGTAAATTTGTAATGTTTCATTTTTTGACTGTAAATTACTATTGCATGTGAATTAGAACACTTGTAACTAAAATAAGTGTGTTTAGAGTCATTTTAATGCCTGAAATTGGTCGAAATAGAAGCTCCTGTGTAGGAGAAAAAGTCTGTAAAAATGGCAATTTTGGTCACATTGAGGCTTTAAAAAGTATTCAGTATGAGGCAAATCCAAATGACATTTTGAATCAATTTTTCTACAGTCCAAAAAATCAATTTTCTGATGAAAGACGATGATCTGTGACCTGTCGAACTTTCTCCAGATGGTCAGAAATATAAGTTTTTTTAATGTTTTGTCTTTTGACTGTAAATGACTATTGCATGTGAATTATCACTTTTGGAACTAAAATAAGTGTGTTTAGAGTCATTATAATGGCTGAAATTAGTCGAAATAGAAGATTCTGAGTAGGAGAAAAAGTCTGTAAAAATGGCAATTTTGGTCACATTGAGGCTTTAAAAAGTAGTTGTTCAACATGAGGCACAATTCAAATGACAATTTGCATCAATTTTTCAACAGTCCAAAAAATAAATTTTCTGATGAAAAACGATGATCCGTGACCTGTCAAACTTTTTCCAGATGGTCAGAAATGGTAATTCATTAATGTTTAATTATTTGACTGTAAATGACCATTGCATGTGTATTAGAACTCTTGGAACTAAATTAAGTGTGTTTAGAGTAATTTTAATGCCTGAAATTGGTCGAAATAGAAGCTTCTGTGTAGGAGGAAAAGTCTGTAAAAATGGCAATTTTGGACACATTGAGGCTTTAAAAAGTAGTTATTCAACATGAGGCACAATCCAAATGACATTTTGAATCAATTTTTCTACAGTCCAAAAAATAAATTTTCTGACGAAAAACAATGACCCCGTGACCTGTCGAACTTTCTCCAGATGGTCAGAAATTGTAAGTTTTTAATGTTTAATTTTTTGACTGTAAATTACTATTGCATGTGAATTAGAACACTTGGAACTAAAATAAGTGTGTTTATTTAGAGTCATTTTAATGCCTGAAATTGGTCAAAATAGAAGCTTCTGAGTAGGAGAAAAAGTATGTAAAAATGGCAATTTTGGTCACATTGAGGCTTTAAAAAGTAGTTGTTCAACATGAGGCACAATCCAAATGTCATTTTGAATCAATTTTTCTGCAGTCCAAAAAATCAATTTTCTAATGAAAAACGATGATCTGTGAACTGTCGAACTTTCTCCAAATGGTCAGAAATTCTTTTGGAACTAAAATAAGTGTGTTTAGAGCCATTTTAATGCCTGAAATTGGTCGAAATAGAACCTTCTGAGTAAGAGAAAAAGTCTGTAAAAATGGTAATTTTGGTCACATTGAGGCTTTAAAAAGTAGTTATTCAACATGAGGCACAATCCAAATGACATTTTGAATCAATTTTTCTACAGTCCAAAAAATAAATTTTCTGATGAAAAACGATGACCCTTGACCTGTAAAACTTTCTCCAGATGATCAGAAATGGTAATTTTTTAAAGTTTAATTTTTTGACTGTAAATGACTATTCCATGTGAATTATCACTTTTGGGGCTAAAATAAGTGTGTTTAGAGTCATTTTAATGGCTGAAATTAGTCGAAAGGGAAGCTTCTTAGTAGGAGAAAAAATTTGTAAAAATGGCACATTTGGTCACATTGAGGCTTTAAAAAGTAGCTATTCAACATGAGGCACAATCCAAATGACATTTGAATCAATTTTACTACAGTCCAAAAAATCAATTTTCAGATGGTCAGAAATGGTTATTTTTTAATGTTTAATTTTTTTTACTGTAAATTACTAGTGCATGTGAATTAGAACGCTTGGAACTAAAATAGGTGTGTTTAGAGTCATTTTAATGCCTGAAATTGGTTGAAATTGAAACTTCTGAGTAGGAGAAAAAGTCTGTAAAAAAGGCAATTTTGCTCACTTTGAGGCTTTAAAAAGTAGTTATTCAACATGAGGCACAATTCAAATGACATTTTGCATCAATTTTTGTACAGTCCAAAAAAATCAATTTTCTGATGAAAAACGATCACCAGTGACCTGTCGAACTTTCTCCCGATGATCAGAAATGGTAATTTTTTTAAGTTTAATTTTTTGACTGTAAATGACTGTTGCATGTGAATTATTACTTTTGGGGCTAAAATAAGAGTGTTTAGAGTCATTTTAATGCCTGAAATTGGTCAAAATAGAAGCTTCTGAGTAGGAAAAAAAGTCTGTAAAAATGGCAATTTTGGTCACATTGAGGCTTTAAAAAGTAGTTATTCAACATGAGGCACAATCCAAATGACATTTTTAATCACTTTTTCTACAGTCCAAAAAATCAATTTTCAGATGGTCAGAAATGGTAATTTTTTAATGTTTAATTTTTTTTACTGTAAATGACTATTGCATGTGAATTAGAATGATTGGAACTAAAATAAGTGTGTTTAGAGTCATTTTAATGTCTGAAATTGGTCGAAATAGAAGCTTTTGAGTAGGAGAAAAAGTCTGTAAAAATGGCAATTTTGTTCACATTGAGGCTTTAAAAAGTAATTATTCAACATGAAGCACAATCCAAATGACATTTTGAATCAATTTTTCTACAGTCCAAAATATCAATTTTCTGATGAAAAATGATGACCCTTGACCTGTCAAACTTCCTCCATATGGTCAGAAATGTAATTTTTTAAAGTTTAAGTTTTTTGACTGTAAATGACAATTGCATGTGAATTATCACTTTTGGGGCTAAAATAAGTGGGTTTAGAGTCATTTTAATGCCTGAAATTAGTTGAAATAGAAGCTTCTGAGTAGGAGAAAAAGTCTGTAAAAATGGCAATTTTGGTCACATTGAGGCTTTAAAAAGTAGTTATTCAACACAAGGCACAATTCAAAAGACATTTTGGATCCATTTTTCCACAGTCCAAAAAATCAATTTTCTGACGAAAAACAATGACCCCGTGACCTGTCGAACTTTCTCCAGATGGTCAGAAATTGTAAGTTTTTAATGTTTAATTTTTTGACTGTAAATTACTATTGCATGTGAATTAGAACACTTGGAACTAAAATAAGTGTGTTTATTTAGAGTCATTTTAATGCCTGAAATTAGTTGAAATAGAAGATTCTGAGTAGGAGAAAAAAATCTGTAAAAATGGCAAATTTGGTCACATTGAGGCTTTAAAAAGTAGCTATTCAACATGAGGCACAATCCAAATGACATTTTTAATCACTTTTTCTACAGTCCAAAAAATCAATTTTCAGATGGTCAGAAATGGTAATTTTTTAATGTTTAATTTTTTTTACTGTAAATGACTATTGCATGTGAATTAGAACGATTGGAACTAAAATAAGTGTGTTTAGAGTCATTTTAATGTCTGAAATTGGTCGAAATAGAAGCTTTTGAGTAGGAGAAAAAGTCTGTAAAAATGGCAATTTTGTTCACATTGAGGCTTTAAAAAGTAATTATTCAACATGAAGCACAATCCAAATGACATTTTGAATCAATTTTTCTACAGTCCAAAAAATCAATTTTCTGATGAAAAATGATGACCCGTGACCTGTCGAACTTCCTCCATATGGTCAGAAATGGTAATTTTTTAAAGTTTAAGTTTTTTGACTGTAAATGACAATTGCATGTGAATTATCACTTTTGGGGCTAAAATAAGTGGGTTTAGAGTCATTTTAACGCCTGAAATTAGTTGAAATAGAAGCTTCTGAGTAGGAGAAAAAGTCTGTAAAAATGGCAATTTTGGTCACATTGAGGCTTTAAAAAGTAGTTATTCAACACAAGGCACAATTCAAAAGACATTTTGTATCCATTTTTCCACAGTCCAAAAAATCTATTTTCTGACGAAAAACAATGACCCGTGACCTGTCGAACTTTCTCCAGATGGTCAGAAATGGTAAATTTGTAATGTTTCATTTTTTGACTGTAAATTACTATTGCATGTGAATTAGAACACTTGTAACTAAAATAAGTGTGTTTAGAGTCATTTTAATGCCTGAAATTGGTCGAAATAGAAGCTCCTGTGTAGGAGAAAAAGTCTGTAAAAATGGCAATTTTGGTCACATTGAGGCTTTAAAAAGTATTCAGTATGAGGCAAATCCAAATGACATTTTGAATCAATTTTTCTACAGTCCAAAAAATCAATTTTCTGATGAAAGACGATGATCTGTGACCTGTCGAACTTTCTCCAGATGGTCAGAAATATAAGTTTTTTTAATGTTTTGTCTTTTGACTGTAAATGACTATTGCATGTGAATTATCACTTTTGGAACTAAAATAAGTGTGTTTAGAGTCATTATAATGGCTGAAATTAGTCGAAATAGAAGATTCTGAGTAGGAGAAAAAGTCTGTAAAAATGGCAATTTTGGTCACATTGAGGCTTTAAAAGGTAGTTATTCAACACAAGGCACAATTCAAAAGACATTTTGGATCCATTTTTCCACAGTCCAAAAAATCTATTTTCTGATGAAAAACGATGACCCTTGACCTGTAAAACTTTCTCCAGATGATCAGAAATGGTAATTTTTTAAAGTTTAATTTTTTGACTGTAAATGACTATTGCATGTGAATTATCACTTTTGGGGCTAAAATAAGTGTGTTTAGAGTCATTTTAATGGCTGAAATTAGTCGAAAGGGAAGCTTCTGAGTAGGAGAAAAATTTTGTAAAAATGGCACATTTGGTCACATTGAGGCTTTAAAAAGTAGCTATTCAACATGAGGCACAATCCAAATGACATTTGAATCAATTTTACTACAGTTTAAAAAATCAATTTTCAGATGGTCAGAAATGGTAATTTTTTAATGTTTAATTTTTTTTACTGTAAATGACTAGTGCATGTGAATTAGAACGCTTGGAACTAAAATAGGTGTGTTTAGAGTCATTTTAATGCCTGAAATTGGTTGAAATTGAAACTTCTGAGTAGGAGAAAAAGTCTGTAAAAAAGGCAATTTTGGTCACTTTGAGGCTTTAAAAAGTAGTTATTCAACATGAGGCACAATTCAAATGACAGTTTGCATCAATTTTTGTACAGTCCAAAAAATCAATTTTCTGATGAAAAACGATCACCAGTGACCTGTCGAACTTTCTCCCGATGATCAGAAATGGTAATTTTTTTAAGTTTAATTTTTTGACTGTAAATGACTGTTGCATGTGAATTATTACTTTTGGGGCTAAAATAGGAGTGTTTAGAGTCATTTTAATGCCTGAAATTGGTCAAAATAGAAGCTTCTGAGTAGGAAAAAAAAGTCTGTAAAAATGGCAATTTTGGTCACATTGAGGCTTTAAAAAGTAGTTATTCAACATGAGGCACAATCCAAATGAAATTTTGAATCAATTTTTCTACTGTCCAAAAATCATTTTTCTGATGAAAAACGATGATCTGTGACCTGTCGAACTTTCTCCAGATGGTCAGAAATAGAATTTTTTTAATGTTTTGTCTTTTGACTGTAAATGACTATTGCATGTGAATTATCACTTTTGGGGCTAAAATAAGTGGGTTTAGAGTCATTTTAATGCCTGAAATTAGTTGAAATAGAAGATTCTGAGTAGGAGAAAAAAATCTGTAAAAATGGCAAATTTGGTCACATTGAGGCTTTAAAAAGTAGCTATTCAACATGAGGCACAATCCAAATGACATTTTTAATCACTTTTTCTACAGTCCAAAAAATCAATTTTCAGATGGTCAGAAATGGTAATTTTTTAATGTTTAATTTTTTTTACTGTAAATGACTATTGCATGTGAATTAGAACGATTGGAACTAAAATAAGTGTGTTTAGAGTCATTTTAATGTCTGAAATTGGTCGAAATAGAAGCTTTTGAGTAGGAGAAAAAGTCTGTAAAAATGGCAATTTTGTTCACATTGAGGCTTTAAAAAGTAATTATTCAACATGAAGCACAATCCAAATGACATTTTGAATCAATTTTTCTACAGTCCAAAAAATCAATTTTCTGATGAAAAATGATGACCCGTGACCTGTCGAACTTCCTCCATATGGTCAGAAATGGTAATTTTTTAAAGTTTAAGTTTTTTGACTGTAAATGACAATTGCATGTGAATTATCACTTTTGGGGCTAAAATAAGTGGGTTTAGAGTCATTTTAACGCCTGAAATTAGTTGAAATAGAAGCTTCTGAGTAGGAGAAAAAGTCTGTAAAAATGGCAATTTTGGTCACATTGAGGCTTTAAAAAGTAGTTATTCAACACAAGGCACAATTCAAAAAACATTTTGGATCCATTTTTCCACAGTCCAAAAAATCTAATTCTGACGAAAAACAATGACCCGTGACCTGTCGAACTTTCTCCAGATGGCCAGAAATGGTAAATTTGTAATGTTTCATTTTTTGACTGTAAATTACTATTGCATGTGAATTAGAACACTTGTAACTAAAATAAGTGTGTTTAGAGTCATTTTAATGCCTGAAATTGGTCGAAATAGAAGCTCCTGTGTAGGAGAAAAAGTCTGTAAAAATGGCAATTTTGGTCACATTGAGGCTTTAAAAAGTATTCAGTATGAGGCAAATCCAAATGACATTTTGAATCAATTTTTCTACAGTCCAAAAAATCAATTTTCTGATGAAAGACGATGATCTGTGACCTGTCGAACTTTCTCCAGATGGTCAGAAATATAAGTTTTTTTAATGTTTTGTCTTTTGACTGTAAATGACTATTGCATGTGAATTATCACTTTTGGAACTAAAATAAGTGTGTTTAGAGTCATTTTAATGGCTGAAATTAGTCGAAATAGAAGATTCTGAGTAGGAGAAAAAGTCTGTAAAAATGGCAATTTTGGTCACATTGAGGCTTTAAAAAGTAGTTGTTCAACATGAGGCACAATTCAAATGACAATTTGCATCAATTTTTCAACAGTCCAAAAAATAAATTTTCTGATGAAAAACGATGATCCGTGACCTGTCAAACTTTTTCCAGATGGTCAGAAATGGTAATTCATTAATGTTTAATTATTTGACTGTAAATGACCATTGCATGTGTATTAGAACTCTTGGAACTAAATTAAGTGTGTTTAGAGTAATTTTAATGCCTGAAATTGGTCGAAATAGAAGCTTCTGAGTAGGAGAAAAAGTCTGTAAAAATGGCAATTTTGGACACATTGAGGCTTTAAAAAGTAGTTATTCAACATGAGGCACAATCCAAATGACATTTTGAATCAATTTTTCTACAGTCCAAAAAATCAATTTTCTGACGAAAAACAATGACCCCGTGACCTGTCGAACTTTCTCCAGATGGTCAGAAATTGTAAGTTTTTAATGTTTAATTTTTTGACTCTAAATTACTATTGCATGTGAATTAGAACACTTGGAACTAAAATAAGTGTGTTTATTTAGAGTCATTTTAATGCCTGAAATTGGTCAAAATAGAAGCTTCTGAGTAGGAGAAAAAGTCTGTAAAAATGGCAATTTTGGTCACATTGAGGCTTTAAAAAGTAGTTATTCAACACAAGGCACAATTCAAAAGACATTTTGGATCCATTTTTCCACAGTCCAAAAAATCTATTTTCTGACGAAAAACAATGACCCGTGACCTGTCGAACTTTCTCCAGATGGTCAGAAATGGTAAATTTGTAATGTTTCATTTTTTGACTGTAAATTACTATTGCATGTGAATTAGAACACTTGTAACTAAAATAAGTGTGTTTAGAGTCATTTTAATGCCTGAAATTGGTCGAAATAGAAGCTTCTGAGTAGGAGAAAAAGTCTGTAAAAATGGCAATTTTGGACACATTGAGGCTTTAAAAAGTAGTTATTCAACATGAGGCACAATCCAAATGACATTTTGAATCAATTTTTCTACAGTCCAAAAAATCAATTTTCTGACGAAAAACAATGACCCCGTGACCTGTCGAACTTTCTCCAGATGGTCAGAAATTGTAAGTTTTTAATGTTTAATTTTTTGACTGTAAATTACTATTGCATGTGAATTAGAACACTTGGAACTAAAATAAGTGTGTTTATTTAGAGTCATTTTAATGCCTGAAATTAGTTGAAATAGAAGATTCTGAGTAGGAGAAAAAAATCTGTAAAAATGGCAAATTTGGTCACATTGAGGCTTTAAAAAGTAGCTATTCAACATGAGGCACAATCCAAATGACATTTTTAATCACTTTTTCTACAGTCCAAAAAATCAATTTTCAGATGGTCAGAAATGGTAATGTTTTAATGTTTAAATTTTTTTTACTGTAAATGACTATTGCATGTGAATTAGAACGATTGGAACTAAAATAAGTGTGTTTAGAGTCATTTTAATGTCTGAAATTGGTCGAAATAGAAGCTTTTGAGTAGGAGAAAAAGTCTGTAAAAATGGCAATTTTGTTCACATTGAGGCTTTAAAAAGTAATTATTCAACATGAAGCACAATCCAAATGACATTTTGAATCAATTTTTCTACAGTCCAAAAAATCAATTTTCTGATGAAAAATGATGACCCTTGACCTGTCAAACTTCCTCCATATGGTCAGAAATGTAATTTTTTAAAGTTTAAGTTTTTTGACTGTAAATGACAATTGCATGTGAATTATCACTTTTGGGGCTAAAATAAGTGGGTTTAGAGTCATTTTAATGCCTGAAATTAGTTGAAATAGAAGCTTCTGAGTAGGGGAAAAAGTCTGTAAAAATGGCAATTTGGGTCACATTGAGGCTTTAAAAAGTAGTTATTCAACACAAGGCACAATTCAAAAGACATTTTGGATCCATTTTTCCACAGTCCAAAAAATATATTTTCTGATGAAAAACGATGACCCTTGACCTGTAAAACTTTCTCCAGATGATCAGAAATGGTAATTTTTTTAAGTTTAATTTTTTGACTGTAAATGACTATTGCATGTGAATTATCACTTTTGGGGCTAAAATAAGTGTGTTTAGAGTAATTTTAATGGCTGAAATTAGTCGAAAGGGAAGCTTCTGAGTAGGAGAAAAAATTTGTAAAAATGGCACATTTGGTCACATTGAGGCTTTAAAAAGTAGCTATTCAACATGAGGCACAATCCAAATGACATTTGAATCAATTTTACTACAGTCCAAAAAATCAATTTTCAGATGGTCAGAAATGGTAATTTTTTAATGTTTAATTTTTTTTACTGTAAATGACTAGTGCATGTGAATTAGAACGCTTGGAACTAAAATAGGTGTGTTTAGAGTCATTTTAATGCCTGAAATTGGTTGAAATTGAAACTTCTGAGTAGGAGAAAAAGTCTGTAAAAAAGGCAATTTTGGTCACTTTGAGGCTTTAAAAAGTAGTTATTCAACATGAGGCACAATTCAAATGACAGTTTGCATCAATTTTTGTACAGTCCAAAAAATCAATTTTCTGATGAAAAACGATCACCAGTGACCTGTCGAACTTTCTCCCGATGATCAGAAATGGTAATTTTTTTAAGTTTAATTTTTTGACTGTAAATGACTGTTGCATGTGAATTATTACTTTTGGGGCTAAAATAGGAGTGTTTAGAGTCATTTTAATGCCTGAAATTGGTCAAAATAGAAGCTTCTGAGTAGGAAAAAAAAGTCTGTAAAAATGGCAATTTTGGTCACATTGAGGCTTTAAAAAGTAGTTATTCAACATGAGGCACAATCCAAATGAAATTTTGAATCAATTTTTCTACTGTCCAAAAATCAATTTTCTGATGAAAAACGATGATCTGTGACCTGTCGAACTTTCTCCAGATGGTCAGAAATAGAATTTTTTTAATGTTTTGTCTTTTGACTGTAAATGACTATTGCATGTGAATTATCACTTTTGGGGCTAAAATAAGTGGGTTTAGAGTCATTTTAATGCCTGAAATTAGTTGAAATAGAAGATTCTGAGTAGGAGAAAAAAATCTGTAAAAATGGCAAATTTGGTCACATTGAGGCTTTAAAAAGTAGCTATTCAACATGAGGCACAATCCAAATGACATTTTTAATCACTTTTTCTACAGTCCAAAAAATCAATTTTCAGATGGTCAGAAATGGTAATTTTTTAATGTTTAATTTTTTTTACTGTAAATGACTATTGCATGTGAATTAGAACGATTGGAACTAAAATAAGTGTGTTTAGAGTCATTTTAATGTCTGAAATTGGTCGAAATAGAAGCTTTTGAGTAGGAGAAAAAGTCTGTAAAAATGGCAATTTTGTTCACATTGAGGCTTTAAAAAGTAATTATTCAACATGAAGCACAATCCAAATGACATTTTGAATCAATTTTTCTACAGTCCAAAAAATCAATTTTCTGATGAAAAATGATGACCCGTGACCTGTCGAACTTCCTCCATATGGTCAGAAATGGTAATTTTTTAAAGTTTAAGTTTTTTGACTGTAAATGACAATTGCATGTGAATTATCACTTTTGGGGCTAAAATAAGTGGGTTTAGAGTCATTTTAACGCCTGAAATTAGTTGAAATAGAAGCTTCTGAGTAGGAGAAAAAGTCTGTAAAAATGGCAATTTTGGTCACATTGAGGCTTTAAAAAGTAGTTATTCAACACAAGGCACAATTCAAAAGACATTTTGGATCCATTTTTCCACAGTCCAAAAAATCTAATTCTGACGAAAAACAATGACCCGTGACCTGTCGAACTTTCTCCAGATGGTCAGAAATGGTAAATTTGTAATGTTTCATTTTTTGACTGTAAATTACTATTGCATGTGAATTAGAACACTTGTAACTAAAATAAGTGTGTTTAGAGTCATTTTAATGCCTGAAATTGGTCGAAATAGAAGCTCCTGTGTAGGAGAAAAAGTCTGTAAAAATGGCAATTTTGGTCACATTGAGGCTTTAAAAAGTATTCAGTATGAGGCAAATCCAAATGACATTTTGAATCAATTTTTCTACAGTCCAAAAAATCAATTTTCTGATGAAAGACGATGATCTGTGACCTGTCGAACTTTCTCCAGATGGTCAGAAATATAAGTTTTTTTAATGTTTTGTCTTTTGACTGTAAATGACTATTGCATGTGAATTATCACTTTTGGAACTAAAATAAGTGTGTTTAGAGTCATTTTAATGGCTGAAATTAGTCGAAATAGAAGATTCTGAGTAGGAGAAAAAGTCTGTAAAAATGGCAATTTTGGTCACATTGAGGCTTTAAAAAGTAGTTGTTCAACATGAGGCACAATTCAAATGACAATTTGCATCAATTTTTCAACAGTCCAAAAAATACATTTTCTGATGAAAAACGATGATCCGTGACCTGTCAAACTTTTTCCAGATGGTCAGAAATGGTAATTCATTAATGTTTAATTATTTGACTGTAAATGACCATTGCATGTGTATTAGAACTCTTGGAACTAAATTAAGTGTGTTTAGAGTAATTTTAATGCCTGAAATTGGTCGAAATAGAAGCTTCTGAGTAGGAGAAAAAGTCTGTAAAAATGGCAATTTTGGACACATTGAGGCTTTAAAAAGTAGTTATTCAACATGAGGCACAATCCAAATGACATTTTGAATCAATTTTTCTACAGTCCAAAAAATCAATTTTCTGACGAAAAACAATGACCCCGTGACCTGTCGAACTTTCTCCAGATGGTCAGAAATTGTAAGTTTTTAATGTTTAATTTTTTGACTCTAAATTACTATTGCATGTGAATTAGAACACTTGGAACTAAAATAAGTGTGTTTATTTAGAGTCATTTTAATGCCTGAAATTGGTCAAAATAGAAGCTTCTGAGTAGGAGAAAAAGTATGTAAAAATGGCAATTTTGGTCACATTGAGGCTTTAAAAAGTAGTTGTTCAACATGAGGCACAATCCAAATGTCATTTTGAATCAATTTTTCTGCAGTCCAAAAAATCAATTTTCTAATGAAAAACGATGATCTGTGAACTGTCGAACTTTCTCCAAATGGTCAGAAATTCTTTTGGAACTAAAATAAGTGTGTTTAGAGCCATTTTAATGCCTGAAATTGGTCGAAATAGAACCTTCTGAGTAAGAGAAAAAGTCTGTAAAAATGGCAATTTTGGTCACATTGAGGCTTTAAAAAGTAGTTATTCAACATGAGGCACAATCCAAATGACATTTTGAATCAATTTTTCTACAGTCCAAAAAATAAATTTTCTGATGAAAAACAATGACCCTTGACCTGTAAAACTTTCTCCAGATGATCAGAAATGGTAATTTTTTAAAGTTTAATTTTTTGACTGTAAATGACTATTGCATGTGAATTATCACTTTTGGGGCTAAAATAAGTGTGTTTAGAGTCATTTTAATGGCTGAAATTAGTCGAAAGGGAAGCTTCTTAGTAGGAGAAAAAATTTGTAAAAATGGCACATTTGGTCACATTGAGGCTTTAAAAAGTAGCTATTCAACATGAGGCACAATCCAAATGACATTTGAATCAATTTTACTACAGTCCAAAAAATCAATTTTCAGATGGTCAGAAATGGTAATTTTTTAATGTTTAATTTTTTTTACTGTAAATTACTAGTGCATGTGAATTAGAACGCTTGGAACTAAAATAGGTGTGTTTAGAGTCCTTTTAATGCCTGAAATTGGTTGAAATTGAAACTTCTGAGTAGGAGAAAAAGTCTGTAAAAAAGGCAATTTTGCTCACTTTGAGGCTTTAAAAAGTAGTTATTCAACATGAGGCACAATTCAAATGACATTTTGCATCAATTTTTGTACAGTCCAAAAAATCAATTTTCTGATGAAAAACGATCACCAGTGACCTGTCGAACTTTCTCCCGATGATCAGAAATGGTAATTTTTTTAAGTTAAATTTTTTGACTGTAAATGACTGTTGCATGTGAATTATTACTTTTGGGGCTAAAATAAGAGTGTTTAGAGTCATTTTAATGCATGAAATTGGTCAAAATAGAAGCTTCTGAGAAGGAAAAAAAGTCTGTAAAAATGGCAATTTGGTCACATTGAGGCTTTAAAAAGTAGTTATTCAACATGAGGCACAATCCAAATGAAATTTTGAATCAATTTTTCTACTGTCCAAAAATCAATTTTCTGATGAAAAACGATGATCTGTGACCTGTCGAACTTTCTCCAGATGGTCAGAAATAGATTTTTTTTAATGTTTTGTCTTTTGACTGTAAATGACTATTGCATGTGAATTATCACTTTTGGGGCTAAAATAAGTGGGTTTAGAGTCATTTTAATGCCTGAAATTAGTTGAAATAGAAGATTCTGAGTAGGAGAAAAAAATCTGTAAAAATGGCAAATTTGGTCACATTGAGGCTTTAAAAAGTAGCTATTCAACATGAGGCACAATCCAAATGACATTTTTAATCACTTTTTCTACAGTCCAAAAAATCAATTTTCAGATGGTCAGAAATGGTAATTTTTTAATGTTTAATTTTTTTTACTGTAAATGACTATTGCATGTGAATTAGAACGATTGGAACTAAAATAAGTGTGTTTAGAATCATTTTAATGTGTGAAATTGGTCGAAATAGAAGCTTTTGAGTAGGAGAAAAAGTCTGTAAAAATGGCAATTTTGTTCACATTGAGGCTTTAAAAAGTAATTATTCAACATGAAGCACAATCCAAATGACATTTTGAATCAATTTTTCTACAGTCCAGAAAATCAATTTTCTGATGAAAAATGATGACCCTTGACCTGTCAAACTTCCTCCATATGGTCAGAAATGTAATTTTTTAAAGTTTAAGTTTTTTGACTGTAAATGACAATTGCATGTGAATTATCACTTTTGGGGCTAAAATAAGTGGGTTGAGAGTCATTTTAATGCCTGAAATTAGTTGAAATAGAAGCTTCTGAGTAGGAGAAAAAGTCTGTAAAAATGGCAATTTTGGTCACATTGAGGCTTTAAAAAGTAGTTATTCAACACAAGGCACAATTCAAAAGACATTTTGGATCCATTTTTCCACAGTCCAAAAAATCTATTTTCTGACGAAAAACAATGACCCGTGACCTGTCGAACTTTCTCCAGATGGTCAGAAATGGTAAATTTGTAATGTTTCATTTTTTGACTGTAAATTACTATTGCATGTGAATTAGAACACTTGTAACTAAAATAAGTGTGTTTAGAGTCATTTTAATGCCTGAAATTGGTCGAAATAGAAGCTTCTGAGTAGGAGAAAAAGTCTGTAAAAATGGCAATTTTGGACACATTGAGGCTTTAAAAAGTAGTTATTCAACATGAGGCACAATCCAAATGACATTTTGAATCAATTTTTCTACAGTCCAAAAAATCAATTTTCTGACGAAAAACAATGACCCCGTGACCTGTCGAACTTTCTCCAGATGGTCAGAAATTGTAAGTTTTTAATGTTTAATTTTTTGACTCTAAATTACTATTGCATGTGAATTAGAACACTTGGAACTAAAATAAGTGTGTTTATTTAGAGTCATTTTAATGCCTGAAATTAGTTGAAATAGAAGATTCTGAGTAGGAGAAAAAAATCTGTAAAAATGGCAAATTTGGTCACACTGAGGCTTTAAAAAGTAGCTATTCAACATGAGGCACAATCCAAATGACATTTTTAATCACTTTTTCTACAGTCCAAAAAATCAATTTTCAGATGGTCAGAAATGGTAATGTTTTAATGTTTAATTTTTTTTACTGTAAATGACTATTGCATGTGAATTAGAACGATTGGAACTAAAATAAGTGTGTTTAGAGTCATTTTAATGTCTGAAATTGGTCGAAATAGAAGCTTTTGAGTAGGAGAAAAAGTCTGTAAAAATGGCAATTTTGTTCACATTGAGGCTTTAAAAAGTAATTATTCAACATGAAGCACAATCCAAATGACATTTTGAATCAATTTTTCTACAGTCCAAAAAATCAATTTTCTGATGAAAAATGATGACCCTTGACCTGTCAAACTTCCTCCATATGGTCAGAAATGTAATTTTTTAAAGTTTAAGTTTTTTGACTGTAAATGACAATTGCATGTGAATTATCACTTTTGGGGCTAAAATAAGTGGGTTTAGAGTCATTTTAATGCCTGAAATTAGTTGAAATAGAAGCTTCTGAGTAGGGGAAAAAGTCTGTAAAAATGGCAATTTTGGTCACATTGAGGCTTTAAAAAGTAGTTATTCAACACAAGGCACAATTCAAAAGACATTTTGGATCCATTTTTCCACAGTCCAAAAAATATATTTTCTGATGAAAAACGATGACCCTTGACCTGTAAAACTTTCTCCAGATGATCAGAAATGGTAATTTTTTTAAGTTTAATTTTTTGACTGTAAATGACTATTGCATGTGAATTATCACTTTTGGGGCTAAAATAAGTGTGTTTAGAGTAATTTTAATGGCTGAAATTAGTCGAAAGGGAAGCTTCTGAGTAGGAGAAAAAATTTGTAAAAATGGCACATTTGGTCACATTGAGGCTTTAAAAAGTAGCTATTCAACATGAGGCACCATCCAAATGACATTTGAATCAATTTTACTACAGTCCAAAAAATCAATTTTCAGATGGTCAGAAATGGTAATTTTTTAATGTTTAATTTTTTTTACTGTAAATGACTAGTGCATGTGAATTAGAACGCTTGGAACTAAAATAGGTGTGTTTAGAGTCATTTTAATGCCTGAAATTGGTTGAAATTGAAACTTCTGAGTAGGAGAAAAAGTCTGTAAAAAAGGCAATTTTGGTCACTTTGAGGCTTTAAAAAGTAGTTATTCAACATGAGGCACAATTCAAATGACAGTTTGCATCAATTTTTGTACAGTCCAAAAAATCAATTTTCTGATGAAAAACGATCACCAGTGACCTGTCGAACTTTCTCCCGATGATCAGAAATGGTAATTTTTTTAAGTTTAATTTTTTGACTGTAAATGACTGTTGCATGTGAATTATTACTTTTGGGGCTAAAATAGGAGTGTTTAGAGTCATTTTAATGCCTGAAATTGGTCGAAATAGAAGCTTTTGAGTAGGAGAAAAAGTCTGTAAAAATGGCAATTTTGTTCACATTGAGGCTTTAAAAAGTAATTATTCAACATGAAGCACAATCCAAATGACATTTTGAATCAATTTTTCTACAGTCCAAAAAATCAATTTTCTGATGAAAAATGATGACCCTTGACCTGTCAAACTTCCTCCATATGGTCAGAAATGTAATTTTTTAAAGTTTCAGTTTTTTGACTGTAAATGACAATTGCATGTGAATTATCACTTTTGGGGCTAAAATAAGTGGGTTTAGAGTCATTTTAATGCCTGAAATTAGTTGAAATAGAAGCTTCTGAGTAGAGGAAAAAGTCTGTAAAAATGGCAATTTTGGTCACATTGAGGCTTTAAAAAGTAGTTATTCAACACAAGGCACAATTCAAAAGACATTTTGGATCCATTTTTCCACAGTCCAAAAAATATATTTTCTGATGAAAAACGATGACCCTTGACCTGTAAAACTTTCTCCAGATGATCAGAAATGGTAATTTTTTTAAGTTTAATTTTTTGACTGTAAATGACTATTGCATGTGAATTATCACTTTTGGGGCTAAAATAAGTGTGTTTAGAGTAATTTTAATGGCTGAAATTAGTCGAAAGGGAAGCTTCTGAGTAGGAGAAAAAATTTGTAAAAATGGCACATTTGGTCACATTGAGGCTTTAAAAAGTAGCTATTCAACATGAGGCACAATCCAAATGACATTTGAATCAATTTTACTACAGTCCAAAAAATCAATTTTCAGATGGTCAGAAATGGTAATTTTTTAATGTTTAATTTTTTTTACTGTAAATGACTAGTGCATGTGAATTAGAACGCTTGGAACTAAAATAGGTGTGTTTAGAGTCATTTTAATGCCTGAAATTGGTTGAAATTGAAACTTCTGAGTAGGAGAAAAAGTCTGTAAAAAAGGCAATTTTGGTCACTTTGAGGCTTTAAAAAGTAGTTATTCAACATGAGGCACAATTCAAATGACAGTTTGCATCAATTTTTGTACAGTCCAAAAAATCAATTTTCTGATGAAAAACGATCACCAGTGACCTGTCGAACTTTCTCCCGATGATCAGAAATGGTAATTTTTTTAAGTTTAATTTTTTGACTGTAAATGACTGTTGCATGTGAATTATTACTTTTGGGGCTAAAATAGGAGTGTTTAGAGTCATTTTAATGCCTGAAATTGGTCAAAATAGAAGCTTCTGAGTAGGAAAAAAAAGTCTGTAAAAATGGCAATTTTGGTCACATTGAGGCTTTAAAAAGTAGTTATTCAACATGAGGCACAATCCAAATGAAATTTTGAATCAATTTTTCTACTGTCCAAAAATCAATTTTCTGATGAAAAACGATGATCTGTGACCTGTCGAACTTTCTCCAGATGGTCAGAAATAGAATTTTTTTAATGTTTTGTCTTTTGACTGTAAATGACTATTGCATGTGAATTATCACTTTTGGGGCTAAAATAAGTGGGTTTAGAGTCATTTTAATGCCTGAAATTAGTTGAAATAGAAGATTCTGAGTAGGAGAAAAAAATCTGTAAAAATGGCAAATTTGGTCACATTGAGGCTTTAAAAAGTAGCTATTCAACATGAGGCACAATCCAAGTGACATTTTTAATCACTTTTTCTACAGTCCAAAAAATCAATTTTCAGATGGTCAGAAATGGTAATTTTTTAATGTTTAATTTTTTTTACTGTAAATGACTATTGCATGTGAATTAGAACGATTGGAACTAAAATAAGTGTGTTTAGAGTCATTTTAATGTCTGAAATTGGTCGAAATAGAAGCTTTTGAGTAGGAGAAAAAGTCTGTAAAAATGGCAATTTTGTTCACATTGAGGCTTTAAAAAGTAATTATTCAACATGAAGCACAATCCAAATGACATTTTGAATCAATTTTTCTACAGTCCAAAAAATCAATTTTCTGATGAAAAATGATGACCCGTGACCTGTCGAACTTCCTCCATATGGTCAGAAATGGTAATTTTTTAAAGTTTAAGTTTTTTGACTGTAAATGACAATTGCATGTGAATTATCACTTTTGGGGCTAAAATAAGTGGGTTTAGAGTGATTTTAACGCCTGAAATTAGTTGAAATAGAAGCTTCTGAGTAGGAGAAAAAGTCTGTAAAAATGGCAATTTTGGTCACATTGAGGCTTTAAAAAGTAGTTATTCAACACAAGGCACAATTCAAAAGACATTTTGGATCCATTTTTCCACAGTCCAAAAAATCTAATTCTGACGAAAAACAATGACCCGTGACCTGTCGAACTTTCTCCAGATGGTCAGAAATGGTAAATTTGTAATGTTTCATTTTTTGACTGTAAATTACTATTGCATGTGAATTAGAACACTTGTAACTAAAATAAGTGTGTTTAGAGTCATTTTAATGCCTGAAATTGGTCGAAATAGAAGCTCCTGTGTAGGAGAAAAAGTCTGTAAAAATGGCAATTTTGGTCACATTGAGGCTTTAAAAAGTATTCAGTATGAGGCAAATCCAAATGACATTTTGAATCAATTTTTTTACAGTCCAAAAAATCAATTTTCTGATGAAAAACGATGACCCTTGACCTGTCGAACTTTCTCCAGATGGTCAGGAATGGTAATTTTTTTAAAGTTTAATTTTTTGACTGTAAATGACTATTGCATGTGAATTAGAACTCTTGGATCTAAAATATGTGTGTTTAGAGTCATTTTAATGCCTGAAATTGGTCGAAATAGAAGCTTTTGAGTAGGAGAAAAAGTCTGTAAAAATGGCAATTTTGTTCACATTGAGGCTTTAAAAAGTAATTATTCAACATGAAGCACAATCCAAATGACATTTTGAATCAATTTTTCTACAGTCCAAAAAATCAATTTTCTGATGAAAAATGATGACCCGTGACCTGTCGAACTTCCTCCATATGGTCAGAAATGGTAATTTTTTAAAGTTTAAGTTTTTTGACTGTAAATGACAATTGCATGTGAATTATCACTTTTGGGGCTAAAATAAGTGGGTTTAGAGTCATTTTAACGCCTGAAATTAGTTGAAATAGAAGCTTCTGAGTAGGAGAAAAAGTCTGTAAAAATGGCAATTTTGGTCACATTGAGGCTTTAAAAAGTAGTTATTCAACACAAGGCACAATTCAAAAGACATTTTGGATCCATTTTTCCACAGTCCAAAAAATCTAATTCTGACGAAAAACAATGACCCGTGACCTGTCGAACTTTCTCCAGATGGTCAGAAATGGTAAATTTGTAATGTTTCATTTTTTGACTGTAAATTACTATTGCATGTGAATTAGAACACTTGTAACTAAAATAAGTGTGTTTAGAGTCATTTTAATGCCTGAAATTGGTCGAAATAGAAGCTCCTGTGTAGGAGAAAAAGTCTGTAAAAATGGCAATTTTGGTCACATTGAGGCTTTAAAAAGTATTCAGTATGAGGCAAATCCAAATGACATTTTGAATCAATTTTTTTACAGTCCAAAAAATCAATTTTCTGATGAAAAACGATGACCCTTGACCTGTCGAACTTTCTCCAGATGGTCAGGAATGGTAATTTTTTTAAAGTTTAATTTTTTGACTGTAAATGACTATTGCATGTGAATTAGAACTCTTGGATCTAAAATATGTGTGTTTAGAGTCATTTTAATGCCTGAAATTGGTCAAAATAGAAGCTTCTGAGTAGGAGAAAAAGTTTGTAAAAATGGCAATTTTGGTCACATTGAGGCTTTAAAAAGTAGTTATTCAACATGAGGCACAATCCAAATGAAATTTTGAATCAATTTTTCTACAGTCCAAAAAATCAATTTTCTGATGAAAGACGATGATCTGTGACCTGTCGAACTTTCTCCAGATGGTCAGAAATATAAGTTTTTTTAATGTTTTGTCTTTTGACTGTAAATGACTATTGCATGTGAATTATCACTTTTGGAACTAAAATAAGTGTGTTTAGAGTCATTTTAATGGCTGAAATTAGTCGAAATAGAAGATTCTGAGTAGGAGAAAAAGTCTGTAAAAATGGCAATTTTGGTCACATTGAGGCTTTAAAAAGTAGTTGTTCAACATGAGGCACAATTCAAATGACAATTTGCATCAATTTTTCAACAGTCCATAAAATAAATTTTCTGATGAAAAACGATGATCCGTGACCTGTCAAACTTTTTCCAGATGGTCAGAAATGGTAATTCATTAATGTTTAATTATTTGACTGTAAATGACCATTGCATGTGTATTAGAACTCTTGGAACTAAATTAAGTGTGTTTAGAGTAATTTTAATGCCTGAAATTGGTCGAAATAGAAGCTTCTGAGTAGGAGAAAAAGTCTGTAAAAATGGCAATTTTGGACACATTGAGGCTTTAAAAAGTAGTTATTCAACATGAGGCACAATCCAAATGACATTTTGAATCAATTTTTCTACAGTCCAAAAAATAAATTTTCGGACGAAAAACAATGACCCCGTGACCTGTCGAACTTTCTCCAGATGGTCAGAAATTGTAAGTTTTTAATGTTTAATTTTTTGACTGTAAATTACTATTGCATGTGAATTAGAACACTTGGAACTAAAATAAGTGTGTTTATTTAGAGTCATTTTAATGCCTGAAATTGGTCAAAATAGAAGCTTCTGAGTAGGAGAAAAAGTATGTAAAAATGGCAATTTTGGTCACATTGAGGCTTTAAAAAGTAGTTGTTCAACATGAGGCACAATCCAAATGTCATTTTGAATCAATTTTTCTGCAGTCCAAAAAATCAATTTTCTAATGAAAAACGATGATCTGTGAACTGTCGAACTTTCTCCAAATGGTCAGAAATTCTTTTGGAACTAAAATAAGTGTGTTTAGAGCCATTTTAATGCCTGAAATTGGTCGAAATAGAACCTTCTGAGTAAGAGAAAAAGTCTGTAAAAATGGCAATTTTGGTCACATTGAGGCTTTAAAAAGTAGTTATTCAACATGAGGCACAATCCAAATGACATTTTGAATCAATTTTTCTACAGTCCAAAAAATAAATTTTCTGATGAAAAACGATGACCCTTGACCTGTAAAACTTTCTCCAGATGATCAGAAATGGTAATTTTTTAAAGTTTAATTTTTTGACTGTAAATGACTATTGCATGTGAATTATCACTTTTGGGGCTAAAATAAGTGTGTTTAGAGTCATTTTAATGGCTGAAATTAGTCGAAAGGGAAGCTTCTGAGTAGGAGAAAAAATTTGTAAAAATGGCACATTTGGTCACATTGAGGCTTTAAAAAGTAGCTATTCAACATGAGGCACAATCCAAATGACATTTGAATCAATTTTACTACAGTCCAAAAAATCAATTTTCAGATGGTCAGAAATGGTAATTTTTTAATGTTTAATTTTTTTTACTGTAAATTACTAGTGCATGTGAATTAGAACGCTTGGAACTAAAATAGGTGTGTTTAGAGTCATTTTAATGCCTGAAATTGGTTGAAATTGAAACTTCTGAGTAGGAGAAAAAGTCTGTAAAAAAGGCAATTTTGCTCACTTTGAGGCTTTAAAAAGTAGTTATTCAACATGAGGCACAATTCAAATGACATTTTGCATCAATTTTTGTACAGTCCAAAAAATCAATTTTCTGATGAAAAACGATCACCAGTGACCTGTCGAACTTTCTCCCGATGATCAGAAATGGTAATTTTTTTAAGTTTAATTTTTTGACTGTAAATGACTGTTGCATGTGAATTATTACTTTTGGGGCTAAAATAAGAGTGTTTAGAGTCATTTTAATGCCTGAAATTGGTCAAAATAGAAGCTTCTGAGTAGGAAAAAAAGTCTGTAAAAATGGCAATTTTGGTCACATTGAGGCTTTAAAAAGTAGTTATTCAACATGAGGCACAATCCAAATGAAATTTTGAATCAATTTTTCTACTGTCCAAAAATCAATTTTCTGATGAAAAACGATGATCTGTGACCTGTCGAACTTTCTCCAGATGGTCAGAAATAGAATTTTTTTAATGTTTTGTCTTTTGACTGTAAATGACTATTGCATGTGAATTATCACTTTTGGGGCTAAAATAAGTGGGTTTAGAGTCATTTTAATGCCTGAAATTAGTTGAAATAGAAGATTCTGAGTAGGAGAAAAAAATCTGTAAAAATGGCAAATTTGGTCACATTGAGGCTTTAAAAAGTAGCTATTCAACATGAGGCACAATCCAAATGACATTTTTAATCACTTTTTCTACAGTCCAAAAAATCAATTTTCAGATGGTCAGAAATGGTAATTTTTTGATGTTTAATTTTTTTTACTGTAAATGACTATTGCATGTGAATTAGAACGATTGGAACTAAAATAAGTGTGTTTAGAGTCATTTTAATGTCTGAAATTGGTCGAAATAGAAGCTTTTGAGTAGGAGAAAAAGTCTGTAAAAATGGCAATTTTGTTCACATTGAGGCTTTAAAAAGTAATTATTCAACATGAAGCACAATCCAAATGGCATTTTGAATCAATTTTTCTACAGTCCAAAAAATCAATTTTCTGATGAAAAATGATGACCCGTGACCTGTCGAACTTCCTCCATATGGTCAGAAATGGTAATTTTTTAAAGTTTACGTTTTTTGACTGTAAATGACAATTGCATGTGAATTATCACTTTTGGGGCTAAAATAAGTGGGTTTAGAGTCATTTTAACGCCTGAAATTAGTTGAAATAGAAGCTTCTGAGTAGGAGAAAAAAATCTGTAAAAATGGCAAATTTGGTCACATTGAGGCTTTAAAAAGTAGCTATTCAACATGAGGCACAATCCAAATGACATTTTTAATCACTTTTTCTACAGTCCAAAATAACAATTTTCAGATGGTCAGAAATGGTAATTTTTTAATGTTTAATTTTTTTTACTGTAAATGACTATTGCATGTGAATTAGAACGATTGGAACTAAAATAAGTGTGTTTAGAGTCATTTTAATGTCTGAAATTGGTCGAAATAGAAGCTTTTGAGTAGGAGAAAAAGTCTGTAAAAATGGCAATTTTGGTCACATTGAGGCTTTAAAAAGTAGTTATTCAACACAAGGCACAATTCAAAAGACATTTTGGATCCATTTTTCCACAGTCCAAAAAATCTAATTCTGACAAAAAACAATGACCCGTGACCTGTCGAACTTTCTCCAGATGGTCAGAAATGGTAAATTTGTAATGTTTCATTTTTTGACTGTAAATTACTATTGCATGTGAATTAGAACACTTGTAACTAAAATAAGTGTGTTTAGAGTCATTTTAATGCCTGAAATTGGTCGAAATAGAAGCTCCTGTGTAGGAGAAAAAGTCTGTAAAAATGGCAATTTTGGTCACATTGAGGCTTTAAAAAGTATTCAGTATGAGGCAAATCCAAATGACATTTTGAATCAATTTTTCTACAGTCCAAAAAATCAATTTTCTGATGAAAGACGATGATCTGTGACCTGTCGAACTTTCTCCAGATGGTCAGAAATATAAGTTTTTTTAATGTTTTGTCTTTTGACTGTAAATGACTATTGCTTGTGAATTATCACTTTTGGAACTAAAATAAGTGTGTTTAGAGTCATTTTAATGGCTGAAATTAGTCGAAATAGAAGATTCTGAGTAGGAGAAAAAGTCTGTAAAAATGGCAATTTTGGTCACATTGAGGCTTTAAAAAGTAGTTGTTCAACATGAGGCACAATTCAAATGACAATTTGCATCAATTTTTCAACAGTCCAAAAAATAAATTTTCTGATGAAAAACGATGATCCGTGACCTGTCAAACTTTTTCCAGATGGTCAGAAATGGTAATTCATTAATGTTTAATTATTTGACTGTAAATGACCATTGCATGTGTATTAGAACTCTTGGAACTAAATTAAGTGTGTTTAGAGTAATTTTAATGCCTGAAATTGGTCGAAATAGAAGCTTCTGAGTAGGAGAAAAAGTCTGTAAAAATGGCAATTTTGGACACATTGAGGCTTTAAAAAGTAGTTATTCAACATGAGGCACAATCCAAATGACATTTTGAATCAATTTTTCTACAGTCCAAAAAATCAATTTTCTGACGAAAAACAATGACCCCGTGACCTGTCGAACTTTCTCCAGATGGTCAGAAATTGTAAGTTTTTAATGTTTAATTTTTTGACTGTAAATTACTATTGCATGTGAATTAGAACACTTGGAACTAAAATAAGTGTGTTTATTTAGAGTCATTTTAATGCCTGAAATTGGTCAAAATAGAAGCTTCTGAGTAGGAGAAAAAGTATGTAAAAATGGCAATTTTGGTCACATTGAGGCTTTAAAAAGTAGTTGTTCAACATGAGGCACAATCCAAATGTCATTTTGAATCAATTTTTCTGCAGTCCACAAAATCAATTTTCTAATGAAAAACGATGATCTGTGAACTGTCGAACTTTCTCCAAATGGTCAGAAATTCTTTTGGAACTAAAATAAGTGTGTTTAGAGCCATTTTAATGCCTGAAATTGGTCGAAATAGAACCTTCTGAGTAAGAGAAAAAGTCTGTAAAAATGGCAATTTTGGTCACATTGAGGCTTTAAAAAGTAGTTATTCAACATGAGGCACAATCCAAATGACATTTTGAATCAATTTTTCTACAGTCCAAAAAATAAATTTTCTGATGAAAAACGATGACCCTTGACCTGTAAAACTTTCTCCAGATGATCAGAAATGGTAATTTTTTAAAGTTTAATTTTTTGACTGTAAATGACTATTGCATGTGAATTATCACTTTTGGGGCTAAAATAAGTGTGTTTAGAGTCATTTTAATGGCTGAAATTAGTCGAAAGGGAAGCTTCTGAGTAGGAGAAAAAATTTGTAAAAATGGCACATTTGGTCACATTGAGGCTTTAAAAAGTAGCTATTCAACATGAGGCACAATCCAAATGACATTTGAATCAATTTTACTACAGTCCAAAAAATCAATTTTCAGATGGTCAGAAATGGTAATTTTTTAATGTTTAATTTTTTTTACTGTAAATTACTAGTGCATGTGAATTAGAACGCTTGGAACTAAAATAGGTGTGTTTAGAGTCATTTTAATGCCTGAAATTGGTTGAAATTGAAACTTCTGAGTAGGAGAAAAAGTCTGTAAAAAAGGCAATTTTGGTCACTTTGAGGCTTTAAAAAGTAGTTATTCAACATGAGGCACAATTCAAATGACATTTTGCATCAATTTTTGTACAGTCCAAAAAATCAATTTTCTGATGAAAAACGATCACCAGTGACCTGTCGAACTTTCTCCTGATGATCAGAAATGGTAATTTTTTTAAGTTTAATTTTTTTACTGTAAATGACTGTTGCATGTGAATTATTACTTTTGGGGCTAAAATAAGAGTGTTTAGAGTCATTTTAATGCCTGAAATTGGTCAAAATAGAAGCTTCTGAGTAGGAAAAAAAGTCTGTAAAAATGGCAATTTTGGTCACATTGAGGCTTTAAAAAGTAGTTATTCAACATGAGGCACAATCCAAATGAAATTTTGAATCAATTTTTCTACTGTCCAAAAATCAATTTTCTGATGAAAAACGATAATCTGTGACCTGTCGAACTTTCTCCAGATGGTCAGAAATAGAATTTTTTTAATGTTTTGTCTTTTGACTGTAAATGACTATTGCATGTGAATTATCACTTTTGGGGCTAAAATAAGTGGGTTTAGAGTCATTTTAATGCCTGAAATTAGTTGAAATAGAAGATTCTGAGTAGGAGAAAAAAATCTGTAAAAATGGCACATTTGGTCACATTGAGGCTTTAAAAAGTAGCTATTCAACATGAGGCACAATCCAAATGACATTTTTAATCACTTTTTCTACAGTCCAAAAAATCAATTTTCAGATGGTCAGAAATGGTAATTTTTTAATGTTTAATTTTTTTTACTGTAAATGACTATTGCATGTGAATTAGAACGATTGGAACTAAAATAAGTGTGTTTAGAGTCATTTTAATGTCTGAAATTGGTCGAAATAGAAGCTTTTGAGTAGGAGAAAAAGTCTGTAAAAATGGCAATTTTGTTCACATTGAGGCTTTAAAAAGTAATTATTCAACATGAAGCACAATCCAAATGACATTTTGAATCAATTTTTCTACAGTCCAAAAAATCAATTTTCTGATGAAAAATGATGACCCGTGACCTGTCGAACTTCCTCCATATGGTCAGAAATGGTAATTTTTTAAAGTTTAAGTTTTTTGACTGTAAATGACAATTGCATGTGAATTATCACTTTTGGGGCTAAAATAAGTGGGTTTAGAGTCATTTTAACGCCTGAAATTAGTTGAAATAGAAGCTTCTGAGTAGGAGAAAAAGTCTGTAAAAATGGCAATTTTGGTCACATTGAGGCTTTAAAAAGTAGTTATTCAACACAAGGCACAATTCAAAAGACATTTTGGATCCATTTTTCCACAGTCCAAAAAATCAATTTTCTGACGAAAAACAATGACCCGTGACCTGTCGAACTTTCTCCAGATGGTCAGAAATGGTAAATTTGTAATGTTTCATTTTTTGACTGTAAATTACTATTGCATGTGAATTAGAACACTTGTAACTAAAATAAGTGTGTTTAGAGTCATTTTAATGCCTGAAATTGGTTGAAATAGAAGCTCCTGTGTAGGAGAAAAAGTCTGTAAAAATGGCAATTTTGGTCACATTGAGGCTTTAAAAAGTATTCAGTATGAGGCAAATCCAAATGACATTTTGAATCAATTTTTCTACAGTCCAAAAAATCAATTTTCTGATGAAAGACGATGATCTGTGACCTGTCGAACTTTCTCCAGATGGTCAGAAATATAAGTTTTTTTAATGTTTTGTCTTTTGACTGTAAATGACTATTGCATGTGAATTATCACTTTTGGAACTAAAATAAGTGTGTTTAGAGTCATTTTAATGGCTGAAATTAGTCGAAATAGAAGATTCTGAGTAGGAGAAAAAGTCTGTAAAAATGGCAATTTTGGTCACATTGAGGCTTTAAAAAGTAGTTGTTCAACATGAGGCACAATTCAAATGACAATTTGCATCAATTTTTCAACAGTCCAAAAAATAAATTTTCTGATGAAAAACGATGATCCGTGACCTGTCAAACTTTTTCCAGATGGTCAGAAATGGTAATTCATTAATGTTTAACTATTTGACTGTAAATGACCATTGCATGTGTATTAGAACTCTTGGAACTAAATTAAGTGTGTTTAGAGTAATTTTAATGCCGGAAATTGGTCGAAATAGAAGCTTCTGAGTAGGAGAAAAAGTCTGTAAAAATGGCAATTTTGGACACATTGAGGCTTTAAAAAGTAGTTATTCAACATGAGGCACAATCCAAATGACATTTTGAATCAATTTTTCTACAGTCCAAAAAATAAATTTTCTGACGAAAAACAATGACCCCGTGACCTGTCGAACTTTCTCCAGATGGTCAGAAATTGTAAGTTTTTAATGTTTAATTTTTTGACTGTAAATTACTATTGCATGTGAATTAGAACACTTGGAACTAAAATAAGTGTGTTTATTTAGAGTCATTTTAATGCCTGAAATTGGTCAAAATAGAAGCTTCTGAGTAGGAGAAAAAGTATGTAAAAATGGCAATTTTGGTCACATTGAGGCTTTAAAAAGTAGTTGTTCAACATGAGGCACAATCCAAATGTCATTTTGAATCAATTTTTCTGCAGTCCAAAAAATCAATTTTCTAATGAAAAACGATGATCTGTGAACTGTCGAACTTTCTCCAAATGGTCAGAAATTCTTTTGGAACTAAAATAAGTGTGTTTAGAGCCATTTTAATGCCTGAAATTGGTCGAAATAGAACCTTCTGAGTAAGAGAAAAAGTCTGTAAAAATGGCAATTTTGGTCACATTGAGGCTTTAAAAAGTAGTTATTCAACATGAGGCACAATCCAAATGACATTTTGAATCAATTTTTCTACAGTCCAAAAAATAAATTTTCTGATGAAAAACGATGACCCTTGACCTGTAAAACTTTCTCCAGATGATCAGAAATGGTAATTTTTTAAAGTTTAATTTTTTGACTGTAAATGACTATTGCATGTGAATTATCACTTTTGGGGCTAAAATAAGTATGTTTAGAGTCATTTTAATGGCTGAAATTAGTCGAAAGGGAAGCTTCTTAGTAGGAGAAAAAATTTGTAAAAATGGCACATTTGGTCACATTGAGGCTTTAAAAAGTAGCTATTCAACATGAGGCACAATCCAAATGACATTTGAATCAATTTTACTACAGTCCAAAAAATCAATTTTCAGATGGTCAGAAATGGTAATTTTTTAATGTTTAATTTTTTTTACTGTAAATTACTAGTGCGTGTGAATTAGAACGCTTGGAACTAAAATAGGTGTGTTTAGAGTCATTTTAATGCCTGAAATTGGTTGAAATTGAAACTTCTGAGTAGGAGAAAAAGTCTGTAAAAAAGGCAATTTTGCTCACTTTGAGGCTTTAAAAAGTAGTTATTCAACATGAGGCACAATTCAAATGACATTTTGCATCAATTTTTGTACAGTCCAAAAAATCAATTTTCTGATGAAAAACGATCACCAGTGACCTGTCGAACTTTCTCCCGATGATCAGAAATGGTAATTTTTTTAAGTTTAATTTTTTGACTGTAAATGACTGTTGCATGTGAATTATTACTTTTGGGGCTAAAATAAGAGTGTTTAGAGACATTTTAATGCCTGAAATTGGTCAAAATAGAAGCTTCTGAGTAGGAAAAAAAGTCTGTAAAAATGGCAATTTTGGTCACATTGAGGCTTTAAAAAGTAGTTATTCAACATGAGGCACAATCCAAATGAAATTTTGAATCAATTTTTCTACTGTCCAAAAATCAATTTTCTGATGAAAAACGATGATCTGTGACCTGTCGAACTTTCTCCAGATGGTCAGAAATAGAATTTTTTTAATGTTTTGTCTTTTGACTGTAAATGACTATTGCATGTGAATTATCACTTTTGGAACTAAAATAAGTGTGTTTAGAGTCATTTTAATGGCTGAAATTAGTCGAAATAGAAGATTCTGAGTAGGAGAAAAAGTCTGTAAAAATGGCAATTTTGGTCACATTGAGGCTTTAAAAAGTAGTTGTTCAACATGAGGCACAATTCAAATGACAATTTGCATCAATTTTTCAACAGTCCAAAAAATAAATTTTCTGATGAAAAACGATGATCCGTGACCTGTCAAACTTTTTCCAGATGGTCAGAAATGGTAATTCATTAATGTTTAATTATTTGACTGTAAATGACCATTGCATGTGTATTAGAACTCTTGGAACTAAATTAAGTGTGTTTAGAGTAATTTTAATGCCGGAAATTGGTCGAAATAGAAGCTTCTGAGTAGGAGAAAAAGTCTGTAAAAATGGCAATTTTGGACACATTGAGGCTTTAAAAAGTAGTTATTCAACATGAGGCACAATCCAAATGACATTTTGAATCAATTTTTCTACAGTCCAAAAAATCAATTTTCTGACGAAAAACAATGACCCCGTGACCTGTCGAACTTTCTCCAGATGGTCAGAAATTGTAAGTTTTTAATGTTTAATTTTTTGACTGTAAATTACTATTGCATGTGAATTAGAACACTTGGAACTAAAATAAGTGTGTTTATTTAGAGTCATTTTAATGCCTGAAATTGGTCAAAATAGAAGCTTCTGAGTAGGAGAAAAAGTATGTAAAAATGGCAATTTTGGTCACATTGAGGCTTTAAAAAGTAGTTGTTCAACATGAGGCACAATCCAAATGTCATTTTGAATCAATTTTTCTGCAGTCCAAAAAATCAATTTTCTAATGAAAAACGATGATCTGTGAACTGTCGAACTTTCTCCAAATGGTCAGAAATTCTTTTGGAACTAAAATAAGTGTGTTTAGAGCCATTTTAATGCCTGAAATTGGTCGAAATAGAACCTTCTGAGTAAGAGAAAAAGTCTGTAAAAATGGCAATTTTGGTCACATTGAGGCTTTAAAAAGTAGTTATTCAACATGAGGCACAATCCAAATGACATTTTGAATCAATTTTTCTACAGTCCAAAAAATAAATTTTCTGATGAAAAACGATGACCCTTGACCTGTAAAACTTTCTCCAGATGATCAGAAATGGTAATTTTTTAAAGTTTAATTTTTTGACTGTAAATGACTATTGCATGTGAATTATCACTTTTGGGGCTAAAATAAGTATGTTTAGAGTCATTTTAATGGCTGAAATTAGTCGAAAGGGAAGCTTCTTAGTAGGAGAAAAAATTTGTAAAAATGGCACATTTGGTCACATTGAGGCTTTAAAAAGTAGCTATTCAACATGAGGCACAATCCAAATGACATTTGAATCAATTTTACTACAGTCCAAAAAATCAATTTTCAGATGGTCAGAAATGGTAATTTTTTAATGTTTAATTTTTTTTACTGTAAATTACTAGTGCATGTGAATTAGAACGCTTGGAACTAAAATAGGTGTGTTTAGAGTCATTTTAATGCCTGAAATTGGTTGAAATTGAAACTTCTGAGTAGGAGAAAAAGTCTGTAAAAAAAGCAATTTTGCTCACTTTGAGGCTTTAAAAAGTAGTTATTCAACATGAGGCACAATTCAAATGACATTTTGCATCAATTTTTGTACAGTCCAAAAAATCAATTTTCTGATGAAAAACGATCACCAGTGACCTGTCGAACTTTCTCCCGATGATCAGAAATGGTAATTTTTTTAAGTTTAATTTTTTGACTGTAAATGACTGTTGCATGTGAATTATTACTTTTGGGGCTAAAATAAGAGTGTTTAGAGACATTTTAATGCCTGAAATTGGTCAAAATAGAAGCTTCTGAGTAGGAAAAAAAGTCTGTAAAAATGGCAATTTTGGTCACATTGAGGCTTTAAAAAGTAGTTATTCAACATGAGGCACAATCCAAATGAAATTTTGAATCAATTTTTCTACTGTCCAAAAATCAATTTTCTGATGAAAAACGATGATCTGTGACCTGTCGAACTTTCTCCAGATGGTCAGAAATAGAATTTTTTTAATGTTTTGTCTTTTGACTGTAAATGACTATTGCATGTGAATTATCACTTTTGGGGCTAAAATAAGTGGGTTTAGAGTCATTTTAATGCCTGAAATTAGTTGAAATAGAAGATTCTGAGTAGGAGAAAAAAGTCTGTAAAAATGGCAAATTTGGTCACATTGAGGCTTTAAAAAGTAGCTATTCAACATGAGGCACAATCCAAATGACATTTTTAATCACTTTTTCTACAGTCCAAAAAATCAATTTTCAGATGGTCAGAAATGGTAATTTTTTAATGTTTAATTTTTTTTACTGTAAATGACTATTGCATGAGAATTAGAACGATTGGAACTAAAATAAGTGTGTTTAGAGTCATTTTAATGTCTGAAATCGGTCGAAATAGAAGCTTTTGAGTAGGAGAAAAAGTCTGTAAAAATGGCAATTTTGTTCACATTGAGGCTTTAAAAAGTAATTATTCAACATGAAGCACAATCCAAATGACATTTTGAATCAATTTTTCTACAGTCCAAAAAATCAATTTTCTGATGAAAAATGATGACCCTTGACCTGTCAAACTTCCTCCATATGGTCAGAAATGTAATTTTTTAAAGTTTAAGTTTTTTGACTGTAAATGACAATTGCATGTGAATTATCACTTTTGGGGCTAAAATAAGTGGGTTTAGAGTCATTTTAATGCCTGAAATTAGTTGAAATAGAAGCTTCTGAGTAGGAGAAAAAGTCTGTAAAAATGGCAATTTTGGTCACATTGAGGCTTTAAAAAGTAGTTATTCAACACAAGGCACAATTCAAAAGACATTTTGGATCCATTTTTCCACAGTCCAAAAAATCTATTTTCTGACGAAAAACAATGACCCGTGACCTGTCGAACTTTCTCCAGATGGTCAGAAATGGTAAATTAGTAATGTTTCATTTTTTGACTGTAAATTACTATTGCATGTGAATTAGAACACTTGTAACTAAAATAAGTGTGTTTAGAGTCATTTTAATGCCTGAAATTGGTCGAAATAGAAGCTTCTGAGTAGGAGAAAAAGTCTGTAAAAATGGCAATTTTGGACACATTGAGGCTTTAAAAAGTAGTTATTCAACATGAGGCACAATCCAAATGACATTTTGAATCAATTTTTCTACAGTCCAAAAAATCAATTTTCTGACGAAAAACAATGACCCCGTGACCTGTCGAACTTTCTCCAGATGGTCAGAAATTGTAAGTTTTTAATGTTTAATTTTTTGACTGTAAATTACTATTGCATGTGAATTAGAACACTTGGAACTAAAATAAGTGTGTTTATTTAGAGTCATTTTAATGCCTGAAATTAGTTCAAATAGAAGATTCTGAGTAGGAGAAAAAAATCTGTAAAAATGGCAAATTTGGTCACATTGAGGCTTTAAAAAGTAGCTATTCAACATGAGGCACAATCCAAATGACATTTTTAATCACTTTTTCTACAGTCCAAAAAATCAATTTTCAGATGGTCAGAAATGGTAATTTTTTAATGTTTAATTTGTTTTACTATAAATGACTATTGCATGTGAATTAGAACGATTGGAACTAAAATAAGTGTGTTTAGAGTCATTTTAATGTCTGAAATTGGTCGAAATAGAAGCTTTTGAGTAGGAGAAAAAGTCTGTAAAAATGGCAATTTTGTTCACATTGAGGCTTTAAAAAGTAATTATTCAACATGAAGCACAATCCAAATGACATTTTGAATCAATTTTTCTACAGTCCAAAAAATCAATTTTCTGATGAAAAATGATGACCCTTGACCTGTCAAACTTCCTCCATATGGTCAGAAATGTAAGTTTTTTAAAGTTTAAGTTTTTTGACTGTAAATGACAATTGCATGTGAATTATCACTTTTGGGGCTAAAATAAGTGGGTTTAGAGTCATTTTAATGCCTGAAATTAGTTGAAATAGAAGCTTCTGAGTAGGAGAAAAAGTCTGTAAAAATGGCAATTTTGGTCACATTGAGGCTTTAAAAAGTAGTTATTCAACACAAGGCACAATTCAAAAGACATTTTGGATCCATTTTTCCACAGTCCAAAAAATCTATTTTCTGACGAAAAACAATGACCCGTGACCTGTCGAACTTTCTCCAGATGGTCAGAAATGGTAAATTTGTAATGTTTCATTTTTTGACTGTAAATTACTATTGCATGTGAATTAGAACACTTGTAACTAAAATAAGTGTGTTTAGAGTCATTTTAATGCCTGAAATTGGTCGAAATAGAAGCTTCTGAGTAGGAGAAAAAGTCTGTAAAAATGGCAATTTTGGACACATTGAGGCTTTAAAAAGTAGTTATTCAACATGAGGCACAATCCAAATGACATTTTGAATCAATTTTTCTACAGTCCAAAAAATCAATTTTCTGACGAAAAACAATGACCCCGTGACCTGTCGAACTTTCTCCAGATGGTCAGAAATTGTAAGTTTTTAATGTTTAATTTTTTGACTGTAAATTAATATTGCATGTGAATTAGAACACTTGGAACTAAAATAAGTGTGTTTATTTAGAGTCATTTTAATGCCTGAAATTGGTCAAAATAGAAGCTTCTGAGTAGGAGAAAAAGTATGTAAAAATGGCAATTTTGGTTACATTGAGGCTTTAAAAAGTAGTTGTTCAACATGAGGCACAATCCAAATGTCATTTTGAATCAATTTTTCTGCAGTCCAAAAAATCAATTTTCTAATGATAAACAATGATCTGTGACCTGTCGAACTTTCTCCAAATGGTCAGAAATTCTTTTGGAACTAAAATAAGTGTGTTTAGAGCCATTTTAATGCCTGAAATTGGTCGAAATAGAACCTTCTGAGTATGAGAAAAAGTCTGTAAAAATGGCAATTTTGGTCACATTGAGGCTATAAAAGTATTTATTCAACACAAGGCACAATTCAAAAGACATTTTGGATCCATTTTTCCACAGTCCAAAAATTCTATTTTCTGATGAAAAACAATGACCCGTGACCTGTCGAACTTTCTCCAGATGGTCAGAAATGGTAAATTTGTAATGTTTCATTTTTTGACTGTAAATTACTATTGCATGTGAATTAGAACACTTGTAACTAAAATAAGTGTGTTTAGAGTCATTTTAATGCCTGAAATTGGTCGAAATAGAAGCTCCTGTGTAGGAGAAAAAGTCTGTAAAAATGGCAATTTTGGTCACATTGAGGCTTTAAAAAGTTTTCAGTATGAGGCAAATCCAAATGACATTTTGAATCAATTTTTCTACAGTCCAAAAAATCAATTTTCTGATGAAAAACGATGACCCTTGACCTGTCGAACTTTCTCCAGATGGTCAGGAATGGGAATTTTTTTTAAGTTTAATTTTTTGACTGTAAATTACTATTGCATGTGAATTATCACTTTTGGAACTAAAATAAGTGTGTTTAGAGTCATTTTAATGGCTGAAATTAGTCGAAATAGAAGATTCTGAGTAGGAGAAAAAGTCTGTAAAAATGGCAATTTTGGTCACACTGAGGCTTTAAAAAGTAGTTATTCAACATGAGGCACAATCCAAATGAAATTTTGAATCAATTTTTCTACAGTCCAAAAAATCAATTTTCTGATGAAAGACGATGATCTGTGACCTGTCGAACTTTCTCCAGATGGTCAGAAATATAAGTTTTTTTAATGTTTTGTCTTTTGACTGTAAATGACTATTGCATGTGAATTATCACTTTTGGAACTTAAATAAGTGTGTTTAGAGTCATTTTAATGGCTGAAATTAGTCGAAATTGAAACTTCTGAGTAGGAGAAAAAGTCTGTAAAAATGGCAATTTTGGTCACATTGAGGCTTTAAAAAGTAGTTGTTCAACATGAGGCACAATTCAAATGACAATTTGCATCAATTTTTCAACAGTCCAAAAAATAAATTTTCTGATGAAAAACGATGATCCGTGACCTGTCAAACTTTTTCCAGATGGTCAGAAATGGTAATTCGTTAATGTTTAATTATTTGACTGTAAATGACCATTGCATGTGTATTAGAACTCTTGGAACTAAATTAAGTGTGTTTAGAGTCATTTTAATGCCTGAAATTGGTCGAAATAGAAGCTTCTAGTAGGAGAAAAAGTCTGTAAAAATGGCAATTTTGGACACTTTGAGGCTTTAAAAAGTAGTTATTCAACATGAGGCACAATCCAAATGACATTTTGAATCAATTTTTCTACAGTCCAAAAAATCAATTTTCTGATGAAAAACGATGACCCTTGACCTGTAAAACTTTCTCCAGATGATCAGAAATGGTAATTTTTTAAAGTTTAATTTTATGACTGTAAATGACTATTGCATGTGAATTATCACTTTTGGGGCTAAAATAAGTGTGTTTAGAGTCATTTTAATGGCTGAAATTAGTCGAAAGGGAAGCTTCTGAGTAGGAGAAAAAATTTGTAAAAATGGCACATTTGGTCACATTGAGGCTTTAAAAAGTAGCTATTCAACATGAGGCACAATCCAAATGACATTTGAATCAATTTTACTACAGTCCAAAAAATCAATTTTCAGATGGTCAGAAATGGTAATTTTTTAATGTTTAATTTTTTTTACTGTAAATGACTAGTGCATGTGAATTAGAACGCTTGGAACTAAAATAGGTGTGTTTAGAGTCATTTTAATGCCTGAAATTGGTTGAAATTGAAACTTCTGAGTAGGAGAAAAAGTCTGTAAAAAAGGCAATTTTGGTCACTTTGAGGCTTTAAAAAGTAGTTATTCAACATGAGGCACAATTCAAATGACAGTTTGCATCAATTTTTGTACAGTCCAAAAAATCAATTTTCTGATGAAAAACGATCACCAGTGACCTGTCGAACTTTCTCCCGATGATCAGAAATGGTAATTTTTTTAAGTTTAATTTTTGACTGTAAATGACTGTTGCATGTGAATTATTACTTTTGGGGCTAAAATAAGAGTGTTTAGAGTCATTTTAATGCCTGAAATTGGTCAAAATAGAAGCTTCTGAGTAGGAAAAAAAAGTCTGTAAAAATGGCAATTTTCGTCACATTGAGGCTTTAAAAAGTAGTTATTCAACATGAGGCACAATCCAAATGAAATTTTGAATCAATTTTTCTACTGTCCAAAAATCAATTTTCTGATGAAAAACGATGATCTGTGACCTCTCGAACTTTCTCCAGATGGTCAGAAATAGAATTTTTTTAATGTTTTGTCTTTTGACTGTAAATGACTATTGCATGTGAATTATCACTTTTGGGGCTAAAATAAGTGGGTTTAGAGTCATTTTAATGCCTGAAATTAGTTGAAATAGAAGATTCTGAGTAGGAGAAAAAAATCTGTAAAAATGGCAAATTTGGTCACATTGAGGCTTTAAAAAGTAGCTATTCAACATGAGGCACAATCCAAATGACATTTTTAATCACTTTTTCTACAGTCCAAAAAATCAATTTTCAGATGGTCAGAAATGGTAATTTTTTAATGTTTAATTTTTTTTTACTGTAAATGACTATTGCATGTGAATTAGAACGATTGGAACTAAAATAAGTGTGTTTAGAGTCATTTTAATGTCTGAAATTGGTCGAAATAGAAGCTTTTGAGTAGGAGAAAAAGTCTGTAAAAATGGCAATTTTGTTCACATTGAGGCTTTAAAAAGTAATTATTCAACATGAAGCACAATCCAAATGACATTTTGAATCAATTTTTCTACAGTCCAAAAAATCAATTTTCTGATGAAAAATGATGACCCGTGACCTGTCGAACTTCCTCCATATGGTCAGAAATGGTAATTTTTTAAAGTTTAAGTTTTTTGACTGTAAATGACAATTGCATGTGAATTATCACTTTTGGGGCTAAAATAAGTGGGTTTAGAGTCATTTTAATGCCTGAAATTAGTTGAAATAGAAGCTTCTGAGTAGGAGAAAAAGTCTGTAAAAATGGCAATTTTGGTCACATTGAGGCTTTAAAAAGTAGTTATTCAACACAAGGCACAATTCAAAAGACATTTTGGATCCATTTTTCCACAGTCCAAAAAATCTATTTTCTGACGAAAAACAATGACCCGTGACCTGTCGAACTTTCTCCAGATGGTCAGAAATGGTAAATTTGTAATGTTTCATTTTTTGACTGTAAATTACTATTGCATGTGAATTAGAACACTTGTAACTAAAATAAGTGTGTTTAGAGTCATTTTAATGCCTGAAATTGGTCGAAATAGAAGCTCCTGTGTTGGAGAAAAAGTCTGTAAAAAAGGCAATTTTGGGCACATTGAGGCTTTAAAAAGTATTCAGTATGAGGCAAATCCAAATGACATTTTGAATCAATTTTTCTACAGTCCAAAAAATCAATTTTCTGATGAAAAACGATGACCCTTGACCTGTCGAACTTTCTCCAGATGGTCAGGAATGGTAATTTTTTTAAAGTTTAATTTTTTGACTGTAAATGACTATTGCATGTGAATTAGAACTCTTGGATCTAAAATATGTGTGTTTAGAGTCATTTTAATGCCTGAAATTGGTCAAAATAGAAGCTTCTGAGTAGGAGAAAAAGTCTGTAAAAATGGCAATTTTGGTCACATTGAGGCTTTAAAAAGTAGTTATTCAACATGAGGCACAATCCAAATGAAATTTTGAATCAATTTTTCTACAGTCCAAAAAATCAATTTTCTGATGAAAGACGATGATCTGTGACCTGTCGAACTTTCTCCAGATGGTCAGAAATATAAGTTTTTTTAATGTTTTGTCTTTTGACTGTAAATGACTATTGCATGTGAATTATCACTTTTCGAACTAAAATAAGTGTGTTTAGAGTCATTTTAATGGCTGAAATTAGTCGAAATAGAAGATTCTAAGTAGGAGAAAAAGTCTGTAAAAATGGCAATTTTGGTCACATTGAGGCTTTAAAAAGTAGTTGTTCAACATGAGGCACAATTCAAATGACAATTTGCATCAATTTTTCAACAGTCCAAAAAATAAATTTTCTGATAATAAACGATGATCCGTGACCTGTCAAACTTTTTCCAGATGGTCAGAAATGGTAATTCATTAATGTTTAATTATTTGACTGTAAATGACCATTGCATGTGTATTAGAACTCTTGGAACTAAATTAAGTGTGTTTAGAGTAATTTTAATGCCTGAAATTGGTCGAAATAGAAGCTTCTGAGTAGGAGAAAAAGTCTGTAAAAATGGCAATTTTGGACACATTGAGGCTTTAAAAAGTAGTTATTCAACATGAGGCACAATCCAAATGACATTTTGAATCAATTTTTCTACAGTCCAAAAAATCAATTTTCTGACGAAAAACAATGACCCCGTGACCTGTCGAACTTTCTCCAGATGGTCAGAAATTGTAAGTTTTTAATGTTTAATTTTTTGACTGTAAATTACTATTGCATGTGAATTAGAACACTTGGAACTAAAATAAGTGTGTTTATTTAGAGTCATTTTAATGCCTGAAATTGGTCAAAATAGAAGCTTCTGAGTAGGAGAAAAAGTATGTAAAAATGGCAATTTTGGTCACATTGAGGCTTTAAAAAGTAGTTGTTCAACATGAGGCACAATCCAAATGTCATTTTGAATCAATTTTTCTGCAGTCCAAAAAATCAATTTTCTAATGAAAAACGATGATCTGTGACCTGTCGAACTTTCTCCAAATGGTCAGAAATTCTTTTGGAAATAAAATAAGTGTGTTTAGAGCCATTTTAATGCCTGAAATTGGTCGAAATAGAACCTTCTGAGTAAGAGAAAAAGTCTGTAAAAATGGCAATTTTGGTCACATTGAGGCTTTAAAAAGTAGTTATTCAACATGAGGCACAATCCAAATGACATTTTGAATCAATTTTTCTACAGTCCAAAAATAAATTTTCTGATGAAAAACGATGACCCTTGACCTGTAAAACTTTCTCCAGATGATCAGAAATGGTAATTTTTTAAAGTTTAATTTTTTGACTGTAAATGACTATTGCATGAGAATTATCACTTTTGGGGCTAAAATAAGTGTGTTTAGAGTCATTTTAATGGCTGAAATTAGTCGAAAGGGAAGCTTCTGAGTAGGAGAAAAAATTTGTAAAAATGGCACATTTGGTCACATTGAGGCTTTAAAAAGTAGCTATTCAACATGAGGCACAATCCAAATGACATTTGAATCAATTTTACTACAGTCCAAAAAATCAATTTTCAGATGGTCAGAAATGGTAATTTTTTAATGTTTAAGTTTTTTTTACTGTAAATGACTAGTGCATGTGAATTAGAACGCTTGGAACTAAAATAGGTGTGTTTAGAGTCATTTTAATGCCTGAAATTGGTTGAAATTGAAACTTCTGAGTAGGAGAAAAAGTCTGTAAAAAAGGCAATTTTGGTCACTTTGAGGCTTTAAAAAGTAGTTATTCAACATGAGGCACAATTCAAATGACTTTTTGCATCAATTTTTGTACAGTCCAAAAAATCAATTTTCTGATGAAAAACGATCACCAGTGACCTGTCGAACTTTCTCCCGATGATCAGAAATAGTAATTTTTTTAAGTTTAATTTTTTGACTGTAAATGACTGTTGCATGTGAATTATTACTTTTGGGGCTAAAATAAGAGTGTTTAGAGTCATTTTAATGCCTGAAATTGGTCAAAATAGAAGCTTCTGAGTAGGAAAAAAAGTCTGTAAAAATGGCAATTTTGGTTCACATTGAGGCTTTAAAAAGTAGTTATTCAACATGAGGCACAATCCAAATGAAATTTTGAATCAATTTTTCTACTGTCCAAAAATCAATTTTCTGATGAAAAACGATGATCTGTGACCTGTCGAACTTTCTCCAGATGGTCAGAAATAGAATTTTTTTAATGTTTTGTCTTTTGACTGTAAATGACTATTGCATGTGAATTATCACTTTTGGGGCTAAAATAAGTGGGTTTAGAGTCATTTTAATGCCTGAAATTAGTTGAAATAGAAGATTCTGAGTAGGAGAAAAAAATCTGTAAAAATGGCAAATTTGGTCACATTGAGGCTTTAAAAAGTAGCTATTCAACATGAGGCACAATCCAAATGACATTTTTAATCACTTTTTCTACAGTCCAAAAAATCAATTTTCAGATGGTCAGAAATGGTAATTTTTTAATGTTTAATTTTTTTTTACTGTAAATGACTATTGCATGTGAATTAGAACGATTGGAACTAAAATAAGTGTGTTTAGAGTCATTTTAATGTCTGAAATTGGTCGAAATAGAAGCTTTTGAGTAGGAGAAAAAGTCTGTAAAAATGGCAATTTTGTTCACATTGAGGCTTTAAAAAGTAATTATTCAACATGAAGCACAATCCAAATGACATTTTGAATCAATTTTTCTACAGTCCAAAAAATCAATTTTCTGATGAAAAATGATGACCCGTGACCTGTCGAACTTCCTCCATATGGTCAGAAATGGTAATTTTTTAAAGTTTAAGTTTTTTGACTGTAAATGACAATTGCATGTGAATTATCACTTTTGGGGCTAAAATAAGTGGGTTCAGAGTCATTTTAATGCCTGAAATTAGTTGAAATAGAAGCTTCTGAGTAGGAGAAAAAGTCTGTAAAAATGGCAATTTTGGTCACATTGAGGCTTTAAAAAGTAGTTATTCAACACAAGGCACAATTCAAAAGACATTTTGGATCCATTTTTCCACAGTCCAAAAAATCTATTTTCTGACGAAAAACAATGACCCGTGACCTGTCGAACTTTCTCCAGATGGTCAGAAATGGTAAATTTGTAATGTTTCATTTTTTGACTGTAAATTACTATTGCATGTGAATTAGAACACTTGTAACTAAAATAAGTGTGTTTAGAGTCATTTTAATGCCTGAAATTGGTCGAAATAGAAGCTCCTGTGTAGGAGAAAAAGTCTGTAAAAAAGGCAATTTTGGGCACATTGAGGCTTTAAAAAGTATTCAGTATGAGGCAAATCCAAATGACATTTTGAATCAATTTTTCTACAGTCCAAAAAATCAATTTTCTGATGAAAAACGATGACCCTTGACCTGTCGAACTTTCTCCAGATGGTCAGGAATGGTAATTTTTTTAAAGTTTAATTTTTTGACTGTAAATGACTATTGCATGTGAATTAGAACTCTTGGATCTCAAATATGTGTGTTTAGAGTCATTTTAATGCCTGAAATTGGTCAAAATAGAAGCTTCTGAGTAGGAGAAAAAGTCTGTAAAAATGGCAATTTTGGTCACATTGAGGCTTTAAAAAGTAGTTATTCAACATGAGGCACAATCCAAATGAAATTTTGAATCAATTTTTCTACAGTCCAAAAAATCAATTTTCTGATGAAAGACGATGATCTGTGACCTGTCGAACTTTCTCCAGATGGTCAGAAATATAAGTTTTTTTAATGTTTTGTCTTTTGACTGTAAATGACTATTGCATGTGAATTATCACTTTTCGAACTAAAATAAGTGTGTTTAGAGTCATTTTAATGGCTGAAATTAGTCGAAATAGAAGATTCTGAGTAGGAGAAAAAGTCTGTAAAAATGGCAATTTTGGTCACATTGAGGCTTTAAAAAGTAGTTGTTCAACATGAGGCACAATTCAAATGACAATTTGCATCAATTTTTCAACAGTCCAAAAAATAAATTTTCTGATGAAAAACGATGATCCGTGACCTGTCAAACTTTTTCCAGATGGTCAGAAATGGTAATTCATTAATGTTTAATTATTTGACTGTAAATGACCATTGCATGTGTATTAGAACTCTTGGAACTAAATTAAGTGTGTTTAGAGTAATTTTAATGCCTGAAATTGGTCGAAATAGAAGCTTCTGAGTAGGAGAAAAAGTCTGTAAAAATGGCAATTTTGGACACATTGAGGCTTTAAAAAGTAGTTATTCAACATGAGGCACAATCCAAATGACATTTTGAATCAATTTTTCTACAGTCCAAAAAATCAATTTTCTGACGAAAAACAATGACCCCGTGACCTGTCGAACTTTCTCCAGATGGTCAGAAATTGTAAGTTTTTAATGTTTAATTTTTTGACTGTAAATTACTATTGCATGTGAATTAGAACACTTGGAACTAAAATAAGTGTGTTTATTTAGAGTCATTTTAATGCCTGAAATTGGTCAAAATAGAAGCTTCTGAGTAGGAGAAAAAGTATGTAAAAATGGCAATTTTGGTCACATTGAGGCTTTAAAAAGTAGTTGTTCAACATGAGGCACAATCCAAATGTCATTTTGAATCAATTTTTCTGCAGTCCAAAAAATCAATTTTCTAATGAAAAACGATGATCTGTGACCTGTCGAACTTTCTCCAAATGGTCAGAAATTCTTTTGGAAATAAAATAAGTGTGTTTAGAGCCATTTTAATGCCTGAAATTGGTCGAAATAGAACCTTCTGAGTAAGAGAAAAAGTCTGTAAAAATGGCAATTTTGGTCACATTGAGGCTTTAAAAAGTAGTTATTCAACATGAGGCACAATCCAAATGACATTTTGAATCAATTTTTCTACAGTCCAAAAATAAATTTTCTGATGAAAAACGATGACCCTTGACCTGTAAAACTTTCTCCAGATGATCAGAAATGGTAATTTTTTAAAGTTTAATTTTTTGACTGTAAATGACTATTGCATGAGAATTATCACTTTTGGGGCTAAAATAAGTGTGTTTAGAGTCATTTTAATGGCTGAAATTAGTCGAAAGGGAAGCTTCTGAGTAGGAGAAAAAATTTGTAAAAATGGCACATTTGGTCACATTGAGGCTTTAAAAAGTAGCTATTCAACATGAGGCACAATCCAAATGACATTTGAATCAATTTTACTACAGTCCAAAAAATCAATTTTCAGATGGTCAGAAATGGTAATTTTTTAATGTTTAAGTTTTTTTTACTGTAAATGACTAGTGCATGTGAATTAGAACGCTTGGAACTAAAATAGGTGTGTTTAGAGTCATTTTAATGCCTGAAATTGGTTGAAATTGAAACTTCTGAGAAGGAGAAAAAGTCTGTAAAAAAGGCAATTTTGGTCACTTTGAGGCTTTAAAAAGTAGTTATTCAACATGAGGCACAATTCAAATGACTTTTTGCATCAATTTTTGTACAGTCCAAAAAATCAATTTTCTGATGAAAAACGATCACCAGTGACCTGTCGAACTTTCTCCCGATGATCAGAAATAGTAATTTTTTTAAGTTTAATTTTTTGACTGTAAATGACTGTTGCATGTGAATTATTACTTTTGGGGCTAAAATAAGAGTGTTTAGAGTCATTTTAATGCCTGAAATTGGTCAAAATAGAAGCTTCTGAGTAGGAAAAAAAGTCTGTAAAAATGGCAATTTTGGTTCACATTGAGGCTTTAAAAAGTAGTTATTCAACATGAGGCACAATCCAAATGAAATTTTGAATCAATTTTTCTACTGTCCAAAAATCAATTTTCTGATGAAAAACGATGATCTGTGACCTGTCGAACTTTCTCCAGATGGTCAGAAATAGAATTTTTTTAATGTTTTGTCTTTTGACTGTAAATGACTATTGCATGTGAATTATCACTTTTGGGGCTAAAATAAGTGGGTTTAGAGTCATTTTAATGCCTGAAATTAGTTGAAATAGAAGATTCTGAGTAGGAGAAAAAAATCTGTAAAAATGGCAAATTTGGTCACATTGAGGCTTTAAAAAGTAGCTATTCAACATGAGGCACAATCCAAATGACATTTTTAATCACTTTTTCTACAGTCCAAAAAATCAATTTTCAGATGGTCAGAAATGGTAATTTTTTAATGTTTAATTTTTTTTTACTGTAAATGACTATTGCATGTGAATTAGAACGATTGGAACTAAAATAAGTGTGTTTAGAGTCATTTTAATGTCTGAAATTGGTCGAAATAGAAGCTTTTGAGTAGGAGAAAAAGTCTGTAAAAATGGCAATTTTGTTCACATTGAGGCTTTAAAAAGTAATTATTCAACATGAAGCACAATCCAAATGACATTTTGAATCAATTTTTCTACAGTCCAAAAAATCAATTTTCTGATGAAAAATGATGACCCGTGACCTGTCGAACTTCCTCCATATGGTCAGAAATGGTAATTTTTTAAAGTTTAAGTTTTTTGACTGTAAATGACAATTGCATGTGAATTATCACTTTTGGGGCTAAAATAAGTGGGTTCAGAGTCATTTTAATGCCTGAAATTAGTTGAAATAGAAGCTTCTGAGTAGGAGAAAAAGTCTGTAAAAATGGCAATTTTGGTCACATTGAGGCTTTAAAAAGTAGTTATTCAACACAAGGCACAATTCAAAAGACATTTTGGATCCATTTTTCCACAGTCCAAAAAATCTATTTTCTGACGAAAAACAATGACCCGTGACCTGTCGAACTTTCTCCAGATGGTCAGAAATGGTAAATTTGTAATGTTTCATTTTTTGACTGTAAATTACTATTGCATGTGAATTAGAACACTTGTAACTAAAATAAGTGTGTTTAGAGTCATTTTAATGCCTGAAATTGGTCGAAATAGAAGCTCCTGTGTAGGAGAAAAAGTCTGTAAAAAAGGCAATTTTGGGCACATTGAGGCTTTAAAAAGTATTCAGTATGAGGCAAATCCAAATGACATTTTGAATCAATTTTTCTACAGTCCAAAAAATCAATTTTCTGATGAAAAACGATGACCCTTGACCTGTCGAACTTTCTCCAGATGGTCAGGAATGGTAATTTTTTTAAAGTTTAATTTTTTGACTGTAAATGACTATTGCATGTGAATTAGAACTCTTGGATCTAAAATATGTGTGTTTAGAGTCATTTTAATGCCTGAAATTGGTCAAAATAGAAGCTTCTGAGTAGGAGAAAAAGTCTGTAAAAAAGGCAATTTTGGTCACTTTGAGGCTTTAAAAAGTAGTTATTCAACATGAGGCACAATTCAAATGACTTTTTGCATCAATTTTTGTACAGTCCAAAAAATCAATTTTCTGATGAAAAACGATCACCAGTGACCTGTCGAACTTTCTCCCGATGATCAGAAATAGTAATTTTTTTAAGTTTAATTTTTTGACTGTAAATGACTGTTGCATGTGAATTATTACTTTTGGGGCTAAAATAAGAGTGTTTAGAGTCATTTTAATGCCTGAAATTGGTCAAAATAGAAGCTTCTGAGTAGGAAAAAAAGTCTGTAAAAATGGCAATTTTGGTTCACATTGAGGCTTTAAAAAGTAGTTATTCAACATGAGGCACAATCCAAATGAAATTTTGAATCAATTTTTCTACTGTCCAAAAATCAATTTTCTGATGAAAAACGATGATCTGTGACCTGTCGAACTTTCTCCAGATGGTCAGAAATAGAATTTTTTTAATGTTTTGTCTTTTGACTGTAAATGACTATTGCATGTGAATTATCACTTTTGGGGCTAAAATAAGTGGGTTTAGAGTCATTTTAATGCCTGAAATTAGTTGAAATAGAAGATTCTGAGTAGGAGAAAAAAATCTGTAAAAATGGCAAATTTGGTCACATTGAGGCTTTAAAAAGTAGCTATTCAACATGAGGCACAATCCAAATGACATTTTTAATCACTTTTTCTACAGTCCAAAAAATCAATTTTCAGATGGTCAGAAATGGTAATTTTTTAATGTTGAATTTTTTTTACTGTAAATGACTATTGCATGTGAATTAGAACGATTGGAACTAAAATAAGTGGGTTTAGAGTCATTTTAATGCCTGAAATTAGTTGAAATAGAAGCTTTTGAGTAGGAGAAAAAGTCTGTAAAAATGGCAATTTTGTTCACATTGAGGCTTTAAAAAGTAATTATTCAACATGAAGCACAATCCAAATGACATTTTAAATCAATTTTTCTACAGTCCAAAAAATCAATTTTCTGATGAAAAATGATGACCCTTGACCTGTCAAACTTCCTCCATATGGTCAGAAATGGTAATTTTTTAAAGTTTAAGTTTTTTGACTGTAAATGACAATTGCATGTGAATTATCACTTTTGGGGCTAAAATAAGTGGGTTTAGAGTCATTTTAATGCCTGAAATTAGTTGAAATAGAAGCTTCCGAGTAGGAGAAAAAGTCTGTAAAAATGGCAATTTTGGTCACATTGAGGCTTTAAAAAGTAGTTATTCAACACAAGGCACAATTCAAAAGACATTTTGGATCCATTTTTCCACAGTCCAAAAAATCTATTTTCTGACGAAAAACAATGACCCGTGACCTGTCGAACTTTCTCCAGATGGTCAGAAATGGTAAATTTGTAATGTTTCATTTTTTGACTGTAAATTACTATTGCATGTGAATTAGAACACTTGTAACTAAAATAAGTGTGTTTAGAGTCATTTTAATGCCTGAAATTGGTCGAAATAGAAGCTTCTGAGTAGGAGAAAAAGTCTGTAAAAATGGCAATTTTGGACACATTGAGGCTTTAAAAAGTAGTTATTCAACATGAGGCACAATCCAAATGACATTTTGAATCAACTTTTCTACAGTCCAAAAAATCAATTTTCTGACGAAAAACAATGACCCCGTGACCTGTCGAACTTTCTCCAGATGGTCAGAAATTGTAAGTTTTAAATGTTTAATTTTTTGACTGTAAATTACTATTGCATGTGAATTAGAACACTTGGAACTAAAATAAGTGTGTTTATTTAGAGTCATTTTAATGCCTGAAATTGGTCAAAATAGAAGCTTCTGAGTGGGAGAAAAAGTATGTAAAAATGGCAATTTTGGTCACATTGAGGCTTTAAAAAGTAGTTGTTCAACATGAGGCACAATCCAAATGTCATTTTGAATCAATTTTTCTGCAGTCCAAAAAATCAATTTTCTAATGAAAAACGATGATCTGTGACCTGTCGAAATTTCTCCAAATGGTCAGAAATTCTTTTGGAAATAAAATAAGTGTGTTTAGAGCCATTTTAATGCCTGAAATTGGTCGAAATAGAACCTTCTGAGTAAGAGAAAAAGTCTGTAAAAATGGCAATTTTGGTCACATTGAGGCTTTAAAAAGTAGTTATTCAACATGAGGCACAATCCAAATGACATTTTGAATCAATTTTTCTACAGTCCAAAAAATAAATTTTCTGATGAAAAACGATGACCCTTGACCTGTAAAACTTTCTCCAGATGATCAGAAATGGTAATTTTTTAAAGTTTAATTTTTTGACTGTAAATGACTATTGCATGTGAATTATCACTTTTGGGGCTAAAATAAGTGTGTTTAGAGTCATTTTAATGGCTGAAATTAGTCGAAAGGGAAGCTTCTGAGTAGGAGAAAAAAATTGTAAAAATGGCACATTTGGTCACATTGAGGCTTTAAAAAGTAGCTATTCAACATGAGGCACAATCCAAATGACATTTGAATCAATTTTACTACAGTCCAAAAAATCAATTTTCAGATGGTCAGCAATGGTAATTTTTTAATGTTTAATTTTTTTTACTGTAAATGACTAGTGCATGTGAATTAGAAGGCTTGGAACTAAAATAGGTGTGTTTAGAGTCATTTTAATGCCTGAAATTGGTTGAAATTGAAACTTCTGAGTAGGAGAAAAAGTCTGTAAAAAAGACAATTTTGGTCACTTTGAGGCTTTAAAAAGTAGTTATTCAACATGAGGCACAATTCAAATGACATTTTGCATCAATTTTTGTACAGTCCGAAAAATCAATTTTCTGATGAAAAACGATCACCAGTGACCTGTCGAACTTTCTCCCGATGATCAGAAATGGTAATTTTTTTAAGTTTAATTTTTTGACTGTAAATGACTGTTGCATGTGAATTATTACTTTTGGGGCTAAAATAAGAGTGTTTAGAGTCATTTTAATGCCTGAAATTGGTAAAAATAGAAGCTTCTGAGTAGGAAAAAAAGTCTGTAAAAATGGCAATTTTGGTCACATTGAGGCTTTAAAAAGTAGTTATTCAACATGAGGCACAATCCAAATGACATTTTTAATCACTTTTTCTACAGTCCAAAAAATCAATTTTCAGATGGTCAGAAATGGTAATTTTTTAATGTTTAATTTTTTTTACTGTAAATTACTATTTCATGTTAATTAGAACGATTGGAACTAAAATAAGTGTGTTTAGAGTCATTTTAATGTCTGAAATTGGTCGAAATAGAAGCTTTTGAGTAGGAGAAAAAGTCTGTAAAAAAGGCAATTTTGGTCACTTTGAGGCTTTAAAAAGTAGTTATTCAACATGAGGCACAATCCAAATGACATTTTGAACCAATTTTTCAACATTCCAAAAAGTCAATTCTCTGATGAAAAACGATGACCCGTGACCTGTCAAACTTTCTCCAGATGGTCAGAAATGGAAATTTTTTAATGTTTTGTCATTTGACTGTAAATGACTATTGCATGGGAAATATCACTTTTGGGGCTAAAATAAGTGTGTTTAAAGTCATTTTAATGGCTGAAATTAGTCGAAATAGAAGATTCTGAGTGGGAGAAAAAATCTGTAAAAATGGCAAATTTGGTCACATTGAGGCTTTAAAAAGTAGCTATTCAACACGAGGCACAATCAAAATGACATTTTGAATCTCTTTTTCTACAGACCAAAAAATCAATTTTCAGATGGTCAGAAATGGTAATTTTTTAATGTTTAATTTCTTTTACTGTAAATGACTATTGCATGTGAATTAGAACGCTTGGAACTAAAATAAGTGTGTTTAGAGTCATTTTAATGCCTGAAATTGGTCGAAATAGAAGCTTCTGAGTAGGAGAAAAAGTCTGTAAAAATGGCAATTTTGGTCACATTGAGGCTTTAAAAAGTAGTTGTTCAACATGAAACACAATCCAAATGACATTTTGAATCAATTTTTCTACAGTCCAAAAAATCAATTTTCGGATGAAAAACGATGATGTGACCTGTCGAACTTTCTCCACATGGTCAGGAATGGTAACATTTTAAAGTTTAATTTTTTGACTGGAAATGAATATTGCATGTGAATTATAATGTTTGGGGCTAAAATAAGTGGGTTTAGAGTCATTTTAATGCCTGAAATTGGTCTAAATCGAAGCTTCTGAGTAGGAGAAAAAGTCTGTAGAAATGGCAATTTTGGTCACATTGAGGCATTAAAAAGTAGTTATTTAACATGAGGCACAATTCAAATGACAATTTGCATCAATTTTTCAACAGTCCAAAAAATAAATTTTCTGATGAAAAACGATGATCCGTGACCTGTCAAACTTTCTCCAGATGGTCAGAAATTGTAATTTTTTAATGTTTAATTTTTTGACTGTAAATTACTATTGCAAGTGAATTAGAACACTTGGAACTAAAATAAGTGTTTTTAGAGTCATTTTAATGCCTGAAATTGGTTGAAATAGAGGCATCTGAGTAGAAGAAAAAGTCTAAAAATGGCAATTTTGGTCACAGTGAGGTTTTAAAGAGTAGTTGTTCAACATGAGGCACAATCCAAATGACATTTTGAATCAATTTTTCTACAGTCCAAAAAATCAATTTTCTGATGAAAAACGATGATCTGTGACCTGTCGAACTTTCTCCACATGGTCAGGAATGGTAATATTTTAAAGTTTAATTTTTTTACTGTAAATGACTATTGCATGTGAATTATCACTTTTGGGGCTAAAATAAGTGGGTTTAGAGTCATTTTAATGCCTGAAATTGGTCAAAATAGAAGCTTCTGAGTAGGAGAAAAAGTCTATAAAAATGGCAATTTTGGTCACATTGAGGCATTAAAAAGTAGTTATTCAACATGAGGCACAATTCAAATGACAATTTGCATCAATTTTTGCAACAGTCCAAAAAATAAATTTTCTGATGAAAAACGATGATCTGTGACCTGTCGAACTTTCTCCACATGGTCAGGAATGGTAATATTTTAAAGTTTAAATTTTTTACTGTAAATGACTATTGCATGTGAATTATCACTTTTGGGGCTAAAATAAGTGGGTTTAGAGTCATTTTAATGCCTGAAATTGGTCGAAATAGAAGCTTCTGAGTAGGAGAAAAAGTCTGTAAAAATGGCAATTTTGGACACATTGAGGCTTTAAAAAGTAGTTATTCAACATGAGGCACAATCCAAATGACATTTTGAATCAATTTTTCTACAGTCCAAAAAATCAATTTTCTGACGAAAAACAATGACCCGTGACCTGTCGAACTTTCTCCAGATGGTCAGAACTTGTAAGTTTTTAATGTTTAATTTTTTGACTGTAAATTACTATTGCATGTGAATTAGAACACTTGGAACTAAAATAAGTGTGTTTATTTAGAGTCATTTTAATGCCTGAAATTGGTCAAAATAGAAGCTTCTGAGTAGGAGAAAAAGTATGTAAAAATGGCAATTTTGGTCACATTGAGGCTTTAAAAAGTAGTTGTTCAACATGAGGCACAATCCAAATGTCATTTTGAATCAATTTTTCTGCAGTCCAAAAAATCAATTTTCTGATTAAAAACGATGATCTGTGACCTGTCGAACTTTCTCTAGATGGTCAGAAATGGAAATTTTTTCATGTTTTGTCATTTGACTGTAAATGACTATTGCATGGGAAATATCACTTTTGGGGCTAAAATAAGTGGGTTTAGAGTCATTTTAATGGCTGAAATTAGTCGAAATAGAAGCTTCTGAGTAGGAGAAAAAATTTGTAAAAATGGCAAGTTTGGTCACATTGAGGCTTTAAAAAGTATCTATTCAACATGAGGCACAATTCAAATGACATTTTGAATCATTTTTTCTACAGTCCAAAAATAACATTTTCAGATCGTCAGAAATTGTAATTTTTTTAATGTTTACGTTTTTTTACTGTAACTGACTATTGCATGTGAATTAGAACGCTTGGAACTAAAATAAGTGTGTTTAGGGTCATTTTTAATGCCTGAAATTGTTTCAAATAGAAGCTTCTGTGTAGGAGAAAAAGTCTGTAAAAATGGCAATTTTGGTCACATCGAGGCTTAAAAAGTAGTTATTCAACATGTGGCACAATTCAAATGACATTTTGAATCAATTTTTCTACAGTCCAAAAAATCAATTTTCAGATGGTCAGAAATGGTAATTTTGTAATGTTTAATTTTTTGACTGTAAAGGACTATTGCATGTGAATTATCACTTTTGGGGCTAAAATAAGTGGGTTTAGAGTCATTTTAATGCCTGAAATTAGTCTAAATAGAAGCTTCTGAGTAGGAGAAAAAGTCTAAAATTGGCAATTTTTGTCACATTGAGGCTTTAAAAAGTAGTTATTCAACATGAGGCACAATCCAAATGACATTTTGAATCAATTTTTCTACAGTCCAAAAAATCAATTTTCTGATGAAAAACGATGACCCGTGCCTGTCGAACTTTCTCCAGATGGTCAGAAATGGAATTTTTTTAATGTTTTGTCTTTTGACTGTAAATGACTATTGCATCTGAATTATCACTTTTGGAACTAAAATAAGTGTGTTTAGAGTCATTTTAATGCCTGAAATTGGTCGAAATAGAACCTTCTGAGTAGGAAAAAAAGTCTGTTAAAATGGCAAATTTGGTCACATTGAGACTTTAAAAAGTAGTTATTCAACATGAGGCACAATCCAAATGACATTTTGAATCAATTTTTCTACAGTCCAAAAAATAAATTTTCTGATGAAAAACGATGATCTGTGACCTGTCGAACTTTCTCCACATGGTCAGGAATGGTAATATTTTAAAGTTTAAATTTTTTACTGTAAATGACTATTGCATGTGAATTATCACTTTTGGGGCTAAAATAAGTGGGTTTAGAGTCATTTTAATGCCTGAAATTGGTCGAAATAGAAGCTTCTGAGTAGGAGAAAAAGTCTGTAAAAATGGCAATTTTGGACACATTGAGGCTTTAAAAAGTAGTTATTCAACATGAGGCACAATCCAAATGACATTTTGAATCAATTTTTCTACAGTCCAAAAAATCAATTTTCTGACGAAAAACAATGACCCGTGACCTGTCGAACTTTCTCCAGATGGTCAGAACTTGTAAGTTTTTAATGTTTAATTTTTTGACTGTAAATTACTATTGCATGTGAATTAGAACACTTGGAACTAAAATAAGTGTGTTTATTTAGAGTCATTTTAATGCCTGAAATTGGTCAAAATAGAAGCTTCTGAGTAGGAGAAAAAGTATGTAAAAATGGCAATTTTGGTCACATTGAGGTGTGGAAATATGGATTTTTCTGATCAGTTATGTCCCCTATCTTGGACCCCAACGGTTCCATGTATGAATCACAAGTACATGTATGTTCCCTCCAGTTCCAGTTATGAAGACGCAAACACATGTGCGTCCACCGTCAACATGTCCTCTGTCAGATCCGCCATGAATAGGCCGGATATTCCATTCCTAAGTATGAAAGGCCACCGGCTTTATATGGTTCACTTATGCCATTTTACAGTCCAGGCAAGTAGGCCCTGATTCTGTCATCAAACTCTTCTTGCCTTCTGCCTCTGAAAGCTCCAGTCTGAGCCTGCATCTGTGACCATGAACTTTGTCTCATTCTCTGCGCGGCTCACGAAGCCTGACATCAGCCTGCTGCCTGCCAAAAACTGTATTTCACCATCGAAATTATCTGCTCCGTTCCCTGCCCAATGCATTCCTGTCTAGTAGTTTAAGTAAACATTCTTCCAGCTACCGAGCAAAGGCCCGGCTTCTCTGTCTTTATGCAAGTAATTCATAGCCCTATTACTATGGAAGATTTCCGCCCTCGCATCTAGTGTAGACACTTAGACGCTTGTACACGCACTAACAGTCAGTATAGTCAGTATAGAATAAGATTCTACTCGAAGAGACCTCTCTTTTGGATAACATAGTTCTTTAAACATAGGATGTTAGATATGATTTGGGATTAGGTTGACTTGACCCTCCAGACTTCTGTCGCCACATGTAGAGCTAAATGTCAAGTCCCCTTCACCCCCTAGTCGCACGTCAATTACACGTCATGCTGCTGCGCGCGCATTTCTGCCAAGTATTTCTGCTGACATTGCGAAATTCTTTCATGTAACCACCCTCTTATGACATCACATCTGATGACGTTTTTTTAAACACACCCAGTTACGCCTATTTTTGCTACGCACGAATATATTATCCATATTATCAATTGTTACGCCTCTTGTATTTGCTTCACTGTAATGCCTATTGTATAAAAGTAATTGATTGTCAATAACGTATGTACTTCACTTCCTGAACCTTCGTGGTGATGGAACTTGGAGCAACCGATTATAATCGACCATTGGAATAAAGCCCATTCCGAACCACGGATTCTGCCTCTTATTTACTGAGCTATTTTATTATGTTTCTGTATCAAATTAAGTCCCGGTAATTAAATTATTTACCACATGAATGGCGCCCGAATAGGGACACTTTCTCATCTCACGCGCCGGCGGTGAGTTGCAGGCCCGGTCTCCTGCCACAGCTGGACGGACAACAACGCGTACCAGCAGGATTTCCTGTATCTCCCTCCGGTCAAGCGGGGGCGACTGAGTCTGCGATCAACACCCAGACGAGGCGGTGAGAAGTGCGAAGTATCCCGACCAGAGCCTAGCTGAGAGAGCAAGATCCGAGGTATACAGAGGCCCACCAGTTTCCGAAGTCCCGAGTCGAGTCCAGTCCGGTTCAAGTTCGAGTCGAGTCCAGTCCGGTTCAAGTTCAGTTCAGTTTCCGAGGCCTTCCGTTTCCGAGCTACCCGGTGAGTACCATTACTGGGGAGGCGTTCTGACGTGCACATAGGTTGTGCCGGTCAAGACGGATTTGGGTACACAAATCCGGTCTGCACTGTTTCAGCAGTGTATCTGTACTGTTTAGCAGTATATCTAGTATATCAAGTATATAAATTCAGAATAATTCAGTTAATGTCGAGTATTATGTTTAGTGATTAAGTTTTCCTTAGATCGTCATCATCATTGTTGCTCAGTTAAATGTTAAATGTTAAATGTTTTAAGTACGTACTGCATATTGTGGTGTGAATGACTGTTCATTAACGTGTTTACTGTATTAAGTTTGTTCAAAATCAAGTATCAGATCAGTTCTCAATATGCCGCTCTTTTCGAAATTAAGACAGATCACAACAAGAAAAGGGGTACTCGAAGAAGCCGTTCCTATTCCTCCTAGGGACACTCCAGGGTACTTCATGTATCATAAACATGGCTTAGACGCTATATTATTTCTTGATTTATGGGTAGACTACACCAAGGAATTACCAGAAAGTCAGAGGTGGCCCACAGCGGGAACCTGGGATGCAGAGTGCATCATGAAAGTAGAAGAAGAGTTATGGAAAAGGAAAGTCAGACAGTCACAGAAAGACGCCATTGAGTTATGGCGTAAAGAATCTCATAGACGTACAGAAAAAGCACTCCGACAGGAAGAGAAGAATAAAGAGAGTTCAAATAAAGTCCGAGAAAATCTATTAATTGAAGAAGGTATCCGAGTGAAATCAGAACAAGTAGACAGACAAAGAAATGCCCTTATGAATGGTATGTATCCCCTTCTGGCCGAAGGATTACCTAAGGCTACTCCGGAGATACCAAAAGACTTGCCACCCCCATTGTTTCCAATAAAGGTACATCCTAAGGGGCATCCTAGAACCGCAGAAGACGTTTTTCTTTCCTCATATTTAGATGATGCAGCTCCCGAGTATGCAAATTCCGCCCCACATAGGCCGCCTGCCAGGGAGGTTCAACGCCAAGATCCAGTATCTCTACAGCAACAAGTCCTGACACAAGTTCCGGCAAGCACATCTGTTTCTACATCTGTTCCTACAGCTACTTCTATAGCTGTGTCTACACCTATAGTTGCTGTGTCGCGTTCAACGAATCCTTTCACGCCCGATACCCCAGACGGGGCTACGGGAGGTGCTAGCAACATTTTTTCTACGCCACCCAGAATAAATAAACTTACCTTTCAAGAGTCAGCACATTCACGTACCCCCAAACTCATAAATGCCCGTACGCTTAAGGAACTTCTTGTGGATTGTAGATATGACCCTGTGCCCGGCAAAGAGGACGAAATGATCATGGCATCATTACGTATCAGACGAGCTGCAGTGTATTTAGGGAAGTTACCAGGAATGACTGCGCATCTAGATAATATATACCATTTTGTTCAAACAGGGCGAGATTCTGAATGTATTAACAGAGCTATGGAATACCAGAAAGTGGAGATACAGGGGGAACTGTTACGTTTCCTCATAAATTGTGTGATCAGAAATCAAGACCGACCGGGGGTAGACCCGGAAGCAATGCAAATTCTTACCAGATGGAGCCAGAATATATCAGAAGGGAGACATGATAAGCAAAATTGTATAGTAGCCATGTGCCGAAAGATCCGTAAAGAGATAGAACGTTTACATGAAGAGAGATTAGCGGTAGACCAGTTCGAACAAAGCGAGGAGGAAGGATCAGGACTGCCCACAGGACAGTCAGACACCATAGCCTATGTAGGTAGAGGAAGATCTTGTAATAGTAATAGATGTCTTATTGACCCGATACGTCCGATATGTCCAGACAATAACAGGAATTTCCAAACACCTATAATTAATATAAGGTCTAACGAGCATTCGTTCCAAGCCGCTGACAAATTACTCCGAGAACGAAGGGGTTATCATTTTCTTGATTCTATGGACGAACAAGAATTAGCCAGGTCAGCTGTCCATTGGGTTGACAGTCCCGGAAAGTATGGTGATGATACAGTAGCACGCACATTTTTGAATCTCACCCCAGATGAACAGCGTTTAGCTGGGATTTATATGATTCAACAACTCCTTATATTATATCAGAGTCAGCATTCGGACCCTGGTCCCTTGCCTGATATATTGACTGAATTACTCATGAATAGATGGAGAGGTTCAGGTACTAAATTAATTAAAGAAATACTAGAATCAAGAAAACACTACATTCTTTTTGTATGTTCAGAACATATCTCACTGCCCATTAAGGAAAGAACCACGTATTACATGGACAGACAGAATCCCTTACGAGAAGTGCACCCAATAAAAGGCGAGGACAATGAGTTTAAACGCGTATTTGTATATACGCCCATATCGAAAATAGAGTTGTTAGAAATGAAGAAAGTGGTACCCAGTCATGACAAAGACCCAGCGGGTTTCCACCGAGAAATTAAAGACATGTTACTCATGGGGGAGTATACCTATCCCGACATTATGACAATATTAAAAGTATTAATGCCTGCTGGCATTTATGAAAAACTCAGGGAAAAAGAGTGGGAGGTAGGCGACCAAAAGATAGAATGGTCGGCATTAGAAGCAGAAGAAAAGGCCCGAACTGCAGGAGCAGGGCTTGGGGATAAAACTAAAGCACTACCAGGTTTACTAGTACAGGTACTGCCACGTTTATTAACTACGAAAAAGGAAGATTGGGGTACAATTTCAGCCTATAAACAGAAGCAAGATGAAGACACTAGTGATTTCTATGCCCGATTTGAAAAATGTTTTGGTATAAATAGTGGCATAAAAGCAAGTAGCGAATCATACCCACATCTGTTTGTGACAAAATTAGTAGAAAATGCCTTGCCTCAAGTGAAGAACAGAGTATTAAAATTCGAGAGTACCTGGCAAGGTAACACTCCATCACAAATGTTACAAATGTTACAGTACCATCACAATAGAATTAGAGAGGAACAAGAACATGAACAAAGACGCATGAAAGACACGAAAATGAAAATGCTAGTCTCCCAGACAGTTCCAGCTGAAGGACATAAAAAGGGTACGACACATTCCAGTGATTCAACAGGACCTGTAAAAGGGACATGTAACTATTGTAAAAAGCCAGGTCATTACGTACACGATTGTCCAGTTTTGAAACATAATATCGCCATAGGAAATACAAAAGAAAGACCCCGGCCACCTAGACAGGATCAGAATGAACAAGGAGCCCCGCAGCATGCACAGTCCATGCCAGCTCCACCACAGTCTATACAGTTTGTGCCAGCTGCACCAGCGCTGCCTGTTGCTGCCACACAAACCACGACACGACAGCTGTACCAGACCGCACAGTATGACTATCCTGATTATCAACGATACGCATGAACAAGCCTAGAGAGGGAAGTTGACTTACCCCTTATCGAGGTCCCCGTAGACCAAGAAGGACCTTATGTACATAGTGAATTATTAGGCCAAGACAGAAAATTTTTACTCGATACAGGGGCAAGTCGAACAACCATAAAACGTAGTGAAGTTCCAGGGGCACCCCTCTCAGGCTCACAGAATATTTCCCTTGGTTTTTCAGGAAAACCTATTGTTAATGAAGTGTCACAACCTCTTCCACTTACGATAGGACCTTTGACCCGAACTACAGATCTATTGCTTACTAAATCATGTCCAGAAAACTTGTTAGGAATAAAAACACTGAAAGCACTAGGAGCTATAATATGTTGTTCTCCGGAAGGAGTAAGATTGTTTTTATGTGATTTTAAAGGTCACTATGTGTCTAGAGACATGGATCCCCGACTGCAGACTTTACCTACACATCTATGGGCACAAGGCCCTACTGATGTTGGTTGTATGAATATTACACCATATCGAGTCACACTAAAGGCAGGAGTGGTACTACCACGAATGCGACAATACAAGTTACCACCAGATGCTGTAGTGGCTTTACTGCAAATCATTGACGAACTCATTGCCCAAGGAGTGGTTGTGGAAACAGACTCCAATGTATGTAATTCACCGATAATTCCGATTCTTAAACGAACAGATCCGAAGGCCCCGCCAGTATATCGATTGGTTATTGATCTGCGCGAATTAAACAAATGCATTGTGCCACAATTCCCTGTGGTCCCAGATATCTCGTCATTACTAACAGCTATTGATTCCGAAGCAACATTCTTTACTGTAATTGATCTCAAGAATGCCTTTTTCAGCGTCCCAATAGATCCGGAAAGCCAATATTTGTTCGGATTTAGTTTAAATGGACGTAGCTTTAAATTCTCCCGCGCACCTCAAGGATTCACAGAAAGCCCCAGCATCTATAGCCAAGCACTGAAAAGAGAACTCGACAGTATCCACATGCCAGTTAACACTGCTCTGCTTCAATATGTCGATGATTTGCTGATCACCGCTAGAAGCGAACCAGAATGTGAGAAAGCATCACTGACAGTTTTACAATTTCTAGCCGAAAAGGGGCACAAGGTGTCCCCTTCTAAGCTGCAATTCTGTGTCCAGCGAGTTGTTTATCTTGGACACTCGCTGTCCAAGGAGGGAAGGCAGCTTACACCCGATCGCATTCAGTTAATAGCTAACATGCCAATACCAAAGACACAAAAGGAGGTGCGGGCTTTCATAGGCCTCACTTCATATTGTAGACAGTGGATCCCTCAGTATGCATTTCTAGCTAAACCACTCATTCAATTGACAACACAGGAGGCAGCCACATCGACTGTCCTCCCTTGGACTCAGGAACATACACAAGCTTTTGAAAGCTTAAAGAAAGCTTTATGTCAAGCACCTGTCTTAGCAACGCCATGTTACAGGAAACAGTTTACACTTTTTGTTACAGAACGCGAAGGTACTGCTTTGTCAGTACTCACACAGGAACAAGCAGGAGCACACAAACCATGTGCTTATTTTTCTAGTACATTAGATCCCGTAGCTCAGGCTTTGCCTGCGTGCCTGAAATCAGTGGCAGCAACAGCTTTAGCAATCAGACAAAGCGATGCCATAGTGTTAGGACATCCATTGACAGTTCAAGTACCACATGCAGTAGAAGTTCTTGTGAATAGAACGCAAACACAACACTTGACTATAGCGCGACTTACAGGGTACGAGTTAACATTGTTTCAACCACATATAGAAATCAGACGTTGTAACACATTGAATCCTGCCACACTTTTGCCAGTAATCGGAACAGACCCACTAGCCCATGACTGTATTGAAGTTATTACAATCACGACGAAACCCAGACAAGACTTGACGGATGTCCCATTGTCAGACCTTTGTCAGGCTTTAAAAAGTAGTTGTTCAACATGAGGCACAATCCAAATGTCATTTTGAATCAATTTTTCTGCAGTCCAAAAAATCAATTTTCTGATTAAAAACGATGATCTGTGACCTGTCGAACTTTCTCTAGATGGTCAGAAATGGAAATTTTTTCATGTTTTGTCATTTGACTGTAAATGACTATTGCATGGGAAATATCACTTTTGGGGCTAAAATAAGTGGGTTTAGAGTCATTTTAATGGCTGAAATTAGTCGAAATAGAAGCTTCTGAGTAGGAGAAAAAATTTGTAAAAATGGCAAGTTTGGTCACATTGAGGCTTTAAAAAGTATCTATTCAACATGAGGCACAATTCAAATGACATTTTGAATCATTTTTTCTACAGTCCAAAAATAACATTTTCAGATCGTCAGAAATTGTAATTTTTTTAATGTTTACGTTTTTTTACTGTAACTGACTATTGCATGTGAATTAGAACGCTTGGAACTAAAATAAGTGTGTTTAGGGTCATTTTTAATGCCTGAAATTGTTTCAAATAGAAGCTTCTGTGTAGGAGAAAAAGTCTGTAAAAATGGCAATTTTGGTCACATCGAGGCTTAAAAAGTAGTTATTCAACATGTGGCACAATTCAAATGACATTTTGAATCAATTTTTCTACAGTCCAAAAAATCAATTTTCAGATGGTCAGAAATGGTAATTTCGTAATGTTTAATTTTTTGACTGTAAAGGACTATTGCATGTGAATTATCACTTTTGGGGCTAAAATAAGTGGGTTTAGAGTCATTTTAATGCCTGAAATTAGTCTAAATAGAAGCTTCTGAGTAGGAGAAAAAGTCTAAAATTGGCAATTTTTGTCACATTGAGGCTTTAAAAAGTAGTTATTCAACATGAGGCACAATCCAAATGACATTTTGAATCAATTTTTCTACAGTCCAAAAAATCAATTTTCTGATGAAAAACGATGACCCGTGCCTGTCGAACTTTCTCCAGATGGTCAGAAATGGAATTTTTTTAATGTTTTGTCTTTTGACTGTAAATGACTATTGCATCTGAATTATCACTTTTGGAACTAAAATAAGTGTGTTTAGAGTCATTTTAATGCCTGAAATTGGTCGAAATAGAACCTTCTGAGTAGGAAAAAAAAGTCTGTTAAAATGGCAAATTTGGTCACATTGAGACTTTAAAAAGTAGTTATTCAACATGAGGCACAATCCAAATGACATTTTGAATCAATTTTTCTACAGTCCAAAAAATAAATTTTCTGATGAAAAACGATGATCTGTGACCTGTCGAACTTTCTACACATGGTCAGGAATGGTAATATTTTAAAGTTTAAATTTTTTACTGTAAATGACTATTGCATGTGAATTATCACTTTTGGGGCTAAAATAAGTGGGTTTAGTGTCATTTTAATGCCTGAAATTGGTCGAAATAGAAGCTTCTGAGTAGGAGAAAAAGTCTGTAAAAATGGCAATTTTGGACACATTGAGGCTTTAAAAAGTAGTTATTCAACATGAGGCACAATCCAAATGACATTTTGAATCAATTTTTCTACAGTCCAAAAAATCAATTTTCTGACGAAAAACAATGACCCGTGACCTGTCGAACTTTCTCCAGATGGTCAGAACTTGTAAGTTTTTAATGTTTAATTTTTTGACTGTAAATTACTATTGCATGTGAATTAGAACACTTGGAACTAAAATAAGTGTGTTTATTTAGAGTCATTTTAATGCCTGAAATTGGTCAAAATAGAAGCTTCTGAGTAGGAGAAAAAGTATGTAAAAATGGCAATTTTGGTCACATTGAGGCTTTAAAAAGTAGTTGTTCAACATGAGGCACAATCCAAATGTCATTTTGAATCAATTTTTCTGCAGTCCAAAAAATCAATTTTCTGATTAAAAACGATGATCTGTGACCTGTCGAACTTTCTCTAGATGGTGACTGTAAATGACTATTGCATGGGAAATATCACTTTTGGGGCTAAAATAAGTGGGTTTAGAGTCATTTTAATGGCTGAAATTAGTCGAAATAGAAGCTTCTGAGTAGGAGAAAAAATTTGTAAAAATGGCAAGTTTGGTCACATTGAGGCTTTAAAAAGTATCTATTCAACATGAGGCACAATTCAAATGACATTTTGAATCATTTTTTCTACAGTCCAAAAATAACATTTTCAGATTGTCAGAAATTGTAATTTTTTTAATGTTTACGTTTTTTTACTGTAACTGACTATTGCATGTGAATTAGAACGCTTGGAACTAAAATAAGTGTGTTTAGGGTCATTTTTAATGCCTGAAATTGTTTCAAATAGAAGCTTCTGTGTAGGAGAAAAAGTCTGTAAAAATGGCAATTTTGGTCACATCGAGGCTTAAAAAGTAGTTATTCAACATGTGGCACAATTCAAATGACATTTTGAATCAATTTTTCTACAGTCCAAAAAATCAATTTTCAGATGGTCAGAAATGGTAATTTTGTAATGTTTAATTTTTTGACTGTAAAGGACTATTGCATGTGAATTATCACTTTTGGGGCTAAAATAAGTGGGTTTAGAGTCATTTTAATGCCTGAAATTAGTCTAAATAGAAGCTTCTGAGTAGGAGAAAAAGTCTAAAATTGGCAATTTTTGTCACATTGAGGCTTTAAAAAGTAGTTATTCAACATGAGGCACAATCCAAATGACATTTTGAATCAATTTTTCTACAGTCCAAAAAATCAATTTTCTGATGAAAAACGATGACCCGTGCCTGTCGAACTTTCTCCAGATGGTCAGAAATGGAATTTTTTTAATGTTTTGTCTTTTGACTGTAAATGACTATTGCATCTGAATTATCACTTTTGGAACTAAAATAAGTGTGTTTAGAGTCATTTTAATGCCTGAAATTGGTCGAAATAGAACCTTCTGAGTAGGAAAAAAAGTCTGTTAAAATGGCAAATTTGGTCACATTGAGACTTTAAAAAGTAGTTATTCAACATGAGGCACAATCCAAATGACATTTTGAATCAATTTTTCTACAGTCCAAAAAATCAATTTTCTGATGAAAAACGATGACCCGTGACCTGTCAAACTTTCTCCAGATGGTCAGAAATGGAAATTTTTTAATGTTTTGTCTTTTGACTGTAAATGACTATTGCATGTGAATATCACTTTTGGGGCTAAAATAAGTGGGTTTAGAGTCATTTTAATGGCTGAAATTAGTCGAAATAGAAGCTTCTGAGTAGGAGAAAAAATTTGTAAAAATGGCAAATTTGGCCACATTGAGGCTTTAAAAAGTAGCTATTCAACATGAGGCACAATCCAAATGACATTTTGAATATATTTTTCTACAGTCCAAAAAATCAATTTTCAGATGGTAAGAAATGGTAATTTTTTAATGTTTATTTTTTTTTTACTGTAAATGACTATTGCATGTGAATTAGAACGCTTGGAACTAAAGTAAGTGTGTTTAGAGTCATTTTAATGCCTGAAATTGGTTGAAATAGAAGCTTCTGACTAGGAGAAAAAGTCTGTAAAAATGGCATTTTTGGTCACATTGAGGCTTTAAAAAGTAGTTATTCAACATGAGGCACAATTCAAATGACATTTTGCATCAAATTTTGTACAGTCCAAAAAGTCAATTTTCTGATGAAAAAACGATGACCCGTGACCTGTCAAACTTTCTCCAGATGGTCAGAAATGGTAATTTTTTAATGTTAAATTTTTTGACTGTAAATGACTATTGCATGTGAATTATCACTTTTGGGGATGAAATAAGTGGGTTTAGAGTCATTTTAATGCCTGAAATTGGTCGCAATAGAAGCTTCTGAGTAAGAGAAAAAGTCTGTAAAAATGGCAATTTTGGGTCACATTGAGGCTTTAAAAAGTAGTTAGTCAACATGAGGCCCAATCTAAATGACATTTTGAACCCATTTTTCAACATTCCAAAAAGTCAATTTTCTGATGAAAAACGATGACCCGTGACCTGTCGAACTTTCTCCAGATGGTCAGAAATGGAAATGTTTTAATGTTTTGTCTTTTGACTGTAAATGACTATTGCATCTGAATTATCACTTTTGGAACTAAAATAAGTGTGTTTAGAGTCATTTTAATGCCTGAAATTGGTCGAAATAGAAGCTCCTGTGTAGGAGAAAAAGTCTGTAAAAATGGCAATTTTGGTCACATTGAGGCTTTAAAAAGTAGTTATTCAGTATGAGGCAAATCCAAATGACATTTTGAATCAATTTTTCTACAGTCCAAAAAATCAATTTTCTGATGAAAAACGATGACCCTTGACCTGTCGAACTTTCTCCAGATCGTCAGGAATGGTAATATTTTAAAGTTTAATTTTTTGACTGTAAATGACTATTGCATGTGAATTATCACTTTTGGGGCTAAAATAAGTGGGTTTAGAGTCATTTTAATGCCTGAAATTGGTCGAAATAGAAGCTTCTGAATAGGAGAAAAAGTCTGTAAAAATGGCAATTTTGGTCACATTGAGGATTTAAAAAGTAGTTAGTCAACATGAGGCCCAATCTAAATGACATTTTGAACCAATTTTTCAACATTCCAAAAAGTCAATTTTCTGATGAAAAACGATGACCCGTGACCTGTCGAACTTTCTCCAGATGGTCAGAAATGGAAATGTTTTAATGTTTTGTCTTTTGACTGTAAATGACTATTGCATGTGAATTATCACTTTTGGGGCTAAAATAAGTGGGTTTAGAGTCATGTTAATGCCTGAAATTTGTCAAAATAGAAGCTTCTGAGTAGGAGAAAAAGTCTATAAAAATGGCAATTTTGGTCACATTGAGGCATTAAAAAGTAGTTATTCAACATGAGGCACAATTCAAATGACAATTTGCATCAATTTTTGCAACAGTCCAAAAAATAAATTTTCTGATGAAAAACGATGATCTGTGACCTGTCGAACTTTCTCCACATGGTCAGGAATGGTAATATTTTAAAGTTTAAATTTTTTACTGTAAATGACTATTGCATGTGAATTATCACTTTTGGGGCTAAAATAAGTGGGTTTAGAGTCATTTTAATGCCTGAAATTGGTCGAAATAGAAGCTTCTGAGTAGGAGAAAAAGTCGGTAAAAATGGCAATTTTGGACACATTGAGGCTTTAAAAAGTAGTTATTCAACATGAGGCACAATCCAAATGACATTTTGAATCAATTTTTCTACAGTCCAAAAAATCAATTTTCTGACGAAAAACAATGACCCGTGACCTGTCGAACTTTCTCCAGATGGTCAGAAATTGTAAGTTTTTAATGTTTAATTTTTTGACTGTAAATTACTATTGCATGTGAATTAGAACACTTGGAACTAAAATAAGTGTGTTTATTTAGAGTCATTTTAATGCCTGAAATTGGTCAAAATAGAAGCTTCTGAGTAGGAGAAAAAGTATGTAAAAAAAAGTAGTTGTTCAACATGAGGCACAATCCAAATGTCATTTTGAATCAATTTTTCTGCAGTCCAAAAAATCAATTTTCTGATTAAAAACGATGATCTGTGACCTGTCGAACTTTCTCTAGATGGTCAGAAATGGAAATTTTTTCATGTTTTGTCATTTGACTGTAAATGACTATTGCATGGGAAATATCACTTTTGGGGCTACAATAAGTGGGTTTAGAGTCATTTTAATGGCTGAAATTAGTCGAAATAGAAGCTTCTGAGTAGGAGAAAAAATTTGTAAAAATGGCAAGTTTGGTCACATTGAGGCTTTAAAAAGTATCTATTCAACATGAGGCACAATTCAAATGACATTTTGAATCATTTTTTCTACAGTCCAAAAATAACATTTTCAGATTGTCAGAAATTGTAATTTTTTTAATGTTTACGTTTTTTTACTGTAACTGACTATTGCATGTGAATTAGAACGCTTGGAACTAAAATAAGTGAGTTTAGGGTCATTTTTAATGCCTGAAATTGTTTCAAATAGAAGCTTCTGTGTAGGAGAAAAAGTCTGTAAAAATGGCAATTTTGGTCACATCGAGGCTTTAAAAAGTAGTTATTCAACATGTGGCACAATTCAAATGACATTTTGAATCAATTTTTCTACAGTCCAAAAAATCAATTTTCAGATGGTCAGAAATGGTAATTTTGTAATGTTTAATTTTTTGACTATAAAGGACTATTGCATGTGAATTATCACTTTTGGGGCTAAAATAAGTGGGTTTAGAGTCATTTTAATGCCTGAAATTAGTCTAAATAGAAGCTTCTGAGTAGGAGAAAAAGTCTAAAATTGGCAATTTTTGTCACATTGAGGCTTTAAAAAGTAGGTATTCAACATGAGGCACAATCCAAATGACATTTTGAATCAATTTTTCTACAGTCCAAAAAATCAATTTTCTGATGAAAAACGATGACCCGTGCCTGTCGAACTTTCTCCAGATGGTCAGAAATGGAATTTTTTTTATGTTTTGTCTTTTGACTGTAAATGACTATTGCATGTGAATTATCACTTTTGGGGCTAAAATAAGTGTGTTTAGTGTCATTTTAATGCCTGAAATTGGTCGAAATAGAACCTTCTGAGTAGCTGAAAAAGTCTGTAAAAATGGCAATTTTGGTCACATTGAGGCTTTAAAAAGTAGTTATTCAACATGAGGCTCAATCCAAATGACATTTTGAATCAATTTTTCTACAGTCCAAAAAATCAATTTTCTGATGAAAAACGATGACCCTTGACCTGTAAAACTTTCTCCAGATGATCAGAAATGGTAATTTTTTAAAGTTTAGTTTTTTGACTGTAAATGACTATTGCATGTGAAATATCACTTTTGGGGCTAAAATAAGTGGGTTTAGAGTCATTTTAATGGCTGAAATTAGTCGAAAGGTAAACTTCTGAGTAGGAGAAAAAATTTGTAAAAATGGCAAATTTGGTCACATTGAGGCTTTAAAAAGTAGCTATTCAACATGAGGCACAATCCAAATGACATTTGAATCAATTTTACTACAGTCCAAAAAATCAATTTTCAGATGGTCAGAAATGGTAATTTTTTAATGTTTAATTTTTTTACTGTAAATGACTAGTGCATGTGAATTAGAACGCTTGGAACTAAAATAGGTGTGTTTAGAGACATTTTAATGCCTGAAATTGGTTGAAATTGAAACTTCTGAGTAGGAGAAAAAGTCTGTAAAAATGGCAATTTTGGTCACATTGAGGCTTTAAAAAGTAGTTATTCAACATGAGGCACAATTCAAATGACATTTTGCATCAATTTTTGTACAGTCCAAAAAACCAATTTTCTGATGAAAAACGATCACCCGTGACCTGTCGAACTTTCTCCAGATGATCAGAAATGGTAATTTTTTTAAGTTTAATTATTTGACTGTAAATGACTGTTGCATGTGAATTATCACTTTTGGGGCTAAAATAAGAGTGTTTAGAGTCATTTTAATGCCTGAAATTAGTCGAAATAGAAGCTTCCGAGTAGGAGAAAAAGTCTGTAAAAAAGGCAATTTTGTTCACATTGAGGCTTTAAAAAGTAGTTATTCAACATGAGGCACAATCCAAATGAAATTTTGAATCAATTTTTCTACAGTCCAAAAAATAAATTTTCTGATGAAAAACGATGATCTGTGACCTGTCGAACTTTCTCCAGATGGTCAGAAATAATTTTTTTTTAATGTTTTGTCTTTTGACTGTAAATGACTATTGCATGTGAATTATCACTTTTGGGGCTAAAATAAGTGGGTTTAGAGTCATTTTAATGCCTGAAATTAGTCGAAATAGAACCTTCTGAGTAGGAGAAAAAGTCTGTAAAATGGCAATTTTGGTCACATTGAGGCTTTAAAAAGTAGTTATTCAACATGAGGCACAATGCAAATGAAATTTTGAATACATTTTTCTACTGTCCAAAAATCAATTTTCTGATGAAAAACGATGATCTGTGACCTGTCGAACTTTCTCCAGATGGTCAGAAATGGTAATTTTTTAAAGTTTATTTTTTTGACTGTAAATGACTATTGCATGTGAATTATCACTTTTGGGGCTAAAATAAGTGGGTTTAGAGTCATTTTAATGCCTGAAATTGGTCGAAATAGAAGCTTTTGTGTAGGAGAAAAAGTCTGTAAAAATGGCATTTTTTGGTCACATTGAGGCTTTAAAAAGTAGCTATTCAACAGGAGGCACAATCCAAATGACATTTTGAATCTCTTTTTCTACAGTCCAAAAAATCAATTTTCAGATGGTCAGAAATGGTAATTTTTTAATGTTTAATTTATTTTACTGTAAATGACTATTGCATGTGAATTAGAATGCTTGGAACTAAAATAAGTGTGTTTAGAGTCATTTTAATGCCTGAAATTGGTCGAAATAGAAGCTTCTGAGTAGGAGAAAAAGTCTTTAAAAATGGCAACATTAAAAAATTTCCATTTCTGACCATCTGGAGAAAGTTTGACAGGTCACGGGTCATCGTTTTTCATCAGAAAATTGATTTTTTAGACTGTAGAAAAATTGATTCAAAATGTCATTTGGATTGTGCCTCATGTTGAATAACTACTTTTTAAGCCTCAATGTGACCAAAATTGCCATTTTTAAAGACTTTTTCACCTACTCAGAAGGTTCTATTTCGACCAATTTCAGGCATTAAAATGACACTAAACACACTTATTTTAGTTCCAAAAGTGATAATTCACATGCAATAGTCATTTACAGTCAAAAGACAAAACATAAAAAAAATTACATTTCTGACCATCTGGAGAAAGTTCGACAGGCACGGGTCATCGTTTTTCATCAGAAAATTGATTTTTTGGACTGTAGAAAAATTGATTCAAAATGTTATTTGGATTGTGCCTCATGTTGAATAACTACTTTTTAAAGCCTCAATCTGACCAAAATTGCCAATTTTAGACTTTTTCTCCTACTCAGAAGCGTCTATTTCAACCAATTTCAGGCATTAAAATGACTCTAAACACACTTATGTTAGTTCCAAAAGTGATAATTCACATACAATAGTCATTTACAGTCAAAAAATTAAACATTAAAAAATTACTATTTCTAACAATCAGAAAATTGATTTTTTGGACTGTAGAAAAAGTGATTTAAAATGTCATTTTGATTGTGCTTTTTGTTGAATAGCTACTTTTTAAAGCCTCAGTGTGACCAAAATTGCCATTTTTACAGACTTTTTCTCCTACTCAGAAGCTTCTATTTAGACTAATTTCAGGCATTAAAATGACTCTAAACCCACTTATTTTAGCCCCAAAAGTGATAATTCACATGCAATAGTCCTTTACAGTAAAAAAATTAAACATTACAAAATTACCATTTCTGACCATCTGAAAATTGATTTTTTTGGACTGTAGAAAAATTGATTCAAAATGTCATTTGAATTGTGCCACATGTTGAATAACTACTTTTTAAAGCCTCGATGTGACCAAAATTGCCATTTTTACAGACTTTTTCTCCTACACAGAAGCTTCTATTTGAAACAATTTCATGCATGAAAAATGACCCTAAACACACTTATTTTAGTACCAAGCGTTCTAATTCACATGCAATAGTCAGTTACAAACTTGCCATTTTTACAAATTTTTTCTCCTACTCAGAAGCTTTTATTTCGACTAATTTCAGCCATTAAAATGACTCTAAACCCACTTATTTTAGACCCAAAAGTGATATTTCCCATGCAATAGTCATTTACAGTCAAATGACAAAACATAAAAAAATTTCCATTTCTGACCATCTGGAGAAAGTTTGACAGGTCACAGATCATCGTTTTTCATCAGAAATTAGATTTTTTGGACTGTAGAAAAATTGATTCAAAATGTCATTTGAATTGTGCCTCATGTTGAATAACTACTTTTTAAAGCCTCAATGTGACCAAAATTGCCATTTTTAGACTTTTTCTTCTACTCAGAAGCCTCTATTTCAACCAATTTCAGGCATTAAAATGACTCTAAACACACTTATTTTAGTTCCAAGTGTTCTAATTCACATGCAATAGTAATTTACAGTCAAAAAATTAAACATTAAAAAATTACAATTTCTGACCATCTGGAGAAAGTTTGACAGGTCACAGATCATCGTTTTTCATCAGAAAATTGATTTTTTGGACTGTTGAAAAATTGATGCAAATTGTCATTTGAATTGTGCCTCATGTTGAATAACTACTTTTTAATGCCTCAATGTGACCAAAATTGCCATTTCTACAGACTTTTTCTCCTACTCAGAAGCTTCTATTTCGACCAATTTCAGGCATTAAAATGACTCTAAACCCACTTATTTTAGCCCCAAAAGTTATAATTCACATGCAATAGTCATTTACAGTCAAATAATTAAACTTTAAAATATTACCATTCCTGGCCATGTGGAGAAAGTTCGACAGGTCACAGATCATCGTTTTTCATCAGAAAATTGATTTTTTGGACTGTAGAAAAATTGATTCAAAATGTCATTTGGATTGTGCCTCATGTTGAACAACTACTTTTTAAAGCCTCAATGTGACGCCTCATGGCACAAATCACGTTCAATACAAGTGTAGAGTGCTATCAAATCTACTGTGGCCAGAATGTATGATTTTTTCCAGGGCATTTCTTGTATTTTGCATATGAAATCCATGGTGTCCCTACAATAAGATGGAAGATTAATCACATATGGGCACAGAAAGTAATCAAGGTATCTGGAACTGTTTTCAAGCAGGCTATTGTTTGCAGAGATTATTGGTCTGCCAGGTGGGTCCAATGACTGTTTATGCACTTTCAGCAGCATCTAGAAGACCGGGGTAACTGGTTTCTCAACCAGTAAAAATTGTACTTCGTTTGTGCTCAGGAGACCCTGTCGGTGCCAGTTTTCCAGCAGATTTTGACAACACAGGATGGTTTAACTGTATCGGGCCAGGCTAGATCTCAGACAGCTCCCTGAATACTCTAACTGCCGCCTTTTTTCTGACCTGTATTTGTTGATATCCCAGAAAACCATATTTCCTCCTTTATCAGAGGGCTTTATTACAAATGTATCAGCTTTTTTTAGGGACTCCAGTCCCCGTCTCTGCCCTTCTGTCAGGTTCCCTGCAAAATGGTTCCTTCCCTTCTTCCATATTTCCATGAGGTCGCTAAGTGCCATCTCATGGTAGGTGTCAATGCTGTTGTGTAGTGTGACAGGGTTAATTGTAGACTTCGGTTTGAAATCACTTCTGGTCTTTCTGTCTGTGATAATGCTCATATTGTTGAGCAGTTTGTTGTCCGTCTCCCAATCCCTAGCTCCAAGTTCCATCTCTCTGAGTATTGCCAGAGTCTCTATGACTCCCATTGAGAGGACATCAGTCTCATCACTTTGTGAGGACCCCTGTTCCGCCCCCCCGGGATGTCTCTATTTCTTTTTAGTGCATGTAGTTTAATTAACTTCATTTTACTAATAAAAAGGAAAATGTCAATCTGTGTGTATGAATATTGAAAATTGGCAATCGGGCAGAAAGATAGCCCTAGTTCCAGAACAGAGCATTTTTCTGGGGTAAAGTTATGGGAGGATAGGTTTACTATAGTAAGATTAGTACTCTCACCCATCATTTGTTGTTTTTGCTTTGCCGTGTTCCTCTTCCATGCTGCTTGTCGCTGTCTTTCACATGTGCCACCTCTCCAGCTTTTTCTGTTCCATTCCTTCCTCCTCTTCCTCTTCCTTTCGACTGTTTCTTTTTTCCGGCCTGATTCTGCTGTAAAAAACTGTATTATTCGAGTGTGGTACAGGGCATGCCACTCCCTGTTGCTGTTCCTTGTCTTTCGTCAAGATCTGAACATGCGTCTGAGCTGGATTCTGATGTGGCATTTTCCTGCTGTCGAAATCATTCCATTTGTTTGAAATCTCTCCTTGCCACCTCGTATTTTCTCCCAAATGCAAGGAGGCGTCCCGTTGCGTAGTCGTTCTTATCCCTGATGAATTTCCATAGTTTCTTTGATTTGATACTTTTCTCATATTTGGAGAGACACCCTTCCATCTCTTTAAGGAATTTACCAATTTCCTCCTGCGATGCATGTTTTTCCAAGGCCTCTTTCAGCACTTTGATGTCTTCCCCTACTTGTTGAAGTTCCAATGCTGCATACTTGGATAACAGGCCCAGCATCTGTTTGCAAGTCGATGCCATTAGCTGTGACCAATCTTCCAGTAAATGTGGGCCGAGGTTCTGGTAGGTTGGGGTGATTAAAATGCGCAGCCCTCTTGGGACCCTGCCAACCTCAATATAATTATCCAGTGATATTAACTCCCAGCTCCGGTTTATTTCTATCTTGTATAGCTTTTCCAATCAAAATAGGTCTTGCTTCAGGGACCTCGTCCCTCCAGAGCCAACTTGAGTTCCCCCAACAGCTGTGTTATTTGAAACGTTGTCCCTTTCGCAGAATAATGTTTTGGCATCATCCAGCCTCTTCTGGATAGCGTCACACATGTTCCCCCATGCGGCATTTCCTATGTAGGAATACAAATGAATTCCTGGATTTTCAAAGTCTCCGTGGTAAAATCCCCCTGCCGCTCTTCTTCTTAACACAAACCTATGTTTGGCGAAGGCGGCAGGACCCCTGCCGTTCAGTCATGGAGGTCGACATCACCTCTCAGTCCCCAGCAGAAGTCGATCCGTGCTCACCAACCGTTGATCTGTGGTCCATTTCCTGCGAATACCGCCCGTTGTCGTTCCCTCTGAGAACTTGTGAATACGCGGTGGGAGGGAATATATATATATATTTCCACAGCGACTCCCACCTTTTCCAGGTCAGTACAGCTGCACTTTCCCTCACAAATCCAAAAATGACAGTGTTACCACCGGTCCAGTGCTCAGTAACTTTATGATTTTTCTTTTATCATAGCAACACCTTGCAAACGAAAATCCTACGCGTTTTGGCTTGTGCCTTCAACTGGGCTATATATAATGGGGCAGGCCCCATGGGATGGGGTCCCCAGGACCAAGAATAGCCTGTGAGGGGGACTGTGCAGCCCCCCTTCCTCCATTGAAAGAAGGCCTGGCCCCGGAGAATGGGGTCCCGGTGCCAAAAAGGGCTCTGGGAAAGGGGGCAACACACCACCCCTCCCTTTAAAAAAGAAATACTTTTTAAAAAACCTTAAAAAAGTTACCAGAGGCCCCGCCCCCATCACCACCACTCTGCAAATGCGCCTCATGGTGCAGTGATTGTTGTGGGGATGAAGTCCCCTTGGATGCTAAGGGTCCATCAGGTCCAGGAACCCCATTTGGTACCTCCAGTATTTCCCAGACGGTGGGATTGCTGGCAGGACTCGGAGGCCACACCCCCTTTCTTCACCACTCTGCAAATGCACCTACTGGGGCGCTGCTGGCTGGGAAATAAATTCCACTTTACTCCTGAGGGCCTCAGGACTAAAGTGGCCACCTTCCTCCAACTAGTAGTGCACCTGGAAGCGTGCCTAGTGGTGGAGAAAGGGGGCAAGGCCTCTGATGACCTCTTAGTAATCCAGCTGTGGAGTCTTATTGGAGGTAACAAGAGGGCTAGTTAGTCCTCAAGGGCCATCAATAGACAAAGGGACTTAATAATCCTACTAGTAGTGCACCAGGAGGTGTGTTTGCAAAGTGGTCGAGAAAGGGGGCATAGCATCTGATAACCTCTCAGCAATCCTGCTGTGTGGGACTTACTGGAGGTAACAGGACGGGTAGTTGGTCCCCAAGGACCTTCAATAGCCAAGGGGATTTCATCCCCCTACTAATCGTGCACCAGGAGGAGCGTTTGCAGAGTGGTGGAGAAAGGGGACGCAGCCTCCTACTAGGTCTCAGCAATGCTGCTGTGGCGAATTTACTGGAGATAACAGGAGAGGTAGTTGGCCCCCAAGAACGTCTTGGGAGCCAACTACCCCTCCTGTTATCTCCAGTAAGTCCCACACTTTGAGATTGCTAAGATATCTTCGGGGCCACGCCCCCGTTCTACACTACTCTGCAAACATGCTTGTGGTGACCACTGCTTGGGAGATGAAGTCCTCATTACTCCTGAGGGACCTTGGATGCCAAGAAACCCTCCTGGTACCTACTGTAAGTCTTACACAGCGGGATTCCTGAGAGCTGGTCGGAGGGTAGACCCCTTTTCTCCACCAAACTGGAAATGCGACTACTAGTTAAAAAACCATAGCAATTCACTGAAAAAATCAAAGGTTACAGGGACATTATAGTTAGGAATTACCATTTAAAAAACCTTAGAAATTCAATGAAGGTCACGGGGACGTTATAGTCCGTGACCAGAATAAAAAATACTTAGACACTGACTAAAAAAAACAAAGGTTACAGAGACTTTATAGTCATCAGGCACAGGGTCAAGACTGATTTACATATGGCTGGGTCTGCACCGGGGTGACAAAGTGAGAAAAAGAATGATGATGAATTCAACCCAGATCTGTGACTGGGGGTGAGTGTCTGTAATGTTTCAAGGTTCTGTCCATCATCTCCTTGTGTTTGCTTTGTTTTCCCTAAGTTGGCAGGGTATGCCCAGACGTGGGCCCCTTGCTCACTTTTCCACAGGATTCAAGCTATCCTCGCTGATGAGCGGTCTTGTCCTGAAACCAGCCCCAGGATGCTTGTTTCCAGTTCAGGGAGGGCCTGGCATGTTCCAGCTGGACTGTTCCCATGAGGCACAGGGTCAAGACTGATTTGCATATGGCTGGGTCTGAACAGGGGTGGCGAGCTGAACTAAAGAACGATGATGGATTCAACTCAGATCTGTGACTGGGGGTGAGTGTCTGCAAGGTTTCAGAGCTCCGTCCATCATCTCCTTCTGTTTGCTTTGTTCACCCTAAGTTGGCATGGTATGACCGAACGTGGGTCCCTTGCTCACTTTGTGACTGGATAAAGCTAGTCTTGCTGATGAGGGGTGTTACCCCAAAACCATTCCCAGGATGCTTGTTTCTGGTCCAGGGAGGAGCTGGCCTGGGATTTTGGGCTGGACTGTTCCCATGAGGCTCAGGGTCAACACTGATTTGCATATGATTATGTCTGAACTGGGATGTCGAAGTGAGCTTAAGAACGAGTATGGATTCAACCCAGATATGTGACTGGGGGTGAGTGTCTGGAAAGTTTCAGCAGTCCATCCATCATCTCCTTGTGCTTGTTTTGTTTGCCCTAAGTTGGCAGGGTGTGCCCAGATATGGATCACTTGCTCACTTTGCCACTGGATTCAACCTAGCCTGGCTTATGAGAGTTGTTACCCCGAACACGGTCCCAGGATGCTTGTTTCTGGTTCAGGGAAGACCTGGTTTGGCAGTTCGGGCTGGACTGTTCACATGAGGCACAGGGTCAAGACTGATTTGCATTTAGCTGGGTCTGAAAGGAGGTGGCGAAGTGAGCTAAAGAATGATGATGGATTGAACCCAGATCTGTGACTGGGGGTCAGTGTCTGAAAAGTGTCAGCACTCCGTCCATCATCTCCTTGTGTTTGCATCATCCTGATTGGACCCATAGATGGTACAAACAGTTAGCCCAATTTCCAACTCAGCCATCACCCACCTACCTAAACTATCCGCCAGTTCAAGCCTTATAGGCCCCACTCTAGATTTAGCTAAAATGGCCACTCCCCTGATATTATAACTCTGGGAGGAGCAGGTCAGCATGATATACCCTTTAATTGATAACAGCTCCCTCCTTCGCCATGGAATGTGTGCTCCCTACATACACAGCAGATCGGGGAAATAGTTCTCACAAACTCAGCCACCCGTGAACATTTGAATTTATCATTCAGCCCTCCCACATTAACCATACACATGGGTATTTTACCCACTTGAACAATCGAAGTACCATATTACTTCTACTCTCAACTTGGTTGTGTGAAATTTCTTTAAATACCTTATTATTCCAGCTCTGGGTGAATTTTTCGTGCTTTGCCCCAGCGCTCATGCCCACCCCTCCCATCCTTCTGTACCCTCCCACCCAAATCACCCCCTGGAGCCCTCTGCTCCCAACCCCTCCCCCAATCCTGAGAAGCTACCAGACTGCAATGCAGTCTGTGAAGGGATGGGTGCAGCACCTGTGACCCATGTACTTATACAAACATTTCTTACCAAGAAACAAAATATGAGAAAAAGAAAAAAAATATATACCAGGCCCTCTTTCTAACATCAGAAGCCTGAGGGAAGCCTTTTCACAGGAAAAAGGAAAACAATTGTATAGACACAGCTTACCTACACATTTAAACCTACTCTTACAATTCCTATGGCTTGACGCCATCTAGGAACTCCTTTGCTTTGATTTCAGAAACAAAAAAATCGTTTTTGCTCCCCCCAAACCACTTTCAAATGTACAGGATTAACCAAATAGGCATGGGCATTTTAGTCCTGAAAATGCTTAATCAGCTGCCACTGAGTGTCTGAAAGGTTTCAGTGCTCTGCCCATCATCTCCTTGTGTTTGCTTTGTTCGCCCAAGTTGGCAGGGTGTGCCCAGACGTGGGTCCCTTGCTCACTTTGCCACTGGATTCAAGCTAGTCAGGCTGATGAGGAGTGGTACCCCAAAACCGGTCCCAGGATGTTTGTTTCTGGTCCAGGGAGGACCTGGCCTGGCAGTTCAGGCTGGACTGTTCCCATGAGGCATAGGGTCAAGACGGATTTGCATATGGCTGGGTCTGAACTGGGGTGGCGAAGTGAGCTAAAGAACGATGATGGATTCAACACAGATCTGTGAATGGGGGTGAGTGTCTGAAAAGTTTCAGTGCTCTGTCCATCATCTCCTTTGTGTTTGCTTTCTTTGCTGTCCATGCCGTGGCACTTGGTGGCCATGTGGCTGGCGGCCATTTTGTAGTCAGTGTGGTTTGCTTTGGCCATAGGCCTGCATGTGTTCTTTGCTGTCCATGCCTTTGCCCTGGTGGCTTTGTGGCCATTTTCTAGTCAGCGTACTTTGCTTTGCGATAGGCCTGCATGTGTTCTTTGCTGTCCATGCCTTTCACCTTGGTGGCCATGTGGCCTTAAGCCATTTGGAAGTCAGTGTGATTTGCTTTTGCCATAGGCCTGCATGTGTTCTTTGTTGTCCATGTCTTCGCCTTTGGTGGCCATGTTGCTGGCAGCAATTTTGTAGTTGGTGTGCCGACTACAAAATGCCTTTTTGTGTTTTGTTCATTGTGTTTTTCCCTGATGTGAGTTTAATGTGCTTGAGTATGTATGGACAGTGTTCGTTTGCAATTTCATCTGGGCCTCCTTGCCCCCAATAGGATTTCTCCTAGTCCCAAGGAGACAACAGCAATATTTCTTTTCATTTTTTGATTTTCCCCTAAACCCCCTGCCTTCCATAGACACACACCAGTAATACTTTTTTTAAGGATTATTCAATTTTTCTGTTGCCTGGTCTGCCCTGCACCCACTACCTGCATAGGCCATAGACGCCCACCAGTAACATGTTTTTTAAGGATTTTTCCATTTCCCTCTGGCCTGCTGTGCACCCACCGCCTGCCATATGTGCACACTAGCGATAATTTGTTTAAGGATTATTTAATTTTCTCCATACACCCCCTGCCTTCCAGATGTGTCTCATAGGCCTTAGAAGCACGCAAATTACATTTTTCAATTTATATGCTGTTTAACTATTATGTTATTATGGTTTCGGATGGATACACTGTTGTTAATTGTTTGTGATGTGACCTCACGAAACTATATTGTCTGTAGATTCAAACTGCAAATGCTATGTTTCACAGAATTTTCTTTCTTACTTGCTTGCTTTTAAGTGCACAAAAGAAATTCTCACACATAGTACAGCCAGACAGAAGGCCGGAATGGATGCACACCGCATGAGTCCTCCTTTACTTTCGCTTGTGCAGCTAAGTGGCAAAAGCCAGAGCTAAGAAATAACTTGAAGATGGCTCCAAAGAAGGGTGTTCCTGTCAAAAAAAGTGGCCAGTGAGGAGGAGAAGAAGAAGGATATTGTCACTACTGATGAGCTGCCCCCCACCTTTTTTCCAGGAAATCTGGTGTACCTGCTGCACCCTCCTCTGGGCAGCAAAATGCTGGGTCAGCACTCCTGCATTATCAGCAGCACCACCCCTTCCTAAGGCTAAGCCCATGCCTATGTTTCTCAGTGATGAAGCCACTACCGTCATGGTGATGAGGAGTAATTCCGTGCTGATTTGTTGTGAGCCACAAACTAGTACCCAATCATTGCAGGAAAGTGTGTTAACAGCAGGAGCCACAGCCAGCAACAGTTCTTCCGGAAGAAGGAGCAGAACAGAATGGTGAACTTCATGTTGAGCAAGATGTTTCTCTTCAATCATTACCTGCACATTTGCCAACAGGAAAATAATGGATACTCCATCCTCTTCTTCAAGCCTGCCTCCCTTCTGATGATCTGGACATGGATTGACCATGGTTGAGTCTGAGACCTGCCCCTGAGAGGCAAGGGGAAAGGAAAGCTTCTGAAAGCCTTACAATTATGGAAAAGTGACAGTGATGAGAATGGGGCAGTGATTGTCAGTATGGAGGGCAGCTCAGAAGAGATTCTCCTGCCTATACAACCTGTTCAGAGGGATGTAGTTCCACCAATACCTCTGGCATCCAGATTTGTAAGACTCCAGTCGAGACCTGCATCCACCACTGCCAAAGTTGAAGTACACAGTACAGAGAGGCAAATTGCAGACAGACCTACCTCCAGGCATTGGCAGTGTCACACTAAAAAAGTTCTCCTCCCTAGTTTGGTACTTCCTTGCAATTAGCAAGCAGGTGTATAATATTGCAATATGCTCCATTTGCCATGTGAGTGTGAGTTAAGGTAAGCCAGGTTTTCTCACTAAGGTACTGGAGACCAAGAGTCCCACTTTAGAAAAAATCACACAATCTGGTAGAAGGAGCTCCTTAAAAAGATAGTTACTGGTGGTTGTGGTGATGAGAGAGAAGAAGCAGCTGAGTGCACAGTAATAGAAGGAGATGGAGATCATGTGGAATAAGAGGATGACAGCATTACATAAAGCAGCCATGTCCACTGTAGTGTACCTACATCAGCAACCTCCAAATAGCACAAGATTTAGATGTAGACACCTCTGCCACATACAGTGATTCCTCTAAGATGCACATTGAGTCCACCAAATACTGTTTAACTCCTGAAGTTGCCTGTGTCAGTGGCACATCAAAAGAAAAAAATTCAAGCTACTACTATGGGCATGTTTAGTCAGAAGGGGCCCTACAAATGCATCCACGCTTTTTAGGTAGCACCCTACCTGGCAGCACAACTGTCTGGTTTGCTAAAGACAACTTGGGGACATTCAGAAAGTTGACCTAGTAGGAATGCATGCCTCCTGTTGCTTACCATTGGCTCTGTGGTTTGTAACTTACATTTCTTGTTTTTTTATTTGCTGGCTTTATTAGCACCAGGCTGTCCATCTCAACCTTATTTACTGTATTCTTCCACAAACTCACTTTCTGTAAACATGCCTTTAAATCTTGCTCTTATCTGGTCACATTTGCTGTGCATTCAAAGACCAAGGTTAAAAATTAGTCTGTGTCTTCCAGGGAGCTTGGTGTTTATTTTTTCTCTGACATTAAAGTGAGGGGATTTATTTGACAATCTTGCTGGCTACTGGGAGGCTGCTTGAGGAAGGTTGTATCATGTTATTTATGCATTTTCTAACACACAACAAAATGTAAATGTCTATAAATGAACTACTGATAAGCAAATCAATACATTGGGTGATGACATTTCCAAGTTGCTTCAGCGTTAACCCATAGGTCTCCCATCCTCATAGCAGCCAAGATGTTCTTAATATAGGACAGCCATGGGATTTTGTCAACTCTCTGTAGATGTATGACCTCTTTTAGCTCTTGTCTAAAGAACTCAAGTTCTGGAGTACTCCAGATACGTCTCCAATAGAGAAGAGGCTTAAGGGCAACTTCCTGCGCAATTGGGTTAACCCCAAGGTCCATGCGGAGCGGCATCAATGGTGTACTTTTAGGGAGATCTAAAAGCTGCCTAATAAAAGAGTTCTCATTCTTAGATAAGTGATCACATGGTCGATGGCCCCAGATTTCTGCCCCATATAAGGCCGCTCCCCTACCCTGGACCTTGTAAATTTCCATTGCTGGACCAACCATTTTGTGTGTGCACTTCCCAGACATCTTTGCTATCCCCCCAGCTGTCTGTGCCAGCTTTAAGCTGGCCTTCTTGATTTGTGCAGTCCACTCCATTTTGTCGGCGAGTGTTAGGCCTAAGTAGTCAAAAACAGACACTTTCTCTAATGGTTTCCCATCTAAAAGAGGATTTGGTCGCATGGTGTTACCTCCGTTAAAAACCATATATTTTGTCTTTAGTGAATTGATTTCCAAACCCCTGTTCTTACAAAATAGATGGAAGATATCCAAGGCCCTCTGTATTCCCATTGGGGACTTGGATAATAAGAGGGTATCGTCGGCGAACATCAGGGCCGGAACCCTATTGTTCGCCAATCTAGGGGCATCTATGTCCCTCCCAGCATTCAGAGCCTCCACCAGACCATTAATAAATAAGCAAAAGAGGGTCGGGCCAGGACACATCCTTGCCTTACCCCTCTGTCTATTGGCATGGGTTCAGTAAGATCACCCTTTTTACCGTACCTAACTTGGGCGTAGTTGTTTTCGTTGAGCCGTTTCATCTGATAACAGAGATAAGGGGAAATCCCCAAGTCTAGTAAAATCGACCACAATTTATCCCTAGGTACTAGGTCGAAGCCCGATTTTAGGTACACAAAGATCAGATAGAGGCTGCCTCCCTCCAAAAGCACTGTCTTCCAATACAGAAGTTGCAGCCTGAGTATCTGGTCTATTGTGGACATCTTGGCTCTAAAACCTGCTTGGTAGGGACTGAGTATAGAATGCTCCGCCATCCAACTTTCCATTCGATCCAATAGCACGCTTGAGTATATTTTTTGAGTAACATTTATGAGGCTTATTGGACGATAGTTGGCGGGGAGGAGTGGTGAGCCCTTTTTGTAAATTGGAATAATCTCTGCCCCTAGCCATGACGGGGGAATCGACATTCCATGTAAGATGGCATTAAACAGGGTCCATAGGTAGGGGGCCCAATATTAGGTTCACTGCATAGTAGGTCACCCGAAATCTTATCTAGACCTGGCGCCTTTGAGGGGGATAACCTTCTCAGTGCTCCCATTATCTCTGGCGGGGAAATTTAAATGACGGCGAAATTATGGGGCTGCAGGGAGACGCACTCATTGATGACTTGATGCTCATCTTCCTCTACCCTAGTATAGAGGGCTTCAAAGTGGATCTTTCAGATTTCTGCCCCCAAATTTGGTTCAATTGCCGACTTGCCCTCTGTGGAGCCGGTGTTAACTAGATTCCAAAAGGACCGCATGTCCCTGGAACATAGGGCAAATCTTAAGCTTTCCCATTTATCTACCTCCCACCGTTTTTTTCCCATATTAATTATATTTTTATGAGCTGTCTGTTTGTCTTTTATCGTGGGACGATCTTTGTTTTTAAGGGCTGAGATTAGTGCTTTCTCATCCCTCCGGCAGTCACCATTATACTAAAGATGGCCCGTGGGATCTTTTTTCTTAGTTTTTACTAGAAGGAAAAAAATGTTTGCCAAGTCGCCCACTAAACCTTGATGGTTCTTCCCAATTTTTGTTCGGGCTGTATCGCAGGCAACATTATAACTGTATTGATCAGCAGTCTCTAAATAAGGGATGATGGTTTCATAAAGAGATTATATCTTTTCCTACGAGTTACAGAGGGCCCCCCATTTTACTCTCCTCCTACAGTTGGATAAAAGTGGCCTAGATCTAATTGGATATTGATTTGCATGAATAACCATAGGACAAAACGATACCATCTCTAAAGTGAAGGCAATATGGTCGCTGTCATGACAGGGGATGACCTTAAAATCAATCACCCTGTGATAGGTTTTGGTGTCCAACAGGATATAATCCAAAATGGAGGAACAACCTGGTCTGTTGTAGGTATGGTTAGCTGGGCAATCAGATTTGGTGCGCCTATTACAAGCCCTGATAGAATGGGTCAGTGTGAGGGTATTCATTTGGAGTACCAATGGGGTCCAAGCCCGGGTGGCTGGTGCATTCGGTTCTGGTATAGCTCAATGTTGATCTTCCTCATTGGGCTCACCTCTGATTAAATCTTTCAGGGGTTCATATTGGCAATTGAAATCGCCAGCAAGAACTATCAGGGTATTATCTGGAATAGTGTGCAAAAAACTGAACAATTCTTCGAGGATTGACGACTCCTGGCCGTAGCTGACTGGGCGGGAATAGATGTTAATTATGGCTACTTTGATCTTAGCAGAAAAGTATATCCTGTGAAGATGTCTCAACCTGTTTTGCAGTGCAACCCAGATGCACGGCAATCCATGTACAGAGCCATCCCGCAGGTCTACCCCTGCCTCCACTGGTGGCTGCTAGGCAAAAGGTCGCATAGCCTAGTCTATCGGTGCCCTCCCTTGCCCAGGTTTCTTGGAACATGCAAATGTCATTTGCATGTATGAGGGCTCCCCACTCTGGATATTCTAGTTTAGATGCAAGACCCGCAATATTCCACGATAGGACATGAAGTTTGGATAGATTTCTGGGTGGCTGGTTTGAGCTATCAATAGCTACTTCAGCCGGCTTAGGGCTCTTCCCGTTCCCATCAGACTTAGTGGGTATGATTACTGTGGTTGGCTGCCATTGGGCTATGGGTGTTAGCACAGAGTTCAGTAATATGTCTGGTATAGTATAGATGTTAGTATGAGAGTGTTGCTCTACTCCCTCATTTCAGGCACCTTCCTCCGCGACTGCCTTCCTTGATCCCTGAATTAGTTTCTGTCTGGGGCTAATGGAAATCTTATGCGGTATCCTCCCATTCGGGTGGTTTCCCCAATGATCCCTCTGAAACTTGGCTGTGGTTTGAGTGGCTGAAATGATTTTAGTCAATCAACTTGTTCTAGGGGTGCAGATCTATTTACCATTGAGAGGTTAAAAAGAAACGAATTCGGTTGGTCCTGCCCCACCCTGGAATTTTGCTCAGGCCAGTGTCTAAGACCTGCACCACGGACTATCCATGGGGTGCTTTCTGGGATGGGTCTTGGTGGGTAAAAATACCCCAATGAAAGGGGTCTGATCCCCCCTTCGTGGCTTTGACTGTTTCGCATTAGGAGGGACCTTACAACCTGGGGATTTCTGAATTGATTGTAATAATGTCATCCGGTATGTCTTTTGTTTTTTGGCCCACCCATCCCTCCCTACGCGTAAGTAGAATCTTGGTTGCATCTCTATAAGAGAAGTGAAGTTGATTTGACAGCCAGAAAATACATTTGTTTTTTAAGTCATAATGCGATTCCCTTTGTCCTATTTTGAGTTCTGGAACTTTAGCTAGGATCAGAACATATGGCGTGGAATCTGGGGGGAGATTAATACATGGTAAGGCTGGGCTACCCTCTACTGCCTCTGTTCTTAAGACCTGCCCCCCAATTGCTCTGTGCTCTGGGCCCGGGTTCTGCACCTTAGATTCAGCTAGGGTTGATCCTACAATGGGTCCTGATTTCCTACCTTCCACCCTACCTTTTCTAGGCTCTTGACTTTGTAGGCTAGTAGCCTCACTTAGCTTACTCAATACATTCATGTCAGAGGCCCCATCCTCCCTGTTCATCTGTATTTGTAGGAGCAGGCTGAAAATAGAATCCGGGGCATGGTCTTTTTTTTGGTGGGCTCGGCAGGCTGAAGACATGCATTGACAATACGGGACATCCACCCTAGAGTCTATTTTCCCCATGTAAGCTTCTAATAGGGATGTCAATTTATCAACCCGAGAGGTCAGGGTAGTCAACTCCTACATAACTATGTTTCTAATTTCCGAATGAAGATCCCTAACCAAATTAGACATCCACACTAGTTTTTCTATGCCTTCGTTCACATCCCTGCCCAACGCTTCCCTCTCCAAAACCCCATTTTTTACAGGCTCCTTATTGCCCCTCTTCTGAGCCTTCACAGTTTCGTGGCAATTTTTGTGTTTCCTCTCTTTTGTGTACCTGGAGGGGGGTCCTCGATGTGTAAGTTCAGGGGTGGTGCTTCATGTACCAGGGCCCGAGTCCTAGAATGGGCCCTTAAGGAGGCGGATTCCGCAAGTTGTTGGACCGGTGATAGTTCTGGGCTAGTCAGGGGAGGAACTAGGTCCGGTGTTATTGATAATCGTCTTTCAGTTTGTTCAATTTCATTTGTATCTGCCCCTAGTACCCTCTGCAGCATCCTATTTATCGAGGTTGGCTGGTGGCTTGTTGGGGATTGGGCCGTTAGTGTTGATTTTTTCCCTACACTGGTGCGTCACCCCTATTTGGCTGCCAGACAAGGATGTTTCTTTTTTGGTCACAATCCTTTGTCATATAACACCAAGGAATCCGTGGGTCTACTAAGACAAAACTGATGGCTAATGACAACAAGACAAAATGTTTCAAAGAAAAAAGTCCTCATAAAGAGGACAAAGTCCCATCACCCACCGAAGTGGCATGCTTCATCATCTGAGGCCTCCTCTTAACCACACCTGGTGTAGTTAAGGTGCTACAACTCCTTTGCTATTGAAGAAAAAGGAGGAGCTCACGGATGTTTTTTGAAAATAACAAACAGGATAAACTGATCGTAACAGAAAATAATGCTGCCTAACGTGTGGTGAAACTACGTGTGTAGCAAAGTGCAGTGTAAATAGACAGTGTGTTAAAATTAACTACCTAAAGAAAAATTTGTTTATTAAGTATCTTTAGGTGTCAGAAAATAAAATCAAGGGACGTGTTCTCAAAATAAATTGTCGAACACGCTATGAGCAAATATGGTCAATAACATATGTGGTCAACCAGGGCTGCTGTATGAAACACAAGGCTCCCAAGTAGGAGAGGATACGCCCAGGTAAAGGAGGCAAATAGTCAATTTTAGTCTTTGAGCTTGTCAAAGGCACCCACCTTATGAGCCTGCTACCTGCATATTTCAGAAGTTCAGGAACATTTTCCCGACGGCAGGCCAAAGGGGAATGGCCCTGTCCTGCCGCCTCCTGGTGCCGAGGTTGCAAGAGGCGCTGGGAGTTGTAGTTGGTTGGTGGCCGTTCCCCTCACGGCTTTGGAGCGAGATGTTGACCGTTTCCCTCACGGCACCCAGATAGCAAAGTTGAAGCGCGTCCCACACTGCGGGAAGCCGGCGCAGGATTTGAAGTACCGCTCATCGCGGGGGCAGCGTCAGCAAGCGCCGAGGTTGCAAGGGGTGCTGGGGGTTGTAGCTGGTTGGTGCACATTCCCCTGATGGCTTTAGAGCGGGATGTTGGCCGTTTCCCTCACGGCACCCAGGTAGCAAAGTTGAAGAGCATCCATAATGTCAATTACTCTGCACCACTCTATGCCACTCTACTGCACTCTACGTTAATGCACCCAATGCCAATACACTCTATGCCACTCTAATCTGCGTGCACCACTGCACTCTGACATTGCACTCGATGCAGCTTCACTCCATGCCTCTCTGCTCTGCACAACTCTACTCTATGCCACTGCACTCTACCCCACTACTATTCACCACTGCACTCTTTGTCACTGCACTTTTCATCACTGCACTCTTTGCCATTGTATTCTACACCACTGTACTCTGCACCACTCCAGTCTAGACTACTCCACTCTGCACCACTCTACGCCACTCCACTGTACACCAATGCACTCTACGCCAATTCATTCTACTCTGAAAAAATCTTCTCTATCCCACTGCAGTCTATGCCACTCTATTCCACTCTGCGCCACTCCACTCTACACCTCTGCACTCTACACTGAGCCACTCTAAGCCACTGCACACTTTTTCACTCTACTCTAAACCACTGCACTCCACACAAATTCACTCTACACCACTTTACTCAAAGCCAATGCACCCTAATCCACTGCACCTGCGCCAACTACTTTGCACCACTGCACTTTACATAACAGTATTCTACAACATTCTACTCAATGCCACTGCAGTCTACGACATCACATGCTATGTCATTCTGCACCATTGCACTCTATGCCACTCTATTCTATTCTGCATCATTGTACTCTATGTCACTGCTCTCTGCACCACTGCACACTGTGCTGCTTAACACAAGTGCACTCTGTGCCACTTTACTCTAGGCCACTGCACTCTACAACAGTGCAATCTACAACAGTGCACATTATGCCACTGCTCTCTATCACACTGCTCTCTATGACACTGCTCTCTGCACCAGTGCACTCTGCACAGCGCACTATGTGCCACTACACTCTCTGCCATTACACTCTGCTTGACTGCACTCTACGTCGCTGCATTCTACAACACTATACTCTGGCACCCTACTCTTCATGACTGAACTCTATGGCACTGCACTCAATGACACTACACTCTTCTCTGCACTACTCAAGTCTACACCACTGCACATTACGCTACTATACCATTCTACCCTATGCCAATGCACCCTACACCATTCTACTCAGCATCACTCCACTCTATGCCACTGCACTCTAGCCTGCACCACTCCACTCTTCTCTGCAGAACTCCACTCTATGCCACTTCACTCTATGTCACTCTATTTTGCAACACCGCTCTCTGCCACTGAACTCTATGGCACCCTACTCTGCATTGTTGCACTCTATGCCACTGTGCTCTATGCCAATTCACTGTAAGCCACTCTAATCTACTCTGCACTACTGCACTGTGACACTCTACTCTATACTACTGCAAACTATGCCACTTCAATCTACTCTGAAACAATATATTCTATGCCACTGCAGTCTACAACACTTGAATCCACTCTGCGTCACTCCACTCTACACCACTCAACATATGCCAGTCAACACTACGCCACTTGATTCTACACTGCTGCACTCTACTCCACTGCACTCTACACCAATGCTCCCTATACCACTTTACTCAAAACCAATGCATTCTACGTCACTGCACTCTATGCCAATCTGTTCTGCACCAATGCGTTGTACACCACTATACTCTATGCCACACCAATGCACACTGTCACTTTGCACCGCTCTACGCAACTGCACTCTACACCAATGCATTGTGTGCCACTCTGCTCTACACCACTGCACTCTGCGACACTTTAGTCTGCAGCACTGCACTGTCTACCACTGAACTCTGTGCTACTCTACCCAACTGTACTGTATTCTGCACCACTCTACGCCACTCTATTGAACTCTAAGCCAATGCACACTATGCCACTACACTCTATACCACTCTAACCTACTGTGCATCACTGCACTCTATGACAGTGCACTCTATGCCACTTCTCTCTGTGCCTCTCTGCTCTGGAACACTCTACTTTATGGCAGTGCACTGTACCCCACTCTACTATGCCCCATAGCACTCTTCTCCACTACACTCTTCACCACTGCACTCTACACAACTATAGTTTAGGCCACTCCCCTCTGTGCCACTCTACGTTGCGCCACTCTACTCTGTGCCACTCCACTCTACTCCACTACTCTATACCACCCCACTCTTTCCTGTGACACTCCACTCTGCTTCACTCCACTCAATACCATTTTACTTTAATCAGAAACAAAATACTCAAAGACACTGTCCTCTGTGCCACTGCACTTTATACCACTCTATTCCAGTCTGTGCCACTCCACTCTATTTCACGACACTCTGCAACACTGCCCTCTGTGCCATTGCACTCTATGCCACTACTCTATACCACTACACTCTACTCTGCACCTCTCCACTCTACCCTAAACCTCTTCACTCTATTCTGAAACAATCTACGCTATGCCACTGCACTCTATGCTTTTGCACTCTACAACACTTTACTCCACTTTGTGCCACTCCACTCTACGCCACTTCAATCAATGCTGCATCATTCTAGTCTACACCACTGTGCTCCAAGCCATCAGTCTATGCCGCAGCATTCTACCCTTCACCACTATAGTCTATCCTGCACCACTCCACTTTACTATGAAACAATCTGCTCTAAGCCTCTGTACTCTTTGCGAATGCGTTCTATGCCATTCTACACCCCTCTACACCACTGAACTGTATGCTGTGCCACTCTACACCTCTGCAGTCCATGCTATGCCACTGTACTCTTAACCACTGCACTCTAACCCAATGCACTCTACACCACTTTACTCAAATCAATGCACCCTACACCAATAAGTTTGTACCTCTGCACTTTACACCATTATACTCTACAACATTCTACTCTATGCCACTGCACTCTATGCCACTGCACGCAACGTCACTCTACACTATTGTACTGTAAGTCACTGCACTCTACGCCACTCTATTCTACTCTGCACCACTGTCCTCTACTTCACTGCTCTCTGCGTCATTCTACACTGCACCACTCTATGCCCCTGCACTCTATGCCCGTACACTCTATGCCACTGCACTCTATGCCACTGCCCTCTACACCACTCTGTGCAGCTCTACTTTACACCTCTGCACTCTTCCCTGCACTACTCCACACTACTCTGCACCACTCCATTGTATGCCATTTCACTCTATGCCACTCTACTCTACTCTGCGCCACTCTACTCTATATCATTGCAGTCTACGCCACTGCAATCTACTCTGCACTGCTCTACTCTATACCGCTGCACTTTACACCAATGCACTCTACACCTTTTACTCAACCAGTGCATTCTATGCCACTGCAATCTACACCAATCTACTTTGTACCACTGTTCTTCCTGCCACTTCATTTTAGGCCACTCTACTCCTCTCTACCACACACCACTCCACGATACTCCACTCTATGAAGCTCAGCTACATGAAACTCTGCTCCACTGACACTCTACTCCACACTATGCCACTCCACTCTACAGCACTCTACTTCACTGAATGCCATTTTGCAACACTACTCCACTCTACGACACTCTACGCAACTCTCTCAATGCCACTCCATGCCATTTTACTCCACTTTATTCTATAACACACTACTCCAGTCTAATCCACTCCACTCTATGCCACTCTCTGACACTCTTTGCTACTCCGCTCTATGACATTCTATGCCACACCACTCTATGCACCTCCACTTTGTGACACTCTACTCCACTCTATGCCACTCCACTTTGTGATACTCTACTCCGCTCTATAGAACTGTACACTATAACAATCCACTCCTCTGTACAACACACCACTCCACTCAATTCAATTCAATTCAATAAAGCTTTATTTGATTACTTTCAAGATAATCATAAAAGCACATATTATCACACATTATCACAGTCTATACAACTTTAAAAACACCATTTAAAAATGCAATCAAAAATATGAATTAAAACACTGTCCAATGACTACCTATTACACATAAATAAGGAGAAATTTCATATTATAGAAAAATTCACATTCAGATAGTTTTCCTACAACTGATAGCAAATTTTAAAAATGAAGTTAGTGACCTTTTAAAGTGTTCATTCTCTAGAAGTTGCAATGCTAAAAATGCGGGTCGACATTGTCTAAGGCCGAGTAACTTTAGGATTGGTAAGATCCACCTTTTTCTTTGTACATAATCAAATTTGCAGAATAAAAAGAGGTGTAATGTTGATTGTTGAGAAACAGCATCATTTGGACACCTGCACATGTCTTTGGACAAGTCGTTCATAATAGGGAGGCTTATTAATCTGTGAAAGATCCAATATCTGAATCGGGTCAGTAGGAATCTGTCATATCCGTCAAATCTGTGAGTATTCTTAATATACGGCTGGATGCTATAGGTGGTTAATATCATTTGATTTGCCATTACCATTAGCTTCGCTATTTCTGTGGGGAATCTTATTGTATCCAAAAGTGCCATACAGTTCCAGTTAAAATCTTTTCTAGAGACAGTGATCATGATACTGGGGTCATGAAAATATTCAGGATGCTCAAGATCGTTCATAAAATATTTAACATATTTCAACCATGGTATGGTAAAGACCCGCGCTAACTTAAGACTATCAGTTAGAATATCCCGATTAAAAGTGTTTTTGTTGTGGTCCAAATCCTGTGCCATAGCAAAATAGGTTCTGTTTTTATGAGATCATATATATATGGGATCCCTAGCTCAGAATGGCAAATATGAGAAGATGTACAGCTAGGGACTGCCAACAGAAATTTAAAAAAGGCATTCTCAACTCAAGGAGCTGTGAATCTGCATAGCCTCAGACACCTGCACTGTAGTTAGCAGTGGAGATGCATTTTGCCTGGTATATGTGTAATAGCTCTACAGGAGGTCGTCTTCCAAGCTTTCTAGAAAAGTTAGCTAATGCGACAGTGGCTTTCATGAACATTAATTTCCCTGCCTGGACCGCCTGGGACCGTGTCCCCTTCTGATCAAGAAGAATACTTAAATATGTGAATCTTTTGGTAAATTCGACCTTTTTATTGTCAATGTAAATATCTCTGATTTGTTTACTGCCCCCCCCCACATTTCATAATAAAAGTTTTTGAGGTATTTACTCTGAGACCCAAATTTTGCATAAACGTAGCAAAACTGTTCACTACCCTTTGGAGCCCCACTTTAGTATGTCACATTAATACAGTGCCGTCCGCATACAGCAGTGCAGGTATACGATGTTTGTCCATTTGTGCCAAGTCCTGACACTGATTCACCATGACTTGACCTAATTTGTTAAAATAATGTGCGAATAAAAAAGGGACCCAAGACACAGCCTTGTCTCACACGTCTCTGTAGTTTAAACGTGCCCGTGCACTCCTCGCTAATCCCATGGTGCACCCTAGCCTTTGCATCACTATATAGCTGCCTTATAAAAAGTATAAGTGGGGTTTCCACACCCAAGTCCTCCAAAATCTTTCATAACCTATGATGTATGACACAGTCAAAAGCTGATGTAAGATCTACGAATGCTAGGTATAGCCTGCCCTGTTTTGCAAGAGTGTACTTCCCTAATATGATGCTTAAATGTAGACCCTGCTCTACTGTACCTAAGCCCTGGCGGAAGCGAAAATGTAATTCTGATATAATACTATTATCTTTGGCCTAATCCTGTAGCCTGTTAAGTAAAACGCGCCCCACCACCTTGACCAGGGAGTCTAGCAATGAAATGGGCTGAAAGCATGCAGGGTTCTGACTGTCGCCTTTTATAAATATTGGGACCAGTATTGATTCAGACAAAGTTGTAATGAAATGAGAAGAACAGCATGCAGTTATTACTTGGGTTAAAAGTGGGCCCTATAGTGGGAGGTTATATTTATAAAGATCTACAGAACACTATCAGGCCTGGGAGCTTTCCCGCCCATACTTGCCATAATAGCGCAATTGACCTCTTCTAATGTAAACTGGACATCTAATGGACAGCTAGCAGATGGCATTATTTTGTGTTGTGGCTGTTGTTTTTACATGGATTTCTTATGTGTGGTAGAGTTGTACATGTTATTGTAATGCTTCACCCATTGGTTTCAGCAATGGCTATCTCAGTAGTGGGTACGTCTTGAGTAACCAAGAAAGGTGCATTAACTGCCTTCCAAAAGGCAATATTATCCTAATTAAGGTAGCTGCATGCAACGTTGACCATGCCCCTTCTCTAATGGCATTCTTGTGCTCTTTGAGTGTGGATTTATATTCCCCCATAGCCTTTCGGATATCATGGATGTTTCGATTCGGCTTGTGTAAGGCGTGTTTCAATTTAGTATCTGCTTTTGTACATTTAGCATCAAACCAGCCTTGATTCTTGTGCTGTGCATGGATTTATTCTCCACAAAAAGGATCTTCTTAATATAGCCGGTTATCTGTGAGAAAGATTTTAAAATATCAGGATGTGGGGTTGTCTCATTTAGACAAGCTAGGAGAGCAGGTTCACAGTTACTCACTACTTTCTTTGGAAATTCAATTGGATCTACCATGGTCCAGCGCAAAGAATAACCATTTATTTTATTCAGGTCTATATTCTGTACAATATGGGCTTCTTAGGTCTGGGGGTCTCTATTTGGCAGAGGTAGGTACCTTTGACCAAATAGGAACCCTTGCTTCTAGTCAGGGTAAGTGGGATACACACTTTAGATAACCCCTGCTCACCCCCTAGGTAGCTTGGCACGAGCAGACAGGCTTATCCCAAAGGCAATGTGTAAAGTATTTGTACCACCACTCACAGTAACACAGTGGAAACAGCACAAATGGATACCACACCAGTTTAGAAAAATAATATATCTTTACTAAACTTAAACAAGACCAAAACGTCAAAAATCCAACATACAAAACTCAGTAGAATGTCTTGGGAAAGGTTGTTGCAAAAATAAACTTGTAAATGATCAAATGCAACACTCAGTCTCAAAGTACATGGGATGCGTTATGCAAAACAGCCAAAAAGGTGCGCAGAGAAGACGATGCGTCAGTTCTTCCTGAGCTCCAGTTTGGATGCGATAAGATGGCACCTTGATGCATTGCGACGATCCGATGCGATGAGCAAAAATGGCGTCTTTGTTGCAATGCAACAAGGTAGAGGCGATGCGTGCACGCCCGACGGCCGTGCGGCGAACTCGGTGATTTTCTGATCTGTAACCGGCCCTGCGACACGCTTCTCCGTTGTTGCGGTGATGATCAGCGGCGGCGCTCTTCCGCAGCTATGCAACGGCCCTGCGACACGCTTCTCCGGTGATGCGACGGCACCTAAACTGGGGTGGCATGGTGAGCAAAAGAATGATGGAGATAACCCAGATCTCTTGACTGGGGGTGAATGTTTGGATTTGTTCTGCATTCCGTCCATCAATTGTGTGTCTTTTGTCTTCTCGCCCTAAGTGCGCAAGGTATGCCCAGACGTGGGTCCTGGGCTCACTGTGCCACTGGAATCAAGCTATCCTGGCTGAAGAAGTGTGAAAACCCGAAAACGGTCCTAGGATGCTTGTTTCTGGTCCAGGGAGGACCTGGTTTGGCATTTTGGGTTGGACTGTTCCCATGAGGCACAGGGTCAAGACTGATTTGCATATGGCCAGGTCTAAACTGGGGTGGCATGGTGAGCAAAAGAATAATGGATTTAACCCAGATCTCTTGACTGGGGGTGAATGTTTTGATTTGTTCTGCATTCCGTCCATCAATTGTGTGTCTTTTGCTTTGTCACCCTAAGTGCGCCAGGCATGCCCAGACGTGGGTCCTGGGCTCACTGTGCCACTGGAATCAAGCTATCCTGGCTGAAGAGGGGTGAAAGCCCGAAACCGGTCCTAGGATGATTGTTTCCGGTCCAGGGAGGACTTGGCTTGGCAGTTCGGGCTGGACTGTTCCCATGAGGCACAGGGTCAAGAATGAATTGCATAAGGCCAGGTCTAAACTGGGGTGGCATGGTGAGCAAAAGAATGATGGATTTAACCCAGATCTCTTGACTGGGGGTGAATGTTTTGATTTGTTCTGCATTCCGTCCATCAATTGTGTGTCTTTTACCCTCTGTGCGACACAGAAAACAGCAAAATCCTTCTTCAAGCAGGGGACACAGCACACAGCAAAGTCCTTTAGATCTCTCCTTAGTAGAAACAGCAAACTGCAGGCCAACCCCAGGCACACAGCAAGGGCAGTACTTCTCCTCAGTCTCTTCAGCTGATCTTCTTTGGCAGGGATTCCTCTTGATCACGAAGCGGTAGTCTAAAGTTCAGGGGTTTTAGCTCTGATATTTATACCACAAAAGTATTTGTTCTCCATGTGTGAGGGGTCCTGGACCCAGGCCAAACCTGTTCTGGGTGCATTCTGCTAGTGCACATCTTCTTCCTTTGTGAGTGTGGACCAGGGCAATCAGACACACCGCAGGAGGTGGAGCCAGCATTGTGAAAGGCAGGCACAGCCCTATTCAGACCCAGGTGCTACTCCTCCCACCACTCCAAATGCAGATAGGTCTATTCAGCCTAGTGCTGACTCACCCAGCCTCCTGAAGCCACCCCCAGCCCCTGTCACTCACAAACCAGACAGTCAATTCACAAACAGGCAGAGGCACACAGAAAGGTTGAACTAGAAAATAGCCACTTTCCAAAAGTGCTAGTTCCAAACACTGAATTTAAAAACCATCCTCCCTAAAATATGTTATTAAATTCTGAGTTCAGGGATACCAGATCCCAAATTTCTATCTTGCTGCTATGGGAAGATATGCAGGTACACATGTTACACAGCATTCCCCATTCTGTCCAATGGGCAAGATAGCCTTCCAATAGTGAAAAACGAAATTGGCAGTATTTCACTATCAGGACATGTTACCCGCACTAGTCTATGTCCTACCTTTCACATACACTGCACCCTGCCCAGGGGGGTACCTTGGGCCTACCATAGGGGTGTCCTATGTGTAAGAAAAAGGGAATGGTCAGGCCTGGCAAGTGTGCACACTGGCCAGGACAACGTGACAGTTAACCAACTGCGCACAGGCACTGCAATGGCAGGCCTGAGACACCATCTTAGGGCTACTCCTGTGGGTGGCACAATCAGTGCTGAAGGCCCACTAGTTGCATTTGAATCATCAGCCCTGGCACAGTCAGTGCAATTTACTAGGGACCTACTGGTAAAACAAATATGCCAATCATGGATAACTAATCACAATTACAATTAACTAGGGAGCACTGGCACTTTGGCACTGGTCAGCAGTGGCAAAGTGCCCAAAGCATCTAAAACCAGCAAAAACGAAATCCAGCACAGTGTCAAAAATACAGGAGGTAGAGGCAAAAAGTCAGGGGAAACCACGCCAAGGATGCCAGGTCTAAAACATGTCCCTTCCAGCTAAAAAGTGGGGAGAACTACCTTGAGAGTTCTCATCACTAAAGTGGAAGATCCTGGACAGACCATCAGCACTGGCGTGTTCTGTACCAGGGCAGTGTTCCACCGTAAAGTCCATTCCCTGTAGGGAGATGGACCACCTCAACAGTTTTGGTTTCTCACCCCTCATCTGCATTAACCATCTGAGTGCCCTGTGGTCTGTCTGAACCCAGAAGTGAGTCCCAAACAAGTAGGGCCTTAGCTTCTTCAGTGCCCAGACCACAGCAAAAGCTTCCCTTTCAATTGCACTCCACCTCTGTTCCTAGGAAGTAGCCTCCTACTAATGAAAGCTACGGGTTGGTCCTAGCCCATGTCATTCAATTGTGCGAGTACTGCTCCCACTCCATGCTCTGAAGCATCTGTCTGCACCACAAACTCTTTGGAGAAATCAGGCACCTTGAGCACAGGTGCCGTGCACATGGCAGCTTTCAGGGCATCAAACGCGGTCTGGCAGGCATCGGTCCAGATCACCTTCCTGGGCTGCTTCCTTGAAGTCAGCTCTGTCAAGGGGGCAACAATGGTGCCATATCCCTTGACGAATCGGCGATAATACCTGGTGAGTCCTAAAAAGGCTCTCACCTCTGTCTGGGTCTTGGGGGGCTAGCAAGCCAGAATGATATCAATCTTCGCTTGGAGGGGCGCCACCTGGCTGCTCCCTACCTTGTGTCCCAAGTACACCAAAGATCGCTGACCTATCCGGGACCTACTGACCTTGATAGTGAGGCCTGCCCTTTGCAGAGCCTTCAACACTTCGCAGAGGTGTTGCAAATGTTCTTCCCAACTGGAGCTGAACACAGCAATGTCATCCAGGTATGCGGCGATGAATTCCTCCAGCCCGGACAATACCGGATTGACCAGTCTCTGGAAGGTGGCAGGGGCGTTCTTCAACCCAAATGGCATAACACGGAACTGGAAGTGACCCTTTGGCGTTGAAAACGCTGACCTCTCTTTGGCCCCCTCAGTTAAGGCAATCTGCCAGTACCCAGATGTTCAATCAAATGTACATAGGTACTGGGCAGCGCCCAACCGATCCACAAGCTCATCAGCTCTGGGGATGGGGTGTGCATCAATCTTGGTGACCGCATTGAGCCCATGGTAGTTCACACAAAACCGAAGTTCTGGAGAGGCACCGTGTGCAGCAGCTTTTGATACTAAGACCACTGGGCTAGCCCACGGGCTGCTGGAGGGCTCAATTACCCCTAGCGCCAACATCTTGGAAAGTTCTTCCTTGATGCTGGCCCTGACTTTGTCAGCTACCCTGTAAAATTTCTGTTTCACTGGAAGACTGTCCCTAGTGTCCACATCATGGACGCACCAATTGGTGACTCCTGGTATCAGGGAGAACAGGGAGGCGAACTGACCCAACACACGGTGACAGTCCCTCTGCTGTTCTGGGGTCAGTGTGGGTGAGAGGTTTACTCCACCCACTGACCCATCCTGCTCCTCTGCTGACAGGAGGTCAGGAAGAGGGTCACTTCCTCCTCCATCCCATCATCTGTAGCAAGGAGCATTGTCACATCAGACCTCTCAAAGTGTGGTTTGAGGCGGTTCACATGTAGGACTCTCAAATGGTTCCTGGGAGACTGCAAGTCAACCAGATAGGTTACATCACTCTTGCGCCCCACCACTTCATATGGCCCAGTCCACTTGTCTTGGAGCGTGCAAGGCTCCACTGGCGCCATCAGCCACACCTTCTGCCCGGGTTGAAATTTGACCAGAGTGGCATTCTGCTCGTACCACCTTTTCATTTCTTCCTGGCTAGCTTCCAGGTTGGCCTGAACGAGTTTTCTGAAGCGTTGAGTCTGGTTGCGGAAGGCCAGCACATAGCTGAACACATCCTGGGGGATCTTACCAGGGGATTTCTCCCAACTCTCCTTCACCAGACTGAGGGGTCCTCTTACAGGGTGACCGTGCAGGAGTTCAAAGGGACTGAACCCTAAGGACTTCTGAGGTACCTCCCTGTCGGCAAACAACAGTCATGGTAAAAAGACGTCCCACTTCTGTCTCAGGGGCTCCGCAAGGCCCATTATCATGCCTTTCAGGGTTCAGTTGAATCTCTCAACCAACCCATTCCCTTGAGGATGGTAAGGAGTGGTAAACTTGTAAGTTACCCCACACTCCTCCCACAAAGACTTCATGTACTTCGAGATGAAGTTGGTACCCCGGTCGGAGCCCACCTCTCTGGGGAACCCCATGCAGGAAAAGATCCCCATCAATGCACGGCCCACCACGGGGGCAGTGATTGTCCGGAGAGGGACAGCTTCTGGGTACCTAGTGGCATGGTCCACCAAGACCAAGATAAACTTGTTGCCTAAGGCTGTCTTGGGTTCCAGAGGCCCCACAATGGCCGGCTATCTCCTGAACTCCGTCCGCTGGCAGGGACCGGCAGGTCAGCTAATTCTATGATTATTAGTGCTTGTCTCGTCAATGCGAGGTCAGTAAAAAAACACTATGTGGATGTGGCCGACCTGATTACTGATAATGGCTTAGACCTCCTGTTTGTTACCGAGACTTGGCTGGATACTTCTTGTAACCCTATCGTGGCCTTGGTTACTCCTGTGGGTTTTAAAATCTCTAGGCTAGATCGCCCTGTAGGTAGAGGTGGGGGCCTGGCCATTTTCTATTGGGACGGCTGGTCACTGGTCAGTGAAGCGCGCACTCCTTGGGGAGATTGTGAGGCCCTGAACTTTCAATTACAAATATCAGCTCACTTTACTTTGGGGGGCTCCCTGATTTATAGGCAACCGGGCTCTGCCAGGAATTTCCTCGAGTCCGGTGGCGATGCTCTAGCTGAGCGTGCTCTACGGTTCACTAAGTTTGTGCTTCTTGGCGACCTTAATCTCCATCTGGAGCACCCTGAGTTGACTGACTCTGTGGTGTTTTTGGATTTTCTCAATCTGACTAACCTTTCCCAATGGGTCATTGATCCCACCCACGTCGGTGGGCATACTTTGGATATTATCTGCTCCAACTTCCCCATCTCAGTGGTAAAACCAAGGCCAGTTGCCTGGTCAGATCACTTTCCTTTATTTTTTTCATGGGACACCAATTACTCGTCCCGTTCTGCTAATCGCTATCGGCCTCCTGTTACTAGGAAAGTTGATCCTGTGAAGTTTAGTAGCTCTTTGGCTGCCTCTCGCCCTTCTTTTCAGGGGGACTTGGTAGCAAATGTGTCCCAGTTCTCAGATTGGCTCTCAAGTTCCATCAAATCTTTGTCTGCTCCATGTCAACCAAAGCTGAGAAGAGAGGCCCCGTCTAAGCCTTGGTTTACACCGGAATTGAGGACTTTAAAACATGATTGCAAATTACTGGAGAGAGCCTGGCGTGCCAGTGGATACTGTGTTATTGCCAAACGTGCCCTCAGGACTAAACAAAAACAGTACTACACGTCCATTGGGGTGGCCAAAGGGAAGTTCTACTCTGAGCGCATTGAGAGGGCCAATAACAATCCCAAGGAAATCTTTGTGATTGTACAAAATTTTCTTGCGCCCACTGCCCAGGTGATAGTGACACCGTCCTCGGAGTCCTGGTGCAACTCTCTAGCCTACTTCTTCAGGGATAAAATAGTCAGCATTCAGGAGACGTTTTCTAACCTACCGGTGAAGATTGTCGGTACCACGTTGGTCCCGGTAAGGGTTAATACAGCTCCTTCTTTCACTGCTTTTAACCCGATTGACCTACTTGGCTCTTTTAAGATTCTTAGGGCTCTAAAGTCTGGCTCGCCTAAAGATCCTTGCGCCGCCAGATTGTTGTCGGATGTGGCAGCTACCATCAATCCAAAAGTCAACTATTTGATTAACAGATCGCTGTCTGAGGCACTTGTTCCGCCGGCCTGGAAGCAGGCGCTGATTCTCCCGCTTCTGAAGAAGACTTCTCTTGACCCGTGCCTTCCTGAGAACTATCGCCCTATCTCACTCTTGCCTAGCTTGGCAAAAGTTTGTGAGAGGGTGGTTACGACCCAACTGACTAAGTTCATAGAGAGTGTGGGTCTACTTCACACGGCCCAGTCCGGATTCCGTGCCTCGCATAGTACTGAACTTGCCCTGCTTGAGGTGACTGAGGCTATCCGTGATTGTTTGGACGCTGGTGGGAAAGCGGCCTTGGTGTTGTTAGATCTCTCGGCCGCTTTCGACACCGTGCCCCACTCTCTGCTCTTGGATCGCCTATCGGCTATAGGCATAGGTGGCTCTGCCCTGCAATGGCTCCGGTCTTTTCTGGAGGGTAGGTTCCAACAGGTTTGGATTCCTCCGTGTGCCTCCGTTCAACTACAAATGACTACGGGTGTCCCTCAGGGCTCATCCCTTAGCCCCCTGCTATTTAACATCTATATGACCCCGCTGGTTTATCTGGCGGAGTCTTTGGGGGCTAGAGTGAAGGCCTATGCGGACGACACTCAGCTCTTGTTTTGTTGGAATAAGGATGATAACTCGGCCACGGAGGCGCAACAGTGCCTGTCGTTGGTCTTCCATTGGCTGGCTGATGCCCAGTTAAAATGCAACGAAGGTAAATCTGAAGTTCTCTTCTACGGCTCCCCTTCTGTTGAGTTTAGAGACAGGTTTTGGCCTCTCGAATTTCCGCGTCCTTCCATTGATAATGTGGCAGTAAAAAATCTTGGCGTTTGGTTCGAGGAGAACCTGAATTTTGCAACCCAAGTGATGAGGCTGGCTGGTGTTTGCTTTGGTACTCTTAAAAGTCTGCGGAGGTTTCTTCCTTTTCTTCCTGACAAGACTAAAGAAACTGTGGTTCGGGCCCTTATTCTATCTCGTCTGGACTAGGCAGCCCAGGATATTTGGTTAAGAAACTGCAGATTGTCCAAAATGCAGCGGCCAGACTCCTCCAGGGCGTGGGCCCTAGGCTTAGTGCTCACTCCCATCTGTGCTCTTTGCACTGGCTCCCAGTGGAATCTCGTGTGAAATTTAAGATGCTTTCTATTGTGCATAAGGCCCTTTATGGACTGGGTCCTTGTTATCTACGTAAGAGGTTTGCCTTCTACACACCAGGTAGGACGCTGCGCTCGTCTGCTCAGCTTTTGATTCGGACCCCTAGGTTTAATCGCCAAAGAATGGGCGGGAACTCCTTCGGCCGTAAAGCAGGCTTAGCCTGGAATTCCCTGCCTGTAGCACTTCGAGCTACCCAGGACCCTCTTCTGTTCAAAAGTAAATTAAAAACCTTGCTTTTTTAGCTTGCTGGGCTTTTACCTTTCTTCAGTCTCTTGTCTTGAGTTTAGCGCCGGGACACTTTCGAGTAGCTGCGCGCTTTATAAATTAAAGATAACATAACATAACAATGTCGATACCTACCCGCACGAAAGGGGTGCTCACCATGGGAAAGGGTTAGAGGGGAACCTTACACTTCCCTCCACTCTTGCCACTTGCCTGGTAAGTCTGGCAAGTCCTACAATGTGTACCGACGTGCCTCTTCATTTGGGGCCAGTAAAAGTGGGTGACAAGCCTTTGGTAGGTCTTGTCATGCCCCAAATGTCCTGCGAGATGCACATCATGAGCCAGACCCAGTAGGAAGGCCCAGAAGCGCTCGGGTACCACCAGCACATGGGCTGCACTGGGCTCAGCGACCTTAGGCTCACTATAGAGTAACCCATCCTCCCAGTAAATGAGATGATTCTTGGACTCGCCACCTGCTGCCTGGTCTGCGGCCTGTTTCGCCAAAGAATGGGAATACCGAAAGTCTTAAAATTAGGATTTTTCTCAGTTTAGTAGTAGTAAAGTTAGGACTCCTAACTTTAGGACTCCTAAATGCCTTCTGTGAATACCGAAAGTCTTAAAATTTGGATTTTTCTCAGTTTAGTAGTAGTAAAGTTAGGACTCCTAACTTTAGGACTCCTAAATGCCTTCTGTGAATACCGAAAGTCTTAAAATTAGGATTTTTCTCAGTTTAGGAGTAGTAAAGTTAGGACTCCTAACTTTACTACTCCTAAACTGAGAAAAATCCTAACTTTAAAAGTGCTAATTCCAAACACTGAATTTAAAAACCATCCTCCCTAAAAGATCTGTTATTAAATTCTGATACCAGATTCCAAATTTCTGTCCTATGGGCAAGATAGCCTTCCAATAGTGAAAAACAAAATTGGCAGTATTTCAATATCAGGACATGTTACCCACACTAGTACATGTCCTACCTTTCACTTACACTGCACCCTGCCCAGGGTTGTTCTATGTGTAAGAAAAAGGGAATGGTCAGGCCTGGCAAGTGTGTACACTGGCCAGGACAACATGGCAGTTAACCAACTGCGCACAGGCACTGCAGTGGCAGGCCTGAGACACCATTGTAAGGCTACTCCTGTGGGTGGCACAATCAGTGCTGCAGGCCCACTAGTAGCATTTGAATGACCAGCCCTGGCACACTCCGTGCTCTTTACTAGGGACCTACTGGTAAAACAAATATGCCAATCATGGATAGCCAATCACAATTACAATTTAACCAGTGAGCGCTTGCACTTTGGCACTGGTTAGCAGTGGCAAAGTGCCCAAAGAATCTAAAACCAGCAAAAGCGAACTCCAGCACAGTGTCAAAAATATAGGCGGTAGAGGCAAAAAGTCAGGGGAAACCACGCCAAGGATGCCAGGTCTAACAGGGCTGTTTTACCCTTAGAGTTTATGCCTTACTTAACAACAAGAAAGATACGCTTAATGGGAAATTATCGCTCAAGGCATTTTTATGGATCGTGAATGTCTTAAGTCTAGGTGAATGTCTGTTTGACAAGAATATTCTAATACATATATCACCAGTTTCCTAATACACATATGAAACAGCATCTCAACATAACTAACAGAATAAAGAATACAAAATACAATAGACAGACATAAACATATTGATAAAAATCACAGAAACAGTGGTACTGATGTATTTTCAAAAGACACTTTACATCTAAGAATTGGACATGTAAATCAGGTGGCTACGTGATGGTTCTTCTACACACGTTTCGGAGTACACAACACCTTCATCAGAAAAGCCACAATGATTCCAAATGTTGACATAAGCAAAATACAATAAATGAAGAGTAGACAGATATCCAGATGTAGTGAGAGTCTAAATGTTTGTGGGAAGATGTTATAGAATGATAAAGCCTAAGCTTAAAGATGCCACAGTCACATGGTCAGATAAGGGGATCAACACGGATAAATTATATATTTGTGTATGGATAACCTGGGGGAAAGACTTACAGGAAATCCAGGGGTAGTACTATTGCGTACTAGGTACAGGTATATGACCCACGTACGGACAGCTCAAGGGAATGCCCTTATGGATAAGATAGATGCCTCATTCTACGGTCAGTTCCAAAATTATTGTCTTAATATATTGGATAATTTATGAACCTCGCTTGCTAGATAAGTGTTACATCAGCATGGGTCGGCGGGTGTTCAAAGTATCGGGTGTTCCCCATAGTTTGTATGCAGAAAGTGAGTATAACTATTCCCGTCATCAGACACAAAGCCACACATGTCCCCCCTCCGGTATGCGGACACAATACAGAGTTAAAATCCCCACCCCAGATTATTAATGCATCTTTTTCAATTTCATTCTGTGTGGTTATTAAATCATTACTTAGTTCCCTCATGACCCCCACAATCTGGTCCAACTGTACATTATTATAGAAGTTTAACAGTACAATGTGATGCACATTATCAATGCAAAATATGACAAGTTGGTAGTACGTTTCTGATTTCTACAATTCAATTTTGGTAATATTGAGGAACTTAGAAACATATGTACATAGACCACCCTTAGATCTCCCATGCTCTGATCGTATCACGGCGGTGTGAAAAGTTTTATAACCATTGATATGTAGGGAATTCTCTCTCCATGTTTCCTGGAAACACAGTATGTTGAATTTCCCTATAAAATCCAGCCATAATGAGTTGGTAGGTTTTGATCATAAACCTGTGACGTTCCAAAATAACAAATGACAAAGATCTTGGTTACTGCTATCTGCATTATTCACGTCCTTAGATTTTTCAGATAGATCTGTAGCTGTGGAAAGTGTTACAGGATTTAGGTACTTTTTTCAGGTGCCTGCTGTGCCATGGGTAGGGGACGTGGTGCCAGCTACCAAACAGATAGAGGGTGTAAACCTTTCAAGAGTGTCTGGGTTATTTCCTGAATCGAGGATTATTCCCAGGTCAAGCATATGTGTACGTGAGCCTGATGTTATATGTAAACTACCCTCCTGAATAGATGCATTGGGTGAGCCTATCATATTTAGTCAGTCTACTTCCTCAAGGGCTTGAAAACTAGCAATATCGATTACTGACCGGGACATTATATATGTGATGGACATTATCATGGTAGTCCCTGCTTGAAGAACTTATATATTGGTCCGTCGATGGTTGGTAGAATTAACCCAAGGGCACTAAATTAATGTCCAGGGTCATAATAAAGTGGTTTCCAGCTCTCTTCAAAATGCTTTGTAATAGGTGTGGCATTTTAAATGATAAAACCACACCGTCACCTGGAGGGTTTTGCAATCTCTTCCAATCCAGCTAACTCCTCTAGCCGTTTTGAATTCAGCAAAAAGTGCCTCAGTTAGCCCTGTTTTTGTGCCCAACCAGAATAAAGATTTATTCCTCAGACTATCCCAAGATTCATATGTCTGAGCCTGCAAACTTAGGACGTTGGCCATAATTATCGTATACATGGTGGCTGCTGGTGGTAAGCCCAAGTGGGCCAGCTCTGGCTGTTGCTTTTTATGGGATAATGGCGTAAAAGAAGGATTATGGCTAGGCTGACTAACAATATGAGCCTGGAAGTTTTTTTCCCTTAAAGTCTTAGCTGTATTTATATAAATTAAAGGAAGATCAGTAGTAGTCCTGATGGAACCTTTTAAGGGCTTTGATGCTGTTGTTGTTGATAAACGCTCTTTGCAATAAGGCCCTGCAGGTTGTGTTTCTGTTGTGGGGACTAATTGTGTTGATCGTCTATTTGTTGACCCTGTACCAGTGGTCGTTGTTAAACCAGGGTGCTTATTTAGTATACTGCCAGTGTTATGTTGCATTGAGTATTCTGAACCTTTATTTAATGTCTCATCAATTGGAGCCACTCTGTCAGATAGTATAGATAGGGCGTCTCTTAGGAACGTATCTAGATCATCTATCTTTGTGGTCAGCTTTCTGAAGTCATCCTGTGGGATATAATGTGATGGGATGCGATCTTCCTCTGAGACCTGCCTCTGAGGAAGCTTGGGTATTACCCTGTTTGAAGGGCTTTTTACATATTTCTATGGGCACCGGTCTGGTTTCTACATGCATGCCCACAATTGTTTTATGGGCAGTCTCAGGGTTTCTAAGGGGCTTCAATAGAGGTTGGGTATCAGATTCTTGGTCACTAACTCATATATGGTCAGATATGTTTTGAATACAGCCATTTAGAATTGGTTGGACCTTGGAGGCCTCAGGGGGACAAGAGTGACTGGCCTTACATACTGCCGGACCGTAACTCAGCATTGCAAATGCTCCTGGTTTTTCTGTGTTCAAGGTTTCTTCCACTGTCATGATCTGCTTTTCAATTGCCCCCATTGCTCCTGTAAGGTAGTTAAAAAGTGTCAAGCGTGATCCACCTGCAGACTTAGGCATTGTTGCAGTTTGTTTATTAGCTGACTTTCTTTTTCCCATATTTCGAGCTTGCTGGAGGACTAAAAGTTAAATAAAGAATCCAGTGGGTGGCAGGTGCGAGTCTTAATGTACTAGGTGAAACCTAAAAGTAGAAAGACTTGCTGTAGCAGTTGTGTAGCAAAAGGTTCTTTGTCAACAACACGAGGGGGGTAAGCACTTGAAGATATTGTAAATATATTTTTGTGTGGAATGATGCAGGTAATATCCCCCTCTGTACAATGATCAAGGAATCAAACAGGACAATAGAGCAATAGTCAACCCGAAAATCATCTCACCGTCTTCGAATGCCCTTTAAACTGGAATCCAAATGAAAGCGGGGTGGCCCAACCCGACCTCTACCGGTCTATGATGGGCTAAGACGGGCATGTCTTGGCCCGGGCATGTCCCGCATGCATCCCATGCTGCGGGAGACCAAGCAGCTTTTTGAATGGGCGCGAGAAAGCAGGACGATGGTGGCCGCTGCCGCAAGCAACACTGGGGGTTGTGGTCCGGCCCCTTCCCTTGGCGAAATTGGCTCCCGCGCTCTGGGAGCCCAAGCATCTTTTTGAATGTGCCTCCGGGCGTGAGAAAGCAGGACACTGGCTGTCGCTTTCGCAAGCAACCCTATGGTTTGTGGTCCGGCCACTTCCCTCGGTGAAATCGGCTCCCGCGTTGCGGGAGCCAAAGCAGCTTTTTTAATGCGCCTCTGGGTGTGAAAAAGCAGGATGCTGGTGGCCGCTGCCACAAGCAACACTGGGAGTTGTGGACCGGCCCCTTCCCTTGGCAAAATTGGCTCCACTCAACGTAACACCTTCTACACAACTCAACTCCACTCTACTCCACACCACTCCATGACACTCTTTGACACTCTAATTAACTCCGAAACTGTATGCCACTCAACTCTATGCTCTTCTGCTCTACGACACTCTACTCGTCCATGACTCTCCACAACACTGTTTGCTACTCCATGACACTCCACTTCTCTCCTCTCCATGCCACTCAGCTCTACTGTACACCACCTCATGCCACCCCATAATATTCCACTCTACTCCACTTTACAAGACTCGACTCCACGCCACTCTTCTTCACCCCCCTAACTTTTAGCCATGCTGAACAGCAGCTACTCTGGAGTACAACATTGATGAAAACATATTGGCAAAGCCAGCAGCACTGCATAGGCGAGACCTATTGGCTTTGCCAATGCTTGTTCTTTTGTGGAAGCAGTGGATTTTTAGAATTTCTGTGATGGACATATGCCTGAAATGGAAGGTTCCCAAATAGACCTATTTTGCCAGAGTTGCAGTTCCAGATCTCCATCATGATGAGCTGTAATTGGTTGGCCAAGATATGTAGCAGAGTGCTGTTGACATTATCCAACTAACAACAGATATGTGGAGCAGTTGTCAAGCAATCACTGAACACTAGATCTCTTTTGTGGGGGTTAGGCAACAGACATATGCAGGTCTCAGCACTGAACAAAGTTGAAGAGCATTTGGCAGCATGCAACTGTAGTGATGTTCGCCATGGAGAAATCCTATACACGTGAAAACATCAATTTAAGCATTTAACAGCAAGGTGTTTGAATGGCTTCAACCGAAAAGGTCTCATAATTGTAATTGTTGCTAGGGACAATAGCAGTAATATAGTCAAAGCAATGACAGATTGTGAATATTTCAGGGTCCTGTGTTTGGCGCATTGCAGCATTGCATCAACCTGATTGTGTAGGACTTTCTGAAAGAAAAAAAAACACAGTCAGCAGCATACTGTTATATTCCCGAGTTAGGCCCATGTACCAAAGCAACTAATTTCTTACGTTGTCCTAGAAAATAACATTTCAGCAGTGAACTTTTGCACACCTTTTCATGCACCAGAATGTTGGATTAGTTTCTCTGAAACTACTTTGTTTATACATCCAGCTTCGCACAACATTATCACGATGCCTTGAACATCATGTACTAGGCCTCTCTACGCACTAGGTACAAAAGTCATCCTATCTTCATCAGCGGCGCGAGAGCACTATCTACTTATCCATATCATCATTAATCTAGCGCGCACATTGCGAGGTCTGCTTTTTATTATAAATAATAGGCATCCCGATAGATCAATAGAGGAGGCACTTCTGCTGACACTGAAGGTCCCTGCATGATGAGAAATCACCATGCACCGGTCCGACATTCTGTGAGCGGTGTTCAACTAGAGACCAAGACAGAGTCCTTCACTCTCTCCTTTCAGGTAATGGGGTTGGATAGTCCCTTGGGGGGATTTTTGACTCTACACCCATACACACTCTAGGTACACTAAGAGTAGGGTTTGCATCATAGAAGTATGTTAGATTACCATTTTACATATATTTCTGCATATATTCATTGCTTCATCACCATGGTAGAAATGTATCTACTGTTTACTCTTTTGGTGCTTGTAATCTTCTTTATGTGCTTCTATCTCCTAACCATTGCAGCACATGTATTATATACAAGAAAATGTTGGTTCAATAAATATATTGAAAACGTTCCACTGTATTCTGAGAGAAAGAAAGCACGAGCGACTGAGTGAAAGATTCTGTACTGTTTCTGAGTACTCAGGGTTGTCATGTTCAGTGGTTGCCAGACACTGTTTGCTCCCTGGAAGCTCAGGTGGCCTTACAGTGGCACTGTGAGCTAGCTGGTCTATAGGCCAACATATCCTGCGGGGGTGTCCAGAACCAGTCTAGACACCAAACCCTTACCTAATGTTGTCCAAACAATGCACAGATCCTACAGATTGGTAGGAACTACACAACATGGTGCCACCAACGTAGGTTAAGCACATATTTAATGCTCAAATCTGAGTAGTTCAATCATGCTTTCTCAGAGACCCCTACTCACATTAATCCGGAGACGTCCGTAGTGGGAAAGGGAATTCGCCTCAGCTGAGGAGGTACGTCCTATGTATTGGCTGTAGGTTTTATCATGCTTGAAGGATTAAAGAATTACCATATTGTAAAAACTGAATCTCAATAAATTCATTTTCATTAAAAACCTTTTCAATTTTTACAATGTCAAAACATGGAGAGGACGTGGAAATACAAGCAGCTACTCTAAATATTTTAGAAAATTGTAGGCAAACAGTTACTATGAAATTATAACAACATGGCCTCCCAGCAATGAGTGGAGATGTTACCTTCGTGGTTGAGACACACGAAGCATTCAGGAGAGAGGTATTTTACTCTTGGGTTACATTCCCAGGTGCATACGCACAGACAAAATTGTTTCACAACTACATTGAAGATGAGACACCAAATGAATACTTTCCATAGGTGGCCTTAGAAGTCCTGATAACTTACCAAGAGCATATACATTGGTTTGAAAGCGCCCTCCCCTAAACCATAGACAACGTGAGGCTCAGTCTGCTCAGTAAACCACCTGGCCAGTCTTAGCTTTGTATACACCACATCCAGACATTCATACGTTACCAGCAGCAGGAATGCGCACACTATACAAAGATTTAGTAAAAATATACAGAAATCTTACACAATTCATAATGCGAACACTTATAGTTCAACCTGTGAGGGCTGCTCAGGCTGTACAACCTCAATTGTCTACTACGGGTATCAGCCCTCAAATGCTGAATGCCGTAATAGGAATAATTCCCACCAGTCGGGAGCAAGTACCATTCTGGATAGTACAAAAAGCAGCACAGTTTGAGGTGGTTTTTCCCCGTATGGGCCCACAGGAAAAACACAGAATTGGAACAATTGGCTTGTCGATGGGTATGACTCCCCCGAGAGAAGACTGTGCCACTTGGGGTAGAGTCTTCACAGCTGTTTAAACCCGAACTCATGGTATCCCTTCAATAGCAGTAATACCAGATGTATTGAAACAAATATGGAATCAGTACGGGACAAAACCTGCCCTGGACTTAGGGATGAAACTAATAGGCAATTTTGTCCAAGATTCTGCAATTATGTTAAGCAACATAAAAGGGGAGGCAGTCGCAGTGGCTATACGCCAACGCCTGAGGGAATTTGCCCTTATATAGGAAAGGGAGTTACCTAAGATTATCGCAGAAACATACGCTTTTCTGGGAAGAGATAATTTGGGAGCCAGACCAGGGAAACCGGTGGTTAAGGGTAATTGTGAAAAGGATAACTCTAAGCAAGCACCAAATTCTTCCAAAAAGAAATGGGACGATAAACAAAAAAATAATAAACAAAACAAATAACAATCACGGAGTGGGTCTCCTCAACAGGAGCGCACAGCAAAGAGATACAATCTCAGAAACCGTGATCACATTAGAAAGCCTAACAGATATCAGGATACTGATACATGTTCCTCTCGTTCCTTTCAGGATCAATCTGAGAAACGCTCGGAGAAAGGAGGACAGTCAGAGCAAAGATCCGAAGAGAGAGTGAAGCCGAAAAGGGAGACATATCGCACTTCAGACTACATCATCAAACAAGAAGATAAACAGAAATTGACAAAAACTCAATTCAAAAATAAAAAGGTGGCAGGGATCAGGATAAGAAATGCCCAGGCTGCTGATGACTCTGCTTCTAAATGGGGAATGGGCAGTGACAATGCTGGACAGCACAGCAGAAGTCACAATAGCTCAAAAGAACATGATGGATTTTCTGGAAGTAGTAGTAGTACACCTGATACAAGAGTAAGTGTCCCACATCGATTACACAATATAACACTCCAAATAGAGGGGGACACAAAAAGACAGGTGAAGGGTCTCTTTTGGGAGGACCTGACACATGGTTACTAAATTTTTAGGTTGAAAAGGATTGGCAAGCTGAGTTTGTAATAGATTTCCCAATGGGGGAAGAAGTAAATGTACCTGCCTTCTCTTACCTCGTAGCAGAATCAGTTAAAAATGTTTACGCGCAGGAGTGGGCGTCAGCTTTAGCGCTTGCTCTATACCGCAATCATGTTGGGTGGAATGATGAGTCCCCTCATCACAAGATCCCATTAAAAACGATCCCTCAACCTCAGAGACAGTCCCCAATTGAAAATGAAGCACAGAAACAAGTCAGGGAGATCTTAGATCAACTTGAATACCAGGGTGTAATAGAAAATTGCACCTCATCTATGAATATTCCTTTGTTTCACATAATAAAACCCGACAATTCATATTGTTTAGTCTTTGATTAAAGACATTTAAATGCAGCCACATGCACATTTGTAGTAAAGAATGCACACAGTGCCCCACTGATGAATTACATTGTGGGAAAGAAATACAAAACAACACTAGATATTTCAAATGTATTTTTCTGCCAGAATATTGTGACTTGAGTAGATATTTGAGCGCATTCTCTGTGCTAGGGTCTCAGTGGCAATTTTGTTGTTTACCACAATGGTATAAGAACTGCCCTGGGCTGTCTTCAGTCACAGTAACGGAGTTGCTTCAAAGTATTGATTAGGAGGCAGTGTCCTATCTAGATGATATTTATCTGATGGACGATTAATTAATGGCATATTTGGCTAGAGGAACAACATATTAGTGGGGTTTGCTTAACTGGGCTACTAATTTTATTTAAAAAATCAAAAATAGCCCACCTCAGGGTCCTGTTTCTGGGATACAAGTTATCAGGTAAAGGCAAGAGCCAGGCGACACATTTTTTAGAAAAATGTGCAGTGCTCCAGCCTCCAACAACTCTGAAAGGACTACAATCCATTTTAGGATTTTTTAATTTTGGCAGAAAATACAATTTTGATTACACAGAAAGGGTAAAACCTTTCTACAACTTAATTAGATCTGATTTTTCAGTGCACTATTGCACACAGGAACATACTAATATTTTAAGTTCCGTACAAGCTGACACGCTAGATTCTAGGCCTTTAAGCACATGTGTCAACACATCTAACGTGGTGATCCACGTAATCGCTGGCCCAAATGGGTACACCTTTATCACTTTCAATGAAGGAGATATGGTACCTATTGCATACAAATCACATTTGTACATGAAACATGAGATGTGTTTTGCACCCACTTAGAAAATTTTCACAGCAGTCCAGACTGCTGTAGTGAGAGAGAGCGCACTGACTCAGGGTAAGCAAATAATTTTCTTTACCCCAGTACCGAGCTTAGAAGCCATTACAAAGGCAAGCATTCTGAATGCTAATGCGTTGTGATGGAGCAAGGACTCGTATGAAAGAGACTTGCTCGGATGCAATCTTCTCAAAATAACATGTAATACCGTAATAATTGTGTTTGTGAATACTGACATGCATTACAGTTCATACATTTAAGTTTAGGGGAAGATTGCATATGTGTCGTACTAACAAGTAACCAGAGTGTTACTTAAAATGGCTGCTAACGCAGAATTCTGTACTGCGCATGCGCCAACTACATCTACGTAGTAATGACGAGTCTTTGCTTGGAGGGAAATCTTTGCAGCTGCGTAATCACTTTTAAGATGGCTGCTTGGAACTCACATGTTAAAGCGCATGCTTTTGCTGAAACTAAAACCATGCAACTTTATTAAAATGCTAATGCTAAAGATTTTTATAAGTAAATGGGATTAGAATACAGATAGATGGTATACAGTGAAATCATTTTATTTTGATTAATAACATGTTTTTTGACTCTTTCTATTTAGTTCGTATTTGGGCCTCAGAGCAATACTAAAGCTTATATGCTATGTGATACCCAATGCATGCGCACTCGCAACCTGCCAGGAACCATGATGATGTTCTTGAAACTCAGCCAAGGCTACGATCGCAACATGTCCTGGGAAAGCAGAAGACATCCTGGATAATGAATGAGAAAATTATTAAATGTATACTTTTATTGATAAAAATGTGAAATACGGGTGGGAAATAAAGCTAGGGAAAATAAATTTAGGGGCGAGAAAGCTGAACAATAGACTAAAGAAAATTATTAAAACTTAGCATGGTGTGATGATCATCCCCCCTTTCCTGTCCAATCAGAATTAGGAGTTTCATAAATTTGAAACATTTAGGGGTGGTACATGCCATTAGAAGGGTATAATTGAGGTAGTTTAGTTAGTTAGTTATGCTCGTACTGCCGAGATGCTGAGAGACCGGGATGCTGTCCGAGAATTAAATAAATGCTGAAGAAGAATCGCTTACCAGACTTAGAATTTGAGCCAATTAAATAGAAAAAGATCGCGGAAGAATCCAGGAGGCACATAATAGAAGAAGATAGTGGAAGAAACGAGGAGAAAGATAGTGTCAGAGAGGGGTGCGACGCAGGCGTCGAATCTAGAAGAGGTCATCTATCCTGTCCCTGAATCCTGTCCTGAACCTTTGTCACCTGATCTGTCCCAGGGGACCCTTTCTAGCTCCTTGGAAAAGGGGTTGGTTTCCACAAAATCCTAGGTAACTATAAATCTGTGTAGTATGACATAGTATTGCTCTCTCTATTTCACCCTATTCAGGTACCGTCATCGTAATAACACTGTTTAACTACTTTTTCTGACTTAAATTTTGATTCCCTTCCTTGAAGAAAACAGTGTACAAATTGTATTGGGGTTCTTGGCTCACACGAATTTAACTAGATAAACATTTACAACTCTCCCGAGTCTGTGGTTATTTAAATTAGTTTGTTCTATGTCAATTTTTACCTACAATAGTTAACTAAAAGATCCATTGACCAGAGGAAAGTACATTTGGTCAGAAAGACTTGGTAAGAAATGATAAGGTAAATTCATCTTACAGGTATAAGTACAACAAATTGACCCCAGCGGTACTTTACTAGCTCATGTGTATGCATGTTTAATGGGCCCAGGTGAGTATGTGGTTTGTGAGTATCTCTAGCTGGTAACCCGCTGGATCAGTTTTTCTGGTAGCAGAGCATTGGTTTTTATTAACAAGTTAGGTGAAAATATTGAATTTGAATTATTGATTATGTATTAACAAACCCATTTGTATTTTGTTTTATGTTGTCTGGAAATTCTCAGGAATATTGAAGCGGGTGGTGAATGGAAACCACACTGCAGTGAGATTACTCGTTTGTTAAAGATAGTGCTGAAAGGCTATGCAAGGCTGACAGTGCTGATTTAGAGATTAATTTGTATAAGAGTGAGAGGAATTGATAACAAAGAGTTCGCTGGTGAAACGTTGGTCTTATATCACCTAGAAGGGGTAATACCGAAGGAGTAGCAAGTTCGTTGGCGCTTGAGTGAAGATTAAGCGGATGAGTTTTACTCATAGTGTGTGAAGAGTAAGCGGAAAAGTTTTACTCGCAGTAAATGTAAATCGACTTTCTGATTTTAGCGGATCAAACAGAGTAGCGAATGTTTCTATGTTGTCATTTAATGAATTTTGTATGTAAAGTGTAAGAAAAATAAGTTATTCGTGTCACCTTGTAAAGGAGGGGTCAGGTGCAGGTGTTGCACTGACATCACAGAGGGCCGCGCTGGGATTGGTTGAAACAGTGGGCGTGTGACTGACGCAAAATTGTAAAGTAGGGGTCAGTAGTAAGGAGTGATTCTGACGTCACAGAAAAGCCACGCTGGTATTGGCTCAACGTATAGCGTGAAACAGAATTTGATTGGTCGAAAGAATAGAAGCCGCGCTGGTATTGGTCAATTATTAGAGTAAAAGCGAACATTTGATTGGTTAGTAAAATAGAAGCTACAATAATAATTGACAGTGGGCTTTGCATGTGGAGATACGATCCAACATTAATAGGGAATCGCCCAGACAGAAGGTATTTAGGATTTGCCAGAGAACTATATATAAAAGGATCGACACCCAAAATGTACGGAGAAAAAACAAAAATGACATTTATGCAGAAAATTTCAAATTATTTTAAAAAGGATAAGCCCATTAAGACTAGAGAGGGAATTCTTATTCCTCCCCCGAAAACGCCTGCATCATACATGATGATGGAAAGAGGCTATCATACGTGTGTATGGTTGGAAAATTGGATAGAATATACAAAATGTGATGGAGTGCTAGCTTTCCCAGAACATGGTACGCTTAATGGGAGAATTCAACAAAATCTGAGATTAAGAATGAATGATTTAGAACCCCGACCAAGATTAACACAATATGAAGCGTTAGAAGAATGGGAGACTGAAGCATTTGAGCGCGATAGATCCAGAAGTAGCAGAAGCTTTAGAGGGTTTTATCCTAGACTACCGCGCGAATCACAAGATAATCAGATGAAACAATGGAGACAAGCTATGGTGACTGAAGGATTATATCCTGTACTAATGGCTGAGGAACAGTCAGGAGGCAAGTGCACAGAGAAAACCAAACATTTAACGATGGCAGGTAGTGGAGAATCAGAAGTTGATTTTATGGAGGATATTTTAATGAAAAACCCTCTTCCTTACCAAGAAGGACTCAGTAGAACTACTCCTAGTGCCCCGGTTTTGGGAACACCATTGGTTCCACAAGTTATACATGACCCAATGAATAGAAGGGTACTTCAGGAAAAGGAAAGAGAGGCAATAAATAAGAATAGAGAAGAATTAATACAGAAAATAACCCAATTAAGTACCCACCCTGAAGCACCTACTATACCAGTGACTATAGGTCCAGCGGTTCCATTATATGGAGGTAAAGCAATCGGTCACAAACCACCAGTCATGTCCACACCTACAATTGAACCCAGAAAGGAGAATATAATAATTAATGATCAAGGCAGTGAATGTGAGTCGGTGATATCATTAATGGATTTACCGATAAAAGGACAGATAAATGAAACCCCGAGAATATTTACACCTAGTTATTCAAAGGAAGTACTAATAGAGACTTCAACAGGAGTCAAGAGTGCCACAATGGTATCACCAGAAGAAATAGAAAGGTGGGCACAGGGAATAGACAAGCCAAAACAGCCACTAAAAATTTTAGATATTTATAAATTGAGAGTAGAATTAGAAGAAATGATAGCTGGAAATGTAGGGTTAGATAGATTAAATACCTACACTGAAGAAGAATTACTGTTCATTTGTATAAGTATCACTAGAAATACAAAGATATTCCATGAGAAATTGACAGACCGAGCCTCTAAAATGGGAGTTGAAATAGGGAAATCAAAGGTATTACAGAAACCATACAGAGCATAATTCATTGATAAGGAATATGAAAATATGAATGTGTCCGGAAGAAAATTACAGGTTAAAGAATTAATGACCATTTTACAAAAATGGGGTGATCTAGACAAATGGAAAGCTAGATGGATGAGAAAAAAGGAAGAAGCACATGCCAATCGAACAACTTCTGAATTTTTGTTGAAAGAAATAGGAAAGGTAGAAAGATTATGTCCAATGACAGACGTACAGGGAGGAGGATATGTACATGTTCCATGGACCAGACAGGATATTTTGTCATTTACAAATGATTTACTGAAGTTAAGAGAAAAGCCAGTTGAATGGTATCAGCAAGTTGAAAGATTTGTGAAGGTTCTAAAGTATTGTTAAAAGATATGGATGGCTTATTTGACATAGTGGTACCTACTGATTTATGGACAGAATGTAAAATTACTGTTGATTGGCCTAGTGATGAATACCCGAGAGATGAGAAAACAGGAGCCCCTTCAGAAGAAGTAATGAAGAAATAACACCAGGTGATCACTCTCTTGAAAGGGAAAATTCCTCCAAAAGAAACAGATTGGGTAAAGATAGATAGAACGACCCAGGATAGAAATGAGTCCCTACATACTTATTATGCACGGCTACTGCAGGTATTTAAACAGTATAGTGAATTTGAGAACATTGGAGATAAAGATATGGGACATTTTATGTATCGATTTGTGACAGGATTAAAACCAGAACTTGGTGACATGATTCATCAACACATGTTGTGCTGGCAAGCAAGACCAATAAATGACATTCTTAAATACTCAAAGTATTGCGGAGATGAAATTGACAATAGTCGAAAGAAATTAGAAGAAAAGGTGATGTGGACCCAAGTAAAATTAGCAGAACAGCAGAAACTCCAACTAAACAATCAGACAGGAAATCAAGGGAAGGGGCAAGGCCAAAGTGAAAATAATGGGGGAAAACAAAAAGAACAAATAAGTAGAGAGGAGCCAAAGAAAAAGTTTCCCTGTCATGGGTGCAGAAAATTGGGGCATTGGAAAAACGAGTGTAAAAATATTCAGAATAATAAAGGCCCAAATCAAAATTTAAATCCACAGTCGCAGAATGAGGTGATAATGAGTCAACCTCAGCAGGTTGTAAATCTACAGAGTCAGTTGCCACCTGCCCCTATGCCAAATGTTGTGAACCAAGCCAAGTACAGTGCGGACACTGGATTTCAAGGAGGAAGTGGTAAGAAAAATTCTGTAACATCCCAATTTCTTTTACAGGATAATTATTTTGATGACAGCGATCAATGACGGTGCCTGAGGGGGGAGGAAGAGAAGTGCGTACTTGGCGCATCCTTACCGGTAGATCAGTCAGGTCCATGTATTGATGGTAAAGTAGAAAGAAAAGATATTACCTTTTTGTTGGACACTGGTGCTACCCGTTCTACTGTAAGAACAGAAGATATCCCAAACCTACCCCTCTCGGGAGAAGCGATCCAAGTAGTGGGCATTTCAAATAAACAGATTAGAACCCCTATTACAGAACCAATGGAGGTACGCATTGGCAATTTTAGGGAAATGCACAAATTTGTGGTGTGTGACTCCAGTCCCATAAATTTATTAGGAAGAGATCTACTGTGCAAAATGAACTGCACAATATTTTGCATGCCGGACGGTGTTGCAATTCAAACCCCAGATGAAGACGGAGTCTACAAAATCATGTTAGCTAAACAAGGCACAGAGGTTCCAAAGTGTCCAAACCTAACTTCAAGGGTCTGGAAGGTTCAAGATGGTCCTTGAAAGTTTGGGACTTCAAAGGAACTTCAGGAAGTCATTCCAGAAGTTTGGAAAACTTTGGAGCAACTCTAAAAAAAGCTCCATAAGTGGACCGACTCAAGCTGGCCAAATAAACAGCGGGCGACTCTCAACCGCGAGCCAGCCTGCCTTCCAGGGTTTGTCCAGCTGTAAGGCTCTGGAGGTCCAACTTCGAGAGGTTGACCGATAGCTGATCGGAACCCAAGCTGGCGAACCCACACCAAATCCAGCTTGGTGAACAGCATCAAGGGAACACAGGAGAAAAAGCTCTGTAAAGGTTTGTAAGTCTGAAGGTAGAAGAGGTGACCGGGACCAACCATAAGAGTCAAGCTGCCCACCTTGAACAGCGAGCCTGCCTGGATCCTTGGTTCGACTTGCTGGAAAGCTCCAGAGGGGTGACTTCCATAAGTTTGACCGGGAGCTCATCGAAAGGCAAGACAGTGAACCCTCACCGAATCCGGATTGGTGGAGAGCTTCAAGGGATCCTAGGAGAAAAAACTCCAGAAAAGTTTCTAAGTCAGAAGGTAAAAACGTTGACCAAGGTCTAACACAAAGAGTAGCCTTGAAGGGTTCCATCATGGTCGACCTCACTTTTACTTTGTCCCTATCTAGTGTGACCAGATGTCCCAATAGGCGCTATAGGTTTCTATGTGCTATGTAGTGCTAAATCTTTAAAAATTAATATCTCTGGTTCCCTGCATTGAAGTTTTATTGTTTTGGTGTCATTTTAAAGATACCAATATTCCCTATCTGCATAAATTGGTGTTATGCCTTAAATATTAACTTAATTGGTGTTTTTAAATGCTTTACATACCTGTCTCTGAAGTTAAGCCTGCTTTCTCACAGCCAAGCTACCAAGGTTTGAGCATGGGAATAATTTTCTGAGACCTATTCTGAGCCCTATATTGGTTTAGTGGCCGTATTGCCCGTGGTAGATATATATTTACCACTACTAATAATCCACCTTCCAACATTATTTTTTATGCACTTAGGCAAAACCCTTACAAATCAACTGGTCACTCCAGGCCGGAGATACTTGGTGGTGATGGTCCGGGTGAGCTCTGTTAACCTGTAGCTTGCAGGGAGTCCACTCTTTAGTCCTTTTGAAGTGTGTTTGATCCACAGGGCGGTATTTCTAGATTGTGAAGCAGGCGCAGCCAGTCAGAGTGCAGGGCCTGGTTGGTGCAAATCAAACTTCCAGCATGGACCCTTCTTCTTCTGTGGTTTCAAATAGCAGAGCTGAAAGGCACTGCCGCTCTCAGATACTTATTCTGTTTTCTCTGGGGTCAATCAGGAGGGCACTCCTGTCCAATGAGGTGCAGGGAAACACCCCAGAGCACGACCATTTCCTTAAAGTGTGGCACAAGGGTCTCCTAGAAAGCCCTATGTATCCAAAATCCAATATGGCTGAAGTCTCAGCAGAGGGGCAAGAGCTGACTAAACCAACTTCCAGGATGGCTCCTTTCCATAGAGTCCATCCTCCTGGCATCTGCACATTCCTTCCTTGAACTTGCCATCCGGCTGTGTTCCCAGGGAGTGTGCATGGATGGACCTGGCTTTCTCTGCCGGTCCCCACTTGGCCTTTGAAGCTTATGTTTTCACAACTCCGCCCCCTTGCTCTGAAATTCCTATGTAGCAGAACTTTCTCCTCACAAAATGGCTCTTTACCCCAAATGCCAATTATCACTTTATCAAAGCAGCCTGGCTAATCCACTTAACACTGACCAATAAGGAAAGATCACTGGAAGGCTGAATTTTGGCTTACAGACAGGAAAGTCTTCTAATTTCCTGTCTGTACATTGTAATAGAAATTCACCAATAGCATATTGTTGGATTTATCAATACCATTCTACTAAGTCCTTGAATTACATTTGTTCTGTTTTTCCTAGCGAGAGTTATTAATTACAAACTTCTTGCCCTGTTAACCTAGGTGGCTGGGGATCTGCAATTTGGAAAATTAACTGGGCAATTTCTACAACACCAGGGCTTATAAAACATCCTTTATAAGTACCCTGTCTATATCTGCAAGATCCCCCAACCCTTGAACACCTAGTGGAAACGTTAGGGGTTCTGAATATGTGAAAATTATGTAGATCCTCTCTCCACAGTGTTCCTAGAACAAAAGTCGATTTTGGGAAGCACTTTGTTACAATGAGGTAAGTGTAATGGGCAATTTCACCATCACCAAGGCATACCAAACCACTTTAATAAACGTTGTCCTTATAAGTACCCGGCCCCCCACCCCTGGGACAACTAGGGGAGACCCTGGGGGTACCTAATAGGCCAACTTATTGTAGTACATTAACTTTTAAGTGCCCCAAACACACAGTCGAGTTTAGGCACAATTTACATGTTAAAAGCAGTCCTCCAACACAGGGCGGCTTTTAAACTGACCCCAGGCTTCAGCAGTGCACACATGGAAGTGCAGAAAGGGCTGCTGGCCTCTAAACTACCTTGCCCTATTATATATTAGGGACGTAAAGGTAGTTTTAACCCCCCTGCCCTATTATGTACTCGGGCCTTAAAGGGGACATCATACCAAGCATAGGGGTACCCTAACCCATAGTGTACCCCAGTGTATGTAGGCGTTTTCACTGTATTCTAATTGTGTTTTGAGCATAGCATTGGCCCTGAGCCTGGTTAGGCAGAGCCAAGGAACAGTCAGAGTCAATTACCACCAGTACCAGTCAGCAAAACATGGTGGTGCCCAGCGCACAGGATGACTTTGCAACACTGATTGCTTTGCCCGCTCTGCCAGGTCTATGATTTTTGTCAAGGGACCCATGATATCTAGCAGTTTATCTTGATATGCCCTACACGAGCGGTCAATCCCCTTCTTGGGGTCCTTCATATGCTTCACAAAGAAGGTACATCGCTTGGGGTCTATATCTGGGGTTGTCCCCACTGTGCCTTCTAAGACTGGTGTGGGACACTCCGCCTGCAAGCGTGTGTGCACTTCCTTATCTAAGGGTTGGCATAACTTACTAACCACATAGCCTGCAACCTTTTTGTCAAGCAGCCATTCAGTTGACCTTGGGTGGTGAATTCCAGCAGGCACAAACATATCCAGGGTGGTGGATTCCCCTTCAAAGGATCCTGAGGCGGCCATGCCCACGTAACAGGGTGTGGCCAAAACTTGCCCCGTATCCAAGGAGCCCTCCTCATGTGTGTCACCCTACCCATGTTGGGTGGACCCCTCTTCGGGGCCAAAGTCCGGCGCGACGACATCACCAATCTCGCTGGCGAAAACGTCCTCTGGGTAGGGTGAATTCTGTAACGTGCGCACACTCTTAGAACTGATTGAAGCCCACCTGGTGCCTCGCGTCATGTTTCTGGACCTTCTTAGAACTCGTTGCAGATAACCTTCTAGGCCATGCCCCCATGTCTCACAGATTCCAGAGCCAGTGGAAACCTGGGACGTCAGCTTGGCCACACTTTCCTGCAGGGGTGCAGGCGCTCTGGCGATGGCCTGGGAGAGGAGCTTGTCCACCTCAGCAAGGCGATGCAGACGGGGCCATTTCTCCTGGCTAAATTAGGTGAATATTTGTGATCCCTAAAGGATTCAATTTTATTAGGGTAAGATAACCAGAAAAAACTAATCTCACCCTAAATAATAAGGGCAGCCCCTCACAGGTGCTCACAATCGAGTTTCAGAGGCAGATACAGCCTCAAAATTTGCAGAATATCCAGGGCCGTTAAAGTGCCATAATACCTACTGCTGTAGTGGTGTCAGCAAGGTTTGGAGGGCAAGCTGTGAGCGAGGGGCCCGTGGGTGGGAGTTCTAACACTGCACTGTAAGCACTGCTCGAACCTAGGATTGGGCGCACTGCACTGCCCTGACAGGTCTAATGCGCTTGGAGCCTTTAGTAGCGCAAAAGAGCCACACATAGTGAACCCGACAGAGATTATCAATAATAACACGCTTGAGCCGAAGCCTTCTGTGCGGGTAAAAGTTATGTCAAGTACACAGAATGGTACCTAAACACTACAGCTAAACCAGCTGAATAAAGTGTTTAAATTAATAAAAAACCCACAAGCAATACCCCACAGTTACGAGAGATAAAGTGAGGGACTTAACTGACAGTAGTGAAGCAAAGGGCAGGGACTTCATGGAGCATGGATTTATATGGACATGCGGTCTGTATTGTGATTGGTTAATGGTTGTGATGGACATAGCCACCTTGGTTCATGGGATATGTAGTGTTTGAGGTTTTTTATTTGATCTTTAAACCTGCTGAACAATAAAAAGTGAATAAAGAAATGCGTAATCCTCACCTCTGGTCCTGATATAGAATTCCTGGCCTGGATGAGGCATGTACTTTGGTTTGAAATGGGAATTATTAGTGCTCTTTTATTGTCTACACATATATAATGATACAAAACCTTTTTTTTTAGTTGTATATAGCGCAAACTTGACCCAAAGGTATCATAGCTGCCAACTGTCCCATTTTTGCTGGGACAGTGCCGGCAAGTTGGAGACTGTCCCGGGAAATTGAGTATCCTGGAACAGTCCTGGCAATTGCACTTCGCATCTATAGCAATGAGCTACATGTAGATATACAAGAAAACATACCGGAAATGCACATCTGCGCATGCCCGGATATTAAGACATAAAACTGCATGGAGGTGCAGATGGAAACATGCAGCTAATAGGGTGTTTCTCTAATTGCACAGACATCGCAGAGCTGTGGATCTCAGGTAAGTTCTCAGAGAATCACTCATTAACGAATACATGGTATAATGTGTACTCTATCTTTAACCGCGGGTGTTTTTTCTTTTAACCCCGTTTCCTTTTGGGCTTGTCTTTTTTTCAATGTGTTTAAATGTAGAACCTTACTTGTATTGATTTATTTAAAATTTACATAGCGTGGATGACCTGAAGTGGACGTCAAATTGTTATGCATTTGGCATAAAATAATGAACTTATTACAGTCAACAAATGTATATATTTACTGAGGGAGGTTGGTCTGTCACCCTTTGAGACGCCTTAGGTTTGTGGACTTGGCCTTCATATCGGGGTTTGATTTGAAGCGTAGGTCCGATTGTGGTATCCTGGTTACCTGAAACTAGGTAACGGAATGCCACAGGCTCTAGAATGTGGCTGGAGCTGGGGACAGTTGTTGGAAGCTACAAGTGGAGAAAGGCATGTCCTGCTAGCTCTCAATCAAGAAGTGAATCACCTTCATCTGGAGTGATAGCATCTTTACAAATTGGCAACGAAGGGTACTGGTATTCTCCGTGATGTAACACGGGTGCAGAGAATCTTGCGGTGTTAATGTCGCGCACAGGAACCGACAGTGAGCAAAGTCCCACAGTGTTGATCCAGCGGGTTACCAACCTCAGGTACTCCAACACCATATACTCACCTGGGCCCAGAAACACACACACTATCACATAGGCTAGTAAATACCGCTGGGGTCAATTTTATAATATTTATGAGATTAGTTACCTGTCAAAATGTAACTAATCTTCACTGATCAAAACGTTTTTTCCTCTGGTCAATGGACCTAATAGTTGCAACTAGTTGATGGTGAAATGACATCAGGATTATTTATATTTCTTACCATTCTGAAATAACCACAGACTCAGGAGAAGTTTTAAATGTTTATCTAGTTAATTCATGTGAGCCAAACAAGAATACAGTACAAACTCCGTTTCTCCAGGGAAGAGAAAGTCAATTAATATTTTACTCTATCACCTATATTAAATTGATATTTCACAATGACGGTACTTCAGAAAGGAGAAGATAGAGAGAGCATCACAATGACATACTACACAGAATTATAGTTACCTAGGATGGTGTGGAAACTAACCCCTTGGCCAAGGAGCTGGGAGGGTCCCCTGGGAAAGATCATGTGACAAAGACTTCAGGACAGGTTTTCAGGACAGGATTCAGGACAGGATAGATGGCCTCTTCTAGATATGACGCCAGCGTCGCACTCCTCTCTGACACTATCTTCCTCATCGATTCTTCCGTGATCTTCTTCTATTATGTGCCTCCTCGATTCTTCCGTGATCTTCTTCTAATTAATTGCCTCAAATTCTAAGTCTGGAAATCGATTTGTCTTCAGCATTTATTCAGTTCTCTGACAGTATCCCGGTCTCTCAGCATCTGGGCAACACAAGCATAACTAACTAACTAAACTACCTCAATTATACCTTTCTAAAGGCATGTACCACTCCTTAATGTTTCAGTTTCATGGAAGCCCTAATTCTGATTGGACAGGCAAGGGGAGATGGTCATCACACCATGCTAAGTTTAATCATTTTCTTTAGTTCTTTGTTCAATGTTTCCGCCCATTAATTTATTTTCCCAAGCTTTATTTCCCACCCACATTCCCATCTTTATAATCGATTTTTATACATGTGGCTTTATTCTTGTTCAAATTTCAGGATGTCCATCAGGTTCCCAGGAAATGTTGCGAATGTGGCCTTGGATGAGATTCAAGTACACCATCATGGTTTCCCGGCTTGTTATTACTGCGCATGCGTGAGGAGTCAAGTGCTGTACAACCATTAGCATCTCTCTGAGGCCCAAATATGAACTAGTAGAGAGGTCAAAAGAAAACATATTTAATTCAAAATAAAATGATTTCACTGTATACCACCTATCTCTACTCTAACCCCATTAATTTATAAAAGCTCTCCCCGCATTAAAATTTAGTACATTGCATGTTTTAGTTTCAGCAAAGCAGATGCTTAGCATGTGAGCTTTCAAGCGGCCATATTAGATGTTTATACGCAGCTGCAGAAAATTCCTTCCAAGCGAAAGACCGTCATACTGCGTAGATGAAGTTGACGCATGCGCAGTACAGTTTCCCACGTTAGCAACCATTTTAAGTCACACTCGGGTTACTTGGTAGTAAAACACATATGCAAGCATCATTTTGCAAAAAATTTGGGGGCATATTATCAAGGACGACGTTAAAATTATCGCCGGTTTAGCGGCAGAAAACTGCCGCTAAAGCGGCGATAATGGGCTTGATAATATGCCCTGGAGAATTCCAATAGAAGCCCATGCTCACACCAGAACATGGACTTCTATTGGAATTCTCAAGGGCATATTATCAAGCCCATTATCACCGCTTTAGCAGTAGTTTTCTGCCGCTAAACCAGCGATAATTTTTAATGCCGTCCTTGATAATATGCCCTGTAATGAGGTGCAAATTAATTTACACAATACTTTATTAATACAGTGTTATGAGTTACATGAGAGGATTGCATCTGAGCAAGACTCTTTTATATGAGCCCTTGCTCCATTAATCCCCTCTTTGATGGCATTTGTGCCATCACAAATAGAACCACAAGGAGATGATGGACGGAGTGTTGAACATTGCAAGTACTCACTCCAGTCAACTTTTCTGGGTTTAATCCATCATCATTCTTTAGCTCACTCCGCCATCCCAGTTCAGACATGGCCATATGCAAATTAGTCTGACCCTGTGCCTCATGGGAAAAGTCCAGCCCGAACTGTTAAGCCATGTCTTTCCTGGACCGGAAACTAGCATCCTGGGACTGGTTTCTGGCTAATCAGCCGTCATCAGCCAGGCTAGCTTGAATCCAGTGGCAAAGTGAGCAAGGGACCCAGGTCTGGGCATACCCTGCCAAATTAGGGCGAACAAAGCAAACACAAGGAGATGATGGACGGAGTGTTGAACATTGCAAGCACTCACCCCCAGTCAACTGATCTGGGTTTAATCCATCATCATTCTTTAGCTCACTCCGCCACCCCAGTTCAGACATGGCCATATGCAATTCAGTCTGACCCTGTGCCTCATGAGAACAGTCCAGTTCGAACTGTTAAGCCACGTCTTCCCTGGACCGGAAACAAGCATCCTGGGACCGGTTTCTGGCTAATCAGCCATCATCAGCCAGGCTAGCTTGAATCCAGTGGCAAAGTGAGCAAGGGACCCATGTCTGGGCATACCCTGCCAACTTAGGGCGAACAAAGCAAACACAACGAGATGATGGATGGAGTGTTGAACATTGCAAGCACTCACCCCCAGTCAACTGATCTGGGTTTAATCCATCATCATTCTTTAGGTCACTCCGCCACCCCAGTTCAGACATGGCCATATGCAAATCAGTCTGACCCTGTGCCTCATGGGAACAGTCCAGCCCAAACTGTTAAGCCATGTCTTCCCTGGACCGGAAACAAGCATCCTGGGACGGGTTTCTATCTAATCAGCCGTCATCAGCCAGGCTAGCTTGAATCCAGTGGCAAAGTGAGCAAGGGACCCACGTCTGGGGATACCCTGCCAACTTAGGGCGAACAAAACAAACACAAGGAGATATTGGACGGAGTGTTGAACATTGCAAGCACTCATCCCAAGTCAACTGATCTGGGTTTAATCCATCATCATTCTTTAGCTCACTCCGCCACCCCAGTTCAGACATGGCCATATGCAAATCAGTCTGACCATGTGCCTCATGGGAACGGTCCAGGCCGAACTGTTAAGCCATGTCTTCCCTGGACCGGAAACAAGCATCCTGGGACCGGTTTCTGGCTAATCAGCCGTCATCAGCCAGGCTAGCTTGAATCCAGTGGCAAAGTGAGCAAGGGACCCACGTCTGGGCATACCCTGCCAACTTAGGGCGAAGAAAGCAAACACAAGGAGATGATGGACGGAGTGTTGAACATTGCAAGCACTCACCCCCAGTCAACTGATCTGGGTTTAATCCATCATCATTCTTTATCTCACTCCGCCACCCCAGTTCAGACATGGCCATATGCAAATCAGTCTGACCCTGTGCCTCATGGGAACAGTCCAGCCCGAACTGTTAAGCCATGTCTTCCCTGGACCGGAAACAAGCATCCTGGGACCGGTTTCTGGTTAATCAGCCGTCATCAGCCAGGCTAGCTTGAATCCAGTGCAAAGTGAGCAAGGGACCCACGTCTGGGCATACCCTGCCAACTTAGGGCAAACAAAGCAAACACAAGGAGATGATGGACTGAGTGTTGAACATTGCAAGCACTCACCCAAAGTCAACTGATCTGGGTTTAATCCATCATAAATCTTTAGCTCACTCCGCCACCCCAGTTCAGACATGGCCATATGCAAATCAGTCTGACCCTGTGCCTCATGGGAACAGTCCAGCCCGAACTGCTAAGCCATGTCTTCCCTGGACCGGAAACAAGCTTCCTGGGACCGGTTTCAGGCTAATCAGTCGTCATCAGCCAGGCTAGCTTGAATCCAGTGGCAAAGTGAGCAAGGGACCCATGTCTGGGCATACCCTGCCAACTTAGGGCGAACAAAGCAAACAGAAGGAGATGATGGACAGAGTGTTGAACATTGCAAGCACTCATCCCCAGTCAACTGATCTGGGTTTAATCCATCATCATTCTTTAGCTCACTCCGCCACCCCAGTTCAGACATGGCCATATGCAAATCAGTCCGACCCTGTGCCTCATGGGAACAGTCCAGCCCGAACTGTTAAGCCATGTCTTCCCTGGACCGGAAACAAGCATCCTGGGACCGGTTCCTGGCTAACAAACCGTCATCAGCAAGCTAGTTTGAATCCAGTGGCAAAGTGAGCAAGGGACCCACGCCCTAAGTTGGGCGGGTATGCCCAGACATTGGTCCCTTTGCTTCATCACAAATGTACCCATCACCAAACCAGATGCCAACTTTAGCATATCTCAATTCCCTTGCCATTCTTTTCAGTTCCTTCTTCATTTTTATCTTTTAAGTTTTTCATCTTTTTGTATAGCTCGCCTTTCATTTCTTCTGATTGAATTTCTTCATACTTTCTCTTCTTTCCTTTTTCACTTACTTGATCTCTTTCTTCTTCTGCAACATTTGTGCCGTGTCATTATTGCTAAGACTATTATTATTATTCCAAGTATAGGTAACATTATTTGACCTTTAAGACCTTTGCCTATATTAGTAAACCAAGTCCCTATTGAAGTAAGACTATTTGTTAATTTCTTCCATACACTATCAACTTCCAGTGGTTTCAAATCTTCCAGTTTTGAAATATTTTTTATGTACCCTCCAATTTCAATACTTTTATCAGGAATATAAGTGCAACAATGCTGCGCTTTCAGCATTTTACAGACTCTGCCCTCTTTTGCCAGTAATATATCAAGAGCAAGTCGATTTTGCAAAACCATTGATCTAATTGCAACCATTTCCGTATTGTTCGTCAAGAATCCTCCAGCAGTATCAGTCGATAGACGATCAACCACTGTAGATAACTGACAAATCTTTAGCGAATTTAGAATGACTCCCACTGAAGGTATCAATGCACTAAATATGTCACCTACTATTTCTGAAAAACTAGCTCTTTTCTTACGTGTTAGTTAGTTTGTGTTTTCATTGCGTTAAGTGATTCTTTTTACATGATAGACCTTATGGAATACTATTCCAAAATAGCAACTCTCATACCATGGTGCAGGAAGCCTAAAATAAGCTTTATTCCCACACACATAATAGACCCCAGAATTACTGGATCTGTTCCCCATTTTAGTCCCCATCCTCCAATTACCAAAAATGTGTTTCTGTCAGGAATGCTTCTGAGTCCCATCAGAACAAGAGGTAATGCATCTGGCCATTGCAGTGAAGTGGATGCAAACACCTTTGCCAGTCTTGTTTTGATTGTGCCATTCATTTGTTCCACCACTCCAGAAGCCTCTGGGCGATAAGCACTGTGCAGTTTTTGCTCAATTTTAAATGCTTCACAGATTAATCAAATTATTTCATTATTAAAGTGAGATCCTCTATCTGATTCCAAAGTTACTGTGAAACTAAATCATGAAATTAGCTCCCTTAACAGCAGTTTGGCAACTGTTATGCTGTCATTCCTCCTAGTTGGGTATGCCTCCACCCACCGGGAAAACGAACAAACAATAACAAGGACATACTTCAATCCTCTGCAGGGCGGTAATTGTATGAAATCCACCTGCAACCTTACAAATGGTCCTTCTGCTTTTCCAATTCTTCCCCAACTGACCACTGTTTTCTTGCCTGGATTTATTTGTTGACAGGTTAAACATCGCTGGCAAAGGCTCTCTGCGACAGCTCTAAACTTCAGATTATACCAATCTTGTCTAAAGAGCCTGATCATGGTATCCCTGCCAACATGTGTGTCTCCATGATACATTCTGGCCATTTGTGAAAGCAAACAATCTGGCATTACTGGCCTACCATCTAGATAAATCCATACATCATTCTCTGTTTTCCTCTGGCATCCTACTTTTATGCACTCTTCCTTTTCACTCACTTCCACTTCATCCTGCAGTTGTCTTACTTCCTCCCATGTTTCTATTCCTGAGAGTAGCATAAGTTGGCATCTGATTCCACTTGTTTTAATTTTCCTGTTTAGTGCCATTTCATTTCTGGCACAGTACTGGGCAACTTGGTCAGAATATCTATTACCAGCTACTACATAGTCATCTCCTGACTGATGAGCAGCACATTTGACAACCGCCACTTCTTTTGGCAATTGTATTGCTTCCAAAAGTTCTTCCACGAATTTTCCATTTTTAATTGGGGATCCTGAAGAAGTCATGAAATCCCTCTGCATCCAGAGCTGGCCAAAGTCATGCACAACCCCGTAACCATATTGGCTACCACTGTAAATGGTTACTTTCCAATTTTTCCCAATTTTACATGCTTTAATTAAAGCTATCAATTTGGCTACTTGTCCAGACTTGACTCTTGGTAAATAGGATGCTTCAAATATTCCATCCAATGTGCATACAGCATAAGCAGCACTTAATCCTCCTTCCCCATGTCTCATGCACAAGCCATCTACAAATAGCTCATGCTCAGTTTCTTTCAGGGGCTCTTCTTGTATGTCTGGACGGGGCTTGGCGCACAATTCAATAACGTCCAAACAGTCATGCTCAATGTGAGAAGTTGGCCTGATATGTAGTGCTCACTATTCTAGTGATCACTGTGTATCATTCCAAACGACCCTTATTGATGATTGGTTGTAAGTCAACCTTATAGACCAGCTATCCTAGTAGCGTGGATACGAGCAGTCTTAGGCTAAACTCTAGAGGGCGTGTTAAGCCAGCTGTTTACCATCACATTTACCCCTTGAACACCAAGTGAAAGGACACCACACAAGTTGTTATGAAAATAAAGGATATTTATTTATAACGAGACTACCCTGGCTCTTTATGAGTCAGGGAGCTAAGCACAATACAAAACTCTTAGGAAAATACTTCTGGTTGCACAATTTACACAAATGCCCGAGGGCACGAAACCATTACACTGCAAGTGGAAGGGGAAAGTTAGAAAGTCTAAAGTTACTGATTCCGGAGTGATCCGATCAGTGGGACTAAACGAAAAAGGAACTGGACACTTGTAAAGCGAACCTGCGATGGAGCACCGAGATGCTCGAGTTACCTAGCCCAGAGGCTGCGGCTGTGGAAGGTTCGGCAAGATATCGGAAGTCCTCGTTGTAGTCTCAGGAGCCTGAAAGAAGAGTTGCTGGCAGACGACCAGTGTCGATGTTCAGCGAGATCCAAGCCTGGATCGGTGATGAAGGAAACCTGAAAGCAGAGGGGACTCAGTTCTCAACCGTTAGCCAGCGATCGTGTGGGCACCAGGAGGGTACCGGCTGAAGTCACCTCGACCAGGTGAGTGGATGACGTCGGACTCGGCTGTTCCTCGGACCAGGAGGCGCGGCGGCGACCAGGATGGAGGGCGAGCTGTCCCACGAAGGTGTCTGCTGTCGATGATGCTGGGCCCAGGAATGGGGCAGCGGATCTTGGCAGTGGCAAACCCATGCGGTGGAGTCAAGATGGCATCTGGAGTGGACCAGGAGGGTCCGTGGTACTCCTCTGTTGAAGGGGAGCAAGAGCCAGTCTGGAGCAACCAGACTAGTGATGAAAACAATCGGGGTGCGTCGTGAAGAGGGCCACAAGCCGGTCGGCAAGTGGTCGAACAACGCGGTGAACAGCAAGGAGCGGAAGGGCCCCCACGCAGATCTCGTGGATGCTGGGGAGGCAGACTTCGGTGCTGGAGCTGCTCGGGGTTAGGGCTTCTCAAACCCTGGGTGCACTCACTCGAGGGTCCCTCGGTGGGCGTGCTAGATAAGCGTCGTGCAGGTTCTGAAGATGGCCGGTCCCGCAAGTCTCGTCACACCTACGGCTCTCAGCTGGGCTGATGAGGTAGGTAAAAGGTCAGAGATGGCAGGGACTCGGGTCTCGTCGAGCTGGGCAGTCTTGATCCGTAGGAGAGACTTACAGCAAACCGCAAGCGCTTAGGTGGTGCCTGCTGGTGCAGGGTGGCTACTCCTTAGCCACAAGGGAGAGTCTTCAGAAATAGTCAAGAGTTCCTTTCGTGGAAAGTAGTTCAAGATTCAGAATTATCCAATTTGGGAAGGGGTCTCGCTCCTACCTTTATTCTAAGAAAAGGGGCTGGCCCGTGACTAGATTCTACCTATGGGTGGAGCCAGGAGGGGGGGTGGTTACACCCCTATCCTTTGTCCGGCTTCGCCCCAGCTCAGGGGCTGGTGTGCCCCCGAAACTGGTTTGAGCCGGGCTATGCACAGTGAGCACCGGGGTGCCACTTGCAATCACCTTCCTTTCAGCCCTGCCTACCTGGGATACACAAACCCTGTCTGGGATGGTGCTAACACCGACCTCGACAGGAAACCCTTTGTCCAAGCTCCCCTCGCTGGAAGGTCTCCCAGCAGCAGGAGGTCAGACTTGTGTCTGGTGGCAGCATCCATTTTGTGATGCTGAGGCTTGAGTCAACTTTAACCGGGGTTCAAGGTTACTTCCATGTCGTGCCCCTCTAAAAGGGGGGAATGCTAACCCCGTCGCCAGAACTGGCGAGGGGTTCGTATTCCAATTTGTATGACACCTTACTCGACATGTGTAGGTGATGCGATGCCAAAGTTAGCAAATAACCGCAAGGATTATAATGCATGTAAAAGTAGTTGGCCCGCGTCACCATGGAACGGCTATTAGGACTTGGTTCCGCAAGCCGTCGACGGGCTCAGCTCGCGCCAGAGCACCGTCCCACATGATTCCCTGCACTCTGCCTTCAGGATTGATAAGGCCTGCCATAGGAGTGACTGATAGGAATCCATGTGTCCATTTTAGGGTTAGGTGTAGGAATACTACACCTACAGCAACGGGTGATTACACCACGTGGCCCCAGCTGTCGTGCAGCCAGTTGTGTCAGATTTGGGCGGCCATTCCAGGGGTGGCATAATACATGCTGCAGCCCCTGGTAGGCCCTGGGTACACCGATGCCCTGGATACCTGTGGTATGCTGAGACAGGGACTGACAAGGCGGCCCAGTTCCAATTGGTGGATGCACCTAATGTACATGTGTGTTAATTTCGAGAGAGAACAGCTAGGCTGTGGGTCTGATTGGCAGGCCCACAGCCGGGGAAAGTCGTAAACCAATGAAGCAAAAGCAAAAAATCTGGGTGATCATAGGATTGCAGACCCTACTCTCCTACATGACCCCCCCCCCCAAACTTTGGGACAATAAGCTAACCTTGACCAGGTGAGTCTTCTTGCTCTAAGTGGAAATACCTGGAGAGCCCATCTGCATTGCCATGATCAGTGCCAGGTCTATGCTCCACTGTGAAGTCCATCCCCTGTAGGGAAATGGACCACCTAAGTAGTTTGGGGTTTTCACCCTTCATTTGATTTAGCCACAAGAGGGGCTTATGGTCGGTCTGAATCTTGAAGTGAGTGCCAAACAAGTATGGCCTCAACTTCTTCAGGGCCCAAACCACAGCAAAGGCCTCCCTCTCAATAGCTGACCAATTCTTCTCTCTGGGGGTCAGCCTCCTGCTAATAAAAGCTATGGGCTGGTCATGACCATCAAAATTCAGTTGAGATAGAACAGCTCCCACACCCAGCTCCGAAGCGTCTGTTTGGACAATGAATGGTCTGGAGTAGTCTGGACTCTTTAGGATAGGTGCTGTGCACATGGCCTGCTTTAGGTCATCGAATGCCTTCTGACAGCTTGCTGTCCACTGAACTTTTTTTGGCATCTTTTTACTTGTCAGGTCGTTTAGCGGGGTCACAATGGATCCATAATTTCTGACAAATTTCCGGTAATAACCAGTCAGGCCCAAGAAAGCTCGAACCTGAGTCTGGGTGGTTGGAGGAGCCCAGTCCTGGATGGCCTGTATTTTGCTCTCCAATGGTTGAACCTGGCCTCCACCTACAAGGTGGCCCAGGTATACAACCTGTGTCTGCCCTATCTGGCACTTAGTGGCCTTGATAGTGAGGCCTGCCTTTTGCAGGGCCTCTAACACTTTCCTCAGGTGGACCAGGTGATCCTCCCAGGTGGAGCTAAAGACAGTGATATCGTCCAGATACGCCGCGCAGAAGTCGTCCAACCCAGTGAGAACTCGATTCACCAGCCTTTGGAAGGTGGCAGGTGCATTTTTTAAACCAAAGGGCATTACCACGAACTGATAATGCCCACCCGGGGTAGAAAATGCTGTTTTGGGTTTGGCCTCCTCAGCTAACCTGATTTGCCAATACCCAGCTGTCAGGTCAAACGTACTTAAGTAGCTGGCCGAAGCCAACCGGTCGATAAGTTTGTCTGCTCTTGGTATTGGGTGGGCGTCAGTCCTAGTGACTGCATTGAGACCTCTGTAGTCCACGCAAAACCTCATCTCTTTCTTACCGCCCTGGGTGTGAGGTTTCGGCACGAGAACTACGGGACTAGCCCAAGGGCTGTCCGAGGGTTCAATGACTCCCAGCTCCAACATTTTCTGCACCTCCGTCTTGATGCAGTCTCTGACATGATCAGGTTGCCGATAGATTTTACTCTTTACGGGCAGACTGTCCCCAGTGTCGACCTCATGGGTACACCAATTGGTCTGACTGGGCGTCAGAGAGAACATATGTCGAAAGGATTGAAGAACCTGTTTACAATCCTTTTGTTGATGTCCAGAGAGGCTGCCACAAAAGACAACACCATCTATTGACCCATCGTCAGGGTTCTGAGAGAGCAGGTCCGGGAGAGGGTCACTCTCCTCCTCCTGTCCCTCATCTGTGGCCATGAGCAAGCCCATGCCCTCCCTGTCGACATATGCCTTGAGCCTGTTTACATGGACCACCCTGTGGGGGCTCCGGGGAGTTCCCAGGTCTACCAAGTAGGTGATTTGGGAAAAAGGGGGTGGTGATGGACAGAGTTTCTGAATGATGCAGAATACTCTTACCAAGTCAAGAGATCATGGTTTTAATCCATCACCGTTTTTTAGCTCACTGCACCATCCCAGCTCAGAACCTGGCTACATGCAAATTAGTCTGTACCAGTCCCAGTACATGATGGGAACAGGGCAAACCAAACTACCAAGCCAATTCTTATACTGGGAAGGAAACAAGCTTCCAGGGACCGGTTTCTGGCATCACAGCCTTCGTCAGCCCGGCTTGCCTGAATCCTGATGGTGCAATGAGCAAGGGACTCACGTCTGAGCATACCCTCCCACACTGAGTGTGGATAAAACGATTTGGGAAAAAGGGGGTGGTGATGGACAGAGTTTCTGAATGATGCAGAATACTCTTACCAAGTCAAGAGATCATGGTTTTAATCCATCACCGTTTTTTAGCTCACTGCACCATCCCAGCTCAGAACCTGGCTACATGCAAATTAGTCTGTACCAGTCCCAGTACATGATGGGAACAGGGCAAACCAAACTACCAAGCCAATTCTTATACTGGGAAGGAAACAAGCTTCCGGGGACCGGTTTCTGGCATCACAGCCTTCGTCAGCCCGGCTTGCCTGAATCCTGATGGTGCAATGAGCAAGGGACTCACGTCTGAGCATACCCTCCCACACTGAGTGTGGATGAAAACGATTTGGGAAAAAGGGGGTGGTGATGGACAGAGTTTCTGAATGATGCAGAATACTCTTACCAAGTCAAGAGATCATGGTTTTAATCCATCACCGTTTTTTAGCTCACTGCACCATCCCAGCTCAGAACCTGGCTACATGCAAATTAGTCTGTACCAGTCCCAGTACATGATGGGAACAGGGCAAACCAAACTACCAAGCCAATTCTTATACTGGGAAGGAAACAAGCTTCCGGGGACCGGTTTCTGGCATCACAGCCTTCGTCAGCCCGGCTTGCCTGAATCCTGATGGTGCAATGAGCAAGGGACTCACGTCTGAGCATACCCTCCCACACTGAGTGTGGATAAAAACGATTTGGGAAAAAGGGGGTGGTGATGGACAGAGTTTCTGAATGATGCAGAATACTCTTACCAAGTCAAGAGATCATGGTTTTAATCCATCACCGTTTTTTAGCTCACTGCACCATCCCAGCTCAGAACCTGGCTACATGCAAATTAGTCTGTACCAGTCCCAGTACATGATGGGAACAGGGCAAACCAAACTACCAAGCCAATTCTTATACTGGGAAGGAAACAAGCTTCCGGGGACCGGTTTCTGGCATCACAGCCTTCGTCAGCCCGGCTTGCCTGAATCCTGATGGTGCAATGAGCAAGGGACTCACGTCTGAGCATACCCTCCCACACTGAGTGTGGATAAAAACGATTTGGGAAAAAGGGGGTGGTGATGGACAGAGTTTCTGAATGATGCAGAATACTCTTACCAAGTCAAGAGATCATGGTTTTAATCCATCACCGTTTTTTAGCTCACTGCACCATCCCAGCTCAGAACCTGGCTACATGCAAATTAGTCTGTACCAGTCCCAGTACATGATGGGAACAGGGCAAACCAAACTACCAAGCCAATTCTTATACTGGGAAGGAAACAAGCTTCCGGGGACCGGTTTCTGGCATCACAGCCTTCGTCAGCCCGGCTTGCCTGAATCCTGATGGTGCAATGAGCAAGGGACTCACGTCTGAGCATACCCTCCCACACTGAGTGTGGATAAAAACGATTTGGGAAAAAGGGGGTGGTGATGGACAGAGTTTCTGAATGATGCAGAATACTCTTACCAAGTCAAGAGATCATGGTTTTAATCCATCACCGTTTTTTAGCTCACTGCACTTGACTTGGTAAGAGTATTCTGCATCATTCAGAAACTCTGTCCATCACCACCCCCTTTTTCCCAATCGATTTTATCCACACTCAGTGTGGGAGGGTATGCTCAGACGTGAGTCCCTTGCTCATTGCACCATCAGGATTCAGGCAAGCCGGGCCGACGAAGGCTGTGATGCCAGAAACCGGTCCCCGGAAGCTTGTTTCCTTCCCAGTATAAGAATTGGCTTGGTAGTTTGTTTTGCCCTGTTCCCATCATGCACTGGGACAGGTACAGACTAATTTGCATGCAGCCAGGTTCTGAGCTGGGATGGTGCAGTGAGCTAAAAAACGGTGATGGATTAAAACCATGATCTCTTGACTTGGTAAGAGTATTCTGCATCATTCAGAAACTCTGTCCATCACCACCCCCTTTTTCCCAATCGATTTTATCCACACTCAGTGTGGGAGGGTATGCTCAGACGTGAGTCCCTTGCTCATTGCACCATCAGGATTCAGGCAAGCCGGGCCGACGAAGGCTGTGATGCCAGAAACCGGTCCCCGGAAGCTTGTTTCCTTCCCAGTATAAGAATTGGCTTGGTAGTTTGGTTTGCCCTGTTCCCATCATGCACTGGGACAGGTACAGACTAATTTGCATGCAGCCAGGTTCTGAGCTGGGATGGTGCAGTGAGCTAAAAAACGGTGATGGATTAAAACCATGATCTCTTGACTTGGTAAGAGTATTCTGCATCATTCAGAAACTCTGTCCATCACCACCCCCTTTTTCCCTACCAAGTAGGTGACCTCTCCCTTTTGCTCAATGATCGTGTGGGGCCCAGACCATTTGTCTTTGAGTGCTGCCGGGGCCACTGGCTCCAGCACCCACACCTTCTGTCCAGGCTGGTACACAGTCAGGACAGCCTTTTGGTCGTGCCAAGCTTTCTGTAATTCTTGGCTCGCCTCAAGGTTTTTAGACGCCTTTTCCATGTACTCCGCCATCCGCGAGCGGAGACCGAGTACATAGTCCACAATGTTCAATGCCGGCTTTCTGAGAGGTCTCTCCCATCCTTCCTTTACCAAACAAAGGGGTCCCCTTACAGGATGTCCGAACAGAAGCTCAAAAGGGCTGTAGCCAACCCCCTTCTGCGGGACCTCTCTGTAGGCGAACAAGAGGCAGGGTATCAGGACATCCCATCTCCGCGAAGCTTTTCAGGTAGTCCGTGAATCATCCCTTTTAGGGTCCTGTTGAATCTCTCAACAAGCCCATTGCATTGTGGGTGATAGGGTGTGGTGAACTTGTAGTTGACACCACACTCCTTCCACATTGCAGTCAGATATTCCGACATGAAGTTTGCACCTCTGTCTGAGACGACCTCCTTAGGGAAGCCCACTCTAGAGAACACTCCAAGTAGGGCCCGTGCCACCACAGGTGCTGTAGTGGTCCTAAGTGGAATAGCTTCAGGATACCTAGTGGCGTGGTCCACCACCACCACCAGTATAAACTTGTGCCCTGATGCTGTCTGGGGTTCCATTGGTCCGACAATGTCGATCCCCACTCGTTCAAAGGGTACCCCCACCACCGGTAGTGGTATGAGGGGGGCCTTTGTCGTGCCACCTGACTTACCACTGGCTTGGCAAGTGACACAGGAGCGGCAAAACTCCTTCGTATCTTCGGACATGTGGGGCCAGTGAAAGTGTGGAACAATTCTGTCCCAAGTCTTATTCTGGCCTAAGTGACCTGCAAGGGGAATCTCGTGGGCCAAGGTAAGAAGGAAACCTCTCAGAGACAAGGGGATGACCAGCCTCCTGGTCGCACCAGGTTTGGGGTCTCTTGCCTCGGAGTACAGGAGTCCATCGTCCCAGTACACTTTGTGGGTACCTGTGGCGTTCCCTGCAGCCTCAGCAGCAGCCTGCTGTCTGAGGGGTTCAAGGGAGGGGCAGTCTAACTGTGCCTTCCCCAGGTCTTCCCTGGAGGGTCCCCCTGAGCCCAGAAACTCAACCTGACCAGGTTCAAGCTCTTTCGGCTCAGTTTCCCTCAGTTCTTTAAGGTCAGCCTCCTCAGAGACTTGATCCACGACCTGGGGCAAGGGGGAAGGCGAAGCCTTACCCTTACTGCTCCTCTTCTTGGAAGGTGTCTGGTCCGTTCTTCCAGGATCCAGCACCTGTTCAGTGGGGCACCGTTTGGCCTGTGACCTGGTCACAGCAAGGACATGTGCTGGCAAGCCTAACATTTCCATGTGAGTCCTCTGCTCCACTTCTGACCATTGTGACGTTTCCAAATCATTGCCCAACAGACATTCTACGGGGAGGTCTGAACTAACCACAACCTTTTTCGGGCCACTTACCCCTCCCCAGGAGAAATCAACAACTGCCATACTGTGATTGGTAGTGACGTTGCTGGCATTGGTCACTAGGTAACTGGTACCTAGCATGATCTGTCATGGGTCCACAAAGTTAGGCGTCACCATGGTGACACTGGCACAAGTGTCCCTGTAGGCCTGAGCCACTTTTCCATTAATCAAAGGTGTCTGTCTGTATTTGCCCAAAGTATTGGGACTGGCATCAGGGGACATATCCGTATCCCCTGTACAGACAAGGACGGCCCGAGTGAGTGTGCCGACTAAGTCGTCACTCCCCTCGGTTCCCAAGGTTAACCCAACTAATGCCTTGGGAGGCGCACTACCACTGCTGACTGTACTAGGGGGTGCAGGTGCCTTAGGGGCTGCAGTGGCAGGAGTTTGCCCTCCTTTCTTGGTGCACTCACTAAACCAGTGAGTCTTACTTTTACAGTATTGGCACCACCTTTTTGACTGGCCTTCTTGAGTCTTCTTCTTCTGTGAAGCCTGACCCCCACCCTCTTTGGTTTGTTGGGGACCTGTCGAAGACTTCTGGTCATTTTGTTCGTTCTTGTTACTACCCTTCTGGTCTGCTTTCTTCTGACCACCCTGGTTCTGGTTCTGGTTCTGCTTGACCCTTGTCCTGACCCATCTGTCTGCCTTCTTTCCCAATTCTTGGGGAGAGGTCAGATCCGAGTCGACAAGGTGCTGATGCAACAATTGGTTCTGACAGTTGTTTAAAATCTGTTCTCGCATGATAAGATTGTACAATCCTGTGTAATCAGTAACCTTGCTACCCAGCAACCAGCCTTCCAAAGCCTTAGTGGCGCAATCGACAAAGTCAGTCCAATCCTGAGACTGAATTTTCTGGGTGTCCCGGAACAGCACCCGGTACTGTTCCGTGGTTAAGCCGAACCCATCAATCAGTGTGCTCTTCAGGACTTGGTAGTTGTTAGCATCCTCAGCTCTAGTAGTGAGGAGCTTGTCCCTTCCTTTACCTTCAAAGGAAAGCCACAGTACAGCTGCCCACTGACTTGGGGGGACGCACTGGACAGTGCAGGCCCTCTCCAAGGCAGTTATCCACTTGTGGATGTCGTCCCCTTGTTTAAAGGGGGGCACTATTTTACTCAGGTGTCTAGTGTCTATACCCCTGTCTTTCTCTCTATTGAGAATGCTGCCACCAGTGGGATCTAACCCACTTAATTTCTGCTCTCGGGCCAGGGCAAGTCTTTCTTTGGCGAGGGCAAGTTCTTCCCGCTCGATCCTCAGATTGACTTCCCTCATCTTCGCTTCATGCTCCCTTCTCTGAGGGGACGTCATTCCTCTCTGAGAAGATGCCTGAGAGACATGTGTATGAACCGATCTGCCAGAGCCTCTGGAGAGAGACCTAGCTCGTCCGTTCCCAAGGTTAGGCCTGCTTGAGCGTGGGCCCGGGGCTCCCCCAGTTCCATTCTCATGCCTGCTTAAGTTGGTCCTTGTAAGCCTGCCGACTACCACTGGACCTTTGTCTGCCTCGTCTCCTGATAACTCCTCCTCGTTCTCCTCCTCTGTGTGGAGGTCGAGGTCTGGGTCACCGAGGGTTCCCTCTAAGGGAGGCATGTTCCCATCAGCACTGGGGGGACCTGTGTTAGAGGACCTCCTAGCATCGTACGCCTCTAAGAGGCCTATCAGTATTGCGATGGTAGGGTTAGAACCCTGGTTTAGCTTCCTGGAGGCACACAGTTGTCTCATCTCCTTGAAGCTAAGAGCTGCATATCGTGACACGACCTGTGGAGGGTCACTGACCACTAAGGGAGTCTGCGAAGACTCTCCGTGGACCGACATGCTTTTCTAGTGAGGTGTAAGTGATGCACCTACCTACACTATGTGTTTACCTACTAATCCCTTGCTAAGAGTTGTAGTCAGGGTGTGCTAAGCCCTGTTACACTACAACAGTCGGTTCAGTAGAACTCGGAGTATTCTAAGTTACGTTATATGTACCTGGGTACTTATGTGATCTTTCACTGCGATATTCTTAGGATACGTGTGTGGTAAAACAACAGCAAGCTCAAATCCCAACCGCTGCTCACCAATGTGAGAAGTTGGCCTGATATGTAGTGCTCACTATTCTAGTGATCACTGTGTATCATTCCAAACGACCCTTATTGATGATTGGTTGTAAGTCAACCTTATAGACCAGCTATCCTAGTAGCGTGGATACGAGCAATCTTAGGCTAAACTCTAGAGGGCGTGTTAAGCCAGCTGTTTACCATCACATTTACCCCTTGAACACCAAGTGAAAGGACACCACACAAATTGTTATGAAAATAAAGGATATTTATTTATAACGAGACTACCCTGGCTCTTTATGAGTCAGGGAGCTAAGCACAATACAAAACTCTTAGGAAAATACTTCTGGTTGTACAATTTACACAAATGCCCGAGGGCACGAAACCATTACACTGCAAGTGGAAGGGGAAAGTTAGAAAGTCTAAAGTTACTGATTCCGGAGTGATCCGATCAGTGGGACTAAACGAAAAAGGAACTGGACACTTGTAAAGCGAACCTGCGATGGAGCACCGAGATGCTCGAGTTACCTAGCCCAGAGGCTGCGGCTGTGGAAGGTTCGGCAAGATGTCGGAAGTCCTCGTTGTAGTCTCAGGAGCCTGAAAGAAGAGTTGCTGGCAGGCGACCAGTGTCGATGTTCAGCGAGATCCAAGCCTGGATCGGTGATGAAGGAAACCTGAAAGCAGAGGGGACTCAGTTCTCAACCGCTAGCCAGCGATCGTGTGGGCACCAGGAGGGTACCGGCTGAAGTCACCTCGACCAGGTGAGTGGATGACGTCGGACTCGGCTGTTCCTCGGACCAGGAGGCGCGGCGGCGACCAGGATGGAGGGCGAGCTGTCCCACGAAGGTGTCTGCTGTCGATGATGCTGGGCCCAGGAATGGGGCAGCGGATCTTGGCAGTGGCAAACCCACGCGGTGGAGTCAAGATGGCGTCTGGAGTGGACCAGGAGGGTCCGTGGTACTCCTCTGTTGAAGGGGAGCAAGAGCCAGTCTGGAGCAACCAGACTAGTGATGAAAACAATCGGGGTGCGTCGTGAAGAGGGCCACAAGCCGGTCGGCAAGTGGTCGAACAACGCGGTGAACAGCAAGGAGCGGAAGGGCCCCCACGCAGATCTCGTGGATGCTGGGGAGGCAGACTTCGGTGCTGGAGCTGCTCGGGGTTAGGGCTTCTCAAACCCTGGGTGCACTCACTCGAGGGTCCCTCGGTGGGCGTGCTAGATAAGCGTCGTGCAGGTTCTGAAGATGGCCGGTCCCGCAAGTCTCGTCACACCTACGGCTCTCAGCTGGGCTGATGAGGTAGGTAAAAGGTCAGAGATGGCAGGGACTCGGGTCTCGTCGAGCTGGGCAGTCTTGATCCGTAGGAGAGACTTACAGCAAACCGCAAGCGCTTAGGTGGTGCCTGCTGGTGCAGGGTGGCTACTCCTTAGCCACAAGGGAGAGTCTTCAGAAATAGTCAAGAGTTCCTTTCGTGGAAAGTAGTTCAAGATTCAGAATTATCCAATTTGGGAAGGGGTCTCGCTCCTACCTTTATTCTAAGAAAAGGGGCTGGCCCGTGACTAGGTTCTACCTATGGGTGGAGCCAGGAGGGGGGGTGGTTACACCCCTATCCTTTGTCCGGCTTCGCCCCAGCTCAGGGGCTGGTGTGCCCCCGAAACTGGTTTGAGCCGGGATATGCACAGTGAGCACCGGGGTGCCACTTGCAATCACCTTCCTTTCAGCCCTGCCTACCTGGGATACACAAACCCTGTCTGGGATGGTGCTAACACCGCCCTCGACAGGAAACCCTTTGTCCAAGCTCCCCTCGCTGGAAGGTCTCCCAGCAGCAGGAGGTCAGACTTGTGTCTGGTGGCAGCATCCATTTTGTGATGCTGAGGCTTGAGTCAACTTTAACCGGGGTTCAAGGTTACTTCCATGTCGTGCCCCTCTAAAAGGGGGGAATGCTAACCCCGTCACCAGAACTGGCGAGGGGTTTGTATTCCAATTCGTATGACACCTTACTCGACATGTGTAGGTGATGCAATGCCAAAGTTAGCAAATAACCGCAAGGATTATAATGCATGTAAAAGTAGTTGGCCCGCGTCACCATGGAATGGCTATTAGGACTTGGTTCCGCAAGCCGTCGACGGGCTCAGCTCGCGCCAGAGCACCGTCCCACATGATTCCCTGCACTCTGCCTTCAGGATTGATAAGGCCTGCCATAGGAGTGACTGATAGGAATCCATGTGTCCATTTTAGGGTTAGGTGTAGGAATACTACACCTACAGCAACGGGTGATTACACCACGTGGCCCCAGCTGTCGTGCAGCCAGTTGTGTCAGATTTGGGCGGCCATTCCAGGGGTGGCATAATACATGCTGCAGCCCCTGGTAGGCCCTGGGTACACCGATGCCCTGGATACCTGTGGTATGCTGAGACAGGGACTGACAAGGCGGCCCAGTTCCAATTGGTGGATGCACCTAATGTACATGTGTGTTAATTTCGAGAGAGAACAGCTAGGCTGTGGGTCTGATTGGCAGGCCCACAGCCGGGGAAAGTCGGAAACCAATGAAGCAAAAGCAAAAAATCTGGGTGATCATAGGATTGCAGACCCTACTCTCCTACACTCAACTTCATCTCTCACTTACTCCCCACGTACATCTGGTAATAAAGTAGCTGGGTTAAGTATAGGACACCTGACCACGGTCACGTTTTCTGCTCCTAAAATGATTCTTTTGTACTTAGTCATTCGACTAGGTGTAAGGTACTGTGTTCGAGTTCTTGTTAGAAGAATCTCGACTGAATGTGGAACATACACTTTTACCGGATGTCCCATTATAATGGACTCACTTTGTTCTAGACTCATGCAAGTAGCAGCTACTGCTTTTAAACAACCAGGTAATGATGACGCTACAGGGTCCAAGGTAGCAGAAAAATATGCTACAGGACGTCTCATCAAACCATGTCATTGGCTTAACACTGAAAGGGCACAATTTTCTCTTTCACAACAAAAGAGTGCAAATTCTTTTGTATAATCTGGCATTCCTAGAGCTGGAGCTTCACACAAACAATTTCTTAATTTCACAAAAGCTTCCATGCTTTTATCATCCCAAACTACTGGGGCCTTTGCCCGCTTACGTGTAATTTGTATTAGGGGTTTGGCTAACGAAGAGAAACCTACAATCCACTGCCTACAATATCCAACTACGCCAAGAAACATCCTTATTTCTCTATGAGTTTGTGGTAACTGCATTTGCTTTATTATTTTTATTCTTTCAGGGGTCACTTTTCTCACTCCTCTTTCTATTTGGTGTCCTAAATATTTGACTCCAGTTCCACAAAACTGTAATTTTTCTGGAGATACTTTGTGTTCCCCATCCGCCAAATGGTTTAACAAGGCAATTGAATCAGTAACACAATCATTTCGTGACTTTGAAGCTAATAACAAGTCATTGATGTACTGGACTAGAACTGATTTTCTGGGCATCACTAAAGTTTGTAAACACTTCTTTAAAATTTTATTGACTATTGATGGACTTTCTGTGTACCCTTGAAGAACTCGATTCCAGACTAAAATACGGTCCTCAAACTTAAACGAAAAAAGGTATTGGCTGTCTAGGTGTAAAGGAATAGAAAAGAATGCTTGACATAAATCAATTACAGTAAAGAATCCTGCATTCAATGGTATTTGATACAGAATCACTGCAGGATTTGGGACTACAAGACAACATGGCACAACAATTTTATTGATTTTTCGTAAATCTTGAACTATTCTGTATTTTATGCTAGGTTTCTTAATGGCAATTATAGGTGAATTACAAGGACTGCTCATTATTTCTTTTAAAATACCTTGTTTAACCATTCGATCAATTTCTGCGGAAACACCTGCTTTAACTTCGGGGCTCATTTTGTATTGCCCAGTATTTGGGTAAACTGCACCTTCCTTTATAGTCACCTTCACTGGGTCTACATTTGTCATTAACTCTACGTCCATTCCAGTGAAATCCCACACTTCTAGATTCACTGTGGTTTTCAGTTCATCTGGTAAATCATCTTTTGTCATTATGTCATACATCTCGTCCACTTCTGTACCTTGTTTTGCCAGCATTATTTTTTAGACACCGTCTTCATCAGGGGTCTGAATTGCAACACCATCCGGTGTGCAAAAAATTATGCAATTCATTTTGCACAATAAGTCTCTCCCTAGCAAATTTACTGGACTAGAATCGCACACTACAAATTTGTGCATCTCTCTGAAATTGCCAATGCGTACCGCCATGGGTTCTGTGATTGGGGTTCTAATCGGTTTATTTGTAATGCCTACTACTTGGATAGCTTCTCCGAGAGGGGTAGATTTGGGATGTCTGCTGTTCTCACAGGCGACCAGGTAGCACCAGTGTCCAACAAGAAAGTAATATATTATCCTTCTTCCTTCCCATTATTATATGGACCTGACTGATCTACCGGTAAGGATGCGCCAAGTACGCACTCCTCTTCCCACCCTCTCAGGTGCCGTCATTGATCTTCTCCAAAAAGGTGACTGTCCTGCAAAAGAAATTGTGAAGTTACAAACTTTTTCTTACCACTTTCTCCTAGAAATCCGGTGAGCGCACTGTACTTTGCTCTGTTCACAAAATTTGGCATAGGGGCAGGTGGCAACTGACTCTGTGGATTTACAACCTGCTGCGGTTGACTCATTACCACCTCATTCTGCGTCTGTGGATTTAAATTTTGATTTGGGCCAATATTATTCTGAATATTTTTACACTTGTTCTTCCAATGCCCCAATTTTCCGCACCCGTGACAAGGTAATGTATTATTTGCTTCCTCTCTACTCATCCGTCCCCTAAGTTTTCCCACATTTTTCCACATTGTTATCATTCGGACTCTGTCCTTTCACTTGATCATCATTCTGACAATTTAATTTTTGTTCTTGATGTTCTGCCAATTTTACTTGTGCCTACATCACCTTTTCTCCGCAATACTTGGCATATTTTAAAGTGTCATCAATAGGTTTCACCTGCCAGCACAACATGTGCTGCTGAATCATCTGGGAGATTTCTGGTCTTAAACCAGACACAAAATGATATACAAAATGTCCCATGCCCTTGTCTCCTATATTCTCAAATCCGCTATATTGCTTGAACACCTGTAGCAGACGCTCATAATAGGCATGTACAGTCTCATTTATTTCTTGTGTTGTTTATCTATTTTTACACAATCTGTTTCTTTTGGTGGGATTTTCCCTTTCAAGAAAGTGATCACCTGGTAATATTTCTTCATTACCTCCTCTGAAGGGGCTCCTATTTTCTTATCTCTCGGGTATTCTTCACTAGGCCAATCAACTGTGATCTTGCATTCTGTCCATAAATTAACAGGCACCACTATGTCAAATAGACCATCCAAATCCTTCAAAAAACCTTCGAAACATACACAAACATTTCAAACGGCTGGTACCATTCAACTGGTTTTTCTCTTAATTTTGAGTCCAAGGAAAATGTACATATCCTCCTCCTGGAACTTCTCTCATTGGACACAATCTTTCTACCTTTCCAGATTCTTTCAATAAGAGTTCAGATGTTGTTCGATTTGCCTATGCTTCTTCTTTTTTCCTCATCCACCTAGCTTTCCATTTGTCTAAATCTACCCATTTTTGTAATATGGTCATTAATTCCTTATGCTGTTATTTTCTTCTGGACACATTCATAGTCTCCAAATATTTATCAGCAAATTCTACACTATATGGCTTCTGTAGTACTTTTGCTCTCCCTATTTCAATCCCCATTTCAGAGGCATGATCTGTCAATTTTTCATGAAATATCTTCGTGTTTCTAGTGATACTTCTACAAATGAACAGTAATTCTTCATTACAGTAAGCATTTAATCTATCTAATGCTACATTTCCAGCTATCATTTCTTCCAATTCTACTTTCAGATTGTAAATATCTAAAATCTTCATTGGTTGTTTTGGTTTATCCATTCCCTGTGCTCATCTCTCTAATTCTTCCGGGGACACTATTGTGGCACTTTTGGTTCCTGTAGATGTTTCTAAACGTATCTCTTTTGAACAACTAGGTGTAACTCTTCTCGGGGTGTCATTTTTTTGTCCTCTCATCGGTAAATCCATTAGTGAAATTACCGAATCACACTCACTGGCTTGATCATCAATTATTATATTTTCCTTTCTAGGTTCAATAGTAGGAGTTGTCATGACTGGTGGTTTGGGACTATTAGCTTTATCCCCATACAATGGAATAACTGGACCTATAGTCACTGGAATAGTCAATGCTTCAGGGTGTGTATACAATTGGGTTATTTTCTGTATTAATTCTTCTTTATTTTTATTTATTGCTTCTTCTTCCTTTTCCTGAAGTACCCTTCCATTCATTGAATCATGTATCACTCGTGGAACTAAAGGTGTTCCTAAAACAGGGGCACTCGGGGTAGTTATACTTGGTCCTTCTTGATATGGTAGAGGATTTTTCGTTAGGATGTCCTCCATAAATTCATCTTCTGATTCCCCATAACCTGTCTTAGTCAAATGCCTAGTTTTCTCTGTACACCTGCTTGCTGATTGTTCTCCAGCCATTAATGCAGGATACAGTCCTTCCGTAATCATTGCTTGTCTCCATTGTTTCATCTGGCTCTCTCGTGGATCACGCATTTGTCTAGGGTAAAATCCCCTATAACTCCTACTACTTCTGGATGTGTCGCGCTCAAATGTCTCAGTTTCCCATTCTTCTAATGCCTCATATTGTGTTAATCTAGGTCGGGGCTCTAATTCATTATTTAGCAATCTTAAATTATGAAGAATTCTCCCATTGAACGTACCATTTTCTGGGAAAGCTAATACTCCATCAGTTTTAGTGTATTCTATCCAATTTTCTAACCACACACAGGTGTGGTAGCCTCTTTCCATCATCATAAATGAGGCAGGTGTCTTCGGTGGAGGGATAAGAATTCCCTCTCTAGTCTTAATGGGTTTATACTTTTTGAAATAATTTTACATTTTCTGCATAAACGAAATTTTTCTCTTTTCCCCGTACATTTTAGGTGACCTTTTTATATATTCGTCCAAGGCAAATCCTAAATATCTCCTGTCTGGGTGATTCCCTATTAATGTCGGATTGTATTTCCACATACAAACTCCTCTGTCCAATATTATTACGGCTTCTATTTTTGACCACCAATTAAATTCTTACTTACACTCTGAGTTTAGACCAATCCCAGCGCTGCTTTTATTCTTTTTGGCCAATCCAACTCAGGATCACACTTTTTGTCTACCCAATACTAGCGCGGCCTTTCTGTGACGTCAGTCTCACTCCTCACTACTGACCCCTCCTTTACAAATTTGCGTCAGTCACACACCCGCTGTTTCAGCCAATCCCAGCGCGGCTCTCTGTGACGTCAGTGCAACTCCGGCAACTGATCCTCCCTTCACAAGGTAACATGAAAACTTATTTTCTTACAACTTTGAATACAAATTTCATTAATAACAACGGAAAAACATTTGCTACTCTGTCTGTTCCACTATACCCAAAGGACAGTTGGTTTCTTTTGCTACGAGTAAGACCTTCCACTTACTCTTCACACACTGCGAGTAAAACCTTCCGTTTACTCTTCACTCAAGCTCAGACAAACCTGTTACTCCTTCACTGTTACCATTTCTAGGTGACATAAGACCAATATTTCACCAGTGAACTCTTTGCTATCAATTACTCTCACTCTTACACTGAAAAATAGTCCCTAATTTAACACTGCCAGCCCTGCATGGCTTCTTAGAGCTATTCCAACAGACGAGTAACCTCACTTCAGTGCGGCTTCCATTCGCCACCCACTATTCACTTCCCGGGAATTTCCAGACAACAACACAAACGGGTTTGCTAAAACATAAATTTATAGCCACTAATCACCACACTAGTCAATATAAACCATAGCTCTGCTACCAGAAAACTGATCCAGCGGGTTACCAACCTCAGGTACTCCAACACCATATACTCACTTGGGCCCATAAACACACATAGGCTAGTAAATACCGCTGGGGTCAATTTTATAATATTTATGAGATTAGTTACCTGTCAAAATTTAACTAATCTTCACTGATCTATAAGTTCTTTCCTCTGGTCAATGGACCTAATAGTTGGAACTAGTTGATGGTGAAATGACATCAGGGTTCTTTATATTCCTTACCATTCTGAAATAACCACAGACTCGGGAGAAGTTTTAAATGTTTGTCTAGTTAATTCATGTGAGCCAAACAAGAATACAGTACAAACTCCGTTTCTCCAGGGAAGAAAAGTCAATTAATTCTTTACCCTGTCACCTATATTAAATTGATATTTCACAATGACGGTACTTCAGAAAGGAGAAGATAGAGAGAGCAGCACCATGACATACTACACAGAATTATAGTTACCTAGGATGGTGTGGAAACTAACCCCTTGGCCAAGGAGCTGGGAGGGTCCCCTGGGAAAGATCATGTGACAAAGACTTCAGGACAGGTTTTCAGGACAGGATTCAGGACAGGATAGATGGCCTCTTCTAGATATGACGCCAGCGTCGCACTCCTCTCTGACACTATCTTCCTCATCGATTCTTCCGTGATCTTCTTCTATTATGTGCCTCCTCGATTCTTCCGTGATCTTCTTCTAATTAATTGGCTCAAATTCTAAGTCTGGAAATCGATTCGTCTTCAGCATAACTAACTAAATAAACTACCTCAATTATACCTTTCTAATGGCATGTACCACCCCTTAATGTTTCAGTTTCATGGAAGCCCTAATTCTGATTGGACATGCAAGGGCGGATGATCATCACACCATGCTAAGTTTAATCATTTTCTTTAGTTCTTTGTTCAATGTTCCCGCCCAATAATTTATCTTCCCAAACTTTATTTCCCACCCGCATTCACATCTTTATCAACAATTTGTATACATGGGGCTTTATTCTTGTTCAAATTTCAGGATGTCCATCAGGTTCCCAGGACATGTTGCGAATGAGGCCTTGGACGAGATTCAAGTACACCATCATGGTTTTCCGGCTTGTTGTTACTGTGCGTGCATGCATGAGGAGTCAAGTGCTGTACAACCATTAGCATCTCTCGGAGGCCTAAATACAAACTAGTAGAGAGGTCAAAAGACAACATATTAAATTCAAAATAAAATTATTTCACTGTATACCACCTATCTCTACTCTAACCCCATTTACTTATAATAGCTCTCCCCGCATTAGCATTTAGTACATAGCATGTTTTAGTTTCAGCAAAGCAGATGCTTAGCATGTGAGCTTTCAAGCGGCCAAATTAGATGTTTATGCACAGCTACAGAAAATTCCCTCCAATCGAAAGACCGTCATACTGTGTAGATGCAGTTGACGCATGCGCAGTAGTTTCCCGCGTTAGCAGCCATTTTAAGTCACACTCGGGTTACTTGTTAGTAAAACACATATGCAAGCTTCATTTTGCTAAAAATGTAATGAGGTGCAAGTTAATTTACACAATACTTTATTAATACAGTGTTATGGGTTACATGTGAGGATTGCATCCGAGCAAGTCTCTTTTATACAAGCCCTTGCTCCATGAGTGTGGAGAGCAAGCGGACGAAGGAAGCTGGAGTGGACGTAAGTGGAGGCAGTGTCACTGTCCTGTGGAGTTATGGTCGTGTCCACAGGAGATTTGGTATGGTATTGTGGATTTGGGGCAGCCGCTGCTCGAACGTGTGAGCTACACAAGTGCTTGTTCATTGTCACAACACTCAAGGAGTGACGTCAGGCTGCGTCACTTGAAAAGCTGCTTAGTGACCGGTTGCTGTGGACCCATCGTCATCACATTCGAGGAGTTATGTCGGGGGCATCCTTAGTAACGCTCCCTAACTACAAGTCAGAGCAAGGCTACGCGTCAATGTCATCGTGCAATGTTATCTTGGCGCCATCTTGGAAGGCATGAAGTACTACAGGAGTTGGGAAAGAGACGGCACATCGGGAACGGCAGCGCATATATCGGTGATGCGCACACCTGAATGAGGAGACTCGCTGTGGGTTTTCAATGTTGCACACTACGGTGATGTGCACACCAAATTCTGGTAACACTCTTGTTTAATTTGGCAATTGCATGCATCTCGGTGATGTGCACACCACAATAGTGTTCTTGTCAGGGTCTAATGCTTTTACTTTGGTGATGCACACACCAGTCGGCAAGACATCAATCAATCAATCAATCAGACCTGTGAGGGCCTCAAGGAGCAAGGGGGGGTGCTGCTCCTGCTCGAAGAGCATGGTCTTGAGTAGTCTCCTGAAGGTAAGTCAATGCTTGGGTCTGCCGTAGGAGGATGGGGAGTGTTTTCCAGGTCTTGCCGGCGAGGTAGGAGAACGATCTGCCGCTGGCGGTTGTTCTTCAGATGCAGGGGACGGTAGCGAGGGCACGGTCGGCGGAGCGGAGCTGGCGGTTCGGGGTGTAGAAGGTGAGTCGTCTGTTGAGGTAAGCTGGTCCGGTGTCATGGAGTGCCTTGTGTGCGTGGGTGAGGAGTTTGAAGGTGATCCTCTTGTTGACGTTGCAATAGTAGTGTGCCAACAAGGGATTTTGTTTTAGGAGAGTTCAATTTCTTTGTGCAAAGCAAATTACTTTTTATATGAGCTCAAGACTGATGCTCAACCATACGTTATTCAATTGAATTTAATCAAAGATATGCAACACACACGGGGTATCTTTTCAAGTGAAAAAATCACTGACTTTTTATATAGAAACAATTGATAAAAAGGAGTACAGAGAACAAATAAATGTGCAATGCGACATGAAGGGAGAAAAACAACCAAATATTATCCACAATTCATGATACAACAAATATCCAATCCAAAAAAATGAACAAAGATCTATCTCATGTTTGGAGAACAATCAACTGTGCATGTATGCTGTGGAAATGGATAATGCAGTCGACGTTTCGGTCTGTTAGGGCGTCAATCGGTCAGACCATCTTCAGGACAGTTGAAATTTCAAAAGAAGACTCCTGTATGAACATAGTGTCAATTAATTACAAAAAATGGAACATGAAATTCTCTTCATAAAGGATAGAGAAAAGAGAGATAGCCCGTGTGTGAAAGAGCGATCTTTTTTAGGAAATCATTGTGCAAGAGACACCTCATACCAAAGATTATAGCAGCGTTGTAAAATTGCCGCATAGTTCAGTGAAAGGGTGAAAAGCATATATGTTATTGGTGGTAGCTCAACGAGTCTGGCATTAAGATACTGTGCTTACTTATGAATTATTGCATTCGTATAGAGGGGTTATCGTTTCCTCATTGATTTTGGTTGTGCTTGTTCTATAAGGCAATAAACAAATATAATATGGTCATGAATTTGCCTTTTAATGCAAAAAGAGGGCTTATTTGAGTTTCTATTATTGAGACCTACCCGGTCTTAGTTGGGTAAGGATATACCATTTGAATGCCTGTGGCGGAATAGGGCAATAATGGAAGTCAGTGTTCTGATTATCCTGTTCTTGTGTAACAAGGAAGGCCAGTTGGTCCTTCGTTGGTTGGGTTTCTTACTTCAGAAGAATCTACGGAGCGGAAAGTCAACATGCTGTTAGCTGAATAGGGCGAACAACTAAACGCCATATAGTTGGTCTCGCACTATGATGGTATTACAAATAAATCGTAAGGTGCTTCGGAGACGGGTTATGGAATAGAGTCACATATTGTGCATTCGAGTACCCACATTTAAAACATGCTTACGAAGGAGTTCAACATTATTTAAACTGAACCTCAGTGTTTTGTTTGTTGGTTTAATGCCTCTTGTTGACGGGCAGCCAGTGCAGGTCTCTCAGGTGGGGTGTGATGTGGCTGTGTCAAGGGATGTCGAGGATCAGGCGGGCAGAGGCGTTCTGTATGCATTGCAGTCGTTTCAGCAGTTTGGCCGGGGCTCCTGTGTAGAGGGCGTTTCCGTAGTCCAGCCTGCTGCTGACAAGGGCCTGGGTGACCGTTCTTCTTGTGTCGGTTGGGATCCACCTGTAGATCATCCGGAGCATGCGGAGGGTGCTGAAGCAGGAGGATGAGACGGCGTTGACTTGCTTGGTCATGGAGAGTGTTGAGTACAGGATGAACCCCAGGTTGCATGTGTGGTCGGTGGGTGTTGGTGCTGCTCCCAGGGTGGTCAGCCACCAGGAGTCGTCCCAGGCTGAGGGGGTGGAGCCGAGGATGAGGACCTCCGTCTTGTCCGAGTTCAGCTTCAGACGGCTGTTCTTCATCCATTCGGCGACGGCTTTCATTCCTTCGTGGAGGTTGGTTTTGGCGGTGAGCGGGTCCTTGGTGAGGGAGAGGATCAGCTGTGTGTCATCGGCGTAGGAGACTATGTTGAGGTCGTGCAGTCTGGCGACATGGGCGAGCGGGCCATGTAGATGTTGAACAATGTCGGGCTGAGGGATGATCCTTGGGGTACGCTGCAGATGATCTTGGAGGCCTCGGACTGGAAAGGGGGGAGGTGGACGCTCTGGGTTCTGCCGGAGAGGAAGGAGGTGGTCCATTTCAGAGCCTTGTCTCGGATCCCTGCGTTGTCGAGGTGTTTGCGCAGGGTGCGGTGGCAGACAGTGTCGAAGGCGGCTGATAGGTCCAGGAGGATGAGAGCCGCGGTTTCGCCTTTGTCCAGCAGGGCCCTGATGTCGTCGGTGGTGGCGATGAGGGCAGTTTCGGTGCTGTGGTTGCTGCGGAATCCGGACTGGGATGAGTCCAGGGTGTTGTTCTCCTCGAGGTAGTGGGTCAGCTGTTTGTTGACGGCTTTCTCGATGACCTTTGACAGGAACGGGAGCAGAGAGATGGGTCGGAAGTTCTTGAGGTCTCTCGGGTCCGCCTTGGGTTTCTTGAGCAGGGTGTTGATCTCGGCGTGCTTCCAGCTCTCCGGGAAGGTCACGGTCTCGAAGGAGATGTTGATGGCCTTGCGGAAATGGGGTGCGATGGTGGCACTGGCTTTGTTGAAGATGTGGTGTGGGCATGGGTCTGACGGGGAGCCGGAGTGGATGGTGTTCATGATCTTGATGGTGTCGTCATCATTGATGTGGGTCCAGGTGAGCAGGGGGTCGCTGTGGTTTGGTGGCCGTGGGGTCTGAGGTGTTGTTGGTTGTTAGGGGGGGTCACGTTATCGAAGTTGTCGTGGATGTCGGCAATCTTGCGGTGGAAGAAGGTGGCAAGGGAGTAGCACAGGTCTTGCAATGGTGGGATGTCGTTGGTGTTGGAGCTGGGGTTGGAGAGTTCCTTCACGATGTTGAAGAGCTCTTTGCTGTTTTGTGCATTGTTGTCGAGGCGGTCCTTGAAGGAGGTCCTCTTGGCGGCTCTGATGAGGTGATGGTGTTGGCGCATGGCGTTCTTGTGGGATTCTTGGTTCTCCGGTGTCTGTTCACGGTGTCATTTCTTTTCTAGTTTTCGGCAGGTTTGTTTGGAGGTCTGGAGTTCTGCGGAGAACCAGCTGGCATTCTTGGTGGTGTGTTTGTTGGAGGGTTTCTTGAACGGGGCGAGAGTGTTGGCGCAGTCGTCGATCCAACGCCTGAGGTTGCTGGCGTCAGAGTCGGAGTTGGTGGGGTGGGCGGGTGGGCGTCGGGCGAGGGTGGTGTTTAGCTGGTCTTCGGTGATTTTGCTCCAGCTGTGGCGGGGGACCTGTTTGGTGTGGTGGTACGTGGTGTGTTTCTGGAAGGTGAAATTGATGCAGTGATGGTCGGTCCAGTGGAGTTTGGTGGTGTGGCTGAAGGAGAAGTGGGGGTTTGCGGAGAAGATGGGGTCAAGCGTGTGGTCGGTGGAGTGGGTGGGCGCCGTGACGAGCTGTCTGAGTCCGAGGTTGGCGTGGTTGTAGGTGGTGGAGTTGGTGTCGTTGTTGTTCTCGAGGTGGAAGTTCATGTCTCTGAGGAGGATGTAGTCTGTGGAGGCGAGGGCGTGCGTGGTGATGAAGTCAGCGATGGAGTCACTGAACTGAGGCCAGGGTCCGGGGGGTCTGTAGATCAGCGTTCCTCTGAGGGTGGTGTTGGGATCAGTGTGGATCTGGAAGTGCAGGTGTTCGGCGGTGCTGAGGGCGTCGTCGGAGTTGGTCGAGACCTTGAGGGTGGTCTTGTGGATGATGGCGAGTCCACCTCCTACTCCGTTGGTGTGTTTTCTGTGGGTGATCTTGTAACTGTCTGGGATAGCTATGGCGATGTCGGTTGCCGAGGAGTCGTACATCCAGGTCTCTGTCAGGAAGGCTACGTCCGGGGAGGATGTGTCGAGCAGGTCCCAGAGTTCGACGGTGTGTTTGCGTCCTGTCCTGGTGGGCGGGTTGGAGGTTCGAAGGCTGGTGAAGCTGCAGTTCCGACATGAGAAGGGTCCTTTGGTGCGCTTCGGTCCGGCCAGGAAGCAGGTGTGCGGTCGTCCAGTGTTTTAACTGGCAAGGTAGGGAAGTTGTGTGATTTTGTCCACAAAAACGTTTTAAAAAATGGTGCTATACCTGTTTGTTGCACAGCGAGGAACATTACAATTGGTGTGTGACAAGGAATTATGGCTGAACTATATGTACTAGACTGTAAAGTTATAATAGAACCTGTGGAAAGTGCGGAATGGTTGGCCCCCTTGGTCATTGCACGGAAATCGGATAGCAGATTGTGTTTGTGCAGTGAACTTAGGGATTTAAATACGAATATTGTGCTTGACAAATTGCCTTTACCCAGAATCGATGAACTATTGTAACATTCTAAGGCGATAAAATGTTTTTTTCCACCATTGATTTAACTTCGCCTACCACCAGGTTCAATTACATCCCACAAGTAAGAATCTTACGCCATTGATCACCTCTTTTGGCTATTACAGGTTTGTATGTATGCCGTTAGGCCTTGTGTCGGCGGCTGCGGTGTTCCAACGCTTGATGCACAAGATCTTCAGGGGCATGAAGGGAGTAACATATTTCCAAGATGATATACTGGTGATGGGCCGAGATAAAACAGAACATGATATGAGGTTAAAAGCTGTGTTAGGGAAAGCTTGCGGAGAGAGGTTTGACAGCTGAGTTTAAAAAAAACACAGATTTGCAGAAAGGTCTGTTACTTATTTGGAAAAAGAACAAATGATGGCCAGAATGTAGAACAATGTCATACATTCACCCCAGTACAGAGGTCTGGGCCTAAATCCAACGTTTGTTGCTCACCATGCCATTCCAGTTTGAACCCAGCCATATGCTAATCAGTATTGACCCTGTGCCTCATGGGAACAGTCCAGCCCGAACTGCCAGGCCAGGTCCTCCTTGGACTGGAAAAAAGCATCCTAGGACCGGTTTCGAGGTTTCACCCCTCATGAGCCAGGATAGCTTGACTCCAGTGGCATGGAGAGCAAGGGACTTACGTCTGGGCATACCCATCCCACTCGGGGTGACAAATGCAAACAGAGCAATTGATGGACAGAATGTAGAACAATGTCATACATTCACCCCAGTACAGAGATTTGGGCCTAAATCCATCGCTTTTTGCTTACCGTGCCATTCCACTTTGAACCCAGCCATATGCAAATCAGTCTTGACCCTGTGCCTCATGGGAACAGTCCAGTCCGAACTGCCAGGCCAGGTCCTCCCTGGACTGGAACCAAACATCCTAGGACCGGTCTCGGGGTTTCACCCCTCATCAGCCGGAATAGCTTGACTACAGTGGCATGGAGAGCACGGGACCCACATCTGGGCATACCCGTCCCACTCGGGGTGACAAATGCAAATTGATGGACAGAATTGATGGACAGAATGTAGTACAATGTCATACATTCACCCCAGTACAGAGATCTTGGCCTATATCCATTGTTTTTTGCTGACCATGGCATTCAATTGTGTGTCTTCTGCTTTCTCGCCCTAAGTGCGCCAGGTATGCCCAGACGTGGGTCCTGAGCTCACTGTGCGACTGGAATCAAGCTATCCTGGCTAATGAGGGGTGAAATTCCGAAACCGGTCCTAGTATGCTTGTTTCCGGTCCAGGGAGGACCTGGCTTGGCAGTTCAAGCTGGACTGTTCCCATGAGGCACAGGGTCAAGACTGATTTGCATATGGCCAGGTCTAAACTGGGGTGGCATGATGAGCAAAATAATGATGTATTTAACCCAGATCTCTTGACTGGGGGTGAATGTTTTGATTTGTTTTGCATTCCGCCCATCAATTGTGTTTCTTTTGCTTTCTCTCCCTAAGTGCGCCAGGTATGCCCAGACAGGGGTCCTGGGATCATTGTGCCCCTGGAATCAAGCTATCCTGGCTGATGAGGGGTGAAACCCCGAAACCGGTCCTAAGATGCTTGTTTCCGGTCCAGGGAGGACCTAGCTTGGCAGTTCGGGCTGGACTGTTCTCATGAGGCACAGGGTCAAGACTGATTTGCATATGGCCAGGTCTAAACTGGGGTGGCATGGTGAGCAAAAGGATGGATTTAACCCAGATCTCTTGACTGGGGGTGAATATTTTGATTTGTTCTGCATTTTGTCTATCAATTGTGTGACTTTTGCTTTCTCGCCCTAAGTGCGCCAGGCATACCCAGACGTGGGTCCTGGGCTCACTGTGCCACTGGAATCAAGCTTTCCTGGCTGATGAGGGGTGAAACCCCGAAACCGGTCCCAGGATGCTTGTTTCCGGTCCAGGGAGGACCTGGCTTGGCAGTTCGGGCTGGACTGCTCCCATGAGGCACAGGGTCAAGACTGATTTGCATATGGCCAGGTCTAAACTAAAAGAATGATGGATTTAACCCAGATCTCTTGACTGGTGGTGAATGTTTTGATTTGGTCTGCATTCCGTCCATCAATTGTGTGTCTTTTGTTACCTATTTGGGCCATGAAATAGGGTGTGGTGGTATATCACCAAAGAAGGATTTAATTGTAGCAATCTGTAATGCTCCTGCTCTAAGTTCCAAAGAGGAAGTTCGATCTTTTCTAGGACTGGCAGAGTTCTACTTTAAGTTTGTACGGAATTTTGCAATAAAAACGCATGGTCTGAAGAAACTACTGAAGCTTAAACAAGAGTTTTTTGGAATGCTGAATTGCAAAGGGATTTTGAAGGAATAAAACTGGATTCAAGCACTGTGCTTCCTTTACAAGGGTTTGACACAACCCTTCCCACTAGCATAATAACCACTGATGCTAGTGGGAAGGGTTTAGGAGCAGTTTTTATGCAGGTGGATGACTCTGGTGAAGAGGCCATTGTGGTGTTCGCCACTCACTCCTTGTCTGTGTCAGAGGAAAAATTTTCCATCATCGAGAAGGAGATGCTGGCTACAGTCTGGGGGATGGAGAAATTCAGACAATATATATGGGGGTTACGTTCAATGTTCCCTCTAATTTTGTTCCTCTGTGTGCGGCAGTGTAGAGTCTCTGTGTGCCTGCAGCCACGGCTATGTGCACCAGGAACCAAACTGCTCGTGTGTGCAGCACCAAATATCACTCCAAACTTTTGCTTAGAAAAGTGAAATGACAGAGCATTTCCATACATACAGCGCCACGTTTGGGTCTTAAGACAGGTTTGCAATTTGGATACGCACGCCATAACATGAATTGGTTACACAGGCAAGTACCCTTCGGGTTTAGAAAAGCACACGACTTAAACGGTGGTACCATCATAAGATTTTACTAGAGATTATTAACTGGAGCACTGTTCATTAGGTGGGGAAATGTTGGGAGCTTATACAAGATCACATATACACAATAAGTTACACACTTACATAACATATTTACAATATGATGGGCAAGCTACTGAGTAATGTCGGGCTATCCCGTCAAAGATAGTGTATGAAATGCAATTAAATTGAACACTTTCACAAAAGCCTACAATCAGCCCTGCAGCCATGCTCTATTAAGAAAAGAAATGCATCAAGTCCAAAAGCACGACGTGTTTTAAACGTCGTGCTTTTGGACTTGATGCAGGTGGCATCTGCCATGCTAATTGTTATATTATATATCTGGATGCAGAGAGAGAAAGAAGCAGCTAAATACAACCAATGACAAAGCCAATAGTCCTGGCTTGTTGTAGGTGTAATGTTACTTGTATTATATATCTGGATGCAGTGACAGAAGTAGCAAAATACCAGTCAGGCAGCACACTATGCTAAGCACAGATTTTCAGTTTGTGTTTTGAAGCCACGCCCCTAAGTACATTAGTCACACCCCTTTAGGAGACCCCCTAGTTTTTTTTAATCCCACTTAAAGCCCGGTCTATAAGATTTGTGGACAGTTACTGTAAATATAAAAGAGCATATCTAGAAGTTCTAATATTATGGAATTGGACTAAATGTAATAAAAACGTTTCCTATGTTCTTTATACTGCATCTATCTTTGAGGCATACACTTCGCGATCCTGCAAAGGTGCTTTATCTTTTGTCTTATCAGGCTATCAAAAATAGCGTGAATGGCCCCATTAGGCCCACAATGAAATAAGTCAAAATTCTAGTGAAAGTTACTTTGAGAATCCTGTATTGTTTTTCAACATATCCTCCCTGAGAGCTTCCTCTCACCACCCCATCCTCCTACCACCTGTGCCTTGAATTAGTAATCAGCAGTATATGTCCAACAGGCCCCTTCTGTTCCTTTGCTATGGATCCCTTTGCAAAGTGAGAATCCGCACAGCAGAGGCAGGTTGTTTTGTATTGGCATCTGGCCCTGACACAGATCAGCAACTGCGACTTACAGATGTTCAGTGACATGATATTACGAGTTTGCGTGAGACGGTTATTGGAGCTGAATGGAGTGTAAACATGTTTATTGAGGTCTCTCGGGGTCGCTGTGAGGCCCATCACAGTGCTGGAAAGAATATATACTAAGTAGGCGGCTATATAATGCCTTTTTATCAGAATATCTTACCCCAGGTCCTGTTTCTTTGCACTGCAGCTGTGGATGCCCTTGGTACACTATGGAGGTGAGCAGATTTAAAACCTCATTATGAGTGGCCTAGTTTTATGTGCGATAGTTATCGCACACAATAAAAAATAACATTGATGTGTACACAATTGGTTGTGTTATAATTATGATATGTGGACCTGGAGTTAAAGAATCATTGGTAATGAGGAACAGTGTGCTTTACAAATCCTCAAGTACTCCTTTGCATGCACTGTAAAGCGCCACGTTTTAAAAGTCATCTTTTGCAACCTCACTTTCTTGCCTTGATTCATGACAATCTTTCTTTTTTCTTTTAAAAACGGAAAAAAGCATGATGAATATCATTTATAGGAAGCACACCAAAAAATAAAAGTCAGTGGGCATAATTATGAGGTGCAAAGTACAATGAAAACAAAGTGTCGGGTTCCCTGAAGAAACCTTTCATGCAAACACAAAAAATGAAAGTGCAAGCCAGTTGTAATTAATTCTAACCTGATATTCACATTGATCGGAAGTAGCTGTCAGATGCACGTAAAGCTTTTTTAGAACTTGCAAAAAAGATAAAGCACAATTTTTGTAAAAGTGCAAATTGCAAGCCTTCACACACAACATTTTAAAACTTAGTTAATGTTATGTAAACATCTAAGTGGCAGATGTATGAATCCATACAGAAAAGGAAACAGGGAACAGGGAACAGGGTAGTGAAGTGGTGCATTAAATTTTTGTGTGTCAAAATTTGGACGGGGATGCACTGCAACAATAGATTGGCCCATGCACGTCAACTAATTGCAAGTGCATGTGCCATACTCAAGCACACAAAGTTAATCCGGAAACTTGTGCCCTTGTCGTACCCATGTGGACATGCACTCTCGTCCAGTTTGAGAATAACTCTGTAAAATGTATATTTGTACAAATATACGGTGCCAATTATCTGATAGAGACCAATTAACACAGGACATGGGGAAAAAGTTGAAAATCTGCAACTGAATGATTACGCCTTCATATGGAAGAAATTTCTAACTTAGGGTATTCACAAAGAATCCTTGGAGTATTCCTAGGAGTGTGGTAGTTTTCCTGCTTAGATAGTTGCCGCCCGGCTAGTATTTTGGCACTTCTTTATGTCTCTGATATCAAATATATAATACAAAAAGTAACATGCCAAACAGAGCCGCAACTAGACTGAAAATTGGAGGGGCGGCTAATTCTTCCAGCAATCATCAGATTGAAGATGCAGGGGCTCTAAGAAGAGGTGAAAGAACAACAAAAAATCCTTAACAACTAAATGGTCTTTTAAAGAACTGTGAAGCACTTGGGTGCGGCTGTGGGTGTGCCCGGGAAGCTGCCTCAGTCCGGGCTGACACACACGACAGAGGGGGGGGGGGGGTTGAAGCCCTTTGAGCCCAATGGGCGTTGCGCTCCTGATGCCAAATGTCACCTGCATCAAGTCCAAAAGCACGTGTAAAAAACACATGCTGTGCTTTTGGACTTAATGCATTACTTTTCTCAACTGCGGGCTGATTGTGGGCATTTGTGAAAGTATTTATGTTAATCGCAGCGCATGACTGTGCTGCTATTAACAGGAATACTTTCATAAATGCCCACAATCAGCCCAGAGCCGCGCTCCATTAAGAAAAGACATACATCAAATGCAAAAGAATGACGTGTAAAACACACGCCCTGCTTTTGCACTTGCTACGTTTCTTTTCTTAATGGAGTGCGGCTGCGAACTGTTTGTGGGCCTTTGTGAAAGTATTTCTGTTAATCGCAGCACAGTCATGCGCTGTGATTAACATGATTATTTTCACTAAAGCCCACAAACAACCCGCAGCCACGCTCCATTAAGAAAATAAATGCAGCAAGTGCAGTTGCGACTTGCTGCTGAACGCCTGCAGAGGCTGCCAATCTGCGCACAACAATACACTTACCTGCCGTGACCTTGTGTTTTCCGTGTTCTCCTCTTGCAGCCTGTTAACACAGCTTCCCGCAAACAGAAAATTATTGGTTTTCGCGCAGTTCGCATTTAATGCGGCGGCGCGAACGTTCCAGCGGGATGTCCTATGTGTGCGCTTCACACAGGACAATGCACACTGAGGGTCACAGAGGTGCGCAGGCGCGCATGCACGCACCCTACAGGGAACACTGGTTACGTTTCACCTTACTTATGGATTACAAACAGTTAGTGAATATCCTTACTTTAGAGAGTATAATTAGGGCCTCTTCGAGAATAGTGAAGGTGACTTTGAAATTACTTGATTTTATGTATGATGTGGACTATCTGCCAGAGAAGAGAAATAAAGTAGTGGATTATTTTAGCCACTCTCTGTTACCTTTTGAAGGGGAGATAAGAGAAGATTCGGACGATTTTAGCATAGGTGTGATTGAGGACACAAAAGAGGTCATTTTGAAGGAGGAATGGGATTTGGAGTACGGCAAAGATGTGGTTTTATGCTGAATAAAATCTTTCATTACCACTGTATGGCCTAGCAAGAAAGACTTGCATGAGGAGTGCAGAGTATTGTGTGAGATCAGGAACTAGTTTTCAGTTCACGATTCAGGTTATATTTTCAGAGGAGAGGGAATGGTTGTCCCGATGGGTGTTGAGACTAGAGTGCTAGAAATAAATCACAAGGGACATCTAGGGATTGTTAAGTTGAAGAAGAGAGAGAAATTAATGTACTGGTGGCCAGGTATGGATAGAGACATCAAAGGATTTGTGAAAGACTGCCAAACTTGTACCAACTCAGATAAAACTCAACGTGTGTTGAGACCTTCGTTGGGGACAGAAAATATCCAGAGAAAACCTGGGAGGACTTAAGCGTAGATATGTTGGGTCCCATTCTAGATGACAAGCATATCACTGTGGTCATTGGTAATTTTACTCAATAACTTGAAATTGGGGTGACAGACATCCGTTGACAGCAAGGCTATGGTTACTTTCCTGGAGAATTTGTTTTTGAGGGAGGGCATTCCAAGTCCATTCTGCGAGACAATGGACCATAGTGTGTTTAAGAGAGATATTAATGGTTTTTTTTAACAGAAATGGCATTCTTGGGACGAAAACCCGTTTACCACCCAGCAGGGAACGTTGTTGTTGAACGCTTTAACAGGGTTGTGATGGGTAGCACTCAGGCATTAATTAATTCTGGTAAAGACTGGGTGAGGGAATTACACAGCACTATGTGGGCATTTAGGGTAACACCCACAGGCACTGGTTACAGTCTGTTCGGATCTTCAGAGGGAGGAATTCCTTCACCAAGCATAATATTGTGTGGAACAATAAAAAAAATATGCAGTAAGTGGTCTCCAGCGGTGGTGAAATCCAATTTAAAGAAGGTGCAAAAAGTCTATAAGACATATTATGATAGGAAACACTGTGCAAAAGGTTTATATTTAGCGCCTGGAGATTGGGGGAAAGTAAAATGGGGTGTCAAAACTAAAAAACCCATGCAAGTTGAAGAGGTTTATGCAAAATCTGCACGTTTGCATGACAAAAAAGTGTGGCATTTTAGTAGATTGGCTAGATGCAACAGAATCCTTGACTGGGTAATAAAGAAGACAGTACTCCATTGTTTATGGACTGGATATGGGCGGAGATATCGAAGACTGGTGGAACAGGAACTGCTTCTCCTTCATATGAAAAAGGAGCGAGTAGTACTGTAAGGCAGTCTTCGATTCAGGATAGCAGTGTTGCTGCGACATGCAAGGGTAGACCTGTAGTACTACCCAAAAGATTTGAGAATTATATTATGTAAATATTATTTTAAGTGGGGGAACAGGGGTGGGTTTCCTTTATTCCCTGTTATGCAGAAAGATCTAATTTTGATAGAACTCTTTGACCTTACCCCTTTCTCTTCCTTCTTATAGTTAAGTGTGAATTTTCACTAATGTATTACAGAGATGTAACTTGTCAATGTATAGGTAGGGTATGAGGTTTTCCTCCACACAATGCTGTATTTAATTATGCTAGATTCCAGTGTATGTATGCATAAGTAAATCTTTGTATTGTTGTGTAAAGAAGAGAGATGCGGTATCCTGGTTACCTGCAACTAGGTAACGTGATACCATAGGTTCTGGGATGTGGGGGGAGCTAGGGACAGTTGGTGGAAGCTACGAGTACAGGCATATCATGCTTGCTCTCAATAAAGAAGTGAATTACCTTCATCTGGAGTGATAGCGTCTTCGCAAAGGTGACATGCCTTTTCAAACAGCATTCTTTTATTTACCAGCCATAGCCAGTTCTGCAAAGTGTTACATATCAACTCTTGCAGAAATTCATTTCAATGATATCTCTGCATTACCGGATGAACCAGAGTTGATCATACAAAATGCGTTTGTGATGTTAAGTGCTCTGCCACCCTGTACTGGTATGAGCACCGCTATAAAACAAATGAAATATTAGTGACAGAGGGATTATGGAGAGATGAGGAGCACTGTTGGCCAGTGATTTTGAGGGATGCCATGGAGAACAATGTCATGGGACACCAAAAAAGATTGTTTCATTGGGTGCCACCTGCTGGTCCTGAGAGAGTGAGTAAGTAATGTCTCTTACTGTGCTGTTTGAGATTGATAGTTTTCTCCAGTAGGGAAGGTGTTATCTGTCATGTCAGTATGTATGTATGAACTTTAATAGCACATTGTTTATTTCATAATGCAAGTGACAATCTGTGACAGTATTTTAAGTAGGAGTAGTTAAATTATGCCGGTTGGGTAGAGTTTTGGAGCAATGGGTGTGGTAAATGAAAAATGTCCTAGTTAACATTAAGGAGAATTTCAATTCTATTAAGGACGCAGAAGCGGAGATTATGCATATGCATTACTTTCTTCACTTTTAATAAACAGCAGGTTCAAAGTTCAAAATTAAAAACACCACTACACAGCACTAAACCTCCCATGAACCACAGGGAGTAAACATGGTGACCATACGTCAGTTGTGTAACAGTCCATGAGTCCATATAACATTAACCATGTCATACTTCTTCCTCGTCTTCACTGTGGGAAGTTAAGCACACTGGACCTCAATCTGCCTTTGAATCCAAACCTAAAAGGATTTGAAGATCGTTAAGACACTTTCAACTGAACAAATCAATTCTCAGTTAAATCATGTAAAGTCATAACTTTACCAAGCTTCAGTAAACCACAGGAATTACATTTCCATTAACACTAGTCTCTAACATGCGGAACGAACTCTGCCGTCCGTTCAAGATCACTTCACAAAATATGCATACATTTCAATAGCAAGAAAACAGCATCTAAGCAACAATACAAAATTACAGTTTGTTTCTGAGTAAAGACCACAATAATCTCCTGAAAATCCCGGTATCCATCTCGCCGTCTCAAGATATACAAAACTGTAGATATCCCTGTAAGTCCTCCAGGGCAGCATAGCAGATAGATAACATGCTGGGGGGATAATTCTCACCTCTGCGTCCTTAATAGAATTGAAATTTTCCTTCATGTTAGCTAGCAAATTTTTTATTCTGTATCAGGACTGGAGACGAGGATTATGCATGTTTAAAGCTGACTTATCACTAATACGGCATTATAAATCGGTCTAAAATAAAACCTTATGAAGGTGGAGTCCGAAGACCAATCCGCCACATTCATGATATCCTCAAGCCTGCCACCTACCTGGACAGCCTTGGAAGCCATAGCCGCCTGTGGGGTTCTTACATCACCGCGTTCGGGTTCTTTGCACGGAACCTGGAGTGAAGGTTCCGTGCAGGGAATGTGGAGCGGTCAGGTTTGGCAGTTGCTGCCGGGGAATCCGAGTGTCTGGACTGTAATAAAGAAGCTCTCCTTCGCTTACCTACATCGTCCTCATCGTCTTCTTTTCATTGGCGACGGGCTGGTCCAGCTCTCTGTTCCCCTTCATTAGTCCGGCGATGTGGTTTTCCTGCCTGCACTGCTGTGTGACGACGAATCGTTGAAGTGTGACGACGAATCGTTGAAGTTGAGTCTCGTCAAGCTTTGGGGATCGTCGGACTTGGAGTCCCTGCTGCTCTCCTTTGATTTCGTTTTCGCCGGTGAGATCATTTTGTTTTTCTTTGCCTCTTCTGTTTGTTCGGCGCGTAGATCGGCGCGCGGCGTATGTGCGAGCGTCACGTTCTGACGTCCTTCGTCTTGTTGTGCACAGTTGCCTTGGCAACCTGGAGTTATGAGGCATGCGCTTTGATTAGAAGCAGCGCGTGTAGCCCAGCGCTACTTCTTGTTTTTAGCGAAGTGTCATGATGGCACACGGAGCAATTTAAAAGCCTCAATTATTAAGCTTTGTGCGAATGTATTTTTTTTGCACGTGAAAACACCTTCTTTATGCAGGAAATGACAATTTACGCGCACATGTAGCCTTTCTTAAGCAGAAGAGTGCTTTTCTTTTGAAGTTTCATTGGAAGTATTGATTTTTATTTTTAAGTGACATTTGCAGCATAGTGTTAATCTTAGTGGCAGCAACTCACCCACGCAAGATTGATTATGGATAACATTGCTGCTCCACCTCCATTTTTACAGCTACCTGGTCCTCCTCCTATGCTATGGCCACAATGGAAGGCCACTTTTGAGGCCTATTTAGAAGCAATTGATGGTGACACTTTCACGTCCAAGAAAAAGAAGGCTTTACTAATGTACAATGTTGGTGCTGAGGCAAGGTCAATCCTTCAAACTTTACCTCTGGAGTCAGTGTGGACGTGCACCAGCGGTGGTGAAGATGGGGATGCACTAATTGTCGATGATTATGCTTCTTTGGTAAAAACTCTCGATAAAAGGTTCAATCCCAAGCGCAATGTAGTCCTGGAACGACACAAATTTTTACAACGTGCACAGATGCCTGGCGAATCCATTGATGACTTTGTTGCGGCTCTCAGAATTTTAGCTCTTAAATGTAATTATAGAGAATTTCGGGATGAAATAATTCGTGATCAGCTAATTGAGCGTACCTGTGACAAGAAAGTGCAACGGAAGCTTCTGTCCTCTGATGATCCTGATCTTGAGACTGCCCTTATCTTAGCAAAGAGTGTTGAACATTCTCAACTCTGCATGAAAGAATTAAATACTCCTGTGTCGACATCCTAAACCACTTCTGCATCTGAGGTCAAGCTGGTCACCACAAACGCTCCCCCCAAGTTGACCAAGAGTATTAGTGTCAATGCTTCCCGGACACCATCCTCGTCTAATTTCCCGAAAACAAGAGTTGAACAACATCCTGCGTGTTATCGTTGCGGTAGCACCTCTCATCTGGGAAACTTCAAATTTTGTTATGCCGTAAATCAGACTTGTTTCAAGTGCGGCAAGAAAGGACACTTAGCGCGAATGTGCAAGGCAACTGTACCACAGAGGGTACCTCCTCGTACTGTGAGGGCCATAGAAGAGGACTGTGTGTATGAGGATGACGAGCGCTATGAATTATTAATGTTATCTTCATCTCCGACACAAGAAGAAGGGGTTGTAGAAATAGCTTCCATCAGTGAGGGTCAAAGAAGGAAAAGTCCTGTGTGCATCATAAATGTGAATGGGAATGGCATGAAGTTTCTTGCTGATTCCGGTTCCCCTTTTACTCTGGTTAATGTCAAGGATTTTAAAACTCTGGGCAATCTTCCAGTAGTCCACTCTAACATAAGAATTTTTGCGTATGGTGGTAAAAGAGTGAAAGTAGTTGGCAAATTCAAGGGGAAGTTAGAATTCAAGGATGAGTGCATTTTCTGTACTATATTTATAGTGGAGGAAGGTGCGAATTTGTTAGGATGGCATGAACAAGGCGAACTTGGGATCATTCTTGATCCTAATCACGTTGACATGGTGTTATCTAAACGGGAGGCTAGACAGTACTATGCCAGTCTTTCGGAGGTCCCTCCAATACATACTATCACGTCTGATGTGTGCGTTATGAGTGATTGGATTAAAAGTTATCCTGAGGTATTTAGTGGTAAGTTGGGCAAACTCAAGGGATTTCAACACCGCATAGTTCTCAAGGATGGTGCAATGGCCGTGGCGCACAAGGTACGGAAGGTACCACTCAGTATGCGTGGGGAATTGAGGCTTGAGTTAGAACGGTTATGCGCACTGGGTGTGATCGAGGCTATTGAAGGGTCTGAGTGGTTGTCACCCATTGTTTTAGCGCGCAAGGCCGATAAGTCTCTCAGGATGTGTGTGGACTTGCGCGATCTGAATGCGTGCATCTGGGTCGATCGACAACCTCTACCCAACATCAATGAGATGTTGTCGACCTTGGAGGGTGCCAAGTATTTTACTTCTCTTGACATATCCTCTGCGTACCATCAAATCGAACTGTGCAAGGACTCCAGACATCTTACGTCATTCGTGACTCCTGATGGAGCTTTCCGTTATCTACGCATGCCGTTTGGATTGGCATCGGCTTCCGCAGTGTTCCAACGTCTCATGGGAAACTTATTCAGGAACACTGTGGGGGTGGTGTTTTTCCAGGACGACATTCTTATTCACGGGAAGACCATACAGGAGCACGATGTCCGTGTTAAGCATGTGTTGGACATAGTCAAATCTAGTGGTCTGACGTTAAGGAGAGACAAATGCAGATTTCTGCAAGAGGGAGTGGATTACCTTGGTCACCATATCTCCGCTAAGGGGGTAGAACCAAAAATGAGTTACTGGATGCCATTAAGGATGCACCTGAACCCATAAACAAAGACCAGTTACGTTCCTTTCTAGGGCTTGTTGAATATTATGCTAAATTTGTACCCAACTTTTCAGACAGAACTGTATGTTTGCGTAGTCTTCTTAAGAAAAACGTGAAGTACACTTGGTCTGAGCAATGTGCGTCTGATTTTAGGTCTCTCAAGGAGGCTATTGTACAGGCACAGCCACTCAAACTTTTTGACATCAACGACAAATGCATTGTCACCACCGACGCCAGCAATGTTGGTCTAGGTGCTGTTTTAATGCAGAGAAGATCGGACAATAAGGAAGAAATCATTGCTTTTGCATCCAGAACACTTCGTGGTGCTGAAGGGACTTATTCGACCATCGAAAAGGAGGCGTTGGTACTATGGTGGGGTGTACAGTATTTTCGTAATTTTCTGTGGGGTAACAATTTTGTCCTCAGAACTGATCATAAGCCTTTGGTAGATCTGTTTACCACCAAAGGTGGTGGCAGAGCTACGCCTCGTATTGCCAAATGGCAGTACAGACTGAATGAATTCAATTATTGCCTGGAGTACGTTGCTGGTGTGAAGAACTGTGTGGCTGACTGTTTGTCTAGGCTGCCTCTTTCTGCCAGTGTTAGTGAACCTGCTAATGACTTTGTAGAAATGGTGTGTGCAGTCAGCACTATTGCTGATACGGGAGCTGCTCTATCTGAAGGGGATTGGAAACTGGCCATTTCTGAAGATGCAGAGCTTTGCAGGGTAATCGATTTGGTAATCCAGGGTTGGCCCAACAGTGCTGTTATTCCCGAGGAATTGATTCCCTATTCAAGAATTAGTGATGAGTTGTCTCTGGTTGATGGGATTTTGCGCAGGGGTGGGTTACTGGTTGTTCCCTTGTCATTACGGAAGAAAGTTTTAGACTTAGCCCATGAAGGTCATTTGGGCATTCGAGCAATGAAGCGGAGGGTGAGGGAAGATTTTTGGTGGCCGGGTGTAGATAGGTCCATTGAACATTGTGTCAGGGATTGTGGCGCGTGTGTGCTGAGTGACAAATCTCAGGTAACTTGTACGTCCTCCGTCAGTCCCGTTGTAGTCAAGGAAACACCATGGTTTAAATTGGCTTTTGATGTGGCTGGTCCATTCAGTGGTTTAGGGGCTTCTCCCAAATACGTGCTAGTTTTGATTGACTATATGTCCAAGTGGCCGGAGGTCAAATTTGTGGATGGTATCAACTCTAGTGTGGTTATTAAATTTCTGTTGGAGGTTTTTCTTCGGGAGGGATTTCCAGAAGAATTAGTGACAGATAATGGTACGCAGTTGGTGTCTACTGAGATGCAAAGTTTTTTGAGCAAGCATGGCATCAAACACACACTTACCTCCCTTTACCACCCACGCAGTAATGGGTTGGTTGAGCGTTTTAATCGTGTCGTCAAGGAACAGCTACAGTTGGCCTCTGTTAATGGTCTTGATTGGAAGGTTGTGATTTCGGATGTGTTGTGGGCAATGAGGACAACTCCACACTGTAGTACGGGTATGTCTCCATTTTCCTTGTTAAGGGGTAGGGTTGCGGGTTCGAAGCTCAACAAGGATTGGATGCTAAGGAAGGTTGTGGATCCACTAAGGTTGGGTGCGGTGGCGGATGTTAGAGCTGCCACTCAAGCCAAGTATGGTTCTAATTGTCCTAAGCAGTCTTCTGTGTGTGAAGGGGATTGGGTGAGGATTAAAAAACCTGTTTTCGTTCGTAAGGGTTCCTCTCGTTTTTCTGCTCCTATGAGGGTCAGTAAGGTGAGAGATCATGTGGTTGTCCTGGATAATGGCAAGGTCTGGAATAAGTCTGCTGTTTCTGTGGTACCTAGGTCTAAGGTGGAGTTTGTGAGAGCCAAATTTGGTGTTGGTACTCAGGGTACAATTCTACCTTCCAGCATCGATAAGCATGGTGGTCGCACTTCGGAGAATAATCTTGCTTCTCAACAGAGCTCTTCGAGAACCAAGCTTCTTCCTGCTAGGTCTAGGTCATCTCCTGTTAAGTTACGGGATTATATTAGATTTTGACCTTCTGTATTTGGGGATTAATGTGTCTGTATGTGGGTAGTTTTTGTTTTTACGGGATGAAGGGTTTGTGTTTTTTTTTGTGAAGGAAGGGGGGTGTGTGGGGTTCTTACATCACCGCGTTCGGGTTCTTTGCACGGAACCTGGAGTGAAGGTTCCGTGCAGGGAATGTGGAGCGGTCAGGTTTGGCAGTTGCTGCCGGGGAATTCGAGTGTCTGGACTGTAATAAAGAAGCTCTCCTTCGCTTACCTACATCGTCCTCATCGTCTTCTTTTCACCGCCCTAGTTGAGTGAGTCCCAGAAGTAGTGGTATTGATGTCAGCATCCGCAAAGACCCATCTTACCCACCTAGCAATGGTCGAAGAGGATACCGCTTTGAATGGTTTCTTGATGGCAATCAACAGTTGCCATTCCCCTGGAGGTCATACCTTCTTTGTCATGTCCTCATATGCCTTCAGGCCCCTGACCACACACAATTTGGGGGCCTTAGGAAAAAGTGGATAAGATACCGACCTGGTACTCATCTTTCTCCTCCTGGAAATGTTGAAGGTAACCCCCTCCGGAGTAAAGTTCCTGGCTAACAGATGTAAAGCTCGCACATCTGAACCTCTCTTAGAAAGATATAAGACAGAGCATCATAGCCAGCTTCGCTGAGATCTTCTTCCTGGAAAGGTACTGGTTGTCCTGCAAGGAGGATAACAGGCGTAAGACCAGATTGACATCCCAGAGACCCGAGAACTGAGGCTCGGAGGGTCAAGATATCCTGATGCCTTTGAGAAGCTGACTTACCCAAGGATGTTCACCTACCGGAATATTGTTCACCAGTACATGGCCCGCTAAAATAGCTAACCTGAATGAGTTAATGGTACAATATGCCAGTCCCTCCTGGAAGAGCTCTGCCAGGAAATTCAAAATGTCAGTAACACTGGTGTCCACGGGATCCAGGTGTTAAACCACCTACCAAAAAAACCATCTCCTCCGTGCCTATTTGTACCTTTTGTTAGTTCCTGGAGCCCACGCCTGCTGGATGAGGAATTATCTCACTGCAAAAGTCTGAATTTCCAAAATCGCATGAAATCTCCCACGCCATGAGATGAAGATGGCCCTGAAGAACCAAAGGATGAGGATGGCCCAGGGGATCCGTCAGGATCTCTGGAAACGATGGGAGGAGCACCGGAGCAGCCCACGCCAGCTCTAGGAGAGAAGTGAACCATGCTTGTGATCTCCATAACAGTATAATCAGTACCTGAGATTCTCGCTGACATCTGATTTGAGCCGCCACTCTCTGAATCAGGAGAAAACGGTAGAAAGGAGTAAGCTTGGTCCATCAACTAGTCCTGGAGGAAGGCATCCACTGCCCCTGCTCCGGTCTCCAGCTGACGTAACGGGGAAGGTGTGTGTTCCATCTGGAAGCAAACAGATCCACCTGGCAAGGGCCCCACCATGTCATCAGAGCTTGAAAGACTCTCCGGTGGAGCCTCCAATCGCTGACATCCTTTGAGGTATCTGTAGTTCCAGTCCACCACGGAGTTCGGCGCTCCTAGAAGGTACTCCACTGTCACAGAAATGTGCTGTTGGAGGCAGTAGTGCCAGAAGTCCTTGGCTAGTTCCACCAGGGCATGTGAGCAGGTCCCACTCAGCCGGTTGATATATTGGACTTGTGTTGTGTTGTCCATTCTCAGTAGCACACAGCACGATACCCTGTCCTTTGTGAGGCACCGAATAGCAAACAATCCCGCTGGTAACTCGAGACAGTTGATCTGTAGGCTCAATTCTTCTTCTGACCATCTGCCTCCCATGGAGTACGAACCGCATCTGGCCCCCCAACAGAGGCTACTGGTGTCCAAGTCTATCACTAGGTCCGGACGGGAACCAAAAATCACCAACCCCTTTCATGTCTCCATGCAGTCTATCCACCACCGCAACTCTGTCTTGGCCTCCGGCGTCAATGCCACCAGTTTTGAATACGTAAGACCTCTTCGAAGATGGGCCGCCTTCAGTCTCTGCAGGGCCCTGTAGTGGACTAGCCCCAGGAAAATGACCTGTATTGAGGAAGATAACAACCCAACAATGATGGTCAACTGCCGCAGAGAGATCCTATCCCTCCTGAGAACCTTCCTCAGCTCGGTCTTGATATTGGCTAGCTTCTGGTCTGGCAAGCTCAGGGTCGCCGCTCTGGAGTCTATGTGAAAGCCCCGAAAAGTCATGCTCAGCTGGGGAATCAAATCCAACTTTTGCTGGTTGATGACAAGCCCCAAGTTCTGGAGCAAAGAAATGGTGGTGTCCAGGTGAGACACCAGAAGATTGCGTGATTGATCCACCAAGAGAATATTGTCGAGGTAGATTATCAACCTGATGCCCAGTGTCCAGAGGTGATCCACCACAGGTTTGAGGAGCTTCGTAAAGCACCACGGTGCCGATGACAGACTGAACAGGAGGGTCCGAAACGTGAAGATTTGTCCTTTCCATTTGAATTGGAGAATCCTGCAATGAGGAGGAAAAATGGGGACCATCAGGTAGGCGTCCTTGAGGTCTAGACTTTTTAATCATTCGTCCTGGAGCAGAAGGCCTCAGAGGTTATGGATCCCTTCCATCTTGAAATGGCGGTAAACCTGCCATTCGTTAAAGGATCTGAGGTTGATTACGGGGCAAAAGCCCTTGTGTTTCTTCTCCACCAGAAAGAGATTGCTGGGGATGCCTCTGGGGTGGAGAGCGGATACGGGTTTCGAGCCCTTGGCTAGTAGGTCTTGTACATTCTGATAGATCAGAAGCGATTCCTGTGTGGAAAAATACAGTGGGTGGGGCCTTACTGACTGGACCGGAGTTCCGTAAAACTCTATGTGGTACCCTGGGACAGTCTCCAGCATCCATTGGTCTGCCGTGATTTCCGCCCACTTGTGCGTAAACAAGCGCAGTCTCCCCCTCAAGCGGAGAGGCGATGAAAGGATGCAGCTTACAGTTATAACTGCTGCTGTTATTGGGCTCTCCCCGGGCCCGGTTGTTCCTTCCACTTCCACCGCCGCAGGTGGGGTAGAATGTCCCCTGGCGGCCATCGTGCCAACCACTGTTCCTCTTGGCTTGTGCTCTGTTAGGACCTTGATAGGACTGCTGGTCAGAAGAGCGACCCCTGCCTCAACCGGCCCCTCCAAAAACCTTCCCCAGAAAGATCTTCTTCTTGGATGATTGGGCTTTGTCAAGGGTTGAAAAGGTTGAGACAAGCTTCCCCAACTCCTTGACGAAAGGCTCGCTGAACAGGTGGCCCAGTGCTACTGGCCTTGTCTCCCAGGAAGTGAGCTCCCGCAGTTTGGAGTCTATTCTTATCAGAAGGGAGCAGCAACGTTCCACACAGAGAGCACAGTTGGCATTGCCGAGGAAGCAGACCGCCCTTTGTGCTCAACCTGCAACATCCTCTGTGAGGAAGGGTTGCCCAGTCTGCTTTGCCTGCTCTGCCAGTTTGATAATCTTTGTGATGGATCCTACCACATCGAGCAGCTTATCCTGACACGCCCTTCAGGAGCAATCAAACCCCTTTTTGGGGTCCTTAATGTATTTGCCGAAAAAGGTACACAGCTTAGGGTCGATATCAGGGGTAGCTGTGACCCTATCCCCCAAGGATGGCCAGACACTCCGCTCGGAGACATGCTCGCATCTCCTTGCTAAGAGGCTGGCGGATATTACTCGCCACGTAGTCTGCCACCTTTTTGTCAGGTACCCACTTCGAGGAGCAAGGTCTTTATATACCCTCAGAGTCAAACATGTCGCTAGGGGTAACATCCTTTATATATGGCTCTGAGGCAGCCGAATTCAGATGCCAGAATCTACCCGAGTCCTGGGCCTCATTTGATGAATCCTCATCATCCTCTAGATCACCCTCCTCCTGATGGGGGAACCCCTCCTCGGGGTCAAAGTCCATTGCAATGTCATCGCACATTAACCTGGATGTTTCCTCCTCCCGGTAGGGTGCCTCCCTCAGCTTGCTCGTACTCTTATGGAAGACCTCAGCCAAACGGTCAAAGCCCTCCAGGTGCCCCGCGTCAAGCTTGATGGCCTAGCGCATGGGGACCAAGATCGCCCGGCTAGGCCCAGCACCCCCAAGATTCCTGTGCCCTTGGAAACCTGGACCATCAGCCTGAGCGACACTCTCCTGCAGAGGGGCTAGCGCCTCAGAAATGGCCTGGGTGAGTAGCTTGTCCACTTCTAAAGGAAGGCGCTGCTGGGGGGCATTCCTTCACTGAGGAAAAAGAGGGTGAATAATCGTGGTCCCGTTGGGACGGCATGTCTAAGGGTGAGAGCACACTAGATCTACGCCCTGTAACAATTTCTAATGGGGCTGCACCCTCGCTGGTGCTCTGGACAACAAACAGAATGTATTTACAACCAGTATCATATTTTAAAATTAGAGGGCCTTGGCCCTTGATCCTACGGCAAAAGCAGTGCCAAGCGAGAGTTGGCGGGGGAGACAAGAGGCACAAAGAGCAGAACCGCTCAGATCCCTCCAGCGCAACGCAGTCCCAAGAGTGCTGACCGAGATGCTCTATGGTGCGGGAGCGCAAAAGGGTGCCACCTAGGGTACCCGTGCAGTACCAAAAAGACACACTGGGATGGTTGTCTGCCACGCGTAGAGAGAAACCTGTGAAATTAGAGTGTATGCGCTCACTATTCAAAACGCTTATAAACCTCAGCAAAACTACAGCGTCAGTAAGCCCAAATCTCCCCCGTACTACTTTTAGTCAGGATATGGGGGAAAAAGTGACTTAACTAACGCAAACCAGTGAAGAAAGAGGAATGACTATGAAGTGGTTAATGTTATATGGGCCTGCTTGTTATGACAGCAGGCCAATATTTTAAAAAGAAGGATATTTATTTAAAGTAATAAACATTAAAAGGCCCACACTGTAACGCCCTGAACGTCTCAGGATCGTTTAACAGACACGATAATGAGGACGCAACCACTTGTGAAGGGTAAGTTATTTTAATGAAGGCACAAATAACACTAAGAATAAACAAAAGTTATAGTCACTGGAATCCTCCAGGCTATGTACGTTACCAGCCCACCGCACGGATGGTCCTAACCGTCCTCTGCATATACGCCGGTCCCGGCGTATGCCAACAGAGGGCAGAAATGAAATGGCCGACAATGCCAATCGGTAGGCTGTGAGGGGCACGAAGAGTGTTGGGGAGAATCAAGGAGTCAGGGAAACACCCAGCCGGGGTCTCTACCTGAAGGGAGCAGCCGCTCAACCTCTTCCTCAGACTGCACCGGGACGCGGAGTCACCTCCTGGTGATGCGTCACCGATACCCCAATCAAAAGTAAGAAGATTGAACCGAGAGCAGCCGCTCGATCGATCCTGTGGACTTCCGAGTCTGTAACGCGGCAAACACCTCCTGGTGTGCGTGACAGCTGGCAGTCCCTGTATCTCTGGTCGGGCTGGGAGTTACGACTCCAACCAGCAAAAGCGCCACTGCGCTTTGACTCAGCCGAGTCAAAAAGCGAAGCTCAATGGTTGACCGGTAGAGCTTCCGGGTCCTTCACAGGTGACGATGGGGCAAGACACGGCCCAGGGAGTAACGACTCGACCTACCTCCGTTCTTGCCTTACTGGAGCACCACTCCGGAACACTGCTCTTCACGAAGCAGGTACGTCGGTGTAAACACAATATCCGACAGCGTTGTACCTCCCGGTTCCTCCCTTTATAGGGCGTGTTTTCCTTGAGTTATGTAACAGCTCTCCTGTTTACATAAGGGCGTGTTTCCTTGAGTTATGTAACAGCTCTCCTGTTTACATAAGGGCGTGTTTCCTTGAGTTATGTAACAGCTCTCCTGTTTACATAAGGGCGTGTTTTCCTTGAGTTATGTAACAGCTCTCCTGTTTAAATAAGGGCGTGTTTTCCTTGAGTTCTGTAACAGCTCTCCTGTTTTCATAACCTCTCAACCGCTAAGCATCCTGGGAGATGTAGTCCGTTGTCGCTGGTTACCGTTTTCCTCCCCACGCATGACAGGAATTCTTGACAGTACATCCTCCCTCTCAGCGGCTCCCCACGGGTCCAGCGCTGGCAGGAAAACGCCGATGGAACAAGGAGACCAGGCGCGGAGCATGAACCCCTTCAGTCGGTTCCCATGATTGCTCCTCCGGGCCATATCCTTTCCACGCAACCAGGTACCACAGCTTCCCCCTGCGCCATTTGGACGCCCGTATGCCCGACACTTCATACTCCACCTCCGACTCCACGCATATCGGCCTAGGTGTCCCAGACGGCTTGGAGGGTGCTGGTTTGAGCAATGATACATGAAAGACAGGGTGTATCCGTAATGACTGGGGCAAGCACACCTTCACGTTCACGGGACCCATACACTTGGTAATTCGATAGGGGCCCATGTACTTGGGATGGAACACACTGTTCTTTCGAAACCTCATGTTTCTTGTGGATATCCAGACGTAGTCTCCAGTGCGGTACAGCGGCCCGGGCCTTCTCTTCCTGTCTGCCGCAGCCTTGTATCTTCTCTTGGCCTCTATTAGGACAGCCCTTGAGCGCATCATCGTGTCTTTTATGTGTGCCACCCTGTCCGCTGTGGCGGGAATCCTGTCCTCTCTGAACGGATGTAGAAATGGCAAGAACCTGGGATGATGGCCATAGTTGCTATAGAACGGAGATGACTGTGTGGAGCTGTGAGTGGCGTTGTTATAGGCTATCTCTGCAACCCATAGCAAGTCGACCCATTCGTCCCTGCCCTGGTCCACAAAACATCGCAGATACTGTTTGAGCGTTTGGTTCAGGCGCTCGGTTTGGCCGTCCGTTTGAGGGTGGTAGCTGGTGGACAGGGCGGTCTTAACATGCAGCGCTGTGCACCACGTCTTCCAGAATTGCGCAGTAAACTGCGACCCCCGGTCCGACACGATCACCCCAGGTAATCCATGCAGTCGTACCACATTCTTTAGGAGTAGTGACGCCAATTCCCCGGCCGTAGGGACTCTCTTGCAGGGGATGAAGTGCCCCATTTTCGTCAAGTAATCCACCACCACCAGTATTGCCGTCATCCCCTGGTCTACCGGGAGGCCCACTACGAAGTCCAGTGATATGTTATCCCATGGTCTATCCGGGGTCGGAAGTGGATGTAAGAGCCCTTGGGTTCGGCCATGGTCGGCCTTCATGGTGGCACACGTAGGACACTCCTGTCCCCACCTCCTGACATCCACTCTCATGGTTGGCCACCAGAAATGCCGTCCCATGCTAGCCACCGTTTTTTCAAAGCCCAAATGACCTGCGCATGGAGAGTCATGGCACCAGATGAATGCTTGTTTCCTTAGCCTAGGCGTGGGTATCAATAGGCACCTGCCCTTCAGGGGTATCCCGTCCTTCAGCTGCCATTCTCTGTGACTGAGGAGCCACCTCCGCCATGCGAATGACCTGATCCCTCTCTTTATTCCCCTCAGGAACGTATCCGGTTGGATAACTCCCAATACCATCCTCGGGGAAATGATGGAATGCTCGGTCGCAGGCAATGGTTCCTTAACCGTAGATTGACGGGACAGGGCGTCCGCCTTCCGGTTTTCCGTCCCCGGCCGATAAGTGATGCGGAAGTTGAACCCCGCAAAGAAGATCATCCACCGCAGCTGCCTGGGAGAAAGGTGTCGTGTGGCCGTCATGAACTGAAGATTCCGATGATCCGTGTACACCGATACCACATGTCTTGCCCCCATCAACCAATGCCTCCATTCGGTGAAGGCGTCCTTGATTGCGAGAAGCTCCTTCTCCGCAATATGGTAGTTGCGTTCGGCGTCGTTGAGTTTGCGGGACATGTACGCAACGGGATGAAGCACCCCTGTGTCGTGGTTGCGTTGGGACAAGATAGCCCCCAGCGCCACATCCGATGCGTCCGCTTCCACCACGTAGGGGAGATCCAGATCGGGTGAGCCAACACCGGCGCCTTACCAAAGGCGCTTTTCAGGGCCTCAAAGGCTGCGTTCGCTTCAGGGGACCAGACAAACTCCTTGGACTTCCTCAGTAGCTGTGATGTTTTGTGGACCAGGGCAGGGACGAATGGGTCGACTTGCTATGGGTTGCAGAGATAGCCTATAACAACGCCACTCACAGCTCCACACAGTCATCTCCGTTCTATAGCAACTATGGCCATCATCCCAGGTTCTTGCCATTTCTACATCCGTTCAGAGAGGACAGGATTCCCGCCACAGCGGACAGGGTGGCACACATAAAAGACACGATGATGCGCTCAAGGGCTGTCCTAATAGAGGCCAAGAGAAGATACAAGGCTGCGGCAGACAGGAAGAGAAGGCCCGGGCCGCTGTACCGCACTGGAGACTACGTCTGGATATCCACAAGAAACATGAGGTTTCGAAAGAACAGTGTGTTCCATCCCAAGTACATGGGCCCCTATCGAATTACCAAGTGTATGGGTCCCGTGAACGTGAAGGTGTGCTTGCCCCAGTCATTACGGATACACCCTGTCTTTCATGTATCATTGCTCAAACCAGCACCCTCCAAGCCGTCTGGGACACCTAGGCCGATATGCGTGGAGTCGGAGGTGGAGTATGAAGTGTCGGGCATACGGGCGTCCAAATGGCGCAGGGGGAAGCTGTGGTACCTGGTTGCGTGGAAAGGATATGGCCCGGAGGAGCAATCATGGGAACCGGCTGAAGGGGTTCATGCTCCGCGCCTGGTCTCCTTGTTCCATCGGCGTTTTCCTGCCAGCGCTGGACCCGTGGGGAGCCGCTGAGAGGGAGGATGTACTGTCAAGAATTCCTGTCATGCGTGGGGAGGAAAACGGTAACCAGCGACAACGGACTACATCTCCCAGGATGCTTAGCGGTTGAGAGGTTATGAAAACAGGAGAGCTGTTACAGAACTCAAGGAAAACACGCCCTTATTTAAACAGGAGAGCTGTTACATAACTCAAGGAAAACACGCCCTTATGTAAACAGGAGAGCTGTTACATAACTCAAGGAAACACGCCCTTATGTAAACAGGAGAGCTGTTACATAACTCAAGGAAACACGCCCTTATGTAAACAGGAGAGCTGTTACATAACTCAAGGAAAACACGCCCTATAAAGGGAGGAACCGGGAGGTACAACGCTGTCGGATATTGTGTTTACACCGACGTACCTGCTTCGTGAAGAGCAGTGTTCCGGAGTGGTGCTCCAGTAAGGCAAGAACGGAGGTAGGTCGAGTCGTTACTCCCTGGGCCGTGTCTTGCCCCATCGTCACCTGTGAAGGACCCGGAAGCTCTACCGGTCAACCATTGAGCTTCGCTTTTTGACTCGGCTGAGTCAAAGCGCAGTGGCGCTTTTGCTGGTTGGAGTCGTAACTCCCAGCCCGACCAGAGATACAGGGACTGCCAGCTGTCACGCACACCAGGAGGTGTTTGCCGCGTTACAGACTCGGAAGTCCACAGGATCGATCGAGCGGCTGCTCTCGGTTCAATCTTCTTACTTTTGATTGGGGTATCGGTGACGCATCACCAGGAGGTGACTCCGCGTCCCGGTGCAGTCTGAGGAAGAGGTTGAGCGGCTGCTCCCTTCAGGTAGAGACCCCGGCTGGGTGTTTCCCTGACTCCTTGATTCTCCCCAACACTCTTCGTGCCCCTCACAGCCTACCGATTGGCATTGTCGGCCATTTCATTTCTGCCCTCTGTTGGCATACGCCGGGACCGGCGTATATGCAGAGGACGGTTAGGACCATCCGTGCGGTGGGCTGGTAACGTACATAGCCTGGAGGATTCCAGTGACTATAACTTTTGTTTATTCCTAGTGTTATTTGTGCCTTCATTAAAATAACTTACCCTTCACAAGTGGTTGCGTCCTCATTATCGTGTCTGTTAAACGATCCTGAGACGTTCAGGGCGTTACAAAATATCCGACCGCGTTGTACCTCCCGGTTCCTCCCTTTATAGGGCGTGTTTTCCTTGAGTTATGTAACAGCTCTCCTGTTTACATAAGGGCGTGTTTCCTTGAGTTATGTAACAGCTCTCCTGTTTACATAAGGGCGTGTTTCCTTGAGTTATGTAACAGCTCTCCTGTTTACATAAGGGCGTGTTTTCCTTGAGTTATGTAACAGCTCTCCTGTTTAAATAAGGGCGTGTTTTCCTTGAGTTCTGTAACAGCTCTCCTGTTTTCATAACCTCTCAACCGCTAAGCATCCTGGGAGATGTAGTCCGTTGTCGCTGGTTACCGTTTTCCTCCCCACGCATGACAGGAATTCTTGACACACACACAGATGAAAGCCAGATGCACTGCTCTGGACTGAATTGCATGCAAAGAATGATCCAACATTCCAATACATCATGTAAATAAAAGCACAGGGATTCCATGATGTAACATCATAATGCGGGCTTCATCTAATTGGACATAAAAGGCAGGCTATCTATTACACAAGTGTAACACTACTTCTAAATAAACAATCTTTAAAATTGTAAAAGAACATGCATGTAAAACACTGCTGTTTAATAAAAGTGAAGAAAGTAATGCATAATCCTTACCTCCGATCCTGACATAGAATTTTCAAGTAAGTAATTGATTCTGGAGACAAGCTAGCCTTCTATCACACCAGTATGATGGTTGAGAGGGGAGTTATACCAGAGTCCCTGGCCCTGCATTTCTAGTTGCCTCCTGTCCACAATCTTATTTGATTATCCTCACTCGACTTCCAGAATATGCGCCCTCCTCTTATTATTCTTCTTCTTTGTGCTACCGCTACCCTAGTGTCCCCTCCTCTCCCTATCATGGCTTCCATTCTAATTAAGTCGGGAGTTAACTGCTTCAAAGTCATTTATTCTCCTAATCAGTCCAAAGCAGCAGCAAAACGGTTCAGGCACAACACCATTGAAGAGTTCCCTGATTCCCTCTTTGTTGATCAATTCCATAGTGCCTAGTAAAACTCAAAAATGACTTAATTTTTTTTACTCACGATATCCCTTCCTGGTCCACCAGCTTCTTCAATTCCTTCAACGTCTCCTCCTCCTCATCTATCCCGCATGGACAGCGGCTAAAAATTTCCCCTTCCGCTAGCTTTAATGGCTCTCTCACCACTACACTTTACAATAATGGCACTGTCATGATACAAGCTACAGACTCCTGTGTCTCTCTCTTTGACCATCTCTTCCACTCCCTTCGTACAACTAATACAACTATGATCTCCCTAGATTCTCCTTTGAGCTCCTCTCCTTTCTCCCTTTCTCCCCCCAACTCCCCGATACTCCATCAGGCTGTGTTCCCGGGAGTCACAGGCCTACCCTTTGTTCCCCCCTACTTTTGCTCCCTCCTCTCCCACTCTTTCCCCTTCCCAATATGTTCCTCCCCCTATCTCGTCTGCCTTGCCTCCGGCTTCCACTCCCCATCCCCACCCTGCACCTGCCCGATTCTATACCGCTTTCGCCTCCCTCTAATCCAACCAACATCCCCCTTCTTATTACACCTGTCTTACAACCTGGTCTACCAATCAACTTTCCTTCCCTTCCCTCCCCCTTTCACCTCATCCCTTTTTGCTCTTCCCCATCCCCCGTCCCCTAAATTTTTCTCTTTCACCTCCCTTCTCTCTTCAAACTCCCCTCCCTCTTCCTTTGCTTCCTAACCATGCCTCCTTCCTCGACAATTCCTTCCTCGTCTCTCCCTCTGACCTTGCAGTCCTTTACACCCTCAGTTTCTATCTAGCCCAATCCCCCTCACTCCACCTGTTACCTGTCCTCCTTCATTCACTGTTCATAACCTACAGTACCTGTCCAGCACCATCCTCTCTTTTCTCCCTATACTTCTGGTCTTCCTTGGACCCCCCTTCCTCTCCCCCTGTACAGACCCCTCTCCTCTCATCTCCACGAACCTTTGGCATTCATCTAACCCCCTGTCCTTCCCTCCCTGTTCAGCCTCTTCTCCCCTTACCTTTGGCCTTCATCTGACCTCCCTCCTACTCCTCAACCTTCTCCTCCTATTTATTATCTCTACTCTTCCCCTCTGTTCAACACCAGTAAAAATATTTCTCCACTCACCACTGTTTTACCATCCACTCCTATCGCCCACCATCTTTCCCCACCTTCTACCCTTGCTCCCCAACTTCCCACCCACTCCCCGACCCCTCCCATCCCTCCCTCTCCCGCTGCACTTCCTCCCTTATCCCGTTCCCCCACCCTGCCCCGTCCTCCCTCACTCCCTGCTCTCCCTCCCGTTTCCCGCTCCTCCATCCCTCCCCGTCCTCAATCACCCTCTGCACCGCCTCCCTTATCCCGTTCCCCCACCCCTCCCCGTACCCCCTCACCCTCCGCACTCCCGCCCTTATCTATCGAGCCACCCAACACTCCGTGCTCAGCTCTCCTCTCCCTGAAAAATAAACTTGATTCTCTCATCTCTTCTATTTCCCAGCTTGTAACGTCCATCTCACTTTTAAGCGCCAAGATGTCCCCCTTCCCTAATATCCTCCCGAGGAGTTCCGTGCTCCCCCGCCCCAATAAAGCCAACCACAGTCTGTCCACTACAGACATCTCCAACTTACTAGTCAGCTACAAGACCACCAACGTCACTCCCCCTCCACCTTCCCCTCCTAATAATTCTACGCAGTTCACTATTTAGACCATTTCCTCTGTCAGAACCTACCAACCTCCCTCTTACCAGGCACCCTCATTCAAGAATCTTATCCCTATCTCCCTTACCAGCCCTAACACCCCCATCACCAAAACAGTTGCATCAGAGCTGCACTGCTTGCTCCACAACTGCAGATCTGCAAACACAAATTGGAAATTTCTGACATTATCACCCTCCAGAATCTTGACATGTTCTTCCTAACTGAGATCTGGTTTAATGACGCCTCTCATACTTTGTTTGATCTTCTGGTACCCACTGACTACTCCTCAGAAATGACATATCAGACAAAATTGGGGGCGATGTCGTTATCATCTTCAGGAATTCCCTTCAAATGAAAGCCTTCCCTACCACCCTTTTCCGTACATTCAAATGCCTATCCCTAGAACTTCAAATACATCACGGCTCACCCTTTAGATTCCATGCCATCTACCACCCACCCAGTAACTGCTCTTCCTTTGTGGAGGAACTCACTGACTTCATCAGTGACCAATTTTCTCAAAGTGACGGGCAGATCATCCTGGGTGACTTTAATTTCCATTGGGGCTCTTTGGAAGACTCGGCTAAAAACAAGCTTGCCACCTTTCTCTCAGTCAACGATCTCTTCCAACATTGCTCGGAAACAACTCATTCCAAGGGCTCAATTCTGGATCTTGTTATATCCAAAGCAGATCTGCTGACTACTGCTCCCCCCATCCATGTAGACCAGAGGTCTTCAAACTGTGGGGCGCGACCCCCAGGGGGGTCCTGGAGTCCTAGGAAGGGGGTCGCAGATTCCCCAGCTTCACTTGTCCCTGTAAAAAGACAGCCGTCCTGGAACGGCTAATTGAGATTGTTATCAGCTGCCTGCCTGAATGAAAGGCAAATGCGCTGGTAATCTGCAAGTGTAAAGGATGCTTGGGAGCAGTTCTGGCTCTTTGTGAAGACAAAGATGTGTGTTTTTTTTTAGTTGAAGTGCAAAGAGTTAACTACTGAGCTGGGAAGTTCTTACTTTTAATTTTAACTGCATGTACACAGCCCTTAGTGCCCCTAAAGAGGTGTTGAAGGGACAGTTTTGTAGAAAACAGAAAACTGCATTACATATGCTCTGGTATTATTAAAACCTACATTTTGAAAGCACCATTTTATTGTAAAACTATTCACACGTTTTGCAGCATTGTATCTTACCTTGTGTGTAATGCAAGTATAAAAAATGTACTTACATATTCACAGTGCTTTCCGTCACAGGCTGTGACTTCATAGCACTACAAATACACATCACTATTCTCCACTGCACCAATCAAGATTTAATTATGTGGTTCTCTGGTTACGCACAGACCGCTGCAGTGCATTAACTAATAGATGTTTCATAATGTACTACAGTGCATTTCCCACTGAGCAATAACTTATTTTATTTATTTTTCATTTACACTGCCCATTATTGTTATGTAGATACCTAAAGGTGAAAGACCTAAAAAACGTACAGAATATTTTGGGCTTATTTATGAGAAGCTTGCATTGCCAGAGCATCACTTTTTTTGATGCTCCGGTGGCACAACCATCTCAACCATATCTATGAGGCAGTGCAAAGTCACCCTGCATGGCTTTGAATTGCCTCATAGATATGGAGTAATCAGTAAGACATAACAGCGCAAGTCACTGCGTTGCCTTACTCTGCGTCAAGGAGGTGTTCCATGGGCTTTGTGTGGGGTTCCCACGCAAAGCCCATGGACTTTGATGCTGCCCCATATTTATAAAATCATGTAAACCTGGGGCAGTTCAAAAAACGGATGCATCTATAGTGGAGGCATAACGAGGAGAAATGTTTTAATTTCTCCTCGTTTTTTCTCTTTCCATGTGTGCTGCATTCTGCAGCTCTCATAGAAATAGGAAAACGCCCCTCAGGATTGTTTTAGTGAAGGAAGGTGCCTCTTCCTGTACAAAAACAATTCTGCCTTCGTTGGTGCTAGGTCGCAATTTGGGAAGGGAAAAGGACTGGATAGCACCGTATTTCATAATTACAGTGTATTCTTGCCCTTTCACATTGGCAATGGGCAGCGCCGCAAGAAGACTTGCAGCGCTGTCCTACGCCAATTCCTCATAAATAAGGCTCTTTGTTTTTAGCTACACCTTTGGCTACATCCCTACACTCAATTACCTTTGGTTTGCTAAACACGGTTTAATACAATTTCCCCACCCTAAAAATACTTGCTGTGGTAATTGGGGGCTGTTAGAAATTGGGTCTCTAGTTGGCAATGGTTTGCACCTTTGCTCAAGTAGGGACCCTTCCTTCTAGTCAGGGTAAGAGGGATACACTACTGAAATAACTCCTGCTCACCCCCCTGGTAGCTTGGCACAAGCAGTCAGGCTTATTTCAGAGGCAGTGTGTAAAGTATTTGCACATAACCAACAGCGATACTCTGAAAACACTACAAAAGGACACCACACCAGTTTAGAAAAATATCCAATTCTTTATATATTCAAAACAAGACTAAAACGATAAAAATCCAACATACAGTACTTAAAAACATGCACTTTGCGGGGCGCTGGCGTCAGTCGGTTGGTCCAAACTGCAGTGTGGGATGGGGCAGTGTGTCGCAAAACTTAACGAGCAGTGCCCCCAAGCCACGGTGCCGTCACGGTTGTAGAAGTCAGTGACGGCGTCGGTGACTCAGGGCAGCGAAGTGAATCGAGGCGGTGCGGAGTGCAGTACCCACAGGTCACGGTGGAAGCAACAGCTCGGTGAGCGTCATCAGTGAGACCAGGGTTGTGGTGCAAGATGCAGCGGTACCCTCTGCAGTGCCTTGAGGGCATGGAGCCAGCGGCAGAGTCAGTGATGGAGTTCATTGCTTTCCCCCCTCTGTTGCAAATGAAACCACAGTTCCAGGGGTGGTACCCAGAGGTCAGTGAAGACTTTGTGGTCCCTGAGACTTCAGAACAGGAGGCAACAAGTAAAGAAAGTTCAGTCCAGTCCTTTCACTGCCCAAGGCAGAATCAGCAACTGCAGACAAAACCAAGAAAGCAACAACGCAGCAAAGTTGCAGTACTCCTCTTGGCAGTTCTTCCAGCTCTTCTTGGCAGGTTCCGTTATTCCAGCGAGTTCTACAGTTCTAGGGTCTGGACCCCAATAGTTATACTCCGTTTCTCTTTGTGCTTTTGGGCAGAGAGTGCCTGTGCCCAGCCCAAACCAGTTCCATCCTCTCTGGCCCAGCTTCCTGGCAGGAGGTGGAGACAGCATTGTCCAAGGCAGACCAGGCCCAATATGGTGCAAGATAATCTTCTCCCACTACTATAAATACAGCCCAGGTCTATTCAGCTCAGCCTTGACTCATCCAGGAAAGGATGGACACACCTTGACCTCCCCAGTAGCTGTCTGATGAGAATGCACATCCCCAGCCCCTATCACTCCAAAGCTAGACAGTCAATCCACAAACCCAGCAGAGGCACACAGGATGGCTAAGCAAGAAAATGCCTACTTTCTAAAAGTGGTAATTTCAAACACAGAACATAAAAATCATCTTTACTAAAAGATACATTTTTATATTCTGAGTTCAGGAATGCTAAACCCCATTTCTCTATCTTGTCCCAATGGGAAGATATGCCCAATAAGATGTTAAAAGTAAACTCCCATTATCCTATGAGACAGATAGCCTTTCCATAGTGAAAAATGAAACACACTGTAATTCACTAACAGGACATGTCACATACACCAGTACATGCCATACCCTTAATATACACGGCACCCTGCCCACAGGGGTACCTTGGGCCTACCTTAGGGGTGACGTACATGTAAGAAAAGTGAAGATTAGGGCTTGGTAAGTGGGTGCACTTGCCACGTCGACATGGCAGTTACAAACCACACAGACACTGCAGTGGCAGGTCTGATAACCCTTTTCAGGGCTCCATGGGTGAGTGGCACAATCAGTACTGCAGGCCCACCAGCAGCATTTGAGTTACATGCCCTGGCACCCTCAGTGCACTTTACTAGGGACTTACTAGTAAGTCAAACATGCCAATCATGGAAACACCAATCCATAATACAATTTATAATATGAGCACTTGCACTTTAACACTGAACAGCAGTGAGAAAGTGCAGAGACACTGAACCAGCAAAAACAGAGTCAAAACTAGGTCAGAAAGGAAAGAAACAGGGGAAACATGCCAAAAGATGGCAGGTATAATAGGGGCATTTATAGTTATCGATAGATGTTGATGATGAGGAGAACCAGTTTCAAGAAAATATTGTCCGATGGGGTCCTTACACCTAAGAAGGTTTGACAAGGGGGTCTCGACATCAAAAAGTTTGAAGACCACTGATGTAGACTGATCTGACCACTTCCTCATTCCCTTCCGTTTTCATCTTTCACACCTTATAACTCTCGGCCAACCTAAAAGAGCTACTACCTGGTTCCGCAACACTACAAACATTGATCTTGACACTTTTTGTGACTCTGCTATGCGGTCACATCCTAGACTTGACCCTAACGTTGATGTCAACGTTCTCACCTCTCAGTGCCTCTCAGTCCTAGCAGTCGAAATCGACAATGTCGCTCCACTCCAAAGCATACGGAAGAAGGAGTTAAAACATGTTTATTTGGGGGTAAAGCTAAACTACGTAGTGATGCCACATGCCAGTTCTCTACCCATATATATTACCATTCTTATAATTTGGCTGAATTTGGCTTCTCAAAGTATCTAAAATTGGTCACTAAACACTCTCATCAGCATGTCCTTACTAAACTGCGACTAGGGATAGTTCATTCAACCACTCTTCTGACCCCATCCCTAGCGTCATCGCCATTGATTTCTACACCCATACTCTCTCTTACTGGATCGGGCTCGTTAATCTCTTCCTCAGTCAAGGCTCCTTCCCTGTTGCACTTAAATCAGAACAGGTTACCCCTCTGCTAAAAAAACCTCCGCTGATGCGAACGACCTCAACAACTTCCGCCCTATCATCAACCTCCCTTTTCTTTCGAAAATCACCGAAAAATGTGTTGCAAAACAACTTTCCCTACATATTATGGACAATAATCTCCTCGACGTTTTCCAATCTGGTTTCATTCAAAATTGCAGCACTGAAACAGCCCTGCTGCAAGTGATTGATGATGCGCTGCATATACTCGACTCTGGGGAATCGTGTCTTCTGATTCTTCTAGACCTCTCTGCAGCCTTTGACACTGTTAATCATAGCACCCTCCCCAACACTCTTCAACAGATAATGGGATTGGAGGGCACAGTGCTTAAATGATTTGCCTCTTCCCTCTCGAACAGATCCCAAATGATTAAGATAGCGAATAGTCTTTCATCTCCATTGGCTGTAGGTCAAGGTGTCCCTCAAGGCTCTATCCTGGCACCCACTCTGTTGAATCTCTACCTGGAACCATTAGGGAACCTCCTAAGCAAATCTGGGATCCATTACCATCTTTATGTGGATGACACTCAAATCTACCTCAAAGTGTCTTCCGCACACGATCTCTCACTGCTCAAATCTACTCTCAACTCCATTCACAACTGGATGTTAGCTCACCAACTCATTCTAAATCCCGCCAAAACTGAATTCCTCCTCCTTTCTACCTCTCTCACCTCCTCCCGTTCAATCGTGGAGGAATCAGCTGAACTTACTCAACAACAAACCCATCATTGTCAACAGCAATAAATTTCTAGGTGTCATTCTTGACAAAAGACTCAACCTAATCTCCCACATCAACTCTATTGCCAAGAACGCACGGTACCAGTTGTGCCTCCTGTGTGGGATCCGTCGGTTCTTCCCGGAGAAAGACTTAAAAACCTTAGTACAATCGCTGGTTCTCTCAAGACTGAATTATTGCAATTATCTTCTGACGGGCCTACCCAAATCCCACCTCTCCCCTCTCAAATCCATCCTCCATTCAGCAGCTCGCTTCATTTCAGGGTCTAAACGAAGCGACCACGTCACTCCTATCCTGTCCTCTGTTCGATGGCTTCCGATCGAGGCAAGATATATTTACAAAACTGCCTGCATCACACAAAGCCTTGCACACGTCCTCCCCTTGTTACCTGGCAAATAAATTGGTATTGTCCGGAGGCTCTCGACCCTCTCGCAATGCGGAAAATCTTCTGCTTGAGCCCCCCATCTTCAAAAGGGAAAGATTGATGGTGCAATCCTTCTCAGGCAATGCGGTGAGAATCTGGAACTCACTTCCCCGATTGCTCCGTGCCACCTCCTCTACCGAGATCTTCAAAGCTGATCTCAAATCTCTTCTCTTCCAAAGACACTTTCAGAACTAATACTTTCATTCTCAGGCCCCTCTTGGAAGTTCGCTCTACTTTGTAAATTTGTATTTATTCCTGTACATTCCTCACCCCTGCGTGCTGTGTTGGATTTTGTGTTTGTGTACCCTTCATTTTTAGTCTCCTGTTTTTCTTTGTAATGTTCTATTTTGTACCACTTTTCTCTTGTAACGTAACTAGCTCTATTGTACAGCGCTCTCGCTCTCGCTTCGGGAAATGCCTGCGCTTTAGAAAAATGCACTAAATAAAATTAAAATAATTTTTTTTTTAAATAGCTGTGCTGGAAAACTTCCCTGGAATTTTTTTTCAAATGATGGCAACTATGAGGTATCAGAGCGCTTTACATGAGCACCAGTTGCGTTAGATAGACACATTCATTTCTTGTTAGGCACAAGGAAATTAAGCGATTTGTGCATAATCACAGGACGTTGAGCGTCCCTGCTGAGGATCGAACCTCCTTCCCCTGCTTCGAGGTAGATCGCTCTAGTCATCAGGCCACATCCTCCCTCGCATCCTTTCTTACGGTCCTTTACTAATACTACTACAAATGACCACGGCCCAATTGTTGATTACGAGTTCAACCTAATGACAGGCCGAATAATACATTCTAAAGTTGTTGCAAGCAGCAGGATGGTGCGGAATAAAACCAATTAAATAAGGAAGTTAGCGCTCTATTCTTCGTGTTTTTTAATCAGTCCTCGTGAACCTTTCTCTCATTGGTCTAGCCGCTCTTTCCTTTTCTTCCTTGGTTTTTACCTTCCGGTGTTAACTTAGTAGTTTCCGGGTTAAGCCCTTCGTCAGTTTCTACTAGTTTGCTGCAGCTTTCACACTTGTTTCTGTCGGTTCTTATTTGGGTCTGTGCAGTTACTTTTCAGGCGGCGGTTTTAACTTTGCCTGAAGATGGCTGACGTACTAGACCTTCACGAGGCGAGTGGCGAGGACTTTGCCATGGATGAGGATGGTGACGGTAAGTGAGGAAAACTAAGGAATTGCGTAGGTATTGTCCGGAATTCACTTAATTGTGTTAGGTATTTTCCTTCTCATCATTCATCGAAGATCACGTCCATCTCTATCCGGCGAGAGTATGTGGTCTTACGGCCAGAGCTGCCGACTTTGGAGCTGGGGAACCAGGTTCGAGCCTCGGCTCAACGGGCAAATCCCGGTGCCTACCAAAAACGAATGTGCCCTTGTGTAGCGTAACTGGTGGTCCAATATCTCCGGGTTCGAGTTTGCGTTTTATAAATCTGTAAAAAAAGAAATCTCCATTCATTCTCTTGGAGAGTTTCCTTGCGGCTCCCTCCTTGTCCAGTCCCTCCTTACTTTGAAGGGTGTAATTTTCCTATTCCTTGCTGCTGCCTTTTCCACTGCATTTTCTTTACTTCCCCCTGGTCTTTGACATCTTCCTTGACGCGTGGACTGGCTATTCATCCACGGGGGTGACTCCTGCCACTTGGCTTGCAGGGATTATCTATGTACACGGGATGGTGGCTTACTCCATGCGGGTTTTCAGTTATTTCCTACTCCGAGTCGGTGACTATATCCCTGTTCGGAGTGTTAAAACGCCTCGCTCGACACTTTTATTAAAGTAATGGAGATCACGTAGATACTTAACTCTCCGTGAAAAGGGTTCCTGACCCAATTTCATGTTATACGGAGACAAACTAACTGACATACCTCCACCCCTCTTACAGGGCGTCCCAACGCCCCCCCCCCCCTTACAATCAAGCTGATGGGTTGGCCTATGCTCCTGTTCCTCACTTTCGTTCCTCATAGGAGTGACCAGAAGCCCTCTAACCGCCCCCGCTACTTTCTTGCTGGTGACTTTGTGGCCTTGCTCCCATATCCATATTTCCCTTTACTTTTTGGTTGACTTGTCTTTCACAGATCCATTCCACTGTGGGTGCGCTGCTATACACACTCTTGCTTGTGTACTGATTTACATTCTGGAGTGAGGTGACCTACTGCCCGTGACCCCGATCCCTCGTGGGTTCACCTTCCATACAAAAATGTCACCTCCTAGTTGACCCTCCATCCACCCCACTCTCATTTCCTCTGTGTGCGACTTGCTCTCAGCTATCCCTTTCCCCCAGTCGTCCCCTCCCTCTTGACTTGCACTCAAACATCCACTTACTATGCTGGGTGACTTGACCCTACTCCATTCCCTTCCCTGCCTAGTGACTTTCCCTCAGCTATCCCTTCCCCCTGCTGGGTGGCTTGCCCTCATCCCTGCTGGGTGGCTTGCCCTCATCCCTTTGATTTTCCTGCCGGGTGGCTTGCCCTCATCCCTTTGATTTTCCTGCCGGGTGGCTTGCCCTCATCCCTTTGATTTTCCTGCCGGGTGGCTGCCCTCATCCCTTTGATTTTCCTGCCGGGTGGCTTGCCCTCATCCCTCTGATTTACCTGTCGGGTGACTTTCCCTGCCGTGTGATGTGCCCTCATCCCTCGCCTTTCCCTGCCAAGTGATGTGCCCTCATCCCTCACCTTTCCCTGCCAAGTGATGTGCCCTCATCCCTCGCCTTTCCCTGCCAAGTGATGTGCCCTCATCCCTCGCCTTTCCCTGCCAAGTGATGTGCCCTCACCCCTCCCCTTTCCCTGCCAGGTGACGTGCCCTCACCCCTCGCTTTTCCTTGCCGGGTGACGTGCCCTCACCCCTCGCTTTTCCTTGCCGGGTGACGTGCCCTCACCCCTCGCTTTTCCTTGCCGGGTGACCTGCCCTCACCCCTCGCTTTTCCTTGCCGGGTGACGTGCCCTCACCCCTCGCTTTTCCGTGCCGGGTGACGTGGCCTCACCCCTCGCCTTTCCCTGCCGGGTGACGTGCCCTCATCCCTCGCCTTTCCCTGCCGGGTGACGTGCCCTCATCCCTCGCCTTTCCCTGCCGGGTGACGTGCCCTCATCCCTCGCCTTTCCCTGCCGGGTGACGTGCCCTCATCCCTCGCCTTTCCCTGCCGGGTGACGTGCCCTCATCCCTCGCCTTTCCCTGCCGGGTGACGTGCCCTCATCCCTCGCCTTTCCCTGCCGGGTGACGTGCCCTCATCCCTCGCCTTTCCCTGCCGGGTGACGTGCCCTCATCCCTCTCCTTTCCCTGCCGGGTGACGTGCCCTCATCCCTCGCCTTTCCCTGCCGGGTGACGTGCCCTCATCCCTCGCCTTTCCCTGCCGGGTGACGTGCCCTCATCCCTCGCCTTTCCCTGCCGGGTGACGTGCCCTCATCCCTCGCCTTTCCCTGCCGGGTGACGTGCCCTCATCCCTCGCCTTTCCCTGCCGGGTGACGTGCCCTCATCCCTCGCCTTTCCCTGCCGGGTGACGTGCCCTCATCCCTCGCCTTTCCCTGCCGGGTGACGTGCCCTCATCCCTCGCCTTTCCCTGCCGGGTGACGTGCCCTCATCCCTCGCCTTTCCCTGCCGGGTGACGTGCCCTCATCCCTCGCCTTTCCCTGCCGGGTGACGTGCCCTCATCCCTCGCCTTTCCCTGCCGGGTGACGTGCCCTCATCCCTTCGGTTTTCCCTGCCGGGTGACGTGCCCTCATCCCTTCGGTTTTCCCTGCCGGGTGACGTGCCCTCATCCCTTCGGTTTTCCCTGCCGGGTGACGTGCCCTCATCCCTTCGGTTTTCCCTGCCGGGTGACGTGCCCTCATCCCTTCGGTTTTCCCTGCCGGGTGACGTGCCCTCATCCCTTCGCTTTCCCTGCTGGGTGACTTGCCCTCATCCCTTCGCTTTCCCTGCTGGGTGACTTGCCCTCATCCCTTCGCTTTCCCTGCTGGGTGACTTGCCCTCATCCCTTCGCTTTCCCTGCTGGGTGACTTGCCCTCATCCCTCTCCTTTCCCTGCTGGGTGACTTGCCCTCATCCCTCTCCTTTCCCTGCCGGGTGACGTGCCCTCATCCTTCGGTTTTCCCTGCCTGGTGACTTGCCCTCATCCCTTCGCTTTCCCTGCTGGGTGACTTTCCCTCATCCCTTCGCTTTCCCTGCTGGGTGACTTGCCCTCATCCCTTCGCTTTCCCTGCTGGGTGACTTGCCCTCATCCCTTCGCTTTCCCTGCTGGGTGACTTGCCCTCATCCCTCTGCTTTCCCTGCCGGGTGACTTGCCCTCATCCCTCTGCTTTCCCTGCCGGGTGACTTGCCCTCATCCCTCGGCTTTACCTGCCGGGTGACTTGCCCTCATCCCTCGGCTTTACCTGCCGGGTGACTTGCCCTCATCCCTCGGATTTCCCTGCCGGGTGACTTGCCCTCATCCCTCGGCTTTCCCTGCCGGGTGACTTGCCCTCATCCCTCGGCTTTCCCTGCCGGGTGACTTGCCCTCATCCCTCGGCTTTCCCTGCCGGGTGACTTGCCCTCATACCTCGGCTTTCCCTGCCGCGGGACATGCCCTCATGTAAATGTGGGTGTTCCTTGCCTTTCTCTGCCGGGTGACTTGCCCTCATCCTTCGGCTTTCCATGCCAGGTAATTGCCCTCATCCCTCGTCATTCCTTGCGGGTGAATTGCCTCTGCCGGTCAATCTGCTGCCTTGCCCTGCTGGCTGACGTGTCGACTGCACCCACCCGCTTTCAGGCCGACATGCTGGCCACCCCTTGCCCTGTCAAACTCCCACCCTGTGCCCTGCTGGCCAACGTGCCTTCTGTGGTTGACCTTTTCCCCTGCCGGTTACGCCCAACCTACTAATCCACTGTTGGTGAGACCTTTGTATAGCACAATCCCTGTTGAAATTCACCTGTGCAGTGAACAGTGGACTGGGGCTCTAAGGTTCAAGGTATTTTGTAGGGAGGCAGGTAAGACGAAGGGCACAGTTTCTTGAATTGATGAGTTTTTAGCTTCCTTCTGAATTTTATGAGTTTTGCAATAATTTGGGTGCCGGTGTGAATGCTCTTGCATATCTTTGGTGCATAGATTCAGAAGGTCTACATTCTATATATTTTATTTTTTTGCCTTTGTTGCTAATTTTCATAAAAAAAATGGTGATATACTGGTATGATGTAGCCTGCCTAAAGTGGCTAATTCCTGAAGATGATGTCCTGGAATAAGAGCCCATGTAAATTCTTGCATGTTGTGATTCGATTGAAATAAATCAAACTTCTGAGGTGTGCAGAAGCATGTACAATGCTGTTGAGGGGCACAGGTCGTTCGTTGAGTATTACAATAGATCCAGCCGTTGGCACTGATATTTGGAAGTCTATTTCTGGAAGAATGGTTTCACTTTTATCAGTAGGGAGAGCAGATATCATCCTGCTGTGCTTGCCTAGACAATGTTCGCCTTGAAGATGAGCTCTGTTCCGGGGGTGAATCAGTTATGACTGCTGATGAATAAAGCATTCTACATCATCAGTTAACCAAACTTTTCTGAGTTTGGAAGTGTTGATGAATAACACAACCTAAATGGCAGTGGTGCTGGGTTTAATGTATGTTCTTGATGACCACTTCTGCACTAGCTTGAAGAAGGATTTGAGTTAATGTCATCTTTTGAGGAGAATATGGGGTGGAGCCAAATGTAGTCTGCAGATTGATCTCCATGTCCGTGAGTAAGGCACAGGAAGGTATCGTTATTTGTCCTCTTTCCTTGCTGGGCGACCTGGCGTTCAACCCCTTTCTCTTTCCTTGCTAGGTGATCTGGCAATCAATTCTTCCTTTTTTTGCTGCTATGTGACTAGCCATTTGGCCTGTTCTCTACCCTACTGGTTGACATGCCATCCACCCTTGCCTTTTCCTGACGAGTGACCTGACTTTGCTTCACCCTTCACCGTTAGGGTAACCTGTGGTTCATGCTCGCCTGCACCTGCTAGATGACCTGCAGTCCCCCACCCTTCCTCTGCCACTTGATCTGGCACACATAACTTCCACTTTACATGCCAAATGATCTCCACTGCCACAGTTCATAATTTCTTGCCAGGTGACTTTCCCATCCTAAAATCAACCAGGTTCCCTTGCCACCTCGATTGTGGCGATCTTTGTGTAGGTGACCTGCCAACTGTCCCAACTGTGTAAATTTTTGGAGAACCTCCAAAGGTACCATGACATTCTATTTATTTAGATAACTCTTGGCCTTCATTTGAAAAAACCTCAATTGAAGATCATGTTACTTAATTGTTCACAGTTTGTTCCCAAAGTAACATAAAACATATTTTGGAGGGAAACACATCTTTGCCAATACTGGCTCAAAATGCTTCATTCCTTTGAAATAGCCAGGGCACTTCTCTGTGAAAAGGTCTTTTGAAAATTTGTTTTTGGTGGTGTTGAGTTTCAAATACCCATGCTTTTGTCTCTGGTTCAAGAGTGAAAGTTATTCAGGTAAGTATAACTGTTTTTTTTAATATACATTTTCTGTGTTTATAGTTCACTAATGATGTTTACGAAATACCTTCCTTAAATTTTACAGAAAGTATTCACAAGCTAAAGGAAAAAGCAAAGAAGAGGAAAGGAAGAGGCTTTGGTTCAGGTGAGAGTTGGTCCTTTCTTCTTCTATATCACCTTGCACTCATCGATTCCTTCTCCCCAACACGCATACACATTCAGGCTGTCTAATAAGGGACTAACCTATATTTTTGTATTTTTTCTTTTCGTCGAACTCTGTATTATTCCTAGCCCCATAAGAAAACGGATCTTTTTGGGAAAAATTAAAACCAGTTTCTGGTGACCCTCTCAGTGTCTTTTTGTTTTGGATAGGAGTGTTATGAATGAGACATACTTGTCGTATCTCTTATTTACAAGTGATTTATTTGGTGACCCATCCCAAGCTGCAGAAGTATTACACACATACACAATTGTTAATATTTTACAATAAGTTCACTGTTATGTACTGTTCTTCTACACATGTCATGTAAGAACTGCCATGATAATTACTTAGTCAATACAATTATTAGGTTGAATGTGACATCTCCAAGTCTAATACCTTACCATAGTAACAAATAGGTGGCTGCAACAATTATATATCTTTAGTTTCAACACTTATATGCTCTGCCATGTACAACTTACATCTTACTCGATGCAGTTAGTCCTGAATCAACCCACTCATTAGTCGATGATTCGCCTGTCAGCATCTCTAAAGCAATCCTCCTTTTCTACCATAGCCTATCCCACACCCTGGATCCTATAATACATTTTTTAAAACATGGTCATCTATGTAGAGAGTAGAGGCTCTGCTCTCATCTCCTGTACTCTTTACGCTATTAATGCCTTCTAGTTTCGGGAAGCACACCGAATCTTCTATCTGTTGTATCTTTTGTAGCTCGGTATCAGAGGTTCTATGCAATGCCAAGTTCACCTCTAGCCTATCTTATGATAAGTGCTGCAGAGTGTATAAAATCCCTATTCTGGCTTCCAAATGTGAGCATTAGAAAAATCTGCAGAAATGAACACATTTCGTTTTATACGTTTTGAGTATTTTTTATATATAAAGTGCTCCATTGACTGAAATAAGACCATCCGGATACAGTATTTATGTTGCATTTAATTGGTTTTTATTATGAGACATAAGTTTATTTTGCCAGTAGTGGTGGACATTCACATACCTATTGGAAATAGCCCATCCATTTTAGATGGTACAATGTCAAAAATCCTCACCAGGTCAAGTCTGAATATATGTGTGTGTATGTGATGGAACACGAACAAATTAAGAACCTCCTAGCGTTCATGCAAAAAACCCGAAAGGAGATGGTGCACCAGCAAAGAACCTTCAGACCAAACCGATTTCAAAACCTCCCTCAATACCACCAATCCAAAAAAAACAAGCATTGGCATAGCCAATAGGTCTCGCCTTTGGGACATTATAAGTGTTTAGCTATGCAACAGTTTATGTTGCACCAAGGATATTGTGTTGCATAATTGAATACTTATAAGGTCCCAAAGGTGAGACCTATTGGCTATGCCAATGCTTGTTCTTATTTGGCATTATGAATATTTCAACTCATGGAAAGCGTTGCGGAACAAGATACAAAATAAATGTACTGTCCAGGAACCTAAATGCTTCACAGATTTAGGTGTCCTTACCTGTAGCAGTCACGTTTCAGAGAAAAAAGAGAGCAGAGGTTTTTACTGTTTTAGTAATATTTTTATATGCAGCAGCTCTCCGCAAAATAGAATGTATGGGGCAATTTAGATAAGGATGGCATGAATCAACGCTCTTGTTGGGGTGCTCCAAATCTTGAAATTGCTTACAGTTTGGAGGCTGAGTTCGTAGCAAAGCACACTTAGCAGGATGTTTGTCTGCAGCTACGTTTCTTACGACATTAGCAACAAGAGAGTTTTGCATATCATAAAGTCAATATGTAAATAAAGCATATCCAAGGGAAAAACGAATTGCTGTGGGATGTTTCCATAAACTGTCCGGTTTGGGAATTGCTAGAAATAAACAGGTTCTGAATTATTTTGCTTATCCTTCTCTTTAGAAGAAGAGGCAGCATTAATACTTTGTTAAATGATATCACCTCTGCCATTTGTGCATTATAGTTACATGTGCACCTGGAAGTTATTGTAAGCCTTAAGGTACGCTGAGAGAAAGTCTGTTTTTGGAGACCGCTTCTATTTAGAGGCCTTCGATCCTTTTTGTCTCCGTTCAGGTGAAGCGCGCACGCACTACTGCTCTGTTGAAAGGTGTTTACTTTAGAAGAGGCGCACATCCCCCCCAGTAGGGAAGATTGCAAGACTAGAGTGGTTCAATAAATATTGTCTCAAACAAAATCGCATTATGCATTTTTTCCAGACATGCATGATTTTTTAAATGTTTAATTGGGAAAGTTTGAAAATTCAATGCAGCTTAATGCACCCACTGCAAAGCAGATACATTAAACACTAAATTCCAATCCACCCTACAATATATATATTTTCTACTCCTTAAACAGGGAAATGTTTATAAGAAACTCCAAAATGTCTATTAGTACGATTACTTTTGAGAGAGTAGAAACCGAAAAGCAGCATTCAGAGCAGAACTTCAGGATGGCTGTTCGTATAAGTGCAAATGCGTGTTTGTGCATTTCAAAAGGTTAATTAGCATGACAAGAGACTTGTCCCTGAAAACCCCCAGAAGACGGCGAAAGACAGGAAAAGCTTCCTGGAGGGGGGATGGGCCCTTTTGCAACAGAGCACACCTTGCTAAACTTGGTCTACAGAGCAGCAGCATGGCATATAACTTGTTTGCCATGAGGGGCCCAACATCTAAACAGAGACTCTTCGTGATTATCGCTCAACCTCACTACAAAATTACGGTTACAAAAACAAAGTGAAATAACATTTTCAGGCGCCATACAAAATTAAAAGTGTGTGCCTACAATTACTCTGTTACTTATTGCATTCCAAACAAAACTATTCCCGAGCTGTACATGTGGCAGAGTGTGCGCTCTGTGAAAAGTTTGAAGGTGGAATATGTTAGGAGGTATTTGGATTCCTTTTTAGGTCTCGGGACCATCCGGTCTGCCGAAGGCAGAACCGGAAGTCGAGAGATTTAATGTTTAGGTCTCGGGACCATCCGGTCTGCCGAAGGCAGAACCGAAGTCGAGAGATTTAATGTTTTGGAGAAGAGGGGCTTGAACCCGCCCCTCTTCTCCCCTGTTCTCCATTGGCTGGCCTCTTCAATGCTGGCCAGCCATTGGAGAAGAGGTCCCGTTACTCCGATCATGCCCCGTCCTTTTCGGATCGGGGGGCTGGAGGAGATAACAGCAAAACACGCCCCCGAATCCGAAAAGGACGCTGCATTTCTCCGAGGCATTTCTGCTCTGCCTCGGAGAAAGGCGGTGGTGTCTTCCGGTGCCCTCGGCTTGTTCCTCTTTACTTGTTTTTCACTGTACGAGTGCTGCCTTGCCTAAAAAAACACGGCCAGAGTCCCAGACCCTGTAGCATTTTAGAACGAACAAGTAAACGGATCCCCATTGTCTTGTCCTTACCTTTACTGGGGAAAAGCACGGACTATTTCTGAACAATTCATGTAATCCAGGTCAGTTATTTAGCGTCCGTTTATATTTCACGTTTTACTAATCTTGCACTCTTAGTATTCGCTGTTCCCACTAATGTTTCTGTAAATTTTATTTTCCTCTGGCATTACTGTTGAAATGAGCCTCCGAGAGCGCGCTCTGGTGTTCAGACTCGAGGCAGTGCGAGTTTCGTGCAGTGTCCCTCAGTTGGTCAAAAAGTTGTTCAGAATATAGGGACATCCAATTCTCGGCTTTTTTAGAGTACATTCATCCATTTGCAAAGCACTGTCCAGGCTTGTTATAGGTGCATGTCTTGTGTTGCATCTAGATTCATTTACGCTGCGTAAGAACTGGTAGGGTGCCACATTATGCACGCAGCAGTCAGCAGACTGTTTGGGATGTGTACGTGACGAACCATCAAGCTCTTGCCCTGCAGAGGGACCAGAATCTAAAGCAGATGGGAATGGACCAGGAGATTTGAAAGCGCCAGCGTAATATGGTATTGTTGCGCTCACTGTCCCGCCATCATACGAAAATGCAGGGACACGAGTAACGCAACCCCAAATTAAATATTGGAAGAGAACCGTTTGACGGTGCTGTAGCACTGCGGTTCCTAATCTTGGTTTGTGAATATCCACCGAATTACGTTTGAAAGTAAGGTGCGCCGCCTAAGCAATTTCTTCTATCGACTTCAAAACCCTGCATAAAAAATGAACATGTAAACTATCAATCCAGCCTAGCCGTTCTGTGGCAAGGTCAGACAAAGTAACTTCTAGACCTCTTCGGTACACAAAGCCAAACCAGCCTTCCCCCAGTTGATGCAACCTGAAAATTCCTCCTGTTTAAATCGCACGGGGGGGGGGAATGTGATCCACAACCACCTCTTTATCTTTGTGGCCTAACCCGGAATTAATCTCCAGGAATTCAGTTAAGTTTATTTGGCAGCCCTGCGGCAGAATATTAGGCCTGAGAAATGTAGTTTCTTCTGTAGGTTATATGGGTGGATCAGAAGGGGGTTGAAGGCCCTTAAGTCTTAGCTGCCGCTTAAATTCACAACCTGTTCGAACTGCAGAATTAGCCCCGGGTAGTCTACGGCTAAATCCGTGGAGCAAAGCAAAATAAAAGCTCAGTCGAGGCGCTACATTTCCCCACACAACGCGCCCGTCACCCAAAAACATTCATAAACTATGCAAAGATCAGTCACCGAAAAAGTAGTATTGTAGGAGGGGCATCTTGTAAATGCTCAGGGCAATTCATCTTTGCCTAGAAAAGGGACCAATTGTTCGCAACGATACCCCCTACGATGGCTTGGTAAATGTTTCAGGGAAGTGAATCCAATTTGGTAAATAACGTTAGTGGTATTTTTCCCGCTGTCTCCATTTTCCCCTGTCTCTTCATGGGTCTCTAAATGTTAAGACCTGTGAAGTGCTCGGGTGCGGCTTTGTGTCTGCCCGGGAAGCGGTCTCATCCCGGGCTGCCACACACGACGGGGGGGGGGCTGAAGCCCTTTGAGTTCAATGGGTGTTGCGCGCCTGATCACAGGTAAATGCGGGACAGAACGGGGTTGTTGAGCAGGGCCGGGCTGGCTTGCCCGGGCATCGGGCGTTTCCTGTAGCAAAAGTGCTTCACAGTTAACCTCCCCCATGACCCTCCAGCTGGTCCGACATAATTGCCAGGCCTACTTTGGGGTTCCAGTTCGGCCCTGTTGTTGAGTATCCTACCCAGGGCTTTAAGTGGGATAAAAAAAAATGGGTGGGGGGCGGTGTTGCGCGGGGTCTATACGACTTGTATTTTGCTGTCTCTTTTGTCATTGCATCCAGGCATAATGATGCAACAAGTAACATGATACCTACAACAAGTTAGAACTATTGGCTTTGTCAATCGTTGTTAGTTGCATAAGATAAATTAGCAGTAACTGTGGCTTGTATATAATATTGAAAAAGCATCCACTTGAAGCCCTAGTGACACCACGACAATGTTACTGCTCCTGAGTTTCAAAAAGAGACAACAATATAATCATGCAGTGGCTGAACTCGACAGATTAAGAAATATATCCCAAATTATATAGAACAGTCGGTAGACGCATGCCTCTACAGTGTTCTCTTATATTTTGAAACCAGAATTGGTCAAGTTCGTATCCTTTCAAAGTTCCCTTTTCAAACAATCATTATCCACGCCAAGTCTGGCCCTGGCACGGCAGTGCGATTTTTGTTTAGTATTAATAACATTTGACACTTCAGACAGCAGTTTCAGCAGAGAGGACAAATAAGGAATGGGCATGGAATCCAAATACTAATCATGCATATTAGTCTGGGCCACTGGCATTTTGCGATGCTGCAGCAGTTTTCCTCATAATTATGGATTTGCCAAACTTCCCAAATAATGCTCGCATAATAAATCTCGCTTTTCAGAGTGATTAAGCTATTGACATTGTAAATAACAATGCCGTTTCTTTAAATGTTTTAAAAACATAAACAAAAATAATGTCATGAGCAATGCCAATAGCTCCAACTTTAACAATGCCGAGACCGTTGCATTGTAAATGCTTGTTTATATTTTTAACTAGTTATTCTTCTCGAGACAAAATTGACTAGCTATGTTGGAAAAAGCACACAATAAAGTACCCTTTCATTTCTGAAAAAAGTTGCTCTTACTGAACAAAAGCGTGGCGAAAATAAAATGAGCGTAATACAAAGGCAAATGGGGAAGAAAGAGAGAAGACGAATGGAGACAAGGAGGAAAAGGGAATCGCAGAAATAATACATTGAGAGGAATAAGAGGAGGAGGGAGGTGGAAGACCAGGAGAATCAGGGCTATCACATAGGGGAGACCATGAAAAATAGGATCAGCTGAAAGAGGTATGAGCAAAATCGAAAAGAAAGTAGCAGCTTCAGTAAACACGCAGTGCTGGCAAGCAAATCTCTGGGCAGAAAGGTAGGAAAAGCAAGAGCTTCTGAAGGAAATAGAGATACGGGGACTAACGAGGGTAAAGAGAATGTCTCCGTGTGCCTTGTGCTCGGCTGGCGCCTCGGGCATGTTTACTGCGGGATCACATGGGAATGCAAAGCCATTAATCAAGCAGGATGGCTCTGTCTCCCTTCACGCCCAGGGAGGAGGGAGATGCGAGCAGAGCATCAAAGGGCTGGGTGAGAAGGGAGGGGGGAATGCAAGGAGCAGCTGTGCACGTGCACGCCATTGTGCACTCAAGCTCTATGCCAGCAAAACCATGTGGGTAGCACTTTTGAAAACCCACTTACAAAATGTCTCAAAGAGACAGCTTTCGCTGTCTTAGCGAGACCTAAAAAAGGGCGTAAAGAAGAGTCCTGGCCGACCGCAAGCTCCAATCACAGCAAGGAGCTCTTCCACATCAGGGGGTTCTCCCACCCATCAGCTACTGAAAACATCACACCCTCACATGAACTCTGCGACTCCCTGACGGGCTTCCTCCACAACAAGTGGCCCTCCGAATTAGGACCCCCCCACACACACCGACTAGCCACGCCAGCAACCATGACATCATCCTAGACAATACGCTAACCATGACAAAACAGATCAACACTGCCTCTCCCTCCTGCTTCTTCACCCTTTGCATGCTCCTCAAGATTTTCAAGAGAGTCAACATTGGCTCTGGACGCACCTTCACACAAGCCCTGATCTCCAGCCGACTGGACTACAGCAGCGTATTCTATGCAGGTATCGCCCCACAACTCCGCAAGAGGCTACACACAATACAGAACTCTGCAGCAAAGCTCATCCTTGACTTCCCCTAGCGAACCCACGTCACCCTCACCTCAAGTAGCTCTGCTGGCTCCCTGTGCACGAAAGATGCCAGTTTAAGATATTGATCCTCACCTTAAAAGCCGTCCACAACCTAGGGCCAGAGTACAACATCTACCACCAACTTAATTTCCACCTCCCATCCAAACACCTACACTGTGCATCCCTTTTCCTCACCCACCTTTCCGCTTGTAACAAGCTCCCATTTCACCTACGGACCTAATCTTCCTTGCTGGAATTCAGAAGAGGACTCAAGATCTGGTTATTCGAATTACCCCCGACCAGCAGCAGCTGGTGATTAGCCACGCTTTACAAATCCACCTATATATATCTCTTTTTGACAAAGACCGTGCTGTCGAAACGCATCAAGTCCTTAAATACAACTCCAAAATTGAAATCCTGAGTGCGACTCTTCTTGCGATCTGGCAGCTCGAGATATTCACAAATATATATATATATCCAGCAAACTGCTCCCTGCAGTTCTTCCGACCTCTCCACCATATGTGGTTGTTGCGAGACAAGACTGGCGCGGGGCCCATGTAATAATGTGTAAAGTTACTTATGCCGCGGCTCAAGAAGACACCCAAACTCCAGGAGATTTTCATAATAGATCAGATGCAGCATCTGAACTTGATTCTGAGGTCACAAGTTCTTGTTGCCTCAGGGAATCCGTACATGTTGCCTCAGGGAATCCGTACATCTGAATTCTCTCCGTGCTGCATCATATTTCTTCCCAAATGTAAGGACATGGCCAGTCGCATAATCATTCTTGTCCCGAATTAATTTCCACCTCCCTTTTTTAATTTTTTTAAAATTTAATCCGCTCTTCATATTTGGATAGTCGCCCTTCCATCTCTTTCAGAAAATTCTGAACTTCTTCCTGCATAGGGTGCTTGTCTAGAGATTCCTTCAACTTTTTAATCTGCTTTAACACTTGTTCCAATTCCACGGCTGCATATTTCTACAATAGCCAAAGCATCTTTTTGCATGTTGATGCCGTCAGAAGTGACCAGTCCTCGAGTACTTTAAGGCTAGGATTCTGGTAGGTAGGAGCAATGAGGATACACATACCTTGGCACTCTACCTACCTCAATATAGTTGTCGAGTGAAATAACCTCCCAGCTTCTGTTAAGTTCTTTATTACACAGCCTCTCATAGAGAAACAAACCTTGTTTCAGTGTTCTCGCTCCATCAGAGAAACCCGTAGCCCCTCCTGCTGTATTCGATTCCAGGCGAGTGTCCTTCTCATCAAACAGAATCCTGGCCACACCCAACCTCTTTCGTATAACCTCACCCATTGTTAAGCAAGCAAACTCCTTGAAGATAGGTGAAGCAAAAGTTAAGTGAGAAAATCATTTCTCACCGTCTGCCATTAACCAATGACTAGGCGAATATTTTGATAATTATTCACATATAAATTCAGTGTACATTACTCTGATCTTGTATTTATATGGCAGTGGCCAGCAAATATGAAATTGGTTCCCTCCTTATTTGTGAATTTAATTCCGGCATTGCATGTTGCAGAGGTAAGTATAATCATAAGCGCGTAGAAAACTAATATGTACTTAACAACACGTGTGTTTAAATTGGACAAAGAAACCTGAAGGGAAGCGGTATGATTGAATTTGATCCACAAAGTAATCGTTCTCCTTTTTAATTTTTTTTTTTTTTTTACTGTATATATGTAAACATGCTTAAACTAATTAGTTTTCCTCTTGATAATACACATGTGTGGAGTGAGTTCCCACAAGTCTTTTGTCTCTGTTTGATTTATGTCACTGATCTGTGGTTATGGAAAATGGGGCACTTTCATTATTGTTAAAATGGCTTTGACAAAGACCGGACAGGTCGAAACGCGCCGCCGAGTTGAATCTTTTCATGACAATCTCCTGGAGTGCAGGCGTCTTCTTGCGCTGCGGCATGAGTAACTTTACGTATATATATAATATTCAAAAATAAAGGTTACAGGGACGTTATAGTTGGGCTCAGATTTAACTCGTACCAAACCATAGAAATTCAGCAGCTATAGTTAGCTGAGCATAACTATAACTTATGCCCCTGCAATGCACGGCTTATGACCTCACATATTACATCATTCATGACCTGGTCAATGACATCACTGATTAAATCATCCAGTGATTGTGAGTGTTTTCTAAAAGTTTGAGTGTTAAACGTATATACTAAGGCATCACAAAAGTTAATTTACTCTGTGTACTACTGAGTGATTCAATCTTAAAACATACATTATGTGAGTGTCTGTGTATCTCCGTGTTTGGGTTGCTGTGTCAGTGGCTGTAAATGGTGAATGAGAGGGTGCATGAGTTGCTGTATGGGCGAGTGAGCAGGGACATTAGTGTCTGTATGGATGACTGAGGGTACGTGAGTCGCTGTATGGGTGTGGGAGTAGCTATATGGGTAAGTGAGTGGGTGTGCGAGTGCCTGTATGGGTGAGTGAGTGGGAGAGAGGCCTGATGGGAGACTAAGTGGTTGTCTCACTGACTATTTAGGTGACTGAGTACATGTGTTACTAACTGTAGGAGTAAGTGAGTGGGTGTGTGAGTATCTGTGTGGGTGAGTGCCTGTACGAGTGAGTCTGTGTGAGTAGCCCACTTTTATGGGTTTGTGAGTGGGTATGTGAGTGTGTGGGTGTATGGAATGCTGCATGGTGTGTAAGATAGTAATTTCAGTTGAGATGTCATCAGTGATTTAATATGTGAGGTCATAAGCAGTCCATTGTGGGGGCGGAAGTTATAGTTAGCACAGGTAACTATGAATGCTGAATTTCTATGGTTTCTGACCATAGGCCTTGAAGCCTAAGGATAGGAATTCACTGTAGTAGAAAAGAGATTTCCCTGATGAATATTTGATAAAGCCCTAGTAACAGATGCAGAATTGTCAGATTCAGAAAGCGGATTTTTTTTTTTATTGCATGTGGTCTGGGATGCTCTCCCATCTGCACCACAATAATCAACGCATCCCTAAAACAAGGTTCCATACCAGACTATCCAAAATCAGGCCAAGTCATACCCATTGTAAAGGCTGTGCCGGACAATTTCAGTCCTATATCCAATATCCCACTTCTAGCGAAAGTGGTTGAAAAATAAGTGCATCAACAACTCTGCCAACACATCACTAAATGTAATCTTCTTGATGAATGTCAGACGGGCTTCAGGTCAAATCACAGTACTGAGACCACAATCCTCCATAGTGTGGATGACGCCCTACAAGCGCTAGACCAAGACAAAACCTGTCTCTTAATTCTTCTGGACCTATCATCAGCGTTTTGAGACAGTTCACCATGCGAATTTACTAGACCGACTCCAAAACAGGATGGGTTTAGGAGGAACAGTTTTTGAATGGTTTAAATTCTTCCTGCGGAACCGCTCTCAAAGAGTATTAGTTAATAGAAACCTATATCCTCTTTCCCTGATTACGATCGGAGTTCCGCAAGGCTCAACACTCTCTGCTACTTTTTTCAACCTATAACTGGAACCTCTATCGGTGATCCTGTTTAGAGCTAACATTTCTTTCCTTATGTAAGCAGATGACAAGCAAATCTACATCAAAATCTCATCCCTTGAGGAGGTCAAGATAATGAATAAGGCGCTAAAGCTGACTATGCAATGGTTAGCCAGTAATCAACTCAAACGTAATGAGCAAAAAACTAATTCTTACTAATATCCCCTCCTAAAAATTCCACTGACATTTTAGAATGGACCAAGTCCATCACAGTGCTGAACTGCACCCCGATCCTAGTGGACTCAGCCAAATTACTTGGAGTCACGCTGGACAAGAATCTTAATATGCGGTCCCTCATAAACACTGTCGCCAAAAAGGCCAGGTTTCACCTGAGCTACCTAAGAAGACTCAAACCATTACTAGATAACTTGGACCTTAAAATGGCAGGGCAGGCATTGGTCCTCTCCAGGATAGAATGCGGTTGTACAACTCTCTTAGGATTGCCCAAAATCTCCACTGCTTCCCTAAATGCCTGTCTCAACGCAGCCGCAAGACTCTTAACAGGGTCAAAAATATTCGTCCATTACTCCACACCTGAAGGCACTGAATTGGCTTCCCTACGAAGCCAAAATCCAACTCAAACTGTCCTGTATCACACACAAATCGCTACATGCTAAGACTCCTTCGTACCTAGCCAAGAAAATAGTGTTATCCGGAGGAGGCAGGCACTCCCGTAGCGCCAGGGACCTGGTGCTGAAACCATCTTTCTTCCGGAAGAGGAAAACCTACAACAGAGCTTTCTCCGGAGCTGCACCTAAAGTTGAACATGCTGCCGTACACATTAGAAGAATCCCAAACTTGTCAAGATTTTAGAAGTAAGGCAAGATTTTTCTAATGGGCAAATTCCTGCTATAACACTTCACCCAGAGCAATCACCGAACTGCGGCCTAGCTTACTCATTAACTCTCGTCGGGGCATAACCTCGGCTCGCAAATCTTTGCATACTCAACTTAATGGCCTATGTCCCCCCTCCCTGAGAGGCTGACCACTGTTCGGCCTGCTTTACCCAATTTGCTATTTGTAAATTATTCTCTCTTGTATGTTGTCTAGGATGGTGCAAAATGTGTACTTCAGTGTAACCTTAGGGGGCAGATGTTGAGGTAGTCACCTTTGTTCTGCTCCTGCTCTGTGTTTTGCCTCTGTTTCTCCCTCTGACGTTAGTTGTGATTGCTTGCTCTTTTCCACTGAAAGTTGTTTCTTCCCTGTGAAGTGCTCTGATATCCTAATCAGGTCACGTTCGTGCTCTATAAAACTCTAAATAAAAAAAATAAAAAATGTCATGTAATAAACTTAGTAACTTAGTCCTCTGCATAACTCAAACCTATAAACGGATAGTTGAAGTTTTGTTGGCCGGTAAGCCTAAGTATGCAAGGGTTTGCCAATGAGCTAAGCCTCTTTGGAGGGACAAAAGCACAACAAATTTGGTTATAAATAAAGATTAAATGGAAGGATTAAACCAATCTTCAGATAAATTCTGATGCTTTGACCTAAGCTGTGACTGCAACTTGCAAGCGTTAATTCAGCGCTAATTGAAAAAATGCTGCAATTTGCCAAGGGTGTGGTTTAGAACACTCCACATATGTACATAAATGAAACCAGTGTCCTAGGTTCCTAGACCATGGAATATGGGTCCATATGATATGAACCTGTCCGTGCTTCAGGAATAGTGATGAATGGTCGTTTTATAGACTTAACTGTTTAGGTGAACACCTGAATCTAAATGCAGTTTTAGGATTATTGGGAATTTCAGTGCATCTAGGAATGTCACCATTTGTAAATTGCAGGTGATGGTTAATTTCCATGTGTATACCGGATTCATAATTTACAGCAAGTTGGAAGCGAAAGGCCACCCCATAACTACACACACACTTTCAATACTGGGTTAAAACAAAAAAAGTACTTTAAACGAATAAATGTGCCTCAAAGGCCTAGCAAAGGCCTAGAAAAAAGGATGATTGCTCGACCTTTATTTACCAGCACAGGACTCTTCTTACTAATCAATTCTCTGTTGTTGCCAATATAGTTTATACTTTAGCAGTCAAGACTCACTGATGAGTATGTATTCCAGTTTTCATCATATTGATTTTCTCCTTTGTTTTAATTTATCAGTTCTGACTATATTTCCAAGTCACTGAAAAAAAATAACAAAATCCTATTTAAAGCCCCCAAGCCAAACTATTTAGAAGCTTATTTTTGCATGTCGGTCAACAATAACCTTTAAAAATGTTTCAAATGTAATCTACATTAGTGTGTGTTCTATATCAGATACACTGCAAATGTAATTCCTTTACTTGGTCAACGTGCTGGTGTGCAGTTGCGCCGCTTATTTTGTAAATGCACACCTAACAGTATATTTTATGCAAAGTTGTAATCAACCAAGAGTAACTCTGAGATTGTAGCATTTCCAGATATTCTTTTCCTAGCATGTACAAAACAATCAACTGCATACCATGTACACGTATTATAACAGATATATTTTCTCCTTGTTCAGAGGAAGGATCAAGGGCAAGAGTGCGTGAAGATTATGATAGTGTGGAACAAGATGGAGATGAACCTGGTCCACAAAGATGTAAGTAGCCAACCACGACTCCGTTAAAGTGTTTGTAGCATATAGCTGCAATGACCTAGAGTGCATTATACTGATGAATCAATGTAACCATCTGCAATACAAATACATTTAAAAGAAAGCTATTGACTGTGTTTTTTTTCCAGTAGCCATATTCTTTTCTGGGTTTAGACAATTCTTTTTATGGAAACCATGCTGCTGTGAATTTAATAGTTTGCACCTGAAAGCAAGTGATCTAAAAACTTTAGTGCAATTGTTTTTTCATAAGGATTTCAATAATTCCTCTGATGTTATTACTTGTTGTGATATTTAAAGCAAAACCATTTTTTGAATGGTGGGTCCTTGGAACATCCTGTCCACCATTGGAACTGCGAAAGGGAGTATTTCATTGCTGGCCTGTCCGGAATATCTGACAATGAAAACTGCAAATACCAGGTTAAAATGAAAGGTTAACGTGTTTGTAATCTTGGTTTGAAATTAAAATGAAGTTTGGTTTGTTCAGGTTCAAAAATAATACTCCTATTCTGTAAACAAAGACTGGTTCGTTATTTTCTTCTGGGGTATGTTATATACAAGCATTCTCACACTGTGTCTGAAGAAACATTAAAAAAACACTGAAATTAGTTGCCTGCATTGAAGACAAACAGACTAGCTGTGATTTTTATAAATCTCACAAATAACTAAAAAATAGGATTTATAATTGGGGCTCCCGGTTTTATGGTATTTTTTTTTTTTTTAGCATTTCCGTCTGTATTTATCCATATTTGTTTTGCGGCTAAATGAAGTTGTAAAACTGTAAATTTCCATATTTATTTAACTGATAGGCGTGCACTCTTACTTTCTGTTTTAGCTATTTCAGCTGCCAAATATCATATAGCAAATCATCCACTGGTAAATATTGGCATTACACCACAAATGTATGTTGACACAATTAATTAACTAAGTTTGTTATGTAGCTCTTCAGGCAGACAATTGATAATACTCGCATGTATGTTTTTGTCAGTTCTTGCCATAAATGTGTTGCAAACATGCCGTTTTACATACAGGTCTCATGGCGAGTCCCACATATCACCATTTTTTCCAAGTGTTATTATTTAGAGCTGTGATGGGGCATATTATTTGCTAGATTCTCAATTTAGTAGCCCGGTTCAGTCACCACAGCATCTTAATTTGAGCTTTCAGTTTAAAGAGGTCGTACCTATGGCCAGGATGTTTCATGCAAGTTAGTTCTACCAGTGGAAGTGATAATAATTTGGTTTCCAGGCTGGAAAATAATTGAATTATCTTTCTACCACTTGCCTTCCCTTGGCTGGTTAGTGGTTGTGCCTTGGAGGGTTGCATAATTGCAGCAGCACGTTACATATTCAGACTTGGTTAGTCTTTCCCCAGTGTTGGTCACTGGGGATATGTGCAACGACTGCTGTGTCTGGGGTGTAGTTTTCGTTTAATCAGGAAAAACCTCTGTTGGATGGGACATAGCACAGATCCTAATTTTACCAAGGTCCTGTCTGCTTCTTTTGGTGACATTGGCCATGAACACCCTAGACTTGTAGACAAAAAAAGATGTCCTTGTGTAATGGAATCTCTCAGTACTCTAATGCCTTTGGGCCAAGTTCATTCTTTATATAAAAAACATTACAGGAACATTACAGGGTGCATGTAGGGAGATTTGCGTTGCTCTTGTGAAAGCAGTGGAGGCCTAGCATAGAAGGGACGTTGTTGTGTGACACGTAGTCTGTTGATGATGGATACTACCGCCATCTGTTTAGAAGCAAAACGCCACCGGTAAGTTTTATTTACAGGTGGGAACATAAGTACCACAACTTTAGCAATTTAAAGAGAATTAGTATTAACAATTGATCAATATTTCAACACTACCTCATAGCGCAGGGGAGGGACAGCATACCCATTAGTGCCAGCAGTGCTGATCTTCAGCTTTAAGAGCAGAAAAAAAGCAGGTGCAATTGAAAGCCTCTAAATTTTGGGTAACATGAATATCTGGTGTGGTAGTGCATGCAATTTCTGGTGTTACTCCAATTTCCTGGCCAGCTCTAACTTGATGGCCTGTGGAAGAGCAGTGTGCCGACCAATACCAAAGGCGTCCCAGTTGGAAGAATGCCAAGTGTGTTTGAGTCTTGTTTTTCCTCATCACTAGTATGGCGCTTTACAGCCTCCTTTAAAGAAGCCCAATTGTCTGTATTTATCCATTTTTAAAAATAAATGCAGATAGAAAACACATTGCTTTCTGTCTGTATTTATGTGTAAAAATCCATAAAAACGGTAAACAGGCAGCCTTATTTATAATGCAGAACTGGCCACCAGGTTGTGTTTTTATGGTGGAACATCATCAGAGTTTTGGTTTGCTCTTAAGTGTAGATGGTTGCTTGGAGGAAGTCATTACTGTGAGGATATTAAAGGTTTACATATCAATTAATTTAAAAGCTTGTCACATCTGCTGAGTCTTCATCATTTATTTTATTTCATCAAGTATTTGCGGACAGAGGAATTCTAGCAGATGTCAAGAATCCTGGGACCCCCCTTTTTTTTTTTTTGCTGCCCACTGTGACTGACACACACACACACTCCCTCTCCCTTCCCTCTAATTTGTATTTGACTTTTTTCTTTTATATATATATATAAGGTAAGCTATGACATAAAAAAAAAAAATCCAACTCCCTTTCCTTCTCCCATCTTGAATGCTTTCGTCCTGGGGAAAGACCTATGAAGTTAGATGCTATTCTTATTTTCTTTCAAGGAAATCTCACTTGTGGAGTTGCTTACTCATGCTAAACCATCTTTTGCCCCCTAACACCTGTTCAGCCTACATTATGAAACAACTTACTGCATCATTGACAGTGAAAATAGTAGTCTTTAATGCTTTATTGAGATATGGAAACATCCTTGATGTCACTGACCACAATATAACTGTTGTAATATGTGAAGTCATAAGCATTACATTGCGGGCGCAAGTTATAGTTAGCAAGGTTAACTAAAACTTCTGAATTTCACTAGTTTTGTACGAGTGAAATGTGAGTAACTATACCATCCCTCCAACTATATATAATTTTTTTTCCCACTGATTTTTTTTTTTATATATATATATAGAGCTCATGCTCGGAGTCCGCAGTTGCTGTGCTGTCTCCCGGGGTTGTTGCGTGGTGGCGGATGTGGCGCCCTGTAAAAATAAAGTCGAAACACTCTAATGCAAACAAGTCACGCTCACTCTGGAGGCAGTGAATAAGGAGTTTATTCATGTGCTTCATCCACTACAACGCATTTTGGTCACTTGCAGTTGGATATGTCCCTTTTTGCAGGGTTATCCCCAAACTTTTTGCGTCTTCCTCCTATTTTTCCTGACCTGTTTTAGTTGGCTTTAGGACTCTGGGCACTTTACCACTGCTAATCGGTGCTAAAGTGCAGATGCTTTCTGTGTACATTATGAATATGATTGGTTATCCATGAACTTATTTGATTTGCTGGTAAGTCTCTAGTAAAGTGCACTGAGTGTGCCAGGGCCTGTAAATTAAATGCTACTAGTGGGCCTGCAGCACTGATTCTGCCACCCACGTGAGTAGCCCTATAAATGTATCTCAGACCTGCCACTGCAGTTTCTGCGCGTGCTGTTTTGAACTGCTATGTCGACCTGGCAAGTGCACCCACTTGCCAGGCCCTAGCCTTCTCTTTTCTTACATGTAAGGCACCCCTCAAGTAGGCCCAAGGTACCCCCATGGCCAGGGCGCAGTGTATTTGAAAGGTTGGACATGTACTGGTATGTGTCATATGTCCTGATAGTGAAATACAATTGAAAGGTTATCTGTCCTATAGGCTAACATGTGAGTTGCTTTGTAACATCTTACTAGTATTTCCATTGGGACAAGATGGAGGAATGGAGTTTAGGCTCTCTGAACTCCGAATTTAATCATGCATGTGTTTAGGGAGATGGTGTTTAAATTGTGTGTTTGAAAAGTCAATTTTTAGAAAATAGGCTTTTTTTGTTTAACCCTTCTGTGTGCCTCTTCTGTTTGTGGATTGACAGTCTGGTTTTCGAGTAACAGAAGCTGGGGATGTACATTCACTGTAGACCGCCACAAGATGGGGTTACGGTGTGTCCTGCCTTTCCTAGGTGACTTGAAGTTGAGCTGAATAGACCTTGGTTGCATTTAGAGTGGTGGGAGGAGTTTCACCAGCCCCTGAATAGGCAGTGTCTCCTCTGCACAATGCTGTATCTACCTCCTGTAGTGATGCTGCACAAGAGAGGAATAACTGGTTTGGACTGGGCTCAGAGACCCTTGCCACAAAGAGAATGTGTTAGAAGTATTGGACCTTAAACCCCAGAAAATTAGATCACGTCTGGACTCAAGAGGAACCTTTGCCAAGGAGAAGAGCTGGAGAGCTCTGAGGAGTTCTGCCCCTTTGCTGTGTGCTTTGCTGGGTTGGCCTGCAGTTCCAGCTTCTGCCAAGGAAAGGACAAAAACGGGTACTTTGCTGTGAACCTGCTTGAAGAAGAATCTCCAAGGGCTTGTGTGTGCTGTCCTCCTGTTCTGAAGTCTCAGGGACACAAGACTTCACCTGCAACCCACTGACCAGAACCTGAAATCCTGTGTGGACTCCTGCATTCAAAAGGGTGCCAATTCCAGTTCCTGGGCCCTGAGAATTGTTTGGTCAGTGCTGCAAAGCAAGAAAAACAACTGACACTGTCCGCCGCCAGTGATTCTGCGGCCTGGACTGATGCCGGGGGCCCTGCTCGTGAAGTGCTCAACACACCGTCCTGCCTGCACCGCAGCTCCGACGCTTGCAGTTATCGGCCTTCCCGCTAGCATCCTGTTATTGTGGAGCTGATTACCAACAAGGGTGACTTATCAAACTCTTTGACTTCGCATCGGCTCTCTAGAACAGACGCCTCACCGCTGACTTCCCCTATCATGGATTAGATGCCTCCTGGTCTCGACGCCTCTACCTCTGCACAGATGGCTCACCCCCGCACTATTCGCCATACACATTGAACTGTCGACATGCTATGAATTGTTGTATAATTTTGCAGTCGCGCTGTTAAGCTACGATTAAGCACACGCTGGAACATTTAGAAAGTTATGGTGCACATTATAAGATGGCCTACACAGTTTATATACTCTGATACCTTACTGGAATCCAGTCTGTCATTTATGTTTATGCTTGAACATTGCGAATAGGTGGTTCTTTTGGTATTGAAGATGTATGTATCACAATGACTTCCCCATGCCAGTGGCCGAAACGCGTTGCAGGGCCTAGAGCAACGTGAGTAAATACCTTATTCACTCCCTCCTGAGTGCAGTTAGGAATAAGAATCTAAAAACACATTAGAAATTCACTGGTTACAAGGAAGTTATAGTTAGGCTCTGATGTCACTCATAGACAACCAGTGAAATTCGGCAGCTATATTTACCTGAGCTAACTATAACTTACTCCCCCGCAATGCACTGCTTATAACCTCACACAATATATCACTAATGACCTGGTCAGTGACCTCACTGATAACCTCACTAATAACCTACTGAACGGATTTAAACCAACTCACAAAAAGGTCACTTTCTGGACCAACAGCTACCTTTCTGTCTAATTTGATGTAATTCCGTTCAGCAGTTTGGGATGTAGCTTTGTCTAAAGCTCCCATAGAAATGAGTATGGGGAATGCGCCTTTTCGGCCCCCCCCCCCTTTTTCTCGGCCCCCGTTTGAAGGATCACCCCGAAACTTTCAAGACCGCTGCTAAAGTGAGATTTAAACTAGTTTTGAAACTTTTGCGAGGATTCGTCAAATGATGCCAAATTTATTTGCAAATGAATAAATGCTCTTCCTATGGAAACTACATTCTTACTACCTACTGATGACTGCCAGTTGGTCACTTAGACTTATTTGCATATGGCTTGGATTAAACTGGAATGGCATGAGGAGCAAAAAAAAAGATGGCTGTAGACCCAGGTTTCTGTACTGGGGTGAATGTTTGACATTGTTCAACATTCTGTCCATCAATTGTTCTTTTTCATTTGTCAACCTGAGTGCGGCAGGTATGCCCAGACGGGGGTCCCGTGCTCTCCGTGTCACTGAAATCAAGCTAGCCTGGCTGATGAGGGGTGGAACCCCGAATCCGTTCCCAGGATGTTTACCAGTCCAGGGAGGACCTGGCTTGGCAGTTCGGGCTGGACTGTTCCCATCGGAAGCAGGGTCAAGACTGATTAACTTGTGGCTGGGTTTAAACTGGAATGGCATGGGGAGCAAAAAAAACAATGGATTTAGGCCCAGATCTCTGTACTGGGGTGAATGTTTGGCTTTGTTTAACATTCTGTCCATCAATTTTCCTTTTTGCATATTATTGAAACGTGCATGTGTTTTGAGGCCTTTCTTTTTTCTCTTTCGTGTGGCATTAGCTGTCGAAGGCTGGATTCTTTTTATAACTGGTGTTCATGAAGAAGCCACAGAAGAGGATGTTCATGACAAATTTGCAGAGTTCGGCGAGATTAAAAACATTCACTTGAACCTGGACAGGAGAACCGGTTATCTAAAGGTACAAAGGAATATAAATGTCTTCCTAGAGCTTACAATAACCCTCTTTATGCTTTAGAACATTGTATGGTGAATGTACCTATGCTGACTGCTTGTAATTGGGATATCACAGTTTGTGTGTTCTCTTTGGAAAATTGTTAAGGAGTACTGATCTTTTTAGGAAACAGAAATGCTTGGCCTTCTTAATGTGAAATAAGTTACTGAAAAAGCACTAGTAAAATGAAAGCAAACGGTATGTGCACTGAATATGTGTACTTCGTGGCACTAGCTTACAGACCAGCACAGTGGCAGCTGGGCCACTTCTCCGTTTTAACTTAAAATGGAGTTTGTTGTTTGATAGTTCATTAATTATTCTGTCGCAATCCATGTGTAAGAAAGGTTGGGGCATGGCACTGTAAGGTTGTTTGTTATAATTTTCTTCCAAACTCTTGTTGCAGGGTTATGCCCTTGTGGAATATGAAACATATAAAGAGGCCCTGGCAGCAATGGAAGGCCTCAATGGTCAGGACTTAATGGGCCAGCCAATCAATGTAGATTGGGGTTTTGTCAGAGGACCTCCAAAAGGAAAGCGGAGGTAAGAATATAATTCTCACTACTGAACTATTATAATCCTCCATTTTTAGCTCAAGTCTACCAGACAGAGCAAGCTTACTGGTTTCAAAGGACCGATTGTAAGTGTACCAAGAACTTGCAGATCTTACAGACCCCTTGTGCTTACGATTGGTTGGCTTTGTCACTGTCATTTGCTGGCTTCGTATTCAGTGGTTTTTCTTGTCCCAACTACCATGTTGTGGTTGTCCGTCTCCTCCATCATACTTTCTTTACTATCTCTCTGACTGGCTGGGTTCTATGCTTCCGCTGCTCACTTTCAGGGAACTGCTTGCATCTTTTTCCTTAATCTCTCGATGAGAGTGCATGTTTTTGAGCTCTCTTCCTTGTGTGCTTCTCCATGGTGTGTTCGGTGTTGCTCTGTCTAGTGTTTTCACCTCTTCTGTGCTTCTCCCCTTGCCAAATTCCCTGCCCCCTATTCACTTTCTGTTGCTTAATCATTGTTTTTTAAAATTTACTGGTCTATCTTCAATCTGTAAATAAAAAAAAATGGGGCGCTTGCTTTATTTTTTAGGTGCACTTGCATTATGGTGCATGCTTGTGCAAGCGTCATAATGCATGCGCACACCTGCAAAATAATGCCGCGGCATCACTGCACCTTTTTGGCTGAATTGTTCCTACATTCATTTATTGTATTACTATTATGTATTTTTTAGGTCTCGCATAGGCAGCGCATGCCCTGCCTCTATGAGGCATCAAGTAGTCAGTATTACTACTGAAACTCCACCCGTTGCATTTGTCTTTGTTTTGTCGCTTGCCATTGGTGGAATCTGGCATTGCTGTTCTTATCTTGTTTATTGTTTGCTTGTGGTCCGATACATCACTTCCTTTTTCTTCCATTTCTGGAGGAAGAAGCATCGACCAACTACAGTTTACTAACTTACATTGCTGGCTGTTATATTTTTATTTAGGGACTACTTTTTTTCTTTGCTGCTCGCATTTCCACATCTGGCAGCTTCCTGCACTTACCCGACCCTGTTTATTTAAGTTTAATTTATTCATAATTAAATCACGCTTAAATGATGCAGCCCACACCAAGGTTCGAACCCTGTTTTCCTGCTCCAAAGTCGGCAGCGTTATTTGTTGAGCCACCTCCTCGCACCGTTTGTTGTACTTGGTTTCAGATGCTACATTTGTTCCTCTCAGCTGTGTTTTTTTTTTAATTTTCTGTCTCCCTCTACATGTGTAATTTTTTTAATTTCTCTCCCCGCCCCCACTTCGAGATCACTGTTTATTTTTAATAATTAAATAATGCAGCCCACGCCGAGGCTCGAACCCTGTTCTCCAGCTATAAAGTCAGCAGCGCGCGCAGTCTGCCACCTGTTTTGGGTCAGGTTACAAATGATTTCACTGCTTCGCTGTCTGCTTGTTTTCCCCAGCGAGCGCACACCGCTCGTTCACTTTCTTGTTCTGTGTGTAGGCAACCTCTGCACTTTACAAACAACCGCGACTATCAGAGAGGAGGTTGTCTTCCAAAGAATGCAAGTGGTTTCCCTGGCAACTTTCTCCATTCCTTCAGCCTAGCAACTGATGCAGGCTGTATACTTTAAATAGGGGCGCAGCGCTCCGCATACAACCTTAAACCTGCTATTGAGAAGGCATTTGTTTTACCTAATGCTTGATCACCTATAGCTTTTGATTCCCCTGTTTCCACAATCTCTATTTTCTCACTATGCTTAACCAAGGCAAGATCCGTTTTACTTTCAAGCACCCTACAGAAACAAGATTGTATGCTCCCCAGGTAGAGTTAGCTAGGGAGAAGCAAACTTTTTGTTTGCTCCAGTGTACACCCGCATTGGGTCTGACTAGCCTGAATTGGCGCAGTTGCCTTCTAAACAGACACATCTTTGCGGTTCACTGGTTCGACTTAGACTGAAACCGGAGAGTCTCAAAGAGCAGTGGGAGTTCTACAAACACCAAATACCAGCGCGAGCGGAGGTGCTCTTTCCCGGGCAGAAAGGAATACTAAGACAGGGGGAAGTGACCTCCCCGATGCAACATTTCCCATCGTAGATGATGCCTAGCCCCGGACGTCTGATGGACTTTTCCAATGAAGCGCCTACAATGGGGATCATGGGGCCCACAGCTTTCTGTAACATTAGGTGATTGCTTTTTGTTTTTATTCTTTTATAATCTTATCCAGACACCCATTCTCAAGCTGTGAGTCTGATCATGGTCAATGCGTATTGTACTTAATTAACCAGAGCGCCCGCTTCACGGGCCGCCGTGGCATTACTTTTTGCATTGAGCTAGTTAATAGATTCAGTTCATTTTCAGTTGCAGACCACTGCATGCACTGCCTGGCAGATATATTTATTGTCCAGCTCGTTCCATTTTTAATAATATTTGCTTACAGTAAGTCCATATATATTTAATTTGCAAGGTTTTTTTTTCATTGAAAACAAACCACTGCCCACCTGGAGATGTGAGTGCTTGCAGATAGCTGGCCAAGGTGCATATTATAAATTTGTCCTGCTTGCAGGGGTGTTTTGCTGCCTGGCGAGGCTTGTACAGCTGTTTTTGAAGAATTGAGACATGGCATCTTGAAATACAACGGGTTGCCATTGATAAATAAACAGGCCCACATGCCTGGCAGGAACAAATGACAGCACTGGCTGCTAACGCTGTATCTCCTTTCTGCTTGCCACACACTCGCCTTTTCCTCTGTATCACAGTGGGATCTCTCTGCTATAGTATCCTTGCTTATTTTATTTTTGAGGGTTTTCAAGCACTATGGTTAAACAGATCATTATTTCCTAATAAGGGGAAGAACTGGCATGGGGTCACTGCCTTCTGTGCTCAAAGTGCACACGCTAGCATCCCCCAGCTCCAGCAGCGAACAGATCCCTTCTGAAACAAGCACTTGCAGTGCAATAGGTCTCGCATTTGCAAGAGTTGGCTCTATTGTCATTATAAATGATAATGCCTTTTATTTATGTGTTTACAAAACCTGCAAGCGGTGCGTAAACGCCACTTGCAGGTTTTATAGACACATAAATAAAAGGCATTATCATTTGCAATGCCAATAGCTCAAACTCTCGCAAATGCAAGACCTATTGCACTGCAAGTGCTTGTTACTTTTGGCCATGTTGCATACTAATTTGTTGATGCTGCATCACCAAAAGGCATTGGCAAAGCCTACAAGTCCCAAAGGGGGAACCAATTGACTTTGCCATGCTGCTTGTTATTGATGCTGACGGAATAAACGCTTTTCGGCTGAAACACTAGATAGAAAATCCTAGATTATTTCACTTATTGCTTCCATTTTGTTGGCCCCCGATTTTAAAAACGCTGTAGCTTTTCCCTATCGGGAACATTTGAGGGTTTTCACCGTAACAGAGCTAGAAAATTTCTCATTTGAAAGACTTTAAAGCATGGGACATGTATCATAGCACTGGTGAAGCACGCCATTAACTTTTGAGTCTCCCAGTCATTGCTTACTTTACAAAAACATGATTTTTAAAATACGCCAATGTAACGACATCGTTGCATTTCATGTGCAACTTTCAGCGCAGGCAAAAAATGGTCGTCTTTGTTAACAATAGCATTTGCTAATGCTGCTGCTCATTCCTCGACTTGTACTTAAAAACATTCAAGCATTGCAAAATTTCTTGGTAAATCACTGATTCCACTTAAAGCATACATCTTGTTTAATGCGATACACTTATCTTGGGGTCTAAAACCTCACTTTGTATATTTAAATGACATGAGTCTCAGCAAGTATTTGGGCTCAGGAAATGCCTGAATTTCTTTCAGCTGGTTTTACGCTTTCCTTTTCCAAAACATTGGTAATTGTTTGCTAAACTGGCATCTCCCTTACTCTTTTGTAGTTTAGAACTGGACATATGTTTCCATGCGTTGCATTATTGTTGAAGAACCTGAATTGTTGCTAATAAACACAATGATTCTTATTCTTTGAATTTTCTAGTAACGAGTCCTGAGTCTTCATGGGAGTTTCATGGGCAGGGCATGCAATCCCTCATTGCCAGAGGCCCAGTGGTTGCATGCCTGCTCTGGGATTTTTTTTCCCCTTGCTTTTTGCGTACTAGCTCCAGCTGCTTCAGAGGCTCCCTCCTCAAACGATACCTTGGCATAAGAGCGGCCTGGTAGATGCCAGATCGGTTTCAGCATTTATTTACCTGTCAATATGTGCTGCTTCCTGCCTTTCAAATTAGATTACAAGCTTTTGTCTAATGTGAATAACTTGGTTAGAATCTTAGTTATTCACCAAACACGTTTTAGCCCTAAATTCTATTTTCCTTTACAACAGTTTTGTAGAATTGGTGAGATTAGAAAAATTTAATGGTATACTTTTAACTTTTCTTCACACTCTCCAATAAATATTGTAATTTCACTGGCTACTGTCCTATCCCTTCAGTTGCCATTTCCTGTATTTCTTAAACTAGTTCACTAATTGGCAGTCATACTTTTTTTTTCTTTAGTATATCCTAAACACTGTTTACGGAAATTGTGTTAAGTTTGGTATTCGAAAGTAAAACATTGGCAAAAAATGGCAAAGAAGGGTGTGTGAGTTAAAACCGTTATTGATAAGCTATAGTATTGTGGTATTTTATTTTTGCACTACAGCTAGTTTTTGACTCTTCATCCAGGAGCCTTGTCCTGATACAGCGACAATGCTCTATTGAACATTCTTTATTGTAACATGACACTGTTCCATTTATACTGTTCCTTCCTGAACCTTTATTTAAACATTGCGCCTGATCACTAGCCTCCTGCAGTCTTATAAAGGGTATTCCACTGTAGACCTGGATGAAAGTGTTTGGAAACACGTTTTTTACTGCATGAGAACGAAAAGAAAATACCCTGGGACAACCAGTTGGGACTCTAGCATGGTAAAAAAAAAATAGTCCCCATCAGATTTTCCTTTTATAAAACAAATGATGTGTGCCTGCTCGTCTCTTAGAGTTTGAACCTTTTGACCCTGGATAGAAATGTTATCTTTTGCCGAATTTCCAAATTCAGAATTGTGGGGGGAAGGCCAGGGTTTCTGCCTGACTACATTTTCTTTTTCTTTTTTCTAAAATCAAGATTATAGTACAATTGCACATTACTAACATCTGTAAGTGGCAATCTTTTTAATTTGTTACTCCTGAAAACTCTTCCGAGGAGAGACTCTTTTACTCCTAGTTTTTGTGGCGTTGAATGTTTTTGCTTGCCTCTGTGTTTTGTTTGCTGCAAAATTAAATGTGTTTTTCTTTTTCAGGAGCGGACGCAGGAGGAGCAGGACACCAGAAAGGAGACGGCGTTAAACTGTCAATTTTTTCCTTGTGAATCTTTGGATGTGAATTGCGTCCGAGCACGTTTTCGGGACTTCAGTTTTAAATAAATACACACATTTGTGTAAGCTGCAGCCAGTACTGAATTATTTTTTTCCCCATCTGTACATGGCTATATTTTTATTATTTTCATTCAGTCCACATCGGATGCTTTTTATGTAGTGTGTAAATGTTTTGACTGGAGATACATGTGAAACCCACAAAGTGGGTGCATTTTTATCCCTATGTTCATGTTATAAAAATTCAGCTGGTCTCACGGAGACAGGCTTATCAACGAACAAATGGGAAATTATTTGTGAAAACTAGTTTATGAAGAAAATAGTTCAGCCTTTGAACTGGAGGATACAACTCCCCTCCCACCAAAAGTGTTCATGTAGAGGCCTGTACTAACCTGAATAAAGTGTACTGATGTAACCTAGCTCCATTGCTTTCTATAAATCAAGGTATAAGTTCCCCTTCACTGGATCCTCGACATCAAGACCAAAGAGCTGTTGGATTTTTTTAACTGCACGGGATCGTTTCATGGTTCCAATACCGGTTATAAAGCGCACACTATAAGAGCATCAGCGCTGTGACACATTTCCGTTTCTTTAGAAATGAACTGGCTGTGCAGCCTTTTCTAAGTCTATGCAACTGCTCTCTTAGACCAGAAAAAGAACTTTAGGGGAAATTGTCCAAGTGGTGCTTATTTGCTACGGTAGTATTTGCTGTCCACATATAGAAGGTTAAGTCCGATAAGTATATATAACAATGTAGAACCCCATATAAACAATTCCATATATACAAACACCGCACCAGGGTCTAGATGTTAAAGAAGCTCAACCCTTTCCTTCAGGAGCTCTCAAAAGGACTCCAGGTGGGACGTCCACACATCCAACACTGTACAGCACCCATTCCACCTGTAGGTCAGATCTCTGCTGATTACTCATGCATGCTACACATACCTAACACCTAGATACTGTAGTTCTAAAAAGAGGCATTTGAACAGCAACATTTAACACTTCTTAAGGTTCCGCGTGTTTGGGAAGTGCAAGTGGCATATCCTTGAACTGTATTTTGGTGATTCACGTTTGGGTAAGCATATTGTTTGATTAAGCTAATCAAAACTGGAAACCATGAAGCATTTTCCACTTGTACGTAGCACACACTGCATGAGTCAAAGGAAAGTGCCCGCTATAACTGATCCACTGGTTTCCCTGAAACCTCAGTTTCGTACTCTAAGCCCACCCTGTGCAGACAACGCCTCTTCAGATTTTAGCCCTTCAAGACACCCATTGTGCCAACTGTTGATCACGTTCATGCTATCCTCAGTCTAGCTCCATTCTCCTGCACGATCCAGTACCTCCTGCACAATCTAGTATGTTCCATACCCTCCCCTTCCCCATCTGCAGCCTAAGCCAACCTGTTCCTTGAAGAGGAGAGATGTCTCCATTACTTAAAGGCCCATTCGTTCTGGTCACTCATACAAACTCGACTAATTTCACAGACTGGTAAGAAGCCCTCACTTATGCACCTTTCCCAAACACATGCACATTTTAACAAGGCTCCTGCTCCGTTTCGTCTCCTGCTCTGGTCCAGTCACAATAAAGCCTGCTCCTCTCTTAGAAACGGCTCAATGTGTTGCCTCTTTTGTAAACTGAATCTCTCTGGATTCCCCTGTTGTGCATTATTGTGCCATCAAGTGGTTGGGGCTTGAGATATCTATTTTTGCCCATTTTTTCAAATGTTTTTATTTCCTCATTGGCATAATCTGGTACAATTTGGTAGTATGTCTGCTACTTGTCCTGTCCTTTTTAGACTGGTTTTGTCGGGCATATAGTTGTGCTGTGTACAGTTTTCTCTGCCCTGTAAAAGATGCAAGGCTTTTAAGCACTGCAAACGGCGTTGTAATCTGTATGCTGTGTTGCATTTTATAAAATGTGTCTGTATTTTTTTAAGACCTGAAAACCAACTCACTGTAAGGCATAATGGCATTCGGACTTCACTGGATGGCTATTTGAACAGGTGAGTTTTGAAGGTTTTCAAAATGTCAAATTGCCCTGGAGAAGACTGATGCAAATAGATCAAATATAAACAAACATTTACAATGCAATAGGTCTCCCAACTGCGAATTTTGGCGCTATTGGCATTGTAAATGGCAATGCCTTTAAAAAAATTAAAAGCCATTGTTATTTGCAATACCAAAAGCCACACCTATTGCATTGCCAGATCCCTGTTTAAAGACTTACATCATTCTGAAGGGCCCCCGCGTTAGCAACCAGAAATCTTACCCACGTTTATTTATTTTGGCTACAGTAAATGGGATTCCTGCTCATGTGCTTTATTTCAAAAGTCGGATGAGCAACAGATTAGCCCGCGAAAAGTAGGAGAATGAACAGAAAAAGGGGCAGGCAATAGAGGGAAGAAAGAAAGAAAAAAATTTGCTTTGCATAACTACTTAGGAAAGAAAAATGTGGAAAAAGAAGGAACAGGCTTTTTGTGACATTGTTGCAGTACTTCAGTCTGAATGCTTTAAACTGACTTTAAGATGTGCAAGTGAAGCGAGAAGTAAAGGCGCCCGCCCTTTCTTGCCATGCACGCCGGCCGTGCTCTCCCCACCGTGGGTCTGGAAGAGCTGGCGGCATTGTGTGCCGGGGGAATGCACGGTTCTGCCGTGGGCCTGCATGGACTGGGGGTGTAGCTCGGGGACTGGTGAAGCCCGGTTCTGCCGTGGATCTGGAAGGTTCCCGTGGTGTACCTCTTGGGCCGGTGAAGTTCCGTTTTGCCTGTAGATTGTAAGGGCCAATGTTTTACCTCCGGGGTGAGTCTCAGTTCGTCCTTGGTCCTAGAGGGACCGGTGGTGCACCTCTGGGACTGCCGATGACCAGTTCTGTTGTAGGTTTAGACGGTGCAGTGGGTTACTATACTCATTATGCAGCTATTAAATGCCTCTATTGTAGAAGCAACCGTCCCTTCAGATTGGAAACATGCGATGGTCCTCCTGTTGCTGAAAAAGACAAATGCTGATCCCGCCCAGCTGTCTAATTTTAGACCAATTTCTCTGCTTCCTATCTACTCCAAAATTTTGGAGAAACATGTCTATCAACAACTTAATCTGTTTGTGGACGCTTCTAACCTTTTACATCCGTCTCGATCGGGATTTAGGGCAGGTTTCTCCACTGAGACAACTCTACTTGGAGTAGCAGGGGCACTACGGCAGCGGTTGGATTGTGGTGACACTGTAGCCCTGATATTGCTCGATTTGAGCGCGGCATTTGGTACGGTGTCCCACTTTGTATTACTAAACTCCCTGCAATCCTTTGGTATTACGGGCACTGCACTGGATTGGATCACATCTTTTCTCACGAAGCGGACGTTTCAAGTTTTTTCATCCAGTGCCTCTTCTATAATCTATCCTGCTGCCCATGGAGTGCCTCAGGGTTCTATTCTGAGTCCCCTTTTGTTTAACTTGTATGTTAGACCTTTGGCTACGATAGCTGACGAATCTGGGTTGTCTTTGTTCTCCTATGCGGATGACACCCAGATTGGTTTTTCCTTTCTTCGGGCCAGATAGGCGGTCCCTCGGTCCTCCAGACCGGTTTAAGAAACATTGCATCATGGATGCATGACAATCTCCTTAAGCTGAATGGTGAAAAGACCGAGGTCCTCATTTTTGGGAAAAATAAAAATCTCTGGGGTCCTCAGCACTGGCCTTGTGAGATGGGCACTCTTCCTCAACCCTCTGCTTTTGTCCGCAATTTGGGAGTTTTGATTGATGATAATCTCTCCATGAAACATCAGGCTGTGAAGGTGGCGGCCACTTGTTTCACTATTTTAAAATGGCTGAGGAAAATCATTTGGATGCTTCCGGTTTCCCTCCAGAAAACCGTAGTCCAGGCTCTTGTGACTTCAAGAATGGACTATGGAAACATTCTTTATTTGGGATCAAATAAGGATGTTACCCGAAAGCTTCAAGTGATTCGAAATTCTGCAGCTAGGCTTCTATGCCACCTCCCCAAAAACTCTTCTACCTCCAGTGCTCTTCACAAACTTCACTGGCTTACGATCACTAACCGTGTGAAGTTTAAAGCACTGTGTTTTATGCATAAAATTAAAAGTGGTTTGTCGCCTAAATACTTACAATCTTTGGTCCATCCTTCTATACCATCTCGGGCATTGCGCTCGGCCTCCCAGGGTAAATTCATGGTGCCCAGAGTCAAATTGACTAGAGTGGGTGGCCGCTCCTTTGGCTATTTGGGTCCAGTGCTCTGGAACTCTCTTCCAACTGCCATTTGCAATGAACCCTCTTTCATGAATTTTCGTAGGTCTGTAAAAACCTGGCTATTTAATCAATAGCTACACTTTATTGTACTTCAGGGTCTTCTGTCTGTTTTTTCAGCGCTGGGAAACCCTAGGTGGGTAGCTGTGCGCTCTACAAAACTAACCAAATAAATAAATTACCGATGCCCAGTCCGGCACTGGACTAGCGGTGTACCGATACCTGGTCTGTCCTGGAGGTCCAGCGGTGCACCTACGAGCACTTGTCAGTTTCTGACAGTGTCTCTGCGGTGTTCAGGGCCGGGTGTGTCTGAGCTCAGAGTTTAGGAGAACGGGCAGCGTAAAATCCCTCTCTCTGTGTGCCCTTCGTAGGTACTTGGCACTAACCGTACCACCCCGGCTTCGAACAGAACCCTTCAGATCGGCCCTTCCAGGGTTGCGTGAAGACGAAAGGACTCACACACGCAGGGCGGGAAGCGAAGAGCGCGGGAGACGAGACCCGACGAGATTGTTAATATAGTCCATGAGCTGGGACACTGAGTGCGTCACTCTGGGTCCGCGAACTTCACCGATTACAATTATAATTTGTATTTAAGTCCACGAATCTCATCGACTGGTAACATAAAACGTACATCTGATCACATACCCCGCGCCCAAAAGCCTCAAACACGCCAGGCTTCCTTCCTCAACCCGAGATCACATCTGCCTAATTCCACGTTAATTCTACTGTGCGGCTCATTTTTACTGTTTCACCGAAAACCTTATTTGTGAGCCATTCTGTGGGAGGGGTTGTTAATACCCTCTGTCGGAAAGGCTTTCTTCCTGACCTCCTGAGAACAAAGCTTCTCACCTCTGGAGGTCAGAAACTCATCTGTGGTGGCAGGCTGGCTAGGACCAGTCAGCACTCACAAGTTGTTAGTCTAACACGTCCTTTAAAACCATTAATTCTCTTACAGCTTATTAAAAATAACTCTCACGCATATGTAGATTTAGAGCATACTATTGCTTTAATGATTGACATGTATTGATCTCAGCATGTTTCATCTGTATTCTGCTATGCATCGGATTTTAAGAGTCGGAAGCACAGCACTGAATAGCTCCTTCAAGATTCAGGTTGTGTGTTGGCTATTAAAAATAGCGTTCTGTTTAGGTATCAAAGAAATGTAATTTGCCAAAGCGAAATCCTATTTGAGATCCATTGAAATAGGAATGTTTAAATTTTATCTTGACAAGTGCCGTTTTCGCACAAACCAGGAACTCCTGTGGAGCAGCAGAGCTGCTCCCCTGCAGACACCCCAAGAGACCTTTGAGGGGTCTGGACTGCCAAAACCTGGCACCTGAAAACACCACTGCACCAGAGCCACCTATCCCAAGCTGAAGTTGGCCAGCTGTGCCAGCGTGGTCCCTCGACCCTCCAGAGACAGGCCACCTTGAACTTGCCATCTCTGGACTTCACGACATTGCCTGCAGCCTTTGTGTGCAGGACCCCTCAAGCGCGAGTGTCTCTGGTGACAAAAACCAGAGGCCACAAAGTACCTCTGCACCAGTCGCCCATGGAGAAGAGAACCAAAGGGGGCCCAATGTCCTTGAGCTTCGTGTGTCCTGAGCCCTCCTTTTGGTTCAGCGGACTGTCCTCCCAGTCCAAACCTTAAGCCTCTTTTCATGAAGAGTGATCCCCATAGACTAACATTGGGCACCCGACGCTGTATTGCACCACTGCACCCGGGCACCTGAAGTCCTAAAGATTGGTCTCACAAGTCGCTACAAAACTTGTATGCAGTCTTTGTTTTTCCTCCCACAGGCTAAGATTGCCACATGTGAAAATTGCATTGTGTCCATTTTTAAAACCTACAAGTATTTCTACCTTGAAACGTACTAACCCGAGCGTATTGATTCTGGTGGCTAAATATATATAACGATGCATGTTATTTTTTGTAAAAATTGGTGTGGATCTCCTTATTTATTTATTTAGGAGCTTATAAAGCGCACTAATACCCGAGGGTGTCCTGGTGCTGTCATGCTGAGCATCCCAGAAGAACGAGGGTCTAATCCCTGAACAACCAGGTCTTCAGCCCCCTCCTGAAAGACAGAAGTTCCTCCGCTTTCCTAAGATGTGCTGGAAGGCAATTCCATGCGGTGGCCGTGCCATAGGAAAACATCTTTCCACCCCAGCTGGCCTTTTTTATCCTGGGAACCACCACTAGGTTGTTCTCCGCAGAGCGCAGTGCCCTCCCTGGCACATACCGCCTGAAACAGTCCCTCAGACTCTGGGCCAATGCCTTGAACACCGTACACATGGCCTTAAATTGAGAGCGTCTGTGAAACGGGAGCCAGTGGAGTTTCCTTATTTCTTCTCGAACTGAAACATACTTAGGAGAGCCTGTCAGCAGTCTCGCTGCCGCGTTTTGTACCATCTGCAGTCTGAACAGATGGTTTTGTTTCAGATTGAGGTACAGACTATTACAGCAGTCTATTGAGTAGTGTATATCATTTTCATTGACTGTGTGTGTATTTGCATATGTCTAACACTGAAAAGATGGTACTGCAGCAATGTAGGTTTAGTAAGCTTTATTAAGTACAAAGGAATAGATTTCTCCAGCCTTGCCAGCTCAGCTGTGCCACACCATTTGACACAAATCCCCAACATTCTGTAACCGCTCTGCCTGAAAGTTTCAAAGATGAGACCTCATAGTAGAGATGGGGGGGGGGGGGTAAACATAGGAACTGTATCAAGATTTTAACACATATCCCCTCTTATAATAACTAACAATCAATCATTAAAACAAAATCATTATTGAACACTAAAATATAAAACTCAACCACACACAACAAAGTGGTATTTTATCACACTGTAAAGGAAGAATTCTGAAAAAATGTTCATGTTCATTAAAGAAAAACTACATACATCAGAACAGAGTTATGACACCTCATGGTTTTTAAGCCATCCAGGAGAATGGATTTTCCTTTTTGTTCTTAGACTAAATTTGGTATTTATGGTTTCATTTTTCACCACATGTGCAGATTCTTTGTTGGGAAGCAGGTTTCTCGGGTGTTAATCTATCCATGCTCCACATACCCTCGTCTTCTAGAATTACAACAAAAAAAGTGTCAATTGTTTTTTTAGTTTTTTTTTCTTTTTCCTGGTTTGTGAAATGTATCAAACTCATTCAGACTTGTTGGGTTTTCGGACTAAAACCCATTTCCCTGTCTTCCAATCCTACCAATCTTTGCATCTGGCTTGATGTTTCTCCACCTTTTCCTTCATCACCTCCTTATTAACAGTATTCGGGTCCTTGCTACCCCCCAGATTATACCCGATATACCCTACTCTCCTCCATATATCCTTGGGGTGCACATATAGATTGTTGCTTATACTCCGCTATCGATCAGTCTGCCACTCTGGCCCAAGTTAAACCCTATCATCCGGATGAGTGCAGACTGGGGTAGGAACTAGTTCAGGCATTAGAATCATCAGTCCAAACCTCAGTGGCCAAGGCCCTAACCATTTACTTGCCAGCTTCACGTGATTGCATAACGTGTTCCTAGTCCCCCCTCCTATTCTGCCCCACCTCTTTTAGCCAACTCCAGGCACCTCCCACGAACCACTTTGGACCCAGGAGGATAAGCTTCAACAAACTGACGTTTTTGCCTGTCTGACCTAATCCGTTTTGATGGACCACATTTACAGCACCTATGCTGTCTCCGAACCACCTTCTGCCCCTCTTCCCCCAAGCCCTTTGCCTCAAGATAGCGACACCGAGGCTGATCCATCTCCTCACCCCGGATGATCATCCTGTCCAAGAGGAGACGATCTACCCCAGCGCAGGATCTGTCTCAGTCAGATCTCCTTGACTTTGACCCGGAGGACATGTACACCGTTGACCATGCGACTGGACCCCACGCTATGAAGTAACCACATGCATGCATGCCTACGTATGCCAACCATTCAACAAAGATACGAGCTAGGCTCTTAACAGAATGCCTTCACTCGATGTTGGAAAGCAAGGTCTCTGATACTCTGCAAGTTGATAACATGAATACTTTACTTAAAAAGTTCTTAGAAGACACTAAAAAGGCGTTGATAGAGCCTGGCAATCATGCCATGATCGCTTGCTAGATGTCACTGGGCTGCTGGCAAAGACCCTAGTGATAAGTCGATGCCAAGGAAACGGGGAGTCCTATCCGTCCCAAAGTCAATCCGCGCATAGACCCAAAACATTCTGAATTAGCTTTTGCAGAAGCCGGGCCTGTAGCCACCCACCACCTATTTGGTAAACACTTCATCTAACACCTGGGCAAATGTAGCAATACTTTTACAGCTCTTGACAAGGTCCAATCCTCCCTCAAAAGAGTCTTCCACTCCAACCTTTTTGCCGGGGCCAGGAGTTGCTTGCCTGGCCGTGCCTTCTTCTGAAGCCTCCAACGAGGATTTGACAATCTCCCAGGTAACACCTAGCAGAATTACGGCAGTGATAACTTCTACCCCACCTGCTCCCACAGAGCCAGGCCTGGGAGGGTCAGCTCCCGATCTGGAGTGCACAGCAGAGTAAAAGTGTCAATTACAGATGAGCCTGATTTCTCCTCGGGTAACATTGGGGGGGGGGGGGGAGGGGGTTACGTCTCTTCATACACAATTGGGCTCAGAATACTCATGACACCTGGATCTTCCAAACCATGCAGGGCTATCAGATAGTTTTATGGAACCCTGTCTCATCATGTTCCTCCCTGCCCTCTTGTCTTCTTCCTTCCAGACCAGGCGGTTATTTCATAGGAGATTTGGGGTCTTATGGCCAAATGCTCTATTTACCCAGCATCTGGGCACTTAATAGGTTTCTGCAATACCATCTTAGTTCCAAAGCAGGGAGGAGGTCACAGGCTTGTTCTGAACCTCCGGGAATTCAACAACTGGGTTTGTTATTGCCATTTCAAAATGAAGGATATAACCGGGCCTAACCGCCTTCTTTTAGGGTAAGGGTCGCCTTCCCTTTTTGAACAAAGTGCTTATGCTGCCTCAGGATCGCGGTGGTCTCGTCTGCCCTAATCTTCTATGATATTATTGGGCATCCCATCTTCGATATATATCTGAATGGGTGGTTCATGAGAACGGAAAAACACTGGTTCCACAAGGACCGGACAGTAGATTGCAGGCCCTTGTGGGACATAGCCTGGCTCTCCAGAACAGTGCGACTCCAAAGTGCATACATAGCAACCCCCATGAAAACAGTTCTCGAGATATGGGACAGGATCATGATTTCTAGAGGCCTGACAACCTTCCCCCCACCTAATACACCTATCACTTGCAATCCCATGTTCCCCCCCTGGCTTTACAACCATACGCATTTCTATCCTGGAGTCGGGGGGAGTGTCAAGTTATCCAGGACCTCTTTGAGGGTGTTGCGTTTAAAACATTTGACCAATGCAAGCAATCTTTCCATATCACTGAAGCCGACAGACTTCGCCACTGGTTGCTCACTCCACTAGACCGCTGACCCCCTTTGAGTCCTTGCTCCAAACCTTTGAGGGCACCGCTGCCTAATATCTCACACATATCGGGTGCTACAACATGCATAGCCCAACCACCCCCATAAATACCAAAAGCAATGGGTAGCTGACACAGGAGAAGAGCTCTCCCGACAAAACTGGGAACAACTATGGTGTGACATCCCTAGAATTTATAGGAGCACCACCCAACGCGACTCAGCATATAAACGAATGACTCGCTGGTACTACACCCTTTCGTGCCTACAGAAAATGCTTCTTACTTTCTCCCCCCCCTATGCTTGAGATGTCAATCGGCGACAGGGGACTTCATTCATATCTGGTGGATATGACCACTATTGACGGTGTTCTGGAAAGAGGTCCTAAGCCACATCAAGATCACAGTGGGGTTCCCTATACCAAACTCCCCCCATGTAATCTTACTAGGTATGTGACCACTGCAACTCAAAGCCATGACACACTCCGATTGGTGCCTTATGCAGATGCTGGGAGCTGCGAAACAATCTATAGCCCTCCAATGGAAGTCAACATCTCCCCACCCCCCCCAATCTCTGCATGATTCTTGCGCCTATGACATGTCATGGCAATATAATTGCTGACAGCCCGCCTCACCTATACAGATACTAAGTTCAAACACACTTGGAAGCCTCTTATAGACCATAAACTGAACATGCCTGCTACGTCCCTCCTAGACTGCGTGCTCTTGAACTTTTTGAGGACTCTCCTACCATTCTCTAGAGATACCACCCGAGAGGACCTCCCCCCCCACGACGCGGAAAACTGATAGTGGTCCCCCCTTCTCCGTAAAAACTACGCATAAGTGAGTATGATTGCTCTAGTGCCCACCACCCTCTTACCATAATTGGTTCTACCCTCCTCCCAGGCCCTATATACTCCTGGTTCTCCCTTGTTTTTCTTATTTCTTCCGAAGTGTTTCTATGTTTAATCCTCATGGTGTACATCTATCGAAGGCTGCTGAAGCCACCATGTCCTTTATGATGGTATGACTTGCTCTCCATTCTCAAAGGTCTTACACTACAGGATATGCATGCAGTGTCTTAATCGCACCTGGACTCTCTATGATATTTTTCTACTCTTTATATCACTGTGAATTTTTTTATAGTTGTAAATTTGCTCAACTGTTTTTAGGTCTTACCTGACCCAGCGCGTGCGCTGGTCTGGCGAGACTTTTAAGTAAGGGCTTCAAAAAATGCTACAGCTTGCAGTGCATGTGCGCGCTTGAGCAGAGGCGCCATATGGCATTCCTCATGCTCAATAAGCGCATCGCTCGCAGCGCGTTTGATCGCAATCACTTTTGCGTTGCGTGATGGCCACGTGCGCACCACTCGAGAGACTACCACTACCACCCCGTGGCCTTAAATAGCAACGGCATCTCCTGTATTTAAAGGCTTGCAGGTACAGGTTGTGTAATTCAGTGATATTATGCAATAATAAAGGGAATGATGGACGGAGTGTTGAACATTGCAAGCACTCACCCCCAGTCAACTGATCTGAGTTTAATCAATCACCGTTCGTTAATGTTAATGTCATTTGTAGAGCGCAACAAATACCCGGAGGTGTCCTGGCGCTTCTTGATTCTCTGAGATTGGCAGGTAAAGAGTAAAAAGGAGGCGGCCTACTCTTTAGAAAAGAGCCAGGTTTTTAATTCCTTACGAAAAGGTAAGAGCTCTGTGATAGATCTCAAATAGCGAGGCAGTTCATTCCAAGCCTTCGCTGTGCCATGGATAAAACTTTTGCCTCCCCAACGGGCTTTCTTTATACGAGGCACCCAAGCCAGGTTGGCATCTTTAGACCGCAGATGTCTGCCTGGGACGTACCCGTGCAGTCTCTGCTGTAGAAACTCTGGACCTATGCCATGTAAGGCCTTAAAGGCTAAGCATAGTGCTTTAAATTGTATACGGCTCTTTACTGGGAGCCAGTGTAAGGCTTTCCTTTCTTTGGAAACGGAGCAAAAATTTGAAGGGCCCATGAGTTATCTAACTGCTGCATTCTGCAGTTTTTTTAATCCTTTTAATTGCATGTTGAGGTGGAGTCCAATCTGGACATTACCAGCGCACCAACTACAGTTTGTCTGCTGTCCCTAGGCAATAAGGGCAGGACTTTTCTCAGCATTTTAATAGTATAGCTGGTTTTAGAAGCTAATTCATTTACTTGAAGCCCTAAGGTCAGTTTGTCGTCCAGTATAATTCCCAGGTTCTTAACCTTTCTAGTTGGCACGGGGGCCTTCCCCATTAAGTCCGGCCACCAGGAAGGAGTCCGAAAACTGGTGTTATTCCCAAACCACATCACCTCAGTTTTCTCTGCCAGCAATTAGCCCACTCTGCCACCCCAGTTCAGACATGGCCATATGCAAATCAGTCTGACCCGGTGCCTCATGGGAACAGTCCAGCCCGAACTGCCAAGCCATGTCTTCCCTGGACCGGAAACAAGCTTCCTAGGACCGGTTTCTGACATTTCAGCCGTCTTCAGCCAGGCTTGCTTGAATCCAGTGGCAAAGTGAGCAAGGGACTCACGTCTGAGCATACCCTGCCAACTTATGGCGAACCAAGCAAAACCAAAGGGAATGATGGACGGAGTGTTGAACATTGCAAGCACTCACCCCCAGGGTGCCTTTACCCCCTTCCTTATGATTCCTCGAGTGGTAGCTCAAGTGAGGTGTGAGATAGCGAACGTGGTTCTCGTGACCCTTCTCTGAAGATCTCAATCTCGGTACCTAACTCTGATGGATCTGTCCTGTGATCTTCCAGTATAGCCTCTTCTAATGCAAGAACTTCTGATAGACCCTTCCGAGAATCCACAACCCTTAGTTCTGCAAGAACCTCCGTCTAATGGCTTGGTACTTTTCAGGAGGCGCTGGAACTTTCTGGGACTTTCGCAACAAGCTGAACTACAGGTCTGCCAGTCATGGTCTTCCAACACCCATAAACAATGTGCTTTGGTATGGCATCTATGGGTCAGCTGGTGTGATCCACAACGTATTGTTCCCATTGGGCAGTTGTACTCCATGTAGTGAATTGTTTGCCTACTCTCACAGCAGATGGTATGGCTTATCGATCAGTGAAAAAGTTCCATTCGGCCTTTTCCTCTTGTCATAATCCCCTGGATGGTAAACCAGTCGGAGAACATCCTTTGGTTTTCAGGGTCATGCATGGCATCCAAGTCTCAAAACCCCTGAGGGTTCGATATTCTGTTGTTTGGGATGTAAATGTATTGCTTTGATTCATACAAAACTGGACAGACAACTCCCTTCTATCGCCTAAGCGGTTGACAGCCAAATTGACTACCCTTCTTTGCCTCATCTCCTGCAGCAGAGTCTTGGACGTCAAAGCTCTTGACGCTGCAGGTTGAGTGTTTACTCCAGAAGGAGTATCTTTCCAACATTCCAGGCACACAAACAGTCTCTAAATGTGTTACCTATCATAGCTTTCTGACAATCCGCACTTGTGTGTTGTCCAGTACCTTAAAGTTTACAAGCTGGTAACCCGATTGATCAGACCTGATCCTTCGGAGAAGTTGTTGATTACTCTGCACAAACCCTTTGGTCCAGTGTCCTCTGCCACTTGGCATGTTGGGTAAAATGGTTACTGGCTGAGGCAGGGGTGGACGTAACTATGTTTGGTGCACACTCAATCTGATCGTGTCTTCTAGCCGAAGATTCCTTACCGTAAAATTATCCCAAGGCATTAGACTGGATCTGGAATTTTTTGCATGAGTAGTACCTCTGCGTGATGGTAAGTGACATCGATTAGCTCCACTCAGCGCCATGCGTGCCAGTTGTGATGTGCTCAGTGGCTATTTAGGTGCTATCCCAGTGCTGACGTCAGTTCTTTTGTTTCCACGCCAGTGCTAGCAGATCTGGAGAGAGCTATCCTTCAATCACTTTTTGACTGAGACTGAGCTTTTTTTAACTTGTGTCCAACGTTTTCTGAGAGTTCTTCTAGGAAGGCCTACTTCAAGCCCTGCGGTGCCTGTCACCGACCAAGGTTGATGACGAACTCTCATCTTGTATGCCTTTTGGTGCCTGGAGCACAACCATGAGCTTAAGACCTGAGTAAACTGTTGTGCCATGAACCCGAAGGCCTTGAAAGAATGGTCCCTCAAGCTCCTGGTGGCTCAACGTGCGACGCCGCAGTGATCACCATCCTGGTCAAGTGGAAGGTCCCGGGATCAGTCACGGAGACCAAAAACTTGAAGTGGTTGGTTCGCTCTGGTAAGTCCACCACAAAAAGAAGAGCTTCACCTTGTCTGTCAGCCGATAAGATGAGGGAGCATCGAATGTCCAGGCCTGGCTCTGCTCCTTGAGCCAGCACCTGGGTTGGGTCTGCGCTTCCTAGAATTTACAGGCGCCTGAGCAACCCCCGCTCAATTTCATGAGTTTTGAGGCCAAGCACCTCGTATTTGAGAGGCCCTCTCCTGCTGGTGCAGCTTCGGGCCCTGCGGGTTCAGGAGGGGCTGCTACTGGATCTATGCTGACAGTTCCAACCCCAGCACCAGTCTGGCCCCCTGGATCCACGGAAGGATCTGGACCAGCACGGCTTGTATAACTTAGCCCTTTCTCGACCCTGGTCCTGATGCTGGTACCACCGACCCATTCTGATCCCCGGCTCCGACATGGGACCAGGTGGGCGTTGCCTGACACAGACTCTGGTGCAGACTGGAGCCATGCTTTCCAGGCCTGAGCCTGAGCCCTATTCTTAAGGGCTAGGACTCTAGGAGGATTGGAGAGAGGGTCGATGGACCCTGAAGAATACCAGCCTTTTGATTCAAACATGGACTGGTGTGAGGATTTGGGGAAAGCCAACAGACTGAACACCTCCAGAGACTGGCATGCTTTCTACCCCCTACCGTGGCTACAGAGGAGGGAGCGGCATTTGCAATGGTGGTAAGAAGGACGGTGGAAGTCTTGGACCTCAGCCTGCCCTCTGTGGTGGTCAAGACGAATGTCAAAACACACAAGATGATGGACGGAATGTTGCACAATGGCAAAACACTCACCCCCAGTCACAGATCTGGGTTTAATCCATCGTTATTTTGCTCACCACACCACCCCAGTTCAGACATGGCCATATGCAAATCAGTCTTGACCCTGTGCCTCATGGGAACAGTCCAGCCCGAACTGCCAAGCCATGTCTTCCCTGGACCGGAATCAAGCATCCTAGGACCGGTTTCTGGCTATCAGCCGTCATCAGCCAGGATAGCTTGACTCCAGTGGCGTAGTGAGCACGGGACCCACGTCTGGGCATACCCTTCCCACATAGGGTTAACAGCAAAACACACAAGATGATGGACGGAATGTTGCACAATGGCAAAACACTCACCCCCAGTCACAGATCTGGGTTTAATCCATCGTTATTTTGCTCACCACACCACCCCAGTTCAAGACGAATGTCTCACCGGAAGTGCTTCTATCAGGGGTGACTCCTTCAGAATCGCTTCTCCCATTTAATGAGGCTCTTACAGACATGCTGCTCCAAGTCCAGTACAGGGACTCCTGTGAACAGGACAACTGCCTGCTGTTATCGCCCTGCTCCTGGGGACTCCCCACTTCCTCACACAACAGCCTTCCCCAAAGAGCTTGGCGGTCCAAGCTTCAACCTCCCTGTAAATCCTAGCGCATTCCCTACCACACCCCCGGATAGGGAATCCAAGAGGTTGAACAACTTGGGGAAGAAGATGTTATCTTCCATCAGCCTGACACTGCTGTCCTTGAACATCGTGCTCCCTTTTTTGAAACTGCTCCTATGCTCTGTGGGATAGGGTTGTCTGGTGCTGCTGACAGTCCTGGAGTATGCTGGCCCATCCTTTCCCAAGCTGTTACTGATAGGAGAGATGCAGTTAAGTTTACGATGTGGACTGGATACCACTGACTCGATGGGCGCGGTGGTTAAAGCATCGCTTCTGGCCATGCCTTTTGATTGCTTCCGTCTCATCGGAGACCATGCCGATTCAGAGCTGGAGCGTTTTAAGGACCTCAAGGATACAGCCAGCTACTTGGGCCTTCCCATGGCCCCTTGCCATGCTGAATACACCTTTTGCCTCTTTTGTGGCCACAGAGAGGACTTCGAGCCATGCCTATACTCTTTTAGCGACCATGGCGCCTAAACCCCCCCAGCTTCTGTGTGGCTGAGGACGCGATACCCACAGACCTCGTGAGCCAGACAACCAGAGGGCGAGCCAGTCCACCACCCCCCTGCACGCTCCGAACCCTTATAGTCTGCCCCCTTAAAATCATGAGCACCCAGTGGGAGGCAGGATACACCATCACCTGCCCCACTAGTAATCTAAAACATCCTAAATGCCTCAAATGGGTATGGCATCTGTAGTTGGAATACAAATTACATTGTTAGAGTAGTAACACTGTAATTTGTATTCTGCCTAAATCTGCCCATTTGTGATAGTAACGTCTTCATAGGATGGTGTACGTTGGCTTACCTCCTGCTCCCGCTTACGTGTTAAGAGGTCTATAACATCGGACCAATGGGCTCTGCAAATTGTGCGGAGGGGCTCCTCTCTTTCCTTGTAGACTACTCCTCCACCCATGCCACCTGCTTGTGGCAGGCTGACTGAGGATGATCTTTCTATGCTTCATCAGGAATTCTAGCTCTCTTGGCCAAGGGTGGCAGAGAGAGGGTGCCAATGCCAGAAGTAGATCATGGTTTGTATTCCTGCTAATTTCTTGTGCCCAAGGTATCCTATCTTAGTGCAGCAGCAACGTGCGTTCTAGGACCCGCACCAAGCAAACAGTGTGCTGTGCTATGGGCAGCTTCCTGCATTCTATGCAGTGTGGCATGCTGTGGGAAAAGACATTTGTCCCATTCAACACGCTGGTGGTTGCAATGCCTCACCCAATTGTGAACCCCAGGTCGAAGGTTCCAAATGTCATGCATATGTGAATGGTCCCCTATTTAGTTTATGCTAAATGGTGTTGCTCCTGTGCTCATTGTTGGTTTCCACGTCCTTTACTTGCAGGGACTACGTTTCCCAATAGACCCGGCAAGCAGCCATCTTGGGTGTGGTCATGTCCATTTGAGCAGCCCCGCCCTTTGGAAGCTACCCACGATTCTGAATTCCTTATTTGAGCAGGAGCTCCGATTTCTCCAGTGAGCAAGAACAACTTGCAGAACAGCCCCGGGGAATTTATTTCTCTGCGCTTGGTACACAATCAAATTCCTGCAGCACAAATGGCTATTGATATTGCACTGGTGCAAGACCGAGGTCCTGCATTGAAGTCTGCCCCCTTCATCGTGCTGATGTGCGACCTCACTCCGAGCTTGAAGCCGACTCCCACTGCATGTTGATTCTGGCTACACAGGTAGCGATAGGTTCCAGGTAAGCAGAGCAGGCCATGCTCTGAGCAGTAAGCTCTAATTGGAGACACGCTCTCTAATGTATCCTGTAAGGGATGCGCCTTTCACTGTACATTTGTTTAACTCTATAAGAAGCGTGCATCGTCCTATTTTGTTTTAGGGCCAAGATTAACATTTTACATTTAGAGTGGATTTAGAAGCCACGGGCTCAAGGCTCCGTTTTATGTTTGATTCAGCAGTGCAATTGGCTTCTAATGATAAGGGTTACTACTACATCTGCAAGTGGTTATTGAAGAGAGCCTGTGATGTTTGCATACATCTACTAAGAAATCTGCAAGCCGTTATTGCAGAAAAGAATCTCAAGATATGAGAACGATCGTGTCTGATAAACAGGTTGCTTAAGTGGCGACATGCATAGAAAAGACTCAAGACCTTGAAAGCTATATAGTCTTGTTGTTTACTGCATATGTTAGTTTTCTAACCCTTTCCTTTGCAGATCACCTTTACTTCCCCACAGTTCCCTTCCCACACCCTTCCCCCCCCCCCCCCCCTTCCCGCCTGGCCACCCTAATCTTCAGCACTGTAATAGCTTACTGAGTTGGAGGTGGGCTTTATTCTCATTGTGCAGATCCTGAGGAAGATGGCAGCTGTTACACTATCCTAGATAGGCATTACTTGTGGTTCACGGTGAGCCATGAGCACTTTCAGTTTGCTGTGCTCCCTTGTGACCTTACCAGCGCCCCTTCAGTGTTCACCGAAGGGATGGTGGTGGTTGCATCGCATCTGTGGAGATCAGGGGTTCCGGTGTTCCCCTATCTCCACGACTCTGTTGAAGGTGGGCTTTCTCCAGACTGTTGTCTCCCACCTCCAGACTACGGCGGACTTCCTTCATTTGCTGGGATTCACTATCAAGGTGTCAAAGTCACACCTGACTCCCTCTCAGACGTTTCCCTTCATCTGAGCTTTTCTGGACACGGTGCAGTTTTGGGCCTATCCTCCCGAAAGGTGAGTCCAGGATATGCAGGCTATAATACTGATGTTTCAGCCTCTATCCTGTATTTCGGTGAGACTGACCAAGGCTGCTGTACCTCATGGCGCCCTGGCCTCCTGCATCCTGCTTGTGACCCACTGGCATATGCGGACTCTGCAGTGGGTGCAGCATCCGGGAAATCTTTTTGAAATGGTCCAGATCTTGGAGGCAACTGCAAAAGATCTGCAGTGGTGGTTAACAAACTGCGATTGGGTCAGCGGCGGACCTCGCTCCCTTCCCCAACCTGATCTGACGGTGATGACAGATGCGTCACTCCTGTAATATGGCAGTCATCTAGGAGTGGAGATCAGAGCCTTCTGGTCTCCTGCAGATTCCAGACTTCACACCCACCTTCTGGAGCGCTTGGTGATCTGGCTGGAATTAAAAGCCTTTCTACCCTCCATCAAGGAAAGGCTAGAACAGGTGTTTATGGACAACCCCACCGATGTGGTACTGCAACAAACGTGGAAGGTTGGGATCATTTACCCTTTGTCAAGACGTCCTGGGTCTGTGGACTTGGCTGGAACATCAGGGTGTTTTCCTGGTGGCTCAACTCCTGGCGGGTTCTCAGAACGTTAGGGCTATCAAACTCAGCTGAAGATGCCAGCAGATCATGAATGGCATCTCCTTCCCGAGGTGGTGCAAGTTCTCTTTCAGCAGTGGGGCGAGCCTTTATTAGATCTGTTTGCCACCGCTGAGAATGTGCAATGTCAGCATTTCTGTGCGCTGGAGTTTCCAAGATCGATCTCGCTCGGAAACGCTTTTCGTCTTAAGTGGAGCTAAGGCCTCCTGTATGCCTTTCTACCCATACCACTCCTGCCCAGAGTACTCCAGAAGATCAGGAATGGCCAGGCCCAAGTGATCCTTGTGGCTCTGGACTGGGCTTGGAGAGTTTGGTACCCTGAGATGTTGAGCATGGCCATCGGTCCTCCAATTGTCATGTAGTTTCGACTTTCCAGTAGGAACTGCGCGTTTGTTGGGAAACATAATTGTTGGGATTGTGCCATTCCGGCCACCCAGCAGGGTATGTTATCCCATGGACCAGGTAGCTCACAGTGCCACCTTAGGCCCCCCTAAACCTAGACAGGTAGCAACTGTTTTCGGCAACCACAGAACATGACAAACCTGACTCCCACCAGGAATCGTGGTAACAGATCTAGAACCCTTTCACCCCAGTCACTTGTGCTTTCTCTCAGAGAATTATCCAAGGAATACACAGAGGGCCGTTTCAATATTTATTGAACCATTCTGATTCTTGTATAGAATATATGTGCTGCAATGATCAATAGATAGAAGCAGATAAGAGTAATTAGGGGAATAAGGGCAGTGAACAAACTAAATAGTTCAACCATCTCGCTAAAAGAATGGATATATGCCTAGGGTGTGTATGTGTTCTGCCGAGAATCCCTTATTGGATGATCTAGCCCCCATTACCTTTAAGGAAAGTATGTAGGTACCCGTCTTGGTCACAGGTTGGACATCCCTCCTTGCAGAGAAATCAGCAAGCGGCTCGACTGAGGTTTCAGCTTGTAATGACCTCACAATTAAGTCCTCATCTTCCTCGGCCCAGAAATGCATGCTTATTTATACCAAAAAGCATCCTTGCTCCCGAGCTGAGACTTTAGTCAGGTTGCAATTGTTTATGATCTATTGATAGCTGTGTTGCTTCATGGACGAATAACAAACCATCACATTTGCACAATGTATGTTCAGACCTTGTAGAGATGTTCAAGATGTCGTGATAGTGTTCTTACGAAGTGGAATTTGTAAGTAACTGCAGTTTCAGGGAAACTAATCCTTCACTGTCACGCAAATGTGTGTCAAAAGTCATTGTGTGAAAGAGAAGGCAACTTAGGTAAACATGTGCATGCTATTATGGCAGTGTTTCTCCATGGGCCTAACTGAGCCACGTGACACAATTGGGCGCCCCTTCCGGAGGATCTGCTGTAAAGCAGCAGAGGAGGGTTCTCCACCCAAACCTGTCCACTCTTAGCCTTTTTGCTTGGAGATTGAGTGGTGACAGTTGACAGCTTTTGATGTTCTACCCGAAGTCTTCAATGTTCTTCTGACAGGCAGGCGTCCCTCCACCAAAACGATATATACCTGCTGTTGGAACAAGTTTGTGGTATGGTGTGCAGAAAAGCAGGTTGATCCCCTTTCTGCTTCCCTTTCTCAGGTTCTTCCACTAATATTTATTCTTTCCCTTTCCCAGCAGGGATCTGCTCTGGGCACCTAAAAGGATTATCTTTCTGTTATCTCAGTCTTTCTGCTGTTGACTGACCAGTCATCCCTCTTCAAATCCCCTATTGTACATAGGTTCTTCAAAAGTTTGCCAAATCGTTCCTCTTTCTCCCTTTGCCATGCCTCAGTGGAACCTTAATCTTGTCCTGACATTCCTGATGTGCACTCCCCTTGCACCCTTGCACAACTGTTCTCTCAGGCTCCTTACCATCAAAACAGCCTGTGGTGGCAATAACATCTGCTGGGAGGTTCAGTGAGCTTCAGGCTTGGTCATCCAAGCCTCCGTACCTGACCATCTACCCAGACAAGTTGGTTTCCTAAACTAGAGCTTCCTTTCTACCGAAGGTAGTCACTTCCTTTCATGTAGACCAGTCATTCTCTCGGCCTACTTTTTGTGCTTCGACACATCCCTCTAAAGAAGAGGAATGACTTCACCTACTGGCCCCAGAAAGAACATTGTTGTTCTACCTCGACTACTCGAGAGTTTGGGTGGACAACCAACTCTTCGTGGGGTTTGTCGGAGCGAAGAAGCGAAAGGCCACTCCGAAGCAGAATATCTCCCAATGGATCATGCTCTGCATTAAAATCTGCTACGCACTGGCATAAATCAAACCCCTGAGGGCTTGCTCATTCCACCAAGGCTGCAACCACCGTGTTAGCATGCAGAGTCCTGGTCCTGGGTCATCTGCAAAGCAGCAACATGGGCTTTTCTGCACAGGTTCACAAAACACTACTGCCTGAATAGTCAGGTCCGTCGGAACCTGTGGCTAGAAGTCTCTATCAGATGAACAAGTTACTAACCTTCGGTAATGTCTTATCCGGTAGAGACTCTTATCTAGCTGCAGATTCTTTATTGACCCACCCACCCATCTTCCACACTCTGCAAATGGATTTCTATTGATGGGGCTGTGCCCTTTCAGGGGCCCTAGTTTTCCACACCAGTGATCCGTGTTCTTCGTGGCTATGTGTTCTTCGTGGCTCTGTGCTCCTGGTGTGGAAAGTCGCAAAAATAAACTGATGTTGGTCCTCTGGGGTGGCGCCTATATTGCCTTTGCACACATGACATCCAACGCTGACTATACTGACGATACCATGCGGAGCCGATCTATGCTGTTTACAAGAGTTACTGCTCCCAAAAACATTTATGCATCCACTTTGAAGCCTGGGGATAATTCTTCGATAAGGAACTTGCGGCTACACAGAATCTCTACCAGATAAGGTGTTCCCAAAGGTAAGTAACATGTTCTTCAGAGAAGCTATGGCATCTTGGGTTCTCATTTAGAGGACATTATGATAACTGCTGACTGGTCCTCAGATCCTTCTTTTAAATATTTTTACTATAACTTATTGTAAATGTTGCATATGTGGTTGTGGATCAGCTTTAAACAAGTGTAATCTGAATCTACAGTCCTGACATAGAATTACAAAAAATAAGCTTTCGGGTCAAGAATTTTCAATTTTATTATGGACACGAAGGGGAGGTTTATCCCACCTACGCAATTAGTATATAAATGTATGAAATCGTGATGCCGATTATATTGTTCCCACCATGTGCATTTAATTTGTAGTATAGAGTGTGAGAAAGTGGCTCTGTATATACTGTTCCCAAATAGGTACAGGGTGTACAGAGTCCACAGTCCTCAGATGCTTGGCAGAGGCTAAAGTTAGATATAACCTTACTCTCTAAAGTGGTAGCTTGGTCGAGCAGTAAGGCAGTATCAGAGGACAGTGTAAAGCATTTGTTGTACACACTCAGTCAGCAAATGGTCTCACACACTCAATAACTGAACTCTAGGCCAATGGTTTATATATAAAAAATATATGCTTGTTTTATTTTAGAACCAACAATTGGATTTAAAATATACTTTCTCAGAATGAGATGCTTTATATAAATACTTTTGCAATATGCAATTGACTTTTGTAAACAGTTACAAGTGGTTGCAATAGGCAACACTATTTTAAACACAATAATGCATTGAGTTCAATTGAAGTTTCATGTTATTTGCCACAGATTATTTTTAGGATTACTTTTGGAATTCCAGGACTGGATCCTAGATTCAGTCCTGGGTCAGTACTTGGAATCAAGTGATAAAAGTCGACTTAATTACTGTGATGATTTTTAGACAACATTTTGCTATTTTAAAAGTTGACACTTAGAAAATATTTCATAGAAAACAGTCAATGATTCCCTATAGCAGAAAATTTTAGTTACAGGTATAGTATGTTCTCGTTACTTTTTTAATCCAGTACTGGGTGCCTAGACTCAGTACTGGGACCTTTATCCAAAACAGGTAAGTAATTACGTTTTCAGATATTATACGATTTTTAAAGAAGATTTAAAGATTGCAGAAATTGACACTTAGAAGAAATTTCACAGAAAAACAGTCAATGATTTCCTATGGAAGAAAATTGGGTTACTGGTAAGTACAGTTGTAAGTAGTTTTCAGAGTCAGTGCTGGGCACCAAGGTCCAGCACTGGGAGCTCACCTAAGAGCAGGTGAGTATTTTCGTTTTCGTTACTCGGCTGATTTTTGGTGAATATTTTTAGTTTTGAAAAGTCCACACTTAGAAGAAATTTCAGGAAAAGCCAGTCAATGTTAACCGATGAAGAAAATTGAGTTATCGGTTTAAAGGTAAGTACTCGACTGGCAGAGTTGAGGTTCTGGGCATAGACTAAGGGGTCCCCCAGGGTCAGGTAGGTACAGTTGGTTCACTCCCAGCGGCACTAGGGCGGCCGGGTGTAGAGAGAGTTAGGCCCTATGTTATCCTATGAGGGATAGGGGGGGGCCTTGGTTGGTGGCTGCTGACTAGCAGGCCACGCGGCTGTGGGAGCTGGGCTCCTGGTCACTTACTCGGGGCAAGTGGGGAAGTAGATGGGTGTAGAGATTGCACTGCCAGGGCCACTCGGGCGGCTGGGTGCAGGGTGCTTTTGAGCCTTCGGGCGCTCAATTGATTTCAATGGGAAATCTCCGGTTTAGAAGAAGACTGCAAGCTCGGGGACGAGGATTCTTCAGGTGCCGCCACCACTTCGAGAGGTAAGTTGGGTAGTTGGAGGATAGGTAGGTACCCCGGGATTGGGCACAGGGGGCCGCCGGGTGCAGGGGTGTCTTTTGGTGTCGGGAAATCTTACCCTCTGTTGATCGCGTTTGGGGGGGGCACCTTGTTCTGAGGCTGCAGGCTTCTTCAGAAGTGTCAAGGGAGGTCCTTGGGTGCCGGAATCGGGGTCACAGTCGCCATGGGGTCGTCCTCGTGGTCTTTGTTCACTCCGGCACAGGCCAGGCTTGGCTGGTGCAGAGTGTGCTGGGTTTGCAGTTCCTGGCTGCTGCCAGGGATTGGAAGTAGATTTTGAGTAGAGCCTCTACTCATGGGATTCCCAGGGACTTAGAGCCAAAAGGTAGCCAGGTCCTCCGGGGTTTGTGAGGTTGCTGGCCACAAGAGATGCCGGGTTGGAGCAGGAGCAGGTTTGAGGGTCGACAGGCCAGTAGGGCTGGGGCCAAAGCAGTTTGTGTCTTCCTCTTCCTAGCCGCTGCAGGGCAGGTCTTCTTTCATCTAGCTCTTCTTCGGATTATGGAATCTGGAATCTGGGGAAGGAAGGTTCAGGGTGCCCCTAAATACTAGATTTAGGGGCGTTACAGGTAGGTGAAGGGCAGGGACCAATGGGTCCCTGTCCTGGGGTGGGTTCACCCCCTATCCTGCCTCTCTCCTGTGGGAGGGGGGCAGTAGCCTAGTCCTGATAGGGTAGGGCTTCCCATCTTCAAGATGGCGAGAGCCCGGAGATGTGCTTCACCTCGCCTCCCCCACCTGAGGGGTGGGGTTGGCAGGCTGGCACATCCCCTTTCCTTATTTGGGGTTTCCGGCCAAGCTTCCCGCCAGAGTGGGGGGTTGCAGTGGCCTGGGGAAGCTCACAGAGGCGGCATGCCTTTGAAGCTTCCCCCTGCCCATCCTGGGGGAGGAGATTCAGCACCTCGCCCAGGATGTGCATTGTTGCAGGCCCAGGAGAGCAGGGCTCTCCTACCCAGGGGTCCAGCAACATGTCTGCTGTGTGGCAGCCTAGGCAGCCTCAGAACAGACGTGGATTGTAGGTTAGGTTTTAGGGGGCATCTCTAAGATGCCCTCTGGGGTGCTTGGTACATTAAATCCTACACTGGCATCCGTGTGAGTTTAATGTGCTGAGAAGTTTGATACCAAACTTCTCAGTCTTCAGTGTTGCCATTATGGTGCTGTGGAGTTCGTGTTTGACAAGCTCTCAGCACAATAGAGAAAAAACAATATGGAGGAACCAATAAAGCGAAATTATTTGCAGAAGGACACTTTTAATTATCCTTTCGTGTGTATATAAATTCACATCTCATTTTTTCATTTTTTGCTGGGCGTATGCAACAAACATATATTTACACAACACAACCTATGTACATGAAATGAAAATACGCTAGTCCAAAAACAGATTTTTTGTTTAGGGTTCCAATTTTAAATAGTGTGGACATCCAGAGGGTATATACATTGCATAGGAAAAAAACATATCTCCACAAATTCAAAAGCAATGCCAAGTTCAAAAAGTCCCAACACAGTCCAATTTTTTAGGGGCCCTCTATGAAACCAAACTGTCAACGCGGACGCGTTTCAGCCAATAAATTCCTTTTGGCGTCTTCAGGACAAGGAAAGCAGCGGCAATCTTAAATCGAACAATCCGCTCATCGAATTAAATATACTTGAGGGGAGAGGGTGAAGGGAGTCCAACCCATTCTCTGCCAATTCTGTTGAGAATTTAGTCCAACCGCCAATTCTTAATTGGGTGGCAACGAAGCCCCCTGTCCGAGTTCTGAATTTTACAGGGAGCCGTCCGACGTAGTAACTATCTTGTTATTCTACCATCTCCCGAGGAAATACATCGCGTTTATCCATGTGAACTTTCACACAGCGCGAGTGAGTGGGTGGCTGATATATGCCATGGCAGTGTAGGTGATGGGCATGGCACACAGGGATGTGTGCCATGTCGACTGTTTGTTTTGTCTTGCACCCAGACACCCAGTCTGCAAGGGCAGTGTGTGTGTGTGTGTAAGGGTCAGGGCCTCTAAGGGTGGCACAATGAGTGCTACAGGCCTTAGAGGCCTTCCCTGGTCACAAGGCCCTGGGTACCTAGGGTACCATTTACCAGGGGCTGACATGTGGCCAGGGTTTGCCAATTTAGGTTTTGTGTGTTTAGGGAAGGAACATAGGCCCTGGGCACCTGATTGGCAGGAGTCCAGGGCACACTCAGTCAAAGTACATTCAGCAATTCAGCAAAAAGTGGGGGCATACCATGCAAGAAAGATGGCACTTTCTCACATACGGCAGAGGTTACTTCTTTCTTTTTCCTTGACCGGTTTAGACCAGAAGCAGAGTAGAGTGTAACCGGGGTTGAAGGTCCAAGTTTTTCAGTTCCAATGTGGGTGACATTATTCTCGGTGCTAACAGCGTTTTCTTCAGTTGCCCCAATTTTTCACCAGCATTGGAGCATGTTCCAGGGGCCAGAGGTTCAATGGCTGCGTTGGACTTGATGAAATGTTCATGGTTAACTGGGGGAACTTTTGATCCGCATACAAAGCGGAGTCTTTGTGGGTTGCCTGTAATCTAGGAGTTGGTGGTCCCTGATTGGTTGATGGACTTGTGGGAAATTTTGTTTGTGTTTTGCTGTGTTTGTATTGGGTGCTATAAGTTTTGCAGTTAAGATAAAGAAGCATAATCCTCGCCTTTGTGTGCTTAAGATAATTGAAAATTCTTGATGCGAATGCTGAAATTGATCATACTCTCATAATAAAATAGAAATTGTTCTTAATGTGAAAAGGGTAGAGTTTTTTTAATTTTCAGCGTAAGCTTTGTGAAATGAGTCCTATATGCTCAGTTTTGCATGTCCTGTTAAAAAGCTACTCCCATTGACTTTCTAAATACTTTGTGTAACTGCAGTACAATCTGGGATACATATTTGTTTAGTTTGAATAAATACATTTTAAATATTTATTGTTTTTTAATTTGTTTTTACCTCTTCATTGGAAGCTCTCCATTATTAATTAGCTAATCATATGTGCTTTCTCTGTTTTTTCGCTCTGCCTTTCAGGTGAGTGGAAAATGAAAGTGACATTTGTAAATCATATTTATTATCCTATTTTATTTTCCCTATGCTTGATTAGTTTCTCAACATCATTCTTTTATAATATTTCCTTTTTTTGCTAATACAAACTGAAACAACCATAGAAAACGAAAAAACGTATAAGAATTTAAACCTGGTTATAACTTCTTTAAATCATTTATAAGGTGATCAGTACAATGCTGGCATTTTCAGTTGATAATCTTTGTGATGAAAATCATGAACATGTTACTTTAAAATTCCTACAAATAAGTTTTTAATTCCTGGAGTTCCAAATTGGCTGAGGTTCTATTTGAGCCTCTCTCAGACCTTGGTACAAAAGTGCTGACCTCTTCTCTTCTGGCCAAGCCGTCTCAGCTATCAAGTGATTGAACTATGGGAAGGTCACATGTAATTCTTTATTTCCCTGTCGAAGTTCCAAGATTTCTTGTTTGCTAGTGTGTCGGCTCTTTGATTAAAGACTTAACTGTTGTTAATAGCACTAGAAAACACCTCAGACACAACGTCACACCCCGCTGCTGACGTTTAAATACTTCCGGCTTCCTGCTGCGGTGCAAGCACTCTACCCGCACTGCATACATTACTGACCCGCACCACACACAAAGGGATTATTACTAGTTTATACAGCTCTATGCAAAATGATAGACCAGCGGCCCCTGATGTGGCGCTTGAAAGATGGAATGAAGTGCTAGATCAGCCATTGGAATCTGCTGATTGGGTCTTCTGTTGTACTCAAACTAGCATGCTCACGCCTAATTGCAACTTACGTATAATACATTTTAAGTACCTCCATAAAATGTATTACACCCTTGTTAAACTGTATAAGTTTGGCTTGCGGGGAAGATGTTAAATGTGTGCAGTGTGGAGCATCATATGCCGACTTTACGCACCTGGCCTGGACTTGTCCCCTGATTTATCCATACTGGGTGCAGATCCAGCGGTGGCGGGCATGGCTTGCAGGCGGGGGCGTTTTTTGCGAGGAGGGGTCGCGGGTGGTGTCATGCGGGGGGCAAGCCAAAATGTATTTATTTTAAAAGCACAATTTACCTTTGGACCCGCGTCGTCTCCACTCCTGCTCTCCTGCCTCCAACAGAAACAGGAAGCAGGTAGCCAGGCTCCCTTCCCTAAGCCAATCACAGCGTTGCAATGGCAGCATTGTGGTTGGTCTGAGCACCGTGACACGGCACTCAGCCAGGGACTGGAGGAGTGGGCATATTCTCCATGCAGTCTGTAATGCAGCCTGCATGGAGAAGAGGGGAAGTGTGCATGACTGGATTAGGCGGCCCGTGAGAGCCAACCAAACAGTCATAGCGCACTTTGGAGTGTGCAAACTACTCCTCCCCTGCTCACAGAGCAGAACAGCCCCACCCAACCACCCACCGCAAAGCAGCAGGACACGTCAGGAAGCATAAAATGATAATAACAAAGTTATTATAATTTTATGTTTATCTTCTTTACACTGCTTTAGAGCAGTGGTGAGACTCTCCTCCTCCATAGCAGAGGAGATGCCCCTGAGCAGCTCACTGGAACTTTATCAGTCATGATGATGGAGCCTGTTGAATGTAGTTCGCAAGTGTGTCGTCTTGGTGTGGTAAAAGTCTTGCAACCCATAATATGACTGCAACACTGCTGCTAGCTAAGAGAAGGGTTGCACTTTGCTGGGGAAAAAGTGTAACGCCCACGAAACGTCAGTGGCTCATAGACATGTAATGAACAATTAGAGTTGTATGCTCTTACTGTGCTGCCTGCAGTGTATAGGTATCGGGGGTGCGGCCTTGACCTGGTTCAGATACTTTTTGGATGGTAGAACATTCCAGGTCACTGTACCACCTCACTATTCGCAGGAGTACACCATCCACCGCGGAGTCCCGCAGGGATCAGTTTTGAGCCCTACGCTCTTTAATATCTATCTGCAAACCTTGTAGTAGAAGTAAAAAATAAAGGACTGTCATTAGTGTCTTACGCGGATGACACCCAATTGGTTATTTCCTTTTCTAAATATTGCAAAAATAACCTCTTGAAGTTTCAGGAAGACATGCTGGCTATTGCTGACTGGATACAAGCAAACTGTCTGCAGTTAAACGCCAGTAAATCCGAAATTCTACTGCTAGGGAGAGACAGTAATATACATTTCACTTGGTCAGAGCAATGGTGGCCATATGCGTTGAGGCCTGCACCCCTGCCTAAGGAGGCAGTGAAAAATATGGGGGTCTGGGTGGACAGTGGGCTGTCCTTTGAAACCCAAACTAAAGTGGTCGCGGGGGTTTGTTTTGGGCTTCTGGGTGGATTCAAGCCTCTTTTAGTGTTTTGTTGACTCGCAAACTCGCCAGACCATTATCCAAGCTACGATTTTATTTAGGTTGATTATTGTAAATTCCCTTTATTTAGGCACTAATAAATCTGCGATCCAGCACCTACAAAGGGTACAAAATGCGGCTGTACGCACTTTGTTTGCTGTCCCAAAATTTTGCTCAGCGTCAAAGCTTATGCCTAAGCTACACTGACTGCCTGTTGATAAAAGAATCCAGTTTAAGACATTGTGCTTTGCTCACAAAATTCTGACCAAACAAGTGCCCCCTGTCTTATCTGATCTGCTGGTGCCCTATCTACAGCGATGGGCATTACGCTCATCCAACCAGTATTTATCTTGCATCCGGAGTCCTTTGACCTAGAGCCGGGTGTCGCTCTTTTAAGGTATTGGCCTCCGTACTCTGAAATACTCTTCCGGTGTCTATCAGAGGTATTCAGAACCATCTAGCTTTTAGAAAGGCTATAAAAACCTGGTTATTCCCGACCTAATCTCACTTCCTTGCTGCTTTTCCATCTTGGAATGTGTTACCTAAATATCGCTGGGATGCCCTGTTGCGCAGGCAGCCACTCGCTGTACAAATCTTTCTAACATAACTTAACATAACCTAACATGCTGAAGAACTGTTGTAACCGTCATGTCCTAAGAATATATGGGCCCCCCTTACTTTAGATTTATCCTGTGGGCAGACACATGGTCAACTAAACTGGGGACAATGTCTGGTATTGCGCTTACATGAATTAAGATGTAGCTGCTTTGCTTATATTATTTGTGTAACATTCTTTGGAACTGTTTCTTTTTGTGTTGGTATATCTTCAAATACATAATAAAAATAAGACTTGACTAGTGGCACAGTGCACAGAGCCACGTCGCCGCCTAGATAAGGTATCAGGAATGCTGCTCTGGTTCGTGAATCGGGGAAAGCTGTTGGATGGCAAATTAAATGAAGCTACCCTTGTATCTGCCTATGGAGTTCTGCATAAAATAAATGTATCCACTGAATTATTACTCCTGTACAATGATTCTCAATATAGAGGTGTGCTTCCAGGGTCACCAGATTGGCCACAATGGTGATGCCGAACCGGGGTCAAGACATCTTGGATTTGAGGTCATTCTGGCCACTGTCTCTGTTGAATTCTGGTTATAAATTTTGGAGAAATTGCTCTCTAACAGATTGGCCCCGTTGGTTTGACAATTAGTCCACCCGGACTAAAATGGGTGCTTTCTGGGGAGAAACTCTTGTAGAAATCTCAGACGCCTCTTATGTCCTGTAAAAAACTCTCCAAGGCTGTCTACAGTCCTTTGGTGACCCCCCTCGATCTTGAAAAGGCCTTTGACATTTTATAATGGCCTTTCTAGTGGAAGTCTTATGTAAGTTCGGGTTTGATGATATTTTTAGCATAGGTGTGTCTCCTGTATTAAAATACAACTGCGAGGGTAAAAACAGAGAATGGCTTATTTACAGAGAAGCACGTCAAAAGATGGTGCGGTTTTGACTTTATTTGCATGGAACCTCTGGCTTGTAACCTTCATGCCGGGCCACATGAATGATCCCCATTTATCTCGTTTTTTTGCAGATGGTGCAATACTTGCAGGATGCTAAAAACAGTCTCCCTGAAAGAATTAACCCTCTTTCCAGGTTTGGCTATGTTTCTGGCTTGTAGGTTAGCTGGGGTAAGCCTAGCTTATTCTTGATACATGATGCTGAACATATACATATGTTGGAGGGCATAGATGTACCTTTGGCCTGAACCCCCAAAGCCTTTAAATACTTTAGTGTCTGGATATAACATTGGGATTACCCGCTGACTGGGTAATCTGTGGAGAGCTCTAGCGACAATCAGATCCTCCCTTCCATGTTAGAGGATGCTCCTTGTTCTAATGAGTGAAACCACCATCATTAAAGTGTTAGTATTGCCAAAATTATTGTATTTTTTTGGGGAATTCCAGTAATTTTGAAGCGTACCTTCTTTGGGGAAATAGATAGCCTAGTGTCAGTTTGATTTGGGAGGCTAAAACTAAAAGACTAACAAATGGATAAGTAAACAGAGATGGGATGAGAGCACTGAATTTGTAAATGTATTATCTGGAGGCCCAATAGATGTGGCCAACACACTGGATCAGGGACCTGCTAGAGGGTGAAGTTCTGTAAATTTGTACTTGCTTTGGGGGAGGGACCAATGGTTAATAAACTATTGCTCAGATTGGGTATCTAAAGTTTATCCAAAGGCCCTCCGAGTGCAAGGCGTTACTTGCTTCAAGAAATGAAGTGAAAGAGGCACTCTTGTGGTTTGGCACCCTATGATGACCTTCTACTACAATCATTTTAATTGACTTTAGTGTGTTATTTTACCCTAGCCTGGATATAGGAGACGGTCATGCATATGCCTGCTTCTCTCCTCTCTTGTAATCTTGTTTTCTTTCAGTGGGAGCTGTCACAGAGTAGAATAGTCTTAAAATAAAAGGTGTGGGATGTGCATTTGAAAGCATGAGAGAGAGAGAGAGGTGTGGAATGTACTTTTTGCTCGGTGTTGTACATTCAGAGATAAAGTTTGTGATGCTATTGGACATTGAGAGATAAAGTATGTGATGCTATAAGCAGTTGTTCAGAAATGTGTATTGTGATGTACAGTTTTGAGAATTATGAGTTTTTACTATTGGCTTTGACAAGGCCTCATGTCATCTTGTTTTCTGACTGTGCCTTGCTTCAGCTGTTCTGCGTGCACAACAGTGCTTGCAAGTTGCTTGGGTTATGAGAATTATGAAGTGTTTTCTATTGGCTTTGCCATGGCCTCATTTTATCTTTTTTCCCTGACTTTGCCTTGCTGCAGTTTTTCTGCGTGTACAGGAGTGCTTGCAAATTGTTTGGGTTATTCACATTCAAGGTCTTTCTGTTTTTCTGAGCGCTTGCTTTTGTTTAATGTACTCTGGAAGGCCTTGTGGGAGCTTCATCAAGATAGAGGCTGGAGGATGTGAGAATGTACAACTCTGTCTCGGAGTCAAAATACGGGAGCTTGGCCAGCCCCCGTCTTGGCCTTGATGCAGACTGGTACAGCCAGCTCGTTTTTTTCTAATGAGAAGGGGGCGAGGTTTTCTAGAAGCTTCGGCTCACGTTGAGTAATGATATTTAAGCTGGGAACCTTCGATGGCCAGGTGGAAGCTCGCCACAGAATAGACATATTGCTGTAGAAGTGACGGAATTTGAGTCCTGATCGAACTCCTTCCTGGGCTGGTGAAGGACTCCCCCAGCTTGAGTTGGCAAGGATGTTGCTTTATCGATCAGTGAGGTGTTCCTAACCATTTTGTATATATTTTCTACTCTTTGCTACTTGTATATACTACATTTTATTCTAATTGTACATTTTAGTCACTTGACATTTGGGAATCTGCATTTACTGATATATTTGGCCTACCGTTCTAAAATGTTGCATTAATATACTTGTGTGTGTTATTTTAAATGCACCTGAATTTGTTTTCTTGCCTCGCCTAAAGGGAGTGCTGCATCTTTTCCTCGTCTTTAGGGAGTGCTGCTCAAAGTGTGTGTTATTTTAAATGAACCTGAATCTGTTTTCTTGCCTCACCTAAAGGGAGTGCTGCGTCTTTTTCTTGTCTTTAGGGAGTGCTGCTCAAAGTGTATTATTTAAAGGTGCAGTGGTATATTTGCCTCCAAAGTGGGAGTGCAGGGTTTGGGTGTGGCTTATTGGTGAGAAGTAACATTCATTACATCGTGGCTTCACTTTCATAGGATTCCAAAAAGATTAAAAGGGGGGAAATGCTCTCTAAAATGCTTAGAGTCCCAGATGCCAACTGAGTTATTTCAGAGGGAGCTGGTCTCTCTCAAAGAGGGAAAACAATCTGGTATTTCAGACAAACAGTAGTGTCATTTTGAATGCATTGTTTAGCATGTATCAACAATTTTAACATTTAGAAAAGGAATGTAGTGAGCTGAGACGGGAGTTGGCTGATGTTCAGTTTGAAAAAAAGTTTTTGAAAAAAGAATTAAACATGTACCAAGCTCTGAAGCTGTTTGTTTTAACCAGCTATGATGAGTCATATCTGAAAAATGTGAACTTAGAGAACATGCCAGTTAATCTGCAGGCTTCACAGACGGTCTTAATTAATTCTTTTGAGAATGTTGCTCAGCCAGAAAGAATTGTGCAGGGAGATGGACATACCAGTCTGTTAGCGATCGCTGGTTGCAAGTATAATTCAGACATAGCAGTGAATGATGAATTTTGCTCTACATGGAAAAACGCTATCTTGAAAAAAGATGTTTTAAAAGCATGGTCAATTCAGAAAGGAGACAGTGTATCATGTGTGCCAGTTCAGAAGCAGTGTGATATTTTTAGTTGCTGTGAAGAACAGGGAAAGAAGAGTATACTTTTAAATTCAGATGCTGGACAAATACAGATGTTTTTGTGCTTTTGCGCATTGAAATACACTGGGCAGAAAACAATTAGACAAAATATGATTTGTAAATGGAATGAATCAAATGTTATAAAATGGCATATACAGACAGAAACTGTAGGTTTGCATTCAGTTTGTGCAGGTCCCAATAGAAAGTCCAGGGGTGGTGTTTGAGACGCAGGATTCTCCAGTGAAGTGGCAGATTGTACTGCAAAGCGCAGCTACTGTGCATGACAGAACATTTAATTCCCTTGCAGATGAAAAGGCTAAAATCTTGGAGACGGGTGATGACACATGATTGCATGACTACATACGAGCACTTCGGAGATAAGGACCATACAAACAGGTGGGCAGAAAATGAAGGGATGCATTTCCCCCTAGATTTACTCAGAACTGTGATTCTTTTGTGTCGGAATGCACAAGCCAGACCAGTCCCACAGAAGGTGAAGGGCGAGTTGAAGGAAGGAAAATTACCGGAGCAGACAGAGCAGCTGGATTGCCTTGGGCTTCTGCCAATTGACAAAGGGAGCACATATTCAGCAGTGAGTGGAAAAATAGTCAGGAAGGAGACTGCCCCAGCCCTTCTTACTATGCAGGGAAAAAGAGAGTTTCACTCCAATAACAAGAATTCAGAGGCTAAAGCATGGGTAGAATTCTCAGAAAATTCCCCAGAGCCAGCAGTGAACCGTGCAGATAGGAATGATAATATTGTGGCTTCAAACTTAAAACAGGCACTGGAAAACATGCCCTTTTTGAAAAATGTATTTTGCAAAAGAGTGATCTTTGTTTCTTTTCCAGGCCATCATACTGCAACATGTTGGTCTGCCTGATGTCTCTGCCCTGGAGTGATCACTGGAAAGTTCAAGCTGACATCCTGTGGCTGAACGAACCAGACAGACTTCCAAGACCGATTAACTGATTTAGTAAACATGAAGTATAATGTACACAGTTATTGTTTTGGATGCAAGAAGGCTGTGTGTCTTTCACACAGAAAGACTGTTTAAAAGAAAAAGAACAAAAAGTTTTTGCATTTGGAGAAATATTTTTGGGGAGTTAAAGAGAATAATGATGTTGCCTTTATTTCAAGCACAAAATATATAGGTTTGGCTGCTTCAATAGTAGAAGTTCCAGTATTAGCCATTTGAGACATTAGGAGTATTACTGAGTTCATATGCTTGATTCTATTTACATCATTTATTTTGTGTTTCCGTCAAACATTTATTCTTGCTGAGTATCCAGATATGCATGAGCTATTTCTACATGCTTTGAAATGATTATTGCATGCTTTTATCATTTCATAGTTTTATATTTGTGCTTTCAGTTAAGAAATGCAGTTCTTCAATCATAGATGTGTTTTTCAGTTAAGACATGCTTTGAAGTGATTATCACATGCTTTTATGATTTCAGTGTTTTTCAAACATAGTTGTGCCTTCAGTTAAGAAGTCAAGTTTTTGATATATGTAGGTGATGATAGTCAAAGGTCATGGGGTGGAATGTATTGAAAGAGGCCCTCTTGTGGTTTGGCACCCTATGATGACCTTCGACTACCATCATTTTAATTGACTTTAGTGTGTTATTTTACTCTAGCCTGGATATACGAGACGGTCCTGCATATGCCTGCTTCTCTCCTATCTTGTTGTCTTTCAGTGGGATCTGTCACGGAGTAGAATAGTCTTGCCAAGAATAGAAGGTGTGGGATGGTCATTTGAAAGCGTGAGAGGGAGAGAGAGGTGTCTAATGTACTTTTTGGTTTCGAAGTGCAGTGTGGTGAGCGGTGGTGCACACGTGCTTGGTGTTGTACATTGAGAGATAAAGTATGTGATGCTATTGGACATTGAGAGATAACATATGTGATGCTATAAGCAGTTGTGCAGAAATGTGTATTGTGTTGTACAGTTATGAGAATTATGAGTTCTTACTATTGGCTTTGACATGGCCTTGTCATCTTGTTTTCTGACTTTGCCTTGCTTCAGCTTTTCTGCGTGCACAACAGTGCTTGCAATTTGTTTTGGCTTTGACATGGCCTCATTTCATCCTTTTTCCCTGGCTTTGCCTTGCTGCAGTTTTTCTGTGTGCACAGCAGTGCTTGCACGTTGTTTGGGTTATTCACATTCAAGGTCTTTCTGTTTTTCTGAGCGATTGCTTTTGTTTAATGTACTCTGGAAGGCCTTATGGGAGCTTCGTCAAGATAGAGGCTGGAAGATGTGAGAATGTACAACTGTCTCGGAGTCAAAATACGGGAGCTTGGCCAGCCCCCGTCTTGGCCTTGATGCAGACTGGTACAGCCAGCTTGGTTTTTTCTAATGAGAAGGGGGCAAAGTTTTCTAGAAGCTTTGCCTCACGTTGAGCAATGATATTTAAGCTGGGAACCTTCAAGGGCCAGGTGGAAGCTCGACACAGAATAGACATATTGCTATAGAAGTGTCGGAATTTGAGTCCTCATCGAACTCCTTCCTGGGCTGGTGAAGGGCTCCCCCAGCTTGAGTTGGCAAGGATGTTGCTTAATCGATTGGTAAGGTGTTCCTAACCATTTTGTATATATTTTCTACTCTTTGCTACTTGCATATACTGCATTTTATTCTAGTTGTACATTTTAGTCACTTGACATTTGGGAATCTGAATTTACTGTTATATTTGGCCTACCGTTCTAAAATGTTGCATTAATAAACTTGCGTGTGTTATTTTAAATGCACCTGATTTGTTTTCTTGCCTCGCCTAAAGGGAGTGCTGCGCCTTTTCCTCATCTTTAGGGAGTGTTGCTCAAAGTGTATGTTATTTTAAATGCACCTGAATCTGTTTTTTTGCCTCGCCTAAAGAGAGTCCTGCGTCTTTTCCTCGTCTTTAGGGAGTGCTGCTCAAAGTGTATTATTTAAAGGTGCAGTGGTATATTTGCCTCCAAAGTTGGAGTGCAGGGTTTGGGTGTGGCTTATTGGTGAGAAGTCACATTCATTACATCTGTTGAACTGTGTTCGCACCCTGATTCTGCTATGGTGCCCCTTCAGATCTGGTGAGCTCGTTTAAGATTTTCATAGGAAAACATGAACTGATGTGGGGTTACTAACAGTAGATGAGATATAAAAAGGTGACACCTATAGAGCCTTTTTATTTATCTATGATAATTTTAATCTAAGTGCATGTCAATTTATGGCACACGTTGAAAGATTGGCCTATTTATCCTGGTCAGATCATCTAAATGAGTCTTCAGAGTAGTGGACGGTCATACATTATAACACTAGGTGGTTGCACGGAAGCAGTTTAAGTTCAAGTCGCTTCGTTGGCTACTTCGTTTCAGGTCAATACTGCCCTGGTTAAGAGTATATAGGTAGGCTCCTTTGGAGGTGAGATCTCGGACGACGTTTGTAACACATTTCTGGATTTGTTTTTAAAAAAAAGGGACTAGAAACTCTCAATTTAAGTTTACCCAAATAAATTATGTAAGCTGATGTCTCTCTGATAGGATTGGTCGAATACATCCAAATGTGTTGGAGACCTGTTCCTGATGCTTACAGACCTAGGCTCATTTTTAGTACCATACTGGGAGTGGTGCAAAATACAGCCATAGTGGGAAAACCCATTGATAATAAAGGAGATTTCATAATTCAAGATCCAATTAGATCCTCTGCAGCATTTGTGATATCTAATACGGGGTCTGAAGAGCTTTAAGCAAAAATTTGTAGTTCTGATCTTGGTTTCAAAAAGAAATATTGCAATGCATTGGAAAGTGAAAACTGCCTGAGGGGTGCAGATGGTTACATAGTAATCAGACAGGAACAGAAATAGCTGTGTTGTTTGCATTGAGAAACAAATCAAGGGAAATGTACACTCTAACCTCTTCGGAAGAACTGCATCTATGGCCATATGGGGATGAAAAGTGAATAACTTGCTGTAGCTGGCCTATGGAAGGACCATGTTTTGTAACCAAGGGGGACCCAGCACAATGAGAAAGATTTCCAAGGTTCATAGAGAGAGGATATCCGAGTAAGATACTTAATATAGTTACCAATAAGGCATGTGCTGAGAACAGGGAAACAGCACTATATTCCTCACCCACAAAGGAGACTACCTCACACACATTAAGATTCATAACTACCTTCAAGAGAGTCACCAAGGGTGCGCAAAATCATGGCTGACCTAAACACCGAGACGGCTTCCACGGATTCATGGGACATTATATTATTAACTCTAGAGGAAAGAAGGGATGTAAATCAACCTCAAACACATTCACTTTTTTGTATGGATTTGAACGTTGTTGCAATGGATTGTGTCAAATACATGATTTAAGCATTTTGACTTGATGGTGATGTGATCGGCTAGTCAGGATGACAGGGTTGGTGGTTTTGCTGTTGTATTACTATTGTAAATTTTAGTCTACCTGCAGTCATGCATGGGGCTGGTAGTGTGCAAGGCAATGTTACATCAAACATGCAGCAGTCGTTATGGTAGTATAATGGAAATGTCCGGTCATTGTTATTGTTGAAAAAAACAATGTTGTGCTTTTTCTAGGTATTATATCCATTGAGAGAGAGCCTTTTTTATTGCCCAAAGTTCTCTGACCTAAATCTTGTAGTTGATTTCTACTGAAAATAATAGGCTACTAGGTGAATTTCTTCAGTTTCATGTTTCTTTTGTGACAGAATAGTCGTGGTGGGGGAGGAGGCATCCGTAATCACATTGAAAGGTAGGTTACAATCCAGATGTCTGAGAACAGGCTCACTAGGTAATGTTTCAAGGGTTTAAAAGGCAATTTCTTGTTCCTTAACCCAATGAAAAGGAATCTCCTTTTGGTTAATTTTTGGTATTTGGGTGGACAGTCACAGAAAAGTCCTGTACAAAATGTCTATAAAAATTGGAGAACCCCAAAATCATCCGGACTTCGATTGGTTCACTGTGGGGGTATTACCCTTTAGGAATTATGAAACCTCAGGAATGAAACTCTTCTGATACTTCAACGAGACAGTAGTTTTGCAAAAGCTGAATGCCCTTTTAATCTTGTTAGTGCTTTCTTGAGATGGATATGATGTCCTAGATCATAGGTACCCGCAAACTTTTTCCCGGGGCCACAAAGTGTGGTCTGTGTATTGCCTGAGGGAATCATTGATGTCAATGGGTTGGGAGTAGTGTTTTGCGGCGCCAGGGTGGGGGTAAGGTGGGCATTGGAAAAGCGAAGCATATACATGATGTGATCAATGAGTCATTGAGTTATTTTGAGGGTTTCATTCCATATTGCCTTTTAAGTAAACCTCTAGTCTCTAGAAAAGTCATAGATTTTACAGTACGGTGTTATGCTGTATCTGAATCGCTATCCCACCACCACACCTTAGGGTAAGACTTCTCTACTTGCTAGCACTACCTTGTGAGAGTCAGGTGTAAAAAATTACTGCATTGTTAAATTGGAATGAAATACAATTGCACAGTGTGAAATCAGAAAACCTAGTCCCAGCTTCCCCACTTGACTAAACTGTGTGATCCAAAGCAATTGATTTATTGCACTTAGCCTCCCTTTTCTTCATGTAAAAGTGCCTTTAAATATATGTGTTTATGATGTGCACATTACAAAACCTTCTCTGGTGTTTGATTTAATAAAGTATAATGTTGGCCATGTATAATAACAACCCGTGACAGCTCACTTACCTCTTAGCTCACTAGTGGCATTGTCATGGTGAGGAGCGATGAATGTTTCTACTTTCGTTTTTAAAAACTATCACTTTTAAAAGATACTTCTCAGTGCACTGATATAATTTGATGTACTAAAGTGAAACACTTGTGCATGTCAATGGAATAAAAAAAAAATTATAATTCTGAAGAGACTGTCATGTTTATTGCAAGAGGTCTAAGAAAAATGAGTGTTCCAAAAGTTAGGTGGTGCTGAATACCCTAGTTGATCCTTTTCCTTCGGTTATCGGGTAAACAAATGTTTTCCCCTTTATTTAACATCTTTCTAAAAGTTAATACTCTCTTGAATAAGCAGCATCCCAGTGCCGTCATTCAGCAAGGGGCTCATGTGAAGGTCAGGAGGGCCACAAGCGGCCCGCAGGCCTTCCTTTGAGTCTCACTGATCTAGATTATGCTAAAAAAGACACATCAGAATGTCTTTTATTTATATATATATATATATATATATATTCATCCCAAAAAATATTCTTGGGATGAATATTAACTCGAGATCGCTGTCCTGATCTCGACGTGTGCACCAGCTGTCAAGGTGCTCCTTCCGTGCAGGACATTTGTGGTAACATATATATATATAGTTTTATGTATTCAAGAGATCTCAAAAAATATACTTCACAAAATGATGAATAGCAGCAGGTGCACCACATAAGCCACGGGGCATAACAAACTACTCAAAATGCCCGCGAAAGGTCGAATCCTTACCAAATTGGAGACATGTAGAGCAATCTTGGCTTGGATGATTCGATCTGACCAAACAGCGCGGAAATAAAGTGCAATGGGTATCTTCTCCTGATTCTATGGCATTAACCTCTCTGCAGTATATGCATGGTCTGAACTCAAGCTCCAGTTTGAGAGAGAAACAATTGTGGCTCCTGAAGGTATATGCCTCCGGTATCTATGGTAGTTCCTTCTCCTTTTGCTCTTGTGCTATATCGCAAATTAGCCGAAATGTACACTCTAACCCCTTCTGAAGAAAACTATGTCTATATGGGGATGAAAAGTGGATAACTTGCTCTGGGTGGTCAAAAGAAGGACTATGTTTTTGTAACCAAGCACAATGAGCAAGAGATTTCAGAAGTTTGTACAGAGAGAATATCCAAGTAGGATACTTAATATAACTACCTACAAGGCATGTACTGCCAGCAGAAAACATTATTATATTCCTCACACACAAGGGATACTACCTCACACACAGTAATATTCATGACTACGTACCACAGAGTTACCAAGGGGGCACCAAATCATGGCCGGCTATTGGAAATTTCTCGCTTAAGGCAAGATTATTGGTGGGAATGTAACATCACATGCCAGCGTAACATATTGTAAATATAAATCCCCACCGGAAATGTTAGTACTAAGTGACATCAACAAGAGCATAGGAGACCTGGGGGTGAAGCAACCACAGGGGCTTGTTACCTGTGGAAGTTGCAAAGCATGTCGGAGATGTGGGAATGTGAAGGAATATCAACTCCGGTTTGGGGAACAGTGCAAAATCCTCTCCTGTCCCTGTGGAATGACGTGTTGTCAGCACATTCTTTTCCTTTAGGGAAATGATATTAGAGTTTAAGAGGGCTATAAAAACCATTGCTTTGACTTACTTTGTGGTGAGGCGCTTTGCTGAAAAGCACAATAAGGGTCCTGATCTGATATTCTTTTATGGCATTCATGAGGGTCTAGCTGCCCATCTGGAGGACTAAGATAAGTCACATTGGTGGAATACTCTGATGTGCTGATAACTACTGCTGATCTTTGGATATAGTTATTGATATTCATGTGCTGGGCCTAAAACAACTCACACATCACTAGATACGTTTTTCTGTATTTCACCCTTCATCAGTAGAGAACAAAAAACAATTTCATCTGGGGTTGCTGGAAATGCTGCCAAAGTCCTCGCAGGTCTCAGGACCACTCAGAGGCAGGTGTCTAGAGATGTACAGCACTATCTGCACCATCTTTGGTGAAAAACTACAGTTAATATTGAGCTAAGTTCTAATTGTGTACCGCATTTACCACAAGGCAAAGGGGCGAACTGTGCTGGGGGCACTTTGGTTTTGATAAACTTGGATGTCTGCCGAAACACATCATCAATCTTAAATAAATGGGTAATAAACTTGACATTTCCATTATTGAATCCCATAGGCTAATTTGCTCCTTGATACAGGAAAAACAGCTGAGTGGAATTACCCAAAACTTTGAATGCAAGTAGATCTTTGTTGGCTTGGCACAAATCCATTCAGTATCTTGTGAGAAATGTGTGCATTAAAAAGTATTCCAGTCTGGGCATGAAGAGGTTCAACTTTAGAGAGGTCTATATCCCACAGTTTTGTGAAAATATTCAGGATTTGCAAATCTTATTAAAAAATTAAAGCACACTATTGGACGAGGGACCTTTTTCTCTACTTAGGGCTGGCAATCTTGGTCTACTAGGAGGTGGAAGCCTCACAGTTCCACCTTTGCCAAGCGCAGCAGAATTCTTATTTCAGAGAAGTTTGCCCTGGTGTTGGTCTGCTTGGTGAGAGATGCTTTACAGTACTGCCTTTGGCCATGACCTGCATGGTCCTTTTGGTTGGCAAAACCTGTCCTTGTTTTGGGCTACTGGGTGGCGAAAGCTTCCCAGTATGGCCCTTGGCCACACACTGGATGGCCCTTTCGTCTGTGAAGCTTATCCTTGTGATGGTGTACCAGGTGGCAGAAGCCTGACAGTAAGGCCTTTAGATACACACAACGGGGGGCCTTCGGTCCATGAATCTTGCTCTTTTGTTTGTTTAAAAGGTGGTAACAATGTTATGATCACTCCTTTGTACGTGCACAGCAGGACCCTTCACACTGTTACGTTTACCCTGGAGTTTAAGTGGAAGGTCGAAGCCTGACGGAATCCTCTTTGGCCATGTGTAGAGGAACCCTTTCGTCCATGAAGCTTGCCCTGGAGTTGCCCTACTGAGTGGCAGGATCCTGATGGCACAGGCTTTTATCTGATAGTACTGTCCTTGGCCCTTCACAGTTGGGAAATTCAGTGAAGCTTGCCCTGGAATTGGTCATGTGGGTAAAGCAAGCTTTTATTTATTTATTTATTTGTTATTGGTTCCCAGTTGATTATACAATCAATTCATCCGATTTTAAAGTTTACAGAAGAAACAAACCTTTTTTAAAATGCTATGGGGTTCACATTTTATAACCACTCCATATCATAGCACAATCAAATATCTCTTTGGAAAGCAAAATCCTTGAAGAATCTACTTATCTTTATAAATACTTTCCCCCTGCCTGCCCTTTTAGAACATATATTTTCTTTAAGATACACCTTATGTAGTTTAGTGAGCCTTTCTTGATTGTAGGGGTTCGGATGCTATCCAATGTGGGAAGAAGCTTAACATAACCACATTCGACGATATACAACAGTTGTTTTCAGTCTGTTGTTGATCTACCTGGTGATAGAAGCTTCACTGTACTGCCATTGGTAATCTGTAGCAGGCCCTTTGGTCTCTGAATCTTCCCATGATGTTGGTCTTCGGTTGGGGGAACCTTAACGGTACTGCCATTGGCCATGCACAGCGGGATTCTTCATTCCATGATGCTTACCTGATGCATGGAAGTGGAAGCATTCCTGGTCCACCTTTTGGCCATTTGCAGTAGGCCTCCATGCTCCTTGAAGCATGCCTGGGTGTGTTCCGCTGGTTGAAGGAGGGTGCATTTCACCACCATTGGCCATGCACAGATGGGTCCTTGAGCTCATGAAGCTTGCCCTGCTGTTGGTCTGCTAGATGGTGGAATGACCATGGTTCCACCTTTGGCGTTTTTCAAACTGTGAAGATTGCTATGCGGAAGCCTGATGGATTCATCTGTGACAAAGTGCAGCTGGGCACTTTGTTAGGTAAAGGCAGCAGGTGCGGGAAGCATGACGTCTGCCTTTGGCTATACACAGCTGGTGCTACCGGACCGTGAAGCTTTCCTTAGCATTGTCTACTGGGTGAGAAGCCTCATGGTATTGCCTTTGGCAATGTGCAACTGGGCCTTTGAGTCCATGAAGCTTGCCCTTGTGTTGGTCTACTGGGTGGTGGAAGCCTCTGAATAACGCCTTTTTCAGACACAGCATGGCCCTTTAGTGCTTGAAGCATGCCCGGGTTTTATTCTTCTGCTTGTTATCAGCCATTTGGTAGTGCCTTTGTCCATGCATAGTGGGGCACTTCAGTAAGTGAAACTTGTCCTGATGTTGGTCTACCGGGTCCTGGAAACCTGACCACATCGCCTCTGGCCATACTCGGTGGGGACTTTCAATCTGTGAAGCCCTCCCTAGTTTTGGTAGACTGGGCGCTAAAAGCCTCACAGTCCCACCTTTGAATATGTGCCATGAAGCCCTTTGGTCTGTGAAGCAAGCCCTGGAGTTGGACTACAATGTGGTGAATGCTTCATGGTAGCACCTCTTGGAATGTGTTGAGGGACTCTTCTGTCTTGGAAGATTACCTTGGTTTTGTTCTGACAGTTCGAAGAAGCCTCATGGTTTTACGTTTGGCGAAGTGCATGCTGTCCCTCGGTCTCTGAATCTTGACCTGGTGTTGGTCTGCTGGGTGAATATAGCCTCATGGTACCACCCTTGGTTATGCAGAGCCCTGTACCCTGCGGTGTGTGAAGCTTTCCCAGGTGCTGATCACCTGTCTGAAGGAAGCTTAACTGTACCACCTTTGACCATGTGCAGCCTGTTTCTTCGGTAAAGTTTGTTGTGGTCTTAGTCTTGTACTGCCTTTGACCGCATGCAGTGGGGCCCTTCAGGACATGAAGCTTGCACAGGTATTGGGCTGATGTTGTTCTCCTGAGTGGTGGAAGATGAAGCCTACTACACTTAGCCTCATATATGCAGATCCTTCTGTCTTGGAAGTCTGTCCTAGTGTTGGCCTACTCAAAAAAGGGAACTTTACAGCTCTACCTTTGGCCTCAATCAGCAGGACATTTCAGTCTGTGAATCTCATACTGGCATTGGTCTACAGGAAGGGGAAGCTTCATGGTACCGATTTTCTCCTTTCGACAATTCAGTCCTTGAAGCTAGCCCTGGTGTTGGTTCACCCTGCGAGGGAAGCAGACAGTACTCCATGTGCAGCAGGGCTCTTCAGTCAGTGACGCTTGCCCTGGTTTTGGTCTGACTAATGGGGCAAGCCTTTGGCCATGTGCCGTTGACCTCTTCAGTCCTCAAAGCTTACTCTGATGTTGGCCTACTGGTTTGTGGAAGCCTGGCAATACTGCATTTGGCCATGCACTGTGGGGCCCTTCCAGCAAGGAAGCTTCATCTGTGGTTGGTCTACCGGTTTGTGGAAGCTTGGAAATACTGCATCTGCTCATTTTTGCCCTATTGTTGGTCTTCCTAGTGGTGGAAGTCTAATACTGCAGTTGGCCATGCGAATCATGTCCCATAAGTCTGATAAGTTTTCCAGGTGCTTGTCTACCATGTGGCGGGAGCCTGACTCTTCAGCCTGTGCACATATGCAGTGGGACGCCTCAATCCATTAAGCTTGCCACATTGTTGCTCTACTTGGTAGCAGAAGACTGATGGTACTGCCTTTGGCCATGCGCAGCTTTGCAATCCAACCATGAAGCTAGCCCTGACATTGACGTACCAAGTGGAGAAGCTTGACGGTACTACCTTTGGCCATACTCCGTGTGGCCCCTTGATGCGTGAGGCATGTCTTTGTGTTGGTCTAAGGGTTGGCAGATGATTTCCACCTTTGGCCATACTCAGTAAGGTCTTTGAAGCTTCCACTGGAGTTGGGTCTGCTTGGATGGGGAACCCTGAAGGTACTGCTGTCCGGAAATGAGCAGAGGGGGTAATTTGGTTTGTGAAGCTTGATCTGGTGTTGATCTTCCAGGTGGTGAAAGCATCACCATACTGACTTTGTCCATGCACAGTGGAGGCCTTCAGTCTGCAAAGCTTGCAATGGTGTTGGGCTGCTGGGTGAGTGAAGCTTCACCATACCTCATTTGGTCATTAGTAGCGGGGCTCTTCAGTCTGTGAAGCTTGCCCTGATGGTCTTCTGTTGAACCCTCATGGCGCCGCCTCTTCCCATGCACTGCAAAGCCAGTTGGTCCTTGAAGTTGTCCCTTGAGGTGGTCTACCTGGTGGGTGAAGCCTGAAAGTCCTGCTTTTGGGAAATGCACAGCAAGCTCATTTGGTCTGTGTAGCTTGACCTGGGGTTGGTCTACTGGTGGAGAAAAATACACTGAATGACCTTTGTCCTTGTGCAATGGAGTGTTCAGTCTGCAAAGCTTGCAATAATGTTGGTCTGCCACGTGGCTGAAGCCCCACGATTTTCCTTTGTTTATAAGCAGTGGGGCCTTTTCTTCTGTAATTCTTGATCTTGTGTTGGTCTAGCGTGCGGGAGTTGCTTCACAGTATCAACTTTGGGACACGCACAGCTGGGTCCTTTGGTCCATGAAGCTTTCCCTGGTATTGGTGTAGCGGGTGAAATTGACTTATGTTACGTCATGCATGGTTTTATGGGACCTCACATACACTTTTGTTTCAGGGATGCTATTCTTATATATCATGGGACACTACTCTGGAGATAATCCTTGCACATTGACAGCAAACACTCCTGAGAATGTCTGTCATAACATGTCTTTTGGGACAGCATTACGATGCAAAGTGCACATTACAGCCTCATAACTGTAGAGCACCGTTACGCACACCAGCACTTTGTATAGTGTCTGTGTTTTTTATGCCGCTTGAGGGGCTCCCCAAGGTGCTTATTTAGGTGTGTGCAAAATTCACAAAATTTGCCTTTGTGCAATTACTCGAAATTTTAAAGGATACAGGAAATTGCACGAAATGGCAAACCGTCACTTGGTGCTATATCTTTTTTTAGCATCGATGGCCTCCTTGAGTTCATTTTGGAGAGGAGGATACATCTAGCAGAAAACTCCGAGCAGGGGAATGGGGTGCCCTGTGCAAACGCACAATTTTTTCCCTCCACGGGGACAATATTTTTCCAAGAGGCGAAACCTCTTCCCCTAGCGGCTAGAAAATCTGGGAGGGATCCCATCCCATCCAGGAAGGGGAGTTACTCCAGCACATCAGTGGAGTAAATCTCTTCCCCTTTTCAGGGTGGGAAGAGGAAGAGGAGTTTGTGAGTGTTGACAAACAGCCATGCTTATGGGCATTCACAAACTTCCAAGGCTAAACACACCATGAAGCACCCAGTATCTACCTCTTTCCACACCATGAAGCACCCAGTATCTACCCCTTTCCACACCATGAAGCTCCCAGTATCTACCCCTTTGCACACCACAAAGCACCCAGTATCTACCCCTTTCCACACCACGAAGCACCCAGTATCACCCCTTTCCACACCACGAAGCACCCAGTATCTACCCCTTTCCACACCATGAAGCTCCCAATATCTACCCCTTTCCACACCATGAAGCACCCAGTATCTAGCTACCCCTTTCCACACCATGAAGCACCCAGTATCTACCGCTTTCCACACCATGAAGCACCCAGTATCTATTCCTTTTCACACCATGAAGCACCCTTTCCACACCATGAAGCACACTGTATAGCTACTCCTTTCCACACTGCCAAGCTCCCAGTATCTATCCCTGTCCACACCACGAAGCACCCAGGATCTACCCCTTTCCACACCATGAAGCACCCAGTATCTACCCCTTTCCACACCATGAAGCACCCTTAAGCTCCCAGTATCTACCCCTTTCCACATCACGAAGCATCCAGTATCTACCCCTTTCCGCACCATAAAGCACCCAGAATCTACCCCTTTCCACACCATGAAGCACCCAGAATCTACCCCTTTCCACACCATGAAGCAACCACTATCTACCCCTTTCAACACCATGAAGCTCCCAGTATCTAGCTACCCCTTTCCACACCATGAAGCACCCAGTATCTACCCCTTTCCACACCATGAAGCACCCAGAATCTACCCCTTTCCACACCATGAAGCAACCACTATCTATCCCTTTCCACACCATGAAGCTCCCAGTATCTACCCCTTTCCACACCATGAAGCACCCAGTATCTACCCCTTTCCACACCATGAAGCACCCTTTCCACACCATGAAGCACACTGTATAGCTACTCCTTTCCATACTGCGAAGCACACAGTATCTACCCCTTTCCACACCACGAATCACCCAGTATCTACCCCTTTACACACCACAAAGCACCCACTATCTACCCCTTTCAACACCATGAAGCTCCCAGTATCTAGCTACCCCTTTCTGCACCCAGAATCTACCCCTTTCCACACCATGAAGCAACCACTATCTATCCCTTTCCACACCATGAAGCTCCCAGTATCTACCCCTTTCGACACCATGAAGCACACAGTATCTACTCCTTTCCACACCATGAAGCACCCAGTATCTACCCCTTTCCACACACGAAGCTCCCAGTATCTACCCCTTTCCACACCACGAAGCACCCAGTATCTTGCCCTTTCCACACCATGAAGCACCCAGTATCTACTCCTTTCCACACCATGAAGCACCCAGTATCTACCCCTTTCCACACACGAAGCTCCCAGTATCTACCCCTTTCCACACCACGAAGCACCCAGTATCTGCCCCTTTCCACACCATGAAGCACCCTTAAGCTCCCAGTATCTATCCCTTTCCACACCACGAAGCACGCAGTATCTACCCCTTTCCACACCACGAAGCACCCAGTATCTACCCCTTTCCACACTACGAAGCTCCCAGTATCTACCCCTTTCCACACCACGAAGCACCCAGTATCTACCCCTTTCCACACCACAAAGCTCCCAGTTTCTACCCCTTTCCACACCACAAAGCACCCAGTATCTACCCCTTTCCACACCACGAAGCTCCCAATATCTACCCCTTTCCACACCATGAAGCACCCAGTATCTACCCCTTTTCACACCATGAAGCACCCAGTATCTACTCCTTCCCACACCATGAAGCACCCTTTCCACACCACGAAGCACACTGTATAGCTACTCCTTTCCACACTGTGAAGCTCCCAGTATCTACCCCTTTCCACACCATGAAGCACCCAGGATCTACCCCTTTCCACACCATGAAGCACCCAGTATCTACCCCTTTCCACACCTTGAAGCACCCTTAAGCTCCCAGTATCTACCCCTTTCCACACCATGAAGCACCCAGAATCTACCCCTTTCCACACCATGAAGCAACCACTATCTACCCCTTTCAACACCATGAAGCTCCCAGTATCTAGCTACCCCTTTCCACACCATGAAGCACCCAGAATCTACCCCTTTCCACACCATGAAGCTCCCAGTATCTACCCCTTTCCACGCCATGAAGCACCCATTATCTACTCCTTTCAACACCATGAAGCACCCTTTCCACACCATGAAGCACACTGTATAGCTACTCCTTTCCATACTGCGAAGCACCCAGTATCTACCCCTTTCCACACCACAAAGCACCCAGTATCTACCCCTTTCAACACCATGAAGCACCCAGTATCTACCCCCTTTCCACACCATGAAGCACCCAGAATCTACCCCTTTCCACACCATGAAGCAACCACTATCTATCCCTTTCCACACCATGAAGCTCCCAGTATCTACCCCTTTCCACACCATGAAGCACCCAGTATCTACTCCTTTCCACACCACGAAGCACCCAGTATCTGCCCTTTTCCACACCATGAAGCACCCTTAAGCTCCCAGTATCTATCCCTTTCCACACCACGAAGCATGCAGTATCTACCCCTTTCCACACCACGAAGCACCCAGTATCTACCCCTTTCCACACTACGAAGCTCCCAGTATCTACCCCTTTCCACACCACGAAGCACCCAGTATCTGCCCCTTTCCACACTACGAAGCTCCCAGTATTTGCCCCTTTCCACACCATGAAGCTCCCAGTATCTACCCCTTTCCACACCATGAAGCACCCAGTATATACTCCTTTCCACACCACGAAGCACCCAGTATCTGCCCCTTTCCACACCATGAAGCACCCAGTATCTACCCCTTTCCACACCATGAAGCACCCTTAAGCTCCCAGTATCTATCCCTTTCCACACCACGAAGCATGCAGTATCTACCCCTTTCCACACCACGAAGCACCCAGTATCTACCCCTTTCCACACTACGAAGCTCCCAGTATCTACCCCTTTCCACACTACGAAGCTCCCAGTATCTACCCCTTTCCACACCACGAAGCACCCAGTATCTGCCCCTTTCCACACTACGAAGCTCCCAGTATCTGCCCCTTTCCACACCATGAAGCACCCAGTATCTACCCCTTTCCACACCACGAAGCACCGGCATCTACCCCTTTACACACCGCGAAGCACCCAGTATCTAACCCTTTCCACACCACGAAGCACCCAGTATCTACCCCTTTCCACACCATGAAGCACCCAGTATCTACTCCTTTCCACACCATGACGCACTCAGTATCTACTCCTTTCCACACCATGACGCACTCAGTATCTACCCCTTTCCACACCATGACGCACTCGGTATCTGCCCCTTTTCACACCATGAAGCACCCAGTATCTACCCCTTTCCACACCATGACACACTCAGTATTTGCCCCTTTCCACACCATGAAGCACCCAGTATCTACCCCTTTCCACACCATGACGCACCCAGTATCTACTCCTTTCCACACCACGAAGCACCCAGTATCTGCCCCTTTCCACACCATGAAGCACCCTTAAGCTCCCAGTATCTATCCCTTTCCACACCACGAAGCATGCAGTATCTACCCCTTTCCACACCACGAAGCACCCAGTATCTACCCCTTTCCACACTACGAAGCTCCCAGTATCTACCCCTTTCCACACCACGAAGCACCCAGTATCTACCCCTTTCCACACTACGAAGCTCCCAGTATCTACCCCTTTCCACACCACAAAGCACCCAGTATCTACCCCTTTCCACACCACGAAGCTCCCAATATCTACCCCTTTCCACACCATGAAGCACCCAGTATCTACCCCTTTTCACACCATGAAGCACCCAGTATCTACTCCTTCCCACACCATGAAGCACCCTTTCCACACCACGAAGCACACTGTATAGCTACTCCTTTCCACACTGTGAAGCTCCCAGTATCTACCCCTTTCCACACCATGAAGCACCCAGGATCTACCCCTTTCCACACCATGAAGCACCCAGTATCTACCCCTTTCCACACCATGAAGCACCCTTAAGCTCCCAGTATCTACCCCTTTCCACACCACGAAGCATCCAGTATCTACCCCTTTCCACACCTTGAAGCACCCTTAAGCTCCCAGTATCTACCCCTTTCCACACCATGAAGCACCCAGAATCTACCCCTTTCCACACCATGAAGCAACCACTATCTACCCCTTTCAACACCATGAAGCTCCCAGTATCTAGCTACCCCTTTCCACACCATGAAGCACCCAGAATCTACCCCTTTCCACACCATGAAGCTCCCAGTATCTACCCCTTTCCACGCCATGAAGCACCCATTATCTACTCCTTTCAACACCATGAAGCACCCTTTCCACACCATGAAGCACACTGTATAGCTACTCCTTTCCATACTGCGAAGCACCCAGTATCTACCCCTTTCCACACCACAAAGCACCCAGTATCTACCCCTTTCAACACCATGAAGCACCCAGTATCTACCCCCTTTCCACACCATGAAGCACCCAGAATCTACCCCTTTCCACACCATGAAGCAACCACTATCTATCCCTTTCCACACCATGAAGCTCCCAGTATCTGCCCCTTTCCACACCATGAAGCACCCAGTATCTACTCCTTTCCACACCACGAAGCACCCAGTATCTTCCCCTTTCCACACCATGAAGCACCCTTAAGCTCCCAGTATCTATCCCTTTCCACACCACGAAGCATGCAGTATCTACCCCTTTCCACACCACGAAGCACCCAGTATCTACCCCTTTCCACACTACGAAGCTCCCAGTATCTACCCCTTTCCACACCACGAAGCACCCAGTATCTGCCCCTTTCCACACTACGAAGCTCCCAGTATTTGCCCCTTTCCACACCATGAAGCTCCCAGTATCTACCCCTTTCCACACCATGAAGCACCCAGTATATACTCCTTTCCACACCACGAAGCACCCAGTATCTGGCCCTTTCCACACCATGAAGCACCCAGTATCTACCCCTTTCCACACCATGAAGCACCCTTAAGCTCCCAGTATCTATCCCTTTCCACACCACGAAGCATGCAGTATCTACCCCTTTCCACACCACGAAGCACCCAGTATCTACCCCTTTCCACACTACGAAGCTCCCAGTATCTACCCCTTTCCACACCACGAAGCACCCATTATCTGCCCCTTTCCACACCATGAAGCACCCAGTATCTACCCCTTTCCACACCACGAAGCACCGGCATCTACCCCTTTACACACTGCGAAGCACCCAGTATCTACCCCTTTCCACACCATGACGCACTCAGTATCTACTCCTTTAGCATATTAACGGACACTATCAATTATCTGTACACATTTATATTTATTTTGGCGTTTTCATCTTGTTGCAGAAACATTTTTTTAGGCACCCATCTTGCTGTGCTGTTTTATTTTCTAATTGTATATATTTCATGCAGTACAAATCATATTCCAAATGCTAGGCAGGAAACAACGATATCGCAGCGGTGGCATTTGAAACAATATGTTCATGATTACAAACCGAGCGGGAGAGTACTAGTCCTGGTAGTGACACCGTTCTGCCCAACCATAGCTGGACGTATGTCTCCACGCCCATATTTCTAAGGTAGGGGAGTCCTAGGCAGGATTTTACTAGCTGAGAAATCTATGCAGTAAAAACGCTTTGAGACTGGGCTGAACGTGAAGCCTGGTCCTGGTGCCAGGACCCTGCCTGACCCCTGTCTAAGGCACGGGGGGCAAAGTAAAGACTCCCACCCGGCCACATCCCCCCTTCCCTCTGCCACCCCGCTCCACACTGCTCTTCGCAGGGCGGGTTGTAAATGGGAGCAATAATCCACACTGGGATTATTTAGTGCATCTATTGTGAGTTCTGTTAGAGGAAAACATTCAGGATCCTAGGATCAAAAACTTGTAACCAGCTGCCAGGGCACCCACACAGCATTTAAAGCCATGTCCCCTTTAAGAAGACTTTAAAACTAGCTTGTTCTGTTGTCTATGATCTGTCCCAATCCTTTCAATTAATCTAAATTCAGCTATTGTCTATGCTCTCTCCAGCAACCTTTATCACAGGAAGCCTTTTTGTGAGTGTGCTTAATAAACATCCAACAATCATTGAGTGAGGGGGTCTTTTGCAGAGAACCTTCAGGAGAATTTTAAACCTGATTGGAAATAAAGCTATGATTGGCTTTGGCTTCCCAGAAGTCAAAGCCTAGGTGCCAGCAGGTATTGCCAGCAGCAGAGCGCTGATTTAAGTCTGCTATTATCGTAGGAGATATTTGAGTGATTTTTTTTATGAGCAAGACCAGATCTTCGAGTGACATGAATCTGGTTAAATTAAAAAAAAAAAACAATGCTTTGTCTGGTTCTGGCTGCTATCCCTAGCAGGTCTCTGAATGAGACTGCCTTACTAAGAGCTGAGCTTAAAATGGTGCTGAATATTTCCCAACTTTATGTGAACAAAGAGAGGTTAGATTCTTCAGGTTTTGAAAGTTCTAATTGTCAAAATGATGACTTGATTATGAATGCTACCGCATGTGACCTTTTCACAGTGGTGACTGCAGTGGGAATTGAATTAGGACACCTAGGGCCCCATTTTGAATTTTTATTATCTTCATGGGAAATTATCAGGACTGGAATTAAGAATTCCAGTGGGTATGTCCCTGTGGGATAAGATGGATTACAAGATATAGTCCACGGAATAGCAAATAAAGTGCTGGACCCTGAATTACTGGTTCCCGTTGCAAAGGTTTTACCCTATTTTGAGGAATTTAGCAAAGATATTTGCCACCTGCTCTGCAATCAATATCTATTAGGGCAGGAAGAGTCAAGTGCGTGGTAAAAGCAGGGAGGACGACATTTTGGGGTTGGGAGGATGCAGGGTGTCTGGGGGAGCATTGCCTCCTCCTACCCCCGTGATGCTTTGAGGACAAAAGTGGGGGGCAAGCTATGCCAATGCCCTGCAGCCACCACCTCAATTTTTCTGGGTGCAGATCCTCACCTGGTAAAACCAGGTCCGATGTTTCTGATCCCAAACATTTCAGCAGTCAAAGGCGCAAAGCTGACAGCTTCCTCAAGACAAAGGCTGTGTGCCTAAAACCCGGATCCTGCTGGCATTAGAGTAGAATGGGACACTCAGTCTGTAAGAATTCCTCTTAATGCGGTGACCACTACAATGTAGCTGCTGGCTTCTGCCAGTTTTTCAGTCCATTGTTGTGAGACCCAAAACCCACAGAAACTTCAACTGGAAAACTATAGCTCTTCAAAAAGTGATCACTGGAGAAGCTCTGCAAGGATCTTTCCTAGAGTGAGACTTGGTCCAACACCCATTGTCATAGGTCATAGCACTCGGCTTATTCTCATTCAGTGACCGCAACTCACTGAAAAGATTTTCTCCCTTCCTTTACCTTGCCTTGGGTTCAAGATTCTTCTCCAGGACCTCAGCTTTAGCTCAGATGATTTGTAAAACCTAGTGATCCTCTTTGCTTGTGTTAACGTTTTCCACTGGATCAAACCAGGAAGATTTCTGCAAAGGGAGAGATCACACGTTTTCAAAGCATCTAATAAAAAAAAATCCTACTCCTCCGTTCTCCTTTCCAAAAAAAAGGTCTACATCAGTATCTATATAAGTTTCTTGATGTTCCACTGGTTCCTCTGAATTTTATTTTCTGCTGAATTCTGTATCTTATTTTTGTGACTTTTTGTGATATTTTACTCATACAGTTTTTAACTTTATTGAATTTGGTTAGGACCTTACATTCCATTTGTTTTTAAACTAGATGATTTGAAAACTTTTCATCTCTTCTCAGAAATCTTCCCAAGAGAAAGCCTTCAGCTTAGGCAAGTGCACAACTGCGTGATCTGTGCCCACCACTGCATTTTATGGAGAGTTTGTGAAAAGTCTTTAATTTCTAGAAGTATGGTTTGCCACTAGCTCGCGTGAACTTTTCACGAGTCATACCTTGTGAAAAAAGTGTCTCTAGATATTCTCAAGAAACTGTTTCTAGCAGAAAATGTCTTGCTGCCACATATTTGATCCTCATACCAGTTTCCTGCACGAAAAAGTTGGCAACATAATTGCATAATGCACAATGTGCGAGTTTCAAGGGCGTAATTCCATTTTGCCGTGACCAACTTCAGGTTTGCACTACTAAATGGGTTGACAGAATACCACAAGGATAGCTTGTGTTATAGAGCCCTTCACGACAAGGGTGTTGTGGGGGCTCAGGAGGAGCACAGCAACCCTCTCTCCTTTAACCTGCCAAGGAGTTTAATGGCAGATGTTTTACTGGTCCAAGTCGTTACATGTCTTTGAAAAACAGAGTTGTGTCTGAACTTTGTTTAGTATCACCCTAAGTTGGCAGGGTATGCCCAGACGTGGGTCCTTCGCTCACTTTGCCACTGGATTCAAACTAGCCTGGCTCATGAGGGGTGTTACACCGAAACCGGTCCCAAGATGCTTGGTTCCGGTACAGGTAAGACCTGGCTTGCCAGTCCAGGCTGAACTGTTCCATGAGGCACGGGGCCAAGACTGATTTGCATATCGCTGGGTCTGAACTGAGGTGGCGAAGTGAGCTAAAGAACGATGATGGATTCAACCCAGATCTGTGACTGTGGGTGAGTGTCTGAGAAGTTTCAGCGCTCCGTCTATCATCTGAGTTTGCTTAGCATCTACCATTCTCATGTTCATTGTGGTGCAGTGGAAGTATATCAGGATCGCTCTTAAAATTTTCACTGTATGTAAAGTAGAAACATGATGTGAGAATAAGGACCATCTTTCAATGATAATGCTCCAACTTCATAATTAATTTTAATTGAAGTTTTTTTTTTAAACTTGTTTTATTGTCAAAGTACTAAGTAAGCAAGTACTGTAAAACAAATCTCCAGTTTCTGGATTGCCAGGGCAGCTTGCATCGTGTATACACTATATAAATATGGGAAGTGAGTAGGCGAAACCTAGCACTAAGTGTCACTTTTTTTGCGTAGGCCTCATTTCCATCTAGGATCTGCACGCCACAATCCCGACCCCGTAAATAGCTCTTGGACTGGGCAATCTTCAGGCAATTTTTTAATAAAGTGCAGCCAAGGAGAATCAACAATGAGTCAACAAAATGAGTTCTAGAAGTGTTTCAGATGTTGGTGGACTACCCGAAACTCTTTCCCATCTAGTGTGAGTTGCCTTGTCAGGCTGGCAAACAGAAAAAAAGTGTCCCACACAAACTGCAAGTTGGGCACTGGTTGCCACAAAGGTAGGAAGGGTTATCCCCTTCCCAAATGTCACTCATTAAAACACATCCCTCATCCACCCAAGCAGCTGCCAGAGCTTCTTGGATATCCTTTTCCAAACTCTTTCAGTCCCCACGGTTATCAGTGCACCACAAACTGTAGTTTCACCAGCACCAGTTTGAACACCAGTCCATTATGTGGGGGTATTAGGAGTACTAATTGGATCTCTCGGGCATCTGGGTGTGGAACTGGTACCTGAGTTCCATATTGCTCTGGCAGCCTCTTAAAAGACATTCTCTTCATAGGATTTCAGCACACCACTTAGGAAGATACTGCATTTTGGGAACCAGATATTTTCATTCCATATCTGCCGAAGTGCACCACTTTCACAAGGTAGTTTCAACACATCTGAATAGACAAGGGAAGACCGCAGACTATTTAGTTCTTGATATATGTATATGCGAAATAAACAAAGCACTCCCTGAAAGTCAAAGAAGTAGGAAGAGAGCGTCCCCATTTTGCCAATGCTCCTCTGCCTATCATGGGAAGGAGGCGATTTGGGCTAATGAACAAATTCCCTACCTTTGGTAATTCTCCTTCTGGTGGAAACTTTAACTGCAGTTTTCTCACCTTAGAATATCCCTAGGTGCCACACTGGATCTGGAGAGTTTTTTGAAACAGTGCTCCTGCATGCCACTAGGTGGTGTCAGGTGGCTCCTCACTTACTTCATAATGCCCCAAAAGCTGCACATAAGCAGCAACGCTGTGTGCAGACATCAGTTTCTTGTTTATTTCCTTTTCACACCCTTGGATCCGGAACATGAACAGTTGTTGGTAACTTCTAATCACTAACTTAGCACCTTTTTAGATGTGAAAAAGAACATCACAGAACAGGAAAGTTGGAGGGCAGTGAGGAACCTACAGATAGAGGAGTATCTACCATAAAGTGCAGTACCCAAAGTAAGTAACTTGTTCCTCTGATGGATGCTTCTAATCGCAGATTCCTCATCTTAGAATAGATATCCAACCGTACCTCCGCAAGGGGAAGGGTCTGTGGAGTGGGTTTAGAACCGAGTGGTTGAATTGTCCTTCCTGATATACCTGGCTGACAAGGCATCAGTGCTTCTTGAACGTATGCACTGATGCCCACATTGCCATTTGGCAAAAAACAAGGAAATGCACCCCTGTGCAAATTCAGTGATAGTGGATTTGGCACTTCTTCTGTGCCGGTGTGTAGCATATCCTAATACAGACAACTATCCACCTCACCAGGGCCCTCTTCTGCACAACCATTCCTTTCTTTGCATCTGAGAGCCCCACAAAGAGCTGATCGTCCACTCGATGCTCCTTAATAATATTCATGTAATAACTTAAAGCTGTTTTGGAATCCAATCAAAACTCTTTTGATGAGTGAGTGGACACTGGTAGAGTGATGGATTATCCAATGTGGAAGGGAGTCATGACTTTTAGTAAGAAGACAACCAGAGCCCTCCGCACCACGTTGTCCACATAGCACTTGGCTTAGACCATTTGCACTGACAGTGCCTGTAGTTCATTCATACAATGAATTAATGTAATCACAATGAGGAAAACATCCTTCAAGGTCAGCACACACACTGAGCACCTATTAAAAGACTCAAAAAGCCAACACATGAAGAACGCCAAGGCCAAATTAAATTGTGTGCCATCAAAAATGGTTTTGGAGAATCTTTAATAAAGCCCATCACAACAGGCAATTTGAACAAGGACAGTTGGTCAGGCAAACACAGAAGAACCAAAAGAGCTAACCAGTAACCTTGTACAGTCCCCAACTGAAAGGCCTTGTCAGACTGTCCCCAGCGTCTCTTGTAAAGGTCAGTATTCCAGGTACCACACCAGGTTACAAACTTGTCCCAGCATTAAGCTTGGATGATATTCGTGGAGGGGAGTCCGGCTGTAGGAATGGCACCTACATCCTCAAATCAAAAGAAGTCCACTGCTGCCACTCATTCTCATTCATGGAAGTATAAGATGTGCATTTTCAGAAGGAGGACTCTGCTTGTTAGAAGGTCCTTTAGTAATGGTAGCGTGATCGGAGGATAGATGCATACAGTACCAAGTGCCACATTTGCCCTATACAGAGCCCCCATGATGACTTTGGCATGGCTGTTCTTGATCTTCTTATGAACTCGGGCAGGAGAGGTAGTGGCTGGAAGACGTTCGGGAGTCCCTAGTTCAATTAAAGCCAGAAGGTGTCCTCTAACAAGTGTTCTAGCAGAAGTGTGTTAATCCTGCGTGTTTTAGACGGTGGCAAACTGATCTAGCCAAGGTTCCACCCATATCTGATCTGGCAGACCAGAAATATGCTCTGGTGCTCCAACCACCTCCAGAGGTGCCAAGTATCCTGCTACAGGGTCCTCTCTTCCCTGCTTGTTGCAATACCACACATGGTGGTGGTATTTTCCATGAGAACCTGTAGCATCCTCCCCTCGATGGATGGCAAGAAGGCCTTCAGAGACAGATGATTGGCTTGTTGCTCCAGAGGGATGATTTTGAGTCAGCCCTTTACTGGAGACCAAGGTCTCTGATCTCTACCTCCCACAGGTGAACCCCCCCCACCCCATCACCCATTAGTTAAGAGCTTATCACCACTGGGTGAGGAAGGAAATGGCCTTCAGCAGGGCAAGGTGCACAGTCAGCCTCCACTGCAGATCTTGAGCCATTTGCTCTGAGACCAGGATGGTGTTGGAAAGGTGTCCTCAATGCTGGGACCACTGATGTTTTAGGTTCCACTGCCAGGCTCACATGTTTTTGTTAGAAAGGGGGATGCATGAAGCTAAGAGGCCAAGAGGTCTCCCAGCTGCCCTCGCCTGGTTCCAGGATCGAGCCTGAAGCATTGGGAATATACCCAAATGTTCTGGACTCGCTTCTGAGGTGAAAAGGCCTTGAATTCCACCATGTCCAGGATCTCCACAATGAATGGAAGCTTCTGTAAGGGAATCATGTAGACCTTTGGCTCATTTATGGTGAAACCCTTTGATGTTAAAAGTTCTGCTGTCATTGTTAGGTGGTCCACAACCGACTGCGGCAAGCCTGTTTTGAGCAGCTAGTACAAGGGGTACTGTAAGAAATGAACACCCAGCCTTCTGACCTCCAAAGATGTACAGGGACCACAGCCATTACTTTTGTAAATGCCTGATGGGCGGTGGTGAGGCAGAGATGAAGCATGGACTCTGAAAATACTTCTGACCCACATTGAACCATAGGGAACACCTGTGGGACTGTTGGATGGTATATTAAAATATACGTCCTGCAAATCAAAAGGCACCATCCAGACTTCCAGAGAAAATAGGATCTGTGCAAGTATGGCCATTTTGAGTTTGTGTCATGGGCTCTGGTTTATGACGTTTCTACATCACTGTACACAAGCCGGCAAGAACATGGGTTCTGACCAGGTAGATAGCAGAGTATCATGAGGGCTCATATGCTGCTTATCCAGGCGGTAGGATTTCTAAGGATGATCTCAGAACCACCATTACAAACTAGGTTTCTTCTTCCATTATTGGCCCATATGGTGAGTCAGGGTCTGTCTGATAGAGTTATCAAGCCCACTGAAATTTTGCAAATCCAGGCATAAGACGTCATTAGTGTCATGAGGGTAAGTTACCCACCCCTTTCCATTTCTCCTTAGTATCAGCATGGTAACAGGTCGCACTTTACACAGTACAACTTCATTGTGCTCAAACCAATGTCAGTTCATGGATGTCAGCACTGGATCATCTACCAGGGCCAGGATGGAAGTCTGTACCAAGGTTGAACCGCGCCAAGTAATGGGGACAAAGGTGACAAATGATACCTGGGAGAGACACTATCTCCTCTTTGCAGTCTTGACAACAGCGAGGGAAACTTGAGATGAATTGGGACTAACTAAGGGATCTGATTCATGGCTGGTGAACTTGATTGTGTGTGACTAGCACCTTATCACCCTTGTGCCTGCTCCATGGAGTCAGAGTAGCGGGATTGGGTAAATTCCTCTTCACTTTTTTATGCATCCGCTTGGGCTTAGACTTAAGGGAGGACTTTGAGTGGGAAGCGGAATGGTTCCAGGAATAGCCCCATGATCAGGTCCAAGACCGTGCTTAAAACTTATTGAGGGATCTATGCCAAGGTCAGGCCTTCTTCTTGTGCTCAGTGACTTACAACTTCTCCTCCTTGTTTTGAATTGCCTTCTGGTATATATAGGTTAATTTATCATGCAGCTTGGATGTGTGTCCTGATCCCAGGCTCCACAAGCGCATGGTCTAAAGGTCTCTGACTGACACTTGCTTCCTGCTGTCACATTACGGCTTGAATCCTGTCATTTTTGGTGGGGACAATATTCTCTAGAAACTGTGGAAAGTTTTTGAGTTGTCAGAAAACTTTTAAAGATGGGTGTAGAGCTCCAAATGTGTATTGGAAGGCTTGAAAAGAAAGAAACTGATGTGAGCATGCAGGGGAGGCAGTTATATGCAGCTCCGCTGCGTCACTTTCATGGTGGTATGGTGTCAGCTGTGTTATGACACCTAGTGACGGCACTGCTACAATCAATCTCCTAATTCAGTCCGGTGCTGGTGGAATAATCTAAGGTGAGGAATCAGCAATCAGAATTATCCATCAGAAATGATTGATTCACATATGCTAAACAATATATGTCCAAATTGAAAGTTATGTAAGACTCTCTATCATGTGGAAGTCTAATTCCCAAAAATTTCTGATTTCTATTTGGCATTGCAATTACAGGTTGTAAAAATGACACACATCTATTTGTGCCAATGTTTCAACTTTGATTCTATGGAAATTTGACCAATTGGTGCAGAGACCAAACAGGACTCCGTATTCATCCATGAGGTCCAAATATATACCAATGTACTGTCAGTTTACATTGAGATTGAATGTGTCATGTCTGCAGCTTTTATCCATCACTGTTTCATCAACAGCCTGAAAACGCTAGCCAGGAGTTCAATCACTTGAGCAGTGACAAACCGCTACCTTGATAGGTTCCACACTTGAATGTCCAGTTGTCAACTATCACCCAGTTTGTATCATAGGCTTGAGGTCTATAGTATAGTAATTTGTTCCATCTCAAGCTGCAAGGGCCAAAATTGAAGTTCTCAAAAACCTGGAACTTGAAGTAAAATTTCACTGTATCAAAGACTTTATTTAGGGGCATGGAAGTCATTGCATAAACTCCATCAATCATGTCTAGCTAAAGTTTAAAGGCCCATAGGCATGAGGTTTTACGGGTGGCGGAGCTTTCTGATGCTCAAGATGGCCGTGCTCTGAGCGACCTCCGCTAGCCATCTAATTCATCTGTCACTATCCTAGCATCCGTAGTCTAATTTCACTTGACACTGAGTGGATTGCGTTGCGCTGATGTCGTGCTGTCATCCGATGAGCATATAGTTGTCCCCCTTGACGCTGAAGGCCTGTGCAGACTGCGTCCTGTTCCTGCGGCTGACACGCCATTCCGGACTGCTGGCTTCTGGCGCCGGGACCCTTTGGTGGCTGTGACTTGGGCCTGGTTACTGCGGGGCCTCTTGAAATTTGCCCAGCCTGAGCATGCTTGCCTATGGGGACCTGTGCCATGAGTAATTCTGCCTGGACATTGAGGACAGGGAGCTGACGCCATCGACCCTGTTGGTAGTGGGAGGCGCTGCCCAGCGGTGTACACTGTGCATTGGGAGTTAGAGACGAACCTTACAGACTCTCGTAATTTGTCATCTGAGGCCTGGGAGGCCCCACTGCCTAGCCGACGCAGACAACGCAGCGGGGAAAGCTTCTTTGAGTACTCCAAGTTGCAGCCACATTTGAGCACGGAGCGGAGGCACTCGAAGGTACGGAGCTCTGGATGGGAGTCCTGCTCAGGGTCTAGACTCAGCTCAAACTGCCTGGGATTAAAGATCTGGTGCAGGTCTTAGCCTCCTGCTTTTGACTGCATTGTTGCTCTGGTGCCTATAAATACTGCGACTATCCTAGACTGCATTTGGCCTTTAACCACGCCATATAACGTATCTCACATAGCATAATCTGCACAGTGGCGTGCAGATATAGTGAGGAGAGAAGATAGGAGCTCATAGTAAGGGAGAGCTAGAGGGACCACTTGCTCCGCCCTAGTTGCATTGAAATGTCAGGCCTGTACCTATGGAATGGCTCTGTGGCTACGCTTGTTCACTGTATCCGACATCAGCAAAATACTGACTGGAGAGTGCTTGTATCCCAGCCGTCTGGTCCCTGAGGTTATCTGCATTCTTCAATGTACCTTCGATGAGACCTCCTGTTGGGAATTGAGGGTATATACCAGCTAAAGGCCCGTTGCATACACACAAACTTTGATCGACCCTGAGTGTGCATTGTGAGTCTCTTGGCTCGGCGGGGGGTCTGCGTACTGCTTGGATAAAGAAGTTTGGTGGAATTTGAGCCCCCAACATACATCAGAATGGGCAAGGTGGACAAGAAGCAGCCTAAGCTGCAGTCTGAACAGCGGAAATCAAGGTATAGAGAGACGGAGGGCACTCCAGATGAGCGAGCAGATGTGCCCAAAGAGGCAGCGGGAGACATAAAACAGCGATGCAGAAGAGTTTATCAACTATTGATGGGAAAATAGACACTTTGGCATGCCGGCTGGACAGAATGTCGGAGCGCCTTGATAAACAATCAGAACAACTAGACCTGACGGAGCGACGGGTGTCGGAGGTGGAGGAGGCGCAGTTTGAAGTTGACCTAGCCCAAAAGCAATTGACGAAAACAATTACGGTGCTACAGGACAAGGCAGATGATTTGGAAGCTAGGTCCAGGAGGAGTAACATACGCATCACAGGACTGCCGGAGTCTACTGCAATGGGCAATATGGAGGTCTTCATAGAAAAATTGCTGGTCGCTTTGTTGGGCAGGGACATATTCTCTGAAATATTTGTTGTGGAACGTGCCCTTCGATCACTTGGACCTAAACCTCCCCCTGGAGCCCCGCCGTACCCAATGATTGCAAAATTGCTTAATTACAGGGATGCCACCCTGAAGCAGGCCAGAGAAAAAAAGACCTACAATATGAGGGCTCCACGATACCATCGTTCCTGGATTTCACTTTGAAGGTACAGGAGGCCAGATGACAGTTCGCTCCACTAAAGAGAGGCCTGTGGGATCAAAATATGGAATATGCTATGCTGTATCCGGCCAGGCTTAGGGTAAATATGAACGGCAAGTCAAAGATCTTCCTCGACCCGAAATCCTTGCAGAAAGGTCTAAAAGAATACTCCAAGTGGGAAGAGCGAAATAATGAAGTAGAGAAGCTAGATGGAGCTGCTTGAGGTGGTAGGGATAAACAGGACTAAAGTAATATCCATTTGGAAGATCAGTTCCCTGATTTTTTAACTGGACAGCTGGGTTCTTGAATATTGTTTCTAGCCCCCAACTAGCACCCCATTCATAATGGGGACTTTCTGAGTGTTTCTTTTACCCCAAATAGTACAGCAATCCCTCTTTAATCAGGCAGCTGTTTAATCCTCACTCTATGCTCCAGGGCTGGTCGCTGGGCTCTGCTAGTTATGCCATACACATGTAGACATGGACTACTGCTAAGTCAGGAGTCTCACAAGAGAGATACATATTTTGCAAGAGCTGCATAATCGTCAATTGTGCACATTGGGACTCTCTTGTGTTTCAATAACACACAGGATATGATCTGATTCTAAAGGTCCCTCTCTAACACCCAAGCTAACATTCCACCGCATCTGTCATCCTCTTTTTGTAGTTTCTACCTGACAAACACAAACAAGCATTGGCATAGCCAATAGGTCTCGCTTTTGGGACCTTAGAAGTGTTTAGCCATGCAACAGTTGCATAACTAAATACTTATAAGGTCCCAAAAGCGAGACCTATTGGCAATGCCAATGCTTGTTTCTGTTTATTACTGCTCTGTAGTAATGGCGGCGCACGGGTGCCACCATTACTACATAGAAGAAATAAACAGGAGGAAAAAAAACTGGCTCACGGAGAAAGTGAAAGTGATTGCAATTGCGATCAAACATCAAAGCGGCCGCCAAAGTGAGGCGCGCGCGCCCGCGCACATGCACTGTAGCTCTATGCTACAGTGGTAGCACTTTTTTGAGCCCTCACAATAAGTCCCGCCAGACCAGCGCATGCGCTGGGTCAGGCGAGACCTAAAAAGAGCTGCTCAAGGCATGTGTGCATCTCACCACGTCTATGCTTGCTAGCAACCACATTGCACTGCAGTTCTCGGATAATGACAGTTTCAAGTTCTAATTCAGCAATTGTCTTCACCAGCTCCTCAATGCCAGCCTTCAGATTTCCACCCTATATGCGTTTCCAGTTAATTCGCCGCTCATAAACATTTTCATTGCTCCATATTCAATCATTCTGGCGGATGCACACAGAAAATCAGCCAATCATGGGGGGAATTCTCCATTCACACCTCTATAGAGGGTTTGTAGTCCTTCCTGGCTGACTCACATGTAAATATCGATGAGCTCCAACTAATATGTCATTAATTGCCAACATTAACATTCACCATTCTGAAACCACTCAGAAACTTGCTCCTGTCAAAGACCTTTTCCAGGGTTGGACTGGGAATGGAAAAGCCTAAACATTCAGGGATATCGACGAAATGGTTCCGCAAGGTGAAAAAGTAAGTCCCATTTAGCATAGAAAAACAATATAAAAATATTTTCAACCACTATCTCACTTTTGTACTGTATTCGCACATGATGAAATGTACACCTGTTACATTTTTGTATGTAGAAACAAGAATTAGATGCATATTAAAATACTTCTTGAATATGCATTTTTTTTTACAAATTTCGTGGCATGTTCCTGAAATTCTTTGGAGTAGGAACTGCTCTCAAAAGACAGGCGGAATCCCAAGCTGTAAAGTACTGGATTTTCCCAGTCTAGGTTTTGCGAGTTTCTTCTTTATATGCAGTTTTGCATACATGGTTCAAAATTTGGACCGATTGTTTTTTTTTTACATTTACATTGGGTTGCTATATTCTGATTTAAAATTGCAGCACGGAAACCAGAATATACGTGGTTTCAGTTTGAATAAGTGTATTTCGGTAATCATTAGTTTTCAAGTCGAGCCCACCGGACACCGCAAGTTGTTTGGTGGTAAAAGATCTATTGTAAACTTACAGTGGGCCCAGAGCCCGCCCACTGCTTACAGTTCGTTGGCTCTATTGTCACTCCAATTTGCTTGCTTTCTTATTCACAGGATTGCCTTCCTGTTCAGGTGGCCCTCCCAGAGCAAACCCCCCTTACAATCCCTTTGTCTGACTTGTATCCTTCCAATGCTCAAATTTAGGGAGCTGCATTTTTCTTTTTCATTCAGCACTCCACGAGAGTGTGTGTGTTTGCTAACTCTCTCTCCCTTGTGCTGCTTCACTGTGCTGGGCTATGTCTGAAAAGCAGACTTTAAGATTTGTTTGTATTTTATCTCCTGCATTCCACATATTGCCTGAAAGCACAAAGTTGGCCACAGAAAGGCTTTCATGACACTGGGGCAAGAGCCATCGTCTGCACCCTCTCAGCTGGTATCCTAGAGGCCAATAAATATACTTCCTGGGCTTGTACAAATGGCTGAATCCAATGGCAAGTAAAATTAGTCGTTTGAAATTGATTCAGTTTACCTTCTGACCCTCCCTTATTCTTTTTTCCATTCCAATTAGAGTTTCCCGAGTGAAACATTTTTGAGATATCATAAAAGATATGTGTTTGCTTTTATTTCAGTATTTTGGCATGTTTTTTCTTTTCCTTTTTGTAAATATTGTTGTACATACAGACATTGTCAAAGTCTCGGCACTCGAACTATAAAGGCAAAACCTGGTGCCATTGCATTTGCTTGTTAATTACGTTTTGACCTGTCCAATTTATAGTTTTTTTCTTTCTGCCTGACTGAGGAGTGACAAATTAAAGTGACATTTGTAAAATATAAAAGCTTTCATATTGTCCCATCAATTTATATGAAGCCAACTAAATGTAAACATGGGTAAAACTTATGGAGATAATCAATAAGATGGACATCATCAATTTGAATTGATATCTTTATTTTTGTATGATTAAAATGAAGAACATAATATTTTTATATTTTGAGAAATACAGTATATCATTCCAGTGTTCAATTTTCTCTAGATTATTGTATACATCAAAAGTACCTTTATCCACAACAGGGCTTTTCCCCAAATTTTCAGAGTCATACTACAAAGAAAATTAGTGAGAATTGGTAAGCAAGAGTAAGCAATATTTCGTTCTTGGATAAAGTAAAAATCAATAATGGAGTTTCCTGTTTTCCATTGTGAAGCTCATCATTAGCGGTAAAAAATCAGCACCGCGGCCTCTGTGATTTCTTTAGTTGTGCTCCATCCCGAATGAGTTCCATAACCGTCCCAGTCATAAGCGGCAAAGTCTCCGCACTGCTTTGGAGCACCTTCAGGGAAGTACCCTCCTCCTCCGATGCAATGCTGAAAGTAAGCAGTGATAGATGACTCATTAGAAGCTATGTCTATTGGCTGAAAAAACATCAAAGCCTTTGGCCATTTATGGACAGCTTATTAGAACTAGGTGTAAACTAGCGTATTCAAAGTTTATCAATGTTAGAAATTAGGTTGCTGGTTGACTAGGGTATGAGCCCAAGTAAGGCCGCAACCACAGTCCTTGTAAGAGTAAGTGTAAGACAAACCTAAATTAACCTTTGCTCACTCTAAGTAGCTTGGCATAGAGCAGTCAGGCTTAACCTAGAGGCAATGTGTAAAGTATTTATGCAACTCTTTAAATAGTAAAACAGTAACAACAGCACACAAAAAGATTCCACACCAGGTTAGAAAATAATAACTTAATTTAATAAATAAAACAAGACCAAAATGACAAAAATCCAATAGGTAGAACTTGAGATATTAATTTTTAAAGAAAAGATTCTAAAAAGCAATAAGCACATATTTGGGGCATCTGGTCGTGCGGGACTGAGGCAAAGTCAAAAGATCAGGCTGACTACGATGGAGTGTGGGCCGGATTCAGGGACCCACTTAAGTCAGCAGAAAAAAAGTACCTTGATGCTGGTTTCGTCGACGCGATGGAAGATGCAGGGTGCAGCCGAGGTAATGCGTCGGTTCCGATCCTACAACAGGAGGAGATGTGTCGGTTTTCTTCACACAAAGTTCGCAATTCATCGGTTCTGAGTGCGATGTCTGGTCCTGAATGTGACGCGTCGGTTCAGCTCCTGTAGCCGAGGATGCTTTTATAATGAGGGTGATGCACTGGTTCCGAAAGCAATATGCCAGGTTCGCTCCACGCAACGACGAAGATGTACTGAATCCAATTCACGCAAAGGCGAAGTTTCGCTGGTTCTGATCCCCCGCAGCTTGTGAAGGTGTACCGGGTCACATGTGGATGTGTTGGTTGTCTGAAGAAGCACCTTAGGCCTCACTTCTAAGGGCCCAGGACTGGGGTGGCACCCCTTAGCAGATCAGACTCACAGATGGTAGAGTCCAGGTGGACATGCAGGTAAGTTGTAAGTCTTTTATGTCCCTGAGACTTCATATCAGGAGGCAAGCCAGGAAGCCCTTGGGGTCACTTTGGGTTCAAGTGATGCAGGTCCAGTCCTTCTCACCCTGGCAGGAGAACAGTAGGCAGGAGGGCAGCACAGCATGGCAGAAGTCCAGCAGAGCAGCAGTCCTTCAGAGTGGCAATCCTTTAGCAGCACAACAGTTCTTCTTCCTGGTACAGTTTTCACAAGTGCAGAAATATAATGAAGTCATGGTGTCAGAGGTCCAGCACTTATACTCAGTTGTACCTTTGAAGAGGGAGAGACTTCAGAGAAGGGTCTTTGAAGTGCACAGAGGTTCTCCCTTCCTGCCCTGGATCCAGACTCACTACAGGGGGGCATGCAGCCCTCTGTGTGGGGACAGGCCGCAGCCTATGTCGGTGTAAATGTGAGACTGTGCCCAGCTCCTCATTCCCATCTCCCAGGAACTCCCATCAAGTCATGCCTAAGTTCCCTTTGTGTGTGGCTGTCTAGAGGGAATACACAAAGCCCAGCTTTCATCCAATCCAGACTGAACAGAGACAGACAGCAGGCAGAATATGACTAAAGTAAGAAAAGGCCAACTTCCAAAAAAGTGGCATTTTCAGAATTGCAATTTAAAATCCGGCTTCACCACAAACGGTTATTTTTATTGTGATTCCAGAGACACCAGACATGAATCTTATCTCTTCCCAATTTGGAAATTACACTTATAAAGTGTAATTAAGTAATCCCAACGTTATCGTTTAGGAAGGATATGCCTTGCAACAGTGAGAAACTATTTTTGTAGTTTCTCATTATCAGGGATGTAAAACATAGAAGTACATGTCCTGCCTTTTAGATACATTGCATCCTGCCCTCTGGGTTACCCATGGTCTACCATAGGGATGACTTGTATGTATTAAAAGGGAAGGTTTAGGCTTGACAAGAGATTTATCTTGCCAGGTCGAAATGGCAGTGAAACCAGCACAGACAAGCTCTGCAATGGCAAACCTGAGCCATGGTTAGAAGGATACTTACCTTGGTGTCACAATGAGTGCTACAGATCCAATAGTAGCATTTAATTTACAGGCCCTGGGCACCTGGCATGCACTTTACTCAAGAATTCAACATGTCAATTGAGTATGAGCAATGATACCATGTTTTAAGGAGAGAGCACCTGCACTTTAGCACTGGTTAATGGTAAAGTGCTCCGACTTCTAAGGCCAGCAAAAACGAGATCAGCAAAGAGTTGTAGGAGTAGGAAGGCAAAACATTTGAGGGTGACCCTGCAGAGAGGGCTATTTTCCAACATTCATGTTGAACGTTTTTAAAGGCACCTGAAATAATGTAAATTACTAGTTTTAACTCTGGAAAAGGCATATATAAACATAATTGAATCTTACCCAAAACTAGTTGCTGCACCCAGGTATCTTGATGTCAGTCCATAATGCTACCTCTACTAAAATAGTGGTGCCAGCTGTTGCCTAAGTGTCCAAGAGAAATGTAAACATTGTCTCCTCTAGAAAGGATTTGATACCTTACTATTAGCCCATTGTGTAACTCCTTACTAGCTCTGTCCGTCTAGTCGTAATGTGTATCAATGTGCTCTGTAGTAATATACTGTTTTTATTTTAATATAATTATGTAGCTGGAGTGCAGAGTTACAATCGAATAAGTACTTGCATACAGTCTATGAAAAATAAAAATGACCAGCACATTTTCACTGTACATGTGAGTGAGATTTAAATAACCAAAACCAACTTATTAAGCATTTTATTGAAGTTAATGATTGTTACAAGACTTTAGTCCAAGAAAAAGTATGGAAGCACATAAAACTGGTGGTTCAAGTAATGGGAAGATTTTCTATATCCTTGACAATAACGCCTGAAATTGGTTAAGCCATGTTCAGCCCAACGAATTACATTGCGCAAGCTGCATCGCCATCTGGCGATGCAGCGTGCGCAGTGTAATTCATTTTGTTTATTTATTTATGTACTTGCCTCCGTTCAGCTGTATTCCGTGGTTTACTACCCTCCACCCTGCCCCTCCCCTGCCCTGCCTAACAGCCCCGCGGCACTCCCTCCAGGAGCTGCTACTGGGGCTATCATGGCATCGTGAACAACAAATCCAACAGTTCAGGCCGACCATGAGGTCGTGGGCCAGCTACGGTGTGAGGAAGACCCACAAACAGTACCTTGGAAACACAATTAGCTCTGAAGAGGCGGCATCAGCAGGCACTGGTCCCAGAGGCAGGAGCGGGAGTCATCAGGCCCTTGAAGTCACACACGTTGCAGATCGAACTCTGTGAGGTTGAAGGCAGGAGCTGTGACGCGGAACGATGTGATGTGTAGTGTTCACAGGTCACGGTGCAGGCAGCGGTGTTGTTGTTGTTGTTGTTGAAGCGCTGCCTCCTTTAGACCCAAGGTTGTGATGCGAGATGGGGGAATGCTTCGTGAGGTGCCCACAGGTCATGGTTAATGCAGCAACATCAGTTGACGTGGCTGAAGTCGATGGCACTGACGTCGGTGGACCAGTACTGCGGTGTGGGCTGGGGCAATGCTTTGTGTACCTCATGAGTGGTGTCCAAAGGCCACGGTGCAGGCAGCGGCGTCAATGTTGGCGTAGTGCAGCGTCGTTGGTGATACCAGGGCGGCAGTGTGAAGCAAGGCAATGCAAAGTGCTTTGCCCAGAGGTCACGATGCAAGAAGCGGCTTGGTGACGGCATCAGGCAGTGATGTTGGGGAGACCACGGTTGCGGTGCGACACGGAGCTGGCAGCTGCTTGTTGACAGTGTTGTAGTGGCTTTTCTTCTGTTGCAGCACAAAACACACACTTCCCTGTGCTGTTGGCAGATGAACCTGAAGTCTTTGATGTTCCTGAGACTTCCAACAGTAGGCAAGCTCGACTTTAAGCCCTTGGAGCAACTCAGGCAATAAATTGCAGAAAGTTCTGAACAGTCCTTTCACTGCTCAAGACAGAAGCAGCAACTGCAGGCCAACCTAACAAATCAACACACAGCAAGGGGCAGTATTCCTCCTGGCAGCTCTTCCATCTCTTCTTGGAAGGTCCCTTAGTCCAAAAGAATTTTGAAGATGTGGGGTCTGAGCCCCCATATTTATACCAGTTCTGGTCTTTGAAGTTGACAAAGTTCAAAGAAAGTCCTTATTGTGTACAAAATCCAGTTCTGTCCTGCTCTTCCCTTCTCTGCCCCAGACACATTCCAGGGGGTGGAGACTTCTTAGTAAGAGGACAGACTCATGTTTGAGTGACAACCCCTCCTACTACTCTTTGCCAAGGAAGGTCCATCAGCCTGGTGATGGGTCTTCAGGATATGTGAGGCACACCTAAGCCCCCTTGGTGTGACTGTCTAGAGTGTATGCAGGAGGCCTCAGCTGTCAGCTACGCAGACATGGATTCCACAGGCAGGCACAGAATGGTTAAGCAGGAAAATGACCACTTTCTAAAAGTGGCATTTTCAAACACGCAATTTAAAAACCATTTTAACTGAAAGCTGTGTTTTTAAATTGTGAGTTCAGAGATCCAAACTATAACTTTCTATCATGTTCCTAATGGAATCTGCACTAGAAAGATGTTTCAAGGCAGACCCTATGTTAACCTATGGAAGAAATAGCCTTTCAATAATGAACAAAGAAATGCACAATATTTCACTTTTAGGACAAGTAAAAACACACCACTACATGGCCTACCTTTTAAATACACTGCAGCCCGCCCATTGGGCGGCCTTGGGCCTACCTTAAGGGTGACTTATATGTAACAAAAGGAGAGGTTAGGCCTGGCAAGTGGGAGCACTTGCCAGGTGGACATGGCAGTTAAAATCTGCACGTGCAGACACTGCAGTGGCAGGTCTGAGACACATTTGAAAGGCTACTTGTGTGGCCCATTAGTAGCATTTGATAAACAGGCCCTGGCCACACACACTGCACTTTACTGGGGACTTACCAGTAAATGAAATATGCCAATCATGGAGAATCAATCATAACACAATTTACAGTAGAAGCACTTGCACTTTAGCACTGAATAACAGCGGAAAAGTGCGTAGAGACACTAAACCAGCAAAAACGAAGTCCTCCCTCCCATCAAAACAGGAGATCAGAAAGCAAAAGGACTGGGGAAACATGCCAAAAGATGCCAGGTCTAACACACGGTCTTACAGTCCAGAAAAACATGAAATGAGCCTGAGGGGAAACGGGCGGCTTGCCTGACACCCTTGCACAACAAATGCATTTATGACATCATTATATTTAAACCAATAGGTAATGACACCTAAAAGCGCAACATATTTGACTTATGCCAATGATAATACTAAATTCATAGCCATCTTTTTTACAGTGATAATGTTGATATGACACATAATCTCATCTTTAGTGCCATTTGTAATTGTTTCTGTCAAATCAAGGGTGAAGTCAAGAGCATTGCCTTTGGTCTGCGAGTTTAAGTGTGCATGTCTGTCGTGTGAGGTATTGGTTGAGATCCTAAACATATCTTGCACATTTCAGTGGTTTTCAGTTTTAATTGCCACACACAACTCGGTTTTACTAGTAAATTCCAGAGTTTTTTTTTCAAATCCAACATTTTGGTGTTATAGCCAAAGCTAACCAAAACCTCACTTTATCCTTTGTGTTTTCTCAGTGAAAAAGCTCATCACAAACCATTACTCTTACCTTTTGGAGGGATTCAGCATGACATTAGGTCTAGCTTAAAAAAAACAGACTCTTACTCCACTTCTCATTTCGATCTGAGTAAATGCTTTATATCTCTGGATTACAACAACTCACATGTTCAGGATTGCAGCCGGTGACCTTCATCCCTGGACAGAAGGCAAGTGCAGCTCGCTCATTGTTTATCACTCGGAACTGGACATACCCTGCAACAAACTCATCTGCAGGAGGAAAGACGTGATGGTACAAATATAAGTCTTTCTAAAAGGAGTTCATTTAGGAGCATAATTCAGATTGAACAAATGCAAACAAGACGTAGCGTTATCTTTGTCACATCTAGAATCGTGCATAGACATGTAATATGGCGCGTGCACTGTCCTAGATGCGTCTACTCTACTACATACATTAAGTTTAATGTATTTTAGATAGAGGTGGATTAAATGCTTTAGAGGTGTACGAAGAAATCGTGAATAACAAGATCATTGATGAATTTCCTGCCATTCCTGGTCATGCCCCGCCTTGCTTCCTGTTTGCCTCCTCCATTCATAAATAAACTAGAGGGCTGCTGTATCTTTGGCGTACACACCAGCACTGCTCCACCTTAGGGCCCAAGATCTCTATCTTCTGGTTCTGTTTCACAAACTGAAAGGGGGCTTTGTTGTGCGGTCCCAATCTTTGGCATTGTTTGTCTGTATCCAGTTGCAGCAGGGGACAGGACTTCAAACATTCCTTTCAGCCCCTTCAGTGAGCCAAAAGGACAAGGGCGTGGGAGACACTAGGGCCCTATTTTGATGTAGGTTGGAAAGCCTCTGACCTATGGTCGGAGGAGGCTTTCTGACCGCCATCTTCGATTTCACTTTTGACTGCCGCATTACAATGCCGGTGGTTGAAAGTGAAAGTGCCCGGTCATTCCGACCCGTTGGCCAGTCCGAGGCCCCACAATAATCCCTGAGGACAGTTTTTTCGCCGTCGGGATTACGATGTCGGTGTCCGACAGGCTTTCCATGTTGGGCTTTGTGACATGGAAAGCCTGTCAAAGCGACTTTAGAGGCCCCTAGTAGGGCCCTCATTCCTTCATGGCCTCTGGTTGTGGGCTGAGGTAGCACCTATGGTGCCCCCGTGTTTATCCCTGCATCATGTGGCAGGCACCTTGAGGTGCCTGTCACACGGTGCAGGGATTAACAGAATCTCCCATTTCTCCATGGGAAGTTCTGCTACGGTCAGTTTATGGCTGCAGATTAAGCTCCCATTGAGAAATGGGAGTATGCGACCGCACCATGGGGCTGATTACGATGTCAGGTGGAGTTGCCTCCGCCCGACAGCGTTTCGGGACCGACTGACACATGGTCGGAGATCCCGACCGGCCAGTCGCATTCCTATATTTGCATGCATGCATTACAGCCAGAATGCGTGTCCCATTGTAAATTGCGAGGTGCAGTTAATTCCTGCACCCAGTGGCATGCACCTCAAGGTGCCTGCCAGGGGGTGGAGGGATCAACACGGGGGCACCATAGGTGCCCCCTCGACCCCCAACCGGAGGCTGTGCACCCAAGGGGTCCCTGCTGGGGCCCCCAAATGTGAGTTCTGAAAGCTTTTCTGTGTTGGAAAGGCCGGTACAGAAAGGCTGCCGAAACCTGACATCGTAATCTCAAGGGCGGAAAGAGCCACCCTTGGGATTACAGGCCACATTCCGACTGGCCAACGGGCTCTCTGAACCCGTCGGAAGCCAGCCGGAATGTCCGGTCAGATTCCTTACCGACCGCCTCCATTATAATGAGGCGGTCGGAAAGCAATCTGACTCGCATATTACTATGCGGTCATAAAGGCTCCTTTTACGACCGCATCGTTATTGGACCCTGTCTGTGGTCGCATTGTCATGGCAGTGTTGGAACCGCCGATAGAGATTGGTCGGTCCCGGGACCGTGGCAATGTCTGCCCAACATCATAATCAGGCCCTAAATATCTGGACGGGCATGAACAGCCTCGGGGAGAGCCAAGGCAGGGTCCTGACTTGGCTCTAAAACACAAAGCACAAGCCGTACCATCAAAGGATGTAAGTCAGGCAACAAATGTCATGAAAAAATATGATAAAGACAATAAATAATGAAAACTATCTATTTTTCATAATTTCTTAAAGTTTAAATTAGGTACATGCAATTATATTCCTTAAATTAGTGGTATCTATTTAGAGTACTATTTTTTTTAAACTTGGAACATTCAGAAGTACCTTTGTGCCCTGATGATCTTGCCAAGTGGTACCCAAAATGTGTCATTTTCTGGTGGTCTCTATGTAGCCTACATTGTTATTAAATATCAAGCAAGATTATGTGATATCAACAATATATATGTGACGTTTTGTAGAGCACATATTCTGTAATGAATTACTTCAATGTGCTCTCAAACTGTATGGTTAAGGAAAATGATACATAGTGAATTGAAGTGATGGTCCAAAGAACACGCAATTTGGTCAAGTGGGGAAGCAGCTGGGATTTGAATCAAGGTTTGCATTTTGTGCTGGTCAGATACTGGCTACATCCTTCTCTCTTATGTTTAACACCAAAGTTCATATATATGGAAAGACATAAGATGAATTGGTGTGCTTATCTGTTTCCAAAGACACTGAAGATAAAACATAGTAACAGAATATCCCTGTCTAAAATCATGCTGCACTTCGCAAGGTCACCCTGAATATCGAACCAACAACATCAGTATTACAGAATATCAAAGACAAAATATCTGAAAAATATATATTTACAGATTAATACGCCCAGATTTTCTGGACCTAACTTCACATATATGTACCCTATGCTATACATATATTTTCATGGTACATATATGCACATATATGTAGATTTAGGAATAGTAAATCTATCTTTTCCTACATGCACTTACCTTTCTATATTTTGTCCCTCAATATTGTGTACGTGAAATTCCTCTAGCTCGATATAGCCCGGTTCCGGCCCTGGTCCGCCGCGGCTTGTGCCGATTGTTTGGAGGGTGTATTCCTCTGGTCTCCGATTCTCAATCACTTCCGGGGCAGGTAGGAACTTCCGGGCGGTGCGCGGGCTAGTTTTCCTCCTGCACCACCTATTTAGCCAGATGCAGAAGCAGTCGCCAGGCAGACGCGCAACCGGTGCACCACCGGAACGCCAAAGGCAACCCGTCTGAGCCCGTCCGCGCCTGGCCTGCGCTCAGCCCCAGAACCCCTGCGCGTTTTCATCTTGAAGCAGGATCCATTAATATATACTCCTGGGAAGAACTACTTAACCTAAATAAGGCTGATATAAACTCCACCAGCCCTCTAATAGACCTGCAAAGTGAGCCTAAGCAGTGCCATCATTGTAAAATGCTCCTTAGCATCACTAAAGTCAAGGTTACAGTCCCACAGCACAAACAATCACAACAAGGAACCACAAAGGTATTCCAGGGCATGCTAATCAACACACGGTCCCTACCAAAACATAACACAGACTTTAAAGAAATGGTGGGCTCATGTAAACTTGACCTGCCATTTGTTACGGAAACATGGGCGGATGAATCCTCTGACCCGGACCTTGCCTTAGCAATTCCAACAGGATCTTCTATTATTAGCTGACAGAGCAAACAAGTGAGGGAGGACTATCAATTATCTTTAGAGACAATCTGCAAGTTGCAGGAACCTCAGCTGGAAGTTACCCATACTATACTTTCCGAAATACAAAATACTATCCTTCAGATCTTACTAAGAAAAATTATACACTAAAGGGCCTTCTGTTATATAGGCCTCCTAGGACAAGAAGCTCCTTTGTGAATACCATTTGCCCTTTTTTAGAATCCAGTAGAGATGCGTCTGATTTTACAATATTAGGAGACTTCAATTATCACTTAGAAAAACAGGCAGATCATGATACAGCCTCACTAGTCAATATGATGGCTAGTTTTTCCCTTACACAGACCCTCAAGCACGATACTCATGTCGCAGGGCACATCCTAGATGGTATCTTTACATCAAATCCATCCTTTAAGTCTCAGAAGTGATACCTCTCCCATGATAAGACCACAAAGCCATGAAGTTTAAACTAAGTACGAATCAGCACATTCCAAGATATTCAAACTTACCAGTCTCAGTCATATGCCGGGACTGGGCTAATATCAACCTCCTCACTCTACATGTGTCCCTACTCCACACAAAGTCACATCTCACCACCATCACTAACACTGCCGTTAATAGGCTTTCCAGTTGGATCAAAACAGCAGTAGATCATTTAGCCCCAATGAAGAGCTTCCTCTCCAGGTGGAAAACCCATAAGAACCATGGTTCTCTGAAAAACTAAGAGTACAAAAACAAACCTGTAGAAGGGCTGAAAGACAGTGGAGAGCAAACTACGACCCCATAGAAAAAACTAAGTATGAACAATGTTTGGTAGACTATAAGAAACTGATATTGGAAGAAAAAAGTAAATAATTTGCATCAGAAAACCTTCAGGCAAGAAATTCCAGCAAGGAGCTCTTTTCAGTGGTTAAAAAATTAGCTAAATTACCAGACCCACCTAGGATGGAAAGCAGTGCTGAATTCTGCAACATACTGGGACAGTCGTTCAGGGACAAAGTTGTGACTATGTATAAATCCTTTAGGGACAGCGTTGATTTCATTGCTGAGAACACTACAACATGCATGGATTCAATTTCTTCCAATTCTCCTCTCTCCTTTTCCCCCTACATTAGCACAGCTCATTTAGGTGGTAAAAACATCTAAATCAGGGGCCCCTGTGGACCTCTGTCCTCCCAAAGTACTGCACCTGATTACTGAAATATTAAGTGAACAAATAGGGGTAGTATTCAATGTTATAATTCAGTCAGGCATTTTCCCAGATGCCTGGAAAATAGCATCAATCCTTCCACTCTTAAAAAAACAGAATCTCTGCTGATCCTAGCAGCTATTGACCCATCTCCAGAATACTATTTCTGGCTAAGGTGCTAGAGAAAATACTAAATGCACAGCTCACTGCATTATTTTCCTCCAGGGACCTCCTAGATCCCTCACAGTACGGGTTCCGGGAGGGGCATGCAACTGAGACAGCTCTGGTCATGGCTGCAGAAGAACTGAGAGCAATACTGGACACGGGGGGCAAGGCCGCCTTGATTTTGTTCGATCTATCGGTGGCTTTCGACCCTGCGACCCACGAAATATTAGCCAGCAGGCTCCTGCTGACATCTTTTCTTGCCAAGAGGACCTTTTCAGTAGAATCCAGAGACTTCTCCTCCGAGCCTTTTCAACTTCCTTGTCGTGTGCCACAGGGCTCGTTCCTGAGCCCCACACTCATTATTGTATATGTAGCCCCACTGGCCTCAATCCTCAGGCAGTTTGGTTTCCTAGTGGTCTCTTATGCAGACGACACCCAGGTAGTGGTGTCAGTCTCAAGCAACATTGAGGAGACAGCTGACCGTTTCAACAGCTGCATGGGGCAGGGCGCCCATTGCCTAAAACTGAACGGCAGAAAGTTGGAGGTTCTGCTGTTGGGTTCTGACTCTTCCTTCTGGTCACCTAGATGGTGGCCCTCCAGTCTGGGCAACTGCCCAGCCCCAGTGCTTAAGGTAAAAAAATCTAGAATTCATCTTTAACGACAAGTTGACATTAAACAATCAGATCAATACCCTCTCCTCAAACATTTGGTTCATCCTAAAAATTATCAAGAAAATCCACCCTTTCATCCCACCTGACTCCCTAAAAACACTGGTTACAGCATTAGCCTTGTACATGGGGATCCAATCTCAGCATCTACAAAGGTTGCAGCATCTTCAAAACACGGCAGGCAGACTAGTATTGTATATCCCTAGGTTCCAGCCAGTCTCCCACGGGTTAAGAGCCCTTCACTGGCTCCCAGTGGACAAGATCATAAAGTTGAAATCCCAATGCCTAGCCCTCAAAGCACTACATGGCGCCGGGCCTCAATTCCTGAGTACTCATTTGAAATGGTATGCGCCATCCAGAAGTCTAAGAACCGCACATAGCAAACTTCTTCAAACACCCCGATTCGCTGGGGCGGAAGAAGCTTCCTATTAGGGACAGTCAAGACATGGAACCTACTCCTGGTTGCTATAAAGAGCAGTCCAACGCTGCTATCCTTTAGAAAGGTGCTAAACATTTGGCTCTTTTCCAATTAATATGATATGTACACCATATACGCACCTTACTCGGCCCACATCACCTGTCTGTAGCACCAAGACGCCCCTGGGTATTTGGGCGCTGTATAAATGTATAAATCAAATAATATTCTGGTAGGGGAACTATCGTCCCCTGCATCCCTGCTACTCCAAAATCTGGGTGGAAAATTCCCCCAGAATCCCACGGTTCTTATGCCCATGCAAAAGAATGTCGTATTCCTCCATACTGTTCTCCTGAAAATGTCAGCATTAAAATGCATTTAATTTATTCAGAGTTTTCTAGAATATTGTAGCTTGTATAAATTTGCTGCATAGCACATTAGCCATTTTCTGCAGTAAAATTCCCATTGTACAGAATTTGTAAATCCAAAGTAAAATCTATATGTGTGCAAGTAATAATACAATGTCTTAGTTGAAACAATACAACTCATAACATGTAAGGGAGAGAAGGAGGTAAGCTACCCCACATCCTCCTCAGAAAATACAACTTACACAAATCGGTGTGGCAGCTCAAGGGGGAATACCTGATGCTGTATTCCTACTCCAGGTTAGATGGATTTCCAAGCTGGATACTCACAGACGTACTGTGCAAGAGTGAAGGAAAGGGGAGCTCATCCTTATGGAAGAGGAAGCCTCACATACACAATTGTGTCATGCTTCATCATCGGCAGTCTCTCCCCACCCTGGTAGGACAGTGCCACCAGAGCGGACTTGACCTCCTGTTAGACTCAGCGCCAAGGGAATTCCTCGATAAAAGACTACTGGATAGAAGCAGGATCCAGATTCTGAATAAAAAATACATTACAGTTCCCCAGCAGGTAGCCTTTATTAAATGGAGACCACAGGTAAGGTTAAAAAAACAAGTGAGTTGATAACTGAGGAACAATGACTTACACCATCTCAAAAGCTAGACCAAAAGTTTTCTGCCCTCATTAAATATCCCTAACAGGACTGGGGCATTCTTCAAGGCCAAGGATCCCTAACTGTCTCCTAATGGCCACTATGCCTAAGTATTAAGAAGTGAGACAACAAAAAAAGGAAATTGGATTCCGCTTCTATCTAGTAGTCTTTTTTGTAAGAATTACCTCCTGCGCCGAGTCTAACAGGAGGTCAAGTTCGCTCTGGTGGCACGTATTCAACTTGGAAATCCATCTGGAGTAGGAATACAGCATTTGGTATTCCCCCTTGAGCAGCTGCATCGATTTGTGTTCGGTATAGTTGAAACGATAACCAGTATTATTAATTATTTAAAAAAAAAGCAGTTTAGTACACTCAGAAGAGACTGAACGAGAGCTCCAAAATCGTGACTGAACACTGTGGGACCGATTCACAAAGGGCCTCCGCACTCGTGGCGGAGGCCTCACAGTCGTGGTGGGGGCCCGCACTCGTGGTGGGACCTCTGCATTGCAGTTTCTTATTGCGGAGGTCCCACCACGAGAGCGAGAACCCCGCCACGATGACTGGTCCTCCGCCACAAGAGCGAGCACCCCGCCACGACGACTGGTCCTCCGCCACGAGATCGAGCACCCCGCCACGACGACTGGTCCTCCGCCACGAGAGCAAGCACCCCACCACGACAACTGGTCCTCTGCCACGAGAGCGAGCAGCCCGCCATGACGACTGGTCTTCTGCTATGAGAGCGAGCAACCCGCCATGACGACTGGTCTTCTGCCACGAGAGCGAGAACCCCGCCACGATGACTGGTCCTCCACCACGAGTGCAGAGGTCTTTTGTGAATCGATCCCCTCATGTTTTTGGTACACAAACGTTTATGGGGGAGTAGTGAAACCCTAAGAGGCATGATAGGAACCAGTAGAGCAGTCAGAAGTTTTAAAAAGTGTAATGTTCTGTAGGGAAGAGCGTGGTACTTATAAAACGTTTTTCTGACTTTTTAGGCGTGAACGACAGGGACTCTCCGTCTTTTTTAACAACCTGTCACCTGTAAAGGCTGACGCCTGCTATCCTGCATATAACAGATGACACTCTTTTTACCATGTCTGCTGGTTATCTAGATATTGTAAAATGACTGTCATCTGCAATATGCAGGATAAAAGACTATAAATATGCGACTTTATAGATAGTCTTTTTATGTCTAGATCAATGTAAACATGGTAGAAACATTAATCTCTAAATGCAGCGAAAGACTTGTCTATTATTTTTGCCATGTCAATTTAGAGATAGTAAATACATAAGTCTGCTATATACATGTTATCAGACCACATTTTTTAAAAGAATGCATTACCGCACCCAAAAGGCTAGTAAAATACCTGTTTTCTAAATAAAAAATCAAAAAATCATAATCGCGCAGCATCGCAGTTTTTTTTAAATTCTCAATGCCCTAATTAGATTTGCCCCTTCCCTGAAGGAATTTGAAATATACCAAATGGGTCGAATTTGGTGTAGGTGGGTCCATCTCATTTGCTACCACAAGTTTATGTCGGTATTAGGAACTCTCCATAGAAGGTTTTCCTAGGTTCCTGAATTTATGGGAGAAGAATTGTAGCGAAAGACTTGTCTATTATTTTTGCCATGTCAATTTAGAGATAGTAAATACATAAGTCTGCTATATACATGTTATCAGACCACATTTTTTAAAAGAATGCATTACCGCACCCAAAAGGCTAGTAAAATACCTGTTTTCTAAATAAAAAATAAAAAAATCCTAATCGCGCAGCATCGCAGTTTTTTTTTTAATTCTCAATGCCCTAATTAGATTTGCCCCTTCCCTGAAGGAATTTGAAATACACCAAATGGGTCGAATTTGGTGTAGGTGGGTCCATCTCATTTTCTACCACAAGTTTATGTCGGTATTAGGAACTCTCCATAGAAGGTTTTCCTAGGTTCCTGAATTTATGGGAGAAGAATTGTAGCAGGGTAAATATGGGGCTTGCTTGTAGAGTAGGTGAGTGCAAAGTGTTTCACCTCTATTTCTTGACTGGCATAGCTATGTTATTGCTTTTGGGTGTCCATGAGAAGAAGAGGTTCAGATCATGTCCGTTTTCAGTGTTCATTTTCAGTTTATCCATTACGAAAATCTAATTCAATGGCACACATGCCTTTCTATTGAATGATCATTCCTTGGCTCGCTTGTTATCTTTCTATTGAATTATCATTTCTTGGCTCACTTGTATTACAATTATTTTTCTTGTTTTCTCTATTAAAATGAAGAATACTTCAATAAAATTTCCGGATATGTTGGATTAAAAATAATGAATCCAAAATACATTTTTAACGGTCACTTTGAAAAGAATGCACTGATGTTGTTACCTAAAAAACAAACATTTCCTGCTGCTTAATACCTGATTCCTTATATTCTGTAACGCATGTCCCATAGCCAGACTGAAACGGCATACAACATACATAACTGGCGGATCTCATTCCGTGATAATTGTAGCTATCCCTGCATTTGCATACTCTTAAAAACTGCAAAAAAATGCTAAGCAACAAGATTCACAAACCCCTCTTTAGAAAATAAATTTTGCAATTTTCCCTCCAACATTTCTATAAGGCGCTATTTGATCATCTCGCCTAGGTTAGCCCCATTTTGTTAAGCCAGTCGTGTCATTAGGCCCACAAGGACTCGTCACCCTGTGCTTGCAGGCTATCAAAACACCTTGTCAACATGGCAGTTGGCACTCCATTGGCAGCTCACAACATTTGTTCCGGCTTTATCTTCACCATAGCTATTGACTGTTGGGGTGGTGGTGGAGCTGGGAGGGCACAAGGTTTGTTACTTACTTGAAACTAAGTCACTGTTTCCTTAACTTCTATACCTTGGAGACCTCGCACAGATTCAGTCAAATGAAAGTGACAGAACGATATTTATAAAGAAGCATTCATAATGATATAATCTAAGAGTTGGGCCATGCTTTGGCACCCACACTAATGTCAAGATGACGCTGCCCGTGTTCTACCGGAGAAGGCCTTAGGTAATTTCCCAAAAATTCACGTAAAAGTCCAAGCCCTAAGCTCTATTGCTTTCTGTTTGATTTAAGGATTTTTTTTGTTTAAATCTTTTTATTGGTATTTGTAGGGTATCCAGATGACAGCAAAGGTGTCTCTCCTTTATACCAGAATGGGGTCCAGGAAAGGCATCAGGCAATTGGTGGTTACAAGTGCACCATAATAGAGCTCTAAACATGCCAAAAAGAAACATGGCAATTTCCTTCTACCTTTCACCCAACAATCTCCCCCAAACTCTGCGAACCACAAATTGCAGAATATACCCTCCCCTTCACAGTGATTCACTTCCAGAGTGCGGTTCATATCTGCTCTGTCAATCCCTGTATGACCCAGTACCATCTCTCCCATCTAAGGCTTATATATAGCGTGCTATGGCGGCAAATGCTCACTGCCTTCCTAATGAAAAAGTCCAGCAGCTCTCCATTGTGGCGGAAATGATCAATTGGGCAGGACCCTACTGAGTTGTTCGTAAAGCGGTTTCCATTTGAGTTCAAACATTAGATGAGGGCCATTCATATTGTCTATGGTACCACTGGGTGGATGTTGCCTCCGCCTTCTTCCAGTTATGGGCCATCATGAGTTTTGCAGCACCCACACACTGGAGTCTTAGGTGCCATTTGGGGTTCATCAATGCTTTCAGGGTGATGGGTTTGAGGCTTAGGAGCATCACCTCTGGTGTGGAATAGAGCTGGTATGTCAAGACGTTATGTAGAAATTAGGAGACTTCCTCCTATAAGGGGTGAATCACTGGGCAGTCCCACCACATATGAAGCGCATCCGCCAGAGTACCACAGCCCCACCAACAACAGGGAAAAGTGTTGTGGTACATACACTGTAGTCTGGGAGGTGTGTAGTGCCAATCATACCAGACCTTGAAGTGAATTTCTCCCCCCAATGAAAAACATGAAAGACTTGTCTAAATCCTTGCTTAATCTGTTCCACAGTTTAGAAGTGTCTTGTATGCCTAGGGATTGCTCCCATCCCAGGTTGTGTGTCCAGGTCTATGGTCTGTCCTGCCTTATAAGGAGTTTGTATAAAGTGGCTATTGTACCCCAGGTGCCTATGAGCTCTGAAAAGAAAGATTAATTTGTTGTTTTGTCTCCATATACTCCAGTGTGGATGCAGTGATGTGTCACCCAGTGACAGATCTGAGGTTATCAGAGCCTCTCAGAACGCGGTTTTGCACTGGGAGAAATATCTAGAGACATAATATTCCTAGGTATCTGAAATCATCTGGAAGCCTCCCTCCCACCAGTTGTGAAAGACTCATCCCTCCAGGGCAGGCGGCTGGGGGGGAGGCCAGATTGTAATGAGTGGGAGTATAAGAGGATGGGCATTGTACTTGTCTCTTTAATTTAACATATCCCATGTCTTGAGAACTGTGGCTACTGGGGTGCTGAGGTATGCATTGGACAGCCTACTGACTATTCAACCATACTAGGTCCCAAATTGGTCCTTCGCACTATTGCGTGGTCCATTCCCTGCCAGTTTTTTTCCGAGTCCAGCCTAGTCTACTCCACCACGACACGCAGCTGGGACGCCACATAGTAGTGCGGCATGCTAGGGGTGTCTCGGACAGTATCATCAGGTTCTGCGGGAGTCTGGAGACTTTACTCTTCCAAATAAATTACATTAGGCAATGCTGGACGCTCCTCAGGTATGTGGAGTCGAGCCAGATCGAAAAAGGTATAGTAGGCATGGGAGAATAGTCATGTTGACTGCATTTATCCTGCTCAACCACAAAAGCATCAATTTCCTCCAAGATTGCAGATCTGTTTCTATAGCTACCACCAAGGGAGTGTAATGAACATTGAAAAGATCTCCTACGGCTCTCATTAAGCAAAGTGCCAGGTATTTAATAGAGGACTTGGCCCAGTGGAATGGAAGTGGTGATGGTAATTCTGCCTGTTTGTCCCTGTCCAGTTTCATGTTGACAATCTCTGATTTCTCCTTATTAATCTTGTAGACGGCAGCCTTCTCATATGTGTAAAGTAAATTTACCACTTCTGGTAGCGAGGTTCCTGGGAAGTCTAGTGTCAGGTTGATATCGTTGGCATTGAGTGAGATTTAAAATTCCCGCGGGCCAAACTTTATTCCTGAAGCGTCCTGAGATTGTCAGATAATGCATGCCAAGGGTTCAATAAAAAGAACAGATAACAGAGATGAGAGGGGGCAGCCCTGCCTCATACCCTTGAAGAGCATAAAAGGTGCTGATTGGTGCCTGTTCAGAGTGACCCTTGCCATAAGATTGGCATAATCTGCAAAGATCATCGTGACAAAATTGGGGCCTAACCACATCTTCCCAAGAGTTAGCCGAAGGAAGGCCCAGTCTACTCTGTGGAAGTCCTTCTCAGCCTCCAATGACAGAAATATCACAGGGATTTGTTTAAGAGAGGATTTCTCTATTAGATGGATAGCTGATCTACGGTTATTGTGCTTTTGCCCTCACTGAATAAACCCATTATTGTCCAGGAGCACCAGACTGGGAAGCACATCATTAGGAACTCTTGTCAATCAGGGTGAGAACATTTTATAGAACTGGGCTGTGAGGCCATCTGCTCCTGATGTGTGGTTTCGAAAATGTGATCAATAGTCGGACCTACTCAGGTGTAATAGGGGTCTCCAAGGCATCCCTTTGAATCTCAAAAAGCTGCGGTAAGTGGACATGGTCGAGGAGGGTCTCTCTGTCTGAAGTGGGAGTAATATTATAAAGAACCTGTTGGACTTGGCCCTTTTTGCTGGGTTATTCCTAAACTTTTTGCCTTTTCTCTGACATGGTGTTGGTGGTTTTAGGACTCTGGGCACTTTAGCACTGTGGTCCAGTGTAAAGTGCATGCGCTCTCTGTGTACATTTGGTAAGGTTGGTCTGCCCTCCCATAGGAATGCATTGGGGAATCCCTGATCAGTGTGTCAGTGGTAATTCCTGATATGGGAGGTGCAGCGTGGTCGTGTTTAGTATGTATGGGATTGTAATAATAAATGCTGCGCAATGGTGTGTGCAGATTTATTATGACTATTTGAGAAATGACACTTTTAGAAGTTGGCATTTCTGTGTGCTATGTGTCTGCCTGCCTGATGTGAATTGCATGTCTGGCTTGTGAGTGACAGGGGCTGGGAGGTGTGTGTGGCTCCAGGACGGGCAGGGTGAGTCAGCGCTAGGCTGAATGGGACATCTGCAGTGGGAGTAGTGAGAGGAGTAATCCCCTGACTCTGAATAGGACTGTGCCCAGCCTGGACAATGCTGGCTCCGCCCCCTGTGGTGTGTCTTATCACCTAGCCCCCACCTGACAAAGGAAAAGAGGAGCTTGGAAAACAAAGTGCTCCAATTCCCCCCTGAACCAGTTGCATCTGGTTCCCCCAAACCCTGCACTACAGACAAAGATATTGTGTGGTATAAATATAGGGGCTGTGACCCCATGAAGTTGTTCTCTCCTATGCTGTTCTGTGCTTGTTCCTGAACCTGCTGGGGCGTGCTGCTGCTGGGGCCCAGGAGGAACCACCATGAGGGCTGGCCTCCCTGGGCCTAGCCTTGCTCCATGGACCTCTAAAGACTGCTTGAACAACTAGCACCCGGTGAGCGCTTTCTTTTAATTTCCCAAAGAAAGAGGGGAGCAAAGGCGTCGCAGCGCGGAGCTGCAGCCCTTATGGAGGGAATCCCAATGTGGGGATTCCCCCGCATTTTGCAGATCGAAGCGGAAGCCCACCCCGCTTAAGTGCTTTATTTAAATATGCGGGTGCCCACCCCGCTTCTGGATTATTATTTACGGCGGGTGCCCCCCCCGCAGTGTTTGCTTTGGCGGGAACCCACCCCGCATTGTGCCGCCAAAAGAAAGGAGTCACCAGCCGCTGCGATCGTGCGGCCCGGAAGCCAGACAGGAGCCGCCTGACTGTGGGCGGAGCCGAGGGAAGCCTAGGAAGTGTCCCGGCGAGAAGAGGTAGCGCCGTGATCAGGAAGACAGCAAACATGCGCTGGTCTGCGCGGGGCTCCCATGAGGAAAGGGAGAGCCCCACATGTGCTGAAGAGCCTCCAGGGTTCCGGTGGCTGAAAGAGAGAGGGGAGGCTCTTTGAGGCATGGCGGGAGTCGGAAGCGGCCCAGAGGAGACCAGCGAGTCCCCAGCAGAGAGTCCCGGTGAGTGGGGGCTCCATGTGCACAGTGTTGGTGCCTGAGCGGTCCCGCCGTTGCGGGCCGCTCCAACGTTGGGGGCCATTTCATTTACAGTGCCCCAGGGCAGAGCCTCTTTGCTTATTCACAGCTGCACCGCCGTAGCGGGCAGCTGCAACCTTGGCCACAGTTCAGTTGTAGAGTCCCAGTGTGGACTCCTGAGGGCAGCAAAGTGCCAGTGCCTAATTCTTTATTCCCGAGGGCACAGTGAGTGCCTGTGCTAATTCCTTAGGGGGCATTTGTGTTGTAGAGTCCCTGATTTGGACAGAAGAGGCACAGTGGTGCCAGGGCCTTTATTTGATTCCCAGTTGCGCCGCCGTAGCGGGCAACTGCAACGTTTTGCGCACATTGGCTCAAAGAAGTTCCTGAGTGGGACATGAGGGGCACAGTCGTGCCAGGGCCTTTATCTGATTCACAGCTGCACAGCAATTAGTGGCAGCTGCAACGTTTAGGCCATCATTCCTTTGGGGGCATTTTGGATGAGATAGGAGTGAGATACACTCCCATGCCCCAGCGCAATGGCACACTTTGGATTCTGCTGCATTGGCAGCTGCCCTGACATTTTGAACATAGGGCATTTGAGCCCTCTGAGAAGTCCAGTTGGCCAGGGGGACTGTGTGAGATTGATAGGGCACCAGGCACCACTGTGATGTATGTGGTGCCAGGAAATGTGATTTACGCACTATGATTTATGCCTATGGTATTTATGTTTAGGAGATTATTCCCTAATCTAAGAGTTCATCTTATGAGGTTACTGCATAATGTGTTTATCCTTGTGAGGTTATTGTCTAATGCGTTTAGACTTATAAAGTGATTGCATAATGTTTTTATGCTTGTGAGGTTATTGTCTAATGTGTTTAGACTTATGAGGTGATTGCATAATGTGTTTATGCTGGTGAGGTTATGGCATAATGCGCTTATGCTTATGAGGTTGACGCAGAATGCATTTCACGCCTAATGTGATGCTGCTTGCATAATATGATTTATGTTGCAGTATTTTGCCAGCAGTTACTGGTTGTGTTCTACATTTATTATTGGTCCTACATTTATTATGTGTACTTGTGACGGTTCTGACACTGGCCCATTGGCCCTGTCATGTGTCTATAATCCCCTGTAAATATTGCCTAGTGCCAGTTGGCACAATGTATATTGTGTGATTACTATTCTAATGTGTTTAGGAGAATACAAAGGCTATTTTTGATATAACCTTGTATGGTGAGCCTAGTGGGTTGCTGCTGTGTGTGTGGAGCATAAACGCTTTACACATTTCCTCTTGGATAAGCCTGACTGCTCGTGCCAAGCTACCAAGGGGGTGAGCAGGGGTTATCTTCAGTGTGTACCTCCCTTGCCCTGACTAGAGTGGTGGTTTCTGGCTTTGGCGAAAGCCTTAGCCAACCAGAAATCCCATTTCTAACAGAACCTCATAAAATTAGACGAGTTCCTGTACCATTGAAAATTTCCCTGATATATTACTTTTCTTCTTGCCTCCTTGTGTGCTTACCAGGTGGGTGCCCATCTTTTCACCGCAAAAATATACGCACTTCCTAAGGTGTAGCAATGATATCTCCACTTTATTTGAATAATAAATATGTAATTGCTCCCGGGCTGTGATAAGAGATCAGTTGAATTGGAGCAAGGGGCGTTGGAGACGTTATGCCTCTAATTTCTGGATCTCCACCTCCAGCTGTTTGACCATCAGTTTGAGCAGACTATTGTGTTAGGCTGCCGCCACTATAAAGTGACCCCTCAGAATCGCCTAGAAACCAGCCCAATCTCCAGGAATATTGGTTCACTCTCCTTCGCTCAAAATATTTGTCAATACCAGTACCTATTTCCTGCTGAATAGTGGTGTCCCTCAACAAAGAAGGATGGAGCCGCCAATGGTGGAGATGCCACTCCTGTGTCATTCCCAAATCGATAGGAACGGGTGCATGATCTGAGACGGTTATAAGTTCCATCTCCACAGAGCTGCGCAGTCCAATAAGCGGGTTGTTCAGGAGTATGTTACCAATGTGGGAATGTGTATGGTGGACATGGGAGTATAAGGTAAAGTTAGAGTTCATTCTGTGTTGTTCTGTCTTGGCATCTCGGAGGCCTAGGTCATCTAAGGTCTTTATAAGGTGCTTTGAGAAGGACCCCGGTGTGCCCCATCACCTCCCTCTCTGTCCCTGTGGGGGTCGCACACTATGTTTAAATCCCTAGTGAGGATGATCTCCCCCCTCCTTGACTATCCCCGCTAGACTCGCCAAAAATGGAAGGAGAAAGGAGTCCTGAACCGTAATATGTACAGATACTGTCGCTATAGAGATGGGTTCTCCCTCCAGTGCGTTCACCAGCACAAAGGATCTGCAGTCTCTGTCTGACTTAATCAAGGAGACCACCAGGGGTAAGTTGCGCCATACATAAATGGCTACATTGGTTTTGTCGGAGCTAAAAAGTAACAAGCCACTGGGGGTGTTTAAACCTCCCCTTGTCACCCCAGATGAGGTGGGTCTCCTAGATGCAAATTTTATCTGGGTTATAGTTTCAAAGGGGTAGCAACATTACACCTCACTTATTAGGTAAATTCAACCCCCATAGATTAAGTGAGAATACTTGAACTATGAAAATGGAAAAAAAAAAGAAGTGTGTGTAAGCTGATTCTGACTGCCATAATATGGGCCTTGCACAGTGGTGGACACTGTAAAATTCCCTCCCTCCCTAAGTCCCCAAACCTGAAAACCAAAACAGTGTCAGAACGAGGAGGAAGGAGTAAAGCTCCTCCATGGATCAACAGCAAGGAGCACTGTGTGTCCTCCACAACCCTCGATCAGGATCAGGGAGGACCCTCTCCATGGTATGGGTTGGCGTTCCTGAGTCTCACGAAGGCCAATCAGGCAAAGGTCCCCCCCAAGAGAGTATGGGGTCCACCCCCAACCGCGGTAGGCCCTATCCATATCTCGGATGATTGGCTTTCACAGGCCAATGTTATATGCTTCCCTGTGGGGACAGGCAGCTTCATGGGCCAGAGGAGGCCATTTTCTAATGCAGGTCCCTTCAGCCCACCAAATAGTCATAATGTCAGTGCTCTGCCCAGCCCCCCCAGGCTGAGAGACAGATTCCAGAAGTCAGCCTCCAGAGTTACCTTAGTTGTCCAGAGGCATGGCCTTTGACCCACAGCGAACAGTTATAGTGAGGTCACATTCAGAAGTTCCCTTTAACTCCACACCTATTGGGGTGCCACGCCAGGGCGATACTGGAACTGTTCTTGTTCCCCTTTGTTGGCGATATGATTCCTAGGGTTAAACCTCTTTGGCAGCTCAGAATACAAAAAAAGAACAAACTTCTAGTCATTTTGGTGGTTGGTGTTGTATGGACCCTGATCCAGCACTGACCCGGCCGTGTGCATGACGGCGTCGCCAGGCATGGTCCAGGGTTTGGAATATTCTTGGATCCGTAGTTCCTGTGGTCCAGTCCTCTGGCAGGCTGTCCAGGGGGAGCCCCACCAGGACTGCAGCTTTCCATGAGTTCATGAGTGTGCGACCCTGGTCTCTGAGTTCAAAGGAGAGACCAAATGGGTGTGTACACCTGTAGCAAATACCATCCTCCTGGAACTTTTGTGTAACTGGGAGAAACTTGGCTCGTCGATTGGTGACACATTTTGTTATACTGCAGAGGAGTGTTCTTGAAAGCTCACCTCACCTGCTTTCCTAGCATACCATTGAATTTTTACTTTTTAAGAGAAGTAGTAGAACTTGATCAAGACATCTCTTGGTCTTCTTTGCTGAGATTGACGTTTCAGTCCTATGTTGTGGACTCGGTCAATCTGAACTTCAGGATTGTCGTTTCCCAGCAGGTATGAAAACATACCAATGAAAAAGAACTCCAGATTGACATTGCGACCTCCTCACTGAGTCATCATAGTCATAGGTTCTCTCTTCTTGATCAGTTTTTGAGATCTTCCAACTTATCAATCGGGTGCATACATTTCTCCTCCAATGCTTTCCATCTAGCCGTTTCATCATTCTGTGTTGTTGACACTGCCGCTACTTGCTTTTTAGCATCCAGTATTTGTGGCCTAGTATGTCTACATACGTGTGTAGCTCTGTAATCTTTGTGGTTAAATATAAGCTAAGCTCAGCCAGGCCTGTGGTGTAGTCATGTCTGAACTCTGCTCTGAGCTCTTCTTTGAAGGTTCTGAACGTCTCCACTAAATCTTTTGAGCCATTGCAGTTGTTGAAGCAGCATGTCCTGCTCTGAACACGTATAGGTATGCTAGAAGGCCACATCGGGGGGTGTTTTTGTTTATAGGAGCATGGAGGGCCTCCCTCCTTTCCTTTCGTCAATAGTCAATTCTCTGCTCCGTGGGTCTTGTTGTAGTCTCTTGGGTCATTAATTGCCAGCGGGATGGCACTCTGCCCCTTCTAGCAGCGGGTCCCGTGCCTCATGCCAATGTTCACCAAGGATCATGGCTACTGTTCATGAACCCTCACAGTCTGCCTTCATCTCAGAGAGGGCTGGTCTCTCCATATCTCACAGCTTCAACCTCACCTTTCCAGCCAGAATGGTGCAATCATGCTAGAGGAGTTTCCACCAGTCAAAGTACATGCAAGAGGGTTGCTGCCATCTAATTCCCCCATGGGGTGGGGTGGCCAATGTGCGGTGTCAACGGCCCAAGTTCCGGGCCCCCCGGGGTAGATCTTGCAAGGCATGAGGCTCCAGAGAGGCATGGGGTATTTCACTTCAACTTGGCCCCCATCAATCCTCACATCCCAATCGGGGCTTCCCCGCTTTCTCCTGCTGGCCACCGTTGCCCAAGTTTCCCTATCTCATGAGCTATGTCCTACAAGGAATCACCGCTGCACAGCTCGCAGATCTCACCTCCTCTTGGGCCTTATGTCTCTTCAAGGTTGGGCAGCAGTAACCCTCCTGGTCATGCTACTGGTAAGGCCACTGGACCAGCGCTCGTTTTTTCTGCCCTCAGGCCCACTGCGGTCACGGCAGCGCTTGGTGCTCCCTTAATCCTTTCCTACAAGTTCCAAGGCCCAACTCCCTCCAGCCCGCCCCACAGAGCAGGAACTCTTCTTAGCCCCCACCACAGTGTTGGGGACTCAGTGTCCATCTCAGACTCAAAGATGGAGCTCGAGGAATGCATGGTTGACCGCATTTGCGTTTGGGGCTGCTAGAGCTGTAGCAGGATGCGTCCCGGCGCTCCGCGATCTTGGCCAAACCCCTTAAGAATCTTTTTACTATCTTTTGCTACCTGAGTAACAGTTCAAGGCATAACTTAGGACCCATGGAAGTAGAATATGATCAAAGTGTGGATGCAAGCATAATTAAACCAGTTACTATGGTGCCACTGTAGCGTCCAGCACTAGCTCCAGGTGCAGTCTTACACGAGCACGCCCTTCTCCTGTGGTGATAGTACTAGGAGCTCTGCCGTGCCACAGCGCTCACCTTATTTGCTGACCTCACGCTGGCTGGCCCGCCGGTGTTGTCCTTGGTGCCTCCACTCTGATCCCAGGGAACTTGCTGCTAGGAGGTTCCATGTTCCCGGTGTTTCTTCCTCCCAGAATTCCTAGGAAAGCAGGTATTTTTTTCCCCAATTTAATATGGCGGCCATCCCTAGTCTTCCAATGGTCTCTTACTAATCTATGATGGTTTCCTTTTTCCTGATGTCATTTCCTGGGATTTAATGTATATAAGGAGCTCAGGACTGCCTTGCCTTTTGTCACAACGACTTGTCAGTCCTGTGTAGGGTTCTACGCTCCCAACTGTTTTCCTGTGTCCTGGTTTGTATCCTGCTATTCTGCTCATTTCCTCCTGCTCCTGTTTCTGCTACCACCAGTATTCTAGTTACCGTCTCCAGTTATGACCATCTTCTGGGGATTTTTTGCCAAATTGGATGTTTCCTCCAGACAGGGCCTTTTCTGGAAGGGACTATATGCTTGGGTAACTCCAGCGTCGGCAGCATCATGGCAACCCGAAGCGGTTGTCCATACCTCTGGCAGACAAAGACTGCGAAGACCTGGGGAGTCTGCTCTCATTGTACTCTAGGGTCCTGAGCCAGGCGTGGCCAGTCTGCGCCTGACAATTACGCCACTAACTTAGGGCAGTGTTTTAAACTTCAGTCCTCTATGCCGCTGTATTGAACAATGACCAGGTGAACTAAATACTGGTCACAAAAAACTGGATCCAATATGCAGCTAGTATTTTCGCGACCAGTACCAAATTTTCATTATAGTCCTGCTTTTGTTTTATGTGTGTAATTCACCTCAATTGATCACAGGGATGGTGGGATTCTTGGGTCAGAAGACCACATGTCTGTCATCAACTTTAATTTAAATAAAAGGAACTTTGTTTTCAAATACAACCCGTTTTCCTTAAAGGAAGCTCACTGCATTTAAAAAAGAAAGTTTTTTCTAATAGTTTGTTCGAGAGTTGGTTGTGGTCCCCTGGAATCCCTGCTTATTCTCAAACTATTTTATTTACATTCACAAATGGGTAGAGGTACCAAAGGGATCCCTCCACTTTTGGTGACAAAACATTGACACATCACATGCCGATTTGCTATTTGGGAGGGAGGCCTACAGCACACCCCTTCCAAACACCGAATCAGTATGGAGTCACAAACCCACTTAAGAAGTCGAGAAAAGTTTACTGATTTCTAAAATAGGTTAACAGCATGGTAAAACAATTTTTGTGGGTGCAAACAGAGCTTCAGACTGTTTGTGACTGTAAAAATGCGTAGTGCCAAGTTCTATGTGCCAGCCTTCCCAGTTGGATCATGTTTAATTGTATCCATTTCTAATTAACTGTGGTGTACAAGCTTTCTTCAAGAAATGAGACGTGATACAGAGGGTGATCAGAGATGGAAGCATCATAATTTTGTCAAACGAGTGCAAGTTCCATACTATGCTATATATTACAATAAATACATGCATAAATAAATAAATAAATAAATAAATAAATATCTTACTATTCCCATTTGGTGAGTAATAATTTCTGACTGCCGCCTCATTTCCTCTGTCGAAAGTAACTGGCTGACTTGGGCCATTGTTGGTTAGGCAGGTACCAATGCCATATGTGACTGGGAATGTCTGAAAAAAGGAGGAAGATGTGTAATGAGAACAGGAAGTGCAGCCTTTACAGTAGGATTCTTTGAGTAAGTCTGCAAAGGAGCAACTAAATCTGTAAAGTGTCTTCTGGAATTATGTACACTGTGCACCAAGGCTGAGGTGTTATTTTCAAAGTTAATCGCCAAATGTTAACACTGTTGAATTAGAGCATTGCATGAAACACTGTAGAACCGCCCAGGGGTATCCCAACGAAACATGGAGCTTGCGCGTAATTCCTCCATCATACTATTATTGATTTCCATCCATCACCACAGTCTAAACACAATGGACATCTTGTCACAGTTTTCCTTCTTCAGAACATGAATGACCAAAGTTAAGGTCCACTCCTTAACCAAGTGAACTTTAGGAAGACATATACATTTCCATCCAGTCTGACCTGGTTATTGTTGTGCGAGGGGAGGGATAGAATGGGGGGGGACACGCAGTGGAGGTTGGTGGATTCTAAAAGTGGTTGGGATTAAACGAGCGAGAAAGCACTTCCGAAATTAAGGGGAGTGCTGCTGAGTTTTTCTTTTTGCAAGCCGTCCACTCAATTCTGTGACTCTGTTAAAAAAATAATATAACAGTAAATCAAATTGGCTGCTTCAAAGCAACAATCCCGAAGCGTAGCTGGGGGGGTGGGTGGGGTGTTTGAGATGTTACATCCCGCAATAAATGTATTTTCGGATAAATAGTTGGGTACAGGCGATTTCAGTCGTGTATGGTGAGGTGTCTGTCGGATTTTGCTTGTGTTACAGACAGGTGTATGTATTTATAATCCGACAACTAAAAAGCTAATAAAGAATTACATGAAAGACAACTGTGCTACGTCTAGTAGGACACAACAGATTACACCAAGAATATTTACATACAGAGACAAAAACGCACACACACCCTCTCCCTCTCTCTGTTTTGAAAGTCCTCAAAATGCTGGTTATTTTACAAAATATTGTGTTTTCTCTCACTTAGTACCCCTACCAATCCACATCCTTCTCCTTTTCCACTGCCCCTTGGGCCCCACTCATGCACCCTGCATGTCTTATAATCAGGGCTTTAAGTGGAAAAAAAAAACCTGGGGGTGCTCTCAAAGGGGCGTGGCAAATTTCTTACAGGGGTGTGGCCTATCCGAGTAGGGGCGTGGTCTAAATCAAGATAACTAGCATTGTGTGCTTACGAAAATCATGAAGTCGCATCCAGCAAAGGATAATAAAATAGGCAAAAAGGTATATTTATTAAGTACCAACTACAAAAAAATTATTGTATCCTCATGTAACGCAACTGGTGCTATGATGTAAAGCGCTCTGATACCCGATTCGGGTCAAGTTTGCGCTATATAAAACTCCGTAAAACAAAAAAAACTAACAGTGTACTTAGGGGAGGATATTAGCCAACAGTTGTTTGGAGAAAATGCCAATTCAAGACTGGAGCAAACGTAACCATCACCAGAGAGAAATTCCACAGTAATTGGTGCAAATTTGCCCAAAGTTTATTCAGCTGGCTTTAAGTGAGCACTTGGGGTCCATCCCTTTCCATTTTTCTTTAATTATTCTCTTATTACACACTTAAGGGAAACTGTCTAATTTCAAGTAAGTGTTATTTGGTATCCCAGTAGGAACTAAGCAATTTCGCTGAGACTGCATAGTTAACAAAGGCACTTGATGCTGACTGATGGTTTCACTTAAGATGTTTGATGTCATTTTTCAAAAACATAAAATATGGTATAATACAAGCATGCCACACATCACTTTTCCCTCACTGAGAAACCCAAGTGTAATTTGTCAAATCACGATTCGAAGCAAAGTTGCACATCAGCCTTATAACTGGTACCAGTCAGTGTGATTGTATATTACCCATCTGTGGAGAGTGTCACACAGGACTTAATTACATCAATGTTAGTAAACATAGGAAGAGCAGAGCAATGTGAAAGTCGATGAAAATGAAACTCAGAGGGGTCCGTCTGGGTCGGCTTTACTATTGACTTGAGATATCTACTTACTACTGAATTGTGCAGCCACAAGCAAAACTAAAATTCTCAATTGTAACAATATTTTCGAATTCTGGGGAAACAGTGGCGCTCAATATTTGCCTTGATTTCCCTTTCGGAGGGCTGTTCAATCTTTTCTACGCATACGCAGTGCTTTCTATGAGTGTGCTTTACCACCGCATATATAAATCAATAAACAGAACAAGTCAGCATTGGCATTGAGAGTGTTTTCAAAAAGATGAATGGAGCTTTGCGGTGGAATGAGAAAGCTGCGGGGAAGGGGATTAAAAAACTAGCCATTAAAATACTCACGTTGCGGGCTTGCAGGCTGGGAAAGCAAGTCTTGTGTGGCTTCAGAAGGATCCTGGCTGAGGCAGCTCTGATGCGGAGACAGGGTCCCGACGGCGCTGGTAGGGTTGGGGAGGCGTCACAAAGGTAAGTTTCCTTTTCACTGCTGCTGGATTCTGTTGTAGACCCTCGTCCCTCGCTTGCTTTAAGGCAGAGCAGGGTCACACTGGTTGCTGGAGAAATCTTGTTGCAGGCTGTAAAAGCAGGGTTGTGCCGGTTCTAACCAGCTGTTGTGGTGCCGATGGCTGGCACAATGACGTAGGTGGCCCTACGTGTTCAAAGAGAAGGGAAATCCCGAGAGAAAGTGTCTCTCTTCAAAGGATTTCCCTTCCTGCTACAATGACGTCACGCCTTAAGCAGTGCGTGTGCTTGCTCACCCGAAACACCAACAAAAACTGGGACGTCTGGTCACCCTACCTTTGACCTTTGAGGCCCAAAAATAGAGCCCCCTAGAGACCCCTTTCGAGGCCCCCCACACAAAACTGGGGGTGCTCAGACCCCCACAGACCCCCCCCCACTTAAAGCCCTGCCTATAATGTTTTGTAACATTATATGCCAGTCTAGTTGCTGGAATATCTGAAGCTCACACCCCTCCAATCTTACTGATCGTATCACTGCTGTCTTAAAACAAAGAAGCTAACAAAGCCAGCTTGTGGCGACATGAAAATCAACAGAGCTGCAATTTAATCCTGTCTTTTAGGAAATCAATATCAACATGTATAGTCTGTGACACCATTAGTTGTTTTTTATATATCGATTTTTGCAGAAAAAAGTAAAGTTCCACTCACCAAGCATCTAGAAACCGCAGAAAGCTTTTAAATAATGGAGTGGAAAAAGGAGGCCTGGGCTGGCTGCAGCGCTATTGGTGGCCCCACCCCAGCCTCTTGGCACTGCCAGATGCAGTCAAAGACTGGCGGGATGATAGGCTGAGAAGAACTGCTCCTATTTAGTGTACAGCTGTAGGCTACACATGTTCTCCGCTCCTTGAGGTCAGCTTTACAGGACTGGAACAGCTGCCAGATTCCTCCTTCCAACAGAACCCCTCAGCACCACCCACTCCCACATTTTGTAAGCCAACCCTGCCTCCTGCCATTCACTTGCATGAAGCTCTGCTGACTCCACCCTGGGCCATAAAAATAGCGCCCAGTGTCAGACGTATGCAGAGCTGCTAACACAGGCCATGCCACCGGTCCTGACATCAGTCCACTGTCAAGGACCTAGAGGGAGAGTGGAACCTTGACCAGCACATGTGCAGAAGTACCCACTCAACCCCGCCACCTCCCTCTAAACAACACAGTCTGAGATGACTCAAGGTGAGCAACCTGCCGCCCTTAGTCTTGAACTGCTTAGTGTCCCCCTTTTCCTCGATCAATGGGAGGGCGCATCCCTAATGCTCCTTAATCCCAGCTGCCAAGGGGCAAGAGAGAAAGATAAAGGATCAAACAAAGGCAATGCCGGCCCTGCAGAAGTAATGTAAAAGCTTAACGGAGGGGGGTAGGGTGCACCCCAATAGTTCATTTGTTGTTTTATTTCTTTGCTCCCATTGGTTTTCTTTCTCTGGTTTCCCCAGGTGGTGTTGCCCTGGGAGACGGTGACACTACCTCTTGTACATCCTCTACTGTAGATAGTATTCTGTCACATGCTCTTGCAAAGGGATGTATGACGTTACAACGCACACTTTTACAACGCATGCACTTACAACGCATTTTTTACAACGCATAATCCATTACAACACATGACATTACAACGCAGGACACTACAACGCATTTTTAAAAAATACCTTTACAACGCATTACCATTACAACGCATACTACCTTTACAACGCATACCATTACAACGCATAATATTAAATTACATTTAAGGTAAGTATTAGATAGTATAGGGGTAAAAATTACTATTCTAACTCCAGGGGGTGCAACAGTAGGGTAAGTGTTGGATAGTGTAGGGGTAAAAATTACTATTCTAACTCCAGGGGGTGCAACAGTAGGGTAAGTGTTGGATAGTGTAGGGGTAAAAATTACTATTCTAACTCCAGGGGGTGCAACAGTAGGGTAAGTGTTGGATAGTGTAGGGGTAAAAATTACTATTCTAACTCCAGGGGGTGCAACAGTAGGGTAAGTGTTGGATAGTGTAGGGGTAAAAATTACTATTCTAACTCCAGGGGGTGCATCAGTAGGGTAAGTGTTGGATAGTATAGGGGTAAAAATTACTATTCTAACTCCAGGGGGTGCATCAGTAGGGTAAGTGTTGGATAGTATAGGGGTAAAAATTACTATTCTAACTCCAGGGGGTGCATCAGTAGGGTAAGTGTTGGATAGTATAGGGGTAAAAATTACTATTCTAACTCCAGGGGGTGCATCAGTAGGGTAAGTGTTGGATAGTATAGGGGTAAAAATTACTATTCTAACTCCAGGGGGTGCATCAGTAGGGTAAGTGTTGGATAGTATAGGGGTAAAAATTACTATTCTAACTCCAGGGGGTGCATCAGTAGGGTAAGTGTTGGATAGTATAGGGGTAAAAATTACTATTCTAACTCCAGGGGGTGCAACAGTAGGGTAAGTGTTGGATAGTGTAGGGGTAAAAATTACTATTCTAACTCCAGGGGGTGCAACAGTAGGGTAAGTGTTGGATAGTGTAGGGGTAAAAATTACTATTCTAACTCCAGGGGGTGCAACAGTAGGGTAAGTGTTGGATAGTGTAGTGTAATATTATGCGTTGTAATGGTATGCGTTGTAATGGTAGTATGCGTTGTAATGGAATGCGTTGTAAAGGTAGTTTTTAAAAATGCGTTGTAGTGTCATGCGTTGTAATGTCATGCGTTGTAATGGATTATGCGTTGTAAAAAATGCGTTGTAATGGTAGTGCGTTGTAAAAGTTGCGTTGTAAAGGTTGTTCCCCCTTGCAAAGTATAGCGCCATTTGACCCTTTCATAATTCCCTATGTTAAATGGTGCCTTCTGCCTCTGCTTATTTTTAGGTTGCGCAAACAGTGCTTGCGCTGTTGCTTAGCAACCTGTTGTGTATGCTTTAGGAGTTAAACTCCACCCATTCCTTGCTGATGCTTTTTTATTTGTCTGGGTTAGTGTCCTTTAAAAATATTTGCTTCCCAATGGACAATCTGCAGTCTTTGTCCCTCCTTCTCATTTCCGGTTTTCTCCGTGCAGCAGTGACTAAGTACAACATCATTACGCTTTACGTGTTTATGTCTTAGTGCCGGGACTACTTCTCTTCTTCATGAATTTCCCTGCCTCAGCACCACACATGCCTGACGTCCAGTGCGCTTTCCACTTCTTGAAACTTCAAAAGCACCAAACCACTTCCTTGTTAGTCTGGCATATGCAAAGTCAATTACAAGGAATTAACTACATTGATATTAATAACTTTCTCAACAGCGCAGCACAAGTTTACGGGCACTACTTTATTCGTTTAGTCTATTGGCAATCTCTTTAATGTTGTGGGCATACCCGTGTGACGTCCGGGTGAGGTCACAATCGAAGATGGCTGCCTCGCTGCTGGCACAGGGGAGAGATGCCATGGTTGTTTCTTTGATAAAGTGAAAGAGTTACTGAGGGCGGCGTTCGCCTACGTGAGTATTTCTCGTCTTCCGCTCCCTCAACTGTGTCCAGGCGTTTTTCCATTCTCTCATTGCTCAGTCCATAAATAAAGAGTGTACCTAAGTAGTGGGGCTTAGCTGTTGCTGTGACCTGGCGCTCACTACAGGCTGTAGGGGCTTCTGTTGCACCACAGTACATGTTCGTAACACTTTCCTTTAACAGCTGCTTTAGCAGCGAGTTGTCTTGCTTTTTTAATGTTCTGTTTCGCCATCAAGTGAATTCTTTTTCTCCGTTACTGTTTTATGAAACAAAATGAAATACGCAGGATCCCCGTTTGGAGATTCTAATTCAGTAGTTACAAATATGTTTCTGCTGTACTCGGGTGTGGCGCCATATTTTTGATCCCGCCGCTTCAATTCCCGGCAGAAAACAAAAATAATTTGGACTGGTGAAATACGCAGGTCATGAATCTACACCATTAGATAGGGATGTTACTCTCAATGACTACAATTTTGCCCCACACAGCACGTCCACGGGCTGGCAGAGAAAAACACGATCACTGCTAGAGGATTCGGTGAAAACTACTGGTAACTGGTCCGAAAGAATTCATGCTAGGCAGTGCAAGATCACAGCTGCCTAGGTTTCAGATTGCTATGTGAGACATGTCCTTAATTTCAGTGTAATTATGAGTGTCATTTCAGCGACTACGAGTGACACTTTCTCGCGAGCAAAATCCTGCAATGAAGACAAGAGAAACGCATACATTTCAGAAATGAAACCCATTTGAGCAACAAGGAACTCTAAAACGAGTCACATCATAATCCACAAGCTGTGTTACTGTGGTATCCTGCTGCTCAGCCAGAGTGAATGCTGTGAGAATGTTGGAATGTGGAATGTAAGGTGGAATGTTGGAGTGCCTGAGTCAGTTGGTGTATGGGCTGAGCAGCAGGGAAGCTGCTCCTGGTGGGGCTCTCTTTAGGATATCATTTGGACATTTGATTAACTTCTATGTAACCTGCTAATCAAATAAACCTTCTTGAAAACTACTTGGACTTTGTCATCATTCAGCATACTACATTTGGTACCAGGAGTGGGGTATCTTCAGCTTGAAAATAGAAGAGGCTGAAGAAAAAGAACCCACAATCAAGATTCAAGATCAAGAGGATTTCATTTAATACTTAAGAGGAGGATTTCAATTTAACTGGCACCAACGAGCCCCACCAGTGACCTTGCCATGGGTCGCCCGCAATTCAATATTAAAGTGCCAGTTTCATCTTTATTTTACCAGTTCTTCCTGCCTGCTTTTGAACTGCTGCCAGCCATTCCTGCGACATCGAAGGCCCACAACCCAGTCTAAAAGTGCCAGTCCCTACTGCCTGCCATTTCCTGCCGCAAGCTGAGACAACTTTATTTCACCATCTCTTCCTGCCTGCTGTCTCCAGTACTTATAACATCCTTCGACCTCATTTTATTGTTTCCTGCTCAGATTACAGAGTAAATTACACAGCCCAGATCGGGGAGAGGAAATGTGAACCGGTGCTTCCAATGCCAGCTGGTGAGATCAAAAACCAGAGAGATTTTGTATAACAAGAGGCCGTTTGACAAACCAAACCCAGGAGCCAGTTGCATTGTCAATTTCACACTTCGACAATTTAAGCTGCACTCTAATTTCCTTGGTTTTTAAAAACGGAACTGTATAAATATCTGCTGCCATCTACTGGAGGTAACCGGGAATTTTATTTGCCTGCAATTTCGTTTTGTTGAAAGAAAATATTCCGTTCTCATTTCACTCCGGTAATTAGTTTCATGCGACAATTAAACACGGCGCAGGTACTGTATTTGTGTGTTTTTGGGAGACTGCCTAATTTCTTTTAGTCAAGGCGACATTGTAATTTTCGGGCTGATTTAATACTTTAAACTATCTGGCCATTTTACTTCGTTTTTACTATTGCCAGTTTAACCGCTCATTCGTTTTGAAAACATTTTTAAAAAACCTGCCACGAGCACATACAGAGCGCGCAGCCTACCTCTCCTCAGCCTTACATTCTGCTGCCTCGTGAATCCATTCGTCACTCCACTGTGACGTCTTCAAGTGTTCAGAGATATTAAGCTTATTTGGTGCACGGTGATGCCGGAAGCCATCCGGGGTGGCGTCACCGTGCGTGCCGCCATTTTGGGATTGCATCAACAACCTGCCAACCACGTTTCCTCTGCCAACCACGTTTTCATTTACCTCAAAAAAGCGTGAGGCTGAGGATCTTCGTGGTTCTATGTCCCACTTGCCTTTTGTTCTGTGCCAGTAGTTGCGTTTTCCGATGTTTTATTTTTAAATATTTTCTTTCGTTTTGTTTTTGGTTTGGAGTAAGGAGTTATGCTACAGTGCCATCTAGTGGTGTTTGGCGCCACTGCTCCTTATCAATAAATAGAAAGACTCTTTCGTTGGTGTCTTCGTGAAGTTTGTTTGTCCTGTTGAGTACTGACCGTGATGGGCATTACACCAAGTTGGCTCCAAGGGGAAGGAAAAATAAACGGGGTGAGTGAGATGTTTTCTAAATCATCTAGGGAGGCCTGAAGTGGATACAATTAACAGCTGATGTGAAGAGACTTTTGGATTGACCTTTTGATTCGAAAAGAATAGAAGAGTTATTTATTTTAGAAATTGCTGCCTGTTCACATGTGTTTTGAGATAAGCCGTTTTTGGGAACATTTTGCACCGCATTTTCTCAAAGGAAACGAAGTTTCAGCTGGTTCAAAGCTCAAGTTCTATTGGAGTTACCTGCAAGACTTATGTCATTACCTTGTGGCATTTCCTATTTTCCAGCAGGTCTGGAGAGGGAATTTGACAGGTTCAAGAAGAGCGAGCAGTGTCTGTTTACAGCGGTTGCAGTGACATTGGTGAGGTGTTTTCGCTTCCAGGGACGGCCGTAGATTAAAACGTTAGCAGATGTGTGCACAGGCAGGCTCTTTTTCTCTGAGGCTCTACAGCGTTACGATATGCTGCTAGATTGACATTTTTTTTTCCAATTGCAGAATATGGCCACTTTGCGTGCAGAATATGGCCGTTTTGCGTGGTGAGCGAAGACGTGCTCAAAGTAGCTCTTCAGCCACACGCTGGTAACCAGGCAACAAGGGAAGTATTTTACACCATACCTTGTGTTACTGTGATATTTTACGTCACACTAGTTTTACGTTTCTGTATGGCAATGTATTGTGTGGTTCTTCCCACACCTATTTCAGTTTTGCATTTATTTATTGCAATGTACTGCAATGTATTCTGCCATACCCAGGATTTGCTGTCTTTCTGGGGACTTTTCTCCATACTCTTGCTTGAGTCAAAAGCAGCTATCCTTTTGTTTGTTCTACCTATAGTTGTCTTTCACTCTTTCAATCTATTTGATTCTGTTTTCTCTCTTTCACTTTGTTGCTTATACCTTTGTATATTTTTATGTTTGCCTGGCCAGCTTTCGTATCTTTGTACATGGGTTTTCTTTTGTTATTTATGTGCGGGAGGATGTGGGTTTGTCTTTCTGTGAGAAAGGGTGTTAGTGCTTTAGTCATTGTTTTCTTTTCGTTTTTCTTGGTTGCGTTTCCTACTTTTCTATTTTTCAAATCATGTTTTTCCTCTTTTCAATTCATGTTTTCCGGTGTATTTTCTTCTCTATTTTTCCATGGTTATCTTCTGATGTACTTTGGTTTTTCCTTCTTTTCCATTGTAAAGAAGGGAGATATGTGGTATCCTGCTGCTCAGCCAGAGTGAATGCTGTGAGAATTTTGGAATGTGGAATGTAAGGTGGAATGTTGGAGTGCCTGAGTCAGTTGGTGTATGGGCTGAGCAGCAGGGAAGCGGCTCCTGGTGGGGCTCTCTTTAGGATATCATTTGGACATTTGATTAACTTCTATGTAACCTGCTAATCAAATAAACCTTCTTGGAAACTACTTGGACTTTGTCATCATTCAGCATACTACATTTACTAAGCAGCGCACACTGGTCCTGCATGCCGCCCACTACCTGCCAAACCCTGCTGGTGGCACCATCTCCCCACTCGCAGTTTGTCACACAGAGCTACACTACAGGCTCTGCTGACTCAGTGATGCTTGGCGCACTGAGAAATTACGTTGGCAAGCACCAAAGTGGCTCTCACAATCAGCTGACCCAGGTGCAAGCGACTGCTAACACATCTTACAGTCAGTGAGAAGATAGACTACTATGTGATGTACAGTCAATTATCAGCTGTAACAGGGCAGACAGGTGGCAGCTCAGAAGAAAATCATGGCTGTGGCACAAGAAAAAAATGAACTATCAGGGGTATTGCCAAGCAGGCCTGCGCACATGAACTAAACCAAGAAAAATAAAGACGCGCAGTTAAATTCGGCACAAAGCTGAAACTTGCACTCCATGAAAACCTCTCAGAAAACGAGCTGCTCAACGAGTCCCTCCTTCCACAGCAAACACCAGCCTGGGCATGATGGTGTGGCTCAGCAACTCCAATGGCTGCCCCAGTCTGTGCGGGGGTCTTAGCTGAGCCGCTGGTTGGGTCCGTTGCCTGTTTGATAAAATACCCATTGCACAACTTTGTCATGCAGCGAGCAGTGCTGCCGTTGCATGCAGCCTGCCACGAGTTTAACTGAACGGTAGCCGCCAGCACTTCTTAGTTTGCGCCCGCGGTGATCATCACCACGATGTTGATGGCGCCTCTGATGATGCGCCGTGGCCGGCGGCCATGAAACACTCAAGTCAAGGGAGTGGCTAGTCAAGTCACTCGATGCTGGCCGCCTCCCGCCAGTCCAACGCGGGTTTTATTGGGCAGACATCAGCGAACCACTACCAGGACTCGCCGACTCTTGAATCCCCCGCCGTTTCTCTGACCTGCCAACCACCTTACCTCACTCCCTCTCGGCTCCTCCAGGACGTGACGAGGCACAAGGTCACATCCAATCCCGGGGCCCCCCACGGTGCCACAGCTGCCAGTAGCAACCACTGCTGAGGGCAGGTCCTGGCCGCCCCCGGGTCTGATGAGAATGCGAGTCAGTGGTGTCTGAAAGCTGCGGCAGGAAATTAAATGCAGCCAGGCAGCAGGGGAGGCAGATTGTAACATTGTAGCACTCTGACTCCAGAGCTGAGCAGTGAGATCTTTAACTATTAACTTACCGAGGCAGAGCACTGCTGGCAACGCAAGTCTGTGGGAAGGAGCAGACCCGGGGCACAGAATAAGCTATAGGTGCCGGCGGCGCGCGCTGGCACTGCCGCGTATCTAGTTTCAGACTGGCGTGATTAAAAATGCAGTACAATGCATTTCAGTGCGGTGATGCGGAACACCACACTGAAATGCGTTAGTGTCACACCCGATGTGTGATACTTGGCAGGCATGCGAGATGCGTATTATAAATTGCAATGCTCCTTTCAGCATGTTGGTGTGTTGCAATTTTATTGTGCTACAAGATTTTTGCCATTTTACTATTTAATAACCATTTTGCAGCACTCTGCACTACGAATGTTTTCCTCACTATATGCGAACATCGAGCATTCAAGATGGTCTTTAACAGGATACTCACTGCCTATTAAACGTGGGCTATAATTCAACACAACATAAAAACAGCAAAGTACCTGAACTTTACTATTTGAACTATTTAAAATTGCACTTTTCAAATTGTTGTTGTTAAGAAAGTATTTTAATTCCTGTAAAAAAGCAGGTCGGTGCATTTTGCTTCGGGGAGAGCTTTGGACTTTACAGAATGTTATAGTACAGGTTTCCTGAACCCCAGAGTCCTGCATTCTCAGCTGCTCATGGCGTTTGCAACCGCCCCTTCTTGCTAACGATCTTTTTTTATTTGTTACCTTTTGAGCCTCTACCCATCCTATATTGTATATTTGGAAAAAAAACTTCATACGGTCCGTGATTAGTAAAATGAACACACAAGATCAGAAAACACAAGCCCCTGGCGCCGTGCAAGGAAAAAGCAGAAAGCCATATGTGTACATATATATATATCTGCAGAGGATATAACAAGCATTTGCAATGTAATAGGTCTCGCATTTGAGAAACTTTGACCTATTGGTATTGTAATGACAATGCCTTTTATTATTGTAGGGTTTTAATCACATAAATAAAAGGCATTGTCATTTACAATGCCAGTAGCTCAAAATCTCACAATTGCGAGAGCTATTGCATTGCAAATGCTTGTTTAAGTTCCTGCAACCACATTCTACACGTTGGATCCATTGCCTGCTTCCTATGTCGAGTGATTTTCATTTTAGCTAGTATAAGTGCCTAGTCGATGTCTAGTTGGAACTTTGTCTGCCTTCAGTCTGGCAAATAAGCCCAGGCGATATCCTACAGGGGTTGCGTGGAATGCATCCGTCAGTCATGGTAAGTAATGCAGCAGGCACTTTGTCCCAGTATTCTCCCAATTCTGGGCCATTCCAGACCATGTGGTAAGATGCTCATCTAGGGATGCACACCTAGTGCATATTGCCTGTGTGCCAGGGTAAATCCTAATAATTCTTTTGAAGGTCTGGTAGACCATGTGGACATAATACAACCGAATCATGTGAAATCTGCCATTTCTATGGATGTTGCAGACGTTTTGAGGTGTCCTACTCCACTCCTCTTTCTGTATGACCCTACATAATGTATTCACCCATAGTCACCTCAACCCATCTCTAGATCCTGTTGCCTAGTATATCATAGCCTGGTACACAATGGGCACTTCCTTATATTACTCGCCAGTATACATATTGTTTGTATTTCTGTGTGTTGTAGCTGTTCTTCCGCACTCAACACCCTCAGGGACTTATTTCACTTCTGCATTGCTCCATACATTTGAAAGTGAATTCCTAGGATGTCATATTCACCCTGTAGCTCATTAAAGTCTTTTATGTTCCATCCCTCATACAGGTTCCACAGCATATCTATCCTTGTTTTAGCCAGCTCCCTAAGCTACCCCATCTGCCTTTGATGCATGTGCGATCGGCCGAGCACGGTTAATTAACTCTGATCGGCTCCTCACGCCATGGCAGTGTTGACAAGCCGGCTTATCCCTGGTCCCTGGAACGCCCGACGGAGCACATAAACATTGTTAGGCTTTGCCTAGAAAAGTTGGGGTAGCTCTCTAAATGCTCTGTTGCTTTTTAGTAATTTGGAGTACTTTGTAGTGCCTGTTAAAATTGCACTTTGCTGACTTGAGGCTTTTGGCCCAAGACAGTCAGGTTAGTTTCACCCCTGGGCATACTCTCCCTGAATCTCTTCTACCCCTCGGTTAGCACAATGGCATACTTCGCTGAAGAGTGTGATGAATATGCAGAATACACAGAGTTTGAAGTGGTGCCTTATGTGCACCATATGGAAGAGAAGCTTGTTGAGGCTCTGGATTCGCATGTTCAGGAGTCAGTGAATTGGGCACCGATCAAGGGTTTACAGCCCATTACCTAACCTGTGAAAAGTGTTAGGAGGCCAGTTTTAGGAGGACCCTTGGGGGATTCCTCAATCAGAGAGTTGAAGTTGGGTGAGCCAGGCCTTGCCTGCAAGGTGGCTTCCAGAAATTCTTTTTCTGCCGAGGTGCTTTAGCAAATGGTGTCATCAGTCCTTTAGGACCATGGGTATGGCAGCTCTTTCATGAAACATACTTTTGATAAACCCACCATTCCCATCCCTGGGGCAGAGAACATAACATCCCCCTCATCCAGGACCTCAACCTCGGATGAGGAACAAGATGCACCTCATTCTACCAAGCGTTAGCACGAAACCCACCGTATAATGCGGGAAGCCCCGATGAACGAAAATCTTTTTGACCTAAAGAATATGCTATGCAACAAAACTATAATTGTGGCTCATTTATTTTATGCGACTAATAAGCATTGACAAAGCCAATAGGTGGGCAGGTTGTAGGTGTAGTGCCCTTTTGTCGCTGTCGGTGCAGCAAAGTGGGGTTTGTGTGTTTTCTCGCCAGAGTACAACATGTAGAGAGCCCCCCTCAGCTGTAATTGAGTGAAAAGACTCTGTTGGCAAGGCATATTGCAATTTTTGTGGTCATGCTAAGCGGCATGGGGACTGACTGACCCCGATTCCTGAACCAGAAATGTGGGGGATAGGAGTATAATGCCACTTGCTCTGCCAAGTCAGCCACAAACTTCACCGGTCCTCTAAGTTATACTAAGTAGATCCTCAATAAGGTGGTTTGTGGGAGATAATGAAACTGCGATTATTAGATGACAAATAGCAATCTCATTAAGCCAGGAAACTTTACCTGCAGTGCTGTGGAATAGTTCTTCGACTTATAATTTGTTCATGTCCAGCTGGGTTACGTTTAGGGGGGTGAGTTACCCAACAGCTGATAAGTATCATGGACAGTTCGGATGTCTTGTCCGCCTGTCCAAGCAAGGGTTCATTTGCCAAAAGTTGGCACTGGGATACAATTTCACAGGTCTGTGTAGCGGCAGAACAGAAGGGGGCTTGTGTTCGACCTCCTGGTCACAGGTTCAGAGCCTGGTAGGTCCACTTAGCATTTCATCCTTCAGAGGTTGATAAAATCAGTACCATTGAGTTGGGTAACAATAACCATGTTATTCAGCGCCAAGATACCATGGGGTGAACATATTCACAATTAGTCAGAAATTGAAAATGTAAAGGAATTTTGTGGTATGCTGTGGGCTCACTCAGCAGTGTAGTAAGCGAGAGTTTCGCACAATTTCCATAGGCCGGATGGGTGGCGCAGGCAACAAGTTTAACCCAGCCGAAACAAAGCAGGGCACTCTGTGTCTGATGCACAATAGACATACATTCGCAAACCAGAGTGATACAATTTAATTGGTGCTGTAGTTTATCACCAAAATTGCCTGCGCTGATGTCTGGTCGATGCCATTTATGATGGGCATGTTGCTTAAGTTAAGCTATAATCACCCGCCTTTAGCCATGTCACCTTACAAGTGCTCTGTGTTTTGGAAAGTTGGGAAAACACTGGTTTAGAGCACAAGGGACAATAAGGTAGTAAGGAATACTAGACATCTCAGATTCAAGAAAGGGCAGGTATCTGGACGTACTGTTCCCACCCTGTTCCCACCCTGTTCCCACTGACTGCTCTGCCCCCTGGTGCACATTAGCAGAAGTTTGGGAGAGCCAGGCCTCACCTAGAGGTGCCTGGCTTAACTTTGAGGGATAAGTCCAATGTTTCACATTTACTGAACGTGTAAAAATATTCCATTATCTCGCAAGCTTGCTCAGGCTGAAGTGTCCGCAGAGTTTGGGGCAGGTTAGCATCCCCTCCCTGCTTTCAGCATTTCAACAGCACAATAGTTGACAGAACATGGGAAACACTTTCCCAAATCTGGCACCAGAACACAAGGTTAGTCAGGGCCAACTTGTCTGTTGGGCGACTTGTGCAGGCGAAAGCTCATTACAGTTCTTGTACACCAGTTCGGAATTGAAGCGTTGCCTTAGGTATCCCTGGGCATAAAGGAAGACCAGACAAGCAGCCAGGGAATCACAGAGCAGGTGCACTCTGCTTTTAGCATAGTATATGCAGGCTGCATCACCTACACCTAGGAAGCAAGCATTTCTTTGGGTGTTCGGGTTGGGCCCATACTGGACATCAAGTAACAATTTAGCTATGCTAACTTGCCGGTGAAGGTAATTTCATTAGGGAGCAATTGAGCACTGCAGGTGGCCATTCCTTGCTTGAGATAGATGATAGCTTAGGTACCTGATAGTACTCACGTACTGGTCCAGTGGCTACCGGGCCATCTCACCCCAGGTTGGGGGGTCAACTCTGTTAAATCCTAGGGTGGACTAGGAGGGTACGGGACTGTTGCTTAGGAAGCCCTAATGGAGCATGGAAGATGCTGTCAGTAGGTCCACATCACTCCACCAGTTCTCCCCCACCAGTGGTATTAAAAGTATCCCCAATTTTCACCATGTGAACAACACATTAGAAGGCTTGGCATACAATTTCACCTGTCCGCTGAGCTACAGCAGGCTGTTCTGTTGGGGGATAACTACAGCAGAGACTGGTGGGGGGGAGGTCCCGCAACACATCCTGGCCACCCACTTTTTTGTTCACAACAACTGCACATGTGAGAGTCCAAAACCTGTACATAATTCATTCAGATACACAGTATCATTTTAATTTAAAATATCGCTGTAGTGGCAAATTGCAAGCGTGAAATTCCCCAAGGTCAACTGCTCACATTCTCAGCAATAAAGCTGCCTGGGAAGTCTGGGTGCAGTCACCACAGATCAAACTGAGCAGGCAACAGTCCGGCAGGAAAGGAGGGATGTTGAATTGATTGCCCACTTAGCAGTATGACTATTACACAGGAGGATGGAGGGTGATTCAAGGGACACCGGTGGTGTGGCAGCAATGCTAGACGGTCAGCTTATGCTGGGTAGGAGGTCCGCATCACCAAGTAGAAGAATGCCAAATGGCAAAAACCAGTAAATAGGTTTAATATATATGTGTCTCTGGCCTTACGGCTGTGTGGAGCCAGTCTCATTTAGAGGTACAACCAGGTGAGAATTGTGTGCTTCTTAAGTTTCTCATGACCAATGCGGTTTGTGGTATCTCCCAGCGCATCCACTGAAGGTGTATTGCAGCTAACATGAAACTGGGAATCTGGAATTCCGACACTTTTTTCGAGTTTAAGCATCCAGGGTCAGAGATGGTTAGCAGGTACTGGCATCTGTGATCCGACAGCAGTTAAGCTAGCAGGGTGTGCTGCGTAAGTTGTCACTACACAAAAGAGTGAGGTGTCGCCAAGAGTGGGCACAATACATATATGGTTCAAACCAGATTTGACACCAATAAGGTGTTCACCAGGGTTTAGCAATCAAAGGGGTCTGTGCAATTGTCTGGTCAACGGTGCGAAGTAAGTGCACCCCAGAACCAAGGGTAGGTGACCTGTTGCTGCAGTTAAGCTCAAAAGTCCGCAAGGTCAGCTATATTAGCCACGCTGGGTGTGGACGCTGTCAGCCCACATAGTGTGCTGCTGTTCCAATAAAGGGGAAAACAGGGTGTCAAGCACAAAAGGCTACCATGTATAAAGAACATTTGGCACGTCCAGTATTCAACAAAAATTACATTTAATGGGGAAGGAAATGATTCCGCTGCTTGGGCTGCACAGAGTGGGCAGTGTGACCCCCCCCCCCCCCCCCCCTTATCGGGGAATAATCTAGTATGGAGGAAGGCAGGTCTTCGTCAATCCTGAATGTTAGGCACCATATTGCAGACAGTGCGCACTGTGTTAAAGCAGACAGGTTAGCTAAGCTGGTATGCCTAGGGTGTTTCACCACAGAGGGAGCTGAGCAGGCATAATTCCCATGAGGAAAAGGGATGAATGGCAAGTGCAGGGGGACACCCTTGCTCAGAGATTGGCCAAAGGGGGGGTTCCCCCCAATTTCTTAGTGATACACCTAGGGACCACCAACGTCATTGCCATGGGGAGGAGGTCATTCTTACAAGCCATGAAAGCTGACTTAGGGGAGATCAGCAAATACATGGGTCAATGTGAGCTCTCGGATCTGAGGTATTCCCCGCAGAGTGTGGCACGGGGCTAAATCAGAGGAAGCCGTTGAACATTCCCGGAAGAGGGTGAATAGTTCAATGCGTAAGTTCACAGAACAGAGGGGTCTGGGTTTCATTAGGCATGAGATGATTCGAGCTAAGGTTAAAGGATACTTTGATAATGATGGGGTTCATTTCTTAACAGTAGGGATGGATCTCTTTCTTCTAGATTTGCAGGAGGCTCTAGAGAGGAGATGTTGCATGTAAGACCATAGCTGTTTTGGTGGGGGACTCTGGCCAGCCGCGGCCCGTGGAGGGAGTTCCGTGGGGCGGAAAGGCGGGGCGGGGGAGGGGCAGGGTGGGGGGTACTAAAAACCGGAATATGGATAATTGGATGTAAGTAAACAATTAAATAAATAAAAAGAATTTCGTAGCGCGCGCTGCATCGCAAAATGCAATGCAGCGCGCGCTACGAAATTTGTTTTATTTATTTAATTGTTTACTTACCTCCAAGTATCCATATCCCAGTTTTTAGTACCCCCCATCCTACCCCTCCCCGCCTCTCTGCCCCACGGAACTCCCTCCACGGGCCGCGGCTGGATCTGGCGGCAACCGAGGCCACCTCCAGAGCTGTGGCGGAGTTACAGGGTGATCTGCAAGCAAATGGGTAACAAAGGGTAGCTCTGCAGGGCACAATAGGAGCCAAATCCCAGGAGCCTCATGGGAGGTTCCTGGAAAACCGTGACAGAGTCTTCAGGGAGTAAGAGCGCCATACGCTGAAAAGTATTCATAGACAGAGTTTAACACAATTGTGTTGAGCCTTTTGTTTTGCTATCATTGAAATCCTTGGATATCATGTGGTGGATATTATTTTCTAGTGACATTATTTTTGTTTAAAACAAATCCACATTATGAACTTGATATTGAAGAAGCCTTAGAATCTAAAGTAGTGCTTGTCAACTACAGTATTTCAGATTTCCTTAAATTGTACATGCGTTGCGAGACAGCATGTTTCTGCTTCTATACACATTGCGAACTGGGGATTATTTTTGAGACCGCCTTTAAGGTCAACTCAGGAAGAAACAGAAGTCTTGTTTTCTCGGTGGAAATTCCTATGTTTTACAGACTTCCAACAAGGCATCCAAAGAGCGAGACCTGGTCGGTGTTGCTTATTTCAGTTTAAGTCTTCTGTTGTTATGCCTCCTTACTAAGGTCATATCTCTCTTAGTTTAATTGTTGCTCTATGTTTTGTTTTAGAGACAGTCTAAAGCATCAGTATACAAAACAGGTAATTACACAATATTTAGGACAAAGATGTCAAACAGAATAGAGTTAGCACAGAATTAACAAACTGTTATTTTCTCTTTCAGGTCTCCTCCCCCGCAGATCCTTCCCTAGCACCCTTTCCCTCACCTGGCCACTCCAATACTCTGCGCAATTGAGGCATTCAGATTTGGTGGTGCCTGCAGGTGGACAAACGAGTTCTGAGGAATCAAGGTTTGGCAGTATGTGTCCTGCTCCTTCCGCGTTTAGTACCTTGGCCTTGTGCGAAGCCCAAACGGCAAGTTCAGACTTGTAGGCATCCATTGGAACTCCATCTGAGTTGGGGACCTTCCCCTTGGGGCTTTTATTCATTGCTCCTACTACCACTTCCAAGATAAAAAACATAATAGTTGACAGAATTACCACAGGAGTCTTAATCCCATCTCCTGCTTCACTGATATGGGAAAAAAAGTGTACCAAAATGGTCCACTCATTGTGCAGAAGTGATTGAAGATTCCAAGTCAGTTCCTTGCCCCTTGAAGCACAGTGGGGCTTTAACAGTTCTCTAAACCAATGCACTTTCCTTGATCTCTGCAGCTTGTACTAAGTTCTTCCATGCCTGTGCTTGCAATTCTTTCTTCGTATTGTTTATTGCCTTTGTGTAGTTAAATCTAGCTTCCGGGACCGCCATCGAGTCCCTAGGACTCGGGTGTAATAATTTTTGGAGGTCATTTTGTGCCCGGGAGGATGGGTGGTTAGACAAACCTTCATCAGCCTTGCCATTCCTCCCCTCGCCCGGTCACTACGGGTGTCCCGCAGGGCTCTTCCTTGAGCCCTTTGCTTTTCAACATTTATGTCACGCCTCTGATTCATCTGGCTGTAGCACTGGGCGCCAAGGTAATGGCTTACGCTGACGACACTCAGCTGCTTTTTACCTGGGATAAGGTGGTCAGCTCAGCGCTGGGTGCCCAACAGTGTCTGCGTTCCGTCTTTGCCTGGCTGGCAGGGGCGCAGCTTAAGTGTAATGACCAAAAATCGGAAATTTTGCTCTTTGGCTCATTTCCCTCTAATTTCTGGTCTCAGCTTTGGCCTCAGGAGCTCTCCCTCCCCTCGTCTGAGGGTCGGCCCTCTAAGAACCCGGGCGTTTGGTTTGAGGAGAGTCTGCTGTTTGCCACCCAGGTTAAGAAAACTGCTGGCTGCTGCTTTGGACTTATTAAAACGTTGATAAAGTTCTTTCCTCTCCTTCCGCAGGCAGCCAGAGTTACAGTTACCAGCGCGCTGATTCTTTCCCGGCTTGATTATGCCAACTCCCTCTACATCGGCTCGCCTGGATACCTCATCAAGAAACTGCAGACAGTCCAGAACACCGCTGCCAGACTGCTACTGGGCCTTTCCTCTAGGATGAGTGTTTCCTCTCATCTGATTGCCCTCCACTGGCTTCCAGTAGCGGCCAGAATCAAATACAAAGCGTTGGTTCTGGCTCACCGCGCCCTTCATGGCCATGGTCCTCTCTATCTCCAGAAACGTTTTTCTTTTTACGCCCCTGCACGGGCCTTGCGCTCGGCCTCTCTGGGCCTGGCCCTGGTTCCCAGATTCAGACTTCAGAGGATGGGAGGTTGTTCTTTGGCGGTTAGAGCTAGTAAGGCCTGGAATGCCCTCCCCCCTGCTCTTCGTCTCACTCAGGAGCTTGCTGCCTTTAAAAGGAAGCTGAAAACATTTCTCTTTGTCTGATATCTTTTGTCTGTCTCAGGTTTCGCGCCGGGATACTCATGAGTAGCCGAGCGCGTTATAAATGGAATATAACATAACATAACATAACATCATTGCTTCTTTTTAGGTCTCGCCTACGCAGCGCGAATGCGCTGCATAGGAAAGAGACCTTTAGCCATCGGTTGCCTTTTTCGCCCCAAAACGTGCATGCTTTCCATTGCCTTCAATGGCAACGCGTTCACATCTAGCGATTTCCTTGCGGGAGCGAGCAGCTGGCGCCATATGTTATCAATTATTGCACCTTGCTGCTCGCTCCCGCAAGGGAATCGTGCAGGCCCCCTCCTCTCTCCCCTCCCCCTGCTGCCGTGCGAGGCGCGCCCGCTTGTGCTTGTTATTTTTGTGTTAGAATACTTGCATGGAAACTTCTCTTGTATCAAAATACATTCGTACCGGCAGAAGGCGCCCACCTGTTGCTTTAAGCGACAAAGGAAGGTTTCATAAAAGGATTAGAAATGCATCGGAGGAGGGAAAAGAAAGCATGAGCAAATGCATTGCCACTGATTGTATTTTTTTCTGGCAGCCCAAGGTTAAAACTCAAATATCATTCTACTCGTTTTTGGAATTTGAAAACGTAACATTTTCGCTCTGAGATCTCCTTAACCAGGAATGATTTCTAGAAAAATGTCATCCCGTCCTGTAGATACCCCACACTGAAATAAACTGGTTTTAACTGAAGGCCGTCGCATTTTGCACTCTCGCTCTCCTTCTAATATGGCCGTTTTACCTGCTTGTTGGGGCAACCTGTGGCCCGCCCTCAGATCATGCCTCGGGCAATTGTATTTGAATGTCTGATCTTTATTTGTGTGTAGGGATCTTACTTCGTAGAATATCTTATTTCTTTGACGCTTGTTTGTCGCTGTGGCTTCCAGAGAATCCTACAGGTCTGCCTGGATGTATGAACAGACGGGATTTTTCAAGTTGTACGATTGGGGTGGGCTGCTAATCAGCCGTCCCCCCCCCGATTCCTGGTTTGTGTTCTAACGGTACATTTGTTTTCATGAAACTGTGATCAAATTCCAGTTTCTATTAATACAAGCAGCCTGTAATGTTAGCGTTAAAGGAACGACTGGTGCTGAAATATCACTCTGTTGAGAGTAATTTTAAGCTTTTCAGTAATGTTCAAATGAATAATATGGGGGTTTATCTTCTAACTCACCTGCTTCATGTTTTGCATGTCCATATGCAGCAATCGCAATCCCTTGTAATTGCTGTGTAGAGGTCCATCGTGTTTTCAGCTTGGGAGCTGTCTTTTAGAAGAACCGAGCATAGAAAAAGCATTTTGATTCTTTAGTTGAGAATGTTCTGCAGTAAGTAGATATACCCAGGGCTTTAAGTGGGATGAAAAAACTGGGGGGGGGGGTGTCTCTCAAAGAGGGCGTGGCTAATCCAATTAAGGGCGTGGCTTAAAACACGTAAGCTAAAAAGCTATGCTGAGCATAGTGTGCCACCCGACTTGTATTTGGCTGTTTCTGTCATTGCATCCAGACATATGAAACAACTAGTAACATCATACCTGCAACAAGTCAGGACTATTGGCTTTGTCAATGGTTGTTAGTTGCATAAGATAAGTAAGCAACATCCATGGCTTGTATATAATATTGAAAAAGCTTCTACTTAAAGCCCTGGTAACAGCGCCACAATGTTGCTCTTCCTAAGTTTCAAGAAGCGAAGGGAAATCCAGAGAGAAAATTACTCTTTAAAGGATTTCCCTTCCCCTACAACGCTAACCTGGCATGACGTCATGCCGTGACTTCGCCTCTAGTGAAAAGTGAGCAGTATGAGCACACGCACATCGATGTGCCTGCTGTCACCACAGTCTGGTAAAAACCGGACCGCCTGTGCCAGGGAACAAAACAGCCCGTTAGAGACCCGTTTCGAGCCCCACGTTAAACAAGCATTGGCATAGCCAATAGGTCTCGCCTTTGGGACCTTATAAGTGTTTAGCCATGCAACGATGAATGTTGTTGCACCAAGGATATTGTGCTGGATAACTAAACACTTATAAGGTCCCAAAGGCGAGACCTATTGGCTATGCCAATGCTTGTTCCCTTTGACCTCACAGTTAGTATTTAGTTGATTGAATTAGATATGGAGATATCGGCTTCCAGTGTCTCCTCATAGTTGTTTTCTGGTGCCAGGAGTATCATGAAGGACTCAAAGTTCCTCACTACCAGGTCTTTTAGAAAGGTAGAGGGATCAACACCCGCCATTAATTTTTATGCCATTCAGGCCAGCAGGAGTTATATTATGAATTTTACCTGCATCCAGAGCTAAGTGTAAATTAATCCTTAGTTTTAAAGTAAGTGGGTTATGGTCATTAATACAGTTTACTCAAACTTGTAGTTCCTGCGGAATAATTCTGTCAATATCCGAGGTAAGGAAGTAGTCGATGCTACTATTACAACATCTCCCTATGAAGGTTGAAGGCTGAAGGTGGCAATTAGGGCTGCAAAAATCTACTATATTCAGATTATATTTCAGCATGAAATAATTTAGTGCTGAGCCTTAAGGACAATGTTCAAAATGGGCCACGTCGTTTTCTCTGATTTCGGTGAGATCGCACACCTGTTTGGATGGAAGAGGGCATACTGTAATGTTAAAATCACCAGCCCCAATCCCCCGACTACATAGTAGTCCTTGCTGAACTGGACAAAAAATGGTCGATACTGAATTCAAGGGCTTAAACCACATCAGCCCTTGTGGAATCAAATAAGTTATCATAAAACTGTATTATTAAAATGTCCGTATTGCCCTCTGATGTGCGCTAAATAAATTGGTAATAAGGAGACATTAAAACGGAGACATTAAAAAACATTTTCTGATTCTTAGTGAAAATCTTATAGAAACTAGTACAATAAGGCCTACCCATGATTCAAGGGGATTAAAAGAGGGAGGTACAGTGTTATTATTTTTCTGATGGACATGGGTCCTCCTTCACTAGAAGGATGGAAGTGCCCAACCCAGCTGTGCAGGTCTCCATACCCATCATTGAATGACTCTGTCCAAAAGTTCCCAAGCACTTATTCTTTTTGGCAACATTCTGTGGGGCCCCTTATCCTGAAGGAGCCTTCAAACCGCAGATCTGGTGCTCCTTACAGATGCACTTGGTGTTCTCTGAGATTAGGGAGAAACTTTCCTTGGTGTCCCCACCATGTAGTTTTGAAAATGTAGGTCCCCTTAACACGCTTCGAATAGACCCTGCCAGATCGCAGGTTTATAGTGCATTAAATAGGAGGTTCCTACTGACTTCGCCTTCTAAATTAGGTCTAGTGGTCTGGGAGAGGGTTTGGCTTGCTGCTGAAGATGGCGGACACGTGAGACAGTTGCTTCTCGCCGGCCCACCATATATCCTGATATACCCGAGCTGTCGACACCCTAGAAGGGTTGTGGAGCACACCCCAGATAACAGTGTCCTGGGGGCCCGAAGGGAGACTCTGGCGCTTTGTGGTGCATTCCGGGGCAGGTAAGGAGAGATTCAGCGGCCTGTCGACCATATCCCAAAATGGCACGAGTGACCTGTTGCGGTGACTCTATGATGGCTCTCGTCATCCAGAGATACCTGTTGACTCCGGAGGCAGTGCTGTGCCGAAACTGTGAGAGAAGGCGAAGGAGATGTCCCTTGTGTGGCTCGCTGTAACGGAGCCGGAGGGCAGAGGCCGAGGTCTACCACAGAGCGGCCTGCACCGGCTGATGGTGATGGTGGGAGGAGCTGCCCGGCTAAGTGCAGAGATGCAGAGGATTACCTCTGTAGAGTGTGGAGGTTAGGGATTTGAAGGTGTCCGGGCGGCGGCCGTAGCTATAGAGGAGAACCACCTGGCTTCTGCTGCGGGTTGTCCGGAGGTGGCACAGAGATCGAAGGAGGCTGGGTGCCTAGAGGGTGGACGTTCAGAGCTCTGAACAATGCAGCGACAGACACAGTGAGCAGGGGATGGGACGAGAAGGCAGAAATTGAGGCTGGAGGCCCCCCCCCCCAGGGCACAGGAAGAACTCAGGGCTCAGGTCGGGGCCCGGCATGAGGCCTGCAACTGGGTAGCAGAAAGCAACCTGGATCTACTCCTCACTTGGTTACAGGCCCTACTGTATGCGAACCACCAAGTCTCCCTAATATTAGGACCCAAGTGCCACTGGTAAAGATGCAACGGGAGGGCGGCCCGGTGTACGGCTGAATAACATGAGGAGCTAGGGGACTTAGTGGCCTGACTGGCAACAGGAGGCAGACAATAATGGGGGAACCCCTGAACTGAAGTGAGGGGTTGTGGACCCAAACCGGATGCCGCTCTGATTTGGCAGCCCTCATTAATGCTCTCCTGACTGGTATCTAACCCTGCACAAACTCCACCTGGCAATTACCTGCGCCATCAGAGGGCAGCGCAGTGCCATAGACCAAGACATTTTGAAACTAGTAGCGGGGGTGGGGGGTCCCAAACAGTAGTGTGCCCTTAGAGAGCTCACAACCCGGAGGCGCTTGAGACAATACATCTTGTAGTCTTAGGGGACCGCTGCCCCCATGTTGGAAGACCCTTGGCCCCGCAAAAATGCGTAAAACCCGGAATAGGCTAAAAAGGGTCCCGCCTGGTATGGTGGATGGCCCTCCTGAACAAGTAATTGAGAAACAGGACCCCGGGCCCATCGAGGACCCTATTCAATTGCAGCTCCGTAAGATACTCGAAGCCATCGCAGACACAAAAGCCATGCTGCATAAGGATATCAGCACGGTGTCGGTGGAGCTGGGGCTGCTCAGAGCGGAGCACCATAAATTGGTAGAGAGAGTCAAAGAGACAGAAGATTTGGTTGCTGAAATGAAGCCTGCGCTGCAAAATTAGTCGCACCAAGTTCAAACCCTGTCTGACAGAGTACACATACATGAAAATAGAGTTGAAGATGCTGAAGGCCACAACAGAAGTAATAACATTCAAGTGGTGAGGCTGCCTGAAGGAGTGGACAGCAAGGACATGATAGAATACCTTGAACAGTGGCTCCAGTTGGTGGTTGCCCCAGAGTGCACGCGTGCCCCCAGGTGCCGGGTCGCCCTCCCCGCCCAGTGGTGGTAAGAATTCTCCACTACAAAGATAGAGACAGGATACTCCAGAGGGCTCGCTCAGAGCGCCCATTTGTTGTCAACAACAATAAAGTCTCTATATTCCCAGAATACACAGTGGAAGTAAAGCAAAGGCCGGCCTCCTATATAGAGGTCAAGAAAGCTCTTTGAGCGGAAGGCCCACAATACTCCTTAATATTCCCTGCACATTTCTGAATCATCCTAGAAGAAAAGACGTATTTTTGTGATGACCCCAAAGATGCTTGGGAATGGTTGGAGGCACACAGAGCTGGTGGACAGCTCCTGCGGGCTGGCGTTGCCTCCAAGGAGCGGGGATGGATAGTGAGGAAGCGTACCTGGCAGAAACCCAGTGGGGGAACTCCAAAGAAGCCTCCCCATCCCAAACCAAACAGGAGAGTGCCGTGGCCATCCAGGCAGTGGCAGACATTGTGAGAACACAGAGGAACTCTTCAGAAACCAGCACCCCTTCTGCTAAAGGGTCTGGTGGACTTGATTCAGATTCCTTGCCATATGTAACACAGAGGACAGCGGACAATCTCCTCCGAACTGGCTCTTTATGAGGATGTTGAGGTGTGTTAGAGGGGTATGTGCTACTGTTCTGGATGGTGTGCCGCACCTGGACCCCCAACCCTAAACTGGGCTGGTGCAGCCGGAGATGAGAGTCACTGTCTTCGGACCGTGGTCTACCCCCCTTCCAGATAGGTCTCAACTCTGGACTGGTGGGGATTTTCCAATAAAAATGTTGGTGCTTAAGCAATTTGGGCGGCTGGAAGTTGCTGGGCTGCTCTTGGGAAGGGCAGTTCATGTTTAGGGGATTATTTGTTTGCTGGTTTTAGTTCTGTTTGCAGGGATGGCTCCTCTACTTTTGAATGAGGGACATGGGCAGGGGGGAATGGGGGCTGGAAGGGGAGGTCAAGACCTGCCCATACATGGCAACCACACATTGTACATTGAAGTTTCTGTCCTGGAACATCAGGGGGATGGGGTCGGCCGCTAAGCGCCACACTATACACAGATATCTGTGGAGACGGGGTGCAGGTAGTTATGCTACAAGAGACACATCTTATACAATGCAAGGTTGACAAGCTGTGTCATAGGTGGAGGGTATAGTTATTTGCTACCTCTTACTTGGCATATGCCAGAGGAACATTGATATGGATTATTGCTGGAGTCCCTTTTGAACCCCTCCATACCTCCATAGATAAAGAGGGCTGTTACGTCTTGGTGGTGGGCAGACTGCTGGGCCACGAGATCACACTCTGTCTATGCCCCTAACCAAGATCAGATTGTCTTTTTACAAACACTTTCTGCTCCAATGGCTTCCCTGGAGGCTGAGGACAATTTTCTTGGTGGCGATTTTACCTTTGTGGCGGATGTCACCCTGGACCACTCCATCCCTCGTTACTTGGGGTTCCCGCCCACTGCATTGCGGCGGGCTTCCATACCTGGTTTGAGACTGGGTCCTTCTTTCTCTCCCATCAGGTAATGGGGCTGGCTCTTTCCTAAGGGGATTCTTGGCTTCACATCAAAATACATTCTAGGTACACTTAGGTACACTAAGGTAGGGTTAGCATATTAGGAGTACGCCTAATTACTGACATGTATCGATATGCATACATGCATTCACTGTTTTAGCACCATGGTAGGGTTCTACCTTTTATTTACTCTGTGCTTGTACTCTTATATATATGTGTCTTTCTAATGATTGCAGCAGCAAATAAATTTTACACTAGAATGACGCTGGTTCAATAAAGACTTATTAGAAACTTTCCCATCATTTGTTCTGTGTTACCCTCTGAGAATAAGTAAGCACAAATGACTGAGCGAAAAGTACTGCACTGTTTCCACGATCCCTGAGGGGTTCGAGAGTTGTCATGTTCATTGGTTGCCAGAAAACGATTTGCTCCTTGGTAAGGGTTGTGGGCTTATGGTGGCAATGTGAGCTAGCTGGTCTATAGGCCAACATATCCTGCGGGGGTGTCTGGAATCAGTTAAGACACCAAGCCCTAAGTTTATGTTATCCAAACAAAATGTAGATTCTGTAGATTTGTAGGAACAACACTACAGCAGAGTTGTTCTGAAAGAGGGGAGCAGGATTGGCTATTGGAGGTCGAGAACATATAATCTTCTTATATGCCAATGATCTACTGCTTTACTTGACAGATGCCATGACGGGATCCTCCAGGGCGTTTGACCTCCTGTCTGAATTTGGATGCCATTCAGTACTGAAAGTCAATAAAAACAAAACATATTTGTTCCCCGTATCCCTGGGATCCCCATCGGCCGTGGGAGCTCCCTGTAGACCTTAACTGGGTCCCGGTCACGTTCCGATATTTGGGAATACGGATATTTCACTCCTTGGAGGACTTGTGGCACTGTAACCTTGGGAAGGTACTCCGATCCCTCTGTTCCAGCGTTCTCGTCTGGTTCTCCTTACGATTACCAATGATGGCCCATATTTCTCAGTCCAAAATGGTCATGCTGCCATGTTTGCTCTATTTTTTTATTAATCTGCCAGTGATAGTGCCAACCGGTTGGTTCCACCAGCTTGATTTGCGGCAGCTGATATGGGACAGGGGTAGGCAGAGGGTGTCCCTACACACATTGCAGCGCCGATGACAGAGGGTGGACTGGGAGCGCCGAACTTCGAACTGTATTTTCTGGCCTCTCAGTTGCAGTGCATTACGCAGTGGCTGGATGGGCTCAGTCAGGAGGAGTTGGGTCGAGCGGGTTCATCTGCACATATGGGGGTGCTGCTGGCTAGACTGCTTAACCCAGCTGTTGAAATTTCGCACTCGCCATTATTGTTGACGACGGCATAATACTGCTTGAAGCGCTCTGTTGCCAAAACTGTGGTGACTCCTCTGTATGCTCTAGAGCTACCACTGGTGGGTCTTCTACATTGTGACCCCCTGACACTTTTCCCAGCTGGACAAATGATGGCCTGGACAGAGGGGGAGTTAGTGACAATTAGAGATTGCTACTTGCCAAACACCCTAATTCCCTTTGGGGACCTGGTATCTAGTACTGGTCTACCGGCAGGCCAGTTTCTTACTTACAAAGCTTTGATCCGCACCTTCCAAGGCCTCTGCAGTGGGGGCCCGGAGTAACCCACCACGCATACAGTATTGATCATGTTATTTTCTCTAGGCATGGCAAGATATATGATGAGGTGGGTTTAAGAATCGCTATTGGAGATGACCCTGAAGCCACTGACGAAATTGCATCAGAAGTTAGGTGGGATTTCGGGTAGGGACATCCCAGACTCAGACTGGAATAAAATCCTGGCGTACCCAAAGGTCTCAAGAAAAAACAAGAGTGAAATACACACAATTTAATTATTTACATATGACATACATGACACCCCATAGGTTGCAACTAGCTTATGGCGGTGACCCATGTGGCTGCCCTAGGTGCCACCACTTGGATGCAGATTTTATACATATGACATGGGAATGCGCAGTGTTCCGGCCCTACTGGGACAGAGACATGATCACCCTGGGGAATACTCTGGGTTGCACACTCGACCCAACCGTTGAGGTGTGCCTGTTGGGGCTTTACCCACGCCCCCCCCCCTAAGCGGAAAGTTGGAACCAAATTCATTGATTTGGCTTTGGCACTAGCCAAGAGACTGATAGCCAGAGCTTGGACATCCAACACCGGACCCTATGTAGGGACGTGTGTGAAAAATGTGACACATGCGCTGGGGCGCAGGGGAGGGATTTGCTTAGAGAGGAGTCTCGGAGCTGAGAAGGCGTCCCATTGCTGGGCTATGGAAGGAGGGCCTTGATGTTTGGGAACACCCGGAGAGGGAACTGACGGGCGGCCTGAAGGATGAGAGAAATTGGTGTCGAAGGGGACACAAGGTCTCAAAAGCAACAGCAGGAAGTTGATAAACCCTGATTTGGTTCCCCGATCTCGAAAAATGCACTCCTTAAGAATATAGCGCCATCTTGGAAGTAGTACTAGATGATAGAGAGCGGAATTCCCCCTTGAGCCTTGCATACTCCCCAGTGGCGCAAGGACAAGAACTTCTGGCATTTAAATAATGCAGAAACTTTGGGTACCATTGAAGGCTGGTCCCAACCCATACATGTTTGGATCATTACTACACTGGGCTTCCTGCACAGGTTTTATTAGGTTTACACGGTTGAGAAGTTGGTTACAGCCTACCCCTCAGATATATGCTAATGCTGAAGCTAGATTTCTCTATGTTAAAGAAATAATGAAAGCTAATTGACCTACCGTATCTGTACACACCCCCAACGATAATTATTCCAAGCTGGGCTCGAAATATAATACAACTGATTAAATTGTTTATAATGAAGGATAACCCTGTATCGGCAAGCATTGTTAAATCAATACTAATACTAGAGATCTCTTATTTGTCAGTTATGGATTTTTTGGGAAGGTGACATAAGTGATGTTACAGATGTATTAATCTAACCATTGCATATCATAAATTGGAATAAAAATATGTTTAAAAAAAAAAAGTCTAGTGGTCTGGGGCAGATAGAGCCCCTTCATGTTTATTTTTTATGGATGAAAATATTTTTGAATATTAAGAGCATCAGTTTTGCAGTAATGACCATGAACATCAAAATGTGTACACATAGAAGATACTTTGTGCTTCCTGTAGGCGCATCTTTCCGTAAGTTTACCCTGTATCAAATGGCCTTATCGAAAATATGTTGCACACTTAAATGTTCATGTGCCTTTTAGAAACTGTTTCAGTACCTTCTTGTTAATAGAATTCTTATCCAGTATCTGGAAAAGAGCTTTACATTCATTTCAGAAAGGTTTTCAAATCCTTTGTTTACTTAACAAATAGATTTACTTCATAGACAGAACAACATTATTTTAAGCATAATCACCCCTGACCTGCAATACTGCAAATACATCTGTGTTTAAAGTAGCCTTTCACAGAATACAGCTAAAGTGAAAGTGGTGACAAGCTCACAAATCACCTCAGCAGTTCTTCAAAAACATGACAGACAAAAGGGACTCAGAAACATTTTGCCTCTCTTCTTACATATCAGCTAAAAGGCTGGAAAGCTATCTTTTTCTTCAAGGTAACTGCTGCCACAAATTAACCTAATATCTCATTCTGTTTTGTGTAGTCACAAATCATCCTAATGTCACTTTATTTCAAAGGTCCTCTTCATCACATCCAGGGCTTAAGTAGGTGTCTGCCCTCTTGGGCTCCCAAGCCACACCAGCTCTTAAATTTATCCTGAGCTGATCATGAATATAATTATGTTACTATGAATGGGATTTAGCAAAAGGAGGTTCACTGCTGCCATAAAAGTACAATTTTCTTCTTCATCGTCTAGTTTGATTTTTAAGGAGCTCTGTTGGTGAACATACAAGGTTTCTGCCTCACCTGCCTCCTGAAGGTTATACATGGCCAGTTGCATGTAGACAATTGCCACAAAAGTTCTTTGATATAAGAGGGCTATAAGGGTGCACACGCCCTCTGCAGAATGAAACTATGCCCCACACTGGTTAGATGACTTTTAATCTGTAAAAGGTACATTGACTATGACAGACATTTGGTTGCTTAGCACCTGCTTTGACCTGGACATATGACCTGGAGTCCTACTCCAAGTCGAGGAAACCCTCACTAGCATCAAACAGAGCTGCACAGATCCTGATCTTGTGCTGAATGTTAAGCTGAGGGCTGCATGTTTTCTGTTAGCTGGGAACAAGACTCAGGTCCCTGTGGAAGCTCAGCTGCCCCGCACTACTGATGCTGTCACCTTACCTGTGTGACAGCTCCAAACAGGTGCAGAGACACAGCACCTAGAAGGCCTTAACATACTCATTACCATCACTATCAGCTGTATAAATCCACATTTACAATTGCTAGTGAACTGAATGGTGCCTGATAAGATTGCTCCCTCCCCTTGAGCAATATTTAATTGTTTATTGATCCCATGGCCATGCTTTTCCATGCAGAGATCTAGCACCCGAGTGGCCTGCATATTACACAGATTATTGAGAGCCTGCATAGCCCATCTGTGTGCCTTTTTTGGGTGTACGTCCACACACCCTGTTTTTGTAGCTTATACTGAGATATGCCCGCTTCATCATTGAGGTTTGTCCCCTGAGTGTGGCGAGACTGCCCTGATCCTCTAACGCTTTCAAGCTGCTGGCCATCCACATTTGTGGGTTGGGAACGGACTACAATTCACCCTCAACTTGGAGATAAATGTATCTTCCCGGACACACTACTTAACCTTTCCAACTCCAAGTAACTTCACTTTTCCCTTGCAGAGCTATCTGATTGCTATTTATTTAATTTTCGTGGTTTCAGCATATTTTGTCTTTGTGGTCGCGCTACTCTTTTCCTTGTATGTAGCAGATTTACCTGAATGCTTTTCTCCCTTAGAAGGAGATGCACCGAAGATAGGCGGCCATCCTTTCGCATGTCTTATGTATGTAGATGATATAGCAATTATGGATATAAGCCCCAAAGGCTGAATAAGAAGTTGACATCATTACAGAAATATAGTATGGCACCGTTTTTGAAGATCAATGTTTTTAAAAGTAAAGTCCTGATTATGAAATGCAGCAGAAGCAGAAAATTATGTAATTTTAATTAGAAATTTGGTCCTGAAAAGCTGGAGATTGTACATTCTTTCCTTTATTCAGGGAAAGTAATAACGGGCAGCACAAAGAATAAGCCACATATCGAACATAGTTCTTGTAAAGCGGTAGCACATGCAAATGGCTTGCGTATTTTTTATAGCGCAAAGGGTCAAAGACACTTTTTACACCTGGTTACTGTTTTTAAAGCAAAAATTCCTCCTACTTTGCTATATGCTGTTGGATCTATTCCAGTAAAGGACTGGAGTTTCCTAGATAAGATTGAAGTCCATACTTCACGCTAAATATGTAATTTTAACAAACTGGTCTCAAAATCTGCTATTAAATGGGAATCTGGCTTGAAAAGTTCTTTTACTCAAGGCTTAGCAAGGATATTACGTGAGGGGATATCAGTTAAAGATAGTGAGTCATACACGCTACGAAGTTTCATGTGTCAATACATTTTTGGAGGAACCATGGACAAATATTCCTTTTTCCGTGACTTCTCCTTGGCACTGCATGTTTTCGGTACACAGGAGGAGTCAGTGATTTCCCTCCCGCTTCTAGAACTTAAATCCTTTTAAAAAATCACAAGTTGTATGGTTAGCTATCATAGAGATGTCAAATTTTGCAGATCAAAAGAAAGGCTAAAGATAATAGCTATGTCAAATACACAGAGGGTTCCCCAGAAATACTTATCTTGGAACTTAGAACATGATATTCGATGTTGGCTTACTTTATGCCGCATGAATCTCCTGCCTTTACATGACGTAACAGCAAATTGGTCCTACTCTACGAAAAATGGGAAAAATTGCAATTTATGTAATCTGGGCACTCAGAATCTTGACCATATTTTGTTTGCTTTCCAGCATTGGTTTTGTTTCGTCATCGTAGGCTTCGTCCAATGTTTATACAAAGCTGTATAAAAAATGTAACATCAGCCCATGTATAAAATTGTTACATTTTTTAAAGGAGTTTTTGCATATATTTTAGACCTCATAACTTATTTAAGCAGGTTTTCTTCTTAGATACATGGACCTCTTCACAATTATGTTTCTAAGTTCCACCCCTTTGTATTTTTAAGGTTAATGGAGTTTTAGCGCTATTTTTAGATTGTATCTTTGAACATGTTATGGCTGCTATTCAACTGCTCTTTGCACAAAACTGGGATATACTGTGCGTCTAACCCTCTGCTGCTAAGGGACAACGGAATTGTTAGTTATCAATGTGCTAGTTCTTTCTTAGTATTTTCTCTGGTTATAACTTTTGCTGCTATATGATGCACTCTATTTAAAATTGATCATTTCAAGAAGCTGCTATTGCACAATATTGCATAATATTCTAAAACTTGCACATGTGACTGCTGCTATTCAAATGTGTTTTGCACAAAATTTGGGATATATTTTGCTTTTATGTTTTGTTGCTAAAGAAAAATGTATTGTTTGTTACAAATATGTTCGCTTTTTTAGAATACCTTTCTATTTTAACTTGTAGCTGCTACGTGATGCATTTTATCTAAAATTGGATCTATTGTGAAGCTGTTATCGTACAGTATGGATTCAAACTTGAGCTACTTGGTGTGGTAAAGGACTTAATAATGGTATTGCAATTTGCTTGTTTGTCTCAATGATGATTACCTTTATGTGCATCTCGCTCATTTGGGGCAATTGATTTCATTCATCTGTTGTGGACATTTTTATCTTGCCATTTGAGGGAGAACCCAGAACCGGCTCTGATAGGTTTCGATACCTCTGCGATGGACTAAGAAATGAACTAAGCATATATTTTATTATACATATTATGTAATAATTGTGTGTATGTTTTATGTGTACCTCATTGGAGATCCAAATTCTTACTAAATATTGAATTGAATTGTCTTTGTGGTCACTATGAACATAAACAATAAATGTCTTTGACTCCAGCACAAAGTTATCATTTTGTAGGAGGATTGTGATCCTGCATTTTATAAAGAAATGTTCACAATTTGGTGGGAATCACAAATGTGTATACATGTTTGTAAAAATAGAATTGACCATCCAATTATCATAACTGTGTTATTTTGTGCTTATGTTTTCTTGTTACATTTAAGTTTGCAAACGTATATAGTACAGGGTTCGTTATGTTATTTTCTACTTAATCTCTTTATTGTGTATGTGATACATATTCTTTTTACTGTGTGCTCTCAGTTTTCACTGTAAATGTATTAGTATTATAGCCTGCTGCAGAGGGCTACACAAGTTGTTAAGGACCGTGAACCCAAGCTGCCTGAGCTGCAGGCAAGGGCGCTTAATAACTTGTGTAGCCTAAGGCAGAGGGGCTATAAAGCTATTAGAACCTACCACCCACTGAGGGTAGAATGTTGTAAATAAAAAAGGGAGAAACAGAAAGACAAACATTGGAATGTTCGAGCAGATGCCATATATTAGCCATCATAAGCCCTGAACCACTTCATTGTCTTCAGTGGAGTTCCTAACATTCCAATGTTTAAATTATATTAATTTTGAGATATTATTACAATGTTTTCTTTCCAAAACTAATGACCTTGCTGCTCAACTTTGATTCAGCTATGCTCTGATTGCTGGTCTAAAGCTATATGAAGAGTCAAAGAAGGTTGCCACACCAACGTTTCATTATTCGGAATGTACCAAGTGCCCTGGTTAATGGGGGACATCAACACTCGGACCTGTGATCTTGCATGATTGTCCCAGAAATCACAAGGATCAGGGAAATATCTGAACAGTCCCCTTTTCAGGCAGTTTATCAGCCATTCTTTCCTACTTAACATGGTTTTGCAGATATGATCCATTGAGAGAGCTGCAAGAGATATTGGAAAACGGTAGAGGATAACGTTTGAGAGCAAGAGAAAATATATGGCCCACTCAGTTAAGCGTCTATTTTTCAAAATTAGTTTTCATTGTCATGTTCTCTGGAGCATTCATGTTTTAAGATATGGGTTCAAAGGTGCTCCAAGTTTTCTACAAGGAGGATAAAATATGGTGGATGGTTTGCTCAGGTTATGGGTGGAAAAGAATACGAAGGATTAAATGACAAAAGGAACGAGTGCTAAATAAAATTATCTGAGCCTGATTTAGATCTTAGCGGATAGGTTGATTCATCACAACAGCGTCAGATATCCCGTCCGCTGAAATATAAATCCCATTATATCCTATGAGATTTATATTTCAGTGGACGGGGTTTCTGTCACCGGTTGTGACGGAGTAACCGATCCGCCAGGATCTAAATCGGGCCCTCTGTGTTCTGAGCATTGTTCCTAGTTGCGGCAGAGTAAAAGACGAGGAGCAGTTGGTTCTTTTGCCATGAAGATCTCAAGGTGTTCCAAGAAGTACAGATCTCAGGACTATTATTCAATATCTGCAATTATCAGGTTTTAGACGAAAGTAGTAGGGAACGGAATAGACCAAGCTATCAGCGTTGGCATAACCACTGGACTGGCATGGGCACAGAAGATGATCAGCAGTAAAAAGGTCGGAAAAAGGAAACAATGTTGTATTAGACTGGAGGCAAACCATATCTGAACAGTTTGCAATCTTACATCTTTTTTATCTCAAGTTCAGGTTTGATAAAAATTGATTAAGATCTTGATTGAGGTCAAAGTCTTTATTCTCTCATAACTTTATTCCAAGCCCCTCTTGGTCGATTGACAATTTTTTTGTAAAGCTTTATTTATTACATTTATGATAAGCAAACATCATGCCGACTATGGAAAGTATATCAGTTGAGGTTACACAGAGTGCAATATGGCATGGGAGAGAACATGATAAGTGTGCAGTAATGGGAAAGATCAAGGAGCAAACACAATCATATATCGCACATTTCACCCTAGTACCTACCTTCAGGTCCAGACACATTAACCCAATGTACTGTAGAATTAGCTTGAGGAACAATTTGTCACATGGACTTGACTGAGTACCTTTTATTAAACCTCTGCAAGACGACAACTCATATAAATGCAATAGGTGAAGAGGTACGCTGTAAAAAGCGGTTTTGGACCCCATATATGCCTGGGTCTGTTGGCAGATCGAATGATAGAATGATTGTTCGATTGAAATTTGATGTTTTGATTTTAGGCCGTTTTGTTGTAAAATGGTCTACAGTACATTTCAATAAGAAGGCACAAGGAATGAAGTTTTGTATTGGCTTAGCAATGGAGTCACATAGCAATATACCACTTGTGAACAAGGTGCTACATACACAAACTATAAATAATTTGACCAAGTATCTGCCGATTGATAGGACTTTTAGGCCCCTTATTACAGGTATTCACGCTCCTTTAATATTCAACACTGCTCCTCCCTCCCCATCCTCCACTTCAATTCAACATAGCTGTCTTTTTTCAACTTCACTCCATACAGCCAAGCATCCTGTATAAGATTCACAAGAATGTCCCCTGGGTAAAGTGTATGATAATAGGCAGAAGTAGGCACATAGAATGAAGTAGACTTTGCCCTATGATTTGGCTAAAGTGCAATCGTGAGGCCTGGGACATGAATGGAGTCAGTGGTTGACCACATTGATTGAGCTGCCTTGAAACAAGACTTATCATTGGTACAGAATAGGAGAGTTCAGTTGGATATTGTTTTTTTTCTTCAAATGCCGTCTTGCAGATTATATAGAAGGGCCTAGAAAGTTTTTTACATCAGCTGGGTATCCACAGAGTTCAACATATGACGTTGGATTGGTGACTCATGAAAGACGCTGCATATGAGCAGCCCCCATTATTTAGGCAAAGCTGGGGGCACATTTTGTTTTTGGGAAAAAAGCAAGTCTTATTAAGGGTATCAAAGTCATGGAGCCCTGCGTCAGGAAGAGATGTGATTCCATGGAGGGCAGAAAAAACCTCATCTGGAGAAGGCGCTACTATTGTTGGCCTCAAAGACATAAATTACTTTTAATTGAAAATGTTGTTTTTGGTGAGCCTGATTGGGGGGTAGAGTTGCTAAAATCTTAACTTTGGGTTTATGGTAGTCCTTGTACATGTGTTTCAAGGCTACATGAACTACCAGTAGATCCTAGTTGAAGAAGTAGGGTGGTAGGAAGAAAGAGGTCCAGTAGGAGAAGGAAGAGTTGATTTGTCAATGGGGTGAGGAGATGCTTGAATTAAATAATTGATCAAATTGCATATGAGTTGTAGTAATTTGGACAGCAAGTTGGGCTGAGCATGTGTAAAAATGATGGTATCAAGCCTCGATAATAGATCAACAGGGTGTCAAACTTAGCAGCATTTCTATGTTGGTAATGAACACTATTCAATGAAAAGCACCAGGAAAGTCATGTAGAAACCATAACCTCTTACATTACCTGATAAAGTGAGAACAGACTATTTCCATAATTGTTAAGGAAGCCATTGCTTGTGCGATATCTCAGTAAAGCATTGTTTTTCCAGTTTTTCATTGGTGTGACATTTGGCACGTGCCACGCTGCCAGGTCCTTTGCTTTGATATCATAGTAGCCAGGATTCTGTCAACAAGGAACACAGACATCATACTAGATATAGTTAAGATTTATCAACAGATTACTTCTGCAAGAAAGCATTCACTGGACATTTGTGTATACAATATGAATAGATATGAATGTATCTACTCCCAGTGATACGCTTGAGGACACGTTTAAGATAGAGAGCAGATATTTCATATCCTTTACCCCAAACCACATTTGTCTTGTGCAAACTGCTAGTTTTCTCAGGTGTTTTTTTAATGTTTGTTTTGAAGTCCCGAGAAAGCCAACTTTCTTATAATAAAGAGGAGCAAATAAGTCTTCTAAAACTTTTAAATTGCGTCTAGATTGTAATAATTTTTATGCAAGTAAATGCTGCATATGTCTCCCTTCAGTGTGTTTGCTTCACTACCTTCACCCAGATTGGAACTTCTATAAATTAAATTTACTCTTCTGCATGACTTTTGTTCGCAGACATGAAAAAGGCAACACAAGAAAACCTCTTGTTACCTCATACAACAATTTTTGTCTTAACAGTCATTTTTTTTCCAAAGTTCTAGGCTTGGATTTATCTAGAGTTTGAAAAATAGGAATGAATTCTAAAATGTTATGCTTGGCATTTTAGGACTTCTGCACCAAACAAGTTAATTGAATGTATGGGTGCCATTTTACACAAGACTAATTCCAACCTTTTGTGCTTCAGAGAAGTCAGATCCCATGTCCCTTGGACTCCTAGCCTTTCTGTTTTATCTTATTAAGATGTTTGTATAACAGGGACCTGGCCACAAACCAAGCAGGGCACATCACATAAAACAGGCACAATACAGATATATACAAGAGATTTGATTAGGTTGATGAGGGGACGGAGAGAAAAAACAAATAGACATTAAGGAATATTCTGAACAGATACATCTTTAAGCCTCTTTGGAGAGGTAGGAATTTAGGGTCAAAGTGTTAGATTATTTGTCTAAGATCAACTGCAGGTTGGTAACAGATTCTCAGTCATGGCTGGAGAATGACTAGTTGACAGCTTTGTGATATGTAGACCATGAATGGAAATTTGAGCTAAAGAAAATGGTGCCTCATTTACTCTTTAGTTGAATATACCATTTGCCAATATGTGTTGAGTACCAGTGGTACCCATTGCTCCATGGGCAAGTAAGTATGAGCTTCCGGTATGTTAAGGATTGCTGTATTTTAGGTAAAATTTTTGACCTAACACTGTATTACGAAATAGCAAAGGTACCTGGTGTACTGGCATGTGGTGTCCCACTGGTAGTCCGACCAGCCTGAAATAATCAGTGTCTAATATCTGTTTTGGATATTAAAAGTTAGTGGGCATTTTACCTTGTAGTCATCACTTGTAGCTCCAAATGCAGATCCAAATATGTTGTAGTTTGCCCAGTTGTTGTCGCCACTAGGCTGATTTTGGTTGTTTTCTTGCTGACTGGACCAGCGGTCTCCTGTAGTGCATTTCCCATGCATGTTATTTTCATGGACACTGGCTACTAAAGTCCAGCCACCTCCGTTGGTGTTCATGTCACAGTAGGTCTGATAGGATTCACCATTTTCAGTGACAAGGTTGTATATTCCATCTGGAAAGCATCAAGAAAATAGTTAGAAATTATTTTTCTAATTTAACACATTTTGCTATTATATCATCCAGAAGTGTGTGTATATATACCTAGGAATATATATATATATTCACAGAAAAAAACATAGGTTTCAGGGGTGTTATAGTTAGCTGCCCATTTCACTCATACAAAACCATAGAAATTACTCCGTTATAGTTAGTTCTGCTATCTATAACTCACGCGCCCGCAATGCACTGCTGATGATGTCACATATTGCATCATTCATGACATGGTCAGTGACATCACTGATGACATCACTGATGACATCTCAAATACGGAGGAATTTCTATGGTTTTGTATGAGTGAAATGGGCAGCTGACTATAACACCCCTGAAACCTATGGTTTTTTCTGTGAATTTCTAAGGTTTTTTAAATGCTAATTTCTAACTATAACGTCTCTGAAACCTATTTTTTTTTCAGTTGATTTCAAAAGTTTTTTAAATACTAGCTTTTAAGTGTGATAGTAGTTATATCTATTTTTTTGTACTGATTTTCTACAGTTTTTAACTGTTTATTTATAAATATTTTATTCATTAAATAACATTATATATTCTGAAAATTGCAAAAAAAATATTTTTTTAATGAAAACTGAAACATTGATTAATGTTCTTTTTTTATTTTAATATATTTATATTATTTTCTTTAACAAAAAAATTCCAATTTTTTTCGGAGTCGCGCACTCAAAGTGTACACATCACGGTGGGTGCGCGCATTCTAGCCGCCATTTTAGAAAAATCATGAAGGATCCGCGTATGGTGTGCAACGGCTGCATGTTTTTCAGTTACATCATATACATTTAATACCACGTGATATGCGCGATTGGTATGCGACCAGTCTGCGACTCCTGCTCCCGCGCATTTGCGACACATGTGCATTATGGTACGAGATGTTTGCGCGGTTGCGGGTCCCGCGTGACATCATTTACGTGCTGGGGCATGCTGGGTGCGCGACTCCCGCAAAAAAAATGTATGTTCCAAAATGATATGTATTTGTCTTTAATATACATATTAAGGCAAGAGATTATGTAAGCTATTCATCAAAATAATATATTTGTACTTATAATAAACTTATATTATTTTTAAATATATTTTCGCGAAGTCGGTGCGTGCATCGTGAGTGTAGAGAACCAGGTCAGCAGAGCTGCTCTAGAGCCAAAGAAATAGGTCAGCAGAGCTGCTCTAGAGCCAGAGAACCAGGCCAGCAGAGCTGCTTTAGAGCCAGAGAACCAGGTTAGGAGAGCTGCTTTTGAGCCAGAGAACCAGGTGAGCAGAGTTGCTTTAGAGCCAGAGAACCAGGTCAGCAGAGCTACTCTAGAGCCAGAGAACCAAATCAGCAGAGCTGCTTTAGAGCCATAGAACCAGGTCAGCAGAGCTGCTTTAGAGCCAGAGAACCAGTTCAGTCGAGCGGCTCTAGAGCCTAAGAACCAGGTCAACAGAGCTGCTCTAGAGCCAGAGAACCAGGTCTGCAGAGCTGCTGCAGAGCCAGACAAACCAGGTCAGTAGAGCTGCTTTAGAGGGAGAGAACCTGGTCAGCAGAGCTGCTCTAGATCCAGAGAACCATGTCAGCAGAACTGCTTCAGAGCCATAGAACTGGGTCAGCGGAGCTGCTTTAGAGCCAGAGAACCAGGTCAGCAGAGCTGTTGTAGAGCCAGAGAACTAGATCAGCAGAGCTGCTCTGTAGCATAAGAACTAGGTCAGCAGAGCTGCTCTAGAGCCAGAGAACCAGGTCAGCAGACCTGCTGTAGAGCCAGAGAAACCAGGTCAGCAGAGCTGCTTTAGAGAGAGAGAACCAGGTCGGCAGAGCTGCTTTAGAGCCAGAGAACCAGGTCAGCAGAGCTGCTCTAGCTGACACTGACTGACTGACACTGACTTACTGACACTGACTGATTGACACTGACTGACATAGATTGACTGACACTGACTGACACTGATTGACTGACGCTGACTGACTGACACTGATTGACTGACACTGACTGACTGACACTGATTGAGTGACACTGATTGACACTGACTGACTACTCTCTACTACTCTACTACTCTCTACTACTCTCTCTCTACTACTCACTCTCTACTACTCTACTACTCTCTACTACTCACTCAACTTCTCACTCTCTACTACTCTACTACTCACTCTCTACTACTCACTCTCAACTTCTCACTCTCTACTACTCTACTACTCACTCTCTACTACTCACTTGCTACTACTCTCTACTACTCACTCTCTACTACTCACGCTCTACTACTCTACTACTCACTATCTACTACTCTCTACTACTCACTCTCTACTACTCACGCTCCACTACTCACGCTCTATTACTCTCTACTACTCACTGTATACTACTACTCTCTACTACTCACTCTCTACTACTCTCTACTATTCACTCTATACTACTCACTCTCTACTACTCACTCTACTACTTCCTACTACTCTCTACCACTCACTCTCTACTACTCTACTACTCACTCTCTACTACTCTCTACTACTCACTCACTACTATTCTCTCTCTACTACTCTCTGCTACTACTCTCTGCTACTACTCTCTGCTACTACTCTCTGCTACTACTCTCTGCTATTCACTCTCTACTACTCACTCTCTACTACTCAATCTCTACTACTCACTCTCTACTACTCTACTACTCACTCTCTACTACTCTCTCTCTACTACTCTGTCTCTACTATTCACTCTCTAATACTCACTAACTACTACTCACTCTCTACTACTCACTCTCTACTACTCACTCTCTACTACTCACTCTCTACTACTCACTAACTACTACTCACTCTCTACTACTCACTCTCTACTACTCACTCTCTACTACTCGCTCTCTACTACTCACTCTCTACTACTACTCACTCTCTACTACTCACTCTCTACTACTCTACTACTCTCTACTACTCGCTCTACTACTCACTCGCTACTATTATCTACTACTCACTCTACTACTCTCTCCTACTCTCTACCACTCACTCTCTACTACTCTACTACTCTCTCTCTGCTACTCACTCTCTACTACACTCTACTACTCTCTACTACTCACTCTCTACTACTCTCTACTACTCACTCTCTACTACTCACTCTGTACTACTCACTCTGTACTACTCACTCTGTACTACTCACTCTTTACTACTCTCTACTGCTCACTCTCCACTACTCAATCTCTACTACTCGCTCTCATCTACTCTCTACTACTCACTCTACTACTCACTATACTACTCACTCCCCCATGCAATTTCCCATAGGACCTGTTGATGCAGCTACAGCTCGAACTGCTGAACGGAATTACACCAAATTTGGCAGAAAGGTAGACCTTGGTTCAGAGTCGTGCCTTTTGCTTAAATGGTGTAAATCCGTTCAGTAGTTCCTGAGAAAATCAAAAGTAAAATCACATAAATATCTGGGCGGAGCCTAACCACACATCTCATCGTGAGATCTGATTGGCTGTCAGCACTTCATCCAAGAAGTGTTGGCAGCCATCTTGGGACCAATATACATGATAGCACCTCATTAAAAAGCATTGCAGTTAATAGAAGGTTTTAAGACTTTAGTTACATTATAAATCATTTGTTGATGGTATCATACTCATTTTAGGAATTCTGGTGTGTTCTAAGGTGATTTTACCATGTGAAAAATCCTTTTGCTGGGATATCATGAATCATGTTTGAGAGAAAAATATTTTCTCATGCTTTTCCCACAGAGGTTTGGAAGGTGATCTATAAGCTAACCTGAGAGCATATTTTCTGTAAATTCACATTATCTTTCTCAATCATGTGAGAATGAAGACTGACATTCTCAGTAAAACATGTACATCCAACAAGGGCAGAGACTGTCAGTTGATTCCTTTGTGTTCTACTGCAGCTTCTCAGAGTGTTCTAAAGAACAACTAGAGCGCTAACAGTCCTACTTATGACAAACGTAAGGCACACCTGAAGCCATCTTGATTGGAATAAAGTGGTAACTCTTAAAACATTTAATTTAAAAAGGAACAAAATGAGGAGGTTCATTTTGCCTTAGAAAGTATGATTAGGGCTGCAGAAAGAAAAATTAGGGCACATTTTGAGTGACTTCGCAAATCCTCTTATATTTCATTAAATAATTCTGACATGCAGACTGAAACATGTACTTTGAATACCAGCAGCAGACTTCCCTGGTGAGCAGTAGCTTTACTACAGTGATCTAAAAAGCAACTAGAGTGCTAACATTCCGAATTTATGGCAAATGTGTGACACATCTGAATGCCTTCTTGATGGAATCGAAGTAAAAAACTGAAAGTATTTCCTACTGAGGAGACTGTAGTAAATGAGGAAATTAGGAAACTTCATAACAAATAAGTTTCCCAAGATGGCCACCAGATACAAAAGAGCCCAAATGTAGCACAAATATCACCCAGGTGTAGCCCAAGTATAGCCAAATGACAAAATGTCCCAGAGTGTTCTAAATAACAACTAGAGCGCTAACAGTCTTACTTATGGCAAAAGTATGGCACACCTGTAGCCATCTTGATTGGAATAAAGTGGTAACACTTAAAACATTTAATTTGCAAAGGAACAAAATGAGGGGGTTCATTTTGCCATATAAATTATGATTAATGCTGCAGAAAGAAAAATTAGGGCACATTTTGACTTCTCAAATCCTCTTCTATTTCATAAAAAAAATTCTGACATCCAGACTGAAACATGCACTTTGAATACCAGTAGCATACTTCCCTGGTAAGCAGTAGCTTTACTACAGTGATCTAATGAGCAACTAGAGTGCTACCATTCATAATTTATGGCAAAGGTGTGATACATCTGAATGCCTTCTTGATGGAACCAAGTAAACAAGCATTGAAAATGCAATAGGTCTCGCCCTCATTTAAGTTAAAGCAATTCTGTTTGTAATTAGGTGGCTTTTTAGCTTTGCTTGTATTAGTGTTTTTCAAACTTTCATGTACATAACATGCATATGTATGCATATATCAAACTACCGCTCCTTCGTGCTGTCGTCACACGGGCCACTTGGATTCGCTTGATGCCAAATTCAGCGTTCATTTCATAATAAAGTGCAGTCGATCATGACGCGTTTCAGCCAGCACAGTATATGTATATGTATGCATGCATTTATATTTGTATTTATATAGATATGCAGATTATATATATGTTTATACATGTATGCGTATATATACACACATATATATATATAAATGCATATGCATATATGTGCATTTGTGTGCATGTAGAGAGAGGTAGAGAGGTAGAGGTGTAGCGGTAGAGAGGTGGAGGTAGAGAGGTAGAGAGTAGTAGAGAGAGAGGTAGAGTGAGGTAGAGAGGTAGAGAGTGGAGAGTGAGTAGTAGAGAGTAGTAGAGAGTAGCAGAGAGTAGCAGAGAGAGTAGCAGAGAGTGAGTAGTAGAGAGTAGTAGAGTGAGTAGTAGAGAGTGTGTATTAGAGAGTGAGTAGTAGAGAGTAGTAGAGAGTGAGCAGTAGAGTGAGTAGTAGAGAGTGAGCAGTAGAGTGAGTAGTAGAGAGTAGTAGAGAGTGAGTAGTAGAGAGTAGTAGAGAGTGAGTAGTAGAGAGTAGTAGAGAGAGAGTGAGTAGTAGAGAGAGAGAGTAGTAGAGAGAGAGAGTAGTAGAGAGTGAGTAGTAGAGAGTGAGTAGTAGAGAGTGAATAGTAGAGAGTGAGTAGTAGAGAGTGAATAGTAGAGAGTAGTAGAGAGTGAGTAGTAGAGAGTGAGTAGTAGAGAGTAGTAGAGAGTAGTAGAGAGTAGTAGAGAGTGAGTAGTAGAGAGTAGTAGAGAGAGAGTAGTAGAAAGTGAGTAGTAGAGTAGTAGAGAGTAGTCAGTGTCAGTCAGTGTCAGTCAGTATCAGTCAGTGTCAGTGTCAATCACTGTCAGTCAGTCAGTGTCAGTTAGTCAGTGTCAGTCAATCAGTGTCGGTCAGTGTCAGTCAGTCAGTCAGTCAGTCATTGTCAGTCAGTGTCAGTGTCAGTCAGTGTCAGTGTCAGTCAGTCAGTGTCAGTCAGTCAGTGTCAGTCAGACAGTGTCAGTCAGACAGTGTCAGTCAGACAGTGTCAGTCAGACAGTGTCAGTCAGACAGTGTCAGCTAGAGCAGCTCCGCTGACCTGGTTCTCTGGCTCTAAAGCAGCTCTGCTGACTTTGTTCTCTCCCTCTAAAGCAGCTCTGCTGACCTGATTTCTCTGGCTCCACAGCAGGTCTGCTGACCTGGTTCTCTGGCTCTACATCAGCTCTGCTGACCTGGTTCTCTGGCTCTAAAGCAGCTCTGCTGAACCGGTTCTATCGCTCTAAAGCAGTTCTGCTGACATGGTTCTCTGGCTCTAGAGCAGCTCTGCTGACCTGGTTCTCTCCCTCTGGAGCAGCTCTGCTGACCTGGTTCTCTCCCTCTAAAGCAGCTCTACTGACCTGGTTTCTCTGGCTATACAGCGGCTCTGCTGACCTGGTTCTCTGGCTCTAGAGCAGCTCTGCTGACCAGCTTCTTAGGCTCTAGAGCAGCTCTGCTGACCTGGTTCTCTGGCTCTAAAGCAGCTCGGCTGACTTGGTTCTCTGGCTCTAGAGCAGGTATGCTGACCTGGTTCTCTGGCTCTAAAGCAGCTCAGCTGGCCTAGTTCTCTGGCTCTAAAGCAGATCTGCTGACCTGTTTCTCTCCCTCTAAAGCAGCTCTGCTGACCTGGTTTTTCTGGCTCTACAGCAGCTCTGCTGACCTGGTTCTCTGGCTCTAGAGCAGCTCTGCTGACCTAGTTCTTAGGCTATAGAGCAGCTCTGCTGACCTCGTTCTCTGGCTCTAAAGCAGCTCTGCTGAACCGGTTCTATGGCTCTAAAGCAGTTCTGCTGACCTGGTTCTCGGTCTCTAGAGCAGCTCTGCTGACCTGGGTCTCTGGCTGTAGAGCAGCTTTGCTGACCTGGGTCTCTGGTTCTAGAGCAGCTCTGCTGACCTGCTTCTTAGGCTCTAGAGCAGCTCTGCTGACCTGGTTCTCTGGCTCTACAACGGCTCTGCTGACCTGGTTTCTCTGGCTCTACAGCACCTCTGCTGACCTGGTTCTCTGCACTCACGATGCACGCACCCTACTTCGAGAAAATATATTTAAAAATAATATAAGTTTATTATAAGTAAAAATATGTTATTTTTATGACTATCTTAGATAATCTCTTGCCCTAATATGTATATTAAAGACACATACATATCATTTTGGAACATAACATATTTTTTGCTGGAGTTGCACACCCAGCGCGCCCCAGCACATATATGACATCACGCGGGACCCGCCACCGCGAAAGCATCTTGTAACGTAATGTGCATGTGTCGCGAATGCATGGGAGCAGGAGTTGTGGACTGGTCGCATACCAATCGCGCACATCACGTAATATTAAATGTATATGATGTAACTGAAAAACACGCAGCAGTCGCACACCGTACGCGGATCCTTCACGACTTTTCTAAAATAGCGGCTAGAATCCGCGCACCCACCGTGATGTGTACGCTTTGAGTGCACGACTCCGAAAAAAAATTGGAAAAAACATTTTTTTGAAAGAAAATACTATAAATATATTAGAAAAAAAAAATGAAAACCTAAAAAAATAATGAATATTTCCATTTGAATGTTTTTTTAAAAAAATTTCAGAAAAATATATATTTAATGAATAAAATATTTATAAATAAACAGTTAAAAAACTGTAGAAAATCAATACAAAAAAATAGGTATAACTACTATCACACTTAAAAACTAGCATTTAAAAAACCTTTGAAATTCACTGAAAAAAAACATAGGTTTCAGAGACGTTATAGAAAGAAATTAGCATTTAAAAAAGCTTTGAAATTCACTGAAAAAACCATAGGTTTCAGGGGTGTTATAGTTAGCTGGCCATTTCATTCGTACAAAACCATAGAAATTCTCTCCGTTATAGTTAGTTCTGCTAACTATAACTCGCGCGCCCGCAATGCACTGCTGATGACATCACATATTACATCACTCATGACATGGTCAGTGACATCACTCATGACATCACTGATGACATCTCAAATGACATCATTGATGACATCATCCTTGTGATAGAGTGGCAGACCTCCTCTCCCCCTGATATAACCTTTGATACACACATTCAAAGGTAGAAACTAACATTTTCAAAACAATGGACATACCAATACCAGTACAACCACCTATTCAGTAATTCTAAGATCCACATACACATACTCATTCACCAACAGTCCTATACAGTCACTCATACATGTACTCACTCATCATATGTACTCATGCACCTATAAATCCTGTTACACAACACCACTCATCCATAGAGTTACTCACACACATAGTCACTCATTCTAATAAAGAATCAAACATCCATTTACTTGCATATGCAGCTATGCACACACCACCACACTTACTTCTACAGAAACTTACATATACTTAGTCTTTTAAACAATCACTTGTAGAAACACATACTTATTCATACAGGAACTTTTTCAATCTCTCACTCTCACATATACTCACTTATATACACCAATAGTCACATATACTAGTTTAAAACATATGTAGTTACTCATAAAGACACTATTGAGACAGTCATTCACTCACTAACACACCCATGCACACACTCATCCACCCATACAGTCCTGCACACATGCTATCTTCAACACATACAGTGAGTCACTCATTCATGCACCTATGCACTACGTAATACCCCCCACCGAACCATACAGACACTCAGACACTCATACTGATACTCAAAAAAACAACTAATAACCTATATAGACACTCATGTAGCTACTCACCAACCCATGCAGCCACTTATACACAAAGTGAGAGACTGATACAGATATTTACATATTTAAACATTACTCACTAAGCCATGTATTCACAAAGATACACTTAATCAGTAAGTTATACAATCAATTTTTCAAAAACAAATCATCCGTTTAGACACTTATATACCCATTTATTCTTCCATCGACCTTGATATATACATATATAAAACATATGTAATTTTCAGAAAAACACACATTCACTGGATGATGTCATCCGTGATGTCATATGAGATGTCATCAGTGATGTCATGAGTGATGACACTGACCATGTCATGAGTGATGTAATATGTGACGTCATCAGCAGTGCATTGCGGGCGCGCGAGTTATAGTTAGCTTAACTATATCGGGGGAATTTCAATGGTTTTGCACGAGTGAAAAGTCCAGCTAACTAGAACGCCCCTGAAACCTATGGTTTTTTCAGTGAATTTCTAAGGTTTTTTAAATGCTAATTCCTAACTATAACGTGCCTGAAACGTATGGTTTTTTCAGTGAAAAAAAAAATATATTAGGATTCAATCGGTTCGTATTATTTTAATGTCTGCATTTTATCAAAGTTTTATATCTTGCACATTCATTGCGTATTTGCACATAGAATTGATTTGCACTTTTGCTCAATTTGCACATTATCAAATTGCACGTATTTGCACTATTTGCACTTTAAATTAATAGGACTATAATATTTATATACATACAAAAATAAAAAAACAAGAAAATGAGAAATATCATTACAAAAATAACATACAGTTTAAATAGTTAAATTACAATACGCACCGATCTAATGTCACGCTATATACATTTACTGATTGGACATATTTAGAATTGCATCCATGACATGAGGTACCTGCAAACCGGATTTTATCCAGATGACAATGTGTTTGTTTGTTCTTTGATGAGTTGAATTGCAATGTGTCATTTAATACAATATGCTTTTTTTAACTCGGTTCGTTTTGTTCTGGAGGAAATATGTAAATTGTCTATTCTCTCCATACGATCCAACTTGGGAATCATTTTGGTGTCATGTGTTTGAATTTTCAATTATGCACAGTATTTAGACTGGGGATTTAGCATATGACTCGAACAAGTTGGATCGTCAACATTGTATTTACTATATTTATTTATGTTATTGTAAGCACATTTACGAACACAATTAAGTATTTATTTAACAAATTCGTCATGTTGTTATTTTGCGCAAAGTACTGATTTTTGATGTGATAGTATTTCTTCCATTTCTGTCCATCATGTGATGTGGGTGTCAGCATTTTTAAACGCCGTCATACGCAAAGTTTGTCTCATGGGATCAAGGCCGTTCGTCGGCCGAAACGCGTCATGACATAAGGGAGATTTGACAACTGTATAATAAAATAACAGTATCTACCGACGAAGAGGAGTTCGTGCATTCTTTCTTTTCCTGGAGAAAACCGGTGAATGCTTTGTGTCCATATATATATATATATATATATATATATATATATATATATATATATATATGCAAACATGTGGTAGTCCCAATTGAGCAGCACTCGAAGAGACGACGGAGGTTACCAGCCTCAATCACAGGTATGGGCAGAGTTCATGCAGCAGGTAGGTTAAAAGCAGCCTTTCGCGATGCCTGACGCGTTTCGCTGATTAGCTATTTCAAAGGCTTTTGGCGGAAGGTAAGCGTGCTGGGGTGTACCTGTCCCCTCATATATTGATCAACAATGACACGCCCCTGAATGGGGCAGCTGCAATCAGACAGTGCTGTAGGCATTATGGGGGATATAGTGCATATATATATATATTCAATTGAAACACATTTACCACCCAAAAGGTTGCCGCTCTCCACACGGTGGATGTCGCAGCTCATGGGGGCGGTCCCATGCAACAAAAGCGCCAGCAGTCCAAAGAACAACTCTGTGCACTCAGGCTCCTTGAGGTTTTAAAGATTTATTTTTCCATGCCACTCGTAAATGAAAAAAAGAAGAACTGACAAACGTGTTTCAGCCACCTGTCCTTCGTCTGGGTCAGTGGCGGCCCGTGGCATCGGGCTTTTTAACAATAATTGATTTAATTGGATCCCACTAGTCATCGAAATAGTCAAAGGACCAAAATTAAACAATCCATACAAAAACAAATGTCGGCCATCTTACACTGCCTTATAATTGCCATACTCCTATTTACAAGTGAAGAGATTTACGACTTTATATAAATACCAATAAATTTACATTTGATTAAGAGCAAGAAATGTGTCATAATTTCATAATTTGGTGTTGTCCCTTATTACCATGAATTTTCAGCACAAGACATTAAACATTATTAGTACAAGTTATCCTAATCGGTATTGCCATATTGGGCCTGGTGTCACACCCAATAGTGCTGTTTTCATAGCCATATTATTATTTAAACATGTTTAATTTGCATGTCAATCATGCCCTGAATGGGCTATTTCATTATTTACATTCCACTTATACTGTGTTCAAAATATGTACACTGTGAATGGAGAAAGGTTACGACAACCTATGAAAGACCATAATTCTTCTTCGGTATTGAGGCCCCAAGGTGCACAAGTTCTTAGTTTGACTATGTATCTAGCCTCCAGCTATCTAAGGAGCTTGACTGTCTCCCCCTATTTTTGTCAGAAGAATCTGATCCAAACAGAAGTAGCGTAGTTTGTCACTACTCGAATAATGGAATTCAGAGAAAAGCCTGGCTACGGGATATGAGGTATCTATGTTGGTGATTGCCCGTGTGTGCTCCAGCACTCGTTTTTTGGCCGGATGGATGGTGCTGCCAATGTACTGGAGACCACACGGACACACCAAACAGTACACAACGCAGCTGGAGTTACAATTAAGCAGTTTGTTAATACATCGTTTAGCCTTCTTTCCAGGAACTACATAGTCTTCACCTTGGAACTGTTTTTACACGCCTTGCAACTAGTACAAGGAAAAAATCCTGTAATTGACATTCTCTTATTTGCAGGTTTCTCCATGAAATGGCTATGAACTAAAATGTCTTTCAAAGAAGCATTTTTCCTGTATGTAATAACTGGTCTATCAGATATTATGCGCCAGATTACACTGTCAGTTTGGAGAATCCCCCAATTCTTTTGGACCAGATCCCTTTTCTTTGGTGATTCTGCTGAGAAACCAAGAATTAACCTGACTGTCGAAGTATTTTCCTCTGTGTTCGAACTATTGGCTGGTCTCTTAGTCAATAATTCCTGTCTATCCTTTGAATGAACCTTCTCCATGGCACACTGCAAAATTGTCTGTTGGTAACCCCTAGCCCTGAATCTTGCAAGGGATTCCTTCTCATCTTCTTCGTAATCCCCAGGGAGTGAACAATTTTGTTTTAGCCTCAGTAGTTCCCCATATGGGATGCTGTTGATCAAATTGCGCGGATGTTGGCTCTGTGAATGTGAAACTGTATTACCTGAAGTCGGTTTCATATAGAGTTTAGTACAGAGTTTGCCATCCGATTTAAAAACTAACAGATCCAAAAAAGCAATTTCCTCACTGTTAATGTTACAAGTAAATTTAAGATTTAAATAATTTTTGTTCAGATGGCTGATGTATTCTGCTTCGGCGAGTATTCCTCTCCACCAATGAAGAGATCATCGATATATCTCGCCCAACGTGCTATTTTCTCAACCCATTCTCCACAGTCATCTGCCCAGGCCATGTGCTTCTCCCACCAGCCCCCGAAGAGATTCGCGTAGCTGGAGGGGGGAGGGAGCACGTGCCCATAGTGGTACCTTGTATCTGCCGGTATAGCTGACCAGCAAATAAAAAGATGTTGTTATTTTTAAAAAAACTCCACAATTTCAAGTATCATTTTGCTATGTGTTTGGAATTTCAAAGGTCTCATTTTTAACCACGATTCAAGAGAGTAGATAAACACTGGGAATGTGCTATGCAAGTATAAAGACTTGTGATGCCGAGGGTAATCAAAAGAAAGTAATCTTCCCAGCGGATATTTTGAATTAGCCTTATAAAATCAGTGGGGTCCTGGATGAAGGAATTTAAATCCTTCACCATTGGAAAAAGGAAGAAGTCTGCATTGATGGAGGCTTTCTCTAGCAGACTGCCTTTACTAGATACTATTGGGCAACCAGGAGGTCTCTTCATGTCCTTATGAATCTTAGGAAGGTGATAGAATGTGGGGAGAACCGGATGGTCAACCTTCATGTATTAGTATTCATCCTCTTCTAGGATGCCCTTCTCTTTCCAGTTATTTAACAAATCATAGAAGGGTAGCACACTCATGTTGTATTCTCCCTTGCTAATTGTCTTATAGCTAGGTGTATCGCCCAGAAGGCGTAATGCTTCCTCTTTGTAAAAATCTCTTGACAAAACTACAACATTCGCCCGTATCAGATTGTTTGATGATGTTGGACTTGGCCCTTTTTGCAGGGTCATCCCTAAACTTTTTGCCTTTCTCCTAGCCTTTTTTCTGACATGATGTTGGTGGTTTTAGGACTCTGGGTACTTTAGCACTGCTGTTCAGTGTAAAGTGCATGTGCTCTCAGTGGTAAATATGATTAGATTGGTCTATACCTGTTTGGCCTATTTAATTTACCTGTCAGTCCCTTGTAAAGTGGTATCTCATATACCCAGGGCTGGTGAATTAAATGCTACTGGTGGGTTTGCAGCGCTGATTGCGCCACCCACCAAAGTAGCCTTTCAAACCCATCCCAGGCCCCCCTGAACCAGTTTTGGCTGGTTCCCCCAAGCCCCTGTGCCAGCGCAGACAAAAGAGGAATGTAATATAAATGTAGGGGCTGTGACCTCATGGGTTGTTCTGTTCCTGGACATTTGGAGGCTTGCTGCTGTTGGGGCCTGGGAGGAACCGCCATGGGGGCTTGCCTCCCTGCTGCAGGGCCCTGGTGCTGGACTCCCTGGGCCCAGCTATGCCCCTTGAACCTTAAGGAATTTTTATTCCTTCCTGCTGGATTCCTTTAAGGACCAGGCGCCTCGTGGAGCGCTTCTGTTTCTAATTTGCAGCACTGGGTTGCAACCTAAAGATTCCCCTACCCAGCATGGGGAGCGGGTGCCCACCCTGGGTTGTTGGGGAAGGAGCGGGAGCCCACCTTGCGTTTTGCCGTGAGACCGAGCGGGAGCCCACCCCGCTGGTTGTGCTAAAAACAGCTGGTGCCCACCCCGCTGTATGCTGTTAATGATGTTGATGTTCATGATGTTATTTCATAATGTGTTTATGCTGGTGAGACCTAATGCATAATGTGGTTATGCTTAGGAGGGTTTCTAACGCTAATGTGGTTATGCCTAATGTCATGCTATGATCTTTTAGGAGGGTGTCTAATGCTAATGTGATAATGCTTAGGTCATTATGGAGCCAGTAGTTACTGGTTGTGTTTTAGATTTACTTACCTGATCTGATGGTTCTGACCATGGCCCAATTGGCCTGGTACTGTATATAATCCCCTGTGAATATTGCCAGTGCCTGTTGGCACAGTGTAAATTTGTGATTATGTTTCTAATGTGTTTATGGTAATAAAAAGGCTATCCTTGATTTAACCTTGTGTGGAGTTTCTTTTGTAGTGTGCTTAGTGTGTTGCTGCTGTGTGTGTGTGTTGCGCAAATGTTTTACACATTGCCTCTGGGATAAGCCTGACTGCTCATGCCAAGCTACCAAGGGGGTGAGCAGGGGTTATCCTCAGTGTGTAACTCCCTTGCCCTGACTAGAGTGGTAGTGTCTGCCTGGCTTAGGCACAAACCCTAGCCAACCAGAAATCCCATTTCTAACATTGGTTGTCAGCGGTGAGGATAGGACTTTCTTTTGTGCAGTACCACAGCAACAACTGGTTGCACTACAAACTCTGCATTTAGAGAATCACATGTTTGGGGATTTTCTTTTCTCCTCAAGAGTGTCATTTTCAAATGGTGTTTTCTGCTCTTTTATTTTGGTGGCAGAAGAGAGAAAATGACAGGGTGGGGGACGCCAGTAGGTGGGGAGGATCCCAGAGATAGGGAGACCCTTGATGGGTAAGTGCCTTTCCCTTTCCCTGTCCCCAGAGGAGTGGGTGGATAGGAGGAAAGATAGGGAGCATCAGCTGACGTTGGGAAGGCTCCAAGTGGAGCTAGCACAGCTGAGTGTGGAGGAGAAAAAGCTAGCTCTGGAGGGTAGGTTAATCCCCTAAGTCTAGTTTGAGTTGTCTGGATTCACCGGTAAGGGTGGGATCCAGTGGTGGTAGCAATATGGAGTCCATTGCAGGAAGTCCCATTCCCAGTTCCCAGAGTATTGTACCTGGTTCCCAGTCTTGGGGGGTGTTTGAGGATGAATGTTGTGATGCACTCGACGATTGGGTGATGTTTAGCACTGCAAATGATTTTGAAGGGCTGTTCAATCTGGTTATCAGAGAGCATGTGTTCAGTAATTATTTTCCAGAGTTGCGCCAACACCTGTTGGAGTGTGAGTTCTCTGACCCCAAGGAGCTTGCATGGGAGGCAGACCTCTGGCTGTGTGCTAGAGGGTCTGAAGAGGCATTGGGGAGTGATTCCAAGAGTAGTGGCTTGGGTATTTTCTGGTCCTGTGTGGTGGAAGAGGTTCAGTGTAGCCCAGCTAGGTCCCAGTATAGTGGGAGGGGTATAGGGGCTCACGTTCGGTCTCAGTGGAGAAGGATGAAGTGTGGAACTGTGTCCCCCAAGGTGCCCAAAACCCAGTCTCAGGGCCTGGAGGGTTCCCTAAGGGAGCGCCAGGTTGGGGGCCTAGGCTGTACTTGTAGACCATTTGAGGAGGATCTCCTAGTGTCAGGAGAAAATGGAGCATCTGTAAATGGAGCACTAGTGGTTCTGGTGTCTGGTGGTACGGCTCCAGTTGGGAGGGTGCAGAAGTCCAGAGTGAGGGGTGAGAGGGGATGTGTTCCCCAGTGAGAGAGCCATTGCGTCAGGAATCCGCCAGAAGGGCTCAGTCTCCTAGAAGTGACTATGGTGATACCCCTTCTGTCCTGGGGGATCTTCGCGTACTGTCAGATGGACAGGAGTTGGGAGATCTGCGCTAGGCAGACCGTCACACAACACATTAGTCATGTGTTACCCTCGGGGGATACTGTGTGCATCCCCAGAAGTCCTGGCAGGCAAGTGCTCAGCCGCGGGGCTCAGCCCCAAGGTTGGGAGGCCAGGTTCAGGTTCAGCCTGACCTGGAGGGAAGGACATCTGTGATCAGTGTCCTGACCGGTTTTGGCTTCCAGGGGTACCGATCCAGGTGGGAGGGTGCAGAACTCTGGAAGGGGCTGCAGAGGGAGGGAACCCTCGCCTCTGACCTTGGTGCGACCTGAGGGTTTAGACCCTTGGAGACTTGGAAACATCGTGATCAAGAGGAATCTCTGCCAAAGAGAACAGCTGCCACTGCTGTGTGTCTGGGGGCTGACCTGCAGTTGCTGTTTCTACTGAGGAGAGATCTAAGAGACTGTGCTGTGTGCTTTGTCCCCTGCTTGAAGAGGAACTGTACTGCGTGCTTTGTTTTTCTGAAGACAAGAGTCTCCAAGGGCCTGTGTGAGCTGGCCACCTGTTAGGACGTTTCAGCTGATGAGTGAGTTGTGTTCTGTGGTTGCCTCTCATAGGACGAGAGTGCGTTACCCTGGAACCAGAGGTAGGGGAGGAGAGCCTCACCCGTTACTTCTGGTCAGCCTGAGGGTGCGGACCCTAGGTTGGCGGATCAGTGGCAGTTTGGAACTGCACTGATGAGAGGAAGAGTGGAGAATGGTTACTATGTGCCAGGGGTTACCGACCCCCACTCTGTGGATTGGCAAGGACCAGTGACATCTGGGTGACCTAGGGCCTGGTCCTGTCTGTGGACAGCTAGGGAGTACCAGTTGGGTGGCCTAGTTGGTGCTGAGAGCATTGACAGAGGGAACCACGTGGGTTCAGAGTGGTGTAGAACTGGAGGGTGTCCCTGCAGTTGCGGGTCCGCGTCCGTGTTCTATCGCCCAAGGTGGTGATTGATCTACCCTGTGTTTTGGTTGGACTTGGCCCTTTTTGCAGGGTCATCCCTAAACGTTTTGCCTTTCTCCTAGCCTTTTTTCTGACCTGGCGTTGGTGGTTTTAGGACTCTGGACACTTTAGCACTGCTGTTCAGTGTAAAGTGTGTGTGCTCCCTGTGGTAAATATGGTAAGATTGGTCTATACCTGTTTGGCCTATTTAATTTACCTGTCAGTCCCTTGTAAAGTGATATCTCATATACCCAGGGCTGGTGAAATAAATGCTTCTGGTGGGCTTGCAGCGCTGATTGCGCCACCCCCCCAAAGTAGCCTTTCAAACCTATCCCAGGCCTCTGCCATTGCAGGGCCTGTGTGCGCAGTTTTACTGCCCTTGTGATGTGGCACCTAAAGTGTGTGCCATGTCCGTAACCCCCTTTTACTACATGTCAGTCACCCCTAAGGTAGGCCCTAACTAGCCCTATGGGCAGGGTGCATTGTAGGTAAAAGATAGGACATGTACCTTAAGTGTGTGACATGTCCTGGTGGTAATGACAAACAGCCATTTTGGTTTCTCACTACTGTAGGGCTGCCCTCCCATAGGAATGAATTGGGGATTCCCTGATAAGTGTTTCAGTGGTAATTCCTGATATGAGAGGAGCAGCGTGGTCAAGTTTGGTATGTTTAAAATAGTAGTAATAATTGCTACGCAATGTTTTTTTATTTTTTTATATTGAAAACCATGGAAAATACATAGAATGACATCCAAATATACATTTTGTTAAAATCCAGCCATGGCATTCAAAGGGATAATAAATACCGCCACTGATCAATACACAACAGATCTAATTATACTGAATATGCAGGGGGATCTTTAAAACACATTATCAAACCGTAAGATAGAAAGAAAAAGAAATCTGATCAAATGACATGAAATATACTATGGATATTAAGATACCAGCTTCTAGGATTCATAACAAGAAGGACAGATTAAAGGGATACAGCAGGTTATATACAAATTTTAGAGATCAAAGTCAAAATGCCGTGCCCAAATCGTCTCAAATTTCTTAAGACCTTCAATTCGTGAAGCATAAGTTTGTTCGCTTCTTTTAACCTGACCCATTTTCCGAATCCATTCAATTTTAGATGGAATTAAATCCGTTCACCATCTTTGGAGTAGGAGTGATCTGGCGACAGCCATGCCAATATATAAAAGTTTAGTCAACTTCTCGGGTAACTGCAGATCTGGGTCATAACCCCACAGTATCAGTCGATCGTTAAACCCGATTGGTATCAAGCACTCTGTTGCCAGATACTCAAAAATATAATTCCAGAACTTCTTGATCAGGGGACACTGTAATATTATGTGAGTCCAGTTAGCTGCAGGAGGAATATGGCACTGGAAGCACTGCCCCGATTGATTGGGATAAGCCTTGGCTACAAAACAGAGAGTTCTATATAATAGCCACTTGCTAAAATATAACATCCTTCTCCAGTTAGCCCCTCTGACTGAGCTGAAATTTAAATTATTAATTGGGGACCACGTTTTTGCTGTAATTTCCAAATCTTCATGTTTACCCCATTTTGTTATAGCCTTGGCAGTCAGATCTACCCCTTTAAGTACGGCTAGACATTTTTTCCAATTCCCCGGCTTTTTCCCTGCTCTCTCTTCCAGCAAGTCATAGGTTAACTGTTTCTGGCCACAAATCTGAAGCAAATCAAGTTTGTTGAGGAATTTACTAAGAATATTATATGACCCTAGGAGGAGAAAATCGCCGGGGATTAATTGAGTCATTTTCCTTACATTCATCCATCTATCATTCCAGAGAAAATCGGAGAGTCGATAAAAGCCAGCCTTGGACCAATTTTGTGTAAGTAAAAAAGGATCTCTAATACCTGCTGAGACAAGAATATCAGCTATTGGGGTTGTAACATTAATAACTGAGATGGAGTACCATCTAAAAAATGCCTGACGTTTATGAAAAAACCAATGTAAACACTTGTATCTTACTAATTTAGGCGATCTGAATATTGAAAATGGACAGTAAATCTGATTTTCTTTACATATTAAATTCATTAAAAAAGTTGATAAAAAGACCGACTGTAAATCCTGCTTAAATCTAAACATGTATTGTGCAAAATACGCAAAATATTAGTCCCTCAAATTGGGGAGGGCTAAGCCGCCATGTTCTAATTTCTCATATAAAGTGCTAAGTGTGATTCTGGGAATTTTCCTATCCCACAGGAACGATGTAAACATTGACTCTATTTTCGTGAAAAAAGAATTCACTAACACACAGGGAATTGTTGAAAAAAGGAAATTGAACAGTGGAAGCACCGACATTTTAATCAGAGACACCCTTCCTAAAATGGTTAAGGGGAGAGAATTCCATTGTGTAAATAAGTCCTGAACTTTCCGTAGCAATTGGACGAAATTCAAATCATAAAGCTCTGAAATAAATGGCACAAAATAGACCCCTAAATACCTTTTGGGATTCGAATTCAACCACGGAAGAATGTCAGCGTGTAAGACCCTGGATGGACACCCACACAGGATTATTTCTGTTTTCCTTTTATTAATTTTGTAGCCACCGAACGACTCATAAAGATAAAAAATCTGGAAAGCTTTTGCCTGCACTTCCTCCTCCGGCTTTATAATAAGCATAATGTCGTCTGCGTATAATTTAACTTTCCCCATGGTTGGAAGCGGAGGGCAAATATCCCCATTATTCCTGATTGCTATCTATAGGGGCTCAATGAAAAAGGCGAATAGCACCGGGGATAACGAGCATCCTTGTCTGGTTCCCCTTTTGACTTTTAGTTGGCCAACCTGAGTGGCATTGAAGATAATATTGGCCTCTGCATTCATGTATAATTTCTCAACAAGCCCTGTAATTTTAGAGGGTATGCCAAATTTCATTAAAATACAAAACAAAGTCTCCCAAATAACCAAATCAAATGCCTTCTCGGCGTCTAAAAAAAGTACTAATGCTGGAATCTTCCGGGTCTCGAAGTAGTCTAGTGCCTCCACTAAGAAATGCGTATTGGTTCTGAGCTGCCTCCCGGTTATAAAACAGTTCTGATCAGGATGGATTAAATGCGAGGCGCTCTCATTAAAACGATTGGCTAAGAGTTTAGTAATTAATTTGTAGTCAGAATTTAAAAGCGTTATTGGGCGATATGAGTTAGGGTCCTCACTATTTTCACCTTTTTTTAAATAGCTGACTACATTCCCTTTTCTAAAAGAAAGAGGTATGGCGCCTCCTTCCAAAATTTAATTTGCCAATAAAAGGAAATAATCCACAATTACACTCGCAAATGTTTTAAAAAAACTCAGCAGGGATCTGTGTGTAGGTGTATAAGTGGCTGCATGGTTTTGTGAATAGCTATATGAATGTCTATATGGGTTATTGATTGGTTGTCTGAGTATCTCTGTGGGTGCCTGAGTGTTTGTGTGGGTAGGGTGTGTGTGACTCTATGCATAGATGTGTGAGTGGGTGATTCTATGGGTGCATGGTTTTAAGAGTGCATCTGCGATGGAATGTATGGTTGGGTGAGTGTATTTATGGGTGTGTTAGGGATTTAATGTATATTTCAGTGGTACATGTGTGACTAACTACATATGTGAAAGGCAGTATATATGTGTGTAACAGTATATAAGTGGGTATATGTGAGAGTGTGTGATTGTGAGAGTGGCTGTATGGATGAGTGTGTGCTTGTATCAATGATCCTATAAGAGCGTAAGAATGTGGTACTATTTTTTTGAGTAAGTGAACTTGAGTGTGTTTAACTGTATAGGTGAGTAAATTGGACTGTGTTTAATTACTTGCACGACTGAATAGGTGTGTCAGTACCTCAATGGATGATTGGCGGTGTGTGAGTGTCTATATAGGTGTATAAATGCATATGATAGTCTTGTACGGAGTGACTGTAAGTATGAGTAACTGTACAGGTGAGTGAGTGGAGGTGTATGTAGACCTAAGAGTCAATGAGTGGGTATGTAGTTATTGGTATTGGAGTATCTATGGGTTTCAAAATGGCAGTCTGAAATTTTGAGTCGGTGTATCAAAGGTTATATTAGGGTGTGAGAAGATGCACTAATTTATCACATGGATGATGTCATCAGTGATGTCATCAGTGATGTCATTTGAGATGTCATCAGTGATGTCATCAGTGATGTCACTGACCATGTCATGAGTGATGTAATATGTGACGTCATCAGCAGTGCATTGCGGGGGCGCGAGTTATAGTTAGCTGAACTAACTATAACAGGGGAATTTCTAGGGTTTTGTACGAGGGAAATGTCCAGCTAACTTTAACACCCCTGAAACCTATGGTTTTTCCAGTGAATTTCTAAGGTTTTTTAAATGCCAATTCCTAACTATAACGTGCATGAAACCTATGGTTTTTTCAATGAGTTTCAAAGTTTTTTTAAATGCTAATTCCTATCTATAACTTATCTCTAAAGTTATGTTTAAAGATTTTCATTGGATTTCTATATTTTTCAAATTCAGTGTGTCAATTTCATTATTTATTTTTTTTAAATACTTTTTTATCACCATTTTTTTAAACTTATTTTTTTCAATTAATTCTTTTAAAAATTAAAAAATATTATTTGAATTTAATGGGTTTTTCAAACATATTTTCTTATATTTTTCAAAATATTTTTTTAACTATATGTTCAAAACTTTATTTTATATGTCTTTTTTCCTTGTTTTTGGATCCGCGCACCCTATGCGCACCGTTCTCGATGTGTTAGCATCCGCGCATGGTACGAGTTGGGTACGTGTTTAGTGTGCGATCGCAATGCGACTGGTACGCGACTCCCAGCCTATACGCGACACGTTCGATGTACGTAACGCGACATTTACGCGCTTCCACGATGCGTCATATGAGTCTATGAAGCGGTAGGTGCGCGGATCCCGCGAAATATTTAACATTTAAAAAAACATATATATATGTATTTCATGTGAATATTAATTGAAGACAAACTCTAAACTAGTCTTAAAACTAATATATTTTTACATCTAATCCTATAATTTTTTTTAATTCAATTTCGCGGATGTGCACTGAGCGCGTGCTGCGTAAGCGCAGGGTGCGCGGATCCCATGTGACCTGCAAAAAAAGAGATTGGATTGGTTCATTACACTTCCTGTTATAAGTATTGAAAGACCCCACCCAATTCAATCATTCTTCTTTGACCTTCTTTGGAGGAGCATCTCTTTGCAGAGAAGAAGATTTTTTAGACTACGTTTACACTTAGCTCTAACTTTTTTCACCTAAATATGGCTTCAGGGCAGCAGCCATCACCTGCATCTCCTCATACATCGGCGGATGAATTTTTGGTGGAGGCACCACCCAAAGAACTTTTTTCTTCAGTGGTGTGGACATTTTTTACTTTTCCCGAGGGGCAGAATAAGACCAATGCCACCTTGGTCACATGCAAGATTTGCAAAAGAGTGCTGTCGAGAAGGGATCCTAACAAGAAATACTCGTGCAGCACGGCTAGTATGATGAAGCACCTAAGGACCCTTCATCCAAACAATCTTGCCCGAGAAGAGTGCAAACGGATGAGAAACACTCCTGCGCCTTCCACCTCATCGCAGCCGAGCACTTCAAGAGTGCATCCATCAGCCCAAAACTTGGACATCCGTCCTCAATTTCAATATTTAAAAGTGCTCTGCACTACGTGCAATGCGACTTTGTGCTACGGTGAGCAGTCGATGGATCTGATCTGCCGCCGGCAAGAAAGTCACATTTGCTAGTTTTTCTTTTCTTTTTTTTTTTGCTCCCTGAAGTTCATTGTTTGGTTCCTCCTGTTTTTTGTTTTCTTCCAGAAAATCCCCCCCCCAAAAAAATCACAAAATTGTTAGAAAACCCCCCAAAAAAATATAAAAGAAGAAAGAAGAAAAAAAACTGTTCCTGTAAGAACTAACTTTCCTGGTTTAAAAAAAGAGCTAAATTTCTTTGTTAGTGTGTGAAAGTTTAGATGAATGTATGTGTAGTACGTAATTGACTGAATGAACACATTAGTAGCGTATGGTGAATGTATAAGTGCAGAACTATGAGGAAGTGCTGCAGCATCACACAGTAACCTCTTTAACTGCTGTGTGCTGTAGTACTTCCGAAGCACAGGGATGCAACATATGTACATAAATATGTTGCAAAACTATGCTTCTCTCTGTACGGCTGCTTAACCTGCAGCCATGCGGTGACACAGGCACCCTTGCACTATAGTGCAAGGATATCTGTGTCATGTGCTGTTTGTTTTTCTCCAGGAAGACACACCTTCCGGCACAAAAACAATGAGAAAATGCATATTTCTCCTTCAATGTTTGCTGAACATTTTAGCATGCATTGAAGATATAAAAATGTGGAGAAATAAAAATTATTTTCCTTATTGTACTTTCCTACACCAATTTTAGAATGGTGCAGAATTCACATACATATCGCGATTTCTGATTTATCTAGAGATATATCTTGTTCTATAAGTATTCAGTGCAATCATGCACAACAACACTTATAGAACACCCTTTCAACGCAAAGTGGTGTGTATGATGAGGTTGTATTTACATGGAGTAGAAAAAGTACACAGAGTGCCTTTTCCTCTCTTTGTAAATATAAAAGAGTGTCTTGCGCAATAACTATGTTACAGAAAGTGACATATTTCCAGTTTTAAAATTCCTTGCGAATGATGGAAGGCAAGCACAGAGTTTTGTCTGCAAAGATGCTCAAAGAAGAATGATTGAAATGATTGCGGTCCTTCAATAGGTACAATGGGAAATATTATGAACCCCTCAAATCTCTTTTGCAGGTCATATAATATCTGATTATGGTCAGATTTCAAAACTACATAGGTATAAACAGTGTTTTTAGAAACGTGTTTCAACTTTGTAGCTTCTTGCAGACCTCGTCATTCTGCATATTGAGACTTAGTTAAAATTACCTTCACAATAATAGGAATAAAAAATGGTATACATTTTTTTCAGATTTTCATTGCAATCTAAATTCATATAAATTGCTTATTTTAACATTTGGATCTGTGAAAGAAAAGAAAAAAAACATTATAACATGTAATAATACATTTTTTACAACACAGCATAATTTCAACAAAGTAATTTGTTTGCCTTTTTTGCTGTTCTCAGAATATATTGAATTTCACTAGAAATAGTGATTTCAATCGTACTCATCACTTAACAGCGGGCAAAAAAAAAACAATCAGAAAGATTGTTAAAAAAAAACAACATACTATTCTCAGTAAAATACCAGAAAATACAAATCACACATATATGAAATGCTTACAGCTTACAACATTTTATAACTTTAACTTATAAAAACTGTAAATATTGCCGCATTAAAATAATCACCGAATGAATGACCACCAAAAAGTCCATAAGTCAAAAATATACCTTTCCTTGAGGCCAAATGGTATTTTTGCACTCCTTCTTTGTGTAAATTGTCCAATGGTAGTCCTATTAAATTATAATAATAAAATACTCAGAGTGTGAATTATCTAAAACTTTGGCTTTAAAAATATTAGGTAGGAATTTGGTAATTCACTAGGCAAACGTTGTTTGAAAACCAACTGGGCATCATTACAAAGTGTCCAGCCTTTGTCACATTTTAGATAGGCAGTGTAATGTCCAGATGTTGTGGAAGGACCATCATGGAAAATTATTGCAATTGATACAAAAGTCCTTCCTGATATTGATAGTTGTGCTGCTACAAATTGCTTTATTAAAGTATCCAATTTTCTTCCGTCAGCTGTACAGCGTTGCATCATTAAAATTATGTATTTTCCATATTTTGTTAAGAATAATGTGGATAACATTTCTGATTTACATTGGCTACACTCCATGTTTTGAATTGCACCTTTAAGTAATTTATTGAAAGACACTGATTCACAGTCTGGTAATGTTAAATTCAGAAATCTCTCAGTGTCTACATTGGTGCTACATGTATACATGCAATTTTCACAATAATGTTCCCATTTGTAAGAAAGGCCAAAAATATTTTCTATTTCTACACCTTCATTTTCAAAAATGGTAAGCATATACATTAAAAATTCCTAAGCATCTTGTTGGATATTTTGTGTAAATTGTGTAGAACCAGACACACATCCAAAAGACTATGAACATCTGAAACAGATTGTATTTTACTTCTATCTGTTGTCAATGTTTCATAAACAGAATGCAACAGGGAACAAAATCTTTTTTGCCGATTCTGCATAATTTGTTCTTGCAAACCTTCAAGATAAAAAACAACAATGACCACTACATTAGCATAGCAGTTGACACCAGAACTACTTTCAAACTGATAACCAACAATCTCTCCAACAGTGTCCAATTTCTTTTTACCTGCAATCACAACATTATCTTGTTCTTTTCCCTTCTTGACACCTTCAGAACAGATATTCTCTAACCTTCTTTTTCGACCAACCACACGCTTTTCAAATACAGGATATTGACCCTAATTGGGAGCATACACCCTTCCTGACCTATTACACTCTTTTACACAGTTTGCATCTGCAGTAACCTTTGTCTCATCAAAATCAATCAAAAACAAACCAGATAATGTTCTGACTCGCGACAAAGCAATATATGCCATACCCTGTTAAATACGGTAGATCCAATGTTCACCAATGCACTGTCTACACTTAATCCTTGAGATTTATGAATAGTCACTGCATATGCCAGAGAAAATGGAAATCGTTTCCTACGGACATATAAATCTTTAACAAGCAAAAAACGAACTGACAAACGACCAATTTCTTTAACTTCATCAATCTGATGAAATGTAATTTTTTTAAATCCAATTCCTTCTTTTTTCTGATAATTTACAAAATCCACCACTTTGCCCATTGCACCATTAACTAAACCTTTCTGTACATCCAAATTACGCCTTAAAATTACCCGACAGTTTTCACACGCATATAGTGTCTTTTCTAAACCAGCAGTATTAGATTTTTTTTTTCTAAACAATCCAGTTTTGATCTCAACTTTCCCGTCAAAATAATAGTGATTCCTTCATGCAGTCAAGTCAAGTCAAAACAAGCTTTATTCGGTGCAAAATATACCACCATGAAAGCATTCAAGTAAAAGACAACCATCACAATTTAAAAAAGAAAAGGAAAGTATACGGTCAAATTTAAGACAGAAAAAGTTCATACTCAATGAATACATCAGAGTACAGTACACGTTTACATGATGTATAGTGCAAATAAGCAAAAAGGCCTATATCTTTTGTATACAAAAAGTGCTAGTGCATATCCCAGTATAGGGTACAGTACAAAATAATCGGAATGGCCTGCATCATATAGGTACAGAAAGTGCATTGTGCTATCATATGTCCCTATAAGCAAAACATAAAATAACTACATAATCTATAGCAAATAAATACAAATAGTGCAAGATGTTATTAGGTATCCCAGTATAATGCGCAGGACATAATGGGCAACGTAACCTGCAACATATGCAAACGTAAAGTGCATTGTGCTATCATAAGTCTTAATGGGCAATACATGAAATAACTACCTACACTCTGCTGGCTTATCATGTGACAGTGCTTCTAAATTTGAGTAAATCTTTCTTCTTCTTATTGCCATTTTCATGCAGTATTTTATCGATGGCTTCCATTTTTACAATTTCTTTATTTTCCATTTTTAATAATTCTTCGTTGAATATTGAACACTCGCGCAGTGTTGGCATTAAGCAAATCACTGACTTATTTTTAGCAATTTCCACGTACACTTTTGCAGGAACTGCATTTTCATTTGGAAAGACATTGCAAAGTAATCGACTCTCCAAAGCTTCTTTCTCTTGTTTTGAAAGAATTCCAATTATCTTGAAGAATACTTCCATATTCAGCATCATTTGTGTTGCATATTTGTTGTCCGTTCTTTGTATTCAAAATTACTCCAAATGTTCACATTACCAACACTGCCAAGAGACTTTCTGGTATCTTCATGGGCAAGTGTTTTAAATACCGGTTGTCCTTTTACCGGAGTCAGTTGCAGTAGATCTCCAAAAACTATGACGTGTTTTCCTCCAAATAACACGTCATACTCTGTTTTAAGAATTTGCTGCATTCTTAAATGCACAAAGGCAAGCATCTAGTTTGAGACCATGCTCACCTCATCAATAATGAGAAGTGTCATTTTCTTCAGGACTCTTGAAACTTCACTACAAGCTTCTCCAGATAGCTTGTGGTATTCCAAGTTGTTCTCATGCTCTACTGGCAGCATTAGTAAACGATGTAAAGTAATTCCTTTAATGTTATGAGCTGCCAACCCAGTTGAAGCAGTGACAACACAAGAAAAATGCGAATCAGTTGTTTTCTGCAGATAACTTGTAATTACTTTAATTAAGAAACTTTTTCCTGTTCCAGCTTGACCACTCACATACATTCGGATAGGTTGAAATGATGTACATGAGCACCCTCTCTTTTCATGAAGTAATCCATGGTCAATCTGCTCTTTCACTTGCTGATATATTTGTTTCTGTTCAACATTTAGTTGCTCTTCCAAGTTTCCTAACTGAATTGCATCTTCTTGTGCTTGATACATTGCTGTTTCCACCTCATTCATTGCAATCGCTGCTTCATTTTCAACAATTGGTTGTCCTAGTGGATCTTGACTCAGTGCAGCAGAACTTTGACTGTCTTGAGAACTGTCTCTAGCAGCTGTCTCAGCTGCAATTATAGCTTCTTGATCAATTTCATCATTCAACATTTTGACATAATTTGCGAAAGCACTGCATTGTATGCTATCTTTACAAGCATTAAATGAATCTTCATAGCTGGGAAAATCTCCAAGTAATTCCAGTTCTGAACGCCATGGTTTGAACATTTGCAAAAGGGCTAAATAGTAAAATTCTCTTTTGTCAGCAGTGTCGCAACTCAGTTTCCTGTGATTAATTAAATTTCCTTCCTTTGTTTCACCAGACATCCTTTGGAACCAATCACTCCATATTTTCCATCGTTGATGTTCTCTGTAGTATTCCGTTTAAAAGTGTAGTTTTGCAGCACTTCATAGAGACACAAGTTCTCAAGATGATGACTTCTATTTGGATAGTAGGTGTCCAACATATTCGTTTTCAAAATATCTGTACTTTCTGGGTTATTTTCTGCTCAATATTCAATTTCTTGAACAGATCTCAGTACCCGATTTCGCATTCATGCAGGAACTAGACTCACCCAAATGATTCTTCTACTTTTGGACTATAGACTTGCGGATGATAACCGATCTGAACATTCATATGCTCCAATTTCACGCTGCGATAACATCTTCAAACTGAAACTGTATAATTTCTTACTTAGAGTCTTCTTGTGAGAAATCTCTTCCCACATTTTTCAATTCAGTCTTTTCTGATTTAGTAATGTAAGACGTTACATATCGAGCAACAGCAATAGAATTGTCCGCAACATACTGAATATCCATGTTAGCGTTCCACATGGATAAAATAACTGGATTGTAGTCATTTATGTATTTTGATTCTTCGCATCTTCTTAAGTTGTGGGTGTTTTTCAGAGACTTTCTTGTGATGGTATGTCGTATAGCTGACATAAAACTGTTCACTCTTCCTTTGGATAATACAGGACGTGGAAATCCAAAACGACATTTGGTATAGAACTTATCCTTTGACTTGTACTTTCGTCGAAAGTATTTTCCACACCTGTGGCTTTGAAATCGTAAGACTTGCTGTTTTAAGTTTTTGTCTTCTCTGCTATTTGGAAGAGCACATGTAGCATAATCTTCAATGAAAGACAAAACAGTTTCATCTGAATCTGCTCAAAATTTAGGGGCGTCCTTGACCCATAACAACATATGTATGTGAGGAGCACCTCTTGCTTGATACTCCTTTCTCCAAAAGAAATCCACAGCTTCTCCAAGAGGAGGATTCTTTTTATTGCAGATGAAAGACATCATAGCTTCAAATCTATGATTGAAATATCTGCATACATTGACAGGATCCAAAGAGCACAATTCTCCAGGTGTCTTGTATTCAATATCTTTTATATTGGAATTTGCCTCTCGAAGAAATTCAAGTAAATCATCCCAAGCATACTCAGCACAGCTTAGTGTAACAAACCATGTAGGAGTTCCCAAGTTCCGTAGCATACATTTCAGTTCTCCATGTCGACGGTACCAATATTCATTAGTCCCACGCTGACATGCCATCAGATTAATCAACTGAGATTCTAAATGATCATCTCTCTGATGCACTTTATCCATAAAATCCTTTGCAGTTACATTTTGAAGATGCATTCCAGTTTTTAAAATGTGATTTACTGCATATGAAAGTCCAGACAAGTCACTTTCAAACAGAAGATGAAACATATAAGGGATACATTGTCGAAATCTTGGATCTTCTGCATATAATCTTGTTGTCCGATATTCAGATGCAGGAATCTGCACAGGACGTTCATCATATCGTTCACCTTTTCCTGTTGGAAACGACTGCGGGAAACAACGAGCTTCCAAGCTCTCTTCCCATATACTCATGGGACTTCCTGTTGCTTTTTTCATTTGAAACAACTCAATCGTATTCCCCATCACCTCTTTGGAATGAAGTGGATGTACACTGTAATGTTCATAGATCTCTTCACATCTGGACATGTCCACTTTTTCTATTTGCCCACTTAATGTTTCAGTATCTTCTGCTAAATTTATTTCTTCTTCACCAACAAACAGGAGACAAATACGCCTTTTGCACTTTTCTAACATCCACTAACTCTTGCCAGATTTTCTTATTCTTAGTAGGAACACCATTAACTAGAATGACTAGTGGCTCATTTTCTGCATGGTCTACACCAATAGTTTCAATATTTTTCCTTAAATATAATGGCAAATACACAACTCTTCCTTTCAATCCTCTTTGCAACTCTGATGGAGGTAATTTACTTGTTTTGGGCTCCATACGAACAATAGCCTGAAACGGGTGAACACATTGTATGAGAATAGACTCATACGTATTTAAATCTATCAGTTCTGGAGGAATAGCAACCAACTCTAGATTATTATGAACAGCTCTAGCAGGCATTTTAGTCTCATCTAATTTGTTATAACAATATTTGCAAATACGCTGCTCACATCCCAAATCAAAACAATCCTCTACCAGCAAATAAGTTGCAAATTCCATCCACTTATCATTATCTTCTATTTCACTTTTTAAATACAGATTGACACCCCTAGTCTGATTTTGATAGTGACTTTGCCGACAACAAATACAAGAAACATTTGGTCTTTCACCTGAAATTACCTTAAACTTTGTGATTTCATCCTCAAAGTTTTCTGTAATTACGTGTTGTACATTGTCGTCAACAATTTGTTCTACTAATGTGTCAGTTTCTTCACTCTCTTGCTGAGGACCAAAGTAACAAAACTCAATATCATCACAGACCTGCTTCACATCTGATACTGACCCACGCAAAAGAGCATTGTTCAACTCACTTAACTTTAGTGCTGGACTTTTTGCATAATACAACCTTCTCACTAACTTCCGCATTTGAGTATGATGTACTGCCAGCATTCTAAAATGGTGAAAAACACTTTGACAAACTTTCCTAGAAAGACAAGCCAGAGAATGACCTTTCAAATCAGTATGTTTTCTCACTCTGCAAGGGTCTAGTCCTTGCAACAGCTTAATCTTTTGTTTTACACTTTTTTTAGTATAGGCTCGTAAAAAACGACATAATTTTTCAATAGATTTCTGTCGTACACTGCAAACACTACTGCAATCCCAAGTGTACACAGGGTTTTTAGCACGTCTCCCTAAAACTTCATCAGCTATCACTTCTTCTGTATTTCTTTCAACCATTTTCTCTTTCTCAATTGGACAACCGTCGCTAACCTCATAACCTCTACCACTGGTGTCAACTGCATATAATAATTTTTCGCTCAGTGAATAACTCTCTTCATTAAAAAAAGGCTCTGAACAGGAACTGTGTTTCCATTCTCCCAAAAAAACATCACACATTTTTTTTAAATTATTTTTATTAATAGCTCTTTTCCTCCTACTTTTTGCCTTCATTACATGTATTGGTTTATCTAGTGATCGAATTCTGTTTAACACAACAATAAACAGTTTCCTTTTCACTTCAAAAGCCTTTTCCAAAACGTTTTCAATACGCTTCTTCTTTTTATAAAATAAAGCTCTCTATTTTTATATTTCTTTACTTCCTTCAGAAAATTATGCACTACTCTCTTGTAAAATATTTTTTTGTGTAATTCCTTATACTGATTTTGCCTTCTTTTACCATACTTTATCTCCTTTGACTAACCATTTGCTTTTTTACTTTTCCTCCTATTTTGATTTTTTTTCTTACTTGAAGAATTCTCAGTAGTTCCAGCATTATCTACATTCTGTTTGCTCCTACAAACATTTTTAATAAATTGCTTCGTGATCTTACCAGAAGATGTTTTCCTTTTAGCCACATTATCTTGTACATTCAATACTTCTGGTTGATGTTTCTTCAAATAATCCTCCTGTCTCTGTTCTTTTCTTTTTCTTTTTTTTCTGGCATGATTTCTCTATTTCAACGTTGAAAAACAGTATCTTTAAAAAAGAATCACAAATAAATGTATATTAATAACTTTCAAATATATACTATTCTATTACTGTAGAAACACTTTTGATATAAAAACTGACTAAGAAACTATAGGACTGAAGCACAAGTGTGACAATGGTCAAAACACTACATGCATAGTGCATACTACTTTGAAGCAGTTCATGCCCTAAAGCCTACCTCACTAAAAGACTACATGCTAACTGACTGAATGATTACAGTACTATAAGGAGACACACTGGGTGAGTAACAGGGTGTTTGCTAGAAGTGTATGAATACTAACTGGGGAATTGAAGGTGTGAAAGACAACTGTGTAGGTGATTAGAGCATTGCATGCATACTGGATAGGCATTTGAAGCACTCTATGTGCTAAGGCCTGGCTCACTCCATGAGTACTTGGGTACTGACTGAAAGATTAGAGTACAGCAAGGAGAGTGCCTGGGTGAATTTATAAGTGGTAGGCTTTTGGCACAGAGAATGGATTAGTACTTGGTACTGAATGGGTCACTAGAGGAGTGCAAAGGGAGTGACAGGATGTTTGCTGGACTGTATGGATACCGACTAGGGAATTGAAGGTGTGAAAGGCAAGTGTCTAGGTGGTTAGAAGACTGCATGCATAGTGGATAGGGGTTTGAAGCAGTCCATGTGCTAAGGCCTGGCTCAGTGCATGAATATACTTAGGCACTGACTGAATGGTTAGAGTACTGCAAAGAGAGTGTCTTGCTGAATTTATAACTGTTTGGGTTTTGGCACAGTGAATGGATTACTACATGGTGCTGAATGGGTCACTAGAGGACTGCAAAGGGAGTGACTGGGTGTTTCCTGGAAGTATATGGATAATGACTAGGGAATTGAAGGTGTGAAAAACAACTGTGTAGGTGGTTAGAGGACTGCATGCATAGTGAATAGGCGTTTGCAGCAGTCTATGTGATAAGGCCTGGCTCACTGCATGAGTACTTGGGAACTGACTGAATGATTAGAGTACAGCAAGGAGAGTGCCTGAGTGAATTTATAAGTGGTTGACTTTTGGCACAGTGAATGGATTAGTACTTGGTACTGAATGGGTCACTAGAGGAGTGCAAAGGGAGTGACAGGGTGTTTCCTGGAAGTGTATGGATACTGACTAGCGAATTGAAGGTGTGAAAGACAAGTGTATAGTATGTTAGAAGACTGCATGCATACTGCATAGACATTTGAGGCAGTCTTTGTGGTAATGTATGGTTCACAACATAGCTACTTAGAAACTGACTAAATCATCAGACTACTGCTAGGACAGTGCCTGGGTAAAACATTTAAATTTTCAGTTCTGGCACAGTAAAGAGAATAGTACATGGTACTGCACCTTAGTGTCAAACCCTGACTCATTTTATCAATGCATAAGCAAAGACTAGCTGCTAAGCTGCTAATGCTACTAAAACTTGACAACAGGACCGGTTTTAAAAGAGTCATCTGTCAGAAAATGCACAATGTTACCGAGTCCTTCTCTCACAGTGGTTCCCAAATGCACACAGACTCACAGTGTAATTCTAGACAACAACCACTATCCCTAGGAGTTTATCCAAACTCATTCACTACTGTGGAAGTGGTAAGGGAACTGCACACAATCTACATATTTCAGGACTGCACTTTTGTGTCAAAGCCTAACTCATTTAATCAACGCATAAGCAAAGACTGCCTTCTAATGCTACTAAAACTTGACAATAATACACGTTTTAAAACAGTAATCTGTCAGAAAATAAACGATGTTACCAAATGCTTCTCTCACAGTGGTTCCCAAATGCACACAGACTCACAGTGTGATTCTTGACAAACAACACTATCCCTAGCAGCTTACCAAACCTCATTCACTACTGTGCAAGGGATAAGGAGACTACACACAATCTACATATTAAAGTACAACACATTAGTGTCAAAGCATGACTCATTTTATCAATGCATAAGCAAAGACTGGCTTCTAATGCTACTAAAATTTGACAACATGACAGATTTTAAAACAGTTATCTGTCAGCAAATACACGATGTTACCAAATGCTTCTCTCACAGTGGTTCCCAAATGCACACAGACTCAGTGTGATTCTAGACAAGCACCACTATCCCTAGGAGTTTGCCAAAACTCATTCACTACAGTAGAACTGGTAAGGGAACTGCACACAATCTACACATTTCAGGACTGCACTTTTGTGTCAAAGCCTGACTCATTTAATCAAAGCATAAGCAAAAACTGCCTTCTAATGCTACTAAAAGTTGACAACAAGACAGGTTTTAAAACAGTTATCTGTCAGCAAATACACGATGTTACCAAATACTTCTCTCACAGTGGTTCCCAAATACACACAGACTCACTGTGTGATTCTAGACAAACAGCACTATCCCTTGCACTATACCAAAACACATTTCTTAATCTAGAAGAAGTACTGCATTTGAGTGTAGAAACATAACTCATTTCACAAATTCATAAACAATGACTGGTTTCTAATTCTACCAAAATATAAAAACAGCACAGTTGTCGGTCTACAAACACATGAAAAACACAAATGCTTATCACAGAATGGTTTCTACATGCACACACACTGTCAATAAAATTGTAGAGAAAAAAAGTACTCCCTACACTTTAGCAGGAGAAATACATTAGTCTGACATCAAAATAGTCTACATACATCCCCTAACAATTAAATAACTCACCTTTCAAGTTGTTTTGTAGATTAAGAAGTATATCAGTCACATACCAGATATCAGTCACACACCAAATTTTCTTATACAGAATCTCTGCACTGTGCACCTGTCAGCAGAACCAAAGAATGGCAAAGTTTCCCTCTCATTTTCCACACATATACATGTAAACATCAAATCACATTCCTTCCCACATAAATTCAAAAGCAAACACACATTTCTATTGGTTAAACATTTCAACCCTTCCCAACTGAAATACATTTCAACCCTTCCCCCAATCTGCCTTCTGCCCGTTACCATAGAAACAGATCATGGAACACTGAACTGAGCACACAGGTGACAAGCTCAGCACACAATGTTGCTAATCAAGACAGCAAGTGTGCTTGACTTTTCAACATATCAGCTAATCATATATAATGTTCCTTACAATCAGTTTTTGTTAACCAATAAGAATCATGTGTTTAAAAAACAGAAATATACACCCTACCTTTCAGTGTAGGAGATTGTCAAACAACCAATGATTTCTTGTCTTTTTTCAAAATTGCATCTTAGCCACCATTTTAGAAACATCTTACTTTCCAAACTGCCATTTCATTTACAGAGACCATCCGAGTGCATCCAGACCTCCTTTCAAGATGCTTAGAGTGTGGATTGTGGGACACAGCTATATTTTCTGGAGGCAAAGGTATGCAGAAAACAAAGGCATTCACAAAGACCTAGGTTTGCCAAATGTAGACATTACATGGATTGGACAGAGAGGGTTAAAGTGGCACCAATTGATGCCATTGGTGAAATCCTTCATGCATATCCAACACCCTGACCTCATAATAGTGCACTGTGGTGGCAATGACCTAGGCACTTTGACTGGGGTAGGTCTGGAAATGCTTATGAAGGACACCTTTGCAGAACTGATATAACTTTTTCCCAAAACTGCCTTTATGTATTCTAACATATGCCAAAGGCAGAAATGGAACTGGTCCGATCATTTTTGTCCACAAATTGAGAAAGCTAGGAAACATGTGAATAAATCTGTTTCTGCTTTTCTCCGAGACTATAGAATGGGGTCCATTTACAATAACAATCTGCGCTTTCATATGCAAGAGATGTATAGGAGAGATGGAGTACACTTTACTGATGAAGGAAACAGAGTCTTCCTCAACAACTTTAGACTCTGTATAGGTACTTACTTATAAGTACCACAAACTCTCAATGAACACAACAGCTCTTTTTAGAACCACTCAAGAACAAAACACTTAAGCTTGATCTTTATCTCCCAACAATTTCAATTTTTTTTTCCTTGGATACGCGCACCCAACGCGAGAGAATCCGTGCACCCAACACGATAGGATGCACGCACCATGCACGCATGCCGCCGTTTTTTTTTTAAAAAGAAGAGGGCTCCAGGGGGTCCTTCTGGGACCCCCTAAGCACCGCTAGAGGGTCAGAGTATTTCCACTCTGCCCCCTTTATATGTTATACACACTTATTCCCCTTGCTTCTTCAGCCTTGCTTCTACCGAGGCAGAAAATGGCCGCCAACAGTTCCTGGTTTCGAATGTAGACAGACACTCGACAGCCAATTAGCATTCAGCGCGCGATCGGGAGGGTGCGCGCTCGGTTCGGGGAGGGTGCGCTTATGGTGCGGGTAGGGTCCGCGGATCCTCCCCGGCCATAGATATATATGTACTTTTAACTCTAATTTTCTCAGGAACTACTGAACGGATTCACACCATTTATGCAAAAGGCATGAGTCTGAACTGAGGACTACCTCTTTGTCAAATTTGGTGTAATTCCGTTCAGCGGTTCGGGCTGTAGCTGCGACAACAGATCCTATGGGAAATTGCATGGGGAAAACGTGTTTTGGGACCCCCCTTTTTTCTCGGCCCCCGCTTGACGAATCACCACAAAACTTTCAGGGTAGGAGTTTGGAAAATTTCGCAAAGATTCGTCAACCGGCACCAGACTTATTGGGAATAGAATGTTGCGGAAAATAGGCCCTAACTATAACTATCTTCTGGCGACCGCCAGTAGAATAGATAGATTAGATAGAAAGATAGATTAGATAGAAAGATAGATTAGATAGAAAGATAGATTAGATAGAAAGATAGATTAGATAGAAAGATAGAAAGATAGAAAGATAGAAAGATAGACAGACAGACAGACAGACAGACAGACAGAGACAGACAGACAGACAGACATAGATATATATTTCCTAATCTGGCTTACCAGAGGTCTGATAATAGTGGCACTCGCCCTAGAACTACTTCCTTGAAGTTGGGCCATTTTCTTTTATATTCTACGGCTCAGGATTCCTAGCAATATGGCAATTTATGATGCCTCTGAAGCAGAGATGGACCACTGCTACGACGACCAGAAGGGTCTTTAGAAAAAGACGGAGTTGAAGCACTGGACTCCATTGTTCAGCAATCATTACACCACTCTTTTACTGAGAAAGTAAGTTGCCTGCCTCCCAGGTGGGGAAAAGCCAAGGCCAAGTCTGTAAATTGTCAGACTACGCTTCCTCTTTCTTGCAGAAATTGTGGGATTCAGATTCTGCCATCTCCCGTGACACAGAAGGTAAAGATGAACCAGGCCCTAGCAAAAGGGTGCATAAATCTCTTTGCATTGAGTCCCAGAAGCTCACTGAGGTACTGAACTTTGAGCTGGGTGTACGAAATCACCCACGCACCATCAATTTCCATTCCACTCAAGACGTGTCCAATTATGTCCACTCACACATCCGTCAAAGTTTTCACATTCTAGTCAGGAACCGAATCCGGTCGGATTGCCCCAGTCCTGGCCTTCCTGGAGAAGTGACTGATACCCCTGAAGTTGACCCAGCTATGGTCACTTTCCTCAAGAAATATTCAAAAGCCCCCATGAAGGGGCTGGACAGTCTGACATAACTGTCAGGACACGGTACTGGTTGTTACCGGGCCTCTTACCAAATTTCAAGAAATGTTTTTATTCCAGGCAAAAGATTTATCCATCCCTATCGTCCCTGACATTCTGATGGGATGCGTTACAACAAACAAATGATGGACGGAATGCTGACAATGCAGACATTCTCCCCCAGTCAAGAGATCTGGGTTAAATCCATCGTTCTTTTGCCCACTACGCCACCCCAGTTCAGACATGGCCATATGCAAATCAGTCTTGACCCTGTGCCTCATGGGAACAGTCCAGCCCGAACTGCCAAGCCATGTCTTCCCTGGACCGGAATCAAGCATCCTAGGACCGGTTTCTGGCTATCAGCCGTCATCAGCCAGGATAGCTTGACTCCAGTGGCGTAGTGAGCACGGGACCCAAGTCTGGGCATACCCATCCCACTTAGGGCGAAAAGCGTTACAACAAACAAATGATGGACGGAATGCTGACAATGCAGACATTCTCCCCCAGTCAAGAGATCTGGGTTAAATCCATCGTTCTTTTGCCCACTACGCCACCCCAGTTCAGACATGGCCATATGCAAATCAGTCTTTTTTTTTTTTTTTATAAGTATTTTTATTGGCATTTTTGGTACATAACCACACACAGAATGAAACATCCGAACAGACAGGTCAGTATCGAGCAACATCCCCACCCCGTCCACCCTCCACCCCCACCCCTCTCTCAGCACACCAGAAGTCCATTTCGGGCCTATGCCGCGATTGACAGCAGCGTCTTTAATACAAGCAATACAAGCAATTGTCCGTGCCCTAGGGCTTTGGATGTCCTCCACATACCATGTTTGCCCCCTCCAGTGCATCACCCCCCTAGAGTCCCCCCTCCAGGCCATGATATCTCCGCCATTTGGACCACACCCTGGTGAATTTCTTGGGGCATCCTCTCGCCTTATACGTGACCCTTTCTGCCGCCATATAGATGTCAAGACCCCTCCTCCACTCCTCCAGGCAGGGAGGCGAGGGCGCCCCCCAGTATTTAGCTACGTCTCTCTTCGCCACCACCAGCGCCAGTACAAGGAAAATCAGCAGCGGGCGGGGGAGGTCCACATCATTTGTCATACCTAGTAACACTAATTTGGGGTCCTCCTGTAGTGGCACCCCCAGCACCTTACTCAGCTCCCCTAGGATCCCTCGCCAGTACCCCTGGATCTGCGGGCAGAGCCAAAGTATGTGAAAGAAGGTCCCTCCCTCCTGCCCGCATCGCAGACACGACGTGTCCCCCACCCGCCCCATCCGAAACAGTCGTCGTCTATCAAAATACGTTCTATGCAGAATATTGAATTGAATCAACCGTAGCCGGGACTTAATCGCCACCTCACGCGGGTGCATGAGGACTGTATCCCAGTCCACGTCGTCCATCTCACCCACGTCCGCCTCCCAGGTCGCCCTGAGCGCCCCCATACTATCAGGCATATTGTTCATAAGGGTCCGATATGTGAGGGACACCGCCCTTACCACCATGTGTTCCTGCAGCAGTCTTCCCTCCAGGGGTGCGTACTCGGGGAGAGAAGCCGTCTGTATCCCCCCCGCCTGCCAAGCATGCTTCAGTTGTGCGTATTTATAATACTGCGTGGGGAGCAGTCCAAATTCTCTACGGAGCACCGAGAAGGACTTCAATTCCCCTCTCACTAGCACGTCTCCCAGCGTCGACACCCCGATATTATCCCAGTGCTTAAACCCCCGCAATTTGTTTAGCTCTGGTAGCCACGCGCAGTGCCATAGGGGCGTCTGTCTACTCAACTTCCTATCCCAGCCAGTCTCCCGGGTCGCCCTTTTCCAGATCCCCAGGGTGATTTTAGTGGCCTGCAGCAGCCGTCCTGTACCCTTACCACCATATAGGTAATAATGACACGAGTGGGCGCCCATGACATATCGTTCCAAGGCAAACGTCGGGTGCATTGCCGGGGCGTGGAGCCAGTCATTAATATATACCAGGTGTTCCGCCCAATAGTAGGCCTCAATGTTAGGAAGCGAGATCCCTCCGCTATATTGGTGCCGCTGTAGGGTCTTCATCGCTACCCTGGGTTGTCTCCCAAGCCAGAGGAAGCTCCGGAGTTCCGAGTCAATTTCTCGGAATACACGCCGACAGACCGGGTAATATTCGTTCTGTACCGCGTATAGGAACCTGGGCAACGTTATCATCTTAAACATGGCGGCCCGCCCCAACAGCGTAAGCGGCAGCCGGCGCCATCTCTGCGCATCCTCCACGAAGTTGGACAGAACCCTTCCCACATTTCTGTCGTAGGAGACAGTCCGGTCCAGCGTTATATACACTCCCAGGTATTGGAACCCCTCCGTCGTCGCCTGGAGCCTGCCTGGGAGACTCGGCCAATCCCCCTGTCCCCCCGGGGCATATAGCACTGACTTATGCCAGTTCACCCTGTAACCCGAGCGGGCACCATAGCGCTCGAGCTCGGAGAAGATAACCGGGACTGTCGTATCAGGGTGCGTAACATATAAAAGGACATCGTCTGCATAGAGAGATATTTTTTCCTCCAGGTCATCCAGCGGGCCCTTCCGAAAACCCCGGATCTCTGGGTGTTGTCTGATCCGCGCCGCCAGCACTTCTATCGTCAGCGTAAAGAGCAGGGGGGACAGCGGGCATCCCTGCCGCGTACCTCTGCAGATAGGGAATTCCCTTGACGTAGCCCCGTTGACCCTCACCCGCGCCCTCGGGCCCGTGTATAGCAGTCTCACCCATTGGCGGAAGACCGGACCAAATCCCAGACGCCCCAGAACGCCCTCCAAAAAGGGCCAGTGCACCGCATCGAACGCCTTTTCCGCATCCAAGGAGAGAAACCAATGAGGGTCCCGTCGGCCCCTCACCGCCTGTAGCCAGTTGTGCGAGCGCCTTAGGTTCAATCTCGTCGCCCTACTGGGGAGAAAACCCGTCTGATCCAGGTGGACTAGGTCTGGGATCACCCGCCGCAGCCGGAGGGCCAGCACCGTCGCCAGCAGCTTCGCCTCAGTGTTAAGCAGCGAAATCGGGCGGTACGACGTGCACTCCTCCGGCGGCTTTCCCTCCTTGAAAATCGGGACGATCGTGGCCAGTCTAAGATCCGGGGGTAGACACCCCTCCTCTCGCGCCCCCTCAAATAACGCTAGCATATGGCGGGCCAGAAGATCCGCCGTTTTTTTAAAAAATTCCGCGGGGAACCCGTTCGGGCCCGGCGCCTTCCCCATCCGCAACCTGGTCAACGCCTTAGTAACTTCGTCTAGCGTAAGGGGGGCCTCCAGCTCCTTGATGTCCCCATCTGTGAGCACCGGTAGATCCAGATCTGCCATGTACTGTAGCGCGTCCTCTTGCGAACCCAGATCTTGGGCAGCATAAAATGCCCGGAAGTGCTCCGCAAAGGCCTCCGCGATCTGCGCGTCCGAGTTCACCAAATTCCCCTTAACATCTCTGATCCGTTCTACCCACCTGGCATCCCTCTCCCTTCTACTAAGCCACGCCAAGAGCTTGCCAGACTTGTCCCCGACGTCATATAAACGGTGGAGCGTGGCCAACGCCTGCTGCTTGGCTGCTCCCGTAGCCTGATCCCGGTACTGTCGCTGGACGTCCAGCAACCGACGCAGCGTCTCCCGTGTCGGGTCTGCCAGATACTCCCTGTCCAGCTGGAGAACCTGTCTCTCTAGCGCCTGCAGCTCCCTAAGCCGTTCCCTGCTGTCCTCAGCTATCCTGTCTTGGACTCTGCCCCGCATGACCGCCTTCACGGATTCCCAGAGGGTCACCGGCGAGGTCACCGAGCCCACGTTGTCCGCTAGGCAGACTCTAACATCCGCCCGGATACCTTTCAGCAGCTTTAAATTCTGGAGGTCCCATGCCGTGACACGCCATTGCCCCTTCCCCGCTACCCGGGGAGCCACTGTCACCAGAAGGGGAGAGTGGTCCGACAAACCCCGTGCTTGATATTCAGCTCGCACCCCCTCATGCAACGTGTGGCGCGCCATGAAAAGATAGTCCAACCGGGAATAAACCCTGTGGGCCCCTGAGAAGAAGGAGTACTCGCGCCGTGTAGGGTGTAACCAGCGCCATACGTCTGTCAGGCCTAGAGTCTCCATCGTGGTGGCGAGTGCCGTCTGATGCCGGTCCCTTGCCCTATCCCCCGTCCTGTCTACTGCCGTCGCCATTACATCGTTGAAGTCACCCCCGAGCACTTGCACTGTGTCGGACGTGGCAAGCAATATCTCCGCCACGCCTTTTAACGTGGACGCCTGCAGTTTAGGTGGAGCATAGACCGAAACTAGCGTGTATTCCCTGCGGCACCACATTCCCCGGACCCCAACGTAAGTTCCCAGAGGGTCTGTCCACGTCTGCGTCACTTGAAACGGGTTAGTTTTCCGGACCAGTATCGCCACCCCTCGTGAACCCTGAGTAAAGCCCGCATGTGCTAGAACTGTGTAGCGTCCCCGGGCGAGGAATCCGCATTTAGTCCCCAGAAGGTGTGTTTCCTGTAATAACGCTACGTCAGGGCCGGCCCTTCTAATGTAAGCGTTGATCAGTCCTCTCTTAATTTTGTTCCCAAGCCCATTGACATTCCACGTCAGGACTGAGAGCCCTCCCTCTGCTACGCCTGCTGGTATCGTCGCGGTAGGCATGGCAATTTAAACCGTGTGTGCTGTCTCGGGGGTACCGCGCTGCCGGGCAAGCCCCGTGTCGCTGCATGTGTGCCTGAAGTGACCTGTCTCCCACCCTTCTGTACCCAACTGTCCCCAACTGTCCCATCCCCCCCCCCTCCCCGCCCAATGCAAACCCCAACTGGAAATCCCCAACTCTCTCCCACTCCCGCCCCCTCCCCACCTCCCCCCCCCATCAGTCCCACGTCCCACTGGCACAGGACTGCTGGCGGAGTAGGCCTGTCGCCCACCCTCTCTATCCCACCCGTCGCTAACCTATCCTGTGCCCACTATGGGAACAGCACCAAACCTTAGCGACTAAATGGGAAGACTATCAAAACGATATACCCAAACAAGAAAGAACAACCAGGAAAACAAAAAAGGGGGAAAAGGGGGTGTGTGACCACTTGCGTGCTCCATCTGGCCAGAGCTGCAATCAGGGTTGTCCAGACCAGTCTCTCTCAGGAGTGGGAGTCTTGGGTGTCCGGCCCCCGCTCTTCCGCAGGGTCGGGTGCATCTTGCTCTAGATCTCGGATCGCCACTTCCAGCGGGTGCATGGAACCCTGCGCCGTTCCCTCTTGTCCCGGTCCGCGGGACGTGTCCTCATGGTCTTCCTCTGAGCTAACACTGTCTGCCAGGCAACTGAAGCGAGATCCCGGCACTCCAGCCCCTCCGGGGGACGGAGAGCCCCGCTGGTGACGACGTGGCGAGCCATCCGCTGAGTAGGGCGTTTTACGTGTCCGTTTCCCAGTTCTCCGCCCCGACTGTCCCCTGGGGGGCCGAAGTGTCAGCTCCTTGGGGGGCGCTCCACTGCTACTCGGCCGCACTCGGCCCTCCTCCCCGGCGGCGGGGAGGTCGCCCGTCGGCGGTCGCGTCTCCAACCACTGCCAGGCCTCTTCCGGGTGGGTGAAGAAATGCGTGCCCCCTGCATAGATCACCTTCAGCTTAGCTGGGAAAAGCAGCATGTATTGGAGGCGTCGGTCTCTGAGCTTCGCCTTGACCGCGTCAAAGGCCCTCCTCTGTTTTTGCACCTCCTGGCTGTAGTCTGGGAAGATCATAATGTTAGTGTTTTCTATCCGGAGCGCCCCCTTCTTCCGGGCCTCTCGCAGGATCAGATCCCTGTCGGCAAAGTTGAGGAACCGGGCAATGACCGGACGCGGCCTCGCCCCCACCGGCGGCCTTGCCAGGAGCGCCCTATGAGCCCTTTCAATTATAAAGCAGTTCGAGAATGGGGCCCGCGGGAACGTGTCCTTCAGCCAGGTGCGGAGGAACAACGCCATGTCCGACCCTTCAATACCTTCCCTAAAGCCCACAAAGCGAAGGTTATTGCGTCTTGCCCTGTTTTCCGCGTCGTCCACCTTCCACAAGAGTTGTCGGTGCGAGGCCTGCAGTTCCGCCACATCTCTGCGGAGATGGGTGATGGTGTCTTCAGCCTCACTGATCCGAGTTTCGGCCGTCTGCGCCCTCTCGGACAGGTTGCGAAAATCCTGTCGCAGCAGCGTGACGTCGGAGCCCACCTCGCCGATCTTGACCTCCAGCGCCGCCCTGGATTCCTGAATGTCCGTCCTGGAGGCTTGAATGGCCTCCATCAGCAGTTCCGTGTCTGAACGCGCCGCCGGGGGGGGAGGCGGCGCCCCCGTTTGCGTCCGGGTGCGGGTAAAATCGTCCATCGGCCCCTGCCGGGCAGGCTTCTCTGGCGGGGCCTTCTTCCCCATCTCTGACCTCGGGTTCCAGTGCCCACCGGGCCCCCTCCCGGCCAGTGATTCGCCTTGCAGTCCCTGTTGTTGGGGGGCCCGCGTCCGCCTCTCACACCCCCTCCGCGCCCCCGGGTCTCCGTTGCAAGGTCAGGCGCGGCCGCCGCTCGCGCCAGTCGCGACGTCTAGGGCCGTTGAAGGGCGGGCCCAGGGTCTACCCGTGTCCCGGGCCTTCGTTTCGCCGGGGCCTCAAGCGGTCGTCCAGCCTGGTGGCTGATCGGGTGTCCCTCGTCGCTGCCCCCAATGTCTCCGCACTCAGAGCAGTCGGCGCAATTCTCCGGCTCGCCGGGCGGATCAGGTGCCGCGCTCCTCACCCCAGAGGCCAGCCGAGCCCCTCCTCGGAAGCAGTCCGATGCGGGCGCTGTCCCCGGATCGTCGGTGCGTCAAGGGGGGGGGCGACACGCGTCCCAGCCCCCCCGCTCCCGTCCGCCCTGCCTCACCAGCGCAATCGGGTCCCCCACCTGTTTATTCGGGGCAGGCGGTCCGTACTGGTCTCCCAGCGCCTCCGTCCGTCTGGCCTCGGCCCCGTCTCCTATGCCGTAACGGCCGCCGCCATCTTGTCGCCTCCCGGCCTCGTACCTCCCTCGAGCAGCAACACGCTGGATCTTGCAGCCAGGCGCTCCGGGAGTCGTTCCTTCGCCACCCCGAAGGTCTCCAGTCTCGGGGCATGGGATTCCCAGGTCCCGCGGACAGCCAGATGCAGGGAAATCGCCGGATTTAGAGCAGCTCTGCCGGAGCTCTCGCGGAGCACGTCTTACTCGGCCATTGTGCTGGCCACGCCCCCCATATGCAAATCAGTCTTGACCCTGTGCCTCATGGGAACAGTCCAGCCCGAACTGCCAAGCCATGTCTTCCCTGGACCGGAATCAAGCATCCTAGGACCGGTTTCTGGCTATCAGCCGTCATCAGCCAGGATAGCTTGACTCCAGTGGCGTAGTGAGCACGGGACCCACGTCTGGGCATACCCATCCCACTTAGGGCGAAAAGCGTTACAACAAACAAATGATGGACGGAATGCTGACAATGCAGACATTCTCCCCCAGTCAAGAGATCTGGGTTAAATCCATCGTTCTTTTGCCCACTACGCCACCCCAGTTCAGACATGGCCATATGCAAATCAGTCTTGTTACCCTGTGCCTCATGGGAACAGTCCAGCCCGAACTGCCAAGCCATGTCTTCCCTGGACCGGAGTCAAGCATCCTAGGACCGGTTTCTGGCTATCAGCCGTCATCAGCCAGGATAGCTTGACTCCAGTGGCACAGGGTCAAGACTGATTTGCATATGGCTGGGTTCAAACTGGAATGGCATGGTGAGCAAAAAAATGATGGATTTAGGCCCAGATCTCTGTACTGGGGTGAATGTATGACATTGTTCTGCATTCTGTCCATCCATTGTTGTTTTTGCGTTCTGATGGGATGGACACAGCGGGCCATGTGCCAACTTGGCAATGCCAACTGCGCGATCTCGACAGAATGCAGGTGCTCCATTTTACTGCAGATCGACCCAACGTTGAACAAGCTGACTTCCTTGGAAGTGGACCAGTGGCCAAGGTCCTCCTTTTTGGGACTCTTTTCATCAAAGAACTTGCTAAATTTGATGCAACATATAGTACACTTGAAAAGGCTCAGGGGTGCCTCAAAAAAGTCAACTGGAGCTTCTACCAAGAACTGCAATGTGGTTTTTACCCATGAGGCAGAGGTGGTTGGCAAAACACCTCATATAGTTCTACCTTCTTCCTGTCACACACCCGCAGCAGAAGAAACTGCTTCAGGAGGGGGCATAACAGGGGGACACAAAGATCCTCTAAGGGTGCCGGATTTTGCAGGTGAGACTTTTTCCTCTCTCAGAGGTTATTTTAAGGGACAGAACAAACTTATTCCTCAGCAATGGGCTAATGTTGATGCAGAACTAAGGGGTCCTAGAGTTGATAAAGGGGTACAGGTTAGAATTTTACAACAACTCCTTCCAGTTTGCCCTTCCCATATCGATATATTTTTCCCAACAAGTGCTAGATTTCATCACGTCAGAAATGCATCCATCCTAGGAAAGGGAGCTATAAAGGTAACAACACATATCCCTAGCGGCATACTCAGCTCTATGTTCCTAGGGAAGAAGAAAGGGGGCCTAGTGCTAAACCTGAAAGGATTCAATGCATGGATTATTTACTGGCACATCAAGATGGAGGGCATCCATCTTCATCGTGATATCCTCCAAGTGGGAGTCTGGATCTTGCGCTTAGACGTAGAAACCTCATATTTGTTATTTCCAATTCTTTCACCCCACCAACATTTTCTACAGTGCCTATGGCTCGGACAATGTAATTAGTTTAAAACCCTCTCCTTGGGCCTATCCTTCGCTCTTCAGCACTTCACCAAGATAATGATGCCAGAAGTATAATTCCTTTGGGCGAAGGGTGTGGTTTGAACATCTATCTGGACATAAATACCCTGATGACACGGAGTTCCCAGATTGTATAAACACTGCTAGCTTGGACAATCAAGCTACTTTAAGATCTATCTATAGTGACCAAAATTCACTTCTAATGTGTAAAATTCCTGGAGTTCCGGATAGACACTGTCTTGACACTACTAGTCCTCCCTCCTCAGTGGTTAAGAATTTCGTGAAAGATTTGAGGTCTGCCTTGTGCAGCCAGACATTATCATTGAGGTGGATAGCACAAATTGTGGGACTCATAGCCTCTTCGATCCAGCTCGGTGGTCAGAAGTGGAACCCAACCTCCACATCAACTGTATGGAGCTCCTGGAGGGCTCTTTTGCAATAAGATGTCTCTCCTCAGAAAAGATTGCTTGTTGAATCCTTATGCGGATAGCAACATATAAGCAGTTTAGTATGGGGATAAACTGGGCGGCACCAAATCCCATCTCCTGACGTAGATAGTCAAGTCTTTAGCTCTTTGTACCCAACATCGGATCTCAGTAGTAGATGAGCACTCTCCAGGGCAACGTACATGCAAGTGCAAGGTAAGTGTTTTTTTTTTATTTTACTTTCCCTATCCAGTTGTCTGTTGATTTCCCCCCGCCCCACCGCTGTAACCTCTGCCAGCCGTGCCTGCTCGGCCTGGAGGCACTGGTAAAGTTGGTACAATGAATGAGGTGCATATGCCATTGGAGCTTTTTGCTGTTTAGTGATATACTGCTGGTCTTTAGCTTCTGCAGGCATGGCATGCAGGTCTGTAAGCACCTTTAGATCAGCAATCTCTGTGAGACATCTGCCAGTAGATTTAAAACCGGTACGTAAGCATCCAATGGTGTGTGAACTCATGAAGTATATTTACATGTCCAATCTTCCCTTCTAAAATATTCAGTCTTATGGGACGTTCATATTGTCCTTAGGTTTCTAGAGCAATGGTCAAACAATGCTGTGTTGTCATGTCAGTTGCTTTTCGCCACGATTATGACTTTGTTATGCTTAATATCTTGTAAGAGAGTAGTGGAGGTACCTGCATTGGATCTTGCAAGTAGAGTATTTTCTCCAGAAGGAGTTTTATTTGCTATTGTAAGAAATATTAAATGCAATTCCAGATTGGTGACTTATCCAGCTTTTCCGAATCATGCCGAGCTGTGGTTTGTGCATTGTTGGAAAATCTATTAGGCTTATACTAGTGCTCTGAGACAAGGGTCTAGTGGTCAATTGTTAATATCCCTGAAGAAACCTTTCAAACCTGTGGTAACCGCAACACTGGTCAGGTGAGTAAGCTGGCTTCTATCGAAGGCTGGAATTTATATTTCACTTTTGGTGCACATTAAGCTGGGGGGGGGGCAATGGTTTCATTACTTTTTTCCTTAGGGTCCAGGTTGGATGATATCATGACAGCTGCAGACTGGTTCAACGAGTCTATTTTTAAATCCTTTTATTGTAAGCCTATTGTCAATGTTGTCTCAGTAGTGGCGGCTCAGCTTTGAACAGGCATATTCAGAGCCTCCAGTCCTGACATAGAATAAAACAATTTCTAGCATGCGCAAAGGACAAAGAGACAAGGATTATCCTGAAATATATATACATCCTAGGATGTATATATTTTTGTATATATGTTGTATAGCTGTTGGTGTATATATGTACTCACATATCTGATGTATTCTTATAATTATTGCCCATCTAAACTCAACAACTTTATTTCTGAGATTCATACTTGGGCATGGAATTTTTCTTACTTTTGGATAATATTTACTGCTTCAGTGTTTATTCTCCTCACAAGCTTTAGCTTCTGAGGCTTACAGAAAATATGTTCTCATTTTAGCTTCTGGAGCACCTTCCATAAACTCTGTTAAAAAATCATGCAAAAACAGTTTTCTCTTAAACATGATTCATGAAATACCCGCTGAAGGCCTTTTCACAGGGAAAAACCACCTTAGAACACATCACAATTCCTAAAATAAGTTATAAGTAATAATAACAAATTATTTCTATTGTAACTAAAATCTGTTATTGCCCCTTATACCTTTTCCTTTTTGTGGCCCTCAAAACCTGCCATTCCCTACAATGCATTTCAATGGCGTCCTATCGTGTAAATGTGTCCTAAGATGGCTGCCAGCACTTCCTGGATAAAGTGCTGACAGCCAATCAGATGTCACCATGAGATCTATGCTTAGTCCCCTCCCAGACGTGCAAATGTATTTTACCTTTATTATCTAAAAAACTACTGAATGGATTTACACCAAATTGCAAAAAGGGTTCTTTTTGGACCTAGCTTTCTGCCAAATTTGGTGTAAATCTGTTCAGGAGTTTGGGCTGTAGTCATGTTCAAAATCCATATGGGAATTAACATTGGAATCACACTTTTTTGACCCCCCTTTTTTCTTTGCCCCCACTTGACAGATCACCCTGAAATTTTCCATGCACAACTAAAATTAGGAAGCTGCTTTTTTGGGAACATTTTGGGAAGATTTGTCAAACGGCATTTAAGTTACAGGCAATTTAAAAAACACTTTTCAGATCAAAAGTACTTTCTAACTATAAGTACCCACTGGAGACTGCCACTAGGTAATGTGTATATATATGTATATGTATATGTATATGTATGTATATATATATATATATATACTCTCAATTTGTATCAAGAGCATAATACATTTGATAACATCAATTTATCAGGTTTAAACATAGACTTTGGTACAATTTTCTGTAATCAATTTGATTTACCACTTAGTCTGTTTTCCTGAATATTCGAAAACAGCATGTTCAGTAAACATAGTATATTTTCCATGTCTATAAATCACGTGACACGGGTGCTATCCACTTAAAAGACACTTCTTGTAAAGCAAGCCTCATGTGATCAAGGCCGTTTTTCGGTCGAAACGCGTCATGGCAAGCAGAAGGGAGTGAATAAACAAACATTTTCAACCGACGAAGAGGAGTTCATTCATTCATTTTCGCCGCGCGCTGTGCGCCTGGAGGTCTCTGAATGCTCTAAACCCATATTCTTATCGACAGGAAGTGGGTCTGCTTCCTGATACGAACCCCCTTGTCTGAAGTAGGCAGCCGTTATCAGCCAATGTGTACGAGCAGCAGTCCAGTAGGACAACAAACAACGGCAGCCCCCTGTGTTACCGAGGACAGGCACTTCAATCCAACCGTGGAAACGAGCAGCAGATGGGTCGGAGGACGCGCCAGCAGCGACTTACCCGGTGTAAGCGGTGAGTGTAATCGGCATATACACAGGTGAGGAGGTGTCGGCAGTGATTCGTTTTCAGCGCTTTTAGATTCCAACTCTGCACTTTCACACATTTCTTACTATGTCTATGGACGCTTTACGAGAACGCGAGGCAGCAGCTGATGCCCTTTTTAGCAATTTAACGAATACTGTGGCACAATGTTCAATTACTTCACCCAATGATAACAGCAATGCTGTCAAAGTCTTATTTAAACGTCTGGAAAAATGCACAAAAAATGAGATCACGAAATGGTGGGAACACAGATCATTACAAAAATATGAGGAAGCAGGAAGGGTGCCTCGAGGACTGAGGATTTTTGTAGCACCCTCATATGAAAAACCCAACCCTGAAATGCTCAAGAATGGGCATCCAATAACCTGACAGCCTCAATGAACATGGTTCTAATTCTTATTAAATACGCCAAGATAGACCAGGAAATTCTGCTGAAAGAAATTGAAAGTATAAACAAACAGCTCAATCACCTCGAGCAAACAGAGTACATCATCAAAACCAAAAAGGAAATCGCAGAGAGAATGACAAAACATGAGGATAGAATCAAGGCACGTAAAGCATTTAAATATGCAAGGGATAAAACTGATTATGAGTTGGGACAAGTCTTTACGTTCTCGCGAAAGTATGATCATGCCAAGAAAAATAAACCAGGCAATCCCAACGGTAATAACAAAACACAAAGCGATGTAATCTCAACAATTGGAACAAACGTGACAAATTCAGGCTCAGATACAGGGTCTCTCACTAGTGACATCGATTCAGATGATGGGATGCTCAGAGCACAGCGAGCTGAAGAAGCAACTAACATTCTCAGTCCAGCAGAGAAGTTGAATTTTTTAGCGGCGGATCGCCTGCAAACGTTGCGGCCGCGGAACCATAATGTTCCCCAGACAAAATCAAACGGAGGAACAAGCGGCGCCGCGAAAGGCGCCAATGCAGGAAAAGGAAAAACAATAAAGTAATGGCGCAGGAGATAATAGCTGATAACAATACAGTAGTCAATCTCTCGCAACTAACATTATCCAGAGCGGAAATGCAAATATTAGCTCTTGGACTGTCGTATTGCCCAGAAAGCAGTTTTAATTACAGCAAACTCGTATTGACATCTTCAAGTATATTAGAAAGCTGAAATTACAGAAATTCTTTACTATAACAAAATGGCAATACACAAAATATATTGACCGATACCTCCAACAACTCCACATCCAATAATTTCAGTAATCTCTTGGCATCGGATGCTACCACCATGCTTACCATCAGCGAGCTTGATAATGAGAATTTTCCAGAAAGAATATTGTCCAACAGTCAAACTCCTACCCAAGAGAGACTATCTGATCCCAACCTCACTACATCTAGTGCTGGCATCAGCGCTTTTAAAGCCAAATCTAAATTATATCCAATGATGCCCAAAGATGCTATAGACATTTTCCACGAGCGAATAATAGACAACATCAAAAAATTGTACTGTAAATCCAACCACAGCAAGTCTAGGTCTAAATATCAAAATGTACAATATGAAAGACTTATCCGTAAATTGAAAAACAACAAGGATATTGTAGTTAACATGTCAGACAAAGGGGGAATGTAGTGATCTGGCTACGTGAGCAATATACCCAAGAAGCCCTGAAACAACTATCCAATGAAGACTGCTATGTCAAGACTACCTTAGCGGAATGCAACAAAGCTAAAGACACCCTTAAAAAAGATCTTATGGGATGGAAAAGGCAAGGACTTATCTCCAACCAAGAGACTAATTTCATGTTGATTGATTTTCCCATTATACCTACGTTGTATCTAATACCAAAAATTCACAAAGAAGTTTATCCTCCACCAGGTAGACCTATCATCTCTGCCATTGGCGGCATTAGTGAACACTTATCAGAATATGTAGACTTTTTTCTACAACCAATTGTGCAATCACTCCCGTCATATATCAGGGATACGGTTGACTTCTTGGATAAAATTCAAAACATCACATGGGAGGACAATCAACTACTAGTTGTGATGGACATAGAATCACTCTATACCAGCATAGACCATCATGCTGGTCTAACCGCTATCAAACATTATTTGGACAAAAGACCTTTGGCCCTTTACAATCTTAATATGATGCTTTTGGAAATGGTTAAGTGGTGTCTGTTCAATAATTTTTTCATGTTTGACAACAATGTGTATCGCCAAAAACGGAGCGTGGCTATGGGAGCATGTTTCTCTCCCAGCTACGCGTGTTTACACGTGGGCTGGTGGGAGGAGCAGGCTCTCATGGGCACCTTTGCCAATATCTATGAACAAAAGATATTACATTGGGTTAGATACATCGATGATGTGTATTTTATTTGGAAAGGTGACCAGGATAGTGTTGAGAGTTTTATATCAGAGCTTAATAACAACAACATTAACCTTAGGTTCACTGAACACTTCAGTCCATCTAAAGTCGCATTTTTGGACACCTCTATCTATGTAGCCAACAAACGATTGGAATCCACTTTATACAGGAAACCAACTGCTGGTAATGCCACTCTCCACGCCTCTAGCTCTCATCCCAACCATCTTATCAGGAGTATCCCCTATGGAGAACTCCTTAGAATTAAACGCATATGTAGTACACAGGAGGAATACTCTAAATGTTCACAACAGGCACTGGCTAGATTCAAGACTAGGGGGTATAGCAACAATATCCTCCAACAAGCTACTGCCAAGGCCGCGTTGAAAACGAGGGAAACTCTGCTGAGTGCAAACAAGAGAACTGAGGCAACATCAGAAACCACTGATCCATTGGCTAGTAACACATCCCGATTAGTCACTACTTACAATCGGCAACACACACAAATTAGGGCCATTATCAATGACAACTGGCCAATTCTTAAAACTGATGCGGTTCTGGCGCCTAGACTTCCATCTGCACCTAATATCACTTTTAGACGGGCAGTCTCTATGAGAAATCAATTGGTCAGCAAAAACCCAGAACACGTAACAAAGGGGACTTGGCTGCAACCTATTAAGGGGTTCTTCAAATGTTCATCCTGCAGGGCTTGTAAATTTGGGGTTAATAAGACTCATTACAATACTCCATTTAGCCCTGCCTTAGTCCAAATAGGTGGTCATTACAATTGCCTCACTGAATATGAGGTGTATGTCCTTACATGTAGCTGTGGCCTCAACTATATAGGTAGCACCAAACTTCAGGCACACGCCTGAATTTTGCAACACCTTAGAGCCATCGTTAACAACTATGCCACCTACCCAGTGGCTCGGCATTTTAAAATGGCACATAACAATGATCTCAGCTGCCTCACGTACTTTGTCATTGATGCCATCCCAAAACTCAAACGGGGGGGCAATAGAGAACGTATGCTAAGACAACTAGAGACGCGCTACATACTGGAATTAGATAGTAAGACCCCACCTGGATTAAACATCACTGAAGACTTACACAACTTTCTATAAGATGATAGCCCTTTCCCATTTGTCCCCATTGGATGAGTCCATCTTTCATGTTTAGCTACTCCTTTAGCATCTGGTAAGCACACAACTTCGCCTCGCACAACACATAGTGTTTTTTTTGTTTGAGAAAACACTTTGCAAATGTTTTGAATGTGACAAACTTTATTGACAATAAGGGTTCTTGTTAGGTTTTCACATTCTATCTATTTTATCATGCATATGAAATTCTTTATTTAAGCAAATTTAGCTATATATTGCACATATTTGCACTCTACATATACATTTGCACTTTCATACATATGCACTTTATCTCATTGGGATTATTTATACGTGATTTTATCTAGTATTAACATGGAATATACATATATAATTTTTTTAAGTGGTTTCTATCTCATATTTATGCTCATGTTTGAATTGCCTTAAATCATTCGTTATGACAGCACATACTGTATCAGATGGTTGACCACCTGACAAAATGGCATTTATGCATTTATTTTACCGTATGTTTTAGACAATATGGTCATCCATGCTGTATTAATGTATTAATGATTATACCCTTAGCGATGACCAGGCATTATGATTGGCATTTATGTCTTTTACTCTCAATTTGTATCAAGAGCATAATACATTTGATAACATCGATTTATCAGGTTTAAACATAGACTTTGGTACAATTTTCTGTAATCAATTTGATTGACCACTTAGCCTGTTTTCCTGAATGTTCGAAAACAGCATGTTCAGTAAACATAGTATATTTTCCATGTCTATAAATCACGTGACACGGGTGCTATCCACTTAAAAGACACTTCTTGTAAAGCAAGCCTCATGTGATCAAGGCTGTTTTTCGGTCGAAACGCGTCATGGCAAGCAGAAGGGAGTGAATAAACAAACATTTTCAACCGACGAAGAGGAGTTCGTTCATTCATTTTCGCCGCGCGCTGTGCGCCTGGAGGTCTCTGAATGCTCTAAACCCATATGTATATATATATATATATTCACTTAAAAAACCATAGGTTTCACACATGTTATAGTTAGGTGGATATTTCTTTCGTAAAAAACCAATGAAATTCCCCCGTTATAGTTAGTTTAGATAACTATAACTCGCGCGACCGCAATCCACTGCTGATGACGTCACATATTACATCACTCATGACATGCTCAGTGGCATCACTCATGACATCACTGATGACATCATCCTTGTGATAGAGTGGCGGCCGCGCGAGTTATAGTTATCTGAACTAACTATAACGGGGGAATTTCATTGGTTTTTTACAAGAGAAATATCCACCTAACTATAACATGTGTGAAACCTATGGTTTTTTAAGTGAATTTGCAAGGTTTTTTAATTCCTAACTATAACGTGTGTGAAACCGATGGTTTTTTCAGTGAATTTGTACGTTTTTTTAAATGCTAAGTTATGTATGTATTATTATTTTTTTTTTTGGTTTTTCACCGTGCACGCACGGTGCGCGCACCCCTGCGATTTTTTTTAAAAAACAATTAAAATGTTTTTTTCTGCCTTCGGGGTCCTTCAGAGACCCCCTGACAAAGGCTAGGGGGTCAGGAACTCTCTACCCTGCCCCCTTTTCACGTTCGCCACCTTCCTTTTTCACTCTCGCACTGAAAACAAACAAAATGGCGGCCGACACTTCCTGATTTTGACCGATTCGAATGTTGACTGACATCTAACCACCAATCAGAATTACGCTCGCGCACGGCACCGTGCGCGCACGGTGTACGCATATAGATATTTATGTACTTTTAACTGCAATTTTCTCAGGAACTACTGAACAGATTGACACCATATATGCAAAAGGCACATCCCTGACCTGAGGACTACCTCTTTGCCAAATTTCAAGTAATTCTGTTCAGCCGTTCGGGCTGTACCTTCGACTAAAGGTCCAATGGGAAAATGCATGGGGAAAACGCGTTTTGGGACCCCCCTTTTTTCTCAGCCCCCGCTTGACGAATCACCCCGAGACTTTCAGGGTAAGAGCTGAGTGGAGCGCCCCATTCGTTTTGAAAATTTCGCGAGGATTCGTCAACCGGCGCCAAAGTTATTCAAAATAGAATTTTCAGATTTCCTATGGGAACTCGGTCCTAACTATAACTATCTACTGGCGACCGCCAGTAGATAATATATATATATATATATATATATATTACCTACTGGCGGTCGCCAGTAGGTAGTTATAGTTAGGACCACGTTTCCATAGGAAATCCGCAACATTCTATTTTGAATAACTTTGGCGCCAGTCGACGAATCCTCGCGAATTTTTCAAAATAGGTGGGGCGCTACGCTCCGCTCCTACCCTGAAAGTCTCGGGGGGATTCGTCAAGCGGGGGCTGAGATAAAAGGGGTGTCCCAAAACGCGTTTTTCCCATGCATTTTTCCATAGGACCTTTAGACAGGGCTACAGCCCGAACGGCTGAACAGAATTTAATGAAATTTGGCAGAGAGGTAGTCCCCAGGTCAAGGAAGTGCCTTTTGTAGGTTTGGTGTAAATCTGTTCAGTAGATTCTGAGAAAATAGCCTTTAAATCAATATATATATCTGAGCCAGCTTACGGTGCGCTTACGGTACGCTTACCGTACGCGTACGGTGGCGTGCGCGAGCGCGATACTGATTGGCTCTTAGATCTTAGTAAACATTCGAATCGGTCGAAACCTGGAAGCGGCGGCCGCCATTTTCTCTCTCGCTTCCTGAGTTGGGCAGCAAAAACGAACCCCAAAAATGTGTAAAGAGGCACCACCCAGCATTTATACAGGGGTCCCCAAACAACCCCCAAGGCCAAAAAAAAACCAAATTTTTTGGGGGGGAAAATCGCCGATTACGCTTACCGTACGTGTACGTTAAAAATTTGTAAAAAAAAAAAAATTATCCACATTCTCCCCACCCCGTGTGCAAATGGTGCCCGAAGGGCACCAGTTGTGCATGGCAAATTACAGCTAAGAAGTTAACAAAGAATACATTTCACAAAGATGCGCAAAATATGTCCCCTATGTGCGCATGGTGCGCGAAGCGCATCGTGCGTACATGGCCCATCCCGCTTAACGTGGGCACGCGGTGCGCGCAGCGCACCGCGTGACCACTGTGCGTGCACGGCATTAACTGCGTAAAGTGGGCGCGCGGTGCGCGAAGCGCACCGCGTGCTCACTGTGTGCGCACGGTGCGCGAAGCGCACCGTGCGCGCACGGAACGAACTGCGTTAACTGGGCGCGCACGCCACGAATGGCGTAAAGTAACTTAGCATTTAAAAAACCTTGCAAATTCACTGAAAAAACCATAGGTTTCATACATGTTATAGTTAGCTGGACATTTTACTGATAAAAAACCAATGAAATTCCCCCGTTATAGTTACTGCAGGCAACTATAACTCACGCGACCGCAATCTTCTGCTGATGACATATGTGTCTTTATGAAAAAAAAATATTTGTAATATATGTAAAGCTAAAATTTAATGGAAGAAGACATGGGCAAATAAGTGTCTAAATACAGTATTAGCATCAGCAGAGGATTGCGGTCGCGTGAGTTATAGTTGCCTGCAGTAACTATAACGGGGGAATTTCATTGGTTTTTTATCAGTAAAATGTCCAGCTAACTATAACATGTGTGAAACCTATGGTTTTTTCAGTGAAAATATATATATATACACACACACACCCAAATCCTTTCTCCAATAAGAGCAAGATTGAGGGACACAGCGGGCTTCAAATAGACCTTTAATGTAAAGAGTCGGGCATGACGCATTTCGGCAACAGCCTTCCTCAGATGCCACCATCTTAGACTTCAGTCCCACACCATATTAGTCTTTTATTAGGTGCCTACTACCTCCGTGATGAGGCGCTCACCTGATTCGCAGCTAACACAATAGTTTCGGTTGCAGCAACTACCGGTCCCACAATGCAACTCTCTGGTGACCTGAATGTCGGTAAGTTGTTTTTGATGCGAATTCAGGGGTAGGACTTGGTCAAATCTGGAATTAAAGGTCTCCAGTCCCCAAGTTTCGGCACATCGGCCTCCCAGAGGCTGGGGACTCCTGACGCCGGTACAATGACTGCGCCAAACCATGCAGTCATTGCTCAGCAATGCTGACAGTCTCCACTGCTCTCCAGGGGGCAGATGGCGGGTTGCAACAATCCGATTACTCGGCAACACACCTCCTTCTGCCAATGTAGTCACGACCTCTTTATGAAAAAGTCTCCTCATTGCATGTCATTGGAAAAAACACGCCATATATACAACCAAATCCTTTCTCCAATAAGAGCAAGATCGAGGGACACAGCGGGGCTTCAAACAGACCTTTACTCTAAAGAATCGGGCATGACGTGTTTCGGCAACAGCCTTCCTCAGATGCCACCATCTTAGACTTCAGTCCCACACCATAAGAGTCTTTTATTAGGCGCCTCCTATCTCCGTGATGAGGAACTCACCTGATTCACAGCAAACACGATAGTTTCGGTTGCAGCAACTACCGGTCCCACAATGCAACACTCTGGTGACCTGAATGTCGGTAAGTTGTTTTTGCTGTGAATTCAGGGGTAGGACTAGGGCAAATCTGGAATTAAAGGTCTCTAGTCCCCAACTTTCAGCACATTGGCCTCTCAGAGGATGGGGACTCCTGACGCAGGTACAATGACTGCGCCAAACCATGCAGTCATGGCTCAGCAATGCTGACAGTCACCACTGCTCTCCAGGGGCCAGATGGCGGGTCGCAACAATCCGATTACTCGGCAACACACCTCCTTCTGCCAATGTAGTCACAACCTCTATATGAAAGGGTCTCCTCATTGCGTGTCATTGGTAAAAACACTCATATATACAACCAAATCCTTTCTCCAATAAGAGCAAGATCGAGGAGCACAGCGGGCTGAATCTCCTCAATGAAAGCACTCCTCACGTAGATCGTAGCCCGACGAGGGATGGCACGATGCGGGTGGAGTATGCTGGTGAATCAATATCGTTTGGAGAATGGAGTTCCAATCTCACACTCAGAACAATTTCAAAGACCACCAATTCCAAGGATCATTCAAAAGGGGTTTATTGATTTCATAAACCCGACGTGACACGGTTCACCCTCAAAGGCCTGAGCTAGCTATAACTGGCACCCCTGCAATGCACTGCTTATGACCTGACATATTACATCACTCATAACATCTCAAATTACATCACTGATGACACCATCTATAAAATCACTAACGCACCCACTCATAACCCATACAACCTTTCATGCACCCCCACACAACCATTCACAAAACCATTCATAGACTCGTACCAGTACTTACACACCCACTCACTGATTCATAGATCTACACATGTATCTACTTACTCACCCATACAGCCACTCATGTACCCACTTACTCACTAATGCAACCACTGACATATCCATGTATACATCCAGACAGCCACTCACACACTGAGTTAGTCACCCATTGAGCTACTCACACACCTACTCACACACCCATATAGTCAACCACACAGCCACTTACTCATCCATGCAGTTGCACATACACCCACTGACTCATAAAGATATTAAAATGTACTTACCTATATAGTCACTGACACAAGCACACACTCACACCTATAGCCATTCTCACTTACACCTACTCACCCATACAGTCACTCATATACCCCATCACTCACCTATACTGCTTTTCACATACCCAGTTACTTACCCATATACCACTGACGCTTCTACTCACCCTCACAGCCATATACACACTCACTCACCCATACAGCTCCACACACACACACACTCACTAATCCATACAGCTACTGACTCACCCACTCACTCATCCATACAGGCAGTCCCACCCCCGCTCAACAACTCACACAGAAACTCAGATAGCCATACAGGTACTCAGACAACCAATCAATCACCTATACACCTATACAGCTACTCACATACCCACTCATAAACCCATAGAGCCACTTAGATACCAACTGACAGACTGATACAAACATTAACACAACCAGTCACTCACCCATACATTCACTGAGGCACCTAATCACTCATGTATACAGTCAGTCACACACCCACTGAATAATCTGTATAGGAAACCACAGATTCACCAATACACCTTGGTATATTTATTTAACACTCATAAAATTTGCAAAATACTCACAGTGACTGGATGATTTCATCAGTGATGTTATTTAGGATGGCATCAGTGATGTCAACAGTGATGTCACTGACCATGTCATGAGTGATATAATATGTGGGGTCGTAAGCAGTGCATTGTGGAGACGCGAGTTATAGTTAGCTGGTTTGTTATCTAGCCCCCGGGGGGCCAAATCCTGGGGGCAATGAATTTAATGTACAGCCCCGGGGACCGCCACCCCCGGGGCTTTTTGAAATTATGTACGGGGCTCTCAGGCCCCCCCAGCCCCGGGGACCACCACCACCGGGGCTTATTCAAATTTGGTGGGGGGCTCTCAGGCCCCCCAGCCCCAGGGACCGCCACCCCCGGGGCTATTTCAAATTATGTGTGGGGGCTCTCAGGCCCCTCCAGGCCCGAGGACCACCACCCCCGGGGCTTATTCAAATTGGGTGGGGGCTCTCAGGCCCCCCAGCCCCCGGGACCGCCACCCCCGGGGATATTTAAAATTAGGTGTGGGGGGCACTGAGGCCCCCCCAGCCACGGGAACCACCACCCCCGGGGCTTTTTACAAATGTTGGAGGGGGGCCGCGCGGCCCTGCTCCTGGAGCCTTTTACAGACCCTGGGGACTGCCACCCCCCAGGGCCGGCTCCTGCAGTGTCCCGGGGTGCCCATCCCCACGACACTGCTGTTTGCAATGGCAGGGCGGGAGCCTCGCGGCTCCCACCCTGCCATTGCAAACTGCTTTGCTTCATTGAAGCGAGAGCATGGAAACCTGCTCTCGCTTCAATGAAGCAAAGCAGATTGCTTTTCCATATGGGGAGCAGCATGTTAGCTGCACCCCATGTGGAAAAGCAATGCCGGCTCCAGCAGGAGGCGGAGAGCCGGCTGGGATTGGGGACCCCCCAAGGTCCCCAACGAGAGCCAGGCCCCGGGGAGGGGGTCCCCGGGACCATAAGTGGCCCAGGAGGGGGTCCACGTGGCCCCCCTCCCCATTAAGCATCCAAAAAATAAAAAAATCAATGGCCGGACCCGGGGGATGGGGTCCCCGGGGCCCGGAATTGGCCACGGGAGGGGGTCCACGTGGCCCTTTTCCTGTAAATTATTTTTTTAAATTTTAATTTGGGGGTTAGGCCATGGGGGATGGGGTCCCCAGGGTCACAAAAAAGTAAAAGGAAGGGGAGCCACACAGCCCCCCTTTAAATTTTTTTTTTTTTTAAAAAGACACGATCGTCCCTAGGGCCCGCCCCCTCACAAGCACACTCTTTTAAATTAGGGAATTAATTCCCCTTCAATACTGGGGGTCCCTGGGGGCCAACTAGCCCACCAGGTACCTCCAGTAAGCGCCACAGGGCTGCGTTGCAGAAGGGTGCTCCAGGCCACGCCCCTTTTTACACCTCTCTGCAACGCAGCATTGTGGCGCTTACTGGAGGTACCTGGTGGGCTAGTTGGACCCCAGGGACCGTCAGGAATCAAAGGGATTTAATCCCCCAGCTTAAAACGCGCCACGGATGCGTTTGCACAATGGTGAAGGTAGGGGGCGGGGCATGAGGTCATATGTGTGCAAACACGCCCTGTGGCGCGTTTTCAGTTGGGGAATTAATTCCTCTTCAATACTGAGGTCCCCTGGGGGCCAACTAGCCCACCCGGTACCTCCAGTAAGCGCCACGGAGCTGCATTGCAGAGTGTTGTAAAAAGGGGCGTGGCCTATGAACACCTCTCTGCAACGCACCTCCGGGGTGCATACTGGAGGTACCTGATGGACTAGTTGGCCCCCAGGGGACCTCAGGATTGAAGAGGAATTAATTCCCCAACTTAAAACGCAACACAGGGCGTGTTTGCACACATGTCACCTCAGGCCCCGCCCCCTTCCTTCACTACTGTGCAAATATTCCTCTAAAATCAGCCGAACTACGAATTCCGATTTACTCACCTGTTATCAGGAGAGAACCCAGTGCTGCATCTTGTAGCCCAGAACTGACCCTGAAAAGTAATTCTAAGCGTACTTACCAGTAACTTGTATTTCCTTCCATAGGAATCCATTGTGTGGTTTTCAGCAGAAAAGATTCTATGTGTCTATTTTCACAAACTAAAAATATTCCTAAAAAATCGTCTGTATGACTTAAACACATTCTTTCAACTGTTTACAGGAGATTCACCGGTGCTGGATCCAGGGTCCACCACTGAGTAAGAAAAAGTAACGATAACACTACTTACCTGCTACGTGAATTTTTTGCCATAGGATAACATTGGTGATTCTATGTGAAAAAATTCTGTGTTAACTTTTCAAATATAATAATATTCCTTAAAAAGTCACTACTGTAACCAAAATTCTTTTACTCAACTGTTTACAGGAGATGTCCAAGGACTGGATCTAGGATCCAGTCCTGTGGTTAGAAAAGTAGTCCATAAAGTAACTAATTGCATTTGACTAGAAATTAACATTGAGCTCAATGTTGCATTGTGTTTGAAATTGTGTTGCCCATTACAACAACTGTAACTACTGTACTTAAAAGTCTATTGCCTATTTGCAAAATATTTAAACTAAAGTAATTCATTCTGAGAAAGTATATTTTGTATTGTAATGTATAATGTAATTATAATGCAATTTAAAAAAATAAAATATCTAAAAATAAATAGTTTAAAAAATGTAGTAAATCAGTATAAAAAAATCAGTACAACAATTAATACATTAAAAATTGTCATTTACAAAACCTTTGAAATTCACTGAAAAAACCATAGGTTTCAGGCCTGATATAGTTAGGAATTACCTTTTAAAAAACCTTAGAAATTCACAGAAAAAACCATAGGTTTTAGGGGTGTTACAGTTAGCTGGACATTTCACTTGTACAAAACCATTGAAATTCCTCCGATATAGTTAGTTGTACTGTCACATATTACATCATTCATGACATGGTCAGTGACATCACTGATGACATCTCAAATGACATCCCTGATGAGATCACTGATTACATCATCCAATGAATGTGGTGTAGTTCGTTATTTAAAAACTGTATTATATATATATATATATATAGCAATTTGCATTGAAGAATGAGTGGATATATAAATATAAATATCTGGATGGAGGATTTAGTAGCAGTGTGATTGACTGTTTATTTGACTAATTTATAGTGTCTCACTAAATATATTGGATAGTGACTAAACTGTGTGAATATCTTTATGACTTTGTCAGTTGTTGTGTAAACTACTTCTCCAGTTGGTTACTAGCTATGTGAAAGTCTATATTAGTTCTTGATTAGTTAACTGAGTATTTGTATGGGAGAGTGAATGTGTGTGTGGTTCGGTGGGGGGTGTGTGACTGCCCAAAGATGTGTGAATAGTTAATTCAGTAGGTATCTGAAGTTAAAACTACATGTTATAACAGTTGTTTGGGTGAGTGAATATCTTTATGGATGTGGTGATGAGCAAATATATGTCTCAATGGTACATGTCCAACAAACTAGAAAAATAAAAGCCCGTGTATGTGTCAGTTGTTGAATTTAAATAAGTATACATAAGACTCAGTGATTGTATGAGTGACTGTATGGATAACTGTATACTTGTAATAGTGATTTTCTAACACACTAAGTATGAGTTACTATCTATATGAATCGATGAAGTGGTGTTTGTATAAGTGTGTAGCTTAGTAAATGTAAGTATGATCCATTGTTTGCATAAGTGAGTAGGATGACTTCATAAGTGATTAGGATGTGTGCTGGTGTGTAATGTCGATATAGGTGTATACGTTTATTTGATAGTGTTCTATTGATCTTTGACAGCATGTATGAGTGAATCTATAGGTAAGTGATTAGATGTGTGTATAGATCTAGGAAGCACTGAGTGGGTGTTTAGAAACTTTTATTGGTGTGTTAATGGATTCAAATATGGCACTCTGTATTTTACAGTGAGTGATGAAAGGTTACACTAGTGTATGATGAGGTGTATCTGATTGTCACGTGGATGATGTCATCAGTGATGTCATCAGTGATGTCATTTGAGAGGTCATCAGTGATGTCACTGGCCATCTCATGAATGATGTAATATGTGACATCATCAGCAGTGGATTGCGGGCGCACGAGATGTAGTTAGTACAACTAACTGTATCAAAGGGATTTGTACGAGTGAATTGTCCAGCTAACTATAACACCCTTAAAACCTATGTTTTTTTCTGTGAATTTCTAAGGGTTTTTAAATGCTAATTCCTAACTTCATCGGGCATGAAACCTATGGTTTTTTCAGTGAATTTCAAAGGTTTTTTAAATGCTAATTCCTAACTATATCAGGACTGAAACTTATGGTTTTTGCAGTGAATTTCAAAGGTTTTTTAAATGCTAATTTCCAACTATAACATGTCTCAAACCTATGTTTTATTCAGTGAATTTCAAAGGTTTTGTAAATGACAATTTTTAAATGTATTAATTGTTATTTTTTTTATACTGATTAACTACATTTTTTAAACTATTTATTTTTAGATATTTTATTTTTTAAATTACATTATAATTACAGTATACATTACATTACAAAATACACTTTCTCAGAATGAATTATTTTAGTTTAAATACTTTGCAAATAGGCAATATACTTTTAAGTACAGTAGTTACAGTTGTTGCAATGGGCAGCGCAATTTCAAACACAATGCACCATTGAGCTCAATGTGCATTTCTAGTTAAATGCAATTAGTTACTTTATGGATTACTTTTCTAACCACAGGACTGGATCCGAGATTCAGTCCTTGGACATCTCCTGTAAACAGTTGAGTAAAAGCGTTTTGGTTACAGTAGTGATTTTTAAGGAATATTATTGTAATTTAAAAGTTGACTGTAGGAGAGAAGGATCTGCACCTTATGTTGCCCCCACTTTTTTTCTGATGTTTACACTGGTTTCTGGCTATAGTCTGGCTGGGACCCTGCTAATCAGGGCCCCAGCCTTCTCTGTTCACTCTAAACAACTTGGAGTGCATATTAGGTGTACTAGTGATTGGATACTGTGGTACCTTATGAGCCATGGTACCTTAGGTACTAAGGGCATATGTACTTCACAGGCCTACCAGGGGCTGAAGCATGTATTATGCCACCCCTGGGAAGCAGACTAAATTGTAAACCGCAGGCTTGCTACTGCAGCCTCGGTGAGGTAGTGCTAGCACTCCTCACTGAGATATAGGTTCACTATATCTCTCCCTGCACACACATGTAAACCTATCAGTAACCCCTAAGGCAGGCCCTATCAATCCTGAGGGTAGGGTGCTTGGTTTCCATGTGAAGAGGTGCCTCTGCCTGAGCAGGGCCCCTCTGCAGCTCTCAGAGTCTATTCTCTGGGGCTGTTTGTGAATGCGGTCACACCATATACTCTTAAGTGCATTATAACCTCGCGGTTAATGCTATCTTTGGAATGGCAGCATCAAAACATGTCGTGTTTGGTGTCAAATGCTTTGGAATCATACCCCCACACCAGTAACTGGTGTGGGAGTATGATCCCACCCTTCTAGAGGGATAGACAAGTACCTACTGTGGAAGAACGGTAGAATCCTGAAGAGCCCTGGAATCACAAAATGGATACCACCAGTCACAGACACTGGGCTGCCCTCCTGCTGATGACCAAAAGTCACAGCGGAGGAGGCCCAACAATAGGTATCCTGTCACAGGGAGGTGTGATCACCTCCCAGACATGGTTTATTGTATTGGGGCTGGGTGGGTGCACTCTTAGAGTGCTTTGAAGTCCTGCACTGGGGGAGCAGTAGGTTCCTCAGTGCATACACCAGTTCAAACCGGCTCAGGGGCTACCTGCCCCTGCTCTGGCGCAAAACTGGACAAAGGGAACTGGGTGTAGCCACCCACTCATCTGACCCTCCCATAGGTGGGGTCATAGAGCTAGCCCCTCCCTTCCTTCTAGTATAAGTTAGGGAACCCTTGCAATTGCAAACGAGATATCCCTGGATGACGCTCTGAAGGGTGTTTAGCCAAAATATCGAGTTTTAAATTTCGACCTACAATAATATCGTGTTTTTAATATCGTAGGTACAGAATATCGAAGTCAAGAATATCGATGGACAGAATATCGATCCCAAGGTAAGTAATATCGAAGTTATTAATATCGAAGTAATTAATATCGAAGTAAGTAATATCGTAAGTAAAAATTTCGATGTCAATAATATCGATATTTATTTAGTGTAATGTCATTTAATATGTATTTTATTTGTATGTTAAAGATTATTGTAATGTATTTTAATACATTTAAAAATAAATGTTTAGAGATTTATAATTATTTTACATTTAATTTAGCGTTTTAGTATCAGAGCTGGTTGTGGGTTTATAGGGGAATAGGGTGGGAAGTAATTTAATTATAATTAATGAATTAATATGTATTGTTTAATTGGTATTTATGATTAATTAATTGGTAATTAATTAATAATTGGTAATTAATTGATTAATTAATTGTTAATTAATTATTAATTGTACAATTATCTTATTAATTGGTTAATTATATACATTATAATTAGTTTATTATTAATATTTATTTATTGTTATTGTTAATTAATTAATTGTTAATTAGTAATTAATTGGTGATTTAATTTTGTTAAGTGATTAATTGATAATTAATTTAATTATGTGAATTTTTATGTGTAGTGGGTTGTGGGTTTATAGGGGAATATGGTGGGAAGTAATGTAATTATAATTAATGAATTAATATGTATTGTTTCATTGGTATTTATGATTAATTAATTGGTAATCAATTAATAATTGGTAATTAATTTGATTAATAGATTAATTAATTTTTAATTAATTATTAATTGTAAAATTAATTTATTCTTTGGTTAATTATATAAATTATAATTAGTTTATTAATAATATTTCTTTATTGTTATAGTTAATTAATTAATTGTTAATTAGTAATTAATTGGTGATTTAATTTTATTAAGTGATTAATTCATAATTAAATTAATTATGTGAATTTTTATGTGTAGTGGGTTGTGGGTTTAGAGGGGAATAGGGTTGGATGTAATTAAAATAAAATAAATAATGATATATTTTATTTTTTTGTAATTATTATTAATTGATTGTTATTAGTTAGTTAAATATAGTAAATATAAATAATTGATTATTTTATTTTATTTGTTGTTATTGCTAATTAATGTATTGTTAATTAATAATTAATAGGTGAATATTTGTAATTTCGTAGTTAATATGTATTAATTAGTGAATTAATAACTATATTAATTATAAAGAATGTATTATTAATTGTGAATAAGAGATAAATTGATATTTAAATCTATTGTGTATTTTGTATGTGTAGTGTGTAGTGTGTTAAAGGGGAATAGTGTGGGATGTAATTTATATTTATTTATTTAAATATTTATTTTACATAATTGGTATTTAATAATTTTTTTTTTTTTAAAAACATTGTTAACATGCAATTTTTTTATAAGAAATTATTGAATTGGTTATAATGTTAATAGAATCACTATGCTATTAGTGCTTTCCCAACTGTTTTACTATCTGGAGTGGGAATAGTAATTTTTACCCCTACGCTATCCAGCGCTTTCCCTACTGTTGCACTCTCTGGAGTTGGAATAGTAATTTTTACCCTTACGCTATCCAACACTTTCCCTACTATTGCATTCTCTGGAGTGGGAATAGTAAATTTTACCCTTACGCTATCCAACACTTTCACTACTATTGCACTCTCTGGAGTTGGAATAGTAATTTTTACCCCTACGCTATCCAATGTTTTCCCTACTGTTGCACTCTTTGGAGTTGGAATAGTTATTTTTACCCCTACGCTATCCAACGTTTTCTATACTGTTGCACTCTCTGGAGTGGGAATAGTAAATTTTACCCTTACGCTATCCAACACTTTCCCTACTATTGCACTCTCTGGAGTGGGAATAGTAAATTTTACCCTTACGCTATCCAACACTTTCCCTACTATTGCACTCTCTGGAGTTGGAATAGTAATTTTTACCCCTACGCTATCCAACGTTTTCCCTACTGTTGCACTCTTTGGAGTTGGAATAGTTATTTGTACCCCTACGCTATCCAACGTTTTCCCTACTGTTGCACTGTCTGGAGTGGGAATAGTAATTTTTACCCTTACGCTATCCAACACTTTCCCTACTATTGCACTCTCTGGAGTGGGAATAGTAATTTTTACCATTACGCTATCCAACACTTTCCCTACTATTGCACTCTCTGGAGTTGGAATAGTAATTTTTACCCCTACGCTATCCAACGCTTTCCCTACTGTTGCACTCTTTGGAGTTGGAATAGTAATTTTAACCCCTACGCTATCCAATGTTTTCCCTACTGTTGCACTCTCGGGAGTTGGAATAGATATTTTTACCCCTACGCTATCCAACATTTTCCTTACTGTTGTTTTTGTTGAAGTTGGACTAGTAGTTTTATTGTGTCTGATATTAAATATGTTTTGTAATATTTTAGCTATTGTAATATATAATTAATAATAAAAATTATTCAAATTCAAATTATTGATTATTATTTGCTATATGTAATTATTTAATATTTATTAATGTTATTGTTTTATGTGTATAGATGTATTGGTAATTTAAATAAATATTTAATAATTTATATGTTACAGAAATTATTATTAAAAGTAATTATTAAGTAAGTGTATATATTATATATTATATATATATGTTTAATTAAAGTTTCAGTTAATTATATATATTTATTATAAATTTTACATATTATACAATATATTTAATTATGTTTCTTTGATTTATAAGTATTATTTGGTTTATTTTACACATATTTTTAAACTTAAAAAAAAACGATATTTTTGAATTACGATATTTTTGACATCGATATTAAATTATCAATATTTTTGTACTTACCATGTTGTAGATAGGATGTCGATATTCTTGACCACGATATTTTTGTTGCGATATTTTTGTAGGTCGAATTTTTGTCTTTCGAAATTATGTCATACAATCGCTCTGAAGAAGAATTCTAGACCTTCGACGTTCCATTACCTCTGGAAGACAGAAGAATCTCCCTTGGAGTCCAGGAGTGACTCCCCTGCTTTGCAGGCACCAAACTTTGCAATCAACGGTCGCAAACTTTCCCGCTCCCGCCAGAGTCTGAAGTCCCTGCAGCCCAGGAAGAGGAATTCCTGACTTCTCCAAGGCCATCGTGAGTCTCCAGTGACGCTGAGGCAAGTGGATCCCACGAGTGACGAGGAACCGCACTCCCTGGGTACCGTGCACTATTTTCGAGTGCAACCCTTTCACGACGTTCTATGAACTTGTGCATTGGACCACTTGTGGTCCAAAATTCCAGTAGGACTTACACTGAGGATCAGAGGCCTACCCTGTCCCGAGTGACCGTGAGCCCCTGTTGAGTGAATCCTCCTGAGGCGTCATCGCGATCCCTTGCCGGTTGGCTTGTGGGTCCCCAGAAGACTTTTTTACAGTTCCAAAGGGCTCACCTGGTTGCTCCAGACCTTCTCTGAATTACCCTTGCTGGGTGAGTCCCTCAGACCTTGCTGATCTGCACCGCTGACTTTTTGTCCTTTCCACAAGACTTGCTGTTACCAATGCTTGTTGGCTTCAATCGGGTCACCGACACCGCAGTAAGCTGCAGACTTTGTGGGACACACTGAATCCAGCTCCTGCTTGTCATTGAAGCCTCCTGGACCTCGTGGCTGAAGAGTCAAGACAACGATGATCATCTGAAATCACCCGATGACTGCGGGCATCCAGCTTCCTTGCCCCGGGTCACTGCCAAGTGACTTTGAACACTGTCCCCTCTGCTTTCAGGTCTTCCTTCTTCTGAATCCAGCCTTGGATTCCACCGGACACATCTCCACTCTTCACAAGCAGTAAGTCTTCTTTGGCTCCCATTGAAACGACGCCGCGACCCGACACCAAAAGACACCTATGCACCCGGCTTCCCTGGGTGAGGTAACTCCAGCACTACAGTGCTCTTGTGGGTGTTGGTTCTAGAACTACTTACCCTGTAAGTGACTTGCTTGTAGACTCTCCTGAAGTACCCTTAAACTCTAAATTTCCAATCGCGACTTGCTCCATTGAAGTCAATTGGGATCCGCTGCTGAGTTCTCACACTGCATGCGTCTCCCGTGGGTCCTTTACTTACCTACCTTGGGTGGATTCGTGAGGCCCAAGCGCTTCTGAAGGTCCTAGGCCTTATCCCTGTGCAAGTCGTTATTCTTAAGTCTCTTTTTTAGTATATGGTCTGGTACGCCCCTAGGGCCCCAGCCATATTTGTGCATAACTTGTTGTGAAATGTTGATATATGCATATGTTCTTGACTTCTCATAAAGAGATTAGCAGAGAGTTGTTAGTAATAAATATATATATATTTTATATATATGTACCTGTGTGGTGTGCTTTCATTTAGTAATTCAAGAGATTATAAGGTAAAACAAGCTGCTTTACATTCCTCTAAAGACTTAGCCTGAAGGCTGCTCTCACAGCTACCACTAGGATAGCTTTCTTTAAAAGGTTGTCTTAAACCTATTACCATAAGAGTCGAATTGTACTGGTGCAAGGTGTCCTCTTTCACTAGTGAACAGCACATACCAGGCCAACTTCTCACAGGTCTTATGACCATAAAAACCTAAGTAAGATTGTCCCTCCTTACCAGAGTGGGGATGACATCCACAAATGGATAACTGCCTTGGAGACGGCCTGCAAAGTACAGAAGGTCCCTCAAGGTCAGTGGGCACCAATCTTATGGCTCACCTTTGCAGACAAAGGTAGAGACAAGCTCCTCACTGTAAGAGAAGAGGATGCTGATGATTACCAGGTCTTGAAAAGTGCACTAATAGATGGGTTTGGCCTAACCACTGAGCAATACAGGTTAAAGTTCAGAGATACCCAAAAATCACAAAATCAAGACTGGGTTGACTTTGTTGACTGTGCTGCTAAGGCTCTGGAAGGTTGGTTACTGGGCAGTAAAGTGTGTGACTTCATAGGATTGTACAATCTGATAATGAGGGTGCAGATTCTTAATAACTGTCAAAATCAGCTGTTGCACCAGTACCTGGTAGACTTTGATCTGACCTCTACCCAAGAATTAGGAAAGAAGGCATGCAAATGGGTCAGAACCAGGGTGAGGCAGAAGGTACAGAACCAAGGTGGTGACCCAAAGAAGCAGGATTCTAAGAACTCTGACAAGGGTGGGGACAAGGGTAAAGACCAGAAGTCTTCTCAAGGGCCCCAAAATTCTTCTTCTAATGGGGAGTCACAGTCAAACAAGGTAAAAGGCCAAAAGAAACCTTGGTGCAAAATCTGTAAACAGAAAACTCACTGGACCAGTGACTGCACCAAGTCCAATGAATCTACTCCAGCCACCATTGCCCCTAAGGCAACTGTTCCCCCTAGTACAGCTACAATAGGTGGCGGCAATGTCCAGAATAAGGGTGTAGTAGGGTTGACCCTGGGTTCTGAGATGGACTCTGGCCTAGTCAGAGTTCCAACTCAGACTGTGCTTGTCTGTGATGGGGGTATGGATATGTCCCCCTTCGTGAGTCCCAGTAATCTGGGCAAATACAGACAACAGCATTTAATAAATGGAGTAGAGGCTTGGGCATTCAGGGACACAGGAGCACGTGTCACAATGTTGACAAAAGATCTTGTGGATCCTGGGCAGATTATACTTGGTGAAATGTACCAAGTGACCAATGCTAGCAATGTCAGAACAGACCATTCTCTGGCAGTTATTAAGTTTTCCTGGGGAGGGGTAACTGGCCTTAAGAAGGTTGTGGTAAATGCAGACCTACCAGTACAGTGCTTGCTTGGCAATGATCTAGAGACTTCAGCTTGGGCTGAAGTGGAACTCAGGACACATGCAGAAATGTTAGGGATCCCTGCTCATGTCTTTGCTGTGACTAGGTCACAGGCCCAAATGTCTAAAGCTGAACAGGCCCTGGATTCTGGAAAAATGGACCAGGTGCCTCACAAGAGGAGGAGCCGTAGGGTTAAGGCAGAGCCTTCCCACCTGACTCAGAATGCTGATCAGTCTCCTCAGGGAGATGATCTTGAGCCTGAAGAAGGAACTGTCCCAGAGGAGCTTGAACCTGACCAGGTTGAGTTCTTGAGGACAGGGGGCCCTTCCAGGTCTGATCTGAGCCAGGAGCAGAACACCTGCCCCTCTCTTGAGCCCCTCAGAAAGCAAGCTGCTGATGAGGCTGCTGGGAATGCTAGTGGTACCCATACAGTTTATTGGGATGATGGACTCCTTCACTCAGAGAGTAGAGACCCCAAGCCTGGTGCATCCAGGAGGTTGGTTATATATACCTCTGAAGTTTAGGGGCTTCCTATTGACACTAGCCCATGATATTCCCCTAGCAGGACTCCTGGGCCAGAACAAGACTTGGAACAGAAGTGTCCCTCACTTTCACTGGCCTCACATGTCTGAAGACACAAAGGTGTTTTGTCGCTCCTGTGTAACCTGCCAAGCCAGTGGCAAGGCAGGTGGCACTACAAAGGCCCCCCTGATACCACTACCTGTGGTGGGGGTACCCTTTGAAAGGGTAGGGATTGACATTGTTGGTCCCATGGATCCCCAAACAGCATCTGGGCACAGATTTATACTGGTGAAAGTGGATCATGCCACCAGGTACCCAGAGGCAATTCCCCTAAGGACCACTACAGCACCTGTGGTGGCAAGAGCTCTCTTGAGTGTATTCTCAAGAGTAGGCTTTCCTAAGGAGGTAGTATCTGACAGGGATGCAAACTTCATGTCTAGTTACTTGACTGCTATGTGGAAGGAGTGTGGAGTGAACTACAAGTTCACCACACCCTATCACCCACAATGCAATGGTTTAGTTGAGAGATTCACCAAAACCTTAAGGGGCATGATTAAAGGACTCCCAGAGAAGCTTAGGCAAAAATGGGACCTACTCTTGCCCTGCCTTTTATTTGCATACAGGGAGGTGCCTCAGAATGGGGTTGGTTACAGCCCATTTGAACTTTTGTTTGGTCACCCTGTCAGGGGTCCATTTTGTTTGGTGAAGGAAGGATGGGAGTTACCTCTCAAGCCCCCAAAGCAAGACATAGTGGACTATGTCCTTGGTCTCTGTTCCAGGATGGCTGAGTACATGAAAAAGGCAAACAAAAACCTTGAGGCGAGCCAGGAACTGCAAAAGCCTGGCATGACCAAAAGGCTGTACTGACTGTTTACCAGCCAGGACAGAAGGTGTGGGTGTGGGAGCCTGTGGCCCGAGCAGCCTTCCAGGACAAATGGAGTGGCCCCCATACAATAGTTGAACAGAAAGGGGAGGTTACCTACTTGGTAGACCTTGAAACCCCTAGGCATCCCCATAGGGTACTTCATGTCAACAGACTTAAACCATATGTTGACAGGGCAGACATGGGCTTGCTCATGGCTACTGATGGAGGACAGGAGGAAGAGAGTGACACACTCCCTGACCTGCTTTCTCAGAACCCTGAGGATGGGTCAGTTGATGGTGTAGCCTTGGCAGGCAGCCTCACTGCCCAACAGCAAACTTACTGCAGAAACCTTCTCAGCCAGTTCAGACATATGTTTTCTCTGACTCCAAGTCAGACCACCTGGTGCACTCCTGAAGTGGACACTGGGGACATTCTAACTGTGAAGAATAAGATCTACAGGCAACCTGACCATGTAAGGGACTGTATAAGGACAGAAGTCCAAAAGATGTTGGATGTGGGTGTGATTGAACCCTCAGTTAGCCCTTGGGCTAGTCCAGTAATCCTGGTACCTAAACCTCACACCACAGATGGCAAGAGAGAAATGAGGTTTTGTGTAGACTACAGGGGTCTCGATGCAGTCACTAGGACTGATGCCCATCCCCTCCCCAGGGAAGATGAGCTAATAGATACTTTGGCCTCAGCCAAGTTTCTAAGCACATTTGACCTGACAGCTGGCTACTGGCATATCAGACTAGCTGATGATGCAAAGCCAAAGACAGCATTTTCTTCCCCTAGTGGGCACTATCAATTTGTGGTAATGCCCTTTGGTTTGAAGAATGCACCTGCCACTTTCCAAAGGTTGGTGAATCAACTCCTTACAGGCCTGGAAGAGTTTAGTGCAGCATATCTGGATGATATTGCGGTCTTTAGCTCCACCTGGGAGGATCATCTGGTCCATCTGAGGAATGTGTTGGAGGCCCTTCAAAAAGAAGGCCTAACTATCAAGGCTACTAAGTGCCAGATAGGGCAGAGTCAGGTTGTGTACCTTGAGCCACCTTGTAGGTGGAGGCCAGGTTCAACCATTACAGAGCAAAATCCAGACCATAATGGACTGCCTTCTTAGGCCTGACTGGGTACTATAGGAGATTTGTCAAGGGGTATGGATCAATAGTGACACCCCTGAATGACTTAACTTCTAAAAAGATGCCCAAAAAGGTTCAGTTGACAGCTAGCTGTCAAAAGGCATTTGATGACCTGAAGCAGGCCATGTGCACTGCTCCCATTCTGCAGAGTCCTGACTACTCCAAGAAATTCATTGTCCAAATAGATGCATCTGAATTGGGGGCAGGGGCTGTATTGTCACAATTGAATAATGAAGGTCAGGATCAGCCAGCAGCTTTCATAAGCAGAAGGCTGGCCCCTAGAGAGAAACGTTGGTCAGCCATTGAGAGGGAGGCCATTGCTGTGGTTTGGGCTCTGAAGAAGTTGAGGCCATACTTGTTTGGTACTCACTTCCTTGTTCAGACAGACCATAAGCCCCTCTTATGGCTAAAACAAATGAAGGGTGAAAACCACAAACTGCTTAGGTGGTCCATTTTCCTACAGGGGATGGACTTTACAGTGGAACATAGATCTGGGTGTAACCATGCCAATGCAGATGGACTCTCTAGGTATTTCCACTTAGAACGTGAAGACTCAACTGGTCAAGGTTAGTTTAATGTCCCTGCGTTTGGGGGGTTTGTGTAGGAGAGTAGGATCTGCTTCACATGGGTACCCCCACGTTTTGCTGGTGTTCACTGTTTTTCGACCTTAGTCTGGCTGTGGCCCTGCTAATCAGGACCCCAGCCTATCTGCTTCCTCTCTAAAATGGTTTCCATGTACATTAGATACATATCTAATTGGATTCTGGAGTGCCTTATAAGGCTCTAGTATATGGTATACTATGTACCTAGGCCATGGGTACCTCAGAGGCCTACCAGGGGCTGAAGCATGTATTATGCCACCCCTGGGAAGCACTCCAAAGTGGCACCACAGGTCTGCTACTGCAGCCTGGGTAAGGGTGTGCTTGCACCCCTTACAGTGGTATAGGCTACCTATATCACTACCATTGCACACACATATAAAACCTATAAGTCACTCCTATGGCAGGCCTTAACAATCCTGAAGGCAGAGTGCTTGGTTTTTATGTGAGAGGGTGCCCCTGCATGCATAAGCAGAGCCCCTCTGCAGTGTTTGGAGTATCTCCTCAGATGCTGTTTGTGGTGCAGCCTGACCATATACTCTTAAGTGCATTATAACCTCACGGTAAATGCTAACTTTGGACTGGCTGCATGGAAGCATGTTGTGTTTGGTGTCAAACACTTTGGAATACTACCCCCTGCCAGTTCTGGGCGTGGTGGTAGCATTCCACCCTTCTAGAGGGAGAGACATATTCACACTGGTCTAACCCGGTAGGACTTTCTACAGCCCTGGCATCGCAAAATGGATGCCTCTGCCACAGACACGGGTCTGGCCTCCTGCTGCTGACCGAAACTCCGGCAGGGGAGGCCTGGACAATAGGTTTCCTGTCCCAGGGAGGTGTAACCACCTCCCCAGACAGGCAGATGTGTATTGGGGCTGGGCGGGAGCACTCTCTGGTGCTTTGAAGTCCTGCACTGGGGGCACACTTGGTGTCCCTGTGCATAGTCCAGTTCAAACCGGTTGCTGGGGCTACCTGCCCCTGCTCTGGTGCAAAGCTGAACAAAGGAAATGGGTGTAACCACTCCTCTTTCCAAACCCTCCCATAGGTGGGCCCCTAGAGTATGTCCAACCCCCAAACTTAGTATAAGTATGGGAACACAGTCCTTGTGACTTTAGATTGCCCTGGACGAAACTCTGCAATATATATCCTGGGCCTTCGATTTTCTATCCTGAGTAGAAGACTGAAGAAATCTCCCTTGGAGTCAAGGAGTGACTCCCCTGCTTGGCAGGCACCAAAGAAGCAACTGTCCGGTCTGAAATTCTGAAGCTCCCGTTGGACGCCAAAGTCTCTGCATCACCAGAGGTAGATTTCCTGACTTCCCCGAGGCTACCCTGAATCCATAGCGAAGCTGAGGCCCGTGGCTATCGTGGGTGATGAGGAACCATGACCCCTGGACACCACATACTATTGCTGGTACATCAGCCTTGAGCACTGACTGCACCGAATATCTCTGGCCTCCGCTCCACGAGTGACCCGTGGGCCAGGTTCCAGTGCGGCCGCTCAAGGCTCCTTCGCGATCGCTAGCCCATTGGCTCGTGGGTCCCCACAAAGTTAAATCCTCTTCTGCTTGGGCTTTCCTGGTTGCTCCAGACATGCCCTGACTTACCCTCACTGGGTGAGTCCCTCAGACCTTGCTGGTCTGCACCGATGTCCTTCTTCTCTTTCCACAAGACTTGCCATTGCCAAGGCTTGTTGGGTCCATTCTGGTCGACGACACCGCAGCACTCAATAGACTTCGTAGGACAGCTCAAATCCGGGTCGTGGACTTCATCAACGCTTCCTGGACCTCGTTGCCGAAGAGTCAAGACACCCATCAACTCACCTGAAGCACCCGACATCTGTGGGCATTGGCCCATTCTGCCCTCGGTCACTGGCAAGAAGTGACCCAGACTCTGTCCCCTCTGCTTTCAGGCTCCGTACATCCTAGATCCAGGCTTGGATCTCCTCGGACACTTCTCCTCTTCACGGCAGCAAAAGACACCTATGCACCCGGCTTCCCTGGCTGAGGTAAAATGAGTACTCCAGTGCTCCCGTGGGTGCTAGCCCTAGAACTGCTTAAGTCCAAAAGGGTTTGGTCCTGACTCGATTCTAAGTGTCCCTAATCTTTACATTTCCAACTGCGACATTGCCCATAGAAGCTAACGGGAACCCGCGGCTGTGTTCACACACTGCACATGGCCCCCGTGGGTCCCCTGTGTCACTACCTTGGGTGGTTCCTTGGGGTCCCAGCAATTCTACAGGCTCTAGGCCTTGTGTCTAGTTTAGTCGTGGTACTTATACCACTTTTTTGGTATATGGTTTGGTACGCCCCTAGGGCCCAAATGTGTAATTGTGCTAATATTGTTGATTACTAACTTGTAACCTAAGTACTTCGAACTCCAGTCTCATAAAGAGACTAGAGGGGTGTGTTTTATCTTAAATACATATATTTTAAATATATACCTGGTGTGGTTGTCCTTTCATTTGGTCATTCAAGAGATTATAGACTGGTAAAACAAGCTGCTTTACGTTCCTTCAAGACTTAGCCTGAAGCCTGCTCTCCATAGCTACCACTAGGATAGCTTTCAATAAAGGTTGTCTTTAACCAATCACCATAAGGGGTTGTTTGGACTGATACATGGTGCCCACTAGAACTAATGGACAGCATATATCAGGCCAACTTCTCACACAGGGGTGCAGAAAGAGGCAAGTGAAGTGCAGAAAGGAGCAACAGAGGTGCAGAAGGAGGCAAGAGAGCTGCAGAAAGAGGCAAGAGAGTTGCAGAAATAGGCAAAAGAGGGACAGAAAGAGGGAACAGGGGTACAGACAGAGGCAAGAGAGGTACAGAAGCAGGTAAGAGGGGTGCAGAAAGAGTCAAGAGGGGTACAGATATTTGCAAAAGAAGCGCAGAAAGAAGGAAGAGCAGTGCAGAAAGAACCAACAAACGTGCAAAAAGAGGCAAGAGGGGTGCAGAAATAGGTAGGAGAGGTGCACAAAGAGGCAAGAGGGGTACAGCAAGAAGCAGGAGGGGTGCAGAAACAAGGAAGAGAAGAGCAGAAAGAAGCAACAGAGGTGCTGAAAGAGGCGCAAACAGTGCAGAAAGAGGCAAGAGAAGTACAGAAAGAAGCAACAGAGGTACAGAAAGAGGCAAGAGAGGTGCAGAAACAGGCAGCAAAGGTGCAGAAAGAGGGAACAGGGGTGCAGAAAGAGGCAAGAGAGAAGCAGAAAGAGGGGAGAGGGGTGCAGAAAGAGGCAAGAGGGGTGCAGAAATAGGTAGGAGAGGTGCACAAAGAGGCAAGAGGGATACAGCAAGAAGCAGGAGGGGTGCAGAAACAAGGAAGAGAAGTACAGAAAGAAGCAACAGAGGTACAGAAAGAGGCAACAGAGGTGCAGAAACAGGCAGGAAAGGTGCAGAAAGAGGGAACAGGGCTGCAGAAAGAGGCAAGAGAGAAGCAGAAAGAGGGGTGCAGAAAGAGGCAAGAGGGGTGCCGAAAGAAGCAACAGAGGTATAGAAAGAGGCAAGAGAATTGCTCAAAGAGAGAAGAGGGGTGCAGAAAGAGGCAAGAGGGGTGAACAGAAAGAAGCAAGTGAGATGCAGAAAGAGGCAAGAGAGGTACAGAAACAGGCAAGAGAGGTACAGAAACAGGCAAGAGAAGTACAGAAAGAGACAAGAGAATTGCTGGAAGAAGCAACAGAGGTGAGGAAAGAAGCAAGTGAAGTGCAGAAAGAGGCAAGTGAGATGCAGAAAGAAGCATGGGAAGTGCAGAATGAAGCAACAGGGGTGCAGAAAGAGGCAAGTGAAGTATAGAAAGGAGCAACAGAGTTGCAGAAGGAGGCAAGAGAACTGCAGAAAGAGGCAAGGGAGTTGCAGAAATAGGCAAAAGAGGGACAGAAAGAGGGAACAGGGGTGCAAACAGAGGCAAGAGAGGTGCAGAAACAGGTAAGAGGGGTGCAGAAATAGTCAAGAGGGGTACAGAAATTTGCAAAAGAGGTGCTGAAAGAAGCAACAGCAGTGCAGAAAGAACCAACATAGGTGCAAAAAGAGGCAAGAGGGGTGCAGAAATAGGTAGGAGAGGTGCACAAAGAGGCAAGAAGGGTACAGAAAGAAGCAAGAGGGGTACAGAAAGAAGCAGGAGGGGTGCAGAAAGAAGCAGGAGGGGTGCAGAAAGAAGGAAGAGAAGAGCAGAAAGAAGCAACAGAGGTGTAGAAACAGGCAAGATAGGTGCAGAAGGAGGGAACAGGGGTGCAGAAAGAGGCAAGAGAGAAGCAGAAAGATGCAAGAGAAATGCAGACAGGGGCAAGAGAATTCTTGAAAGAAGCAACAGAATTGTAGAAAGAGGCAAGAGGAATGCAAAAAAGGAAAGAAGGATGCATAAAGAAGCAAGAGAGGTGCAGAAAGAAGCAAGAAAAGTACAGAAATAAGCAAGAGAGGTGCATAAAGAGGGAAGACGAGTGCAAAAAGAGATAACAAGGGTGCAGAATGAAGCAAGAGAGGTACAGAAAGAGGCAAAACAAGTGCATAAAGCAGCAACAGAGGTACAGAAAGACGCAAGAGAAATGCAGAAAGAGGCAAGTGAGATGCACAAAGAGGCAAGAGAGGTGCCGAAAATGGCAAGAGAACTGCAGAAAGAGGCAAGAGGGATGCACAAAGGAAAGAAGGATGCATAAGAAGCAAGCAAGGTACATAAAGAAGGAAGAACAGTACAGAAATAAGCAAGAGATGAGCAGAAATAGGGAAGACGAGTGCAGAAAGAGACAACAAGGGTGCGGAAAGAAGCAAGAGAGGTGCAGAAAGAAGTAACAGAAGTGCAGAAAGAAGCAACAGAGGGTGCTGAAAGAGGCTAGGGGGTTGCAGAAAGAGACAAGACAAGTGCAGGGGTACAGAAAGAGGGAACAGGTGCAGACAGAGGCAAGAGAGGTACAGAAAGAGGGAAGAGGGGTACAGAAAGAGGCAAGAGGGCTGCATAAATTTACAACAGAGGTGCAGAAAGAAGAAAGAGCAGTGTAGAAAGACCCAACAGAGGTGCAGAAAGAGGTAAGAGTGGTACTAAAAGAGGCAAGAGAAGTGAAGAAAGAAGCAGAAGAGGTGCAGAAAGAGGGAAGAGAACAGCAGAAAAAGGCAAGAGAGGTGCAGAAAGAGGAAGGAGATGTACACAAAGAGGCAGGCGGGATAAAGAAAGAGGCAAGGGGGTGCAGAAAGGAACAAGAGAAGTGCAGAAAGAAGCACTGAAAGAGGCAAGAGAGAAGCAGAAATGGGCTGGAAAGGTGCAGAAAGAGGGAATAGGGGTACAGATAGAGGCTAGAGGGATACAGAAATTTGTAAATGAGGTGCAGAAAGAAGCAAGGGCAGTGTAGACAAAACCAACAGAGGTGCAGAAAGAGGCAACAGGGGTACAGAAAGAGGCAAGAGAACTGTAGAAAAAGGCAAGAGAGGTGCAGAAAGAAGAAGGAGAGGTGCACAAAGAGGCAGGAGGGGTACAGAAAGAGGCAAGAGGGGTACACAAAGAAGCAATAGAAGTACAGGAAGAAGCAACAGAGGTGCTGAAAGAGGCAAGAGGGGTGCAGAAAGAGGCAAGAGAAGTGCAGAAAGAAGCAACAGAGGTGCAATAGAGGCAAGGAGGTGCAGAAACAGGCAGGGAAGGTGCAGAAAGAGAGCACAGGGGTGCAGAAAGAGGCACGAGGGGTACAGAAAGAGATAGGAGAGGTGCACAAAGAGGCAAGAAGGGCACAGAAAGAGGCAAGAGGGGTGCAGAAAGAAGGAATAGAAGTGCATAACGAAGCAACAAGGGTACTGAAAACGACAAAAAGGGTGCAGAAAAAGGCAATAGAAGTGCAGAAAGAAGCAACAGAGTTGCAGAAAGAGGCAATGGAAGTACAGAAAGAGGCAAGAGAGATGCAAAAAGAAGCAAATGAGGAGCAGAAAGAGGCAAGAGAGGTGCAGAAGGAAGAGAGTGAGGTACAGAAAGAGGCAAGTGAGGTGCAAAAATTTGCACGAGAGGTACACAAAGAAGTAAGAGCGATGCAGTAAGAAACAACCGAGGTACAGAAGGAGTTTAGAGGGGTGCAGAAAGAACCATGAGATGTGCAGGAAAAGGGAAGAAGGGTGCAGAAAGAGGCACAAGGGATGCAGAAAGAAAGAAGAGAAGTGCTGAAAGAGGCAAGAGTGGTACAGAAAGAGGCAAGAGTGGTACAGAAAGAGGGAAGAGAGGTGTAGAAAGAGGCAAGAGAGTTGCACAAAGAGGGAAGAGGGGTGCAGAAAAAGGCAAGAGGGGTGCAGAAAGAAGCAAGAGAGGTGCAGAAAGATGCAAGAAAGGTGCAGAAACAGGCAAGAGAAGTAGAGAAAGAGGCAAGAGAATTGCTGAAAGAAGCAACAGGTGTGTAGAAAGGAGCAAGAGAAGTACAGAAAGAGGCAAGTGAGATGCAAAAAGAGGTAAGAAAGTTGCAGAAAGAAGGAAGATGAGTGCAGAAAGATACAACAAGGGTGCAGAAAGAAGCAAGACATGTGCAAAAAGAAGCATGGGAAGTGCAGAATGAAGCAACAGGGGTGCAGAAAGAGGCAAGAACAGTGCAGAAAGAAGCAACAGAAGTGCAGAGGAGGCAAGAGAACTGCAGAAAGAGGCAAGAGAGTTGCAGAAACAGGCAAAAGAGGTACAGAAAGAGGGAACAGGGGTACAGACAGAGGTAAGAGAGGTGCAGAAACAGGTAAGAGGGATACAGCAATTTACAATGAAGGTGCAGAAAGAGGCAAGAGCGGTGCAAAAGAAGCAACAGAGGTGCAAAAAGAGGCACGTGAGGTACAGAAGGACGCAAGTGAACTGCAGAAAGAGGGAACAGGTGGGCAGGCTGAGACAAGAGAGGTGCAGAAAGAGGGATGCAGAAAAAGGCAAGAGGGATGCAGAAATCTGGAACTGAGGTGCAGAAAGAAGCAAGAGCAGTGCAGAAAGAACCAACAGAGGTCAGGAGAGAGGAAAGAGGGGTGCAGAAAGAAGGAATATAAGCGTAGAACGAAGCAACAGGGGTGCTGAAAGCGACAAGAAGAGTGTATAAAAAGGCAAGAGAAGTGCGGAAAGAAGCAACAGAGTTAAAAAAAGAGGCAATAGAGGTACAGAAAGAGGCAAGAGAGATGCAAAAAGAAGAAAATGAGGAGCAGAAAGAGGCAAGAGATGTGCAGAAAGAAGAGAGTGAGGTTCAGAAACAGACAAGAGAAGAGCAGCAAGTGGCAATTGAGGTGCAGAAAGAGGCTCAAGAAGTGCAGAAAGAGGCAAGAGAAGAGCAGAAAGAGGCAAGTGAGGTGCAGAAATTTGCATGAGGGGTACAGAAAGAAGTAAGAGCAATGCCGTAAGAAACAACAGAGGTACAGAAGGAGTTAAGAGGGGTGCAGCAAGAGGCAAGAGCAGTGCAGAAAGAACCATGAGACGTGCAGGAAAAGTGAAGAAGGGTGCAGAAAAAGGCACGTGGGGTGCAGAAAGAAGGAAGAGAAGTACTGAAAGAAGCAACAGAGGTGCTGAAAGAGGCACAAAGGGTGCAGAAAGAGGCACGAGAAGTGCAGAAAGAAGCAACAGAGGTACAGCAAGAGGCAAGAGTGGTACAGAAAGAGTGAAGAGATGTGTAGAAAGTGGCAAGAGAATTGCACAAAGAGGGTACATAGGTGAAGAAAGAGGCAAAAGGGGTGCGGAAAGAAGCAAGCGAGGTGCAGAAAGAGGCAAGAGAGGTGCAGAAAGAGGCAAGAGAGGAGCAGAAACAGGCAAGAGAAGTAGAGAAAGAGGCAAGAGAATTGCTGAAAGAAGCAATCCATGTGTAGAAAGAAGGAAGAGAATTACAGAAAGAGGCGAGTGAGATGCAGAAAGAGGTAAGAAAGTTGCAGAAAGAAGGAAGATGAGTACATAAAGATACAATAAAGGTGCAGAAAGAAGCAAGACATCTGCAAAAAGAAGTATGGGAAGTACAGAATGAAGCAACAGTGGCGCAGAAAGAGGCAAGAGAAGTGCAGAAAGAAGCAACAGAGGTGAAGAAGGAGGCAAGAGAACTGCAGAAAGAGGCAAGAGAGTTGCAGAAACAGGCAAAAGAGGTACAGAAAGAGGGAACAGGGGTGCAGACCGAGGCAAGAGAGGTGCAGAAACAGGTAAGAGGGGTACAGCAATTTACAATAGAGGTGCAGAAAGAGGCAAGTCAGGTGCAGAAACAGGCAAAAAAGGTACAGAAAGAGGGAACAGGGGTGCAGACAGAGGTAAGAGAGATGCAGAAACAGGTACGAGGTGTACAGAAATTTACAATAGAGGTGCAGAAAGAGGCAAGAGCAGTGCAAAAGAAGCAACAGAGGTGCAAAAAGAGGCAAGTGAGGTGCAGAAGGTGGCAAGAGAACTGCAGAAACAGGCAAAAGGGGTGCAGTTAGAGGGAACAGGTGGGAAGGCTGAGGCAAGAGAGGTGCAGAAAGAGGGATGCAGAAAAAGGCAAGAGGGATGCAGAAATTTGGAACAGAGGTACAGAAAGAAGCAAGAGAGGTGCAGAAAGAACCAACAGAGGTCCAGGGAGAGGCAAGAGGAATACAGAAAGAGGCAAGTGAAGTGCAGAACAAAGCAAAAGAGGTGTAGAAAGAAATGTGCAGAGAGAAGCAACAGAAATGCAGAAAGAGGCAATAGAGGTGCAGAGAGAAGTGCAGAAGGAAGCAAGAGTGGCTTGCACACCAGTAGTACCAATTTAACACCCACATTTAGCAATAAGTTACAGGTGACCATTCTAGGTTTGAAAAGGACCTTCCACCACGCTGTAACACTTGCCGCTGCATTTTTGGTAACGTTTAAGCTGGAAACAAGGCATTCGTTGTTCAAATCTGCAGTTTAGGGAGCAGATGATGGATTATGTGGCTAATGCGGAAAATGTATAATTGTGCGAAAGTTAGAGCAGCCAAACAGTCACATAATTCCATATGAACAAAAGTAACCGTACGGCTGACCAATGTTGAGCACATCAAATCCAAAATCAGTATACAAATTCGTAGTAGGTGCAAGAATTCCAGTGGCCCTGCTCATACCTCTGACTAGGTCAACAAGTGCTCCTCAGTGATTCTTCTATTTTTTGTCTCACTGAGTTCATAGTTGAGCTTCTATGGAAACAAGGAAGACTAAACCTGAGGTTACCACTCGACAACACTGACTATCATACCACAAAATTACTCTCCATAGCACATAATCCCACTCTACATAATTCCTATACACTAAATACCACATACTTTCTATCCACATAATTTCACTGCACAACATACCACATAATTCCACTACACACAACGTACATCCACTCCACTCCAAAAACATTAGTACAAAACTTTTACGTTTACTACGCCAATAGCTCTAACTCTCGCAAATGCGAAACCTATTACATTGCAAATGCTTCTTTAACTAGTTGTTGCGTTTGCAGAGTGGTGGAGAAAGGGTGTGGGCCTCCGACCAGTGATCAGGATTTCCGCTGCACAGGACTTACAGGAAGTACCAAGAGGGCTTATTGGAGTAAAGTGGACTTCATCTCCCATCCCGTAGTCTGCCAGGAGGTGCCTTTGCAGAGTGGTGGAGAAAGGGGGGCGTGGCCTCCAAAGATGTCTTAGCAATCTTACTGTGTGGGACTTACTAGGAGGTAACAAGAGGAGTAGTTGGCCCCCAAGAACATCCTTGGGGGCCAACTACCCCTCCTATTATCTCCAGTAAGTCCCACACAGCAGGATTGCTAAGTTCTCATAGCAGGCCATGGCCCCTTTGCCCACCGCTCTGCAAATGCGCTCCTTGGCACGCTCTTGGATGGGGATTGAAGTCCCCTTCGCTGCTGGGGGTCCTTGGGGGCCAACTAGCCTACCTCCTTCCTCCAGTAAGCCACAAACAGTGGGATTTCTGAGAGGTGGACACAGGCCATGCCCCCTTTCTCCACCACTCTGCAAATGCGCCTTCTGGCTTGCTATTGGCTAAGGGATGAAGTCCTCTTGCCTCCTGAGGGTCCCTGGGGGCCAACTAGCCCTCCTGTTATCTTTAGTAAGCCCCACACAGCTGGATTGGTCTGAGGCCATGCCCCCTTTTTACACCACTCTGCAAATGCGCTTCCTGGCGCACTGCAGCTCGGGGGAGGAAGTCCACTTTAGTCCTCAGGTCCTCATAAGAGGATCTCATCCCCCCACCAGCACTTTTCTATTCCTTTACTGTGGAAATGGCAAAAGACTTTGTCCCTGTCTATCTCGGCGTGGATGGCACTGTGCTAATCATATGCTTAAAGACGATGATAGAAAAGCAGACATTTGAGGTGAGCAAATTTACAGTGTCGCTGGTGTTGAGAGTGCTCTATACTGGAGCTGCTTTCCACCTAAACATGAGAACTACCCAGAGTTATCGGTTTATTTTTTTGCATAATTTATGCATCACTCTATGCCTGAAAGGGTATTGTTTTGACTTATACCCGGTGCTCCCATGTGTCTGGACAAAGCTATACCTCTCTGAAGAGCTCTAATGAGAGCGAAACAAGTGCCAGTGGTTGCTTTTATTCATTTCAGGTTTGCTTGGATGGTATTTTAACAATCCAAAGCTGTAATACTGTGCCTGGAGTGGTAAAAGGCTTTAGTCTTTTTGCAGCTCGACATGGATAGCACTGTGCTAATCCTATGCTTAAAGACTTTGCTGTGGAAATGGCAAAATACTTTGTCCCTTTCTATCTCTGCATGAATGGCACTGTGCTAATCATATGCTTAAAGACTTTGATAGAAAAGCAGACGTTTGAGGGGAGCAAATTTAGAGTGACGCTGGTGTTGAGAGTGCTCTATACAGGAGCTGCTTTCCACCTAAACTTGAGAACTACCCAGAGTTCTCTTTTTTTGCATATATATATATATATAAGGACTCAAACACACAACGCATACTAATGTTGTGGTGTTAAAAACACACACTAGCGTTGTTCTATGTAATTTAAAAGATCAACTAAACTTCACTTCAATCACTACACTTTGCTCAGTAACCAGAAGGGGCATTCTAGCCTGTACTTTTAACACAATACAAGTTAGTCAGAATTACATATTAATTTTAGATATGTACCTTTTCCTCTATTGAGCCATAGAGCTTGCTGTGAAGGGACAGGGTCACTGTAGCCAGCAACTCCAGCTCCTCTGAAAAGGAGACTGTGGCCCTGTCACCTGCGTTTACGGGCATCGTGGCTCTCAGAGTTTGGAAGCAGCAACAAAAGTTGAGTGTTGCCACCAAGGCAATATGTGCTGTTTAAATTGCTCCAACCACATGTGATAGGCCACACAAGGCATACATAAATCTGTTCACATAGGCTACATCCACATTTTGTGTTAACTGTATGTAGCTGTTGATGTGTCTCATTACTGAAGAAAGAACTGCCTGTAGCACATCACTGAAACTTTGTTGTGACATTCCATCAGATACTGTAACAGTGTATTGGAATGATCCTGTGACCACAAATGGGAGTACTGCCATTGTTTTTACTAATTATGTTATTGATATGGGTTTCCTATTGTGAGGCAAAAAAGAAAATTGTCCACAGTAGTCAAATACTGGAGGAAGTTAGGTTCTGCGTTTCTTGCTGCTGCCAGTGGAGATCTTGCCATCCTCTCCTGCTGGTCTGGATGAATGGGTACACCTGTTGGAGGCTGGTGACTCCAGGTCGGTGCAGCTATTTCCTCTTGTGGCAGAACCTCCCTTTCTGTGGCGGAAGGAGATGTACTTGGTCCAGATGTTGTTGGACCCCAGAAAGGGGAAGATGTTGCTTGAGAACCCCTGCATGAGAGTAAAACAATCATGCAGCACCCTAATCAGGGATGCCATATCGGAGTTGTGAATTTCCATCTGAATATTGAGCTCCCTCTGCAACTGCTTCATCTCCCGGAGATCCGTAAGGACCTGGCTCATCATGTCTTGGGACTGATGGAAAGATCCCAAAACTTGGCCATTGGTGACCTGGGTGACGGAAAGCCATGCAGCGTCACTATGCTGGCCCACAGAGTCCCTCCCATGACCCCTACGTCCACTACCCTGTGTCCTTGACACAGTGTTCATCCTCCCACTTGTTCCTGGCTGAACTGGAGGTAGTGGTAGATAAACAGCAGCCAGGATTGGTGGCACAAGATTAGGTTGATGCTGGTTTGGACACAGGAAGTGGAGATATCCATAGGCTGAGGTGTAGTAACAGCTGGGGTGGGAGGTGCAGGTGTGGGCCGACTGAGACCCACTGGAGCGGTCTTCCCAGACAGCTCCTTGGCATATGGACTTCCAGTAGTAGAGTCCTCACTCAAGGCTTGGTCCTGATCTTGAATCCTTAGTGGAAGATTGTTGTCCACGTGCACTGGGCATTGGACCTATAATGAATTTAAAAAAAATATTATTATTATAAAAGTCTGGATTATACATCAAATGAGTTTGCGACTAAAAATGAAGCAAAAGAAATGGAAAAAATAAAAATAATTAATTATTGTACCTTTCAATGGTATGATATTCAATTACACAAATATTTTAAATTACACACAATACTACTATAAAAAGCAGGTAAAAAGATGTCCTGCAATGAAAAAAACATTTAGAAAGTATACATAACATATGCCACATATGCAAAACAAAACAGTAGAGAGGAGAAATGTGACAGATACCATTCCAAGCCCAAACAGGCTACAAATCTGACAATTACACAACTTGGTAGGATATATTGCATTAGTCATCATATAAACATTGGAGGGAAAAATATTTCAAAAGTTACACATTTTCAGCATACAAATTTGCCTACCTCAAAATGTTTAAATCAACAAACTTTGATTTGTGAAACAAAGAAAATCAATTCAATACAAGAACAAGGATTGGACAACATACTAAATTAAACACACAAAAGTATTTCAAAACATAGCATGAAATAGAGATTGATAAATACATGACACCTTAACATATGTGAAAATAAAGAAAGAACAGAGAGAATCAGCAAGATAACATTGCAATATTATTTTGAAAAAACAAAAATAAGACATTGTGGTAGTTGTACTCATTTTAATTAAGCATTAATAACACTTGCACAATGTTACATTGAAAAGGCCTAGTGAAAATATGAAGTAAAATATGAACAGGCATTTACAATATAAAACACATATATGAAATTTGGTGGAAAAATACTTTCAAGCACCATTACATCATGTAAAATGTAATGGAGATTGAAACCTGTAATCTTAGATATAACAACCTACATCCAAACAAACATGGGCTAAAATTCTTTACAAATATATATAGGTTTCTATGTTTCCAAAAGGTGTAACAACACATTAGCAACAGCTAAATGAACATTAATAACAACATTTAGGTTTAGTAACGCATTCATGAGTATAACTTACCAGTCTCCACTCCACCAGGGATTCCTGCCAAGCCTTCGGGATATAGGATTTGCAAGACCTTCTCCTCCCAGGGAAAAGGTAAAGGGGTCTGGGAGATGCACCACATGTCCTCTGGGCCACCAGGTGACGCTTAGCGGCCAGGAAATGTACTCACCCCTGCAGCTCTTTCCACCTCTTCCTAATTTCCTTCTGTGTGCAGAAGTTGTTTGCTACGGCATTTACTTAGGCAACTATTCTGGTTTACATTTGCTTTTTCTGAGGTATGGTTATATTTTGTACTTGGGCTCCAAACAATTGTGGCTAGACTCTAATAATTTCATCAACCATGACTCACAATTCTCCCTCTATAAAATGAGGATTTCTCCTCCCTACCATTATCAAATGAAAATTTCATTGAATTTAATTTTATGACCCACAAAAAAATAAATGTCAGAAGAAAATAAAAACAATAAACAGAGAATACCTGAAATCACTGACAAACATTCTGCTTGACAATGTTGCACTGCAGAGGAATGGCAAAGGATCATGATCTGAAATGGAGTGTTTTTATAGAGTGGTATGCAGGTGAAAAGAATTAGCCAAAACATATCAGGTGAATGATACTAGCATCCATCCAAAGACCACAGGAATAGTACAATGTTGAATGCATTCCACAAAGGTATCACTCCATCGTCAATTTGCCGCTAGACCACCACCAGCACTACAGTGAGATCTAAATAGCTCAGCACAATCCTGCCACCCTTACGGCCAGAGACTTCTGCTGCGTTGACAACTGTGAGCCGTTCACGTGACAGAAAACACTCTGTCAACACAGACGGTGGTTCAGCCAGTGCAAATCTAAATACAGTGGATGCGGGTACTTGTACACTCTGCCACAGCTGGATGACGGGAGTCCCACCAAGATCTAAATTAGGCCCCAAGTTTACATTAAAATGCAGTTTTTGGTTTGCTTATAATTTTGGCATACAGTAACATAGTCTGCATACAAATATTCCATTCCATAGTGCAATTGAGTACGTTTTTGCAAGTCAAAATGTATGCAGATCTGTCTGATAGGTGAGGGGAAATAAATGTGGTTTTATGTCAATGACCTTAAGGAAATGTTGCCGTCTGTTTCAGTAAAACCACTAACAGAATTACACTAGGGGTGGGCGTAACGGGTGTAATTCTTACTAGCCTAATTAGAAGAGTACTCAAGCACTAAGCATTATTTTCTGCAAAATTCACCCTTGCTTTCAAAATGTGCCCAAAATGCATTTTGTGCTAAAACAATAGCACTAAATCTACAGGACACATATAGCAGTAGCCAGCAACCGCTCACTCTCTCTTAGTTTGTTTTCCTGTGCTACTGTGGTAGGAATTTTGCCCCAGATTACCCTTAAATATTCAAGATGGAGTAATCGCATAATTTGGGTATTTCACATCACAAGAGTAATGCTTAATTTCTGAAATTAGACCAATTACTCAGCGTAATTAAAATTTCTCCCAGTCGTTCATTACACCAAACTTGGCATGAAGTTAGAACTTTACTCACAGGATTTCCTTCACTAAGTCTGATGTAAAGGCATTCAGTTGTTTTTGAGACATCTAGGTTCCAAAAAGAGGCAAGTGTGACTTAGACTGGGACTTTTATGTATCTTGACCACTTATTTTTGGGTAGTTCACGCACCTGGGTCAAGAGTATTTTCCTCTGCCATTGAGTGGGTGTTCTAGGAACCAATTCTGGGTCTGCGAACCAGAGGGTGTTGCAATGGCACAAAGATTCCTGTTGTGTCTGAAATTACACAAAATTATGCATGGTGCCCATGTTGTGCAAATCAAATTAAAGATGGCATACATGGTGGGACAGCACCCGCTGATCCCACTGGCTGATGGGGAAAGGGGGAGACACAAATGGGCACTGCAGCCCTCAATATAAAAAAAACAATTCTTTTATTTCAGGGTTTGTAGACCCTGAATATAGTGACATAGTTGCAGTCCCCAAGGCACCCCCACGGGTTGTAGATGGTCAGACAGCTCCTTGGTCAATGAATCAGTCCAGGGTGGAAGGTCTGCCACAAACTAATTGAAAAATAATGCACCTGATAGGGAAAGACCATAATGTAAATCTGTAGTTAAAAAATTAATCTGAAAAGTGTATGCCATTCCCCAGTAATAGTTAGCTGCACAAACCTTAATTTGCACTATATTTATTACCTCACACTATTGCTTATAACAAATAATAATACTTAACAACACATTGTCATTAAGTAGCAGCACATATTCAAACAAAAAACGAATACTGTTACAACAGAGATGTTAGTTATAAAGTCAGTGTTCCAGTGATATGTAATGTAACCAGTAATGCCACCCATGAGATTGATGATATCACATCATACATTTGCATCTCATGAATCTGAGATATTCCTGTATTATTCAAAGATAAAAATAGCATATTATACACTGTACTCTCACACATATGTACAAAGCTTGTCTTCATAAAACTTAATGTCAGCAATAGCAAGGTTAGAGTAAATGAGAATGTTGGTGTTGAACTGTAGTTGTCTAGTATCTATGATCAAGACAGAAAAGACTATTGTTCACATGTAAGAAGTATTTTAGTGGTCATAAATGGCTGGTTGAGCCATTTAAGAGCACAAAAATGCTTTAACAGTTACACAAAACACAAAACACAAAATGCAATTCAGTAGCATGTTACTGAATCACAATTAGTGTTTAAGTTTCGGTATTTGGAAGGGGCGTGTTTAGGGAATCCCTTCCACATAACAAATCTGAATAGGATGTATAAATGTTTTATGACTGAATTATGGTTACAAAACATTAATATTTTTCTGACACCTTGACGGCACACCTTCCTCTTTAAGAATGAATTGTTTTTTAAAGCAGGCAGTGTTGCAATGGACAACCGTCTACTCCTAAAAAATGAAACCACAAAGTTTTATTTTTTATTTTTAAACGCATCCAATTTTCCTTTAAGGGAAACAGGCTGCATTTGTTTGAAAAATAATGATTTATCAAAAAACAATCACAGACATGGTGGTCTGCTGACCTCAGCAGGCCACCATCCCTGTGATGGCTGCAATTACTAATGAGTCACAGATTGTGACTTACCTCATTAATATGTATGAGGTAGGTCTATTTGTGACCCTCTAGGAATCACTAATGAAACTCAAAAAGTTTCACACAATAGGAATACTAATTTCCTAATTTTGATTCAGAGAGAATTGCAATTAGGAAATCAGTATTCCCAATGTTAGTGTATCTTGCCCCTAGTGAGTGTTGATAAAGGAGAGCTACCATAACTAGAGTCTGACACTTCTTTCTCCTCACCTGTTGAGCTTCTTTCATTTTGCTTTATCTGTAGGCAACTGCGGTAGTCCTGATCATCTGACTGTGAGCTCCAAGAAATGGAAATCAAGACCAGCAACAAAACACAGGCCTTCATTTTGCAGCTATGCCTGTTGGAAATTAAAAATAACATGATTGGCAAAACCAAAAATGCTAAAACTGCTTACGCAAGATCACAGTTGCATGAATATCGTAATTTACAATACATAAAATACAATGTGCTTTGTTTTGCATTGCTGTACATTTACAACAGTATATACATATAACTATATTCACTGAAAAAACTAAAGATTACAGAAACATTAGAGATAAGCTCACATTTCACTTATATAAAACCAGTGAAATTCAGGAGTTATGATTACTTGAGCTAACTATAATTTGCGTCCCCACAATGCACTGCTTATGACCTCACATATTACATCACTTATGACATGGTCAGTAACATCACTGATGACATCTCAAATGACATCACTGATGGTATCTCAAATGATATCACTGATGAAATCATCCAGCGATTGTGAGGTTTTCTAAAAGGTTTTTGTGTGTTAAATGTATATACTAAGGTACCACAAAAGTTAAATAATTATACTTTGTGTACTACTGAGTGATTCCTTTTTTTAACATAGTTTATGTGAGTCTGTGTGTGACTGTGTGTATCCATGTGTGAGTGGGTGTCTGAGTGACTGTTATGTTGTTATGTTATGTTAACATCATTTGCTATAGCGCTCGACTCACCTTGGGGCATCTCGACGCTTCATCGGATCCTAACCAGAGGTGCCTACCATGTGGATTCAGAATAGGTATGCTTTTAGTGATTTCCTAAATTTACAGTATGTGGAGGTGGATCGCAGGGCCAGTGGAAGTTTGCTCCAGTGCCTTGGACCAAGATATGAGAATGCTTTTCCCCCATGTGTGTTTGGCAGAGACGAGGGACACACAGTAAGGCTTTGTCACTTGATCTGAGAGTGTGAATCGGGGCATAGGCCCTTAACTTTTTTTGAAGATACAACGGGCCTTTACCTTTTAAGGCATTATAGGTGAGGCAACACCTGTACAGGTGTGTGAGTGGCTGTATGGAAACAAATATATAAAAAATAAATAAAAATAAAGTCTAGGTATATATGTGGGTGTCTGAGTAGCTGTGCAGGTGACTTAGTGGCTTTGTGAGTGACTGTATTGTGAGTGAGTGGGTGTGTCAATTGCTATTATGGTGGGTGAGCGAGTGGCTGTATAGGTGGATTAGTGGGTATTTAAGTGACTATATGGGTGAGTGAATGGGTGTCTCAATAACTGTATCAGTGAGTGACTGGCTGTGTAAATGGCTGTATGAGTGAGTGGCTGTTTGAGTAGCTGCTTGGCTAAGTGAGTTGTTTTGAGTGGCTGCATGGAAGAGTAAGTGTCTGTGGGATTGGCTGTAAAGGAGAATGAGTGGCTGTGTGAGTGGTTGCATGGATGTGTGAATGGTTAATGAATTGGTCATGTTAGTGTGTGAGGGAGTGTGAGAATGGTTGTATGCTTGAGTGAGTAGCTCTGTTGAGAAGCTGTGCGGATGAGTAAGTGGGTGTGTGAGTGGCTGTATAGGTTAAAAACTGGATGTGTCAGTAGCTGTATGGGTGAGTGTGGGGCTGTGTGAGTCTCTGTATGGGTGAATGAATGGTTGTATGATCAGACTGTGAGTGAGTGGGTGTCTGAGTAGCACTATGGATGAGTGAAGGGTTGTGCGAGTGCTTGTATTGATCTGTGAATGGATGTGTGAGTCCATGGGTATGTGAGTGAAGAGGTTGTATAAGGGTGTGGTGAGTGTGTGAGTGCTTCTGTGATGATGTCATCAGTGATGTAATTTGAGACATCACCAGTGCTGCCACTGACCATGTCATGAGTGATGTAACATGTGAGGCTATAAGCAGTGCAGTTCAGTGCAGGGGCTTAAGTTATATTTAGCTCAGGTAACTATAACTACTGAATTTCACTGGTTGTGTATGAGTGAAATATGAGCTTAACTATAACATCTCTCTAACCTTTGTTTTTTTCAGTGAATTTCTAAGGTTTTTTAAAATTTGATTTCATAACTATAATGTCCCGTTAAACTTTGATTTTTCTAGGCCTAGGCGTCAAATTCCACTCTTCTAACAGAGAATACAGCAGTTCTGTGGAGAATGTGGGGTTGCAAATAAACCCTGCAACTGAGCATATTTTTCTGCGCGGTCGACAAGCCATTTTGCATGCGTAGAGAGTGCGACAAGACTTTATGGGTGCTCGCCAGCAGCCGAGCAACCCTCAGCAGCCAAGGGGAGGGAGTTCATCCCCAAACAGTAGTGTGCCAGGAAGCCCCTTTGCAGAGTGGTGGAGAAAGGTGGTGGGGCCTCCGACGAGGTCTCAGCAAACCAGCTGTGGAGGACTTAGTTGTCACACCAATATGGGTTCTTGGCCCCCAACAACCCTCAGAAGCCAGGGCCTGTTGATCCCCCTGGCAGTAGTACACCAGGAGGCCCCAGTGCAGAGTGGTTGAATCTCAGCATACCGGCTGTGAGGGACTTACTTATCGCAACAATAGGGATTCTTTGTCACCAACAACCCTCAGCAGCCAAAGGGAGCTAATCCCCCATCACTTTTGCACCACGTAAAGGAGTTCATGTATGACGCAGGGCTCTCATAAAGATTTATCCAGGGAAGTATCTAATTTGTACACCTCCTGAGGTGAGGCACAAAGAGGAGAAATATGATAAATGAGGCCCTTTATGGCATTTTGGCAGAGGGTAGCTCCTGTGCTGCTCTATGCCAAAGTAAAAGGGCCAGAATGCACATATTTAATCAATATGGTGTGTTCCTGTCTTTTTTGCCTGCGCTGGCACCATTTTGGCAGCCAAGCCCCAATGTTGGCACCCTTGCACCAGGCAGGATTGTTCTTGTGCAATAATGGCCACCTTCCTGCACAAGAACAATCCTGCGAGGCATTTTTCTCTTTCTATGTTTGTTGCAGAATGCAGCACACATGGCAAGAGAAAATACGTGGAAAAATAAACATATTTCTTTTCGTTATGCCTCACCTTTGGAGTCGTACGGATTTGACGCTTCCCCAAGTTTACATCACTTTGTAAATCTGAGGCAGCATCAAATTCCATGGGTGATACATTGGAAAATCCACTGCAACACCAATGGAATGCCTCCTGGGCGCAGAGTAAGGTGATGCAGCAATTTGGGCTGTATAGCTTTAGTCATGATTTATGAGGCTACTCAAAACCACCTAGGGTGGCTTTGCGTGGCATCATAAATCGTAATCATTATGACAGCCCAGCATCATGCATGTACCACTTTATGTGGGGCAAAAGTGGCACAGGTCTCTCATAAATAAACCCCTATGTGTATTAAAGTCTGTGTTTTAATTAGGAGTAGATGTGCATTACAGAAGTTGTCTGTCTCCATTCTTAATGTTTCTCACAACAGCTTCTTTGGCCCGTATCACTCATTCGCATTTTGATCTATATTCACCATCCAACAGATCATTGACCTACCTGCCATCACTACCTACCATAGCTGCATGTATGTGCATAAGGATCAAACATATGCTCCAATATTGCAATAGCTAGCATTAGCTGTAGCTAAATGAGTTTGAAAAGGTAAAGTGTATGAATGACAAAAATATTCCATTTGTCTCTAAAGGCTTTGGTGCCATTTAGCTTTTGAAGACCGGTATGTTATCTTATCTTTTGTACTGGTAAGTATAGTGCAGACAGCCATGCTTATGAATTACCTCATGCACATAGATATAGCCATGTTTTAAAGTGAGCTTGCAACAAATCATGACTGGGGTGTCAACCAATTCAGTCAAGTATACAAAACTCTCAAACTTTGTAACTGCTTGGATATATATAGTCAGTCAGTCAAAGAACTTTATTCAGTCAATATGACCATCAAAGTGCAAAAGTACAAAGTAGTGGATCCGCCAACACATATAATGCCTTATTAAGTTCAACAAACAAAGTTAACTGACAGTTAAAACCATAGCATCGTCGTTAAAACGAATAAAATAAATTTAAAATTGGGGTGTTGGGTGGGAGTATATCAAATAATAGGCTCACACTTAATGAGGGTTCTTCGGAATTAACATAAAAGTGCAAAGACATATGCTATAAAAAACATTGTTAAAACCATAAGACTAATATGTTATGAGCAAAATGAAACCATAATCCAACTAAGTCGCTCCATCAAATAGAGCAGCTAGGTTTACAGGAAATTGATTGATGAAGAACTTTATACATATAGGAGATGATCGAGACAGAAGTATACGCAGTAAAATACTCTCAGAGATGTAACCTTGTGGTGAAATAGAAAAGACAAAAGTACAGGTGCATATAGTGCAGGGGTACCATATTACATGCATATTAAAAAGACCAGTGCCGACACTGCTTGCAGTATGAATCTCCTAACGTCATTAAAAGAAAAAAGAAGGTTCAAATGAGACGGACAAGGAATACATAGCAAGATAGATCAGCAACATTGCCTTAAACCAGAGAGACCAAAGAGTTTTATGCATATAATTCTTGTGCAAAATCGCAATACCATAGTTGTAAGTCTAGATGCTATTGGTATGTGTGGCTCTGGCTATGGTTAAGAACTAATGGGTTGACAACCCCACAGACAAGAATAAAAGAACTGTATAACTGTATATGATTTTAATTTTGTATATTGTATTTGTATTATTGTTTTAAACATGTGTACTGACTATTTCAAACTGAAACACAGTCCGTCTATTTCTAACAAATGGTGAAAGACTTAGATTGTAACCGATTAAAGGAGGTAAAGGAAGATATCTTCCTAAACATAAAGTGGCCAGAAGTACAAACTGTCATCACCGATTTTGTCAATAAATTTTTAATATTTTTTATACATTTGGTTTTGTGCTTGCATGTTCTCTAATGATCTGATCTGAACCAGAGGGCAACATTAGTATTTGAATACAATTGTATTCTAGGAGCGCATTGCTTCCTCCTGAATGCTAAAAAACCAATAGGGACTCTATTGTTTTTGAATAAGAACTATTGGGGACAGGTATCTAATTAGAAAGCTACAGAACATGGTTTAGCCATTATTTAATCTAAGCCTACTGATGTACTACATTTTCCCCAGGAACTTGGCCACTGCACAAGCTATTAGTGTCCTGGAGTCTGTTTTTAAACTACGTAGCACCTCTTGGTGGCATTGATGACCCATCTGCCTACAGATGGGGGCTAACCATTTGAGCCTCAGGATTTTGTATAGCGGACAAGCAAACATGCGTTTGATCGTCTCATGGGCTTCTGGACAAAGAGGGTAGCAGCATAGTGCGTCAGTAGCTCCTTGTTGCCAGGTCACTGTGAACGTTTTCAGAGGGAGGGTACCAAATCTAAATTGAATGTATAACTTTCTATCATTCGGGATGGTGATGACCTCCATATACTGCTCGTACACGCTTAATAGCTTGGATTCAAAGAATTCTGATGTAAGACAGCCGCATGTTGACCTAACATTTCTCTGATCCACCCAATTCCAGTAGCAGGTCTTGACATAGTCTCTGCTAGGGAGTAAGCAAATGTCAGGCTCAGCCCACAGATTCCCCAGGTCTACTGCAGAGAGGAGCATCTGGATGTTACTGAACACCCAATTGTTTTAAAATGGTCTAGGACAAAAACCTCATCAAGGGCTGCCACATAGTGGATAAACTTAGGTGTTTTTTTCAATCTTAACCAAAAGAGAAGGGGACGAAGTCTTGCTTTGTCCACTATAGTGGATCTGCCCATGTCAAACCTTAGGGGAGGAAGCGGGGTACTCAGTGGGAGAGAGCAGAGCGACCTCAGAAATGTATTTTCTGTACGGAGAATGCCCTCTAAGTTGTCGAACCCCCAAAGTTCGGCCCATAAAGAGCTGAACCCCCCTCCCCTTTCTGGTCATAAATCTGAAGCAATGCTGCTATCGGCCTTGTTTGCGAGGCCCTATGTTCCTTTGTTAATGCCCCTGTGGTTCTCCTCTGCTGAAGGATTCGTTTTGACATATGATGTTCCCAGGACATTTTATCTTCAAGGGTTATACCCTAATAATCGAAGGTGTTCACTCTCTCCAGAGGGCCCCCCCAACAGCAATTTGCCCTTGAATGATTTGTGGGGATTTATCAGCATAAGCTTGGTTTTCGAGGTGTTGACCTCCAGTCCTCTCAGTCCACAGAAGGCCATGAAACGGTTGAGTAGCAGCTGGAGTTTTTGAGATCAGTAGTGTGTCATCTGCAAACAGTAAAGTTGTTATTTTTACTTCCCCCATTGTGGGGGCATCTGCGTGGACTTCGGCTAGGTACTTCACCGCCCCATTTATAAAGAGTGATAATAGGGTGGGGGCTAAGACATATCCCTGCCGTACCCCTCTGGCAACTTTTATTCGGTCTGACAGCTGCCCTTGGTCCCCCCATAGCACCCTTGAGTAGTTGTCCTCATGTAACAAATTAGAAGCGCCAGGATGTCATGTGGAAGCCCAAGATCGCGTAGAACCTGCCATAGTGTGGGCCTGGGTATGAGATCGAAAGCTGACTTTAAATCGATAAAGTGTAAAGGCTGCCATGTTCTATTGACACTGTCGTCCAGGCCAACAAGGTAAAACAGAATACTTGATCGATGGTGCTGACTTTCTTCCTGAACCACGCTTGGAAGGGGGATAGTATGTTGTTTACCTCCATCCAATCAGTGATTTTATTAAGTAGAGCACAGGAGAAGACCTTCTGTACACCATCAATTAAGCTGATTGGCCTATAGTTGGAGGGTAGCGAGCGATCTCCCTTCTTAAATACAGGGATGACCTCGGCTCCTTTCCATGACGGAGGTATCGGAGCCCCAGCAGCAATTTTGTTTGCTAATATCAGGATGTAGTTAGACCAATTTGGGATGTTGTACAGGAAAACATCTCCAGGTATGCCATCAGGGCCAGAGGCGTTGTTTTTAACTATGGTGTGAATACTTAGCATTTTCTCAGCTTGGGAGAATAGGTCGCTGAAGGTCTTGACCCTATTATGTTCCCCGGGGGAGCCTTCGGGGTCCATCACTTCCAATCCTGTGTAGACTGCTGTGAAGTGTTCAAACCAAACAGCTTCAGAGATGTTATTTGTTGGTGGTTTGAATTTCTCAGCATCACTTCTTGTACATGTACATACATAGCAACCTAAACTGCCAGGAGTCTTTCCTTTGGCAGGCATCACAAATTTGGAGCCAGCGATTCTTGGTCCACTCCTTTTTTGCTTCCACCTGCGCTAACTTGTAAAGCTTCCTGGCCAGTCGTAGCTCTTATTGCAGCTGCAAGCTCAAGCCGCAATTTCTTACATTTCAGATTAAACCAGGATAATAAAGAGTTATCAGATGTCTTCTTATGATGTGACTTTGGGAGGCTGAAGTGAGAAGTTAGCTCAATAAACAAGGACGTATGGGTTGTTGTGACCGCCGAAAGATTGCCCCGCTGAGATGTTAAAGCACTAAGTTTAATGGTGCTATCCAGGTGTGCTTGCTTTATAGCTTCGGGTTCGCAAGTATTGATAGCTAAACGCGCCCATTTGAAGCGCCTGTTGTTGTTCGTAGGGCATATCTCCTTGGTTGAAAACTTTGCATCAGAGCTTTTGGTGTTCACGGTCCCGATGCTGGTCAGAGTGAGATCAAGGGTGTTGTGATCGCTATCTGTAGTTTCGCCAACTGTCATATCCAGCACATCGGGCCATAATCTCAAATCTATTAGCACATAATCAATTCAGCTCATATTGTCAGTTCTATTGAATGTGTTGGCCCCCTTCTTATCAGATAAAGAGCGGCCGTTTGCAGCCCTAAGTCCATACTCAAGAGTTAGGGCTTGAAGCTGTAAAGCAGTTTGGGTCCATTTTTGTATTGGTTGGAAATCAAGCGAAGTAACATGCCACAACTCGTCTACTTTGCCACTGTCTGTTAAATCTTCTATGCCCATCGGTTCGTAGGTGGTATCTCCCACTATAATTAACGGGGATGAGGTCTCTCTTTCCTCAAGGCAGTCTTCCAGAGCTTGTATAGTTGGCGATCTGGATCCCACCTTCACTCTGCGGGCGTAGACATTATAGATTTCCACCCCCTCATCGTTCCTGCCCCTCAGTTTGACCGCAAGAATATCGGGGCTGCTAGTCTTGATCTCCGTAACAGCACATTGTAGATCGATCTAAATCCAGGTCACCAACCCCCCTGCCGGTCGTCCCGGTCTACTCTTAACCGCTAGACAGCTTATTGTGATGTAACCAGGAATGAAAACAGGGGCAGTAGCCCATGTTTCCTGTAGGATGCAGATGTCGAAGTGCTCTGTATACTGGATCCAATGGGGAATTCCATCTTGGATCTTAGTCCTGCCACATTCCATGTCAGTATGCGAAGTTTAGATGTCGATTCCTCTGGGCTATTTCTTGCTAGTTGGGAGTCCTCCGTTATACTGCTCATCTGTGGGAAGACAGAGCATACTTCCTGATCTAATCCTAATCTTGTCCATGGTGAGTTGCTGGACATGGTCTGAGCTGGATCTGACATCTCCCTCAAAGGATACTGGGACTTCATTGGTAAGTCGCTTGTTAGGTCACCAGCCATGTTAGACTCGAAGGATGGCATCACTACCTTGGCTGGGTGGCGTGAAATTGTAGGGGATGCAGTATCATGCCCCATCTGTCAGTCATTTTGGGCCAAAGATGAGTCGGTCCCCATCAAGATGTCATGCCTTCTACATGCTTTGAGCTGGAACATAGCAGGGGATTGTATTAGATCTGTATATTGGTACATGAGGGTGAGCACAATCTTGCTTCCAACACTATAAGGGTATGTGCTAAGGTCTCGTTTGTTAGATATAGTTCGATCAAGTCAATTGGTGAGGTGTTAGAGCTTAGTCTTCCCTGATGACAGAACTGCAACCTCTTATTTTACGGATCCAGTGGATTGATTTGTTAACCAACGAGTTGTTGTCTTCATAGTTTGCAGAAGATGGTGACATTTCTGGTACATTGATCATATAGATGCTCTTGGAGGGGGATCGGCCGTGATCATATCTTGAACTATGAAGGTGCCCTATCTCGGCTGAGTTTCTATCGTTTATACCCACTGGGTCCAGGCCCTTTGGGTTTACCTGTCTCAACTGCCACGTTTGAATAGACATAAGAAGCACTGGAGTATTTGAAGACTTTGGGGCAACACTAGACCCTAGCGATTTGTCCTGTCTCAACTGCAAGCTCAATGGCTGAATGGGAGTCTCCACTCTAAGGTGTTCTTTATCCACAAGTATCTTAACCTGTTTGGTGAGGGCTACAATTAGTGATTTTAGAAGAGCAACTTCATCCCTGAGATCAGTGATTAGCCTATAGGTATCCGTCCCTAATATTGTAGGCTCAACTAGGTGACCCTCCCCCTCCTCTCAGGGGACTCTATCTCAGGGACCTGGCGTTCTTCAGCTAAAATTGCAGATGAGGGCACCCTACTTACTTCATCCTATCTTCCCATTGTGGTATCAGGTAGCCATGGAGTAGTGAATAACGATTAATTATAGGAACATTAAAAATCATATTACTATCGACTATCTCAACTACTTCTGTAGTGTCTTCAGTTGGGGTTTTGTCTGCCACTTCAGTTGAGGAGGGGACTGTCCCTGCTTTCGTAGGAGCCTTCACTATTTCACAATGGGAACAATAATCTAGTGCCGGAACCATGATCATAGCACTTCGCGTAGTGCGCCTATTAAATATGGACGGAATTCATTTAGATGGGTTGGAATGTGTACTAGGGAGAGGATCAAGTGCGCTAGAGGGTTGCAAAGTGCCTAGGGCAGCTACATTTGGAGCCGGTTCCAAGAAGTAATGACATTCTTCCAAAAGGTCATCGATTCCATTGAGAACACAATTGGTAGCACTGAGTTTGTGGGTCATCTTAGTTTTACTGACTTTCCTGCGTGGTCCCTCGTTCATCCCTCCCCCATCTTTTGCAATGGCCTTCCTTTTCCCCATAGAAATAGATCAGTTGACAACAACGCTATGGTGTTTGGACCTGAGGGTAATCTAATAATATTGGTCAACCGTGCCAAATAGCATTAAATGTAGCTCCTGAACAGGGACGCCAACGCGGCAGCTATAAACAGGGTAGCCTTATGACAAATCTTAAAGTTGGGGCGAGATACCAATCGGGGCAGCAGCAAATATTGTATTTTTAACTCACAGTTTTTGTGTTGAGTTTGAGTATGGAGTCCCATAGAGACTTAACTTGGAAGTGGAATGCAGAGACCATAAGCCAAGGGGGTTGGCCTTGCCCTGCCTCTTCCTGTTGATGACGGGTGCAGTACGGGCTTTGCCCGGGCGCTTCCCTTGCTGTGAGATAGCAGCAGCGCTTTTGAGCACGTTGGCGACTCCTCCCCCTCCTGAGAGACTGGTGACTTGTGGGGATTGGAGTCCCCTTTGCAGGCAACACAGGAGCAACAGGCACAGAAGAAAGGCATCCCGTCAGCAGGATAGCAGCAGCACTTTGAGCTCGCTGGCGACTCCTCCCCCTCCTGGGAGACTGGTGACTTGTGGGGATTGGAGTCCCCTTTGCAGGCAACACGGGAGCAACAGGCACAGAAGAAAGGCGTCCCGCGCGGCGGGATAACAGCAGCACTTTTGAGCGCTTTGGTGGCTCCTCCCCTTTGTGGGAGACTGGTGACTTGTGGGGATTGGAGTCCCCTTTGCAGGCAACATGGGAGCAACAGGCACAGAAGAAACACCTTTTCTTTTGAGGGGGCACTTAAAGAATGGCTATTCCTATGCACTTGAGCAAATGCCTGAAAGGAAGAAGTGAAAACACCAATCCATAGCATAATTTACATAAGGAGCGCTTTCACTTTGGCACTGATAAGCAGTGGCAAAGTCCCCAAAGCATCTAGACCAGCAAAATGAAACCCAACACACAGCAACAATACAGGAGGCACATGCAAAAAGACAGGGGAAAACCACGCCAAGGATGCCAGATCTAACGCGTGTCCACTCCAGCTGAAAAGTGGGGCGAACTACCCACCATCCTGGGAGTTCTCTTCACTAAGGCGGAAAAATATAGACAGACCATCAGCATTGGCGTGTTCTGTACCAGGGCGTGTTCTGCCATAACGTCCATCCCTTGTAGGGAAGTGGCCCACCTCAACAGTTTTGGGTTCTCACCCCTCATTTGCATCAACCATCTGAGGGTCCTGTGGTCGGTCTGAACCCAGACGTGCATCCCAAACAAGTAGGTCCTCAGCTTCTTCAGTGCTCAGACCACAGCAAAAGTCTCAAGCTTAATTGTACTCCACCTCTGTTCCCGCGGAAGGAACATCCTACTAATGAAGGCTACGGGTTGACCTAGGCCCCCATAATTTTGTTGTGAGAGAACAGCCACTACACCATGCTCTGAAGCATTTGTCTGCACTACAATTTCTTTTGAGAAGTTGGACGCCTTGAGCATGGGCACCATGCACATTGCAGATTTCAGGGCATCAAAAGCTTTCTGACAGGTGACAGTAACGTTCACCTTCTGGCACTGCTTCCTGAAAGTCAGGTCAGTCAAGGGGGCAACAATGGTGCCATAGCCCTTGACAAACCTCCTGTAGTACCCGGTGAGACCTGAAAAGGCTCTCACCTCTCTCTGGGTCTGGGGGGGCTCCCAAGCCAGGATGGTGTCAGTCTTAAGTTGTAGGGGTGTCACCTGGCCGCTTCCCACCTGGTGCCCTAATACACCACTGATCCCTGCCCAATTTGGCACTTGCTGGCCTTGATCATGATGCCTGCCCTCTGCTGGGCCTTCAACAGTTCCCAGAGGTGTTGCAGATCTTCCTACTAAGTGGCACTGACCATTGTGATGTTATCCTTGTAGTTGACCCTAAAATCTAAGCCAGGGCGGGTAACTACGCTCCGCCAGCGTAGTTTACGTAGTTTTGCCTACTCCGCGTTCCGTTGCGAACGCAGAGTTTAGGCAAAAGTACAACTCCATGGCGGAGTGTAGTTAGCCGGCCCCTACACCCTCCCAAAGTAATTATAAAGTAATTAAAAAGGCACTGGCTGCTTCCTCCTCGCCATGGCCACTCTCCTTCCTCCTCCTCTCCGTCCTTCATCACTGATAGTCCACACAGAATCAGAGTTCTGGGGTGGCACCAGGTGTGGCAGCCTTTGGGACCAAGACCAAGACCAAGACCACTGGGCTGGCCCAAGTGCTGTTTGAGGGCTCAATCACCCCTAGTGCCACCATCTTGGAGACTTCCTCCTTGATGCTAGATTTTACCCTGTCAGTCAACTTGTACTTTTTTTTTTTACTGAAGGACTGTCCTCAGGGTCCACATCATGGACACACCACTGAGTGACACCTGGGGTTAGGGAGAACAGAGTGTCAAATTGCCCCAACAACTGGCGGCAGTCCCTTTGCGGTTAAGGGGTCAGGGTGGGGGAGAGGTTTACACTCTCCACTGACCCATCATGTTCCTTGGCAGATAGGTGGCCGGGTAGAGGCTCAGCCTCCTCTTCCATTTCCTCATCTGTGTCCACTTGTCCTGGAGAGCACCTGGCTCTACTGGAGCCATGACCCACACTTTCTGGCCAGGATGAAACTCAATCAGAGTGGCATTCTGATCATACCAGCGTTTCATCTGCTCCTGGTTGGCTTCCATATTCAACTGAGCGAGTTGCCTAAAGCGCTTTGTCTGGTTTCTGAAGGCCAGTATGCAGCTGTAATGTAAATAATCTAGGGCAACTTCAAAACAATAAAATTCTCACAACATATCAGAATAAAAAATAATAGTGACACTAGTAGTTAGAAAAATACAAAATAACTTTATTCAAACTTCATAATTATTGTAATAAATATAAAACACATGATAAATCTAGTCATACAGAGACCGACATTTGTACAACATCCTAACTACAATCATTCATCACACATTCATACTACACTCTGTTATTCATGTTGATATACATGATCTATTTGAAAAATAGTGCGGATCACAATTAGATCACAAATAATATAGCAAAACATTTCAATGAACACATGATTATTAAGGTGGTTTCCAATATATCTCTACGCGCATTTCGGCAGACCACTGCCTTTATCAGGAGTTCCACCATCGAATGTTGTGCTCTGTAATGACAATATATACCTCACAATAAGAATGTATATACTAGTGTCACTATTATGTACAAAGTGGTATATTTGCCTTATTTAGTCTACTAATTATACAAAAATGGATAGAAACTCACATCCTTTTAATAACGAAAAGAGCCTTACATATAGACACATATTATCAAGAAGTGCAAACATGCATACAGACTTGTAGATTTAAAATGTGTGCAACAGACACAAGTTCCAAATAAGGAATACATCACCAACATTCAAAAGAGGGCAAACAAATGACCCCTTACCAGAGTATTGAAAAATATCCGCAGAGGAAAACGTAGAATAATGAGTATAATTTTTTCCAAGGTCACACCCTGCTGGAAAAAATACAGTGACCAAAGCAGACTTAGAATGGATCAACATAACGGTTTAGGGAAAAACACGTACGATATATGTACTGATATATAAGTACTGATAAATGGATGGTGCAAATGCTTACCAATTAAATCATAGATGATGGATACCTTAACACGATCTAGAACCAGCAATTATCAATTTGCGTCTTAACTCATCATATGAGGATAAAATATTAGTTGTCTGGAGTACTGGCGAACATAGACATGATACCCATTTTTAACCTATCTAAAAAATCTCTTACAGACCCTAAAATCACACTACTTTCAAAGGGTCTCTCATTTGTCCCTCACACCAGAGTGGATACTTCTGAAATGTTCCAGGATGAAAAAATTATTTGAAAATAGACCAAGTGCCACCGTCTATGAAGAGAACAAATCGGGCCTTCGTCCTGTGTCCATTTTCACCCCTACCCTGGACCAAGTTGGTCCAGAAGTAGGCATCTTTGAATCTGTCGTAATAACCAAACTAAAAGATATTACAAAGTATGTTCCGAAGCCTATCCCTAATCTGCAGAGAGAGGAATTAGATGCCCTCAATGATTTGAAAAATCTGAAAAACATCACAATGAAAAGTTGTGACAAAGGTGGTGGGATTGTTATTTTAGATACTGATACATATATCACCAACATGTATACCCTTTTAAACAACCCCAAACACTATAGAAAGATTACTACTGATCCAACTTCTAGAGTCCAATGAAAAATACGCATTCTTACTAGAAATGCAGTAGAACAGGGGATCATTTGTCAACAGGAAAGTGACTATATGAATGTTTCGGCACCCCATATGGCCAGCGTCTATGGGGTCCCAAAGATTCATAAGGATAGTAACAATCCTCCCTACAGACCCATCGTCACCACAATAGGGTCAGCCACTGAACATATATCTAAATATATTGATCAAATACTGCGACCACACATACCTAAAACCTTATTGCATGTTTGAGACCCGAAAGATATGATTAAAAAAATAGAAGGTTTGCATTTTAACAGACACAGATACACTTTGGTATCCTTGGACATTGAGTCCTTGTACAGCAACATTCTCCAGCTAGAGCCCCTCTCAGCGGTAGAATGGTTCATTTTAACCTACTCCGTTGAATGTGATGCACCATTCATCATTGACCTATTAACTATTGTGCTTGATGAGAACACTTTTGAGTTTAACGGCAACCTTTTTAAGCAGATCAAAGGCAGATCAAAGGCGTCAGTATGGGGGCATCATATGCCCCCACGGTAGCCAATATTTACATGGCATATTTTGAGCATCTTTTCATATCCAACGAAGTAACACCTTTTTTCGAGTCGATATGTCAATGGTCACGATATATCGATGATATTCTGTTTATTTGGAGAGATGACCCTGAGAAGCTTAAAGATTTTTTGGAATGGATTAATTTATGTGACACTAACCTGCGTTTTACAGCTAACATCGGAGACCGAAGGATAGAATTTTTAGTCATTGAAATAAAAGATGTAGACTCTACACTTGAGGTGGATCTCTACATAAAACCCACCGCCTTCGACCTAACTGCACTAGTGTACATGATTTTGATCTTAGGGCGATAGCCATGAAACAGAAATTCATGGATCGAGGCTACCCTAGGAGACTAATAAGAGAAGCATATAAAAAGGCTCGCTTTTATGATCGTGACTATCTACTACAAACTAACATCAAGAAGGACCCTCCCAAATTGGTTTGCGTCACAAGACATTCTCCTTTTAATGAGAAAATTTGACAAACCATTAATGCTCAGTGGCATTTACTAAATGTCAATGCTGAACCGGGTATGGCTCTTCCATGCCCAATGTATGCACACAAGCGTAACAAAAATCTGAGAGACCTAGTTGTTCACTCCAGACTACAATCTAAACCTCCGTTTATACAAAAAACTATAGGCGGAAGTCTATAGGTTCGCCTTAACAGTCACTATGTCCCATAATTTGCATGGTAATCTTGCACTAGAATGTCTTGTGTTAAATCCATGGAGATGTTTTATCACATACTAGTCTCTCCTCTCTTTGTTTATTATGGATTTGGATTCACATGATTTTGTTAAGGCTCAGATGCCTCTGTCCAATATCGGGTAGTGCAACATCTGCACACCATTGGGTTCAATTCCCTTTATGTCCGCTGTGGCATTAATATCATCGTTTTTTACTTTCTGCCACTGTATTTACATTGTATTTATGATCCTTATCAATTTTTAGCAACTCGGTAGGAAGATGGAAAATTTTGACCTTTTTGATCAGCTTTAACGCTCAGATTTCAAAAGGTATCATGCTTCACTTGGGATCTATACTATACTTATATGTATTACTCGTTTCAATATGGCCGTGCCATGCACTGCCATCCACTGGTTACCTACTTTGCTACCTTCTCTAATTTCAGTCACGTGACCATTTTGTATTCAAATTTAAAAGCGCCTCTGTTTAATATCGGGTAGTGCAACACACGCACACCTTTGGGTCCATTCCTGCTGTGACATGGATAATATTGGTCTTTGCATTTTGTCATTGGATGTATGCTGTGTTTACGATCTTTATCAGGTTTTGACATATTGATAAGGAAAAAAGGAAATTCTGTCCTTCTTGGATCAGTATCTAACGCTTAGATTCCCTAGGTGTCACATCTCACCTAGAATATAAACTACACCCTTTTGTTTCACATCTCACCTGGAATCTAAACTACACCCTTTTGTTTCACCCATCAAAAGATGGCCGCGCCATTTACTGCTACCCCCTGGTTACCTTTTTTCCACCTTGTAGCGATGGTTTATCGCTTTAAGTGGGTTCGTGGTCCATGACTAGAACTTGTATATGGAATTGAAATGTTGTTACTTGAAACGGGGAGTCTGGGGGACATTATCCGTTGTACTGTCAGAGCTGCTTGTCCTTGATGTATTCAGTTCCTTTGGAATAAATACCTAAGCTACATTTCACCGCGTTTCTACTTCATCATTCTCTCGTGACTTCTGGGAGGTTCCTACACAATTTTGGCGACGATTTGGGAATAACTTTATTCTATAAAAAAAAAAAATTAAAAAATCCTCCTTTGGTTTCTCAGACTTCGCAGGATGGAGCAGGTGGAGTTGTCTCTCGTGATCATGATAACATCTGTGAGCAAACCCCTGAAGGTGTGGAGTTAAAGGATGGGCAACATCAGGGAGTGAGTAGTGAATTGGATGCACAGGGTAAAGAGCTAATCAATGATTGCACCACTGGGGGCAAAGTCAGCAGGTTTGGTAGGTGTATCACTGCCCCCAGGAAACTTGATGATTTTCAATTTTACTCATCGCGCCCTCAACTTTGTCGTGGGCTAGTAGTAGCATAGAAGGTAACTGAAGGTTTCTGCCTTCTTTTGTTGTTGGTGTCATCCTGGGCTTGCAGCAGACAACTAATATGTTATCCTCATATGATGAGTTAAGACGCAAATTGATAATTGCTGGTTCTAGATCATGTTAAGGTATCCATCATCTACGATTTCATTGGTAAGCATTTGCACCATCCATTTATCAGTACAGATATCGTACTTGTTTTTCCCTAAACCGTTATGGATTCTGGGGTGCCCTTATAAGTCCCGAATATATGGTATACTATGTACCCAGGGCATAGGTACCCCAGAGGCCTACCAGGGGCTGAAGCATGTATTATGCCACCCCTGGGCAACCTTCCAAAATGACACCACAGCACTGCTACAGCAGCCTGAGTGAGGTGGTGCAGGCACCCCTTACTGAGATATAGGTTCACTATATCTCACCCTATCACTACACATATAAACCTATCAGTCACCCCTATGGCAGGCCTTATCAATCCTGAAGGCAGGGTGCTTGGTTCTGTGTGAGAGGGTGCCCATGCATGAGCAGAGCCCCTCTGCAGCCTTCGGAATCTATGCTCCGAGGTTGTCTGTGATGCAGCCTGACCATATACTCTTAAGTGCATTATAACTAGGGCTCCCGGTTTTATGGTATTTATTTTTTTGCCATTTCCGTCTGTATTTATCCATATTTATTTTTGGGGCATTTTTTCTGTATTTATCCACATTTATTTTTGCCACAAGCAAAAGACGACGCTACAGCTAGTATTTTTCCACATTTATTTAAATTGACAATTTTATTCGTTTTCTAGTACAATATAGGCTATATTGTACTAGAAAACAAATAAAAAATTTAGGACAAAAAAATGATAGATCTTGGATGGCTAATTAGTGGGCTGTGCTGCTTTGTCGTTCTCGCTTTCCTTCCTGCTTGACTATGTATCCCTTACTCCTAAAGGCGATGCAACAGCTCCAAAAGATTGTGCTTCAAATCAGATGGAGTTTCTTGCTGTGCGAGATAACAAAGCTGACAAGCCGCACCCGAGTACTTCACAGGTCTTTAAAAAGACCATTCACATGTTAATGAGGCTTTGTTGTTTATTTCACCCCTTTTTACCAGACTGGGGCAGTGTCTACCCCCTGTGAGAGTTGCCTTTTACACGGGACACGGGTGGGAGCTGCATACTCTGACCTTCAGGGGCCCATATCCACCTGAAGTGACTCAGTGGCGGAGAGGGGGAATTTTCCTCAGGTGACGTTGGTAAACTTTGCCTGACGTTTTAGAAGGCAGCATTTCCTAACTTTCCGGGCACATTTGTAACTAAACACACCAAGTAAAATAAGCCACTATCTCTGCCCCTTCAAACATCCTTAAAACAGCAAGACATTGTGACCAAACGCTGCTGATACCAGACTGCACCTATTAGTGCTCTGACAGATTGACAAATATGACGCCGCCCATGTTCAGGCTCGAGGCATGATGGCACAGGCGTATTAGCGCAGTGCCATGTCCCTTGTGATCAAAAGATTAATTTACCTCTGGTCTTCCTCCATCAAACTCCACCACTGTTTATGTCCCTGTCCTCCCGTTGGCAGTGGCACCTGTAGTGCAACCCTTGCTATTGTTTTTACTTTTAATTTCGAGTTAGGCTCTTAAATTTGCACCCGACATTACCAGCGGAATGTTTCCTTGTTCTCTGCAGTAGGCTGGGCTGAAAGGGGCCTGTTGAGTGACGAGCCTGATTTATCACCTCAATTTGCTCCGAAAGGATAAGATGCCATGAGCAGAATAGCTTCATTGCAAATTGATTCATCTCTCCACGCTAACCCAACCAGTGTACCTTAAGTTCATGCATCTTTTCCGCATAATTGAGATAGGGCTTTACACACACGAACGGCGCCAACACCTGCTCTGCCAGCCAGAGCATATGTTGCTGTGGGCGTGTGATTGTGATGAATGGGCGCACGCGCCCACAGCTGAGTCGAAGAGTCCTTTTCACTGCCGCCTAAATTGGACCAATAAGTACTGTTCGGTCTTCGGTCACGGTGGCGGCCCGAGGCTCATTTTGGAGAGTCTAACAGTTCATTTCCTTCCAACTCGTAAAATAGCTTAATGGGGGGGGGAGAACAAACAGCATCGCACCTTCACTCATGAGCCGAAGGCGAGAAGGTGAGACATGGTCGTGCGCCAGGCTGACGAGCTGGCTGCACGATACTTGATGAGTTTGTTCAGTAAAGACACGCATCTCCTGCTATTCATCTTATTTTATGAATAGAGACAGCGGCAAATAATTGCTGGAGATGGCACAGAGTAACAGCTCCGGCTGCTCATGGTTGCAGAAGAGCTGAGGGGGCCCCCCTTCATGTACTGAAGACTGGGGGCCCCCCCGCATCGCGGGGGCTGCGGGGGTGTATGTTACGCCCCTGCAATGGCTGACTGACCTTCATGTTTGTGCAGTCAGTTGCTGACTTTTGTGCATACATCAGAGGCATGCTCGTTGTTTGGTGGATGGCATTCGAAGTGCCCCGTCGGTAGAAAAATACCCGACGGCAGCGTGGCCAAATTTGCTAGTATTTTGCCGTTTATAAATATAAATACAGACAAAGGAAATATAGATTTCCGTCTGTATTTATATGTAGAAATCCGTAAAAACGGAAAACCGGGAGCCCTAATTATAACCTAGCGGTAAATGCTAACTTTGGGATGGCTGCATGGCAACATGTCGTGTTTGGTGTCAAACCCCTTGGAATCATACCCCCACACCAGTAGCTGGTGTGGGAGTATGATCTCACCGTTCTAGAGGGAGAGACATGACAGCACCGGTATACCCAGTAGCAGCTAACAGAGCCCGGGCATCACAAAATGGATGCTGCCAACCACAGACACAAGTCTGGCCTCCTGATGCTGACCGAAACTCCAGCAGGGAAGGCCTGGACAATAGGTTTCCTGTCACAGGGAGGTGTTACCACCTCCCAGACAGGCCTTAGTGGATTGGGGCTGGGTGGGTGCACTCCAAGAGTGCTTTGAAGTCCTACACTGGGGGCACATTTTGTGTCCCTGTGCATAGTCTAGCTCAAACCGGTTGCAGGAGCTACCAGCCCCTGCTCTAGCACAAAACTGGACAAAGGAAATGAGTGTAGTCACCCCTCTTTCCAAACGGGTCCCCAGAGTTAGTCCAACCCCTTCCTTGGGTATAAAAAAGGAACCCCTGAGTACAGGACTTTAGATTACACCTGGACGAAACTCTGCTATAGAAATCCCGGAACTTCGACAATTTACATGACTAGATGACTAAAGAATCTCCCTTGGAGTAAAGGAGTTACTCCCTTGCTTGGCAGGCACCAAAGACGCATCTGCCGAATACTTTGCAGCCCAGGAGGTGGGTTTCCAGACTTCCCAGAGGTTGACCCGAGTCCCCAGGAAAGCTGAGACCCGTAACCCTTGTGGGTACCGTAGAAGCAGAACCCCTGGACAACATGCACATTTGCAAGTGCATCCGCTTCTCAACGTTTTTTGAGGCTGTGTATTGGGTTACTTGTAGCCCAGACCCCAAGCACCTTTTCCACTGAGATTGCTGACCTACACTCCACGAGTGTTCCGTGAGCCCGCCCTTTGTGTGTTCGCTCAAGTCTCCTTCGCGATCCCTGGTTCGTCGACTGGTTGGACACTGTGAAGGCAACTCTTATGTCAATTGGGCTTCCCTGGTTGCTCCAGATGTGCCCTTACTCTCCATCACTTGGGGAGTCCCCTGGACCTTGTTGGTCCGCTCCGAAGCATCTTTACTCTTCCTTGCTGTTGCCAAGGCTTGTTGTGTCCAATCCAGGCACCGACACTGCAGCACTAGACATCCTTTGTGGGACAGCTCGAATCCAGCTCCTGGTTGTCATCGACACCTCCTGGTCCTCATGGATGAAGAGTCAAGCTTCCTCTCTTCTCACCTGAAGCACCTGACATCGGTGGGCATTCGACTATCGTGTCCCTGGTCACTGGCAAGTGACCCAGACTTTGTCCCCTCTGCTTTCAGGTTCTTCACATCTTCGATCCAGGCTTGGATCTCTTCGGACACTTCTCATCTACTTGGCAGCAGCCCTTTTCAGCAAGCTGCCAATGAAAACGATGACGCAACCCGACACCATTTGACACCTATGCACCCGGCTTTCCCGGGTGAGGTAACATGAGTACTCCGGTGCTCCTGTGGGTGTTGGCCCTAGAACCATCTAAGTCCAAAAGGGTTTGTTACTAGTCCACTCCTAAGTGTCCTTACACTTTAAAATTCTAACCGCAACTTTCTCCATTGAAGCTAATGTTAGCTCGCGGCTGTGTTCTCACACTGCACACGTCTCCCCGTGGGTCTCCTGTGTCACTACCTAGGGTGGTTCCTTGGGGTCCCAGCAATTCTACAAGCTCTAGGCCTTGTGTTTAGTCAAGTTGTGGTTCTAATACCACTTTCCTAATATATGGTTTGGTTCGCCCCTGGGGCCTATCGTATATTGTGCTAATTTACTGTGTTATTTGAAGGGTAACATATGTACTTTTGCCTCTAGACTCATAAAGAGACTAGGGGGGGGTGTTTAGTAATAAATACATATATTTTATATATATACCTGGTGTGGTCTCCTTTCATTTAGCCATTCAAGAGATTATATACTGGTAAAACAAACTGTTTAACACTCCTTCAAGTCTTAGCCTGAAGGCTTCTCTCCATAGCTATCACTAGGATAGCTTTCAGTAAAGGTTGTCTTAAACCTCCCATCAATAAGGGGTTGTTTGAACTGATGCAAGGTGCCCACTTTAACTAGTGGACAGCATATACCAGGCCAACTTCTCATGCCCGATTTGCAGCCTGCTGCAGCAAACCAACAAGAGAAGGGCATTCCAGCTGTTCCTTGCAGAATTTCTCCCTGGAGGGGCTCTCTTCCTGCTGCCAATGGGCATCCCCCTGAAGGTCTGCCTCCTCCTGGACCGTGGGAACTTTGGGGGGTAGTTTTCCATGCCCTCTGCCTCTTCTCTTTCTGGCAGGCACCTGGGTAACTCTCTCAGGCTCCAGGTCCACTTAATTGCCCTTACGTGCTGCTATTGACTGGGTGATCGTACACGCCCACTCAGGCAGATGCAACATCTCTGGAAAAAAGTGCTCCCATGCTATAAAATCATGGAGCCCCTGGAAATCAGTTACCTGGCTACCCTTCACCCAACTATCCAGTGCTCTGCAAATGGAAGCAACATACTCACATCAAGTTTGTGACTCAAGTTTTTTACAGGCCCTGAACTTCTGCCTATACAGTTCTAAGATCAATCCATACCTTCTAATCAAGACCTCCCTCATGGGAGCATAAACCATCTTATCCTCCTCAGACAAGGCTAGTAAGGTGTCCCTCCCTTCTGCAGTGAAGCGGCTCCACAACCCCGCTCCCCAGTCTCTCTCAGGGACTCTGTAGGACCTCATTGCTACCTCATACCCCTTGAACCACTGACTAATGTCATCACTAAACACCAAATCATTGATCACCTCCTTGGGAATATGCACTTGCACTTTGGCACTGATCAGCATTGGCAAAGGCCCAAAGCATATAGATCAGCAGCCAAACAAAACCCAGCACACAGCAAAAAATACAGGAGACAGAGGCAAAAAGACAGGGGAAAACAACACCAAGGATGCCTGGTCTAACAAGACACATTTTAGATAACCATAGAGGTTATAAACAGAGGCAGTCATTTAGCCAGAAACTTGCATACATATGCAATGACAGCTGAAGATACAAAGTGAGATATCCATTCACATAACTGCAAAACAATTGACACTTTCAAGTCTAACATACAGAGAAGTCTCCCTTGCATCATGTTTTGGGCCTTGTAAAGTTTAGCCTCTGGATGCAGGGTTACTGCTATGCCAACCTTTATATTTTAAACTCCTACACAACACATAAACTAATCTTCTACTAAATATAAATCACTTCTGAGATAGGCTGTAGCTAGGCCATAGTGGAAGTTGATATGTGCTTAAAAGTAACATGTAGTCAGAAGATTCACTGAGGTATATGCGCTCATACAAACTCATGTGCACCATTAAACATTCACCCTGCAATCCACAGTTTAATCTCATACAGCTTAGTAGAAAACCACACAGGTACCAAAACACCCATTGACATAGTGAGAGAAGCACCTAAACATTCACTGATATAGGGAGGCACAAGTAACATCTCTATAGTGCTGGGGAAGCTAGTTGCACATACATCTAAAGAACCTAACACTTACTAACTCATTCATGAGGCAAACCATGCAGCCCATTACAGACACATTTACATAGCTAGAGAGGTTACCAAGAGAGGCATTCATTTACCCATGAGGTGACATACACATACAAAAACAGCCCCAGATAGGGACTGAGACATTGATTCACATATCTGCTAAAGAACTGACACTTTCAAGTGTAATATGCAGAGAAGCAGTCTGTGCATCACGGTTTAGGCTTTGCACAGGTCAACCTTCAGCATACATTTTTACAACTATGCCAACCTTTATATTTTATGTGCCTATAGAAGGCATAAACTGCTCTTTAACTAGATATGACTTACCATTGAAATAGGCTGTAGGGAGGCCATAAGGCGGGCAATGTGCTTAAAAGGTAACATATGTAGTCTGAAGATTCACTGAGCTACATGCACTCATACAAAATCATTTGCCCCATTAAACATCTACCCTGCCACCCACACTTTAATCTGATACACATCAGTAGAATAGAAGACAGACATAAAATAATCACTGACATATTGACAGAAGCCCCTAAACATTCACTGAAATAGATAGACACAAGTGATGTCTATATAGCGCTGATGAAGGTAGTTGCACGCACACCTAAAACAACTAATACTTACTAGCACATCCAGGAGGCAAACAATGCAGCTCTTTACAGACACATTTAAATACCCATAAAGGTTACAAAGAGAGGCATTCATTTACCCACAAACTTATATACACATGCAATAACAGCCCTAGATATGAACTGAGGCATTCATTCACGTATCTGCTAAAGAAGTGACACTTTTAATTCTAACATGCAAAGAAGAAGCCCTTGCATCATGCCTCGGTCTTTGTACAGCAATGCTAATGCAGATTTACTGCTAGGCCAACCTTCATATTACAATCTCCTACACAAGACAAGAACTGATCTTCTACTACATATAAGTCACCACTGAGATAGGCTGTAACTAGACCATAGGGTAGGCTGGTATGTGTTTCAAAGGTAACACATGTAGTTTGGAGATTCACTGAGCTGTATGTGCTCATAGAAACGAAGGGGCCTATTACAAGGTCGGTGAGAGTTTCCCACGATTTACACTATGGCTGAAATGGGACCGATCGACCTCCGGTTGGCGGCCCGACCGCCTCATCATGATGCGACGGCACATGGGGAGGTCGCATTCCCACATTTCCCTTTGGGAACATGTATTACGGCTGTAAACTGGCCGTAACATATGCTCCCATAGGGAAATGGGAGGTTGTATTAATTCCTGCACCGTGTGGCAGGCACCTCAAGGGACTGCCACAAGGTGCAGGGATTAAGAGGGGGCAATGGCCCCCAATCAGAGTCCGCAAGGGAAAGAGGGACCTGCTAGGGGACCTCCAAACATGCTTTCCGACAGGATTTCCATGTCAGAAAGACCAGCATGGAAACCATGCCGGAAACCGTGCATCGTAATCCGCATGGCAAATGGACCTTCTCCACAGAACTGAGAAACAAAAGCGGCAAAATGCGGAAAAGGTGCTCAAAGAAAAAAGAACTACTGGTAAGAGGACAAAGGCAGTTCATAAAATTGCTTGTGCGCAATTGGAAATTGTGCAAAAACAAGTTAACAACAAGCATTTGCAATGCAAACAGTCTCGCCTTTTGGACCTTATATTTATTTAGCTATGCAGCACATTAGCCTGGGTGCTGAAACATCTACTGTTCTTTAACATGGAGGTAAAGTAATCACCAAACTGCGTGACACGGCAGGTATAGGAACACATGGAGAAAAATATTGCCTACCTTCCTATGGTTTTAAAGCCTCAACACAGATATAAACGTGCTTTAGATTAAATACTGTGCACTTCCTGTTTGCGTCCCTAACTGTGGTACTTGGTTTGAAAATGTCGTTGAATGCCCCAGCACAATTATTATAATGCACAGAGCACTTTACACTTTGCACGCTGCAACACTAGGCGAGACCTACAAAGTGAACAAAGTAAGTGATATGGCATTCTGCTGCTACTACTGTGGTCTGGAAGCAGTGGTTACCTTCTCTCTTAAAGTGTTCAGGGGCACATATTTCTAGATATGAAAAACATGAATTGTCAGGATCTGAATCTAGAGTTGGGAGGTGATAAATAACAAGCATTGGCAGAGCCAACTGATCTTTGAAAAGACTGAGGAAGCCAAATAGTAGAGCTTTTTGGCTCTGTCAGTTTTTTACTATCTTGTACATATCATGTACATAGAATTGTGCAGACCTGTGCAGCATGGCGAAAAGCTAAAAAAAGCGATATGATACGCCAAGTGTTGAGTACGCTCTAACACTTTTTTTTAAAACTTTCACCCATGTTGCACAGCAGATGCGCTGCTTTACAACATCACTAAAAAAAACATTGACAAAGTCAACAGATCTCAAATCAGCGACCTCTAACTTTGCATATGCTTGTTTTACTTGTGATGGAAGCTGAAGCGGATGTGCATGTTCTGATGAGGGGACTGCTTTCCTCGCAGACTCACAAAGCAAGGGCTTGGGCCTTTAAACACTTTAACCCGGACATGGCAAAGGAAGTCCATTATTATATAATGTTGAGCTGTGACACTCGCACAACAGCAACTAAGCAAGTCTGAATCCTGCACCCTAAAGAGGGAGGTGCAGCCTTTCACTGGGGAGAAGGATTCTGCACCTTAGGGACACAGCATGCGCACTGCACATTAGAGAGGGATTCCACACCCAGAACTTCAGTGAGGGAGATTACAAATCAGAGAAGGAGCCTGTGGCCTGCATTTGAAGGACGGATGTGGCACTTAAACATCACATAGGAAGCATGGATCCTGTGCCCGCAAATGTTTTGAGGAATGCATCACACACAAAATAGATGAAGAGTGTGCCCTAAGAGACAGGTCGCACTTTAAAGAGAGAACAAGTGCCCTACAGTTCAGTGAGGGAGACCTGTATCCTGCAGCCCAGATACGCTAGCATTTCAGAGAGGCAAGAGAGGGAGCCTGTGGCTTGCACCTCTGAGAGAGAACATGAGCTTTGCTCCTGATAGATAACCTGTAGCTCAAAGAGGAATCATACATCCGAGAGAGAAAAGACAGGATTTTGACGCTGAAACACAACTTGCACCTCAAGCGAGAAAGAAATTGGTAGTGGCTCTGTACCAGAAGGAGAGAGAGAGAGTGTATGTGAGAGGGAGGAGAGACAAAAACAGTGCATGGGAGAAAAAAGTGTGTGCGCAGGAGGGACTTTCCTTTGCATACCTTTGGGACAGGTTGCAGCTTGGCGAGGGAAGGTGGCCAGTAAGCAAGAGTCTGTTTGTTGTTTTACAAGGGTACTTAAACAGCCCTGCGCAGGCCGGTCTCGAGGCAACTGACAGCACACTTTTTTCCTTAAATGCTTGTTATTTGTTATTTTATTGAGATCCCAAATAGCGTGGCAGGGACATGCCTACTCTCCGTGTTGAACCCAACACATTCCATCTTTTGAAATATACTATAAATGTGACCAATTAGTGTTTTTTAAAAATTATTTACCCTCAAGAAATTCCCACAATTGAGCCTACATTTAAAGACGTTGTTAACATCTTTACGACTTTAGCAATTGTGTTGCCGAGTAAGCATTGGTTGGTTGGTACACAGGGGGAGGGGTCAATATAGGCTGAAAGACAGTCAGATATGACCAGAATCGGCGGCCCCGAAATTCGTCTTCAACTCAGCGCAGTGTATCTGGAAGCAAGCAATGGGAAACTGCGTCATGGACATAGAAAGGGGATTATGTGTTAACTAATGAATAAACAAGCGATCGCAAGTGTCCCGGCAGCATCGGAAGTGAAATATGAACAAAGCACGTTGCGCTTTTGGCACACATGCGTACTATGTAAGGCACTACTTTAAAAACAAGCATTTGCAATGGAATAGAACTCACATTTACGCGATTCCTATTGCATTTTAAAAGGGAGTACAGGTGGGCAAAAAGGCACGAACGGGAGTGAAGGGGGTGGCTGGTCGGACAAGTCAAGGACTGTGGGAGGGAACGGGGGGCACAGGAACCAAATAGTGTTGACAGTGAAGGGGCCAGTAGCCATTGAAGGACACAAATGATGACATGGCCGTCAGGAGGAGGGACTAACAAGCCTAAAACCAATGAGAAGGCTGCATTTAGGACCTAAGCCAATACAAAATATGGGCGGAGAGTGGGCGGAGCTTACACTGAGCTTCCACGCTATAGTATATACTGCATGCCTCTCAAAGCGAGCAGCGCATGCGCTGCAAAGCTAGCGAGACCTAAAAAAGAAAGTATAACACCAACTATCAAAAGACAAACAGTCTCTCATATAAAAAGTAAGAAATTGTCAAAAAAGGTGAGACTTTAACCAGAAGGCAGAGGCAGTTCAAGGAATTCAGAGTTAGAATGTTCCGTATTAGAGTAACACACAACTTATCAGTGCCTATGAAGACGTATAAAATAACACAAGCAAACAGAAAAAAATGTTGAAGGTGTAGTTGATAAGGCGTTTGTTGTGAAAAGGAAGCTATTTATCTTGATTTTAAACAGAATGAAGACACTGGACAAAATAGTATTGTCTATAAAGAGACAGAGCCAAAATAAAAGACTTGTTAATAGAAGTAACTTTTGCAAAGTTTTTAATTGTGAATGCATACATACTTCAAATACTGAGCATTTCTTTAATGGGCCACTTGCAAGACAACACATTACTGAATGCAGTTTTTGAATCTGGACAACTTTATGAGATGAAGACTGGTGCTCCTATTCGGAAAGAATTAATGGTACCTAGAAATGTAGAGGAAGTGATTGCTGATGAGGTGCAAGGAAGGCATAGACAGGCCCCTGTGTACAAATGTAATTGTGGTAGTGTATGCAGTATTCAACAACAATTAATTGATATATTGATAAATTTCCTTCATATGTTTACTTTCAGAAGTTTAAAACGGAAAAAGCTACTTTGCAAGGATTAGAGCAATGCAAAGTGAGAAAATATACTAATTTACAAGGACACTAATTAGCTTGTCTATCCAAAAAGTTGCGTCAAAGCAGCTTCCATTATTTCAGATTGTTAGGTGTGCACCACTCAAATAGGAGAAGTTTCGTTAGAAGGGTTTACTATGTAAAAACGCCTGCTTTATCTCTATAAGAAATTGTTTTATTTTTGTATTTTAATTTTTTGGGAGTTTTATATAGCGCGAACTAGACCGGAGACATCAGGTATCAGAGATCTTTACATAGCACAAGTTTTGTTACAGAAGGTCACATTCATTTTTGTTAGGTACGGGGGGATTAAGTGATTTGCCCAGAATCACAGGCAGTTGAGCATCTTTGCCGAGACTCGAACACGGTTCCCTAGCTTCGAGGTCGACGGCTCTAGCCGTATGGCTACATCCTCTCTCAAATTATATAATTAAAATGAAATGCGATGTTAGAGATTATGTTTTTTTGGAGCAAATTAATAGAGTTCTTTTGCATGGTACTGTAGCAGTAGAGGTAGAAAAGCTCTGTGATGATATACTATTTAATTTCTTTGGTCCCAAACAGGAGAGTAGGGAAAAGGAAGAGTTGGTAACAACAGGAATCGCAGAACAGGACATAGGTATTACTGTTTGTAGTTTTGAAAAAGTGATTACAAACTTTAATAATGTGTTCTGAGAAACTCAACTGTGTTTGTATATGTTGTATACTCACTTGCTACAAAAGTCAAACTCGTAATGTTAATTTGTGTATTAAAAGTGAAAAAGAGTCTTGGGTGCACTGGGACTGACAAATGTCAGGCGGTGCCTACACCCAGAGGAACTCCAATACACGCATCTTTCGGGCACCATGTCACGCATTTATTACGTGCTCACACTTACACATCATCTTCACACCGTCAAAGAAATACAACACTTGGCCAGGGAAATATCGGATCACTCCCCCGTACTGTGTAGAATGGAGGTAGGGGAACCCTCGGTTAGCCGTGTGGCGCCAATCAACGCGTGGTATCTCACAACCCCCCCAGGGACATCTTAAGGATTCTGGGGGCCCTGGGCCAAACATATTTTGGGGGCCCTGCTTCAGAACAGCTTTGAATTTATGATCCAATTTGAGCCCCTGTTTCACACGCAGTTTCCGCTTCCTCAGCTGCGTTAGCGATCCAGTTTGCATCATAGGCATTAACCTATATATATTCCCGATGTAAACGGACGCGTGCAGCTGACAGCGGTAGGATTTAGTGTTTTCTGCCCTGCTACTAGGTTTTTAATACTTTCAAAATTGTATATGTGTGGCTGAATTACTCTGTGCTTTTTAACAATTTCTCCTACCTACGCGCACTTGCACTTTACTTGATTCTGCTTGCCTACACCTCCTTAGCTGCTCCGATTCGCATCTCGCTTTTCCTCCAGTCCAGGTCCGCCACGGCTGATACACCAATTGTGCGGAGGGCTGGGGTTACTATCAGGCTCCTCACTTCCACCCATGCAGTTTCTGCTTCCTCAGCTGCGTTAGCAATCCAGTTTGCATCATAGGCATTAGCCTATATATTCCTGATGCAAACGGATACGTGCAGCGGGCACGCCACTGGCGCCCCAAAGGCAGGCTCGTCTTTGCCCGTCAGCATCCCGGAGGCATCTGGCACCGGCCATGCTACCCAGTTCTCCTCCGGTGAGTTTCTTCCACTATATTACAATAGGGAAAAACTGCTTAGCCTTAGGCGGCTACCATTACGTCAGTATACAACGGCTGATCCGAGCCTGGAGGTAGACTTTCGATGCAATAAGTGCAACTGGTCCCTCCTCCAGCCCAGGAACCTTGCACCCAAGACCTTTCCACGCAACAATAAGCGTAAAAACAATAAGAAAACAGAGAACTTAAGGCCACCCTTTTGAATTGTCGCTCTATGCAAAAGCATGAGCCACACATGTGACACCTACTTTTAGACGAACAGCCTGATCTTTTACTTCTCCTGAGACCTGGCTGTCTGAAGCCTCCAACCCTACTATCACCTCGACCATCCTTACAGGTTATAAAATCCTTAGGAGGGACCGAACGAGTGGTAAGGGGGGGCGGTGTCGCCATAATTTACAATAAAAAACTAGACTGCTCTCCCATCCCGATGGAAAACATCGAGGGTGCAGAGTCCTTAGGCTTCCGCTGTACCTTAGTCCCCCATTATAGCATAGCTGTTCTTCTGATTTACAGACCTCCCGGTGCAATTGGAAAATGTATTACTACGCTTAAAACAGCCACCACCTCCCTGGCCTTAAAATACAACAACTGCCTTATTCTGGGAGATTTCATTATACATATGGACAATGGAAAAGGCCCTCAAACAATTTCCTTGTTGGAGACGCTGCAGGCCTGCAACATGTTTTCATCTATTTCTTCGGCCACCCATGAGAAGGGCCATACCCTAAACCAAATCTTTCACAACTTTGACATATCTGTAAGCCTACCTCTTACCATCACCTGGTCTGACGACCTCATATTAAAATGTGTCATTCCCAAATCTGCCACAGCCCCCCAGAGGGTCCCTAATTATAGGAAGTTCCATAAAATATCCATCCCGATGTTAGCAGATGCCCTTGGTCGTTCCTCAACAGAGCTGTCTGGCTGCCCCGACTCGGACACCCTCTCAATAGATTCATGGTTCTGAACCAACATTGGTGCAGCGGTACCGGTTGTTTCCCGCTCCTCAAAGAGGTCGGCCCCACCAGCTACATGGTTAAACGATTCCCTCAGATCTAGCAAAACAAATTGTAGAAAAATGGAACGGAAATGGTGTAAATCCTATCGACCCGAGGACAAGAAACTGTATAAAGACACCTTAAAAGATCATTGCATTCTCGTGAAGGCAGCCAAGAAAAACTTCTTTTAAACTAAGATAGAAAATGCCCAAAATAGGAGTAAGGAAATCTTTAGCATAGTTAAATCCTTTACCTTTACCGCCCGAAAGCCAGCACAAAGGAAGGGCCATGCACGGAGGAATGGTATAATCAAATAGTTCAATTCTTCCACAAAAAGATCTCTGTGATCCAACAAGCCTTCATTGACATCTCAGAGGAAGAACTGACCTTATACCTTAGTTCTTCTAGCAAATTTCACCTCTTGGATGCTCCATCTTTACTAGCTTTCCCTGAGTTTCAGCTTGAAGAGTCACTGACCCTTCTCCAAAGCATTAAGTCTGGCTCTCCTACTGACCAATATCCAGCGAATATCCTGAACCTATTAGTTCCCACCATAAACCCCATGGTAAACCAGCTCATTAATGTTTCCCTCTCCTCAGGCAACATGCCGAAATTATGGAAGAATGCCAAGATTCTTTCACTGATAAAAAAGGCTAACGCCACACCGACAGTCCCTTCTTCCAGCCCTCTGCAAAGTATCAGAGAAGCATGTAAACAAGGCCCTCCAAAAACACAGTGAAGTTGGGAAGCTCATTCATGAGTCCCAATCCGGTTTTAGGGCTAACTGCAGTACAGCGTACGCTCTGCTGGAAGTGACTGAATTTCTCAAGGGTAAGCTGGACCAGGGAGGCAAGGTTGTTCTGATACTGCTCGATCTGTCAGCGCCAATCGATACGGTCCCACATGAGAGGCTCCTGGAAAGACTTGCTAACATCGGCCTGGGGGGGGGGGACCGCCTTAATGTGGATGTCATCCTTCTTGGCAAATAGATCACAAGACATCTGGCTCCCCTCTTTCTCATCACCGGTTCTGGCCATGAATATAGGTGTCCCTCAGGGCTCCATTCTCAGTACCCTTTTAATATATATCTATCCCCCTTGCATTTCTGGTAGAGGAAGAGGGCGCCAAAATAGTTTCCTATGCTGATGACACTCATCTGATTTTTACATGTGAAAAAGGAACCGACTTTGACGGGGCAATGATTAGGTCGTGTCTCACAAAGGTTTTTAACTGGCTTAAGATCAATCAGCTGAAGTGCAATCCTGACAAAACTGAAGTTGTTTTCTTTGGTTATCCAGAAACGCCTGACTGGAGCTCTTGGTGGCCAAAAGAGCTGCCACCCCCCACCCGCGGAAAAGGAGAAAGTAAAAAACGTATGAATGGTCATAGACAAGACACTCTCTATGCACTTTAAAATCCAAAAGCTTGCTTAGGCATACTCCGGATGCTAAAAAAAAATTCTGCCACTGTTACCGCTTGAGAGCAGAACGATCGTGGTGCAAGCCCTGGTGAGTGGTGACATCAATGCTTGACTATGTCAACACCTTCTACCTCGGTCTTCCCAAATCCCTTATACAGCACCTACAAGTGGTACAAAATGCGGCAGCCAAAGCCATCCTGAGATCTAAACACAGATCTAGTATGACCCCTATTCTTAAGTCTCTAAACTGGCCCTCCATAAAAGAACGGATCGACTTCAAAGCGATGACCATCTTCTTTAAAGCTTTCCACGGCTTAGGAGCCGGCTACCTAAATAAGCGTGTTAATCGCTACACAACATCTAGACCCCTAAGATCTTCCAATGCCAACCTGGCTACCATTATGCCTAAAATATGCCGTGCCCCCACTGGAGGCAGATCCCTCGGCTTTCTAGGTGTAAAATTGTGGAATAGACTCCCTGATTTTCTGAGACTAACCACAGACCTACTCTCTTTCAGGAAGAACTTAAAAACCTGCCTTTTTAATAACTGATGGGTCTTTTATGCACGTTTTCCTCCCGCTGTCACTCGCCAGGATACTGTAGTCTGAGTAGCTGGACGTTTTATTAAATACACTATTTCATTTGGTCCCTGACAGTGCAAAGGAACACTCGTCCAAATTCTAAGTACCTTATTTATGAGGCCTTGCTTTACTTTTATGCCGCCGGTGAGTCACTTTTTGTGACGCACTGACAGCATAAAAAAATGTGCCATGTTGAGCCCTATTTACAAAGCGACACATCTAGGCCGATACATTATACCAGCGCCAGGTATATTGTATGCAGGGTGGGTGTTCCCCTTCAAAAAGCCTCAGAAATGGCGCATTGAAATCTATGAGAACTCAGTGCACCACTTCTAGGACTCCATTGCGTCAATATCTTACACCTGCCTCATGGCAGGTGTAAGACTGATACATTCCCTTTCACGTGGGGCTTGCCCCATGTGAAAGGACACATTGCTGGAGTTGCGTCTATTTTCAGACACACCCCAGCAATGCCTCACTTTTGCGCCGACAGATACGTCAGAAATACTGACGTATCTGTAACTCCTTGCGACATGATGCGTCATACAGTAAATATGACGCATCCATCATGTCGCAAGGAGGGCGCACTAAGAAGTGACGCATCCCTGTTTTCACACAGCGATGCATCACTTTTCATAAATAAGGCCCTAAATGTGTTTACATCTAATATTCAGGGATAGGTATGTGTGTTTTCAATATTGTAACACAGCAGCAGCTCACCAATATTACTGCAAATAATCTCTGTGACGCCCTCCCATTTCTTATATGTTAGGCCTTGTTTTGATCTAAAAGAAACTTTTTTATGTATATTGCATGAAACATAAACACAACATTTCTCTGCAAAATGGCTGTACTAGACTCACACATCAGGTACATAAAAAAATAAATGAAAGGAAAACAGTATTTTAAACAATCTGTTTAAGAAATATTCAAAGGTCATTAGGGCAAAACACTGGAGAACGGAGCTGACTCTGTCAGGGGGCCCCCTGAAAGGCTGGGGCCCTGGGCCAGAGCCCCCTTTGCCCATGCATTAAAACGTCTCTGCCCAGGGCTTGGGGGGGCCTTTGAGCTCCCCCAACCATTTTTGAGAAAAGCCCCAGGGGGTAGTGCTCCCTGGGGTGGTGGGGCCTTTGAGTACCCCCACCCATCTATTTTGCTGGGGGGGTGGCGGTTGAGCCCCCCCCCACCCATTTATGTTGTAGCCACAGGGGTGGCGGTCCCCGGGGCTGGGGAGCCCTTCTTGGCCCCCATAAAATGTAAAACTTTTGTCCCCGGGATTTGGCCCCCCCGGGAGCTAATTATTAAAGCCCGTGCTTCGTTTTTTCTTTTTTTTACGGCATGATCCACGCACCCTGCGCATATTTCGCCATTTAAAAAAGAAGAGAAAAAATTACGGCCCTGGGGGTCCTTGTGGGACCCCCTAAGCAGGTCTAGAGGGTCAGGGTATTTCTAACCTGCCCCCTTTATGAGTTTTACACACTAGTTCCACTGATTTCTTCAGCCTCGCTTCTACCGAGGCACAAAATGGCTACCAACACTTCCTGATTTGGAGTGTTGACAGACAGTTGACAGCTAATTAGCATGCAGCTCGTGATCGGGACGGTTCACTCAGTGTGCGCGGATCCAGCGCGGCCATAGATATATATGTGATTTTGATTTTCTCAGGAACTACTGAACGGATTTACACCATTTAAGCAAAAGGCACGACTCTGAACCAAGGTCTAACTTTCTGCCAAATTTGGTGTAATACCGTTCTGCAGTTCGGGCTGTAGCTGCGACTAAAGGTCCCTATGGAAAATTGCATGGGGAAAACACGTTTTGGGACCCCCCTTTTTTCCTCGGGCCCCGCTTGACGAATCACCCCTAGACTTTCAGGATAGGAGCGGATCGGAGCGGGCCACGAGGTTTCAAAATTTCGCGAAGATTCGTCAACCGGCGCCAAAGGTATTCCAAATAGAATGTTGGGGATTTCCTATGGATAATAGGTCCTTACTATAACTACCTACTGCCAGTAGGTTATATATATATATATATATATATATTCCACAACAACGGTTTCCCGACACCAGTTTTGTGGCACTCATCTGGGGTGCGTTGCTCCTGCAGTAGAAACCAATACCGCTATTAATTCTGCACATCTCCAGGTAACTTAGGAAAAACAGGTTATGTTGGTAATTCTTAATTTATTCTTCCATTATTATCAATTCTTTGGCTTATTATCAGATGACAGGATTCCCTATGCATTTCAGCATTACAAACGCCTTGATCACGGTAAATTCAAATGCTCGTTTTCAGTTTTTTAAAACTTTCACAATTAGATTACATCATATCCTTTCCGCCCATCTTGCCCCACGGCATTTTGGGATCTGTAGTTTCTACGTCAATACTTATAGTTTTCTCAACCTCGTTTGTGAAAATGTGGACTTACTCAAAATACTGGAAGCATGACTATAAATCTATACATTCTAACTTGATAATTTTCAATAGTTTAACACATATAAGAATTATCAACTGAGCTGCATTTTTGTGATCTTTAACACATATATCTGCTAACGAGGCTCCCAATTGAATAATAGTCATTTAGTTCACTTTTTAAGTTCACATACTTTTTCAAGTCTTCTGTCCTTATGGGATTCATCAATTTCTCACTTTGATGGTTCCATAACTATTATTATAAATCCTATTTTTCTCTTTTTTTTAGGGGCCCCTTGTTCTCTGTTTTTTGTATTTGTATACAACTTTATTCATTTCGTATACATCTTTTTTTCCTTTTTTTAAAAATCTTTCACAAATGGATATAAAGTTCCTCCGATTGGTTCAATCCGAAGGGGGTCATGCTTCCCATATTAAGGATGTGCCTAGACTCTTTTTTTTTTTTTTTTTTTTAAACCTTTATTTCAAAAATCAGGACACAGCTATTCAGCCGACAGCCCGGAGGTTCGGCAGCATGGAGAGTCAGATACAGTGATGTGTCCCCAGTACAGTACAAGGATTAGTGCAAAAGGTCCAATTTTAAATAAACACAGAAAAACTCACAACAAACCCCAGCAGCCTAGACTCTTTTTGACGAAGGATTTTCTCCCTGTTACCTCCTCTTATATGGAGCGGTACCGTTTCTATTCCATAGAACTTGAGACTTTGCCAATCACTGTTATGAGCAACCTCCTTGTACTTTGCCACTGCGTTGCTTTTGTCTTTATTTGTCGTTTCACGTATGTGCTCTAAGATTCATTTCTTTAACTCACACGTGGTGCTCCCAACATATTTGAGTGCACACGGGCACTCAATTATGTAAACTGTATATTTGCTTTTACATGTGATCAGTTCACGTATCTTCCAACATTTTTTATTCGCCATTTGGAGTTCCGTCATTGGTGTTGCAATTTTGCAGACCTTGCAGTTGAAACATTTTACAAAGCCTTTCGTCTGTAGCCAAGACTCTTTTTGATCTTTTCCATTGAAATGGCTATGCATAAGATGCTCTTTTAGATTCTTTGCACTGCGATACGTTACAATTGGATGATTTCCCATGATTTTAGATAACGTGCTGTCCAACTGTAAAATTTTACAATTTTTTCTCAGTATTGATGTGACTGCTTTTGAGTCATGTGAAAAATCTGTGATTAATCTAGTCTTTCCCTGATCAGTTTGATTTTCATCCATTGGTGGACCTTTTGATTTCAGATATTCATCTCTAGTTTTTTCATTGGCACGGGTCCATCCTTTATTGATGACATTCATATTGTATTTTCAGTTTTTTAATATTTTTTTAGCAATGTCACTGTGTTTTGTCCATTCCGTGTCTTCACTGCAAATCCTTCGAATACGAAGGAACTCACCATAGGGTATGCTTGTTATAAGGGAGGTTTGATGGAAACTGCCCGCTTGCAATGTGGCATTGGTGGCTGTGCTCTTTTGGTGAAGTGTTGTCTGTATTTTACTTTCACTTATATATATCTCGATGTCCAAGAAGACTATCCTCTGATTGCTTAATTCAAAAGTGAATTTTAGATTGTTCTAGCTCTCATTCAGGATATTAAAGTATTCTTGGAACTCCACTTGGGTGCCATTCCAAATGATTAGCAGGTCGTCGATGAATCTCATCCAACTTACTATTTTTCTCACAAAATCTTCGATTGTGAGGGTTCCAAGCCACCTCTTGTTCCCACCATCCCATTAGTAAGCATGCGTAGTTTGGACTAAAAGAAGAAGAACACATCGCAGTGCCGCTTTTTTGCCAAAAGATTTCCTCTCCAAATAGGAAGATGTTCTCTGTTAAGCACAGTTTCATCATTTCTAATTGCATTGCATTGTGTTCTTTCAAATGAATGCTTTTTTCCTCGCAAGAAATGGTTACTGGCCATTAAGCCTGAATCATTATCAATAGTTGTGTACAGTGAGATAACATCCATAGTTATCATCTGATATGTGTCCTTCCATTCGATTTTTTGCAGTATCCTCAATACATGGCTGGTATCCTTTATGTAGGAACTTAGTTGTTCCACAAATGCCTTTAAAAAGTAATCAATGTTATTGGCCACGGGTTCCAATAGCAAACCTTTTGCAGATAGTATTGGTCGCCCGGGTCGATTGTCTTTGCTCTTATGGATTTTTGGGAGGAAATATATCGTGGCCATAACTGGATGATCCACTTTTAGATATTTTCTTTCTTCCTCGTCAAGTAACTGGTTTTTCTTCCATTCTTGTAACTTTGAATCAATCTCTCTTTTGATGCTTAAGGTTGGATTGATTTGTAGTCGTTCATAATACAGAGTATCATTCAACTGTCTGTGGGCCTCAGTGACATATGCTTCTTTTCCCCAGATCACAATGTTCCCGCCTTTATCTGCGGTTTTAATTTCGATCTCTTTGTCTGATGTCAAACACGTTAAGGCTTTCCTTTCAGGTTGTCCCTATAATTTGATTTGATCAAATTGTAGAGGTCCTGGATGATAGCTTCCTGGAAGAGGTCCACCTTATTGCCCGGTGGTAATTGGGGATAGAATTTAGAGTTTGGGCATTTGTCACTTAATCCTGCTCCCAATTGTGGGCATGCTAGATTTAAGGAAATTTCTTCTCCTTCCAAGGCGTTGAGATTCAGCAGTGTTAGATAATCTTCTCATTCTTTTGCTTTTAGGGTTGATTCAGATAAATGTATTATAGTTTCTTCTTTATTTTTGTTTTCCGCAAAGAATTTCGCCAATTTGATCTTTCTAACATATAAGTATAAATCTATTCTTGTTTGTGCCAAGTCCATTTTTTGTACTGGACAGTAATTTATTCCTTTTTTCAATAGAGATGTTTCCATTTCGGTCATTGCACGTTCAGACAAGTTAACTACTTGTAACTCATTTATTGCCGCTCCTTCCTCTGTTTCATACTCCTGGTCGTGGCACCTATCCTGTCCGATGAGGTGCTTACTCCTTTTTCCTCTGCGTTGCAGTTTCTTCCTTGCCATTGGCGTCCTCTTGCTCTTCCTCTTTGGTATTGCTGCGCTTCCCGGTTTTGATCCCACTGTTTTTGCTGCAAAACGAGGCGCATATCGCCTAAAAAAGTTTGCTTGCTTCCTTCTGTTGGGATTTCATTTTCTTTCACATTTAACTCTGCGGAAGCTAAGGAGGAGAAACTGCTTGATGTACTTCCTGAGATGTTTGATGGAGTCTGATTTCTGAAAGAATCAAATTTCCGTCTGAAGGTGAATATTTTTCCTTCTGAGTAGTCAATTGTGTCGCGCACAAACTTTGTATGTTTCCTTAAGCGTACCACCTCCTCATGTTTTTCTATTTGGCTTTCTAAGTCCTCTTTAAATTTGCTCATATCCGGATTTAATTTCAAGGTGGCTCTTTTTCCACCTCTTGCAATTCTTCCTTTAATTTGTTTAATGAAATTTCAATGTGTTTCACTAAAATTTCAATCAATCCTAATGACGACTTTAACACATGCTCTCCCCAATCCTGTAACAATTCATTGGTTGCAAACTGGTGATTTGGCATCAATATTATGTGTAGCCCTCTCTGGACTCTTTGTAAATCAAGGTATTGTTTAAGAGTGATTAATTGTCAAGATTCATTTATTTCTCTTCTGCTCAGTTTTTCCCACATCCGTAATTTGCTTTTTATATTCCTTTTTACTGTTATATTTTGTGTTTCCACTTCCTTAGCCACGTTCCCTTTCTCAAACATGGTTGACAAAAACTCTTTCCTATTCGCTTCTCTTTTTTTCCATGATTTCATCTGTTTTGTTAAGTTTAAGGTAACATTGTGATCTGGGGAAAAGAAGCATATGTCACTGAGGCCCACAGACAGTTGAATGATACTCAGTATTATGAACGACCACAAATCAATCCAGCCTTAAGCATCAAAAGAGGGATTGATTCAAAGTTACAAGAATGTAAGAAACAAGTTACTTGACGAGGAAGAAAGAAAATATCTAACAGTTATGGCCACAATATATTTCCTCCCAATAATCCATAAGAGCAAAGACAATCCACCCGGGCGACCAATACTATCTGCAAAAGGTTCGCTATTGGAACCCATGGCCAATTACATTGATTACTTTTTAAAGCCATTTGTGGAACAACTAAGTTCCTACATAAAGGATACCAGCCATGTATTGAGGATACTGCAAAAGATCGAATGGAAGGACACATACCAGATGATAATAATGGATGTTATCTCACTGTACACAACTATTGATAATGATTCAGGCTTAATGGCCAGTAACCATTTCTTGCGAGAAAGAAGCATTCATTTGAAAGAGCACAATGCAATGCTATTAGAAATGATGAAACTGTGCTTAACAGAGAACATCTTCCTATTTGGAGAGGAAATCTTTCAGCAAAAAAGTGGCACTGCGATGGGTTTTTCTTTTAGTCCAAACTACGCATGCTTACTAATGGGATGGTGGGAACAAGAGGTGGCTTGGAACCCTCAAAATCGAAGATTTGTGAGAAAAAAAGTAAGTTGGATGAGATGACGACCTGCTAATCATTTGGAATGGCACCCAAGTGGAGTTCCAAGAATACTTTAACATCCTGAATGAGAGCTTGAACAATCTAAAATTCACTTCTGAATTAAGCAATCAGAGGATAGTCTTCTTGGACATCGAGATATATATAAGTGAAAGTAAAATACAGACAACACTCCACCGAAAGAGCACAGCCACCAATGCCACATTGCAAGCGAGTAGTTTCCATCAAACCTCCCTTATAACAAGCATACCCCTATGGTGAGTTCCTTCGTATTCGAAGGATTTACAGTGAAGACACGAAATGGAAAAACACAGTGACATCGCTAAAAAAAAGATTCAAAAACAGAAAATACAATATGAATGTCATCAATAAAGGATGGACCCGTGCCAATGAAAAAACTAGAGATGAATGTCTGAAATCAAAACTTCCACCAATGGATGAAAATCAAACTGATCAGAGAAAGATCAGATTAATCACAGATTTTTCACATGACTCAAAAGCAGTCACAGCAATACTGAGAAAAAATTGGGAAATTTTACAGTTGGACAGCTCGTTATCTAAAATCATGGGAAATCATCCATTTGTAACGTATCGCAGAGACAAGAATCTAAAAGAGCATCTCATGCATAGCCATTTCAATGGAAAAGATGAAAAAGAGTCTTGGCTACAGACAAAAGGCTTTGTAAAATGTTTCAACTGCAAGGTCTGCAAAATTGCGAAACCAATGACGGAACTCCAAATGGCGAATAAAAAATGTTGGAAGATACGTGAACTGATCACATGTAAAAGCAAATATACAATTTACATAATTGAGTGCCCGTGTGCACTCAAATATGTTGGGAGCACCACGTGTGAGTTAAAGAAACTAATCTTAGAGAATGTACGTGCAACGACAAATAAAGACAAAAGCAATGCAGTGGCAAAGCACATGGAGGTTGCTCATAACAGTGATTGGCAAAGCCTCAAGTTCTATGGAATAGAAACGGTACCGCTCCATATAAGAGGAGGTAACAGGGAGAAAATCCTTCGTCAAAAAGAGTCTAGGCACATCCTAAATATGAGACGCATGACCCCGTTCGGATTGAACCAATCGGAGGAACTTTATATGCATTTGTGAAAGCTTTTTTTAAAAAAGAAAAAAAGATCTATACGAAATGAATAAAGTTGTATACAAATACACATATACAAAAAACAGAACAAGTTGCCCCTAAAGAAAAAGAGAAAAATCTGATTTATAATAATAGTTATGGAACCATCAAAGTGACAAATTGATGAATCCCATAAGGACACAAGACTTGAAAAAGTATATGAATTTAAAAAGTGAACTATATAACTATTATTCAATTGGGAGCCTGGTTAGCAGATATATGTGTTAAAGATCACAAAAATGCAGCTCAGTTGATAATTCTTATATGTGTTAAACTATTGAAAATTATCAAGTTAGAATGTATAGATTTATAGTCATGCTTCCAATATTTTGAGTAAGTCAACATTCCAGTCCACGTTTTCACAAACGAGGTTGAGAAAACTAGAAGTATTGATGTAGAAACTACAGATCCCAAAATGCTGTGGGGCAAGATGGGTGGAAAGGATATGATGTAATCTAATTGTGAAAGTTTAAAAAAACAGAAAACGAGCGTTTGAATTTACCGTGATCAAGGCATTTGTAATGCCGAAACGCGTAGGGAATCCTGTCGTCTGATAATAAGCTGAAGAATTGATAATAATGGAAGAATAAATTAAGTATTACGTACATAACCTGTGAGGAGTGCGGCCCGTTTTTTCCTGAGTTACCGGGAGATGTGCAGAATATATATATATATATATAGCAAACTCCTTCTCGCAGCGACTTCTCCTCTGCACACAAATGGAGTAAGGACAACAGTTACATGCAGCTTCAGAATTTGAATTCAGCTCATGTATAACAACTCCATCAGCATGACGCGTTTCGATCCCAAAGGGTTCTTGATCACATGACGCGCTACATGGTGGGAGGTTCATTTAAATACAGATTTTCTGTTTTTTAAAGTGACATGCGTATTAATTATTAATTCGCCAATCTTGTAGACATAGACAAAATGCTTTCCAATCGGCAGGAATCTTGATTAATGGTTTACATGAAACACTTGGTTAAATACATATTTAAAACCATAAAATCAACCCTTTTAAAAGCATTTAAAAAGCATTTGAAGTCATACTGTAATGTATTTAAAAAGCTGGTAATAAATCTCATAGTGTTAAATAAGATTAAAACATCGCTTTTCCATATTGCTGTATAACGTCCAGGTTTAAATACCTATTGTCAGCTGCTTTCAACAATTAGTGAAAGTGCTAGTGCTTTTACAGTACAAAAAGATGTAAACATCTGTTATGTAAACTGATCGACTGAAGTTGTCCTGTTAGTGCAAATATAATTTGTGTAAAGTGCTAAGTGCAAATAAAAAACGCGTAACCCTAAATATGCATACTAATAAACCGTGTGTAAGTGTAAAAAACTTTAGAAGTGGCGGTGAGATATTCTAAAACCTAGTGTTTTGATCTAAATTCTTCTAAGTCGACTACCAGCTCAGTATTATCTTGACTATGGTGTTCACAATCCTGCACCCCACTATACTTTCTAGTTCTGCTTTAGAGGCAAGTATATAAATCCTCCGTTTGGTTCAAGCCCCCCGGGTGTTTGGTATCGAGGTTTAGGATATACTTTGTTTCTACTTGTCGCAGGGCTTTCACTCGGTCTCCTCCCCACTTTTTGATCGGGACACTATCTATTAGGAAGTATTTCAGAAGTGTTGGATCTGTATTATGTTTTTCCCCAAAGTGTCAGGCTACCGGATATGTCTGGTCATGATTTTTGATTGCCCTAATGTGCTGGAGTACCCTCTTGTGTCCCTGCAGTATTGTACTGCCAACATATCTGAGACCACAAGGGCACTCCAGCACATATATCACATGATTCGTTTTGCATGACAGGGCCTTGATGATTGGAACCTCTATTGGGTTGAAGGGGGTCTTGTAGGTGGTTGCATTGATGCTGTGTTGGCATGCCTTGCAGGATCTGCATTTGTAAAAACCATGTTCCTTTAGCTGGACCCTCTAAATCATTGCGCACCAGGGGGCGTGGGCTGAGGCTTCAATATGGCGTGGGCTGAGTGCTCCAGACCCCTCCGTCATCCGCCTCGAGTCCAGTAGACATCAGCACCCACCCAGCACTCCTACCTGGTCGCTGTGTGTCCCCCAACCGGTGGCGCTACCCCGCTGTGTCTCGGGGGCCGGTGCGGGCCTTCTGAAGTCATCCAGTGCACTCAGCCCGTTGCGGCCTGCTTGTCTCCGCTTGGGCAACCCCCCTGCCGGCAGGGCCTGGGAGTCGCAGGAGTGGTAGTGAGGAGAGAGGTCGTGTGATTGGCGACATCTGTAGCAGCCCGAGCCGTTCCTGTGGCCCCTATCCTGTGCACAGCCCTGCACTTGGAGGGCTCCGGTGAGAGATCGGCCAGCATGGCAACTGGCGTCTGAGGGGCAGCTGTAGCGGCGGCAGAGGAGGCCCGAGAGTCACAGGCCCGGACCGGCCTAGAGCAAGAGCGACCCCGCTGATCCTACCAGTGAGTGGAAGGGGACCGGCTGTCGGATCAGGTAGCGGACAGAGAGGGTGGGAGACATCCACCGTCCCCCCTTTCCCCTGTTGGGCCCGAACCTATGGGACGCTCCATGTGCCCCTCCCGCAGCATGGCTGGATGTGAGCGGGCGTGCTCCGGCACTTCGAGAGACTCCTTCTTGGCTGACCCGAGGTGCCTTGGGCAGTGAGGCCTGCGGCAGGCCTGCAGAGAAAGCGGCACCGGGCTGGGCCATTTCCCCGTTTGGACAAGCGTCTGGCCGGGTCTCTGGGAGCCTCATTCCACTCCGGTGCCTGGGGTGGGGGATCGGCTGCACTGTCGGGGGGCAGGACGCATGAACAACCACGTGGGCCCCCCTACCCAGCCGGATCCCGGACTGATCCGAGGGCCTTCCCTTCCTCGGCCTAGAAGTTTGGAGATTTGAGGGGATTGAACTGTGGCTTGAGGCGCTGGCAGAGCTTGGCCACCTTGCCGGGTGACAGAGGACGTTACCCGAGCGCAAGTCCCTTCACGGGCTGGGCCCTGCTGCACGCTTGTGGCCCTTATCCGCCCGTGCTGTCGAACCTGGGCCCATGACCTTGGGGCTCTTGGGAGACTGACCCGGTTAGGGCTCTGGGGCGCTGGACTCTGCATCTGGGGATGGGCGGTCTCGGCCACCACATCGGGTGGCGGTGGGGGGTTTTGCCCTGGGCGTCCTCTGGGCTGTCCACTGGGGGTGCCCCTGGTGGCGGTAGGCCTCCTGTCACCTGGACATTGCACTGGTGGCGTGGGGTCACCGGGGATGCCGTGGACTGGCTGATGTTACAGAACCGGGTTCACCCACGCTGGGCCCACTTTGCTTTTGAGGCTTGATCGACCTCCCGCTTCCCCCTGGACCTACGGTTGGTGCTGCCAGCGCTGCATCTCCCCGGTGGACGGCGCTTCCCAGCCGCCTGCGCCATGGGTGATCCACAGACCGTGAACGGTCATTCAGTGCTCCTGGGTGTTCCTTTCCGCATAGACTCCTCGTGAGCACTGGTTTTCCACATTCCGGGCTCTCGCCCTCAGGGAGACTCTGGGTCTTACTCTCAGCCATGGGGAGGGACAGGGCCCACAAGTCCACGCCGGCTCCCACACAGACCAAAATGGATTGGTTTACCACTTCTGAGGAGGAACCCCCTAGGAAGGTGACAGGGGGGTCCACCCCCCTCAAGAGAGAGACCTTGATACCATCCATTAGTGCCTCGCAAGCCTCTGTGGAAGGGAAGATTGGGGAAATTAGGGTAGACGTGTCCCTCCTCAGACAAGACCTCTGCAATGCCACCGCGCGGCTGTCAGAAGCTGACTCCCGTATCTCCTCAGCCGAAGACGACATTTCCCAACTAAAGGAGCAGGTGGCCCACCTTCGCACCCACACCAAGGAACTCCATAGGCGGGCTGAAGATGCGGAAAACCGCGCTCGCCACAACAACCTCTGCCTGGTGGGGTTTCCCGAGGGGGTTGAGAAAAACCAGGCGGCCACCTTTGTCGAAAACTGGTTCACGTCGTGGATCTCTCAACATTGTCCTACCGAGACTCCCCTGCAAACCTCAAATTTAGCTAAAAAATAATGTTCTCCTCACTTTTCTGTGTGGGAAAGTTTTAGGATCACCAGGCTGTTTTCTTTTTAGGTTGTTGTTCTTCCTGTTTTGCTGTTTCAGCTTCCACAGATCGACATCTGCATCTTCCCCACAGGTCACACCCGCTCTTAGTGCATGCAGTCACTCATGTACCCATGGGCCCCCACATGCATTCACACACCCCTGCGAGACAACAGGTCTTAAACCCAAGAAGCACCCGCCATGACCGAGGACACCACCTTTGAGACATCCCTTCATGTCCTGTCATGGAACGTTAATGGTCTTCTGGACCGGCTCAAGCACACAGCAGTCCTGTGCTACGCGCAGCACCTTCCCATGGACATCCTCCTGCTCCAAGAAACACACCTTATGGGTAATTGTTGCCATTTTCTCGCTCGCTACGAGTTCTATAGAGTATGGCACTCCGGCTTCTCCAGAGGCTCCCGCGGGGTGGCTATCCTTATGAAACTCGCTCTACCTTTTGTCCTTTCCCAGGTGACCCATGACTCCCAGGGTACTTTTGCAGCGATTCGTGGCTCCTTGGCTGGCTCCCCCCTCAATCTCGTGGCCATGTACTCTCCTCCCTCGATGCTCGCTCCTACACTTGCGCAAACCGCGGCCCTGCAGACCACTTTCCCTCTCTGCACTACTGTCGTTGGTGGAGACTTCAATGTAGTTTCCTCCTCTGCCATGGACACTACGGACCCTCCCTCGGCTTCCCACACAGCGCAAGTGAAACAGCTAAGGACCTGGTCCGAGTCCTTAGGCCTCATCGATGCAAGGCGCACGTGGCACCCTTACACCAGACACTTCACTCACACTTCCGCAGCCCACCATACACAGGCATGCATAGACGCAATCTTCGTCCCCGCTACGGATTGCTCGGTAATTGTTGGAACTCGCATCCTACCTAGAGGAATTTCAGACCACTCTCCAGTGTTCCTGAGTACAGGTGCTCCCACTCCCACGGCCCGCCAAACATGGAGGATGAACGCATGGTTCCTCCAAGATAAAGATTTTAAAAAGGTAGTAGGGAAGGAGCTCGATCAATACTTTCTTACCAATGCGGGTTCAGTGTCCTCCCCGGGTACCCTGTGGGAGGCGGGGAAGGCAACCATAAGAGGTATCGCGAAGGGGCAGCTTAAGAAGCAGAGACAGGCGCAGCTGCATGAGATTACTTCGGGGAAGCGCAGGTGCTTCGCCTGGAACAATCCCTTTCCCACTCTGGAGACGCCTCCCAAAGCCGGCAACTCGATCACCTTCAGGCCGAGATCAGGCAATTATCCCTGGACGCGGCCAAACTCCTATGGAGGTCGCCGGTGGTGAATGTATACGGGTGGGGAGACAAAAATGGTACGATTTTGGACAGGTTGGCCACTTACCCCAGGGCAAACCGCATAATTCCAGAGGTGGTCGATGAACAGGGCACGATGCACAGCGCCCCATTGGCTATGGCCTGCACATTCGCTGCTTATTATCGGCGTTTGTATGCAGCGCAAGCCCCCGACCTACCGCTTCACGTCCTCCTTGCGAGAGGTAACATACGTCTTCCTCGACTGGAGACAGTTGCCCAGAAAGGCCTGGACCGCCCCATATCTAGGAAAGAAATCGAGTAAGCAATTTCTCTCACGTCATCGGCCAAGACTCCAGCACCATACGGTATTCCCCAAGAATAATATGCGTTGTTCCGCGACACTCTTGTGCCCCACCTGGACAGTCTATTCTGGGAAGGCCTGGAAAAAGGCTCTTTTCCGGCTGAAACGGACATTGCCACTATTGTGGTCATCACAAACTCCCAGCCTCCTTCCCGTTCTTGTGTGGACTATCGCCCCATATCCCTCCTCAATACGGAGTTTTACACCACCATCTTGGCCCAGCGCCTGACACCTTATTTGCCTCTGTTGGTCCACCCGGATCAATGTGGCTTTATGCCCAAACGCGCGATCCGCCTCTGTCTTCGGAGGGTGCAGCTGGCTCTGGCCCACCGACACTTACTCACCCCTTATTTGGCTCTACTTCATATAGATTTCAAAAAAACTTTCGACTCAGTGGACTGGGCTTATCTACACAAGGTATTGGCAGAGATGGGGTTCGGTCCCCGGTTCTTGGCCCTGGTCCGGGTACTCTACGCGCAGCAGCGTGCGCGCGTACTGGTTAACGCTGTACTGTCCGAGGCCTTTCCCATTGCAAGGGGTACACGGCAGGGCTGTCCTCTTTACCCCCTGCTGTTCGCTTTGGCGATGGAGCCCTTGGGGTCCCTGGTGCGGGCCAAGGAGCGCATTAGGGGCTGGGAGTGGGCAAATACCACACTGGACAAAATCGCTCTTTCTGGCCGAGCCCGCCACCTCTGGACCGCAATGCCTCCGGACTTTACAAGCGTTTGGGCAGGCCTCAGGTCTACAACTGTACCCAGGGAAATCAGTGCTGGTCCCACTCCATTTATTGAGAGAATGTTACGACTGGCAGTCCCACATACCGATTCAGCGCAATTCCTTTAAGTATTTGGGCATATTGATTACCCTACTTCCGGAGCAGGCTGGTCCCTAAATGTCACCCCGCTGGTTAAAAAGGCCAGAGAAGACCTCCAGAAGTGGAAGACATTACCCCTTAACCCCCTGGGCATGGTCACTTTGTTTAAAATGATGATCCTTCCCAGGTTTCTCTATGTCCTTCAAAACACTCCCTTCTGCTTCCCAAGGCCCTGCTCTAGGGAACTGGATAGCTTAGTGACCAAATTTTTGTGGGGCGGGGGATGGGCGCGCCTGGCCCTGTCCAAATGCCGGGTTCCCTCCTTCGACGGGGGTATGGGGTTGATGCACCTGTATTTATATTTTTTAGCAACGCGTCTCCTAGTGGTCCACGAATGGTTTAATGGGAGTTGGTCTGACCCGGCCTACCGGCTGGAACTGAGCGAACTGGGACTGTCCAAACACCAAGTCACGATGTATGGGGCAACTTTCTCATCCCAATTACCGGACGTGATACGGTCTGTGCTGTTGGCCTGGCAGGCATCGTTATGACACACTGTCTGGTCGGGTAAACTGACGCAATGTACATCCCTTTGGCATGGGGCCTGGCTTCGGGAGGCTAGTGGCCTGAGGGGGTTTGGAACCTGGGACCTTATTGGCATCATGCAACTCGGGGACGTCTGGGCCGGCAGCCACATGCTCTCCTTCCAAGAAATGCAAACCCGTTACTCCCTGCACCCCTCCCAGTTCTATAAGTACTTACAACTAAGAAACGCTCTCCAGCCACACATCACCGCCGATACCCGACTCCTGGAATACAGCCCTACTGAGGCTCAGACTCTGCTGGGAGATCTGTGTAAGGGGGGCATCTCCCGCATTTATCGCACCCTAGTTAATAATACCCCCACCTCACTGGATAAGCTGAGGGATCAATGGGTAGAGTGGGTGGGCCCCTTGGACGAGGTGGACTGGCGAGATGCCCTTATGAGATTCTAGTTACCTAAGCTTGCATTCGCGAATTCTACCTCGTATGCTTCTGGGGACAGAATCCACTACAAAATACATCAGCTCCTCACCCTTGCCTGCATGGACATCATTAATGTGACGGGCTACAGTATATGACTTGTCTCTGTGTTTACTGCCCTAAGGAGCTAGAGAATTCTGACATGAGCCATATGGATTGTGCTACCCACATAGAACTTTGGGCAGGTACATTGAAGAACGTACACTACATGGTCGCTTTTACAGTTAAAAAAGTGTGGGATTTTCCAAGGTTAATTTATTAATGGTAGTTAGATCTCCTTTTTTTATTTATTCCATGTTTACACAACTTGCACTTCAAGCAGCTGTTGAAACCTGGAATCGCTCTCAGCCAACTCTCGGTTTCAACTACCTCAGGACTGTGCTTCACCAATTGCTGTCTCATAGATTTAGCTCTTCTACAGGAGATGAGGGGTTTACATGTAACTAGACTCAATGTAGAGTCCCCTTTAACCAGATGCCAATGCCTATTCATGCAAAAATGTTAATTGTAAAGAGAACATTGGGGTTTTTGCTCAAACAATTTGGCAAGGAAATTGTTGACCTTAGTAATTTGGCAAGGCGATTTTTGACCTTATCGAGTCCAAACTGTGAGGGCAGTATGATCACCTGGGCCGCATTGAGGTGAAATTAGATACAGTGACCACTGGACCGAACCTTGGTGAGATTGGTGGGAGGGACAGTAACAACTTGGGTTCAGGCCTCCTACCTCTGCCCAGCAGCAACGGCTCCTAAACGAGGTAAGGGGGTGGGTGCCCACCTAGTAAGCCTACTGTATTATACCCAGTTGCTCTCTCTTTCTTCAGTCTGATGGAATTTGAACCACCTGACACGTGATCATGGTGGTCATTGTGTAGCAGGAAACTCTACCCATACTGCTAAATCTCCAGAGTTAACCTCTAGTCGTGTGCCTAGATGTGATCTCCCCCATGCTGCATGCCCTTACGTTGTCATTACGGCAAATGTCCTGAGGCTGCACCCTGAAGCAAGTAAGTCCACTTTGTAACTTATGAATACAACTGTCCATTGGATTAAGGGGAACTATTGATTTCAGGGTTGCCTATTTCTTGAGGTTCTTATGGCTACAAGGGTGGGTTGGATCGGGAAAATGCGCAAGTAAATCCAGGCAGATTTTGTGTCATCGCAACATCAAGGAACCCTATGATGTCTGGGGACTTAATTCATGCCTTCCATCAAGGCTGTCTCAAACGTGGTAATATCAAGATCCTGCCACTTGTTCTTTTTTTTACAGAGAACTGGCTCACACCAGCATCCTACCCCACCTCAACTACCTCCCTTCATCATTCTTGTTCATTAATGTTTTCCCCACTTAGGTAACTTGTCTAAAAATGATTGACTACGACCCTGCATTGTGGAAAATCCTCCCCCAACTCTGAAGCTTAGCCATGGTCTGGAACACTCAGTTATCCAACATAGCACACCCAACACATTGGAATCTTGCCTGAATATTATTAACCCTAGGTGGAAAGAAACACTCAGTCCATCAAATGAGATAAATGTAACTACTTCTGGGGTTCTGGCCCATGATGCGAGTACTTTGAGTTGGAATATTGCCTGCCTTTCCAGCAACATAGGCTTTGAGGACTATGGACACTTCATATACAGGCATGCATTATCTTTTTCCAGGAGATATGGGCCATTGAAGATATTAGTATGGATGGTTATTATTCCTACACCATCCCTGCTGTTTGCTCCCCCTTGGGCAGGGCCAGAGCGGGCCTAGCTACATGGGTCAAAGTTACTCTTTTAACCTTATCCTCTCTGACAGCTGTCTTTTTTCAGGGGAGTTGAACTCTGGAGCAGGCAGAGGCTGATGGGGAAGAGGGGATGAGAGGTTGATAGAGGTTGATAGAGGATAGGATAGACTATTGCAGTCTGGAGATCAGTTTACATTTTCTTCGTCTTTTCAAGGACGAAGGAGGCAAAATCATCACAATTCGGCTGTGTAGTGGAAACCGTTGCCAAAAGAATGGGAAAATAGTCGGATTGGAGTTTAATTGATTAAAAATGTTTTTTTGGTCAGTTTCTGGCATTTTCTAGGTGCTTCAGAAGAAGTTCGCTTTCACACTCCTGATATGTTTATTGTAAGTGCTCCTCCTAATTCGCAGGAGCATAAGATGTTGAAGGGACGGAGAACCTCTCCAGGATTGTCCAGCTAGTCTCAGACTGTGTCCATCGGTTTTTATACTATTGCTGAACCAAGGTTTGTAGTCTTTGGTTGACCTTCTTTTTAGTTGGAAGGGGGCAATTGCACCTAGAAAGCTCAATATGGAATTGATGCAAAACTCTGTGAGGTCCAGTACCTCAGACATGTCAATAGGTGGAGGCAATGTCTTATTACTAAGGGATATCATTGCATTTATGTTTGCATTTTGAAACGATCATTTTCAATGCCTGGGTTTCTTAGGTTGTGATCTTTTCTTAGTCGAAGGGTCAGTGATGCAGCAGGAGATGTAGTGATGATCAGTCCAGTCACAAGGGACACTTGATTCAGGTGAATAGAATTGGGTTTAGCGATGATGAGGTCCAGGATCAAGCCAAAAATGTGTGTTGGGCTGTCACAGATTTGAATTAGGTTAAGGTCAGCTAAGAAGGTTTTGAGGCTGTTAACTGCAGGGTCATTCACGTCATTCCAGTGAAGATTAGAAGTCTCCAAGGAAAATTTGGGGACAGTGTTGTCCCACATTGAAAGAGATTAATTCAATAATTGTTAACGTCTGTTATGGAGTATGCTTCCCTAAACAGCACGCCCGGTCTAGAACCATACTTGGAGTGGATTGACCTCTCTTGGGATAGAATGTTGCTAACAAGCTTTAGACTGGGCTTCGTCAGATGGCACTTGGGCTTTTCTTTAGGCCAGTTCAACGTTTCTAAAATCTTGCTGTGACCATACAATGAATCCTCACCCCAGAGTCTGTTTCCTTTTTTATTGTTTTCAGAAAATTTGATTTTGATTTTAGTAAACAGTTTTTGCTTCCAGTTATTAAGAAATGGGGCATTAGAAGCTCGGAGATGGCCTTGAAATATCTGTAACTGTTGGATTCCCTATTTAAATGTATTATTGTATGTTCTTTGTGAACCCTTTCCATACGCATGACGGAATGGTTCCATCATGTGCCACAGTGCTCGTGTGCATATGATAGACCCATTCCGTCATGTGCACATGAGCACTAAATCCTTCTGCTGTAAACAGCAGAGGGATTTCCTTTCTTTGCCTCAGGAGGTGGGGAAGAGCTACCCCCACCGCCTGAGGCATTTTTTTTTTCAATGTAACGACGATCATGTGCATGGCCTGCTGACGTCATTCCATTGAAACTGACATGAGCCGATTGGCTCATTTCAGTTTCACTGTATCGGTGCTTGTGGGTCTATCTCAGCCACTGAGCACGGAAACACATGTGAGAGGTATCATTAGAAAGGGTAGAATCTCCGCTTTCCAATGGTACACCTCCCTAGAGTATCCATGCTTGAGGATCACCACAGCAGGGTGATCCCCAAGCAGCGATCCACCCACTAGGCACCAGGGAGGGGGAGGGACATCTTGGGCAAGGGCTTTTGCTCCTCCCAAAGTTTTTGCCTGGTGTCAGGCAATAGCCCCAATCTGCGGGGGGGAAAGCACACTAGGCACCAGGAATTTTTTTTATGTGTGTATATAGAGGTGGGGGCTGCCCAAAATGGGCATGCCAATGCCCCCACCCACCAAAAAGCCCACTAGACAACAGGGATTTTTCTTTTATTTTTCGATGAAACAGTGGTAGGGGCTGCCCGCAATGGGCAGGACCATGCTCCCACCAAAATATATTTGAAAACAGTTTTTCTGCCCCCACCTATCTGTTCACAGGGGGCAGAAAGCACATTAGGCACCAGCGATTTTTATTTATGTACATTTATGGGTGCATGCTGCCCAAAATGGACATGGCTATGCTCCTACCCTCATAAAAAAATTGCCACTGTCTTTATGTCCCCACCCCCAGAGGCAGATGGGGGCTATAGTCTCGGATCTGCCCCCCGGAGGCAGAAAGCCACTAAGCATTATGTATTATATGTTTTTCATACGTAGGGGTGGGGGCACTGGCATGCCCTACTGGGCAGCCCCACCCTGACTAATTGGACAGTCTCACTGTCCCCTTTGGGGGAAGATGGGGAATTACCCTGATCTGTTCCCTGGGGGGCAAAAAGCCATCTAGGCAGCCAGGGACTATTTTTTTGTAGTTGAGTGGTGGGGGCCCCCCAGAATGTGCATGCCAATTTCCTCACCCCTAAAAAAGGTCCACAGTCTTTCTATTCCCCCACGAGGCAGATGAGGGCAATAGCCCCCTATCTTCCCTCCGGGGGGGGGGGGGCAAAAAGCCCACTAGGCACCAGGGATTGGTTTTTTTTTATATTTGTGGGGATGGGGGCTACCTAAAATGGGCATTCCAGTGCACCCACCCCCCAAAACTAATTGGATAGTCTTTCAGCTCCCCTTGAGGGCAGATGGAGGCAATAGCCCTCGATCTGCTCTTTGGGGGCAGAAAGCCCAACAGAAAGCCAGGGACTATTGTTTTCTTTGTAGGTCAGGGGTGGGGGCTTCCTAGAATGGGCATGCCACCACCTAAAAGATTTATCACAGTATTTCTGCCCCCCCTCAGAGGCAGATGGGAGGCTATAGCCCCTGAGGTGCCCCCCTAAGGGACAGAATGCCTACTAGGCACCAGGGATTATGTTATTTATATGTAGGGGTGGGAAAGAGTCCCCAAACACAAACTGGACAGTCTTTCTGCCCCCTTGGGGACCAGATGGGGGTTATCACCCCCGATCTGCCTCATAGTGGGGCAGAAAGTCCACTAGACACCAGGGATATGTTTATGTGCATGTCAGAGAGAGGCCTCATAGACAAGGGTCACTTCCACTTTTTTAGGGACAACTTTTGTCTGTTTCTGCCCCCCTTGGCATTTTGCTGGTGGTGTGTGTGTACTCGCACTTTGGTGGTGGTGTGTATGTGGACTAGCGCTTGGTGGCGGTGTGTGTAGACTGGAGCTTGCTTGGCTGTGTGTGTGGACTGGCGCTTGGCTGGTGGTGTGCATGGCTGGTGCTTGGTTTAAGGTGTGCATGGATGGTGCTTGGCAGGTGGTGTGTTTGGATGGTACTTGGCTGGTGGTGTGTGTGGATTACACTTGGCTGGCGGTGTGCACAGCGGCGGCTCCTCCACTATGGCAGAGGAGCAATACCTCCCAAAAACATCAGGAAAGGAAAAATAAAATGATAAACACTTTTTATTTTTTATTCTTTCCCTGTCTTGGGTGCTGGGCCAGAGGTGGGTGACTGGGGGGAGTGGTAGATGCACTCCCTTCACTGCACATGACAGTTTGGCTGGACATCTCAGGCCAGCCAAACCGGCATGCGCAATGAAAGCTCTCTCCAACCCATCAATGCAGCTCGGTTAGAGATAGCAGGCACAAACTCAGTTTGCCCTGGAGAGCCAATCGAGGGCACTCAGGCCAATGCTGAAGCTGCTCTCATGCGTGGGAGCAGATTCAGGATTGCCGCAGGGCATTCTGGGAGACTGTGCCGCTTGGAGAAGCAGAGGAGAGCTCGACGCGACTGGCTGCAGGTACGTTTCTTATTCCTTTTATTTATTTTTCCCACCCGTGACATCTATTCCTGCCCCACCTTCCCCACCAGCCCCGTCCTCCCCACCGCTCATCCAGTGCACAAGCCACGCCTGGGTGTGCGTGGCCTGGCAGTGAGCCTTGGGTGGATCCGCCAGTGGTTTTATTTTACCCAGAATCCCCTGCAAACCTCAAATTTAGCTAAAAAGTCACATTTTTCTGACATTTCTGTGGGGGATAGTTGTAGGATTACCGCACCAGTACAAATTTCCTAACACCCAGCGTTCCCCAGCTCACCAAAGCAGAGTCAGCTTAAAAAAGTATAAAGAAACTACACTTTTGGACCCACTTTGTTTCCCCCTCAATCTCTGCAGGATTTTGGCCCATACCTGTCGCAGGCACTTTCCCATCCACACAGGTGAGGCATCATTTTTATTGGGAGGCCAAGGGGAACGCTGAATGATAGAAAATTTGCTGTGATCCCACAACTTTCTCACACAAAAATGCGAGGAAAATGTGACTTTTTAGCTAAATATGAGATTTGCAGGGGATGCTGGGTAGGAAAATGTAGGGAGATCCATGCAAGCCAGACTTCCCTAGACTCCCCTGGGTGTCTAGTTTTCAGAAATGTCTGGGTTTGGTAGGTTTGCCTATATGGCTGCCAACCCCAGGACCAAAAACACAGGTGCCCTGCTATCTAACATAAAACGCCCTGGTATTGCAAAGGGGTCACAAGGGTTTTGGTCCCAGGCTCAGCGGCCATCTAGGGAAACTTACCAAACCCAGACAGTTCTGAAAACTACGGGGGAATCCAGGGAGGTGTAGATAGCGTGAATCCCCCAATGTTCCTCACTTTTCTGTGTGGGAAAGTTGTGGGATCACCGGGCCATCACAAACTTCCTACCACACAGTGTTCCTCCAGGTCTCACAATACCTGTGTAGGTAGGGCTAGTGCCCGCAGCAGGAATTGGCCCAAAACATATTGTGGAGACTTCAAAATTAACTGGTTTTGCGAGGGAGTCACCTGCATTTTTGGTCCTGGGCTCAGCGGCCATCTAGGGAAACTCACCAAACCCAGACATTTCTGAAAACTAGACACCCTGGGGGTCCAGAGAGGTTAGGCTTGTGTGTATCTCCCAAAATTTACCAACCAGAATCCCTTGCAAACCTCCAATTTAGCTAAAGTAGTCATATTTTCCTCACTTTTCTGCGTGGGAAAGTTGTGGGATTAGTGGGCCGCTACAAATTTCCTACCACGCAGCATTCCCCCAGGTCTCTTGATAAAAATGGTATCTCCCTTGTGTGGGTAGGCCTACTGCCTGTGACAGGAAATGGCCCAAAACATACTGTGGAGACTTCAAAATTATTGATTGCAAAACCTGTATTTTTGGTCCCAGACTCAGCAGGCATCTAGGGAAACCTACCAAACCCAGATATTTGTGAAAACTAGACACCGAGGGTAGTTCAGGGAGGTGCGGCTTGCGTGGATCTCTCAACATTGTCCTACCGAGACTCCCCTGCAAACCGCAAATTTAGCTAAAAAATAATGTTCTCCTCACTTTTCTGTGTGGGAAAGTTTTAGGATCACCAGGCTGCTACAAATATCCTACCACCCAGTGTCACCCCAGGTCTCCTGATATAAATAGTACCTCACTTGTGTGTGTATGCCTAGTGTCTGCAACCTGAAATGGCCCAAAATGTACTGTCGAGACTTCAAACTTAACAATCACAAAACATCCTGGTTTTTGCGAGTAAGTCACCTGCGTTTTTGATCCCGGGCTCGCCGGCCATCTACGAAAACCTACTGACTCAGACACTTCTGAAAACTAGACACACGGGGGGTCCGTGGAGGTGCGGCTTGCTTGGATGCCCCAACGTTTTCTTACCCAGAATCCCAGGAAAACCTCAAATTTTGCTAAATAAAATCTAATTTTTCTGTGTGGGATCACCACGCCAGCACAACTTTCCTACCACCCAGCGTTCCCCTCAGTCTCCAGAGTAAAATAATACCTCACTTGTGTGGATGGGCCAAGAATCTGCTACTAAGAAGGGCCAAAGACCTGGAGATTGAGGGGATAACACAGAGAGCTCTAAGCGCTATATATTTTTTTATATACGTTTTAAGCTGGCTCTGCATTGGACACCCACACAAGTGAGGTATCATTTTTCTCGAGAGACAGAGGTGAACACTGAGTGATAGGAAATATGTGCCGGCACAGTGATCCCACACAAATGTGAGAAAATTGAGGGTTTGTTTAGCAAAATTTGAGGTTTGCAGGGGTTTATGGGTAGGAAAATATTGAGGGATCCATGCAAGCAACACCTCCATGGACTCACCCCGGTGTATAGCTTTCAGAATTGTCTGGATCTGGTAGGTTTCCCTAGATCAGAGGTCTTCAAACGTTTTGATGCCGAGACCCTCTTGTCAAAATCTTCTAGGTGTAAGGACCCCTCCTAACAAAACACTCCTACTCTTCCAACACATTTCACCACAATTTATTTTCCAGCTTGCCCGCCCTACCCCAGCATTCCCTTTTTTCTTGCTCCTTACTGGTCTTCAACACCTCCTCTGGGATAGTAGATGCTATGTAAATAAATTTACAAGTAGAAGCACGCACTTCACAGCTCATCACAAAGCTTCCAGTGATTCAATCAATTAAAGCCAGTACCCGCTGCTAAGCATTCTTTACAACTGCATATTGCCTTTTACATTTTCAGATGAACTCCTAGAGCATATTTCCATTCCTTTAAGGCAAGCAGGCATCCTAGAAGGAAACCTTGTTTAGTTGTCTGATTAGCTCCGGTTTCACAGTACAAGAGAACACTCCCTGAAAGGCACTGCAGCTTGAAGTATTTTAATTCCTAATGAAAGGTTTGGGGACGGTTTTCTTTTTTGAGAGTCCAGGCAGAAGTGAGGCCCTGGAATGCACGACCGCTATCTATGACTCCAGGCCCCCGTGGTGGTAGCCCCCAGAGATTTTGGGCCGTTTCCTGTCCAGGCGCTACGCCTATCCACACAAGTGAGGTACCATTTTTATTGGGAGTCTTGGGGAAATGCTGGCTGAGTGGAAGTGTGTGGCTCCCCATAGATTACAGAACTTTCCATCACAGAAATGTGAGGAAAATGTGTTTTGTTTTTACATAGTTTGAGTTTTGCAAGGGATTCTGGGTAACTGAAACTAGCGCGAGCCACACAAGTCACCCCACCCTAGGTTCCCCCGGATGTCTAGTTTCAAAAACTGTACAGGTTTGCTAGATTTTCCTAGGTGCTGGCTGAGCTAGGGTCCAAAATCCACAGCTTGAACATTGCTAAAAAAGGGTCAGTTTTCATTGGAAAAATGTGATGTGCCCACTTTGAGTTTTGGCCCTTTTCCTGTTGGCGGCACTCGGCACACCCACACAAGTGAGGTACTATTTTTATCAGGAGGCTTGGAGGAATGCTGGGTAGGTTGAAGTTTGTGGCTTCCCACTGATTCTAGAACTTTCCATCACAGAAATGTGAGGAAAAGTTTGAGGCTTGCAAGGGATTCTTTGTAACAGAACCTGCTGAAAGCCACACAAGTTCCTCCATCCTGGATTCACCTTGGTGTCTAGTTTAAACATTTTTACAGGATTGCTAGGCTTCCTTAGGTGCCGGCTGAGCGAAGGTCCCATATCTACAGCTAGGCACAATGTGAAAAAAGGGCTGGTTTTCACTGGAAAGATGTGATGTGCCAAAGTTGAATTTTGGGTCTTTTCCTGTCGAGCGCACTAAGCCTACCCACACAATTGAGGGACCATTTTTATTAGTAGATTTGGGAAATGCTGGGCGGGTGGAAGCTTGTGGCTCCTTGCAGATTTCATAACTTTCCATCTCAGAAATGTGAGAAAAATGTGTTTTTTTGGCCAAAGTTTAAGGTTTGCATAGGATTCTGGGTAACAGAACCTGGAGAGAGCCACACGTCACCCCATCCTGGATTCACCTGGGTGTCTAATTTTCAAAAATGTACAGGTTTGCTAGGTTTCCATAGGTGTCAGCTGATCTAGGGTCTAAAATTCAGAGCTAGGCACATTGAGATGAAATGGTCTTTTTTCACGGGAACAATTTGATGTGCCCACGTTGCATTTTGGGCCCTTTCCTGTCATGGGCACCAGACCTACCACACAAGTGAGGTACCATTTTTATTGGGAGACTTGAGGGAATGCTGAGTGGGTGGAAATTTGTGGGTCCCCACAGATTCCAGAACTTTCCATCACGGAAATGTGAGGAAAATATATTTTTTCTGTGTAACAGAACCTTGTGAGAGCCACACAAGTCACCCTATCCTGTATTCCTCTTGGTGTATAGTTTTAAAAAATGTACCAGTTTGCTAGGTTTTCCTAGGTGCCAGCTGAGCTAGCGTCCAAAATACACAGCTAGGCAAATTGCAAAAAAGGGGTCAGTTTTCGGTGGAAAAATGTGATGTGCCCAAGTTGCGTTTTCGGCCGTTTCCTCTAGCGGGCACTTGGCTTACCCACACATGTGAGGTACCATTTTTATCGGGAGATTTTGGGAAACACAGAATAGAAGAACAAGTGTTGTTACGAACTGACTTCCCATGCATTTCTGCCTTCCAAATGTAAGACAAAGTTTAAAAAAAAATTCATTTTGAAAAATGTCCTCTAATTCGTATACTAGTACGGGTTCCCACAATTAGGGCGATGTGCAAATAACCACTGCGTCTAAACTCTATATTTTATTCCTATTTCGCAAATACATTGGTTTCCTTGATACCTATTTTTCACTCTTTATATTTTACCAAATTAATTGCTAGTCAAGTCAAGTCAAGTCAGAGAATTTATAAAGCGCACTACATACCCAGAGGGTCTCAAGGCGCTAAGGAGGGGGGGGGGGAGGATTACTTGTCAAAAATCCACGTTTTAAGTTGCTTTCTGAAAGCTAGGTGGTTCTGGGTAAGGCGAAGGTGAGTGGGGAGTGAGTTCCATGTTTTAGCAGCCAGGTAAGAGAAGGATCTGCCTCCCATGGTGGTCTTGTTGATGCGAGGTACGGTGGCGAGGGCTTGGCTGGAGGAACGTAGTTGGCGGGAGGGGGTGTAGAAGGACACTCTTGAGTTGAGGCATTCTGGTCCGATGTCGTAGAGTGATTTGTGTGCGTGGGTTAGCAGTCGGAAAGTGATTCTCTTATTGACGGGTAGCCAGTGGAGGTCTTTCAGGTGACCAGAGATGTGTTCGTTGCGTGGGATGTCTAATATGATTCTGGCTGAGGCGTTTTGGATTCGTTGGAGTTTCTTTTGGAGTTTAGCGGTAGTGCCTGCGTAGAGGGTGTTTCCGTAGTCCAGTCGGCTCGTGACTAGAGCATGGGTGACTGTTTTCCTGGTTTCGGTGGGGATCCATCGAAATGTTTTTTTGAGCATGCGAAGAATGTTGAAGCAAGATGAAGATACGGCGCTGACTTGTCTGTTCATTGAAAGTAAAGAATCCAGGATAACGCCTAGGTTCCGTGCGTGGTCTGTCGGGATGGGTGCTTTTCCAAGGGCTACCGGCCACCAAGAGTCGTCCCATGCAGAGGGGGATGTACCTAGGATGAGGACTTCTGTTTTATCCGAGTTCAGTTTCAGACGGCTATGTTTCATCCATTCAGCAACTTCTTTCATTCCTTCGTGTAGGTTAGTTTTGGCGGTGCTGGGATCCTTGGTGAGAGAAAGGATCAGTTGAGTGTCATCCGCGTAAGAGATGATGTTGAGGTTGTGTTGGCGGGCGATGGTCGCGAGGGGGCTCATGTATACGTTGAAGAGGGTGGGGCTGAGAGAGGATCCTTGTGGTACGCCACAGATGACTTCGGTGGCCTCGGACTTGAATGGTGGAAGACGGACTCTCTGGGTTCTTCCGGTGAGGAACAAAGTGATCCATTCAAGTGATTTTCCATGTATTCCGATGTTGGTGAGGCGTTGTAAAAGGGTGCTGTGGCAGACTGTGTCGAAAGCAGCAGAGAGGTCGAGGAGGATGAGGGCGACTGTATCTCCATTGTCCAGTAGGGTTCGAATGTCGTCTGTTGCTGCGATAAGGGCGGTCTCAGTGCTGTGTTTTGCTCGGAAGCCAGATTGTGAGGAGTCGAGGGATTTGTTGGCTTCGAGGAAAGCGGTGAGGTGGTTGTTGACAGCTTTCTCGATTACTTTGGCCGGGAATGGAAGGAGCGAGATGGGGCGGTAATTTTTGAGTTCGGTGGGGTCCGCTGTGGGTTTTTTCAGAAGGGCGGTGAGTTCAGCGTGTTTCCAGGTTTCCGGAAAGGTGGCGGAGTTGAAGGAGCAGTTGATGACGTCTCGGAGGTGCGGTGCTATGACGGAGTCTGCTTTGTTGAAGATGTGGTGAGGGCATGGGTCTGTGGGGGATCCTGAGTGGATGGAGTTCATTAGGCGGATGGTGTCCTCAGTGGAGATTGGGTTCCAGTCGTTAAGGGTGTTCGCGGGGGGAGAGTGTTCAGCATGTGGTTGGGTGGGTTGGGCCCCGGGTTGGTTGTCGAAGCTGTTGTGGATGTCTGCAATCTTGTTGTGGAAGAATGAGGCTAGGGAGTCGCAGAGGGCTTGAGAGGGGGTGATGTCGTTGGAGTTGGCCGAGGGATTGGAAAACTCCTTGACGATGTTGAAAAGTTCCTTGCTGTTGTGGGCGTTGTTGTCGAGTCGGTCCAGTACACAATAAAAAACCTTTGCAAGGCGCAGCTCACTTATTGGTTCTGGGTAACTCGGGTTCTTGTTGAACCTACAAGTCCTATATATCCCTGCAACTAGAATGGCCAGACGTAACTGTATATTGGTTTAAAAAATATGCCATACTTAAAAGAAGTTACAGGTAAAAACGTTGGCACAATTGGCTGATTTTTTCAACTCAATTTCAATATTTTTTTTATTTCAACTGTTGGTTTCTGTAGGAAAACTTTGAAGGATCTACACAAATGACCACTAGCATTAAAACGTTTGTCAAATTTTTGTAAATAAATAGCTCTCCGGGTCTATTATTGTGTTTCCACCCATTTCTACCACTAATTGGAAGGAGGTTGAAAGCACCAAAAATAGGAAAAAATAGGCTATGTCCCAGTAAAATACCAAAACTGTGTAGAAAATGTTAGTTTTCTGACAAGAGTGTGACTGTTCCTAAAATTAGGAAGATGGTGATTTTAGCACCACAAACTCTTCGTTAATATCACTTGTAGGGAAAAAACAGATGCTTTCTGATGCACTTTTTCCCCATTTTTCCCCAAAAACCCAACACGTAGCTGTATTTTAGCAATTTTTTCCATCCCCTCAGGTAAATCCACAAACCCTGGATACCTTTAGAATCATCAGGATGTTAGAAGAAAAGGAAGCAAATTTTGCATGAATACCTTATGTGGACCCAAAGTTACGGGGGCCTAAAAGCAAACTACCTCAAATAGCCAAAAGAAGGCTTAGCACTGGGGGTGGGGGATGTCTAGCTGTAAAGGGGTTAAAGTGTGTTGCCAACAGGAGCAATTTAATACTGTTGTAATCATGGTGGCCTGTTTAACCTTAAAATTAATTATCCGGTTTTAAACCCTTTTATTTTTGTGTTTATTATCATCCTGTGAGTATTCATTCTCTTTTCATTTTTGGCACTGTACTCAATTGTATCATTGCTGGACATGGGATACCCCAAAAATTGGAGACTGAAACTTTTTCTTTTGTCATCTGTTGGTGACCCTCTTATGCTCTGATTTTGATGCATTTGTTTTTACTACCTGTGAGGTTTTTATTTCTTTTTTTGCACTTTTCCGTCCTGAGATGTTTTTATTTAATGTCTTCTTTTTTGTGATGTACTTTTATGGTTACTCTAAAAACCGAATTAAAGTTTGACTTAAGTGAGTGAACTTTTGCCTGAGGATGCACAATTATATCTCAGGCACCCTGGGGACAACAGCGTTTACAACGCTGCCTTTACATCACGTTCCTTTTACAACGCGGTCGTTACAACGACCGCGTTGTTAGAATGTGATGCCTTTACATCGCAAGTCATTAGATGGACTTGCTGTAGGGGGCACTCTAACCTAAGGAATAGGATAATTTACTATTCCAACACCTTCCCTACTGTGGTGCAGGCTGGAATTGGAATAGTAAATTACACTATACCTAAGTCCAGCGCGCCCCTACAGCAAGTCGATCTAATGAGTTGCGATGTAAAGGTGTCGCGTTCTAACAACGTGGTCGTTGTAATGACCACGTTGTAATAGAACCAGATGTAATAGCATGCGATGTGACATGCTATATTCCACCCCGGTACAGTCTGCAGTGGTTGCAGGTGAAATCCCGAATCCAGTTCAATGTCTTGGTCATAATTTTCCAATGGTCCTCATAATTGTTAGAGAAGATGGATGCATCTGTCACACAGAGATTTATTCAAGCTAGAGATCCGGAGTTAACAGTAATTATTGGTCTTAAACCTCAAATCCACGGGTGGCAGAGCTTAGGATTTATAATCACTTTTCAGTGGAATAAACTTCCAGCTCCTATAAGGAATTCAGCGCCTATTGAAACCTATTGGCCCATTTTCTAATGGAGCTATGTCCTTCGAATCGTATTAGGCATTTCTGACAGATTAGCACTGCATCTTTCTCACAGTAGACTCCTTCAAGCATAGACCCTTCACTTCTCCTTGTGCCCCAGCCAATGGCTTCTTCCCTGGCCCCCCTCCATATTCTCTTGAGTCGCTTTTCCATGTCTACTCAGGCTGTCCGGTGCTGTGTGCGACAATGCAACTCCTTTCAGACACACCAGTCTGCTTGTGAGCTATTTAAACATTCATTTCTCAAAAACCTACTGAACGGCTTTAAATTAAATAATTGCGGGCAAATAGTGGAGATTTCGTAGTTACAGGGACTCGCTACTTCCTATTTTGTATACACTGGTCACACAGCTGCAATGGGCCTCCTCCAGGCTATGGAAGTGAGGCAGGCCAGGCCTTACCTTGGACAGGGTGCAGCAGCTCTCTTCTTCGCAGTGTCTCAATGAATCTCCACTGACAAAGGAAACCCCTTAAGTAGCATCAGGAAATGGGCAGGAGGGGGCCAAGACAATGAGAACATCACTCACCTCTGACAGACCAGTTCTCAGGAGTTTGCCAGATGAGCAAATTCAGTTTCTAAGAAAAGTGCTTCACAGTTCATTGACCAAATCTACTGAGGGAAGGCACATGTACCTTTCATTTAAAAATTGTGTATTTTACACTGACTAGGCCTCCATACTGTTGTCGATTGCTGCACAATTTATGGTCGTGAAGAATGGGAACCATGGCCTTTACTAATAAAATCTAATCCATAGTTTTGGCTTTTCAGTAGCGGAATTCCTTGTTTTTCATTATGTGCATGTATTCCATTTTAACACATTTCTTTCTCATGTTTTCTCTACTCTTTGTCGTCTTTGCTCTTCTTCATCCTATTCTCTTTCCTATTTTTTTGTTTTTCTGTTCCCTTTACATTCAATAAATGGTAGTGTTAAGTTGTAAATAGGACCTCATCACATTGTTTAATCACTTTGAGAGTGGTTACGAGCGTGCTGGCGTTTGGTGGGTCTATGCCAGAGGGCTGGAAACTCTGGGCCTCATTTACAAGCCCATTGTGCAGCCGTTGCATCACTTTTATTTAGTGTACCAGCAGCACAATGGACATGCCATGGGGCTCATTTATGAGCCCCTGCGTCACTTTTGCGCCGCCGGTGCGTCACTTTTTGTGACGCACCAGTGGCATAAAACATGCGCCATGTTGCGCCATAGTTACAAAGTGACGCATCTAGGTAGATGCGTCACTTTGTAAACCCCTGTGCCACATTATACCTGCACCAGGTATAATGTATGCAAGGGGGGCGTTTTGACGCAACAAAGGGTCGTAGAAGTGACGCAGTGAAATCTACGAGATTTCACTGCGCCACTTTTAGTGTGCAAATGCGTCAATTTCTTGCGCCTGCCTCACAGCAGGCGTAAGACTGACGCAGGCCCTTTCACATGGGGCTTGCCCCATGTGAAAGGACACATTGCTGGAGTTGCGTCACTTTTGTGACACACTCCAGCGATGCGTCACTTTTGCACCTACAGATACGTCAGAAATACTGACGTATCTGTGACTCCTTGCGACATGATACGTCATACTGTAAATATGACGCATCACTGGAGTCGCAGGGAGGGCGCAGTGAAAAGTGGCGCATCACTGTTTTCACGCAGTGATGCGTCATTTTTCATAGATGAGGCCCCATATATTTACAAGACCACGTATAGGCACCCTGCGTGACTTTTCATGTCCTTGTAAATATGGGCCCCTTTTATACATTACTCTGCATGAAAGGGGCACTCCATGGGTGTTGCTGTGGGTGTTCACTCGCAACATACACGGAACCTGACACATTCCCAGATTTACAAAGTTTTGCAAAGCTGGCGCGTCAGAATCCTACACCTCGGAGGCGTAGGAGTGGCACAACGAGGAGAAATACTTGAATTCCTCCATTTTTGTTCCTCTTTATATTTGTGCTGCATTCTGCAGCACACATAAAGAGGAAAATGGCATCAATTATTGTTTTTGTGCAGGGAGGTGTCCTTTCCTGCATAAAATAATCATCCCCGCACCGCAGGCACTCTTGCAACATGACGCAAGGGTCACTGCACTCGTGCATGGCAGCCAATTGTGTTCCACTGCGGGGGAAAGCACACGGATAGGTCGTATTGTTGTTAATAGGAGTAATCTCTGTCCTTTTAAAAGGACGCAGCTCAGCGCAGCAACATGGCTTGTGGCACAGCAATGCATTATTTTGTGGTAAATGAGGCCCTCTGAAACCAGCAGGCATTTTGCAACAAAGTATGGTAATTGTGAGTTTTCTCGCAGAATGGGGAATAACCATTTACACCCAGAGATTCTCTACTTTTCTGTGTGATTTCCCATGAGTCCAGGGAGAAAACCACTGACACTTCATTCCTGCTCTAAACAGGTGGAAAGTGTCAGTGTGATGCCAGTAGTTTTGGAGGGTCTGGGTGAAGGAGCCTGGCACGTCATGGCAGGCTTGATTGAGGCTGGCCAGGGGAGTATTATTCCCTTCCCCTGAGCTGCTGTAGGAGACAGACAGGGGGCAAACTATACTCCTGCAAGAGGCTTCAGCAATCTTTGTACCTGGGCTAGGGATTAGTGGGTATGGACCCAATAGTCCCTGCCCTGGAGACTAGGAATAGCAGGTTCTTTCATTCTACCCGAAGTTATCACTGTAGGTGAAATTTCACCACTTGTAATCAGGTTCTACATGTCAGATTCACAAGGCATTTGCTAAGCTGGACTGTACACCATAACACATGTTTGACCCTGCCCACATCAGCAGCCATCTTCTTGTTTGAGTCTCTTTTTGTAATCCACAGAGGCTTTATTGACAGCAGTACACCCTTACAACATTGTCATCACTTGGCAAAGAATAGGAATGAGAGAATAGTTGCCCAAGCCAGGCCGAGAGACAGTGACATGAATTAACAACAATTGCTAACTCGACCATGGTATAAGGTAGAAAAACAACATATGCTCAGATCAAAAAACATCAATTGGAAATTAAAAAAATGAAGATCACATGGCTCACTCTCGTTCAGGACACAGAAAAAAATCAGTCTTCACTGCGGATTATAAAAGTGCCATTAAGTCAGAGTGACCAAGGGTATACTGGAGAGGTCTCAACAGTGGAGGAAGGATAGGGATAAGGGGACTGGGTATGAGGGGGCAGGAGACAGGGGGAATGAAAGAGAGGGGGTTCACTGCCATGGTGATGATGACAGGCAGGGTATACGCCATCTGTGTCATTGACAGCAATCAAGGGTCCTTTGGGGCCATTGGGGTTACTAGGGGCCAGTGTCGTCTGCTCCCAGGAAAGGGACCCATATGGCAAAGAAAAGTATTATGCGGTCTTAGAGTTAATATATGATTGGCTCATACAATGCCACCTTATATATCTTGGTCATCCACTCTTCAGAAGTGGGCAACTGTGGTGACCTCCAATATTGTAAGTTGCAGATCTTGGCTGTGGTCAGTGCAGTGTTCAGTAATAATAGCACACTAGTGTATTTTATTTTATTTCGGAAGCACAGTTTGATAATGACTGCATGAACTGCATGTTTTATACATTTTTATTGGTTGATTTATGTTTTCGGCTAAGTGATTTTTGATGATTACTGATGGGACTTTCCTTATATTATAGTCACCCTTGACAAAGGGCTTCTTCGCCTGAAATGCATTGGGTGAACATCATGTACTAGGATTCAAAGTCAATTCTGTCATGTTTTAGAAATAACAAAAAGAAATACCAAAATAACAAAACAAAATAACAAAAATTCCAATGCAGGATAAATGCATTTCTTCTGCATTGGAAGATTGGAACCACGTTGCTTCTGGTTAAACTCCGAAATTACTGAAGAAATATGAATAAAGTTGATTATAATGGATTACATTGGGCTCTCGTATCTGATCGTTTGGCTGCCACTTGCATTGCTGTGCAAGGCGCACCATGTATGTTTGGAACTCTGGTAGTTCGACATATGCCCTAGAGCACTGCTCTGCCATTCACCTGAATGGCAACGTTGTTCCAGAGGAGGGTGTGGAGGTGTAGCTGTGTGTTACAATGCTCTTGTCCTGGGTTCAGGGTCCGGGGGGGGGGGGGTCTAAGGGATCGGCAATCCCTCTGTTAGAGCTCTGCGGGGCTTTGGCTGGGGTTGCAATGTGACCGGTGTCTGCATCTGTGTTTACAGGGCTTTGGAAGGACATGAGATGCACCACCCATCTTTGAGAGTGTCCTGGTGCTCCCAGGCCACTGCAGATTTCCCCAAGGAAGGTCTATAATTCTAGCTGTGTCCAGTATTTCACTAGGACCATTCATTTGGGTTGCTGGGTCCTCTGCGATTTCCTGGTAGTTGCTATGCTTCTTTTCGCCATGGCGAGGCTAGACTGATTAAATGATTATCAGGCCTGGGTGGTAAATTCCGTTCCATTTGCGGAATATGCGGAATTTGGGTAATTTCTCGTTCCGCGGAGAATGCGGAATTGCCCAAAATTCTGTGTTCTGCGGCTTCGCGGAAATTTATGCTTGTTCGCGTTCTCAAAATGTGTGTTCGCGAGATATTTCCCCCCCGACCACGCAAACAGCGATCGCGAACAGGAAAAAAGCATCACGAACAAGCAATTCCGCGTGTTCGTGAAATTTCTGCGTGTGCGCGGAGATTTTTTACCGTTTCGCGGAGCTTTGCATAGCACGACTACGCAAATTCCGCCCACCCCTAATGATTATCCATCTTTCCTTTGTTAGGGTAGGAGGGCTTTAAATGGAAAATTAGAAGTGTCGGTACTCACTAATTAGACTGGGTGGCCAGTTAGTGGCTTGTCTAGGGGCAGGGATGTGAGCCAGGCATTTAAAAATAGCCACATTTTTTGGGCATGGATCAGAGGTTGGTGAACTTTAAACCATTCAAACAAACATCGTATAGCACAATGTTAAAGATGTAGAACTGCAGAGAGGGTGTAGTCTGGATAGTTGTAAACTGTCACCATGAGACGCACATTCCAATCCTTCTGCTTCTGGAATTGGGCGAGAGGGAGTAAGTGCCAGCTTGTCTCTTCCATTACTAAGAGTGGATGGGGGCCTAGGGCCTGCATTGTTACAGTCGCCTCAAATGTGGACTTGAATCTTCTTGAATGTATGTTATTATGCCTAGGCACATACACATACATTCAAGAAGATTCAAGTCCAAATTTGAGGCGACTGTAACAATGCAGGCGCTAGGCCCCCATCCTCTCTTAGTGATGACACAGACACTGTAATTAGTTGGTAGAACTGGCCCAGAGCACGTGCGCCCGGCCCCTTTTATTCTCAAGGCCACATGTCCTGTGAAGCCTGTGCTGGATGGATGTGGGGTGGAGTGTAAGCTAGCCCTCAGGGAGTGGCTGGTATAGCAAACAACTAGAACAGTGACCAGCAGGTCACTACATCCCTCCCAAACTTTATTCAAACTAGAACAACAAACGTCCAACCTGTGGGAGAGAGTAAAACCATAACAGAAACTTCCACTGAGTCTCTTCAGCTGCTTGCAGAACAAGACATTGGTGCAACTACAGCTGGGATCACCGGTTTGCTTTGGACAGTTCAGGGGTGCCCTACGTGTCTGTCCCTCCGTGGACTAAATACGTGGTAGTTGACACTAATGTCTCTATGTACAGTTCTCAGGGACAGGTGGATGGATAATGAATCTGGTAGATGTCACACTTCCACAAATCGGTCCTGGTTGTTTTTTCTTCACAACAGCAGCATAGTGTCTTGCTACAGAATGGTGGAGTAGTTACAAACATTCCTCTCTCACCAGGATGCCCCTCTCATGGGTATTCCCGTCTCACGGGATGCCCCTGAGGTTTACCTCACTAGGCTTCCACAGTACTGGGTGTCCCTCGCTGTGTCACTCCAACGCCACCCTCTAGGTTCGTGGAGGAAGTGCTCCGAGTCCCACCTTCAAGTCTGTTGCTCCACCAAGAGGGTAGTTGTTTCTGAATAGGATTACTCCTGCCTTCTAGACTTTGGGTGCACCAACTTTCACAGAATTGATTGGGAACACAAGATATTCATCTTCCTGGGAACCTGCAGAAGAGCGACTGTAGACTCCTCTCTCGTGGCAGAACCACTCTCACCAGAATCCCTGTAGGCCTTTGCCCCTTGGATCTCCACAGTCTGGTCAGGTCCTCTCCTTCAGGACGTCTGAGCAGTCTCACCACCTAGTCTCCCGTTCAACCCCAAAGGTGAATGTCACAAATGGTCCAGTTAGCTCACCTCTATAGGCACCAGGTTTGCTTGGTGTTGCAAAGGTTCCTGTACAGCTAGCTTCTCAGGGTGTCACCGATGTTACCAATGTGCTGTGGTTCTTTCCAGATGTTCTTGCACTCAGTCATCCTCATTCTTGGGGTGTGCGATTTGTCTCATCACACACTTTCTTCTTATCTCTTCTTCTTTGAACTTCTGCAGTGGAATCATGCCACGCAATTTCCACTTACTTGTTCTTTCACTTCGTGACGCGGTCTAGTCCCATCAAGTCTTCACTTCTTCTCTGACCAGGCTTCTCCAAGTGACGTGCACTTCACACAGGTCTCCCTGGTCCTGTCCTACCCCTAAGACAATGCATTCTCTTCTTTTGGTGACCAGACCTGTCGTCGCAACCTTCTTCCTTTCACTACTTCTCGTTGGCCTTCATATCTTGACTTCTGGTCAATCTTGTCAGACCTCTCCTCGGTCATCTTCACTGACCTCCCTTTGGGCATTTTCTCTGACCTCTACTCAGGTCACCGCTTCTCTGACCTCTTCTTAGGTCACCGCTTCTCTGACCTCTAGCAGGTCATCTTCTCCCTGACCTCTGGCAAGTCATCCTCGCTGACTTCCTGCAGGTCATCCTCGCTGACTTCCTGCAGGTCATCCTCGCTGACTTCCTGCAGGTCATCCTCGCTGACTTCCTGCAGGTCGTCCTAGCTGACCTCTTGCAGGTCATCTTCGCTGACCTCTTGTAGGTTATCTTTGCTGACCTCTTGCAGGTCATCTTCTTTCTCTAACCTCGCTGGTCATCTCCACTGACTTCTCGCTCTCCAGCTCTGGCCTGTACAGTCAGTGTCTAGGGTATGACCTTCGGCGCACTCCTACCCTTGCGTTCTACTTTCTTCATTGGATGGTACTCCTCCATCGGGCATCTTGCGTACTCCTAACACTTGCAGGTTGCGTCCTTTCTACACACTTTCTCTGGTCCTTCGGGGACTTGCTCCCTGTCGTTGTTGCCCAATCCACACTTACCATCCAGGTGCATTGCCCACTGATGTCATCACTCCTGCAATGTCCACCCATGGCCAGTAAGCGTCACTGCCACTCAGACTATCCCTGCCAGCCTGTCTCCTTGAGATTCCCTTGAGGGCTCATTTGCAGATAGCTGCTGTGATCCCTTCTTCACCACAGCCAAAATTGAGACTTGGGGGGGGGGGGGGGGTGTGCCACTCCAGTTAGGTCAATTGTCCGTCTTCCCCCAACCGCTTTAATCAGCAGCAGCTGCCCCAGAGCTTCTGTGCTTGCCCCTTACACCGACTCTTTTGCAATAGTTTCTTTAGCGGGTGCGGTACCGCTGAATGGCCACAAGATGACAATGCCTCTTTATTTCAGAACCCTGGCATCTTCCCAACGCTGCGGCTGTCGTGTTTTGTTCCTGGGACCAGTGCACCAGCTGGTCAGGCCCTGAGTTGCTGCTCTTCTCTCTGCCGGTGAGGGACTGCAGACGGCCAAAGGCGCCTCATGCTATGGCATCAACGCTTGTGGGGACCTTAGTGTTTTCCTCCCGGTCCTTCCTGCATGCAATATGGGTTCAGCCAGAGCCTCTCTCGGCCACTAGATGGTGCTGCCATCGCACCTTCCACGCGGTCTACAGGCTCCCCTCGTGCTGCCTACTTTCTCGCTTTGCTGCTCTCGTGGGGCCTAAGATGCTGCTCTGCTCGTCTGCCTCACTGTCTTCTATAGCGGCCTCACCGTCTTCTATAGCGGCCTCACCTGCTCACTTCCAGCACGTCGTCCTCCAGGTAAAGCCGCAACGTGGCGCTCCTTTCCCTATACGCCCGGCAGCCTTCTTGCTCTTCTGTCCTTTTTTAGTGAAGGCTGAATCACATTTTCAGTGGCATGATGGGCCTCAGCAGCTTTATTCATGCCGCTGGCGTCCCCTCTCACTGGCACAGGGGCATCCATTTGTCCGCTTTGGGTGCGGCCCTATCCACAATCTCCCTCAGGCTCTGCTGGCCACACCGCTCTCTCTTGCATGCACTGCCTTACGCACACCATGCAGCCTGCTGCTTTCCTTTTCACCGCAGTGCGCTCTAGTTGGTCGGTACTTCTCTGGTCATGCTGCCGCCTTACTGACGACACGGTGCTCTATGTCCATGCGGTTTCGGGGTGATCTGCAGTACTTCCTTCTCGGCGGTGACGAGGCTGCAACTCACTCTCACTCCGCACAGCGAACAGGCCGGTATTCTGAGGGTGTTACAGCCGGTAATATCTACTTCAATGGTGGGGGTTTATGCGAAGGCTCCCAGACTCGCACTCACTGCCTTCCGGGGCATCTCTTCTCACTCGTGGGCTAATCAGGTGGCCCAGCTTCCTTCACCTACCGCGCCCGGGCTCCCCTCGTGCCCAACATTCAGTAAGCTTTTCTGATGCAGGGTTGGCTCCCGCTCTGCTCCCTCTTTGGTTGGGGACTCAGCAGGGGTCATGCCACTGGCTCCTTTTCTTGCCGTGCGGTCTTTCCGCGTTTGCGTGCCACCACTCACTTGCGGGCACTTCAGGTGCAGGGTGGGCTCCCAAACACCTCCCCCTCCACACAGGCTTTTCAAAGGCTCTGTGGGCAAATAGGTTCTTCCAATGCTGAATACCAGGGGGGTGCCCTCGACACAGGCTAATGCTCTCCCCCTCAACCACCATTTAGACAGCTGCACGCACGGGTCCAACCAGCTCGTCACCTGGTGCAGGGCCCTAGACCCCCATGCACTATTAGTGATGACATAGACACTGTACTTAGGTGGTGAACTGGCCCAGGGCACATGCGCCCTGCCCCTGTTATTCTAAGTGTCACATGTCCTGTGATGCCTGTGGTGAATGGGTGTGGGGTGAGGTGTAAGCCAGCCCTCGGGGCTGCATATGGCCATGTCTGAACTGGGGTGGCAGAGTGAGCTAAAGAATGATGATGGATTAAACCCAGATCAGTTGACTGGGGGTGAGTGCTTGCAATGTTCAACACTCTGTCCATCATAACCTTTGGCTCTGCTTTGTTCACCTTAAGTTGGCAGGGTATGCCCAGACATGGGTCCCTTGCTCACTTTGCCACTGGATTCAAGATAGCCTGGCTGAGGAGGGTTATGAACCCGAAACCGGTCCCAGGATGCTTGTTTCCGGTCCAGAGAAGATATGGCTTGGCAGTTCGGGCTGGACTGTTCCCATGAGGCACAGTCAGACTGATTTGCATATGGCCATGTCTGAACTAGGGTGGCGGAGTGAGCTAAAGAATGATGATGGATTAAACCCAGATCAGTTGACTGGGGGTGAGTGTTTGCATTGTTCAACACTCCGTCCATCATCCCCTTTGGTTTTGCTTTGCTCGCCCGAAGTTGGCAGGGTATGTCCAGACGTTGGTCCCTTGCTCACTTTGCCACTGGATTCAGGATAGCCTGGCTGAGGAGGGTTATGAACCCGAAACCGGTCCCAGGATGCTTGTTTCCGGTCCAGGGAAGACATGGCTTTGCAGTTCGAGCTGGACTGTTCCCATGAGGCACAGAGTCAGACTGATTTGCATATGGCCATGTCTGAACTGGGGTGGAGGAGTGAGCTAAAGAATGATGATGGATTAAACCCAGATCAGTTGACTGGGGGTGAGTGCTTGCATTGTTCAACACTCCGTCCATCATTCCCTTTGGTTTTGTTTAGCCCTTGGGGAGTGGCTGGTCCAGCAAACAACTAGAACAATGACCAACAGGTCACTACAGCGACCTACAATTTATTTTTGTTATCCATGTGGCTGCGGCCCATTTATGTGTTCTGTGCCTCAGCTCACTACCTCCTTACTAAGCCAGGTCACCAAAAACTCAGCTCCCAACACATACATTAGGAGACATGGCAAGCATCAGCTTCTATGTCATACGTGCAGGGCCTCATTTTTGGCAGTTTGACATTGCAGGAATTTGGCCCATGGGCATTAGAGAGCTTTTAATGACAATCAGAACATTTGTATTAAAGCTTTCTTTTTTAAGCACCATTGGTTAAAGGAGTTGCCCAGAATCACGGGATAATGAGCCGACATCAGGATTCAAACCTGGTTCGCCAGTTCCACTGTAGACAGCTCTAGCCGCCGTCTCATTCTTACTGCGATGCCAATTAGAACCTAAAACTGCAGGAGCAACCCAGCGCAGGAATACACTACCCGTTGCCTGCCAGAACGGCACATAAACACGCTCCACCTGAAAGGGTCATTTTCAGTAGTTTTTGCGTGCACGTACTCGTAATTCAATGCCTGAGCCCTGCTGCTTTTGGGTGTACCAGCACTCTCCTTGCCCGAAAAGAAGTTCCAGTACTCAGGGGGATAAAACTGAGAAGTGCTGGTACTTAGTACCGGTGAGCGGTGCTTAAATTTGTAAAAATAGACGTGCCAGGACCCTCTTCAGGAGGCTATTTCCGCTTGCACCGCCCATTACTGCTGTCAGCACTGTCAATAACAGGAACAACACAATTACTAACCATCAGAAACCTACAAGTGGGACAATTATAACTCTTCCATACACCCAAAACTGTTGTTCTGCTTGTCTCTAAATGAGACAAGGAGTACCACCATGCAGCAGACAGTCATAAGTGCAAATGTTGATAGCTAAGTGCCAGTGCTGAGCACTGAAAACCACCAGCTCAAATTAAGCAGTCCCGGTGAGTACTGGCCCATTTAAAGCACTGACCTGGGTAGGGGAATTGTCCCTAGAAGGCAGCTCGTAGGGTTCATCAAGTTAGCGTGACCAGTAGTTCCTTCGAGGTGAGATGCTACTGCTACCCGGAAGGTCTTCACTATGTAGCAGGATCAGACCATATGAGGAAAGATTGCATGGGCATGTTGAAATGGCAGGGTGGTGAATTAGTCCTATTGTCTTCGGGGTGATATAAGCTCTGTCAAAAAAACTATCTGAACAAGTCAGGTAGACAGGAACCTAACTGGGAGAAACAGAAGGTGTAGGAAACAATTTGATCCTTAAAGACACCGTTATCCGAAAGAGAAGTATTATCTCTTTCTATAGTCCCCTCACTCACCAGGGTTTCCCCACGGTGACATGCTTCATCATAGGGGTCCTCCCAGTCCTCTACGGACTGAGGCGTGCTGCGACTTGCGGTGTTACGTAGGAGGACTGGAAATTTTGTAAACTATGTGTAGTGTAAGTGAAGTAGTGGTGGAGTGGGAAAATTAAAATAATCAGCTAGTGGGCTACAAAATAAACTTTATTGGTGCTCTAAGCTGAAAAAATTAAAAACGGGGTAATATGACAAGGGGCCCTAACTATGATGGAAAGGTGTGCCTAGCATATTTTGAAGTCAACTAGTTTCGAGCTCCCCAGCTCTTCGTCAGGACTACACTGGGACCAGCCCAGTGTCGAGAAACTTGCCACTCCTAGTCAACCTTAATAGGGTGAAATAAGTGTGATGCCACAATAGTAAGGCATGCGTTTTAAAATATATATACATACGTAATGTACGTTAGCACACTGATCTGTAAAGTACAAAATCACAGTTAATTGCGAGGAAAAATATATACATATATATGCGCATAGTGTAATACGTAATAGTTGCTAAAGTTGTGAGCACACTACACACAGGTGGATGCACACTTCCATGACTGGCGTGCCGCTAAGTGAAAGATAGAAGAGATGCAATTATTCACTCCATGCCGGCGTGGTGATGGAAAAGGTGTGCTGAAATTGAATAAATTATTAGGTCTGACTACACACACACAATACCATACAACATAAAACATGTAACCTACTTAAGAAAAAGCAACACTGTGCCTCATGGTCACTGGAGGGGATGTGGAGATCTCGTACATCTAATGGACGAAGGGAATCGAGATCGTTAGGAAAAAAACGGCGTGTTCCGTCATGACGGATCGCCCAGCATGGTGTGGGGGAGAAAGAGAAGGGTCTCCACGCTTCATCCAGGAGTTGAGAATGGCAGCACTTACTTGTACGTTGAACCCCACATGCTTCTGACACCTACTGGAAGCCAAACCTCTCGGACCGCATTCTGGCGTGTCCTCGTAGCCGCAATGTTTTTATGTGCTGGCGGGCGTATCACGAGGCTAGAGATAGAAAAGGGCAAATTCCAAATGCCGGTATGCAAGTGGAGCCGCCATCTTGGAAAAGGATGAGACTGTCGGTTATGATACTATTAAGTATCCAAATATATTTTCTCTGTGAGGACTCAATGCTCCAGCGTGGGTATGCGATCGCTCACAACTAAATTAGGTTATGAGGGCGAGAGATGGTGAAATTTGGAGCCGCATAATGGTAAAGCTCATATTTTGGGGCAAAATCGAACTTTATTGGAAAGACAGGTTGGAGCTGTTCAGACCCGGGTCAGTGGGATCGGCTAAGATGGAAGCCGCCATTTTGGAATGGGAAGGGAAAGTGATGAATGGTCATGAGGAATTTGTTCCAATTGTGCGCTAGTTACAATTCGCTGTGGGGCCGTGAGGAAATAGTAATAGTAGCCAAAGGGGGATACAGATTGAGGGAATGAAGGAGGGATAATGGCTAATGGAATGACGTGAATGTTATCATAATGGATAACAACGTGCGAGGTTGTTTTTCAAGTACAACCTGATGGAAATTGAAAGCTAGATCAGCAAATGTTCCAGTGATTGTTGTTTAAGTAAACTGGCCCCAGGGTATGTCATCATTGAGACCCCTGTCGTCCGAGCGTAGTTTGAACACCCAACGTTGTTCCTTCTCATGTAGCTGTTTCTCTATGTTGGGGTGATTCTTGATGTGTTCTAAGACAACCCAGTTGAAGTCATTAGGAGTATGGCGTTTTTCCAGGAAATGTGTGGTCATCTTTGTGTTATCACGTTTACATCTGAAATTACTACGGTGCTCGATCATTCGGGTGTTTACTTTCCTGGTGGTCATGCCTACGTAGTGCAAATTACAAACGCAAGTTATTAGGTAAACGACACCTGTTGTGTTATAGTTAGTGAATGACCGAAGATTCCAGGTTATCCCATTGTTGCATTCTACTGTCTTAGTCACCTTGGTCAGATGACACACACTGCAGTTACTGCATGGGAAATGGCCCTCTGGTAGGGGTTGGAGCAGGCGTTGGGGACCTGCGGTTTTTGTCGTCGTGGGACGTGTATGGACAAGATGATCCCTTAAGTTGCGTGCTTTGCGATGGCTGAACATAGGTTTCTGTAGGTCTAGGCCCCCGCTGTTCAGGGTGCGCCAGTGTTTCTTGATTATTTTACTAACCAAGTTGGATGCAATACTGTATGTAGTAATACAAATTTGTCTTCGTGGCTCATCCTGTCTGGTTACGGTTTTAGTCTCTAAAAGGGCCTCCCTATTGTTATTGAGAGATCTTTTTCTGGATCTGGCACACCTTTCCATCATAGCTAGGGCCCCTTGTCATATTACCCCGTTTTTAATTTTTTCAGCTTAGAGCACCAATAAAGTTTATTTTGTAGCCCACTAGCTGATTATTTTAATTTTCCCACTCCACCACTACTTCACTTACACTACACATAGTTTACAAAATTTCCAGTGCTCCTACGTAACACCGCAAGTCGCAGCACGCCTCAGTCCGTAGAGGACTGGGAGGACCCCTATGATGAAGCATGTCACCGTGGGGAAACCCTGGTGAGTGAGGGGACTATAGAAAGAGATAATACTTCTCTTTCGGATAACGGTGTCTTTAAGGATCAAATTGTTTCCTACACCTTCTGTTTCTCCCAGTTAGGTTCCTGTCTACCTGACTTGTTCAGATAGTTTTTTTGATAGATATATTTGTGGAGGGTGAACCTAACTTTTACCTCTACTTCCCCTTATTTCTGGATAAATACATTTACAGCGCACAGCTGGAATCTTCGGTCATTCACTAACTGTAACACAACAGGTGTCGTTTACCTAATAACTTGCGTTTGTAATTTGCACTACGTAGGCATGACCACCAGGAAAGTAAACACCCGAATGATCGAGCACCGTAGTAATTTCAGATGTAAACGTGATAACACAAAGATGACCACACATTTCCTGGAAAAACGCCATACTCCTAATGACTTCAACTGGGTTGTCTTAGAACACATCAAGAATCACCCCAACATAGAGAAACAGCTACATGAGAAGGAACAACGTTGGGTGTTCAAACTACGCTCGGACGACAGGGGTCTCAATGATGACATACCCTGGGGCCAGTTTACTTAAACAACAATCACTGGAACATTTGCTGATCTAGCTTTCAATTTCCATCAGGTTGTACTTGAAAAACAACCTCGCACGTTGTTATCCATTATGATAACATTCACGTCATTCCATTAGCCATTATCCCTCCTTCATTCCCTCAATCTGTATCCCCCTTTGGCTACTATTACTATTTCCTCACGGCCCCACAGCGAATTGTAACTAGCGCACAATTGGAACAAATTCCTCATGACCATTCATCACTTTCCCTTCCCATTCCAAAATGGCGGCTTCCATCTTAGCCGATCCCACTGACCCGGGTCTGAACAGCTCCAACCTGTCTTTCCAATAAAGTTCGATTTTGCCCCAAAATATGAGCTTTACCATTATGCGGCTCCAAATTTCACCATCTCTCGCCCTCATAACCTAATTTAGTTGTGAGCGATCGCATACCCACGCTGGAGCATTGAGTCCTCACAGAGAAAATATATTTGGATACTTAATAGTATCATAACCGACAGTCTCATCCTTTTCCAAGATGGCGGCTCCACTTGCATACCGGCATTTGGAATTTGCCCTTTTCTATCTCTAGCCTCGTGATACGCCCGCCAGCACATAAAAACATTGCGGCTACGAGGACACGCCAGAATGCGGTCCGAGAGGTTTGGCTTCCAGTAGGTGTCAGAAGCATGTGGGGTTCAACGTACAAGTAAGTGCTGCCATTCTCAACTCCTGGATGAAGCGTGGAGACCCTTCTCTTTCTCCCCCACACCATGCTGGGCGATCCGTCATGACGGAACACGCCATTTTTTTCCTAACGATCTCGATTCCCTTCGTCCATTAGATGTACAAGATCTCCACATCCCCTCCAGTGACCATGAGGCACAGTGTTGCTTTTTCTTAAGTAGTTTACATGTTTTATGTTGTATGTTATTGTGTGTGTGTAGTCAGACCTAATAATTTATTCAATTTCAGCACACCTTTTCCATCACCACGCCGGCATGGAGTGAATAATTGCATCTCTTCTATCTTTCACTTAGCGGCACGCCAGTCATGGAAGTGTGCATCCACCTGTGTGTAGTGTGCTCACAACTTTAGCAACTATTACGTATTACACTACGCGCATATATATGTATATATTTTTCCTCGCAATTAACTGTGATTTTGTACTTTACAGATCAGTGTGCTAACGTACATTACGTATGTATATATATTTTAAAACGCATGCCTTACTATTGTGGCATCACACTTATTTCACCCTATTAAGGTTGACTAGGAGTGGCAAGTTTCTCGACACTGGGCTGGTCCCAGTGTAGTCCTGACGAAGAGCTGGGGAGCTCGAAACTAGTTGACTTCAAAATATGCTAGGCACACCTTTCCATCATAGTTAGGGCCCCTTGTCATATTACCCCGTTTTTAATTTTTTCAGCTTAGAGCACCAATAAAGTTTATTTTGTAGCCCACTAGCTGATTATTTTAATTTTCCCACTCCACCACTACTTCACTTACACTACACATAGTTTACAAAATTTCCAGTGCTCCTACGTAACACCGCAAGTCGCAGCACGCCTCAGTCCGTAGAGGACTGGGAGGACCCCTATGATGAAGCATGTCACCGTGGGGAAACCCTGGTGAGTGAGGGGACTATAGAAAGAGATAATACTTCTCTTTCGGATAACGGTGTCTTTAAGGATCAAATTGTTTCCTACACCTTCTGTTTCTCCCAGTTAGGTTCCTGTCTACCTGACTTGTTCAGATAGTTTTTTTGATAGATATATTTGTGGAGGGTGAACCTAACTTTTACCTCTACTTCCCCTTATTTCTGGATAAATACATTTACAGCGCACAGCTGTGGGAAACCCCTTCCCCTCTAATTTTAGTTTGAATCACAGTCTGACTTTCATTCACTCTACCAACATCAGTACTCCACTTACCACCATGACGGAGATTACAGGCCTCACCTACACTCAGGATGAGGTTGACAGAATAATAGCATCTATGCTTCCCCTGGCTGGGACCAGTACCAGGGACTCCAATGAAGCTAGTCAATGTTGGGATGAACTGACGGAATTAAAACGCGAGCAAATCAAGACCTTAATACATGGTATCATGATGACTGAATATGTGAGAGCAAACATGGCCCCACGAGGCCTTATAGTCAGAAATGAACCGTTCATTTTCCAAAATGATAAACTTTTCAAGAAGGATTGGTCGCTAATATCCTGGCACTGTACCAGAGATTGGCTAGTGCTAATAATAAAAACTGCAGCACGCCTCTCTGAAGAAATGAAAATTAACATTCATGATCTGGAGATACGCCTCAAAACATATCAGAGTACAGCTGAACTGAAAAAAAGACTAGATGAACTCAATAAAACCATGACCGAGTTCGAAATAAGTCTGAAGGACGCAAAATATATAAAACTGCGCAAAGATCAGCAGAATTTCTCACTAGAAAAGGTTTACCCATACACCAGAGATGATTACGTCCCCACTAATCGCAATCCAGGTTATAATACTGAGAGCGATGGCTCAGACACAGGTTCGGATCTATCCGATACTAGCAGAAACTATAACCCCAACAATCGGAACAGACGATCAAGAGGAGGACGTCAGAGAAACAGAGGTGGACCTGGATTTGGTTGGCCCCCTTATCAGAACATGCCACCATTTGCCCCGCCCCCACAGTTTTTCTATGGACCACCACCTTTTCATCAATCTTTCCCACCCCAACCTTACCCATACTGGGATGGTCCACAAAACCAAGGACAGAATCAGTCTTTTTTAGGAAGAGGCAAGACCCCAAGAAGAGGAAAAACCAGACAGGGACAACAAGTGCAGTGGGCCCAACCACTAGAGGTGACGAGGAGCCATACCCGGAGTATGGGACCACCGAACTTGCCCTCAACAAGCCACAACCAAGCCTAGCAGTGAACCTATCCAGTATAACCATTACACCTATACAAAAAAGAGTGTTAGAAAAAGGATTAGGCTTTGTCCCCACAGCGGCTTTGGACAAATTCAAGCTGATATGCGAATTAAAGGAGTTTATTCGCAAAATCAAACTAGAAGTCTATTTCAAAGATAAAGATCCTAGCGATAATGCCACCACCGACACTGGACTACATAAAAAATCTAATTTCACTCCTCCACCACATAACCTTCCGGTTGAATTACTGGCTTTTGAGAAAGCGGTTATAAAAGAGGTGACCGAGATAGATCCAAGAACAATTAAAGTCTTTCACAACACGAGCAAAATTGAGCTGGAGGCGATCTACCAACTATCTAATAACAAGGACCTAACTATTAAACCAGCCGACAAAGGCGGAGCTATTGTTCTACAGAATACTATTGATTACCAACACGAATGCCTACGACTACTAGGTGATGAACGTAACTACCTAACAATACAACAGGATCCCACTGAACGACTGCGCAGAGAGATCGCAAGCCTAGTGGAAGAATCTCTGACTAACGACTGGATCAGCAAGAAAGAGGCAGATTTCCTAGAAAACAAAAAACCAATAACACCTTACTTCTACACGATCCCTAAGATACATAAATCTATGGAAACTCCCCCAGGAAGACCCATAGTATCAGGGATCGGTTCGATTTTGGAACCCTTGTCTAAATTTGCGGATGCCTTTTTAAGACCCTTGGTTCAGGCTACTGAAACCTATCTACAGGACACCAAAGCAGTCCTTTGTTTAATCCAGGATCTCGAATTCAACCCCACAACTAACATTTTGATCAGTTTAGATGTAGAGAGTCTGTACACGAGTCTCCCTCATAAGGAAACCTTAGACATCCTGGAAGAGGTACTCTACCTAAATGATTGGGGTTATCACACACCCAGACATGTGGTCCTTGAATGTTGCCGTTTGGTTTTGACTGAGAATTTTTTCCAATTTAACGATGTCCTGTACAAGCAAACCCACGGTACCAGTATGGGAAGCACATTTGCGCCGAGTGTGGCAGGGTTGTATGTGCATCATCTGGAAAAGCAGAATATTCTCCACCAACACAATCCTCACATTGAACATATTAAACTATGGAAAAGGTACATAGACGATGTACTGTTGATCTGGGAAGGCAATGAACAAGAAGCGGAAGATTTCCTAGTCTGGCTTAACCAACAAGACCCTTTCCTGAAATTCACCTCCTCGATGAGCCGATCCACCATGGTCTTTTTAGACCTTAATATATCAGCACAAGACGGACGTCTCTACAGTACCACACATTTCAAACCTACAGCAAGGAACTGCCTGCTGGTATATGACAGCTTCCATCCTCGCAGCCTCAAGGACAACCTCCCTTTTGGCCAATTTTTGCGCCTCAGAAGGAATTGTACAACAAGACAAGACTACAACATTCAGGCAAAAGAACTATCAGAAAAATTGATACAGCGAAATTACCCACAACATCTTGTGTCCAGATCCAGAAAAAGAGCTCTCAATAACAATAGGGAGGCCCTTTTAGAGACTAAAACCGTAACCAGACAGGATGAGCCACGAAGACAAATTTGTATTACTACATACAGTATTGCATCCAACTTGGTTAGTAAAATAATCAAGAAACACTGGCGCACCCTGAACAGCGGGGGCCTAGACCTACAGAAACCTATGTTCAGCCATCGCAAAGCACGCAACTTAAGGGATCATCTTGTCCATACACGTCCCACGACGACAAAAACCGCAGGTCCCCAACGCCTGCTCCAACCCCTACCAGAGGGCCATTTCCCATGCAGTAACTGCAGTGTGTGTCATCTGACCAAGGTGACTAAGACAGTAGAATGCAACAATGGGATAACCTGGAATCTTCGGTCATTCACTAACTGTAACACAACAGGTGTCGTTTACCTAATAACTTGCGTTTGTAATTTGCACTACGTAGGCATGACCACCAGGAAAGTAAACACCCGAATGATCGAGCACCGTAGTAATTTCAGATGTAAACGTGATAACACAAAGATGACCACACATTTCCTGGAAAAACGCCATACTCCTAATGACTTCAACTGGGTTGTCTTAGAACACATCAAGAATCACCCCAACATAGAGAAACAGCTACATGAGAAGGAACAACGTTGGGTGTTCAAACTACGCTCGGACGACAGGGGTCTCAATGATGACATACCCTGGGGCCAGTTTACTTAAACAACAATCACTGGAACATTTGCTGATCTAGCTTTCAATTTCCATCAGGTTGTACTTGAAAAACAACCTCGCACGTTGTTATCCATTATGATAACATTCACGTCATTCCATTAGCCATTATCCCTCCTTCATTCCCTCAATCTGTATCCCCCTTTGGCTACTATTACTATTTCCTCACGGCCCCACAGCGAATTGTAACTAGCGCACAATTGGAACAAATTCCTCATGACCATTCATCACTTTCCCTTCCCATTCCAAAATGGCGGCTTCCATCTTAGCCGATCCCACTGACCCGGGTCTGAACAGCTCCAACCTGTCTTTCCAATAAAGTTCGATTTTGCCCCAAAATATGAGCTTTACCATTATGCGGCTCCAAATTTCACCATCTCTCGCCCTCATAACCTAATTTAGTTGTGAGCGATCGCATACCCACGCTGGAGCATTGAGTCCTCACAGAGAAAATATATTTGGATACTTAATAGTATCATAACCGACAGTCTCATCCTTTTCCAAGATGGCGGCTCCACTTGCATACCGGCATTTGGAATTTGCCCTTTTCTATCTCTAGCCTCGTGATACGCCCGCCAGCACATAAAAACATTGCGGCTACGAGGACACGCCAGAATGCGGTCCGAGAGGTTTGGCTTCCAGTAGGTGTCAGAAGCATGTGGGGTTCAACGTACAAGTAAGTGCTGCCATTCTCAACTCCTGGATGAAGCGTGGAGACCCTTCTCTTTCTCCCCCACACCATGCTGGGCGATCCGTCATGACGGAACACGCCGTTTTTTTCCTAACGATCTCGATTCCCTTCGTCCATTAGATGTACGAGATCTCCACATCCCCTCCAGTGACCATGAGGCACAGTGTTGCTTTTTCTTAAGTAGGTTACATGTTTTATGTTGTATGTTATTGTGTGTGTGTAGTCAGACCTAATAATTTATTCAATTTCAGCACACCTTTTCCATCACCACGCCGGCATGGAGTGAATAATTGCATCTCTTCTATCTTTCACTTAGCGGCACGCCAGTCATGGAAGTGTGCATCCACCTGTGTGTAGTGTGCTCACAACTTTAGCAACTATTACGTATTACACTATGCGCATATATATGTATATATTTTTCCTCGCAATTAACTGTGATTTTGTACTTTACAGATCAGTGTGCTAACGTACATTACGTATGTATATATATTTTAAAACGCATGCCTTACTATTGTGGCATCACACTTATTTCACCCTATTAAGGTTGACTAGGAGTGGCAAGTTTCTCGACACTGGGCTGGTCCCAGTGTAGTCCTGACGAAGAGCTGGGGAGCTCGAAACTAGTTGACTTCAAAATATGCTAGGCACACCTTTCCATCATAGTTAGGGCCCCTTGTCATATTACCCCGTTTTTAATTTTTTCAGCTTAGAGCACCAATAAAGTTTATTTTGTAGCCCACTAGCTGATTATTTTAATTTTCCCACTCCACCACTACTTCACTTACACTACACATAGTTTACAAAATTTCCAGTGCTCCTACGTAACACCGCAAGTCGCAGCACGCCTCAGTCCGTAGAGGACTGGGAGGACCCCTATGATGAAGCATGTCACCGTGGGGAAACCCTGGTGAGTGAGGGGACTATAGAAAGAGATAATATTTCTCTTTCGGATAACGGTGTCTTTAAGGATCAAATTGTTTCCTACACCTTCTGTTTCTCCCAGTTAGGTTCCTGTCTACCTGACTTGTTCAGATAGTTTTTTTGATAGATATATTTGTGGAGGGTGAACCTAACTTTTACCTCTACTTCCCCTTATTTCTGGATAGATATAAGCTCTGTGTAAGAAGTGGAATTGTAAGCGAGTCTCGGATTTCTAGAGACTTGGGTGGGGCATTCCAGTCTAGAAGTCCATTCTTGTCAGTAATGCCCTGCCCTGTATCCTAGGTGACTGGCGGTATCCATCAAGGTCCTAATGTATGGCCCTACACAGGAGGGTAACTGCTTTTCGTCTAGTTCCCAATTTAGTAGCATATTCAGAGTTGAGATATTGACAGGTTCAGAAATTAACTATTGGGTCCCAAACATCACGTATTGTGCCAAAAAGTTTCTTATATGCTAGGAAGAGGCAGGCGTCCCAAATGTGTTCATTATCTCCTTGCATGAGATTAGGTAGCCATTGTCATTGCGGTTGCTAGAACCTTAGTGCCCCCCACCAAGTATGAGCTGTTTTTCCAATCTGCACCAAATTTAGCATGCTCATAGTTGAACTCCCAAAAAATTGTTCACAAAGTTTGACACAGGATTTTCAAGAAGGGCAAAGTTATTAGAGGTAGAATATTCATATTTCTTATGACTTGAGTTGGCAACATTAATTACAGCAGTATGACTGCACCTCTCTAATAGATGTATTAAATGAAGCATTATGTAGAAAGAGAGTGTGAAATGATGTAGTTTAGAATTTAGAAGTTTAGAAAGCAACATTTGTGTTGTTCAAAACTCATATCTTTAATGGTTAGGTTGTGAATACCTTTCATGAGAAGAATGCTGAATAAATAATGGAAAATGTTCAAGGCCAGTCAAATAGTGCAATTTTGTGGCCTGGTGTTTGTCACCCAATGATGGATCTACTTCTATTGACATATAATGTGTGGAATACTTTTCAGATGCAACACAAACATGTTAGTTCTAGCTCACATTTTTCAAAAGAATACTGCCAGAGAATATGTCATGTAACAAATTGCAGCATAATTTGCCTTTTAGCTTTCTTTCCTTCTGGTGCCTCCAGGCCTTAATAATGGTCGGGAAGCAGGGCTCCACACCCTTTCCCCTAATTTTAAATATTGGCCCTAGGGATAGGACCCCTTGGCCTCCATAAGGCTGGGTGAGTGGGGCCACACGCCCCTATCCCAAATCAAAAATAAATACACCTACCCTCTGAGTCTAGGCCCACCGAGGCCGCTGGGGTGGGGGGTCTCATATTTAATAAGTGCAGGAGCCTTTTGTGTTTTTTATCTCTGTGCCACGGATCATCCTTGGATCTGTGGTGCAGGGAAAATAAATTAAGTTCTTGACCCCAGTGGGGGCCCCTTTGGGAACCCTCCACCATGCCAGGGGACAGGGTATCCTTACACAGCCCTATATACTTTTTATTTTTTATTTTTTACAGGCCAGGGAGCTGAATCCTTGTGTCCTAAAAGTACTGCCACCATGTCTTTGTTCATGTGATGGCAGTTAATCAGGTCTTATCTTGAGATCTGTCAGCTCTGTGGATCTTCCGTGATGTGAAATATACATACATTTTAAGCTTTAATTTCTCAAAAATGAATAAACGAATTCACACCAAATGACAAAAAGCATAATTTGTGGAGCAAGAACGAGATTTTTGCAAAATTTGGGGCAATGCTTTTCAGCCGTTTTTGCGGCATTGCTGTACAATTTTACTATGGAAATCTGCATGGAGAAAATACATTTTAGGACCTCTGTTTTTCTTTCTTTTTATATTTTTTTATTATTTTAACCAGCACACAGAAACAAAAAAATTGATCCTCAGCATTCAAAGAAAGCGAAGCACAACATAGATATTCAGGCATAAAAAAAATAAAAATAAAATAAAACACATATTAGGAAGGTATACAGTTAAAATTTCCAACAAAAAAGAATTAGAGCCATTTTTTGATAAAGTCCCAAGTTTGTAGACCAAATCTTTTTTTCCTAGGTCGTTTAAGCCTATACAAAGCAGTTTCCAAATGATATAAAGCTAGAATCCTAGCTCTCCACTCCAAAAACGTAGGGGGGGGTCAGGATCTCTCCATTTAGATGAAATACATAATCTAACAATAGACATACAAATAAATAAAAAATGAGACTCAGGAGCATACCCCCCACTATCACCAATGCTCGATGACATTCCAAACAATACAACTTCTGCAGTTAGTTTGCTTGTTATACCCAGAGAAAAATTTAGAAAATGTTGGACTTCAGATAAAAATACAACCAGCAAAGGACACGCATAAAACATATGTATTGAGTCAGCAGCATACAACTTGCATCTAGAAAACTTGTCCCCCCTTCCCGTCTTCCACTTTACTAGTTTAGAGGGTGTATAGTAAAGGTTGAAGGCGGACATATAAAATTGGCTTCTCAAACTCCCAGAAAATAGCACTGAATTGGCCATTTCCAACATCGACTGTATATCTGTTTCCAATTTTCCTGCTGTACATCTAAGTCGTCAATTTGAGCGGAGATTAAACTTCGATATAGCTGACCGATTTTGCACTTGGTCGCGATCATTTTTATCAATTTAACTTGCCCTTCCTAAAAAATTCCTTTCGACCGGGCATTATCCAAGAAACTATGTATCTGAAGATATTTTAAAAAGTCGCCCCTACGCAAATCAAATTTATCCTGTAACTGTAAAAAAGATAGAATCTGGCCAGATTCATATAGATTCCCGATGACCCGTATCCCCACCATAGCCCACCTACGAGAGACAGGATCTTGTAAGATACTAGGAAGTAACCCTATAGATTCAAATGGTGTCAAAACTGATATTTTAGGAATCTTATACATGATACGTATCTTTTTCCAGATCAAAAAGGCAGCTTCCAGAACCTTAAACTGGGTTTTTTTTATAATAGCTCGGCTCTGCAATCCTCACAAGGAGATACCGGGCGTTATTGCTCAAAATCATCTTATAAATTGACGGAGTGTGAGCAGAATCATACATTGCTTCTTCGTCAACTATTAAATCCCCCAAATACTGGAGTAAAGAAGCCCAATAATAATACCTCAAATTCCGCACATCCCAACCACCTCGTACTCTGGGTTAATAAAGCCACTTCATAGCCCTCCTAGTTCTCTTATATCCCCAAATAAAGCGAGCACACATTCTTTCTGTCTTAGTAAATACAGCATTTGTAAATACCAGGAGTATAGCACAAAATAAGTATAAAAACTTTGGGAGTATTAACATTTTCAAAACATTAGATCGACCATAGAGTGATAGATGTAAAAGGTTAAATTTTTCTAAAGATTTGTTCGAGGAGTCCAAAATCGGATCTATATTAGCCGAGGTATCTTCTGGACATCAGATGAGATACGGATGCCCAAATAAACTGCCTCAGACACGGTTTCAACCTGTTGAGGAAGACCCACCTCAGAATGAAGAACTTGGGTCTTATCCAGATTTAACTTATATCCTGAGACCGCACCAAATGAATTAGTGATGATTTCAATTCTATCCAATGCACTTTTAATATCAGAGGATATTATTGCCAAGTCATCGGCATATGCCAAAACTTTAGGAGATTCTGTCGGGGAGACTACAGGGAGTATCAGAGGGTCTGTCTCAAGCTTGTGAATTAAAGGTTCCAGGTACAGAGCAATAAGGAGGGGTGAACAGGGGCACCCCTGACGGGTCCCCCTGTACACCGCAAATTCCTCCGACTCTCCACCCAGGACCCTAACAGTGGCCGACGCATTCTTATATAAAGACTGCACCGCTTTTATAAAGGTCATCGGAAATCCCTTCCAAACAAGTACTGACCAGAGGAAATCCCACGAGACCCTGTCGAATGCCTTTTCGGCATCCAACAGGGCCAATCCCATTCGGGATTTCATGTCCTGAGCCCAATCAAATAGTTCTATAACCCGTCGAATATGATCCGTAGTACTTCGTCCACCAATAAAACCATGCTGCCTCAGGGACACCAATGGAGTAATAACTTTCCCAAATCTAATAGCTAAGATTTTAGAATAAATCTTACTATCCACAATTATTAAAGAGATGGGACAATAAGCTGGAAGTTCCAGGGCATCCTTACCCTTTTTCTTAAATACCACAATTGTGGTTTTTGACCTTGAGTTAGGTGGTGTATTAGGTCATTATAAGCACCCTGCATTACAGACAGCAATTCCACTTTTAAGACATGGCGGAATGTTATATAAAATTCTAATGGAATTTTATATGGACCCATCGCCTTCCCCCGTGAGAGAGAGAGGAGAGCCAATTCCACTTCCTCCAAAGTAATTACGGAGACTAAATGATCCTTATTACTATCTGATAAAAACAAGCTTTCTATCCCTGCTAAGTATTCTTCTGCTGTCGCAGTCTTATCATTCATATAGAGCCTTTGATAAAATTCCCTAAATGCCTGCCTTATCATTGATGGGGAAGTCTGCACATTATCATCCACATCTTTAATTTTTAAGATCTTATTCTGAGACTTCCTCTGTCGTAATATTTTAGCTAGAATCCTACCGGTCTGCTCCCCAAATTCATAACACTCCCTTTTATATGTCTCGAATTTTAAAGCCACCTCTTCTGAGAGCTGTTGATAGATCATCGATCGTTTAGCTGCAAGTCTTGCCTGACATTCTGCTAAATCTAATTTATATTTAATTTTCCATGCCAGCTCTGTCTCCACATCCGACAGAATAGCGATACTTCTATCAAGTTTGTCTTTGTCTTTTTTCCTTTTTTGTACAGCACGGATCCCAGCTTTGAAGGCGTCCCAAACTATGGGCTCAGAGGCAGATCCCTTATTAATACGATTTTTTTTTTAATCCACTCCTCCATATGAATGTAATACTCCTGATCCAGAAGGAGTTTCCTATCAAACAACCAATTATTTGCCAACAGCGGAGAATCAGTGCCTGAAATTTCCAAAATGAGAGGATTATGATCCGAAATTATTCTTAGAAGCTTTTTAACAACAAATCTTACCAATATAGAGTGTGAGACCAAAAAATAATCCAGGCGTACCAGCTTGCTATGTGGTGCCGAAAAATATGTATAGCCGGGATGAGTGGGTCTTAATCTGGCCCAAGCATCACATTATCCCTGATCCTGCATTAATCCTTTTGAAAACCCTAGGTTAACGGCCCACATAGGACTGACCTATATCAGCATTGAATTCAGCCTCCAAATGTATATTTAGGTCCCCGCATAATACTAAAGGTTGTGGCCATAATGCTAATTCATTATTAATCGAATCCATCAATTCCGCATCATCCAAATTTGAACCATATAGACTACAAATCGTAAAACCTTCGCCATTAATCTTCACCTCCACAATCACCCATCTTCCCCACGGATCCTCCTTTTTCCTTTTACATTCCAATATACACTTTTTTGACAAAATTGCAACCCCCTAGTATTAGTTGATTGTCGTGAGCAGCCTAGCATTTCCATCCCAAGCATGCCCAGCCATGCCCTATGAGCCCATGAGATAGGAGTCTCCTGGAGAAACCCAAGATCCCATCCTTGCGACTTCATTACCCCAGCTAGGACCCTCCGTTTATTAGCATTATTTAGCCCAGATATATTAAGGGTACAGAAAATTAGTTTCCTCATTTTGATGATATAATTTTTTTTTTTCCCAGCTATTACAACATAAAAAATGTGAAAAAAAATATAGATGAATAGGCAGACAATCCTGAGACATAGACTAGTAAATTTTTTTTTAGCTTCATACTCTGCACGATAATATCTAATTCCATCAAGATAGCCGAACACCAAAAAATAGACACCAAAAAAAGCACATAGTTGGGTTATAATATGGCCAATAATAATAACTTTCAAGAATGCTAAAGTTTGTAGCTGGATTTTTTTCCCCTCCCCCCTTCACCGACACCACCCCCCTTGACCACCCCTCTTCCACCCCTCCCCCTCAGCCCCGCCCACACCCTCACCCCCTCCACCCAACCCATGGAGCTTAGGGACAAATGTCCCTTTTGATGTAGAGTCAATCCCTCCCATAGACCTCCTCCCTGATGCAGTGCGAACCTCAGCAAGAGAAATATCATATCTAACTTAAAACAAACCGAGATTAACAGAGTAACCAGCAGATCTGAGAATCAAAATGTAGCCTTCACAAAAACGATTTAAGAGCACATGGTTTGCAAAAATTCATTCGCTTTCACTTCAGAAAAAAAAACCTGTGTACGATCTTTAAAGGTTACTTTTAGCCTAGCCGGATTTTGTAAAAAGAATTGTGCCCCCTTAGCCTGGAATAGTGGGATTAGCGGACGCATTCTCCAGCGGGAGTCAACCGTAGCCTGGCAAAAATCCAGTCTTACAAAAAATTTGCAACCCTTTCCATGGGCTTTTTTATGAGGGCTTGCCAAATCATATAGAGCTTCTCTCGCTAAAAAATTATTGAGTGAAATAAGAATAGCATGTGGTAGAGACTCATTCTGACCCCTTCCCTTCTTTTGATTAAATGGATAGCGATGCGCCCTCAAGACCTTCTTTTGCCAATCCCAGTCCCCTAGTCCCGGGAAAGCCTCACTCAATAACAAATTTCCTAGCATCAGAACCTTCACTTCCCTTTCGGGACCCCCAAAATGCGCAGATTATTATGTCTGACCCTATTTTCTAAGTCAATTAATTTCCATTGGATATCGTCTCTCTGAGAGCTTAATGATGCTGTTACTTCTTTCTGTGCTATTAAGTCATCTTCTAGTGTTGATATCCTAGTTTCAGTCTCGCCAACCCGTGTTGCGATATCAGAGCAAGTCTTAGATACTCTTCGTATTGCACTTTGTAGCCGCTTACATGCACTCTGAGAGCGATTACGCTCAGCCTGGGTTTCTGCTCTGTGAGGCATTATGAGGTCGTGAATGGTAGTAAGTGTAATTTCCCCCGAGCCTTGTTCTTTCTCTACGGATATAAGCCCGCCCACATTGGTAGGAAGAGGGGCTACATTCGGAGAGTTCTGATAATCCCACGACAATGAGGCATCGGATCCCTGTTGAATGTCCACCACAAGATTATTCTTATTATGCCCAGTCCCATGCTCAACAGTAGCATATCCCGGTATATCTGAGTTCCCTTCATCATCATCAGCATTGGAGTCTTCCAGCCATTCTTTGACTAGACTCTCGACAGAGGAGCGCTCAGACAGTGAAAAAAAATCATCCGTGTTTGAGATTTTGTCAGGAATATCCAGACTATCAGGGGCCCCCAGGTTTTCAGGTGCATTGCTGGCCACGCTGCTCATACCTGCGTCAGTATTGTATTCTATTGTTCTCAGCTCTATTAAAGACATAGGTTCATGCAGACATGGTGCCGATGGAGCTTGCATCTCCCGTAAGTCAATAGAATTTTCAAGAGAGCCTGCATTTCCCAGAATGCATTGTTTTGGCAGATGCTTACTAGGACTTTCTGGGATAGTTTCAGCACACGGAAATCAGGACCCAGATCTGTAGCCACATCCGAAACCTGGGCCCCCCCCGGCAGATATGGAAGTTAACCGAGCCTGGAGAAGAGAAGTGATCTCACCAACCACGCCATCAGTATCACCCTCCACATCGCTACACAACATGCTACTACCTTCCATAGGCGCGACCGCTGATTCAGAAGCAGGTCCTCTCTTCGCAATCCGCGAAAACATTGCCGGAACAGTTGTAGGTGCAATTTGAATGTTTGATTGTGTGTCTAACACACGGCCGGGCGTTACAACATTGCAGTCCGTAACCAAAGATGGAGGGGTCTGCGTTAGAGAACCCTTATGGGTCATAGACCTGGTAGTTTTGACGGTTTGCTTGCTCGCAGTCTTAACTCCCGCAGCAGCCGTAGCGTATCTGGTCTTGACGGGAGTCCCAGCCACTGGTGCAGTGCCTTTACCACGCTGAACTCGAGTAGCTCCCTTCGAAGCCATCATTGTCCATACGCTCACACACCACGGCACTCCATCGACGAGGTAATACAGAGACAAACCTCCGTGGTCTCTCCAACCTCGGAGCGAGAAAACTCTCCAGCGCATTGGTACCTCTGGAGCTCAAAATCACTTCACTTTGATAGCTTTATTTCGGTCAATGACCATAAAAGCACAAATAAAATATGTACATACAGATAAAATACATAAATAGTTCAGCACTTGAGATAAAAAGTTATTAAACAGAAGTTATCAAAGAAGCAACAATAAACAGTTAAATTTCATTAATAATTAAAAGCAATTTGTTAATTAATTTATCAAGGCAGACCTTCTTCGCCATATGCCATATAAAAAGCGAGAAACAGAGAACACAATTGGGGGGGAAGTGTCATAGCGTAGAATCCTGCAGGCTTGGGCACAATGCTTTAGACCCAGATTTCTGCACAATGGCACAAGCCAGGCTCTGCGTATTTCGTTGTAGGCGGTACAGAAAAATAAAACATGAGCAAGGTCTTCTTTGGTTTTATTACAGACAGGGCAAACCCCCGCTCCTCTTCCCGTCCACTTGCAAGTCAATTCCCCAATTGGAAGACAACCATACCTTAATTGTATATATAATTTCTTTGCTCTGGGGGGCTGGATCAAGTCTAGGAACTCCTCCCTGCTAGGTGTCAATTTTATTTGCAGGAATTCCATGGTCAGCCTACCCATAGATGATAGACGGTATAGCTGATCCAAATTATACTGTCTAAATAGAGCTAGCAACTCCGTTCTCTTTACCGCTATGCAACTTTTCTCAGGAGTCTCCCATAATTGAGGAAGACCTATCTGATATAATACAGCCTTAATATGAGATAGCCAAGGTATATTTCTACTCTTCAGCTGATCCCAGATTGCTGAGAACTCGGCTCTATAGTCATCGAGCTCTGGTGCTGTTCACAACCTTCTCCAATACAGGAGGGGTCTGCTCGACAGGAGTTCAGAAATAGGCTCTAGGTCTAGATCTAATCTCAGAGGTATCAACGGGGTTCTCTGGGGGAGCCCTATCAAATTTCTAATAAATGTGTGTTCGACCTTGGAAAGGGTCAATACACGGGTATGGCCCCAGAGCTCTGCACCGTACATTGCAGCGGGTCTAGCTTGGGCTTTATATATTTCGAGACCTGGGGAGACTGGTTTGAATAGCGTTTTCCTTTGCAATTTGTTTATACCCCCGCTATCTGTGCGAGCCTCAGGGCAGATTTAACTACCTGTGGGCCCCAGCCAAAATCTTCAGTCAGGGTAACACCCAGGTAAACAAAAGTGCCAACCCTTTCTAGTGGGATGCCATTTAGAACTGGGCAGGGGCGGGTGCGCTTCGGGGGGCCAAAGATCATAAACTTTGTCTTTTCTAGATTGATCTCAAGCCCCCGCGATGCGCAGAATGTTACAAAGCCGTCCAATACCCTCTGGATGCCTGTAGAGGTTCGAGACAGCAATAGAGTGTCATCTGCGAACATCAAAGCAGGCACCCGTCCAGATGACAACCGAGGGACATCGCTATTCTTGACATTATCTAGCTCACCCACCAGACCGTTGATGTAGAGGCTAAAGAGCGTGGGAGCCAGGGCACAGCCCTGACGTACTCCTCTGGTAACGGGGAAGCGGTCCGAGAGTTCTCCATTTTTCCCACAGCGTACCTGGGCGTAGTTCTCTTTGTGAAAATACTTCAAGACATCTAGTAAATAGGGCGGGAGGTTTAGATTTTCCAGGACCCTCCATAGACTCTCTCTAGGCACGAGGTCAAAAGCAGCCCGTAAGTCTACGAAAACCAAATAAAGGCTACCGCCCCCCAGAATTACGGTCTTCCAGAACAGAACCTGTAATCTAAAAAGCTGGTCCAAAGTCGAGATCCCAGCTCTAAACCCTGCCTGGAAGGTACTTAATATCTTATTCTCCTCCGCCCACCCAAGTATTCTATCTAGTATGATCCGGCCCATAAGTTTCTGTGTAGTATCCAGGAGACTTATAGGCCTATAATTTGAGGGAACTAAGGGGCAGCCTTTTTTATAAATAGGAACAATTTCAGCCCCTGCCCAGGTGTCTGGTAGATTTGCTCCTAACAGAACTGCATTAAATAATACAGCTAAGTAGGGTCCCCAGATGTTAGGTTGGGAACGAAAAAGATCACCTGGCACTTTATCGAGTCCTGGAGCTTTATTAGGGGGCTGTCTAGCAATTGCGGATTCTACTTCCTTAATTGTGATACTCTCGACACTTTCAGAAGTCATCTGCATCCCTGTTCCTAGATGGCCAAGCTGGTTTCCATAGTCTGGAAACTCCTGCGGACAATGCTCGTGTATGGGATCTAGATCCGGTGGGGCACAGAATTGATCATCTAATTGCATTGTCAAAGCCCTATTCGGTCGCTCCAAAATTGCGACCGAGGGGGAAGAATACAGTGTGGCAAAATGCGTTTCCCACACTGAGGGAGCAATATTTGGCAAAAAAGATTCCCCACTACCTCCTATAGTGGAATTCACTAATGCCCAGAAAAGTTTAGCGTCTTTTGTCACTAGGGCATCCCTCAACGTTTCCCACCTCTCTTCTTCCCATTCCGACCTGCTCCTGGACAATTCCTTCTTGTATGCTTGTCTAGCATCTCGGATATTGTTTTTTTTTTTAATTTAATTGCTGTAAGAAGGTTCTTTTTTAATTTTCTGCAGACACTGTTAAACCAAGGATAAGCTTTAGGCACATACCTCTTTGCTCTGGCTATTGGATAGAAGACATCCCCCAGTTCCATCACTAGCTGTTTGTGTATTTCCACTGCCTGTGTAAGCCCTGTTTCGGCAGCCATCTGTGTTATCAAGGGTATCGCTGTTTGATAAATTTTTGCGAGTTGTAGAGGTGACATTGCCAAATGGGGCCATTTCACCCTTCTACGGTTATTAGATAATACAAGGGGAGGAATTGCCACAGTTAGTTTAGTCTCAGGGTTTTTTAGCCCGAAAGACCCTGGCTTCAAAGTTAAGATCAAAGCATTATGATCACTATCCTGCCTTTTTTCAACTTTGAATTCCTTCAGCTTGTCCCAATTTTTAGCTTCTATCATTACATAGTCAATGATAGAGACCCTATCTGTCCGATTGAACGTCCCTATTGCTGGGCAGTCAGAGTCCGTTCTCTCATTGCATGCCCGCAGGGACATTGCAAGGGAGAAGGATTTTACTTGTAACACCAAAGGTGTCCAAGCTCTGACTGGGGAAATATCGGGATCTGGAATGCGCCATAGCGCATCTACCTCGTCCTGCTCGCCCTGGTCCACCCCACCCAGTGGTTCGAATTGACAGTTAAAGTCCCCACCAAGAACTATGGAAATACAAGGATCTAGCCCTGAGATAAATGATGCCAACTCATTCAATGTGGCTGATTCTTTACCATTTCTAATTGGTCTCGAGTAGACATTAATTAATGCTACTGGAGGATTATCTGGAGGTTTTAATAAAACACATTGAAAATCCAGAGATTTTGTTGGTATTTGCACAGCCTGGGTTCCCAAGTGTGTAGCTATCCATATCGATAATCCCCCAGAGGGGCGGCCTTTACCTGTTGATGTTGCAAAAATATTGTAGGTAGCAAAAGTCGAACTACTGCTATCCTCCAATGCCCAGGTCTCTTGCATTAGGCAAATATCAAATTTAGCCATAAATGCAGCCCAATCTGGGGTACCCAACTTATTTTTTAGGCCAGCTATATTCCATGAAACCAATTTTATACAACCTTGTATCAGATCACCAGAACTCTCAGCAGCCAAGCTACTTATATTAATTTCCCTACCCACAGTTATCTGATCAATTTGTGAGTTGTAAGATCTACTAACGGTATTTCCTCCTCTGGAACCCTTGCCCGGCTAGAAGCTTTACTAATGACTTGTTGGTCTAATTTTACGCCTAAACTAAGTCAATCTACCTCTTCCAATACACTGAATCTATTCCAATGTGGTTGTATCGGGAAGAGGGGAGTGCGAATAGGCCAGCCTTCTCTATATATTCCTCTATTTTCCGGGTTACAGGGTGGAAGGTAATGCCCCCTGTTAGGGAACCTGGCTCTAGGGCAGTGTGATTCCAAGCTAGGGGTGGGATAAAAATAAGAGAGATGTAGAGCAGATATTTGGGTATTTTGTCTGTAAGTGTCACTACTACATATATATTGTACAGCAGTGGCGTCCCTGAAATTTAAAATTATTACATCCCCTGCCACAGTCTTTGGATTCCTCCCAATCCAGCCCACTCTTCTAGCCAGCAATATTTCTCCTGAAATATCTCCTGGTAGGGGTCTGTTTACTGTGAGCCACTGGATACACTTAATTTTTAACTCGCCCTCATTTTCTCTTTTACCCTCACTTAAGGGTGGAACTCCCACAAGTGCGACGACAAAAGGTTGGGCTTCGGGGGGTAGATTTATTGTTGGCAAATGCTGGGGAGTAGTTTCTAATATCATATTCCCTTTCGTGGGCATGTTAGTGTTATTCCTCAGTGCACCTGGCTTTGGTTTAGTCAGAACTTTATCGGCTTTACTTGCCAAATTTTTTGTAGATTGACTATTCTTTTGCTGAGGACCAGTACTAGGGGGGTCTCAGGGTGGGATGGATGTAAGTCTTTGGGTGTCTAAAGTCGCTCCCATATTTGCAATCTGTGCCGGTGGGCTATTGGTTCCAACTACTGGGTTACAGGAAACTTTATATTGTTGGGCTTCCGTAACAAGAGGCACAGGGGTTCTTTGGCGGTTAGCTACCTCAATTTTCCCTCCGCCTTTGGTATTCAGCATAGAAATCAATTTGTCAAGTTTTGATACCAGGGGCTTAAGTTGCGTAATAATTGTCCGTTCCAGGGAAGTTTGTAAGTCCGAAACCATATTAGCAACCCAACATGGTATTCCTGGCGTGGAATCATGTAGATTATCAGATGGAGTCACCAGGTCATGATTAGTATGAGTATTTTTATTTGATTTAGTTGGGGCACTATTTTTTTTATTTCTCGGACAAGGCTTACATGTATCCACCCTTTTCTCTGCAACAAGAGGAGAGGTCAAAATAATAGATCGGCCATGAAGATCTTTAGAATTTTCTGTAGGCGCCTGACTACAGGGCAGATCTATATAAGATGATGTCATATAGGAACTGGCCTCCAACGCTTCAGTCATAGTGACTGAAGTGTCTCTTTCCTGTCTTGGGATGTATAATGATGGTGTAATAGAGAGCCGTCTCTCAGTGTTCTCAATAGCGTTAGCCACAACCCCAATTGTCTGCTGCAACATCTTGTCAATGGCAGTCAGCGTAGGTAATGGTTGGGGATCTGTAGCTAATGACTTGGTGTGTGACCGTGTAACAGGGGTTTTAGCTTTAACTTTCCTTCCCCGTTTCATCATTTCCTCAATTAACAGATGGAGCGAGTAAAATACAATATAGAGGTAAATCTAACACTATCAAACAGTAAATGAGATTATCCGTCCAAACTGTTGATAGTCTCTATTCCATCAATGGAGCGTCTTATACATCCAAATGCCAATGTTAAATACAGTCCAGTTAGAAGCCAATATAAAGAACACCGTACTAACCCACAGTCAAGAACCGAGAGAGATGTGGCCCAGACCGGCCTCTTCCGGCCCCGGACGGCCACCGACGGTCCCGCCCTTGTCCCGGGCTTCTCCCGGCGCTACCCGCGCGCGATCCCGCGCCGCGGGAGCAGCGTCGTTGCTTTAAGCGCCTCCTGGCGCGCAATTAGGGCTCAGCTGGGTTTGGCTCGCTGGGGCTGCTGGGGCGTGTAGTCCCGTCTCCCCACCGCGGCCGCGATAGGTGTTGACGCGGCGGCGGGAGACTGGGACAGCTTGGAGCAGCAAGGCTACAGGAGCAGGCAACGGAGTCCGTATCACCAACAAGGGACGAGGTGCCAGGTAAGTTTTGCTTTAGAAAGGGTCCTGACTATCGAAGCAGCGTCGTTGCTTTAAGCGCCTCCTGGCGCGCAATTAGGGCTCAGCTGGGTTTGGCTCGCTGGGGCTGCTGGGGCGTGTAGTCCTGTCTCCCCACCGCGGCCGCGATAGGTGTTGACGCGGCGGCGGGAGACCGGGACAGCTTGGAGCAGCAAGGCTACGGGAGCAGGCAACGGAGTCCGTATCACCAACAAGGGACGAGGTGCCAGGTAAGTTTTGCTTTAGAAAGGGTCCTGCACTATCGAAGCAGCCTCGTTGCTTTAAGCGCCTCCTGGCGCGCAATTAGGGCTCAGCTGGGTTTGGCTCGCTGGGGCTGCTGGGGCGTGTAGTCCCGTCTCCCCACCGCGTCCGCGATAGGTGTTGACGCGGCGGCGGGAGACCGGGACAGCTTGGAGCAGCAAGGCTACGGGAGCAGGCAACGGAGTCCGTATCACCAACAAGGGACGAGGTGCCAGGTAAGTTTTGCTTTAGAAAGGGTCCTGCACTATCGAAGCAGCGTCGTTGCTTTAAGCGCCTCCTGGCGCGCAATTAGGGCTCAGCTGGGTTTGGCTCGCTGGGGCTGCTGGGGCGTGTAGTCACGTCTCCCCACCGCGGCCGCGATAGGTGTTGACGCGGCGGCGGGAGACCGGGAAAGCTTGGAGCAGCAAGGCTACGGGAGCAGGCAACGGAGTCCGTATCACCAACAAGGGACGAGGTGCCAGGTAAGTTTTGCTTTAGAAAATCAAAATCAAAATCACCTCCTACGGGTCCAGCCAGTCTTTTTTATCGAGAGAAACAGTTTAACCTTGCCACTGCATCTGCATCATCGGAGAAGAGAAAGCCGACTCAACCGGCCGAGATGTCGGCCGCCATCTTGCCCCCGGACCTGTTTTTCTCTGTCCCTAGTTAACAGATCACTCAGAAACTCTCCAGGAAGGAGCAGAGGTGGATGAGATTTAGGTTTGGAAAGTTTTGAGAGCATTTGTCAAATGGTGCCAAAGTTATTAGCAGACTTGAAAATCTTTTTTTTTTGGAAATTTTGTCCTAACTATAACTATCCACTTGTATGCATACCCCGGGGTGGGCGATCCAAGTTGTTTTTTGGGGGCAGGAGGGCGTGTAGCTCCCCTTTCCAAGCCTCAGTGAGGTATAGAGGACTATTTTCCCCTTGGCCGAAGTAATAATGAAAGGAGGGGGTTGCAAAACCTCCCTTCCTAAGCCTCAAAAGGTCCTGGGGACCCCACCCCCTGGGGCCAACTCAAGCACTCTGGCTCAAGTACTCCGTCCCGGGGAGCCCACTCGTGGGACAGAGTAGTTTTCCTGCCCCCACTGACCTGTCAAACTTTCTCCAGATGGTCAGTAATGGTGATTTTTTAACCTTTAATCTTTTGACTGGAAATGACTGTTGGATGTGAATTATCCCTTTTGGAACTAAAATAGGTGTGTTTAGATTCACCGCTGGCGTGAGCCGCTGCTGCAGCCTGCTGCTGCAAGCTATGAGCCACTACAAGCATTAAGCCATTGCCACAGAATCGGTACGAGGGCGAGTGGGCGGCGAGCAGAGTGAAGAAGGTGTGGGAGGAACAAAAGACTCGGCAGAAGCCCAGCGCATCCACGAACAGAGGCCCCGCATGTAATGCTGGTTAAGTGTTGTGACTCAGGGGTTCCCTTGAACAGCATGGCAACAAGGGAGGGTTGCTACAATATGCAGAGGGGTAGAGTCTAACGAGACGCGAAGAGGACACTTTAGAGAACAGTGCAGCTTATGCTGCAAGATTTCCCTCGCTTCCCTGCTTGCATGAGCTTTGAGGCTGTGGCTGAGGCTGCAGTTGCCACTTCCCACCCTCACCCCCCTGGAGGAGCAGTCAGAGGATCAGTCACGTGCCTCAGACCGTCAAGACGGAGGTTCAATCCCCACATGTGCTGCAATGTGGTGTACTTAGATGGCTGGGTTAGGACCAAGGAATCCGAGTGAAGTAGCCAGAAGAGCTTGAGACACCAAAAAGAGCCCACAGAGGCATCAACAACAAGGAATAGTAGCAATTAACCTGCAAGGAAAGGGCAGCAGCAACAGATGCCACTCATCATTGCTTACAGCTGTTTGTTGGTCTGCAGAAGGTGCGGTTAGAATAGACTGTTTAGGAAGATCAGGGGGGTCAAGGTCCAGGAGGACCCAGCTGCAACAGTACAGTACAATACACTACAGTTCACCCCAGCCCTCTGCTCCACTTCCCTATGCCTCCGCCAACATCAACACCACCATCCACTCCAACTATGAAGCAGTTGAGGTTGTGAAGTGGAGGGAAACATAGGAGGTGGAGGCTTGCAGAGGGCAAACAGAGTTATATAGAGCATGAGAAGGGCAGCCCCTGGCCACAGGAGAGCTGAATGTGGGGTGAGCAAATAGGGAAGTGTACTATATGATATAATGGAGCACTGAAGATAAAGCACTAAAATTAGTGCCAGGACAAGCAAGCTGTTCCATGGTAGCTCATGCAGCTCAAAACGCTCTATAATAATCCAATTCCCCAATAGTTAACAATAGGTCAGGGAGAACCAGAGCAAAGCCCAAATTAAGCCTAACTAAAAAGAAAATACAGCAGGTGGTCACAAACCTGAGTATGAAGGACATAGAGTAGTGCACGCAGCCAAACACAGATCCAACTTCTCTGCTGTTGCAAATTGTAGAACTGTAGATCTCTACCAAAGCACTCTTCTGAACCTTACTTATTCTTAAAGGACGAACAAGGGGATGTATTATTTTTAACCGCAGCCTGGCTCCATACGGAGTCTGAACCTGATCTGGTGCAAACCCTCCCCCTCGGCTATAATATCCAGTGGAAAGACCATGAAGAGAGGAAAGGTGGAGGTACTGCTATCATTTTTAAAAACGCCTAAAAAACTCGAGCCTAATCTTATACCTGATTGTGAAAGTCTATCCTTCTCTATTTTACTCTGCCACTCATACTTTATCAGGGATCCTAATCTATCGCTGCCCGGGTGTCTGTGGACAATATCTTAATTCTCTTCCTGAAATAACGGCTACTTTAGCACGCTCCACCCCTAATATCACCCTTTTGGGGGATTTCAACCTGCATTTTGATGACCCCAAAAATACAGATGCCTCGAATCTTGCCCAAAACCTATTAGCCATTCAGCTTTTACAAAATGTGAAAGGCCCCACGGATAAGAAAAGCCATATTTTAGACCATGTTTTTTCCAACAACAATGAGCTGTCGGTAGGTGACCCTCTTCCCTTGCCTTGGTCGGGTCATTTTTTTATCCCTATTTCCCTGAATTCACTACCTCAACCCACCACTACTGACCCCATTAATAGGAGAGCCCACCCATGGTCCAAACTTTCTGTAAAATCCTAGACCACAGCTCTTGAAATTCTAAGCCTAAGTTAGACCCCAGCCCTATCTCCGCCTCAAATAGTTTTACTCACTGGATAGAGTCCTCATTGGACACTGTTATTCCTGTTAAATCCAGCTACAAAAAGGTGAGAGAGAGAATGTCACTGTGGTATTCGCCAAAACTTCTATCACTAAAACAAGTTTGCAAAAGCCTTGAGAGGAAATGGAGGAAAGACTACTATGAATTGAGTACGCAAAAATACAGAGAATCTATAGAACTCTACCAAACTGAAATAAAAAAAGCGCAAGCACTTTACAATGAAGGAAAAATTAATTCGGCAGCTAAAACTCCTCTGGAAATCTTCCGAATAGCACAGAATCTCCTAGAGCTTCCATCCTCAGGCACACCACAAGTTGTCTTGTCAGCTCGCTGTAATGAACTAGCAGAATTCTTCAGTGGAAACATTCAAGATATTTACAATGCTTTTCCTGGCTCTCCATGCCCCAGTGATCATCTAGTAATGGATAAGCCCCCTCCTCCAATGAGCATTTACTAGAGGAATTTCCTGCCATGAATTTGGATAACTTATTGGAAATTTTCTCCCAAATAAAATCTGGCTCTCCTCTTGATCCAACATCCCCCCATTTCCACCACAAAGTCAAAGAAGAAGTGTTCCCAGTCATATTAGAGGTGATAAACCTATTTATCTCTTCCGACATGTTCCAGCTCCTGGTAAGCATGCCATGGTGAAGGCTTTACTCAAAAAGTCAAGCCTAAATCCTGATGTCCTAGGTAACTACCGTCCCATCTCTCTGCTTCCCGGGATCTGCAAGATCTTAGAGAAGTACGTTAATACAATCATTTCCGAATTTTTAGAAACTCACAACATATTACATTACTCACAGACTGGTTTTCGCCCTCAACATGGAACAGAAACCGCTCTTCTTGCCGTAGTCGAAGAATCTTAGAGAATTCTTGATCAGGGAGGAGCATTAGCTATCATCCTCCTTGTTCTAAGTTCTGCATTCAATACTGTCAATTTTGATATTCTTTTAAATAGACTTAGTAGCATCGAAGTGCCCCAGGGCTTGTCCTTAAGCCCCACACTATTTAATGTGCACATGAGACCGCTTGCAGATATTACTTTATCATACGGGATCAAAATCATCACATTTGCTGATGATATGCAGTTGGTGGTTGCCCTTAACCACCATCAGAACACTCCATCTGACCTGGAAGCCTGCTTAGAGAAAGTGGCATCATAGATGGATCATGTCTTAGACTCAACAGAGGAAAAACAGAGTTAATGCTCGTGGGAAACTCGCTGAATATGGATCTTAATCATGCTTGGCCAATTGGTCTTGGCCCTGCCCGACTCCCAATATCAAAATTAAAAGCCTAGGTGTTTGGTTGAACAAGTCCTTTAAATTTGACCACCAAGCAGTGATGCTGGCAGGAGTCTGCTATGGCATTCTCAGACTGCTGTGGAAAGTCTTACCCCTCCTTCCCATGAGGGCAAGAAGAATCATGGTCCAGGCCTTGGTTCTCTCTCGTCTGGACTACCGGAACTCCCTTTATCTGGGAGCCCCTCCTCCAACGATAAGGAAACTCCAAGTCATTCAGAACTGTGCTGCTCGGTTGCTGCTTAGCACCCCTAAAACTCAGTCAACTAGGCCAGCTTTGAAGATTTTACATTGGCTTCCGATTGTGGATAGAATACATTTAAACCTCTGTGTATAGCCCACAAGACCTTATGGGGAAAGCGCCCTTTAATCAATGGCTCTCTCACCACTTTCTACCACCCCATGAAATGCCATTGCTTGGCTAATCCAAAATTAGCTGTAATCCCCAAAACTAAAAGGGTGAGATGTGAAGGCAAGTCCTTCGCATACAATGTAGCTAGACTCTGGAATACTCTTCCTTTACATCTTTGTCCAGAGTCTTGCAATCTCCCTTTGTTAAATCTCCTCTAAACATGGTTGTTCCAAAATGCCTCTCTATAAAACATCTAGCTCTGCCCTGTCTTTTTGCTAGCGCTGGGATGTCTCAGGGTAGCTGTGCGCTCAATAAATGCTTTTTAAAATTAAATTAAATTAAATGTTCAAAAATGAATCAAAGTTTGTACAAAAACCCAGCTCTAAGATGGATAAGGACATTTCCTTTTCATTACTGTCCAAAAGCCAGACAAAAGAGCCAGTCTCCCACCACCTATGTACCCAATTCTAAGTGATACAACAAGCTAAAAAATGTGGTAAACTGCAACACCCTGAGGGGACATGGGGAGAGCACGCTGTCACTCAGCAGTAGTGACAACATAGTCATAGAGCAGCTGCCATATGTACAGGACCTCTCCACCCCAACATTGCAGGAACATACCATAACTCATGCATCAAAGCTGCTGCCAGAAGAAGAAAAGCTCCTTGGCTCTAATAGACCACAAGGAGAAAAGAAACTGAATGTGTTAGGTTGAGCAGACCAAATGGCAGAACTATTCTAGGCCATGGAGGTTGTCAGTCTAGGACACCAGCTAATAGGCAGTGCTTAGCAGCCCACAAATGGAGATTATAAAGAGGTAATGGTCATGGAGGGCAGCTATAATCTCATGGGACAACTATTAACAGGATGAGAAACATGGATATCAGCCCAAACAGGAGGTGAGACTGGTGAAGAGGCAGGAAAGAGCAGGTAGGGAGACCTGGCAGAGTCAGGAACAGGAATGTACAGATAAGCTACTCCACAAAACAACCACTGCAACAGAAGACACAGATAGAATACAACCACATGGGGCCCACACTATCAGCACAGAACAGGCAAACAGTACTGCAGACTCACAGGCAATTCTACTAAAAGGTTTTCAATCAATGGTGGCTGCCCTTAACTATCAATCAAAAAATGTGGCCTGCAAGTAGGCCGGCTAAACATGCTGGCAGTTATTTATATCAGGGATAGACAGTTAATTGGGTGAACTGAGTAACATGGTAAAAAGAGTGCAAGACAGTTTGCCAATTCAGAAAGTGAATTGTCTGTGCTCACCAATAATAGACAAACTCACTAGCCTGCCTGCAGTTCCAAATAGCTACAGACATGCCCAGGCCTTGCAAGGCGTATGGGAATGTGCGCCTGATAGAACTTGATTTGGTGTACAGAGGTATTCACAGCCTGAGTAGACCTTTAAAGGACCAGAAGGGAAATCTCTCCAACCTGAACCAGGATCTTTCAAGGTGCACAAAGAATTAACAAAGATGCAAATGCCTAAATCCTGACATTAACAAATTATCAGTGCCTGGCCAAGGGAGAAAATGGACCAAGCTTACAGTATATTAAAGCAAATATTCATTACTGTGCAACTCAACGTGAAAGTAGTTTCAATTTAAAAATGGCAAATATAACACAGGATAATTCAGGAATAGCATGATTACAGGAGACCCATGCCATGGGTTTGACAAAAATGCAGCGAAGGAGGCAAACGACAGCTAGAGATAAGAGATCAAACCACAGTGAATAAACATGGCATTGAAAATGTTCCCCATATTTGAACCAGCAGGGTTGGTATGAAATGGACAGAAATAAAGAAGGAAGAAATATGGGGGCCTTGCATTGAGGTTCCGTGTAAGGCGGAACGGCACTTTTTGAGTGGTGACGAATATGGACGAGTTTGGTATCTATGAACCGCAAATGACGAGTATAGTGGGTGTACGAAGTTTCGCAACACAGCCACGTATGGTTCGCCTCATTTTTGGGTTCGTTCACCCGAACCCTCGGGTTCCATTTTAGATACAGCGTCCATTTTGTTTCTTGCCCTCAGGTAGCCAGCGAACGGGCTTTTTGTCCGCTTCGTGACCCTGGGACTTTCAAGCTAGTACGAAGGACACGTGTTCCTTTGAGGTGACTTTTACGATGAGGGGAATGACACGAGTGAGGCAGATGGCTCCGCTCAGGGCTCATCTTGCCGCTCCGGTCTATTGTTTCAGTCACGCATACATTAGACACGAGGTCTTTGATCCCTCTATCGAGTTTCCTTTATTGCCCCTAACACTCTTTTCTAACCTGTTGTGCATCCTCGTTCTTTCCCTGCATTCTGTTTCTCGTCCTTCCTTAATGCGTTTATGGTTGGGAGGAAATGTGTTTATTGCAGAGGGGATATGTTTTTACAGTTGGGAACCGGCAAGACTGTTGTAATTATGTTCCGGCCTCTTGAAACATGAACGCGACCCTTTTGAAGTTTATTGTGGGAACTGAGTTGTAACCTTTGTTCGCCATACTGTGCTATGGCAAAAACGTGTATAAAAGGAGCGACCCACTTCTACGAATTTGAAGCAGTCTCCGAGAACCTACACGTTGTGTACTTCTTGTGACCTCTGTATCCCTGCAGTAAATAAACGCTGATCTCTGACGTCGCTGGAAGTGTCCCGTGTCTCTGTGTTTGGTACGCCAGAACAGGTAACCCACGAAGGTATCAGGTGTTGTCCCCTGGCACCGCTGGGTCTTAGAATAACCCAGTCCTTCAGTTGGCGCCCAACGTTGGGGTGACATCAACGGTACCGGTCCAAAGCCCGACGATCGTGAGGAGCTTCGTGTGAAATCTCCGAGGGAAGGTGCACCCCGCTTCATCGATCCAGTTGTCGAAATAAGTGGCCCGACGTCTTTTCCCGCGAAGATCCCCCGCCTCCTGACGGCTGCGACGGACCGATGCCCTGACTGTCGACCTGTTTGGCGCCTGGCGTAGTCCTTTGTACGGCGAGACGATCAACGGGCCTTCCTGGTGACGCCATTGCTCTCTCAGTTAAGTATTTGTGGGTCGCTCCCAGTTTTGCTTTGTTGTTTGCATGGTTCCATAGCATTCGTGGTTCTTAGTTGTTGGGTTTTATTTGACGATTGCAATTGCCAAAAACCGAGGGTCTTGCATTTTTGCGAGGACATCGTAATTCGATAGCCCTTGAAGTTTGTATACTCGGTTAGTGTGCACGATGCCTGGCCGTAGTACTTTGTTTGGGTTTCTCAAATGTTGCAGCATGGATTCCCGGCTAGAGGATTCGTGTCCGATACCTCCGGCTGGAACTCCGCTTTATGAGCTCTATAGTCGCCATGGCGTGGGTCCTATCGTATATAATGAATATTGGGTTCGTTACACTAAAAAGGATGGTGTCCTTAGTTGGCCACCTCATGGTAGTTTCGAGACTGCCATTTTAGATAACTTGGAAGCTAAATTATTTAAAAAGAAAGCTAGGCCGGCCATGTTTGATTCCTTCCGGTTATGGCGGAAAGAGGCCAAGCAGAAAGAAATCAAACAGAATAAGAAAAATAAACGAGAAGGTGTCATTACGGTGATGCGCAATGCGGAACAATATCAGTTAGACAAAGATGAGAAAGAGCAGGAAGTTAGTGCTCGGCTTCACCATATGGCGGTGGACAAATGTTATCCGGCGCTACCTTCTACGATCGATAAGACAGGAGAAGAATCTGTGGAAGATTCGCTTTTGTCTTATCTGATGAAATCGCCACCTCCCTATGCTCCTGATGTTATGGGTCCCGTTCATCCACCTCTTCCTCAACCCGCTGTTTTGGCGGCTGCTGGTCAGCCCGCCGTTCCTCCCATACTCCCGAATCCCCTTGGGCCACAGATCGTACATCCTCTTGGTCCGGCTTCTCTCCCTATTGCGCCTTTCCAAGTCCCTCCTCAACCTGTTGTTCCCGCTACTCCTGCTGCTGCATCTACTTCTGCTGTTTCCGCCCCTATGGCTGCTACGCCTGCATCTTCGTCCTCTTCTCCTTCTGTTCGTAGTCGTCTCTTGACTGCTGTTGCTTCTCTTTATTCTCCGCTTTTTGGGCCGATACTTGGCTCAACTCTTTCAGATGTCGCTCAAAGACGCAGTCAGCTTCCTGATGGTAGGGAACGTGAAACGTTGGTGAAGACGGCGCGTAGATGGATTCGTAACCCTGTTAAATACACCCCACGTGTAGTGTTCGAAACGTTTTCCCAGTTTAATGTGCCCACGCAACGATTTGTGTTCGAAGAATTATGTAAGTCATTGAAAGAGGAGTGGGACGATGATATAGCTGATGATATACCACCTGAGGTTTCCGAGCTACAGCTTCGGTTTGCCACGGGTGTCATTGTAGGTGATAAAGTTCGAGAAGCTTTGGAACGTTTGTTATCATTTCGATGCACGGTGCAACCACGTGCACTGTTCAAGGACGCAACCGCGGAATGGATGGCACAACCTGGTCAATATCCTATGCGGGAAGTTCCCCCGGTATGGATGCCAGGTGATCCTAATGCTGTCCCTGTTGTCCCAGGCCATTTCCAGAGAGTGTGGATACATCTCCCTTGGAAGCGATCGGAAGTGTTGCAAGTGAAACAATCCCTACCTGATCCTCGTAAGAATCCTGCAGGGTATTATAAGGAGCTGTCCCAATTGGTGGATGCTACTGTTATGAACCTAGCTGATATTGATATGTTGTTCGGCAATGTGGTGCCTCAGCCGATTTGGGCAAAAATTCGTCACGAGAATCACTTAGCCGAGTTAGGCGGTGACTGGGCTGCCCTCACAGCGGCGGATGCCCGGCAGGTCGGCGGGGCTAAACCCGAACAGGTTATTGTGGCTTTGCCCCAGAGGATAATTACCCTCATGAAGACGCTTATGCCAGCGATGCGCGTCAATTGGGACAAATTATCAGCATGCAGGCAAAAGAGGGATGAAAGTGTTTCTGATTTCTTCACGAGATTTGAGGAAGCGTTCATTGATCATAGTGGTCAGGACATGGGTTCCGAGGGTGGTCAGCGGCTGTTCGTTGATAAGTTTGTATCAAATTTGTCGCCCGACCTCGGTAACAAATTGAAGAATTCTGAGAGTGCGTGGGCTGTCTCTACCACTGCTCAGATATTGGCTACGGCCCAATATTACGAGAATAGAGAAAAAGAAGAAAGTGAGCGTGCAGAAAAGAAAACGAAGGATCTCAAAACTAAGGTCTTGTTGCAGCAAGCCTATCCACCGCGTTCGACTTTCAGTGATACGCAGCAGCCAAACAGATCGCAATCACAGTTCTCTAAACCACAGCAGCGCAATGCTTCGCCTGCGCCTCGCTTTGTGCTGGGATATAATCAGTGCGCATATTGTCGCGGGGAAGGCCATTTGAAGTTCGACTGTCCGGTTCTCCGTGATAGGACCAACGGCGTGTCGGCTCGGGGAGGACGTAGTGGTCCTCAACAGGTTTCGCGTGGTAGAGGTCGCGGAGTTACCCAGAATCAGGCCGAACGCTTTGCGACGTCTTTGGATTCGCAAAATTGTTTCGATCGGCGCGAACAATCGTCCGGTCGGTCTTCACAGTATCATGTGGATGATTGTTATGTTGAGTGTGATGTTGACGCAGAGGGTATCTACTAGGACAGCCATAGACAAAGGAAGGGAGAAGTATCAGTTCCGGTTGATCAGAGAGGGCCTTATGTTGCAGTAGCCACTTTGGGCGTTGTTGAGCCTTTTCTGTTGGACACTGGTGCAGCGAAAAGTTCCATCATGCATTCGAAACTCCCTGGCGCGCCTTTGTCTGGCTTAACGAATGTTTCCGTTGGATTTTCTGGCGCCCCCGTTAGCAATCCGGTCTCTAGCCCTTTGCCCCTTACAATTGGGACTCATGAGCTGGAAGCTCCGTTGATTTTGACTACTGGTTGTGGTGAGAATCTTTTGGGCTTAGATTTGTTGAAAAGGTTACATGCGACTTTGTACTGTTCTCCTACGGGTGTGGAGCTTACGTTGGGTAAGAGTGTGATTTCCCCTATGTATTTATCGATCGACAAGCTCCCCTCGGAATTGAGATCTCTTCCAGATTCCTTGTGGGCGACAGGTCCCAATGACGTGGGCCTGTTGGATATACCACCTTATGTTGTCCAACTTAAAGTTGGTGCGCGTTTGCCACGTATACCCCAGTATCGTATTTCCCTTGATGGTGAAAGGGCACTGTTAGCGATCATTTACGATCTGATCGGCAAAGATGTTATTGAGGAGACACGAGGTAATGTGTGCAATAGTCCCGTGTTGCCTATTCTGAAACGAACGGATCCCTCCAAGCCTCCCGTGTATCGTCTAGTTATCGACTTACGGGAGGTAAATAAGGTTGTTGTTCCGCAGTTTCCTGTGGTGCCAGACATTACAGCTTTACTGACTCTGATTCCAGCCACTGCATCATGGTTCTCGGTCATCGATCTGAAGAATGCGTTCTTTAGCATTCCGATTGCTGAGGAAAGCAGAGACTTGTTCGGTTTCTCATTAGGTGGTCGTAGCTTCAGATTCAAACGCGCTCCACAGGGCTACTGTGAGAGTCCATCAATCTATAGTCAAGCTCTTAAAAGTCAGCTTGATGCATTTGTGTTACCGGCTGGTGCAGCCTTGATTCAGTACGTTGATGATCTGTTAATTGCTGCTGACACTGAACAGCTCTGTAAAGCTGCTACAGTGTCTTTGTTACAGCATCTTTGCGACTTGCATCATAAAGTGTCACCTTCTAAACTACAATATTGTTGTCAAGAAGTTACCTATCTCGGTCACTTATTGTCAAAGGCGGGAAGGAGGTTGACCCCTGAACGAATTGCAGCAATCGCTCGAATGACTGTGCCAGCAACTCAGAGAGATGTGCGTGCCTTTCTAGGTATCACATCATACTGCAGACAGTGGATCCCGAACTTTTCACTGTTAGCGAAGCCATTGGTAGCTCTCACGTGCAAGGATGTTTCGACTCCTTTGCCTTGGACGGAGGAATGTCAGAAAAGTTTTTCTGAACTACGTGATGCGCTGTGTTCGGCTCCTGTGTTAGGTACTCCTGATTACAGCAAGCCTTTCACATTGTACGTCCATGAGAGGGACGGTTGTGCGTTGAGTGTTTTAACGCAACAATTTGGTGATAAGCAGCGTCCGTGTGCATATTTTTCCTCGACCTTAGACCCAGTAGCTAGAGCGTTGCCAAGTTGCTTGAGGGCGACAGCGGCAGCTGCGGCGTCTATTCGACAATCCGCAGGTTTGGTCATGGACAATATGCTCATAGTAATGGTTCCGTATGCAGTTGATACGCTTCTGAATAGGACAAAGACTCAACATCTGACGAGTGCAAGGTTGTCTGGGTACGAGTTGACCCTTTTGGCAAGTCATATTCAGATCAAGCGTTGTAATGTACTGAATCCGGCGACATTGTTGCCGATTAATATGGAATCAGATGATGTACCACCACATGATTGTTATTTACGGACTGAGGAAGAAACAAAAGGTCGTGTGGACCTGAAAAACACTCCCTTGTCAGATCCCGATGGTACTTTGTATGTGGATGGCTCTTGCTTTAAGTTGCCGAATGGCGATGTGACGACTGCGTATGCTGTAGTGACGTTGAGCACGGTTGTGGAAACTGCGAGATTGAACCAGAATTCCGCGCAAGCGGCAGAATTAATTGCATTGACAAGAGCGTGTGTTCTGTCGAAAGGAAAGCGTGTGAATGTGTTTACCGATAGCCAGTATGCATTTGGTGTTGCGCACAACTTCGGAAGGTTGTGGAGAGAAAGAGGATTTATGACATCGCATGGTACGAAGATTCAACACGGGCATCTTGTGAATGACCTTTTGGATGCGCTTACATTGCCTAAACAGTTGGCGATTGTGAAATGTAGTGCGCACCGGAAAGTGACGGATGATGTTGGTCGTGGTAATGCATTTGCGGATGAGACTGCTAAAGAAACGGCTAAGAATCTTGCGACTCGAATGTATGTCACGAGTTCAGTGAGATGGCCGGCGGAGACTGGTATGTGTGAAAATACGGTTGAAAGTGTGAAAGAAATTCAGAACGAAGCTACTGAAGCTGAAAAGACCAAGTGGAAAGAAAGTACAGCGAAGTTGGATATGCATGGATGTTGGGTTGACCTGACGGAATGTCAGAGGTGGATGTTACCAGACGCATATGTATTAGCTGTTGTGACGATGGCTCATGGGTTGTCACATATTAGTGCGAAAGGAATATGTAAGTTCTTGTCTCCTGTATGGAGGAATGATGGGATTGCTAAGTGTGCCGAAAGAGTGGTTAAGAATTGTATGGTGTGTTTGATGCACAATCCCGGAAAAGGCACCCCCACTCCACCTGGTCATTTTGCTCCTCCTGCCTGTCCCTTTGAGGTTATCCAGCTAGACTTTATCCATATGGAGAGATGCAATAACCTGAAGTATGTTTTGGTTGTGGTTTGCGCGTTCTCCAGATGGATCGAGGCCTATCCTCTTAAGGATAATACTGCCCTGTCCACAGCAAAAATCCTGTTAAAGGAGTATTTTCCTAGGTATGGAATGCCGCGGATTGTGTGGTCGGATAATGGAAGTGAGTTTGTGGGAAGTGTAATGCAGAGTGTGTGTAAGGGCCTTGGAATTAGGCAGAAATTCCACAGTGCCAACCATCCTCAGGCAGCGGGTTTGGTTGAAGGGTACAATGGTACCCTGAAGCTGAAACTCGCTAAGATTCAAGCTACGACTGGTCTGTCATGGCCTGACGCCTTGCCTTTGGCTCTCCTATCGACCAGAGCAACTGTACACTCTCGAGTAGGGCTCAGCCCATATGAGATTGTGTTCGGTCGCCCTGCAAATATTTGGGGAGTCCCGAGACCCAGGGCTTTTGATAGTCTTGAATATCCAATGTTGATCGATTACTTGTACGATTTGACCACTAAACTACGATTAATTCATCAACAGGTCTTTGAAGCTCTACCAGCGCAGACAGAGGGTCCTGGACATCAGCTCCGGCCAGGTGACTGGGTTGTCACCCGAAATTTCGGTCGGAAGCGTAACCTGGAGCCAAGATTTGTCGGACCCCACCTAGTCTTGTTGACAACGAGGACAGCGGTTCGACTGGAGGGCAGGAAGAATTGGGTCCATGCCAGTCACACAAAGAAGGTACCGATCCCCTTACCAACCGACGGTTGGGTGAGAACTGGGATTTCGGCCACGGAAACTGAGACTCCTTCGCGTTTTGTGCCATTCAGTGACGCTCAACTTGTGGAGGAGGATTCGTCATTGCCAGATCCGCAGGTGGAGTCATCAGTAGCAGAGAACCCAAGGTCCGACTCATCATCTGTTTCATTGAACACTGTTGCGCCAGCTGAACAATTGTTTGTAGAGCAAACTCGACCTGGAAGAAGTCGATACTTTCTTCGTTCAAGGACTTCAAGGACTAATAAAAATTGATAGTATAGTGGTTTTGACGTTACGCATATTATGGACAATTACATCCTTTCTTTTTGAGTTTTTGTGTGCTTCCACTGCTAAGAGACTTGTAATTCGAGGACACCTCGCCATCTGGGTTACCGTAGGGCCGTGCGGGTACTTCTTTCTGTTTAGCAGGTTTCTGACGCTAGGTTGGTTACTTTTGTCGATTCCTGGGAACTCCTGGGGATTGATAATCGCTACTCAGAACGAAGTGCGTCAAAAACGTCACGGACGGTTTGTAGAGGATGGCATTCTCTAAGCTGGTGGAAGAAGAAAGGGTGTTGGCACAGAGATCAGAGTTATTGAGGGTCGCACGAACAAAATGTTTTCTGTTTCAGGTGTTCCTATTGTTTCTAACTGTATCTATGTTATTGGTGGGTGGAGTGTATTTTGGAGTATCACAATTCTTTCCTTCTGTTTCCCCTACTTTGTCTCCTGACTCAAGCTCCCTCACCACTGTCTCCCCACATTCCTTTCATCCTTTGCCTCAACATGAGCAGGTTAGACGGGCGGAATTCATGAATAATTCCTTTGTTCAGCTCCTACATCAGCATCAGCTGGTGGTGAATACTACCAATTGCTGGGTATGTGGGTTAATGCCACACACGATGGATAGGGGTATTCCGTATTTGGTCCTTCCGTACAGCTCCCAGGGTTCAGCTCGGGCATTCCAAACTATGTTCCGCAGTGCACTAGATTCCTACCCCAGTCGAGAGCCAAGATCTGTCAAATCCGGTCCTGGACCGTACCACAAGCCTTTGGCGATAGCCATAGCAGATCTGGACAGAGATGTTTTCGATGCATCACTCATCCCAGATGAAGAAGTGCAGGCTTATAAGGATCTGAGCGAGGCTGAATATAGTACGTCAGTGGGAAATAGACAGTTTAAGAGCTCGTCCCCTATATGGATTGTACCGCACCTTGGTAATTTCTGCTTGCAAGGTTTGGGTCGAAATCCGAGAGCACAGCTTGGGAACAGTGCTTGCACTGAAACGTATGTCCTACCGATGCTCTCCTCCCCTGTTTTTCTGACTGCTAAGGGCACCTATTTTGTGTGTTATGAGCGCGCATATACATGGTTACCCCGCGATTTCTCGGGTACCTGCTATATTGCGAATCTCTTACCTCCGACCTTCACAGTTGCTTCGGACTACCACAAAACTAGAGTCGTGAGAGGCGTCATTAGCAAAGAGGATACTGCTGGTCAAGAAGCAGGAGACTTCTTTAAGGGTTTCTTGCCGTTTTGGGGACCTATGGTTAATAGCAGGAACCTAAGACAGTTGACCCGTGTGGTTGAATCGACTGCTAATATTACTGCAAATGCCCTTGGTAATCTAACAGCTGAACTACAGGCGGATAGACTCATGACGTTGCAGAACCGTATGGTTCTAGACGTTGTTCTTGCAGATAGAGGGGGTGTGTGTAAAATTATCCATTCGAGTTGTTGCATTTTCATCCCTGACAATGCTCCAACTGTATACCAAGCCATCTCGAAGTTGCACAAGATTTCCGAGTCCATACACGTGGACGAAGGTAATTGGACGCTCCTAGGATGGTTTTGGGGCCTGATGTCAACCTGGGGTTGGAAGATTCTGATGATCGTAGGGGCTGTTGTAGCGTTTCTGTTCACGTGTTGTCTTTGTGTACAGTGTGGTCCTGCCTTATGTGGCCTATGTGCTGCGACGTGTATAAGGCGGCCATCTGTTACCAAGGAGACATTGATGAATAGAATGATGTTCCAGCAGCATCTGAACGATCTGATGAATATTGATATAGATTCTGATCTTGACTAGTGCTTGCCTACATGAGGGCAAAAGGAGCGTCTGAGGTTCCGTGTAAGGCGGAACGGCACTTTTTGAGTGGTGACGAATATGGACGAGTTTGGTATCTATGAACCGCAAATGACGAGTATAGTGGGTGTACGAAGTTTCGCAACACAGCCACGTATGGTTCGCCTCATTTTTGGGTTCGTTCACCCGAACCCTCGGGTTCCATTTTAGATACAGCGTCCATTTTGTTTCTTGCCCTCAGGTAGCCAGCGAACGGGCTTTTTGTCCGCTTCGTGACCCTGGGACTTTCAAGCTAGTACGAAGGACACGTGTTCCTTTGAGGTGACTTTTACGATGAGGGGAATGACACGAGTGAGGCAGATGGCTCCGCTCAGGGCTCATCTTGCCGCTCCGGTCTATTGTTTCAGTCACGCATACATTAGACACGAGGTCTTTGATCCCTCTATCGAGTTTCCTTTATTGCCCCTAACACTCTTTTCTAACCTGTTGTGCATCCTCGTTCTTTCCCTGCATTCTGTTTCTCGTCCTTCCTTAATGCGTTTATGGTTGGGAGGAAATGTGTTTATTGCAGAGGGGATATGTTTTTACAGTTGGGAACCGGCAAGACTGTTGTAATTATGTTCCGGCCTCTTGAAACATGAACGCGACCCTTTTGAAGTTTATTGTGGGAACTGAGTTGTAACCTTTGTTCGCCATACTGTGCTATGGCAAAAACGTGTATAAAAGGAGCGACCCACTTCTACGAATTTGAAGCAGTCTCCGAGAACCTACACGTTGTGTACTTCTTGTGACCTCTGTATCCCTGCAGTAAATAAACGCTGATCTCTGACGTCGCTGGAAGTGTCCCGTGTCTCTGTGTTTGGTACGCCAGAACAGGTAACCCACGAAGGTATCGGGTGTTGTCCCCTGGCACCGCTGGGTCTTAGAATAACCCAGTCCTTCAGCATGAAATGTCAAAAGGAGATCATCGAACAATAGGAGCGGATCACATAAAGAGATCAAGTCACCCCACCAACGACAAAACAGCTGACTCCCAATTACAACCAGATGGGATAAGATAAATGAATTAGAGGTACCATGAGTCCAGGAATCAACCGAACCGAAAAAGAACTTTCCGCCATCGACCGTCAAGAAGGGCAGTCGCGTGACAACAAGCATGAAGCCTCTGAACATAATGAACAGTTAAACAGTGCAGCGTAACTGGGCACTGGTAGATGTGCAGGAGGTAAGGTCATGAAGGTTAACCTTAGAGCCTAGTAATCAAACAGAAGAGACCTTACCACCATTAAATGTCAAGGAGGGCAGTAACATTACAATAAGGATGAAGCCTCTGAAGACAATGGACAGTCAACCTGTGCAAGAGGCAGGGTCAGGAAGGCAGACCTTATTAACCCAGGAATACCGGGCAAGTGGACCCCGCTCCATTGTAAAGTGTGGAATCAAAGGAAATAGCAATAAACATATCTTGAAGCCATATAGAAACAATAGAGTTTCAGCCACCGCAAGGAGACAAACAGTACAGTGCTACCTTAGTAACATGGGCCTCAGCAAGGGTGGCTAGAGAGATCCTTGTGGAGGCAAAAAAACTCAAACAGTGGAGTAAAAAACTAACCCAGTATTAGGTACCAGGTTACCATTTGGAAGACTGGTCAGCACCTGAAGGGAAATCTACACGTCCCAAAGGGAGGATGGTCAACACCATACTGAGGAACGCAGTGGGGAAAACAATTGCAGCAAAGAGTCAAACTCATTAAGAGGTTTACAACATATCAAGCAGTAACAGTGCAAATAACTTGGACTGGGGATGTCTACCAGCTGGGCTAAAAATAAAGCCCCAAATCTGAAACAAAGTTGTAGAGCGAAGCGCCTCCAAAAACACACAAATTCAGTCCCTAATCTGTTCAGCGAAGGCTTATCAAACAAATGCATAATACCGATTGATGTAACAAATAAATCCAGGCCACAAATTGCTTCGGAAATGATGCTCAAAGAGAGGCTTGGTAACCTATGTTAGTGCATCAATTCAGGTGGAATGTGAAATAAGGCCACTTGAGGACTCTGCAATCTTGGTGGAACCAGTGTGAAATTATAATCAGGAACACGAAGTAAGACTTACACTGATAAATGTATACATACATCCAAATTAGATCTCAAAATAAAATTTTACAGAGAAACTAGTAACACTAATAACCAGGCTTGATTGACCGTATAATTTCAGGGAACTTTAATATGAACCTAATCCACATCTCACAGTGAGATGAGCAATATCTAATCAAAGACCTAATGTGGAATGTCCAACCACAGGAAAAGTACCATTCAACCTGAGCTGACAAAAAAGGGACGTATTTTGCCACAGACCAGCTGGGTCTAAATATATTGAATGGGATACAAAAACCAATAGGCCAAATTTGCTAGGATATATAACAATAATCAATATTGTATTTTCTTTAAACATCATCCATATGTAGGAGAGAGAGAGAAAGAAAACACAAGTGAACACGTTATATATGAAAATCAATTCAATACTTTGTATTTTTATATTATATTGAAAAAAGGTAATTGGTATACAAAATGTTAATTGGTATACAAAAAGTTAATTGGTATACAATAAATGCTTAAAGGTTGCTCAGATAGGTGCATAAGGAGGTGCTCGTAGAAGTGCTTAACTAATGTGAAAGGAGTAGAAAGGGCGAATCTGAAGATTATAGACAAAGAGTTTTAAGAATAGTATAGCAGAACCGTGTTAATTCAGAAACTTTGGAATGCCTGTCCAGAGAAGGGTCTCACATATTAGACAAAATGCATCCATATAAGAAAGAAAAGGCCGATTTTATCAAGGTTCATCTATCTTTGGGTGATGCGAAAAAAGATCCAGGCACTTATGGTTATATCGTCGATGTTTCGGCCCAGGTATAAGATGCGGCAGTTAAGGACCTAGTAAGCGGATCTTCATCGGGACGAAAATAAAGCAACCTACAAGTGAGGGGAGTGTATGTACAGTTAATCAGTGAAAATAAAACCTGTGTTCTCTCTCTAAAACCAACAAAAGATGGACCACTGACCTTCAGTGGCGTTGGAAAAGCGCACACAGATGTGCTGGTTGGCTCTTTATCTTAGTCTCCTGTGCATGCGGGGGAACAAACCAGAATACAGCGGTAAGTTAAAAGATGGTACATCACTATTAGTCAAATAAATGTGCCTCTTGGTTAATTGAGGAAGGATAATGAATCACCACTCACCCTCTTAGCAGTGAAAGACGCACGTAGAACCCATCGGAGAACAATGTACAAATTAATGGCAACACAAACTTGCAAGAAGATGAGACCATGTTTTCAAAGCGACCTCGTGCCTAGATGCTACCACAGAACTATGAAATTGATCCTTGGAGGTAGGGTTCTCCTTCCATTTAAAACAAAGGTTCTTGCAGTACACGTTTGGAAACCTTCACTCACTTGATAATATGCCCGTTTGGCTAAAACTAACTGAAAGCACAGTATGTAGACTGTGTGGGGTGGGCGGAGAGGACCTAATTCAACTAGTATGCATCTGCAAAGTGCTAATGAGAAGCCAGAGGTCCCTTCTGCATCTGGCTTCTGTAGGGAGGAGCATGCACACATGAAGGGAAGCAAGACTAGCATGCTTCGACTTGAAGGACATAAGAAGGATCTGAAATTCCTGACACTTGTTGAAACTGATTTAAAAGCAGATGCTACCCCTGTCGGTTTGAAAGTCTGATCGCAGATTCTCATGCAGTGCTAGTAGGGCACAACCAGTCAGCACTCACGGTACTCTGACGGTTATTACATCATCAAGATCCAGATATCTTTTTGAGAACTGAGCCACCACGATTTCAAACAAACTTGTCATGATCATTGCCACAAAGTTTTGAATTCATATCTGCCTCGATCAGTGTTCTTGGCATAGCAAACACAAAGAGACGATGGATGGAGTGCTTACACTTTTCAGACATTCACCCCCAGTCACAGATCTGGATTGAATCCATCATCGTTCTTTAACTCACTTCGCCACCCCAGTTCAGACCCAGCCATATGCAAATCAGTCTTGACCCTGTGCCTCATGGGAACAGTCCAGCCCAAACTGCCAAGCCAAGTCTTTCCTGAACCAGAAACAAGCATCCTGGGACCGGTTTCTGGGTAACATCCTTCATTAGCCAGGCTAGCTTGAATCCAGTGGCAAAGTGAGCAAGGGACCCACGTCTGGGCATACCCTGCCAACTTAGGGTGAACAAAACAAACATAAGGAGAGGATGGACGGAGCACTGAAACTTTTCAGACACCCAACCTCAGTCACAGACCTGGGTTGAATCCATCATCATTCTTTAGCTGACTTCGGCAACTCAGTTCATACCCAGCTATATGCAAATCAGTCTTGACCCTGTGCCTCATGGGAACAGTCCAGCCCGAACTGCCAAGCCAGGTCTACCCTGAACTGGAAACAAGCATCCTGGGACCGGTTTCCATGTAACACCCTTCATCAACTGGGCTAGCTTGAATCCAGTAGCAAAGTGAGCAAGGCACCCACGTCTGGGCATACCCTGCCAACTTAAGGCGAACTAAGCAAACACAAGGAGATGATGGACGGAGCACTGAAACTTTTCAGACACTCACCCCCAGTCACAGATCTGGGTTGAATCCATCATTGTTCTTTAGCTCACTCCGCCACCCCAGTTCAGACCCAGCCATATGCAAATCAGTCTTGACTCTGTGCCTCATGGGAACAGTCCAGCCCGAACTGCCAAGCCAGGTCTTCCCTGGACTGGAAACAAGCATCCTAGGACCGGTTTTGGGGTAACAGCCCTAATCAGCTAGGCTAGCTTGAATCCAGTGGCAAAGAGAGCAAGGGACCCACATCTGGGCATATCCTGCTAACTGAGTGTGAACAAAGCAAACACAAGGAGATGATGGACGGAGTGCTGAAACTTTTCAGAAACTCACCCCCAGTCACAGATCTGGGTTGAATCTATCATCCCTCTTTAGCTCACATAGCCAAATTACTCAAATGTGTAAGTTACCTTTGTGAATCAACCCCATTGTGCCTAGAGTGAATTAAAATGTATCAGTTTACTTGATCTCTGTATCTACTGCTTTCTCTTTCGGAAACCAAATGCAATTCTACTGCCCTCTTCATATTTATATCAACAACTAACAATATCTAAAAGCAGTGCATTATTGAAAATCAAAACATATTCAACCAATAAGTAATACCACAGTCATAGTCATCTTTTTCAGTGTGTTATAGTTAATATGTTATGTAATCTCATGTTTAAGACTATTTATTGCATTTCAGTTGCATTTGTCTTGTCAGTGATGTAGGTATGAGCATTGCATTTGGTGTGTCGAGTTAAGGTTTGCATGTCTGTTTAGTGAGTTATGGAGTGGGATAATCAATATAATTTTCAGGACTTTTTTGGTTTAATTCGCAAGTACATCACCACTTTAAGTTATGTACATATAGACAAACAGATAAGTCACTTTGTGACTCTTGCAAAGTAGGGACTCCAGAAGTTTTGCCCCATATGAAGCATTGGATGTGAAGTAAAAGTTATCCGGAGAAATGGATTTTAAGTATTGGCTGGGGCGCAGTTATAGACCCTTGCAAGCCATCCTTGTGTTGCAAAGGCACTTCAAACAGTCAACACCTTCCAATTGTTCACCCACTTCCCGCCAAACTGCCCCTAAGACATTTATAGTCAGAGATGGAAGTGGGAGTCTGACTATCCACAGTGAAATGGCTTATTGTAGTAACTTGTTACATTATTTCACGGGCATACTCCACAGGGACATATGTTGTCTCCTCCGCTAAAATGATTAGTTACTGAATTATACTAATTGCAAAGGCTCAGGTGAAGGTGTATAGCCTTACTTGCTTGGTGATTATTTCATCCTTTCTTTGGCACTTTGGGGAAAATATCCGGTCGCTTAGTATCTCCTTTCACCCTTTTGTTGGGGCAACCTATGACCTAGGTGGAAGACCAGGTTTTTTTTATTAATTCTTTGCGTTCAGGCAATGTACCACTGCTTCAGCACAGTGGCGTAGCAAGGGGGGGGGGAGGTCTGCCCCCATCAACACTCACCCCCACTCTTAATCGCCAGCATCCCCAGCTCTTCCATGCGGAGCGGCAAAGGCAGGGACCGCCACAGGCGGCAAAATGGCTAGCTATGCCACTACTTCAGCATGTACCTTCCCTGGGTGAGACAGAGGTGATCTCTTCTGCGGCGGGGCAGTCTCTCTCCAAAAACACATCGATTGACATAACTTGGATATGATAGTGACTCCTCCTCAACCTTGTCTCAGGAGCTCATTATTAAATGGCCAATGGCCTACAGTAAAATACTCTAGCAGATCCCCTTTAAAAACCCTGATTACAAGAGGTATCTAATGACTGGTGGGATGAGTAATTGTGATGGAATCATGAGGTCTGGTAAAATACTGTAGACTTGTCATGTTTCCTCCTGAGATTACAGCAGCCAAAATGTACAAGAGAAACTCATAGGGTGGAATGAGGAATTATTGTGTGACTTGGATCCCAAATTACTGAATCCCTGTTATATGTCTTTATTAAAAGTAGTCTCAGAATCAACCCATAATCCCTGTTAATCTTGCATCTGAAGGGATGGGTAATTATGAGAGAATTATGAGCCCTGTAAGGTTAACTCAGATTTATCATATTTCCTGTCGAAATTACAGCAGGCAAAATCTCTGGGATTAATTCTAGGGGTGAATGAGCAATTAATGTGAGTTTAACCTTTAATTTCTGGTTCCCCCAGTAATTTCTCTGTATTCCTGAGGGGATTATCAGACTCAGCCCGAAATTCCTGTCAATTGCGCACCCCCAGAGTTAACAGTCACCAGTATAGTTGAGGCGGACGTGGAGCTAACATCCCTCCACTCTGGGACCCAAAAAGGTGTAAATTAATTGCTTGGCCCATGCAACTAAACCAGGAGCTGCAGTGTCTGGTATTCCATATTTTCATAAATGGCATATCCGGCAACGAGCAGCAGTTTTTGATACAAATGTGTTGCTGCCTGCCTCTCCACCTCAGGCTATGTCCATCGCTGACCCAATTCAGGCAGGATATCAAAACCTGGCTCTTCGACTGAAACACAGCACCCCGCATGACCTGCATCCCTCCTTGCCCTCCCCCTCCCCCCCCCCCCCCAGTGCCTTGAGACCCTCACTGGTGAGTAGTCCGCTTACATATAGTGATTGATTGACTGGTGCATTGATGGCAATGCAACGCAGAGAATTCCCACACAGTCACACCAGAGATGCTGATCATTTTTTAATGGTCCGAGCAAACGATCTAAAAATCACAGATACACAAGCCCCTGGAATTGCCAGAATAGTAGTGTAACATTTTTTATGGAACAAGGGAGACCCTAGATTACAAAGAGGCTTGGAGTAGCAAGTAAGAAAAGTAGGGATAGTTGTGAGCGGCGGCCCCACATTTTGTACGACCGAATCTTCGACTTTGCTCAATCATCTGTGCCCTATGTTAGATTAACAACAAAAAAAGTTTTTTTCACCTGACCCTCATTTCATTGCAATGCATTTAGGGAAAATCTGAAAGTGCTGATAAGTGACACAACTGAGCTCTCGTCTCGGGTTATATAAATTAGTAGGAACAGCAACTGACAATTTAATAGCCATTTGTTGTGATCAAAGAACCATGTTCTGGACGTGACCTTCCAGAACATCCGCATGCCCAAGGTATTTCAATAGCAGGTTACCGTGCCAGCATGTAATGCAAGAAGAATCCTTGCCAGGCTGTAATAGCACGATTTATTCAAAAAGCAGCACCATGAAATGGACTGGGCATTGCGTGTTGAAACTCAGCAGTTTGTTATATAATAAAGTTAAAAAAACAGACACCTGCTCATTTAAAACAATGGCACAGAATAAATGACCCAAGAACTCAATAGAGCACATACAATGAGGCATTGTTTTATGTTCTTGAAATCCAGCTGTATTTTGGACACTGCCAACCCATCTCCAAGTTGGCAGACATCGTAACTTTTTTAAAACATAAAGCACATGGTCATAAAATAAAACTTGTAAATCACAACACCGAGTGACAAAATATTAGCCTTTCTATGGTTTTGTATCCTGAATGCCAACTACCATAATGATGTGTACATAAAATATGGTTGCAAATTACAACTGAAAATCGCTGAATTTAGCAAATGACTACAATTCATAACTCGCACAACAGCCATGCAAACCATAACTCGCACAACAGCCATGCAAACCATAACTCGCACACCAAATGTATTCTTCATGCCGTCAGCCTCATTGTGACAAATGTCATAAGTGATGATAAGGATGAGATTACATGTCATTTACTCTTATCACTATGAAAAAGACAACAGGTAAACAAAGCATTATTTGTTGGTCTGAGTATGTATTTTTATTGGACTATTTGGGGTTATGAGGTGTTTGGAACAAATGTTGAGAGTTCATAAGCATTTCATGTGTGTGGTGTGAGAATTTTAGATTCTGATCCCAGCCATAACTTGAACATTTCAGGGGGTTTTCGGTTTTAATTTGCAACCAAAACTCTACTCTGTGTTTTTTTTTAAACCTGTCTCCAGGTTTTGCGACCAACCCTAAACAGTTCAGAGTGGTGGCACAGTGTGTGTGTGCACCTCTGTGCGTGTAGGGGCCTCGCATGCATATATGTGGGGTCCCCTTTGTGTGTGTGTGTGGGTGTGCATGCGTGTGTGGCATGCATAGGTGTGTGATTGTGGCGCTTGTGTGTGTGGAGGGGTCCAACGCAAATGTGGAGGGCCCAACGTGCAGCCAACCGCAAAGAGGCTCTGCACTCCAGCTGAACAGCACAGAGCTACAGCCAGGAATGTGTTAAGAAATTTGGTAAGCTCCTATGGGGTCATCAATTTTATGACCCAGACTAAGAACACGGGCAGGCTTCAACCAGCAGAGGAGGACAAAGTCAGTAGCAGTCAACTTGCACCCCTAGCTTGCAAGTCAGTACATGGGCCTCTATCTTTCCCCTGCTCGGACAAGTCTAGCATCATAGCCCAATGCTGCCTGAGTCGCACAGCCAGGACATCTCTAGAGGAGCCTGAAAACTGGTTGTGTGGTGTCTGCTGACCCGGCTTTCTTCCTGATACAGGTATGCAAGTAACAGTTGACTAAAAGTACTACTTTTCCTTATAACGCAGCTGGAAATAAATTCAGGTTGAAGGATATGTACAGGGCACACCCTCTCAATGGTCACCCCTTTGTAATATGCACATCTTGGCTGGTGATCTCAGCATATATGTCCTCTCACTGACTTGATTGAACCATTTTGGGATCTGAATGTGCACTACAAAATGTACAGTTGTGTCTCCTGCCCTGCTCTTCTGCGCTGCGTGCCTGAACTGCATACCTGTGATCCATTTTTGGGGATTTTGGTCATGCCACACACCAATTCTGTATGCACACATTGACCTATGATGGGTCTTTGATATTGCTAGATTCTGGATCTTTTCTCGAACTGGGTGGGAATCATCAAGTGAACCCTAATAATCACAGGACACTACTGTCCCTCTCACGGCTTTTGTATTTTAAGCGCTCTGCTGGTACTGTACCATGGTTTGAGAATTAGTCACAGGCCTTTACCTATGAGCCATGAATGCATTTATTGGCCAGTTCATCTAAAGTTCCACTGTTCATATTGAACCTACAATCCTGAACCCAGCATCCTGTATATTATACAGATACGTTGGAAGTAATAGTGTGCCATGCATGAGTGATACCAGCTGTGGTTTCCATCTTGGAAGCCCACATCCTAGACTAGAGTACAAGATGGAAGAGAGGATACAGCCATCTCCTTGATGGGGTTGGGGGGCACGATACGCTATGGTAGGGAAAGAGAAGACAGACTTTCCTTATAAGTGCCAAAGCTCTACTTGATTCATTGGTCTGTAAATGGCACTGAGCCCGATTTAGAATTTTGCAGACCGGTTACTGTGTTACAAATTAGATGGATAGCCTGTCCACCTTATTACAAGTGCCATCGTTTATAATCCACTGGTAATAAGGCAGACAGGGTATTTGTCATGTTTGTGACTGAATAACCTGTCTGCAAACTATAAAGCAGGCCTTCTGACTGCAGTTCCCATTAGGTAGATGGTGTAAGGATACAAGGTGAGGCCTGCAGTACCTGTTGCTAGGGAATGGGGCCCTTTTAAGGGCCACAAGGAGCATCTTATCTCTCTTGCTGATCTCTATGAGGAGGGGTCGTAAATAGCTGGGTGCAGTGTGCTCTCCTCTCTTTGTGTTTCTTTGGTTGGCACTCCACCTGGAGACTGTCCTCCTAGAGGGGGCATCCTTGCAGACAGAGGCAGGGCTGTAGTGTGGCCCGGCCAGGACACATGAAAGAGGAACCGGCCCAAACCAGTTCCAAGGAAGCAGTCCTGAAATGTGCATTCTCCATTTGCGAAATCAGTATAAAAATGGGGGCTCAAGAACCATCACTGTTTATTGTTTTGGTATCTTCTACAAAGGAGTACATAGGGTATGCTATGCAGTCACAACTGGTGTCGCACTGACAGCCAACTCACCAGAGATGAGGGAACATCTGGAGTCTGAGCTGAAGGGGGAACAAGCGGTCTATCCTTAGTACCGAGATATCCTATTTGTGAGCGAGGGAAAGATGTGCCAACCCTGCAGGCGGAGTGGATCATGGAAGGGACTGGAGCAATTGACCCTGGCATAGTCTGTCTGACGGACATTCACTAATCAAGTGCACTGAAAGACTTGGGGTACTTCCGGATGTGGCAGTGCGATTTTCATCATTTATCCCTGTTGCAGACACCAGGCACCTGGAGTGATGTGCCCATTCAGCTGGCCCGACTGAAGCCAGGCAAGCTCCTGATGGCCGTCTCTGTGCCCCACTAGTGAACTGTGTGACCACGGCACTCCCAAATGTGCCATTAGGACGGAATCAGTCCAGAAGATTATTTGGTCCAAGAAATGCCCCTGGGGCACTGTGTGAAGAATTGAGATCATTACCTAGAGCAAGCACTCTGTGGTGAAGATAGCTCCCTGGCATCCACTGAGACAAAGAATCATCATCTGCAGGTGTGGTGTCATCGACATCAAGAGGAAGCTGCACGTACTCACTGCAGTGTTGGTGTGAGTCACTCTGTAATTAAAGTAACCAGCAAAGTGCTAGAGTGAGCCTGAATCTCAGCTCATCACCTGAAAGAGGGCCCACAACAGAAGTCTCTGTTTCTGCCAGTACCCCTCAAGCAATGTGCTATGTGGCCCCTGAGAAGACTGACATGTGGCAACCGGGGGTTCCTGCTGCCAGTGAGATCCTGATACTGCTGGAGGGCCGGGTGCGGCCAGGCACTGTTAGTAAGAACTTGGGGGCAGATTTATGTTCCCTGGCGCATCCCTGCAAATCAGCATGGATGCGCCAGGGAAGATGCGTCACGCAAGTTTGCCCTTGCGCCACCGCAGATGCGCCGCATTTACAATGCGGTGCATCGTGGCGCAAGGACAAGCGTGACGTATCTGCCGGCGTAAGGTTGGCGCAGTGCTGAAGTTGTGTCACAAGCGCGACGCAACTCCAGCACTGTTCCAACCTACCCTATCCCTAACATGGTGCGTCAAGCTTTACGCCTGCTTCAAGCAGGTGCAGGGTTTTGACGCATCAGCTTTGGGAAAGTGACTCAGTGAAATCTTATAGATTTCACTGAGTCACTTTTCAGGAGCGTTCCTGCGACAGAACGCCCCCCCGTGTCGCAACGCCCACATGAAACCTGACGCAGGTCTCACGTGGCGCAGGTCTTTACACCGTGACGCATCTCCATAGATGCGTCACGATGTAAATCGGGCGCAACGTGGCGCAGGATTTACGCCACCGCTGCGTCACAAAAGTGACACAACGGCGGCATAAAAGGGGCGCAAGTCCCACATAAATCTGCCCCTTGGTGAGAGAGTGAATGAGCCTAGGCCTTACAGACTGTGTGATATGACAAGATCCAAGGAGGGAGAACACAAGATAAATCCACTGCTCTGTCTCAAACGTTGAACCTGACGGGGGAGCCTAGAGACAGGGGGACCCATGAAGTGCAGGTGGAGGACTTGTTGGCAGAGGTCCCTAAAGCACACACTCACACCTGTGAACCAGTTATTTGTGCATTATTGATTGAGTCATGTAATTTGATGTTTTCTGTGCAATAAATGACTTGTCTTTTCTAAAAAGAGAAGCACTGGGCAGGCATTGATTTTATTGTGCTGCCGAAGGAGAGTGTTGTATTCATTCTAGAGCCTGAGTAACCCCCACATTTACCTCCCTGAGAAGCCTGCAACTGCTCGCCCCCATTGCTACTGAGAGTCAGGCTAGTAAAAGGCCTCAAACCCCTGCCTGCCCCGTGGCCTCCTAAATGTGTTCTGATAAACCATCACACCTGCAAACAATGATGTGTAAATACAAAGTCTAGAACTATCATAGTTGTGTCTTCATGATGTACAGTAGTAAACTTCTTGGAAGGAGTGCAGCTGAATAAAAACAGGAGGTAGCACCCAAACCTCAATGATAATCTACAGGGCAGGATTTAGGTTTGTATTTTTCTATACCATAACAAAAACTGGCTGGCTAGCAAAGGAGCGCAATACACAACAAAGGGTGGTGTGAGACTGTGTAAAAATGTGGTGTAGGGGATCAACCCTACAGAGAGTGCCTAGAGGACCCACGGTCCCAGGATGCTTGTTTACGGTCCGGTGATGAAATGGCTTGGCAGTTCGGGCTGGACTGTTCCCATGAGGTACAGGGTCAAGACTGATTTGCATATAGCTTTGTCTGAACTGGGGTGGCTTGGTGAGCTAAAGAAAGATGATGGATTCAACCCAGATATGTGACGGGGGTGAGTGTCTGAAAAGTTTCAGTGCTCTGTCCATCATCTCCTTGTGTTTGCTTTGTTAGCCCTAAGTTGGCAGGGTATGCCCAGACGTGGGTCCCTTGCTCACTTTGACACTGGAATCAAGCTAGCCTGGCTGATGAGGGCTGTTAGCCTGAAACCGGTCCCGGGATGCTTGTTTCCGGTCCAGGGAAGACATGGCTCGGCAGTTCGGGCTGGACTGTTCCCATGAGGCACAGGGTCAAGACTGATTTGCATATAGCTGTGTATGAACTGGAGTGGCTTAGTGAGCTAAAGAAAGATGATGGATTCAAACCAGATCTGTAACTGGGGGTGAGTGTCTGAAAAGTTTCAGTACTCTGTCCATCATCTCCTTGTGTTTGCTTTGTGCGCCCTAAGTTGGCAGTAGGAGAGTAGGATCTGCTTCACATGGTTACCCCCACTTTTTGCTGCTGTAACACTGTTTTTCGACTTTAGTCTGGCTGGGGCCCTGCTATTCAGACCCCAGCCTAGCTGCTTCCTCTCTAAATTGATTCCATTTACTTTAGGTACACTCCAGATTGGATTCTGGGGTACCCTTGTGAGTCCCTAGTATATGGTCTACTATGTACCCAGGGCATAGCTACCCCAGAGGCCTACCAGGGGCTGAAGCATGTATTGTGCCACCCCTGGAAAGCCCTCTAAAATGACACCACAGGTCTGCTACTGCAGCCTGGGTAAGGTGGTACATGTGCCCCTTACTGAGGTATAGGTTCACTATACCTCACCTATCACTGCACATAGAAACCTGTCAGTCACCCCTATGGCAGGCCTTATCAATCCTGAAGGCAGGGTGCTTGGTAATATGGGAGAGGGTGCCCAGGCATGAGCTGAGCCCCTCTGCAGCCTTCGGAATCTCTTCTCCAGGGTTGTCAGTGGTGCAGCCTGACCATATACTCTTAAGTGCATTATAACCCAATGGTAAATGCTAACTTTGGACTGGCTGCACGAAAACATGTTGTGTTTGGTGTCGAACACCTTAGAATCATAGCCCCACACCAGTAACTGGTGTGGAAGTATGATCCCACCCTTCTAGAGTGGAGAGACATGACAGCACCGGTATACCCGATACCAATTTAAGAGCCCTGGCATCACAAAATGGATGCTGGAGCCACAGACACGGGTCTGGCCTCCTGCTGCTGACCGAAACTCTGGCAGGGGAGGCCTGGACAATGGGTTTCCTGTCACAGGAGGTATAACCACCTCCCAGACAGGCTGATGTATATTGGGGTTGGGTGGGAGCACTCTCAGAGTGCTTTGAAGTCCTGCACTGGGGGCACATTTGGTGTCCCTTTGCATAGTCCAGCTCAAACCAGTTCAGGGGCTACCAGCCCCTACTCTGGCATGAAACTGGACATAGGAAATGGGTGTAGCCACCCCTCTTTCCAAACCCTCCCATAGGTGGGTCCCCTGAGTTAGTTCAACCCCCTTCTTAGGTATAAGTAAGGAACCCCTGGCAACAGGACTTTAGATATCCCTGGACAAAACTCTGCAACTGAATGCTGGAACTTCAACGCTCTACTCAAGACTAGAGGACTGAAGAAATCTCACTTGGGGTCAAGGAGTGAAACCCCTGCTTGGCAGGCACCAACAAAGCATTTTGCCAGTCTGCATCTCCGAAGCTCCCGACGGACTCCGAAGTATCTGAAGTGCAGGAAGAGTATTTACAGACTTCCCAGAGGCCGACCAGAGTCCCCAGCAAAGCTGGGACCCGCAGCCCTCGTGAGTAATGTGGAACCGGAACTCCTGGTCACCGTGCACATTTGCAAGTGCATTGACTTCCCAACATATCTCGAAGTCATGCTTCGGGTTACTTGTAGCCCACACAACAAGCACCATCTGCACTGAAGATTGTGGGCCTACACTCCACGAGTGTTCTGTGAGCCCACTTGTTGCATTTCAGCTTGAGGCTCCTTCGCAATCGCAGGTCCGTCAACTGGTGGGTCCCTGTGAAGGCAACTTTGATTTTCCTATGGCTTCTCTGGTTGCTCCAGACATGCCCTGACTTCCCACCACGTGGTGGGTCCCTCAGGCCTTGCTGGTCTGCACCGAAGCATCTTTCTCCTTTCTGCGTGGGTTGCTATTGCCAAGGCTTGCTGTGTCCAATCCGGGCACCGACGCTGCAGCACTTGACATCCTTCGTGGGACAGCTTGAATCCAGCTCCTAGTTGTCCTCGATGCCTCCTGGTCCTCGTGGCTGAAGAGTCAAGCTTCACCTTCTTCACCTAAAATCACCCGACTTCGGTGGGCATTCGCCTATCGTGCCCCTGGTCACTGGCTAGTAACCCAGACTCTGTCCCCTCTGCTTTCAGGTTCTTCTCGACTTTGATCCAGGCTTGGATCTCTTCAGACACTTTGCATCTTCCCGGCAGCAGCACTTCTTCGCCAGCTCCCATTGAAAACGACGACGCGACGCGACCCGACACCATTTGACACCTATGCACCTGGCTTCCCTGGGTGAGGTAACTCGAGTACTCCGGTGCTACCGTGGGTGTTGGCCCTAGAACCACCTAAGTCCAAAAGGGTTTGTTCCTAGTCCACCTCTAAGTGTTCTTAAACTTTAAAATTCTAACCGTGACTTTCCCCATAGAAGCTAATGGGAGCTTGCGGCTGTGTTCTCACACTGCACACGGCCCCCGTGGGTCACCTGGGTCACTACCTTGGGTGGTTCCTTGGAGTCCCAGTGAATCTACAGGCTCTAGGCCTTGTGTCTAATTAAGTCGTGGTTCTTATACCACTATTTTAGTATATGTTTTGGCTCGCCCCTAGGGCCTGACGTGTATTTGTGCTATTTTATTTTACTATTTGAAGTGTAACTTATGTGTTTGGACCTCTAGCCTCATCAAGAGACTAGTAGGGTGTGTTTAGAAATAAATACATATATTTTATATATATACCTGGTAGCCATTCAAGAGATTATAGACTGGTAAAACAAGCTGCTTTACATTCCTTCAAGACTTAGCTTGAAGGCTGTTCTCCATAGCTACCACTAGGTTAGCTTTCAATAAAGGTTATCTTTAACCTATCATCAATAAGGGGTTGTTTGGACTGGTACAAGGTGCCCACTATAACTAGTAGACAGCATATACCAGGCCAACTTCTCACATTGGTGTGCATCGTGTGGGATTCCAGCTTGCTATTGTTTTACCAGATAATCTCAATTGAGTGACTAACTGAAAACCACTAAAAGTACTCAAGGTACATATAATACAAGCTTTAGAATACAGTAAGGTCTACTGAACTTAGAGTTGTGTGTTAAGGGCTTAGCACACCCTTTCTACAATTCAAGAGAGTTTAGTAGGCCACACTAGAGTAGGTAGTGCAATACACCAAACCTCACTAGTAATGTCTTCTAGGCCAGGAACCAGTGGGTCCCTGCCAGAAGCCAATGGGCTTCTTCCCTCCAAGTATGATAACCTCCCATTCTTGGAATTGAGAGCATTATGCAGCACTAGGAGACTGAAGACAGGCAAAAGTCCAACCACCCAAGATCTCATAGAGGTACTCAGGCTGGATGATCTCAGAATACCTATAGGGTCTGAAGGGGTAGACAGTGTGGGTGGGGCAGCTTTTGAGGAAGGGCCTAGGGGTGAAATTCCCATGACCTGACCTCTAATGCTGACCAGGAAGATGACAATGATCTTGACCTGGATAATCCAGCTGCCCTGGAAGGTGTTGGGGAGGGCCACAATGGTCCCCTCTTTGTCCCTTCTGGAAGAGTTTGTGGTAGGCCGAGAAGGTCCAGATCTCCCTCAGTGGAGTCTAACCATTCTCGTTCATCTATAGGGACCTCTATCTCTGCTCACAGGAGGGAAACCTCCCAGGACAGGAGAGAGAGACTGCTGAAGTATGAGGAAGCTCAGCTTAACCTTAGAAAGCAGCAGCTGGCATTAGACAGGGAATCCCTAGAGCTCTTGAGAGCAAGGAAAAAGATGGGACTAGAGTCCCATGGTGGCAGCAACATCCCTAGTGATAGGGAGAGGTCTCATGACCATAGAAACCTAAATAAGATTGCCCCTCCCTACCAGAGTGGGGATGACATCCACAAATGGATAACTCCACTGGAAAGGGCCTATAAAGTTCAGAGGGTCCCCCAGGAGCAGTGGGCAGCAATCTTATGGCTCTCCTTTGCAGACAAAGGTAGAGATAAGCTCCTCACTGTTAGAGAGGAGGATGCTGATGATTATACCAGTCTGAAAAGTGCATTGATTGAAGGGTTTGGCCTAACCACTGAACAATATAGGTTAAAGTTCAGAGATACCCAAAAGGCACAAAATCAAGACTGGGTGAACTTTGTAGATTGTGCTACCAAGGCTCTGGAGGGTTGGTTACTTGGCAGCAAAGTGCATGACTTTCAAGGATTATACAGTTTGATTATGAGGGAGCAGATCCTTAATAATTGTTAAAATCAGCTGTTGCACCAGTACCTGGTGGACTCAGATCTGACCTTTCCCCAAGAATTGGGAAAGAAGGCAGACACATGGGTCAGAACCAGGGTGAGGCAGAAGGTTCAGAACCAAGGTGGTAACCAGAGGACGCAAGATCCTAAGAACTCTGACAAGGGTGGGGAGAAGGGTAAAGTCCAGAAGTCTTCACAAGGTCCCCAAAAATCTTCTTCAAGGGGGAATCCCAATCTAATAAAGTTAAAGGCCAAAAGAAACCATGGTGCAAGATCTGTAAGCAGAAAACTCCTGGACTAGTGATTGCACCAAGTCCAAAGACTCAACTCCAGCCACCATTGCCCCTAAGGCAACTGTTCCCCCTAGTGCAGCTACAATTGGTGGTGGTAATATTTAGAATAAGGGTGTAGTAGGGTTAACCCTGGGTTCTGAGATGGACTCTGGCCTAGTCAGAGTTCCAACTCAGGCTGTCCTGATCTGTGATGGGGGCATGGACATGTCCCCCTTTGTGAGTCCCAGTAACTTGGGAAAATACAGACAGCAGCCCTTGATTAATGGAAAAAAAGGCTTTGGCATTCAGGGATACAGAAGCAATTGTCACAAAGGTGACACAAGATTTTATGGATCCTGGGCAGATTATACTTGGGGAAATGTACCAAATGACCAATGCTAGCAATGTCAGACCAGACCATTCTCTGGCAGTTGTTAACTTCTCCTGGGGAGGGGTAACTGGCCTTAGGAAGGTTGTGGTAAGTGCAGACCTACCTGTAGAATGCTTGCTTGGCAATGATCTGGAAACTTCAGCTTGGGCTGAAGTGGAGCACAGGACACATGCAGACATGCTAGGAATCCCTGCTCATGTCTTTGCTGTGACTAGGTCACAGGCCAAAATGTCTAACACTGGACAGGCCCTGGATTCTGGAAGAATGGACCAGGTGCCTCCCAAGAGGAGGAGCAGTAGGGTTAAGGCAGTGCCTTACCCCCTGACTCAGAACACAGATCAGCCTCCTGAGGGAGATGATCTTGAACCTGAAGAAGGAACTGTCCGAGAGGAGCTTGAACGTGACCGGGTTGAGTTCTTGGGGACAGGGGGCCCTTCCAGGGCAGATCCGAACCAGGAGCAGAAAACCTGACCCTCTCTTGAACCCCTCAGAAAGCAAGCTGCTGATGAGGCTGCTGGGAATGCTAGTGGCACCCATAAAATCTATTTGGATGATGGACTCCTTTATTCAGAGTGTAGAGACCCCAATCCTGGTGCTTCCAGGAGGTTCATTATACCTCTAAAGTTTAGGGGCTTCCTATTGACACTAGCCCATGATATGTCCTTAGCAGGACACCTGGGCCAGAACAAGACTTGGAACAGAATTGTCCCTCACTTTCACTGGCCCCACATGTCTGAAGACACTAAGGAGTTTTGTCGCTCCTGTGTGACCTGCCAAGCCAGTGGCAAGGCAGGTGGAACCACAAAGACCCCCTGATACCACTACCTGTGGTGGGGGTTCCCTTTGAGAGGGTTGGGATTGACATAGTTGGTCCCATGGATCCTCAAACAGCATCTGGGCACAGATGTATTCTGGTGGTGGTGGACCATTCCACTAGGTACCCAGAAGCCATTCCCCTTAGGACCACTACAGTACCTGTGGTGGCAAGGGCCCTCCTGTGAATTTTCTCTAGAGTGGGCTTCCCTAAGGAGGTAGTATCTAACAGAGATGGAAACTTTGTGTCTAGTTACTTGACTGCAATGTGGAAGGAGTGTGGAATGAATTACAAATTCACCAAACTCTATCACCCACAATGCAATGGTTTAGTTGAAAGATTCAACAAAACCTTAAAGGGCATGATCAAAGGACTCCCAGAAAATCTTAGGCGCAGAAGGGACATCCTTTTGCCCTGCCTTTTATTTGCCTACAGGGAGGTGCCTCAAAAGGGGGTTGGTTACAGCCCTTTTGAACTTTTGTTTGTCCATCCTGTTAGGGGGGTCCTTTGTGTCTGGTGAAGGAGGGATGGGAGTTACCTCTCAAACCCCCTAAACAGGACATAGTGGACTATGTACTTGGTCTCCACTCCCGGATGGCTGAGTATATGAAAAAGGCAACTAAAAACCTTGAGGCTAGCCAGGAATTACAAAAGGCCTGGCATGACCAAAAGGCCGTGCTGACTGTTTACCAGCCAGGGCAGAAAGTGTGGGTGTTGGAGCCTGTGGCCCCAGCAGCCCTCTAGGACAAATAGAGTGGCCCACATACAATTGTTGAACAGAAAGGGGAGGTCACCTACTTGGTAGACCTTGGTACCCCTAGGAGTCCCCATAGAGTACTTCATGTCAACAGACTAAAACCATATGTTGACAGGGCAGACATGGGATTGCTCATGGCTACAAATGAGGGACAGGAGGAAGGGAGTGACCCACTCCCTGACCTGCTCTCTCAGAACCCTGATGATGGGTCAGTAGATGGTGTACAATAATTACTTAAGAGGGTCCCTGTACTCAAAAGGTATAACGGGGCGGAGTCCCAGGGAAGGTACAATTCAAAAAAACACACGAAACCCCTTTAAGAAGAAAAGTCACTCTATCCCACAGAATACAAAAAGTCTACTATAGCATTCTTTTTTTTGTGTTTTATTATAAAAATATATAGAATTATTTATCAATTTTTTCTTTTTAGATAAATCTTTTCATTTTTCTATTCAGAAACATAACAGGCCAAATAACTAATCAAACTAAGAGCGACGAAGCAATACAATTATTGAAAGGCACATAAATAATCACAACATAACATCAAGACTCAAACAATTAGTGTAGTGTATACAAAAGTGAGCAATTCAGTGAAAACATACAAAACAGCAAATGCAAATGAAAAACCAATACAGAAAAACATAAGAAAAACACAAATGCGCCGACGCGCGTTTCGGAGTCTTCCTTCCTCAGGGCGCTGATGGCATTTCAAGACGGTGAAGACTCAACATGATTTGATATGATAAACTAAAACAGGACAATCAAGCATTCAATTGAATAGATATTCTTTCTGCCTCGTCAGTCTCATTTGTAAAATCAAAAGCGACTTCGGGTAAAATGTGATCCCATGAGGTCAGGACCAATCTCAATGTAGTCTCAACAGAGGAATGACACACAAACATCCAGGGGTAATGTACACTCATGTACAGAACGAGACAATGCTGTTAATTCCAGATCTCTGGTGGAACTTCACCAAACTAATTCCAGAGTGCATCTAAAATGGTAAGTAAAGTATAACTTTCATTAAGAGGGTAGTTTCTCTCGCTCCCTTTGTGGAGATCAAAAAACAGCAGGCGATCACTATCTGGATTCCATAGCCATAGGAATAATTTCTTCTATCGACAAAGGCGCGCGTGTACTGAAGCCTTGGCAGGCAGCCTCACTGTCCAGCATCAAAGTGACTGCAGAAAATTTCTCAGCTAGTTTAGACATATGTTTTCTCTGACTCCAAGTCAGACCACCTGGTGCACTCATTAAGTGGACACTGGGGACAGTCTGCCTGTGAAGAATAAGATCTACAGGCAACCTTATCATGTCCAGGACTGTATAAGGACAGAAGTCCAAAAGATGTTGGATTTGGGAGTCATTGAACCCTCAGATAGCCCTTGGGCTAGTCCAGTAATCCTTGTGCCTAAACCTCACACCAAAGATGGCAAGAGAGAGATGTGGATTTGTGTGGACTACAGGGGTCTCAATGCAGTCACTAGGACTGATGCCCATCCCATCCCAAGGGCAGATGAGCTAATAGATACTTTGGCCTCAGCCAAGTTTCTAAGCACATTTGACTTGACAGCTGGCTACTGGCAGATCAGACTAGCTGATGATGCAAAGCCAAAGACAGCATTTTCTACCCCTAGTGGGCACTATCAATTTGTGGTAATGCCCTTTGGTTTGAAGAATGCACCTGCCACTTTCCAAAGGTTGGTGAATCAAGTCCTTACAGGCCTGGAAGACTATAGTGCAGCATATCTAGATGATATTGCTGTCTATCGCTCCACCTGGGAGGATCACCTGGTCCACCTGAGGAATGTTTTGGAGGCCCTGCAAAAAGCAGGCCTAACTATCAAGGTTACTAAGTGCCAGATAGGGCAGAGTCAGGATGTGTACCTGGGCCACCTTGTAGGTGGAGGCCAGGTTCAACCATTGCAGAGCAAAATCCAGACCATAACGGACTGGGTTGCTCCCACTACCCAGACTTCTTAGGCCTGCCTGGGTATTACAGAAGATTTGTCAAGGGATATGGATCAATATTGACACCCCTGAATGATTTAACCTCTAAGAAAATGCCCAAAAAGTTTCTGTGGACAGCTAGCTGTCAAAAGGCATTTGATGACCTGAAGCAGGCTATGTGCACTGCTCCCATTCTGCAAAGTCCTGATTACTCCAAAAAGTTAATTGTACAAACAGCTGCATCTGAGTTGGGGGTAGGGGCTGTACTGTCACAGTTGAATGATGAAGGTCAGGATCAGCCAATAGCTTTCATAAGCAGAAGGCTGACCCCCAGAGAGAAACGTTGGTCAGCCATTGAGAGGGAGGCCTTTACTGTGGTTTGGGCTCTGAAGAAGTTGAGCCCATACGTGTTTGGTACTCACTTCATTTTTCAGACAGACCAGAAGCCCCTCTTATGGCTAAAACAGATGAAGGGTGAAAACCCCAAACTTCTCAGGTGGTCCATTTCCCTACAGGGGATGGACTATACAGTGGAACATAGACCTGGGAGTAACCATGCCAATGCAGATGGACTCTCCAGATATTTCCACTTAGAACAATAAGACTCAACTGGTCAAGGTTAGTTTAATGTCCCTGCATTTGGGGGGTTGTGTAGGAGAGTAGGATCTGCTTCACATGGTTACCCCCACTTTTTGCTGCTGTAACACTGTTTTTCGACTTTAGTCAGGACCCCAGCCTAGCTGCTTCCACTCTAAATTGATTCCATGTACTTTAGGTACACTCCAGATTGGATTCTGGGGTACCCTTGTGAGTCCCTAGTATATGGTATACTATGTACCCAGGGCATAGGTACCCCAGAGGCCTACCAGGGGCTGAAGCATGTATTGTGCCACCCTTTGAAAGCCCTCCAAAATGATACCACAGGTCTGCTACTGCAGCTTGGGTAAGGTGGTGCATGCACCCCTTACTGATTTATAGGTTCACTATACCTCACCTATCACTGCACATAGAAACCTATCAGTCACCCCTATGGCAGGACTTATCAATCCTGAAGGCAGGGTGCTTGGTTATATGTGAGAGGGTGCCCAGGCATGAGCTGAGCCCCTCTGCAGCCTTCGGAATCTCTTCTCTGGGGTTGTCAGTGGTGCAGCCTGACCATATACTCTTAAGTGCATTATATCCCAACGGTAAATGCTAACTTTGGACTGGCTGCACGGAAACATGTCGTGTTTGGTGTCAAACACCTTCAAATCATACCCCCACACCAGTAACTGGTGTGGGAGTATGATCCCACCCTTCTAGAGGGAGAGACATGACAGCACCGGTATACCCAGTACCAATTTAACAGAGCCCTGGCATCACAAAATGGATGCTGCAGCCACAGACACGGGTCTCGCTTCCTGCTGCTGACCGAAACTCCGGCAGGGGAGGCCTGGACAATAGGTTTCCTGTCACAGGGAGGTGTAACCACCTCCCAGACAGGCTGATGTGCATTGGGGCCGGGTGGGAGCACTCTCAGAGTGCTTTGAAGTCTGCACTGGGGGCACATTTGGTGTCCCTGTGCATAGTCCAGCTCAAACCGGTTCAGGGGCTACCAGACCCTGCTCTGGTGCGAAACTGTACAAAGGAAATGGAGTAGCCACCCCTCTTTCCAAACCCTCCCATAGCTGGGTCACCAGAGTTAGTCCAACCCCTTTCTTAGGTATAAGTAAGGAACCCCTGGCAACAGGACTTTAGATATCCCTGGATGAAACTCTGCAACTGAATCCTGGAACTTCGATGCTCTACTCAAGACTAGAGGACTGAAGAAATCTCCCTTGGGGTCAAGGAGGGACTCCCCTGCTTGGCAGGCACCAACAAAGCATTTTGCCAGTCTGCATCTCCAAAGCTCCCAACGGACTCTGAAGTAACTGCAGTCCAGGAAGAGGATTTCCAGACTTCTCAGAGGCTGACCCGAGTCGCCAGCAAAGCTGAGACCCGCAGCCCTTGTGAGTAACATGGAACTGGAACTCCTGGTCACCATGCACATTTGCAAGTGCATTGACTTCCCAAACGTCTCTCAAAGTCGTGCTTTGGGTCACTTGTAGCCCACGCCCGAGCACCATCTGCATGGAAGATTGTGGGCCTACACTCCACAAGTGTTCCGTGAGCCCGCTTCTTGCATTTCAGCTCGAGGCTCCTTCGCGATCCCTGGTTTGTCAACTGGTGGGTCCGTGTGAAGGCAACTTTGATTTTCCTTCAGCTTCCCTGGTTGTTCCAGACGTGCCCTGACTTCCCACCACGTGGTGAGTCCCTCAGACCTTGCTGGTCTGCGCCGAAGCATCCTTCTACTTTCTGCGTGGGTTGTTGTTACCAAGGCTTGTTGTGTCCAATCGGGGCACCAACACTGCAGCACTCGACATCCTTTGTGGGACAGCTCAAGTCCAGCTCCTGGTTGTCCTCAACACCTCCTGGTCCTCATAGCTGAAGAGTCAAGCTTCACCTTCTTCACCTGAAATCACCCGACTTCGGTGGGCATTCGCCTATCGTGTCCCTGGTCACTGGCTAGTGACCCAGACTCTGTACCCTTTTCTTTCAGGTTCTTCTCGACCTCGATCCAGGCTTGGATCTCTTCGGACACTTCGCATCTTCCCGGGCAGCAGCACTTCTTCGCCAGCTCCCATTGAAAACGACGACACGACCCGACATTTGACACCTATCCACCCGGCTTCCCTGGGTGAGGTAACTCGAGTACTCCGGTGCTCCCGTGGGTGTTGACCCTAGAACTTCCTAAGTCCAAAAGGGTTTGGTCGTAGCTCATCTCAAAGTGTCCCTAATCTCTAAAAATCTAACCACGACTTTCCCCATAGAAGCTAACGGGAGCTCGCGGCTGTGTTCTCACACTGCACACGGCCCCGTGGGTCCCCTGTGTCACTACCTTGGGTGGTTCCTTGGCGTCCCAGCGATTCTACAGGCTCTAGGCCCTGTGTCTAGTAAAGTCGTGGTTCTTATACCACTATTTTAGTATATGGTTTGGCTCGCCCCTAGGGCCTGACGTGTATTTGTGCTATTTTACTGTATTATTTGAAGTGCAATTTATGTGTTTGGAGCTCTAGCCTCATCAAGAGACTAGTAGGGTGTGTTTAGAAATAAATACATATATTTTATATATATACCTGTTGTGGTTGTCTTTCATTTAGCCATTCAAGAGATTATAGAGTGGGAAAACAAGCTGCTTTACATTCCTTCAAGACTTAGCCTGAAGGCTGCTCTCCATAGCTACCATTAGGATAGCTTTCAATAGAGGTTATCTTTAACCTATCATCAATAAGGTGTTATTTGGACTGGTACAAGGTGACCACTAGAACTAGTGGACAGCATATACCAAGCCAACTTCTCACAGGCAGGGTGTGCCCAGACATGGGTCCTTTGCTCACTTTGCCACTGGAATCAAGCTAGCCTGACTGATGAGGGCTGTTAACCCGAAACCGGTCCCAGGATACTTGTTTCCGGTCCAGGGAAGACATGGCTTGGCATTTCAGGCTGGACTGGTCCCATGAGGCACAGGGTCAAAACTGATTTGCATATAGTTGTGTCTGAACTGGGGTGGCTGAGTGAGCTAAAGAAAGATGATGGATACAACCCAGATATGTGACTGGGGGTGAGTGTCTCAAACATGGGTTACCACCCAGAGGAGGTGTAGTAATATTCGTGATAGAGGCACACAAAGATTTCAAAACAGAGGTATTTTACTCATGGGTTATATTCCCAGCAGCAAATGCTGTAACAAAACTTTTTCGTTATTAGTTACATGATGACATTTCAACAGTCTACACTCCGTTTGAGGAGACTGAAATTCTGCTTACTTTCCAGGAACATATTTTCTGGTTTAATGGCGCCCTACCCCACATAAGAACAAGAGTGAGGCTTAGTCCTTTAGGAATTCCAGGAGCAACATGGCCAATATTAGCGACCTATGCACCACATCCAGACATTGACACAATGCCACAGGATGAACTACTTGTTCATTACAAAGAGTTGATAAAACTCTACAGAAACATGACAAACTTTGTCTTGAGGACACTTGCGGTCCAATCCACAGTAATTACAACTACAGCAGCTTCTCCACAGAGCTCAGGGACTAAAATTACTCCGCAAACATTACACCCGGTAATGTGCAAAGGCCCACAAAACGTGAACAAATTCCTTTTTGGGTAGCTCAAAAAGTAACCCAGTTAGAAGCAGTATTTCCAAATACAACACCATTTGAAAAACACAGAATGTTAACACTCTGTTTGCCCATGGGGATAACACCACAGTTAGAGGATTGCACCTCTTGTGGTACAGTCTTTGCTCCCATAAATACCAGGACACATGGTATTCTTTCACTAGCAATAGTACCAGATTTATGAAGACAAATACAAAACGACTATGGAGCAGAACCTGCCCTAAACTTAGGGATGAAGTTGTTAAATAACTATGACCAGGTATCAGCCATAATACTAGCTAACATTAAAGGAATAGCAGCATCAGTGGCAATCCGCCAACGCCTAAGGGAGTTCTCGCCACTAGAAAAGGAGAATGAACTACCCAAAATAATTGAAACTGCATACGCAGAATTAGGTAGGGATAGTTTGGGGGGAAAAGCTTTAAAACCTCAACTACAGGGCAGTCCTGAAAAGGACACTTTTAAACAGACACCTAATTCTTCAAAGAAGAAGTGGGATAACAAAAAAGAAAACTCTAAAGATAAGAGATCTCAGTCCCGAGGTAGGTCTTCTCAACAGGAGCCCTCTGAAAAGAGGTACCACCTTAGTAATAGGGATAATATTAGGAAACCTGACAGGTATCAGGATACTGATACACGTTCCTCTCATTCCTTTCAGGGCTCAAAGAAAGGCTCCAAAAGAGAAGGACGGTCAGAACACAGAGAAGAGCGCACACAGTCCAGAGACAAGCAGCACGCTCAAGACTTTACTTCTAAAAAAGAAGAGAAGCAAAATCCAAAACCTCAATTTAAGAAAAAGAAAGTTGCGGGTCTGAAAATCAGACATGCCCAGAATTCTGAGGACACAACTTCTGAATGGGGAATGGGCTCTGACGATGCCAGACAGCGTGGCAGAAGTAACAATAGCTCGCCTGAACCTGAAGGAATTTCTGGTGACAGCGGAGTTGAATGATTACATCACGGTGGAAACACCAGACACCAGGTTGAGCGTCCCACATAAGTTATATGAAGTAACACTCCGGCTGGAGGGGGACAAGCCCAGGAAAGTAAAAAGTATTTTTTGGAAGAACTTATCGTCTGTTTATGACATCCTGTAAACAAAACAAGATTGGCCTCCTGCATTCGTTATGGAGTGCCCCAGGAGAGAAAGTATAATTTTTCCTGCATTTTCCAACTACGTTCCTGTTCACTTAAAACATGCTCATGCACAGGACTGGGCAGTAGCCCAAGCACCAGCACTGTACAAAAATCATGCAGTGTGGTATGAGAACTCAACCTACCATGTGATTCCGTTAAAAGTTTCACCAAATGCTCAGAGGCAATATCCAATAAAGCAAGAAGCTAAAAAACAGGTCAGGGAGATCCTAGATCAACTTGAATACCAGGGGGTCATTGAAAAATGTACCACTCCAATGAACAATCCTTTATTTCCCGTCTCTAAACCAGACATCACATATCGTCTAGTTTTAGATTAAAGTTATGCACAAAGACATTTGCTGTCCAAAATGCACACAGTGCCGCATTAATGAATAACATTGTGTGCAAAAAATACAAACCACGCTTGATATCTCAAATGGATTTTTCTGTCAAAATATAGCACCTGAAAGCAGGGTTCTGACCAGCCCAGTTGTATTCTCAGCAAGAGTAACAGAGTTACTTCAGAATTTTGATGAAGAAGCGTTGTCATATGTGGATGATATCTATCTTACTGACGATGACTTGATGAGGCACTTGACCAGGGTAAGCACCACTATCATGGGATTTGCCGCAGAGGGCTACAAGTTCAACTTTAAAAAATCAAAAATAGCCCACCTCAATGTCCTATTCTTGAGATATGAGCTGTCAAGTGAAGACAAAAGTCTGGCAGCTAACTTTTTAGAAAAGTGTGCGCTGCTCCAACCTCCAAAATTATTAAAAAATCTACAATCGATATTAGGATTCCTAAATTTCAGCAGGACACACATTTCAGATTACACACAAAGGGTAAAACCTTTCCATGAATTAATAAAACCTGACTTTTCAGTGAGAGATTGGACACAGGAACATACTAATATTCTTTGTTTACTCCAGGTAGACATGGTTTCTTCCAAACACTTACAAACTCGCGTAAACTTACGCCACTTAGTGATCCGAATCATAGCGGGTCAATGCGGATACACATATTTAACATTTAATGAGGGAGAAACTGTACCAATTGCTTACAAATCAGACCTGTACACAAATGTAGAGATGCGTTTCACTTCAACAGAAATAATCCTGACCGCAGTTCAGACTGCCGTAACTAGAGAAATAGCACTGGCTCAGGGGAAACGCATCATTGTCGTAACCCCAGTACCAGCTTTAGAAGCGGTTACAAAGGCCAGCATCCCAAATGCAAAAGCGTTACATCCAAGATGGATACAATGGGCTAATTCTCTTACTGCAACAGATGTTGTGTACAGATTTGATCCGAGTTTAAAAACTCAAGCATTCCTGCAATATGAACAAGAATATCCTCTACCAAATGAAATCTTGCATATTGAACAATCCGAATATATAATCTATACTGACGGATCAGTGCAACCAGCCATTTGGAGTAAGCAGCAATATTTTTCAGCATGTGCGATCGTTAAGGGTCGCATGCATGATGGTAAGTTCCATTCTAGCTGCACAAAGACGCAATCTCTAGGAGACTGCACGGCTCAGTTGGCAGAATTAAAAGCACTAATCGTTGCACTGGAAATACGGATCATGAATTCTCCACACTTATCGTGTGTGATTCCTTGTACTGTGTACAGTCGTACAATGAGTACTTACATCATTGGGAACAGAATGGGTTTAAAGATGCAAAATGTGGCACAATTAAGCATAAACTGTTATGGGAACAGGTAGTGGCATTGAAAACCGAACTACCGAGGACTCACGTGATCCATACACTGAGTCATCAACGTGATGGCATTCACGTTGAAGGGAATTCATTGGCTCATGAAGCCGCAAAGGGGGCTTTTCACTCAGCTTCTGTGTCTGCGCAGACTCGTTCACAAACGAGAATAGATGGAGAAATAATGGTAGCTGTCATCGCATCACGCAAAGGCAGCTCAGCAGTACCTAAAAAATTTCCACTCAAATACTCCTACAAGTTATATGCACACAACATTCCATATGCTCAGATTCCTGGAGTGGGGGAAAGAGTAATACCAGATATGGATCATAGGCAAGGGTTAATACTAGCTGCACACAAGGGTTTGGGCAGATGAAAGGCTCCACCATTACACGCCCAGCACAGACGCCATTACTTAAGTCAGACAAACCTCTTGCATGTGTGTACTTGGACCAATGCCGCCCCTTACAAATGGATGGGGTTTACAGGTATATCATGGTTGCAGTGGATTCATGCTCAAAATTCCTATGGGTTTGGCCTCAGGGGTCTGCTGACGCTCGAACTGTTATAAAAGATTTGCGAGTCTTTATCGGTACATACGCAGTTAGCACGTTACACTCTGACCACAGCCCTGCGTTTAGATCTCGGGCTTACAAAGAGGCCATGGAAGGAATGGGCGTAGCATTGCGGTTCTCATCTCCGTATCATCCTGAGGGAAATTCTGTTGTGGAGAGAAAAAAACGGGACTTAAAGCAATCTTTAACGGCTAGGGTATTAGGCAAGGGTGGTAGTTGGGTAACACACCTATATGAGGTTCAGCGAGCATTAAATAACCAGCCAAGAAGCTCACTGGAGGAGTCACTCCCTATGAAGTCCTCTTTTGGGCACAAATGTGGGTACCTGATCTTGATTGTGAAGGTGCAGTGGTGGAAAAAAAAACATTTGATATCCATGATCGTTTGACTGTTTTACAGGATCTAAATGAATCCAGGACAAACAAAGCAATGTCCATCTAAAGCAGACCACCACTGAAGAACTCAAGGTAGTATAGGCAAGACCTGTCTGGATCCCAAGAATCGGGGATCTGGTCAGAGAGAAAATAGTGGACAAAAAGAAATTTGGACCTTCTTACAGAAAATCTGTACCAGTCCTTGCAGTGCACGGAACAAGAACTGTGCTGCTACCGGATCTTGCCAGAAAAAAGGAGAAAAGATTTGTCTCAATTGACTTAATCAAACCACACTATGTGGCCGATACTGAATAGTAGGCCTAGTGGACTCCGATGTAGCATTCGTCCTCCTCTAGCTACAATCCAAGAAGTTCAAACAGAAAGACTCATCACGTTTGAAGAGCCATCTGTAAGGAATGAAGGACTGAGCAACAATGCTATGGAACTTGTTCCACTTGAACCAAACATTCAAAACCAAAATGAAAATCAGACTAATTCACAAGTTGCAATTCGACCTAAAACTGATGTCTACATCAACATGCCTCGTCAAGAGGAAAAGGACATTTCAACAAATCCCGATGCAATACCAACAATTGATCGAACTGCTTCTGGCTATTTCATTAACTTTGATACGTTTTCACTGGATCCAAGCGAGCCGGAAACGACGCCAGCCAAAAAACCATTCAAGCAAGAATTATTATTTTTTTTAAACATTTTTTATTGAGCAGAGCATCAAGAACATTTAAATAACATGTGAGCAAACATTAGTGCAAATAAAATGATAGCTTCATCTTTCAAAATTCAAAATTGGGACCAATGGCACAGATAAAAGCAGGGAAACCGGTTTAAAACAAAGCTATCGAAAGCAAAGTGATAAAAGATTATATAATAGCAAAGTGCAAAAATGCGGAAAAATGCAAGTGCCGGTGCAAAGATGTTAGATTACAAAGTTAAAGTGCTGATGTTCTCAGTAGCGGCTATTACGCCCTACGGAACAGCAGATCCTTGCCTACTCCGGCCCCAGCTACTCGTCGAGAGCTCCGGCCTCGCGCCCTATTGAAGCCATTCCCGCTGCACATCTTCAAACAACCCGGGTCCCTATCACCTTCGTTCCAGCCTTCCGAGCTCCTTCTCGCATTCCCGAGCTCCGACGCCACCTTGATTGTTTATTCCCTCAATTGCCCGGATTACCCATTGTGACTAGTCCGAATCCCTTAGGACTACGCCTAAGGCTTCCTGACACTACCTATCAGGCAACAGTTCACACTTTAGTCCTGATGATGATCCCGTAGTATTGAGAGCTAGGGATCGAAACGTCGACCTTTGTAGCAAACACCACAATTTAACCATTGTGAAAAATTATTGTGTTGTTTGTTGGTATAAGCTTACGTAGTATCAACATGTAAAAGTAAGCTGCCTTTTGCTCTTCTTCAACCAATTCCTTGCCTGTTATTTCCTTTTTGTGTCTATACTCCCTTTCCCTTTACTTCAACGCTTGGTACAGGCTTGTGCCGTTAGCTATCCCTGTTGTGCCCTGTAATTCGCTCATCTTTTTGTTATCTTAATTGAATAAATATTCCTCTGTCCGGCTGGACATTGGAAGACAATCCATAGAGCTCATTGTAGTCTATGTTGAAATGTTCACGTTATTTCCTCCTATGCCAAGGACCTTTGTTCTTTAAAATAAGATGTTCTTAGTAGAGCATATTTCTAGTCCCTCCAAACATTTTAGGAATGATAAAAGCACAACTAGACTCTAAATTCCAGGTAGTACTATCCCTCTATCGGGTTTTCCAAGTTACTTAAAAACTTCCAATTCTTGTTAAATTATCTGGAGGCTCCCACCCATCTCGTGTAGGCTTCTTCAAAAGCCTGCGTCCTTTTCATTTTGTTTAGCTATTTATCGTAAGTGGGAACATCCCTAGACCTCCAATTTTGGAAAATTAGGGAGCGGGCTACCAAGGAAGTAATGGAGAGAAAAATTGCTTCAGCTTCTCTTAAAATTGTTCTTTCTCTACAAATTCCAAAAAGGGCTCTAATAATCTTTTTAATTTGTCTTGCGTTCTTACATAATTCAGATCATATCGCTTTGGATATTGGTTAGTCACATAGATCCCCAAGTATCTAATGGGGTCTGGCTTTGCGGCTTGCACCCTGAGGCGGGGGGGACAAAGTTTATATCTGAATTCAAAACGAGAACTTCAGTTTTGTCTGGATTTATTTTGTAGCTCCCAATTAATTTGAATTTTCCAAATTCCCTCATCACCACTTCCAAATTGTAATTATTGGGCTTCAGATATAAAATAATATCATCCGCAAAAACTTTCAATTTGGCCATACCCGAGATTGGGGCCTTGATTGCTGCGTTATCACGCATTCTGATCACTAACGGTTCTATAAAAAAAGTAAAAAGTAATGGGGAGAGCGGGCATCCTTGTCTTGTCCCCCGATTTATTTTTACCGTGCTGGCCCGTTTCGTATTGATTACCACCTGAGCCTTTACACCATAATAGATGTTTTGCAGCATTAAAATGACCTGGGGGGCGATGCCAAATCGACCGAGGGCAAAAAACAAAGTGTTCCCGTTCGCCAAATCGAATGCTTTCTCTGCATTGACCATCATAATACAGGCCGGGGTGGAGTTAATGTTACAATAATCTAAAGCCTGTATTAAAAATTCCGTATTAGCTGCCATAGATCTTCCTGCTATGAAGCCGGCCTGATCTTTATGAATTGTTTCCTGCGTGGCCGATTAAAAACATTCAGCCCACACCTTCATCCAAATCTTATAGTTTGAATTGAGGAGGCTGATGGGCCTACAAGAATTAACATCCTTCGGGTTCTTATCTTTTTTTACAAAGCAGACGACAGTTGCCTCCTTAAAAAACGAGGGAACCTGCCCCCCGTTTTTGATATAATTAAATAATTTTTTCAAGGATGGAATCAATTCATTTGAGAAGATCTTATAAAATTCTATTGATAACCCGTCCTCCCCACACGCTTTAGCCCCGGCTGAAGATTTAATGGATGCCGAGATCTCAGCAGTTTCTATATCCGATTTAAGCTGGTCAATCCGCGAATCGGATAATCTGGGAATATTTACATTGTCGAAGTACTCCTGTATGGTCCATTCCCCCACCAGGTATTCTGTAGTATAGAGTTGCTTGAAATGTTCCAAAAAAACCTGTGGAATCTCCTCTCTATTTGTTGTTTCTACTCCGGTCTTGGGGTTAATCACCTTCAAAACTAAAGCTTCTTCTTGTTTGGTTTTTGTAGAGCTGGCAAGCAGTTTGCTAACCATCTGGCTATCCTCGTAGACCTTTTGTTGGTAGGATCTGGAGCTATTAATCTCTTCTAGAATGAAAAAGTCTCTCAGAGCCTTTCTGGGATTATCCCATTGGTGTGGGCGTGACCGGATACTCTGAACATGTGCCCTTTCCACTGCCCCCTGCTATTCAGCTATTTTGGGCCGCCGAGCCCTCGACTGTGTGGCTGAGAAGGAGATTATTTGTCCTTAAGCAAGCTTAAACTCCCCCAAACAGCAAAGGGTTCAGCCGTCTCCTCGTTAATCCTAAAATACTCAGGAATCCATACTCTAAAAACTCTCAACCCATTCTTGATCTTGAAGAAGGAGGCGATCCATCTGCCACCTGGGTCGCTCCCTTCTCCCTTCGCCAAACTCGAGCTCAAGCCCTATATACGAATGGTCAGAGAAGGGGTTAGTCCCAATATCTGCTTTTAGAACAAAAAGGGATCTCGATGTTAAAAAGAAATCAATTCGGGATGCAGTCTGATAGCGGTGCGAATGACACGTGTGGCAATTTTTATCGGTATTGGCCTTGCGCCAAGGGTCTATTAGTTGGTAATCATGCCTGATAACCTCAAAGATATTTTTAGTCTTAGGTTTTAATTGTTTTTTATTTTTATTTGAGGTATCCTTCTTTAGATCATGTATATAATTAAAATCTCCACCGATAATGATCTGACCGGGGGCCTCCCTCAAGAGCTCATTGATTTTGACTAGCCATGAGGCATCATCCGTAACCGGGCCATAATAGTTTATAAAGTTTAAGATCCTCCCCTTTAACTCCGCTACTACCCATAGCCATCTTCCCTGTGGATCCCTACCAATTTGTTGAAATTCCCATGGCAGCTTCTTTGAAAAATAAATAGCAACCCCTCTCATCGCTAGGCCTGCTGACGCAAAGAAGGCATCTGAAAATGTCCTAGGTAAATACAGTTTAGGTGAATTAGGTTTTAAATGTGTCTCTTGGAAAAACAAAACATGGGATTAAACGAGGCAAGCCACCCAATAAGCCCACCATATTTCTGTTTGTTTAGCATTCCATTGGCATTGACTGACAAGATCTTGCATTTACTAGCGATTTCTATTTCTGTTTCCCCATAGAAATGTGAAGAAAAAAAAACTAGCCACGCTAGCCACATTTCTACCCACACTGCTAACCTCATGGGTGTCATGGTACCACACCCTAGGTGACTCTGCTGCCCCCAGCAAAGAGAAAAAAAACCCTCAAACTTTCTTTAGTATTAAATCAAGTTTTGGATCCAACCGAGATTTCTTTCAGTAACACCTGAGCCTCTTCCAAAGTTGAGAATAAATGGAACTTCCCCTTAACCAGAACCCGCAACTTTGACTGTTGTGCTATTGATGCTTGGGCACCCTGAGCTTTAAATAGATATAGCATCTTTACAAATTCCTTACGCCTACATGCTGCCACAGCTGTCATGTCAGAAAATATTTGACATTTAGAGGTTTCATGTACAAAAAATTGTCTTTGCTGAATTGCCTTCATTAAAATACGCTCCTTCACACGAAAATCTGCACAGTTCAGCAAAATTGTTCATGGTATCATCGAGTTTGGGAAGGGATGAGCAGGAACTCGATGTGCCCTTGTGATGGTTAAGTCTCCATCGAATTCAGGAAGAACTTTCTGTTTAATAAACGTGTTGACTCATTGAAGAGTTTCAGTCCCTTCAATTCTTTCGGGGACCCCCACTATACGAAGGTTCGACCTTCGGGAATGGTTCTCAAGTTCCTCTAACTTGTTCTCCAAGACATTTTTTTTTACTGCTTCATTTACGTTCCCTAGCATCTCATTCATTTGGTCTTCCAGCAGCAAGATTCTGGTTTCAGCTTCCTGCAGTTTAATTGGAAGACATGTAATTGCTTCTTCAATTTTGCCTAGCCGTTGATGTAAAGAGGCAATCTCAAGTCTTTGTGATTTTTTTAAATTTCCCTGACCTCTTCCAAAATCAGGTTCAGCATGTCTCTTATGTCCATCTGATGCGTAAAGGGTGCTTCTACCACATTGCTGCAGTTGATTTGTGATGCCATCCCATCCTGGTTTGAATTCTCTGCGTATGATTTCTCGGTTTCCAGGAAGACCTCCCCCGGCAGTAACCCCTGTATCAATGGCTGAGCCTGATGTCGAGGTTGAGACTCAGGTTGGACGGGATCCTGAAGTAGTGGGGGATATTGTTCTTCTCTTACAGGTGTCTTGTTGACTTCAGATGGAAGTATGATTAACTGAGTCGGGCTGAGAGCCTTCTTTCCTGCCGGAATTGATGGTTCTGTTGAGCCTCCCTGATCTTGGTCATGGACTTCTAGGGTTTTTTAGGGGATGGAAATGGGGCCTGACCAGGCAGCTGGGCACACTACGATGTTATCAGATCTTGTGCAGAACCTTCTGGTGGCTTCCCTGGCACGTCTGGTGGCACGTTGGGTGCTTTTCTAATCGATCTGAAAGGAGGTGGTAGGAAAGCTTTTTTTAGAAAGAGAGGAAATTCCTTTGCACCTTTTAACTCCTTTTTATATCCATCATCTATTAGGGTGTCTTGTCGTAGTTAGCCGTCGATGCTGGAACCTCTGTCAGATTAGGTGCGGCTACAATCACATCTTCAAACAGTTCCCGGGACAGAGAGGGGGGCATCTCTTCTTCTGAACTTTCGAAGCTGACATCTGAGCCGAGGGGATTGGTACTGTGTTCTCTTCTAGCCACCCGTGCAGTTGCCTTAGCCTGGGCTAAACGAGTTTTGGCTTTCAGCCGGCTGTTGAGTCAACTTTGGCAACTGCGCTAGAATGTTTAAGATGTTTTCCCATTTTTTTCTTATTTTTTTTTCCAGCCCTCTTATTTCCCCTCAAATCTGTCCAGGTGTCCCCCCTGACAGCAACCACTGTTCCTGGATTTGTCACAAAAGTCCAGGGGCTATACACATATACTTATGAACACAGGACAAAGCGCCTCCCACCTCTTTCCACCTTTTTACTGTTCCGTACCTCTGTGCCTCTGCGCTTCTTCAACTTCCTCCGTATATAGACAGGAAACCCACTCTGTCCTTCTCCACTGTGCTTCCCTGGCGTTGAAGTTATTCCTGATTTTCAGGAGCCCCCATGTCCTCTTCAGAGAAAAACCCTGTCGCTAGTACCTCCTTTTGTCCCCACGCCTCAAGATTTGTGGTGCCGGCCGGTCCAATATGAGGAGAGACCTGGAAACACCTGCAGCAAAGTCCAATGCCGAACCACTTCCCGCTAACTTCCCACCAGAAAATGAGCAGATAGAGCAACTGGGGCTCCGTGCAAATCACACTCCTGGCTTACCTGCCACATTCGCAAAGATCATCAAGTAGCGTTATTGTCCAGCGGGTGAAACCGGGATCTTGAAGCCAGCGGGGGCTCCGTATTTTCAATGAAAATGTAGACGGCTCTCCTGCCGCGTCTACACGTGGAACGCCGAGATCGGAAACACCATTGCTGAGGGCGGAGCGGGCAGCGTCACCTGAAGCTACTCAGAGGCATGGTTCTCTGTAGCCATCCCCCAAACGACTTGCTCAGCCTTGTGACGACTTTTGTCCCATTCAAGCAAGAATTAAAGAACTTTCTTCTATTTCTTCAAAAGACATACCTGGTATCACCTTGGATTGAACTCTGGGTAATTTCTGGGATAATGTTTTTTCTTTTCTAGCTAGGTTTAGTATTGACTTTTAGTATGCTTATTAATAGACATTTTATTCAACAAGATTCCACAGCCCGAATGGTCACCATCCTCCTGAAACCACACACATCATCACATCTTGAACAAAGAGACTTGTCATCAGTGAACATCACAGCTGTTTCTATACCGGATGGTATAGTATGGGAGAAGGATGATTTTAACATATTCGGACCGACCGAACTTTTAAAGATTAATCATGTATTTAAAATCTCATTAAGTGATTTCATTACCTCCAGTACATTTTCTGATGATTGGGACACTGAAACAGTTAATAACATGTTATCTGACGTGGAGAAAACTGCAGCATTTTCTAATAATGAAATGTTCGAAAATTCATCAGATTATGACAAATTGTACTGTTATCAACTTTTTGGTCATCATTTTCTACACAAATCCATTTCACCAAGGAATGTATTTGAATACAATCAGTGGGAACATTGCCCTACACCACCAAAGAGTAGTTCACAAACATTTGCACAACAATTTGCATACTTTTCAGGGTTTAACATCACAGATCCAGCCTCATTTTACTATCAGGTTGAACCAACTACAGCACTGAGAATTATGTTGACAAACACTAAACAGATTTACTCTGCTTCCTTTTTGGCCCAATTGTCTGAACAAGGTTTCGACCTATGGCAAGACGAAATTGACACAAAATCAATTTGGGGTTCAAGGGACTGGCAAGTCCAGGGTACAGAGGCACTATTTAGAGCATGCCTCATTCCGCAGCAGATGATCTTCTTAAATGATACTGTGCAACAGACATCCTGTCTTGGAATAGCCAAGATGAAGGACCTGAACACTCCAAAGTTTCCTACACCAACACATGGTTGGCAAAATTCTTCTACAAAGGAAGGGGCAACACTTGATGACATACTAAAATACAATAGAACAGACCCCAATTGGAAGGAGTGGGCGGTTTAGGCCTTAGACACAAACACATTTCATAAACGGTTCCTGCACATCACCGAGTGACTCAATATACATAGGCCTGACCCAAGCTATGTACAGAGAGAACATCCAGGGGTAGTGACATCATATAGTGTTGGGAAGTTGTGCCAAGAATGGCTAGAGACCTCAACACTTACAGAAGTGAAACAACACTTAACTTTACTCACACAAGATATGGATCTTAGGGACTTTATACTGGGACCTAGTAAACACAGTCAGAAACATTTCATATATGCAAGCATTTATGCTGCCTATATTGAAAACTGGAAGATTTCACAAATAGAAGCCGCAGAGAGAATACGGGAAATCAACCGTATTAACCTAGAGAAAGCTTTTGCTGTGGTGGATAATGGGTTAACAACTTTGACCTCCAGAGTATATTCATTGGGCAACATTGTTTCTTCTGGTATTGACATACTGGAACAAGATTTAGCTATATTACAACAAGGCCAATTACAGTTACGTTCTATTATGTTATTGAGCTGGACGCTACAATTGGGTAAAGAATACATTAAGAAATCTTGGGATTTACCATATAAGTTTCGATGTTGGAGTGGGGATCGAGAAGTGTTTCTTAGTGGTACCAACTGCAAGAACGCTTTAAGCGGTTCTCTCATATGCCAAGATATCGTTTTGCACGGAGCCTGTAATGGTTAAGTTTCTAATCTGTCTTGCCACATGAAAGAAACGCCAGCTGCCATAATATCGCCAGTGTTCGAGCTACTTTCGAATGGGAGTTACTTGATGCTGAGCGATCAAGGTTGTTGTGGCATGCTTCCAGGCATTGCATATCTGGTCACCGTCAACACCAGGGTTACTTGCTGTATGCAAGTATTGTTTCCTCTGACAAATACAGTCAGGGAGGCGCTAGTATGGCCTTCACTGAATGTTTCGTTGATACAGTTTGATTCTTTGAGCAGAATGAATATATTTTCAGAAAGACAGTGCCTCAAATGGTGGCCACAAAGGGTCCGGGGTAACATGTGTGACCCCCAAAGGAGGGCACTAGGATTCTCAGTTAAACTAGATCATTAATCATACTGGGAGCACAGAGGTAGGAAACATATTTCGTGTAAAATAGACAGTTTATTTTACACAAATTAAACTTAATACTCTAAGTAATATTCAGGTGCTCGCAAAATTGAAAAGTGGGCGTGATGTGACAAGGTGGTAGTGGGTTAAAAAACATAACATCGCATTGACAACAAAACAAATGGAACTCAACGTAAATGTTAACAATGGAAGGAGATCCTGTTGTAGGGGTCGACGGCGTTTCGATCTTATAAACTTAAGATCATCTTCAGGACATATAGTGAGCAGTCTGAAATCTCGTAGATGTTCACGCTGACCTCCCTGCGCCTCACGCACAGCTCAAATCAACACTGACAGCCTAGACGTCCCTGAATAACCACAGACTAAGGCTCTCCACACCCATCCCTGGACTACTTCCGGCTGGAGGTAGTCCGAGATCACTGAATTCTCCACGTTTTTACTAATTGATGCAACCATCTCGTTCAAGAAGCTTCCCATGAACCACTGAAGAGACCATGCACGCGACCCCACCCGGGTCCACTCCCCCTACCTAATGAGTTTTCAGACTGCTCACCCCGGGGCCGATTCACAGAACTAACTTAAGACAAAATCCTAAACTTACTATTTTTGGTATTCACAGAAGTTAGGATTTTGTCTTAAGTTTGACTTAAGACAAACTTAAGACAGACTTAAGACAAACTTAAGATAAACTTAAGACAGACTTAAGACAGACTTAAGTTTGTCTTAAGTCTGTCTTAAGTCTGTCTTAAGTTTGTCTTAAGTTTGTCTTAAGTTTGTCTTAAGACAAACTTAAGACAAAATCCTAACTTCTGTGAATACCAAAAGTAGTAAGCTTAGGATTTTGTCTTAAGTTAGTTCTGTGAATCGGGCCCTATATGTCCTGAAGATGATCTTAAGATTATAAGATCAAAACACCGTCGACCCCTACATCAGGAACTCCTTCCATTGTTAACATTTACGTCAAGTTCCATTTGTTTTGTTGTGAATGCTATGTTATGTTTTTTAATCCACTACCACCTTGTCACATCACACCCACTTTTCACTTTTGTGAGCACCTGAATATTACTTAGAGTATTAAGTTTAATTTGTGTAAAATAAACTGTCTATTTTACATGAAATATGTTCCCTGCCTCTGTGCTCCCAGTATGATTAATGCTCTAGTTTAACTGAGAAGCCTAGTGCCCTCCTTTGGGGGTCACACACGTTACCCTGGACCCTTTGTGGCCACCATTTGAGCCACTGTCTTTCTGAAAATATATGATCACCCCAGGTTCGCATATCGGGGTACCCTTATTCTCTCACTCTACCTTGAGCAGAATGAAAGCCATGCTTTTACAGCAAACTGTGCCACTGACCTCTGCTCGAGAAACCTTTGAACTTCAAGTTGCAAGTTCCTCGACAGAGATACAGGCGCTAATTCGAACAAATTGCCCCCTTCATATAGTAGAAATGATGGGTCGTATCTTTAACATGTCTGATACGAGTGGCATTATTCACCTGTTTAAGACCATAGGGTCTGGATTCCTTAGCACATTCCAGACAATCCTCGGAGTCATTCCTAACTTCATACACTCCGTGTTTGGCAGCATTTTCGTGGATCTACCTCTGATATTGCTAGTTGTAGCTGGAATCCTGATTATCGTCTACCTGCTGCACAATGGACGGGCCATCCGCCAGTGAGATTGCGAAAGCTCTCCTGGAAAGACACTACCGTGAGCGCATGATACAGCATCTCGGTGCACCTCGCCTAGGAGAACTAAGTGCTTCTTCGTTCTTATCCTTCAGACCAGTCTTTGAATACTGCATTGTACCTGTCTTCCACTACCTGTTCTGTGGAAGCGAATGCGAGTTGGACATCTGTCTGACACCTCTGACCGAGACGCAAGAGGACTTAGACTCCAGGCTGGTACCTTTGTGGTCCCATGCACGGTTCTGTCCCCAGCGTATTCCGATCTTGACGCATGCCTTCCTTGATGAGCCGCAGGTGCCTTTCACAACTGAATTAAATTTCAGCTCCAGCATTGACACCGAGGTTTCGAATCCGGTACAGGAAGCGTACACACCAGCAACTGGCTACGAGGAGTTACATCTATGCACACTTGACGTGCTATGCGAGATACTTCAATGTTTGTCCCCTGCTGTAGCAGGCAGCGATAATGTTATGTCTCCCAGCAAGGACTTCTAATCTGAATCTGGCTCACCGTGTGCTGGGAACGAATATGGAACTTTTTCCCTTTCTATTTCAGAATAACTTTTGCAAATTGACACTTTCTATCCCAAAACATGGCCTTCTAAGTACGCTTACAGTAGTTCAACTTGTATGATCGAATTCGTTTAGAACTGTGATTTGCGGAACTTTAGAACAATGTCAAACATTACCAAAGAAGAGTTTTTCCTCGCTTTAAACTGTTTTTAAATAATTTTGAACGTTTTTTGAAACTTTTTAAATGACTACTTGATAATTTTTGCACTGACACTTTTATTACTATGTGTTTCAAGAAATGTGTATTATTATTGTTAAGTATAAGGTGGAGTGGGTGTTATATTTCATATCGGTACCCTAATGTAGGTCCGGGGAACATCGTACACTTTCCCTACATCAGCTCCCATTACTTCATATGAATGAAGCCTAATAAGGATATACCTCCAAATAAGGACAGAATGCCTTATACAGACATCAAGCCTTATAAGGACTGCAGCCTTTTATGGACTAAACCTTTCACCTAGTTCTATAACGAGGGTGGGTTCTGGCAGATGAATATTGCTAAGACGTCATCCTTAGCACATATGAATAATTGACGAGTACACTCTCCAGGGGGTACACTTTACCTCTCCCATCGATGCAAAAGGTTTAATCCCCAACATCATCCTCATACTAAACAATGGGGAACACACATACATAGACTGTATAAATACAGCACCTCTTGCTATCAGCAAGCAGGAGGAACCAGAGACTTCAAAGCCAACACACTGACCAGAGATGCTGCAGCTATGGCATGTCATCGCTCCAGCTGACAGTGGTCTAACGATCCCTTGCGGGGTGTCCAGCTCAAGTCCAGGACAAAGTCCCACACTTTCACGAGAGACGCAGCGCAAAACTCTTCTGGGCACAGTTGACTGGGCGAAACCGGACCACAAGCCCCAGGAGCCTGAGGGGCAGCGTCTGCAACGGAGGTCCCGCCCCCCTGTCACCGGGGATTTTAAATAGAACCTCGCGCCTCCCGCTCCGTGGGAGACGCAGCGCAAAACTCTTTGGGGGCACAGTTGACTGGGCGAAACCGGACCACAAGCCCCAGGAGCCTGAGGGGCAGCGTCTGCAACGGAGGTCCCGCCCCCCTGTTACCGGGAATTTTAAATAGAACCTCGCGCCTCCCGCTCCGCAGAGGGAGGGATGGCGGTTAGCAGTAAAAGAGGTAAAAAAGCCCAAAACATATCCCATGCTGCTATGAACTGTGTATTGTCTCGAATAGAGGACATTGTCCATGAATGCGAGGAGTCGCTTGGGAGCGGGATTACTGACATCACAACTCAAGGGGGGTGTAAAGCAGCTAAGCCCGCTCCAAAACATGCTAAGAAATTGATTCCCGCGATGTTCTCTAACCAATATCATAGAAATATTACGCATGGTTTAGCCACAGCTCCATTAATGGCCGATGTGGACCCTCTAGTCACCGAAGCACAGATTACGGCAATTGAGTATGCAACTATACCAGACCCACATATCCATGAGCTCCCTCCTAACCCTGTTCTATGTTCCAACAGGTTTTCTATACTAGACCCAAATCCTGATACACCCTGCATACTATCTGACAGGGCATTACCATCTCCTTCTAGCCCTGTCAGGCACATAGCTGGTTCCCTAGAAGATCTCCAGGATAGGATTAAAAGGTTGGAAGAGCTGGTTGCAGTTCTTAACATCAGGGTGGAGACCCTTGTTTTGGGCCAAGGCATACCTCAGGCACTCCCCGCTCTAGCATTATCTTCGGGGCCTATGTCTATCCTGAAGACGACAGACTCGGCCCCCTCCACTCGCCCTCAGTCAAAAGGCCCTCCAGTTTTGGCCCAAGGCATGGCCCCAGGGGTAGGTAATAATAACAACGTAGCTGCCACTCCCAAGTCCTTTGCTGAAGTTACACGAAACATGGTTTCTAATAGGCTGCCAAATATACATCCTCAGACTAGGCTTAGTTCACATGCTACCCCACCCCTTAGAAGGGGTGAGTTTGGTCCTTCTCCTCGCTTCATGGCTGGTGGTTCCATGCCTTACAATCTTTCTGCAAAACCCCTTGTTTTCATGACGCACGTCCCGAAAATGACTAATGGGGGGGGGTTTGAAAGAAGTGAGTCACTGCATAATAAAGCTATTCATTGGCTAAGGCATATTAGAGGCTGTAGATCTATTATTAGAGATGACATATTGAGAGTGCGAGGGCTGTCTAGAGCGGATTCGCCATTGGATTGTGTGGAGATTGAGCTAAGAGATCAAGCCCTTGCGGAAAATTTAATACTGTTAGAATATAGGAGATCACCTCCTGCACACTCCTTTATCCAAATCCGCAGCTCCCCGGTCTGGTCTCAATATAGTGAACAGGAGGATTCTGGGCTTAGACAGGTGGATTGACTAATTAACCCCCATGCTAACAGCTCTTCTTCATCTCCTGAATGCCCCTCCTTAGAGGGTATAGGATCGATTCCTGCCCTCCTCCGGGATCCCTTAGGGGCCACATCGGTTGATTTTGTGAGACCCGATGTGGCCTCTGGGGGAGGCTCAGAAGGGGGGTACTTAGAAAGTAGGGAAGTAGCTGTAGTTCCCCCCCCCCCCTCCCTGAACTCTGCAAGAGTTATTCAGTTTCTATCATGGAATATCGCTGGTTTAAAAAGGAATCTTGCCGATCCTATCTGGAATGATTTCATCAATAAATTTGATATTATCCTTCTCCAGGAAACTTGGAGTCTGGTCCCCCTCCATAGATATGGGTTCACTACCTATTCTGTACCGGCAATCAGTTCATCTAGAGGATGTCCATCAGGGGGCCTTTTAATTTTGGTAAACATCGATCTGAACTGGATAGTTAAGCGTAATGTAAGTGTATCTCAAGACATTCTCCACCTATCTATTGGTAAGTCAGAACTTCATCCCCGACTAGAAATTTTTAACAAATTTCGGCCTTGACCCTAGAGTTTAATCTAAGGGCGGCAAATGGCAGAACTCGCTCAGACATCAGGGGAGCTCCAACATTTACCAGAACCAGGGTCCCATCGCGCATAGATTACATCTTGCTGGATGTCGAGCTGTGGCCGGATCTCATCGACATGGAAGTCATCTCCAGGTATGAGAGCGACCACAACCCGCTAACCATGCAATTTAAGCGAGAGCCGCTCACTACATCCATTGAGCCTAGTAGTGCTCAGTTACTCTGGTCCAGAGAGGTTGTCCCGTCCAACTGTAACAGACGGCTTCAATGGTCTAGAGTTGTAAAGCGAGAGCTGGACCTGTGTAGGATTAAAAAAATTGTGATCGAAAGTACAAGCTCAATGGAAGACGTCCTGACTGGTGCCCCTAATGCCACGTTAATCAAGGGTTTTAATGAGATATACCTTGAGACTGTGAAAAAGGTGGGGAAGTTCTTTGAACTTAAGGACAAAGGGGATCGCAAGCCACTCGATCGACTGCAGGGAAAGGAGACAGGATCTTACTAGGGCTTTAAAATCAAGGGACCAGCCCTCTATTGCCCATGCGCGGAAATCCTATTATAGTTCCATAAAGAAAGCGAAGCGTCTTTGGGAAGAAGACCATTGGCAGGACCTGAAGCGTGCAGCACGACTGAAAGATTCAACTCCGTTTTGGGACCTAATTAACATCAATGCAATGGGTGGGGCACACCCAATTCCGAACCACATAACTGGGCGCCAGTGGTTCGATCATTTTTCTGGTCTATATTCCTCCGACGAAGAATCTCCTCTGGAGGAACTGAGACCAGCCCCCGAGCCTCTGGTTTCCCTAGGGGGGCGGGGTCAATTTGGTCTCAGTGAGATTCAATCAGCAATAAAAATTATAGCACCAGGCAAGGCAGCTGGACCAGACGGTCTTCCGGGAGACCTTCTTCTTTATGATAGAGATCTCTGGGCTGAGTTCATTTTACAAACTTTGAATAATATAGCAACAGGACACCCAGTACCAGATTCCTGGAAGTGGGCAGAGGTGGTGGCTATTTTCAAAAAAGGCGATAAAGAGGACCCTGCCAACTGCAGACCAATCAGCTTAATTGATGTGATTCAAAAAGTGGTAGGCAGGGTCCTCCTAACCAGGATTAAGGCCTGGATTGACGGAGATGGTATTCTGTCACATTTCCAGGCTGGTTTTCGGCAAGGGGTTGGAACCATTGACCAGGTTTTCAGATTTTTTATAATTTACTGGAAATCTGTTATTATCGAAAAGGGTAGCCTCTATCTGGCATTTATCGATCTCAAAACAGCTTTCGACTTGGTACCCCGGTTAAAGTTGTGGCAAGTCCTGGCCGACCTGAGCATTCCCCCCCTAATTTTGGACCTTCTTAAACGTCTTCATGAAGGTAATTTTGCAAGAGTTAGGTGGGGGCATCAAGGCCAGTTAACAGAGAAAATAGCAGTAAGGAGAGGGGTCCGCCAGGGCTGTGTTCTGGCGCCGACCCTGTTCTCTCTCTTCATTAATGGGGTGGCAGACTATTTGAGGGATGACAGGGTCGACGCCCCAACACTGAGTGGGGAAAAATTGCCCACTCTACTCTTTGCAGATGATACGTTGCTGATCTCAAAGAGTCCCATGGATGGGTCTCCAAAAACTTCTGCCCGCTTCACCGAGTTTTGCAACACCAGGGGCTTGAAGATCAACACATCTAAGACCAAGCTAATGGCTATGTCCCCCTCTAAAAGATTTAGGAACAACATCAGGGTGGACAATTGCAATCTGGAGCTTGTGGCAGCTTTTGTTTACCTTGGGGTGAGGATTAATAACAAGCTGAAATGGGCCCCTCATTTGTCCAAAATGCTTCTGAACCACAAACGAGCTGCAGGAGCCATAGCTAGACACCAGAGGCTATCATACAGCCGGCCAATAGCCGCTGCAACCAAGGTTTATCAGGGGAAGGCTCTACCGGCATCCCTCTACGGGGCGGAACTATGGGGATTTGATAATCTAACAGAGTTGACTAAATCTGAAAACAAGTTCTTTAGAGACATAGCCTCGCTTCCTCTGTCCACTCCATTAGTTCCTCTCCGTAGTGACCTTGTATGACACCCCATAAATGAAGTGGCCAGGTTGCGCCCTTTACTGTATTGGGTAAGGCTCAGAAGGTCCCCGGTTCTAAGTCAATATGCTGCCGCTTTGAATGACATATTACAACTTGGAGCAAGCCATAAGATACCGTGGGTTTCTAACTTACAAAAACTGGTACTATCGCTAGGCTTGGGCGAGGCATGGGAGAATCAGCAACCACCATCTAAATCCATTGTGAAAAAAATCTATTGGGACTGGGTCAACGCTGCTACTCTAAGCTCCCAGAGAGGCATCCTCACTGAAAAATGTTTAGATGCTAAACCCGCCCCCAGTTTGGAGGCGTTTCTGGACCTTATTGAATCTCCTAGTGACAGGTCACTCTACCTTAAACTAAGGTATGGTACACTACCATTATACGAGTTCCAAAAAGGATGGAGGGGTGGGAAGGAGGATGTTAAAGGTTGCCCAGGTTGTGCTTCTCCCACGGAGTCTATCGGCCACTTTCTGTTTGCCTGTCGGGCCTATAAGCAAGTGAGATCTAGATGGCTGAAACCCGTCTGTGCCAACCTGGGATGCAGGTCGCACAGGGTGGCCTTGCGTATCCTAACTTATGAGACGACAGTCCCCTGTGTCATTTATGGGACTGCTAAGTTTTTGGGGGGGGCTTGGAGGATAAGGCAGAGGCTCCTCAAGAAGCATCAATTACTGAGATGAATATCATCTCTTTTTACCTCCGTCCCAATCCCTAGTTCCCTAGTAATAACATCTATTTTCTCACTTCTCCCCCCTTTTTTGATACCCCTACTACAATATATGTTCTTCTTTTGGGGGTAATGAATTACGATGTATAGTTGTTGTAAAAAATATTGTAATGTGCCTTTTTATTTTGTTTTTTTTAAACACTGTTTTTATAATGTTTTATACTTTTATGATATTTGTATATCGAATAAAGTTACTACAACAACCCACACTTTCACTATTCAGGTAATTGGGTTAGACTAAAAGCCTAGCGGGATTCTTGGCTCTTAGGCTTAGGTTCTATAGCACCTACTTACATGGTAGGTACACTTACGTTCATTTAGTCAGGCATCTTAGGAGTACCCACTTTATTTTATAAATGTATTTCATATTCATGTATGTGTTCATGACTATTACACAATGGTATGACAATACTATTTCTTTCTATTCACTGTACTGCTGGTTCTATATCTCTGTTACTGTATTACAGTTATAGCAGCGCATATATGTTACATGAGAAGAACAACGGTACAATAAACTCTTATTTTAAAAACGCCCGACTTTTTCTTCTGTGTATCTCTCCGAGAACAAAACAAGCAAGCACGAGTGACTGGATGAAAAGTAATATATTGTGTTTCCATGAGTCTGAGGTTATTGTGTTCTGAAGTTGCCAAAAAATAATCTCTCTGATAGCAGGAGATTCTAGTGGCACTGCGAGCTAGTTAATGCAAACCATAGGCTAACATATGCGGCGGGGTTGTACGGAGTTAGTCTGCCACCAAACCCACAGTATATGTTATCCGTAAAGGTCGTAGGTCCTACATGACAGGCAGGGTACTTTTGGGACCACACTACATTACCTGCACGGACCGCGGCTGCTCTAGGGTAAACCTTGGTGTTTCAGTATATGTCAAGTTAAGGGGTTTTTAGGTCAATGGTGACTAGTGCTTGCAAGCTGGCATTGTGTCATCACTGTAGTGCTTGTTGAGCGGGTAATTGAGAATTGCTTATGTTCTTCGAGCGCTATGGGTAGGCAGTGCATTTGAGTCTTTTGTGTTCTTGGCATGCTTGTGTGTTTGGGTGCCCCCGTCTTTGTGTGGGCCTATGCGTGTGCTTGTCATTTGCACATGTGTGTGCTTGACGGTATGGCTGTGTGTTTAGGTGTATTTGTGCCCTTTATGTGCCCCTATTTTTTGAGGGATGAAACGGTGTGGAGCGAAGCACCAATGTACAGGCCCATTGTAAACATTTGTGGACTCTGGTCGGTTTCCTTCACTATGAAACTCAATATGAAACAACTTATGCTTGTTGATTTTTATTGTTCTTTTTTAGGTCGAGCCTGGGCAGCGCATACTCTACTGCGAGGCATGCAGTAGTGGAGTATGGCTTTAAAGTCCCACCCATTCTCCGTCCATATTTGTCATTGGATTGTATCATTGTCCTTCGTAAACGCTGGCTAGTGAGTCATTATTAGGCTTGTTAGTCCCTCCTTGGTACCGCCTTGTTTGCATTTAAACCTCCCATGGTGACTGGCCTTTTTACTTCTGTTGCGACACAGTATGTCTTATTTAGTGTGTAAGCACTCTTTTTTTAATGGGTTTCTCCTACTGCAGGCAGAAGTGTCTTCCTCGCCATGCACGCTTTCACTTTCAAGCAGCCCCAGACAATGGCGGACGCTTCTTTGAAGTGAAATAGGCCTCGCATTTCCAAGAGTTTGAGCTATTGCCATTGTAAATGACAATAGCTTAAACTCTCGTAAATGCAAGACCTGTTGCATTGCAAATGCTTTTTTTTGTCCCACTGAGTGCTTTCGTGTGTTAAGGCGTTTCTTTCGTTAATTTAATTTTCAGAACAGTTCGGGAGTCCACTTTTGACATCACTGCCCCTGTTTGAGACACAGAGGCAGAGGACTTAGGCGGGATCCGAGTCACAAGTGGCCAGACTGCAGGTGAAGCCTTGCATGCTAGGAGCAGCTGTATCAGCTGCTTGGCGTGTATGCAAGGGTTCTGCCTCTTAAACGACCTATCACTCTTTTTTCTGGTAAGTACTCACAAAAATCTAAACGTCAGTGCATCAATAGTGCCCCATAAATGATAAATTCAATGTCTACAATTTTTTTTTCTTTTTTTCATCTTTGAATTTTTTATTATTTATCAAAAGGTTTTAATCAAAAATGTATTAATATTTCATTTCTGTGTTTTCGCTTATGATTTACAATTGGTCTTGAAACATTCATGTACATACAATCAATGATGTGAACATAAAATACATTGGTCTCAGATCACAATTATTGAGCAAATAAGACTCCCCCAAGAAAGACACCATAAATATCTACATTCTCACCTCGCATACTATTCTTACATCCCAACAAACATACCACGCAAAAAAGGAATAAAGGAAAGAACTTAATTGTATAAAACATAAAAATACACAACTGGATGGATCAACTACAATGTAATTTTTGAATAATTTCCCAAAGTCTACTGTAATAGGTATAACATCAATTTATGTTTCTTCCTTTGTTCTGTTTGGGTTGATCCTTATAGGATTTGTTGTCCAGTTATGAAGTGGCTGGTCTACGTACGTTTCGGTGAACTAGTTATTATAATCACCTTCCTCAGGACCAATGAAGAACAAACTTTTCTGTACAAAAAGGGGGGGTTCTTCTGCAAATACAAATACAATATATGTAAGATATGGGGAATACTGATGTTCTAAGTGGTTACTTTAGAACACCTATTTTTATTTGTTTCTTAAGCATTGCTGGTACATGCATGTCTCAGAAATGAAAGGAAAGGAGAAAGAAAAGAGATAAACTCCCTAAGATAGGAGAGTTAGAAATTGGATTTGCACCCATATGTGAACTAGGAGATTTTCATGCCGGCTCAGATTGAATAGAGAGGAGGCTCCTTGTTCCCCAACAGGGGGTTAGAAAATTCAGATCACCCTGTGCTAAACAAAAGGATTTTTCTTGAAATTACCTACATGATAGGTGGAACATCAAGAGTTATCCGGTTCTCACCGCCCTACAACTTCCAAGGGGGCACATGTTGTATCAGGGTTGGTCTACAACTAATATGATCTGTTAGATAACAAAAATAAGAGTAAGGCAAAATAATTCTCTAAATTGTTCTGTCTGTGTTATCCTACCAATTATTTCTATGTTTAGCTGCTCAGCATGTACACAGAAGCCAGGCTTTCTTATTTTGAAAATACCAAACAGGGCGATGGACTGGTGGAAGTTGTCAGAACGAGGTGTGAGCATTCCTTTCTTCCCTCCAGAAGGGCTGCCATCAGATCTGGCAAGTGACATTGTGTCACGCCAGGTTTCCACATATCTGACCTCTGCCTCATAAATGTACATCCTCGCATTTTCTGCACGTTCACTTTGATCCTTTTTGTTATGGTATTCTGTTGTAGATTTACATAGCACAACCCCGGACAAGGCATTGAAGTGCTTTGATAACGGACTACATGCATCTCTATGGAGCCCAGAGTTACTTTGTGGAGATAGTTGTAACTGGTGCATTGGTCAAAATAATGCACAGAATCACTGGAATTATATGGTAGGGGAAGACACAATTATGCAGCAAGAAGAGATAAATTTATGCAGCACATTTTCTGGCAGTATTACTTCACTATTTTGTGATTTCTTTTACAATGTTAACACTTCCTGGGCAATTGATTCACCTCATTAGCATTAGGTTAACATCTAAAAACAGCATTGAGCAAATGAAAAGTGACACTGCACAGCAACACCAGTAGCAGCATTTCTAGACACTTTTAATTAGATTGAGTTAGAAAAGCACATAGAAGATGTCTGATTATGTGGCTAAACCATAATTATTTGGAAAGCAGTCTTCAGCTCTCATATTTCCAGTAGCCTTGGTTATTTATCATGAGTCGGTATACCACTCAGTTTACAGTGCTTTTAATTTAGCTATGTATCCATTTGCATTCCTCATTGTCTCTCTGTGAATAAAGGAAATGGGGGCTTGCCTTATTATCCTGTTGTTTTGTCATCTTAGTACACTGTGGGGCATATTATCAAGAACGTGTGATAATCACCGCAAAAGTAACTTAACGCAACCTACCACATCGCAGTCTATTGCGGGAAATGTACGCCGTGTTAACCAAGTATTCACAACACGGCGGTACCATGCGATAGTCACCAGAAAACGCGTCAAATTGACATGTTAAAAACAACGCCGCGCCGCAAAAATGCGAAACACGAACGCAAAAAAAGCTGCGATGAGGCCAAGCATAATGCAAAAAGCTGCGAAAACCAGCCACAGGCCTGCAAATCCCATGTGTCTGGCGGGAAAATGCACTATAAAAGAAAGAACAAAAACCCACCAAAACCAATTAAAACAGTGTAGCACCATGGATGCACCCGGACTGAGTGCAGAGGACAGGCTGAACTCCACAAGCCCCACGGAGGAAGGGCAAGGAGAAGAGGAAGAGGAAGACGGGGTTCAGTCCACAGTAAGACCGGATCATCGTCACAGAGGTGATAGAACACCATCAACAACTGTTCAGCACCTCCACTACGGCACTGGCAACCCAAACAGAAATATGGCAGGCCATCGTCACCAACGTCAATGCAGTCGGAGTGTCGAGGAGGTCAATGGAGGAGGTCAGGAGGTGCTGGCATGATGTGAAAAGGCAGACCAAACAGAAACTCGCCGCCAACAGGAAGGCAGCAATTGAGACTGGAGTTGGGAGTCCTGCGACACAGGAGGAGCTGGATGAGCTGGAGGAAATGGTGACCACAGTCAGCAGTGTGGAGACGGTGGCAGGATTTGGGGGCCTGGACACAGCTCTATACGACCTAACCCAACAGCAACAGGGTGAGTAACAACCAGGGACTGGGGGGACGGGGGAGATGGGCACAATGGCACACATGCACAATTATGTGTAGCACCGTGCACACCCACAATGATCATGGAACATGTCTCTGATAGCCTTGGCACACTGCAGCACACATAGAAACACAAAGTAGGCCCCCGTCCCCAATGTACACAAAGGGGCCCCCCTCCCTATCACCAATATCACAAACTACCCATGCACATGTGCTGAATCCAGAAAAGCAGCGGCTCTGTGAGCCACACTGACTATGTAAGTGACACTGCATGCCCGATAGCATGGCAGCAGCCAAAAAACATGACACGGTCCACGAATCGACATGGAGGTGGCCCAGTGCGGATCACATACGTAAAGGAGCAGGTCACACTCTGACATATGCACGTGCACCCACAACCCATGCCGTACAATACACGCAGCAGACGAACAATGCACCAGGCCACAAAATCTGTCCAAGAGCACATATGACCCAGGTCAAAAACAATTCAGCCTCCGAAAAGCACACAATTCAAAGGAACCCCGCCTCAAAGGGAGAAGGGTACACAAAATCAGAGCTGCAGAGGCAACTCCCCCACAATGCAGCACACACACATAGCAATCACAGAACATCAGCAATGACGGCAATGTGGTACAAAGTGCAACACCGCGATACCAAAGAGGATGATGGAGCAAATCAAACACTCACCCCCAGTCAACTGATCTGGTTTTAATCCATCATCATTCTTTAGCTCACTCCACCATCACCCCAGTTCCGACATGGCCATATGGCCATATGCAAATCAGTCTGACCCTGTGCCTCATGGGAACAGTCCAGCCCGAACTGCCAAGCCATGTCTTCCCTGGACCGGAAACAAGCATCCTGGGACCGGTTTCGGGTTCATAACCCTCATCAGCCAGGCTATCTTGAATCCAGTGGCAAAGTGAGCAAGGGACCCACATCTGGGCATACCCTGCCAACTTAGGGCGAACAAAGCGATACCAAAGAGGATGATGGACGGAGCGTTTGAGCAAATCAAACACTCACCCCCAGTCAACTGATCTGGGTTTAATCCATCATGATTCTTTAGCTCACTCCACCACCCCAGTTCAGACATGGCCATATGCAAATCAGTCTGACCTTGTGCCTCATGGGAACAGTCCAGCCCGAACTGCCAAGCCATGTCTTCCCTGGACCTGAAACAAGCATCCTGGGACTGGTTTTGGGTTCATAACCCTCATCGGCCAGGCTATCTTGAATCCAGTGGCAAAGTGAGCAAGGGACCCACATCTGGGCATACCCTGCCAACTTAGGGCGAACAAAGCGATACCAAAGGGGATGATGGATGGAGCGTTTGAGCAAATCAAACACTCACCCCCAGTCAACTGATCTGGGTTTAATCCATCATCATTCTTTAGCTCACGCCACCACCCCAGTTCAGACATGGCCATATGCAAATCAGTCTGACCCTGTGCCTCATGGGAACAGTCCAGCCCGAACTGCCAAGCCATGTCTTCCCTGGACCGGAAACAAGCATCCTGGGACTGGTTTCGGGTTCATAACCCTCATCAGCCAGGCTATCTTGAATTCAGTGGCAAAGTGAGCAAGGGACCCACGTCTGGGCAAACCCTGCCAACTTAGGGCGAACAAAGCGATACCAAGGGGGATGATGGACGTAGCGTTTGAGCAAATCAAACACTCACCCCCAGTACACTGATCTGGGTTTAATCCATCATCATTCTTTAGCTCACTCCACCACCCCAGTTCAGACATGGCCATATGCTAATCAGTCTGACCCTGTGCCTCATGGGAACAGTCCAGCCCGAACTGCCAAGTCATGTCTTCCCTGGACCGGAAACAAGCATCCTGGGACCGTTTTCGGGTTCAAAACCCTCAACAGCCAGGCTATCTTGAATCCAGTGGCAAAGTGAGCAAGGGACCCACGTCTGGGCATACCCTGCCAACTTAGGGCAAACAAAGCGGTACCAAAGGGGATGATGGACGGAGCGTTTGAACAAATCAAACACTCACCCCCAGTCAACTGATCTGGGTTTAATCCATCATCATTCTTTAGCTCACTCCACCACCCCAGTTCAGACATGGCCATATGCAAAGTGCAACACCAACACCACAGGAGAGAGAACACAACAGGTTCCGATTGTGCGTATTAACTGTCCACTAACATCTGGCATTGCCTGACACTGTGATGATAATGTACGGGTACTACCACACATCTGTAAGTAGTCGAAAAATACAATGACTGCCAGCAAATAGCCAGCTCCACCAAAACAGTCACAATGTACATTGGCATGCAGTCTGAATGTAAACATGTGCAAATCACATTGCAGAGGGACGAACAACACCTCCTGCAGAGCACACCACACTTCTCATCATTGATGATGAAGAGGAGAACCTGCACATATGTCAAGACACCCACCAGTGGATAATGGACAGCCTCCGCACCCCATCCCCAGGAGCAGGGCAGGCCAGCTGCCTCGAGGTGACCCCACCACCAGCACAGACCACACAGCATGAAACACACACCACCACGGCTGTCTCCCAGGACCCCCCCCCAACCAATACATAGAATTCCAACAGCATGTGTTGGGTTGCCAGGTGGAGTTGGCTGATCAGCTGCGGGTGGGTTTCAAGCTCGTGGCAGCCAAACTCGATGCCATACATGGGTGTCTGAGTCCCATCAGGGACCACGTACAGTCCCTATTGGACAACCCCAGTACCCGCCATGCTCCACTATAGACCTTGGCTGACATCGCTGGGGCCATTAATCGGATACAAGAACTGTCTGGTCAGACAGGCACCAGCGATGACAGCACAGAGTTGGCACAGATGTGAAGGTCAATGGAGACCATGGAGCAGATGGAGGCTGGAAGTAAAGCTGCCACGGCTGGACACCAGTGAGTGGTAGCTGGGAACTTCAATTCCCTACAGTTCATCATCTTGCCATTGCTGCCACTGAGCCTGTCACAGATGACTGCAGCAGGAACATCGACACACACAGCTCCGACCCCTTCGCAGTCTGATGTGTCAGTGGCACACAGTGATGCAGCCATTACCCCGCCACACACACCGGACACACCGGACACAGAACCTGTATCAGGGCAGTAAGATGGGGAGGGTAATTACTGTGTGAGAAAGGAGGCAGTAGCATCCATCACCGCCATATGGCCTGTCCCTGCATGGTTCTGACCTATGCATCATGCCCTGGGACAATACCTTCTACTGACCCCCAGAACACTCTGCGACATTCACCTGGACCCCGACACGGACTGCCATATCTTCACTGCTGGACAATTACACAGCAATCCTGCTGTGGACTGCACTCCCCCTCTTCCAAATCACTTTTCAATCCCCAAAGGACTCTGGTTGGCCAACCACTGGGTTTCCATGTAATGTGGGCTTGGATGGCGATGTACAGCTCCAGCTCCATCAATCACCTGAATGTGAATAAAACAGTCTAAATCACAAAGATGTGTCATGACTATGTTCACTCATGTATGGAAGTATGGCTGGATGTAGGGACAATGATTGCACATGAAGGTGCACCCTTGTAACTGACATCTATGCGCATGTGTATCCCTGAGACACATGGCCAATTGGATGACTGTGAAGGTGAGTACTAGCTGTGTCCCCATTGCACATCAACAACAATCTCACAACCCCCCAATGTAGGCACACGTCCATGTATTGAATAGGGCTGTGTGTAGGAATGACCAAATCGGTAGCAGGCCAGAAGTGGTGTCCTTCATCACATGTGACAACCAAACTTCACGTTGCATACCTACCCACACACATTAGTGTGGACACGTCAATCAATCAATCAATCAATCAATCAGTGACACTTATAGAGCGCGCTACATACCCGTAGGGTCTCAAGGCGCTGGGGGGGGGGTGCCGCTACTGCTCGAACAGCCAGGTCTTCAGCTTCTTCCTGAAGGAGAGGTGGTCTTGGGTCAGGCGCAGGTCGGTCGGGAGGGAGTTCCAGGTCTTGGCGGCCAGGTAGGAGAAGGACCTTCCTCCTGTAGTCGCTCTTCGGATGCGGGGGACGGCGGCGAGGGCGTGGTTGGCTGATCGGAGGTGGCGTTTGGGAGCGTAGAAGTTGATCCGGATGTTGAGGTAGCTCGGGCCTTGGTCGTGTAGGGCTTTGTGTGCGTGGGTGAGGAGGCGGAAGGTGATTCTTTTGTTGACGGGGAGCCAGTGAAGGTCTCTCAGGTGTCCGGTGATGTGGCTGGTTCGTGGGATGTCGAGGATGAGTCTGGCCGAGGCGTTCTGGATCCGCTGGAGTCTCTTCTGGAGCTTGGCGGTGGTACCGGCGTAGAGGGCGTTGCCGTAGTCCAGTCGGCTGGTGACGAGGGCCTGGGTGACGGTCTTCCTGGTCTCGGTGGGGATCCACCGGAAGATCTTCCGTAGCATGCGTAGGATGTTGAAGCACGCCGAGGAGACGTTGTTGACTTGCCTGGTCATGGAGAGGGAGGAGTCCAGGATGAAGCCCAGGTTGCGTGCATGGTCTGTTGGTTTGGGTGCGGTGCCCAGGGCTGGAGGCCACCAGGAGTCGTCCCAGGCGGAGGGGGAAGAGCCCAGGATGAGGACCTCCGTCTTGTCAGAGTTCAGTTTCAGGCGGCTGGTCGTCATCCACTCGGCTACCTCTTTCATCCCTTCGTGCAGGTTGGCTCTGGCGGAGGCGGGGTCGTTGGTCAGGGAGAGGATCAGCTGGGTGTCGTCGGCGTAGGAGATAATGCTGAGGTTGTGTTTGCGTACGATGGCCGCGAGGGGGCTCATGTAGACGTTGAAGAGGGTGGGGCTCAGAGATGATCCTTGAGGGACGCCGCAGATGACTTCGGAGGCTTCTGATTTGTATGGTGGTAGGCGGACACTCTGTGTCCTTCCGTCGAGGAAGGAGATGATCCATTCCAGCGCCTTGTCCTGGATTCCGATGTTACTGAGGCGCTGTACTAGGGTGCGGTGGCAGACCGTGTCGAATGCCGCGGAGAGGTCTAGGAGGATGAGGGCCGCTGTTTCTCCATTGTCCATCAGGGCTCGGATGTCATCGGTGGCGGCGATGAGGGCGGTCTCGGTGCTGTGATTGGCTCGGAAGCCGGACTGTGAGGGGTCGAGGGATCCGTTCGTCTCGAGGAAGGCGGCCATCTGCTTGTTGACGGTCTTCTCGATGACTTTGGCTGGAAACGGGAGGAGCGAGATGGGGCGGTAGTTCTTGAGTTCGGTGGGGTCCGCTGTTGGTTTCTTGAGACGTCCTGTTAGAATTCATAACATTGCTCCACATGGTCTGAGTTTGGACACCATACTCACATTGCTGAAGTCACGTAAGTGCACAGGTCAGCCAGCAACTATCCCAAAACAATGTCAGGCTCACAGAGGTGGAGATGGCAAAAGGGAGCCACCCCCATTGTACATGCATCAGTCAGTTCCTCCCTGTGTAGGGATGATGCTCATTGTGGCACATGAGTGGACGATCTAATCAACACTCATCACAGTTAGACACCAGTGGAGTTGCATAGACTTTATTGGCATGTGCGTGTGAGTACGGATGAGGCAACGGCCACAACAGGCAAGGACATGCTTAAGACACCTTCAGGCAGCATAGGAACATGTCGAGGTGCAGAAAATGGTGAGGCAAAAATGGACAACAATGTTGATTGGCGTCTGCCCATTGCCCCATGTGAGGGGGCACGACTCATTGCCCATGGGATCTGCATAGTGCTCTGCCACCAGAGTGCACCGACTGTCTGCTCTGCTGACAGTGATCTGGTGAAAGGGTCCAACAGGTTCACATGTCGTGCATATTGCCATGTGTGTACTCCCCCCCCCCCCCAGGAGTGTGTCCGAATTGGTAACGTTGCCAAACAACGCTGTGTTGCTCCGACCATGGACCTGCATCCCCTTGGCGGCTGGTGACATTTGAAAGTGGTGGGGCGTAAAGTTATCATGGTACTGCACTGAGGCGAGCGAGCGAGCCCTAACAACTCCTCCGAGACAATTTTGAAAAAAGAGTGGATAAATGGAGCATTTTCAAGCAAATTTGAGGAAGCAGGAAGGTTCTCACGCTCTTCCTCTCCATCCGTGTCACTCTCACCTTGCTGTCACTCTTTCCACTCCCTTTTGCCCTTCCCTCCTTTCTGTGAACCTCTCTCTCTGACCTCCATCTCTGTCACTTTCCTCTCATTGCCATTGTTTCCACTCTCATTTGGCCCTTATGAACCTCATCACACACTCTTTATCTCCATCTGTGTGACTCTCCTTGCTGTACCTCTTTCCACTTCCCTTTGTCCTGTCCCTCCCTGCAAATCTCCCTCATCTGCATCTCTGTCACCCCCTCTTTGAACTTTGAACTCAATTAGATACAATCGATTGCTATTCCTAATTTGAAAAAGGCAGTGTACCATCAAAAGTTCCCATGCCCGTTATCCCAACCAAGACAATCAGATTGGCCAAAACTAAGACACCAAGCAGCCTCAATAAGTCGGACACAGTGAAACAACCTACTACATATATGTCTATCTCACTTCATAACACATTACCAGCAACATCTGATACACAATAATATAGGACAGCGGTTCCTCCCTTCCCCACTCTGCCTACAGTGGTGGCTACAGGAAAGCATGGTAGCAAACGGACAGTCTCTCCTCTCTGGCCTCGGTCGCTGGTCTTTTTGCTGGGTTATGTACCTGCTGCCTGTGAGTTTATGAACTCTGTCCCTATACCCATAGCACATTAGATGGCATCACGATGCGTCGTTGCGGACATTCCCACTTGTCCTACAGAGGTTCATTTGTTCTCAAGTACGGACGCTCAGTCATGTCTGACCTTCAAGCACCACTGACTCAAACAAGGAGTCTGCCTTTTAAGTAAATCTTTTCATTCCACTGCCATCCTCTGCTGAGCTCTCTACTGGGTATATGGCGGCGTCACGTCATTTATTAAGAATAACTTGTTTTTTCTCCTCATAATACCATCGTTTTTGCCAATAAATAACTGACGACGTTACTCAGTATGAAAGTTTACAAGTTATCGTTCTTGGGAACATTCCACTGCCATCCTCTGCTGAGCTCTCTACTGGGTATATGGCGGCGTCACGTTATTTATTAAGAATAACTTGTTTTTTCTCCTCATAATACCATCGTTTTTGCCAATAAATAACTGACGACGTTACTCAGTATGAAAGTTTACAAGTTATCGTTCTTGGGAACATGAGTCCTTCGGCCTTCCCCACATCGCCTGCACCTGCCCCCTGCTTACGTTTTATTGCCCCAGGGTGCTATCAGTAGTTGTGTCAGTCAGTCACTACTCGCAAAACTAGCGGGGGAGGCCGCTAAATTAAATGTATGACTGAACTCCGGCTGTCTGAGAGGCATTCATTTCTTACAGAGGACACCAGGAAAATGCAGCTCATAACGTCGCACTCAAGTTACATTGCCAACTTCCAAGTTCTATCGAAATAACACATTGTACGGCTCAACATAAAACATTTCTTCGCAGTGATTTGAGGCTGCTTGCTATTATTGTGAGGTACATTAAATCTGCCATGCATGGCTAAATCTAAAGCAAGCACGCTCCTCCTCGTGTTCTCAGCGACATAAGCGCCTGAGACATGAATTCTCTGAACATAAATCCCTCACTTGTGTCTGTAAGGAGTGCGCCACACGGATAAGCTCTCCTCTAGTTTATTTATTCATGATTAACGGCCCCTCTTGGGTTTGCTTCGCGTGTTAACCATGTCATAATATCTCAAGTTTGGCTGAACCCTGCGTATCAGGTTACAATCTTGAGCACAGCGTTGCGAGGTAAGGCACAACCGATGAGAGGGTTCTTTGTTTTGCATACATCACAGACATCTCAACTCAAGCTGACAAGCAGTTTTCCAACATTAGAAAGGCACAACAGCGCTTGAATGAAAATGAGCAGTTGGCACCTGACTCGACAGGATAGGGAAAGCGAACATTCGCACAGGGATTCACAAACGAGCAGCAGACACATCTGAAAAGCGCAGCAGCTTCGACTATGCAGGGACAAAACCTGCAAGTCCTCAAGGACCGGGCACGGAATACGTAATTCTTACATGGTTCTGTCTCAAAGTGTCTGTCCATTGTTTACTGATTATCAGGGGAGGAGGTCACGGGGGGTGGGGAGGGGGATTACAATTAATAAAAGAAAGCTTACCAGACTAGGTCCGCGCGGCGCCTCTCTGCTTCTCGGCTGGGTCCCGTTGGCGCCTCTTCTAAGGAACAGGCAGCACTGGTTGGCAACCCCTCTAAGCCAATACTGACGCTGCTCCAGCAGGCAGCAGCGCCAGCATTGGCTTAGAGCAGGATGACTCACCGCCCGCCTGCCCATTAGGAGACCGAGGTTTGAGCCTTTGCTCAACCCTCGCTCTCCTAATGGGCATGCGCCAGCCACAGCAGACAGTAGTGCGCATGACTGGGCACGGAGCGAAAATTCGCCTCCTTCACCCAGCATGCGCACTGCTGCCTGCTGTGCACTCTGTCTCTGCGCCACCCCTGGTCGGTCTGCTGCATGTCAGTCACTCAGCAGCATGACGTCGGACCGCCCTCCCCCTTCAGACTCTGAAGGGGATGGGCAGTCCGAGTTCATGCTGACGTGACTGACATGATTGTCAGATTCAGAAAATTCTTCCTCGACGCCGAGGAAGCTGCCGGTGCGGGTGGCTTGTGGGGCAACGCCCCAGTGCCCTTAATGGACGCACCGCCACTGATCAGTGTGTACACACGCGTAGTTCCACGCACATGCATCCCGAGTCCTGACGAAGGCAGACATGTCCTCTGTTGTGGTGGGATATGTGAACATTCCCCACAATGCAACAAGGTGTTGGGACCTGTGCTGTGGGTGATAATCCAATGTGGCTGCAGGAACGTAGTTACTCGTCCATGAATGCCCGTGCAGCTTCATGTGCAATGTGTTCCAATAGTACGTCATTGTAGTGTTCAAGGAACACCAGGGTGAGCCAATCCATTAACTGGTCTAGGCAGGTGTGCTCAGCCCACGCCGTTTCACCAATCCGCAACACAGCCCAATAGGGGAGCACCTCGATGTGGTCACTGCACACGAGGGAATTATGCTGTCTCCCATCCACCACTGCCAATACATACGCAGTATGTCAAGGCATCCCATGCACGGCTGTCTCGGTTACACTCCTGTTCGTGATCCAACAGGGGGTGCACACACAAGTCAAGGTCCAATTTATCTACGGTTGTGTTGGATAGGCAGACATCTATGGGACACTCGAATGTACATGTTCTGCAGTGGAACCAGGGCTGGACGCAGGTGACGTAGGCAAGGCAGAAGCTCAGCCAGTAACTGATCCGCAGCACTGCCAATTTTCAGTGCGCCCAGTAAATGCAGCATACGTGCACTGTACTGTTCCACGTGACCGGGGTTGTGCATGTGCCCGGGATGGTCTGCCATTGCGTTGGTGCGTCTCGTGGAACCGGCACTCTTCTGTACTGTGGCAGTTGTGTGGAGGATATGCCACAGCTCTGAGCAATGATTCAAATGTGTGTGCAACGTTGGGGAGAATGGGTTGCTGTTTCTGTGAGTGTCAAGGGCATCCCATGCAGGGGTAACTCAGGCAGGGGATTCTGTGTGTGGGGTGTGGATAAGTTGGATAGTTCATTTGCGCAATGCGTGGTGTGGGAGTCATCCCCATCTGACATGGTATCTCTCTCAGGGTGTTCCAGCTGCGTTCAGGACCAAGGTCAGAGGTGCAGGTGTCCTCCCACCTTCTGCATTGGAACAATGGAGCTTTCATCCCTAATGTTTGACTGACTACTACTTGCGTTTTCGGAATGTGATGTGGCTTTGGCACTGCGATTGAGACAAGACCTTGAGCTCATGGTGTACCAATGGCGATACACACACACATGTTGGCATGTAGAGCCAGGTGCGTTGCGGGCCTGGGTGTAGTGTCAGTGGGTGTTGTGGCCCTCTTTGGTGTCCGTACTGCATGGGCAGTTGCTCGGGGCATCTGTTGTTCTTCATGTGTGGCTATGGGCTGCGCTCCCTTGTCTGGTGCAGGTTGTGGTCCGACTTTGCACCAGGTCAGAGCAGGTGTTAATTTCCTGCTGCTAACGTGCCTTATCGCATGTTTTGTGTTCTTATTGCAGATCTGGCTGGTCATTTGAGAATGTGATATTGTCACTGCTTTTTGCTCAGGAACGCCTACTCTGTATCTCATTAGCAATAGTTGCCGGGGTCATCCGTGGCGATGTTTGTTGCGGATGCTAACGCCGGAAAAGTGGTGCTGTTGGCTGTTTGCACTGGCTTGTCAATGGGGCGGTAAATTTATCACGAATTTGGCTGCGCTAAAGTGCCATTAACTCGGAGATAGCTGCTTGAGAATATGGCCCTTTGTCTATTGGATGGCAGTCATGTTGTTATCGCTTTTAATGTTCTTTGGTGCTGTCCTCGCACCACTGGCCTGTTGTATTTTGAGGAAAATTCTATGTGACGGTTTTTTAATTCGCTGAGCTGTGCTTGTCCTGGACGTCTGATTAAATGCTACACTTGCCTCCTTTTTCTCCACCATTTCCTGTCCCTTTTGTAATCTGTGACTTTGGGACAGGCAATAAAGGCTTGGCACTCAGGACCACCCCACCTCAAGTTTCATAAAGCTCTTCTGGGATGGTGTGCGTTATGGCATCCGAAGTTCGGCCACAGCAGAACACATTCTAAACCTCTTGCTTGGACATGCACCTGCCCTCTCCTTAAAGAGCATGCATGGTACGCAAGAAATTACATATAACTGTGTGCTGAGGACCACTGAAATTATGTGGCAATGAAAGTCCAAGTTATGTTGCCAGGTTGACTTAATTACACTGCAAGAAAAGGCTAATTATGAGATGCTCACTGACAGTATTAGTTCACTATTTTGTCAATTTAAGAAGATACCTTCATTCTAATTGGGCCTCAATTTCATCGTATGAATACCAGTTTAACACCCGCAGCAATCAACTGAAAAGGAACAAGGTACCCCAGGCAAAGTGTTTGCCATGGTGCATCACCACATGTTTTTTGTTCATGTCTTTTTTTCTTTTTAAGTAACTTTTGATCTGCTTGAGCTACAATCAGGTCTTCTTTGTTGAATATGACTAAATATACAGGAGATGGATTATGTGACAGAAACATAGTTATGAGGAAAAATGCATGGCCATAGAATCACATTATTCCAGTGGTCCTGCCTATAGTTTACGCATCGCGTATCCACCCTGCAGTATTCAGAGAGGGATTTCAACATAGCGTCTCGAGACACACTAGACACAAAAACTGGGTATGCACACTTTTATTGGTGACCTTATCCTGTACCATAAATGACTAAGTTAATATTTGGGTGATATGGTTCAGTAGAGAAATTGCCACCATTCAAACCAATAGATTAGAGCTTTTGCTTGGCTTTTAGTCTTGATCAAAAATGCGTGATACCAGGTATATCTGTCTCCCTAGTTTACCTGTACTCTCTGCAGCACAAAATGCTGTAGAAAATACAGTGTAGCACTTCAGTTGTACAAAAGAGGTCCATTATCACTTTGTGGGGTCTTGCTCTACAGATCTTTTCCCACATTGAGTCTGAAGGTGGTGTGTATTCGAACATGACTTTAACTGTTGACTGACCGCTTTCAGAAAAGGCGATGAATCTTAGATGGTTACTTTCAGCTGCACCATTGCTATGCAGCTGACAAGCTTTGAGGTTAAATAAACTTTAAGGTCGATGAAATACTGCGAACCTGTAATTTATGTAAGATTGTCTGGTTTAGTGTTAATATGAATGACTGACTGGTTTTGGACTGCTGTTTCCCACTGTGCCATCTGGAAAGGTTTAGAGTGATTTTGGTAGGAGAGTCATGCTTGATGGGAGAGGATGGGATCCAGATATTTTAGATTGTTATTCATGGGATTTTTACTAACCACACCCCTGCTTCCCAGATATCCTACAAGTGTTTTACATGGTATGAAGTATGAAATCCTGAGATGCAATCCGAATCACTATATATATATATATATATATATTAGGCCTGGGCGGTAAATTCCGTTCCGTTCGCGGAATTTGCGGAATTTGGGTAATTTCGCGTTCCGCGGAGAACGCGAAATTGCCCAAAAATCTGCGTTCCGCGACTTCGCGAAATTTTTTGCTTGTTCGCGTTCTCAATATGCGTGTTCGCGAGATATTTCACCCCGAGCACGCAAACAGCGATCGCGAACAGGCAAAAAGTATCGCGAACAAGCAATTCCGCGTGTTCGCGGAATTTCTACGTGTTCGCGGAGATTTTTTACCGTTTCGCGGAGTTTTGCGTGACGCGATTACGCAAATTCCGCCCACCCCTAATATATATATATATATATATATATAATCTACTGGCGGTCGCCAGTAGATAGTTATAGTTAGGACCGTGTTTCCATAGGAAATCTGCAACATTCTATTTGGAATAACTTTGGCGCCGGTTGACGAATCCTCGCGAAACTTTCAAAATAGGTGGGGCGCTCCGCTCCGCTCCTATCCTGAAAGTCTCGGGGGGATTCGTCAAGCGGGGGCTGAGAAAAAAGGGGGGTCCCAAAACGTGTTTTCCCCATGTAATTTTCCATAGGGACCTTTAGTCCAAGGTACAGCCCGAACGGCTGAACAGAATTACTTGAAATTTGGCAGAGAGGTAGTCCTTATATATATATATATATATATATATATATATATATATATATATATATTCACTGAAAAAAACATGGGTTTCAGGCCTGATATAGTTAGGAATTAGCATTTAAAAAACCTTCGAAATTCAGTGAAAAAACAATAGGTTTTAGGGGTGTTATAGTTAGCTGGACATTTCACTCGAACAAAACCATTGAAATTCCTCCGATATAGTTAGTTGTACTAACTACATCACACGCGCCTGCAATCCACAGCTGATGATGTCACATACTACATCCTTCATGACATGGTCAGTGACATCCCTGATGACATCTCAAATGACATCACTGATGACATCATCCAGTGAATGTGGTTTGGTTTGTTATTTAAATATGTATTTTATATATATAGCATTTTGCATTGAGGAATGAGTGGATATATAAATATAAATATCTGGATGGAGGATTTAGTAGCAGTGTGATTGACTATTTACTTGACTAATTTACAGTGTCTCACTAAATATATTGGATAGTGACTAAACTGTGTGAATATCTGTATCACTTTGTCAGTTGTTGTGTAAACTGCTGCACTAGTTGGTTACTAGCTACGTGAAAGTCTATATTATTTATTGATTAGTTAACTGAGTATTTGTATGGGAGAGTGAATGTGTGTGTGGTTCGGTGGGAGGTGTGTGACTGCCCAAAGATGTGTGAATAGTAGATTCAGTAGGTATATGAAGTTAAAACTACATGTTATAACAGTTGTTAGGGTGAGTGAATATCTTTATGGGTGTGGCGATAAGCAGATATATGTCTCAATGGTACATGTCCAACAAACTAGAAAAATAAAAGCCAGTGTATGTGTCAGTTGTTGTATATAAATAAGTATACATAAGACTCAGTGATTGTATGAGTGACTGTATGGATAACTGTGTAGTTGTAATAGTGATTTTATAACACACTAAGTATGAGCTATTATCCTTATGAATAGATGAAGTGGTGTTTTTATAAGTGTATAGCTAAGTAAAAGTAAGTATGATCCATTGTTTGCATAAGTGAGTAGGATGACTTCATAAGTGATTAGGATGTGTGCTGGTGTGTAATGTCGATTTAGGTGTATAAGTATATTTGATAGTGTTCTATTGATCATTGACAGCATGTATGAGTGAATCTCTAGGTAAGTGATTAGATGTGTGTATAGATCTAGGAATCACTGAATGGGTGTTTAGAAACTTGTATTGGTGTGTCAATGGTTTTAAATCTGGTACTCTCTATTTTACAATGAGTGATGAAAGGTTATACTAGTGTATGATGAGGTGTATCTGAATGTCACGTGGATGATGTGATCAGTGATGTCATTTGAGATGTCATCAGTGATGTCACTGACCATGTCATAAATGATGTAATATGTGACATTATCCGCAGTGGATTGCAGGCGCGCGAGATGTAGTTAATACAAATGTCCAGCTAACTATAACACCCCTAAAACCTATTGTTTTTTCAGTGAATTTCTAAGGTTTTTTAAATGCTAATTCCTAACTATATCAGGCCTGAAACCTATGGTTTTTTCAGTGAATTTCAAAGGTTTTTTAAATGCTAATTCCTAACTATATCAGGCCTGAAACCTATGTTTTTTTCAGTGAATTTCAAAGGTTTTTTAAATGCTAATTCCTAACTATATCAGGCCTGAAACCTATGGTTTTTTCAGTGAATTTCAAAGGTTTTGTAAATGACAATTTTTAATGTATTAATTGTTATACTGATTTTTTTTATACTGATTTACTACATGTTTTAAACTGTTTATTTTTAGATATTTTATTTTTTTAATTACATTATAATTACATTATACATTACAATACAAAATATACTTTCTCAGAATGAATTCCTTTAGTTTAAATACTTTGCAAATAGGCAATAGACTTTTAAGTACAGTGGTTACAGTTGTTGCAATGGGCAACACAATTTCAAACACAATGCAACATTGAGCTCAATGTGAATTTCGGGTCAAATGCAATTAGTTACTTTATGGATTACTTTTCTAACCACAGGACTGGATCTTAGATTCAGTCCTTGGACATCTCCTATAAACAGTTAAGTAAAAGTGTTTTGGTTACAATAGTGATCTTTAAGGAATATTATTGTATTTTAAAAGTTGACACTTAGAAATTTTTTCACATAGAATCACCAATGTTATCTTATGGCAGAAAATTCACTTAGCAGGTAAGTAGTGTTATTGTTACTTTTTCTTACTCAGTGGTGGATCCTGGATCCAGCATTGGTGAATCTCCTGTAAACAGTTGAAAGAATGTGTTTAAGTCATACAGACGATTTATTGGAATATTTTTAGTTTGTGAAAATAGACACTTAGAAACTTTTCTGCTGAAAACCACACAATTGATTCCTATGGAAGGAAATACAAGTTACTGGTAAGTACGCTTAGAATTACTTTTCAGGGTCAGTGCTGGACTAAAAGATGCAGCACTGGGTTCTCTCCTGATAACAGGTGAGTAAATTGGAATTCGTAGTTCGAATGATTTTAGAGGAATATTTGTACATTTCAAAAATGGACACTTGGAAACTTTTCTGCTGAAAACCACACAATGGATTCCTATGGAAGGAAATACAAGTTACTGGTAAGTACGCTTAGAATTACTTTTCAGGGTCAGTTCTGGGCTAAAAGATGCAGCACTGGGTTCTCTCCTGATAACAGGTGGGTAAATCGGAATTCGTAGTTCGGCTGATTTTAGAGGAATATTTGTACGTTTCAAAAATGGACACTTAAGAAACTTTTCTGCTGGAAACCACACAATGGATTCCTATGGAAGGAAATACAAGTTACTGGTAAGTACGCTTAGAATTACTTTTCAGGGTCAGTGCTGGGCTAAAAGATGCAGCACTGGGTTTTCTCCTGATAACAGGCGAGTAAATCGGAATTCGTAGTTCGGCTGATTTTAGAGGAATATTTGTACGTTTCAAAAATGGACACTTAAGAAACTTTTCTGCTGAAAACCACACAATGGATTCCTATGGAAGGAAATACAAGTTACTGGTAACTACGCTTAGAATTACTTTTCAGGGTCAGTGCTGGGCTAAAAGATGCAGCACTGGGTTCTCTCCTGATAACAGGTGAGTAAATTGGAATTCGTAGTTCGACTGATTTTAGAGGAATATTTGTACATTTCAAAAATGGACACTTGGAAACTTTTCTGCTGAAAACCACACAATGGATTCCTATGGAAGGAAATACAAGTTACTGGTAAGTATGCTTAGAATTACTTCTCAGGGTCAGTGCTGGGCTAAAAGATGCAGCACTGGGTTCTCTCCTGATAACAGGTGAGTAAATCGGAATTCGTAGTTCAGCTGATTTTAGAGGAATATTTGTAAGTTTCAAAAATGGACACTTAAGAAACTTTTCTGCTGAAAACCACAGAATGTATTCCTATGGAAGGAAATACAAGTTACTGGTAAGTACGCTTAGAATTACTTTTCAGGGTCAGTTCTGTTCTAAAAGATGAAGCCCTGGGTTCTCTCCTGATAACAGGTGAGTAAATCGAAATTCGTAGTTCGGCTGATTTTAGAGGAATATTTGTACAATGGTGAAGGAAGGGGGCAGGGCCTGAGGTGACGGCTGCAAACACGCCCTGTGGCGTGTTTTAAGTTGGGGAATTAATTCCTCTTCAATCCTGGGGTCCCCTGGGGGCCAACTAGCCCACCAGGTACCTCCAGTATGCGCCAGGGAGCTGTGTTGCAGAGAGGTGTTCAGAGGCCACGGCCCTTTTTACAACACACTGCAACGCAGCTCTGTGGTGCTTACTGGAGGTATCTGGTGGGCTAGTTGGCCACTAGGGGACCTGTGGATTTAAGAGTAATTGATTCCCCAACTTAAAACGCGCCACAGGGCATGTTTGCACACATATCACCTCAGACCCTGCCCCCTACCTTCACCACTGTGCAAACGCGCCCTTGGCGTGCTTTAAGTTGGAGGATTAAGTCCCCTTGAATCCTGAGGTCCTCTGGCGGCTAACTAGCCCACCAGGTACCTCCAGTATGTGCCAGGGAGCTGCGTTGCAGAGAGGTGTTCAGAGGCCACGCCACTTTTTACAACACTGTGCAACGCAGCTCCCTGGCGCTTAGTGGCGCTACCTGGTGGGCTAGTTGACCCCTAGGGGACGTCTGGATTGAAGAGGAATGAATTCCCCAACTTAAAATGCGCCACAGGGCATGTTTGCACACATATCACCTCAGGCCCCGCCCCCTATCTGTGCAAACGCCCCCCATGGAGCATTTTAAGTTGGGGGATTTAAGTCCCCTTGAATCCTGAGGTCCCCTGGCGGCCAACTAGCCCACCAGGTACCTCCAGTAAGTGCCACGGAGCTGCGTTGCAGAGAGGTGTAAAAAGGGGCGTGGCCTCATTACACCTCTCTGCAACGCAGCCCCCTGGCACATACTGGAGGTTCCTGGTGGGCTAGTTGGCCCCCAGGGACCCCCAGTATTCAAGGGGAATAAGTTCACCCTCTGCAAACGCGTCAGGGCAGAGTGGTGCAAGGATGGGGCGTGGCCTTTGGCCCGATCCCGTCTTTTTTTTTTTTTTTAGAAGGGGGGCTGTGTAGCCCCCCTTCTTTTTCTAATTTATTGGCCCTGGGGACCCCATATCCCAGGGCCTGCCCCCAATCTGTTTTAAAATAAAAAAAAAAAATCGGGAGGGGGACTTTTCTTTTGTTGCATTTTTAAAAAACATTTTTTAGGGGGGTGTCCACGTGGCCCCCTCCCGGGCTACTACTAGCCCCGGGGACCCCATCCCCTGGGGCTGGCCCTCTTCATTGGGGTGTAATAATGCGTTATTTCCCTTGGGAGTAACGTCCCCAACTTTGCACTCATGAAATTAGTTTCAATAAAGTTCTGTGTAATATTTTGATGTATTCTTTGCTTTATTTGGCGATTTTCACAATTTTAATCACGTTTTCTTAGGTACAGATATTTAAATTAGTTCCATACTATTGCATTCATAGTATCAATGTGTGCCCAATGCATTTCGGGCTTAGCCCTTCTTCAGGGGTCTTACAAGGATAATAAAGATTGACAAAACATTTGAAGCAATTATTAACATGTCAAACTTAAGTGGTAAAATAATACGAAAGTACATGTACAGAAGTCTGTTTGAAAATTCACATGTAATTCCTGTTGGTAAATGGTATTCATGCTTCTGTGCGTGTGAAATAAAATGACCTCAAATGATTGTTCATTAACGTTGTGAATAAAGAAGGTTCATTACTTAAAAAAATGTTTAAGAAACGTGCGTACTGTGACGGGAAAAGCCACCCGAATGGTGTTTTTGTGGCGTGAGATTTATATTCAACGATGAGGTGCCAGTGAGCAAAGCGTGATGGTATTCTGCTGGTGAAAAAATACTCACACTGGAAGAATTATTGAAAAGTAATAAATATCTAACCTGATTATTAACCGTTTTCTTCGCGTTTCTGAAACGCTCGTGTTTTTCAAAAAACACTCACTGTGGTGCTGTGAGTAGATTGCCTGCAAATAAACCATAGTAAAAGTTACTCTATCGTTTACGATAACAGGTAAAAACTGAGCTTCAATCGGTAACGTGCAACTGAGTGCGATGGTTGCTTACCTTTGATTTGCTTGTATTACGCGGGTGTCGAAAGTAGGAAAACGTGTGTTGATACGCGGTTTCCGTAAAAATCGTTATAAATACTGACTATGTGGTCAGGTGTTAACTGATAGTGAAAAAATACTACGTGATCGTAATTCATTGTTGAAGAAAACAGACTAAGTTATACTATATTGTGCGGATGTGGTTTAAAACACCTGGGTTTTTTACACTGTGTGTTTGATGGTTAAAGCTGTATACTTGACGATGCTTAACTAGTCAGGTGCAGTTTAATGTTGCCAAAAATTTGATAACTGTGTCTGAAAAAATGTGCGAGTGTGTGTGTCAATGAGTTACTCCTTTTCTGTTATGAGTGTGTTCTAGATGCGGTGCACCAGGTTACCTTAAATTGAATGTATGATAGTACTCATTGTGGACTGTGAACTTAATTAAGGATTCTAGTGAATTATAAACAAATTCATAAAATATAAACAATCTAATTAACCGTACTTACAAATGTGTGAACATGGTGACAAAAAAAATTTCAAAAGCATGAATGTACATTTATTCTTACTACAAGTTTAACACTTGTTAGTCTATGGTTTTAACCATCCGTTATCATAAAAAGCATCCAAATTCTAAACGTTCATTCATGCGCTTAGGCTGTAATGTTGATAGATAATTTATCCAAAAGATTTCTCTTCGTAGAAGATGTTGTTGATTATCTTTTCCAGGTAATATAGGTACTCTTTCCAAAATACAGAAACGTAGCTGGCTAGGGTTGTGATGAAACTGATTGAAATGTGCCGCAACTGTGGATTTTGTATTGTTTAGTCGAATATTGCTCTTTTGTTCAATTATTCTTGTTTTAAGTTTTCTTTGTGTTTGTCCCACATACGCTACTCCGCAAGGGCATTTCAACATGTAGATTAAGTTACTACTATCACAAGTGCCTGTTACTTTGAGTTTTATGGGAGTTTCTTTTGTAGGCTGAGATATTTCATTTCCTTTGATTATCGCGTTGCAATTTCCGCTGTTGTGGCATGGCAAAGTTCCACCATGTGTTTTCACGGATGTTGGCGTGTCTTCTTTTTCTTTTAATAGTTCTTTAATGTTATTCGTGCGTAGATACGCAAATCTAGGATTTGATGAAAAAATTCCTTTGAAGTCTTTTATGACTCCTGCTTGAATATTTGGACACGAAAACAGACCTTTGTTCGTCACTTTTGGGTTTGGATACTAGTAGTTCGTTTCTTCTCAATTTCTGAGCTCTTTTCATGGCATCTATTAGTGTGGGTTCGGGATATCCTCTTAATTTGAATTTGTTGAGGGTGATTGTTTTTTGTTTGTCATAGATTTCCTCAGTAGAAGCTATTCTTTTAAGTCGAAGCAGTTGTGAAAATGGTAAATGATTTTTAAGAGATGGTTGATGGAAGCTGTGAAAGTGTAAAAGATTGTTTCTGTCTGTAGGTTTACTGTAAGTGCTGCATTGTAATGTGCCATTGTCATTGGTAACTAGAACATCCAAAAAGGGCATTTCATGTTTGCTAATAGTGGATGTAAACGAAATTCTGTCATTGACATGATTCAAGATCTGAGTTGAGTGTGCTCTCTGTTCCTTTCCAAAGAATAAAAATATCATCTATGTATCGTTTGTACAATACCATGTTTTGTTGCCATTCTTGTTGTTGTAGTATATGGTCCAGTTCGAATCGGTACATGTGGAATTGAGGTGTATAATGATTTTACGTCAATCGTGCACATGACCATGTCTTTGGAGAATTGAGTTTTATGTTGTTCCAAAATGTTTATAAAGTGTGTGGTATCTTTTATGAACGTAGACCTGTTGCTGACGATAGACTGTAGATGTCTGTCGATGAACTTACCAATGGGTTCATGTATTGAATTTATTGTTGAAACGATTGGTCGGAATGGAGGTTGAGTTGCATGCTTGTGAATTTTGGGAATCATGTAAATGTACGGAATGGCCGGGTTTGTCTTGATTAGATATTCTTTTTCTTTACTGCCAATTGTTCCATTGTCAACTGCGGTGTTGATGATCCGTGTTAAGATTTTCATAAATTCGGTAGTGGGATCCGAATTTAATTTCATGTATGTATATGTGTCATTGACGTGTTCGTTTACATTGGATGTATAGAAATCAGTGTCCATGATTATACGAGCTCCACCTTTATCAGCTTGTCGTATGGTTATGAGTTTATTGGAAGCTAGTTGTTTTAGTGCTTGTTTTTCTTTTTGGGTCATGTTAGTGCTTTTAGGCCTGGGTTGTTTAAACATTTACTCAAGACAAACCCAGCCATTCCGAACAACATAAAACTCAATTCTCCAAAGACATGGTCATGTGCACGATTGACGTCAAATCATTATACACCTCAATTCTACACGATTTGGGAATGACGGCTGTAGAAAGATTTTTGGTACAAAGCAACAAAGATGATGACCTTAAAGTATTTCTGATGGAGTTACTCCATTTCACTCTTTTTCACAGTTACTTCCAATGGAACAATCAATTTTACGTTCAATCATCCGGTACATCTATGGGAAATTGTGCCGCACCCAGCTACGCCAATATTTTTATGTACCGATTTGAACTGGACCATATACTACAACAACAAGAATGGCAACAAAACCTGGTATTGTACAAACGATACATAGATGATATTTTTATTCTTTGGAAAGGAACAGAGAGCACACTCAACTCCGCCATTCAGATCTTGAATCATGTCAATGACAGAATTTCGTTTACATCCACTATTAGCAAACATGAAATACCCTTTTTGGATGCTCTAGTTACCAACGACAATGGCACATTACAAACCAGAATTTACAGTTAACAGTTGTACATCAGTAAATCAATCACTATAAAAAGCCTTTTTGTTTTGAGATTTTATATTGCTTTCAAACGCTTTTCAAAAGCTATCAGGAACTTTATCAGCTTGCAATTAATTATGGGGGATGTTGAGTCCAAAGCACCAATAATGGCAGACCTGCAGGTACATAGTCTCTTGGCCCTAAAAATGTGCTTTAAAAAGTACGTACGCTCCTGGTTCAGAGTCTTACAGTGGCATACAATGTGGATTAAATTTTCTTTTGTAGTGCCACATAGACGACAGACATCTGAGTCTGGTCGTTTCCAGACCGGTTCGTCTGCCAGAGTTGGTAATTTACCGAATCTCACGGCCATTAGCCTCTTTTTGATGAAAACCGAATATGTTGTTTCTAAATAGGCAGCCGGGGTGAGTTTTTTATAACTGTTAATCACGGACCAAGAATGGGAGCGGTCTGAAAAGATGGCTTTGTCTGTAATTAATGAATGAAATTTAGCCCCCTTATTTAGTGCCTGTTTAAAGGAAATATATGGCAGATCTTTGTCCCAAAGTTTGGCGGTGCATGTTTGCTCCAAAGCACAAGTCAGATATTTATTAGCGGCTGAGTTTTGTTGGCTTTCTAGTTCCTGCCACAAAAATAGGTTCATAGTATTATTTGTAGAATTCATTTTAATTCGATACCATACTCTGATGCTTGTGTAAAGTCGTCCCAGTGACTCATTCATTACGCCAAATTCTAGACGCACCTGAGCAGGTGAAGCTGAGCTTGGTAGTTTTAAGACCTTCTTATAAATTTTTGTGATGAGGTTGTTTAAAATAACTGCGTCCTTGCCGTGCATTGCTACACTAGCATACGCTAGGGTAGGAAGAACTTTGGTGGCCATCACTGTCAATAGGGGAGTAAACAAAGGACTTTCCAGTTTTTTTGAAATTATACTTAAAGCAAATATTAAGGCTCCTGCTCTTTGCGTCATGTATTTTTTTGGGGCGTTTAAGTTCAGTTTGTCGTCGATGTAATATCCTAAATATTTGTAATTTGATACTCTTTCCAGGAGTTTTCCTTCACGCATGATATTAAGATGCGCAGATCTGCGGTTGGTTATTAACATTATCTTTGTCTTGGACAGATTAAGAGCTAGGTTATTTGCCTCCAGGAATTCCGATGTTACTGCTAATAGCCTAGACCGGCCCACTTTGGTTAGGTTCAGAAACACAATGTCATCGGCATAAGCCACGTGAGTGAGTTGGAGGTTGCCAAGTTTCGGTGCATGAGCATTACAGTTGTTTAATTTGCCTGAGAGGTCAGAAATGAATAAGTTAAATAGTTGTGGTGCTAGGACGCAACCCTGTTTTAATCCGATCGATGTATAGACTTTTCTTGATAGATGTGACCCGTCCCCTAACTTGATTTGTGTCCAGGTTTCAGAGTAAAACAGGAGTAGGCCCCTAAGTATCCCTTCCGGTATGGCCCATCTTCTTAACTTCGCCCATAGTAGCTTGTGATCAACACTGTCAAATGCCGCCTGCAGGTCAATAAAACAGAGGTTAAGATCCTTTTTAGCGTGCAGGCATTTTTCTGCTATCATGGTTATTGACAGTATGTTTGACATAGTTCCAATTCCAGCTCTGAATCCAGTCTGGTTAATTGGGATCATTACTTTGTCTTCTGCCCAATTTACCAGATCTTTTAGAAGGAGTGATGCGAAGTATTTAGCTTCTATATCCTGGAGTGTTATTAGGCGATAATTTAGAGGATTAGCTCTGTCTCCTCCTTTATATATGGGCGTGATGATAGAGCCTTTCCAACTTTCAGGAATGCGATTACGGTTTTGAACATCTGCAAAAAGTTTTTCTAGCGATGGGGCCCAAAATTCTGGTGCTTGTTTAAAGGCAATTTGCGGTATACCGTTTGGACCCGGTGCCCCGTTACTTTTACCCTTTCTAATAATGGTGATTATCTCCTCCACTGAGTAGGCGCCAACTGTGGTCGCGGAGTGTACCGAATTCCTTGGGACCATTGTCGTTGGATCAATACGGCAGTGATCTTTGCTATTATTCGTATAGGAATCCCCCGAGACGAATTGCTGCCCAAGTACCTTCATTGGGTTTTCTTTAAATTTTAACGACAGAAAAGTTGCCCATTCGGATTCTTGGATATTTGATGTTAATACGTTTCGCGGTCTTATTAGCTGGTTTATAATTTACCAAAATTTATTTGAGTCCTGAAGCTTAGTGCTAGCTAATAAATTGATCCAGAATCCGTCATTCGACTCCCTTTTATGCTCCCAATTTTTTTTTATATAACTTTCTTTGAGCAAGAAAGGTTTCCAGATAGCTCCGGTCGTTAATGTTTAGTTGCAGATTTTTTTGGCTTCTTCGCAACACCCTTCTTAGTTCTTGTAGCTCCAACGGCAAGTTCTTTCTTAGGTTTTCTCTCTTAGCCCCTATTTTAAGTGATTTCATTTTTGTCTGTAATTTCTCTATACAAATGGACCAGGCTTGAATTTTGTCCATTGTTACACTTTCCAACTCTTTCAGTATGACCTCAATTATTGCGATCCAATTCTCATCGTTCAAGCTATTCCAATATATACGTTTTAGGTTGAGTATACCTAGTTGGCCCTGTAGGGAACAGGCAGGTTGAAGTGTTTCTGCAAAGGAGTTGAGTTTAAGATGTTGCATCCCGTGATCACTCATTGGTGTATATTCTATGTAAAAGGTAAGTAATTGGGGGATCAGTTGAAGACTAAAATGGTAAAGTCCAATATTGATTGGGTGTTTGTCCCATAATATGTTTTTTTCGGGGGTCTGTCTTCCTCTGTCCTGCCATTCAAAACTCACATGCCTAGGTACTCCAGTTCCGTTACCAGATGTTTGGCTAGGGTGTCCTTTCGGCTCTTTATTGCTCCATTTAACTGCTGAGGGACATTCCAATGCAAGTTCTCTTCAATTAGTATCTCGTCTTCCTCTAAAGTATATATCAGGTTGGAATTAAAATCTCCTGTTAATATAATGTTCCAAGTTGGCTCTGTACTTCGTAGATTTAGTATTTCCTTACAGAGCATATCATTTTTTATCTTTTTTGCTTGATGATTTGGTTGAATGTAATAATTGATCAAAATTGTCGTTTTGTGGCCGTATGCATTTTGGCCAGATAATTTTACAAGCTGAATGCTTGGATCTGGAGATTTAAGTTGTTCTGAATTGATTTTTAGGGTAGTAGACACGTAGACTGAAAGACCACCAATTGCTCGGCCAAAGGTTTTGCCTTTTTTTGCAGGTACCATATATTGAATAAATCCAACCAATGCGATTTCTTCCTGGAGCCAGGTCTCTTGGAGTGCGATTATGTCGGCATTGTCCCATTCGTCCGGAGCAAGGCCGTCCTCCAGCAATCTTTTTGCTCCAGCTATATTCCATGAGATTATGTGTATATTATTCTTTACTACTTTATTTATTTCTGAACCGTTCGGTCAATTCTTCTGATTATTCAGCATAGTCAGTGTTTATAACGATTTTTACGGAAACAGCGTATCAACACACGTTTTCCTACTTTCGACACGCGTGTAATACAAGCAAATCAAAGGTAAGCAACCATCGCACTCAGTTGCACGTTACCGATTGAAGCTCAGTTTTTACCTGTTATCGTAAACGATAGAGTAACTTTCACTACGGTTTATTTGCAGGCAATCTACTCACAGCACCACAGTGAGTGTTTTTTGAAAAACACGAGCGTTTCAGAAACGCGAAGAAAGCGGTTAATAATCAGGTTAGATATTTATTACTTTTCAATAATTCTTCTAGTGCGAGTATTTTTTCACCAGCAGAATACCATCACACTTTGCTCACCGGCACCTCGTCGTTGAATGTAAATCTCACGCCACAAAAACACCATTCGGGTGGCTTTTCCCGTCACAGTACGCACGTTTCTTAAACATTTTTTTGAGTAATGAACCTTCTTTATTCACAACGGTAACGAACAATCATTTGAGGTCATTTTATTTCACACGCACAAAAGCATGAATCCCATTTACCAACAGGAATTACATGGAAATTTTCAAACAGACTTCTGTACATGTACTTTCGTATTATTTTACCACTTAAGTTTGACATGTTAATAATTGTTTCGAATGTTTTGTCAATCTTTATTATCCTTGTACTTTCAGAATGTAAGACCCCTGAAGAAGGGCTAAGCCCGAAATGCATGGGGCACACATTGATACTATGAATGCAATAGTATGGAACTAATTTAAATATCTGTATCTAAGAAAACGTGATTAAAATTGTGAAAATCGCCAAATAAAGCAAAGAATACATCAAAATATTACACAGAACTTTATTGAAACTAATTTCAGGAGTGCAAAGTTGGGGACGTTACTCCCAAGGGAAATAACGTAATTATTACATTACACAAACCCTTGAGTTCAGAAGGGTTACCAACCCTGCACCAACTACCCTGATGAACCATGACCTAAATCAGCTACAAGTGTATACTCCAGGAGTGCCGTATTCCACATTCCAATTGGATATTCACCTCTTCATTGGGGGCCATGGTGGGGTCCCCAATCCCCCCACGGTCCCATCCGGCTCCCCGCGTCCTGCGGGAGCCGGCATTGCTTTTCCACATGGGGAGCAGCTAACATGCTGCTCCCCATGTGGAAAAGCAATCTGCTTTGCTTCATTGAAGCGAGAGCAGGTTTCCCTGCTCTCGCTTCAATGAAGCAAAGCAGTTTGCAATGACAGGGCGGGAGCCGCGAGGCTCCTGCCCTGTCATTGCAAACTACAGTGTCCCGGGAGTGGGCACCCTGGGACACTGCAGGAGCCGGCCCTGGGGGTGGCGGTCCCCAGGGCCTATGCAAGGCTCCAGGAGGGGGACCGCGCGGCCCCCCTCCCACATTTCGAAGTTGCCCGGGGGGTGGTTGCGGTCCCTGGGGCTGGGGGGGCCTGAGAGCCCCCCACCCATTTTAAAGAAGCCCCGGGAGGTGGCAGTCCCCGGGGTTGTGGGGGGTATTGGGACCCCCACACTTAATTTTTCATTATGCCCCCGGGATTTGACCCTCCAGGGGCAAATTAGCATATTTAGCGCGGGAGCCTGTGCTGAATTTTCTTTTCTATCGGCAGGATGCACGCATCCAGCGCGCATCCTCCTGTTTTTAAAACAGGCCTAGGGGGTCAGGGTGTTTCTACCCTGCCCCCATTTCGTGTTTTGCGACTTTTTGGGGGGGTTTATTGTGCCTCGGTTCTACCGAGGCACAAGATGGCTGCCAACACTTCCTGATTCAGAGTGTTGCAGCCAATTAAAATTCAGCTCATGATCGGGAGGGTGCACGGATCCTCCGAGGCCATAGATATATATGTACTTTTAACTGTAATTTTCTCAGGAACTACTGAACGGATTTAAACCATTTAAGCAAAAGGCACGAGTCTGAACTAAGGACTACCTCTTTGCCAAATTTGGTGTAATTCCGTTCAGCAGCTCGGGCTGTAGCTGTGGCTAAAAGTCCTATGGGAAAATGCATGGGGAAAACGTGTTTTGGGACCTCCCTTTTTCTCGGCCTCCGCTTGACGAATCACCGTGAAACTTTCAGGATAGGAGTGGACCGGAGCTGGCCAAAAGTTTGGAAAATTTTGCGAAGATCCGTCAATCGGCGCCAAAGTTATTCCAAATAGAATGTTGCGGATTTCCTATGGAAAATAGGTGCTAACTATATCTACCTACTGGCGACCGCCAGTATGTAATACATATATATATATATATATATATATATATATATATATATATATATATATATATATATATATATATATATATATATATTCAGTGAAAAAACCATAGGTTTCACACACGTTATAGTTAGGAATTAGCATTTAAAAAACCTTAGAAATTCAGTGAAAAAACCATAGGTTTCACACATGTTATAGTTAGCTGGACATTTTACTCGTAAAAAACCAATGAAATTGCCCCGTTATAGTTAGTTCAGCTAACTATAACTCGTGCGCCCGCAATGCACTGCTGATGACGTCACATATTACATCACTCATGACATGGTCAGTGACATCACTCATGACATCACTGATGACATCTCAAATGACATCACTGATGAAATCACTGATGACATCATCCAGTGAATGTGGGTTTTTCTGAAAATTAAATATGTTTTATATATGTATATCTCAAGGTCAATGGAAGAATAAATGGGTATATAAGTGTCTAAATGGATGATTTGTTTTTGAAAAATTGATTGTTTAACTGACTGATTAAGTGTATCATAGTGAATACATGTTTTAGTGAGTAATGTTTAAATATGTATATATCTGTATCAGTCTCTCACTTTGTGTATAAGTGGCTGCATGGGTTGGTGAGTAGATACATGGGTGTCTATATAGGTTATTAGTTGGTTTTTTGAGTATCAGTCTGAGTGTCTGCATGGTTCGGTGGGGGGTATTACGTAGTGCATAGGTGTATGAATGAGTGACTCACTGTTTGTATGTGTTGAACACAGCATGTGTGCAGGACTGTATGGGTGGATGAGTGTGTGCATGGATGTGTTATTGAGTGAATGACTGTCTCAATAGTGTCTTTATGAGTAACTACATATGTTTTAAACTAGTATATGTGACTATTGGTGTATATATGTGAGTATATGTGAGAGTGAGAGATTGAAAGAGTTCTTGTATGAATAAGTATGTGTTTCTATAAGTGATTGTTTAAAAGACTAAGTATGTGTAAGTTTCCGTAGAAGTAAGTGTGGTGGTGTGTTTATAACTGTATATGCAAGTAAATGTATGTTTGATTCTTTGTTAGCATGAGTGACTATGTGTGTGAGTAACTCTATGGATGAGTGGCATTGTGTAACAGGATGTATAGGTGTATGAGTACATATGATGAGTGAGTACATGTATGAGTGACTGAATTGGACTGTTGGTGAATGAGTGGATGTGTATGTGGATCTTAGAATTACTGAAAAGGTTGTTTTAACTGGTATTGGTATGTCCATTGTTTTGAACATTGTAGTTTCTATTTTTGAATGTGTGTGTCAAAGGTTATATTAGGGGAAGAGGAGGTCTGCCACTCTATCACAAGGATGATGTCATCAGTGATGTCATCAGTGATGTCATTTGAGATGTCATCAGTGATGTCATGAGTGATGTCACTGACCATGTCATGAGTGATGTAATATGTGACGTCATCAGCAGTGCATTGCGGGCGCGCGAGTTATAGTTAGCTGAACTAACTATAACGGGGCAATTTCATTGGTTTTTTACGAGTAAAATGTCCAGCTAACTATAACATGTGTGAAACCTATGGTTTTTTCACTGAATTTCTAAGGTTTTTTAAATGCTAATTCCTAACTGTAACGTGTGTGAAACCTATGGTTTTTTCACTGAATTTCAAAGGTTTTTTAAATGCTAATTCCTAACTATAACGTGTGTGAAACCCATGGTTTTTTCAGTGAATTTGCAAGGTTTTTTAAATGCTAATTTTTTTTTTATTCTTCAATTTTTTCAAACATATTTTTAATTTAATTTACTTACCTTTTATAAAGACTATGCTTTAATTTTTAAAATCCTTAAATATTTTTTTTTAATATATTTTTTAAAATAAACATGTAAAATTTATTTCCAGTTCTTTTTTTTTTGGTACGCGTACCGTAAGCTCACGGTAAGCGTACGGTTTATGCAACGTCCGTAATCTATCTATGCTGCTTGCGTATAGTTACGCACTTTGCGTAGCCGCGCGTACTGCGCGTGGGACGCGTGCGCGCTTACGCCACACGCGCACGTTACGCGGAAGTGCCGGGGAGTGACTGTTATGCGCATGCGTGCAAGCGCGTGTCTTTTTTACGCGCACGCGTACTTTTTGCCGTAAGCGTACCGTAAGCGTACCGTAAGCGTACGGTAGGTCATGTGATCTTGAAACACAACTTTTGATTGGTTGAAACTACTTTCAGTTCTAGAACTCTCCTACACCACACCCATTCCCCTCATTTCTGCTTGTGATCCCTTGGGAGAAGGAGCTGGTTTGTCTTTGGGATACGATGGCAGAACAGCAGAGCTCTTCTGAGAGTGAGGCTAGCACTAGCAGCACTGTCTTGAGGCAGAGATCGAGGAAACAAAAGCCTTCTTATGTTTGGGATTATTTTACTTTTCCAGAAGGCCAGCAAAAGGTGAATGCACCCTTAGTTACTTGTAAGCTGTGTAAGCGTGTACTTTCTAGAGGTAATCCTAACAGGAAGTATTCCTTTGGGAATCACACCATGAAGAGACACCTCCAGGATGTACACAGAAGGACACATGGTCATCTTTTTGGAGGTAACTCTTCAGAAAGACGAGCCAGTACATCCACAGCAGCTCAGCCTGGACCATCACCTGCAGGGCTTACTCCTTCTTCTGCAGGTCAGGTGAGCCCTTCATCTGTGGGGGGAGAATCTCCTTTTGCTGGCCCTCTGGAAATGAACCCTCGATTTCGGAAGGTTGATATTCATTGCACATTTTGTAAAGATCTAATTTGCCATAGGGAGACCAGTGTTTCCCTAGTGAACAACAAAATAGATCAGCACATTTGTCGCTTTGAATAATTTTCCCATGCTTCCTTTCCTCTGTCCCTGCATGAACACAACGGTTCTTTTAAGAGCCAACCTTATCTTTCATCTTTTTTTTACATATGTTTTTAAAAACTTTTTTTTATTTTTTTTTACCGTACGCGTACGGTGCGCGTACTTTTTTTTTATTTTTTAAAAAAAACACTAAAAATCATTTATCACATTACATTGTCCTTGAGAGACTACAATTATTATTATTGACTTACCATACTCACTGAAAAAATATTTATTCATTTCTTTTTTTAAAAAATAGTTTTAAAAATGTTTGTAGTTTTCGAAAATTTTCTATATCTATCTGGAAAAAAAGAAAAAAGTATTAATATTTTTTAAACATTTTATAATACAGTACACATATTTACATTTTTTACCAAAAAATCTTTTTGCCTTATTTTTGCTGTTTTCAGAATATATTGCATTTCACTATAAATTGTGAAAGCAATTGCATTCATCATTTTACAGCGGGCAAAAAAAAATACCAATCACAAAGATTGTATTAAAAAAGCCCTGATTCTTTTTTTAATTAAACTTAACATTATAGAAATGCATAATATTGTAAAAAAATATCATCTAATACCAATACTTATTTCTTTAAAATACCGTCTGATATGTTTGTTTCAGAACTATAATCACAATATTATATCTCAAATAACTCCAAAATACATCTGATTTCATTTCCTTTAGGCCAAATAGTAATTTTAATTTTTTTTTTGGAATAAATTTCCAACGGAAATCCAATAAAATTCTAAAGTTTAATTTGTCCAGATCTCACCGATTCTCTGTAACATTTTGGTTCACGAAAATTTTTTGAATAATTTATTTAGTCCACAATAGAATTGGTTACTTTTCCACATGGCCAAATAGTAATTTTTTAAATCATTTTTGAAAAAATTTCCAATGGCAGTCCAATAACATTCCAAAATTTAAAATGTGCAGAAGTTACCGATAATCTCTAAATTATTGGTTTTTCAAAATTGCATTAAAAATTAAAAAAGTCCACATTACAATTGGTTATCTTTACATTAGGCCAAATGATAATTTTAAAAATCTTTTTTTTACAAAATTGCAATGGTAATCCAGTAAAATGGTAAAATTATTTTGTCCAGATCTTGCCAAGTCTCTCTAAAATTTAGGTTTCAGGAAGATTAGATAGGAATTTGCTAAATCAAAAGGCAAACGTTGTTTGAAAATCAATTGGGAATCATTACACAGTGTCCAGCCTTTTTCACATTTTAGATAAACTGTGTAATGTCCAGAAGTAACAGTAGGTCCATCATGGAAAATTATTGCAACAGTTACAAAAGTTTTTCCTGAAATTGATAATTGCTGTCCTGTAAACTTCTTTATTAAAGTATCCAATTTTGAACCATCAGCTCTACATCGTTGCATCATTAAAATTACATACTGTCCGTATTCCTTTAAAATTAATGTTGAAAACATGTCAGAATTACACTCACCACATTTCATGCTATGATTAGCATCTTTAACTAATTTTGCAAAAGTGACTGTTTTACTCTCTGGCAATGTCAAATAAATAAACCTTTCATTATCAACAATAGAGCCACATATATTATAACAATTATCACAACTATGTTCCCATTTATAAGAGAGACCAAAAAAAATGTCAATGGGAACTCCTTCTTCTTCCACTACCTGAAGAAAATACATCAAAAATTCATGTGCATCTTGCTGTTCATTTTGAGAAAACTGTGTTCGTCCTGAACATACATCTAAAAGTTTTCTAATGTCAGTAGCACTTTCTATTTGAGTTTTATCTTTACTCAACTTTTGAAAAAGGAGACTCAGCTCTGAACAGAATCTTTTACCCTGATTTACTATTATCTGCTCTTGCAAACTTTCCAGATAAAATGCAACATTCAGCACTACATTTGCGTAGCAGTTGACACCAGAGCTATTTTCAAAATGACATCCTACAACCTGTTCTTCATTTTCCTTTTTCTTTTTGCTTGCAATTACATCACTCCTCTTTTTTTTCCTCTTCTCTACATCTTCACTACAGATATTCTCATTTTTTCTTTTACGAGAAACTACACGTTTCTCCAACACAGGATACTGACCTAAATGAGGAGCATAGCTTCTTCTTAATCTATTATACTCCTTTACACAATTTGTATCAGCACTAACTTTTGATTCTTCAAAGTCTATCATGAATAAACCTGATAATGTTTTGACTCGTGACAAAGCAACATATGCCATACCTTCTTTGAACACAGTTGAACCAATGTTCACAAATGCACAATCTACAGTCAATCCTTGAGACTTGTGAATAGTTACAGCATATGCTAGAGAAAACGGAAACTGCTTCCTACGTACATATAAGTCTTTCACAAGCATAAAACGAACTGTACAACGACAAATATCTTTAACTTCATCTATCTGATCAAATTTTATTTTTAAACATTCAATTCCTTCTTTTTTCTGATAATTAATAAAACCCACAACTCTTCCCATCGCTCCATTAACTAAACCTTTCTCAACATCCAAATTTCTCCTTAAAAACACTCTACAGTTCATGCAAACATATAGATTTTTTTCTAATCCAGCTGTTTTGGAGATGTTCTTCTCTAGTGAGTCCAATTTATTTTTCAGTTTGCCTGTTACTGTGACAGTAATTCTTCCATCCTCAATTTTGTCCACTGCTTCCAATTTCCTGATCTCTTCCTTTTCCAATTTCAAAAGCTCCTCATTGAATATTGAGCATTCACGTAGAGTAGGCATTAAGCAGATGACACTTTTGTTTTCTGCAATGTTCTTGTATATCTTCTCTGCAACTATTTCTTCCTTTGGAAATAAATTATGTAGCAGCCGAGTCTGTAATGCTTTTTTGCCAGCTTCTGTGAGTAGTCCAATCCTGATATCTTTCAGAATACTTCCATATTCTTCATCGTTTGCTTGCCTCATATTAGTTGTAAGTTCCTTGTACTCAAAGAAGGACCAAATATTTGTATTACCGATGCTTCCCAATGACTTCTTCGTGTCTTCATGTGTCACAGTATTAAACACTGGTTGTCCTTTAACTGGAGTAAGTTGCAAAAGATCTCCAAAAACTATGACGTGTTTTCCACCAAATAACACGTCATAGTCTGTCTTCAAAATTTGCTGCATTCTTAAATGCACAAAGGCAAGCATTAAGTTTGATACCATGCTCACCTCATCAATAATGAGAACTTGCATCTTCTTCAATACTCGTGAAACTTCCAAGGATGCTTCTCCAGTTAGCTTGTTGAATTGTATTTTGTTCTCATGCTCCACTGGTAACATTAGCAAACGATGTAAGGTGATTCCTTTTATGTTATATGCTGCTAACCCAGTTGGAGCAGTAACCACACAAGACAAAGTAGAATCCGTTTTTTGCTTTAGGTAGCTTCTGATGACTTTAATTAGGAAACTTTTTCCAGTGCCAGCTTGTCCGCTTACATACATCCTGATTGGATGAAATGATGTGCATGAGCACTCTTTTTTTACATGTAGAAATCCGTGATCAATTTTGTTTTTGATCTCTTCATAAATTTGTTGCTGCTCTTGATTCAGTTGTCTTTCCAAATTTTCTAAGTCTATAAATTCTTCTTGAGCTTGATTCATAGCTGTTTCCACTTCATTCATGGCTATTGATGCTTCATTTTCAACGATTGGTTGTCCTAGGGGATCTTGACTGTGTGTTCCTGAACTTTGGCTGTCCTGAGAACTGTCTCTAGCTATTTCTGCTGCAATTGTAGTTTCCTGTTCAATTTCTTCATTTAACATTTGCAGATAAGTTGTGAATGTATTGCATTGTATGCTGTCTTTGCAAGCATTAAATGAATCCTCATAGCTTTGAAATTCTCCCAGTAGTTCATCCTCTGTACGCCATGGTTTAAACAACTGTAAAAGAGCCAAGTAGTAAAATTCTTTCTTGTCGGTAGTGTCGCAACTCAGCTTCCGGTGATTTATCAAACTTCCTTTGGTTTGCTTCACCAAACATCCTTCTTCACCAACAACTTTATATTTTCCATTATTAATGTCTTCTGCAGCTTTCCGTGAATAAATGTAGTTCTGCAACACTTCATAGAGACACATGTTCTCCAGATGATGACTTCTCTTGGGATAATATGTGTCCAACATGTTTGTTTTCAATATATCTGTACTTTCTGGGTCATTCTCGGCCAAATATTCAATTTCTCCAACAGATTTCAGTACCCGATTTCTCATTGCTGCAAGGCCTAAACTTGCCCAAATTATTCTTCTTGACTTCGAGTAGAGACTTGCAGAAGATAACCTATCTGAACATTCGTAGGATCCAATTTCTCGATGCGATAACATCTTCAAACTGAAACTGTACAGCTTCTTACTGACAGTCTTCTCGTGAGAAATCTCTTCCCACATTTCCTTCAATTCTGTTTTTTCTGATTTCGTAATGTAAGACGTTACATATCGTGCAACAGCAATGGAATTGTCAGCTACATACTGTATATCCATGTTAGCGTTCCACATGGATAAAATGACTGGGTTGTAGTCATTTATATTTTTTGATTCTTCTTTTCTTTTAAGGTTGTAGGTATTCTTAGGTGATTTTCTTGTGATAGTATGTCTCACAGCTGACATAAAACTGTTTACTCTTCCATTTGAAAGAACAGGTCTAGGAAATCCAAATCGACATTTAGTGTAGTATTTTTCTTTGCTCTTGTATTTCCGTCGACAGTATTTTCCACACCGATGACTTTGGAAACGTAAAACTTGCTCCTTTAACTTGTTCTCTTCTGTGCTTTTTGGTATACCACATGTTGCATATTCTTCAATGTAAGATAACACTGCTTCATCAGTATCTGTTCCAAACTTTGGGGCATCCTTGATCCACAACAGCATATGAATATGAGGAGCACCTCTTGCCTGGTACTCTTTTCTCCAAAAGAAATCCACTACTTCTCCAAGGGGTGGATTTTTTTTATTGCAGATGAAGGACATCATAGCCTCAAATCTATGATTGAAATATCTGCAAACATTAACCGGATCCAATGAGCACAGTTCTCCTGCTGTCTTGTATTCGATGTTTTTAATGTTTGAATTGGCCTCTCGTAGAAAATCCAGTAAATCATCCCAAGCGTACTCGGCACAGCTTAGGGTAAGGAACCATGTTGGTGTTCCTAAATTGCGTAACATGCATTTTAGTTCACCATGGCGTCGGTACCAATATTCATTTGTCCCACGCTGACAAGCCATCAGATTGATCAGTTGTGTTTCCAAATGATCATCTCGGTGCTGCACTTTCTCCATAAAATCCTTAGCAGACACATTTTGTAAATGTACTCCACTTTTTAAAATGTGATTTACTGCATAAGACAGTGCAGACAAGTCGCTTTCAAATAAAAGATGGAACAAATAAGGAATACTTTGTCGAAATCTGGGATCTTCAGCATATAGTCTTGTAGTCCGATACTCTGAAGCTGGAATCTGTTCTGGACGTTCATCGTATCGTCCTCCTTTTCCCGTAGGAAACAGCTGGGGAAAACATCGAGCTTCCAAGCTCTCCTCCCATACACTCACGGGAGTTCCTTTTGCTTTCTTCATCTGAAAGAGATCAATATTGTCTCCCATAACTTCTTTCGAATGAAGAGGATGTATGCTAAAATGTTCATAAATTTCTTCTTCCTTTGTCTTGTCCACTTTTTCAATTTGTCCAGTTGGTGTTTCTGTGTCTTCTTGAAAATCTTCGTCTTCTTCTTCTTCTTCTATATAAATTGATTCATACCATTTGTTATTTTTTTTCAAATACAAATTTGCTCTTTGTACTTTCCGCACATCTACCAGCTCCTGCCAAATCTTCTTATTCTTTGTAGGTACACCATTAACCAGAATAATTAATGGTTCAGTTTCCAAAGTATCCGCATCAATAGTTTCCATATTTTTTTTCAAATCCAAGGGCAAATACACCACTCTACCTTTTAAACCTCTCAGTAAATCTGAAGGAGGTAATTTACCAGTTTTGGGCTCCATACGTACTATGGTCTGGAACGGATGAACACATTGAATGAGTATAGACTCATATGTATTTAATTCAGAAAGTTCAGCAGGAATAGCATCCAATTCTAAATTATTATGTACAGCTCTGGTCGGCATTCTATTTTCCTCTAACTTGTTGTAACAGTATTTACAAATACGCTGATCTTCACCCAATTCAAAACAATTTTCAAGAAATATATATGTGGCAAAATCCATCCACTTATAATTATCTTCATTTTCACTCTTTCTGTAGAGATCAACATTCCTAGTTTGTTTTCTATAATGAGTTCTGCGGCAACAAATACAAGTAACATTTGGTCTTTCATTAGAGACTATTGCAAATTTTGTTATGTGATCATTAAATGTCTTACTTACAGAAGGTTCTACATTCTCTTCCACTTCTTCCTCATTTACTGTGTCCTTCTCTGCACTGTTTTGTTCAGGACCAAAGTAACAAAACTGAATTTCATCAACAACCTTCTCTACATCTGATACCGTTCCTCGGAACAGAGCCCTATTCAATTCATTTAACTTTATTGCTGGACTTTTGGCAAAATACAACCGTCTCACAAACTTTCTCATTTCAGTATGATGAACAGCCAGCATCCTAAAATGATGGAAAACACTATTGCACACTTTTCTAGATAGACAAGCCAGAGAATGACCCTGCAAACCAGTATTCTCTCTCACTCTGCATGGATCCAGACTTTGAAGCACCTTAATCTTCTGTTTTACACTTTTTTTACTATATTCTCTTAGAAACTCTCGAAATCTGTCAATAGATTCCTGACGCACAGTGCAAATACTACTACAATTCCAAGTGTACACTGGGGCTTTAGGACGTCTCCCCATTGCCTCATCTGCCATCACTTGTACCTCATCTCTTGGAACCATTATCTCCTTCTCCATTATGCAACCATTTTTTACTTCGTATGAACGACCTCTGGTGTCAACTGCATGCAGCAAACTATTACTTTGAAAATAGCTCTCTTCATTAAAAAAAGGTTCACTACTTGAACTATGCATCCACTTTCCTAAAAACACTTTACAAAAGTTTGTTCTGTTCACTACTCTTTTGCTTTTGCTTTGTGATTTCAGTACATTAACCATTTTATCTAATGTACGCATCCTATTCAAAATTAATATGAATAGTTTCCTTTTTAATTCTAATGCTTTTGCTGCAATGGCTTCAATTTCTTTTTTTCTCTTGTAATATTTTGCCTTTTGCTTATATTTCTTCACATCCTTTATCAAATTGGACATAACTCTTCTCTGAAACATTTTTCTACGTATCTCTTTAAACGCTGTTTTTCTGTTTATGTAAAACTTTTCAGTTGCAGAAGGTATATTTGCATTAACTAAATTCTCAATTTTTTGCTGTTCTCTTCGTTTTGTTACATTCTTCCCAGGACAGACATTTTGTACATTTTTCTTTGTTTTGAATATTTTTTTAAGAAATTGTTTTTTCTGCTTACCAGAAGATTTTTTCTTTTCCCCAACATGAGCATCTTCTACTAACTTTGGTCCTCCAGTTGTCTTCAAATATAGTTTTTTTTTTAGCGTTTTTTGAACTCGAGATTTTGTAGGCATCTTAAATTTTGTTCACTGTTCTTCAGCAATACCTGAAAAAAACTAAAAAAAAATCCTTTATTGTATTTAAATATATTACTACATTTCTTTTCACAATAGTCACAAAACAAAATTTCTTTGCCAATTTGAATGCACACAAACTGCTCTTTTTTTTGGGCAAGTGAAAATCTCTTTTACAAACTGTCACATTATGAAACCACTTTTCAGATTTTTTAAAAAGCCCATGTCCAGAGTGCTACACTCCAGCAAGGGCAACCAGCCTTAGTGAAGCTCAATGTATTTGCATTACAGACTGAAACCTGAAAACCCCACTCGCTTCTAAATACTGTGCATGACTATACACGGCAAGCACATGGGTGTGTGCTAAGACTCTGCTTCTTCCCCCAAAAATTCACTCCCCCTTTCCATCTAATGCAACTGTGAAATCACCAGAGCAAGACGCAATAAATCTCTGCCTATAATTCCTCTATGCACACAGAGTCATGTTTTCACATTAGTCCCAAAACGAAATTTCTTTGCCATTTTTAAAGCACACTTACTGCTCTTTTTTTTTTCGGGGCAAGTGAAAATCACTTTTACAGACTGACACATTATGAAACCTTTTTTTTTAATTTATTTAATTGCACTTGTCCAAGCTGTTTTTTTCAGACCACCACCATGTGTATTCGCGGTGACTGCCTACACTCCAGCAAGGGCAACCAGCCTTAGTGATGCTGAATGTATTTGCATTACAGACTTAAACCTGAAAACCCCACTCGCTTGTAAATACTGTGCATGACTATACATGGCAAGCACATGGGTGTGTTCTAAGACTCTGCTTCTTCCCCCAAAAATTCGCTCCCCCTTTCCATCTAATGCAACTGTGAAATCACCAGAGCAAGACGCAATAAATCTCTGCCTATAATTCCTCTATGCACACAGAGTCATTTTTTCACATTAGTCCCAAAACGAAATTTCTTTGCCATTTTGAAAGCACACTTACTGCTCTTTTTTTTTCGGGCCAAGTGAAAATCACTTTTTACAATTGGAAATCACTTTTACAGACTGACACATTATAAAACCACTTTTTTTGATTTATTTAAATGCACATGTCCAAGCTGTTTTTTCAGACCACCACCATGTGTATTCTCTGTGACTGCCTACACTCCAGCAAGGGCAACCAGCCTTAGTGATGCTGAATGTATTTGCATTACAGACTTAAACCTGAAAACCCCACTCGCTTCTAAATACTGTGCATGACTATACATGGCAAGCACATGGGTGTGTGCTAAGACTCTGCTTCTTCCCCCAAAAATTCGCTCCCCCTTTCCATCTAATGCAACTGTGAAATCACCAGAGCAAGACGCAATAAATCTCTGCCTATAATTCCTCTATGCACACAGAGTCATGTTTTCACATTAGTCCCAAAACGAAATTTCTTTGCCATTTTTAAAGCACACTTACTGCTCTTTTTTTTCCGGGCCAAGTGAAAATCACTTTTTACAATTGGAAATCACTTTTACAGACTGACACATTATGAAACCACTTTTTTTGATTTATTTAAATGCACATGTCCAAGCTGTTTTTTCAGACCACCACCATGTGTATTCTCTGTGACTGCCTACACTCCAGCAAGGGCAACCAGCCTTAGTGATGCTGAATGTATTTGCATTACAGACTTAAACCTGAAAACCCCACTCGCTTCTAAATACTGTGCATGACTATACATGGCAAGCACATGGGTGTGTGCTAAGACTCTGCTTCTTCCCCCAAAAATTCGCTCCCCCTTTCCATCTAATGCAACTGTGAAATCACCAGAGCAAGACGCAATAAATCTCTGCCTATAATTCCTCTATGCACACAGAGTCATGTTTTCACATTAGTCCCAAAACGAAATTTCTTTGCCATTTTTAAAGCACACTTACTGCTCTTTTTTTTTTCAGGGCAAGTGAAAATCACTTTTACAGACTGACACATTATGAAACCTTTTTTTTTAATTTATTTAATTGCACATGTCCAAGCTGTTTTTTCAGACCACCACCATGTGTATTCTCTGTGACTGCCTACACTCCAGCAAGGGCAACCAGCCTTAGTGATGCTGAATGTATTTGCATTACAGACTTAAACCTGAAAACCCCACTCGCTTCTAAATACTGTGCATGACTATACATGGCAAGCACATGGGTGTGTGCTAAGACTCTGCTTCTTCCCCCAAAAATTCGCCCCCCTTTCCATCTAATGCAACTGTGAAATCACCAGAGCAAGACGCAATAAATCTCTGCCTATAATTCCTCTATGCACACAGAGTCATGTTTTCACATTAGTCCCAAAACGAAATTTCTTTGCCATTTTGAAAGCACACTTACTGCTCTTTTTTTTTCGGGCCAAGTGAAAATCACTTTTTACAATTGGAAATCACTTTTACAGACTGACACATTATGAAACCACTTTTTTTGATTTATTTAAATGCACATGTCCAAGCTGTTTTTTCAGACCACCACCATGTGTATTCTCTGTGACTGCCTACACTCCAGCAAGGGCAACCAGCCTTAGTGATGCTGAATGTATTTGCATTACAGACTTAAACCTGAAAACCCCACTCGCTTCTAAATACTGTGCGTGACTATACATGGCAAGCACATGAGTGTGTGCTAAGACTCTGCTTCTTCCCCCAAAAATTCGCTCCCCCTTTCCATCTAATGCAACTGTGAAATCACCAGAGCAAGACGCAATAAATCTCTGCCTATAATTCCTCTATGCACACAGAGTCATGTTTTCACATTAGTCCCAAAACGAAATTTCTTTGCCATTTTTAAAGCACACTTACTGCTCTTTTTTTTTTCGGGGCAAGTGAAAATCACTTTTACAGACTGACACATTATGAAACCTTTTTTTTTAATTTATTTAATTGCACTTGTCCAAGCTGTTTTTTTCAGACCACCACCATGTGTATTCGCGGTGACTGCCTACACTCCAGCAAGGGCAACCAGCCTTAGTGATGCTGAATGTATTTGCATTACAGACTTAAACCTGAAAACCCCACTCGCTTCTAAATACTGTGCATGACTATACATGGCAAGCACATGGGTGTGTGCTAAGACTCTGCTTCTTCCCCCAAAAATTCGCTCCCCCTTTCCATCAAATGCAACTGTGAAATCACCAGAGCAAGACGCAATAAATCTCTGCCTATAATTCCTCTATGCACACAGAGTCATTTTTTCACATTAGTCCCAAAACGAAATTTCTTTGCCATTTTGAAAGCACACTTACTGCTCTTTTTTTTTCGGGCCAAGTGAAAATCACTTTTTACAATTGGAAATCACTTTTACAGACTGACACATTATAAAACCACTTTTTTTGATTTATTTAAATGCACATGTCCAAGCTGTTTTTTCAGACCACCACCATGTGTATTCTCTGTGACTGCCTACACTCCAGCAAGGGCAACCAGCCTTAGTGATGCTGAATGTATTTGCATTACAGACTTAAACCTGAAAACCCCACTCGCTTCTAAATACTGTGCATGACTATACATGGCAAGCACATGGGTGTGTGCTAAGACTCTGCTTCTTCCCCCAAAAATTCGCTCCCCCTTTCCATCTAATGCAACTGTGAAATCACCAGAGCAAGACGCAATAAATCTCTGCCTATAATTCTTCTATGCACACAGAGTCATGTTTTCACATTAGTCCCAAAACGAAATTTCTTTGCCAATTTGAAAGCACACTTACTGCTCTTTTTTTTTCCGGGGCAAGTGTAAATCACTTTTACAGACTGACACATTATGAAACCACCATGTGTAACTACAACAAAAACAATTCCCATTTCTATTATTCATTTCTTAAGTTACCACATACATCCCCTCTCAAACTGTAAACTCACCTTTAAAATTAGTTAGTTGTGAAAGAAATGTGACACTCAAACAGCAGATTATCAGAGCCAGGATCTCTGTTGTGTTCACCTCTCTCCTCTCAGCAGAACCAGATAATGGCAAACTTTCCCTCTATTTTTCCACACATATACATGTAAGTTTCAAATCTCAGTGCTTCCCCCTTTTTTTCAAATGTAATCACACATTTCTATTGGTTGAAAACCAACCCTTTTCCAAAAGTACCCTTCCCCCAACTTGACTTCTGCCTAGTACCCTTCCCCCAACTTGACTTCTGCCTGCTACCATAGCAACAGCTCATGGAACACTGCTGTGTAGAGTTAGGTCAGAAGTTCGACACACAATGTTTCAATTCCACAGAGCAAGAGTGCTTGACTTTTCAAACCTTACAGCAAATCCATAGTACTGTTCTTTGGTTACACATTTTTTTGTACCAATACAAAACATGCTTCTATTAATTTACACATACAGCCTAGTTTTTATTCTAGAATGGTATGAAACAGCCAATCAGTTCTTTTTGTTTTGAAAAAAATATGTATGCCTCCATTTCCAAACTGTCTTTCTTTTCATATTGCCATTCTACTGAAAGACACCTCCTGAGTGCATCCAGTTCTCCTTTGAAGATGTTCACAGTGTGGATTGTAGGGCACAGCTATGTCTTCTGGAGTGAAAAGTTTGCAGAGAAAACAGGTATGGTGAGAGACCTTGCTTTGCCAAATGTAGACATTAAATGGATTGGTCAGAGAGGGTTAAAGTGGCACCAATTGATGCCATTGGTGAAATCCTTCATTCAAATCCAACACCCTGACCTCATAATAGTGCACTGTGGTGGCAATGACCTAGGCACTTTGACTGGGGTAGGTCTGGAAATGCTTATGAAGGACACCTTTGCACAACTGTTTACACTTTTCCCTAAAACTGCCTTTGTGTTTTCCAACATATGCCAAAGGCAAAAATGGAACTGGTCCAATCATTTCTGTCCGCAGATTGACAAAGCAAGAAAGCACGTCAACAAATCTGTTTCTGCTTTCCTCCGTGACTATGGTATGGGTGCCATTTACCACAACAACTTGCGTTATGACATGCAAGACATTTATAGAGGAGATGGTGTGCACTTCAATGATGAAGGGAACAGAGTCTTCCTCTTGAACCTTAGACTCTGCATCGGTACTTACTTGTAGGTACCACTAAAAAAATGACTTCATAAACACAACAGCTCTTTTTAGAGCTCCCTAATTTCTAAACTCTTAAATCTGCTTTTCATTTATTTATTTTTATTTTTTTTACCGTACGCTTACCGTAAGCTTACGGTACGCGTACCCCGTGATTTTTTTTAAAATCAATAAATGTTTTTTTTGTACTTTTCTGTCCTTCTTTGACCCCCTTACAAATGTTAGGGGGTCTGTAACTCTCCTCATTGCCCCCTTTCCTTGTTTTCTCTGTTTTTTTTCTGAGTGAAACACACAAAATGGCGGCCGCCGCTTCCTGGTTTCGGCCGATTCGAATGTTTACTAAGATCTATGGGCCAATCAGAATCTCCTTCGCGCACGCCATGTTTCTTCCGTACGCTTACCGTAAGCTTACCGTACGCGTACCCCGTGATTTTTTTTAAAAATCAATAAATGTTTGTTTTGTACTTTACAGTCCTTCTTTGACCCCCTCACAAATGTAAGGGGGTCTGTAACTCTCCTCATTGCCCCCTTTTCTTGTTTTCACTCTTTTTTTTTCAGAGTGAAACACAGAAAATGGCGGCCGCCGCTTCCTGGTTTCGGCCGATTCGAATGTTTACTAAGATCTAAGAGCCAATCAGAATCGCGCTCGCGCACGCCACCGTACGCTTACCGTAAGCGTACGGTAAGCGTACCGTAAGCGGGCTCAGATATATATATTGATTTAAAGGCTATTTTCTCAGAATCTACTGAACAGATTTACACCAAACCTACAAAAGGCACTTCCTTGACCTAGGGACTACCTCTCTGCCAAATTTTGAGTAATTCTGTTCAGCCGTTCGGGCTGTAGCTCGTTCTAAAGGTCCTATGGAAAAATGCATGGGAAAAACGCGTTTTGGGACCCCCCTTTTATCTCAGCCCCCGCTTGACGGATCCCCCCGAGACTTTCAGGGTAGGAGCGGAGCGTAGCGCCCCACCTATTTTGAGAAATTCGCGAGGATTCGTCGACCGGCGCCAAAGTTATTCAAAATAGAATGTTGAGGTTTTCCTATGGAAACGTGGTCCTAACTATAACTACCTACTGGCGACCGCCAGTAGGTAATATATATATATATATATATATATATATATATATATATATATATATATATATATTTATTTATTTATAGGAGCCTTTAGCAATAATGGTGTATGAATAGTTATTAATCCTTTTTAAGTCAAGCCTGAGCAGAGCATGCTCTGCTAAGCATGCTGTATTCGAGTATGGACTTGAAGCTCCGCCCACTTTCCGCTCATATTTTTCATTGGCTTTTGACATTGTCCTTTGTAAATGCTGGTTTCTGACTTGTTAATAGGCTTGTTAGTGCCTCCTTAGTACCGCCTTGTCTTCATTTGTAACCTCTCATGAGGACTGGCTCTTTTAATTCTGTTACATGGTATGTGTTATTTAGTCTGTAAGAACTATTTTCTTTAATGAGTGTCTCCTACTGCAGGCACGACATGCTTTCAGGCAATATTCAGCATGCCATGCACGCTTTCACTTTCCAGACAGCCCAGGACAATGGCGCTTGCTTCTTTGAAATGAAATAGGTCTCACATTTACAAGAGTCTGTGCTATTGGCATTGTAAATGACAATGCCTTTTATTCTTGAGTATAACATAAATATATAAATATAGTTTATAAAAGTTTGTTAGGCCCTTACCTGCAGAAGTCCAAAGTGTGGATTGAGCCTGTCTGTTACCTAGGAGATTCTGAATAGAAGAGACGCTCCCCAGCCCTAGCCTCACCCCCAGGCCAGCAAACCTAGGCCTGCTGATTCGCTCCCAGCTCCCAGGCAACCCTCTGCCCTCATCTCACACCTGCCCAGGGCTTGCTGGCTGAACCCCAAAACATTCACTTCCATTTTGTGAGTTGCAGTTTACCTGTGCCCCAGCAAAGTCCAGGAAGGGGTAAGGAGGCAGACTAGTGCTGTCTCTTTCCTTAAATTTAAAAAGCAATTTTCCCTACCTGTGATTCCATCATTTTTTTTCTTTTTCTTTTTTATTTAACTGTCTCTGTTTGTGGTTGTTGCAGTTAAAAAAATTGTAGTTTTAACCTGCCCGCGATTGCATAATTTATCCCTGTTTTTTGTTTAAACTTGTGGTTTTTACCTGCCCGTGACTGTCTACATTTAACCTGTAAAATTGTGGGATTTGCAGTCCAAACTCTGTAGTATTTCCTCTCATTCCCAGTGACTATCAGTTTTTCCCTTCAAATTCTTTCTATGCTCTGTGCTAAGACCTGTATATTAAGCAGTCCACCCCAAGCTCCCATTTTGTGTTAGCAAGTGAATGAAACCAGCCCCCTTCCCCCAACAACAGGGATATTCTACATTAGAGAGTGCTCTGAGACAGCAGTAATCTGCTGTGAGCTGTTTAAGCTGCGTTTTAAAGGGATTGTACACTTCTTTTTTTGGCTAGGAGAGTGAGTAAAGTTTTATACAAACAGTATAGTTAGAGAACAGTTTGTTAGGCTCTTAACTGCATAAGTCCAAAGTGTGGATTGAGCACGTCTGTCTCCTAGGAGATTCTGAATAGAGGAGCAGCTTCCAACTCCCAGGCCAGCAAACCTTGTCTGAGGTCACTGGGACCTTTTATAGTCTACTATTGGTTGTTGCATGTATGCACTGATTGGTGGTTGTATCTGGTGTTTCTAATGGATTAGGGTTAGTGTTTTCATTGGTTGGTTAGTTGATGTTTTTGATTGGTGTCTGGGTGTGTGATTCAATCAATGTAGGGTTGGGACTAGGGCTAGGGTTAGGCTTTTTATTGAAAGTAGGGACGAGGGCTTCCTGTGTGATTAGTGGTTGGGACTGGGGTTGGGGCTAGGGTTAGGCCTTTTATTGGAAGTAGCGATTAGGGCTTCTTGTGTGATTGGTTGCTGGAGTAGGTGTGGGACTAAGACTAAGGTTAGGCTTTTATTGGAAGTAGGGACTAGGGTTTCCTGTGTCATTGGTTTCTGGGACTAGGGTTGGTACTACAGCTAGGGCTAGGACTTCTATTGGATGTAGAGATTAGGTATTTTGTACCTGATTGAGTGCGTGGACTAGGGCTAAGATTGGCTGTGAGGTCCTGGTCTTGTACTGGCTCTATATTTTAGGGTTAGTGTTGTGATTGGATAGGGATAGGTCCAGGGTTCCCATTGGCTGAAGGGGTCACCTGACTACAAGAGTTTTAAAAGAACAAGGCTTAGGGAATCTCAGCCCGGGTGTCGAGGCTAAGGGCGGAGAGGACAAGGCCAGGTGCCTATTTGAGTCTGTTTGAGACTGGTCAGGAGTAGGGCCAGAAATGCTGCCCATTTTCCCATTTAGTAACATCCACCCTACACCATCCACAAACATAGTAACACACTCACACCAAATGTACACCACACATTTACTACAAACCAACCCTATGCACAAATCAATGAACCAGCAAACACTGCAAAACCACACAAACCACGTCTATATACCCTTCTATCCCAACTACCACACATTTCTACCATCACCTACAAACAGTACACAACTCTATCCTATACCACTAACCAATGCACTCATCACAATCACAACCAACATCCATACCATACTTAACTACAAACCATCCAGACATAAACTCCCCACTCTAATTTCTCCTAACAGACCCCCTTTTGTAATTAACAAACCCATAATCAGCCTTCTATCATTCGTCCAAACTACAGCCTCCTCTTCTTTCTACCACAATAACACAACAGCACAACACTTACATGCCACTGCACCACCCATTTTAACTCTTGCAGCAAACAGGTCTAAAACAAACAGTCTTTACTCTACTTCATCCCCTCCTACACACAACATGCACTCTACTCACAAACACATCATCACCCCCTCTACCTTACAAATTCCACTCGCAGACAACAGTATACAATCAAATCCATCTGATGAAACAAATACATCAGCAACTCTTTTCATTACTCTTCAAAAACAAAACAAATCACACACATCAGCAATACAAAATCTCCCAAGCACAACACCTCATAATACTTACAGTCTCAAAATACAATCATACACCCACCTTTCAAACTATACAAAGGAACAAACCACAATGCCAAGCTTTCTCTCTTTCACCACACCTAACACATATACAGCAACACAGCAACTCTCTTCCAACCGCCTCTAATCCATTAGACAGTTTAGAAGGTTACTACATTACCCACATGCTGCAGCACCATCACTGACTCATACACCTTCCACCCTAAACATACGCAAACAATATAAGCAGCGTGCCATACATCAGAACTTTGCTTCTCCTTGTCTACTGCACAACAAGGGTACACCATAAAAACAACACAGCACACCAACTCACTCTAAAACACCGCCTCCACCACCTACACATGTAGACCCATCAAAATGCCTTCATAGCCTGCTGGACAAGGAACACAACACATTACAGAACAGCTACACGATTTCTATCCTTATACAGATAATACCAGCCATAAAAACAAAGCTGCTACAAACACACACAATACTGATCACTCTTCTACAAAACTAAGTCTCACTGTCAGCAAAACACATTCTCTAAACTGTCTACTAATAAGTGCTCTATCACTCTCTAAAAACAAACATCACATCTACGATCTTCTCACTGATGCAAAACCAAACATACTATTCATAATTGAATCGTGGTTGGGAGATGATATGGCTCCAGTCTTGCATGAAGCCATTCCTCTAGGCTATCAAACGATCACCCAAAATCAAATAGGCAAAAAAGGAGGTGGTCTAGCTGTTGTGTTCAGGCAAACCTTACATATCTCTAAAGTTGATGAAATTGAAGAATTGTGAGGCTCTTCTCACATGATGCAATCCTACTCCGTCTTCCTCCTGTAACTTCCTGCTCATTTACAGACCTCCACCTAGGAAGGCGACATTCCCAGATGCACTTCTAGACACAGTTTCAAACCTGATAACAATACACTCCAACCTATGCGTTCTAGGTGACCTCAACATTTTGTTTGACAAACCCAATATGACCCATCCAAAAACAATAATCAATAGCCTAGACGCACTGAACCTGCATCAGTTGTCCACAAATCAACACACTTGCTTGACATATCCTAGATGTCATTTCTGCTAATACCGAACTAGTTACCTTTCAAACTATAACTCTGTTCACATGGTCAGACCACCATTTGCTTGCTTTCCAACATACAACAACAGTAAGCGATGCACCTAAAGCCACCTTACATGCATCCACCTATCGACCGTGGAACAAACTCAATTTGGAACACTTAGAAACACAACTAACATCCAGTGCTGATCTAGAAACAATAAATTATGTTAAAAAACTAAATGAGTGGCTTCAGGAAGCTTTTAATATCCTGATACCACTCAAAACCACACAACAGAACAAAAGAAAAGAAGCACCTCGCAGAAATACAGAGATAAAAGACATAAAACTACAAATTAGAAAGCTGCAACACGCCTGGCTCAAAACAAAAAACAAACAAGACAAACCTCACCTACAGAAAATTAACAGATTATACAAGTCAGCTATCAAAAAAGCTAAGAAAACGTTCTATTCAGACAGAATTAAAAATGCTAAATGTGCAAATAAAGAATTCTATAAAATATTCCATGATTTCGTAAACCAAATTTCCTAGAAGGAACTCATCCCGTTACTCAAGATTTCACAGACAAACTGGCAAATCATTACACGGACAAAGCAGACATGTTGGACTCGTACTTAAAGCAGAGACAAAGCACCAGCACTAACCCTTTTACAAAATAACAATACAAGAATACTCTAACTCAGCCTTTCCGTTCCTTCCAATACATTGCATACGATGAATTTTTGAACATTGTAAAAGCAAGCAGGCCTGCCGCCGGCCCTTCTGACCCATGTCCACTGCAAACTTTCAAGACAATGCTTCTAACAACCTCTGCTGCCAATCCAGTAAGAAGAATCATCACCGATTCCTTAACTACCAGAATATTTCCAGAAGAACTCAAAAAGTCATATATACGTCCTTTATTGAACAAAACAAACTTGGACCCATTGAACCCTGACAACTACAGACCCATTACAAATGGACCTTTCCTGGGCAAACTGTTAGAAGGAGCAGCGTTCGCCCAGATGTCACAATTAATTGAAGACAGTGCCATACTTTCAGACTTCCAAATAGGATACCGTACGGGAAGAGGCATAGAATCTGCCTTCCTTGCCCTCTGGGATGACCTGAAGAATACAGTTGACCGCAACAGGGTTGCTGTGCTACTCCTCTTGAACCTCTCAGCCGCCTTTGACACGGTTGACCATGACACTCTGGTACAAAGACTCTATGAAGCCGGCATAGAGGGTACTGTTTTAGACTGGATCATGGCCTACTTTCGAAACATAACTAATGTCATTCATACCCCACCTTTCTCGTGCAAACCGTACTCCACAAAAGCTGGGGCCCCTCAAGGCTCTAACATCTCACCCATGCTTTTCAACATCTACATGAAGTCATTACCGGTACTGATCAATCAATTTCACCTCACATGCTATAACTATGCAGATGACACGCAAATACTCATTCAACTGGAATGCCCCAAAGACATAATAAACTCGCCAATGTTCAGTTGTCTTAGAGCCGTGGATCAGTGTATGACATGGAGCCATCTCAAATTGGATGCTTCCAAAATAGAAATACTCCTGTGTGGCGATTGGAAACATGAAATGAAATTAAATGAAATGAAAATGAGTCTTATAGAGCGCAAAACATTCACCCAAAGGTATCATGGCGCTAGCTCCGCACACAAGAGATAAGAACGATGGAGACAACTCAAAGATTAAAAAGTCACATCTTTAAAGCCTTCCTAAATGCCAACAGGTGGTTTTCTTTCTTAATCTGTACCGGAAGTGTGTTCCAAAGTCGAGTCGCATTGACCAGAAAGCTCCTTACCCCCCAAGCACACTTTTTAAACCTGGGAACTACCAGGTTGTGAGAGTGTGCTGAGCGGAGCTGGCAGGCAGGAACGTATGGCTGCAGGTTCTTTTTTAAAAATACTGGCCCCGCATCGTGAGTGGCTCTAAACGTAATGCAGAGAGCCTTACATTTTATTCACCTTTTCACTGGCAACCAGTGCAGCTCTTTGAGCGCTGTAGAGACCGATTTATATTTTGGGATGTTTAGCAACAGACGTGCTGCGGTGTTTTGCACATTCTGCAACTTGTTGAGGCAGTTTTTGTGAAGGTTCATAAAAAGCCCATTACAATAATCTGTTCTGGACAATACAAGCGCCAAAACCACTAGTTTCCTCAAGTCAACTGGAATGAATGGAAGAATCCTTCTTAATATTTTCAAGGTATAGAAGGAGATGGAAGTCAAATGTCACCCCCAAGTTTTTACCTTATCTTTTGGATTGGGAAGTGGGCCAAATTCAGGGGGCCACAGTGCAGGGGCCCAGAAGTTGGTGTTTTTACCGAAAAGTAAGACCTCAGTCTTACTGGCATTTAGCTTCCGACAGTTAGCAGACATCCAGTCGTCAGGGGAGCCAGTCACTGATACCACAATCTGGGTATCATCTGCGTATGAAATAGCAGAGAAACCCAAAGATCTAATTAGCCTTGCCAGTGGGGCAACATAGACGTTAAAAAGGGTAGTGCTCAACGACGAGCCCTGTGGTACCCCACATGGCAGCGTGAAATTCAATGACTTGTGCTCAGCAAGAACCACAAACTGTTCCGGACCTGACAGGAATGATTTTAAGGGAGCAAGCGCTTTTCCTCTAATACCAATACCCTCCAGAACTTGCAATAATTTCTGATGGTTAACCGTATTAAATGCTGCAGAGAGGTCAAGCAGCACCAGTGCTGCATTGCCTCCTGCATCAACGGTCTGCCTAATCATTTCAGAGGCAGAAATCAGCGCCAGTTTTGTACTGTGTTGCTTTCTAAATCCAAACTGGGAAATGTCTAGTCAGGCATGTTTTTCCAGATAATCCAAGATAACCATATTCAAAGCTTTCTCCACCAGCTTTGCGGGCAATGGGAGCCTGGAAATTGGTCGATAATTATCAGGGTCTGCTCCATCCAGATTAGCTTTCTTTAGGAGGGGGAGAACGGATGCCAATTTCCAATTAGTCGTAAAGATCCCAGAAAGAAACATTTGATTAAAAATGAGCATCAAATGTGGGGCAAGAACCTCTGGCAGCAGATGAAAAATTTTGTGTGGACAGGGATCAAGGGGGGACCCGGATTTGGTGGACATCAGGAGATTAATGACTTCCTCCATTGTTAATAGGGGAAAAGAGAAAAGTTAATGTGAATCAATCCTTTCCACGGATACCGGAGAGGTTTCCATTTCCACCATAACAGTATCAGGTGTCCCTACAGGTAACGACATCCCTGGGGCAGCACTCTGTGAGAACCCACTATAGACCGCTTTCACTTTGTCTTGGGAGAACGTGACTAGGGAGCTACAGAATGTTTTGTTCAATGGTAAAATGGTCTACACGGGGCATTTGGCTAGATTTTTCACTGAGGAAAAAAGTTCCTTCAATGAATTTTTTGCAGTTAGTATGGCTTTGGTAAAGTAAGAAGCTTTCTCCTTATGTACTAACTTTTTATAGTCAAGTAAGGCTTGTTTATAGACCAACTTGATTTTAGTGTCATTGGACAGTCTCCACTTCCTTTCCAAACAGTGACACTTTTGTCTTTCCAGTCTAAGTTGTTCTGAAACCCATGGTTCAGAGTGCCTTGATCTGTGGCAAATGGAGGATTTGACTGGAAGCACCTGATCTATGGAGCTCTTTAGCCAGACCTCAAAGTGGCAGCTGCCTCAGACAGATTCTCTGAGAAAACCGGGGGGTTCTGTGACAGGGAGCTCTTGAGATCCTCAGTAGCAAGCCTGTTCCAGGGTAGAACCCTTTTCAGATATTTGTGTTTACTAATCCCTGACTGAGGGTTTGGAACAAGAAGTGAGAACATTACTGCCTTATGATCGGACCATATAAGCAGTAGTGAAGGAAGACAATGCAAGGACTTGTTGTTTGTGAACAGTCCATCCAACAAATGACCTCCTGAGTGGGTGTTACCTTTCACCTGCTGAATGAGGCCTAAACTGTTCGCAATGTCAAGAAAATGAGCAGCATCTCTGTCTGAGGAATCTTCAAGATGGAGATTAAAATCGCCCAAGAGCGTAAAGTCAGACGACTAAGATATAATGTCCAACAAATTACCAATGGTATCCACAAACTCAGATAGAGATAGAGTAAAATACCCTTAAAAGAGTAAAGGTTGTTAATTAAAATATTGAATATCAAAGATTCTAACGTGGGCCAATTGTTTTGCGCATTGAAGGTCCTTTTCCAAATATTTCTACAGATGACAGCTAGCCCCCCCCCCTTTTCCCCACCCTGTCTTGTCTAAACATAGTAACTCCCACAGGGACTGCCATATCAAAATCAGGGTCTGAGGAAGCTTCCCCCAGGTTTCCGTAATAAAGGCTAGGTCTACATCGTGTGCCTCTCCAAACAGCGCAAACTCTGTAGCATGTTTACAGAGGGAGCGGGCATTTATTAGAGTGCCTAATACCACTCTCGACCCTTCCCACTCAACCTTATTATGAGTGCAATCCACTGATATCAATTGAGGTATGGAAAGGCAAATAACAAAACTACACTCAGGGCATTGAAAAGGTGTCATAGAAGGATAGAACCTAGAGCTGACCTTGCAGCAGCACCTACCGATTTTATTCAGGTCAAGTAGTTGGTCCCTGGTGTAGGTGAGCCTCACAGCGGGCTGTGGGCTACAGCCGGCAGCATCCCTGGCCCTTGGCACGGGCCAGGCGCGGACGGGCACAGATGGGCTTGCCTTTGGTGCGCCTTAGGAACGCCGGCGGCGCGGCCTCTTAACCGCCATGCTTTTATCCCCCACCTTACTTGCAATCAGAACGTGGTCCCACCCCTGTACCTTCCTGAAGGACCGGATATGTAGCAGTGAAAGTGGTCCCCGTAACCTGTAACCCACCCCAAGAGAACCAGTTGTGCAAAGGAGGTGGGTTTACATGACTGTGCATAGAAGCAGTTGGTAATGTTAAAAGCTTTTTTTTAAAAAACACAGTGCAAATTCAACTACAGTAAAAAAGCAATATTAAAAACAATGAGCAGCAAAAGCTAAAACGAGGCAGTAGCATTCCTAGTGAGGAAAGGAGGCACGTTCAACGGACGTGACCTCTAGCTCAATAGTCAAGTGCGAACATTATGACCTGCTTGCCGCCTGGCTAGATGAACTGGGATCACCGCCAAAAGTATCGAAGGAAGTAAGAAACCTCGGAATGACCATGTACTCCAAGCTGTCAATGAATGCCCAAGTGGACAAACTAGCAAGATCAAGCTTTGTTAGTATAAAAACTCTGCAACGAATCTTCCCCTATTTGGGATTTCCACACAAGGTCCAAGCTACCATCTCCCTTGTACTGTCCAAACTCGAACACACCAATAGCCTTTACCACAGATCACCTTTAACGACTCTGAAAAGATTACAACGGATTCAGAACTTGGCTGCCAGACTACTCTTGCATATCAAACCGCAAGACCACATCTCCCCTGCCTTGAAAGCCCTGCATTGGTTACCAGTTTGTATCACCCACAAAGCGACACATGGAATGGGACCACTTTTCATCAGGAGTAAAATCACCAAACACATTCATCATAGGAACCTCTGCTCTAGAGTGGCACCTCGCCTCAAAATCCCAAGATTCAAGAAAAAAACCATGAGTGGCACATCCTTCTCTGTTCAAGCAGCCAAAATATGGAACTCTTTACCCCCAGCATAAGATCCACTGACAACCACCTTATCTTCAGAAAACTATTCAAGAATTGGCTCTTCCCCATATAAGTACCATATGCAAACAGAAATATACAGCATATCCCTATGTAAATAAGCATTTATTTGTACTATAGATACATACCTATATATGTGTATTGCTTTGTATAAACATGTTGAATAATTATGATTAAAAAGAATAAAATTAATATTTTTCTTTTAGGTACAACACTTGAAAACCAGAGTTTATCAAATGCATCTTCAATCTACTTATACTTACTTCCTTTATGCACCTATATACCTTCCATGTACTTGGATCTATGTATTATTTACTTTCCTCCCAAAAAAGCATATTCAATGCACTACTCTATTTCTCACTGTATACCTCTATCAATATCTTTAATCTAAATCTACTTACTTCCTTTATGCATCTATAAACTTTCCATGTACTCATGAATCTATATATTTATTACTTTCTTCTAATTCAGCATATCCAATGCACTTCCCTATTTCTCACCCTATACCTCTCTCAATAGAGCCCGGACCTCCCAAGTAGTCCCCTGCCCCAACCCCCGTACTCCCACAATCAAAATTGCCAGAACATGAGTGTGGGTAGAAAATTGGCCATGTTTAATAACTAACACATATTCATAAACATGACAAAATATTGTAAATTCATTTAATAAATTCAAACTTTACATTTTAATATTTACAGGTGTTATTGATCATAACCACCGGTTATGAACTATCTACTTATTCCAGCACCAAGGGGCCCTCTGGCTTGCCCCTCTTAACTGAGAACCACGCAAGACGCAACCCACCTGCGTCCTTGAGCGGTGAGCAACCAGCCCTCGGTCCTTGTCCGTCCTTTCCGGGGCCCACCCCTCTACCATCAGGCTGCCAAGGAGGCGCTCGTGACCTGGCGCCCTTGCCTCTCCAGCCGGTGTCCCCATTCTCTCTGCGAGGAGCTTACAGTCTCTCCCCTCTCTTCTGGCCTCGGGAGTATGTAAACAGGCCTCCCGTTACCCTGGAAATCAATGTTGTGTGGTCTCTTTTCCGCCACTTGGGTGACCAGGGCCCACAGGTCCTTCACCCTCACCACCTGCAAACAAGCGCTCGACAAAAGACCAAATCCCTTTAATCCATGCATCCGTGCCAAAGTCTGACAAATGTAAGCCGTCTTGATGAAACATTATGTCCCCTGCGATCAGTCTATGTGGTATGTGACACAAGTGGCCCGATCCTGGGCACAACCTGGCCAATTCCCCTTTGAGGCGCCTCACCGACACATTCAGGGCGCGAGATCGGACTCCGGCAGCCCATGTCCGGCGAGGCATCATACAGGACCATGCAATCTGTGTGTGAGGGAATGTCCTCCCTATCCAGGCAAACTCAGTCAGTAAGGCTTCCTTGACCGCCAAGCGTCCCAACTCCACCATGTCGTTACTGCCCAGGTGAAGGATTACCAAATCCGGGGACTGATGTCCCTCGCACGCCCACGTCTCCTTGATCAACTGCCGAAGCCACCGGATTCGCAGGCCGCCAACGCCCCGCCATAAGAACACCGTCCTCTTTAGACCTGGTGGTTTTGACACTTGCTTCTGACGTAGACGGACAGTGGCACGCCGCACGAATGAGTGTCCCAACACCCATACCACCTTCGAAGACATACTAGTAACGGGAAGAGAAATAGAAAAGTCAGCATGGACAAGTCGGGTGCCTTACAGTAACTCGGGCCACACATAGCGTTTGAAACACGCTGATGACCAGCGCCCCACCTTCTTGACTGCCTCAGTTGGT